>NW_026294802.1:1280000-6280000 GCF_026119805.1 Tympanuchus pallidicinctus
TCAAGTGTTATTTCTTTTCTAGCTAAAGTGTGTTTTAATAATAAATAACACCAAAAGCCAAGGTTATGTGGCTCTCGTCTGAATGGCGCGATCCCAGCTGAAGACTCTTCCCACGTATGCAAACGGCTTGACCCCTGTCCGCACAGTTATGTAACGTCCCTAATGTGTTTACTATTTCTTTGTTGAGTTTAACGAGATGTTCCTTTTACCCAGAAAGGTCAGCATAACCTGTAGAAGAATAACGTCACATTAGGTGGGATATTAGGCTGTCACCACTCCATTAGGCTCTCTTCCGACAAAGGGACTGTGCCTTTGTATTGGAAAGTGGGCAGACTTGCACCACCACCAGCCTTTCCAAAGAGAGCTGTGCTGGGAAATCAGTCAAAGGCCAGGCAACTACTGAGGGGAAACGAAGATTAAAACATGAAAATCTGATTTTCTTTTCAGTTAAGCATCTTCAGGAATATTTGTCTTTCTGTATCTTCAGGTTATTTGGCGTTACAGGAAACTGCGCTGCCTGCAGTAAGCTCATACCTGCTTTTGAGATGGTGATGAGAGCTAAGGACAATGTTTATCACCTGGACTGTTTTGCATGTCAACTTTGTAATCAGAGGTAAGAGAATGTATTGGGTCTGTTCCATAAACTAAGCATTTATTTGGCTCTGTTGTGCGTATGTGTTCAAGTGAAGAGGAAGCATCTACCAGTAGTGGAAGCCCAAGATTAAGACCAGGATACTTTCCATGGGTGATGCAGAACATCTTTTATGACCTTGGCCAGAAGACTTTTTGTGCCTCAAATCCCACACCAATAAGCAAGAGTAACGTTGCTTCCTCTTGCTTCAGAAGGCTGTCTGTCAAGTTTAATTAATTAATATTTTAAAGGACTTTGAGATCCTTTGCTGTAGAGGAAAGATCTATATCATTTGTCACTATTGCATTAATTTCATATGAATTCTTCATTTTTGTCACATGTATTTCTTTCAAATTACATTATGTCTCTTCCTGTTGATGGAACTGTGGTCAGTTAAATTTACAAGATGTTGTTCCCACCATTTTCTCTGTAGCATCATTGGGCTTCCTTTGCCCTCTTTTCACTTCCATCTCTTGACTGTAGCTTACAGAAGGATCCAAACCAGACATTTTGTTCTGAAGAGTCATGTATACAGTTGCAGAAGAAAGGTAAAAAATGGTAAAATTATAAAAACTGCATTTTTCAGAGGCATTTATGGCTAACTCACTGTAACAACATTCAGACTGATGGCCAAATCCTATTAGAGAAGTTGCTAGCAGATTTCCCATTGACTTCTATGGGGTCTAGGCAATGATAGAACCAATTATGTCCACTCCTTAATGTACCCATTATGTTTTTTCAATTATTACATAATCCAATTTAGAATTTTATAGCAATCTTTTTTTTTTTTCCTTTTTTTCTTTCTTTTTTTTTCTTTTTTTTTTCCCTCAAGTGGGAAGAAAAATGAGATGTACATTCCTAGGAAGTAATAACAAATTAGGAAGACAGTAGTCTAACACAACAAAGTTAGATACAGCTCTAAATAAGCTTTGCTAACTCACCTTGTCCTACAGTATGTTATTTTGTAACACTGTAGTCATTTAAAAATCAAACATCCCTAAAGAACAATAAAATGTACAGCTGCTAATAATTGTAACACACTACAATTACACTCTTTAAAAAAAAAAACCAAATTGACCTTTTTCATCATGTTGCATGGGAAATTAAAATACCAGGCAAGTAATAACCACTGCTTAAACTATATAATAATGCAAAGTAATTATAGGTTCTAATGCTGTTTAAAGTCCTATATCAATTTTGCCTTGCCACAAAACTGAAAGAGTGCATTCCAAGCAAGGCAGGCAGAGCCTCCCAGTAGAACCCACTCAAGACTCACACATATGACTAGGTTTCGTTTCTTAAACCCTTCACATCCATTTCTGCAAACCGCTATTCTAGTATCATTATTAAAGTGCCTAATATATTTCTGTTGTTCGCTTCATTTATTACATGCCATAATGGGGCTGCATATCTTTAGTGTTGGTTATGCACAATTAGCACTTAGTTATTGTCTTGTCACTTCAGCCCATACAAGACAAACTTCTTTAATGTAAGAAGTCAGCTAATCTTCATCAGTCAAGCAAAGCAGACAATGCTTGGTACCCTGAGTACAAAAGATTTTCATTATAGTTAGAGCTCTTGGATCTGAAGAAGTGAACTTTCTTTTTCTTGCCCTGAAAAAGCAAAGCTGTCATGATTATTTTTAATATTCCTCCTTTACCGAAACAAGTGTGAACTAATGCACAATTTCACTTTGCAGCTCGTATGCGTCGTGCTTTGCCCTAACACCACTTACTCCCACTGGAGAAGTGCTGTAAGGTGTTTCTGAAGTGGAGCATGCCAGGGACATTTTATAATTCTTAGCCATATCATCCCCGAGCCTTCAATCTAGTCTCTTATTTTTTATTTTGCGTGTAATTTGGACAAATGGATAGTTTTATGAGAGCCTTAGATTGGGAATGTAGGAATTGATTTACCTGAAATACAATCAAATTCACCTACTCAAAACAGGGAGCAGCTCTAGAACTTTCAATGAATTTCAGAAATTCTCAAAAGTAGCCCTAATCCTGAGTATAATGCAATAGCTCTCAAGGATACTAATAAAACATGCTGCCTGTAGGGTACCTTTTTTTCCTCACAGTTTGGGGCTAGTGGCACTCTGAAGAATTAATTTTGTTTTTATGTAATAAATCTTATTTTGTGGATGCTCCAGTTTAGCTCCTCTGTGGTTCCTATAGCAAGGCATTCCACTGACTACACTCTCTCATTAATAATGGCTTTAAATCTTTTGGTTTTCATTACTTGCACAATAAAAATAGAAACTATCAGTGCTAGACACTGGCCCATCACCACTATTTTATATATATATATTTCTACTATGAAACATCTTTCTTTTCTTTTAAATTGAATAATCTTGTCAGTCAACATGCCATTAATAATTTCTCTTGTGCTTCTCAGCAGCCTTTTTTCTTCCTCTAGTTAAGACAGAGGAATTAAAACCAAATAGCAGACTTCAGGTGAGGATAGGTTTACAAGATAGCAGTTTTGTTTTATTTCTTTATTCTGTGCTGTTCCTTGCAGTCAAAATAATCTTCTTCAGTTGAGCGCCTGGATCTACTCTTCATTTTCATTCCAGCCACAATCCATAGCATGGTATTTATTGAAGAGAAATATTTTTATTTACAAGCAAAGTCATCAGCAGTGTAGAAAAATCACCAACTAAACTAGGAAGGCTCACCAGCTATGGCCAGATGTACATGTTTAACTTTATTCACCATCTTTATTTTCTACTCTTAATTTCTTTGGGATGTTCCTTATACTGATAAAAGCGCACCACATCTGGAGTACTACTGCAAAGCCTGTAGTCTCTGTTGAGCTCCGTGTTTGAGATTTTTGAGATTTACAGTTCCTGTCTACTATTTTCTGAACAGAACGTATGTGATGTTCATAAGCAAACTGAATGATTTCTTCAGTCTTCATTACTTTGTGTTCACCAATGGTGAATGTCTCCTGTCAAGTTGTCCTTGGTTGTGTTCCTTCCTTTGTGCTCTGCTTTCCAGAGTTACTACTAAGTAAGTAATTATATTAGCTCACATCACACTGATCCTCAGAATGGCCAGGTTTTCAGGCTTACCATGGCATGACCCCTGTATTCCCACTGTTCAAACAGTTGATTCTGGCCTAGTGAAAACGAAACTTGACCATCATCAATGCTTTTTGAGACAGATTCAGTCATTTTTCTGCTTTTCTGCACAGCTTTTCTGTTCGCTTTACTGTTTCTGAGCATCTTACCATACCACTCAAGTTTCAGTGTGGATGGCTGTTAGACCCTCATTTTCAAGGGACCCTTTTTGGGCCATAAACTCCATCTCTGAACTAAGCTATAATGTATCTGTCCCACTTTATTGGCCTCTTGAAAACTAGATTCAGAGTAAGAAGAAAACATTGTTGTCTCATATGATGTACTCTGAGAACATCATGTGGCAGAACTCCAGATGTAAGGGATCTCCTGAGCCACCGAGTCCTGTTTCATGGTATCCAATAGACACTGTGGCATATTTTCTATTTCATAAAGTTGTTCAGCTCTGCCATCTAATTGCTCTGTCCAGACAGTTTTTGACATTTTCCTCTTTTTTTTTCTTGCTCCTGATGTTTAAAGCAATAGAGATTTTGTTCTGTTCCCAGCCTAAAGGTTTTAGCACCCCCCCCTTATCTTTCTTGTCTCTGTCCTGTTTACTAATTTGAACTTCTTTCATCTTCTAAATATTTGCAAAGCTTAGTAACAGTCATCTTAATGGTTTGAATGCTCCCCTTTCTGCTCTGTAACAACATTAAACCCCTCCACAGAAGCACTTCCCCTCTCTTTGGCAGTAGTCCCCATATCGTTGATTTCTGCAGAAAATTTAAAAAAAAAAAAAGAATGAAAAAAGATGGGAACCACTGGAAAAATAAATAAACTTGTAAACAGACACTGCCTTTCACACTTTGTCAGCTTGCATGTGTGTGACTGGCAAAATAGAGTGGAAAATCTTGCAAGTGGGCTCAGCTGCATCTTTGCTTGACACTTCTGACTGCAGCAATGATCTCAGCCTGCCTTTGGCTTTTCCACTTTCCAGAGTTTCTACGTCCTTCCTTTCAATTTCTGCAGCTGCTTTAGCAGCTTGTTTCATACTGCTGCCATAATTTTTGTCTGCCTCTGAAGTCAACTTGGGGTATGGTTTAAAACTCCCATCTGCTATCAGCAAGGGGCATTTAAATCAACTGCTCTCTCCTTCTATCTGAAGCAACCTTTATTTTAATGGACACTGGGCTGAAAATGGTTATATACGCATTCAAATCACTGTCCTGATGTAGCTGTAGACACTTCTTTCTGGTATCAAATGTAAAATGCCCACACAGTGCTGCCTTTGTTCTCTGTCAAGGTGGGGGAGAATGTGATGCTAGGAACGTGCTTATTTAAACACCGGTGTTAGATTTTTGTTTGTGCGTTCAGCTTACAAATTCTGAAAACCTCAGAACTGTTTATTTTCAATTATTATCTTTAAATTTAGAATAAAAATTAATGTATCCTTCATGTTTGCTTTTTAAAAAACAATAAATAAGAAGCAGACCACATTGAGGTTAGTTACTGTAAATTGAACTGTTCAGTTCTATGCATTACATTATATGTTCTGTGTATATGTAGTGCATCTTACTGGTAAAAATATACAAATCCAGCCACAGCTTACACTTTCCAGCCTTTGATAATAAATGGACTCTTTGACAGAATACTAAAATTAGTAAACCGTAGGTGCAGACTAATGAACTGAGTGATATACAAGAGTGGTTTAGTTTTACTAGTGCTACGTGCAGATTAACATTGACTTGAGTTACATTGGAAACTCAGATTAGCTTTTAAAAAAAGGAAAGGAAGACAAACAGAAGACAAGTTACATCCCTGAGTATAAAAAGCAGAGTGGAAGGATGTGGGTGGAGTAAGTCTGGGCTGAGGGAAAACAAATAAATGTTTCCAGATTTTATTTCTGTCTACCACAAAGATGCAGCATTACCGAGGAACACTTCACACACAGCCATCTTTGTTCACAGCAGTATTTCTCTCACTTTCTTAAGTTTTCAGCACCTTGACATGCACCCCGTACATCAGAAAAGATGACAGACAGTAGTGAGATCTCCTTAAATGTCTTTTCTGAACAGTGAAATTGCTATTTCTCAAAATTGAAGTTTTATACTACTTTTGATTAGTCTAGGAACACCTTCCCCCTCCAAACAAGGTGATAATAGAGGTCGTTTTGTAATATAAATGGCCCTCCTTCTGCCATTGTGAAATATGACAGGAGTTCTAGAATGTAGCTTAATTATAATGGCCATTCTACTAATGTCACAGTCATGTCAAAAGTAGTGTTATCAATGTATGGGGGTAAGTCCAATCTGGCATGTTAATGCTGCCTATTGTATATTTTTCCCGTTCATCCTGCATGCCTATTAAATAAATTGGGTGAGGGTTTTAGGAAAGGCTGAAGACTACCATCTGCCTGCTGGAAGAGTAATAGTCTTGCCTCATTATATACTCCTAACCCAGTTGCATCTCAATATGCTCCTTGACTCTATTTGATGTATGTGCCCAAATTGTGTCCTGATTTACATCCTATGTTAATTCCGTGATGAAAACATTTACCAGAGGTGGAAGGCAAGGCTTGAATTT
This sequence comes from Tympanuchus pallidicinctus, assembly GCF_026119805.1. Taxonomy (NCBI): domain Eukaryota; kingdom Metazoa; phylum Chordata; class Aves; order Galliformes; family Phasianidae; genus Tympanuchus; species Tympanuchus pallidicinctus. The sequence goes on from NW_026294802.1 coordinate 1,286,273, forward strand.
GCCTTTCCATTTTAAACCTGATCCAGGTTTAAATCCTGGCATGTGCAAAAGCAGTCTGAAGGAGTTACAAGATTTAGCTCTTTGGCTTCAGAAGAAGGTAAATCTGGTTTTCAGAGTCAGATACGGTTGAAAGTGTGGAACACGTTGGACAGAATTTGCTGCATTTTGTCTGTATCTTACCTTTTCTCGTACGCAGGAGCTAGCATACCACATTTAGATGTTTTTCACCTGGTTCTTACCTCCTCATCACCTAATGAATGTGTAAGTCATACATTTACTACTTAGGGATACAACAAGTCTCACCATGGTCTTAGATGATGTGCTTTGGTCACTGAGCTTACATGAAAGTGGGTGCAGAATTTGGACTACAGGTATGGCAAGAAGCAGGTTTCCCCCCAGGCACAGTGGCTCTCCTCTCAGTGTGCAAACCTAGCCCCAGGTGAACCTGAGAGCATCTTCCCATGCAGACAGACTCTCACCCCACAGGTTATCACACAGCCCAGCCTGTCTGGGCAAGCCACAGGCAGCCTCTGTGCAAGACAGCTGCACACTCAGAAGGTAAATGATTTGTGGAACCGTGTGTGTTTAAAGCCACTCATGCATAGAGCTGTCAAATGCCATGTAGACATAGGTAGAGCATTTCTGGCTCGACATATTAACATAGCAAAAGCAAAACACATTGACACTTTTTATTGGGAAAGGCAACCTGACTCCCTCATGTAGATAGTGTACTTTAGTACAAACTGTGGCTGAAAAACAAAATCCTTCAGCCAGGATTTTGATGTGAGTGATACAGTAAGATGCTGTCTGTAAAAGTACTGCCATGCAACTGAACTTCATTTAGCAATGTATTTTTCCATTGGTTAAATAAACAAACCATGCCTATAAGCTCTATGTTGCACCGGATCACAAAGGAGCATGTAGCTGAATAATATCCCCAGTATAGAGTTGATGCCTTTTCTGGGTGGTCATCTCAGCTTTGAGCTCCATCAGTAGTTGTTGGGGTAATTCCAGTGGGGTTTCTGATTTGCAACAATACCTTATTTCCTCTGCTTCATACTCATCTATAGGTTCGTTTAAGAGAAACTAAGATGGATTTTTTTTAATTGATTTTTTATTTTTATGTGACTTCTTTTGGGGGGGGAAACAAAAAGTCATCAGGTATTAGCACTAGTTAAGACTCATTGACCTAATATAAGAAAATGCACCAAAAAAAAATTCTATTTGGAATACTTTTTGTGGACAAGGACACATAAGATGGAAACTAGAGAAACCCCTGAAGAACTTGCTTGCTTCAAGGATTTCACCACGTATCCCCAAAATACTTCTTTGTTGTTGGCTGCCCAGTGTACCAGGATTGGGGTGGGAAGGACAGAAGGAACCTGAAAATTCTGTAAAACTGTCTTGACCATAAATAAAGATTTTGGGATCATTCCATAATCTCGATTTTCAATCATCATCAGCAGCAGGCAGTAATCCTAGAGAAAAAAAGTCCACAAATAAACAAACCAATTTTCCTTTAAGAGCAGAGCTAATTCTTTTCAATCCACTTTTTTATTACACTATTTTCCCTCTATCTATTTAGCTAGCATAAGGATAAATTTCCAAAGCTACCCAGTTGGAAAATAAATGGGTTCACTGTTTGTCTAGCATTCCAATCTTCACAAATGTAAATCAGTCCAACTGCTACTCATTTAAACCTCCAACTTCACAAAACATTAAAGGACTGCTTTCAATACACAATTTAATCTGTGACAATTCACCAAGTTTTCTGCTTGAACATCATTAGGAATTGACTATCTGATAAAGAGAGACCACTATCAGAGGTCACGCAGGTCAACTTGTGTAATTTACGTAGTTTTACTGGGTCAACTAAGGCAGGCACCACCATGTGAAGGTTAAATTGTTACAATTAAATACATATACAGCTATTCCCATAGCTACTCTGTTGTTAAATCTACCGCAAACAACACAAGCATTTATATCTGACCCTAATTGTGTCCAAGATGTCACCATTTGAAAATTATACAAAAAAGGACATTATAATCTGTTACACATTAAACAATATTGTATGTAGTGAGATCCATAATTAGCGGGTAGAAACTGGTTTCATTCATTCACATCAGTGTTAAGGGGTTCATTTAGGTTACTTTCTTTCATTTTAATTGGAATAATGTGAGCAGTGCCTCCCCATATATTTTATAGCTGAAGAGTTCACCATAAACAAAAGAATGTAACCCTGCCAAGGCAGTCACTAGGGAAACTGTTTTTCTATACATTGGCCCCATTCACTTGTTCCCCAAGCATCTTCAAGAACACCAGCTTTGCTGGGGGGAAGGGTTGAGGAGGTGTTGGTGAAGAGCCTCCTCACGCTCAAGAGTGTTGCTTAGCTGGGAAATACCACTTTGCTCCAAGTTTGAAGCCAGACAGCCAGCAGTGCTAACGTTATGTGATTTTCCTACCCATCAGAGAAAATCAAATGAAATAATTCATAGCATTTTGTAGCAATCGGATCATTCTGATGCACATAATAGCGTAAAAAGCTATGTATACTGATACCACAAGAGAGAAAGTAGTTAGCTGACTGACTAAATTTATAATCAATTGCTACAGGAGAGAAGAAGGAAAAAAAAGGTTTCTCTGCATACCTGTGTATGTGTCTCTGGTTTGCATCACAATATGTAGAAAGCTTTTTTTATACTAGGAAAGGTTCTCAGAAACACCGGTTTAAATCAATTCTAGTAAAATATTCAACTGGAATATAAAGCAAGAAATTCTTACTGCTGTGTCTGTACAACATAAATATGATGCATCTCAGGTGGGCATTCTCCTATATATGATCACTTTGTTTTCCTTCTGATTTGTGTGGAAGCAGTACATTTGCTTTTCACTCAACTCAGTAGCCTTAGCTATTTATTCTGTTTTATCTGCCTGCTGATGACCTGATCCAAGACTCCCACAGTCTTTGGTGGGCTTTGAATGAAGCCTTTGGCTGGGGAAGCAAAAGCACTGATACACACCAAGCTTTTTGAAAGCACGGACTGGATTCTGCTACCAGGCCAATTCCTCTGTTGAGCTCTCGCAGACACGTGTTGTCCGTCTGTCTGTGCTGCAGCAGACAGCAGAGATGTGAGCCTCTGGTGGTTACAGTAAAATCGTGAATACTTATTGTGCATTCCTTATGTTTAAGACTTTGTCATATGATTCGCTCTCGAACTACCTTTATTTTTTGTTTTTACTGTAATTTCAGATTTTGCGTTGGAGACAAATTTTTCCTGAAGAACAACATGATTCTGTGCCAGACAGACTATGAGGAGGGTTTGATGAAAGAAGGTTATGCACCCCAGGTTCGCTGATCTGATGCCGCACCGTTAAGAATACAAAGCACTATGTTCTTTTATCTTTTCTGCTCAACATGTATATAAGAAATGACACAGGAACCTACTGAATAGCGTAGATATAGGGAGACAGAATGGTTGCGTGAAATAAAAGGCGGACTGCATCTGTATGTAGTGAAAATTGCTCCAGTTCAGAGTTGAATGTTAATTAAAAAGGTACTGTACATACAGCTGGATTCTTTTGCTTGCTATTGGGGTTTTTGGTTTATTTGTTCGGGCTTTTTGTTTGTTTCTTTTTGTGTCACTTGGCATGAGATGTTTATTTTGGACTATTGTATATAATGTATTGTAATATTTGAAGCACAAATGTAATACAGTTTTATTGTGTTACCATTTGTGTTCCTGTTTGCTTCTTTGTATTGTTGCATTTAGTACAATCAGTGTCTAAACTTACTGTATATTTATGCTTTCTGTATCTATCAGCTATTTTAAATGAGCTGTATCTTTCTAGTAAAAGGAATTAAAGAGCAAATCCCAACCATTATGCTACACGTAGAGCTTAAGAATACTGTTTACATTAAAACTATTTAGAAAGCTAATAACTCTAGCAGCACCTGCTGCTATTGATGCTATGGTTAAGGGTCTATCAGCACTTCTGTTATAAGCCTCTATTTTTCAGGGGTTAAGCATCTGCTGTTTAATTGCAAAGATTTTCCTCAAAGAGCACTTTTATTTTACTACAAAATTTTGAAAAGGAAATCTGACTGTTTTGGGATATATTATAAAAGGTACAAAAGTTAATAATCTTGGGTGCTGCTTTTGTGCCCCTCAGGCATTCAGAATGCCTGGATTTGGTTTTTAATTTTGCTGTAAATTAAGTCCTAATGCAAGCCAGTGCCTCTGGGTATCTTATTTTATATATATATATATAAATATATATATGTTATTTTTCTGAGCACATTTAATTTGAAGGCGGGGAGAAAAGGGAGAGTACTTTGTTTATGTGCAATTTTTTTTTTTTTAATACAAAAGGGTTCCACTTTCTTTCCTCTCTCTTTTTTTATTTTATTATTTTACTTTTTTAAAATTGGGGTTTAACCCTCAAGGTCTGTTTCAAGGTCTGTGTCCTCAGCAGACCCTGGAAAATACTTAACCTAGAAGGCACTGTAAGCAGCCCCCTCTAAGGGTCTATTTGCGTCAAGGAAAGGACCCTGAGTTGGCACTAGGAAAGTGGCTGCTCTCTGGGACCTGCCTCAGTGCGTGCTGAAGGTAATTTAAATTCTGATATAGCTGGGACAAAACTTTGAAGTACCACTACAGAAAGTGAGGGCTACCACAGTCAACCCCACAAGTACTTCGTTCCTGAGAACATTCCACAGCTTTGTCCCATCAAAACTGGTGATTAAAATCTTTTTGACCAAGGAAGAGTTATTGCTGACACCTACTGTCGCCAGTCGGCCCATTTTCTAGGAGAGGTGGACCTGTGTTTTTAAAGCCATGAAGCTATTGCATCAGCAGGATGTCCTTAAGTGCTCATACCCCTGACAGAGCTTACAGGTGTTTGGCATTGGAAACAAGATGAATGTTTAAAAAGCTGTTACACGCCTATTTAATTCCTTTCTCTTTACCACTGTCATCTAGCTCACCAGGAAACAGCCTGCATTTGAAAAAACAACATACACACAAAAAAAGAAAAATCCAATATCCTATATTGCTATGAAGCTGAGCTCTTGTTTTTGTTTAGCCTGAGAGCCTTCAACTTTGCTGAAGTTCACAGCTGTCCTTCCCAGCTCTCCCTGTCCCGTTGTTCCAACATATTTTTCCTAAGGATGGGGAAAGAAACACTGTAATGCAGTGGGGTAACTCCTTTAGGGTATGGTTTTGAGTACACTGCACGGTGGATTGAGTTAGAAATGATATTTAGTTCTAACGACTATTGTTACTGTGTGCTTTTGTTTCTGGCTGTGAACTCTTTTAAAAATAAGCATGACTCACATAACTTGACTTTCCCCATACAGGACCAGCAAGAAATGAAAAGACTCATCAGGCTGTTCTTGCTAATTGGAAGAAATAGTTTCAGACAGCTTTTAAAATGAAATTTAGCCCTACTTTGAGAACTCTCTTCCTCCCCACCACAAGTCTCTCTTCCATTCCCTTCCAGTCTCTTAATGTCTTTAAGGCACCAATGCAGCAGAGGTACTATTGGGCTCTTCCAGGTAATCTTCAAGTGCAATAAACATCTTGTCTTCTCCATGAAGGTAAGGATGTCTAAAAGGGGAAAAGTATTATTTTTATTCCAATTTCAATTTTCTCTTCTGGCCACTGTTGTTTATTCCAGTTAGAAGCCAGAAAGAGTTCATTTGAGCTTTCCTCTGGTAGATTATAGACTAGATAGAAGTCCCTAGTTCAGAAGTAGGGCTGGGGAAGAGAAAGTAAAGGACCTTGGTTCTATCTTTGACTTGCTATAAGCTTGGGCAAGTCACTCAACTTCTCTGTGCCTCAGTTGCCCCCATCTGCCAAGTGGGGCTAAATACATACACTGCTTTTGTAAAGCAGTTCAGCTCTACAGAAAATCAAGAGCTATGCATGTAAAAATGTTACTAGCAGCATTAGGACATTCTGGGAAATTCAGAACATTCATATATGCAGTAAGTAACCATGGATCTGAGGTAGGAGAGCACCAAAACCATCTGATCTGCAAGAGGTTTGTTGGGGATGAAGGTAAATACATCTAGCAGAGCTGTAAATGCTGTAGCACTTGACCACAAAGTGCAACTGCTCAGCTCTGTGTGGGGTAAATGGAGAGAGTGAAATGGGAAAATAGCAGCTCATTGGTACATGCAGTGTTACTCATATGTACACGTGTGCATTTTGTGATATGTTGCTCAGTATGGAGAAGAGAATGGTGGTCTTGCTACAGAGGAAAAAAAAATTAGTCTCAGAGTTCAATCAGTCCTAGATGATTTGCGGATCAAGAAACATTGATATGCATGTTTGAAGTGCTGCAACGTGATCATATGGCATTGCTCTGAGCACTCTGATCATCTGTATCTTAATCACTTACATATCTAGAATTAGTATGCAGAGATATAAATGTAGATTTGAGGTAGGTCAAAGATTGATTACACTTTTTTCCTGTATTTCAAACTTATATCTTGCCTGGCTGTTAAAATAATAGCTGGGAGTTGATATATTTAATGGAAACATTTACAGCACCGCAGTATAATATCATAAGACAATATTAAAAGAGACTATCTGCCAGACCGCCTTATTGATCTTCTTGATTGAAGCCCAGACCATTCCTTGGGGTTTTTTCTTAGCTTTTCTTCTCCATCACTGTCCGTGTCAACATGCTCTATTGGTATATAGTAGAATGTTCTGCTACTGACCACTGTTCAGTGTATGCTTATTTGCCAGACAAGATTGCTTCCACTTGCATCTCCTGTCTTTAGGATATTTTAACTCTATCTCTACAGATCTCCAAGTTAGCCAGTCCAACAACAGCAACAACAACAAAAAACACAACACTGTTATTCTTGAGCTCCTGTTTTTTAAGCCACATGGAGGTTATAACTGTAACTTTTTCAACTGTAGAAAGCTCCTCTGCTGATCACGACATGCTGTGTCTTATTGTGCCACAACTAGCAATGCATCAAGATGGCCTGGATTCTGCAGGAGCTGTGACCAGGGCTAAGAGTCGATCTGTTTCTTAACTGTATTTTTGTCTTGTTTAACTTTTTTTTTTAAATATAAGCGTATCTTCATGCCTCTTCCTGCCACTCCCCCCTCCCCCCCCCCAAATGCTCAAATCTATGCTCATGTGATGTAAATAAAGAAAATTCATCCTCCGCCCCCTCAAGTGTTCCTAATTGCCTATATGTAAAATGAGGAAAATCGATTGAAAAGTGGTCAGTGAGAAGGGAGAATGTGGGGAAAAGAAGCAAACAAACAGGGACTCTGGTAGGATTTAGCCTGTATAAAGTACTTTAAAGGCTTTTTTCTACATAATATACAGCAGCTTCTTATAATTTTCTCAGCAGTAGGTAGTTTACAGTCATCTGTACCTAGAACAAATCTTGTCAAAAATGAAGGTCTGTAGTGATTGCTGGGTATAATTTTATACATTTAGCTGATTCTTCTGAAAGCTTCCACTGTGCTGCTGTTGTCAGACTAAATTATCAATTTAGCCATTTGTTGTTTAATGAATAAAAAACTCCTATGGCATTGAAGATGTTGTGGTTTCAATAAAGCAAAAGCTTTAACAATTCAAGCTACAGAAAGCAAAGTGTGTACTGTATATAAGAACAGTGTTTTTATTCTTTTAAATACCACTTTAGATAAAAAAAGCCAATTACATATTCACTTAATACATTTCTCCTACTTCAGTCCAATGATGCAGACCAAACCTGTTTACTGTTCACTTCAGTACCTTGCAAAAGGAAACCAAAATACAGTATGTGCAACGTAATAGGCCATTAGCACAAACATGCTCCCAGTAAAAATCTTTTGTGTAGGCACCCTTTCTAGAAGCTGCCAATTGTGGGTGATAGAAGTATTATAAAGAAAGTGATTTTAATACTATTTAAGGCATTAAAAGCTTCAGAGTATCTGTTTAAAGCCTTAAAGTAATGGTTGCATGTATCTAATACCTTTTAAAATGCCCTTCTGCTGATTTATATTCATCTTCAACCTGCTAATAATGAGTATACATAAGCAAAAACCATCTTCCACCTATTCAGCGTGTCATTGGTATGAAAGCCCCAGAAAATATCTCACGTAATCAGCGTGTTCAGAGAGTTATCTAGCACAAATTACTCATTAACTCAATAGCACATAATAAAAAAGAACATCAATTAATTAATGAGTCACCCTCAGATCACTTTGATTACAACACAGCTCTGTTGAAACAGCAGTTATAAATGGAGCTGCCTCTCTTTATTCATTGTTTGCAATTGGCCCATTATTTTGCAGAGACCAGTGTCATATTTAACACATGCCTGCAGGTAATTGTGTGATTAGTTTCATAAATGGAGATGCAGAGGGAGAACACGGAGCAGTCACTGCAGGCGAGTGGAAGGGATGGGAATGCAGAGCGCTTCCTAGTAGTGGAAGCGGGCCAGCAGGCCTCCGTGGCGCAGAGGAGGCCGACCTGTTTGCATGCTGCTAGCCGCAGGTCAGCGCTCAGAGCTGCTATGGCCAGCTTTACCTTAATGTAAAGATCACAAAGCGCTGTGCTCATGCCTCTGACTTGGGCCTCCCAACACACCGTGACTCGGGTACTACCAGTGTTTCGTGACTGAGAGCACAGAGGCATGGGGGTTCAGTGGGCTTCCCAGCACCACGCAGCCAGCCTGCGCTCCTCAAAGCTCGCCATTAGCAGGACTTGTAAAGTCTCTCACACCACTGCCTGAACGTGAGCCTTTCCAGTGCTACGCCTGGAACTATGCATGCGTACTCCTTCCTTGATGCTCATGGATGGATCAAAGAGAGAGGAAAGACCGAAGCTCCGGAGTTTATTTCTGGTTAATTGCATTTGGTGAAAACAGGCTAGGGAGGAGACTCAGGAGAAATGACTCTTCTTTTTTTTTTTAAATTAATTAAAAAAATAAAAGCTCATCACTTAAAGTTTTTTTATAGGAAAGATTAATAAAAGAACACAAAGTCACCACCTAAAGTTCCTAAACTATCTTGGTTAAATGCCATTCCAATAAGCTTATAGTGTAATTATAACAGTTCCCTTAGGTAAGTAAGAAACATCTGTTAGTAACACATAGCAGGTGTTAGCAATTACACATACTGATTTTTTTAAAGTGTTTTTAATTAAAAAGAATTCTGTTTTCTGAAAAGGAAAGCACAGTAAGTCCAAACAAGCTTTTGTTTGTGTGGCTCAAGATCATATAATATGCAAAATGATAAAGGTAAAATCAACTTAAATTAGCAAAGGTTTGCACATTTGACTCCAGATCATTGCAATCAAAATGAAATTGGGATTCACTGCATTATTGTAAAAGCACATAACATTAGTATTCTAAGCTGAGTCTCATCTAATGTATGAAATCCATACAGTTCATGTAATCACTGAACACATCTAAGTGGAGTGTTTGAAGCTAGTAAGATTGCTACCGTTGAGCAAAACATTATAGGTGTTGTAAGAAAGCAGCAAATTGCAAGGAATTCTACATAATAGTTTCTTCAGATTCCCTTTCGTCCCACTACTGGGAAACTGCTTCTAGATCATGTTAGAGCGAAATCAAACTATGTTGTCAAATTACTTTGAAAAACTAGCCAAGAGCAATTGACTCTTAACAATGCTTTATACTCCCCTGTTGAGAAATAACTAGGAAAGGCCACTATGGAAGGCCAACTATTTGGAGGTGTTTCTAATGCAAATTAAAAGATAATGAGACAACAAATTTGTGTCCCTGTCCTGCCGCCATCTCTCCCCATAGATGCCAAGTTGATGATATCAGGCATGTCGGGATTTAAATTTCACCATAAGCATTCACTTTTCCTCTCGCATAAACCACCTAAGCAAAGTAGTTGGCAACAAGAGTGGGAAGCACAAGCATTAGTACAAGATGAATCTGCCATTGCGACCAGCTGGGATCCAAGATGTGTGTGTTTGTCATTTTACAAGTGTTTTTTCTTGAAAGTGTCTCTACATTTCAATGCAGGAAAGTAGTCTTTCTACCTACAGTCTACCACAGGGTATATGGCGTTATTTTTCTTCATGTTCTTCATAGCAATTTGGTTTCTTTGAGGAAATGCATACATAAAGTAACAGACAGGAAAAACCCTATCAGAAGTTTTGTCAAAGAAAAAATGCGTATATGTATCTACTCACTCTTCCTTAAAAGATCATATTCTTAACATTTTTCTGCTGCTGAGAAATGTTGTTTATATCCTGTGTTCTATGGTTATTATTAAGCATCCTAATCAGTTATTCAACATCTATAAATTTATTTGAGCTCTTGATATCAAGATCATTAAACCTGCTGTCAGATGTATCCAACCAAGACACTGCTGGTATAGTAACAACTTTCTGGATGAACAGAATAAGAAAAGTGTTATGGGCCTTTTAACTTTTACATTAGTAAGAACTTTAAGGTACTTAAAAATGCCTACTTCATAGCTTATTAGCCATGTATGATTGCAGTATAATATCCAGGTATCCAAACCAGATGTCTTACAGTTAGCCAAACATGAGAGCTGAGAACAACAATAATAATTTACCAAAGTATTTTTGTATTTGCTGTTGAAGAAGAACATTTTAGCACACATTCTACAGTAGCCTTGTGACAATGAGGACACATTCATTAAAAAGAAAAAGAAGATAAAGCAAGGTGGGATGGTATTAATAAATGCTGAACTACCAAATGTCTTTAACTTAGAATGACAGCCTCACATTTGCTCCTACAGTCTCATAGTCATCATGTAAATGATAAACTAGCATCAATATCACTCAGTCCAACTACTCGTCAAGAGAGGCACATAATAGCACTGAAGCCAAGCACTTGACGATTAGACAATAAGGCAACAGCAGCACAAACCTGGGTCCCAGTGTGGATTTTACTCTCTATATCTTTTACACCAACGCAATGGAGTCCAAATGATAAAACAGTCCTCTTTGTGTCCTGCCTACTGCCAGCATAGACCTCCTGGTATACATCTTCCCATCTTACTGAATTCCTTCTAACATAGGAGTTATCTGTTTTAGTACTATGTTCTTATAGTGTCAAGAATTATTGACATTTTCAACAAAATGCAAACCCCTTCAAGCAATCTGCACGTTTCTGATGAACATCCAACATGTCCATTCCCCTTTCCTTCTTTAATTGAGAGTACCTGCTCTTGGAGTCTGAAAGTCATCTTGAAGCAACTCTGCGTAATTGAAGTCATACTGTAGGATCATAGTGCTGGCATTTACTGGGAAAGTGAAGCAACATGGAACTATCATAAAATTTCAGGGCTGCAGTCACCCTTGTCTTATTGTGTAGCATTGTAATAGGACGTTTATAGAGAGGCTGGGTTTTTAAGGACAGGATGGGTATCAATTTGTTCCAAAGTTTTTATTGTGCTAATGAACTGTAACAGCTCTAATCTATTTTTAGATGGTGGCATTTCAAGTCTCTCTGCTCTTCAGTTCAAAATCCATAATGTGGAGATAATATACCACTTTTCTACCTCACAGGATCTGTGAGGGTAGTAATTGTAGGATTTTGCAACACAGCCAGCTAAGCATATAAAATACCTGAACAGGAGAACTGCAATATATGTACAAATTCTGGCTTAGGAATTCTCCAAAACACTAATTGCTGGAAACTCAAGAAGTACTGGGAAAAGGATTGTTCCCTCTTTTCCTTAACAGAGTTCCAAACCACCTTTTAATAGTCCCTGTGAAAGACAGATGCTTGGCTAGATGAGAACTTTGGCCTGACCCAGAATGGCCATCTTACATTATATTCTTCCCCGAGGTGCTACAAGAACTAATGTGGTGCAAAAGAATGAGAGGCAAGGAAAACAATTACAATCCATACAATTTATTTCCACATTCACGATTATTCTTTTACAAAGTGGATGCCAATTATCCCTGCCTGCTTCTCTAGCCATTATTAATTGGTTGATTACACAAAATAGAGGCAGATGAGACGTGAACGGAAAGATCTGAAAGGGAGAGATAAGATCCTGGAGGCTAAACTCACAGAATAAAATGCTGCATCTGACGTATGAAGAGATGGTACCTTCAGACTTGCTATCACTGTCTTTTCTTACCCTCCCAAGACAAAGATAAAACCAAACAGATCTGCAAGTGTATGAGCCTGCATTACATCCTTGGTGGGTTCTCTCTACCCTACCTGCAATGCACAGAGAGCACTGGAAACAAGTGTATTTTGGCTCTTTTGGGTGATATAACAGCAGCCAGTACAGTGAGTATTTCCACTTCAGCTGCTCTCTCACCCAGCTGTGCATTTCACAAGCAAGCCATTCAGTTCTGTTAACATGGTATTGCCCAATGCATAGCAAAAGAGATTGCTTCTATGGGTGATGCTATCTCCCTGAAAACACAAAAATCTGTGTAAAATCCAGACCTTATACACACCTCATTCTCTTCCCAGCTCCAAAATGATGTTCTGAAATTTGATGTTTGCTTCTTCTTTTGTTGCTGATCACAATTAGTTAATTAATTCATTGGAAGATAGGAATAGACCAAAAATCTATTACAGACTCTTGCTTTGGACACACCACTGATCATACACAAGGCCCATATAAATCAGATTCATCTTCACTAAAATCAAAAGGAGTGCTGCTGCTGACAGCAGCAGAGATATGATTTTACCTCTGGGAAGAATAACGGATGGCAGAAGGCAGCCCTCTGCCATCCTACATCAATTGCTTGCCACGGTCCCGGCTCAGCTTTCTGGCTGGTCCAAGCACTCAGCATGCTGCAGAAAGGCTCAGAAAAACTCAACTGGAAGCTAGCTCAAGCGTCAGCAAACTCACTTCCCCTCAGCCAAAATTTGAATGTAGATTTTTGGAGCTGAAAACTTACTGTGATAAGTTATCGTGACCGCTTATCTCTGTTAAAGACATTGAAAAATAGTCTTCCTTGAGGCTTCTCTTCTCTACGCACATCTCTCTCCCTCCAATTAGACTTCAGTCCATTAGGTATTACTAATCCACACACATCTGTGAACTGCAACATGGTCTATTTCTACAAGCAGCAAAGTAGCCCAGCAAGAACTCACATACAAAGATTGAGCACAATCAGATAAAAATAGGAAATCTGACTTTTAGAAGTCTTAGAGCCTCTTGTGCTTTAAACAAGCAAGTCAGTGAAAATAAGCACTTTCAAAATGAAGCTGTCAGACTATGCTGTAGCATTTCTAGATGTTTCTGTCCCTAGCAATCCCCCCTGCCTTTGTCTTGAAGTCTCTACCCCCAGGACAACACAGACAACCCATTAGTTTAAGACATCAGCAAAAGGATGTGTACTGTAAGGCACTGTAGTCAGAATGGGGCTGTAGAGAGGTTGGAACCTTGTTCGCCCCACATGAGCCCACAGGAGCAATTTTGGCTCCGTCAACCCATGCAGGAACAGTGGAACCAAGGTGCTTTGGGATTTGACTCCAAAGAATAAAAAATGCTGGGAAACAGAAGTTTGTTAATGGTGCACTCTGTGGGTTGTAATTGTTCTGTTCTTGACCTCTGGATATTCATTCAGATCTATTTTCTCAAAAATGGAGTTGTGCACCTCTGCATCCTTCCACCCTTTATCATCCTTCCTGGTACCTGGTCCCAGCCAACCCACCAGCATGCAACTGAAATGCTTGGGCAATGCCTGCGGCTGTTTAGAATGCAAAGGCACAGAAATGATCAGCACTATCAAACTTTTTATTTTAATATAAGCTAGACAAGCCCCAGGCATATTTGCACCTGCGATTGCTTATCCTATCCATTGCTATGCCCCATAGATCTGCTTGTTTCAATTGACCCTCAGGCAGTAACCCTCCAAATATATCCAAATTGTTCTCTGCTTTGTGTTAACACATTCTCAAATGACAGACTTGAGGTCCTAATTTTCACATTTAAAAACTCAGACTGTGCAGTCCAGTCTTGTTTGTGGGTAGAAAAATCACAGTCTTGTGTTGTACAGATTATGTAAACTAAATGAGGTTGGAATTTACATATGCAGAAGATCCATGCTAAACAAGGATTTCTTAATACTATTCAGCCCCTAGCTAGAAAAGTTCAGATGCAGAGTTAGGAAAGCAAAGAGCAAGGAGGAAAGTTTAGTGAGGAATCACCATCTGACAGGTGAATGGGTTTTCCCAAAATCACAGCAGTCAATATCCATGAAAACCAAACTCTTGAGAATCCTCTTTTGCAGACAGTGGTTAGATTCCAAGGTTCGGTTGTTCAGAATTGTTCTCAAGTATATGGGATTATCCCACAATTTCTTTGTCATCTTTATCTTTAGCAAAATAACTTCTCCAAAAACAGTACAAAAAAATATTTTCAAAGAAAATCATAGAATACTTAGAGTTGAAATAGACCATTAAAGGCCATCTTGTCCAACTCCACTGTGATGAACAGGAACACAACAGCTAGATCAGTTTGCCCAGGGCCTGATGCAGCCTCACCATGAAAGTCTCCAAGAATGGGGCATCACCACAAACCCTGCTAAAGAGCCTGTCCCCTTCTTTTTGGTAATTCCCCATTAGATACTGAAAGGTCACCTAGCAGCCTTCGCTTCTCCAGGCTGAACACCCCCATCTCTCTCAGTCTACCCTCATAGGAGAGGTGTTCCATCCCTGGGATCATAATGCACGTTCCAATGGCTCTCCCATACTGAGAACTCCACATCTGCACGTAGTACTCCAAGTGAAGCCTCACCAGCACAGAGTAGAGGGACAGGATCACCTCCCTGACCTGCTGGCCACACTTCTTTTGATGCAATCTGAGATATGGTTGGCTTCCTGGGCTGTGGTGGCACACTTCTGGCCCATGTCCAGCTGGCCATACACCAGTACCCCCAGGTCCTTTTCAGCAGTGCTGTGCTCAATCCTTTCATTCCCCAGCTTGAATTGGTAGTGTTGCCTAGTATCAAAATCAGTTCTACTCTGTCAAAAATACAAGTTCCTGACTGATCACTTTATGCCTGACCCAAAGGAGTCTGTTGTATGGATGTTTCAACCTTGAAATCCCCTTTCCACTCCTTTTTTTCCGGCTTTGCTTTACTACCATATATGAGGCCTCACCTCCTGGTCAGAGCTGAAGCAGACAAGGGATGACTCTGCCCCTCTGGAGCCAGTTAAGAGATATTTTAACTGGAGCATCTTGTAGTATCTTTTTTTTTCTTTTTTTTTTTCTCCTCCTTTTTTTTTAAGTAGCAGCTCTGCATTATTGACTTTTTTCTTTTATGTTACAATATAGAAAGATATTTTTTAAATGCCAAAGAGATCATGTTTTTTCGTTTGTTTTTTCCTTTGCCAGAGGGACTAAGCGTACGTTCACTTCTTTGTTTCCTTGTGTCGCAATCTGTTATGTTGTTATTGAAGGCTCAGAAAAAGTTCCTGTTTGCATTTCCTTAATTGGGCTTTATGTTTTTGTAAAGGCAGAGAGGAAAGATTTCAGTGAGTTTTTAAGACAGCAATCTCTGTAGCAAAAGTCACGAACAGTGATAACATAGTGAGACCATCTGAATAGATGTGTCCTCTGGGAAAATAAATGATGGTTGTAGTACCAGAAACCAGTTCCTGAAGATCTGGGGACTGGGGTCTTTCTACTGCAGAATAAAAAATCCTTCTGCTGCAGCTACTCTGCCCTTTACACATACCTTCAAAGGGGATTATATTTTAATGCAATTGATTAATAGATAAGCATTTTATGGAACTGGCACATCTTGCTTTTTCAGAGCAGGAAGCCACAGATTCTAACGATAGGAACATCCTAATTTTCTTTATAATCAAATAACCAGCTCTTATTGTGCATACCATGAATATGCTCATTTAGGCCATCAAGCAGCAGAGTATATAAGCTCGTAATTGACTTTAATATGTGAAGAGTAACATTAGCTGTAGCTTCACAGGTTTGATAACATCAAAGTAATGTACGAATTGATATGACTGGCACAAATTGGAATATGGAAAGTCACCACATTGGGTCAGACTTCATCATTACCCAGCATTCTGCCCTTTCTGGCTCCTATCAGATCGTTCACAGCCTTCTTTCTCATACCACAGGTCACAGTGAATCAAAGAAGGACAAGAAGGATTCAAAAAATCTTATTTTTTAAAGAAGTTTTAGGGATTTTTAAATAATTGTAAAACTGAATTCCAAAAAGCATAAAACTTTAGGAAAAAAATAAAAAACAACACCACTAAGTTTATTGCTGGCAGTAGGTCAGTCCTCAGGGGTGGTGGAATGAAATGTGGTAGTAATTATCAGCACCGCATGTTTGTAGTCATTAGGGATAGCTAACTACCTTTAATCATGGCCAAGGTTCAGTTCCCTCAGGCCAAGGGAGCCAGCATTTACACCTGCAGCCAGTAATTACAGCTGCTTGCACTGCTGCAGCGAAGGGATGAACTGCTGCTAGTAGGGCCTTCAAGCGGTGGCCTGGCCCAAAAGCTGCCTGCCTTGCAAAACATCCAAGATGCAGTGCTCCAAAATATGGCAGTGTTGCAAACACCAGGAAACGACGTAACACATGTCTTGCTGTACATCTTGTCTAGATCTCTAAAAGCTTAAGACTTGCTAACGCTGTGATGTTTCAAACCCCCATATGCCAATTTTGATACACTGTGAATTCTTGGCCTGTAATATCTCATCTCCTACGTGATGCTTTGTACCAAGGTGTTGTATATGCAAATCTTTTCTAAGAAATATGAAATATTGATGTACTAATAGATGCTCTGCAAACTTCTGTTTAATTTTTCACCATAAAAATAACATCAAAAAACAACATAAATTTAATATTACATTTATGGCTTTCAATTTAATTGCGTATCAATTAATATTTTTATCACCATTTCACTGTTATTATATGAAAGCCAGCATGCTCAATTCAAACCTTTATCTTAAAAATTGCCATGAAGTAAATAAATGTCAATGTTAATTGTAAAAAATGAACATAGGTTGAAAATTTTTATCACATGAATTGGCTGAAATGTTTTAAACTCAGAGTTTGAGCTGGGGTTTTCACTTTTCAAAGGACATTATCACAAGCAGTCTTCTGCCCAAAAGATGAAAACTTTTAGTAGAAATATGAATTAAAATGGGCAGGAGAAAGCAGATAGAACAGACAGGACATAAAACTTAAGTGTAAGTGTAAGATACAGGAATCCATTATGAATATGCATAATGAGTATTTATATACATACATTATTACTCACACATATGCTCACATGTTGCTATGTGTGCAAATGCCTACCAATAGATCTGTTGTGTCCCTTGGATACCTATTAATGACATGAATGGGAGTTTAACCCACACCTCTTCCAAGTCAGTTGTGGCTTACCTTAGTGGAGCCGTGAACAGTATTTGTCGTACATGCCAGTCAGGTTTATCCATGACCTCTGCCTTCCAAAGGACAGCTCTGAATTGCAAGATTCATCAGTAAATACTTATATACCTTTAAAGTATTTTTACATTTTATCAGCCAGGCTGCCACAGATCACACAAGAAAGCTGTGGTGGTGTGTTGCTTCGGCAGAACACAGCAGGCTGAAATGTTACACGTTTTTCTAGAGAATTTGGGCAGAAATGAGAATTAGAATGAGCCAACCCTTTGCATCCTACAAAAACCATTGGAGTGCTGTGAATGTGGTGAATACTACATGCATACAAGGTAGGAATGAAAATACTAGTTGTGCTGAGCTTGTGAACTGTTGGAAAGGACTCCCTGAACCGTTATATACACAGCTCAACATTCTGGCAATTGAGTCCAAGTTAATGACAATATAGAATAAAAATATCTTTTATTAATATGAATGGGCAATTCAAAGTCAGTGTGATATACAATATTTTAGCATCTCCACATGAAAAGATACTTTATTGCTTCTGGCCAGCTCTTACTGGTCACCACAGTACACGAATATTTATAATTGTATGCACACATGTTGAGCCATTACATATTTATAATTGCAGAGATATTTCATAGATTGTTCAGAGCTGGGCCAAGGTTAGAACATTCCTCATGAAATGTAAAGCAATAATGTATAACCCTTTAACAAAGGTTAAGTAAAGCCCATTTTTGTTTGAGTGAAAGCATTTTATTTATGATTAGCAGTATATTTGGAAAATGTTCACTCTGCTACTAAAACAAAACAAGGAAAAGAAAAAAAAGAAAGCTTTCAGGGTGAGTCCAGTGTGCTGTTATTGTAAGCTGCTCCAAAAGCTAAATTCATAGATTGCAACTTATTGAGGAAGGGAACAAAAAAGGAAACATCCTGAGCAATGAAGGGGTTAATTATTAGACCTGAGTTAAAGGTGTCCTCACAAGTAGGCACTTCATCAAGCAATGGAGTCAGGAAACAAGGGAGAATAGATGAAGGTGCTAGGGATAATAATGATGGCAAGTAATGATTTCCCTAGAGATGATCTGATCTATGGCCACAAGCAAAGAAAAAAGGCTAGAAAGTACTATAACATTACCTTGGAGTACTTAACAGACTCAAAAGCAGTAACCTGGTGTCAAAAAAGGCCCATCACCCTGCTCATTTTAGGTAAAAGAGTTATGCCAAAGTACAAGAGGGGAATGCAAAATTCACATCTGAAATTAAACAGCTGAAAGGTATGATTTAACAATGCTCGAAACTCAATAAGCCAAAGATAAACAGCAAATTAGATGACTCAATGTCAGGAGGAAAAAACATCTTCCATCGATCCCATCGTCAAAAATTAATCTGCCTGAGAATGCCCTCTGCTCCAATCCCAGAACTGATGAAGAGTGGAGGAATAGAGTAAAACCTATGTACTAGTGCTTCACCTTCAGGCTAGACCCTGATTACAATCTCCTGTGAGACATTTCAGCATGAAGCGCCTCTCATGTTGGGACTGCAAAATTAAATTGCGATCAATACTTTACAAAAATAATTGGGGAAAAATGTTCAGAAGTCGGAGCTGTGCTGTGTGGCCAACAAACATATGAAAGTTCTTTTTTTTTTTCCCCTGTTTTTTTTTTTTCCCTTCCCTTCCTCCTCACCTTATCTTTCTGGAGGTTATTCTTCAGGATAGATCAGTTCAAAGGTGTCTCCTGATAATAGTGTTCTTAGAATAGTTTCACTCACCTTGTTAGGGAATTTCAGAAGCAGCAAGGCATTTACAGTGTCCTAAGTGCATTACACTAATGCCATGTTTTGAATCACTTCTGCACCCTTTATTTGCTCGTTGTTTCAGTCTAAATTTGCATGGCTTTGATTACTTTTGTAATGACTGATTCTGTTTTCATGGCAAAACATTTTTTTAACCGGTGGCATGAAAACACTCAAGTACCTTGTATTTTTGTAAAATCTTTCTGGAGATGTTAACACTTTCATAAACCCAAGTAATGAGATCCAGAGTTAAATTTAGAATAAAACACATGTAAATAAAACCATCCAAGAAGTCTTCAGCAGTTCCTACTGCAGATTCTGCTACTTTCCCTGTTTGATGTGTCGCTTATCATTGGCTATCATGATTCTTAAAATCCATATATGTATACAAACAGGAAAAAACAAGTCGTTTTTAATTATTGACTTGCATGATTAATAGAAAGTATGGGCAGAAAAAGATGTTCTTTAAATTATTCTATGATTTTGTCTGTATGCACAGTTGGCAACAGTTATTTTAGAGCTTATTGGCAGATTTAGATGTGTATTTAGGATAAGCCAAGCAATTTAAGTGTTAAGATGTGGTACAGCTTGTATTTTAAAAAAAGGAAGTGCTTTTAATATGCTTCAGTGATGTTACTGTACAATAAAACACAGAGGAAAGGGAAAGGAAGGCAATAAGGCAATAAGGCAAGGGAAAAGAAATGAAAGGGCAAGGGCAAGGGCAAGGGCAAGGGCAAGGGCAAGGGCAAGGCAAAGGCAAGGCAAGGCAAGGCAAGGCAAAGGCAAGGCAAGGCAAGGCAAAGGCAAGGCAAGGCAAGGCAAGGCAAGGCAAGGCAAGGCAAGGCAAGGCAAAGAAAGGAAAGGAAAGGAAAGGAAAGGAAAGGAAAGGAAAGGAAAGGAAAGGAAAGGAAAGGAAAGGAAAGGAAAGGAAAGGAAAGGAAAGGAAAGGAAAGGAAAGGAAAGGAAAGGAAAGGAAAGGAAAGGAAAGGAAAGGAAAGGAAAGGAAAGGAAAGGAAAGGAAAGGAAAGGAAAGGAAAGGAAAGGAAAGGAAAGGAAAGGAAAGGAAAGGAAAGGAAAGGAAAGGAAAGGAAAGGAAAGGAAAGGAAAGGAAAGGAAAGGAAAGGAAAGGAAAGGAAAGGAAAGGAAAGGAAAGGAAAGGAAAGGAAAGGAAAAAGGAGCTAAGGTGATGTATGGGAATCTTAATTCATGTTGATGAAAGGATGGCAATCTGGGATGAATGCTGAGGAAATATTTTAAAGTAGTCATCAGCCACTTGTTTGCTCTTGGCAATGAGAAGTCTTTCAAAACTGACAGTTAAACTCATTTGTTTTGTTTTCATTTGGTTTGGTTGTTTGTTTTCTTTCTTTTTTAATACAAAATACAATGAAAAAATAATTCAGTGTAAATAATATCTGTACATTATAATCACAAAGACTGCATTTCTCAAGTCGTAAAACACAGCAGGAGGTGTGGTTATCTTTAAGAAGGGAGAAAGAGGAAATCAATCCTGAGGGATTTTATGAATCATAGCCAGATGCCTATAATCCCCCAGAGGTGTGATTATCTCATGACAACCACTTTTATTGGAGTTGTCTTATTGTAACCGCCAAAAAGAGGGGGGTGGAGGGAGGGGAAGAGAGGGGAAGCATCTTTATTTTAAGGAAGGAGGTGTATTTCCTGCTGGCAAAGGGAGAGAAGCAAAACCAGAAAAAGAAAAAGAACGGCAGATTTGAATACTGAGTATCTTCTTCAACTCAATTTCTGCTACCCTAACATAATAATTTCCCTCTTTGTGATCTTTGACAATAACAGTTAAAAATATCCCAAAATCAATCTCAGCTTCTTTGCTTTTTAGACAAAAAAAAAAAAAAAAAAAAAAAATGGTGCCACAACTACTCTGGGCCTGAATTTCAGGCAATTTCCTATGTTGGATCAACTGGCGCTCACACATACCAAATCCTCTAGTTTCATCTAACAGAGAAAGAACTGGAACAAAGCTTGGTAGAATTAGTGTCTTTTGAACATGGCTGGCTTAGCAATGAAGTCCTACGATTATTTCACATAAAATATAAACCCAAACAAATGTGTCTATTTGTTAATTTTTTTAGAAACTCAGAATTTGTCAGAACGCTTGCAAATCTTCTGAAAGTATCTGGCTTTGATTTTTTTTCACTTTTCACTTTTTGTAGAATGCTATGAGACACACAGTTTCGTAGTCCTGTTCTATCCAACATTAGAAAAAGGAAAAACGTGTTCAAGAAATGTGAATTGCCCAGAACTTGGGCATGTCTCAGTTTGGAAAGCATATAACTGATTTTCCCTCGCAAATCCTAATGACTTGCCTTCTCTCTGCCAGTACAGAACATACACAATAAATGCAGTTGCATATAGGTCTCAACCAAATGTACTCCTTTTTTTTATGATCTCATTGTTCAGAGTTATTGAGTAGAATCAAATGCCCAGAGATTTTACAGGAGTGCTTCACAGAGCAGTGATATCAGTGAGGAGAATTGAGGTATATAACACCTATACACTCATCCTGAAACAAAATGACCAGGACAATATTTCACAGAATTGCAGAAAAACAAAATCATAGGGGTTGGAAGGGCCCTCTTGGGGTCATCTAGTCCAACCCCCCTGCTAAAGAAGGTTCCTGACAGTATGTTGCACAGAAAAGGATCCAGATAGATTTTCAATATCTCCAGAAAAGGAGACTCCAGAGCCTATATGGCCAGCCTGTTCCAGTGCTCTGTCACTATCAAAGTAAAGAAATTTTTGCTCTGGTGCATATGGAACTTCAAGTTTGTGCCTGCTGCCTCTTGCTCTGTTGCTGGACATAGCTGGAAAGAGCCTGAGCCCATTCTCTTGATTTCCACCTGTTAGATATTTACAAGCATTGATAAGTTTCCTTGTCAGCCTTCTATTCTCCTGGCTGAACATTTACCAGTTCTCTGAGTCCTCATAAGGAGATGCTCCAGGCCCTTTATCATCTTTGTAGCCCTCCACTGGAGTCTCCCTAGAAGTTCTGTCTTTCTTGAACTGAGAGCCTGGAACTGGACACAGTACTTCAGATGCAGCCTCACCAGAGCAGAGTAGAGGGGGAGGATCATCTCCCTCAACTTGCTGGCCACAGTCTTTTTAGTGTATCTCAGGATACCATTGGCCTTCTGGGTCACAAGGGCACCCTGCTGGCTCGTGGCCAACCTTTTGTCTATGAGAACAACCAAGTCCTTCTCTGCAAAGCTCATTTATAGCAAGTTAGCCCCTACCTGTACTTAAATTACATTCCTCATCAAGCGCAAGACTCCACACTTGCCCTTGCTGAACCTCACCAGGTTCTTCTCCGCCCAACTCTCCAGTCTGTCCAGGTCTTGTTGAGTGGTAACACAGCCTACTGGTGTGTCAGCACTCTATCCTGTTATCTGTGTCACTGATTAAGATGTTAAACTAGACCGGATCCAGTATTGATGACACCTGAGGAACACTGCTAAGTACAAGCCTCCAACTAGACTCTGCACACACTGATCACAATCCTTTGAGCGCTGCCCACTACCTCTCTGCCCATTCATCTATTTCACACTTTCTAAGCTTGCCTACAAGCCTATTATGGGAGACAGACTCAAAATATTGCTGAAGAGAAGATTCACTGCTCTCCCCTTATCTATCCCGCCAGTCATGACATCATAGAAGGCTACCAGATTGACCAAGCATGATTTCCCCTTGGTCAATCCATGCTGACTACTCCTAATAATCTCCTTTTCTTTCACTTGCTTCAAGATGACCTCCAGAATAAGCTGTCCATTTTCCTTCCAAGGGAAAGCTTGCTTGCTTATGTATCTACAGAGTTCATTTTAACAGTATTAGAACCTCTCCCCACAATGCTCAACAGTTTTCCAGAAGAAATCCTAGCTTAACAATTCAGTCTAGTCGAGAATAACACCAAGCATAAAGCTTACTGGTACCAAATTTGGTTTTTTTTAGAAGTCTAAGGAGATAGGACAGAGCCTGCCATAACTTAATTATTTAATGGATGTTTTATAACAGCACATAGAGGCCCCATATGATATCTGAGCTTCACTGCTGTAGGTGGTATACATACTAAGAGACAATCACTGCCCCCAGGAATTTTCTAAAGTAGATAAATAGGACAAAGGTCAAGCCAAGAGGAGCATTATTATCTTTAGTTTACATATGGAGAACTGAAACACGAGATAAAAATCTGAAAGTCACACAGCGAGCCTGTGGCAAAGCAAAGTTCTCCTAAATTCTAATTCACTGCTCCCTTCTTCCTCTCAGTTTTGTTCTTCTTTGAAAAGCAAGGAGCTGCTTGAATTCTACATACAGAGCTAAACGTGCATTGCACGGGACAGAAAGAAACAGCAATTTATAATTCACATAGGTCATTTTCAACCACAGATCTCAAAGTGCTCTATAGAGAAAGGTAACTCCTCATTCCATGCAGTGAATTGCTCAGAGAAATGCAGAGGAAATGACATGTAGTTTCATAGGATAGACAGAAGGTATAATATGGCAGAAGTCCCTTGTCCTTTGAACCTAAATGGTTTTCCTCATCTTGCAGTCTCGTAGTCATAAAAATGGTTTAGCTGTGATGACTCCTCCCATGCGTTCATCTGACAGGAGGCACAACCCAGGACTAAGGAAGAAGAGCAGAGAAAGTCATTTTTTACATCTCCTGGATGCCAGGTCCACGTCTTTTCCCATTCCAGTATAAATTAACTCACCTCAGAAGGGCTTCTCTAATTTACTGTGGCTTTGAATGACTTCTGATCAGCCAGAATAGTGGAGTTCTATGCTTCCTCCCTCTGTCTCAATCAAGGGAATAGTGCAGGGTCATTGTGCCAAACATATGCAGCATCCTTCTTGAGAGGTGTATTCCACATGGGGCGATCAATCTAACCCTGTGGCTCCTTTCCAGCAGCTGAGCCAGCACAATGAGAACTACACCAGAGCCCAAAATTGAGCACGTTGTCTCTCATTGTGATCAACTTCTGTTCAGAGGAACGTGACAAACTTCTAGATTTTCTGCATCTGTTACACAGGGCCTGATCTCATCTGCCTTTAACAGTCACCTTCTTTTAAGTTTGCTGTATTCTTCATAGTGCTAGAGGCAGAAATAGTAGTGGATCATTAATTTATGAAAGTAGGAACAAACTCGGAAAAATTCCTATGTATTTGTACTTAAGATACTTGATATAACCACATGAAGGTCATCCTTATTTTTTAAGGAGTCAATGCTATGTGTATATAAGGTTATATCAGGCACAATAATCAAACTGGATATATTATTTATTGGTTTATTTTCTTTTCAATTTATCTTCCTGGTAAGGAACATTTAGGTTCTGCATAAAGAACGATAAGAAAAAAATAAAGAGAAAAAATTATTAAATAATAGTAGCATCAATCCGTATTCTTTCCCCAAAATTAGCTCTATGTCACACATTAGCCATTAACTCCTTTGACCTGTTCTTTGCTGAAAGATAGGTTCCACTTTAGGTTTCAACCTAAGACTTCAGTATCTTCAGCACTGACATAATCTTAATTGTTTTCTATATTTCTGAAAAGACATAAATGGGAGTTAGAAAGTAGATTATACAAAAAATATATTTCAGGTTAAGCCAAATGATCATAAAATCAGCTCTTGAAAACCCCTACAAGTAAAATAGCACTTGCCAGTAGCAGTAGTAATGGTTTGAAACATTCAAATGAAATATATGCACTGAAGACATCACCATATCATATACTTAATGTATTGGGTTCAAATGCTAATTGAGTATAAGTTGAGAAATCCAAACACAAGTCAATTTTGATAAGAATGTGAATGCATTTATCAAAAAAAGATTTCAAAATGTTGATTTGAAGCCTCCTGGGATTGTTATGGATACACAGAAAATATGAACATAAAAACACAACTCATCTGTTCAAATTTCAACTCCATTCTGTTTGTTTCAAGATGCAGAAAATTTCTGCTCCTTGCCTCTCTTTCTTCTATTTTACAGTGACAAGCAATTTCCACTTTTATCTGACCTGCACAGATTTTGTCAGTCCTGCTTCAGTGAATTATGGTATGGAACCAATCAGCTAAACATATGAGAAATAGGATCATGCATTTCCAACAGAAAGGTCATTGAAGTAAGACGTATCTAGACCACAGCCACTACCAGTGCTGCGATCACAGACTGCGTTTTATCTGGTCACCTCCTAAGCTCTTGCCTTGAGGAGAGGTGGCAACTCACTGCTCCTGCTGAGTTTGGGACCATGCAATCCTATCGTCTTTGCCTGGATTATGCTACTCTCTGCCCCCTGCAGTGGATATGCGACAGCTTTAGTGCCAGGGGTAGCATCCTGTGGCAAGATGGGCTCCAGCAAAGAGCTCACAGTGGCTTTTATTCTGCCAGTACTGAGACTTCTAGCATTTTGGTGCATCTTGGGAGTGCAAAGGCAGCGAACTTCTACTTTAGCTGGAATAAAAAGTTTACCTCAGGTTTTGCTAATGGAAAATTCGATTTAAATAATATTTTTCTATAGTAAAAGGAAAGGTGGTGAATATTTATTTGTTTTCAAGCAACAAATTTTTCAATGAAAAAAAAAATTTGAATGTTTTCAACCAATTCCATTGCTATGTGAACACTACTTGGTACCTCTGTTTAATTTCCATCAGTAAAGGAGTAAAAGTCAGGCTCAGATCTTAGAGTCACGAGAATAAGTGATCTGCTTCCTGGGAATACCTATAACCCTCAACTAATCTAATGGATATCAGAGACAGACAAAAAAAAAATCCAGAACTACCTCTCTTCTGAAGAAGTGATGAGGTGGTATATAAGACACATCTTTGGGATACAGATCAGTACTTTCATGTGAATATTCATACTCTTTTAGTGACTACCATACATCATCTCCAGTGAATGAGGGAAAGCTTCCAAGCAAAAAGTGGTGTGATCAAGCCCATAGAGCCATATCTTCATGATATACATTTATTAGAGAAATTATGACTTCATGAATTTTCAGTCCAAATACACACTACTTGATCTTGTAGCTTTAAAGTTATTTCATGTAGGTTTTCTTTATTTTTTTTCCCATCAGTGAATATGTGTACATAGTTTTCACAGGGATTACAGGATACAAGGGACAGTAAGTATGCTTCAGCATATGGTGAAAACATATGGTTGGCTGCTTTTCTGCCTATATCTCTTTTATTTATTTATTTTAAATTATGTGATTCACATTATTAGTTGAAACCCTTTCAATTTATGTGGCTATAAATAAGACTTTAATTCTTCTTTTTAAAATATTATTTATTATTACTTGGGGTTAAGGAGTATGCACAGAACAGGCAAAAAAGAAAAAAAAAAAAATTGGGCTGAATTTCCTACTGATATAAATGAACAAAGCAGTATCAGTGCCTCAGATCAAAGAACTGCAATTCCTGTCAAGCAGAAACCTTTGATTTGTCACACAGATTCTGAACCTGTATTCCTCTTAGTATATTCTGTATGACTCCAGGAGTTAAAAACCACGAAGCAACGAACACAGAGGTGTGGGAAATCGTGACATCTTGCTTACTAGTCCAAAAAGGCACCAAAGAGTGAAAAAGCCTGGAAACCCAGCCCATGTGCTGCTGAGAAGCCTGGGGAGGCAGGCAGGAGAAAAAGGTCAGGTGGCAATTCTGAGGAGACCAATATGCCACATCTCTGCAGGCATTCAAAGCCAGGTTGGATGGGGCAGCCTGATCTGGTGCATGGCAGCCCTGCCCACAGCAGTGGGTTGGAGCTCAAGGACCTTCAAAGTCCTTTCCAACCTAAGCCATTCTATGATTCTAGGACTTTATGAAATTATGTTTCTGTGCAATTGACATATTTTGATCTAAAACCAGTCTATTAAAAGTTGTGTGAGCAGAAATCTTTCCCAATGAATTGGGCTATCTGAAATTCAGTTAGAAATACACTCCAAAACAAGGAATGTTAACGCAACAAAGAATTACAAAAAAATTCTACTGTATGTTATTGTTCTCTATGCTACAACATGTAAGCCTGTTAGATCACAGTCCAGTCACCACCATGCTGGTGTTAGCCACTTGAAAATGTTCTCCCTGTCTTAATTCTGCTTTTTGGTGCTTCTCTACTGAAGGGCCAGGGTCTTGTTGGCACAGGGAAATCTTTCACCCTTTTTGTTCAGGGGCTTTCCGTCTGTGATTGCCTCTTTTGTAGGACAGGCAACAGTCCTCACTTGGATTGCTACCCAAGGAAATCAGATGCCTGGTCTGAAATCCCTGCTTCAGCACAGACTTCTAATATGAGCTTAAAGATGTGACTTCGCCTTTTTGCACCTCAGTTCCCTAAGAGCGGCACAGGAATCAGAGTGCTCTGGTGCCCCCGAGGGCAAGACTGTGGGGTGCACCAAGGCCATAGGGACGTGTCAGTAGCTCAGCCAGGTGTAAGACTTTGATCTCCAGAATTATTAAACCAGCATTTCAAAAGCACTTAATTCACAATGAGAGATTTAATGTTTTCGAGAAACATTTCCCTTTTTTTTTTTTTTTTTTTATTTTTTTTTTTTTTTTTACTAGAAGTTTTATCATTAATTCTTTAAACAGCTTACATAATCCCACATACAAGTTTCAAGGCTTGATCTTATTATCTGCCTTTTACTGTAAACTTTCTGTTTTGGTGCAACATGACTTTTGACCAAGAGGCATTACATCTATGCTGGCAGCAAGTCTGTGGATGTTGATATGCTAGGCAGGAGGTAGGTGATTTTTCTGGAGACATCGCTCACTTTCTCTAAGGGAAAATATGAAATAAAAAAGTATAGAATGACCTTGCACTAATAAGCCTCTGCCTCCAGACAATGATTAAACCTGGTAGCGCAAGGGTTGGTTTATGAGTAATATCAGCTAAGGCTAATGAAAGGATCCCATTAAAAAAATGTATAACTTAGGCACTTGTCTGCTCTGAGAAGCTCAGTTGCTGATATTGCTCTCTTAAAGTGGTCTGAATTACGAACAGAATAGTATATCCAGGTATTGCAGCTAGCTCCTATTTCTAACAAAACTTGTCAACCAGAGGGCTTGGCAATCAATCCGGTATACTTTACCAGGAGTGAAATCTGGTTGTGAAACCTGCACTTTGAACCTAGCTCTAAGTTAAGGATTTTATCGCACACATTTTCTCATCAGCAGTGTACTACAATACTATCATCAACACTGTAACTTGTATGCCATGACTTGAGTTGTTAACTTCTGCACAAATGCCAGTGTTTTTCTTATATTGGGAAAAGGTCCACCCAAAAACATTTTTCCTAGCCTGGCCAGAGCTCACATTGCCACCTTGTTTTCTTCATTCAGAATACTCAGAAGCAAATTAATTTTCTCAATCTAATTTGAAAATTTCCATAGAAAGGCATACTTGGCTACTTTTAGCAACGATTAACACATATTCGCATTTCAATTGTGCATGCACAGCAGGTGTGATGGATCCAGGCCACGCCAGGGTTACTGCACAATGTGCAAATCAGCTGCTGTGCACACGTATGGTAGCTCTAAAACATCCAGTAACAAAGCTAATTCCTCTAAATTGGGAAATTCTGCCAGCTTGTGGGCAAGATCAGCTGGGCTGCACAGAAGCAACGAGAATGGCATCATATTCATATGCAAGGATAAGACCTCATGGCATGTAAAGCACAGTCCCTTGGGGGTACCACTTTGAATTGTGGCCTTTTTGGTAGCCCACCTAAATCCTTCAGTCTGTGACTGAGGAAAAAAAGAAAACTACCAAGAAAAATACAAATCTGTTTTCAGGTTTCAGCACTACTTTACCCGGGAAAGTACATATGTTTTGTTATGTTAATATTTTTATTTAATATATATAATTTTTTTTTTAATCAGAAAAGTTTAGTGGAAAATTCCAAGCAGCTGTAACATGGGCCTTCTATAGAACAGAACCTGACTACTGCCTGTAGAAATTGCTATACAATGAATAAAAAAATAAAAATAATAAAAGTAGCAGTTCGTCAGTGACAATCTTTAGGTCATGCCTTTTCTAAGCTGTTTCTTCTCTCTTGCAAACATTTGAAAAGATTATTATAACTACCAAATATCTTTTTATTTATCAAGTGTCTCTAATAATAGTTGAATATCAGTAAAGGAAGGTTACTGCATGGCTATTTCCCACACATTGAGTATTTAACCATAAATGTATTCAAACTATGGAGGGAGTGAGGTAAAGAAACAAACAAATTGATTATAAGAACAAAATGAAAGGTGCATTAAGTTATTTTAAAACAAAGTTCATTTTCTATAAAGCACAGATCATATATTAATTCCTTTTATCATGGAGAAATTGATGCTATCTACCCTATGCTACAAATATTAAAGCCCTTTTTAGAGTGACCTGAGACACAGCATAGTGTAAAGACATCTATTTGAAAAAGTAAATGAAAAGCAAAGAAGAGCTTTCTGAATAATTCTGACTGTCACCAGTGACTTGGACATATCTTTTCAAACAGTGAAATGAAAGAATCTGCAGTTTCTGAGATTTTCTACATTCAGTTAGAGTATCTTGGTTAAAAAAAAAAAAAAATTGCTAAAGTAGAAGAGTATCTAAAAGGAAAGAAGATCAAATTTATTTTCTTACACAACGGCTCTTTTTGCTACTGGCCATAAAAGTCAAAGCAAAGCTTCAAGAAATCAGGAGACATAAACAGCTGTTATATTTTAGTCATTCTTACAAACTGAAATCAGATATTTTCCTACAACTCTGTAGAGCAAACTCCACAGTGTGGATTTTTGCTGTTCTGATTTGATTTTCAAACAAATTCTCTATACTCTCCTAGCTGCACAGGGAGTAAACTTTAACTCCTTTCTTTTAACTGAGCCCTCTACTAGGTATGACTTC
Organism: Tympanuchus pallidicinctus; assembly: GCF_026119805.1. Lineage (NCBI taxonomy): Eukaryota > Metazoa > Chordata > Aves > Galliformes > Phasianidae > Tympanuchus > Tympanuchus pallidicinctus. Next base: position 1,316,335 of record NW_026294802.1, read on the forward strand.
ATGATTTTCTTTCAACAAATGTACATAAATTACAGAGAGTTGACTCTGAATATTTGCCTGTAACTCACTGGAAGATGCACCCTCCCAGTAGCTACTCACTCATTTACCAATGTTGTGGCACCACGGTTGACACTGAATCATCCTCTTTGGATCACCAAACTCAAGGGATTTTTGCCTTAGACAGGTTGTTGGGGATTGTGTTGTATTTTCTATTTACTTTCTATGTGAGAGTATTTGTGCTCTGCATGGCAATTGTCCGTGCACTGTTTTCCACATGATCATGGCCTCTGTATTCTCAACATCAGCCTTTATATAGGCTGCTTTAATTTATTATTTTTATGTGTGGGCTGTAATGAAGTCCAGTGTCCTGGTGCTTTGCCAGCACAATCCTAAGGATTACCACATCAAGGAAAAAGCCCTTGTGATACAAGGGTGTGTGATGGCTTTGAGTTTGTTGGGATACTACTGAAAGACTATGCTGATTGAAGGGAACAAGACTTGGTGCCATCGCATATCAGCTCAGACCTGTAAGTTAATGTAATGGCCAATTCATTGCCAAGTTTTCTTGGAAAGAGATCTAGTTAATCCAGAAGGCATCTCAGTAGAATACGTACATCAAGTAGACAATCAAGGAAATAGATTTGAAGTGAAATGCTGTTACCTAAACTGGCAGTATGAACACATGCTTCTATTCTACTTGGATCGAGATTTGAATGGTAGTTAGTAAATAACATAATACCCTGGTAGTATGCTGTTAAAAAGAGGAATGAAATGGCTCCTCCTTCCTAAAGCTTTTGACGTGCTGTTCTTCTTGAAAGAGAGCATTTAAAGTGAGCATACTATGGAGAAATTTCACTACTGACGTATGCTCTGCTTGCAACCCACTGCAGAAGATGTTAACTTGAAAGCCTGAAAAGATAATTGCTGATATGGCAACTGATAACAAAATACCAATTAGCAATTTTCAACATGGGATTGAGATCCTGGAAATCTGCATACTACAAATCATGTCCAAACCCAGAAGATTATCAGTGTTTGTGCAAGGAACTACAGTTCAGTCAGGTAATCCTTAGTGATCCACAAATTAGCAAAAAACACTAACTAAACATGATCTGAAAAGCCCAACATTTTGAAACTCTTCTCTTCCCACTATTAAAATACATCAAAATTAAAAACTTTCAACATACTGCTTTCCACACACAACATCTTTGGAGCTGCTGGTGTAAGCAGCAGAATTCTTTCATGTTCATATGAAAATGAAATGAGATTACAGCTTAGGTCCTCAGCATCCTTCAGATTGTTTCAGGATTTCCATTTTTCTTTTCCTTTTTCTTTTTTTTTAAGGCTTGTGTTTATTGTTTTCTTGCATACATGAGTATCTCAAAGAGGATATATATATATATGGCAAGTGTGTGCATATGCTGGAAGATGGTGGTAGTTCCACTGCTCCAGGAATCTTTTCTAGTATCTTACATGTGTTTCTTCTTTTGTTGTATAATCTGTCCATATTTAGCTAGCAGGCATCCATGTCTTCGATGCTAAGAATACAAAATTAAGGTATATTTTAGACAATTTTCCATTTTGACTGTTTATTATACCAGAGATGATGATGAAACATGATTCATTACTGAGAACTGTAAGCTCCAGCCTTGCTCAAGGATCAGTCAGAACTTCATTGAGACTCCCATGTGGGTGGAACAGTCTCCGAGACCTTGCCTAAGGAGTATAATTCCACGTAATGAAATCAGTTCTGTTAACAACCACAGCAATTACTTTTGTATTTGAAAACATGAAAATCTGTAGCCTCACTACCAACTGAACCGTAGCCACTTCAACAGCAGAAATATCTTCAAAGGAAGAAAAAGACAAAGATGATTGTATAATTATGATCACTTATTATTTAGTTACACCCAAAATTAAAATGCTGTGCAGTAAGAGACAGCTCTTACTCTCCACCCCCAAATGTCTATCTTAGTGATATACAAGAGGTTAAAACAGTATGGAGAAAATACTGTTTTATTCAATCTTGTAATAAATTTCTGCAGGCAATATTCAGTAGCTCAGTTCAACCACTGGCCCCACTGGAGAGTTTTAGTGCTCTGAAGATTAAGATTAAATTCAGAAATAGCAAAGCCAAATTTTCCAGTTTTTCCAAGGAGCAGATGGAGGATTATATATCTCTCTTATATGCACAAAATAAGTTTCCATTATTCAAGAGTTGTTCTGTAGATCAGTCACAGAGACAAGCATGCTTTTTCTGCACTAAGCACAAACACTACCTTCATGACACACTGAGGTTTTGATAAACAGAAGCCTTTTAAGTAACATTATAGAAGTAACCATTTTTCCTTCATAGCCTTTCAAAGGGGCACTGGCATTTTCAAAATGGCACACATGAATTACATACCAATCTAATGATCATACAGCGCGTTGGAAATTTACTCCTAAATGGCTTCTATTGTAGAAAGGTAGTCAATTTACATGTCAGAGTAAGGAGGTCTGAATAGAAGAAAAGTCTGAATATCCTCACTCACATCAGTTTAATTCCACAGACTTCATTGAAGTTGTTCCTGATTTGTGCTGCTATAAATGAAAAGAGAATCAGATATGAAGCATTGTAATGTATGATGATGTATTGGTGATCAAAGTAGAGTAGCCTTCCATCAAAGAACAGTATGCATTACTAAGCTCATTTTATTGTACTAAACGACTTAATTCTCGGAAGAGGAATAGTCCCAAGCCAGATAGCTAAAATCAGTTCTAAAGTACACAAAATGTGGAGGCAGACAGAAGGGGGAAAAAGAAAACAACAAATAACCAGAGAATAAAGAGTTGGCATTTTTCTCTTTCCATCTGAAGATCTCAACACAATTTACTATGTTGAATTATGTCACCTTCCTCACATTCCTTTAACAAAAGCATTATATCAATTTGGAAATAATGAGAAGGTAAGATGTAAAGATTAAGGACATCGTTTTCAGAATCACCTAAATTATTTGGGAGCATCAGTTCCTAAAACATATCAAAAGAAACAGAACTTCAGACAAGTGTTACTTTAAAAAACATCTAGCAAATTAATGGAAGAAAAGAGTCCGCACAATTTCTGAAAAATATGTCTAACAATATCCCTAACTGGGCACCATGGACTTCAGTAGATGCTTCTGGAAATATTAATCAGATCCAAATGAGACTGATCATAACCAGAGGCAAAGCTCAAATCTTTCGATTCATTCTTACATATTTATCACAATATCTTTCATCATTCTTTTTCTAGCTTGGCCATTTAAATAGGGCTATTTTATAATTTGACAGGCAGTTATCATACAGGTACAAAACATCTGAGCAAGGTTAGCCAGATCAGTAAATGATAAACTAGCTACACATTTTTCCAGTTAGCTATCATCTCTTTTACTTTTCATATTATGCATAAATTCACGATAAGCTCATGATATCGGTAGGTATCAGTCACTCACTGCAAGAAGCAAAACTTCCTGTTGCGATGAAATGGATGACTGGACAAAGCCTCTGTGTGGTCAGTGTCAGCAAAAACTGTGGAACCTGTTTGTCTCACAATTTGCTCACTGTCTTGTAAACCCTGCTGCCTCTAGTAGCATACAGCTCTCGATCAGGCTCCAGTACACGACATTATGGGGTTAATGGACTCAGTTGCCAAGATTCAACAGCCAAATAGAGATGGGTGTCAGATCTCTATATATAATCTCCAGTATATCCGGAGCTGGGAAATGGATTCTGTGCAAATGAAAGAGAGATAAAACTTAACCAAGTACGCCCTTAATGTTAAGAGCCTCAATCAAGACAATAATACCTCCATTTCGTAACTATGGGTTTCGCTTTACTTTAGCACCTGTTTATTAAACTCCTTGCTTCTCATATTCTGAAATGGAAATAAGCCAATTTTTGAAAGCAGTGGCAAAGGATTTCTCATCAGTGAGGGGCTCTGGGCATGGGTGAAGAGAACTGATTACATGCCTCACAGTTTCTCTCTGTATTTTTATATGCTAATTGTACTGTTCTTTTCTGCTCTTGAGCAGGGTAGGTGCTTTGGCGATGTTTGATGTATCGGGGCCTGAAACTCTGCCACTTTCCTCAGTTTAAGTTATGAGAAAGTAAAGAAATAAAATCTGTATCTGACAGGGAAATAAAAAAATCCTTCTCTTTGAATCTGTCAGAATTACCCTGCACAACACACTAGAAAAGATTACAGTGAACAGGACTAATTGTTCACTGACATAGAGATGGACTAGATAAATGAATCAGTCTTTTCTGTATCTAATTTCTATGATAGTAAGGCATTAACGTTCTGACCAAGCAATTTACATTGATTTACAATTACAATTTATAAATCTGTGGGTACATACATCAGGATTTCAGATCGGCTTATATAATATGTATAAATATATTTTCATTTTATTTGTTAATGTATTGCAAATGAGGATGTAAATCTGATATGAACACAAGTTTATTTAATTGTATTTTATTTAAAATGACAGTCACTCCTGTACAAATGAGTAGCAGAGGACTACAGCACAGGCCTTGCTCTGTTCTTTAGCCCAGGGTTAAACTTGCAGAACAAATTTGCATCATTTACTTGTCTTCTGACATATCTCCTCTTGATCGCTTTCTTACGCTGAGAATACATGCTCTTTGAGGGCCAGATCCCCAGCTGTAATGCAGCTAGAGCACCCTTCAGCTTAATTCATCATCTTTAATAAAGTTATGCTAGTTTTCAATATTTGAGGATTTGAGGTGAAATCGTTGTTCCAATTAAACCAATAAAACATTTTCTATTGAATTCAAGGATTTCATCCTTGGCCTTTCTATGTACACACAGTTTTTTAAGACCAAAGTGATATACAACAGCTCTGTACAACTTGCACGTAGCAGATCCTTTTAAGGAAAGAGTAGAAAGCTCCTCAGACAGTGCACATCCTGTTTCCTTGTGAATACGTTCGGAATGTTTATAAAACAAAATATAGGATGAGTTATGTCGAAGATTCATATAAATTGTCGCCATTTATAAATATTTCTGACATCCTTTGGACTGAAATTAACAATGAAAATTTCTGTAAGCCTATCAAGCCAGCTATAGTCTAGTTTTATATCAACTAGAACATAGAAAACTTTTTAAGTCCTTCTAGTCTGCGATCATATTTTTGAATGAAGGGTTTCACATAAAACCAAAATGACAGTGGACATTTAACAGGAAAGGACTGAAGCAATAAATGTCCAAAGAGCAGCTGGATCCTGTTCCAGCCTGCATGGGCTGTACCAAATAACTGACAGTCTTATTGCCTTTCCATTTTACGCAAAAGTTCAGTAAAAAAAAAAAAAAAAAAAAAAAGTGGTATCTTCTGGAAGCTATTCCATGTAGAATGTAACTTATTTTCTGGGCAGGGTAATATTTTATTTGAGCAGCAGATAGTGGATTCATAGGAGTATACTGAGAGAGAGATGCAGTTGTGGAAATTAAAGACAGAAAAATTATATGTCGGGCCCAGCTCTAATCTGCAATGTTTTTTCTCTCTACTCCCAGGGAGTTGCAACAGGCCCCTTGGAGAAAAATCCTGGTTTCTTTTGGCCCCTTATAGTAACAGGACCAAAATGACAGAGTACGAGCCTGACACATTCATCAAGACTGATAAAAAGACAGTGATGTATGCATAATTGTTTATCAGGAAGTATTAACTTGAAGTTGTTTTTTAATGTACACAATTTCATGTTTAATACCTTAATATAGTAGCAATTTTATATCAATTTTCCATTTTCAATGTGCTTTCCCCTCCTTCTCCTGCTCAAATTTTTAAAGGAGTTATTTATTAACAGTAAAGACTTTATCCTGTAAGATCAAACACATAGATGTCTGACATCAGAGGGTTTTTAAACCCCATAAACATTTACGCTTGCTAGCACCTTCATAGATGTAAACAACCGCCATCTCCCCCTAAATTCAACACCTGGTGGAATCAAAGCAAGCCAGAGGGGGAAGGGGCCGTCAAACTTCCACCTATGTGCTTCTGCTTATATCTTGTTACTTCTGCTAATTTTACTGCAAAACGTAAAGTAAACTCTGCATTCCAGTGTAATATAAATGACATAATTTAATGTGACTAAGAGATATACAGATGGCATTGCATTTCCTCTGCAGTGTGGAGAGGTCAGACAGCAATTGGCTGTAACACAAACTAAGCTAATACTGAGCTACGGGCTGCCAGATCGTGGTCCCGCTTACTAACAGCCTATACTATGTGAAGTAATTGAGCATGCAGCTCAACTGTACTTAAGCAAGTGACGCTGTTGGAAAATGTCAACATGCTCCAACTTAGAAGATCTTCCTGTAAAGAGAAAATATTGTAAAGATTCGTAATTAGAGGTATACGAGGAATAATCTTACAGAGTGTGCCTAGAACTGGAGCTCCTTTAAGAAAATGGTAAAAATAAATCTAGAAGTTCAAAATAAGCCACTTTTACTGTTATCTTTGATACACAGACACACAAAAAATACAGTGTCTCTTTTTTTTTTTTTTTTAACTTCTAAATGTTCAAAATATAACTAGTTATATTGAAACTGCTGCAAAATTTTCTAGTTTCTATTAAGAATTCCCATTCAAAGCTTATTCGAAGGAAAGAGGATTTAATAATTATTCATTGCAGAAAGTCTACACAAATTGTCAGATGACTCCATTTACTAGGATCCTGGTCAGCCTGTTTCACTTCAGAAATGTAAAAAGGTGTTTAATGGTGTCCCATCCATGCAGTTATGGGATCTCGTACTATATGAAGGCAGAAAAGGAAGAGAGAGGATCTGACAATACAGATAACCAACTGTGCTTGACTCTCAAGACTGTGAGCACTATAAAGCACTAGGGTGTCATCAGGAGACACTATAACATAATGATAATAATAATAATAATAATAATAATAAATACTTCACAATAAAATCATTTCAACAAGCCCTCTCATCCCCAAGGAATATGCAATGACATTTTAGTCCCAACACTCATGGGTGCTAGATTATTAGATATTTGTAAATCAGCCATTGAAATCTAAATCTACTTGGTTAACTTGTAATAATAACAAGTAATTGCTTTCTGATCAGTAGAATCAGCAAATAGTAGAGCGCACACCGCGTAGAATTGTCCTCTACAAATGCTCAGCTCTGTGTACCTCTCCAAAGATGTGCTGGAAAAATCACTTAAGTTTGTTGCTGCGGACAAGGCTCAGCCCACATGAGGTCAATTTCTGGTTCCAATTTGGAAGCAACTTGTCTCTCTAATGTGTGTACACCTGAAGAGAAGACTTCCAAAGAGAGTGTGCCCAATTAGCTCAGCTATGGTAACTCACAGTGCAACTGTAATACAAGCATGTTCAGTTGTGTTCTCTGCTTTTTTGCTCACCCATCTGAACCCTAGGGAGGCACGAGATGAAAGTGTAAGCAGTGTTGCCAACACCTGACATTTTTGCATAAGTCTCACAATACTTGATATGTTTCTTAAAACTCCAAATCTCCAAATCAAAGGATTATTAGAGGATGTAAAATTTTATTTAAAAAGCAATGGTGATTTTAGATCTGGTTGCTTCAGAGAAAAGCATAAAAGTTTGCATTAAGGAGAAGACATTAAAAATCATCCAAATTAATAATTTTAAAGGCAGTGTAATGATTTCCTGAGGCCTGAATCATCCTTTGGAACATCTAGCTGTCAAAATTAAAACTGACTGTAGGAAGATCTCACCATACTAAATTACTGTGCAATGAAATGTTTGATGAAATTAAAAGTTAATAAATGCAAAATAATGCATATTGTAAAAATAGTGATCATTATATACATGGCAATGACAATTACTAATACAGAAGGAGATCTTGAAGCTACTATGTTTGTTCAGCAATGTCAGCTCAGTAATCAGTGCTGGTCAGAATGCAAACTTGAACATCAGGAATGACTGAGAAAGGAATACAGATTAAAATAGAAAACATCATAATCTTGACCCAGTGCCTCCACATCTTGATTACTGCAGGCAATTCCATATCATATGGTAGGACTAGATAAGACACAAGGAAGGTCACCCATGTTCCTGGAGTTACTGAACAACTAATTCACTAGTGTAAGTGAAGATGAATAAACATAGGACAAAATGAAAGCATTTTCTGAACTTAAGCAAACTCATATTTGCAACTATGTGAAATTTTGTAAACACAGACAAAGGCATGGTGTACTTTCTAAGTTTTTTAGGTAGGTAATTTAAAATACTTTGCTAATACTCACCTCAAACACATTCTAAAGTTAATCCAATTCACTCATGCCAGGAGTACTTTCATCCTGCTTTTCTAAAAGAGAAGCTCTTCTGGGTGATTTTCTTGACCCATCACAGCTTTGATCATTCTGACTTTGAGCATCATTTGCAAATAAAAATATATTTTTCAAGTCATTCAGGCAAGATGTGTGGGCAGTGTTACACTTCTGAAGAGTGGGTGGTAGATGAAATTCACAAGTGGAACATATGCTGCTTTATCTAAAAGCAATGCATTCAACGTGCCATGCCTGTCCTTTTGGCATTTTGGCTACCAAAATCTGTGAAGGCATTCACAAACACCTCTCAAAGAGAATGCTGTAACAATGCAGCACTTCAGTCACCCCAGTGGACACCAGCAGTCATACATCTATTGCAGAGTTAAAAGGGCCAGACTTTATTCTCATCCTTCCCTAATTCTATTCACTGCTCAAACAATCAGTTTGTACAAATCAGATAGAAAATCAAGCTTTTAGCTCTCTTTTTTCCCCTCTATCTCATTGGTCATTTAATACAAGACATCATTTGCCTCTGCCCATTTCAAGATTTTGTTATGCTACTGTGATCCTTTGGTGAAGTAGTTTCATCTTAAACCAGAAACTACTCAAGCTAAATGCCAGTCTTCAATGTTTCAAATTTAGAATCTTTTTGAGGTGCTTGCTCTCAGAGTGCATTAGCTGGCTGCAATGCTTGATTAGCAATGCTCTTTCTGAGTGGTATATTTACTCCCAGGAGCACTTTATCATTTATCATACTTATGTTCATTTCACTCTTATCCCAATTGTGGCAGCTTTCATGTAAAATGGAAAAGAAAAAAAAGAGAGAGAGAGAAAACAAGATTAATACCTACTTAGTACACCTCTAATATCACACAGGGATTCACACACGCACACACACACACTCACACACACTTCAGAGACAAACATTTTTTCTGCAGCTTCTTTATGTTTGGCCTTTTCATTTTCTTCATCCGAGCTACCTGAATGTAAATACTTGGCAGAGCTGTGAGAGTATAGAAAGCAATATAGAAAGCTACATATCACCAGAGAGCCAAAAGGAACAATAGAAAATCAGGCCGCCATCTGGTCTTACACAGTGCTCCTTTTCAAAAGGTATCTCTTTGAGAACCCTGCTACTGATGTATACCATAATTTTGGGTCACAGTCATTCTGACATTTCTGTTACCGAGATTGCTTATGCTCAGTTGGGTCAGAGTTTTGGAATGTAAGTTAACTAAGACAGACATTTTCTTTTAATCTTGTCTTACAGGAACAAGTGAACAATTGACACCACCTGTTTTCATGAGAAGCTACTTCAGCTAGGCCTGCCATAGGTCATACATGCCCCAAGAGTGCAGCTGGTTGCAAGAACCACATTTGTTTTACATTAGAAGACATGGGAATAACAGAGCTACTTGAGTTCACAGAAGATTGAGCAAAGCTGAGCAAAGGCAACTCTTCATATAAATGTATAAATGTGTATTTGAGAGGGTAGGTTGGGAAAGGTAAGAATATTAATTTCTCACAAACTCCCCTAACATAAGAAAAACAGTACTTTATCACCTAGGGAAGATTCTATTTCAATCTCCTTAGTCCTGAAGAAAAACTTTTAATTTTAATTTAGAAACTTCGAATTGAGTGCAGAGATCTTAAGCTTTCCCAGTATTTCAAATCTAAGTTTTTCTTGTGCTCTGGGCTGGCAGATTGTGGGAGTACCATAATCATGAACTACCCTTCATTTACAGCTATCTAATTAGCTAACTAAGTTATATTTCATATTTCTGACTTACCACAACTAACTTTAACACAAACTGTGTATCTTACTATCTAAAATGATACTGTGAAAGATTATGTTTTATACGTAAGAAAAAAAGTACAAGTATTCAGCAAAAGGAAGCTACAATATCTATTTCTGGGCTGTGGTTTTTAAATTCTGTGAGATGTAAAGGGCTAAAGTAGTCAAAATACACTGAGAAAAAAATTGTTTAAGAAGGGCAACACTGTGGTTAGAAGACTTAATAGAGTCCACAAAACAGTAGTTCTGCAGTCACTATACGGTCACTATGGCATTAAGATAACCACTTCCAAAAAGGTGCTTTGGAGATAATTTGGTTAAAGTTCACTTTTATAAGAAAGGAGATTTTTAATGGCACTTCAGGACCAGAGTCATAATGTTTCTTCTTCTGCAGTTATACAAAGGGACTGCAAATAGGGTATTAGGCTCATTCCCCGGGCCCACAGAATTAGGTTCCACATAATCAAAGGGCCAAAATCTCCATGCGAGATCCATCAAAGTGTGTACACTGTGTTATACTCATTTAAGTCAGTGTAAAATCATAACTAATATCTCTATTAAGATATGATCGGCACTGCGGAAAAAAACTGTATATTCATTTTACTTCATCATCCTCTTCCTCTTTCTTTGAGACACTGTCATATCCTCTCAATCAACTGCTTCTCCTAAGTTTGTTTGGCTCGTTTATTTTCCCTTCTCCTCATATGTCTTCCAGCCCCAAGGACTTCCTTGTGGTACGTTATAGTAGCTAAAACATAAGAGGAAATGACAAAACCCAGTCCTTCTAAAGCTGATAATTTCACCTGTAGCTCCGGTTGTTTTGTAGACTTGGAGTCTAAGCTTAAGGTATGGATGTGGGAGAGCCCAAGCAGCAGCTAAGTGACCTAGAAGGAAAAGCACTGGAGAAAAGCCAAGGTGGGCAATCATCCCAGTGCTTTTGCTGGGTGCTCCAGCCTCCTACTGGACAGAAAGCACCAAAATCTGGATCTTGAGAGATACAGACAAGTTACTGTGATTTCAGGGCGCCTACAAAAATTTAGTTCAGCTAAAAGAATTTGGCTTTGTTTTTTTTTTTTTTTTAAATAAATTATGATTTTCAAGTTCAAAATTTGATATATCTATTAATGATCTAATATCTCATAAATTAATATTAATAATCTATGTAGTAAATGACCAGATGCCTGTATATAAGGTTATTCACAGTTTTTTACTTGCACAAGATTATTTTGCCACATAAAACACTCTATTTCAGCAGTTATGTTCTCAGTATCTCCATGTATAAAAAGGGTGCTACTCAGTAGCAAAAAAGAAGATATAAGGTCAGAAAAAAATATTTTAGACTTCTTACCTGGTAATAAAACAAACAAAATTATTTCTGCTCCAAGAAGCATTTATCTTAACAAAATGTAAACCACTGTACCAAAAAAAAAAATTGTCTTGCATTTTAAAAATAAGTATTTCTTAAATTGTCTAGTAAAAAAACACTGATCTCCGATTTTTTAAATCTGGTATTTTCTGAGACATCAAATATAGCTCAAAAATTATCATGATGATGGTTTTGTCAAGGAAATGAGACAAGGACTGCAGGTTATACTAAAATTTATATTGAAAGTAAATCTGCTATGCAAAATTCAGTGTATCTGAATTTGAACACTCCATATCTACAATCTCAGTATTCTGCATTATTTAGATCCATATTTTTTTGTCTGTCTATTAATATATTTCTATATATCCTCATCTGACTTCAGCCAACATCTTTGTAACAAATCACAAGTAAAGCACTGAGGCACAAAAGCTAAATGAGATCAGTAGAAAGAAAAAAACTAAAATACATCTAAAAATGTGGGCCAGAAGGGTGCATATAAGTGCTTACTAAAATTTTCCAGTTCACCACCATAGCTTAACTACCATTGCAGTGGTTGAATCTGGGCACTTAAAAATGTAGTCTGAACTGTTTAGTTTTAGTAGTAAAAGTAGAGGTAGAGCAGAGAACTAAATCCAAATTTACAAAAGCCTATAAAAAAGAGGCTATGCCTTGCTTTTCTCCAAAATCAGCTTGAAATTTGGCTTTTGCTTGGTTCAACTCAAAAGAAAGAAAATGATGATGAACTTAGTTTAATTTGACAATGGTTCCATTTTAAATTATTTTTAGCTGTAGGAAATTTCAGCTCTGGCTCTGAATGGACATTAAAGAGAAGATGAAGGTTGGCAAGCTGGCCACAACAAATCTATGTTCACACACTGATGGTCCTTGAAAGAGGTCCTTGGACAATTGGTATTGCTGAATTCGCTGAGGAAGATACTGGGGAATTGATTTGAATGCCATAATGAGTATATCTCCTCAGTTCCCTCCGCAGTTAAAAATAAAGTTAGAAGAAAGAGCAATCAAGAAACTTTAATAATGATATAAGGCAATGGTTTATGTTCAGTTTTGTTTACATCAGTTAAAAAGTCGGAGAAAAAGAATAATAAAGAGCAAATCAGGGTAGATGAAATCTCCATTTAAACATCATTTCTCGTTTCCTTAGGCATATTTCTTTCTCATAACCATTTTCCCAGTAACTCAGACAAATCTTGATCTCTAGATTAGTTGGGGAAAGATTATGAAGGTACCCAAAATTCACAGGATAACCATAGCTGAGTCACCCTCTTTTCTCCTCTCAGTACTCAGGAGACGTTTCAGGAACACTTGGAATGAAAAAAGCAACCAAGATGAATGTGATAAATATAAAATACTGCTTTGCAGTCATACTCAGGTGTTGGAAAATAGTGACAGAAGCACATAAAGCAATTTTTGATGATTTTAAAATTGCTAATAGTGCATTCAGAGCTTTTTGCAAATTTTCTTAAGTATTTGTATAGTCTTAGATTTCCATTTAGTTCACATGGACCTGATGCAGCAGGAATTTTGTAGGTTGAACTGTTCAGATGAGCTCCTTTACTCAAGATGTTTCAAATTTTTCAATAAGAGATGATTATATCACAGAGGTCAAAAGTCTCATAAGGAAGACAATAGAAAGTACCTTTCTTTCTTTGATCCTAAGTTGCCATGCAAAAAGTATGCAATGATGTAAAGGGCAGGGAAAAGACAAGAAGAAGAATCACAGAATCAGAGACTTGCAAGGATTGGAAGGGATCTCTGGAGATCTAGTCCACTCCTGATGCTAAAGCAGGTTCCTTACAGTAGGTTGCATAAGAAGGTGTCCTGGTGAATCTTGAATATCTCCATAGAAGACTGCAACCTTTCTGGGCAGCTTGCTCCAGTGCTCTACCATGCACATTCTTCCCTCAAACTGTTATGTTTGCATTTAACACTGATGCAGGTTCAATGGGAAGGCTTCATCTTTGTCTACAGATTGCTTTTGAAATCCAATGGCACTAAAACAATACACAAAAATTATGTAGTGGAGGAAAGATAGGGAAGAGCTCTTGGGAAGGAGGTTCCATGTGCATACTGTCTTTTCAGAGAAAAAAATGAAACTCATATTCATTTTGTAGATATGTTAAAAATTGAATGCTATCAGCACGCTGATCTGGGGTTTCAACCACTATCTAGTGAAAGAAAAAGAAAACTTCTTTTGGCCAGGTTAGTAAAAGAAATGGAAGGCATTATATTATTTTCTGAATGATCTAAGTGTTGATCAATATTGTGGCAGGAGGCCAAGCTAGACTGAAGATGGTTTTGTTCCGTTATGCCTACTGCTGTATTATTACCCTAGAATGACAGCAATTACCTTATGTATTTTAAACTGTATTCTTTCATTATGAAAATAAATGGTGATTTAAATGGCATGAGGTTCAAATTACTCCACTGGAAAATACAGCAGGGGAAAGGGAAAGTATCAAAGTTAACTTTTAAATATCTCATCTCCACACCTGCCATATGAAGCCATTTCTATGCCAGGTGGCAGATGTTTATGATGGTGCTTAAAACAAGTACAGTTTAAATGGATCAAAAAAATTAGTTGTTTTTTAGTATAAAGGGCTCTCAATTAAAGGAATTTAATTTTTTTTTTGGTCAGAGATCCTATCAGAAATGACCTGAAAACCCAAAGCTCTTTAACATGGAAGAGAGAGAGATTAGAATCTCAGGCACTGAAAGAGAATTTCCCTTTCTCAATGTAATTTGATATATAATATCTCATAATCGGGCTATCACGACAGAGAACTCTTCATCCCTTCAATATAACACTTAGGCAGTACATGTGAAATTTTTTTGATGCGTGACATTTTATATAGGATATAGATCTATCAATGTTTTTCTCAGATTTCCTGCAAGAAATACATTAACAGAGCAACACTATATCAAAAAATCCCTTTAGAAAACTGAGTATGCATCTTATTCTCAATTTCATGAGTGATCTTACAGTTTATAAATACATAACTGTTCTTCTAGTAAATACAATGTCTTATCTAAAGAATGGTAATTTAAACTAGTCAATTTTCACTGAATATTATTCTTGCTGATATTTCACATATAAAAATCAACTCTATCTATTTTAGGGTACCTTTATAAACATGTTATTAAGCTTCTTATGAATCAAAGTCATGTCTTTCATTGGTCTGTGTCTCCACTATGCCAGAAGCTGCTAGAAATTATATGTAAGTAGCATATATTTTTGTTTCACATGGATTCCTGGAATAATAGCACTGCCCTAGATGAAAGAATGACAATTTATGTGTTCTTATATTATTCATCCTCCGCATGGATTTCTATAAACTAGACATAGGCCTGAAGAGGAACTTCACACGAACCATATCAACTGCACTGTTGAATGAGAGGGCAATTCCAAGAGCTAGATCAGAAAATACACACATTTATCTGAATCTAGGAAAAAATAGTTAACCATCTCAGTGAGAAGATGGCAAATAATGGAAGAAACCTAGACAAAATAATGAATTCCTGAAAAGGCATAAAAAATACGATATTTTCACATCCTTAGCTCAAGAAAAAGTATTGGTTTGTGTTGTTGTAACTCCAAAGAATTGGTTCAACTGCTCTGTACTAAAAAAATCTGCACAGCTCATATCAAAATTCAGGATTATATTTCTAGAAAAGAGCTGTGAATACTCTTCATGGTATTGCCTAGGATGTAGGATGCCTACACCCCTTTAGGGTGACCTCACTGATATGAAGCATGTCCTAGACTATGAAAGCCAAAGCACTGCTAAATTTTAAGGAATATGCTTTACTGCACACACAGTCATGATAGCTCTGCATAGATAGATGTTAGACATTTTGACTGTGGAATACTCACATCAACAAGACTATAATTTTATTTTAGCATCAAGGTGCTGAAATTGCAGTTTTCTGTGAGAAGTATTCAAGTCAGGGGGATATAAGGGTGTTAATCCAGAGCTGTTGCTCTCTATGCTGTTATGTAGCATCATCAGTTTTTTTCAAAAATTCTTTCAATAGATGTCTTTTGATCCTGAAAATAACTACAGCTTCTAATGGCTATGGTTTTCATCAGTCCCTAAGCTAGATCCAGCATACTAGTGTCTTTCATTTCATCGCAGTTTTGCTACCAGTAGAAGTGTCTGGGATATTATGGAATCAACAGCTCCTTAGATAGTACAGAGATATAAATTTACATGATTTATGAACATAAAGTGCTGATCATTATGGCTCTAGAACTACCATTTTGGTGAGAATGATGATACTTTCCCAATTCTAAGATTACTCAATTAAAACCACTCAATTAGCACAATACCAATCAAGTCAACCAATATTGGTTCATTGCTCACTTAAAACCTGGTGAGGGAAGTGACCATGGTGTGCATGGCCATGATTTCTAGGTAGCAAAGAAGATTACAATGAGTTAAAGTCATGAAAAAAAACTAAGGTAGCAGATGCAGGGGAAGCAGAGATAAATCATGAAGGGATGCAGTAGAGTTTTATTCAAAGATTCTTCTGTATATCAAGCCATACCATAGTTATAACATTGTTGGTCTTTCCAAAACTCCTATTCCAAAATTTAGAGTCACCTTTTCAATAGAAAAAAATAAAAAAATAAAAAAATCTCATAACCCAGATGGAACTGAAATTCAACTTACAACCTTCTTTGTTATTTCTATGTCTGTTTTATGTAAGAACAACATGCCTTTCTCTGTGGCATCTCAGCAATGCCACAGAGCTACAGAAAACTTTAGTGATCAACTTCCCAAACCTTTGCCCAAATTATCTTGGAAGTTCCAAATATATATAAATGACAAAAGCACTGTGTCTTTGTTCTTCATTGAGACGTGGCCTTTTGTCTGAAATCCACTAAGATAAACATATGTAATATCAGAAAATTCTTTGGCACACAGGTTATTTCAGTGCTTCACAGTTAACAAATTGTAATTCCAGTTACACAGTTCCTCTGCTCATAATAAAGCAAATCTGTCACAGAAAAAAATACTCTTTCTCTCCCATAGAAAGACTCATGGTTAAAGCATATAAGATTATCATTATGCAAGCTCATTAGGAGTACACAAGCTATACTTTTCCCTGTACAACGGAAATTCATTGATAAAACAATGAAGTGAACTAACACCCCTCCTAAATAAAGTTTCACCAGTAGCACTGTATGTTAATGGAGCTGTTTCATTGTTAATGTGACTGACTGCTTATTGATTCCTGCACTAATCCAGCAAGGGCTTCAGAGTACAATTTAGTTTGGAGAGCTACGGGTCCAACATCTATGCTCAATTACAACTTTCAGAAGGGTAGATCAATAAAATTTAAATTGCTTATGGTAATCACAACTTCAAATCATTGCGATCAGCATAAGCAATCTGCTGACCCCAGCCAAGCTCCTAAATTGAAACTTGTAATGAGTGGTCATTTAGTTTGGGTCCATTCATATTATTTGGGAGGCAGGTGATGAACAATTAAAGATCAGTCAGCACCTTCCCTACCCAGCATTCCCATCTGAATTCCCAAAGTACTAATATGCAGTAACCCTAGGGTATAGGCTTTTGCACTTCTTTAATGGGTATTCTGTATGAATAAGCAATTATATTTTGTATTAAACAATTTCACTGTAATTGAATTAGCAGTTATAATATTGCTCGGGCAAGCAGAAGCTCTCCTAGGGAAAAAATTAAGTTATATTGGGCAATTCAAACTAATTTATAAGACTGAGAAATGTAACCATTACCCAGAATTGTTCACCCTCCCCAAAAAATTACAATTAATGAGCATATTGTTTCCCTGCATAAGTTTCCTAACAATTTGTTTTTTGGTCATAATAGCTTTTTCCCAGTTCATTATAAAAACCTGTCTATTATAATGAAAATTTCATAGGCTGTTTTCTTTGACAAAGCAGGTTGCAAGTTTAAACAAAGATAGCCTGCAGATTACTTTCACGATAAGGAGTCACCTTAGAATTACATTTTAATAAATCATTGACAATAAATCTTCTGCATTACAGCACTAGGGCTTAGAGGAGGAAAAAAAGGCAAATACAGGGAAAACAATCAATGAAAATCCCCTTCTGCCAATATGAGAACAGATTGACCAACTCTAATGCAAAGTTTGTTACACATGAAAATAAAAGCTCAAAAGCCTTATTTAAAAGAGATGCAAAACAAACAGCAATAAATGCCATACACAGATACTGATTTAATTAACATATTAATTTATTAATACTCACCTAACAGCTTTGGCAAATGGTCTGAAAGGATATAATTTACTGAATATTTAAGCAAGCTAACAGACACCGATTTGGGAATATTTTCATTAATAAAATGCCAAACATACAAGATTCTAGTTCACAAGATTGCATATTATTCACAAGCATTTGGAAAACCGATGAGCATTCCTATTTCAGATTCACAAAACGTTACACGAATTTTAGCACAAACAGTGCTTTGCCTGAAGACTGTTTAAACTGGTTTAGTCACCCAACCAGAGAGGAATAACAATTTCTGTATTTTTATTTAGAATAAGAGATTTTAAGGCCAAGATGGTCTAAGCCATCTCTTTTGCCATATTAACCAACAGTTCAAAGTATACCTTTGTAATGTCAGCTTTTGCACAGTTATAAGGATAAAAATTTCAATGACTACATTTTGGCAGTGTAGGAGGAAGGTATCTGTGACAAACTAACCAGACAAAAGACTTCTGTATGTGTTATGCAGCACTTGGATGGTTTCTGTGACAAATCAACCAAAAAAAAATTCTCATCACAAGCTAATAATGTCCCTCAATAGCTTTCATAATTGGGATATCAAGAAAGGGAAAATCTAGAAGCAGTAAATTCTGAGTTCTTGATTAAATGGAATCCAGAATAAAAGCCATGCCTCTGCCTGTATTTCTATGGGTTACTTGCCCTGCAGAGAGCTTTTCCCCTCTCCCTTCCTGTCATTTTATATGTAATGTAATGCTTCTAACGAATATCAATCTTCTTAAAAAGTATACTGATGTTTTATAGCTGCTCCTGTTTTGCAATACAAATGATATAATTACTTGTTTCTCGCTGGAGGGGGTCCAGTTCTTTTAGTTCATTTTTTAAATGCAAATCTTATTAAGTATTTTATCCTAAAATGGGTACAGCAAAAAGGGTAGTACAGTCTTAGAGAAAGATGGACAACACCCCTCTCCAAATAAATACTAGGCAAGGAATGAAGCCTGAATTAAAGCAGCACACCAAAAAGTGGATTGATTACTTACTGAAATATATTAACATGATGTAATGGGTAACTTCTAAAATCAGATGTACAATAATATTCCATGAATCACTGCTAGCTAACCCACAACGAGCACAGACATAATAAAGAGCTCTTTTCACCAAAAATCTGGAGTTTTATAATAGCTCAGAAATGTTCTGTTTATATTTCTCACCACCTACAGCTTCACATTTGTTACCGTGGACAGACTGCAAACTTTCTTACAGTGGTGAACAAAGTAACGAGACCATTAACTCATTCCTGTGAGTGACTGCTCACTAGCTTGAGCTGGCTAATGACACCCTACTTGTGAGCTGGAGACCACAACAGATCAGAAATTCCTGGCAGCACCTGAGCTTGAAATTAGATTTTCCTGACCCAAAAGCACAAGTCCTTACTATTTAACTTAAAGCTGATACACCATGAGTTGTACTATGAGACATGACAAATGACTGAACAGTTCTGATTCCATCCATTAGAGGTCAGTGGTACTTGTAAGCTAGCCAACTCATTACAGAACTGTAGAACAGGGATTAATTAGTGTCCTAGCTTAGCTTCAATTAGGAAACAATCCATATTCAAATTGTCTGTTGAATATGGCAGCCACTACATGAGAATTTTGGAAATTTAAAGATACTGAAAGCGTTACAATTAGGAGTGGAAAGAAAAGGCAAAAAACCCCAACCCAACAGGCTAATGACAATGACAACGTGGGGAATGAAGTCCATTTGGTGGTCCAGAATTTTCCTTCAGACTAGGAAGATCCTTTCTAGCTGCTCTTCAGTGAGTGTTTGGTTTATCCTTCTGTCGAATAGACCTGAGCCAGTACTGCCCTATGTGTTCCAACACTTGTGAAATACTCTCTGCATTTCTGAAAACATGGAAAGTCTCTTGCACTTCTCTTACAGTCAGGAATGATAGAATCATAGAACTGTTCAGATTGGAAAAGACCTTCAAGATCATCAAGTCCAACCACAACCTGACCATATTACCCTAACTCTAGCAACCCTCCACTAAATCATGTCCCTGAGGACCACATCCGAATTGTTTTTAAACACATCCAGGGATGGTGACTCAATCACACACCTGGGGAGCCCATTTCAGTGCTTCACAACCCTTTCTGTAAAGAAGTTTTTCTGATATCCAAACTAAACTTACCCTGGTGCAACATAAGGCCATTTCCCCTTGTCCCGTCACCTGTCACCACTGAGAAGAGACCAAGCCCGCTCTTGCTGTAAGCACCTTTCAGATATTGAAAGAGAACAGTAAGGTCTCCCTCAGCCTTCTCTTCCCCAGACTAAACAGCCCCAGTTCCTTCAGTCTTCACTCGTAGCCCTTCAGAAGCTTTGTTGTTCTTGTTTGGACCTGCTCCAGCACCTCGATGTCCTTCCTGTACTGAAGTGCCCAAAACTGAACACAGTTCTCAAGGTGAAGCCTCACCAGTGCCAAGTACAGGAAGAGGGCAGCAACAAACAAGAAAGATATGAGTAGGCAGCAGAAGATTCTTACACATATATACAGTTTGTCCAAAATGGATCTAAGAGGCAGAATTTCAGCCTATATAATTAGCTCATAATTTTAATCTACAATTATCTAGGCTTCATTGTCACCATACTAACAAATTCCTAACCTGTAAATTTTCTTTGATTTTTTTAGTACTTCAGAAATCACAGCTGTCTTTTTTTTCTCAGTAATTAGCAGATTTAAATATTTGAAGTCAAGATACATAGGAGAGTAATAAATAATATGCATCCTTCCCCTAGGTAGATCTTTATAAAACACTGTAAAGTATAAAAGCAATATGACATTTTAAAGGTTTGCGAATTTCTTGAAAGCAAGCTGCACAATTGGCCTGGTAAATCCTTAATCCATTCATTCATACGGTGAAAATGTAACATTTCTATTTGGAAATAAAAGTAGAAATAATAATAATTTAAAAAAAAGCTGAAATTCTCAACTCCCCTTGTGAATAGAGTGGAGGAACAAGCAGAATATTCAAGGCTAGGTTCTGATACAAGCTACATAGCTACATATTGAGGTAGATTGATTTAATAGTTATTTCAGGTTGTAAAGGAAATCTTGACGAGAGCTTTAGGCTTCCTATCAACATTTAGTCTAAAAGAATCAATTTTCCTGTTTTTTGTTTGCGCACTTTAGTGTTCTTTTCCACTTGTCAGGAACAATACAGTAACATCAGCTTAACAGAACCCCTTAATAAGGACCTATGAGTTTAAAGCCTTATATCATTGAATGCACCTGAGTCATATATTAATCAACCACGTTAATGGGATAGCATCATCTCAGTGCTGTAAGAGCATCACTTAATGGTGTTTAGGGAACATCAAACAGTGAAAGATGGGAGTTGTGGGATTGATGCTGTTGCAAAAATAAGTATGTAGTAGGACTGGTAGAGTATTAAAAACTCTGTGGTTTAAGTTAGCATGTCAGAATAATGCAAGTCTAATATTTTATTATCCTACACAGATGGAAGGCCAAGAGCAAAAGCAGGAGATGAACTAAGGGACATAATTTTGCCCCCATTCTAAAGCTTGACCTCTAAATCATGCTATTACTGTTAGCATAAATGAGGTGACCCACAATAACTGGATTTGCGTGCCTTTGACCTATGCAAAACTCACAGAAGTATTATTTGTCTTAAAATTCCCTCTGTACTTTCAACATTATCGTATTACTTTACTTTTGCTGTGGAAAAACAACTTGCTCCAGTATGTAACTAGTGGGCTCAGATGCAAAAATGCAAGGACTGGATTAAAGGATTTAGTCCTAAAATTCTCCTTTTTATACATCTCTGCATTTCAGCAGAAATTTATGGATAATTCAGGATATAGTGAACAAAAGAACTACTAAGTGACTGTTACAGAATAAGAATGCTCCTAAATGTACTTCAAGACCCCAAGACTGAGTGGTACCTGCTAAATCCCTTGCATCATCAAGTATACTCCTGTGACATTATCTTGCACTTTATGGTACTTAGTGTTCCACATTAAGACATCTTGGGGCCATCTGCATAATTAGCAGAAAATTAAAAGGGGAGAACCTGTAGTTTGTGTTATAGAAAATATATTGACAGAGCTCAAGAGCTGAAGGAAAAATATATCCTGTGCTGTAGCCCTATTTATTTATTTATTTATTTATTTATCTATTTTGGTGAAAAAAAAGAAGATTTTGAAAGTAAGATAGCGAAACTTTGGATCATACACTTTTATTGTGGACAGATACTGAATTTCAGCCTCAAGACACTGCATCTGATAGCTCATCGCCTTGCATCTGCTCCATTAAAAACTACCCCATGGACAAATCATGATCCTAAGAGTTAGTTGAAAGTAACCTCAAACCTTTCACCCTTTTTGTACTCACAAAGTAATCTAAACCCAGCACATTAAGAGAGACATCAAACAGTTCCCCACTGATTTTTGTAGGTGCAACTTCTGAGTCTCTCACTTCCAACTTTAGAGATAAGCCATGCAAAGACTTCATTCTGGCCTTTTGCCCCCAAAAGAGTTTTTACTGAAATGTGTGTTGCTGTAGAAAGATAAACGGTCAGAGTTACAGAAATCAATACAGCAAAATTCAATAAATAACAATAAACATCTACTGGACAAAACCTAAACTTTTACTATGAAAGAAGTTGTTTTACTACCCTATGCTTCTACAACACAGACACTTCTTTTATACATTTATGTTCATAAAGAATACAACATCTTTCTCATTTTAGACTCAGGCAAAATGTGAGACATACATTCTACTGCCTTCTTCAGAATCTCCTCAGATCAGTTTAAGAGCTTTTTGGAATCAGAACCAAAAACTCAAATGATATTAAACTGCATCACACATATAAATTTAGATCTTAAATTCACTTTAAACTATGGATCCAAGCTACAAAATGCAGATCCAGATCTCATTAGCCTCAAGGTCTGCAGCTATCTGAATCTGACATTTTGACTTGGAGCCGTTTCTGCCGTTTCTACTAGAAATCAGGAAAAAAGAAATTCATTTAGTCATTCCCAGCATGTTTTGCTTACGATTTTTTTCCTCTGTCCTTGCACTAAGAAGCCATTGAACCATCTGTAGTATTCAGATAATAATTTTCTTAGCTATAACTATATAATTCCACTAATGAGGGCTACTGGAGAGTCTGCTATCTTCCATTTCCAAAGACATTATTATAGTTTGATCTTTTGAATATGCAGGCATCACTCCACCTTCTAAATTTTGTTAAATGTCTGAGAGTATTTTTTAAAGAAATACTGTGCTGGAGTAATGTATATAAACATCAACTAGTATAGCTACCAAGAAATGTCATTTTAGAGACTGATTTTAGAGTCTGAAACTGTTTACAAGGGGAACAAAGATAGCTGTTTTGGCTATAAAAAAATAATTGAAAGATAGTCTGGAAAAGCTATTAAAAATGTTTTAAGGTTTTTCAATCTGATATTTAAAGATCATGCTTTCACTTTAAAAACCACAAATACAAATTATTTCCTATAAGAACTGAAGGAGTTAAATCCCATTTAAAAAGAAAGTACAGGTTTATGCATCTCCTGCATTTTACCCTTGTAATAGGAAAACCCAAATAAAATTCCATTTGCCCAACATATTTTTCCTTTTCTCAGCTGAGTCTGTGAACCAAAAGACCATCTTTGGATCACGCTCATCCAAAAAGGTAGCATTACGAATCACAATAAGCAATACATCAGTCTGAGTGATTTTCCAGAAGGCCAGACTTCAGTTTGTGGAAACCCCTAAGAATCCAGTCTGATTTTGGACCAAAAGACCAAGATAAGAATTCATTTAGTAGCTGGAAAATCTTCATGTCTAGTCCTCACATTGGCCTTTCCAGCATTTGCACAGTGCTCCTTCTGCAGAATTCAGTTTGTAGCCCCCCCCTGCCTGAAGCACAGCCTTCACATAAGGGTCCTTGTTTCAGCACTCTACGCTAAGTTCATGCTCACCGTCTTCTAAAAGAAAAATTATATGTTACATGCAAGAGATTCCTGATTCCTCTTCATTTTATGACCTGTGTGTGCACTCCACAAGCACGTTGCCTCTGCCATCAGCCTCTGCTGACACGGTAGCCTCTCCTTTCATGCCTGAAGTCCTCCAGCACAGAAGTGCCTTCTTAAATGGAGAGCGCATTTTGAAAATACATTCCACGGTTTGATTATGAAAAATGGTTATGAAAATAAAAGAATTCCTGTCGTTTTCTTGTATACAAGACTCCCCTTGCAAAAAATCAATCTGTGCCATTTTGGAACAGTATCACTAATGAAATTACCATAATCAAAAACTGCAAAGACATCGATTACACAAGGCTAGTGGCAGCGCTGAATGAGACTCTGACTCTACTGAAGATTTATAGAATCTGGCAAGGATTTCTTTCTCTGTCATCAAATAATCACAGTGCAAAGATTCTCAACTATTAGCAGATGATAAATCCAAGGTCACGGTTCTGCAAGACACTACCCTCTAATAACATTACAAAAATGCTACGCTCTCCAGACCCAAACCACTAAACTAAAACAAACTTGTTCTGCCAGTTCAAATTTGTTAAAAAAGTCATCCTGTTATACTTCTTGCCAGATCATCTATCTTCTACTCTACAACCAGCATGAAGCACAAAGCTGGCAACAAATTGTGTGTTATTTTAACAGAAGTAACACTAATTACAGCTTTGTGATGGATCCAGACCAAATCTTTAAAGTAAGATGATTCAGTGGTGCTCGCAGCCACTATGGATGAACTTGGAACTATGACCTCATTGACTTGACTGAGATGATGTGGGATGTAGTAGAACACATAAAATCATACTTGGATTATGCCCAAACCACTCTGTAACTTCATCCATGAAGGAACATGAATCAGTGATCCTTCTAAGCAATTCAGTCATGAAATTGCATATGTGAATAAACTCGTACTTCATTTTCATATGCATTTCCTAGAGTCACCTGTCAGGTGCCTGATTGCTTAATTGAACAGTATCAGTAAATGTGCATGCAATTATATATGCAATGTTTTTGCCCAGAACACTTAAAAACTTTACAGATTGAACCTGTTTCGCTGTTCTTAGAAATTCAGAGGTCCAAACTGTTTAATTAAGTGTTCCTTACTTTTCACAAATTTTCATTCTGAGAGCCCACAATGATTTGTATAGCTGAGACCTGTAAGCCCCACGTTTTCCATGTGCCATGGAAACAGCTCTTAAAAGTAAGAGCTGTATCTTGGTAACCCTAACTTAAAACCAATTCACATTAAATGGATTCACTTGAAGGACCAGGGCAAAGAAAATAAAATGAAAGAAATAATTAAGAGAATGATGTGTTAAATGGAATCCAAAAGGTATTTTCCATCTTCAATGGCTAAGAGTTACTTTCTCTTTTTTTTTTTCTCCAAGAAGATCAGAGATAATAAAAAATCTCCAAAGACCTTGCTCTCTAGCTAATGTCCAAAATGGTCTTTGTTTGCGTAGAAACAACGTACAATGATATAAAAATAGGCTTAAATTAGCATATTGCCAAACTGGTCTACTGTAACGAGTTCTTTGAAGTCTGGCATGCTGACTGATTCCCCACAGGAAGTTGAGTACTCCGAAAACAATTAGGAACAAAAAAGGGGCGGGTGAGGGGGGAGAAGAAAGGGAGCCGCAAGTACAGTAGTTAAATTAAGCAAAGTGAGCCTTGGAATAGTCAAGGGACTAAACAAGCCATCGAATCACTTAATAACAGCACTTCTTTAACTGTGTAGATAGAAAACACCAACTAGATTTTTAGAAACTGAGACATTAAGGCTTGAAAAAGCAGAATGACAGAAGTTTAAATTAAATAAATGAAAATTACTTCAGAATATAATAGAAGGTAATAAGGCACCCAAACTGCCAGTAGTTATAGTAGCTAATCCTGTGTTCTAAAATTGATCCTAATGTAAAAGCATTGTGCAATTTAAAAGTAATAAACATAATAATCCCTGCCATTTTACATAATAAATAAATCTTAACTACATTTCCCATTTGTATAAAGCCTTGTGAAATGATGGTTTTGGTTGTTAAAAAATCCAAACGTTTGTTTCACAAGGATATTATAGTGATGCAGTGGAATGTACTTCAAAAGGGAAGGTTAAAATATATTTTATAGGCAGCACTGAGTAAACATAACTATATCTGAAAAACTGCACACACCACACAAAGAAAGACCTTTCAGATTATACAATAAACATTTTACACTATGGAATACATTCTCTATTACATTTTGTCTATACTGAAATGCATAATCACATATAGAAAGATGGTTACTATTATTATTAAAATTACAGTAGCATGCAAGGAAACTACTGTACACTTAACAGAGTTATCTGTCTCAAAGATCCTGTAATGAATATTAGCAAAGCAGGTAGAGGTTTAACAATCTTTGTTTAACCAAAAAGGGTCGAGCCGCTGTGAAGGTCAAAGGCTAACTCCAACTAAGCAATGGAAGTCTAAGTAACTCATGGTTTCTAAATCAGGCCCAAAATTACCAGTCTAAGGGAAAAAAAAAAAAAAAAAAAAAAAAGGCTGTGGTTCTGTGGTTCAGGTGGGAAGTGAACTTACATTCTCATTTTCCCTATGAATGGTTTAGCACAAATTCATGAGAAATAAGCTCTATTCCTTTGGACCTTCCATTTACCAGCCTCCTCAAGAGATACTCCCTTACATCCGTGCTATGGCTCTCTGGATGCATTACAAAGAGTGTAGTTCTCTGTCTCATGGCAACACACCTCAAACATTTAAGATATGGACTTAGGTCCTAAAAACTTCACTGGCTTTTCTCCTGTCCACCTTTTGCCTGCTCTTTCACACACACACAGTGGCACCTCTGTAGTTTGGGCAACCTCATGACAAGGTTTAGACAAGGTTATACAATTTTTTAAAAATTCTAGTGGTTTCTTTTCTGAAACAAGGTTTCTGTTTGGCAAGAAAGGCTGTGGAATCTTCATCCTTGGAGGAATTCATGCCTGGATCTGCTTTGAGCAGGGGGTTACCCTATATGATCTCCAGAGGTTCCTTCCAGTCCAAATTATTTTATGATTCTATGTTATGTTCTGTTTACTTCAGGAGCCTTCCTTGACATGCTAAAAAATTCATTCTTTCCAACCCCCCAACATTGCTTATCTGACAGAAAATAGTCCAGATTTCCATCAAGGTGTAAAGGAGAACTATAAAAGTTAACTAGGTATTTCTACAGAGCATGTTTGCTAATAATATGCATCTCATAGACTTTCTAATTATTTCTAAAGTCATAAAGAGAAAGACAGGTCTTTTTGTTCTCCTGGAATTCAAAGGCCATATAATATGTAAGAACTCCAGTACTGACACTGTAGGACAAGCCAGAAGACCCATGCTGACCTCAATGTCCCAACGAATCACCTTTATTGTACAGTAAATGTTCTTTGAGAATGTGTTATTATGGATGCCACTATAGAAGATCAGTCAGCATTATCCTGTCAGAATAGGAGCTTTGAGAAAATCCAGCTGCCTTGAATACTGATTTATGTTATTGCACTCCCACATTTAGTAACCAAGGAAAAGCTGGAGTGGTTGATACTGACAGTCACACTTTTGGCCAAAGTAAAATACACCAGAATGAATAATTTTAAGTGAGAGATTTACAGAATTCTCTCAGAAGAGGCTTGTGTCTTGCTATGTTTTGGTTCCTATCTGGACTATCTGACTACTACTACTTGACTTCAAAGCATCAGCACCATAAAATGAAACAAAACTAAGTAGTACTGTTCTGCGAGTAAAAAACTGTGATCTAGGAAAGCTAGGTAAAAGGAAAGCCTGTTCAAGATGAGGCTGAAGATTAAATCTTGAAGTATTCTGCATGGCACTCTATTCAAATTTTTCATGGTTACATATATCACTAACATTTTCCATTTTGAAAAGTGTCCTCTAACTTTCATGCCTTACCTCAATATTATTTAGTCACCTCACACCAGCTTCTTCTGCAGCAACTTGGGCATTCACCACAGACAATTACTGGGTTGGGAGAAAGGAATAAGGTGTGTTCTAGCCATAGCTCCAGGAAGTTTGGTGGAAATCTGAAAACGAAACATCTAACAGACTAGCACTAGTTTAAAAGCCATCACATGAATGTCACTACATCTCCTTCAATCTTAAAAATCACCTCAGCCGGAACTTAGACAGTATGAAACATCAGCATTTGTTCGCCACCATTCTTTTTATTGATTTCTCACATTCATTATTTCTTTTTCTTTAATATTATGAATTAATATTACACTACCATCTATAGCAACAAATTAAAATTGCAGCTTCCATCATAAATATGACCTTGTTTTGCTAGGTTCTGTACAAATCTCTGTGATAATAAAATACCGTTCCTTGCCTAAGGTGGCAAGAATAAAAGTGACAGAAACAAAATCAAAGGAAAATAAGGTGGCTCAAGTTGTCATACGTCACAGTAGAGTAACATTCCTGATTCCAACTCCCAGGTACCACATTTACTTTTTTCTTTGCCATTTGGCCTTTTCTCAGTATGTCTCTTCTCTTCTTACATTATGGTAGAACACTTACCTCATATTTGACAGTGTGAAAGCACGTGCACTTGATCTACAGTTCAGTCAAGTTGTAAACAGGTGATTCTAGTAATTAGTACTTTATTAAGCTATATTTCCTTTATTAATGGAAGTTTGGAGATTGGAAACACAGGAAATTGGAAAACAGGAATTGGAAAACACAGGAGACTGGAAAACAGGGATTGGTGTTGGGTCCAGTCTTGTTCAACATCTTCATCAGTGACCTGGATAAAGGGATGAAGTCCACCCTTAGCAAGTTTGCTGATGATACAAAGGTGAGAGGAGTTGCTGACACATCAGAATCTGTGCTACAATTCAATAAGACTTGGACAGACTGGAGAGTTGGACAGGAGAAACATAATGAGGTTTAACAAGAGCAAGTGTAGATTCTCTCATCTGTGGAGAAATAACCATGCCTATCAGTAAAGATTAGGGGACGACTTTTTGGAGGCAAGCTGTGCAGAGAAGGACCTGGGTGTTCTGGTAGACAATAGAATCATCATGAACCAGCAGTATGCCCTTGTGGCCCAGAAGGCCATTGGTATCCTTGGATGCATTAAAAAGAGAGTGGTCAGCAAATTGAGGGAGGTGATCCTCTACCTCTACTTCACCCTTGTGAAGCCACGTTTAGAATACTGTGTCCATTTCCAGGCTCCTCGGCTCAAAAAAGGCAGGGATCTCCTAGAGAGAGCCCAGTGGAAGGCCACAAAGATGATATAGGGCTTGGAGCATCTCCATCTGAGGAAAGGATGAGCAGCCTACTTGTGCAACCTATGGTAAGGAACCTCCTTCAACAGGGGGGTTGGACTTGAGGATCTCTTGAGGTCCATTCCAACACCTGCAATTCTGTAACTCTGTCATAATACATGACTTAGTAAAAAACAACAACAACAAAAAACAATATGAATGAAATATAGCCTATTAGTGCTCCAGTTATAGCTCTTAGTTTATATGAGCTGAAGCAAGCAATTGTAACTCTTTGTCTGAGATACCTAGCTGTTTTGCAATCAGATTCTCACTGGTATTAAGGTCCTGATAATGAAACCAACTTGTCAGCATTTGGTGCTTCTCTAATGGAACCATATAGCTCAGCTACATATCTGGGCTAGGTAAAATCAAATGGCTGTAAAACAAGGGTCCTCATTCAATAGGGCTTTTTTTTGTTCACTGAACTTATTTATTGTTCTACTGGAAAGAAAGAAAAAAAAAAGAAAAAAAGGCAAAAATGAAAAAAAAAATCAAAACAGTTTCACTTTGTATGCATTCCTGGTCAACACTAAACATCCTTCTGGGTAGCATGTGAAAATATAGGAGAGTTTAAATGCTCTATTTGAAAGAAGAAAAATATATCTTTTAAGCAATCAAGTCTAACTGTGAGATCTAAAAATATCTGTTCCATATGTTCAAGTCAGAAGTAAAGTAATATTAAGTATGTACAAGAAAGTTCAGGTAGTAAGAGCAAATGATTAAAATAAAAGTCCCTTGGGTCAAAATGCAAAAGTAGTAGACATAGATAAAGCACCAGGGGAAGAAGATGAAATACAAACAGGATGTGCTGTGGTGTCCGAATGAGACACATTACTAAAAAAAGTGTTGCATCATTAAACACTCCATCAACTAGTTCTGCCAGAGCTGCAATGGACCCTCTGTTGCCCACACCAAGTTCACTGACAGCACAGAGACTTTGGAGAATATGATAACCTCACATCACTCTCCAATATGTTTGCTAGTCTCACGTCAATACTTCTAAACAGATGAGGGAGAAAGTTTATACCTCAGTTTAAGGAGAAGCAATAGTTATACTAACACCTGAGAAACTATTTCAATTGTGTGATGGAACTCTTATTATGTGACTGAGACTAGTATTGCTATCTCAATTTTGTCAGTCAGTCACTGATCTTCAGTTAATGTCAAATCTGTTGTCCACCACTTCTGTTGCATTTATGAAAGGTACTTGGGTAGATCTCTAGGTGTCACCTAGAGTTCTGGATAGAAAACATCCTGAAGGTATTTAAGTATCCCATATCTGACCACCGTGCTCACAATAAAGTGCTGAATGCCATCAATCCACACTGCAATCCTTAATCCTAGGTGCCCTTAACGATGATCCCTCCCTGGCCTCCATGGCACTCTGCAGTACCCAACCCATTGTCTGACTGAACACAGACCTTTCTGAGCTACTCCAGACTTCAATTTTAAGCAGCTGCGTAGAAGTTAGAACTAAGTTAGAACTAAGTCAGAACTGTTCATATGGGGTGGTTCTAGATGATAGATAAGTTTAAATAAGGATAGCTAAATGTATAGAATATCTACTGTGTCTGTTGTAAAAATAATTGTAATGTTTTACAAAATAACATCTTGATTCCTCTATTCAGAGAAATACTATGTATTGATTTTTTTGTTGTTGCTCAATTTGTTTCAGAAAGAGTTTTTTAAATGTTTATTCAGATCTTACAATTCTATTCAATTTTTTAAATGACTACTTTTTTTGGTTGCTAAAAAATCTCACTCAGTTTATCTATTCCATGCTGCCATGTGTGAAAATTTTCAGGGAAAAAAAAAAACCCCACAAAATATTAGTAACTGAAAGTTTAAAGAAAAAATAACTTCTATTCTTACTTTGTGAAGTACACAAAGAAAATGTACATTATTTACTTTTTGTTCTTTGTACTTACTCGTATTTACTCATTTATTTCCATGCCAGTGAAGTAGCAAGTACTTTCTTTTAGCATGGTTTATACTTTTACACACAAACATACATGCACACATATGAGGGAAGAAAATAAAAAAAAAAAAATTAAATGGCAAACAATGAATGAGAAAAATACACTTAAAAAAGGCTCCTCTTGATTGCAAACCCCCAGAAAACGGCAAAAGGACTTGAGGACATGAAACTCATATTAGCCTGTTTGTTTTTAATTGACTAGATTTCAAGTTGACAGTGTCCCCTTTTAGCAGTGTTCAGAACAAAACAGCGCCACATGGCCAGCAGGATCCATTTTAAAGTGGTGCTCTCTTATGTTCCCTGCTGAGGATTGCACCATATGAGCCATCAGTAACGCCAAGTCAAAGGCCAACCATCAATACAGCTCTTGCTGGGATCAAGAATAAGTAAACAATGGACCAGGCACTTCTAGAGGTAGTTATAGCAGAGTTAAACGTGAAGTAAGGTGGCAACTGACAGTTCTGGTTTGTTTGTTTTTTTTTTCCTGAGATTTTACAATACAATATTTTATCTATTGCTTGCAGTAAATATTCTAGTACAGACTCATACATACTCTAAATACTCATAAATACTCTAATACAGACACAGTGCATATACTTCATTAAATGAAGGGAATATGATTGAGACTACTTGTCGAGGCAAAAAGCCTGTAAAAATCAGTGGGAATCTTTTCATTGAATCACCGGTCTCTGAATCAGTTCTGTAGTCAATCTGTTGTTACCCAGATATCATGGCGATGAGAATTTAGAAGTAACATACAGATGTGTGCTTACTCATTACATTCACTCATAAAAGTATATTTTTATTTAGCAGAGGTCAATGCATTTGGGCTAAGCTTCTCTTTCTAGATGCACACATGCCTAGAGTTAAAAACTCCTACAATAGAAGTTCACTGAAAACAGGCTATTACTTCAAGACCCATCTGATTTAATAGGGTTTGCTGCTTTTCTTCATGCTCCTTACATTCCAGCTACAGGACAGTTTAAGCTTTTTGTCGGAAGGATTCACTTCTGTGTATGCAGGAGTGGTTTCCTCAAATCCCACTAACCTCATCTTGCAGGTTTCTCTATAACTCTTGCATACATAAGACTTAATTGAACAAATTAAGAAAATCATATAAACCGCCTTGCAAGGACATACTTTGTCTAATCCTAAAACTCACCTAACAGTTGTCATCCATCTTTGTGTATGACTCATTCCAATTTGTCACATTACCATTCACAAGGATTTAAAAAGCTACAAAAGTAGGTGATGGACATCCACTGCAGAGTATTATCTAACTTGCTCCATACTCCTGAGATCTGACTGTGCCTTTTGACAGCTTTCCAAGCATATTTCCCCATTTCTAGAATGAAATTGAACCTTTGCACTTTATTATTATTGTTCTCTTTGAGCAAAAAAAAAAAAAAAAAAAAAAAAAAAAGGTAATTGGGCATGAAAAGTTCAAATCCATTAAATAAAAACTCAATTTAAAATATTTTACATCCGCCAAGCAAGGTCCCATTCATTATGCTGACACTGTACTCCACCTCTGTGCCAAGTTGATCACTCAAAAATGCCCCCCACCACTTC
Organism: Tympanuchus pallidicinctus; assembly: GCF_026119805.1. NCBI lineage: Eukaryota > Metazoa > Chordata > Aves > Galliformes > Phasianidae > Tympanuchus > Tympanuchus pallidicinctus. The sequence continues at coordinate 1,348,973 of NW_026294802.1, forward strand.
CCTGGCATTTGGTGTGACAAGTAAATATGCTGTGTAGACATTACTTTAGAGGGCATCCCAGTTTTGTATAAATAAAAGCAACATTTTGTTATAGCACCTTTCAATTCAAAGCTGAATTCTGTAACTATTGAGATGCTTTCAATAAAACTATTTGCATTGTGTGTGTCCTTTGGATATTGTGGCAGAACAGGTAACAGGGTTCTGTCAGCTCTATGTACATAGCTTCTGAGTTTTGTTTCTGCTCCTTTACTTATGGTAAGTTTTTTTAACAGTCTCAGCCTTTCTCAGATTACCTTGCTGCTAAATTCTAAATACAAATCATAACATGTATTTACTTAAGGAAACCAATAGCAGGCAAATAAAAGTTAAATTGCACAGCTCCGGAGAAACCTCAGTAGAAGAATTTAAACATTGCAGTCATTTGGCAGCATATTAATTGAAAAACTAAAACAAAACAAAACAGTGTAATGCTTCTGCCATAGTTTAAATATAGAGTTTTCACAAAGGTCACTTTCCCCATAAAGGCTTTTTAGTAAAAAGAGACAGTAGTTAGCCTTAATAGTTCTTTAAAGCTAGCAAAATATTTTTCCCCTACAACTCAACCTGCCAGAGTTGTAGAACACAGTTACTTTATTCTTTACAAGCCCAGATCAGAATCCTAATAAAAAAGCCGAAGAGGGACATCTAGTGGTAACATGCATGAAATTAAGCAATAGCAGGAGGAAAAAACCTACTACCATGACTACGGATCTCAGAGAATAGCTTGTTTCTTATCAGCAATGAAGAAAGGATTAAGAGAACACTGAAATGAAATACTAATTATAAGCCCTGACCATTCTATTATTTTCTAACATACAAAAACTTAATAATGGCTACATACTTAACACTACACTCCACCTTGGCAAGCTAGAAAGACGAAGCAAAACAGGAGAGCTAAGAATTGCTTATTTAAGTAAGTTTGATTTGTTTTAAGAAAACCAAATTACTCAAAATGAACTAATTATAAATGAAAAGGTCTTAAAGAAACATCTCTGTCACAGAATTCCAGACAGAAAAAAAGAAGCTGTACTCAGTCTTTCACGAGCAGAACAATCTCATGAAAAATTAAGACCAGGAAAACTAATTTCATTTACCTTGAAAGTCTATAGGTATATCAAACTGCACTAAAGGGCTGACCGTTAACAGAAACTAAAACTAAATTCCAGTTTAACAGAATTTCCAAAAGCTCACCAAATGAGCAAACAATAAGATCCAGTTCTAAAAGTGAACATTTTATCACAATCATCATGAAGTGCTCATGGAACATTAGTGAAATAAGCCATCTGTCAGCTAGCAAGGCAGGTCAGTAGTACTAAACTCTTCCCAAGCAGACAAGATGAGATGAACAGCAAACTCCAAGCTGCTGGAAAGAAAATAGTAGAGCTAAGTAGCACTAGCGGCAGAGTCCCAGTTAACATTAGCATGAAAGATCACCCGAATTTGTAACAAACTAGATCTTTCTTACAAAAATACCCTTTAAGCATACAGAAGAGACATTCACGTGAAGAGTACACACATTATAGAAGTAGGACATTCCCTTGAGAAAACAGCTGGGATGAAAAAAAAGAAAAAAAGGACAGTTTATAGCTGGGCCTTCCACAGTGAAACAGATGTCTGAATTGAGAACAATGAACTTACTTAAAACCCACAATAAAACAATCTGCCAAATATCAGTATGCCTAAGGCATTAAAAGTACGCATATTTTGCTACAAACTAAGGACACTGGTGGTGATGAGGTGCAACTTTCTACACCGGCCTCTTCTGTGTCATGCTGGACAGCTGCTCCTTGTCAAAAATACAGCTTCTGAGTTGGACCACAATTACTTTCTTGTGAAAGATGCATGGTAAGCAACTTTGTGTTGTATGGCTGAAGATATGCACATTAAAATACAACTGCAAAGCTGAGGTGTCACTTTCTATCAAAAGATGAAGCAGATGAACTTCTAGCTTTATAACAATGATAGAGGTCTACTAGGTACCTGAAGAGTAATAAGTTTAACCTACCTTGAGCACTTCTGTGACAATTCCACTTATACTGGTCCCTACAGTTCCTCTCTAAATTGAGGGTTACAGATATGAAGCACAGAAATTCTTTCAAGGAACATGGAGCAACCTACAGAGCTTTTTGTTCATCTCCTAGAAAAATTCACCCTTGCTTTGAAGGACTTTCCCGATTTCCCATGAATGTGTGACAGTCAAAAGGGAAACAAGATAAATTATCAAGCACACATCATATGTGAATTTCCACGAGAAAAAAAAAATAAGAAATTATCTTTGCCAATGCTGTAGGAGTGCCATTAATATAAGGACAGTATTATAAGCTATTATTTGTAATTAACTGTCAACTCCTACCTCCTAAATGCGGTCTGCATGCCACACAGGCTCCTTAAGAGGCAGCTGGTTGAACAGAACTAGCTACAGAGTTTACCTAGCCAATGGGTCATATCCATTCTGATTTCTGGTATTAACAATCCTCTTTGCAGACATATACGATGACTAGATGTACAAGGAAAAACATCCTTAATCACAAATTTATTTTAACTCGAGACAATAAGCCTATAAAATAGAACTGAAGAAGCAGAATGCTGCCTACCTCTCTGAAAACACCTATCCTTTTTATCTTCAGTTAGTAGGCTACATTGAGTCTTCTACTTCATGCTGCACTGAGCTATCATAAAAATATCCCTCTCCTATCACTTTCTTTTTCTCCTCATTGTTTCTACAGGACTGCCACTACCGTCTAAATTTATTCTCCTCACTGGACAAGTAGTACCCATGAGGCAAACACTCCTCTTTTTTTTTTCTTCTTCTTCTTTTTTTTTTTTTTTTTAAAAGACAGTCAGGCTTCTTGGAACTCCCTCTTCTTATCCACTCTCAAAAGTCCACAAGAACAAGTAAGATATAGAATAAAAGAAAGATGCTAACTGTCAGTGGTGATACGCACTGGGATCCACCAGCAAAGAACTAGAGATGAAGGCATTTCGTTACAGAGGTTATGTGGCCATTGCTAAAATAACATCCTTTAATGTACAAATAAAAAAATGACTCTCAAATGCGTTTTCATGGCAAAGGAAGCAGCCACCTGGCACACAGGTCAAAATTTGGAAATACCATGTCAAGACGTGGAGGCTGACTACTTAATACAAGTCAGCTACCATTCCCCTATCCATATAGCATATATCTCAGTAGGCTTTGAAGAAAAGTGTGCCAGAGATGTCATTTTCCACTCTTTTATAAGCATGCACTTCAATAAGTTTCTCTCCAGGCCAGCAAGTGATGCCCTACCTCACAATGCTATTAGAATTTATGACATAGGATCATAGTTAGTTCATACATTGCAGGTATTTGTGCAGAATACAGTGTTCTTTTTTACCATAATATACTTTCCTAAGCCTGATTAAATGGTAATAATGTACAGAAAAAACTAATGTCATAATTCACATTTTTCATACCTACTTTTAAAATAGTAGTATTTTTGTGCATATGGAAAGAGGCTCTAAATTCTTTTTGCTTTATTTTTACTTTTCTTAGAGTGAACAGCAAAGAAGAGCAGGATGCTTTGTAGGAGGAAAGCACCTGTGTAAGATATTTCATGTTCTTCCTCACATCACAATAATTTTATAACTGCCTTGATTAAAATAAATAAATAAATCCTGGTTTTAAAGACTAAATTTTGTGTGTATCTGTATTTCAGAGAGAAGCAAGTCAAAGAAAGAAGTGGATCGATGCCTGTTTCCTAATGTTTCTGACTAAAGATCACACACCATTCTGGAAGACATGCTGTAATTAAAACTAACCTCAGACCAAGGGCAGCCATTCCATGGCATATTTTCCACTAGAGGTCAGGCTGAAGGAGGTAATGATCTATTTTAGTTTCCAAAAATATCTGAGCAAGAGTTACTAAACAAGTTTGGGAAGTTCTAAAATCAGTATTTAATTAAAACCACTTTGTTTCACTTAAAGTGAATCACAGATATACATTTTTCTAAGTGTCTATCAGCTGGAGCTATTTAATCATGAGTATTTTAATGTTTGTCAATACAACTTTCCACAGAGCATTTGATGTGCTCTGTGATCTCAGATAAGAGGACAAGGTTTGTACAGTAATGGAGAAGAGAAAGGTCTTTCTTAAACTTCAGCTTTGGAATGAAAAATATGTTAAAAAAAAAGTTTGATTAATAACAGCCAATATTCTAATTATTTTTTAAAGGCTGTTCTTTAAGTCTTCATCTTTTGCTTTTAGAAAGGATATACATTACAAGCAATGTTCATCAAAAATCTAGACTGAATTAGCTTCTGCAAATAACTAGGAAGAAACATTGCTTAGTACAGAGCAATGCAGATTTCTGATGACTATAATATTTTTCAAAACTCCAAAGTGATTTACAAGCCTAAGCTTTTATTTTCCTTTATTTTGATGATATGCAATTTCAAAAGCACCAGACCACCTTCGTGAAGCAAGCACCCTGAAGGCAGTGTAGTTCAGACACAGACTTTATTCCAGAAATTCAAGGAAACAGCCTATGTATCATTTATAGTTTGAAACATCTGTTTTGTTATTACAGGACGTGAAGTCATGCTCAGATGGCAAGTCCTAGCTCAGAGCTCTTTGACAGTCACCAACCCTCTCAGCAAGTGGTTACAGCACATCTATCTGCAGACACAACTAAAAGGCAAAGTAATTTCATCTAAAAAACACATAAGCATTTACTCACAGAGCTGAAATCTATACCAAGGAGTTGCTCACATGTTCATACTTCTAAAAATGAAGCAGTCCATGTTCAGCACAGTGAGTGTATGCTCAGTGCTTTGTTAACAGTGAGCAAATGGAAGCAAATGAAAGAAAGATAAACAGAAACCCTTAGAAATACCTAGAGTAATTCAATATTATTCTGTGTTTTTCTTGCATTTATTTCAAACTTATATTTTATTTTCCTTTGCTCCCACAAACACCATCTGTGAATCTGGGTGGGGTACACGCTCAATCTGTGAGATCTGTCTTAGCAGATTCGATGAATCTCTGACTGCCAGCAATGTGGAAATATGTTATGTAGGTTGTTCTGAAAGTAATGCCTCCTATTTATTTCCATGGGAACTACAACAGCTACAAACAGCACAACAACTATTTGTTAAAGGAAATTCTCAGCTACAACACCCTATTTTTCAACTTAATGACCACCTTTAGCTATGCATTTTTCATTGGGAATGAACAAGAACCTGAATGCTATGCTTCATACAAGTTTGCATCAGTGGAGTTGACCCACCGTTCCCATCACCACTACTGAAAAGCACCACCCATCACCTCACTGTCTGGTCCCTTGTCTTGCCACTACCAGCTCTCCTTAAAATAAAAAGGGCTGATGAGAAATGTGACATTGTTAAAATCATACTACCCCAGATGGCTGGTATTAACATTCCATTCTTCTATTTAAAACTTATCAATAACCAGCACACTAGATATAAAGTCTTTTCTAGTTATTTTCTTTCCCTGCAATTTTGTGCTATCGTTTAAGCCATACTTACATGAAGAAGCGAACAAGACCAGGAAGAGTCCTTTAAAGGAAATACTTCAAACTAACACATCATAGAAAGATATAAGCAAAGAACAAATTTCCTATCAGGGACATATTTATGACTGTATGACATACAAACTAATTATATATTCACTTCTGAAATACTTGATATTTGTAAGTGTCACTCATTTTACAATGAACTTATTCAAAAATGAAAAAAAGATCTTCTACAAAGGATTTGCTTCATGCAGTACAAAACCTAGGTATGGCCTAACTTCCACAAAAATAATTACTTCAAAATTTCTTCACTGTCACTAAACAGAGTTTAACCCAAATATCTTTTTTTTTTTTTCTTTAATCTATTCATCTGAGTGAAATGGAGCTATAACGGTTTGCATTTTTTAATCCCAAAGTGGATTACACAAAAACAACAATTCCATCAAAGATTTTTTACAAGCCTAGTATTACTGGCTACATCTTATTATTAAGGTAAGCATTCTTCAAAGAACTGTATGATTGGAAATCTCTTTCTGATACATAGTGACATTCTATTTGCCGGCTGCAGTTAGAAGTGTCAAAATGAAAACAAAAATTCAAACACATTTTTTTTCATCTTGTCTTTATTGATTTAGACTTCAGAGCTACAGCCAAAAATAGTGCATCTGTAGAAAATTACCACACATGCTATCAATACAACATCATCGTATGTTTAGAATCGTAAGCACTTGACAAATAGCAAACAGAACATTCAATCTAATATTTTGGCAGTGCAGTCCATGAATAGGGAATACAGGAAAAGGGATTTATTTTTTTTTTCTCCAAGAAGAAATATTTCTAAACAGGAATGAGAAACCTCTGCTGAAAAATGAATTCTAGTCACTCTGTAAAACTTGTGACAACTCATTCTAAACACTAACCACTGGAAACTTTGTGTGGAATGTCAAGTGATGTACAGAAGCTGTGATTCAGCTACAGGTACAATGCTTTACTCAGCACTTTGTATGCCATTGAGATGGTAACTGCATACCCAACTGCCCAAGACAAACCTCTGCTAGGCTGGGGAAGAGGGATCAAGTATGCGAAAGTGTGAAGGATCCTTGCCCCTGCGAAGATCCTAAAATGCAGCAAGGCCGTGGACAGATCAGGGCCACAAAGAGCATACAGCAATCCAATGGCAAAAAATGGGACAATGTTTTCAAGGTCATTCAGGTGGCCTCTGGGGAAAGAAGCAAAATTGTTTTACAGTGTTACATTTTGTTGAATAAATCACTTCAAGAGCCTTTGCTTTTTAGCATCTTCAAAGTGTTCTACTGTTAAGGCCCAAACACTGCTGCTGGCTTTCTCTACAGTTGGAACTTGATGCAGACACGGAAACAGTTTCAACGTGTTCACCTGACATTGCTCTGGTCTCTAGTGCTGCACTCCACATTTTTACACTTCTGATCCTCTGTCTGTAAGCTCTCCATTTTTCTCTAGGATCTTAGTAACATTATGGACTTACATGAGGTATATGAGTGCAACTTGGTGTGCAAGAATGCATCAAAAGAAAGATTATGACAGCGAGAATTTTCTTGCAGCCTCCTACAACCAAACATCAATTAACCAGTTGATTGTGACCGCAACTACTGGACTTCATTGGCAACTGAAACACAGCAGCAAAAGCTTTTGAGTCTCCAGCAGAACTCCAGCCTGTGCAACTGAGACTTCAGTGAGTGTCACTTCCCTAACAAAATAATTTGAGTCAAAGGGGCACCTGGTCTTAAAATTAATATTGACTTAGATGCCTTCTTAAAATTTACAAATAGAAAAAGATTACTGATAACAAAAAGTGCCTATTTTCATTTAACAACTAGCAAATAACTAACAATTCCTCAAGCAATAGAGGGGGGATATAAGGAAAGCTCAGAACATCTTTACTGCATACTGAGATGAGATTCTTCTTTCTCAGACTTTAATCCAAAAGAGCCATACAGAAATATATTATCCTTCACAGAACTACACCTGCAAGGATGCAACATTCTGAAATCAGAGTTGATCCTTGTCTTCTAGATCTTCTTAAATGGTGATTTTAATGAGAACAGCTAGTTCACATTCAAACATTCAAGTTTTTGGTGTAAAAACTTGAATACAGAGAACAAACTAAAAGCTTCATTAAGGAATAACAATAAGTATTAATATAAAAGCTTCCCTTGTTAGCACAAGTATATCAAGCACTATATCTAAAGTTACAATCTTGGTAAAAGAATATTTTTGCCAATAGCTAAATAGAATTAAATACACTGTAAAATTTAGCTCACTGAACTACACTTTACACTCTGCCACAAATCTGGCAAAACAAAACACTTACACCACAGGTTGCACTCTGCCATACTATTATTAGCGTTCTTCCAGAAGGCTGGTCAACTTTCCTATACAGCTGATACACCAGTGAGTAATCCCAATTCAATCCAGCAAAAAGAACATAGGTTTCGACTCTCACACAGTACAATTTGTCAGATTATGCCCTCATTACAACTCTGGAGTTCCACAACTTTAATATAATTTCACTCCTTTTCCCCCTGTTATTTCCCTTATACTTTAATAAAAGATGTAACTATTGCAACTCATGCTCAGATTATATAGAAAACTGATTTATACTGAATATACTCTGATTCATATTAAATCAATGTACAATCATGTTTTACATCTCCTCACTGCTTTTCCCTTGCACTCAGGATATCATTCAACAATGAGCTATTATAGCAAGATAATGAATTCTTACTTTTAGTATGATTGCTGACCATTTGAATGTGGAATAGTTTGTTCACCTTAACAAATTAGTGTAAAAAATTACTACATATTGCAACAGAGAACACACACAGGCTTGCCAAAGAGAACACGATGAAATTAATTCCTTGTTTTAGTACTATTCTGCCACTTAAAATAATTTTTTAAATACTTCCATGCATTACCTGCGTACACGTTCAACATCTGCATCAGTCCGCAGGAATTTTTTAGCACTATCACCTTTACCAAATGATGCTGTATCTTCTGGGTTGGCAAATGCCTGTTTCAAATAAAAACACACAAGTGACATTAGATGCAAGGATGCTTCTACTAGTCAAGGCAACTTGATGGAAAGGTCACCCTTTCTACCAATGCCTCTATAAACCCACATAACTGACCTGCATTTAAATGCACAGAGGACAATACATCATTGAATGGATTACTGATTTCTTGAACCTAGCCCAAGTGTAGCTTGCATACTGACTAATAAATGTAATTTATGCATTTGGATGATGCCTTCTTAGAATATGTATGGATATGGCAGATGACTGAAGCAATGCCAGCGGGCTGATGGAATATCGGAACCTGGAAGGTAGAACTACCATCTAAGTCTCCTTCTCACAATTCTTGACCAATTATCTGAAATCTGCATTCGATTTTGAACAAAATACAGTTCTGTGTGGTCTACTAGACTCAATATTAGGCTGTGCTGAAGACCTAGAGAGCTATCTGAAATCAGCAGTAGCTCAAACGCTGTTCTGATAGGACCTCAAAGGCACTGAGTAACATCCTGAACAACAGCATAATTCACCTGTTTTCTCTTTCACCCAGCAAGAATAAAAAGCTGTATTTGAACACAAAAAGACTGCATTAGACTCTTTGACGTGCTGTCTTGCAGAAGCTGATCTGCTAAGAATAATCACATAGGGCAAATCCAAAGCTCTTTCAGCTCATGATCAAGTGTTTCCAACAATAGCCTGCAAGAGATACCTAGAAATGACCAAGAACAAGGCAAACTACACAATGCTTTTCATGTGCACCCTCTCCTAAACCAGATGCAGCTTCTGCATTACTTTTAAACTTCACTGTATTTTTCATATGCTTATCTAGCTTAGTCATCAATCCATGTAAACTTTTAGCCTGCCTCTTTTTTTTTTTTTTTTTTTTTGTTTTCGGCCTGCATGAAATGGGAAGGCTAAAACAATGAGGGAATGTAAAAAGCTTTAGAATTACTGGATGAAAGGGTCATAATTGCATAAAAATGTAACCCATATGCCCTTTTGGACCCTATTGCATCATTATTCATAACATGGTTTCATATCACATTTTATTTGCTTTACAAACTGGATATCCTGGACACCAGCATTATACACAAGACAGTGGAAAACACAGTTCTGAGAAGTTTTATTTAAAAAAGAATAGAGATGATTTAGAAGGGTAGAATAAGTCAAATGCAGCTGCTGGACACAGTCTCCTAACAGACAGTATTGCCAATTTCTTACCTTTCTTGTGATTCTGAAGTATGCAGTTACAAGGCTCATAAGCATCATTTTTACAAGAACAATAGCTGCATAGGTAGCAAAAGCACGGAAGACTTCATTGTCAATTAGCTGGGTCGATTTAGCCATTTCTCCACTTCTCACTGATGACCTTTGAAAAATACTGAAGTTAGACTGACATTAGAGCATCCCAAAGTTCTGACAACAGGACTGACAGAACGGATTTGGTGGGGTATTTTTTTTAGCATCACTACACTGCAATGACAACACAACTTTGGCTCCCTAAAGAAAGTCGTTTCAAACAAGTTTATTTTTCCTCAATTTACTTCCAGAAAGACATGATCTAATACCTTAAGATGGTAAACTATATTACCATTTTATTTTTCTCTTCTGCTACATTGCTTATTAAACTGTCAATTTTGATAACAAAACTATTTAGTACAATACAAAATTTAGTCGAACTAGAATACTTCTCAAATAACACAACCAGTTACAGACCATCATCTAAACTAATGAATTTCCCTAAGCAATTATCAGGATACAAAGAGACAAAGAGCGTGATGACACAATATATATATTATAGTGCTTAAAGAAGAAAATTAGTATTGCCTACCTTCTTTTTTTTTTTTTTTTTTTTTTGCAAAATGACACAACTATAACTGCACTTCAGTTTTCAAACTAATAGCTGTCTTCCCACCCAGTAATAACTTATGATCAAACTGAGTTAAACATATATATTTTTCCTTTGAGATCCAGTTCTTAAAAGTTGTTTTTAGTATGAGTCACAGGCAAAAATTAAGTTGCAACGACAAAGAACAGAACTATTTATGCATTTACCATGGGAGGTTTAAAGCTAATGGAAGTTCTTTTCAGTGAGGCTCTAACAAACCCACAACCCAATGGAGGTAGTATCTTTTATCAACAACATAAAGACAGTTCTGAGAACTGAATGTGTATAAAATAAAAAGCATGCCCACTTGCACATTTTATTTGTGATCTGCACAGAGTAAGTCTTCAGTCTCACCAACTCGTCACACATTCAGTGAGTTGGACTGCATAAAACAAGTATGTCTTAGCCCCCAGTTGTTTCATTCAATACCAAAATAAATGTACTTTTTTGTCACAATTAACTTCTTTATTTCCTATTATATCTTAACAATGGTCATATATATATATATATATAACTTAACAATATATAACAATATATATATATAACAATACATAACAATTTAACTTAACAATAACTTAACAGTAGTCATATATATATAATATATATAATATTATATTATATATATATTATATAATATATTATAGATATAAAAATATAATATGTATTATTATATATATTATATTATATATTATATATATATAAAATGTACAGATCTAACAATCTTTCATTTTCCTCCAGCAAGGAGTCACTGTCAGCTACAACCAAACCAGGGAAAATGGACCAGCTAAGAGCTGTGTTAAGATTCTTGTTCAGAACACCTCCTTGGTGGGGAACAGGGACAGGACAGAGATAAGCAGCAGCTTGCTCTGTGAAACAAACCTAGCCTTTCCAGAATAGGTCTGGTTGCAACAGTGGAATTTTGCTCCCTCCTTTATCATTTCCAGAACAATGGCTAGATCACTGGGCCAAGAACTGGGACTCACGGTTATGGAACAAGGAGCACCATTCTTTCCACTCACACTGCAGTACAGCAGCTCTGAGGACATCCAGCAACTCAAAAAAGATATTACTCAGCAGTGAACAGAAACTGTCATTTCTAACTTTGTATCACAGCAAGGAGTATGTGTGATTTCATAGGGGAGAAGAAAAAAAAAAAAAGAAAGAAAGAAGAAAAACGAAGAAAGTAAATCTATGGCTTCAGAGCATTTTTCCATAATTAATTTGAAAGCCACACTGAAAATATATTCAAGAACTATGAAAGTCATGAGAAGCTGTTCATGAGAGTATTATTCTCGAATTATACCACACTCGAATTATACCACACTTGTTCATTTTTATGACTTGTAGGTTTAGCATCTTCTAATTTTCTTCAAGCCCAGGTCTTGCCTTCGCTATGAAAATGGAAGATGGAAAACTGAAGACAAAGAATTCATAGTTTTAACACCAGTAGAAAAGCAAAAAATAAATTAAAATAAAATCACACTACATTCAGCAACAGCATAAAACTTAAAGGGGTAAGTCTACTAAACCTGCCAGCAGCCTTATCTGGAAATACAGCACCTCACTGTAGCGTGAACAGAAGTTTGGGTCTGCTAAACGCACAAGCCTAGATCCCATGCACAGGCTCTTCAAAGCAGAGAGGGAAGATATTTCAGTACATCCAGGTCCTCGCTAGGCATTCACATCACATGTTCTGACTGGCTGTGTGTTCCCCATGTGGTTGTTATTAGCCGAAGTTCAGCCGCGATGGCTTTTTGCTGTTCATTTGTTGTATCACCACTTTCCAAAGCGTCACGGCAAGTCCAGCTTCTTCACAACACATGCTCTGTTCTCCCCCACTGAGCTCTGAGCTCTGGCACTACACCCACCCCTTCCATAACCTGCAACCACTTATCCACAGAAGCGCCTTCAAAACCTCGTAAAGAAACGCTCAAAGCCACGCTTTAGTCACGAGGCCTCCTGCTCCCCTATCAAATCCGAGCTGTGAACTCAAAGCACGCTTAAGCTACTGTAGGCCAAAGCGAAACTGCGCCTTTTTGGACATTGGGAGAGTCAGAAAACACTCTGACACAGAGCAGAGCCGCGGATATCGCTGGCCCGGCCACCTCTCCCCACACCGCGGCCTTGCAGCGAGCTCCAGACACCGGGCCTCCCTCTCGTCGCCCCCCCGGCCAGCTCCCAGCGCTCCCCCCAGGCGGTGCCCGGGGAAACCCCGCCGCCTTTCGCGGAGCACAGCCTCGGGGAGGGCACAGAAACCTTCCGCTCCGCTCCAGCCCGCAACGGGAGCCGCCATCACGCAGCACCCACGCACCTCACCGAGTCTTTTCGGAGAACGCACACAACGTGACGACCCTACCGAGCTCGGCCGGACACTACGTTTCCGCCCAGCCCCAGGGCCCGGCCCCGCCTTGCCTCGCCTCCTCGGCTCGGAGGCGGGTCTCGGGCGGGCGCGGCGGGAGGCTGGGGGTTGCGTGCTCGCGGAAGTGGTTAGGGGTCACTGTGGCTGTTGTTGGGGTGAGAGTGGCCTTGATGGCCTCGGGGTCTCCTTGCGACTTCCCGGCAGACCCGGCTGCTGGTTCGTCAGCAGCCCTTTGCCTGATTGACCCTTGCCAGCATTACCTGAAAGACAACGGCAGGAAAAAGCAAATAAACCACAAAAAGCACTTTGGTTTGTACCTTCACAGGCATAAGGAGTTATAAAATCCTGGAGGGAAATCAAAGTTAGCAGCCCGAGCAGGCATCATTAGAAATAGAATTGCTGAGGTTGGAAAAGGCCACCAAGATCATCTAGTCCAACCGTCAGCCCATCCCCACCATGCCCACGAACCACATCTCTAAGTATCACATCTACACATTTCTTGAACACCTGTAGGAATAGTGACCTCACCACTTCCCTGAGCAGCCTGTTCCTATGCATCACCACTCTTTCTAAGAAGAAATTACTCATAAAAAACCTCCCCTGGTGCAACCTGAGGCCATCGCCTCTGGTCCTGTTACCAGGGTGAAAAGCCCAGCTGACACCTTGCCATAATGCCACAAGCTCCTTTCAGGGAGTTGTAGGGAGGGATAAGGTCACCCTTGAGCCTCCTCCAGGATGGACGATCCCAGTTCTCTCAGCTGCTCCCTGTAAGACTTGTGCTTCAGACTTTGCAGCTTCATTGTCCTTCTCTGGACACGCACCAGGGTCACAAATTTCGTGTCATGAGGGGCCCAAACAGCGCAGTACTTGAGGTGCGGCCTCACTAGTGCTGTGTATGATGCACCATGTTCAGTGATGACACAAGCTCCCAAATGGTCTCAAAGCTTACTTGAAAAACTACTAAAGTGCCTAAAATCTTAGTACTTTCAGTCCTTACTTTCAGATGGTGGATCTGAACTTTAACCAAAGGCAAAGTTCGTTTTGTTGTGAAACCACCAGTGCTGTTGCAGTTAACAAGCATCGTGCTGTTTTGCAATGCCGAACTGAAAATAAAGGAACTTCAGTGCTGGGCATCAGCTTCTCCTAACCAACTCGGTTAAGTGCGATGAAAGGAGGAAACCTGGTGTGCAAACTTCCCTCTGCTTCTGCAAAGAAAAAGGCACTATTCCCTTGACACTCCTTTTCATAACTGAAACAGTGTTTGTGACTAAGCTTATATAAACAAGGCTGAGAAAGATGTACACAGATGTACTCAGGTACACAATAAGGATTTCAAAAATAATCCTAAAGCTATGCATGAAGTAGAAAGGAATACAGCTTTTAAAGCTGCATCATTATTGAAAAACTGATATTGTATACACGTATCCAACATTATTTGAGGCTATTTCAATGCCTCATGTCACATTCAGCACCTTTGTTTTCAGACCTACTGTGTCTGGTTTTATTAACCATCAAACAGCAAAATTCAGTTGTGCAAGGACTTTAGCTCATAAACTGTTTTTAATTGACTATAAGAGTTGAGTTGAACAACCTTTGTTCCCAGCAGTGACACAGCAAATTGTATTTTACTTGAAGTCAACAAAGCAAGTCATGTGAGTGCAAATACTGTAGGTGAGAGAGTGAAAATTTTGCAGATTTTTTTTACACAGGGAATGAATTTCTAAAAATTCTGGAAATGTTTCAGCAGTTCATAACTGTTCATTCAAGGCAGAAATTTTATCTTAATAAATATTTGTATGCCACCTAATATTATATATCCCAATTACATGATCTAATTAGTCATTATGATAAAAATATAATTATTTTCTATTACCTCATCTTTTTTTTTTTTTTTACTGTTTAATACTGTACTCCTTGTCTGAAGGAGGTAAACCTACTAAGTTAACAGATTTAAATTAAATCCACATTATTATACTTGTGCAGAAAAGTTGGTAATTGATTTATATGCATTTCGTAGAATCATAGAATCCTTAGAGTATGAAGGGACTTTTAAAGGCCATCCAGTCCAACTCCCCTGTAGTGAACAGGGACACCCGAAGCTAGATCAGGTTGCTCAGAGCCTGGTCCAGCCTGGCCTTGAATGTCTCCAGGGACAGGGCAGCAAACATATCTCTGGGCAGACAACCCTTGCTGTAAAATATTTTTTCTTTATATACAACCTAAACCTACCTTCTTTTGGTTTGAAATCATTTATCCTTGTTCTGTCACCACAGACCCTGCTAAAGAGTCTGTCCCCTTCCTTCTTTAAAGCCCCCCCTTTAGATACTGAAATGCCACTATCAGTTCTCCCCTGAGTTTTCTCTTCTCTAGGCTGAACAGCTCCTGCTTTCTCAGCTTCTTCTTGTAGGGGAGGTGTTCCATCACTGGAATCATTTTTGTGGCCCTCCTCTGGATGCACTCCAACAGGTCTGTGTCTCTCCTGGACTCCACATCTGGACACAGTACTACAAGTGCAGTCTCCCCAGTGCAGAGTAGAGGGGCAGGATCACCTCCCTCACCGTGCTGGCCATGCATCTTTTGATGCAGCCCGGGATACAGTTGGCTTTCTGGGCTGTCAGGGCACACTGCTGGCTCATTAGTAGTTTGCCATAGACCAGTATCCCCAAGTCCTTTTCTTCAGGGCTGTGCTTAATCCTTTCATTCCCCAGCTTGTATCGGTAGTAAAGGTTGCTGTAACTGAGGTGCAAGACCTTTTGGCTTTGTTGAGCCTCACTAAGTTCTCCTGGGCCCACTGCTCAAGCCTGTTTAGGTCCTCCTGGATGGCATCTTGTTCCTCAGGTGTGTCCACTACATCACACAGCTTGATGTCATCTGCAGACTTGCAGAGGGTGCATTCGATGCCACTGTTGATGTCATTGATTAAGGTATTAAGAGTATTGGTCCCAGTGTTCACCCAAAGGGGACACTACTCATCAAGATCTAGACCTGGAAATGCCAGAATGCCAGGAGAAAGACCATAGATACAGATAGGATTTAAAGAAAATCAGAAACACAGACAGAAATTCTACAAAAAAATCACCCTTTCCTTTGGATTTCTCATTTCGGTTTTATGGATTCTGGAAATTTAAGGGAGGGAATGGAGAGGGGAGGGAACGAAGAGGGGATGATAGAAGGGGGAAGGGAGGAGAAGGGAGGTTAAAGGAAGGTTAAGGGAAGGGGAAAAAAAAAAAGAAAATAAACAAGAATAGAAGGCAGTATTTCTTGCAAACTGACTGCTTAAGAGTGGGGGGGAGAAGAGTCTAAATAGAGTGCAAAATTCGGGCTATCGTCAGTAAAACAGAAGTGAACTTGTGCTCAAGGTGTATTTTCTCTTAAAAGTTCAGTAGCAGCATAAAGTGCCTGTACAACATTTGAAAACTGCTGTGATCTAAGTGAGATACATAACTATGGCTACAGTTGCTCCTGAGGGACCCATTCTCACAGTCCTTACTTGTGAATTTTCCCTTTGATGCTAATAGGATTACTCTTCTAAATCAGTGATGCCGTATCAGCCCAATGCCCAGGGTTATACCAATCATGAAGGGCTTGATCTTGCAAGCCTCATTCATGTGAGAAACACTTTTTCACGACAGTTTTCTCATTGACTTGAAAAACTATCCATATAGCCAGAGACAGTAGAATCAGGACACAAATTTTGGGTCAGCATAAAAGTAGGAATACACGTTTTTCATTTAACCTCCAAGAAGGAATAGATACTTCCCAGTGAGGTCAGATAAATATAATCATTCTCTTTTGACTGCAGGGAAGGCAAAGGAGAAGCATGTATTGATCAACCCTGTTCCATCTTGTCTCCTTCTGTGGCTCCATTTACTCATCATGATTGGACTGGTAAAGAATGTACCAACAATACTTTTTCACCCCACCTGAAGCTTCTGCTCACCCTCTTGCCCCTTGCTAACATAAATTAGTTGTGTAGCTGTTCTGTAAAACTGGGGAGTTAATACCTCGTGCCTTATAACAACTAATGATTTACAGAGTAAAACAAATCATGAACAGTGAGATATAGTACATATTTTAACTCAAAACCTGTTTAATGCCAAAGTGTAACATAAATGCTTAGTATAATGGACCAGTCAGTTTTTGTCCATGAAAACCTACCTCCTCTGATTAGAAAGCACTTTCACTATATCAAATGTTGACGTTCATGTAATTTCACTGCGATTCACATGCATCTGCTTCAGAAGATCTCACACTGCTATATATGTTGCTCCAAAAGTAATGCCTCCTGTTTATTTCCATGGAGACTACAGCACCTACAAACAGCTGAATGGCACTATTTGATAGCATGAATTCTCATCTACAAAACACTGTTTTTCAACATAGTCACCACCATTAACTATGCATTTTCACTAGGAATGAACAAGAGCCTGCATGCCACTTTCAAAAAAACCTGCACTAGAGGAGGTGACACACTGTTGCTGTTGCCACTGCTGAAATGCGCCGTCCACCACCTCACTGTGCTCACCTTCAGTGTTTGTTCTCCATAAAATTTTAACAAATGTTGATGAATGTCAGTGAGTGTCATTATTTTGCATGGAGAAATTAAATGACACAACTTTTCTTCATATGCACTTCCATGATGCCATTTTGTCAGACTGCCTCTTTGCTGCCATTTGTTGCACTGCAACAAGATGCAATGGAATATTGGTGGGAAGGTTCAACCTCTACTGTCATATCACCAGCATCCATCTCTGACATTCTGGGCCAACATACCAACATGGGAGGTTTTACTTTTGGAGAAGCTCTTGTAGTTTCTCTGGGGAATTGCTTTAAAAATAGTGATCTTTCTTCAGTTAGGAATGTTTCCTACTGGTTATAGCTCAGTGAAGGCTTCTCTGGCATATGCAGCCTTTTGATTGGAGTTAGGACTCAAGACCAGATATGTACATCCCATGTGTTTCTTCTAGTACATTCAGTTAGGATGATCTCTACTCGGAAACTCAAACAATGAATGCACAGAAACTGAGGCAACACAACAAATCACAGTTGCACCAAAATAGATGTCTCTTATTTCATTAAAAATGTCTTTACAGTTCCTCATTTTATTAGTGTAAGGGCTGTAGCACAGAACATTCTTCACATTGTGAGCTTCCAGAGGCAGGAAGTGTTCTGTGTTTATACAGAACCAGCCTGACTGCATTCTCATCAGTTTGTAAGATGGGCTGTTCACCGGCACCTCTATATACTTATAACAATAATCAAAGAGAATCTTCTCACTTTTTTAACAGGCATGTGGTGTACACATTGTCAGTTCTTTTGTTTGATTTTTGAACAAGTGTTCATCCTAATGTGTTCTTATTCATCAGACTGTGTGGAGAACAACAGTTCTCAGCAGTCAAAGTTAGATTGTTTAAAGAATTCCAGTCACTCACTTATGAGAAGGAAAAAAAAAGTAGATGACATATTTGACCAGTTTCAGTAGGAGGTGACTGGCAAGTAGGAAGAAAAGGCAAAGGGGGACAATCTCTATAAAGCACAGGAATGATCATGTCTACTGTTTACCTTTTCAGTTATACCTTTCCAGAAATTCCACACAGCTCATTTGATAGCCAGTTAAAGGGACAGTGAGAAAGGTTATCTTCTGAAGTTGCTTACTTACTTCCATAAAGCTGTTTCAGTGAACACGTAAAACAAGGATTAAGAGTCAGGATGTGGACATAAAAGAAATATTCAAGCTCATGAAAAATATTTGTAGACTGATGCTGTACTTATCTTGATGCCTAAGCTAAGGAAGAACCCAGAAAAGTTTGAGCAAGCGTAGAGGTGAGCCATTTCAGTGGGTCTGTTTATTAAGCACATCATGGAACACAGTTTGCTTTAATTCTTGCTTTGCTGCATGTGCATACAGCAGCAACGGTTCCACTTCTGAGGATATATCAGCAGCACAGAACCACCTTTGTGGCTGGCAGTAGTACATATGTGGTGAGGTGTTTAAAGACTCATGCTGTATTGAAGTAAAAAGAGCTGTAACCTCAGCTTTTGTGAGGCTATTTGATCTGTAAAATTTTTGTTAGGAAAGCAAGATATTTCATATCAGTAAAGGCCATGAAAGATTCACTATCGTTATAATATTCAGATGTGCCAATAAAACTGATTTTGCAGATGTGTGGTAAGTTACATTTAAACTAATCCCATGCAAAGTTATTTGTTAAGCATTAAGTGCAGCCTGAAGAACAAAATGTGATCCTTTTAAAATAATGGTAGCAGAAAGAGAAAAAATATTTGCAAGAGCTGAAAGACTTATCTAGCGTTACCTTACAGATCAAACAAGGTCCAGAGAAGAGGCAAAGTGCATAGAGTAAAATTAATTTTAAGACATTGAGGTTATAATCATTACTACAAGTTACAAAGCCATAAGGCCACTCCAGAGGTGCAATGAAAGCTTGCAATGAATTTAAGTGAGCTACTATGAGAAACTGATAAAAATTATACAAACAGAAAATGCCAAGGTATCTCTGCAGACAAGAGAAGTAAGCAAGCAAAAACTTTATAGAAACTGCAGCTAAAGTAGGTATCCCATGGATTGCAGAACAACGCTATGTCTTGGTTTTTTATTCCCTCCTTTTCTTAGTTGTATGTATAAGTTCTTCCTGGTCATATCCTCAATTCAGCTAGTCTTTACTAACTGCTTTTATTTTCGAAAAAGCCACCAATAAAAGCCTTCCAGGAAGCATCTAGAGAGATATTTATATTCATTCTCCAAAAAACTATCAAGAATTTGTCAACTCCTGAGGACTACAGTCTTCTATTTCCTAGTCCATGCATGTTACTTTGCATGGGCGCAGAAAGTCAAGGTTTCTTTGCGCAAATTCAAAAAATACATATAAAGCTATTCAATTTGCCTCACTCTTCGTGGGGTGAAATTTCTAGGTCTGTTCCATTGGCACTTCTTTGCAAAACTACCATAAAAATTAAAAAACAATTCCAAGCCTTGCTTACACGTCTTCACTGGTCTGTGGGCTGCAGCCTTTTATCAGAGCTGTTCCTAATCTGTTATTGAGCCACAGATGGGGATGTAGCAATGCTATTCATTAACTCTATTGCTGCTTAATAGTGTAACAGGGAATCCATGATGAATCTCATCTCCAAACACACTCTCACACACTAGTTAATTACTTCAGTATTACACTGCTGAGCTAATGTTGAAGAGAAGGAGGAAGAAAAAGTAGTGTTAGTTGTTTTGCACTTCTGTGACAGACTTTGGAGGTAGGAAATGGAGAAACCTCTAGCATCTGAAATTTAAATTACATAAAGCATTTCAGATTGATAGAATGTAATTATGTCAAGCTGGAACTCTGCTAAGTTTATTTAATTTCTTCAAATGTCAGTGACTGCTACACAGCAGGCTGGAAGTTGGAAAATCCAGGTTACTAGGACATGCTTGGGTAGAATTACATGAATTTTCAAGTATTTATGATTGGCACAGCTGCAAGCTTGAAATTCTTTTATCTGTACGTAACGCCTAAGTGTCCAAGTCTCTTCATAGCAACTGCACTATTGCTGTCTTGTTTCCAAACTATTCCTTATTGCCTGGAGCACTAATACTGGCTTTCAGAGTATAATGCCATAACTTAGTGCTGCACAGGCAAATCATTTAATTGTGGATTCGGCTGTGATGATTTTAAAATCAGGAATGAGTGTTCTTTTGTCCCATTTCTGAAATTCAGAATGGTGAGGCTTAAAATCAAAAACATAAGCAGTGCCCAATTTAGAACCAGTCTTACGTGTTGCACTTCAAAAATACCTTTGTGATGTGAAAGAAACAAGCTAGCTAGCTTCAGCTTCCACCACCTCATTAATTCTGGAATGGTTGTTAGGAAAGGACCCTGTATTTGTCTATAGCTGAGCAGGTAAAGTTATAAAGGTAACTTTGAAAGCCTCTCAAATCTTATTGTGAGGTTTTTATATTCATGTAGATGTAGGTATTTATGTAAAACAGTAGAAGTGCTAGGTCCTGCTGGTTGAAGCAAGCTCGTTTTTCCAAAAGGGTGCTGAACAGTTCTGCGGCAGTATGAACTCTTGGTGACCGCCACTCTTAACTGAGTTTGTATCATAGATGGGTGTGAATAGGGTAAATGGCTTTATGAGAGCTTTACGTCTCTTACTTCACCGTAGGACTTTTGGATTCTGCCCAAGTGACAGATCAGGGAAGTGGCAAGAGGAAGCAGACACCCCTTACTTCTGGGTAACTGTTGTCACACTGCAAGAAAAAAAGACTGGAGATTTCTGCCTTGAGCAATTTGGCTGTCCCCAGCCCGTAGCTTGAAAGTTGTGTAATGAATGCAAAGTTAGTACATGCTGTTCAGTGAGAAGTGACTGCTCAAAGTGTGCTCATCTGGGAGTTAAATCTGTGTGCAAGTTGTTCTTATTTAAGAGTTAAGAGGCAAACTGTTTAACCAGTGTGAGCCAAACATCATTGTTTTAAAAAAACAATGTTGATAACAAAAGTTATCAACAATTATGGGGCCTACTCCAGCAGCACCACTGCAGTATGTGGAGACTTCCCAGGTAGCAGTTATTTTTATTAGTATATCCCTTCCCCCAGCCCTTTGTACTGAGCCAACTTTAGAATCAGCAAAATGACTTGGAACCAGTACATTTTATCCCCAGCAGGACAACCAACCACACTTAAACTGTATTACCATACATTAGGCTTAAAAAGAGTTCCTCAGCTGCAGTATATAAACCTGTAGTAGGTTAAAGTCATCCTTGATGTAAGTCCACGGACTTCAGTTGACCAGAGATGAATATAGACAATTTAATATTTAACAATCATCATCAAGTTTTGCTTAGTTGGCAAGAAAAGGAGCAATTTAAGATCTAGAGGCTCCTCTATGTTCTATCTTCCTGAATCTTTACTTGCTTGCAGTCGTTCTCTGCTAACAGGAATAACACTGCAGGGCTGGCTGTTGGTTATTTTCTGCTGCAGTACAAGATTACTCCTCATGATTTTATGGTGCAGCCTTAGACTTTAATAGTCACCTGGGACAATTATTCAGATACTGTATTGTGCAGTAAGATTGCTTTTGAACAGCTGCAGAAATACTTAACAGAGATACACTCCCTAAAGCCCCGTGATGGGAAATAAAAACAAACAAACCAAAACATCAAGACAAGAGTATGTGTCCTGCTCCATCTTTTAACTTTTTTTGAAAAAGGAGTTTTGCAAGTGATTCAAAAGTTAATTTGGAAAAGGACCATTTTTCACTTAGTGGCTCATGTAACGCCCAGAAATAATAGGCTATAAATTCATACTCAGTCACTACACAAACACAAATCCTCTTTGGGCAAGGCAGTGACCCAGCACATGGTGCTTTGCCAGCCAATTCTCATTAAAAGGATGAAGAGGTGATAAGACAGGATGCAATTACTCTCTCTGGTAGTGATGATGTTCTTTGGTGCAATCCCATATACAAAGAACATCACAAAATCAAGTGTTCCTCACTCTGGTAAAAATGGGCAATTTTCTTTCTCATAACTTCAACCTTGCCATTCTGATGAGTACTATGTCATAGCAAAAATACTATTTCTCTTTCTTTCCCCCAAGCCACAATAGCCAGTTACACTCTTTTACACTCTATTGCAACTAGTTAATTTATCTGGCACTGCAGTTCTAACAAGTCCTTGTGAAAATCTTTTGGCCTATGTAACACATTTGTGGCTCAGCTTGATGCTTCATGTTGTCCTAAGTCTCACCGCACAAGGGGATACTCACCTACACTATCTACTTAGCTCAGATAAATAGTACTCACACATAAAATTTTATGGAATCCATTAATAACTTTCATTGTAGCTATCTGGTCATCTAATCCTGCCTCCATTTCTGGACTCAGAAGGGATTTGGCAATACAAGAAAAAGAATCATAGAATCATGGAATTGCTCAGACTGCAAAAGACTCCAAAGATCATCGAGTCCAACCACAACCTAACCAAACTACCCGAACTCTAGCAACACTCCGCTAAATCATATCCCTGAGCACCACATCCAGATGGTTTTTAAACACATTCAGGGATGGTGACCTCCCTGTGGAGCCTATTCCAGTGCTTCACAACCCTTTCTGTAAAGAAGATTTTCCTGATATCCAACCTGAATTTCCCCTGGCTCAACTTAAGGCCATTTCCCCTCATCCTGTCAGCTGTCACCAGTGAGAATAGACAAATCCTGCTCTCACTGTAAGCACCTTTCAGATTTTGGAAGAGACAACATGGTCTGCCCTCAGCCTCCTTTTCCCCAGATTAAGCAGCTCCAGTTCCTTCAGTTGCTAGTCCCAGTTCCTTCAGTCGCTGAAGTAGAGAAATACTCTTGCTTAGCTTGATCTCTGAGAAGGATCCCTGTTTGTTTTTTTCCTGCAGATGGGAGTTCAGGAGGATCTACTAATCCATTCTTCCAGTGCATCATAACCAATTTTCTCTTAAGATGCAGTTTGAGCATTTCCTTAGTGTTTTCTCACAGGATAACTCTGCAGGCATAGTCAAGCTAGGAAAATATTTTGTACTATATACTGTGTATGATAGGCTGGGACTTTAGTGGCTTGGTACTAAAAGACTGCTTGTTCACTTTTCACTGGTGTGTGCTTCAGTGAAGTTGCTCTTGATTTATAACCAGATAAGCAAAACCAGAATCAGACCCTTGCTACTCATTTCTGTGGGAGCAGCACTGGGCCTTACATGCTCTTACGTTCATTATATACCTCAGTATCAAGTCTTGCAGCTTTGATTCATAGAGTTCTCTTTTATTTGGTACATGCAGGCTTCCAGACTAGATCACATTGCAGCAGGATAGCAATCCCCAGGAGAGCATTTCAGCTTGAGAAATTCATGAAAAGAGTGACTTTGCTGCTTGCTTTCAATGACACTTGTGGAATAGGAAAGAGAAGTGAATGAAATGGAATTGCCAGCCTGCTTCCAAATATGTACTCTATTAGACAACGGATAACAAGTACCATCCTCAGCAACACAGTTCTAGTTATTGTGCCAGTTTCTATTGGATTATAGTTTTTTTCCCATCTGGAATCTTTAATTTTACATTTAGGGCAAGGTTTTCTTATCTGTGTGCACTGCACACTGGAGCTTTGAACTACTCCCTTATGCCCTTTGCAGAAAAAGTATTTCATTGGCTTTGTCTGGGGTGGAGGTCAGCAGGAGGAGCACGGCCTCGTTACCATGCATCAGGGAAACACCTTGCATTCACCTCTTTCCTCATCTGGCCTCCTGCACTCTGACCAAGAGTATTGGATTCAGAGCAGGAAAGGAGCCATCACATTGAAAGATGGCATAGAGCTAGGGTCAGTAACTTCTTCATGGAGTAGAGCCAGTTTTATTCCTGCTGTTTTCCTGAGGCATGAAAAATATCTCTCCTTACTCAGGGAGGATTGTAGTGTAATAATTGTTCCTTTTTATTTTTAATTTTACTTTTTCATCAGTAATGAATAGATCTCCTGTTGGCTAAGGCATTTCACTATATATTGAGTATATTGAAGTTGAGGGGAATGAAAAAAGGCCTTGAGAGTAGCTATAGTGACTCATAAAAGTATATATAAGTATATGCATAAAATGACTAGGAGCTGTACAGTGAGAATTAGAAAGCATTCTTTAAAAAAAAAAAAAAAATAACAATAATAATAAAAGTAATAATAATAGCTTACCACACTGAGAGCAGGAGGTTTATGCCCTTTTCAACAGAAGACTGGCTTCCCAGCAAGGGTATTTGGGATTGAGTTCCTTCTGTTTTATACCCTGAACTAACTTCCATTCAGATGCTTATCTACAGAAAGCAATATTTGATTACTGGTTTGTAATGGTGACATAAACAGTCTTCACGCTAGGAAGTTGTTAAGCTGAATAAGGGATTTTGGTGAATTACCTGTTGAAGAAATAGTAGGGAAAATGTGATTGACTATGTCCTAAGAACAGAACAAAGCAAAGATGCCTGGCATACATCTTCTTCCTAGTCCATGTCATTCTGTCCTGGAAAACTTACTTGGAGTATGCAGATCATGAAATAGACTTCTAGCTCTAGTGAAGTAAAGATACCTCAAGAAGCTACAGACTGAGGATCTATATACTGTGAAACATAAAAAGAGAAGTGAATTGTGGAGACTCATGCTGTTGATGCTACTGGATGTGTTCTTTAAATGTAACTTGCCTTCCAAAAATCTTGGATTAGAACACAGTCAGAGACAGAATGGGATGTGTGTTAAGGCAAGGGAAAAAACATTTTTGGATGGATACGTATTTAGGCACTACAGTCCAACAGTGTTCTGAGTGCTAATGTATCATGATTTCAGAACTGATTCCTTTGCTTTGGTGAGTTTTCATTTTATCTTCATTGCTTCTGTTAAAAGGATTCTTTATTTCATGATGCATTTAATTTTCTGTTCACTGGCCCCTCAAAATTCTGTGTGTGTGCTCACACTATTACTCTTTGTGGAAGTATGTTTGCAAATGGCATTTTTAGTAACAAAAAATGAATAGGCATGTGCGTGCAAATCCACTTACTGCCTTGTCAAAAAACTCATTTGTTTCTGTTTTGTGAGATCAGCTTACTGACAATTGTCAAAAACCTATTCAATAACAGTCATATTTGTTTCTTTTACATATTTTTTTTTCCTGAAATTTATAACCCGTTTGAGCTCAGAGTAATCATCTACCAAATGCATCTTTTCCAACAGAAGCTTTTCAAAGTGTACTCTAACCCTTTTTAGGGACTTCATGTTTCTATATCATTTTATATTCAGATTCAGCAAGAGACCATGAAGGATAACTATCTTGCTCAGTTGTGCACACTATGCAGTACTGTACATACAGTCATGCTGATACCTCTCATGCAGTGGTTTATGAGATTCAAACAGATAAAGAATGTTTCAAAAATCATAATACAGTTCACATCTGCCAAATTCAATTTGTAACGCTTTGTACTGAGTAGGGAATTACCTGCTTACTCAGAGAACTGAGTCTGAGGTGGGGCAGATAATAGTTGGTGTGTTGCTCCCACCTCCTTGTTCTAAGGACAGGAATAGAAAGACTTGTTATATCCACCTCAACAGTAATCTGAGTGAACTACAAGAAGAGGTGAGAGATGAACTAGTCAGTGACGACAGTTCAGCTCTTGGTTCCTCCTGTGACACCTGACAAAAATAGTGGTGCGACAGTCACATTCTGTCATTTGCTGGGAAGTGAACTAAGATCCTGAGCTTGTTTCAACAGGCAACCAAGCAATTAATTGTCAGATGATGGCTTTTGGTCACTAGCCATCCTGACATTTTGATAGCAGGGATGAAGATTTCATGCTCCACTTCTACCTGTGGGCTTTATACTTGGTGCAGTAGCTTTTTGATCTTTCAGATTGTGATCTACCAATGTCAATGAAAAGGCCAACTACTTCAGACCTTGTGTTCAGTACATATTAAATATCCATAAAGCTTCATATCTGAAGTCAATAGAAAGCTCAAGTCCATGAATTTCACAAGGTCCTTCTAGCTCCATGTCCTCTGGACCTTGGTGACCCAGAAACCAACATCTGTCTCAAATCAGTACCTGTGTTGAAGCCTGTTGCTAAATGCTACACCTTAGTTTTCACGGGGTGGTTATTGCAAGCCTCTTCTAGGACACTTAATCTACCCTATCAAAAGGCAAGATTTTGAAGTTGTTAAACTTACTCAAGGGCAGAAGCCAAGTTCTTCCTTGCCAGTGCTGACTCCAATTGCTCTTTCTACATAAGATTGCAGGTTTTGCCCCTTAACTTCTTAGACATGGTACAAAGTTAGATGACTATCCCTTGTTCGTGGATGCAGTTTTTTTCCCATCCTGCTCACATTTTTCTCAGCTATTAGCACTACACTACATGATGCACTCAGTCTCTTCACTGCCTTTCCAGTCTATAGTAGTCAAGGCAAACATACATCCAACAGCATAAATGAACTCCTTTACCTTCCTGTATAGCCTTATAACCAAAGGGCACATTCTAGGTCCCATATATTTAAATTATGTGTATGTTCACTATTACTTATAGTACATGATTTCTTTAAATCTTTCATGAAGTTACTTCAGTCACTTAATTGTGTATTTTCAGGTGCACCATTTGAATTATAAGCTTTAAAAAGATCCTCAGAAGTTGTACCCACTCTACTTTTGAAGCAAATTCAGGGACTTAATATTCTTTCCACTCTTTCTGTGACAAGGCAGATAGATTGATATTAATGCTACACAAGGAAGGTTCAAGGGCACGTTACAGTTTGTTTGATTTACTTCAATGTGATCTTTCTGCTGCCAGTCTTCCACTGAAGGTGTTAAACTCTGTGGACATTCCATTCAATCATGAGCATCAGTGCAAGTTTCCTTTACTTACTAAATGTTATTGAATAAACAAGTCATCTAGAAAGTTTTGTGACCTCTTACTATAAGTTCAGAAACACATAAAGTATTATATAACATATTTTTTAATAACTATTTTTTAATATTTTTAACTCACTTAAGTCAAGTCCTTTCACTACCATTCTTGCAGAAATGAGGCCTTACCACATCCACAGAAGTAAGGGAGAAGCTTGTGTGACAGCTGACTGTAAACTAAATGCTCTATCACTGTATGAGTGATATGTAAGTGAACTGCAATACTTAATTATTTGTTACCTTTTAAAGAATAAGCCCAGTCACAAACAATGGCACTTCTTTTAAACTCAAATTTTTCCTGTGATGAAGAAAATTCATAGAGCGTATGTGAATTAGTTGGGCCTTTCTGAGTCTGCCTCTCACAACTGCAGGTGGTGATTGATAGTGATGACATACATTTCCTAAGAACTTTAACCCACAACAGTTAGAGATATCTTATCAGAATAAACAGTGATGGATCAAAGTTTTCAACTATTAAGTTCATGCCAACCATGAACCTAAACGTATCTTACAAAGCAGAAAATTTAATTTTTCACTCCTGCATTTTTGTGCAATAGTTTTTAGAAAGAATACTGATCAGCTCCCTGTCTATTTTCCTTACAGAATCAAAGTTCATTATACAATGCAGGAAGTAAGGAAAATAGTATTAAATTGTACTGTCTAACAGCATCTTACAACAGAATGGTGGTTAAATCAGTTTGGTTTATTTACGGGCAAGGATGGAGGGTTAAGATAGGTTGTATTGAAAACTGGTTTAATTTATCCATTTTTGCTGCAATATCAGTGCTATAAATGTAGCATATTTTATTAAAAATAACATAAGTACTATTATTTAGCATTTTAACTGAAGCACATTTCAGTTAAGCTAGTTGCTTTAAAACCAAAATAAAATTCAGATCTGTCAGAGCAACCACATTGGATATATGAGTTACGTTTGCAACTGCAGTAATGACAATAATGCATGTGCTGTGCACAAATTTAGGTATGACAATCTTTGCAAGATTCAGGCTAAAATTGGAGTGATAGCAAAATTTCAGTTCAACGAGCAGTAGGAGAGGAGGGTTGGAAAACACAAAGATTATACCCATGCATGTTGAGAATGCATTAGGTACTGCACAAAATAGTGACGATTCATTTTACATTTGTGGAATATCTGAAAGAGAGTATTGAGAGATTTGGATATAAGGAGCTCAGGTGTCAATAAAAGTTCACTCCGCTGGGCTTATGGGATGTGGTAGGGATGAATTTTTCCCACAGTGCTTAACTTTCTTACGATCTGAAGGTGTAGACTTAAACAATTAGGTGTCATTGACTGCTGTGATTATGTTGCAAGTTCTTTGACACCTGAGATTATTCCTGAAATCCAAATTCTTCAGGCAGGTGACTCTATGAGAATTTCTCTTGCTACTAACTTTGTGATAGTATAGGAGGAGGGAGTTAAAATATATGATCAAGTGTAGCCCTAAAAATCAAGCCAACAGAACACATAACACTGACCAACAATTTTATATTTTAAATAAGAAAAATTAATTAGTAATATTTTCACTAATAGCATCTGCCTTTTCCAGAGCTGAATTATTATTATTTATTATTTTAAAATTCAATTTGCTTCCTGAATCAGTTACTTTGGTTTTAGCTTGGGTCAAAGGTTTGGCAATTGTTTCCTCTACTTTTTATTTTAATTAGACTGTCCTTGATTTTTTTCATTCTCTATTAAAAGAGTATTAAGAGGCTGCAAATTCTCCAAGGCCTACTTTTCTGGTCAGTACAGAGTGCTCTCACATTCCATTGCTTTTAATGAAATCAACTGTCTCAAGCCTACAGACCTTAGAGCAATTTTGTAGATATTAGATACTTAGACATCTGTGATGTTTTATTCTTGATTAAAGAATGAGAAGAAATCTTATAGCTTAAAATCTGGGGTTTATG
Organism: Tympanuchus pallidicinctus; assembly: GCF_026119805.1. NCBI lineage: Eukaryota > Metazoa > Chordata > Aves > Galliformes > Phasianidae > Tympanuchus > Tympanuchus pallidicinctus. The sequence continues at coordinate 1,378,197 of NW_026294802.1, forward strand.
AATTACTTTTTTCCTGTGACCCTCAGCAGGTCATTGAATCTGTCTGTCCATTTCCCATCTGTGAAGCAGGGCATAACGATGATTTTCTTCTGCTGCTCTTTGTCCATCATGCCTACTTAAACAGGCATTTGGAACAGGTCTTGTTACTTGCTAGTGAAAAGAAATCTCATTCTGAGTTAGGACCTGGAGTTGTAATACAAATAATTAATTTCAGCATTAAGCAGTCAAAGGCATTACATTCAAGACGCATTTGGCCTGAGGCCCACATAGTTCTTAAAACGATGGATTTTTAATTGATTATTTGGAATGAGACCTTTTCTCTGAGTAGCTTAATCACCTAGACCCACACACACTAGCTATATTTAGAGGCGAGGAGGTGGCAGAGTAATTCTTAAAGTGCTCTGTTTCTAATAACCCAAGTGACTGACAGTCTGCGAGTGCTGCCTCTTTTAAAACAAACATGACTCACAGCCCCCAGGCAGCAAGCATGTGCAGGTTAGAAATTGTCTTGAACTGTCCACATTCAAGAAACAATGAAATACAGTCATAATAATAAACAATTCATGTATTAATTTTAGGTTAGTGCAAGCGAGAAGGTATACTAATGGCTTGGCATCTATAACAGAAAAATGCAGAAAGTCTGTAAAATTTGTTAGGGACTTAAGGTGAGTTTGGAGGCAACATTTTCATCCCACACCACACTGCAGTGCTTTCAGAAAACTGAGGTTAGCTGGAGTATCAGACATTGTAATGAATTTTGCATAAACTACATCCTTAAAAGAGTAAGATCGTCTCCAGCATCCAAATATACACAAAATGGGAATAGCACTCTAGATGCACTGATACTGCATTCTCACTGAAGCAGACTTCCACATGTACAGATGTTTCCCAGGTACTTTGTGTCCCAGTCAATTACTAATACACTTGAATGCTCTTTCTCTCCCTCAGAGAGCATAGAAGCAGCAATGAAGCCATGTCATCAGGAATGATGTCAGCAAAGTGTATACCACCTTGGACTTTTCACATCTCTGACCAAAGCTGCAAATAGGCGTCAGTGCAGAGAAAGGCTGATTTCCAGCATGAGGAGAACGATGCTGTCGTCTTGAAAGATGCTGTACGTCATTTGTATGCCTGAACAAAGGGGCCAAATGACTTTTGTTTTGCGTCATAATCTCAGCACTGACCTCAGCACCCAGCCATAATGCGTTGTTTTCTGGGACTATACACCAGTCACAAGGGAAACTCATCTCAAGGAATCTAAGATAGTATTGATAGCAACTCCCATTGATGCAGTGATTTTCAAGATCTGTGTGTTAAACACACACTTCAATCTTAACTGCACTAACACTGGGCCAAGTTTCAGGATGTGTGCTCCACCAGATTCTCAGAGAAGAACTCAATGACTATTTGTGTGAGAGAGAGGTCCATGAAACTCAAAGCCATCTGTAACATCTCACATCTTTACAGATGTTACATCTTTACATCTTTAAAGATGTTTTTTCCTAGAAATTAGATACGGTCCTTCTTGTCTCAAATTATGGGCTCATTTCTAATAGCTACCAGTTTTCATTTTCAAGAATTTGCCTTCAGGGACCTTTACATATCATTTACCACTTAGTGCAATACCTGTTACAACCCTGAAAACAAGTTGGAGACAAGATACAGCAGCTTTGGTTCAGAATTTCTTCACTTCCTTGTTTCTTTTAGAACAAACACAATACCAATTTTGTATTTGTGTCCTAGTCTTGTTTCTCAGTATTTCAGCCAGTGGCAGGTGAAAGGTAGGAATAAAACCTATTTAACAGCAAGTCACACCTAACTCTACTGCTAGTAATAGAAATTCCTTGTGCTATCGATAATGGAAAATACAATAAAATAACAAAATCAGGTAAACATTATTCAGTGGTTTTGCACCAGGCAAAGATTTGTTCATTTTGAAACATCTTCATGTGGACTTAAGGATGGAAGCCTGACAGCTCTCAAAACTAAAGCCTCAGTGCAATATAGCAGGGAGCTGCCAGTGGAAGCCGTTCAACGTCCTCCCACCTGTGTGCAAACATGCCTTCAACCATGACCCACTTTACTGAGTAGTTTCTTGTGTAGTTCTTTGTTTTTTCAAGAACTATATGTGTAAATAACTCAGTGATAATAATAATCTCCCCTATCAATGTAAGTAGGCTGCCAAGCTCTTAAACTATTTCTTCTGTTTCTTGCGGGTGTTGTAAGATCAGCTTAATGAAGTTACAAGAACACTGAGAATTAGTGATCTCTCCAAGCAGTATTGCTTTATGCAATATCTCTTTAACTGGCTGTATTCCATTCAAGCTCTTGCATAAGATTCGAATTCTGATCTACTTTCAGAAGTTCCTTTATTTCCACACAAGTACAATTAACTATTTATTGGTAGCTTATGAAATTGAACTACTTGTTGTAGTTCAGTTCAGTAGTAGTAGTTCAGTAGTTCAACTACTTGTTGTTGGTCAGTTTTGGCTGGCCATTTTACAGTTGTTGAATAGCTGAAATAGAAGATTTTATAGTTTTTTTCAAACAATTCTACCTCATAAGTGATAATTCTACATATTTTCATTGTCTGCACAAATATCTAGTTCCTTTTTTTTTTCTTGTCGAGTTCTTGGCTTCCAAGATAAATTAATTTCAAAGTCTAATTATATGTTGTATAAAAAGGTATTGTTTTTATCAGAATTGGATTTTATTCTTCCCAGTGGCACTGAATTGAATTTGTCTTCTGATTCTGTATTACAAGACAGTGAGAAAATAAGCTCCCTATATCTTAGTTACTGATACACACTTTCAGGATTATCCGTTTTATAAAAGGCTGCCTTATTATCCTTACTCAAATAAGAGACAACAGTTTCAGGGATAGATGCAGTGATTAGGAGATGAGTCATGCTTACACTTTAAATAGCATTAACAGATTCTTTTTCTTCCTCGGTATTTGCTGCTTTCACTATCAACTTCCAAGGACATCATTACATTCCCCCCATGTCAGTGACCTCCCACTTTGCATACTATAGTGATGCTACTATAGTGAGGCATAGTGAGCCTTTCTCTTCCATCAGTGCTGGCTTCAAAGTCCAATAGAAATGGGGAAAGATCCCTCTTGATTTCTAAAAAATCCTGGATTCATGTCTTGGTGGTGAAGTATAGTTTTAAAGGGACAGATTTTATATATTTTTTAGTCTCCCTTTCCAGGATTTGATTTTTATTTAATGTATATAGAAGAAGGTGATGTTTTCTCCTAAAACCAGGATTCTTTTGCAGCCTGTTTCCTCTCTTTAAGTTTCTTTTAATAGGCTGTTGCCCTGAATTGTAGGTTCTCTTTCCAACAAGAACTAACTTGCTTCATTTTCCTTCCCTTGTATTACAGGACTTGTACACTGAAATCATGTCCCATAGAAGCCATTAGCCTAATCAGCCTCACTCTTAAGGAAGCTGATAAATCAACAGTAATCTGAACCTCAGCCTCCATTCAAGTGCTGCCTGTGTCAAAGGACTCTGAAGTTCATGCAGCTCTGTGTAATGAGCTCTGCACTGGGAGGACAGAGAAAATACAGCTTGATGGCTGATGAATGTTTGAGTCTTTCTCCTTATGAGCAGGACTGTGATTTTCCTGTACTGCTGTAAAATGCTTAAAAGCTAATTTTGTCAGAATGTTGGTAGTGGTTAGATGTGGCTGCTTGACCACTAAAACTGAGCTGGCAAGTTACACGTTCCTTTCTCCTTAAAGTCACTTAAGAGAAGAAGAAATGATTATCTAGAGTGAGCTGTCAACCTTTATGCCAGCTTTCCTCCTGATATGATTTATAAAACAGCTAAGATAACCTCTTGGGGGGAGCTTTGCAATGGAAATAGCAAGTGATTCTTATTCTAATGAACATAACACTGTCACAAGTTTAAAGTTCAAGTCCGAGGTACGAAGGTTTGGGGAAAAAAAAGAGCCCGTAATATATGAATGTGACAGCATATACGTTCCTTGCCTGCACAGTATGTGAAACAGGAGAAATAGGCAAACTTTATTTTTCTAATGAGGTTTAAAATACTTTCAGAATTTACTAGGCATAAAAGTCCCTCAGTACTGGAATACTTGTTGAGGGTTGTTGCTGCTTTTTTCCTGTCTTTTTTTGCTTGACACTCTCCCTGATTGAAAACTGAACATTTTTCTCAGAGCAAGTTTTGCCCCCTTTGGTCCTTCAGCACTGCAGAACCATCACTATTGGCACTCATTAAAGAAATCTTTGTTGGTAGCTGCAGTCAGCAGGCGAGAGACTGAATGGACTCATGGAATTTAAAATCCGGGAGAAAACTTGTCCTCACCAGTGTTTAGAAACAGCAAATGGGGGATTTTATTGCTTCTCATTCTGTTAAAAAAAGAAATAGGAAAAGAAAGAATTCTGTCTGACAGCTTTCATTGATATCTAGTTTACTTCAGAACTGCTTTAGAACATAAGAGCAGATTTTTAGAGAAATTATTTAGGGCAAATATATATCTTTACATATATATAAAGTTTATAAATCTATGGCAGGCTAACCAGCCCCTGAACTTACCCAGCATATTTATTATGCCAAGAGCTGTATGAATGCAATTTAAGTATTCAGTGAACCATACTATCTGCAGATTTGCTGAGGCTGATAGCTTTTCGCTGTCTGGTCAGTATCTTTCTGTCTCAAGGTTAGAGTTGTACTAGATCCTTACTATCAGCTGAAGTAGAAAGAATCAGCTGAGTAGAAAAGTAGGCTGTGCTACAACTTTAGCAAAGCTGTCACAACAACTTTGTAATTTTATTAGCCTCTCTTTCTGAACGCATATGCCTTTTTGAAGCATTGTATTAGTGGGAAGTTCATATTCTGTCCTGGCTGCTGGGTGCACTGCCTGCTTGAAAATGATGTGGTGGTGTCTCGTGGAGTTTGAGAATTCTGTGATGGCTTCTTCCTCAGTGGTCCCACTTAATCTGCTTAAGTACACAGTGGGTGGGAGTGACGGTAGATACAAAAAATAAAGGAAACCTGGATCTCCTGCAAACTGTAACATCTTCTTTGAATTTCTGAGAACAGGGAACATGAACTGATGTTATTACTAATACTTCAGCTATTCCCAAATGGTAGGCACTGCCTAAGCATTAAAAGGTTTTTATTCACTCTGGGAAGCTGACATATGGGATCTACCTGATATTCAGGGAGAAGCAGCCAGGTGACAGGTTTCCTGTCCCACAGAGACATAAAACGCACACCATCTGGGGACTGTATATCTTGGAATATCTTTCCATAGTAACATCTCCTAGACATGCCCAGCACAGACCTGGATTGGGGAATACAGAAGCTCAGCATCACAGCTTGTTGAAAAACTGGAAAAACTCTGGAGAATCAATATGTAGGATCTTAGTTTCTCCTCAGATCTTATTTAGGATTCTTCATTTAGATATTTAGCCTTACTGATGACTTGCAAGGTGGGCCACAAATTCTCTGTAACACAATTGGCCAATCTGTAGTGTAGGAAATAACATTCCCTGACTATCTGACAGAAATATGTCAGACTTAATTGGCAACAATGTTTTGAAAAGTGACTAGATAGAGATACCCTGTGAAAGATGAGACTTTTGAAGACAATCATGAGCCTTTGGATATATAGTCACACTTAAAAAATCACAAATTAATTGTTGAAAAACAGTGCTCAGAGATGATGCATTTTAAACACAATTATAAACTGCAACAAATATATTAATAGCTATGTTCATAAACACATTTCAAAACCTATCTCTTACTCTTTCCCTTATCCAGTGCTAAGGACTTAAAACCTACCTGCTCTTTTTTGATATATTCCATTTTCTCCATCTTTTACAGAGAACTCTGCCATACCTGCTGAGGGGAACCAATAAATCCAGAGGTAAAACACATTGTGACTATGAGAAGACAAAAGCTGTAAAATGTAGAGTTCAGTCTTAAATCTGTTCAGGACTTCACAACTCCATAAAGCATGCTTGTGTGACTACCAAAATCTTTCATTGCAAAACTAAAAAATCATGATTTCATTACTAAACAAACTGGGAGCAGTAGCCTTTTGCATAGCACAAACATGCTATACAGCTTTTCTCATTATGGATCTCATGTTTGGTGACCTGATTTCAACTGATGTCAACTCAACATAACACTGTAAACTTCTTTGGATGATTAGAAAACATTCCTCTGAAGTATGTGAACAAACATTAGCTGCAAGCACTGTGTTGGAGATTATCTTACAAAATGTAACATCTCTGCATCTAACATTGCTATTCTTTCTTTCATCATCTGCCTGAATTTTATCAGTTACTTACAGTCACATTATGATCTCCTTGCCATTTTTTTCAGCAAGAGGCATGATTCTTTTCTCTGGAAGGAGCCAGACCGTGTTCTCTGCTCTATCAACAGTGAACACATGAAAAAAACAATCTTAATTCACTGTTTATTTTGCTGTAGTGAGGTATTGTAATTTGGGAGACATAAATTCATGTCTTCCATGGAACATGAAGTTTGAATTATGGAAAGTCATTGGAACCAATGATCCTCATCCTTTGAAACAGTTGCCAAGTATGCTAAAAAAGTGGCTGTATTTAGTAACTGTATTTTCCTCTGAAATCAGTTTTAGATGTCCAGAAAGGATTGCTGGAATGCTAGCACCTGCACCTTCAGAAGGTTTCATTTGAATTGAATATATTCCATCCCCTGCCTTCTCCTAAGCACATACCAGACCCCATACAACACCTACATGCGGTTTTGCTGTTTCACTACTTCTGACTGTAGGGCTGTGGGCATGGGAACACGGAGGAGTAAAACTCTATTTCCCAGTTGTCTCACCCATGTAGCCTGCAGAGTGGAAAGGGTTAAAAAAAAAAAAAAAAAAAAGTTCAACTTGACAGATTTAGTCAATACATTGAAATTGTGCTCATGGTGACTTTGGAAGAAGGCTTTGGAAGAGTTTTTAAGTTCTCACAGATGGAAGCAGTGTTCCCATCCTGTTGTGTTCCAACTGTTCCAAATTCCAGCTATTGGCCTGAGGATCCTAGCCATGGTGGCAATCACCAGCTTCTGGTTTTCATATCTTCCTTTACCTCTCCATTCCCATCAGCAGCAATTCTGAGTGTAGAATGGGAAAATGAAGAGAAACCTGGTGGAACCAAGAAGGAAGATAGGAACAGATTGGAGAGGAGTAACCATACAGAAATCTCAGGTCCTGCTTCTCTCTATAGGTGAATAGTAAGAATGCGCAGGGATAGAGAAAAGCAAATAAAGGCCAGGTTAAATTGGAATATATATACGTATAATAATATATGGGTATAATAATATATATATAATATAATATATATATGTATAATATGTATTCCATATATATATATATGTATATATATATATATATAAAAGGACGGAGGCTGGATGGTGGAAGTGGAAACCAACATGTTCTCCTTAGTTTAGCACTTGGGGTTAGAAATCATCTGTATTACTTTACTTCATCCACTCAGAAAAGAGAAAGAGAAGAAAAGGAAAGAGAAGAAAAAAAGGCAAGGCAAGGCAAGGCAAGGAAAAAGGAAAGGAAAAAGGAAAGGAAAAAGGAAAGGAAAAAGGAAAGGAAAAAGGAAAAGAAAAAGGAAAGGAAAAAAGAAAGGAAAAAAGAAAGGAAAAAGGAAAGGAAAAAGGAAAGGAAAAAGGAAAGGAAAAAGGAAAGAAGACTGAATAGATTCCACGCAGGTCACCCAAAGTTTAGCACTTACTATTTTTAAAGTAGTTGCCTTAAAGTCCTACTGCTCTCTCAAATGTGTTTGTGGTATTTTGTTTGGATTAAGGGGACCAAAGGGAATTGCATATAGCAGACAGAGAGACTCTGTAGCAGTAAAAACTAAATATAATCTCCACTAAAACTCAGTTGCAGACTGATTTCTTAGGCCACTTCTTGACATTTTTCTCTTAAAAACCTGAAGTCCAGCATACATGCTCACTGTTATACATAGAGAACGCCAATCATTGTGATGATATGGCTGCATCATTATTAAACTCTGTAGCCTTTGTGGTTCCTTTGTGCATCACATCACACCTAGTTTCTCTTCGACCTTTCCAGAAAAACCGGATGAGGAAATTGGGGTGTCCCTTTGCTGTTCTTTTCTTGTCACATCCTGATGTGGTAACCTAAACATGGCTTGCATTCCTCCTCATTCATCTGTTCAACCACAAATATAATTACTTGATCTATGTCTCAGTCAGAGATTTCATCTCTAAGATCTTCAAAAAGTCTGTCAAGGAGAAAGCAGTAGGGAGGAAATCTGAGAAACGTGTATGTGATTTTAGGTCAATCTGTAGTATGAATGTGACAAAATTTTACTGGTGCACAAACCCTTGCATATCTAATTGTAAAATGTGAGCACCCAATACAAAAATTATTTCAATATTATTCTCTCTTTGTCCTTCTTTTTCAGTTTAGTCTTTTTTCCTTTAACAGTATCAATTATTTTTCTGTAATGTTTTGCATCCTACTCTTTCTCATGTCTTTTTCAGTACTACCCTTTTCACTGCTAAATCATCAAAGACATTTTTGTTCTTTTACCTATTGTGGCAGAGTCAGTAAACACAGTCTTACAAAGAGAATTTCTAAGTGTAAGCATTTGCACTAAAAGCTTTGAATTGCTATCTTTGATAAAGCAATTTAGTCTGATTATACTGTTTTGGAATCTCATATTCAATCTCACCTCTCAGAAAAAAAAAATAATCAAAGTGGACTATATTGCATGGCTCAGAACTTGGGGAGCTGGCGGAGGGGGGAGAGGGGAGTATTTAAATACTGTGTAATCCAGGTAAGTAATTGTATTTCTACCCTAAAATTCACACAGAAGCAGCAATGCCAAATCTAAAGACTGTATCAAACATAATGAAGGTTAATAATTATTTCTAGGTTTAATTTACCAGTTTTCTTTAGTGTTCTGAAGACTACACAGACAAATGTTGCAGATGATTCTTGTATCAAACATGACAGACATTCCACAAGAGCACTGAGTAGCAGATATAACAGCTATTGATGGTTGTGGATTATTTTTTAAGTAATTATTTAAAGAAAAATCCAAATACAAATTCAGACCTCAGAGTGTGCAATTGAAGTTTAATTAATTATACTTCTAGAAATTCAGTGATGTCTTTGAACTGCTATCAGTAGTCAGGAAAATGTGCATTTAAGTCATCAAACAGCAGAGGCCAGAAGTACAGCCTGCTATGAAGTTACACGATGTATTGATTTCGGCATTTTAGGCATGGACAGATGTTCTCTTCATAAACCTTTACAGCTGAAGAAATCGCTACCCTGGGACAGACATCCCAGCACCCACCAATTTCATCAGTGGGAAGGATTATGTGAGCCTTCTTTAATCTGCTTCAGTCAAAATCAGTCAGGTTAAGCAGTAACTGAAGTTGGAAAAGTTAATCCACTATGTTTAGGTTGAAATTAACTGTCAGGGTTTTTTTCACCTGCCATGTTCAATGGCAAGACATCCCGAGGAATTAAATATAGATACTGCCCATACTTACAAGTTAACAAAATATATTTTCTTGGTCCTGCACATCACCAGTGCAAGCCATTGAACATACTATGAGTGTCATAATGCCCATTGATTTTCAAGAGCACCTTCTTGTTGGAGTTGAGCACCATCTACTGAGAGCGCTAGGGAGCCTTTGAAATCTACAATAATGACTCCTTAGACATGCACTTAAAAATTCTTTTTTTTTTTTTTTTTTTCCCAAGCAATGCAATATTTTCACTCTATTAGCTTGGTATCTGGCGATTCTCTCCTTTTTCCTATGTGCTGGTGGTTTTAAAACAACCAATCTTTTATGAAAAGCATGCTTTGAGATGATAGGCAAATCATTTGTAGCAAGTAACAGACACTGATAAGTCTTGTCTGCAGTATTAAATCAGTAGCATGCATGCTACCTGACTATATTAAAAGGCAATTCAAGGTTTAAATATTGTAATTTTATAGTGGTTTAATACTGTGTTTTACTGCAGCTAACAAAAGCCAAAGAGCAATTGAGTAAATCCAAGCTTTTCCTCTTTCGTCTACGTGCAGCATACTCAGCCTCTCCATCTCATCTCTTTGGAGGACCGTTGAAAGAAAGTATTAGATGGATTCTAATGCTTTGGGATATAGCATAAGTGAATCTCATAAATAATCAACTGATGATGTAAGTTGTGTTGAAATTTGGAGGATTAGGTGTGAAAAGATTGATGTCTAAATACATAAATGCATACTGTGACTTTCTTTGGAAGCCATAGCTTTTGTGGGTATGTGAAACTGTAAATGATTAAGTATCTGTGACGAGGCAAGCCATTTTCACTTCAAGGCTCATACTTGAACTAAGGATTTTGCTTTTGCTAAGGTTCCTATACACCACTGGACTAACATTCAGAGGTCAATGTAGAGAAATCTAGACTCTCAGTGAGATTTTCTTCCAGTCCTTACGCATATCTGGGATTGCCCTGACCAAGTTGCAGCACCTCACACTTGGCCTTCTTGAACTTCATTTGGTTCATGCAAGCCCACTTATCAAACCTGTATGTGTCGCTTCGGATGACATCCCTTTCTTTTGTGGTAAAAAAATATCAGCCATGTCACAGCAGCATGCCATGAGCAGGCAGCATGCAAGATATAAGCCACATACCATGAGACACTAGCAATGATTCACGTGCCACATATAAGCCCTATCCTATGAAGAAAGGCTGAGGGAGCTGGGCCTGTTCAGCCTGGAGAAGTGAGAAGGTTCCAGGGAGAAATCATTGCAGCCTTATAGTACTTATAAGGTTTTTAAAGAAGAGGGAGACAAACTTTTTATGTGGTCTGATAGTAATAGGACAAGGAGAAATGGTTTTATACTAAAAGAGAGATTTAGGTTAGGTGTTAGGAGGAAATTATTTATTCAGAAGGTGATGAGGCAGTGGCACAGCTGCCCAGAGAAGCTCCATCCCTGGAGCTGTTCAAGGCCAGGTTGGATGGGGTCCTGGGCAATCTGAAATGATGGCAGTGGATTAGAACTGGATGGATCTTAAGATCTCTTCAAGTCCAAGGCATTATATGAGTCTATCATTCTGTGCAGACCCTGTCTCAAACTGTGGTGCAAAGGTAATGGGGAGAGGGGGAGAAAAAAAAAAGAAAAAATGGAGTTTAGACTCCATACCACTGGACAAATATTGTATGCTATCCCAAGCACTTTCTGACTTTCTTGGAAACTAAATAAGGCAGTTTGACCTGCTGCTGCACACATGCTATGCTTTCAGAAGCTGTGTGTGGAATTCCCCAAAACTCTTCTACATTAAATGCCAAACATTAGAGAAAGTTTAAAGAAGTGTCGGCACTTAGAAGAGCACATCAGGAACAAAATCCAGACCTGTTCAAACTCAAGTCTTCAGTTCAGCTTTTATATCAAAACTAGTAACAAAGAAATCTGTGTTTGGATTGTGCTTGGTACAAAATTCCAATTTTCCTTTGCTTAAACTATTAATAATGCAGAAGCAAGAAAAAGAGAGAATTTTGAAAATGTGCATGTATCCTGAGATTAGCAGTATAACTTCAATATTATTCCTTTTAGACAAATTTCCATCAAAGATGGATATTGTCACCAAAACTCCAGGTGCATCCTCACCAGTGCAGAGAAGAATGGAATTGTCACCTCCCTTGGACCTTCTAGCAAAGCTGACATCTTTCATAAAGACAGACAACTGTTTCTCCATTAAAAAATAATAATTTTTATAAGAATTTATTGGCCCTTACAAGAACATGCATTTTCATCTGTGACATTTTCTCCCAAACCACGCAAGGTATTATTGACTGCCATTATATACAGTTTTCAGCTTTTGGACATCCAACATTGCAGTTGAATAAATAAGTTATGTGACGCTCTTCCCTGTACCAGTTCACAAGGCACAAATGTGTATAAATAGATGACAGAAAAAGACTTCAAGATGGCTGTATATCTGAAACTTTCTGTTATCAACTTATATGTGATGTTCATGAGAATTTCATATGAACAAATGAGATCAATTTCATACAACCCATTGATTCACTCCATGAAAATATGTGAAATTCTGAATATTGTTTCATAAGCAAAACTGAAAACTTCCTTTATTTTCCCACTGTAAAACAATGCTCTGCTGGCTTTAGCATTAAGCTCTCATTTCCTACTATTCTTCTACATCCATTGTGCCAAAACATGCTCTTTTCAAATGATGTCTACTAACTCCTGTCTGCTGAGGATTATCATTTTTGTGGACATAATTAATTATTCATTGACACAGAGCCTTGGATTTGCCTCTCCCTAAATTACAGAACCACCCATAGAACGATCTCAAAGCTACAAAAACAGCTTCCGTACAGTTCATAAAGCTTTACACCTTGAGTTACAGCTCCAGCAGGAGAGATTAAGAGACTGTCTGAACAGTGCGGTGAGTGGAAAACTCTTCAACGAGGTGGGAGATCTACTGTCAATCCCCCTGTTGTGATGAGCATTTGCTTCTAAAAAGATGCTAGCACCTTTTCATGGCTTCTCTGGAACTAGTTGGGTTCAATCAGGGATGAATTTAGAGCAGAAACTCTCCCATCATGTTATACTTACGTATGTATTTTAGAGTACTAACTGCTAAATGGACTTGAATATAAATGAACTGTCACTGAGGGAGAATAGTTGGAATAATCTTGGATGTACAGATAATATTGTCTCAACTGTGAACCCTGCTTTAGAATCTCATTTCAGTCTGTACCTAAAAATCTATATGTCAAAAGAAAATATCCTGAGTGCCATCTACAAACTATAACATGGCACAAAAAAAAGCCATATTTCTCTATGATAGAGCTACTTCTAATTTTCCCATTAGACCAAACGACATCATAAAGAATATCTGCCAACAACGTGATATAAAACTGTACCATGCATCATGAAAAATAATTGCAATTCAATTACTCCAGAATTATAAAAGCGTCAAATAGGTGCAATAAGACAAGAGCCTTACAACATATGAAAAACTGCTTAGCATAGATAATTATGTATGTTTGAACAAAATCCCCAAAATAAAAGATGTGCTGTTTGATGGAACAGGGTAATCATGCCAAAATAATTTTCATTCATAGCAAGAGTTTAAGGATCAGCAATTTTAAAACCACTTCCCTGAAAAAAATATAAAAGTAAATTAGCAAATCTTTAACTATTGGTAGAGGGCATGCTCAGCAACAAGATAAAAAACTGTTTTCTTGCCTCTACCGCCTTCTTCCTTAGATTCTGCTCAATGTCACTGCTTAAAATTGTCTTGTAAAACTGCCTCACTGAAATCAGGGTCACAAGCAGCAGGTTGCTCAGCAGCACGTCACACTGGGTTTTGAAGATCTCCAAGGATGGGGACTCCACAACCTTTCTGTGTAACCTCTACCAATGTTTGAGAACCACAGTTTTTTACTTCTGTTCAAAATTATGTTTCAGTTTTTGTCTTTTTGTCCTCTGCCTGTTCTCCTGTCACCGGGCTCCACTGAAAAAAAGCCTGGACCCATTTTATTTAGTCCCCAAACATCACATAGTTATGTACACTTATCAGAATCCCCTGAGTATTCTCCAAGCCAAGTAGTCCCAGCTCTCTCAGTCTCTCTTGAAAGAAAATGCTCCAGACGCTTCATCATTTTCATGACTCTGCATTGTGTTCTCTCCAGTGTGTCCACTGTTGTACTTTCTTGTATTTGCACTTCCTTAAGTACTTAATGATGCACCTTAGGCTTAGTAGTGTCTAATATATATATATATAAATATGAGTGTAAATATATAAATATTATATATTATATAAATATATATAAACAAACAAATAAATATTAATATAATTAATATAAATAAATATATATATATATTATATAATTATTATAATTTATATATAATAGATAAAAATAAATATTGTATTTTGTCTTTCTGTAATGCTGTACATTTGAATTAGAACACCACTGTAAATTTTAGTGAATTAAACTCTTACCACCTCGGTGAAGTAATTCAATTTATTTCTATTTTCAAGATGGAGAGAGAAAGATCCCAGCAAACTAACATGGCTTGCACACAACCAGAGAGGCAGTCTGACGGAAATAGGACTCAGAGAGAAATGGCTAAAGCACTCTTTCATAGGACGAGCTGGGAATAGAAAGACCTTTGCATCAAAGCTCTGTGCTACTCTCTGAATTAAGAAGAATATGGCTTCCATAGAACCATTAAATTATACAAAAGAAAAAAATAATAAGCATGTTTTTTTAAATACAACTATTCTCTACATTAAACCTTTCACCTTGGTCTTGCCCCTACACAGGCAAAAGCTGCTGCAGAACAAGATAGTGGCTATGACATCCCCACAGCAAGGCAGAACTGAGCTAGGGTTCCCAGTTGCCTCCAGTTAACGTGTGGAAAAACATTACAGGAATACTTAGTAAATGGAAAAACTATCCAGATGTAATGTGGTGGATGTCATAGGTCCAGAAGTTCTGAGATATTTTTTTATATATTTAAACATGTTAATAACTGATTACTTCATATATCCTTTTTTTAGCCATCAAAGTGTACTTGTACAGTGTGTAACAGATCTTCATAAAACACAGAAGAGTTTTATTAAATTTGCTAATCTAACAGATTTCACAAATAATTCCTGATGACTGCATTTCACTTTATTAATTGATCTTTTATGTTGTTTACAGAGTGCTTAGGTTTTGTTTGCATTTGTTCTTCTGGTATGTAGTCAAACAAAAATGCAGGAAACATTATCCTGAATTTTTAGTAATGCTCGCAAAGTTCTTCAGAAGCATCAGATGCAGGCTTCAAATGCCGTGAACTACAAGACAAAATAAGACCATCATAACCTATAATTGATTCCAGTTCATCTCAGTTCTGACTGACGGCTGCCTGCACAGAAATCTCTGAAATAGTTGTCTAAGGTAAGATTTTAAACAGAAATTGTTTCGTAATCTTCCCCATGAAATAAGATATTGCTCAAAGTGATGAAAACATATGGGGAAAAAAGACAAAAATTAAAAGAAAAAAAACAAAGGCAGTTCATATTGAAATTAAATTTATGTTTTTAATTCTTGTTCTATATAGTTTTACTACCTCTTTCATTAAGAGTAGGCTAAGAGAATACCAGGTGATCCAAGGAGAACTCAGTTAAAACCACATCATGGAATACCCTAACAGACCACCTATATTTGCTGCAGATGTGGTTAAATAACTAGATGAAGAAAGACCACAGTGCTTTCACTGAGGGCATCATTAACTCATTTACTAATTGCTACCTGTGACTATCAGGATTACCATGCCTTTAACAGTCACATGCAAAGGCAATTCAGAATAAAAAAAAAATGAAAACAATCACCACTGCCTCCTTTCAATGGCATATATAAAGCTCAGCCAATTATTTCCTTTCCCTTGTTTGTTATCCAAAGTTAGAGTAAATGAAACTACATGAAGACTAAGATACTGATATTTTGGTTAGCAACCTTGCTGTCTCTAGTAGTTTCCATGATATGGTTCACTTTGAATTATTAGCACCTATGAGAACAGGTAAACTTTGCACTTTTTAAGAGAAAAATAGCTTGTAGAAAACTGGGGTACTTTATACTGAAGTGCCTATGGTAGTAAGAATGTGTTTATCCTAGTGTTTTCGATCTGATTCTTTTTTTTCCTTAAAGGCTATATTTCCTAAAAAAAAATAATGTAAGGGAATAACATTTTCTTGCTGAACAGTTAAATGAGAGTATCTCTGTGCAGTGAAAGACATATATGCCTTTTGGTCTATAAGCAGTTTTTACTTGTGTTTGGATTTGGAGTTGGCTTCGTTAGGCTTTAGTGAGGTTGGTTGAGTTACAGGTGATTTCTAGGTTGGATTTCTCTGCTGGGTTTGTCCAAATGAAAATCTCTGTAGATACTGTAGGTGAAAAGACAGAAGCAGTTCTTGGTTATGTTACATGACATGGCTATTTTCATTCTCATTTGGACATCTCTGACAAAAATTTCTGTAGTGTTTGAATTCTGGCTTTTGACTTTTACTCAGTTTTAAAAATATGTATTTTAGAATTATTTTAAGGTACAGTGTTTTGTTATGTAGACTCAAGTTTCAGATTTTCTAGGCTTTGTATTTAAGTCAGATACTTTTAAACAAGACAAGGAAGTAAACTAGAATTTGGCAGTAGCATTCAAAGATTTAATTTGGAGGTAGTCTAGGAATCTATCTTTATCAATACTGGTTATATACTATTGCGCATCAGTTGGGGGGTGTAGAAGCCTTAATAGGTTGAGAAGGTAAAATGAAAATTGTTATATAGACATTTAGAAAAACATGACACAAAAATGCTGAGGCATTGAGAGATCTTCTTAAACAAATACACCTGATTTACCACTGCTTTGCAACATGCATATGCATTTATGTTTGTCTAAAGTACTTTTCATTCTTCTTTGGGAGTGTTTCAGAAAGGTGATAGTCACCTTAATGAGCTCCAAGAAACAAATAAACTGATTTGGGAAAACTGAAAACTTTTCTGTGGATGAGAGGCACAAGGAGCAACTTTGTCTCATCAGAAATATTATTTAAGCTAATGATTGCTTTTACTGGGCAGAAATTGTATGTGCTCTTGTCCGAAATGATGTATTGCCACACAATATTTAGTTAGAAAAGCAGTTTTGGTTTACGTTGCTTTCAGATAGCTTTTACTTTTTGCTAATACATTCTACTTACTTATTTCCTTTTAAAATTTGATTCCCTAACATAAATGTAGTTGCATTATTTATTTTTCTAATTAACTCATCTGAATTTCAACTAAATATAACAAATCTAATTAATTAGATACTGCTAACTTTTGGAAAAAAAACTCTGCTTGCAATTTTTCATCTGTTGCCTATTTAAAGCTCCAGTTTACTATATCTACATTTCTTGATTTATTATTTAAAATCTGCTGATAATGTTGGCTTTCCTGTGTATTTAAACCTTTACCTTTAAGATACAAATAGAGTTGTATGTACTGAATTGGACTCAAATAATTTAACAGATAACATACATTGGGGAAAAAATGTTTTTCATATATGAATGGATTAATTAAATAGGCTGTGTTCCTGAATGTTGCTAAATTCAGAAGTTGAAACGTTGGTATGTCTCTGATTAATTTATTTGTTGGAAACTCTTTGATCCTATATGTAATAGCACAAAAGTGACTGGTGCCCTACAAAATTGTAGTGGTAAAGTGTGGAATTCAAAGTGAGAGTCTTACCAGTTTGCTAATTACAGTGGAGGAGAACAGAAGTATACCTGTAACTTAAGCTGCCCTCCTGAGTCCTAGTCAAAGAAGTCAAGCATGCCTGGTGCAGGCAGTGGTGATGTTCAAGAGAAGCAGCTTACAGCTGACACTGAAAAGGAGAAAAACCTGCTACCTGGTAGAAGAAACCATGCTGGAAACCTGACTCTGCCTGAGAAGAAAGTCCAGGAGGCTATTTGTGTGCTGCTGGTGGAGCTGTGTGAGAGGTTCACATTCTTTGGCATCGTCTGCAATATGATCCTCTTCTGCACTGTCAGACTTGGCTATCGCAACTACCAGGCTGCCATTGTAAATATGTGCTTTGTGGGCACCTCCATGCTGACACCAGTGCTGGCTGGCTGGCTCGCCGAGTGCCTTGTGGGGAGGATCAAGCTGGTGTGCATCTGCATGTTTCTACACTTCTTAGGTAGGTGAAACCCAGGTGTGCTTTAATGCTACAATACTTCTGTTACAGAAATGTATTGTTGAACACTGAAAATCAATAATTTTCTCCAAGCTCGTGGCCAGTTTTGCTCATAATGAATTACTTCATTTTTTCCTCTACAAAACACTTTGCAGTTTTCTGCCTATGTGTTTTTGTGAGGTAATACATAGAGCAAGGCTAAGAAGCATTTTCATGTCTTATGGATTAGCAGGTGTGTGATCTTTACTTCTCTAACGTGGCTTAGCTCTTAAGATTGCAGTTGCTCAGCTCTTTCTTAGAACTGGTCCCTTTAACAAGTATCTGTTGTTGCTAGTGTTTAGGGCAAATGGGATGTTTTAGACAGAGTTTGAGAAAAAGAATGGAAAGCACTTCCCAGCTGTTGGTAGCAACATTTCTGTTGTAGGTGAAGACATGACTGTTGTAGTTGGATAACTGGGAAAGATGCAGTTAAGCACCCATCAGTATAAACAAACACTGCAGTGAGTATGGAGGATATATCCTAATACTTATATTGAGAGCTTGCTTTCTAACAGAAATCCAAATCTTCCCCAACTGCTCTTCCGGAGATCTTCTATGCAAAAAAGATCTCCAAAACTGTTTAAGCTAAATAGAAAGATTCTGCAGCAATCAGTGCATTTTTCAGAGCTGGTAATTGTTTTGTCGGGTTAATTGAATGCTTCTAAATGTAAGCGTTTGATGCACAGCTGTAGTCTTAAACCTTGACTAATGTCAAGCTGATGTTTAAATTTGTGATATTTTGAGTTTGTCTCCAATTAAAGCACAGATAAGTCTCAGATTTGGTCAGCTATAGATTGCTTTGCAGACTAGAGCTGGTAAATGCAATTCATGGCAGTGCTTTTGTGAAATAAGTTCCTAAAAACATATTTTTCCCATGAAGCTGCAACAGAAAACCAGAACAGCTAAAAAACAAACAACAAAAAGTAAAACCTGTGAGACTTTCTTCGTTAAATCATAGACCTCATTAAAGACTCAGTTTAAATATTATTATTTTTTTTAATCTTAATTATTCCACAATGGGGAGGCTTTTTGGCTGTTTTAGTTTCTTTGCTGGGCAGTTACACACCTTACCTGACACTTGCTGGTTAGTGGAGAGCTACTGCTCTCAACATACAAGAAATGGGAAAAGCACAATGGGAGGATTTTCGTTTCCAGGGTAAGCTCTTCAATATATTGAAGGACCTAAATCCTTGCAAGCATATTAGAGAAAACTGCTTTCATAGAGGCTCACAGTGGTGTTGTCTTTCTAGCTTTCTGCAGAAGTAAGGCCCTTCCTCTTCACTCTCATCTGTTGTCTTCTGCTTTACATCTTTTCAGCATAATTGCTTACAGATTCATCTTTATCAGTCTGACTTTAATTTATTTCGAATAATGATTTCCTTCTGATTCCAGGCACAGCCCTGCTACCCATTGTGGCTTTCCCTTTTGAAGATATCTACATTGACAAACGACATATTCTTCTTCATACGCTAACCAAAAAGGAGCAGAAAATAGTGTTCTACTTTGCACTACTCACAGCTAGCCTGGGAATAGGAGGCATAAGAGCTATAGTTTGTCCACTAAGTGCATACAACCTTGAGAACTGTGGACCAAAGGAACTTCTTTCTTTTTTCAACTGGTTAGTAACTTAACAACAGCTAAGTATCTGTAGAGAATGATATTGCATTGCTTTGAAATTCCCTGTGGACTTGCAATTATTGTTATTATTTACTGGGTTTTAAACGGAGAATATTTAAGCTTTGAAACAGTTTCCAAGAATTTATGTCAAAACCTTTGGTATAGTTCTTGCTTTCCAGGACCAACTGGTGATCATCTATTTTGGTCTTCAGTAGTAATCTTCAGTCAAGAACCAGGACTGCATAACTTGCTCAAGTACTCACACTTAGTGTCCTGCTGCTGTTAGGAAAACAAACGGAATACATTGTTCTACAGCTAACATATCTATAATTTGATTTAATTTTGCTATTAATCCCTGACTGTGGCAAAATTCAGTGATACATTAGAATTTGCATTGGAGTAAATTTTTAGAAATTACAGGTAGCAATAGAATTTGCTGGTTTGTTGGAACTGAAGAATGCTAGTAGACTCTAACTGCTGATATCAGTGGTAAGAAAATGATATATCATGTTGGATCTTGCACTCAGAACACTTGGTATCAGATGATGCACTTTACATTTATATTTCATTTACAGTATCTCATTTTTCAGGAAAATTTGGAGGAAAAATTGAAGAGGTAAAATAGTTTCTAAAAATCAGTTGTTGGATTTTGTTTTTTCTTTTTCAAAATAACTGTTTCTGTGTCAGGGGGATCATTTTTGGTCATCTGTTTGCCTCCATTTATCACTTTGTAGCACTAAACATTCGCCTTGACCTTCTGATTAAACTGTAGGACTTCTGTTTGAATCAGGGTGAAATAAAGTCTAAAACTGTCCCCTTTCCTGTCCTTTCCCTATATACACACACTTAATAAAATCAAAACTTAGCACATTGTCACACTGACAACAAAACACTGAGGAGGCGATGAAGATCTTTGTGAATCAGTTCTTTATTCCTTTGGGAGTAGCTCTCCTGGCTATTCTTTTTTCCACCAATTATGTTAGTATCAGAGAATTCTGAATTAAATCCGAACTTCAGTGGTGAATAAAGCAGCTTTACCAAAGGTGGATAAGACTTTTTAGTTCTGTAGAGCAGATTCTGCCTCCCTGACCTGCCCATAGGAGAGAAGGAAAAAAAAAAAATCTTTTTACTCTATTCTGATTTTTAATCCTTAATTAGCAACATCATTTTGATTAAATAAGACTCTAGGGGAGTAAGACTGGAGTGCAATCAGTTGTTCTGAAAGATAGAGCTGGAGAATTTATTGTACTGTGGTCTTAGCCATTCAGAGTTGTGTTTAATCAAAGTGACATTTCTCAGTGTTGATTACAAAGAAGACATAATCTGAATAAAAAGTTCCTTGGGTGAAATCCAAATGAGTTATTTCTTGGGGCTTTGGAAATATTAAGAAAGGCACATGTGTGTTTTTTGCAATGGCATCTGAAAAGAGGCTATTTAATTGATATCTCAAAATTTTAAAAACGAAGTTATATTCTTAGTGATCTTAATCTCATTACAACCTCTCAGAATATAATCATTTTTTCTTGGTAGAGTGTTTTTTCTTGGTAGATATTTGTCACAGGATTGAACTTTGAAGTAATAGATAAAAAAGGTGATTGTATACTTCTGATGAGTAAGAGCTTATGTCCTTAGCTACATTCTGTTTAAAAGGAATTCATACTTACTATGTTAAAGGTAGGTTTTAAATGAAATGATGAAGTATAAACTTGCAACTACCTGCTGTTTAATTCAATTCCTGAAGAAGATTGCTTTGCACATCTAGGACCTGGTTCTAACTTCCAAAATGCTCTATGGCTGTTCCCTCTTAAACAAATTCTGTCTATGGCAGCAGATAATAAGAGTGAAAGGTACACAATTGAGACAAAGGATGGCAGCTAGCAATGTTGTCTCATCTTACTGGTCTGCTACAGAAGAAGACAGGGAATGATGGAACTATATTTCCCTTCTTTCCTATGTCTCTTCTAAATCACTTTTCTTTCCATATACAGTGAATTCATTTATGCTGTCAGCCCAGGACATTTTAATGTTAAATTAAATAATTAGTCTACCCCTTTTATCTTTTTCACTTTCTCTTTATAGAGAACTCTGAAGTGATTCTAAATAAAATTAATCTCCTCCTAAAAAGTTGTGCAGGTAAATACGTGGTTTGGGTACTGAGCCTTTCTCAAATATGTGGAATATCTGGGTCTGAATTTGGATTGAAACTTAAGGTCATCTGGCTCAATCAATTAAAAAAAATTAAATAGTATTATAAGAGACAGAAAACATATTCCATTTTCAGAATTATTAAAAGAAAGTGACAAAGCTAAGTTTTTTAATATTTTCTAGTTTTTGTCTTGTTTTTCCTCTAGATCTGTCTTTGTTCAGCAAGTTCATCTCAATTGTTATAGCAAGTGGAAGCTTTTCAAGTACAGTAACAATGCTTTTAAGTTGAAAGTCACCTGGGTATTACTTCTTAAGTTGTCATAATGAATATATTCCAATAATATATTCTAGTAAGATCTTTTTTCTAGACGTTTCATGATAACGTTTTTGCTTATATCAGAAATATGCTCTTGAGTTGAAATCAGAATGCAGAAGCTGAGGTCTTTCAGAATACGTAACCGCAAAATTTATGG
This sequence comes from Tympanuchus pallidicinctus, assembly GCF_026119805.1. Classification (NCBI taxonomy): domain Eukaryota; kingdom Metazoa; phylum Chordata; class Aves; order Galliformes; family Phasianidae; genus Tympanuchus; species Tympanuchus pallidicinctus. The sequence continues at coordinate 1,400,213 of NW_026294802.1, forward strand.
TACATTTGCTACTCTCAAGCCAATAGTAAACTTTGAGTCCACAGGGTCAGACTAAAATATACAGAGTAAAATCCTTGGCTGGACATACTGGGTCCTTAACACAGGATATCTGGCTCTACAGATCCATTCCTCTTGTACTTCTTCCCTTTTAGAAGTAGCTTTTACTTAAAGGATTTGCCAAAAAATATGTTACGGACTTCTAAGAGTGAAGGGGAAAGTCTACTAACAAAGCTGTTGCTCACTGTGGCCACCTGCCTGACATTTAGTCTGATAATCCAAGCAAATGGACTAGAGCTGAGAAGAATCACCAAAGTACCCAAAGCAAGCACCCTGAAAGCTAGATCACTGACTACTCAAAATGAATTTGTTTTTTAAATGTCTCAAAATAATGTTTAATCCACAGAAAAGCAGCTTTTTCATGTTTATAAACCTACTGTCCAAAGCATTTCCTTAGTAAGTGGGATATATTGGTCGACTGCTCCAGTAGATACTATTTGTACAATATTCTCTCAAACCTAAGTTGGGGTAGGAAGTTTTATTTCACACAGAGGAAATAATTGAATGGCTGTTATATGCAATGTTATTTCTTTGTTAAGGTTAAAAATGTGATTTCATAATTTTACATACATTAAGCTTACATTGTCAGATATTAAAAGCATAAATGGTAAATGCTGACATTTAATTATTCCTATCCACAAGTTTATTTATGGCTCTAGATTGATAATTTGTTCAGCTGTTCTGCCTTAGTGTCTTAGTTTTATCGCTTACCTCACAAGCTGAAACATCCAAGCGAATTTAGGTGTTTCTGCTGTGTAAGTGGGTGTGTGTGTGTTACTGATGCTGTCCATAACAGTAATACTTAACTATACCATTATATAAAAGCTGTAAATTATTCAGCTCTTCTAATCTTGGCTTCTCTGTCTCTGTGTACTAGGTTTTATTGGCTGATTAACTTAAATTCAGCAGTTGTCTTTGTCAGCATCTCTTATATCCAGCAATCTGTGGCGAGAAATCTTGGTTTTCTTCTCCCATTTGTGTCTGTGCTTATGGCCATGATCACAATTCACATGGTGCGTGGAGAAATGATTTACAAACCCAAAACAGGTAAGAAGGAACTATCTCTTAGGAAGTATATTTAGAGATTGTTTTAGCATCATTTTGGACATCTAAATAAGTTCTTTCAAAACAATTACCTGTTTGATTGTAGATACCTTGGGAGGGGTTTTACCTCTATGGAGTCAGTCTAAGAGAAAACATCCTCTGTAAAGATAAATATATAGATTCTGGATAGGCTGAAAAATTGAAAGCAGCCTCTTACGTACATCTTCTGCCTTGTCCAGGTATAGGTTCAGAGCAGTTTCATGTACAGGAATAGATACTACATGCATGTTGCACATTACTAATGTCAGTGTGTTTTGTCCAATCTATACCCAAGTTGTGTTGAGGTGTTGGTACCAAACGTACTTGTTTTCACTTGTAAGCATGCTCCAGAGTTTGGTATGAAGTTACAACTGAGCAACTAAGCAGTGAGTTTACAAAATCAATCAGCAAACTTTGTAATATCTCAGTATTCCAGAATATCTCATGCTTATTATTTCAGCGTGCTTTCCAATACAACCTTGGGTATTTGTATGTATTTGAAAATAATTGAAAATACTGAATAGCTCTAAATAGCTCCAAAGCAGACTTTTGATATTTTAAAGCGGAAGTTCTTATATTTCTGTTGGCTCATCAGTTAGCAATTAGTGCTAACTAGTACTTCAGCTTTTCAAAATGTTTTGATGACAACTATCTCTCTCCTTTAACCAAGCACAGAAATGTAACTGGAGCCTAAGTGCCTAAGTAAGAATAAGTCTATAGAAGTGCCCAAATCTTGCTCTACTTTTTCCAGTAGAACACAGAAACTGAAATAAAGATATTTGTGTTTTTGTTATTAGTTCAGTCCAATAAAAAAATTATTAGCAATGAAAGAATGTGTGAGCCAAGTATCTTGGAATGTAATGTGATGGAAATACTAGAAAGAAATACACCCCTTCCCCAATGCCCTTCAAAAAATCATATCTGACTGAGGTATGCAAAGGCTAGTGTCAACTTAAGCTGTTCTTCTTATAGAGAGAACAGTAATTGTCAAGCTCTCTGTGTCTTGCTACAGGTCTTACAACCTGAGAAGCTAAGAATAGTCTTCAGCATCTAGCCTGCACTGGAATGATTCAAATGAACCAAATCTGGTTACTTGTTTAAGTAGTTTGACACCACTAAAAAGGATAACACAATCTTGTGTTATACTAGCCAATCTTTTGCTATATCAGTCATCTACAAAACTAGCAGAATATTTCTTGTATTGTTTTTTTTCTATGAATGTGTTAAGTGTTTTCCACATCTATGCAGAATGCTAATCACTAGAAAAATGTGTTTTTATCTCTATAGTCAAAATAAAACATAACTTTATATCTTCTGGTAAGACAGTGAAACATTAAATACATCAAAGCTGTTATTCAAATCCATAGATGACCTTACAGGATTTTTGTGTGTTTCTTTTTTTTTTTTTTTCTGATGTAACTCTTCAAATATGGATCATGCATTCAATTATGTTTACCTGTCAAACATGGACTAAATTTGCATTTCTTCCATTGCTAAAAATTTTAGGATTGGCAGTGATCAGAGATGGAGGGAAAAATGTGTATCCACTATCTAGAGTGTAGTATAGAGATTTTTTTTCATTATGATTAAGTAATATAGATATTCATGATTACATAAAGGTCATAGTAGCAGACTGTTAGAACCAAGATCTTAAGTATAACAGAGAGGGGAAATTTCCTTCTGGAATATGTAATATAATATATATACAGATAGATGCTCTTAAGAAAACATAAGAAATAATAGTACAGAGTATATGATGTTTACTCAGTTTTGTACTTCTGTAATCTGAAAAATTTGTTACTGCGGAGTATTGTAGGATTTACTGCTTTGCTTCTGAAGAATGGGTAAGACACTTACTCTAAATATGTAACTGGCAATATCCTCTTGATATAGGCTACGTATGACTCAAGTTCCTGAACTACAACTTTTACTTAACTATTTACTATTTACCACTTACTAATCTGCTTTGAATTCTGTTGTAAGAAACATACATATTTCGTACAAGTGACTTTTTGTAGGTAACTGATTGAAATGACACTAAGGAGCTATGACAAGAGCTCTAACTCTCACATTTTTCTGATTATCTTCTTAGTCAGTTCAATCTGAAAGTCTGAATAGTTCTTAGTCCTCAGGTCTGGTCTTGAAATACACTGGATCTGAATTTTAGCAATGCTTACAGTGATTGGTAAGAATATTAGCTTAGAGTCACAGAAAATAAAATCTGTATGTAGTATCTATGTTTGGAAGCTTCAGTCATGTTCTCTACTTCAGGTTTTTTTTAACTGTGCCAACAGTCCACAGGTTAATGCTAGACAGTCATTTTTTTAATTTCCATTTCTTAGTTTTGGAAGAATATCCTATAGGTGTCAGATGAACATTCTAGAAAATACTTTCAACAGCAGACGTGATAGGGAAACTTTTTTCTACCATCTTCTGAATTCATGTTATATTTGGACACTATATACATGGCTTCTATAGTGTTTCAACACATCAGAAAGGCAGAGAGATGCTATAGCTTTCATTCTCATGGATGGGCAACTTACCAAAGGTAAATAAATCTGTATCTTCAAGAATGCAGGTAACAATTCTGTCCTTGTTATATTTCTTTCTTCAAGAAAGAACCAAGCTAGCAATTACTTGTGGACAAATTTTAATATGCCAACAACTAGACTGGAAGCTTTTTCCACAGCACGTTGGGAGTCCTAAGATATCTCTAACATTGAAACATGTTCCTTAAAACTTTCTATCCCATCAGCCCTCCTTTGAGCTCCCTTTCCTTCTCACTTCACTTCTACATGGCTCTTGTTGGACTTCAGCAGAGATGCGACATTTCATTCCTATCTTGGGTTTAAATTCCTTCAAGAGAAAGCCAAAACAAGGGAAGGTAATACAACACCTCCTGATATATCAAGTTATATTTTTGCTCACAAAATGCTTTGTTCTGTTATTTTTGTCAGCAAATAAAAATGTACTAACGCCTTATGTCTGATTGTTTCCAGACAGTTCCCTTCTGACAACTTTTGGGGTAATTGGTAGTGCACTGAAAACGTGCTGTGTGCGGTATCGCTACGTTAGTGGAGATGTATCCAGCTGGTTAGATCATGCCAAGGAATATCATGGTGGTCGGTACAGTGAGACTCAAGTGGAAAGTACAAAGTCACTTGCCAGGCTCTTCCCATTGTTTGCTTTCCAAATTCTTTACAGAACATGTATTATGCAGGTGAGTAAACAACTTTTCAAACCAAATCTCAAAAAAACACTGTTTACTACCATTTCACATGGTTCTTAACTGTTGCTTTACCAACAGAACCACCTTGCAGAATAGTCTTCATCTCATCAAATAACTAAAATCAGCCTTGCTGCGATATAGTTCCTGTGTCTTTCTTCTGCTCATTTCTATCTATCCCTTCGACTGAAATATCTAGTGCTGAGACTCCTGTGCTCTTCATGTTTTGGAGATTCAGGCTCAGCACTCCTGTGAAACACACAATTTTCCAATTTCTTAAATATTCACTCAATTTTTAGGAAAGGCATAAAATCTTTCTTTGCTGTTTCAGTTGTATATTTCTACTGTTCTGGTAGATTTATATGTCTGCTGCATCTACAGTGGAAATGTGTAGTTTTCCATTTATGGAAACAGTTCTTTCGAAGCCCAAATGTATGAATGATATGTAAATCACTGAGTTGCTTCAACTGACATGATTCCTTCAGATTAATTTCTGACTGGATGATCCTGGCTAAGCAGGAGCTTGAAGCAGCTTACCCTTTGGCAACTGGCGTAACAAATTTAGAAATTCATTTTTAGTTATTGGTTTTAAAATGCATACATAGGGTGCTTAAGGAAATTCTTACAAATGTGTAACATACACTATTTCATTGACATTATCTTGCAACTGTTAAAAATTCCTGCTCATCTGCTACCTTTTCTTCTCTCACTCAGCTCCATGCCAGGGAGAGTGGAAGACAAAATAAAAACAAACACACAAGTGACTGAGGCTATGTGTTAATGACCAGATGGAAATGAGTCAGGAATCAATAATCTCTGTTGTAGTGTCTAAGTATATATCTGGAAAAGACTGCTTGCACCTCCTGAAAGCAATGGCATTCAGCAGAATTTCCGATATGTCTAAGGTTTTTTCTTAGACTAGGCAATAGATTGATATTTTTCATAAAGATTAATTGTATTTTCTCCATACTATTAACAGATTTCATGTTGATGATAATTCCTAATAAGTCAATTCTGATTTCCAATAGGCAATGGAAATGAGGAACCAATGTAACTTAGCTTATGTCTGATCTGTCATGATTCTGTTTCTATTTATTCATCCTTTTACATCTTCTATTTTTTTGAGGGGAAATGAAATATGGGTGACAGTATTCTTATTAACATCTAGCATTTGAAACAACTCTTTAGCATCGAGTGAAATTATGTTGACTACAGTTGACTATAATAATTGATGAGTAACCCTTGAAGATCTGGGTTACTAGCTACGCTTTAATTTTCAGACAGCTACAAGTAATATTCCATCTGGATTTGGCATTGTCAGTTGCACGGAAAAGTCATGTACAAAACTTCAGAAATTCAAAATGCTATGAAAGCAGAAATGAGAGTAAAGAAATCCATTCTACATCCAGCTCTGCCATGGCTGCTTTCTGTGAATTACTCGTTACCTCTTTTCTACCTATTTTCGTATCAGTATGTAAAATGAAGTGGATTGTAACTCCTTGTTGTTAGTGAAGTTTCAGTGCTTAGTATACCAAGGTTCCTCAAAAAACACAAGCAGAAAAGTTGGTTGATATAAACAGCGGGCTTTCTTGTGTATGTGTCAATAAACTCAGCCAATTTGTATGTATCATCAAACAAATGGGAACTATTTGCTTTTTGAAGTGAAAGACAGTCTTAAGTCTGCTTAACTTCATATCCTGATGAATAGCATTGGAATGTTGCTGAATTGAGTACTGTTTTCTGGTTTTTTATTTACAGAAGTAAAAAAGTAGCCCTTCACAGCTGCTATGCCAGTCACATTAATGTCAGCCACATTAAGCTGCTTCAAAGACTATGGCTAAATCTGTGTAGCTCTTAAAGCTATGTGATGGCAAGAATGTCTTTAAAATATTCTTTCACTTAGAGCAAACAATTAGAAATTCAAGACAACTCTACATCGTGCTATTCTAAAATGAAAAGAGTCATGCTGCACACTGTGAAGACATGTAAGAAGTCACTGAAATACTCAGGAGAATTTATTATGTTGACTGATGGTTTATTTGATCTTCATTAGAGCTAATATAAACTGATGGGCTGCTCCTTAGATTTGTTAAACTGAGAAGTAAGTGAAATAAGTAGATAATATTAAAGCCTAGCAGAGAATGAGAGTCACTATCTGAAAGGCTGTAATCATGAATGGTTACTCCTTTTGGTTAGTGTGCAATTGGTTTTCTGTGACTTCTTCAGAAGGAAGTGTTGAAGAAGCTTCTGTTACAGGGGGAAAAAAAAAAAAAAAAAAAAAAAAAATCCATAAAAACTTACGCCGAAGTTGGTTTGTATTCCACAATGCAGATTCCTTCAGGATATTATCTCCAAACCATGAATTCCAACTTGAACTTCAGTGGACTGGTATTGCCAATTGCTGCAATGAATGTGATAAGCATCGTGCCGCTACTGATTCTTGTTCCAATTTTGGAATGCATTAACTCATATCTCTTCAGCTCCAAGGCAAGTGGACATTCTCCAACAATTTACATTGGTAAGTCTAAAATCTGTTTATGAAGTTTTGATACATATTTTTGTTTTGGAAAAAAAAAAAAAAACATCAGCAGTTTATACTATGTTTTACCACTATTTCAAACTATAAATACTAAGATTTGTTTTGGGATGACAGAGGTAGGTATATTTCAAAGAAACTTCAGAAAAGGCAGTCCTGAAAAATGTTAGATATTTAGAGAAAAAGGCATAGTTATTATTGATGAAGAAGACTGAAGTTCTTCTGATCAATAAAATGTATTGAGACAAACACTGAGGAAAGAACTAAGTCATCCTAAGGAACTGGTGGAAGAAATAGCACTAACCATTTAGGTTTGCATTTTACTTCATACTGGTTACTTTCTATATGCTTTTTCCTTATTCTTTACATTTATTTTTTTTAATTTGGAAGGGGTTTTTCAGGGGGTTAATCTTTGTTGGTAGCTCTCCGATTCTTGAAAAAGATTCTGTTGCTCAAAATTATGAGTTTGGATTTAAATAACTAAGTTATAAATATAAGCTTTTTTCATATTTTTTAAGCTATCCCTGTATTGACATTAGGACTGCAGCTTACTAGAATTCTTTCTCCTATAGATTGAGGGAACTGGGCTTGTTTAGCTTGGAAAAGAGAAGGCTCCAGGGAGATCTCATTGTGGCCTGCCAGTACTTGAAGGGAGTGTATAAACAGGAAGGGGAACGGCTGTTTACAAGGGGGGGGATAGTGATAGGACAAGGAGGAATGGTTTTAAACTAAGACGGGAAGGTTTAGGTTAAATATTAGGAGGAAGTTTTTCATGCAGAAGTTGGTGATGCAGTGGAACAGGTTGCCCAAGGAGGCTGTGGATGCCCCATCCCTGGGGGCATTCAAGACCAGGCTGGATGTGGCTCTGAGCAGCCTGGTCTGGTAGTTGACAACCCTGCACACAGCAGGGGGGTTGAAACTCGATGATGATGACCGTGGTCCTTTTCAACCCAGGCCTTTCTATGATTCTATGATGATTCTATGGAACTTATCACTCTTACAGTCCATTCCTGACTCTTTAATTGAATCTCAAGTAGGAGGTATTAAAAAAAAAAAAAAAAAAAAAAAAAAAGTTAGTCTAGTTCTATCTACAACAGCTATTTCTAAAATCGCCCAAGTTCTGAAGTCACAGACTACTGATTGCATAAACAAACAAATGTGCATCATGTGCTGTTCTCAATTTTCAACATTTCTCAAGTGGAAGATTATTTGGAGAGGTACAGGTTTCCTCTCTAGCACTAGAATTTGAAGTTAAATATGTAATATATTATTGTCCAAGTCTTTAGCATTTTAATGAATACTAATCTAAAAAATAACTTACACATTCCTTCTTATGTGCTTCAGTTACATAAAGGAAAGAAAGGAAGGATTTTCAGAGCTCTTTTTTCTTGTAGAAGTAGTGTGTAGAAGTCTCTGCTTTTATTAGTTCCAGTGCTTTCAACAGTAAGCATTTAAGCTCAGATGTGGATTTGGGGCTCATTTATGGAAATTCATGGCTTAAAAGCAGAGATAATTTTATTACATTTTACTACAGGTGATGCCTGATGAAGTTGGACTGCTTTCCTTTGACATTACTCTTCTTCAGTTTCCTGGTCCCCTTTGCCATGGTATCCCTAACCTCAGGCTTCCTCTGTTCTGAGATCTGGAGGGATATCTGCAACAGTCTTCTGATATCAACTACATGCAATTCCACAAGAAAAACAGCTTCCATTCTGTGTTCACTTAAAGCTACTCCCTTCCAGAGATGCTCTCATTAAACTTCTCACATGTTTTATCATGCAGCCTGTATTACAAACCTCAGACAAAAATATTTATAAACGACTATTTTCTCAGTGTGTTACTATTAATTCAGTGCCCCATGGCATGCAGCACAGTGAGTACTGACACACATAGAGGTATTAATCTGAGTAAATTAGCCTAATTAAGAGTGTTATTAAGTTTTATACAAACCAGATGCATATAACACAGCAGGTTGCAATTACCCTAGTTTTTAAAATAACATCTGCATTAAAGCACAGAAAGCACATTCAGATGAAGTTTCCATGGTTTTAAGGAAAACTAAGTATTAATGTTATATCCTGTTACACTGAACAGCAGTAGAATATATGCAGTGTTTTCTTCTTAATAGGTTCATTTATTAAAATAGCCTTCTGTTAGGGGTGATAAATTACCTGAGGCATAAAAAATGCCTCTGAGTACAGGCAATGGCTTGAGATATCCAAGCATATGACTGCACCTGCAAATATGGAAGACCTCTAAGTGCCAATATCTTTGCCAACAGTTAATTAAATTCACAATTATTTTCAGGAACAAAATTGAAAGTACAAATAGGATGTTAGTGTTAAGCTAGCTTATACCTATATTTTAAGGTGAACTTTTTAAGAGGAAGAAATTTAAATAGTTTCCTGGGAACTTTCAGTATGTTAAAAGTTTCAAAGACTGGAACGGTGTTGAACTATCTGATTTATCTAATAAGACCTGTGTGAAAACTGTAATTTGTTACTTTATAATTGTTGGATTATTCATAAATCTAGTATGATGTAGCGAACTTGAAAATCTTAAAGTGAATTTAGATGGTGGACCTCTTCATGAAAAACATAGATTTAGGTGTATTGAGTTTTTTCTGCTTGATTTAACCGGCTAGTACAGGAAATTCAACAGAGAATGGAATATCTATTTGTTGTATGTGTCCCTTAATTCAGGTTTTCTCATAAAATACAGTGAAGAAGAACACACTCTCAGACCACTGAAGTCTGGGCTGCTATAGCTTTCCTCTTCCCACAGCCAAGCCTTTCATCACCCCCCCCCCCCCCCCCCCCCCCTTGAACTAACACTGGTGCTCGTTTGATGGCACAGATAGTTAAGGAAGTAGATAATTCTTTAAATTCTGAATAAAAGGAAGGGTAATTTCAAACTCGAGTATGTGAGGGCACAGGTTTTTCCATTAATAATGCTAAGAGTAGTGAAGAGGTGATAATGTGGAGAGATATATTAGTACCAAGTGAGAAGTGCATAACTTCTGACATGAGAGCTTTGTGTTCCTTTGTCTAGAAATGACAGGGGGAAAAAAGAAACCTACCAGTTTCCAGTTCTGCATGCTTTCTGATAACACAAAGGTAGCTGCTGTATATTCTGGTGACATGTTGGTTAACAGTATGTGCTGAAGTTTCTGTTGCCTCAGGTAGCAGTCTTAAGCTGAGGGAATGGTGTGGTTACTTTAGAAATACAGTAGTTTGCCTGCACTACTTTTTGTATAGGAAAAAAATGAGGTAAAACAGATATTGTCTGTATACTTCAGAAATTTATTGCTACTTGAATTGTAGGATTTCCCCTGCTCTTAGTACTCAATCTTTTCTGGTAACTGGACAACCTGCCTTTTTTTTTTTTTTTCCTCATCTCCTCTAATATTAAAAAAATAACAATAATTTAAAATATTTTTTTAAAATCTCTCCTTTACCCTGCATCCTTGCATTCTGTGTGTGCTGAGCTTGTGTCTCCTTACCATAGATTTAGAATCAAATTCATGGAGAAGGATCTCTTCTTGTTTTTAAAATTTTAAAAACTTTTCCTTTGTATGTGCTTGGACTCTGCTTCACTGTCAATATGTGGTGTTCCTATAACTGCAACCTTGGTGAACACTCTGCTCTTAACCCAGTTGCAGGTCAGTTATCTGCTGCACTTTCTGTGATGGTTGCTGGCTTCTCTGAAATACACCGCAAGCATTTTCCTCAGGTGGAACAGACCCTTTCTGAGGAGGTTCTCCTGGTCTCATCCATGCCTTGCTTCCACTTAGCTCCACAGTACATCCTGCTTGGAGTGGCTGAAGCCTTGGTAACTCCCTCTTGTAAGTAACACCTAAAAAGCTAATGCAAGAGCACCCTGATTTGCCAGGAATGCCACTACCTAAAAAGAAACGATCATGTAATATTTTATCCCTGACTCTGTTTCACGGGCTTAATGAGCGGATTTATTCTTTACCTGCTTTGTGTAACAAAACTTGTCTTGCTGGCTGTAATGTAGTGGTATTGTATTATATGTAAGGGGGAGGTGCTGCAGTCTTGTCAGGCCCCAGGGTTGTGTTACTTGCCATCTTGTGGAAGATTATGACAGTAGGATTTTGGGCTTGGAACTGTTTTTCCTTGAAATGAAAGCTGCTTCATGGAGGAGCCAGTCCAGATAGGTTTTTGAGGTTCCTTCAGTTCTGAACTACTCTGTTCCTGATGATTTTCTTGAGACTGAACAAATACACATGATAACTGAGCCATGCTTGCAGTTTTTGAGCATATTCAGACCACAGCAAGGAGAAGCAATTTAGCTTACCCTTTTAATGAACCATGTAATAAAATCACATGGTTTTTCCACAGACATAGTATATGCAAGGAGATACCACAATTTAACTGACCTAATAACTGGAAAAACATTGTAGGCAAAGATAGGACTACTGTTTGTACTCCATTCAGAAGTCGTGTGAAGATGCCTCCACAGGGCATCATGCCTTAGTTGGTGTAATGGAGCCAGACATAAACACTCTTGCAGAGCACAGGCAGAGCTTAAGTCACATCTGTCATCCATAAATTATGTAGATGCACTTGTGATTGTGAATCTAAAACTTCTCTTTTTACGTTATTTACACTGACACTCTTGAGGCTTATTTTCTTCTGAGAATCACAAGGTGTTTTACCTTGCAAAACATATTTTAGAAGTTTTTAACAAAAATAAACTAATCAACATCCATTTAAAAAAATATATAGGTAATGTTATTAACTAGATGACCTCCACAAGCATTTAGTTTGACAGGTTGAGTGTCTGTAGTTCTCAGTGCAACCCCAGAAATTTTTATTTAAGAGAAGGAAAAAATTTTTGCTTCATTCTTGCACTGTAAGACTACTCAGAATAGTGGGTCATGGTTTGTCACTAAAAAGGTAATTTTCCCTAGTTTTAAATACTTAACACCTTCATAATGCCTCTTCATCCAATTTGCTCTCAAGTACTTAATTGAGATAGGTTTCTAGGCAGGTTGTGTGGTTTCTAGGTTACAGGTTAAATGTAACAGAAAATTGTGACCTTCCTCTTAAGCTTAACAAAAAAAAATAAATAGTTAAAAGGTGGCTTGCTTACAGTCTTATGCTGCTGCATGAAAAGAATATTTCTAGTGGAATAAAGCTCTTAACTAACATAGAACACAGCACAAGTCCAGTGACTGGAAGATGACATCAGCTTTTAAAAACAAAACAAACAAAAAGATGCCCCACAGGACCAAGTTGGTGTTTTTTTTCGGTTTTTTTTTTTTTTTTTTTGAAGAATTATTTTTAGAATGCATTAGGAAGAAAACTACTGTCTTTCATTCAAATAAAGACTAAGCATCTCACTAAAAGCTACAGTCATAGGTGTGATTCAAGAACCCTTGGGCTAAGTCAGAGCTTGAGATTTGCATGGGAAAAAAAAAAAATAAAGGTAGGTACCTGAAATAGGTAGATTACTACTACTATTTTCAGTTGAGATGCAGGCTTGCATTCCTTTGCCCACAGGTAGGTGTCCCAGCACCTCTTTTTATAGAGGTAAAGATGTGCATGAAGGGCAAGCATGCTCCTTTTATCGTAACTACCTGGCCTTTAACTGCTGCTGGGATAGAGTATAGTTCTCCCATAAGATCTGCATCCCCTGAGGCAGCCCCATGCAGATGACCAAGGCACACTGGAGCATTTTGGGCAGCTTTTGGCATCTCTTCGGCCTACTGGTTTCTATTTCAGTCTGAACTGAATTACTGTACAGGAACCCTTCACTGGATCCACATCAATGGTAATGATAGTCTAGACACTGAAATAGTTGTTTCACCTTTCAAGATGTTTTACTGCCCGTATTATGCAGAAGGTCAAATTCAATTATCATAATAATTCACTTGGTCTGAAAGTACATGATCCTAGTTGAAGACAGAAATGTTCACACTTGTAATCAGGGGAAAGAGAGGAAGAATCTCATTTCTGGAGTGACTAGCTAGAGAAGCTAGGTCTGGCATGTTAAACTCCTTATCTGTATTTGATCACTGATACTTACAATTGTTTATAAGATACATTTCAGTATTTTGTTGATAGGAAGCTTACATAATCACCTGCCTTGGGTGGCATGAAGATCTTTAAGAATACGTAAGAAGAGTATATAAATTTTGCCTAATGCTGAAGTCTTGCTTAAAATCTCTCTCTCTCTCTCTCTCTCTCTCTCTCTCTCTGTCTATATATATATATATATATATATATAATGATAAAATAACTGCTCTCCTTCACTGTTAGAATTTAAGATCACACACACACATGCAGGGAGCTTGAATTTGCTCCCTAGCTTGCTTTGAAGGAGGAAATTATTCTTCTAAAGCTTAGTGCTAAAAAAAGAAGTGGAGGAAGAAATCCATCCTGTGGAGCATCATTAGCAAGCATTTGCCCCTGCAGTGCATGAGATGTGGATGGTGATGGGGAGGGTGATGAGGAGACATCCTACTGAGCACAGCAGCTGTGTTGCACTGACAGCATCTGAGCAATTGGGTGCTCTGTAGCTGCTTGTCCAGAGTTACCAGGTTTACAATGTTTGCTATAGCACTGCTATACTTTCCTTTGCCCATCACCATTTCTCCAAGCACTTGAAGATGGAAAGCCTTGTAACAAACTGCTCTATTAGTTAAAGAATATATTGGGGATCGCTTCACCCACCAACGAAATGCTGTGGTCTCCAGAGTGAAATGCAGCAGCTGGTTAATTGTTCACTGTGGGAGAAGTGAGGAATGGAGTATGCAATTGAAACAGCAGGAATAATTTACTAAGTAGGATACTATTACCAAGCAGAATTTTGCCAAGATACATACTTTGCAGCCTGGTGATGAGGGGGACAAAATAAGCCCATAATCAAATGCTTTCTAGGCTCTCAGACTCAAAGTAGTTAGGACACTGACAGTCCAGTGTTTCAGACTATATTGTTCCATCTACAGATGATGTCCTGGGCTCACCTGCTTTCTCACTCAGGTCTTTGGCTTCTCTTGCAAAGGAAAGAAAAAAAGAACACTGCCCATAGTACCTTTTCTTTTTCTTTTTAAAAATGTTTCTAAGTCTCTAATTTGGACATCCAAATGAGGAGAGAAAAAAAAAAAAAAAAGAAAAAAAAAAAAAGGTGGGAGACAGTTGCTGTGAAGTTTCATTTGATTTCAGTAATGCTCCAGACAGCTCAGCATCCAAATAGGCTTCTCTGTTGACAAGCTTCTCAGGATGGAGGTCATTCAAACTCAGGTAATAAAGCAGACTGGAAGATATTGGGGCTTGGAAAACTGTTCTGGATGAGGGCTCAAGGTGTAACATTGAGGAGCAAAAGTTTTGACCAGAGAAACTTGTTCAAAGAAAAATTGTTATAAGAGCTTGTTGTTACTATAACTTACTTTAGCCAAATTACAATTGGGGAATTACAGTCTTCCATGTTAAAATTATAAGCTGCATCCTCTCACATCTAAAGTTTTCTTTTTCTAGTTTACTCTTCTGGCAAACAAGTGAAGGACAATATGTTTTAAAGTAGTTAGTAACCCTGGGGTTTCTGTCCAAGGAAATGGAGTACTGCCAAGCCTTAAATTAACTAAAATCAAGTGTCCTATTAAAGGCAGTGTGCTGAAGTTCAGAAGTATTCGTTAGTGGCCTTGCTGCACTGGCTCTGGCATATGAGGTCCTGCAGTTAAATATCACATCTGCTTTCTTCACACATCGTACTTGCAATGGAGTTTTCCTTGGGTTTTTCTTAACTTCTATGCCAACAGATGTAATTGCCCTTCTGCAGTAGCCTCTATGGCTAAAATATACAAAGTTCCTATTACACAGACAGGAGATTTTTCTCATCTATCTTCTACCATTGCTATTTTAAAAATAAAACAAAGCTGTCGCTGTATCTGCTTCTATTTTAAAGGTTCATTGCTATCATTCTGGCTTGTACCAGAAAGAATTCGAGGAATTTCCATGCATTTTTTAACTCTCTTCAACGGAGCTGGCTGCTTTATGGGAGCTTTCTTTGTTCAGACAGCCCACACTGGCACTCAAGGTAAGAATATGCCCATGACTGGTGTTTCTGAGCAGTTTTCTAATGCCATTGATTATTGATCTGGAGCAATAGACAGTGCAGTTGAAGGGAATGCCAAAATTTTATTGATGTGCTTTCACAGTTAAGATGGAATTAAGAAAGAAAATAGATAAATACAGCTGTAAAGCTAAATTTAAGGAGTAGTCTTAGTTTTGATAGGTGGAGTAATTAGAGAATGGCACTATGCAGGAAGCCCCTACCTCCAATCTCTATTCTCCTCTGCAATACTAGAAAATAAATCATCTTGAATGTATTTTGTTGTTGTTGTTATTGAACAAATATGTTCATGTTAGCCACAATTATTACAAGGAGGTTTCAGGCCATGGCACCAAGATCACTGCTTCAGAGAGTGCAGAATACATCTCTTCTGTTTCACTATAACATAAAGGAAAGGAAGTTGGATTGAGCATTTCAAAGCTATCCAAGGGATTTATTTCCCCAGACACACTTCTTTCTTGCAGTCTTTACCCCTCTCCCTTTCATCAGTTACTAGAAGAACCAGATTCTGTGACAGTATGGTTTTGCCATGTGTTTTACCCTTTTTCAGGCAAATAATGCCATTCCCAGAAAACTTGGTATGGTTCAAGGTGAGTTACGTGTAATTTGGTTTAATTCTTCTAAGCAGTATTTAGTTCAAGCCCCCATACTGGAGTTTTCTCTGTGAAGCTGTCTTTAAAGAAAGGCAAAGGGCTTAAGGTTTTTTTTCCTCTGCTGATAGATCTTTGTTCAATACATATGACTTTTTCATAAGTAAATTTGAAAAGGGATGCATTTGAGACCTTGAGCTGAAGGACAGGGATTCTTTTGTTTACATATCTGAAATAGGGGTGGTTTTTAAGCTCACACTTCTCTTAGAGTTTAATTACCAGGCAGACAAGCATCACCTGGAGATGGGTAAAAGCAGTGGATGAATCAGGCAAAGAACCATCATGTACAAAGACATCTGTGGCAGTGAGCAGAGCTGCCCGAATTTCCGCTGGCATTACAGATTTTTTTCATTGTACAATCATAGAATCACCAAGGTTGGAAGACCTCCAAAATCATCTAGTCTAAATGTCTGCCTACCACCAATAGCTTCCCCACTAAACCTTATCCCTTAGTACCACATCCAAACACTTCTTGAGCATCTCTAGTGAAGTATTCTTTCACTCACCCCACCAGACTTCTGTCTCACTGTCTTGAATCAAAGTAAGCTTGTGATTTAGTTTCTGGGGCTGGACATAGCATGTAACAATTACTTGGAGTTGGTCTTGTTTCATATGAAAGCATTTCTTATGAAATATTCATATTCTGTACTTTTCTGAATTTTTATAATATGCTTCTCAAGGTGTTCTTTTGCACTTCCAATGAAAAGCTTTAGATCAGCAAAGCAATAATTCTTTAAATTATAAAGATTAACAGTTAATTCTTGAAACTTCTAAAGATGACAGAGCTTCAAAGAACAAAATGATGACCACTCCTAAATGAAGTTCAAATGACATACTCTTGCTTTTGGTATTTTTTTCAGCTCTGTTTAAAGAGCTTCTGAAACATTTGGTACATGGACAATTTAAGAAATTGTGGAGGAAAAACAAATGACTCTGATCTTTTTTTTTTCTCTGAAAAGCTAAACCAATTTAACCAAGATGGGGATTCATTCTTTTCTTGCTGAAAGATGATGACAGTGTTTATGCAACACTTTTTGTAGGATTTCACAAGTCTCTGCATGTAATTCTTGGGCTATGGATGCTTTTGCTTTATGCAATGATTCGTTTCACTGAACTTATGCCAAAACTATTTCTGGTTTCCCCATATTTAAGCAATGTGGCCATGATTGCCATGAGGCAATTCAGGATGCAGTGAAGAAGATCATCCAGTGTATATTTTGAAGCATAGAGAGTGAGAATATTATTTAAACCTTTTTATATACTACTTCATGTCACTAGTTTAGAAAATTATTTAGATTTTTATTATTATTTAGATTTTTATTGGCAAAGTTGATCAAATATCAGTCACAGAAGCTGCATTAATCACTTGTTAATCACATTTATGGGGGATGGTGTGAATTTGATGAAATATAATGTTTTAAAAAAAAAAATCTGACGAGTGCAAACAGATGATGGGTGACAGTGATATTTTCAGTACAAGCTGGGAAACTGCTTCCTTTTGGATCTCTTACCTCTCCTAACATTTTAATGGAAGAAGATGCAAGACACAACCTGTCCTACTATGTCAATCATTTTAGAGTACTGTTCTCTAAAAATATTAATGTAAATATTTAAGGGGGAGGGGGGAAAGGAGGAAAGGTCAGAGAAAGGAAACTGCCCTGACACAGTTGTATTGAGATAGCTAGTTTTTTCTCTTTCCTGATTGGAGCTTTTTGTGGTTCTAAACACCAATGATGATAAAGCTAAAAGATATTTCTTGTAGTCCAGATGGTATTATCCATTGGTTCCTACTTAACAAGGATTAGAGGGAGGCCAAGACTTGAATTCAGATATGATTAAACACCGAATATATGCCTGCTAACTTGATGAAATTATAAGAGGTGCAATTCTTTTCTAAGATCTGATATTTTTTTTTCTATAGTAACATTCTGTGTTGAAAGATAGAGTTAAAAAATACAGGAGATGTACAGAATGAACTAAACTCTTTCATATGATTTCTTTATCTTCTCTACTTTCCCTGTACTGAAAATGATGGTATTATTCAGTAAACAATGCCTTCCTCTGTGATTTTGGGCTTCACTGTGAATCCCTTGAGAGCTCCAAGGGTACCACCACTGTGACAAGTACCTTGTGTGTGCCAGCACATCTGGCAAATGTTTTCTGCAGTCCTTTCCACATACTCCTTCATAGCTTATTTTACTGTCTGCAGCTAATGGGGTTGTCCACCACAACTGGCGCAAGTCACTGATTCACCTACTTTTTCTCCTGTGTTGGAAGGATCCATTTTTTTTTCTTGGTGTTGTATCAGATTCCACTGCTCTATTTGAACGTTTTTGATGCAAAATGGATAAGGCTGGTGAATGTTGGTGCAAGTTTACCAGGTATTTTTAATTTGACAACATCTGGTAGCAATGTTGAGGAACTCAGGATTTTCCTGGGCTTAGTCTTCTAATTCTTTTCTCTATTTGCTATGAAATGCATAACTAGTTCACCTCTAGCAAATAACAAAAGGCTCTTTAAAATAGTTGGCTGAAGGAAACTTCTGATTCTGTGGTGATTCATGCTACTGAGTATTTCTATTGTTGGAATAAAAATGGAAATCAGGAGCTTGTTGTAGAAAGTTAATTCCCAGTGAGCAATTATCTATGTGACAAACCAACCTTGTAATTGGCACTTCTGTTGGCAATCTCTATAGAAAAGTAAAGGATTGACAGAACCCAAAGGCAGTGTCTTTTGGGGAAAAGTGAATTGTTAGCATATTGCATTGTGATTGAAGGATGAAAAAGTTCTGAATTCTTCAAACACAGTAGTGCCAAGGGCATTTTATTCCATGAAAAACAAACAAACAGACCCAATAAGTTCCTAGCATTCATAGCTGGGAATAAAATTCTGAAAACATGAACCAAAGTCAGCCCATTCTAGATTCGTGCTAGATATGGCTTGTGAAAGCTTTTGGTGGGCAAGGACTGAGGTGTCTAAAGGTAGTTTCACTGTCCAAAACGTATGGTGGAAGTTACAGCACCAATGGCTGTTCTCCCAAGTCTTCTTGTCAGCAGGGGATTCTCTGCGCACTGCATGTGAGCAGAAGATAATGTCACTCAGGTATAACACTTACTCCATTGGGAAGTCAACCTACTTTTAAAAGGAAAAAAAGAAGCGAGTATTTGTGATAAACTAGGAAGTCATTAATTAATGCTGGCTATACGCACTGGTGAAAATACATATTGCCAGACCAACCTGATCTTTGAGGTTCTAGAGGAGGTAAAACGAAGGCAGAACCCAGGTTTCCTAATGCCCATGTGCATGTTCCACCCTGATAGAGCCAACCAGTCTCACTTAAACCTTTCAGTATGGTACCTTTCCTACCATTAAGATAGTGTCCAAGATCTATTTCACTTTTTCTCAAAAACTGCTGAATTCCTTATATATAGCTTAGTACTATTTTAAAGTCCATATTTTCTGTTCAGTTTACATTGTAAATGCTATTCCATTAGGAGACTCCTGCTGCTCGTATAGTTATACCAGCCGGTGTAAGTAACCTGGCAGACAGTGTGAACTCTGCTTTGACAAGCCGTAGCACTAAGCCCCATGTGTGCTTCCCCTCTCATCAGATAGACCTGCTCTCTCCATGAGCTCTGTCAGCCACACGGGGATGCAAAATGAAAAACTACCTGATTGTGAATTATGACAGTAAAAGTTTATAAGCTACTAAAATGAAGCTATAGCACCTAGGAGCTCAGTCAACTGACAGTGTTAAGTGATACGTTTTAAAGCTCACTCTGAAATAATGCTACAAAAGGCACCAGGCGTGGAGGTGAGGTGGTGCTGTGCTGTGACAGGCAGGAAGGTGACATGGCACGGAGTCAGCTGAGAGCTGGGGGAGAGCTGCTGCACTGATGGCAGGTGTTCCCTGACAGTCCCAGGAGAGAGAGAGGTAACTGCTTTGAAAAGAAATGTGTTTACCATGCCAAAATGTGAAGGAAAGACGTAAGTAAGTGCGTGTGTATTTTTTTTTTCCTCTCTCCAAATCGAATTAGTAAAAAGTTAACATGCTAAGAATTGCATTGGATGGCTGAAGATGTCTTCAGCGTTCAAAAGATAAATTGTGGCTATCAGCTCTGCACAGGATAGTTACGCCATAGATAGCTATTTTCTTCTTCTCCCTTTTAAGCTAGTTCAAGTGGTGAATAGTGACCCATATAAATGGGAAGGAATTGGTACCAGAATTTGAGGGAGCAAAGAAAGGTGTATTTATGTGCATAAATGCTGGTGGTTTAGTTCAGGTCAGGTGTGTACTTCTGACTTGTATTTTCTGATCATCTCCATTTGTGCATTGGTTTGCATCACAGCAATCTTGGACCACAAAAAAAAAAAAAATCATTCCTTTGGATGAAACTAAATCCCCAAAATGCCTGTGCTGGCTGTGTTCCAGCTACTAATGGGAATCAGTCTGACATAGCCTTCCCTGAGCTGTGTGCAGTGTGGGCATCAGGTTCTCAGCTGTGGCTGAGTGCTCCTCTTGAACTTCACTACTTGCTAATGAGGGCAGACTCTCCTTCCTCAAAGGCAGTGAACAACCTGTGCTCTCAAATAACATAGGAGGTCGTTATAGCACTGTACAGCTCTCTGATATTCCGTATCTACAGTCATTTCTTTTTTCACCTTGGTTTTACCTCTCATTGTAGTTGATTATAATGCTTCAGGAGGTGATTGTCTTCAGACTCAGTCTGACCAGGGCTTGCTTTCCTGTTAAGCATCTCAATTTCCATAGTAATAATTTACCACCTGAGTTTATTTGCTGGTTGTAATGAGCAACACTGAAAGCACGTAATACAGACAGATGCTCTGAGTGTGCATCTATAGGTGGTAATGTTTGTTCTTGAAGGGAGTCTTTCTTCCAGAATGTCCCAGACACTATTGCTAAAAGCCTCAGTGAGCCAAAGCTCTGTGACTCTTGCAGAACAAATTATGTGTTCAATGCAATAATGTGTTACAGACTCCTAGTTAAAGGCAACTGTCGAGAAAGTTAAATGTCAGCTAGCATCTTGGTAATGAAGCAACGCTCAAGGCACTAAAAAAAAAAAATATATATTTTTTGAAACAAAAGCCTGTTAAAACCATGAGAGATGTAAATAAGGATTTCTATGAACCACCTTAATTATAACCCTTCCTACAACTTTTGCACTGACATTCATTTAATGGGATAATGGCCCGGTCATGACTGTAATAGCTGTATAGTTAACTTTCCAATATGATTCAGATTTATTTAAAAAAAAAAAAAAAGAAATTTCTTCACTTCACGTCTGCGTATCAGAAGCAAAGTGCACTGTAGACTTGGAAAAAATACATATTGAGTGAATTAAGACTGTGCAAATAGCTACAGGAGGGTTCAAGTCACCTGCTGTGACTGTGTATTACAGAAGCTTCTCTTTGTGTCTTTCATAAAAATCACGTCTCACCCTGCAAGGCAAACTAATTCTGCTTCAAATGTCTGCTTTGACAGGCAACTGGTTTCCACACTTGCTACATGAAGGTAAATTGGAGAGATTCTTCTTCTTCTTGGCTTCCTTGATGATGGTGAACACCCTTGGGTTCTGGACCATTGCACACAGGTATGTGTGAGGAAATAAACTTGATGTTTCATTTGTAGGTAGGGCAGAAATTCTTGCAGAACCTGTAAGTAGCATGCAATACTGAATTAGTAGTGATCGTATGATGTTGTCTAGGATTTAGAATTCTGTGGGCTTTTTCTTTTCCTGAAGTGGGAGATTTCACAGAAAATGTGTGGTAAAAGTAAATAGCCAAAGGCATATAATTAATCTTGAGTACCTTAAGAGTCTTTTAATACAAAAAATGACTTGAACTAAAAAGAGAATCCTTTCCTAAAGGACATAAATATGGGATTAAAACTATAGCACCAAGGTATTAAAACCCTAAAAATGACTTACAGTGTGCTTGTTTATGTACCAAAGTATGGTAAATACTGCTATTGTCCCTATGAGCCTTAGCATAAGGCAGTAGATGTGAGAGCTGCAAAAAGATAGCAGAACACTACTGGTTAAAGCTTGATGTAGTGATCTCAACAGAGTAATGGAGAAATAATTTGTGATAGTCTGAGTAGTGACATGAATGAAACTTTTTGCTGGATATAATGGTGGAATTGCTCAATTAGCCTCCAAAGAGAAAGCAAGTCTATGCCACCTGTAGAGCCAAGGTTTAATGCCTACATATTGCCTGTAAAATGCAAGGAATTACAGGAAGCAATTCACCTTGTATCCAGGATGGCTTCAGAGCTGGTCTGCATCTTGTATTCTGGAATATTTAATCAGTTTGTCAGTGTTTAAGGAATACTTGTGGTTAAGAATGGAGAGGGAAGCAGTGCTATCATGAGGGGGGAAAGGTCATGTGTAAATAGCATTCTCTCAAGATATCTGGCTGCAATTCTATGAAAATCTTTCAGAAGACTTGAAATAGTGGTTTGATAACAACAGAAATAGAAGATTTCCAAGGTGCCAGGAACTCTAAGAAAAATGTTTCTTTTCCTATTACATATTACTCTAACTTTGCAGTACCAACACTTACTGTAGCATCTTATCACTTCATTGTACTCTGAAATACGAGTGTCCGTTTGTACAGGTAGCTAGTTCTCACTTCAGATCTTTTAACTGTGACCTGAATCATGGTTGAAAATGTTTCTCCTCCACGTACTTTGTTTAGTCTTATAAAATGAGATCTTTCTCTTCTGTAAACTGAAATACCTATTTGTGTCACTTAGTGTTGAAAACTGAAGGATTTTGGTTTTCAAAACTGGTTTAAGCTCAACAAATAATTTTGCCACAAATTAACTTGTCCTTAGGAGTCAACAAAATTCTCATATTTTCTTATAAATAGATAGGCTGCTTCCTATTATTTCCTTTCCAACTACAACAGCTAGAAAGAGTACAATAGCACCATTTGATGAAGCAAATTTTCAGCTACAAAACAGAATTTTTCAACTATCAAATGTACAGCTGTGCATTTTCACCAGCAATGAACAAGAGCCTGCAAGCTGTGATTATACAAAATCTGCACCAGCTGTGTGTGGCTATCCAGAATGTGGCTTGTCTTTCACATCAGTGTCACCACTGCTGAAACAAACCACCCACCTCACTGTGCTAAAATCCACTGTTTGGATTCCATAAGCATTCAGTAAGCATTGATAAATGTTAATGGATGCAGTTTTTTCTACATTCAATGAGACACCTTGTCTTCATAGGCACTTCAGTGTCAGACACCATTTTGTCAGGCTGCCCCTCTGCTGCCATCCATCCCAAGGCAACAAAATCTAACAAAATGTTGATGGGAAGGTTCAACCCCTATGGCCATACCACCAATATCTGCCTTTGACATTGTGAGCCAACATAAGATAGGAGGCATTACTTTTAGAGCAAATATTGTGTGTATATATTTAATTTTATTTCAAATTGACATTTCATTACGATATTGAGGTATTTTATTTTTCAGTAAGATGACAGAGACCAACATGAAATATATTTTTGGGATTAAATGTTACAATTTCATTTTGTGCCGAATTAAATTCTCATACTTGTCACTTTGCAAAAGGGAGAAAAAAGGATGAGACTATACAGGTATAAGCACTGATTTAACTGTAGGAGGATATTAGCATTTATAACTCTGAATTAGAAGAAGTCTACTGAAGTTTCTCTGAGAAAAGCATGTTTGCAAAACAGTGTTTTTGTGTACTATTCCAGATATTAATTGCTGTATATTTATTGATAAAGTACTGCTTTTGTTAATGCTTGCATCAAGTTTAGCACTTCTTGTCCTTCTGTTGTGAAAGTTTCCATGAAAGTGTGTACTGCTACCATATTCTTTGACTGCTTAGAAACTCAGGATTCCTAAGGCACTTTTATCTTGTGTGAAATCAGTCCCAGAAAGGATGTCTACCCTAGCGTTTTCCTTCACTATTCTTCTGCGCAGATACAGCAATCTGAACCAGGCGTATACCAGTGAATTCAGAGGAAGTCTTTCTGAGGAAAAAGTCTTTCTGAAACACGACAAAGTCGTCGAGCACTATGGTAGTGTCCTGGATCATTCTTCCGTTTTGTCTCCTATGGAGACAACTTGAAAAGTTTCACCCTTGTTGGACTAAATTTTGATTGTTATCTATAAGCTTTCTAATGAAAAATAATGTAGTGCACTTTAATGGAACCACCAATGTAGTTACTAATCACCTTAGGACTGTTATTTATAAGTTTACGAAATAGCAATTGTCTTAGGATTTAGCCTTGTAGGATGCTGCACTGTCATAATGCATGCCACGGACAATGAGAGCTCACTGCTTTGCATGGTTGATGTAGAGATGCTTTTAATCTGCATAGGAAAAAGGACAGGTATTCATGTGTATTTATGATTAATAATGGTTAAAAATTAATAAATTCATATATATATTTGTTTAGCGAATTACTGTGACAGTATCATTTGAAAATAACTTTGTAGGCAGTATTAATTAATTCATACTTGTAAGACAGGAGTCTTGTGTTATTCCTGGTTAATATTTACCTGCTCTCCGATCTTCAGCAAGTTGCTGCTTCACCTTAGTTTCCTCTTCAGGAAAATGGACACCGCCTTGCTAAACTTATCTAGAGATTGCCTTGAGGCCTACCAGGAATATACTGATATTATAAGCTAGTGACAAATCTGTAAAAAACTGGTGCGAGACACTTGTGCTGAGGCATGTAGCCATCACCTTAGCAGAAGCACTGTGGTATTTGTCATTCCTAGAGGATGATATACAGTAATGTTTCCAGTGGGAGATCCAGAGGCTACAACTTATTTAGGTCAAAATCACTAATTGTTACCCAGTTGGAGAGGGTGGAAGGTGTTAAGAAGATGTTCAGGAAAGTGTAGATACAGCTGCAAGTTGAGGAAGAAACAGTTAACAAAATTGAAATTAATGAATTAATGAAATTAATCTTAAAAATCTAAACAGTGTTAAGCACTCCCAAAACTGACTTGTGATGCTGATCAATCCTTTTTAAGTCATATTAATAAAATGATAATGAGGAAAGTATTAGGGTTCTCACGTAATAAAGAAATATACAAAACCCAAAAACTAAAGGAACACTTTGATTAAGAGTTGACAGAGTTGAAAATTTTAGTCAGAATGCTACCAGACACAAGGAATGCTATACCACAGGAGAAATCACACTGAATGCACACAATGCTCTGCAGTGACACAGTTTATGCACTGAAACTGTAAAAGAGTTGATGAAGGTAATCACAGTACTGTTATCCATTTAACCGTGCTGCAGGTATAGGCTGGGGTGGGGAGCACTGAGGGGGAAGCAAAATGCAGGAAGTATATCTAACAAGTAGGAAGGAAGGCAGTCAGGACTGTCTTAAAGCTGTTAGTTTGATCTCACTTGTATTTAAAGTTTTGTTTAAAAAAAATAAATAAATAAAGAGAATTTTTAAAGTCATGAGATAAAAGGAAAACTGAATAAAATGCAATGCTGATATATCAAAGGTAGATTTGCCAGACAACCTTAATGCCTGTGTGTAATGAGCACTCCTCTTTTAAACAAAACATGGTAGAGATGATCTCCCTTAATATTTCTCAAGGGAAACAACTTGTGTAGATGAGAGTCATCAGAAGGTGACTAAGAGCCCAGTTTAAGCCCAGATGGCGACAGATATTGTGGAAAAGAGAGGTACCCATCTGCAAGTAAGCTTTTGTGGAACTTGTTTAATATTGTCCTTTGTGATAAAAGGGAAACTGATCCTGGGATGTTTCTTCCATCTCCACCAACACAAGTATCTTCATGCATGCTCATCAGTAATGGTTGTCCACATTCAAGAAGTGCTTTCTGACTGACTCAGTGATTCAGTGGCACAGCTGAGTGTGCAATTGGCTGTTTGCCCTGTGAGGGTTTTTTGGGGGGAGGAGGGGAAGTGGGTGGAGGAAGGCTGCCTACTTTTCTCTCCTTGGCTTCTGCTTGCATAGTGAAGAGGAAGAAACTCCAGGGATCCCAGAAGAGAAGAGAGACCCTATCTACTGAGAATCTTGAGCTTGCTCATTGTTTTGTTTAGGTTTCTATGAAAGAGCTTTCTGAAGCAGAAGATTTCTTTTCAAGTCTCTGAGACCTGGTCTGTGAATTTCTATTTCTGTGCTTCTTTAATCTTAAAAATTATGCACATTTGAGTGTTAGGAGTTTGGGTATGGCCTTTTGATGTGCTGTCTTGGTGACTTCTCTCCAGTTGGTAGCAAAATTTACTTGGCTTCTCTGATGATAAGATGAGCTTTTTAGAAGCCTGTGGTTCTGGTGATCCTTGGTTCAGTTCCCATTCTGAACATATGTATTTCTTCCAGTCATGCTTAGGAAATTTGAGATTGCACACACTGAGACTGTTGTTTCTTGGAGATCAAAATCTGAAAATAGATCACAGCAGAGAACATAAAATACTGCAGTTTAATTGTCTGACAAAGATCTGTCATTCTGAAGAAAAAAAAAAATCCCTGTAAGGAAGGATCTCTATCATGCAACACTGCAAGAAAGCCTTACAGCAATGGAGAGTGAACATTGGGCACCCTTCATAAGGAGATATTAGAATTACATAAATTAAAATGGTTTGTGTGTGAATATTTGCTTGTTGTTAAGACAGAGCAATTCAGCAGTTACACCTCAACAGATAGGGATGCTTCCCCAACTGCAGCATTTGGGGCTGTATACAAAAATAATGGAATTATTTTTAGTTTCAGACCATTTCCTACTTTTTATAAACCTTGTCCCAGCATATGTGAAATAAGTATAAAGGACTCTGTAGCTGTGGTCTTGACTTTGAAAGATGCTGCCTATTACATCTGGGTTAATCCATTATGAAAAATGAAGAGAATAAATACTGAGGCATGTATGCATGGGAAATGACGTAATAAGCAGCTGTAAATTGTTAAAACAGCTTTTTGTTCAGTGTTTTGTTGATCTACGACATTTCTCATGGGAGATAATAAAACATTCAGATAACATGTTTATGTTGCAATGCATGAAGTAAATGCAGATATGCATGTTTTGATCCCTATCATAAAGGACTGAATCTTTGAAATAGTGCATGGAAGAAGTCGCCTCCAAACTGGGGTTCACAGGCTGTCAGTGAACAGAAACATCCCAGTTCAGTTTTGTAGTTTTACTGCTTAAATTTTTCAAACCTTGTCCTGACAAGCAATGAAATTAATATAAAGGAATCTGTAGATTCAGTCTCAACTTTGAAAGAAGCTGCTTATGTGCTGTCTAACAGATCTGGTTATAGCTACTTAGGTACAGAAAGGTCAGTACTAACCCTGAATAGCCATACGGAGTGCTGAGCATTGCTGGTGCTGCTTTAAGTGTTAAATGTGTGCTTTATTCTGTATTCATGTATGCACATATGAAAAATGAGTTGTCCCAGACAGTTCACTGAGCACCTCAGTTAAGTCTAAATGTATGGGACACCATTTCAAGTGCGGAAGGGTGAAGAAAGCTCGTTGGTGAGGATTAAGATCTCCATCTGTTAAGTTTGCACTGATGATAAAACACATGCTCCCAGTTGGAACAAGATGCATTAAAAGAGCAATTTCACTTCTACTGCCTAGCAACAATGTCATTGAGCACCTGCAATAGTTTAAACATTAAGCATAATTGGCTTTGCTTGACATAAATCTGTAGTTTTGTAAATAAGAGCAGTTGAGTTTCCATGTAATACCAATTAGCTATGAGGAATGCTTTGTTTGTTGAAGCCTGAAGCTTTGCAGAGGAAAGAGGGGGCTGTTAATGCTCAGCAGTAGTAGTCAGAAGATAGGTCCTGGATCAGACATTGCATAGACTTCATGTGTGTCCTTGTGCAAATTATTTAATCCGAGTCAGGTCCTCTGTCTGTGAAAGGAGTAATAACATTCTGAACTCTTTTTTGGTAAAGAACTCTGGGTGTGTCGGCTTAAAATGTAATTTTACAGCATTAAACCAATCTCTGTGGGTCTGTGCTAGATATCTTTTTGCCTTCTGTTATGTGGAACTACTAGTGCATCTGAAAAGCTTGTGCACATTTCCTAAAATTGCTGCTTTTCCACCAGTTTCTGGAGAAAGAGGTGCCTGACCTGCTCGATATAAAAATCACTCTTGCTTAGTTTCTCATTCTTGTTCAGCGTCTGTGGGAAATCTGGGTAGGAAGGAGTCAGGAGAAGCCTTCCTCATGGTCCCAGAATTAATCCTTTTGGACTTCAGCTTGGTGTCAGTTTGCTGTAACATAAAGTAACATGCCTTGGCAGGGACAGACATAACTGCCTTCCAGTGTGTTTGGAAAGACTGTTTTTATATAATTCTTTACAGTAAAAATAGGTTCGCAAGTCTCCTCACTGCGTATCTGCTCTAAATAGAATACAAATTACCCCTTCCTTTTTACCTTCCTGATCTGAAGCAACGCTCACTGAAGAAAGTATTATTCTGTTGGTTTAGGTCCTCAAATTATTCTAACTTCAGTCTCCGCCTGTAACCTGAAGTATAGATTTCCTTAATTTAGAGAAAGTTGATGGGGAAATTGACATCTGAACCTTATGAAGTCTACTAGTCCTGGTGCTGGCTTTTTAAATTTAGTTAATCAGTACTTATGCACAGTGAGAGGTTAAGCTAAAAAGAATTTATCTGGTAATGATTTTTGGAGATGTATTTTGGAGATGCTTCATCTCTGCAGAGGACTGGATAAAACACTAAGAATAACAAATCCTGAAGGCAACTTGTGCTTTTTGTTGGGGATGTGCACACTCAGAAAATGAGCAGAAGTTTTCTTAAAATACTGAGTGACTGGCATATCTTCCTACTTTTTTTTTTTTTTTTTTTTTGTGGATTAAAACAAATAAGTATATATACAGTTTAATTGGAGGGTAGCCCACCTCTTTCCAAACACTACGGTTTTGTGTAGAGCCAAAATATGTCCATTCCAATCCTGTAATACTCCTTTGAGAAAAAACACACATCTAGAAAATACTTCAGTTATTAAGTTTACAGTTTGGGGGTTATACTCCTTTCCTGTTAGTTGTGGGAAACTCCTATTCAAATGCTTGCTGCACTACCTCTGGAATAGTTTAGTTTAGAGCAGTAAGTGGAAACTGAGTCTTCTATACCTAGCAGGGTATCTCTGGGATGGAGGTTGAATGAAGGTGCGTTGGATTTTTTGATACACTATTTTTACTTAATGAAAAATAATACAAAATATTTTTTTAATTTTCAACTCAGAAGAAGAGATGCTTTGACATCTAAACAAAAAAAAACCAAACAAACAAACAAAAAAAACCAACAACAACTAATAATAAAAAAAAATCTGTCAGAAAACAAACAAAGGAACAGAAGCCCTTAGCAGTCAACATTTGTCTTCCCTGCACTGTAGTCTGTGAAAAAGCATCTTTTGAAAACAGATCCTGAATGTTTTCCTTATCTTGTCTTGTGAACTTCAGAAGATCTCAGGTTGAGGATGGTAGTTATAGGAGTGCTTTAAAAGAGCACGGCAAGTTTTCTCAGCTTTGCTGTAGGGATGGTCAATGAATGCAGTATGTAAATGCTGTCTACTTGGCTAGCTGGCAGAAAGAGGATACCTTTGAAACAAACAAACAAACAAAAATCTCAAATTCAAAAGCAATTTTAAGTAGTAACCAAAGGTTAGCAGAAGGTGTTGCTTGAAAGCTAATCCAGCACTGTGCGCAACTCTGCATTTCTCTACGTTGTCATAGAGTTCTCTTGTTGTCTTGAAATTGTTAGTTTTAAAACGTTCAGTATATCATGTGAAAAATATACAAACCTGAGATAATTTAATAACTTGCTGACAGATGATAACCTCTTCAACAAGCTTTGTCACTGCTTATAAATAGTTGTCACTTAATAGAAATGCTTTTGAAGCTTAAACTCTTTGTAAAGTAAACTTTAATGTTCGAATGCTGTATAAAACTTTAAACACCAAAAGTTCTGCATATATATTTTCTATGAAAAAGAGCAAGGGAATGTTCACCAGTTTAAGGAGGACACTTCAACGCAGAGATCCAAACATATAAATTATACAGATTTTGTACAAATAAGTAAAAAGCTTTAATAACAGAGCAGCAAACCATACCAGGGAGACAAAGTGATTATTACTGATTTGAAAATAATGTTGTTGTGTTGTGGGAAATCTTTCTGTTGCTACTTGGAATAGGAGATACTAGTTTGATGGAGGTCTTCTCTGTTACAACATACAGAGGCTTTAAAATAAAATAGAATAAAAATAAAAGTAAATACACTGGAATAGAGGGAACACTTATCTCATGCACTGCTTGTAATTCAAAAATTGCACATAAGAAGGTATTCCTGAAGCACTGGTTGAAATGGTTGTAGGGTATAGCTTAGTTAAAACCAGTTTTTTGTGTTATTTTTTTTTTCCCAGTTCCAAAGTGAATTACCAGTTGATCGATTATTGCTTTTGTGAAGTTAGTTCACCTGGTTAATGGCTTGGGTGAACTGTTTTATCCTCAGGTTTTTGTAATATCAAGATAGTTAACTAAATCATCGCGATTCTGTTTTAGTTCTTTCCCGCAGTTTGCATTTTCAAGCTATGTTCCTATGCAGCTGGTGGTTGCTACACCTAACTTTCCACGTTCTTTAGAAAACTACATTCTCACTTTCTTTCTTCAAGCCTTTTAAGATGCAGTGAGTTCCAAATAATCACTTGCACAGATGCTCATAAATTTTTTTTTTGAGATTCTCATACAGTTCCAAGGCGGGCTCAGGCATGTAGATCCTTCAGAAATGCTCAGAGAGAGTGGCCCAATTTAAATTATCTATTGAATGCTGAAACACAAATTGCACATGAAATCCCCAAGCTTCAGGGGTCTCTGGCAGGTCACATCCTACCAGTCACTCAAACATTTAGTCAGTGCTACCCCCGTGCACCTATGAAACTGAGGCTGTTTGACACCTCTGAGAATATTTCTCATGTTAGATCTGTTGTAAATGAGCACATGGTCCAGAATAATTAATGGTAACACTTCAGTCCTTTTTTGACAGAGTTGTGTTTCTTATGCAGTTTGCGCTGGTCTGTCTATTTAACTGCAACCAGCCATGCCTGAAAGACAGGAAAGAACAAGACGGACAAGTGTGTCAGTGAGTGAACCTCTTTTCTGTAATTAGAAATGCACAGGGAATAAATTATTCTCCAATTCAAGCTGTCCAGCTCACACTAATAATAACAACCCAAGAAGCAATCTGTTTACAAAAATTAAAACTGAATTTGTGAGATTCTACTGCAAGACGGGTTTTGCCATGTAGTCCTGTTCTGGTTTATCCCACTTATGGGTCTCTGTCTAGGCATTACAAGTGGTTCAGTCTGGACTGCATGGTGATTTCGTGCACGTGGTTTCTATCATGTAAGAGTAGCTAAAACTGCTTTAATCGGAGCTTGTTGCAGCATCTCGGGACCAAACTCATACTGCTAAGTGAGTAAAAGGTAAGGAACAAATGCTACAGAAGAAAAGTATAAGGAATTTGTTCAAAGACTTTTTTTTTTAAGCCTGAGGACACCTCTTAATACTACTGCATTCAGTCATCTTTCGACTTGCATTGGCAAAGCTTTCTCTGTAGAGGTACTGGGAAGGAACCTAGCAATGGCTTGGCTTTTGGGTTATCTTTGTTTCCCTAACTATAATTTCTCTGAGCAAATTTGTATCCCTAATGGATAAAGATTTCATATAAATTATCCTGAGGTAGATCTGACAGTTCTCAAACCATGGTCATACTAAAATTGGAGGAACCAGATGGGTTCAGAAGAATCTGCTTTAGCCATAAGGCACAGCCATAAAACTAATGGCCAAACTCTTCCTTCTCTGGCTTCTGGATAAGAGAATGTTGACAGGATCTTGA
Source organism: Tympanuchus pallidicinctus (assembly GCF_026119805.1). NCBI lineage: Eukaryota > Metazoa > Chordata > Aves > Galliformes > Phasianidae > Tympanuchus > Tympanuchus pallidicinctus. The sequence goes on from NW_026294802.1 coordinate 1,431,779, forward strand.
AATTTGGGGCCCCAAAGAGATTTGATGGACTCAAAATGTTTCTGAGCTTTTTTCCTAAACTTTTGTTTCCCTTAATTTTGGTTATTATCTAATTGTAGCACCTGATTAAGATGCAAAAAGCTGAGTGCTGGAAAGTGCAGAGCACTCTTACTTGACTTCAGCTTGGCTTGAAGTGGCAATGTCATTCCTTGAGAGCAGATGAGGTGCCGGAAAGTTGCCTTTCCAGCAGACAGCCTGAAAATGAGAATGCGCAGTCTCCATTTTAAAACTGGGAAAGTAATCAGGTCTTGGGATTAGATGTGTTACTTATGCACCTCTAGAGCCAAAAGCTATAAAGAAACTGCTCAGAATTCGAGCAGCTGTCATAAAGCATCTCTGACATTTTTAAGCAATCTCAGATCTTTGGATGAAGAGTCATGATAGTAACTCATATTTTTGGAATGCTGAAACATACACAATGAATTCTCTCTGTCAGACAACATGCTTCAGAAGAGAGTATTGACTACAAGAAGTCAGACTAACAGGTATTATTTTTTGTATTATTATTATTGAATCGCAACAAATCACTTGAGCCATTTCGTTCTTCATACAAAGCACGTGCATTATGGTCAGTTGCTGATCTGATAGTACAGATGAGATCCAGGGGAGAAAACAAAAGCTGTCTAAGGCTTATCTGGCATAGTTATGTATTTACATCACTTCAAACCAAGTAGAACAAGCTTGAAGAGTCACTGGACAGTAATTCAGAGTACCTAATTAATTTAATTGCAAACCATGAAATTCTCAAATTAATTTATTATTCAAATATATTCATGCATTTCCCTCCCCCAGGGCATCTTCCCTAAAAAAAAAAAAAAAAAAAAAAAAAAAAAACCTTGCCTTTTCAGTGCGGTTCAGTTTGTGAATGTCTGAAATGCGAACAAAAGAATAGCGGTGCTATGTCAGCCCCATGATCCTTGTAGCAGGCTGTGAGGAAGATGCACAAGGGAGAACACGATGGCCTGCTTGTGCTCTGTGCAGCATTCAGGCTGAAGGAGTTACCCCCAAGTTCTATGTTTTTGGTCATCATCTTACCGTTTATGTAACTAAACGTTATATTGATGATAATTGTACCTTATATAATTTTCAAGTTGATTGTGTTCCAGTGCAATGTGCTGCTTACTATTCAGATTTGTTTTCAGTATCTCTCTGTTAGCTACCTGTGCTCTTGTGGTTTCTATACTTTTTTTTTTTTTTTCCTTGAAGTCAGCTGTGGCCAAACCTCATCACTGCTCAGACTTCTAGAAGCAGTAGGAATCACAGAGAAGAAGAGAGAATGCACAAATTGTTTACTTTCACTCCTCAAATTGTATGAGTAATTGCTGCCTTCTCACAGCTTTTTAGCTCAATGCCTAACATCAACTAATAGAAGAATGTGGGGATAGAGGAAGGACCTGGGGTACTGGGGGGGGGATTCTTTTTCACAGTCCTTTGCTGCAGAAATAATAGAACTTTCAAGATCTGCACAGAAGAGACATAGGTGATTTATAATTTGATTTTAAACTACTGATAGGAAAATCCTTCCATGGGAAAATGGCATGATCTCATTCCTTTTTGACATAGAAATAAGCAAAGCAATTTTTACTTCTTTTTTTTTTTTTTTTGGATGGCAGATCTGACCTTCAGTCACATGGCATAGTAAATACATTGATGCTAACACCTCAGCTTGCTACACCTTTATGTGAACTCAAACCTCTCATGCAACCTGACCTCAAAATAGGACATGAATCCTGGTGGATTTTTTGTTTTCCTTTCCTTGCTTTGTCCAATTTTCATCCCACCAGTGCCCTCAAACCTTTGATTTGGAGAGCACCCCATGGCACTGTAGGTGTTCTCTTGTTACTCTGGCTCCTTTGGATGCTTTTGACTGGCAGCTGTTCAGCGGTCTGGTGCCGACATCCCTGTTCCTTCTCACCCGTACTCTCACCTGTTATGGCACTGGGGTCTTTTCCATTTGCCGCACTGCACACCAAGCTCCAGTCCAGTATTCCTGCACACCTCAGGAGAAGCAGTTCTGCTTTCTGGCTCCCTCCCAGATCTGTCACCCAGCCTCGCTCCATGATGCATTATTAAGCGTGCAGCAGGCGCCAAGTGAATTTGGTGGAAACCGTATTCAAAGAGTATTTCTCTCTCAGTGCCTGTGGGCTGCTGCTCCCCTGCTCTCTAGTTTGCTTCTGTACATGCAGGTGTGCGTGTTTGCGTCTGTGTGCACTAGAGGTTTGGCTACTGTGGGAGTCATCACTTGCTGTGTCCTTGCACACACTCTGCTCTTTGTCAATTCTGCTGCTTTTTCTATCTGCCAGCTAGATGATGTCTGCATTGCATTCAAGGAACAGTGAGGACATCCAGTGGTCACATGGGTTAAAATTAATTACTCCAGATCCTGTCAGCAAGATCAGATTTCCAAGCTTTCTTGTTTTTTCAGCGTTTGACTTGTTTTTCATCATAGCTCATTATGCTGTAAAGTGCCTGACAGAAGGTTGGGATGACTTCTTTCTCTCTTGTCTTTTCCTTTACTCACCCTCCCCCCCACCCCCCATGTTGTTTCATACCTATCAGCAACTGAAATCAGGAAATTGGGTCTTTCTTAGAAGAAAATGTGGGTTTCTTTTAATTGCATTTCAAATGAAGAATTTGGGAGAAATAGCAAGGGAATATTGGCTATTATTCTGAATGCAATACACTGGAATAAGAAGTAAATATGTTTTCTGTTAGGTGGATAGACACTCTTCAAAAAAAAAAGTTTCAATGAGAAATAATCACAACTTGAACTTTTTATACAACTTTTTCAATTTATCTCATACAAAATTCATGTGTACCTTGGTTCATCCTGGAGTCTGTAATGAGTCTGAGAGGAGCTGTCTCGCTCTCTTTTCTGAATGTGCTGGTGATCAAATTCAGTCACTTAGCTGGTGCCATTTCGGGAGCTCCTAATCTTCTAGTTAGCATCGGAACAGCAAAATGTCTATCTGCTGCACATCAGTGTAGCCAACTTTGATGCTCCCTAGTTTGGTGCAGATATGTGAAAAAAGGAATATGAACCCTCCGGGAATAAAGAGAGCATATGGAAATCTAATTTCATTTCTTTTTTGTTATTATGGTTAGAATAAAAGAAAGATTATTTTATGTAATATTATAATATAATCCTCTTAGCTCACCTGATTCTAGAAACACTGGGTTTTTGTTGTTGCCAAACTACAAATTAATTTAAATTAAATCTGATTGCTCCTGTGCAGGTTTGTTTTTTTTTCCACATTGAGATAAAATTTGTGGAAGCTTTGGGAGAAATTCTTGTAGAGGTCACCGGCCTAATCATAAAATGTCTTTAAAATTTTTATGGTCCTTTAATAGAGTGCTATTGGATAATTCCTCCAGGAAAAGATCTAGCTCTGTAATAAACCCTTATGAAGGAATGCTGCAGCTTTGGTACAGCTCTCAACAGCTCTTTTCCCCAGATTTGCATGCGGTACCTAAGTGCAGTGACCAGTACAAATTCCTTAAACGTTTGCAAAAATATAATGCTCAAATTAAGCAAGAGAAGTGCAATGGATTTAAAATATTACAATGACAAAAGATTATGACAATTTAAATTAGGAAAATCCTTATAAGGAAAAAAGCATTTATATAAATGCATCTGACAGCTGAGCATGTTTCATTAAGTTACGTCTGCTTTATTTGTGGAATGACAGTTGGCTCCTGCCAGTGTATCATGATGGTCAAATTTCATAAATCCTTAATCCTACCTGGGTAATGGAGGCAGCAGGAATGCCAGACTGAAAAACCTGTGTTGCTCTCTCATTTTGTGTTCTTCTTTGCCCATATTCTCCCAGGAAAATTAATCTTCAAAAAACTTGGAACAAACATCATGTGGCAAATTATGGGCACATGTGAATTCGTATATGTAAAATGTATGCTCATACCTAACCCAATTCCTAAAAATGAGGCTCTTTTCATGACAACTCTGTACCTTATGTTGTTCGATGGACAGCTGCTCAACACTGAACATTCTTACTGATACCCAGCTTTGCAACAAACGTATTTCTAAGGACAGAATAAATGTTGTGTATGTGTTTTTTTACACATCACTGTCAGTAGTATATTGACCATTCTTCTCTATTTTCAAAAAAAAACAAACCAAACCAAACAAAAAGGCATTCTAGGATGTGTGGAGGAGTGGTCAGGAAGTATCAGGGCTGTACATCCTGAGTAGCCAGTCGTCCATCAGCTCAGAAGCAGAGCTCAGTTCTGTGAGGCAACTCACCTGTTTCCTCCTCCGCTTCTTTCTGAGGGAGCTGCTGCTTACACTTAACATCTCCAAACAACCTACAGTAATATGCATTTGAAGTTCTGCCAAAGGAAAGTGTAACAGCGTTTGACAGTAGCGGATATTGTGAAGATGGGAAGGTTTTTTTGTTTGTTTTTTCATTTCTTGAGATGAGCCTTTCCGTTTTTGCTTGAAGTTTTGCTTGATTAATGCATTCATTAAAGAGAAGTGACGGTAATGATTAAACAAAAACATCTTTAAAATGCAGAGTTCATTTCAACCCATTTGGTTTTGTTGCACACAAATTGGATTGGCATTGCATCCTGCACAGCAGGTACTCCACTTGAAATCAAAGACAGATGCTTTTATAGGATTAGAAAGGATATCTTGAGGGGTGGAGGAAGAGACTGAGGTGGGGGGGTTTTGTTACTTTCTCTTTTCTATAGTGCTTCTTAGTAAAAATGCTAAATGAATAGTGATAATACTGCTGTTTTGTCTGCCTTGAGAACTAATAATACTGTTTGCTTACAATTAAAAGGAAATAAAAGCTCCATTGTAACTTGAATTGTTAACAAATCAAGAATACTTAATTGAGAATCTTTTGCTCATAAATAGCTAATGGCACCTGCATCTATTTGAATCGTAATGCTAAATATCTCTGAATGAAACTAAATGTTTGACTGCTGAGTCATATCAGGAAGCCACATTAAATACTTATTATTAATATTATTACTATTATTATCCTGCAGCATACATATCTTTAAGACATTCACAGAGAGTTTATCCTTGTACGTGCTCAAACAGAAACTCACAAAGGAGCTGCAACATGCAGGGGATGGTAGTTGGTTATGATAAATACAACCAGTGCACATCTCTTGAGTGGATGATCTCAAAGAGTGTGTCGCATGCAGAAGTGCTGAAGGTGCTGATCCTCCTCAGATGCCCTCTGGCCAGTTGACTAAGGAAGCCAAAAGAGGGACAGGCTTTGGCTCAGTTCTACAATTATGGTGGTACCTTCCATTTAAAATGCCAATTTGGCTGGATATTACTCTGAGCATCCAGTGCCTATTAGTAAACTACAAGCAGCTTTTGATGCAGAACATCTTGATACTGCTTGGCATGTAAAATGATCATATCATACTACGTTGACTTTGGTCCCCAGAACTGGAGTATGTATGTTCCCAGTATTCTGATATGCCTAATCTTCCAATATTTCTGCACATTATAGCTTTTCAATTAATGACTTCTACAGTTAGTTAGCGCTGTTCGCTACTTTCCACATAGCCATAAATACGCAACAGAATGGACTTCCAAAACACATCATATTTAGTCCCTTTCTAAAGATGGTTTGAAGAGCTGCTTCTGCCTCCTGGCACCACAAAGCATGAAAAAATGAATTTTACCATTATATACATACACACACACACACACACACACACACATATATATATATAAATCTTTTTTTTCCCTTTTTTTTACACCTATATTACCTTCAGTCAAATCTTAGCCTTGGCAGTAAATAACAGAACTGAAAGGAGAAGCAGCTTTCTGGGAAAATCTATTTTTTTTCTTATTTTTGCAATGTTGTTAATTTCCTTACATGTACGAAGATTTTGATTACATTCAGAGTTCACTTCTGTGTGTTATTCAAATACAACAGATGGAGTTTTGTTAACCCCCAGCAATTTGTTGTTGCATTTTGAAACAATAAAGAAAGAAACTGGGAAATAAGAGAGAAATACCACATACTCCAAGCAATTCAAATTTTTATTCACTTAATTTCTTTTGACAATATTTTATCAAGTACTTTGAGTTTCATCTCAGTTGTTACTATCAGTTACTTCAAGATTATGAGAATCATGACTGCAATGGACTCCTGTTTGGGCTTTAATTCCTGGTTTCCTTTTGCCTGATTTAGAAAAGTCTTCAGAGAGGGTCTGAGATGTGCCTAATATAATTTGCATGAGTATGGTGTGACCGACATGATTTTTTCAATTGTGGAGTCCTAAAATTCCCTTATAGGGCTTGTATTTGTATTCTAATAGTTAATTTTTTCACATTTCTTACATTATCTCTTTAATGCATATGGTTTATCTAAGCTAAGAACTACATTTTGATTTTGTTGATCATATCATAATAAGGAATGGCATTTTGTCATTCATTATTTCACTGCTGCAGAAATACTCTTATTCTGCAAATTATAATTATAGCCCAAGACTCTTTCCTGACTTTACTTGCAAAACTGATCTCTATCATTTATTTTTCTCTTTTTTTTTTTTAGTTTTGGTTTTTTTTCCCCTTTTTTCAATTTTTTTGAGCACTAAAATTCTTTATCTATGTTCCGTATGAATGTTAAAATGAATTCTGGACTAGGTTATTTTGTTTTTGTCTATTTTTAAGAATAAAGGATCAGTCTTAACCTATATAGCTCAAATGGTGTGGACCAGGGGAATAAATCAGTCAGCTTTATATTTTTGCTTGTCCTACTTGAGAAACAAACTTTGTCACTTAACGCTCTTTCACAGTGATTCTTACATTCAGTTGTTAAATCAAACTCCAGACTCCCAAGGAATGTGTTGATTCTTAGAAATGAATAGAAAACAAAAAATTGAGGCCAGGAATTGGAGAGGTAGATTTTCTATCCTTAGGAGACAATGAAGATCAACATTTTTGCATAAGAAGAATCAGGTTGCTTTTTCTGCTCCTTTTATTAGTATATAAGCTATTTAAATGGTTGAGATTTTCAAAAACTCTGTAATAAATGAATGTTTTCCATTGAACTTTTGAGAGAGATGCATTCTTTTAAATTAATGAACAGAGAAACAGTTTGCTTACTCAAGAGCAGTATCCCCATTAAGAAAAGATGTGGTATTTATCATGAAGCAATCAACTTAATTGCCTTCGATTATGAATTTGGCTTGGATTTTTGGGTTTCCGCCACCGCGGTTTTTAATAGCACAAATGAATTTTTCATAGAATGAGAATGAAAATAAGTTCAAAAATTATGAATTCAAAGATGAATTTTTCCACTGTGCATTCTTCTGGACTCCTGCTGGAAATCACTGAGTCAGATGTTGTTATTGCTTATCAGAAGAACCATCCAGATGGGAAGTCTTTCTGTGTTAGCAGAGGCTGTAGGAATGCAGTAACAGGGAAACAATCCTGAGGTCTTCCAAAGGCAAATACAAGAGGCATGTGATCAACCTTGCACGGGGACTTGAGGACTTTTACTTCTGTGTGGTTTCAGTACTAGCTCAAATATTTATACAGTCATGGTACAGTATAGATGCCCCTGATCCACATAACTTTTCAAGCTTATCTTCTCCATTGTAGCATGGAGTCAACATCAGGTCGGGCAAATCACTTCTTGTCATTTTGGAAACAGACCACTTCAGATCCACAACTGAGAAGATACACATTGTTTATATGCACAGTTAGTGAAATGGAGGTGAAAGATTCGGGGGATTTCCATTTTCAGAAGTACATTTCTTCCTTTCCTCTCTTTCTTTCCAATCCCTTCTGCATGAGAACCATGTGCTTCCTGCTCAGTGGATCTGAGCTCTTACTGTTTGCAAAAATATTAAATCTGAGGGTAGCAGTGAGGTGGGGTTAGCTTCTTCTCCCAGGTAACAGTGATGGTTACAAGAAGGAATGGCCTCAAATTTTGCTAGGGGAAGTTCAGGTTGGATATTAGAAAAAAATTCTTCTCAGAAAGAGGGGCGAGGTTGGAACAGGCTGCCAAGGGAACTGGTGGGGTCACTGTCTCTGGGGGTGTTTAAGGAAAGAGTAGATGTAGTGCTTATTGACATGGGTTAAGGAGTAATATTGGAGGTAGATGGATGGTTGGACTGGATGATCTTAGAGGTCTTTTCTATGAAAACAGTGATTTAACACAGCTCCATAGTAAATAAAACAACTACTTAACAAGATTTGAGATGCAAAGTGTACTTCATTTACTGCATAGAAGGTTAAACACTCATACAGGACACCCTCCCGTTGAGTCACAAAGTACAGAATGGACCCCTTGCTTTCTAAGAAACAGAAGCAATAGAATAAATGCTTTCCTGAAGGCAATTCTTTAGTGTAGTAACATCACTAAGTAGCTAAGAAAAACCTTATGCCAATTTAGCTGGGACCAATTGGCTATTTATTGTATCATAGCTATTTTATTTTAAATTATAGAATCACCAAAGTTACAAAAGACCTCTAACATCATCCATTCCAACTGTAAACCTATCACCAGTATTTCTCACTAACCGTGTCCCTCAGTACAATATCTAAATATTTCTTGAACACTTCCAGGGATGGTGACTCCAGAACCTCCTTGGGCAGCCTGTTCCAGCTCCTGACTGCTCCCTCAGAGGAGAATTTTTTCCTAATGTCCGACCTAAATCTCCCCTGATATAACCTGAGGCTATTCCCTCTAGTCCTATTGCTAGTTACCTGGGAGAAGAGGCTGACCCTCACCTCACCACAACCTCCATTCAGGTAATTGTAGAGAACGATAAGGTCTCCCTGAGCCTCTTCTTCTCTAGACTAAGCAAACATAGTTCCCTCAGCCTCCCCTGATAAGACCTGTGCTCCAGACCCCTCAACAGCTTTGTTGCCCTTCTCTGGACATGCTTCAGAGCCTCGATGTGTTTCTTGTAATGAGGAGCCCAAAACTGAACACGGTACTCAAGGTGCAGCCTCACCAGTGCTGAGTGCAAAGGGACGATGGCTTCTCTGCTCCTGCTGGCCGCACTGTTTCTGATACAAGCCAGGATGCCATTGGCCTTCTTAGCCTCTGCTGGCTCATGTTCAGCTGAGCATCAACAAATAACCCCATGTCCATTTCCTCTACGCAATAATAATTTATTTTTACAAAATTGCAAAAATAATAACTTTTTGTACTAGCAAGCAATATTTTAGTTACCAGAGGTATTCTGTTATGGACCTGACATTCACAACCAGCATTTCACCCCTTAATTTACATATCATTTTCACTTCTTTCTCAGCTCCTGTGGTCAAAACACATCAGCAGAGTTAATTTTTAGAGAGATTTGGGAGATTTCCTAAGAATAAAGAACTACTGAGAATGATGTAGAAGTTTGGGTTTTTAAAAACAAAAAAAAACAAAAACACATTTGTGTTGGCTTTTCTACTTTGAGCATTGATATTCCAGTTGGATTTTCTGTTTTGAGGGAGTGCTTTTATTTGTTGTTGTTGTTGTTCTGTTTTAATAGACAATCTATCATGCAATTTTTAATGGCTCTGATTTTCATGGTTGTGCTATTGAAAAATTATTTCAGAAAACACATTCCAGTATGTATTTGAAAGATGTTACTTAATTCTAAGTAAAATTTAAAATTCTTCATATATCCCATATCTAAAAAATTAATTTTGAGGCCAACCTAATTTAGGAATCTTATAATCCAGGAAAATCAGGCTGCTGTCTGACACACGTTAGTAAATGCTGACTTCTCCCAGTGGTAAATGCTGCATGTGCTTGTAGCTGTCATGAGATCAGGCAGATGTGTTGTCTGACAATAGTTGTATTTTTGACTTACCTGTCAAATTTGAGAGGAGGTGTTGATGGTATGCATGGTTCAAAAGGGATGGAGGTGAATGAATACAGTGTATGTCTGAAAAAGACAGCTGGAAATGTATGAGTTAAATGTATATTGTTTTGTAGTAGGGTAAATTTTTAATCCCACTGCAAATGTACTTTTTTTGGTGAAGGAAGTAATTGATATTTGGGACACAGAGGGACATAAATATTTTATTCAATCTCCTAAATATAAAAGGAGTCATGTGGGTTCTTTCATGAACTTGTATGTTTGTAAGGTTTAAGATGAAGGAATTTATTCATGAATGTTGAGAAGCAAAGATACCATCAGCAACAACAGCTGCCTAAATCAGTTGAGACAGTAGTGACTTACATAGGTTTGGTTTAGATCTGCTTTTACTTTTGTGGGAAGTGAGCTTGTAAACACTCACTCTTTTGAAAGTCAGTAAAAAAATCTCTGCAGGTGGTGACACACCTTTTTCTCTTAGTTGACTAAAGCCCATCACCAATTCCTGTGTTCTCGTCCTTCTTTGGCACTGACAGTGTGGTACAGAGCTACTAATAAGAACTGCAAGAAAAGCCTGGGTTTTTCTTTTGGAACGAGCTTTTTTTCTGAGATGCTAATTGATCCCTCCTTGACAGAGCAGCAGTGGCACAAGTTAACTGCATAGGATTTGGTGTACGTTTTCTTGAATAATATGGTTTTTGGTTATTTTTTAAGACTTTGTGTTCAGGTATTTAAAAACACGAAAATATCATAGTGACACAGTGGTCTCACATTTAGTAACACAGCAGGAAGAGGTGTGTCAAGATACATGCAAGTGGTTCGTGACACCACTGATTGTTCTGAGTTAGAAAATTAAAACATCCTCCCAAGCCCTCCTATTTTTATAGAACCATAGAATCATTTGAGTTGGAAGGGACCATTAAAAGCAATCCAGTCCAACTGCCCTGCAGTGAACAGGGACACCCACAGGTAGATCAGGTTTTTCAGAGCCCCGTCCATCCTGACCTTGGGTGTCTCCAGGGATGGGGCATCCACCACCTCTCTGGGCAACCAGTGCCTCACTACCTTTATTGTGAAAAACTTCTTCCTTATATCCAATCTAAATCTCCCCTCTTTTAGTCCCCTTTAGATACAGAAAGGCTGCTCTTGGGTCTCCCCACTGCCCTCTCTTCTCCAGGCTGAACAGCCCCACCTCTCTCAGCCTGACCTAAAAAGAAAAAAGTCCTGTGGCCTAACACATATGCATACTGTTTTTTCTTTCAAATGAGAACAGAAATGTGAAGGATGTAGAAGAAACCCAGCTCTCCCTTGTGTTACCTGTTGGTAAGCAGTGATGTGGGACTGCTGCTTGCTCTGCTATACCTGGGCAGAGCTTGTGCCCATGGCCAGTCTCTGGTAAGGGACAGATGTGATTAGAGCAAGATATTGAAATAGTGTTTGTATCAGGAAAAAATAATGTTGCAAATGCCTTCAATTCAGTTCACTGCTCTTTACCCTTTCTTTAGAAACTAGCCCCTGACAATCCCCACCTATGCATGTGTGAAGACAGAGTGAGGCATGGCCCCAGTCTAACCCAACAGGCAGGGAAGATGTAGCAAGCATGCAGATGTGAAGCAGAGGTGTGAGCATCATCTTGAACAAAGCTAGCAGGGGGTTGTCAGCCCTGTCAGAGCCTGTCCCCTCCTCTCAGCTCCTGCCTGGTTAAACAGAGGATACATCAAGTTGTTTTGAAAAAGCTCACCAAAAAGCAAGTATAATGCATTCACTAAATTTTACTGCACTGCATTGTCTGCTCCTTGTTTATCCAACTTTGTTAATGTTATTATCAATCCCTCAGGAAAATATTTTGCTTAAAATCTGTGGTGTAGCCTCTGTTCTTTTTTTCTCTCATTATATTGCTTGATGCCACTTGAGCACAGCACACTGCTTGAAAAACCTTTGAAAATATAGATTGGGTGATCTATCTCTTTTAGACCATTCACTGATGAAATTTCTACTGTACTACTTTATTGTGACATTACCTGACTAGATAAAACCATTTTCTGTCTGAGAAAGGAGAGAAGCTGGCAGCGTCTACATAAATCGCATTACTCATTTCATGCCAAGACAGGGGTTCCCAAAGGGAGACCCTTGGGGACACTTCCCTCCTCAACAGAAAACAAGCAGAGATGCAGCCTGTTTCTGAGGGATGGGGATGATCAGTTTTGTAACGTTGCTGTTATTGCAATAAATGTTCGTGGTCCAACTATTACAGTTTGGCTTAATAGCAGCAACCACAGGCTCTGCCCTGAGCTCTAGAGTAAGACTGAGATATTGTCTATAGCTGCCTGAGCCAGTTAGGGCAATGATGTGGGGATAGGCACCAAGAACAGCTCTGGAAGATTTGGAAGAAATTCTTTCCCATGGTGGGGTTGAGGCGCTGTTACAGGCTGCCCGGAGAAGCTGTGGATGCCCCATCCCTCTTAATGTTCAAGGTCGGGATGCATGGGCCCTAGGCAGCCCAGCCTAGCAGAAAGTTTCCCTGCCTTTAGCAGGGCAGTTGGAACTAGATGATCTCTAAGGTCCTTTCCATCCCAAACCACTGCATTTATCTATGAACAGACAGCCCAATAGCTATAAGAAAGTAAAGCATATATGAAAGAAATACACCCTCTTTGTCCCAAAACACTTGACATCACCATTGGACTCCAGTTCCATAGAAATGAATGGATATTTTAAAAGAATATAACACAGGTCTGCTCATGCCAAAATTTTGCACGGCCTAGTTAAATATTACTGTCCAGTATTAGTGTGGCAGCTGCCAGATCAGTTTGTGAAAGCACTAGCTTTTAGTTACACTTATTTCTGTGAGCTGTTCACCCACTAAACCCTAATGTGCTTCATAAAAGGCAGGTAAAATTCTTATCCTTGTTTTCCAGATGGCAGACAGCAGTCTTTAGAGATAACTGAATGGTGGAGCTGGACAGGATTTCTGGGGGAAAAAAAAAAAAAAAGTCAGTAAACATTTATTCATTAAAGCTCTTTTGCAAAAGCATATGCTTTGATGAAACTACTGGCGCAAAGTTTTTCCTGTGTCTGGTACAGAATTTAAAGTGAGAACTTCTGTGCTAGTTGAGAAGCAAATACGGCCTTCTTCTATCACTGCACAGGGCCCCTAATCTGAAAGATGTCAGGCTGCAAAATAAAGCACCTATTGCATGCACAGCCTGTGTGGCACAGCTATGAGCTCACCTCTTCAGTTCAGGCACAACAGGAACATGAACTGGGACCTCCTGTTACCCTTGAGAACATCCTAAGCTCCTAGCCTCTGGTATGTTACACACCTTTTTCCTCACAGATTTTTAAAATAATCTTTTTGCAAAGGACCTACAGCTTCCAACCTCCCAGCACACACACCAGATAGTTTATTTCTCGTAAGGCTTTGGTACAACATTAGCAGAGATGAAAAGAGAAAGCCTTTCTAAAACACTTGGCTACTAGAGAAAGCTGTCTCGTCACTGCAGAGGCAAGTGCCTGCTGCTTGTCCAGTAGAGACACCACAGAATCAATTGAATCATCTAGGCTGGAAAAGACCTTCAAGATTATCATATCCAGCCAGCAACCTGACCTGATTAGTCCCATCACTAATCCATCTCCCTTACTGTCACAATCACACATCCTACATACCTCCAGGTATAAGGACTCCGCCACTTCCCTAGACAGCCCATTGCAATGCCTGTCCACCTCCTTGTGAAGAAATTCCTCCTGATATTCAATCTAAGCCTTCCATAGTGCTACTTGAGACTATTTTGTTGCATACTATCACTTGTCAGCAGAGGAAAGAGACCAACACCCATCCTGCTACAACTTCCTTTCAAGTAGTTATGGACAGCAATGAGGACTCCCTTCAGCCTCCTCTTCACCAGACTAAACAGCTCCAATCTTTTCTGAGACTCCTCATAACTGATCCCTTCAGCAGCACTGTTGCTTTTAGATCAGCCAGCCAACTGGTTCTTCAGAGCAGAGCCATGGGGCAGCCGAGGTCGCAGTGCCACCAGATGCTGAGGCATTAATGGAAGGCATAGTGCTGCCTAGGGCTGCCTTTTGTTGTCCTGCCCAGGTGCTTCTGTAAACTCTGTGTAGCTGGGAGTGAAGAGTGAGCCACGTTTTCAGACTGCTTTGCAAGAAAGGCCTGCAGTGTGTCCTTTCCTGTAAGGCTGTGTGGGGCTTTCCTCACACCAGGCATGTACTTGGAATCACGCTGGGGATGAATGCAAAACAGTTTAACAGTGTAAAATAGAGTGGGCTGAAGAGCTAGAACTCAGAATAATTAATTTGTACTTGACAGAGAAAACACTTTGTTCTGTCCTATCAATAGCTGCTGGGAAGAAACTTGTGGCAGAGCCCTAGAAAATAATAACTGTCTATGCACAGTACTTCTGGTGCCACGCTGCCCTTCTGAGCCTCTAGAAAGAAGCTTTTACTCTTCTCCTTTGAAGGAGGCTTTGATCTGCAATGAACTACCACAACACTAACAGTAGTGTTCTGCACTTCTTAGGGCCTGCTTCCCAACACAGAACTCCTGTATGGAGACTGAAGGAAACATCCAGCTGCGCCTGAGAAGTGGGCAGGTTAGTCTGCCTTTCCACAAGAGGGGGAAGCAGAGATCTGAAGGACTAGGAGATGTTCTCATAGACACACAGGAGGCCTGCCGTGCACCAGAGACCAAGTACAGGAGCATTGGCTCCTTCAGCATGCAGACTGTGCTTGGCGCCATGCAAGGAGAGCACTGCCAGCCTCCCGATGGATGCCCTGTTCCTGCCTTGCCTGCGTGGCCACATCCCCACCTAGAGGCTCAGTGCTGTAGGAGGAAATTAAAAGTTAAAAATTAAAAAAAAATGCAATCTTTTGTAGCTGGTTTTGATTCTGGTTTTGTTTTCTTTTTTTTTTTTTTTTCCTAAACACAGTTGTTTTTTTTTTTTCTGTTCTTTTTCTTTTTTCTTTTTTCTTTTTTTCGGGGAGAAGGGGGGTCCCACTTTGTTTTCCAGCTGCATCCAAAATACCCAGGACTCTGTAGTCAGCTGATTAGTGTCTTCTGGGGTCTTTTCTCCTTTGATAAAATGCTGCTGGCTGTTCTGTACCTGCTACGTTATGTCCTTCCCCCTCTCATATATATCTATCTATATCATATGGAAAGGATCAAACAGTTTTGATTTTTCCCAATGATACTGAGAAATGCAATATTTATCACAGGTTACTTGCAGAGAAGAAGAAAGGGGAATCTACGAATGTTCCCTTCAGCTGTGTTTCTGTCAAGGCACAGTATACATCCCAGTCCACCTCTATTTGGCTCAGTGTGTTAGTTCTGCTCACTATAAGCTGTAATGCAGCAAGACTGATCAAGTTGGTTGCCCACTGGCCATGCGAAGGAGGGAAAACAACCAATGCTGGTTGTTAGTTATCCCCACTAAAATGCTAAACAAATCTCCCAGCAGCTAAACTCTCTTCCCTTTTTATTACTCGCTGTACCTTGTAAATCAAATATTTATTAACTGAAAACAGCTTTGCTCGCTGACTGATCTTGCAAACACGGGACAAATCCGCCACAGCTGGCTACTAGCCAATTGCTTATTCAGGCTGCTAAAGGAAATCAGCCTGTTGGAAAGACAAACTATGTGATGATCCCCCCCCCCCGCCTTCCCCCTCCCTGTTCTGCTCAGGAACAAACTGCTGGCATCGCTGCTTTGCCTGCCATCTTTACCTTTCATGAAAGCGAGCGTGTCTGAATGAGGTCACTACGACTCTTTTGAAGAGGACCTTTTTTCCATCGCACCAGTGTCAAAACAAAGCTTTCATGGTTTGAAATCGCATGAGCAGACACAGATGTTGTTTCAATTAGCATATCAGGTCCATCACCCGGTGAAATGAAAAGATCTTTTAAGTATCTGTTTCCATGATTGCCGTCTGATCATCTCTTACCATCTCCTGTCTTCTGCCTGTACGTTAATACATGGGGGTCCTCAACAGTCTGGCTGCAGCTAGCTAAAAGCCCTTGGATGATGAGGGATAACAGTGTACAAAGATTTTTGCATTGCTTCAGGCATTGCATTTTGTCACTCTAATGAAGGTAATTTGGTGGCCATTGCCTAATAACTATCCCTAGGACCCCGGAGTGGCAATGCAGTTGCATGTAGTCACTGAGAAGGAAGCAACAGAACATAGACTGCAGGCAGTCTCAGCAGCTGTAAAAGGAGCCTCTTTTGGGTGCTGTTTTCTCTCTCAGCAGTACCAGAGTCCATGTCTGCAAGCGTGGTTATCACAGTGAGCACACACAGCTGGTCAGACAGGCAGGTTTCAGCGCCCCTTCTTGCAGCTGAGGATCCGCATTTCATGCCATGAAGTTTTGCTCAGCAGCTCTGCACACTTGACACTCCTGCCATCTGTGGTTCCATTGATTGGTTATTACCGAAAGGACTTCAGATCTTATTAATGCTTCGTGTAACTACTTTTGTTCTCTCTAGCAGTAACTGAAAGAAGTATGCAGAGATTTAAAGCAGCACTTTTGCCCTGCTTAGGCAGCAGCCAGCTCCTGAGTATATATCCCTTGTTTTCTGCAAGCACACACAGGGGTTACTCGCTTCCCCTCTGTCTGCATGCTACCACTTCTGCTGCACTCCAAGCATCTTAGCCCTCTAAATGCAAATATCTGCACAGTAAGTGGCAATATCCCAAATACTGGTTTGCTCTGTGGGTCACAGTCATCTCCAGGTCCTTCAGATGAGGCTGCACTTAGAGCAGGAGGAGGTCAGTGCTGGAAGGGGATGGGGTCATTGGTGTGTGTTACTGAAGTCAGGGGTGGCTCTCCAAGGATGGATTGGGTTCTTGTCAGGCTAGCCACATTTTTTTTCAAAGGCTAAAAAACATAATAATGTCTGGGTCTTCTGACCTATTCCTTTGTGAAATATTGCTATTATTTTCACTTTTTCATTTTTATACCTTTAGATATTTTAAGATGGATATCCTCTGTCTTTAATCACTTTGCCAAGCTAGAAATATTTATATACAAAAAAATCTACATTTTATATTTGTGACAAGACAAATGAGCATTACTGAGCAAGCAGCAACTGCCAGAACCCACAAATCTCTGCGTTTGTTTTACATCCAGAGAACAGGGACAGTATATTTTATAGTGTGCATTAACAAGATGGTCATCTGAGACTACTCATTTAGATAGCAAATAGCCAACGAGTTATTGTTGCTTTTTAAAAACGTTTTTTGAATGTGCATGAACTATTGCCTCAAAAGTTCCCTGCATACTTAGCAAGGGTGGAGCAGGGAAATGCATGCAGTCCATGAAGAGCTACTCACTGCCTGTGTCTGTTACAGCCAAAACAAGGTTATTCCACTTAAGGGCACCTTAAGATTTATATAATATATTTAGATAATATTGTTCTGAGCTTTAGTAATTAATGACTTTGTAAAACTATTTGATAAGATACTATACCTAGCTACACTACGGACATGTCTACTCATGCAAGATGATGTGACTGATGAAGACACAGGTATTGCAGCTGGGGCATTCTTGCACAAAGCTTTCCTGTTGCCATGAAGTGGTACTTCATCAATTAAAAAAAAAAGAAATGGGGTTAGGGGAGTTAGGGGGTTGAAGCCTTGTGTTGTATATTGTGATTAATTTTTTATGCCTAGGAACAGGCCTTGTGTATAAGTAAGTTCAGCATCACCTGTAGGTTCCGTTCATCTCACAGAAACTCTTCTTTACTTGCAGTATGCTCCACCTAGGAAGTGAGGGGACACACTCCAGATGAGTGTCAGAGCCAGGTTGAGGAAACAAAGCCTTAGATATCCATTCTGCCAGCTAATGGTGTCCAGCCATGTGAGTTAGCCTAACATAGACAGATAGTAATGGATTAGCTGCTCTAGAGCAGATGTATTATTGACAAGTAATCATTTGCAACCTACTGTCCTCTTCCACCCAGAATTTTCCAACTGAATATCCCTACGCCCCATCATCCTAGCACCATCTAATGTCAAGCCTGGAGACTCATGTATGATTAACTGGGGAACACAGCAAGCAGGGGGAGAAAATCAAATATGGTTGGTTTAGGTGGTGGTGATTGGTTGGGGTCTTTGGTTGTTTTTTTCTTTTTTTTTTTTTTTTTTGGTTGTTTGGATACTAATTGTGGGGATTTTCTTGTATTTTTTTTTAATGTTATGTTTGTTGGTTGGTTATTTTTTGTTTGTTTGTTTGTTTTCTTGTTACCATAGACTCCTACAGCAGCTTCCCAAAAATCTGCAGCTGCAACAGCCATACAGTTGCTTTTATTTCCAAATCCTGCCACCTTCTTAGCAAAATAGTCTTCTCTTGGATATTTGAAATCTCTCTGCATAGAAGAGGATAATAAGTGGGGACCATATTTACTCAGTCGGGACATTGAAATCTTCACTTTTGTGGAAGTGTATCTTGGCTGAATGAATGAGTGCATAGAGGTATTGAGAAGAGACTTCATGAAACATGCAGGCTTTTAAATGGAGGTGGTTAAAATGCCACTGCTCAGGAGTGCTGGCTTATTTCCAAGTGGATAGAGCAATGGAGAACAGTGTGCGCCTCAGAGAACTGCAAAAAGAGACCATAGTCACCTGGTAGTGTGAGCTGGCATGCAAATCTACAGAAATTATTGCAAAGTGTCTTGTGAAGTCAGAAGCACAGCAAGAATGCTGGCATTCCTGAAGCTGGTCCCTGCACAGTGTGTGCCATGCTAGCTTGTTGCCAAATGCTGAGTTTACTAACACTACAGAGCCAGGAATGTGCATTTGTTGCCCTTCTGTTGTACTGACTCTAAGGGGTTAAGTCTTGCAGTTTGAAAAGTAAAACTCTGTGTTAACAGATTAGTTATTGTATGTAGAAATGACTAAAGTCTGACAGTCACGTGTCCCCTGGGAAGGACAGCTCATGAGAATCAGATAACAATGAGGAAAAAATATGCTTTGGGGAAAACCTTCCAAAATTTTTAGTAGTTGTCTACAGTGTGTTTTTTTCCTTATGTCTAGCATTAGCTCCAGAAAAGAGGAATACTTTTGCTAGGTGCATCTCCTGGTCCATGTGCATGGCTCTCCACACCACAGCTGGCCGCTTATCATCTCAGCTATGGACAGGGGTAGCTGCTCACATGGAGGTGTATTAAAACCATGAGGACCTTCAGTATGTACCCAGTCAGAACTCCGAGGGCTACCTCATCTCTTAGAGGCCTCTCCAGTAGTGCCCACATTCACATCTAAAGGAAAACCCTCCTGGCTCCCCAAACCCTTCCATCTGCATCACCCTTCCCAAAACTCATCTTGCCCTACAGTCCCTGTCCTACAGAGCAGGAGCCACCTGTCATGAAAGAAACTAGCCCAGCTCACCAAGTGTTTGGAGGCCATACTTCAACTGATTGCTGATTGAAAATGGAGGAACGATGCGCCTATCTCATAATTACCTTCTGAAAGTAGCCTTCTTTGGTAAGGATAAGCTTTGGAGAGGAAGAGAAGTAGCTACACGAAGGAGTCACCCTGTGTCCTTACAAATAGATGGGATTTCAGATGTGGGAACGCCCAAGCCCCAGCAGCTGCTGTGTGTGCCCACACTGCTGACACGAAGGAATTCCACCTGAAGTTTGTCACTGAACAAGTGAGATTGCTAAGGTTTCGGGTGTGATTTTTCTAAATTTATCTAAATTTCTCATAGCAGATGTTTTGTCTTCACTTCCCATTTGTTTTAATTATTCCTGATGTTTTGCCTATCAAATTGCAGGCTTCTTCAAAGGGGAAAGAATAAGCAGTTGTCATAACAACAAAGCTCTTCATTACCACATGAACCTTTGACAGCTTTATTTAAAACATTGAAAATAAATAAATAAATAAAAGAAAAATTCTACCAATTATTTTTATCAGTCCGATTCATGTTCTCCTTAAACCGATTACAGTGTGTTCTCCAGCAGCTACACTGTGAAGGGAATACTGCATGAATATTTATTATAGTGCAAACTTCAAGAAAAAATATATTTAAAAAGTGAGTTTGTTATCCTTATGAGCTTTCCATGGCAATAGCAACCCTTGAGTGTTTATTAGGCTGTATGATGTGAAATTTAAAGGCACTTTTTTTTTCTCTTTTTTTTTCTCCCACACACAGCAAAATGGTCACTGTGAAATAAAAATACCGAGAGAGCCATTCATACGTTCTGGTCAACTGCATCTTCCCTTTTATAAACCAAAAGAGGATGTTAGGATCCTGGAGATAGAGAAGGAGTGATTTGTTTGCAAAGGGGACAGGGCCCTTTGCAAAGCTTAGAACTAAACCTGGCTAGAATCATCAGTTCTCTGAATCTGAGAAAGAGGAGGAGAAATGATGACCTCCTGCTCTGCTATCTTGCAGAAGGGAAAGCTGCAGGGAGGTGCTGCTTGCTCTTTCCCAGCACTGCAAGAGTGAGATGCAGGCTGTGAGCAGGATGAGAGCACTGGCCTAGAGACAGGTTGTGCCAAAGGGGACCAGCAGCACACGTACCCTGTATTTTCTTTGCACAGGAGAGGCAGATAGCTCCTACTGCCTCCTTTTTCACTTGCAGACTCTTATTTGAAAGATACTTTTCTCGATTTCACATTCTAATTTTTAGTATGAAATAAAAGCTAAATGCCTTTCATCTTTTCCAGGCATTTATAGTATCCTTAGTAAAAGGATTTTTCTGCCGCAAAGTGAAGGATAATACTGGAATTGTTAAACTTGTATCCCTTAAAATAAGTTACATTTGTCCTCAGTTTGAACAGAGATGTTTCTTGCTGGGCCTAATCAACAACTTAATTCTTTCTCTAAGCCAAGGAAAGAATGAATATCTGCAGAGACCTATCATTCTCTCTTCCATCCATAAAAGAATATAAAAAGCATCTGTGGCATTTATCTTACAAAGATGATAGCTGCAAATTGTCTTGCCTCACTGGCACTCCTCCTGCAGATGTCCATAATTCCTCTGTCATGACAATGACCAAGAAAAAGCAGGGGAAATCCCAAACAGATGAAGCCAGACTCCTTTCTCTAAAGGACAGATTACTTAACCTCAGCAATGTGTTGGGACTGTAGTATCCAACAGTTTTTGGACTGAGATGCTCCTACTTAATTTTTAACGAGGACTGGCTGCACAGAGAAGAACTCATTTTATTCCTGAGAGAAGGTGATGGGGGGTATTCGGTATATTAGTTTCCTTGTAACCTACTTCATCTTCCCACAAGTTGGGTTTGACGGCTTCACTCTGATGGGAAATGTGGCTCAGACTCTCCTGTTACATGAGACGGTGTAGGGAGTTATTATTTAATTATGACAACTACACATATACAAGACATTGCATTAGGAAACACACATACACCATCTGCTAGATTCCATGATTTAGCTGTAGGCGTACAAGAGCGGAGTCTTATGAGCATTAACTCTATTCTAGGAGACTATAAATGCAGGTCTCCTTGTACAGCAGTGCTGAGGGAGGCATTCAGAGAGAGAACATTCCTCGATGATATAGTCATTACTGTTTCAGAAAGATGTTAATTTTTACAATAAATAAACTTAATCCTTTTATGCAGATCGTTTTAGAAAATAAACAGGCCATTTTTATGAGCTACTTAGAACTGGGGATGGGATGGGATTTGCAGTAGGATCCTGCATATGCTATAAATTGTAAGCAATTTTTAATTCCTGGGGAACTACTGCAGATCATTAGTTGTTGTTTTTTAAATAACGTATAGATGCAACATTTCTGTGTGTTTCAAAGCATTTAAAAAGCAAAAACATTGCCTGGCGGCACTAAATTGCTGATTACGAAAGAAAGATTATCATAATCTATGCACTCCACTTGTGTTTCTAACACACAATCTTTATTTGATTGCTTCTCAAGAACTAGTACAGAAAATTGAGCATGTGGGAGGGCATGGTCACTGGCCTTTGAAGCATCAGCTCCCCTGGGTTCCAGGTGGTCTCCTCTCCTGATCACATCTGTAACTTCAGCTGGGTCTAGCAAACTGCTATCTGGTTCTGGTGCCTTTAACCACTGTCCCCACTTGTGGAAAGGAAGCAATAATATGGTTTTGGCTCAGGAGAATATTACTGTCTTGTATTAAGGGGGCTATGAACAGTAATGTATGATGAATGCGTGATTCTGATGCGAACAGTTGATTAATGTTTGTTGGAGAAATAGTGTGCTATCTTGAGAATAACAGAGATGTCTTTTTGATGAAGTATGGAGGAAATAAACAATATTAGTGGCCATAGAAAGTCGTTGAATGTCTATGAGGAAATCTTGAGAGGATACTGATTTTGCCTTCTGGCCTGCCATGAGATGGATGCATTTACACAACAGACTGTGTTTTCAAACAGGTTATGATACAATTTCCTGGCTAGGTGGTTTTGCATGTTTGGTGCGAGCCAGTGAAGAAGCTGAATTGCTCTATCCCCAGACATTCTGGCTTTCAGGAGAGAAGTACCCTACAATTAGGGTTGATGCTGCTGACCTGCAGGCTCAATTTGCTGATCTGCATCTGCATATGAGAAGAACAAAGTGGCCCAGCCTGAGCTTCTGTAGTAAACTATCAGACCTCATTTTCTTAGGAAATCTTATTTTCTCTTGAATGCCAAAACTGTTGCTCAGACACCATGGAAAAGAGCCTCACAAAGACTTTAAGAGGTTATTTGCATCACAGAAGCATCCTCAGTTGAGCAGCTACAAGTTGATGTAAAATACTTTCAATTCTTGCAGCGCACAAGCATTAGTAGGACAGCGTTCCTTTTCTTGTTGTGCAGTGAGCCAAGCAGTTGTGCCTTAGAAGTAAAGGAAAAGCAAGACATGGAGTGGCTTTATTTGGGGAGCCCCAGAAGTGCTGTGGTTCTAGCATGCATCCTACTCCTCCAGCTAACAGACCCCACTGCCACACGCAGAAGCCCTGGCTTGCTCATCCAGTTTCAGATACATCAATAGCTAATACAGACAAGAATACCAACCAAGGAGCTGTGTTCACAACCTAAGCCATGCAAGCTGGCTTTGAGTAAACTGGCATTGAGCTGAAGCACCCTTGCTGCCTGCTGACCATATGGACATTCCTGCTACATGCTACATGAACAATGCTCCCTGCACACCCTTGAGCAGAGGGTGCAAGGATCTCTTAAAACCCTGCAGCTGTCCAAAATGCTTATCTACTTAAAAACATCATCTTTTAAGCATCCCAGGTGTTAGGCAAAAGAACAAGCAGATGAAAACATCAATAGTTTTGTTCTGTAAAGGAGAGTTTTTATTGTTTTATTTCTAACACATAATTTATATTGTAAATATAACCTGGGTGAGAAACAGAAAAAGTGTTTTCATCACGAAGGGGACTGTAATTCCCAATTAAACAATGCCTAATAAATGTTGGTATTGTTCAGCCACTGAGGAGGCCACCACTAACATCACACCGCATGCAGGCTCCCAACACTCCTGTTTGTTTCTAAAGCGATCAGGTCACACCACTCAGTTCCCCTCAATTTATTTAAATCTGTTACTTTATTTCAAGTGCTAATTATCTCTCACAACAAACAGAGCCTTGTCAGCTGCAATTACTGGCATTACAATAGATTATCAACAGAAAAGTGTGTCTTGAAGCAAAATGTGTTGCCTTGGTTACCAACCCAAAATGCTCCTGGATTGCATCTGTAGCCACAGTTTCCCAATTATACCTGAAATATTTCATGAGCAAGGCCCCTCTTTTCCTCGTATATTAGTGCAGCCCATCATGAGCCAAATGATTTTGGGATTTAAATTAATGGAAGGTGCAATGTGGAGCTCGCGGTGGGTACTTAAAGGCAAAAGAGAGGGCTTACACTTCACGTGAACGGAGGGATGCATTTTGCTCTTGGAGTTGGCATATAAAGGAATAATTCCACTGTCTTCAGCAGCGATATGCCTGACTTGTAAATGGGAATAGGCTCTTGTCCAGCAAACCAAAGCAGGAGTGTTTAATAAGGATGTTCTCCTTTCCACCAAGCACTTTGACGCGTACGAAGAGCTGGCACGAGGTAGGGAGCTTTGGACTGGATGTAAATGCAGTTTTCAGGATGGCTGTGAGAGCGAGATTTGATTTGATTTGGCAGAAGGATAAATGTCAGCTGTGAAGGAAAGACGAGCTCCAAGTTCAGGCAAGAAGATGGTTGGTTGGGTACGTCTCTCCTCCTGTGTCACACAACAAAAAGCTAAATGCCTCTGACTGCCTAAGAAATATCTGCTTGTCTTTCATTCCATGTACGATTGCTTAAAATAGGAGGGAATCAGAGCCAGTGGAGATACAATGCTTGAAACTTAGTGACCTTGTCGGCTGAATGAGGGGGTGCTGAACAGGGGGACGCGTCACTCTCTAAAGAAGACAGAACACTGGGATACCTCAGTAGATTTTGCATGAAATATGCAAGTAACACAATCTGCAGTCCTATTTGAACCCTGCTTTTGACTCAAGCTTTTATAAGCAATTTTCTCCTTGCAAGTTTTCCAAACATCTCACAGTCCGTCTTTGTGCACCCAGAGAAGCAATCTTAATCTTGAAATAGCTGACCAGCTCGCTCGCTAAGTCTGATCATGCTTAAGCCTAAGATCTCCAAGCAATATATTTGTACATTTGCTTCTGTCTGAGGAGTCTGAAATTTTTGCCTTTCCCAGTCTTCTTATGAGAGCTGAGCCACCATGTAGAAGAGAATCAGCAATGATTTGGCCAGAGAGAAAGAGGGAGACTATAGCCAGGTTTGTGGTCAGGGCATCTGGCTCGAAAGATGGAGTCCTGAGTTTCAGTCACAGCCCCTTCTGTATTTTATCTGTGTAGAATCCATGTAAAGTAAAATACATCAAGTTCTAAGAGCGTACACTGGGACCCAACACTCTCCCTCTCAGAGGAAAGTTCTAAATAATAATCTGAAGAGCCACAGTCCCTGTTGCTCATACACACTCCCTCTCCTCTCTCTCTGGCCCAATTAGTACTGAAGTTCTTTGGCTTTTGAGGAGAGGATAGGAGTGAAGGCTGCCTACCTTCACACAGTGCTGTACTAGGGCACAGCTGCATGAGCACACCTGTATGTAGCCTGGTGGTTAAGGTCAGGCATGTGGATCTTAGCACCTGAAGCTGAGAAAAGGCTTATGACAGTATGTGCTTGATCTTGAATGCTGTAGCATCACCAAACCCACAGTGCTGGGTTTTGTTATGTGAAATTGCACTCCTCTGAGCATTGGATCCAAAATCGATCAGACACGCCTACAGAAACTTGACAATTACTGAGCTGGAGAGAGGAAGTCCTACAAGGGCTACAAAAGCAGAGTGAAGGTCTGGGAACTGAGCACAGACCTGTACAGCCAATGCCCAGCTTGGGCACATCATCAGAAGAACATCATTGCCAGTAGTATAATAAGGTGCTCTCCCAGCACACGTTTCTTCAGATTAGGCAGGAAATGAAGGGTACTTCCATACAGCTTCTTCGGAAGTAAGCTTGGGCTGTTTCAAAAATTAATTCATTAATTCTAAAAAAAATGGAAGTTTGAATAAAAAGTAGGTTTTAAGGTGAAGCAGCTAGTGCTGAGCAGGAGAGCTTGAGAGAAATGGCAACGCAGAGAGGTTTGGGCACACAGAGAAGTATAAATTCACGGTTAGCTCGTCATGCTCCTGCTACAATCAGATTCTGTCTGTTTTCTCCTAACTTGGGCTTTCTTGCTGTCTTTGATAACACTCCCACTGATATCGTGAATAGACAGTTGGGAAGTTATACAAGTAAATTTCTATCAGCCCTTGATATTTGATATGCTTGGTAGTGCTCAGCAGCTAGGAGGAGACCCGCTGCCCTCTGCGTGGTTTGCAAGGCTGCTCACGGATGAAGCGGGCAGAAGCAGGTTTGTGCTATTGTTTAGATGTGGTATTTGAGTGGCCTCTAATGCATTTTGTCTGCGTGCAGCCAGCACTGGAATACCTCTAAAAGGCTCCCCTACTGGACAGCAACAGGTTTTGACAACTGCCATTGCTTGAAGGAAAAGTAAATGTGTGATTTAGACCACTGTTATGGAGTTGGTTTTTTTTTTTTTCGCAAAGACAGTTGTCACACTGCAAAAATGTGAAGCCGCATACAATAGGAAGCTGAATGTAAAACAAATGACATCCCTATTATTTAAAAATGCATCTATGGCTTTTTACCAATTCAGCATTGCCAAATCACAGAGAAGATCAAAAACTGCGAACAACTTAGCATGTCTGTAACAAACATCTGTTCCAGTTGAGGCTATGTTACCGCAATTTTTTATTAAGAAATAGAACTGTATTAAGAAAGATGTATTGTGTTTTGTTTTCCTTAGAGGTGAGTGGCTCTGAAACTGCATTTTTTTGTTTTCCATAAAACTGAATTTTGAAGTTTTAACAAGAAATAGGGGTCAGTTTCCTCAGGCAAGTTGAACAAATCATTTCTGATGATGTATTTAGGAGCAGTGCTGTGGTCTTGTAATCATACACTCAGCACGAATGAGGTGTGCAAATCAGTCTGCTGTGCACCTTTGAAATAAATGGATAAATAAGCCCAAATGCATTGGAAAAAAATGATTCCAGAACAGGTTTTGTTTTCTGTGGACAGAGTGAACCACCAGAAAAGTAAAAATATCTCTGCTGTAATTGAAAATTTTGCTGTCATAGACTAAAATTAACAACACAACTCTGAACAAGCACAGAACAAAGGGAGCTACTCTGTCCCGAAGACTTTCCAATAAGAAAATTGCAATTACAAATACCAGGTCCCCCAATTTTTTTGTTTTATGGCTCTTCCTCTGGACATGCTTTAATTTTGATCTTTATTTGCAATATTTGCTCCTGAATTCCTTGCAAGCATCAAACTCCTCAGGCCAGCTAGAGGATCAGGACAGGGCCCTTGTTCTGTTTTTGTATCAAATGTGTTTGTTTCTCAGATGGGGAGCTCCTCCAGAATAGCAAGAAATAATGATAGTGTGACTACTTGAAAGCCACATGGAGGGAGAGAGAAAGGGAAGGAAGGGATGCTATTCACTTCAGCAGTACAAATAAAGCAAGAGCTTTCTTTCTACAGGCATGTGTGGGAAGGGCAACAACAGAGCAATTACATGGTGGGTGGGAAAGAGGATTTTGTCACTTTTGGCAGGGCTGACAGACAGAAATAAACTGCTTCCAGGGGGATAGTAGGGTAAGAACTTGCACATCAAGAACAGAAGCAGAATTAAAATGGTCTCTTAGGGGGATTTATTGAGGGTTTCTTTTTTGTTTGTTTGTTTGTTTTAAGTGCCTAAGGCCCCTACTATTTCACTGTGTGCATGCCAAGAATCAAGAGTGAGCAGAGAAAGTAAACAAGTTACAGCCAAACTAGTAAGAAAGAGTTTAACTGCAAGAATGAGACTGCAACCCCTGTGCAGCTGTTCCAGATGTGGGGGAATGGTACACTGAGTGTGTAGGGCCTGGAAGGGAGAGTGTCATGTTCAAGGAGACAGCATGGAAAAGCTCTCTGTTTTTAATGAAGGAAAATAAATTGAGAACTTTTTCAAACCAATACCAAATCATACCAATCCCTTTCCTCTTTTTTTCTTTTTTTTTTTTTTTTACATTAAAAAAAATGCTATTACTGGTCATGGTGTCTAGAGAGGTGTAATACTACCTTTGGGCACATGAAACACCATCATGACGAGGTAGTAAACTCTGAATTAGTCAGAATGTTGAAGTACAGCATTTGAATTCCCTCTACCTGTGACAGAATTTCTTCAGCAGATGCGACTGTACTATTCTCACTTCTTCTTGATTGCCCTCTCATTCTATATTACCCATGAGGGCAGAAGGCAAAATTTGTTCCAGGTCAGCTGGAAGAGAAGACCACAACATACCTGCTCTGTAGCTACAGCTGTAAGTGCTGTTGGTCTTTTGTGGGAAGCAATCATATTAATATAGGTTACAGGAAAAACTGATTGCTCATAGACACATTCTGCTCATGGAGATGGTTTTGCCTGTTTTTCATTTATTTATGTTCAAAAAGAAAACAACCAGAAATGTCTACTAGCACAGGTTGACACAGAGAATTGCAATACAATCATTCTGAATTGGCAATAGCAGATTGATGTAAAAGGCATGTAAGAAATAATATAGAATAAGTATGGGAACATGTTTACACGCAGTTCATTCTGCCCATCTCTCTACCTTACGCCCATCTCAGAAGGAACTCCCTGACACAGTGAATCCTTCTTTCTCTTTCTCCTTTCCAGAAGAAGTGATGAAGGGGACATCTGTCTTCTCTTCCAATGCTGAATGCTGCAAAGGGCTGGGAAGCAGAATTTTCCTTGGTGTATAAAAAGTGTATTGCTATTCCATGGACACTAGGTTTCAGCCAAGATGCCCACAGTCAAACTTGAGTGGATCACCATTTAGTGGTGCCAAGACTACTCAACTAATGACACTCTTTTGGTCCAACAATGCTTTTAAGAGCAGGCTGTGCTCCATGGAGTGCACAGCAGCTAAGAGAGAATCAGCCTGTCTCCAGCAAGACAGCCCAGAGATTTTTTAGATGGCAGATGATTGGTGATGTCACATAAAATTGACAGCTCCTCAGAAAAAAGGATGAAGTTTGACTTAATGAGTGCTATGGGTGGGTGTATAAGCAAAGAATTTTCTAACAGTTATCATTACCTGAGAAAGGCAATTTTGAGCTGAATTGACATTCCAGTAATTAAGGGCCAACGTAGAAAATCTTGGTCATTATAACTATTTAAATTTTCAAATTGCTTAGTTTAGAATTGCTTATGGTTGAACTGCTACTGACAGCTCCATCACTTTCTATTCTCAGCCAGCTTGATTGGCAAAATGATGAGGTTTGTACCACATATCACAACTGCATGCTGGCACCAAAAATCACTACCTGGAGCAGAACAAGAAGTATCAACAGTGGTCAGATGAAATCACAATGAATCAAAATTTATATTCAATTCCTGATAGTGTATGTGCATGTAAAGAGAGCCTCTGGGTACTAGTCTCGAAGAAACTGCTGGACGGTGTTGCATCACTGTATTTAAATTTACTTTATTGTGGCACGTTTTATATCCAATCAGTTGAAATCCCTTCTTATGCCGGACTAAGAGAACACTTAATTTTTGTTTCTGGCTAACACTTTTCCTCCATGTTATCTTGTTTGTGTGGAATGATTTTCAGATGGCTAGTGCTATTTTGTGGCAGTATAAACTTTTTGTCAGTGAGACAGATAGAAGAAACATCTGGAGGAGTTCACATTATGTATTGAAGTAACTTTCCTAATTTTGAAAGTTATTTTAATTCCCTTGTCATACCGAAGTCAAAAAGACTGGGAGAGAGATACCATATTTTTATTTTAACAATTTAGAAGACTCGGTGCATTATTGTGCAAAAATGAAGGCACTGGATCTCTTCTAGCTTTAGCATGTTGGCCTCTTTTTTCCCCCTGTAAAAATGTATTAACTTATCATGTACTTTGTTCTACTGTCTTAGAGGCAGATTTTTTTTTAGTCCCTCTTCCTCTGTACTGTCACTTTTGATTCACAGTTGCTAAGCACTGCAAAAGCTCACCAGAGGGACACTCTCATAGTGTGATTTGCAAACTTTGAAATAACACCCACCAGCAGAAGCACCATATGCTACGAAGTTGCACAATAAACTGACAGCAGTATTTCATTTATAATTTGAATTTCCAAAAATGTCAGCATTTTTCACATCAACAAATGCTCTCTGCTTGCAGCTTATGACTCTGTCTTCTGAGTGGACATTAAATTCTGTTAATTCTTCTTAAATTTCTCCAGATGTTATTAATCACTGCCACATGAAAATCAATTTATTTTTACTGTGATAACTCGGGGTATTAAGACAAAATACATCTATGAGTTGTGTGAACATGTAGCTACGTCATTGGGTTAACATTCTACACAAATGTTGGTGCAGTTTATGGCATGTGGACTTTGTGGCTCTCTGTAACACTGATGATCCAGTGCACACTTTTTGATAATAAAATAAAGTACCAAGGAATATTTTTTTAATCAATCATAGGCAAACTTCATATAAAACACAAGCTGTTCCCTTTGTGGTTAATTTTCATCCAGCTGCACTTAAGTACAACAGAGCCAGCAGAGAAAACTACTTGGCAACACTTCCTAATTAGGGGACGTTAATTACAGCTAAATACTATACAATTTCTATGTTATAAGAGTTCATCTAAATCAATGTTATTATGGTACTAAAGGAATTAATAATGATTTCATACTTGGAGGCTGTTGCCAAACTACCCATTAGTTCAGAGTTTAAAATGACTTTACAATGAAATCTCTAAATCTGCGTTACATAAAACACTGGAATATTCACAGACAATCACACATGGCACTTCTATTATGTATTAATAACTGTGCCTGATGGCATCCCTTTTTCATGCTGGAGTGTTGATGGGAAGGGTGAGAGAGAGAGAGGAGAAGGCCCCGGGAGGGAAGGCATATATCCTTACAAACTGTGAAAGTGAGATTTCTTTCTGCGAATGGAGGTCATTGACTGGCAGATTTGATGTCGACTTCAGGGAGGACACCAACACATCCACTACAAAAACACAGATAACTTTGTGCATGAGTAGTTCAAATTCCAATGCTGGAATATCATTAGTTGGGATCTGCAGGCTGTGCAGTGGGACTGCAGTGCCTAAATCCACTGAGGCATGTGGCTCCCATGCCCCCATTCCTGACACACCCCTCTCTCCATTTAGGATGAAGAACTCATGATTGATCTGACACAAGCAAGTCCCCTCCTTCGGGGGAGACAGTTTTGTTTCAAATGTAACACGGTGATTGTATCACTCTTTTTGCATCTTCCATTTCTTGCAGCATCTGCCTTGTTGAAATTATGATTTAGCATTTCTAAATCAATGCAAATTAGAAAAAAGGAGGACCATAAGGCTACTATGCAGATGGAGAATTTCTCTCAGGTTAGTTCTTATTAAATAGGGAACCACAAGTGCCCATTGCTGTCAGAGCAGCTACTGCTCAGCAACCTCGTCAGTAAAACTGGAAGAGAGATCAAGCACAGATGAGATGCGCAGAGCAAACTAACACCTGGTCTGCACAGGGCCCTGGAAGCTCCTGAGCTACAAGCCTGCAGGGGCTCAGCACAGACTTCACAAAGAGGAAGCTTAAATGGCTTAAAATCTTCTTTGTGCTTTCTCAGTTTACGACGGCTCTAGTCCATACACTTTCCCTTAGCACAATTTGTACAGCTTGCAGTACTCTCTTGGTGCTGCAAGAGCTCACTGGACTTATCCCTACCCAGAGTTACTGCCACCCTGGAAAGCACTCAGCTGTACACTTATTTTCCAGTGTCGTGGGGAATGTCCCCATTACTATGTAGCTCTTTTTTTATTTCATCCTGCCCCTTTTATTCAGTGTGATGGAGGAGATATGATGTGCACAGACACCCACATTCTGGCTGTCTGCTTTACAACATCATTGGTTTATTTATTTCTGAAAAAACACACAGAGAAAGATTAGTGTTGTTGCAGGGAAAAACTGCTTAATTCACATAATTTAAGGTAAATTAGGATCAAAGAATTTTATTGATTTATTAATGGCATGTAATTAACTGGCAATCAGTGATCGATACATCCAACATCTTTATCAAGCATAAGAGAGAAACCAAAATATGAGACACTTACAAAAGTATACATAAATTCAAGAAAAGCCTTCCATAAGAATCATAGAATCACAGAACCATATAATAGCCCAGGATGGCAGAGATCCACAAGGATCATCAAACCCAACACCTGGCTCTGCAAAGGACCACCCAAAGTCCAAAGCCTGTGTGTGAGAGTGGTGTCCCAGCATCCCTTGAACTCTGGCACTCAGGGCTGTGCCCACTGCCCTGTGCAGCCCGTTCCATGCCCACCACCCTGTGGTGCAGACCCTGTCCCTGACCCCCAGCTGCCCTCCCCTGACGCAGCTCCATGCCGTTCCCTTGGGCCCTGTCGCTTTCACACAGAGCAGAGCTCAGCACTGCCTCTCCACTCTCTCACAGGGAGTCAGCAGCTCCTCCTTCAGAGTTTTGACACCACCCCCCTCCTCTCACATCCACATGGTGATGTGCCCCCTGAGGGTGAGGAGGCACCCTGAGGCAGTCACCCTCCCCTCCCGTGTGCACTGTAAACCACATCATCAGTACACTTGTGACATCCAGTGAGGAGAAGGCAGCACCAACCCTGAGGGAGCTGAGCACGAAGCATGGAATCTCTCTTTGCATGTTACTCATTTTTATGCACATTTTCGGGCTGGCACCTTCTTTTGTTCACAAGTGTCTTTGTTGGACCCTGGATACTCCTTAATCTACTTAGTGGTCATCTTCTTCCTCTTCAGGCTTATAAAGATTTAGGCAAATAGTTTGGGGTACCCCACTTACACGCAGCATTTACACTCACAATCCTCTCCATTGGTTGTTGTTATCCCAGCCACTTTGCCAAGAGGAGGCTGTGTGAATCCCTGCACAAGGGTGAAAGAACCTCACAGGAGTTTAAAGACCAGCGAAGGAAAAGCAAAGACATGCAGGGTATCACAAGACAGCCCCTGAGCTGCTAGCTTTGAAGAGCCGACCTCCAACCAAGTTCTTAAAGTTGTTTTCCTACACAGCCCCAGGATGGAGAAGGATCAGTATAGAGATGCAAAATTAACCCTTTCTGAGAAGACAGACATGGAAACGTTGCTCTGGAAGAGACGTTTTAGATTGAATTGGGTATTCACAGTCACCTAATGACAGGCAATACTAAGAGAGCTATTAGCCTTTTCCTTGATTAAACACCCATGTAGAATATATTTTTAAAAGCTTTATTACAGTTGTGGACACAAGCAGCGGCAATGGCATAGGCTTCTTGACTTGAGGTCTAACTGTTGCTGGAGAAAAAACTGCAAATATCTAACCAGCCAACCTTGCTGGGTGTGCGTACATGGCACGCTGCTGTGGGAAGTCCTCATGCCATCCTAGAAAAATGAAAAGC
The DNA here is from genome assembly GCF_026119805.1 of Tympanuchus pallidicinctus. Lineage (NCBI taxonomy): Eukaryota > Metazoa > Chordata > Aves > Galliformes > Phasianidae > Tympanuchus > Tympanuchus pallidicinctus. The sequence goes on from NW_026294802.1 coordinate 1,464,696, forward strand.
ACAAGTCCAAATGCCTGAAGGCAGGCCCAAAGGAGGAACAAGGAAGACAGCAAGGTATCATGTAGGTTAGTGTCTGTGGCTCAATATCATTGGCCTGGGGGAGGATTAACTATCCTTGGATATCCAAGCTTTCACTTTCAGGTTGGATATCAGGGAAAAGTTCTTCACTGAGAGAGTGGTAGGGCATTGACACAGGCTTCCGAGGGAAGTGACTGTGGCACTGAGCTTGTGAAGTCCAAGAAGTGCCTGGACAATACTCTCAGTAACGTGGTCTGATTTTTGGGTGCTCCTGCAGGGAATGGCCATAAACTTGAGCGTAGGAAGTTCTGCACCAATATGCGAAGTAATTTCCTCACAGTAAGGGTGACAGAGCATTGGAACAGGCTGCCCAGGGAGGCTGTGGATTCTCCTTCTCTGGAGATATTCAAGACCCACCTAGATGCCTACCTGTGCAGCCAGCTGCAGGGGGCCTGCTTTGCAGGGGGGTTCGACTTGATGACCTCCAGAGATCCCTTCCAGCCCCTACAATTCTGTGATTCTGTGAACCAGGAGTTGGAGTAGATGATCCTTATGGGTCCCTTCCAACATTTGTATTCTATGTTTTTATGATTCACTCACTTTCACTGCTGCCATTCTTTACACTGAGTACAGTGCTTGCAAACCAAAATATTTTGCCTTTCAATTCTAGATGAATTCACTTTCTATTTAATATAACATATCCATATTAATACTAACATGATATTTTAGTAAAACTTCTAGTAACATCTGCATTAGAAGTACACTAAGTTCTGCATCATTTATGCATGGAGTGAAAGTTTGACTTGCAACAGATTGCTATTTTGATAGGAATACCTTCCGCTAAAGAACCAGTCTTCAGGTTATTTTTCAAGTGCTAGTCCAAATCTATGTTATAAAATGTTTATATGTGCACTTCAGAGCATAGTTATAGTATAGCTGTAAAAGGAAAAAAACCAAACCACTCCACAACTGGTGTCTTTTCGCATACTTAAAGTGTCAGAAGCAATTTGCTGTTCTGTCACCCTCAGGCTGTGCAAAGCTAACCCTCACAAGCAGTTGCACGCTGCTAAGTGCACACATACTCACCAGCACAAGCCCCACTGCTTGCCTCCACACCTCACGCAGTCACAGGCTGTCCCCAGAACCTCAGAGCGAAGCAGAGTGGTGCTTTAACCTTAAGGATGTGAAAGGAGATGTTCCTGTGACAATAAAAGCACTCCTAAGTGCACCACCAATCACAAATCATTTTCAACATTGCGCCTGGCTTTTTAATTTCTTTCATTTGTAGAATTTATAGCACAGTGACATGCTGGAATATTTATTCCATGGTCTGCCCATCATGTGGTGCACCGCTGGCACGACACCAGGCTTCAGCCTATATTAATCTATACCTCTGTAATGATCATTTGTGTTTCTTAATAAATGACTGATAATTGTGTGTGTAACTCTGGAAGTGATTAAAACTATCATCAGTATAGGGTGCAGACTGTTTCAGCCTTTTTTTTTTTTCATGGATATTTGCCATTCTTCCTTTTTAGTATTGTTATCACTGAAACAAAAAGCTTCCTGTTTGAAAATTATTTATGGAGCGTTGCAGAGCTTTATAAGATTTTCATACAGTGCTCTTTGAGCTGATATCCTTTTGGGTTAGTGTGTACTCTCAATTTCAGCTCATGGATGAGAACAACTTTCTTTTCATAGTTCTCAGCTCAAGAAACGTCTGTGAGAATTGCATCTTTTGATGTGCTCCATCGTGTTGGCTTTTGGGGAAAGCTGTGCAGAATTACAGAAGCTGGAGATGGAACATCCAGACCATCCAGTGTCTGTGACCCTGTAAAGTCCTGTGCCTTCTGAACAGTTATCTCATCTTCAGCCAAGTCCCAGCTGAGGGGCTTCTGCTGCTTCCACAGTGGGCTGCCCAACAGCCTCACCTAACCACTTATAGAACCATTCTTTGGTACTCACCTCCAATTTTCCACTTGTTATTTTTGCCTGGTGCATCTAATAATTTCCCAGTGTTTTGTAGCAAACCATTTTCCTCCACTGTTAGAATTCACATTTAGCTTTTATTATAGATCTCTACCAGCATACTATTTCCTATCTGCATTAATATGACATGTAATGGCACTACTCATGAACCACAACACTTTACAGCAAGTGATGTGCAAAAACAGGGCAAAAAAGCAATCTCTGCCTCAATTAGTTAATTGTTAGGATGAAATAAGCTTACATAATGCACAACAAGCAACAAGGAAGAAATATTAGCTTCAAAGCCAAAGCATTTCAAAGTTACAAAATATTAGTTTTAAAGTTGCCCATGCCACTGCATCTCAGCCTCTGTAAATGCCATTTTCAGTGACATTGTTCTCTGATTTGTTGTTCTTCCAGCCATTCCGAAAGTTAAATTCACAGGCAAGAGATCCGGTCAGTGAGCAATTTCCTTTTGGTCTCAGTATTGCTCCTTTTATGATGAGGCACTTTGTCTCCAATGAGTTCATTCTAGCTCTTCTTGTTTGGATCACCCTGCTGTTGTTCAGCTGCCAGTTCTAAGTTCTCGTCTTCTGTGGCATCTTCCCCCCATGCCTTTCCTTTTCCTTTCCCTGCTTGCACTTGCACTCACTGTTTCCTTTAGTTCCCATTAGCTCTAATCCGCACTGGACTTACTGTGCCAATGTCTTTCTCTCCCTCTGTTCCAACTTTCAGCTGATGTTTGAGTTTCGCTGCATCCATCCTGCACTGCTCCTCTTAGCACCTTTCATTGTATAAATGCAGCAGAAGGCAAGTGGCGAGGACAGGGGCCAGTCTCTCCTTTGTCATGGCTCATGCTCTGAAGTTTGGAACTCAGCACAATGAAATTTCCAGGTGTGGGCTGAAAAATCCCATTCCACAATATGTTTTCTTTTTTTTTCCCCAGCTTTATTTATTTATTTATTTATTTTTGTTTTTGTTTTGAATAAAGTTCAGCTGAGGAAGATATCTACCTAGGAAATTGTAGTCTATACAACTAGCTTGTCAGTATCACAGCTGAAGCAAAATGGAGCCTATAACATTTATGATTCTTAGTCTAGCCTCTGCCTATAATACTTGTAGTTCTTAAGAATTCAAAGCTCTACATGTGCTTTGCACGTGCTCTTTGCTACTTTTTCCTCAAAACATATCCTATTGACCAATTGTAGTGTGTTCAAACATGCTAGCAGCAACTGACTCACTCATCTGCCTCACCCGTCATACACGTGTCTAAAAATCTTGCCAGCTCTGAGTTTCTGAACATTGTCAGAAAAACCCAGAGCTCTGATGTATTCTAAGGTGTATTCTAAGGTGCTGTGCGTTTTTGTTCTGTATTGCACCACTTTTACACCTCACTGAGTTTCAGGACAGCAATATAGAAGAAAATTAGGCCCCAAATATATATATATATCCATTTGTGTTCTAAAATTATGTAACACACGGCTCTACAGCCCTCTAATGAAGAAAATGGCAGAACGGTTCAGGAAAATTAAACAGAATTATTGCTTAACAAAGAAATCTGCCCAGTGGAGACAACTCTGAAAACACATGTTCATTTAAGAGCAGATGGTTATCTTCCTGCAGAAGTGACTTCCATTTATTAATTTATTAATTCACTCTGAGCAGAAGGTCCTGAGTTTTCAATGAGGTGCAGAGGTGGGCAACGAATGGCACAAGATCAACAGAAGGAGCACAGGTGAAGGCTCCTGGAGACCTCAGCCCCGCACCTTGCCCACAGTCTGCTTGGGGCAGTCACTGCCACTGGGACATCTCTCTCAGTATCTCACAGAGACAGGTACACTGAGACTGGACAGAGCTGATATGAGCACAGTGTGTGGCCTTAAATACCTGCAGAACCTCTCTAAACACTTTCTGCAGCACACTAAAACAGCCTGATCTGATTGTAGTCCAATGCAAGGCCTTTCACAAGCAGAGGACTCTCATGCATTGCTAACGTACCTGCTAAAACCCAAGCTGGCTAGGTGAGGATGTTTCAGGTTAAGCCTCTGTAAGGATAAGCTGCTCCTACTTGTTGTCACTTCTCATTAGGAAGATTCTGGTTTGCGATCTTCCCTGCCAATTAGTGTATGAGCCCAATACAAGTTTTGGAAGTTGGGATATTGCTCTGCCTTCAGCCTGGCAGGGATAGCCGCTAGGATGTCTTCTACTCCTGTCTCAGCTGCTTCCTCATAAGCTTAAGTGTCTGAAAGAAATAGGAGTTGTGGGAATTTGTTTCTGAAACACTGTAGGAATACGTGGGAACAAGCTGAACTACCCATGCTAGCACTCCAGCTCCCAGCACAATTTCCAACTGTTTATTTACAGCTTCTTTGACTTTAGACATGCACAGGCCAGGCCACTTTTCAGATCACAAATTTCAAGGAGCCATCACGAAGCACATTTAGCAGAAGAGAGCTGTGACTGTTTTATGGAATGGCACTGCCATTTTCATGAGTACTTGCCGTCTCCAATGATCGGTGTAGTTTGGCAGCCATGTGGGGAAAAATATGTTTGTGTAGATGTTCCCCGCTCTGCTGTCGTCAAACACTGACACAGCTTGCTTAAAAGGGCTGAAGAAACTAGAAAAAAGTCCCTGGTGCCCAAATCTATAGTTAGAGGGGCATTATTGGATAACGCGATCCTAGCAGGCTGCAGGCTTTATTTTTTTTTAAACATTAGAGGACTCATCAACCCTGAAGGGACTGAAGGAGAATGGAGTGGATGAAACTATCTGGATATGCAGCACCGCAGGCTTAAAGCTCCAAGTCCCAGAGCTTGGCACACGCAGTTGCATCTGCTTAACGTCCCTGCTGCTTGTGGGCTTCACCCTGAGAATTGCTGCAGCACCGCACCACATAACATGCCCCCACACTCACATTAGGCTTCTCTGAGCGCTCAGAGGGAATCAACAAAAGTTCCCCTTTTCCTTTACAGTTCGTTCACTTTCCGCCTAATGAAGGTGGAATATAAAATGCTGAAGGAAAAAGCAGCTTTCCCCCTACAGTAGAATTTCCTTTACAGTTATTTTTAATCTGACATCCGTTTTAACGTGCACTCACACACTACATTTATTTTATATTTTTCCCTCCCCTGTGTTTTATTATTTACCTCCTGTTCCGAAGAGATACAAAAGATTACAATTCTGTGAAGCAGTAACAGTGGTGGTGACAATCTCTCTTACTTCTTGCGACTTCTCTTTTTGCCCCTCTATTTTCCCTTTATCTACATCTTCCTGCCACTTGCCTCCCAAAGGCCTTGTTACAGTTGCTACCAGATGGGGCAAAGGCATTTGAATTTTTTTGAATTGGACTGATCTGTGCTAACTAGAACATAAAAACCTTCTTGTTAGAGCCTGGATGGAATAGTTGCTCTTTGTTCTAGCTCCATTCAGGCCCTTCAGAACATTAAAGCAAGAAGCCGTGTTCTGGGTCAGACAATGTCTGTGCTGTGAGGAAAGACCAAGACCCCACTGAAGCTGCAGAAAGCAGAAAGAAACCTGACAGCCAGAGCTCTGACATGACTCTGAATGTTTCATTTCCCTTGGAAATGAAGATAACATCCTTAATCAACTGACATGTAATTAAATTAAATGTTGGAGAATATGCATTCTCCAACTTCCCCTCAGAAGCTGGTTGCTCAGGTCTGACGTTGAGGGGCAAAAAAATATTCTCAATGGATTAGCAGTTATCACTGCAGGCAAGCAGCTTTAGCACTAACTGGTCCTACTGCCATGCTGGTAACCCCTGAAGCAAGCCACAGAATCATAGAATAGTTTAGGTTAGAAGAGACCTCAAGGATCATTGAGTTCCCTGCCACAGGCAGAATTGCCAGCTGCTAGATTAACTGCTAGATCAGATTGCCCAGGGCCCCATCCAAACAGGGCTTAAGCTCCTCCAAGAATGAGTAGCATCCACAACCTCTCTGGGCAACCTGTTTCAGCACCTCATCACTCACTCAGAAAATAAATTTCTCCAGCATCTAATCTAAATCTCTTTTCCTCTATTTTAAAATGATTCCCCCTTGTCCTATCACTTTCTATCCGTGTAAAAAGTTGATTTCCCTCTTGTTTATAAACTCCCTTTAAATACTGGAAGGCCATAGGCCCCACAGCCTTCTCTTCTCCAGGCTGAACAAGTCCAGTTCCTTCATCCTGTCTTTATAGGGGAGGTGTTCTAGCACTTAGGTCCTTTTCATAGCCCTCCTCTGGGCCCTCTTCAAAAATTCTACATCTTTCCTGTGCCGGGGGCCCCAGACTTGGATGCCTGCTGGACTCCAACTGGGTCCTCGCTAATGCAGAATAGAGGGGTACAATCCCTTCCTTCTCCCTGCTGGCCTCCCTCCTCTTCTGATGGAACCCAGGATACCGCTGGCCTTCTGGGCTGCAAGCGTACCCTGTTGGCTCATGTGAAGTTTTTCATCAACCAGGAACCCTAAGTCCTTCTTAGCAAGGCTACTCTCAAGGAGTTCTCCCAGTCTGTATAATGTCTGGGATTGCCTCAAGTGCAAAATCTTGCACTTTGATTTCTTGAACCTCTTAGGCTCACAAGGGCCCACCTTTCGAGTTTATCAAAGTCCCTCTGGGTGGCATCCCTTCCTTCTGCTGTACCAACTGCCTTGGTCAGCAAGACCCCGGGCTTTCTTGTGAGGCCAGCCAGCTAGACGGTGTGCCTTGTCAGATATGACCTGTAGTGCATCTGCTCTCTGGGCTAAAATGGCAATGGGAATCCCTATACTGAAGGATCACCAGCCCAGCCCTGGCATTGGCTTTTGCCAAGACACAGGATTTTCTCTAGTTTGTTTGCTTGCTTGCTGCAAATTAGTAAGTATGTGATAATTTACGTAAGTCTTTGAATACAAACAGATCTCATTGCTACTGGTGAAATGGAAAAATGAGCTTATCAAGTTTTCTTGGGCAAAACCTCATCCACCAGGGGGTTTGGTTTTATACAGCACCATATTGTTGAGATACTACATTTATCTTTATTAATTGAACCTCTGAAGCTCCTTTGTCTACTCCTCCCTTGGAGAAAGCAAGACTTACAAAAACAAGTGTAATAAATTCCACAACCACTTCCTCCATTTGCTAACATCTTTTAAAAAGTTGCTTTCTTCTCAGCTAAGGAAGCAATTCTAAATTGATGCTTTTACAGTTCAGTGTTTTCAAACGCCTCCAATGAACTGGGAGATCTGAAACTGCTATACCTCAAGAAAGCTTTGCTTCCAGAAGATCACAACTTATGCAGTTTCCAAGAATTAGCAACCCACAGGATGCTAATCCTAGTGCTCAAACCAGAGCCACTTAAAATCACTAGACTCATCAGGAACGGCTAGAGCATCTTGTTGGCATCCCTTCTTGCAGAGTTAAATTTTATTAAAGGATATTAAAACAATTTTTTCATGCTTTCCTTTGTTACTGTAGGTCCTTGCAGAAAGGGTCTGTAACTTGTCTGGATCAGGAGGAAGGAACTCTACAAAATAACTGGCTGGGACCTTATGATCACTTGCTTACTCTTTCCTTTTAGGATGTGAAAGGACTGTCACCTTTTTTGACGCTTCTTTCTTTCCAAGTCTTACTTCTCAACTTACAGTGCAGGCTGTCTAGGATTCTAATAAAAATGGTCAACTGGTAGTTTCAACAATGGTGTCTTCATATACTACAAATACTTTTATCCTTTGTTGTCCTATTAATAAGAACTAGTCAGATGGACATTTCCCTGTCTTGTTCTCCTGGGTAGGTTACATCTAATTAAACGCAATTCCCTCCCTCTACTCCTACTGCACACTTTATGCATCATCCAGATGTCAGCACTGGTAATTTCAGCAAAAGTGCACCAAGATTTGGATAAAAGTTGCTGTTCCTCTTTTTTTTTTTTTTTTTTTTTTTTTTTTTTTTTTTTTTCCCCAGAGGAGGCAGAGAGCCAGTTTCAACTGAGCAAAATAAAATTAAACGTAGATCAGCCTTTTCTGTCTCAGAAGCATGTGCTATTGTGTATAATGCATGTTCTCTGCTTCAGAAAGGAAATGAAAGAATGAACTTATACTACTGATGAAATAAAGATATTAAAGTATTACTTGCCCCAACTGATATGTGCACTTTGACTATAATTACTATTTAATATCTTTGTTTCCTGCAAACCAGGGAAAAAAGCTTACCCCTTCTCCCAGTTCCCTCTTCTTGTAAATAAGTTGATACAGGATATTCTAGATTTGCAGTTTCTACTTGACTTTCCTCTTGAATTTATTCGCTTATTTGCAAAATGAGATAGTCAACAAAATGAAGCTATTTAAAATCCTAAATGAATAAGTGTTACAAAAATAATGATTAGTATACTAGACTGACTTCCACAAAACATATGTTATACTCTGAAATTTATTTATCTAAATATAGACGTATTGATACAGATAAACAGGCATAATTGCCTGCTTCTTTTTTAAAGGCCTGAAGCAGAGTGCTAAATCTGAACTTTTTTTTAAGTCTATTCAGCAGTGCTGTGCTGCCCCCTTCCTGGTTACTGATTTCAGGTCCCCATCTCCTTTCATACACTTTGTGCAGCTGTTATGACCAGCTGCAACAACCTAGATAAAGTCTCAATTCCTCTGTGACAATGGGAAATAAATAACAGCCAACGGTCAGCCATGAGGGGAAGAAATGGAAGACTGCAGAGGAAGTGCTGGTCAGGGTTAAGAGCACCATTGCAAGTACAAACTCAAAAGACCACACTGAGAGCGTTTCTAGCTCTCCATCAGTGGGAGTCTGCAATACCAGCCTCCAACTTGAGCTTGGAATGCATGTCAGACCATTCCTTCCACCTCTAGCTGTCTCATGGGTCAGCACTAGCATGAGCCCCAATACTCTCTTGGCCTGCTCAGCCTCAGCCTCCCCTCGTCATGCACCTACCAACCCAAGAGCCAAGCTTCGCCTTAGTCTGGGGCTCTCAGCATTACCATGAGTGATGTAGGAGTGCCAGGCTGCAGCCCTCACTCTGCTTCCTAATGGACTTGTGCTGTTGCTAGCTGCCTCTTGAATGGGACAAGACAAAGACAGCCAGTCACCCAGTAATGTTTTGCCATCTGCTTATTCCTCAGGCTGTCTAAGATTCTTCAGAAGGCCAAATCTCTCCATGCTGTGTTTCACAGAGCGACTCAGGTGGCTTAGCCAGATAAATAACTGAGTTATTATCTTTATGAAGTCAAGATCTTTTTGTAATAAATGCACCTTGCAGCTTGATTTATAGCAAAATCCTCCTCCTCTTACTTCCCTGATGAGACCTACTTAAGTCAGTAAGACTAGTCGTGATGATAATTAAGATTTTAGTACAACTCCGGTTAGTGAGTAGAATGTAGCTCTGAAGTAATGAATCTACCAGCTCCAGTCTGATATTCAAAAGGTATTGATGATTTAGGTATTATTCTTAATGTCCTCTGAGAAAAGTGCTTTTTCATTAAGGCTGAAACTCTGTATAGAACACAATTCTTATAAATTACAGAAATGCTCTTAGAAGGGAAAAGTTAAAGTTCAGATAGCATAGTGTAGAAACCTGTAAACTGATACTCAACCCCCCCTACATTAAAATGCAAAGATTTGCATGACTGTGTTTAAAAATGACAGGAGACAGGAATGGGAGCTTCTAAGCAAGACAGACTAAAATTTTTAAGAGTGAAATGCCTGAAAATAGCCTCCTGAATGCATAGTTAGGCATCTATATAGAGGCTGCTTGATTTTCAGTTGTTCTGATCACCCAGAGCTCCCATTAGCTTCAGGAGCAACTGTGGATACTCAGCTGTTCTAGAAATCAAGCCACCTTTATTCAAGGGTCTAAATATGGATGTCTGTGCCCAAGTTTGGGGGAAAAAATAAAAAAAATAAAAAAATAAAGAAATAAAAAAGGTTTTTTTGCTACCAAGATTTTATAAAAGAAAGAAATAACCAAGTTTCATTTTATCAAGTTACACTGCTTGAAACCGAATCAACATAACAATTAATAGTGCAACATATCCTACCAAAGATCTAATCAGAGGTGAATGGGAAGCTGTTCCAAGATCTGTAGCTCTTAATTAGCAATATGAAACATTCTTTAGATACTTCATTTCTCAGCCTGCAAAGTGCTACCAGGACACCCAAATCTTCTTCATAGTATTTCAGTGTTGCCATTAATAAGCTTTTCAGGCTGGGCTGAGGAAGACTTTGCAAGATTAACTTTGCAAATCTGTAAGTATTAACTATTTAACTGTTTCAGAATTACCATTTTTTTCCACTTTTTGATCAAGTACAACCAGCAGACTTGAACATATTTTTAAATGCTGTAATATATGAAAAAGAGAGAATTACGCCTTTAATTCTATCAAACGCACTCAGTGGTCGGAAGACTTCTGAATGCTGCTTTTTTAAAGGCTTCTTTTATAAAAATAATCCTGAGTTGATTCTGTGTTTAAGCCATTGCCAGGTCGTGTTGAAGTGCATAAGAGCCAGTCACGTGGTGGAAAATCTGCAAGAAAAGAAGAATATTCGTGATGGAGTTATATATGACTGTAAATTTCAAAGTATCGTGAAAGTCACAAATTAAAGGCATGTCAGAAGAAGATGATGGATATTTATTTGTGTATGTGTGTTCATAAAATATGATGCAGTATGCCTTCATATACTTGTTTATCTGATTTGAACTAAGAGCTCTTGCTGCCTTGCTTGGAAAGAAAAAGAAAAAAGACTTCTGTTGCTTTCAAAAACAGACAAGTAAAAGACAATGATTTTCTCCCATTGTAATCTTGGTTTGATGACTGCAGTATTATTTCTAATATTCAAAGGATTCAAAACTGCTTATGCTTTTATATGGCTCTTCACTGCCTCAGGGCTGAGTGTTTCCCTGTTTTCTGTGTTTTGCTTTTATACATATCTGTTTTTGTGAATATAACAGCTGATACATTTTATCTCACATAGTTTTAGATGACACAGCATAGCAGAGCTTTGGTCATAACTGTGGTCTTTGTGCAATCCCTGGCAGATAAAAAGGTGCCACTGTTAAGAAACCAGAACAAACTATCACATACTCTAGCTGTCATGTAAGAGCCAGCAATGATAGCAGTGGCAAAAAAAATAAGCTCACTATGCTTTGTCATAACAAGAGACACGATTTTAGGTCAAGTGAGAGGCAGAAACAGCCTGGCAGTGAAGCAAGACTATATTACTCTCACTGCAAGAGGGAGCCAGGGGTTTTCAAATGTCATCAATATTCACCTGATATCTTTGAGCTGTTAAGACTTTTCTTATAACATGTTAGTACTTCAGTTGCTAGGAAAGATGGGCAAGAGAACAGTTTCATGTTTTTCTCTCATTCAGTCCCCCAACACAGCAGATATTCTCTCATAGAACAAGAACTATGAAACTGGTTTTTTTTGTTAGAGCTAATATCACCTCATCTCTTGGGCTTAAAGGGAGTAAAGTTAAAGGGAGGGCTTAATGGGAGTAAAGTTGAGCAGCTCTAATGTTTTAGTCCTTCCTATGATACTCCATCACTTCAACTATGCTGTGTCCTTTGAGTTAGGTCCCCCACTCCAGTGAGGCAGGTCACAGGCAAACAGTTCTTCCTACTGGAAACTACACGTTGCCACTGTATCTCATACAGTTTGCCAGGAAACATAGTGATCTGACTGCACAAAAAATGAAATCAATTAGACTTTGTAATAGGCAATTGCTTTTTTTCCCCCGGGAAATAATCAATACATAAGAAATTCTCTATCAGCAGTACCATTTGTAGAATGACAGGACTTTTTCTACAATATGGAAATGCATTGTAAACAGTTGACACAAAGGGTCTGTAATGTTTCCTGATGGCTATCTGAACTGGCAGCAGATAGAAATGCAGGGGAGTGCACTGCTGAGTGTTAGCAAAAGACTGCATGTGTACAAATGAAGCTCCTTTGCCTACTGCACTGTGAGTCTGGCCCAGGGAATTGTCAGATGTTTGGGATACCCGAGTCCCAGAGGTCTGTAATGACAGGCCAAATTTAAACTAATACTGTTTTAGAAGTGAACTTGTTAATAATGCATGTTCTATTATCTCTTAAACAACACCAAAAAGCAAATTCTGCAAAAACAGTAAGCCAGTACATTTAGAAAGATAATTGCTTCTCTCTAAAAATCTGAAAACTATTAACAACTAACCTGTTTCTCAATGTCTTCCAACAAACTACTCGCACCAAGGCGAAAGAGCTCTGGTTTCAGCCATTCCACTCCCAGTTCCTCTTTTACCAGCATAAGCCAAGTAATAGCTTCTTTTGCTGTCCGAATGCCACCAGCAGGCTTAAATCCAACCTATATATATAAAAAAATTGCAATATTTCATTATAGCTCCAAAAGAACAATCAGCATTTGTTGACTTGCTGTCTAAATCTGCCTGTGGTGTATATAAAAAACTCTGTTCTGGTAAATATCTGATTGTAAGCAGTGTTCGGTCTGGACTAGTGCTGCAAGTCATCCATCAGGCCTCAGTCTTCACACTGAAAGACAAATTTTTTGTTGTGAGTGAAAGCAAGTGAGGGAGCAATACTTTTACACTTGTGCACTTTCTCAGGAGCTGGGTTTGACTGAAATTTGCCCGCAACACATTAGGTCGAGAGATTTGGACAGGACCAGGGCTATCTGCAAATCAGAGAATTATAGAATGGCTTGGGTTCTAAGGGACCTTAAAGCTCATCCAGTTCAACATCCCCACCATGGGCATGATTCTACCCAGCAGCTCAGCCTGCCCAGGGCCGTATTCAACTTGGCCTTGAACACCTCCAGGGATGGGGCATACACAGCTTCTACGGGCAGCAATTGCCAGTGCCTCACCACACTTCCAGTGAAAAATTTTCCTCTGACATCTAATCTAAATCTCTCCTCCTTTAGTTTAAAATCATCCCTCCGTCCTATCACTTTCTACCCATGTGAAAAGTTGATTTCCCTCCTGCCTCACGAGCTCCCTTTAAGTACTGGAAAGCTGCAGTGAGGTCTCCCAAGAGCTTTCTCTTCTCCAGGATGAAGAAGACCAGCTCTTTGTAGGAGAGCTGTCTTTATAGGAGAGCTCCAACCCTCTGACCATTTAGTGGCCCTCCTCTGGACCTGCTCCTAAAATCCCACTTCTTTCTTGAGCTGGGAGCCCCAGACCAGGACACAGTACTTCTAATGTGGCTTCTCAAGGGCAGAGTAGAGGACAGTGATCACCTTCCTTGCCCTGCATGACATGCCTCTTTCGACACAGACCAGGATACTGTTGGCCTTCTGGGCTGCAAAAGCCCACTGCCAGCTCAATATCACTTACTGCTCATGTTGCAATCTTGCTAAAAAAAAAATAATCAGCAAGTATAAATGCAATTATGTAATGTCAAACATGCCGAAATAAGGGACGCAGTGCAGCTGACTTGTGTGAAGAGCAATAGGAGGCAGTTGTATTTTTTAAAAATCCTAAGTGTCAGAGTAATACATAATTGGGTTGTAAATTCAAACTTATTTTGAACTTTTTCACTAAAATTTACTAAATGAAGACTACATTAGGTCTCTCTACAAGAAATGGATTTTTTTTTTCTGTTCTACAAGAACTGTAAAACTTCCCTTCCACCAGATACTGGATATGCTTTCAGACACTTGATGAGAGATGTGTCATACTTGGTTAGGTGAACTGCCATGTCTATTAGGACACGACAGGAAAAACCTATCTTTAAGGCAAAGCATGCTTTGAATCTCATGATCCCATGAGCCAGCACAGAGACAACCTACTGCACACCCTCCTAGTTATGTGCCATTTACACATATCTCATTCTAAGACAGCATTTGTAAAGCAGAGCTATCAAAATCCTGGTCAGAAAGTTTGTCGCATGCATTACATCAGTTGTTGGCCAGCTGCAGATTTTTAAAATACTAGAAGAACAAGTAGAATTAAGAAAAAGCTTATCTGCATTAAAGACGAAAATCTGAACATGCACAGTAGCACATAGCGATGCTTTCTACATTTCCTTCTGCCATACATCTTTATCTTGGTTAGTCCTTCTCTTCAGCCTCCTTGTGAAAGAATTATCATTCTGATTTCTGTATATACTTTCCTGAAAACTCACTGCCTTGATTGGTTTCTCTGTACCTTATGGTTATGACAATAGAATCTAAAATTATCTGTCATTTTAAATAAATTTGGTAATTTTAATAGTGATTTCAGGACAAACAAACAAAATAAATCCTTCTTTTAACACTGAAGTATTATGATAACAGCATATTTCCAATAAGATTATAAAGAACAATAACAGGAAAAGCTTGATAAATCCAAATACAAAGACTATATTTTTGTGGATGGATGGATGCATGTGTAAGTGTATGCATACATCTGTTAACATTAGATTTCCAAAAGGAATTTAAAGCACATCAACTGGAAAAGCATGCTCTCGACAATAAATTAAAATACTGGGACTGTGTTTTCCCTAAGGAAGAGAAATCCTAATCAAATTCAAATTTAGATTTCTTCCTAGAAATACTACAGCTCTTCCTGAGATAACCTGTGGTAAGAACAAGTAAAATACTGTTAATAAATAAGATAACTAAAAACGCTACGCAAAATTCCTTTCCCTTTTAGCAAATTCTGAAAGCTCTTTGCAAAAAAAAAAAAAACAAAAAAGCCCCAAAAAACTGACAAAGGAAAGTCTGTCCCCTCCCCCATTTACTGCACATCTGACTGCCATAAAGACACGAAAAGGAAAGGGGGAGGGCATTTAATTCGAGAGCGGTATAAAGTCCAGCTACCACTTCCCTGCTGTTTCACAGCATTTCATTATTTTGCTTAATAAGTTCATCTCCTCAAGAATTTTCTCTTCACCTTATATTATTAAAAGTAATAAGTTTTTCTGGATTGGGGGTTTTCCCAACAGAAAAACCAATTTATGTATGTCCTTCAATAATGACAGGAAAAGATTATTTCCCATTATATTGCACACTTTTCATATCACCACCACAGCTTATCATTCAATAAATGTTACTCTGCAACTTGTTCCTATCCTCGAAGAAGTTTAATTTCTGTATTAACCTGTTTTTCCCAGCCAACGCCTTGCTAGAAAGGATCCCTACAGCAGCAAAATTAGTTTGTTAAAGAAACCATTTAGAAATCTCTTGTCGCTGATAATATTGTCTTCAGTTAATAAAAGCACACAAAGTCAGTTTACATCTAATTCTCTGACATACACAGACGTAAGCACTCATTCTGAATAACACATTTTATACCATGAATACATTCTTTTAAAGCAAAAGGTGAATTCAACATTTGTATCCAATTATATGTACAAAGCCGTGCTGATGCCTAGCCTTTGCCACATGGCTCCTGCAAGCGGCACCTGTGTGGAGGCGAGTCACCTGGCCCAAGAGATCTGCCTCCAGTTGGCAGCAATGATGCTTCTGCAAAAGCAAGACTATGAGAGAGGCCAGAGCTGTTGCATGGCAGGCAGAGATGCAGACTGGGGATGAGAGGAGTGAAAGCAGCCCAGCGATCCATACCAGCCTCATCCAGACAACAACAGAGAGTAGAAGGATATGTAGTCTGTTGTGATGTGCTCCTCAAGCTCCAACAGCCCCTGAAGCCATCTCAGCCTCTGTCCCACTGATCATCCCATGTCTCAGTATCACATCATCTGCTGATAGGAATGAAGCTTAAGTTGGAAAGAATAGAAAGGTGGCCCAGAACTGGGGAGAGAGTCTTAGCTAAATGACACCTCCCTCCCTGAGGCCACAGGTAAGGGAAAAGCCCAATGCTGAGTACCTGCAGCAGATCTGGGTGGTGACACATTGAAACAGGTTGCTCAGATATGTTGTGGATGTCCCATCTGTAGAGGCATTCAAGGCCAGGCTTGATGTGGCTCTGGGCAGCCTGAGCTAGTGGTTGGCGACCCTGCCCACAGCTGGGGGATTGAAACTAGATGATCTTTGAGGTCTTTTTCAACCCAGGCCATTCTATGATTCTATGATCTAAGAAGGAGCTCTGATTGTCTGCAGATATAGGAAATGGAAGGTGGCATAAGCCTTTCTGAATAACCTCCTCCTGTCTCTGCTCTAGCGACAGAATAGATGCACAGACAGTTCATAGACTCCTCTCTACTCCTCACCTCCCCGACCTCCCTTGACAGTGACTTGACTATCAGATAAAGGGTGCAATGTTCTCCCAGCCTGTCTTGCTTTCCCTCCATCTCAAACAAAAGGATCCAATTGGATCCTCTTGTTGCCTTTGAAAGCTCCTCCATCAAGGGAGAAATGAGCAGAATTTACTCTTTGGGTTGTCATAGCTAAGTCAGAAAATAGTCGTGTTCTCTGGATGAACTCTTGGTGGCTATATTATGGGAGTATGCCAATCACTGTCAGCTTGAGATGTGTCCCATCCTTGAGATGACCATTTAAATATCTTATATGGTAAAACAAAACTCAAAACTAAATGCGTCATGTGATGTACCAAAATTGCATGAGGTTTTAGGGAATTAACTGACAGTTACTCAAGAGAGGAAAGGCAAAAGTGTGTTTTGGTTTTGGATTTTTTCTCTGTTTAAATTACTAGTAAACAGAAAGAGGCATACAACAGAGAAATCCCATTGCCCACTACCTATTGCTCTATAATCATGGAAGCTAATATATGCAGATTTACATATACTGTATTTTGAAAATTTTACAGTCTTATAATCTTCTGAGTAAACCCGTTTGGTTCATTTTCAGAAGGGTCACGAGAATTACCTTAAAGCCAGTTTGCCAGTAGAATTCTTTAATGGCTCGCATCATGACTACTCCGACCGGAAGAGTCGCATTTTCCACTTCCTTTCCTGTAGATGTCTTTATAAAATCAGAACCTGAAAGGAAGTAAAGATCTTTATGGTGGTTTTAGAATGAGAACCACTGTGCATATGTGCAGTTCACACCCTCCAAGGATGTCCTCATCCTTCGCAGCAATTACAAAGCATCCCTTTCACACATCCCTGTGGAGTCCATGTTAACTTTGCACCTGCAAAGACTAAAGCAGGAAGGTGAGATACCCATCTGGTTTCAGAACAACTCAGACATCCCAGGGGCTAAATGAATACCTCAGATCTTAATTGCTCTAGAAATCACATCAACTATCCTTTCAATAAACTCCAGTATATTACAAGGGCTGCTCCAAAACTAATGCCTATTTTACTAAATTGACTCACAACATCAGAAACTGATGTTGGTGGTATGGCAGAAGAGGTTGAACCTTACCACCAATATTCTATTACATTTTGTTTCCATCTGATAGATAGCAACAGAGGGGCAATCTAACAGAATGGTATCTGATACGGAAGTGCATATGAAGGAAAGATGTGTCACTGAATTCCTCCATGTGGAAAAAATGCCAGCCATTGACACTCATCGATGCTTGCTGAAATTTTATGGAAACCAAGCAGCAGATGTGAGCACAATGAGGCAGTGGGAGGTGCCAAGTTCTGGACAGCCGCGCTAAGCTGACACACCACGAAATGAAGAACACCTCTATCAGCTCGTCTGTATGTAAATCTGTAGGTTACAACTGCAGACTATGTTATTTATGTGTACGATTCAGCTTCAATGCACTGGAAACGATGGTGGCAATGTTGGAATATTGCGAAGTTTGCACCAGGTGGGTCTCGTGAATGCTCAGCGAGGAAGAGAAAGATCACCATATTAAGGTTTGTCAAGACCTACTGAACCAATACAAGGCTGAAGGTGATCACACCATTGCCGGTGACAAGAAGTGCTGTCATTACTATGAACCAGTGTCAAACTGGCAGTCCATGGAGTAGCCACACTGAATTCCCCATCAAAGAAAAACAAGATGCAACGTTCAGCAGATAAAGTGATGTGCACCATCTTCTGGGACAGAAAAAGGGTAATCATTCTGGATTTCCTGGAACTTAGACAGATCGTCAATTCTGACCGCTATACCGTGATGCTGACTAAGCTGAAGGCTCAAACTTCCAGAGTCAGGCCAGAGAATAAGATAAATTTACTCCTGAAACATGGTAACACCAGGCCTAGAACTGGTTTGAAGACTGAGGAGCACATTGCCAGCCTTGGCTGGACTGTCTTACCACACTCGCTGTATAGTCCAGATTTGGCGCTCTGTGACTTTCATCTTCTCAGGTTGATGATAAAGATGGGTCAATTTCCTAGCAACGATATCATCACAGCAGCTGTGAAACAGTGGGTCACCTCTGCTGGTGCAAATTTTTATGAGCACAGCATGCAGACTCTTGTTAATTGGTGCCAAAAATGCGTAGCGAATGGTGGTGACTATGTTGAAAAAGAGTGCCTAGTAGCTGAGAATCTGCTGTATTGAACAGTGTTATTGTGCTCTTTGTGTCTGTTGTAGCTTCCACAGAAATAAATAGGAGGCATTATTTTTGGATCAACTTACATATATGTTCCTGAATTGACATACATTATATATGTGTGCTACATGTGTTACATATACGTAAAAGGCAGATAGCAGATTAACAAAAAAAAAAAAGCCAATGATTTTCTCTGAACAAATTTTGCATATAAATCAATATTTTAATATTTCCACAAAGATCTTTCAGAATAAAAACAATTTTCATCAAGTTTTTAATACAACTTTTCATCAATTTGATCTCAGATTTGACAGTCTAATATCTTATTTCAAATAGCTATTTAAAGTGATAACAAAAAAATCCCGTATGTGTTTAATGAAGCCAGCTGTATAATACCGTAAACAGGAAAACAACTCCTTTCTTATGCACTTTGTAATTGTAACATTGCAAATTACTACATTTAATGCCATGGTCTGATATAATGCAGTAACAATATAAAAAGAAATGTGTTATTTAAAGAGGGAGAGTTAACCTTGACTCATTGTTTATTTCACGTTTTCTCACTTTTACACAACTTTCCTCACCGTCTGTTCTGAATACTTATGTAGTTTCCTTGTACCTTCCTGCTGTTCTGGGTGGGCTTAAAACAAATTCAGCAGTGCAGTATTACAAAAAGCTAAGAAATGAGCAAAAAGAATTGCTTTGCAGTGCCTGATCCTTCACTGACACATTGCAGTGACAAAAGTTCTGTAATTGCAGTAGAGCACACTTCACCCCTGGGAACCTACTTCTTCTTAGAAAAGGGGTACTGTGGGATCATTCATTATCAAAAGTAATCGTGAGGAGAAGAGGGCTAATTCAAACATAGCGTAGCAGTGCATCATCCACTTAAGTCAATTGGAACTGCATCTGCTTCCACTTCAGATTTGGCTTAGTCCATTTTGTCTCTTTTTGAATGATGAAGCCTCTATGACATCCCCTAGAGTAAGAAAGGGAACTTTCATTGCTGGCTCAAAGTAAGGAGATGCCTTGGCTACATTCTGACAGTATGCTGTAATATGCTCCAGATACCTGTCTTTTTGATGCAGGTTGGCATGCAGCTAGGTTTCAATCTGCTGGGAAGTTGAGACAAAACCATGCATGTTTCAGTGTCCTGCAATTTAAATGCAATCAAACTTCATCACTAACATTGCCTCCTATAAATCCGTGTTTGTTTTTATCTGCAGGTTTCCTGCCCAGGCAGTCAGTGGTGCTTAAGCTGCACCATGCTACAGCATTACCCATTCAAAACTGAAGTGACTACTCAGGGAACAAGTTCTAACAGCAAAGAAGTTGCAATACGAAAAAGAGGCAACTAGAAGTTGATTGAGTCTTGCAGGGAACTGAGCACGTATGAGATATAGTTGAGTTATATATTTCAGAGCTACCCTCTGTCAGAGAGACAGTATGGACATCCGATAGTCACATTAAAACAAATAGTGGAAGCGAAACTTTAACAGTGCCAAATTATACTTTTAATTTCCCTTTTGAAATGCAGCACTTAAAGTTCTTCATTGCAATACTTTTCATTTTTTCTAGTATAAGGTAAGTCAAAGCTTTTATAAGTCTTATAATTACAAGTCTCTATGGTACAGTTTCATTAAAAACTTTCATTAAACAACAGCTGCCCTTGTATATGGTCTTCTAATCAATTTGGTCAAACAGAATGACTTCTAATCAGCTGTTGATAAAAATAGAAGATGAAATTTTAATTCTAATAGATTAACCACAAACTCAAGATAGTCTTCAGAATTCATCTAGCTCTATTCTCCAGTGGATTTAACGACTATTCAGCAACTCATTACTAAATAGAACAAGATGAACATTTTCCAGTTCATTAAAGAAATGTACTATGTATTTTTGCATTGTCCTCATGATTCGTTACAGGGAGTCTTAATTACAAGATAATGGATAATGGTTATTAAATGCAGACTCCAGTAATGAAGCTCTATTCATTTGCGAGCCTCAGAGACTGCAAAGAGGGGAAAATAAAATTACTAGCTTCAAAAGATTAACGGATCAAATTATTATTCAATTTTGAAAATCTCATTCAGACTTCACAGAAACAAGAAGAGATTAAAAACTAGTATTAGTACAAAAGTAGTGCATTTATATATTTATTTTTAAATAATATCTTAAGGCTATTACCAGAATAATCAGCTTTAGATGTGATTATTAGACAAACATAGAGCCAATTTAGTAGCATCCTCTACCAAAGAAAACAATACATTTTTACTTCCTGAACAAATTCTAATCATGATACAAGAGCTTCCATGCAGGACTCCAGGCAGCCTCTCACAGAATTCAGAAGATGCATACTACCAAAGCACTCTGCAACGTGTTATTAAAGTGGAGATTTCAGTAATGAAAAGGGGGATTTAAAAATCAACCGCTGCCATAAAAAGCACCTCATTAAGTAGAATTTATGCCAGCCTTGTAATAACAGAAGTGTTTCATCAATTCTATTTCTTATTCATGTTTTCAAAAACAAGTCTAAGGAATGAAGTTCAGTAGGAGTTTCATCTGGAAACTTAGGTGATGATTTAGAATCCCAAATTTATCACCCATCTTCCCATCTTCCTATGAATATATACATATCCAGGCTGATGTTAAATTACCCCCCAGGTCACTTGTTGCTTTCCCCTTCATTTGGGTAGGTTACACAAAAGATTTACAAAATGAGTTTTTCCAGATAGACCCAGTGAGCCTGGAAGAGGGAATATTTTCACTCTTTTTAACATTGCAACTGCAAAAGTACATTTGCCTTTCAGTGAGTCAGGCACAATTCACTGAATCAGTGAAGAGTGCAGATATCAAATCTCCTATGCAACACAGCACATCAGATGCCTGTTTTGGCTGGACTTGCTGTGAACCCAGGAACAGCACCAAGGCCCAAGCAAGCAAAAAGTGCATCACCTCAATTTAAATGGAGACAGAAATTAGTATAAAACACAAGGAATGTAACCAGTGCAGTCTATACAGAGAAACTGAGTTCTCTACATAGCTGAGAGTCAGGCCACTTGAGCCGTGATCACTGTGCCCTGTGACACTAGCTAGAATATTTCCAGATATTAAAACTCTGTTCCTCTGCTCTCTCACCCTACACACACACCTCAGCTACTGTAGGTCACTGAAGACCATTTAAACCAAGACAGCTGGATTTGCACATGCTGAAAGTAGTGGCTTAAGCATCTTGAACCCACACCTAGAGGTTAAGATGAAGCCCACTGTTTATCCCACATATTCATTAAGCCTTAAGCACCTGAGTGTAGGGAAAGACTTGCCCAAGTCAAGGGCAAGAATTCAATGTCCTGTTCTCCTGTAGGTCAGAATTGAGCTGGCCATCCTACTGCTATCCCCTCCATCATATCAGAACATCACAAAGCTTCCCTGTCCCATGCAAAAATGAAGCAAAGCGTAAGAACCAAATAATGCCACTTAGCTGACAGCATCCAAGAAACATATTACGGTTCCATAATTAAGCAATAAGCAATAATAAGCAGTATGGCAATTGAGGTGTAATCACAACCTTTTGGTTGCAAAGTGATTCAAATGCCCTTTGGGAACGATTATAACTACAAAGTCTGACTTGTTGCCTTACTCTTAAAAAAGAACGAAGTTGCATCTGGCAGTTTTAAACAATAGTTCAGAGACATATGCTTGCAGAGGGACAATTATGCCACGTTACCTCGTACGTACTTCAAGAGAGTAGAAATGTATCTGGTTGCTGCAACTTGGCTATAACAAAATGTGGCAACATGGGGTAACTCCCTTACAGGACTTCTTAGTCTGGTGGCACAGTCACGCTGTTGGGGAGATAAGTGTAAGCCTCTGTTGTTTGCGCTGACAAGGCAGTAGTAATAATATCACTACCTAATATGTATAGAGTTCCACGAGCAAGACATCTTTTTATTTTAGAGTACCTAAAAGAGTATCTTAAGATCAAACCTCTGAAAATGAGAGGCCAGGCTAACATGAGCGGCTAATTCTTATTAGCTGAGACATCACATTAGTCCACTGACACATCCTTATTCTACTGCAGTTGCAAGATAAAATATATTTCCCTATAGTTTAATTTTGCCATTTAAGAGAAGAGAATACACATCTGTGACAGCATGCTTCAGCAGTAGCTCACTGAGCTGCTTCAGCTCCATCACACATGGCTACTGTGTCAGATCACTTGTTCAGGTACCTATGCATCTTTTCAGAGTCTGCAGCTATGTTACCATTCTTGAAATTGCTGGCTTACAATTTGGTATTTTGTGAACTAAACTTTGCAGTTCTTTTCTGAAAAGCGCCCGCATGAAGCAAAATATGAATCAGAACATGGGGCTCCATGTTTAATGTCTGTTTACAAATAAGACAACCTTTCTAATGACCTACCCTATCATCTCAGTTGGTTTTCAAGACTAGAAACGGATGCTTCCTTTCCTGTACACCATCTCTGGTAACGGGCAATCTGCAGGCCAAATAGTGCCCTTAGGAACAATTATGTACACACATGAAGGGACAAATTATTAAGTCCATACTTATGCAAAATTCCCTGTAGGTGATCTCTGAAGGAATTTAGCATTGCTGAATTATGTATAGCTTGCTAATGCATTATTATAGTATCTACCACAGGTCTCCATAGGATACTATTACTTAATTAGTATTAGATTCTTGTGTGTTCATTTAAAATGTGTTTAGAAGGTTCAAAAGAACGATCCATACCACTTTCTTTAGTTCTGCTACAAGGCATTGGCTGCTGTTATTTTTAGAGCATTTCTTTCAAACCAAACCCTACTTGTGCATAGTAAAAGAGAAAAGAAATAATGGACATACTATGACCTCAGTGACCACAGCTGGGATCCCCACCAGTGGTGACACTTGGTTTTAGGCTTCAAGCCACACTAAAGCACAGGAAAAAAACACATGTTCCCAGTCCCCTCCCACAGTACCAAACAGAAGCAGTGTTAGGATGTGTATGAGTGCAGGAGCAGTAAAGGCAGTTATGTGCCTCTGCAGTAATCCTCCCTTGTCCTCTCCAATGAAAAGCAGCAGGATACACTCCCAAGAGCAATGAGTGGGACCACAAAGAAGATTAAGGAATCCCTGTATCATTATCTATTTGTTAAATGTTGCGCTACTTCCCTGAGATTTTTTATGTTATTTATTCAAAAATGTGTACCATGCATTACACTCAAGGGCATTACAGTATACAACCTATATTAACCTTATTTCTTTTTGCAGATGGCAATACTAAAACTGGGTAAGCAGTCTGCCTAATGACACATGACAAGCCAAAGGTAGAACGAATAAATAAACCAATGCATTCAAACACCTAATGCATTCAAATTACCTAATGGTAATCATACAATAATCACTAAGAAAAAATGTACCTTTCCTCTCAGCTTATCTAGTCCAAGTGCTGTATATTTCTGAGTTAACAGCGCGGAGAGAGGTGGGCCCATTCCAACCTCATAAAGTTCAACCAGGCCAAGTGCAAGGTCCTGTATCTGGGTCAGGGCAATCTCAAGATACAGGTTGAGTGGAAAATGGCTTGAGGACAGTGCTGAAGAGAAGGATTTGGGGGTGTCGGTTGATGAGGGATTCAACATGAGCCAGCAATGTGTGCCTGCAGCCCAGAAGGCCAACCATATCCTGGGTTGCATCAAGAGAAGCGTGACCACCAGGTTGAGGGAGGGGATTCTGCTCCTCTACTCTGCTCTCATGAGACTCCACCTGGAGTACTGGGTCCAGTTCTGCATCCCCCAACACAAGGACATGGAGCTGTTGGAGCGGGTCCAGAGGAGGGACACAAAGAAGATCAGAGGGCTGGAGCAACTCCCCTATGGGGACAGGTTGAGATCTGGGGCCCTTCAGCCTGGAGAAGAGAAGCTCTGAGGAGACCTTAGCGCAGTCTTCCAGTACTTGAAAAGGGCCTACAAGAAAGCTGACTTTTTATAAGGGTAGCGACAGGATGAGGGGAAATGGTTTTAAAATGGAAGAGGGTAGATTTAGACTAGATATTTGGAAGAAATTTTCTACTGCAAAGGTGGTGATACACAAGAACAGGCTGCCCAGTGAGGCTGCGAATGCCCCTTCCCTGGAGGCATTCAAGGCCAGGCTGGATGGGGCTTTGAGCAACCCGGTCTAGAGGTAGGTGTCCCTTCCTACTGCATGGGGCTTGGAACTAGATGATCATAAAGATCTCTTCCAACCCAAACCATTCTATGATCTTTCACAGATTAATGTGTAGAACACGGTTTGCTACCAGTTTGAGCAAAACACAAAACACAGGAGACATCAGTACAAATCTCTCTGCTCTAACATGAGAACATGGGTTCTGCTTGCCTCCGTGCACCCACGCAAAAGGTAAGACTGATGCATGGGGTTTGCTCAGCTGACTAGATTCACGCTATCTCCTCAGCACAACACCTGTGACAAAACAGGAGGCGGGCAGCCATGACACTTTTATGCAGTGAAGAGAAGAGTGGATGGGGCCAAAAGAGTAGCAGTACAATTATTTTAAGAGAGGGATGTTCCATCAGCTACCAAAGTACTTGAAGAGTAGAAGAACCATAAATAACCCAAAATAATTCCAGAATAAAATAGTTCGCAAACTGCACTGTAGAGCTGGCAACAGTACAGTTACTGTTACTGTTACTTACAGGACAGTTACTGTTGAGCGTAGCTGTAGCACTGCATAAAATCTAGAGGCAGTGCTCTGCAGCATGCTTGGAGGAGAGCCCACAGCAGCAGAGCCGCTCCCAATTGTTGCCACTGCCATCTTCACTGTTACACAGAGGCTTCCCTCAAAAAGGAAGTCACACCTTCAGCACTCCCTTCCCACTCCTTGCTGCAAAGATAGCAAAGGATGAATTCTGCATAAAAGAACTAAAGGTTATAACAACACATAGTCTTTGTACAGGAAAGTGGATCTGGACATGGACTAGGAGGAGAAAGTGACCTTTTCCTGCTTTGGCAGTGTTACTGTCACACAAACAGCACCTACAAGTATGCTGGGTTTCTGAGAAGGAACCACTACATACCTTCTTATCACTTTACAAGTTGTTGCAAAAACAAGTTGCTGCTTTATCAAACAACATAAAGGCTGGTCTCTCCTTTCAGATTAGAGGCAGGCATTCAGATTCTGAACTGAGCTCTGTGCTCTCACTGAGCTGAGTGAGAAAAGAAAATGTGGGAGAACCTAGATGTTATTTGAAAATTTCACCCATCAATCTTAACTTAAAAACATTGAATTGCATTGCATGATTTACTTGCTCACACTTTAAATAATCTAGGCAATGATAAACCATCCTAAACTGTGATATAATTAAACCAGCAATGTTCTAGGCATCTATTGGCATTCCTGGCTTTGGATCAATACATCTTAGTCTCTCAAAATGTTGTCTAGTACATGACATTTTACAAACTGTGGCTAAAGTCCTGATATATCTACCACTAATAGCACTAGCACTTGGAAGGAAATAATAAATATCCATGACTGCTTGGAATCATAGCACTACATGGCATTTCACATACCATCTTGTAGCAACCAGATTTAGCTTTGTACTATTTAATGTTGATATCAACTCAGAAATAAATATGTTAACATTAAAACTCAGGTATGTTTACATACTATCTATTAGCCTGTAACAAAATTACTCACACTGAAAGAGCAACTAAAAATCCATTTGTAGATACTCCATACTGAACAATGTAACTAGAAAATTAGTCTGCTTTATTAAGATTGGAAGGTGCTATGAATTTAAAAGATTAAAAGAAAAGACATAATAGAGACAAAATCATGACACTTCAATGTCACTCTGAGTGTTTTTCAACACTTTGTAGCAAAAGCAGTTTAAGATTCTGTTCTGACTCCAACCCAGAGGAAGGTGCGATTGATTTTTGAAATTTAAAAGTCATGTCTTAATGCCACAGTCACAACCTGCTCAGCATCCATCCTCTTTGTTATGCAGAAGACAAATATCCAGCATCGGCTGCTCAGCCATTTTGACCCTACGCAGAAGAAGGCAGCTGGCACAGGCAGAGGCTTTTCCAGCACTTCTGCACTGGGGAGATTTTAATTGTCAAAGAAATTTCCCAAGAGCCAATGTCCTGACTTTGCCTAAAAAATATTAAGTGACAGATCTCACCAGATCCCAGTCATTAATGTCTTTGTTTCTTCCTGTCTTGAAGAAATCAGATGGCAGTTATAGGCTTGCATAGCAAGTTCAACCATCTCCCTCCAGTAATCATGTGATTATGTGGAAAATGCGAAAGCACTTGGTTTAATTTTTATGACACTCGAAAATCTTCAATACAATCAACTTATGAACAAGTAGACTCTGCCATGGGTGTAGGCGTTGTACACTCTTCTTTTAACGCAAGTACCAGAAGAGAAACACCCTGGAAAGACTTAGTTATAAATAAGGTAGTGTATTTCAAGGCAGAATTGTCAAAATGACAAAAACCGTCAGTTGTTTCTTCTTTTTTTATAAGATAATTTAATAATATATACATTTAATTATAAGAAGCTCACTCACAGCTCCTCCTTCCCAGCAAGTCTGCCTCTCAGTTTGCTTCCTCTTTTCCCAACTTGATAATTTGATAGCTGGCAAAGCTGCAAAAAACCTGCAAGCGTGGGCTGCAGGGTGGAGTGTTTTCACTACTGTCAGGAGGGTTATTTCAGAAGGTTTCCAGCTCTTCAGGTGGCCTGAATACCAAAAAAACTTGCTGCCCAAACAACAACAAAAAACCCAACCAAAAGCTCTGACTGTGCAGCCACACTCCAAGCAGGCAGCACTTCTCAGCTGGAAGTCAGGGAAAGACACACTCCTGTGTTTTTTTTTAGGAAATCTTTTTTTTCCCCCTCAGCTGTATTATTAATGATGCTTACATGGCAAAACTAACAATTTTATTTCAAAGGGATACTTTATGAAGGCATGTTGCTGATTTTTCTGGCATAACAATCTATAAAGAATTAGTTAAAAAAAGGAAGGAAATCAAAAGAACTCTTAAGCACCACCAGCAGCTCATAAGGAGGTATTTAACATGCTGGGACGTTGTTTCTTCCCTTCCACTTGTCCTAATCTGGTCAGAGATTGCAAATATGGTAAGCACTGCAAACCAAAAGTACCAAAAATCTGATCAAACAACTGCCTGGCTTCTGTTTAAATGATATGGAAATACGTATTTGGTTAACACACTGGCAAAATGAAGATGATATTCTGATCTTTGAATCTAGATGTTATCTATATGTTTTACTTTTTTTAAACCAAAGCTAAAAACACATCATTTTGAATACTGTCATTTCAGTCTTATTGAAATATTGGGAATGAAAGAAGTTGTGTATCAAATTCTCTTTGTGCTAGATACATGTATCTTCACTGGTATTAGTGGAGAGTTATTAAATGCCACTATTCATTGTGAGTGCATTTAATGTATTTCTTACAAAAAATTATCTACCTAAAGTTCATATCCTTGCATGGAATAATACTTCAGAGCCTTACTTCGATAGCAATGGCTTCTTCAACCACACTTACATATTCTGTAACAGAAGAGGTTAAATAGAACATTATCCCTGGCTTGCCACTTGGCAAAATGCAGCACTGGTGACAGTATTAATGTCACACAGGGAAGCACAACCACCTTGTTATGCCTTTCCTTCTGAAATGTTAAGCTCTTGGCACAATAGAAAAAGCTGTCCATACTGTCTCCCCACTTGAGTTTGGTCCTAAGCATGCAAAGTTTACACAAAACGCAGCAGTGAACAAAGGTACCCAAGGCTGCACCCTAAAGGAACAGATACAATTATGTGACAGATCCCAATCTAGTAAACTCAAAGCCCTGCAGGATCAACACTTTTAGCAATGACTTCTAACAGTGCCTAAATTGGTATTTATACTTTTTGTATTGATTCATGATTACTCTGTCAAGAGTGAGATCAAGACACATACTTTGTTTCCATAGTCAGTCTAAAAAAAAAACTATAAAAGTTTAAATCCTCTGTGCTTTCTTTTATTATTACTAGCAGGTGATTCTAATTGAGTAAAAGCTGACCGTATCATAAGACTGTCACCTATCTTTTCTCCTTGCCATCTCAATAAAGATGTACACACTTCCATAAAGCTGTCATTTTTCCAAGTCACTGAATCACAACTGAAGTCACAAGGAACCACGAGTTTAGCATTTCTCTACATCAAAGCACAAACATACACACCTGTAAGTATTTACACTGAAAAACATTGTCTGAAGCTCAGTACAGTAGTGTTGCACGTGCTTTGTCTAACAACTAAACAAAATATCTCTTTGATAGCCATCTTCTGTAGAGTGCTTTAAAGCTCCCAAACGTTATCCGAAAGTAAAAATCAATTGTCTCCATTTAATTAGCTATCTCTTCCGACTTTCTGTGATCAAAATGACTGAGTTAAACAAAATGGTTACTAGTAACAGGAGGCTGTAGTTAACCGGAAAGCTAAGATGGGTGTGTACATGGGGAGATCAGAAGAAAAGGATGCTGCTGCATGCTGTTTGCTTGTTCGGTGTGAATTTATTAAGGGGAGTGAAAGTGTAAGATGAGAAGAACTAGCAAGAATTTTAAAAGGATTAAATTCTCAGGAACCAGCTATGTCAAAGAAAAATGGAACATGGATTCAGCCCTAAAAAGATAAAATTATTCAACAATTTATTAAAATAGTTCATCATCGTAATTAAAATCCAAGTGCCTACAAAAAAAAGTTGCACAAGAAAGGTAATTATTTATGAGGAGACTTTTAAAAGCCATTTGTTGTGAATTTAGCAGAGAATCAGTCTAAAAGAGCTGGTAATAAAAAGAAGTTATTTGTTTATTCATAAAACTTATTTTGGTCTAGCATACCGCTAAGAAACCCTAACATCTGCTCAATGGCAGCTGTAAGTAACATTAGGAACACTCAGTCAATTTATATGCTTCTTTTTTATTAAAAAATAAACAGGTCTTTTTAAATTATTCACTAGTATATTTAGATAAAATTCTGTGCTGTAGCAATGAACATTTTGTGGAGAGGCGTCTGCAAGCTTTGTATGATCATGATGATCCAAACCTTTCTACGTTTCACTGACTACTTTAGTCTTTATGTGATGTCCCACCTAATTTAGCAAATGAAAATGCAGAAAACCTAGAAGCTGAACCAGAATCACAGCTATGAATAATACAGAACGCATCACTGATGCCTCAAATGCCCCATCTCCTTCTAACTTGCACGCATTCTAGTCTTATCTTCCCTCTGCTTTCCACCATTTAAAACTTACTCTCAGACAGTTGCAGCCTCTCTCTCGTTTATGCCTTTCATGCAACAGACCTTAGACAATAACCTCAGCTGGCAGAACTATTTGCTGAACTGTTGCCAAGTAAGGAATTGCAGCAATACTAGTAATTAATAATTCTTTGTTCTAATTCAAAGTATTTTCATTTTGCAAAGTGCTTTGCATATTCCCATGTTTCGCTGCAGAAGCAGGGCACAAAAGGCAAAGGAACCTCTTAAATCCTCAATATTTCTCTTCATCCATCACCCTATCATGCACTCATATACTTTTTTAAGTCTTTTGCTTGAGCATTTCAACAGAAAAATACATTGCTGTCTTCCTAGGTTTCTCTCATGTATTCAATTCTTACTTCATAACAGGAGGCAAGTCTCTGCTAATGAACTCATAAGGAAGATCAAAAGCATGGAGTACCTCGATTTATTTTACTAGGATTGTTTGGTTCTACTTTTAAGCAGTAAGCCAGCATTTCTGCAGTGCACTTTGGAGACAGTTAGTTGAAAACTACGCAAGCTGTAATTCTAATCCAGGCACTGGAAGTGGCTGAAAATGGCACTGAAGGTCCCAGAGGAGCCTTCTCAAAGCTGCAACTCCACTGCGATCATAACCAAGCAAACTGCTCAGAAGCTAAATCTTCCCACATGTAACCACATCCAGAGAGGCCACAAAACGTTCCTGATTACAACAGAAATATAAGCAGTTAGTTATCAAGAGCACAGACATAGTGTCTTGTTATCAGAGTACCACATGCCAATGCTACCTTTCCTCATGCTGGCATCTGGAGGCCTGGAAAAACATGGCACTTTTTCCATCACACCCCACCAAGATGCTTTCTCATCTAGAGGCTTGGGTTCCTGTCAAAGCTCCATTTATGTGTATGGCTTTGCATTTCCCCTGAGCTCTCTGCATGTCCATTTTCCAGGACCAGTGGGAAGGATGCTTTTGAAGATACATGATTCATAATTTCCTTTTGCATAATTTAAGCTTAATGTGCTGGATGGAATATGGAACATCTCCATTTGTTTCCTTTCTGGTTCTTTAGAGATGAATTAACAAATCTTCCTGATAAACTACATTTTTCCGCTGCAATGTTTGAGATAGGCTGATCAGCAGGACATTGAATTGGCATTGTAGTGGCAAAGTTTGTAGAAGGAAGAGTTTTTGCTTGCAACGTTCTGACATCAACAAAGAGGAAGCTTTCCTACATCTTAGACTTACTGAGAATACAGGAAATCAGCTTGAGAAATCAGTACACTGCAGGGAAAGTCACTCTATAACAGAAGTGCTAGAGGGAGAGAGACATCAAAGCGGCAAAAGACAATCAGATGTCAGATCCCTGTTGACTTGCCATGGACCATGGACTTTGCTGTCATCTTTGTCTTTGAAAATACCCCTCAAAAGCAGGAATATTAAAGGAAGCTCTGGAGAAGCCACTGAAGTTGGATAACAGTAAAATACACATAGTAAGAAACTAGATAGTACCTTATCTGAGAGATATTAAGAACTATCATTTTATTTATCTATGATTCTCTCATTTGAGAAAATTAATTTTAAAAGATATAAACCAGAAGCATTTCCCACATGGTGAAATTCCAAAGTATTGTATCAAAGAATTCCTTCCATTCCTTTCAACGTCTTCCCAACATGGGTCGTCCTTTGGTGCTATGAATCAAAGGAGCCTGCGAGACAGATGAAGCAATCCAAGAACTTACCAATAAAGTTCTGGCTCCTTCACAACTCATCAAAAATGGTGCAAATAACCGCAAGAGCAAGTTGGGAAAAGCTATAGTGAAGAATACTACTACACTGTCATATTCTGAGCGAAGTATTTTCCTTTGAGAAAGGACTGACAAACTGTATGAATACGACCTTTTAAATTCTAGTTAAAAACATACAAGGAATGGAAGCTGTTAAATGCAAGCTTAAATGCTTGCAATCAAATAGTCAGCCCTATTTAGCTCAGCGAGGAATGTGTTTGCAGTAACACGCAGCCCAACAGTAAGCTTGTGCATACAGCCTGTTTCTCTGCACTTAATGAAGTAACGCCTGGAAGTACTGTGTCAGCACTATTAGGAACTGATCTGTTAAAAGTTAGTGGATGTCTTTATACTGATCTCAGTATATTTTAAGATCCAGCTTACTGGCAAGAACACTATCCATAATCTTCTAAAGACTAAATTGTTTTGTATAACTAATTTTTGTCCCACTTTGATGTCTCAATATGGAATTTGCTTATGTGTCCACCTTTTGATATGCTTCTTTGTTTTTCACAGCATTCCTCTTCATGACGAGTAAATGCGTTTGTTTGAACAAGGTCTAGAAGTGTTTCAAAATGGCCTACTGATGTTCAAGATCATGTACTCCCAGTGTATTCTTCCACTCAACATCTTTCTGTTTAGAAAACTGATTTCACATTCTACTATCATGGGTGTATGCTTCAAAATAATTTCATAGAATAATAGAATCATAGAATGGCTTGGGTTGGAAGGTACCTCAAGGATCATCAAGCTCCAACACCCCCCCTCTGCAGACAGGGTGACCAACCTCCGTATCTAATACTAAACCAGGATGCCCAGGGTCCCATCCAGCCAGGCTCTGAACACCTCCAGGGGCATCCACAACCTCTCTGGGCAGCCAGCAACTCACTATTCTCTCTGTAAAGAACTCATGAGGCCCTGCCACCTTAAAATTAACAAAAAACTCCCAGATCTGCAAACCTAAAACCATGCTTAGTTTATTTCCACATCTATATTAAATTGCTGTTAAGGGACTGTATTTTCTAAGTGGTGTTCTACTTGCAATCTCTTAAAAGATACTTTAATATTTCATAAGCCAATTTTGTATAATTGATAGATATGGTAAATTAAATATTTATTTCTATTTTTCACTTGTTTAGTGGAATTTAGCACCTGCTGCTAACACAATAAAAAAACAACCTGAAATATCAGAGAAATAAATAGTACCCTGTGCATCTATTGATTTTACATAATATTTCCATGTTTTAAAATTGCATTCTCTCAAACCATTACCTTCAGTATCAGAGCTTCACAGATGCAAAGGTTTTTGCTATGAAGCCGTGTTATTTTGATGGCATGTTTGACTAGAACTATTCACTGTGCAACGATTTCTGAGTCTGAGGCGATACGAAACTTCAAAAGTTTTAATTCAAATTCTAACAAATTATTTAACATAGAAACAAGGTTTCATTCATGGGGAAAATTAACGCAACAGGGGTGCCTTCTCCCCTCTCTGCATCAGTTGTTGTAAATTGAAAGTATACCATTTAGATATTCCTTAATTAACATGCTTTGAGAAGATTTTGACTATCAGCAAAAGAAAAACACTATCCAGTTAGAATAATTTCTTAATAGAAGGCTGACACATCACAGCAGTATGCCACACTGTCAGTACCTGCCCATTCACTGTAATCTATTTCACACTAGTTTCAGAGACCGAAGTGTAAATGGCTACCTTCTCATAGGTCAAGTAGCAGAAATCTGTGCAGGTGGGGATTCAAACTCTTCTGATATGCCACAACACTAAAGCATAGCAAAAGAGATGTATAGGAGACATGGCAAATCTCTTCTATTTTGTGTAGAGAGCTATTAAAATGGTGGAAGGGAGGTGACCTCTCTGCAGCTATGGACAGTGCCAGTCAATTCTGTAGTGCACAATGCCATCACCCTTGAGTACTGTGGCAAGCTGTGCCAGCTCCCATCTTCACTGTCATTACCAGGATTGGCTGTGCTGGGAAATCACAGTCCTATGCTTCCACCAGAACATTCCCAGAATTTCTCTTGCTGAATTCCCCAGTTTCAGCTGTGACCACCAGGGTGTTCCATCTTCATGTGCAGACAGGGAAAATTTATTCCTTCTAATGACAGGAATGTACTTCTGCTTGAATCTTAATTTACTAGACCTCACTAAAGCCCTATGAAATGTGCAATGTCAATTTTATGCATGGAAAAACAGAGAAGTTAACTGAGTTGTCAAAGGTGAAGGCAAGCCAGGATCCATTCTGCTTTCTCAAGCAATTCTACCCATCATCTGGTTTCCTGACTTAGCTAGAAATACTACAGTCTCTATTTGGAAATGGGGAAGGGGTGGAGGGAAAGTCAAGTAGTGTTATGGATGATGAAAATCAAATAAGCAAGTAATGAGCTGATGGATGTCATCTGTTTTTACATTGGCATTTCTTCTTTGACTTGAGTAGAGGCTTTATATTCCTATTTCTGATTAGAGAAGAACACCATTAATAGAATAGACCTTTCACAAAATTAGAAAATTGAGTCACCAGGCATCCTGGTACAGCAAATATGAACAACCTCAGATAACCATCTCCCCCCAGCTATGGCTGCAAATACATTCAGGCTTCACTGTATGTACTAAAACTCTGCTGTCCCCTCAAAGATTCTATGTACTTTTTTCAACATTTTTGTTTCTCTTGCATATTATTTACATACACAGAGTTCTGCTGCTCTTAAGACTTTACAGGTAAGACTTCTCATTAGAGCCTACACTAGTCTTTTTAACCACTCCTATACTTCTGATTCCCTAGACATACATAATTGAGTTCCAGGTAGATTTTTAAGTCTCATTTTGCATTCTTTCCAGGTCTCCTTTATTCAAGTCCAATTCTGGTTTTGTGTTACTACTCTTTGCATAGACCCTCATCAGTAATCCAAACCTGAGGGTATTGTGATTGCATTGTTATAACTTTTCAACTCCAATCTTATCTATTGCACCTACATTATTTCTAGTGATTAGCTGCAATATCACTGGTAAGCTTGTAGGCAATTACATCATTTAAGGGAGCATCCTTGTACTGCCTTATTGAACATGCACTTATCTGCATTTTTATACTACTGGCCTTTTTAAAAATTTATTTATTTATTTATTTATTTATTTATTTTTCCCTCACTCTGGATCAGAATAAATGTTATCACTTGCTCCTGTAGAGGCTTCTTTCATACAAAGTATATTTAAAGACTTTCCACGTTGCTAGGAACACGTGTTGATCTAACTCCCAATCCCAAACCTTTTTTATTCTATGATCTTATTCAAACTTTTGAGTCAGACTGTGTCACTTTCTGCATCACCTGCTGTCTGTCTTGGTTTTTCATAGCAAGTTTTACATTCATTCCTTGCACTGAACTTTCAGTGATATTAACCAGAGCTGTGAACGTGCAGACTGTGTAGAATGCATGATGTGTTGCAACAAACACAGTGAAGTTATCAACAACTAGTGATTCAATACTGTTAAATACTGTCCTATGAGCATCTTACAGTAGCCACACTGCAACAACTTCTACATTGCGAGACAGCACCCAAGGCCATGATCCTAAACATATGTGTAACAGTGCATCCTCACAGTGCAAAGAGCTGAAGTAGTTCCAACTCTGAAAGCTCAAATTTATCTAAAAATTCTGAAGGAACGGGCAGGTCTTTGCACAATGAGGTATTTTCTGCTAATATTCAGATAGAAGAGGGCCAACAAAAAAAATCATATAATGCACTCTTGGTAAACTAAAGGAATTCAGAAATTTAGCCCATGCTAAATCTAATCTGTATTGTCAGAAGTTCACAGTCACAAAGAAAATTGGGATTACTCTCTACTATTCGGTAATCTAGTAGAAGGACTCTCTCTGCACTGTGCTTTGTTCACTAAAGAAAGCAGGCAGTGTGAGAACACAATGCATTTCAATATCCTTCCCATGAGCACAGCTCAGCCAAGACAGCACAACAAGTAATTGACATTGCAGCCTGGATGCTTCTGGTCCTGCTTCATTGGAGGGAGAGAGGAAACCACCACCACACTGTGACTGAGACAGACCTACTCACCAGTCAGAAAGTAAGTCCTCTTCCCATACATTCAAAGACTGAGGACTGACTAGTTTGCCCCCAGGCTTATACACTAAGCCTTAACATCATCAGTCACCCTGGAAAGCACTCAAAGATTATTCGTTTCTGTAGAAAGGAACTGACAGTTTTGATCTGGTCTGCTTTAGGAACGTGACAGACACACTTGACTCCTAATTTCTGACTATCTCTTTACATGGCAAAGTGAACCTTTTACAAATACACAGTAAACTCAATATAATTGTGTGTGCTTTGGATTGGTAAAAAGAGACAAACTGAAACCATGATTCATTTTAACTACCAAGCCTCCACCCCTGATTTGCCTTTCATTTGCTTTGGGCTCTAATAACTGTCTCACCAGTATCAAGTTACAGCTGAATGTAGACACATAATTAAATCACATTTTTCTTTAAATGTAATACAGCTGAAATGCTACTGAACAGAAGCTTCAGCCTCTGGTGTGAACATAGGATCTGAAGCCTCACAACTGATCTCAGCTTGACTTTTGACTTGTCTGTTACGATCTTCATCTCATACTTCACAGGGCTGTTGCAAGATTTCTTCTGCTAATGTCTGCATGTATCTTGAAAATGTAAAGTGCTATCTAAGTGCCAAGTACTATTACTTATTCATCAGTCTTATTTCCTACATCAGTATTATCTGCACAAAGCATGCCTAGCTTCTCAATCGGCAGAACTTTTGCTTTGGACCACAGCAGCCCACAGCCAACAGTACAAAATGCATCCCTAACACTCAAAAGTTTAAAGCCACACCATCTATCCTGGATCCAAACAAATCTTTATAAGACACTGCTCAAAACAGCAACAATTATTAGTATTTCAGAATTTGTGTTTCCATTATTCACGCTAAAATTGGATCTGCAGCAACATTAATTACAGTACAGCAATTTCACTTAGAGCTGCGTAGCTAGGCATTATTCTTTGATGTCCCAAACCACATTTCTTGGATCCTCTTCATTTACTAATTGCACTTTTATATCTTTTCTTAATTCAGGACTGGCTTTTTGTGTGGTGGGATATTCTGATCTTCAGGATTTCTGAACAAACCTTTTCAAGCAGTACTTTTGTGTCTTGAGTTTCCTTAAGGGAACTCCTGTTTCTCTGCATTCAGAGCCAAAGACTGAATATGACAGTTCTCAGCCAGTTTCTCCCTAGAGCTAAGATAAAGCCAGCCTATTTGTGGCTTTAGGTTTTGCTGTGAAAATGATGGCTGTATTATTTCTGCTCATTTTGGAATTAAAAGCATCAAAGCATCTCAAAACTTCTGTCTGCAGATTCCACATGGTTTAATTTTCTTCTTCTGGCCCATTGGCATGAGAGACTTTATTGCCTCAGCCAGGTTTTAATAATTTTTGCATGCTTCTTTATGCTAGAAAATCTAGACGTTATGGCTTTTTCGCATAAACTCATTCCCTTTCTAAATTCAATTTTTATGAGTCAGTATCTCAACTTATTTGACTACTTCATGACCTACAAAATATTTTTGAAATTTATATGTTTAGTCGAATTACCATTGAGCATACATCTCTTCTTCCTGATCTTTACATAGGTACTTGTTTTGTTATTTATAATGAAAACAAGTATCTCTCATATGCCACTGCTGCATTTCTCTCAAATTCCCAAAGAATGAGGTAAATGAAGTATACTGTGGAGACCAGTTTTCACAGTTAAAAAGACACAAAAGTTTTTACTTTTAAAGCAATGCACATTTACTTAGCCTCTAGCTCCTTATTTAACACAAATTCTTATAAAAAATGATAAAGTTTTTGCAAATAGGTAATATTGTTAAAATGTAACTTTCCAAAATAAAAACTTTATGTAATAAAGTCATCCTCACTTTTACGGGAGCTTTCCTCTCCCACTGCAAGTTTACCATCTTTCCTTTCCTTATCTGGCTTCCTTGGCACTTTATAATATAGTTTGTGTCAAAAATGTAACAATAAAAAGCCTGTCACCCTGTCATAACAAAACAGTGAACAAAATGTTTGTGGCTTGTTTGTTTTTAAAGACAACAAGATGAAGAAACATGGCGTAGTTCGCACTAGTACTAGGGAGCCAAGCACTCCTATTTGTGTTCCTCAGAACTGTTTCTTGAAGAGGTTACAAAGATGTACATTTGTGTTTCTCCTATAGAAATGGAGCTCAACCAAATCAAATGCTGAAAATCCCTGATTTGTTTGCTCTGCTCAGCATTTGTAAACTTTCTGGTGGAATTAAAGATGCAGTCAGCTGCCCTTGGGAAGCTCATGCATTCAAACCCAACATAAAGATTTTAAGAAGCCCAAAAAATGGCAGTGGACAGTACAAACTATGAACAAAAATTCCCTGTTTGTCTGAGACTTTATCTCAGCTTTCTGAAAACAACGTACTTCTTTGGTAGCGACACTGATCCAGTGCTGTGCACTCCTTACCTTCTCCATTATCTCCTCCTTAGCACTGCAAGAATTATTCTTGCTAGCTGACTCACTGTCCTTAGAGGGCTGTCAGCCTCTTTCAGAACAGCACTCAGAAATAGATACTTAAATATTCCAGAATAATTTTTAGCATGTCAGTCAAATATGTAAAAGGGTGACTTAAAAGACTTTAAGAACTAGTTGCCTATTTCCATTCTGATGTCTTTTTCACTATGTAGTGTGCTAGAGAAGGAAGAAAAAAATAGATGTTACTTAGGAGAGATATGGTTTCAGACACAGAATGAGCCAAAAAAGACACGAATTATTGTATTTCCTTCATATGAGGCTAATCATTATCAAATTCACTGTGAAGACACCCTTCTCCCCAACGAGAATGTTGTACAAACCGCATTTTCTAAAGCTGTCCCTGGCCTCCAGTGCACTGCTGGGAGCTGCACATCCTGTTGGGCTCAGCCTCTTTCTTGGATGAAAACTGTGCTCCAGAGCACATTTGCTTGCCTACAGACATGGTCGAAGCAAACACTTCTGAATATAGAAGTGCACAGACACACCACTCCAGCCTGAACGTGGCTCTTAGTATTATTTTAAAATTCCAGCCAATGTGGAGGTGCACACTTTTCACACTACTTGATGTTTTGGCATGCCTTTTCAAGTCAGTCATTCGTGCAGCTGACCCCCCTACTTGGAAGCTGAATCAGACTGAATGGA
Organism: Tympanuchus pallidicinctus; assembly: GCF_026119805.1. Taxonomy (NCBI): domain Eukaryota; kingdom Metazoa; phylum Chordata; class Aves; order Galliformes; family Phasianidae; genus Tympanuchus; species Tympanuchus pallidicinctus. The sequence goes on from NW_026294802.1 coordinate 1,503,367, forward strand.
ACTTGTTCCTCCCAGCACACATCAATCATTCCTTGTGCACACATCAGCACAAGGATGACTATACAGAAATTTTGGAAAGGTACTTGGGAGAGGAGTCATCTGCATGGCATTCGCTGCTCAGATAATTGCTCTGTGAAAAGTAGAGTAATTTTATAAAGAGGGCTTGAGACCCTTAATGGCAAACACAAATAAAACTCACCTTTGTGTGGGAGATCTGTCAGTGAGCCCAGGAGCCAGACATCCCAGGCAAGCTTTTCAATCATGTGGCTATTGCTAGATCCACACTGTGATACTCTTTTGTCTCCAGTCTTCTGCGTCTCACAAATGAAACAGATGGGAAATATGAGGGCTGCTCTGAAGTAACGTCTGCTATTTTATTATGCTGGCCTACAATGTCAAAGGTGGTGTTGGTGGTACAGCAATAGAGGTTGAATCTTCCTGACAATATTCAGTTATATTTTGTTGCTGTTTGACAGATGACAGCAGGAGGGGCAGCCTGACAAAATGGCATCTGATATAGAAGTGCACATGAAGCAAACGAGTGTCACCGAATTCCTCCATGCTAAAAAAATGGCACCCACTGACATTCATCAACACTTGCTGAATGTTTCTGGAGATGAAACACTGGATGTCAGCACAGTGAAGTGGTGGGTGGTGCACATAAGTAGTGGTGACTGCAACAGTGGATCACCTTTTGCTGGTGCAGATTTTTATTGAGTAAGGCATGCAGGCTTGTTTATCTCTGGTGAAAATGCATACCTAATGGTAGCAACAATGTTGAAAAATACTGCTTTGTAGCAGTAGAGACTTTGCTCTATCAAATAGTGTTATCATGCTCTTTGTATATGTTGTAGTTTCCCTGGAAACAAATAGGAGGCATTACTTTTGGAGCAAGGTACATACATGTGCTTTAAAACATGCTGTAACAGCTCAGTGCTTCAGGACCTATGTGTGAGCGTGTATGCTCAACAACACAAATGTGAACATACATAAGGCTATGATTTTGTACTCCCTACATGGTAGACTTGCATTATGCACTGCACAGTGAAAGCAGGTTAAGGACTATATGCCACATACTCGCTTGCACCGATACAACAAATGCAAGTTGTAAAGGCAAGGCAGTAATCTAGGTTCCTAAGGCGGTGACAGTTTTAAAAGAAAATAAACCAAAACATAATCAATGAAAAAAAAACCCAAAACTAGTTATCCCCTTCTGAAGTAGTTTTCAGCTATCAATTTTGATAACTCAGTTCTACAGAGCACTTCTAACAACATAGCTAAAGGAGAAGCAAATTTTGGTTCAAGGACAAGAACAAGTGGCCAGAGGCGGAAAAAAACTTCTAAATCCAGTTCTGCAATCAAATCCAATATACCATGTAACTCATTTCCTCTCATGTAATTAATCACTAGCATCAGGTTTATCAGAGGTGCTGTTTTTTCACATTTTATATCAAATAAAAATCCCTAGGATCCGGCATATCCACAAGATCAGCTAAACCTTCTTTTCTTTCTTTCACTTAAATCAGAGCACCAGTTGTAAAAACATATGGTCACAAAAGCGAGAGCTTAAACCTACCATGCCAAGTTTCTTCACCCCAAAATATTACAAGTATGCAAATCAAAACAAATATCTGGAATTTGAGGTTCTCAGCTACTCTGACAAGTCGGAGTTTGAAAATTTGGCCTTCAATGCATGTATGTACATTCTTATTTTTATACTTACCCACAAAGAAAAAGCAGGAGACTGAAATAAGGGAATTACTGCACATACTCGTATGGATGGGTATCTCATAAAATGAATAACCATGCAAGAAAAATCATTAACAATAGAGCCATCTGCTGTATTTCAAAAAAACTACACCAGCAAAAAACCTGAAAATGTTCTAATGCCTCACAATCTGAATTTCTTAAATAAATTTTAAAAAAAGATTATAATTATAATGGTATAAATGACAGGAAATGCATTTCTTGTACCTCTTCTAATTAAAAACAATATTTACTAGCATAATACTGTACTGTGTACTTAATGATACTAATTGACTTTGTAGCTGAGCAAGCAAAAAACATAAAAGCCTCTCATTCCATCTAAGATAAGCATAGCACTGTGTAAAAAGACAAGGAGACCAGCTGCAAGTTGAATATTTATTTAAATACAGACAAGACACTCAATGACCTTTTCTTCCCCTAAAACAAGAAATTCCACGTCTGAAGAGCTTATAGTAGGAAAAAAAAAATCGACAAAAATTACCCAAAATTTAGTTAGAATATGGACTAACAGTGGTTTTTGGGATATCTTTACATTTCCCTCTGCCAATAGAGAGGTGCCTTCCTTCAAGAATGGTGGAAGAAGCAGATGTTTAGAACAGAGTCCAAAGAACATTTTGCATCTTAAAGATTGTATTAAACACAGCCCTGAAGTCCTGTTTAAAGTAGGCGAAACTGAACATCATTTAACTGTCAGTATTAACTGTCCCACTTTCGAGAGTGCCACTTAAAAACAGTTATAATCTAGAGCATCCCAGCACCTGCTGCATCATTGATGCTCTTCCTCTTGATGAATCCCCAGCATAGTTGGATTACTCAAACCACACTCCTGTAGAGGTGATTAGGAATGATCACAAACCAAAAACAGTTGTAGTCAGCATAAATCATCTCAAGGAAGAGATCTGCCCATCTACATTTATAACAGGCTCACAACGCACCTGCTCACACTACCTCTGTACACTCACTGACACTATGTGGATAACGTCTATCTGCCCCAAATGTATGTGCCCTTATCAAAAATACCAAAGATCAGACACTTGAAGACAAATTTTTCCTACAAATCCTGTTGCTTAGCATTTCTAAGTGTTATTTAACATTTTGTACCTTTTTGTAGATTATACAAAACAAATGACATTTCATTACTACACCTGCAACTTCAGTAATTGCTGTATAACAATTTTTGCCTACTATAGGCAAAACTAAACTTTCACAATGAGAATTTTTTACGCTTCATGAATAATATAGTAAAGACATTCTTAGCTTAAAAAGAAGAAGCCTTGTATTTACCTGCCATCATAGCGATCATACTGGCTTTGTAGACATTAGCAAGGGACCCCAGTTCACCTGTTGCTAGGATTGTTTTCATGTGAGCTTCTCCACAGGCCTCACGGCACTGGCGGATCTCCTCATACAGACCTGTGGATAAAAGCATTTGAAAATGATCAAAGTTGGCTGAGAGACATCTTCAAGTATGGCTGTAATTTCCACTTCTGGATTAATTTCCAATCTTATAATTAGTCATAGCACTCAAGAACTTAAGTTTTGTAAGTTCAATAAATTACATGACTGGGGGTAATTAACAATGCCACACAATTTCAGACTGAACTTAATAGCTATTAATGTCGCTTCTCTCAAAACTACTAATGTGCACAGTATGCCAAACACTCATGAATACATCAGGAGCAAAAAAAAACCCACTATGATGTACAAAATTGATTTTAAAACAGCTTTTTAAGCAATAGATTTGGTAATAAATTGAATTAGTACTCAGGCACAGTTATGTTTCCCCTTGCACATCATGTCACCACACTCCCTGTTCCCTACAGCCATCTTTGCAGGGCTCAGCCTTTGAGAAAACAGAGGTGTAGCCAAGTTGTCTAATTACAGATCTTGGTGCCACCTGTGGTTCCCTGACATCTTTTTCTTGGCCTCCAACTGCTATATGAGGCACCTCATATCTATTAGGGCCCATCCTACCCCCAGTTCCATAGGGCAGTCTCAGGAAGGCCAATTAGGAGCTAGATGCTTGTGTTTAGGTATTTAAATTCCATCCTAAGTTTTGTGAAAACATGAGTTTCCTGAAAACACACAGCCTCATCAACACAGGCTGCTAACACCCCTGGTGAGGAAAGCCTGAGGTCCAAGGTAGCACCTTCATGGCTCAACAGCTCTGCATGGATCTGCATCTGTGAACTCCCCTCAGGGAGTTACTGAGGACTCAGGCCTACTGAGTAAAAAAAAAGGCAGAACTTGCAGACCTGGCCAGGAAATGGGAGCACAAAGAAAACGTCCCACCCCTTTTTGGCAAAATTAAGCAGTCCCATCCCCTCCCCCCCACACCTCCCCACCCCCAAATATTAAACTTCCAGAGATTAAAAGAGTGAGAAGTTGTGGAAATATAGCTGCTACAGTCTGGCCACTTGGGGATGATTAAGGCTCATCTAAACTAGTGGCAGGGAGAAAAGCAGCTCTTACAGTGTGCTGCCAACGTTTCTGGAATCTGAATTAGAAGGAAAAAAAAAGGCAAAATAAGCAAATAGTATCTTTTATAAGAGTACTTTTCAGAAACTATACTTAATCTTTAAGCACACATAATGAAAAAGTTCATTTATAGAAGACAAAAAAACACCAGCTTTAACAAATTTTCCTAAAGTCCAGGATTATCTTTTTCAGCATACTGTCTCAGTCCCCAGACAAGTCCCAAAGAAGGCTCTCCAGCTGGACACCTCCTTTGCCTGCCGTGTTGCCAAGTCCTACTGATGCTGTGGGTTTACCAGGCTGCTGGGGCTGGGATCACTGCGGTGGTCCTCAGAGATATACTACACACATTAGTAGACAACTGGCTAACGTACTTAGCAAGTCCCTTTATAGACACCAGGCTTCACCTTGTTTCTTACTGTGTACCAAAGGTGTGAATTAATCAGTACTAGCATGCGGTCTAACATGTTTTATTGATCAATTGATGATACTCCAAAAACCTTCTACATCAAATCAAGACTCAAAAAAAAAAAAAAGGAAATACAAAGCACCTGTGCTATTTTCTTGTGCATTTGATAATGCTACTCGTGTTAGATCCAAACGCAGTTTCTTTTTGTGGAGCGACTCTTTCCTGAAGCCTTTGGAAAGCCAGAAAAAGCAGCTTTCATGTTCTAGTTTCGGTAACAACAAGAAAAGACTCAAGTTTTCTCTACCTTTAAGATACACTGCCAAAAATGTCAAAACAAAATCAACAAAATGTACATTTAGTTTGGATTCCATGAAAAGAAATTTTATTTCCGTAACTGTGTTGTTCACCGAAGTTAGTTCTGCAGCTACAGCACTCTCCCTATTGTTGGAAAGTACATTTATAAGCAATTAGTGCCAAGATCATTTGAATTGTCTCTCTATCTGACAGCATGCATCAACCCACAGACAGGAACAACTGAAGATCTTCAATCATCTGTGTCTGTCAGGTTACTTGAGGTGGTGGAACAGTAGGCATGTGTTAATGGGGCAGGTGTGGAGGTAATAAATACTCTTCTTTTATTCACACTCTATTCACAGATCAATTATTGCATTGAGTATTTGGCACTCACAGGATATTCTCAGCCCTACAGTAAAAGTACGAATAGAAACGCAACTATCTCTGGGAAAGAGAAAATTAACCAGAGCACCTGAGACTGAACACCTTAGTCCCAGGTCAAGCAGGCACTGCTTTGTTTCAGAAACAATGCATGAACTCCTATTGCTCTCAAAAATAAAAGGGGTACTCAATCAGATTTAAATAAAAAGAGAAATTACTCGATCAACTCAAAACTTCCTCTCAAAAGACTGAAGAGTGATCGCACTTGAATATACAGTCACTTTTTCAAGAAGTCCAGGGCCATTTTTAAGACAGGTTGTGCTGCCAAATTTCAATCTTGTAGCTACCTGGTTCTCTCAAGCTCTTTAGTGATGGGAGCAGAGCTGGACACCATGGCTCTTGGCATACTTCTGACCTCTGCAGTACACTACTAGTAGCTGGCAGAGCAGATGGGGCTGCTCTGGGTAGCAGAAGTGGCAGAAAGCATTTAGGAAAATCTCCAACACAGGAAACTCCAGAGGCATATTCTCAGCTGTGAGCTAAAACCACCACGAAAAGCTTGCAAGAGATTCTTCTTCTGACTCTTAAAAACAGTGGAAATAATAATGAAGAGCTCTCAAAGCAAATGGCCAATACTATGTAGCATCTCAAATACAGCACTAACACTACACATATTAAATCAGGAAAAAACACACACAAAGAAAACAAACAAAACCAGAATCAAAGCTAGCTGTACTACATAGATTATATTTACACCCAGATGCTCATTGCTGCAGTCTGTAGTACCTCTGCTGATTAAGCAGTTAAAATGAGTGTGATACAAGAATTATATTCGACTTTGCTCCCATTTATTTAACATTCCTTACTATTTTTACGAACTTCAAAGATGCTTTTATTGTATGCATATATAAGTCAGAAATGATCAGATTTTATAGGAGAGAAAAAATCCTTTATAGCAATATTTTCTATATATTTCTATATAGATACATAGATATATCTATATATAATAATTGCACAGTTATAAAATATAAGTGCTGGATGGTGACGATTTTTTTTTTTAAGCTTTACTGAATTTCCAAATATTCAGTACAAACATTCCATTGATATTTAGCTATTATTAAATACAACAGAGAAAATGTGCCTCTCCCTTCACGTCTCTCAAGCAAACATCCCTATCAATTAATACTGGCTATGATCTGCCCTAGATTGTCTATATGGTATTTTGATTTGGTCCAATACATTTGTCTTAAAATCAAATGAAGGGAATAATACGTCTCTTACACAGGGTATGAAAATGTTAAAGGAAGAATAAAAACAGCTTAATTTTTATGAAACTGCTCTTCTAAAAAAAATGTGATAAAAACACTTTTTTTTTTTCTTTAAATTCAGTTTATTCACTGTTTTCAACTAGTCATTCACATTGACTGATGTTAAGGGTAGAAACTGAGATGAGAAGGGACGATGTTTCAATTTCTGTTAGACCAAAAGATCAAGGTAATCATGTTAGGAAATTGGAAAATGAGCTGGAATGCCTTCTGTCTTGCACATTAATGGCAGGTTTGTTAACAAAATGACAAGCACGAGGCTATCAGCACAACACGACTCTATCAGTTCTGCTCTCAGCCACATATGTGCAACTCCAGGCTCCAGTGATTCACATGAAACTGAGAACAGAATTTGGCTTCAGGAGTCTGAGCTGCTGCTGACAGTATAAGAAAGAAATACAGTCCCAAGTCAACTTGCAAATCTAGAAAATGGAAAATTCCAATAAAATATTTTCAAACAACATGTAGAGTCTTGTTCAAGTTTGCAGAACAGATAATACGTATATTATCTCTGCAGCTTATAAAAGTGGGGACCCAATTACTGAAAAAAGACTTTGCACTCATAACTCAATACTTATTAGCAAGGATTGAAAGGCAGCTTTCATAATGAGGTTACAGCAATGCATTTCATGGATGCAGCCATGCTCTTCTTATACTATTCTATTTTTGCACCCTTTTTTTTTTTTTTTTTTTAACAGGAAACTTCAACTGACATAGAGCAAATGATAATCAACCATTATTAGTGGTTGTCAAGTATTTGGAAGCCACTGACATTGTGGTATAACCAGTGTTTGCTAAAAGCTGTGAAACTAAAAGTAATTTTATCAAATCTCAGATAGTTTCAGAAGGTAGAGCAAACCATGATATGTAGGGAGAATATATCCAGCTTCTTTCAGAAATTTGTTGGTCATCTTCAACACAATTTACCCACAGGCTTCACATGCTGTGGTTAAAGACATAATCTAAATTCTGATTTTTAAGCTTAATTTATACTTCCTTAAGTAATACAAGACAATGGTTTAGTAAACTATTGTAAAGTATTATTGCTCCAAAAGCAAATTGCTTGTAAAAGGTACGTATATATAAGCTCATAAACATTTAAGATTCTTTTCCAACCTGAATTAGCTGCCCAATAAAGCTGCTTTCACGTTCAGCACTATTACAAACCTCATTACAATTACCTCATAAAGATCAGATCTAGAAAACATATTTAGAGTGACATAAAGAGTCTCAATAATACTAAAAATCTGCTCAAAATGCAGCCTGCCCCCTGCCCTGTGCCATCATGACAGTGGCTCAGTCCTGAGCCCAGCCCAGGGAACGCATTCATCCCTCGACAACAACCAAATATTGTAGCTCTGATAGAGCTGTTTCAGCTGAAACCAGTGGAAGGATAGGGCACAGTGCAGTGCTAGCTCAAGTTATGGCAAATAATTGCATGCATTTGGATACACTGGCTAAACACGGTTCTGTGAAGAGTGCAAAATATGCAGCTGTGCATGTTTTCCACTCAGGAGAATTTCATCAAAAATTCTCTGATGAGCAGCTTGAGACCTCATGCAGAATGGCAACCACTAACATCAAACCAGACTGATAAGCTTCACAAAAGCAGGGTCAAATATCCCACTAGTTTTATGGTTTTGTTGCCTTTTTTCTTTTTTTTTTTTTAAGGTTTTAATAAAAATACGGACACTTAAAGTAAGTTTTGTTACTTATATGCATTAACTGTATTTTAGGAGGGCTGCTCCAAAAGTAATGCCTCCTACTTTATTGATACACGCCATCAGAAATGAATGTTGGCAGCATGGCAGTAGAGGTTCAACCTTCCCACCAATGCTCCATTACGTTTTGTTCCCATGTGACAGATGGCAGTGGAGGAGTAGTCGGACAAAATGGCATCTGATGTGGAAGAGTGTATAAAGTAAAGGCATGTCACTGAATTCTTCCCGCAGAAAAAGTTGCACCCACTGACAATCATCAATGCTTGCTGAACATTTACAGAGACAAAATAGTGGATGCGAGCACAGTGAGGTGGCAGGTGGCAACAGCAACAGTGGGTCACTTTGATGAGCATGACATGTAGACTCTTGTTCATCATTGGAAAAAATGCATAGCTAACACTGGTGATTCTGTTGAAAAATAGTGTTTTCTAGCTGAGAATTTGCTCTATCAAACTGTGACTTTCATAGAGTTACTGTGCTCATTGTATCTGTTGCAGTTTCCATGAAAATAAATGGGAGGCATTACTTTTGGAGCAGCCTATGTATGCATGGCTCAAGACTTCTTCCCTTACTGCAGTCTAGGCAACCCAAAACGTTGGACACTCAAGCAATAAAATATTCACTAACAGTACAAGCTTCTGAAACAAACCACAGAGCAATACTACTCCATCACAGTGACCCCAACTATGGAACAGACTGAAAATATATGAAGCTAGAAATACACAAACAGTTAAGACAAAGTACTCTAAAGGTCCATATTTATTTGTCAGTAGTATCCGAGATCTCAAAGAATGACAACATAACAAAATAATCATAAAAATATACTTGGGTTTTAAATATAAACAGTTTCTATCATAACTGCAAGGCAGACAAAAAAGCTACCCTCAGTAAAAGATACGGATGCCTTTTGAGTTTGTCCTGACCTTGGCTGTAGATAGAAGACTATAAATAGCAAATCAAATATCAATCTTATCTGTTTAGTAAACTGATAGCTTTATACTAGATCCACCATTCTTACGTCTATGTCCTCCTTCCCTGTGACTTACGATCACCAGAAACAGTTCACTTCCCATACAGGAGAAATCTGACAGTGTATGTCCAGTTCATTTCAGTCACTGGTAAAAACTCTCTCTCTGAATCGAACTGTGCTTCTCCTCAATTCTTCTCATAATATTGGGCTGTATAATGTAGAGCTTGCACTTGTAACTGCCTGCATGCCCTAATTTCCTGACCTCTGCTCTGTGCAACTTGCATCGAACAGCAATGTACCATGAAGTCTGAAGCACAGTAAGAATGGTTAAGTCAAAAATTTTCCTAAGATGTTTTTAGACACAAATTCAAGCTGCTTTCTAAGTTCAGTGTGATGGACTTTTTTTTCCCTCTCTCTAAGTGCTGGAGAAAGACCACTGGACTTAGGTCATTTTGTATCCAAGACCTGTTAAATATCTCCACCTGAGGAGCAACATGCTTCCTAACTGTACATAAGGCTTGTTACAAGTCACAAGCATGGCATAAGAAAATGTGCATACAATCTTAATGTTGGCTAACAGAATTTGAACCATCATTCTCAGTCTCCTAGTCTCCATCTTCCATCAGTTTCAGAGGCTGTGTCTGAATCACTTAAGACAGAAACAAATGGCTACAGCATCTGCCTTCAAGAAGCCAGATATTTGTAAACATGCATTTATTTCAAGGTAAAGGAATGGAGATGAAGAGGTCAAGATTTAAGACCAAATGGCAAACAAGATATGAGTCTTGAAGAAACAGATGCACAAACTCCAGGTGTTTTGTTTGTTAGTTTTTCAAATTCAATTCTAAATGATAACTGAAAGAAGCCCAAAATCAGAAAACATGATCTGTTACTGCGATGTCTCTACTTCCTTAACCAAAACCAGGTACCAGTGCTTTTATGGAGTCTTCCAATCACACAAGCTATTACAGTACTGCATTATACAATTAAATGGAAAATTCACTCCAAGACAATGATGTGTTTACCTTCACACTGAGATTAGTTGTAGGAGCATTGTCAGCACTTAAGGTGAACCGTTCACAGTACATTAAGGAGGCAATTAGAGCAAAAACCATCTTCAGCATTATTGTTCTTACTAATTAGTTGCAGGTTACAGGCACAGGAACATCAAAAATAATATGAACAGTCAATTTGTACCCTCAACTTTAAAAAAGAAAACAACGAAAATGCACATTTTTGTCAAGAACTGAAATGTGTATTTAATAAGATATCATTTACATTAGCAGCCCCCTGGGGGGTTTAACAAAACTGTTCAAAGATTGTCGGCATTCATTTCTCCTCCGTTTCACTTGCTATTTTTTTAATTCTGTATGGAAAATGTTCAAAAATATAGAAACAACAGACCTAATCTTTAAAGCATAAAGCAATTCTGAATTCCCAACCTGTAACAGCATTCTTTTTAAGAAATTTGATTATTTGTCATGCTTTAGTAAAATTATTTTGACTTAGTTCAGTGTCCCAGATGATCAGAAACTATCTGGGGAAGGATCAGATTCTTTAAGGACTAGTAATGTAGAAACTGGGGGGGAAGAGAGCGAACTAGCACATACACTTACATAGGTTTAGCTTCCTTACCTTCCCACTGGCCACTGAGCACCAGGCTCCTGCTAATCACGATGTCAATCTCTCTAGCACCATACTGCACAGCCAGCTTTATTTCAGCCAGTTTCGTTTCTAGAGGAGTTTGTCCAGATGGAAACCCAGCAGCCACTAACAAGGATGGAAATGGAGGTAGGGGGGAGAAAGTTTGGTTTATAAATTGAACATAAAATTGTGTGTACTTCTAATACACAAAAGAATTTGAAAGCCACTGATTTTTTTTTCTTTTTAAATCCCTATCACAAATCAAAAACCTAAAGGCACTTGATCCTACCCTCCATCCAGCTGATACTAACTGCTTCTTATGAAAAGGTCTCTTCCATAAGACATAAATTTCTCCAAAACGTTCTACAAAAGAACAGTATCTATAGAACTGAATAAAGAATGAGTGAACTCATATGTGAAACAACAGATAATCTTAAAATTCTCCCCAGTTCTTTTAAGGAGTTTTTTGAGTTAAGTCCCAGTAATACATTAAATAACTAAATCACATTAAAGCAAAAGCTTTTTAATGAGGTCTACTTAGAATTTCCTTTATGATGTTTAAATACAAAATCTAAAGTAACTTTGGAAATAGAAATAGTAATGGCTTTGTCAGAGATTCTCCATGACATAAATGCAGGTAGCATTTTTTTTTTCCTTACACAACAATAAAGAAATAAAAAGAAAATCCAGAAAACACGGATGTTGGCATAAAACACCTGATCTAACTTCAAAGTTAGCCCTTGCTTTGAACAGTTTGACTAAATGACGTCCAGAGCTCCCATCCAAACCACTTAATTCTGTGATCCTACTTTTTGCTTATAGTAGATTCAGAGCTTGTTTACCATGTGGTGACTAGAAAAGAACTGGCACTATGAAATTTATGAGTACAAGTCCTGAACTTGCAGACTGCTCAGCCTGCAATAACCCTTGCCTCTGCACAAATCTTCAATGATTTCAGCCCGTAGGACCATACTTAGAAGCCAAAAAACTGACGATGAGAAAAAAAACAACACAGCAACAACAAAAAAATCACAAACCAGAAAACCCAAGATATGTATTAGAGTAATCTTCTGCTTGTCTACTGATTCTTTGTCAGGTACACTATCCCAATCAACTTCTACTCATTTGAGGGAAATGGCTTTGTATAACTTAAGAACCTCCCAGCTGAGCTTCCAGATAACAGACTTGGCATTCCTGATAAGCATGAAGTTGAAACAACACAAATGACCACAAAAAACATAAGCAAATCCTCCCCACAATTCCCTTCCTTCCACCTGCTACCTTTTCACCTTACTCAGAAACAAAAGCAAACCTCAACTTCCAGATTTTTCTACATATTTTACACACGTAAATAATACTGCTACACAACTATATATCTATCAAAAGATATAATTGATTATTTTAACAAAACACTTACCTGAAGCTACTGGTATACTACAACCAGCAGCCTTCAGGGTGTTAACAGCATCAGTGACTCTTGCAGGATATACACAAACTGCTGCAACAGTAATACCTGCAAGAGACACAATTCATTTTTTTCATATGCAGATTTGCACTTCTCTAGTGCACACCATATAACACAGGTATGCTATTTGCACCTCTCTCCCACTTTTGTATTCTCACAAGAACCTTAAGGACATACAACATGGATATCCATATGAGCGCTTCTCCATAGTTTTATCTCCCTCATAGTCCTCCACCTATGCCTAGGAACAAACTAGCATTACCAGGAGTTAAAGCACCTCTCAGTGTTTGTTTTTTTTTTACCAACAGATTCCCTGTTTAATGACATACATTTAAGACATGCTTAGTCAGCAGCATATTGTGTGAAAAACTGCTGCCAAGCTCTGTCCTTACCTGTTGAGCCAGGCTGAGTCCAGCAGCAACAGAGCAGTCTTTATGTTAATGCACTTCTACTGCTTTTCTAGTTAAAATGCTGTTCTCTCTGTCTCAGATAATTGCTCTCATATTTAATCTTTCAACCACCTGAAAAGTCCATAAATCTAAGTTTAGTGAAAAAAAAGGCCAAGTTTTGTTATTTCACATGTATGGCTAGAAACTAGAGAACTGAACTTCCTCCTTGGTTTTACATCATATAACTTCAATTAGCGGATGAAAGCCTGCATAAAACTACTGAAATATTTTGATAGTGCAAGCATGTTGCAAATGTCACTGAGTTTTTTCTTTCTGTTAGATGATTCCAAGGCCAACGTGCTAGGACAGAAGCCAAATACTCACTGGCACACCAGTGATCACATCTAGAAAAATTCAGAGGTGTTGCACTGATAAAGAAGTTTTATATTGAGAGTCTCAGTTTGCTCTGAAGTTTTATCAGGTTCAGTCTCAGGTATAAAATCTGAACTTCAGATGGAGCCTGCTTCAGTAATGTCAACTTGTTGTCAATGCTTTACCACCAGTTGATAAGGGCTGTCTGCTTCCCCTCCAACTCTGTTGACTTAACTGAGAACTTTGTAAGTATACGGGCTATATGTGCTTCACACATAACCACGTTCTAGAGGAATTATTCCTTAAAGCAGACTGGGCTGCAAAGATGTTATCTATCATAGTTACTCAAACAAACAAGTAACAGATAATGTTTTCTGAAGGAGAAATAACGTGCTTACACATGTGTAATACCTATTTTCTGACAAGTAAAGTGACAGACTCTTGAGTATCACAGAATTATAGAATGGCTTAGGTTGGAGGGGTCCTTAAAGAGTAACGCAGAGCAGAATCAGCTAAGCATGAAATCCCCCACTTCTGCAATTCAGAAAGGACATCAGCAGATTAATTTGTTTCACCTTAATGCACTGTTATTAAAAGATACACTGAAGTTACACACTTATGGTTTCTGTATCAAATTTGTACATTATGTACCGTAACTTACAGTGTTTACCTGAGTCCATGCCTTAGTTTGGTTTCCAAAGTGTGAATGGACTTATCCTTTTCACATTACTGTATTAACTCAAAGAATAAGTATTATGCATTTAAGGCAGTTTCTTTGAATAAGACCAAGTAGTGCCTAATTCTCTCACAACTATTAGTTCAGCAGCACTGTCTGCCACAACTGTTTCCATAATAGAACAGGTCATTTGTACACCTTTCTGAAAACTAAAAAAAATACTGAGGAAACACAGACATTTTCTCTACAAACTTAACAGAACAAAAACAATCAAACCTTTGTCATGCATATCCATAGCTTTCAGTAGATCCTCTCTGATGGGATGCTTAGCTTTAAAACACAGTCTGTGAACATTTGAAGGAGTATCATCACCAGAGAGAGTGGTAAGGTCTATGCAGGTGACAGCTTTCAACAGCCAAGCAGCCTGCAAAGGGAGTGAAGAAAGGAATAAGAAAGGAAGAAAGCTCATGCTTCCAAAGCCAAACTGACTTAGAAACAGGAATCCAAAGCCTGGTTCTCACTCTAAGAATTAGGAAAAGTATGCCATATATATGGAGGATACAAAAAGAATGGTTTATGACAGACAAGGATGGCGGAAATTTGTTCACAGTAATATCTGACAGGACAGAAAGGCTTTGGAATCAAAAGTCATCTGTTTCAGAATCAAAGGCTCAACTCCATTTTTTGTAGCAGAGGCTAAGTACCAAACAGGACTAAGAACCAGACAAGCATTTGTACTCAGAAAAAAATAAAATAAAATAAAAATAAAAAACCCATTAAGTTATGCTTGAAAAGGCTCACAGATTTACAATTGTAAATAAACATATGAATGTACATGTCAGCAATTTGTGCATGGGTCGCTCCAAAACTAATGCCTTCTATTTATATCCAGGGAAACAACAACAAATACAAAGAGAACAATAACTCGCTATAATTCTCACTATATTTCAAAATACTTCTCAACCACTATTAGCAATGCATTTTTGCAGTGATGAACAATATCCTGCACGTTGTGCTCATAACAATCTGCACCAATACAGGTGACCCACTGTTGCTGTTGCCACTGCTGAAACACACCACCCACCACCTCACTGTGCTCACATTCACTGTTTGGTCTCCATAAACATTCAGCAAGCACTGATGAATGTCAGTGGGTGCCATTTTTTCCACATGGAGGCATTCAATGCCACACCTTAGCTTCACATGCACTTCCATATCGGATGCCATTCTGTCAGACTGCCCCTCTGTTACACAGCAACAAAGTGTAATGCAATACTTGCATGAAGGTTCAACTGACATGAAGGTTCATCAGTGCTTGCTGAATGTTTATGGAGACCAAACAGTGAATGTGAGCACAGTGAGGTGGTGGGTGGTGTGTTTCAGCAGTGGCAACAGCAACAGTGGGTCACCTACTGCCGTGCCACCAACATCCGCCTCTGATGTCATGTGCCAATAAAATAAACTTGGAGGCATTACTTTCAGCAGCCCTCATATGGTAACACATATGCATGCCTTTTCAGTGAAAATAAAACATGGAAGCAGTGGAAGTTAATAACACACAATTTTTTAAAATCAAGAGCCTAGACTTCAAATGTTTCTTTGACTTGTGTGAATCTGGGACTAAAAAGATATATGTAATTAATAGGTGAAAAACAAAACAAAATAAGAAAAACAGAACAACAGACTAAGAGCTAAATTACAATGCTAGAGTAGTCTTCAGAGGAAAATGCTACACAACATTAAAAGATTTATTGATTAGAGAATGGAACAAAACCACATCCAAATATTTTTCAAGATTTGTTGTTGAGCAAAAATTGAACTTGAAACATTATTTTGAAATATTTGCTGGAGGTCTTCTAGCAAACGCACATTTGCAGCAATGGCTTCACTAAAGACATCTTTTGCTTAGCACTTGTTCAACAAGGAGTGAGATTGCAGTGAAGGCCATTTGAGTCTATACAGCAATATCAAGGACAATCTCTTCCAGACCATTCCATTCTATTTCATGGTTTGTCAGCGTACAAGGCAAAACTTGTTTCTGCGTGGAGGTATTGCTCTGCAAATCTTAAGAGGCAGGCCAGCCTGTAAACTTTTCACACTTAGCTAATGAGTGTCTGCTTTCTGTACCTATAGCAAATATTACATCAAAAGCTGCTTTTGGGGTACTGAGCTGAGTAATGAACTGTTACTGGCTTCTGATAGTCTAAGCTTGACCGCTTGCTTCTAACCAATTTCTACTTTCATCCTACAATACTTCAGACTTTGATCATGAAGGTAGCTTTGGCCACCCCAGAACAGCTGCCTCCCACATTAAGCTCAGAATGTCAACTGCTTTGAAAAAAAAATTTTTTTTGAAGAATTAAGTACAAATAAGTGATTGCATCTTCATTCTATTGAGTTGCAATATAAAGATTACTCCTTTATTGTCTCCTATCTCCTGCATCCAGTTTATCAGTCACTGCTGAAAGGAAGCCATTTGTTCAGTGTGGAGACAGAAGGCACAACACTTTTTGCCCACTGAACCAGGAATCAAGTTGTCCTTTGAACACCACTTACAGCCTACAGCAGAGTGCTCACTGAGAGCTCTGGGCCTGATCCACATCACTTCTCAGACCTTGTCCTTGCTCAATGCTGCCAAACTGCCTATCTATGGCATTCCTATACCCAGCTCTGTAGCTGTACACACAGAAACACACATCAAGTACCGTATCCAGTTAGGATTTTTGAGTTTTCAGCAATAACTAGTTAAGCAAAAAAATCACACTTGTTGGGAATGTTTAAGTAAGCAATAATCATCCAGGTAGGTCAAACTTGACAGGGACCATGATCATATCTTACAGCTTTAAATTAAAAAATAAGGAGGTTGTGTGCAGAGAAGTCTGCCTAGGATACAGAATAAATGTGGTGGGATAGTAATATACAACTTAATCCACTCATGAATAAAGATGACTGAAATTCATTTGCGGTTTTGCCACTCATGAGTTATAAGATTTTTAACTTGTTTGGATAAATGCGTCACCTTATTCCATCCCATCATCATCAAATACAAATTATTAAAATAAGACATGGACAAGCACATCTTTTAAGTTTACATGCATCTTGAGGAAAATTCAATATTTCAGCTTAGAGAGGGAGAGTGACTGCTTTAAAAATACAGGAACAGAATGCATAAAAAGAGCACTTACTTGCCAATTACCTTTCACAGTCCGCCATTTCTGAATTTGTTCCGCATGCCTTACAACTGCAGGTGGATTCACATACACTTTGGAGATCCAGCCAAGCTCTGATGTGGGAGAAAAAAAAAAGAAAAAAAAAAAGTCTCTAATCTATTTCTGTGTTCTTTTAGTGTGCTGTGTGAGACTTTAGGAAGAAGCTGTAGATTTATTTTGGTCCTCCAAAGAGCATATTGTGCTTTCATATCCTTTCAGGGGCTTCCGCACTTCTAACCAGTCCAAAATACCACACTACGATAAACGTCTGTCAGGGGATGAACTGTGAACTGTGAACTGAATCAGGGGATGTTTCATGCAGCATGTCTTGTTTGCTGTTAGAACTAAATTAGCTTAATGCTGGTGAGAGATGCTGTGTTCCAGTCCCGACCTGTGAATTTTAGTATGCGTGCTGTAGATAAGCAGTCTTCTGTTGTTGTTTGCTGATTTAGTTCTTGATTCTAGAGTAACGCAATATTTAGTCAGCCCATTCCTTGTCTGCTTGCAACAAGGATGCAATGGCATTTTATGTGTATGTCCGTGGATCTTTGATTGCAGGAACTGTATCCCACACGGTCACAAAAATCTCCAGACAGACTTTTGTGTAATAATACAGATAGGTTGTTTTTCACCTGGAGCTCCTTTTAATGAATTTGCTATGAGGGATGGACAATCTGCAAGTTTCCAAAAGAACTACATTCCTGGGCAGCACATCTGATGGAAAGTATATATGTACCTGCCTGCCTTAGAAGTGCTCACCTTGCCAAGCACCATGGGGGACTCGGGCAAACATCTTCCATCTGTGAATTTCTTTAGATGCCCACTGCAGGTGGTCTGGGTTGCAATTTCAATGAGTTACAGTACTGATAAACAATAACCAGAGCCAAGAAGAAGTGGATACTCAACATTTACAAAAATAATAAAAATGTCCAAAAATAGCACCACAAAATGATAATCTCTTTACGAAGGGTAACTGAATGATAAAGAATAACTGATGGTTCACACCCTCACATCTTGAAATTTCTGCCTAGTGTGATAAATCAAAGGTCTCATTTTGAATGTTAATAAACACAGACTCATATTCTCCTGCTCAGAGAAGTACACAGATAAAAGAAAACAGAACATCTTCAAAATCTCTTGCACCCCAAACATAAATAATTCTTTTAAATCTCTTTCTTTCTACTTTTTAGTTTTAATAACGCACAAAAATGAAGGACTAATGCACCAATTAAAATATGTGTAAATGCAACCTTGTTTCCTAACCAGTCTACAGATAATGCTGAAGAAAACAATTTAGGACAGAGATTACTCAGTAGATAAGCAAGACAGTTGTAGGAGATTTAACTAAGACTTGTTCTCAGCACAGTCACCTTGCTAATTACTTTCCTATCACTACATACATTTAATATCATAAGCAGAATCTGCAGGGTCAAAATGTCCAAAGCAGATAAATTAAAAAAAAAAAAAAAAAAAAAAAAAGAATTCTAGACAATCATAAGGAATTTAGGATTTCTAGCAACAGTTTTACTACAGTCTTACTACATACAAGATAAGGAGCAGCAGGTCAAGATGAAAACCAGTTTAACAAAAACCCTCAATAATTCTCTTCACTCGCAACAGGTCACATTATCTAAAAAATAAAAAATGAATCTGACATGTAGAAAGCAACTGAGAAAAGCTATTGCTACAATATTTACAGCTAAATCTTTCCTACTTTTTAAATGTCAATAACTGCAAACCATATAAACACAGACAGCTGAAATATAAGCTGCATCTTCTGCAGCTGCTTTAAGGTCAGGTCTCCTAGGTGAGAGCACAGATCTCCCATGGGGCTACCATAGGCAATATTTGCCATTGAGAAGGAAAATATGAACAAACAAACAAATAAATAATGGATACAGAAATTCTGTGTAGTGATTCTACTACTGTGTGCCAAGTGTACAGGGGCAACCATTTAGTCGTAATCCAATTTGTCCTGAAAACTTTTGAACCCTTCTGCATACATGGCGATCTTTCAGTTCCTTTGGAAAAATGCAATAAAAATTAAAGAAGCCAATTCAGATGAGGAAATCAGCTTCAAACACTCTAATAAGGACCCAGAAGTTTCACTTGCTCTACTGTAACCTATTATTTCTACATTTTGGAAGACAACAAAGAAATCTGGTTTAATTATTAATCTGTAAAAACTACTGCTGTCTGCAGAAGTGTTTGGAAGAATACGAAGACATCAAGATTCTATCTGATATATCTGATGCTGGACCTTGCTAGAGATACTTTTACTGTATCTGGCCCTACCTGACTTTTGGGCATAGCTTCTCAGAAGGTTTGAATAACCTGTTCAGAAGATGGAGCACTGCACACTAGACTGAATTAAAGGAAATAATTAAGGGTAATGCTCTGAGGGGTAGGAAAGGCAATAATATCAAAGAAATTCACAGTCAGTAGGAGAAAAAGAAAAGAAAAGAAAAGAAAAGAAAAGAGAAGAGAAGAGAAGAGAAGAGAAGAGAAGAGAAGAGAAGAGAAGAGAAGAGAAGAGAAGAAAAGAAAAGAAAAGAAAAGAAAAGAAAAGAAAAGAAAAGAAAAGAAAAGAAAAGAAAAGAAAAGAAAAGAAAAGAAAAGAAAAGAAAAGAAAAGAAAAGAAAAGAGAGAACAGTGGAAGTAAAATAAGCTACTACTTCTGCTAACTAATCTTCACCCACTGCTGCTTTTAAAGGAATGAGTAACCTGATATGCTTATTCTTATGGTTCATTTTAAAAATTCTATTCAGAACCAAAAGGCCCTTGGTTAATTATGTAATAAAAAGAATGCATAGCAAAGAAGGACAAAGGTTCTGGTAATGCGCAGCAGCAGATGGAGACTTCTGTCTGACACAGATCTTCCATTCAAGCCCACTTCTCCATTATTTAAAGCAGTGGGCAAGTGAAAACAAATACAGCTCACCACAATTGTCTCTAAATAGACTTTTAAGTCTGCCATGTGAGGTCTCACCAAATAAATGTATGTGTCTCTATTCATCACTCTAAAAATCACTTACAACTCCAGTTTATTCTTCTTTTTCTCATTAAAAAAGCAGAATAAAATCATTATTTCAAATAGAACTGACCGCCTTTTGGATTCTGCCCCCCCTCCAACCCCCCCAAGCTTTATAATTTAGTATCTGGCTAAGGAAAACTATATTTAATTAGGCTCATTAACCTTGCAGTGTGAACATGTCTTTTTTTTTTTTTTTTTTTTTTTTAAAATAAGTCATCTGCTAGTCATCTGTACAATCATGTGGCTTCAGGGATAAGAGTAATTAAAGCAGTTACACTATAGCTAATTAGCCAATATTCTGTAATCACTCTTCAAGTTTACTTTTTCCTCTAAAGACATTTGAAAAAATCATATTCAAAATCTTAACAGGAAATTCAACTCCTTCCTTCGAGAACATGAATCCAAAAATACCAAGCAGTTCCTCAGAAAATAAATAAAACCACTTCATTAGTATAATTACATAAATATCTAAGATATCTAACACATGCCTCGTAAAAAAGACTCAGCATTTTAGAAAATGTGTACATGTTACCCTTCAGATGGCGAAACAGAAAGCTAAAAAATGCCTGAGGCTGTAGTTTCACAAGCATTTCAAAGCAGCTCTGTCCCCATAAGAAGCTGCCCCCCAACTGTTTATTTCCTCCTCTGTGCCAAAAACAGCATGTGTGCTCCTCCTTACCATGAACACATGATAAAATGGAGTGATGAAAGCTATTATTTCTGGAGAAACGATTATGAAACTGTGTCCTGAACATTTACTGGAGAAATGAAATGCTCAAGTGAATGCAGGCTGAATCCAGCTGGCCATTTGTAGCTGAGGAAAAGACTTCAGGATCAGATCTTGTTGAAGAGCTATGTTACCAAGTAAGCTGTTTACAGGCTTGAGGGTAATTCTTTTTTTTTTTTTTTTTTTTTTACACAGAAGCTGTAAATATTTTCTCATAGTGATTGTTTCAATAGATGTATTTTGTTTCCATATTGGGTTCTTCTTATATGAGAGAAGTTCGGTCTGCAAGTCGTCAGTATTCACACCAAGGCATAAACCCAACTAGAAATAAGTTCAACTATATTGCGACATTGGTGAGATCACACAGTGCTGTGTGTTGGTCACATGAAACAGCTCAGTGCCCTCCAAAGCATTTTGAAAACCACTGATAAGCCTTTTCCCAGAATGTCAGCTGTTCTATGAGCTGTAGAAGAACTGGAGCTTGATTTCCTGCAGCTCTGAGTCCCTCACTCCTTCCCTTGCTGCAGAGACTTCTCCTTATCCCAATAGTCCAGCTGTCCTGATATGGTCCGTATGACCATGGAGTAAGGCAGGACATCATTACTTGAATACAGACAAATTAAAGGTATAATGAGGAGCCATGTCATTGCTGAGCTGTGCCTGCTCTGCTTTTGCACCAACAGTGGAAGCAGTTCAGTCATTCCTCCCAGTGACTTAGTTATCTTTGAGATATCTGTCTTTATTTCAAGTATGATTAAAGTTATCCAGCAGATTCATTAACTGTTAAAGAGGAAACAGTGAAGGAACAGAGCCACTGTAACTGATAAAAACAGCTATTAATATATTAGAACATAATTACGCTGTCTTGAAAAGGGATGCAACACTTCATTATCTAAATGCCACTTACCACAGGCTAGCTCTCATATGCAAATGGCTCGGAAATATCAACTACATATAATTAAAAATATCAGTAGAAACATAATGTACGTATCTTTGGCCACTCAACTAGAAGGTTGAGCAACACGGATGGATTTTCTTTTAAAGAGTCAAAAAACACATTTTGCAAAACAACTGTAATTAATTATTCACTATTCAGAATGTATACATACACATACGTATATGTATGTACACATATATATAAAAGAATATAATAAAATAAAAGAATATATACATATAAGTATATATACAAATAATAGAACACTTTGGGTTGGCTTTTTGGTTTGGCTGGTCTTTCACCCAACCTCATGCCCAAAGCAGAGACAGCTCTCACCTCAGGGCAGTCATCAAGGCCTTATCCTGTTGGGACTAAGAATCCTAAAAGAAAAGGACTGCACAGCACCTTTGGGCAGCCTGTCCCATCACCTAACCATCTCTGCATGAAGAAATTTTTCCTTGCATCCAATTTGAACCTCTCAGGTTTCTATTCATTTCTGTTCTCTCTTGATCTCCAGCTACGCTCAGTCATGAAGAGACTGGCTCCATTTCTTTGATGCTCTCCTTGTATGGATGGGCAAGCTGCCCAAAGCTGTGTTGCTCCAGGCTGAATCAGCCCAGCTCCCTCCTCACAGGGAAGCCGCTCCAGGTCACAGCCATCTTGTCGGCCCTCTGCTGTCCTTTATGAAGGAAGGCTAAGAGATCTGTAACTGGCCTGGAGAAGACTGAGAGGGGATCTTATCACTCTTTAGAAATATCTAAAGTACAGGAGTCAAGTGGATGGGGCCAGGCTCTTTTCAGTGGTGTGCAGTGACAGGACTAGGGGCAACGGGCACAAACTGGAACAAAGGAAGTTCCATAAAAATTGAGGAGGAACTTCGTTACTTTGACAGTGACAGAGCACTGGAAGAGACTATTGAGAGAGGGTGCAGTCTCCTTCTCTGCAGATATTAAAGTCACACCTGGATGTTTTCCTTGCAACTTACTGTAGAGAGGTTGGACTAGGTGATTTCCAGAGGCTCCCTTCCAACCCCTATAATTCTATGACTGTAGCTGATTTAAAAATCACAGGGAAGGGATGGCAACAAGCAGCTGGGAGCAATGGCAGTTTAAGTTCAATTAGCTGCAACTGGCAGAGGCCACAAGTCACATACAGCCCTGAAGACATCCATCCCACTGCACTCTCTGTTCATAGTCTTGTGCACAAGTTAAACCTACCTCTCTGGCAGGGGGGTTGGGCATTTGTGGGAAGAGAAAGATTAACTCAGAATGTTTGGAATATACTCAAAGATTGTTTTGGTGGGTCCAAAAAACAAAGACTATAATTTGCTGGTAAGTCGCACATTCCATACTTCTTTTCCAGCCAAACATTAATGAGCTCACCTGTCTCTATCAATGATTTTATACTTGGCAGCACTGCCTTCCTTACAGGTAATCCTACCTGTTGGAAGACAACTGTTTGATAGAACTGGATTGATTCAAGTTTCTTGAGTTCCTGCAGCAACTGTTCCAACAGACAGCAACTCAACTGTAAGCAAAAATTTACAGTAAGAAGTAGAACATGTGCCTAGCTTACAATAGATGGAACGCATGTGCAAACTCCTGTGCTGACTTCTTTTTGTAACAGATACAAAAGTTTTGCTACTACATTATTAACATATTTTTTTCCAGCAAAGAAAAAGATGCTGTTCAGATGGTTACAGTTCAAACTCACCTGTTTCTGCAAGCAGCCCAAGGATAAGCACATCAGAGGGCAATGTGACAGCTCACTTTTAGAGCTACATGTCAGTCACTGTGCAGAATGACAACAGTTAACTTCAAGTAGTCCACAGGCTAATTCTTTACATTGTGTATTAACTCTGTGATAGCGTGTGCCCTCATGCTAGAGTGTAATAGTGCTGTGTGCCTCCTGTGTTCTGAGACCTGCTGCTCTCCCTCTGCTATAACATCACTTCTGAATCTCCTACACTTAATGTACTGCTGCTCTATGGACCAAACTGCCATACCCCTCCTTAAAGTGGCCACTCAAGAGGTTGGTCACCTGAATGTAGCCCACCACTGCACTTGTGTTTGGCTGCGAGAAGTGGGAAGGCTGCTTCTCCTTCGCCGAGCCCGGCAGCAAGAATACAGGTTCCACACAGGCAGTGGCACAGAAAAGCCCGTCTGGATGGGTCATTAGGTAAGGCTCGGCCATCGAAGATCGGCTGCAGACATCAGGACAAGCTTCAGCGAATAGGCGGCAAACGAAAAATCAAAAGTGAGGCAATGAGAAGCATTTTGAACAGTTTGGGTGAAAGGAAGGGAGAAGGAAACGCACTCAAAAGGTTTGGCTCGGCCAGGAGCCGGCACGCTGGAGGCGATGTGACACGGCAGCGAGACGTGGCCGTGGGAACATCAAGCCTCGTGTGGACACGGCAGCGGGCTCCCGCCGCTCTCCAGCCCTCGTACGGAGCAAAAGGCCCTGCCCGAGCCCCGCAAAGTTCCCGTCCCGCAGGCCGCCGACCCTTACCCAGCTCGGTGCCCGCGTTTCTAGCCGCCATGGCCCGCGCTCACGGGCCCCAGCGGGGCGGGGAGAGGCAGGCAACGCCGGTCCCGCCCCGCGCCGGCAGGAAGCAGAGCCGGCAGCGGAGCTCGCGTCTGCTGCTCTGCCCCAGGGAGACAGCCGTCCCTGGGAGCCCCGGGCACCGGCACGACAAGCGAGAGCGAAAAGCAAAGGCACGAAGGCGGGACGTGGCGATGCCGGGTGCCTCTGCACCCACATGGCCGCTTCGACTTTTTTGAGAGGAGCGGGCGGACGCCATCCCGCTGCCCCGCCCCGGGAACGGCAGCACGGAGCGCAGGCCGCCGCCACGCTGCTGAGGTCAAAGAGCTCTTCAGGCTCCTGACGCTGACAGAATAAGGTCGCTACATGCTTGCTTTGTACAGCCTTCTAGTGACACCAGCAAAAATCATAGAATCCTCAGAGTTGGTAGGGACTTCTGAAGGCCACCTAGTCCAACGCCCCTGCAATAAACGAGGACACCACAGCTACGTCAGATTGCCCAGGGCCTGATCCAGCCTTCCCTTGGAAAGACTTCAGGGACAGGGAATCAGCCACATCACTAAGCAGGCTATTCCAGTTCTCAACAGCCTCACTGTAAAATGCTATCTAAAATGTATCTGACCTAAATCTACCCTCCTTGAGCTTGAAACCGTTTCCCCTTGTTCTATCACCACAGACTGCTGAACAGTGTCCCCTTCCTTCCTGTAGCTCCCCTTTCAGTACTGAAAGCCCCACTATCAGGTCACCTTGCAGCCTTCTGCAAGCTGAACAGCATCAGCTCTCTCAGCTTCTCCTCACAGGAGAAGTGTTCCATTCCATGGATAGAACAACCTATGGACATAGAAATCTAACAATAAGACCATCAACAATTTCATGGGCTTTTTTTTTTTTTTCCTTAGATTTGTAATGATGCAAGATTCCGGGAAAAAAAATTAAACATCATCAATACGAACATTTGCAATTTCAGCCCTACTTATTAACCCCTAGCATGGAAACCACAAACTCACAACAGCATCTGGGAAAGCAACAAAGGGCCAAAGTGTTTATGTTTGAATATTAGTGCAGCATTCTCTGTGAAACACTCAACAGTCTACTTGACATACAGCACAAGAAGTTTCATTAAGGTATGGAGGGGGGGCTTCTGGTTTTAAACACATCTTATTCAGCTGGTAAAGTAAGGAAGGATGAATTCTGGAATCCTCATAAGCCATAAATAAATTAGTAATTACTACAATGAACTATTAGCAGTAAGTGAGAGGGACATTTGTTTTAAGGTTAAAATTTGAACAGATTATTCAAAAATTAACTTCGTAGTTAAGTTACTCAATTGACAAATTCCTAATGATACCAAGAAACCAAGACTGATTTTATCCTTCTTTATTTTCCTTATTTACTCTTTTCCTCCCCCTTCCACAGAATAAATTAAGGCTACAGTCAACCTCCAGAGACAGAGTCCAAACCCCCTACTCAGGCAGGGTCAGCTGAGAGCCACGTCCAGTTGGGTTCTACTCATCTTCAACATGGAGGAGGTTTCCTGGAAAGGCTGTAGAGGCTTCTAAATCTGACTGCCCTCACAGAGACAGTATTTTCTTATGCTTAGACCTCTGTTTCAAATTATATTCAGGTTTTCAAAAGTTAGGCTTTATTTTTCTTCTAACATTACTGGATGCCACTAAGAGTCAGAAAATTAAGGACGAATCTCAATATGGGGAAAAAAAAAAAAAAAAAAAAAAAAAAAATCAGGAAAGTATATGACCATATGTTTATATAGTGTTTTTTCTTCCCAAAAAGAACAACTTATGCAAGTCTTTCAGCATTAACATTAAAGGAAATGACAAGCAGAATGGCAATATTTTCTTTAATGATGAAAGTATGGGTTTTGACCTTGAGAGTGTAACTTTTTTCATTCAGTTTAGAGAACTAAACCCAAGGTTTTTTTTTTTACAAACTCAGCCAACCTCTGAGATTTTCATGTACAACCACGTATTTCAGTCAGTACACTTAGTTTAGGAGTTCCCAATGCTTTTGATTTAGAGACTCACTTTTACATTCAGAAGTTAAAGAATAAAATGATGCAAGGCTTACATATCAAGAAACTTGCCACTCTCTGGACCAAACACTAAAACATTCTTATTGCTTTCCCTCTGTATAATACAAAAACAGATGCTAGAGAGTATTATACCATTAATTTGGCTGCTTTTCCATTCCATGAACCCAATGCTAAACAGTAAAGCTAGGAGTTTTGAGAGGCATTTTATTTAGACAACTGAAAACAGTTAAACATTCAGAAGCAGTGTACAATGAAACAAAAACTGAATACTTTTAGTACATAATCCCCTTTTCAACTAAAGCCAAATCTTCCAACTTTAAAGGAAAAAAAAAAAATGGGTAAAAGCCATATTTTTTCTCTGTAATAAAGAAAACACACTACAATGAGTCTAATTGAAATTGGAGAGACTGGATCTTGGCTTGCACACTTCTTTCAAAAGACAGCAGGCAGTTATGCTAAAAAGATAGCAAAACTCTACTACTTGTCTTTTTTTGGATACTCAGTTCTCTTACAGACAACACCTAGCCAGTTCCACTGCATTCTCATCAATTACTGCCCATCTTTGCCTTATGTAGAGAGTGCACTCTGGAAGGCTGCTGTTTATCACTGCTCACTTGATTTAGTCTTGTATGTCCATACGTTGCATAACAGTTGAGATAATCACGCCTTAACTTCAGGAGTTGAGCTGTACACTGAATCTGAGTTTTCAGAGGCAACTTCTTCTGCAATTAAAGAAAGAATCAATTTACATACATAAACCAAAGAACGCTGCAGTGATGTTTTAAAGACTGGTTTAGTTTTCTTTTCCACTTAACCCAATTGAGATTTTTCTACCCTATCTGCTAAGTTTGCAAGATCACACAGCTCTTGTCACTATTTTGACACTTAACATAGTTTCCTAGAAAAACATGCTCAAAGATCTTTAGATGAGTGAAAAATGCCAGAAGGTACTTGGAAAAAAGTTAAGACTTCTTCAGTAGGAAAGAGTTAAAGTTGGCAGTTCAATGTATTACCTATTTCCTCCTCTGCAGTTCCTGGAAGAGTGGTCCTTGCTTTCGCTGCTTCTGCATTCTCCTCTTCTGTAGGGAGGAGAAAAAATGGTTAGTACCTTCCCTTCCACTCAACACAGAGTAAAAAGTGGGTTTCACTCTGAAAACAAAAAAAATTCCCACTTATTTATTGTTAAGGAGAAAGAGCTGGGTAAGCAATTCCATCAATTGTTGCTTGTTTGCTGTTTTCTAAGCACTGCCTCCCCATGAGCTCCCTCCCCCCAAAAATACTAGAGAAAGTACAGAGAAAGCTGGAAAGAATCTGCAGAAGGAGGGGTATATGTCTTAACTATTCACAAAATTATTTCAAACCTCTTGCTCTATAACATGAAGATTTGAGGCCATACAAGCAATTTGATACAAAGTACCAATATCAATTAAGCTCTCATTTAAGTTGCTTAAACGACAGCTACAGAAGTAAAATCTTAAATCCAACAGACTTGAGTGTCACTAAAGATGCCAAATGACAGTAGAGATCCCGTAACAAATTCAGATGATGTTTGCCATTTATATTACTACTAAGATTTTTGAATGAAGCAGCCAAGTAAGCATGAAAAAGAAAACAAAAGCACACACTTACCAGGAACTACGCACTTCCAAAGACCATAGGTTTTCCCTACTGTTGTCTGCCACAGCCTTAGTGTACCATCCTCTGAGCCACTGGCATATAACTCCCCATCAGGGCTAAATCTCACACAATGAATTGGACCAAAGTGCCCTTTGTAAGATTCTATAAAGAGAACATATCGAGGCCAATAATTTCTAACTTCAAGCAACAGCAGAAATAAATGAGTAAAAACTAACTAGAAGGGGAAGAGAAATATGAATTGGGAGAAACTTCTCCAATAGTTTATTTTTAATACAAAATAACATCTCTAATAATTAGTATCTCCACAACTTTTAATGAAGTATTAATGTTATCTGAATTAAATGCAAGACAGGCATCTAATTATTATAAGCAAAATTACAAAGCAAGCCAACAGCATAGAATACACGTGCTCTGTTTCATCAACCACTTACCATATACACATCTATGTAACTTTAAACAAAGACAGGAGCAATAGAGGAAAATACACTTAAACATGCTTTACACTTGGCCAGCATTAAAATACAGTCCAGTAACTGTGATTCATTAGACATAATGAATGCCACAGTGTGACATTTAACATATAGTTTGCTATTGCAGCAGTATGGGATGACTCACTTTTTTTTTTTTCCTCCCTAATAGCTGCACAGTTATTTAGTGGAGGCTTTAATTAGATCTATAAGAGTAACATTAGGTATACTAACAAAGGACAAAGCCTCCTAACTGACTACTTACCTTTCCATTATCTTGAACTCAAATAAGGTTGTAGCACAGCCTGCTCTACAAGTTTCATTCATCACCCACTACGTCATTTAACAAATACCTGTCAGAACTTGTTTTTTTATTATTGAAGTCAAACATACCTAATTCTTCTCCTGTGTTATAGTCATATTTATAGAGTTTAAAATCTTCACCACCTGCAACCAAACATTCTTTCTCTGGGTGAAGGGATGCAGAATTGATTGTAGCAGGTGCTTCAAATGATTTAATCTGCTCTAGACTGAAGGAGGAGAAAAAGTTATTTTAATAAAGATCCTGAAAGCAAAGGACTTGTGATTCTACAAATCATAGTTGCTTTTAAAAAAAAAACAAAAAACACAGCAAAAAAACCACAAAAGTAAAACAACAGAAGACACCCACGTGCAGTTTCCAAAACTAATTTTAACACTAGCAAGTCAAGCTCATAAACTTTAGAAACAGCAAGTTCAGAATAAGCAAAATACATAGAGTAAGTTCACACATTTCAAACTACTTTCTGGTACATGTTTATGACTGCAACTTGCTTTAAAACATCATAGAAATTGTATAAATTAGTTTTCTTAAAGCAATAAACTGAATTCTGGATGAAAATCTTAGTTAATGACAACTCCAACTAGTTTTGAGCTATTAAAATGGTATTGATCCATTACAGCCTACCATCTTGCAGACAGAGTCCACTATTTTAGAAAAGGACAGTTGTTTCAGACTTTGCCTCTGACAACATGGTAGGCAAAGATATCTACTGGCATCAGTTCTAACAGCTTTGTGACCTTGCCCTTGTACTGTCAGTTTTCCTCACAATCAAACCCGTAACAAGTCAGAAAGATGCTGTGTTTTGGGACTCACGTTTCCGCACTATGAAAAGCAATAGTCTTCCCATAGGTTATCACAAGTATTTGCCCTTCTGGAACATACTCCATGCTGCTCACAGACATTGCAACATTTAGCGCCTTCACTTCAGTCATGGTACTCCTGTCCCAGAGCCTTAAGAAAAATCAGAAAGACTCTCAGATCAATTCAGCAAATCAGTTTCCACCTCCACCCATGGCACGCTGTGGTTGCAAAAAGCCACCTGAAGAACAATCCACAGACACTTTAGCATGCTTTACTTTGCTTTGCTTAGCTTTACTTACATGAGAATTAAGGCACGTTTATATTACAATACTGCTACTGTTAGAACTTAATAACAACGTTAAACAGCATGCATACTGTTTTACTGTTTAATTACTCAAGGATTCTTTTAAAAAGCTAAAAGCTTATTACATGTCTCCTGAACAATACAGCTTTCTAGAAGCAAAGCTTTAAGACTGCATTCTACCTTTTTAAACTCAAAACACAAAGAGGTATAATACTAATTTAAGAAAACGTTAGACTCATTGAATATAATTTAGCACTTTACCTAGGCAGGCAAGAAATATCTGTATAGAAATCAAATTAAATCGTAACAAACTGTCCCACACGACATCCTGGTCACCAGATTGGAGGAAAAAAATGGATTTGATGGATGAACCACTTGCAAGATAAGGAATTGGCTGGATGGCTGCACTCAAGAGTTGCAGTCAACAGCTCAGTGCCCAACTGGTGAGAGACCAGTGATGAGTGGCATTCCTCAGGGAGAGGTTCTGGGACTGATACTATTTAATACCTTTGTAGGTGACATTGACAGCAAGATTGAGTGCATCCTCAGCAAGTTTGCAGATGACACCAAGCTGAATGGTGCAGTTGACACACTAGAGAGAAGGGATGCATCTCAAGCAAGACAGGCTTGAGAGGTGGGCCCACGAAAACTCATAAAGTTCAAGAAGGCCAAGTACAAGGTCCTGCACCGGAACTGGGGCAAACTTAAACACAGGTACAGGTTGAGCAGATAATAGCTTGAGAACAGCCCTGAGGAGAAGGTTTGGGGAATGTTGTTTGATGAAATTCAACACGAGCCAGCAATGCACACTGGCAGCCCAGAAGGTCAACTGCATCCTGGGCTGCAATTGTGTGTGACCAGCAGGTCGAGGGAGGTGATTCTGCCCCTCTACTCTGCCCTCATGAGACCCCACCTGGAGTACTGCATCCAGTTCTGGGACCTCCAACACAAGAAGAATATCAAGATGTTGGAGCAGGTCCAGAGGAGGGACACCAAGATGATCAGAGGGCTAAAGCACTTCCTCTACAGGAATATACTGAGAGCACTGGGATTCTTCAGCCTGGAGAAGAGAATGCTCTAGGGGAACCTTACAGCAGCATTCCAGTACATGAAGGGGCCGACAGGAAAGCTGGAGAGGGACTTCTTAGAAGGGCATGTAGCAACAGGACGAGGGTAAATGGTTTTAAACTGGAAGAAGGAAGATTCAGACTAGACATTAGGAAGAAATTCTTTAGCGTGAAGGTGGTGAGACACTGTAACTGGTCGGCCAGTGAGGTTGTGGATGCTTCCACTTTGGAGGCATTCAAGGTCAGACTGGATGGGGCTTTGAGCAACCTGGTCCAAGAGGAGATGTCCCTGACTACAGCAGGGGAGTTGGAAGTAGATGATCTTAACGGTCCTTCCAAACCAAACTATTCAATGATTCAGTAAAATAAGAAACTTATAAGTTAACTGAATGCTGTATTTCTATTTCTAAAATTCAGAGAAAAAAAGAAAAGACCAGTCTTTTGCCTATCTGGAATAAAGAAACTGAAGAGAAATGGAACCAAAAAAAGAAACAAGGAGACTACAACTGTGATTTCACTCTATCCACTGTCCTTCCACAAAGCAGAAAGCCACTATTATTCTGTGCCATAAACATAATAATAATGAGACATTAGGCATGAGATGATGCTGATCATATCAACCAGAAAGCTGAGGAATCAGCAAGGCACATCTTCCTTTTTTTGGTCAGCGTAGTTTGAGGAAGGATCTTTGTCATTTGATCTCCCCAGTAGCCAAGTCTGTCTAGGTTTTACCCATCTACATTTAACTGGATGATCTATCTTATAAAACCACAAAAGCTTTCTCAACTTACCAATATGGTAGAGAAAGACAGCTATGACTATTAAGAGTGCATTGTCTCCAGAGAGGCTTCCCTGCTTTTTATCTCAGCCCTCACCTTATGCATGTTTCAGGGCTTGACTGCAGAAGACAAGGCAGTGACACTTCATCTAATATCTTCACAAGATCTCACCTAGCAATTAATTTCCTCCAGGATTACGAAAAATCAAATTAATTCTACTATTCAGTTATGAAAGACCACCTCTTCTCACCAGGGAGGACATGCTTATGGTGCAAATCAGAATTACCACAAAAATTACATCTCCAGCAACATATAAAAATTGGGTTACATGAGCATATGCTAATCTAGAATCAAACAGCCTGTGTTACCATTTCCCAAGGAAAGAACAATCTTCTGACAGAAATTGTGCACTATAAGTAAGTGTGAGCTTCTTAGAAAACTAGAAGTTATTTTTTTTCTTACCGGACAGTTTTATCATCAGCTGAAAGAATCTGTTTGTCATCACTGCTCCATAAAGCCTTTTTAATACCAGAAGTATGTCCACTGACAACATCAGGTTCTTAAAATAAGAACAACTATTTAGTACACATAAGAACATAAATAAACATTATGCAATAGTTTAGGAACTCTGGTAATCTATATGGATTTCTATTTGCTAGAAAATGCAAAATTACTTCAAACACTACTGACTTTATTTACAGATTTCAATCTAGGAATCTATTCAATTGTCTAAACTTAGAGTTTCACTAGGTTAACATCAATATCAATTAGCTTTATATCCATTTTCAGCAGTTCAGTATTAATATGAATTTAAGCATAGTTAAATATAGAGACTTTTCCCTTTCAGGTAGTGGAACTTTAGTTAGACCTACTCATAGTAAGTCCCTGTTGAAGTAAAACATGCTATCCCTGAAACGTTCATAGATAAGCTCTATTTCACTTCAAAGACTAACACAATTTGATTTAGTACATAGAAAACTGTTCTACACATTCTTTGTAGAACAAGCTCAAGTGTGTCTTATGTTTCACAATGAAGTCCAGAATTCATATTTAACTCGCACACAAGAAAAATCAACACAACAGAAAACCAGCAATAACCAGTTCTAAGTGCAGACTCACCTGCTTCTGGCTTGCTTAAATCATAGATGCGCAACAATTTATCTTGTCCACCTGTTAACAGATAATTGCTATCCTGAAACAGAAGTTATAAAGGGTCAACTGTATTTTGAATTGAAATATCAGCCTTCATCCAATAAGCCTTAAAATATCAGTTATTTATCTCAGTTTCTAAAATATTTATTACAACTTGTTTATAAGATCAGAGCTTAAATGTATGCTACATTACTTGCCTGCCAAAACAGACACAAAAAAGTAGCAAATAGCAAAACATACCAGAGACCTTACCTCTCTGTTGAGTATGCTATAAAGATTTTTCATACCTGTGTAAAATCCACACTTTTGACAATGTGTTTGTGAGCCAATGTGATTAGTTCATCTCCTGACACAGCATCCCACACTTTGCTAAATGACAAGAGAAAACATGTACATTTCAGTAGCTCCAGGACAAATCTGAACAGACAAATTAAGTGGTCTCTCCTAACCTACCCTATATAATCCTTCCTGACACTATTATAACATTTTTAATCATAAATGCTACGTTCTAATGAACTACAGACACACCACATCTTCTTGTACTGAAGTGTTTTTTGTTACTATCCCACCATTTTCTTTCACTCACTTCTTCAGGATAACACACGATCAGCATTTCAGATTTAAGACAAACAAAGGCAGCTCTTCTCCACAACTTTTACAGACTGAATTCGAATAACTGGATTTGAATCATCAAATATATTAACATACACTGCAAACAGTTCAAACAAGGAAAACAAAAACAAATGATTCACTAATATTTCTGCATGTCTCCTTCTAACAAGTGTCTGACTGGTACACAAAATGAAGATCACTCTTGCCACTCTGGTATAACTACAATACTAAAGTCTTGAACTGCACAGCATTGTTTACTCTAGCAAATCAGTTCATTAATTAGATATACTTGTCAAGAAGCAACCATAGTTGCACAGCAAGATAGAATTAGTTGTAGATGCTCATAAAAATTTCAAATTCTAGTCTGTAATATAGTTATAAGGTAACAATTTACTTAAAAAAAAAAAAAAACAAAACCACAACCACAGCAACTTACTACAGACATATAAAAAAAAGCTATTGATTGAAATCAAAGACTTGAAAAGCAGGCAATTACTTACGCTGTAAAATCTGCGGCTGCTGTAGCTGCTTTAGTGGCATCTTTGTTCAAAGTAGCACCCCAGACAGCACCTTTATGACCTAGGAATGTGCCAATCCAGTCTCCTGTGTCACCCTGACGTAGCATAGGCTTTCCATCTTCAGAAAAACAAAACCAATATTCAGACAACATAACAAAAAAGAAAGCTATTTCAGGAAATGGTTCCCTTGCACCAAGTGGAACAAAAATTAAACCGCCATCAGACCAGCCTCCCTTAATGGAAATGCCATATTCACTATGAAGCTATTCTTCATAAAACAGCTCATGTAAAGAACTTAAATATACAGTTGCACCTCTAGCATGCATCTAAAGTCACAGATAAAAAAAATATTATTCCAAATGAATTTCAAGTTTTCTTTTGGTTTTGTTTCCACAATAGAAAGGAGCACCCTTTGTTGTTTGTCACTTTTTTTTTTTTTTTTTTTAAATATAGTCAAATTTTCCTAGGGCTGGTCAGTTCCATTGATTTTGAAACAATATTTTCAGACTAACAAGGCACAAAAAGGAGTCTTGGGTTTATAATGAGAGATGTTTACTGAGATGCTGTAAAAATGAAATAGAAAGCCTTTATTGTGATTATTTTTTCTAGGAGGGTATCAGATACAGCTCACACAAATAAACAGAGCTGAACATGAAGTCCTCAGAAAGAAGGAGGAATGTTCTTTTAAACTTGTGAACACACGTGAATATTAACTCATACACGTACGAATGAAAATGCTACTCTTACAAGAGAGCAGAAGAGAGTTCTCATGGGAAAGGAAGCAGAAATCACTGCTCTGCAATCAGCAAGGCAGCTGCCACGGTTGAAAAGGAGCCGGCTTTACAGGGTGTACGGGATATGTACACAAGAGGCAGTTACAGCTACTTTAAAACAACGATTTTCAAGCCTTTCCTTCACAAGCGGGATTCAACCTGAATGAATGGAAGCTCTAACACCCTGCGGGCTAAAACGCTGCAAAAACCCTCCAACCGGTTCCCTTCTCCACCTGGTCACGCTGGAAGCAGGTATTATTTTAAGAGCACCAACGCCCCGCTGAATGCTCGCCTCGACCCTCCTCCTCCCCGCTCTCCCCATCGCAAACCTTTCTAATAGGTATCTGCGACCGCAGCCACGCGCAACCCGTTTACAGCGGCCCGCACAACCGCCCGCTGTGCCCATGCGGCCTCAGGGCGGAGCAGGCCCAGTGGCTGCGGCCCTTGCAAAGGGCCGGCGAGGCAAGCGCGGCCGGCCGGCCGGCCGCCCACCCTTCTCCCCCCAGCCGCGCTCACCCTTGCAGGCGCTGATAAGGAAGTAGCCGTAGGGGGTGACGCCGCTGAAGGCCAGGTCCACCACGGGCCGCGTGTGCCCGGAGCACGTCAGCGGGGTCTGCCTCATGGCCATGGCGGCGGCTGAGCTCGGGACGCGCAGGGAGCTGAGCAGGGACGCGGCTATCCTACAGCCGGGCAGGAAACGGCGACCGCGGTGTTGGCGGCAGCGGCGGAAATGACGGCGGCGGAAGCGCTCCGGAGCGGAAGCTACGTCAGCCAGCGGGTGCGGAACCGGAAGTGCTAGTAGGCGTTACGTGGGGGCGCAGCGTGCTCTGAGGGGCTGAGGTGGGAGGTTGCTGGTGGGGTGCAGTTGGCGGCACAATACCTCCTGTTTCTACCTTCTGCTTCCTGTAGTTATAGCGCTGCGCTGTGCTAGTCGGCTCTGTTTGTAATCTCTGACTTGTAATATTACAGATTTTGTAATTTCATGACCAGTGTTTCTTGTTTTTGTTTTTTTTTTCTTCAAAATCGTAGAATCCTAAAAGTTGAAAGAAGCCTCTGAGATCATGTAATTCACCCATCAGCCTGTCACCACCATGCCCACTAGCCACGTCTCTCAGTGCCACATGAGCGTGTTTCTTAACGCCTTTCAGGGATGGTGACTCCACCACTTCCCTGAGCAGTCTATGCCAATGCCACACTGCTTTGTCAGAAGACTTTTTTCCTAATATCCAAGCTGAACCTCCCCTGATACAACTTGTTGGAAATATCCAAATAATTTATCAGGATGCCATCTCCAATAAAGCAGATTTTATTTGCAATTGCAATGGTGGGCCTCCTGCAAGCAGGAGAGTGTGCAGAAAACAGCATTGCATCTTTTATGCCCTATTACTCAACGCTTATCTCTTTCTCCCCTGATTCCTCATTGGCTGAGTACTTCAGGTTCGCAGTCTTCCCGACACTCAACTAAACATACGGATACTGGCTAAATATAATTTTTTGCTAGCTAAGCATCTGTCACTAATTAGTTAACTTCTCACACTTGCTCATTCAACACTTGGTCATTGTTTCTGGACATCTGCTTGTCCTTGCATAGAGATAAGCTTAGAAGGGAGATAGGGGGAGTACCTTGATGCCTGCCTGGTGCATCCCAACCCACCCACAGAGCAAGGCAATCCAGCCTTGTGTAGAGGCCCTGGCTTCTTCAATGTTTGTTTAATCTGTTTTTATTTTGCTGAGGGTCTCTTATCCAAACAGAATAACCCTACAATATACTTTCTAGTCCATAATACTGTACTTACACTATTGCAGTTTTGAAGTAAGAATTAATCACATAATTCATCAGCTATATTTCTAAAGCATATTGCTAACATATATGGTATTTCTACTTTTTCACATGAGCTATTTCTAAGGACAAGTTACAAAATACAAATACACTGTGCTCTACTTCTTCAGATCAGTTCCCCCTTCTTAATATCTAATGTAGAAACAACATTCCATTCCTACAAATGTAAGGCCATTACCTCTTTTTGCAAGTAGCCTGGGAAAAGAGGCCACTCATCACCTTGCTAACACCTCCTTTCAGGGAATTGTAGAAAGTTAAAAGGTCTCCCTTGAGTGATCCCAGTTTTCTCAGCAGCTCTTTATAACACTTGTGCAAGACCTTACACTTGACTTTGTTCAATTTCTTGAGGTTCTCTTGGTTCCACTGTTCGTGCCTGCCGAGGTCCCTCTTGATGGCATCCTGTTCCTCAGGTTTGTTACCACAGCACACAACTTGTTGTCATCCGCAAACTTGCTGAGAGTGCACTCGACCCCACTATTGATATCAAAATATTGACAAACATGTTGAAGAGCATCAGCCCCAGTACTGACCTGTGTGGGACACTACTCGTCACTGATCTCCATCTGGACGTTGAGCCACTGGCCACCACTGTCTGGGTACTATCTCACAGCCAGTTCCTCTTCCATCGGACAGTCTGCCCATCAAATCCACATCTTGCCAATTTGGAGAGAAGAATGTTATGGGGAACCATGTCAAAGGCCTTACTGAATTCTGATTAAGTTCTGACGTCCACATAGATGATCCCTGCCCCTTTGTATCACTTCCATTTAGGTATGTTTATTACCTACAGTCTGATGATCTTTGATTTAGAAATAGATTAACTCTGTGCACTCAGGCTTGACATCTTTTAACATGGAGGTTGTAAGAGAAACAATAAACTGTAAAACAAGTACTCAAGTTTTCAAGGAAGTCTAGAAATGTATTGGAAAAAGAAGGAAGAGTAGAAAAAGTAGTTATTTACAAATGAAAACCTCACAAGCTTAAAATAAAAATAGTAAGATTTTATTTTGTTCAATTTGGTTTTAGACAAGGTTGTTATGTATCAGACAGCAGGAAAGTAAGCAAAAAAAATTATTCAAAGTTTCATATTTCTCCATTCATTATCTACATTATCTACATTTCTTCATTATCCAAACAATTATCCTATAGAGTTAAGTAAATATTCGTTAACTCCAGCTTGTCAGGAAGTAATCAGGGACTTGTAATCATATAGAGCAATTCAACTCATTACTGCATGGAATAACAAGTATGCCAATCATATGTTGTAAAGCACCTAGGCAAGAGTCTCTGTCACTTACGATTTATAATACAGAGTATCTGCTTGATTAACAACATCTTTCCACAGACAGTGATTGCATTTTCGTAGAATTGTTGCTGAACATGAATAAAGCTATCCTAGTGAAAGGTTATGTTTCTAGTGCTTTGATTAAAATAGATCAAGCGGAGATTGAATCAAGGAGTGTTAAGTGTACATATTTACATTTCCAAAGATTCCTTTCTTCTCCTGTGCTAGATAACATTGTTGAAAATCCCTTCTCATGCCACTGAGGGGAGCTCCTTACATATCTATTAGCACATTACTGCTGTAGCTGAGAGCTTCTGCTCTGGGTGACTTTTTGGTAGTGATTTCAGCTTATAAAAGACTGCTTTATGGACATAGCACTAAAGCTACTAGATGTTTGATTCTCTGAAATGAATCGGCTCAGCAGGTGAGTGGAAAGCTACCAGTGTCACTAGAGGCAGCAGTGGGGCAATCTCTTCGTTAGATTACCTTGAATCTGAGTTATTCTAATAATCTGAAGATTCGATGTAATGACTAGGTGCACCAATGCTCTTTACCTCTATTGAGTTTTTCTTTGGCGAAATGTTCCCTATAGTGATTTGTACAGATAAATTGGGAAGGAAAAAAAAAAAAAAAAAAAGGAATGGATGTTTGCTGAAGGATGATATGTTGCAGATGCTGTGAGTAGATACGAGAGCAACTGCAGAGCATGTGGTTGTGTTTTCACTGGGGAATAATTACAACTGAGAGCCAGCCTTAAGCAGTCAATTATCACTAAGTAACTGAATGAGAAAAGTAATCTTATTTTACAAATAACAGAAAAGTGTGCATCAAGGCAATGATTCCTTTATAGAACAGCCCTTCAACATGATTTTTATAATTTTGTGGATGTTATTTTAACACATATCTAGGGAATGTGAGGACTGCAGCACAGAAACTCTTCTGTTGGGTGTACATGGTAGTATCTTTTGAGAATGTGAACAGAGGCAAAAGGGACTAAACAGAGAAAAGAATTGTAGAGAAACTGAGAAGAATATAAAGAGGAGTTTGAGAGACCAGCAATAAAGAGATGATAAGGGGCTGTGTATGAGACACATAGCACATAGAAACAAGATAGGAGGGAAAATAAGAGACTTAGCTCAGTGTCCAATCTTGTGTCTCATACAATTGGTGGAGTTTGTAACTTTTTATCTCTTACTTACGGACAAGGTCAGATTTTAGATCATTTCTTTAATCATCACCTGGATGTTAGAATACCAAAATAATTCACTTTTCTATGAAGAATTTTAGTCCTGACTTTCTCTGCTTTCAATTCAGTTTCTCAGAAACTTTTCTGTCTGACTGGAAGACAGAGATATGGGACATTCAGAACCTGCACCAACAATAGAGTGATTAAGCCAACAAGGATTATTAAAAATGATTTTATCTTTACTTAGTTGCTTCTCTGATCCTCAGTCTTCAGGTTCCATTCTGTCTTCTGAAGAGAGAAAGATGACCGTGCTGGGCAAATAGATAGGATAGCAATAGGAAAAAGTGATGACAAACTTTAAGTAGGCAGTGTTTTCACTGAAAAGTTATTGCCACTGCAAAAGTAAAAGCAGCAGTTGAACAAATTATTGAGACAAAAACAAATCCAAGGAAAGGGAATGTTTCCCACAATTCAGTACTAACCATATGTTCACAAAACACAATTCCTAAGTTAACTCTCTGAAAAGAAAGTAATGTGGAGTAAGTGGTATACTTTGGGGGTTTAGGATGGAAGATGTGGAGTAAAGGATAGCTGGATTTGTATTGGATTGTATTTGTATTTGGATTGTATTCAATAAATTCATATAACAGTAGAGTTTTATGGTAAGCTGATGAATATGATATGGATTTATAGAAGGAACAAATGTCAATGAACAGCTTTATAGAGACTTGATGGGATGGAAGGGGACAGATTATCTTGAAGTGTTAATAGGGGAGATGAGAAGAAGGAATGCAGAGGAAAGAGATAAACAAGTCTATTCCCATGCTTAGTTCTTGTAACCAACTGACATATAGGTGTTACGGTTACAGGTAAATCATTTATATTTCAGTTCTCAGCCCGCAACTTTACTCCCTAGACGGTTTGAAGCATGACAGGAGGAGACATAGTTATGAGTAACATAATATTCTTTTCCCACCTCTTTTCAAGTCTCATACTGGAACCACTTCATAATTCAGGCTACCTAAACAACTATACACTTCTGCAAAGGATTTAAATTCACAATGGAAGTGAATCAGATTATAACAGCTTTGCTAGAAGAGCATACAAATTGTCTGGCAGTTGACTTACTTTCCAGGAAACAATTTAGCAAAATTCTTATTTTCTAACTATTATAAAATCTATAATACTTCTCTAACTGTAAGAGCAGTAATACCAATTTTCAGGAATGAGCTCTAGCTGAATTAATTCATAACAGTAAGCTGCTTTCATGTTTTCACTTGCAAGGTGTTCTTCACCATGAAAGATACTTAAGATTATTGTTCTAAAAAGGTAAAGTAATTCAGACATCAACCTATAACAATTAACAGCAGCAGACAGACTTTATCTTGCTATCCTAGAAGTACTTATGCTGACTGTACACAAACAAATCTGTGGCACTGAACAGGATCCTTCTGATAGTGCCAAGAAAACAGATCAGTGTCACTTCATGTCTGCTCTCCATCACCATTAGAAGTTGTGGAGATCAAGGGAGGTTCTTTAAACTGGAAAAAGGAAAACAACACATCCAACTTCAGGAAGGACAAGAGGAGGATCCAAGGATCATCTGTGTTCCTGGGAAGTTTGTATGGCAGTTTCTAGACCATGAAGAATAATCAGGAATAATCAGCATGGATTTACCAAGGACAAACAATGCCTGATGAATCACGTTGCCTGACTTTAGCAGGACTTTTACTGTGTTCTTTCAGAGAGTATCTTTAAAGTCAAAATAAGACATAAGTGGATAGATGGGTGGAAAACTGGCTGCAGTGCTGAGCTCAAAGAATGATGTCACAAAATCCTATGGCAACTGGTTACCTCAGGGATCAGTGTTGAGATGTCTTTTTTGACAACCAGAATGGCTGGTGAGAGTGCACTTTCAGCAAGTTTGTGAATGATCCCAAGTGGGACAGGGATAAAGCAGCCAATACCCTGGACAGCTAGTATGTTTGCAAAGGGACCTTTATGTCTTGTGTTTGTCATAAAGTCCAACAAAGGCAAGTGCAGAGTCCTGCTTTTGCCACTCCAGGTTAGTACTTTTGTAATGGAATATCTTATTGCTGTGTATAACAACCTATAAAAGAAGACACACCCAGACTTTTCTCAGAAGAGTACAGTGGAAAGAAGAAAAATAATGGACACAATTTGGAATATGGGAAATTCCAAACAGATGTAAGCAAAATGAACATTCATCATAACAGTGATGAAATGCTAGGAAAGGTGTCCAGAGAAGTGATGGCATCTCCAGTCTTGGGGATACCTAAAACGTGACGGTACAAGTCCCTGAGCAACCTGACCTACCTTGTCCCTGCTTTGAGTTCAAGGATGGACAAGGTTACCTTTGAAGTTTCCTTTTAGCCTATATGATTTTATTTTGTTACTTATTTCCTCTGAATGATGATTTCTTAATCCTTCACTATTTGCCGTCAGCTTTTGAAGATGAGTTGAACAGCTTTCTGAATTGTCTTCATGTTTAAGGCAAAACACTGCATCTAAAAGGGTTGACAGGTGCCCCCCATGCATACTTTATATTCAAGCATTGACCTGATTGCTCTGAAGCATATCCTGCTTCACTGCTAAATTTTACAAGTCCTTCACCTTCATGCACAGGATGTCATCTAACTTATGATTTCTATGCGTTAGTGAATCTATATTTCAGACACACAATGCTAACTGATGCAGAATGGCTATTACTCACTATCAGATCGGATCATTCAGAAGGCTTATACATCTGCTTCCTTTAGCCATACAACCAGACATGACAGGGAGAAGATCAGTGATACTGCTTAAGTGACCTCCATGCACTTTAGTAATACCAAATTGGTGCAGAGAATGCTTCTAACACCGTCAAGATCTAGACCAAAGAGAAAACAGTCAAATTTATTTCTGTAATTCATGGTAGCTGTCAAGGCCTTGACAGGGCAGGCAGTATGGAATTAAATTTATGTTGATATGTCCTGAAAGTATTTTGCTTTTCAGAGGCATAAGCTCTTCTGAATTCAACAGTTAGAAAAGAAAGGAGCATAGGTAACATCAGGCAGGCTTTGCTGACAGCTCTTTTCTCAGACTTATTAGATAAATTTCTTTGCACAGACAACAAATTCATGCAATTTTCTCTGCTGTAAGAACATAAAAGAAAAGCAACTTTTAAACAAATATTATTACTGAGATGTGTCCTGTTTCAAAACAACTTATGGCTACATTTGTCTCTGGACCGACTCCACCAATGTCATCAGTATTAGATCATGGATTCATTTGGCTTGTGGTATTATGGTTGGAATAACTACAGTTGTGGGGTTTTGTTTTCTTGCCAAGATCAAATCTGAAAGATATTAGTAGCATCGACAGTAGAAGAAAATGACAGTGCTTTTACAACTATGAACATGCCAGAGAGATTTGCAAAGATTTTCAATTTATTGATATTTGTAGAAACAAATATTACTGTCCCAGGACACGTAATGGTTGTGTATCTCCAAGGAAATGAAAATATGTAACAGCGGAATGAGTCAAGAGGAAAGGAGGTACCATGATAATTCTTGAATAGAACTTTGCTTGCAAGGCTTGTACAAATAGTTGGAATTCCTTTAGTGAAGATACTTGTCAGGTGTTTTTTTTTGTTTGTTTTTTGTTTGTTTGTTTGTTTGTTTGTTTTGTGAGATTTTCGGGTCTGATCAGGCTAGGATTCCAAAGACTAATTATTTTGTTTGTTAGTTTGTTTTGTTTTTTATGGTGACGCAAGAAGAGCTTGACAAGTTATAGGGAAGTATTCGCTGTCTTACAGACAAGCCCAGGCTTGTCACTGCTCATCTGCAATCACCATGGGGCGCTAAAACCAATGATCTTATTTATATGTGAGTGACCATATAGCACAGGTTTTGTTTAATATTAATGTGGATAAAGTAGCTTTATAAGAAAGAGTCACTTAGATTTAGGCTAGAAATGGCTGGCTCTCAGACCACATAAAAAATAGAGTAAGAAGGAATCTTTAGAAAGCCATGTGTCTTGATTCTGAGTAAGATCATGACTGAGTGTGAACCAAGAAGAAATCACAAGTTTCCAAGATAGCTAGATCTCTTCAGATCCATCACTGGCCTTCAAAGTTTTATGTTAGAGTCTAACTCCAAGGAAATAAGTACAGGACCATAGACTCTGGAAATTCAGCATTTGGCTCTGAATGCCAAAGTATAAGAGCGCTCTGTAAAAATATCTAAGCAAAGAGAGGTAAACCAGCTATGTATCAACCAGAGCAGCATTCTCTAGGAGTTCTACTTGTCATTTCTCCCTTGCTTTTCATCTAATTCCTTGACCTAATTATTATTATTATTATTTTTAATTTGAGCTTGAGTTTTATAGATCTGGGTTGCTCCATCTTTGAAGAGGAGAGTAAATCAAGCATCACAGAGACATTCCCTGAAACAGCTGGGACGCTCTTTGTTAGAGTATATAGAACCAGTGTGGGAATATCACAAATATAGGCTTATGGGAAGCTTCTCATTTTCCTTCTAGGAAACTTTCACTTGTTACTTGCCAAGAAGAAGTATCCTTGAAGAAGTTTGTCATTTTTCTTAGAAGAAAT
Source organism: Tympanuchus pallidicinctus (assembly GCF_026119805.1). Lineage (NCBI taxonomy): Eukaryota > Metazoa > Chordata > Aves > Galliformes > Phasianidae > Tympanuchus > Tympanuchus pallidicinctus. Next base: position 1,547,106 of record NW_026294802.1, read on the forward strand.
GGAACTAGTAGCACTATAGTTCCTAAAAACCCTTGAACATTCTAGCCACCCAAGGGTTGATAGTTACAAACTAATTGAAGACAAAACTGCTGATCAAACTAGCAGGTTTGTGGACTTCAGTCTATTTACATGGACAATAAATGTAATTCCTATGAATGTGGTATTATAATTAGTAACATCCATCTGGTATATTACCTATTCAAGGCACTGAACAAATTGCCACGTGTGAATTAAGACATGGGAACACAACTTGGAAGTTAATAACTGGTATCCCACAGGAATAATACAAGTATCTTAATTTATCTTACTATAACATTGTAGTGTATCAGCCAATCAAAAAATATTTTTCCATTAAAAATCTGCTCTGCACCTGGGAATGCGCTGTTACTACAGTTGGCAAGAGCTACAGAGATTTGCACTGGTAGACCATTAATCAATCTGTGACAGTTTGAAAGATCAAATCTGCTATCAGTTAGTTTGTCATCTTAAAAAATATAAATAAAAATAAACATATAAACACAAAACCTCCAAACACCCAGAAGTAACAGAAAGCTCTTTTGTTTGACAGCATCACTCGAGATACCAAAGGCAGATTAATCCTCTCAGCTGAACCAGTTTTTTCTCCTTATGAGAATTAAAGTACATTGGTGAAAAAGCAGTAAGCTATATGTTAGTACATTCATTTCATTCTAGGGAAAAACAGACTTATTCCACATATTGCATTAAACAACTGTCAGATCTCCGTCTTATCTACCAGCTCACCAGCGCTTGCAGGCACTGCTGACTGCAGCTGAATATGAATTGGTTGTGTGAGAGTGGAATATTTTGTTCACCTTGTTAACTGACGTAACCCTTAAGGTTGCTCTAAGACCTTTAGACTTCTGCCCTGTGTCTTATATCCAGGTTTTGACCCCTCTCTTTGCTTTCTCTGTCATCTGTCTCTTCTGCCTCTTATCAGCTCTTCCATTAAAGTTAAAGCTAATTCGCTTGACATTGTTGTTCCTATTGCTTTACAAATATTTTGCTAACTAAATTTAATTATTCCCTTCATCTGTTATCGACAACAGATCTTGGTGACAATGCAGAAGAATCCAGATAAAAGCTGCTTTTGGATCTTTATGCACAACTATATAGTTTGTATGAGTCTCTATGTCTCAGCAGCGCCAGCTGCTTATTTAAATTTATTTGAAAAACTCAGAATTGAAGTACTTGATGTGATGTGAGTTTGAGGTGAAACACAGTTACTGGATATTTACTCAGAGCTGTAATGTGAATAAGTAGATAAAAGCAAACATACTGCTTTTGTATGATTTTATATGATCATGATCTGATAGTAAGTACTGAAAACAGCAGAGGCACATAAGCATCAAGAATAAAACTTGTATTAATTCCTTCTGATGAAAGTCTTTCTACTTCTAAAACAAACAAACAAATGTTGTACTTTCATCTCAAGAGATATTACTGAAAATATCTAAAATTCCATATCCAGATACCACCTAACTTGGCTTTAAGTTTGCAGTTAGAATTTTTTTTACAATTTTAGGACCCTACTTGTATAATTCCCTAAGTCAAAACCCAGGCTGCCACCTTTAGTCTTTCAAGTCTATATATGGGTTGTTTTCATTAAGAAAGCTAAGATTAGTCAGAAATTACTTTTAAAATATTTTCCAGAGAACTAAATTTAGCTATTTAAACTGCTGTCACTAGGAAACTTAGATAAAATGTTTTTGCTTTGAGATCTGGGTTCATTGAACTCTCCTAAACTCCTAACATATGCCTGAGCCAAAAAACTGTGGAGCAACAGTTCACAAAAACTCCTGAGAACCAGATGCACTGACTCTGGCAGAGAACAAATGTTTTTAAATTCATTTAACTTCTTTTATGAAGATAATCTAAGCAGTACCAACTGGCTCATTCCACGAGAATCTTTCCTTCTTCTCTCAGGACAAAATGATAACATAGGAATCAAAAATTTGCACTGTCACAGAATCACAGCTTATAATTCTTCACTGTAGAAACAGATCTGTAGGAATGAAAATATTTTATTGTATAATATAGGAAAGAATATTGGAAAATAACTGAAACCACCATCTTTTCTGTTTAGCCACGGTATTGTAGAGAACTCTGTAATGCCCTGTCTCTAATGCAAATGTACAGTACTCCAAATAGTTCTCTTATTTATTTTGTCTTAGCAATCAGCTGCAGCCTTTTGGAGGATAATAAAATCAGTTTTATTCCCACACACATACAATGCTATCTACTATGACCAATTTACATTTTTCAGAGAAGCTAAAATAGGAAAAATACACAAGAGCACCCTTGTTCAAATAAATACTGGTGTGTCTGTATGGAATAACAATTACATGTTGAAGCTAGAGCAGATGTGTGAGTGTGAATCACATATGGGTAGGTTGGGGAATTATAATCAGCCAAACAGGCTGAGGAATCAATCAGCAATGGGAATTTTTTTATGGCCAAAAAATGTTTTTTTCCAATGGTATTATTTCTAATGGGGCAAGATAGGGAAAGTGATTTTGAACCTGTGTTTTGCTGAGGGTTTAGTGTAGAAGTTCCCCAAGCATAAGGCATATTTCTATGTTATAAATGCAAAATGAAATGAGAAGCCAGGCTGCCACCTTGGCAGCCACCTCTAAAACTGCTGAAAAGAAGTTTGCGGACCCCTCATTTAATACTCTGCAAGAAGAACCACTCCATAGTTAAGACTAGAGTTGTGAATGATGTTTTTCCTGCCTTTGTCACATGCTCTGCCATAGACATAGAGCTGCTGGAGTGTGTCCAGAGTAGAACACGAGGATAATCAGAGGGCTGGAGCATCTGTCCTATGAAGAAAAGGCAATTGGAGCTGAACTTATTCAGCCCGGAAAGAGGAGGTTTCAGGGAGATCTCACTGTGATTTTCCAGTACTTGAAGGGAGTTTGTAAGCAAGATGAAGGCCAACCTTTCATATGGTCTGATAATAGTAGAATAAGGGGAACAGTTTTAAACTACAAGAGAAGAAATTTAAATTAGATGTCTAGAGGAAATTCCTTTCTCAGAGATTGGAAAGGTGCTGGGACAGATTGCACAGAGAATCTCTGGTGGATGCCCCATCCTCAGTTTAGATGGGGCCCTGGGCAGCCTGATCTACTGGGCAGCAACCCTGCCCACAGCAGGGAGATTGGAATCAGGTAATCTTTAAGGTCCCTTTCAGTTGTAGAATCATTGATTGATTCTATTGTATGATTCCATGATTCAAGATAAGGTTTGGACTGATTTACACTGCCATTGAGTATACAACAACAAGTCTTATGAGGAGTGGCTGAGGGAGCTGGGATTGTTTAGTCTGGAAAAAAGGAGGCTCAGGGGAGACCTCATTGCACTCTACAACTGCCTGAAGGGAGGTTGGGGTGAAGAGGGGTTTGACCTCTTCTCCCAGGCAACAAATAGGACCCGAGGAAATGGCCAGAAATTGTACCAGAGGAGGTTTAGGTTAGACATGAGGAAGTTTTTCTCTCAGAGAGTGGTCAGGCACTGGAATGGCTGCCCAGGGGGGTGATGGAGTCGCCGTCCCTGGCAGTGTTCAAGAGGCATCTGGATGGTAGCAGTGGTAATGAGAAGATGATTGGACTAGATGATCTTATAGGTCGCTTCCAACCTTGTGATTCTATGATTCTATTAACTGTTACTATCATCAGTAAAATGCATCAAAAACTGTCAGTTCCTTTAAAGGATGAACTATCATCTTGTTGCAATTTACCTCATCATGCAATCTAATGATATATCTTCATTTAAATTTGTGGTGTTCCACTGGTACTTTTGTAGTCTCACAACACTATTTAAAACACGTGTCCAAGTTGCCTACATTTCTGCATTATCAATCAGAAATGTTCATTCAGTGAGTTCATTCAATGTCTTTTCCAGTACTGTGTTCCTTCCTCGTTTATTCCAGTACTTGTAAAACAGTTTTGCATGAGCCATCAACATATGCACACTCCCAGAGAGAGCTGACTATAAAAAGTTATGTGGCAAATATTGTCTAATATCAAATCCCTTACTTTCTACTGTTTGTTTTGTATTTCATGTGTTGTCATGTATCTTGCATTACACTACTGAAATGAACAAAGGCGTGTGTAAGCTGGGGGTTCAAAACATCCTCTGAAAACCTGTCAGAAACATCACTTCTAGAGGTCAGCAAATGGGCTTATTAAACTCTGACAGAATCGTTGAATATCCCAAGTTGGAAGCAACCTACAAGCATCCATGAGTCCAACTCTAGATCCTTAAGACTACCCAAAAAGCAAAGTTTGTGTATGAGAACATTGTGCAAATTCCCCTTGAGCTCCAGCAGCATGAGGCCATGCCCACTGTCCTGGAGAGCCTGTTCCAGAGCTCAGCGCTGCCCTCCGCTCCCTTTGAGGAGCTGCAGCCGCCATCAGGCCTCCCCTCAGCTCCTCTGCTCTGCACTGAGCAAACACAGGGCCCTCAGCCGCTCCTCACACACCTTGCCCTCCAGACCTTTCCCCATCTTTGTAGCCCTTCTTTGGGTTCTCTCTAATAGTTCTGCATGCTTCCTATGTTGTGCTGCCTCAAACCTGCACGCAGTGCTTGAGGTGGAGCTGCACAGCGCAGAGCAGAGCAGAGCAACCCCTTCCCTTGGTGTTGTACTGCTGAGTGTGATGCATCCTATGGTTGGCCCCCGGATTTTTTTGTCAACCACAGTCTAAGAGGTCTGAGAGCAACAGGCAATTTATAGTGCTTACAAAATATTACTTGTGACTTCAGACTGTTACTATCTAACTCGATTGGGTGGTACTTATGTAGTGAGCCTGAGAGATTTTTTGTCCATATCTCCAAGATACCTGCTAAGTAAGAAAAGCAATTATAGCTAGATTCTTTATTTATGGACATTCTCACCTGAGAATTCAAGGTACGAATGCAGAAGAACCAAGGTCACTGATACAGTGCTCAGAGGTTGCTGTGTCCTGCAGCTGCTGCTTCTGCTGCTCACATGCCTGCTCCGTGTGGAAAGAAGACAGTGATGTTTGTTGTTTCATCACAAATGCGTTGATCTACCAAAGTAAAGAGCATGTTATCATATGGTATTCAGTTAATAACTGAAGGAGATTTCTCAACTATTTTCTTCTTCAACAGAAACTCCATATGCATTAGCTGCTTCCCAAAAAGCATGCAGAGAGTCCTGGCAGTTGTTTCTTAGCCCCAGAGGTAAAATAATATCTCATGATTTGGAAAACTTCTGATATTCCAGATTTTTAAGCATTTTACAGAAGAAATACAAGCATTTTCCAGTAAGTATGGAGATGGTTATGGAACTTAAATCTAGTGATCAGAAAAAATCAAGGCTTTCAATTTCTAATGATAGCTGACGTGTCCTGAATTGTTTCCAGTCATGCCAGTGAGGCTTTCTATAACGATTTTACTGAAAGCAGATTGCATTCTTCATTCTTTTCCCACAATCTTTATTAAGTGGACTTAAACAGCACTGAAGATGTAGTTAACTGAAGAAAAGACAATGCATAAAGAAGTAGAAAACAAGTTGCTTTATCATTTACTTTAAAGACATAAGGAGATTGTCTTCTTAGGTATGTCTGAGATACTTCGTTGGTTTTTTTTTGCAATTGCAATAAGACACCATCAGAGTATATACCATCCTGTCTATTGGTCTTTTATTACAGAAATTAGAGATCTTTTCTCCTGTGAGTCTGAGAAAGTCATCTTGTGAATGGATGCATATGGAAATAGTTACCAAAAAATACATTAGCACACTAGGGAGAGGAATCCATAGTTGGTGCAAAGAACATTGAGAAAGCCAAAGGTGTCTGACAGGCTTATACAATGAGGGAATATATTTTCAATTTGTGTATTTTCTCTTTTTCATTTCTTAGAAGAGATGGAAGACACTACGTGTCTCTATTGCAAACATGATTTTTTTTTTTTTTTTTTTTTGTGAATCTGAGTTACTTAGTGCCACTTCTACTTTGAGTAGATCTCTTTGCTTTTTATCCTTTCGTGCTAACCGTGTAACCCAATCACAGAAATAACATCTGGGATGGCAATCTATCTTATTTTACAGACAACGGCAGCCAAGTAGAAGTGGCACTCCCAGTTGACAGAGTATTCCCACTTCTGTGAATAGATGTTAGAAACATCTATGAATCTCTCGCAAGCTTTGGGCGACAGAACTTGGCTATCTGCAAAACTAGCCTGGCATGTCTTCTGATAGATAAAGAAGCACAGGCTTATTGATGGAAAATGTAAGTTTCCTTCAGAGAAATAAGGCCACCACAGATTTTGTGAAAATAATAGGAGCCTCAGCATAACAAGTGGATACTGGAACCCTCGTCCTTTACAGCACGATTTCCATCTTCTGTTTTTGATGAAAATCTTTGTCAAGAAGTAATAAGACTTTGAAACATTCCTATTGCTAGATTAACTGGATCTCAGCGTGGTACAGAGAGGCTATCAACTATGCAAGTAAAGAACAAGGCTTTCTTATGATACTGGATAGGAACTGTTTATGAAGGTTGAGTCTTTTGAAAATATTTTGATGGCACATCTGACCATCAGATTCAGAAAACCTGTTTTCATTATGAAGTGAAACAGGAACAACATGCAATTTGGGCATTCACTACTATAGGGATTCAGTCACTCCCCATCAACAGTGTCATGGGTTAAGGAGCAACAAGGCCCATTCCGCTAAATTGTCTTTGACAGAAATTTTGCTTTAATAGATATATGATACTACTTGGAAGAAGTGGAATTATATCAGTCATATATCAGGCACAGTTGCTTGGATAGTTTTCCACAAAAGAATTCATCATCAAAAATTCCACAGTATATCAGGAAGAACTAATGCTTGACTGAGGAACTTGTTGTTCAGATTAATGGTGTGCCATGCCAAAATACCAGTAGCTACCTTGCAGAGCTGGCCTGAGTTGCTAGAATATATTTTATTCCTTCCATCCAGATGTTAATGTGATCAGAAACATCAGCCTATTCATTAGGCAACGTGGCAAGAACTCATCCTTAAATATGATTCCATTTCCCTGTATCCTGTCAGAGGAGATCCTAAAACTACAGTAGCTCCTCAGCTACAGAGACTGTCCAGAGGTGAAGACAACACCAGCTTCTGTATCATTCCTCTGCATTGATCTTTGTTAGCTTCTAGTCTGCTTTAGCTGCCAATTTGAGGATCTGGTTCTAATCTTCAAAGCCATCACCAAGTTTTAATCTATTCATATTGGCAGGATGTTGCTATCTACACTGCAACAGAGACTCCAGAGCAAAGTATGCTTGGGCTAAATAAAGATGTTTTTGTCAGAGGGCCTTCAGTACAGAATAATCTCTTCAAGGAGGTCACATACTCTGCACTACCGAACCATAAAACCACTCCTCATATCATTTTCTGCTTCACTTATTCTCTGGAGAATGCTCATGTTTATGGTACTAAACAATTTATTACTATATCAGATATGGGGAACAGTGAAATTGTGATTCCTGGTATTTATTTTCAATCTAGAATAAACAAACTGACAATCATGGAAAAGTTAGTGACACAGAAGATAATGTGCTGTCCATTTTAGGATTCCAATGATATCCTGAGCTCCCAATTTGGAGTCTGTCAATTGGAAAGTGGTTCTGTTAGTCCCCAGATTTCAGCAATTTTATATACACTTCCAGACATGTCTCAAGAAAGATTTTTTCACTAGAACAGAGTTGATTCAAGATATGAAAGTATATTTTTATCAGCAGAGAAGATTTATGTCATGTATTTATCTCCCTTCCAAAGTAGCCTCTTCTGCCTTCCACATATCCTATTGGGATAATCTCCTGCAGTTGTTAATTCATGATGAGATTGCTCAAGATATACACTTACAATGGAGTGTCTATTGTTGTTTGAAGGTACTTGCAAAAAATATATATTATCTTTCATTTACAAGTAATCAGATGCGTTACAAATGGTGACACAATGGTAGGGATCAGGTGACAGCTTGAAGATCACCTGATCTTTACAACAGTCTACAAGGAGCTCTATTTTATTAGTGAATAGAAAGAGAAAAGAAGTAAAAAGAAAATAACAGAGAGAAATGACAAACCAACAGCCAATCCCACAATTCATGGTATATTCATTTTGCATATTCTGCCTTGTAGTAGACCAGTAAGAGATCTCTGCCTGTTGATGTTTGTATGATGGTTTAAGAGAAAAAGCAGAGATTGCCTTTTTTTTTCAGTGGTACTTGCTTTCATACCCAGCCTCCTATTTGGCTAACAACAGTGGAATATCTACTTGTTGCAGATTAATCTTCAAACTTTGAGTATTCTATGTTTTTTTACTTGATACTTCAGTTCTTGACTTCAGCTTTATAAACTTACCTAAGACTCACATGGAGGAAAAAATGTATAAAGCCAAGTGCACCTTAAAGGCTCAGAGCTATGTGGAAACTAAAAATATTGTCATGCAATATTTCACAGAAAGTCTGCATAATTTGCAGTGTTTACAACTAGCAATCTGGCTGAAGATTCTGTTCTAATTATTTCTGGGATAATTTTTGTAATTCAAGTATGAGGTGGCCTACCCTCAAAAACATCTCAGATTCCACTTTTGTGATTCATTTATGAAGCAAGTTATTTTCAATCTTTCCCATGCTCTTAGTGTCATGGGATTTTTATTCTCTTGGAGCCACGATAACACAAATAACATTAGCGATAACGAATGTATCATCCATTTAGAATTTCTGATAAGAAAGAAACTCACAACCTCTGGTAATTTGTAAGTGGGCATCTCTTTGTGAGATAACATCTTTTGCTACCTGCTACCAATACAAACCCTGCTGTTGTCAGTTGTGAAAGGCTGCATGAACTGAAGTAGATGCCAGAGGAACTGCAGTGTTTGCACCTTTTTTCAAACCCGGTGTGTAAATCCTAGGTGAATACTGAGTATGTTTATTTAGCATATTTGCTGTTAGTTTTTCGGTGATTCGATACATACAGAAATCCTTATCCCTTTGGCACATTTCCCTTACTTCAGGTGAACTCTGAGTCCATTCTGTTTCTGTTTTGCAGTTAAATTAAGGACATGGGTTCCTTGAAACAACCGTACTACACTGTTACAGCAAAATAAGAACATTTGGAAGGGCCTGCAAAGCTTTTTGTACAGAAACTAGACATGCTGCTGTTGTGCACAAGCTTCTGTTCTGGCCTTATCTTGCTAGAATTCAGTATCAACTGCCACTGTCTGTTCCAAGCAGATCACACACAATATTTTGGGAGCACTTGGCTTCTGTTGCACCTGACTAAGTTCTTGCTGTATCTTAGGTGAGAAAAATGAATGTCTGTCCCGTGCTGAAAGAGGAACAACTAGGAAATGCAGTGTTACATATAGTCATACCATGTTTTGGCAAAGGATGTTACAAATTATAGTAGAATTTCACCCCAAAATTTGTTGTAGTGAATATGTGACATACAGACACTAGCCCAGATAGGAATTTTGCATATCATCTTTTCATTTATTTTTATACTGGGAATAAATATTTAAGGGATGTATGGTATCTGTCTTCCTATTTGCTACTGCCAAACGAGACAGATAATTGCTGTCTCTTTCATAAAGTTTTGAATGTAACCAAATGATATATATTATATACTATGAGGTATTATATAAGAACAAAATTTTTATTATTTTTATTTTTAATCTACCTTTATTACATTACCTTTATTTATTAACCTTTATTAAAAAATTGTCTTTTTCTTTTTTGAGCCAAAGGAACACACCTCTATCTTTGTTATATAGGCTTCTTTGTTATTTAAAACATTTTCCTCTTGTTTACAAAATGTGTTGAAATGAAGTTCTAATACTTACGATGGGACATTTATTTTTCCAGAAACATTTTAAACTGAACAATTCATTTAAAAAATATGGTGTAAGGCATGGGTGTCCAACCTTTTGGCTTGCCTGATCCACACTGAGTGAGGAGGAATTGTCTTGGGCTGAATATAAAATACAAAATATAGTCAATGTATATAAATAGATAAAAAACTTTTTAATTTTGTTTTTAAACTAAAGCGAAAAGAAAAGGGCAACCAAAATAGAACTACTGAGATATTTGACCTTGTTTTTTGAAACTAATACTTCAGTATCTAGTTCAATAACAGTGGTAGCAATCCTTAGTGAGCTCCTGAGGTGTTTGTCAAAGATTTTTGATGAAATATTACACTTCTTGTACTTCATTCTTGAAAAGAGTTGTTCACAAATGTACATACTGTCAAAAAGCAATGACACAAATCAGGAAGGATTACAAATTAAGGGATATTTTTCTGTGTTAAGAGAGGCTTTATAGAAGTCTGTTAAGGAGGTGTGATTAAACATTTCTTCGAGCCCAATGTCCAATTGGAACTCTTGTACATTCCATTTGAAAACTCACAGGTAATACATCTGTGTTGAATGAAAATGGAGTTGCAATTATTCAAAAAAAAAAAAAAAAAGGGCATTAGAAAATCTTAAAACTTATTCTCACATTTGTTTATCAAATGGAAAGCAAGGCTGCATGTTTTTTGCTGTTTCCAGGACTTTGTTTAGCCAAATGCTTAAAATTAATAGCTCAAATAACTTGACCTTGCCATAATTCAAGTTTCATTTTTGAATGTTTTTATGGTATGAAATATAGTAGACATAAGTAGATTTTCACCTTGCACATGTTGGAAATTACAAAATTTTCTGGATATTTCTTCCAAAGTGAAAACTTTAACTTATTAAATTATTTATGAAAATAACACGAGCCCAAGTTTTTTAGTTATATAACTAAACTTGCATGTCTGCTTAATAACGAAAAATACTGGGTGGTCACCTGCCGCAGGAATGGGTGACAATGCTCAGGGGGCATCAGTGGTACCCTCCAGCATCAGAAGCAGTCTGGCATCCATGGGATCCACTGGTGGCAGGTCAGATCATCAGAGAGCTTGTTCCTGTGCTGCCTGTGCCAGCTGGGGCTGGACAGGGATGCCATGCTCCAATGTGTGCAGCCCAGCATGGGACCCATCACCATGCTGCTCACTGACTGGCTGATTTGCACTATAATCAGCCACTGCAGCTGGGAGGCACAGAGGCTGAGGAGATGAGGGCAATGCTCGGGCAACAGGAGAGACCCATGGCCTCTGACCAACAGAGAGCCCTTACCACCCCGGTGATCCTGTCAGTGTATGGACAATCTTTTCAAAGCTCTGTCCAGTCCCAAAATAGTGATTTCCACTCTTTTTCCTTAAGGTGTAATCTGGAATGGAGCTGGACGAGATTTTATTAATCTGCTGTGACAAAGGAGCAATTCTCAAAACCTGGGTCAGATGCTGAAGTCAGAGGACAAATTGCTGGCCTGCACAGAGCACACCTACCTGCATTTCTGCATACTTTTTTTTTTCTTTGCTAATTTTGCAAGTGATGGTTTAAAATGAAGAGGGATTTTATTTCAGATCTCGCCAGAACAAGCCACCTCTTTTGCATTAAGTTTCTTGATGCTCAGAGCAGAAGAGGATGTGGCTTTGTAAGTGCTTAGAAATCTCCCAAACAATCGAGGAGGGTGGATGTGTTTGTATAAGTTTTTGAAAAAGAAGGCTGCTAAGCAGAGATATCTTAATTATATTGGCTGCTTAATCATATAGGCTGCTTTTTTATTTTAAAACATTTTGTCTTGCTTTCAGAATGTGTCTAAATGAAGTTCTAATACTTGTAGTGAATTCCTTATTTTTCCAGAAGTAATTTAATCTAAATAATACAGTGTAAGGTATCTCTAGATTGGAATCATGGTTTTGTTTTGAAGACTCCTCTGGATAACACTCAACATGGTCCAGGATAATAAATTACACTGCAAGAATGTGTGTAGAAATCTGAAATTGATAGGGATATGTGTTTAGATGCTTATCAAGAGTGGTCTCTTTCAAATCTTTGCAAGTGGAGAAGAAAAAGTCAGCTTTCTTCTAACAGTGTTTTGTTTTTGTTTTCAATCTCACAAAAGTTGAATACAAAAATGATATCTTCTCTCAGGCAGCTGCTGTTTGCTGCCAAGGTCAGCTCTGCAAGCTAACTTTATATTTTTCACATGGCTGTTCTGTGCTTCAGTGATTCCTCTGGTGTATGAAAAACAAACAGGCTCTTCTCAGTAGTTCATGCCTTTTCCTTATTTCTCTGCTTCCTTTAACCCTTACAACTGCTAAGCCCTAGGCACATGCTTCTGTCTCATCACCCCATCCCAGCCTCCAGCAGCCTGACTGCTGCACTCAGCAGGAGCTGGAGGTCTGTTCAGGGAAGTGGGGGTTAGGCTGTAATAAGTGGAAACTACTGATGAACAGAAATTATTATGGATCCCAGAGTGACAATAAATAAGGTCAAAAACAGACACAGATTTGTTCCTCTGAACAGCTGTATAGTTCCAGAATTTGGTAGAAAATGATGATTGCAGTAGTATAAGGAGAATACTATGTTTTGTTTTGTTCTGGACCTACAGTCTGTTGCAAAAACAATGTATTCTTTTCCTGTCTTACCTGTAAGACCCAAATATTGAAAATACATAGGAGTTTTGCAAAATGAACTTGGAGTCAAATGGACCATGCTAGTGCAAATCTTGAAAAAAAAAACCTCAGTATTTAAATCTTCATAGCTCTGGCTACTTCAGCTTTGGTGCTATGAGGGATATGGTCGGCTCTATGGTCCTGAGTGAGCTTTGGTTTAAGCATTTTCTGAGAAACAGATCTAGTGATTAATATCAATGCACTGGTACTCACTGAAAGATGGATAGTTAGATAGATAGATAGATAGATAGATAGATAGATAGATAGATAGATAGATAGATAGAGCCACATCCAGCCTGGCCATGAATGCCTCCAGGGATGGGGCATCCACAACCTCCTTGGGCAACCTGTTCCAATGTGTCACCACTCTGTATGAAAAACTTTCCCCTAACATCTAAATTAAACCTCCCCTGTCTCAGTTTAAAACCATTTCCACTTGTCCTATCACTATCCACCGTCATAAACAGCCGTTGCCCCTCCTGCTTATGTGCTTCCTTCAAGTCCTGGAAGGCCATTTCTTCTATGTATATAAAGTTCAATAAAGACCCAACTGAAAGAGCTTGACACTTTCTGCATTTAAAACTCTGCTAACAAAATAAGTTCTTCTCTGTTTCACATTGCTAACTTAATGACAAACTTTCTATTGTAATAAGTGCAGCTGTGACAACACAGGCCTCGAGGCTGCAGGATGTTAGAACAACCCTTGGGCAAATGCAGAGCTGGCTGTTGGCAGAAAGAGGAAGGTATTTGGGGGTCTTTGTATGAGTCCAAAAGATGAGTCAGTGGTAGAAAAGGCATTTCAAAGTTACCTCCTGTCAGGACTTAATAAAACAAGCCAACTTTTTGTATTTCTAAGTATCAGTACAGGGCTCCAAACAAAGCAAAACAAAAGACAAAAACCAGCCCCAAGGAGATGAAATAATGCATACTAAAATTCAGTCAACTGAATAAGATATCAACTGCAATTTATTTGGCATATTGCCACGACTTCAGTTAATGCAAACAGTAATACTATAAGTAGTTAGCTGTGATTCCTTTGAGAGGTTATTGCTCTCCTCCTGGGACACAGGAGTAGGCCTTTGCCTCATTTTTATTAACATATGGTCAAAACTACCTACTAGTGAGAAATAATTTAAAATGCAGGTCATTTAATTCACATTCCTCTAGTATAAAATAATAAATCCTCTGAAGAGAAAGGTCTGCCACAATAACTCTAATGATTTAATGTCCTTAAATATCTGAGGGATAGGAATGGATGACTAGAAGAAGGATAAGGTCAATATAACATAGTAAACTCAATGAAATATATCAATAAAGATGAAAAACATAGCAAATCATTTGCTGACAGGTGATGATGAGTGACAGAGGGCTATTTATTTCCAATATATTGTGAGATTCACAGTCAAAACCTTCAATTTTGCTGTCAGTTGATCAAGTTCTGTCTCATTTTACATCAACCCATAGCCCACAAATTATTATTTGATAGCAAAAATGAAATCTTCCTAATATGAAAACAAAATTTTATAAAAAGATGCTCACAAGAGGGAAAAACATCCTGCTTACAAACAGTTTTAGTACTACTGAAGAGATTTTGATTCTGTTAGAAGTTATTCAGAAAAATGAACACAATTTCATTAGAATGCTTTGAGCAATACACTGTTCTGTGTTTATTCTAAACTATGAACTAATTCTTTGATATTCCATAAAAATGCAATAACACTACTGTGCCTCTGCATCAGATTGCATTACAATTATGCAGTCCTGCTGCATACCCTAACTTATCAACATAAGCTTGTGAATATGAATGGGGATGTACGGTAAGCCAGAGTTTGTAGCCAGCAGGATTCTGAAATCTGACGATTTGAAAATGATATTTTAAAACATACAATTAATTTATGAACTGCAAAAGAAGGTTTGGGTCTTAAAAGTTTGTGTCAGGCAGAAAGGCCAGGGAGAAAGCCCCTCAGATTAGTTTTGGTGGTCTTAAGCAGCTTGTCGATGAGGAAGAGAAAGACTGGACATCTAAGTTGAATTCACCACATTTGCATTTTACTTCAATATATTAAGTAGGATCTGGGGAGACTTGATAGTGGCCTTTCAGTAACTAAAGGAGGCTGAAACAGAGGACAGACTTTTTAGCAGGATCTGTTGTGATAGGACAAGGGGAAAGGTTTCAGACTAAAAGAGGGGAGATTTAGATACAATAAGGGTGATGTAGCACTGGCACAGGTTCCCAGAGATGTGTTGTATGCCCTATTCCTGGATACACCCAAGGTCTGGAGGGGCTCTGAGCAACCTGATCTACTGTGGGTGTCCCTGTTCATTGCATGGGGGTTGGACTGGGTGACCTTTAAGGATTCCTTCTAATTCAAATTATTTTGTGATTCTATGATTCTATGATTCTTTGATCTATGTCTTGGATGTGTATTTGAAATAGAGCAAAGGCGATAGAGCTGGAAGTGTGCAGTTAAATCGATGCAAGAGTCAGTGCAGTCCACATCTGAAACAGTTTACCCTAATATGTATCTTTTTTAGTTCCCAAAGACCAGGATATTTTTTTTTCTATGAATTTGTTCCTTACACTTCTGGGTTCTTCATTAAGATGATAGGGTTTCTATTATAATAATAGGCCATTTAAGCAATAATGATAATGTATTATTAACTAGGATGTTTCAGGTATTGTCTTTTTTCCTGTTATTTTTCTTTTCCTCGCTCCCAGATTCTGCAGACATTACCATATTATCATTATTTTGTAGAACAGAAATGCTTGAAAGCACTGGAACTAAGATTATGCAGCAGCCAGACTGAACACTGACCCGTCTCCAGGGAGCTTAAAATCAAATGCAAAATGAAAAACAACTGAAATGAATGTACAAATGCTTGAAAAATATGACAAAACATGAGATAGCTCTAGGGCATTTGAACTGGAGAAAAAGCTGAGGATTGAGCAGGTCAGGGAGCAGCTTTGCAATAAAGAACTTCAGTGTCCTGGTAGACAGCCAGTTTTGAGCATGCATCAACAGCGTGCACTGGGGAAATAAAGACTAAGAACATACTAGGCAGCAGTAACAAGAAGATAGCTGCAGATTTAGTGAAGTGGTTGTGCTGCTCAAATGGTGCCTGTGAAATCCTGTGTAGAACAGTGAGTCTCATTTCTGGCCTTGAATACAGGAACACTATGAACAAACTGAAGTGAGTTAAGGGAGAGGTCATTAAGATAATTTATTTAGGCTATGTGATAAACAAAAAGAATATGAGAAAACTTCAACCATGAGAAGAGAAAACTTATGGGAGACCTTGCTGCCTTCTTTAACTGTCCAACAAAAGCACTTGGAGGAGACAAGGTCCAACTTTGCTCAGAGATGCACAAGGGAAAGATGAGAAGTAATGACCACAGGTAGGAAGATGGGAAATTCCAAGTAGATAAAAGGGGAAAAAACAAAACAAAACAACAACAGCAGAACAACAACCACCATGAAGTTAGTCAGCACTGGGGTATGGATGCAGATATGTTGTAGAATTTACATTTCTTAGAGACACTCGAAATTCAACTGAATGAATTCCTGAGCAATCTGATAACTTAGATGTCAGCCTTGATTTGAGCAGGAGTTTGGATCAGATGATCCATAGAGCTCCCTTCCAAACTGAATTATTCTCTGAATCAGGAATTGCCTGTTTCACATTTATATTAAAGCCTCTTATATGTCAAGTCTTAAGTTTTACACAGCTTTCAAGTAAGCGCAAATAAGAAGATGAAATATGTGTACAAGTAAATGAAATGGTTAAGCTACATTAGTGTAGTAGATTAAACAAGAAACAGGACCACCAAATCTCAGATTCACCCATGAGAGTGTATCACGTACAGTCACTGCCCTGAGCATTTGGGGAATTGCTATTTGGGGAAAACAGCACATAGTCTGAGCTGGAGAATTTTGTATCTGCTTGAAACAAGAAGCTGACTTACCCTCATATTGAGAAGAATCACTTGTACACACAACGTTTTCTTTAAAGCCTTCAGCTTACTTAGCCAGTAGCTCCTCAGGGCAGTGCACAGGGAGTTGCATGAAATCTGCTTTGTGTTCACTATGACCTTACCCATTGTGGGTGTTCAACAGCAAATGAATGGAGAGTGCCTATAGGATTAGGTAATGTGACATGTCTGTCTGTCTGGCTACCAAAGAACAAAGCTGTCAAACTGTCTCTCTGTGCTCTACCTGAGAGAGAAGAGTATTAGATGAAACACAATAATTTTTCATGTATCCCCGAGCTTTTGGAGTCCTTCGAAACTGAGGCAGCATCTACTTGAGAAATGAGAAAAGTTAATTGAAAATTGCCCTCAGCTTCCAGAGCCTGACACTGGGGGAGTATTGTCTGCCTGTACTACAGAGATTTGATTGGAGCTGCTGTCAGATGTTATATATGTTATGTCCAACTCAGTACTGAAAAACAGTCTTTGCCACTCACCCCATTCTCACAGAGACAGTAGCTCAATCGATTGTTTCTGACTTGTTGTGAATTGTTGAAGTCTTCATGCTGAAAATTGAACAGCGTGTAACGTAGATGAGGATAACAAGAATGTCTTTGGAATAATGCAGAACAAAAGCACATGGAAAGATAATTAATTCTAGTTTGAGAGCACTGTGTATGTCCTGATTTATCTGTTGCAACAGTCACTTAATCTGTAAAATTCAGTAGTAATTTTGCAGTGTATATAGGCCTGCTATAATGTCCTATAAATTGGAAACATACTTTTGGGCTTCAGCGGACATTGAATTCAGCTTTATCGCAATTCTCATCTTGGGATTTTGGAGTGTTTGGAACTACTGCTGTATAAGTCTTCAGAGAATGTCACTCTCTTCTCTGTAACAATTCACTTTCTCCAGAGGATGGGGTAGAGTTTGGAGGCAGAGAAACAAGGAAATGTTATGTTGGCCACTCTACTTCTGAGTGTGAGACCGCCTTCTGTGGGTGGACGTACAAAATCAGAGCCTTCCTCCTTGTACTCCCTTGTGATGGACCGGCACTGTAGGTCTATGTTGATGTGAACTGAAAAGAAATCTGAGATTTTCTTATTTGCCCTTATTCCATTTGACCATGACATGCATATATACACATTTTAAAAAGAAAGTTTATCTTTTAATGCAGATACTACACTGTTTTAAACTGTCATAGAGCCTCTATTTTGAGTGAACTTTAGGAGAACTCTTACAACAAACTTGTTACCATTGCCTACAGCTTGCACAACACGTGAGTATACTTAAAAAGAAGGCAGTGAAAGAATTTTTACAACTGTTATCAAAACACTTTAGGAATAACCTTCGTGTTATGATAAAAGAAAGAGTTTTTTCAAACAGAAGTTCAGGGATATGAGTACTTTAGCATTTCTATTTTCAAAAGAGATCTGAGATCTTAGGGTGGAAGTCCCACCGAGGATATCATTTGTTTTGGCTTCGTTTTTGTTTTCAAACCAAGAAGGAGGGATGTTCCAGACATCCAAGGTTCACTTTCGTCATCTCTATCAAAAACAAATACTCCCCCCAAGTTTTATATGCAAGGGAAAAAACTGAAATGGCTTGTCTTTCTTCTTCTTCTTCTTCTTCTTCTTCTTCTTTCCTTTTTCTTTCTCTTTTCCAGATCTCCTAAATCTCAAATGCTCTGTGATTTACGAAGCCCTGATATAAGTCTCTGTTACCAGATAGGCTAGTAATAATGCATTTTGTAAATCTCTGTCATCTATTGTGAATCTGAAAGCTCTTTTGGTCCCTCCAGGGAGTCTTCCAAATTATCTTCTCATTTATTTACAGTAACTGTTTCTTTTTTTGTTTTACTGTAGGATTAAATCAATTCCTCCTCTTCCTCTTTTTCTTATAGCCCAAGAATATTTGTATCAAGAGAGTGTTCCCACTACTTAGTGTGTTCACTTTAGGGGTTAAGTAATCTGTGTTATGTTCTAAGTGTTTCTGTCATTCTCAGTTTCCCCTTTTGTTCCCATACAGCTGCACCAGGCACAGGCACAGCCTGATCAAGACTATTCAACCCCCCTTCTTTAAATTCAACAACAGTCTGGGTGTCTCTGCCCTTTCGGAGCAGTGAATTCTGCTGGCTTGGAGGAGGAAGAAATTCTTCTCTTGGCCAAACGACTGCTTATTCTTTTGACATAGGATAATGCAGAAAGGAAGGGCTGACATTTTTGTTATTAAATCTGTTTGGGAAGGATACAGAATCTCTTCTCAGAATGGCACCCTGGCTGTGCTAGGCACTGTATGTATACAGAAGTGAGGACAAATCTCTGCCTTGAAAATCTCACCCTTTTCAAAACCAAAACCACAAAAGATGTGGGGGAAAAAATGGTTCTGTATATAAACAAGATGACTATGATTGTGTGTAAGCTCGATTTCTTCTTTCAGCTCATTGAAAAGCACCCCTGTGAAGGGTCACGAGGGAAGGCATCTCAGGTTTCTCCCACTTTGGATGCTGATGGGGTGAGGAGGAGGGGGTGTAGCAGCATACTAAGCTGGATGGGAGCATTTCTGATGACCTTCCCCTCATCTGCAGCCTGGCACTACAGCTTTCCCCCATATACTTCCCACTTGGCACCCCCTTGCACTTTGTGTATGGAGTCACAACAAGAGAGAGCCTCCACTGCTGTTGGGGGAGGAGTGGAAGGGAGTCAGTTTTGCAAGGTGTTCATGACACATCATTGATGATTTTATCTACATTGGCATCTTTTGGTCTTGAAGAGGTAAACTCTAGGTTTTCTTTTGAAATATGACAGTAGAGGACTATGGGATAAACATCTGAGTCAATTAAACTAGAAAATTATCTCTGGTTTCCAAAATATGTGTTCCAGAATTAAGAAATGTATTGACTGACACAACATTTATATTCTGTTCTCTCAGTTTTTCATCTGTTGCTGTGTAGCGCTTTCTGTAACATGCATACAGCTCAAGAAAAAATCAACCCCAATGATTGAAACTGCCTTTATAGAGTATGTTTTTGTTTGGTTGTACTTATGTCATCACTTTGTTTTATACAATTGCACAGTGTGCTAGTAAACTTGAAGAAGTCCACCTTATGAGTTTTATGGGGCTGGTTGTTTTTCCTCAACAGGTTTTCATTCGGTGTCCAACAGCAGCCGTCAAACTGCTTGCTCACTGTCAGATGGCACAGGGAACCTATTTGGAAAGGGAACCTCTTTGGTAAGAGCATGCCTGAGGTCTACTAAGATAGGAGGCTTCCTCTGCCCAGCATATGCGAGCAGACAGTTGTGACCCCCTCAGTACGGAATCCATTACTGGCTCACTAATTATTGTAATAAAGGTGAGATTTAGACTCTCTTTTAATTAGTAGACTTCCCTGACTTTTCTTGTTATAAGCTCACAGAAAGCTTGCTTTGATTTAGTAGTATTTGTGTTTGAAATGCTAGAAATCACAAAGTTTGGAGTGCCTTAAGGCAAAATTATTGCTTCAAGTAATGCCACAATGCAAATTTGCCATATCTCTCAAAAACCTAAACAATTATGCATTTGAACATAACATCACATCCATGTATCTTGAAAACTATATGGAAATCTCACCAACACCTTCGTTTGGAAAGAATAACCTTGTTTAATCTGGTTACATTTGTGACTCTAAAGGCAGCCTTTCATTGTGTCATAACTTTCTCAGTCATAACTCCTAAGACTGCTTCTGCTAAATTAATATCAGAGACATTCTCGTCATTTTTGTATAAGGAACTGCAATGGACAGAGCACTACGTTGGCAGATTGGCTTTCCTATATGTGGCTTATATCCACATGCACAGGGTGCAGCTTTTCACTGCTTCCTAACCTCTCACTGCCAGTGCAGTGTGACCAGAGGTAACAGGTCTTGCTTTTCCATCCAAAACTCATCAGGTATTCATGAGTATTCAAAAATACATCTGTACACACACAAACGGTTCCTTCATATCTATCAGTTGTTATTTTCACTTCTGAGCTCCCAGGATCACTTGGCAAATCTTGTAAACTCTATGCTTTCAGGCTTTAATAAAAACAAGCTCATCCAGGTTTCAGAATATAACTGTGAAGTTTTTAGTTATCAGCTAAGCTTTGGCTATTCCTTCTGTGCAATTAAGCTTGTCTCTCCAGAATCGTTCGTGTTGGTAGATGAATTCAAGATCTGTGGAAAGAACTGTGGCCAGCAGGCTGAAAGAGGTGATTGTCCTGTTCTGTGAGGCCCCATCTGGAATATTGCATCCAGATCTGGAGAGCCCAGTACAAGAAGGATGCAGAGCTCTTGGAGTGCACCCAGAGGAGGGCCATGAGATGACCAGAGGGGAGATTTAGATTAGATGTCAGGAGGAAATTCTTTACTCAGAGGGCGGTGAGGCCCTGACACATCTGCCCAGAGAAGCTGTGGGTCCCCTGGAGGCAAGCAAGGCCAGGTTGGATGGGGCCCTGGGCAGCCTGAGCTGCTGGGTGGCAGCCCTACTCGTGGCAAAGTGTGGAACTATACGATATTTAAATTCTCTTCCAATCCAAGCCATTCTGAGATTCTATGAACAATATGACCAAAAATTACTGTCAATTTTATTGTTTGCTTTCCTCAGCTAGTGAAATAATTATGCAACCAGAAGTAAGCAACTGTGTGTTGAAATGATGGGGATTTTTTTTCACACTCAGGCAAATGCAGAATTTCAGATGCCCTACCCATTCGCTAAGCAAACTAGACAGCTGAACTGGGCCATTCTGTCCTTAAAAATGGGAACCATGATTACTATTTTCAAAGTTAAAATTCAGTGCAAGAACAGGAAGATTTAATGAACAATAATAATACAAAGAAATTCTGGCTAGTCTAGCACTTTTAGTTTTGTTGTAGTTGTATTTGATATATATTTCTCAAAAGCTTAATTGGCTGTAGACCTGTGAATGCACCAAAATGTTGTCATTTGTTAGGAAAAAAAAAAGAAAAAAAAAAAAAGTATTTTCCTCTGACATACTTCTGCTGGGAAATAGAAAATCTTCAGACCCAAAAAGCAAATAAAATTATATCAGCGCTTTTTTTTTTTTTTTTTTTTTTTTTCCCCAGCCCTCATGATTCTTGAAGAAGTGCCTTGATTTTAGGCACTAGACTCAAGAATTCAAGAAGGTCTGGAATGAGTGGCATAGTTAAACATTGTTCCCCCTCCTCCACTATAGAAGTGGATGTCCAAGACCTTGAAATGAAACCCAGAAACTTCTATAAATTCTGACAAAATAGATCAAGTAAGCATTTTCAGCTGTATATATTTCCTTCTGCCTGCCTTCTTTCTTTTCTCATGAATATGAGATGTGAGGAAAGTGACATATCTGAGGTTTCACGCTCTACCTCTCTCCCAATAAACACAATTGTAACAAAAAAACATCTGTCATGCTTCCTTACAAAGAATAAATATAAAAGAGATTGATACTCTACATCATATTTCACTTTTGTCTCCCTCAGTTAGGAATATGGAGGCATCAGGATGCATAGCAGTGTTGAAGTTTGCTTTGTAACCTGTGGTTTATTTGCTTAAATTCAATTATAGCCTCATCTGTAAAACAGTGTAGCTCTTGAGAGGGGAGAGATCAAAATTTAGCTCAATGAATGTGTAAAAAGAGTCCACATGGCTTTAGGTTGCTTTTAGGACAGAGTCCCTGCCTTCCAAACCCAAACAAAGGACTCAGTGCTGCCTTTACTCCTCCTGAAGCAAATGGCAGCAGTCCCCATGCCTTCAGTGGGATGAAAGAAGTCTTCTCCATATTGCTTTACTTGCTACTTGTGATCCACAGGGAATAATGGAGAAATGAGAGTCAGGTAACTCACAACACCCCAGAAACCCTGTCTTTACGCAGGCTTTTTGTCCTCACATTTTCAACTTTAATCCCAGTCATGAGTTTACTGATGTTGCAGTTGATGTATTAGAAATTAGAAACAACTGGATAGCAAGTTTGCAAGCCATACATTATGACAGCTTGGCATTGAGGAGATTTGGACTCAAATGGGACGATAAATAGTGGGCTTGTATATCCTGGTCAGTTTACTCAAATAATGTCTCTCAAGGACATACTATAATTAGGAACAAGGAAAAATCTGATAGCCCCTGGCAGCTAGACTAAAGAACCAATACAGACAGTGTGTATGTAGTGATGCAAATTGTGCACTAGGCACAATGGAAAACAGGACGCCCAGGGGGGATTACTGAACAGCCTCTGACCTGGGCTGCAGGTGCCACCAGGACGGCAAGCCAATGGCCGTGCCTTCTCTGGTGTCAAGGCGTCAGATCTGGCTGCAGCTCTGGGCTGTTGTAATGAGCAAAGCACAGGACCTCCAACAAAGGAACAAATTAACCAGTTCTGAATGCTTCGCAGCTCATCAGGAGGGAGGAGCACATTTTAATCTTTTTACTTGAGATTCCGTTTTCCCACGTATGAGGGTGTTTGCCCAAAGTTAATTTTTGGATAGCAAAACTTATGTTTTTAATTTATGCAGAAGTTTACAGATTCCCCCCCGGCACGCTGAGGCCAAATCTATCTCAACAGATTTGAGGTCGTTGCGTTATTCACAGATTTACTGCTCCTATTTATAGATTTACTGCAGCCATGAAAACATTGTTACGGCACAAAGGACACATTATTTTAAAAACAGGCACACCCCAAGGAAAGTCCCTATCAGACTGTGAACAATGTTGGGTCTGGAAGACTCTGCATTTATTCTACAGCTCTTCCAGCCTGCATTGCATTCTAGATGGCACTAAGTTTAGCCTTAATGAAAAAAGTTTTCTGTAGTTTTACCTAAGCAGCAAATGAAGCAGCTTCCTGACTTGAGATTTCTCGTTTCTCTTTCAGGCTGCTTTTTTCAGCAGCACAAAGAGGGGAGGAGCACAGGCCAATGCCACTCTCCTTTGTTTCTCCCTCGTGCTGTGCATTACTGTGGATTAAACTCACTTTTTAGGATCCCAAATCAGGAACTATTGGGCCATCTCTCACTGTAGATGTGTGCCTTAGAACTGAAAGAAGTATGAGGCTTGCTCTGTGTACTTATCTCCCGAAACCTATGGACACAACAGTGTCTGTTTTCAATGGCAGTGGAAATTCCAGCATCAGAAGCTTAACTACAGATCCAGGGGCTTGCTGCAGCCCATACTACATCTTTCAAATGCTGCCTGTTTTCAGTATATCCTAATGATGACCCAGAAGAGGAGTGATAAAGCACAAGTTCTCTGAAGGTACAGAAGCAGAATTCTGCAAATCTTTATATCTACTCCCAGTAATTTGTCTGGTTTCTCTTTCCACCCTTCATGCCTCACTTTCCAGTTTCTGGTTTTTTTTTCTTTTTTTTATTTTTTTAATTATGCTCTTGGTAAATACTCTCTTCCAAAACAAAAACAAAAAGAAGCAAAGAGAATGGGCCCACGGTAGCCTTTTGCATTTGTCTCCTGCCCTTTGCCAAACGGAGCAGGGGTCTTGGGCTGCTGTGCCAGATGGAATGGGGGGAAGAGAGGCACTGTCTGTCAATGTCAAGGATGGAAAAGGCCCCCATTCCTATTCTTATTAGCATCTGTCATATTCCATCTTATTGGGTAAGCACATTTCTATGTAAATTACTACTACTGCTTACCTATATAGGTTGTGAGTGGCAATTGGTATGAATGGTTTGGGAACATTGGTGTAGATGTCAGTGCTCCTGTAAGCATCCAACCCCAGGAATGACCAAGGTGATTGTTCCACAACCTGATTCCTTCAGGTTTTAAGGTTTGTTGGAAACAAGCTTCCTGTTAGCAAGATAACCGGATGGTATCAGCGCCTTTCATGCCTGTTTAGGTACACAAAGGCAGCTTTAATCTCATCCTCCCTCCTAACCCCATTATTTCACAGGAGTTTGTTCTCTTCCCTGCTTCCTGGACCCTTGCAAAGGGAAAAGGAGAAAGCAGCAATGGTTCTGTCTTCAGTGCCAGTGCAGGTGACTTACGGAGTGCTATGGAGAGCATGGAGCTGCCAAATCCCATTTCCTGGAGTGGGAACTGCAGAACACAGCTGCTCTTCCCCTACTTTATACTTCTCTAGTGCGGGTTGTTTAGAGAGGGCCTGGAATCAGAGAAACTTTGTAGCAGAAAAGATTCATTGCTGTGTTTGGGTAACTGGGCTCAGTCATGCTGCGATGTTTGCATGCTTTAGACATTCAAAGATTGATGCTCTTCTTAGCTGTGTACTTTGTGAGGAATCTCATACAGGTTTGTAAGTCTTTCAGGATTGTCGATTCTACTGTATCAAGAACCAGGAACCCAATCTCAAATTTAGCTTGCTACCACACACAAAGGGAGGTTCTTTTTGCCTGTCATAAAATCAGAATCATATAATTAAGTTAATAATTGAGTTGGAAGGGATCCTTAAAGGCCACCTGGTCCAACTCTCCTGCAATGAACAGTGACACCCACAGGTAGATCAGAGCTACATCCAGCCTGACCTTGGGTGTCTCCAGGTATGGGGCATCCACCATCTCTCTGGGCAGCCTGCTCACCACCCTTACTGTAAAATACTTCTTCCTCATATCCAATTTAAATCTCCCCTCCTTCAGTTTGAAACCACTTAACCCTTGTCCTATCATAACAGACTCTGCTTAAGCAGAGTCCTCTTCTTTCATGTAGCTCTCCTTTAGGTAATGAAAGAGCCCTCTCAGGTCTCTCCAGAGCTTTCCCTTCTCCATGCTCTGTCAGCCTGTCCTCGGAAGGGAGGTGTTCCATTCCTGGGATCATTTTTGTGGCCCTCCTCTGGATGTGCTCCAACAGGTCCATGTTTCTTCCATTCTGAGGACTCCACATCTGGATTTAGCATTCTAAATGAGGTCTCATGAGACCCTCTGAAGGGGGGTTCTTTTTGTCAGTCAGATGCTGCTGCAGGATTTCTTTTCTAGCTTTTCTGCAGCGTCACAAAAGACAGAAACTTTTAATGGGAACTCAGTGAAAAGAGATTTTCGGGGAACAGCCTGACTGTAGGAGCATCAGTGACTCTCTACAGAAGCCACCAGTGTGGGCAGCACTTCAGCCCCCTGTCAGCACACCCGGAGTGTGTGTGCGGGGTTGTCCCACGAAGACAGCGACAGCCACGTGTGAGCTGTCAGGCTAGGGGCACGAGCAACCAAATGGAAACAGCATCGACAGCCGGGAGATTTCATCCAGGATCCCGAGCGAGGACGACAGAGTGTTGCTCTCGTAGCCGACTCGCTCCGCAGGCGGTGTAGATACATCGACTTCCTTGCTTCGGAATCTTGGTAGGTTTTGTATGAGGCTTTGTGGAGATTTTGACGAACGCTTCGGATGACTGGAAACAAGCCGCCTACCGCAGGCCGGCTCCAGGGGGCTGCTTTCAGTACCTCGGCATCCTGCGGGCGACCTGCACGCCGCAACAGGAGAACGCAGCTGGCCGACGGCCGAGCTCCGCAAACGGCCCGCCCCGGCCGCGGGCTGGGGCAGGGATTGTGGCCGGGGCGGGGCGGGCCGGCAGAGGGAGCTCGGCTCCGTTCCGCTCAGCGGCTGTTCCCGCTGCCCGGCGCCCGCCCGCGCCGCTCAGGCACTTTGTTGGGAGCGCCGAGCCCCGCGCTCGGCCCCGCGGGGAGAGCCGCGCTCCGAGCCCCGCACCGCGCCCCGCCGCGCTCTCGGCCACCGGCGCGCCCCGTTCCTCCGCGAGAGGAGAACGCCCGCAAGGTAAGGGCTTGCCGAGGCGGGATTCCCTCGGGTCTCCTCGCCCCACGGTCACGCTGCGGTCCTGAAATCCCGCCCGGCTTCGTAACGCTGCGAGCTGCGCGGCATTCAGCCACCTGGAAGAGGATGGGGCTGCTCGGGCAGGAGCTCCCCCGGTGCGTTCGGGGCTCCGCGGCTGGGGACGGCGTTGGGGCTGCAGCCCTTCCGTCTGCGTGTGTGCCGCCGCACCTCGCACCTTTCCCGAGCGCCCAGTGCGGGGCTCCCGTGTCCCCGGCGCTCGTCGCCTCCCTCCCCACCTGCTCCCAGGTGGCCGGGCTGTCTCTCCTGCTCCCGTGTCGTTGTTTTCCGCCCTTTAAGCTGGCTTCCCAGTCAGCGTTGCTGGGAGCTGGCGAGGAGCAGCTGGCGGGTGCGATAATCCCTTCGTATGCCCGTGTTTCCCGGGTGCGCTGCCCTGCTGCCTTCCTTCCCCTGTTCCTGCTAGCTGCGAACTTTCCCTGGCATTCTTCCTCCTCCTACCCTTCTCACCGCCATGACGCGCTCTCCTGTATGGTCGCGTTGTGCACTGAGGGTGACCTGGGCACGCGGTGTAAAACAGGTTTTCTGGCGTTTCATTGAATGATTTAAGATGCTACTGGCCCCCTGTAACCTCTGTAGGGCCAAGTAGCAGCAGGCAATAGAAGGGCAGAGCAAGTTTTTCATAAGGATGTTGTTTGAGAACCAACACTCATACCCCAAAAGCATGCTTTGCATTGACTCGTGGCTCCTGTACCCCTCCAAGGTACAGACATGCAGCAGTACGACCTTTGGTAGAATCTGCTTACTTCAAGTGAAGTACTGAAGATAAAAATATTACTCTGCTGGGTTGTGTCTGCTGAAATATTAACCAAATGATGGATCTCAGGTTTCGTTGCAGTGTAGTCTGTGTTTTAGCATGGCCTCTCCTTCCTTTTGTAATCAGAAATAGGGTCCTCTTCCCTTCCTATTAACCATCTTTCTTCTCGTTTGTGACTGTGCAATGGCTATGTCAGCTACAAAAATTGCTTACATGGAAGAGCCTCAGTGTGACCATTTTTGTTGTTAGCAACTGGAGACACTGAATCAGCATTGTGTGAGCAGTCCCCGTTCCACAGAGTACCACTGGAAATTCTGTAAGCAGAGTGGTTGCCTCCGAGACCATCCCTAATGCGGGCTGCTTGCTCCTTTCAGTGTGTGGTGAGGGCTGCAAAAGAGTTTGTGAGGTTCCCAGGATGTGCAGAAGATGCAGCATTTCTCAGCTTGATTCACAGCTCCCAAGTGCAGTATTATTAGCATAAGGGTACCTCCAGGTAATGAGATACTGTGCTCAAAGGTTTGCTGGAGCTGAGCGGAGCTGCTTTGTCAGGGAGAGGCTGTGGATATACAATTGGCTTTGGACACCACTTGTATTGTCACATACTCGTAATGGTTGCAGTATTGAGTTTTGCACTTTTATAGCTCAGAATAAATGTTTTTGATTGTGTATAATTTTGAAAGCACTCAGAACATCCCATTAGGTATGATTGGAAGGAGGCAGCAGCCCCACAAGGAAGAACACCCAATAGGTGCCTGTCTGTACATAGCGATAATACAGAGCCCAAGATTGATCTACAGACACTTTTGCTGTGAAACGCACAACCTGAAAAAACACTTTGCACTTGGTGACAACTGAATTCATGAAATACAATTGATTTTCTTTCTGTCTATATTCCAGCCGTTAATGGCAAGTCACTCACATTAACTGCTATATTTTTTTCCCCTGTGGGTGAAAACTTATTAAAACCTAAACATATGAAGATGAATAATTGGTGCCCTGAGGGTCAAAATAGATCAAATATATAAGAACTTTGCTCTCCGAGTCTTCTGTTGTATCACTACCATAGCTGAAGACTGCACAGTGAAGGCTGCGCTAGTAAAGTGCTTATTAAATTTGATTTCAGTGTTTAACACTTGCATCTCTTACGTTGCTGACTATAATTGCCATATCAGCATTGTCTTCTAGTGAATGACTGATCAAAGGTGAGACATTTCCCTGAAGAAGCAGCACTTGTCCACACCAGGCAGTAAAGCGGAGCATTTGGTTGGTCCATGACCCCTCAAAACTGGAGCACTGCAGAACCTTCCAGAGGGTGGTGACGCATTGAAACAGGTTGCCCAAGGAGGCTGTGCATGTCCCACCCCTGGAGGCATTCAAGGCCAGGCTGGATGTGGCTCTGGGCAGCCTGATCTGGTGGTTGGTGGCTCTGCACATAGCAGGGGGGTTGAAACTAGGTTATCATTGTGGTCCTTTTCAACCCAGGCCATTCTATGATTCTGTGACGATTCTATGATTCTCTACTTTGTGGCTGGTAGCCAGCAAATAAAGGCATTTAATTCCTCACTGCTGTGCAGTTGTTGGTACAGAAAACACAACCCAATCCTGATACCTCTATTGGAAGAGAATCAGAAGATTCTTTGCTTGTGTGTCTTCCACATATGGATAGATTTGATTCACATACTGCCTTTGAAACCAAGATTTTTCTAGGTGTGTTTTGGGTGTTTTTTGGTGTTTTTTTTTTTTTAATTTCACGGCATCTGGTTCTGTGTTTTCTGTGTCCATAGAGTGTCAGGGGTTTCATTATTCTAGTCTTGAGCTGGGTTCCCAGGGAGGCTTGTCAACACATTGCAACTGTATGGCTTTGGGATGATTTGAAGCCTCTGTATTTGCTTTGTGGTTCAGGAAGCAGCCTGATGCCTGAAATACCCCTTTGCCAGAGCTAGGGCAGCACTTACTGAACATGCAGTGAAACTGAACATCACTAAAAATACCCCTGGTAACTAAAAAGTGTGGCTATAGATACAGAATACTCATGGTGAAGAAAAAAAAAAAAA
The DNA here is from genome assembly GCF_026119805.1 of Tympanuchus pallidicinctus. NCBI lineage: Eukaryota > Metazoa > Chordata > Aves > Galliformes > Phasianidae > Tympanuchus > Tympanuchus pallidicinctus. The sequence goes on from NW_026294802.1 coordinate 1,576,264, forward strand.
AGAAAAAAAAAAAAGAAGAAGTATGGAGAGGCTAATTTGTTTTCAGAATTAGTTCTCTAGCTTTTCTCAGCATTAAATGCTTTGCATCAGCAGAAACTAGAATTCCTGCTTTTGCTGAGGTCCATGACTGGTGCCATTTTATCTCAGTTCCAGAGTTAGATTCATCCATTGATTTATTCATCCAACACAGGATTTGTACGTGTAATGATTTAATCCTGATACCTGGAATTGTCAATTTCCAGTCTTGGATGTCAAGCTAGATGACTGTTGCTGTTTGAGTTTTTACTTTTTTTTTTCTTCTTTTTTTTCTTTCTGGGAACTCCTGCTATTACTACAGTCATGAGAGTCATGGTCTGCTCCATCTCTCACCGTTCTGCATACGTATGAACTTACAAACACAGTTAAGTTTCATCTCAGTGAGACTGCTTGGTCTGCATGTGACAAAGGCTTAGCACAAGTGTTTACAAAGCAGACCTCTGGATTCACTGAAGCAGTAAGATAAGAGGAGGTGTCTGTTGTAGGGTTTAGTGCTTTTGTGGTTCTGTGTTACTGTGCTTGTTCCCATGCAAGGTTACTCAGAAGTTTCTTGGAAAGACTGTGGGGGTGCAGGAAGAAGCAACCTTCACATCTGTTTTATGTCTCTTTCTTTTTCCAATAGCACATTGTGGACTTTGAGAGGATAAAAAATGAGTCAGTTAAAAATGCAAGCATCATTAGCATTTGCTTTGGAGGGCTGGGTTTCATTTTGAGCTGCATCGCTGAGCCCACACTCACTGACATATGCCTTTGATTTTATTCACTAATGTCATTTATAGTAAAATTTTTCAATATGAGCCAACCCAAGGCCTTGCATTCTACTAGTTGAACACAGTCTGTCCTTTCTTCCCTTCCCTCCTTGTGCCGCTATATATGCAATTAAAGCTACTCATGCTGTGACTCTCCACGGGAGCGAGATCTGATGTGGAAATAGCAAATTACAAATTACTTTGTTTGCATTTATTACCTCTGTCGTTTTCTGAATAGTCTCTAGCAATCTTTTGCATTTTGGATGGACAGAGTTAGCAGATGTCTCTAACTTCAAAGGTTCACGATGGGCATTTAAAGTGGGATTTGTACATTTTGACTTAATTCATGCATTTCCGAAGGGTTTTCAGTTGTGCAGTGTTCTGATGCATAATGGGCATCTTCATTACTAACAGTATGACAGCGGGCATTGGTTATACTTGTTCTTAAAGCCTTGCTCAGGTTGGCATTTCAACCACGCTTGGAAATTGCTGTATTCTCTAATAAAACCAGGCATTGTGAAATGATGAACCTGTTTTCCTGGAATGCTGTTAAACCTTTGAGTATTTCAGCATCATATTTAGAAAACATTTTTTAGGAATGATATCTATTCGGTGTAGGTGTTGCAGATGTACAGTAACTTCGAGTAATTCTTGTACACATAATTTGTTCTTTTTTTCTTCTTTTCCAGAATGTACCGGTTTTCTGTAAGAGGGAGGATTTGTCTTTCAATAATCCAAAATGTTACTATTTATAGATTGTGCAGATTTTGTAGGTTATCACTGCAGGTAGGGAAACACACAACTTCTTTTTAGCATCCCGTGGGCACAGGGCAGCCATGTTCAGCTGGCTTAGTGGTGAAGCTGCCACAGCTGGTTCTTGGGCAGGGAGGTGAAATTTACTGGAGCCCCTAAATGTTTCAGACTTCATTTACTACATTGTAAGCCTTAATGTCTGTAGCTCAGGATTTTTTTTTGTAATCTGGAAAATAAAGGGATGACTCATGGGGATTTGTGTATTACTTTGATTTCTGCTCCTGCATGTAAAAGCACTTTTAAGGATTTGGCCAAGTAGTAAAGCAGGCACTAGGCTTGCTGCTTCTCCCATCAGCGCTCCCTTTTCCTCCCCCTTGCCTTCCAGAAATTGGCTCACCTGCAAAGAGAAGCTGAAAATCAGATGTTAACAGCGCTTTTTCACTCTTCATTAATATAGTCCAGAGCCATTAGGAAAGGGAAACGATACATAGCATACCTCACAGATTAGCTGCTTAAAACTTGATCTAAAAAACAGGAGAAATACACGAGATTGGTTAGGTCTGCTCTTTAATACTTGCAGATGCAAAGTGTGATACAAGAGTATCTCAGTATATTTTTACTGCAAGTGGAATTCAAAGGTATTCTGATTTGTCCACTTAATGCTCATAGTGGTTTGTCTTCCACATGAACCTTGGGTCATGAGCATTTTGTTTTGTTCTGGGGTATCTGAGGGAGCTTTACATCCGAGTGCTCTTCTTGCGAACATGCACAACTCTTCTCATAGCTCTGATGTATTCTTTCTTCTTCCAATGTCACCCTTCGGTTTGTTTCATGTAAAATATAATTTGAAGTGACTGGTCTTGAGAAATCATTCTTCTTCTAATTGATTAGGGATTTACCTCAGTGTTTCAGGGAGCTAGATATCTGGTTGATCCAGACATTCAGCACGAGTTCAGTGCCTTTGAAGGTCTCAGGATCTTCACCACAAAAACACTGGATGTGCAGGTCTGTTACACCTAGCGCAGGGATACAAGACTTGTGCCAAGTGTCACTCAATGCATACAGCAACGTGACAAGGGCAGTGTGATGAAACATGAGTTTTGTGAGTTATGTAAGGAGCTTGCAATAATCAAGTTGCATCAAAGTACAGCCCAATGGTGTTCTGAGCCATTTTTAAAATGGAAAAGTCAGCCGCATATAGATAGGCTTCTGAAGTAATTTACAGCCTTGAACATGCTTTAAGAAGCCTCTGAGTGCCTGATTGCCTGCTGTTGGGTATGTAAATATGCGTGTGTTTCTCTCAGAGTTTGGAGGCAGACTGTATTTAAATTCATGCTTTTCTATTTTCATTTTAGTGTTGTCTCAGGCTTGCTTTTCCCATTGTGGGATTACTTATCTCTTCCCCATGTCTATTGTTATTTATTGCTTTGCAATCCTTTCACAACCTTAGCGTGGTGTTTCATCTCTTTTATTTCTTCCTCTTCCTGTATTTAGGGACAGAGAATTGTCCAGGGGTTAAGGCAGAGGGCAAGGCAGAGGTAGGGTGGTGCAGTCTGTTCCTACTTCAGCTGCAGATTTCCTTACAGCTAATAAATCTGCGCTAGCTGCTGTCCCACAGAGGGCACGACAGAGTGAGGTATCTGGACTTTGCACCGAAGTGTCCAGTGGTTAAATCACCTGCATGATGAGTGTCCTACTGCTGAGATACAAACAGCGTCTCTGTTGTGGTTACTGTTTTCCCTCTGTTACTGTTCCTGTGTTAAAGCAATGATGCATCTTGTACCTTGCCTTCTGCTTTTGTCCATATTCTTTCTCCAGCTCAGCCTGACGCTTGGTTTAGCTCTTAGTGTTTTCCTTTCCTTTCTGGTTGCTCAAGCCATGTTTCTCCACTGTGGTCCATCTTGTTTTTGCACCTTGCTATAACTTTAAGTTATTTTTTCTTGCTTATTTATTCCATAAGCTGTCCCTACCCTTTTTATTTTACTTTTCAGTTGTTCATTGTACGTCATGTTCGGCTTCACACAGTCACTTCCTACCACTCCTTGCTTCAAAGCCATTCCTTTCACACAAACCATCTTTTTTTCCTCACATATATTCGTGTCATCAGTCTTTATACCAGTGTCTTCTGAAATGCATTTCAGATGCACTGATCTCAGAGGGGTAGTTTATATTCAGAATTACATGTATAATTAAGTCTTCCTAGGATATGGCTTTAAAAGTAATGTGTTCTTTAATACATTACTGCATTTTATCTAGACAATAATTTTAAGTTCACTTCAAGCAGCTCTAGAGCTCAAGACCTGAATAGGAGGTGTTGAAGTGTGTGTAGGCATTTGTTTTCTGTGTGTGATTGAGGTGTCTAATGCATATACCAAGAATCTGTTCAATCAGTGTCTCATTGAATATGAATGTAAGATGTACTTAGAAGTGCCTTTGTAAGCTGTGGCGTTTGTTCATTTCTACTAAGAGTTTAGAAAAGTCATTCATTCTTTATTTTATGTTGACATGCAAGAAAAAAGATATGTTCATCTGTTTCTTAAATTGTGGCAGTGCAAGATACAGCCACTTTTGGGGAGTTGCTTTTGAAGTGAGTTGCTTTTAGGGACCAATGTTGATGGTGACAGAAGTTGCACTTCTGTGCAGTTTATCAACAGTTTGAATCTTCAGAGAGATTTTGTCTTCCAGCTGAGGATTGGGTAAATCTGATGATGCTACTGGCCTGTTTAGTTCAGTGCTTTGTGCTCTATGGTGGCAAGTAGCTTTGAGCAGCTGGCAGCAGTGAAGCACACCTTCCCTGTGAAAATGTTTTCTTACTTTTTGGATGTGAAGAGCGTGAAGGATTATGTCCCATCATATTCTTTGTGAATTCTAAGCAGTACTCCTAAAGTCAGTAAGTTCTTTTTGTTCATAGAAATGTCCACTCCCATTTCTAAAATTCGTCTCAAGATCTTGGTGTTGAAGACAGTAATTTTGTCTCTCTGCCTCAATTTTCTTATTTATAAAACTGAAAACGTATCTGTCTCTCTGGGGTTCTGGGAGACTTAATTAGTGAATGTTTATACAGCCTTTGAAGATGTAAAGCACCATATAAATGCTAAGTGTTATTATTAGCACCAGCTGCTTCATAGTAATTGCAGTAATAAAAGTGTCAATGCTAGTGGTTGTATTAACTGTGCCTTAGTGGTAGTTTTGTATCATTATTGGAATCCTGAGAGTTATTCCATTTCCATTGTACTGTGCAGGAAATGAGCAATTTAAAACACTTGACAAAGTAGCCCACCCCAAAGTTAGTGTGTAGGGCACCACTTCACATATTTCCTCTTTCAATCAAGTTTGCATTGCGGAACACATTTTTCATGAAATCTTGCAAGTTTTCCCCGCTCTCTGACATCATCTCTTCACGCTGTGTATGATGTTCCTCTCATAGGGAAACAAGCTGAAGACTGGACACTGACGTTAGTAAAAGCAACGGTGCAGATGCTGCTGAGGTACAGCTGATAGGAGAGCTGAAATGGGAGAAGTTGAGCTTCCAGCTGTGGGGTGTTGGTAAAGGGCTTCTTTGAAAAGGGAGGAGAAATGTTCAAGTCTGTAATTGAGAAAGATCGATGCCTGTTGTGCAGTGTGACAGTGTTTGCCAGTCCGAGGGCTGACTGGGGGGTCTGTGCTCTGTGGTGCTGGGCTGATTAGAAATGAGCCAGCAGCAGTGGCAATTCTTGACGTTTGTATGTAAAAGAAGGGATCTTTTATAGATGATTGATATCTGGTAGTACAGGGAAAGAGAAGTGGTATAAATCACAATTACCCTTTAGGGTTTTTTTTTTAGGTTTACTTTTGTAAAACATCCATGACTTAATGCTGAGCTATTTTTATTAATGTACTTGTGCTTATCTCACATAACCAGCTTGGTAAAAGAGGATATGAGCACTTTTTAAGCCTCTGACTTATAAATTGTGAGAAAGAGAAAAGAAGATTGATTCCAACAGGCTTGAAGGTAGATGCATTTTTCTTCTAGTTAGTAAAATGAGAGAGGGGAAAAATTAAACTGAAACCTTAGAAGTCCAATCAGTTTTAGTGGGGTGGAAAATTATTAGGTATTGCTCTAATGCACGGTTTAATTGTAAAGCTTGAATCTAAAAGAAAGCAAATGCAGGGGAGTTCTGTTTTGCTGAGCTGATGATAAAATCTCCCAGTCACTTCTGTCTAAAGGAGTAAGGATAAGAAAAAATAGAATAATAGCAAAAAAACACTGAGGGGGAACAATTCTTTTTTTTTTTTTTTTTTTCTTTTTTTAATAATCCTGAAGATCTGAGTGAGTTACTTGGTCACATTATAGGAATAATCTCATGCTGCTGGAATGTTGGTAGGATTGGTTCTGCTCTGTGCTTTGAAGAAAACATCTCTGTTCTTTTTACTATAAACATTTAAGATAAGATGGAAAAGTTTGGAAAAACACCACACATTATGTGAGCTTTTTCAGCATTCTTAATTGCTGATTATGAGATCTTAATTTATTATTGTTCCTACATATTTTGGGTATTTTTAATGAGTTCTACTTCACCTGGTAGGGCCATCAAACTCTGAAATAAGTGTTGTATCTTAGCATATAACACAGCGCTTATTTAAATTGCTAGAGATGTTCCCCAGTAGCTTCTGTAACTTCTCCAGTTATGAAGACCTGAATGAGTGAACACATTAAAGAGATCATATCACTCTGGATGATGGGCAGCATCACTTCGTAGTGACTGTGCTACAAGAACTCCTAAGCCAGAAAGGAAGCAGAGAAGGGAACTGACTTGGACTTTTTCTGAATCCTTGTAAACACATTTGTAGACAACTTTGAACACCTTTAAAGAGCAAGAAGAAAAGGCACTAACCTTTACAGCTGCAAAGTCCTTGTACATTGAGGTTGTTCTCTCTTCATTGCGAGAGAGTGGCGACTTCCCATTTTGAACAAGATTCTATTTTTTTTTCTTTTTATGGGAGTTTCTTCTGTTATCTTGGACCATAACATGTAATAGAATAATAGCGGTCTTTTGAAGTACAGAAAACCTGCCTAAGGGGCCATCATTTTAAAGTCTAATATGAAATTCTTTTTTAACAAGGTTCATTCCTTCACTACTGAAGTGCGAGGAGATGTATGAGTTAAAACCTTGCTAATCCTTCATTTGCACAGAGTGTTTGGCTCGTTCCCTAACCGTCAAGGAATTAATGATGTGCTTCAGTGTAAGATCTTGTATTACTAGACTGCAATTATGAGAGATTTTGTGCTGATTTTGATGGTGCTTAATGAATTATCTTAATACATGAAATGAAATTACCATTGTCAAAACGTATGCAAAGGCAAAGAAATCTGATTCTTGCATTTACACATGAAATTAAGTGATTTCCAGTAGAACTTACAGGCCATCCATACAAATTGGTGAGCCATGCTGCATTATGTTGTACGTGTGACCAGTTGAACAGCCGTGTAGCTGGTGACGATAGCACCTTCCTCCCGTACTTCTTGTTTGGCCTTCCACTTGGAAATTGCACAAAAATGTAGTGTATAATTTGGTACACTTAATGAATTCAGATCATTCATCCTGAACCTGGATAGTGATCTCTGGCCATTACTGCACGGGAACAGGCTTTGAATGAAGTCATTCGGTGGAGGCCCTACAGCAGAGATGTCAAGACAGACCAGGTATGCCCAATCTGATTTTAACTGTTTTCCTCCAGTGGAAGAAGCAGGCTAAGCTGTGTGGAATGCTGTTGTCTCTGTGCTTGTGGCTGAGGACAGAGGTCCTCACAGCCATAGCTAAATCATATCTCGTGCCTGAACCTGGTATGGTGTCTCCAGTGTATGCATGCCATCCATCTGCATGCTCTCCTGCAGTTCTGCTCCTGGCTGATGCAGACTGTGTGGGAGATAATACGTGTTGTTTGCATTTCAGGCAGAGGGAGTCAGCGGGATGAAATTACAGTTTCAGAGCATCTACCTATTTGTATTGTGATAGCTTGTCTAGATCTTAGCTGGTGAATGAAGGCTTATTGTACCAGACACTCCATTTCAAGAGAATTTTATTATTTAAAAATAATATCTATTTTTAAATCTCTACATATAATCTATAAAACCTGTTTAAGGCCATAGCAGATCATTACGTCATTTGGTTTGACCTTCAGAGTGTATGAGGGGGGAGATTTTCTGAGCTTCTATATCTGGTAGGAAAATATAAACCAAGATTTCTTGTCCTTCTTTTTTGTCCAAGATAGACACATAAGTTTAAACTGGTTGCCTCTGGTACGTCTTGGCTTTTCTCGCTAAGTACATTAGTGAACTTCTAGTGGTTCTGTGCTGGAATTATGTGATTGCCAGAATGTGGTGCTACCCCCTTGGTTCTGGTGTTTGTATTTATACATATTTTTGGCACATGGCAAATGCAATACAGGTTTACTCCTCTGCATATAGGCCTTTTCCCAAAACCTCCCAGGCTAAAAGCAGATGATGCTGGAGCCTGTCCTTTCTTTTCATGCTTCACTGTATAAATTGCATAAGCTTGAATCTCTTTCTGAACCATTATATAAACTTTGCATAACCATTTTTGGCTTATATGGCTGATTGTGACATTCAGTTGGAAAACATTTTTGAAGAGTTAAGGTCTATATTGCACTTTGGGAAATGCCGTGGAAGTATTGGTGGGGTTCCTATTTATCTGCACGATGGCAGATTTGATCAAGTCTGGTACTTTCTACCTCCTGAACTTTGGAGATGGTGGTGTGCAGTGACTAGGATGTCCAGATGCATGCTGCCCTAGTACTCCCAGTAATGCCAGCAATAAAGTTTTTTCTCCATAGTCACTTGTTCTTTATGGCTGCTGTTTTATAAGATTCACAGATATTACTTCAGACAGGTTAGCAAATTGAATCCACAACGACTGTTGAAAAGTCACAACTGACGCAAGTCCCACTTAGTCTTAAAGTCTCCTTCACGGATTTTTAGTACAATGACTTCTTCAGGATGGACTTCTTCAGGATGTAGAAAAGTGCATTGGAATTTTAGATATGACCTTGCTCTTTATGTGCTCACTGCCCTCCTGCCCAGCTTGGAACTCTGTTGCCAGTAATGAGGAAATGTTCTGAGACAGTGCTATTGCCATGATGACTTATAGAAATAGAGGAGCCTTCCAGATATTCCCCTGTGATAGGCACATGCCTTCAGGAATCAAATGACCTTAAACTGATGCAGATCTGGAGCTTGGGGTTATTTTGTTGAAGAAAAATGATTTTTTCTTAGGCGTTGGGCTGGTGGTGTTGCACTCACTGATGATAAACCATGTGTGACTAACATTCTTGGTCTAAATTGCACTCTTCACTCTGGACACATTACACCTCTAGAGAAGTATTTTGGCCAAAAAATATATATACATGGCAGGGCCTTTGCCCTCTCTTGCTTTTTATCATTTATGTCTTTAGGACCATTTGTGTACACATTCTGTGCAGTTTGCCAGTTTCTGTCCAGTATTACAAAACATACATATATATTGTTCTCATCTATAGTGTCTTTCTTAGGAAAAAGAAAACATCTGGTTATGTGTATATGCCTTCAGCTGTTAATAATTTCCAGAAAATAATACAATTCATATACTGTGAATCTGATAAACTGTAGGGCTTGGTGTGCAGTAGAATTCAAATGTTTGCAGCTGTGTGAAAAGTCTTCTCCCCCTCATTTGTTGGATGTAGCAAGTAGAAATCTTTTTGTTTCAAAGCTGACTGAGAATTGTCTAAAACCTACCTTGACCAGTTTGAACGTATTCTTCCGTCCTATTGGAAATGTTCATGGGGAATCTCAATAATGGTCTTTGTTGAAGGAGTTGCCCTCAGTTGCAGGGGAGAGGGGTTGATTTATAGTCAAAATACCAATCTATAAGTATTTGTTCCACTGATTATAGTGGGGCAACTTATCTTTCTGCTTGCTCTTAAAATGCTTTCTCAAATATTAAAAAACAAACAACAAAAGAGCAAAAAGTGAGAACAAAACCCCAAAAGTCTCGCTCTTGTTTTATTTATAGAATCTTAGATCATATGGAAATAATTTAAAGGAATTTGTCATGCTTTTTTGGGGGGGTGGGGGGTGTCATTTATTATGGGTAGTGACTTTTTTTTGAAGTGCATTGTGTTTTCATGAGAACTGGGCTGGGCAACGTCTAACTCCAGACACAAAAGCAAATAAACATCAAGAAACTCTGTATTTATCTGAATTTGAGAGGGAGGATCTAAAATTACCTAATGGTCTCCCTTGTCTCTCTTCAATATTCTTTAAAGTTCTTCTGCAGACCTGAGGTATTACTCCATCTCATTGGTGTGCCACTGTAGTACAGATTATAGAGAAGTCTCAAAACGTATACCATCTTCAGACTGTATAGCAAAGAGAGGCTGAAATTGCTGTAATACACTGGTTCACATAGGCTGATGCTGATTTTACTCTGTTCAGCTGCAGATTTTGGTGGAGAAGTGGAAATTCAAAGATTGATGTGAGTGCTAATTGACAGATAACATATTTTGGGCACTTCTCATGTCCTGATGAAGTAAACACGAGGATTAACCTCTCTGTTTTGGGACTGTTTATTTTATTAAAAAGAGCTGAGATCATTTGTATGTAAGGCTGGCTACTTCGAATTTCTGAAAAGCTAATTAATGAAATGTGGCATGTCATGCTCAGTGTTACTATTCAGTACTGCCACAAGCTGTGCTATGCTTTGCTGTGGTATGCTGTGCTATGCTATCCATTTTTTGCAAACTGTAATCTCTTTTCCATTTCCATCACAGTTTCCAGCTGCTTGCTAGGCCATAGGATTGGCTGTCGTGATTGCGCATTGGCGCTGTAGGTGAACTAGATGTGGTGAGTGGTGTGAAGATTAACAAACTGCAGCTGTTGATTGGGGACTAAGCAGTACATGACCGTTGAGAGTTAAGAGAGTCCTCAATTTCTCATATCAAGAAGCCCTTGAATTTGCTTCCGCTCTTCTTTCTGTGTCTAGACTTATCCCTGTAAAGGCTAACAGTTAAACTGGAAGTACATAACTGTTTGTAACCAGGGCATTTTCTTGTTTTTCATAACATCTACTGTATGGATGGAGGTGAAGAAATGGTTTTTGTCTGTATATATTTTTGCTTTCATGTATTTTTGCTTCTATATATTTTATCCAGATGTTGCACTGAGTAAAAATGGATGTGGTTAGCTACCAAATAGTGAAAAATGTAATGATTGTCCTAGCACATTAATTCCTGCAGCCATGATATCAGTGGTGGCAAGCAGAGGTGTGGAGTGGGGAATATCAGTGCTGCCACTCAGGAAACCAGAGTTGATGGCTTTTGTCCCTCCTCTGCAAAGCCCTGGGATTCTTCTGTCATCTTGAGTTCAATCTTGTGGAAAAAATGAACTGGCTCACCTCCAGTAGTGTGATTTTTATCTTGAATTAACAGTAAGTTCCTTTTCCAGCTTTTCCTTTTGTTCCAAACTAAGAGTGCTTTCTCTTTTTTTGGGATTCTAATGGGTTTGCTAATGTGTGAAATATATCTTTTTTTTTTTTTTTTTAAACTCCCTACTAATCCTATTGCTATCAGGCTCTTCGATCTGCCCTGGATTTTAAGGAGTCCTTTAAAAATAGATATCTTTGTTGGCGATTGGACTGTGATGCTGTCTCAGAAGTCAGCCACCATTTTGAGAATGACATCTGAGTCTGCCTATGTTTCTGCATGACTGGAAACTGTCACTACTCATTTCAACTTATTAGTGTTATGGATGGATATGCTGGTTCATCTAACAAGGAGGAAACTCTAGGCATTAGCATTAGAATTCAGATTTTGTTCCCAAGAGTAAAGGAAGGGGTGACTGTAGTCGTGAGAGATGGACACTTGGGTTGGAGGCTGCACTACAGCTCAAGGAGATGTTGAGTGGTTTGCTTGCAGATTAATAAAAGAAGCTTGTGGTATTTTGACCAGTTGAAGAAGATGCTGTATTTGAATGTAAGAGTTTAATACAATAATTCAGTCCATCAGCTATAGATTACACCATGGAAGACACTAAGTCTTATTCTAAAAAAGGAGACTTCAGTTGGAGATACTTATCTTGGGGGGGGAGGGAAGAGCCTTTGACAAATGAGACCTTTAAGAGGGCAGATGCAAAACTCTGGCTGAATATTGTGCTTCTGTAATAACTTTTGTGAGTCCATGCACAAACTGAAGGCATGCAAAGTGATTTTTAAAAATACATACCTGTAGAACGATGGCCCAGACTCCCTATCTATCTTTAAAGGATCTGAAGTGCTCAGGACACACAAGCACTGCTGGCACACCATGGCTTTTTATCATCTAAGCAGGCCATGAGCCAAAAGAGCAGAGGAGTCCCTGGCCAACTGGGGCTATAACCAGCCCCTTGCACAGCACTGCCACTATTCTTCTCACAAGGCAAAACCATGTTTTAATTTATTCATTTTTCTTCCACTCTGATATGTCTACATTCCCTGAGCAGAGATTGTTTTCACCTATTGAGGCACTTCGGTGCCTAAATACAAGCCTGGCACATGTTTGTAGTTGAAGCATTTTGACTCACAGCACCTCCACCATTTGGGACCATGGTGTGCTAAAATGATCAACTGGTGTTCCTGAAATAGTTGACCTGACAAAGTGGGATTTTTGTATATTTTTTTTCTTTCTTTTTCTTTCCTCTCACCAAGTTGTAGTTGAGTCTTAATTCCGATGCTGCCATGCAGTTACACCACTGGTTAACATCTCTGTGACTTGGAGGGAATACGCACTCTGAAATGTTTACTTAATCATTAAACAGAACTTAAGTAATAGTTACAGCCAAATCTTGGTTTAACATTTTTCTTTTTCCCGAACTAGAGTTCCATCTGCAGCAAAAATACAGTGAATTTGTCTGAAACTGTTGGCTGACAAACGATGCAGAGGCGATTGTTAAGGTGATGGTGACAATTGGGATAAACTAGGTGCTACTAACAGATTTTAGACTTACCTTTGATACTATGTCTCAATAACCCAGTTATCTTTCTATAACAGATATCTTGTGGCTAGCTGTTTATCTATCAGCCTTTTTTGAGTAAGCTTTCAGTTCTCCTAACCTCTGATGCATTTATTTGGAGACTCTTTCCTCCCTTGACAGATAATAAATGCTATTGGGAGGAAAAGGAAGTTTTGCAACCCTAAGATTTCCTGAAGGGAAGAAAAAAACGTTGTTAAGATTCTTTTAAAATAAATTAAAAACATGACCAAATAACTCAATGACTCACAGCTTACAGGAACATCAGATTTTTTTTCTCTATGATGATAAGGAGATATATTTTATTCCCATTTATCCCAAAGGAAGGTAGATTTTCCCAGCTATTTTTTAGCAGCTGCTACAATTAAGCACTGCAACTATATTTAAAGGAATAGTATCAATTTTTGTCCATTTAGTAAAATGGATAGTTGTGAATAAGTAACAAAATCAGATCTGAACAGTAAATAAAAGGAGATGGTGAATCAGTTGAAAATTATATGAGGAATTCCTAAAAAGCTGAGGATAAATAACTGAGGTGGTCATTCACAGAAATGCTTATGAAGAAGAATGTTTTCATTGTAGCAAGTAGACTACAGCACAGGATTGGCAAAAGAATGCTACTTCAAATAGCAAAATTTGTTTCTGTAACACAGTTCTGAGACTTGAGCACAGGTAGAAACTGCATTATTCCATTACTGGAGCAGTAATGCGAGCTAGTGAATGAGAGATCTCTTCCAAATAGTCTTGTTTCCTTTAAGAGTTATTGACCTGATCTTAAGGAGGGAACTCGCCTGATCTGCCTTTGAGGTTGTTTTGCATCACACAGTACAGATTTTTACAACTCTTATACTAAATAAGGGGCAGCCTGACCCAGTGTGTGGCAACCCTGCCCATGGCAAGGTGTTGGAGCTCAATGATCTTTTTGAGTTCTTCTAACCTAAACAATTCCATGATTTTGTGAAATAACATTGTAAAAGCATGTCTTTTTACCTAATATGTGCTATATGTAAAATTTTTAGCTCATGGAGACCATCTTCTTCTCCTATATGACCTTTATGACACTTTTGACTATTTGTTCTGCACGAGTGCTTTATTTTGACCTTCAGCATAAAAAGGAAAAAAAAAGTGTGCAATCTTAAATATAATTATTTTATTTTATTTTAGGCATTTCAAATAGTGCTGTAGCAGTAGCTACCTAGTCTGTTTTGTTTTCACAACAGCATTAGTACAGAGAATCGGAAACCCAATTTGTCCTGGAGCTTGAACAGAAAGTTGCTATGGTAACTGGACACTATACATCCCATTTGGGACTTGAGTTAGGTGTGCATATTTCATGTTATTTTCTAGTCCTCATGAAATGTTGTAAGTCTCTGAGCTCCCATAAAACACATCTGGGGTGTATTAAGAAATATCCCCACACTGTGTTGTATCTCGTTAGTACGTGCCTTCATCCTCACTCTGTGTTGTGTGAAGAACCAGGGATGCTGTGCTGGTTGTTCTTGGGCACATGGGAGAGATTCCAGCTGCCATCCTGTGCCCAGCTGTGTCTGCTTTGCAGCACCTCAGAAGCCAGACCTTGGGCCTAGATCTTGTCCAGGGCAGCTCAGGAGGGTCATCATCACCCCGTTCCTGTGCTGAGAACAAGTAAAGAGACTGCCTGTGCACTTAAAGGAAAGGAGGAAACCCTGATGGGGTGGAACTGTTAGGAACCATTGTATACATACTGTGTGAGATGAGTTCCCTCCTCTTTCATGTCTGTGCTCTTTTGCAGAGCTTTAATGAAAAGAGGCTTCCTTCTTAAGTTACAGGCATTTCCCACAAGCAAGAATGTGATGGCTGCTCTTTCTTCTTCTGCGTAAGAAGTTCTCTCTTACTTTGGGTGATGTTTTTGCATTCACTCTGTGGTAGGGCTGTGGGCCAACCATGTCAGTGCCCTGAGTGCTTAGCCCAGCGGAGCACAGGCCAGAACACAGATGATGGGCTGGGTGCCTCTCTGAGCTTGCAGCTGCATCAAATTACTCCGGTGCTTTTTTCTCTATTTCTTTTTAAAACATTCTGACTGAGGGGTTTAGCACCATATGTGAGCTGATTGTAAAGGGGCTCTCGTGTTGTGGGATATGTTTAGGTGAGAAAATAGGGTGTGAGAGACAGCACTCTCAGCTGTTTGCTATAGGTGTACTTTGTGTGCAAATTTGCCAGCCTAACTGATAATGCCAAAATTATTTGTCTTTCTTAACATAGGCAGATCCCTGTAACTTCCTATTTTTAACTTTCCTAAGATATGTAATTATTTTTTCTAGGTTTGTTGCAACATCTGTAAATATTTACCCATTAAATATTCCAGCTGGTAGCTTCCCATTGCCTGCTTTTCATCAGTTTATGTGCAGCATTGAATGATGGCTGTGGTGCCTTTTGGGTAAAAATAAAATGCAGATGGACCTTTCTTAGGCACAAGCTTCCTTTGGGTTCCGCTTGTGATGGGCTTTCCATAACTTTCTGATATGTAGGAAAGCCCCTTGCCTAATTCAGAAAGAGAAAAAACTCTGTATCTTCCATGTGCTGTTATGTTGGGGTGATTCTTCATTTTATTTTATTTTTTCCCTTTCTACATTCTTTTTTTTTTTTTTTTCCTATTTGTTTTCAAAGTGCAGTGGAAAATGTGTTTCTCAACTAACACTGACAGTTCTTCTTTGTCCTTGGAGAACATTCCTCTGCATTGTGGGGGGTTAATTTTTGTTTTGTTGTGGGTTTTTGTTTGAGCTGGTTTTAGTAAACAAGTTGAAGTTCCTCAAGGCTAGAGATATAAAAAAAGTTTGGGGTGGTGACTTGAGGCATTATGCTGAGACATGTTTGCAAACTAACTCTCTTACCAACTTGGAAGCCCTAGGTAAAATATTCTCTCTTAAAATTGATAAGTATCTCAGAATACAGCGCTAGTACTCAGCTGTCTGCCTTTCCTGGAGGTAAGGGGAGGGAGTTCTTGTGAACATCCAGTGTTCTTCCTTTCTTTTATGATCTTTGATGTTTGAGAGTGAGATAATATTTTACGTGGTTATCGTAAGAAATCTGTTGATGCTTTGCATCTCAGCCCTGACTCGAATGCAAATAACCATTCAGTAAGGTAGAACAGGTATATTTTATACCCTCAGGACACTGATTGAGAGTAACGATGTAAAGCTGCAGATATTTCCCTTCCTTCATGTAAATTTAGCTGGAAACACTTGCCCAACCCTCTCCATGTTATTCAATCTTGCTTAACTTGGAGAATCATGGAGGAAAGACATGGGTTCTGTAAGAGCTTACCAAGGGGGAAAATAAGAAGTGCAGACATCTTAATTTTTTTCTCACTCTTTTGGGTACAAACTAAGCAGAGGGGTCCAGTGTCTCCTCCTATGTCCTAGTATTTGCATTCAACTATGTTTCATAGAATGGGCTTGGAGTTCTGTGCACGCAGTGGCAAAGGAATGGGGTTTTCATTCCTGGTTTTGCAAGGAGATTCATAGTGAAAATAATACTCCACAATCACAAAGGATTTGCAGATTTGTAAAAAAGCAATGTGTCAAGCTAAAGTTAGATTATAGGAACTGTCTGAACATCAGTACACGAGGAAACAATTATTTTCTTGCCTGGCTAGAGAACTGTCATCTTTCACACTGTCAGGAAGAATCCACATGTAACCCGAGTAACACACAATCATGTTTCTCTGGAACTTTCAAATAAGATTTTTGAGGTTGACAGACTCTTTATTGTATCAGCATTGTGCAGCTGTAGTGCAAACAAAACATAAGCATCTAGAAAATAATAAGGCTGAAAAATGTGCCACGTTTTTAGTACTGGGAATTATTGTATTATTATGTCTCTGAGTAGGTCTTGAATGCAAAACATTTTTACTTCCTTTAGGAAAACAGATGATTGAACGTAATGTTTTCGTTTTCCTGTCGTTCCTGTTACTTTTGCAGCTCAGTAATGAGCACTTCTTTTTTGAAATCATCTATGCTCACTGTATGTGGTTCTGAAAGCAGTCTTCATTTCTGGCAGTTTCATGTAAACCAGTTGAATTTTGGAGATGAAGCTTCTCCGTGCTGTTCTTACTTGCTGTAGGAGCAGGGAGGAGCTGTGTATTTAAACTCCCAGCCACATGTAGGCATCACTGTGTCTCAGCAGCCATCACACTATTGTCAGTATTCATATAAATAATGAGTGCTAAAAAAAATGAGCCAAGTGACTTAAACTTCCATTTCTGTAAAGACAGCCTCTTCCTGCCTAGTTTTCCTGAGAGAATTTGTTTTAATATTGTTTCCTTTACAGCCTGTGGAGTACATTAGACACTACTTCCACAAGGATAGATCAGTGAATCTAGTGAAGTCCTTGGCCTGATAACACAACTAAAGAAATAATTGACAGGTTAATTTATGAATAATGTACACGGTAAAACTTAAAGCTATCACAGACAAGTACTTATGCCTTCATCTGTAGGTGGAATGTGTCATTCCTCAGCAGAATAGCTACATTAGTCTCACATGGAAGAAGGTATGTGTAGAGACTGAGTGCTCTATCTTCATTGTGCTCCTATACTCAAAGTCATTCTGTATCTGCATTAATTTCCTATAAAGAACAATTTAGAGCTTAGAAATGCTGGCCTGAGCATCATTTTTCTGAAATAACTTAATGAATTGGCATGTAGCCTTGTCATCTCATGGTTGGTTGAGGTCCTGAGGCAATATTTAGTGTAATAGAATAAGTGGTGCTCTGGTTAACACAGTCAACTCTTATGTAGAAAGATGCGTTTACGACTTACAAGAGAAAGAGTCTTTTCACTGCACATTTAGCTATTATTCTGCTAATTCCTTGCAGAGATTTGGAAACTGCCACATCTTTGCTTTCTTTTGGATTGGAAAGTGCTTAGTATGCTCTTTCTGAAGGGCCCAGAATTTGAACCCACAGTGCTTACATGAGGATTAACTTCCTTAAAGACTTGAGGATCCCCACAGAGTTACCTGAGCCCTTTAATCAAAGATTGAATTTTCAGCTTAATATAGTACTTACATTTGTCCAATTCCAGGGAGGCTGATAAATTAATCTTAATTAAATTTAAGGAGGAAGGAACCAAAAGAAAAAAAGAAAATACTGTAGAGTTTAAAGGTTTGAAGGATCATTATACAACTGGACCATTATTTTTTCCAGGTAAAATGTGGATATATTTTGTATTTATTTTTCTGAAAATATATTTTAATTTAATCATTTTAGACCAATGCTAGACTTTCAATAATACACTGACTATTGTACTTTTGTTTTCATGGGAAGAGTGTTTTTCAGATTGATAGGTTGAAAGCTCATTTAATAAGCCTATCTTGTCATACTAGCATAAATTGTTGGAGTCAAATTGGTAACATTAAAAGTAACATTAATATCAGAGGCAAAATTAATAGTGAATGATTCCATATGCCATAAACAGCCGAAGTTAAAAGTGATAAAGGTAGTGGCCATTTTTATCTAAGAGTATTTTTTGTATGCATTCTTAAGTTGACTTAAAAATTCTGTTAAATCCCTGCGCTAAGAACACTCAGGTGTGGGACCATGCAGAATTATTTAATCTCCTGAGAGTATCTGCCTTTTAATAAAACAGACACCAGTTTAACATATTTAGATCTATTGATTATTTCTGAGGAAAATTGCTCTTTTGATTTAAATGCAATGGAAACTTTCTATGAGTGTTTGTCTTTGGCAGGCCAGTATTGCCCTCTTTCACATCAACAAGGCACCTCTCTAATTCTGGTTCTAAATATCACGTTTGGTGTTTTTGCATATCTCTTTGTGTCTCATAATGAAATTTATACACAGATATGCAGCAAATTAAATCAACAATGCCTGAAATTAGATTTCTGTGCTTTAAAGCTATGGAAGACAGTATTAACTTCAGTCTGTCTTCTAAGCATCCAAGTTACAGGTCATCATCTATTTCTTTCTTTGGTCAATTTCTTCATTCCTCTAGTTGTAGAATAATTTATATAAGCTTACAGAAAGCTTTTTTGCAACTAGTGCTTGGTATATTCCACTGACATAACGTAAGTACTTCTCATATCTGTGTCCCTTGTGGGTGACCTGAAGTATGTGGTTCACCATTGGCTTTCTTGTGGTTGGTACCACAGGAGGTTTCCAGCCTCCTGTGAAGTGATGAAGTCTCCTGCTTGAGTAGGATCACAAGGCACTGAAAGGTTTCTCTTTCCTCTTTTCCCTGTGCATCTCCTCTGAGTGTCCTTCTTTTATATTAGTCGTCTGTATTTCCTCCTGCAGGGAGTCTGCGGTCACAGCCAGGATCTAAAGTTCTAATAATGGTGTACAAATTGTTTTGAAGGGACAAACAACACCACTTTGGCTACATAAATAATGCAGTGGGTTACCTGATGTCCTGCAGAGACTACTAGAGGTTCTCACCTCATCACATCTGGTAACGGTTGGAAAGTGTTGGCTTCCAGTTAGGTTGGTCGGTTGTTTTGCTTACTAGGGTTAAACAGAGCTCTCTTCTTTGTTTTTTGTGATGTTCCAAATATATGAGACTTCCAAGGAGAATCGGTAACATTTTCTTCCTGCAGGGTTACCCTTCTCCGTGTGAAAGTTTCGGTTTCCATTCGGTGAAAGGGGAGAGAGATGATGATGAAGAAATAAAAACACTTGTGCCAGGAGCTTCACGGAGTTGAATTAAACTTGCTCTAAACATATAATGTTCTGCTTCATGTTGTGGCACTCGTCTTTCCATTATAGCTTCCTTTTTGTTTTGTATTTCGGCCTCAAATTTAACTCTCTGTGCAAAGTTTGGGCATAACATCTTTTGGCAAACACTCTTTTTGTGTATATTTTTCTTGATTTTTTTAAAACTAATTTGGTTTAATTTTTTGATCCAGTTCTGTGAAAATGATATTTTATGGTTACAGTTACAAGTCTAAAATTGGGTTTGAATGCATACAATAATGAGTTGATTTGTACGGTTTTAAATGGTGGATTTCTGCTTTTATTTCTCCATTCTTTTCCCAGTGGAGTTCTGGTAGGAAGATTAAAATGGGGAAACAGTGGATTAGGAAACGTTTGTTCAGAGTTTTTGTATTGGAGTATATTAAGTGTTGGTAATACTTCATGAAGTGAACAAAAATAAGCACAGTTAAAATACTTTGTTGATATTGGCAAGAAAAAAAAATAGGCTTTCTCAGGAAAGCTGATGGACTAGTTTTGTCTAGCTTTCTAAGGTTTTGCTTCAGGATGGCATGCACAAAATTGATCATGTAGCTCCTTATTCTGGCTGTGTGGCTCTGAATTTGTCTTGCTGGATGGCTGGTCACCATTACTGGCAACAACAGTTCGAAAATATAAGGTGTTATTAGAGCTGTGGAAAAGTGTCCATGTAAGCCTTGTGATATTTTTTTTCTTCTGCAGGGAAGTTGGGCTTTCTGTATATTTGTTTTTACTTATAATCGTTTAGTCCAGAATTATTTTTTTGCTTGTTTGTTTGTGATGTAAATCCTGCTCTTGGCTCAACATGAATGTCAGTTGGAGCTCTTAATATACTTGAATGTGCCACACTGCAGAATCAGCTTAATAGCAGTGAGACAAGAAAAAATACAAAGTAGTTATTCATAAGAAGGTCAAAAAGAAGCAAGGACTAGATTAAGGACAAACTCTCTTGTTCTTGAATTATAAACCAGAGGAAGGAAGATGCTTGGAAAAGTTGCAAGGTAATAGTTTAACTGTTTAAATATGAAGTTACCCTTTTTGCACTCCCTTAGCCTGTGGGATAGTACTGCAAGACATTACATAGACCATTACCTTTTAGTAGGCTTCAGTAAAAGAAACATTAGCAAGGAAGCATTTATAAGAGGTAAGTGATGGTCTTTATTCTTCTTTTGTTGTTATTTATGTATTTATTTTTTTAAGAAGCAGGACCTTTTAGAGAGCTGAGTTCTAGCTCAGACTGGGAGGAGTTGATTAAAGGAATGTAAATGGATTAAAGGAATGTTAGTTTACCATATTCTGTTACAGGATTCCTTCTGAGTACTTGAGCATTAGTAGTACTAGCCATCACCTATGTAAAACAGAGCCAGCAGACCTTATTTTACAACAGAAGAACCATCATGTTTCTTATTATTTTGCAACATCAGAGAAGATTGTTTATCCCAAAGTCTTGAGAAACCCCTGCCTCCCAGAGTCCTCAGATCTCTAGCATGACCAAGGTCCTGTTCAGGGTTGCAGGATGATGCATATTAGTGCAATGGCCCTAGCGGCAGTAAGTACTATAAAAAGGTGTTTTGTTGCTTGAATGTGTTGTTTGTTTTGTTTTTAAATAGGAATTAACAGTTATGCTCTATTGGAAGTAATGCGGTGAAAAAGGAAAGCAGCCCCAAGGAAATTGCCACCTTGTCTGTATTGCAGACTAGGCACTTTAGATTTCTGAGCCTTCTTTTGTCAGAGGCGCGTGTTGCTTTTTTGTGAATTAACTGTGAAAGTAGTGGTCCCACACAAGATAATAATGAGTTCAAAGGCTGTGGTTGATACCAGCCATGAGCCGAATAAAAAAGATCACAGGTTTTGAGTCTCATAAGATTGCTTTGACTTACAGTGGGGACTTTATTACCTTGATGGAAAATACCAGAAAGGTTTGAAAAACGTTGCTTATGCTGTAATGCTTTGATCACAGTGGAACAGATGAGCTCTTAACATATTGATGGCAAATGGGGAGAAGTTTAAAAACATAGCGAGAAACAGTATTTGAGAAAATGGGAAGTTGATCTGAAAATCTCAGTCCAGTCCAGTTCAGTATCAGTTGTTTTGATAGTGTGCCTGTATGTGACTCCCAGAAAAAACGAAAAGACATGCTGATAAAAAAGCATCTTTTTTTTTTTATTTTTAAATTTTTTTTTATGGAGTGTATGCACTATGAACTGAAGTACTTGAGTAAGAAAAAAAGTTACATGAACTCGATAACAAATTTTCAGTGATTCAGAGGTTACATGTGTGGTGTGCTTTATCTTGTCTTGGGATAAAAATTTCATGATTGTAAGTTTTGATATGGCTTGGAACCAGCTTCGGATTACGTTATGATGGGGAAACCTCACCCTGCTCCTCAGCTACAAAGATAAACTTATTGGCACTGAAACTGATTTATTACAATGGTCTGAACTTAAAATAGCTTTCATTACTCTGGTGGCCATAATGTGGTAAAATTCTATGAGTGTATTGTTGCAGAAACCCATGTGCTTTTTCTTATACAAGTGATTTCAAAAGGCTGCACAACTTTTGTGCTTTCCTTGATATACAGAAGATATAAAGATCTTCCTGATGATGGAATTCCGCAGTGTGTTAAGATCAGGAAGGGCTAATAAGTGACCAGATTTAAGTTTGTACAGTTTAAAACAAATCTTCAGCAATTCACTTTTTTTTCTGAGTTTTCTTAATAGCTGAACAGCTGTTAACTTACCAATTGCTCCTTCATTCTCTTCTCCATCCTTCTTGAGAAGAGATTCCCTTTTAGTCTTTCAGACTTCCTTCTCTGATATCTTTAGAGGTCTCAAAAAGACAAGAGAACTAGAGTAAATCTCTCCAAGGTGAGATTAGCAAATTTTCTAAGTGAATTTCTTTATTGTTAATATAAATATGAATACTGCACAGTTTTCTTAGCACTCTTTGTCTTTCACAAAAAAAACCAAAGGAACTTGACTTTCCAGGGTACAGTGGGACTGTTGTTTCAGCTTGAGTTCTTTCAGCTCTCATTGTAGAAGAGGGCTAGCAAAAGAAGGACATGATAGCAAGCAGGTGGGGAAGTTCACCTTCTTTGCTTTAAGAGGACAGCAGGTGTTCTGGTAGACTCTGGTGCTGAGGTATGCAAAGAGTGGATATTCTGCTTTGCCATCATCCATGATGTCCTTTGTTCCCCTCTTTCCTTGGAATGTCACCAAATGGAACAAAAAAGGCCAGCCTGAAGAATGCACACTGTTATTTATCCTGTTCCAGTTTCTACTGCTCTAAGTACCTGTGGCAGACAACGTCTCCTTAGAAACCAGTGGTAGAATGAAAGGAAAAGAAATGTTTTTGGGTTGTGCTGAAGAACGCAACCTTTCTGCATGGTCAACAGGGATATCATGGCTGTTTCTGCCACAAGGCAATATCTGGCAATCAGTAGCTAAAATGCTCTCCTGTTTACATTGACCATGGTAAGCCAGAGAGTGTAGAGCTAAGCACTCTGCTCTGGGCACCCTTTCTAGTTGGAAAGACACTTTCCCCTTCTCACTCCTCCTTCTCCTTTCCAGGAAAAAAAAAACCAAAAAAACCCAAAAAACCAGAAGGGCAACAAATTAAATTTCTTATTGCTTCTTCCAGTACAATGTGCAGTGCCTCCTACACATCTTCTGAGTTGCATCAGCTTTTGCCAAAGATCCAAGATCAGTTTTTAAGGGTGCTCCCCTTTCTGGAGCAGGCAGGGAACTTGTCCCCAAATTACTATCATCCATGTATTCTGCACTGTGATACCTCCTATATACATTCTTATAAAGTCCATAGATGATTTTCTTCAAACACCATTAACTTTTCTGAAACATATATTTCTCTCTTTTTTTTTTTTTTTTTGTTTGTTTATTGTATGCATATATCTGAAGTCAACTATTTCTATTGTAGCTTTAACAAGAGATCTCCCATCTATTGAATGTTGAGACCAACTGTCTACTGACTTAATCTGAGTCTTCTAATATTAATATTCCTTTCCTTTAGAAAAGGATTCATTGTAGGAATGCTGCCAAGATATGCCATCCTGTTTGGGAAAGTTGGGTTCTGAGTATGAATATATCTGCCAGTTTAAGTATTACATATTCAAGTTTAGAAGTTGGATATATGAAAATAACTTCTAGAAAACCTGAGGCTAATATTCATCTTTTTTTTTTTTATTTTAAAATAAAACAGAATAAAAATGCCAGTGATCTTTTTTTTCAAGTGATTAAACCTGATACCTGCAGAGTTTGAAGCTTAAACATTGTGGCAGGAGGAAACAAAAAGTAAAAAAGATTTACCTGTTCACTCCGTCAGAAGTTGAAACTGGCACAAAGGCAAAAGTAGATGAGGAAACAGTGACAAGTAAATAGTCACTGAAATTGTTTATCACTTTGCTGTTAATAAACCAGGTTTGTCATAAATGTACAGTGAAAACAAGGAACATAGAAAAATTTGAAGGGCAATAAAAAATAATAAAAAACTAAAGCAATTTTGAACTCCTGCACCAGTGAGGATAGACAGTTTTTTAGAAATCTGACTCAGATTTAGGAAACTGTATTAATATAAGTAAAATGAGATTTTTTGTGTCATTCTGTTGTCCTTCTGTGAGATCTTTCCCCTTTCTTGTGAAATCATCAGCTCTCCTGCTGACATCTTTATATCAATTCATGGGGTAATTTGTTGGTCTATTTCGGATGACTTCTATAGTGGGCCTGTAGGGCACCATTTTGAAATGCTATTGTTGTGTAAAATCTTTTAACAACTTTCTGACTTTTTAAAATACCTAAGCCTGGTGGAGGCTTCCAGCTCTTTTGGCTTTCTGCCTATTTCAGACAAAATGGTCCAACATTTTCACTCCATAAGGCTCTGAGAAGAGATGGACATTTACGTGATAAATGTGATACTGCTGTGGTACACTGATGGGTAAAAACATACTTTGTGGTTGTTCTAGAGGTAGTTTTGCTTTGTAATTTTGTGAAATGAGAGTTTCTGTTGGTCAAGAAACTTTCACAAATGCGATGTGTAAGCAGAACATCTGTAGAGTTAGACATCAGTGATTTTATTTATTAATTTTTAACTTTGGGATTCAGTGTCCTTATGTAAGGGAGAGAGTTTGGATCATTATATTATTATTATTATTATTTAATCAATTACTATTGCTAAACAGATTTTGTAAAATGTCAGACTAAACAAGCTGTTGTCTCTTTTGACCTTACCGGTGATGCTTTTCTCTTTGTCTTGCAAATGAGCTTTTGCCTGTGGACTAACCCAGCTCCTGAAAGGTAAAAAAGCTAAAAGCTGACTTGAAGTTATTATTAATTATTATTTTTCTAAAAATAAAGAATGTGGCTGACTTAGGAACAAATTCCTATAGAAACAACAATAGTAAGGTCTTCAATGATTTGAAGTTCTTTTTCAATTTCAGCATGATGCATCTCATATTTCTGCTCTCTCAAACCCTCCTAGACTGCATCAAGATAACAGCATTAAAAAAGTTGATTACATCTGCTCAGAATGCTATGGAGAAATCGTTAAATAAAATAAAAAATAATGGATGAAAAACTCTTCTTCCAGGCTATTACTAATTTCACAAAGCAGCTGTGGTTCCAGTTCTGTTCAGGTAGCCCGTTCTGTTCATTTTGAGGAGTGTGTCTGTGCTTTTTCCGGACAAGGCTATGCCAAATTAATTGAATTGTTTTCTTTTATGAAGTAAATCTGGCTAAGCCACACTTACTTGGGTTAAATAAAAGCAAAAATAAAGCTCACATGGGTTCAGGAAGTTTATTTTGTGGTTCTTTGGAAGAGAACATTCTGTCCCCTCTTTACAAAACCAATACAAACAGTATCTTGGCAAAGGCACTATTCTTTGTAGATACCTTACCTTAAATTATCTCTGGGTTACTTTCTCAGATTAAGTATCACAGTTCCTGTTTCCTGGATAAATTCTGCCTCATATAACCGTGCTTTCACTTTGTAAGACACATCTGCAAATCCAGATGAGCAGTACAATTAAATCTTTTAAACACTACTTGAGTCCTGCTGATGAAAAATACTGAATAATAGAAATGATGGCTATAGATAGAAAGAGAGTAAACACTATTTATAAAATATCACTTCTTCAGAAGCAGTTGTATCACATTACAGAAATTGTCGTGTAAATATGGCTTGTGTGGACTGTTGATGTTACAGGGAAAGAGCTGTATAAGTAAGGAATAAGGGATTTTTCTTTATCAGGTAGCTGAGGAATTGCACGTGACTTTCATAGTGAAATGTCACCTTTGGTTTGTTTAACATTTTTTACAGGGGTATTATTAAGCTGCTTTCTCTTACTATCTAGAAATGCATGGAGAGCAGTGTATTTCATGTGCTTCTATTAGTCATTTCTCACACGTGAGAATTTGACGTGCGCTGCAGGAACTGAGAGAGAGCATGGAAGGAAAAGTGTGCAGTGCAGTCCTAATCAAACAGTGAGAAATCTCCAGTACTCTCTTTTGGTAATGTATTCAGTGGAGCCAATTAGTGGAAATCTTGAGCCATGTTGTTAGGTTGTTGGGCTGATCCTTCAAGTGGCCATAACTTCTACTGACTTGAGCTCTTACTAGAAGCGAAATGCTGTGCACCTTGTAGGAGGCAGTGTAACTTGTAAATGTAAAGCAGTATTCCCAGAGAGTGATAAAAGCAAACTTATTCACAAACTTATACTGAACAAATCTCTTGCTGTAACAGCTTTGAAGTGAAGTTTTACACACGTTTGGATGTAGTGTTTGTGAAAGTTCTATATTTAATAGAAAAAACAAAACCCAACCTAGCAAACCTCACAACCTTTCCATTTCCATACATTTGAATCCGAAGAGTAAAGCTTTTCAATTTTCACATCAGCCCTATCTTTTTAGAGGCCTTTTTCCTATAATTAAGAAGGCATCAATTTTTCCAATTGAAGGCAAGTCCAATCAGAGCCTCTCGCACAATTATTTCACTCTTCCCTCCCCCTCATCATTATCTGATATTTTGTTTGCACCGTCATTATTCATTAACTGTGTTGATGTCCAGGACTGCAAAGACTAAAATCACATTAGCAAAAGCAGACCTCTGACTCCCCATTGAAATCCATTTATTTCTTTTCTGCTTTTTTTTTTTTTTTTTTTTAATTGACTTTCAATTTCAAAACCAGTCACAAGTTCTCAAGACAAAGAGCTCTGAAACAATGAAATTAGGTTGTTTTATTTTTTTTTTCCTTTTCTTTTTTTGGTACTTTGTTTCTTAGCAGAATTATTTAGTTCTTCCAAACTATTCTGAGGAATTAAATTCTGAGTAAGATGCTGCTGGGATGATAAATTATAATAAATTATAATAAATTGTAAGAGACATAGACTGACATTTTTCTTACTTATACATACTTGTGTATGTTTTTTTTATGGATAGATCCGTCTGAGATGAGGAAATAGATTTGACACTGCATGTATCTATTTAAGAAGAGATGTAATCTACCTCTTTCTTACATACATGCTCATGTACATATGTGTATCTATCTATGTATGCAGCTATCTATATTTAAATACATACGTAGATAATATCCTCCTGAAAGGGAATGGAATTCTATTCCCTTGTCTTAGAGCTTTGTATACGAACCTGTTTGGTTTAGAGGTAAGTTTTGACTATGTCCCTTTTTCCTCTGGGTTGCATATTGAAAAGGTTTAGCAAGGCATGGGTTGCCTAGCTTTCTTTAACATTTTTGAATTTTAAGTTGTTAACATAATTAGATGATTGGCAGATAAACTCTCACTACATCTTAGTAAGCAGCTTGATAAGGTTTAGTACATAAGCTAGCTAAATATATGACTTTATGTGTTAATGTGCAACTATTGGATCAATTCAGATTGACTGAATTGACCTGTCACTGCCTGCCCTGTTACTGGATTGACTGGCTGCTGCTCCTTTCTAATTCTATGCTCTCTGTTGCTATATCAAATTGATGTGTACGTTTCAATTATTCATAATTGAATTTATTTTAAAATGGAAAACATCACTACAGAGTTGACCTATAAGGGAGGGCAGATGGAAACTCTCATAGAATTGGGATAACACCGCAGTGATGTCCCAAAGAGAATAACTGGTAAGAAAATACAACTGTAAGCAGGGCAGATTTGTTAAAATTTGAAAGACTGTTCGGCACCTTGCAATGGAGAAACTACAAAGCAAGTGGTGACTTGTAGGTGTAACCAGTTTGGAAGAAAGTGTTGGAGGTGAGCTAAATTCATGGAGAAAATGGGAGAGAACCATAACTGCCATCTCTAAAAAGAAGTGAATAAATAAAAACTAAAATGAATAAATAAGAACTGAAATTTGTTCTCGCTTTCCTCTGTGTTTCACCTTGGCTTTTGCAGTATTCTTCCTTTCCTGCATCCTCCTTCTCCAAGTCCCCCATAAGCAAACTGAGCAATTGAACATAATGCGGCTTCTCTCTCCCTCTCTCTTTAACAACTGATACCTTTTGTTAAACTCTAAATTCCTGGATGCAAAAACTTATCTTTTTTTTGCTTGTTTTTTTCCCTGGGAGTGGGCTGAGAGAAAATGAGCCTGAGCCAGACGGACAGCTAATCTTAGGAAATCCTTACTATTTGTTTGTATGTTTCTGGATTTGTTTTTCCCCTCCCTCCACCAAATGAGTATCATCCTGATGAGTCTAAGCTTCAAATCTGTAGCAGTTGGTGTGACATACCAGGCACTATCATCTCACCTTTTTAATCAGAGGAGATTTTATACCTTGTGCCTTAGCGCTTCACAGCCTGAAAATACAAGCTGTGGGGCTCTGATAACAGACGTAGTGACTGGCTGCTGTCAGCATGAAAATGATTAAAAATGAGTGTGTGTGTGTGTGTGTGTGTGTGAGCTTGTTCACTCCCTTTCCAGCTGAATAGAAAATGAAACTCTCCAAAGCCTTTTATATAAGTGTGTGGGTTGGTCAGTGTTGAGTTTGTTGTTTTTTTTTCCCTCAGGGATTTTTTTCCTGTTTAAAACTGTATGGCTGTGCACAGACAAACTTCATCCCCAGCTTCCTTTTGAAGATGCGTTGTAAATAAAAGACTATACTTGTTTTGACCTCTGAAGCATGATCCTGTCTGCAGTTCAATACTGGATGTACCCTCTCTGTGAAAGATAATAGCTAGCAATTTCTTTTTGAGGGGAAGGTAGTTTCCAGTCGGTTTCTCCCATCTGTGATTTTTTTTTTTTTTTTTTTGATAAAACAATGGCAATCTGCTTCCTTCAGCAGCTGAAGCACTGTGATTCTTTGACAGCAAATGTGTGGAGTGCTGCCTTGCACCTTGTAACACTCTTCTTTATTTAAGATGCTGTCATGCTGGGCTGACTGCTGCCTTCCCAGGAGTGTTCCACCAAGGAATTATTGATGAGATGCAGGCTGGTCTGCAAAACACACACTGATTATTAAAAAAAAAACAACAAACGTGTGTGCCCTTAGCTATTGCTAACCATTTAAACGTCTCAGAGAATTTTGGAATGAAGCAGACACTCTGTACATGGGTATGGTCCCATTAAAGCATCAGTGTGATATAGCTCAGCATCAGGTACTGAATCTTCCTGTGACTATCAGATTTGAAGACTGTTGCTTTGAGTAGAATTTCTCAAAGTCATCTTCTTGAGAACATAAAAGGAACCACTTGTAGGGCTGAATATGGAAAGTATACAATGGACTTTTGCCCAAGACTTTCACATTTTTGCCATGTTGTTAAGAGTGTTCTTTGGGACATTTGGACAAAAACCTGAAGATTGGTGCACAACTGATTTGTGCGTTCTGGTCTGATAAGTGGCAGAGTTTGAAAAAGACTGGCCTGAAAAATGATCAGCGTAATTCTGACTTTATGCTGGAGGAGATGAAGTAAGAACAAGGAACTCAATTACGTTATTTCAAGGTCCACTGTTTTATTAAACCAGTCTAGGTATTAATTAAGGGAAAGTTTGAAAAAAAACAGATTTTGTGCTATTGTAAAGTATCCATTGTATTTTTGCAAGTTGCAAGGTATGTGTCCTCAAGTTCCCCTCACTCATTACTGATGTTCTCCTGCTTCAGTGCAAGCATAGCAGCTGCTGACTTAGGAACCACTTAAGGTGTACACAGTTGCCTGACATTGCTCCAGAGCTCTGAACCCCAGAGCTTAAATAACAACTTCAGCACTAACTCTGGCAATCTATAAAAGTTTTTGAAATTATTGCAATTGATTTTCTGGTTTCCTAGACATCGAGAAAGCAGGCTAGTCATTGAAGTTTTTAGCCAATAAATAGTTTCAACTATTAGAAGTTAGAAACCACAAATTTTATAGAAGCTTAATCACTTGAGGTAAAAAAAAAAAATGATTCCCCCAAAGCTCAGTGAGAGGGACTGTGTCTTGGTAGGGAAGGTCCCACATTTGAGTATGTTTGCTGGCTGTCATGGTTCTCAGTCTGTTTCCAAAGCCTGAATACCAGAATGGGGAAGAAGGCAAAAACCTTTGCTCCCTATGACAGAGTTAGGAAAGCATCTCAGTGTGGAGCTACCTCTTTTGAAAATCAACACCATCAGGAAGGTACAATGAAGACTCACTGCACAAATAAAGATTGTGTCAGCCAACGCCTGCTTATCACGTCAAGTAGTGATTGCATCGTGACGTAAATCCCCTTGTGCTATGAATACATCCAATTGGATAGGTTTGCCTGGGACTGCACACAAGGAATGTGTCTGAGTTCAAATGCAGTTTTTTCCTTTCCTGAGAGCTGTAGTAATACCGTGGGTGTACAGCTTGAATTGCAGCGTATGTGGTGAGTGTCCTGCACTTGGGCTTAGACTGTTTTATGTTCTGCTTTAATTCCCTCTCGGTTCTGTTCTGCTACCTGAAAACACGGTGTGCTCTTCTGAAATAGCAATAATAATCGTTGCCTGCAGCCTGAGTTCTCTCGTACAATTTTATTATTATTTTTTTTTTTAATTGTTGATGTTTTTGTGTTGATAGTACTTTTTCTTAATTCCGTGCATCCTTTGGTGTCAGGGCAGTGTTATTTGCAGGTGATTGACCAAAACAAATAGCAGAATCACGTAAACAAATCTCCTGCCCGTTTCACCACTGATGCTGATTATTGTATGTCGGAGGTGCTGAAACATTGAGTCAAAAACTGCATATCCCCATCAGCCTGCGAGTCACTAATGGTCAGTTATCAATGAATGTTTTGAAACCTAAGAAAATATTAGCTTAAGCAGTTCATTTGAACAAATCAAAACGTTCTTTTGTTGGTACGTGTTTTGCTTAGCTCCACGGAATCGCTGAAGCTAGGTGATTATTTCTGATTGTTTCAGGGTAGCAAAATAGAACTTAATTCTTGATGGGAGTAAATGACATTTACCCTCCTGTAACTGTGCCAATCACCTTTATTTTTTATTTTAAATATAAAATTCCTGAGAACTATTATGGTGTGATGTTTTTTTTTTCTTCCCCTTTGATCCTGTGTTTCAAAACACGTGGTTTCCTGATCTTTTAAATCCTAATGATAAGGAGGGGACTCTCCCATCAATATATTCAAGGCCTTGCTGCTCACAGAGGGGATTTGCCTTTTGAGAAATAGATAAATGTGGCCATGGTGAGTGCTATCCTTGCATGTGGTGAGGTTGCTGCTGCTTATGCGTCCTGTGCTGCAGGCAGAAGATTGGTGTCATGTGTGAGAGCCACACTGTTCTCTGGATACCAGCAGCTTGTCATTGCAGAGAGTGTTTTACCTTATAGTTTATCACTCAGAAGGTTCAGAAATGATCATCATCTCCTTCCTCCAGTGACTTAGGGAGTGATTTTAGTGTGCTTTTTTTTAATGCTCACTGTGAGGGGAGATGCTTCGCTTTTTGCTTGTGCTGAGTTTATGTACAGTTATTTTTATTGCCTAAGTCAGATTTTCCTAACCTTACCCAGAGCCATTAAAGTCTATGTGGAGAAAAAATGGATGTGAAGAAAAGGAGTGGTGGGAATGAGGCAGAGGGAAGAAGTGGTAGTTAAACAGGTTTGGGTTTTGCTTACAGGTGGAATGTTTATTTTATAATACAGCAGCTATTTGTAGTGCACAGGGAAGGTGAGAAGCTGGTGGATATGTGCAGGTGACATTTGTGCAGCTATGTGGCAAGGAAGGGCTGAGCATGAGCTGGTTCTTTCCTAGTTCTTGTAACTGGATCTGTAAAAGATGTCTACGCTTAACACGTTAATTCTGTTCTCTGCTGTGTGTGTGCATGTCATGTGGCTGGAAATTAAATTAGCTAATGAGATCCAATTCTATTGAAGCAAAAGGAAGCCAAACTCCCTTGGCGTGCAGGTGGAGAGCACCCTTCCTCCTCACTCCTCCATTCTGGGAAGCTGTGGTGGCCATGTGTGGCCTTCACAGAAGGTGTGCAAGCAAGGGAGCACACATGCCTTACTGTGTATGTGTAAAACCAGGCTGCCCTTTAATATGTCAGAGAGGGTGTGCTCTGAGGCAACGGCCCTCTGCTCCCCAGGATGAGTTAAATAAGCCGTTGTCTTAGAGCTAGACGTCAATGGATCCTTGACCTACTGACCAGTGCAGTACTTCCATCCCATCTCACATAGGTGGGGTGGTGACAGGGCAGCACACATGGGAGATTTGTCAGCCAGCCAGTATGCTTCATTTGTGTAAGCTGGTGACATCAAGCCATGTTACCTTGATACTTGGGCATGAGGAAGGACATCAAGAAAGGAAATACACTAAGGTGCTCTGCAGAATAGTAAATGTACTTCAGTTCAAAATAGATGATATAAAAATCTGCTTTAAAAATTACGTACTGATACAAAAAGTGACTGAGAATTATAAGATATATACAATATATAAGTATTTCACATGAGACATGGGCTTTAAAGTTTTAATGATGTCACACTATTATAAATATACTTTGAGTTGCTTGAAGATGTTATAAATATCTCTTGTAGGTAAAAATTGCCTTAGCAAAGGTCTTGGAATTTTTTTTTTCCAAGTTTTATAGCATTGTTTCTAAGCTAAGAATAACAAGCATGATATTAGCCAAATATGTTTTCCAGTAAAATGCAATCGCTGTTCTCAGAACCATGTATTTTCACCCACAAAAAAAACCCAGTGGAGCTGGGAGGAATGAGTTCCCACCTGAGGCAGCTCTTGCAGAATTTCCTTCCGTGCGTATTGCTCTCATTCCCAGTGTTGGTGAAAGTGCTCTGAACACAACTTTTAGAAAGTGCCTGGGAAAATCTGAGTCACTCAGGAATGATCCAGGGGCCATAACAAACACAGTGAAGTTAAAATGTCTAGTTTTGCTGCATAATCTCTGAATTAAAAATAAATGAAGCATGTATTACTCAGTTCTGTCAGCTCCCTGTCTCTTAAATAGGAACAATAATGCTTGGTGATTCTATTTGCAAGGCTAACTAGAATCATAGAATATCCTGAGTTGGAAGGATCCCGTGAGGATCATTGAGTCCAAGTACTTTAAAGCCTGTGTTGTTCCTAATTGAAACTTGTTCCTAACAGCAAAGGATCACAGAGGAAAATGAAGACTTCTCAGAAGCAAAGGGGCCTCTCTGTAGTTCTGAAAGTGAAGCCGGGGAAGGCAGAGCAGACTCAATGGGACTTCATGATGATTGAGAGCACTCTGTAACCTAACCTACCAGCAGTATTTTGAATCTTGTCACGTTGTGTTTTTCACCAGCATAATTTAAACACAGCTCCTTTTAATGGCTTAATTAGTTAAAAACCACCTTCACTGAGGAGATGTTTAATTGTGTCGTTTAATTCTTTACTGAAGCTCCACTCTGGCTTTCTGAGAATCTGAGGAATGCCACTAACAGAGTGGAACCAGCACTCACAGGAATAAATTAATAGCAGCACCATGTTTGTGTCTTTTACCAACTGATACATTATTGAAGGCTAGTACTGCACCCCCATACTTCTTCAAATTCATTTGTTCCATTTTGGTTCATTCTTTTGAACTGTTTTGGGATGAATGGGTTCACTTTACAAGCCTGTGATCAGCAGCAGCTGTTCATTGTCATCCTTTAAATCGAATCCATCTGCCAGTGAGTTCTTTAAAGTGTGAATTTCAGATTGTCAGGAGACTTGGTAATACCAGTATCCGGATGCCGTTTGCCAAAAAGGGGAGGGGAAACCCAACAGTGCTCTGTAGTGAGCTCTGAGATACCCTTGCAATTTTCTCTGTTGTACTTTGCTGCAGCCTGTGGAAAAGAGAGTTAAGTGGCTGCAAAGCAGTACTTCTGCACTGATATACAGATAAGTGTTCAGTTGTAGGTTGTATAAACTAATGGGCAGATGTACCACAATTAGCTTTCCAGAAGCTGCATGTGGTGCTTGCTGCCTGTTGTTTAATCCTGACCCTTTGATGAATGTTTATCACGTGCTCTTTTGGGGCAGATGAGTGTTCTTCTAGAGGAGCAATTTAAGAGGAAGAGGCTTATGCAAATCAGCAAAAGGGAGACAATGCTTCTTCTTTGCCCCTGCATGCATGCACCATTTCTTATTTTCGTCTGGATTTAGAAGAGTCCGAAGCATGTCAGCTGAGGCTGCTTTGCAAAATGCATTTGCTGCGACATTTGAGAGCAATTAATGATCATTCACTAACTCATAATGGTCATCCACTGTTCTCATAACTGTATGTAAAAGCTTCAGTCCATAATAATGGTATTAGTAAGTTGCATAGTGTGTATGAAACCCAGCTTGGACTGCAGCCCATTGGTCTTATGTGCAGATAACTTCTGATGTCTTGTTTCTGCTCTGTTTCTTCCTCACCCAGATTATAAAGGGAGGATTGAGCTTGTGCTGTGGCATGTGAACAGTTGTTTGGAAAAGCCTTTGTTGCCAGCAGAAGCTTATTCACCACAAAACGCCACATGTTTAGCAGAGTATATATATATATATATATATATATTTGTATCATTTCACTTTAGGAGGGACAACCTCTTTTCTCACTGAAAAAACTCCTGTTTTGTAGTATGAAGGCCGTACAGTATTCCTAGGCTCAGGTCTGTGATCTCCAGCTGCTGGGTGTATCTTCCAGCAGAGCTGAGTGAATGTTGCCCAGTGACAGACTCACGCTCACAGGAGGCCTCATGTGGTGTGTTAAATCTGGAGATTCTGGTACGAGCTCCTTGTTCTCTATTTCACCATTGCAGTCTCTGAGCTTCACTGGACAATGATGCAGCTGCCTCGCTGCCGCATCCTTAGGGGAAGCGCCAAATCAGCGCTTTAATTAACACTAAATTCAGCACTGGCAGAAGTATAGAGAGGGAACAACAACAACAAAAAAAAGCCAACAAAATAACATCAATACAACAAAACTCTCAGGCTGGTTTGTAAGTGCGTATTTTGTCAGTTGATGTTGGATCATCATACTGTTAGGTGTTGCAGTATTTTTGAAATGAAGTGTCCCTTGTCATACGTTGCAAGAAGAATCTTGCAACTTCTTTTTCAATACAGAGAAAAGGGCACTCTGTATGGCAGAGCTTCTTACTGCCGAACACCTGATAAATTCTGATGATTTTCTGTTTTCTAGATGAAGACTCATTAATGTGTTCCGCATGGAGATGGTGTGAATTGCACACTGAGTGAAGAGATTGATTGATGTTGGCTTATGCTAAGAAAATATGGCTGGCAGAAGGAGTCAATACATGCTCTTTTATTTTTCCTTGAAGTGTATTGTTTCTCCTGCCTGTGTTTAATCAGAGAACTTAGTTGGGGAATGCAATTGCTTTGGAGCTGACAATATCTTGTTATCTTCCTTTAAAATACTTAGTGGTGTGAAAATACAGTCATTAAGATCTGGCACTCATTTGAACGCCCACTTTGGATTATAAACATTAAGTATCTGCAAATTAGCTGCAGGCAAAGAGCAAGCATTCAGTCCTTCACCATTTAACCTAGCAAGGAGTACAAGCTGTGCACCAGTCAGCTAGTGAAAGACTTGATTCTGCAAGCCTGTGGACAAATAGATGTCCTTCCATATAGCCAGTGAGCAGGAGCAGCTAAGAAAAGCCTTCCTGAGCAAACTGGTGGGGCTAGCTGGGTGCAGCATTGCTCGTAGAGGGCTGCTGGCAGTTCTGGAGAACCTACTACCTTCTGACTTTGGCTTTTCAGACTTCACAAGCTGGGCCTGAATGGAGGGATTTGGGAGGACAGGAGAGAGGAAAACTCTTTCCCTTGCTGCTTAAAAGTGTGGGGTTAAACACAGCATTTTTCTGCAACATGGAAAGACATAGGCAGGGTATGCTGAGCCTGCTGGGTGGGTATTTGGAGAGGCAGCAGAACTGTCTGAGAGGATTAGGAATGAAATGCCTTGATATGTTGTCTAGACTGTACTGATAAATAGGATGAAGTGTTGGTTTTTATTTGTTTATGTTGCTTCTGTTCCATAGGCTTTTACAACTGTTTCTAAAAATAAAGTAAAATTTAAAAAATCAGTATTTTAGCACTGTGATATGCCTTAAGTGGAAATGCTGATTGGTGCTTATGTCTTCTGTATCATTAGTTTCTCATGTGTGTGATGAACAATGGATTTTTGTCAGTATCTGTGACTGAGTGTATAATTTTTACATCTCTGAGGTGAATTAGTAACATGAGCAACATCATTAGTGCTGTGTGAAAGTTTCTTCTGCATTATACTGTCCTTGAATAGTTGCAAATAAAATTACGGCACCTGGTTTAATTTTTATCAGTTATGCAGGGCTATTTTGTTCCTGGCAAATAAGGTACAGGCAGTACGATCTGACGAGTTTTGTTATCTCTGTTAATTGTTGCAGTACTTGACGAAGGTTTGAAACAGCAATGGTTGATCTGATAGAGATAGGAGAGCAAAATGTTGAAACTGCTGGCAACTCAATTGTCATGTAGTACAATCTTAGTAGATAATCTGATGGCTTATCATGGTGCCTCAATTTATACTGTAACTATTACAAGCCACAATGGAAGGAAGTAGAAATTTCTTCCATTTTATTTATGTATTTCTAAATGCTAGGTGAAAGAACTGTTAGCATGTAGAATATGTAAAACTCAGTGTGTTTGTATATCTGCTGTTGCCAGTATCTTTACCTGTAGGATTTCTTCTTAATGCAGGCTATAACTTGGTTTCCTAGGAGAATTTACCATTTACCTTTTTTTTTTTTTTCCTCCCCTCTTTTCATTTGGCAATGCTTTGGTAAGCAGAGTTTCTTAGTATTTTGTACTGAATCTGGGAAGATGTGTTTAGAGGAAAAAAGGTCTTAAAACCTGCTCTTTGTTATTTATTCATGTACAATTTTCCCTGAAAGCACTCCAGTGTCCTCTGTAACCATATAGTAGTCTGTCATCTACCATTAAAAACAGGGTTACAAGGAGCAGTGAGATAAAGGATACATTCATAAGTACCCAAAATTAAATACTAAATGTACATTAAGATGATTTACTTTCATCTTCACTAGTGGTGTGATAAAGTTGCACTATGTGAGATATCACTGGGTAATATGAAATGAGAACAGTGCTTTTTAGGGTGATTTTTTTGCTAGAATGACTTTGACCTGAATCAGCTAAGTATTGAGCCGTAGCTGTACATGCTTGCAATACTCCTCTCCTTGCAGTTGCTCATCCAGAGATACAAACTACTCAGGAAGACAGGGCACGGGTGGGTGAATCATACATCGTGATTTCACAGAATAGCTGTTTTCCTGCTGGCATAATTTAAATTTCACTTCTCTGTTGCACTGTGGTTACATCAAAGTAAGCCTGCAGCTCTGGCTTCTGTGGCTGCTCAGTTTGAAGCTGAGTATGTGGCAAGGCACTATGCTTATTACCAAGCTCCTAATATCATCTGATTTTGTCCCTTTCAGTGTCCTTTCCGTGGTTGAACTAAGAACCTTTGCCACCATAAGTCTTAACATCAGACATGCAATGCATGATGCATAACGTGGTGCTTTGTCTGTGCTTTGTCTTCTGGAACTGAAAAGCATTTAATGCAAGGGAAAACTGTTGTCTTTGTGGACCACATCCTGATAAGTAGAGGTCTAATTCAGATGACATCCTAGTCATAAGATCCTATCGAATTGCACTGAGTGGAATTATGTGCTCGTGAGATCCTGGGAGCATGTGAACTTCAACTCCTGTCTACTTGAGGGAGGTGATCCTCTCCCTCTACTCTTCCCTAGTGAGGCCACATCTGCAGTACTGTGTCCAGTTCTGGGCTCCTCAGTTCAGAAAATACAGAGATCTTCTCCAGTAGAGGGCCACAAAGATGATTAGAGGACTGGACCATTTCTTTATAAGGGAAGGCTGAGAAACCTGGGACTGTTCAGTGTGGAGATTATCTAAAGTGAGGAAGTCAAATGGATGGGACCAGGCTCCTTTCAGTGGTGTACAGTGACGGGACAGGGGGCACTGGGCACAAATTGAGCACAGGAAGTTCCATACAAACATGCAAATGAAATTCTTCACTCTGTGGATGACAGCACTGGAGCAGGCTGCCCAGAAAGGTTGTGATGTATCCTTCTCTGCACACTTTCCTGTGTAACCAGCTGTAGGGAACCTGCTTTAGCAGGGGGTTGGACTTGATGATATCTTGAAATTCCTTCCAACCTCTGTGATTCTTTGTGCAGCTGGTTACACTAGTGATTAATATAATAGAGGTGAAATGCAGAAAAATATGGTCTGTAGAGCAAATAAGGAAAAACAAACTCCTTCTGAGAAAAGCAAGAGTAAAGTTCAGAGTGCTGGCAAGGCACTCCTACACCTGCACAGTTTTATAGCAGTCATCTATAAACCCTGGTTGAAGATTTTCATTTTTTAAACAGAGAAGTATGCTTCAGTTTTCATGCTGATCCCTCACTGATTTCAGAAGGTAGTTTCTCTGCCTGATATTTTTAGTAAATGTCACAGAGGTCAACCACTTTATGATGTGGTCAGTTATCAACTATTGGCTGCTAGCAGATAGAAAATATTAAAGCAAATTGATCCAACCCTTGAATTGCTGTGGTTGTATGTTGCAAGGGTGATCTCACAGAATCATAGAATCATAGAATGGCCTGGGTTGAAAATGACCACAGTCATCATCTAGTTTCAACCCCCCTGCTGCGTGCAGGGTCGCCAACCACCAGACCAGGCTGCCCAGAGCCACATCCAGCCTGGCCTTGAATGCCTCCAAGCATTCACAACTCCTTGGGCAACCTGTTCCAGTGTGTCACCACCCTCTGTGTGAAAAACTTCCTCCTAGTATCTAACCTAAACCTTCCCTGTCTTAGTTTAGAACCATTCCCCCTTCTCCTATCCCATCCCATCCCATCCTATCCCATTGTGTCCTATCCTGTCCTGTCCTGTCCTGTCCTGTCCTATCCTATCCTATCCTATCCACCCTTGTAAACAGTCATTCATTCCCCCTCCTGTTTATATGCTTCCTATGCCATAGTTTTTTCTCATTTAAGTAAAGCTGTTGACTTTTCCTTTTTGTGTGGGAGAATTTTTTGTGTAGTTGTTACTAGTATTTTCTGTGTGTATATAAAAAAACCCCACAGGTGCTAAACTGTTACATCTTCTTGTTTGGAGATGACTCAAAGAAATTCAGATTAGAACTCTTTCTACTTAGTTGTTACTGTTAATCACATTGTCTTAAATACAAAGCAAAACACTTTTCTATTGTGGGTATATTTAGAAAAGCATTTTCTGATTTTAAACAAGTTCATTGTTTAATGATTGCATTATATAAATAATTGGAAAAAATATCCCTCAGTTCTATCATTGAAGGTGTTTAAAGTGACACTCTCATCTTCACACACACAGATATATTTTTTCCCAATACTTTAAAAAGCATGTTTATCAGAAAATCCTTAATTTGTTATTGGTATGGCAAATACAGTTACTCAAGCAGCTGTAAACTACAGTCCCCTTCCCCTGCTCCCTCCCTCTGCTTAGTTCCTTCTTTCTGCACTTCTGCATGCTCCATCTGTGTGCATGTGTGGGATCACTCTCTCCACTATCTCTTCCTTGGGCTCATTTCCGTTCTTTGCTGGCAAAGAAACTCATTACTGAATCAGCAAAATCAGCCAAATCTTCCAGGCACTGCTTATAGCTTGTTTTGAAGATTATGTGAAGTAGGAGGAGTCCTTGAAATCAATCTATTGCTGTTCTGACACTTCACCTTTGGTTTGAACAGCTGCTGTCTGCTCTGGGCTTTTCCTCAAAATTGCTCGTGTGAGGTCAGTAGTTTGCAAGCTTTTTTTAACCAGCCCTTTTGTCTCCTGGAGTTGTACCTAGAACCTGGGTTGCCTGGCAAAACCGGGCTTTGGATATGTGCGTCTCATGTTTCTTTCATTTCCAAGGAATGCTCAGCCTGTTGCTTGGTGCTCTGAATGGCTCCATACATGGGTGTTACGTGGCGCGATTGCTACTGAAATAACAGAGCAGGACCCTGTGCCGTAGGCAGTAACAGTGAGATGAACTTTGTGATACATAGGAAGCTGCAGGGATTATGCTCTTAATACTTCTGCAAATCTCTGTAGAAAATCTCTTTGACAAGCTGAGTGGGGGTTTAATGGGTATGGCTGAAATGCTAAGGGATGCCAGCTTGAAACAGGAGTGACTTCATGGGCACAGTTTGCACTGTCAGCTGTGTTCCAGTGCATGTGCATAGGGATTTTTCAAAGCAGTCTGGAAAATGTTGCATTCATTTCAATAGGAATTCTGCTTTCAGTCCTGCTGGGGGGGCAGACTATTCTTAAGAGTTGCATTCTTACAAAAAGATGATAAGTTAGTGCACACGTGTGCCTATTATTTGTGTTATCAACAGCAGAATAAAACTGACCTTGGTCTTAGGGCTTTTCAGATGACTGCCTTAATTGCCTAGATTCTTGCCTTGTAAAACTAAGTTCTTTGCTTTGAAACATGCAGTGATTTAAAGTTTTGTTAATGCTAAATTCATGATTCCTTCAGATAAACTACTGTTGCCTTTTTGAGAAGCCATGCTTTTCTTCTCCTCTTCCCTTTTATAATGGTATTCACAATTGTAAGATTACAACACAGTGAATAGATGTTACGCAGAAACAAGGTAAATGTTTACTTATTAAGTAAAGGAACTCTTGGTTAACACCCTCAGAAAACTCAGTGAGGCACTTCACACAATAACTAACTCATAAGAAGAAGGCAATTTTGCTGATATGCAAAGTTCTTTTTCATTCAGGGAAGAAGTCAAGCAGCATCTCCAGTATCAGTGACTTCTGACTGTATGTTTAAAGTATTTTTATTTGAGGTGGAGCTCTGAAAGAACCTATTATTAGCTATGAAATAATTCATTATTTGCTATTTTGGAATCAATTATCACTGGTCAAAGTATGTAACAAAAAATGGATACGTGTCGTACACTTGATAATACCTGACCGTTTAGCCCTTTGACCGTATATAGCTTATTGGCAGTGAAGTGTCTTACAAAATATGACTCTGGGAGAGCTTAAAGCATTTCACTTTTCAGATGACAAAAATGTAAGCTGTGAGTACACAGCCTTAATCCTAACGATTTCCTTTTTAATTGCTTGGATTTTTTTTCCCCAAATTGATAAAGCGTGTTGCTTCTAACATTTTTCAGCAAATAGTAGAGGCTTGACAGTGATGTGTAGACTTTCAAGCAGGTGCTACAGTAGATGACTCTTTTTCTTGTTTCTATCAAAGGAAAGAGCTTGACTGAAATCTGACCTAGTTATATATATATGTATATATATTATGGTGGCTACATGATTTGGATGCAAACTGAGTTTGTTTTGGAATAATGAAGAGTTCCCTTTTTGAGTGCGACACAAAATAAAACGCTTTTGTACTGAATTTCACCCTGTGTTGTCCTAACCATTGGTAGAGGAGCTCAAATGCCAGCCTGTGGTGAGAACAAGCAGGAGCAATCCTGCTTTTACAGGTTGGGAAAATGAGATGCAGAGATATGAATTAGAGAGGGTCTACTGTGAATCCAGCACGGAAGAGAAAAATGAGACATTTTTCTAGAGCTATGGTTAATTTAATTAATTTATTTATTTTTCAAAGAGGAATGAGGATTTTTTTTCATTATGGGGCTGATGTGTGTATGTGGGACTGGGGCACCTCTCAGGTAGTACTGTTGCCTTTGGTCTAGAAGTTCTGAAGTAATGGCTGCACTTTTGTTCATCTGTGTCTATGGCACACACGACACTTAACTGTCGTAGGAGCAACTTTCTCTTCCTCTGGGAGCAAGTGTCTGGGGTATTGACAGGGAAGTAAGAAGGAGTAGAGCTTTATCTCTGTGGGGTTTTGAGTGAGCCTAACAGACCTTTCAAATATTTTCCTGTTGACTTAGTGAAGTCACTGGTTTCAGCTGTAAACTTTTCTTAAGAATTAGGTCTGTCAGTAGGCACTGAAGATAGATATGAATTTGGGAGGAGGGGTGAGTAGCTCTTTTCAGGAGGGCCTGTGTAGCCATAGGTATGAACTTCCTGGAACTAGAGAGGAAGGGTTTGAGTGGGTGTGGGACCATGTCAGGGCCATGTTCTTGCAGCAACCTTGTGCAGCATTTCCCTCATTCATTTCTTTGAGTCTTTCTGCACTCATTGCAGCGCACCAATCCTCCCTGAGGAGCCAGGAGGTACAACATGAGGTTGTAGCCAGCTTTGTTTCTCCTGCAGAGAAGGAAAGGGATAAAATACCGCAGACACATCATTGCTACCCAGAAGGAGTGCAGGAGAAATGTGGAGGACACAGAGGTGCTGTGCTGGTTACAAGGGCTCAGTCTTATGACACAAGGCCTCAGGTGCTCTCTCTTCCCATCCTTTGCAGATTGCTTAGCTTCATTTTGCTGTGTCCGTG
Source organism: Tympanuchus pallidicinctus (assembly GCF_026119805.1). NCBI lineage: Eukaryota > Metazoa > Chordata > Aves > Galliformes > Phasianidae > Tympanuchus > Tympanuchus pallidicinctus. Next base: position 1,618,450 of record NW_026294802.1, read on the forward strand.
AAACATGACTTTGATCCCAAGAATTTCTTTGTGTTTCAGTTACAGAACCTGTTGACTTTCACCTATCCCTTTGGCATAATCAGCCAACACACTTTGTCACCTACTATCTGCATTGTTAATTTGAGCTGAGAGAAACAAACAAAGCACTTTTTTTTTTTTTTCTCATGCTGTCATTTGAAACCCTGCAACGCTTGCAAGGCAGAGTGTTTTGCATCTATCTGAGCTTCCTAAACGTGGTGCCGAGGACCAGCAACTCCTGGCACAGGGCAGAAACACGGTGAGTCAGGACTCATCTTGTGGTTCCAAGCTGGCAGCTCGCCCAGTCATCTACCGCAACGTCACTTAGGAAGAGGATCAGGGGCTTAAAAGTAGGAAGCAGACAGCAGCCCATCCCATAGTGACAAGGAAGGGGCTCCTTGTCCTACAGCAGGAAGTAAGTTGCAGTGGATCCAGGTATGTTGCCTTTTGATTAACTCTTGTTCCTTTTGTTTTCCAGTAAGTTCTTTTTTTTTTTTTCTTTCTTTCTTTATCAGTACATTCTTGAGCAATATGAAAGACTTAAGTCCAAGGTAACTTATGCCAACTTGTTCAGTATCTATTTTGCTGTATTCCAATAATAGAAACTCTCTCCAGATTTTATAAACACTATGATCTAGGGCACTGGAGAGAGGATTATGGCTGCATCCACCTATCTGTAATCATGCCTTCTTTGATTGGGTTGTTTTGGTTCTGAGAAAGTTGAAAGTCACGGTGTGTGTTTGTTTAAGATCTCCTGTTGAACTCTGAGGGCTATACCCTCACTGCTCACAGTGGAGGAAACACTGGTGTGAATCTGATAAAGCTGCCAGCTGTAACTTTGTTGTCACACAACTGAATTGCCAAAGAAAACAGCAAGAAATGTTGCCTTGGACAAATCAGAGAAAATCGTGTTCAGCATTGGAGAAGTGGTAGGTGGGGCAGCTTTGTTTTGTTACTTGTAGAAAGAGGTTCAGGTTTTGAGGCTGCCTTTGTGCTTGGTGGTGGCTGTCACCCGGCAGTGACTCACAGGTGAGAGCGTGGGGCCACACCTGTGCTGTCGCCTGCTTTGGTCCTGCTGATGGTGAAAACGGCAGCAGCCTGCTCTGGGTGCCAGGCCAGTGCCATGACTAACAAGGCTGTATGGATGGCAGACAGGCGGAGGGATGCTCCTATTTACTCACTCTCCTTTTTCTGGGAGACAGAGGTGAGCTGGGTAGAAACCTTTCACCACCTGGTATCAGCCTGCGAGAAATCAATGGAGCCAGCTGGGCTCTATTACTTCTCCACTGTTACGATGATAGCCCTTGTATAGTAGTCATTTTAGATTTTTTTTCTTTCTTTCTTTTTTTTCCTGAGTACATTTTGACCAATTTCACTTCTTAGTTTGTGAGAAGCAGTGCTCTTGGTCTTCAGTTGTCAGTGTGCTGTTGGATATTAATGTTTGACCTTTAGAATTAGTCATGTAATTAAGGAGTGGTTTGACCGCATATTCCATGTTTATAAAAATTGCTAAGAAATAACTTAGTGAGTAATAATGGTGCTAACTGCCTTCGGTCTGTAGTCCTGGTGCTTGCACAAGCAGCTGTAACTTTTTCCTCTCCAGTGTTCAGCCACCCCATTAAGGAACACTGTGATGCAGCAGAAGTGGCTCCCTTCTTGAACTGCTTGTAGTCAAAACCTGGTGCAGAAGAGAAAATTGAAAAGTTGCTTCATGGTCTCCTTTTCACTATGTGTTTTTTTTTCCAGTAGTTCATGTGATATTTAAAAAAAACATTGCTGTATTGTATACAGGCACATAAAGAATATTTTAAAAGTTTGAATTCTGAATTAAAAACTCAGTAACTATGAAATTTGAGGCTTTAATGGAAAAAGAGAGGCTGATTCTAATAAGAAATGTTTTAAATATGCAAACTGGGCTCTTCAGATTAAAGTTTAGTTCTTTTGATTTAAAGTTTTTTTTTTCCTTAAAATTTGTAAATTGGCCTGACTGTCCCCTCAATTTTTGGGGAAAAAAAACCTGTGCTTTGTCACCTTCCCCTGATATTGGCATTTCTGATTCTGCTTTATACAATTTGATATGTTTAATTTTCTCTTATATATGTCAATATTTTCTCTTACAATTTTTGTGTTAAATAGGATAAAGGATAAAGAATTGAATATTTTAGCATATTAGTAAATGTATTAATTAGCAAACAACACCGGTTGATGTTTTTGAGAGGGTTTTTAATTTTTTTTCTATGTAATTTTCAAATGCCCTTAATCTGTGGAGTGATGTGCTGTGCATACTGAGTCATGCAAAGGATTTCCAATTGCAGCTTCTCTCTCTTCTGATAGTGGATTCATGCCTTTTAGCATGAATTCATAGCAATAGTTGTGCATAGCTGACAGCGAGCAGCCTCGTGGCAATGATGACTACTTTGATGCAACACTGAGTGCTGTTCTGCCTGTGGAATACCCTGTACCTTAGTTTCCTATATGTCCCCTTCTCTGCAGCACTTGGTGTTCACCTTTTCCTTTCCTGAAAAAGAAAATGTCAAATCCTCTCTATTTTTAAAATATTTTATAGTTTCCTTTGGTGCAAAAGGAGAAATACTACTTAGAGTTCATCAGATTAAACTGCAGCAAAGCTACTGCTTACAACAGTCTGTTCTGAGATTTGTAGTGGTGTGCGATGTTGAATAATTCTCACTTCAAACTGAGGAAGCTTAAATTACTTTTAATGAGAATGAAGCAGCAAAGGCTGGATTTAATAATCAACTTGTTTTGTTTTAGTTACAAAACACTGAGGAAGAAAGGCTTTTGGTGATACTATCTGTAGGTCTGGAAAAGAACTGTCTGCTTTTGGAGATGCTTTCAAGTGGGTGTGCCAAAAGGATGCCAGTCCATGTTTTGCTTCTTCATTATGGGCATTTTTGTTCCAAAACAGTTTTGTTTGCAAAGACCAGTGAAGCACTAAGATTTACCAGAGCAAATATTTCATCAGTTATACCTGGTCTTCTGTTACAACTTGTTTTAATAAAATGTCTGTATTAGGTATTTGTTGCATTCCAAAGTATCCCAGTAAAAGTGAAAAAGGTAATATTGTACCTTTACAATACGCAATAAAGAAACAGATTATTTCACAGAATCCTTCAGGGATGTGGTTGGGATTCATTGGTTTTACAGCCCCCTAAAATGGAGTGTTTATAGAGCATTTAATCTGGGTCTGCCATCCGTCTGCTCCTGCTTAGGTTTTTAAAAATCATGCCCTGTCACAGGTCACAGCAGTTACACCTCTACCATCAGCAACTTCTTCCTGCTTGAGCTTGTCAAGTGTCTGGAGTGCATCTAACTTCATGTAGTTAGTAGCTCCCAAAAACATATAAAGTGCCTAAAATGCATAGAACTGGTTGGAGAATTAAGCTATATTGTAATATAAAAAGAGAAAACCAGGGTAAGGGAGACATTTGGCAATTACACTGTGTAATTAATTGAGCTTGGAGGCAAAGCCTTTGTGTTGGGCTGCAGTCATTTAGCAGAGTTGGTTTATACTGAAACAGATGAGGAAAAATATGGGATGTAAAATAGTATATAAAAGAAGAAATGTTCATTTTTTTGACCCCTTGAATGGCAAACCTACGATCACAGGTCACGGTCACTTAACTGATTACTGCCACAGGCAGCGGTGGGCTAGCATTCCCCTCCCCACAGTACTTCCCTTCTTCCCGTTTGCCTTTGCTGTCTTTCAGTCTGCCAATTTTGCACAAGAGCCAGGATAGTGGGAACTGTATAAATGAAAGTGTGGAGTTGAAGGGAAAAGGAAAGGGACTGAGGAGGTCTGGCTCGCAGTAGTCTTTTTAGGAGTGGGATTGAGTGGAGATCCTTATGAATAAGGCTTCAACCTTAATGGTTTTTCTGTTTAAAATGCCACCTTTTTTTTTTTTTTTTTTTTCATTTATCAGTACCGGTTTTACAGTCACCAGATCTTTTCTCAGGAAAAACGGGGTATGCAAATTTAAGTTGTGATGAAAGGGGCATGGAGAAACACAAATAAATGCACCCTTTCTCCTCAGAGAACTTCCTTTTTTCTTCCATCTCTTTTTTTTTTTTTTTCTTCTTTTTTCTTTGCTCATAAAAAGAAACGGAAAGTCTGTCTTTTCTTCACATGGAGAGAACTCCTTTCAGCACTGTATCAAAGTGCAGTGTGCTGTTAATCACTTATGCGTTTTGAGTCGGAAGGGAAAAAACAGCCAGGTTGTTCACTTCTGCGCTCAGTCAAGGAGATAAATTTGATATGTGAGAGTGGATATTTTGGTTTTGTTTTTTATCCAAATCGGGAGGAAGGCAAACGTATTATAAGTTGGTGACAGCTCTAATGCCCAGATGTGAATACTTCAGTAATCATCATATCCTATAAATCTCAGACACCTGTCCAAACATCGGGGTTAGCCTAGAAAAATACTGTTATTTATTTAGCTACCTAAGTTGATAGTGTCTACTGAAATCCATGTTTGCAGCTGAGCTTAAATGCATTTTAATTCTGTTTGTACTAACCAATGCTTGAAAAATCTGGCACTGTCATACTGCTCGTGAATTAGAACACATAATTATTTTTTTAAATAAAAATACAAAATGAGGGTAGACCAGTGGATAAGTTGCACCAAGAAATGCTGAAGGCAAGGTTAAATGGGGCCCTGATTTAGTAGGTGGCAACTCTGCCCATGACAGGGGGGTTGGAATCAGGTGATCTTTATGGTGCCTTTCAACTGAAGACATTCCATCACTCTATGCTCCTATGGTAAGGACTTCACCAAGTGAACACGCACAATGCAATCTGTTTGCAGTGTCCAGAGTGCTTGTACATGCTCAGTGGTTATTCCCCCAGGCCGCTTCTTTGTCCAGAATGAATTAATTTTCAAAAGGTGTTGCTTTTCCCTCCTTGAAGATAGAAAATGCTTACATGAAACCTTCAGACTACCAAGGACATGTTTTTCTTGGGGAGCTGAAGACTCTTAAACTTTACAGCCCATTAGCAGAAGCTCCTCTGTAACGTACATATGAACCATGCTGTCCAGATGTGCGGCCCCTCCAGTCCCTTGCAGAGGTGTTGCCTAATCTCTGGAGGAAGCATCTGAAGGCCAGCTCATGGCAGTGATTCCTGGGTGAAGATGGGGAATGGAACTTCAGGACCAAAGGCAGTGTTTTTCAGTGCCTTCCTTTCTCTCTCATTCCATAGGGTACGGTAGGAATGTACTCAAATTCTTAGCTGCGTTAAGTAATGAAAGGCAAGAGTGTTCTGATGTTCCATCTTAACAAACACAAAGCCCAACAAAGCTTTACTCCCAGTCATTTTAGAAAGCAGAAAGTGGCTGTTGATTGCAAATGAAAGACTGAACAGGAGACTGAACAACTTTTAAAGTCCAGAGAGATAGAACTGCAGGGATTCTTACTCCATATGTGTCACATTCCTTCATCATCTTATTTTCACTTTTTTCTTCTCTTGCTCAACCCCTCCTTTGCCACAGAAATACAAAGAGCTGCCTAGAGAGTTGACACAGATGTAAAATGGGGTATGGAAGTAGAAGTGAAAAGTGAATCTGGAATGGACTGCCAAGGGAGGTGGTGGAGTCACCAACCCTGGGGGTGTTCAAGGAAAGGCTGGATGTTGTGTTGAGGGACATGGTTTAGTGGGAGCTATTGGGAATAGGTGAACGGTTGGAGTGGATGATCTTTTAGGTCTTTTCCAACCTTGGTGATTCTATGATTCTATGAAGTGATGATATCCTTAACACTTAACATGCTAGGTTGGCTGTGTGCTGAATTTGTAAGATTCAGGCTAAGTTACCTAGCTGGCACAATGAGCACCAGCACAACTGCCTAGGTAATTTGGTGCCCAGATATTGGTGTTTGTAGAACAGGACCAAAAATCTCCGTGCATGTTTGTGGAAATTGACCAGTTTGTGTAACATCTTCAGTGTGTTTCTTTATTGTACCATATGAATATATGATCAGAGTGGAGACAGTGAGCAAGCACAAAAGCTGATTACATGTTAGGTTGGTCTGCCAGGTATAGAGAAGAGCTCTCATTTAGTAGGTTGTGCTTGTCAAGCCCAAACAAGGGAACAGTCATGGAGGAAACATATGTTGATACACTCTGAAAGTCTGCTTCTCTGTCTTTCACGTGAGTCATAAGAACTGGCAACAACAACAACAAAAAATACTTTTCAGTGATTCCTTGTGAAACAAAAGGGAACCATGTGCTATTACTAGACTGTCAGGGATACACAGGAACATTTTCCCACAACCAACTTGACACCTGGCTGCTCACCAAGAACATGTGCTTGCAAAGTCTTGAGTGAGATACAGTAAAGCACAGCCTACCTCCTGGGGTGAAGGGTGTGCTACACTTAGTGATTTAGGAGGTATGAAAGAAATGAGAAGCAAAATGCTTCTGAAAGGTAGAATGTGGCAGCTGGAGATAATTCCTAACCTGTTCTGGGAGGGATGGGTGGTAGTGGTTGTCTCACACTTTGGTAAAGTGGTGTATTATACTTCACTAAAAACTTATTTTTAACCCTTTTCATGGAATTCATAGAATGGTATGTGAGTTACTGGAATTGTTTCTGAAGTGCATATATTTGGAGTCAAATGTGTGTATGTGTGTGTATGTTGCACAGGTACTATCTGTACATGTTAACAAACATGTTTAAAAACACTTTCTCCCGTAGCAGAGTAAGACATCCTATGCCTGTGATGGAATCAAGATGCATCAGAAGCATGCAGTCCTGTCATCTGTCCACTAATACTTTTCCTGGAACTCATGTTGCATATGAGCAGCCCAAACAGCTCCCTTTATTATCAGGCTGAAGAAGAGAAGATAGTAATAGTGATATGTAAGTGCAGGAAGTTAAGCCCATGGGGGAAGTGTATGCAGGAGAGGAGATCTCCCATCACCTAGCTTAAGTGGCAGCTTGAGTCATAAAAAGCCACACATTCGAGAGAACTTGGTTTAGATTATTTTGTTGTGTACTAAAAACTTGCCTGAAGGTTCATCCAAAAGGAGAGCAGCTCTTCTAATCTGCTTCTGCGGCATTTTAAGATTCCCGCAATGTAAGGAAAATGTTTTCTTGAATCTGAAATGTAGAAGGAACTGAAAGCTCTGACTGACAGCAATAACAAGAAACTTTTAGTGCTTCTCTGCTTCTCTGACCTAAGCTTTTGATTTGTTCCTTCGAGACATGAAGTGAAACGCATGGATGAATCGTGTGCACAAATGGAGAGTTCTTAATAATATGCAGATCTATCTATCTATATATCCATACAAATATGTGTATTTAAGAAATACTGCCTGCTAATTTGAACTCTGTGTCTGCTCAGTAAGATGAACAATGAAGTTTACTGCAGTTTTTGCTACTGCTATACTGAGCTTTGTATTAAGAAAAAAATATGGGACATGGAGTAGAAGGATCAGGCTTGATGTCATTATTTTTGGGTGGATGTTCTGAGAAAATTGCAGGGTGGCACAGGGTAGCACCACGGACTTTTTTATGGGACATTAAGAAAGTCTCAAATGCTTGCAGATGGAAATGTAGTGTATGCTACGTTACATTAAAGAGAAACAGCTTACTTTCCGGAGCTTCAAGTCAGATAATGTTAAGAAAATAATGGTGATGTGTTTTGTCTGCGCATTTTGGGTGGCTGTGGAAGCCAGTCTTCCTGCTTTACCACTTGTTTCTTCTTTAAGAGGCTTCCTCATCTCTCTGATATCTAGATTCCAAAGAGCAGGCAACACTGCTAGTTATTTATGCTAAGTATTGTCAAAATAAAATCCAAAATATTTTAAGTGCTCACTTTCAAGTGTATGTTTTCTGTCCTAATGTTCCTAATGGTTTCTAAGAAGTGGTAGCTTGCTAACTGCTCAGAACTTTTGTGACCTCTTTTCAATCATTTACTAATCCGTCTTGTAAAATATTATTTAGTCTCATTTCGATAAGATCACAAGGTGAAGTGGATTTTCTGGACTATAGTCTTGAGATGATGAGCTGCTATTTATGTATAATATACTTGTTGCATTTTTATTCTGTATATTATACATACAGCCTATACAGATGGTGTTCAAGTTTGAAGAGAAAACCACTTATTAAATCTTTTTATAACAGTGTGTGTGCTTACTGATTTGCTGCTCTAGTTTTTCGCCTTTAATAATGCTTGTAAACCTAGCATTTTATGAGGAGAAGCTGCAACCCTTGAATTGGAAATTGACTGTTTAAAAGTTGCTTTATGAGGCTAGAATTTCTGTTTGATTCTGGATTAAACACTGGCCAGTCTCGTAGACTGATCTCCCTTCTCAAGCATTTTCACCTCGTTAAGTTTGTGTAGAACAAAGCGTGCTCTGACACTGTCGCTTTATCACACTTCCTGTTACTGAGTGGTGCAGTAGGGACCATCCGGATGTATAATAAAAAATTAATGAAGAACTTAGCTTTATATGTGGAACAACAGCATTCAGTTTGCTTTGCTACAATAGCATTAACATCCTATTGCAAACAAGCATGAATGCAGTAGACCTTATTTATCTCACTAGTCAGCAGCAATCACTCTTGACCATGCACCAGAGCCAGATTTGCTGAGTGAGGAGATGCCTTTTTTATTCTGTTATTTATCAGAGCAGAACTGCTGCCTTTACTCTCAAAGCACTTTATTTATGTATTTTGAAGATTGCACTCTTGCAGAAGAAGTGAAGTGTAAACCCATTTGAGGAGAAACTGCATTCAGAAGAGTACTTCAAATCTGCTTTTAAAGGTTATTTCCCACTTTTTTTTTTCTTTGTTTCCCATTATTCAATATTTATCAAATAGATTCAAAGAAACTTGCTATTTGGTGAAGTTATTTGTATGCTCCCCTGGAGCTGTTGATAAAATGCCTGTGATAAAATACTAGTCAGCCTGTATAAAAGTAGGTTGCAGCAAGCTAGAGCAAAGCACAAAACCAGCATGAGCTGTTCAGATGCTTCATTTGTTTTCAACTTCATTATTTGTCTTTAAACATGTAAAATGTAATGACTTCAGTTTTATTCACCTTTCCCAAAGGGGGAAGAGGAAAGTCCAAAAAGGGGGACCCTGAGGAAAAGCAAGCAGGTCTCATTGGCAGGGCCTTGAACTAGGTTTGAAGAAAGAGCTGGGTAATAGTGAGCCTGCCCCGGGGAAAGTGAGAGACAGCTTAGGTTAGAGAGACAGGATGCTAGTGGAGGCCCTCAACCTGCTGTTCTGAGATGTGCTGGCAACACTGCAGCGCATCTGAAATCTAATGACATGAACCAGGGACCACTGAGGCAATAGGAGAAGACAGTAGGGAAACTCAAGTGAAGTACTTCAAAGGAATTAAGGAGTTATTCCCCAAGAAGGCACTAAGGCCATAAAAATATAGAAGATTGGTGAAGACCTACAAGATCATCCAGTCCACCTGGATCACCAATAGGTCTCACTAAACCATATCCCTCAACACAACATCTAAACATTCCTTGAACACCTTCAGGGTTGGTGATTCCACCAACCTTCCTCAGCAGTCCATTCCAGCACCTGAGCATTCTTTTGGAAAAGCAGTATTTCCCAACCTGAATCTCCCCTGGCGCAACTTGGGGCCATTTCCTCCAGTTCTATCACCAGTTACACAAGAGGCCAATCCCCAGCTCACTACAGCCTTCCTTCAAGTAGTTATAGAGAGTGATAAGATCATTCACCCCTGAGCCTCCTCCAGACTGAACAATCCCAGCTCCCTCAGCCACTCCTCATAAGGTCTGCACTCCAGACCCCTCATCAGATTCTCTGCCTTTCTCTCAACACACTCCAGGGCCTCAATGTCCTTCTTGTAGTGAGAGGCCCAAAACTAAACACAGTATTCGAGATGCAGCCTCACCAGTGCTGAGTACAGAGGGATAATCACTTCCCTGTTCCTGCTGGCAGCACTGTTTCTGATACAAGCCAGGATGCCATTGGCCTTCTTGGCCACCTGGGCACATTGCTGGCTCACGTTCAGCTGAGCATTGACCAATACCCCCAGGTCCATTTCCTCTACACCGTCTTCCAGCCACTCTGCCCCAAGTCTGTAGAGTTACCTGGGGTTGCTGTGGCCAAAGTGCAGGACTTGTTGAACTTCATCCCAGTGGCTTCAGCCCATCCACCCAGCCTGTCCAGGTCTCTCTGCAGGGCATCACTACCCTCAGGCAGATTGACACTTCCTGCCAACTTGGTGTCATCTGCAAGCTTACTGAAGGTGTTCTCAATGCCCTCGTCCAGATCATCAATAAAGGTATTAAAGAGGACAGGCCCCAGTATAGACCCTTGGGGAACACCACTCATGACTGGTCGCCAGCTGTATTTATCTCCATTTACCACCACTCTCTGGGCACAGACCTCCAGCCAGTTCTTTACCCAGCCATCTACCCAGCTGAAATGCCTCTATACCAACGCTCACAGCTTACGAAATAAGCTGGAGGAGTTGGAAGCCACCGTGCTTCTAGAAAACCATGACATAATTTCCATCACTGAAACCTGATGAGATGATTCCCGTGACTGGAATGTGGCTATTGATGGCTAAAAGCTGTTCAGAAAGGACAGATGATGAAGGAGGGGAAAAGGCAGGGATAGGTACCCTGTGAGGAGTATAAGGATACTGCTAGTCTGTTGTAGAGATAGAATCAGGAAGGCCAAGACCCAACTGGAAATGGACTTGGCAAGGGGTGCAAAGAGGAATTAAGAAAAGCTTCTAAAGATGTATCAGCCAGAATAGGAAAGCCCAAGAATGAGTATCCTCCTAGTGAGCATCACAGGCAAGCTGGTAACAACAGATCAAGAAGAAGGCAGAGGTACTCAATAACTTTTCTGCCTCAGACTTCACTGGCAACTGCTCTTCACGTGCTTGTCAAGCAGAATTTGGGGACTGGAGGAACAGTGTCCATCCTACCCCACTACAAACAAAGATCATGTTTGCAAACACCTTAGGGACGTGAACATCCATAAATTTATGAGTCCCAGTGAGATGCATCTCAGAGTCCTGAGGAAATTGGCTGATGTAGTCACCAAGCTACTCTCAGTGACATTTAAAAAGTCATGATGTTCAGGTGAGGTGTCTGGTGACTGGAGAAAAGGCAAGGTTGCACCAACTTTTAAGAAGGATATAAGGGACAACCCAGGGAACTACTGACCTATCAGCATCACCTCTGTGCTGGGGAAGACTGTGGAACAGACCCACCTGTAAGCTATGCTGGAGCACATGGAAGAGAAAGGTGATACAGGATAACTAGTGTGGTTTCACCAAGTACAAATCCTGCCTGATCAACCTAGTGGAGTTCTATGATGGCATAACTGCATCAGTGGATGAGGAAAGAGCCACTAATGTCATCTATCTGGACTTCAGTAAGGCTTTTCACATGGTCCCCTACATCCTTCTTTCCGAATTGGGAAGTTACAGATTTGACGGGTGGACTGTTTGATGAACAGTCAAACCCAGAGAGTGGTAATCAATGACTCAATGTCCAGATGGAGTTCAGTAATGAATGGTGTCCCTCAGGGGTCAGTACTGGAAAACTAAAGAAAGTACTAAAGTACAGTACTAAAGAAAGGGGAAAAATACAAATCAAAACTTATATGTGACCTGCAAAAGAATGAAAGGATTTCTAGTACTTTGCAAAGTGAAGAGTATGTGAGGCTTGAACTTTCCCCACCCTCTTCTTATTACCCTCTGTGAATTGCTTTGGTTAGCGTTGTATTTGTTTCATTTTTAGTTTGACAGTTTTGAGATTTTTGTGCTGTTGCTCACTTGATTTGCCAGAAGAGTTCTTGAAACTTCAACATCTTTTAAGTCATGAGACAATTTTAATAAACTTGGATTTCCTTCTGAAAGGTGAACTTAGTGCTTAAAATCAAATAGTGAAGAGTGTTTTAAACACTTTTTTCTCATCTACACTGGCTTTCTCCCACCTCTGTTGTCATTCAGCTGTTCTGCAGTGAGGAAAGGGGGAAGGAGGAATGTATTCAATTTGCTGGAAACTGCTATGGTCACTGGGGGTTGTAAACAATATGATTTGCTATAGTACCTGGAATTTGCTCAGAACCTTGCTGTTGTTGGTGAAGCAGTAGCTATCCAGTTTGCCCATATGGTCACAATATGTACAGCAAGACTTGTTCCTTTTTTGTTTTGTTTTGTTTTGTTTTTTTTAATACCTCCCAAATAGTTTGCTTTCAACACTATCCTGAGCTTTACAGGGTTTGTTCCTGCATGTGGGAATCATGACGAACTGTGGTGTAGGATGTTTGAACCATTAAGTAATGTGCAGCCTGCTGCACTTGGCATAGATGCTTACTGCAGTTTCACTGTGTAGGCAAAGCCAAGCATACCAGGGCATATTGAGGAGTTACAATTCTTATTTAAATATCTGTCTTTGAATACATATATATGTGTATGTGTGTGTATATGATATATATATATATGAATGTATATATATATATATTTACAAATACATGAATAAATCTATATGTGAATTACACTAATCCAAAATTATGACATCACTTTACAGCTTGACAGATTGTCTGTTCTAGATAGTAAACGTTCGTTCTGTGCTCTGTGCCAGAGGACAGAGTTGGTTGTAAACCAATTACTCTCCTCCCCAGCCCCATGGTGAGGCCTCCGTTAAAGGGACTGTATAAACAGCTGTGGCAAGGCTGTTGTGAATACAGATGTCTTCCTGAAGTGGGATCTCTGAGTCGCCAGGGACCATGCAGGCCGTATTTAATGGATTTACAAGAACTTCTCCATGCATCAGCCAACTGAGCTGTGCTTTTCTCCTCCAGAGAAATGCTCCTTTGACTTCTGACCCCAGTCCTTCCACCCATGTGCTGTCCACCTTTCTCCTCTGCTCCTGCAGCTTTCTGCCCTTATTCTACCTCCTTATCATCAGCCTGTTTGCCCAAACAAATTTCCTAAAATTCTATTGAACTGCGTATCATTCACAGGTTGGTAGCTGTACTCTAGCAAAGGTCTTTACTTCTGCTCTAAATCCTATTCAGATATGATGGGATGTAAGTGTGAGAAAAAGATGGGAGAGTTTATTTACTGGCACTCAGGAGTTAATTGTCAATCACTTTCTGACTGTACTATGGCTTGAGGAATTATAATGATTGTATTATAAAACAATTGTGATCGATACATCCAATTTTGATTGCATAATACAACTCATAGATCACATCCTGGGCAAACTTCGAAGCTGTTTTGAGTAGCAAGTTGGACTGGATGACCTCCAGAGGTCATTCCAAATGCTAAATATTCTGTAATATATACCAGGCCAATAAACGTAATGCATTTACAGAGTAGATGGTGCAAATCAAAGAATTCGTGAGTGTAGGAGAGTCAGGAAGAACAGGTGATTTACAAGCTGAAAGATAGAGGGGAGTTAAGCATGTGTCTTTCTTTTTCAACTTAAAACCCTTGTAGACTGATATTCTAAGGGTCACTGCTGTATATCTGATAGATCTCAGGAATAAAGGTCTATGGGTGTATCTTGAATGAATTTTGTTTAATATTCTTGTTCTTAACTCTCCTGAAAAGAGAGCAAGCTGCAATGTTTAGTGCTAAAGATATGGAAGTATTGTGTATGGGGGTAAAATCAGGTTAAAAAAAATAATAATAATTTGTAGCCTTTTTATCATCTGTGATAGCTCATTAACTTCTTGATATCCCTTTATGCCCATTTAAAAACAGCCCAGTAACAATATAGTGATCCCACTTATTCACTAGAATAAAACTTTCTACAAAAGATTTTATCTGAGTGATATGTCCATATTTTATTCATTTTGCAGTTGACTTGTTATGCTTTCGAATCACTGAACTTTCATTCTTCGTGAAACACATTATTTGTTTTGTTACTATTGTCACATGGCATAAGCATATCATTGCTTGTCTATAATGTTCATAAATGTTTGTGTTTTTATAGCTCAGTGTATATCAGATACTAGTAGATAGCATACTTTCTGTTGATTTTTTTTCCTTTTTTTTTTTCCATGAAGTAGATAAAGAATCATATACATTTGGAATTTGAATAGTAAGTAAAAATCTAACATGGTACAAATACTGGACTGAAAGTGAAATCAACCCAGTTCTGGGATGTGTTTTATACCTTTGATATCTGCTTTAGTTACCTGATATTTGATTTGAAACTACCTTTATTTTTGGAAGATGGATGCTGAAGATTGTTTTCTTTTCATTTGCACTTTTAATACCAGTATTATTAACTTACATATCCCCAAACTGAAGCCTTGGTCAAGTCATGAGCCACTTGGAGTTTTCCTGGATCCTCTTTATAAGTTTTCCAAACCATGCCCTGGGAGCTTATGAAGAGTGCTGGCTCCAGTGATACATGCTGTCCACATGAGCCATGCCACAGAAAGCCTAAATATTGGCCTGAACTCTGCCTTAATTTTCATTATTTTTTTCCTCTTTTTTTTTTTTCTTTTTTTTTTTTTCCCCCTGACTGTAGGAGAGTGGGAAGAAATAGTCTCTTCTTGTATGGAGTGGGTGATACCTTTAGGGTTATGAAGATTCCTGCAATAAACATAGAAATCCAGAAGCACTTGAGATGACATCTAGCCCAAACCAGAAAGCACAGCCAGCAGTTTCAGGTTCCCTTGCCTCTGAGGATGATGGCAAGCAGGTCGTTCTGCACTACTGGGTACACCCTCCAACTGTGGTCTGCTTTGGTAGAACCGGCTGGTGAGGTCCCTGCCAGCCACGTGTGTCATTTTGTTGTTTCATAAGCCAGTGTCAGCTAATATTGCTGCCCCTGCTCCCAGGTGTATTGTTTCTGAAACCTTTGGACTTGGCTCAAGGGGTGTGTGCTTTGGGAGGGGATTCTGTAGTGGAAAACCCCATGGCGGGGCTTGGCCACATGAGTTCCCAACTGCTGTCACTCAAGGGCTGGTGTGTGGCATCTGCTGTGGGCACAGGTAACAGGTGGTAACATGTCAATCCTTCTGATTTGGAAGGTACCTACTTTTAAAACTGGCTGGCAACCCTGCTTGTGACAGGGGGATTGGAACTTGATGATCATTAAAGTCACTTCCAGACCAGACCATTCTGTGGTTCTGAACAAATGTATTTGTCCTCTAGTATTTTTCTAGCTCATAAAGTCCATCTCTTTCTGCTATTTGAGGGTGGATATTCCTCCTACTCACCTTGCTGCTCTTGCTAAGTGCTAATGCCTGCACTACAAAAATAGAAACCAGTGACTTATATTCAGTCTTGGTGATACATAACCTTGGAATCTAGTCTGTCATGAAATAAACTGTAAATAATTAAACTTTACCTCCGTGGAACCCTCACCGAACCTGGGCGGTTTCTAGTTGCAACCTTATAACAGTTAACATCTAACTAATTCACTTCCCAGAGATTGTTTATATGTGGTTGCCAAAACAAATAAAAATCAAATGCTACCTCTACTTTTTTTTTTTTTTTTTTTTTTTTTTTTTTTTAATGTATATAGCACAGTAACCACCATCCCCAAATAAAATATCTTTAAAGAAACACTGATACAGCTGCAGAATGGGTGAACCTCTGTTCCACCTTGGCCTAGCAGCTTAAAATAGGAACAGGCCCTGCAGTTCACAGTCTCCTTTCTTTTTTTTTTCATTATTCTTAAATTTGTCAAAACTATGAAGCTCCATTCTCAAACAATCTGACATTGGCACTTGAGGTATTTTTCCTTTATGTCTAAAGCAAAGGTGTTGAGGAGGAGCCAGGGGGCATATTTTTAAGAGCAGAGAAGGAAGAGGGAGATAGAAAATCTCTGGAAAGAGTAAATTTCCTTTCTTAAACTTCATTGTGAGTTTGGAGTATTCGAAGAGTGCCAGCCTCTTCTGGTTTAGGTTTTTGAATTGGGCAATTTCAGGAGTTCTGAGCAGAATAATCCATGTGCAGTAGTGCTCAAATTATCCAATGTGGGATTTAATCCTGAGAGCAAACATATTGTGTTGAAATAAATTATTTACTTAGGCATTTGGAACTGAGTGTTAAAGATGACAAAAACATCCAGCTGACTGCATCAGCGTGTGCACTAATATTACTCACACCATGTTTTTCTTCTGAGAATCATCCTGCTGTATGCAAGTCCCCTGATTCTCCTGAAATGTTAATGTTTTTCAAAGTCAGTAATTAAAAAAGTCTGATGGAATCTGGGCAGTTGATTAATATATGATTCCTTCACCCTCCTTCCACTCTGCGGAAAGGGCAGGACTGAAAAAGAGAAATGATAGCTTTCATGTGGAGAGAAACTGGTTTGCATCTCTTGATGCTCTCCTTTTAAAAATTTCTTTCCTTTCTAATTCATGTTAACTGTTTGCATATTGTGTAGTTGATTGAAAAATGACTCCAGCTTCCAAGCAGTGTCCATCTCAGTAATGTTTTGCATCCTACCTCTAAATAGTTCTGAAATTTCCTTCCTGTCCTCTAACAGGGTTTTCAAGAATTTTGATAACCTTATGGACTTCCTTTTCCTGCTTTTTAAAAAATTTGATTATTCGTATTGTGCTGTAGCTTCAAGTATTTCCTGTATTAGCAATCACCTTTCCAGTGTTTGTTTTCTGCATGCAATAAGCCAGGGATCTTAAAAAATGCAATAATAATAATAAATTTAAAAAATGGTTGGAGTGAGGTTTTTGACTGCCTTTCTTTTTAGGCTTGGGAGAAAGGTACATAGCTGAATTTAATTTTGTGAGATGTGGACAGTAGGCAAAATATATCACAGTTTAGAGAGATGCATTTCTCTCTAGAATAATTCAAAAATACTCAAAAACTCATTCTGCTGCTTGCAGTTTCCCTGTGGTTTGAAATATGTCCCAAATTCCTCAAGTTCTATGCAATCTCTTTCACAGAGGAGTGGAAGTGCTCAAACCTGAAGCTGTGGTTGCTTCCTCCCCTCCTTGTAGCTCTCTGCTCTTGAGCTGGGGGTGTCCAAAAGATGTTTCTGACTAATGAAGCACCCTGTGCTCGGCCAACAGCCTGACTCATGAATGAGGGATTTCTTCCGTTCCTTGCCTCAGCTTGGACGGTTTTGGAAATCATCTCTGGAAAAGCATTTGTAGTCAGTTTGACATTAGCTTGTATATTGCTTTGTGCATCATGTGTATTATCCTCCTTCGGGGTGCGCTAAAGCGTGACACAGAGAACTCTGGTAAGAACAGCCTATTATTAAGGAAGTGCAAAGTACATGACATCACCTTGCCCACTCTTCCATTTCAGGAGCAAGTCCAAAAGTGTCTCATCTCCTCTCAAAAAAAAGCCACATTAGAGCATCCTTCCTATCATGTAGAGAGCACAATTTAAAGACTTGCTGGTTAACCACTTGAAAGTGCAATCTGCTGCAATTTGGTACTTTTGACTTCTTTGCTGAGAAAAGGCTATGCCATGAATATCAGCAGTTTCAAAGGATGGGCATTGCTGCTGCTGCCCTGTGTGCTCCTGGAGCACTTCATCCTGGTGGTGGGCCAGAGCCCTCTGGTAATGAATGCTGCAGCCACATTGCTACTTCTGCTATTAATTACAAGTAAAGTGAATGTTCGGTGTTGCTTGAGCCTCCAGATTGCACCAGGTTTAGAAAGAGCGTGGTGGCTGTCAAGCTGATGCTTCTGCTTCTAGCTGCCATGGAACAGTTGACTCCAAGGAGGGGAAGGTTCTGTGCAGTCTGAGGAGCGAGGCCAAAGCCCAGCTGTGATCTACACTGAAGCTTCTGGTGTTCACCTGGGCAGCAGGAGATATTAGGATGCCTGGTGGGATTTCTATTACATGATAATGGACACTCTCCCTCCCCACAGTCAGCAAAAGGATTTATAAAGTCATTTAGGAACTTAATAAAGTTCCTTGCAGAAGCATGCAGATATTTTGGGAATTCTTCTAAACTGAGTTGCTTTGTTCCATACTAGGAAAACAGGGACACAGTCTTTCAAGAGTGATAGTTTCAAGATTATTTGCCTTGAATGCCATTATTTGAGCCTAAAGAGCATGCACTTTTTCCTCATCCCCAGAGAACCATTAGTCATCTTTTCTATAAATCTGTATTGGTTTTAGCATGTCTCAAGGCTGTCAGCTGAAACTCCGTGTGCCTTTTCTTTAGCCAAGTATCCAAACTGAGGACCTTCCCAAGGCCCTTGTAGAATCAGATGTGATTCAGTTTGTGTTCTGTACTGCAATTCTGGTGGGGTAGAAGAGGACCCATTGAGTGTGGGTCCTTCAGGATCAGAAGAGAAGAGTGCTTGTGTCCTCACGGGCCTCACCTGTGCCTCACCTGCTCCCATTTTTATTTTGGGCACAAGATTTTCAAGAGGTACTGCTTCAATAGTGGGATTGGAAAGCAGCCAGGACCCTAGCCCAAGCGAGCATTCTGGAAGCAGGAAACAGGTTGTAATCCCTGTAATCTTTGATGTCCCTGGGCTATGAGAGCACCTAGCTGGCCCTGGTTTTATTTCTTATGCTGCTTTTAGAAAAAAATGGGCGCGTATATCTCCCATTAACGTCACCCAAGAGGCTGGTACTGCCTGTGATTCAATTCCGCTTGGAAGAACTGAGTCACAAATCTGAATAATAGCAAAGGGAGCATATTTTTTGGAAGTATACATTGCTGAAATGTCACCTTCAGTGTGCTGGACTCCAGCCATGCTGTTTTCCCTTCCATAAAGGGCACAAAGGTAGTTAGCTTGGCTAGAAATTAATTGTGCCAGTGCCTTTGGCTATGGGTATTGAACTTACTGCTCATGGACAGCACATCATGGAGGCTTTCTATAATCTTGTGGCCTCTCTTTGCAATAAAATATAGTGAGCACATCAGTGAAGGAATGTGGATATGGAGTATACTCATGTTACAGTAAGGGCAAATCTGGAGAGAGCAAAAGAATTTATGAAGTCATTTAGGTCTGTTCAACTCAGTAGTGGTGAGAAACAGAAGAATGGACCCCTGATCCCCAGGCCTTTTGTGAAATACCAGTTTGAGGAAAGAAGTCTCTTAAAAACTACCTGCTTGGTTCATGAAGAAAATGTTTAAAATGTTTAAAGCAATAGTTGGAAAATATAAACTACAAAATCTGTTTACAAAGAAAACCCCACCTCTCCAATGCTTGTTCAACCTCTGTTGTGAAATATGGTATTTATAGCTGTCAGTGTTAATTGTCTCTGTGGTCATCCAACCCAGTCAGACAGATGAGGATAGTCATGATGCTGATGGCAAGCTGAATAACTTGCTCAAAGGCCATGGAGATCATGAGAGAACTGTAAGGGCTGTACTTGTCTTTTCTTTTTTTTCTTGAAATACTGCTGTACAAAAGGAAAAGGAGGAGAAAAGCAAAAGGCTGAATTAAACAATATAAGGAAAGAGAAGAGGTTATGCAAAGTTGAAGAAGCAAGGGGATATGGTTTAGAAAAACACTGAGATAATGAAAGATAATATATAGATGAAGTAACAGTAATACTTTTTCCTCCCCCTAAAAACTTGCCTTGTGGGCTCCTTTGGGAAAATAGAAGTTGACGTCTGCTTACTTTGGATAGCTTAGTTGGAAAAACAAGTGAGATGGTGTGCATGAGACATCATCTTTGTAGGCCAGTGCTGATATGCATTATAAGTTATAAAAGATAGAGGAGGTTACAGTGACCTAGCTCTTCTTTATCAAGCAAGACTGAGGAAGAGGATTTTTTTTATAAGCCCATTCTAGCACTGATTGTTGTTGTGTATTGTTATTACCTTTTATTTTTTACGATTAATAAGCTAATGTATTTCTTGGACATGCTGTGGGTAGAAGCAGTATCAAGTGCATTTAAACTGCAGCAAGGATTTAGAGTATTTATTGAGAACATTTTCAAGAGGAAGGGTAGTGAGCCCATGAGATCCCCAGACTTCGCTTTTAGCCTCTCTTGTTGGTGTTCCCAAGGGAGAGGTTGGGCATCTTTTGGAAAGTGCCTTGACACAGTTGTTCGTATCTTTAGGATGGGAGATGATTTCTTTCATTTTCAGCCCAATCTTCTGATTCTGTGAAGCTGTTTAGAAAAACACTGGATGTGGGGAAAGTACTTGTGCACAATATAATCCTCTGTGATCTGAGTAGTTTCCAACAACTTCCATCAGGTTCCTGCGCACTTCGGTTCTGCACAGATTCTGCCCTAGGTTTGACAGCAAGCATCTGGATCAGAGTCCTGCATGGAACTGTAGGTTCCTAAGCATATTTTTCAGTATGTTTGTTAATTATATCTGCCTCTAAAATATGAATATGTGTACTTCAGTATCTTTTATCTTTTTTACATAGAGTGGAATTCAAGAAAATATGTACTTAAGACTTGAAACCTGTAAAGATATCTGAAAGCTTTTATTCATGTGAGACCTTCTTTAAAAGCATTTCTTTTATTCTTTAGACTAATTTTCCTCCTTTAATTCATTCTCACAGTAGTATAAAGACATATTTGATGTAAATAAGTAATAAGTACTGAGAATAGTGTACAGAAAAAAAGGATAAAAAGTAGAGAAAACAAGAGTTCAGCTTTTCATAGGTTTTCAGAAGTCTTTGGGTGCTTGCCAGAAGTGCTGGCTCTAATCCAATGTGCTTTTATTGGCATACATGGACAAATTATCCAGGACACAGCTATTTTTCTTACTGTAGTAAAAACAGGGACTCTGAATGGAGGCTTTGTGTAGGACAAATATTTTTCCTTTGAAAATGGGTACAAGTTTAAAGTTTATCTAATGTGCCTTCTGGAAAAGGAAAAATTATCCTCATTCTCAAGAAATAGAAAATATATAGCAGTATAGGCAACACCACTCTATAAACAAAATTAAATCATTGGTGAGGAGCTGCTGAAGTTTTTTAATGAACAAGATTCCTTAGTTTCCTGCAGTATGTGAGAGAGAGCTCAGCTTATAAGAACATGGATAGGACAGGGGGAAATAGTTTTAAATTAAAGGAAGGGAGATTTAGATTTGGTGTGGGGGGAAAATTTTTGCTGAGAGAGAGGTGCTGGAATAGACTGCCCAGAGAAGTGTGAATGCCCTGGAGGTGTTTAAGGCTGGGTTGGATTGGGCCCTGAGCAATCTGATCTAGTACTTGACCTATGGTCTGGGAACTCTGCCTATGGCGTAAGGGTTGGAACTTGATGATCTTTGAAGACCCTTCCAACCCAAGCCATTCTATGATTCTATGATTCTATGATTCTATATACATAGACGTGTGCACACATATACGAAAGTATATTTGTCCATGAGTGTAAGCAGGAGGAGAAGGATCTTATGGGAAATAGTGCTCAAGATAGCAGTAATTGTTTTAAGGACTATATTAATGAGTAATCTTTGCTGTCTCCATTGAAAGTGTAACTCACTTTGCAGTGGTATCGTTGCTATGAAAGTCAAGTTGTTTGTGAAGTCTGACAGCTCCATTTGGTAACATGTATTGGAAGTACCAAGTCAAAATGTGCTTTTCTGGGAGTGAGGAGGGAAAAAAAAGTGCACCCAACCTATAGTGTCTCTAATGACTGTTAATCTTACAGAGAGCCATAAAATAGTGACTCATCTTGAAAATGAGATTATTTAATTCTTTCTTAGCTCCATAGGAGGGTAACCACATACATGAAAATAAGATGTCATGTGAGTATTTCTTATGTCATGTTGACATCACTGGAGTCAGTTCTGGAACAGTTCTAGAAGTGCATGGAAATCAGTGGTGTACTTTGATTTCCCCAACTTTTCCCTGTGTGTCTCTAGGCAGGAAAAGATCAAAAGGCATTAACATTGCTGATGTAACCCCTGCCCTTTCTGTTCTCCACCCTACCACAAATTCTTATTGTACACATGCTTGTTTCTAATATAAAATCTAAGTGGAGAACAGTAATTTCATCTTCTGGAAGATCTTAGAAAGTTGGCTTCCTTCAAGACTTTTGGAAACTTTCTGAAAAATAGAGCTCCCCCTAGGTTTCCTGGGAGCAAGGTGTTATTAGGCTCCAGTCCCAGACTGAGGTTTCCATTGGGAACCTAGCTGACATCAGTAAAAACATTTGGACTTTGGAAATGCCTCAGAAAAATGTTTTCAATTCAGTGAATCAGCAAATTGGAATAAAATAACTGGTTGCAGTCTTTTTGGATTGCTTTCTTGTGATGCCTTGTTAAATTTGACATGGCAACCAGCAATGACAAATTTCTGGACAGATTTTATTGTGGCATGTGAAAATTCAAGCTCCACAATTATTGGAAATTCGAGCCAAATCCATTTTGTGCTGATTATAATTGGACTTTTAAAATGATTTCTAGCGTGGTCATCTTTAGTTGCTGAATGTTTACTGGAACCCTAGTGAGTGATTAGTGGTAAGGGCATTGAAATTTACGAAACCAACAAACAAAAAACTCCTTACTTTGACTTTTAAAAATCAAATCTGTAGCTCAGAACATTAAAATCGGAGGTTTTTGTGAATGTGAATTTCCAAATAATCTGTTAATTGATTTGAAAAGGAACTCTTTTTTTCTGTACTCGATCAGGTAATTGGAAAAATGATCATCAACAGGTGAATATGTTTTCATTTCTGAAATGCTTGTGGGGCAAGAGCTTTGCCCAAATTCCTGGAGGATGAAGGTGTATCTGTGTAGTGAGAAACAAATAACTGAAATTAGGAAAACCAGAGGCACAAAATGCCAAGTTTAAATTGCTTTTGTTCCCACAAGTTGTAGAATCTGTTTTCACTCAGTCTTGGTTTCATGCTATCAAGGCTGAGTAATGAGCGTATGCTGTCGATTCAGTGGTGGGCTGTGACTTCATGCAGCTGTGACCTCAGTTCAGCACGTTCTCATGCACTTGATGACTTTCTGCTACCTAATTGTTTCCCTGGCATGGACCAGTCAGCCATGCTTAGATTTTTAAGATAGTGCCTTTTGTTTACTGAATTACTTTTGTTTATTGAATTGGAGTGTGGTCTCTTTGGATTACGTGCAGATTAATGCAAACAAAGGTGGATGTTCAAGATTGTTTATTGGCCCAAATAAGCCCCACTAGCTGATGTTTGGGTGAAGGTGAGGTATTGCGTGTCTCAAAGTGCTGAGAGCTGTGTAGGCTGCCTCAAGGTTAAACATCTTACTGCACATAGTCATATGCCTGTTTTTAACCCTCCATTAGGAGAAGCTGTCCTTGGAATTTGTTGTTGCAGATTCTTGGTTCAGAATGGAAAGCCTCAGAGAAATGCTGCGTGGTTCTGACTTCTTGGCTTCACAGTTCTTATAACTGAACAAACTGCATGACACTTTTCATATCTCTACACTACTCCTCACTGCTGTGGGGTGGGAATTGATGCTATGTTATAACCCTAGAGGGTGTCTAAAGGGTATTTGAATTACAAGGAGAAAAAAAAAAAGTGATATTTCCTTGAAACACATACCTTTCCAGTGCATATTTTCCAGTAACAACAAAGTCTTACTGTATTCTTATGGCATTAAGTTGAACATCCCAGTCAGCTCACTCATCTTTCTAGTGTGACAGCAATATGGATTTTTTGTTTCTTCCAGATAGGAACATTGAACAGGTTTTATAAAAGTCCATGTTAGATCTTAAAATAGCTTCTAGTGAAACTTGTTCTCCATTTCTCTTTAAAAATTAATTTTGCTTTCTTCTGCCTTTTCTCTTTACTGCCTTATTCTCAAAGTCCCCATCATTTTGTTTTTGTTGTTACCTTGCTATTATGGACACTGTGTGTCCAGTCCTCTTCTCATGATGTTTTCCACTAACAATGAAAAATACAGGAGATAATGCTCAGTCCAGTGACTGGGTGGCAATTGGGATAGAAACTTTTATGAGCAGCATAAAATACTCGAGGCATATTTAAAATTACTTCTGAGAATATGATAACTCTCCTAACTGAGTTTCAACGTTTCTTGTTTAAACTCCAAACGTTGTGATGGTGGTTATTGTTTTAAATTATCTTATCTAAAGACATGAGCTCCTGCATA
This sequence comes from Tympanuchus pallidicinctus, assembly GCF_026119805.1. NCBI lineage: Eukaryota > Metazoa > Chordata > Aves > Galliformes > Phasianidae > Tympanuchus > Tympanuchus pallidicinctus. The sequence continues at coordinate 1,642,451 of NW_026294802.1, forward strand.
TCAGCTTTGTGAAGGTTTACTTGCTGCCTTGATTACACGCTACTTGACCAAAGTGAAACAGAAGGCCTTTCTTAACTGGGAAGACTGAAGAGTTAATCAGCATTTTTGTTATTGTTGTTTATTTTAATTATTTTGTTTAATTTTAATTTTGTTTTAGATTTTTTTTTTTTAATTGTTAAAATACAATCTGTTAAACTTGCAAATAAGGTGTGATAAGTGGTTAATCCAGTTTCATCTGGTTAACTTGGAACAGTAGGAAGTAATTCAAGCATGTTGGGAGTTCATTCATTTCTTAGTCAGATTAAGATGAAAATTTTATCTTAAACAACAACAGACAACACTTAAAGCCATTTTCATGTTTGTTTTCATGTATCATTGCTATTTTTACAGTATGTCTTACTTTTGGATTTTTTTTAATTCTTATAATTTCTTAACATTTGTACAAGTACACAGATGCAAGAAAATATTCAGATAACAGAATTAATATTGTTTATAAGCTCTCCTTCTGCAAGTCAGATTGATGGTTTGCTGATGGCACGCTGCAAACCAGTGTTCAAATCAATGTCTGGAGTGCCCTCTTTTGAAAGCTGATGATCTAGTTTGTAGTCTTCTGTCACAAGGAGTAGAGGGAGATAATGAAAAAAAGTCAGTGTGATGAAGTATAAAACTATATTTAGTTATTTACTTATTAAATGGTACATTATAGTTACATTTTTCTGCCTCATCCTATAGAGTACTTCATGAACCATAGGCACCTTCCTCTTTAGGTTCTTCTGTGCATTTGTCGTTGTTCGTTTTTTAACATATTTTGGTTTTGTGTGCGTGGTGGGTTTTGATTGTTTTTTGTTTTGCACAAGATGCTGCTCTTCCAGTTGTCTGACACTTTCTGTAAGACCTGCATAATTATCCTTAATTTGCTAATTAATACTCGTCGTGCCTTAGATGGGCTGGTTTATTCTGTTAATTATAAATAGCAGTGAGTGGTGGCTTTAATGCTGGCCTATTTGTTTACACTCCTTTGTTACAACAGGGATTTTAAGCCTTTGCAGCTTTTGTATCTGTAAAGCTGTAAAGTATCTGTTCTATTTTCTTTCAGTATGACTAACCATAAATCATAGCCCAGGCCTGGGTGAAATGAATGGAAATAGGTTACCGTGCCTGAATAAGAACCTGTTTGCAACCAGGTTCTCTATTAGTGTGTCAATAAAAAGAGCCAGATCTGTGAGCAGGATCTCTCTGAAGGTTATTCATTCAGTTCTTCCTCTTGAGCTCCATATTTCTCCCCTTCCTCCGAATAAAAGATCCTTATCTTAACTGTATAGTTAGAGTGTTTCCTTAACAGTAAATCACTGTAAGATGTCATAGCAACAAAAGGAAAATTGAAGGGGTACTTTTTTATCTTCTTAGTTTTCCCAGCAGAAAACTTCTCTTCTAGTTAACAGTGCTTCTTCTGAAGACTAGTTTTACATTAACATACACTGTCTTCTGTGTTGACTGATGATTTTGTCTCTGAATTTTCTGAATAAATGTATCTTGCCTATCCTGCTGAGAAGACTAGTCATGATAAATTTAGCATAATCCTACCGAAGGATAGAGGGAAAATGCTAAATTGAAGAAAGTGTGTATAAAAACAAATGCAGTGAAAAAGCAGTGTTGGTTGAACTCTTCTGCTGCCCTTTTCTTAGAGCATGAACGCATTTGTAAATCTCTCCTTGGTAGTGCTATGTCCTGTCACACAGTGTTGTCTCCTTCCTGGCCAGAATGATAATCATTCATCTTTATTGAAATGCTCCCACTCCACTTTTCTGTATTATGAAGGAGCCAAAGAGAAGACCAGAAAGTAGCAGTATTTTCAAAATGATTGTGCTGTGGATGTTGAGCTTAGCATATGTTCTTGTAGTTCTGACACTCAGACATATCAGAGTACCTATTCTCTTCTCAACAACCGTCAGCTTCTCACCACTCCACCCATCATTAACAAGGAGTGCCCTAAAAGGCAGACTAGTGGTGAAAGTAGACCAAGTCTTTTGGCTTGAAACTGCATCACTTTGAAGTCTTTGTGTGATTTTTGCCATTGTCTTTTTGAATGTGCTTTGGATACTCAAATCCCCTTAATAGAAAATGGAAAACGGGATACTGTGAAGCTGCTGCCTGCCCAGAGAGGTGTGGTTTGTCTGTGAGAAATTCTGATAGCAGTGTGCAGAGGATGGAGAATGCACACTGATCTTTTCTGAAGTGAAGCCTACTTACATGCGTATACATCTTGATGTTTATCTTGACACAAGATGCTGAACAGAGTGCAAAAGGCATGTTTGCTCTTGGTTGTTATCTGAAACAAGTCCTGAGGCAGAGAGCAGTGTCAACATTTCATTTGAGTCTGTCTGTGACTGCCATTTGTAAAATCTGTGGTTGGAGAACAGGGTAGAGAGAAAGAAAGTAAATGCAAGACGACACAGGAATATAAAAATATAAGAAATAGCCGAAGAAATGACCTCTGTGAGGAGAAGCAAGTGAGTTAAAAATACGAGTGGTTCAAAATTTAGCGTGGGGGGTAACATGGAAAGTGCAAATGGGTGAAGTGGGTGAGTTCAAGGGGAAAACAGGTAAAATATAAGAAATTAAAAGCAAGTGAGAACAGCTGCACTGAGTGCTGTGGAATAGCAGCGCTAGGCATTTTTATTCAAGCTGCCATGAGTTACAGGGTAGCGTGGACTCATCTGTCTTTCGTGGAGGTTGGTTTTTTTGTTCCATAATTCTTTAGGAGGGAAAGTGTGGAGAGACAGTGTCTTTTTCTGACATTGATACAGTGTGAGATCTGCTGCAGCTAGGGGTTACCTTGTAATGTCCACTTGTTTTTGTTTAGGCTGGAGTTACATTTTGTGCTTATTATCTGGCTGAGGAAGAATTCTGTTTTTTTGAGGGCCTGCAATAACAATGACTTGTTACTAATAACATTTTCTTACTTGGTAGATAATTACTCTTTCAGCCATTCTTGGCTTTCCTCTTCCTTCCCATGCATCCTCCTCTCCTTAACCCTCCCTGCTCTTTGCATCGTTTCTAAAAGCCCTGCACCTTTGAACTGCTTCTTTTTTTTTCCCATTTGATGTTGTGATCCACTGCTAGGTAGGACTGATTGATTGAGGATGAGTGGAAAAGAGCACCAGCGTCTCCTATATCTCATTTTTTTTGTAATTAAATAGTTCTGCCCTTCTAGAGAAGGTGCTTTTAAAATAAATTGAGCAATTTTCTTACCTTCCAACTCCTCTCTGGAAATTTAATGGCAGAACGTGTGAGTCGCCTATGTGTCAGCTTGCTCTTGCACACAAATTCTATTGCCTTCACTAGGATGCTGTGCTGTAAGGTGGAGAAGGCAAGGAGTATTTTAGTATTTGTGCATATTTCTTATGAATATTTATGAAATCATCTCCTATAGCAGTGCAGTACTGCCTATACCTGGCAACAGACCACCTGTAACTCTTAACTGAAGAACTAAAGTACATCGTTGTCCGAAATGATTTATCAGTTACAAAAGCCGGACCTTTTGTCATTTATGTTCCTGCTTACTAACAATATACATGAATCCTGCCAAGAGTAAAGCTTATGGTGGCAGTAAAGTTCTGGGTGGATTCTTTTCCTTCAGTCACAGATCCTGGTATAAAAGTATTTAGTATTCTTTTGTTTTTGTTTTGTATGAAGGAATTTCCTATTTTCTTATGACATTGATTTTTATATCATTATAATATACTTTTACATAAATATTGTAACATGTAACTCTGTATCTTGTTATTTTTATTGGTTTCATGGTTACTCTTTTCTTTTTCCATTCTTCTTTAGTTTTCTTGTTTCAAAATATTTACAGTTCAGAGCAGGCCTTATTTTCTTTTCAAGAGTCTGAGAAAGGCACGGCCATGCTTGGATATACTAACAAGTAAACTGTTGATACTTCAGGTCAACTTAAAGAGGATTTCTACAGTTAATTACGAAGGATGTTTATCTTAAAGTTTGCAGCATTGGCGTATGTTACTGTGAACTGCTGGGCTGAGGTGAAAAGGAAGAATAAGGAGGAAGCAGAGTTTATTAATAGACTCCTGGATGACGAAAGCTTAGCGGTGTGTGCTAGCTGAACTTTTGCTGTGGGACTGTGGGGTTGTAACAGTTGAAAGACAATTTGGGATGAAAAACACAGCAAAGAAAGCCATGCAAGTACACAGTAAGCAAATGACTGCGCATTCTGTTATGCTTTTATGGTTTTGTCTTCTGTCTCAGTAAAACACTTAATAAAACTTTGGTGTGTTTTCCTAACAGAAATGTTTAGGCTGAAGGAGATAAAATAGCCTGGTAATTTTAATTAGTTCTGATTTCCTAAAATAAGGTCTGTAAAGAGTTAAATCTTATTCATTCAGAAGCTTTCCTGAACAAAATTATGGGAAATAAAGACTGAGATATTGTACTGCCAGAGTAGTAGCCTTGACATTTCATAAGTGTTTAATTTCTTTTACTGGGATATGGGAAATATTGTTGGCTTTACACAAATCAAAAAGCATGTGTCATTTTGTTTGCAAATCAGCTGAAACTCCATAAAGCTTTTGTGCTTAGTTAGCGTACTTAGCACAACATTATTATTTTATTTCCTTTAGGGGTTTTTTTGTTTCTTGTTTTGTTTTTTGAGAAAGACACAATTCCTAACTTCAGTTTTTCAGTATCATTTGATCCCAGGTGCAGTTTTAAAGCTTTTATTCATCAGTGCTGAGTGGTGGTACACCTTACTGTTGACAAGTATTTAGTCAAGATGTGTTTTCTTCTAATGTGAAAAATCTGTTTTTCCAGTTCATTGTTGCTTTAAAACTTGTAGTGTGTTATGCTAATTTCACAGGCTGAAACTTTGAGTTCTGTTATTACATTTCTTCTACTTATAAAGTTTCACTACTATCCTAAAGTGGAGTACAACTAGCAAACTTAGCGTGTTGCAGATTAAGAAAAATTAGTTTGTCAGAGGAACAAAGTCATTCTGAGTCTAAAAAAAGTAGTGTTTTTTTTTTTCTTCCAGATGTCACTTTAAGATGAGTAGTTGCAAAATTTGTGGTTGGAAAAATCACAGCTTATAAAGTGGTCTGGATTATGTAGTAAGAGTTATCTTAATAAAAGTATATGTGGAAAGTATGTGAAATTGGAGATACTGAAAAGAAACGGATATAATTTGTGTAAGATTTAGGACTTGATCTCTCTTAGGAAGGTAATCCAAGTGTAAATTGTTGAACAGTGTATTAAAGTTGAAAATTTTTTGCAGATGATAAGAATTAATAGCCAATATGTAGTATTAAAGAGTTTAATGGTAGCATGACTTAAACAACAGCAATCCAAAGAGCTCTGGCCTTTGTATTTTCTGAAATGGAACAAGGAGTGCACAATGACTTGGAACATCCTGCTGAAAAAATCAGTATTTATATTCTTTTAAATCGTGGGACAAATCCAAGATGCTTCCAAAATGTTATAATTGCTAATAAAGTGGACTGCACTCAGCATGAGAGTGTTTTATTCTAAACAGCTAGTAAGTAATGCATTCTATGAACAGTAGCTTGGATCAGCCAAGCACATCATCATGTTGGTTATGTGATACGTTCTTGTTAACTCACAGGAGAAATGAAAGCAAGCTGTCTATCTGTCAACAAAAATGTTTTACAAAAAGCAATCAGAAGTTTAAAGGTAGAGGTGAAGGGGGAGGAGAGGGATTCTAAGCTGAAGTGCAAAGTATATGCTCACTACAGAGGAAGTACCACACTTTCCCGTGACAACATTTGGCACTCCATCAGTATGGCTCAGTTCTGGCTACCTTTCCTATCTGCATCTCAAGTAGAGGATGTCAGGTGAGAAAGATATAGAAATGATTCTGTGCTGAGTGCAGAAGATCAAAGAAGCTTCCTAAGTCTCTTGAAATCACAGAAGTCTTTGAGCTGGGAACAGAATTTGATTTGGATTTGTATTTCTGCATGAAAGAGGAAAGCAGCAGAGCACATAGGTACAAAATATAGTATGCATTATAGGTCAGTTGGCTGCTGATTCTTTGTAATCCAAGAAGAAAACTGTTATAGTAAGGCAGTAGGCTGACAGTGATTCAGAACATAAGCTGATTGTAAAATGGCTTTAGTACAACAAAGCAGGTTGTGCTCACATTTGGAAATGAAGTGTCTTTCGGATACATGCTTTATCTGACATACTTTAGACTGTTTTGTAGAGTTAAAATTCTATTCATGACTCTGAATTATATCCTCCCGAGGGACCTTGATAAACTCTGAAGGTAGGCCTATGTGAACCTAATGAGGTTTAACAAAGCCAAGTGCAAGATTTTGCACTTGGGTTGAGTTAATCCCAGATGTGTATACAGTCTGGGAGAAGAACTCCTTGAGAGGAGCCCTGCTGAAAAGGACTTAGAGGTTCTGGTAGATGAGAAACTTAACATGAGCCAGTAATGTGTGCTTGCAGCCCAGAGGGCCGGCAGTATCCTGGGTTCCATCAGAAGAGGAGGGAGGCCAGCAGGGAGAGCGAGGGGATTGTACCCCTCTATTCTGCATTAATGAGGACCCAGCTGGAGTAGTGCATCTAAGTCCAGGGATCCCAACTCAGGAAAGATTTGGAGCTTTTGGAGAGGACCCTGAGTAGAGCTATGAAGGTGGTGCGAGGGCTAGCACACCTCTCCTATGAAGACATGCTGAAGGAACTGGGCTTGTTCAGCCTAGAGAAGAGAAGGCTGTGGGGAAAGCTCATTGTGGCCTTCCAGTATTGAAAGGGACTTTTTAAAAATTAGGGAAATCAACTTTTACATGGGTAGAGAGTGATAGGACAAGGGGAAATGGTGGAAAACTAAAGAAAGGGAGATTTAGATTAGATGTCAGGTGGAAGGCTTTTTTACTGAGAGAATGGTGAGGTGCTGGAACAGACTGCCCAGAGAGGTTGTGGATGTCCCATCCCTGGAGGTTTTTAAGGCCAGGTTGGATGGTGCCCTAAGCAGTCTGTATACTGCTTAGTTACTATTATTACTATTACTAATACTAATCTAGTATTTGATCTAGCTGTTGGCAGACCTGTTTGTGGCAAGAGGATTGGAACTTGATGATCCTTAAGGTTCCTTCCTACTCAAGCCATTCTGTGATTGTATATGTATACAGACATGTACACACATATCTGAAAGTATATTTTCCCATTATGAATTTAAATAATTACTTGTTAACTGTAATATGAAAATCGCTTTCCTGAGTCAATTTTGACTTCAATGGGCATGACATTTAAGCAAGAAAGTGTTCCTCCAACTGTTCCATCATAGCTTTTTCAGAATTACTGTTACATGAGAGTTTTCTTTTGGCATGCTAACCTTTCAGGAAATTATGTGCTACTTAAGGAAAAAAAAAAGAAAGGAAAGGGTTTATTTCAGTCCCAGAATAGCTAACCAAGTTTCCTTCTATGTTAACAATTGTGTTTTGCTTTGATAATGCATCTTTCTAACAATCCATCTGATACATTTTATAGATGTAATAAGCATCAAAATATCATTTCAAAAGTTGTATTCAGATAAGTGAATTGTGGATGAAAGTCAAGCATGCTTGATTATTAAAGTTACCATTTGGAACATCTTGTTCTCTTCTGAAGCAGATGTTGTTCTCTGTTTAGTCAACCTTTTATTTAAAAAGTTATTCCTAGAGACTGCTGTAATGGCTTAATTTACCAAATTATTTGAAGAAAAAGTTATCAAATTACAACTGGGGGAGAAGTTCCGTAATAGGTCTTTAAGGCTTCTATGCAATAAAAATAATAACAATTGAGTTTGTTGATGCAATTGGTTCCACATTTCAACCATAATTTTCTCATTAGGTTTGGATTACATCTGTATTAAACCTTCATCTCTTTAGAGACTTCAATTCATTTACTGCTGTTTCTTTTGCAGATCATTTCCCTCAGTAAGTGACGATAAGAATGAATGGCCATATATCAAATACCCCTCCTGGTGGCTATGGAAGTTATTCTCCTCAAATCAAGTAAGTTTATGCCTTTGATTTTCCTTCTATGGACAGAAAAATAGTTTGTATTTTTTCCTTATGCTTTCAATTTGAGTGGAGCTATGATTATTAGAGCTCAATAGAATAACACAAATGCAGTTTCTCTAAAAGAGCATGCAGCTTTCAAACTGTGGGACCAAACTAATAGATATAATCTGACTGATTTTTGTATTAGTGGAACAGTAAAGCTATATTACTGGGTGATGTCATCTGGCACAGAAAAATAAATTGCTGTAGCCACAATCTAATTATGACATGACACAGAGATGTCTTCATCTGACTGAGATGTTTAAGGCTAGCTGTGAGTGAAAGTATTCTTGTGCCTCAAGAAGGAGGATGCCCTTTCCATCTGTGAGAAAATATCATTTCCCAGAAAACAGAACTGAGCAACCATTGCTTTCCTTGAAAGTGTTGCCTTTTCTGAGATAGGAAGATGTTGCCTGTGTCAGAAGTGTGGCACTAGGCTCATTCACACCATTAATGAGAATTGCTCTAATCTAATGCAAAAGTTTGTACAAGACTCATTATTGTTGTTATGCTAGAAGAATGTTGGATTGTCTTTCCATGTGTTGTAGACAATGATATTCCTTTTGTTTCTTTTATGAAAAGCACTTGAAGCTGTTAAGAACAACACTTGTGTACATAAGCAAAAGGCAAAATGCTATCAAGTCTTTGGCATTATTCTTACTTGATAGTAATCAGTGTTACTTACATTATGGTAGTATTTAGATGTGGCACAGCCCCCACTGTGCGTGATGCTGTTAACAAGAAATAGCACAGGAGGGCTTCCAGCCCAAGTGAAGCATGCTTCCTTATGTTGCAGAACCAGTATCCAGTAGCATCTCCTTTGTAGCAAACATTGTAGGTACGTATAGCCCTACGTAGTGGGAAAGTTTTACTCTGTGGTTTTGAAGAAATTATATTCATACAGAAGTTAACCTGAAATTTTTCCTTCCAGTGGCTATGGCTCACCAACATTTGCTCAGGCAGAGAGGGAGCAGAATTCCAGAACAAGTGCAAAGGCTCTTTATGGTAAGATGGCAGAAAGTTTCTGAATTTCTATGTTAGAATTGTTATTTAAATATTGGTTGTGATGTCTTTGTATATATTTTATTTAGATATTTTATATATTTTATATATGTATGTATAAAAAAGGGAAATTGGGTGTGTAAATGTTTATAGATAAGTACATTGTTATATATCTATAAAGTTCTATTAACAAAAATGAAATTGCTAGAGGATTTTATTCTTATTGAAACTAATGTGGCTGGTTATGAAATATTTTCACCTCTTTCTCAGCAGAGAACTCCCACCTGCTAACTTTTAAGGCAGCAACATTTAAGGCATTTGTCAGAAAACTAAGAGTGATAAGGAAAAGGTACTCAAGGACCTAGCTGTGCTATAGGTTTGATTCATGCTTTGTGTCTCCCTCTCCCTGCTCAAATTTATGCTCAGCTAGCAGAAGGGGAATTTACAACAGTATTACTATTGTTAGACACAAGGATTTCAAGGAGCTTAAATTTGGTGTAACAGATAAGGAGTCCTACTAGACCTGCTATTTTTGACAGGTTTTGTAACTGTCAAATGTGCTGTTATTTAGAAATGCCTGAAGTCTGTACTTACCAACTGGGGATGCTAGTATTTTTCTGAGAATGGAAAAAAAAAGTTTGTAGTGAAAGTGAAGTCCTGTATTGTACCTCTCACATCTCAGGCAGCTTTTAGGAAAAAAAAAATCACTCAGAGGATGGTGAGGCACTGGCACAGGCTGCCGAGAGGTTGTGGATGCCCCGTCCCTGGAGGCATTCATGGTCAGGCTGGATGGGGCAGCCTGAGCTACTGGGTGGGAACTCTGCACTCATCATGGGAACTGGATGATTTTTAAGATCCCTTCCAACCCAAGCCATTCCATGATTTACCTTGTTGAATTTAACACCTCTTCCCCAGCTTAAGAAACCAGAAAGCTTGAAGAGCTGCATCTAGTAATTGCAGCATCCCTATTGGTAATTAGTCTTGCCTACCTCCTGTTTTGAGTTAAATAATGGCCAGGAGGGACCTCATGAGGGTAGGGGAGTGATGGCAGGTTACTCTGTGGTTTCAGAGCATTACATTTTCCCTTGGAAGCCCCCTTACAAGCCTTGAGTCGGGCTTTGTTGGCTATTCACCTGTGAACACATGAGAACTTAATTGTATTGGTTGCAGTGTTGACTTTTAAACTGCTCTGAAATTCTTGTGGCTAAAACTTAAGGAGATTGGAAATTTCTTGATTTGTATCCCTTGAGAAGAAGAGAGGTGAGAAAATACTGATGTGGTTAGAGGGAGAAAACACTGTGCTAGATTATATGAAAGTCCATTTCCAGAAAAATCAGCAGACAGAAGAAGAAACTGGTTGAAATGTTTGCCATTTAAGAACGATGTTGCATATGAATAGTTCTAAGTTTAGACTTTTTTTTTTTCAGTGACATGTTACAGAAGTAATTCACTTACATAATATTAAAGGCAGGAACTGCAGGAGAGCAAAATTCTGCAGTAAGGAATTTTCAACAGTGGTGTTTCTGCATCCTATATAGATTCACATGACAAACTGACTGAACGTGTTGACAGAAATAGTAGGTGCTAACAGAAACCAGAAAGGGACATCTCTAAGAGCTCTTAGTGGATTATTTATTTGAGACACTTTTCACTTTTCTCATTCATTTTATGTCATCCAAAGAATTTTTCAAAAGTATATGTTTTGAATGGTGTGGCAACATGAAGTGTCCTTTAATCTTTGTGGGCCTTTATAGTGACACTTCTCTGGGCTTTTTCATGTCAAACATCATGGGATATTCGTGTGAAAGTAGAAGATAGGGACAAGTGATTAAATTTGAAATATACAATGGTAAACAGCCTATTACTTCTAAAATATTTTAATGAATTTATGTATTAATTGAAAATATTACAATGTAACTACAGTGTGGTGGCTCCTGTAAGATGAACTGCTGATCTTGGTTCACTTCCACTGCTAGCAGAGAGATCACAAAATTGTGGTTTCAATTGCCAAGAACTGAATGAAGCAGAAGAATCAATTTTTCTGAATCTAAAGTAAAGATACATTGGCACAGCCTGTAGAGAGTTCACACATTTCTCTGTTTCATATATATAAAGAACAAGTCTGTCAGTATCACTAACTGTAAGAGCAGGAGAGAACAGAAAAAACACCTAAAACCTTTCTCAAATTCAAGGCAGTTAATTATATTTAGCAATCATGTTACATTTCTCCTGCTTTCCACGTGTCTTCAGGGTTTCTTCCCATATCACACTGAGGAATTTTTGTGCATGCTGTCCCAATGAGGTAGGAAGCAGCTAAGTGAAATGAGAATTGTTAATAACGGTTTAAAATGCATATTAGAAAATTTTAATAATTAATGCACAATTAATAGTTAATGCATGCATTTTTTTAATGCATGAGACTGAATGCCTGTAAATCAGACCAGAGGTCTCCTAGCTTTGTCTTTATTTTTTGCATGATGTATATGTTATATACAAATGACACGTAAATACCTCAAGTGTATCTATTTAGTAGACTCACATATATATACATACAAATTTATATATATATATATGCACTATATCTGTATTTATATATATTTATTTTATACAATTTATATTATACAAATTTTATATATATATACAATTATACAAATTTATACAATTTTTGTACAATTTTGGCATAGGAGTAATGTGGGCTGTGCTTTTTGTTCTAATAAAATGTGGCTTTGTAATATTCGGAGCTAAATTTGTCCATAACCAAGTTTCTTTTCTGGAAGACTTCTGAACGTCATTTGTACTAGAGCACCTATCCATGGTTCCTGGGTTCCGAAGTCAATACTTGATCTTGAATGCAATTTCTTCTAGTCACTGTGAAGATCTTAAAACATCTCCCAATCTATCTCTATGTAGATACACATATACAGCATGACACGAAGTTTAAGTGTTGAGCACCAGTGCTTGCTTTAGTAAGATCATTCATGATCATTTAGTCCTTTGGTCTTCAGGCAGAAGGCTGACCACACTGCTGGTGGAAAAGGTGGCTGGAATTTTATTTGTATTACAGGCAGTTCAGCTGAAAACTGGAGTCTTTGATATCTCTGAAGCGGTTATCTGATAGCAAAAACTTGATTCCAATTGCCTTTTCTTGTGTCAAATAATTTCTTTCATCCATTTCCTGCCTGAAATGAAATGTTTTGTATTTGCATGATAAATGTTCCCCTGAATTTGGAGCAAAGATGCCCTTTACGCATTCTTATAGTTTTATTTCATTATTTAACTCCTCATCTCTCCATCTGAAGTGAATTTTGGCTCATACTCTCATCTGTTTTTCTAGCATTAGCTTCTCCATCTGTCTTCTGCAGCTCTGCTTGCATGGAAATGGGCAGCATTAGCCAGAGCCAGTAGCCAGAGCTGCACTGGGGGTTTGCCAGTGAGTGACACATTGCAGAGCAGCCCTGTTCTGCAGCAGTCATAAGATAGTAGTTTTCTCCAAATTGGAAGATGTTACAATAGCAACCCATCAGGAAGGGTCGGGTGTTTTATATATTGTGTTTGTATTCTCATGGCTGTGATTAGGTGCTAGCAGTAAAATTGCATGTCTGTATTTGTACTGCTCAAATACCTCATTCAGAGCAAGAAATGCAGTGTAATAGAGTCTGTTAAAATAAACTATTCGTGTAACATTCTTGTGTTATTTGATGCTCAGTTGAATTAAAATGACAACCGACTTCTAAACACTGCACATTTCTCTGATAGTTATTTCCCTGTAGTCATCAGGGAGAAGACTGACATCAAGAATCTCTGAAAGCAATAGCCTTTACTCCTCTAATAATAACATTTGTACTTAAAAAGTTTTGACCTTTCTCCTTGGATGTGTTAGATCACATCTCCTGTACTTTGCTCTGAGTCTCAAGTTTTTCCAGCTGCTGTAATTTCTAAAGGGGTATCAGCAATCATTCTAATGAACAGACAGTAATAAAATAAGCATTGTGTTTTTCTCCTTTTCAATGCATGGTAATAATCTAAACTGTCACTTCAGAATTCAGAAGACAGCTCATGAGACACTTAATCCATCTGTATGTAGATTGCCATCTAATTTCAGAGCTTTGTCTCTTTGTATGAGATATAGACATTTTCCAATTTCCTTATGGAAGGGGAAGATGGGATCGACCATTATTCTTCTTTGCACTATCATGGCTGGAGTGCTGATAACATTTATTACATCTGGCCTATGCAATTATTTGTGAGATACCAGTGGAGGTCTAGGCACTGGAATTCTTCCTTTCAATTTCAGCCTCCGGGAACTAAAAATTTGTTTGTATCTAAACGTACCACAGCCCTAGCTGGTGCCAGCTGTGCTTCGGGTCATCCATGAAAACAACTCCTGGACTGAAATAAAAAAAAGCCTCAGACCTTTTATATTTGGTAGGTTTTTCCTTACTTAGATAAAGAATCAGATTCATCTTAGAATCATAGAGTATCTTAAGTTGAAAGGGACCCACAGGGGGCCGACTCCCGGCTCTGCACAGCACCATCCAAAGTTCAAACCTTATGTCTGTGAGTGTTGTCCAAACAGTCTTTGAACTCTGGCAGCTTGGGCCCGTGCCCACTGCCCTGAGGAGCCTGTTCCACACTCACTGCCGTCTCAGGGAAAAACCTTTTTCTAACATCTTGCTGTAATTCATTTACCTGTGTGGTCTGAACAGTGGAACAGAGTCAGAGTCAGTACAGTTTATTAGACAACTTTCTAATTTTTCATTTAGCTGCAGCCTCTTCCAATGGGAAAATGGGTAAGAGAGGACTCAGCTATGTCAGGTTGCGTTCATAGCTCTGCCTCACGTGACTTTGGGCAGTGCGGTGGTTTTATCTGAAACTGTGGAACAGTTACTTTTCCAAACAATGTAGTGTTCTCTCACAGAAATAACTGAGGAAAGTCCAGAGTTTTTAGTTTTTAGTGAGGGCAGTGAACATATCTAGTGTATTTTTGGCTTGGCTAAAAGCCTTTGGTTGAGAGTTTGAGGTGGTTTTTTTCTGTCGTTTTCTGGTGTTTCTGTGTCTGCTTCTAAGTTTAGTATAAAGTCAGCATCTTATCACATCTTTTTAAAACCAGATATGTTATCCATTCCTGATGAGTGGTAAATTAAATAAGTTCACAAAGGCATGAGGAGCAGTAGCATTGCTCCACATCAGAAAGAAGCTAAGTATTAGTTTCTGTGGATCGATGTATGCCTTTGAAAAGTTTGATAGCTGGTAGATCTTGCAGTCAGAGTCATGAGTGAATAGCTGTTCTGCTTTTAAGTTTATTGCACTTGCTTTGAGAGGAATTTTATTCTGCCCAAATTCCTCTGGGTTGCATTTGAGGTAGACTGTGATTAAGAATTTAACTTTGGTGACTTCTGCTGTGATTTTTATATCTATAGATCTTTTTATATTTACTTCTATATTTTCCTGTATCAGAGGGAAAAATATATTAGATAAATTGTGTGTAGCACATCAGCTGGGTTTGAATTAACTGGTATGAAGGCTGCACTGCATTTTATGTATTGGATGTAAGATCTGTAATAAAGAGAATAAACAGAAAAAGGAGATAGCTGTGATTGCTTTATTCATCACATCTTGAAGCCTCTGTTGTAGAATCTTACTTCTTGTTCAATAACTCTTTTCATGGGTGAGAAGACTTCTGAGAGGCTAAAATTGATCTGGAGGATTAGGAGACTGAAACAGAACACAGAAAACATTTTTTTGCAATGTAAGGGCTTGACCCAGGCCAGCAACTGAGGGCCTTCCCTGAGTGAGTTGCCCGGCTGCTACCCCTCCCCCCCGACAGCCTATTAGGGTAGAGAATAGAAAGAGCAGCAGCAAAAAAAAACAACTCCTGGACTGAAATAAAGCCAGTTTAATGAGTGAAGGAAAGAGAGGGAGGGAATAGCACTAGAAAGAAATAAATGAAAGAAAACAAAACAAATAATGCAGGCATTTTGCTTTGCTCATCACCTCCCACCCTCCTGCAAGCAGATCAGTGCTCCGGAAAGCAGTTACTTTGGAAATAACACAACTCAGTTGTATTGCTGAGCATGGCTTTATTGTTCTATATGCAGTGGGACTCCGGTCAGTTTGAGCCAGCTGGCCTTACCATGTACCCTTGGTAACTCTCTAACCTCCCAGCAACTTATCTGGGGGGACAGGCAGAGAAACAGTGATAGTCTCGATGGTGTGCAAATGCTGCTCAGCAATAGCTAAAACATTACCAGTGCTGCTATAGTCACAAATCCCAAACACAGCCCCATGCAAACTGCTGTGAAAATAATTAATTCTGTCCTAGTCAGACAAAGTGCATTCAATAAGTCAGCAAATTCTGTTGCTCATTTTCTGTAATAGAGTGTGAATTATTATTAGCAGTTGAATATCGTGTAATAAGTCAAGGGAAGTTTTCAGGTATTCTGTAAAAGTGGTCAGAATAACAACAGTGATGTTTTTTGCTGGAAATCCAATGCGATGACACATCAGCAGAAGGGATGCAGCAGGGTTATGCGTCCTCCCGTCTAAGTGCAAGGTGAGAGTTTGCAGAGGATTGCAGTTTGTCTGTTTGATTTTTTTTTTTTCATTGCGTTCTGCTTATATTATCATGTGGAGACTTCATTCATTCATTCACATCCTTTATGACACTTTCTGCAGCACGGCTTATGCCAGGCTGCCAGGAAAATTTGCTCTCTGGAAGTCTGGGCTATTAGCAGCTGGGCTGACTGTAAGGAGGAGATCCACTTTCTAAATATTAGGTTGAAAAACAAAGGTTGAGGAAAAACTCTTCCAGAAGCAACTGAAGAATTTTGTCTGATGCTGAGGTACTTATTAGAAAGATAGAAGGGCCTGTAGGATGACAAAGGATAAATTAGATCTCTAATGGGTTCTAATAAACATCCTGCCAGCATAAACATGTTTATAAAATAAATAAGTGAACTGGAACTACTGCTGAACACAATATGGACTGTCAGTTTTTGTGGTTACCATAATTTTATTTATTATCACAGACACTTACTGGCTTTTACTAATTGAAAATTGTGTTGAAGTTCTTGTTGCTGACCTGTTGTAATTAAAAATGAAGAACTTGAGGGGCTCTCTTTCGCTCTCAAATGTAGGCAACCACAGCTTTTATTATCACTCAGAAAGCTCTTTCTTATATAAACACTATTGTTCTCACTGTGACA
The DNA here is from genome assembly GCF_026119805.1 of Tympanuchus pallidicinctus. NCBI lineage: Eukaryota > Metazoa > Chordata > Aves > Galliformes > Phasianidae > Tympanuchus > Tympanuchus pallidicinctus. Next base: position 1,658,733 of record NW_026294802.1, read on the forward strand.
TGGTGTGCTGAAAAACTTACCATCTTATCTAGTGTGAATGCTGTGCTGTTCTGTGGAAGAGGATGTGCTTGTCAGTGTTGCTTCTGGATATCCTAAAGCAGGACAAAAATTCTGGGAAATGGGGCATGAACTTTCAAGAGTTGCTCTCTGCTTTTTCATTCCCTTGGAGTCTCCCCTTATGGAAGACTTCCCATGCTTAAAGCCACTCTGTTGTTGCTTGCAGGATTCATAAGCTTTGCAGTGGATGGAAGATTCCTTATCTTGGTTTCATTTCTTGTCATTAAAAAAAATTCTCTTTTTCACCTCAAAAAGATAATAATCAGAGTTGAATGTTGGATGTATTGTTAATTGAAACATGGCTTTCTTCTTATTATTTTTTTTTAGGCCTATTTTCCTTCCTACTGGACAGCATTTTATAGTCTGTAATGAAAGATTGTTAACTAGTCCCCTTGGAGATGCAAATAATTGTATGGAGTAAAACCAGATACTGTTTTTTAATTTCCTTGTTTTGTTAGGAACAGATGGACTTTACTTCTTCAGATCATCATCCAAACAAAAAAAGAAAGGTAGCAAGTCAGACAGTACTGCTGTTTTGTTGGGGTGTGCATGTGTGTGTGCCTACTGTCCTAAAAAGAATAAGAGTCAAACAAAATACCTAAATAACATGCTGCAAAAGCAGAAATATTAATCACAGTTGGAATCAATGCAGGTTCCCTGTCGTGGAATTTTGAGGTAACAGGTGATAAAGTTAAAAGTATCTGTTTTAAACTGTTCACATACCTAGTTAAAAAAATCTGATAATCCATGGCATTCTTCAGTTAGGTGATTGCAGTGCAGACTTCTTGTGCTAAACCAAGCAAGCTGAGTAGCTGTTGTAGGGTAGCAGGATGGCTCTGATGCATGAGCTGTGTCTACCATTGAGGAGGGGACTCTGGGCCAAGGAGGGGTTTTAGAAATTGGGAATTGGATTGTCTTTCATGAGACTGGCTGAGAACTGAAGAAATAAGGGATGTGATGATAAAGGGTAACAAAATACCCTTTTAAGTAAGTGAGGGCATCCCTTTCCTTGTCAATACCCGAGATTCCTCTGTGTAGAAACCCTGGTCATAGGAGAGCTTTTTAAAGTATTGCATGCATGGTGTCCTCCCTGCAGATCTCTCTACATAGCAGATCACGTGTGGTCATTAGTAGTAGTTTTAATTTTGCAAAAAATAACTAATATCTCCTGTCAACAGAAGCATGCACTTTCATTTTGCCCCTACATACTCCAATTGGATATGATGAAATGAATGTAACATCAGTTACACACATTTCATTCCAAACACGATCAAACTGCCTATTCTATTTGAATATCAGAGCTCAAGGTATTTAGTGAACCATAGAGGAAAAAAAATTAGGAAATGCTTAATTTCCTTGAGTTTCTCTCAGTGACTTCCTTGCTTAGTCAATGCTCTGGTGTTTCAAATTGGACTATTTCATTGGTGATCAGGAAAAAAAAAAAAGAGGAAAGCTTGTATGTGTTGTACTGAAAATTCAAAATAAAGTTGAAAAGTGGAGGGTGTGAGGTTTATTTTTTTGTTTGTTTGTTTGTTTGTTTGTTTGTTTGAAGTATTCACCTACATTCATTGGTTTTTAATGTGGGTGTGTGTTGTGTCCTCATCTTGCATATTCCCTTCCCTCCTCTCTGGGTTTGTTGTTAATCCATTGTGTGGAGTAAGAGGCAAACTGTTTCTGATTTTGCAGCATCGTGTTTTGTTCAACTGAAAAATATTTCTGTTCTATTTAATGTTTATGTTGCTACAGCTTTTGGCTTCTTTTTTCCTTCTTTCTTTCTATGAATATTTCTACATTACTGATTCAACAGACTGAATGTACTAGGAAGAAATAAATGTTGACACAGACTGGGTCTGCAATTGACTTTATTTTTTGTGAGAGTTGTGTATGTCTGAAAACCTTCTGCACTCATGCAATGGCAACTCTGCAAGTTACCATGTTGCTACCAAGTGGAAAGCCAGTGATTTTTAAGTCAGGCTTCCCAATGAAGCATTTCCAACCAGAACACTGCTTCCATTTGGTGCCACCAAGTCAAGATAGCTGGCTTTTAACATCAGTGTAAGTATGGTTCTTGCTGGAGTGTGTGAGCATGTAGCTTTTTTTTTCTCCTGAATACAGAAATAACCGCAGCTCACCTTCTGCTTTCATATATACAGCTCGTTTTAAGAATCTCTGAGAAGTATCCAGAACACAGTATGGTAAGAAGGCAAATGAACAATTCTTTTCTTTTCTCTCAATCTTTAGAACAAAGAAAGAACTATGCACGGGACAGTGCCAGCAGCATATCGGAAACTTCCCAGTATCACGTAGAGGTGAGATAAGGATGTATGAGAACGCCATCTACCCCTTACAGCTTTTGGTTATATTGTGATTTTTGCTTACATGATTTTTGAGGATAATGTGCTTGAAGACATATGAATCTTCCAAAATATCCTGCCAGCCCGAGGTCACTTCAGAACAGATTACATTGAAATGTATCAAATTCTCTAGCTTTGCCATAAAGAGCTGAAATTTTGATGTAGAAGAATGTAAACAAAGTAGTATATAGTTTGGCAAGTGGAGAGGGCTTCTCAATGGGACGACAGCTCAGTGTGCTCTGTTGCCCTGATTCTGAACCTGTTATGTTGCAGGGATGAGGCAGGCCATTAGCAAGGAAGGCTGACTCATAATTAGTATAAATACCTTGATTACTTATAAACAACAGAGGTGTCTTAATAGTTAGAAAAAGCTGGGTACTAAGCCCTAAAAGCCTAAGTGAATCTACTGTTAGTGGTGATATACTGCCTGCACAGACTCTTCCCCAGTGAGAAATGCAAAATACTTTCATTCCTATCTTAAGCTGCTTTGCAGAAATACTCTGTGCTGCTGTCATATTCTGTCCATTAGTAGACAAGTATTAAATATTCAACAAAGTAAGCCTGGGTGCCTATACGTAGTCTGTAGGCACTACTGGGTGCTGTTCCTCATTATGCAGTCTTTTGCGAAACCTTTTTCCTTTACCATCAGAACACTGTCATGGGTTTAACTGAATTTTGCAAAAAAAATGTAGATTCCCAGGTCCTTTCAGCTGGGTTTTAAATTTATCTGTAAATTGTGAGATTGTATTTAGAAGAGTCTTCATTCTCTTCATTCCAAGTACTTCTATCCTTGATCAGCTCTCAAAGGAACGTTTATGTTGCTTTTAATTGTCTGTCTATATTTAGCTTCTGTGTAACCATTTTGGTACTCCACAGGCATAAAAATTAGTACTTGTATTTGAAGTTTAAGTATTCCTGTGTGAGCAGTCAGCAGGGTTTGTCTCACTTTTTAAAATACTTTGATTATATGCAGCTTGTATCTACTCTATTGTTTGTCATTAACGTGTGCTGTTACCCTGTAATAGAAGAAAGCTCACTTAATTCTTTTAAGCTATTTATAGGATAGGTGTGCAAGCATACATTAAAATCGATTCAGCTTGAGTGAATTCGGCTTGAGCTGTATTCAGGTCTTAAAGAAGAATGTGAAGCTGGAGTTGTGCCTGGATAAAATTAAATGACTTTATAGGTTGTCTTACATGGCTTATATGTTTAAGGAGAAATTGTCAAAACTTAAAAGACAGGGAAACAAGTTGAGATGATGCCTGTGAGTAATGTTTCATTACTAGATCATTAATTAAAATTGGAGAATATTCCAAGTTGACAGTGAGCAAACATAGTTTATATACTACTACTTCTATTGTGTACTGCATAAAAGAAGCAAATACCTCCTTGTCTGTAAGGTATACCAGTCAGGTACAAGCTCATGATATTTGCCATGAGTGTGCTAGCTGGCAACTCTGGGAGAGATAGAGATGCTCCAGGTCAGGGTGGTGGTGGAGATGTGTTGGCAGCATGTTTCTGCAAGGCTTCTACTGATGCTTTCTGGATTCAGCTTACCGATAGAGACAGGTTTTCACTTCTCAAGAAAGCTAACTAAATACTCAGGATTTGATTCTCACTGTAATACCTGGAAGATGTCATAATATGCCTTCCAGTGTAACCATTTGCTGTAGTGAGGAAATGACAGAAGATGGCGAGCAGCAAGTTTAAAATGACATTATGGACTAAACAACCTCCCCTATGGCATATTGGTTGATTCTGTTCTAAAAGGCACTTTCATTCATGAGTTATTTTTATTGCTCTTTCATGGCAATTTGGATACTGACATTGCTTAGTGATAAGGAAGATTAAAATTCTGTTATTATTTTAATGTTTGTGTCATTCACCAGCACTTGACCACCTTTGTTCTGGACCGAAAAGAAGCAATGATTACAGTAGATGATGGAATAAGGAAGCTGAAATTATTGGATGCTAAAGGCAAAGTGTGGACTCAAGATATGATTCTTCAAGTGGATGACAAAGCTGTCAGTTTGGTGGACTTGGAATCAAAGGTACGATCTGTGAGTGGCAGACTCATTTCCAGAGAGAGAAAGAAAGGGAAGGGACAGAAAAAATGATGTGTGTGAGATTTGGTATTTTAATTAGCTTATTATCACTTTCTCTTTTTAACTCATGCAGCTTTTTTTGAGATCAGGACACTGAATATTAAGACTCTTTTTTTCTCTTTTTTTTTTTTTTTTTTGTTTTTGTTTTTGTTTGTTGTGTTTGGTTTTTGTTTCCCTTCTGGCAGAATGAGCTGGAGAATTTTCCTTTAAGCACAATTCAGCATTGCCAAGCTGTGATGAATGCATGCAATTACAATTCAATTCTTGCATTAATATGTAAAGAACCAACTCAGAACAAGCCAGATTTGCATCTTTTCCAATGTGATGAGATTAAGGTAAGGTGGTAATGCAGATCTTCTTTGACTTATTTCAGCAGGGGAAATTTTATGAATTGGCAAGTACAATGGGTAAAACAAAATAAACTGATTCATAGGAAATTATTATGTACTTTTATTCTTATACGTGTAGTTCGAGCTTCATGCATTTATGATATCTACATGACTTACAGTATGCTAACATAAGCAGCATAGTATATCTTGTAAGAAAAGATTACTATATGTGAGCTGGAATCTTTAGTGCATGTGCAAATATGTAATTATTGTAAATATTGATTCTTGGGCTCTGTAGCTGTTCATTTGTGTTTGTAAAGGACCAAAGCTTTGGAATATGCATATGATTTGCATTCACACTTCTAAGAAAGAGGTGTAAAATAGTTTGAGTTATCTCAGATTTATCTTATAATCTAGAAAGAACTCAACCAAGTCCTGAGTCTTTCCTACTCCTTCTCTTTTTCTACTCTTTTTGCCAATGAACAGTTAAGCCTCCCCAGCATCTCTGCCTCTGCATTTCTGTCCTGCAGGAGAGATTGTAAAATGGCAAATATTGTTTGCAGGAGGGAGAAAAGAAGGAAAGAGATTGTTTATCTCTGATTAAAATATTCCCTTCAAGCTTCCAGAGTAAATATTTTTAATGCATTCAATGCAGTGCTTCTTCATTTCCAGGATTATAAATGTTAATGTGTTATTTACTCCACATAATTGGTATTTCTTTCAGTTTTGCTCAATCATTTTATGGTTTGTTTTTTTTTTTTCTCCAGTCACATCTTAGGAGCTTATATCATTGTCTTAAAACATCGCATTGCTAATTGCATTGTGCAAACATTTTGAAATTGGTTCATTGCAACTGGTGTGAAGATTGCTGATTGCCAATTGTGTGGCACAAAATTCGTTGTTTCAGTGGAAACTGGGATCCTGTGAGTTCAGTTTGCAGCATGCTAAATATTGCAGCACTCCTCTTTTAAGGTCTGGTTAGACACAGCTTCCAAAGGTGTATAGGGTCTCTTCAGACTCCCATCTTTTGAAGTTCTTGTGTGCAAATAAAATTGCAGAATGCGTAAGCATGACTTGAAGACTGGGATCCCTTTTTCCTTCTGAGATATCATTTAAGTCTGTGACCTTATCCTAGGTTCTGTTCCTTTTTCATAAGCCTTGGCTCTTCTTGAGATGTTAGATCTTATTCATTGCCTTCTTAATGCTTTCAGTCAGAACATGTAACAGACTTCAGGAGCCTCTGCAATAGCAATTTATTCAAAATGAATTATATTGTGGTCAGTCACTATTTTCTAAAAAAACACAATTGTTAAATAATAAATATGAATAGTGTAATTAATGAAATGCTTTTGTTCCTCAATTCCTGTCAAGTTGTTCAATTAATTCTTTAACCTTCATCTTTCTCATTGTATTCTGAAAAATCTGTTAATCTCTCAATTCAGTGAAGTTCCTAGTCCCATACTAGTTCTAGTGGTTACATATTCCTCCTACTATGTACTATGAAGTTACACGTTTTTATTCCAAGACAGGTAGAACTTGTAGAATGAGCTAGACATGGACAGATTTAGGCCTTGACAAGTTGTATAGGAAATTAATTTGTCAGCTCAAGATATGTAACAGAGCATCCTAAATCCTATGAGAAGCTGTGACCTACTTAATGCAAGATCTATTAAAATAATGCCTTAGACATGTATCAGAATTTCACTTATAGGCCACTGTGAGGACAGATTGCAGTAATGGAGAGATAGGAACCTAAGGATCAGGAAATGTATTGAAAAATTCATCTTTTACTAAGGCAAAGAGAAATTGGAGGCTATCTTCTTACAGGAGACTATTACTACCAGTTATTTTCCTAATCCTTATGCTACTACTATTTATAGTAGTTTTACTTTATGTCTTTCACAAATATTTTTGACAGGAAAAAAAACCAGCAACAAAGAACCATGGAGGGGGAAAAATAGCTCATGCAGTAATTGTTGACTTTGGATAATTACAAATGTTCAGACAAATTTATTATCTAGATAACACATCCATCTGATGATAACGTTTGAGATTGGAGCAGTGACAAAAATACCAGCTCCCGGAGAATGGTGTCGTGTTTTCTTTGTTCTGTTTCCTTACAAATCCCAGCTTTTTTTTTTTTTAATGGAATATGATAAGAGGTTCTGTAATCAAAAGATAACTTCAAAAAGTACATGATGAGATCATTAGTTCATATATCTGCTTAGTCTAGATGAGAACTGATGGACTCTGCTTCTGTCTCTTCAGGCTAGCTTTATTTATGAAGATATAGAAAGTGCAATCAGTGATAGCAAGAGTGGAAAACAAAAGAAGAGACTTGAAACACTGAGGTAAAAACCTAGTTTCTTGGCAATATATGGGGTCATGAGACACTCATGAAGTCTGTCTGCTGTTTCTTTTTCTTTTTTTTGGCTAGTTGATAATATACTTCAAAAAGCACATGTAGAGGACTTGACTTACTAATTATCTCAAACTGTCTCGAGTTATAGTGTCACTCTTAACTTTCCCAATTCTGCTTTAGTAACTGGAACAGCTGACATAAGTGCAGCTTGCTAGAGAATAGCATTGTGTGTCTGAGTTCTGTATATGGATAAAATAGTTCAAAATTTGAAATAAAAATATGAATCTTCCTGAATTCCAAGGAAGCGAGGTTTTGGGATCTAAAGATGTTAAATAAAACAGCAACTAAGGACAAAAAAAATTTCCTGCCTGTTTAATGACTTGAAAAACTCCTTGTTTCCCTGGTAGGGAAAACTTCTCTCCCAACAGGAAAAAGTGGAGTAAGAGTCAATTGGTTTCAGGTTAATTCAGTAGCTGGTGCAGGTGTAGAAACAAGGGCACAAATATGTTAAGTACTGAATAGGATGGTGGTGGTCTGTATGCTGAATCCTGATGACATTGCTTAATAATAGTTGTGTGGTCCAGTGAGATAATTCTCTGCTATGCAAAAATCTTTAAGTAAAAATGTCACTATTGTATGAATAAGTTTATTACTGCCTTAGTTGCCTGTTAAATTCTGGTGTGGAATTTGTGAAGCTTTCCTAGAATAATGCACAATTACATTGAAAAAAATTAAGAAGGCAGAAGTGCATCAGATTTTACATATGGGCTTAAAATTAAGCAAGTACACTTTTCTGTTTGAGGTACAATAACAGATAAGTGTAAGCACAAAAATGTGTACCACCAGGACTCAAACACTTTGGGGAAAGCTGATGAGATTTAGTTGGGAAATGAATGTAGGTCAGTACATCCACAGGGAAAAGTAATCTGACATATCAGTCTCTAAAAGCTTTGAGGCCTAAAGGTCATTAATGCATGACAATTCAGCACTGAATACTTGCTGTCATTTCATGTATGTGTTAGCACTGGGCCAAGGAAGAAAGCCTTCTTTAGATGGGTCCTGTTTGATTACTCTGGAGATCTTGTAGTAAGTCTGACACTGCACCATCAAATTGCTGCAAGGTTATTTACAAGTAAACAATGTAGGAGATGCAAAAAAAGAATGCTTAGGTGACTATAGGAGACTAGAGGAAGGAATTGTGAAGAAAACATCATTTTTTGATAAGTGACCAAATTGTATTTTGTGCTGTTGTTGAATGCCATGAATGAGATGGGATTATGAAGAGAAGAATGAAGAAGAAGATGAAAATCCTTCTTTTAAATAGGGATGGGATGTGAGTTTCAAAGGATTTGTTGGGATTTTTTGTCTTTTGATACTGAGTTACAGAATGACTTCAAAGACCTCCTTCCTTATGGTATTTAAAGATAGATTAAGAACTGGAAAAGTTGGGACTGGGAACTGGGAAAATCATTTTGAACTGAATCAGGGGAGGTTTAGCTTAGATATTAGGAGGAAGTTTTTCACTCATAGGGTGGGGATGCACTGGAACAGGTTGCCCAAGGAAGTTGTGGATGCCCCATCCCTGGAGGCATTCAAGGCCAGGCTGGATGTGGCTCTGGATAGCTGGTCTGGTGGTTGGTGACTCTGCACATAGCAGGGGGGTTGAAACTAGATGATCACTGTGGTCATTTTCAATCCAGCCTACTCTATTATTCTATGAAAATTGAAAGTGGGAATAGTCATACATTTGCATCAAGATGGGATGAACAGATTGATCTAAAAAGGAAAATCAGCCTGTGAATGCAATTGCTTTTGTTGGTAGGGTTTTAAGAAGCTGTTGGTTGACAACCTATCAAACACAGAGAACAGGTGCACAACTGGTGATGGCGAAAAGATGACTCTGAATGAAGAATTTAAGTACAATATTGAAGTCCAGCCATTAAAGTGCAAATAAAATGCACAAAATTTACCCATAAATGCAATCAAATCTCTAGACAGCATGTTCTCTGGCAGTGCTTTGGAATTTATCATAGAACCATTAAGGTTGGAAAAGACCACTAGATCATCAAGTCCAACCATCAACCCATCACCACTGTGCCCACTAAACCATGTCCCGTGTGTCTATGTGAAAGAGTATTTGGTTTATTGATGCATATTTTGCTAACCTCATCACAGAGTGGGTTTCCTGCTACGTTTAATCTATTTGCATACCCTGCCCGTTAGCACTCGTGACTTGGCAAGTCCATAGCATTTTGACAGTAGAAGGGTCCTGGTAAACCTTATATTCTCTAATTACACGTTAGAAATGCGTTGTGTTAACTTCACTGGTGGGACCCTTTCTCTTCCTGCAGGATGATCTCCAGTGCTGATGGTGCTATCCCTCCCCCACCACGGGCTCCTGCCCCTGTTCCCCCAGGGACCATCACCCAGGTGGATGTGAGAAGCCGTGTGGCAGCGTGGTCCGCGTGGGCTGCAGAGCAAGGGGACTGTGAGTTGTGTTGCACTGCGCAGTGATAACCAGTTCTTCTGGGCAGTAGAGTTTTATGATCCTCAGTAATAACAGAAAATAATTCACAGGCTTTCATGAAGACTGCAGTCATTGAGTGCAGATAGAGGAATTGCTGTACTAGGTCACCCCTCTGCCATAGCTTGGAGAGGGCAGAATTGTTCTCCCAGTCAGTTCAAAATGCCCCAAGCCACTGTTGCCTGATCTGTGGAATTATGACCAGACTGTCATAATCTGACTTGTCATTTACTTAACGTTTTTCTGAATTTGTGTTCAGAGCCCTGTTTACTTGAGTTCAGATGGATAGATGTGTGGGCTGTGGATTTTAACTCAGGTTTTTATGTGAACATAATAACATGCACAGTAATCTGTATTGTCATAACTCTGGTAATTTAATGATGCCCTATTTATTAGTAGGAAGAATGTTGGCCAGATATTTCAGACAATTAAAAAATACAGTCACTTGGATTAAAAGCTGACTAGAGATCAACATTATGTATTTATTTATTCATCCGGGTATGGCTAGCCTAGTTTATATTATTAAAGCCTTACCCAAGAAATGCTGCAGTATTTCTGAATATTATTATTTTATAATCTGTGGATTATAAAAATAATAAAGTGGAAACATTCTATTTAATCAGATTCCATTAAAAAAAGAATTAGAAACAATCAAGCTCTGTAAAACAGACTGTAATAATGAAGTAATCATGGTTAAGGTGAGAGGTTTCTTTAAAAATGAATACTAAAATTTTAGAATTATAATCATTACCCAATATGCATTATACCATATGCATTACTTTTGTTTATTATTCTATATCACTCAATTAAGTCAATAAATCAATTATGCAGGGAGAACAAAAATTTTCAGAGAAATAAGGAACATTAAGAACATTATCACCTAGTAATCTGCACCTCTGCACCTACCTTGAGTAACAAACAGCAAGTTGGTTCTATTGTTTCACTTCTTACTCTCTCTCAGGAAAAAAAAAAAAAAAAAAAAAAAAAGAAAGAAAAAGAAAAAGAAAAAGAAACAGTAAAAAAGTCTCATTAACTTACTGAGTGATCCATCAGTGGTCTGAGTTCCTGCGGTTCCTTTTATTCCATTCATGTGGATCTTTCCTAAAAAGTGTTTACTAAGATCCCACGTATTAAGAAAAGCCATACAGAATGTAGTGTGATTTAGAAATGTTAAATTTACTATTTCTCAAACTGCTTTCCCTTGTTGTTTTCAAGCATAAGTCACTGTTTCACACATAAGTCCATTGTTATTTGCAAATGCATATTTTATCACATTGATATCTTCCATTTCTCTATTGCCAGACTTGGTCATTCTGCCCAAATTTCCTATATCCCTTTTGCTTATTATCTTTTACATCAAAATTGTCTTCAAATTCAAGGCTATGCTGTTACTTCTTGTCTACTTCTACTGGGGTATCTCTCAGCATATTTTGCAAAATAGGACAATTTCTCCTTGCATTTTATTTATAATCTGCCATTTATATATATATAAATATATATATATGTATGTATGTATGTATGTATGCATAATTAAGACCCTAGTACCATACTTCTGTAGTGTGGTTAATTTATAAAGCTAAGCTGGCTTAAATCATACACCTAAGCTCTTTTGTAAGACTTGACAGGATCAGGAATTAGGGTACAAGTTCTTCAGTCCTTGCAAATTAAATGGTAAAAACAATTTTGTCCTTCATTTTCTTGCAGTAGCAGGGTTTCAAGCATAAGCTCTATAGGAGATGTTAGTTTTTCTATTCTGCATAAATACACATCTCATCCTCCTTTTCCCTTTTCCACAGATGAAAAACAAAGACAATACCCTGACCATGAGGAAACGGCAGAAATGATAGCAGCCAGGATTGACAGAGATGTTGTAAGTGAGAAACAACAAAAGATATTGCTTAATTTCTGAGAAATTGTGTGTCTCTACTACTTGGGAAGTCTTTTTCCACTTGGGAAATTCAGTTCTGAAGGAAAGTATGCTGGGTATTCACATTTGTGTGGTAAACCTCTAAATGAACATAAAGTAGTTAATTGTTATTACTATTTTTTCCCTGAAGGAAAAACAAAAAAAAAAAAGCATGTTAATTTTTTTGCTGTGAAGAGACAGAAGCATAAACATTAGTTTTGTGAAGACTAAATTTCAGAGAATACATAACAGTAAACTTAATTTTTTTCTCAATTTAGTGGGATGTAAATTTGTGCAATTTCCAGAACATAAGCATATGGTCATTTCCAAAGGCAGATGTGCTATGAACTTGTGTAAGCTAACAATTTCTAGCCAAATCTAGGGCAGGTCCTATGGTGTATGCAGTATCAAATATTTCTCTGTTTGCTAGTTGTAAGTTTCTACTTTACAGCATCAGGGGGCCTTGAGGGAAGCATGTTGGGGCCTGCTGAATTTGCTGTGTATGTGCTTCCCCTGGGGCTCCTTCTTTTTTCTGCATTTGCTCTTTGAAGAATTATTTTCAAAGAGCACTTCTCTGAAATAACATTCTGACATTCAACAAATAGCTTAATACTTTGTGCTAAAGGAGATTATGAAGTTATACGGGTTAGGAAAATGCTATCCTACACAAATAATTAGAATTTTTTTCATGTGCTGTGAGAGAAAATTTAGTGTGTGAATGAACTGTGTAATTGAACTTAATAATCTTGATGCTTACATTTTAAAAACCTCTAGTTGCTCAGAGTTTTGAGAATAGTCTAAGCTCCACAATACTTGACAGTTATGTAAAGTAAAGGATATAATGAATCTAAATACATGGTGTTCTAGCATGAACTTTGTACAGATGGAGCTTTTGGTATCTGAGAGATTAGTTCTTTTAACTTCTTGAGTATGTCAGTACAGTTTCAGTAATGAAACTGTTATTCTTCTTCTCTCCCATAGCAAATTCTGAACCATATTTTGGATGACATTGAATATTTTGTTACCAAACTTCAAAAAGCTGCTGAAGCATTTGCTGAACTTTCGAAGAGGAAGAAAACTAAGAAAAGTAAAAAGAAAGGACCCGGAGGTAGGAATTCTTACTATACAGAATTCTGTTTCTCCAAAGATCATTGAAATAGCTAGCACATGTGGATTTTTGTGTTGTTTTTTTCCTTCATGAATGTAGTAATAGTTTTTCATTTTAAGCACAAGAAGAGATATCCACACAGTATATTCTTAGAAATTAATTAAAAACTTTTGTTTGAAATCAGTGGGGGGTGTCTGATTAGAGATGTGACTACATAATACATTCACTGTAGTTGTTTTATATTTACAGCATTTTGTAAGTAGGTAAATTTATTAAGTATGTTTTATATATTTATTATATCCATAATATTTTTAGAAATTATGTAAAATATGAATGGATGTAAAAAAAATGTCAATTTATTTATCAGAGGGAGTTCTTACTCTCCGTTCAAAACCACCACCTCCAGATGAGTTTGTTGACTGCTTCCAAAAGTTCAAGCATGGCTTCAATCTTCTGGTAAGTAACTGCAGGTAGATATGGTGTTTTTGCCTCAGGTAGCTAATGTTACATAGAACATGATATTTGTTTTCCCTGTGCTGTAAATTCGAGCACTGCAGTGGTTTTCCTAGGGTCATATTCCAGTAGTAGGAAGTGAAGAACTAAAATTCTGGTGAAAGTTGAAGAGAAGGAAGAATAACTACCACAGTAGATTTCTTTTTAGTTATTTTTAAGTTGGGTTTTCTTGGAGATTTCCTGCAGCTCAAGAGAATGTAGCTGCTTTATTGATGACTCCTTAAGGAGCTGCAAAGGCTATCTCCTCTTTGGAAAAGCAGTAGTTAAGTGTTCTGTCTTCTCTCTAACTTTCCTAGTGCCTTGTCTGTGTAGAGAAACCTAGTGGACTTTAAATCCCTGCAGCTGTAAACCATGCAGAGATGATCACACCATATGGGGAACTCAGCCTGGGTCTTGGTCTCCACTGCTCTTTAAAAAGGAACAGAGCTAGAAATGTAATCCGGTTTGGTTTTTCCATTCTTACTTCATACTGCATTCTGCATTTAAATGATTTCTTTATCTAGTAACACTTGTATGTAAAAATCTTTGTCTTCTGTGCGGGAGTAGAAATAGTTCTTGTTTCAGTGCTGAGAAAGACTATTTTCTAACACTGTTCATAATGCCATACCAATGCATTGCTTCAGTGTCATTGAAGAAGCCACAAAAGCTTGAAATTTCACTTCCTAGGGCTTTATGTCAGATATGGAGAGCTGTGTAAAGAAGAAGAATCTAGTTTAAAAATAAAAGGAATAGCTTGAAGAATAAAATATTTGCCAGTAGAATGGAAACTATTTTAAAACACTATGTTGGAAGCTCCTAGAAAATTCCTACCATCTGCCAAAAAGAAAACTATAGAAAGACCAAAAGAAAGTTGTTATGTGTGAAGAACAATGTGTAGAAAGTTATTAGCAGTAAAAATACATTCTCCTTTTATCTATATTTGGAGGCACACTTTAGAAGGCTAGATGCAAAACTAGAATGAGGCCAGCTAAAAGGATGTTGAGGAACAGACAGCAAGATGCAATAAAAGCTGCTATAACTTTTTAAAATACTTTCTGGAATGCTTCTTTTTTTTTTTTTTTTTTTTTTTTACTTGGAAGAGCGTAATGGTGGGCAGTGTGTTCATGAAAATCATTTTTTGTGGCTCCAGTCTGCCTCCAGACTTAACCTCTTTAATGATCTTCTGTGCACTGATGAGCACCATGTCCAGGAATGCTTCATCTCATGTTGGCTTGTCTAATACCTGGACCAGGAAGTTATCCTAACTGGACTCCAGGAGTCTCCTGAATTGCTTGCAGTCTGCCTTGTTGCTTTCCCAGCAGTTATCCAGGTGGTTGGAATCTCCCATCAGGATGAGAGCTTGCAAGCGTGATCCTTCTTGCAGCTGAAGCAAGAAGACTTTGTCAGCAGGCTCCCCTTGATCAGGCTGCCTGCAGTGGATCCTAGCCACCAGATGTCCTTTATTGGTCTGGTCTAATTGGCCTAATTTTAACCCAAGCTGTCAAAAGACCAAAAAATAAGAACAAATAAAGATCATCAATATACCATCAGGTTCACTGACTTTATCTTGTTCCCTGTACAGTGAAATTGAAGGTGGAAGGAGAGCAAGAATGCTGTAAGAAATGATTATAGACTTTTCTTCAGTTTGGAGAAAGACGAAAAAGAGGAGGAATGTGATAAATCTGTGAATGGTTATGAGAATCACTGGAAAAAGTGAGGAAAGAATGATTGCTCAGTTTTCTTTTGGAAAAGAACTGCAGGGTATTAATGAAACCAAGAGGTGGCAGATTTCCAAATAAGATGCTTCTTGACAAAACATGCAATTGAATTGTACTTCTTATTTGCACGATATATGCTAACACTTATATGGATTCAAAAGCAATTGTATAAATTTACTGAAGGGAAGAATCCATCAGTGACTTTTAACGCAAAACAATAGTATTTTGTACTTTTAGTTGAAGAAGTCCCTGAGAAAATTGCTGGTGAATTTATAAGAATTTTTCTCAGATATTTTATGTTTGCCTTGTTCCTTCTCATGCTTCCCTTAACACTGTCTCTTAGCTGATGTTGGAGACAAAACATACAACTTAGATGGACCTGTGCTCTCACCTGGGACAGTCATTTTTACCTGAAGTATTTATCGTCATAAAAGTTAATTGTATCTTAAAATTTATCATTTTTCCTTTACTTTAGGCCAAATTAAAGTTCCATATCCAGAATCCTAGTGCAGCTGAACTGGTTCATTTTCTCTTTACCCCACTACATATGGTAAGCTTTTGTAATTTTTTAGGTATTTCATTCAGAATTCTTACACTTGTATGATCTAAAATCTTTCCAAGAATGATGAGATTTAGAATTGTCCCTGGAGAGGTACTATGGAGAAATGTGTATCCAAGGATGAAGATTTCTTAAGAAAACAAGTTTTATCCTTTTTTGCATGTTAACATCTATCATATGTGTATGTATATATGTTTAAAATATCTTTATCTTTCTTTGTATCGCAGTTAGCCATTACAATTTTAATAAACAAACCAAATAAAGAAATACATCATGCATGAGGAGAGTTGGAAGCATAACCGTGTGCCAATTCAATTAAAATATGTGTCATTTCAATTAGTAGATTAAAATAACATTGACAGAAGTGGATCTCAATATAAAGGTGACCAGAACAACAGTTCTGCAATAAATGGTTTTACTTCATCCATCCACAGAACTTAAGAACAAGTTAGCTTCTCAGAATTTGTTTATTTGTTGAGTAGTAAATGTTTCATAACATTAATGTAGGTAACATATTCGTTGTAACTTCCTTTTTTTATTATGTGTGTATTCTTTGTATTATTTTAATATTTTGATTTAGGTGGTGCAGACAACAGGAGGTCCAGAGCTTGCCAGTACAGTACTAAGTCCCCTCCTAACAAAAGATACCATAGACTTCCTACAGTATACTGTCACCAGCGAGGAAGGGCAGTTATGGATGTCATTGGGTGACACGTGGACCAAAGCCAGGTGAGAAGTTCGTGTTTATTGACGCAGTCTTAACCAGATGATCCACATCCAGCAAACTCAATAGTAGTTTGATAGGCTTTGGACTATTCCTCACAAGTATTCTTTAAACTCTTTGGAAAGGAGCTCTTAAGCCTCACTGGGATTTGGTAATGGCTAGATTTTAGGCATAGTGGAAGCAAATACAAACAATATTTTTTTTTCCTTCGTAGAATAAGGAGTAGAGACTAAATTATGTAAACTTATACCATCATTTTTTTTCTGTTTCATGCTTGCAGTTGCTTTCCACCCTTATTTTCACAACCCAGCCAGTCTGAAATTGGTTAAAAAATCAGTTGGAAGAAGTTGCAATAAAAAATGAAAAAGCTATGTAAAAGAGGGTACAGATTTCTATTTTCAATTTCAATGCTTCTTTAAAATTATCATAATGCTATAAGGAAAGTGCTTAAACTTTTAAAGAATGTTTATGGGCTGATTTGTGTTACATCTGCATACCCATAAAAGTCCCATTTAATTGATTTGCTATTGCAGTTAGGTTTCACTACAATTTACTTTGTTTATGTATTTGTTAATTTGTGAGGTATTTATATGGTTTGAAATTACCTAGCTAAGTAAAATATGCAAAAAAAAAAGATTAACAAAATGTGTTTTAATTCTAATCTGTGGTAGAAGAGCACACGTGACAGTGATTAAGTATGCAAGCCCTTGGACTGGAAAGGTGCCATGTATTTTAAGTTTACTCATCTTTCTTTTGGATTCCAAATTCAGGAATGAATATCTACCATGTGGCTTTCTGACTTTATAAGTTAATTAACCAATTAAGATGTTTGTTGGTTTTTTTAAGTGATTATGAAGTAATAACAATAAATTGAGCATTAGGAATCTACGTTAAAAGCTGTAGAACACGAAGTGACAAGCATCTTCATAACAGGAAGTGTGATATACATGTGTTTGCCTTTCTTGATCTCTTTCTGCTGCTGGACCAGGACATTCAAATTCATCCTTTGTGCCTGCTGTTCAGACTACTACTACAAAATGGGCTAGAAACAGCAATTAGAGATCCTTGTGATTGCCAGAGTTTTGATCTCAGCAAAGCTTGCCTTTACCTACTCACAGCTTGCTGGCTTCATAGCAGCTTGTGATGGGCTCACTGTGGAAATCTACATAGCACTGGAGCCTATTGCAAGGAAAATGGATTATTGTTTAAAATACTGGGCTTCTCATCTTAGGAAATACCTTAATAATTCATTTATTCCATCCTGAAAAAAGCGTAATTGAAAGAGAAGTAGCTCATGCTTCACAAAGAATGCAGCACTTAGAATACAACTGGTTGACCTGTGAAGATTAGAAATTATAGTTTGTCTGATCTCAGTATGCTGAGGTACATTATGAAGCAGTTAAGTAAGATGTATGATTGTTGAAACATGAGGGTTGCTGACCTAGCTAAAGCCTGCCAATGGGCTAATAATTGCTGAGTGGTCCTGCAACTTGTGTGACTGGCAGCATGTGCCCCCTAATTTTGAACAGCGTCAACAGTGAGACTAAGACAATGTAATGTATGTTCTCATTTCTTGTTCTGCTGTGAAGATACAGTAATTTATTTTGCAGGAGAGTATGTCATGCATGGTGCAAAGGCAAAGTATGAAAGCATTAATTTAGGTACTGTGAATTACATTAAAAAATGGGACTGAAGTGCTAAAAAATAATAGACTATTCTAAGATTAAGCTTAACTATTAAACAGTAAATGTGAAGATAATTATTGTGCCCTGAAGAATGTAGAGTTCTTTGTATTACACTATAAGCTATCTATTGCCTAACTCCTTCCTTAAGGTGTAGCTCAGCCCTTTAAACTTCCTTGCTACATGCAAAGGCTGCCCCAAAAGTAATGCCTCCTATTTTACTATATTGGCCCATGACATCAGAGGTGATATTGCTGGTATGGCAGTAGAGGTTGAACCTTCCCACCAATATTCAGTTACATTTTGTTGCTGTGTGACAGATGGCAGCAGAGGGGCAGTCTGACAAAATGGCATGTGACATGGAAGAGCGTATGAAGCAAAAGTGTCGCTGAATTCCTCCACATGGAAAAGATGTCTCCCATTGGAATTCAGTGACATTACTGAACGTTTCTGAAGACTAAACAGTGGATGTGAGCAGTGATGTGGTGGGTGGTGGATTTCATCAGCACTGACAGCGAGCATGAGTCATCTCCATTGGTGCAGATTTTGTTGAGCACGGCATACAGGCTGTTGCTCATTGCTGGTGAAAATGCATAGGTAATGGTTGTGACTGTGTTGAAAAATACTATTTTGTAGCCGAGCATTTGCACTATCAATCAGTGTTATTGTGCTCTTTGTATCTTCTATAGTTTCCATGGGAATAAATAGGAGGTGTTACTTTCGGAATGACCTACATACCTACTTCCAGTCTTTCATATAAAGTAGGCAGTTTCTTTGAAGTCTTTTGTTTGGTTCTTTAATACAAACAAAACATTGCAGCACAGCAATTCTTTCCTATCTAACAGTTATAACAAATCTTAGATGTGCTTGTGATTGATTCTTCTATTAGTCATCCTTTGCTGCGAGCCAGAAATTTGTTGTTTTAGCACTGACAAGTCATTATGGCAGGAACAGTTTGCTCCTTGCTGTGCCTTGCAGAAAAGTAGTTATGGTCAATAAATATTTTCTGTAAATTTTCTGTGGTCTAACACAATCGACACGATTGATGTGCAGTAATCCCAACCACTGTTCTTTACTATGATATTAAAACATATTTCATTTTTTAGGAAGTCTATGAAAGTAGTATTTTTATGACCCTTGATAAAGATCTCTAATTTACTCTCAATGCAGAGCTGACTGGCCCAAAGACCAGTTCATTCCACCTTATGTTCCCCGTTTCCGAAATGGTTGGGAACCTCCTTTGCTCAACTTCATGGGAGCTCCAAATGAGCAAGAACTCAATAATTTGGCTGAGTCTGTGGCAAACTTTGCGGAGCAACAGCGGAAGCAAGAAATGAAAAGATTATCAAATGAGGTGGGTTAACTGAGAGTGTTTTGTAAATTGCTGAAAAGCAGAATCAACTACTTTCTCACAGAAAAAAATCTGGGATGCTGTCAGAGTGATCACTCTCTGCTACATCAGTGCGGGTTCAGTGTACTTACAGAAAAGCTATATGAAAGCAAATATCTGTTCAGCCGCCAAAATGTGAATAGGAAAAAAAGAAGGATTTTGCCTACTGCCCTCCTTGAACTTGGTGCATTTTCCCACATCAGCTGGGAGGACAATCCAAGCCCTTAAGGTTTGTTTTGATTCTTATCCTGTGCTTTCAGGTTCCATTGATTTTGATTGCATATATTTTAAGAAGAATTCGAATAAGCATGTTGTCAAATATGCATCCATGCACAAGAATGCAAACAACAAAAAAAACCTATTGCCACTTTAAACACATCAAAGATTTTGTTTTTGGAACTTTTTTGTTTTAGGGGGAAATGAACTTAAATTTAAAAATTTAAAATATTGAAGTAGCTTTAGTTTAATCCAAAGATTTGGAAGTCCAAGTTCCCCTGTTAACTATGGTGAATTGAAAGCATAGCTGAGAATTTTCTAAGTTCAGTCCATAGACTTTCATATCTTTCTTGAGCAATTTACAGCAGTATTATATTCAGAGTACATCTCAGTGCTAAGATTATAGATCTGTCAAGAGCATCATGATAAAACTCTACTAGTGACAAAAATTGAATGTAGAAAGGAAGATTCCAGGGAAAGATTTCAGAAGAATCACCTGAATACCGTGCTTTCAAGAAATACTTGCCATAGTTGCCATTTCTGGTTTTGAGCACAGTTCAGCTTTCTAGTGTTGAGTTCCTGCCATGAGCATTTACCCTGTCCTGGGGGAGTAGCTGGCCACTTTGCACTGTGCTGGCTGTCCTGAGCATCTGCACAGCAATGGGGCCTGGAGCTGGCAGAAGCTAAAAAGGAAAAGCATTTTCTATGTCATACAGCTTTCATTATGAAAACAATCAAAATTTAGAATACCTTTATGGTTAGGGTATTTTTCTAAGGCATGGGAGATGTATTCAGTCTTAGCCTGGTACAGTTGAGTTCATCATGTACTGTTTATCAGATTTTGTGGGATGGCTTTCTCTTACAGAGCAACTCTTATAAGTCTTCTAGGAGCCCAAAAAGCTTCCCTAGCAAAAGTATATCAAAACTACTTGTGGAAAAGCTGTAACAAACTTTGTTTTGATGAAAATTTCCACTTAAAAGCATACACTACATAAAAATTTAGTCAAGCAAAGGAGGCTACTGTGATTCATGTTGGATTACTGAAAGCACTGCTTGTCCTTATACCTAATAGGATTCACAAGAATAAATACACCCTAGTTTTTCCCTATATATTTTTTTTAATTGAAAAAAAAAATGTATAGGGTTAATGGCCACAATAACATGAAATGTAGCTGTTGCCCTCATGCAATTCCATACTCACCTCCCCAAAAAGCCTCATCAAACATTGTTTCACTGCTGTTCTTCATTGCCATGTGTGGTTTTTTTTTTTTTTATGTTGTGCTCCCTGTAAATTAAAAACAGCAACAACAACAACAAAACCCACAAACCAAAATAACAAACAATAACAAACAATCACAGTCCTTTCTCCACTTTAATCATGTGAAATGTGCGAAATAATATTGAAAAATAGGGGCAGTTTTTTTATGGTTTGATTTTTAATGAAGATGAATACTACATATATTGAATTAGCATATAAATTGAAATAATTATTTTGAGGGGGCAAATAAACGGAGGTGTTTTCATTGGGTTGGTAGGTGTGCTGACTCTGCCTTTTAGCCTTCAAAAGATTAAATAATGAGAGTAATAATATTAATAATAAAAATAATGATAATAATAATAATCGTAATTCATTGAAGGCATCTATGGGACTGGCAGCTGTGATGTCAAACCTTGGTTTCATGATTCCATTCATGATGAGTAAGTCGTTTAACCTTGGTACCCTGACTTCCTGCACCAGTGCCTCCTTAGCACATCCCTTAGGGGAGAAGTGCTGAGCTGCTCAATGGCTGTGAAATGTGTTAGGTGCTCAGCTGGAAAGGCTGTGCCAGTGCAAAATGTCTGTGGCAAAAGGAGCTCTCTGAATTGGGTGATACCAGAAGAATTACTCCTCTATAAGTCTGTCACAAAAGCTTATTTAACAAAAAAGTGCTGGAAAAATGAAAGCCAACTGCTTTTTCCTGGGCAGCATCAACAGAAGGGTGACCAGCATGGAGTAGGAGGTGATTGCCCACCTTCAATACTGCATCCAGGCCTGGGTCCTCCTTCACCTGAAGGATATGGACCTGCTCCAAGAGCTACATGATGGAGCAGGTCCAGAGGAGGCCATGAAGATGATCAGAGGGCTGGAGAACCTCTCCTGCAAAGTTAGTGTGAGGGAGCTGCGCTTGTTCAGCCTGGAGAAGAGGAGGCTCCAGGGAGACCTCATTGTGGCCTTCTAGTAATTAAAGGGAGCTTGTAAACAAGAGGGAGACCAACTTTTTACATGATTGGATACTGAAAAGACAAGGGGGAATGGTTTTAAACTAAAAGAGGAGAGATTTAGGTTAGATGTTAGGAAGAAATCTGTTACTCACAGGCTGGTGAGGTCCTGGCACGGGCTGCCCAGAGAAGCTGTGTGTGCCCCATCTCTGGAGGCACTCAGACCATGTTGGATGGGGGCTTGGGCAGCCTGAGCTGCTGGGTGACAGCCCTGCCCATGGCAGGGGGTTGGAACTGGGTGGGCTTTGAAGTCCCTTCAATTCAGCCATGTCAGGGAGCTGATGAGGAGCTGGAGAGGAGAGCTCAGTGAGTCTGAGGCAACACAAGTAATTTCTTTGTGAAGTAAAAACAAGTTCCTGCTTCTTGCAGGTCTTTTGATCTGAGATATAAAGTCAGTAACACTTGAGAGATTTTTTTCAAAGAGGTTTTAATAATGTTGCTTTTAAGAACAGTCTGTCCGTAGATTTTGTTTGTTTGTTTGTTGTTGTCATTCCTGTGCATTTTTTTTTATTTTTAATATTTTCAGTTTCACAAACACATAGCCCCATTGGCAAACGTCTCTGGGTGCCAGGTCAGTACTCAGAAGTGAGTGGGCTTTTTTTGTAGCCACACAGCAAGAAAAAAAGCCAAGCTTTAGAGATAAGGTGATTTGTGATGGCTATCAGCTGTTCTATCTCATTGTGCAACTGAGTGGTGTCATAAGATAAAGATCTAAAATGGACATCATCAATTTCATAATCTCTATAAATGAACCACTCACTTTATCTTTTGGGAAATGGGCATTAAAATAATTCTTAATAGAAGCAAACTATCAGTGCTGGATTTAGAGTTGGATTTTTTTGAAGGATTGCTGCTCAAAAGGAATTTTCTAAGGATTTGAATATTCTTATATGTATGCTTGTAATAAATTGTGATTGTTTTCTTTAATTAAAATCCTTAATTACAGAGTATTACCTTTCTTTTTGCATTTCTTCTTTGAATTCATCCACATTTAGTAAGAGGATAACCTACATAAATGAACCAATTGATATTGTGATCCTGCAATGGGATGATAATTTTACTTGGAAGCTTTTATTTCTTATATAGAAGTTTTCTGGCTTAGTGTTCATTTAGAACAGGAGCTCAGAGCAGCTTCTTATGCAGTTTATTTTAAAGTCACTCAGGCATTCCTTATGACCTGTGTTGCTGTAGCAATATGTAAGAGAGGACATGGACCTTGCCCTGGAGAACTGTTTTTTCTAAAGAATATCCACTGCAATATTAATGCAGGGGATGGCAGGGGATGACTTAGGATAGAAATTCTTTTATTCTTGTCTTTTTGATCTCTCTGTGTACGTATTTGAAATGCAGAAGCTATTAACTTTTCATAGCAGAGCTATGAGCACCTGGGAGCAAGGCCATGTGAGTGCTGGCAGCGTGCGCAGTGCTATGGGGCAGAGGAAGCAGCGCGTTGCAGTGTGTGACACTAATCCCCTTCTTTTTGTCTTGCAGCCTCCCAGTGTTCCTGACTACCCTCCGGCCGATGGGTACGCATTCAGTAACACAGTGTACAAAAGAGGGCCTCTGCTGGACCAAGGGGCGGCTGTTGCTGCCTTTAAGCAAACTGTTAGCCGCCATGTAGATAGGTAACACTGAATCAACGGCGTACGTGGTGCTGTGGATAACTGTCCCGACTTACTGACTTGTAGCTTTTGGGGTGGTGGTGTTTCTGTTGGCCTCAGGTTGTGCCAGGAGCAGACCCATATTTCTGTAAGGCCGCTGCTCTGACTGCAGCAGGTGTCTGCCTGTGCTTCTCCAAGGCACATCCACGTGGCTCTTTCAGTATCATTTCTATGAAACTACTGTGTTTATGTATGCTGTGAAATTCATGCTTTTGTCAAAAATGATATGATGGAATTCTAACTTGATTAAGGACACAAAATCCTCCTGGTGGAGGATTTAAATTTTATTTCTGCTTTTGTTTCACTTTTTTAAAACTATTCTTTGCTTTTTTTTTTTTTTTTTTTTTGAACCTCAAGGAATGACAAGTCCACTCTGAGATTTATCTGTCTGTGTTCTGAGTGATTTTTGATTTGTTGAGCTGCTCACTTGCTGCCTGTTTAGCATCCTGCTTTAGGTGTTCTGGGCCAGTGCATAAGTGCCCATGTCTACTGACTAATTTTTTCTTTCATTGCTACGATCAAAGCTCTGAAATGTTTGCATAGCAACCAGGATCTTTCTGCACACACGCTTTCATCCCCTTCATTTTAGCCTAAGTCTGATTACCTTAATGGTGAAACTCACTGATCCTTGGAGTCTCAGCCCTGTCTGTGTGGAAAATTTCTGCCAGTACAATTTGTGAAAGTAAAGTTGTGTTGGGATTTATCCCTTATGCCAAATTATGTTTGTTATATATCCTTACATGAACAGTAGTTTAACTTATTTCCCACAGAAGGTGCTTAAGCTATGTTTTGGGTGTCATGTTGCTGGTAAAAACAGCATCAGTGTGACTGTTGACACAAACCTTTGCATAACCTCTAATTTTGAGCTGCTGGCTAGAAGATCCTGTTGTTAATCTGCATGCAAACAAATTCTCACATGGTGTGCAGGGTGAAGACTCCATTGTTTTCCTGAACATTGTTTTCCTGAACATCCTGAACTCTGAACAACAGCCAAGTAGTCATCTCTAATCATTTTCTCAAACTTGGTTACTTCTGGAGTTCTTGTCTGAGGACCTCTCAGCTTGAAATCTAAATGATCTGCTCTCAAAATTCCTTTCTCTTTTATCTGTAATGTAATAAGATCTGTTTTGTCTTTTCAGAGTAAAATTATTCTTTGCAAAGGCTGCTACCTCTTTTTCAGGTTTAGAGAATGGGACTATTGCATTACCCTACTGATGGTATCAGTGTATGTGGCCACAGCTGAATGAGTCATCCAGGCTTCCTTAGTAGCAAGTAAAGAGAAAAGAGCATTTCGTGTCAGGTGAAGCAATTCATGTCAGGTGAAGTCAGTCTTTTGAAAGATGTGAAATGAGACATGCTGTGGAGGTACCTGTTTCTCACAACTGACAGTAGAAGGGAGTCTAGATGGCTGACATTGATGCAGACATGTACAGTGAGCCACTACGTCCCTGTCCAGCCCAACGTGAACTTCCTTTTATTAATTGGCTCTCGAGACACATAACATGTGCCCAGTAGGAATTTGTTACTGAATGAAAGCTATTCATATGCGTTACCCTAGGTAAATTCCATTTGAAGATAAATTTTAAAACACCTGTGAATAAGCAGGTGCAGAAGTGGGTTTTGGGGAAGGAGTGAGAAATAGAAGCTGAGTATTTCAGCCATCATTTTCTGGTGCTTGTTGAAAGCTGGCTTTCCTTATGAGCAGTCTGAAGACAGTGACTGAGCCACCCAATGTCTGCAGAGGGACAGGTAGGTTATGCATTGTCTAAGGAACTTGTAACCACAGGGACCTTCATTGAGTCTTATTCCAAGGTGCCAGGACCTCCAGTAAGGCATGCTTTTTTTGGATGACTTAGACTGTGTCAGTATCTTAAACTTCAAGCATGTTACCAGCAATAGCAGGGGCTCTGTTCGATGCTAGAAGAGTACTAAACTTTTTTCAGTAAGTTATATCATGTTTCAAATTTGTATGCCATGTTGTTTGTTTTTGTGCTGTTGTTTGGGGACTAACACGCGGGGACCCCATGCAATCCATCAACCTGTCATGCAGACTTGATGGGGATATCTGTGCCCAAGTAAACTGCTTGGCTTATTAAGTTAGGTTTGAAAAGTTGTGGTCTCTTCATAAGTGTACAACCATTGTCCAGCCAGTGTGCTGGGGATGCTGTTCTTGATTCTTTTGTTTTTAATTCTTCTGAGTTATGTTGTATGGAGGGATCAGGTTAGATAGCTGTGGACAAGTTAGGAAGACAGAGTTAGTAAACTGAGTTTGGAAAGGCAGTCTAAAAGTAAAACTACTCTCAGAGGTGTGTTAGTCACAGCACTTCAAAATTGTATAAATTTTGAGTGGGTGGCTGAAAAAATTGGGATTACTCACGTCTCTAAACCTTGTAGCAGGTATTCTGCAGGCTGTGGTTCATCCCATGTTTTTCATTCTCTTCTTTAAGTGCTCAAAGTCTTTAAGTGTTTTATCTTTCTTTCCAAATAATACGTTTTCAATCTAAATATGACTGTTCCTTTGTTCTGTTCTTCAAGTCAAGTGAGACAGTTCTCCACAGCCATGCAGTAGCTAGGTAACTACTGGATTGCTGAGATACACACCTGGGATCCGTGGTTACACAGCACAAACATCAGCAACCATCAGCATTTGCATCCCTATGCTGTGATGTTGTATGGCAAGCCCTTGTTTGTGCAACATTTTAAGTGTTGTGTTGTTGCTTTTTTAATTTTATTTTTATTTATTTAACTTTACTGCTTGATATAGATTTGGGTTGTTGGGTTGTCATTTGCAACAGGTGAATAATGTTACTGTTTCTTTTGGAAGAAAAGGTTTGAGGGGGTTTGAGGGGCTTGGGGAATTTCTCAATTTGAAGAGGTGGTGCATTAAAGAAACTAGTAACTTGTTACCCAAATGCTATCTGAACAGACCTTTCCTCAGAGAAAACAGAGCTGCGGAGGTATCCTGTGGTATGCTTAATTCTACAATGAACTCTGTTCTTACCTGCCCAGAAGTAATTCTACGTTTATAATTGATGCAATAATTTGAGGTTCTTAGTTGTAATGATATCTTATGGACAATTAAGAGAAATGGCCAACAGAGGAAAGCGTTTTTTAAGTAGGATTTAGTTCCATTGGTGTCAATGTCCATTGTGACTTGAAGCTTTATTTGTAATAAATGCTAGCAATACAATTTTGTGCAAAGCACGAGATACCAAGTATATCCATTCATTAGTATGACAAATGATCATTTAATCTTCTGTTGTTCTGTATAGGAAAACAGACTAAATGTAGCGTGCATATTTATCTTAATGTCAGTTGCAAATCTGATTCGGCATCATACATATTGCAAGAAGTGGGCCAAAAATGTTATTGATTCTAGAGGTTCATGCAACTCAAACACTTTTTTTTCTCTCTTTATTTTTTTGTTTTATGAATATTTAGTCAATATAATTTGAAGAGAGAGTTCTGTAACAGCAACAGGCCATCTCCTTTTCTTTGTTTAAATGTTTTGCAGCTGGTTGTCTGTGGTTTTACTTGCTTGAATATCTCTCTGAATGTCTGATCTTTGCATTGCAGAAACTATGAAGCACACAATAAAACACAGTCCAAGAAATATGCCAAATGCAAGTATGAATTTATGGCAAGAAACAACAGTGAGCTTTCTGTCCTGAAAGAAGAGATTGTAGAGGTAACATTTTTGCAAAAAGAAAACAGGAATTTATGATAGTTATGACTCATTTCTCTAGAGACCAGTGCTGTAAATATAATTGTGTGTTTCTTCTGTCTTCTCTAGTGTAGCTTTTGAAGCATAATTCAGTTCTATGTAAATAATTGGCTCTGGCAAACACTACATGCCAATGCGTGGGGCAGAGTGAAGTACAATCCTGGAAAGCATTGGTACCCTGAAAGGTAGATAAATGTAGAAGGGAAGAAGAAACAGAAAAAAAGTGTTTAGTGAGACTACGCTCAAGTAGCCAGAACCCAGATTTCTGCTATCTGTCCTGCCCCAGTTTTCTCCTTACTCATAAGTGCACTCTCTTCACATTTGTATCATCTTTTTCTTGGTCTTTTAGTAGTTTCTCCTTTTGTCAGCAGCATGTAGGCTGTAGAGATACAGGCCTCTCTGTGCAAGTACTTCACTTTAATTCTGCTGTGTTGTCCTGCATGTGTCTGAGTTTATACAGGTTTATTTTACTTCCATATCCTTTCTACCGTGTAGAATTAGTTACAGTGATAATCAAGGAAGCCTACAGAGGTTTCCTGGTGACATCAGCACAAGGCCTGTTCATCAGTCACAGAACCTGGCTATGATTTTGTTTGGAAATGGTGCACTGTGTAAGTATCATCAGAAAATATATGTAATTATTTTAACAAATTATTTCAGATTCTGGATGATAGGAAGCAGTGGTGGAAGGTCCGAAATAAAAGCGGCAACACAGGCTTTGTGCCAAACAACATTCTGGACCCTCTGAGGAATTATGAAGGTGGTCTGGGATTGCCAGAACCTGTGTACACCCGCACCATCCAGGTATGGTCTGCTGATTAGCAGAGAAGCTTTTTATTTATGTATGTAAAGAGAAAGAGATTCACAGCAAAGCTAAAATGTCTGCACAGGCTACCAGTAAGTCAGAAGGTTTATATTTCTTTTACAGGCTGAAGTTCATTTCTTTATTGCATAAAGTATAACAAGAAAATAGAGAGATAAAGCGAAATAGAGAAGTGGCAAAATAGAAATATAGCAAAGTAGAGATATAGAAAAATCTTCTCCTGTAAGTTGTTTCCCTGCTTATGTACTAAGAGGTAGTAATTTCCATCCTAATGGATGCTTGTGCATTTATTTTAATTGCAAATATCCTTTGTGCATTGATAGCTGTTGATGCCAAAGAAGGAGTTTGAATTATTTAAGGTAGGGTCATCTTTGTGCCTCCTAAGCCAGTGTTCACTCTCTTTTCTTTTTTATTTTCTCTCTTTGCTTGTGTTTCTGTCTTTGTCCTAAATGTATTAAATTACTGTGATTTCAGAATTATAAAAAGCAGATGTTTTTACTTTCAAATTCACAAAGCAGGTATTTTCAAATATTATCCCTGCGCATCATCAGCACTTTAGTCTTCTGACCTAATTTTGATTTTCTTTCTTTCATGTTATGGTATGGAATTAACATTTTTCTTCTTGTTTCATATTTTCTGAAAATAATTAGAGGATAAAATATTCAAAAACTAAAGCAAAGAAAAGAAACAACACTCCCCTTGCCTACACCTCCACCCTCCAAAAGGTCTTACTTCAGTGCAATTGTCCACCATTTTCAAGTGATTTTAAACTGTGCAAATAGATCTGTATTAAACAGGAATTCCAGACTTGAGTCTGAGCGAGACTTTCAGACCAAGAAGATGCCAAACTTCTGTTAAAACTTGAATTAAATTTTATTTCATGAAATATTCATTCCTTCTGTCTACAAACACCAGCTGGTGACTGAAAAACAAGAAATGCTGTGTAGCAGCCTGTATTGCCTACTCATCTAAAAGCCCCAGCTGAAGGTGCCACTGTGCCAGATGATGTGTGCAGAGCTATCTTGAAAGCTGCAACTTTTGCAGTGTTTCCAGTCTTTCCACAGATACGGAAAGTCTCTTGAGAAACGGGTCCTGTGTTATTTCTGGCACAATCATGGCTGACATATCTTGAGATTGGTGGGCTTTAGTCAGAACACTTCTGAGTTTTTCCTGTCCTTATCTGTTTGCCAGTGATGTGTGAGCTCTTTCAAAACTGATCTGTCTTTTTAGCTCTGTGTGAAGTGAGCATGTATCTGGAGTGCTTTTCAAATCCCAGTTTAAATGGCTGACTTGTTTTCTTTAAGTGCATGTTAATTCTGTGTGTTTGGAATTTGTCAGGAAATATTCAGCAGACTGAATGAGTACAGAACTGAGTAGAGCTTCTCATACTGTATTTTTGTTGAAATGCTCTTCAGATTTTGAAGCTTTCTGTTTGAAATAATTGCATGACATGGGAAGTAGTAAAATAATCACTTTCACAAAGCATTTTCCATGAAGCCATGAAAATTAGGGACAGAGAACAACGCTGAAGATAATTTTGGCTCTTCCCTTCTGGCAGGTTGTTCCCTATGGTCTACTGTTTATTTTGGTTGTAGCTTTAGCATATTCAAATGTGAGCTTGAAGTGCTGTGAAATTATTTAAGAACATAATGAATTACACAGGATAAAGGGAGTTTTTACCACGCTTGTCAGTAATGTTGTTATCAAATTTGCGGTGATTATGATACATTTTTCAGAGTACTGTGTGTGCTCATTCATCTTTTTCTCTGTGATAGATACATGGTTCATTTGGGATCTGTTTGCGTAACCCTATTTGTTTTCATAACAGTACTATGAGACATCACTGCTATTTTAGAGAGAAACGAGGCACTGAAGGGATTAGTGCCTGGCCCAAGGTCAAACAGGAGAGCTTGCGGGCAGAGCAGTGAACAGAAGCTCTTGCTTTCAGTGTCTTCTCAAGACCCTGGACATGAGAAGGCTCTTAGTGCCAGGCTGTGTGCCTTCAGTTTTCAGAAAGCTGCTTTTCAGGTGGTGTGTTAGCTGTGGTGAGCAGCCTGCTCCACTCTGCAGCGGATGAATGACGTGCACAAGGGACACGACCTTCAAACCATTCTGATCAAAATAGATCCCCATATTATTATGAAGGATTAAGGATTCAATTGCAAGAGAACACTTTTTCTTTCTGTTATTCTCCATACTTTATACCTTTTCTCTGAGAGCTGGATGCCTGATTATCATGATTATTCATAGAGCTGCAAAGTTTGTTTTACTCTCACTCAGTTCCCTCTGCTAGGAACTCATGAGTCCTTGTGGCAGATTAGACTCTGATTTTTCTCTCGATCCCTTTCAGGATCTGGATCCCAGAAAGGATAAGTTCAGTGCTTTCATGAAAGTGCAGGTGACACCTGCAAGAACTTTGCAAGCAATATCTCAGTAATTTCATCATCTTTGTGAGGCTATATTAATACATTGTCTTTCTTCTGATTAGAAAAAATATATATATATGTATATTTATCTAGCATTTTATCCCTAGTAAAACTATCTAATTCAGAATTTCTGTACATTTAGTAGATCATTTTGATGTTTTGTTTTTTTTTTAATCTTCCACTCCTGTTAATTATATGCTCTCAGTTTCCTTTAATGTTGGTCATTTAGTCTGCCTCTTTATTTTAATGCAGTGCAGTTTACCATCCTCTACAGATGAACATCAAGTTTTCCAAGCACTCAAACTTCTCGTTATGTACCAGTTTTTCTGGTGAACTTAATAATTAATAATAAATATTTCATTTTTGCTGTGCCTTTTATTTATTTTCAATGCTTTTTAGAAATATGAGAAATGTGATTATGATAGGGATGTGTATCTTGCTGAGTGTGATAATTAATCTCATGACAGCCTTTGTGAGGCGAGGCAGCTATTTTCTCAGTGACGTATATAGAATCCTGAGGAACAGAGAGTAAATGTTAAGCCAAATGCAATCCTATAGTCTTATTTTAATAAACCTTACACTGTCACAGTTCTGTGGGTAGTTATCCAGGAGCCCTAATTCTTGCATGTAAACAGCAAAACTTCTCTACCTCATTTGGGACAAACGACCTCCATGTTTGTTGGCAGTCTCCCCTCAAGTCTCTTTCAAGTCTCTTTGTTTAGCAGCTAACTGAAAATATCTCTCTTGGGGAATTTGTTTTCTCTCAATCACAGTATTTGTGCTCCAAGTTAGTGTCATAGAGTCATACTCATCTTTTGCCAACTGGTATCTTTCCTGCACATCATGTTTGATAATGAAGAGATGCAGTTGCCAGGTGTTCATTTTGCCGTGGCCAAAGAGATGTCCTAATTTTTGATCATGGGCCAGTATCTTTTTTACTTTGTTCATATTAAATGCTCTTTAAAGTTGCCATCAGATCAAGGCTTTTTGATGGCTTTTAAAGGAAGGTAGCTTTCAGTCCAATTTGACGTTGATCCAATCCCAAATTATGGGCTGACACTTATTACATAGAAATGTACTTGAATAATTGTAAAAAGTACGTGATCCATGGTGAGAATTGCAAATCCACAGTGTGCCTCCCCATCACAGATATTTTTGTAAGAAATGGAGGCTAAGCATTGCTAATACTAATCTGATTAAGTAAATTCTGTTCACATTTCTCCTTTTTGTCTTCTAATACACATTTTGGCAGAGAAACATAAATTTCTCATAATGGGATTTCAATAGGCAGATGGTTGACTCTGCGTAATAGCTGAGTCCTCCGAAACACATGACTTCACTTGAAATTTGCTCTCTCAGTCCTAGATACTTCATTGTCCCTTTTGGTGTGGGCAGTTGGTTCTTTTTTGTCTCTTAAAATACAGCCAAAGGAAAGAAGGCACATACCCCAGAATGAGAGGTCCATAGTGTGGGTCTCAAAAAAACATCCAAACTACCACACTAATCTAAAGCTGAGCACTCTGCACCACTCCTGGTGTCCCTGCCAACAGCAATGTGACACTAAAATGTTTATAAAGAGACTAAATAGAAAAAAAGTGCTGTGTTAACGAGAGTGCTTCCCAACAATAACACTGCTTATGGTTGTATCCAGTGACTCTTTCATGCTAAGTATTTGCTGTATCTTGAGCACAGGTTTCCTGTTTTTGATATCAAGATGTGCTTGAAAACACATTGCTCCCTGTTGTTCTATTTTGTTTCGTTGTTTGTTTGTTTATTTTTTTTACCAGTGATTGAAAACTAGGGCTGATACTGGTACATTAAAAAATTATATAAAAAAAATAGATCAAATCATATTGAATCTTGATTTTTTTTACAAGATCCGTTCTGTAGCATGTTGAAAAAGAGCTTTAGAACCTCTTATTTTTTCTCCCATTGAATAAAAACATTTTCTGTCTAATAATAATAATAATAATAATACTCTCGTTCCAGCAAGCTTCTCTGATATATCCAGGTTATTAATAAGTGTGCATCACTGTTGTTCAAAATATTATAGTGGATTTGTTCCAATTTACATGAACTGTATTCCTAAAAGAAAAACAAAATGCAAGGAAGGAAGAAAAAAACACAGGATTTTTCTGATGTCTTTTAGTGAATTAGTGGATACATGTGTGTCAGCAGCAATCTTTAACTTATTTTATAAACTAGTAAATACTTTAAAGCTCAAATACATAAGCTTTTGTTACCATATCCACTCTGATTTAATTCTTAATATTCTGCAGTTCTGTGGATTCTTCTTTTTTTTGTTGTTGTTGTTATTTCAAACATCTATTTCTAATTTTCTGTCTCTTTGGATAAGTGCTTTGAAAAGAGCTCATTGCTTTTATAGTGTCACATACATGTATTGAGGTAACCATTACTCCATTTGTTGTCCAAAAAAACCTAACTCGTTATATGAGTTGTTCAGTAAGAAGAATTGATTATTTGCCTCAATGTACTTTTGCTTTTGAATTGCTAATATGTATGAAATTTCAGGAGCGATGTGTGAGGCAGTTACTTTTTACCTTACTAACAATACTCTTTGATATGATTTATTCATTTTCCTCACAGCAATTGTTGGGAGAGCTTTCAGAGGTAATAGAATTACTGTTCTGATATTGAACATCAAAAAATTATTCTTTTGGAGTGTGTAGTTACCAAATTCTGTAGAGCATGCTTGTTTTGTTTGTAGTAGTGAATAGAAATGATGGGATGCATGTGTGGATGTTCTCAGAATATCCAGAATTTCATTAAAAAATGAAAAAATAGCAATGTTAAATTGATTCAAGTATATAATTATTGTGCAATCTTCAAGAAAATTTGAAGTGTATTTCCCTGTAGTTTCATCTTTAAATTCAGAATTTGAGTGATGCTTCCAGTTTGGTTTCTATTTTCACTCCAGCATGTAGTAAGTCATTTTGATGAGACTTGTGATTGCAATACAATGTTTCAGAAGCTACATTAATAGCATCTGTTGAGGGCTGTGTGTAATGTTTTGCTATTGCTTCTTCTGGATTGAGATTGCAGTGACATGCAGCTGATGCCTTGGCTTGTAATGAATCCTCTCTACCATGACAAGGGTGATGCTTTTTCTTTGCACGTTGTTTAGGAAGGTCAAGGACACACGTGATGGTACACTGTGGGGATAACAATCTAGACATTTGAATTTGTGAACAATCCACAAACTTTTCTATATATTGTATTAATATATTTTATTATCAGTGAAATTCTTAAATTCATTAAGATAATTTTGGGTATGTTGTAGTACATCTATATCTAATAAATTATGGAATGCTTACTAAATACCTATTAAGGCACTGTTTCCACCAAAAGACAGAATTATTAAGTACACATGATACTGCTTGTTCTATTTTATATTCCACGTTTTACTTTTTTGGCATTTGACATTTTAGAAAATGTTTTGTGTCATTACATCAAAGTACTGGAATACAGAAAACTCAGTCATGATTCTTATTTTTATATTAATTTCTCCACAATATACTGCAGAAAATGAATACAAAATGATCCATATGAATGCCTCTAAATCACTTAAATGCTAAAAACTGAAACAAGAAAGGTTTAATGACAAAGTTTTATTGTAGGACAGTATGTTTGCTTCAGTTGCTAACTGCTGCAATTCAAGTGAAAAAAACGATCAAGAGAAGGCAAAATACGTTTTTTTTCCTTAGGCTTAATGGAACCTGACTGGATAAATTTTGGACTGGTGTAACTCTGCATTGCTTAGTTATAACAATCCCAGCTCATGTTCACTACAAAGTGTCACTCCCATAGGTTAGATGTGTACCATTCTGGGGATTCCAGTATGATGGCAGTGGTTGACATATAATGAAGTTCTGCTTGTTTTCAGGGCAGTAATGTGCTGTACAGTTTCTAACATATGGCTCCTACAAATATTTCCCCACTTGATCTGCCATAAACCCTCTGCCTCCAAGGAATTAGTGAATGGCATTTCAGGAAGGAGCAAGGAGCCTGGGGAATGTACTCCTCTATTTTCATACCAAAGAAAGTAGACTTCTCATAACTTAAAAATGAAGCATCAGTGCTGAGCAAACAAACTTTAATATTAAAACTTCAAGCTTTGTCAGTCCAAAACCGTAGAGGGGGATCAGTGTTAAAACAGTGAG
Source organism: Tympanuchus pallidicinctus (assembly GCF_026119805.1). Classification (NCBI taxonomy): domain Eukaryota; kingdom Metazoa; phylum Chordata; class Aves; order Galliformes; family Phasianidae; genus Tympanuchus; species Tympanuchus pallidicinctus. The sequence continues at coordinate 1,693,333 of NW_026294802.1, forward strand.
ATGTGGAATTTGAACTGTTGGAAAGAAAAGGCTAGCATAGGTTGCTTATGACCTTCTGGGCTTGTCTGTCACTGGGATTGCTTTGGGAAAATGCACGCCTTTTGCTGCAACCATTTTAAACGCAAAGAAGGAGAGGAATTATTCTTCAGAATTAATTTTGAGGCACCTGCTAGCTAGCTATTAACAGCAAGATAATTTGCATGCTGTTGGAACACTTCACAAAGAAGGGAAGAAAAAAAAAGCCAGCAGCCTTATTCAAAGCACTGAGGTGTTTGTGTTTAATCGCATTGTCGCGCATAGTGCTCATACAGATAGTTGAAATGGCACAACTCAATAGGGAGGAGGAGCAGGAATCTCTTAAGCAGTGTCTGAAGTTCAGGACACAATGTGCTACCTCACATTCAGTGGTGTTCCTAAGTTAAACCATTAGTTAGGCTTAGGAGTGACTGGATGTATTCATTTTTCACTCTTTCTAACAGAACATCTCTAAAACATATGTTTTTATACTGATAAACTCCAGCAATTCAAAAATTTTGGAAGCTCTTCAAAAGAACCAGATAGTAAAGTTCAGAATTTTAAAACAATTTTATTTATAGAAATCGTCTGCTTGGAAGAAAGAAGCACATTTGAGATTATGTGATTGTTCTGAATTTTATGACTGAAAGAGAAGTAAAACCATACCAGATCACATTTGGGCAAATTTTATGACTGTATCTGGCAAGGATGACTTTTTGAGCAGTAAATGAAATCAGGCGGTACAGAACAGCCCAATATTTTCTCCAGAAGCTTTGTCTAAGTTCTTGTCCAAGCTTTGTTGTCGAACTGAGTCTCTCTGCATCTTTTCAGAAACAGAGGACAGACTACGTCGCTAAACAGCCTGACCCGGTTCCTGTTACTCCTTCGCCGCCTCCGATACCTGCTCCGGTTCCTGCAGCTGTCCCCCTGCCTCCAAGCACCCCTGCACCCATCCCAGTTCCTGTGCCCAAGGCGCCAGCAACTGTCAGCCGCCAAAGCAGCACCTCTAGTGACAGCGGTGGTAGTGTTGCGCGAGACAGCCAGAAGCACAAACAAGTTCCTGTGGACCGTAAGTTTGTCTAAGGAGGAAAGAATGTTTCTCTCCCATCTCTGTATGTCTGTTTTGCTTAATCTTCAAATTCCCTAAGGCCTTATGTTTCAGATAAATATTTAAGAAATGCTTAGATATAAACCCATATTTACAAGGCACATGTTCTATGCATAGACAGTTCTTTATACAGTCGTGAAAGTAAGTAGGAGCAAAAACAGCCTTGCACCTGTGCCAGTCCTGGAGTAGTATGTTCTCACATTCTCTTCTGTTATGACTATCTAGGATCTTCACTCGGTTTTCAGCGCTGCAAATGCTCATGCTGTTATTCGGGGTAATGTACTCTGCCTGCCTGAGTTCACTACTGCATTCTGATTAAATCACTTTTGAAATCAGTTGGGCTTTTTTTACACTTCTCTCCACGATTGTCTAGGGTGTTTACACCTTTCTGAAATACAAATCCAAGGCTTCCAAGGAGGCTTACAGTGGCTGATACATAGAAAACACATTTTAGTGGTAGTGTAGGAAACTTGTCTTTATAGCCAGGACCCTTGGTCAAAGTAAGAGCAGCTGGCAGGCCACTAAGCAAATTTATGTGTCATTGTCTTAGGAGAATTAGAAGATATAATCCGTAGCTCTATTGATGATAACCTGCAGCCAAGCAGTGTGTAGCAGTCATGAAATGTTCTGCTTAAGGTTTGCTTGTAATTATAAACCATGGCTGCTGCTGAGGTTCCCACTCTGAATCAACTGAAAAGTGGTTAGGTTGACAGAATTTCCCTAATCAACAATATCTGTCTTCAGTATACTTGAAGTAATGAAATCGCCTAGCTCAAAATAACAGAAACTTGTTGGCAAGCACTTGCTACAGCTTCTAAACCAGTAGTTCTTAAAATAATGAGGTTTTTTGCTTTTCATGAGTTGACAGCTTTTCCAATCCCCTTCCTTATCAGAAGATCTGATTTCCACCTGAGATGAAAACTGAAACCAAGAGTAGTCCTTTTTGCAGAGGTTCCCTTTCCCTGCACTCCCAGCAGATGGGAAGCATCCCTGCTTGCATACACTCAGCCTGCTGTGGCGTTGCCTGGTGGTACACCAGCTCTCTCTTAGACTCTGAACTCAGGAAGACTCTGAGATTCTTTTCAGCTTTCTCACATGACAGTCTAGCTGGTAATTAAAAGAGCCTCTTGGGAGGAACACACCTCACTGCTGCTTCACAGACAAACTAGGGCCAGCCTCTGCCTTTGGTTTGCCTCCTAAATGAAAACACAAACCTGAGGAATTTTGTACAAAAGATATGGAGTTTGACAGTGAACTTCCCCGCAAATAATTGATCTTGTTAGCTCCATTTGAGATGCTCTTCACATGCTGCAGCAGATGTACATTTCCTTAAATCCATGATGACTCTCCCTGTCTGCTACAGATAATAAATTTGAAGGTCACTCTGGCTTTAGGCATGGGCTGTGAAGGGTTGCTGTAGACCAAGTGCTTGCAAGGCGTCATCTGCCACCCCTTAGGTTCCACTCAAGCCAAAGCCTTGCTTGATGTCTGTAACATCACCAGGGGTTTAAACTCAAGCCCATTGAACATCAGGTGCCTAGATCCCCAGAAAATTCCTGCCCCTAGAACAGTTGTGGACAGCCGACAGCCCTTCCCAATCAGTTGCAGGGAATGTGCACTGTAGCAGCCACCTCTACTTAGTGCATTTTGTTTGTTTGTGATAATGCATCTAACAATAGCAAGAATTTGTTATCTAACAGCTAAATATTTGTCTTCTGATACAGTCCTGGTAGAGATAACACCTAAGTCTTCCAAAATCCGTGTAAATAGAGACACAATAGCAATTTTCTTGCACTCTTCCTGTCTGGGAGAGTAACTGGTGCATACTACAATAACGTTGTCCAAAGTCTTTATTTGTGTATCACTGAGCATGTCATTTTGGCTTCCAATTCATACTTTGGAAAACAAAAATACAGATAGGGTCTGCATGCTTCAGATATTTTGCTGGAGATACTTTGTCCACTTTCAGGTTGGGGCCTAGGGCTATTTTATAAAAGAAGAAAATAGTTAAAACATGGATTTTTCTTTTGTAATCTAACTTGTGATTAGAAAAAAAACAAAACCGCATTGTTTTTATTCATGTGACTGGCAGGAGGGATGAGTCCCTGGAGGATTCTTGTGAAAATATACAATGAAATGAGAGATTGAAACATTTTTGCATTCTTATTGTTTTTCCATGTAGAGCTGTATCATTTTCCCCTGTTGCCATCAAGTGTAACGGGAAGAAAGGAAAACTTTTGCCATCTGAATGCATCAGAAAAGTTAATGTAGTTACTCTTTGTGCAGCAAAAATGTTAATGTAGTCATTGTGAATCAAACTGAGAATGTGGAATAGTAACAACTGAAAATGCCTTGTTAAGGAAATGGAGATTTTTCTAGATCATTTAAAAGTTGAAGTCAGGTCTTTCTGTAGTAATACCAGAGTTAATGTATGATGAGATTGTGTAGAATCAGTACATTCTCTGTCTCTGAAGATGCTTACACTATTTCAGATTCTACCTATTTTTGTGAAAATTTCCTTAGATCATTTTTTCTGCATTGAAAAATATATTTGGCATTCTGGTTTGTTGTATGCTACTGACCAACAATGAAACTAAATACTTCAGGCAAAAAGGTTCTGTGTAAATTTGCACAGTTTGATTTCAATGAAAAAAATAGTCTTACCCCAGTTTCAGTATCTCTAGTGTAGTAAACTAATTCATTATTTATTCTTTTTAAAGCTAAGAATGACTTTGTTTCCATCAACTACCACTACATTACTGAGGCTAGGAGTGAATTCAAGTTATTTTTTGTGGTCTTCTCTTAAAATCCTTTAAAAATTGGATTACTATAGTAAAGTATTAGGCTTAAGGCAGTATGTCTCAGCAATGATAATTTTTTTTTTGTCTCATCTTGCTTTGTACTAAGAAGTTGTGATGACTTTCCAGAGTGGAAACAATCTTTTATTTTCTTCCTCGTATTTTTATTTTCATTTTTAAAACATTATTAAATTTATGTTGGAAGAAATTCAAACTATGGCAGTTGAACAGTCCAGCCATCTTTGCCCATTTTCCAGCTTGAGTGCTAAACTGCTCTATCTACTTCTGCAACACCAAGTTTCTCTCTTCTTTCTGGGGTCTCAGTTGAATGTATATATTTATTGTTTTGATTGGTAAAGGCAGGAGTGGGAATATTGAAGTCTTCCCTGGGAAACAAAGTGAATAACTCAGCCAGAGCTAATGAATAGATCTTTCAAGAAAAAAAAAAAAAAAAAAGGAAAAGAAAGTATAAGATTTAAATTAGAGTGTAGGAAATAACCTTGCCTTGATAAAGCACTCTTGAGAGTAACTCCTGTGGGGCACCTCTCTCTCCAGGCAGGAAATCTCAGATGGAAGAGGTGCAGGATGAACTCGTTCACCGGCTCACCATTGGCCGCAGTAATGCCCAGAGGAAGTTCCATGTGCCACGGCCAAACATCCCAGTAGTGAACATCACATATGACTCCTCGCCTGAGGATGTGAAAGCATGGCTGCAGTCCAAAGGATTCAACCCTGTGTAAGTTTGAGGACAAATCTGAGAGTTATTAGAAGAATTCTCCTTACAGTTAGTTGGGTATGGTCTGACTGCTTTTTAAAATCAAGAAGCTTTCAGAAGAGCAAGATACTCTTGGAAAAAAATAATGTTTTAGCAAATATGCCTATTTCTACCTCATAGTTATTTATAGAGAGATATATATCTGAAAAAAATGTGTGCACATTAGCCTCCACCAAAAGGTACTGGCTATGACATGTATGAATTAACTTCAGTTGTCCTGTTGCTTGCAGTTTTATCTTGATTTGGTAACTCTACTTGAGGTGATGATAGATGGAGACTTCTTCTTCTTCTTTGGCCAGCAATTTCTTATTTATTTCTTGCTTGTTCCTTGTGACCCCAGGACTGTGAACAGCCTTGGTGTGCTGACTGGAGCTCAGCTTTTCTCCCTCAATAAAGAGGAACTGAGGACTGTTTGCCCAGAAGGGTCTAGAGTCTACAGCCAAATTACGGTACAGAAGTCTGCTTTGGAGGTATGTATAACCCTTCCTACTACTCTAATGCTGGCTCACTGATATCTAGGATATATGATTCAAGTCATCATTTTTGAATGTGTGGAAGTAAAGAGCTCTTTCTGCAAGATATGTTTTTTTTTCCCTCAGTTCTCATCATGTTGATATGCATAATTTGTACCTGGGTTATTTGGTATTAGTGCATTGAGCAGCATTCCTCAAAACATTGGGTGGCATGTCTCCACACTTCTAAAGGGGCCCACAAAGCATTAGAAGAAGTACATGGTGGTACTTAAGCTTAAGTGCATCTTCGTTGGTGGATCCTAAGTGTAGCAAAACATGCTCAACAGCGTGCTAGCAGAATTACTGAGCCATGGAAATATGTACAGTACTTCTATGCTCATTGCTCATTACACTGGTATTGTTCCTTAAAAAATTAAAAGCTAGGATTAAGAGTTGCCCTGGGAAGAATGTTTACCAGTTTAAAACCAGAAAACAGCTATATTTTTTATTTTATTTTTTTCTTTTTAACTTGATGCAGGAAGTAGAAAAATAGGCTAGATAATGTCTAGAGATGAGACTAGTCCACGGAGAAGCTTCAGTCTTCAAATCCTGTTTAAAGGAAAATTAATATGTATATATATTTATTTCTCTCATCAGAAAGCTGGAACTACTTTCCAGCTTTCCTTAAAGAAATTTCCTTAAAGAATTTGAACTTTAACCGCCAGATCTATTTTAAACGAGAAGTTTAAGATGATGCATATTTTACAATTTACCTGATCAGCGTGGACCAGAGTGCATAGCTATTAACACTATCAAAATTGCTTCAAGTCTTAATTTCATGTTAGGAATATGTTGCTAACTCCAGTGCAATCCATTATTTCCTATTGAGTAGGCATGTATATACTTCAGCTTCTCTCGAATGTCTGCAGTCTTAAATTTCATGAAGAAAGTCCCCATGTATGAAAGTACAAAAAAGAAAAAGTTTATTATAACAGTCTAAACTATAACAGTCAAACTTACTTCCATATCATTATTAATAAATATTATTGTTTAGAAATTTAAGTAGGGTTAGTTTTTTTTTCCTTTTTCTTAAATACACAGTTTCTGACTAGTATGCTTCAGAATGTGATCAGAGGAGCAATGTAAACATCTCAGAGATGTAGTCTTGATGGTGGAGATCCAGGAGGTGAGAGTTTGACACTGCACCTGGAAGAAAACATTTCTTGTAAAGAGCTGTCTGTCCTGCCAAAGGACTTGGTGGCATCCTGTAGAGTGTAAAGCTAACTTCATGATTGTGTTAGACTTGTTTGTGGGATTCTGCCTCCAAATTTGAAAAGCACTCCTTGATACTGTGGCAGAAGTTAGGCTGAAAACCACAGATGCGTGGGATTGTAGAGGTCTGGCCTTTCCCTCTCTATGATGTTTTTCTGCTTACCTCAGTTAGGCTTTAATCTGCAGGAAACTTAGCAGTAAAAACTTGCCCCAGTGTTAATAAGTGGGTCCTGAGAATTTAGCAAGGTTGTTGGATTTTGTTAGTGAAAAGGTAATGCAAATATTTATTTCTACCTTAATTACTTGAGGTTTAACTGATGATTTTCAGAACTGAAGAAATTTTTGATTACAGCGTGTTTGCTGTGTTGTCTGGAACACAAAGGCACATCTTCCTTTCTGTCAATATTTTGTATTTCATGTATCATATCATTTGTAATATCTGAATTTCATATTGCAAGTCTTAGAAAAGCTGTCCATCTCTGTTTAAGATAATCTATAGGAATGTGCATGATGAATAAGTCCCAAAAAGTCTAGCAGTGACTCAGGAAACATGGGCTCATGTCCTCCAAGCAAGGTTATGTTTTACTGGTCAAACTAGAACCATTTCCAATTACAGAAGCATTTAAGTGCACATGTACTTTTCATACCAGTGTCAGACCTATTATACAGCAAAGAAAAACAGAATGCTTTTTATAAGTATGGTTATGGCCTTGACCACAGTAATTGTCCTACACAATTAATCAGTGACAACTTCTCATGAAGTTCTGTAGTTCTGGCATTCTTTCCCTAGTACTTTGGTATCATATTTCTGTAAATGTCCTCTGTGCTATGCATAAATAACAATAATGGCCAAGAGAAAAGAAACCCATATGCTGTCTACCATTACGGAACTCCCTGCCTCATCTATGCTTGTTATTTGTAGCCAGGAATTTCCATGAGTGATCCTTGATTCATACAGTTTCTGCAGGTCAATGAAAGCCCCGTCTCTCAAATTTGGGCTTGCATTCCCTGATACTGAAAACCAGACCCTTACCTGTATGCAGCTGCATTTTTTGTTTGTTTTTTTTTTTTAAGATCTTCAGCCTTAGGTGGAGGAATTAAGTATTCTGAAATTGGAGTTCCAATTCCAATTGTTATTGGAATTTAGTCATGTTATCTTTAAGAGGACTCCATTTAACCCTGAATCCAAAGCACTTTAAAACATCAAAGGCAGCAAGACTCCTCTCAGAGTTTTGTGGCCCCAGTATAAACATGACAAAGGAGCAGACCATGAATGTAGTGGAGATGTTCGGGGTTTGGCAGCTTTCTAAGTCTGGCCAAGCAAAACCAGAAAGAAAACTCTGCATGAGATCAGTGTGTCAGAGAGCAAAACAGCTGGACATAGCTAGGGCCAAACACCGTTTCTGTCCAAGAAGATGGTGGTTGCAAGTAGCAGCATCTCAGGAGGAGGCAGACTGAGATGCTCCATACACCTTGTACTGATTGGGATTGCCTTCTAGGGAGCTTTTGTTCAGGATTGCTCCATAATGTTGAAGTTTACCTTGTATGCAAACTACAGAGCATTTTACCCAATTGGCGGCCAGTCTGCTGTGTGGATTAACTTTTTCTCTGCAAATTGAAAATGTTAATAGTTGCAGTGATCATTAGATCTTGTGTGTGCATTTCTTCAAATATTGTGGAGCTCTGGGCATGAAGAACATTAATCAGAAGATAAGCGTAGATATAAAATATCCTGAACATTGGCTTTGTCATCTCTGCGGTGGGAAAACTTCAAGTCCACATTCCTGTTGTCTTACTACTCCAGCTATGGAAAGCATGGGAACACATGAAAATAGTTTTTCTATCTAGTCCATGCATCAAATTGTTTGTTCTCTGAGGCACCTGGTTGTAAGGAATAATACAGACATAGAAATGTGATGGACCAATGGGGCTTTTCACTGAGAGAGTGGTAAGGTGCTGGAGCAGGCTGCCCAGAGAGGCTGTGGATGCCCCCTCCGTGGAGTTGTTCAAGACTAGGTTGGATGGAGCTTTGGGCAGCCTTGTCTAGTGCCTGATTTAGTGGTTGGCAACTGTGCCCCATGGCAGGGGGTTGGAATGACGTGATCTTTGAGATGTCTTCCAACTCAGGCCGTTTCACGGTTCTATCATTGCTTTTGTTGATTCTGATTTCAGCAGTCTGAGTCTAAAGAATGTAAAATTTACTGGCTTACTGATACCTCATGATTTGGTTAGAGACTAAGCTGAGTAAATCAGCAGAGCTGAGGTCTAACAGTCTGTTCAAAGAATTGTGTTCCCCAAAACAGCCCTGGGCTGCTGAGCTATGCTGTGCCCTGTGACAGCAGGATGTGCCTGTTGTGTTGAGGCGTGTGTTGTATTGCAGTTGCTTTTCAAGCCCATCAGTCAGGTTTTTACTGATGTTATCAGGAAGATAAACTGTTGCAGCCATGGCAGCTCAGTTCTTTGCAGAAAAAAAGAATTCTATGTGACCTTTGATAAAGCAAGCTGTCAGGTACTTGCTAATGTTTTTTATGCATTACTTCAGTAAAGTGCTGCTACTGTTCTTGCTCTGTATGTGGAAGTGGGCAAGGATAAGATGAATGAAGACAAATCCAGGTGGTCTGTCACCTTCAGGGAATTAGTTATGTGCCCCCTGCTTTCTACTCTCACTCAGGGAGCAGGGGAGAGAACAATGGCACTTCAGCTAGGATAAGTCCCTCTCTCTCTTCAGATGCCCAACCTGTCTGCCAGGTCATGGCATCAGATAATGCACTGTAATAGACCTAATGGGATAAATCTAAATTAAATTTCCTGTCATGAGATAAATTCTAAGAGAAAATTGAAGAATCAGTTGAAGGATGTTTTCCCAATAACAGTCCAGAAATTTATTTCACAAGTTTCAAAAACAGTTTCTGCTTCTCTAGTGAGGGGATATTTGGGAAGCTAGAGTTTAAGCTTAGAAGGTCGTGCTCCAGGCAAGTAACACAGCAGTGATATAGATCTTGTTTCATACTCTCCTAGCTTTATTCAAAGTTGTGTGCTTTGTAATGTTATGCTCTGTTGTATGTGCACTCTGGCCTTGTTAATAACTTAATTTATGTTTTCAAAGAAATCTATTTGCCCTAGCTCTTCAGAACTGTTCTTTCACTCTGACTGTGAAATTAAGCCTTGTCCTCAGAATGCTGTTCTCAGGCAACATGGGTACATTAATAGGATTCAATTCTTATTACTGTGCTATGGGTTTTAGTACTGCATCTTTGATCAGCAAATGCTTGATGTCACACGGTGTGATGTAGAATACTAAGATTAGTAATCCAAATCCTTACTAAGGCCTTGGCTGTGCAAATCCATGGGCATGCATAAATTTAGTGGTGACATAGATCTAGAAGCCCAAGGTTTTTTGTGCTTTAGTTTCTAAATACGATTGCCAAGATTTTTAAGTACTCGGGTGAAATCCTAGCAAATTCGGTGGACTTTAATTCTGTATTTAGGCCGTGTTTCATTCCATGAGTATCCAATGCTAATGGGGTCTTGCATGAGAGGTAATGGTACCCAGCAGTGTTAAAAATCAAGCTGGTTAACAGTTTATAGTCTCTTTTCTGGTGTACGTTTAGGAATAGCGTAAATGCTTCTGTTTTCCGAATGCCACATAAGCAAATTCTTAGTGCATTTTTAGTGGCAGAGCTGCAAGATATGTTTAACTTGCTCAAACATCTATTTTAATAAAATGCTGTCAGTAGAACTTCATCTTTTGTCAAAATCACAGATTAAGAGCTCTTCTTTTTTCTTTCTTTGCAGGCTAACAGTGGCAGTTCAGAACTGCAAGAAATTATGAGAAGACGACAAGAAAAAATCAGTGCAGCTGCATCAGATTCAGGTGTGGAGTCTTTTGATGAAGGAAGCAGCCACTAAAAGTCTTTCCTCTTTTCTTTAGTTCCACTGACCATAGCATTATACAGTCCAGCTTTGCTTTAGTGAAGGGGAATGTCTTATTACTCTGTAAAAATACATAACTAGCCAACATAAAGAAAACTTACAGTAGTATCTGCAGAAGTACTTGCTGCTGGCTTCCTATCATTAAAAATGAAAATGAGAAATCCAGTGTAAGTTACTGACAGGTGAAACTATTGGCACTAGAGTCACTTATACCCAAGGACAAGCCTTGGCTTTATGGAATTAACATTTCAGTGACAGGTAAACTGGAATGTATTTTTATTTTTGATCCATCCTAGGGGACTTGAGCCAGCAATAAAAAGCATTTGAACTCTTTAGTAATAATATAGTTCTGAATTCCATCGCCAGCTGTAGTTCGCAACTATGTCTTTCTTACAGTGCATTCAGCTGCAGGATGTTTAGTTGATGCCAGCAATTAAAGAGGTAATGTTTAGGGTATGAACAGCAGCCCAGCATAGACTGAATCTTTCTTGCATTGCTCCCAAGGTATTTTATTACTAATGACGCTGTTTATACCAAAATAATACTCTGTACTTTGATTTTATCAATACTTCACTTGTGATGAACAATAATATTGCACAAGAAGGAATTAATAGAAAGTAGTAACACAACTCAGCTGAAAGAGGGGATCAGATCTGCTGTAGGTAGCCATGAAACAATTCTCATTATTTTTTTTTAATACACTTGCCTTTTTTGTTTGTAACTTAACCTGTCGGAGGAACAGTGTATAATCTAGACTTTGCTTGTTGATCCCAGATGTCAGTTTTTCCATATGTAAAAAGCTGTTGTTCCTTTATGAATGTAATCTTTTGGAAAATTGGATTCCTGGAGTCAAAAGGGAGAGAAAAGGAAGCGACCCTTCCAGTAAATATTATTTTTGAAGATGCGATGATTTTTGTCACAAAAATGTTCTGTTACTTCAAATGGTGTTGTGATTTTATATATAATATATGTATTATATATAATATATAATATCACTTAATTTAGACAAATTTAATCATCTAGTTTGATTAAGTTTCATAGTGCCTTTTCCACATGAATCAGCTTAAAGTCTGCAATAAACAGTATTTCTTGTCTGTTAAATAGTTGTATCTTTGTGGCTACAAAGATGGTATTGAAATAAGAAAGTGTTCTTGATTTTTGCCATTAGTTTGCTTTTCCTCTGTGTACAAGGAAAAAAAAAAAAAAGAATCCTATTCATTTTTTTTCATAAAAGAAATTAAAATCTTAATAAAGGTGTTTAGTGCCATTTATTGTAAATGTCCTTACAAATACTATTTCTGTGTGTTGGTTATGTGTCAGTATATATATTTAGTCTGGTTAAAAGCACACATGACACCTGTCATTTAAATGTGGTCTTAGTCAGAAGTGGTTCTGAAAGTGAAGAGTCCCAAACTTAAGGCTCCAAATACAACAGCAGTTGCCAAGAAGAGGATTTCTGTCTTACCCTCTGAAAGAAATGTGACTCCCCTATCGCATGCTCCCTAGTGGAGACATTTGAACCAGAACACATTCATGAAGACTGCATCCATTCAACCTATACACACAACTTTACGGGAGAAAGTTGACTGTCTCACTGCCCAACTTGTCATTAAGTCAGGTCTGGTCCTCCCAAGATTTGAACTACTCTCTAAGCCATATTTTAAATTTTCTTTCCTGCACCCTCACTTGTATGCATCCATATCTATCCAGCCCGATGTGTTTGCTGCACAGCAGTCCCCTTCACTGCGTGATGAATGACTAACTACATAAAGTCTCAGACTGTTCTTGCATAGATACTGCTTGTAAGTACAGGAGTAAGAAACTTAAAAAGATCTTTGAAACCTGGACATAAAAATTAAAGTCACTCTTTTCACGTGGAAAGTACATCTGATATCATAAAAGCTATAGTGATGGCTTCGTGCACCTCTCTTTTCCTGTTAGGTACCAAAATACAAAGCCAGTTCTCATACTCACTGTAACTTTTTTCTTGCATTGAACATACAGATTTGCTTTTGCTCAGAAGAAGCCACCACCTTAGACTTTATGTAGTTTGGTACACAGAAGTGTTAGAAGAAGCCCCATATACCTTCTCTGAAAGAAAAGAGGTGGCTTCTCAGCTGTTTTTGTAGTTGGTAATTATTTTTAATCTGAATGCTGTCAGTATTCTCAGAGATCTTTGGAGACACCTGGGAGGAAAACAGGAAGACCCTTCTGTGTAAGCAGAATAATCTGTATGTTTTGTTTCCCTTGATTTTGTTTTTTTTTCTGCATTTTTTAAATTATTTTTTAAATTAACTGCTAACGATTAACCAAGCCAGTAAAGCTTGAAGCTGAATTTTACACTTCAATATTGCTGGATTAGACTGTATGACTTCTATGTAACAATCTGTGAAATTTAAGTGATGTTTAAGCAGATATTTCCCTTTTTCCTGGAATTTTCGTAATGGTTTAAGGCACTCCAGAGAGCTTCATACCTCCACTGCGCAGTTTTTGAGTTTACAACCTGGTGGCAGTTATGAGAAAGTAAAAGGAGGTTTGATTTAGGGTTAGGAAAACGAAAATAAATATTTTTCTTCAAAATTCTCCATGTCTTAGAGGAAAATGAAATTGTCAAATGCAACATTTCATTCCAAATGTCTTCTCGAGGCTTTGAGCAGTGTGCTGTGATTTTTTTTTTTAAACAATAATGTTTTAGAGAGATACACTGCGTGAAAAGTGTATAATGGTGTGGAGGAGTTTTGTCATCCCATGCTTACTCAGCAGTTTTATGCTTTCTTTGCACACATGGTGTAACAGCAGTCACTTCTGTCCACTTCTTTAGTTAGATTGCTTCCATGAAAAGGTAAAGCTGGCTGTAGAGAATGTTGATTCATGCTGAAGGCTCTGCATGCTTCTTTTGAGCCATACTGTCTCTCAGACACTCCTATTGCTTTAGAGGTGCTGTTGAAGGCCAGGAGAAGTGGTACTTCCGTCCCAACACACACACTTATGCAGGTTTGCACAATATATCAGTTAGGAAAAGATATTTTGTCCGAAGAAGGGGGTTTTTGTTTGTTTGATCTTAATAACAATTGACTTTGTGAAGTTGCAAACTGTAACAATCGGAAAGATCAGCGTGGTGGAATGGTGATGTAAGAGGTGTAATGGCAAGTGGATCAGCGCAATAGGAAGATGTTACAAATGAAAAGTGCTCATGCCACAAGGGAGGGATCTCTGACCAGAGATCCTTCTGCAGTGGCAGACAGCCCTTAAATGAGGTTTAAGAGAGGTGAAGCCAGGCTCCACCCCTTCTGGTCACACAGGTGAATTGCTTTCACCTTCCCAGGGCTGACTAGGTCTTTTCCCCAGGCGCTCAATCAGTGGTTCAGGCCATGACTCAACAGTTCCCATACACAATCTGCTAACATGTAAGTGGCATACATTTTGACAAGCATTCAAAATTCAGGCTATTCAGGTAGTATAGTTAGCAACAGTGTGATGTTGGCAAGCTACCTTGTACTTTGTTATGGTCGGCCAAGACTCAGTTAAAGCCAGTTCGCACTGTAATTGTTTGTGTGCATATCAGTGTTTTAAAAGTAACCTGGATACTCTGGGCTATGATACAGAATAAACGTAGAATCAGCGAGCAAGGCACAGAGGGCAGTCGATGAGAAAGCAAGAACATTTGTACCTTTGTGGATTTGTTCTTTTTTATACCTGCTAGAAGTTCTCTAGAGGGGTGTGAACATGTTTTCTAAATAAGCAGTGGTGACACTGTGAAATATAAACCAACAAAAAGGCACAGTCTGGACTGTCAAGTGCTCTTTCATCATTCTTGCTTCTGTTCAAATTACGTCAGCAAATCATGGCCATTCCCAGTTACGTGGCAGGCCCTCCAGCTGAAATGCACTTGTGAAGGAACAGAAACAACGATATTATTGAAGCTTTCTTATCAGCAGCCTACCCCCTAAAGATGCCTCCCCGCCCATTTGCATCCATTTCCAGGCTTCCTATTTAAAGCCATGGCAGCCCTGCTTTGTGGATGGACCTAGTGGAAACTGTCAAATGTGAAGTGTGCGCTTCTTCACCTCACATTTAATAATCAGAGGTAGAGTCTTGTTTCTTTCAGTACTCTTCAAAAGGACCTGATTTATTTAAGGGTTGTGTTATCTATGCATTTTTGCATTGCTCATGTGGGAGAATTTGAAGGAAGTTTTCCATTATAACTATTACTGAGATGGAGTAGATATTAAAGAAATATATACTTATTAATCAGCTGAAGGAATAGCGCTTTAAAAAATAAATAAACCCATTGTCATCTAAAGGAGGATAATCAGGCTCCTGAAATTGGCTGAGCTACCACCTCTGGTACGCTGGCTGTGCAGTGAATACAAAGTATGTGTGAGTGCACTTGCTATTTTGCTGACAGTGACTTCTTCACAGGTAAGCAATCCAGTGTGTTTACTTTCAGTTCAAGTTTGTTTTGTTTACATTGAGTTACCATTGCTGCTAACTTCCAATGAGGTGACAAAAAGCAACAGGCTACAAAATGCCATCAAACATCCATTCTGACAGCATCCATGTCACAATACACAATGATGTACTGGAATTATACAAAGACAAAAAAATATATATAGCTAATTATTCTGACTAGAACTGAAACTGACAGCAAAAAGGAAAAGAGCCCATCGCCTTGACCCGACATCCCTGCAGGAATCTGTCCCGATGCTTTGGCAGCCTCATAGCAATAAAGCAATAACCATATCCCTTCACATGCCAAAAAAAGAAAACATTTTTGTAACACCGTGAATTCCTGGCTCTGAAAAATAGTTACATCCATTAAAGCACATTTTTTTTTTAACCCAACCTGAATCAGCTTCACATTTTTACACAGGTTTAATACTTAGTAAAAATAATAAACAAATGAGGGGTATAGGCACCATAAATTGCTCAGACAGTTAGATGCTATAGAAATGGAGTCAAAGCTACCTCAGCTGCACTTGGATTAGATTGATCTAAGAAAAAATAACCTCAGTGGCATTACTGAAAAGATTGGAGAAAAGAGCAATATCTCTGCTTTATTCCTAGCAGCACTGTCACAAACCACAATGACCCCGTTCCTCAGCTGCCTGCTTCAACTTCAGGCTCCATGGTCTGCATTTCCGAAGGTCAGTCTATTTCTTGGGTCTTGCATTTCCCCAGGCCCCAAGCAGAGAATGTCAGGGCTGCAGAAAACAGTTCAATCCAGGTACCCAGCACCCCTGTCCCCCTCTTTCACAATCTCCATATTTCTTCATGTATGTTCATGCCTTGCTATTCACTAATGAGGTATTATTAGATACTAACAATGCCTGCTCTCCTATGGACATTAGCACAGACCAGTGACACATGAAGAAAGGTCTTCATTCAACCCTTAAAAAAATATTGCACTTACTTACTTACTTTAACCTTAAGCCCAACCTGCACAGAAACAAATAAAATAACTGAAAGTATCAAACAAGAAAACCCAATGTTCTGGAGCACTCTATTTTATGCACATCTTATAGTGTCTTTTCCTTCATGTTGTTCAGTTGAATTTGGTCCAGTATTTAAAAAAATGTCCAGAAATTAAAACAGTTCAAAAGACACTGCAGGCTTGTTAAGGCTTTTTCTCCCCAGTGCTTCTGAAAGTTAAAGTTTCTGTTCTCATTGGCCGCGTACCCAAGGCAGCGGTCTCTCATGGTGGTTCAAGCCACCAAAAGAAAAAAAACTGGAAGCGAGGGAAGATGGGTGTGCTTCATGGTCTCACCTGGAACAAAAAAACAGGGAGAGAACACATTAGAACTAGATTAGGAAATACACAGAGATCTTGGTATGTAGTTCTACCAGACATCCATACAGAGGCCTGACTGTATAATGAGGCTCTGGCACTCTTTTTAAATGGTGAATTTCCTACAGGTGGGCAAGTGAGGCCCATGCAAAGTCTTGGGTGTGTTTCATGAGCAGGGGAGTGGCACACACAGATGCTGATACAGGTGCCAGTGCAGATGGCTAGTGCCTGTCATGACTGTCCATGAGGTAGCTGAGAATCCACTTTGTGTCAGCAGCGTGCAGCTTCCTCCTTCACCCAAAAGCAAATGTTAAGGTTATGGCTGGCTTATTACTGCCACCTAATGAACTAAAGCTCACTAGCTGAGGCAGGGCCATGTGTCCTCACAGAGTGAGCCCGAAGCAAAAGGAAATGTTCTTGCGTCATCGACAGAAAACCCCAAAGCACTGCTTGGTGTGCTGCTGGGGACCGCGCCATGCTGTTGCCTGCACTGAGGCAGTCCCTGGGGCCTGGTGGAAAAGCACAGTGGTGGCCCCTGCTCACAGCAGTGAGTTCTCCTATTCCCTAGCTCCCAGCCTTCCCTGCTGGAGCTCCTGAGTTCCTTCACTCCTTAGGAAGCCCTGCTGACATGCCAGCAGTGTTGGCGACCCAACCCAAACCGTCAGATGGCCTTGGTAACCTGCAGCTGGGAGTGATGTGAGGACGGCATAAATTCTCCCTCTGCCTGAACCCTTCACTCTCTGCAGGGCATAGGAGGACAAGTGGAGTGAGAGCTTCAGTTAAATCCTTAGAATTTCAGGATTCTCTAATTCTTTGAACACGTGAGCCAACAAACCCTTACACTGCCAAGGGAAGTACAGTGAGTTATTTAATGCAAGAGTCTGAAGGGATTTGGCTTGCACTCTCCACTGAAAATCCCCTCAGAGCAGAGAGAAGCCTAGGAAGAAAGTCCCAAGCAAAGCTTCCTCAGCGTGAGAAGCATACAGCCATAATGTAATGATGGTTGCTACCAAGCAGCGGGGATGCTTAGCTCTGTGCTTCACACAAGGCTTCCCAGACTTACCGCCTGGGACTCCAAACTAGGACTTGCTGACATTCTCGTATATGACATCGCTTATGCAGAACTGCTGCTTCTTCTTTTGCCACATCAATTGCACACACTGGTGAATAAAAATGTATTGTTCCTGGAAGAAAGAATTAAGGGAATTGGCATTTTTGCAACTCACAAAGTCTGATGAAAACCCAAACGCAGGTTCATAGCAGCTGTCGGCACAGCTTCCCTGTTTTGTACTCCCTATCCCCTCACAACACACAGTGAGTTCTATGCTTCCCAAATAATAGCCTCTTACCATTGTGCAGAGCAGCTTTGGAAGCACAAAAACTCACTAAGCTTCCCCCAGCATCATACAGTGAGAGATGCAGTGAAACAAATGAATACTGGTTGTAGTGTTGGCTGTGAGGGCAACCTGACTGGAAGCTGAAGTGATGGGTGATTTGCTGAGAGTTTTACCAATAACTGATTACCCGCTGGTTGGGAAGGTAGCAAATTTAAGCTCTGAACAAGGTGTATTGTAAGTTAAGTCACAACCGTGCTATGGGAGAAGTGATTCAGCCGAATTTATGACATAGCTTTCTAGGAATCTCATTTATGTAGGTTGTTCCAAAAGTAATGCCTCCTATTTATTTCCACAGAAACTACAACAGATACAAACAGTACAATAACACTATTTGATAGAGAAAATTCTCAGCTACAAAACACTATTTTTCAGCATAGTCGTCACCATTAGCATGCATTTTCAAAAGTGATGAACACAAGCCTGCATTCAGCTCTCATAAAAATCTGCGCCAGTGGAAGATGCACTGTCACTATTGCTGAAACACACCACACACTGCCTCATGGTGCTTGCGTCCACTCTTTTATCTCCATAAACGTTCAGCAACCATTGATGGATGTCAGTGGATGCCATTTTTTCCACACAGAGGCATTCAGTGGCACACTTTTGCTTCATACACATTTCCATGTCAGATGCCATTCTGTCAGATTGCCCCCTTGCTGCCATTTGTTACATGGCAACAAAATGTAATGGAGCACTGGTGGGAAAGTTCAGCTTCTGCTGTACCACCAGCATGTGCCTCTGATAAAGCGGGATAATATAATAACATAGGAAGCAGTGCTTTCAGAGCTGCAGTTGTACCTTTAGAAACAATAGTTGTTATCATTCACAGTTCCCCTTTTGTCTCGTTGCAGTGTAGAAAACCAAATCCCAGATTCCAGGAGGAGGCTGTGCAAGCACATGCCAGCCATATGGCCAGTGACCATGGTGTGTAAGTGATGAGAGGAGCTGGAGAGGAGCAAGGCTGAGTCCCTTGCTTCTCACTGAGCAACGGCACTGCTGCGTGTGCAAGACATCTTTCCCATTTCAATGTGCAATGAAGACCCACACTGTCATGGTCTCTGACATGGTGGCAGTTTTGCAGGACTAGGAATGTCAGTTTTGTAGTGCTGGCCAGTCAGAGAGGGGCAACCAACTGCAGGAACCTGCGGAGTGCAGCAATCCAATGAATCACAGAATCGTAGGGGCTGGGAGGGACATCTAGAGATCACCAAATCCCAACCCCCTGCAAAGCAGGCCCCCTAGAGCAGACTACACAGTTAGGTGTCCAGGCAGCTCTTGAATATCTCCAGAGAAGGAGAATCGTCTCTGAGCAGCTTCACTCTTATTGTGAAGAAGTTCCTTTGCATATTGGTGCAGAACTTCCTATATTCAAGTTTACAGCTGTTTCCCCACAGAACACTGAAAAGAAGTTGGCCATGTGTCTTTGACTCCCACACTTAAGATATTTATAAACATTAGCAGATCCCCTCTTTTATCCAGTCTTTTAGTACTACAGGTGTAACCTTCACACTGTATGCTCTCATGTCAAATCTGAAGGTTCTATACGGCTTTCTGGAAGTCCACCTACCTCACATTGCCTGAAAATAAATTAATTTTAGAATTATATTTTAGAAAAATACCCAAATGCATTTAAGTGAATAAATTGCATTCATGCCACACATGCAACTGAAAAGTTTTGATAAGCTTTGTGTTCCCTAATGCTTGACTTCTTTACCAGTATGAGGCTGAAACTTAGGTTTGCTCACAGAGCAGTTAATTATTTGGGGATTTATCACCCATGTGTACAGTACATTGGAAGCAAATCATCATACAGAGAAACACTGCATTTCAGTTTGAAATTTAGAAGTCATCACTTGAGTTTATTCCTAGCAGAGAGAAGGCAAACCCCAACAAATCCTCCAGTAATCCTTATGTGTAAAGGCATGGGGAACAAGTGGCTCTTGAGCAAAAATGACTCTCCAAAGACAGAGGCAATTTAAAACTTCAAAATCTGAGTGTGGATCTCATTCTGTGCCCACAATGGTCTGATGATCCCAGCAGGTATCAGAGCTTGAAGTATGTTTCAGGCCACATAAAAGTCAGGATTTCTTCACATCCTTTGGTTTGAAGTGACTAGTTTTAATTCAGAGTGTACTCCATTTTAACCTCTTTTTCAGGCTTGTGCTACTTTTTTTTTTCTAACTGCTCCATGAGACAGAGCCAAAGTTTCCATGTGAGGAAATGTGAGCTCAGGTCAGCCCAGGTGTGCGGTTTCAGGTTTTCTAAAGAGAGCCATTCCAGTGGTCCTGTACCTGAGTGCCAGTGCCACCTGCTGACATCTGCACAAGGTTCGGCAGGACTGGGCATCAGCCCCAGACAGGCAGTGGCTTTATATGTTAGAAAAAAATCACATCACCTCAGGAGTGTTAACGCAGCTGCAGCCGAAATAAAATGCCAGGATTTGTTTTCTGGTGTTTATACAAGGCCTTTTAGAGAATTGTGTTGAAAAGTGGTTGTTTATGGGAATGATCCAGAATGATCTGAGACTGGCTTTTAAAATTCCTAGAGAGTAGCAGGCATTCCCGTCGCTTTTTCTTCTTCTCCCTCGCCCTTGCTCAGTCTTTTCTGCTTTGCTCTGGGATAAGGAATCCTTGGCAACAGATTATCTGCCAGAGCCAGGCTGCTAACAGTGATGGTGGTCCTTCCAGCTGGTTGCCAGCTTGTTCTGCATCTAACCAGTGGAGTAAAAGAAGCAGGAAATCTTTCCATCATTAGTAGAAGAACTGGGAAGATTCCAGATACGTAAAACCATCTGTTTTGGAATAAGAGTTTCGGCATATTTTTCCATACAGATATTCTGATATGACTATTCTGAAATGTCTCCCTCCAACATAAAAAGGGGTATCTAGTAGATATACATACAGGGAGTGGAACTGGGTGGTCTCTGGCAAATTTCTCATGGTTCTTATGTCCCTTCTGTTTTGGGTATTTGTATTGCCATCATGTAATTTAGTTCATATGCTTGACCAGATGATACACTCCTGAAAACCTGTGAGTAGCTGTCCAATACTGATATCACTTCATGAGTCATTAATCCCTTCAGCAAGTCCAATTCTTTTCAAAATGGTTTGAAATTTTTAAATGGTAGTTTCTTCGAATGCATTTTTACACATTAATTTTTTCAGAAAGTGATAATAGCTCATCACCTCTGGATGACATCAGTGAGATTGAAGACACTTCATCAGACTCTCAGCTATGCAGCAGATCAACAATATGACAATATTTCAATAAAGACAACAACTTAATTTTTGCAATTCATAGCTACTTTGACAGGTGTTCAAAGGGGACAACAATCACTGGACATGAGCAAACTACAGAGGAGCATGAGAGAGATCCCATGATACGTTCACACCAAAGTGAATTGACACAGCATCCTACCTCTGTCTGCACCATGGACATTCTGTAGGACCTCATGTCAGATACCAGGCCCAATATATCTACGAACTCATGGTCACGGATGTGCTGTAAGAGCCGGTCCAGGGCTATGAATGTTCCTGTTCGTCCCACTCCAGCACTGCAAGAAATACAGACATATATCTCGTTTAGGCTTTCCAAGCATGGGCACAGAAGAAAATCAGAGGCACTGCAAAAAGTAGATGTCCTGCAGCTTATATAATTTACTAGGGCACATCACCTAGTATTAGCAGGGAACCAGGCTGGTCAAGCAGGACCTGCCTTTCATGAACCCATGCTGGCTGGGCCTGATCCTCTGGTTGTCGCACACATGTTGTGTGAATGCACTCAAGATGATCCGCTCCATAACCTTCCCCAACCCTTGGTCAGGATGACAGACCTGTAGTTTCCTAGATCCTCCTTCTGACCCCTCTTGTAGATGGGCATCACATTAGCAAGTCTTCAGTCATCTGGTACCTCCCTAGTTGAACAGAACTGCTGATAAATGGAGGAAGATGGCTTGGCAAGCACTTCTGCCAGCTCCCTCTGTACCCATCGGTGGAAACCATCTGGCCCCATGAAACTGTGACAGTCCAAGTTGAGCAGCAGATCGCTAACTGTTTCCTCCAGAATTTGGGGTTTTATTCTGCTCCCCACCCATCTTCCAGCTTGAGGGCTGAGTTCCCTGATGATAACTGTTCTGACTATTAAAGACAGATGTAAAGAAGACATTGAGTACCCCAGTCTTTTCCTCATCCTTTGCGGCAATGTTCTCTGCCAGACCCAATATAGAATGGAGATTCTCCTTGGCTCTCCTTTTGTTAATGTATTTGTAAAAACATTTTTTCTTCTCTTTTTACAATTGTGGCCAGATTAAGTTCCAGCTGGGCTTCTGTCTTTCTAATTCTCTCCTTGTGTATCACAGCAACATCCTTGTACTTTCCCCAGGTTTCCTGCCCCTTCTAACAAAGAAGGTAAACTCTCTTTTTTCCCAGTCCCAGCAAAAGCTTCCCATTCAACTAGGCCGGTCTTCTTCCATGTCAGTTCATCTTATGACACACGGGGACAATCTGTTCCTGCACTTTTGAGAATTTGTTTCTTGAGGAATGTCCAGCCTTCCTGGATCCCTTTGCCCTTCAGGACTGTCTCTCAAGGAACACTCCCAGCCAGTATCCTAGCCCAAAGTCTGCCCTCCAGAAGTCTGGGATAGTGCCTTTTCTGATCCTCTTCCTGACTTCACCAAGAACAGAGAACTCAATCATTTCATGATTGCCATGCCCAGGACAGCTTCCAACGACCATATCTCCCACCAATCCTTCTGTGTTTGTAAACAGCAGGTCTAGAGGGGCTCGATAGCTTGTGAAAATCTCTTACCAACTGTGTTAGGAAATTACCTTCCACACATTCCAGGAACCTCCTAGACTACTTCATCCCTGCTGTATTTTATTTTCAGCAAACATTTGGTAAGTTGAAATCCCCCATGAGAACAAGGGTTACAACTGTGTGACTTCTGCCAACTGTTTGTAGAATGATTTATATGTCTCTTCATCCAGGCTAGGTGGTCTGTAGCAGCCTTGTTGGTTATTCCCCTGATCCTTACCTGTTATGACTTGACCTTATCATTACCAGTGTTGAGCTCTACAAAATCAAACCACTCCCTAATACACAGAGCAACCTCAGCACCTCTCCTTTCTTTCCTATCCTTTCTGAGACCTTATTGCAACAGTCCAGTTGTGAGAGCGATCCCATCATATTTCAGTGATGATGACTATGTCAGCTGCACAGGTGCTTCTAACTCCTTCTGTTTATTGGCCATGTTGTGTGCATTGTTGTAGATGCTCTTCAGCTTAGCTTTTGATCTCATCCCCAACACTGGCATGCTGTCCCTAAGCTCATCTGTAGTAAGCCTGGTTTTATCCCTTTCTCCCTTAAAACCTAGTTTAAACTCTTCTCAGCGAATTCCATCTAATCCTGGACTAGAATACTTTTCCCCCATGAGACTGGTGATCTCCATCTGTTGCCAGGAGACCTAGTGCTGTACAAACCACTCCATAATTGAAAAAACAAAGTTCCACCAAGAGCACCAGCCTCTTAGCTGTGTGTTTGTTTGGTTGGTTTTCCTGTTCTTTGCAGTATTTTTCCCTGCTACTGCAGGGAGTGAGGAAAATACCATCTAAGCTGCCATTCCTTCAACTATTTGCCCCAGTTACCTAAAGAGAGCCAACACAGTAATTACTATTACGGCTAGAAGTATCTTAACAGATATTCCTTATTTTGTCTTGTGGTACTTTCAGAAAAGTATTTGAGATGAAGTTTCAGTAGTTCGTCTTAACACAGCTTTCACAAAACAGATTTTTTGCTTGTATTTCTTTAGCAAAAATGTTAATATGTGAAGAGAGATGAAATGGAACTTTAGATCTGCTCATTTGGAAGATTCATTAATTGATACGTTCATAGTATTCATAGATACATTAATTGATATATACATAAATAGCAAGTGGAAAAGTTGTAATTATGCCAGTTCCTCCCATTCTTTAAAGTGTGAGCGCAACCACTGTTGTTTATCAATACATTCCTTCTCCCTGCACATCCACTCATTCCAGAACATTGTTATTTATAATCTATGTGGTCTAATATGTATAGTGTTGTGCAAAATATTATCTGAAAAGCTCTTTCTCTGCTGGTAGAAGCATCCTAATTAAAAAGAAGATGCTACAGAAAATGCTTTCTCCTACACTTTCCCAGAACAATTAAGTAATATCAAAAATGCCATTTCAGAGCCCTAATTTTAGTTCCTTCCCTGGCTTACTAGCGTTACTTGACAGGAGGATTCCAAAACAATATCCCCTATGTATTTTTCCATTAAGATGTGGAGGAAGGCTGCATGCTTTGCTGCTTTTACAGATGCTCTTGTTTTGCATCCATCAGAATGCTAGCTGTCATTTCTGAAAACTTGAAAAGATACTACTCTAAAAGATTGTTTTCTGTTAAGTAATATTAAAAAGAGTGCTGTGAGAGACACAGTGCTGACCAACATATCAGCAACAGACTGGACCAGGACAGAAGGTGCTGACATACTGCTCAGCAACATAGCTGCTGTCTGAGGTGGGTGATGCAGGACTGGCAGGTACAGAGCTTTTCCAGCCTCAACATTCTTTTGGACCATGTCACTAGGGAGTACACACACTCATCTACTGCAACCTGGCAATTTTTGTCCCTCTGAAGACCTATTGAGAGCAGCTCTCGCACCAGAAGCTGCAAAGAGGTCTCAAGTCAGTGGGTAGCATTGTGTCAGGAAGCAATATGGTATGATGTCATCTCTGGCATGGCAGCTGCTCCCAGTAGGGCAAGGGGAGTGAGTGTGTTCATCAAAGTGCAGATGACACACAAGGGATAAATGTGCCAGTGTATTAGCAAGCTTCCTCTCCAAAATTACTCTTCCAACCTATCTCACCGGGTCTTTCCTTCAACTCTCCACTGACTTGGCTGTGAAATGCTTACCTGCAATGTATGATCATGGGGCCTTTACTCTTTACTGACTTCTGCCTGACCATCTGCACGAACTGCAGGATGCTTTCAGCGGCGTTGGCTGTGGGGACACCATGGTCTGGCCAGGCAGTGTAGTTAAAATGCATCACGTCTTGCACCTCATCAGCCTAGTGGGAAAAGCAGAACAGCAGTGTGTTCACAGAGGTTTTAGCAGTGCGGTCACATTCAGTCAGACTGAGGTTTTGTTGTTACTTTTTTTTTTCTTGATCCATATACTACCAAAGACAGTAAAATCATAAAGTCAGCCAAAAGGGTAAAAACTCCTGATGCCAGGTTTGGGATATGGTTTTGGTGTTTGTTTGACTGTTTGTTTTTACACGGCAGTTAATTTTTTTGTTTGGTTGGGGTTTTTTTTTTGCTTATAAATCAAGAACTGTTGCGCTTTTCAAGCTTAGGCTTTGTTCCTCTTTGTATTCCATTTCCTCTCCTTTTCTCCTTTTGCCATGGGTAAAGAACAACACTGGCAAACAATTAATACTGGATTCATAAGAATTTTTTTTCTGAAGTTTAAAGAAAAAAACGGAAGAAAAAACATCTCCTTCTAACATTGTCATTGCCAGGCAACAAAGAAAAGATCTTAGAAAAATACCCATTATTTTTAAAAGCATTTCTAAAATCTTCAGTAGCATTAGGTGAAATAAAATCCTCAGTACAGCCAATGTCTTCTTTGAGATATAAAGGGACTCAAAACGTGGGGAGGGCTATCTATGTGTTTTGAGAGAACCTTATCACAAAAATAACATGGCAATCAAGGCCTTTAGTTTTGCCAAATCAGGCTAAAGATCTTTATTCCAGAAACTCTTCTCCAGTCACAGACAGCAGCAGGTCTTAGGGAAAGAATATTTAAAAGGAGACCAGTCCAAAAGTCCCTTAAGTAGCTGTTGTAGCTTTGATAGAGGACAGTGCCTAAACAGCAAGCTGAACTACAGTTGTTATTTTCAGTAGATACCAACACAGCCCAACCTCTGACTTGATCCCATCATGTCTTATGCCAGTTCTTTGCTTTATTCTCACATGATTTATTGAAGCAGCTGCAAAAGAAACTTGGCTGTTTGTAATGAGCTGCAAGTCTCTTCCATTTCCTCTACTTCAATAAGTGAAAGCAGAGAAATGCTCTATTTCAGCAGCAGTAGGGAGTGGAGAACCAGTGAACACATTTTACACAAGGTCCTGTCTAAGCCATTCACTAAACTCATGTTACAAACATTGCACAACTGCCCTTTCGAAAAGATATTTTCAATTTCTACATATGTATTTTTAAGTTTTGAATGGTTTATAGCAATAAGATTATGCCTGACAGTAAAAAAAAAAAAAAAAAAAAAAAAAAAGCAAGTGTATTTGTCATTGTGTCAGTGTACAGTAATTATCTGCATCACAGGAACGTCTATATGTACAGTATGTACAACTGTTGCTTCAGTTTTACGTGTTGCTGGCAAGTTCACAGAGATGGCAACCCTAGGTGAAAGTCTTGTGATTTAGACATTTACTTGTGTGGAGTGAGAGAGAGCAAGGCCATAATCAATTTTCTTAGGTGCTTTTCAGTGCATGCCAGAAATGGACAGATTTTAAAGAAAAGCCTGGACAAAAATTGCTCCCACTCTGCTAGTAGAGCTATGAAACATGATACACTTACATAGCTAATTCGGAAATTCCTATAAACCCAGTCTATGTGTTCTTCCTCAGACAGCATCTCAACAGTAATGTCCCCATATGCAATAGGATCTTCTGTAAAAGGCCAGTAATGATCACATTTCACCTAAGAGGGAAACACACAAATGTATCTATATGCATACTTTAAAAAAAGCACAATCAAAAACATACTGAACTGCAGTTTCAGAAATGCCTACAGCACTGCTTGCTTCTTTCAATAAGAGGTAATATACCCTGTAATTACTTTCAGCTTCATCATTCTTGTTTGTATATAACTACAGGCATCGTTATGCATTAGTTCTCTGAAGGGGAACATTAGCATAGCAAAGCATGAAAATACACATCATTTTTGCAGATTGTTACATTTCCTCATGGAAGAGGTCTAAGAGGAAAAAAATATGGGGAAAAGGAATATATTAAAAACATGCACCTATCTTTCACATTATTATAATGGTAATGGAAACATAAAGCCTAACGCATGTGTTTTATTTTTATGTAATCTTAAAAGCACAGAATCACAGATATATTGAGGTGGGCAAGGACCTATAGGTCCACCTGCTCCAACCCCTGCTGAAGTAGGGATAACTGGAGCAGGATGCCTGGGCCTATGTCCAAGTGGCTTTTGAAGATCTTCAAAGTCCTAGACTCTGGAAAATCTATACCAGTGTTTGACCCCATCTCTCACAACAAAAAAAGCATTTGCTTGTGTTTA
Organism: Tympanuchus pallidicinctus; assembly: GCF_026119805.1. Classification (NCBI taxonomy): domain Eukaryota; kingdom Metazoa; phylum Chordata; class Aves; order Galliformes; family Phasianidae; genus Tympanuchus; species Tympanuchus pallidicinctus. The sequence continues at coordinate 1,720,214 of NW_026294802.1, forward strand.
GACTGAATTCTATTTCCTTTAGTTTGTGCTTATTGCCTCTTGTCCTGTCAAAAGGCACCTCTAAGAAGAGTCTGGATCCCTCATCTCCACTCTTTTCCATCAAGTGTTTACTCTTTCAGGTGAAAGAGTCCTAGATTCCTCAGCCTCTCCATTTGAAAGATGCTCCAGACTGTCAATCATCCTGAAATGTTTACCGTAACTTAATGAAGTGAAATTCCAGGTCTAATGACACTGCCTCATGAAAAATAATGCAAATGAATCCACCCACCAATTAATAAATATGGTTTCAGAGCAGATCATAAAAAATAAAGAAAGAAAGGAAGAAAAATGCATAAAACTATCTTAGTTTCAGCTGGAATGGGTTTGTTTTCTTCACAGTGTCTGGTAAGATGCTATGTTTTGATTCTAGGAGAAAAACTATAACACCAATAAGACAACCAATGTTTATAGTTGCTAAGCGTGCTGTAGAGAGCCAAGGCCATTCTCAGTAAAGGGCCCATGGAGATGGGAGGGAACAGAATTAGGACAGCTGACCAAAACTGGCCAAAGGGATATTCCAGACTATATAACATCATGCAGAAAGAGTTAAAATGGAGTGGGAGTTCATGTCTTTCTCTTCCGCTGCTCTGGGGACACTGGGCATTAGTTGGATGGGGGGGAGCAATTGCTTGTACTTAAACCACACCAAAGATTTTGTTACATACCCGTCTTTTCTCATTGCACTGAGTGAGCATAACAATAATTTGAGATTTTTGCTGTAGAACCATCTTCCAAAAATCATTCCTAGTTTCTGGCAGTGGTCCTTGGGTTGCAATGTATTCCTGGGGTGAATTATAACCCTGAAAAACAAATAGACGAGTGCTTTTCACTGACTGTTTAATGCTTCAGAACACCTGTTTTGATATGGCATATGTACTTTCTGGCTTGTTCAATTTGTATTTTTAAAACTGATCTCTAGCATAAACCCCTTCACTATTTTTACTTAATGATTACTTCACAAATTTTGCCAGTTTTTGGTGCTTCCAAACATAAGCAATCTAGAATGGAAGACAGAAGAGGAAGCTGTGACTCCATGAATCTTGTGCCCCCATAACTGGAAAGACAACATTAAAAAAAATGAAGTACTGAGGATCCTAAATCAAAATTCCATCTTCCATAATTTAAGAGTTTGTTAAGTTATAGACATAAAAATTATTATATATGTAGTGCATGCAGTGATTTTCAAGAACTGATATAAGTGGAGGTTAGCAATAAACAGGAATACGTGCATATGTTTATATCATAAGGACTTAAATTAGTAAAATATTAATTCGAATGCTTTTGGAATTCAACTGCTATTTATTTCATATTTCTTCTCCTAGCACTATCAACTAGCTGTAAATATCTCCTTATGTTCAAAAATACTGTCTTGAAGATCATAATAAAAGACCCAAAGAAAGGTTGTTTTAGCATCTGCTATAATCATATTTGCAGAGTTTATAAAGCTATTCATATTCCTGATAAGAGCAAAAGATAAATTCAGCATACAACATGATCCCTTGTAAATTGGGCAATTTCTGTGCCACCCCTGTACATTCCCTGTGGATTGTAACAATACTGACAATTTGGGAGCAATTCCCACAAATGTTTTCCTCTAGACATCTCTAAAGGTCAGTGCAGTCTAAGTTTTCCTGTTACACAGAATGCTGTTTGCTTGTATAGCCCAAGTATGAAATCATTACTATCGCAGAGACTCAGATGACCACTAGTATCTGTGTTTGGAGGAGGTACTCAGTAAAGAAGCCATCTTCAGGAAAAAAAAAAAACAAGCATTAAGATGATGCACCTACCTCTGTTAGGAAGACAAATTCAGCACTACACTATAAGTAAAACCAAGTAGATGTAAACTATAAAAGAATAATAAAATAGAACTCAGCAATCCAAAAAGAATTGCTGCATTCAATCCAATTATAAATAACCCTGTATCTTAAAACCTTTTCTGATCTGTCAGTGATGATTTTGAAGACTGGGACTTTTTTCTTGATTCACTACCAGCTTGGACACATAGAACAGTAGCGTTTAGGTTCACGCCCTTGTCAAGCAGAAACTAAGTACAAACAACATATTCAGCAGTACATGTGTGGATGATGGCCCAGTGACAGAGAAGTGGTTTCACTGACTCACTTGAGGGCCCCTCCCTTTTCCGTAATCCTGACTCAGTTCCCCCCAGCACTGCCAGGACCAGATCTGTCCTCTCTGCTCATGGCACACGTGCAGAAATGCTCATCACTAAGTCAAAGGTCTTTTTCTAAACAGATCACAGAATCACTGAATCACCAAGGTTGGAAAAGATCTTCAAGATCATCCAGTCCAACCATCCACCTATCATCAATAATACTCACTAAACTACGTCCCTCAACACAAAATCCAAACATTCCTTGAACACCTCCAGGGTCGGTGACTCCACCACCTCTCTGGCAGGCCATTCCAGTGCCTGACCACTTTTTCAGAGAAGTAGTATTTCCTAACGTCCAGCCTAAATCTCTCCTGGTGCAGCTTGAAACCATTCCTTCCAGTCCTATCACCAGGTACCAAGAGAAGAGGCCAACCCCCTGCTCACTACAACCTCCCTTCAGGCATAGAGAGCAATGAGGTCTCCTCTGAGTCTCCTCTTTTCCAGTCTGAACAATTCCACCTCCTTCAGTCACTCCTCATAAGGCCTGTGCTCCAGAACCCTCACCGGCTTTGTTGCCTTTCTTTGAAGCCGCTACAGGGCCTCAATGTCTTTCTTGCAACAAAGGATCCAAAACTGGACACAATACTCAAGATGCTGTAGTGAACTCAACACAGCACACACTGAGCATCAGTGAAGGGGAAGTAGAGAACATGGGAATAAAACAAGGGCAAACCTTTGGGCAGCAACGAAGGAAACAAGTGGAAAGAGTTGACAAGGTTTTGGCCCATCCCTAGTGTTCAAATACTTGGCTACAGCTCTGCTTCCACTTCAGTTATTTTAGAACTCTGGGTGCTTTTTCCTGGTAAACAGCTGCTTATTAACACAAAGAGGAAACTAGATTGTGTGCATTAGAAACCTACAAATGTTTCCAGTATAAAAATTCCTATTGTTCTTCCTAGCTGTCTTAAGAAGCACTGCACCACTTCTTCATTCCTCCTCATTCCTCTACCTGTTACATATTATTTTCATAAAGATTCACAGCTCACTCAGTGATAGCATGAGAAAAAAAAAATGGTGAAAAATCTAATGTCTCCCCCCACCTTTTTAAAATTTTTTAAAATTTTTTGGTGTGTGGTGGAAAGAACAGCTCCCTGCCAGTAAAATACTGGAAGCTAAAGAAGATTCTGAGAATGTGACTGAGACACCAGCAGCTATTGTGTCTTTTGCAGCAGATGTGTTCTAAGTGCTGTTCAGGACACTGTTCTTACTCACAGGAATATAGTTGGCATTAATGTAGTCAGATCCCTCTTCTTCATTCATTGAGACTAACCGGACACGACTAAAGTCATCTGTAAAAGAAAATGAAAAAAATCATTGGCTATCAAGCATGGTGCTCAAAATTATTCCTATGCAATCTGAAAAAAAAAAAACAACTATTAAAAAAAAAAAAAAGAATGCTCATAAGAAGAAATGGCTTGAAGCTTAAATGGAGTAGATTTATGTTGGATATAAGGAAAAAGTCTTTTACAGTGAGGGTGGGGAGGCACTGGAAAAGGTTGCTCAGAGAGGTGGTGGATGCCCCATCCCTAGAGACATTCAACGTCAAGCTGGATCAGGCCCTGGGCAACCTGATCTAGCTGTGCATATCGCTGTCCATTGCAGGGGAGTTGGACTAGATAGTCTTTAAAGGTCCCTTCCAACTCTAAGGATTCTATGATTGTATATTCACCAACAGAGAGCAACACTTGCTTCAGTATATACTACATGGATGTACAATCACTACTATTCAGCAAAATACATCTTTTGACTACCAGTGCTTTGGGCTCCCTTAGGTTTCATTAAAAACATAAGAAAAATATAGTAACAACTTTCAGTAGTAGAAACAACACTGTATTCCTCACTTCCTAACTCCAGTCTTGATAAACATCTCCCCAAAAACATCTCTTCATATCTAAAAGAAAAAAATATATCACCATCTTCTCTCTACAGACAGGTTTTAGAAAAGGCTTTTATCAGTCAGAAAATCTGTCATGATTCCCCTATTATTAAAAATCATCTTTCCATCTCAAGGGACTTTATCAGTGCACGTACTTACATGGCAGGATATTTGTGTAGCGATTTTTGCAGCGATTCATGGGAAGATCAGCAGCAAAGTGAGGTATGTCAAGCCCAATCAGTTTTAGCTCCTGAGTTAAGAGAGATAAAAATGCCAAGGTCAAACTCACCAAGACTCTGAAAATGAATCTTTGTGAAGTGAATGCTTGCTATTTGTACAAGATTGAAAATATTCATAAAACACTTTATATACTGATGTTGCCAATGCACTGTTGCTATTGGAGGTTATGGCTGCAGCCTGCTCTTCTCCACCTACACGTAGTTAACAAAAATAGTGTCAAATCAATAGAGTTGATAAATTCTTTCTGTGGCAGCCATTTCACATCACTTTAAGGGCTTTCTCTTTAAGTGGCTTTTGGTCTTTTTTCATGGGAACATTTGAAATTTTTTTCCAGACCTTACATTCAGTACTTATACCAAACATATGATGCATCAAAAGGCTTTTAACTGGCAGCAAGGGTACATCAGCCACCCAGAACAGTGGGGAAACCTGAAAGTCTCCTTGTTTCCCTTTTAAGCCTTTGAAAGTTATTTCAAAGAGTGGAGCTTTTCAGTTTAGCATTTTTAAGCTGACTTAAATGCAGGTGAATTATGACAGTGTACTTCAATTACTGTTAAAGGTTGCTCTTGAAGATATTTTTGATGTTTAATACTTTCTCATTTTAATGTTGCTCCTCAAGTTAAAGGAGTTGTAGAAGTCCTGAATGTAATTTGGGCCACCAGCATGTCCTATATCTAAAGGAAGTGTATTGATCTGACAATTATGTGGAATCGTACAGGATGAGACAGAGATAAGCTTACTAAATATACTCCTTAATGGTACCGAGTCCTGCCTTGAAATTCTGCAGAACATGATGTGAAGCTGACCCACCCAACAACAGCACACATTGCACACTGCAGGGCACAGGAACACACCACACAAACCCAAGATCTGGAAAAATGCTGGCTGAAGTATAGTAGCTAGGAGAGGATAGTCTCTATATGTTTACCTCAAATTGCAGAGAAAATTTATAATCAGAATCTTTTGCCATATCCTTGATGTAGCCATCAAAATCATCCAACTGGACAGGGCTTTAAAAAGAAAAACACACAGAATTAAGAAACAAAAATGCATTAGGTTTCATATCTATATCCCCTTACAACACTATATATAAGTGCTGCAAGTGCTGATGGGTTTGATGTGGGTTGGGAAGTCCAACTTCGTATTGTCTCACTGTGTTTCTGGCACCAGGGGGGCCACCGATTAATTTAAGTTTCTTGTGTGCTATGCAAAATGTTGTTTTCACAGAAGCAAAATATCTGGCAAAATGACAATTTTACAACTCATCTGAGCTTTCTTCACACAGAAAAACAGATTTCATATGTAGGCTTTGTCCAAGAAAAAAAATGTCAGAACAGTATTTTGGATGCCACTGTTTTCTCTGCTGGCCTTGAGAGCTATACATATTTGTTACAGTGACTGAATTCTTCTCCTGGAGAGATACTGTCTGGAAAAAGTGGCATATACAAAAGCATGCAGAGCTTCATCAAGTATAAATTGGCTTTGATTTAGTGATGCTCATCATTTTACACGCTTTTCCATTAGGTGAGGGCTTATCTTTAGTACAGGCATAACCTCTAAACACAGAGAAATAATTAGGCTAACACTCTGAATAACTGAACGCAGGTAAACAGCTTCCCTCACCTAATTATCATGCTCTAATTTACAAGCTACTGAGGCATGTACACAGTAATCTTTTCATTTACTTTGAGGCAATATGCCCAGAGGAACCTGTCTCATCACCACTTAATTACTCCTGTTTATCCGTTAACATTAATGATCTCCATGTTCTAACTACAACTGTAATGAGAACCTTACGTCAAGAGGGAAATAATACCAGGAACAAATGTATTCCAGTTTTTCATCATTTGTCATTTTTAAATAAGGATAAGCTCCATTGGAATAACTAAGTTGGATAATTGATCATTTCCCTAATGACTAATTTTCTATCAGTGAGGAGCTGTTTCATAATTTATCTTTTGAGAAGAATTGCTTTTGTCCAATTACTGTTTGCTTTCTGCTTTCAGACATCTATCTTGGGATGTGTTTTTCAAGAAGTTTTGTGTATCTGTAATTGCAGTACCACTATACCATGTACTCCAATAATGGATGTCCAGTTTAAGGAGATTTTTTAACTATTTAATTATTTAAATATCAAAGAAGTTACATACTTGGTCAGCTTTCTCTTCTTTAGACCATTTTTACTCCTGAAAAAAAAGAGAGTAGTGCTTTTTCATTTGTTAAACTACCACGTATTCCTTATTCAAGTTTACTACTGGTTTGAGAATGTATGCTTTCTGGTCAGTGTAATAGACAGGATAACGTTGGCAATAATACCTTGGGCATTTTTAAGTTAGTTGCAAAATTTCCATTGATGCTAGTGGGATGTATTTTCCATTCTGTGGCTCTGAAAAATACCACCTTATTCTCAGAAGAATCAGGTTCTCTGAAAATACTGACCCAACAGTATTAATGACTTAATGTGCTGGGGCTGAGTCATGAGCCTGGCTGAATTCCTGTCAGTGTTATTGCAGGAGTTGTAGCACCAAGGTGTCCCCAGGCTGCTCTACTCTGGCTCTATTGGGCTTGGAAACGATGCCAACAGGAGAGGAAAATTATTAATGAGAAGATCCTGTTGGGCAAAGAGAGAACACTTGCAAATTTTAGTAAAGGTGAAGGAGAAAGGAAAGGAGCTCGATGCCATTTCTCACCCATCTCATAACCTGCTTATGATGATCAATGAAGACAATGACAAATATCATACTGACTTAGCTGGACTAAAGCTTAAACCTTAGATAATTTTAATTGATTTTTAACAGCTAGAGATAATTATTCCAGTCATGTCTTCTCACGATTTATAAGGGATATAATTCACTAGTGACAGTTGTGAGTGAGCCAAAGAGTTAAATAGTATAACCCATAACAAACGGACTTGGGAGCTACATTAAACTAACCACCATCATGTGGATTTTTGAAAGATGTGTGTATGTGTGCTCATGTTGTTGTTGTTGCCACAATTAATTAACCAACAAGATTAAACACATCAAGAAAACAACCTAAAATAATTTTGATAGAGGTTTGAAAACGACGATCAATCCTGCTATACCAAGCATGGAGCACAAGTAGATTCTCACTTACTCAGAAGGAATTTTAATGGTGCTATTTTTTTTTATTCTTGGGCATCAAAAATCTATTTACTAATTGTATTATAACGATACATTTTAAATTTAATTCTAATAGTAAAATGATTTCTAGATACCGTGCACCACAGCTTCAATTGGTAAATTAAAGGTGAAGACTTTTAATTTCAAAACAGTAAATAAAAAACACAAAAGGAAATTATTAAAAGTGGAGTATTTGTACTTTTCTATCCCTTCAGGATTAGAAGTGAAATAGTAATTAAAAAAAAAAATCTGATTTCCAAAATTAAATTCTATAAAATGCTCAATTTTCAGAGGAGACATCAGCTTCAGCAATTTTGTTAACTTGCCAAGGTACATTTCCTTTAAGATATGAAGCTTTGCTTACAGAGTTAAAAAGAGCTATGACAACACAAACTTCCCACTAACAGAGTAGTGCTTTGCAAAGCACCATTATATACCTCTTCAATCTACAATGCTATCTATACAAATACTGTCACCCATTTGTACTCATTCGTGTGTACTCCATCTGTATATAAATGAGTAGCATTTACACTACATCTTCAAACACCTCTTTTTTCAAAGAAGTCCTAACATTAATTTATCTAGACTACTTAATGCATTTCTTTGCTGTTCACTGTAACTATGGTAAATCTTCTTTTTAAGGTTGGGAAGACTGCAGCTCATTTCAAAAGGAAAAAATATCAAAGTGCTATTTATGATGGGACTTTCTGAGAAGTTTTCTCTAAGGAACACTTCAAGAGGCAATAAAACAAGTGATTGACATCCATTTCTCAGCAACAATTTCTCCTGCTTTGATTCTCTCAAGAGTTTCTTAGCACTGCATTTGTTCCCCGAATGTTCATGAATGTTTTAAACCAAAGTAAGTACAAAATAAATTCATTTGAAACATCATCTGATGTTTCATCTTTTCTTCCATTTACCCTGCAGATTAAAATACAAAGAGAGCAATTCATCTTATCTCATTCAACTTCAGCTCCTTGAAAGGCAATAAAGTAGACCAAACTGGGAAGTTTGATTGTAGGGGAAATTTCTGAAGAAAGATACATATCTAGGGAGGTGAGGTAATAATAATGTATATTAAACAAGAACAGGCAAAGAGAGAGATGACTCTTTTTGTATCTTCTACAGAGCAAATGTGACCCAAAGAAAACCGTTCTCAGAAATCCCTATGCTAGAGATTTCTATGACCGCCTACCAGGGGATTGGTGCTGTATGGTAACGTGATGAGAAAATGTTTGGTCAAAAGCAAGTCTTAATTTCTGTAAACCACTATCCCTTGGACTCCAGACCATCAGGAACATACATTTATTTTACACAAATGAAGCATTTTTGGATCATTGCCAATCTTTTTTCTCATGTATTTTGTAAATGGTTCATAAAACAGTTCTGGATCTAAATAGACCCTGAGACTTTCCTGGTTAACTATAACCATATATATGTATTTAAAAAGTAATTTACAAAGCCTTTATAAACTATTTATGGACAAAACTGCTGAATACAAACACACACACAGATGCACACAGTGACCCAATTTTTACACCTGAGGAATGCTAGTTGGTATAGATTTTCAGTGAATTGTTCTTTCCAAAAGCAAAACTGGACCTTTAAAAGCAAGTCATTTGACATCACACAGCAAAGGTGAGCCATTATGAAGCAATTTTAGTAAAAGAAAAACAGCAGAAGGCAATGAGCAGATGAATAACTGGGACAGAAGAAGCCAGGATTTATAATGAAATGGCAAAAACTGCGAAGAGACAGCAATGAAATGAATATGATTATCACCATATAATTAGCTTTTTAATAGCAAAAATGGGTTGGAGCATAAACAGACATAAAACAGATGAAGCAGGGTAGCAAATACTTTGATACCCGCATCCTCTCCAATCCATGTTCTATTACAAGAAAATTATAACTTCAAGAGCTGTGACCCATTTGAAAGCAAAAGTATCACACCTTTTTCATATAACAGAAATTAACACTGTTTATACATTGCATATGGAAAAACAAGTAAATCACTTACCAAGGATTAATATAAAATGCCAAAAGATAATCAGTCCAAAGGCATGAGGGTAGCAGAGTTAGGAAAGCAAATACACTTCTACGCCTGTGAGCATTAATAAATAACATACATAAAGATGAAAAAGTGAGGAGAGTTAGTAAGACAAACAAAAGTCAGGCGATCAGCAAGTGCTATTCTAAAATTCAGCTAAATTCACAAAGGCTTCTTCTTACTTACTTTATAAGAATATTATTAGCATCCACAGAATTTTTTCTCCTCAACCTTATGCCCTATACACAATTTTCAGCCATCCAATATGAAATTCTGTTTGATCAGAATAAATGTGTTTTTTGGTATTGATTGAGGCCTGTGATTCTAAATCAATATTAATTGATAAATTGGAAGGTTTTCAGAGTAAAGGGTTTGAGAGTTTCATCCACAGTTTTCACCCATTACTTAAGCGGTGCTAAATCTGTTTCCTGATGTTTGGAGCTATTTCAGAACAGACACTGTTTGCTTTAACCACACATGACCATGTTCTTGCAAGTGATCCTGTGTGTATCAGTAGGAATATCTGTATCAGAGTTAAATTCAGATCATTCCACTCTTAATACCCTCAACTGAGTCAGATTTCTGAAAACATTCACATAACGTTTTGCATTGTGCTATCTTCAAGTATTTTCAATTTTCTCCTAAGTTTTTATGAAAATATCATTTCTGCTTCTCCTAGTCATGGTTTCATTGCAACTAACGGAAACTTGAGTATAAAATAGTACTAAATTTCTTGAGTACACAATAGTACTAAATTCCTGCATTTGTAATTTATTTGACAGACTAATCCAGGAGCACAATCAGGCCAATTCTTCCTTGTGGTGAGTGGAATATAGATACTTTGCAACTATGGAAATCTCAAATTTCAACAAAAAATTGCCCCAGTAGTAGGACTTCTGGCCAAATATACCCTCCTTGTTTTGTTTTCTTTTCTATTATTTGTTTTGTTTTGTTTTGTTTTGCATTGTTTTTTTTCTTCCCATCAGAAAATTCAGTGTCCTAAAGGTAATATCATGCCTCCACAGCTGTTCTGAAGAGGAACCACAAAGTGGAGTTTCTTTTTTCAGAAAACTTTTAACTCCTGGTTATTATGACATAGGTAGATACTGTACAGTCCCCGGAAAGCAAATCAACTAGAGTAATCTTCCAGCCCAGAATGGAAAACTACCCTCACACTGATAACTCCAAGTTACATTTCAAAGAGTTTTACTGCTGAATAGAATGGGCAGCACAGTTTATGCTGGGCACCTTCCCCAGATGTCAGTAGGGATTGCATGGGCCAGCCAGAAGCACAAGCTCTACGTGGAGCTTGAAGAGGCTGCTGCTCTTCTGCCAGCTACTCTGCTGAACAAACAACCAGAATTTCCTCCTGAAAATGGCTAACAAAACCAGTGACAGTGGGTTATTCCTCTTTTGTGCTTTGGAGACAGCAACAGCAAAGCCAGCATAGCAGTTCAGTTTTCTGGTTAATCACATACTATAGTAGTTGTAGAATCAGCTTTTTACTGCCTATCTGCTGTTTCTATGGAAATGGACTGAGGATTAAATAGTGCCTTCCATAAGCATAGTGTTGGTGCAACAGAGAGCTTTTCATTAGTCTAAGGAAAAAGATACGATGTTGCTAAAACACTCCTCTTCCCTTTGGGATACCCCACCGAGGTTTTCTAGAGCTTTTACTTTCTCTCGATGCAGAAGGAATTATTTAAGCATGTGTCTTGTTCCATTGCCAAATCATCATGAGCAGTTTCTACCCTTGATCATATCACAGGTTAGTATGCTTGCCCACCTTCTTGTGCTGTTTACAGTATAGATTTAGGAGCTCCCAACTTTAAAACAACTGATTTTCTTTGATGTATGAAAATTACGTAATTGTGCAATTAATAAAATACTGTTTTCCTGGAATTATATAGTTTTTCACCTATTACTGAGATGTACTGAATTTTGAATTTTATTTACTTAGGGGAGAGAGATGCAGAGATTGATCAAATCCTGAAAACTCTGCTGAGCTGCCTCCTTCAGTGGATATTCAGTGGATATACCCACAGCACTCTTATTAGGTCCTTGGAACAACAGCTAGCAAAGTTAGTTTCTTAATCATCTGTACTTGTCTGTGGGACCACAGTTCCCATTTGGCTGCCTGGATGGACAGTGAATCTGTAGCTGAGTAGACAACAAAGGCACACAGAACAAGAAGTCTCCACTAATCCTCAGAGAACTAAGGACTGTATGATTAGGGCACCTGACTTCAAATACTAAACATTTGTAAAGGTCTTAAGCAGGAATGTTTTCTAAAATTTATGTTTTCATAACAAAATTTATGTTTATATAAATAAATATCTATACACATAAATACACATTAACAAAATCAAGTAACAAGATCCTTCACTTACACGTCCAAACCTATTAATTAATTTCCTTTCCCACAAAAAAAGTCTTCTATGGTTTTAATAACATCCGTTTCTAGTTTAATCATTTGATTCGTTTGGATATTTAATTAACATGAGTGTTTGATCTTCTGCCTTCATCGCCATTAATACAGCCCGAGAAAGAGAAGCTGAAAGAGAGATTAGTTTCTACTGCTACAGCTGGCTGCTATTAAAGCTAAACCAAGCAAGTGAAGCTTGTTTAATATCCAGTTAATTAGCAGCACAGTAAGATATTGACAGGATTTGCTGGGCTTGTTAGTTCAGTTTGCATGCTTATTAGCAAAAGGCTTGTTGTGGTGCAGTGTCAACTCATTTAGTTCTGTCCTTGCTGGGCAGGCTGGGTCCCATGAGATCATGGAAGTAGTTCCCAGTGCATCGCTTTCCAGCTTCTTAGCTGTAAACAAAGCTGACCACAAGCATTAAATCAAGGTTCCTCCTACATACTGGAATGGGGCTGCAGGGGACTAATGCTGTGTTTCTAGATATCTGTTTGGACTTGCCTTGAAAAAACATGGGTCTTTTCATGGAGACTGATAATAAGACCATAAACCCTAGATCAGTCATTAACACCCATATGATAATCAAATTAGGAATGAGAATGGCCATACTGGTACCAGTGAGGTAGGCCATAGAGCCCTTTTGCTTCTGTAAAAGCTAATCCTACCGACTATCTTTGTACAAATACTTTTCCTCAGCTGATAGTGTCAGTGATGGTTTGGAGTCCACAGTCAGTGCCTATAACCCTTGCAGGTGATTTTCTAGACTAGAAAAAAATAAGCTTTCCTTCCAGTCATTTCAACAGCGCTGAACACAAATTCGCAGTAAATACTGAGTTGGTTTACATTTGTCATTGCATCCTTTCACTGCAAGGAAAAATAACTAACAGCATTTTGTGAAGATGGTTCTTGATTAATCATCTACAGACAAGCTTAATCCTGAAGAGTGGAAGTGCTGATGGACTTACAGATCAAGTTTCCACACTAGTGTTACTTTAGGAAATAAGTCTTCAAGAAAAAAAAATTTAAAAAATCTGTGCAATAAGACTTCAACATCTATGCAACTTTGTTGACATGTTACACATCACATCCTACCAAAAATATCAGTTGACAGTACACACAGCACAGTCTTGAGTCATTGTTCAAGAAATAAAATTCTGAAGTAACAGGAATAGTAATTTTATCATAAATAGGGACAGTGATTGCATTAAAAAAAAAAAAAAAAAAAAAAAGAAAGAACTTTTAAAATTTAAAGGTCATGTTTGCCAATAAAGCAGAGATGGGGAAAAACATAATTAAAAGCTTTCTTTTTAAACACTCACCAGTTATATGGTAGCTTTCCATCTCTCTCTAATGATGCAAAATTGACAAAGGTTCCAGCCCCGCACTCCCTGTTTCAGGAAGACCATTGAGCACACAGTTACCATCTTAGGATTCACAATGCTTGCAGTGATGCTGATTCAAGAGAGTACACCAAAAGTTTCTGAGAAGTGCTGAGCACTCAGATTTGTTATCAGCTCTGAGTTAATGTGTGAAAAACAAAACTGAAATCCCTTAATATAGTCCTCCAAAACCATTAACCTGAGATTAGGCTTCCTAATAATCTTTAGAAAACCTAAAAAAATAAAGAAAAGGTGGCTAATAAAAAAAACTCAAATAAGCCTCATCTATTCAGAATTGGGATTTCTACAGTATGGCACTGAAACCCCTGGTGGCCTCAGTAAAAACACAAAAGATTTACCTTTCTATACTAAATATTCCCAGTTCCAACTCCTTTAAGGAAAAGATGTATATTTGTCTCCATTTGACAAACGTGTGGTAATTTTGAGTTCAGAAAACAAATGTGAAAAAGACTGAATTTCCTGAGGAACATCTCAGTGAATTTATCACGAGTTCACTATTTTCTGCTGCAAATGATAAACTGACTCAACTATTTTTCCTTCCTTGATTTAAACAAACAAGTGCTTGCAGCTTCACTGGGTTTACTTTTTAATTTCCTCTTGGGTTTTTATCTTCTATGGTTAGAAGCAGTGTTGAAGAGAACAAGAAACAGCTTTAGGCTGTCTGCATAGTAATTCAATAGAGAAGAAAATTAATTTAGATGGTATTTTCCCAGAGCAAGTCATATATAAAAGGAACCAGCCACATAATATTCCCTGAAAGAAATGGCCTTAAAATCTATGTGGTGTGGTCATCTGTTTCATGGAATATATAGCCAAGACAAGATACATAAAATGTAGACTTTGCTAGGTAATCAAGTCAAAGATTTTATACACAAGGCTTTTATATGAAACAATTACAATTTGCTAGAAGAGTAAATGAATATAAGGTATACAGCATAGATTATAAAAGGATGGAGACTCCAGGAACCTTCTAGACCCAGCAGATAAGCCACATACACTGTGTTTGGAGTATTCTCCACTGTTTTCCTACTCTATAATGTAACTTACACAAAACTGAACTCTTACAGGTGAGATATCCAAGGAAAACTGAATGTCTGTGTTCAGGTATAAAGGATTGGTGCATACATCTGAAGGAACAGGTTCTGTAAGAAAAAGTTTTACTTGTGCAAGATAATTTTTTCCTTTATCTGTACAATAGAACAAATGGGAATAGTTAATGCTATAGGTGAACAGAAGGACTTGAGATCTTTCCTGGGTTTGTAGATCTCAATTTTTGCATTCTGACTGCATGGAAGGATGAGATCTAGGTAAGATAGTCTTCTTTGTGCCATTCTGCTGTTCCCATAGGATGGAATCCCATATGAATGGAGAATTTGGACAGACAAAGACCAGGAGTTGGATGTAGGCTGTCAAATGTTCTAGGGACAGACTGTCAAGGCCCTGAGTGCACCTTTCCTCATCCTGGTGGTTTGGCTAACAGGGTTGAGGCCTTGCATGGCCCCCGAAATGGAGAATCTTCGACCTGATGAAATGGAATAACCATCTTATCTGTTGATACAGAAAACTCCTGTTCAAAACCAAATGAAAGATTTGCAAATCATTTTGATGTCCTAATCATGCCAAGATGCCTCAAACCTAAATAATCCTTTAAGTTCCTGACACAACCCTTCTGTATTAAGTGAATGCCCTTCTTATTTACCCAATTCAGCAAAGTTAAAATCAGACAAACATTCAGGCTGATAGCTCAGGTCCAGAATGAAGGTAAATAGAAGATATGGTATTTCTAAACATCAGCAAGACCAATTCTGTGAAGGAATCACAAGCTTTTCAAGTATTAACCAAATATAAAAACATCCCAAGTTATAGCTACTGGCATAATGTGTTGTTGCATTCTGATAATTTTGAAATTAACATAAATCCAGACTCACCTGGCCATTTGTAGATGTTTCCTCCTAAGCACAACAAGGGTCACCAGCAGCAGTCCAATGAGAAGGACACTTAGAATGGCTAACACAGAGATTACCACTATGTTGGGATTCATCTCAGTAACTGCATATACAAACAACGGGATCTTGGTTATTTGATTCAGAAGAACTAAGTTCCCTTAGCCCTACCCATAGTGTTATATTTATGAATTGTTCAGCCCAGAGTTTTACAGAGAGGAAAATATACTACTAGACATAAAAGGATGTTTTGACTAGTTATTGCTCTTACAACATTTCCACAGGGAAATGACTTCACTGTGGCATTTTGTGTCCTGATGTTTTTATTTCTTTTTCCCTAACTGCCATACTTAATAAAAGAGAAAAATGGACAAGGAAATACAAAATACAGATATTCTTCATTGTCTATGTCTCCAAAGCACACTTCCAACTCTGAAGGTGTTCTTCAGCAATAGTCAATACCTTTCTCTGATCCAATAGCAAAATAACAGGCAGAGGCTCTGTTAACGTATTGGGTTGAAGTAGATTGAATGACATCGTCAAATAAATTTTAACAGTATATTCTGTTTTAACTAAGAGCTCAAAACAACACTCAATAACAAAATCTTGATTTATTTTTGTTCCATATTACATTTATCAGTATTACTAGCATAAGAGCATTATGTAATGAGCATTCTGCTCATTACATAAGAAAACCTGTCTGCTCTACTTGCTCAAAATAACTTTACATGCAGAGAAGCATTTTTAGAATAGAAATCACAGAGGTAAAAGTCACTGAGCTAAATTTCAGGCATTGAATTCCATGATGGAGTAGTGTATGATGTACAGGACACATGACTAAAGCTACGACTTATGCTAACTAAGCAGTGATCACGTTGATCATTATGAATGGCAGAGTTTAAATAAAAATCCATTGTTCTGGACAATCCAACACTGATTTTCTTTCTTCAGAGCCAGTACAATGCTAGACTTGATGGCAAGCCCAGATAGCCTCCAGTGGGAGTTATCCCTCTGGCATGTGATGGCTCAGGATACCCTATTCTCTCTTCATTGCTCTCACTCTGTCTTCACTTCCTCATTGAAATTGAAGAGATTTTTCTCCTTAGGAGCTCATCAGTGTGATTTTCCTTGTTTCATTTGGGATTGGCTGACAAGATGGTTTTTTTTTTCCATACATGTCATCAGGCAATGCACTGATGTTCAGCCTTGAAACTATAAACCAGGTCTCTAATTTCTAAAAGCCAGCAGAGAACTGAGCCACTAGTTTACAACTTAGCAATCAAAACCCCATCAAGGTTTTAATAAAAACTTTTAAAAGTTACTTCCCCATCCCTACTACATCTGGCATCTCTTCCACGACACAAACAATGTTTGGTTGCCAGCATTGCTGAGACCAGCTTTAGAAAGCAAGAAGAAACAGATGCTGCAGCTGGAGGACAAAGTAGAAAGGGAAGTGTTGCTTACCCATGGTGGAAACTGCAATGAAAGTGGGAACACTGGGGCTATTGTGGCTGAAGGTGGTCACGCTACAGTTGTAGGAAGTGGCAGGAGTTAGGCTGGAAATAGTCACTACGTGTGAAGAGACAGTGACAGGTTCCTATAGGCATGGAGAAAAACACACAGTAGTTTGTGTCTCCCATAAATGCAAGAACACAAATCATTGTTCTGCTCTCCTCCCACTTATTTGAAATGATAAAGTTAGATTTGGTGATAAAAGCAGTGCTTTGAAACGTAGCGACAGTAACCATGACCTGCCCTCAAACATAGGCATCTAGTCTGGCAGAAGAGGGGACAGCAACAGGGGTGAAAGCAGCAGTGGGAACAGCCCAGAGCACCTCAGGGAGCTCCGAACCCCTTGGGGTGGGCAGGAGAGTGCTTTGCAGTGGTTTGGCCAGGTACACTCACAGTGGGGAAAGTGCTGCATCCCCTGGAACATTCCCAGAGGTAGGTAGAAGCTCTCAAGCTCGTTACTAAGCCACACAAGTAGGAGGAAAACAGTTATTTTTTATATAATAACTTTATGCAGTGTTTTAATTTCTATGTCCCTAGTTTTATAAATGCTGGTCTGGAAAAACAAAACAAATACCACGTATGGATTGATTTAAAGATAGAGGTCTTTATGGTTCTGAAAACTATACTTACTGAGAGTAAGTACTGAGAGTACTTTTCTGTACTCCAGCAGAGCTAAGGGTGGTTTGCAGATGCAGTAACAGGAAACTGAGTGCACAGAGTGCAATGCAGCAAGCCCTGAGCACTGGATATTTTCAGTGGCTCATTATCAGCCAGGGATTCTTTCTATATGATAAAGGGTTCTTGCAATGCAATTCTGATTTACATTACACAGATGAAATCACATATACATGAATGTAAGATAGAAGGGTTGTATTCCCTCAGCTGAAAGCAGGGGACATGTTTTGGACTTGGTATGATGTTTTTTTTTCCATTTTCCCCTCTGGAAAGAATTAAGTAAGTCAAACAAAAACCCAAGATGTTCAAACATGGAAATCTGTTGCTAGTTTAAAAATGGAGGAAAGTGACAAAAATATTCTTGCAATTACCAAATAAAGGATTTTCACCAGTCTAAAGAGAAAGCATCCATTTTTAAGGTTTAAAAAGGAGTCCTTCCCCTTTTGTCACAGAGACAGAAAAGATAGTGATGAATCTAACGAGAAGTGAACTGCTAATCTCTGTGCATTTCCCACAGCCAGATGTTCGTGTCAACAAATGAGAAACCACTGAAGTTCCTGCCAAACGGAGCAGTCTCTTCCTGATGTTCTTAAAACATAATTGCTCAGCACTGAAGCCGCAAATCCTGTGGTACCTTTCTTGTCTAATCACATCATTATTTTGAATCTCTGCTAAGTAGATAATGACTTCATGATCTCTGTCTATTCACCGTGAAAAGAACAGGAATCTAAAATTGGAATCCAAACTATCCAAAAGATTCAAGTGCATCTGAACATTTTCTCCTTTAGTCAATGCCTTTCTTAACTTAAAATATTAAATATTAAGCAATACTGAGTTAAAGAGGGTGTATATATTTTTCAGGATAATTATAGGTCTGTGTGGGTTATTTTTTTTTTTTTCCTGAATAACTCCCCATTCTGGGAAAGTCCAGATGACAGTGTTTCATAGCACGCAATCACAGTGATTCACTAAGCCGTCAGCTAAACCACAAAGTAATCCTCATACACAATGTTGAATAGCAAGAAATCAAAACTAATACTGATCCTCCTTTTCACAGAACAGCTTTACCAATCTAACTCAGGTGTTCATGTGTCCAAAGAGCATGCGTGTCAACATGGACAGAAGGAAAAAAAGATTATTTTCTGAAGTTGAATCTGGAAGGAAATGCTGCAAGAAAAAAATGTTTAAGAAGTAGCAACATTTTCCCATAAAGGAAATCTGAATAGCACGTAAGGTCCTACTTAACTTCAGTTAACAGTCCTCAAAACCAGGAGAAGAGTAACCCAGTAATAATTAGATACTGTATAAAAGAGCTCAGCCCTGTAGCATCTAAATATGTCTATTTTTCCCATTTCTAATCAAGCTACCTGAAAATTTTCCCATTTCTGCTCATTGACATTCCCTTAGTTTTGTGGCTCTTCATGTTTTGCAGAGTATAATAGAGTTCATTTCATGACTAGGCAAGGATTGATACTGCTGCTGTCATGGATGAACATAGCTTCTGCTCAACCAGTAACAATCTCATCAGCAAGATCAGCCAGCCTTAACGCTGCAAAATAACAAAATATTTTAGCATTTCAAATGCTTTAGCCGCTCAGCTCTAAAGGCTCTAATTCTGAACCACCCTATCACATTTAGTTGAAAACCCAAACCCTGGACTTTAGAGGCAAATGCTAAACAGTAGACAGTAAACCTGAAAGATGCCAGGCCTAGTCAGTTTTAGAAATGAAAAGTAGAAAACAAAAAGGACCTAACATACCTGGACTTTAATTTCTTGCTTGGATCCAGCTTGCTGGCAGTAGACTTCAAAGAAATCAGCTACTCCTTCTTCCACCCACAGCAGAGTGACAGAGGTCTGAGTCTTGTTGACAGCAAACAGTGACTTTGGAGGTGCTGGTTCTAGTTAAGAGAAAATCTCCTTTTATTAAGCTTATCTCAAAGTCTTTGTACAACCAAGAAGAGGAAGCATCACATAAAAAGAAATGCAATGTCCAATGCCTTTCTATCACTCATTTCCTTCAGATAGTCTGCCAGCAAAAAGCAGCATCCCTCATGATGATAAGCAACCAATGCAAAATGGGAAGGCGATTAAGTGTCTTAGTTTTGTTGTTTTTTTTTTTTTTAATTTAAAATGTTCTCTATTTGGGCAGTTGAATAGTCACTTCCTTTTTCACGGACTCTTTTAGGGCAATCAGCATATTGTACTAATAGAAAAATGCTAACAGAATCTCTTTCAGGAAGAGATGTCTGCCCACCTGTTAGCAAAACATTTGCACTGATAAAATACTTGCTCTGCAAGGCCTGACCCAGGAGATAATAATGAAGCAGCCCCCCCAAAGTGAGCTCTGTCTAGGTCCACTTAATTGCACCAGAGGAAATATTTAATCATTTGGCAGTTCAAATAAATCTTCTAGTCTGTCGTTTTTCTTCCAGGTTAATATTTAAGGGCAATTGGATCTTCACTCATTTCAGATAGTTCCAGGAGTTTTCTCTTCTCATTGAATGTAAAAGTCCAGATATCAGAGGCTTTTAATTTATTGTTTTTGTACTTGTTGCTGTTGTGCTGTCTGAGACTCCAGGAGCATTAGGACCACGGGAAGGGTATCTTGAAGGGCAGAGAAAAACAATCCTGACTAACCAGATACATCAACAATTTGTTCTGTTCCATTCCTTTTACAAATAATTTGTTATTATCACTGCATAGGATGCTGTCACAGAAGCCTGGATATGATGTGTAAGATTCATCACAAAAAATCCAGCACAAAGGAATTGTTCAGGTGGTTATAGATTTGGAAGAAGTATCTGTTCCCCAGACAATCAGATCAGCATTCTAAGGTTTGAGGCTGTTAAGAGTACATTGGCAATCGGGAAAGAGGTAAGAGAGCAGGGCAGGGACTGAGGCACTTTCACATGGCTGCTTCTGTGTCATGGGGGTCTGCAGCATAAACACTGTCCCAGAAAGACATCAGAAAGCATCTTTCTCTGTTAGTTATACCCATGCATCTGCTCCTGGATTTAGAAATACATTCCATCCCTCACTCCAGGTAAAAAATGATCTCAGTGAAAATATGAGTTTCAAATTTTGGCATCATCCCAAGCAAATCTTCCTTTTGCCTCCAGCAAATGGCTTGATTTTTCTGCAAGTGGAAAGTTGCCAGAATGAAGCAAACATTATGGAGGGAAGAACATTTGGCAGGAGTGCTTAAGTGACTGCCAAGTGCTGAGTTGTCTATCACTTAGAATCAGTTCCCACTACTGCTAATTACAACTCCCAGTGCTCCCTCAGAAAAAGAGAGAAGGAGAACCTCTCATAAAATACCCTTACAATTGCCCACTCAAAGTGCAAACAGGATAGAGGGAAGCAAACAACCACACAGAAGTCTAGAGGCAATTTATCAAAACTGAATTGTTTCTGCTTTCTTTTTGTTGACAAAGAGAGCAAGAACAAAATAACCGGGAGAGCTCAACAAGAGTCTGCTGCCCTGCCAATTGCTGTTTTCCCTGTCCGTAAGGAAAAACAAGACACAGCGAGGATGCAGGGGGTGTAACATTAATAACACATGGCATTTATAGACCTGCATGGAAGATAAAGCTTGCTGATATTTTGAAATATTCCTAAAATATTTGGGTAGTAGTAGTAGGGGCATATACTTATCCTCTGCATGGAATGTACACACTTAACTGTGTGCACAGATATACCGTGTTGGGCAGAACAGACGAGGAGACTTGCATAAAGAAGGGAAAATTCATGGAGTTTGTTTCAAGTATTTCCTCTGATGAAAAGACCTGGAAGTACTTAGATTCTTGTGGCTGTATTGTTTGCCCCAGCACTGTTTTAGGGATTTGGGTAAAAGAGAGCTATAGAAAAGGACAAGTAGATAATGTCTTCTAAAAGATCTCTAATTCATTATAAATTACGAAAACCTTTAATATCACTCTTTTCACTGTCACTCAGAAAAGATATATTATGTGTATAGAGAAGATAATCCAGTTTGAAATTACCGGCTCTCCTAACCCACCTTCACAGTGGAGTTAATGCCCGTAAAAGCAGTTAGGCATGCTTCAACATTTCACAGCTTTAGGCACCAAGGAATCAATAATTCCACGTGCATGCAAAAATGAAGTGAAATCTCTTGAGGCACAGCAATGTACTGTTCAGTTTTCTTCAGAGTTGAAGGAAGACATCTTTTTGTTTTGTTTTGTTTCTTTGTGTAGGTTACACACATTTCTTTTAGAATGATGCAGTGCTCCTCAGCCATGAATTTGATTGAATTTGATTTTTTTTAATTTTTATTTTTATTTTTTTTTGTTTGTGTGTGTGTGTGTGTGTGTGTTTGTAAAGAATACTCTCACTGATCTGTATTTAAAGATGGATGTTGGTGTTGGAGAAGTTGAGGGAGGGAGGAAACGTGGAGGGACGACCCGTCCCTAGAGGTGTTCGAGGCCAGGTTGTATGGGGCCCTGGGTAGCCTGATCTAGTATTAAATATGGAGGTTGGTGGCCCTGCTTGTGGCAAGGGGGTTGGAGCTTGATGATCTTTGAGGTCCCTTCCAACTGAAGCCATTCT
Organism: Tympanuchus pallidicinctus; assembly: GCF_026119805.1. Lineage (NCBI taxonomy): Eukaryota > Metazoa > Chordata > Aves > Galliformes > Phasianidae > Tympanuchus > Tympanuchus pallidicinctus. The sequence goes on from NW_026294802.1 coordinate 1,742,260, forward strand.
ATGATTCTACAAAGTCATACCAGGTGGCAGAATGCAGACTGGGAAACAGGCAAGACCAAGATTTGCTCTGTACTGAAAATTTCAGCTGGGCAATTTGAGTTTCTGTTTCCAAAACCTGTGTTTGTTCAAGAATTTAGTAAAATACAGAATATAGTTTTACTCCCAGAAAGACAGTAAACAGTTTACACTCCATTTACAGTCAGATTCTGCTACTCTTGCTCTTCTGGAGTAATACTATTTAGGGAATAGTGTCACATATGTGAATGGGACAATCTTCACAGCAAGGAGAAAAAAAAATTGCAGCTTTCCAAGAGAAATGTGATCACAGGTACACAACTCTGAAATGAGGAAGATGACAAATCTGCTGACAGAGTGAATTCTGCATTTTAATGAGTGGAGTGGGTTCTCAGCTTGCAAAGAAGCACACAGTTCTTACCCAATTTCACAAGCTGGGGCAGGGAAGTATTGCTGCCTCTTTCAGTACAAGCAGTTACTGAAAGGTTGTAAATGTCCCCCGGAGGCAAGCTCAACACTGCAGTCATCACACTGCGTGTTACCTACAATAATTAAAGACAAAAATTCTTAAGTACAACCCAAACCAGATATTCTTCTTCTAAAATTAATCTGGTTTCTTAAAGTACTACAAAGAGAGCTCTGCACATCAAAGCCAATTTGCTCTGCACACTCTAAACTTATTATATGACCCAGCACTGACTGGAGTCGCCTACAGATTCGAAATGAGATATGATCCAAATCCAAGCCAGGGATTAACAGACTGCAAATAACTTCTTCGTATTATTATGGGAGCGAGTTAGTTCCTTATTTCTCCAGGGCCACAGAGAAGGGTACAGGACTCAGACACTGCAACAGGCTGTTTTCAGAGGATTTGTAGGCTGACTAGTAATGGTGCATTCAGGAATCTCAAGCTGCTTTCCATGGACACTTAATTTTCAGCTGAAATTTTCAGATCCAAGAGAGATGAACAGTTCTGAATGCAGACTAACAGTGACTAACATTAGTTTTTCCACTCATTTAAAAACTGACCAACTTCTCCAGAGTCTTCAGAAATACAAAAAGAGCAAGAAGAAGTCATCATTACCTGATTCTATTATCTATCAATTTTAATAATCCCACAAGAAAAGCATTCACATTAAAAATCTTTACCACAACGAATCATGTAAAGAGATAATTATAGTATCATTTTCAAAGGAAACTATTTCTGAAAGTGACTAATGCAGCTTAGCAGAAAAAATACACCCCTAAGCCTGAAAGCATGATGCACCCATATTTACAAATATAAGCAGTACCATAAAATTCAGTCATAAATAGCTTATTCTAGGTATTCCCGTAAAAGTATTTGCTGGGTACTCTTGTTCTGAAAATAATATAAAGAAAAATATCCCATAAGATGGTTTTGAAGTTACATTTGCGTGTATTCTATGCTGTAGATACTCTCTATTTTTAATCCTCTGTTTAATGGAAAAATTACATATTCCATGTTCATTTCCATTTAATCTTGTATTCGATGCCTATTTTATATTTATTAAATCTAATAATTTTGTATTTGAGCATGCTTTATCTAAAATTGTTGCAAAGAAGTCAGAATTTTCCCTGAAAGAATAACTGTATTATGAGAGCACAACTTTTGGAAGGAAAGGACGGGAGGGAAATTTCAGCAATGTTTTTTTCAAATTCAATGGGTAAAATACTTTATCTGTTGGGAAAAAAATAAAATGTGGGATTTTCTTTTTTTGTTCAAAACAAAGATCCAAATATTGGAAGTTCCTACTGCTTATAAATGTCATGTTTTTGAATAGTTCCACTAATCATGTAATTAGATTCATGGTGCAACAAGCTCCAGATGGGTTCACTCTTGCAGCCACTAGGAAACCAATGAATTCTATAATGCTCCGTATAAATTAAAATAAAAAATTGCTTATGAATTTGCACTTATGCTGAAAATCCACTTCCAATTCAGCATCTGGTGAATCTTCAGCTGGAGAAAACCTTTCATTTGAAAAAGAGCAGCCACTTTCTACCTGTAAATGATCAAAACATCAATAGCGGTGCTGAAGGTCATGGGCTGCGAGGAGCTACAGTGTTGGCAGTATATGCTCCTGTGCAGCAATGCTTTATGTCCAGGGCTGCTCTTGCAGTTCAGGTTAAACATGCATCCTATTACCCTGCTGAAGTGTGGTTTTATTCCGTAATTGGAAAACTCAGATTTCTTTTTCTAACTGATTTTTAAATTAGCTTAAATAGTTGAGGAGAATGTGCCAAGAATCCATTGTAACATCTGGCAAGTTTTCCAGCACTTCTGGGTGAAATCCTTTTCTGATCAGCTTGTGGTACATGAGTCCAATTAGAAAATGGGAAGCGATAGCACCTGGTATAAATGACTTAAAAATATATATATATATATACAGTAGTGTAATGTAGCTTATTATTGACCAGAGATTGAAAGCAGCATTTCTGTTAACTAAAAAAATACTCTACAATTTCTACTGGCTGCAGTTCAGAAGTTCAATAAGCTGTTCCTAAATTCTCACCTAAATTAACAGTATTTTTTGTTGGATTGCAATGGAAGCATTCCACCCACTGTCTGTCTTGACAGCTTGAGTGTTCCAAAGTGCTCACACACAGAAATAACTCTAACTGATTAACCTATGTGCTCAAACATTGCAATACAAAATCATCAATTAAGCAAAAGAATACAAAGAGAATGACACTTTCCCCGGTCATACTTACACTCTTCTTGATTTTTTTCTTTCCTTCCGCAATGACCATCCAATGCAACATCCTGGAATGAGAGAGGTCAGTACCATCTCCTCCATAGGTCCAGGTGACGTACAAAAGGTGATTATAATATTCTATGGAGGTAATCTCAGGTGCCACTGGTGCTGAAGGAATAGGACAAACATATTACAGATGTGCTCTAACACAACTGATTACCAATTATTCCAATAATAAACTTCTGCCAAGGGATACTACTGGGAAAAGAGTATCATGACCACAGAAGAAATGTATGAGTAAAATCATCTGCACTTTATACTGGTGAGTACTAGCTGAAAGAAATGAAAAACAGCTTTTCCCTGAGGAACATTTGGAACAGAAATTTATTTTTGTTCACAGCCTTACAGTTTTATAAAAAGAAAAGAAGAGAAAAGAAGAGAAAAGAAGAGAAAAGAAGAGAAAAGAAGAGAAAAGAAGAGAAAAGAAGAGAAAAGAAGAGAAAAGAAGAGAAAAGGAAAGGAAAGGAAAGGAAAGGAAAGGAAAGGAAAGGAAAGGAAAGGAAAGGAAAGGAAAGGAAAGGAAAGGAAAGGAAAGGAAAGGAAAGGAAAGGAAAGGAAAGGAAAGGAAAGGAAAGGAAAGGAAAGGAAAGGAAAGGAAAGGAAAGGAAAGGAAAGGAAAGGAAAGGAAAGGAAAGGAAAGGAAAGGAAAGGAAAGGAAAGGAAAGGAAAGGAAAGGAAAGGAAAGGAAAGGAAAGGAAAGGAAAGAAAAGAAAAGAAAAGAAAAGAAAAGAAAAGAAAAGAAAAGAAAAGAAAAGAAAAGAAAAGAAAAGAAAAGAGAAGCATGAAGCTCCTGGCTGATAGAAACCATTTTCTGAATCAACATTTATAAATGAAATTTAAAGCTAAAAGCCTCGGATATTGCTTCACTGTGTAATAGCACTGAAAAGCAATGACACTCAGTGACTAATAAATAAGAACTGTCACACTGAATAACTTAGATAGCTTTTCCACAGGAGAAAAGGAACAAACAACAACAGAAAAGCAACAAACTCTGAACGTGAACAAAAGAATGTCTCTTTGCATGAAAAGCTTCAGCCCTCTTTGCTCCCAGTGTGCAAGTCCCTTCATCAGAGAATCACAGAATGTCAGGGATTGGACGGGACCTCAAAAGATCAATGAGTCCAATCCCCCTTCTAAGCATTAAGTCTCAAATCTACAAATACTTGGCAACTTGTGGACTATGTCATTAGGTATTAGGCAAAGCAGCTGTTGTCCCTTCTCTTCCTCTATACTCTACTCCATAGCCCTTTGAGCCTGTTCAAAGGCTGGCTGTATGGTGGATTGCTCCTGTGGTCAGCCAAAACCTTGATTCCCTGTGACACCAAAGGAGCAAGACAACCACCTACAAAGCTATCCTCCTAAAACAGGTGTTCAGAATGAGTAAGAGAGGTGCCTCTCTATTATTTGAAGAGGGAGCATAACTGACTGGCTCACCTTGATCACCTACCTAACTGAGAGCTGCATGTGCCCTAACTGGGATTTGAATTGAGTGGAGCACCCAAAGAGGAAGTCAGCAGTTGGTAAGCCCTGTCCCTCAAGGTGTTATGAGTGGGATAATCTGGAAAAAAATGGGAAGTGTATGATTCCATGTGCTTGGCAAATTCTGTAAGAGCCCTAGAGTGAAAAGGACATGGATAGATCTTCCTTAAACCACAACGAATTTGTTTGTGCCTTTGCAGAGGCATTGCCCTGCTTCCTGGCAGAGCCCTGGGTGCGAGCAGCCGCACAAAGGCAGCATGCACTGGCAGCACGGAACTGCTTGAAAGGGGCCACACGGTGTCACTGCTGCTTTCACGAAGGCTTCTATGACTTTATGCTAAGATCTGTTAGGAACAGATTTACTGAAGAATGGAAGCAAATACAACGACGGGCAATTTAGAATCATTTAGAAGCGCTTAGTAAGACTCTTCTCTCAAATTCATCTTGAGATCTCCCTTTTATGCTGTTGAGACAAAGCAGCATTACTTAGTACAAAATCTTTAAGGTAATGCTTCTTTAATTTATAGAGTTCCCAGTCCATCCTTATGCATTCTTTACAACCTAAGACCACTACTAGAATGAATCTTATGTGCTATGAATAATTTCCTCTTAAACTTTGATACTGATGACGCATTTGCCCTCCTAACACTCACATAGCTTTAAGTTTAGCTACGTGACAACAGTACCTGCAGCATATGTGAAATATGACCACAGGCCAGGACTGGTGTGCCCCTTAGCACCATTTTTCACTGAGCTGCATGGAAAGGCTGTAGGAAACGACATGGCCAACCTGGCTCAAGTGACAGCTGAAAGCATCCACTGGACCAACAGAGGGCAGCCTTGCAGGGTCTGCCTCTCTATCCTTGTTTGTTCATTTGTTTGTTTGTTTATTTATTTTCAAACCTAAAGGCATCCTTGCCACAAAAGAAAATGTTGGTGGTCTGAAGTACCCTTGCTTATGATTGCTTTAAGATCCAGCTGCTTACAGCAGGTGGCATTAAAAACTCATTAGTCACCACAGCAACACCGGCAGTGCCACGATCTCTCCCTCTATTATCACAACAGCATGCAGCTGTTCCTGCAGGAGCCTGAGAGCAAATGCTGCTTCTGGCAAGATTTACTTAAGGGCAGTCTGGGCCCCCAATCTCCCCACTTTCCTGGAGACGTCTGACCAGCTGTTGAGGAAGAGAACTGCACATCACCCAGTATCTTCTAGTACTGTTTTCATTTCAGGTACTATGGTCCAGTGAGCTCCACGTGGGATTCTGCTCTAGGGAAATGGTCTGACAGATGGTGTACAATCAAGAAGCTCACTAAACCTGGTATTTAATATTTTTAAGTTTGGTTTTGGTGGGTTTTATTTTTTATTTTTTCTAATTCTTGGCAACCATCTCAGGCTATGCGAGGAAGGTAGAGTTGTTCAGAATGACTCAGAAAGGGACCAAAACCTCCTTTAAACATCTTCTCCCTTTGGAAGGAAACAGGCTGAGGGTGATAAAGAACCTTGCAGTCCCCTGACAGCTTAAGATAGCACAAAGCAGCACCTACTGGGGACAAACATTTCCAACCTGCAGACATGAAAAATTGGCATACCTCTTCCTAGTGAGTTAGCCTGACAGCATTCTCAGGACAAAACTGAAGAGAATTCAACTAATAATGCAATCAGAGAACAGAAAGGTATTTAATGCTTAAATTTGGTTGTGACTGTCTATTGATAAGCACTTGTAATTTGGCCAAATCTAATTTATTTTTATTTTTTAAATCAAGATTTTCCCCTTACAATGCTTAAGATCTGGCTCACTGGTATTCAATGTTTTCATCAATACCCTGAAAATAAAAGCACAGCTGATGAGCCATGCAACTGGCACAATGATTGGTAAAGAAGAAAATGCTCAGGATAGGACTGTGATTTAAATTATTGGCCCCTCTGCTGGGCCCATTCAAACAAAACTTATTTTGGACGACCAGGTGCAATAATCTTTAGGAAAAAGGAAAAATAGCTACCCTAGGAGGAGTTTAAAAGGCACAGAATAGAAGCAAATCAACACAGACCTCCAGCACGATGCTATAGGAAATGCAATCATTGAGATGCACAAACAGAAGAGCATTGAATAGGGAGCTGATTTTTGCCTCTGCAGGAGTATTCAGCAGCTGGCACTGCAATTTTAGGCACAGGTTTTCATTGGTAGAGACAGTAAAAATTAGAGAGGCAGAGTTGGGAAAAGAAGTTGCATGAGAAAATGCCTTACTGAGAGTACCTGAAGAGTTCAGCGGATAGAATTCATCAAGAGAGAAATGTGAAGGTAAATTCTGTGTAAAGAGGAGGGGAAAAAAATAAGCTCTGAGGCTCTTCAATCAGTAAGTAGAAAATGCAACAAGAATCATAAACTGGACATTAAAACTAGATAAATGCAGATCAGGAGCAAAGGATAAACATTTGGTAATAAGAATTAACCATCAGTACAACTTTCTAGGGGGAGTGGTGGTCTGCTCCCTCTCTGAATATGAGTTGGCTTTTTTGCAAAGGGGTTTTGCCAGTCACAAATGGGTAACATTACCTGAGGTCTTCATTCTTTTCCGATTTGTGTACATCTGCTAGGTAAGGAGTTGATCCATTTTTCCGTGTTGTGGCAGTAAAAGTCCTTACTTGCCCCACACAGAAATCCAAAATGATCCTGATAGAGGCTTATATTTTAAAATAACTTCCTATGTTCTACTGCATGTTTTGGGAAACAACAAGTACGTCGGGCCTACTAGAGTATTTCCACTCAAAAATGCTGAACCTGGTACCCAAATGAGTTGGAAAAGACATTTATTCCCTCACACAGCAACCAATCAGCTGGAAAATTTCTTCCTTACAGTGAAAAAGAAAAGATGACTGATGCCGAAGGGCAATGAGTGTCCTTAAGATTTGTCTTGGGGCTCTGCTGGATGCTGTGAGTTTATGATGCTCCAGACAAGTGACAGGATTTGTCCCAGCGTACCTTGGGATCAGATATTTGAGGATGACAGGTTTCATTTGACTTCAATGGAGCTAAGACTCAAAGCAGTGATAGTTTTGTTCACGTGGTTCTGTTGTTTCATTTTTAACCATCATCACAAATAGGCTTTATTCACTTCCCTTTCTCAGTTGCATCCTGTTAAGGTTTTCACGAACCAGAAAATCTTGTTCTAGGTTACTATCTGTTTTGGAGGAAATAACTATAGCCTGATTTCCCTCATAATGTGGTTTTTACAGCTAGGAAAGAGAAGTGAGACACATTTATTTCCTCTCATGGTGTGCCTCAGTTATTTACTGCTTTCAATCAGCAGTATTTCTGCAAGGTGAGCTAAATGATGATGAATAAAAGCAAAATGATTCAATAGAGGACCTTGTCTCAAGCAGTCTGGGTGCTGGAAGCACATGTCAGGGAGCTCACAGGAGGTCTCAAATGCTGTTCCCTTTCTGGCTAATCCATGTTATATATTGAACACTCCAATTCAAACTGGCAAGAGACAAGGGAGTGTGCTAGATTCAAAGCTGGTTCCAGGTGGAGGAAGGAAAGCAATGGGGGTGTAACAAGTTCCTACAGCTGAGAACCTCGACTGGGAGGGACTGGTCAGGGCAGAGCTGCCCAGTGAAAATACACCCAGCGGAGGTTGCAACATCTTGATCTCAGCAGCACTCTTCTGATTGCACACACACAAAATACACTCAGCAGAGAAGGCAGATCGGGCGCACAAGAAAAATGTGCTACAAGACATAGTTCTTGCCTAGATCTACATGGTGCATGCAGAACTCTACTCCGTGTTGGCTAAGATGTCAAAGTCTAATCTGTGGATAGCTGAGGGGGAAAGGAAGGAATTCTACAAGTCTCAATACAATTCCCTGAAAGGAGATTGTAGTGAGGTGGGGGCTGGCCTCTTCTCCTGGGTAGCAGTGATAGGATGAGAGTGAATGGCCTCAAGTTGCATCAAGGGAAGTTCGGATTGAATATTAAGAAAAAATTATTCTCAGAAAGAACAGTGATACACTGGAATAGGCTTGCCCGGGGAGGTGATGGAGTCACTGTCCTTTGAGGTGCTTGAAAACAGTGTGGATGTGGTACTGAGAGACGTGGTTAGTGGGCATGATGGGGATGAGTTGGCAGTTGCACTAGATGATCTTAGAGGTCTAACCTTAATGATTCTGTGATTCTTTGATACGGGGACAGTGCAAATACATGGAAAAATATTTCACAATATCAGAATTCACACTATCCATCTACCTTTTAAAGTTCAAAACACTCAGTGTCATAAAAGACAAGCACAGTCACAGGCCTCACTGGAGCTGTGCCTTCAGCTGATGGAGGTGAGACAGAGTAATCCAACACTGTGCTTTGCACTGCAAAATTATACCTAAAGCAAGACTAAGAGCTTTCTTTGAGAAAGTAAAAACAAAACCAAGGACAACCCCTCACTCTTAACTATTAAATACTTTGATTTTCAAGTATCTGCAGGTGAAACACAGCATTTTTTCCCATCCTCCTGCTTCTGGCATCATTTCCACGGTCTCTTCAGAGTGCTGCTTACCTGTTATGAAGCTGATGGTGGAGCTGTCACAGCAGCTTAGCTCTGGGTCTCCCCAAGTCACCATGGTGACCCGGAAATTGTAGTACCATGCAGGCAGCAGGTTAGCTATCCTCTGCAGGGAGACAAAAGACAAATAGCAGCTCAGCAGAAAATTTACCAGAATGTGGTGTGACTTAAAAAAAAAAATAAAATAAAATAAAAAAATGCAGCCATATCTGTAAATCCAGTGCCAGACAAGGGGCTGTTTGATTGAGCTCTCACTTCTTACTCCAGTGGTAAATTCTGTAATTTGGTATTTGAATTCATTCAAAAATGTGTGTGGGAAGACCAAAGCTGGTTGTGGCAAATGTGCTGCTTAAGCCAGGGCACCTGACCCCATGTCCACCACCATGGGGACTTCTCATTAGCCCTCTCAATGTGGGCTCTTCTTTCCTGATTAATTGGGTTTTTAAGATATATTAGAAACAATGTTTTTGACTCAGATATCGTCACTTCAAAGTACTCATTTTTTCCCCCCAATTTTTGAAGTGTGTTTCATATTGTATTATCATTTATTATAGATGAAATATAAATGAAATATAAATGAGTTATAAATGAGACATAAATTATAGATATAAATACAAATGAGATATAAATGAAATATAAAGTACAATATATTTTATATTGCAATATTGTTTGCCATATTTAAGTTAAAATTAAAATGTTTCCAATGCCAAAAAAAAACCATATTTTAATCTTTATGTTTAAATTTATACTTAAATGAAAATCCTAATGATATTTTGTAATTCAAAATAAAAGCATATTGATAATAATGAAAAACTTTAACAAATCTGAAATTGCTTATTTCGCAGATCTCTGATCTTTTCAGTGGCCTTTTCTTTTTTCAGACAACACAAGGCAATCCAAATACAGCATTTTGGGCCTATTCTCTTTATGGTTTTAGAAATGATTTTATCCATTTGACATCAAAACTTTGAAGCTGCTTGGACTTGTTCTTACAGACTTCTGTTGCAATGCTGGGAAGAGTAACACTGTTTGGATGACTTTAAAACAAGCTTCAGAGCATAAACATTTAGATGTTGTACTGAGGGACATGGTTTAATGGGTTCTGTCAGGCATTTATTAACCATCATCGCAAATGGGCCTTATTCACTTCCCTTCTGCAGTTACGTCCTTTTAAGACTTTCACCAGCCAGAAAACTATGTTCTAAGTTACTGTCTGTTTTGGAGGGAGTAACCATGGCCTGATTTCCCTCATAAAAAGGGTTTTTACACCTGGGAATGAAAAGTGAGACATTTATTTCCTCCGATAGTGAGCCTGATTCATTTACTGTTTATTTATTTACTTGCAGTATTTCTGCAAGATGAGCTAAATGGTGAGGTATAAAAGCAAAATAAAGTATTTGTGATAGGTATGATTGGACTGGATGATGTTGGAGGTCTTTTCCAGCCTTGGTGATTGGATGATTCCAAAATGAAGGGAGCAATTAGAGTGAAAGGGCTATTCAGTTCCAAAAGTTCTGACTAGTGAGATGTGCTTCAGGAAACAATTTTTCATCCCACTTCAGATGGCAGATTTTTCACTCCTCTGCTTCCTCAGTGGGCTTAACGCTTGTTTCAGAGACCACCAGAGATGTCAGATAATTTACTGACAATAGAGAAATCTGCAGGACACAGTGAGATTCTTGAATATGGCACGTGAACCCAACTAAAAGTTCACCAATACATACTTGTATGCTAAATGTCATAACAGAGCAAAAAGACATTATTTCTCAAATTTACATTAACTCTTTAAAAATTATTCTTTAAGAAACATTCGCTTTGAGAGTGTATGGCAACTGTTGTACTTCCAACTGAAATTCAGACAAAGAAGTTGGAAAAGAAGCCAACTTCTTTTAGCTTTCATGAACTGAATTTGTAACAGCAGTGGGTAATATCATCTCATTTTCTAACGAACCACACAAACTCTGAAAGACACTATTATTTCTAAGATGATTTGGATCACTTAGATATTAATCTAATTGTGCCGAGTCATAACTACAAGGTATTAATTACTTCTTTGGTAAGTTATTTTTGGTTTTAATTTCCTTGGAGATTTATGTGCTAGATTTACTGTCACATACCCAATTACTGTTCAGCCGCTGTAGCTGAAACGACTACACAAATAGTATTATGCAAATGAATTACAGTAAATCACTGCAGCTCTCATAAGCAGCAAAAGTTGTTGCTGCCATTTTTGCATACTCATAACTTTCTGAGCAACTAATTTCAGCTAAAACTGTTCACTGTCTTGTGCAATGGCGAAGTTTGAATATAACCTGTTCAGCTTCTCTAGGAAGATGTGGAAAGCAAGAGGAAAATTTCATGGGATTTCTGTTAAATATTCAGTCTGGCAAAGGTTTGTGTTCGTGTTCTTCTAGAAAATAATTTTTGCCTAGGTAAAATCCTGCTGCACATCTTTGCAGCTTCAGAAACATGAAAGCTATTTTCACAAGAGCATCTCTGCAGCTAAGTGCTCCAGATGGCTCAACACAAGACTAGCCTGCAAGCCCCAAATCCCTATTATCAATATTAATTATGCAGATAAGGCTTTGGATTACTCTCCCTGAGGAGACACCTGAATTGGTTAAAGCCTTAACTGACAAATTGACACACAAACTGAAGCTGCCTTTGGACTTGCTGAATATGTCCATTTGTCAACAAATAGAGGCTCATCTCTTGTTTTGTCATTCTACTAAAATTTTAGCATCGTTCAGCTGTATTTCCCTACTTTGAGAAAGAGATGCTGCCCGCATCCTGGATGTTTTCTCTGCTTGGCCTGAAAAAATGTTCCAAGTTTAAAGGCATATATACATTTTTCATAGGGGAGAAGCCGAATAAGAAAATGCCCCAAGGTGCCAGGGCCACACATGAATGAGAAAGCAATACTCAGAAACAGCCACATTACCACAGAGGCAGTTAGGGAGATGGTTGCTGCTATTTCATAGTAGGTTGTCCACTCAGATGTCATTGTTGATGGATTGAAGTAAAACATTTCTACAACATATTTCCTGAAAACCCCAAGGAAAGGTCTGTTCCAGCTCAAAACCACAGCAGTAGGTCCCAAAGGGTACAGTGTCAGATCCTTTATTCCAGTGGGCACTATAAAACAGAGACTGTGATTAGTAGCTTGTTGGTTTCTTTTTTTTTTTTAATTAATTACATTAAATAGATAAATAAATTAACAATTAAAATTCAGACCAATACTTTCCATTAACCAAGTTCTATCTGTTTCTGATTTGTTCCTGATTTTAATTCCTAATAGCTTCCTTGTCACAAGCAGTGGAATACCATTCTTTTCAGCATTTGTTCTTATCTTTCCTTTGTCAGAAATGACTGAAGGTTTCCATTTACTTTGAAAAAATCAGGCTGTTTAGGAGATGTTTCAAGTTGTAAGCTCAAAAACAAAAGCATCAAATGCCACAACACTTTGGAAGATAAAGGCCACCAGAAAGAACAGGTTTTTTTATGCCTATCCTTCCTTCCCTAGGGAACCTAAAGGTGCTGCCATGAATTGCTGTTCTTGCCTCACTGATGATGAAAACAGGAAAGAGAAGTAAAGTGATTTGAAGAATGTCACATCAGGGTCAAGTTCAGCAACCTTTACTTTCTGGAAAGAAATCACTCTTCATGACTTCAGTGAGATTACTTAAATAAGTACTTTGCTAACATTTCCAAGGGTTGCAGAGCCCCAACTCTTGCAGAATAAAGAACACTTCAGCCTATATTTGCACTTGACTGCATTTCCTTTTTACAAGTCAGTCTCCATTTCCTTCATCTTTTCTGTCCATTTCATGAAGTGTTAATACTCACCCAGTGATAATGAGGCTTATGATAAATAAATACTTTTTAAGGCATATTTTGGCATATTTTTGTTTCATTCATCTCTAGCCATCACTGATCACTTCACTGAACAGTTTGTTTTGCACTTCTATTATTGTAATATCAAATTCAACATCCTGTAATCAAATGAAAAATCCTACAACTATTGTTTTACACCATAAAATGTTCTCTTCATTATAAGAACTTTTCATTGTTTGGTTGATATAAAAATGTGGAGAAAATGAGGAAAATCATTTAATATGGGAATATATGATTTCACTTTCTCAAATGAAAATAGAACTTCACAGATTTCTTAAGTAACTACAGTGAGAAAAAAAATTCTTTCATAAATATCATTCAATTATATAGATTTTAATAAGGATGTGTGTATTTGTGTATACACATATATATAACATATTTTCTCACTTAGATTTTCTTCTTTACTGTACTATATCATGTTCTCTTTTCAAATTCTTATACAGACTCCGCTTACACAAATACATGAGGAGGTTGCCTGGAAAAAACTCTCACCTTATTTATTACTCCACATATCTGCTTTCATCTACAGAATTCACTTCTTAACAGGATAACTTTTGTCTGCTTGCTTGGATTTTTGTTTGTTTTGCTTTCTTCCCTATATCACAGAGAGGATGCAGAGTGACAAATACTGAAGATCGCTAACTTTCAGCCACCTGCTCACCTACAAGGTGGACTATTAGTCAAAAGGAAAAGGCTGGGTGACTCAGGTTAAATATTCCTCTGCAAATGTAATTCTATAGATTGAGTATCTTTCTCTTTGCCCTTTTTCATTATATTTTGTTACAGTAGTAACCTTAACAAAATAAATGACATGGAAACTGAAAGATATTAAATCCTAAGTCACTCTTTAGTTAGGGGCTTGATGGAACCTTGAATTATAGGCATGGGGGGAAAAGCTCTGCAGGTAGGTTGTGAAACCACATTCTTGAAAATGTCAATCTCATTCTTAAAGAGCCTTTTTTATCTTCAGATTTCAAAGCAGTGAACATCAAGATTCATGGTTTAACTCAAGAAAATCAAGGTTGGCATCAACCTTAGTACAAGAGGAGATAATCCAGCTCCTGACTTAGTGCCATGGCCTTCAGACTGGAACACACTGCATAGTTCACAAGGCAAATTTGCTACAAATACCTTTACAGCAGTCCCATACCTTTCATGAGACAGTAAGAATGATTTACCTCTAGGAGGTGCCCACATCTCTCCATTAATTGCAGACTACCTGCAGCTCAGACTGGCCACACCTAAGTGAAGTGATTCCCTCCCAAAAGAACATAAACCAGGGACGCTGTTAGAGATGAACAAAGATGTGGCCAAAGGTGAAGACAGTTCATTACAAAGGGCTCCATGTGTGTGAATCCCCAATTGTTTTCTAGTTGAGTTTTGTAATAATCCAGTGTTTAAACATGAAATATGCATCACCCACTGATGGAGCATTCATGTTTTTTCCTCATTAATGGGCTAGACAACACAAGGAAAACAAATGCTCTCAGTAAGTGTTCATAACATTTGAAACAACCAACATGACGATTTTGTCTGTATTTCTTTTTGGGCTCTAGAATTTAATGAATATACTACTCATATTCAGGAAAAAGAAAAGAAGAAGCATTTCAAACAGTAGCTGCAGGACTTACCAATGGAAAATGTAACAGGATCAGAGGGCGGTCCAACCAATGGTCCTTTCCTTAAGTAAACCACAACCTGGTACTGGGCACCAGGAACAAGATTTTCAATGAGGCTGCTGCTTGAATTTACCTAATGGAAGAGTGCACATCAGATGTGAAGTATTACTTGGTTGGTTAAAAGAATATTGGGACTACTTGAACTGCTTAATAGAACAGTTAATACAAGTTTCTGAACCAGCATCAGCAGCTGAATTCTCATTCAATTACACCCCAAATGGCAAAACTTTGAAAGCATTCAGGCTTGGATTCACAAATGATCTCACCCAAAGAATCACACTTACCTTGCCATGTGAGGTCAGGTGCAGACACACTTGAGCCGCTCTCTCCTCTCACCAAAGCTTAATGATGTATTCATATTCAGCTGATATTAACAAGGCTAGAGTATTTAAGCAGTGTGCTTTCAATGAAAGCCTCAGGGTTTTCATCGGCCATCCGATTCAACTGCAGCTATATGTCCTGAAAGCAGCCTTATGGGAAATCTATCTTCTAAGTGCAACTGTTAAATGTCTGAATGCTAAAATCAGAGAGGAACTACTCTTTCACCTGTCTTGCACAGCACTACAAAATCTGATGAAGAGATCTTGTGACTTTTCTGTTTGAGATACCAAAATTAAATAGTCTGCTGTGGCACACCAAGAATTGGTCAGAGCTGGAAGCATAATGCCTGACCGGCTGATTCTTGATCTGGTACAATATGTGAAAAGCCTCATACTCTGAGCTATCAGGAAAGATATGGAGCAGCTTCGAGGAAAGAACTTTAGGCTCCCCTTCTACAGTATTTTCTCTGCAACCTTTCCAGAATCTCATCACGGCCTCCTTTGGTTTATTGTGATGCACATAAATACATCAGTGTAGGCACAGATTTAGTGAGGAATGAAATTTGTCTTTAATAGCTGCTTTTGAGAACTAATCAATTCATGCGTAATGGTAGAAATGAATAAAACTCTGCACTGAATTTTGCCCTTTTCAGCTTGTCAAGGAGAATTCAAACGAACAGCCATTAATAATTCCATGTATAATAATCTGATAAAATTTGATTAGAGGCAGTGTGAAACTCTATAGGGACAAAAATAAACAACTGTATTTATACACTTTGCCTACTTGTAGCAAATACATTTACTTTCACAAATGTCTTGTTTATTCACAGATTAGTTTTAGGTATTTCTATTTGAGTTTGTAGATTAATCTCTGAGTATTTACTTTAATTCTATATGTATATACTTGCTCTCTAATGTTTATTATCACCTACCATATTGTTTTGCTTCCTGATTAGATGAATGCATTTTTAATAAATGGAAGAAATGTAACTCAAGGAGATTACAGACTGGTTCTGAGAAACAATTCTCAAATTGTCTTTAAAGGACAATTCCCAGTGTGGAAGTACATGGCCATTCTTGGAATAAAACTCAAAACATTTTGACAAAGACCTATTTAAAAAGACCCTTTTAAATGACGTCAAACTCCTTGTGTTAACTAACTTGCCAAGCTAATCACGATGTTCAAGGAAGTGAAGATTTACTGAGTTATGGCTCTGTTCTTCCATTCTCATGGGTGTGCTGATGGTGTAGCACATGGGAGCACTGCAGCCTTTTTCAGGCTCCTCAATCACACAAATTAAGGAAGCCAGGTAGAAACTGTGGCGCTACTTAGAAAAGAGATTTGTCAGCAATGTGGCAAGGAAACAGAAGTGTGGACTAAACCCTCTTTCTAACCAAAACCACATTCCACTCATCCATCAGATCCATAGGATCTGACATGGAGATAAACTCCACTTGGATCTCAGGTAGCAGAAAATCGCCTTATTTGGGGGTTCAGGAAGCTTGATCAAAATAAACACGTCCCAAACGACAGCCCTAAAGAAGTGCTGTCCATCCAAATCACAGGTGATGGTGATGACTATTTACTTCCTACCTTTGAAATATCTTTTGTGGATGAAAAGAAAAGCTGAATTCAGATGACTTCCAGAAAATGTAGGGTCAAGTTCTATACTCATATGGAGGAAATCTAAGAATCAATTAATTAATCTAAGAGACAATTAATTAATACATGCAACTTGAATGATAATAATCCATGTGAGCACTTTTCTTAATAAAAATGGATTGCAACATATGCCTAAGTGTTAATATGATATGATATCATTTTGCTCCCTACTGCAAACATTTCTCACTCAAAAGTTTGAACAGAGAATTGGCCACAGTCACTGCAGTGGAAATACAGTTTTAATGCTGATGGAATTTAATGCTGTCATTTCTGTATGCTTTTCTTTCTCCTCTACTCTGCAGAATGGAGCACTCTGCTCTGTAGCCTTTAGCTGGATAGGGCCTTTGGTACTGGAATAACAAACAGTTGGATGACTAGGAATTATTTTTTTTCAGGTCTTGAGGAGGACCCTTACCTCTGTGCAGTAATGTTTTTCAAGCCTTTGACTTTCCTTTTGCTTCTGACAAGTCAGGGAGACCACAGACACAATTGTGCTATTGCTACCACTCTCATGTGAGGCTGTCCAGGATGTCAGGGCAGTAGTGGAGCTGAGCACTGTCACTGCCACATGCTGGGGCTTTTCTGTGAGCTCTTCTATCCATTCACCTGTGGGGCCTGGAACATGCCAAGAAAGCATGTGTGAGCAAGGCACTCTGCACATTTAAGGCACTCATGTTAAAACATCCTTCTTCACAATATTGCTTTCTACTAGGGAAAGAGGCTGAACTGACCACCTCCATTTCCACAAAGCAAAGATGGGAAGCAGCCTGCAGTCAACACTATTTCCACCAATAGCAAAGCAGGAGTTGAAAAGAGAAATATTTCTGTGTCGAAAATTTGGATTGAATGTATTTTCTGTTACTTACCAGAAACCACCCAGCAGTATCCTGTATGCCCTACAATGGTATTTTAGGAGTAGTGATATCCAAAAATGTACAGATCCATGATAAATATTTGCTAATATTTAAAAATTAGTGATGTCCAGTAATGTACTGGATTATATATTATGTGCATTATAAATATTGCACACAACTTTTCCTTTCACTATACACCGAATTACTCAAGTATACTAAGTACCTGAGGTTTTTAAACTGAGTTCACAGTCTACTACAGTGAAGAGTTCTCCATCGGACTTTTTGAAGCACTTATTTAAATATGTATGCTTTTAATTTTGAAAAATAACTTTAGCTAGACTTGGACAAAAATTCAGATTTTCAGCAAACAAATCCAGAGCAAGGATTTTGTGTAAGATCAGACTATAAGATTTGACAATCAAGACTGCCATTTGAGTACAACAAAAATGTTGGGTAATATAAACCAATAATTCAACAGGATGAGTCACCAACCAAAAGGTTACAAGAATAAGATAAGGGTGAAGCTGTGAGAAAAATTTAATCACAAAAGTCTACTCACATCTACTCTAGAAAAAAGAGAAATCTGATCATTACTTAGTCTCTGGATTCAGTGAATATATGTGTAGCAATTTCTATTCAGAAATTGTTTCAACATCAGCACTAAAGAAATTGAGCTACCTCAACCTTGTGTCAGGGTCCAAAGCTGCAGCCTCCACAGAAGGCTTGTATAGAGGAATGGAAAACAAATTTTACCTTAAGAGTACTCGTGTGCATCTCAGATTTGGCATACTGTCAGAAATGCACATGAAATCTATCTAAGATACTAAGGTTCTCAAGTTAGAATAATTAGGTCAATTGCCAATAATCTTCATGTCTAGGAGCCTATAAACCAAACAGAAATACTTCATTAAAATAGCAATAAAAACACCTAAAAGCCCTCATTTATTACACGTAACACAAATACAGTCATTACATTCTTGTTACAGCTTTATACCTAATGATATCCAAGTCCATTCTTCCTTAATCTAGCAACCTATCCAAATATACACTTTGATTAACACTTTCTCATTTTCTGAGAGGTCCCTGTCCTCACTTAGTAGACTGTATGTAGGACACAGTACTGAGTATTTATGTACATAAATCAGTCACTTTTTAAGATGGAATAATATTTGGCGCTGATAGCAGTACTACATAATTTATATATACTTTGATCTATTTGTATAGTTTTATATACTTTGATGTTTTCACATAATGAAGATGCCTATGAACTATTCCTAATGGAAATCAGAACACAGTTAAATGAAAACAACAGAGACCCTTTCTCTCAAGACCTGTTTCATCTCTTTGTTTTCCAAGTACTTTTTCTTTCACCTATCAAGCTGTTAAAAATATTGCAGCAATACAGGAATTCAGTTACATGCTTTTAACCATTATGATTAATTTAAGCTTAAATAGTATTTGTAAATGTCACGACCTACCAAACATATTTATTAGTTAGGTACCACTACGTTTCCTTTTAATATGAATATTTCTGCCAGCCTAGCCACCATGCTCTTTTGCAGAATTCGATGTGTGAGGGAGACACTAATTTCTCACAGGTAAAACTGGGTTGTGCTGCAAGTGTTCCTCTATTCTCAGTGTTTGGGCATTCCATAGGCCATAATTCCTCTTGTACAAAAAGATACTCTGCATGTGTGTGGACTGATATACTTATTCAGACATCTCATTCCCTTGTTGCTGTACAGATCATCAAAGCCTTCAGAATTGACCATTGTCTGAATTTAATTACACCTGTCTCACTTGCCAATCTAATTCTCAGTACCAATCTTGGATTACTAAGTACTGTATTATTATCCTGACTTTTACTAAATCTGTATTTAAGAAACCCTGAGATTCTACAGGGAAATAATAAATTACTTTTTCCTCCTCTGAATTTAGCAGTCTGAACTATTGCATTTACCTTTACTTGCCCTGTGTGCTCTTAGAGACCATCTAATTTCAGAGTTCAGTGTTTAATTGTGCAAATCCCACAGTCTCAGCCCGAGATGCCCTTTGTCCTTAACGCTATGCATACAGCCTCCAGGAGGAAGGAAGTTAAATATTTTCAAGATTCTTTATAACCACTGATTTAATTCTCTGAACCTAATCCTCTCTTTGGAAGATGCAAAAGGAGAACCTGTTTTGCAAGGGATGGACTTCTCTGATCCTGCAGCAGATACCACTCCTGCCACAGTGTGTTACTGGTCAAACCCACTGTACGTTAAAGTTATACTGGTCTGGAAGAAAAAGATTTACTGAGGTACTTACTGATGTAAAAGCTGAGCGTTTTTGCTGATTGACTTCCCCGAACTTCACAAGAGCCAGAGGAGCTAAATGTTGTTACAGACAACTTATATTTTCCTGGTTCTTTCAGTTCAGCAACAAATTTGTGAGTGTCCTCACTGACTGTCAGAAGTTCTGTGGAGTTCTCTAAATCAGGGGGGAAAGATATTGTGGATTAATTGAAATTTGAAAGGCTCCAGCTACTGAGAAAATGATTTATATCAGAAATGCTAATACAGTTTCTGCTGTGGGATTTAAAAGTATCCAAAAGAACTGGATTTATGTGAGTAGTTTTATTTCCTGCCATCAGAACAAGAGTAATTAATGACCAAGGTTGCAGTATAGGTGTATAGGAACAATAAACCCAGGACAAAATTTCATTCAGTAGTGGGGATGATAAAATAGGGTTGTCATGACTGCGCAAGTGAAAAAGAGGACAGCATAGAGGAAAAGGAGCTTCCAGTTCTATTGCCTTCTTATTCTGCAAAATAAATAAATAAATAGATAAATATTATTTATCTTAAATGGGGGAATAATTACGAAAACTGTTTATCAGGAAGTCAGATTCATTTTGAGAAAAAGGATTTTAAAATAGGATACTTCTAAATGATATGGCTATTCTATCGTAATTCTGCCACTTAAAAGTTTTCTCCATCTTCCACCACAGCCTCTTTTTGGCTTAAGGAATGTGGTCCGTTGCTCTCCTGGGAGAACTGTTAACCTGAATGCAGCATGACTTTTTTTTGTGGTCCCCTTGAGAACCTTTCTCAAGGGGCTGACACAGCTACATGAAATAATGTACCTTCTTCACCTCCAATTTCCACCAGCTTGTTTCTCCTTTCTCTGATAACATAGTGGATTTAAAATAACTATGGTGTAAACAGTGCAGCAGTATGCACAGCAGTATAAATCTTACTTAACAAAAGAAATTGCAAACTGTGATTTATCACACCTCCCTTATTTTAGTTTGAAACCTAGCCAGAACTGCATGCTATTCAATGCAAAAACCTTACCAAGATACACAAGAGATCTAATAAAGTCCTGTGAGGCACGATTCTAGGTAATTAATAATTTGTGAAGGAGACAAAGCGCCAACAGAATTATACAAACAGAGCATGAGAAGTGTATAAGCTCAATTTTACCTTCCCTTTCAATACTGATATGGAAACCATCGAAGGCGGTCGGTGGCTTTGGTGGTAACCAAGTCAGCACCATTTGTACAGGAAGGAAAGGAGTGGGCTCTGTTGTGAGTTTTCCAGATGTGTTTACTTCACTGGCCCCAAAATCCCTGGGAACTGCATTGACAAACTCCTCTTCACCCTCCGATGATTCAGCTTCACTAGACCACCAATAGGGCTGCGATGTGGTTTCGTACTCAGTACTGTTAGAGCGGTAATCAGGCCAGGCTGCAGTTGTGTTCACTGCTGGAATTTCAGGTGGGGCTCCAGAAAAACGGCTCAGTTTCTCTTTGCCTATGATTTCTTGTTGTCCTATGAATGATTCTTCTGCAAAATTCCCGCTGTGCTCTTCCCAGTTGTTTCTGTTGATTGGCACAATCTGAACAGAAATGTTTCGAGGTGGGTAAGGAACTAAAAGAGAAGCAAAGGTTAATCTTTTAATAGGTGTGTTCTGTGTACCTCTGCCAGGTGTTTATTCCCTAGGGAAATATATACGATATATCAGGGATATTTTGAAATAACCTGTTCTTCCTAAGATTCTCCCTTCTATTACAAAATTACAGTGTAATTTTGTGATTCTAGTAGGATCAAGCTTACTGAAAATTCATAGAAAAATCAGGACTCAAGAATACCATGATGCAGAGTACACATGCAGTTGACATAAATCAGACTTCAATGCTAATACAGCAGCAAGCTACTTAACTGGATTTAAAAAGGTGGGTCTTGGTTTACTGTGTTTTCCACAATTGCATGATAACAGAAAAAATACCTCCATTGGTAGAAATGAGCTCCAAAACACATACAAAACTAACGCATGACATAGTGTATACTTGAAAAGCATGACCTTCTTGCTGCCACAGGGCTTTTCACATGTTCTTAGTAGACACCTTTTCACAAGCACTAAAGATCAGTTTAAATTTTAATGGCTGTGAAAGCTTGATCTCTAGATCTGGATCTTCAGAAGGCAAATGGCATGCAAAGAAGTTATTTCTGCTTATGCCAGCAGGTGAACAAAAGGTGCCATAATTGCTTGCCTTATGCCTTTACCTGCGGATAGCCTCTGCAAACATTCTGTCAGACATATTTTAAGCTGACCCCTTACACAACCTACTGATTTATTCACCTCCCCCTGTCCCAGCCACAGCCACTAATACAAAATCAGAGACTAAAACCTCATACACTTCACATCCTGAATGGGGGATGGGAAGGCAGTGGGAAAGAAAAATGTAATTCTATTGGTTGCCTTCTGATTTTGCCACTGGTTCATTTCATTTTGGACCCTGGAAAATGTCTGTGGTCCAAGAGATTAACAGGAAAGTTTTGGGCATCATCCCAGGACCAAATTAAATTAGTCCTGGACCCTGAATAAATCCAATTTTCAGCTTTTGCAACATCGCTGTCTTGGAAATTAAAAGTTCATGCTTCAGGGCATAATCTGGCCGCCAAGTGGGGACACAGAAACACTGTTCTTCTCTATGAGAGAAGAGTGAACAGCAAAGAAGGCCTTCTCCAACTGTTTAGCTGTGATTCACTGTGAGAGGAGACAGACCAAAACAGATAGATCAATATCATTCTCAGTGTGGCATTCCTGTGGTTTAAAACTTAATTCCTAACATAAGGCCAAGGATGTCTCATGTGAAGCAAAATTTATGTTCTAATAAACCAACTTCTTAATAGAAATCCTCATACAGATTTCCCCTTGTGCTATATTGCACATAACTTCACTCCCTGCCTGCACAGTACCAGCTGCAGCATCCTCCTCCCATGTTCCTGGCCAGGAGCAAATTCCATAACTGTTTCCACACAGCCCCTCCTTCACGTGCAGTCAATCTCCTCTCACGGCAGAAAGGAAAACAAACATACAGATGTGGAACAAATGGTACACAATCATTTTCTTTACCTGTTCTGTGTTGCTTGGGCTCATGCCTAACTCCGCTGTATTCCACTAGCGTGCTTTTGTTGAAGGTTGCTTCTGATACCAATTGAAATGTGATGTTACTGTAGCATATACCTGGCAGCCAGTGATTGAAAACGGTTTTACCTTTAAAAAAATCTGCAGAAGGTTTAAAAATAAAAGATTTTTTTATTATTAAAAAAAAAAAAAAAAGGAAAACAACACATCAAATATTCACTTTCTGATAATGCAGCTACACATGCTGAAATGGCAGTGTTTCAGATGTTTAAACATTGCTCAGCCTGGTCTAAGACATGAAATTCTAATAATTCAGTTTTGACAATATTTTCCCTGGCTGTCAATTGAAAAAAAAAAAAAAAAAAAAAAAAAAAGAGCCCAGAAAGAGAAATAAGAACTACATTTCACAGGAAAGCAACTCAACCTGGCAACCTGCTCCACGTGACATTGAGCATCTCAAAGAGCACCTGACAATTCCTGCAGACCTTTAACAATTGCATGCAAAAACCTCTTTGGTCTGGTGCTGACTGAGGCATAGCATTCAGAGGAGATGCTCGAAGGGCCATCCATAGTGCAGCTGTGCACCAGCCACAGTCTGAGAATGGAGCTCATATGCAACATCAGTACGTGTGTGGGTTGAAGAGATGTTGCGTAGGGCAATTTAGCTGTGGGAAAGAGTATGCTTGCTCATTAGGGAATCTCTTAATTCAAAATGACTTTTTTATTTATCAGCAGCTGCAGCAGTAATATTACAGCCTCTGCATATGAGCTGTGAAAAAGAAAAATTGCTGCTAGTATCACCTTTGTTCGTTAGAAAAGGGTCACTTGTAGACCCTTTTCTAGAACTATGATCTAGAATCACCATTCCCAACATCTTGCATTTCAGAGTCTTGAAGATGTTAACCTAATCTTTCTATACACTGAAACAATAACACCAAAGTTTTCCATGCTCCTTCTGGAGGTGGGCATCTTCCTCTGCTGACTCCAGAGAGAACTTGCAGTGACTAGGCTGCTACACAGGAAACCTTCTTTCCATCACTAAAATTCAATCCATCACTTACTGGATTGCTCAGAGGCAATATTGCCACCATGCTGTACTAAACCAGCTGGGGTTTGGGAACCTGAAGAGCGCGCAGTGCCTTTTTCACCTCTTAAGTGCTTTCCGTACGATAGTCCTTTACATCTTTCATATAAATGTTGTGCTTAAGCTTACTGCATGGCAAAAGAGCAAAGGAGATTTAAGCAGATCTAAGCAAAAATAAAACATCAAAAAAGAAAGCAGAATTTGCCCTTGTTAGTCTGTTTAGATGGTTAGTGACTGCTGAAATTCTTTAGATTGACTATGTGGGTTGTTAGATTGCTTGTTGTTGGTTTAACTGTTCTAAGAAAGATGAAATTGATAAAATGCAACAGGTTTATTAGCTCAGGGACAACAAAGAATAATAGTGTAGTACACAGTACTACATGACATAGAGCATTGCTCAGTGCTACTAGCACTATGTGACTTCACAGTGATACAGAGGTATCAGCTTCAAGTCTTTTCCAAGAATCATCTGTACTGAAAGCATTTCCCAGATGCAGGGCATCCGTAAGCTTCTCCATTAGCTATTCACAAAGAAAAATCATGACTGGAAAGAAGGAACTGGGAATTGTATTGATGTTTTCAACTGTGATTGAGACAGAATTTTACCCACTGAATTTAGCAAGTATAACTAAAAAGCTAAAATGTATCTTTGTTAGCAGGAATAGTTAGTGAATAGTTTCTTCCTACCTTTGTACAGCATTGTTCTGTAGTCTTTTCCTTCCCAATAGCTTATATTTACCCGGGTGAAAACATTGTACTTCTCTGGGTATTGAATTTCAAACAGCACTCCTGTTTCTGGAGATGGTTTGTAATCATAGATAGAAACATTGCTCACAGGAAGGGGTTCTAAAGGATATACAAATAGAGGGAAAAAAAGGCAGAAAGAAGCAGATCAACAGGCAAACCTATAAAAACAACATCAAAGAAAAAAATGGTTTTGTGTGGAATGACACAGGAACTCTCAAATTTCCCAGATGATATTCGAGGCTTCACAGAGGTCTGGGGCAAAGCCACATGGGACTACGTCAAAGCCAAGGTTATGTGCCCCCCCACACACCATGTCAGTGCACTCAATGCTTTTTAACAGGAAAAGAAAAAGAAAAGAAAAGAAAAAAAACCCCAACATTTTAACAGAAAGCTGTCCTTATTTGCAGAAGAGCAGGCATAAAAACCATGGTTGAAATCACAATTATTACTTAAGAACTCACCATCATAACCACATTAAGATTTTCTTCTTCAGCACTTACTGATCAAGTAAAACTGCCCACACAAAAGCAAAACACGTGAAATTAATCATAATTTTGGCACCAATCTGAACTTAGCTGAAGATTAGCTAAGAAGTGTATCAGTGTGACAACCAGAGGAAATTGAATGATGATTTTCTGTTCTGGTAAATATTCATTTATATATTTAACGAGTAATTATACTTCATCAGCCCCGATTCCTACCATACCTGAGAGGGTCACCATCTTCAAAGTACTCATCCATACCACACTTCCAAAGAATACAGAAGCATCATTGCTGCTTTTTTACAGATGAAAAGCTGAGGTACAGAGTACAGTGGTTTACCCACGGGCATGGGGTACACAGAAGGCAGGTGTAAGTACAGAGTTGCCAATCTACAGCTTTCAGCTCTGACCATGGTGGGCTATAGAAAGTAAGGACAATAACTTATGTACTTTTACGTGCTGTCTAGAAGAAATAATTGCAACTGGTTAACTGGTAAATGCATTGGTTAAGAGAGCCAAGCAGCTATTCAGAACAGGTTTCTAGTTTTACTCAGATTTAGTCATATTAACATATTTTAATAGAAGTAGTTAATAGATAATGATCAGTAGTTATGCCCACATCCTTTTAGGTATTGTCATGTTAAGTTCTTGTGCGCAGTAGGGAACAGATTGAAAAATTCAGACTGTTCATTAGCATGGTCTCACTACACACTTGCAGGACACATTTGAGTACAAAGTTCTGTTGAAGCAGGCCCTGGAGAAAAACTCATAATACAATTTTCTCCAAAGAGCACACAGTCATGACAGGCAGCAGAGAAGGCAGATGAAAAGGACAGCACCAGCAGCTTCAAAAGGGGAATTGTCTCAAGGTGGATGGAACAGGGTAATCAAAGATAGAAAAGCAAGCCCATAGCAGAAATAAAAATTAAATCCCATTTGCTACCACAGTATTTTCACTACTGTACTAAGCTTCCATTTGCAATGAGAAGTGAAGAAGAAAAAGCAACAAAGAACAAAAAAACATGAAAATAAATCTTAGCCCAGGACTTAGGAAGGAGTTTTGTTGCCATTTTTAACTTTGTCAGAGCACCAGAATACAACACTGTGGGACTCCTAATTTATTTCTCATGGCAAATGTGTTTTATTATCTTCAGGTAGCTATCAGTATATTTATAAGTTAGACATAGAGAAATAGAAATGTCAAAGCTAACGGATACCAAGAGGCACTGCAATGACAGAATTTGTGAAAATCTTGCTGACAATTTGCAATAGCCTAGAAATAAATGGGAGCAAAGCAGGTCATGGGAAACAAAGCCTACCCTCTTCTTTCTGCTGAATCCCTTCCCATCGCTTATTCTGAAATAAACAGTTGAGCTGGCAATCCCCATGACCCCACACTTCATATCACATCTCACACAGCACATGATAGTAGTTCAAATGTCAACAGCAATCTCTAAATGGCACAGCCCTTACATGCAGCCATCTTTCATGTTAACAGGCATGTCCTGGGCTTCTGCTATCTCATTCAGATCTGGGTCTCCTTATTCCTGAATTACTGAAACTTCCCTGAGACAGTGATTGAATTATCCCATTTATTCCTTCCTACAACAAATCAAATAAAAGATGGAAGTTATATTTATTTTTAATCCAAATGATTTTTTCTCCTGATTTAATTAACCAATAATTGAATTAAGCGGTAATCACTGCAAACTCTCTTTCTTGTTGTTATCTTCCGCTTACTGACTTCTCCTTGCTCATGGCTGCTGTTAACAGAGCAGTTTGAGTAATATAATACAATTTAAAGAGTCTTCCATTATCTTCCTTCCTTCAGCACCAAATATTCACATCAAATCTATTTGCACACTGTGAAATTAAAAGGACACTCAGCAGATAAAAATCATGTTCAAGTTTTTCACTAACAGTTCCTGGAGTTATTAAAGCTCAAAGAATATGTAAAATATCACTCTTCACCATTTATATTTATAATTCAGAGCATAAACTGTTTGGTCTTTTTCATTGTTCCAGATACAGAATTCAGGATCCACAAAGGTTTTAGTGATTCTCAAGAAATAGCTTAAATAAGGTATGATCAAATATGTAGAAGCATCAATAATATTGATGTTGTAAGACATATTAAGGAAGGAAATAGAGGATTTTAGTTTCCCTTTAATAGCATGTTTAAGGCTTTTTTTTGTGCTCAATGTCTTTTTTAGACATCTAGACTATATTAAACTCATATACACAAGCTTGCAGGATCAAGACTGAAGTTCCTTTATTCTTAGTATCTCACATTCTGCTGCTTTTGTAGCAATTGCTTTCCAATTATATCTGCTTATGGGAAATTTAACTTCTGCATTTCTCCTGAATATAACCACATTTTGCATTTAGCACATACCTTACATTATAAAAACAGATAGCATAATAAATGCTGCTAGCCTCTTCCTCAAATGCCCCGGCAAATTCTGGAGGCTAAATGCTCCATAAATGCATTCGATCTGTGCCAGATACATTAGTGTTTTAGGTGGCTTTTGCAATTCAGGGGAGAAAAAACAAAAGGACATTGAAAACAAGTACCACAGTCCAGGCCAAATAAATTTGTTTTTGATATTCATAGACCTGGCCCCACTACAGATGGAATTGATGATTGGTTAATGTAGCAGATTAGATGTGCTATTACACGTGGCTAGATGAGATGGGACTTAGATCAACAGTCTTGCTTCCCACACTCAAATGAGATTAATCATGGCTAATCCTCATAATACAACTCTACTAGGAAAGAAGTCTCAATAGTGGGGTGATGTAAATCTCACAGGTAGTCACCTTTATTCACATGAAGAAGCTGTGAACTTGGTGATGTCATCACCAGGATGATCCTATTTACCTATTTGCATTGCTAATGGGAGTAAATATTAGCCAGAACAAAGTTTTCATGATGCTGTAAACTTTAGGTATTGTTTCATCTCTTGTTAAAAAGCATCTAGTTTTGAAATTTAATAGCTGCTGTTTAATACTTCAGGAACATAATGTTCACTTTTATGATATGTAGTAGAGGATATCGTGTGTGACCACATACAAAAGAGGAATGTAAGCGCAAATGGCCTCTGAGCAATGACGCAATCTGCACACTGCTGTTTCTAGATGCCCACATAAGATGACAAATATGAAAGCCACACAAACCAGAAAATATCACTGGCACAACAAAAAAGGGTGTGTCTTAATACTGCACAGATTTAGGCCGATACCTTAAATCAGATTTTCAATGGAAATGATGGCAGAAAAAAATATTCATCGTTACAGTTCTTTTGTTTCTCAATTCTGATTTTCCCTTAGAAGTGAATAACATGATCTGTTTGCTGGGGAGATCAGTGTGCTAAGGGATCTAAAAGTTCTTCTGAGTTATGTTTCATATTAAGGCTCCCACAAATAACTAGCCTTTTTAAAGTTGTGCCACACCATCCTTTAAGATAGATATACACAAAGGGCATCAGTTCTGTATCTCATTGGGGAAAAAAAAGCACAACAAAACAACTCTGGATCTCCTACTTCAGCAGCTCTGATCCATCAACAAGCTGAAGGTATGGATTTGACCTGCAGAATTGCTTCCTGCAGCATCTGGCACAATGACAGATGAGCATTAACAAGGGCTAATGCCAATTATTTTCTAGAAGCGGAAGAGATCACAATCCCAGGCAGCAGGCCTTGTTGGTCTCCTGAGGAGAATATTTTTTGGTAGAAGACAAAGAGGCAGAATTCACCCTAAAGGGAATATATTTTACTGTGATTTATGTAAGGAATCATTGGGTTTTGAAACAATGAGATATTCACCAATGAAAACTTCTAATCACAAGCTAAAATAAGCTCTTCTTAATTACCCTCACACATCCTGATTTCTCCAAATCCTGCAAGAGATTTCTTTTCCTACAGCCTTGCAGTGTATTGTTTTCCCCATTTCTTAACAGGCATTTTTTTATCCCAACAACAATAAAATTTCAGTGAAAAACAATAACAACAACAAAAAAACAACTGTATGATTGTGAGTCACCCCAGAAAGAAAATGCAGGATGACTGAGAATTTTAAGCATTTAAAAAATCCTTTAAAAACTATTTTTAATGAACTTTACCTCTTGCAAGTTTGGTTGATTTTTGTTTGTTTGTTTGTTTGTTTGTTTTTCCCAAGTATTTCAAAACATTAAATTAGTGAGGTAAATTCTGGAGTCACTTCAATCTTGCAGTCATCCCCCAACTCCAGTATCAGTAGAAGAAAGCAGAGTGAAAATAGCTGTTAGATATCAGAATGACTTCTAAACTTGTCCAGAATGAAAACTGGAAGGATGGTCATATACTGTGCACAATTGCTCACACAGGAAACTGGCCAGGGTGGCAGCATGCTTATCATTAACAGTAAGTGCTGAAGGTGTCACTTCACCATTTTCTCCCTCAAGTGCAGTACTAAGTCCAGTGTACAGAACACGGCTTTGCTATAGAATCACCAGAACAAGTGCTCTTCTGTGCTTAGACTTTATTTTACAAGTTTCCTAAGACTTGAATGTGCCCTAGTCATCTTATGTTTCTAAAAGTCCCGGCTCTGGAAAAAACCTGAGGATGTGGCTGTGCTGACAATATCCTGAGAAGAAATAAGCAAGCAAATAGACAAGACAAGACAAGAAGAAAATGAACTCTTCTGTTTAGTATGGAAGGCTTAAGTTCACAACAGAACCTTCAAATGATAGTATTTATACGTGCATATATATACTTACATAACTTTATACATTTGCATTTTAGATATAAATGTAAATATACGTGCAAAATATTAACAGATTTACAAATATAAATACACACATATATAAACTGTGCATTTTGTTAGCTTTGACATCATCTTTCTCTTGGCAAATCACTTCTCTCCCACACATAGATCTTTGAGGGATAAAACAAAAACTCTCCCCCTACTCAAGCTGAATGAAGTTTCAACTTGCAAAGAGATATGCAAAGAGATATACCTTTTTTCTTGCCAATAAGCTGAGAAGAATCACATCAGTGAGGAATGTGAACAGGAAAAAGCAAAGCTCATCAAGAAAGACCATCAGAATGCAAAATTCTTTTGTGACTCTTACTGAGTTTATAAGTAGGTAATCCCTTTGAAGGACTTTGTGATCAATTTGAGATGCACAATTTGACTATACACTCCTGTGTATGATGTCTCCAGCACATGGCCAAGCTGAAAGACACCATCTCCGTGCACTGAACCCTCTGCACATGTCTGGTGGGGCCAGAAAATTATTGTGAAATATTGAAGTATATCTTTGGAAATTACCACACTGGCACCACTGAGTGTCCTACTTGATTTATCTTGTGACGTACTAATGAATAGGGCCAATCTACACTGGCAAAGCTCATCTGACACTGATGAAATTAGAACAGGAATTAATTTTGTCCTGGATGCTATTCACAGTGTACCATTTAGTCAGGTGTTAGATATTGGAAAAATAAATTAGATAGTTACATCTCTTTACACAGTTAAAAAACTGAGGAAGTTAAAGAAGTAGAAAGAGTATACAGCATGAAGAAAAATACGAATATATCATCATTATTGTTTGCCAAAAATTCAAGTTAATTGTCAGAAAAAATAATATAAAATGGGCAGTTTGGCAATGCTATTTTTTTTTTTTTTTGAGTTTTAAAAAAGGAAAATCAACTATTTCCTAGTGAAGTTTTTTAGAAATCAGAAGTTATTACTAGAGTTTAAAGAAATCTCAAAAGAACTGTATGGCAATAGCATGAACTTCTAATTCAAAATTTACTTTCATTCCTGCACCTTTGTCTTTGAAAAGATGAGGTAAGCATTAACCTGCCTAAAAGAAAATATTAGGAAGAATGTTGGGTCCTTTGCACTGTGAAGGAGATCTGTGCCATCCCTATAGCACTTAGTGTAGCACCCTTCAATGCTGCATACGGAAATGCCCTTTCCTTTCAGAAACGTGGTTGTCTTTTGTTGAGACAAACAAAAAGCTTAAGAAATGTGACAAAAAGGAAGCAGTGCATCAGCTCCTCAAGCAGCGCGGGTCCACTGCCAAAATCACTGGTCCTTCCAAGGTCTGTGTGAGCAGCAGAGGTCGCAGCAGGAAACCCTGGGAAGCTGCCAGTGCATCCACATAAGACAGGTGGTGAAAAGGGGTGGAGTGGGCTCCTTTCCATTGGGAAGGGCACCATTGAGCCTTGGAGGAGGGAGAGTGGCGTGGGCTATGTTTGTTGGAGCTGGCAGACTCACACTTGTTCAGGAATGTCTCCTGGAAATCCTGTGAGCCAGAGTCTGAGTTTGGGATGGGCTGTGATAGGCTGAAAGACACTAGTTCCCTTCTTCCTTCAGAGATTCCCTGCACAGGAGTGCCATTCTCCATCTGCCATTCTGACTCACAACTGACCCTGCTACTAGTGACCCTGTGGGCTCTAGAAATCAAGCAGCAATTAGCCTTGCTGCATGACTGCAAGAGCAGTGTTCTAAAACCCCTGAAATGAAGGAATGAAGGAATCTGTTCAGTTGTGTTTGTCATATAATACTTGCAACAAATAAAGAAAAATAAAATAGCAAATTGGGTTAGAATTATTACTTCAGCTGTAAAGCTATAACAGATTTTAAAAAAGTTAAAAAAATAAAAAAATAAAGGAAATCCAGATGGCTTATGAAGCCGTACATATTTCACTACACGTAAATATGCCTAATGAAAGGCTTGCTCTACCACATTATATTTTTCCTGCTGGAATCTTCATGGTTGTTCTCATTCGCAGTGCACAACTTGAGCACAGAAGGGAGGATGAAGACTATGGATGGTACAAATTCTGGAAGCATGACAGGAATTGCACTCGTGCTTTGCATGGTTACAGAGAAAACCAAATCATGCCTCTCCTCGAGATCACCTTGTGGTAGTAAGAAGCAGATGATGGTGAATATGGACTCCAGCATATGGAAATCTTCAGCTGTAGTGGCAGAAACATATACTCTTGGTGACTAGTGTCGGCTTTACAGATTTAGTACTGCTTCAATACATCAGCAAGCCAAGAACATTGTCATGGCACCTGAAGCAAGATACACCTCACCATACAACAGAAATGTTTACACTGAAACATGAGTCAACACTTTTTGTACTTTCCATTAGATTTTCAGAATTCCTTTATCACAGGCTAGGATGACAACCTCAGGAAGAGCTTCATACATTCCCCTTACTCCAGTATTTTAAACCTCTCCATTTAATGATTAGGGAAGGCCAGCTGGGGAAACCCCACAAACTGTCACCTTCTTCCTGCCCAGACCTTGTGAATTTTCCTTCCAGCCTTCTCAACATATTTTCTTTATTGTTCTCACACAGGAATTCATCCCAAACATAACGAGGACTTAATAAATAATAATAATAAAAAAAGCAAACTTCCGAAGGAAAAAAAACCCACAAATACACACAAGGAGAAGAAACAAAAGAACAGAGAATAAGATGTTACTTACTGGTTAACACAGTGATTGATCTTGCTGACTTGGAAACCATATTTGAGTTCACTACCAAGAGAGTTACTATGTAATACAGGCCATGGTATTTGGCATTAAAAATCACAGGGGCAGGTAAAGTGCTATTGAATTCTTCAAACTGGAAAAAGTAGTTCTTGGATTCTCCAGCTATCTTCACAACATATACAGAGGATGAGCTCACCACATCAGATGCTTCCAGGGAGACAATGATACAATTGTCTTCTCTGACAGTAACTTGGAAAGGTTCTGCATTCTAGAAGGAAAAAAAAAAAAAAAAAAAAATTGTTGAAGTAAAACTTATTATTTAATAAACCTTAAAGCCACTTGTACCCATTGCCTTTGGTATTCATAACATGTTTGTGCTATCTTTGTGATGAAGTAACATTTCTTATTCTACAAGACAGTTAACATCAAATTCTACTGTTGGTTTTGTTTTGTTTTTTCCATAATACATTTTTAAAAGCCCAAAACTAAAGAATCATTTTTAGCACAGACTGAGCATTTCCAAATATTCTTTTCCAGCAAGTACCATGTAATGAGCAGTTCTCAGCTCTATGTCCATGGCTTTGGTTGGTATTATTCATTTCCTCATTTTCACTATTTCTTTTTTTAGTAGTAGTGAAAAAGGAACGATTTAACTTTTTCATACATCATGAGCATATTAAACCATTGCCAGCTGAAAACACTTTCCTTTCGATTAATTACAAACCAGCTGTCAGCAAGAAGTACTTGATCTCTACAGGAATTTCAAAACAGATTCACAGCAATTAAGGAGAAGAAACAGTTCAAGCTCATATCGGAGTTGTCTTTTTGGTTTTTTTTTAGGACATACTGGTGTTTAGAATCTTTTTCCTTTTTACCCTCCAATAAAAACTGCAATATATTTTCAATTCTCAGCTTCACAGTATCTTTTCCTCCTGCAGTCCAAGAGCTCTGTTTGGAGGGCAGGATGGGCCCATGACTAGTTTGCAGTTTATTCAATCAGTCAAATTGTTCTTGTACCAGAGACAGACACCTCATTCAGAAGCTAGCACCTTGTCTCCCTCAAATTTTGTATAGTGAAGGTTTCTCCATAAGAATAATGCTTTTTTACATTTATGTTGTGGCAGACAAGCTCCCTATCTGGAATTCACACATATAATATTGCCAGGTCCTGGCAGTTATTTAAATAAATAAATACATACATAAATTCTGTTCTAGGATTATAGGTTTGAGAAGAAAGGGCCTAAGCAAATCCATTCATCTGGCCCAACATGAGAACAAGGTAATAAGCACAGAGTAAATTCAGCTCAAATAGAGATAAACAGACTAATAGATTCAAGACTGAGAACTGGGAGAAGAACTTATTGAGAGCAGCCCTGTGGAGAAGGAACTGGAGGTTCTGGAAGATGGGAAGCTCAGAACAAGCCAGCAGTGTGCAGCCCAGAAGGTCAGCAGTATCCTGAGCTGCATCAGAAGAGGAGTGGCCAGCAGGGAGAGGAAAGTAATTGTTCCCCTCTACTCTGCCCTTCTCCCTGCAGTACTGCATCCAGGCCTGCCACCTTTCACAGATGGCAAAGCAATTGCTCTAAAAGGCTTACAAAATAGGACCAAAATTATGCCAAAGCTTACATGTGCTTTCCTTAACACTGGCTGAATTCAATAGGCTTACCCTTGAAAAGCTTCAAATACCACATTTAAAGTGTTTGCATTTTGCCTAAACCCTGATTCAGCACTTGGATCTGTAAGTCCTAAATCTTTAACTGAGGATTACATTTAGAATAATGAAAAGCAAATAAACAAGTAGTCTTTTATCCTATTTCCTCCCATTCTCTACAACTGGGGAGATGGAAGGATTGATAGTACATGAAGTTAAATTCAGATGATGACCAGTCATGAATGGTGTTCCCCAGGGGCTGATATTGAAGCCCATTATGTTTAATACTATTGGTATGATCTGGATGAAGGGATTGAATACACCCTCAGTAAATTTGCAGATGACACTGTGTTGGGAGGAAATGTCTATCTGTCAGAGGGCAGGAAGATACTCCAGAGGGATCTGGATAGGCTGGATTGATGGGCTGAAACCAGTTGCATGAGCTTTAACAAGATCAAGTGCCAGGTCCTGCATTTTGGTCACAACCCCATGTATTCCTAAAGTCTTGGGGCGGAGTGGCTGGAAAGCTATACAGAGGAGAAGGATCTGAGGGTGTTAGTTAGTTCTTGGCTGAACATGAGCCAACAGTGTGCTCAGCTGGCCAAGAAGACCAATGGCATCCTATCTTGTATCAGAAATAGTGTTAGCAGTAGGAGCAGGGAGGTGAGCCTGCACTTTGAATGCTGTGTTCAGTTTTGAGCTCCTCACTACAAGAAAGACAAGGAGTGTGTCTACAGAAGGGCAGTGAATCTGATGGAGGATCTGGAGCACAAGTCTTATGGGGAGCAGCTGAGGGAGCTGGAATTTTTTGGTCTGGAAAGGAGTTGCTCAATGGAGACCTTATGGCTCTCTACAACTCCCTGAAAAGAGGTTATGGTGAGGTGGGAGTTGGCCTCTTTTCCCAGGTAACAGTGAGAGGATGAAAGAGTAGGCTGAAATAGTGCCAGGGGAGGTTCAGGCTGGGTATTAGGAAAAAAATCTCCAAAAGAGTGGTGAGGTACTGAAACAGGTTGCCCAGAGAGGTGGTAAAGTCACCGTCCCTGGAGGGTGCTCAAGAAACGTGTTGATGTGACATTGAGGGATGTGGTTATTGGGCACGGTGGTGATAGACTGACAATTGTAATAGAGGATCTTAGTGATCTTTTCCAAACTTAATGATTCTGTGATGCACCCACAGCTTTCAGAGACGTGTGTTGCCAGAGCACAGAAAGCATGGCTTTCTTCCAAGATCAATCAAGGAAAGACAGACCAAATTCAGATGTGATTACTATGTATTTAGGTCGAAGTATACTTGCAGTGCTATATGGCTGCTCAGGGCTCCATCCAAGATGGCCTTGAACACCTCCGGGGATGGGACATCCACAGCTTCTCTGAGCAGGCTGTGCCAGTGCCTCATCACCCTCTGAGTAACCTCCAACAACTCCATATCTTACCATATCTTTCCTGGGACCTTACTGGGGGTCCCAGGCCTGCCTCTGGACACAGTACTGCAGATGTGGTCTCACTAGAGCAATCACCTCCCTCGCCCTGCTAGCCATCCATCTTTTTACGCATCTCAGGACACAGTTGAATTCTAAGGGTGTGAGTGCACATTGCTGGCTTATGTTCACTTTTCCATCCACCAATACTCTGAAGTCATTCTCTGTAGGACTCACTCATCCACTCATCCTGTTATAATCTCACAGAAGTCAGTGGGTTTTGAACTTCCATAGACTTGCACTTCAATGCTTCACTAGAGGAAAGAGAAGAGTTTAATGTCTAAAGAGTCTAGTCTTCCCTTGGCTTTGCTGATGAACTGCATGACACTAACCCGGTTTGCCTAACTTGCCATGCAGAAACACGCAAAAGAAACAAAAAATTTTATACATTCCAAAAAACAGTTCTACGCAAGCTCCTTGTGCTTGGTAGTATTATAAATCATTTGTGATGTTAATCAAGTTACAGCTGGAAATTAAGCACATAATTGCAGAGTTATAGACATTTCTAGGATATAATTGGATATCAGGCTGCTTATATGGATTGTGATTTCATACGTTTGTTCTTCCATGGGTGTTATTTTAACCTACACTGAAGACTGCAAAACTGCACACTTATTTTTCTGTTCACAATGTTTTTTTGAATTCACAGTGAGTTCCACTCAGCAGATGATCTGCTAACCCACTTAAATAGCTCATGTGCAATTAGCATTACATGCCTGTGCTAGCTAAATACATAAAAACCTCACAGATATATGCTATTACTAGCTATTACAATACATGTCTGGGGAAAATAACTTTTTTTTGAGTCCTTTACCACCTAAGTATGTTGGGACAACAAAATGATAGTCTCTCTCCTTTGTGTACCTATCTCGATCTGCATAATTCATACCTCAAGTAGCACTCATTCTGTTCAGTGGTTACATGGCCCTCTTCCACACACCTGTGTGTGCCCAGGATCTTAATTTGCTGCATGCATGGGACACATGGTAACTAGGAGACCTCTGCTGTAAATTATCCATTGGCTCATAAAGTAATTTTCATCCTTTCATTCCAGCTATGATTTTATAGAAGCAAACAGCAGATAAGGGTTGAATACAAAGATTATTATTACGGTAATTAACATGTCATAAGACTAGATCACTTATCTCCTTTGAGATATGGATTTCACTTTGGCAGCGTTTTAAAAATAACAGATCATTACAGTAATCTTTTTATTCCTATAGTACAAGTGAGAGTTACCAGGCAGCACTGTGGTTGTGATCTTGGGAAGAAGGCTGGGAACAAACCTGAGAATTTTTCGTAAGCAGCACTGGAAGTGACAAACATGCCCCACTTAACTAGAATGTAAAGTCAGTGTGTCTTAGGACTGACAGCATCAGTATGGTAAGTACACATTTCATTACTTCTGGTCAGCTACCTCCAGGATTTAATTTGCTGGTGTCACAGCTTGAGCGGCTGCTTCATGCCTGTGGGGAAATTTGGCAGGGCTTGTGCATTCAGAACCGAATGATTAGCTCCAACTTCCTTCCTAGTTTATTATTACAAGCTTGTGCCACGTTAAAGCACTTAGGAAAAAAAGGGGGGGGAGGTAAATCCCACAATGCGATGCCTGTTCGCAGTCATTTTCAGGGCAGGGATGAATCATGCTAGTGGAATTTCTAGCCAATAACCAGGTCCCAATTAAAATGAAAAGGAGGGGAGGTAAGAAGACATACAACATGTCAAATAAACAATTTTCAAAGAGTAATAGGAAAATAAATGGTGTGCAGCAGAGCTCAGAGTCCTCTTTCTAGAAGTACATATCCTCAGTTTATTCCCCCATAACAGTCTAAGCTTTTCATGAGGAAGAGTTGCAAAACAGCTATTATTTTTATGTACTTTAGCTTCTGAATGTCTCTCTGAAACACATCAGGACTTGATGAGGGGCCAGGACT
The DNA here is from genome assembly GCF_026119805.1 of Tympanuchus pallidicinctus. Lineage (NCBI taxonomy): Eukaryota > Metazoa > Chordata > Aves > Galliformes > Phasianidae > Tympanuchus > Tympanuchus pallidicinctus. Next base: position 1,779,784 of record NW_026294802.1, read on the forward strand.
TGATTATCAAAAGTGCAAGTAGTTAAATGTCCTGCTGACTTCAGGAGGAGCCGTGGGTGCTCATCAACTCCAGGAAATTAAGCTTAAAGTACTGGCAAATCCATTGTGTTGTCTAACACTAGGCAAGTAAAACTAAGGCCCCAAAAAAACCTGTTTTCTGAGAGCTCTTACAGAGTCATTTGTGAGCATTATGGATTTTTCAAAGTAAGTATCTGAAATCCCAAAGTAATATGTTTTGAATCTATGAGGATTTCTATGGCCAAAAGTACCATTATGCTTATCTACCGTATAACATTGGTCAAAATTGGCATAATTGCAAGTGTTACAAGATAGCATTCGCACTATATCCAAATCTCCTGGATAAAATACTGGCTAATTTTTGTGAGTGATTCTCCTGCACTCAGATAGATTTTTTTTCCCACAGCCAACATAGCTAATTTTATTCTAGGTCATGTGACGATTCACTGTAGCCGAGATTTCTTTTATTTAATTGTATGCTCATAAGTGGAATGACCGAGAACCAAGATGACCTTTCCAGACAGACTACTCGTGGATTCGTATAAGATCTGATTTACTTTGGAATGTGCACTGACCAGCAAAGGAGTCTGTACTCCTAACCCAGCACAATTCCTATGTCCTCTCTCACTGGGCATAGTCAGTCCAAGCCTTGATGCAAGAAGAGAGCTGAAACAGACTTCAGGATCCTTGCCCACATTATGCTCTTGCAGTGCATAGAAGGCACATAAGATATTCCATAAACTAAATAGTATTGAAAATCACACATAAAAGTCATGTCATTGTATTTCTGCACCAACCTCGTAGTGTATGCTGCATTAATGTCATTATCCTCTGATGGTGACAAATGATACTGAACAGCAATTGCAATAAAAATGGTAAACTTTCATTTTATTCAGAAACTGCAATCTTATATCCAATAAATCTGCAATGCACTTGTAGGAAATTTATTGTTTCATTTGAATTACTGTACAGGGAACAGAGTTAAAATCTGCATATTTAAACTATTTCAGTCATTTGTTCTATTCTGTAAAATATAACTCACTCTATATCTGCAGACTGTGGACGCCACAAACTTGGGAGGGTCCCAGCCACCATCTGGCCTTTTGTAACTATGAAAAAGGAGGGTTCCTGAAACTCCTTGCTGTTGCAATGACAGACTCTATTTTCAATCAGTTTAGTTATGTTTTGAAGTATGAGCTGAGCTTTCATGTTCCCACTTTGCTTCTGTTAGCACTGCATCGTCTACCTGGCTCATCCCAAAAACACACCTTCCTCAGTTTCCCACCCACATGCTTCATGGGGTAAATATTTGTATTTTCTGCTAAATCTTGCAACATCAAACCTTAGATTGCTCATGTTAACAAACAATCTCTTTATTCCTGCCTCAAAGATACTCAATAAAATAATGTGACAGAAACTGATAGAGTTTCACAAAAAGATGCAAGCAGTTCCCATAGCTATTATCTGAGAAAGATGCTCTCTGAGCATAGATAAGGATTGAGTGCAAACTGCCCCACAGTGAAACTTCTTTGGAGCCATTATCTATCATAATTAGGTCCTGTTGTTTTAATAAAAAAGGAAATGTCATTCTTAAAGCATCTGGGGAAGGAAGTAGTTTCTAAGGTTTTCTCCTAATACAGTGAATCCCAGAGCAGGCACAGATTTCACAACTATTAACTGCAAGAGGAAATGATTTTTTGAAATGGACTTCCCACCAGTGTATTTCAAGAGTATGAAAAAAAATAAATTGGATAAGACTTGGTAAAAATAAGGATATTTATTCCTTGGATTTTTGCTATTATGTACACTTTTCCACATGTTGTGCAGAGTTCTCTTAACTTCTTTAGAATAACACTTTAGAATAAATAGTGCATGGAAGAAATGGAAAACCATAACTTCAAGATCCTTCATGCAAAAGAGAAGTATTTTAAGAAATGAAAAGGAGCAGTTCTCAATAATTTATAATGTTTGATTTAGGTTAACACATCATTTTTGGCATTCTGCTCTATAAATAGTGTCCTCAGCATCGTTGTTATTCTCAGTCTTAAAAAGCCAGCAGTAACGCTCTGCTATTCATATTTTATAAATGAGCTTTAACATTTTTTTGTTCAGAGAGAGAGTTTTAAAGGAACCATTATTTTTTCCTGCCTCTGAGAACCAATGAAGAATACAAGGGCCTTTTTTTTCAGCTAGAATCAATATAGTACATACAGACCACCATGTTTTGTTACCATTCTAAAGTTAACAATAAACTTTAGAGCCACCAAGAGGAAATGTGTCTTGACACTATCAACTACAATAGCATAAAATTAAAGATAGAATACTAAATATGTGAAAAAAAATCTTTGCACTCAGTAACGATAATACTTTTTATGTTTCACCTTCTTAATGCATCAAACATTCAATAAATTATTTCAAAATATATGCTTCTATCCCATCTTTCCAGCACATGCTAGAGATCACAAAACTCAGACATAGTGATCCAGAGGTTCCAATGTTGACCAAGTTCAAAAACAGGTTAGGATTTCATGGATAGAATTTATCTTTATTCTACATCTTGACTGCCTGTATTCACCTCAAATATGATCGGAAACCACACTACGGCAGTTGCCATAGTTTGATTTCTCTCCATTATTAGTTTCTTTGTAGTACTGAGTTTATGTATAAAGAGGACAATTGTCCTGAAGGAAAACGCAAATTTCCTCATCATCTATGCACTCAGACCTTCATGGAGCCTCTGCAATTAAATTTTAGCCATTCCTTGCGGATGTATCCAAACACATATAGATGCCAGATTAACCATACGCTTTAGCTAAAATGCATCTTCTCTCTTGAGCCTCTTTGTAGATAATAGAAAGAAGAAGAAAAAAAAATGGGCACGGGAAATATGTTAGGATGCCCCAGTAATTCCCTTGGCTCTGCCACTCTGGTCTTTGTAATGATCATCTCCAGTCAACATTTATTTTCTGTCTCTGGGTGAACAGTTAAAGCAGATTTGCACCTTCAAAAGCATGAAATTATAAGAATTGTATTTAATCCAGATAGGAGGACAATGTCATGTTAGGTAGCTATTCTGCTAAGTTCTGAAATGGAGATTTCCTTTCTCGGAAATATTACCTTTGGGAGTCCACTGAGAAACATGCTCCACATATACAACATCCCAAGAAAGTGCATTCATCAGTAGTGTTTGTGACTTCACAGCAAAGTGTCTACAAGTGAAAACATAACCAACTGTAGTTCAGTTTCCTCTCCATCCAATAAGACGGAATATGCCACTTCATGAAAATGATAAATGATAAATGATCAAGAAATTGATCTACATAGGTCACTCTGAAAGTAATGTCTCCTATTTATTTCCACGGAAAATACAACAGATACAAAGAGCACAATAACACTATTTGATAGAGGAAATTCTCAGCTACAAAACATTATTTTTCAGCATAGTCATCACCATTAGCTAAACATTATCAGTAGCAGAGAACAGAAGTCTGCATGCAACACATAAAAATCTGCACCAGTGGAGATGACTCACTACCATTGTCACCACTGCTGAAACACACCACACACCAACCCATTGTGCTCACATTCACTGTTAGGTCTCCACAAAAATACAGCATGCATCGATGAATGTCAGTGAGTGCAATTTTTTCCACATGGAGGAATTTCATGGCACGCCTTTGCTTCATACGCAGTATCATGTCAGATGCCATTCTGTCAGACTGCCTCTCTGCTGCCATCTGTCACGCAGCAACAAGATGTAATTATACACTGGTGGGAAGGTTCAACCTTTATGACATGCCACCAACATCCACGTCAGACACTGTGGGCCAATATAATGAAATAGGAGGCATTACTTTTGGAGCATCCCTCATATGTCAGATTTTGAAAAGCTTAGATGACAAGAGAGTAACATCTCTTTCCATGGAATGAAATGAACTTTGAAGTATTTTGCACTTCCAAGTGCCCAATGGGAGAAAGGAGACACTTTCTAGTTGATGAAGGACAATTTCAGTTCCTAAAATGTTGGATTTACCAGTTCACATAACCAAAGTCTGTAATATAAGCTTCAGAATAACTACTGATGCTTAACTATGAAATTAGAAAGGCACACAGAAAATACCTGATGTTCAAGAGAACGCAGATTTATGTTGGAACATAAGAAAGCTGTGAACATTATGTGCTCCATCACTTCTGTGCAGCTGAGACAAACAGAACTGGCGTCAGTTGAACTTTGTCATACATGCTCTGTCAGAGTGTATGACAAAGGAGTAAAGGCTGAGTCTTATGGGTACTATAAAAGTGAAAATGCCTTCATTTTAAATTGATAGGGTATATGTATGCCCTCTATATACACAAGCAAACTAGTTATTAAGATAGCACGAAATGCTTTGCTGTTTTCAATACTACAAAGAGCACAGCTGGAAGAATATTATAGTGTACTTTTATCTGAGAAACTGGAAACCAAAGGCTTTCCTATTAATTTGAAATCAAAAAGCAAATTAGTTGGAAACAGTGGAAGAGAGGAAGACTTCTTGCTCCCTACAGTGCCAGTCTCTAATAAGATAACACGCTAGACTTTGATGAATAAACTTATAGATAGGAGAATAGCACCATGATCCTTAACTCCAAGTGATTTTAATGGTAATTTGACACCAAGGTACTCTTCAGTATTTTGAAACACTTGGCTTTTTCAAGAACATTCTGAGACTAATAGAGAAGTTTGGAGATTTGAAAAGTAGTCATAGAAAAAAAAATTTCATTTTCTGTTTTGAGTCGGTATTTCTAGCACTACAGTTTATTAAAACATATCAGAGCCAACTTTACTGAATACTCTAGGTTCTCAGTAACCTAGAATATCATTGACTCAGGATGATAGAATCAGAGAATCATACTTCTGACTACATAGGAAAAGACCTTCAAGATCATTAAGCTCAACATCCACATGACCTACCAAGTCCCATCACTAAACCATGACCCTCACTCTCTTACATACCCCCAGGGATGGGACACCACTGCTTCCCTGGGCAGCCCACTCCAATGCTTATCTGCAACAGTATTCTTCCTGACATCCAAACTAAACCTTCCCTGGTGAAACATTAGGCTGCTGCTGATGCACGTAAACTTCTATAAAAATTTTTACACTGCAGTACAGGTTGTGAGAGACTGCTTCAAATTTCAGTTAAATGTATTAATGAAAAGTCAATTATTTAGCCGCAGTTCTGCATCTGAACTCTCCTCTTCCTCATTGAAATTGGGAAGCACTCACTCAGCCTCCTCCTAAATTATCAAAAGAACATGAGAAATTCAGAAGCAGATGTGGAGTATGTTTTGTTTCCATCCAAGCTTGTGACTTCAGTGTTGTCTGGAGTTCACTTCAAACAAGCCATGGGCCTACTGATGCTCATTTTTCTCTTATTTCCTGTCTCCAGACCTCCCCAGGAAAATTGCCCAAACAGCCACCACCCTTTCCTTAAAAGTCACAGGAACTATTGCATAGTAAGAAAAACAAAAGAAAAAAAAAAAAAAAGAAGAAAGAGAATCTAAATGCAGATCAGTAGTCTTCCTATACTGTGTTCTAAAATACTCACTACCTCTTTGCCCAAAGCTATAACCATGTTGTGAGCTCCCTTCCTCGAAAGACTGCTTATGTTGTTTCCAGATCCAAATGGAACTTTATATTCTGCACTCTGATTACCCTGTAGTGCTCATGTATTCTCTAAATTGGAAGGGCTGATTTGAGATCACCTGCTGAGACTTTTCATGTTATTTATACATAGTTTCTGCAGCTGAATATTTTCTTTCTTGCTAAAGTATTTGCTTTGCAGTTTTATTTTGTTTTTCTCCAAACTACGTTCAGAGACAAGCATCCAGTGCCATTTCCTTGATTACTAGCAGGAGATGAGCTCTGCAATTCTCCATGCAGCACAGGGTCAATTGCAAACCCACACAGAACATTTCAGTTCTTGATATCACCTGATCTTGAATTCATTTCTCATGTGGATATAGGCTCAGATCAGCCATTTGTACTCGTCTGATGAATTCCTGTCCATAGAAGAGTTCTCCATCACACTATTGATAATGACATGCTACTTGGTGGTGATGAATGCTACCAAATCCTCTAAGGCTGCAAAATCTTAGAGCTTGTCTCTTCCACTTTCCCTTGTAGGGATAACTCCAGCAGGATTTATTTGGCTGTAGTGCATCAAGTGCTTAGTATTTGGTACAGTAGCCAAGTGTTGACTAAAAGAAAGTGAATGAGGAGCTAATATAAAGAGAAAATGGGGTCAGCATTCTCAGACGTGGGGCAATGTCCTTCGAGCTGTTACATGTGCTGCTCCACCTGCTCAGAGAAAAAGAATGACTGATGTTACATCTCAGACGGATGACAGTCCAGGTTACTGAGTGACATGTAGCTTTCATGATGGATATAAATCTGCTATAGAGTGCTCTCTCTTATGGGGTTAATTGCAAATCCATTTGTGGTAAATGTATTCAACATCCAAAGCAGAATTGTCTGCAACTGTGCCTACTAGACAGGAAAACAATTATTCCTTCCACTTCTACTCTAATAACAACCACCATATTTATCCTTCAGCAGGATCCACTTGTATACCATCACAAGAACTTGCTTAAACATTCCACACGCCTCTTTCTCTATAACTAAAATACTGAGCTTCCTGTTAACTTGATGGTGAGAAGAAATTTTATGCTGAGACTTCTGTACTTGGTGTGGAATTCCTCTGGCTTAAGCTCAAGCTAAAAAAATGAGCACCCAATTTAATTCCATTACATAGGCTCCCTCTGTACCCTGTAAGGAGGGATAGATCAGAATGATTTATCTACTAAAGATTAAACTAACTTCCTTCTGCAGATGTTTTTTGCCCTCTGTACTTTTAAATATCAAGAGTCAGATAAGACCAGAAACACCACAGCTGCAACATATTTGTATTGCCACTGTTGTATATTATCTGCTAATCTTTTTTTTTTTTTTTTTTTTTTTTTTTTTTGTCTAAATTGATTCTGTAATGTTTTAATTTTGTTTAGCTCCTCTCTTTTCCAGCAGTGCGATAGCCACAGCTGAGGAAGGTATATAACTTTAAGAACGCAAAAGGTCCTACTCAGCAAAAGACGTAAGCATGATCATAAATCCTTTACTTGGGTGACAGAGGCTGGCTCTGCGAGCAGGAATCAATCAGGAGATCAAGGTCCCTCTTCCTGAGCTGTCAAAGAGCAATGAACCCCTGCAACTTCCTTCTGATTTGTTCTGTGTCTTCTATGATGCTGCTAAAAAGTCATTCAAATGATAATGAAAATATTGACTCATTCTGTGATGCTGAGATCTCTGGTTGTGCCAGTTTGGTATTCTCTTCATAGAAATGATTATTTTTCACTGTTATCGGGTCATTTTTACTCTTGGCAGTCATTCAGTGATCAGGGATACAGGCAAACCCTTATATTACATTCTTCAGCCTGGTATCTTAGGCTGAGGTAGCTCAGCAGCAATAGTATGGAGAGCATAAAGATTAAATGTCTAGCTGGTTTGGCAGATAAAAGCCCTTTGAATGCAGAATTTAGAAAATTAAACTTTGGTCATTACCTTTCTTTTATATATTTCTCTTTTAATACCTGACAGAAATTTGTTCCATGCATGACAATGGCAAGCCAGGCAAGATAAGGCTTAATACGTTGAGAGATGAAAGACAGCTGAGAAAAGTGTGCATGCAGTCTTCAATGGGAACTCTGTTCCCTAAAGTAGAATGGATTGTAACATGAAAATATGTAATTTTAGGACGTTATTGCTTCATTTTAAGTCATGATGTTAAAGCTTTATTGTCTCTTCTCAAAGGGATGATTTTATAACAACCATGACCTTAAATGAGTCACGTGACATTTCCCAGACATACACAACAGTAAATATTTACTGAGCTTTATTTCATAGGCATTAATTCAATGGTAATATAAAAAGCTTTCAGTTCACTAGACAATGCAACATAAAATACCACTGTGATATATAAAAATATGAACAGTTTAAAAGTGATACTTATTTTCTTTCCTGGTTAAATTCTAGGTATGAGTTCAACATATATTCTTTTAGGTTACTGTTTGCTTCTTATTTTTGTCATCACTGAAAGGGAAGGATGAAGATGATGATATGGAGTTTATTGATGTTTCTATAATTCACAGCAAGTGGTGCCTTTATGAAGAAGTACTGGTCAGTTTGTATTACACTGATCCAGTCAAGCTGTCTGGCAGACATTTTTTATTCTCAGCATGGTCATCTATCAGTAACAGCAATGAAAATTATACAAATCTCTCTTACCTCATCAATTTCTGTACTCAAAATAATACATATATTGTTTAGGCTCTCCCCAGCACTTTGATCAAATCAATACATTTTCTCATGATCCTCCCACCAGTACGTCTGCCTGTACCTCAGAGTACCAAAACTCAGATTATTCTTTCACGTACATGATCATGTAAAGTCACTAAGATCAGTTTTGTAAATATATTTAGCTGTCCTTCAATACCACTAAGTAACCACTAGTTTTTTTAATCTGAGCTGTATAACAAGATATTCTTTAGAAAAGTCAAGTATGCACCCTTAAATCTCTCAGCTTCCATGCATGGTCCCCTACGTACAGCCTACCCAACAGAAAGATACAAGAATGTGCACAAGAATGTGCAACACAGTCCCCATGGCAATGAAAGTTGTTAGGTAACCAAGTCAAATGAGTGGTTTCTATTACTTACCTACAGCTTTTCAAAAATTTAAATACCCTCTTGACTTACTCACCACCGGGCAAACAGGCTGCCCAGAGAGGTTGCGGAGGTGTTCAAGGCCAGGTTGGATGAGGCTCTGGGCAGCCTCGTCTAGTATTAAATGGGGAGGTTGGTGGCCCTGCATGTGGTGGGGAAGGTTGGAGCTTCACACAACCTTGAGGTCCCTTCCAACTCAGGCCATTCTGTGATTCTGTCCTCTGTGGAATATTTTAGTCTTCGCTACAACGTACCCGTACAGAAATGGGTTCTCTATACTTTCAACATCAGACTATGTTTGTGTTTCTCAGTTTAGGCATATTCCCAATGAAATTTTAGCCTTCTTATTTCAGTGACAGGAGAGTCAATGAACAGAAGTTTGCTGCTGCCAAGTGTTTCGCATTGTGGATTTAAAGTAGCAGAGAACTCAGAAGGTTGAGAGTTTTTTTCATTTGGTTGTCCTCTGTGTTTCCCTTCCTCCCTTCCTCCCTTCCTCCCTTCCTCCCTTTCCTTCTTTCGTCATACTGACAATACTTTATATTAAGTGCTGCAAGACCTGGCATATTCTTGTGATGATTTCTCAAGTTATACCAAGTGCTGAGAGCACACAACAGAAAGCTACGTCTCAATGCTGTCATTGTGATTTCTGTCAAATCTCCAGACTTCAGAAGGGAATCTCATGGCCCTCTGTCATTCTGAACTCCTCATATTTCCCATCTCTGACAGTCGTTTGCAAGCAGCAGCTTTGCCACAACTTGAAACACCACCAGTAACTACCTGTGTGCATGCTCTGAGTTCGCTTCAAGCATCAGGTAAAAATGCTTGGCTTAAATTACCCAAAAGATTTGAACCGTACACGTAATCAGTTACCACAGCTCAACTGAAAAGCAAAGATGTATTAATCTGTGGTAACAGAATTGGCTGTGCTCTGCTCATCCCTGCTGTGGCAAATGCATGTCCTAGTATGCATGTGAAAGAGTGAACATTCATACTTGCATTAAGTATTTGTACGTCTATGAATAAACTATAAACCATTTGATAGCATTCTTCTTTCTCATTAGCTCTGTAAGGTCTTCATTTAGTTGACACACTTTGTGTGCTGAAAAGACAGCAAGAGGAAAACATCAATTTCCTTAGAAAGGTGCACGCAAATGCAGAAAATCTGTATAAGTAGCAAAGACTATGCCCAAATCCTACAGACTATGTTCCAAAGAGCAGCAGTGACTTAGTATTGGCCACAGTGAAAACAGAAGCTGGAAAAATGATGAATTTTGTTTCCTGTTTGGCTGTACTTGAAAGGGGGGGGGAAAGACATGCATGAGTGATGTTAATGGAAGATCTATTTGTGTTCAATTCACTGGAGAAACAGTACAAGGACATATCATCCTTGTGAAATAATTTGCCCCATATCCCTTCAGCCAGATGAAAGTCCCATTATGTACAAAGTAACACGTGCAGAGGAATACAGAATGGGAAGATCTGCTATTATCACAAAATAATGGAACTGCCCGGGTTGGAAGGGACCTCAAGGATCATGCAACCCTCCTACCATAGGCAGTGCCACCAACTTCTGCATTTAATACTAGACCAGGCTGCCCAGGGCCCCATCCAACCTGGCCTTGAACACCTCCAGGGATGGGGCATCCACAGCCTCTCTGGGCAGCCTGTTCCAGCACCTCACCACTCTCTCTGTAAAGAACTTCCCCCTGACATCCAACCTACATCTTCCCTTCTTCAACTTAAAACCATTCCCCCTTGTCCTGCTGTTATCTTTTCTTTCAAAGAGTTGACTCCCTTCCTGTTTATAGACTCCCTCTGGGTACTGAAAGGCTGCAATGAGGCCACCCCACAGCCTTCTTTTCTCCAGGCTGAACAAGCCCAGCTTCCTCAACCTGTCTTCATAGGAAAGGTGCTCCAGCCCTCTGATCATCTTTGCGGCCCTTCTCTGGACCCTCTCCAACAGCTCCCTGTCTTTCTTGTACTGGGGGCTCCAGACCTGGACACAGTACATCAGATGGATCCTCACAGAGCAGAGTAGAGGGAGACAATCACCTCCCTGTCCCTGCTGGCCACCTCTCTCCTGATGGAGCCCAGGATACCATTTGCTGCAAGAGCACACTGCTGACTGATGTTAAATTTTTCATCCACCAGGACCCCCAGGTCCTTCTCACAGGGCTACTCTCAAGGATTGCTCCTCCCAGTCTGTCCCGGACTGATGTTAAAGAGCATTGGTTATTCTCTCAATACACCCTGCCTTGGTGTAATTCTTCCTCACCTCTGTCATAAAGACAGACTTCTGAGTACTTTAATGCTGTCAGAATGGGAGACTTTTTCAACTAAGCTAGAGTCAAGTTGAAAGTGCACTGCGGTGACAAAGAGTCATTCACAATTAGGGCTCCTGCTGTGAAACAAAACTGTCATGTCCTCCTGAAACGTGGAGTGATTAACAAGAAAGAAATTAAAAATCACTCCACAACAGTTGCTACCAAGGAACGCAAAAGCAAAACTAAAATGAATCTACATCTTCATAGTCCTGGATAGCTTTGCAATTCATAATGATCTTTATGAACAAATAACAATTTCATTCCTAAGAGAAGGTTTCCCTCGTACTAACGCACTCCTACAAATCTTCCTCTTCATACCACACCAAGATGCTGTTAGCCCCAAACCTCTCCCAACTTGACAAGAAGTCTATGAAGAAGCAGAGATTTTGAGGTCTAAAATAATATTCAAGGTTCTCTTGTTTCACACAGTAACCAAAATTTTTCAATTCTGAGAAATGAAACCAGGTGCAATGTTGAGCCAAGTTCATTACAGTGCACTGGAGCCTGTTTAGTGCAGAAGTATGGTTTCAGTGCTAGTAGAGCAACATTTTCTTTCATATGAAATCAAAATAACAACAAAATTAAAAATGATTGTACTTCCTATGAAACTATGTCTTAGTGTGAAATCTCTTACTAGTGACATTATAAATAATTCCAAATAACACAAAAACATGTCTGTGCAGGCAAAAAGCAGTCTGCTTCTACACATGGTAGGACACAAGCTGGAGATAAAGGACTGTGCTGTTTTTAAAAGCTGTCCTAGAAAAGCCAGTTGCTATCATTCAGCTGCAGGTCAAAAAAGCAATCATCCAATCTGGCATGACTGTAGCTTGAAATTATTTGATGCATGCATTTCTCATCCTCACCTGCTAGAGCACGGTTTGCAGTGAGGATGAAAACAAAACCACCTTTCAATTCAAATGTGAATTCAAGCCATTATTCCTGGCTCTCAGCCTGCTGTGTTAGTGGCAAAATCATCTCTCTTTATTTTATCCCCCAGGAAGATGTAATATCGACACACAGCCCTGAAGACATGCCATTCCTTGCTCTGGCTAACCCAATATTGCTCTGATTTGGCCTCACGCCTTGGAAAAGTTCTGGCAGAGTTTTTTTACACCAGACAAAAAACTCTGATATTTTTTAAAATCCAGAACATTAAGTTTTGCTTTTTAAAATCCAACTGGCACCAATCTGTACCACAACAGACCTTAAAATCTGGCTGATATGACTTCAACACCATGGGCTTTGTCATGCTTCCTGTAGAACTAGGCTAGCTCATTGATCAGTTCACTAATGTCTACTATAATAACTCAAATATTTTATTTAAAGCTGAAAAACTTGCACATTATTTTACTGAAACTGATGTTTCAAAAGATCATATAGAGCACTGGGTATCCCTATCCTTACAGTGGCCATGGTGGTGATGAAATGATGGTTGGACTAGATGATCCTAGAGGCCTTTTCCAACGTTAATGATTCTATGATTCTATCTTAAGAGGTGGGTTTTGTTTCATTGTAAGGCTTATCGTAGATAAGATACTTCTGCAAAAGCAACTCTAATTGAGAAACAGGGGATAAGTTGCAACTGTGATAACTAATTGATTCTACATATACAAAAAAAAAGATAAGAAGGCTTTTGCCCTGCTAAGACAGAATTTTTCTAACGAGGGATTTAATTAAATACCTCTCATTTTTATTTTTATTTTTATTTTTTTTATTTTAATTTTTTTTTTTTGAGATATTAACTGTCAGGCAGCGTATCCAAAAGAAAAATGATACCATCCAGGAAGTAATTATCTGTAGTAAGTGTGGTGTTTGACTTCTTTCCTGCTACAGTGATCTCGAGCAGAAGGAGGAAGCAAGGAAGTTGGGAGGGAGGAGGAAAAAAGTGATTGAGTAATTCAATAAGTTACAGACATTTCTCTCTCTGTGTCTCAATTAACAGAACGAGGGGCTGTTCCACTGTAGGAACAAGGAATATTTTAATGACTGCGTGTCATGTCAGAAACTGGAGAAACATAAGGGGCTTGACACAGCATTATTTGCTCTGAATAATAAACCCATAGATCTGAGATTAGTCAGAATTTTTATTAGACATTGGGTGATCAAATTCAGGGGCTCCATCCACACAGCTCTGGGTATGGGCAGATGTCAAAGCTCTCATTATCTCAACTGTGCTTCTTCCCAGCCTGGCTGGCTGCCACACGAGATACACAGTACAACTCATTAACGCTGTTCCCCACACTTCTGGCTTCAGTTCAAGACTATACTTATTCAATAGAATTTCACAGAAAATTGTTTGGAAGTATTCAAGGTGAATGTGTTGCACATATTCTTACAGCCTCATTCATAAATGTTTTATTAACACTGACTGGTTTAGCCCATCTCCTGCTAGCCTTGATAATTGAGAGATGAATTGAAGACTTAATATTTAAAATATTTCTCTTGTGTGTTTTGATGACTTATTGAGTCCTTTTGCTGGTACTTTCACACAGAATAATCTTTTGTCCTTTCTCCACAAAGATTTCTACAAATGTTATTTGATTCATATTTTCATATATCTGTTGTTTTGCCACTGACAAGAGACATTAAGTAACCATATCTGTTTCCTCCCTTATTGATGTGACATTGTACATGACATTGTATCGACATAAATACACCAGAGCATTTCATTTACATAGAGGTTTGTAAGAAATTTCAGTGGTTTCTGTCAATTTGCTTTACGTATATTTTTAGACACTATATACCCAAGCAACACATTTCATATAAAACTTGCATGTGGTTTGCTCCTACATTCCACATCTTTAAATTATTAAAATAAAATAAAATAAAATGAAGGAAAAATAAACCCACAACAAAACAGCAGATGAGAAATAGAAGTATTTGGTATTGCTAACTAATTTGTCTCTGTGTTGCATGCTGCAATCTCTTTCTGCTGAATCTTTTTTTCTTGCTCCTCATTGCTGTGGATTGATGTTGCTCCTTTGGATGCCAAGCTGGGAATGTTATCCAGTGGTGACAGCAATCAGCACAAAGGATTGCCAGCCCTACCTGGAGCCCTCCCTGCCCTTTCATCTTCCATGGCAGGCATCCAGCTAGGCTCTGCACTGAGGGGACCCCTCAGCAGAGATTCCCAAGGAATCCAACCCCTTCAGTTCAGGGCAATACTACACACAGTCACCTCAGGCTGGGACCTGCATCATCAGTAAAGAAATAGAACTGTGAAAAAACAATGCACTTGCTTCCCAACACCAGTTTTCATGTCTCTGCACTTGCAGAGTAAACCAGACAAAATGCTGGTACAGGTCCAGAGCAAGAGAAGCCTCATGGATACGTGAAATCCTCATTAGGCATGTGCATTGCATACATGGGACCTTCTCAGCAGTGTTTGGCTCCTCCTCAAGTCTGGTAGCAGCAAGCTGAACCCAAATAGATGTTTGAGATAATGAATCTATGTTCATTTGTATTGCTTTGCTCTCCAAGAGAACAATGGTTCTGTATCTCCATGCAGAAGGACATCATTCTCAAAATACAAGACTCTTCCCTGAAGTAACATGACAGCCCTGCAAATAACGTTGTTTGACAAGCTTTCAGTTGTACAACTGTTTCATCATGTCAGTAACGGCAGCACAGAAAATCCTTCTGCTCAGGTTTCGCTTCCTTTATGCACAGAAACTGCGCTTATTGACAAGAGAGCAAGAAAAGTCAGCTGAAAATAATCCTATATTATTCTATGCATGATCACTGCAGAGACTAATCCTGACTTCTTGTCTTCACTCCTTGCTTCTGCGTCCTTCCCCTTCAGAAGGCAACAAACCCCCCTGTGCTGATAACAAGTGAACATGGAAGAGAAAAGGCAATTTGCACTCATGTCCCCTCCCCCACTTCACTTCCTCTCACTCAGGATTCAGCAGCAAAAGAGTATGTTTTGGTTGTCTATCCGAGCCTAAATTCTCATCTATTATGTTAACAAGTAGTGATGAAAGAGTATTTCTTGGTTAATTATGTAGTTCTGCTGTTGATAGCGCATCTCAGCAGAGAAGACAGAAAATCTATATGGCTTATGGTACAAACATAATGTGGGAGGTGCCCATGCTACAGACTTCTTAGGTCTTCAGTCATCACTTCCAGAAATCTGAGAGCATTTCAGTCATTTAACCTTGTAACCCTGAGGGAGAGGATCCCAAACTGAAGTTCAGACCCAGACAGCTTAAACTGAAGAACAGACTAAAGCCTACACCTGGATTGAAAAATGCTGTGTATTTCTGTGATATTATACTTTTCACTGGAGAATTTCAAAGCATTTTTCCTATACAGGTTAATCAGACCTCTACAAGAATGCTATAAATAAAATATCATGTGTGCATGACTCATGCAACTTATTAATTTTACATCACCTACATCGTAGTTTAAGCAAGAATTGCAAGGCAGCTTTCAAACAAATTCTACTGCGGAGAACTTTGAAAAAAATAGTAATATCTATGTGTTTAGGAGTCAATTTTCCTGAAAGCTGACCCTGGGGAGAGAGATTTGGGCAGAAAGAGAAATTCCCTCCTCACCACAAGTCTCCTATAGCATGGTTGCCTTGCAAAGCAGCAACATAGTTCTTGCCAAAAACACAGCGATCCCCTAAAACATCAACAAACTCTGAAACAATATATAAGCAGCTTATATGCTAAACCTTCTATTCCAGGCCTGCGGTAAATAGCAGGTGCAAGCAAGAGAAGTAACTTTGGATCCACATCTACCCCAGAAATGGGTTAGAATCCTCTGTGGGACTAGATCTTAATTATGAAGGAGAAAAAGCAATATAAAATCTCTTCCATTTACCCATGCCCTTAACCAGAAGACTTTTTACTTAGCTTAATTAACTATTAATACTGAGTTCCTGAAAATCCCTCAGTTATTTCAAAGTGTTCACTCTATTCTTGCAGCAATTACCTATTTGAGAGGTTGTGCAGACAGAGTAACAGTCAAGACACATGAAGAACCTGTTTACAGGTACCTGCCAGGAATGATGAGTCAGATAAATATCGTGTAACTGAAATAAATAAGATGCTGTGGACATACATGCTGATCAGAGGTCAGGTACATTAGTGCAGGGTCAGCCCTACCTAGTGTGGCTTTCTTCTTGCTTAGAGAACAGGCAGATGAACCGAGGCCAGTCTGTAAGCTGCCATAACCAAACGTGCCAATAGAGGGTAAATAACAAGGCTGGAACCAAGTAAACAGATTTCAGCCTAGTCTCAGTGGAATCAAAAAGTTGTGTCAAGCAACAAATCAAGCATATATCAAACATTTTATCTCTTTCCAGCATATAGCACTATTGTTGTGGTGGAACTCAGCAAAAACCGGAAAGGCATATTTTTTTGCACCATTCAGAGGTGAGAGCAAGATGCAAGGGAATAAGAGATCCCCAGTAACTGCATTGCTCTACCAAATCAAAGAAAGGAGTAGGAGGGAGACAGCAGCATCCTAGGCTTCAGTTGAGCTGCAGAAGTCTCATCTCTCAAACACTTATCAGTAACAAAATAATCTACCTCTGAACTTTAAGCCATCCTAATCACTCTAAGTTCCTGTAAGTTGCTAGTATTGCTGTGAATTCAAATCAGCAAATGTCGATATAAATGGAAAAATATCTACTCTTTGCTGTTGACAATTCAGAAAGTACACTGAAGCTTCAACCAAGCTGAGCAATGCATTTAACCCTCTTCTGTAGTAATTTAAATATTGAATCTAAAACTTTACCATTTGAAGTATTTCTGTCTTAGTCTGGTCTGCTGTGCTCTGCATGGATGCATTCTATTTCTTTTGCAGTACAAAAAAGTTCTGGCATCTCCAGAAATTACAGCTGAAATGGTGGGGAAAACATCAGAAAATGAAGGTGCTTTTGCTTGCATGTTTCAGCAAAACAGCACTGCCCTCACCCTACTAGCCATTCACTTCCTAAGGACGGTTAATCAATGACAAGGTAAGAAAAAAAATGATGGCAAAACACACACGATCAGTGAGAGTCACCCTGAGACTAACTGCAGTGCACTGCAATCCATCAATCATGGACCATCTGGGAGACGGCCACTGTTGCAGTCTGAAAGGGCTCCTGAAGGGATTTATCTCCATTTGTAGCACAGTACAATTTGGCAAATGCACTATTCTAGTGAAACACTTGATGGAGTTAAAATTGGAATGACCCCTATTCTTATGAATTAATAACTTTCTGTGGGAAAGAAATTACCTTAGGACCCTAAGATATTTCAAAGGAGGAAGGAGACAGTTCTAGGTTAAGAAGATTTGGAAAGGGAGTGGAGAAGTCTAATGTAGTACAACAATAACCTGCAGAAGGTGGGGTGAAGCTGGGCAGTGGTTTTCCAGAAGAGCCTACCAAATGTTTTTGAACTTAAGGTTCCCACTTCCAAGACTAGAGACTCCAAATGTGGTCTGATCCACTAATAACATGTAAATTGTGCTATGTATGTGTATTTTAAATTAACTGGTGACCTGAAGTATATCTATTATAGCCCAAATGTGGTTTGAATATCATCCGTTATACAAATGAAGTTTGAACTGAACTGTTTACTTAGAAAGCATCCATTTAGTGAGTTGACATTTCTTCATTACCCAAAATATATGATAATTGTCCACATAATTTGTTCACCAAGTTAATTGCACACAGTCTTGCTCCTCGATGGAAATTATCTGTCAGCCTCACATAATTATTATGCATCAGTCCCAGTTAATATTTATTCATTTATGCTACTACAAATACAAAGAACAGTATTGATATGGCTCAATTCAAGTAAGGTCAGTACATTATATTGAAAGCTAACACAGTGAGATTGTAACAGAACTGAAAATGTGACTCCTGACCCAGTGAATGAAGTGCCACCACAGCACATGATGCTGCATTCAGTGCACACACGGAGGAAACTCATGACCTAAGCAACAAGTCCCAAGGTTCCAGGTCCCTACAAAGTGACACATGACATTCTCCATGTGCTGAGCAGCACCAGGTCTTGTCTCCAACTTCTGAAGACTTCACAGCTCATAGCCCCATTCCATTACACAGAGGGAAGTGAGGGATTCTGCAGGGCACAATACCAGGCATGGAGGAGCAGGAGTCACTCAACTCCTGGGCAATGCCTGCTGCAGTGGTTCCAGCCCTACTCTGTTCCTCTCTTTCTGCATAGGCAAGTTTACTCTAGCAAACTTTCAACAGTGCTCCTAGAGTTCTGCAATTACTCACAGTCTATCAGTAATTATCAGAATCATGGAACGATTTGGGTTACAAGGGATCTTAAAGACCATCTAGCTCCAGTCCCTCTTGTTATGAACAAGGTTGCCACCCACTAGATCAGACACTAGATCAGGTTGCCTAGAACTAATTGAGATTCATAAGATCACTAAAAGCCCGAATTCTTTGCTATTCCTTGCATTCAGTTCTTCATTTTCTCTCTCATTCAGGCATTTATACCACACAAAAAAGAGCAGGAAGAAGAAATACACTGATACATCAGAATGGATACAGCTGTCTCATCTTTGCACATGCATGATGATTAACAAGTGAAGGATAATGGTAGTAATATCTATTCCTGCAAGGGGAGATAGCCTTTTCAGCAGGGTTGGGGGGATTCATTTCTCTTACTGAAAGTGTATTTTTCACTTTGCATTAAACTTTCCCTGGGAACAGATTTTCACTTCTAACAGATTTTGCTATGGAATTTTGTACTGTGAAGTTTTATTGTGCAATGGGATTAAGCTCTGACAGGAAGCAATCCCTGCCCATGCTATATCAGAGGCAAAGGTACAGATCTTGAGGGAAATCCTTGAAGGGTGGAATAAACATTGCCCTCAGATCATGTACAAGATACTACGTTAAGCACAATGTTTGCTGTCATCTCCAATTTATCCTGTGACACAGTGCAAGACAAGATGTACCACAAAAGAAAAAGGAAAGCATAAAACCAAGTATATGATATAGTCTAGCAAATCTATCAAGATCACATTCTATATATATATCTGCATGTGTGTGCACATTCTCCCAAAAACACAGCACTGAAATGGCCAGTTTAAATAAATGCAAACCCCAAAAAAATCTCACAGGAAAAGGTTCTGCTGGTAAAAACCTAAGTTCTGTGGCTAAAAAGTGTAAGAAGACAATCTAGGTCACTTTTGATTCTCATTCATGCCTGCACTCAGCCTTCCAAACCTTTGTTTGCCTGATGATTACACTTCTTCATGCTACAGCTTTAAAAAAAATGCAGTGTGATTCTAAATCCCAAACCTTTTGGATAATAGATTAGTGGCTTTGCTAGCCAAGGCTTCATAACATGATATTTTACTGGATATTTATAGAGGAAAATAATCTGCAGTGGAAACAACATTCAGAGAATAGACTCACACCAGTCAAGCTTTTCATGACCGTGAGGGCATCCATAAAAAAACACAGAGTATGAAGTCATTCGGATAAGGATGTGCCTTACAGGTGAAAGACACTAACTGTAAAGAACCTGACTGCAGAGCCTACAGCATTTTGCATTGTGTTCAGAGAGCAAATAGGAAGATCTAAACAAAGTGACTGTGTGGAGGTCCTCAAAGGACCAAAATGAGCATTTCACTACAAATTTAACTTCCTCTTGCAGACATGTTTCTGTAACTGTTATGGATGATAAATACCACCAGGTTGCACTATATACAGTCCATTCCTCTCTCTTGTTTTCTTATTTATATTTTTAGGGCTGGAAAGGGATGGAGAGGAAAGAAAACAAACAGCACTGAACTGATTTTGATAGGAAAACTCAATACTCAGCATCAAATTGAGTTATTTAAAGGTCAGTTGTGCTTCATCTGGTTGGTCAGAGACCAGTTCAACTTTAACTGACACCTCAAAATCTGTCTCCATCCTTATATGGAGTCCATTAATTACAATAGAAGGTTTCAGAGGTGAATAGTAGAGAAATTACACTTCCAAAACTGGATAACAGACTACCTGTTCCTTTGGCATCTTCCCAGTCCTCCAGCAGGAGGAAAGAGGGATCGCATTTTATATGCTTTGATTTTACATGCTTTACATTTTATCTAAGCGGAGAGCATTTCTTCCAATTCATTCCACCTCCCTACCAAGATGTACATAGACAGCAAAATGAAGTTTACAACATCAGAGCAGTATTGAAGAGTTTCATTCCCCAAAGGTAGGAAAATTGATCATTAATGATCATAAACCTCTTTATTTATATCTCTGTCCTTGTATCTACAATATGCTATGATACTACGGTTCTATGATTCAAGATCGAGCTGCCTCAATAGATTAGGTTTATTTTGGTGGGAATGTCTGACCTTGTATGAAAAGTGGACAGAATTTTCTATTGAGTTTTTGTACACGTGGCTCCATATGTCTTAGAGAGTACCTCAGTGCACTTAATGTGTTGATGGTGATACATAAAGTTGTTAGAGATATGCTAGTGCCTGCTATTCTCTTTCTAGACATACTGAAGGCAGAGCTTTTGTGTTTAAAATGACCTCAGAAAAGCTTATGTTCCTTAGAAAGTGCTGAGGGGAAAAACTAGGTGATTCTGTTAACATTTTTAATACCCATAAAAGAAGGCCTTTTTAGATCCATAGCTCAAGATTGAGAATGTAAAATGTAATAGTAAAAAAATCTAATTTTTTATGTCAAGATCAGAAAAAAAAGCCTAGAGCCAATCTCACTCTCAGTTCATGAGAGGAAATTCATGAATCTTATTTAAATGATGTCATATATATGTATGACAATCACTTAAAGATTCTGTCTATTTTAACACATCTATCTGTCTTTTTCTGCACATCTAAGTAGGCTGAGCATCAAAAACCAGGTTCACATTTATGGTGCTTTGAACTCACAGTGGTGAATCTTCAGCTAGTGCCCTGAGATACTTTTTTACTATTAGAGAGCTTCATTCAAATTTCCTATCACAGTTCTAGTAATTCCCTTGCTATTTTGAATCAATATTAGGCATAGAAAACAATGCATCCAAAAAAAATAATGGCCTTAATTTTTCAAGCCACTTAGCTCAGCCCTAGTTATGGGACTTCAGAAAGTTAATGACAGAATGGAACTATACTATCAGCTGCCACATAACATTAACTCTCTAAAACATTACAGAAAAACAAGGTATGTTGAAGAGAAACACCTAATGTGTTCTTGGACGTTAACTCAACATCCTATTTCATTACGGAACCTCCTCAAAGTGGCAGGAAGAGACACTTCCCTGAAGAGAAATATCCAAAATCCACAGCTTTCTGCATAATCTGTAATGGTAGGAAACAGACCTGGTAGCCTAGCAGGAGAGGTCCCAAGTAACAAGCACATGGAAAAAAAATTGTGTTATCTGCATAGTCTGAATTTAAAAAAGAAAAGATATTTGAAAGGCAATTAGCTGTATGAGGTTTTAGATTGAACTCACACCTTGTTTGTTTGAATTTAACTGAAAAGGGTGTACCACTTTCTTGTCAGTGGTATCTTACACATTTCACATAGTATAACCAAATAATTTTCATGGGTCACTTGAAAGTAATAAGAAAACAAAAACAGCTTCAGAAGGTAGTATTTTGTCATTCTTTTCTTGATTATTATTACCATTCAACATTTCCTGTCTTTTAGCACAAATGAAAATCAGTTTTTCTCACCTCTGGGGAAAAGTTTGCTTTTAATAAGAAAAAAACATATAATTATATGTTGGAAATAGAAATGATGGAATGGCCTCATTTTGCACTAGGGGAAATTCAGGTTGGATATTAGGAAAAATTCTTCTCTGAAAGAGTGGTCAGGCACTAGAACAGGCTGCCCCAGGGAGGTGGTCCTGTCACTGTCCCTAGAAGCATTCAAGAAACGTGTAGAAGTGGACTGAGGAACATGGTTTGTGGGACATATTGCTGGTAGGTGGACAGTTGGACTACATGATCTCAGAAATCTTTTCCAACCTTGGTGATTCTATGATTCTATACAGGTATTTTAAATCAAAAACAACCAAAATATAGAAGTTGTAGGTTTTGAAGGATATTCAGTTAAAGGCAGTTGAAAACTAAAAAGCTATCAGTCATTAAACTTAATACTTCGTAAAAATATTCATAGCAAATTTAAAAATAAACATGTACATCTTCACAACTCCAGTGAAAACTGGTTAGAATATCTCAGCACCAAGAGACACTGAAAGTATAAGAAAAATGACTCTTCAACGTTTGGGTTTTTTTTGTAACTATTGCATATTATTCTTTTAAAAAGCTATCGCAAGTACCAAAATGCAGGTTTCAGGCAAAAACTCTATATTGGAACATATAACAAAGACAGTATGGCCCAAATTATGATGGCTGCTCCAAAAGGAATACCTCCTATTTTGTTATGTTGGCCAACAGTATCAGAGGCAAATGTTGGTGGTATGGCAGTAGAGGCTGGACTTTCCCACCAGTGTTCTGTCACAGTTTGTTGCTGTGTGACAGATGGCAGCAGAGGGACAGTCTGACAGAATGGCGTCTGACACGAAAGTGCACATGAAGCAAAGATGTGTCATTGAATTCCTCCATTCAGAAACAAATTGCATCCATTGAAATTTGTCGATGCTTGCTGAACGTTCAGGGACACCAAGCAGTGAATATGAGCACTGTGAGGCAGCAGGTGGTGCATTTCAGCAGTAGTAACAGTGGTATGAAATATAAGCCATGTTCCGGATGGCCGTGCAGATTTCTATGAGCATTGCATTCAGGCTTTTGTTCATCACTGGCAAAAAAGGGATAACTAATAGTAGTGCCCATGTTGAAAAGCAGTGATCTGTAGCTGAGAATTTGCTCTATCGAATTGCATTATTGTGTGCTTTTGTATCTGTTGTAGTTTCCATGGAAAGAAACAGAAGGCATTACTTGCAGAGCAATCTATGTATTTAATGCTATCTGCTCTTTTTGCACCACTCTAGCTGGGTGCAGATCAAATATAGTTGCAAGATTTTCCCATCAAGCCCAGCTGCAATGCAATCAGCTTCCTCTGCATGCTCTCACAGGGCCATGGCAAGGAGTATGACCAGGCTGCATCCCATGATGGTGGTCTCTGAGTGCTACGGGTGGGAAAGGCAGGACTGAGCTATCCTGATATTGCAGTTAGTGATGGCTGCACTGTAACCACAGCAGACCTGGGGAACACATTCTAGCCCACATGGATTCTTCATATTAACTAGTATCTGAGATACTCGCTAACTTGGCCCTTAAGCATTGTCAAACTACATGTGGATGAAGGAAGGTATTGAACAAGGCCTGGAAGAAATGCACCTTTGAAGACACAATGACCAATTCATTCCTTGCTTTCCTCACCAACATCCTTTTTCTGTGTTGGTAGAAAGTAAGCATTTCCATAATTCCTTATCTTCCCTATTATCTCATTCTGCCTCTGAGTCTGCAGTAGAAGGTGACAAATTGCAGAGAAGGCTTTTAGAGATATTGTAGATGCTTATCTGCTGTAAATCACAGCTTCAGTACTGCCAGTGGAATATGCTGAATATGTACCAGCCAAGGGTCTGGCTTGGCATGCTGCACTTTAGAGCTGTGATGTTGTCACTGTTTCTTCAGTGAAACTACTGATTTTCCATTTGTAATTTAAATTAAAGAAGAGTGAATGTTATTACTTCTGAAGCAGGAAAGAAGCTTCCCATATAAAAAAAAAAAAGATACCAAGCTTTCTTTTCAGCTGTAACTCTTCAGTGGTTTTACAAAGGAGGAAAGTAGCATTATCATGTTCCACAAATTAAAGCACAAAAAGGAAAATGTAACCAGCAGAGCAAGCAGCAAATCCAGGGACAGAACTCATATAAAGGGCAAGAAAAGAGATATCCACAAGGGCTTATCACAGATCAGAAACCAACACATCTTTCAGAAAGCTCAGAAACTGAAGATCTTAAAAATAAATGAGAAAATAAAAGCAGAGTGATCTCATGGCAAAAGCAGGGAAGAGTTCACGAATTTCTGAAGATTTACCAGTGGAGCAGAGCTGTCTTTTACCATGAGTGAATACCTTCCCTCTATATGTCAATCTGGACTCAGCTGAAATTAAATGGTCTAGCCTTACTTTTTAGCAAGGCAGCCCAGGATAGAAAATAGGAAACAAGCTCTATCACACTATTTCAGAAAATAAGCCAAGTATAGCAGTCAAGAGCTCACAGCAAGCGCCAGCACTCACCTTCATCCCAAGGCTGGGTGAATAAAGACCCATAGAAAGACACTTAACATAATTACTGCAAAAAGTAACAACAGGTGGGGCCATTTCCAGCTTGGCACAACTTCAGCTCTGAACTTGATCCTCATTTCAAATCTGGTGTGCAGAGCAAAACCCTCTACTCTGGTCCATGGGGCAAGATGCTCAAAACCAGAGACGGATGAGGAGGTCCTGAGAGGCTGCACTCCCCCTGCTCAGCTCAGAGTCCTTTGCTCTTCTGAAAATCACATCCTGAGACAAGTCAAGGCCCATTCAGAATTTTGCAACTGACTCCAAAAAAAAAAAAAAAGCCCTCAGTAATTATTTAATGGTCACATGAGGTCTCAGTGTACTGTGCATATATAAGAGTCAGGTTTTTAAATTTTACAGCTATCTATAATTTTTCTAGACTGGAAGGAAGCCATTCGTATTAATATCTTCTGGCTATAGCTGCCTATGAAATGTAATTAGTGTTATTAAAGTGTGACAGGCGGTCCCTTCAGATTTAGTCCTTTGCAATGATGAATGACAACACATGTATTTATGACCACAAGAGAATTCTGGATAAGACTTCCATCATGACTGTCCAGTTATTAAAACAATCTACCTGACTAAGATGAGGAAGGTTACCTTGTTTTAAAGAAAAGGCAGGGGAAAAGTATATTTCTATAATGTTTGAAATGGCAGTATGAGAATCTGTGTTCAGTTTGTCAGTAAAGATATCTGTGACATTATTCATCAGTTTATCTCATGATCACTAGAGTACAACAGTTTATCAAAACATTTAAAATAATACTATAATACTTATTTTGAGGCTACATTATTGCATCAGGTCATACAGGGAGTCCATTTAGAAAGCTCACAGAGTTGAGAAAAACCCTAGATTTCCTAATTTCTTATCATATGCCTTAATTTAGTATTTTGTCTAAAATTTTAGGAACAAATCCCAGTGTAGTGAAGTCTTCAGCTCTATTTTCTAAAGGGCGAAATAGCCTTTCTATTAAATCCATTCAGAAATCAGGTTTCAAACAGCTATTCTGGTGTATTTATGGTAATATCAAAGCACACCACCTCTCCCTGGTTGGATTACAGCTTTACCATATTGCTCTTGGAAAGTGGCCCTTTGTACTTCACCTGACACAGTATTGAATAAAACCTCATTTTGCTCCTTCTCTGTCTCAGCCTATTATTTCTGTTTTAATATTTTCCCAGGTCCCCAGAATGCAGCACTGAGGCCATCCACATCCCTATTATCTGACTAGATGCCCATCACTGCACTTCAGCTTTGGCCCAATAAAACATAGATCTCTCGACATCTCAGGCAGAAATTGTTTTAAAAAACTGCTCCAAATGCCAGAGTATTTATCCATCTCTAATTGTAGCTCCCCCTCCAGCACATAGCACAGAAACAGATTCACTAATTATCTTTCGGAGGTGAGCTTGGCTACTCCAGCTTTGATGTTCTGTTTTGCAATTAAATGTATTCCAGCAGCCACATGGGGGAGAAGGCAAAAATAAAGCTTCCAGTTCTGCAATGACCTACTTACGGCATTAAAGCACTGAGCAGGAGGAGGAGAGCTGGGGGGAAGGAGAGGTCTAGCTACAGCTTAATGCAAGCTGACACTTATCTGTACTTCAGACTACACAGCAATCAATATTAGATATGACTTCATGCCCTATACAAAATATTGGTAAGACAAGGAAAGTTAATGACGGGAAGAAATTAATACAGGACCCTGGTTCTCAAAATCCTCAGCAGTTTTAATATCCCAACCTTTTTCTTTCCACTTTACCTTGCCCCACGCCACAGTGCTCCTAAAGCTTATGCTGAATGCACCTCGTTATTTAAGCTGCAGGAACCGCTGTGCTGAGCACTGTGCCATCACACGTTCTCTGTCCCAGACTGCAGACCATTTAATTAGATGAGTGCAAAAATCCTCATTCCTCCTTCTCAATGAATAAATCAAGGCAAAGGAAGACTGATTTATTTAGCATCACTAAGCTAAGTCAATGCCTCAGCCACAGACTGACACCAGAACTTCCAGTCCATCTTTTAAGAACACAAACACTTTTTTTACTTAAATTCCCTTTAAGCTTTAATGCGATTAACAAGAATCTCTAGAGTAAGCTATTGATCACGTGAACATTTTTTCATTGTCAGGGATCTAAAAAAGACACTGAGCTTTTTGGCACAGGTGTAATTTTGGATATACTGTCTATTTTCAGTACTCTTATGGTACAGGCTATGTAGACCATACACCAACCACAGCCAAATGGAAGGCATGCTTAAGAACGCTATAGCTGGACTCTTCAAAAATGACATACATTCATGGTGTGTGCAATGCCTGCCATTGAAATATCACAACAAATGATTTGAATGCTTAATTGGAAGAGTTGAGCCAACCCACCAACAAGCAATTAAAAATCTGTTCATTCGTTTGTAGCTTTTTGTAATAGATACTAAGCAAAGGAATCCCTTTTCTATTTTTCCTGAAATAAATCCAAGAATAACAGTTTGAGGGCAATCATCCACAAATTTTTCAGTGGTGGTGTCAGATGAAATGTTTCCTCTCAGTCCCGTTTCTGAAACACTGGGAATATATTGAAAATATCACCATGTGATAGCTGCCCTAAAAAAAGAGCTGGTAGGAATCAAAGCACTTGAAAGACCGGCAAAGAAAGAAATTAAGAAAAGGAAAGAAAATGTGTTTTTTCATCTTTTCAGCCCCCACTCAAATGAGCAGCAGGACCCAGCAGCACTGCTCCACCCAGAATATTCTGAATTGTTGGTTTCCCTCAATACTTGCTAGCTCAATAGCAATAACTGCATCGCTTGAAGGAATCACTCACATCTGTGGAAGTTACTAATCCTCTTCTACAGCCATCACAGAAATTGGCCTGAAACGCTGTTCTCCCTTTCCCCAACTATTTCTGAGTCACACCACCTACGGCTGTGAGCTTGTCATATCTGATAAGGGAGACAGGGTCAGACATGGACAGTACTTTAACGAGTGGCAGGCAGGAAGAGGTGAGATGCCATGGAGACGATGCCAGTTAATCAGTGGACAGCAAATTACACTTTGCACAGTTCTGCACAGAGCATTGTTCCTTCAGCATGGTTGGCTGTAATATAATTGCCACAGAGCTGGAAATGAAGAGACATACTGTTTCTACTTGAAATGACAGCCAGAGTACAATAATTTAATGAGCAGCTCTAAGATAGACAAAAACGCTAGGAACTTCTGAAATAGCTAAATTCCTGAAATAATGTCTTGTCAGAGCAGGCAAAAAAAAAAAAAAAAAAATCTCTGTTCAAATCAGTGCTAAAAAATCCTGTTGCTCAGTCAGGGGTTTCATTTAGCATCATGTCTGCACATCACTGCATTGTCATGGAGATGGAGGAGCTCAGATCCTGAATTTACTCAGCCTGCAGCTTGGAAGCAAATAAAGAGCAACTTGTTAGAGGCAGCCAATTGCACCTATTTATTAATCTTCATACAAAATCCAGGTGTTAAAATGAGTGAGCAGTTGAGAACATGGGGCAAGAGGTGGCGTATTTGCCAGTGTCTTGAAGTGTGTGTCCCTTCCAATAGACCTCTGTAAATGATAATATCTCTGCTTCTATAGAGATACAGTTCAGGGAGGATGGAGTATGCCCTGCATGGGAGGAACAGAACTTCCTTCTGCACCCAAAATCCTGCAACATGCTGCCTTACACATCAGTGTCTCAGTTTATCCATCAGTACTGTAAATTATGTACTTTGCCTTGCAGTGACACTAAACCTCAACAGTTGTAAAAACTTTGCAATGCTTGGATGAAAAACATCATCGAAAGCATACTGTATAATTAATGTGACTGCACAGACTTTCCCTTCCTTTCAACCAGCTTCTTCAAAAGCATTCAGAGCATCTAGATTCTTTTTCCTTTTCATATCAAGATGATTGATTGCATACTTAAAAGTATTAATTGGTTCTACGATAAGGTTTTGTAAAACCTTTAAAGCCTGAAGATATCAGGAAGAAACATCATAATTGCTCAAATAACTTAAAATGCTCATACATCTCCACCGGTCCTTAATACCTTCACATAATAAAGAGACCATATTAGGAGACTCGCATGGTATTTATTTTGAAAAACTACTTGTAAGTAAAGGACTAATAATAAATAACTTGTAGAATGTTGTGCATGAGCTATAAAAGAGCATTCGGAACAACTGATCTCATTCCTTGTTTTAATTATTCAGTTCTTTTTAGGCTTGAGCTACGTGTCTGGTATATTTGCTTCAGATCTCGAGAGGGTATTGACCAGGTTTTCTGAAGTCTTCTGCATTATTTATCTCTTCCTACCATAAGGGGTCTGATAGGCATACTGTTTCAATAATTAAATGTCAACAACTCATGCTGTTGGCCAAAACCCGGAGGACTTTAATAAATAAATAATAACATGGTGCATTTTATGGCTTCTTTCATTCAAGGGTCTCAAAGTGTTCCGTGAATATTCATTAAGATCCCCAGTAGCATTGTAAGGTAATTCAGCCAGTGCAAGGTCACAGCTCAGGCTGGCGACTGGCGCGGGGGGAGAGTCTATGCTGGAAGCCCCTTCTGTCAGCTCTCCAGGAACTCAGAGCTGACGGCAGCAAGAGTCAGATGTGACTCTAGGGACCTCACTGAAGTCACAGTCGTGCAAAAGCAATGAAAATGGAAGAGCAAAAAAATTCAGCATCTGCTCTACTCCTTTTTTTTTTTTGCTTTGAAATATGTTTTATTACCACATTGCCAGACAAGATCAGGGATAACAGTACTGCATAGCATGCCCAGCACTGCCATTTTTTCATTTCTAATTATGGTTCTCCTAGCAGAAGTGATTTTAGTCAAAGCAAGAAAATATTTGATATCTTGTTTCTAATCTAATCCATCAAAATCTTCATTAGAAACCATCTATCTACCTATGCTTTATTTGCCATTCTCCAGTCATTTTCATTAGCGTCATTATCTGTGACCCCTTTTCCACTCTACGCTGAGGAAAACAAGAATGATAATAATAATCTTACATTTCTATAGAGGATTCCATCCCGCTGACATGTTGAGAGCAATAATGAACATAGAAATAGTTTTCAGACATCCTTTTCCGGAACTAGAACTGAGTTTCTCAGGAGGACAAGACTGAAAGCGGAGTGCATACCATGTGCTCTGCTTGCTCAGGTAATTCTCAGCTATTAATTCTACCTTCATTCCTCTGCAGAGATGATCCTAACATCCAAAACAAGTCTTCCACTAGGATTCTTGCAATCAGTAGCGCATTCAGAAAAGCTCCAATATCTGCTTTATTGCAGCTCACTTCTGTTTTGAATACAATGTTCAAATAAATAAAATGCTAGAAGGATACATACTTCTACAAAAAGAAAGATACATTCAAAAGTATTTCCACTTAGAAATAGTAAACCCAGGATCTCCAGCTCTCCATTTATTACAGAGAAATGGCCATGTTTTCCAGTCCTTAGCCAACCCAAATGAAAATACTGACATCAAAGCAATGCATTACCTTAGCAAGGACTCAACTTCACTGTGGTATTTTAACGTTTTATTCAGACTTTCTATTTATTATCATATGTAGCCTACTTTTTGGTGTGCTCATCCAGGGATGCAGAACAAAAAACCCACGTTTAGTACCTGTTTCTACCATTTGTTTTGCCACGTTATAATTATAAAATAAAATATAAAATTGACAGCAATTTGGGAAAAGTGAATGCTCTTTTACGTACTATATGTAGTAGTGTATGTAGTGTAAGTACTACAAGTACCGTATTTCTGTATCCAATACATAATTTCTAAGCCATCCTCCTCTGCATTTTTCTCATTAAGTCATAAAACCCAGAAATTAATCTTACTGGTAGTTTTAGCTTCTGCCTTCTGAGAAACTGAGGTGTGGAGTTCAGTTGCAGAAAAGTAGGGGGGCCATAAGTCACTTGTTTAGCAGTGATGGGAGCAATGTGGTGGGTGTATGAAAACCTCCTGCACTACTCCTTTATTTATAGACTCATTGGACCTAGCTCACCAAGATGCATGCATATGATTTCAAAAATATTTAAAATGCTTCCACACCAAAAGTTTCCATGGTAGTTGTGAATCACAAGAGTGCCCAAACTCAGTTTTACAAAATTCAAGAAGACAGTAGATATATTTTCAGACAAGACTCCTGGAGAAGCCAAAGTGGGAAGAAAATATTTGTGCTGTGATGGGACAGTCTGATTTCACAGGTTCTGCTTTTATGTGTGAACGCTGAGTCTCCACTGAGAAGCTAGAATTTTCTTCTCAATCCATGTGTATAATCCTATGGACCAGAATGGCACTTCTTGCATCTACTTGTCCAAGGTGATGTCCGTCTCTGCTTCTGACACTGCTGCACAGGGATCTCCATACATCAGAGAGCCCACAGAGTAAGTGAGTCCAACAACCTCTCAAAGTAAATATGATCCTACACAAAACTTGTTTAAACCCTTTCTGACACACCTTTGAAGAATGGAAGTGATTTGCAAGTACCTTCTCTCTGAGTTTAGACTCAGCACGTTTTATTGGGCCAGAATAATGCCTGTTCTGCTGACCAGTTGTGTCTTCTATATAATTTGAACAAATTGACTAATCACAGACCTTAAAATTAGGTTAAGATTAAATCAAAGTGCAAAATGTCATTGACATGGGTTGAGTTGACCCATATAAACAAGAGGAGACATCTTTTGAAATTCATGTCTCTATCTGCATCTGGATTTACAAAGGACTTCTGAATTTATTCTTCAGAAGCCTAAGAACATTTTGTCAAGCACCCACGTCTTGTTGTTTGTAATAAATATTACTTCATTCAGCATATTCTCCTTAGAAAACTACTCCACTATGTGATTAAAAATACTGAGTATAACTCATATCCACTGGGATAAGTGCTGATTGCTTTATATGCTTTGTTAGATGGTTTCTTGAGAAAGTTTCACATAACTGTATGCCTTCATGGAAACATGTATGTGTCTGTGTGCACATCCAGGTGCTAGTAGCAAACGTGAATTATTCATTTATACAGCTTTAAGACAGTCTCAGAAGATTAGGACATTTTGTTAGAACAACAATCTCCTTAATACTGTTTGTTTTAGTATTTCTATTAAAATATATTTTGATCCATTTTTTTATTTTCCTCTGAATACTCTCTCCTCACTTTCCCATCTCCTTAAGATCCAGCAAACAGTACAAGAAAAATATAGTTAATTTTCAAAGCAGACATTATTGATTCCATGTCACTGCTCTATTAAAGTGACATTTTGTGCTATGCAGAATGACTGATGCAGAAGTTATTTAACCTGATGGATACTACAGCAAGAAAGCAATATTTGCTCATTGCATCATTATTCAGTGGATAACACTGAAAAGCTAGCTTTGGAAAGACCACTCTCATATGACGGGTATTATAAAAACTGGTGCTTTTAAAACCACCACTTTATTATGCTTTCAGAATGCATAATTTACCTTTAACATTTTTCCCCCATCCCAGTAGAATTATCTCAAATCCAGTCAAAGCAACAGGGATTGAAATGTTTCTGAATTCTGTTATTTGGATCAGATTAAGCTAGCCATCTGGTTCTGATAATGTCCGTATTCTACAATCAGTTCCCTTCCCAGTTTCCTTCCAATAGATCCTAAAAAACAAACAAACAAACAAAAACACAAAAAATACACTTCATCTTTGACACCAAGGTTTTCTCTTTTTTTGTGCAAAACCCTGTGTTTCCATAAGCCAAGTGTCCACGGTTAGAGCCCACAGGTATTGCCTAATCCACTCAGGGAGATACCAGGCAGACTCAGTGTTCAGAAGCAATCAGTCATGAAGCTAAGACTACCCCTCCAACTTTTAGAAAATTCAGACCTCTTTCTGTGGTCCTCATGTACAGTCTGGAAACTCCTATGACAGTTAAAAAAAAATCTTGAATTAGGAGGAAAGACTAATCAAACAAAGTTCTATAGTCTTATATCACGCAAATTATTCGAGTGATGCATTATTTGCATATCTGAGGACTGCCTTCACTGGGCTCTTCCTTCCAGACCCTACAGAATCCAGGACAAAACCCAGGGCCATGCCATAGGTGCCTCCATGAGTTCTGATTATTCATACCCATGGAACAAAGCAGCACAGCCATGTTTGAGCAGTGCTTTGTCAAGCCCCACTAGTGCTGCTGAGGGGAGTTCAGTCTCATCATTGCTGGTATCTCCCAGGGACTGCATATAGACAGGCCTTCAACCCCAGCTGAAGCCCATTGGAAATAAAATCTAATTGTTAAACCCAACAATGTTGTTTTTTTGAAAGGGTAGGAACTTGAGTCACTCAGTATGTCCACAGAGCTTTTTGCGGACAAGGGAAACTGGTTTGCCCTGGTTTTTGGCTGCCTGCATGTAGCCTGGCTTCATCCAAGAGCCAGAGAGCTGTGGTTAACATAACCCTCTGTTAATACAGCTCTGCCAAGAACAATCCTCATGCAATGTGGCACCAGCCTAAATGAAGGATGATGGCTTTACATCTGCTGTTTTCTTCTGCTTTAGAAACGCTAAAAAATTAACAGAGAAACTGGACTCCAGCAGCACACAAACTTTTCAGCATTAAAGTTGAGCTTGATCATCCCTTGATCAAGATCACAGAATAGACCAGAAAAACCAGGCACAGGCTGAGCATGAAGAACAAAGATAAAACATAAGTGGGAACATTACAATATGGGATGACAGATCCATATGCAGGTGTAAGCAGAAGTAAAAAGACAGGAAGAGGTACATAAGACTTCTTTATTTTTCCCTCTGTCATGAAAAAATAGGCTGAATTTATAAAGAAGACTAAGTCCTGGAAACCTCTTGTCAAAACAAGGATGTCATGGTTTTATGATTTTTGGTTCTCTGTATTCCATATCATAACATCACGTAGTGCACTGTTAATGCTCCAGTTCTGGGTACCTGCCTGGGAGAGGAGAAGAACTACATTCCGCAGGGGACTGTGCAGTCACAGAGAGGAGATAGAACTCCTGGCAAGGTCACCTGATATGCTTTTTTTTTTCGTCTGCTCTTCTTTGTCAGCTCTCCTTCCATCTCTCTGCTGCTCAACTCGACTGCGCATCTCACCTCAATGTTACGGTGGGGCTTATCCACCTTTTGGACATTCTCTCTCTCATTATATTTGATTTTTTAGCTTCTGTTCTAATTATACTGTATTATGGTGTGTTATCTTGCATTCCCATACCATATTTAGTAAATTAGTTTGTTTCTCCTCGGATTGTTGTAATTATTTTGGGGTCCCCTCTTCCCTTTTTCTGGAGGCGTGGATTTTGTGAAATCCCTTTGCCCCGCTGGTCACGGAACTGGGCCGAACAAGCTGTAGCTGACAGGGCACATCTCCTTATGCAGCTTGTTTAGAGCAGAACTTCTCACTTGCCAACTGGCTCATGAGGATAACAACTATTGCCCCACCCTTCCTGATGTAAATTTGGGGAGACAGGATGCATGGGGATTTTTATTTGTACCTGGAAGAAGACAATGAACAATATCAAGTGTAAGAAATACTGGTTTGAAGACAGATTTGTTGACTGCAGGTCCAACAGAACCAGATGAATCTGCCAAGGGACCTGATCAGTAGAAGCAAAATATTTCTAACACAAACAACTCTGCATTAATAGCCACTCTACAGTGAGGATCTTATCTGATAAATACACCCAAGAGAACCAAAAGCTTGTGCTGGTAATCTTAAAAGTTCCCCGAGGCCTTGTTATTTTGCAGCAACGTTGCAAGACTTGTCAAGACTCATTGCTTAATCAATCTCTGCAGAATCATTGGGCTGACCGGCTGCTCCCTGACAGGACATCCACCACCAGCCTGTGAGCCCTACCTCTGCACAACTATCATATGATAACTGAACCAATAAAGCATTATTGGCCATTATTGGTTCAATACCATCAGTCATGCATATTGACAAGATTTGCTAAAGATGGAAAGTAACGAGATAAACATTTCTCCCGAGGAAAACCTCTGATTTGGTCATTTCTCTTCAATTGTTCACGCTCACCACATATTTCTTTATTTAGTAGCACCCCTGGATTCATAACAGCCTATTTTAGAAGCTGATCATCCCAAGATATTTCTGGTCTCACTGAAAGGCAAGAAGGCATTATTATGGTTATACTAATCTTTTACATAACCTCAGCCAGCGAATATCAATAAATTTAAGTCAAGTCTAAAACATCTGATTGAGCTATAACACACTATTTACATGGATTCCTAGTCTTGGTATCATTTGCACCAACCTCTTTCCATTATAGTATAGTAAAGAAAATCTGCATAAAGTAGCTAAGTAAAATTGAAGTAAGGATTTATAAATGAGGAAGAAGCAATTGCTTCCCTAATTTGCTACAGAGATTAATTACACATAATATAAATTCCTTTTTTATATTAAACTCAGCATCAAATCCTCCTATCTAACAGAATAAAATAATAATAATAATAGTAAAGGAGATCAACGGACCTTATCTACACTGTAATCAAATTGAGTCCTTCCCCTCCCAGGGATAAACTAACTAGCCTGAGCTTCTTTAGTCTCCCATTCTAAGGCATGTTCCCCAAGCCTCACATCACTCATACATTATTTTCCCAATCTGTGGCAGGCTTTTCGAAGAGATACAAAAAAACACAGCTTGGAAACAGCATGCAGAGTCATAAGACCAAGCAGTTGGATGTCATTAGAGAATCCAGCAGAAGCTGGGTTTTGTTAGCCCAGAGCCAAAATTATTGGTGAAATAGCATTTATCTGTAGCAGAGGAACCCTATAAACTTTAATGGAGATCTCCAGCAGAAATGAACATCAAATCATTCAGAGACAGCAGAAACATATAGGAAGAACTAGAGTCACTAAGAAAAGAAAGTTTGTTTTGTCCAGTATTATTATCTTTTCACTACATTTGCTGAAGGATGAAAATTCATCCCTAAAGAAATTCACAATCAGCAGGGATCGGTTTGTTTAAACAACTTACCAGCTTTTACTGGGAAGCAGAAGTTGCTGCTTTCTGTACTGCCTTTGGTGAAGAATTTTCATTCTCTTGAACAAAAGTTAAATATAAATGTGTTTTACTCACAGGAGAGATTCCAGGCTGCTTGACTGAAAGTACTTATAAGGAACAGGAAAAAACAATTTGATCCCCTTCTGTTCTCTCTTAGTGCTAATGTCCGCACAAAACAAGCCTGTAAAAGCTCCTGAAATGGAAAAATCAGCAGCTGCTTAGGGAAAGGGTAGGTTTTGTACTCAGGCATGAGTAGCAACAGAACAGCACAAAGTGCAGCCAGCATGTGACAGATGCCTGGGGCAGCCCACATCTTCCAGCACCCTCTCCACCAGTCCCAGGATCGCACACATCTGCATCAGTGGTCTCAACACAAGGAAGAAATGAGCATGCTGAAACAGAAGCCAGAAAGCTGATGTCCCAGTTTTAGCATTTCTCCAGGCTCCATGCATTTAACATGATGCCAGATCCCAGCAAACTCTTCTCATCCTGGGTACAAGGCATCACTAGCACAATATGCAGCAGCTGCAGCCCCCTGACATCAATGCCACTGGCTTTCTGGTAATGTAGGGGCAATGGTAGGCAGGGGCAATGGCGCACAGAGGGATCTGGCCCTTGAGGCTGCTGTAAGGGCAAGCTATGGGTAGTTCTTTCCAGATCCCAGGATACCACACAATCAGATTTATATTTGCACTGAGATTTCAAGCAAGATTTAAAGCACTGTGGGCTCAGAGGTGTGGTAACACTCTGGTTACACTGTGGTAGCAGCAATAAAGCAAAGGAAGGAACAAGAGGAGCTGGTAACAGATCATTATGAGTTTGAAATTCTGTGCCTCTTTATCCCATAAATCCTCTGAACTAAATCTGCTGATAGACTATGGCACAGTGTTAAAGCTCTGCACACACCACAGTGTGAGCTATAGCTATAGACGTACATCAGAAGTTAAGCTTTAAGAGAAAGAGAGAGAGAAAAAAAAAGGTTTTAGAAAATGCCATTATTGAGAAACAATTGAGAATATGACTAGAGAAGAATCAATGCAATGCCAGCTACCTGGGTCTGCAGAGCCCCTGAAATGACAATACTTATCCCAGGGTCTATTGACCTGAAGGAATTTCATCAGTATCACATTGTTCCCTCCTGTGTAATGACAACAGGACAGCCACAATGCCATAATAAGCATCATGTTATCCTGCACTTAAGATTTTGGATAGTCTTCAGATAATTATTCCTGATACCATAGACAGTGTTGCTATGAATTTGACCACAAGCAATGTAGAGCTGCAGATGTATCAGCAGAGATTCATTTTTAAGATGTAAAATCTGCAGTCTTAGTTATTCCGCTGCAAGCATTTTACTTCATTAAGGATCCAATTTCTAGTTATTGGATCTATTATTCTAGTTATTAGCTCTTGGATGATGTACCTGAGCACATGCAAATTGGAAATAACATCGGAGACAAAGCTGACTAATATACATATTTTACATATCTACATACATATAAATATATATATACTTTTAACATATCCTATGTTAAAAGAGTGATGGAATTACTATGTAACTGCTTTATAACCAATGAAATACAACTCACAGTAGCTTATTAGTGACAGTTGCAAAAGTCTCCGGAGCTCCAGGGGTTTTTTTAGAGGAATGGAATGAAAAACAGAAAGAAATGGAAGTTTTCCAAGTGGTAGGGCAAACCTACTTTCCCCAAGTCCTCAGAAATAATTTTACAAATCATTTTACCATTGCAAGAGGAGCTACGCTGTATTAGGGGATGTGGAGCATTAACAGACTTCCTTTATATTCTGGTGCCACCTTCCCAGTTGGCAGGTTGGGGAACTTGGCGCCAGCAGAATGCTCACTACCCCTTCTCTCAGTCATAACTGCAGCAGCACACAAACAATTTGGACTTCCCATAAAAAGAGGAGCTCATTTGCATTCACTGTTACTCTCGGTTGTTAATGACAATGCTGCACTGCTCTGTAGATGGAAATTCATGTACGCACAACAAATTTTCACATTCACATCTCCATGATGTATTTGGCTTAATAAAAAATAATTTTATTTTATGCTTGTATTTGTATCATGGAAATTTTTCAGATGTTTTTATGTTGCAGCATGCCACTTGTCATTGATATCTTTGAGTCTGTAAAGCATTATTTATTGTTGGCTTTTAGCTTTTGGGAGAAGTTTGATGGGTACTGCCAGGTAAGCGTTCTTCTAGGCCTTTACCTTCTCAAGTAAGTGCATGTTGCATTTGGAAATAAATTCCCTCCCAAGGCATTCTGCTGGCATTTGCTTTTCTCTATGCGTCCACAGGGAAAAAAAACTCTTTAGCAGCTTTTCCAATACAGAAGCAGGATGTTGAGATTCTCATTCTTTGCTCATACCTGAAATGAAAACCTTATCCTAAACACATGTCTGAGAAATATAATTTCTTCCCATTCAGCCAGGCATGGAGTCTTTGAAGTCTAACCTTCTGTTTCACCTTTACACCTAAAAATATGTCTGTATGATTAAAGAGGATGAACAGTACAAACTGTGATCTCCAGGGTCTAATGCCCTCAACTTATCATTATAATACATTCCTCCCTATTTTGATGCACTCAGTGATCATCTCTGTATGCATTCAAAACCTGAGGATGCAAAGGGAAAGTTTCTCCATCCTCTGCCTCCAGCTCAGAGATGAAGTATGTGTTCTTCTGGATGAGGAGGCCTTGGTGCCTAATGCCCTGCTGGTAACACTGGAATAACTCCCTGAAGCATCACTTTGCCAGCAGCTGGTCTCCTTTAACAGTGTTTAACTTGTTGAACTTACAAATGTATACATCAAAAACTTCAGGAAGTGGGTTCAGGTCAGTGATCACAGTTGACCACACAGATGGCCTCTTCCCTCAGCTGCACCAGAAGCTCCACATGGAAAAGAACACTTCGTGTATAAATAAACTTGAGGATGGAAAGAGCTCCTGTCATGCTCCTAACCCTTTGAGGAAATGAGAATGGAAAGAAGGAGGAGGAAAAAGAGAATCATCCCCCTGGGCAGTGGGAGTAAGGCTGACTGCATGCAGACAGTGAGAAGGGCAGAGGAGGGGGTTGCTATTATGCAGGAACTGGGGATGAGATGAAGAAATTGAACAGCATATATGAAACAATGACAGACTGTCAAGTCTAAGTTTCAGCTAGAACAAATGCCAAAACCAAAAAGCCACGAAGTGAAACAAAAGAGTTGCTAGTGACTAACATAATATGTCCCTGTAATGCTGCTGGGATGAGGCTGCAGCATGGCATGGAGAGGTGGCACAGCCACCAGGCAAGGGATACCCAGTTTTGCTTCTCAACTCAACAGCTAATGTCACTCCATCCTGGCTCCACAGATATGGCAGCTGCACAGCACACAGTCCCACATGCAAATACTATTAAAGGCTTGATGAGATACCTTCACACACTGCCATTTTTCTGTATTGTAGTAGAACATAACTGAACAAGTACACTACAGCAATTCAGCTCTCCATTTCTCTTTGTGTTCCTCACTCCTTCTCTCACTTTCAGGAGTAAATGAGCATTATGTTAAGTTTGGCCCTGAACATAGGAAAACATTGGTTTGTAATAACCCTCCTAATTTGCTTTCCTTGGCAAGAGCCCTGCACCAGCAGACCTTGGCTCTGTTGTTAGGGGCTGATGATAAAGTTAAGAAAACACACACACATGCACACATGCAAACTCTCCAGCAATTATATGCCCAGTACCTGCTTTTTAATGTGCTGCAGTGTAATTACCTTTTTGTCAACTTCGTTCCACATAGAACAGCTGAAATCCCTAATTGCCAAAAGCAGAAGCTTGTCTCCAATTTGCTTCCCAGAAAGCAATGTCATTAATCCAACTTATTACATGTTTCTTGTTGGCTGAGAGCTATGGAAATTTCACTTTCATTCACAGATTTCTTTCTAGGGAAGAGTAAACTCCCCAGCCCATGTAAAAAGAACTGGAAGGAACCCTCTTCCTAGAAATAAAACCCAAAAACATGGCAGGATGTCCCATCCCTGGAGGTGTTCAAGGTTGGGTTGGCCGAGGCCTCCGGCAGCCTGATCTAGTGGGTGGCAACCCTGCTCATGGCAGAGGGTTGGAATTGGATGATCTTTAGGGCCGCTTCAAATCCAAACCATTCTATGACTCTATGGCCCTATGATTTTGGCAACAATCTCAAGAACATCAAGCTGAGAGTGAAAAACGTGCCAATAGATAACAGGGCTCAGCCCTGAATAATGAGAACTGTTCTTTCATTCATTAGCAAGCCTCAGAACTTGGAAAACAGCACCTTTTAAATGGGGAACCCAACGGTCTAGTCCCGTGTGGGTATAATTTGGACTTGGACACAAATCACAGCACCAGGCTATGCAGTTGAAGAACGGCTCCTTGAGGAAGCAGCATGCCCCGAGTACAGGGGCTCCGTGGAACAGCCAGTCTGCTTGTGGCTGGGAAGCTGCAACTCAACAGCCAGCCAGGTGCCCGAAGCTAATCCTAGGCAGACTTTAATGGATGTATTTATATACTGTCTAGAAAACATCCTCTGCTAGCTGCTGAGAAAAGAAAATACAAGCAATATAAGCTAAGTGCTAAAACAACTCCACTAAAAGCAAAGGTATAAAACTATCTCATTGATATCCGCCAGGAGCTATGCTTCTTTGTGTTCTCTGTGCCTATCTTTTCTATTTACGTTCCTGACAAAAGAACAGTTTTCAGTGTGCATTTCCATGGGGTCCTGAAAGATGGGCTCTTCCGTAATATAAATAATGCGTCGTTAACAATTGCTCTGCTATGGCTAATGTCAAAATTTTAATAAGAAATTGAGCTGCTGTGTAGAGCAGCTATGTGAGTGGGAATTCATAACAGGTAAGTAATAGGGCTTCACTGATCACAAATTATGCACTAAAACAAATGCATACTAGTAGCATCAACTCTGTGTGTTGCAGATATATTTATTTGGGTACCATCACAATTTGTCTCTAGAAGTCCATGTGTACTTTGTAATTGGTGAGTCACAGATCTCTGGATTTCCCTTGGAAAGAGTGAGAAATACATCAATAAAATAGCCAGAGATTATGTTCACATTCATCAGTTTTTAGTCTTCCTTCGTGCTATTAAACAGAAGATGCATTTCACAAGTTTGCACTAGGTTTTGGATACTATTTGTGCATATACTGAGTATTCAGAGAAATACTGAATTTACTTTGCAAAAGTTCTCAGCAAACTTAAAGACTTCATGATTCAATCCTTCTTTGCCACGATTTCTCCTATAATATTAGCCTGCTAGGGAAGTACAAATGGAAAAATTAATAAATTATAAATTATTTTTTTATGTGAGCATACATGATTTCTTTTCCCTTTCCAGAATCTAAATGGTGAGACAAAGAGAATGACAAAATTTTAGCAACTTCCAAGCAGATTTAATTAAGGAAACTCCATTTTACTACAGACAGACTGTCCTATTTAATCTCCCACTCGTAGTTTTCCTTCTTACTGCATTTTTGTTCAATTAAAAAAAGACAAACTGGAACTCCAATTAAATGCCTTTGGAAATGGCAGCCACCCCTTCTGACATCTGTTAAAAAATGCATGAACTGACACATTTGCAAACTAATTTCAGAGCTCCAGTAGCAGCCCTGGTTGCTTTTCCTTCTAGGCTGTGGCATTTCATGCCTCAGTAAAGCAGAGAAAGGATCAACCACACTCATAGCCTCTCTGACACAGAGGAGTTTCCAAAAGCATGTGATGAGACAAGAAACAGCTGTGCACTTTAGGTTTTCAGTGGCTGCTTGGAGGGAGTAGGGACAGTCTCTTTCTTTCCTGAACCCTATCTGTTATTTGTATGCTTTGACCTACCAGGAACCATGAAAGCACCCTTTCTTTACATTCAGACCCAAAGAAGCCATCTTAATCTAGCTCTCCACAACTTGGCACCTCCACCTTACACGAAAGTTTGCTAATGTAATAATTCACTCTTTCTGCAGTGCTGTTCCCCCCAGCACCTATTTCATGCTTTTCACCCATCTCAGTTCATGGAGGCTTTGTGCAGCTGCTTCCACCTCTGCAAAGTGAGTGGCAGCATTAATAAGCCATCAGACTTGCCAGAAAGCTGCTTCTGTTGCACCAGGAGAGGCTAGAGTTGGATATTAGGAACAATTTCCACTCAGAAAGAGTGATGAGGTATTGGAACAGGCTGTCTAGGGAGGTGCTCAAGAAAATAGTAGATGTGGCACTGAGCGACATGGCCTAGAGCAGTCACAGGCATGGGTTGATGGTTGGGCTAGATGCTCTTAGTGGTCTTTCCAACCTTAATGATTCTGTGATTCTAAGCCAGGCTCTACACCTGCTTAATTATGCCAGCACTGACTCTGCTAAAAGGAATAATTGTATCTTTCTCTAAAATGGGTTTTTTCTTCTGTGCTATTTTTCTTTCCTTGCGCTCTGTCCATTCTTACTGAACCCTGTGGATATATGTTTTCATAAGAATCACACCAAGAATTATTTTATTTATTTCCTTAGATTTTTTTCATCCATAAGTGTTAGGAAAGAATTTCTCACCTTTCTAAGCACTACTTGGAAGCATTTAAGGATTACTGCATCCTGTGGAAGTACCAAATACAATCTGTTTTGATTTCTAAATATGAAGCCTCTTTATTTTTTGCCAGTTTGACTCAAACATCAATAAAAGTGATGGGATATTGGTGTGGTCTTTTTCATCTTGCAGAAAGGAATTGAGTATTTTTTTTGTCTGTTCTTTGTTGAAACAGATTAAAACTTACATTGTTTTCCATGGCAGACAAGAAGCATGAGATGGGAGAAAGGGGAGAGGAGGGCAGGTAAAGGAGGAAACATCAAATAAAAATAAAAGGAAAAAGATGGAAAGGTAAAACATTCCCACCTTACAATTTCCTGTTCT
The DNA here is from genome assembly GCF_026119805.1 of Tympanuchus pallidicinctus. Lineage (NCBI taxonomy): Eukaryota > Metazoa > Chordata > Aves > Galliformes > Phasianidae > Tympanuchus > Tympanuchus pallidicinctus. Next base: position 1,822,103 of record NW_026294802.1, read on the forward strand.
GCCTGTCTGTAGCTCCAGCTGAACTTGATATTTTGGTGTAAGTTTCATCTGTTTCATCTGCTGGAGACATTACTTTCTGCATACTTTCTGAGTGGTGGGAGATCAGGGTTCAGGTCTCCCTGCTCACAGCTTCCCAGGACAATGGTTTAATTCCTAGGCTCCAAAGTCAGTCACTCTGACTTTGGAGCAATGCATACTGCTTACACAGATTGTGGCAGCTCCAACCTGAAAGACTGAGAAAGCTATTCTGAACTCAATTATTGAGGTCTGTAAAGTGGCAGCTTGCTGAAAAAGGTGGAGGATCACACAGTGGAACATCCCTGCTCAATTCTTGCATCCTGAAAATACTACCCTTCTCCAGAATGAGTCTCACTTTACAGTTAGAGTGTTCATTTGCCATCTCATAAAGTTTTCCAGTGAAAGTCTCTTTGAAATTGATGTATATCTATGTAGGGTTCTAACAGAGGAACAAAAAGTTACCTGAATAAACTATTCTTAAAATATTGCTAAATATGAACCATATACACACAGCTGCCTTTGTAGGAAATTGAAGCATTGTGCCAAGTCTTTGAATCTTAAAAAAAAAAAAAAGAGAGAGAAAATAACAAAACATACAAAAAAAAAACAAAAAAAAAACAAAAAACAACAAAACAAAACTTAACCTCAAAAACCCTAACTCACATACTGATTCTCTATATTCCTTGCCTCTGTATTGCTTTGAGCTTGTCTTGCTGCCTGTCAGATGTTCTGCTAATAGATGTTCCTGTTGGTGTCATACACTTTTTTCCCCACTACATGCAATAGTTAAGCTATGGTGCATATCTTCTTCATGCTGTCAGCTTGTATCATTGCTTTATTCCATTTTTAGCCACCTGCAGTGGCAATACTGCTGATCAAACAGTCAGACACAAGCTTACCTATTTAAGTAGCCATATTGCAAACATGTAAGAGCCATCCAAAATCTGAAACAACTGAAGGATTACATACAATATTTTTTTCAAGCAGATGCTTAAAGCATATTCCTCCTGCTGTAGGCACAGCCTCAAAATACATAACCATAGCTAGTTCTGACCTATGCTGCAGACAAGTCCAAAGCAAAAGTCATTTCAGAGAATAGAAATAAGGCTATATCAAAACAAAAGCTCACATGCAACTTTTGACATAGTACATTGACAATCCATGCAATTACAACAACCAAAATAGTTCACAGTTGTTGACTGAAAGCCTTCAACATATGGTGATGGCTAGGATTGTTTAAAAAGTCATTCTGAAATCCTTCAGCATTGTCAATTTTTTCCACAAACCTGCACGTTAATATATAGGAGATATCAACAAAGTAACAAGACTAGATGAATTTTTGGATATGAGGGTAATCCCACAGCTCTCTGATGTCTGAATTTGTCAGGTTTAGAGCATAATGGGCCAAGCAGAACATGCAGCATAAATGCTATGATTCCTTGTTTGAGCTTAGAGACCTTCACACAAGACCAGCTTCAAATGAGGTCCACAGAGCAATTCCTAGAGGAGTTTCAATTTGCAAAGAAACAGATCTGTTGCCAACAACGAAAATTGCAAAAATAAAAAAGCTTTCTTATTTAAAAAAAAAAAAAAAAAAGACTAGCACATGTTTAAAGGGGACTTTGCTTCACCCAGATAAACTGCTTATATAGGTGCCTTGGTGAACATGTTTCACGTAAACATTTAGCTTAGGGATGCAATATGCTGTACATGTTGTTTTGTACCTAATATAACCACAACTGAATAATGGGCCACTGATGGGTAGTAAACATTCTAAGAGCAGACTTATTTTGTAGTATTTTGTTAGTGAGGCAAATATGACCATTATCAAAAAAGGCAAAATAACATACATATGTTTCCATAAGATGCATCCTGGGATCATTATTCACTAAAATGATTAACATTCATTTTCTTTCGTTTACAAAAGACAGTTTTTCTACCATATTATCAAAGGCTATTGTTTCCAGAAAGAGCATTTTCTGATTAACACTGGACACCCTGTACTACAATCCTGTCATAGAGAATTAGTATTTAGCATCCTGTGAAACACCTCTCAGGGGAAGTGGTGTCATACTGTTTGATGATTATTGCTATTATAATACAACCACAATCAGGATTCCAATGCATTCAATGTTGTGCAAAGTAGTCCTTTCTGTAAAGAAGTTTGATCATTAAAAAGAATAGTCAAACAAAGGATGTGAAAAGAAAGAGATAAATAACATGGCTGAGGTTATTGAACAAAATCTAAGTCAGAGAAGTAGAGTTAAAGCACATCTTCGGAGCCCCATTTCAGTCACTTAAGTACACATTCATTATTTCTACAAGAAGTCACTATACTCTGCTTTGAGTGGAAGGTTGGACCCAATAATATCTCATTTAAGTTATTCTAAGGTGCTATAATTCTGTTGATGACTGATGAGGGACCTCCCCATCCATTAAAAATAATAACTTCAGAGAGAAAAATTAAAATAAAATAAAAATATATCATAACATTTCTGGTTACAGGGATTGTTGTAGAATAGTGTCATTAACTGTAATGAAAGGATACGGACATATGTTTAATGTAGCAACACTAAGCAACACATTCTTACTAGCAAGACTAGTGCTGGAGTTCTACATCACTTCAATAAAATACAAATAAAGCATGAGAAAGGGAAGAAAAGCTGTTCTTTACAATCTCCATCAAAGTCATGCAGGCAGACTGACAACAGAGCTAGAAAAATTAACATAGTCAATAAGGGCCAGCAACTTCATGAATACAGAGAAGGCTCTCCACTCTTAAACTGCCATTTTGCAGGAACGGTATTTGCTGTAGGGGACTCTGATGTCAGTACAGACAATATCAAACATCAGAGCTATGACCTCTTTACCTGGCCTCTCACCCAGTGCAGGATGTAGGTTTCAAGCAACAGATTTTTTGGATTTGGCCCAACAACACGTACAACAGCTGAGAGGTATCACAGCAGCAGCCCTTCTGAGGCAGGAAGGGCAGCCCCACTGTGCAGGATCAGCCCTTTTGGAAGTGGAAGCCATAAGGCACATTTAATTTCAGCAGAAACAAACACAACACAGCTGCACCATGTAAAATATCAGAATGATTAAACCATGCAGAGGAGAACTAATTGCACTTTGCTGGGTCACTGAGGAGGATGGCTGACATACGCACAAGGAATGCAGGACGAGAGCATAAGCAGCCTGGCAAAAATGCACTGAAATTTCAGATGGAAAGCTGGATTTGCAGCTTTCTTCTGTCAACAAACGCAATCTAGATGCAGAGAAAATTACTCTCCCTCCAACCTTTGTGGTAGCTTTATTATACCTATACCAGCACTTATCCTGCATGTTCAGTCTCATTAGCTTCAGTGGGGCACTTCTTACTGCAAGATCAAAGGAAGATTTTCCTGGAGGGTTTGCACCGTTGATAATTTGGATAGATGCAGTAAACTTAATCTATCTGTGCTACACCATAGAGATTTGAGACAGGCAAAGATTAAAGTGATTTGCCTAAGACAACAGACACAGTTTGAAGAAATTGAATGCAGGTTTCTACAAAGCCCAGGCTTAAAAAGAAGTCTCTTCACACATTAAAAGCCCCCCAAATACGCATTTTGAGAATTAGGATTGTGCTATCGCTATAGAAGCTATCTAAAAGAGGAAGATTTGGAAACAGGCTTATCTTCGTTTTTCTGCCATTTTATTTTATTTTTTTTACCCTTTTCTTCTCTCCTAATACATGTCAACTTAGACTATAAAAGTTCCAATCAAATAGGTCATGCAAGTCTTTTGCATACACGTCTCATCAGCAGACAATAGCTCTGAGTATGCTTTTCTGACACACTCAGCTCTGCTCAAACTTGCTACTTTTTACAGTTATTTCTACATATGCTACTCCAGGTTCAAGTAGCTGTACCTTCACTGCAGTCCAGTTCTGGCTATGATCAGGATACAAGAGCTCTTTTTACAAATGTGAGGACTGAGTGAGAGAGCAAAAGGCGTAAAGGGTGGAATCAGAACAAGCACAAAGCATCAATAACGTTGGTCTTATGGAAAGCACTTTTAGTTGTTGAATTTCTTCAAAAGGTTGAAGAAATAGGTACTGGTGTGACAATGAACATCTCTTAGGCTTTGATAATGACATTATGCACAGCTAGCCTGTTCTTTGGCTTGTTAAATTCAATGTTTCCTGTGGGTAAGAAATGAACATTACTTTGTCCCTGTTTTCAGGGCTTTCTGCCATGTTAATCTGATTATCTATGACAGTTACTGTCAGTTTGTTAGCAGAGATCCAATTATTCTGCTTGGCTTTTAAGTTCTCACATATTTCTGGCTATGGGCCTGATTCTGAATTCTTCTTTGTCCTTATGCCTTCAGCAAAAATTCTGATGTAAAAAACCATGAGATCAGAACATGAGGTCTTTATGCCCAATTCTTAAAAATGGATGCATTTTTCATCTCTTGGGAGTGTAAACAAAAAACTGCAAAACTGGCAACTGAAGGAGAAAAACAGCCCAACGCTTGAACTGTCTACACTTCTATAATTAGAATTTACATTGTTGGAGAAGTAAGGAGATTTTTCTTTTGCTTTGTTATTCTCTTGTTTAGACCTTGGCTTCCCTTCTGTATTGAAAAAAAAAAAAAAAAAAAAAAAAAGATGGAAAATTCAGTACAGTTCTATAAGTAAATATAACACATTTTTAACATAGAAATAAAAATGGAATTGGATGGATCCATTTTTCAAAACATTTGACACTGGAGAGAGAATATTCATTCTGTCATTTTTTCTCTTACACACAGCTTTTCTCAGGTACAGACTTGTGTGGGATAGTACGGCTGGAAAGTGACAAGAAAATAGTAAGCCACAGAGATGGACAGAGTAATAGATATCCACATCATTATTATGTGTTCATTATCTAATCCTTTTATGTCACTAGACTAAAATCACCTCTACTTGAGGATGGAAAAATTAGGTTGGTTGTCACTTCTTAATGACTTTGTCAATAAAACCAGTAATAAACAGCCTTCACAAATTCTTGTTAGCAACCTTTCTCGTTCTAGTCTGTTCTGATTGTATTTTTTTCCACAATATCTGTAAACAATATATGTCTACAAAAGAGATCTTTTGCTGAAAATGACCACCCATCATTTCCTACAATGGTATAATTCCACTGGCAGTGCTGTCAGCTGGAGCATAGAAGGACAGTCTCCTTCAGGTACCGAATTCAAGCATTTAAAGCTCTATGATGTAACTATAAACAGTATTTGTCAGAGTGGATGGCTTCCACATCAACACAAAAGTTAGCAGAAGACACGATGTCTTGGCATCCACAATTTTTGGGGTCAAACTCCTGCTGTCTTCTCAAAAAGAGATCAGCAACGAGAAGTTGTTATCACCCTGGCAAGTCTCCCCTTCGTTGCAACTTTTCTCTTTCATTCGCTTCAAGATCCAAGCTTTGAGATATGTCCCAGAAAGGGCATGCTTCCTCATAGAAATAATTCCTGTCGATGCATAGTTCTGGTTTACAGCAAATGCTTGCAGATAAGGGTTTTGCAGTCATCAATTGTGCAAACATAAGCTTCTCTTTCTTTCTTATTTTTTCCTTTTTTGGGAGGTGGTGAGTTAACTGCCCTTTGATGTCATATGTAGCTTCAACTACAAAACTACAAAAACCATTACCTTTCATTTATGACCCCAGTGAAATTCTGCCTCCCATTAGCAAAACTAGGATCTGGAGGTAGCAGACACCACAATTCATTTGAAAGTACATTTCTTAAACTTTCTAAAGTTGATGTAAGTTCCCATCATTTCAGATGTACTGCGCGACAAGAACACCAAATACTGAGGCAAAGATCGTTGTTAAATATTAGGTGGAATACTACATATCCTCACAGACTCTGACATTTCTTTGCAGAATTCCTTCCAAAATGAACCTGATCATATCGGGCATAACTTGGCACAGATTCCTCAAAGTCAGCCAAGCACAGCCAGCCACCATCAGGCGAAGATCTCACCAAAGAGCTCAATTTCTGCACATCTTAAAAATGATAAATAAAAGAAAATGTAATGAAAATAATAGTAGGAAAAAAAAATCCTTTATTTTAAGTGCAAACATAAAATATGCGCTTGGATAACAGCAAGATTGGGACTCAGATGTTAAGAAGCAAAGATACTGTATTACTGCTTCCCCTTCATCCTGAACATTCCTCTCCTAGCTAATTACGTCTAAGAGAATTGGGGGAAAGCATATATGTGTTAAGTATATAAAGAGGCAGAAAAAAATATGCAGTAATCAAATCTCATACCTTCAAAGCCTCACTCTGCCAAAGGATATACAGAGAATTCATACGAACTCTGCCATCTTGTTTTCTGTGGCATCAAACCAATCTGTGCTTTATGGGATTTTATACCATCTTGGACCACATGGCTGGTGCTTGAGCCAACCTGCTGACATAGCTGTACTAGTCACTTATATGAAGAACCATGCAAGCATGCTAGGAAGTAGTTTATCATACTGATTCAACCTGCTGATCACCATTACGCAGGTTTTATATGACAGCCTTGCAAGGTCTATTGAGCAGCACAGAAAAAATTCATTTCTCTGTTACATCTATCAGAACCCACTGGAAGTAATTACATCTTGAGGAGCAGGTGGAAGAACAATCTGGTCCATGCCCTGAGTCTGGGAGACAGGGCTATAAAAACCATTAGCTGGATGCTAGCAGGTCTCTGGAAGGCTGTTCCAACCACAAGTTTGTGAGATCATGGCACTATTAAAGGAGTAGGAAACATGACTGGGACTGCTCAGTCCTATCATACTGCCTATCCCAAACCAGACAGATTAAAAACATGTATCTTGCTCATACCATTGTATTCTGGGTTTTCTGAAGCCCATTCTAGTGAAAAAAAAAATAAAGGCTAAAAAATATTAGTGGAAAGAGAAAACCAAAGACTGTACACAGATAATGGACAAGTACAACACATCTACAGAGAAAGAGCTTCTGCAGGTTTTAACTTCCTTCCCAGGGATGAGAGTTGGCTGTTCTCCTCTAGTAACACCAAAAAATGTCATTGCTGATTTAAAGCTTCAAACTGAAAGAATGTGATCATATAGTTAAAATAAGGGGCAGAGGAAAATAAAAAACAACAAAAAAACACAACCCTTATGTTATCAACCTTGAAGCTTGTGAAAGAAAGGAGTACTTCAGTTTTAAAGAAAATGGAGATTAGCCCTCATAACTGCCTGTAATAAGAATTCTGCTGAAATGAAACTCCAGAGGACACTTGGTAGCAGGGATCACCATCCACCATGGCCATAACCTTTCCACAGAGACAAGCACACAATCAGCTATTCAACATATATAAAATAATCCACTCTTCTTTAAGCCAAGTGTATTTGTCTTAGACCACTGAGTCAGCTGCTACACCTGGAACAAAGAGAATATGGTGATATTCTTCCATATTTCCTCAGAAAGGCAACAGAATCTCAATTCAGTCTAAACTTGCATCAAGATCTTGAATACCCTTAAACTAAAGTGCAAAACAGTAGGGAAAAATAATTGACTATACTGAAGCCATTTGATAATTACCAACACAACATGAAGAGAATAATTCCAAACTGTAAATTCAGGGAGAATGTGACACTACTTGTATTGTGATCTATTATTCAGTACAGCAGTATATTTCATGCAGGGCTTGTACAGTTATTGCTGTAAGCAACCATTAAGTAAGATAGGAACCTGAGAAACATATAGAAGGAAATATTTTCCTTCCCTTATACAGTTGATTTTTTCTGCATAGGTCATTCTTTCTCTTCAGAAATCACTTTTGCACCAATGGAAGGGACAAAAAATCACCAAGTTAGACAGACATACGTTCACATAAAATCTCCACTGAGTATTGGTGGATTTATAGGCAGGTGAACATTTTGAAATAACTGTAAATATTTAAATCCTATCAGTATGTTTTAAAATTAAAGTTTGCTCCCTTGTTCACAGCCTTTCTTTAAAGATGCACATGTGGTACACAGCCAAGGCTCTGAAGATGCTTGGAACTATTTCCATAGCAACTGACTGGGTGAGGTAATACACCTGAGATACTAATGACCTCAACATGGAGTCCGGATGCACAAAGATAAATTAAATGAGATGGCTGAAGATTTTCGTATTTCAGTGAATTTTTTTTTAATCAACAAGAGAATGAACTCATAATAATGATTTCCAGATAAAATACTTGTTTTTACCACCCAAGGGCACGTGTCCTTGATTAAATACAAAAAAAAAAAAAAGAGAAAAGACAAAAAGAGTGACAGGTATCTTCAGTAACAGCAAAGCAGACACAGATTGCTCAACTTCTTTTGTGCTTCTGCATGTACACAATGCACTTATGTATCCTGACAGAATACAGTGAAGTCATTTGAGAGCTCACACTTACTTCACTGTGTTTCAAATTAGGACTAGCACGAAGATCTGTTTTCTCTTCTTATCTGCTTTCTCTGAATCCTTTCCTTTTAGAAATTCTCCAGTTAACTTTTGTGAATGTAGGAAAGATTTAGAAGATTATATTTAAGCCTGTAACACTGATCTTTGAAGACAAGGAGAACAGCAGTTGATATTTAAATTTAACATATTAAAAATCTTGCTAATTGAAATTGGATAATTTTCTGCCAGACAGGGCTGTGGCTTTGGAAACAGTCTTCCTGACCTCACCATAGGGTGAAGAAGGATCAAGACCAACTAAGGGGAAGAAGGGGAGAAGTATGGTCTCCTTTCCTACTGATCAGAGAACGCAGTGTTCCAGAAAACATCTTCCTAGTAAAGCAGAGATTGTCCTCACTTACATCCCTAACTATATATACAGGATCCCTTTGCCTGTACCATGTAGGAGGCAGCCATGGCTGAGCTCTGGCATGGGATGGCATTGGCTTGCATTGGGTGAGCTCAAGAGGTTAGCCCAAACCCCTCCTACCCTTGTTTGTGTGTACAAGCTAATAAACACAGTAAACAGAACACTTGGACCTGCACTGGATAAATATAGTTGATATAAATGGTTTTAAGTTGAGGGAGGGAAGATTTAGGTTGGATGTCAGGGGGAAGTTCTTTACAGAGAGAGTGGTGAGGTGATGGAACAGGCTGCCCAGAGAGGCTGTGGATGCCCCATCCCTGGAAGTTTTCAAGGCCAAGTTGGATGGGGCCCTGGGCAGACTGGGCTGCTATGAAATGGGGAGGTTGGTGGCCCTGCCTGTGGTAGTGGTGTTGAAGCTTCATGATCCTTGAGGTCCCTTCCAACCCTGGGCATTCTGTGATTCTATGATTTTTTGATTCTTTGGTTCTTTGATTCTACGACATGACCAGTCCCATACAACATAAAAAGGGAATGAAACCAAAAGACAGTGTCAAAGCTGGCCTTTTTTCCAGAGCATCTAAGAGTAGTTTTCTGTCAGTCCTTCCCTCTTTTAAGTCAAGCCACTTGCTAGTCTGCTGATTTCATCAGGGTGAACGAGTGCCAGCAAATGAAAACTGTTTCTCATGTGCAAATCATCATGTTATGACTCATAGTCAGCTATATTACCAGTTCCAAAAGCTGTCTTTACCTCCAGGGCTCTGAACACGTCACTGCTTATAGCCAGGATTGAAGGAGGAACAAGTCATTTTAATGAACCACTCAACCTACACTGAATAAGTGAGAGGGGCTGAGAAGAGAAGAGCAATCAGCAGTCCTTCTCAGCAATTAGTTTTGAGTCTGTTCTCTTAGATTTTTTCATAACCAAGGGTCGGCATATAGCTGCTAATTTCTAGGTAGCTGCTGTAAGTTCATTCAGAACTCTGCTGAGCTTTATTCTGGTATTGTGCATGAGAAGTCAGGCTGTGAAGAGGCAAATTAGCATTGATGAGGCTGAGAAATAAGCTTGTCTATGGACAAATGAACATAGCATAGAAGCAGAAAGGAAAATCACATCACAGGTGGCTTAAAAAAATGAAGGTATGCAAAAAAAATACTTTCTCATTCTAATCATGCAAGGAGCTGAGTATGGGCTTGCCCTTCCAGAGGATCATTGTTCACTCTGCAGGGGAATATTTCCTGATGGGAGAACTGGGTCACCAGAACAGGAGTCCAGGCTTGTCACTTCAGCAGATTAAACACAAGTCAAGTTAGTGTTCAAACCTCACACTCTGACCCAAGGAATACGAGCAGGTGCTATACAGCCTCTGAGCCAAATCACCAATAGAAACAGTTCTGCAGTTTTGATCTTGTAGTCTACCTGAATTTCCCCCGAGTTTGGTGCAAAAAAAAAATTGAACAAAAAAAAAACAGATTTTGTATGTGTCACAGAATCTAAACTCTTCCCCATGAATATGTATAAGCTGTAAATTATAGTCATTTGCATTGTTCGCTTCATGCCCAAAAAAGCAAATGTCACATTCCTTTCACTTACTTCACTTGATATTTCTATTGATGTTGATAGGACTACCTGGGTTTGAAAGCAAACAGGATTTAGCTTCAATTGTCATACGACTTCAGATAAGATTGTATTGATAGGACTCAGTATTATAGTTTTACACCAGAAAGACTCATGCTGAATATAGAGAAGGATGGCATTTTATAACATGGAATTGCACTTTACTGTAATTAAAGGTGACCAATAACATTTATGATCTCTTCCTCCTAGCTGTTGTTCCAAGACAATGCTAATAAAGCATATTTTAAAAATTGCTCCATTATTGCAATTCTCTTCTTATTCTTGACCTTCAGAAGAAGCCGAAGGTCATTCAGTGGACTGAAATAGGAGAACTGGGTATAATATCACAGAATACCCAATCACTCTGTGAAGACAATGGAAGTACTCAGTCCTTGAAGTATGACAATGAAGGTCACAGAGTATTATGAGCTAATACACAGAAAAAAGGCAAGTCAAAGTTTGCTCCTGAATGTCAAATAAATTCTGATCTACATCATAGAACTATGGGTTGGAGATGCCTCACTCACCAGTTTTTGTATTACTTCACAAGAAGTTCATCTGGAGCCATTTTACATCCATGATCTACCAGCTCTAAGGGAAATCAAAGCAGGGTCCCTGGGGACAAGTCTCATCTCCTTGAGAGTTACAATGCTTTGTAGTCACAGCAAAATCAGGAGTACACTGAAAGTATTTTGTGTCTTAAGGCATTTAGTATTTTCAATTCTAGGATAAGAGATTTATGCAAATTTATATATAGTAACAGTAAACTTATAAGATATCCTTTCACCTTTCACAGCCAAAAGGCTGATGGGAATTTTGCATTTTCATTCAGTGATTCTCCCTTTCCTGTGTAAAACATTGCTTTCTCAAAAAAAAATTTGTTTTGTGGCAATTACTATTAAAATGATGGCTTTAAATAATAATACAGCCTGTTGTCACGCTCTTGTTGGCACTATCAGTTTAAGCCACAATTGCTCTTAGGGTGAACTTCTGAGCACAGGGCACATCAAGCAGTTCTGTTACCTGAGGGATGATGCATTTGGCCCTTTACAGCAGCATTTTGCACATAAAAAGAGATTTTCAAAAGAGAGGAAATTAGACAGCCAGTTCCAGTTGAATTGCAATGAGATCTGAGGACCTATTTCCCATGAACCATAAAAGCCATAGTTCGGATCATGCTCTGGCATGCAGATTAATGAGGAATGCTATTTATACTAAATAGTATATATGTGGGCTGGTTTGCAGCAGTCTCACAGCTCTTTCATCACCCTAAGGATGAATTGTTTTAGGCTTCTAAAAACAAACAAATAAATTATTCTGGGCTGAAATGACAATCCTCTTCACAGTCAAAATTGGTTTGAGGCAATTAGTCACTGAGTTAAGCTACTTTTATTTAGCCTATTTCTATTCTGAAAAGCATTTTTTTCTACTTCATCTACTTCTTCCTTTTCAAGCAACATTCAGTTTTGTTTCTTTTTTATTCTTTAAATGTGAAATATTTACAATAAGAAGGAGATGGGAAAGGTAGAGTGCCAAAGGTGGCTTTGCCAAACTGTTTGGTCCTAATAGAGCCTTCTTTGAAGAGCTCTACCTGTGCTGTGGAAGATGGATGATCAGGCAGAAAGAGGAAGAAACTACATTGAGGGATCACAATGTCCATCTTTCTTTTGGAGACCATTTCCAAAATTGTGGGTTTAATCCTCCACAGTACAGCTGAAATATCAGGAAAATATCCCATCCAAGCCACCAGGGAAAATGAGAAAGCTATTAACAAAGACAATATGCAACAGGCAGTCCCTATTTGGCTAGCTTTGGCCTATTATATATTATCATTCAAAAATACAGATCAGACTCCTCTCTTCTCCTCTCTTCTGCCCTGTGTTACTTTCCAGTCTCTAGTATAGTCTTCCAGAGGATTTTTGGCTCCAAATCATCCTTCCATTAAATTCAGTAGAGTCCCATTGTCTGATAAGAAGCCACCAGACTGTGCTAAGCTGAACACCAGACCAGAGCTGACTAGCTTCCCTGCAACAGGTTAGTGACCTCCAGAAATCAACTGGAAGGAAAGAGGAAAGTAAATCCTGTTAAACTGAACTATTCAGATGGATTAAACGCAGAATTTGTACATCCTCTGTAGTGAGGTCATAAAGTGTTGCAAAGCATGAGAAAATGAAAAACTAATTCCTTCCTCTGTCATCCAAAATCTTAAGATAGTTGTTTGTATAGTGAGAAAGGTACATTTGAAATCAGTGGGGTGATTAGTGTGTCTCTGTGTTTAACAAAAGAAAATCAAAATGAGAATTGCAATTAAGAATCAGTCTTACTCCTTACAAGATTCTTTTAGATGAATTTCAACTGTTTGAAGTGGAGGCTGTCTAGATTTAGCTATGATGCCCACTTCTAAGAAAGAATACTTTCAGATTTCACTTTACTATTAATATGTTTAGTGTCCTTCTATAGCCTATTAAGAAAAGCCCCAAATCTCCCACTGTTTATTGGAAGTGTGACCTTGTTTCCAGCACCTGGAGTAATTGTAGGTAATCACAAACCAGACAGAATAGCTGTAGTAAGATAAGAAAAAATCATTATGTCACACAAACTTGAATTAGGCTGACTGCACATTAAAAAGTTACAGTGTAAAATCTTACCTCTTGTTAAATCAGTGGTAAAGAAGTGCCAACTTCACTTAGGAAAAGCTTTATAGCAAGTTTTACTTAGTGAACATTAGAGTCATTCTACAGCATTTATAAAGGTTGTAGCAGTTCTTAATGAGAAGCATAATTAAGGTTTCTATGCAATCACATCTAATTTCCTGCTACAAGAGAAATGAAGTCAAAGTCCTGATTTCTTTTTTTCAAACAGTAGTGCCAGTGCAGGAGATGGGGGGTGGGGAGATACTTTTTTATCTATTCATGCTTTGGAAATTTGTTTTGATATTTGGAGTATGCATGAAATTTCAAAGCAAAACCATGAAAAGGACTGATCAAAAGGTTAATTAGTTTCTCCCCTCTTCTTTAGTGAATGTTTTAGTATATCCCTCACTTTTTGGAAGAAATTTATCACTAGTTACAATTTTGTCAGTTACAAATGTTATGTTTGGATTTTATTTTATTTTATTTTATTTTATTTTATTTATTTATTTTTGAGGGGGGATTACTTTAGAAAGCAGAGAGGTGCCAAAATCAGAGCACTTATTTCCCAATTAAAGAGCAAGAGTAAGCTGAGGATCTTGCCATCGACACAAATTACTTGATTACCCCAAGAAAATGCCCTCCAAGGCAGACATCCAGAGTTTGGCATTACTTTAGCAGCATATTCTGTGTACACAAGCACAAAGATTTTGTTCCCAGAAGTATGAATTTGACAGCTTTTTTACGCAGAAAATTTAGCTAGGAATAAAGTATTTGCCATATGTTGATTTTTCTAGGCAAGAGAAAATGAGCCAGCTATAATTATAAGAGTTGATGTCTCCTAATTCTTCCTTCTTTGCATGAACTCTTTAGCAGAATGTACTTATTAGGTACGAAATGATGTACAAATAAGTGAATGTAAAACCCATGTTTATCTTCCAGGCATTCTCCAGGTAACCCTGTAGTAATTTCCCCAAGCAATCAGGTAAATAACAGATTCTCTGGGGGATGGAACTTATATGCAACTTGTCATGTAAGTAGAGAACAATTAATTACACTCTTATTTACAGTTTGTCTGATAAGACCATTAAATAGCAAGTAACAAGAATTCCAAGGTGCTGAAATGATTACTCTCACCCCCTCAGTATGTAAACATAAAGGAGATAAAAAGAATTTGGTACTGAGTTACAGTGTGGCCCCTCACAGTGATGGGGCTTGGTTTTGGAAAAACCAGAATCACAGATCCTCTGCTCTAAAGGTGAAATCAAATTTTGTTGGCGCACTGCTAAGTCACAAAGTATTCTAAAGAGTCTTAAAAGTCATTAACTGTGATTATCTGCTCTCAAGTCCTATAAGACTGCATACATTACTCAGTTTTTGATCTCAGATACATTCTTCATTCTTGTGAATTTCCTTAAGTCAGCTACTTTGAACGGTCACTGCCTCTGTTTGTATTTATAAACTTCAGCTTCTTTATTAAATCATGAGAATCAAACACTAACTTGACTCATGAATTACAAACCACTGATTTCTGCAAAGGAAGAAAGGAACTTTATGGGAACCAAAACCAACCAACCACCCAAACAAACAAGGAGAAAAAAAAAAGATGTTGGAAGCTGTTCCAGTATTCATGTCACATTTGTCTGTACCCTGTTTAAAATTTCATTCTGGTGGAACCAGGACATCTATCACAGGTCTCTCAATTCTTCTCTGACAAGATGTAGATACGGTCACATAAAGGCACTGCACTTGCCAGTGGAATGTGTAAGGTGTTCTTACTCTACGTAAAAGTGAGGGCCTAAAACTTCAAATTGCAGTTATAAAAATAAAACAAAGGGTAGAAGGGCAGGAAAAAAGAGGACGAGGCCTCTTTCATTTGAACCATGAATAAGTAATTCCCTGGGATTAGCATACATTATTGTATTTGCATATATATATTTTTTTCTGAATTAATTTCACTGCATCTGGATAATGATCTTAGCTTACCAAGAGAAAACTGATGGAAAAAAAAATAAAAGTTATGCTAACAGAAATAAATGGGTTTAAGAGATGGGAATGTGGATGTACAACCTCTTTTTGTAGGTCACTACATAATCCAGCTCCAACGCCACCAGAGAGCAAATGTCTCTGCCTTCAGGTAGCAGCAGATTAGCCTTCCTGGGACCTACCGTTATAAGGTTCATCCCCAAAATCAGAGGACTGCACCGTGAGCAGCAACCCCTGAGGTGGAGGTCAGCTTGGAAGAGGACACATTTCATGTGGCCATCCCAGGGATGATGATCATGGAAGGCAGAAGCTTGAAGGAAACTTGGCCTTCTTCATATAAATGATGCTCTGGCATCAATCACACTGTTCTTAATTTCTGCTGCTAGCAAAGGGAAGAACAACATAAGTGAGAGCTATTCCCACATGCTAACTTACTATCAAGTTAAATTGAGTGATGGCCCTAGAAATTATAACCATCTGCAAGGTATGCATGCAGTACAGCAAACTCCCTCCTATAAACTCAGAGATGAGTCTCCTTCTGTAAAGATGAGCAAGATTGGCAGCTAAAATGGGAATATTCACATGGGTATTAACTATTAATCATTTACTACTGCTATTATTCAGTTCTAGGGAGAGAAAAACCCCTCCTAGCTACAGTTTATTCAAGAAATATTTGTTTAAAATCATATTACCATAGAATTCAGGCACTACTTTACACAGTTTCACAGCTAATAGGTCTTGACATATGTTTAAATATCAGGTAGTGCCTGAGATATTTTTTCCCCACCCATACTATTTTGTGTATACTTCTTACTGCATGTTATGAGTGATATCACTAAATACAGTAAGTATAGCTTGTAATGAAAGCAATGTGATACTTTGATTTGAAAAAGATTAAGTAACCCAAATCAGTAATCTAGAAAATAAAATTGCCTGTGATGAAGGAAGAAAAACAAATCTGCCCCATCCCCCAGAACAAAGCAGCCGAAGAACATTACCTATATCTTATCCACTGGCACAGTCTGCTGACCCACTTCCTTGCAGCCAAGGCACAAGAAGCAGATTGCAGCAGATTTTTGAAAGCTGTATCTCCAGCCTAGTTTCTTTCAAAGAGCTGTCAATTCTGTGGCACGTGGCACATCACAGACTGATTTCAGCCTTTCAAATGGCTTGTGTCAATTCATCTGAGTCTCAAAACTGTGTTTTATAAAACAGTATCAACAGTAGCAAAGTAAAAGGAATAGAAAAAAATGTTATGCAGGATGATGTGTACACAGATATTTTAGGAATGTTTATTACGTTTAAAAAACATACCAAAAACTAATTAGCCTGTTACCAAAATAACTGTATTTTTCTTAGCTAATTCTATGGGGTTAAATATAAGAAGTAGGACAGATAACAACCAATACAAATAATTTGAGAAATCTTTACATTCTGTGGAGATCCAAACACTGGAGTTGTATGTATTGAATTACCTCATAATTGCACTACAAGCTTCGTGCTTTTTTCTTCCAGTACTGAGAGTTCAATGCAGGCTATGCTTTACATAGCCAAAGCTGAGGAATCAGTTGTTTTTTTCATGTTCTCTAAAAATCAATTTAAAAAATCACAATCATCTAATTAAGGATTTAAATGTTTGCGGAGAGAATAAGGACATCGTGTGTACAACAGTGAGTATCCTGCTTACCTCTATATGGGTATTGTAAACAGAGTTTAAATAGGTACATTATAACGTATCCCAGAACAAGCTGTCAGACTTTCTTCATTACAAAGCCATGCTTTTGGGTGCAAGAGATTAAAGGCTAATGATCTAACAAGGACAATCCTTTTAATTGGTTAGATAAGTAACTCAGATCTCGTATGCCTCCTCAGACTCACTGTGCTAACAGCTTGGGTGTGCAAGTTTGTGTGATTCCAGACAGTTTCTACTGGCAGGGAATCTGCTTCCTTCATGCTTTTTCACTGTTTCTACCTCTAATTAGAGAATCAATGTTGACTGAAATGGAAACTACCAAACAGTGTCGACCACACTCTTTTCTGCACCCAAAAAGTGAAGTAGGAGGTCACTAGTATGTATCTTAATTTCATCCAGGATCTCCCATCTTAACACATAATATGTAGAACAGAAAGAGGATTGACCAGGTTTCAGACATAATCACTAAGTCTTCAGGGTGAAATCTTGACTCTAGAAAAGACAGCAGTAATCAGTTCTGGATTTAAAATATTTGGCTGATTCTTTAATACTCACCTTCCATTAATGTTCTTTTACACATCTTCCAGAGCTTTGAAAACCTTAGTCCAAATGACTTCATTCAAAACTGCTGAAATTATCCAAAAGCTTTCATGAACAGGAGGTACTGAATTTCATCTGCTTTCCGCAATATAAATTCATGTATAGTCTGAAAGGTGCATTTAAGAGATATGAACTTCAGTTACAACACCCAGCAAGTCTAATGGGAGTTTCAAAATTACAGAGGAAGCAGAGGCCAGGCAAGTTTCCCTGTGATGTTCAAATATTAAAGAGAAAGATTCTAACATCAGCTCTGAACTTTGTGGAAATCCAATGTCAGGTTTTGGTGAAGCAAAAGACTGACACAGAATGCAAACCTGAATTTCCCCTTGCTTTAGAGGAAGTAGAAACAAAAATTACAGGAGAAGAAAACCGGCATTCAGAAAATACTAATCTTCCATTTCTCCTTTTCTGGAATCTTTGTCTGGAATAATGGGGGGAAAAAAAAGTACGTTTCAAGATATCCATCCTTTTCAGCATCACACACCAAACCCCAAGAAGCAATTTAGCTATTAATGAAGTTTAAGGTTGTTGTTAATTCTCAAAATGTTGTGATTTTTTGAAGCACACATACAAAAAAAAAAGTCCCCAAACGTACTGTCATGAACTGCTAGAAACACTACACTCCTAACTTTTCATGTAATTAACGGAAAGCTTCTAAATCACATTTCATTTGAAACTCAGTATTCAAAGATCACAGGATTGCTAAGGTTGGAAAAGACCACTAAGATCATCAAGTCTACCCATCAGCCCATCCCCACCATGCCCACTGACCACGTCCCTCAGTGCCACTTCCAAATGGCCCTTGAATACCTCCAGGGACGGTAACTTCACCACATCCCTGGGCAGCCTGTTACAATGCATCACCACTTTCTTAGAAAAAAAATAATTCTAATATTCAATCTGAACTTCCCCTGGTGCAACTTGTGGCCATTACCTCTCTAACCCTATTGTTGCTACCTGGGAGAAGCGGTCGACCCCCATTTTATTTCAACCTCCTTTCAGGGAGTTGTAGAGAGACAATAAGGTCTCCAGTGAGTCTCCTTCAGACTAAATAACCCCAGCTCCCTTAGCCACTCCACATAAGACTTGTGCTCCAGATCCTTCAGTTTTGTTTCCCTCCTTTCAACATGCTCTAGGGATGTCAGGAAACTTCCAACACTGTATTTTAATCAAGTCTCTGCGGCATCAAAAATCATCTTCCTACACTGTTGTGGGCCAGAGAAGTCAGCACGACATGGTCACTCAGGAAACAATCCTGGATACCAGAACCAGAAAGCAAGTCTCTAGCTTCACTGCTGGATTCATCCCATCCCCATCTGTAATGATGCAAAATTTGAGCATCTGGTCTAAACAAGTAAGACTCATTCTCTCTGGGCAGGGCTGACTGGGTTTGGGAGGTAAGTTATTGCACCTTAGCACCTATTTTCAGAACCTGGGATGAGCAATACTCTCTCCTCCTCTGGGTATACAGCAAAGTAAACTTATTTTAAATGGCTGATAAGAGGCAAACCAAATCTCATGCTGGACACAAGCCGCAGCTGCCATGGAAAGGCACCAGAAAGGAGTTTCTCTATCTGCAAGAGGAGGTCTAGGCACCAACACAGGCTCATTAACCACTGCTCCCAGACTTCTCCATCACAAACGCAGCTGCACTTCATTGGCAAACAACTTTACTATGGTTTTATACTGCAGAGACCAATTCTGCACTTTCTGCTTGTGGAAGTGTTCTGGCTGAGTTTAACAGAACTACACACGTGAGAGGTAGCCTGGCCCTGTGCCTACCATCTCCTGAGCCATGGAAACCCAGTTTTTCTGTGCAGGCTGGGATGTGGCTACACAGCCAGCGGGTGAAGCCCACCTCACTGTGGCTCTGCTGCTAACAGCAGATGGTCTGGTTAATCAAAAACAGGTGTGGAAGGAAGTCCCTGAGATATAGTCACATCTCAGGATGCTCTTTTTAAACAGCAGAAATCTCCAAAAAGCACAGTGGAAGCTGCTCTGGTTACAACAATCTGAGAGTATGGCTGGGCCATGACTCAGATGGTGGAAACCTCATCCAAGTCACTGAAGCTTCATGTGAGAAACTGGAAGTGAATCCAGACAGAAGAGTTAAAATCTGAACCTATGCCTCTCATGCTGTGTATGCAAAATACCAGTTTCTTCTCTGTCTCTCTTGGTTTTTACAATCAGTATGGGATAAACAATGCAGCAATATTATCCTGTTGTTATTGGGCCAGTCACTAATTTACCAAGCTACCCAGGCAAGGAAGGATTATTTTAACTAATCAAGACAAAGCACAGCATTTAAAATGGAATATTTGCATTAAAGCAGACAATTCAGAATTATAAATACTGTTGAGTCTGAAATTATGATTGTTAATCTTTCCTCATATAACAATGTTCTTCTGACACAAACTGTAAATCATTCCTTTTCTTGCAGTAGATGAAGCCATCACACAGAATGATCAATTATAAACCTGAATACAATTAACAAGGTGAACTTCCTTTACTTTTAGTACAGAAGGGTAATACTGATGGTATAATACCGATGTTAATGCATTTCTTGTGACTGAAATTCAGTCTGTACTCAGTAACTCACTCATTCCTGTAGTCAGCACAGGCAGCAGCTCTCTCTTGGATCCTATTTTCCTCTCTGCAAGTGCACTGTACATGCATGACACCAGCAGGTTACACAGCTTGCCTAGTGCATATTTCTGAAAACACAGATTGCAGGTAGGTCCCAAACTCTCCGTGAACACATTCTTTTTGGATCCTCTCTTACATGTCTATAAATTAAGCGCATTAGACTGAGAATTTTATATATATATATTTTTTTTATATTTATGTATTTATACATTTAGGAATTACCAATAACTGAAATCCTGTTTCAAAAGGACATGTCAATCTACTATAAAAAATAACCAGAAAACATAATTCAGTTTCTTCATTTCTTTATCAATTACAGGAAGGTGAGATGTGTGCTTTGCAATCTGCAATTTAAACACAGGTGGGAAATCATTTAAAAATAAAATTCTGTATAATTAATTTTTGTTCTCCTATAGAGATGAGATAGACATTAGCAAGTAATTGAACACTTCTACTAACTCTCTCCTCGCCTCTCAGCATCTTTAGGCGCCAGGATTTAACTACTGTTTGTCCCATGGTAGTGTGCAGATACGTTCCCAATTCACCAGAATCTCCTATTTATCTATGTTGGAGTATAAACCCAAAAATAACCACTTCCAGTGCAAAACTGTATTTACCAAAGTGCAGCTAAGAAAAGTTTTGTTGAAGTTTTACACTAGTGCTGCTATTAACCTCTTTAAGAGTACTACTGATCTTCTACAACAGGGATATTCTGGATGCTCAGGATGCTTAGGCTGTCTCATTGCCAAAATATAACAGCAATCAGTTTGCTGATCAAGTTAATGCCTTCAAGGAAGTCTGTTATAGGATGTGAAAAGCAGCAGTCCCAGTACGCAATCCCTTTACAAACTATAGGAGATGACTACAAAACTTTTCATTGACACTGATTCATTTTTCTCAATAGTTTTCTGAAGACTTACCACAAACCATCTATGCAAGACACATTTAAAAATACTTGCAAGATGAAACACATCTGAAACTTCAATTTAAATTAAAACAGGCAAACAAACAAACAATTTATCATCATCTGTCTCATTTGGGGGGGCAAAATTTTCTCTTTTCCACTTTAAAATAAACAAACAAACAACAACAAAACCTGGTAATGACGTACACTGGACTCACAACTCCCCTCGGGACAGAACAACTGAGTTTTGCATTCAGAAGTATAAAGGCAATTTTTCCTCTTAAGTCTGTAAGCCAACTGAGGTTTGCATATTTGTTCCTACCACTGTGTCACCACTGCAGCTTAGAACCTCTCCATTGCTCCATGACCAACACACCACCCAATATGCTACCAAAGCCCACAGTCAACCTGCCTTGCTTTCTCAGGGGGCTTTTACACCAGTGACAGCACAGACATGTATGCCATAAAAGGGATATCTTCCTTGAGGAGGCCCTCCACTGCCCGCAGCTGCACCTTACAGCTGCCATTTAATTCCTTTTAGATGAGAACCCATCCCAAACCACCAGCTCTCCATCTACGGACTCTGTGCTTCCAATGATACCCTCTGAAAGTATGCTGCAAAAAACACACTTTTGGAATTCTTGTTCATTTTTTCTTTTTGCTTTTGCAACCATGTGGTGTGACTTGTTTTCTATCGAAATTACAAGAGCTAATAACAGTGATATTCAAAGACAAGGTCATACACCTTCCAGAGAAAGAAAGTAATGCTGTTTACTAGTAACGTGACAGATTAAGTCCCAATATGTTGTGCAGAATCACAACTGTTAGTAATTATGGCCACAGAATTTAGTACAGGCTCTGATGTATATCACATAGCCACAGCAATAGTCCTGGAAAATCTATTTTATGGGCCATCAAGCTGTCCTGGGGTAGAAGAGAACCAATTTATCTACCAGAAAGCTTGGCGTATGATTAATGGAGGGAATGTACATAATTAAGATAGACACAGAAGACCCAAACAAACTTGCATTAAATGCTTCCCAATAAAAGATAAAGGAAATTAAAAACAATTTTAAAAGGATTTGGAATTCCATCTTTTTAATATTACAGTATAATATTTTTAGAGAAATAATCCTGGCACAGCTATAGCCAACTGAGCTGAAAGTCACAGGGTCTGATGTTGACTTCAGTTATCCTTGTAAAAATCAGTGTAAGACCATAACTGTAGATGAAGTTCATTTGAATCCACAGTGTAGGTGACTAAGCAGAGTAATTGGCCCACTTTTTTTTTCCCTGTGAAATATAGTATCTATTTGAATAGCAGCTATTTTCTCTAAAACAGTCTTTTTGCGTAATCACACTCTTTTTCTCACTATTTAGTATTCTACTGGAAGTTAACTACTGAGCTCTGCTAAATGACTGCAAATGGTGTGCAGAAAAATCTTTTCTACCAAGGTCACAAAAACACAATCCAAAACATTTATTGGAGAAATACAACTTCACATGCTTGGAGCAAAAAGCAAAGTACATCCGAAAGGAGATGATGCCACTGGGGCTGCTGAAGCCCAGCAGGGTGAGGTGATGTTGTAAGGGAGCGGGCACTGAGCAGTGCAGGAGGAGACATGGGTGAAGCAGAGAGTAAAAAGCAGGTAAGGGAGGAAAGTAGACAAGGGACAGATGGGTAGGTGTGAGAAATGAGCTGGTATTTTATTTGAAAAATTACAGACCTGACCATCCCTCCATTTGTCTTCTTTTTAGAGAGAGATGAAAGTTTAGGATTGAAATGTTCTTTCTGGAGAAACAAAGTATTTGCTATGAAGTTGCCTAAGCTTTTATATCTTTTCAAGAGCAACAAAATACTTTTGTCAGTCAATCCAAGTGATTATTTTGCCTTTCAAGCATTCAGAAGACCCATCCTCCACAATATTTTTTTGCATAGCATTAATAAATAAAACATCCACACTCTCTGCCCATTACTGCAGAGAAAATCTTGTATGTAATTCATGAGAGAAGAAAGAAAGGAAAGAATCATTGATTGTGCGTTTCCCCAGGATTTTTTTTATTATTGTTATTTTTGGCTTTCCAAGAAGATGCTGCTCTTCCTCTTCCCCTTCAGTACAGAATCCTAGTTCCACTAGATTTGCCTATAGCTTATTCTGGGATGAGCTTCCCACCAGCATTTTAAGTACCAGTCAGCACTCCAATACAATGATGTGATGATGTGAATGGTAACAGAAGCACTCAGAAAACATCACAACTGAAGTACAACAGCAGTTCCTCTGTGGCTGGAGTCAGATGTGCATCAGAGATGCACCAGCACAGCCCAGGTGCACTGCAAAGCAGGACACAGCATCTGCTGTGTCATCTCATAAAGACCTAAAAGAGAAAAGACCAGCTGAGAGCATGGTATTGGCACCTTCTCCCCAGCCAGAAAAGTTGCCTTTCTCTGAAAATAGGAAAATACAGTACAATTTCTCCTCCTTTCCATAAGTGGCTGTTGTAACAGGGACAGCTCAGGACAGGGACACAGAGTCACAGAACTGTAGGACCACTGGAGATCAGCTAATACAATCCTCAGCTAAAGCAGGTTCCCTACAGTAGGGTTGAGTCCTGCAGGAAAGCCTAAAGGGGTGGGGAACAACCCAGGCCCACCAAACCCCTGCTGCCCTCTGTTTGCATGGTTCTCATGCTACAAGCTCCCAAAATCTGTCCCTTGTTAACCTCTCCAAATGTTGGAAAATAGAATTCACAAGAACTCCTCCATCACTATCAAAAAATTAATATTTTTTTAAAGCAAGTAAAACCATTTTTGTTTAATCCCCCATAGTCAAAGTAGCAATATTTAAACGTATTGTTGTCAGGGGATCCAGGGGAGTATCTTCATCTTGCCTCTCACCAGGAACAACTTATAGTTTGATCTAACTGGTTATTTTGACATAGCTCCTTTAGCCATCACGTCTTTCTATTCCTCTAGTAGCACAGATTTAGCATTTCAGGCTAAGTACATATGTTGGATAAGAACATAATCCTCAGATCTGGGTATAGAAGCTCATGGTAAGAGGATGGCTCTGCATACAAATTGAATACACTGAGATACAGGAGGAAAAAAAAGCTAAAACACGAAACCCAATATGCATATTGTGAAGGCCTTCTGGTATTAGAAGAAACCATCAGTTATCTAGTTTGACATCTTTAGAAATAGAGGGACTAGAGAAGGAAAAGAAGGAGAGAGAAAAAAATTGATATGACCTTTAGTCCGATACACCAAGTAAAGACTTTAGATAAATACTTGCAGAGGAGGAATATGCCAATATGCAAAGAGGAAAAGAGATAAATGAGACTAGACCACTTCAGCAGAGAAAAATCTCAGAGCTCCCATTTATCAGCCATTTCTGACAGCATGGAGATGGATTTATCATGGGGCAGAAGGGGACACACTCTATTAGGCTTCTTAACATAGCACATGCATTCTTGGGTGTGGGATGCAGACATCTCTCTGCAGTCCATCTGCTTCCCCTCCTCCTGACTGAGGCTCAGCTCCTAATGCAAAAGACTTCTCAGTATCACTGCAAAAATTCACACTGGGCATCCAGCAATCGCCAGTCATCTGTTGTATAGAACTGTAGGAATAGGGGGTAGCATTTCCAGACAAAACTACAAAGGATGTAGGCATGGTCTGACACCATTAGACTTTGTCCTTGCAAGCTGCAAAAGACACAGAGAAACAACCCACTGTGGAACTACAGAGTACATGTGAAAGCCCTGCATCCACCTGACATGCAGTTGCATATCTGTGTTTTTAATTCTTTATTCATTTTCCAAAGCATTAGTAATCAGCTGAATTTGTGCATTTAAATTGCTCTACAGGTGGGGAGCTCTGAATCCCATCAATCTGCATCCCCTTTCCCACACACCCATAGATCTGCTGGGTATATGTCATGCAGCCTCAGGCTCTTTTTCCTGCTCATCATGCTCCCCGTGCAGAGGGCTCAGAGATTGCTGCAGCTAAATCGAGCTTTGAAGAGAGCTGGGATTAGAGAACCAAACTTTCTGAACTCATAGTCTGAGCACAGCTGATCCGCTCTGGGCCATGCATGACATCTTGAAATCCCTTCTAACCATTTCTCTTATGCTAAATATAAAAGAGGTGCAGAGGTTTTTCTTCTTACTATAAACTCATCTCATTCCATGTAAGCTCTGTTCCACACGATATCTTCACACTTTCCGCTGACACTTCCATTTCACAAGTGGCAAGCACATTCCACAGAATTCTCTCATTCTTCCCAAAATAAATTAAATCTGGCATTGTGGGGTCTTCAGGGAAAAAGCATCATTTTGCCTATCTAACAGATGACATAAGTTGGGTTGTGGGTTTGGTGTTTTTTTTTTTTTGGAGGTGAGGGGAAAGGGAGGACTGTAAGATATGACATCATGTTATTCACTTGAAGATCTGCCTTTTTTAAAGTTAAAAGTAGAAAGCCTTTTTTTTGTGGTGATTCTGTTTAGTAATTGGGAGTCACAGAACTGACCTGAAGAAAACAAGGACCACAGAACAGGACAAGAAGGTACTTTATTTTGCAAGGAGACTTTTATTTTTGTGGGAGTTTGATTTAGATTTTGGTTATTTTTTAACTACATTGTACAGAATAAAGGAATCTTCATACTAGCACAGACATGCAAGCATATGAAATCATGACCTAATATAATTTAAGGCAGAATCTGTGAAAACACTAATGAATCACCAAACACATCCTCCCCTCTGACATTACAAATCATCAGTAATAAAATGCCAGTGTGACACAGAGTCAGGCAGCAGAAGCTGTAATTACAGTCCAGAGTAACAGTTCCTTTGGAGCTCATTAACTGTATTGAGTACCTTAAATCTTGTATTGAATTTAGGAGCAGTAGTTCAGTTATCAATACAAAAAGTGCTAAGAGGATTTCCAGACCATATTCCACATGTTCCCTCTAGATATATATTATTCCACCTTGATTTTTAAAAATTTCTTTAACTGCATGTTTTGGTGGCTGATTTCTTTGCTTCAGTACTAAGCCAGTTGGGACGGAGAGGCCAGCCCTGCCCCAGTGCCTTTAATTCACATCACTGAAAAGTAGCTCTAGAGTAAAGATTTCAATGATTTTCTGTAGACCAAAGACCTGAATTTGTAAAACATTAGAAATGATGGTCCTTCTCCCAGAAATGTAAGTCAGAGGAAGGAAAAAAGAAAAGAAATGAAACTCTCAGCAAAAAGTCCTTCTTGAGAAACGTGAACACGTGAAACGAATTGTGCAGTGATGGCGGATACTTGCCTGACTCTGCAGAAAGTTTAAATGATAATTAAGGCACATTCTAACAATGGCAGCACTAAGAATTTTATCCTTGATGTTATATTTAAAACTCAAGCTCCAAGGAGCGAGACGATGCAAGAAAACAGCAGACTTCAGCAAAAAGGCATGTAACTGTAACCAAGGGCTTCACATTCTACAAAGAAAGATAGCCTAAGATGAATTTTTTAAATGACTTAAAAAATATATTAGAAGACAAGTTAATAGAAAAGTTTCATGTTCTTTCAAACCCCAATTCATTATTTTTAAAAAGGTTTAATTGACTGTCATTCATTTCATTTGGAGGCCTTGGAAGTTGTCCAGAGGTGGTGCAATCTCTGTCCATGGTGATATTCAAAACTCATCTGACACAGCTCTGAGGCCCCAACATCCTGTCCCTGTCTTGAGCTGGGCCTTGGTCTGCAGCCATCTCTTCCAGCCTGAATTACTCCTAGGTTCCAAGCAAATTCACTTCTCCCTGCATCCTCAAATGCCACAGCATCACTGCTCTATACTGTGGCATCTAACCAAGAAAACAATTCCGAATAATCCATTTTTTTCAGCTGGCCCATTGCAGGCCCTCCCACCTACAGGGCAGGGGTAAGAACATCATTGTTACCACCAACTTAAAGCCAACTAGAAGACTTCCTTGAGACAACCCAAAAAGTAGCCAGGAAAACAAAGATGTCCAGTGATGTCCAACCAGACCACTACCAACTTATATAACATAGTTATGACTACTCTCTCACCATTTTTTATAAGTACATATATTTAAAAATCATTCCCTACCTCTGACTTTAGCCTTATCCCTACATACTCAGGCAAATCTACATGGCAGATCCTGGCTTTCCTTGCCCTAGACATGACTGCTAGTTGTTGTCTTGGTTGTGCTATGTTATTGATTTTAGACAAAGAAGGTTGTTGAATGGGGAATGTGCATGAGAAAATTAGGTCTTTTCCTATAAGCACCAGATGAAACCTATATACTTTGAAGAACAGCAGGCGCAAATGTGTAGATGATGGATTTTCAGCTTAGGAAAACAAATTACATTATTCTAGACATTTCAATGGCAAGATTGATACCAACAGTTACTGCTAATGCTTATCCAGGAATCCTTTAGCTCTCATTTCAGTCATATAATTAGCACTCATAGGGAAAATTCTCTACCTTGAAAAAAAACTATCAAAGAAAACCAATAATTTAATTAAAACTGTAAACATCTTGATAAAGAAGTCAGTTTGTCTCACAATACATAGGTGACAAACAGCTGATTCTATATAACCACGACAAAGCACCATTACAAAAGCCAAACCGTAAATGGGTTATGTCCTTATTGGAGGTTATCTACAGAAAGAAAAGGGATGTGGCATTAACTGTATACAACTGGGACAAACAAAGCCTTGAAGATACACTGTCATTTTCCAAAACATTTTATTTCTTTTCCAGTTTATCTCCTAACCTCATAATGTTCACAATCATACTTAAATTGAGAATGAAATAATGCCACCTGCAACTGTTCTAGCCATGCCAGTTATTCTGGTGAGGCCATAAGGACAGGCGATCTGGCTCTGCTCCAATCTGAATGCTCAGGCACCATGTAATGGACATTTCAAAGTTTGCTTCCTCAAGCTGGACCCACTGCTTTCCTGCCTGGCTGATATCCAACACCTGCTGTAGTAACACCTACCAAGAAGAACTGGTATTCGACAGCCAGTCTGTTTTTCCACCGCATGAAAACCCCTTTGTCTCAGAATCAAGCACAACATCTGCCACAGCCAACTGGTCTTCAGTATGCTGCTTTGCAAGAGCCTCCTGCAACACCCAGGTCATTACAGACTACATAGAAGGGCAGAAAACTAAGTATGTGCAGGAGTCTAAGAAAAAAAGGATGACTTCATATTGAACCTGAGCACACTCAAAACTGTCACTGGTTTTTGGCATCACTTTTAACTCCAGTAGCCTACTAAAGAGACAGGAATTAGCTGTTCTGTTCAGATCCATATTTGAGCATGTATTTGATGGAGAATTTGTTTTCCATTCATCCACATACCCATGTTATTGTTGCAATGTCAACAAAAGTGGCTATATGCTGAATTTAAATCAAAACTCTTACTTGAGCAGTCCCTGAAAAGAAGACAAAGAGGATAATTATGGCTCTGCATAGGAAGAAAATGCTCTTTTTTTCTGTCTAGTGTTAGTTACATGACTGAATTCTCCTGCAAAGAGAATCCTCTTTCAAGAACAGAAGCATTAAGGTGTGCTCCTCCTACACTGGCTCCAGCAGCTGTATTAAAACAGACCTTTCAGTGACCCCCTTAGAGAGAGAATCCTATTCAAGATTTATTCAAACTGGAGTTTCAGCTATCAGACTTACAGATTCCAAAACTCAAAATCATCCTATGGCCTGCAGTTTGTGCTGCTGACACTGCAGTAAGCCCAAGGTCACCAGCATATCACAATTAGCTCTATGCTGCATGTCAAGCTTCATGGTACCACCTGGCAGAGATCGCAGATCTTCCTGCTACAGCTTGATCCAAAGCCCATTTTAAGCGACATAAAGACTTTTATTGATTTTGCTTAGATTTTGGATCTGTTCCCAGAAGCACAGTAGACTCTCTGATAGCTCCCAGCATCCTAAGAATTAGAGGCAAACCGCAGTTCTGGTTCCAGCTAACAGAGGTCAGTGTTTCACATGAGCGCTAAGGTGAGATGACAACATTGCCATCCATATTCATGACCTGCCTCCGTTTCTCTTAAATGGTAGTGACAGTGTTTGATGCCGCCAAAAAAAAACTGGCAGGGCTTCGGAGACTACGGAGTCTTGAGTTGATTTTCAAAGATAACATTTAAAATTTTTGATTTAACACATTGCTTTGTAATCCCACCAGAAAGGAATTTTAGACCAGTGAGCATTTTTAAATACACTTAAGTACTCACTATTGTATCCGTTTATTCTTCAGAAAACGTCATCATATTTCATGCTGTATGTAATAACTGCTAGTTAATTATGTAAAATCCCATCCCATCTGCTCTTATTCCTTCACACAGCAAAATAAGAGGGCTGGATTCTGCAGCCATTACTCACAGAAAGAGAGGCATTGATTTAATGGACTTCCCTGAAAAGGGATTACAATATAGTATCCTCCACTATTGATTTTGTGACATCATAATCTTTTCCTCGGAAGCAGACGCTGATGACTCAAGATAATATCAGTGCAAGATTAGGCAGTAGCAGCTGAGTTAGAGAAAGAAAATTATTGAACGACAAACCTACTGATTTACCACAAGTAGGCAGCAATAAATTATTAGTTATGTTCTCTGTTTTGAATGGAAGTTGCCTTAAAAACAAAAAGTTCAAGTGATGTTCCTCTCTTTCATCTCTTCCCTTTCTTACAGTTATTCCATTAAACTATTGCAAGCTATAGCATTTTCTGTGAGGGTTAATGGCTTCTCTTTGAAGGGATTAAAGTCACATTGATTATTAATTATTTTTGATGTTTTAAACTGATGTTAATATCCAGAAGCTCTGATGAGCAACATCCTGTAGAAATCAATACTGAACGGAAACAAAAGAAACAAACAAAAACAACTAAAAAAAAAAAAAAAAAAAAAAGCCATCAACCCTCTCCTCAGCTCCTAAGGGAAGCAATTGTGACTTATTCCTGTTTGGAAGGTATACTGTCCCCTGGAGAATACCAGCAACTGGCATGTATGATAATCACTTCTCGTTTATCTGGAGCATCCTTATTTTGATGTGTCTATCTTTCAGACTTCAGTCAGAGCCTGCAGGTATTTTGCGCGCAGAACAAAGCGAGGCACAGTACTGCTAAGCAAATAATAAATACATTAATTTCATTGCTGTTGGAAAATATTCATTTTTCTTAAATGTGCCTTTCAGTACTTCAGGAAAATACTAATTAGGATTCTTTCTGTGTTGTTGGTTGTTTTTCTTTTTTTTCCCCACCAATGCTCTCTACTGTTCCTTACCACATTTAAATAGGTTGGGGTTTTTTGTTTGTTTGTTCTTTTTCCTTGAGTTTAAAACTTCTTTTCTGTTTGCAGACAGAATGGGAACTAGACTCTTCCTTCTTGTCTGCTAGGCCAACCATGAACAAAGCCTTTACATATGAAAATGACTTCCATATGAACAAAGAGGAAATGATCCTAAATAGCTGAGGTGTGAATAGCCAACACGTGCCAAACAGCAAATTACACAAGGGCAACAAGAGAACTGGGACATTCCTTGTCTGCTCTGGGGACTCTTCTCAGCCTCAAAGAGCAACTCCTACAGTGCATCTAGTTCAGAAGGAAACGATTGAAAGCTCTTAAAATTGAATGAGTTTCTAAACTGATTGACAACTTAGTGACCAGAAACTACCCCTCTTATCCCAAAGATGTATTCCAAACTCATCATAACTAAATTGGAGACCTGCACGTTTCTAGCATGTAATGCAACCATATTTTGTTTAAATCCCGCTGAAATAACCGGAAGACTCATGTCTCATATTCCTAAAGGGCACTGAGGCCCAATCAGTTCAAAATCGTAACTGTTATATTATAAGCAACATTATCTGTTTTTCCCCAAAGTTCTTAAAGAATTAATTTGTTCATTTGTTTTCCCCTCAAGAGCTTCCTATTTACCAAATAGCTTCATCACATCTCTGGCTGCCTAAAAACAGCAGAGTTGTTGATTTTTCTTACCTCCATTAAGCTGCTCTGAAGCATTCAACTCCTGTGCTTAAATGGCTCTCTTGGATTTTTCCATCCCAATATCGTGCTCTGCATTCAATCATAGCTCCAATTCCACATATCCTCTACTTATGCCCATGCTGTCACCTCAAGATCAGCATACTGAAAACTGAGTATACTACCTTCCAGCTCTCTTCCCTGTTGCTATCAGTAGTATAATCAATTTGTCCATTACTGATGCTTAGTGTAAAGAGCTTCTTTCTCTAAATCCATGCATCTAATTGAACAAAAATGCAATAATAACTATAGTAATTTGAGAATAGCACATACTACTTTTGCTGTGGTACAACGTGCTATCTTTATGGTGAGCCAGACATGATGCATATCAATTATTTCTGGAACACATTCTCTTAAAAGCCACTGTAATTTCCTAGCATAAGAATGAAGAGGTTCCAGAAATGAAATACTGTGCATCACATTTGGCTTACTGGAAAGACAGAAGTCTTCTTACTTCAGAGTTGCTCCCTCCACTGACTATATTCATTCCAGATTATACAGCATTATGAAAAGCAAGGTAACTTTTCTGTTTCAATTATCTCCCATTCTCTATTCATTTGTTGTACACTGCAGATGTGGCAGTCAGTATATGTTGCTACATCAACTTCAACATCTTTTCAGCTATATATTGATGGAAGCTTAATAGAAAAGATATAATAGCTTTTGTGTGCGTATTAACAAACAACTCTCTTCACTTTCCTTCTGCACTAAATCATCATATCTTCTGGAACTTAGGAGCTTTCAATGGGAAAGACAAAAAGTCCAGCCAGGTCCTGTGTTCCGCTCTGACACTTCAACAGAAGACAGACACCATCTAGTATTTCACCTACTTGCTCAAGGTTAATACTTAGCTTCACTTACGATCCTAATTTCTTTTGCTGTGCTGTGCCAAAGCTCTTCAAGAGCATGATGGCTGCAATCCAGTAGAAGATGAAGGATGATGTCTTGCTTAGACTGGCAGCAACTCACTGACTTTGGATGAATCACAGGTGAGACTGTAATTATCACAGAATCATAGAATGGCCCGGGTTGGAAGGGACCTCAAGGATCATGAAGCTCCAACCCCCCTGCCACATGCAGGGCCACCAACCTCTGCATTTCATATTAGACCAGGCTGCCCAGGGCCCCATCCAACCTGGCCTTGAAAACTTCCAGGGACGGGGCATCCACAACCTCTCTGGGCAGCCTGTTCCAGCACCTCACCACTCTCTCTGTAAAGAACTTCCCCCTGATGCCCAACTAAATCTCCCATCCCTCAACTTTAAACCATTTCCCGTCATCCTGCTGTTATCAACACTTTCAAAAAGTTGATTCCTCTCCTGTTTGTAGGCTCCCTTTAGGTACTGAAAGTCTGCAATGAGGTCACCCTGCAGCTTTCTTTTCTCCAGGCTGAACAAGCCCAGCTCCCTCAGCCTGTCTTCGTAGGGGAGGTGCTCCAGTCCCCTGATCATCTTCGTGGCTCTCCTCTGGACCCTCTCCAACACCTCCCTGTCTTTTTTGTACTGGGGAAGCCACACTTGGACACAGTTCTCCAGATGGGGCCTCACAAGAGCAGAGTAGAGGGGGACAATCACCTCCTTGTACCTGCTGGCCACCCCTCTTTTGATGGAGCCCAGGATACCACTTGCTTTCCAAAACGCAAGGGCACACTGCTGCCTCATGTTAAGTTTTTCATCTATCAAGACCCCCAGTCCTTCTCATAGGGCTGCTCTCAAGGACTGCTCCTTCCAGTCTGTATGGATGCCTGGGATTCCTCCGGCCCAATTCCTATGGTGTTCTTGCAGACAGAATCATAGAATCATTTGAAATGGAAGGGACCCTTAAAGGTCATCTAGTCCAACTCCCCTGCAGTGAACAGGGACACCTACAGCTAGATGATGTTGCTCCAACCTGACCTTGAATATGCCCAGGAATGGGGCATCCACCATATTTCTGGGCAACCTGTTCCAGTGCA
The DNA here is from genome assembly GCF_026119805.1 of Tympanuchus pallidicinctus. NCBI lineage: Eukaryota > Metazoa > Chordata > Aves > Galliformes > Phasianidae > Tympanuchus > Tympanuchus pallidicinctus. The sequence goes on from NW_026294802.1 coordinate 1,855,060, forward strand.
TCACCATCCTTCCATACCGGGAGTTTTTTCTTCTGAAATTTTCCTCCATCAGATAACTCAGGACTAGACACAGAAGAATGTACAGAAATACACTGGCACCACAGTTCCCTTGTATCACTGTGTATGTAATGTAATTGTCCAGCTTGCCTCTTAGACTTGGAATACCTATTGAGCAGTTGGTCATCCTAGAGCAGCATATTTCTATGTACTGCATTCTGCATAAACATTTTAATTTTAAAACACTTAACATCTAATCAAAGTAGCTTTTCTTTACATTGCAGTCAATTACATTTTACTACAAGAATATTTTAAAACCTTAATAAGGAAAGTCTGATCACTAATTTACTGTAGCATAAGAGTGCTTATGATAATGAAGATGATACATACTTCTCCAGTGGAAAAGATGTATAATTTTAAATACTTAAATATGAAGATAAGTATGATCCTTTAAAATTGTTCAGCAAAAGCATTTATTTCCAAAGCTTATTTTTCTGACATTTATCACTCTGACTCACATGGCCAAGTAATAAAAGCTCCCTTCTCCTGTATTGAAACATCCAGTAAAATTAGTCTCATGATGGGTTTAGAAACAAGATTTTGCTGAAGACTCACTCAATCAACAATTATTTCACAATCTGCCTGGATTGCCCTATAGGGTGACATCAGAAAGGCAGATAATAGGTGGACTTCTGAAGTCTAGTCAGCACATTGTCTGTGAGCTCTTTAACAAATGGCCCAAAGGCTGTAGGATAGCTACAGGCAAGTGTTTATTCAGCATGGTTCCTGTCCTAACTCAAATGAGGAATTGCCCCTGGATGTAGCTTCTGACTGAAGTGATGCCATCTAGAAATTGCCTTGCTGATCTCTTGCAGTTTGAGTGTAGGGCTCATAATTCCTGCAGGGTTGAAAGATCTTTAGTTGATTGTCCACTATTACTGTATTGAAGTTAGAAAGTTACCAAAGAGTAATGGTAGACTTATTCCACTGCTAGAGTGTGTGCCTGCTATAGTTCCGTAAACATGAGTTGGCACCCAAGCATTCTTATAAATATCTTCACCTGTTAGAATCATTCTGATGTAGAAATAATCCATAAAATATAATCCATGAAAATAACAAAATGAGAATGTAACTTGTAGGAGGAGTCCTGAGCAAAGGACGATTGATCATTATATATATATATACTATATATATATATATACATATATATATATATATCTTTTACTGAAATGATGATTTTCTCTCCTATATAATCTGTAGAGACCAAATTTTTTTTTTAACCTCTGTAGCTTATCTGATTCCATCCCATCATGACAATCTTACATTAGTCTTCCAAAGAGAAACAGAATGGTGACATAATTGCTTACTTTGTCACTGCTAGGACACAGTAATGAGGAAGAACATACCTATTTTCTCAACAAGAACTTCAGTCAGCATTTCTAAAGAGGTAAGAGATTCTAGAAGGACTCCAAACCAAATGTTTTAAGTGTCTATTTCTTTTCTGCCTAGGAGAAACCAGTGATGAAGCACGGGGGATCTTGCCTGTGAAACCATCCTCTCTTAAAACAAGTTTCTCAGTGAGAAAAAGACAGTGTCCTGGTGGTATCATCTTTGTTTCAGATTATTAACATTAGATGCAAATATTCTTAAAAATTACACTAATTGAAACAAATTTCCTTTGTCTGGTAAGGTTGTGCTGAGTATGTTCTTACAGCGCCTGGGTCCCTTTGAGTGTTTTCATCCATGCAAAACTGAATTTAAACCTCACGAAAACACCAAACTCCATGCATTGATGTAGTAGTGGACAAAAATGTTCCATTCGACATTAAAATTGTTCTTGCTAGTAGAAAGACCAGAATGTATTGCTGCCTTGCACACAAAGTCTCAATAGCATAAAAAGACCCCATACAAGACCTCAATCTTCTGAAAATGAAATCTGTTTCTTTCCTTTGCACTTCTAGGTAATTTTCCTGAACACTGTCATCCCTTCCACTCAGTTCATACATAGACAACCAGATTTCTCATTGTTTTCCTAGCATAAGCATTGGTCAGATCCTCTTGAAGGTGTAACAGATTGATGATGTGTCAGCATCAGGTTTGGCAGATTTAAGAAGTTTTTGTCGCCTGCTTAGCTCTACTTGTCCCATACACATAACACAGCAAGAAAACACAAAACCACCCAGCTGCAAGCTACTACAATGTGAGATATCTGACCTACTAGTCACAAAATCCAGGACAGACCTTCAACTAGTTGAAAGTTAGTGTAGATATGGCTATGGGAAGCCTGGTGGGTTGCAGTTAGAAAAGATGGGAAAGGTAGTGTCAGCCACTGCAAATGTGTCTGTTTTTTATTTTTATTTGTTCAGCTGAAGTACAGCTTTTCCACTCAGATGTGATCACCCATGCTTTTGTCACATCAGATGAAAAAAATACTAAGCAAGCTGCTAGAGGCTATGCCTCCCAGCCATTCACACACTGAAGCAATGGAGAATGCTATACCTATGAAAAATGGCAATGTTTTAGGTCAGAAAGAGATTCCTACAGCAGGAGGCTTGGAAGCTTTTTGTTGAAGCAAGATACAATTCTGTTCCTCTTCCAAGAACTATGAATCTATATTAATATCTGAGTTCACACACAATGTCTTTCTCTTGCTAGTTTCTAAGCTAGCCATTGTATATAAGAAAACCACTGAAGAATGACAGAAGTTCAAGATCACATTGCTCTATTTCCTATTTCCTAAAAAGATTATGATACTGCCCTGAAGCACAAAGTAATGCTCAGATAGAGCTGCGAATGAAAGAACTAAATATTGCTAGCCCAGAGACAACAATATCAGGTACATGAGCGTGCAGTGGGCAGCATCACTGTTTGATCCCCTCCTTGGCACTGACCACTTCAGCAGCAACAGATAGTGTCAGGGCTTGAAAGAATTTGGCACCATTTCTTTACATCATGAAATATAGCATGGAAAGGAAGAGAAAATGTGCTTTGAGCTGTTTTATCACTGTGCAAAGCTTGCTGATGGTTTTATAAATTGCCAGATGGGCATCAAGGCCACACTGAGCAGATACAACTTAGCAAGTGACATTTGGGCTGCTAATGCTGAAACAGCAAGCACACGGGCATCAGAGTCATCAGTTCAATGCAGCTGCTTTCCCAACAAGATTAAATTGCTGTCTCACCTAGAAGCTAACAACTCAAGGCTGGATGATTTTAGTAGTTCTTCAACAAGTTAGCATAACTGAACAGCATAGAACAAGGGAAATGCCTTGTTTTGAAATTAATTACCTTCAGTTATTAGTCACTGCAAGAAAAAAGAAACGTGTAGGCATCCAACAAAAATCACAGTTCAGTCACACATAGCATTGCTGATGTGCCCCTGTCTTCAGCTACAGTTTCACCTCTCACACTATAGAATTCTGCCAGTACCCATCATTATTTTCCTGCAGCTTTTGTTGCCATTCCAGTTCTGGGATTTCTCAAGCAACATACCCAAGGGCACGTCTGAGTTTTATCTGGCTCTGAAGTGATGGTCACCTTCCAACAGGAAAAAAACCCAAGGCCTTAGCTGCCTTCAAATCTTTACCCCATTTCTTTAGATTTATTTCTATAGAATCATAGAATGGCCTGGGTTGAAAAGGACCACAATGATCACGTAGTTTCAAACCCCTGCTATGTGCAGGGTCACCAACCACTAGACCAGGCTGCCCAGATCCACATTCAGCCTGGCCTTGAATGCCTCCAGGGATGGGGCCATAGGTATTAGCATCTTATAGATTTGAACTACCTATATCCTGTCTCGCCTTACCACAGTAATTAAAACAGCTGCTTAAAGCTGTATGTTCACTTCTGCACTAGGAACAGAAGTGAAACGGGAATTAACTACAACCCCTTCAGCTTTATGCTGGGCTATGATGCCCATAGTGTAATTATCTTAGATGAAAGTAAGTACAGGAAAAAAAAAAAAGAAAAGAAAAAAAAGAACTCAAAATATCATGAAATTCTGAAGAATGAAGTTCTGTCAGTATATTAACATTTTATCCTGCATAAATGTACATTTCAGCAGTTATGAAAATGAGACAGCTGACGACTGAGTATGCGAACAGATGCTGTGAACGCTTCCCCTTTAGTACTTCTGTCAATGCAATGTCAGTGCTGGAAGTGACTCCGCTGCCGTTCCAAGATACAATTCTGCAAAATCCCATTCACACGGGGAGCCCTGCTCATTTCTATGGAACACTTCCATTTGTGAAGATCTCAAGAGTTCCTTAGTTGCCAGTGACAAATACACAGCAAAGTTTTCAGTACTGCGGAATACTGCGGTTTAGGGCACTGGCATTTACAATCGGTGCTATTTGCCCAGGCAGAGCGCGTGTTTTCTTTTAGAAGTTGCACGAAGCACATTAAATACGACTGGGGAACCATTAAAGCAACAAACGCATAACGATAAAAAAACGCCACACCAAGCCACACTCGCGGCATTACGCTGAACTTTGAAAGATTCAGCCGCCGGGAGGACAGAACCGCACCGAGCTGGAAGCAATGTCAAATTCTGCAACGGCGAAGCGACACGCGGCTCCCCCCCGCCCGCCTTTGTTAGCGGCAGCTCCGGGGGAAGCGGGCAGGAGCCGGGCTGGCCGCGGTGGGCGCGGCGGCAGGTGTCGGCCCGCGGTGCTGAAGGACAGCGCGGGGCTCCCGGCGCGGCGCTCCCACTGCACCGCGTAACTTCGGGCACGACGGACGATGGGGGAACGGCGCCTCCCCGGCACTTGTGGGTGTGGGGCGCAGCGGCCCCGCCTCCGTCCCCCTCGCAGCGGGAGCACAAAGCGGGGGGCAGCCGAAACCGGCGCTGAGCCTTCGCCTCCGGGGCGCAGCCGAGCAGACAAAGGCGGCCCCGCGCCCGCGGGGCGCGCAGCCCTCCTCTTCCACGCACTTACCTTTAGCAGCACAAAGAGCCAGAGCAGGCAGGAGCGGGCCCCCGGTCCACCCCGGGATCCCCGCCGGCGGCGGTCGGGCATCGGGGAGCGCGGTGGCCGCGGCCCGCGGGAGCGGCCGGGCGGGGGGGGCTGCGGCTCCTCTGCCCCCCGGCCCCTCGCTGCTGTACCTCGTCTCCCTCCGCCCGGCTCCGAGCCGTGCCCGGCAATGGCGAATTGCGGCAGCATCAGGCGGCCGGCGGCGGCGCCGACCTCCCCGCCGAGCCGCGCATCCTGCCGCCCCCCGCCCTTTTATTTGGGATTTACGGCGGGGGGAGGAGGAGGAGGAGGAGGAGAAGAAAGAGGAGGCGGCGGCGGCGGCGGCGGGGTGGGTGTCTCTGCTCACAGGAGTTTCGGCGATCTCGCCGCTGCACGGGAAAAGAAGGGGTGGGGAGAGCCGCCACGGGCGCCGGCAGCGCGGTGTGCCTACAGGAGTGGCCACGGCACCCCGAGCCCCGAGGGCTGACAGCCCGTAGCCGCCGCCCCGCGCCTCTCCCCCGGCACCTCCTCTCCCCGGGCGCAGGAGGCAAAGCGCAGCCCCGGCCCCCCGCCGTTGTTTTCCTATAACCTCCCCCGCAACGCGCCTGCGGGGGACAAATGCCTCGTGAGCAGGCAAAGAACGATCAGTCACCGGCTCCGGGCAAGCCCGGCCCCGCACGGGGCTCCGGGAGCCACTGTCACCAGTGAGCACAGGGCTGGGAAACGAGAAGCTCAGAGTATAGCTCTAAGCCTGCGAGGGGTGGAGAAGTAAGAGCTCATCCTATTCCACCAGCTACTCAGGACTAGCGATTGTAAGTGTACACGGAGAAAGGTGAAACTACACCCCACGTAACCTGCTGACTAGTGCTCAAGACTGTAACTATGAAGATGGGCAGCTGCTCCTCTTTGTTCTGTTTAATCTGATGTCACCAGGAATAACAAAAACAAATAACCCTCCCACCACCACCACCAGTGCAGAAATGGTCTGCTCAAAACTAAGACCCCCACGACCACATCTTTTTGTCACTGGCCGCTCTTTCAGTCTCACCAAAATAAATTTCAGTGCATCTGAGAGCGTGGCAACCAGTACTGATCTGAGCAAAATAAGATCATACGTGTTCTGGGGCTGTATCAGAGGCATTAAACTTCAGAGCAAATTCAGAACCAGGTGAGTTTCCATTACTTGGAGCACTAGGCCACCACATTACTTTTGCTTAACACATACACAAAGAAGAAAAGTAATGGCTGAATGAGAATAGTTTTAGTGTGTCCAAAATTTCTAAGTCATTTAGGCAAGGTGTACATTACTACCTTCTTGTGGGAATGTCCTTTAAGCTGATCAAAAAAGTTGCTCTCTAACAGCATTGGTAAATCAGATGATAATGATTTGGTTTATATGTGGCACATTTTTTATTTTTGTGTAATTTGGATCTTCAGTCAACAGAAGCTGGATTTCAAAGTGGTCAAAGTCAGAGAGAGATGTGCTTATTTTCCACTGAAATGGGCCCTCAAGCAGTAATTTGTCACACTTGATGAGGATTAATCCAGAAAATGAAGGAGAAATTTGGGTCCTGGGTAGATATTGGCACACAGCCCAAATTTACAGCTCCAGAAAGAAGATGCTATTCATATCTTCATTTACAAGAAGCCAGGGACAGAAAAAAGACCTTCTCAATGCCAGCAGTGAAGGACACAGACCTCTCTTGGGTAGCTATCATCCTGCTGGTATTTTTAATATTATCTCAAATTGGTATGCAAGAGGTTAACCATGGATAAATTCCCCTTCAGTGCACACAGGTTTAGGAAGAAGAGAGGTTGTCTGAAAGACAGGGGAGTGAATTTCTTTAGGAAATTAAGATTGTCATTAGTACTTAAGAGCCATGGATTGAATTTTAGTAAACAAAAATTTCCTAGCCAAAGTAAAATAAGTTTTGACATTCTGCTCCAATTAGAGAATTCAGAGGCTAAAATGATGATGGCTTAAACAAGATTAAAGACTAAAGATATTAAAAAAGCAAAAATATATATATTGAATTTTAGTAGGGTATTGGAGTCTCAGAAATATCTGAATCAAAGAGTTAAAGTGAACAATAGCTGAAAGAAATGACAAGTGTTTCTGGAAAGAAACCTTTGATAAAGGGCTGAGGTGTTTAAACCTTCAGATCTGGCTATAGCAGTACAGAGATACACAACCAAGAGAATGCAAGAACAGCATCCATTTTCGATTCTGGGGACCTAGTGTTACCCAAACTTTAAAGAAGTTCCCAGTGCTCTGTAAAATTCAAGTAATACTTCCAATGGAAAAACATCCTTCAGAAAATAATTGTCTTCTTTTAGAAAAAAGAAAAAAAGAATATATATATATATATATTTACATATATATAAAAGAAAAAAGAATATACTTTCTTATATATATTTTCTATGTATATATTTCCTGCAACTGAGGTCAAGATTGTGCTAGACAGGGGTAGTAGAAGTGTTCCTGCCAAGGGAAGCTTACAGCTGAATAGAGAAAGGTGATGCAACCTGAGGAAAGCTAACAAGCAATGACTGGTATGCCAGAGAGCTTGCCTCCAGGCTTTTTCAGTGGGTGAAACCTGGAAAGTCACACACCGCATTTCTTCAGAGTGTGAGAAGGCAGGATTTAAAGGAGAAAAAGAAAAAAGTTGCTTTTTTTCTGAATAAGAAGTGTGAAAAGTTAATGTGCAGAGGAAAGGAAAAGGAACAGTGAAAAGGAGGGCAAGTTTATTTTTTCTAGCATCTAAACAAAAACAGTCTTATTAATAAAACAACAAAGCTTTAAAAATAATGAGACTGAGATATCTTATATTTACTCAAGGAATAAGAATAAGGTTTGTGAGTTTTCATAAGCAGTTAGTAAATGAAATACACTGATACAAGGTCATTTCAGAAGTCCTCCAAGGCCCGGTCCCCCAGTGAAACCACAGGGACAGCACAAAAGGCTTCCTAAGGGCTCTGCAACCCATGGCATCATTCCAGGAGGGAAAGAAGGACGGATTCTGTTGCAGCGGAATACTTTGGTTTAATTAATTTGGATTTTGATCATTTGAATTTGCAAACATGAATGTATTTTTAAATATACATAAATAAAACACTGCGCTTCTGACTATTTGGCCTAAAAACTTCTTTGCACCCCAGAACTAATCACAGGTCATGTGTAATGTAACATCCTAACTGAATGAGGATTGTAAACCCCCTAGCTTATCATGAAAACATAAAATTAAGATATTTCAGCTGTTCAGGCATTTACGTGAAGTGTTCCTGCTTATAACTTACATAGACTTAATTTCAAGTTTAGAGTGAATTCCCCTCGTGTCACTGAAAACCCCAATGTAAAACTCAACTCTACCATCTTTGGACAACTGAAGAAGGAAAGCCCTGAATTACCATTTATTCTTAGCTATGAAATAAACCCCAATTTATATGAAACTTTACAGGCCTCAACAAGTCTGGATAAATATGGCATAAAATGAGGTTTATAAAAAACCTGTAAGTAGAAGTCCCAGTCTGTGAAGCTTCCAAAGTAAAGCTATCTTTCAATGACAAATGTTTTTAAGGGAAAGAAAAAAAAAAAGTGTGGAACTTCCTTAAGAAGCAGGTTCCCACCTAAAATCCTTCCATTTCAATGACAAAATTGGATAAAACAGTAAAATAAACAAGTACAAGGGTGGCTGGAGTAGCATACACAGGATGTCACTTAGACGTTCAAGTGCAAATTTATCTTAGCTTTCTTTTTGATAAGCACAGGCCCTATGACTTCTAAAAGTATGTCCCACAGTCCCTCTAACAAACAGATCTTAAAAAGCTGTCAACTTGTCTTTTCATAACGAGAGTGATTGACACACTTCGAGCCTGTACAACCTGAGCAGCTTCCAGGTGCTTGTTAGTCTTTCAGCACAAAGCAATGAACTATACCAGAAAAGGTCACTTTATGAAAAATCAGATATCTGTCTTTGACACTGAATCTCTTCCTTCAGAAATAAGTTTATGGAAGGCTTAGTCTGATATTTCTTTAATGCTGTGCAATATTTTGTGAGACGGTGTACAGAAAGGAACAGCTTTTGCAGAAGAAAAGCAGTAGCAATACACACAAAAGCCAGTGTGATTGTTTTGAAGTTTAAACAGTGTTTAATAACTTTTATTTACCTGCACTACATCATATGGATCTACAGAGTGCCGGAGAGTTCTGTGAATGGAGTTCTAGGTTAAAAAAAAAGAAATATTCATATATGCTTACAATTGTTGTGGAGTATTAAATATTTGATCAGTCTGTTATCAATAAATATCTTTTTGCTCTCCATCAAGTCTCAACAGATATAGTTGATTGAAAGAAATTGCTACAGTTTTCAACTGTGCTTAATTTTCTATTGCAGACTATTTCCATCCCAGATACAGGTGGCTTCTCCATTTTTGTCTAAGGTCTGAGCAGGTCAAAGGCACATTCACACCAGAGAAAGAGTGAGCTTAGGAATTTCTATCTGTTCTTAACACCTTCCTTAGCCATGTAAGAAGATACAAACTAATAATAATACATTTTCTGCTTAAGATGATTTCATCTCTCTGTGTGAAATCGTCAGGAATTCACCTATACATTACATTGTCACCCAAAAAAAACTGAATGGAAACATATCCAAAAGAAAGGCTGGGTCCTGACTCACTCCAGTCAGCTACAGACTTTACTACCTTTCACCTCTAAAATATACTGACTGCCTCTGACACTCAGAGGCTCCATTGATTCACAGAAATCTGAGTCATACTTACAGGAATCATTTCTCCATTTCTCTCCCCAGAAATTTACAATAGGAGCTGCAGTTTTGCACAGATGACAGCCTTCTTTTTCTTCCCTGGCATGTATACTGAAAGATATTTCCTGTCTTCACAGGGTTACTGTATCTCAATATAAATGTGCATGCTTCAAATCAGTGCCTTTTCTCTCCCATTTCCCAGGTGGCCTCAATAAGCAGCCTTCTTGCATTAGCAATATTTCTTCCCTACACAAGGATAACAATATTAGACTCTGCATACTGCCTTCCAACAACAGATATCCAGGTATCTTGCAGTAGCATAAGAACAACTATTCCCCTTGCCTTGCAAGTGTCAGGAGCACAAAGCTCACAATAGTCACATGAACAAAAGCAACTCAGAGCAAAAGTTTTGCCTCAAAAACCAGAAAAAAGAAAGATCTTGTGAGGTCTACAGATTTGTTATGTATGCTCAGCAGAAGTTACCCATGGATAGGTAACAGCATGAAAACTAAATTAAGACAAAAGAACTGTTTCATTCATGCTCCCTGCCGTGGTCCAGCAGCATCCCCTGTGCTGCTGCTTTTACAGCTGTGTCCCAGTGCATGGGGTGAGCATCTCTTGCCCAGCCTATGGGACACCAGCATCAGTCATTTTCCTCTGCACACTTCAGATAGGAACAACTAAAGTGATTGGTCACACCCTTTGATTAATCATGCCAACCACTGGGTACTCTGAGTAAACAATTTCTAAAGCAGCCCAGTGTGGAAAAGGCTCTCAGGAATGTAGGAATGGGTCAAAGCACTTGAAATCATACATGTATTAAAAAAAAATCTCATTTCATTCACAAGCCATTTGCTTCCTTCAGGGTGAATTTCACTCAAAGAAAGAAAAAAAAAAAAAAGAAAGAGACTCAATAAATGTTACTGGTACATTCAGGTATTGAAATTTCAGCTGCAGAAGTAACCAAGGAAAGCAGGCGATAGCAAAATTCATATGGGCATAGGAGGAAAAATCTGTACACTTACCATGTAAGGCAACATTGTTTTCTATTTAAATTCAGTCTTTAGCATTTTCAAATCTCAGGGATCAGAAAATATTAAAAAATGGAAGATGTGATTCAGGATTTCTTTTTCCAGTTTTGCATATTCTGTACATTACATGTGGCTTGTTCAGAGTATTTGAAAAATTGTCTGACACTGAGAAGGAAAAACAAATTTTGATTATAGAAGTAGTGAAACGTCTCTATAGAATTTCCCCTCCATTTTCATATCCATTATGCACTGACTTGTAAGACTGTAAAAATAATTAACAAAGTCTGCTTTCCTCTTTGTTGATCATCTCTCAGGAAACATGGTCTATCCAGTTTACATAAATTAGCACATTAATATGCCAAATACATCAATTACAAACTTAACACATACTTAGACTAATAGGAGCTGTATTATTGACTTCAGCAGACATAGGATGCCTCATTTAATTTTTTTTTTGGAAGGTAATGTAATACAAATTGATGTGATGAGTCAGCAAAAACCTTTTCCTAACACAGCTTTCACCTCTAGGAATATTCCTGCAAAGCTCTCATATTATCTTTTCATATCCAACTCTTCTGCCTCAGACAGCAGAGCATGGCTTGCTGTCCCAGCCTTGACATCTTGCATAGCTCCTTAAATCAGAAGAAAGCTCACAGATCTAAATGAGGCAGCCAGGTAGCTATGCAGTGAATTAGCAGCAGCAGAGCTCTCAGTTGTCACCTTCAGCTGGAATCAATGCCAACTCCTCTTCCTCTGGCAGAGAAGCTGAAGGCTCACAGAGAGCACCAAGACCCCTAAACACACATGATATCCTTGTCACCAGAGACAATAAAGTACGGATATTCAGTCTCCACCCAGCTCTATCAGGCAGCTTTGCTTATACACGAGTGGATGAGCAACACCAAGGGGATGATACCCCAGGTGACATCCATGTCCAGGCTGTTACTTACCTTAATACAGCCAAAACAAATGTGCTTTTAAACAAACTATTTGGCTAATGATGAAATAGAACAGACCGGGCAAGCTCGTGGCAGAACTTGCATACTTGCCCAGTCTCTGTGCTAACACCCTGAAAGCAATAACCATCCAAAGTCCTAAGCCCAAGATAAATCATACATGTGTGGGCTCAAAAGAAGTAAAACAAGTAATCTAGTAAGTTAGGCATTTCTTGTTCCTAAAGGAAATCAGCTGACATTCCATCTCTGCTACAAGGTGGAAAGGAATTTATAAGAAAGAAACACCAGTTTCTAACAGCAAAGATGAGAAACTAAAGTGCAGATGACAGAGACGCTAAGTTACATTCCCCTGCCCTCATCTACATAGTCCTTACTGGGTAGTGTTAAGCATGGGGGAAAGACTGTGCCTCAGAAGCGTTTTGGAACCTGGAGATTGTCAGTCTCCAGTGAGGACAGAAGAAAAAACAACATTTAAAAATCCAGCACTGGCAGTGCTCAGCAGAAAAGTCCCTGCATTATCTTAGCCAAGGTTATCAAAGCCATGACAAATATGGGGTTCACTTTCTTATGCTTCCAGGCAACCCACAAATCTCAAAAGTGTCAAACGAACTAAATTGCTATGAAATTAGAGTCATACAAAGCTACATGCAACAATAAAACCCAGAACAATCTTCATTTCCATGGCATTTTTGTCATAATTAAAAATATTCATAGAGCTGTGCAAAGCATGAAATTACCTTGGCATTTCCATATCATAGAGTGGAACTTTGGCATCAGCCCGTGGTAAAAATCTGGAGCCCCAGGAGGTTGCGCACTGCACATCAAACAGGCATCTACCGAGCTGCTCAAATACATGCTGAATGCCTTGTAAACCAGAGGCAGCTACAAAGTGGTTGGAGCAGTCCGGTGCTTTTGGACAAGACAGCTCTGACATTTTCTGTCAGCTCAGGAAATCCACACAAAGCTGGAGGTAGATCAATAGTGTAGAGAACATCAAAATGACATTATGGGGACTTTGACAGCAGTAATGTGTTTACAAGCGTAATAGTTTAAGCTGCAGTAATTAAATGTGGAGCTTTATGCAGGCTATGCATGGAAACAGCCCCTCTGAAGTAGGCTGCCAGCAGACATGACCCAAATACATGCGGGGGGCTAGAAAACCTTGAAAATAAAGCCACATTAGTATAGTGATTCTCAGAACAGAAATGCAATCAGAAGCAACTAATGAAAGGTGAGACTCATGGGTTCTGATATGCCTTGCATGTTCTGCTCAACAAACTGAGTGAAAATACGGAATTCCCCACATTATCATGTTGTGAAAAGGGCTGTGACCACTTTCTGACAACAGCCTACTCTCACAGAGCACCACATTCTTCCAGCATATATCTCCTCTTGCCACTGGAATAATTTATAAGTAGTAAATGCCATTTATTCAACAACTTAAGAATTGGGTCTATGGAACTCATGAGGTCAGGTTGAAAATAATCTGTATATGTACTAAAAATACTTCTGCTCAAGTCCACATCCATTTTCAACCCATCTCATCCTACACAGCCCAATAGTTCCCCTCAAAGTCCCCTTAGTTTTTTGCTCCACGAATTTCATTCACCTCTGCTTCCAAACTTTGGGAGCTTGTTGACTTCAGACAGCTTGGAATTAAGAGGACTCCATGATTTCAGTGGAACAAGGAAATGGTTAGCAGGAAGGTACAGAAACAAGCTGGTGTTCAGAATAGCAAGAGACAGAAATTTAAGCAAGCCTTGTCATGAGTGTTTGATCACGAAAGTCCTTGTGAAAGGAGGTGCACTAAGAAACCTTCAGTCTCCATCCAATCTCTGAGGGAAGAAAGTGAAGTTCTAATATCAAGGTGGATTTGTCAAGGTGGATTTGAATGTATTGCCATCAAAGTAATTACGTTTGACAGAGATGAGAAATAGGATCCTGTTATTTATGGTAACACAATTTATGACAAAAAAAATTCTGTGTTTCAGAAAAAAAACATAATTAGGTCAACTGAAATTCCTGTGAAAAATAGAATGAAACTAAGAAGATAAATGATACCCAGATGAATAGAACAGAAAACAATTTTTCAGGATAATTTGCAGTGCATTCTAAGGCTCAGAGACTTATCTGTGAGATTTCTGTCTATCATCACCGTGGCATTATCTATCCAACCTGAATCAACATATCTCATCATTTTAACATGCCATATTGATTCAAGTAATCAGCAGGACAAAAATCAGAAAGGACAAGCTTGTTACTGAACTGGCAACGGATTCTTTGTTGTAACAATGGGGAAAAATGCTGTACTCTGTAGCAACAAATGCTCCACTTAGCTTGAAAATTCCTAATAGGTGGACATTTACATTGATGCTTACGGTCACAGAGTCCTCACCCAAAAAGCACAATGAAGGAAGGATCTGAAGGAAAGCCTAAAGAGTAAAACAGAACCCTTGACTGGCAGCAATACATTCAGTCCTTCAAATTTCAAATGAGACACAGGCACTGCAGGAGCCAGATGTGGCACCACATGGAATGGAACACAGGCATAACTGTTGGAGCTTTGAGTTCTTGAGAATAGCCATAATCAGCTGATAAAGTACTTCATATACATATTTTGGATAACCAGAAACAGATAGTCTTGAAAAAAATGTAACTTTCTCTTTTGTGGCTAGCAGTGTGTTACTCTGGTCATAGCTGTACAAATATTATGGCCTCGCCTTTATTTCCTACTGTAAGTAAGCTTATCTGCTTAATCACTTCATTCTGGAGTTCCACCAAGTAGCACTTACTAGTGCTTGTTAACACCAAAAATTCTTCAACTTTTCACTTTCCAGACATTTTTTTCTGCACTTGTAAAACTAAACAAAATCATCAGCTGCAAGCAGAATTTGTAACCAATTATTCTTAGTGTTTTACATGAAAGTCTGTAAACTATTATGGCACTCGATTTTAGTATGAGCTCTTCAGTAAATCTGAAGTATTTGAATGTTAACATCAGTGCAATCAGGTTATTTTAATTGTAAGAAAAAAATGTGTAAAATTAAAGCAATATCAGATTACATTTTGTTTTCATATAATTTACCCTATGCCAAACAGTGTTTTGACTTTTATTTGAGCACTGCATTGAGCTCCACAGCATTAATTAAGACTTGCAATCTCTCTCCATAACAGGAAAATATTACTATCTCCATTAAACAGATAGGTAAGCTGTAGTCAAACTGTGTTTAATGACTTGCCTGACTCAATGACAAATCCAGGATTAGAGCCAAGAAGTTCACTTTCCCGATTCCTTCTGCTTTATCACTGAAAAACATTCCCTAGCTTTGGTGAATAATTGCTTTGGGTAAGCACGCGTGAACATACAGTGTATGCCTTCTTGGTTAGGCACATAAGCAAAATTCTGTATATTTCCCTTTTGGTCATATACGAGGAAAAGCTCCATCAAGACATGTTCCAATTAATACAAGAAGATGGTCAATAAAATATGTTGACATCAAAGCCTGCATTCGCTGATACTGTATACCATCTCATTAAATGGGGAGAATTAATTATAACAGTTTATCAATGTCAAGTTCTGAAACAGAGGCTCCCAAAGCAACAAACGCATCCTTGCACCTTGTTTGATCTAATTCTCCTTTGCTGACAAAGTCAAAAATGAATGTGCCAATACTTATGAACTATAAAGCCTTTCTAAATCCATGCATGATTGTTTGACCATATTTTTTCTAAAGTAAAAATCAATAAAAATGCAGCACGTTAAATTTTCTAACTGTATAGTACATGTATAACATCAAGGATGTCAATGAATAAATTCCTTCTGAATAAATTCATCCATTGCAGCAAAATTAATTAAATTGTATCAGAGGTAATTCTATCGCTTAATATTCTACAGTGAATAAGGAAAACCCTTCAATGAATTTAAGATCCCCTCAAGAATATGAACATTCCTGGAAACTAACAACACCTGTGCAAACTCAGAATATTTAGGAAGAGCATCACTGAGTTGATGGGACAAGTCTATTAACTCCTTTTTCTCAGGTCAGTCCACACATTGGGAGGGACATTCAGAAATGTGCCTTTGAAATTAGAGGAATGGGACAAGAACTGCACTAAATTAATTGATACAGATAGAAAAAGAAAATAAGCATACAGATGCAGAATCCATTTACTAAGTGCTACAAAAATTGAAACCAATAGTATAAACCTTCACAGAGCTGTATCCATAGCGTAACCCTGGAAGTTGATCATGGGCAAAAATGGAAACTGAGCATTGAGCATGGTTCTCCACAGAGCCACAGGATGTTTGAGCTAGAAAGGGGCCTCCAGGTACATCTACTTCAATCCTTGCCCCAGCACAGACACCTAGAGGAGAAGGCCCAGCTTTTTGAAAATCTCCTCAGATGAAGAGTCTACAACTTCTCTGCGCAACCTGAACCAGTTCTCTGTCACCTGCAGTGCACAGAGCACAACCCAACCTGTACTCAATTTTTACTTTTTTTTAATAGGCAGAAGCACTGCAGCAGCTTTACAGTAGCACTTGCTTATGTTATATCCCATCCTCTACTTTCTTTGCCTGCATTACTCCACATCCGTTCTGAAGTGGAAAAATGCAGAAGCAACTATTGCTGTGAGAGTAGACATACTCTGTCTTCACACGTTATTAGTTTCCCTTAGGATTCCATATCATACCTGACAAGTCACTTATTTCTCCCAGAGAATGAAGCAGCATGTATTGTGCTCCTTTACCTGATAGAGAGAGTTAGACCAGGGTTAGCAAGTTTGCAGAGCCTTGTTGCTCTGCCTTGAGGTTAAACAAAGAGGAAATAAAAGGAAGAGAGACTGAATTCAGGAATTAAAAAAAAAAAAAAAAAAAAAAAAAAAGAGGATACCTTGATTTTACATATCCACAACCATAAACTAACCAGTAGTGACTTCCTCTAAACAGCATTTTTCTATAAATCTCAAATTCCTGCTCCTTTGCATTCACAGAGAGCTAAATGTAGAACTGATACACTACAATTACAAGGGTTTATTGTCAAAGCCAAAATCCAGCCTTTTCACTTTATTTTGCACCTTAACATTTCAACATAGAATAATTCTGTAAGGGAACCAGAAGCTGAGGAAATCTTGAGGTAGTGCCTGAGCTACAAGACTCACCAAGCCTGAAGCTAACTGTATCCCAGGTTTTGGCTGTGTCCTGTCTGCTCATCAAATGCTGACAGTTTGAGAAACGATGTTGGTGTGTGTGTCTACCTACATAAGTATTTATCTGAGTAAAGCTTCAAGCATGTTCAAGTGGTAGATCACTGAGAGGCTAAGACAGCATTTGTGTGAACCTAAATTATTACTTTAATTGTTTAGCATCTTCCAACATTCTTGTCTACGTTTAACAGCCTTACTGCAATTCTGTATCTTTTGTGCATTACAGCATGGGTGTCCAACCTTTTGCCTTGGCTGGTTTGCATTGGGTGAAGAGGGCTAATTATACTTAGGCCTCTCAAGAAGAATAACCTTCTACATGTTTTCATGGAAAACACAGCAAATACAAATAGAACAGATAGATAGAGATAGACAATTTGATAGAGCAAATTCTCAGTTGGAAAACACTATTTTTCAACATAGTCACCACCACTAGCTATGTGTTTTTGCCAGTAATGAACAAGAGCCTGCACGCCATGTTTGTCAAAACTTGCACCAGAGGAGGTGACCCATGCTTGCTGTCACTACATCTGAAACCACATCACTGTACTCACATCCACTGTTTGGTCTCCATAAATGTTCAGAAAGTGCCTGAATGTGTATGGGTGCAACTTCTTCTGCACAGAGCAACACAATTCCTCACCTTTGCTTCGTACTCTCTTCTACGTGAGGTGACATTTTGTCAGACTGCCCCTCTGCTGCCATCTGTTCCATGGCAACAAAATGCAATGGAACACTGGTGGGAAGGTTCAACCCCTACTGGCATACTGCTGACATCTGCCTCTCTTGTGATGGGCCAACATAATAAAATAGAATGCATTACTTTTGGAGCATCTCTCATAAAATATGTAATACACTTAATGTATATAAGTAAAAAAAAAAAAAAAGCTCATTTTGATTGTTAACATTTTTATTAAAATATTTTCAAAAGTGAGCAATAAAAACATAACACTAGTGGAATATTTGATTCTGTTTTTGTGAAACTAATGTATCTGTTTAGTTCAACAGCAGTGGTTGCTATTCTCAGTGAGCTCTCAAGGTTCTTTTTCGTCAGAGATTTTTGATGAAATATTACCCTTCCTGTGCTTCATCCCTGAAAACAGTTGTTCACAAATGTACACACTGCCAAAAAGCTGAAACATGAAGAAGGCATGACTGTGAAGTGAGGAATATCACTGGCAAAAGAGGGCTTATAAAAGTCTGGTAAAGAGACATGATCACATATTTTTTTAATTGAATATGTGACTGCAACTCTATACATTCCACTTCAAAATTCTCAGGTAATTTGTGTCAATTGAAAACAGAATCACAAATATACCAATCAAAATTGATTTTTTTTCCACCAAACTTGAAACATTCTCAATTTTTTTTTTTTTTTTTAAAATCAAAACAGAAAGCACAGCTGCATATTTTTCACTGATCACGGTGATTAACCACTGTATCAAAATGCATACAATTATTTGCCGTAATTTGGGTTATGCACTGAGCCCTTCCTGTGCCCTGGTTTCAGCCCAGACAGTGCCAATGGCCAGGCTGGATGTAGCTCTGGGCAGCCTGGTCTAATGGTTGGTGACTCTGCCCACGGCAGGGGGGTTGAAACTAGATGATCATTCTGGTCTTTTCAACCCAGGTTGTTCTTCGATTATGAATCCAAACCGTGGGTTTGAAGATGAACAATGGGTAGAACTGCATACTTGTTTCCTATTCTCACATATTCACCTATTTCATAGCACAGGCATGTCCAGCCCATGGACTGCAAGCTACCTAGCACAGCTCACCTCCCACCATGAGCCTTCACGGCAGTGATTGCCCCACCAAGTGGCCGGGCCCTGAGCACGCACCCATTGCTCAGCAACAACCATTAGACCAGGCTGCCCAGGGCCACATCCAGCCTGGCCTTGAATGCTTCCAGGGATGGGGCATCCACAACTTCTCTGGGCAACCTGTTCCAGTGTGGTGTCACCACCCTCTGATTCTCTCTGATTAAATAAAATAAAAAATGACACTCCTAGACCCTAAAAATCATTAAAAAAAAAAAAAAAAAAAAAGAGGAAAATGAAGATCTGAGAAAACATCAATGCTGATTTTCTTCCAGCCTGACTGAAAATAAAAGGAATTTTTTAAAAATGTAATTTAATTCCCCACTTTCCTCCCCCCCAAAAAAAAAGAAAGAAAGAAAGAAACAAACAAACAAAAAAAACCAAAATCCATGCAATTCTATGTGCCAGAACCTCAGTAGATTCATCCTATCTTTTGAATCTTTTGCATCAAGTTACACAGAGTACAGATGGAGCAGGGTAACCCTCCACCGTTAGGCCACTGATAGGGTACAGTAAAATCTTCGGAAGTTTTCTGAAACATTGCCACTTGGTGGCAACTGAAAGTATAACACACACATTTCTTCATGTACAGCTGTAAAATCCCATTTTAACTTTTATGGCACATGGCATCACATAGAATGAA
Source organism: Tympanuchus pallidicinctus (assembly GCF_026119805.1). Lineage (NCBI taxonomy): Eukaryota > Metazoa > Chordata > Aves > Galliformes > Phasianidae > Tympanuchus > Tympanuchus pallidicinctus. The sequence continues at coordinate 1,874,427 of NW_026294802.1, forward strand.
TCATAGAACGGTTCGGGTTGGGTTTAGGACCCTTAAGATCGCCTAGTTTCAACTCCCTGCTATAGGCAGGGACACTTCCCTCTAGAGCAGGTTGCTCAAAGCCCCATCCAGCCTGGCCTTGAATGCTTCCAGGAAGGGGGCATTTATAGCCCCACTGGACAACATGTTTCAGTGTCTCCAGTTACCATGAGAAAGACTTCTAGCAAAGAAGTAGCTCTAGTGAAGATAGTCACTGAAAACAACAACCTCACAGTGATCTTCACACTCTACAGTAACATCACAAAAACTAATTTCTGAGAAATTTCAAATTGAAGTGTTACACAGATGGACGCAATATTACACAAACATGAATTTATCAGAAGCTATTTGTTACAACACAAAGAACTCACTAAGTCTTAAAGATGAAATGGTCATTTTGTGCTGATGATTGTGGGCAAGCAAGGCAGAATTTGAAATATTGTCAGTGTGGATATTCCAGTATCACATCCAAAGGCAAGCAAGGTAAAACGAAGCAAACATTTCATCTAGCCAACAGGGAGTTACCACACGTCTCCCTGTTGAACAACAGATATGTCCATTTGCCTTTTCCTTTTTAAGAATTTAACAGAAGCTTGTGGTTTTCAGGAAGCTGTCATGGAAGAGCTTGGTTGGACTGGGCTCTACTTCCCCCCCCCCACCCTCCCACCCCCCATGCTTAGATAACAGTGTTGATCTCAGAATTAAATCAAGAGCAGGATTTGAGTAATAGTCAGGCTCAGAGAGGCGCACTGGCTAACTATTTCTCACCGCTGTACATTCTTACAAATTTTGTGGGTTTTTTGTTGTTGTTGTTGTTTTTTTAAAGGAGCAAGTAGGTCACATTTTAAAATACTTTTTCCCTCTTCAGGGTCTGATAGCCACATCACTTGGGTGATATGCAAATTCTTCTTCTGAATCCTCTTGTACGACAAAACTGAACCTCTTATCTCCATGAATGCAACCAAGGGTTAAAGCATCATTTCACACAGAAAACGTGGCAAGTCTTTGCATGCATGAGCAATATAAATGTATTCAATCTTGGAGAAGATTTCATAATCATAGATTTAAGAATGCAAATACAAAATTTATTCAGAGAACCCTTTTGCTGATTGCATTGGAGTAGGAAAAATATTATTTCCACTGAAGTGTAAGGGAAACCTTGCTCCTCGTCTCCACAGAACTAAAACACAAACCACATGCAGGGAATACCTTTCAAACAGTATGACATGATGGATACAAAAATAAACATGAAAAGGTGTAGCAGTATGATAATCTTGTACAACCTACTATAGTGAACCTGCCTTAGCAGAGGGGTTGAATTAGATCTTCAGAGGTCCCTCCCAACCCCTATGATTCTGTAGTTCTATAATAACTCAGTTAATATTGAGAAGTTACAAATAGGAGAAATAAACATGTTACAGAGCCTCTGAAAGCAGCTGGTTGCTGTAAGAAGTATACTTGCTTATACAGATGTGTGGAGAGGCATTAGTCTAAATACGAATTACCTTAACCATTCCTTAACACTGGAAGTTAAAAAGGTGTATTTTTCTTTCAATATTTTCCCTGAAAACCCACTGACAATTTTAACCAAGCCTAATCTTTGAACTGCTCACATCTAAGCAAATGAGACTCTCAGATTTCACAAATATAGCTGTGTGGTAGAACACAGAGTAAGAACAGGCTATAGAGCTTGCTAATTAACAAATTCTCATTATTTTATGTAAGTGTGAAAGATACAGAACACAGTACCATTCTTAGATCCTCACGACACCACAAGCATCAGGCCAGGCTTTCGTCCTACAGGATGTACTGCCCACTGTAAGAAATACCAAAAAAACAAACAACATCCACAGCACTCCCTAATCTGAGACATTTGGTCATATGAGAATTATAAAACATCTGTAAATCTAGATAGCCCACAAGCCCTGAATTTCCTTCTTAATAGCAGCTGAGCCTATGGAAATGGAGCAAGCCCAGAGAAGCTCTCCTTAAAGCCCAGAGAAGCTCTCTAGAATTCCAAAAAGGCTGTGGCTCCTGTGAATAGGAGCTCACTTCCTTGTTTTCCTCCTCTTGGAGCAAGAACAGGTAGCAGGAGAATGTTTCACTCTCTGTTCTGCAAAAAAAATCACCAACATAAACAAGGTGCTCAAAGGTGAATCACTTTCTGCTACTGGCCTAACTACAGAAAACAAATGAAAAGACAACTCTCTGAAAAGCATTTCAGCTAAAATAATACAGAGCTACACACAGGTGGAGGTGGTGAAATATCAGCTTCTCCTGTCCTACCCTCACTCACACAACAGAGGGAAATCTCTACACCACCAATTTCAAGGTGTTGATAAATAACCGCAATTAGTAAAGGTGGTAGGGAGCTGACTGATTACTGGGGAGCAACGGCGACGTAGGAACACTGTCTTGTCAGGTTAAGTAGTTAAATACTATCCACAGCAAAGCAGCATTAAGTCAGTGTACACAGCCTTAGCTTCAGCAGCTCCTGATTTCAGCCCGTCTCTGCACTCACATTTAATAGTATCTTACTGTAATTCTTTCTGTGGGGTAGAGGAAATAAACCATGACTATGAAAAGGGACCTCATGAGATTTTAAGCAGTGAGGATTATGAGATCATCTCAGCACCTTTCCCAGCAAAAAGCAATGCTTTTCTATGCTTCGGAATATGTTGGCAATTGAATGTCAAGCATCTCAGGTGAAACTCACAAAAAGCAAAACAATTTGGTGCCTGTAATCAGAAATAAAGTCAGGAAGCCAGAGTCAGGTTGTTTTTGCAAATCCTCCAGTGCTTTGTTGCTAGTTCAGGAGCCGCTGCTTCTACCCTCAACAGTAAAGACACTTATTGCTTCTTTTTTTTCCCCCACCCCACTACCTTTTTTGGATTATCTGCAGCCCCTTCCACTTCACTGAATCTCCAAAAGCTCTGGGTAGAGGCTGTCTTTATACAATGTGTTTGCTCAACACAGGGTATTAGAGGGCTGGGGATTTCTTGGAATGAGTAAGAACCTCAATCTATGCAGAGACATGGGTTATTCCAAACAGCTGACCCAGGAGCCAACCCTGAGCGTACAAATAGCACTAAACACAACATGCCTTAACACCCTCTCCGACCCTCCTCTACAGAAGTCTAGAATCCAGAAAAAAACCACTACTGCTGAGCAAGAAAAAGTCCTTGACACCATCTGGCACCCTAGTGCAGCTGCCATCAAGACACTAGATACAAATGATCTGCAGAAGGGCAGGGTTATCTAAGTATCCAGCTAAATGCCTGTTTAGGATTTGCCATGCACTTTCAGGCAAAACGCCTGCAATAGTGCTGATAATAATTGGGCAGCTTGGTCAGCAGAAAAATTGTGACAATGAAGAGGCTCCTGGAGCAGGAATTCTGGAAAAAGTGAGAAAACATGCAGTGAAGACAACTAATTCAGTCGTACACTGGTAGCTTTCTACACCTTACTTCCTTTAAAAAAGAAAAAAATAAATAAATTCCTGTATGAGATATAAAACAAAATTCCTCATTACTTGCTTGGTTATTGAGGATCTCATGTCCCTACTTATAAAATTAGGGACGCTAAATGTACCATCATAGCCAAATTCTAGTCTGAACTAATATCACCTGACTCGCTGAAAGCTTTCTCCCAGATCAGTTGAATGAGGCGTTTCCTTTCATCCTCACTTGTAATGGATTTGCTGCCATTAACCACTGCTGTGAGTGACCCTCCCTGTTATTTGTTACTGTAATTAGCTGATTGCAGTAGTGGAAAGGATACATACTGCTTTTAAAGAGACATAATAGAAAATGTGCCTTCAGACTAGAGATCTGGATCTTTCACTTAACCATTTTACACACAGTCAGAACGAGGGGTGAGGGAGATGTACTTGCTTTAAGGGAAGTGATTGTCGATTCTGTTCACCAGATGGCACTGCTACTTGGGAATAATGCAGCTTTCCACCTCTGAAACGAGCAGGCTGATCAGAGACAGAAAGACAGTAAATCGGAGATTTCTGTTATTTGGTAGCACATGCTTCGGACAAAGTCTCTAAAAAATGAAAAGTTGAAAAAAGGCTGGGAGTTCCAGTGGGGCTGCTGCAATCCCACAGAAATGTCTGGTGCTTGGCACAAATGATGCCAAATAAATGATGGAGCAGCTGACCTCTGCTGTCCAAGCCAAGTGGTTGCTGCTGTTTATTTGATACTCAAGCATTCTGCACTCAATTTCGAAGCTCAGGTAAGGAAGTTGTAATGAAACATCTTTATATGCCATTTTCTGTATGTGACAAGCAATCAATTAATTAATAGAGAATCACAAAATATCCTGAACTGGAAGGGAAACACGAGGGTCATCGAGTCCAACTCCTGGCTCCACACAGTACCACCCAAAATCCAAACCCTATGTCTGAGAGCCCTGTCCAAAACTCCATCAGCCTGGGGCCATGGCAGCCCGTTCCATGCCCACCGCCCTGTGCTGCAGACCCTGTCCCTGACCCCCAGCTGCCCTCCCCTGACGCAGCTCCATGCCGTTCCCTCAGGTCCTGTCACTGTCACACAGAGCAGAACTCAGCGCTGCCCTCCGCTCCCTGTGAGGAGCTGCAGCCACCATCATGTAAACATCATCATAAACATAACCTATACTACATACATAATATCTGTACAAATATATGTGTTGTACATCCAGCTGTTGATAAATCAGTTCACGCTGATCTAAGAACAGTATTTTGAAGCCTAATTACCCACTGTGACGACCAACCCATCATGGTACAGGACTGTCCTTGGGCATGGTATGGCTCTGCCCCCAGCAAGGCCAGCATTCCTCCCATGGTGGCAACAGAATGCTTCTCCAGAAAAACACTTGGCACCAAAGAGCAAGATGAGGCTATGGTTGCCAGAACAAACAAAGCATGACATAGTATTCTCCCTCAAGAACTATTGCACGACCCTCTTTTTCACTGACACGGCTGTGCTGCTTCTGTGGACACAAAAAATGAAGAGACACAGAAAATAAAAGTGACTTCAAAAGGTCACAGCAGATTCAGCTTAAGTATCTTGCCAGAAATGTGCATTTTTATAAGATGATGTGGTTCACAAATCTGCAATAAATTCATGCAGCTATTTTTCTGAGGGAAAAAAAAAACCCTCCAATAATTGAATTTCTTTGCTATTTCAATTTTCTTTTCATTTTTCATCCTAAATTAATGTTTTCTTTGGAAGAAAGCCGAAGCCTAAAGCAAAAAGCAATCCAACAAAGATTGCTAACAAGGTGAAATATTTTTATGCTGGATGAATGAAGTATTTGTTTCATTAAGGTAATAAGGTATGTTGGGGGGTTTCTATCTGATAGGGTTGGGTTTTTTCCTATTTTTAGTACTGTTATTCCAGTGGTGGTGAGGGGTTTATTTTCCATTTTGGATAGAGGAAAAGATACCCCTTTCCTTCTGCCTTGTGGGGAATTTTGTCTTACAGGACTGCCAAACCTGTTTGCTTGCAGCTCTAAGTCATGCAAGCAGTTTGTTACAGAAAAGGGTGAAAAAAATCGACTGCAATGGATACCCTTCACACATAAACTTTCAGATAATACAGCTGGAAGAGATCCTGAGAGGTAAGATCATTCAGCTCCTCCTGACTTCTTTAAAAACATATATCACGGCCTTAATATCTGATGCTCTCCACAAGCACATTCTCAGAACAAGCCTAAGTCCTCTAACGTTTTTGAGTGTTCCACTTACAAGGTGCCAGTTTTCTGTCAGAATTCAGTATTGAATTCATGCAAACACTGTGATAGTTGGCATTTTTCTGAAATCAGCACCTGGCTTTTATCAATATTTCATTTTCAGAAATGGTTTGTGCTGTTTTCTGAAAACACTGGTTCATTTTCTGAATCCATCCCCACATGTATCCGTAGGACCACAGCTAAAAAGATTCTCCTAGGGCAGAGTTAACTACCTTAAGCATTGTGCTTCACAAAAAAAAAAAAAAAAGTTAAGACTGCATTTAGATCCACATTTGACATATTTACAGATGCTATTTGCTTGTAGCTGAATGTAGTAATGGTGATCTCTCCAAACTTGGACATCTCTGCAGCTTGGAGGTCAGTATTACCAGGGTTAGTGAATCCTTCCCATGGGGAGAAGGGCACTTCAGGGCTGCAGATGTTCATCCACAGGAATAAAGGTGAAGATCATACAATTCTAGGGTTTGGAAGGGATCTCTAGAGATCACTGTGTCCCATCTCCCTGCTAAAGCAGGTTCCCTACAGCAGATCTCACAGGTAGGTGTCCAGACAGGTCTTGAATATCTCCAGAGAAGGAAACTCCACAACTTCTCTGGGCAGCCTGTTCCAGTGCTCTGTCACAGTGCACCCTCACAATAATGAAGTTCTTCCTTGTATTAGTATGGAACTTCCTGAGTTCCAGTTTCTGCTCATTGACCCTTGTTCTACTATTGCTTGCCACCAAAAAGAGTGGCACCCCCATCAACCTGACTCCCATACTTTAGGAACAGTGATGAGATCCCTCTCAGCCTTCTCCAGACTGAAGAGTTCCAGGTCTATCAGCCTCTCCTCATACAGGAGATACTCCAGAGTCCTCATCATCTTTGTCACCCTCTAATGGAGTCTTTCTAGGAGATCTCTGCCTTTTTTGAACTGGAAAGCCCAGAATTGGACACAGTACTTCAGATGTGGCTTGACCAGGACAGAGTAGAGGGAGAAGACTTCCCTCAGCTTCCTGGCCACACTCTTTTCAATGCAACCCAGGATACTATTGGCCTGCTGGGCCACAAGGGAACACTGGCTCATGGTCAAGTTGTTATCCATTAGGACGCCCAGCTCCTTATCTGCAGAAGTCCTCTCCAGCAGGTCAGCCCCTAATCTGTTCTGATGCAGTTATTTCTCCCCAGGTGCAAAACTCTACATTTGCTCTTGTTGAACCTGGTATGGTTCCCTTCTGCTCAACACTCTAGTCTGTCCAGGTCTTGTTGAACGGCAGCACAACCTTCTAGTGTGTCAGCCACTCCTCCCATCTTCAGATGATCAGCAAACTTGCTGAGAGTGGACTCCATCCCTCCAGCCAGGTCACTGATGAAGATGTTGAACAAGACTTAACGTATCAACTCCTGGGGAAAACCACAAGTTACAGGTCTCCAACTAGACTCTGCAACACTGATCACAGCTGTCTGAACTCTTCCAGTTAGTAAGTTCTCAGTCCATTTCACTGTCCACTCATCTATCCCATACCTATCCATCTATCCACATTTCTGTACATCTGCAACATGGAGCTTTGACTGCATGGCACAAACACTTTTGTTCAATGCAGAAAAGTCTTTTTGCTGGCAAAACTGTGTTTATATAAAGCACTTCTTTTCAGCACACTTATATGGCAAATGCAATTTAGCCTTACTTCATTTGATGTAACTTTGGATTTCAAACAAGTCCTTTATTGAAGTGGAGGACATCGTGGGCAAAACTCTATTACACAAGGAATTCCTGCTGGGGAAATTCTCCAGATATAATGGATTTCTCTGAAACATTTTGAAACATCAGGGAGATCCTGGAAAGGTTTTATAATTCTGTTCTGATTCCACTGGCTCACATAAACAATGCCTTTCCTGTATACTTGACACTTGTCACTGAAGAATCCCCATTCTTCCTGAGTTTGCATTACAATTAATCCTCTTTTAAGCAAATCACCCCAGGCCAGATGTCCTCAGCAAAGCTTAAAAACATTAAAATGCATCCTACCCTCCCTTTTCCTTTCATGAGCTGCATTCAGTCTGTCAAGACTGGGGATTTATGGCCAACAGAGGTTTACATATCACAATTCACGGGATGCAGCAGAAGTAGAACTCTGTAGCAATAGCATGGCCCCATTTTCTTCTCTTCAGCCTGTGGAGATATAGGGTGAATTTGCATCTTTTAAGTGAGTGCAAACACAACTGCGCCTTCCAAGGAAGTAGAGAAATTAAAAAATTAAAAAATTACACGAGCACAATTTGAAATAAAAATTAAGAGTAAAGACTACAATCTTTCAGACTGTAAAAATAGGAACATACCAATATCCTCCTATAAATGATCCAGCCCTTGTCAGTTTGATTCCTTTGTTCTGACACTAGGCAGGAAATATTTCAAGTCCCACAGAGAATCTCAAACATAGAAATTTCGTGACTATGAAACAATCTGGAGAGCATATGAAAAGGAAGATAAAATATTTCTGAGGACCCCAAATAGTTCAGAAGAGGATTTTTCAGTTCATTCTTGTTATGCCCCATGTGCTTGCATTCCAGAAGGAATACATGAAGCACAAGCTTTTCACCTTAGGTTGCAATGGGTAGATTATGCAGCAGTAATTTCAGTTAGCATAACATACAACATCTATGCTTCATGAGTAATGACATGTTCACAAAAAGCCTTCAAATTTCTGAAGGTGGAGAAATCCAGTATTGAATTTGGATTAAAACACAGTGTTGGAAGTCTAATTTATCTCTTATTGTATACCAGACACTCTTGCCATTCTGATTCCCTCTAATTGAGCAGGTCACAGATTCAACTGGTTCAAGAAGACAGACAACATTTGGACATCAGCTGGAGACAAACAGGAGGAAAAGAAGCATGAGAACAACCTCCTCTCCTTTGACTACGCAGAGAATATTATATTGTCCACAGGTCAGAGCATGAAAAAATGTCAATTTCATTTTTTCCAAGAAGTATGACACTTCAAGATCGTTTTAGGGTTGTTCCCTTAGTGCTCATTCACAAAGACAGCATCGGGCATCCTCACCGTCTTTCCTCTTTGATTTTTCTCATGCCAGCAGCTTTCCCACTGTAGCTGACCACACGTCATTCTGCAGCCAGGCAGCATACTCTGCAAGCTTTCCATCTGCTTCCTTTGTTCCTTCCAGAAGAAAAACCTGGTTGACAAAAAATTGCCAAGCAATACAGATTTTTATGCCACGCTCCAGAGCTTCAACTGAACAAGGTCAGCAGAGATCCATGGAAACAATGCATAGATTGTATTTATTATTTTCTTAGAAATAATTTTCTCCTCCCTCTCTACACACCCCATGGAGGGAACACAGACTTCTGAAAAGTAGCAGGACACTGTAGACTGCAGCTTCTATGATGACTCCCTCAAGCACTTCAGCCTACTGTAGTGTGTGTGCATGAATTAGCTTGCACAGTTTAATGTTGCCCATTTCTTAAATGTGTCCTCTTCTTCCTACACTGGCTTTCATCTAAGCATGAATACATACACACAAATCTAACACGTGCACACCTCTATGTATGTTGTGCCTGCATACCCATGGAATTACCTTTTATTCTTAGTTATTTTATTTCAGTGTTCATCCTCACATTTCATTCATAGGAATGCAGGTACACACTGCAATCAGAATGTGTGATAAGATTAATGAATGAAGCTATGAAGAAGAAGAAACATTTACAAAATTCTGCACTTAAGTACAGCATCAGTGAATAAAACAGATTTATCAGCTAAATTCACCCTTCAACGAAATACAGGCTCCTTGAATATAACTTTTAATTAAGGTAAGTGCTGCACTCAGCCACAGACTTGTCAGTAACTGGCAAATTCCCTTCTGCTGTAACACAGCAGAAGCCAAATTTTGCTGCTGATATCACCCGGAGAAGTCAATGGAGCTACTGAGAATCTGACAGAGAAAAAGAGTAGCGTGCAACCCCAAATTCCCAGTTAAAACCATAGTGAGCAATTTAGCTGGATCACCAATACCATTATTTAACCTCAGAAAGGCACTGAAGGTTAATCACTCCCCTTCAGTCCACCAATGAAACCAGCATTCTACAAGAACAGCCTTTTAATTCCAGTGTTTCCTTCTCACGTTCATTTGCGATGAGCAAAGTGCCTCCCAAAGGCGAGCCCCCACCCGAGTGAGCTGGCCCAAGCCCCTGTGACCCTCTTGGGAGGGACCCCGCAGCTCCTGCATTCTCCTGTGCTTCACCACCGAAGCCACCCGCAGGTGGCAATCTCGGATCAGTTTTTGAGGGCTTCCTCACGTATCGTGGCCTGGAGATGCAGAATAGTCTTCTCAGTGCTTCTATTTGCCAATCCTTTGAGCACTGCTCATTTAGTGTTGTCTCACAGTGGGCACCCAGTGCAAGGTTCAGTCCAGTGTTGAATTCATTGCTGATTTGTTAAGATATGCATCTTTCCTATCTCACTTTCCCTTATTACAGGCTTTGCTGAACATGTTCCTTGGAGTAATACAGTTTTTGGAGGATGGAAGAAATAGATTTCTGACTATTCTTTACTTGTTACTTGCTGTCAGCCTGTGCTTGGCAGACTATGGAATCTCAAAGGAGGTGTAAATTACCATTCCAGGTCCAATATGTTTAAGATTCCTTTAGGACTTATTCCAGAATACTTAAAGCACTGCTACGAGGAAGATACAGTACTCTTAATTTCTATTCCTTCTTGTTCCTCCCAGATGTGCTACTGTTATATGCTAAGTCCCCCCAGATCTCATTATCAGCTCATAGTGCTGATCCCCTTTTAACTACATGTGGGTTTAGCCCTCTATGTAATCATACCAATCAAAGATATGGAAATTATACACCAGTGTAGCTGTGCCTGCTTCATCACACCACTCCCACTGCTCCCCACGTCAAGACCTCACAGCCTCTTGGGCCCATGTGTTGGGGCAGGGGGAGCACCAAGGTCCATGCTTCTTCTCCTGCTCCTTCCTCTAAACTCCCCAAAAAAGTAGAGTTAAAAGAATAACTGGTAAGTACAGGTCAGCTCTATGCCCTGCTGTGGGAGGATGGGCAATGGGACACCACACATACGTGGCACAAATAGCCAGGAAGGCAGGCGTGGGCACCTCAGCCCTGCCTGTGGCTGGTCCCAGCTCATGAAGGGGCATGCAAGAGAGTGTGAAGGCAGCACTTCATCCTCAAAGTCTCTAGGTGGGATTCTGGAAGCAGTAGCAATTAAGGGAGATTCTAAATTCCAGCAGAAATCGTGGCAATATATGGTAATCTAGCTGGGATATGTTAAGGATATACTGTTCTGTTGTATGATGTCCGCTGAAAGCCACAAGGACTGTACATGTTTCTGGACCCCAGTTCTCTTACTTGTCTTGATGAGAGAATGAGATTTCCAGTTTCTTTGCTAAAAGTACAGGAGAGAAATAGAAACTCGCAGGGAGTAAAAAATAATTTTAAATTCCCTTAAATTCTTATAAAATCCTATTAAACCTAATATTTCATTTCCCACGAAGAGCACCAGATACAAATATTGTTCAGTGTGTGTATATCATGGATCTGTTAAGATGATACAGTGGCTTCTTTCACATTTTGGTCACTTTGAATCTATTCCAAACCAGAGCTGTCTGAAAAACACAAAGAAAATCAAATTTCCACCAAAGACTTCAAAGCTTATAAGGAACAGAAGTAAGCCTCAAATTATACTATTAGTTTGGAGGGCAATAACTAATTACTTCCAGATTTAAGTATCAAATTCAAGAACAGAGTTACAGTGGTATCCTTCCATTGTTGATGGAGAGAACTAGCATTTTTGGAGGAAATTCAGCTCTTAGACTTTTTACAATGACTGTATCAGAGCTGAACAGTGACTGTGCTATTACCTCGGCCATCTGAGGTAGCAGGAATTCCTCCTTCCTTCTTGATATCCCACTTTCATAGAAAAACAATCACGTCGTTTCTGTTGTTTGGTTTTGTTTTATTTTTTTTTAACATTAAGTTACATGCACTTGGGAAAACTAAGAACTAGACTAACAACCACAGGCTATGCTTCCTCTGGATGCATCACAGATCAGAAAGAACCATCAAGTAGCATATTAGAGAAGTGAAAATTATGTGCTGTGAATGTTGCTGTCCCATAGGAGAATGTGCCAACATTTGAACTTTTGTTTCACACACACTATTAGCAGCAGGACTGTGATCAGGAAAAACAACAAAAAAAAGCCTTAACGGTAATCCCACCCTCAGAAATCCTCTGGAGAGCTTGGTACTGAGAAACTCTGTGCTGAGGGCTGCCAGAAGCTCTAATCAGCTAATATATCAAAGCTCTGGTGCAGCTTGTCTGCTCCCTAGATCTCAGAAAGAGATAAAAGTAATTCTCGTGGGTTAAACTGCAAATCTAAGAATAAGCAAGAAAATATGCATTACTACACTTCGCAAGACTGTGAATGGATGATGGTGATCAAGACCATGCTTTGATGCTGCATCCAGTACATTCTTACATAAATCTCTAATTCTGTGTTTCTTGAATTTAGTATCAGCACAGTAAACCAGAAGTGAATGGAGGCAATGCTGCTTACTTCCACACACGATGCCAGGCAGACATGCTTATATTTTTTGCCTTTCTTGGGATTTAAACAGGGCAAATGGTCACTGTAACAAAGCAGCTCATTTATCATAGGCCAAAATGGTAAACTAGATTTTTAGAAGCAGGAGACATTTCTTCCTCTTTTCATTACAAGCCTTTAAAAGGTCACACAGTAACAGTCAAGGAGTCACCACCAGCATCAGGATTAAGGAGTGCATGCAACTCTCTCTTTATTACTCCTTACAGGATTTTGTACAGTCAGAGGTGCAGATGGATTACACCCCTAATTACACTTTCATCTTTATAAGACCATCTGCTTTAACTTTCTGAATATGTTGACTTATTCAGTTAATCAGAACAACATCGAAAAGAAAGAAAACAGGATTTCTCTCTGGAATAACTCTGTTTTGTTTTGCTTCTGTCTGAGGCAGAACAGATAGTAGTTTCAAAGCCAAACTGCCAGGAGGCAGTCACCTTCCACTCACCCCAGAATGTGTAATTAATCCCAATTTTCCTTAGCCATCCGAGTACTGGGAGGTGGCCACTTCTGGAGTATGCGTCCCCACCTGCTTCCCTGCAAATCCTCTCCCGTCCTCAGCAAGTAATGGATAAACGTTGCAGGGTGGTCTACACTGCTAAAAAACCACAGATTTTCAGCTAAGTGCAGATTCCCTTCTTCAGAAATCCTGGTAGTGACAAAGGCACTGATTTTTATTTACTTATCTAAATTTTTTTTAACCAACTGCAGAATTTCCTTAGCAGGTGTTTTCATGAAAAAAGCAGCACTGGGCTCTACTGGATTTTTACACACTAAACATGGCTTTTCTAAACAAGTAGCTAGCCCTACTAGTTTCACTGGGGCTGCTTCGGAAAATATTATTGCTCAGTTGAGCTAAAGCAGCCCTGAAATATCCCATGTGAGCAAGTGAGACTACAGGAGGCTATAGGTCAATAACCTTGGATGCATTCTACATAACAGATCAAATAACTGTAAATTATCCCTGAGGTGGGGAAGATTAAATCAGATAAGAGTAACGGCTGTGGCCATGTAAAGCTTCCAGACTCTGTTTTAAATCCAGGCTTTTTGGAAGGCAGTGATTAAACACTGGAAAAAATGTGAAATGTTTCAGATAATTAGAAACATTTATTTAGTGGGAAAGGGCACGAACTGTATTTTCTTAAAGAAAAGCAAATGTAGGAGGACTACTACCAGCTTGGTTGGGCTCCAAAAGAACATCTTCCCTATTAAGGTTAGATGATTCCCATGTGGAGTAGTAGACAAAAGGACTCTGGAGTAGCAGACAAAAGGACTCTCGTTGGTTGTTTGCTATTTACACTTATTTTCCACATATAATGAAGTGGCATAAATGAAAATGAAGTGGTACACAGCAGAAATGTTCTTGGTGTGTATTTGGGTGGTCAATGTCTTGTGGGGGGTTGCAGTAAAAGTTAATTCTGGGGCAAGCCTTGCTTTACAAAACGAGTGCCTGAACAGCTGGAGGTCTCTCTGAAATCTGCATGCAGCACTACAGCAGCTTGAGGACCATCTGCAGTTACTTTCATTCATGTCGTCCTCTTAATCATTGTAATGATCGGCCCGTATATCATCCAATGGAAATGTTAAAATGCCATAAACCTTAGATTCTGAATTAGAGATTCCTGCACCACATCAGTACTTTATACTGAGTTTATAGCAGAGCTTTTAAAAACATCATTTTAGAAAGATGTCCAGTTTAGATTAAGACATAGCAAGACAGTCTGTATAAATAATTTGAAAATTATTTCAAATCTCTGTCCAAACACAAATGAATCTGAACAGGAACATTTTCCCAGTGCCGAGGAATTTAGTCACCTTCTTTATCATCTGTTTCTCCCTTTCTACATGTGCTTATAACTAGAGACAGCTCTGACTAAATCTAGATTTAGACTCCATATCTGAATTCTGAATCAGAATGTCTTTTCTCAAACAGCAAAAAACACAGTTCCAGATCCAAACATCCAGAGGAAAAAAAAAAAAAAAAAGGATTCTAAAACAGATCCTGGGAAGTTTTAGGAATTTAAAACTAGCTTACCATGAGCCAGCAAATGTAAGTTCAAACTTGAACTCTGACCTGAATATAAGCTCTGGATTCTTGGTTGTTCTCTTCCCCCCCCTCTCCCGCCTCCCCAAATCACTCCTTACAAAGCAAATTTTTATCACATTTCATTTGGAAAGGAACATGCAGAACCCCAAACGTACCAGACCCAGAGCACAAGGCATAATCAGCCCTGTGGGACATGAAAACACTCCAAGCCCAGCCACAGCAGTAAGCTGTGTGGTTGAAGTCCCATCCCTGGAGCCAGCAGGCCTGCACCTTTTTGCTAAAATTCAGCCTAGCCTTGGAAAAAGGAGATCCCAGGGCAGACCCTGCTGGGAGTTCAGCCTTCCACGGATCAACTTCATCCATGTCACCCACTAAGCAATGATGGCTGGCTTCAGGCTGACTCCAAGTGCTCTGGGCTATTCTCCAATCTTGCCTAACATTGAGTGGCCTTTTCTCACCTAATATTTATTCAGTGGCAAGCAGTTACTCACAATCTATTTACATCTCTGCTGACATTTTCATAGTAGTACTTTCCTACAAGCAGCAACCTAGCATTCAGAATGCTATATTATTCCCCCCCACAACCAAAATACCTCTCTGCTGTTTACCTCAGAGGGTAACTAACCATGAAGGAATCATCATTTGAAATGGTCCAATTAAGATTTCAGCTTAAGGAACAACAACCTACATGGAATTAAGTATGACATAGGCTGCATAAGTAAAATGATGAAAGATAATTGGGAATATATTACATACTTGTACCATTAAACTGATTGTGCATCTTCAAAATCATGCAAACAGGAAAATAGTGTGTACTGTACCATTCAAATATCTAGACCCACAGCAGAGCTTCTTGAGAAGAAAGCTGAGCAATAATCTTATATCTTGAGATACATCTGGAGGCATTTTAATGAACTTCAATTCTGAATCTAACTCTTAGCCTGACAATTTTGAATGGAAAATTTTAAAGTGGGAAACAATTGCCATAATGAAAAATTACTGAACTTACAGTTCTCAAGACATCTTTCTCTTCCAAAAAACATTGAGAAATTATTCTAATTGGAAAAAAGAACCCAAAAGTTGTAGGTGTTTCCATAATTGTAAAGCTATTTTCTTCCAGTATGTTTGTTTACAACTTCCCCACTAATCTTCAGCAAGTCATTGAAAAGCACACTGCAAGATCCTTCCATCTCTTGCAAGTTCAGCTCGTTACCAGTCCTTTTCATCTGACCCAGATCCTCTTTTTGAGAATGCAGCCCTCCAAATTACCATTCATCTGGCCCCAACTGACAAAGCAGTTGGGCAGACATGAAACTGCTGACTGAATTATAGTTAAGACTTGAGTACTGTTTTGGATCAGGGCCAGAATAGTTCTTTATTTTTTTTTTTTTTTGGCAGGATTAATACTAAATCTTCCTCCAGAAATGATTCAGTTCCAGTTCTTTATCCATTGTTTTGTACTTTGAATTTCTTCATTTGCTTTTATCTTTTGGATGAAAATCAATGCCCAGGGCCTGATTCACTTTTATACTGTTGCTTTTTTATGTGCGCATCACTTCAATTAGGTGTCTTAAAAAAAATCTCAGAAAATTATTATCTGGGTGATTGGATGCATTCATGCACTGCTGGTGTCAGACAGACAGCCACTAGTTAAAAAGTCTCTTTGTCCTGTCCAGTTACATAGAACTATAACAAGGTATGTTTTTTTTTTTTTTCTCTTCTTTGTTATGAGATAGAAAAAAAGAAAAATAAATGCACAGGCTCTGGCTTCCTGACAACTGCTATAAACCAAAAGAGCTTAAAAAAAAAAAAAAAAGAGAGAGAGAGAGAGAAAGAGATTAAAATCCATTAATAAGTTCCAATAAGCTTCACAGATCTGCATGATTATGTGAGATGATAAACTTTTACGGGCAGCAAGACTTTTGAAAAACAAATTCATGATATTTCTGGCAAAAAAATTGCTGGGATAGAAATCTGTGGTACACTGGGAAATGGATTCTCATTCACATGTGAAGTGCTGGGGAAAAAATATCTCTATTTTCCTTTACACTAGTGAAATTCAGCACACTTTGAAGACAACCCTTCACAATGCTGTAGACTTCAACTCAACTGTAATTTCACCATGCTTTCACAATTTAAAGTTCTTTGACATTTTCTGAGTAATGTCTTGTAATTGTAATAAACTACTATACTTAACATCTTTTTCCACACTGATGGGCAAAATTCTGCTCTTTCCATCGCTCCTCAGATGGGTGCAAACAACAGACATCCATGAGATTTCTCCCCATTGCTCTGACAGTAGCTGAGTCTGAACTACATTATGTGAGTAGATTTGCAGCTCATGGCAATCTTCACAGTTAAATAGGGCAGTACAGAACAATCTTGTCTTTGACAAGCTGTGTAATAGAAAAACTACATCAGAAACAAAGCCAATCTATTCAAAGTCAATCACGATCTAGGGAAAGTACATCTGGCAAAATCTCCTTTATTTATTAGCTGAAAAATATTTGGCTTCATATAGTAAATAATAGAATGATATGAATTGGAAGGGACCTTAAAGCCCATCCAGTTCCAACCCCGAGCTGTGAGCAGGGCTGCCACTCACCAGATCAGGCTGCCGAGCCCCATCCAACCTGGTCTTGAGGGATGGGGCATCCTCAGCTTTCTGGAGAGCTTGTTCAAGGGGCTCACCACCCTCTCAGTGAAAAATTTCCCCCCAGATCAAATCTAAATCTCCCCTCTTTTAGTTCAAAGCCATTTTGTCTTACTACTATCAGACCTTGTAAAAAGTTTATCTCCTTCCTGGCTATAAGCTCCTTTTAAATGAATAAATAAACCAGCTCAAGTTAATCTTAAGACAAAACTATCCTATGGAGATCATATTTACTTTTACCTCAATAGCAAAGATAGGACTTGAAATATTCGATATTTTATTACAGTAGCAAATTCCTTCTATTGTAACAAATAATTAATTAATCCTGCTTTGTTTTAATACGCTGAGCACCAAAGTATTGAGGTTTTTTTTTTTCATTTTTGTTTTCCCCAAATAGGAATGTTGTTTGAATATTCTACAAAAAAACAAGTGGTTATTGTATGTAGATACACATTTTCATGAGGAAATAATGTTTCTGGCTAAAGTCATGATTACAAGGACTGGATCTCACAAATGATCCCTCAAACAAAATCTGTAAAAGATACTCACAGGATATGTGTTAATTCTTCTTTGTCAACATTAATATTATCTTCTGTAAGCTATGTATTGTCTTGTGTATATCACTTTTTTAGCAAAACAACAACAATAACAGTGACAACAACAAAAGTGCAGCGACACAACCTTCACCAGGAAAACAAAGTCAAGGCAGCCTCAGAATAGGTGCATTTTAAGAGTAGACCATCTTTTCACACTTTTCTCAGGATGCACATCAGTGACTCCTGAATAATTCGATCAATTCTACAGCCAGCACAAGTCCCTGTCCTTGCCTGCCTGATCACAGGAATAAATGAAAGACATGAGTCTTTAAAATGGCATCTAATGGCAAAGCCCTGTGAATGATTATTGAGACCCAGGAAAATCAGTGGAAGTTATTGCTAACTGCAGTAGTTCTATCTTGCAGAATGTCAACAGAGATGTCTTTGTTAAAACAACTAGTAGCTTAGTAGATCAAACAGAATTTATTTATTTATTTATTTACTTACTTACTTACTTACTTATTTACTTATTTATTTATTTTTCATTTAGATCCTTTATAAAACCCTGCAGTTTATCCCTCTTGGTACACTGCACCAAGTGTCAAAGCAACTATTACTAACCAGAAAGTTTTCCTTCAAAGAAACACCTCTTTTGCCTGTCATCAGGCTGTGGCCTGAGGTTATTCTTTAGCTTAGTCTGACATTTTCATTTCATTTTACAGAAAAAATAAAAAATTGGAAAAACTCTGTTTACCTGCTCTGAGCCTTGTGGCATTACCTAAAAATATTCTGGTCAACATGTAGTTTTTCTCCACAGAAAACCAAAGCAGAAGGATGCCAAATACTGCCTTAAGGAACATTCTAATTAGCAAAGAGTTTTGAAATAAGGAGGCTGTGGAACGAATGTAGAGAAGCTGATTGTTGGCTTCCCCTGTCTTCATTTGCTTGGCTATTACATACATACTGCTGCCAGCTGGCTCCCATTTGGGCAACACATGAGCTGCCTCTTGGTGGAAGCAAGGCAGTCTGCAAGCACTGGTGTGTGATGGGGTCTCGCCTGCACTTGCATGAAAAACATCTGGATCCAGCTCAGGCTGGAGGCTTCAAAACTCCTTCCAGGTTCTGGAGTCTGGGTGTAGCCCAGTTTAATCAGAAAGGAAAGAACGGATACACAAAATTATTTAAAAATCTTAGTTTCTATTCACATTCTTTTAAGAGCTGCAATTAAATGTCAAATTGTCTTCCAACAAGCAAAGGTTGCTGAAAATTGCTGTGGCACATTTATCCAGGTACAACTCCTACAAAGAAAGCTGCTGCCCTTTATATCAGCTGCAGCTTACAAAATGATTTAAATTTTCCATATATAAATTGTTGTATTTATCAGCCTTTTCCATACAAAGTCAGAACAAATGTGCAGACCAAAAAATGTCAAAGGAAATCAGTGTACCCCAAAGCTTCTTAATTCACATTCTTTGAGTGTATGCTCAGTTATACATTTCTTCATTATATGATGCAAATCATTATTTTCCCATTGGATCTCAGCCTTTCCACCAAACCTTGCCCTGAAGGACTTTGCCATTGTTGCAGATAATCCATCTAACTAGAACATTCCTCTCAATAACGTGATGCCTGAGCCATACAGAATAATTAATGTTGTATGTAAGTAATCACTGAAACATTCCTATGGACAAAGACTGCTGCTTCAGGACTAGCTTTTAAACAAAATCTTGCAAAACTGAGTTCTAACTGCCAGCCACCACTAAAGAGTAATGCAGATGCAAACACCTGAAAACGAAGTTGAAAATTCAGCCTCTTCCTCATTTCTGCCCCTCTAATGAGCTGCATGAGAGATAGTGGGGGTCAGTTACAAATGTTTTTCCCAGTACATTTGCTTGCATGAGATCTATATCTTGTGCAGGGAAAAAAATTCCTAGGGCCATGCACGATTTCCATTGCAAGAAAAATGCCATCAGTAGGCACTACAGGAATCACTAAAAATAGTTTCTGACTCTTGTCTTCACAGAGCCAATTTTCAGCACATTTTTGCAATCTCTTCAAACCTGTTTATATATGGAAAATAATTTTATGCTGTTTCATTTAAGGAAGACAGGAGCTTGAGATACACTGAAGAAAAGCAAAGAAGGGACACTATCCACGTCCTACTGCTGAAGCGTGTGAATACCTACTGTTGGCCCTGAAACAAAAAAAGGAATACAACCCAAGCAAAATCACATGCAAATAAACAAAAAACAACCAAGCCCTCCAAAGCAACAACAGAAACCCTAGAAAACCCCCAAAATCTTCCAAAAAAACCTGAAAAACAAAGAAAACAAAAAGAGAAAACCCATCAAGAAACACACACACACAAAACACACAGAAAGCAACCATCCAAAAGACAAAAGCACCCCCCCCAAAAAAAATTAAGTCCCCACATTTCCCCTCCAAAACACCCCACTAATAAATAAGTAAATAAACAAACAAAAACCAAGTTTATTTACTTCTGTGACTGAGGATGATTTTCTTTATTAAAAGTTATTTGGATTTATATCTCTGAATAGAAATGCTTCCCATTCTCTTCCACTTTGGCAATGACATAAGTTCTGAGAAAGATGATAGCTGTGGGTTTATCAGCAATTATTTGTCTTTAATTTAGGTCTCAAGAAAGGTATTATTTCAAACTTTAATATCTATAGAAAATATTTCACATTAGTATTATAACACTTTGAAAAATGCACTTGTAATCAGTCATGGAAAGCATCTCCCCATTATCACCTTGTTCCTACAGCATTTCAGCTTTTCAATAGACAGTTCATTATTTGATGTACCAACATATCTTATTCTCATATTTGGAAAATACCTGACTTTTCACATTTTCAAATGGTTCAGCACTGTCATCTGGTTCTTCAAGACAACCAAGACAGTAAATTAGTACTTCCTTGATAATGGAGAAATGGACAATTTTGGATACATTTTAGATCTATTTTGGAGCAGTTGACAAAAAAAAAAACAAAAACCAACAACAACAAAAAAAACAACCAACCACCAACATGACCTTTCAAAACAAGTGGTAATTGAGTTTTTAGCTGAAAGAACATGTATATTTTGAGAAAAGCAAGGAGCTTTAAGCCCAATATGACTGGAACAAACTTTTTAGATGTGACTGAAGCCCAGAAATCAAAGCTCATATTTGGTACCTATATTGTGTGATTTTTGTGAATAGAGAATACTACAGTTCATTTTTGCTTCAATCACAATCATACTCTTGGTTTTGATCATAAAGATTAGACTACTTTTTGCCTTGGAAGGCAATCATTTTTACGTCATATTATTTCTGGAGGGTATTTTTAGTTTGGCTGGACAGTCAGCAAAGCTTCAGTTCTTACAGAATTAATATACAACAGGAAAGAAGGTGGCTTAATGATGAAGATGGCACAAAGCCATGGAATGCACACACTCCCCGCTTTATAAAATGAAATAAAAATGCATTCCTCTCACCATGGCATCCCCAGAAAAGCTAAGAGGGAAAATATCTTTGTTTCATTTGGAATCCAGCCTAGGAATCCGAATTTTTAAATACAGACATCTAGTTTGTGCCTTTTAAAGATATGCCACCCTGAAACCCACACTAAATAGCAATGTGCATCTGGAGATGGTTGTTACACTGAAAGGCTCGTGGTTGCCATGGCACTAATGGTGGGGTTCAGCACTGAGGACAATAGTGGACCTCTTTTGAGCCAAACTGTCTCTCCCATTCATGCTCAAGAGAAGGAGCAATCAAACCCCTTACGTAGCTGCAGATGATGATGGTGACTGCCTCAGATCTCATATTAAAGACAGGCAGATGTTAGCTCACACAAAGAGTGGCTAACATGTATATATACATATTTAGTTTGTCAAAGCCAGAGGAAGACAAAACGAAGAGTTGAGACAAAGTTACTTAGGCAAGAACCTCACAGCAACAACACGTCATATAAAGCTATCCAGAACTCTGCTGTTGTGGTCAGGAAAACCACATAGCAAAGCTGTGTACAAGATTGTACATAAATATATGCCATTTTTATAGGTTTCTCATCTTCTGTAACGAGAATGAAAGTCAACAACCTGCCTCATGAGAGAAAAACATAGAATATGAATGCAAAATTTTGAACTAAGAAAATTCCTGCATTTCCAGCTGCAGGGCAGTCACTTTTTGGCAAACACACCTCACTGGGATGAACCTTGAGAACTAAACCTTCCAGGCTTCTGATGGCAATAGGACTCATTTGACTAAAACTCCGTGAGAGCTCTCAACACAAAACATTTCACAGTTAATAGGAAAATAAGTGCCACTAGACTCAATGCCTCTCATATTAAAATAGATTACTTAGACCATAAGAGGAAGCAGGATTGCTATGACCCATCTTCAGTTAGGTGATGTCTTGCTTCAAGTGGATTATATTGACAATTAAGTTGATGGTTTGTATTGAAACAATTGTGCTTTCAAGGTACTTTCAGAGACAGGTAAGATGAACTGCCTGTTAGAACTAACTTCACAGACTGCAGAAATGTTCATCAGTTCAGCCTAGATGCTTGTTAGATGGTTAAAGTTGTATGAAATAACTTGCCATCCTCAAGGTAGTTTGGAGGGACCACAGTTAATAGCAGTGGTCAGAATGGAAACACTGTCCACAGTTGGGGATATTTTTCCCATGTTCAAGCATTTGATGTGATGAATATCTTGTACATGGGCCTGACTCTCAGCCTGTGTCTGCCAGAATCATGAGAGGGAACAATATGAATTGTCCTGTAATTTTAAATAAAACAGAGAAGTTGTTTCTGTGCACTTACATGACTTAAGAGTGAAAGCAAAGTATCACATACACACATCCATATTGTACTGAAAGTGGGTGGCTTGGGCTACCTCAGTTTGGCTTCTCACTTGAAAGCACCTTGTGTGGAGCCAGTATTTACAAAATACTGGATCACTGTTCTCGAAAAGACAAAGTGGTCTGAGATTTGTCAAGTCGAGCATCCACTCATTAAATCACTCAAAAGATGAGTACTGATTCAGTTAATAGGGATTTTAGACAATAGTTGGTTTTCAAAAGCAACTGGAACCTCTCAGGGCCTGATTTCCAGAAAAAGTACAGATGAATTCTTCATAATTCTTCAGGGCTTTCTAAACAGATGTTAAAAAATTTAAAACAGAACCATCATCTAACAATTTTTATTTTTAGTAAGCAGATGACAAAGTCTTACATTGGTATTGGCATTCACAATATATGCTATATTCATCAGAGTTACTTTTCTTCTCTGTTTTGTGCGTGGCACTTCATAACATATTGATGCCTCCCTGTCATGCTGCAAGGACAGCTATGAGATGTTGTTTTGGTGTTTTGGTCTGGGCATGAAACGCTACAGAGAAATGATCTTAACTACAAAGAATGCACAGTTTAGAATGAATTTAGTCAATCAGCCAAAATACTGTTAAAGGCTTATGACTAGGGTATCTCCTTTTTAGTGCCCATTTGCTGTGCAGCAATATGTGTTAAGTGGCTGAACTATGGCGTTGTGTGACACTAGCAAAAATGTGCTGTTGCATTCTTGAAGCAGAAGACTTATGTAAAAACTGAATGTTTTTTTAAATGACATTATTATTGTGGATGATATCATGTTGACGAAGGGTATAGGAGAGGCATTATCAGATAGTGTTTCTTAAGGAATACTCTCTTCACCCACTACCCCACTCCCAGTGGATACTGAAATAATGAACAGCTTAAATAAATTAACTACTGCTTGGTTAGTGAATCTCCACAATATTATTGCATTGTTTTCCATGGGATTGTGCTCATATGAAAATGAGAAATCATAAGAAATAGCTTAATCTTTAGGTGTTGGCATTTGCTGTTTTCATTGCTTCTGCCTTACTGAATCCTTTAAGCTTTGCTTTCAGTTGAATGTGAAGTCAACAGGAATTCAAAGAGTTCTTAAAAGATTTCTGAAATTATAGCATTACTAATCGCTTTTCAAAGTAAGTCCTTTTGGAGTCATTCCACCTCACAGAATAATATGCTGAGAAATTCATTTCTGTAATGTCTGTTGGTTAACATTGGCACACAAAGTTTTGTGTTGATTTATTTATCATTTATTTACAAATGATGCCTAATGGTCATTGTTGCCAACTGAAACTTCTGGTGCACTTCATAACAGTAACCAGTGCACAAAAGCTAGACTGATTAGCAATAATGATTTGCAATGCGGATGGATCACTCATGAGCACCTCATGTTCTCCAGTGGCAGAGCACCACAGAGTCTCAGAGTTGGTCACCAGATTGGGCTAACTACTGTAACGCCAGAACAAGCTAATTTCCCTCTCCAGCTATTTACTGAATGGAAAAGAGAGTCACAGGCTGTGTGATTCTTTCATGGTCTTACACACAAATTCAGGGAGAGTTCCAAAATGTATTTAGATGACACTAATGCTACTGGAGTTAACTATCCAAACAATTGTTGCTTTTCCTCTCCAGATCTTGTCCCCAAATACTGTGGTGAAAAATAGCGATATATAATCCCAGACACCATTCATCAAAACAGCACCAAAGAATATATATGTATATGAGGGGAGCGGAGGGGCAGTGCTGAGCTCTGCTCTGTGTGACAGCAACAGGGCCTGAGGGAACGGCATGGAGCTGCGTCAGGGGAGGGCAGCTGGGGGTCAGGGACAGGGTCTGCTCAGGGCGGTGGGCATGGCCACATGTGCCAGAGTTCAAGGAGAGTTTGGACCACGCTCTCAGAAATAGGTTTGGATTTTGGCTGAACTTGTGTGGAGCCAGGAGAAGGCCTGAATGATCCTTGCTGGTCCTGTCCAACTCAGGATATTCTATGATCCTCTGAAACTCTGAGTAAAGTGATTGGAGTTTTTAAGCCTCACAGAGAGTATATCACATAATTCCTGCCTGAAAAAGGCACTTGCTATTTTTCTTCTGAGATATTTGTATGACATGTCACCATCACATTGATATGAACTGTGCACAGGCCATTGCAGTTCCTGAGCATTTGGATGTGGAAAAGTTATTCCCCACTACAACACTCTTCTTTTCCTGGAAGACAACTGATTGATATAGATACAGAAGAGCAAAGATTGTCAAAATGTCATTTTGATCGTGATAGGCAGTGGGCATAACGTATTTGTAGACAAACACTTGTCAAGATGATTTTAAGAGTGACAGCATGGAGGAATTTTAAGGGCTAGATGTGAAGGAGGATAATGAACTATCTTTACATTAGCTCCTCTCAAGCACAGCAGATAGGACAGAGGAAAGAACACAGCACAGTTCTGGAGATTTTATAAATGTTAATGGATTTCATAAACAATACAGCAGACTTTTACAAGCAGAAGTAGTCATCAGTGAGAAATCAACATAAAAGTTTTGTTTTCTTAGGAAACAAAAACAGAAACAAAAACAAAACTGATTTTCTGTTAATGCAGTGGTCTGTCCAACCTGAAATGAAACATTTCATTCTCGGTAGCTTAGAAAGAAAAGCTGAGAAATTTATAAGCATGGCGACAGTTTCTTCATTTTCCTCCCTTTTATATTCACCCTTTAGCCAGTGGAGGATACAGGACACCAAGATGAATTTCCCCTTTTTCTCAAGGATTCCAAATCCATCTTGCCCCAAACAAGATTGTAGCCTATCAATGAAGACCATATTGCTTTGAGGCAGAATGCTATGATTTCATTACGTTAATATTTTCCTGAACAAAACCAAATTTGTGGCAGGGTCTTCTATAATTGTTTTCGTCTTAATTGCAGGGCTGCAAGGCTGTCATTCATGTCTATGGATGATCTCTGACAGCACCGTGAATTCCCATACTGCTACATGTCTGTATTCACTACCCCCACAGCACCTTCCTGTTCATGCTAGCAGCCATTTCAGGAAGGATCCAGGCTGAAAACCTATGGCTAATGTTGGCCATAGCCACATTTCCACAAGACAGCATGGGATACATATTGTCATACACTGCTGGGCAGGCAGACATGGTCTATGCTGAAGAACAATTCACACTCAAGATTTCCTTTGCTGTGCCTCCGTGAGCTCTGTTAGTCCCTAGCCCCTGAGAATGGGCTAGAAACTGATCAGCTTGAGTAGGAAGTAAATCTGAATTTTATAAAGTACAGATAATTACTCCTAGTTAAAATCCGGAACAGCCTCTCTCTTTAATACAAGTATAGAAGCTGTGTATATAACATACAATAGCCATATATACCCATTTATATACTGCAGTCACTAGGGCACTCATGTGAAGAGGCACACCCCAACAAATCTACTGCTTGGATTCAGAGTGGGAGATTGAAGTGTGGCCTCCTGCCTCTCTGGGCATGTTACAGTGTGTTCAAAGTGAATATTCTTCAGTCTTACTTCTATGAACAGGTCTACCTTTTGTATAGAAGCTGAGCCACAATGCAAGCAAGGCCCCAGGGCTGAAAGCAGAGCACTTGCCTGGGCCTGGCTCTCTGCACTAGGGATGTCCCACCCAGCCCTCATTCAGCATTTTCTGTTGGGTGGTGGTTACACAGAGAGAGAAACAAGAGACAAGAACGAATCTGTATCTACACTCCAGGTTTAAATATCCTCCAAAATCCTCTCAGTCATTCAGCTCCCTCAACATATTATTAATGATGGCAGCAATTACCCCTTCCATTCTCTTGATTAAACAGAGGGAAGGAGGTAGAAAAAAGATGAGAGGTGGAAAACTCCAGATGTTGTCGACACCAATATCTGGTTCCACCAGAGAATTTGAACACTGAAGCAATGATGAATTACAATGGAGTCCCTACGGCAATCCAGATTGCAATCATAATACCGTTGAGGAAGAATAAGGGCTAGCATTCATTAACATGGATAGCAAATGAATTTATGGTAATTTCCACTGGTCTTTTCAAAGCACATGAATACATCTGTAAGAAATTAAGTTGACACATCAGTGTAACTCATTCATTAATAAAGTCTGGTATTGCACATTTGTTGCAAAATTTGTTGCAAGTGTTAGCAGAGGTTTTTAATTCCATTACTGTACTTTATTAAATCCATAATACAAATCTCTCTATTAGAAGACTATTAGTTGATTTACAGAATATTATTAGGTGATTTAGTTATTAGTCCAAACTTACTTCAGTGTGGAAACTGGAATTCTTTGTTTTTTTTTTCAAGCATGTAAGTATGTTATAATTCTGAATATGTACAAGAGAATTACAGTCACACTGTTTTTGCTAGGGTTATGTATTAATTAATTTTCCTTTAATAAAAAACTATTAAAAGATCTCTCCTCTAAAAGATGAGTGAGGAAGGAGAAGCGACAATATCAGAAAAGCAAACCATAAACAAAGAACAAAAAGGACTAAACTGTGATAGGGTCAATGCAATCATTGCTGTATTCCAAATGAGTATGTAGTCACAACTTGCCCAAATTTAAAGGCAGACTGATAGGATGAAATCTAGTCAATGGCTCAGATGAGGAGAAACCCAGATTAGCAGAATTTATGACTTTTAATGTGAGCAACAGAATCACAGAATCACAAAATGGTTTGAGTTGAAAGGGAATTTTAAGATCACCTGGTTCCAACTTCTGTGCTGTGGGCAGGGTTGCCACCCAGCATCTCTGGCTGCCCAAGGCCTCATCCAATCTGGCTCTGAACACTCCAGGGATGGGGCACTCACAGCTTCTCTGGTCAGCCCGTGCCAGGGCCTCATAATGAAGAATATCTACCTAATGTCTAATCCAAATCTACTTTCTATTAGCTTAAAGGCATTAACTCTTTTCCTGTTGCTGTACTCCCTGATGAAGAGTCCCTACATATCTTTCCTGCAGGCCTCCTTTAAATAATGGAAGAGTCATTTGTCATGGGTTACAAAACATGAATTTATGCCTTGCTAATCTACCTAGCATAGGTAGACCTTGTATATCAACATAGGCACCATGTATGTCAACTTCGCATGCACATGTATCACTTTGAAGCATACCTTATAAAAATCTTGCTACTGCAAAAAAACCCTAGCTATGTATTTATGCATCTCTTTGAAAACACACCAAATGTTTGAAATAGAAGGCCTGAGTCAGAAAACAGCACAGAAGCATTTCCATGTGTGAGATCCACAAGATGCTGTGAAGAGCATCCCTTGTCCCTCTCCAGTACTCTGTTTTGGCACCTCATGAAGCCAAATGAAACAAAACGTTGAAGCCCAGATTCTGCTTCTCTCTTTGTGGCTGCAACATCAATATAGGCTGTTGCAGAGCTTCAGATTAGAGATTGCTATAGCCTGAATTTCAGCAAAGTTCAACATCTGCTTGGTTTTTAAATCTTCACATGGGCCTGAACTAATTGTACATATAACAAAAAAAAAAAAAAAAAAAAAAAAAAAAAGAACACCACAATAATTATGTATGTGAGGGATTTTGTGCTTGTGTAGATATTTTCCTTGAAGTGGCACAGAGTTAGTATGGCACCAGGTTATCCCAAAGGCAAATCTGTAGCTTCCTTCGCTACTTCATTAAGCCTGCTCTTGTAAGATAAACACAACCAAATGTTTCCAGGATTGTGATCTCAATTACTACACTAGAAATAAACACCTATTAAACAATAAAGCCTGTATCTTAAAACAAAAGTGTTTAATTTTTCTTATATATAGTAAGAAAAAAGTTGAGGGAAGTTATAAAGACTCAGCATACACTCAAGAAGCACATCATTATAAACTCAGTGTTTCATGAGCTACAAGGGAAAACATAAGCAAAGGCAACATTAATTTAAACCAGCAATTATAATGACTACAGACTAACAACAAAGTGTGCCCATAATCTAATGACAAAGTTGCAATTTTTTTCATGGCACTAGATTAGCATAACTGAACAGATTTATGTACATTGCTGGAAGCCAACACAGAAACATTTGGAAGATATTCTGTGAAAATGAAGAAAAGAATCAGAATGTTTCTCTTTGAACCCTTAGAAATAGCTAGAAATATTTGTGTTAACTTGTTATTTGTTCTATTGTTTTTCTAACAGTAATCAAGCAACATTTCAGCTCTCAGGAGAGTGCTGGTAGAAAAGGCTGTAATCCTACTCACTGATGGGCTGCTGCTCAGGACAAGCATCCAGCTCTGACCAGGTGTGCATGGCTCTTGAGCAATCCTTGCTACAGTTCTGAGTTGTTCTCCTAAAGCAGCAGCAAAGGTATTAATCCTGAGCTCAGTAATCCTTTACCAACTGCAGGTACCCTACTGCAGACCAGGAGAGTCTGTCTCCTCAGCCATCCCAACATTGGCATTATCTGCTCTACAGTTTGTAAGCATCTGGATTCAGATGACCAAGGGTGATCAGAGAATGAAGTGACACTGGCTTTTATGAAGCTCAAGCTCCTAGATGCTTTTGTGAAATCAGACCTTTGTAATCTTTTCCTTTCTCACAATTCCCATCAAATTTCATGCCCAAATCTTCTTTCAAAAGTTGTTGAAACCTGCAACACTGTCATCTACCACAAAGTCTCCTGATTGGTAGAAAAATACCACCATTCCTTTCCTGTTTATGCATCAACTTCACATGCTGTTTGTCATGCCAGTAATGTCACACCAGTCTGCTCTACTACCCTGCAGGAAGCTAACGTGATGTCATCACAAAGGAAATGGGAACAAGTTGCCCAGAGAGGTGGTGGATGCCCCATCCCTGGAAACACTCAAGATTAGGCTGGAGGGGTTCTGAGCAACCTGATCTACCCGTGGGTGTCCCTGTTCACTGCAGGGGGGTTGGACCTTTAAAGGTCCCTTCCAACTCAAACGATTCTGTGGTTGTATGATTCTATGATTCTGCAATTCTCTGTCTCATTCCCCATGCAAAGATCACACCCATAAGTACATTCCAGGATCATCACAAGTGACAAAGCCAATGAGAAAACACGGTGCCAGGCACAGCTGCAGGTAAACCACTGCTTATGGCAAAGTATGCATGTGTGGCAAAGCATGGCAAAAGACCAAGGTCCTTGGTCTATAAAACTAAAACCAGTGAATTTCAAAACTCATTTTAGGAAGGGAAAAAAAAGCACACCCAAACCCATCAACATTATGTATGAGGCCAGAGGAAGCAAACAGCAATGGACATGGTCCTGGACCAGGCCTGTGGGTCTCTGAAACCTTTGCCTGTGTCCAGGATTGGTGTTTACTGAATTCTTATGCCCTGGCACTAGGAGACTTCATCGCAAGCAGATTGCACAGTGACTGGGATTTTTAATGACCAATAAATTATCTACTCCTTTGTAAAAGCCTGTTATCATATTTAATTTGACAGCCCCATGCAGGGTGAATTCCATAGACACAAAACAAATGTCAGGCCTCCAGACTAGCACACATCTCCCCAGATGCAAAATAGATACTCACCAGTTGCTCTCTTTGGAGGATGGAAAAATCTAATCCCTCTAAATTATGTAAACCAAACAAAGAATGAAGGCTTAAAGCTTCAGAATTTATTTTTAAAAGTAAAGCACAAACCACACTACTGCTTTCACTTCTGCCTTCTAATTTTTTTGCATTTGAATGATATGCAGCACAACTGTTTTAGGATCTGCTTCCAAGTGGCACAGCATGTAGGTGCTCAGGTCTCCTCAGGGCTGATGTCTCCTAAATGCTGCCTGTGCTCTTGTGTAGAGATGTGGGCTCATCTTTTCCAAGACAACTTTCATTTAATTTTGCATTGAGAAGGACAGAGGGGGGAGAGCCATTTCTTTTACTCACCTTGTATCTCATTCAGATATGGGCTGGAACAGAAACATGAAAGGAACATCCACTGAACTTTAAGTGCTTTGGAACTCTGGTTCACATCTGTTATTCATGTATCTTTACATTGCTGCATAGTTTAATCAACATGGAAGCAAAAGTTGTCCGGTAAATTTTGTCCTGTTGCATCAGAGCTTTATCCCTGCCTCTGACCTCTCGAGTGGACTGATGCAATTACATGCTTCATTTTCCCCATTTGCAAATTGAAATAACAATGTTTCCCTTTGCCATAATGCAGGCTGGGGCGCACAGAGGAAGAACGCCAAATGAAGAGCCGGTGCTGACAGAAGGCCGTTTGAAGAAACGGTCTCACTTTCACTTTGCTGTTTTGTCGTAAGGACTGGGAGAGACTGCCTGACTTTATACCTTTATACAGGGTGCACGGAGGTACTGGTGAACACTAAGAGGGAAGGAAAGGCAGCACTGGAGACGGTCTCGCAGAGGCGCCGTGGGGCCGGCAGGGGGCGCTGCAGCGCCGCGGGCTGAGTGCGCCGCGGGAGCTGCCGCCGCCGCCGCCGCCGCCGGGCGGGCGGGGTGTCCGCATTGTGCGGCCGCTGCCTCCGGCGGGAGCGCCCGGGGCCGGGCCGGGCCGCGCCTCCCTCGTTGAGCGCCACGGCGCAGCCCGGCACCGCAAAGAGGTGAGCGCCGAGCGGGCGGCTGCGGCGTGGGGTGCGCGGAGCCGGGGAGCTGCGGGACCGGGCTGGGCGGCACCTGCCAGGACCCCGGCGGGGAGCAAAGCACCCCGGAGTCTCAGGCGGGCGGTGGTGAAGCTGTGCATGATCGTACAGCCGCTACAGCCGCCGGCGGGACGCGGCGAGACGTGCCGCAGCGCAGCCCGGGAGCGGAGGGTCCCGGAGCGGCGAGCGAGAGCGCTCGGGGGAGGGAGAGCCCCGTGTCTCTTTCCCACTGCCCCAGTGGGTGACGGGCTGTGCCTGGCTTCGGAGCAGGTAATAGTAAGCGAGAGTTTGCTTTGTCGCTGTAAGAATTAACGGCTAACGTGGGCATTCTAGCACAGCGACTAACCTTCATAACGGTAAAGTTCTCCGCGGTTGTAAAGGCAGACTGAGCGCTCGAGGTTTTGCTCGGGGCTGAGGGTCACCGTTGCCGTGTTTTGCTCGATGTCCGAGAGCGCGTTAGGAGGACAGGCAGCGATAAGTGCATTACTGCCCAGCTCTGAGAAATGAAGGTGGCGAGGAAGGAGCAGGTGACTTGCTCAAGGTCATGCAGCAAAGCCATTTATTCCCATGGGGCCTGCTGGAAGCGTGTTGCCAGGTATCTGGCATCCTCTGTCTAACCCCATTGCTTTGCCTAATGTGTGTGTGTATGTGAGCTGAAGCAGCTCAAAGAAGGAGCACTGGAGAACTCCTGGTCACTGATTTGTTTAGGAGAGGGGGCAAGGTACAAGTGCTCAGAGGTTTTAAACAACTGCTGCTGAGTAATTGAAACCTTTCTGGAATTTGAGGGCTCGAGGACAGATCAACTGTCTGCGGGCGTTGCTGGTGAATGGTTGTAGCTTTTAAACTAAGGCCTCAGAGTTAAGGCAGGTACAAACAATTGCAGCCCACCGAGGCAAAAAGAATAAGGAGCCCTACCTGGAGCCCTGAGGCAGATACTTCAGGTTGAATAGGTACCTTTGTCAGCATTACAATGCCAGCAGGAAACAAACAGCAAGAGCTGGAAAGCTTAAGGTAGGTTTTACTTAACGGTGCCAAATGTGTCAGTGGTGTTAGTGCAGTGCTTAAGGCTGGAGTGCAGCACCGTTGGCATGACTTACAAATCACACGGAGGAGTGGTGAGGAAGCGCCTGGCTCCTTGTAGCTCCATGCTCGTGGTGTTCATCCCCAGGCTCTGCACTGACGTCACGATGACACGGTGAAGCCGAAGACAGGATCTGGGGAACGCTGCTTCTGCTTCAGTTTTGATCATCAAGTGAATTTGTTGACACTGTTCCTCCAGCATGGCTAAGAGTGCAGAAGTGAAGCTGGCGATCTTTGGTCGAGCTGGCGTGGGCAAATCAGGTATGTTTGCTGTCTGCTTTTCCTTCTGCTTGTCAGCAGGTAACTTTCTGCTCCCTCTGTGCAGCACCGTGCAAACTCTTTGTGCAATAGGACAGCTGTGAACTTAGTCTTGTCAGAGAGGGCAGGATAAGGCCAGGGCTTCTCTCCCTTGCTTTTTACACTATTGTCTCCAGATTCTCCAAAATTAAAGTACGTTCATTGCTTTAAGATAGAAAACAGAAAACTTCACACCCCAACTCCATCCTACTTCTCATTAAGGCAAGATTCCTCTTTTCCAAGGGAACTGAGGGAATGAGTATTATTCAAGTTGTCCCTTCAAAACCTGTGCTATATTAAGGTTTTATGTTTCTTATTTACATTATCTATATTGCAATCTGTCCAGGATCAGATTCTCTGTTAAGTGTTGGATGGCTTCTGATAGGTGTTTATTGCTGTAATTTGTGTTTATTTCAGCGGAGCATTTTCAGTTTGACACCTCAAAGGATCTTTGTTTTGAGAGTTCTCTTAGGTTTACATATTTACCAAGAAATCAAGAAATGTGATGTGTTAAGTTTGCTTTGAGAGAGACCATTTGAGAAATAAGCAAAGCCTGGAGAGTTCATATTGTAGAAACACAAGGGGGAGGCATAAATGTGAAAAATCCTTTTCTGTGCACAGCCTTTTCCTCAGTGAGATAAATGAGTGCAGTGCTAGGGGTTGCATGCTTCCTCAGGCAGTTTGATGGTGTTGCATTAACTTGGCACCTCAAGGACCACTCTCACGTGTCCTTGCACCACAAAGATGAAAAAACAGGAAGATTCAGGCCACTCATGCTCCTGTGCCAGCTTGGGAATTGTAAGGTGTTGCTTGCATGAGAGAAACCTGCACTAGAGAAGCCAGGATTAGGACCTACTTTTAAGAGCATTAGGCTGACTCCCAAGTGCTGACAGCCAGCTCCATTTCCCCAAGGTCACTTTTATGTTGGAAGTGTCGAGGTTGTGTCCCGCAAGCTGCTTATTATGGTTTAGTTAACTTGGGAAGCAGTTTATGAAAGTATGCTTACCCCGAAGGTCTTTTAGCAGAACGCTATCAGTGAAAGAGTTCTGTCAGCCTTCAGGAAAAAAGGCGTATATGAGGCAGAGGTCATTAGAGATTACACCACTTACACAAAGCCAGCACAGATTAAATTCTACCTGTTTGAATAAAATACCTGGGGGAATGCTGTTAATACACTGGGATACGTTTAAACCGTGCCTTCTCTCCTGTTGCTCTCACTTCTGCCACACCTTCTTCCCACATACCTTATGAACTGGAAACACTTTAATAAATCTGCTGCTGTATTTTGCTGCTCCCTCCAAGTTTTGCAAGTAACTTTAGTGGTTCAACTTGTACTTGGTTGATGGTTTCAGTGGTTGTCCAGTCTTTTGGGTGGATTCAAAACAATGCAAGGGGACCTTGAAACATTTTCAGGAAAACTGCAGTACTAAAAATGTCCCTGCATCCTGATCATGGAATCATTAAGGTTGGAAACAACCACTGAGGTCATCTAGTTCGACCGTCTGCCTACTATCAATATTACACACTAAACCATGTCCCTTAGTACAACATCTATGTGTTTCTTGAACACCTCCAGGGATGAGCACTCCACCACCACCCTGGGAAGCCTGTTCCATTGCAACATCACTCTTTGTGAGAAAAAATTGTTTCTAATATCCAAACTGGATATAGGGGTGCCTGGTAATGCTGCAGAGCCTCCCCACCCCCTTAAATTCACCTTTGTTGTGCTGCCCATGTATTTGTGCCTTCATTTCAACACAGCTTTCCCTGGTGCAACTTGAGGCCATTCCCTCTTGTCCAGTTGCTGTTACCTGGGAGAAGAGGCCAACCTCCACTTTGCCACAGCCTCCTTCCAGGGAGTTATAGAGAGCGATGTGGTCTCCCCTGAGCCTCCTCTTCTCCAGAATAAATCCCAGTTCTCTCAGCCACTCTTCCTAGACTTGTGCTCTGATAACCCTGGCCATCTGAGAACTTATATTTAAGAATGCAAAGCTGCCAATTAGGTTAAAATGCCTCACCAGCAAAAGATCAACAAAAACCTTTCATTTTTATCTGTTGTATCTTTTTTTTTTTTTAAACAGATTTCACTAAACCATGATTTTATGTTAGAAATGTTGTCATGTAGTCCTGAAACTGAGTGGGAGATTGTTTTTAATGCAAATCTATTAAACATCCTAGTTTCAGAGTCCCTTTTCACTTTTTTTTTTTTTTTCTCTTTTCCTTTAAGATGCAGAGAGGAGTTACATAAAATATGACTAAGGTCTCCTCTTTTTAACTGTGACCACGCATGTGAAGCTGTGTGGAAATGAAGGCACAAATATGTGGGCAGCACAACAAAGGTGAATTTAAGGGGTTGGGGAAGCTCTGGAGCATTATCAGCCACCCCTACAGAGCAGCAACTGCATCCCAGAATTTCCATCTATGAAAAACTCTCTTGTATGTTCCCATAAAAGGATCCAGTTAAACAACTCAGCCAATTCCAGTGCAGTAAGTGGGGGGCTGGCAGTGGTGGTGTCTGAAAGTACCTATTTGGTTGTAGTCAACAGCAGCAACATGGAAACTGTTAGACCTTTGTTGAAAGCAGAGCTGCACACTAAGTAATCTCCAGATAGCTGGGTTTGGCAGTTAAGTATCCTACTATATTAATGTATTTTTTTAGAGTCTCCATGTAATTTCCTATCAATGACAGGAGTTTGTGATGCATTGTAGAGACAGTGTCCTGTGGCCATAGGTTTCTAGCATTGGCTTGGCCAGACAGCTGAAAGATAAGCCAGACTGTAGAAGCAAGAATGCAAGAC
The DNA here is from genome assembly GCF_026119805.1 of Tympanuchus pallidicinctus. NCBI lineage: Eukaryota > Metazoa > Chordata > Aves > Galliformes > Phasianidae > Tympanuchus > Tympanuchus pallidicinctus. Next base: position 1,909,696 of record NW_026294802.1, read on the forward strand.
GGGACAATGGACCAGACTGGATATGTATGATGAAAAGGAGACACTGGGTGATAAATAAAGTCACTGTAATTGCTGGATAGTCATGCCAAAATATGGTTGCTGGCCTGTTTTCTTGGCTCATCTTTGCTTGCTGAGGAAGAGCCAGGCATTTGGTCCTTAATCTGTAAGTGGCTTCACCACTTCACAGCATCTGTGAAGTTACAAACACGTACTGTAATTCCTTTCCCAGTTCCAGAGTAGGTCTTTGGATCAGTGAATCAAAGCAGTTATGATGAAATAAGTATTGTGCTGGGATGGGACGCATGGAGAATTATAACTGTCCTCCGTGCACCACGAAAGTCAGTTTAGTTGTTACCCATACTGAGAGGCAGTGAACATCCTAATCTTGTTATTAATGCTACACATCTGTTTAATAAGGTGCAAGGCTCCTTGTTCTGCAAGTACTCCCTTTTGATTAATCCAACTCTCTCACCCGGGAGAGAGCTGCTAACCCAATGTTCCCAACGAGAATGCTGTTCACAAGTCAGAGGAGTGAGAGCATCCCAAAGAATGAATCCTGAAGTTAAAGCCAAGAAAAATAAACCTTTTCTCTACTTTCTTGTTTCTTATCAAGTTTCCATAGTTCAAAGGTTTTGAAAACAAACCAGGGAACAGCAAGTCCGAGTGTCAGCATTTACTGTTCTCCTCCTTTTCGTTGCCTCCCCGCTGTCAGCAGAAGGCCAGCAGAATTAACTGATCAACTCAGCCATCCTGCGTTTGTATTTAATGTAGACCTAAACCTTTCAAATAAAAACAGAGAAATAAACCAACTCAGAAGGGCAACTAAGAGTGTGCTGTTAGGGCAGTTAGATCAGAATTGCACTAAGCATCAACTTGGGTTTCTCCTGGTCAAGTTCACCAGGTACAAGCATTCTAGCTCGACCCACTCTTATCCAGGGGACTGGTTGCTTCATTCTCCCAGTTTTGGAGAATAAAAGTTGCTTTAAATGAGCTGAAAAAAGAACAGATGAGGAACTCTGTGCCAAGGAGCTCTTTGCTGCTGCTTCACTCAGGAAGAGGGAGCAGAGTCCCGTGGGTGGAAAGGGGCACTGCTATGTTCTCCTATAGGTAACAGGCTGTCTTCTCCCCATTTGGGCTAGAGTCAAGTGGCACTGAGAAGGAAAGAGCTTTCTAAGCTCTTTTCTCTATGTCCAAGAGGAGCTTGGAGGGACGGGAGAATTAAAACTGATGTGAATTACTTAAGCATTGCTATTTAAATTGTTCTTCTATTGAATCCTGCGGCTTCATTCCTATGGTAACAAAAGCTAGAATTTCCTAAATAGCTCCTTTTAAAAATATAGAAGTAACAATTAATGAAGACTTAAAGGCCTTGTTCTCCCATGTCATCACAAGGTACAGTATGTGCCCAGAAAGCTGCAGAGGAGTGAAAATGTATTAACTAGGAAAGAAAAGAAGGGCATGTACTGGATAGCAGCATGGCTGATGCTTTTCCAACTCATAACTCAGTTGACTGTGAATGCTCAAAATACCTCTGCATAGAAGCCCTTATATTTTGGCCAAAAAAGAGAGAATGTCCAGCTGTGGCATGTGCTTTCCAACTTGATTTTTTGCTCAGTATGTGCCAGGCTAAACACTTCAAGTTTGTGTGTTTGCATGAATGGTGCGGTGCGCTCAGCCACGGGCAGATGCACTTCTCATCTGTCTGGGCAGTCTGTGCAGCTGCAGCTCTGCTATGTGACATGGAAATACATATGGCTTCTACTGCTGCTTGAACAGGATGGAAAATGCTAAAACCTCCACCATCTCCCTGGCAAATATATGCCTGCTTATCTGCAGCTATAGAAACCCTTTTCTTGTTGAATAAGGTGCCTAAAACGCAGAGCTGCTGTCATCTTTAGATGCAATAAAGGCTCAGTTCTTTGCTTTTGTGCAAAGGGGTGATTGATAAAGTGGCATCAGCAAATAGCATCTGCAAAGAGACCACCACAGAAATGAAGGTTTCACCAGCGTCAGTCTTTCTAGTGTCCGCTGGAAATGTTGTGAACAGATTTCAGTGTTTTCTTACCCTATATCGTCTAACCCAGGATGGGGAACATACCTGGAGAAAGATACCTAGATTTAAAAGTTCCTACAGAACAAATGTGAGCAACAGCCAAGTGAGAGACACCTAAAACAAATCTGTATTTTGTTTTCATTATCTGGGAGTATATTTGAAATTTACCTCTGAGGATCACTTCCAACTGCAGTGCCTGAACTGAATTCCTTTTTTCAAAAAACTGTATGGGTTACTGGGAAAGAAGCCCATTTCAAAGTAATATTCTACTTCACAAATCCCTGCAGCAGTTTTCCCTCACCAGTTTCATTTAAGTGACTTTTGAGGAGGAAACATGAGCTATTAAGGAGCGATTAGTCAGTGAGCTTGCAGTTCTGCTCATAAGGCAAGGAAAACTACCACAAAAGCTTTGAACTTCGTGCTATACCAACTGATGTATCCCAGGAGGATTACTGTAATAAAGGTGCATCTGAGATACAGGAAAGTGAGTGGAAAGGGAATTTATGGATTTACTTATTTTTTTATACACTGATAAAGTAGATGAAATGGCTTTTCTTTTTGTGTGTGTGTTTATTCTTAAGAATGGCAGTGGCAACCAGACACGTAAGTGATTGTTCAGTGCTCAAGTTTAATGCCCACTGTATTAACTGTCCCCTAGGACTTCTCATTGGTAAAGTACTCGTTAAACAATCCCACTTTTTACTACCTCTGGTTTTACATAGCTTATTCAAAGGTGCATTTGTTGAAAGTAGTTGTTTGTGTGTACCTAATAGTGGAAACATACCAGTAACTAGCTCACACTGGGTGAGATTTTGGAATGCTTTCTCATCTTCAAGCACACAAACACATGTTTAGAAGCAAGTAATACTGCAAACAACTAGTTGCAGTAACATGATCTATCTACCCTCCTATTCAGTGGATGACACTGATGCCTGTACTAGGGAGTGAGCTCGGGGTTTGTGAATCAAACACATAGGCCACTGTCACCCATGAATGTGTGGTCCTAGCCATGCTGACAAGAACAAGAGCTGCTTTTGGAGTAGCCCCAGTACATCTGGTTTGAGGGCTGGGCAGGGGGTACATTAATGAAGCAGAGGGCACTACTGAGATCAGTGGTACCCACAAGCACCCCTGATATGTTTCTTGGAGAAGTCACACTAGTGATACCACACAGATATGAACGTCTGGTCAGCAGTTGTTCGTCAGCCAGTCTGTCATGGACTTTCTCAAAGCTGCAGTTGTTGCTTCTTCTCCATTCTCTTCAGTTCTAACACCAGCAACCTGGGCTAGATACAAACACATTTGCTGTAATGGGCAAGATGGTTTGCTTGTACCTGTTGCCTGCTCCCTTTCCTCTGCTTCTCTCTCTGTGCTTCACTGTAGTATTGCCCTTGATGTAAGAAGCATTCATACTCTGCTTTGCTTGACATTTGATCTCCTTTTTGGCTAACCATGAAATAATAAAACCTAGAAATTCTAACCAAAAGCCAGCGTTGTTCATTCAAGCGTATCTGTGTTCCCCGTTCCATCTCATTTAACTACATCTGACATTGGCCCTACCTGCATCCCCTCTGAGCAGCTGGTGGCAGCTGTTCGAGCTAAGCCTACTCCTGCTGTTCTTTGTTTCTGCTTAGGTTGGGCTAAATATAGCCTGCAGTTTGATTGCTGGGGAAGGAATGCCAGGTTTCAGGATTTTTATGTGCAGTACAGCTTTCTTTCTAAGCTGCGCTCAACCACCTCCTGCAGTGCTCTCCTTGGTCAGATAGTCATCTTGCCCACTTCTGTCTCCAGTAGTCACTGGCAGCAGAAGACCTTCCTAGTGGAGTCGAGGCATCCTTTGCCAGATTACTGTGAAGCATGGCAGTACTTTGATCAGTCTGCAATTCACCACAGAGTCACTGAACACACTGACAACTCCCAGACTGCTGAACCTAATTCTTCTTTTCAGAAATTCTAAGTTCACCCTTCCCCAAGTTGATTCCTTACTTCTCAGTGTCTGCATTCCCTGCTTACCTCTTACTTGGCATATACTTTTTCCTTCACTTCCCCTCAGCCCACACCCTTTCCTCTCATCTTGCCTGTCCTAATACCCATTCCTTGATTCCTGTGTACAAACTCCTCTGCATTGTACAGTTGACTTTTTGTGCTTACAGCTGTCTTTTCAACCTTCTCTCATGTACTGCTTCTTCCAATCTCTATTTCTTATCTCCAGCTCCTCCACTACTGTTTACTGACATTGCCAGTAAACAGCAGTGGTTCAGGGCATGAGATCCAGATGAACTGACCTGGCAGCAGTGATGTGGCACAGGACAGCCACTCTGAAGAGGTTCCTGCTGTCTTAGAAACCATTCTCTAGCCTGATTTTTTTGGGATGTTCCCAGCTTTGACTGCTTCAGAGACTTGTTATACAAAGCCAATTTCATACAGCTTGAGGGAGTAAAGCGTGTGACTTTACATAACTAACCTCAGTCATGGAAGTGGGTACATTCACCTATTTTGGCTTAGCAGAACAACAATAGAAAGAAGTCTGTATTTCCCAAGCAGACTTTTTTTTTTTTTTCTGCATATATCTTTATGCCTAGAACTGGGAGGACAACAAAGTGCTTTAGGGTTCAGCTGAGCTGTGGTTACAGTGCTGTCACTACCTGCTGTTGCCTGAAGGTTTACATGTTGTTAGCACACCCCTGGCAGGGGCTCCTACACTGTGGTGAACAGGAGTGTGTGGGGAAATAATGCAAGGCTGCTTGGGGCAAGTGAGCTGCGGCTTTGTCTGGAGCCCTGTCAGTTTGAGAAAAGGTCTATCACTTACTTCTGTGCTCTTTGCAGCCAGCTCTCAGTGGGAGGGTCAGCTTCACATGTGTGACAAAGCTACGGCTGATTCAACCAGCATTTCTGTCCATTTGCTTCAGATTAAGCCAGCTCCCCTGCATTACACTGACTCATACCTCTTCCCAGAGTCAGAAAAATAACTGAGAAAGGACATCTGCTTCTATAGCCTTTTCATAAAATTCTGAATGGGAAAAGTACTTTTTCTGGTTGTTTCTCACCAGGTAGAGCATTCACACTGGTGGAGTCAGGCAGAGGCTGTTAGAGTTTTTAATGCATCTGCCATGTAGGTGCTGAGAAGTGCCATATATTACAATAGTGACGCTGTAGATAACTCATTCTATGCATATAGCATGAAAAGATGAATGGCAAGAGAAGCATGAAGCCCTGGGGAAGGAAGTAGTAGATATATTAAACATATGTGTGGCTTTAAAATGCCATAGAAATTGGCTGGAGTCACAGGCTGCCTTTCCAGAAATGTTAGACAGTAGTCTGCATGCAGGAAAATGAGAGAATATGTTGAAAACATCAAGCCTAGCTTTGAAAGCACACGAAGCTCTGGGTATTCACAGGTTGATTTGCTGCTGCCACTCGGGTCAGCAGAAGGGAAGCTGAAGACAAGCAAAAGCAGAAGCCTGGGGTGGTGAGGCATTATCATATGGGAACTGTTTAGACAGACAGCTTGAAAAGTTTTCAGGCTGGGAGGATGCAATCAGGGAGCGCACAGGATACTCTTTCCCAGGGAATAAATTTCTTTAGCACTTGAACAGTACTTCAGCTTTCCAGCAGGCTGTGGGAACAAGGGCCAGCACTGTGACCCTTCTGCAAAGCATGCCACTGTGACTATCCTCAAGTGGCCAATATAGAAGCCGAGGTGAAGGAAGAAGGAGCCTGATAGCCTTTAGTCACCAAGGGGATTTTGTCCATGCGCACTGCCAGAGCTTCCTTCTATGGTTCATCTTGTGGCCAGGCCTGCAGACACCCAGCATGTAGCGGCTCCCAGACAGGCAGCCATTCTGCAGGGTGTGAGCCCCACTGCATCTCTGTGCATCTTTATTAATTACAGCATGAAATAAGGCATGGAGAATGTGTTTTTTCAAAAGGTGTATTTAAGCAAAATTGGCAATCCTGTTTTTCACTTCTCATCCAGCAAGGCTTACTTTCATTTTGACCTACAGGACCACAAGCATAACAGACCTTCTCTCTACCTGTCACAAAGCACATTATTTGCTATGCAGTTCTAAATATACAACTGGAACATAACCTGTCAATGTTGGAAAACCCTATTCAGGAGACCTTCTCTGCTAGAACAGCAAGGCCCATGGTGTTTTGTCAGTGGCTTATCCCCATGCCTGCCATGGGAAACAAAAATCCCACTCCCCATAACAGCAGATTCCAGTTATAGAGAGCTGTGGACTGTGATCTTTTCCTAACCCACACAGTTATTGACCCATGCCCCTGAGGAGCTTTACAAGTGAGAACTTTTGAATCCGACATTCAGAGCAGAAAAGTGCAAGAAAGAACATAGAAGCCAAAAAATTAGAGCAGACTATTTATTTCTTCACTGAAATAGAGCTGCAGAATAAATAAAAATGTATTGAAGAGTCACCACAGAAGAATGTGGTATTAGACCCATGGGGAGCAGCAGCAGGAAAAAGAAACAACAAAAACCTTCACACTCTGCAAAAAGTGGGGCATGAAGTTTCACCTGCCAAAACAAACACTTCGTATTAACCAAACTCAGTGGCAGAATCAGTGACGCCAAGCACTACTGCTTAACCCAACTGGATGCTCGAGGTTACATACACTGCAATTAGTTCTGCTCCAAGCTGAATTCCAACATGAAATAATCTCATAGTGATCCACAGCGTGAGCGTGTTTCACAAGTCTATATCTCCTAGATCAATTGCCAGGCAAAATTCTAGGAAATTTATCTTCAATTAAGAAAACTTTGCCTTATCTGAAGAGAGCATGTTGGGTCATAAAACATTATCAAAGAGGAATAGAGAAGAACTTCAGCATCCTTGTTTATATATGTATCTGTTTAGAGAGAGGTCCTTCAAGGCCTCATGGTCTTCCATTTGTTCTGGCAACGGATGCCTGCTTACTGCAGCTGAGGATCCAAACAAGTTTGTTCTCAAAACAGGGAATGTGAAGGGGGCTACCAACTTCTTTGCTTTGCTGTGCCTACACAAGCACTTCTCCCTTTGCCACAACAGTTGCTGGGGAAATTGCCTTGTTTCCTGTTTGTGGTCAACAAATTAACTAAAATGGATCAAAAGCTCTTCCAATTTGTATCTTGGCAAGTATGCCCTCACATCCATTCCTGCTGTTCTGTTATTTAGGTTTACCTTGCTGATCAAATGACAAGAACTGGGAAAATGGCAATTTTCCTATGTAGATGCACAATCCTGAGAGCAGGAGACCTGCTTCTGAAAAGCTGTTGCCAGAAAGGTTGAGGACAAGAGACAGCTTTATCCAGAGCACAGCTTACTACATTTCAGTTGACAAATATTCATATGTCACAGAATGGCTTGGGTTGGAAAGGACCTCAAAGTCCACCCAGTTCTAATTCCACTGGCATGGGCAGGGCTGCCACCCAGCAGCTTAGGCTGCTTAGGGCCCCATCCAACCTGGCTTTGAGTGCCTCCAGGGATGGGGACCCACAGCTTCTCTGGGCAGCCTAGTCATGTCCTATTGATGACTTTGTGATGAAAGGAAGGGCTGTGAATAATCCAGCCAGAGGCAAGTGAAGGAAAATAACTGAAACTGAGCAAAAGGACATCCAGTTCCATGGAAAACATGTAAATCAAAATTTTCCCTACTAAGTGCCAATGGAGGAAAGATTGATTAATGAGATGTACTGGTAAGACAAAAAGATGCAAAAAGCTATCCAGGCTTAAAGAGAAGGGACTAACCTGACTGAATGGTTTAGATCCACTGTGAGGGATAGACACACCTGTCCTTTTCCTTTTACCAGTGGTGCTGTCTCACTGAAATGAAGCAATAAAATGAACATCTTGCCTGTAATGAATGCTCAGTGTCCCATGGAAATCTCAAATAAGTGCATCTTACGCAAGAAGCTTCTTTCATTAGTGTTCAGTGTAATTAAATCAGTCTATCTCTCACCACACATTCTTGATAATCACTTTGCTAAGCATGAAAACTAGCTATTTTAAACATAGTTAGTATGACTGTTTTCTTTACAAGCTTTCTTATTTCTCAAACTTATGATCTAGCATGAGACTTCTGAGCTTTGACTCAGCAGCACCATGGTGGAAGGCAGTTCACATAGTGCTCAGTAAATGTGAGGCAAGGGACAGACCATGGAAAATGCAGAATGAACCTACAGGAGTTTCTTAAGTTTCAGCACCTTGCAGATAGGAAGCATCATAGTTTACCTGCAGGAAATCTCTAGACCCAGCTGAGTAAAGATTCACTATCATAAGGACTATTTTCAGGCGCCGTGTCTTATATCTCACTTCGTATTAGCTCTGTTTCTAAAAGATTTTTAATCACCTGAAATTGTTTTGCCTGAGAAAATTTTAGTATTCTTAAGTTTGAGAATCTTGGCTGCACGTTGTAGTGCTGTAAGTATTATTTTTTGTGTCAAAATGCTGCAGTATGGATGAGTACGGGCTGCAAAGAGTGATCTTCACATCCAAATCAAAGCAGTACGTTGCCACCTTAGATCTTATTTCCAGGTTCTGTACAGTATGTAACTGACATTCACATTTTTCAAAAAGGTATGGAGGATAGAATGCCTTAGAGCAGGTGCCAGAAAAAGGCTTATGGAAATATGTTCACAATTAAAACGTTTGCAAGCTTGATTGTGAATTGTCATTTTCTTTTCATTACCATTAATGCTATCACTCTTGGCAAAGGTTAAAATGCCTTTGTGTTTTATGGATAACAAGACACAGCACAGTGAAGACAGTCTTTACAGTTTACAGCATGGGCAGACTGACATAATCGTTTGTTAAAATCAATAAATCATTATGCAATTCCAGGATTGCTCTGTTTGCTTTAATGGTTGACTTTAAGGAGTCAGAGTTACGTGTTTCTGTGACATTCTAAAGATATATTTCATGTGGCACTTCAGAATCCTGCTGATTGCAAAAGTACTTTCAGATCCTAAATTGTTTTGCTCAGAAAAGAGGAGTTTCCAAGGCTGTCATGAGCACAGGAAGCTCAGGGCATCTAACAGTGTGCTAACTCAGCAGGAGTAGTTTAGCACAGGAGTCTCTTCCATAAAAGAGACCTACACGGTTTCCGAGTTGCCTTAGAGATGATCCTGGAGAGGTCTCCCATGCATTTGGGGATCAAAATAACACAGTGGGGTTTGGTAGGTTTTTTTGCTTGCTTGTTGTGGTTTATTTTTATTTATTTGTTTTGTTTTGTTTTTGTTTTCTTTGTTTTAAGGTTAATGCATAAGTTTTCCTCTGCCTTCAGACAAATTCAAGCCTACTTTCCTACTGGGCTGTGAGCTCCCTGACCAGCAAGTGGTGGTGCTTGACCCAAGAGATCCAGGTTTAATTCCTAGAATCAGACTGCTTGGGCTATTGGCTTTCAGCTTGGTTATTTAAAGTGATGGAAGAAGAGAAGTGCATGGCGCTGTTGAATCACTATGCTAGAGAGGACTGCCTCTTGTACAGTAACTATTTTATCTTCAGTTTATCCCTATACCTCTCACAGGAAGGATAACCATTACTACTGAGCTTCATCAGTTAGGGTGTCTTTTGGCACAAGATAGGAGATTGTGTTGGAGGCAATGATATTAATTGTCTTCCTATACTCATCACATCACTCAAGGATTTTGATGAAATACTGAGACATGTTCAGATAATCTCATAACCTCAGCACAATGTCCTAACTGCTAATTCTAAAAAAAATAAAAATAAACTCTATCATCCTGAAGATTTCTGGCACACAGAAGTAGCAAAATAACAGTCAGTGTTATTTATCCCCCTACTGTAGAAGAACTTAAGCCAGCTGTATTTCCAGAAGCCAAGTCATATCACTCCCTCAGCTTGCACACTTGAATGAACTCTGTTGCCTAAATACTGTCACACAGGTAGCATGCACTTGCTACAACAGCTCAATATTAAATGACCTAGAGAACCTCTGAATGGCAGAAACATGAGATGCATATATGAAATTTCTCTACTCTTAGAAAGTTATTGCAGTGCTCTCTTGCAGCAGAGCTCATCCAATTTTAGGTAAGTCATGAACCCCTCAGGATTCTGTTCCCCAGTGGCAACCATTTTATGTCCTTCATTACAAGGGTGCAGTAACTCTTCTTAAATTGAAAAATATTATTTTGTTGATCATAATTTTTTTTTTTCCTTGTGCTTAATTACATTTTTTTCTCCACTTTTTCCCTTGAGCTAAATCTCACTTCTATAGATCACACTCCTCTCCTCTGGACCACTATTCTGAATAGAGTTTGCATTCTATTTATCCCATTATTCCTATATGCTAGTTAGACATATGGAGCCTTGTTTTCATTTTATAAAGCAAATGGTTTTCATAGTACAGTTCTGAAATCTCTTTATGGTATTAAGGAAAAGCAAATTTAAATTACTTATGTTAAATAAAATAAATATGCATAACTTTATGGCACTAAGATGAAAACATTAGCTGAGTCAATGTTTGAATTTTGCTACCAGGGTGTTGATGAGAACTAGCAAATTTCATGCATTTGGACTCATTAAAATCAATAGCATAATTTGTACAGCAGTGGCTTATTTGCAAATATAGGGATTAACAGGAGTAGGTGGAATAGCAGAATACAGACACAAGCTCTTCTGTAAATTCACATGCAGATTCATGATACAGAGCTTTCTGCTGATTCATGCCAACATGAATATTTTTACCTCTGGGTGGGGTGGAATATTTGAAAGCACAGCGGAGAAGAAACTAAGGGCTGGCACAGCTGGCTCTGCACACAAGAAGGGGATGGGAACCTAAATTCAGAAGTTTTAGAAGGAAATTATTGGAAATTAAAGACATAAATTAATTCAAGATGGCACAAAATGTTAGACAAAATCTTGTACAGCACCCTGAACAAGTGCTGCGTCCCTCAGACAGGAGGAGGCTGATAAGCAGGTAACACTTGGTTTCAAACAGTCTGAACTGCTGTTTGTTGGTTCTACTTCCCTGCACTGTTTTCTTCTCCTTCGAACTCATAATCTGTTAGGGAGGTCGCTGTTTAGAGGATGTCCTCCAGAGTCAGAAACAGCTCTGGGAGAACTGAAAAATTGAGGTTTCAAAACATTTACTGAGTGAAGGGTGAGAAAGTAGGCATTTTCTACATTTTGTTTGCTTATTTTTAATCTCTTGATTAAGATTGTGTTGCCTCAGCTTATAGCCAGGGTCTTGAACAAGACTTCTTATCAAGGATAACTTGCAATGATTTGCAGTGAAATGTTAGGTTTTTTTCCTCCTCCAGAAAAAAATTTTGGTCTCTTCTGAATTGCTTTACTTGGTTTCCATAGCAGCATTTCCACAATTAAGAAGTACTGACAGACATCTAGGGATCAATCCAAATTCTGTGAAAGTCAATGGAAAAGCACATTTTTATTTCTTTGGAGCAAGTGTTTGTAAAGCTGGGTGAGTTGTTCCACAGACTGCATCCTACTGCCCCACTGTGGCACTTCCCAAGCAGGAAAGCAGGAGCCAGGGGAATCCAGCCAACCAGCACTAGCAAACTTCCTCAGAGAGTTGTGTAACAAATTCAGAGGCAAAGGACCATTGAAAAGCAAGTATTGTAAGGGCAGTGTAAGGGCAGTGTAAGGGCAGTGTAAGGGCAGTAGGCCCCAGAAAAAAAATTGTTATTTCCTTCCCAATCACAGGTGCTGCATTGTTTCCCATTCAGAATTTAGGGCATTTGCTGTAAATGTGATAAAGCTGTGGTTCAGAGCTCTTTTCTACCCCTGCCTCACAAGAGCAAGACACTGCAAATAGCACAGTAGTGACATTCCCTTGCAGTAGTCCTGTTCAGTAGCACGTATTTCGTGTACTGGGAGTGGGCACACAGAGACGTGGAGAAACTGATACCAAGCTAATAGCTGTGCCTGGAGTTCAACTCGGGCATCTCCAGATCAGTCTACGGCCTGACTCCTCTGACCAAGGACTCTTCCTGCTGTTAATGTGGTTTAAACTATCACTATCAGAATGTTGTAAGATTTTTCTGTTACAGAAATGGAGCCTTACCATAATCTACTGGCCTTCATCTCCTAGATTAATAAGCCTTTAGTAGAGTGCCCTTTTCCTGAGACAGAAAAGAGATGATCAGCAAAAAGTCACTAAGTGTGAGCAACAGCGATATCATACTCTTTGTCTCAAATGGCAGTAGAAGAAGAGGATGGCTCATTGAGAGGTTCCATACTTAGCATAATGACGAGACACCAAAGTTATTAGCATGCAAAACATCAGGGTCGCATATGTAGTAAGAATCTAATTAGTACTGCTGCCTCCAAATGCTGAGTTCAGTAAGTGAAAGCAGGGCAGCTGCTGCAGTGCTTTCTCTGAAGTGTCGTCTGTCAGGCTGAGCCTCAGGTTTCAGTCTGACAGGTGGAGCTGGAAGCAAGACTGCTTTTGTTGTTTATTTTTTAAATGCTTGCAGAACTAATTCTGCAAGAACAATGTCAGGGAAAAGTGAATTGTGTCTATATGGAAAAATATTCTTGCAGCTGCTTTACATGGGTATTACAGTATCACTACTCCTCCGAGCAGGAACTCAACACACAACAAAGAGGGTTGGCATATCAACAGTGGCAAGCCTGCACCTCTATGCTCTTCTTTTATATCCAGCATAACCAGAATGCTAGAATGTCCTAGCACCATCAGATCCTGTAAAAAGTCAGTCTTCATCCTGTTATGAGGTCCATTTAAACACTGGAAGGCCATGATGAGGTTTCCCCAGAGCCTTCTCTTCTTCACACTGAAGAAGGCCATCTCCCTCAACGTTTCTTCATAGGAGAGGCACTCCAGGCATCCTCAATGGCCCGTGTCTGAACCTGCTCCACATCTTTCTTGTGCTTGAGGCCCTAGGCCTGGATACTACACTACAGGTGGGCAAAGTAGAGAAGGATAATTATCTCCCTTGCACTGCTGGTGATCTCTCTTTTGATGCAGCTCAGATTATAATTGGCCTTCTAGGCTGCAAGCACACACTGCTGGCTCATCCACCAGAGCTCCCAAGTCCTCCTCTGCAGGACTGCTCTCAATAGGTTCTTATCACAGTCTGTACACATATCTGAGATAGCCACAACACAAATGCAACACCTTCCACTTGGCCTTGGTGAACCTCATTAAGTTCTTATGGGCTCACTTCTCAAGCTTGATCAGGTCTTTTGGAGGGCATCACCCCCTTCTATTGTCTCAAGTGTACAACTCACCTTGGTGTCATCAGCAAACTTGCTGAGGGTGCACTCAGTCTCACTATCTAGGTCACTGATGAAGATGTTGAAGAACATTGGTCCCAAGACAGACTCCTGGGAGACACAACTCATCACCAGCTCCAGCTGGACATAGAGTCATTAACCACAACCCTCTGGCTGTGACCACTCAACCAGTTCCTTTTCAACTGAATAGTCCAACCTTCAAATTCATCTCTCTCCAACTTAGAAATAAGGATGTCACCTGGAACCACGTTTTTCCACGCATTTCAACTGAGAGATCAGTTTCTCGTGGCCTCAGTGATTTTTTCTTTTTTTTAAAATTTATCTGAATGAGGCTTTTTTAGTGCAGGGCTGGAATGCAACATTCAGAAGAGGCCAGCAAGCAGCCTAAAAAGCAGTTGCAAAACCTGAAAGCATGCATGCGGTTGCAAGCCCAGCTGCCATTATATGGGTATTACATTAATTCTAGGTGTTGACCCAAACTAGGTGCTTCTTTAAGTGATGTAAGTGATTTAGTGATTTTTTAAGCTACCAGATAACTCAAGTGTCTCTCACAAGATTTACATTAACAGCAGGAAATGCACTTCTGTTGAGTTTCAGACTCCAGTTGTGCCATCTCAGTAGATGAGGATAGTGCATTTAGCGCATTGGCAATCACATCAGCTTGGCAGCACACTGTTATTTAGCTTTTGGATGATTTTATAGCCAGCTTCACAGCAGCAAGAGTAGCAATGTAATGAATCTTATACATTGAGCTCATCTGATGGATTTTTAGTGGCTTTGTTTGGACTGGGGGTGAAAAGTATCCCACTCCCAAAGCTCAACACATTTAGCACTGACAAAGGTGCTGTTTAACACTATTAGCACAGTTTTGACTAGGAATTTATGTGGAAAACATACTGTGTAGGGACACAACACAGATGGGTGTACAACTCAACAGTGAAAAGGGGTTATATTCAGCATTAACTATCTCAAGTCAGAGCCCTACAGCATGACAATCTACTCTGTGTGTGTTTTAACCCAAATACAACCAGTGAATGAAATGAGGGTTCTGCTGTTCATCTGAAAGAAACTGTAGGAAAATCAGTTCATTTCACAGTACCTTCAATGTCATAGTCACTCAGCTAGTTGAGCTCAGTTTCTTTTAAAATCCATGTTTTCCTCTCTCTCCTCAGTTTCACCACTCTAATTTCCACTTCAACATACTTTTTCCACCCTGCTTGAAATTACTAGAAGGAAAATGTGCTGTCCTATTGAGAATAAAGCCAACTTTGCAGGCTCTTGAGAATCAAGTAATTTTTGGAGAAGAACCTCAACTTCTAGGAGTTTATCCAGATCAAGGGTTTTGTTTGTGCAATACTAAGGCAAAAGTCAGGAAAAAAAAGGCATAGGTTGGTATGTAGTTCTTGATCCCTTGTGCCATGATATCTTAATTAAACTGTACCTTTGTTTACTTAAGCCCTTAAGTATGTAGAACTAAAAACTTAGCTAAGACCTATTTATAGGGCAGCATCAGTGGTCTATCCAAGTGTTAAGTTAATCATTCTGACTGTTGCCTAGCATGTCTGGTATGCGAAGCAGAACTTCCCTCCAGCATTTGTCCCGTATGTTTCAGTTTGAGGGTCTGTCTCTTGCTTAGGCCTTCTACAGTTGTTACAAAGGCAGTTCGTGCTATGCTTTCTCTGCTTCCCTCTCACCTATTTCCTTTCACTCTCCTCCAAAGTGTCCCTCACTGACGGGCCTTAGGGCCCTGCTTCTTTCATTGGGTACGTGTCCTTCCAGACAGGACACCTCCATGTCAGCCTTTTCCTGCTGAAAGCTCTGCTTTGCTCAGACCTGTATTGATTCACTGTTTCCACTATGGCTTGCAGGGGCGTGAAGCCAATGTTTATATTGACCTGAGGCATCTAAATTTTGCGCCCATAGGGAGTGATAACAATCAGATCTTCAGCAAAGATACAGGAGCTGTCTGCAGATGCAGAATGTCACATTATTTTGTGCTCTACTAACATGTGGAAGATCAGTTGCACAGACCCAGAAACTAAGCACATGAAAGCTTGAATGCTGAATTGTCATTTATTATGACAGTCAAGATTCCTTCATTTTCCAATTCCTAGGCCTTTAAAACATTTTCACAGCAAAAAATTTGGAAGAGTTTTCTTAATGTCTTTCTGTATTTAGTATTAAAAAATGAAGAATTTTGGTGGTCTTGAGAAGTCCTTTAAAACTTCTGAGCCCTGTGCTTAAATTTTTTTTTAGAAATGAAAAAAGGTAATTGCTTTACTGATCTGATACAGAGTACTTAGTCATTTTCTTCCTATGATGTGAGAAGAGAACATATCCTTGCCTTGTTTTGACTCAGAGAATCATAATCTGACTTTCATTCAGGCAAGTTTGCATATACATGTAACTATCTACACCAGTAGCTAATTAGCAGCCTGAACTAATTCCATGTCTAAGCTTGAAGTCAGGATGGCAAAAAGCTTTGAAGTAATGTTGCATTAAAATGGTATAAAGTTCAATTACAAAATGAACCACAGGGAGCATTGGATGACAGGAGACTTTCTTTGGTCCTAGTTTTCTAGTGTCTGTTCTTTGCTCTACTGCTGCTTATCATATAACCATGAGAAAATTTCCATCTTTCTCAGATTCTTGGCTTATCATCCTGTATTGAGATACAAGGAATACAAAGAAAAAGAGTTTAATCAGTCTCAGCAAAACACTGTAGTTTTTGATCAGAAAAGGCTATATAACTACAAAACATGTATAATCTAGGGAGAATTCCCCAGGAAGTTAAGGAACAAGGGAAGGGGAGGCTTGAGGGGAATTCTTGCACCCTGCAAGGCATAGTTCTGCAAGTGCTTCTTCTACAGCAGAGAGCTCTCTCAATAGTCCGGAGTCAAAGAGATGTTCATTTATGACCGAATTAGGCTTTGCAGTCAAGGCAGATAGGAAGGGGTAGGAATCAAGGGGAAATAACAGTAGCTTTGCAGTCAGAGACTGAAAAAAATGAAGCTCCCTAATTGAGAAGGAAATTTTAAAGGGAAGGTATGATCAGGGTTTACTGATCATGGCGATTATGACAGTTCTGGTTACAATAAACACAGACTTCATCACATCTTACAGTATGAGAACTAAAGGCTACTTGATAAAAATTAATGTAAGACTGGCTTCAGATACAAGCATTTTTTGACAGAATATGTCTAGCTGCAGGAATTTTAAAACTATCAACAAACTCAAAAAGGATTTATGAATCCAACTCATGAATAAGAGATCCACAAATTGATTTTGAAAGTGGTGGACAGGAACGTGCCCTGTAGCATTCCTAATACAACAGTTCTCAAGGAGGGAAGCAAATCACAAACAGCAGCCAAGCTTTTGGGCTCTCCCTAGGTAGGATTTCCTCTTGCTTCCACCAGAGAGGAGGCATCTTAGCACTTGGCTAAGATGGACTGCTAGCCTGAACCAAAGTGCATTTTCTATGCTCTTGTGCTACAAGAGAACAGTTCACATTGGCAATGCAGTAATTTCATCTCTGTTTTTTAATGTAAGGTATCCTTTTACTTATTTGCTCCACATTTCCAAATATCATCGGGTTGGGGCTAATCTCTGCTCTGAACATATGCTATTACTACTGCCAAAAAAAGGAGGTTTCAGTTTTTTAAATTCATTTCTTTTTCAGTTAACTGCTATTAAGATTCTATTTTCTTTCTGGTATGAGGTTTCGGACAACAGCTATTTAGAATCTCTTCAAACTTCTTCATAATCAGACTGGCTGAATGTACATCTACAAGGGCTTTCCAACAAAGGTGAGATTCTCAGAGTGTCTGCTGCCATTAGTCAGGGCTTCACCAACCTGAATACACATCCTTCGTAGCCTAGTTCCCTCTGTTAAAAGGGTTTCATTCATCCCAATTAAAGCCAGACATTAGGTCACTCAAGCAAGGTGTGCAGCCAAGCACAAGGGACTTAGTTTTCGAAGTTCAGTTGCAAGATAAACAATTTGCCTAAATCTCCAAGCACGCTAAGGAGCACAGGTAACTAGGAGGTTATCTGGATATTCAGCAAGTACATCAATACAGTTTCCAAACTAAATGATGCTTTGCTTAAAGCAAGCCTGGTTTCAGTGTGAGAAGTCCTGTATCTAGTGACAGTTGCAAGAAATGGGAAGATTATTGATAATAGTTCAGTCCTTGTATGGTCTTGTTTGCTACCTCTGTGTTGCCCAGCCGCTAAAGAATATACCTCTTTATTTCCTAGTTCCTCTTTTATTGCTTAGAACCAGAAGTTCAGCAGAGATTAGAGGACAGTATCTAATATTTACTTTCCGTCAAACAAAAAAGATGTGCAAGAAATCAGTCGATATTTGTATACTAAAGAGTGCCTCGCTTGCAGAGCGCCATATGGAAGCAAAGTTTTTGTCTGGCATATTCTTACAAACAGATGCCTAAAGGAGCAACTGCTCATCTGATTTTTTTTTTTACTAGAGGAACCTCCCATTTCATTTACACCATAACCTCTTCCTCCTCCTTTTCTAACATATGGAAACTAAATGTAGTTATGACTCTGGAGAACGTTCGTCTTTAATTGCAAAGAGCTTCCCCTGAGCGTATATCCTGTGAAGAGTTTGCTTGGTTACTTTTCTTGCAAAACATTTTTATGAAAAGTAATCTATACAAAAGTGACAAACTATGTCTGCATAAAACCATTTGCTTATACTATGAGCCACCAATTTTGGAGACATGTTTGCCATCTTAGTTGGGTACAAGACTAAATCAAGGATTTGAGCCAAACTGAAGGGTTGATTTTTTTTTTCCTCCCTCTTCATATCTACAAATAACTTCGTGTTGAGGTGCTACACAACACTCAGTGAAGCTGACACAATAGTTATTTGTGGGGAAGGCAGTAATTTCACATTCTAGCTTCTTAGCTGCTCTGTTGCAATAGCCACATGCTTACAGGTTAGCCCATGGAAGATGCAACGTAGCCCTTAGAGGGGTTTAGCTATAGAATGGATGATTTCCTAAGTCTTCAACTGCCATAAGGAGAACAGGTAGCCAGGAGGTTACCTGGGCATTTATCAATTCAGTTTCAAAGTTAAATTGTGCTTTAGAGTTGCTCCTTTAGCTGGGAAACACTACACACATGAAGCAGCTAGTGCAAAGAAAATGGGATTAGGTACTGTCTGTCCTAATTTGCCTCACAAACATAAACAAATTGGGTCAATGACAACACCATTACCATTCAGGGATAAATAGATACCTCACTGTGAAAGCTAGTGATCTCAGTCTCCCATCTGTTACAGATTTGTTGTGCAACAGTAGGTCAGTCACTTCACACCTCCAACATGATTATTACACTATATCTTTATTTCAACAAAGCCTGGGGAAGGTAAATGCTTTCCTGCTTGTAAGATATCTAGATATCACAGCAGTGGGAGGCACCACACATGAGCATTTCAGCTTGGGTTATAATTATGTAGAAATGTTTTGGATGAGATAAAAAGATGCATCAGCATATAGGGTGTAGAGCACTGTATATTTAGTTTTGCTGAGGAAATTCATTTACTATGAGGAAGAGAAGATTACTTTTACTGTTGTCTACCTCCTTGGCCTCTAATTTGTCTTTCTTAATATATTTCAATATCAAAATCATTTACTTGAATTCAAAAAATAATCTGCAGTGCTGCCTATAATGCTGGGCTTAACTTTAAATGCTCCTTTAAATACAGTTCCCATCTTGTCGGTACATCTCTTCCATTATCCTCAAAGTCAAATTTCCTGTCTATTCACAGGGCACTCAAAAGATTATGTTCTGTGGGAGGAATCTTAAAGACAACAGGATACAAGGAACCTTCAGCTCTAGTTTCTTCTTCTTAGGGCAACCAGAAGCTACTACTCAGGTGCTTTTAGTATCCCCCACTGAACACGTCACAGTGTTCCTGCAGTTCCTCCCACCTTATTTGTGACACATTTTCCCAAGATCCACAAATGCACCAGTCTATCTGTAGCTGGGATATGCTGACCTGAGGTAACTTCATTGCAGCCCAAAGAATAAACTATTCAAGCACAACAAACAGAGAAACTAACTGGAACTTATGCAACTGGGAACTCCGTGCAATTCAGAAGGCAACTAGGAATTCTGTGCAATTTAGAGGATGGACCTCAGTGCTGTCAGACATTACTTTTCTAGGAGAGAAGTATGCTGAATGCTTCCTACACAGGAAGATTTCCATACTCTCACACATAGCCTGCTTGTATTCCCTATTCGAGCATCAGCTCGGAAAGCAGATGGTATCCTGGTCTCCATCAGAAGAGGGCTGGCCAGCAGGGACAGGGAGGTGATTGTCCCCCTCTACTCTGCTCTCATGAGGCCCCATCCGGAGTACTGTGTCCAGGTCTGGAGCCCCCAGTACAAGAAAACAAGAGAACTATTGGAGAGTGTGCAGAGGAGAGCCACAAAGGTAATCAGGGGGCTGGAGCAGGAAGACAGGTTGAGGGAGCTGGGCTTGTTCAGCCTGGAGAAAAGAAGGCTGTGGGGTGGCCTCATGGCAGCTTTTCAGTACCTAAAGGGAGCCTACAAACACGAGGGGAATCAACTCTTTGGATGGGTTGATAACAGCAGGATAAGGGGAAATGGCTTTAAGTTGAAGGAGGGAAAATTTAGGTTGGATGTCAGGGGGAAGTTCTTTACAGATAGAGTGGTGAGGGGCTGGAACAGACTGCCCAGAGAGGCTGTGGATGCCCCATCCCTGGAGGTGTTCAAGGCCAGGTTGGATGGGGCCCTGGGCAGCCTGGTCTAGCATTAAATGTGGAGGTTGGTAGCCCTGCATGTGGCAGGGGGGTTGGAGATTCATGATCCTTGACATCCCTTCCAACCCTAACCATTCTGTGAGCATGTTTCTGCCAAAGAGCAAACCAGCATCCATGGATCTTTAGTGAACAGTCCAGTCTACAGCCTACTATATTACAAATTTTTGTTGCTGCAAAACCAGCAATACACACTGAGACTTAGTAAGCCAGACCACCAGCAATGACAGTAATGCTCATTTGGAGCTGCCTTGGAGCAGGGAATTGAATTAGTGGTGTTCAGAGTTGGCACTCTATTCCTCAACCAGGAATAGGCCAGGAGCCTTCTGGGAAGAGCTGAGTGTGTTGGCTTGCAATAGAAGAACATCCTTCTCTTTACATGGCAAGGGGCAAGCTCACATGGCTGCTTTAAAAATATTGGAGGCTAGAAATTGTTTCATAATGGAATGCAGGATACTCAGCAAGTTGATTTAAAGACAATGTTTTTTCTCTTAGTCCATTTTAAACTCTCTCCCTATGTTTTTCCCATTGGCACCGAAGCAGTCATCTGAAATAGCTCTCCCTTGTAGCTTCTGGCTCAGAGAACGCTATCGCTGAGAGGGAACATCTTAATGTAATTATTCCAGTGATACTTATTAGCCCTTATATGTATACTTGTTGCCTCTTCCCTATGAAAATGAAGGAAGTTGTCAAGATAAAGCCTGCCTGTAAGCATCAGGCACTGACAGTTAGGAGTGCTCTTTCCAAGAGCCAGGACTATGGACAAAACTAGTCAGATCGCTACAAAGCAAGGAGCAAGTCCAAAAGCTTCTCTACTTTTACAGGTGTGAAGATCTACTAGTAACAAGTGCTACACAAATACCCTGCTCCAGATTTTGTCAGTACAGCTTAAGCCAGATGAAATAAAATCTATTGTGCTGGCAAAGAGACTTTCCATCGGCATTACTGTCTGCATATGTGCTAGATTGGCAGCTATAGTTACGGTAGGGAAGATGTGCAGAATTGAAGTTTATTAAACCTCATGCTGCTTCTGCTCGTTGCAGTGACAGCCAGGTATGTCTGCAAAGAGTTGTGTTGACATTCCCAGAAGACAAGGAAATCATTCTGGCATAAGAAGGGACAGCATTAACTTCAAACTCAGGGACTATTCTAGAATATTTCCTTTTTCTGACATCAAACTGAATCTTATGATTCGGTTGAATTCCCTTCCAGGTATTTGTCTTTGCTCAAAATATAGCTCCAAGAGTCCAAGTTGTATATCTTCCACTTCTCACATTAGAGTCTAGAAATAAAACATTAGCTTACAGTATTGCTTGTGCGGTATCAAATGCTTGTCTACATGTGGAACAGTAAAAGTGAAGTCTTGCAGCTTGGTTTGTATGCTGCATGATCCTATTTCCTGTTCGAAGGGGGCTTCAGTTCATTACACAATTTTTCCTGCTAGTTCTACATCAAGATTTGCCAGGGTGATTTGAGATGAAACAGTTTCCTTTAGCTAAAGATCAGTACATAGACCTGATGAATTACACTTCATCGTTGCTTTCTATGTCACCAAGGCCACCAGGATTGGCAATGAAGTGTGCAGACAATGAACATCAAGACAGCCAGTTTCTTAACTGAAGCTGATGAGAAGGAGTACTGTATCAGAAGCAAGGCAAATGTCATTAATCCTTCAGATGTTTCGGTACCAGCTTGCATTTTGTTCTATACCTTAGGTATTTTTCTCTAGCATACATCTTACTGAACCCTATATATTCAGCAAACAAAGCATCTTTGAGACAGGCTTTATGTCTTTAGGGAATTAATTTGCTACTAAACTCAAAAGGTTGCTCATATATTTTATACACAGGGTGTTTACATGCATGGGTTTTTGGCTGACGGATCAAAAATATAGTAGGAATACATAGTAAGATGCCCTGGCATACAAGGAAATAGGATTATCAGATCCTGAAAAAAGTAAAAAATTTGTTATGTATCCCATAGAAACAGCATAACATTTTTTTTGGAGAAGGGCCACTCCAAATGAGTCCAGCCAAGAGTCTAGAAAAACAACAGAAAACCCTACTGACTAGTTCAGACCCAAACCTTCAGTACAGAACATTTTCTCCCTAAGGTTTCTGAGTGCTTTCCATTGAATACAGCCAGGCACTGCCTCTGTTTTCATGGTGTTGCACCGTTTGCACCCTTTTCATTTACTACATCTACACATTGCTTGCATCACATAGACAAAGCCTGTGGTAGGAATGACTGCATCATTCACAAACTTTCACCTTGCTGTCATTGAGGCCTTCAGCGTCTGTCTTTTCCCTGGCTACCCTATATTAGAGTTACTCTGACACTGTAATCATGCTAGTCACGAGCACTTCTAAGACAGGTAGGAGATGAGTGCCTACCCAGTCCTCTGTAGTTCACTGTCTGCTCATCATTTCCTGCCCTCCCTCTTCTCTGCCCCGGCAGGAAAACCCCATTCTTCCACCATCACCTCTGTTTTCTAACGCAGCCTTGCTGTTATATGGAAAAAGAAAGCATTGCTTTGGTCTTTTATGAGTTCTAGGACAAATTACTTATTTGCATGTGTTTGGCCATGCAGCTTTGGCCACATCAGTATTTCTCAACAGCTGTTCAAGTGAGGGAAAACTGAGAGGAAGCACTACTACAAAACACCTTGGGCTGAGGAACAGGCCTTAAAGCACATGGATGCACATTTGCTCCCCAGAGTAGGAAATGCAATTACTGAGTTCACTTCTTCTCTTACGCTCCTGAGATTTCCACAATTTGATGGTGATTGGGGCATTTAAAGTGAGATTGTGAAAGGCCCCCCGCTGTTTAAACAAGATGTTTCCATCAGATATTTACCTCAGTTTAGGATGGTCAGAAGTGCATCCCTGCTGGGTTCAGACAGTAAAGTCTGGCTGCAGGCCTTAAGGCAAAACCCCACTGAGCTCTTCTTCCACCACTAGAAGAAAGGCACCCACTGGACCCATCCTTTCCGGACTGAATTTAGATATACTGTATATGGGGAATTGAAGCAGACCATTTATAGTCTTATTACAGTATTGATATTTCCTTTGTAAAAGGTGTTTCAACTCAATTTAACAATACCCTACTTTCGAAAAATTGATTCTTTTTCCTTAGTTAGAAAAAGGGCAGAAGGCAAAACACTTCTAGCCCAGAAGGAGATAAGTGTCTTAATTGTGACAAAACATTCCATTCTGTAGGAACATTTTACGTTCATGCCTATCTTTAACTCAAGGACAAGCAAATCTCTTAACATTTTTACAAGGTTAAAAACCCAAACAGACACCCCTCTGCAAAAACACTCAGCACCATCATCTTCCCCTCCTTGCTCCCTTACAAAACAAAACAAAACCAACAAACCACAGCCGCTGAAGTATTTAAACTTGCTCAGTCGATGTTCTCAAGCATAGACTGCTAACTAAAGCCAGAGTGGATATGGTACTTCTGTATTTTATCACATCAAAAGGATAAATGCATATGAACAATTGTTAATGCTGAAATGTAAATTCACTATGAGCCTCACAGGTCAAGATTTATTAAAGCCACACTCCTACAAGACAACAAGTGACATGTAAGTAATCCAGTACTGATACTTGAAGTGGACAGCAATTAATTGAAGCTGTAAGTAGAACTGGAGCTTCTCCCACAGGTTGTATACTACACCTGTATGAGAAGCATTAGCAAGAAGTTGTAGTTTCAAGCTTAGAAATAGAAAAGTGATACAAAGCTCTTCTAAACCTATCAATAACAACAGCACAGTGGTTCCTTGAATATTGCCACAGCCCTGCCCATATCTATTTTAATCTCTTCCACCTACAGGATGACTTTTTAAATGGTCACCAACAACAGCACTGTTGGTTGTAGCTGTGTACAAGATCTGGTATTTTTAACGTACTTTGTTTCTAACTCCATGCAATTCTTAAAGTCACCCCATAAAGTGATTCTCTTATGTTAACAAAAAAAAAAAACAAAACAACATGGTTTATTTCTTAACAGCATAAAAAAAACCAAAACAACTTTAAACAGAGGTTGTCTTAAAACCCTGTAAGTTCAAAATGAAGCATCAGAACATGCTCTGACCTTGTCAGCACCCATTTGATTTTTTTCTTTTTTTGTGCAATGAAAATATATAGCAAAAAAACCCTACCATCATCCCAAGGAACTTGTTGATTTCTGTGAATTGACATTTCCCAGCAGAGGGAAAAAAAAAAAAGAAGAAGAAAAATGTTAGCTGGAAATTTTTCAAGCAGTTCTCTGCCCAAGAAATGCAGAGCAGAAAAACTGCCATGTATGTTTGCATCATCATAAAGGAGTTAATATAGATAAGGGAAAAACATGAAAATTTCTCATGCACACCTAGGCACCAAATCATCATTTCCTACATAGGTTCTTACCATTGTAAGATCACTCCTTGAACTTTTCTGACCCTGCATTCCTATGGCAGTAGTTGCAATGTATATTTATTTCCAGCCAAAGCAGAACACCATTCTTTCGGATGGGAATCAAACTCTGGGCTACAAGACAGGCCTTTTACCACCTCGGTAGGGCTCCAAAGTCCATTCCTGTTTCAGGAGCATAGATGCTTCCTCTTCAGGTATGCAAGATATTTACCCTCACAAACCAAAAACTTCACCTCTTATCTGAGGATCAAAGTGGCAGTGGATTTATTCAACCTTCTGAGAGCAGCTGAAAAGGTGGAGATACCCACACAGGACAGAACCCCTCTGTAATTTTATAGCATGTAAAGCATTATACTTTCTATCAGGCCATAAATTATTTAAAACTGCTGTTGAAGACCTGCCCCACATTATTTTCTGAATAGTTTTTTACTCACTAAACAAACAAATCCTCCAAAGTTATTCTGACCTAAGCAGCCCAGGGCTTGCAATTTAAAGGCAGTGCTGAAGTCGGCTGATTTCTCTCACCTGCTCCCATGTTCTTCTTCAGCCACAGACTGTTTCCCATCAAGGCTTTGTTCTGGGCTGCTTCCAACCCTCCCTGTTGGATAGAGTGTTGGAGAAGCAGTAATCCAAAGGCCAGCTAGTGCAAACAACAGCATACAAAGGCAAAGCTTTCAGCTCTAGTAGCTCCCTGCATTCTACTTCGCTATCTAAGACTGTTGAAATAGGTAGGAAGTAAATAGCGTCATGTCTGAGCATGGAATGATTTGACAGAGGCTGTTAGCAAAGCAGATAGCTTTGATATGTGCAGCAGTGGATGGTAGAGTTCCAGATACTGAAACTGAAAGTAATATACATGGCTAGTCAGCCAGTGCTCCAAGTACATCCCAACATCCTGTGAGAAAGAGCCTAACAAGTAGTCACTGTGGTCTTGGTACACTTTTTTAAAGCTGAGATTAAATTTATCACTCTTGATGAAGAAAATGATTTATCTAAACATACATTCTCAAAATTGCAAGCAATGATCTGTGAGTAAAAGCTGAATACTGATGATTTATGGCTACATTTTATACTGGCATTGCTAATGATGTAATATTTTTGTATGTGAAACCAATGAATTGTCTAGGCAAAACACAATCAGTAGCTAAGAGAATAACATTAATGTGCTGATAAAGGGAGAGTTTATCAATGTCCTTTCAGTAGAATTGAGTGAAGGGGAATGCTTTCTGCTTGTGTAGAAAACCTGGGACACCTTGTTTTAGGACATGGGCATCATCAACGCTTGTTCCTAGTAAGCAATATTTCCAGTGGGCTGCATATTTGAGAAGTCTATTACATATTGAAAACTTGATATTGTTTTGCTTCAGTTTATCGTAGAATTTCATAATTTCATCTGTCCTATTTTTCATTTTTCCAGACTGATGTAACTGTCTCAGGGTATGTATGGTTAGGTCTCGCTCCAGCATATGAAAAGAGATCCCCTTGGAAGAGACTGTTGCACCAATGTCTTATACAATGTAGGTCATGTGTTAAAAAAAAATAATAATAATAGAAAGGAAAAGGGAGAGAAAAAGAGAGAAAGAAAATTTGAATGAATTTAGCATTTCCAAAATGAAGGTTAGTTAGTCGTTCTGTCACTACTTTGCCTTTGTTTTGTTAGATTTGATATTTGAGCACAAAGCCTTGTACAAATCATTGACATACAGCCACTGAAATGTTTAAATCCTGTATTGTTACACTGGGAATTGTGATGAAGAACTAAGGCCTTAAAATGTTCCATTGCACATTAGTACATTTCACCTTTTGCAGTGTCTAGGAAGGAGATTGCTTATGTTTATGAGCAAGAAACCCTTTCTTGGAGATGATTTGTATCAAAACTTATTACAGAACTACTTTCTTGTGTAAGAGATTTTACTGGTAAAAGAACATGTCAAATAGTTCCACATAGCTTGATCAAAATAGAACAAAAATCTCTTTTTCAACTCTATTTTATCAAAATACCAGAACATCCTAAAGTAGTTTGGAAGTCTTGCAAGAATACGCATGCTAATGTGATTTGTGGGGCTTCTTGCTTCTGCTTAAACTGGAGCATAAAAACACAGAAATTCTCAAGGAAAAAAAAAAAAAAGAAAAAAAAAAAAGCACAGTACAATACAGTACAATAGAGCAGAGTTTACTGAGCCTGAAATAGGATTGGACTGAGATTGCTGAATAGCTGTATCATCATGTACGTTTCCGCATTTTATTAGCAACTTTTGTCTCTGCTATATCTCTACTGCTCAGATTATCTACAAGGTGTAGCGTGGGTACATTTCACAGAGTATTTTATTATTGTATTTTGTTGAATAGTATTTTGTAAAGGTTAGCACATTCAGCCCAGATTTACATGATTCCTTTGTTACTGAGGAAGAAATGAACGATGTTTAGCAAAGCAGATGGTACAGCCAGGTGTGTATTTATTTAAGAATAAATCAGTGTGCCGCAATGCATTTCCTGCTACCAGTATTCCAGTGGTGAGCCAGGAAAAGGGCCTAGAAACTTGTCATCTTTATCCTCTCAGAATAACCTAGCTGGAGATATTTTTTTTACGTAGATGTAATATCTTAGTATGAAGAGGTCATTGCTCACACACACACACATGATTTATTGAATATCTGTTTAAACAAACACTGTTATCCTTTAAAGCTTGTTTCAACAGTGCTAGGGACTGAAACCGCAAAGCAAGTTTATAAGTGTAAATTTGATTTAAAACTTTGGAAATGTCAAAGCAGAATACATTGTGTTTGAGAAGACTTCAAATATCTCTTCATAATTGTCTTCTGAAGTTGGAAAGTAAATAATAATGACTGACACTGGTATAGAAGATTTGATTCACATAAACACAAAACCCATCTCCACAGGTTCCATATCTGTAATGGAGGTACAAACCTAGCTGAAGCTACTGAAAGAATAGAAAGTCATAGTAAAACTAAATTTGTAAATAGTACAACTAAAAGCAACATGGCTAACATCTCTTTTCTTGTGAAAAACAGTATTACATTGTCCGGTTAAAAGAATGATCAAGAGCTTTGTTTCTCAACTTAAAAAAAAAAATGTTATTTTGGAAAGCTGATGGATTTGGCTTGTAAGATTTGTACTAAAGGGATGAGAGGATTCTGGACTCTAAAAATTCTTAGAGAAGGATTAAAACCTGTTACATGTTCAAATTCTTTTACTAGCAGATTGTTAAGGAAAGATATTTAGAAGTATCTAAGAAGTTTCAGAGATCTGTGCATGGAATAGTCCTGGGCAAAGAGAGTCTTCTCAGGACAGAGATAGGGTAGAAGTTGCTGATCCTACCCAGCTTAGTTGGGGAGTAGGAGGGGATGAGAAATTCATAATTTTACATAATGATTTAAATTCCACAGGTTGTTAAATGAACCTTTCCTAAGCAAAGATGCACTAGTATCAGAGATGGTTCTATACAACTGAAGTTGGGTTGCTTGGAATGGTAATTCCTATAGAACTATATGGAATTTGGATTTGGTTTTGCTCAATAAAAAGGTGAAAGGGAATGTTGCACAATTTAAAAGGTGCAGAGCTTATTAGTAGAATCACAGGGCAGAATATTTTTCTTGATGTACAAGGGTGTTACAATATAACATTTATTATTGTGACAGTATCTTAAATATGCTTTGTGCTTACTCTTCTAACCTCAGATTAATTTGCTGTGGTTCATTATTGCATACACTGTAATTCTGTCTCGTAAGAATTTGGGAGGTGTACTTTAATGGTTCAAGAAACAAAAGCCTAATTGGGATGGAAAAAACAGTAAGGGGAGGTACTTCTGGAAAATTGTGTGTAAGCTGTCAGAGGAAAAGATCCACACCATGAGAAAATATCTTGTGAATCTGAATGTCTCTTTTTCCTGTCATCTTTGTGATCTTGTTTTCCTAAGGAAACCACAATTTTTTTTTCCAGCGTGCTGTCTTGCTCTATCTTGCCATTTGTCTCTTCTTTTTAATAATTTATTAACCCAGCTCCAGCCAAATTTGACAGATAGTTATCTGAAGAATATTATGTTCCAATAATAGGCGTAAAGCCTCAGCTGAAGAAATGCGTGCATTGTAAACTCATCTCTTTAGGCATCTCAGCTTAATCTTGGGACCTACATCTGAAAAATCTCTGGATCCCACTGGTGTCCTTACTCTCCTGGTTGGCTGTTCCCACCAGTGTACCATTTCTATTCTCAGGACACCAGGCTGGATTCTGTTAGATGCCACAGGGACACAGAGCACGAAGAGCACAAAACAAAAATCATCATGAGAGGACTATCAGAGAGGAAGACTATCTGGAAATAGTTCCAGAGTAAAATACATGTATCTAGACTAACAGAGGAGGAAACAGCAATGGCTTAGAAAACGATCTCTGACTCCTTCCCGGGGTGTTCATCCACAAGCCGTCGCTATTTGAGTCCTGTAGCATTAATTAGGTCCACATATAGCTAGTGTTTTGTTAGCCAAAGCTATTTGAACCTTTCTTCCTTGCAGCTCAGTCTGTTGACTGTAGGAGAAATGGCTCATTTAAGATCTTTGCCCACAGCCTCATGGACCAGTTCTGTCCCATCCCTGACTTCCACTCCAGATCCCCAATTATTTTGGCATAGGCCTTGCTGGCATTCCAGCCTTACTTTGCACTCGCTCAGCTGTCATTCAGAATTCATGATAATCACATATACTCTAAGGTTTTGATGTCTTGTTATTGTTGATTCACAGAGTGTGGCTCAGCTGTTGGCCTAGAACAGCATTGCTGCAGGTGGACAGGCAGAATTCCACTTTCCTCTCACATGCGTGTCAACTTACATGCAGCCATTTACTCCTCATCAGTGATGCTATTCAGTGGGCATTAAACTTCATGTCTGAGTGAACTAAAAACCCCCATACCAGCAGAACTGTAGTGCAGTTCTCTACCATTTCTTATACTCCTTTCTTATACTTTTATCATTTCTTATACTTCTTACAAAGCCAATTAATATGAGAATTAGAAAACCTCTTTGGTTGTGTTCAAGTGCTGAATTTAGCTGCAGCTTGGAAGATTGAAATCATCTTTCATATCAGATGTCTTTGTTGCAGGTGACTGCAGTTAATTATTCATTGACCCTGTGCCACAATTGTTGTCAGCAACTGCACACACAATAAATACAGATTTAGAGATGCAGAAGTGAATTTATGCGTGTAGGTTAGATTCACTGGCACTGAGTTAACATGCTTAGCAGGTAGTTTGAGAGAAAGAAGTTTTGTCAGGCCAGATCTATCAGAATTAGATCACTGTGTAGAGTGCAGATGGCAGAGAGTTTTGGAATAAATGGATGTGGCTTGATTTGCTTTTCACAGCAGTTCTAATGTAGTGTATAGCCACATGCCATGTATTTACTGGAATTTTTACATTACTACAGCTGTTCATCTGTCTGGAAACAAATGCTTCCAGGCCATAGTAACAGATGATATATAGACAGTGTGTTTTACTAGTTCCCAAAACTCTATAAATGGTAACAGCCTAAGATGCTGAAGTTCTCTGTGCTCTGCAAGAGGAATGCCATTGAACAATATCAGCTCCTGAGAAAACACTGTAGTGCCTTCTGCAGGATAAATGAAATATTTAGTCTTTATGTCCCTATGGGACATAGCTGGAGCACAATGGAGGTGTGGAGCTCTGTTCTCAACATGGTTCTGAGTTGGCTCCTATTGTTGGTGCTGTTCACATCCCCAGGGACCAAGTGATTCATCAGAAACTTCTTTGTGTGCCTATGTTTTTCACATGCTCTCTGTAAAGAATGTTGAAGCTGAGGAGAGAGGGGCAGGAGATTGTGTAGATTGCACAGTTAGGGATGTTAATGTTCTACCAAGATAATTCCCTTTTGGCCTGTTTGCCATACAGAGCAGTGTACATCATATTGTGCCTGCCCTGTAAAATGTGTGCAAGTCTTTTCACTTATACCTGAAACACAGCCTTCTTGGAGGAAAGAGCAGATTCTGTTTAATAGCACAAAGCAACATTGCATGACTTTTCTGGACAGAAAATGAAGGGCTCCTACAGTCATTTCAGCTTCCAGAGTGGAGGCTGGCAGCGTGGAGGTGCCAAAAATAATACAACTCCTCTCCTGTGAGGGTGGCCATCTGTCCTGTTCTCCCCACGCTGTCTTGGAACCATTCTGTGATCTTTGGCAACCTCCCTCCTCCATTGCAAAATGGGGACTTGTAATATTCCCTCCAACTCCAAGGACTGTTACGAAGCTTTAAGATGGAGATGATCTAAAAATATCAGGGCTGTTAAAACTTGGAGTATATTTTGGATTGGAAAAGCCAGTGAGAAGCATCTGGGTTATACACAATATCTAACAAGCTGCATTCATTTCCAGGTAGACTTGGTTGTCTGGGTGGCAGTGAGTCAGTGAAAGGAGAACTCTATTTCACGGGTGCTCTAGAGACACGTTGCTTCATCATGTGTAAGCTAGTGTGGGTTGGATAATACTCCAAACAGGGCTCCTGTGTGTTTAGGTGCTTCTGGTGATGGTTCTCTGTGCATAAACGTTGCTTAATAGAAAACTGAAGTGATTCAATATCTAGCATTATTCTGAGAAGGGCTATATTTTATATTTCTCTATAAAAAGAAAGAGCCTTGGGACCAGGACTCCGGGGCAGACACCTTGGCTCTCTTCCCCAGAGGCAGTGCCATGCCAAGAGCCCAAGAAGCTCAGCCCTTGTACCGACTGATCCCAAATCTTCCTGACTTGTGAAGGAGAACTATCAAAAGCAAAGCACCTTTTTGAACTTTTCAATTTTAACAAATAAGCAAATACTGCAGCGAAAACAACAACAACAACTGCTGGATTTTTTTCTCAGCACTGATAATAAGCATTAAAGTGCAGTGACTCCAGCTAAGTAAACAGGAAAGCGTGCTTGGCTGTCTGTGCAGTCTGGCAGTGGCAAAATAGAGACTGGATTAAAGGTACTATGGACCACGTCAACCAAGAGAGTCCTGGATCTCTAAATAACGTGTAGTGAAAGATGGTGCCTCTTTCTGAGGCACTCTTAATTTTGTCTCTTCTACTCTATTTTGCCACGCAGGTAATAAAGGCTGATTCCATGATGGAGCAGTCCCAAAGAGCGTACTAGCACCTGCCCTTGATCAAAATAAATAAATAATGACCAGGAAAGATACACATCTGTGCCTTCTGTTTCATTGGCACAAACATCACGGGTATTCCATTGTCTCCCTCCATACAAAATCATCCCTTAGGGCAATTATGACTGTTGTCTTTGTAAAAGGCTTTGAGTTTTGCGCAGGTATCGCTCTTTACAGAAAGCACAAAATAGTGTTACTTCAACATGGTTGCTGGGATACCATTATATTGCACATTACGGGTGTACTCATGTTGGTGATATTGCTAGGAGGGGGTGTGAGGAAAACCAGAAATATCTTCTCCGCCCACCCTTCTTTTTCAGTGCAGGGGTGCTTACTGTTCCCACTTTCTAAACTTTTATGAACCTCTCAGTTGTGAAGAAGGCAGCTTTCCTGCTGCAGCTGCACAGCATCTCTCACTGTGGGGCCATGAACACGAACTGCAAGCTGTTCAGCATTCGGGAGCCCATCAATACAGTTGCTCAAACCCTTGGTACTCAGCACACCCTACATCACCTGCTGGATTAGGCTCCAGTAGTGATGTATAGCTGTGATTTATCTCCCTCTGTGCCTGAAACATCTGTGTGTGGCATCCCATCCCATTCTCTGGGCATTTTGCAAACAACTCACCATCTAGGTCCACAGTGATTAAAAGCATTATTAGCAAGAGCTGCCTAATCTAAATTTCACTGCTTTCATTTTTGTTCTTTGCTTTGGGATTTGTGTTTGAAGAGCTATATGACTCACTCTACTCAGGCTGTTGCTTCTTGAAATTAAAATAGGAAAGCTCCTCTCTTCCCCCACCCCATTTCCTAATATGTTGCTTTCTGAAGCCGTACAGTACCCTTATAAATGAGAGATGCCAGAGCATTCCCATCTGTCACATTAACATGGACAGATTGGAAGTATTTTTAAAAACGTGAGATATCATGTGGAGGAAGGGAATGAGTAAGGAACTGCTTATATGGCTGGGAGAATCAGAATTAATGGGAGGCTGTGCAGTGCTGCTGCTTTGGGTTTGAAGTTCAGGGCCCAGTTTGAAGCAGCAGCCCTCTGTTAAAGACGATGACATCCACCACTCCCTGCCTGCGCTGTAGGCCCATAGCACAACTACAAGTTTGGCCTCTGACGTACTGCTCTGGTCACTTATAAATAAAGTCATCCTCAGGAGAAGCAAAAAATTCCAGTGCTTGCAATCTTCAGAGCTTAAATGGGAATCCTTCAAAGTTATCTCTGCCCACACTTTAATAGAGATGTATTGTAAGATATTTTAAGAATAAGCTTTGTCTCCTGTGTCATACCCAATGTTCATAGCACTTCACCAATTATAAAGTCTTTTGTTTGAACTGAACTCCTGCCCATGCAGAATCATTCCCAGAGTAATTAACTTTACCTGTAAGCAGAGTTAGTTTTCTGGTGGTCTATGGCTGTATTTATTCTGCTACACAGAACAGACCTTGAGACCTGTACCACTGGGTACCTGTACCACTGAGATGTGGTGACATTGAAAGGTTATGGCCAAATTCTTTTGCAGCAGATTTGGAGGGACCTAGTTAGTGCAGTCCAAAGCAAAGCTGGGACAATCTAGTGAGTGAACAGTGTGGACGGCTATTGCCACATCTTGCTTTCTGTTCCAGTGTCGTTTAGGATTATAAACACACCACGTATCTTCTCACTCAAGGCAGGGTCTGCCTACTGGTGCTGCATGAACTTCCCATTCTGCTCAGTCCTGTGGGCTGCTTGTTCTTTGGGACTGTGCTGAGTAAGATCCCTTGGCAAGATAGATGCATTACAGGGTCATGGAGCTACAATGGTTGAATCTGCATCACAGTTTGTGTATTCAAGCTGTGACCCAGAAACTATGAAAAGTTGCAATCAGTGCAGAAAAAGAAAATAATTCCAGGACTGCTTTGATTCTGAGATGCAGATACAGACTCAGTGTGTCTTTATTTTCATCAGCTCCCTTGAGTAGGAGGAGGGCAGAAAAAGTGCTACATTGCTGCTTTCCAGGAACTTACTTGATTCTGCCTCATCAGCTACGTCACGCGCAGCAGCTCTGTCATTGTGCAGAAGACTTCACCACTTACGTTTAGCCACTGCCCACCTCACACACTGCTGACACATGGTTCTCACTGCAGATGAACACACAGGCTGTTAAGAGCCAGCCACACCACACGCCAATTTGTAGGAACATACGTGGACAGGAATGGATGGCTTGAAAGCCTGAATCCTAATTTCATGCCCACCTGTTATGCAAATATTCTATTGCAGTGGGATCCCCACTCTGTCAGTTTTTCTTATGTTAAGTAGTGATAAGCTTATAATAGCACTCCAGAATTTCAAAAGGACTCAGCCTCTCACTCTGACAGCCAGACTTTACAAGGAAATCACTTCCCATTTAGGCAACAAAATGTAATATTCATATGTAGAGAAAAAAGTTTAGTGCATTGGATCATCAGCTGCTTACACAATCTGGGCAACAGGCACTGCTGAGAGGGTGGTTGGGAACTCCTGTAGACATCCTCATTTCAGAACCTAAATGAGAACTCTTGTAAAAATCTGGCTGTGATTCTGATGTTGAGAACTCAAAAATTTGAGTCTGAGCTCTCTGGAAAATCTGGCATCTAATGAAGGAGTCCTGCAAGGACCAGTTAATGAATGTGTGAGATCCTGGTGTAACAGTGATGGCAGTACCAGTACGCTTTGTAAGGAAGTCAGGAACAGCTTCGTGTGTTGAAATGTCAGGGAAAATACCTAGCAGACAAGAAACACTGACCTACTGCCATTCTGTTTCAGCACAAGGAGAACCACAGTTGGTTTTCACATAGCTGAATTCTGCCAATGACAGATGTGATGCCATTGGCATTCAACTTTGCAAAGTTTAAAATATTGAAGTATAGACTTTTGATGAAGTGGAGAAGCACATAATAAATCTTTTATGCTGACTTTTTAATCAAGAAGTGCGAAGATTATTTAAAAGCTTTGTTGCCATTAGTTTCACCAAAATATTTGTTGTCAGATGACACTAATTTCCCTACAGGAAAGGAGACAGAAACTTTGAGGCGAAGCCATGTCTTTGAAACTGCAGAGAGACTTGTTTTATAGAAGAATTAGGCAATCTTGTGTTGCTTTTGAACAGTTCATCCAAATAGAAGGAGAAGCAGTGCACATAGGAGGAGCCTGTTGCTCATTCTGTGTGTTCACTGGTTTAATGCAGCTCAGTGAACAGAGAACTGTGGCTGTCCAGGGTCTTCACTTATTTCAGACAGCCATACAGCCCATTTCTGGGGGGAGGTTTTTCTAACGAGAAATAGAAAGAGTCTTATTTCTCATGCAGTTCTTTCATTTCCTGTGGTTTCTCAAACTCTGCTGCAGAACAAGGATTACTCTGGTACATGGTGTAATCACATCTTCAGCAGAAGCTGAGAGTGCTGTAGCTGAGGGGTAGCAATATTTATCTCATAGCTTCAAGTTCCAGGGACCATCTGTCTCTCTGTTTTATAGTGACCTAAGCAGCTACGATCTAGCAAATAAGTAATTCTGCTGATTTCAGCAAAGCCACTTTATTTCACGTGAGCAAAGGGGCTGATCAAGGAAATAACATTTTTGCAGATACAGCAGTTAATTGTAGATACGTACGTACATACACAGCATAGCACTCCTGGGGCAGTGGAAACCAGCAAGCTTGACATTTTTGCCTATTCTTACCTAACTTGCTTCTTTTCTCAAACTCTTCTTTTATAAGGTTACTTTTTTGAGTCTTACTCTCATGCATATTTCTGCTGATTTAAGAAAAATAGTACTGGGAAAATGAAATGATTTCTGGAATGTGTCAGCAACAAGTAGAATCTCGTGGGATTGCTCAAACAATAAGTTTGAGAGAGGAAATTGGTTTCCCCATGGCTGATGTTTTTCCCTGGATTGGTTACCCTATTCCTGCAGTGTTGAAGCTATTGAATGCTCAATTAGTATTCCCCAAAGTGTCAAAATGAATTGAACCAACTCCAGAAATTCTCCACTGCAGTTCATGTATCATTTCTGAGGATTTGGAAAAAGAACCAACTGGTTTCACTGTGTGCAGCAAACAAATTCTCCCCTTCTTAACCCTGTGCCACTTTGTTGGTTTTTTTTTTTTTTACTTGGTTCAAGGGCACCTGCAAAAATAAACAGGAATGTGTGGAGTACTTCAGCTAACCTGTTTATAAACAGCGAGACAGAGGGATATGACTATAGAATCTTGAAGTATTTGGGGTTGGTTTTGTTATGCTTTGGGTGACTGCTATATTACCCAGACTTATTCTGTCAAAGGTAATGGATTCTCAGAGTGCAGGTGGCTGGCTACGTCTTGAGCTACAAGCCAAAATGATACTGCCAAGACCATGAACTCAAAAACCAAGAGCTAGATTTCAACCCAAATAATGACAGTTCTTCACAAGTTGATGGAAGTGAGTTTTTAAATTTAAAAAAAAAAAGGAAAAAAAAAAAAAAAAAGAAGCTTGTTTGTATTTTATTTATATGTTTTTGTTCTTTGTAATGTGTAGCTACATTTTTGTTTCACTTTGATAAGCAAGATACCAAATTTCTTACTTAGCAATAAATACAGAGACTATAGCACAGCTCTAAGAGGTGAAGTGTGGGTTTTTATTAGAAATGACAAAATGGCAGAAGTTAGAAATTAACATCAGTTGCAAGATGCTTCCAAGGACAACACAGTGCACATTCTAAGAAGTTTTCATTTTGGCATCTCAGCCTAATTCACTCATTATGTACTCATGTTTATCAGTCTCTCTAAGTCTTATTTGCATTGACTTCACTAAGTTTGCTTACTGTAATTCTTGATCCTGTCTCTGCTAGTGGTGATGCCTTCTGTTGTGTTGGCCTGGCTTATGTCTATGGTAAAAAGAAGCAGTGAGAAATAAAAATATGATATGATTAAGCTAGGTGCTGTACAAAACTGAGTGCATCATTCCCCAGGGTGCTCACAAGAACAAAAAGGCAGAAGTTATTTGAACTTTAAACCTCAAGTCACAGTTGATAATTAATCTGAAGCAGCAAAGAAAATTTTAGCAACTTGCCATTTTATTCTGAAACAAGTGAATTTCAGTAGTGTGGTATTTTGCTGTGAGACAAGGACCGTTTACAACAACTGAGATGGTTTGCCTTGGTCAGTTCATAAAGCAACAGCTCTTCCCAGCTCAGCCAGGAATCAGTTATAAGAAGACTGTACAACTAGGGAAGTCTCCATTTACAGGAAAAGACACGTGAAGTATAAGCTGGAGTGTATCAAGAATTCATAAAAGTGGAGGTTTGGATAATTTGTAGTTAAATTTTTGGTCTTTTTCTGGCAATTCATATGAGCAAGTGTACAGGGGATGCAAAGATTTTTTGCTAGCTCCTGAC
Organism: Tympanuchus pallidicinctus; assembly: GCF_026119805.1. Lineage (NCBI taxonomy): Eukaryota > Metazoa > Chordata > Aves > Galliformes > Phasianidae > Tympanuchus > Tympanuchus pallidicinctus. The sequence continues at coordinate 1,946,768 of NW_026294802.1, forward strand.
CTCTGGTGCACACTGTGCAGTTTACTAATTGATGATTTTGATGATGTGAGGGAGAATATAGATGTCAAGCTGGTATGGACAGCAAACGTGCTAGAAGCAGAATAGTAATTCAGAATGATCCTGATGAGTTGGAGAAGTTGTTTGAAAAGACTATTCTTTTTAGGGGAAAAAATAATCTCTTTTTAGAAAAATGTTGTGGTACAACATAGAAGAGTGGAAAATATGATACATAGGCTGAAGAAATTAATGACAGGAACACAGCCTAGGGGTTGTCTGTCTTGCTTCATCCAGCAGGGAATGGAGGGTTACAATGAATCAGAAGCAATGAGCATGAGTCAGTCTTCCTTAGGCAAATGAGGAAAATATTAAACAGTATGTTTAAACTATAGTATCAATTGTGTATATAGTGTCAATATGTACAAAGATATCAATATATATATGTGTATATATATATATGTATCAATATAGTATCAATTGTACAAAGAGTAGAGAAATAATTCCTCCACTCTACTTAGAGCTGCTTACACCCAAGAAAGCAGCAAGTAGCATTCTCCAATATTTAAAATGTAGTTGTGGGTACAACAAAAGCAATGCCTTTAAATATGCAGTGAGGAGGGTTGAAAGACAAACATTAAGCTGTAAGGATGATGGAGACCTGGAACAGATTACTTTGGAGAGAGGAGCTGAGCAATCATGGAAAACTTTTGCCCATTGGAGAATGATAAGGCTTAGCTTTCACGGGGATACATTTGGTGACATCTGGCTCCTTATTTTCAATTGTGTGTTGATAAAGCCAATGCAAAAGAGCCAGAGCTCAATAAAATGCTTTCACCATTTCTTTAATGCCCTAAGAAAAAATGGGCAACCACAGGCAGTGCTTTCCTGTTGGTACTTACTGTCTCTGACTGAAAGGCAACAGCAACTGTTCAGCACATAGAGCAGCTTGCAGCAGAGTAGCACAAGGGCAAATGGAGAAGCAAGATGGGGTGCTGACCCAAGCTGTACAGTACGTTGACACTTGAAAGCCACTTGCTGTTTGTCCACAGGATGCTCAGTTAAGGGATATGGCAACGTCACTGTCCATCACTGGCTCACGTTCAGAGTTGGCAGCAGTACAGCTTTGGCCATGTAAGGCTACATAAACAAGCACTGACAGCTCAGTTCCTTCAGTCTTTATAGCATAGGTGAGAATGAGGAACTCTGGCCCAAAAACAATTCATGCCTCCTTCATACCTCACCTTCCCTTTTATTTGGAAGGATCTGGAAGGATACAGGCAAATACTGTGTTTGGGCTTCTGGCAAGATTCCTGTTAGACATTTGTGAAATAAATGTGAAGTTTTACCTACTCCAGTTCTCCCTGAAGCCCACTGTAGAAACTAAAATGGCTTCCTATAGTTTCAGTCCTTACATACTGCAGATCTAGTTCTAATTCGGCTGCTTATAAAAAGTTAAACATGGAAGAAAATACTTCAAAAATATACTTGAGCAAAGCAAGAGAATGAGCTAATCAGAATAAGAAATAGATCACTTTAAGGCATTGCAAGAGTGCAACCCTTGAAGCTATATTTTCACTTTAGCTTTCAGCTAAGAGTGTAAGAAAGTTCTGCAAGAGTGGGAGACTGAGTGCTTTGACGTGTGCATCAAGACCTGTTCACTGGCAGAAGAAATATTGCTGAATTTGCTACTATATCAAGAGCTTTACTACATTGACTTCAGCACATACGCACTGTTTCCCAAACAGTGAAATCTCTCTATCTCTTACTTCCATATTGAAACCATATAGTCAATAAATAGAATAGTAAATAGACACCAAATCAAAGAAGAGGAATGGGCAAAGAAAGCAGTGGCAAATAATGGTAGACTGGGATTGCACAGAAACTTCTTACACTTGAAATGCCTGTAGCATTTTGTCAGCATCAAAGTGAGAATCTCAGGACAGACAGATTGGTTGGACAGCTGTGCAGCCCGTTCTGTTTTTATTTCCTTCCTACGGTCTCACTGTCCTGGGATAAGCTCTTATTTATTCAGCTAGCAAGGATACAGGCCTATCAAACAGAAGGAAAAGAAATACAGGGCATTTACACCAGGCAGAGACAGAGAGTCGTATGTGAGCAGTCTCTCTGAAGTCACTTTAATCTAAGCAATAAGCTGCTTCTAGAGAGCCAAGTGTCCAGTCTGCAAAGGGACGTTCAGGGAAGGGCAGCACAGCTGGATGGAAAGGCAAAACTTGCTTGTGAGCCAGAGCCAGATTTTCGCCTTTCCCAAGGCTGGTATGAGGATAGACTCCTAACCAGACTAAGAATGATCGTACTTGTCACCATGTGCAACAGTCACATCATCATGTGTCCTCTCTGTTGCAGCTCCCCCAAGTCAGCCCCCATTCCATTTAGCTAAACAGCTGCTGCAGCAAAAAAAAAAAAAAAAAAAAAAAAAGAGATTCTCATGTAAACCAGAGCATCTGAAATAACCGAGTGCACAACAGGTTATATGTAATCTTACTCCAGTGAAATAAAGTTTCCCCAGATAAATCCCTAATAAGTCTGCATTATTTATTAAGGCATGATAATCTAACTAAATATAAATTAAGTGCAAGTTTGGGGACTTTAATTGAAGAGATTAACCAAAATGTTTGGCTGAATATAATCAATTACCATCTATGTTTTCTCCTAACATCTGTACTATCATCTGTGCAGAGTTTAAACAATATGCCATTAAGGGTACACATGCTTACCTTCCAGCATCCCAGTACCTACAGCACTTCCAGCATAGCTATGTTTGGGCAGAAAGACATTGCTGACTTGGAGCTGCAGTCCTGAGTAAGCATCCAGCACCCTCAGATGTCATCAACAACATCAGCTTTCATGTGTGTCATACAAGAAAACGTCACCAGATTTTTTTTCTCCAAGATGTGTTTAGCACTGGTGACAGCTGCTAAGCATCTGTCCAGAGTAAGAGCTTCTGCAGCCAGCTGCCATGCACAGCCTGCACGCTAACATGTCAGTGCACAGTGGCTCCCCTTCATGGCTTCTTTCCCTGTCCTTGGAAATCCTGGCCTCCCTCCCAGCTCTGGGCTTTGTCAGTGGACTGGTGGAAGGAATAGTGGCGGGCTGAGTGAAACCTGCAAGGGATTGCTACAGAGAAAGCAGTGAGGCTGAGCTTCAGGGGGGGGGCTGATGTGAGATTTCAGTATGCACGTTGATCTCTATTGGTTTTGTGGACAGCTGTCTGAGTGTGCAAGTTGCTGTTCTGGCACCTACGAACCCGTTGTGTGTAAAGCTGCATCATCCACGCTCTCTGCCTTGTGCACCGGGGCCTATGGGCTGGGGGAATTTTTGGAGCTGTTTTTAGAATTGCAGAATCATAGAATCATCAAGGTTAAGGAAAAGACCTAAGATAATCTAGATCATCCCAACTGTCCACCTGTAACCAGTATTGTCAACTAAACCATGTCCCTTAGTACAACATCTAAATGCTTCTTGGATACCTTCAGGAGCAGTGACTCCACTGCCTCTCTGGGCAGCCCATTCCAGTGCCAACCACTTTCAGAGAATAATTTGTTCTTACCCAATCTGAACCTCTCTTGGCGCAACTTGAGGCAACTCCCTCTCATCACTGCTACCTGGGAGAAGAGACCCACCCCTCACAATGCCACAACTTCCTTTTAGGCAGTTGTAGAGAGCAGTGATGTCTCTTCTGAGCTCCTCTTCTCCAGGCTGAACGCTCCCAGTTCCTGCAGCCGTTCCCTGTGCTCCAGACCCTTCACAGCTCCATTGCCCTTCTTTGGACATGCTCAATCTTACGATTGAACTCAGGCATGAAGCAGCCAGACAGCAGTTTTCCACACACTGTGGAGAGAGAGTGATTTAACCTGATGGAGAAGAGCTTTGTGTCCCATTAGCTGTGTCTCAGCTTTCGTACCCTGATGACAGAAGGCTACCTGGTGTCTAGGAACTGCATTCCCAACTCACTTAAACCTGAAAACTTAATTTAATTCTATTTTTCCATTAGGACTTTTTATTGTTTCAAGACTAAAAGGGTAATTTATGCCCTGTTATTTGACTTTATTACACAAGATGCCAAGATTTATGTTAATAGAGGAAAATACATTTAAAATGTCTCCTAATATATTTCCCTTGAAATACATGAAGATTACAGCTGCTACAATAAACTCATAATCTCTGAATGTTATAATGGAAATGTTTGACATTAACAGGCTGCTTTTAGAAATGAAATATCTGTAGTGAGGACATAGAGAACTTAAAACCAACACATAATTGTGACTGCATTTGAACTTTGCAAGCTATTTGAGATTCAGGGGGAAAAAATGTTACCTTTTTTTGCACATGCCTCAGTACTTCCTGTTGTCAACCAGAAACAAGCAGCAGACTTCCAGGGGGGAGGCTGCTCCAATGGCAGTGTTGAGTTGACAGGATCCAAGGAGCATATGAAATCCTCTGAGAAAGTTTGAGCCCTCCAATTTTCCAGGCCTCAGTTTCCATGGAAATAGAATTCTAAAGAACTCTTATTGAGATTTATATCTTTACTACACCACAAACATTAAAAATCTGGATTGGTGTGGTATTGGTGGGGAATTGCTGGGTTTGAAGTAACTCTGTGTTCTTGTGTCCTGGTTAAATGTCTGTTTGGAAGACTTTGGAAGTGGACAGAACCATCCCGCAACCCTTCATGTGTATGAAGGGTATGGTAACAGGCTTTTCATATTACTGTGAAGTAGCAGGTAATGAAGAGATGGAAAGAGGTGGTCTCTACCAGATTCTCTTCTCTGCCACAACCGTTTTATGCCGCTGAGATATTACTAGCTTATCTCAAATCTGATGCAGTAGGGCAGAGAATTTAGTGAGGATTTAGAAAAATGTGGGCAAGTTTGAAATTTAAATATTACAGAAGACCTGCAGTTCATGCTATCATTAGCAATCTTGACTGCTTAAATAAGACAAGGACCAATTTTGAGCACATGAAACTCCCACTGAACTCTGCTGATATTGACAGGGTAATGACTAATTGCTCAAAATGAAATATGATTGCTTGATCTGAATTATTTTGCTAAGACTCTAGATCCTTTTGATATAAATAGTGTTATTCAAATCCTCCTTTGTAAAATGAACTCAGAAGTGTGGGTCTAAGTCTAAAAAGACAGACTTCCATTTTTGAGTTGTGAAGCCCTGTGATAACAATCACTCATCTGTTGGGAAGGCTTGAATTCACATTCTAAGCATTAATTGTGCAAATTTTTGGAGAATAAATGTTATCTTTCCCTTGTCTTGAAATACCTCGTTGGGAGGAAATCAAAATCAAGGTGGTTCTACAACTTGAAGGAGGACAGCTATTTTTCTACTTTTCAAAGGTTCACATGCAAATATGACCCTGCTTGTGTTACCAAGGGAAGAAAAAGTGCCAAACCCAAAACTGTATCTGCTTTAATAGAATCAGTACTTTGCTACATTTTTTAATGAAGGAGTCAGCATAGTGTTTAATTTATGAATCCATTCCATTCCTGCTACCCGTATACCAAAACTGAAATGCCCCGTGGACCATCTTTCTTAGAACAAAGTCATACATTCTTGTCACTTGTTCACTCTATTTAGAATGACATTGACCATATTTCTGTTTGAGTCAAGTTCGAAGTAATTTCAAAGAAATCAATAAAATTCATCTGCAATTTTCTATGCAATTCAAAGGAGAACTTGATCCAATGTTATTGTTAAATGAGCACTCTTAAAATAGAAAGTAACAGATCCTAGACACATGTATCAGCAGTTCAAATTTGATTTTACCTCTTGAGGAATCCCAGCACAATGCAAAAAACAGGCATGGAAAGGAATCACTCAGGTAGTGAAGAGTACAGATTCTTTCACGTTTTATATTGTCTTTGCTGTGAGTTTTTTCTTTTGTTCATCAGTCATAAAGTTTGTAGGTTGTTAATGAAAATACATTTTTCTGTTTGCCTCAGGCATTTTGTATGTATCTTTGTATAAAATCTATAATGATCATTTCAGTTGTGTCTGCCTTTCTAATCATTATGTACTGTTTCATTATTTTACTTTTTCAATAGAAGTCTCAGAACTGGTTCTTTGCCAGCATAAAAATATGAAAGAAGCCAAAGTCTTATTCCTAAAAAGCTCATGACAAAAATGCTAATATCTTTGGGTTCATCTTTTTTTCAGGAAATTACATTAAACCTTTAATATTTATTTGTTAAAGACAGATCACTCACACACAAAGAAGTATAAAATAGAATCTTAGCTGGGAAGTTCATCTCATTTTGTAGGACTTTTGCGTGTGTCTTCTTTTGTAGTTTGAAATGGATAAACTGAAAGATGTTTGACTATTCCAGTAATGTGGGGAATTATGATTCTCTACTCTTGAGCCTAAAAAATAACTCAGAGTAAAGCATCTATAAACAAAATTTATCCAGTATAGCTTGAAATCTTAGATCATAATGCTAATCAAATCAACAAAGCTGCTACGTTATTAACAGTCACCAGAGGGCTCGGTAATAATAGCTACACTAAACTATGATGATGTAAAGAATGGGGTCCTTAGATGAGTTTTATAATTCTGTTAGTTTCTTGGAGACTGTATTTTATCTTATTTTTATTTTTAAAAAAGAAAGAAACAAAAAAAAAAATTTGTGTATTGAAGTGTTTCATTTGGATGCTCATTACATTATGTGGAATAGAGTCAAAATTTAAAAAAAAAAAACAACACAAGTTACACAGAATCACAGAATTGTAGGGGTTGGAAGGGACCTCCAAAGATCATTGAGTCCAACCCCCAAAGTTAGTCCAAGCCTTGACTAAAGCGGGAGCTGAAAGATAATCCTCTTCGTTGAAGCAAAGCAAGCTGAAAAACTGAAGTTTTACAATGTAATTTTCTGTCATTAAATTAACTTGGCTATAGGGAGGAATGCTTCATAAAATTATTTTTAATCAAAAGTCAGTTTAGTAGTATTGAAGAATAATTTTCGTAGCAAATTTATGACCAGCTATTGATTGTAACCATGATGAGTCCTTAGGTGGGAAGTAAAGACCTTTCTTTGGCGGTATCATACTTTTACTAAATATATTCACTACTGTAGCATCAAACTTGTTAAGACTTCTTTTTTCCCAGGTACAGCTTTGCAATCAGATGCAAATCTTAATCCTGCTTTTTGCACCTTTTCCAATGAGTGAGTTTGATCTTCGATATACAGAAACTTCAGAAGCAAAGCTCTACCTTCCACCTTCTGTCAAGTGCATCAACTATGGCAAAGGTCTTGAAAAAATAATACATAGTCATCTAACTAGAGGTTGTATAGCTGACAGAAAGTGATTACATCAAGGTATTGTGGGCAGTCTAAAAGTTAAGCACTTGAAACTTGATTTTACAAACTAAACAAGAATATTATTAACATGGAATGCTTCTCCTAGGTGTCTTTGATTGTCAGTATTAAAAAAAAACGGATGTCCCATTAATTTTACACTCATAAAATACCTAAAAAATTAGATTATCTTCAATGTAAATAAAGCTTTTATAAGTAAATGGTGTAGTGAAGATACAGGAAAGAGGGTTTGATCACTGAGTTTAATTCTTCAAGTCATGAATCCCCTGTAAGGTATTTGCTTTCTACATGAATTATGCACTAAAAATTGCCTCACTTATAAGTTGTTTCCACATCTTCCATAGGAATAAATAAATACAATATTTGCAGGAGAAGTCACTGTAGAAATCAATAGCAAATTACTTTTGATGACAAAAGATAATAGGATTATGAAAAGTCCCAGGAAATTAAAAAGGTGCTTCAAGTTAAAAAGGAGGTAGAATATTGCCTCAACTATTACCATGGTTTTTTTTTTGTAGTTTTTTGAAGGTGCAGAACTGTACTGTCAATTAAATCAGTAATAACACTTTTTAGGAGCACTGTCATCCCTTGAATACCCGTGTGTTGTCTGATGAACGCTAAATCAATCTGCCTTTGTATTCCTTGGCAAATTTTCATTCTTTGGCTCAGTCTGAAGGTATTCATTGTATATGTAGCAATGTGACTGTAGATTTTGAGGGGTGCTTTTCTTGAAGAAAAATTGAGGAAAGCATATGAGGATTGGCCATTATGCATGTCAGATATTCACAGAATGATGTTAACATAACACATTAATCTACACGAGTTTGACAAGCAGATCATCTAAATGTGCTGTGACACACATCTGTAACTGAATGACTAAACTGCCCACTCTAACCTCAATTTGCTCTAATTGATTGGCTCTTCTGTCTACAATTCAAGAAAATGGCTCTGCTTTCAGGAATGACAACTGAAAACCAGAAAAGCAATCCCCATGCACCTGATTTTCAGAGTTTCTAAGCTGCTGTTCTGATGACCTCTGAGGCAGTCATGAACCTGCTATTTCACGGTGATGCTAGATGATGTGAACTGCAATTAATGGTGTCAGAGGAAGCAGACAGTTCTGTTCCTAGCCTACCACTTAGTCATGGAGCTTTTGCAGCTGCACAGTAAATAGCTCTAAAGCATTCTTTTGGAGATTAATTTTCCACCACAAAAATTATTCAGATATCACATTATGTACACAGTCCTTGATGTACCTAAGTCTTTATGCATGCTATTAGATTCAGACAGGCCACTTCGGTTATAGTTGCAAAGCACTCTGAAGTCAAAACGCACTATTTTCTCAGAGGGTGGGAGGGGAGATTCACAACTGCACCTCTTTTTATATTGTTGTTGTTTCAGTTAAAATTGCCATCCCTGACCTTGACATATCAAACTTCTAGAAACTCAGGTCTGCATTAATTTTGTTTCTGTTTCCCAGTTTCCAGTTCAGTATCCTACATTTTTTATGGAAAGCATAAGCTTAAAAGGTAGAACAAATATAAAAACGAGCTTTTCCGGGTAGTTAAAGATAAACTGCATGGAGCACTGGTGTTTCAGGTAATTCAGTAACAATGTTCCCATTCCTTTACCGAGCTAATAGAACATAATGGGATATATCTGGTTCTTTTCATGAAAGTAATGACATAAGCATACGTATGTAGTTCAGTAAGATGGTTATGAAAACGCAGTGCTTTGCCACAGTGATTGGCACTGTCTGATGTTTCACTGCTCTCTCCTCTTATTTGTAACAGAATTACTTCAGGAGAATCCAGTTCATGCTATTTTGCAAATATCTCTACTTAAGAGAGACACAAGGGCTTGCCAGTGTAGTAGAACTGGATGTCTCCTGAATACCTTCAGGGACCTGAGAGCCCAGATGTGGGTCACAATACATGCCTGCAGCCAAAAATGGGGATGAGCTGACCAAGTTGAAAGAAAGAGTGTGGCTGGCATATTTCGTTAAATCAGAAAATTAAACATCCCATTTCCTTTTTTTTTTTCATGTTTATACCGTTTACAGCATGCCATCAAATGAGCAACATCAGCAAAAGGCTTAGCACGTTGTGCTCCCAGTACACTGCAAATGTGGCAGGCTTAATGCACCAAAGGCAGCGCCTAACTAGCTTGTCTTCACATTTGCAAGGCTCTGGAGAAACACAATCACTGTCCCCCAACCAAGGGAAAATATACTAATTAAGGGTTTTTGACTGTAAGACTGCGTGCAGCATGAGGCTACATGCTGTCTGCTCATATTCCTCGGGGGCAGATTATTGTAGAGAAATGTCAGGGTGGATCTCCCAACTCTTCTGGAGGATATATCCATCACAATCTCATCACACAGAACGTCTTGGAAAGAGAATAGGCAGGTGGAGGGAACAACAAATGCAAAGAACTGTGCTGCTCAAGGCAGCAGCCACAGCCCAGGACATTCCTTCAGTAGCAGCCTCACGCCAGGCATGTTCACAAGCCAAAATGTGAGCACCATGAAGGTGGAGCAGCATATTAGAAAACTCGATTTTCTGAATCTGTGGTCCTAACTGACCAGAGAAAAAGAGGGAGTGAAACAAAACCTTTCCAGCCATTTCAGTGGGAAATCTCTGTTGCATTCAGATATAGAAATCAGCATTTGTTCATACCTAGGCACATGTTACTACACTGCTTTTTACAAAACACCAGATGTTGATCTGAATTGCTTCACAGAATCCATTAGCAATTCAGGAGATCTAGGAGGCACTGATAAGAGAAGATAGAGCAGTTCTGTAAATTGTCTTGTTACACATCAATAAATGAAATAAGCAGGAGTTTTCATCTACATTTGATCTCTTTCCAAATATGTTGAATTGTTGAACACATCCGTTTTTCAGAATAATAAAACTATTTGGTTAAACTCTGCAAAAATCAATAGATTAATTAATCATCCTTCAAGCTAAGAAGCAATTGAAAAGAAATCTTTTCAAACTTTTCTGACACCATGGCTTAGGAGGGTACTGCTGACATTTTCTTATTGTGCTTTTAAATAGGTATTATTTACAATATACCTGAAACTTTTGGCAAAAATATCTTTTGATTATGTTGTTTCAATAAAACAAAGTAATAATTCCACCTAAAGCTGATAAGATATAAATGTAAATTTAGAGAGTCGTTGTGGTTACACTTTTTCCTCTTGGTTTTTTAGTTATTCTCTCCTGCTTAGCAGATCCTTTCATGCTGAAGCCTTCCATAGGAACCAGGCCCCTCAGTGGGAATGTTTTAGGCTCCCATTCAATGGAAGCTGCATCATGATAAAACATTTACAATAAAGTCAAATTAGCCAGTAGTAAGCTAGCATAAGGAGAACGGCACATTTCCACAGGGAGATGATGCCATTTGAAGGTACTTGCTTGTGTGAGGAGCAGAACAAGAGAGCACTGCCAGAATCCCAGTGCTGTTACAGGGCTAGGGCTGTAGCACTCTGTTAACCTCAATTTAGAGCAGTGGCCAGAAGAGTGAAGGATGGGAGGCAGAACAAGTATGCAGGGATTGCACAGCATGGACAGGGTGCCTGCATCAAGATTTGACTGTATTAAACACAGTGCAGACCTAGGAATCCTATTCAGAACTGTGTCCTTTACAGTAAGCTTTCCATTACTCGGTGAGAGGAAGAGAACTTTGATCAGATATATACACAAAAGGAGGATAAAATTTTAAAAATAGCAATTTTCAAGGAAATCACAATTAGTGGACTTGCATTTCCTGCCTTGAGGTGCAAGTTTGTAGGCTGCAGAGGTTATGGTGTTTTGTGTTTTTGAGGGTTTGATTTTTTAAAATGGTGGTGGGTTTGGGTATTTGTCAGCAGGCTTTTCTACGTAACTTTGTCAGCCTGATAGCAGAGGCAAACATTTACAACTTTTAATAGCTGAAGTGTTCCAATGTGCTTAAGTGATTTAAGTGCTTCAGAGATTGTTACCCTAATTCCTTGAAAGCAAAACTTTAAATATCACTTTCAATGGAAGAAATTACAGCAAATATGCGTATGAATATCATCATTTACAGTTAAAGGATAGCTAAACATTTCTAGAGATATATATAAACCAGAGCAATTGGATCCAAACATAGCAAGGCTTTCAGACAGACTGAGATCTGGTTACAATCTTTATAGCCGAAACATCTTTCTAAATATCCCTGAAAGGAATGTACAGCTCTCACTGTAATATCTGAGTCATCTTTCAATGAAGGGGGTAAACAGAGAGAACTGAAAAAGTAGTGAACTGATGCAAGGAAAAAAAATTGATTAGAGATGCTTTAGGGGCAATTAAATAAATAGTTGATGTCAGGGTAAATAAAAACATCAATAAAAAGCTCTTTTGAACTACATATGTTAGGTTCTGAAGCTACAAAGCTGTTGTATTATAGAAAATGAAAGAAACTAAGAAACTTAAGTATTTACCTATGTAAATGGAAAAAGAAAACCAGATAAAAATGCACGCCTCCTCATATTTGAATGCATAGTCAGACTCAAGCAAGAAATCTATTCAGAGTACATCAGTGCTGTCAAATAACTTATCTGCATGCCCTGCTCCTGCATCTGGTCCTTTGGTCATCCAAAGGTTTCCTCTGCTCCCCTTCAGGCATGATTCTGGGAAGTTTTCCCAGTGGATTGTTCTTATACAATTAGGGATGAAGAACAATGCCTTCTTTTCCAACACCTCTCCACTAACCCAGCACTTCAAAAGACCCTTAAGCATTCTGCTGTTACTCAGGCAGTATCCATCTGTACTATAGAAACTGAGCAGTCCAAATAGTCAAAACTGAGGGTTATAACAGAATTTTTTAAATCAAATATTTCTGTTGGTAAACTGCAGGAAATATGTGGGCATCTGCACAGTAACAGGCTGGTTGAGCAGAATAAAAAAAGCTTGTAGTTACGGATATAAAAGTAGAGATGATGTGGTGGCCTTTGGACATGGAGTCATACCTGTCTAGATTAGAGATAAGGTAATTATGCTTATTTATTTTAATAAGCTGTTTCTCTCCATGCATGAATTTCTGCTGATCAGTCATTAGAGTGGCTGTACTATGAATCTCTGCAGTTTTTCTTTAAGCAGGCTAACAGTATTTTGCTATTCATTTATTTCTGTGTCTCTTCCCAACACCGTGCCAAATATAATAAAATGAATCTTGTGGGAGGCCAGGCGTGAAAATATTCACATCCAATGATAAACAATTGATTTAGGGTTACAGCTTGCCAGATGCCATTTCAGAAGCTTATCCGTTTTCAGTGACTGGTAAAGATGTTAGAGAAACAACTGCACCTCATGTCTGTGCATGGAACAGAGACCACACAGTGGCCTCAAAGATAAGACAATTAATCTGCAATGACAATGTTTATAAACAGCTGTAAAATGAGCTGTGATCACACATTAGGGAAAGAAAAGGCTCCTCACTGCAATTTTATCCTAATTTGGCTGAAGAGAATAAATCAATGAGATTTTAGAACAGATTGATAAACTTTAACAAGTGAAGGTATGACAAGAATTGAGAGCTACATTGCCAAAAGCAGTAGTTAATCCTGTTGAAAATAGGAAGCTTCCAAGACATCTTAGAAGGTATTATTAATTGAGTGTATTTAAGAAAGTAATAATTGGGTCTTAAGGGAAGTCTCAGGAAATAACATGACTGTTCATATTTGTAATTCTCCTGCTGGTTTGTTTTTCTTTTATGTTAATTTGAAAATGAAAATATTTTACTTCTTAATGGAAAATGAATATACTTCTATTAGGTAAAATTTTTGACTGTTCTGGAAAGTAATTAAAATTACCAAAGAAAAATAACTGAGGACCAACAGACAGCATTTTTCATCTCTGCTGTTGCAGAAACAACAAAATAATGTTCCCCAACATTTTGCAAAAAAAAAAAAAAAAAAAGGCAAAAATACTGTGGAAAATTGAGTTTGTTGTTTGTTTGGTCTTTTAGAACTCCTTTTTTAAATAGGAAAGTTATTCTGAAGATTATACATAGTTGTACAGCATAACTGATTTATAGCCCACACAGGATACCGTAAGAAAGCAAGGCCAAGTTCAGAGTGAGCATAAATCAGTCTTTAGCTTAAATGGAGCTTTGGACTAGCTGAGAAGCTCATCCTCACTCCACTATGTTGGTAGTGAAAGCAGCATGTCTTGTTTCTTTCTGAATTAGCGCTGACTCTTATAAATGGTCAACACAACTTTCAAGTCCATTATTATTCCTGGATGAAAGTCTTCTAACAATATATGGTATTAAAAGATAGGAGGAAAAGCAATTCTGTAGGTCAGAGTCTGTCATTGCTTAAAAAAACCACAAAGCTCATCTTCTTTGAATTTTCCTTATGTGAAACCTGGGAAGATAGATGAGTTACTGGCAGAAGAGTTATTGTATAATAATAAATATTGTAGAAGACAGAGAATCACCTTCTTATTGAACATTTCAGAAGTGTCATGATATATCACCCCTGCCCTGACATTTAACCAGGGCAGAGAACCCGTTTCCACTCACTTATCTGGAAAACCTCATTTAGCCAGATTCTGCTCCTTGACGCATTTCCAACAGCTGTTGAAAGGCCATACGGATGCCTGCATTGCCTCTTGGAAGGCATAAAGCCCTGCAAGTGCTTTACCAATAAGTAATAAACAACTCACAACCTTTTTCAACTTAGGGAATTGGGAAATGAAGTCAGAGAGATGCCACTGTCCTCTCCCACAGTGTGGCAAATGCAAAGATAATAGGTGTCTAAGGTCAGAGATCACTGTCCCACCTTCAGATTGTGCTACTACTGTTCGTAAATATTTATTCATTTCATATTCAAAATGTGAGATAATGAAGGCAGTGGCAACATTAATAATTTTTTTTCATTTGCATTTTACTGCACACTAGTAATAGCAAAACAGGGAAAGAAGGGAAATGCTTTGTCTTCTGTTTGATGGATTGCTTCTACTGTCCTATGTGGAGTCCAGACAAGTGAATAGCAGTATTTGGGACTAAGAATACTTTTGCACTGTGGAAACATTTTCAAGAAAACTCCCTGACGTGGAGAAAACACATATGAGGGCAGTCAGCTGTGTATTCACATGAATGCAGACCATCTTTCAAGTAGTACATGCTGTCTGGGTGCTGACTTCTTAAAAAAACAAACACACATTTGTCATAGTGCACCACAGTCAGCTCAGGTTCTACTTCCTATTAACACCTGAATAAACCTGCTTTTTTGGTGCTGTGACGTTTTTTGCTTGTTTGTTCATTTGGTTTTAAAACTGAATAGAAAGAATGGTAACCACAGCCTTCGATGCACATTCTTCAGATACAAATGATGCAATCTGACATGAGATAGAGCTGAAAAATGAATTGACTTGGCTGAAATGAATTAAAAACAGGTGTTTTCTGAACACAGAACACTGTAGGCCAGATTCTGCCCATATTCTATATGATAAATGATTGGTAATAGAAGCAGAGGACATATCTTCGTGCTTGCCAGGATGTATGAAAGGAGATCCATCGGATAAAAACAGCACTTGTGAAGGGAAATTGGATGAGGAAATGTTATCAAAGTGGGGATACACTAGTGTAAAACTGTAGGAACTTAATGATAAAAAAGCATGGTGATATTTGAAAATACAGAAAGTACTTTTTCATAGAAATGCATCTCCATTGTGCATCTCATCTCATCTCATCTCATCTCGTCTCATCTCATTATGCCCCTGGGGGTTGCTTATGTATATGATCTGCATAGAACGAAATGGATTTCATATTTGGTGTATTTTTCTGCTAACTGGGAAATCAACAAAATGTTCATAAAGAATATCTTAGAGGAGCTACTAAATGCACTTCTGATTCCCTGGAGGAAGCATTTCAAGTGACAGCAGGCATGACTAGCTCTATTTTCTCCCTTGTCTGACTTTCTGCTAAAAGTGAGCTGAAAAGTTTGTGCTAGGAGCTAATGACTGGTATGTGGGAAAGCAGTAACAAGATTATGTTCATTTTCATCCTTGGTTCAGATCTATTCCACATGGCTGCTGGTCAAAAGTTTTTTCCCATCTAAATGCATCTGGAGGTAAGCCAGGGTACTTGAGACTCATTACAGCTTGTAGAGATGGGTCTGCCGCCTATATTACATACTAACTTGATCCAACTGGAATTTGTGATGTTGATTTGAACAAAGAGATTGATGTGCCTTCTCCAGGTTGCCTGGCACAATCTGTTCATTTGAGCAAACGTACATACCTCAAGGGAGAGCAGCCACAACGAGCAGTAGGATTAGAGACATCTCAGCAGAACTTTCTCTGTGCACCACATCCATCCCTAGGTCCTTCAGTTGCATGTAGGAGAACAGTCTACCAGTTCCCTTAGGTCCAGAAAGATCCCTTGTTGCTTTGTGAGATTCAGAAGGGGATGTAATACAGGGCTCTTTAAATTGTTTGTGCTGACCGTATTATAACAAATTTGAAGGCAATAATTTTTTCCCCAAGGTAATATCAACTGCCCTAACAACATGAGAAATTTGATCTACCCATTTCCTGGTTTTGGCCGCAGCTCATGAAATCACAGCTATCACACACACAGCCTGCATGAAAGAGCCATTCTGTTCTACCTACATGGCTATTTCTGGTCCTTCATAACTTAAAAACAAGAAAGTCTTTGAGATTGGAATTGCTCAGGAATTTCTTCAATCAAATGGCAAGTGCCTTTACAGCATCTGGGGAGACAGGGCAAGCAAAACTATTTTTTTGAGTCACAACTGTATTTTTGAAATTTGTAAAACTGAAAATATGTTCCTATGAAAACAGATATACATATAGTTTGCATTTTATTCTCTCTTCATAGAAGCATTCAGTGATTTGCATGGAGTTATGTCAAATTGCACAGACTGGATACTTGCTCCAGTCTATTATGCGATCACAAACAACAAAAATTTTGTCATATTTCTGAAAGGAAGGCCATCGTCACTGGGAAACTGGTGGCAAAATACCATTTGTAAATAAAAAGGTCACAAGTGAATGAAAGGAATAAAAGCACAAAATATTTCACCTCCTTTAAGCTTTATTCTGCACTCCCTTTAATTGTATTCACCAACCACGTTTTTCTAACCTTTTCAAAGGTCTTTCAGAATGTAGGCAGCTTATTTTTTGTGTAATTTAAGCTCTGTGTATTTGGAAACCCTGATAAAAAAGAGCCCTTCATTTCACTCTCTAAAACTGGGTACTCAATGGAAAGGCAGACAGGCCTAAGGACCACTGTTGAAAGAGGGAAGTGAAGATTTGACAGATGCCTCAAACCAAAGATACAGATCCAAACAGAAGATGATGTAGAGAAAGGGTGTAAGTATGGGCAGTGCCATCGGAGCTACAAGAAGCAGCAAACACTATCTCGGCGATTACTGATGGAGTTAAGATGCTGCACACAGCTACTGTGGCAGCATATATATTGACTAGAGGCATGAAGCCTCGATGAATCGAGAACATAAGAGCATCTTTGGCAGGAGGCAAAAATAAATGTAAACAGTGAGCACAAAATGACTAAATACTTATCTTACTCAATCACTCCTTCCTCACGCAATGAAAACAAGCCTATGCATAAAGGGTCAGAAGGAAAATTTATGAGAATTGTGGAAACAGATTGTGATGTTTTACTTGTCCACGAGGCACAGGAATTTATTGGAATTTTGGTCTCTTTTTGGTTTGGTTGTTTTTTTGCTGCTTTTGTAGGAGTTCCTTTGGTCAGACACGAACAGGGACTACTTAACTGAATTAAAGTGAACACTTTTAAAACTGTTTACCCAGGATAAAAATTTGTAGCAACAAGTAAGAACACAGTTTTAGCTAGGGATCACAAAAACAAATCTAATCTCCTGATTTGTATAGAAATAGAGGTGAAGTTCTCTACTCCTTGTACAACACGTAATCCAGTTTTAAAGTAACTACAAAATACTGAAGCTTTTGTACCATGTGGCTTTTCTTCTCTCTCACTGAACTATTAGTGCGCAAGTATGAATGAACAGTGCTGGAATCAACTAACAGTAGGGATAACCCCAAAGAATTTGTAGAGTTATTCCTGTTCCCCATCTGACCTGCTCTGCTTTCTGTCAATGTCTATTTTAAGGGGTAGGAATTGTCTTTCTGTACCGTGGTTTATGTAGTGTCACAAATGTTGATACTGATCTCTAGCAGGAAAGGTTTCTGTTTGATCTCACCAGTACAAGAGTGTGTATGTTATTTTCATCAGGGCCTTTCCAGGCACTAGATTCATTCGTTTCGCACAAAGAAGGATTGTAACTGGGTAGTGAGGAGGGAAAAATTGTATGTGCAGAATAAGAGTTAGCAATTCCTTTATTTCCTGTAAGTCAGAGGCTAGCTGGGGGTTGGCTTATTGTTTGGTCTTCTTTTACCAAAGGAAAAACTACCTATATATTTCCTACCAAATGAAGCAGAGAGCAGCGACATGCAATTTTGCCATCCACTATTTGTCAAATCTTTAATAATTGGGCTTATCTTTTACTGTCTCCTCAACTTTTCCACTAATTCTATGACAGGATGACGTTGTTCTGAGAGTGCATGCCCTTACATCTCAGTCAGAGATAACAAATGGCCTCAACACACCAACACCTCTTCATTTTTCACACCAGTATTGCCATCCAACTAGTTGCTCAAAGAGCTGTATTGATAAGTGTTTTGCCTCTGAGCAATTTAAGCTGAGACTGGCAAACTGTGGGTGTTCACCTTTCAGAAACTGAACAAGGTTATAACATCAGCTTGGGACAATCCATAATATCTGGTGGCATACAAACTTTCCCATAGCAAAATCCATAGAAATGGTTTAGGTTTTGCTCACACAGTAGAATTCTAAATCCATAACACTACTAATACTAGGTGAGTATTCTACTGTGTCTGTTCTGTCTCGCATTTCTACAAGGAGGAACCCTTAGAGATGCAAATCAATTAGTAGGAAGAAACCTATATTCTTCTTATGGAAAGCAGGAAAAAAAAAATAAAAACCACAGTGGCCTCCTATTACATCATCTCCCTCACAGGATCATTTGAGCGTTATTTTTAGGCTGTAGTTATTCCCAGGCTGTTCAGCTTCCTTTGGGTGTGAATTTAATTGTGAAGTTCCATGTTAGGTTTCCTGTGGGAGAGATGTTGAGAGAGACTAAAGGCAGAACTCAAGCAGAAAGAGAGATCTAACATACTTGTTTTTTCATGCTTACACGAGAGGTCTGTTCTTCACACCCAGCCAAAGCTCTACGAAGCTGCTTAAACAGAGTCCCCTGGTGCCATCTGAGAAAGCTCTAAGAGACCGGTAGATATGAGACAGAATCCATTAAATATCCATGCTTTTCTAAAGGGCAGCCAGAGCCACCTGAGGTACCACAGTGAATATCTAATGCCGCTTTACGTTCAGCCCATGGAATGAAGCCCTCAGGGTCTCTGCTATTTATACAAACAGCAAAGCAGTGAGCACAGCATAGAAAGTAAGTGGAACTGGTCACCAAATAACAGAGCCAACAGCACTGCTTCTCTTAATCTAAACATTTTCCAAAGCAGCAGTTTTCCTGACAGATTAATTGCCTCCCTTCAGTTGCCACAAAGTAGAGCAGAAATAGCGCATCTCTGTACCTTCTGCTTTTCCTGTTTTCTACAATTTTAGACTATTTCTGACACAGACAAGTGAGTGTTCAAGTCCAGTTCAAGGTCTAGAATACATGTCAGTATAGTGGGACACTGAATTGTGACAACTAACCAGCTTGTTTTCCTCACTCTGTTCCTGTCTATAGGTCTCTTTGACTTTCTCAGATATTATTTTGGTATCATCAGAGGCTGTATTTAAGTAGTAAAGACATTTTTTACATTACTCAGGAGGAACAGCATCATTAAGCTAGTGCTTTATAGCCCGTAAGTGCTTCAGAACCTACAGGGGCGGTTGTTTGCTGCGCAACAGGTCCCCTGTGTCTTGTCTCCTAAGTAAATATGTGACTCATTCGTCCTACAACAGTGTAGAGCCATAAATATCAGAAGTTTAATTGCTCAACAGAAAGCCACGTTCATGAGTTGTTGATGAAGGCAAGTGTCTAGATATTAAACACTCAGGCCCAAACAACCGAAGCCTGCAAGCCACTATGAAGAATTTAAGAATTTCAGAGGACAAGGTAGACATTCTAGTCAGTATCAAGAGTAGTCCCTGCCGTGACTTGGGCTATGTAACTTTAGAAACAAAAATACATACCAAGTATTAACTAATTTTTGTTGCTGTTCTCATCTTAGAATCCTTTTGAGGCCAAAAATATATTCACTGTGTCATGAACTGTTTCCAGTCAAAATATGCTTGACAGATTCTAATTAATACATTCAAGGGGACAGTTTTGGTACAGCTTCTCACAGATGCTTCTATGACAGTTGTGTTTCAAGAGGGCAATAAAACCATTGGGAGGTTTGCACTATAATAATACTTGCTATTTGTCTGAGCTCAAGGTTACTTGGTGGAGGAAAATGAATTTAAGAAGAAAAACAGCAAGCATCCTTCAGGCAGGAGGCTGCATTGTGCTGGAGATTTTTAGCAAAGCAAATTTGGCCATCTTAACCCTAGCACAGCTAGAAAGAGTTCAAGGATACATGCATGTTTCTTTACACTCATGTAATTTCCACTGAAATTATTTGCTGCTGTAGCGCAAGTCAAAATCAGCAGAGAGATATCATTACGTAAGTGGCACCAGGGACTCCAGCATTAAAGGTACATTGACAGTTCCACTTAGAGCAAAATTAAAATCCTGCAAGTTCACAAATTAGTGGTAACTTTGGAAACCAAATTCTAACACAATAACGCTTCAGGGGGCAATGCGCAGGAGGAAAAGCATTTTCATTTGGCTTTGACAATTTCGCTTGTTTTCTTGGCCCCTGTTTGCTAACAGCCACTTCAAACCTAGCACTTAGAGCATGCAGTCACAATCTGGTAGTCTCAGGATTCATGGCACATTTCAAACTTTTAATCGCAGCCACTGATCACTGTTCTCCATAACCTAATTTAGCCCTGCAAACAAAGACAATTAAAATGTCAAGCTCCATCAATTTCTTCAATTCTGCAGAGCTGCCTTACGCTTGGCTCCAGCTCTGACTGGGATGCCTCCCCACAGGCTCCTTCCTTGCACTGCTTAGCTCTCAGGACCAGGCTACAAAAGCAAGATCTCTCAGCCTGAATGACTTGCACACGCTCTCTTGACATCTGGCTCCAGCAAACCCTGAAGCTCTGCTTCTCAAAGATACAGTGTCTTCCTCCCTCTAATGCCACCAAGGCAGCTTCTCCTTGTGATGAATTCCCTGCAGTGCAGTAGGTTTCTCAGCTTCAGTTTCTAACTAGAACCTGTGCTTTAAAGGCAGCTGGAACCCATAGCAGGAGAACCATCCGGTCTTTAAAGATGGACAGAGATTTCACCCTCTTCAAATCTTCCTATATTTGAAGAGGAATATCCACTTGTGCCTTAAGTTTGTTAAAAATGTTTTTAAATGAGTGCATCAGACAGGTCTACATAGGAACTACCATAATAAAATTAAACTGCACAATAACTCATCCTTACCATTATTTCTAAACCACAGAATCATAGAATCATTTGAGCAGGAAGAGACACTTAAAGGCCATCTGATCCAACACCCCTGTGGTGAACGGGGACATCCACAGGTAGATCAGTTGGTCAGAGCCTCATCCAGCCTAACCTCGAGTATCTCCAGGGATGGGGCATCCACCACCTCTCTGAGCAACCTCTTCCACTGCCTCATCCATCACCCTTACTGTAAAATGTTTCTTCCTTATATCCAATCTAAATCTCCCCTCTTTTAGCTTGAAACTATTTCTGAATGGTTTCTAAAGACTGAATGCTTGACTGCTTCAGCCATACCGTAACTAATAATTGAGCTTTAAGTTTTTAAAAAAGAAAAACTGTATTTTTTTAACTACAGATTTTTTAACACACTACAGAAAAGCAGAGTTCACACCAGAGTCCACAGAGTGTGGAATAAAAATTAAGTGCAGTTGAGGAGGAAGGGAGAGCATGCAATTATGAAGGGAAATTATGAAGGATCTAGTCAGTGCCTCCTATTTCATTTCTCAGTGTCACAAAATCACTCTGGAAAGATTAATAGCTGGTACATATAATTTAGAGGAAAATAAAAAGAAATAATACTGCAAACAGCAGCCTGCTAGCCTCCTTATTGCACATCCACAGAAGATCATTGTATCCTTTTCTTATTCTAGGTGGTTTACAGTATTCAGTAAACATCCATAATTATAGGTGATAGGATGTTGGAGGGTTTTATGAAAGACTCCTGATTCATACTATTAGAGGAGCACTGTCAAGAAGCCTGAGGTCTGTTTTATCATGAATAGACATGCTGGGCTCACACTGTCAGTAATATCTAATCCGTGTCTAATAGGAGAGATCAGAGTCTACAGCATAAAAAATAACCTGGAGGACTACACTGGTGAGTCACTGGGAATTTTAGGTGCTAGAAGACAAGTAAACCAAACAAGCCAGAATTACAAGATCAAGTATGTATTTACTCTTAACCTGACTCCTAAAAGGATTGGATAATATAATAATACAGATCTAGGGAGATCTTTGAACATACCTCGTCTAGAAATTACACTGGACATCTGGTAACACATTTTGCATAGAATGGTAACTGTCTTTCCCTTTCTCTGAGTTGAGACAACAGCCACTTTAAACCTCATCAGTCCTTCCACCACCACCCCTTCCAAATTCTTGTTCTACCTAAAGAATGTTAGCAGCATGAGTTCTTCATTTCTGGCAATGTGTTTCTGGCCAAACATTCAGCTGGTGTAAGACAGCAGAATTCAGCTGATCTTACTGGATCACAGTGAAGTTACAAATGATGCTCAAAACTCATGTCATAGCTTTAGTCACATCTGATCCGCTTAAGAGTTTACTCCGTTCACTGTAGTTTCACTGTTGTTAGTATACAAATACACAAACGTGTGTGAGTTCAAATTTGATAAGAAAAAAATACATACGTAAATGTAACTCTAGGGCATATCTAGGTAAGTTTCAAGTAAAGGAAAAATATAGAAAGATATACTTAAAACTTCTAGCTAGGCACAGGCATGAACCTTCTACTTTTTATCCACCTGCCCTCTGAAGTTTTGGCATACCATTCTTCTCATATACCTTGCAGTGTTCATTTAGGTGAATGCTAATGCGAAGAGAATAATTTGATGACCAGTAAAGGGAACATTTAATCTAACCAATTCCTGCTTTGAGCTTCTGCAGTGCTAGGAAAGGCTTGTCAAACCACTGTGCTTATGTAATGACGGTGCCATTCATGAACCCACACATTGCTCATTATTTTCTGCTGACTGCTGGTGCCAGCATATCTCAGGACTGTGGTTGCCTGTGCAGAAAAATCTTGATGCTTTGTTAGCATTTTTTGTCACACAGATGAGAACAGAATCTAAAGAGCACCGTCTGCCAGGAAAGTGCAGTATTCTTCTGGTCCAATTCAAAACAAACAAGAACAGAAGCACGTGAAGATCTAATGGAAGAAGTAAGTTAACTGTTTCAAACTTCAAAAGAAGTGCTGAGCAATTTCAGTTTACAAGGAAACAGCCAGTAGCTGAAACAAAGGTTTGGCAAGGCGGGGATTGGCCTCTTCTCCCATGGAACAGTAACAAGACTTCTATTGAAAAAGTCCCTTGTAAACTGGGAGTGAAGACAGAGCTATCTTAAGAGCAAATATCAAATATTTATATATTAACTTGCTTATATAGCTGGAAATACAACATGGATAGAAGCTGTGTACAAATGCAAAATTTTGAAACAGTGATTTGAAAACAGGAAACATTACCAGCTATTTAACAATGATAAATTAGCAGGATTGACTAAAGTGTTTTGATGGATGTTAGATACATATTCAGGAACTAAGAACTCAGAATCTAGCTTGTATAAAATCAAGGTGATAACTTAAGGAAGGTAATATGGACGCAGTAACACTAAAAGTGATCTGGAAGCCACGCTGAATTATAAACTAGGCATAAGTTAACAGAATCATAAAATTATTAAAGTTGGAAAAGACCACTAAGATCATACAGTCCAACAACCAGCCCATCCCCACCATACCCACTGCCCACGTCCCTCAGTGCCACATCTACACGGTTCTTGAACACCTCCAGGGACAGTGACTACACCACTTCCCCTGGCAGCCTGTTCCATTGCACGACCACTCTTTCTGAGAAGAAATATTTTCTAATATCCCACCTGAGTTGGATATTGGATGTAAGTTGTAACTTGGTACAGTTGTAACGAATGGCAGTACATGTCTTGAGTTTGGTGCATGGAAGTTCATATTGGTGTAAAAGCACAAAAGCTGTTTCAGTACCTGAAATATGAATACACCTATGCTAAGCTTCCTTTTATTATTATTAGGTCGTGTTATCTAACAAAATGAGTAGGAGATAGAGCTGGAGAATAAGCAACAAGAAAGGGCAATGACAGCAATGACTCAGTTCATGAGCATTACCCAGCCAATAAATGAATAAATATGAAAGGAGATTAATTATTAGGAAGGCAGCAATACTATGAAAACATAGACTACTTTCTGAGACTCATTCTTGCAGAAACATTGGTTTGTTCTCTAGAAAAATATAGAGCTTTTTAAAGAACATCCTAAATGCTGTTAACTATAGAACAAACACCCTGTTGTTTGTGAAAAACAAGTAAAAGCAAAGCAAATATGCAACTAATAACTAGTGTTTATTCAATTACTGCTTTTTTTAAACAAGCAGAGTATTTTAGTATCAGTTTGTAAACATCTCCTTACCCAAATTGCACGTCCCATTGGACACCATCTACATGCAAATCAGTTGAAAATAAGCACATGCAATAAATAATGAAATAAGCCATCCAAAAAGTCCCAGGGGAAAAAAGAAAAGGAAAAAAAAAAAAAGCCCTTAGACAAGCAATGAGAACGAGTGGTGAAGGATGAAGTATGGAAAAAATACGAGGAATTGTTCAGGCATTTTGCAATGTTTTACTTGAAAAACAAAATTAGAAAATTGTCAACTAAAGAAAGACACACATGCACAAAAAAAAACGAATCTACCCCACTCATCTTGTATAAACTCAGTTGTGAAGTGGCAAATGGAAGATTTTAGACACGGCAATTTGCCAAAAGGAAAAGAGGAAATCCCAGCTGTTATTGAATAGGCTGACTCGTCTTTCTTGGTAAAAAGCAGAGCAGAAGCTCTTTGATGCCCCTTCAGACTTCCCCTTTTTCTGTGGGTAGTATGGTGAAGACAACCTGGCTAAGGCACAATGAATTAGGAACAGTGGGAGGACTGGGGATTTCTAGGACTTACAACCTTAACACTTTTCAGGTGCTTGCATAAGGACATAAAGGATGGGGGAAAGGAATGCCCTAGTTGACAATCACCCTTCCTTCCCAGGTGTTTCCAGCCTCCTGATATCCTGCAAAGAGGGGAAGGCTAGCAGCTCCCTCGTATCACTCCCCTCTGCTAGGAGAGAGGTGCTTGTAGTTAGGGCTTTTGGTTGCTCTTCTACAAAGGAAGTTTAAACAGATAATAATTTGCTGTTCAGATACAGTAGCTACTAACTTTGAAAAAGCATGCAAATGCTAGATCCTAGTTAGGGGTCCTTTTCGCCAGATCACTCCCTGCCTAGAAGGGACAGGTGGCTCAGGCACAAGACTGGGTTAGTGCATTTTCAATTGAAACATCATGAACATCATACTCAAGATGTTTTTGAAGTTTCTCAGTTTTTCTGTCCTAGCTGATACTGTTTGAGGAACCATTCAACTGTCTTATCAGGATAAGCTAAAGATGAAGGATTTCTGGGGCATGATGCAATCTCTTACACAGAGGCTAATCAGCTGAGTAGCGACTTGTTTTACAGCTTTCCTTTAGATAACCTTTTCCAATGCTCTGTCCTCTTTTCTTTAGTGCATACCCCCAGCAGTGAGCACACCCTGCACCAGCTGCCCTTGGGAGCTCCCATTCTCCCAGCTGCCCCACTGGGGAGCTGCAGATGTTGAGCTGTCCCATGTCTCAACACGCAGCATCACGGCAGAGGAATCCAGATTCTTCTTTCCAATCTACCTTGTTTTGGAAAACTATGGAGCATTATTAGACTCCATAAAACTTGACCTTTAAAAGTCAGGGGTGCGATTAACCAATCTGGCCAGCTCTGCATCAGCAACTCATACTAACCAAGAAGATGCAGGCACCAGACAGCTCACTTCTGACTAATGTTATTATAGAGGAACAGGAGGTGGACCCAGACACTTTAATTAAACTGCAGCAGGTCTGCTCAGCAGGCTGTTATGATTGAGTGCAAAGCAGAGATACCATGCAAAGCATGGTAAAACACAGGGCCTCATCTGATTATTGGGCTTAGCCGTTTCTGCGTTGATTTGCTGGCAGTAGCCAGTCACCCAGCTGGCAAAAGTAGAGGAAGATGTCCAGAGATATGGGATTCGCTGCTGCCATCACTGCTCCAGAGTTCCCCATATGAAATCACTTTATCAAAACTGGTAGGTAAAAGCATGGCTAGAACAGAGAATAATTTTAGGTTTTTAAATTGGATTATAGAAGAAACTCTACTGTGTCAGCTAGAAGGAGACCTTGGAGAAATTAGTCCTGGAAGAGTAAAGCCAGCTACTCTACATGTCCCTAACACAGTTCAGATCTTAGCATAAGTGTCCAGTTTTTCTTACTTTTAGCTGACTGTGCAAGAGAGCAGCCAAACATTTCATTTCTGCTAAGCAAGCTGGGTGCAAGAGCTTGGATATTGCTTTGTTTGGACCTAAGTACCTAATAGAAAATCATTTGGAGTTTCATAATGATTCCACTGACCCTTGGAATTGACTACTATTTGAGTACTGTTGGTAGAATTACTCACCTAAAAAAGGTACTTTGACTTGCAGAGAACTACTGGGACTGCCAACAGTTTTATACTTGCTCCTGATTTACATCCATGGTTTTTCACCTTGGCTTTGCTGTCCTATATGCTGTAGTACTTTTCACTAGGTTCCTTATTAATGCAGAAAATTTCTAATTACGTCAAAGTAGAAACTATAAGATTAATTGTATACATTGCTGAAATAACCTGTACAGCAAATTCTAAACTGGCAGAGATGCATTAATACTTAGAAAGCTTGTAGGGATTGTAACTCTTCTTGGAATAAATGAAAATGACAGAACGTGTAAGTTAAAAACAGAGACTGAGGACCAAATTTTTTTACATGTCTCTAAAGATGCAGATAAATGCCACGAATGGTGCTTCTGGAAAATCAAATTCAGATGCAAATCACTATTATTTTAAGAGCTTAAGTAAACTTACAATTATGGTAAATTTGAACTTCTGCAAAGACTGATGTTGATCTGGGCCTTTGAAAAAAAAAAAATAGTCTCATCTCACTGAAGTGACTGGGAAATCTTCAAAGGCAATTGAAAATTTCCCAATCTTTTGTTGGGGTCATCCAAAATTTTGACAACTAGAGACCAAATGTTATTATAGGAAATTGCTCAGATTGGTCTTTTGGAGACAAATTAACTTTATGATCTTATATAATAGTGGAAAAAACATTTTGCAAGGACTTAGTGGAAAAGACCCATGGGCCATCAGCCGTGCAGCCATGCACCAACGCTATGAAGGGATCAGTTACTCATTAACCCTAGTCTGGATATGTGGTTTTCTGATGTTCTCATCAGCTGCGTTAAGCCAGACTGAGTTTTCTTGTTCTGCAGGACAAGTAACGTGAGGATTTCTTTTCTGTAAAAGTCTTTAGATTAAATGTTTGAAAAAGGGAAAGTGATTTAATTGTTTGATTGGCAAGTGTTTGTAAAAAGAATGTAAGCACATTGCTACATAATTTGCATGAAATTGCCCGTAATGGCAAGCAATACCATCGTAGCACTTGCTAATCCATCAGTTGATAGATTTATGATCTGCTCGGATTCAAAATAGGTATCTCATGTCATTATTTTTTATTTTGCAAACTAAAGAGACAAGATCCATGAAAATGTATCATGTTGACAATGGTAATCCTAAGAATTAGCTCAGTATTATGACTGTTTGCATCTCTGGAATTATTTTTCAGAACTAGTTCAAAACATAGCTGCCTGAGAAGTTGTCACATTTTTCTCTGACAATCTTTTTACTGAAAAAAAAATATTTTTACTTCTGAAAAGGGCAGGAAAAGAAAAATGGAGTGATCAAGCAGAAGGGTAGAGAAACCTACCTTGAAATTTCAAGTTTCCTTCCGGAGCATAGGAGTTGGGGATCAGATGGGCAATAGCCTAAAATGGCTGTGAAATCTCTTCTGATAAGGGCAGTGTGTGATAGTTGTAATGATATGAGTTTTTCTATACATACTTCTTGTACTTGATAGATAAAAATTGAACTGTCTAGGCCCTCCCTCAGACATATGATCACACTGAATCAGTGTTTTTACCATGACCCCTTTGGGACACAACCATGCCGTACCCCTTTAAATTAATTAATTAGTTGCCTGTTGTGGTTTATAGCACATCCATCTGCCATCTATTAGGCACTCTCCTGACAGCTAATGGGAAGATAGCTCAAGTTCGATGGAGCAAGAACTAACAAAGCAACAGCTGACCCTAATCTAAGCCAGCAGTTATTGTCCATATTTCATGAGCTGTATGTTTATAGACATCCATGGGATGTTCTTTTCCTCTTCTAGTAGGCTGCATGCTTATTTTAGTAATATTTTTATGGAATAATTATGGAATAGTTCCTTTGGAAGTGACTTTTCAGGGCCAACCAAAAGTTTACACATGTTACTGAGTACACTGTTCAAATGTCTCTTGAGCACTGATAGGCATGGGACATCAGCCACCTATCTAGAAAGCCTGCACCACTGTTTGACCAACCTCACGGTACGTAAATTTCTCTTAATGTCCACTTTAAACCTCCCCTGGCACAGCTTTTTGCCATTCCTACACATCCTGCTATTGAATCTCAGGGAGAAGAGACCAGAGATCCTCTGCACTTCCCTGCTCAGGGAGCTGCTGCTAACATATTTGGCATTCGTTACCTAACCTCTCTGGCAATAGCTGGTGCAGGGCTGCAGTTCTTCTCCATGGGTCCATCTAGACAGCTGTGCTAGACCCAAAGCCAAGGAGATGAGCAAATAAATACCAGGGAAAAAAGGTAGCCAGCTACTTTTGGAGGAATTCCCTGTCTGATCAAGATGGAATTTGACCTAACAATTATTTTCACAATGATTCTTGAAATCAATTTAGTTTTACCAGCTTTCAGCAGAGAAGGACCAGGAGTAAGCCTATCCACATAAAAGCTGTTGAAGAATTTGAGTTGTATTTCATTCCACACATGAGATGATTTTCCCATGCAGACAAGCTTTTCAGAGCACTGAATAGGAAAACAAGCACTCCAATCTTAAGATCAGTATCTAGTGAAATGTTTGCATTAACTCCCACACAGAAGATACTAGAGAGATCAGAAGATCTCTTTAAGAGACCGCTCTACAATGCAGGAATTTAGCCTGTCTCCTTTTTTCCATTGCATGTGCTGTGGTTTCTCCTTCTTGCAGGGTGAGGCTGCTGCTGGTATCAATTTGAGAACATTACTTATCACACCTAAACGGCTCCCTGGGGGCACAGGCTCCAGCCTACAAAGAGAGAGGCAAAGCTGCCGCTGACTTCAGTGGGTTGCGCCTCAGGCTCCATTCAAAGAAGGAAGAATTCTGTTCAAAAGTCATTGCAGAAATATATAGCTACATTGAGCAACGGCAGAGTGCTTCCCAGCTGTTGAACAATTTAACAGCCCAGTCAAAAGCAGCCTCCTTATTCTGATCCTCTAGGAATAAATTCTGTGGCATGTGAGTTTTCTGCCCTTTCATTATCAGCTTCTTTCCAAGAATGTTTTTCTCTTTTCCAGCCAACGCTTTCTGCAAAAGTGGCTTATCTGACTGTAAGTTACAATGATTACCACCGCTTCTCTGCTTTCCTAAACACAGTCACAGCCTTCTTATCTCCTGTATCAATGTGTGACATGCCTTTAAAAGTTGTTCTTTGCCTTATTAAAATGAGCGCGTAGCTTCTTCTAACCAGACTGTGCTCATTTGTTTAGAGCAGCGAATTATTTACCTCTTCTTGCTGCTTATGGTGCTTTTTTTGGACTAAACTATGAAAAATGTGAGGAACTGAGAGAATGAGGAGGAACAATAACATTCCTCCTCCAGCTATGAGGTTGGTAGCAGCATGGAGAGCAGCAGTTGCTACCCTGAGTGTACCTCCTCTGGGACAACAGGTAGAGCAGATAGAGGAGATAGGCCCACCTGGAGCAGAAGCTGTTGTGGAGTAGGAACAGGATCACTGTGGATGTTGTTGCCCCTGGAAGGCTCCATGTCACTAGGGTGTGATCACTTAGCCCCAGGTGGATTGGTAGGAGGTGACATAGCCCTCCCAGGTACTCCACCATCTAACAGTGAGCCCACGGAGCACACCTTGGAGCTGAAAGACCGTATCTTTTCTTCTGTGTGAAAACATAACAATAAAGAGGGGATTCAACTACTTAAAAAATAACCCTTGGTCCCACAAAGAAAGTGAGTAGGAAGTTCAGCTCTGGCTGAGTCTTTGGAGTTGCAGAGTTCATCTGCTCCATTCAGCAGACTCGTTGGTCAGACTGCAAGTCTCAACTTTAGCTCCTGGGGAGGATAGTGAGCCCCTTACTACAAGACATTGAGGTCCAGAGAAGGGCAGTGAAGCTGTGAGGGTTCTGGAGCACAGGTCTTATGGAAATTGGCTGAGGAAACTGGGATAGTTCAATCCGGAGGAGTCTCGTGGGAGACCTTATTACTCTCCATAATTACCTGAAAGCAGCTTGTGCATAGCTGTGATTTGGTCTCTTCTCCCACGTGACTGTGATAGGACGAGAGGGGCTGAAATTGTGTCAGGAGAGGTTCAGGTTGAGTATTAGGAAAAATTTCTTCTCGGAAAGAGTGGTGAGGCATTGGAACAGCCTGCCCAGGGATGTGGTTTAGTGGTCGTGATGGTGGGTTGATAGTTGGACTTGATGATCTTAGTGGTCTTTTCCAATTTTAATGATTCTATGATTCAATGATATGTCAAGGAGAATGAGGAAAATAGAAAATGCTAACTAAATGTGCACCCTTGTAGTAGGGAACAAAGGGTCATAGAATATTTTTGCTGTCTGTAAACAGCTCATGGAAAATGCATCTTCTAGCAAAGAAACAAAATAAAATGAATGCTTTCCTTGAAGTTCCATCCCTGCGAGCGTTGTTTCAGCATCCAGATAAAAAACAATATTCATATTTCCTAAGCCCTTTTGGTTTGTCAGTGTTGGCCAATCTATTTATTCCCACAGCAACCCTATTCCATCCAGGTTCCCAATGAAATTGAGGAATGTACAGAAAAACTAAAGACCAAATGTCTCTGAAGCTGCTCAGGTGCTAAAAGCAGATGATGTATTAAAAGGAATTTTAAGAAATGCCCTAGCACAAGTGAAATCACCAGGTACAGGGTACGTCTTCTCCAGCAGTACAGCCAGTCCAAGCATGTCCCTCTTTTCCATCAAGATCATTTTCTGCTCCTAGTTTGGCCACATTGGCTCAGAAGTCACTCAGAAGTTTTTTCCAGGATCACTGGGACTAAGACAAAAATTTCTTGGGGAAAGAGCACCTTTTTAATGAGGGTGATTGAACTGATTACACATGGTGCTCATCCCCACAGGGATTGGGTGGGTGCACTCTTGTAGCTATGGATTGGAGAATGACAAGAGGTTCATTGGGGATGGATACAGAACACAACAGCATGCAATGGCATCCATTAGAGACCACCACCATCTAACCACTATTGGACTGCTGGTGGCCTCTCTGCTCTGCTGGGCACATTAACAGCTTTGAATACGTAATCACCCATTAATCCATTTTAAAACAGAGAAAAACATGGTGGAGCAAGGAATGTAAACCTCGTCTCAGACCAGCTCCAGAGGTTCTGTATCAGCCTTTGTTACATGCAATTGGAGGTATTCTTGCTTGTCAAATTGTAGATTCCCAGGGCTGTGTTTCCTCACAATTTGTATGATGTCATCACCAAGAGCTAAGCAAATGCAGATTGCTGCAGTCAGGTTACAGCACTCTATAGGGCAGTAATGGGAAAAATAAACTTAAATTGCTTTATTCAACTGCTGGCAGAGAAAGTGGAATCATTTATATTCGCTCTACTCACTCTGAAATGACAATGGGGTGAAACTGAGAAAGTGTTCTTAAGAAAAGCATTGAAAGAAAAACTCAGCAATGAACAGATTATCAGATTAGCCTGAGAAAATAATAGAAGTCAATACCACAAACTTCCTTAGTCCTGAAGGGTCTCTGAGCATCTGACACTTCAATCCACTGGATGACACATACCTTCCGACCCTCAGGACTGAGGATAAGATGCTAGCAGGAAAAGATGACATAACACTCTTGCAAAACTGCTATGGGATCTTTAACTTCCCTTAGAACAAACAGGAACTTGGTGTTTTCAGCCTCATCTAAAAGGAATGAAGAAAATCTTATTGCTAAGGTCACTTTAAACTGGGTAAACCACTGGATGAGATAATGACTGGAAGAACCCTGAGTATACAACTTCTTATCTTTGCATCTGTGTAATTTCTATAGATAAAAAATGTGCAAAAGAATCTCAAACAAATAGAACCACAGCTTTTGGGGGAACTAGCTCATTGTTTGTAGTGAGTCAAATGTAGCAGAACTTCCTCTTAATATATAATTTTAACTAAGCTTAGCTAATTATCTAGCTGAGACCAGAACACTCTCTGAATCTGTGGCACTCTGCAGGGGCAGGGCCAGGTCTCCTGGCAGCTATGATGACCACCATAAACTAAGTTATGTTAAACCTCCAAGGCTGAGGCTTGAGATAAGTCAGAGCTTTCACAACATCTGTTATCTGCTACTGTGTTTTTTATTTTGTTTGAAGTCATATGATGTTTATTAGCTGAATGCCCTCAAGTATTGAAAATGAAAGCAGAAATTTACCATTTAAATTTGGGAGTTTAAAGTTTAATCTGAACAGCTTTCATGATCACATGTCCAAATTCCAAGCAGAAGGTTAATAATAGCCCCTACATTATTGTAGCACCAAATGAGCGCTTATAAAATTGCAGTTGCAGACAGAGATAGGAGATTAGAGTCATTCATCAAAGCAATGGATTAGTTTAACTTCATTAATGCTGTTGTCAGTACTGGGAACCAAGCACACCACGCTGTAGCATATTGGCTGGACCGTTTAGTAGTGTTTATTGTCACCCAGCCTAACATGCTGTAGCTCTGATGGGGACTTGTTACTTCGGAGTCAGACATCAAACTTCCTGCTGAGGGTGGTTGTATGGGATGAGCAGTATGTGAGATCACTCAGATTACCCTTAAAGTTTCAGACTGAAACAGGCTTTGGTTGCCAGTGATTTATGAAAAATTGCTGTCCACCCACACCTGCTCTTCCAGCCTTCTCCACAAAAGAAAAGAGGTGATGTTGTCTGTGATGCTATTAGATACCACTTGGTGCCTATCAGTCTCATCTCTCTTGGGATTCTTTATCTACAGTATGTTAGAAAAGCTTTAGTCTGAGTTTTCCTCCTCAGCTCATCACTTCTCCACTTTGGAACATTCTTCTTTGTACTGTGACAAAGAAACATATGGTCCATAGTATTTAAATTATGTTTTATTTTGACTGTTAAACACAGCCTATCACTTACTGGTTTTGTTCTCCGGTATTGTGAACCCTACTGTGGAAATAATAGCTTTTCTCTTAGAGATTCTCTGCTCCTGCTGCTGTGCCTCTTAGTCTCCCACGTGTAATGGAGAAGTTGTTTACCATAAAAAATGCTGGCACAAACAGAACTGCAAGATTCCAGGTGGCAAGCAAGTAATAGGAGCAGATGTCTTAACAATGCAGAGAAAAGAACGGGGGGAAAAAAAAGGTGAACATAAAATGTGAGAGCAGCCATTAAGACATTTGCCACTGCTTTCAGTGAGATGCCTGAGGCATTTTGAATATGATACACTATGATGACAGTAACTGGTTACAGAAGCCTGAAAACCATAGTTTATTGTCGCTCTCTGATATGTCTGCTCTCACATGCCTCTCTTTTCTTTCTTCTGTGAACTTCCCCATGTGTCTGGTTCAGGTATTTGGCAGTGAGCTCAACAGAAAGAAAGCTGTAAATTCTGTATCTTCTGCCTTTAAAACACCAGGTAGCTAGGGAGCTGCAATGCAAAGCCAACTACTTGCATGGTTTGAAAACACTGGCTTCACAGAAAAATAATACTGTGACATGTTAAGAAGATGTAACATTTATCAATGCTTATATCATTTTCCTTATTAAAAAATAAAAAAATAAAAAATTGAAAGTACATGAGTCAGTTTTCAGTGCATTTGATTGCCCTAAATGTGCATTCCCGTGTGACATAGGCACCTTACAGGCATGTATCTGTTGATTGCTGATCCTACTGACCAGTCCTGACAAACCTGTAGTACTCCTGTGTTTGCCTAAGCTCTTTTGTCAGACAAAGCTGAAAATTGCATAGGACAGATGATCTTTGAAGGTATGAGTTGCAGTCACATCTGATAAACCATGTGTGCAGTTAGTGTGCGACAAGAGAATTAATATGGTCAGACTCAAGAGAAGGATGACAGATATTCTGCTCATACTGTGGCCAGTAGGAGACAGAAGGAGACAGTGACATCTAACAAAAGTGACGTAGAGAGCTCTGTGTCCCTTTACATCGCTGTGTTTCTGGATCAAAGGAGAAAAGGTGCAATTTGTGTCATTTCTAGATACAGCTTTTCCTGATATGTACAGACAGAGAAACAGCATGCTACTTCTACGAAGGTACTTCATGCTATCCTGAAGGTTACAGACAGGTCATTCTGAAAGTGATGCCTCTTCTTTATTTTCATAAAAACTATGTATATAATAATATAATATAGTCCAACAGATCCCTTCAGTGTATTACAAAATACTTCAGGAAGTCAAAGAACAAATGGAGCTAGTGAGCTTTGAGCTTTGTTTCATCTGGCTTTTAATTGCAGGTTTTTCAGGAATAATAAAAAAAAAGGTGAGGTGTTCAGGCATTCCCTTTGAAAGTGAAATCTAAAATACTCTCTTCCTTCACAAATAAAAAATGGCCTTTCTACTCACAGTGCAGTTTCCATTAAAAATTCATTCATACAAAAACGTTTTGACAATAACCAGAAGTCCATTCTGCCACCTAGAGTATTAAAAAATTCCCTGTTATTTCTTTCCTTTTTTCTTTTTTTTTTTTTTTTCTGTTGTAAAGATGACAGACGAAACATGACCAGAGAACAGAGTGAGATGTTTTCTGAAGTCAGCACTGGGAGAAATTTAAGGGGAAAAAAATAGAAACCCCTGCAAATCTTGCTGTCTTGCTACTCTAGTACAGAAAAACCTCATCCTATTCTTTGTCCAGTGTCTTTCAAAAGAGCACACAAATTCAAAGCTTACCCATGTCAATTACCTGGGAAAGTCACAGCTATTTGTGTGATTTCACTTGTAGAACTTGCTTTACAGTCCGATCACAAATACGTTCCGTCTTGTACACATAAACATCTGGAGGTGTTATCATTAACTGTGTTTTGGAAAGCCATATGTGTTAGTAATAGCACACCAGAAAGTTTAGTCTTCATGAAGCGGCGACATAACAAGCTATACAATAAAGTCAGTAGAGGAGAAATGGTAGAGGTATGGATATTGCACACCATGTTTCTAAAATGATCAAAACCATTAGAGAGGCCAGTCTCACAGTTTGTCTTTTATATGAAGGGAGTCCTGTAAAATAAACAACCCTATATTGGAACAGTTTGTTATGGAATGGGATAACAAGATAAATTAAGCTTCCTGCTTATGTGCCACATGCGGTAACGGTTGAAAATAGTCCCAGTATAAAAGACAGTGGGCAATACTTTAGTATAAAAACGTCCCAGATAAGAGGTGATGGGATGAATGACCATCACACTGCATCTTTTGCAAGATTGTGGTAGGCTATTTCAGAAGAATATATGGAATTCTTTCTATCATGAAATTACCACACCAGGAGCAAGGCAAAAACCACTTCCTGATGTTAATATTTGGACATGGTTAATAATGAACATTTTGATGAACAACTCTTGCGTTTTTCATATTCAGTACTGAATAATGAAGGCTTTCAGTTTGCAAATATGTCAGTGCTGAGATTGCTTTCTGCTCAGTGTCTCAGCAATGGCAAACTTTGCCTCTCATGTGAAGACTTAGTCCTTCTCCATCCATGAAGGGAGATACCAACTGCCCCACAACAACAGATTTAGGGGGTGTTCAAAGTGTCAGACTACAAGAACAGGATTGGGCAGGGCTAGAAATGCACAAGAGCTAGAGAATCCTTAAGAGCCCATGTCTGAGTGTGTGGAGCCACTGGACACCTGGAAGTTTGTACAGTCCACGTGGTCTGACCAAGAGAGATGAAGCAAGGGAAGTGGAGAACTGTAAGCAGTTGTCCTGGAGATAAGTGTGGTCACGGGTAGAGCAATTGCTCTTGTACAATCCAGGAAATTGACCACTTGCTTTTCTGTTTGGTGAGCACTTGTGAGCATTGGTTGCATTACATTTCAATGACTTCTACATTCATTCTCAGTGAAAACTAAAAACAAAAGCAAAACTAAACTACTGTGCATACTCTGATAAAAGCACAGCTTTCTTTTCCCTTGTTTCATTCCTGCAATTAAGACATGCTTGTAAAATCTGATACGGTGCTTCCTTCAAGTCCTCTATCCAGACAGCGGAGAGAAGATTATGAAATAAACAGTACTTACGGACTGATAATTTCAGATGAGCTCCTTGAAACAAGTTACTTTTCTCCAGATGCTTCCCACTCATAGGTTCCTAAAAGCAGGTATTTTCCACAACAGTGAAATGCAGATGCATTTGAGAGAAATTTAAATTGCTACTGACAAAATAAGCTCCACTCAACACTTTACAGTATAAACTGAAACGGGATAGAGATTTTAAAATGAAACATTGACTACTTTGTTATTTGGTCAGATCCAAAGGATAAATATCCTTTGAAAGACAGCTAAAAGACATAGCTGATTATGGATTACGAGTAGGAAAATGGCACTGTCCTTCCAAACAACTTGCCAAAATTGGCAATTTTTTTGATTGGTAGTTATTGAATTAGCATTTAAAACAGGGATTGTTCAGATTAGGTCCGCAGCACTGAAGCCTGTACCATTTTGACTGAGGAAATCCCTTAGATAACACCAAGCAAAATAACCTCTTGAAATGAAAGAGTAACATATTTTTTTCCACACATGTTCAATCCTAGTTTGTCTTTATTGTTACAAATAATATAAGCTTTTGTTCTGTACTTAACCTGAGTCAGTGGACCTCACTACACTGTCACACAAAAAAATATAGAAGAACACACAGTAATTTTTTTGAAGAGTTCAGTGCTTAAGACATGGATTAAAATACCCATAAAATGTGCAGAGTATGAGACAGCAAGGTAGTCAGCAAGTGACCAACAGACAGTTGGACTAGATTATCTTTGGCCTTTTCCAATTGTTGTGATTCTATGATTTTTATACTTGATACAGTTTTTCCTTCCATGTCCCCTACTGATCTTATTTTGCTCCATTAAATGTTCTTTCTAGTTTAATGCAAGCACATTAGGTCTCAGTGTTAGCAGTGATCACAGTGAAAGTAGGGAATGCAGAGAAATCCTGTTGATGTCCAGCTCACCATTCACCCAGCCTTGCTAAATTAATTGAGACGTTGTCAAAACTAAGTCAAATCCAAGCCCGCGAGCACAGGGCCAGAAGCCACGACTGCATGTCTACACTCAAGGTGCAGCCAGGATCAGAAGGCAGTGCCACACCACAAGTTCACATTTTTCCCCCTCACTGGAAGGCCTGCACATTCAGAAGCAAATTAGAAGTCTCATGGTAGAGGTTTTAAAACAAACCATTATCTCCCAAAGCTGGTCACAGAACTCCCACGCCAGTGTGCTGCATTGCTGCTCTCAAAGCCCACTGAAACTCAGAATCATGAGGGGCCTCCAGGAGAGAGTTCGTATCCCATTTGCCCCCCCCAAAAATACACATTTTTTAAAAATGAAATAATTGTCATGTGAAAGTGCCTTTTGATCATTGTAACAACTAGTTTCAGCCACTCCACTTTCTCCAGCCAAGTATGATTTACTGATGACACATCATCACAACACCAGGAATGGACTTGTTGATATGTTAAATAATGGGACTTCTTTCAGATAATTTTTATAGCTCAAAATTCTCATGGCATAAAAGAATCATCATACAGTTATTTAACTGCAGAGAGCTGTTACTTTTCTTAGAATAACTTTGAACTCTGTCTCTTTTGGGAAGAAGGAAGCATTTTTCAAATAAAATCCAACTTCCATCCTTCCTGCCCCAAAAGCTGGAACAGTAACAGAATCATGAAGATATGTATTCAGACAGACTGTAAATTTTACCGGAGCCATTTATGTTACTAAATCCAAACAAAGATCTAAACCAAAACTCAATGGTGTATATACATTTAAATGTTCCAAAAAGATACGGACTGAGATTTTTAAAGTTGGGAAAGGACCTTAGCCACACAAGTCCCAAAGAAACTGATTAATTGTGTAGTTGACAATCTCAGTTTATAAACCAAGTTAACTCCTGCTATAATTTCACTGTCTTCATTGGAGTTACAGTGCAAATGTGTTTGACAGATAGTCATGTTTCTTCTCCAAGAATAACTTCTAAGGCAGAAGGTTTAAACATGACTGAATGAAAGTCAAGTTCTACCCTAATTTAAACCCTGTACAAAACAGCTGACTTGGAAATGAGGTTGTAAAGAAAGGCAAAAAGAGACATGAGCCATTACATCAATTTCCTTAGGTAATGGTCATGTCTCCAAAACACAGCGGGAATCCAAATTGCAGTTTGTTGGAGATTCTTTCCTTCGCAGCCTGAAAATTCATGCATTTCACAAGCAGTGAGTGCTGGGGGAGGGTGTGGGCTCCTCTCAGCAGAGAACAATGAAATTCACTTCTGTTCAGAACTGCATCAATTCGAATCTTGTCTGCTTCAAAATGCATTTCATCTTTTCCTACAACAAACACTAGGAATGTTGATTATAATGTGAACACCAGAATTAGTCACCTAGTTTAATGAGAAAACAATGTTTCATACATTTTCAATCTCTGCATTATTTAAAATAAAAATCCAGTAAGCAGATTATTATTACTTTAAAGTGTTGGGCTATTTTTGGCTTACTTTTAGCAAACATCAGAGCAAACATGGCTAACAGGTCAAGTGCTTCTTGCTCACCTTAGCAAAGGTCTGTGCAACTCCAACTTCTTATTTGTAGCATTGCTAAGGATATGAGGAAGATTTATTGCTTTGCCTGAAATGTCCTTTTTGCCAGCAGCAAAAATCTGAGCACCACAACACTGAATGTAGTCAATTTCTAATGTCTTTGTTTCTGATTCTTCTGCTGGCAGAAGTTATTCTACTAAAATAAAAGTGATGTAATCTGGCAGTAACTGAGCTCAGCAATAAACAAAATGGCTCCACAGTAATATTCATGGACTAGAGAGATCGTTTCTAGGGCAGGCAACACAAGCCAGCAACTGGTCTAGGCCGAGCACTTTCTCTCTCCCAGCTCTCCTCTCATTGACTCCCTTCTGTCAAACCAGATAAAGTCAGACACTGCTGTAATACCCAACTGTACATCAGAGACTCATTTGCTGAGCACCCCTAATGAGATGAAGGTTGAGATGCTTTCCATCCAGAACATCTTGTGATCATTTAGAAACAGGATACATACTGGATCAAGAGTATCTCATGTTTCCCATCTGTGAAACGTAGCTGCTAAACTTCAGTCTAGTAGTGTGGAAGCCAGTGCTGTTTCATTTAGTGTACACACCTGTAACCCTGTTCTCTTAGGGTAACCTCAGCAGTCATGGTCCACTTCTATCTTCTGTTTTTCACCTGGCCTCATCTCTTTCATTTTGGCTATATCTGAAATAAGCCCTCCTCCCCTAGAACTGCACATCTATGGTCTTTCTCAGACATGAGAGCTTAACAGATTTTCTTCCAGTCCCCTTCATCTCTTTGACCCTCTTTCTCCAGCAGTTTCCATCTACAAATACAAGGTGGCTGTGCTTTACCTGCTTCTTTGT
Organism: Tympanuchus pallidicinctus; assembly: GCF_026119805.1. NCBI lineage: Eukaryota > Metazoa > Chordata > Aves > Galliformes > Phasianidae > Tympanuchus > Tympanuchus pallidicinctus. The sequence goes on from NW_026294802.1 coordinate 1,986,420, forward strand.
CACCACACACAGCATGCCCAAGCAATTCAGCTGCAGTCCCAGCAAGCAGAATGCAAGCAGAGTTGCTAGACATTTGTGAGCCAGCATCCCAAAAGCCCTCTTCAGTCATAAGGTAGAAGAGTGCAATGTGCTGCCATAAAAGCCAGCCCATGGGGTTTTCTTCTCTTTGCCAGCATTTTATAGCATCTATGTATCTGTGGGTGGTGCTCATTAAGAACAATGACATAGTGATAAGCTGAGAAGCGAGAAAAAACATGATTATATTCATGTGAATTCTGTGAATTCTTATTCTGTCACTGAAACAAATTATAGTTTTCCACCTTTAGAGTCCATTTGAGAACCCACTCTGCTGCTATGATACAATGCGCATCAAACCACCTTCTCCGAAAGGGTTGAGGAACACCTTGGAATTCTCAGCATCTGAAAAACAGTATGCAGCAGGCATGAGGCAGGATAGAGCAAATGCTGTTTCTTTTGAGTGCTCAAGCATACAGGCTTTTCACTTCAGTGGGCCGCAAAGCTCCTGGAAGCATTTTTAAAATCTGTTCTTGAAAAGTAACATGGTAAGGAGCTTCAAAAAGCATGTCAGGAGAATTTCTACCCTGCATTACTTCCCCCGTCAAAATAGAACATGCCGTCTATTTTACCAGCAATTAAAGAACCAATTACTAGCAATTAGAGAAGAGTCATGACCAAACTTTTAAAACGTCAAGATGTTTAAACTTCACCAGCTGAGGTAAAACATGGGGGAAATTGTGCATTATGGATGGAAAATAAGCTACACAGAGGTATTCTTGTTCCATGATGACATCCATGTTAGTGGTATGACTTGAGAAGTACTTTTAGTATTGCCACATTCACTCAGAGGGCCAAGGAGAGCATTGCTGCAAAGGCTTAAAAAAATTCCTAAGGTATAAAAGAATCATAAAATAACATCAATTTAAAATTGCATCTTGTCTAGTGATCTCATTTCCTTAGGATCACATTCTTATTACTTTCCAAGTGTGAAGCATACTTAAGTCTTCCTGAAAACTAAGGTTCTGACTCTGTTAAATAAAATAGGTTCCAAGTGACCAAAGCTGAATTAATGAAGTTTTTTCTATAGTGTTGGGCCTGGAGCATCTCCCATCAGAGGAAAGGCTGAGTAAGCTGGGTCTGTTCAGCCTGGGGAAAAGGAAGATTGAGGGGAGATCTCATTAATGTTTATAAATGTCCAGAGAGTGGTGGGAGGCAAATGGATGAGGCCAGGCTTGTTTTATACAGTGGTGTATAGCAGTATGACAAGTAATGGCCTAAAACTTGAACGTAGGAAGTTCCATACTAACATGTGGATAAACTTATTTATGGTGAAGGTGACTGAGCAATGGAGCAGGCTGCCCAAAGAGATTGTGTGGTTTCTTTCTATGGAGATCTTCAAGACTCATCTGGACGCCTACCTGTGTCACCTATTGTAGGGTACTGCTTTAGCAGGGGTTTGGACTTGATCTCTTGAGGTCACTCCCAACCCTTCAATTCTGTGATTCTGTAATTCTATGATTCTGCTTCTGGGCACAGAAGTCTGGAGTGTGAGAGATTCCTATTGCTTTGATTTTGAAAAAAGCCAGAATTCAGCTTAGATGTCACCTTTTGCTGTCTGTCTGCAGCTGAAGGAGAAATAGAACAAAGCTGTAGGGCTGACAAGAAAACCTTCTCCTATAGCTGAAATCACTAAAATCACAGTTAGTGCAGGGATATTTCTTTCTCCAATCTGAAAGCACAGAGAGAATTTTGAATATTTGACAGCGCTGAATGCTTTGCTTACGGAATCACAGAATTACAGCACTAGAACTACAAGGCAGTGCTTAGCTTTAAGATTGATAGCTAGAACATAATCAAAATCTTGGCAAAGCATTTGTAGGATGTCTTTAAGTGGATGGAGAGAAAAAAAAATCGATATAAGAATATAAGTAGCAAGATCTTAGCCCATAAACTGAAATTGAAAACTAATTATCCCATGCTATAAAATCCAAAACATTATTTCTATTTCTGCAAATTCATTAATTGCACTTGTTGGTCAAGAATGTAAATATAGCTGATCACTGCCAGTGGTAAGTAGGGAAAATACTGAAGGCAAGTTATTGCAAGGAAAGCATATCAAGCTGCAGAGGAAGCAATTTAGCCAATTATATTTACTTTTTGAAGTTTCACATCTGAAGGGAAAGTTTATCAGAAATTATGAGGGCTGCTCTGAAAGTAATGCCTCCAATTTTATGGTGTCGGCTTATGATATTAGAGGCAGATGCTGATGATATGGCAGTAGAGATTGAACCTTCTGGACAACATTTCAATACATTTTGTTGCTGTGTGCCGAATAGCAGTGAGGAAGGCAGTCTGACAGAAAGTCATCTGACACGGAAGTGAGGATGAAGCAAGGGTGTAGAATTTAATTCCTCCATGCAGAAAAAATGGCACCCATTGACATTCACTGATACTTGCTGAATGTTTATGAGGACCAAACAGCAGATGTGAGCACAGTGAGGAGGTGGGTGGTGCGTTTCAGCAATGGTGGTGTGAAGGACAAGGCATGTTTTGGACAGTTATGGAGATTTTTACAAGTGTGGCATGCGGGCTTTTGTTCATCACTGGCAAAAGGCATATCTAATAGGAGAGACTGTGATGACAAATGATGTTTTGTAGCTGAAAATTTGCTCTATCAAGTAGCATTATTGTACTCCTTATATCTGTTGTAGTTTCAATAAAAATAAATACAAGGCATTAGTTTTGGAGCAACCTACATAAATGATGATGACCACCTCTGGCTTTGAAGCTGAAAAGCATTCTGGTTCAAAAACTGCCAGCTCTTACCCATAAAGCAGCAAAAGAAATGTGGTTCCCCCCACCAAAGGTCATCTGCTCATCCAACTCAAAGCATTCTAAATAAGGTTCTGATTTGTCTTTTTAACAGTAAAGCTATTGTGTGAAGAAAACAACATGAAAGAAAGTTAAAGGCCATTGAAAGCCTCTTGGCATTCTTTTCCCAGCATTGTTACACGGGTAAATCATTAATGTTATAACTTGTTTTTTCCTGTTTTGTTCCCCTCCTCTGAATGTTAGAAGTGGGCGACAGATAGTGAAAAGGTCTCAACTGCCCCCATTAACAAAGCTGAATTCCACCCCCTGTTCAGAAGAGCCACTAAACAAGCATTCACACAGAAAAAAATTGTTGATAGAATTTCATTAACTGGGCAAGCTGATGGTTTGTATGTCTTTTCATTCCTCCAGCTCTCGTTGTGCGCTTCCTGACCAAACGATTTATCTGGGAGTATGACCCGACTCTTGGTAGGTTACATGTTCTTCCATCTACACAGTATGTTGTATACACTAGTATGTCTGAAGTAATGGATAATCATGGAGTCAAAATTTTGAGCCTCGGTTAAGATCATTTGCTGTACAAAGGTCCTCTATGGTCACATAAAGCTGGAACAAATATTACCTAAGATGGCAGAACAGAAATCTAATAATGCACTCAAATAAAAGCAGAATTAAAAACAAGGCACAGCTCTGCCCACACAGAGGTCAGTGGGAATTCTGCCACTGAAGGCGATTGCATTATTGTTTCACTCTGAAAATTAAAGCATTGAGCATGGGATCTGTTTTTGGCTTTGGGATAACACAGCCAGCAATTGCTGGAGAATGGGAGGCTGGGATATGCATCTCAAAAATTCAAGGGAAAAACAAGCATAGGTATTTACACTCTGCCTACTACATATGTAGTTCTCACCTGTCAAGCACAATTGCATTTCACTTCTATATGTGATGGCCAGATAAAGGACACCAGTCATAAGAGCATCAAAATGTCCCCTCCACAATTCCTGCTCAGCTGAGTTCGGTCTGGCACTGTTGAGAAGCTAACACAGCTAATTCAAAAAGATCTCAAATAGTTTTCTGAATTAGAAGCCTCTTGAAAATATAGGCCAACATTAGATTTGTTACTATTTCTGAAGTTAGTGAATGTTTGAACACTCAGTGCCAAAGAAAATCCAGGCCAAGAATTCTGAGATGAGGTGTGAAGTAACGAGCCAGGAAATTTCCTTTTCTTCTAGAGTCAGTTGCCATCTCCTTTACCTTCCTTTGGAGACTTGAATAAACACTGTCCAGTTAAAAGCTATTTCTTTCTTAGGGATCTTCCTTTAAGAGGTCCCGCTAAAGAAATAGAGAACAATGTAAGCTTGTAACAAATAAGATGAAAATTTAATACACTTTAACACAAAACCCAGCAACCCTTTCTACAAAGGAAAGTTTCCAGTATCACACTGCACGTTTTTGACTGTTAAGAAGAAGGATGATGAAGGACTGACAGAATTCTCATCATTGAGAAAATATTTCTCAGAACAACCTGAACACAAATACATTCTTTCATCTTCTAATATAATTCACTGATGAATGTATTGGTGTATGTACCTGTCCTGCACAATAGGATGTTCAGAATAATGTTTCATTAAATTTCACACTTCTATTATTAATACATCACTTTCAGAATTTGACGATAGAATACACTGATATAAAAAACTTTATATACAATTTCATTAATGTCTTGCAGGGACACTCCATACTACAATATCCCAGCTCTTTCTAAGACTTCCAGTTTAAGCACACAATCTAAAAAGTTAGCATGCTGCAAGATTTATTATTTTTTGTCCCATTATGGAGGCTGTGTGTCCTTTTTTGTGTATGAGCCTTGATGTTTGTTTCTGTTTTTACAAATTAATACAACTGCAATCCAGCCATGCCCCTCAGGATTGTCTTCCATTAGGAACATGAAAGCTCTAATGCAGACAGTACTCCTGTCTCAATAAAATAAAAATTAAATCTCTTTTGACTGACTGAATTCTACATTCTCATCCAGTTTAGAGGTTGACAGCTTAGACTATATATTACAGCTATTGTGAAGCTAAGTGCTTTAGCCTGCTCAGAGCAAAAGGCTTCAGAAATGCATAAACCAATAAACTATTGTCAGGGAGCTGTTTCTTAATCATAGAAATCTCCGACAGAAGATGTGCACTAGAAACTTTCTTGAAGCACTGTTTTTCAAACCATGTATTACAGTAGGATTCCGAGCAGGTTCTGAAGTGTTAGAAAACACATCTCAGGAAATTCTAATCATTACTCAGGCCTTCAGAGATCAATCAAAAGGATTGTACTTTCAAAAGCTGGGAGAAACAGTGCTTTGAAGAATGCATTCCTGGCTTTATCATGGTCATCGTGGGGTGACTTAGTGTCCAGTTACCTGTAAATACTGCTCTGAACTTACTGAGGAGTTTTATCAGATTTGTTTCTTCTTGGTAATAATAGACTGGCAATTGGGTGGAAAGAATGACATCTATATAGTCAATTTAAACAGATGCAAACCATCCAGCTACTAAGCAGCAGGAGGTTTTGCCAAAAAAATCACTGGGTCTGTGACAAAAGTGTCATTTTTTATGGTTTATTTCTTATGTCAAATTCTCAATCCCCCATTAGAACAGATAATTCCTATTTTTAGGAAAGCTTTCACCAAGATGTACTAGGCCTGATGGAAATTCAGCAGTGTCCTAAGCTAAGTGTCAAGGTTAAATAAATAATCTCTTGTGCTCTTAATTCAAGGGTGGCACGTTTTAACCAGAAAGAAAAAAAAAACATACATCATAGATATTTTTTTACTACTCTAACCTGACAGAAGAAAATGAAGGACAGTATTTTTAGCACTGTCTGGACATGCTGCTGTATCTCCAGGAGCCAAATTAAAAACCACAAAATAACATTTTCTGGCAAGAGCAACACCACTGAATCTTGCAAGTCTTGGCACATGGAGCTGTCAAGGAAGTCAGGACTTTGCAGTTCTGCCCCTTCTGTTCATGGTACTGGATCTGTGGAGGCACTGATATGACAGCTGCATCTTCACCAAAAGTACATACCACTGTGCTTTTTATTTTATCCTTCCCAGCCAAGGGGTAAGAATTGCAGCGAAGGTCATTTTGTGGGGAGCATTAACTGTCAGCCTCGACTTCTCTGTCATTTCTGCTTAACGTGAAAGTCACTGTCACCATCACGGAATGTTTTTTTGTTTGCTTTTTTTTTAAATGTATTTGATTGTTTTTTGAAAAGGTGCCTAGTCACTCAAACTATGTGGTTACTTGGCATTATCGAGGTGAATGGGTTTCCTCCTTCAATATTTGTTTGTCATAAATTATGCTAGTATCCCTTGCATGCAACAGAATATGAAGGTCCCAAGAAAGAGCCCTGTGAAGAAATAGGCTGGAACTGCACATTTTTAAAAACACACGTGCAGTTGTTTTCTAAAATATTTAGTATATGAATTCAGCATTAAACTTTGTCATTTTTAGTTAGTTAAGTATGTGCTGAGAAAGGAGATTGGGCCACCACATGAATTTTATCAAAAATTCACTGAGTGTTTTTAATTAGAGCGCAACTTACCAGCTAACAAGCAGATTCACTGTGGCGTTCAAAAGCCTGAAAACCACCTTGGCCTCATTAGAGCACCATTTAGCCTACAGCCTAAGAGCACTTCACAAACATAAGCAACATCTCTGCGATGGACTGAGTACAGGACTGGAAATCTGTGCTATATTTCAGTTTGGCTCTATTGACAGATTCATAAAAAGGAAATATGAAAACAAGCATTGCTATGTGCCATTTCAGCAGGGCTTGCCAGGCAGCGGGTGGCAGCAGACTGACAGTTGGCCTGCCAACATGGCGGCTCAGCTGCTAGAAGCAACCCACATGCAGCAAGCTGCCACCCTCACAGTTCTCCTAGGGTTCAACCATTGCTGCCACTTGCCACAAAAACAGATGTGCATAAATGCATAGCATGTGCCAGATGGCCTCTTCTCATGGATAGACATATTCTATGGGGAAGTGTATCAAGGTGGAGGTATGAAGGCCTTCATATTGCTTGCTACCTTCTGTGGGTAATATCTTGGGCTGAATTCAGGACTCCTATGGATCTCAGTCATCCTGGACTTCATGTCCGTTGTAAAGCATGTTGTGAATAGCTGTTCTTCTCAGCACCAGTAATTAGGACTAAGAGTACAGATCTCAACAGTTTCCTCCATGAACTATTGGCATTGCCCAGAATTAGTGTGCCTCCTAGGGGCAATCCCAAGCACAAACACAGTCTGGATTTGTGATATGCTCTCAATAGTTTGAGAGCAGCCCAGAGGAGAAAGATTTGAGAGTGTTGGTTGATGAGAGATTCAACATGAGCCGACAGTGTGCTCTTGCAGCCCAAAAGGCCAACTGTATCCTGGGTTGAATCAAGAGAAATGTGATCAGCAGGTCAAGGGAGGTGATTGTGCCCCTCTACTCTGCTCTACCCAGACTCCACCTGGAGCACTGTGTCCAGTTCTGGGACCTCCAACACAAGGACATTAAGCTGTTGGAGTGGGTCCAGAGGAGGGCCATGATGATGATCAGAGAGCTGGAGCATCTCCTCTACAGGGATAGACTGAGAGAGCAGAGGCTCTTCAACCTGGAGAAGAGTAGGCTCAAAGGGGACCTTATATTGGCATTCCAATACCTGAAGGGGGCCTACAGGAATGTAGCAACAGGACAAGGGGAAATGGTTTTAAATTGGAAGAGGGTAGAGTTAGACTAGACATTAGGAAGAAGTTCTTTACTGTGAGGGTGGTGAGAGTGGTCACCCAGAGATATTGTGGATGCCTCCTCCCTAGAAACATTCAAGACCAGGCTGGATGAGGCTTTGAACAAGTTGTTGTGGTGGGAGGTGTCCCTGCTTATAGCAAGGGGGTTGTAACTGGATGATCTTAACAGTCCCATCTAACCCAAACCATTCTATGATTCTGTGATTCACCTGCCCTCAAAGATGAAGAGATACTGTAGTTTGTGATATTTAATTGGTTCAGCATCCCCAGTTTTAAAATCAGAAGGGAAACAAACCAATTCATTTTTTCCTGGAGGCCAGAAAAGGAGGAAGAATCTCAAAGAGTCATCATGGACAACACTGATGCTTGAAAAGTACTTAATGAGCAGCAGCAAATGACCTGCCTGTATCAGCTATGACAGGCAGGGAAAATCTGCTTGTTCAAATGATGAAAAAATAAAATTCATCAGTTATGCCTAAATGAGTGCTTTTAAAATCCAGTTTTGCAGTATTTCACTGAAACCCCATGTGTTTCTCTAACATATCGGGACAATTCACTCAGCTAGAAGCAGAACTTGGGATAATCAAGTCTAAGAAGAAATTATTAGAAAAAGAAAGAGGAGGAGGACATTATGAACTCAGCTGTGTCATTTATTCTACAATAGAACATATGTACAGATAAGAGAATGAGGTGTTACGAGGAGCAAAGACATGCAGCATCCATTTTTGCCATATAAGGGGGAAAACCACACAAATAAAACCCCAAGGAAGTGCAGGAGACATATTCCTCAGTTCTTTCCTTGATTCTGTCACTGATTTGTTTCCTGTAGTCCCTCTGCTTCTACTTCTCACCTGTAAAATCCTTCATCTCATAGAAGGATTGTAAATTTTTTAACTCTTTAAGTACTGGTTCCTTAAAGACTCTCATGTTAAAGGCGCACAAAAATACCAAGTATTTCTGCAAAGACTGAATTTTAAGCTGAAAAAACAGCAAATAAAGAGTTAACATTCTTGTTGACCTTTTTAAAACTCAGTTGGCTTTCTCACACTATTCCTAGATGTCTTTCTCTAGCTGTTCACATATTTCATACAACTTTGCTAATCCTCTGAAAGGAAAAGTGTCCCTGAGCAGACAACCAGCCGCACACAGCATGACAGACTGGCCCATCTATGAAGGCAGAAAATATAAGAGTTTCTTTAATTTGAATGTGATAGAGCAAAGGCTGTTCATTACTTTGAAGGAGCGAAGGTAACTATATAGAAACACATGTCTAAAGAAAAATAATTTTGCTAGGGTAACTAGGTTAATGGTGACATTGTTAAGAGCATGTGCTCCCTTTTAACTATTTCAGGATTTCTTCAAGTTGCTCAGGTTTTTGTTCACTCTTTAAGTTGGGAGAGAGAAAAAAAAAAAAAGACACTGGGTTGGTGTTCAACCTAGAAGACAACATTAAATATACATGAAATATATAGGAATCAGTAAACCAGAGAAGATGGGACAGCAATTTGTATCCATTTATCTCCTATTAGGTTGATTATGAAAAGCCCATGGTAACACTGTTGTTCTTCAACTAAACATGAGATGGCCAAAGGATTGCACAAAATTGCAAGTTCTAGATAGAGGGACAGAGATACTTCTGCTAATGCCCTGAGTTATCGCAGACCAGAGAACTTTGACCAGCTGCTACTTAAAACTTTTAAAACCATGGCTGTAACAGCAGAAATCACTTTGTGCAGATATTGTTTACCTTGGCAAGAAGGCTTTTCCCAATGGAAAATTTGTTGTAAGAAAGACTTTTTTGTTTAGGAAAAAGAAAAATCAAATCAAACAAACACCTTAAAAGGGCAGTTTTGCCTATATAACATCTGTAGCTGGGGGGTTCTGGTGACAAAACGGAATGTTCAGAGATCACAGGGGCAGTCTGCAGATATGATAAAGTAATTAGCATTATAACCCCAGCAAGTATTTCTAGACTGGACCAGGCATCTGAATTTCTTTTCTGTACCCTAAGAAGGATAGATTCATACAAATCACATAAACAGAGCTGACTGTGAATATATCCCAACTAGCTTCCATCAAAATTGTTGAGAACCAGAAAGGAGCTTAGCTGTGGCAGCCAAGACCTCAGTAAAAATAGTTTATCAAGATGCAAAAACTGTATTTCTGGACTTTGTACCAATCCAGCCATGAAAAAGAGCTGAGGTCCTCCAAACAGATCCTCAGGTCCATAGACACTTCTCGAGGAATGCCTTTGCTCTCTGGCTTATTCAGCTAACACATTCTCTGGGCAGCTGGAATACAGTCTGAATACAGAGTCTTTGTCCCCAGGATTGCTTTCACTGCTGCAGATTGCAAGTTGAAGAAATGCATGTCTTTGTATACTGCAGATTTCTAGCTTTCATGACTTTTGGCTCACTTAGCAAGTTTGTCTTATCACTCCTGAAGGCTTACTGCCTGCCTCTACCATAAAATCAGTAATTCCCAGCAGCACAGCAGAGAAAGAAGCTGCCCAGACAGCAAACTAAACTTTTAACGAACAGGCCCATGTTAACATCAGTGTTAATAAATCGTTAACTGATGGTCCCTTCAGCTATGGGGTATAGAGGTTGACAGAACAGCAGCTCTAGAGGGGACAGCCTGGGGAAGTCATCCCTCTCTCAGCCTCTTCCTCCTTCTGCTATCCAGCAGTCTACGGAGTGCCATAGACAAGATCACCAGTATGCTAATGAAAATACCCATGTTCCATAGCAAGATAAAGAGAGGGGAGAGAAGGAGGACATCATCTTGCAAAACATTGCCTTCTGCATATTTCATCTGAACACCCATGTTGACAACTGCACCTTATCCAAGTGCTTAGACAGAAATAATGTATGCTGTTCATTACTGGCTTCCAGCCAAAATGAAACATAATGGTAACCAACCGTTGGAGGCTGGGAGGAATGGCTGGCAGCCTGTGTTTCAGGAAATAATGTGTATGTGTTTAATACTTCGCTGGAAAACAGCCTTATTTTCGAGCAAGACTCAAGCCAATAACATCTTCGACTTCTCTTGAAAAATTACATGTTCCTTATGCTTCAGTACTTAACAGGTTCAGTCCAATAATAATCCAGATCATGCTTTCCTACCTGTCTTCCCTGAGTTTTGTTTTTTTCCCCAGTTCAGTACATTAGAAATATTACTTAGCTTGATATAAATTCAATGCACATTATATCATTTTTACTGTGCTTCTTTCTGGTAGGAATTTATACTGAGTGTATCATGGAAATAAAACATGAAAATCCTTCCAATTTCTCTAAGGTGTCTGTAGAAAATGGATTGGTATGGCCTACAGCACCTTAAACCCCTGACATTGGCTTCTAAAATGCTCAAAGACTTGAAATGATGAAAGTGTAATTGAGAGCAGCAGAGGAAGATGTTTAAAGTAACATGGGAAGCAGTAACCCAAAAATGTGGTTTGTTTTCTTTCATATGGGTCTCAAGATGAAGATATTCCTGATGCCAGTAAAATATATATATATATATATATATATATACTGTATTTTCACTGTTGCTGTGCGTGCAGTAAAATCAGGAATGGAAATGGCACTTCTTGTTGCAGCTACAGCTGCAAGATATCTTGCCCCCAATTTTCTTGTTCATCATATTCCAAAATGTTCTCCAGATGAGAAGAAGTTTCCAGTGCTCGCTTCTGGACCTTCAGGAGCAAAGGATTTATTTTGCTTGTTTTAGGTGTGAGAAGAGGCTCACCGGTTAGTTTTCATTTATATTGGCAGAAATAAGGTGAAATGCACAGAGCTTTGCTGAAAGACTTTTTGCCACGGTCAAAAGAATCCATCCAGAAATGGTTTATTTAGACTTAGACAGGCATAATTCCCACCAGGAACTCTCTGCTTGGTGTTGGTGGGAAAGTTGAATCAGACAATTAGAAAAACAGTTGAGGTCTTGAAGTTTGCTCCCTACTAGTTACTGCTGCCTCAGTTTTGTTGATTTTGCTCTAACTTGCCTTAATGAATCCAGTTCCCAAGTACTTGTGCACATTTTCTCTGCCTGTCTCAGCAAAAAGTGAGCAAGGATGGGACCTATAGGAAAGGAACAGTAACACTATTCTCTTCAAAAGAAGCCCAGTCTTAGCACCAAGGAGAAAGTTAAATGCAGCACAATACAACAGAAACATATTTGTGTTCAAGAAAACTATTCTAGGCTTTCTGTTTTGAGGCAAAATGTTATTTACTGAAAATACTATTAAGTCAATAAATAAGAGTTCTTTGTAGGCTAGTTTTATATATCCCCCCTGCTCTCCCTGGATACCAAATTTTGATAATCAATATAGATCCTTTCACAATGAGAACTTCATTGTTTAATGTGGCTGTGTGTACATTACCAATTTATTTTGCTTCCCAAAAAAGTAAACGTGATAAATCCAAAGTGTTTACTGAGCAGCAAACCTACCGGAGGCTCATTTGTTTTGAATTTGTTCTCCCTATTTCATTCTGCAGTAGCTTCTCTCTTAGCACATGCTCTCTTGTTTCACAGAGTATCATCTTGTGTCCTCTTTATTCATCCAGTGTACCCTGATGTCTTCAAACATCTGTGTGGAGTATGGGTAGCCACATTCTGGCTTGTGCAGACACATGCGCCTGCTGGGCACCCAGAGAAGATGTCGGATCTTCCTGTGTGTGTGCAGGGGGTTTGATAGGGGTTTTACCCTCAGCCCAATTCTTATTTTAGCAAAATCTACAAGATGGAGAGCTTTGTCTTGGACTGAAAGCAGCAAGTAAAAGCAGCTTGACAAACAAGGACTCCTAGTGGCTGCAGTGACTGCCATATGTGCTTAGCTCCGTGCTTAGCTCTAATCTGGCTAGTTTGGGAAAGCTTGCTGTACTGCAGTCACATCTCTGATAACAGCAAATGTAGCTTCATAGAAAGGAGCCAAAAAAGCCAAAGTGGAATTCAAAAAGAAACTCCGTTGCGTGTCAACATATCAATTCCAAAAGCAGCATTGACAGTGATAGAATGCATGTGACGCAGGGTACAGGCCCTAGAATCAAATTAAACATCACTGCAAAAAAAGCCTTCTTTCATATACACATTCTGGTTTAAAATTGTGCTTTGACATGAGTGTATTAATGTTGTATGATAATCATACATATAAAGCACATCACAGGAACGGTATACGCTTCTGCAACTTCTGCTTCTGCATGTGTCAAGTCTCGGGGCTACGTGTGCCAAAACACATAAAACATTGACAAGTGCAAGCCCAACTATCAGTGCTGTCAGAGCCATGTGAATGGCTTTCTTTCTGTAACTTTCTACTGCTTTTACACGTGATAAAGATAGTAAAAAAACAGATTGCATATAATTTGATAATTTTTTGGTAAATAGTAAATGCCCAACTATGCTTATTAAGAGTTTTGTAGTATCTATTAATAATGAGACATGTGGAGGTACACAGCAGTGGATATGTTCTAAGTACACAAGGTCAGAGTTCTGGTTACTGTAAAATCACTGATGGCTGCAGAATAAAAGCCCTCCTACAAAGTAAATGACAAATGGAGAAAGTAACAAAATGCAAGCAAGAAAAATACGTTCAGCTGAGTTTCAGGGAGAGCTAGGGTGGAGAAGAAGGCAGGAGAGACGAAGAGACTTGACCAGAGAAAGGACCCATTCAAGTTACAAGGGCATTATAAAAGGCACAAAGTTCCTAAAGCAACAAGGAAAGGCAGAAGAGTTTCTCAAAGGCAGACTGAGGCAAGGCTCTGGAGAGCGTCCTCAAACAGCACCACAATTAGTAATGGAAGTAAACTGTTTTTCCAATGGCTATCAAATCATATATTTTTTTTAAATATGATAGAGACAGATGCCTTACTGATGGATGCCAAGGATCACAGATGTCTAAATGATCAGGGAGTTTATTTTTTTAAAAAACAACAAACAGGAACTTGTATCATGTAATCAGAAATAATTATGGGAAATTTTAGTCTTTTGAACATACTTCTGCATCACCATAAATCAACATTTTTAACATAACTTAGAAGATCATACCTATTAGCTACAGCTTTTTGGTCTGGAAACTCAGCTATAATTATTTTAACAAAAAAGATTTTTCTAGGTCTCTTGCAGTTCTCAGATCCAACTGGCTGAAAGCCACCAGGATGGAGACCAAAATTTTTTTTTACAGTATTTTTTCTATGTACTTGTTTTATTAACCTTTCTTGACAAAAGTGAACTAGAATTCTGAATGGAAACAAAGCCTGTGTCTCTCTGTACTTAGAAGCAAGCAAACAAAACAAAACCAACAAGCTGTTCTTTAAATTTGCATGTAAAATAGCATATGTCACTGTTTCATCTTAACTGAACCTACTCCTACTGCAAGTTTTTTTTTCCTAAAAGCAGTAAAACCTTGCAATGCAAATATTTGCTTCAAGAGCTGATAGCATGCTTGTGTTATGCATTGCCTGTTCAAAGCAAGCAAGTATTGAAAAGAAATCTTTAAATTCCTGCAAATACAGAATTGTTTGAGTTGGATGGGACCTTTAGAGGTCATCTCATCTAACTCCCCTGCAATGAACAGGGACACCCACAGCTAGAACAGACTTTTCAGAGCCCTGTCCAGCCTGACCTTGAGTGTCTGTAGGAATGGGGCATCCATCACCTCTCTGTACAGCCTGCTCCTTAGTTTCACAATAAAGCCATTACCCTTATGGCTAAAAACTTCTTTTTTTTATGCAATCTAAATCTCTCCTTTTTTAGTTTGAAATTATTTCTCCTTGTCCTATCACAATAGACCCTGCTGAAGAGTCTGTCCTCTTCTTTCTCACAGCCCTCCTTTAGATATTGAAAGGCCACTTTCTGGTCTCCCCACTGCCTTCCCTCCAGGTTAAACAGCTCCAGCTCTCTCAGCCTGTCCACATAGGAGAGTTGTTCCATTCCTTGCATCATTTCTGTAGCTCACCTCTGGACATACTCAAACAGGTCCACATCTCCCCTGTACTGAAGGATTCCACCTCTGGACATGCCACCCCAGATGAAGTCTCTCACCAGAGCAGAGTAAAGGGGCCTCCCTCATCCTGCTGGATGTGCTGCTTTTGTTACAACCCAGGATACTGTTGGCTTTCTGGGCCACGAGGGAACATTGCTTGCTCATGTACAGCTTGCCGTCTGCCAATACCTCTTAGTCCTTCACAGAAGAGCTGTGCTCTATCCTTTAGTCACCTGACTTCTTTTGATGCCAAATCTTGCAGTTGGATTTGTTGATTCTCACAACGCTCACCTGGGCCCACACTGCTCAGGCCTATCCAGGTTTCTCTGAATGTCATCCCATCCTTCGGGTGTACTGGCCGCACCACACAGCTTGATATCATTTGCAAACTTGCAGAGGTTGCACTCAATCCCACTGTTAGTGTCACTGATGAAAGCATTTGTCCCAGTATTGAAATCTGAGGGACACCACCCATCACTGATCTCCATCTGGACACTGAGCCATTGACCACCATTCTCTGGATACAATCATGCAAACAGTTCCTCATCCTTTGAACATTCCACTTATCAAATCCATATTATTCCAATTTGGAGACAAGAGCATTATGGATGCCATGTCAAAGGCCTTACTGAAGTCCAGACAGATGACATCAATAGCTCTTCCCTTGTCCATTGACACAGTTACATCATCATAGGATGCCACAAGGTTTGTCAGGCAGGAGCTGCACTTAGTGAAGCTGTGCTAGTTATCCTATATCACCTTTTCTATATGCCTTATCATAGCTTCCAGGAGCATCTGACCCAGCACAGAGGTGAGGCTGACAGGTCAGCAGTTTCCTGGACTGTCCTTCTTACCCTTCTTAAAAATGGGTATCATGTTGCCTTTTCTCCAGTTGCCAGGGACTTCACTTGACCACCATGGCTTTCCAAATATCACTGAGGGTGGCTTGGCAGCTACATCAGCTAGTTCTCTCAGAGCTCTGGGACGCATACCTCAGACTTAGACTTACAGACTAAGACCTAGCAATTATTTCTTAGATTTTTTCCTGTAGAAAACATAATCTTTTGGAACAAATGTATTCTATAGATCTAGGTTGCACTGGACAAGCATGTTTGATAAATGATTACTTAGTACTTAAAGGCCTAAATGCAATTGAATGTCACAATAAGTATCACACGAGGTTGTGATCAAGCTGTGACTGAATCCTCAGACAGTCTGCATAGTATAGGCTTAGAGCCTGTCTATGCAATTTTAGTATTTTCTGCATTTGCACAATAAGATTGCTGAGAAGAGTAAGATTTGTGACACACCAACAGGGACACCTGCAGCTAGATCAGGTTTCCAAAGCTATTTCCACAGCTGCAGAATTTTTAAAAAATGATCCCTATTAATGAATTAATGAGGCAATATATTACGTATTGAAAAACAAGCCAGTTGCAACAGTCATGTTTCTCAAGCCTTTCAACAGACCTACATATTCCTGGAATGAGCTTTAATTTTTAAACAAAGTAACTATGAGAACCAGTTCTTTGTACAGCAAAAGCACTGGGAGATTGCAGTTTTGTAAGCAAAAGAGGACCTTGTAAGTTGACATCAGCTTCCAGAGCCACACAATAGCAAGCTCTTTAGTTATTGGGAATATGAACAGAAACATAGAACACCCCCAAACTAACAAGAACAGGTCAGGCTTGCTTATAACAAAGCGGAACTGAATATGACTACTGTCATTTCCATAGTGCTGTCATCTAGTATTCCATTACTCCATCAGCATCAGCTGTCTGCTTCTGCTTTGAGATTAGCAGTTCTGACACAGAGTCTACACACATATCATGCTCTAAACACAGAGAGAAATTGGCTCTGAGGTTTATTCTCTATCAGTGGGATATCAGCCATATAACTATAAATATAAAATATAGGCATCACCTGGTGTAAATGATATTTTGGAGCTCAGAAAATTGCCTGGTATCGTCTTGGGAGCCTTTATAACAAAGACTGCTGGCACAATGCTATACGCTTTACTCTTCCTACTTGAACACGATAATGCAAGGATAAGATATTTACAGCCTGGATTCGTCTGACCAATTTTAGACTTGTAAGTGCTTCTGAGGTATGATTCATCCCAGGAAAGAGATCAGACAACCTACATCCAGCATGTATTTTACTTCATCCACTCCAACAGGGGTCACAGTACTTAGGTGAGACACAGATGCTTGTATTGCAGATGATTTCAGTTAGAGAATCTCAAGTCGTCTTTCTCTCGAGCTGTGTAGCACAGAGAAAAAATAACATCAATAAAACCCAAAGCAAGGCCACTTATTTGTAAAGCATCATGGGATCTTAAGGCTCTAGGGTGCTCAGTGTGAACAGATTGGAAATCACAACTTCAGGGCTCATAACATCTGACCAGATTCTTCGGATGTTTCTGTTCCCTTGAAGGAAAAGCCATGTCTGCTATTACACCAAAAATGCTTTAAAGATCCAGCTGTTTTACACTCCTCACTAAAAATCACCCAGCTACCGCACATTCCAAAGCAGGGGAACAGACTCACTTCTACCAAGTTGTATTTACACTAATCTGACCCCAATCAATGCTACTGAGCCAGAATTAAATTCCACCCTAAAGAAGACAGATAAAGGGAGTTAAATGTGCAACATGAAACACTGGCAAAGTACTGTTTCAAGAATTCAAATCTCTCTTAAGAATCACACTTCTTTTCTGAAGCAGGCAGAAGTCTGCTCCTTGAGATTCATTCTGCAGTTTCGTGCAGAAGATCCGTATGAGCTACCGCATTCTGCTTCCTAAGAAGATCATTTCACAGATTTGCTGGAAACATGGGTAGATATATTTTTTTGGGACTTGTGTGGACCAATTCTTAACAGCAATTGGTCAAGCAGGGCCAGCTGATTGAAGGCATTTAGGCTGCAAGACCTACATGAGTGAAGAGCTAATATCACATTACTCCCTTGAAAAATCTTTTCATACCACTCTCTACCTAGGAAATGAAATCTAAGATGCTAAATCGCAGAATTACAGAATTGCAGAGGTTGGAAGGGACCTCAAGAGATCACTGAGTCCAACCCCCCTGCCAAAGCAGGTCCCTTTACAATAGGTTGCGCAGGTAGGTGTTCAGACAGGTCTTGAATATCTCCATCAAAGGAGACTCCACAACCTCTCTGGGCAGCCTCTTCCAGTGCTGTATCAACCTTACCATAAGAAAATTCTTTCACATGTTTATCTGGAATTTCCTGTGTTCAAGTTTTAGGTCATTGCTCCTTGTCCTATTGGTACACACCACCGAGAAGAGCCTGGCCCCATGCATTCATGTCCCACCTCTCTTTAGATATTTACAAACATTAATCAGATCTCCCCTCAGTCTTCTTTTGCCCAGGCTGAACAGATCCGGGTTACTCAGCCTTTCCTCATACGGGAGATGCTCCAGGCCTTTTCTCATCTTGCTGACTCTCCACTGGACTCCTTCTTTCCCTGTCACTGTTGAACTAGGGAGCCCAGAACTGGACACATGGCCATGAATAGGGAATACTGCACACAGAGTCCCAAATTAGCACTGGGCATTTTCTCCAATTAACTAGTTTTCTAAAGCAGCATCCTCTGTCTTCTGCATCAAAACAAAGCTTTTGCTTGGCTGCATTCTCTTGCAGGAAGTGCTTAGGTAAGTCATACTGAGATTCTTAGATATATCTTACTCTATTCTGTAGGAATAATGTCAAGATCACAAAGGTGGAACATCAACACCTTTAGCAGCCTTACAATAATGAAGAGCAGTGGGGGGCTTCTGCTTTGAAAAGAAAGAGAAAAAAACCCAAAACACAAAAAAAACCCACAAGAGCCTTCATTGCCTGAAGCCCTATGCAAGATTGCTTGCCATCTGCCTAATTAAATTGACCATTTGTCCCTATTAGAGGCAGCTGTGCTACGTAAAGCAATTAAGGTGGCACAGGGCAGGGGGTATGGGTGGGGAAGTGACAGTTTTTGGTGTGGGAAGAGAGTGTTTGAAGTGGTGACATCACTGAAACATTCTCAACAATGAAGAGGTGATACATTCAAGTATATAACCAAAAAAAAGACATGCACCAAACATGAGCCCTTTCAGAAGCTCTAACTCAAGAAATGTCCTTCCTTTAACATATCCTGCATTCCTTCTGGGGAGATTTACACCAAATAAAAGCACTGTGTCTCTGACAACACAAAGCATTCATAGTAATGGGCCACAGTTTCACAACATACATGTTTGCCTTTTGATATAGGACATCTGTGAGCCAGCAACAGTAATAAATCTCAATGTTAGCATAGATGAGTTTCCAGATTTTGAGTCAGACACTATCAAATTTAACTTATCAGCTCATTAAGATAAAACAAGCTCTTTTGTCATGAGGTTTCTGATTTGTTATGCCGTTCCAGAACCTGGGACACAGTAAATAGGTTCCTTTTTTCCTTTAGATAGTGTGAATGCTTAATGCCACTGGCTATTCTTATAAATCACATAAGGGGAAATTACTGCTTGAGCCCTTGCTATAAGCAGGGAATGTGATGATTTCAGTATGTTTCAAGGAGACATTCCTAAAATACCTAACTCTTCTGTCATTTTATCATTGTGTAAGGCCTGAGTATAGCAGTTTTATCCCTAATCTACAAGCATGCTGGTTTTGGTCTTGTCAGACTTCAGGCTCCACAGTGACAGGCTTTTGAGCCGGATACATCCAGAGTAGCAGAATTTGTGTTTTAGAAGTGGCAGCCTTCATTTGAGCAAACAAGAAAAACTGCCTGCAGTCTTGCAGAGCTCTTTGCTGCAGGAGACTCAGTCCTTTTCTTGGGGGTAGAGTGTAGTGTTCACAGGTATAGCCTTCCATAAGTATAATACGTTGGAAAGAAAGATATGGAGGGAGAGAATGGAGTCACAGATGTAGAAAGGAAGATTTGAATGTGCTCCAGACTAGCTGGAACACCTCCAACAAATAAAATCTAGCAAAGTCATGTGTCACGTATGTCTGGGGTAACCATAAGGAAGATAGAAAAAAAATTACTCTTTTTTAATACATTTCACAAAATGTGTTCTTATTTTAGAGTCTACATATCGTCACCAAGCTACCATTGATGATGAAGTGGTTTCCATGGAGATACTAGATACAGCTGGTCAGGTGCGTGAGTGCGTGTACCAACATCCAGTGCCTTGGCTCAGACAGGCAGTAGGGAAGGGACTGCAGTGGTGGCAGTGTGGTGGGTGGCAAATGTGCTCCACTCCCAGGGACTGAGATTTGCTTCTGAACACAGCTCTCCCTCCTCCCCCCATCACAAGCCTGCTGCCAGACCAAGTGTTCTATATTCCAGACTGTTCTGCAAGGGACCCTGCTTACAGTTTTCAAATGCTAGAAGAACAAAGTCAGGGTTTACACTGGGATTAAAATTATTTCTGCTTCATTCCTTGATTGAGGGCCAACCATATAATGTGTTATTACTATTCAGAAAGCCATAATCTGTTTCTTCAGTCAAGTGATGAAGCTCAATAGCTTCTACCAATGATTTTCAACAAACTGTAGAACGGTTTTGTCATAGCAAGGAACCCCTTTTTTTCAAAACATGACAGGCATTCAAGCTGCACATTCCTATGCATTTTGTGTGCTGGGTATCGTTCAGCAGAGACCTGTTTTGGTTCTGGTTCTGTTCTGGTTCTGGTTGCCTGCTACCAGTCTGCCCATGATAGGCAGCCCGTGATGGCTTGTCAGAGTAGGTCTCTATGTTGGGCTTACTTGACAAGGTTTTGTTAGAAGGGGGGCTGCAGGAATAGCCTCTGTGAGCAGGGCCCCCTGATCATGTCAGAGCCAGCCCCAGCTGTTCCAAGAGGGATCCTCTGTTGCCAGAGCTAAGCTATAAGCAACACTGGGTGTGCTCTGGAAGAGATTTAAGGGTTAAAACACTAAAATACAGCAACTGGGAAAGAGAGTGAGAAATGAGAGAGAAGCAGCCCTGCAGCCACAAGTGCAGAAGGAGGGCAGGAGGTGCTCCAAGCATGTAGCAGAAATTCCCTGCAGCGCATGGAGAGCATGGTGGAGCAGGAGGTCTGTGGAGACGCCACCTGTGGAGCCCTGTGATTGAGCAGTGTGCTGCTAAAGAATGGGCCCCATGGTTACAGAGCTGTGTTGGAGCAGAGCTTAGTGAGTTGCAGTCTATGGGAAACCCAGGCAGGATCTGTTCAGGAAGGATAGCATCCCATGGAAGGGACCCCACATGGAGCATGGGCAGAGAGCAACTGTGAAGGAAAGGCAGAGATGGACTCACTACATTCCCTGCTGTTGCACATGGGGAGGAAGTAGAAGAGGGTGGATAGGGGGATGGTGGTTTTAATTTGCTGTGAATTCTCATTGCTTTAGTCTGTTAGTAATAGGCAGTAAGTTATATTAATCTCCCTATACTGAATCTTTTCTGTCCATGATAGAAATGAGTGAGCAATCTCCTTGTCCTTATCTCAGTCCTTAAGCCCTTTTTCATCACATTTTCTCCATATATCCCATTGAGGACTGGAGAAGAGCAGTTGTGGTGCAGTTTAACCACCACATTGTCCTATGCCATACAATAAAGAGAACAATGTGTGTAGAGTACAGAATCAGGCAGATGTATGTGGCTTTCCAGGCACTGGGGAAGCAGTCTCTGTCTGAATGAAGGCCTTGTGTCTTTTTCAAAAATCATGTTCCTAAAGCTGGTATCTGTCTTTTTGAAACAGGAGGATGCTATTCAGAAAGAAGGACACGTGCGATGGGGTGAAGGCTTCGTCCTGGTCTATGACATCACAGACAGAGGCAGCTTTGAGGAAGTTCTACCACTCAAGAACTTGTTGGATGAAGTTAAAAAACCCAAAAATGTCACTCTGATCCTGGTGGGGAACAAAGCAGACTTGGATCACTCCAGGCAGGTCAGCACAGAGGAAGGTGAAAAGCTGGCCACAGAACTAGCATGTGCTTTTTACGAGTGCTCTGCTTGCACAGGAGAGGGAAACATTATGGAGGCCTTCTATGAGCTCTGTCGTGAGGTACGGCGTCGAAAGATGGTCCAGGGCAAGACTCGGAGACGAAGCTCCACCACGCACGTCAAGCAGGCTATTAATAAGATGCTTACCAAAATCAGCAGCTAAAAAGATCTGTACTAAGCCAGAAAAGCATTATAGAGCATATTAGCTTGTGGTAGGGACAAGGCAGGCAGAGCACATTTAATAAAAAATGGTCAAAGCTTTGCTATTAAAAAAATAGAAAACTGAAACCACACCACTTTTTGAGTAGCATGGAATCAGACTTCTTCCTGTTTCAAAATGTATTATAGCCACACTGCTTTGGGCTAACGTGGAAAAAACAAACAAACAAACAAACTCCAAAGGACAAAATGATTGTGGGGGTTGGCACTCACAGAGTATTTTCTGCTTCTACAAGGCTGGCTCCAATCCCCTGCAAGTCAGTAGTGCCTAAACATCATTCCCAGCCAGCCAACTGCTCAGTAGCCACTTACTTGGAGAGTAACTCAGTCTTCAGTCCAGCAACAACCATCACAACTGGTAATCTCAAGGACTGAGGCTGCTGTGTTGCACCAGAAGGTTCATCTGACACCTTTCACCAGCTTTAAATTGGCGCATTGTGTGCTTTTACTCCAAACAGTCCTTCCTTGTTGTCATTTTGTCAGATCTATGAGTGCTGATGTTCTTAGCGAGTTATGCAAAAAGTACAGTAAAGGTCTTTTTCATGGAATGTTTAGCTAGCAAGACAAACATTTCAATGGAGCTAAAGTTCAGCTGCTTTTTGAGATCCTCTAAAACTACAGAATTCATCAAGAAATAATCAGCTAGTCCAGTGGCATTTCAGCGTTTCCTCCTTGAAGTACAGTTCTGTACTTGGGGAAATGGGAGTGTATGCATCAGGAGATGAAACTTTAAGGATAACCACATTTCTGTTGATTTCATTATGGGTAGTTTTTAGCTTTTGTTTACAATTCTGTTTTGGATTTATTTCAATTCAAGTAGTTTCCCTTGCTCTATCTTCCACTGAAGAAAAATTCAAACCATAGGAAGTCAAATGTTTAAATTCTGAGCCCGAATGTATGTAGGCTGCTCTGAAAGTATCGCCTCCTATTTTTTTTTCCATGTAAAGTGACAAAAACTACAAAGAGCACAATAGCACTATTTCATAGAGAAAATTCTCAGCTACATAATACTACTTTTCACAACACAGTTACCACCATCAGCTGATTTATGCAGATGAGTTGATAGGGACACTCTTCATTTCATGGTGTGACAGCTGTGCATAGCCATCTGGAACATGGCTTGTCTTTCATGTCACTGTCACCACTGCACAAATGCACCACCCACTGCGTCACTGTGCTGACATACACTGTTTGGTCTCCAGAAACATTCAGCAAGTGTCCATGAATGTCAGTTGGTGCCATTTTTTCCACGTGAAGGAATTCAGTGACACACCGTTGCCTCATACACACTTGCATGTCAGATGCCATTCTTTAAGACTGCCCCTCTGCTCCCATCTGTCACACGGCAACAAAATGTAACAGAATATTGGTGGGAAGGTTCAGCCACTACTGCCATACCACCTCTGACACTGTGGCCAACATAATAGAGTAAGTGGTATTACTATTAGAGCAGCCCTTGTGAATCAGTTGTGAATGGCCTTCACCATATCAAAAGGCCATAATTTCCAGTTGTTTAACTTCCAGATGTTGCTTGAAGCATCTGTGGTTTAAACCAGCAGTTTTTTTGTGGTTCTATCTGGCATTTTCAAGAGAAAGTGTGGTTTATCATATTTTTGTTTCCTGGGATAAAAGGCATTCAGTTTTTTTCTCCTGTTCTTCCCTCATGTCTCACATTGAAGCGAGCTATCAAGTTTTCCCCTGTCTACTTGTCTTAACTGTAGTAGTGAAGTCTTCTAGAAGAAGAGATACAGGAACTAGCACTGGAAGACTTTCAGACAGTGCTTGCCTCACCAACAGTGTTGCATCCCTTTAGACATCTTTGTGTGCTTCTCAAACTGACATCATGTAGAACCACAGCCAAAGGGTAGGTTGACAAATGAGATTATTAGCAGTACTTTATTCTGAAGAATAGCCCTCTTATAGCAACTGCTTACAACTTTATTCTCCACTGCTTTGCACTTCATATGGTTATTCGCCTTTGTGAGGAAATAACACCAAAAGGCTATCAAATCCAATTTGCTGTAGATGTACAAGAGTGAGGATATCTGGTAGGACAGCACTTTATGCAGTTGTAGGTAGCCATATAAATGATGGAACATCTGTTGGAACATTGGCTGGAGAACCAAGTCTATATTCCCATGGACAGAGAAATGTCCCAAGTACGGAATGCTCAAAGCACTGGCTTAAAGATACTTACCAAAGTAACTTAAAAAAAAAAAAAAAAAAAAAAAAAAGTTTGCATAAATGAAAATCACATTCAAATGTATTTTTGCTGTTGTTTATTTCCTCTGTTTCCCATTGTAGATAGTGAAAATTCATTCTAGTCTTTCAGAATCAATATTTCTGTTTCGGTCCTCATATTCAGGCACGTTGCCATACATCAGCTACACACTCTGCAATCAAAATTACTGTGTGCTTCTGGACAGGTGGTTTTGGCAACAGATCACATCACTGTTGACACATTTGTTCCCAAACTATTGGTCATGCCTCTAACTGTTGTAAAATAAATAAATAAATGAAATAAAGAGGAAGAGAGGTTTAGCCAATTTTTAATTCTGTTAGTAATATAGAATCAACACGAATGTGAGAGTTAAATTAATGCACTGACAGTCATTAGCTGAAGGTCTGAACTTGCATACATGTACATTACAACTTTATGAGAAAGAGTAAGCGTTTGCAAGTTCAGGCACTAAATCAGTCTGTTATCTTTCACATCAGTGCTGTTGTATGAATCTGCAGCAAACAAAATCCTTACCTGCAATCCTATAGGAATGCAGCTGATGAGGAAGGTCATCATGTTAATATTGTAAGCAATGATTTTTCCCTCTCTAAGACAACATCAACAGCTCTTTTCTCTGAAATCTTGTCTTAGATTTCAGAGTAGAGCAGCATTTAAAATATAAAAACATTAATACATGAATTACAAGAAAAAATAAAGAAATCATATTTGTATTAAGAGAGTTGAAAGCCTAAGGTATGGCCATAATACTTTCCAAAAGAATCTCAGTGAATTATATATATGTAGTGTTATGGGGAAGTTATAAAATCTCCATGAAAGAAAATATTCCACTGTGCAAACATTATTTGTTACATAAAGAACCTCTAATAAAAATAGTAACATTTCTTTGCAAAGACTGAATTTGGAAACTGCCGAACATGATAAACATTCAGTCAGAAAGGAGGCTGCTATTTTATGACCTTTCCTCCCACACAAATACGAATTTCTTTACTTAATTGCTCCTTTTTTTTTTTTCTTTTTTCCCCTCGGTGTAATAGGCTGCTTGACAAGCCAATTATAGTAGAGTCTATTATAATCTATTGATACATACGACATAGTATTAAATGCAATTTGATCTACTGTTCCTCACAATGTAGCAATATAATATTGGCTATGCTATAAATGTGTCGTATTTCTACAGCGTGCAAATTAAGCCCCAGCTTGCGCAAGCACTGGAAAGACCAAATGCAACATGAATTTGCATTCAGTAGCCATTTTGCAGCAGATATCAACAGCTTAAATTCTGTTTCTAATGCTGCTATTTACATAGACAACGCTAACAATCGGTTCTTCTCCTCTGCTCTTTCCATTTCGGCAGAGGGAGGACAGGAAGGAAGAAAAACTAAAAGGGGGAGGAAAGGTGAAATGGACACTTGTTACCTGCAACAAGTTGATTGTCATTTATGAAGTTTTTAAATATTTATCTTCAATTGATGAAGAGTTAGTCATGCCCATGCTGTGAGACCTGGATCAGGAACCAAGACTTCCCTAGAACTTTGAGAATCTTCATATCTGGGGGTTCGGTGCAACCAAGGATGGAAGTGAGGGTCAGCCATTGAATTTGCACCTGGATCCAGACACGTTGTCCCCAAACCTGGGGATGGTTGCATCTGGCAGTTTGCTACAAGGCTAGTTGATTTTTATATATATAATGATCTGTATGCATTTTTACATTAAAAATATGAAAGCTTGTGCTTGTAGATAATATATAAGAAAAAAATAAAAAAAAAATGTGCTGTCCGTACTGAACTCTTTTGCATTCGTTTTCTGTTAGTTATCTCCAAAACACTGTTGTATAGCTTTTAAATGATCAGTTCCAGAATTCCTGAGTCAGGGTTTTTACGCTTTATCTTAGAAAACAAACAATGAATTTTGTCTGAACAAGCACCTCAGCATTTGGATCAGTTTATTTGATCTTATTTGGCTGCTAAGCCTAAAATCAAGAGGTCAAACAGAATCTACAGTGAAACACAGCCCAGAGAAGCAGAGAAGCTCCATCACTGGAGGCATTCAAGGCCAGGTTGGATAGTGTCCAGGGCAGTCTGAGCTCGTTGGTGGCAGCCCTGCCCATGGCAGGGGCTCGGAAATGAATGATATTTAAGGTCCCTTCTAACCCAAGCCATTTTATGGTTACCAATTCAAAGCTGATCAAAAGTGGTACAATGCCACGGTTATTAAATGACCTCATTGAAGCACGCTGGAAACCCTTTTTCACACTCATGCTTACTAAAATAAGATGGGTCTTTATCCCAAGCTTCTCAGGTAAAATCCCAGAATGAGAGGTCTAGGAGATAATTGCCACGGATTTGGTTGCAGCCAAACACCTGCCAACAGCTATGCTCATTTTCCAAGGACAAACACAGTCTCCTTATTCTGAAGAGAAGGTACGTTGTAAGTACCTTGCATAAGGTACAGTAGCCAATCACACACAGTTTGGGTACTAAGCTGTAGTGGAGAAAGCCTCATCACAGCTATGGAGAACTAGCAGCAATCACTTCCTTGTTTTCCTCCAAACCTGGGCCAATGAAGTAATCCAAAGCTAAATATTGAATAGGTGAATGGCAGCAAGTGTGTAAGCATGCCACCACTGACAGAGAGGTATGTGATATCCAGATGCAGGATCTATGCGTTGAGGTGGACTCCCCAAGCTAGGTAAAGCGTTTTTCCACTCTTAGCCTCAACAGCATTGCAAAGCAGCTCTGAGTTATGTCAAGCTGCACTGTAACTTGCTTCAGTTAAAGTAATGCAAAGTAAATGCAGTCACAATGGCTATAGATAAACAGTGCTTCGGATTTCTTTTATCCTTGTTTTAATGACTCAAACTATTTGCATATCTTGACAAGAAAAGAAAAATGGAGGCTTTAATTAAAAAGAGTTCCTTGGCAGATTGATGTATCTGCCTTTATGTTCTTTGAAAAATGAAATATATGATGAAAACAGTGTCATTTTAGAACCCCTGATGTTACTCGCTTTGGTTCCATTACAGGCGCAAGGCACTAATTACTGCAGGGTTATGACAATACAGAGCAGCAGCTTGTCACCTTTGTGAGGTTACCAGGAGGCGATAATGATGGTCTGCGAGGCTTGTTCAGCCTGCTTTCTGTAAACACATTTGCACAGGAGAAAAGCTATTAGCACAGCTCACACCAGAGGCAGTCCAAGTTCCTGGGGCAGGACTTCAGTGACACTAGGGACTTAAACCACGGATAGGTCAGGACTCCAGTTCACAGCTTTGATGGCCAACACATGGAGAAAGCACAGCCAGCCTGGCTCCTAAGCTTGAAAAATGTAACCTCCATTTCTAGCCCACTGTACAAAGGTAGGAAATTCAGAGGTAAGTTCACACTGCTGACAGACATTTAATAAATCAAAGAATAGGATGGAAGTTATCTTCTGACTTTTTTGGACTGATCGCTTTCACCTCTGCTAAATTTTCCAAAGCAGAAGTGGTTTGGTTTTGTTTTTCCAATGTCATCGTCCTAATGTCAGATTTTTTATATGGTAGGTGTTCATTTACTCTGGTATTTGGAGATGTTGTGTGGACAAAGAGGCTGTGTAACAGCTCAGAGGTTTCTCTTGCAGGAATGCAATATTTACTTACACCTCTGGATGTGAATTCTTAAAGCTGAACACAGCTGTTCTGAAGAATTGGAAAGCTGTTTTTGCTGATAAGGGATTGTCTCATAGATAAAGCATAGACCTGTTTGGCAGCTGCCATGGTCCTAATCCTGATAAAAACATTCTGCATCATGAAGGTCCACCGTGAAATATTAAGCTGTATAGTAATAGCAGATCTCAAATCAGATCTCAGATCTTTTTCCCATTTAGGTGGCACAGAGAAGGTAAGGTAGCTGGAACAGGCTGCCCAGAGAGGCTGTGGATGCCCCATCCCTGGAGGTGTTCAAGGCCAGGTTGGATGGGGCCCTGGGCAGCCTGGTCTAGTATTCAATGTGGAGGTTGACAGCCCTGCTTACAGCAGGGGGGTTAAGGCTTCATGATCTTTGAAGTCCCTTCCAACCCAGGCCATTCTATGATTCTATGATGATTCTATGATCCAATCTATACTTCTTTTTTTTTTTCAATCATATATATATATATATATGTACAAATAATTATATATAGATTAGACTCTTATATATATAGATTTAGTACACTAACATTGTAATGAAACAGGTGATTTTGAGGTTTAGATTTTTTTTTTAAATTTTTGCAAGTACAACTGGAAAGAAGTGAAACTATTATTATGATGTAACAGATATTATTAAGTGTGGAAATTGCAATTAATGCCAGGTTTCTGATATCCTGCTATACTTTAATATACTTTAATAAAGTTTAAGGATTGTTCAGTATTTCAGTTAGTTTTTAAGCTATGGGAAATATAACATATCTAAATAACTTTACTCAGTATTACTATAGCTGTCTTATTCATGATTCACTTTCAACAAAATCAGCTGCAAACATAAATCTGCAATTTTTTTTGAGAAATTTGGAAGCTCATTCTTTCCTGAAATTTTAACAACTGAAGCATGATAAGAGAATATATTGAGTTGTGCAAGATAAATATTGGACCAAGAAGCTCCGAAATTCTGGGTAAGCCACCAAAGAACATCTATACTGCCACTACAGTATTTCCCCCAAAATTACGTTTAAGATCTCAGGATTGTCAGAGTGAAGAGCACGTACCTTCGAAGCAATAATTAAACAAGTAATGTTTTCTGATGTCAGTAAGTTCAGTCACTGAGAGGGTTCACTGCTGCAGGGAGAAGTGATGTCTCCTATGCACAGGTCTGGTATGTTATATCAACATTTCATTTTATTCACTTGGTTTTGTGCTGCTCTTCACTTTTACAGGTGAGAACTGCATAATTATGAGCTTAATCTGAAGTCCAAGATCAGTTGTTAACCCAAAAATCTCTCACAGTACCCATTCCTCAACTGCCAAGAGCAGTAGAGCTGAGTGCAAGGTTTTGTAACAAATAGAGAAAACATCAAAATTATATCCTCTAACCTCCTTTTTCTTTTTAGTAAAAGAGGAAATTTGGCCATAGAAAAAGTGAATCAATTGTCTGAAGCCATCATGATGGCTTGTAAAATGCCAGCAATGGAACACAGCAGCTCAGTCTTCCATTTCTGCTTTCAAAAACCCAGAAAATTCATTTGGAGCTTTAATTTCCATTCAGTTTCTGCTTAGAGAGAAACAAGCAAAAAGCAGCTTTAAAAATAAAACCGACATGTTTCTTTCTTTTCTTAAGATTTCTCTGTGCTGAGCTTTATCTATTTCCTATTGTCCCATAGATAACTCCAAATCTATCCTTCTGACTTGAAGCTATAAAGATCTCTTTGCCTGTTAGGGAAAGGCAGACAGAGATCCGCAGTTCCACAAAAAAGCCCTTGATAGAACACTGAGGATATACACGTGGTATCCAAAAATCTTGTATCTCATGAGAATATACATAATATCAACCAGATTTATATAAGTATTCCACTCAATTTAGTGCAAATCTACTCCAAATTATTTCCTTTCCACAGTCCAAAATTGGGGTATATTTCTCCTCATTGGAGTACTATTCAAACCAAAGCAGTGAGTGCTATTAACAAAATTAAATACACCTCGTTTTGTTGTGCCAAAATATATTTAACACAAATCCGTAAACAAAAGAATGGTAAGCCTATGTGATCTGTTAAAAACAAACAAATGTTGGCAAAGTTCTACAAATGCCTTATCTTTTTGTAGCCACACGAGTTGCCTTTTCTTCTTTTCTCTGTTTTTCATTACTTGAAACAACCATAATAAATGTGAAAAGCCTGTAACTTCCTTTGGGACTTTCTCTGGAAGACATCACTGCTTTGGTGTGCAGCTAAAATATTGCTAACAAACACAATGAGAAGAATTTTAGGAACGGTATCAGAAATACAAAAAGTAATTTTAGAGAATGACGAAGGTAAGGGTGAGCTCTTCAGACTTCCTAGAAAAGAAACTAATTAAAGCTCCCTGAAGGACTCTGACATTTATTCATAGTGATGAGATGCTATTTAATCTCAGATTCTTTTGAAATAATTATTACTGCAGGGAAAAGAGATGTATGAGATAGGATGTTTTGAGTAGCAATCCATCAGGTGTTCACTTCCAAGCTGACTATGTTATTGTTCTGGAGCAAAAGGTTAGTTATCAGTCTGCCATCAGAATTTCCCCACTGAAAACTAGTGCCACTCTGCATTTTTCAAACTGTCAGTAGAAAACAGAGCTTGCAAATGAAAGATTGCATTGAGATGCAATGATCTTTATGGGTCCTTTCCAACCCAGGATATTCTGACTCCATGTTTCCAAATTTACCTTCATAGCTCTTCAGCATTTTGGGAGCTTTTAGGGATGGCCCAGGACAGAAAACCAAAATTTACCATACACATCAGTAACATGACAGTCAGGATGTTCTGCTACACTTTGCCCACATGTTGGCCCAAATTTTCACCAAACTCCAGGTCTTCATCCTCTTTAGCAAAAATCTTCCTACAAATATCTGATGCAAAAAGTTAACAACTGTTGAGTGTTTTCCGTTTTTTAACTGAAACATTTAGAAAACATTTAGAAAGAGCAATCCCAAAGCATTTTACTTTAGGCATTACTGTCATAACCTCAGTGAAAATACCTAAGTAGCTGTTTAGGACAGCTATTTCTCACAAACTTGTTAAAAAGAAAATATGTACAGGATAGCCATTCTGACCCTTCCTGTGAGCTCATTCAGTATGCCCTGTGTTCTCGCTCAGCAGCCACAAACCACAGGGTCTGTGGGAGGTACTTTGCTATACTTTGCTGATTAATACTGCAGTGTCTAGCTCTTTTCAGGAGCTTCCCCTTGCTTTGCATCGGTATGCACAACTCCTCCCTCCTGAAATCTCCTTTTAGTCTCATTACTAGACCTCCTATTCTCTTGCCAGGCCTCTGTTCTTGCTTCCAACACTCCTTCGCCTCATGTCTATGTAAAACTCTTCCACAGCACTCCCTTCTGTCAATGTCTGGCTTGGTCTGTGCCTTCCTTCAATGACTTAATTATTATCCCATTATCCCAATCTATTATTCAGAAAGGTCAGTGAGGCCCTGCTCAACTCCATGACTAGGCTTAGGCATGTCCTCATACCCTTGCTGTATGCTCCACATTTGCTTCCTGCAAACAAAGCCTTCCCCAACCACTTCTGCCTCTCTTGCCTCCAAAGCTACAGAAACTTGGATGCTGCCAGGTGGCTTGGAAATACACATGCCATGAAAACAGAGCAAACTTTAGCACTGTAAGCAAGCATAGGTCAATCAAGCTATGCTGATTAAAATTACTTGCTACTCTGTCCCAAATCCTCTGCAAGACTTAATATGTGTTTCTTTTACAATTAAGTGTGTCAGTCTAGGTTTTAATGCTGTAGTGCTAGGTTACTGCCAGTAACAATAAGCAATAGAGGGACAATGGTGGGATTTAATCCAGCTTCTCCCAACTTTTTGTTCAGTAGAGTTCTTGTTTTCAGAAATTCTCATGATCTCCAATAAATTTTTATTAAGGTAAGTTGCTTTATTAAAATAGCTACAAGGAACACGTCATAGCCTCATAGATTGTGTGAGTAGGCTGAGTTTAATAACTGCTGGTTTTCTCAATTTTCTAGATTTGAGGATGAGTAAAGGGAACAGCAGTTCTCAAATCAAGGAAAAAACAATTCCAAATATTTTTAATATTATTTTTTTGTTTAAGAGTCTGAGGATTCACTTTTTTTCCCTTATTATTCTGAAACAACTCCTTTAAGATAAAGGAGGCTATGAAGACTTGTAGAATGTACGTAATTGAACTTAACTTGCAGGAAGACTAAGTGAAATGCAGAAGTCAATCCAACATAATGCTCTGACAGCTTCTACCATTCTCACAGTGACTGAGAATTAAAGAGAATGCATAGTTCAGTACACACATTTCCAAAACAGCCAGTATATTTCAGATGGAAAAATGTAACATGTTTTAGGTTCCCTGGGTTGTTCCTTCTGCCTGTCTAGCCCAGGTCTTAAGTCAGAAAATAATGTCTATATTGTCCAAAGCTCATTTACATCCATTCACACATTTGCAAGCCTGTTTCCCATTTAGGTGGCACAGAGATCCTTAGGGCTCTGTCTCGTTCTCTGCTTACTTGGGGATCCAGCAGGGAAAGATCACTGCTGACCTCCCCATCACCCTTCTCAGCATACCCAATGCTTTCTTGTTCCTAAGGCTGGGCTCCCCATGTCACTTGTCACCAAGTGAGAAGTGGAACAGTACCTTGAGCCTCCTGAAAGACATTTCACAGAACCAGTCACTAGTTCTGCCTCAAGGAAAAATCCCTGATGCAAACACTTTCTGAGAACCAGCACACCACCTAGGAGGGGTCTACAAGCCTCAGAATCACAGCATCGCAGGACTTTCATGTGGCTTAATGTGTACTTAGCCACACCAATCAGCTGACCAACAACTCCAGCTGCA
Source organism: Tympanuchus pallidicinctus (assembly GCF_026119805.1). Taxonomy (NCBI): domain Eukaryota; kingdom Metazoa; phylum Chordata; class Aves; order Galliformes; family Phasianidae; genus Tympanuchus; species Tympanuchus pallidicinctus. The sequence goes on from NW_026294802.1 coordinate 2,019,004, forward strand.
GATGATGACTCTTCATCTATCATCTGTACTTGATTTACAGCCACAGCATGTGTTTCATGTTAGAAGCAAAAGGGCTCTGCACTTTTCACACATGGCTCTTCGTGGAATTGATCCAGTTGCTTCTGTGACCCAATCCGAACTTTGAACACAAAAAGCCCAAAGTGTGGTGTTTTCAACATGCAATTATTGTGTCTGTGGAGCTCCAAGAATGAAATAAGCTGCTTCTAATTATGTGAACTGAATGTGTGTTGATGGCAAACTTCAGTAGTACTCATGGAGTTTTCAGAAACTCCCAGAGAACAGTAAATGTATCATTAAGACTGTTGAGAAGCTCTTTTTCTGATTTCTTTTTTTTTTCTTTCAAAGATGTACAGCTGGGCAGGACTAGAACACACAACAGCTCATAAGGACCAGTACCAAGACAAAGTATGGCTTTCAACTGCTCTTTTTTGATGCTGAGCAAACTAGGTAAGAACTATTTCAGATTTCACTGAAGTCAACAAAAAGCATTCTCTGTATGTTTTCAGGAGCTCTGGGATCTAAATCTTTATCCTCACAATTCTATTCTCTTAACTAGGTACAAGGGATAAATAAACTGATTCCTAACAGCCCTTTCTATATTTCTATGGCATGTCATGGGGAACACGCTCTAAGCTCCTGGCACAGTGAGAACGTGAACTCCACATTTGGGATACAGTAGATTAAAAGTGAATACTGATCATCGCATCAAAAAGTCATTGTCAATCCATTCCAGACTAGCCATGACAGGCTATCTAATTGTTCAACTGTCTTAAAAGAATTGCTTTCTTCATATTATTAGTAGATGGGCAGCCAATTGCCAAAGCTGTCACTAAGTCCATACAAGAACAGCTTCCTATCATTCCCATGACAGTGGTGTCTTTCTGACGCTACTCATTTCTTGAATGAGAAAAAAAATAAAAAAAAGAAATACTTAAAGATAAATCTTTCATTATCACAGGATTTAACAGAGAGAGGGAGAAAAATATAATATACATATGCATGAAAGCACACAATAAAACTGTCAAGGTGATTCATACAATCACCAAGGTTGGAAAAGACCTCTATAACCATCCAGTTCAACCATTCATCTATTACCAATATTTCTCACTAAACCATGTCCCTCAGTACAACATCTAAACCTTCTTGAACATCTCCAGGGACAGTGACTCTACCACCTCCCTGGGCAGCTCATTCCAGCAGCCAACCACACTTTTGTAGAAGAAATTTTTCCTGATATCCAATCTGAATCTCCCCTCTGTTTCTGTCACTAGTTACATGGGAGAAGAGACCGATCACCACCTCACCACAATCTTCACTCAAGTAGTTGTAGAGGGTGATAAGGTCTTCCCTGAGCATCCTCTGCTCCAGACAGCAATCCCAGTTCCTTTAGTGACTCCCTATAAGGCCTGTGCTCACCACTTTCACTGCCCTTCTCTGAATACACACCAGGGTCTCAGTGTCTTCCTGCAGTGAGAAGCCCAAAACTGGACACAGTACTCAAGGTATGGCCTCGTCAATGCTGAGTACAGAGGGATGATCACTTCCCTGCCCCTGCTGGCTACACTGTTTCTGACACAAGCCAGGATGCCATTGGCCTTCTTGGCCACCTGGGCACACTGCTGGCTTATGTTTAGTCAAGTGTTGCCCACCATACCCAGGTCCATTTCTTCTACATAGACTTCCAGCCCTCTGCCCCAAGCCTGTAATGTTATGTGGGGTTGTTGTGTCCAACCAGCTGGATTTAACTCCATTCATCGCCATTCCTTGGGCCTGGCCCTCCAGTCAGCGCTTTACCTTGTTCCTTCTTGTTTGAATACCCCAAAGACAGATCCACACTGCAGACATTTCCAGCTTTCAGACACAGCAGAATACAAACTAAAAATGACATGTTCAGCCATTCATTCAGATCAATCATATTGTTTTTTAAAACTCATGTATAACCTTTTAATTAAGTGTAACAACAAAAGTTACCAGCACTGATTTCAAAGGCTTTGATAGCTCATGTGGAGCTACTTTTCCACAAAGTCTGCCTCCATCTTGGGTCCATCAACCCATCTTGCACTCTTCTAACTCAACTAATGACACCATTTAAGGCCTGTTTACTTTCTTCCTCTACCCATCTCTGTAGGTAACTTCTCCTTTCCAATTCAGTAAAAAAACACCTTCATTGTCAAGTCAACAACATTGATTTCCAAGATACTTACCAGAAGAGTTCAAAGTGTGTTACTTAATCTTTGGAGATGAGAGATTTACTTTCTCTTCCATAAATTCTGCCCAGTGCCAAGCAATTTGTTAACACCATATAGGATTAGAGTAGTGATACTTGGCACACTTCTTATTTTGGCTTTTATGCAGAGAAAATTCCAAAATAAAATCTCCGTTACTTGTTACTTTGCTTTTCATCTAGAAAATTTTCCTATGATGATAGCATGCATGAATTTGCATTACTACATTAGGACTTTCCTTATTCTCACTCACAACAAGGAGATTTTGTCATAGAAAGGACTACAGAAAAGGATAGTGCAATAATGAGCATCTTATTAGCAATGTAAGTTGAAAGGAAAAGATTTGAGTAGATAGAAAAAAAAATTATATTTTCACTTATAATGTCAGCTGTTTCTGGTAAATGGTAAAAGCATGCAAACCTTACTGTATGCAGTCATTAACTTTGCTTCTTCTTCTCCTGCAATTGTTTCTTGTCAATAGGAAGTCAGTTACCCATCCTTAATGGATCACTTTCTTTTATGCTTAATATGATTTCATACTCATACAAACTTATTTCAAACTTTTGGGAAAAAAAAACTAATTAACTGGTGATGGGACGAGGGCATGATGATTCCATTTTAAAATATACTATACTGAATGTAAGCTTTGTAGCTTTCTCACTCAGTTCATAGTTGTTCCAATGTTGTGTTTTTTTTTCCTGCCCTGGATGTTTACCCTAGAAATCTTCTCCCAGACATGATGCTGCACATAAAGAAAAGAAAATACACCCAAGAGCTGCTGTCATTTCTTTGTACTAGTTGGCAATGCTGAAAGCCATCTTGAATTGGGTCCACAAATTCATCAGTTTATGAAATCATAAGAGTGAGTACAGTGGTGGCTTTTTTTTTCCTACACAATGACTGATATTTCTTTTTTTAATTTACAGATATAGTATGATCTAGTACAGGAACTACTCCAGTGACGGTTTACAGGGACAATATCTCAGCAGAAGGGAATGGACCTCTATTCAAGTTCATCTGAACACACACAGAAACCTTAAGAGCTGAATCTAAGAATTTAAAGTCTGCTTTGGACTCTGCTAGAAAACTCCTGGCATCAGGCTCTGATTGCTCATTTGAAGAGAAACGACTGCAACACTTATTGACCCATCAGGATTCCTGAGCGTTAATTTATTAATGGAGCTGACTCGCTTGTTTCATGTACACCTCAATCACATCCTCTGACATCTTCTGCTATTCATTGGAAATGAACTCTTTCCATCCAGGGGATTTTACCCTAGACGGCTGAGACTACATAGTTATTACACACTGAAAAGAGACTACTCAAGCAGATCCAGACTGTTAGGATGAAGAAACCATAATTGGAGACGGTATGGTTTGCTGCTGTGCTTCTCAACCACAGAGCTAGGTCACCAGAGGTGAAGGTAAATGTGTCTGTGTTGTAGTTACTCTGGCAGCTCTTTACAGTACACAAGGCCTTGAAAATTTTACTAGACAATGAAAGAAAGATAAACATAATTCCTTCCTCTTACTCTTCAAAGTTGGGCTTTCTTAACTCATTAAATCCCACAGAAAACTTTACAATGAACTTGCCTCCACTCTCACTTTTCCTCCCTGTGTAGCCCTTCTATTACAAGTGTGAAAATACAGTGACATTTTTGTATCATTAATAGGTGATAACTAGCTAATAAGAGGGAAAGAAAAGATGAAGCCCAATACATTGCTGTGTATAAATTCTGGACACTCTACTGGTTCTGGAGTATTTTTCCTACTATTTGACTTCAGTAAAGTCACTTCAGTTTTCCCTGAGCCTGCTTCTTCTTTGTAAATGGGAGAAATGAAATATTTACTTTTTTGAGATTCAAATGTGAAATGCGTTTAATGACAGTTTAGAAGCACTGATCAGAGCAACTCAGCAAAGATAGACAAGAACTAGGCCAAACAGAAATGGCAGATTATAAGTAGAAGAGTGATAACTTCAAAAATGTGCTTAACCACACAAGATCTTGTTTACCAGATATTTTTCCAGAAAATTTTCATTTTATGACATCATTATAAATTGAATAATCTGAATTTAAGATACTCACCCAAAAGAATCCCTGTGACTTTGGCACTTCTTGGTGCAGAACATTTCTCATAGCTAGTTTTACTATTACTGCATTTTTAAGATAACAGAGTAACATGGCCAATGCTTTGATATATGATGAAACAGAATTTACAAGAATTTCTATGTTGAATATTTTCTAAAGAAAGCAATAGAAAGAACTATGGCTTGAAGAAGACGCTGACATAATGAGCTTTAGATCTTCAATCTCAAAATAACAATGAACAGAATCTTTGGGGGCAGCATTTTCTGTGTTGTAAATGCACTGAGGTCTAGTGTGCTGAAAATTGAAAATTTGGCCAGAAACATGTTACTGAACAATGCATGGGTTAGTAACTTAGTGAAAGTTTCAGTTTTCTATCAGTGCAAGGATTATCTACAGAGTTCAGAGTACCAGTGTCTATCAGGTAGCAAGGTGCCGAAAGAAATAAAGGAATCTAGAGATGATGATGTTTCTGTTCCAAAACCCCTTTGCTTTTATTACTTTTAGAAAAGGGTTCCAAACTGTGGAAAGAAGACGGAATACAAGTTCCAAACTTCACAGCTGGAACATATATCTCCCATGAGGTGATCTGAAACATGAGGTCTGAGTATCCCTCTAATTGGGATGTTATTCAGACTTAAATTCTGTAGCAAGACCCAGATATACCCAGATATTGAGGCATACCGATGTCTAGATTCATGTGACAGTAAAACATGTAAACTAAGCTGAGTTCGAAGTCCAGGTTAGAAAATTTCCACAGTCCCAACATAAGCAACTCCCTTCACTTTGAGAAACTCTGAAGGGTATTACATACTGCTGAAGTACAGAGAGATAAAAGAACCATGGTTAGGGTCAACAGGCCTATTCCTGATTTTAAGAGAAAGGCTTTAAAAGGAGTGCAGAGAAGACAAGCCCTAAAGAAAATAATTAGTCAAGCAAAAACATTTATACTGGATTGTGGGAACAACCTGAAATGATTTTCCCTTTGGGACCTCAGTTGCAGAGGCTTTGCAGGCTGTCCCAGAGACTTTACTGTCTTTGGATCATGAAGCTCCACAGCTGCTTTCTGGGGAGAAAACTACCAGAACTAGGGGAAAATGAACTACAGGGAGGAGGAAGATGCCTTAACAGCGTGCTTGCAGTGGAAGAGGTCATCTTATGTAGGAAATCACAATAGAGGTCAGCAGACCATATTAATTAAATTCTGCTACTTTCTGGAAATAAGATATCACAGTAGATGAAGATCAGCAATAAGAGATAATGAACGTCCGCTGAATGCAGAGAGAATGGAGAAGGAAACAGTCAGGCCTTCTTGACAGTATCTAGAAATGAAATGGAAAAGTGATGTTTGAATATGAACACAAGCCTTAAGATTTTCTTTTTCTTTTTCTTTTTCTTTTTCTTTTTCTTTTTCTTTTTCTTTTTCTTTTTCTTTTTCTTTTTCTTTTTCTTTTTCTTTTTCTTTTTCTTTTTCTTTTTCTTTTTCTCTCCTCTCCTCTCCTCTCCTCTCCTCCTCTTTTCTTTTCTTTTCTTTTCTTTTCTTTTCTTTTCTTTTCTTTTCTTTTCTTTTCTTTTCTTTTCTTTTCTTTTCTTTTCTTTTCTTTTCTTTTCTTTTCTTTTCTTTTCTTTTCTTTTCTTTTCTTTTCTTTTCTTTTCTGTATTTTGCAAGATTAATTTTAGAAAATGTGTAGAAAACCTGTGCACATATCCTGTAGCTGACTCCCTTTAGAGCTGGTTCTCAGCAAAGAATCGATTGGAACAATCTTTCTCTGGTATGCACCCAAAGAAGTCAATAAAACAACCCAAAAGAAGAAAAATTTTCCATTCTATGTAATCTGAAATATGTGAAACAGTTTTTATTAGAGAAAATGGAAAGAGAGGAAAGATCACCCTTCAGCTTAGATGTAGATTCCCTCAACAAATATTTGAATTCTTGCCAGCGTAGCTCCTGAACATATAAATAACTTAGCACAAGCCATAAAATAAAATTGGGGGACACAATAATGTTTTGTATCATTGGTTTCTAATGTTATGGTATCTGAGAAAGCATGTATATTCACTTACATTTCACTAGATAGACATTTTGAAGGTTCAAAATATCACTGCAAAATTTCATTGGGTTTCCAGAATGTAAAACCATAAAACATATCCACATCTTCTGAGGCAAAGCACATTTGTGCTGTATTAAAGAGAGTATATTTTGTTCAAAAAAGGCGTAAAATACGAATGTACAAATGTGACATAAAGTTCACCAAGCATACATTTGAGTGGGTTTTCCATAGACTCATTTCTACAGTTGATGGAACAAGAAGACAGGATTACATTACTTGACTTTTTCAGATCAGTTTCTGGCTGCAAAATGCTTATGAATGTCAAATTGCCTCTTTGCCAACCCCTTGCCAATGGCTGTCAGCGCCGGCCAGCAGGGCTGAGCAGCACTACCACCTAGTGGTACAGCCTTCCCTGGAGGTGACCAGCCACGAAAATCTTACAGATCAAGTGCTCCTCTTGCTGCTGGTACCCAGAAGACACTGATCTCTTACAAAGTGGTCCAAAACCCAGTGGCATTAATTTGCCAGTATGACACAAAACCCAAAGGGTGGAACATTACAGCAGTTTCACACGTCTTGATAGGAATAAGGTGGCTACAGATTCATAGTCATAGAATCAATCATTAAGGTTAGAAAAGATCTCTAAGATCAATTAGTCTAACCATCAAACCATCACACCATGCCCACTCAGTTATTAATGTTTGAGAAGACCTCCAAGATCCCCAAGTCCAACCCCAATCCACTCTCACCATGCCCACTAACCATGTCACCATCATACAAGCATCTATACAGCAGTTGGTCCTGTAACAGGTTAGAAAACTTTCCAGCATCTTATATAGGGAGGCGTCCAAAGAGCATAGAATATGTGAAAGTTAAACAAGTAAAAAAATGGGATTAGGGAATTACACACTAAAAAAAAAAAAAAAAGAAAGAAAGAAAAGAAAAAAAATAAACCATAGATGGAGCCCCAGATAAGTTCCTGCAAGGGTGTCTCAAGCACTGAAACATTACTATGTTAAAAGTGGGGGATGGAAGCTGAGGACTTGCACAAAATCCAAGCCAAAATGAAGGCTTATTTTGTAATCCAAAAATACTGTTAGCCTAGTGAGGATGTACACATGTAGCAGTCCAGAAGAAATGCTGAACACAGGTACATATCTGAGATCCATGACCTCTTCACAAAGTAAGAAGAAGCAAGTACCTTTATTTGATGTTAGCAACACCTATCCTTTTTCTTTTTTAACTCTTAAATGAGAATTTCAATTCCCTTACCACACTACCAAAGGAAATGCAATTACAGAGTTCTCTGTAACTCTCCACAAAACTTGCTCACCTTTCTAAATAGGTATACAACTTCAGCAGTAAAGACAGGTGGGGGAATTTACAGCCCAAGCTATACAAAGGGAATGGAGCCCAAAGCGCAAACAAATCGGAGATCAACGACATACTGCTGATCCATATCCCAAAAAAGGCTAGACCCATGAGTGAGGTGACACACTGCAAGGGACTGTTACCAGCGAGACATCCACACCAAAGAAGGGGAAAGAAGTTGGATAGTCTATTACTGGAAACATTACATATGGAACAGCAGTGCAGACAACTAAATTCCATTTATCTTCTGTTGCCATTCCTACTATCATTCCTAAGATCCAACCTTATGACTGTATTTCTTTTTCCTGAGACAAGTTTTCTCCTTGTAGCACAGCTTCCCACATACCTGGCAGTGGAGAAGTTCTACAAGATGGAGGCTGTCTATGAGATTACTGGTCATCAGACTGAGTTAGTTTCAGAGCACAGTGGCATGTCACATCAGTTGTTTTCTTGTCAAGGGTATCATAGACCAGTTATACACATTTTTTGGGTTGGATTTAATCAATTCAGAAGATTGATAGTCTGCATTATAACACACAAATAATAAAACTGACTCATATTTTGCCAAGAATATGTGAAATATTGTAGAACTGGTCACTATAGGATAAAACAGACAAGAAAAATAGTCCTGTGTGCATTTTAGAGAACAATCAAGAGAGAATTTGTTCCACTGCTGGGAACAAGGGCCAGTTATGTCAACTTGCAACCAACAGGAAGTAAGGGCAACAGAAAAAATAAACCGAGGTAGTTGAAATAAACTGAGCTTGTCATGGCCTCTTGCTACTTAAAATGAGAGTATGCAAACAGAAGAAATAAGCAAACCAAATTAAGGTACAAAATACGTCTCCACACAACTTTACGGAAAATTGTGCTCTACTGTACTTACCAGAGCACTGGAAGGAGAAACATTCACTCTGGCCACAGAAACATAAAGGGAAAAATGAGAAGAGAGTCCACAACAGACTATGTGAGAGAATAGGAAGGTTTTAGTGACAGTAAGAGGCACTGTGAGTTGTCATCTCTAGAACTTGAAGGAGAGGTAAGTGAGGATGAAGTGAAAGGTCCACCCAAGAGCTTGTCTAGGGCAAGACTTGGCCTTAAGACTGCCTCCACCAAGAAGGAAAGAAGGATAATTGTTGCAGGCAACTTCTTTCTGAGAGGAACAGAGGGCCCCATGTGTCAGTCAGACCCTACCCATATGAAAGCATGCTGTCTCCCTGGAGCTCATATCAGAGGCATTGCAAAAAACATTTCTGGTGTGGTCCAACTGACTGACTACTACCCTTTAGTGATAATTAACTGGAGAGGTCCCAGAGGACTGAAAGTTTGCTCGTGTGACTACTATTTACAACAAAGATCATGAGGATCTGGGGAACTACCAGCCTGTCAGCTTACCTCAGTGCCAGGAAAGGTCATGGAGCTGAATATCTTGAGGAGACCACACAGTATGTGTGGGACAACTGGGATATCAGGCTCAGCCAGTATGGGTTCACAAAAGGCTGGTCCTACTTTTTCTATGATCAAGTGATTTACCTGATGGATGACGGAAAGGCTTTTGACACAGTCTATCTAGATTTCAGCAAAGCCTTCAATGCTGGCTCCCACAGTATTCTCCTGGAGAAGCTGCCAGCCCATGGCTTGGAAAGCCACTCTTTACTGGGTAAAGAACTGGTTGGATAGCCTTGCACAGAAAGTGGTGATGAATGGAGCTAAATCCAGCTGGCAACTAGTCACAACTGCTGTTCCCCAGCAGTTGGTATTGGGGCCTGTCCTCTTCAATATCTTTATTGATGATGTGAATGAGGGCACTGAGAGTACCCTCAGTAAGTTTGAAGATGATACCAAGCTGGGATGAAATGTCAATTTGCCCTGGGTTAGGAAGAACTTTCAGAAGGATCTGGACAGACTGGATCACTGGGCTGAGGCCAGTGGGATGAAGTTCAACAAGATCAAATGCTGCATCCTGCATTTTGGTCACAAGAAAACCACACAATGCTAAGGGCTTGGGGCAGAGTGGCTGGAAGACTATGAAGAAGAAATGGGCCTGGGGCTGTTACTTGAAGCTCAGCTGAACATGAGCCAACAGAGTGCCCAGGTGGCCAAGAAGGCCAATGGCATCTTGGCTTGAAACAGTGCAGTCAGCAGGAGCAGGGAAGTGATACCTGGCTCTATACCTGGCTCTGGTGGGGCCACACCTTGAGTACTGAGTTCAGTTTTGGGACTTTCACTAGAAGAAAGATATTGAGGCCCTGGAATGAGTCCAGAGAAGGACAACAAAGCTGTGAAGGGCCTGGGACACAAGACTTATGAAGGCTGAGGTAACTGAGATTTGTTTAGTCTGGAGAAGAGGAACTCAGGTGAGACTTCATTGCTCTCTACAGCTCCCTGAAATGAGGTTGTAGCGAAGTGGAGATCAGCATCTTCTCCCGTGATAAGACAAAAGGGAATGATTGCAAGTTATACCAGGGGAGGTTCAAGTTGGGTATCAGGAAAAATTTCTTCTCCAGAGGAGTGGTTGGGTGCTGGAATGGGCTGCCCAGGTAGTCACCATCCCCAGAGGTGTTCAATAAATATTTAGATATGGTACTGAGAGACATGGTTTAGTGGGGAAATATTGGTGATAGGTGGATATTTGGACTAGAGGACCTTGGAGGACTTTTCCAGCCTTGGTGATTCTATGATCTCACCAGTTTCCAAATGGTAATTGAGGTCATGTCTAGTTACTATGTGAATAAAATAAGCTAGTGAAGAAAAGGGATGAAGCCTCTGTAACTTACCTTACGATGGGAAATTACAGAAGAGGCTGTTTTCTAGCAGATCTCAAGAGACCTAATGACTGAGATGAGGGGTCAAACAGCAGTCTGCCTTTTTCTCCTGGCAGCCTCAAGAAGGGCAGTTGTTTTGCCAGGCTTTTCCCTTTCACATCCACAGTTTATACTGCACATCTGCAGTCTGTGTCTCAACAGACACATTTTACTCCACAGTTCCTCCTGTATGAAGGGCTCAGAAAGTAGTTCTGCTGAGAAAACAGTCTAATGAAACACTCAGAGTTCTCTGGAGAGATGAGGAACAGTGACAAAACTGGCTAAATGAAAGGTTGCCACACATCTACAAAATAAGAAGTCAGGCTCATCAATCTTTTGCTATCAAAACATTCTCAGACATACAAATCTCTCTGCTTGCTTTTGTGAAGCTGTTTCAGTGAAGCACAATAAATGCTAGAAAGTAAATGAGGATAGCAGAAGAGAATCAGTGAATTCAGATGGTGCAAAGCACATATATAAAGCAGAGTGATCCAGTGGAACTATCTGATCAGAATCTGGCTGCAATACAGTCTGCAGAAAAATACCCTGAGAGACTGATGTTGTGGATGCAGCTCATCCTCATTCTGTGCCCTTAATACTAAGGAAGAAACTGAATGCCTTACCACTTAAGAGGCTGTGTAGCACAGCCTCTTACAAAAAGCATAATCTGCTTGTTTTGCTTCTGAGGCTTTGGCTGTGGATTGACTTCAGTGAACTGAATCTGTTTCAGCTGGGAGCACATAGTCAGATACTGATGTTAGAAGAAACTCAGTGTAGTTTTTACTAAGAAACAGCATCTCCAGCACAGCGAGCAGACTCAGCTCTGACCTTAGAAAGATGTGTTAAATGATCAAATCCACTTTCTCCAGCACATCGGGGGTTTTACCATCCAGCTCTGGATTGAACCAGCCCTCTGCTACCTTATAAGGCATGATGAATTCTCCTGAAGTACAGTCTGACCTCTGGCCAGTAATGCTCAGCAGTTCTGCAATATAACAGTGCTCTTCAATGTATGGGGATTATGGAAAAGTCAGCAGAGTAGATCTCAATGAACTCAGAAGGCAGACTGCAGGGAGAAAATGTTTTAGAACTAAACTACTGAAAGATAGAAGAATAAGGGAACATTGCTAAGTAAGTCTGACACGCAACCACTTTACGTAGTGCTTCAATATACATGTGATTTTTTACATTTCTATTTACAGACACATACATGCATACAAATATGAGTTTATACACAAAAACACACACACAGGTAATATCAGGAAAAAAATCTGCTCCTTCTAAACAAAAGACAGGTAAGTCTAATTACGGAAAAATTTTCATATATGTAACATTCATGAAGTTTAAAGTGCCATTATAACAGCAATATGCTTGATTCATTTTGAGAAAAGGAATCACTTGGGAGTCATCTTAACTATGGCTGAAATCAGTAGCTTTTTACACAAGATTTCCTGTTCTGTGTCTCCAACTGTATTAAAGAAAAGTTGCAAAGCAACAAAAGCCATTTATTTGTTTGTTTGTTTGTTTGTTTGTTTGTAACCTGTGGATGTTAGAACAGATGGAGGAATCACACAGAGCTAGAAGCACCTGATTGCTGTATGTAGTTACGCACAAAGCCAAACTTTGTTAGTTCAACCCTAACTGTGCAGTACAAAGGATATAGAATAATTTCTGCCCCTGTGTGTCTTGACACTGGGTCATTCTCAAGCTGTTAAAGAAATACTACGAGGGAAACACAGAGCCAAATGTTCTCCAGCAGTTTTCTCATGCCTCAAGAGCTCAAGTCAAGCTAAAGAGAGATGAGAGAACCAGGAGCCATCTGTGCAGAAGGAGAACAACTCACTACAGAGGAAGAAGTTACCTCAGGCCAGAAAAAGCAGCAGCATCCTCCACTCCTCCCCTCTTGTCTGCTGCATTTTGCATGTAAAACAATTTAAGGGATATGGGGGTGGAGGATTGGGCAAGCGTCCAGTTACACTCCTGCCTCACACAACATATAGTTTCCATGACCTTCATAACATCTCTTGCAAATATTAGTATAAAATAGACAGTCATCTTTATTCCACAAGCATCGTGAATTTCTGAAATAACATCTTTAATAAGAAGAGGTAGAAGCTATATAATACCTACAACTATTTTGGTTTTGGACAAATTCTAATGAAATATTGAGCAAATCAACCATCCCTGCCTGACTCACCTCCATAGACAGACACCAAATTTCTGCCTCCACAAAGCAGGCAGCAGCAAGCTCTGTCATTAAATTACTCAAGCAAGAAGCAGTTCCACCATTTCTGTTTGGAATCTCTTGACATCATTCTCCAATCTCCTTTTCCTATGCTTCACACCACTATGTGAAGGCCCACCCTTCAAGATCACCTCAGTCCTCTCTTCAGTTGCTCTCAGATTTTGTCTTTATCACCACCTCTGCCATGTATTTGAGAAGAACAGCCCCGATCCAAGGGAACTCCTTCTGTTTCCCAGACAAAATGGAAAAGTTATATTTCCTTTCTAACACACATCATCTATAATTTCAGCCTGAACATGAGCAGATTTATTTCTTTGCTACTACAACTGAGAACTCCCTTTAAGGTGTAATCCAACATTTTCTGTCCAAGACAGCCTGTAATTACATACAGTCCAGACATGTTCTGCAGCATCTTCAAAGTTATTTTTGTCCCAGAAAAGGGTTAGGTTGGATGCAGCATCATACAACACACTCCAACAAATATGAATGGGGTCAGAGCCAAAAGAAAAAGAAAACAATGACTGCTCTCAGCATTAACCCTTGCCTAGGGTCATAGAATCATAGAATGGCCTGTGTTGAAAAGGACCACAAAGGTCACCGAGCTTCAAACCCCCTGCAATGTGCAGGGTCGCCAACCACCAGACCAGGCTGCCCAGAGCCACATTCTGCCTGGCCTTGAATGCCTCCAGGGATGGGGCATTCACAACCTTCTTGGGCAACCTGTTCCAGTACTTCACACATTTTGTCTGCGAAACAGAAGGAGTTCCCTTGGATCGGGGCTGTCCTTCTCTGCACCCATTCCAAGAGCTCTGAGTCTTTCTTGTGCTGGGGGTTCAGTCTGTGAACAGAGTCTCAAAATGAAATTTTAATATAAAGGCTAAGTCTGTGTCAAGCAACTGTTAAAAGCAAATTGTGAAGTAGGCACACATGGATTGCCCAAAGTATGAGAACCTCTGTGTTTCCTGTATTCTCAGATGTTCAGAAGCTTTCCCATCTCCAACCCTGTCCACTTTTGCCATGTATTTTCCATTTAGTCAGTCCCAAAATGTTACTTCTTCACAGATATTCTAAAATAACTTTTTATTTCTTAATATAACCCTTGATTTTAAGAACTCGAGTTGGGCACTGGTACCAGGAACATTAGATCAACCCGTTACCACTCTGGTGTTTACAGATGTTATGACTGGAAAACCAGTGGTTGTGTTTTTACATTCTCATTTGAAATGAAAGAACTGTGAAGTTAAAGTAAAACCATATTTCTTCTACCAAATGACTGGGAATCTGAACAAAGTTGCGGGGGACACTCAGCTTTTGGGAAGATGTCTGTAGAACTGGCAGCAGGGACAAATAATCTTGGCAAAGAGGATAAGATAAATAAATATATATTATTGGTCATAATCCATTGCTGTCTGACCAAGCAGCAGTTTCACAATGACATGAATATATGCTAACCTGGATGTAAGAAAGTGAAACCAGTGCTTCATAGCTGACTGCAGATACCAGGCTTTCACTGCTCTGAAACTGTTCAGGTGAAGATTGGCTTCTTCACTCAGAATGGAATCCACTTGTATACAGGCTTCCTGCACACTGAACTACCAGTTTCAGCCAGATCATGCCTCAGTCTATACTTCCATAAGCTATTGTCTTCCCCTTTACAACCTTCTTCCGCTGCATCTCTTTTCCATCCTACCTTCTCCCCGCCTCCTGTCTTCCCACACCCTGACATCCCTCCCATGTATCAAAGCACCATTCAAGACTACCTCCATTTTTTCTGACCACCTCAGTTTATCGCTTCCTCTTGACCTGCAGCTCCAAGACTGTTCTCATTCATCAGACAGAAAGAGGTCTGTTAGACCAAGGGTTGTTCTTGAAAAAGCAGTGTAGCTGGTATGTTTATCTCACCAGGGGAAACGCTTCCCAAGAGTAATTTCTTCAAAGCATTTGAAGCGAATCCTTGATAACTCTCCTTGACTGAAGCAGCTCTGTGATACAGCCAAGTGGAAACAACCCAAGCAAAATTAAACAGGAGCCATTTGAGTATACTTCGTATACATATATATATCTACAGTAGCATTTAGTCATATATTCAACAGAAGTAAATATTAGAGCAAAGTAGCTGCTAAGCCTATAAACTGACAGCCCTGAAGGCATCCTAAGTAACAACCTGCCACTAATTCTGGCTCAGAGCAACACCACTTTCAGAAGAAAAACATTAAAAAGGGACTGTGTGAGCGGTTTAGAATTTGCTTCACACCAAGTCCAAACTACAGCTCTAGGCCCAAGAGACTGCTATATTAACAGCTTCTTGTTGATGTGAAGAATGGAGATAAAGGAACGTCTTCTCTAATCTGAACACTTGTGCTAGAACTAAGGATGAACTGTAAGGAGCCACAATAGAGCTTGGTGGTTGGAGACTTCTGTCCCTGAAGAATAAATAAAGCACTTAAGAAATTAAAACACTGCCTGTTGGCAGTCAGCAGCAGGAATACTGAATTGACGGTAAAAAATGTCTAGAACAGTCCTTGATGAAGCACTAATTGCTCCACATAAGCAGTGATCTAGCCTAAAATGGGCTTGGAAGTGCAGTGTGAACCCCATAAAAATTGCTGCTACCAGGAGATATCCCCTATAACCTGGACAGAAATAAGCTGCCTGCTGTATCCTGGGAATGTGTTCAAATGTAACAGCTGCTGTTGTGATGAAATCTTCGGACTTCACTGAGGGGTTTAGACAGATCACTTACACAAACTATGCCATAAATGAAGAACATACTAAAATGAAAATCTTGTGCTATACTATTTATTAGCATTTAATCCGGATTCCCACCACAGTCAAACCTGCCACACCATTTTACTTTCAGCAGCATTTTCTGCATAATATATAATGCAAGCCTTCTCACACTCAATGATTGCTAATAGTGACATCAGGCTGAAAGGGCTAAAACACTGGATCTTGCTTTGTGCAGAATAACAGATCTGCTGGTGGCTAGGGGCTTCCTGATTAAAATCTGAGATTAAAATCTAAATTCTGAGACTTGTCACAGTTTCCAACACTATCAGCATAACTACGAGAAAAATTGCCAAATTCTTCTTTGGATAGAAAATATTTCTACTTTGTTTAAAACAAGGCTAAGATCTACCATTCTTCCTTGGAATTTCAAACCAAATGTTTGGTGTATGTTCTCTAATTAAATGTATAGTATAGGTAAGACTATTGTTTCAGTCTATCCCAAGCATGTTGCACAGTTAGAAATTCGGGATCGCATCCACTGTATTGTCACAACATCTTTTGGTGCACCTCCTTTTCCTCAGCTCCTCCAGGTAGGAAAGGAATAAGGATTAAAATATCTGGAAATAATTGCACTTCTGGAATAAAGCTTCCAGTCCAAAATTGCTCAATAATTTTGCAGTTTGACCATCTCTGGAGCATCAGATAGTGAGCTAGCATCAGGGAAATCTGATTATTTTCTAAGTCACATATACATACTGTTTGTCACAGGAGGAGCCACATCTAGGTAGACCAGGCTGTGTAATGCTACCTGACTGAATAACAGTGGAGTCAAAATGGCCTTGAAAAGATTGATCCAAAGTTCACTGAAATTGATGCATACAGTTTAAGAAACGTGGGAATCACAGTCTGCTCCTCAAGGCTGAGGGATCTTATGTTCTGAATTCCTGATATTTATCATGGGTTAGAAACATAAAATCTCAAGGGCGCTCATTGTCATTAAAGACCAAACCACTGCTGCCACTCGGCGGTAAAGATAGTGCTTCCTGCAGTTCTCATGGTTGGTCCCAACTCTGCCTGATCTGAGATAATTTCAAACTTCGTTTTCTGCTCATGCCAGAACTGCGTTTGGATCAGTTCAGTTGAAAATCAATGGCCTCCTTTATACACTAAATGCCACAACTCACCATGTGTCATCTTAATTACAAGAGGATCTCCAAGGAACCTGCTATGAAGAAGCAGTTCTAATTATTTACTCTGCATGCTCTCTAAAGGGAGTTTATGAAGAGAAAAATGCATTTTAAAAAGCTGATAAAGTCATTCCTTCCAATTACTAGCAGAGAAACCTTTATCCTCTGGGTACAGCAGGTGCTGAACAGGGACAGGAATTTTTTCTCATACATACATCCATCCCATCTGCACAGAGTGCAGTGGAACATTTCCATAAATTTCCCCATGGAATCTCCACTACTGCATTGATACCAAAGTCACGAAAAGGAATTTTAATGCATTTCATACAGAATTGCTAGAAATAAGGCATATATTTTCATCACTTGCCTAACTGCAGTAATACAAAGGCCAGAATGAGCATCGAAAGAAATAATTTGGATGAAGCCCTTGCTGAGGGGAAAAAAAAACTTTGAAATGAGATGGAAAGATTACTGCCAGTCTTACAAAGACTAACAACTTAAACAATCAGAGATGGAAAAATTATAAAATACCTCTCTGTGCAAACAAATTCTGGTGTAAATAATTTAATTGGTATTAAGATAGAGAGAGCATTGCTGAGCCGCCTTGGTGACTCTTAAGTCTCTCAAGTCAGTCTTTTAAGTCCCCAGGCAAAGCCAAAAATGAAGTTGTGTTTCACCACATTGCCACGTGAAAGTCTATAGTTTGTCTGTAAATTACTATTATGGTTGACAGATTGTAGTGTACTTTGTTCTTGGTGTAATATGCCACTTACATAATTTCAGATTCAGGGACTAAATACGTCAGTGACTTGCAACAGCAATTGCTAAGGTTCTATATATGGTTCAATCTGTGGGTTTCTCCTCTTCCTTCAGAAGCATTACTACTTCAACAGCAGTTGCTGCCAGAACCCAACTTAAACCATGCAAACATAAATATCACTTCAGGAACATGTTCTTTTCCTGCAAGCAGTACAACCAACCACCAACCCACTAAGAGTAAAGAAAAACTAAATTAATTTTTTGATTCAAACTTTCACTCATGCCACCATGGCAGAAATAAAACACCTAAGCAGTCTGGCCATACGTGTTACTATAACAGGTTGCAGTCAACAAATCCAACTGACAGAGGAAATTGGTTTTAATATTAGTATGTTCAATCAGCACAGAGGCAATGGAAGAAATCCAAAGGGCAGAAAGCTGACAGGAGAAAACCAACTCCAGAGAGCAGATTCTAAATGAAAATTGTTGACTATTTGAATTCTTTACATGTACTAGCATCTCTCTAAAATATGCTGGCCTTAGGTAGGACTTAACAGCCATGATATGGAGCAAAGATATCTCTCTGTGGTTCTTGAACAACTTAACACAGTACTCATACGCCAAATCAGGTAACATTAATGAAGAATCTCTCCATCCTTTTCCCTGCCCATCTTCACTAACTTTTCATACACTCTTAATACATTCATGAGGAGATAACATTGGATACAAGACTAAATTAATAGTATTTATATATTAAAAAAAGCTTAAATTGTGAATGCTAAGAGGCAGTAGACAGTTGGGTTTGTGTGGATGGGTGGATGGATGGGTAGATGGGTGAACATCCAACAGTGAACTTTTGAATTCTCCATCAGAAGCCTGCTACTTGCTAAGGATGCAGACTGGTTGTACATTTCGAAAACACCTGTACTAAACGAAAGTGGCATGTCCAAAATCCATCAATTAAGGAAGAGACATGAGACAGAACTACCAATTGGAAGATTGATCAGAGGTTATGATTCTCCACACACACTTTTTAGATTGGCAAAATCAGGGATTTATGGTTTCAGAAAGAAGTCTGACAAGAATTCCCACAAAGATCAGTGGTGTCGGAAAGAAGAAAAGGCCCTGGAAAGAAGAAAGTGAAGGCCCTGGTGCTAACAAGTTGCAGCTAAGACTTGTACCTGCAAGCAACAGCAACACATGAAGCAATATGACTTTCTGCCCAACCTTCCCAGATCTCCCTGCAGGGAGGGAAACTTACGGCCTTGTGAACATAACACTGAAGGGTAGCATGAGAGGGAAAAGCAAGAAGAGTAAAAGACCGGATCACAGTTTTTCTTAAAGCCCTTGTGTCCCGCTCCACTAAGGATGTTGCTAACATGGTCTCACTTGTGTCACTAATGTTAAGTGCTCACGGGAATAGTGAAGGGAATCATCCATCACAACAGCTCATACTGAATACACAGGCTGTACTACACAGCTGCCAGAGGTAATGTCATCAGTATCTGCAGTGCTAGAAAGAGCTTAATGACATTTTTCTCCCCTCATCCTCCTCTGCCATCCACGAGGAATCACAGAATCATAGAACCATTGAATAGCCTGGGTTGAAAATAATCATTTAGTTTCAACTCCTCTGTTATGTGTAGGATAACCAACCACTAGACCAGTGGTTTGGTCTAATGGTTTAGAAAAGCTGCCCAGAGTTTTTTCCCCAATGTCAGCCAATCAAGACACATGCTACCATCCAAAGTAATGAATGTGAACAGGGAGAAAAGGGAGGGCAGGAAATTAACACTGTGATGGGATCACTGCTCCATCCCCGATACTGAAGGTAACCAGGAAAGCGTAGGACTAGAGAGGTGTAAGTACATGGGGACTTAACCACTGGAGAGATACTGCAAAAGCCTATGCATAACCCCATCTTCTCTGATGTGAGAAGCAGGAAAAAGGAGATCTTTAGTTCCACCTGTATACTTTGTTATCAATATGGCAAAGGAAGAGTAAACAGGAAAATTACCCTCCTTTCCTTTCCCTCACTTTCCCCAATGAATCTGTAGCCAGTAATGATCAATTTGTCTGTTATCATGTGGGAAAATGACATGTTGAATGAATGGGCCACAAATACAAGGAGGCAGTAACAGAAATCTGAACAGCTCTTGGGAGGTGAAATGCCTGGTTTCCTCCTCCAGCACTATACCACATTCTTGGAAAAGCAGACATGATCCAAAAACTACTTAGCTGTGAGCAATTCTCAGACTCCTACAATAAACCTTTTCTCGGCTCAGCTGGAAGAGAAAATAGACAAACTCTAGAACTACCAACCCATTTGCAGTGAATCATCAGGTAACTAGTCACTATTGCATGACATCATTTGCATGGTATTCATAAACTGCTTTTTGCTCTCCAATGTTCCAAACCAGCACACTTACAACAAGCAAACCTTCCATATGTACCCTTCAGGGAGAAAGATTGTAGAGCTTTTATCTCAGTTTACTGATTTGAATGAACAAGCAAGCCAGGCTGCCTGTATGTACACATAGAGATTACTAAAGCAGGGCATACCCAAATCCAGTCCACAAATACAAAGAACTCATGGAAAACCCCATAGCCCACAGACTGAGATTCCAAAATTCATCACTCCATGAGAGATTGCATTAGTCAGTGAGATCTTGTTTGCTGGATCCTGATTACTATCCCAATCTCAGTGCCTCAGTCTCCAAGCACAATGTTCATGTACTCTATATTGGCCCCAGACATAACTCACAACCCACATTTTTGCTAGCACCTGAGGCTAATCAGCCACAATTTAGCTAGCAACTATTCCTACCTAAGCTTGCTTTTCAACTTGACAAAAATACTTATGCCAAAAAATATAAGCATATCCCATTGCTTGCACTTCTAATGAAGCTTAGAAGTTAAGTACACATTTTTCATAAATTGTTCACATGGTGACAGCAATGAAGTTGAGAAATAAGAAAGGGTTCTTCTTGCTGAGGATCAAATCAGTAAGAAACCCATTTCTAAGTCCTTTGTGACTGCCAGGTACTTACTTGTATGTAGGTCCTTTTAAAGAAAACAGCACTTGAATATAGAAAAAGTATAAATTAACATGACTTTAAGATTACAAGCAGTATACTAACCTCATAAAGTTTTACAGATTAACTATAGTTTCCTTCACTGAAAAGCTATTTTAGAACAAGGAAATAAACTGAAATGTAGGATTAGATTTTAAATTTAATACTATTATACAGAACCATTGACTTATAAACTGAATTTTGTTGTCAAAACCTGTTACTTAAACCCTCAATCAAAAATGGGAAAAAGTAGTTGGGTCAGTTGAATTTCTTAATAGTCCAATACACATTTTTTATATATATGCCACAAGACCAAATAATTCTTACTTTTATAGGAGATGCCATAAGCCAGCATTTTTATACATATTTTTATTTTTTTCTTCTTATGGAGAGAGAACTACTATTTTTGTTTTTTTTTTTAAAGCTATTGTATCACTGTTGCTTTGTGTGCTAGTTTCCTTAGAGAAGCTGCAGCAATCAGCAGGGAATTTACCTCCAGCTTGATACTTGGCCATGGACTGAGGGAAGACAAATAAACACTTTCTTACTTTCACTCACTCTGAGTAGGGTGAATCCACTATACCATAGTTATCTACAACAGAGCTAAGTGGGACAGTCCAAAACAGGGCCATAAAGAGAGTGAGTAACCAAGGAGTACTGGCAGGGCCAGGACAGTAATCCTGTATACATCCATTGTTTTACAGTGCGTACATAATCATATCACACAATCATTGAAGTTGGAAGGAACCTCTGAAGATCTAGTCCTAGCTCCCTGCTCAAGCAGGTCCTGTAGAACACGTTATCCAGGATTGCGTCTAGATTGCTTTTGAATACCTCCAGGGATGGAGACTCCACATCTTAGGGAACGTGTCCCAGTGCTCTGTCACTCTCAAAGTTAAAAAAAAAAATATCTCTTCACTTTAAAATATCTCTTCACATTCAGAATGAACTTTCTGTGTTGCAGTTTGTGCCTGCTGCCTCTTGTCCTATTGCTGGACACCGCTGAGAAGAGTCTGACCCTATCTTTTTAACCCTCTCACTTCAGGTACTTGAACACATTGATTAGATCCCAGATCCCCCTTGAGTCTTTTCCGATATGAACATGCCCAGCTCCCTTCTTCCTCATATAAAAGATGCTCCAATTCCTTAACCATTTTTGCAGTCCTTCACTTGGACTCACTTCAGGAGCTCCATGTTTCTCTTGTTCTGGATAACCCTTCACTGGACCCAGCAGTTCAGGTGAAAATTCATCAGTGCTGAAACGAATCACAGAATTATCAAGGTTGGAAAAGACCCCCGAGACCATCTAGTTCAATTGTTCACCTACTACCAATACTCCCCCACCAAACCACATCCCTCAATACCACATCAAAACGTTTCTTGAACACCTTCAGGGATGGAGACTCAACCACCTACCTGGGCAGCCCATTCTAACACCTGAACACTCTTTCAGAGAATAAATTTTACCAAACTGAACCTCCTCTGGTGCAGTTTGAGGCCATTCCCTCTCACCCTAGTGCCAGTTACATAGGAGAATAGGCTTACCCCCACCACAACCTTTCAGGCAGTTTTAGAGGGCAATAAGATCTTCTCTGAGCTCCTCTTCTCCAAACTGAACAATATCAGTTCCTTCAGCCACTCTCCATAAGACTTGTGCTCCAGATCCCTCACCAGTTTCATTGCCCTTCTCTGGACATGCTCCAGGACCTCAGTATCTTTCCTATAGTGAGATGCCTAAAACCAAACACAGTACTTGAGGTGAAGTCTCACTGGTTCAGAGTATGATCGCTTCCCTGCTAGATTCCTACTGGCTGCATTATTTCTTAAACAAGCCAGGATGTCAGTGTTCTTTTTTGGCTACTTGGGCACACTGCTGGCTCATGTTGAACCAAGTGTGGACCAACAGCCCCAGTCCTTTTCCTCCATAGTCTTTCAGCCAATCTGTCCCAAGCCTGTAGGGTTGCCCGGGGTTGTTGTGGCCAAAGTATAGGGCTTGGCACTTGGTCTTGTTGAACTTCATCCCATTGGCCTCAGCCCAGCAATCCAATCTGTCCAGATCCCCCAGAAGGTCCTTCCTAACCTCATGCAGATCAGCACTTCACTCCAGCTAGGAGTTATCTGCAAACTTACAGAGGGTATGCTCAATCCCTTTGTCCACATCATCAATAATGATATTAAACAGGATCAACCACCAATACTGACTCTTGGGGAACACCATTCGGTCACCTGGTGGATTTAACTCCATTCATTACCACTTTCTGGGCCAAGATATAAGACTTCCTTCTTGACAAGTGTTTAGCCTTCCTGGACACCTTTACCTTTCAGGACTGACTTTCAAGAGATCCTCCTTACCAATGTCTGAACAGTTCAAAGTCCACTCTCTGGAAGTAGCCCTCTGGTAGCAGCTTTGCTGACCCACCTCCTGATTTCACCAAGAATAGCGAACTCCACTATTTTGTGAAGAAGATCACCTCCTTCAGCCTGCTTGCCAGGCTCTTTTTAATGCACCTTAGGATATCACTGGCCTTCTTGGCCATAAGAGCAGACTGCTGACTCATGGTTATCTTGTCCACAACTGCCCTTGTTGAATTTCAAATAGGTTGCTTGCCCATATTTCACTGCCTATTCTTGTACCAGAAATCATATAAATAAATTCAGTTTGATTTTCTTTCAATACAGACCAAGTCATACTACCGACAATTTCCAGGAGACAGTAAGTGCTGCAGATGGAACGATGAATCAATGTATTCAACTGTCCAGGGTATTTACATCATGTGTGCTGAGCGTATTAGCAGAATAACCAATTTTGTAGAATGCCTTCAAGTGACAAGCTGAATTGCCACTAAAAAATTAATCTCAGTGCCATAGCAGGGAAGGTGAGTACAGCTGTGCAGTCATTCCAATGAAATAGGAATCTCTCACACTAGGAGTTAAAAGTTATGAAATCATATGTAAATCATTTTTTTAAAATATCTTAAAACCTCTAGTTGGAGAGTTAAAACCAAAGCAATGTAATAAAACAAACAACAATAAAAAAAGTAAAGTTCTTCCTATTTTTTTCCTTTCCAAAAACCAAAGCATGACATAGTAGTAACTCTGTGAATAACTTCATTTTATGGTTCATGCACTCACTCATATTCTTTTTCAGAGAGCACAAGGAAGGAAGGAAGGACGGACTTCTGCAAAGCAGTCACTTCAGAGCTGTTAGATTTGCACAGCTAGGGTGAGAATGGTATTCTTACCAGCTGCAGATCTTTACCACTGTGATCAGCAGTGACTTCTTTAACTAAGCAGCTACCAACATTAGTGTTCACTCATTCTTCATACACAGACCAGGGAAGAAATGTCACCGACTTTGCAGAGAAAGGAACCCCTATAAAAATGCATGTTACAGCTGACATAAATACTGTGTTCCCGCTAGGTGAAGCTCCCTGGAGGTCATCACAAATTAAAACACTCTTAGAAATGCAAGGATGCTTAACTACAATCAGCCCTAAGTCTGATTAAAGTCCATTAAACAAGAAAGGGATGTACTTCCTATAAACATACAGAAAATAGCTCCTGTTAGCTTTTTCCTTGAAGAATTTCTACACAGGAGATCAACAAATACACTTATTTGCCCAAAATATGGCAGTAATACTCTCTGTTGTCTCTCTCATCTGATTTTTTTCAATATTTGAGGAGACATGAAGGCCCTGGTCTTTTTCCAAAGGTGAAAATAGATGCTTCTGAGACTGCTATCTGTAACATACTGAACACTAAGTGCTTTCCCACATTTTGTCCTCTTGAATTATTATAGTGTTTTTTCTTAAAGCTACAGCAGTACGAGTCAAGACATCAGAATTTAATTTTCACTCATTTTTATCCTAGAATAATTTAATATTTTTGGTTCTCGAATGAAAGGTGGGAATACATCACTTACTGGAGTTCAAAGTCTAGCTAGAAAATTGTACTCCTTTTCTAAATTGAAATGAATACAATATCCTGAGTTTTACCCTAGTTTCTGGTGGTCACATACTTCACCAATCACTGCATAAGTGGAGCTCATCCTACCAAGTCTTTAGCATTTGTTACTTCAGTAGCCACTGTTTATAACTGTGTGCGAGAGAGGGAGTGCAAGAGCACTTGCATGCAAATACATATGCCTTCATTTCTTCTTACCTCCAAAATGTTTTGGTATTTAGTCATTTCTGGGAGAGAGCAGAGCAGATAGGAGTTACCTAGCTGTAAAAGTAAATGTATTAATAGAAATTTTTATGTATAAATAGGATTAGATGGATAGATAAAAAACTAGATAGAATAGCAGCACTATTGCTGTTCCTGCCATGGCAAGTAGCACA
Source organism: Tympanuchus pallidicinctus (assembly GCF_026119805.1). Taxonomy (NCBI): domain Eukaryota; kingdom Metazoa; phylum Chordata; class Aves; order Galliformes; family Phasianidae; genus Tympanuchus; species Tympanuchus pallidicinctus. The sequence goes on from NW_026294802.1 coordinate 2,043,898, forward strand.
TGCTCCTTCAGAGAATCACTTAAGCACACATCCCCTCCACTTCTTTAACACAAGTCTTCCTAGATTCACATCTCTCATAAATCTTGTTCAATTTATAAATCCAGCACTCAGCTCATCTCTAAAACAGTCACTTGACTATATACATCTAATTATATTTCAAAGTTTGGATTGTTTATTTTTTTGAAGTAGTTTAAACTACTCTTTTAATCTATTCCTCCCTAATAAATGCTGTCCTCCCAACTCCAGATTCCAAAAAAGATTCCAATATGCCGTTCCCAAAAAATGTATCATTCTTTCTGGATGCCTTTCTATAACATAACTCAACAAGAAGCTGAGTTTGATGCCGTGATTAGTGGCTGGATTCTTTGGCTTGAGCTATGCAGAGGATCTGATTTAATTACTATAATGGCCAATTTTGGCCTTAAAAGAAAAACAATACAAAACAACATATAATATCTAATTCCCCTTTTCCCCTTCCAAAGACCACAAATATTCGGGAGTAACTTTCTTCTACAGTAAGAAATCCAACAACAGTATATGCTGTGGGTATGCCAATCCATGCCAGTGAAGTAATCTGATTTGTATCGTCCCTGCAGAGATTGCATAGCATTTCTGGGAAGCAGAGCTCTTGGCGCACAACTCAAGACCCACAAATGTTATTCTTACTATTGCATTAAGCTCGATGTAGTATGCAACACTAACAGCCTTGTATGCTACATAGAGCCTGCAGATTGGTTTGCAAGTTGTACCTGCACCTTCCCTTCTTTGAGAGGATCTGAGGCAGTCCAGGACTGCTCTCAGGTTTAACTCCAACACTGGAGATGGCTCTTGGTATTTGGTTCTTCGTGAATAACCAGATTTTGGAAGGCAGGAGGAGCTTTTCAGGATGCTCTGTAGCTCAGGAAAACTGACAGAAACCAGGCATATTCCAGATTCAGCTCTAATTTACAATAATTAATATTAACTTTTACTGTTAGTAACTGCACTCCTTATGTTTTCTGACAAGCGTGACATAGCAAGGAATTTTGGGAGTAGGTGCAAATACAGTGTGAAAAACTTTGGAAGGGGGCACCTGGGAGTCACTCTGACTACCATTACATAGAATATACAGCATTGTTTGTATGACAGTTGTGCTACTGAGGGATTAAAATAGAATTTGGAGCCTTAATGCATGCAGAAAAAACATTCTTTTCCATCCAGAAGAAAGATAAAGTTTGGAGGAAGAACCACACATTGTAACGTGCTGCAGCAAGCCAAGCTTTATATAGCAAAGGAAAATTTGGTGTAGTTAAGTTGATTTTTTTATTTAAATAACCAGAGTCTGTTTGGGTAGAAATCAATTGAGTTCAGCTTTCTGGCCCAAAGAATCTTGACAACCAGCTCCCTGACTTTATTAAGGAACTTGTTTCTTGACAGGACTGAAAAATGCATCCCTGCACCTGCAATGCTGAGAGAATAGCAAGCAAACTTTCTTGCTCCCATTCCAATTTACTCCAGATGCTGCAGTTACTAATCAATGTCACTTGACTTTAAACTAATATCCCAGATAAACTGTGATTTCGGTTGCAAAAGACTCTGCTTACAAATCCTTTGCATGCCTATAGTGGCTTCAGATTATGAAATTTATAACAGCATAAAGACATAGCCAGCCATTTATTTTGTTTTGCTAAGTGTATTATAAAACATTTCTTGCCCAAAGCAAAAGCATATAGCAGTATGCTTTCAGTATCTTGCATCTGATTTTGGTTTTGCTAAATCTTACGATGACAACCTGCAAGAGAAAATTTATTACTAAAATTTGAACCACTGGGTATATTTCCTTCTTCAAACAGAGTTGCTGATTAAATGAGGCATGGGGGAAGGTTAGGAGTGGAAATGTTACTCTTTTTAACACCTTTGGATCCAACAGAATCATTTGGCTGACAAACGCAAACAACTCTTTTTTCAGTTGGATTTCTGATTCTGGGGAAAAAATAAGCTTTGTATGCTGTCAGGAGAATGGATTTACTTTACAAACATTTATAAAGGAAATACTCTTCTTGCTGTTCTTCCCTATTTTCTATGCCAGCTATTGCCTGTTAAACAGATTTCTCAAATCAAACAAAATTTACTAAAGACTGAAGGAGTAGAAGAATGCCTTTTATGTGCAAAGTTGATGGTGCATGTTGTGCCTGATGAAACCACAGACGATCACACTGCAATCTTAAGGAGGAGAATGAAGATATTGTTCATTCAGTTGTTTTGAGAAAGTCAAGAGATCTTCCCTTTCTTTTGGGGAAAGCCTTTCCCAAACAGAATAACCAGACAGATAGGGAAATTAAGTGGACAGCAGCTAAGCTTTGGAAACTGGAATCAAAAAAGGGAAATGTTATTACCATTCTTGGCATTAGTTGCTCAGATGCAATTAGATACAATGTCCTTCAATGGCTATGCATATTTTAGCAATTCAGGCTGCCAATTTAAATTAAGTTGAGCTCGTTTGCTCAGTTCTCACACATAGGATTGGTTGTGTGCCCAAACAGAAAATCTCTAAACCCTCTTTCACCAGAAGTTCCCCAGGTAGCTTTAGATAACATATAGACAAAAGATTAACTCTATGCATATATATCATCTTGTTGGTTACAGATCTCTTTGTAGACTGGATGGCCGCTATGAAATATGTCAATAATTTTATATTGGCAAGATTCCTTCCAGTTAGTAATAATATCCACAGACTGTCCTAAGCTCTAGTGTTTATTTGTATTCTGTGTTATGTTTACTGGTGCAGCTGACATTGCAACTAGAAGAAGAAGCCATCTGCTACCAAAAAGATTATAAACTTTAAGATTTAAGCAAGGTCGTAGGAATAGGTGAACCTAAGAAGATAAATTCACAATTGATCAGTTGTTTTTCTCATCCCTTTCCTTAACTCCATGCATACCTGCCATTTTCACATGCATCTTTTATTTCTTGGCTGTGGACCAGGAATAAGGGTAGGATGTTCTTGCCTTTCCAACCTGGCTAGAAAAGGGAAATATCTAAAATATACTGAAAAGTATGTCCTCTGCAGATTTCCAAACCAGTTCTGCATATTCAGCTATGGTTTAGACAAGCAAGAAGACCCCTGGGTCCTTACACGAAAGAAAATACTTTTTTGCTCTACAACACTAGTTTAAGCATCCATGGGATAGGGTTTTTGGTAGAGATTAGTAGATTCTGTAGCTACTTAAAATGTGTTATTGTCAGCTCAATTTTATGTGGTACTAGAGATCAACACACTGAAGCCCTTACCTCTCACCAACATCACATTTTCTAAATGATCTGACCCCTAGAGAGTAGCACTCAAGCCAGTTTTCTTTGCTTACATAGACCACCAGAACCACAAGAAGGCTGTTCAGCAGGCATTTAGCCTAAACCATCCTGCTTTTGCTTTGCTACAGCTTTCTGCTTTCCCGTCCCTTCTATGAATGCCAGCTTAAGTACCTTATTGCCTGGCTACATTGTGCAACACAATCCAACATCTGTGCTGTTTCTAATAGATGACACATCCTTCCCACTGAAAAAGTCTCTAGTTCAGTCAGAGAAATATCAGTTGCACAGTCTATGGCTGCAACATACAGAGGGCTTCCACTGATGTCAGGACATGCACTAAACGCAGTGCTGAACAGAGTGGAGAATTTTGCCCTTATTTAGTGAAAAGAGCTTGGACACATGTTGAACTGATGAGCTCAACTGGGTGTATAGCAAATAGATACAGTGATTTGCCAAGCTTTATGTAACACTCCTAAATAGGTTTATTTTAGCAGAGCTGAGCCATTCTAAAGCCTTTGGACTTTGGATCTAATGTCCAAAATAACATTAAGTAGAAGAATGTGTGAAGGGAAATCCATACAAAGATAGCAGTGATCTGAGTGTTATCCATTTAAGGGCACTCTAACACATTCTTGCCTGAAAACATTAACTATGTTGTTATTCGGTTGCTATTCGGTTATGCTACAGTTGCTGGCCATATGGCAGCTCCCCCATTTTTGGAGCATATTTAATCTAATGTGGAACATACATTATGTGACAAATTATCCATATACTACCCTAATAAATTGATACATTTAGATCTTGCCAACACATTATTTTTGCTAATTAAATGTCAGTATGTGCCCAAGAGTGTAGCTCTTCAGCATCATAAATGTCACAAATTAGCAAATTGACAGTACCATTTACAACAATACTGGCCCAGACTACAATCAAACTCTGCCATGCATCTCCTGTGACACAGCTAAGGCAGAGCGGAAACAGAGCAGGAAGCTTGGGTAACTGGTGGAATCTGTTGGCATTGGTTTCAATGCAGAGGAAGCAGTTTTGGGAGCCTGCTCCTGCAGTATGCTGCATATGCTCTTTCCTCCTCTGCTATTCCCTGTTGTTTGTGTTGCTGGCTGTGGCAAGCAGAGAAAGGAGCCAGAAGTTTGAATGCAAACATGCTGGTAGAGAATGTCACCTTTGAGCTCAGGGAAATCAGTTGGTGAGATTGCCTATCAATAAGGGGTTCACATAATAGTCCCTAACCAAATCCATCAATCTTATTTAGTGAGATTGAATTATTTTTTTCATTTTGCTGTTCTGAATACTTATGACAGAGCAAGGTCTGCAGCAAAGAGCAAAGCTCCTCCTGTAACTCCTGCCTCTCAGCAAGGGCAGGGATTTTCCAACCAGAATTCTGTTACCTTCCACGCAGAAATCCAAGTAACAACTATTTCTATATTTCTGGATTCTGTTTCATTCTTTGCTCCAGAAATTCTTCTGCTTCATCATCTAGAGATCTCCATCTCTTTGGGGCAATTCAGATACAAGACTTCCTTAAACTTACCTCTTCCTTAAACTTGTACCTCTTAGTCTTCAGCTGCCTGAATCCACTGACATTAAATCTCCTCATTTTAATGCCAGTCCATGATGCAGCTCCAGAGAAATGAAGTTCAGTTGCTAAATCTGATGGAGTAAATTGATCTAGGGACTTATTTGCATATTCTGGAGTGTTACTGACCCTATTTTCTGCTACCATTACTGCTGAATTTTGGGGTTTGTTTTTCAACCTTCAATATATCTGTAAAATATTGCCTATTGCACTTCTTTTTTTTTTTTTTTAATTGGTCTTGCATAAAAATCCTTTCAAGAAAACACAACTTCAGGCTGTAACTGCAACAATTTCTAAAGCCCTTCAATTCAGACTAATTCTGAAGGAAACCTAACACCTGAAAGGGCACTCCGAAGTCACACACTACGGGGTGACTGGGGGTTGGATTTGCAATCGCCCCACGCAAAGCTGCTGTGCACTGCCACCTTGTGACACAGCCTTGTGAGCAAATCCATCACAGCAGCAAAGAGAAGAGGGAAAGATGGATAGCCACTGTGAAAACCTCAAACCAAACACTTATTTGCGTGTTTTGACTATAAATGTATTTAAGTACTCCAAAGAAAGACTTCATTTTTCAGTGTAGTACAGTCTTTAAAAGGTGCTGCTGTTCTCTTGGCTCCTCTTTCTGATGTTGCTATTAATTACTATTATTTTACACAGACCATTTCCTCAACTGCTGCCTAATGCTGTGGAAATTCAGTTCTCTAATCTGAGACCTCTGTGCCCTCCCAAAAGGGTTTTGGCTGCATAGTTTGTATCCACACATGTCAAAGCCACATTGGCATCTGTAGAACAGGTTTTCTTCTACCCATACGCCTGGTACCCTCTGGTCTTTGCAGAGCACACAAAAAGAGTGAGATGTGCTCCAACCAGATTTGGGACCAGTGAAAAGTTAATATTCTTCCTCTCACCCTAAAAAGAGAAGGAAAATTCACTACCTTCCGTTAAGGCTTTTCACCTCAGCATTTGTTTTTTGTCAGTATATGTTGACCTAAAGGAGAGAACAAACATGACTTTTATCCTGTGCTTGCTTGGTACATAGGAGGGCTGTGTTGTAGTTTCTTGTTTCCCTGAATAATTAATACAAAATAGCAGCACCAGAACTCTGAGAGAATCACTCAAGCAAAACAGAAATTCAATTATTTTTCTCGTGTTTACTACCAAGCATACAAAAGAGAAATCATTTCTCTAGCCCTCCTGTAGAACTAATTTTTCTTCATTTTTTTCAAGGAAAGCTATCCAAATCCAAGAGATCACAGGAAAGGGAAGGGAAAAGAAAAGGAATGAGAAAAAGAACAACTCTAACCTTCCCAAAAATCTAGTAAGAAAACACATAACGCACACACGCACATACTAAAACCAACCCTACATAGTTTCTTTTAATAAATAACCACCATTCTAATGTTTTAAAGAATCTAAAACATCTAATTCTGATTTGTGGGAATTCTTCATACTTAATTCTGGACTACACATTCTGTTAGACAGCCAGATGACTAAGCAGGGACCATCTCAGCTCTTTACCATTTTTCTGACCTTTGCCAACTTTCCCCATCTATAGAAAAGAACAAGTAATATTTTCTAACCACATAGGAGTATAATGAAAGTCATGACCTCACTCTATCTATAAACAGGCTTTTAAGACTTCAGTGAAAAGCACTGTTTAAATGCAAGTCACTCTGTGGTATCTGAAATCAAAATTAGATTTTATTAGGAATTATGTTGAGGGGGAATATTCGAGAGAAACACTTTCTTGATTGTCTCAAACAAAATGACAGGGAAACATTTAAGGTTTGGCCTTTGGAATGCCTTCCTCAGTGGAATCAATCTACAACAGTGAGGTCTATTATTAACATTAAATCCATTTTAGGATAAATACTAACACTATTTTCCATGTTATTATAGTTACGGAAAATAAAACCACTAGTAATTAAACCGACCAAAGTGGTTTAATATCTTTTATTTTCAAGAGCAAAAATTATCAAGCTCCTTCTTTGTCATAAGTATCTGAACAAATATAACTAGCCATCTGTGCTCTAGAGAGAGAAAAGATTTATGATGGTGATGCCAACATCCTTAAAATGAAATAGAATAGGAGCTACAGGCCTGACACTACAGTTGCTGGAAGAACACTTCTACTAGAAACCTGAGTCCACATCAAGGAACTCTGCTGCAAATCAACACTGCATATTACTTCTGGACCAGTCTGACAAACAAGTAGCCAGCTACCTGTTCTGTCTCATGGAGAACCTGAAGTCAGAAGTATAATTCCTTCCAGACAAAACCCTTTAGATTGAGTGCACACGGTTTTCAAGGGACTGCTTAGTATTGCCTTATTACTCAGCTCTACAAATATGCATAACAGAGTTCACAATTCAGATGTATTACTCACAGTGCATTGGGGGTTACATAGTTCCTTATGCACAAGCTGTCCTTTGGTGTATGCACCAGCTTCCCACAGAACTAAATGCCAACTGCTTTGGTTACCATTGCCAGAATAAATGCAGACCTTCCTTCTTAATTTCCTTAATTCCTACAAAATCTCAAGAGGAGAAAGAAACTGTTTAGCTTGTGATTTATTTATCTTTGTATGTAAGAAAGAACAGCACTCAATTCATCTAAGGAGAAGTGTTTCTCTAAGCAGAAACATTTCTTTTCAAACAGGTGAATATGTAATGGTCTTCTCTGGCAGTTTTATATTTAGTTACCTTGAGCTTCAAACATTATTCAGTCTGTAAATTTATATTCTTCTATGAAGGCCCAGACATTTTTGGAATCTTAAGTTCAACTCCTAAGTTTGATAGTTGTAAGCAAGCAAAACATCACATAACAGTAGAGTTGGATATAGTAACCACGATTTGAGATATTTTACTATGCGTACATCAGAACTATTGAGGGTGGCCAAAAACAGTTTGCCAAATATAAAATATAACTTCCAACTTCTTTGCTTGTAAAAAAAAGGGCAAAGATGAAGCTATGCAAAATTTATTTGAATTCTTACTGTTTTACAAGAAAAGAACACTTAGTTCACATTTTAGGCTGCATGGACAATCTAAAATCCATGTGTATATGCAAACAGAGCCATAAATTACCTTAGATTTGATTCAAAGAACCCAGCAGCAACATGATACATGCAAAAGAGCCAATTAGAGATTCCTGCAACCCTTCACCACAGCTTCACCTCACTTCTCAGCTCTGTAGAATTTCTCTTCCCTTATGGACTCAGAAGAGGATTGGGATTCCTATAGATGAACAATAAATGATCCTGAAAACTTGTAAGTCCAAGAAGGAGTGAGCTTGCTGACTCCTCTATTATCCAATAAACAAATATGAAACCCAGACTCCCACATGGAACCCAACTAAGGAACAAAGGAAGGCACTCTGACAGGGGATCGTACACCTACATAGCAATACATAGCCGTTTCATCCTTCATTTCTACAGACTCATCTAAGGGTCATGTTATGGAGATATTATCTCTAACACACCTGTACATATTCCCAACATATCTTTCATCAGTTGCTATGAATAATTACAACAAAATAGATGTTTGGTTTTCTTTAATTATAAATCTCAGGTGTTCTTGTCTCCTGCTCTATACGGTAAACTATTTAAATCAGAAAACAGTCGTGATATTTAGTTCATTATACAAGCAACCTTTTGGAGAAGTTTAAAAATAAGCTTCTACATCTTGACAGTCTAAACAAACAGAGCAGATGAACAAGACTTTTATTTATCTATCTATTTTCAATTGTTTTTCATTTTCCAGTGAGATCTTGTCAAAAATAGCCTGTTTTAAAAGTACTAAATCAAAGAGTTAGTGAGACTGATGCTGACTGCTTTTGTTGTTACTGTTTTTACTGTCAAATTTTAAGTACTGTTGAAGTGGTAACAAGTCTTCTAAAACTATTAAGAGGATTAAACTACAGGGCACCTAGATGTGATATGTTTTCCTCCTTTTTCCTGCTCCTCTGTTTCTTAATTTAATTCAAATTGGCTTTAAAAAGGAAATTTTTACAGACATATTTAAATTCGGTCTTTCTCACAAGGATGTAATTTCTGTAGGCCATTATTTTATACATAACTTCTTGCTGCTGTGCCTGAGAGATGCAGTTACTTTAACTTTATTAGCGAGCACTTCCATTTAGCACCAGGTCAGCATGGTGCTAATCTTCTGCTAAGGAGCTTTGTGCCAGGAAGGAGTTTCTCATGAGTAGTTACTGTGAGAATTACTTTGCATACTAAGTGTCAGCTGCTGGAGATGTGTGATCAACAGCCTGAATGTCTGCTGCCTTTTTCCTAAGGAAATTGCTTTAGTTTTGGTCTGAAAGTGGGAGGAGAGAAAATTGCCTCCGGCTGTAGGTAAAAAGTGCTAGAGATGCTTGATACAGACCTGTGCAAAGGGCAGGTGGTGAGCATGGCACTTGCTGGAATTCACGAAGTGTCTGGACACTGCTCTCAGTCATATGATCTGATTTTTGGGTTATCCTGTGTGGAGGCAGGAGATGGACTCAATGATTCTTACGAGCCCCTTCTAACTTGGGATATTCTATGATTCTGGAATATTCTTTGGCGCTGGCTGACTTTGCTCCACTCAGAAAACCCTGCCCAGAGCAACAACCACTGGTGCTGAGCATCTCATGCAGCAGAAGTCCCTGTTGATGCCTTCACCATTCTCCTTACTTATAGGCACAGGGGAGTGCTCTATCTTCGTGCTGATCCTCAGGACTCTTTCATGAAGTAATAAGGCCCACTGTATGCCCAGCTTGAATTTAACCTAGCCGCTGGGGTGAAAAGGAATAAGAAACTCTTTTATAAATACATTAACAGTAAGAGGAGGACAGAGGAGAATATCCACTCTTTGCTGGATGAGGCTGGGAATGTGACCACTGAGGATAAGGAAAAGGCAGAGGTTCTGAATACCTTCTTTACATCTGTCTTTAAAAGTCAGACCAGTTATCCTCAGGATGCCCCTCTCTCTGACCTGGTAATCTCAGCTGAGGAGTACAAGAAATACTGCCCTTTTCTGAAATTAAAAATTGTGCATGATGTGCAGGCACTTTGCACCCAACAGCTCCTGGAACAGGTGGTGACACAGACTGAGTTAACATACACACAGGTGGTGTCTGTGACTTGGGAAACTAACATTCAAATATCTCATTTATTTCACTATCTTATTTCTTTTTGAAAAATTTGTACATGCTTTGTTAGACCAGGAAAAAACTTCTGAACAGAGAATGCTTATTGAGATTATGCATTAGTTTTTAAGAAGGGTTTTTTGAAGCACGTAAGGAGAAATTTCTCACATGAAAACATAAGGGAATATATGCATAATTAGTTTCAAGAGCAATTAGTGAACAACATCCTTAAGGAAACACTTTATGAGGCTGGACATTAGGGATAAAAAGTCCTTTTATCTGGTGAAAATTTGTAGACAAGTGATTATCTTCTCCGTGACTTTTGGAACATACTGTGTGTTTGACAGACATAAGATTGGAGGCCTTTATGTGGTTTGCACAATTGCCATTAGCTGCAGGCCAGTTCCATGCCCCAAACTCTCCTGAGCTTAATGTCTGATACGAGCCCATCTGTAACTGAATTTAGTCTAAGGCATAGTGAGGTGAATAATACATTTGCAATTGTTCTTAAGGAGGCAGGAATCGAAAATTGTCATAAGAGCCAAAAAAGTGAAAGTAGAGTTTGATTAAAAAGTTAAGAAATAATTGTGCATTTTAAATTACCTGGTAAGTACTCAAACTATGCAGATTTTGTTCCCCCATCATGTGGTATTTCAACATCCCTTGGGAAAATACAGAAATGGAAAGTCTTTGAATTTCTGCTATGATAACTCCAGTGTCACTGGAGAACACATTTTTCTCTTAGAAGATGGCACCACGATATGGCCTGTCTCTACATTTCTGTACTTGCATTTTTAAAGCCTTGAAAACGTATCTTCTGAAGAGCAACAGGAGAGGATTAATTATAACCTCTGGTAGAATATTACCAAGTTTTGAAAACAATTTGGAGCTAAAAATACCAAATGGATTATTGGAAAAGGAAGCATCTGACCATAAAATTAACATGAAAGAGACAAGCTGAACAAAGCCAAATCTGCCAAATGGGCCTCTTGAGATGAAAACTATCTTTCCAAGCCAAGTCAAGGCAGTAAGGATCTAAGGGAAAAAGGAGGAAGGAGAAAGAGGAAGGAGATCTAGGTGCCCTGTAGTTTTCTTTTCTTAATAGTTTTAGAAACTTGTTATCACTTTAATGTTACTGAAAATTTGAGAGTAAAATCAAAAACGTCAGTCTGCATCAATCCCATTAACTCTTTGATTTGGTATGTTTAAAACAGGCCACTTCTGACAAGATCTCACTAGAAACTGAAAAAAGTTGATAATAACATACTTTCAGAAAAAAAAGAAAAAAAAGGTCGTGTTCATCCTATCTATTTTGTTGTCCTGAAAACAATGTACAATTGTAGAAAATTCAGTCATCATGTTAGCAAACAAAGAAAATAATCTTTGTAGGCTTTCCTTTTCCTTGTTTTTAAAGACATGAGAACTGCAAAAGCAAAGAATGTTATCATTAGATATCATCAGATATAATTTTGAACTCTCCTCACCTTTATCACACTGGAAACAACCACAACTTTCCAAAGGAATATAATATTTATGTTTCAGGATTCCTTCCCATATTGAATCACCTTGTGATTAAAACACTTTTAGTGCTTTTTCACTTGTCAGCTTCCTGCCTAACACAGAGAAACTTCATTTTACAGCAGAAAAGAAGCGAGAATAATTGTTCTTATCCATTTGATGAAGAGTTGAAGGATAGATAAAGAGAGGCTCACTTATATGTGGGCGTATACTAAAATACGCTGACATAAGACCTTGTCATCTGTACCCTGCATCCAAATTCTTGACACTTCCTCCTCCTACACATATGCAGTACTAGTTCCATGGCTCATTTTATCTTAGTTAAAGTGAACTGATTTAGAAGTAAGTCTTGGCAGCAATAGCTTTTTATTAGGGGAACGCACATGAGCCACTTCACTCACAGCACGCAATGGGCAGCTGGAGTTGTGATGATTTCTGCAAGCACAGCCAGGCCATGAAAGAAGCTTTTGTCCACAGCTGAAGCCCTGAGACAAACAAATATCAGGCTGGTGTGCAGACAGTTTGTAGTGTCAAAGAAGCCATTGGCATTTCCTGCCCCATGCTGTGAGACGATCCATGGTAGGGCTCTGTTGAACACTGATGAACAACTCCACAAAGCTGAAGGTTGCATATGTTAAATAGTAGTAGAGTGGAATTAGTATTGCCTGCTAAATGTGAGGTTAAAAGGTTCTGGTAATTGAAAGCATGAAGTGACATACTACAACTACAACTGTGATTTGCCCAAGGACTGGGCAACAAAAGAATCTCTATCCTTCATTGAATGCGGTGGGATACATTATCACCAAGGAGGAGGAAAAAACTGAGGATCTCAATGCCTTTGCTTCTGTCTTCAATAGTTAGAACAGGGTACTCAGCCCCCTGAGTTGGAAGACAGGGATGGGGAGCTCAAAAAAATCCTCCATAATTCAGGAGGAAACAGTGACCTGCTACTCCACCTGCACTGTCACAAGTCCATGGGTCCAAAAGGGACCAAAAGGGATCCACTCAACAGTGCCGAGGGAGCTAGGAGAAGTCATCTTTAATCAGGAATTTTGTCAACCAGGGAGGCCCCAGACGACTGTGACACCCACTTACAAGAAGGGTCAGAAGGAAGCTCTAGGAAACTACAGGTCTGTCAGCCTGTCTACAGTACTGGGGAAGGTTACAGAGCAGATCATTCTGAGCACAACCACACAGCATGCATGGGACGTATGTGGGACCACCAGGGGATCAGACCCAGCCAGCATGGACTCAGGAAAGACAGGTCCTGCTTGATCAACTTGATCTCCTTCTATTAGAAGGGTGACCAGCCTGGCTGATGAGGGAAAGGCTGCGGATATAATCTACTTGGACTTTTGTAAAGCCTTTGACTCTGTCTCCCACAGAATTCTCCTGAAAAAGCTGGTAGCTCATGTCTTGGACAGGGGTACTCTTCACTAGATAAAATACTGAATGGCACGATCCAGAGAGTGGTGGTGAATGGAGTTAAATCCAGCTAGCAACTGGTCATGAATAGTGCTCCCCAGGGTTCAGTATTATATCCACAAAGACAATGCACAAATATGGTCTCCCTGCACTGCAAGATAAGGAGGAGACTAAAAGAAGAGGGCCCAGCATTCATTTGTTTCTTATGCTTATTCCCCATGTAGTTCTCTGTTCTTCAATGGATGCTGTGTAGGAGGCAGGCAGTTTACATTTTTTTCTCTCCTTTTACAGCCTCAAGTTGAAGAAAGCCATAATACATGAGGGAATGTATTAGTTGGCTAAAGTACTAAACCCTTATTCACTCAATATTCAGATGTCCACATTTCATGGGAGATGGGAAGAGTGGAACAAGTGATGTTGATTTTGAATATTAGTACATCTGGCATGGATTTTATTCCTAGCATATGTTAATAGTTTGTGCTTCAATTAAAGAGAAGGTAGAAGACAATCACACTATATCTGAAGTGCCAAATGTACAGCATTGTAGAATCTGTTGTCCTGTTTCCCAGCTCCTGAAAAGTTTTTATCCATGTAAGACGCAATCAATTAGAAAACTGTTCCTGAAAATTTCCTTAATTAAAAGGAAACACCAAGCAATTCTCCTCCAGAAAAGACAGACTTCACAGTTTTGGTAGTGTTATCCCCACTGGGAGATGAAACATTGAACAAAAAAATTTATAGAGACTAATGTTGAGAAATACGAAGAATCACAGGTAGCTATTTTAAACAGAAAAATGTTTGTAAATCCTTTAGGAAATTGACCACAAAAACTAAGATGGCATTGATTTGCTACTTCTTGCATACTTCAGTTGCAAAAGCAACTCAAACACCAACATTTCACATACCCATCTATTATAAATGTGTGTTACCCTACAAAAGGTTATGGAAATTTTCTTCTCTATTTCACTACTGAAAGCCTGATTCTCAGCTTCTGGAAAGACATCCTAAAAACATGTTCTGAATCTGCAGAATTTGGTTCCAATTCATCACAAAAACTGCAGCCAACTGAAGTTAGCAGGTCTATTTGGAGGTCTCACATTTTTAGGTTAAGCATTATTTCATCTCACTTAAACTCAGCTTTGATGCATGTAATTTTTAACCTTTATTAAACATGAAGCATTTTTATGCAATATTTTCCACTTTATGCGCAGTGTCAGAAAGCAAGTCTGCACCAACTATTTACAAGTGCTACAAGAGCTCTGAACAACACCAAGAGGAAAGGCAGTAGAGGATAATGAGAAGGAAGGAAAGAGAGCTTTGCAGGCATAAGGGACATGTAAATTACAGGAATGGTACCTGACTCTTTACTAGTAAAGTCTCATTCATATCTCTAAAAATGGACTGAAAATAGGGGATTACAAGGATTCTGTCACAGACTCTGCCTCACTGATGACAATCACACTAGCTTCCTTGTGCAAAACCTGAGATTAAAACTTACTTTGTATTTTCCCATTTCCCATTCTTAAAGATCTACGTATACTTTTTTTTTTCTACCAAATAATAGCAATGACAACAAATCATTCCAAGCTCAGCATCATCCAGAAGAAATGTCATTTCCATTTAAAATAACTGGCCAACTATAGAGTCTGAGAGATACAGCACTGGGTGGGAAACAGCAGAGGAACTTGCTGTGCTAGTAAAAAAAATTGTGGGGTAGATTTACAACACTCCCTGGATTAGGATGTAAGAGATTAGCTTTCTCTTGAAGGAGATGCTCTTTTTACAATGACCAAGACTGCAATCCAATACAAAGGAAGTACATGGTGTTATTGGTGGTGAAGAGTTTCTACACTCGTGTTCCAATCCTTCTTGTTTACAGAAGCATGAAAACTTCATGTCATCACTGCCTATCTGCTAGGCTTAGATTTGAATCCTGCCATGCTAACATCATTGGGCTAACATTTTGTTTCCCTTTACTTTGATTTCTGCAAAATGAGACCTTTTACATTTTCCCTGTTTATTTCTGCTTCTGCCTGCAGTAGAAACAGCTCTTGTACTCCATTTGTAGGCTCCCAACAGCAGGAAATCAATATGGGTTTTGATCATGAAATCCATTCATTAAATGACTTTTTTTTTTTTTTTTGTTTGTTTGTTTGTTTAATGCTTATTTAAAAAAAATTGTGTGTTTAGAAAAGTATTTGCCTGGGCTTAAAATGCAGGTAAGCCCTGGAGATCTATTTGGAGATCTATTTGAAAATTAAAGAAAATATTGAGTGGAGATCCATACTCACTGCAAATCAATATAAACTTTAATGCTTCTGGTGCAATACAAATAGATGAAAGCTGGTTGGTGGTACTGAAAAGAAATCAAGAAGAGTATTTTAATCAATCTGCCATCTACAAGTTAGATTTGGTATTTCAACTGTAGGTAGCACCACAGAAATACAGTGCCTCGTTACACAGCACTAAGCACTTGGCTCAGCGCTCAGAGGGCAATGAAAGTGAGAGAGAAAAGGGCAAGAGGAAAACAATTACTTTGAAATGGTTAGTGGCTTGCATTATGGGCTTCAAAAAAAAAAAAAAAAGGAAAAATAAATACTAACAGGTCTTTTTAATTTTTTTTTCTAGATGTGAAAAACCCAAAGCAGTACATGAACTGCATAATACAATGAATATTCTTCCCGTTTAATTTGGCCCAGTTCTCCAGTGGCATCCTGTTAAAGCATGGACAGAGTTTTGTTTTGCTAGTTCTGAGCTCAGTGACGTTTTTGAGGTCTGTCTTCCTTCTTAAGCTATGCTCCAAAGCATGCCTAGGTTTTGGTGGTGAGATTATAACATCTGCAAATACG
This sequence comes from Tympanuchus pallidicinctus, assembly GCF_026119805.1. NCBI lineage: Eukaryota > Metazoa > Chordata > Aves > Galliformes > Phasianidae > Tympanuchus > Tympanuchus pallidicinctus. Next base: position 2,059,708 of record NW_026294802.1, read on the forward strand.
AACAGTCAGCTGAGGAAGAAAAGAAGGGAAGGGAAGGGAAGGGAAGGGAAGGGAAGGGAAGGGAAGGGAAGGGAAGGGAAGGGAAGGGAAGGGAAGGGAAGGGAAGGGAAGGGAAGGGAAGGGAAGGGAAGGGAAGGGAAGGGAAGGGAAGGGAAGGGAAGGGAAGGGAAGGGAAGGGAAGGGAAGGGAAGGGAAGGGAAGGGAGAGGATTAGCTATTGCACTGACTCTGCAAACTGATTCCCTGCTGCAACCTAGCATCAGGGGAATGAAAATTAGACTGGAAAAGGAAGCTACAGGAGATTTACATGTCAACTTAGGAAAAAGTTTTTGCTTATTGAAATAAGACAAAAAAAAAAAAAAAAAAGAGGTTTTTTTCTGCAGAGAAATTAAAAATATGGAATTTTTCTCCAAGTCAGAAAAAAAAAATAAGACGTGGGATAGTATGGGAATAGTATTTCTCTGCATTGCTTTAGCTGCATGCTTTTTTTTTTTTTTTTTTTTCCTTCCAGGACAGCAAAGTGTTTGCCCTTTAAAATCTTCATTCCCCTGGCATCTCTGCTCTTGGGTATTTCTCACTAGTGCCACAAAATTTTGAATTATTTAGAGAGCTAGGGAGGGGAGAAAGGCAGCAGTTTTGAAAAATATTGTCATAATTCCCTGGTTTTGAGTACTAAGAAATCACCATCAAAAGCATTCACTGAGGTATTTTGGAATGAGAAGCCTAATGAGCCAATATCTGGGTCTGATCAGAGAACTGAATGAGCACAACCACATCCACACAGCAGAGCAACTGAGTACGTCATTATAATGCATGTGTGCTTCCACAGGACTGCAGAATCTGCATGTAGTTAAAAACAGAAAGGATAGTGCAACTCCTCTGTGGACTTCCTATGCATAGTTCATCTTAGCATCTAAAAGCATCTGGTTCAGAAACATTCACTCTTCATCAATCCACACTGTCTTAAGCTCTCCATTATACCAAGTATTCACTGCATAACCAGCCCTAGGAAGTCAGTGGAAATTAACATCCCTATTGTTCAAATTTCAGCTTGGTTTGGACTTCAGTATATAAGGCCCAGTCCTTATATATTAGAGAAAACTGGCTCCAAAGTGCACATTATAAGCTGGGCTATTATACAGTTATTGATTTTTGATGTTGATACAGCCTCAAGAAATAAATCTGCTTTTTTTTTTTCCCAGTTTGTTACTAGTTGATACTGGATAGTATCTTGCCATTTGCTTCACATGAAGTGATGTGATATTCTTGTTCATCTTTCTTCTCAAAGAATGTGACTCAGTAATTAGGATAGGGGACTAGAAGTCAGAAATTCTGGCTCTAAAATTTTCCAAAGATCCCAAAGTGACTTATCTTCACTGATGACTACAAAGATGTATGCCCGATATGCTGCCCTTCTGGAATAAGTAAAAGTATGCTAAGTATGGCAGCCACATGTGAATGCTTACAAATATTTAGATAAAAGTTTATACCTAAAGCAATACTGCATACAGATTGTGTTTCAGTTTGAGAAGTACTCTGGGATACTTTTGTATTAAAGCATCTATATAAATGAAAGCTTGAATATCTCCAGTGAACCATTATGGATTTTGAATTGCAAAGAGTCCTTAAACAAAGTATAAAAACCCCATCATTATATAGCTGTGAAGGTGCAGTTACATTTTTATTTTTCACAAAAGTCTGTCAAAAAAAAGTATTTTACTGAAGGAATATCATCTTCAACAGAAAATTGCATCCACAAATTAGGAAGGAAAGATGTTTTACTGAAGGACACCAGTACCAGCATATTCTGCCAGTTCACAGTCCCAAGCAGAACTGTAATTACACAAAGAGAATAACTAGTAGCTTCAAGAGTGCTTATATCACTTTGACAAAGAAAAAATCTTATTCCAAATCTCAATTCTAATACCACCTTTTAAAAATAATTCTGCAAGATTTGTCCAAGTCTAAGACCCACAGAATTCAGTAAAACAACATGATAAACACTTTTCAATACTATTTTTTGTAACAGTGAAAAAGTGAACTTTTAAATGAAACATGGAGATTAAAAAGACATAGTTTACACAAAGTGTCTTTAATTGGATTTCCACTGACATTGAACAGATTAGATGACTAGAGCCAAGCAACTAGGAAGTCACTACAGAGATGTTTACTTTCAAAGTTCTTTATATGTTAAAAGAATCTGTCTCCTAAATGTTAAATCATAGAATAATTTGATTTGGAAGGGACCATTAAAAGTTATCTGGTCCAATCCCCTAGGAGTGAACAAGAACACCCACAACTCAATCAGATTGATCAGAATCCCGTCCAGCCTGACCTTGAATATCTGCAGTAACAGGGTATCCACCACTTCTCTAGGCAACCTGCTCCAATACCTAATCATCCTGATTGTAAAGAACTTGTTCCTTGTATTCAATCTAAGCATCTTCTCTTTTAGTTTGAAATCATTTCCCTTTGTCCCATCACAACTGACCTTGCTAAAGAGTCTGTCCCCTTTTTTCTTATAGCCCCCCTTAAGATACTGAGAGGCCACTATGAAGCCTTCTCTTCTCCAAGCTGAACAGCCCCAGCTCTCTCATCTGGTTTTCTTAGGGGAGATGTTCCATCTCTTAGATCATTTTTGTGGCACTGTTTGGACATACTTCAAGAGGTCCACATTTTTTCTGTACTGAGGACTTCACATCTGGACACAGTTTTTCAAATTAGGTCTCACCAATGCAGAGGGGAAGGATCACCTCCCTGACCTGCTGGCCATCCTTCTTTTGATGCAGCCCAGGATACAGTCTAACTTGCCATCCATCTGTGCCCCCACATCCTTTACAGAAGGGTTGTGTTCTATTCTTCCATCCTGTAGCTTCTTTTGATAGTGGGGGTTGTCACAAAAGAGGTGCTAACCTTTGCAGTTGATTTTGTTGAATTGCACCTGGACCCACTGCTTTTGCAGTGTCTACGTCTCTCTGAATGTCACTGCATCCCTCAGGTGTATCAATCACACCACACAGATTGGTGTCATCCACAAACCTGTATGGGAGTACACTCAATCCTGCCATCAATGTCATTGATGAAGACATTAAAGAACATTGGTCCCATTACTGATCCCTGAGAGACACCATTTGTCACTGATGTCCATTTAGATATTGAGCCATTGACCACTCTCTGGATACAACTGCAAAACAGTTCCTCATCCGTTGCACATTCCACTCATCAAATCCATGTTTTTCCAATTTGAAGATAAAGATGCAATGTAGGACCGTGTCAAAGTCCTTAATGAAGTCCAAGTGGCATCCATGGCTCTTCCCTTGTCCACTGACACAGTTATCACATCATAGAAAAGCAACAAGATCAGGCAGGACTTACACTGGTGAAGATATGCTGATTATACCACCTCTATCTTTTCTGTATGCCTTAGCATGGTTTCTAGGAGGATCTGTTCCATGATCTTACGCAGCACAAAATTGACAATAACAGGTTGTCCTTTCCACCCTTCTTAAAAATAGGTGTGATGTTGCCATTTCCAGTCACCAGGGATTTCACCTGACCACTAAAACTTTTCAAACGTCATTGAGAGTGGCTTGGCAACTACGTCAGCTAAATCCCTCGGGGCTCTGGGACACATCACTTATAGACTAAGACCTAGTAATTATTTCTTAGGTTTTTCCTATTAAAAAGATATATAGTCTTTTGGAACAAATGTATTCTATAGACCCAGGTTACCCTGGATAAACAAGTTTGATAAATGCCTATTTAGTATCTAGAGGCCTACACTTTATTAAATGTCACAATGAGCATCACACAAGGATGTGATATGATAAAGCTGTGTCTGAATATCACATCCACAGACAGTCTGCAGAGTGTAGGCTTAAAGATTTTCTCTATACAGTTTTAGTGGTATTTTCTGCATATGTAAAATAGGATTGCTGAGAGGAATAAGGAGGTATGTGACATACCAACACATAGAGAAAAGAGAGGGTTTTTTTGTTGTTATTGTTGTTTGTACCCAAAAGAAATCTCCTTTCAGCTCTGCTCCCTAATCCTTGAGGACAGATTATTCCAGGGAAGTTTGACTAACTTCCTGAAGAGCTGGAAACTGGCTTTCCTAATATTAAGCTTCCTTATTTTAATCTTTGTCTGTCCAAAATTCCTGAAGAGTGTGAACTCCACCACTGCATGGTGGCTACAGCTCAGACAGCCAGTTCACTCACACTGGTGATTCAGCATTGCATACCCCTGATGGAGCTGCCTATTACCTGGCTCAGAAAGTTGTCCTCAGTACTTTCCAGATGGCTCCTGGATCACCTACAGCTTGTCATACTACTGTTCCAGATGTCAAGGTGGCTGAAGTCCCCAGCAGAATGACAACCTCTGACCACAACGCCTCCTGTTGCTGGAAGACATCCTCATCAATAGGCTTCACTTGATCAGAAGGTCTGTAGACACCAACCACACCAAGTCTCCCTATATTGCCTCAGTCTCACTCATAGACTTTCAACTTACTGTTAGCCATTCTTCAGGGGCAGCTTTTCACATTCTGTTCCTTCCTTGATGTAGAAGGCAAGGTCTACTCCTCTCCCTCCTCACCTGTCACTTCTGAAGCATCCATAGCCATCAATAGCCACATTCCAGTCATGGGAATCACCCCACCAGGTTTCATTGGCTTCCAGCTCCTCACATTTCCTTCCATGTGTGTTTTCCCCACATAAAATTTCTCAAAATGTTATAATTCCAGGGCAAGTAAAACGCTACACATGGTTGGCATGAGCTACACATGGTTGGCATCAGTGAATACAGGAAGGGCGAGGGATGTCATCCTCCTGGACTTCCACAAAGCATTTTAACATGGTCCCTCACCACATCCTACTCTCTAAATTGGAGAGGTATGGAAAATAGGAATGCAACAGAACTAAGGAAAAAAATTAAAAAAAAATCAGTTCCAGAGAAATTCAGATCTGAGGAATTCCACAGAAATTCAGTGTTCAATCACAAAAATAATGAAGTCAGAAGTATGAAATTATACCCCTTCCTGGTTTATCTTAAAGTACAAAAATTAAGACATTTCTCTGCCAATGGAGAAAAGGCAATTACTCCCTACTGTCTTTGGTTTAGCTTTGTATTATCACTTCTTGGGGAAAAATATTTTATCTTGATTATTCTCAAGGACTTCTTAACTGTTCTTTGAACATCCTCCTAAGGGCATCTACCATCATCCTACTCATTATGTAATCCCAGCTCATTAGATGTTCCATCACATTTTAGTTGTTTCAAGCAGGCACTGAGTGAAATAAGACTGTTTACTCTCATTTGGTGGAGATGCCACCTAGACTAAGGGTTTTCTGAGACTTGTTTCCTAATTATCACAGCAGTTTTACAAATGCTTTACCAGCTGGCAACATATCGAGAAAAATGGTGTGTAAGGAGCTGATGAGTAGGCAGTAATTCGTCAAAACTCCCACATGCTTCTACAGAAGAGGAGGAGAGAGATCCAGGCAGCATTTCCTGGCTAATAAAAGCCTGGACTTTAATAACACTGGGTAGTGGGAAAAGTATGTAACAGCAACAAGAGAAGCCTCTTTCAATCTTGCACAAGAAACTGCTCCACTTCTCACTGTTTCATAGAGAAGGCTGGACCCCTTCTGGGAAATGCCAGTTCACCTCCTGCCTCAGCCAGCTCCTCAGCAGATGCTCCTAAGGCTGTGGCAGGTTGGACAAGCCACATCAAACATCTTCCTGCTGCAGAGCAGGAGCAGGGACAAGGTCACCTGAGGAAACATGAGCCCCTTGCCCTGCCTGGAGTATGGTCAACTGGGACGTGGTTGAGCACACCATATGACAGCAGTACCATGGAGATGGTGAATTGTTCCCATTATCTATTCCTGCTGCACCACACACTGTCACTCTTCTGCAGATTTGTTTCATTTATAAAAATCTTTGTGTTGATACATTTACCTTTGTGAATCCATCCCTGCTGAGGGTGACCTGCTGCCCACACACACAGATTTGGCTCCAGCACATGCTCCATGCTGGGAGGAAGCTGATGGATTCACCAGCAGCAGCACAACACTGGCTGTGCAGCAAAGGCCAGGAAGGGAGCGAATTCCCACACCTTGCGAGACAAGGAGATGGCCAGGCTGCCCTATAAGCACACAGCAAGGAAGTTAAGATAAAGTATCTCTACAAGAAAATAGATTAACAATTAATTTCAAACCCCTTGGAAGAAGTGATCTCAAGCACATAGATCCTAATAGACTCTATCAATTCATTTGAAGGGCCTAAAGGGAATTGATGGATAGCAGATGGCAACATGTTTCCTTTAAAGTTAAAAACATGACTTAACTTTTCTTCCCCCCATTTTATCCCCTAGAGCATAACGATGCATTAGTACAGATACTGATGCAAGTTAATCCAAAGGAGTTTGCAAAAATAAGTGAATAAAAAAAAAACTACGAGTAACATTTACCAACAGCTTCCTTTTTAAAAAATTAAAATAAAAATCCATGTTCATGGACAACATAGCTACTTAAATTCAATAGAAGAGCACAAGAAAACACCATACAGAGGATCTAGATATTACTTGATAGATTGCAATAATTCAGGTCATCATTGTTTCATAAGAGATAAATTGAAAATACTGCAGGTAAATTAAGTCTGCTTGCTCTGGTTGTTGAGATTTGGCTTCTGATCAAGTAAACCTTAAAACCAGATTTGTTTTTTTTTTCTTTTTTTTCTCTTTACACAAGCAACAAGATCTGCTGCAGATATAGACAAGGTAGATTATGGAAAGAGTAGTAATCTGCCAGGGGAAGCAAAAGAGATATGGCTTTGGTGCCAGTTATGTCTTCTTCAGAAAGTAAACTTGCTCTGGCTGCCATGATGCAGAGGTCAGAGCAAGTATGTCACTGGTATGGCTCAAGAGTAGCCATTTCACCTAGAACCACTCATGGCTGGCATCATCCCTAAACTGGATGTTTGAGGTGCGTGGCTTTGCACCTGACAAAGGTGCATAGGACCTACCCACAGAAGACAACTCTGAAATCCCAGATGTCCTTCTGCTGCTTACAAGCCTGGAGTGACCATAGCTGGATTATTATATTACTGCTTTTTTGAAGAGTATAATAGAAACCCTGTCAGTATGCAGATAGCTATAGTAGACTGATTTAAAGCTCTCCATTAACCTGGGATAGCAAATCAAGAAGGTATTAAGAGAGTTACATCAGAATTTAATTATATAGGGCTTAATGTACACAGGCATGTCTTACATTTTCTCCCAAAAACAGAAGGATGATTATATAGGAAAATATAAATGACAAAGTTTTTGTACAGAGAGCACTGCAGATTCACAGTTTGGAAGCTGGTAGTCACCTCTTCGATGACATTCAAGGTTCTCAGCCCCCACACTTCTGAGCTTTGCCTTTTAAAGCACTCTTTTGCATGAAGAAAAAAAAACAAACCTCAATTTGTTAGATTGTATTTTAGTTGAACAGAAAAATTGTCCAGAATAGCAGTGGAACTTCATCTCATATTGCATCAAATCTTAATAAAAACAGCATAAATTCAGACTGGCTTTTTGCAATCACTGGCCATTTAAAGCCTTCTTTCAGCCTAAATAACTCAGTGCTACTTAATCATATTCTCTATGCATAGCAGGAAATTACATCAAGTATCTCAGAGCACAAAAATCAAAGAGTATTAGAACAGGAGCATTCAAGGGAGCATTCAAGGTCACACTTCTAACTTCAGTTGAAAAAGAAATCTTACATATCCAAAACCAAAATATTTTACTGCATGTTGTCAATTCTGCACTGAAAATATTTCTGTTTGTTGGGTAAAGACCTTTCTGTTTGTAAGTAAAGACCTTTCCTTCCTTTTTCTAAAAGCAAATCTCTCTTCTTTTCTATCAGAACTGATACCATAGCTGTACAATAAAACTACAATAAACAGATACCCCTCCCCCCCCCCAAAAAAAAATCTTTCGCCATTTACAAATTGTCTCTTAAGCCTCACTCTTAGCTAAGAGAGGTTTATTTGTTCAGAATCTTAACATGTAACTGAAGAAGGAAGTAGTAGCTAAGCTGGCATTTATGCCTACTTTACAAGAGAGGGGAATGTCAAGGCTCTCCTGCAGGGAGATGTCCAGCAGACATATTTTCTACATGGAAGACAGTACACTCCTTTCCTATTCTTTACGGCAACATTCATCCAGAATCCCACACTCTGCCCTGGTTTCCATATCAGAAGTTCAAGTTCAAGTGAAGCTGATTTATCTGCAGCAAAGTAAACCAGCTCAGGTCAGTGACAAAGCAGAGGGATGATGATGAGAGCTCTGAGAGCTGTTCCAAGTGACTGATATGTTGTAAACAAAAATGTTAGAAAACCTAAGTCAGGGCTGACTGAAGGGTGTTAACATCAAGTAAGCAGTGAAATAGCCTTTGTGACTCATTTTCTGCATTATTGCCAAAGCTCTTTTGTATCTTCAAAGACAGAACATCTTCAAATCTGAGTGCGTGTGAAGGGAAAAAAAAGTATTTTATCTGAGTATTTAAGTTTTAAAAATATCAGAATGCTAAGATTTGTCTCGTGTTTTTTATACTGGAAAATCTGCTAAGAACACAGGGACTATGTATATCTTTGCTGCAGTGGACATACGAAGTTTTTTTACAAATGTTTCCTCCCTTTTATGCCAGCAGTGGACTCGCACTGACAATTCTGAACTTGAAACATCTCTCATTCTCATCTCAGTGTATAGTCCAAATCTAAACCAAGAGCAGGCAAGAATTTAAAGAAGTTCAGCTATACCATTTCTCTCTTTTTTTTTTTAAATCTGACACATCAGAAACTCTAGTGTTGTTTTTTTTTATATATATTTCAGTGACAATAGAACTGTTGGAGAGAGTGAGGGAATGAGGGAAGAGAAAGAGACAAAGTGAATGTAAATACATTTTCCCTCACATTTGGAAGGCCAGATCTACCCTTAGGAGTTAATCTGGCATACTGTGGTATGTCTTGTCTGGTTTAGGCTGGACCACAGGACTCTCAATATCAGTCCTTTAACAATGTTTGTATCTTCCTATGGATTGCAAAGAGTGGTAAGTAAGTGTGTCAAAGGAGACCATGGTATTCACGCTGCTAAAGGTATTCCAGCAAGAAGACAAGCTAACTGCAGCCTCCAGTTACTCTACTTTGACTTGCCTCAATATTTTTGCTTAAATTTGACTCAGCGTCACATTTTCTTAGCAATCACTGTACTTCATTCACATCAACAAGTGTCTGCATTTCAATGTTTGCTCTGTATTTTCGTGATAAAGTGTAATTTACTTTAAGCAGTGTCTAAAACTCAAGCATTATATGAAGAAGTCTACTTCATCAGGTGTCCTATGGCAGGTTCCAAAGCCAAGAGCTCTCACATCACACAACAATTTTATAAGTTCCTCCACTGGACATTTCACTGCAGTTCTATTTTGTACATATGTATTACAGATTTGGATTTGTTCTACTGCAAAACAAACTTGTTGAAACCATTCGATACATCCAGTCCCCAGGTGGTTAGTCCTGAGGCCATGACAGCACCAATAAACAGCAGGTAACTGGAATGATTTTTACTAAAGTGTTAACACGGAGTACAGCAACATCCTGTCTAGATGACACCTAGCAGTTCAGACTATTACCTTTTACTGAAGCCTAAGGTTTATTTGAAGGTAACTGCCTGCTTCAATTTTTTACTCCACTGCAAAGATTGAGTCTAGGCAGATACATCTGAAAAACAAGATTATAAAGCAGATCAAATAGCAAAATAAACAACAGCATCCTCCACCTTACAAACCAAGGTGAATAAGCACAAGAATACTGAAGGAGCACTGATTATTCTCATATCATATGCAGAAAGCAAATCTCAACCTGGTCTAAATTAGGCTGCTAGAAAGATTTTACACTGGTGTCCAACAGATTTGAAATGCAGATGACTGAGACGGATATTTGAATATGATGAAGAACAAATATCAATCTTAACTCTGATTTTTTCTAATTATGGCATGTATGTTACCTGATATATCATGAACACAACAAAGCAAAGCAACCTAGGAAAGTACCTTGCCCAGCAGTGCAGTTTTTTCATGCATACTCCTAGTTCCCACAGCATAGTAGCAACCTTTTTCTCTATAAGTTTAGAGGGGGTTTTCTGCAGCTGCAGAAATGAGGAGGACAAACATAAAAGGCCAATTTTCTTTGTATTCAAAAAAAAAAAAAAAAAAAAAGGCCATCATTCCCCCTACACACTGTCAATTACATGTATACTAAATAAGGAAACTGCTCAAGTGGTTCTTGTTATGAAAGCCAAATATAACAACCCCTTTAATTACAAATTTAACATGGTGAAATCCACTGTTGACAGATGAGCTCAAATGTATTGTAAAACATTGACACAACAATGAGAGTCAGAATATTTTATAGAAATGCCATTTTGAGAATAATAGGAGAAAAATAGGAATTTAAAAAAAAAAAAGGAAAAAAGATGAAGTACTGAAATAACAGTGTACCATCAAGAGGAGTTGAGGGATTCACAGGCAAAAATCCTGGAGTTTGGAAGAATGAATAAAAAGCATTAACTCCTCACATGACTTAACACTTGTCCGGTTCAAACTGATTCACAGGAGCCCTACATTCATCTAAATTCTGCTGATGTCCTTCCTGCTGTATTGCCTACATACACAGCATACATACCTATGTACAGAGAAATGCTTGCTAATTTGTAGTTCATCCTGATGTCTCGCAAACAGCAGACACTGATGAAGCAGTGCTGAGTAATTTCCTAGGTGAACTGCTTTCCCTGATTTACACCTAACAGTGATCTGTCACAATTCAGGCACTTTCAAATAATGACTGAGTCACAGGAACTATTTGTAGCCAGGCAGGAATACAGAGTATGAGTCATACACAGCATGGTACCTTTGTGTAATCCTGCTTAACCTTTAACCAACTCTCCACAACCTACATGCTTTTGAAGGTGATTGCTCTGCAGTGTTTTGCCTGGATGCATGTCTAATCATAGGCAGATGTTAATGCTCATATATTTAAAGGAAAATAAATTATCTATCAAGTTTCACAGGAACAAAAAATCAGAGGTCACCTGAAGCTGTGGAGTTGTACCTAATGCAAAGTAGAACTACTTCAAAATTGCAACTGAGACTCCACAAGGACAGTTGTACTACCTCAGGGAAATCACTGAGCTTCACTAAGTTTGGTCAGGACCAAAGGCAGGACAACGCTTGTAGTTTAAAGGACTAATTGTTACTGAAAATACCATGAGTGGAAAAATTATTCAACTTCCTAGGTATGCAACAAGCCTTACTTCTTTTATGAAACATAAGGAGCAGCAATCAAAGCCAAGCGCAAGCAGTGAAATCCATTGCTTTCTGTTTAGCTAAAAAGATAACCATAACGTGTTGGGTTGTTGGCTTTTTGTTTTTTTGTTTATTGGTTTGTTTGTTTTTTGTTTGTTTGTTTGTTTGTGAACAAATGATAAAATGAAGAGGGTGAGTAAAAAAGATCTGAAAAGGTAACGTCACCCTTGGGAGAACGATGGAATTTGTGATTGGTCACAAAAAAAAAATAATGCTTCTCCTGTGGGCCACATAGACTCAAACAGGTCATAAACTGAGTCTATATTGCTAGCATCTATTAGCATCATGAATTTTAGCCTGTAGGCTTACCCTTGAATGCTTTTGCTGTAAGGGGCCTACAGGTCTGAGGATTAGAATCATAAAATCATTAGTGTTGGAAAGCCACTAAGATAATCCAATGCAACCCATCAATCCATGCCTTGACCACTGTAGACCATGTCACTCTGTGCCACATCCGCACACTTCTTTAGTGCCTCCCTAGTGACTCCACCACTTCCCTTTGCAGCCTGTTCTAACATCTTACTACTCTTTCTGAGAATTTTTTTTCTTCCTCGTATCCAGCCTGAACCTCCCTAACACAACGTCAGACCAGAGAAAGCAATTACTTTGTATGAAGGATTTACTTAGTGTCAGTAGGCATCCTTGCCTTTTAGAAAACATCCATAGGAGTTTGGTCTGTTGCCGAACCATTTCTCTGCTTCACAATTACTGCAAGAGCAGTTTGGCACATTCCGCTCACGAAAAAGCAGAATTGCTTCTGACAGGTCCCCAATAATACCAGGCAAAGTATTTGCAGGTAGGCAAATAGTCGGAAAGAAGAGTTGAATTCACCCAACTGGTGAAAGAGATGTCTGGCTACACAGCACAGCTTCTCAAGATACAACGTCAGTCCAAGAGATGCTCTCCCTCCCATGGCTGGGCCATACGTAGCCCAGGGTGACTCCACTATTCTGGTCATGTGGGAAACAGAGATGCAAACAATTTGCCTGTGCTTCCTGCTCCCTTCAGCAAGTGCTCAATCACTGGTTCAAGCTGTGACCTAATAGTTCCCCTACTGGCACATTCTTGAAAGGGCAGACACAGAATCTGGGAGTGACAATAGTGTTTCTATAGACACATATGCTGTCATAGAACAGCAGAAACGAGGGGTAAGTTTTATATGTTTTTCTCAGGCTTATTTTAGGTGTATTATGAGGTATATACAGTTCTGCTTCTGCTGAGGTTAATGCAAATTGGGAAATGTGTGAAGCTCAGCACAGATGGTTCTGAAAAAGTTTGTTTGTTTGTTTTTCCCAACATACAGATTTCTCCAGTACAGTTGAAAGCTTAATGAATTTCCATTCAAGTCTCAGAGAAAGATGGCATATTACAGCCTGAGGTATAAGAGTAGAAGAGCTTCTTGTGTACTGAACTAGCTCCCTATAACATTCAAGCAGTACTCTCCAAGACACGCATCCTCCTCTTGGGAAACACTTCTTGGTAAAAATTCCCTCCCATTTACATTCTGGCAGCTTTCTTAGAGCAGACACAGCGCACCCAGACTTCAACTGTATCTTGGTGCTTGTCATTATGATTACTGAATCTAATAGCAAGCAGGTATGTTAGTAGCCAGCCTTCCTTAGGGTAGTAAGCTATGTGTATATGTAATTCACTGTATCAAGGAAAGTGACATTTTATCACAGACAGCAGTAAGGAAGTTAATTACAGTGTTTTTTTCATTCTCTAAAAAGATACTAGTTACTTTTCAAAAGAGGGAAGCTTGTAGGGATGCTTCTATCTTCTTCAGACAGATGAAAAGGTTCCAGGATATTTTGTCATGTTAGTCCTGCCCTCGAATTTCCAATTCTCCCAGCAGAAAGAGTCTAAAACTCAGGTGAGAATGAGAGGCACCTTCATGTAAGGGCACAGAGAGGGGACTTAAATAGACCCTACTTAACAGTAAAGCACTATTTAGTTTAATAGCATGTAAATCAAAGTTTCAGGGGAAAATAGCCTGAGAAGTAGGCTGGGAAAATAGCCTGCTTAAATGCTACTAATAATTTACCTAATAGTGTAGGGGCTACTGGTTTCTACCACCTGATAGATTCACTGGCATCATGTAAAACTGCAGGCACTGATGTCTAAGTGGAAATGGTTACCAGAAGACGTATTTGAATCCATCATTTGGGGGTATAGCAACATTTTCAGTAGCAGTATTCAACCTCAAAAGAGATTATTATTTTCTGAGCTAGAAGCAGGTGTTTTTGGTCATAATTAAAGTCCGTGAAGGTGAACTGCCTCTTACAGATGCCATATACTGGATCTAGATTTGTTTGCTTCAACAACCATTTATCTATTTAAAATTCAAATGGCAAATCAAGAGAAACATTTGACTAACACTACTACTTAGTTTATATGAGTCCCTTTAAGAGCTATCTATATCTACAGCTTCATTTGTAACACCAGTATCTCTGTTTAAGTGTACTATTTGGCATTGGAAACAGCCAGAATTGAAATTCAATAGAACAAGTTCTGAGTTTGATCTGGTAGGAACCAGCTTACCCTTATTTTCCATGCTCTGTTTCAAGTACCACAGGTTACATACATCAACAGCTCCACTTCTTGTCAGGTCCTTATAAGCACTACTTGATGTGGCATTAGGATAGCAACCTGAGGATGTTGAAGGGAATGCACAATGGATAAGGCAAGGAAACATTCTCCATGCATTCCTACATTGAATTCTTCATACTACGTCAAGATACCACAAGCACCTGAGGCAGTATATGTGGAAAAATGGTAAGTCAATTCTAGTTCTAGCTTCAGATAGTGTATATCAAAGCTGGCCTCCTATAACATTGTGCCATCTGTTAGTTAGCAACAGTTAGAGATGGAGCAAGAGCAGATTTCCTATTGATTAAAGTTGGACACATACAGATGTTACTACTTAAAATTACACACAATCAAGCTTCTTGTTACCGTTAGGCTTATATTTACTGAAAGAAAGTTAGATTATAGTATTATCTTTCCCTTTGTAAGTATTATCTTTCCCTCTATAAAGACATCCCTGTGTCAAACTAAACAGGAATACAGGAATAGCCCACCATTTTTACAGCATAGAAAAAGCAACCTGCTGTGAGAGTCCAGCACAGAGCCTTAGACCACCATCTAGATTCCCTCAAATAAGGAGATTAGTTGCAGTTGGCCTATAGAATTTAAATAAGCATCTCACTGCACAGAGGTAATGTTTATTTCCTCCCAAAGGATAGCAAATGCATGGGCAGATAACAAAATGCAAAAGTTAAAAGCCATGCTAAAATATAAACTGATGCCACTACAGGAAGTAGAATTTTAAGAGAAAACTTCCAGTATTTAATTTGCATCATTGCTGTCAACAAAGTGAAGGAAATTACTTTGTCAGTTCTTTGCTGATGAACTAGCAGGTTCTCCTGTTTAGCTTGATGAAATCTGTACTCAATTTCCATAGTAACAAGAGCAACCAAATATCCGCAGAAAGGGATGGACAATATACTACCATATGAATCAGATTCAGTTTATATCCACATTGTAGAAACATTTCAATACTGGCCAAGTCACAGCTGGGCAACAGCAGCTAGAAGTCTCTGTCCTTGAATTGTACGCTGTCACTCTCAAGTTTTCATCTTTCTTCTTAGAGCTTAACATCTGTTCAGGAAAGTTTCCAAAAAACATTAAAGCATGTCTCTGCATCTCAGCCAGATGTTTTCACCTGACTTCTAAGCACGCTACCCAAATTCAGGCCATAGTTGGTCCTTAGCCATACTCTGCCACATACATTGCTTACTATGGTGAGTATCAGTCAAAACAATTTTATTTTTTTTAACCTAAAGCAGGCTGCTTGCCTACTATACACACAAACTCTTTATGTTCTGCACATCCAAGGAGTTTCCTGTCAGATTCGCTACTAAAGATACCTAGAGGTTGTAAAGAAATCTTAATAACTCATTGACCAGTATCATGCTCTTTTTTTATGGAAAAATTTGCCCACTGATGTTATGTTTGTAGCAGGTAGGACTTCTGTCATCAGGTAGTAGGCAGAGACCATACGCTCACTTGCAGCCCTCAGCAAGAGGCTCATAATGCCATCCCAGTTTGTTTTTCGGGAAGAAATTCTTGCTCCTCATCTTAAAAAAGAGGCACCCTAAGACCTATCTGCTGTCTGGAGTTAAGACAGGCAACATGCAGTAGCCATTAAGGTATGGAAGTCCCTTCACAGTTCTCTGAAAGATGTTGATAACAGGCCACTAAAGAAATGCTGCTTGCAGGAATTATCATTATAGATGTTTCTTCATTCTGAAGATCAATAAAGTCCCAGAGGCTGCCAAGCAGAAGTTGCACACACAACATTAGAAGAGTGGACAGTCTACTCATCTCGAACATCAAATATGTTTGGAAATGGGGACAAAGACCCTCAGCTACTTCCCAGGAGGCCTTTACAACAGGATCTCCAACAATATGCATGTAGTAAAAGCCATATAATTAATTTGTTTTGAGTTTTTTTGTACTCTAGCCTATTTAATAACAACAATAAAAAAAATGATAGACAAAATCAATCAGGGATGTGATGGAGTCACCAGTCCTGGAGGTGCACAGGAAACATCTAGATATTGTACTGAGAGACATGGTTTAGTGGGAAATACTGATGATATGTGGACAGTTGGACTTGATGATCTTGGAGGACTTTTCCAACCTTGGTGATTCTGTGATTCTACAATTCTACTTGAATTATAGTGCTGTTTTTACATACAGTTGTGTCTGGAACTCCAGTAAGTCTAGAAACTCAACAGCAAATTGCTAAGGTAACTTAAGATATTAATTTAACTACATATTTCAAAAAAAAAAACAAAACAAACAAACAACCAAACATATCAGGAAAACACTTTTTAGTGCAGGACAAATAGTCAACAGACTGACTACTGTCCAGGCTGTACATGCAGTAAATGCAAGAAACAGCACTCATCTGTTGCATCTGTCCTGCATTCTCAAAGGATGCTGCATACATTCCTCGTTCAGTAGACTTCATCTTGTAGTACAGATGAAATAGATAAAAAGAGAAGCTGAAATAATATGCTGTAGCCTTAACTGCAAGGGCCCAGTACCACCCAGTAAGGCGTGGCACAAGCTATGTAGCCTCTTTTCATCATATACACATTCAGAGAATATTATTTTTAAAGAAGCAAATACATCTTCATCATTTTTGGACAGTAGTATTGTCCCTCAGGCAGTGGGTTCTTACATCCCCTCTTATGCCTCCCTGGCTTCTACTGTCACT
The DNA here is from genome assembly GCF_026119805.1 of Tympanuchus pallidicinctus. Classification (NCBI taxonomy): domain Eukaryota; kingdom Metazoa; phylum Chordata; class Aves; order Galliformes; family Phasianidae; genus Tympanuchus; species Tympanuchus pallidicinctus. The sequence continues at coordinate 2,076,402 of NW_026294802.1, forward strand.
ATTAAAACATGCTTTCAAAATTCCAAGATGCACAAAGATGATGAACCAAGGTCACATACAGAAGACAATATTTTTCAAACAAGCAAACAAACAAACAAAAAATACCCTACAATCCCACCTACACTCACCTACATTCATCTAAAAGACAGTTTCCTTCTCCAGAAAAAGGAGAACTAAATCCAGAAAAGACCAACTTTTAAAGAATACCACACTTTCCTCTGGCTGTATCTTTTAAGCATAACAGCTACATCAGACATTCACATACCTAAAAACTACTTCATAGAACACTGAATCAAAACTTAATGAAAACACAGCTTAAAGATACAGCTTAAATGAAATTCCAAACCCTTTATACATTGGCCTGCTGTTCTTGTTTTGCCTCTAGCTACTGGCTCAGAGTTCACGTAATTGTACTGCTATCTAATATTATATTGAAAATTCAGAGATGTAACAAAAAAAAATATTTCCTATCCTAGAAGTAAAGAAAAGTAAGTGGGTTCTTTTCCTAGAGTTTGGGTCTTAAAGATAAGCACTTCACAATGGCTGATTCTAAGTAATGCTTAAGTCTTTGATTAGCAGTGATGTGTCATTCAAGTGAATTCGCTTAAAAATCGACATTTTCATAGTTAACATTTGTGTAGTGGTGGCTTACAAATCCAAGAGATTATCCTTGATCTTTCATTAAAGTCAAAGGTGGTGGAGTTAAAAGGAAAGTAGGGAACATATGAGGAAAAAAAAAAAAAAAAATAGAAAAACACATAAACAAATTATAGATCTGAGTGTTTTTTCAGGAATAAACAAACAAAATGACAACAAAGCAATGAATGTTAAGTTTGTATCCTGTATTTGCAAACAGGTCATATCCTGTCATATCATACATAGTCTATGAAATTCCTGCTTCTCTATTTCTCTGTGTTCTACTCTCAAGATGGGTATAATAGTACTGCCTTGACTCATGATCCTAGAGTAAAGACAAATCTATTTCCAAATGTAGACAAGCTGTGAAGCTTTGGTCATAAGCCTTAAGACAAAATGCTACAGATTTTGTCGGCAGATGAGAGAATTAGAAGCAAGGTAGTAAAAAAGACCCGATAACTTGGCCCTTGTTCCTTCTCATAATGATGTAGAACCAACCAGTGAACAGAGGTAGATTACAACGAGAACGCAATAAATTTGTCCAAATTCCAGGAATGCAATGATGCCAGCTTCAGATTGAGTTTAAAAATAAATTTAGAAAGAAATTCAAGGGGAAAAAAAAATCAGAGTGAAGTATAGCTGCAATAGTACTATTTGCCCATTGCCTGCAGCAATATATGACACAGCAGGCAATACTTCATGCAAGCAAGGTGTACTGCAGCCCCAGGATATTTCCAGCCCAACCCTCACCATCTGCAAGCTCACAATCTTGCAGAGTTAGAGAAGACTAACGTTGCTTACACAAAGGCTGAAGCAGACTCAGAGATGATTAAAGTGGCCAGGCCAGTGGAGAGGAACAAAGTGCAATGATGCGTTGGCATGGATGACTCTGCAAACTGAAGGTGATTTTATTCAATCTGTTAATTACCTACACTGATGCAATCAAATGTCATCTGTGATGGAAATCTGTTATAAATTTTTCAGAAGTACAAAATCTTCAGTGAAATCCCAGAATTTCATCATGGGCTGAAGAAAGATACTATAATCTGAGTTACACATCACTTTTCCACAGTTAGCAGATTTTTTAATCCAGTTCTCTTTGCAGTTAGATTTATTTGAAGTTAGAACTGGCTTAGCATTAGTGGCGTATCACTTAAGGCCTTTGCTCCTTCTGTTACCCAAACAAACACAGATTTGATATATGAGCACTTGCAGTTTATTTATAGGAAACAAAGTGACAGACAGAGCTGATGGAGGCCATTCACTCCCTTCAAGTTGTCCAGCTAGGCAAAGCAAAATAAACTCCCACCTCTGCATCTGGGAAAAGGAAAGGATGGTGTGAAATGGCATTATCTTATGCCACTAGAAGATACTCCAATATTTCCAGAGCAATGGCCAAACACGTCCACCTATCCATCATGCAGTTGACAAATCTTCAGAAAAGACCAGGGTGACAGAAACATGCTCCTCCAGGCTCCACAAATAGTGCACATGATTGGACAGATTGCTGGAGTTAATTACCAGGTCTTCAGAGGAGATAATAGCTGATGCTTGCATTCTGCTGAATGGATAGCTAAAATATATACTCACATTTCTTCCATCTGGGGCTCATTTCAGGATCAATATTTAAAATATTCTGCATTTGACTCGTTAGGAATTGCCAGTGCAAACCAGAGCACTGGGGCTGAGCCTCATCTCCTACAAAATGTGGCTATTTGTTTCTCCTGCCCTCATTGTCAATGGAACTGTCTTGATAGAAGACGGGTAATAGTCGTTAGGGGAAATATTGGGCAAAGTTTGATAATCTTATTAATGAGTCTAGGTAAAAGAAAGAATACACATCCTGCAGTGAATTACAGTATAAAATGACTTTTATGGATCTGATCTTAATTTCAACAGTAAAATCAGCGTAACTTCAAACAGTTCACAAACTCTTCCTTCCAAGCATCAATGATACAGAAGGAAGACAAACAACCCTACCCCTATTTACATGACCATCCCTGTTAACATTCTCCTCAGGTCCTGTTCCCACCTTCCTCCAGCCCTCCTCATTCCAATCCCTGCTAGCTCCAAAGCTCTGTCATGAGTCCTCTGACACCACTGCCTCTGCTTGGCCAAAGTTTGACCAATGTGATGACGGCTAATCAGGTGTCCATGGAGCAGCACAGCTGTGATGGCACCACATCCCAAAAATACTGTTAAACCAAGCTTGACAATGTGCAGGCACTGCTTCAGGCCAGTTTGGCTCCCTGGACCCAACATTTGCAAAGCCCATAGGAACAAAGCCCATGTTCAGGTCTCAGGGTGCCCCATTAGGAGATGGGGACAGTGGCACACTCATAGCATTGCTGAGGCCAGGCTCGTTCTCTGTCTGTTCCATAGAAAGGGTTCAGAGAACCCAGCTGAAAAGTTCCACATGTATGATGTGGCTCAGGTCAGGCCTAGGGGCTCATGGTAGTCCTTGGTGCCTGGGCAAGAGAAAAATGGAGCCCATATCCCAATATTTATAGGCAGAAGGTGAGGACCCAGTGAAGTGGTGAGGTGGCTTAGGGCAGGGACTGGCTTTGTGGTGCTCAGCAGCCCCAGCACGGGTGGCACAAGTTTTCCTTAGAAAATCTAGCTGAGGAGCAGAGGGGCTGTGCAAAATGAAGTGCAAATATAATGCAAAATGAAGGGCAAATACAGTGAGAAGGGTTGGAAGCATCTAACATCCAAGGTGAAGACTGGGAAATGAAATGCAAAGAGGTAACTGACTTAACCATACACAGGCTAACTGCAACACTAGTGGAAGAGAGACCTGAATGCTCCAGATTGACTCTAACAACACCCTGCTTCAGAGAACAGTAACTTGAAAAAGAATGGGTAAAGAATTTCCAATCTGCAGGTGATTAAATTTGGCTGGCAATCGTCTCCACCTGAAATGAGTGTTAATGTTTAAGATACTAAGCTGCAAAATGTCCTTAGAGACATTTTGGCACAAATATAGTACCTCTTAGAAGGATCTTTTAGAATTTATCATTGAGCATAAGAAAAAGCAATTATATTATCATGGAGAACCTTGCATATACATTCAACAGTCACATCTGACTTTTTTTTTGTGGGGGGAGGGAGGTCATATTTTAATTTGACTGTCTCTCAAGCAATCTTTTTTCATCATCAACTTAGGAAACTTTTCACTTCCCTTTAACACAGGTAAACATTCCTTTGGTTCTCTGAATTGAAGGTTAACAATATATGTTGAATTTGAGTGGATCCAGTCAAATAAGTCAACACATCTATACAGAAAACATATATAACCTCCCAGCTGAGAAGTCCTAATTCCTATCTCACGCCTGACTCACCGGCAAATTACTTCAGAGAATAGGACCTTCATTTTTGCTTATAAAAAGTCATACCTATTCCTGAAGGAATGCCTTTATTTCTGTTGCCCATTTGAAAAGTCAGAATGTACTGCACTTTATTGAAATGATCCATACTTACTGTTTAAGAAAATGGTTTTTTAAATAGATCTAAATTAAGTAAGTTTAACCATCCCTCACACATCCCAGTCTGAAGGAGCACCCTAGCAACAACCTTTAGCATTTTGCAAACATTTGCTACTAATTATGGATTCTTAGAACAATAATACATAGCTTCATGTTTTCAGGAAAGAGGCCAAAAGCAGACTCAAAAGTAAGCCTTAGCTTTTAATTTAAACCAGTGCCATACAAATTCTCAAATATACATTGCAAAATTTTCCCAAAACATTGCTCTGATTAATGGCTCTGAAAACTTGTAAAAGCTCAGCTGTCAAGCATTAAAATGTAGGCTGAGAAAAAACTCATGTAGAGAAGTTAAATAAAAATCCTTTGAAAAAGCTTTTCCCTGTACCCTACAGAACAGCAGCACACAACAAAAATCCCAAAAGCCATAGGACTCACTCAGTACCAGCTCAAGGTCTCCCATACCTGTTGCTAGCAAGTAACTCAGGCTCTATGGCAGGGTACTCTGACCTCATCTCTGAAAAATCCATCAGCATCCCATAATCCATCTGCTCAGATTCCTGTATACACAACTGTCCTCTCTAGCACAAAAACTCCCCTATTACTGCTTGAGTGTCTTTTAGCCCTCAAGTGCTCCTTCATTCCTTGACAATAAGCAGACAAAAGAGGCAAAATGAAGCAGGGACAGAAGAAACATTATCCTTTCTAGATTTCTGCTGTTTTCATTATCAGATCATCATATCCTAACAAGAATCCAAGATGTACTTGACAACATCTGCCCTAGATGACATTGTATGAGCGGAAGAGTTGGTTAAGATGACTTGTAGAGGTCCCTTCCAATCTCAGCTGTTTTGTGATTTTTTGCTTTGAAGAAGCTGTAAGTGCAATAGAAATTCAACATGGATAACCCTTTACTGAGAAGCAGAGTCAGGAATCCTCAGCCATATCCCTGTGATGATCAGCTGGCATACTTCTAACAAGATACTCTGGAAGAGGCATCAACTGCTGAAGAACTATCAGCCGATAGGAAAATCCCTAGTTAAGCAACGTGAGAGTGTCTTGTGTTTCTGTTGTTGTTGTGTTCTGGTTTTCATTTCCTTCTCTTGTCAGTCAGTAATAACTAACATTTTATAGATTACTTATAGTAAAACTCAAATCTGTGATCCTAACATGATACCCTTTTAATTTTCTTGGGGAAAAAAAAGGCAGGCATCACAGAAGTATTTTATCTTCAGTGCAAGAACTGTACTCTCATAGCAGGGAAGAATGACAAAAATAAGTAAAGTTATCAGATTATTGGCACACAGACTCCTGAACATTTCAATTGTGATAGCACAATTCTTTTTCTCACACACAAAAAAATGAGAATATGAGAATTGTCAAGGAAGTTAAAAAGCTCTATTGTTTGCTGAGGCTGGAGCCTATTTCCATCTTCCATGAGATGTAACAGTGGATTCCAACATAACAGACATTATAGTTCTCTGTGTGTTTAAAAGTAAAAAAAATAAAAATAAAAAAAGTATTGAAGCTTTTATAATGTGTTGGAAAATGGATGTTCTTCTCAGGGCAACAGTTCCTATGTCCCCTGCCATGAGACTGAAGCCTGTTCATACAACTTCAAAACTATCACTAGAATAGAAAAAATCACCACTAAGTTTCCCTGGGCTTGGTGACTGATTTACTGCAGTACATCCAGCATGACTCATGCAATTTCCATCAGTCTATGCTAACCTGTCAAAGCACAGTGCCTCTAATATCCTATGAAACAGAGGGTTTAAGTCCTGTATCTCCCAGAGCTGAGTACCATGTGCCACAGCTCTGCCCCAGATACTTCAAAAAGCTTACTGCAAATCCAGTATGTGTGAAGGGTAGATGGGTGGAGGAGAGAACAGGAGGATCAAGAGGCCAAGAGACCCAGCTTTTGGACTCATGCAAAGTCCAGTTTTTACTTCAAAATTTAAAGTAAGTACTGAACCTGTAAGTGTTTGACAATTGTGCTGCTGCATTTTCTCACTTGGAGGATTCAGTTAACTGTAGATAAGAAGGAAAGCAATCATACAAAAAAGCAAGAGAAACCACCTCCTGTATCTGGTCTTCCCTTAGGCAAAACAAAAACTTGGATGTGAGTCTTCTGGAGCTTTGGGAAAATCTGGACTGCAATCCAAGTGCTGCAGTTTTGGCCAGCTCTCACCTAGAGGAAGCATTAACCTTCAATCTCCTGAGGTCTGGGATATCATGGGATCATAAAGATACTGAATTAAAAATGGATGGTTTTAAATAATCATACTGATGGAAAAATAATTATGTTTTCCTTGAGCTGAAGGAAAATATGTACTGAAGAAACCAGACTTCTAACCAAAGATATCTTAAGATTACATGAAATCATAGGCTTTGTTTTATGAAACAAAAAGTGTGGTTTTAAACGATAAATATTTCTGCTTCTATAGCATACTGCAAAGTTGGCACAGATACTGTACAACTAAATTTTCTCACTGTAGCACTTGGAAATTATTGGTATGTCTCACATTTTAAAGATGATGTTGATAAACTGTTCAAGTCATCTTTGTGACAGTCAGAGAAGTGACCTTTTCAGACCCAGATTTTAACAAATGCCACCAGTAAATGTACTGGGTACAATTATTAAATCGTTAGGCAAAGCAAAGGCTGAGACAGCACAGCCATTAACAACGGTGAAATATCCAGTGAGAAATACAAAAAGGGAAAAGTTTGCTACAGATCTGAATGATAAGAATAATGATGATAATCAGATTTAAAACATGCCTGATAGTACTCATTCTTTAAGATGAGTTCATACTTCTTTTAAGCTTCAGCACTTTATTTTGGTTAAGCAAAAGCAGAGCTTCTGCTACACAGTGTGTGCTCTGCTGTTAATGCATATAGCAACTTGCAGTTTACAAAGAACTGTTTCCTCTCCTGATAGTCTTCATCCTCTATGGTTAAGAAAATAGTACTTCCAAACACTTGGGGTCAATATTCAAGCTGTGATGCTTCCTGTTATTTGTAGTTCATGAGATGTCTATGCCAATGTTTCCAGGGACTTTTTTAATTAACCAAATCCCATAGCCAGTAAGCCCCAGTATGTGTTTTCCTGGTGTAATTCATGTGTGATCAATTTTGCAGATGTTAACACTGGAAATACAGACACTCATAAGGCTAAAGGCAACTGCAAAGCAAGCAGGTACCAGTGAAGTCGTGGGAGCAAAGAGTCAGTAGAGATGGGATACTAATGGCTGCAATATCTTCCCTTTAGAGGGAATAAAAATAAACAGCTCTCCTGTTTGTTTTTTTTTTTATCTCCCACAAAATAAGTGGGAGATAAAAACAAGCAAATGCACTAAACACTTTGAAAGGAATTGATTTCTAACCTCACTCTTTCTTTCTGTCCTTGGTCTGGTGTTCTTTGCTGCTATTTTTTCTTCCTCCGAGAGCTAAGGAGGTAATGTTGCTGTAGTGCAGAAGACAGAAAATGGAGAAGTTTTTCTGTTTGAAATATCTAACTACTCTTTTGTCCTGCAGCCAACAAGGTGGGCTAGGATACAAATCAGAAATAGTTTGTTGTTTTCTGGGGCAAGAACCAGTTTGAAGTATCATTCAAATAACAGAAAAGGTTAAATTTCACACCCCTGTACAAATGAAGTGGCATTTTGCTAAGGAGGTGTATTTCTATGAGCACGAGAATCAGCATGAAACAACATCATTCATTGCTTCTTGCTGTGTCTGATTATCACTCATTACCACATTCCTATTTTCTTTTGTACAAGTGTGTACCATAAAGAAGAAAGAGCAGGGTCAGCAGATGACTTACATAAACGGTCTGCATTAAGGTGTATGGCATGTCTTGGAGCTTTTAAATGTTAAGATCTCTCATGTTTTATTTATAAAGCAGTTTTAATAAGCACTTTAGAACTCCATGGATGTACAGTCCCAAAGCAACATCATCTTTCCTAATTTTGTTCTCTGCACAGTAGACACGTTCCATAAGCCCCAAAGAATTAAATGGCACCCAAGTCCATATCAGAATATCCAAGGCATTATAAGGTTTTGTGGTTCAGTCTGCACAGTTGGCTCTGTAAGTCATCTGTTATGTATTCTGAAAAGGAAATAGGTTGAGAAGGTGGTGAAACAAAACATGTTAATCCCCCCAGATTCAATAGTAGCAGTCAACAGTTAGGAAAGGAAGAAAAACTAAGAAATACACTCAGATCCATGTAAGAATATGAAGAGGAACATATTCTGTATTTTAGATTGGTTTTACATTACTAGCTATTGCTTCCTTTGCGTGAATAAGATTTAACCAGTAGTAGACCTGAGAATACCACGAGCAGAGCATCCCAATGACTATGAGAATAAATGCACTGAGATTACATGGTAGAATGTTAACCATAAATAAACATATGTTAGTTGAATTTTCCCCAGGGAACATGTATCTGTTCAGAGTGAAACACTTCACAAAAATATATTTCCACACTGTTTTTTTTTCCCAGGGTTGGGGTGAGGAATAATTTTTCCCACACTTCCAAGAGAAGCAAGAGCTCCAGTTAAGAAATTTTCTGAAGCAAATGTTTTAGTTATATTAGTAGGAATATGTCTCTCTTTTTCTATTTTTTTAAACTTTTTTTTTTTTTTTTTTTTTTTTTTTTACACAACGATATTGAAAGGATAGAAGAAAACATCTCACTGTTATTAATTTACCTACTGTTACTGTAGAATCTTGTCATTTGTAGTATTTTGTTTTCTGGTTATGTTTTCAATAAATTAAAAAACAACAAATAAAACCTTGATTTTCTTCTGCCTGTTGGACAACTGCAGTTGTCAGTACTTTGGATGATTTATACAATGTGATCTTGGCTCAGCATAGTTCTGTGTTCTGAATGAATTGTTGAGTTTCAAAGTTTTTTTATATTTGATTTTGTTCTATGCTGATCTGCATGTTTAATTTCAAGAAATTGACTCCATTTGAACTCTCTGACCACTCTATTGTCTTCCTTGACCTCCCAGCATGCCAGAATCTACACAAGGTCACCAGAGGGCTGATGCTTATCACAGGGGGGAATCCAGAATCCAGAGTTATGAACTCAAAGACTATAAATGTACAACTTCTCAAAGCCCTTATTCAAAGGGCAGAGTAAACTAGGCTTACAAATCCCTAGCAACGCTCATTTTGGTTCCCTCACCTGCTTCCATCTTTTTGCAAGGGTTTTTGGTACACATTTATCCCTATAGAGTTCCTCACGTTAATTTTAATGTTTTTCTTTGTAAGTCACAAATATTTAAATAATTCACCCACTGAACTCCTTAATAAATAGCCTATCAGCAATGCTCAATTTCCTCTTTGAGAGGTAATTTTCAAATAAATGACAACATGAAGGCTTACAGGTAAAATCAGTATTTTGTAATTTTGCCTTCAGTTCCAATTGCAGTAACAAAGCTGCTTTTTTTTTTTTCCCTACTGTGATGTACTGCACTAAGCTGTGAATCTGCAGCACTCTCAAACTGCTCACTTGGGAAGTGAACCAGTCTGTTGACATGACTTGGAGGCTTCCATTAGCTTCAGTCCCATGAGTCAAAGATTCCATCTTCAAGGAGATCTCTGACAACCTGTTCTAAGCAGAGTACAAAGAAAAGCTGAATATAGAAATTAAAGTTTTTCAAAGGTAAGAGCTCATGCATGATCACTTTTTCAAAATAGAATAGCTGAACAGAAGAAATAACTTTTTCAGCATGTTTCCTGTGGATGTCAGATTTTTCTTCTCTATTACCCTTTGTACATTCTATTTAGTCTTACAGAACAAGACAAGGCAGATTATGCTGAGTTTTTTTGGTGTAACTTCTTGTACCTCAGCATCTCAGTTTCTGTCACACAGAGCACTGGCTTGATCCATTGCAACAGTAGGCAGTTACTGCTTGTAACTTTATCCCCAGAACAGTACATATCAAAGCAGTATAACAATACAGTTTAATTTTAAAAGGGCTCCAGAAACAGCATCTTTAAGGATAGCTATAGCTCATCTATTTGTACATTCCTCATATCTTAATTAGCAAGTCTGAGCAAAGGGATTGTTACCATGTAGAAAAGAATATTTTCAAAGAAGATCTGATGAAAGCCTCCTGCAGCAATGTCCTCCAAAAGTTCCTGCTTCCAGGACTCCTAAGCTAAAATGCTACACCTTACATTCATTTAGCTGATTTGAACATTGCCACTTTCAGGGGTAACCGGAAGCAAGAACTCACATAGTTCAGACATCTCCAGCACACAGAGAAACCCAGAAGAAATAGAACATCAGAAGATCATGTAGCAGTCTGAGAAAATCTGCCTAACATAGGAAAAGATAACAGAACAAACTAGCATGCACATTTTGTCAATTTGCAATGTGAGACAACAAAAATCTCAGTGCAGTTTCAGAGTGTTTCAGAGTGTTTGGTGCTTTGGTTACAAGGAATAGAGTGAGGGGGCAGAAGTACAAGAGTCATTTATTGTGTTTTTTCCAGCAAGCTCCAGCCAAATGGCCTGCTCTGTGTGGAATCTTTCTGAATATGTGAGAACCCAGTGAGAACTATCACTGATAGTGGATGGTTGGACTGGATGATCTTGGAGGGCTTTTCCAACTTTGGTGATTCTATGATTCTATGCCAGACTGCAAGCACAGGCAAGGGTACACCCTCATAGATACTACTGTAAGACTTTGAGACATGACTCAGTTATAGACAAACTTGGTGCTCAGTGTTCAATTCCAAGAATGTCAGTTGCTACTGAGAAATAAGATGAAAGACAAGAGTTCAGTGAAATAACTCTATATACTCAAGGTATGTAATGGTAGAAATAAAGAAAAATAAATAAGATTTAGGAATGGATTATCAGATGTGTACATTGTCACATCTTCACAGAGGTGACAAAGTTAAGAGAATCCACTGAAGATAAATATCTTTCTCAGTGGAGCAGCACTGTAATCCATCCAAGGCAGATCTGGCATAACATATCTTAAGTACAAAAAGGACTGAAAAATAAAAGTTCAAAGTAAAAGAGAAGCTTGAAGTTAAAAAGGGGGAGAATGTGATGAACATTTATGTGACCCTGGGATGAGGTGCTGGGAAGAATATTCTCACATGCACAGTGCTTCAGACTGAATGAAAAATAAGGTCCTTTCTTTGTAATTTCTCTGAACCACTCAGAAACCCTCTGAGCTTGGGAAATAATGTTATTCCACGACAGCTGTGAAAAGAGGAAGTCACAAAACTGGTCTTTCTCACAGTGTCAAGAAAAGAGCTACTAGACAGCAGGACACAGAGCAGCCTCCAGTGAGAGGAAGGATCTATTAATTGTTCAAAAACAAAAATAAGAATCACTTTAATGGCTAAAGGGAAGAAACTGCACAAAGATTAGATAAACATAAATAGAAGGAGCTGGGATCAGCAGACTGCAGGAAATAAAGCTGGTGGAATGCTTCTATGAAAAAGAAGAAACGTGTAATGGTTTTATAGACTTGTGCATCTTAAAAAGGCACTAAGGTATGCTTCTGATGAATTGGACCTTCCCCTCCCTCAGCCTTCACGGACCAATGGTAAAACTCTTAAAAGAATGGTAAATTGAGATACTTCTGAGCCATGCATTATCATTCCTGCAAAATAACAAATTTGAATTCATTTTAAACAAGTTATAGAGGAGCTACTATCATCAAATGCAAATCATTAAATGAGCAAAGAGTAAAACATCTGCAAATGTCTTTTCGTGCAGCAATGCCTTTTCAAGAAGTGCTCAGGACAGAAAGAAAAGCAACGTGATGATGTTCATCTAGAGACATATGAAACTACTCCATGCACAGTTGAGCACAAGCATTCCCAGAATTTAGAGATCAGAGCTAACCTCAGATGCGTTCTAGCCTATTGTTATGTTTTATTCTGGCTCACATAAATATCAGGCAATTGAGTAACTACTTTACCATAAGTTTAACCCCCACTGGAAATACTGAAGAAAACTGCAATGGCTTGAAACAACTGCTTTAATCAGCCACAGGCAGATGAGGATTTGGATTATGGGAAACATCTGAATGAAACAGGTTGATTCCAGCAAAACTCTTTACAGTTGGAAAGCTCTCTGGTGTTAATTTCAGGATTTCAATGTTGCTGTGCATAAAAGCAATGTGATGACTGGACCACAAGCTAATGCAGTGTATTGTGGAGAATAGACATAATGATATTTGCATGATAAACAGGTGCATGTATGGAACAACTTAGCTGAAAGTAATAAAGACTCCTGGGAACACCAGGTTTTTATGGGAGTACCAAGCTGAAATCTCATCTTGTCTACTGCTTTTTGCAAGAGAAAAAAATAAATAAAATTACATTTCTCCTTTAATATACATCACCCTGCATGCTCTCTTTTTCCCCCTGCATATGTGGTGGGGCTTGATTAAAGCACCTGAAATACTTGTATGAATCTGGCTGGAGTCCATTTAGTAATGGACTTCATTGTTTAGAAATAACCATCAACATTCATTAGAAGTATGCACCCTCAAAAAAACAGCATATGACGTTGATGGAGAATCTGTGCCAGCTGTCTGAAAGCACTCCAGAAATATCTATTCTTACATATTTCCTAGGAGTAGCATTCACAGGAACCAGGCTATCTCAAAGTCTGCAAAAGTTTTCTTTTGGTAATGTGCTGCAGCTGTTGACTCAGATGCTGTGCTTTGCATGGTCACCCACCTACTGAGATCCTGAGCAGACACAGGTGGTAATCAGGAATGAATGAGATGCTGGCAACAAGAGTATTCATCACTTAGACAAAAGAGGACCTTTATCATTGACTCGCAGAGAAAATTGACCATTTTTTTCCCCCCTTCTTTCTTTTAAATGATATTTTTGCTGTCAGTCCTGGTTTTAGAAGAGTCAAAAAAGTCTAGCTGCTTTCCTTGTAGTTATAGATATATTCCCCAAAAGAAATATCTTATAGAACGGCATAGATGCTTTACTGTGATATGTCATAATACGAAGAGTCTAGATATTGACTGAAAACAAGAACTCCAAGACCTCACCTGTTGCTAGTCTGGCTAGAACATTGCTATTTTTCATTTTCCTCTGTCATAAGATGGGAAACTACAGTCCCAGCTTCAGAGCTGTTGTGATTTGGAATGTTTACAGAGTTCAGCCTGATTATAAGAAACAGCCTGTCTTAGTGTTGCACTCTGAGATGCTGAGGATGCTGACCATCACTTTTACTTTCAGCAGAAATACATACACTGCTGCAGCTGCAGCCACTGGGTCTATCCTGAAATACCTGCCCAGCCATTAGCAGGAAGAGCTGCTCACACTGACCCTCCTCACATCAGATCTGGTGTGTGAAATATGATGTGGTTTTTTTTTTAAATATTGATATAAAACTGTACGTTACAAATCATATTGCATGGGCTATAAAATATATAAAATAACACACATATAAAAACCACTTTCTAAATGTTAATATATGTGTGCCATGTTACAATGATAGCACAAGAATTTTAGTACTGCAGCAGCATCAATTTTTTCAGACTATTTTATTTCAGGAGTTTTGTATTATAAACAGCAAGTATAACATAATCTGTCCAAGCACCAGTCATTCTTTAAAAGATTATTCCCCTTAAGAGGAAATGTTTGAGATCTGCCATGAAAATATTCACAGCACTGAGTAGTTATCAAATGCCTGGACAGAGTGAAGCATAGGGCTGCTTTCTTTGCACAGCTAGAGCAGAGGTCGACTGTAATCCATAACTTGGAAATACATGAACAGTTGAAAGGAGAGGGAGGAGGGTGCTGGAAGGGAGGTTGTTTGGTTTTCTTTTGCACAGGACATGCATTATTACATTTGAATCCTTAGAAATACACAAGCTGTATTTCAATACCCTGGGTAGATTTATAAACCAGGTTACTCTATCTGAAATCTAATCATCACAGCTACTTTGCTCCAAATGCTAGCTCAGAGATAAAGCTTTGTAATAACGATTACAGAGTTTATGCCACAAGCAGGTCATTCTATGCACAGGCATCGTAAAACTGCATACCATGGCTGCTACTTTAATTCTGGTGAACACATCTTTCATTCACTGGATGCAGTTTCCAGATGCCATCGCTGTCAGCTCATTTCTTATTCCCACCGTTCCTCCACCCTGGCCCTGTCTGAATGGTGCTTTTTTAATATTGGCAAGGGATTTCTAGTACTTCAGAAATATGCACACACCACACATGCTCCCTGTAGCTCTGCTATACATGAACAGCTGCTCCCAGAGACGTAGAATAGGGGATGCACATGGGCAACATTTTCCTCTGCAACAAAGCAAGCCAGATTGCTTCACTTCAGTAATGTCAACTCAACACCATTTGCAACCACTTTCCTTTCTAATGGTGAAAACTGTTGGAAGTGGAGTAGAGACAGTGCAAGACAGAGGCCCACTGGGTTTCACAGTGGAAAACTGTCACCTTCCAATTCCTTTTATTTCATTTCGGGGGTTGGGAGGTACCAGTGGAAACAATGGAAACAAAACAGTGTTTGAACACAGCCAGGCTCCTTTGTAAACTCAATGAAAAAGTACATTTTCAACCAGAATCAAAAATGACTATTTGAAGCAGCATCAGCCTCAGAACCACAGCAAGTGACATGCATGTGTAGATCAAGTGTCACCAAACAGCCACATGTGATCTGTGTTGACACTTCTTTTAACTGCCAGTGCATAGTGCCAGAACTGTACTGCACTGCTGTATGCCCGTATCAAAATTGCTTCGGGTCCTAAGATTTCATTGAGAAGTTAATCATGCTATCTGTATTTATCAGAGTAACTCTCCAAACACAAAGTGTATCCAAACTAAAGAACCCTGTTGCACTATTTATCTCAGCACTGAGGAATTCTGAAGTCTACAGAGATTATATATAGACCAGTATACTTTATTATTATTATTATTATTCAGCATTTTTGCAATCCAAACTTTCTCTGGTAGTATTCCAGCTTCCAAAATCCTAAATGCCAAACTCAGAACTACATTTTTTTTTACAAACAGTACCATGCAATTATGTGCTGGCAGTTATTCCAAAGTATTTTAAGTACCAGGAAATATGGGAAGAACATAAATAGTGTAATACAAAAGAAAAATAATATGAATCACTCAGTGCATTTTTCATCTTAGCTTTGTGAATGTGCTCCAGGGTTAAGATGAAGCTGCTGCAAAATCTTCATTTAACTGATGTGGAGTGCCATCAAGAATAACATGTCCATTTACAGAACATTAGTCAAGGTGAGACAAATGATGCACAGAGTCAGATGTTATTCCTGTCTGTGACTGTCCAGTTCTGCTTTTCATCTTCTGCCTTTCGGATGCAGAGGGTTTGTTCTGGCCAAGCAGAAGTTCTCTTTTCCCACAGCCTGCACTACTGGGGTGGAGACTGCAAAATCCTTGCCAAGTGCCTTGAACTCCAGGGATTTGCTCCAAGTGCACCAAAGTTTTCCAGGAGGACATCACCTCACCATGGAGCTCTTTCCAGAATCCAGTAGCAGCATGAGATAAGAGGATCTCTGACAACTGCTCCTTCAGATTCTAAATAGGGTTTGAAACAAGCTGGCTTTGTTCCAGAAGCCAAACCATCTGAATTTAGAATATTATCAGTAATTACACTGTTAGTCATTTATCCTAAGGTTTCTATATATATTTATATTAAAAACTACTTAAAATATCAGTAACTATATTTGGAATTGGTGGAAGAACAGATACTTTAGAAAAAGAGGAAATTGTCCAAGTGGTTAAGAAGCATTTGGCTTTGTGTCATGGCTGTGAACATGACAAAAACTGTAATTGATAACGATGGAGAAAAATTAAAATCTTGCAAGAATGTTCTTCCACACTTTAAATCATGTGGAACATGGTCCAGTGTTATGCCCTTCCCTTTTGCACTATTTCCTCTGCATTTTATAAATTATATGTAACAAAGCCAACCCTTGCCACCTGCCAACCTTGACACAGGCATAATCTCTTGGGCATTTTGAAAGTCAGAACATCTACCTAGTTTAGGGAGACTTGAATCATGAGGCAAAGAGATGAAAGAAATCTCCAGGCAACTCAGCTTTTCAGCATGGTTGATTCCAGTCACAAGTTATCTTTAGTGGTGCTCAAAAATAATGCAGAGAGACTTGAAGTTGTAGAAGAATAGAAGGAACAAGAAAGAATGTGTATCCTGGAACTCATATTTTGCCGTGTAGATATTCAGCCTGCATACTAACTTTGTTCATGTTCTGTCTCCATTACTATGTGGATCTGGCTTTCTTTAATTTAATTACTTGCGAGTACTACAAACCATAGAAAACCATCAGATTTTAGAACACTGAAAGAAAATGACAAGAATTTTCTATTCTATTCTGTCCTCCTCTGGCTGCTGTGAGAATGTTTTATCAGCAGTACTTAGAAATACTTAGGGAAATTAAACTGAAGAGCTTGTGATCGAGTCTCATCCATACAAGAAAGGAAGAGCAATGTCAGCCTTAGTGGCACCTTTTGCTTCTTTCAGACCACTCACAGAAACCCAGAAGGAGCTTCTTCTGACAATAAGGAACATCACACATGCGGGGTGGCTTCTGGCTCCTGGTCCTCCCACTCACACAGAAGCAGATAAATAAATGGTGAAGCTTGGCAGTGCCCAGGATTTATTTCCTAGCATCATGGTATGTCAGAAGACAGACAAACAGGCTCTTGTGCTTGCTACAGTGCCAAATGCCACAGACAGTCTGAGTAAATAGGTAAGGATTTCTGGATATAAGGCCTTCTCTTCCTCAGTTTACGACATAAGAGCAGAGTCAATCCAGAGCAGTTCTGGCCAGCTTAGGACTGTAAAATCTCCCACACCAGCTCTTCAGCCACCCATGAAGTTACCTAGTGGGCTTCTTCTCAAAATTCCCATCACTAAAGAACCTTCCACAAAACTATCCTTCTCAGTAAAATACATATTAACAAGCTTCATCGTTTCATCACAAAACATGTGGTGTCTCTGTTTCTCTCCCACTCCTGGTATGTGGAAAACTTCTTATTTTGTCTACGTTCTTTAGCCATCCCTGACTGAAATAAAGACACCCAGTCCTTTGGAAAAAATTAAACAAAAAGTTCCATGTCTCCCTAGGGAAATAAAAACCGACACAACATACATGTGTTTTAAAAAATTATAGAGATAGTTTCTTTGAGGTTCTGCAGGACAATTAGCAAGAAAGAGAAGGAAGACAGCCAAGTTTTCTTAGATGTTTATTCTAACTCATGAACAAAGTGTGGTAAACTGTACATTCTCTAGAGACATCCAAACATGTCATAAAATGGCAAATATAAAATGTACAGTTAAAGTATTAACTTCAACAATTTTAACATCCCCAACACAAACACTTCTGAGTGGTGCTAAAGAATTCCCATCTTTGAGAAAAACTGTTGTTCATACAGGGCAATTATACAACACTGAAGTATCCTTTGTTATTATTTTGGTTGTTTAATTAAAACTAAAGCATACAAATCTTCATGATTCAGGTGAGATCTGCATTTTAACCCTCCTTGTCTGGGCACTGCTTCATTTGCGCTCAATTCTGCGGAATCCAAAGAAGAATCTACCAACACCTCTAACACTGCGCAAGAGGATGCACTGTGGAGACCAAGACAGAAGAACAAAAATGCTTCTTCATATATGGTAATATATGGTAACAATCAAATGCAAGACAGAAGAAGGTTATTTGATCTGCTGAGTGTTCTTGAAATAAAAGCAGCTCCGGATTCAGAATTTGATTTACAGGATGACATTCAAGGATTCTTAGACAATGGATTAATTTTAAAGCTTTTGCAGAAAGGTAAGATGGGAAACAATTTCTTGAAAGAGAGGAAGTCAAAGCATGTTGAATACTGAATTAAAGGTCTAAGTTGGGAAAAGGAAGAAAGCAATTTTAAACTCTAGTATAGTGATAAGTGCCAATCTAAACTGTGAACACCTGTGGAATATCTGAAGTGCCAAAAAACATCAGGACTGTGCCTGGACAACTGCAGAACACAGAAAAGCCTTAGAAAGAAAGATCCCACAAAGCTGAGAAATCATTTTGAACCAAACTAATACATAAGTTTGGCAAACTGGTTACTCCAGATGACTTTCTGATACAGTCAATATTCCATCACACTTTTTGCAGGATCTGTTTTCTAAGTGAGATGCACACAAATGGAAAAAGAGAATTCAGCTCACCTGACTACAGCTGCACAGATCTTAGTAGTTTTGACTCCATTTAAGGGCCAGAGAGAAACAAACTTGCACAGGGCTTTATCTGCAGGACAGGTTTTGGCACTTGCACTCAGCTGTGTTGAGTCACAGTGTGGGGGTACTCATTGCCCTGCAGAAGCCTGCAGAAGTCTGTATTAGCAGGTGAGATGTGTGATGTCTCAAAACAAGGAGCACCATTGTGTACTGTTAATCCGTGCAGTAATTGAGTGGCATCAGCAGCATGAATAGCAAGCATATGTAGGACCTTTGTTTTCCAGTTGAGGGCCAGGAGCCAGATCCCACACCAGCCAACAAGCATAGCTGCAAACTGCAGAAACACAGAACTAAAGCTGGCTTAAAATAACACCCCTCCTCTCAGGAGCTGGTGCAACATCATTCCCCACTCAAAAGCTGTTCTGAGCTTTGAGAAAAGAGCAAAGAGTGTTTGTATGAACATATTGAATTTATTTAATGCTTTGACAACCTTTCTGAGAGGAAGGGCAGCAGAGTTCTGGAAGTGTTTCGCTGTATGCTTCAGGTTGGGGGTAAGCATAAGGAAAAGCTCTTATATCAAGACATCTTTCTTTCTTCTGTCTGGGGATATCTTTGATCCATAATTCTTGAGGGGAAAAAAAGATAGAAAAAGACACAAGGCATTCTTCTCCCTAAGAAAAAAAAAAACAAAAAAAACTTTCAACACATTGTTTCTAATCTTTCTTCACAGCTTACTGAGAGTCTGATAATGTCTGGGTTTAAAATAAATATGAGAAACAATCAATATATCTGCTTTTTGTTCTTGCTTCTATGCTGCACTCCCCCAAAATGCATGGAAGATGTGCCAAAATAACACAAAACGACTGTTCTACATCTTGTGCTCCCAGAAAGACAGGAAACACTGTGGTCTCATGAGAAGATTTTTTAAAAAACAACTGTGGCTTATCCTGCAAAGAGCTCCATGGAAACGTCAATGGAACTCATTGCTGGAGTGTAGCCTAAAGCTGGGGTTTAGGTTTTTTTTTTTCTTTTTTTTTAAAAAAAAAAGTTTGTTCTTGTTTTGTCCAAAACAGCCTACACATCTCTGGTACAGCTCTGTTGGCCTGTTAGGAGCTAAGCTGAGCTCTTCAGCTTCTTTTAAAACAAGATACCAAGCAGCCATGAAATGGTAATGACTTTCAGTATTTGACCCAGTAACCTACAGGAGGAATGTAGGTAAAACTTTGTTGACTGATGCTGCATTATGTAAAGCCAGGATCAGATAAGTGCTGGTATTTTTTTCTATGCTTGCCATGATGAATAAAATCACACAAAGCTTTATTTCAAGATATAAATGAAGTTGGATTGGATTGAACAATTCTTTTAGCTCTTTTAAAAATTACACAGTTGGAAAAGAATTGTCAATCAGTTCTGTAGGGAACAATGAATGTTAAACCTCATTCAAGGCTGTTTCTGTACTGGCCTTATTTTCGTAGCATAGAGCACATTCTTGTGCTTCACATATCAGGTGGTATCTTTATGCCCTGTGCTTTGAATGATTTCATCTCTTATGCATAAAGGCACAAGAGAATCCTGAAAATCTCTTCAACTTGTTGATCTGAAAGAGTGTTTGAAAACAGGAGAAGCCTAGGTATTTTATACCCTTGACTTCATTACTTTAGAAAGTAAAGCTACATATGTTCTGTTTTAACCAGTAAGTAGGCCCTGGAAAAGTATAAATATGCCACTCAGTATGCAGGGGTTTTTCCCCTGTCTGCAACAAGATGTTCTGCCAACTTATTCACATTTGCATGACATTGTAATATTACCATTAGCTTGGCCGATAAAAGTTTTGAGAGGCTGAGTATGTTGACAACATCCAAAAATTTTTAAGAAACTTTGGCCTACATTGTTCTGAGGGGGAAGTAAGAAGACAAAACACAACAAAATTTTCAAGGACAGAGGATCTAAAGCAAACCATCATGACTTCGAAAAATGTGAATTTTAGTTTAGTTGGCCTCAAGTTTGCTTTAGATAGGAGAGCAATTCATTTTATTTTGCTTTTTATTTTTCTTTTTCATGTCCAGCTGTTCTAAATGTTTTGAGAAAATCAACATTGTAAATGAAAAGGACATCCTGTAAACTTGAACATCAAACCAGAAG
The DNA here is from genome assembly GCF_026119805.1 of Tympanuchus pallidicinctus. Classification (NCBI taxonomy): domain Eukaryota; kingdom Metazoa; phylum Chordata; class Aves; order Galliformes; family Phasianidae; genus Tympanuchus; species Tympanuchus pallidicinctus. The sequence continues at coordinate 2,096,910 of NW_026294802.1, forward strand.
ACTTGGTCATGGTCAGCGTGAGCCCAACAGTCTATCACAGTTACTAATACAAAAGAGAAGCCAAACACTGAAAGCAACCAAAGTCTAGAAGGACAAGATAAAGGTCACCAAGGAATTCCTTCTTTTAAAATTCTAAGATTGGCTGGGAGACTTTGTCCACAGAAATCCTACCTTAGATGAGCAAATAGGGTCCACCAAAACAAGCCTCATTTCTCAAATGATGAGATGCCAAAGAACCAGAAGATACAGTAGAGAAACAAGAAAAAAGGAAATATATATTTCCTAGACTGAAGTAAATAAGATGCTAAAGCCCCGACTGCTCAGATTAACAGGGACCAGAGAAATCACACGGGGTTACTACAACAGTACCATTCTGTTTGCACCCTCAAACATTCATTGGAAGTTCACCTATCAGTGATCCTGAGATTCACTGATGCTGGAATCAGGAAATTACCTTTAGTTTGTCTTTTTTCTTCTTCACTTAAAAAAAAATAAACAACAATAAAAAACTCCACACAACTAAAATGCAAAACTTTGGTTATAAGGATGGGGAAAATAATAAGTTCAGGACAAGGAAAAGGATTTGGGCTGAGAACATCAAGGCACCCCACTTCATCCTCACTCAGCTCCAGAGTCCATTGTTGGAAGGGAGAAGAACACCCCTTTTCCTTATAGGTCCTGCTGTTGTTAGGCAACACTCCTACTTGCTTTAATGCACTGATTAAACACTAAGGACCTCACAACTTAACCTTTAATTAGACCATCACTATCTTGCAATCAGCAGTGTGCAGCATTCACAGTTCAAATCCTGCTCTGCACAAAGCTAACTTGATCCTGCAGAATATTTTGTGCATCAGTATTTGTTAGTGTGGGATGTTCTCAAAATTAATGTCTTACTGTGTGGGAGAGCTGTTTTATTTTTCTTCTGTAGGGTTACTCTGGAATAACTCTTGTGGCTTCTAGAAATGCTAGATAGATGAGGAATTCAGCCTACCCTGTCTCATAATAGGGTAGTTTGTTGTTGTTTGGTTTTTTTTTTTTTTGTCTGTTTTGTTTTTCTTAACATGAGGAATTGAATACTGATGCACATTCATAAAAGTCTGTTCTTATAAGCCCAAGTACACAGTGCTGCAGGACATACTTTACCTGCAAATTCTTGTGCCCATGTAACACCGCAGAATTTCATCAAGCACAGCTAAGCCTACCATGCAGCTAGGTCTTTTGTAAGGCATTTTGTTAGAGCTGGAAGCCACACTTAAAGTTAAGTACACATTTTAATCATCTACAAAGGTCTCTTCCCACTAAAAGAAAGACTTATTTGCCTCCTTTCTACTTAATCTTCAGAGACTTTGCACCCATAGTTACAGCAGATGGCAATGGGACAAATCTGCTCCTAATGCACCAAATCTGCCATCCCTTACTTAAGGAGTAGGAATAAAAATGTGGCCTTAACGTGGCTTGAAATACCACTAAGAACAAACAAGCTCCAGAAGAACTCTAATTTGTGATCACACAGAAACTTCTATAGGATGCAGATTAGAAGTTCATGTTCTTGTCACTGTGGGGATACGATGCCTCTGTTAATTTAAGCCACTTAACCATTTGAGTTTGCAGTTCCTCATGATCTTGTTGCTAATTTGCTCACACTGGTCTTAAAAATTGAAAACAAGCCTATCAGGGACCATTTCAAAGATCTTAACATTGTCATACCATTAACTCAGAGGAAGAATAGTTCCAGTCTAACTAAGTATAGTCTTTAAAATCTATAACAGCAATGGGTGAGAAAAAGCTATGCTTAATGAGCCTCAGCCCACTCAAACATATGTTTGTTAGTAATGCAGAGTAAGTGCCAGGATTTATTAAGTAAATTATTGTACAGCCATTTCTTGAGTATACACTAATAATGACTTGGTGTGAAAGCAAATCATACGCAGAAATGAAAATCAAGAAAGAAATCATGTTATTCATATCTGACTGCTTTTGTTTCTGCCATTGACCAACCATTCTTTAGCATCAGGTGGGCTGCTTTTTGAGATAAACCCTTGACAGACTCCCAATGAGGTTCTGTGTTTCTGTCTGCCAAGGGGTGTAATAAGAGAAGAGGCATTTTGGTGCACACTGAAAACCAGAAAGAGAAATAAAAGAACTTGCAACCCAAAAGAACATCTTACTTTGTACCCTTTAGATTCTATAACAAAGTATTTTTAGATAGTACATGGAAGATCCCAACTAATGATTTCCTAAATAATATGTAAATAAATTCACCAGACTACCCAAAGCATTTCAACATGGCCTGATGTTTCATTTAATGTTCAGAAACCTTCTATCCTGTAGTACAAACTTTGCATCTTCTTGAAAAGATTTGCCTGAAACAAGCACAAAATGTATTTACAGCAGCACCCTTTTCAACACCCAACAGGGAAACAAAGAGAAGCAACATGAACAAAAGTGGACAGAACACCTTATAGCACTAGAGCTCCTTGGTGTGGAGCTCGAAGTACCACTGTCATAATTACGCAAGCACCTACAATCAAAGTCACCCTTCATTTTTTTTAGCTTTGTACTCAGAGGCTGAGTACAGAGAAGCCTCTACATGAGAGCAGCAAAAACAATGTGATCTGTCTCTTCCTTAGTTTAAAAATCACACTAACTGCTATTGGAAAGAAACATTTTCAAGTTAACAAGTTACCCTTCAAAACCATCCCATTGCAATCTTAAATGCGATTTACGGACAGGTAGTCCCAGCTCCTTGTGAGCTAATTTTAGGCACTTAGCTAGAGCTACCCTTGCGTATCCTAGGAGATAATGAGGTACCTGCTGACAGCAGTTGAGATCTTAGTGGTATGAACAACTTTTTTCCTCTACTGATTACAGTGAAGACTTAGGACAATTATGCTCCTAAATGAAGTGCATCAATTATGTACCTGAAGTTAGGCAAGATGAATGCAGGCCTACAGAGCCTAATATTTACAGAGAATTAGTACACCTAAGGTGCTTCTGTGGGCAGGTTGTTCCTGAAAAAGGCTTTTAGGCCCCATGGTGAGCCTTTAGGTAACAAATTCCCTCCAAATCCACTGGGAGTTGGTCAATAACTACCTTCAAAAAACTTTCCTCTACAGCACATTCAAAAACTTTTCCTCTGATTTTCATCCGTTTGGAGTGGCTTTGCACAGCAACAGAGCAACTGTCTATCAAAGGACAACAGCCAAGATATTACGGAGGGAGATACAAGTGAAGAACAGGAAAAGCTGCCATACTTTGTCAGATTTTCTAGCATGTCAGATGGCCCTCGAGAATCCTGCTTTGTATGATTGACATGGTTTATGAAGGTCAAGGAGCTGTGAACAGCAGCTCTGGGTAGTGCTATAGCTGACAGCGTTCCTCTTCACTGGGAATGCAGTGGGGCACAAGGCAGTAACAATATGCAAACTGTGTCTTCACAATATGCAGAAGTTGAGCTCTTTCTTAAAGAATGTTTGATAAGGGCTTGAGTATTTATTTGCAAGGCAAATAAATAAAAAGAATCTGCCTCAGTCCCAACAAAACCTTTCTAAAAGGAAAGCAAAACAAAAAGCTCATAGGAGAAAGCCAGAAAAAGCACAAAGTTGGTTGTTATTATTCAGCACACGCAATCCAGTGAGAATTGAGAATTTACCAGAGAACATCAGACCAGAGGACCAATTGAAAGTCCCTGATGTTCTCCCACATGTAATCAGAGAAAAAAAAACACAAAGAAACCCCACACCATAATGAACCCAGGGGATTTCAGTTGCTGCATGCTATGAGAAGAGATAAAATTACTTTCTCTCCCAAGGAAAGTGGTTTAGTGGTCATGGTGGTGGTGGGTTGATAGTGGGATTGATGATCTTAGTCTTTTCCAACCTTAATGATTCTATGATTTCAGTTAGTTTAAAATGCATGTTTTCACAAATAGGAGGACATATTCAGTAAGGAACATCCAAATCCAAACTTCCAGTTGTTTTCATCATGAAAAGAAAACATCTGTAGCATTGATTCTGTTCCTCTTCTCATTACTACTGTTCAAAAAAATATTTCCCCCTTAGCTCTAAAATGTTCACCTGTCAAATGCCAGACTTCACTTCAGATGAGTCTGACAGAATGAAAGTTTTTCATTAGTATCAGACTCTTACCTCCTCTTACCAGATGTAATGCTATGTGACCACATATTTCCTATGCCATGTCATTCATCTGGTGGATTTTTATCCAAGTGACATGGCAAAAATGCAGCAGTTCCCATTGCCAACAGCAAGAACGCATCGTTCTTGCTTGGAGAAGGGTCTTTCAACTTCAAAGACTCAAGTTGGTGGGAATTTCAGCAACAATACCAGAGGTGGGAGTGGAAGAAATAGGCCAAATATGCTGAAATAAACAACTTCCTTCTCTGTCCACCAAGTAACCATTTTGCTATCAGGTACAATTGTTATATCATTGTTACACCATCATTACCTCCTTTTGGTATTTTCTGCTAGAGTCATTCCCTCTCTGATTGCAGAAGTACCTCCTGAATCATCACGTCTCCAGGCCTCTGCCTACTGAGTTGCAGGCCAAGGGTTTGTACATTCAGAATGTCCCACAAGAAATGTCAAATATGGAGAATGAGAAGAAAAAAAGAAATGATGACTACTAACATCAAAAGCATGCATTACTTAATCAGACCACCAGAGTTACTCACTTTTTAATAAAAATTTGTGCCTAACTTGTGAGGTGTTGATGTGTGATCATGCCTCAGCTGCTCACTACTCATGAATGTGGTAAAAATCTGGACTGGAGCACTACTGGATAATGTGTCCTAAGATCCACTGCAAGGAAATGACATGACAAATTTGAGTATCCTCTGCCAATATATTTGTGAAAGTGCTAGATGCCTTTCTAAGGAGAAAATCCAACTTCATACAAAACAATTTTTCACAAACTTGAAAATATTCTGTTTCCTCTTATCCAAAATACGTTGCACTGACAAATTCCTAAACGGAAAACAAAGATGAAATGGGCTTCCATTAAGATGCACTTCCAGTTTAGTATTTATTAAATAATGTTCTTTATTCTGGCTGATTCAAATCCTGCATTCAGCCATGAAAAATTCTATAACAGACTTTCTAATCCTACAGCTGCAGTGTTAAAGGGTATCCTGGTTTGCAAGGCATAGAATATTAGGAAATGAAGTAGACTTATTTTATTCACAGTGGTGCCAGCAGTAAGGTTTAGAAAAGACAGTACTTCAGTGCAAATCTACTGACTGTATTAAACAAACTCTGAATTTTAGGACCATGGACCATTTTCTTTATTACATCATCTGATATCTGAGTCTAGCCTAGCAAACAAGAATACTATAAAGACTATATGGTCCAGAGCAGATTATGCTTTCACTGCAAGAATTAATAAAAATACCTAATGCCCTGTGCAGCTCTTTTAACCTCTCTGAACCTAAAATTTCTTCCATAAAGCAGAGATAGCATGTAGTATCCTTGCAAAAATCACTACGATAATGAAAAAAATATTTTCCATACCCAATCCCTCTTCCCAGTGAATATTTAGAAAAAAAAAAAAAGAAACCTCATGGATAAACAAGCTCAGTATAGGCTCAGAAACATTTTCTTTCATTATGAAACACATAAAACATAAGCTCATGTGGGAGACAGGTTATAGCCTTGCTTCTGGTTTCTTTCTGTAAATGTACATTGTATTATAAATTAAATGAGGTTTGGTTCTTTCTTGAGGTTTGGGATGGCCTCTAGTGGTGGCTGTGTGAATAGAACATTTCCTTATCCCAAACATTCAGGAACCGTGCTGTGGAAGAAGAATTTGTATTGTAAATTGTGTCTCCCAGCTTCTCACACAGCAAAGGTGGAAAAGAGCAAACCAGCAGCACTTTCGTGTAGCTCACACTTAGAAATGAGAAACGCAAACTCTTCGGAGGTGAAGAAACACTAGGGAGATGTCATCCATAGACATCTCTGAACAGGATTGAGAAGAGGGCCCATGCTAATATCAAGAAGTTCAGCAAGGCCAGCACAAGGTCTTGCACCTGCATAAGGGCAATTCCAAACATGAATAAAGACTGGGCAATGAGTGGATTGAGAGAAGACCTACGGAGAAGTATTCAGGGGTTTTGGAGGATGGATGAAAAACTCTACATGACTTGGAAATGTGTGTTTGCAGCTCAGAAGGCCAATAGTATCAGGGCTGCATCAAAAAAGTGGTGGCCAGCAGGGCAAGGGAGGTGATTCTCCATCTTTGCTCTGCCTTTGTAAGTCTCCATGTGGAGGTCTGCACCCAAGGTTAGGGCCCCTAGCACATGAAAGATGTGGAGCTTCCAGAGCAGGTCCAGGAGAGGAAAGATGATCAAAGAGCTGGAGCACTTCTGTTATGAAGAAAGGTTAAGGGTGCTGGGCTTTAGAACCATTTGGCTCGGAAAGGATCTTTATACATCATCTAATCCAGTAATCATAGCCCCAGTCAGCCTGACCTTGATCGTTTTCAGGGATGAGGCATTCACCACCTCTTTGGGCAACTTGTTCCAATGCTTAACCACCCTTATTGTAAAAAACTTTTCCCTTGTATCCAGTCTAAATTTCTCCTGTTTTAGTTTGAAATCATTTCCCTTTGTCCTGTCACATCAGACCTTGTTCAGCTTAGAGAAGAAAAGGCACAAGGGAGATCATTGTCGCCTCCCAGAACCTGAGGGGAGTTTTTAAAAAAAATGGAAAGAGACTTCTTACAAGGGTCTGTGGTGAGAAGAACAGGGAGCAATGATTTTAAAGTAAAATTGAGTGGATTTAGATTAGATATTCTGAAGAAACTCTGTACTTAGAAGGTGGTGAGGCCCTGGTACAGGCTCACCAGAGAAACTCTAGATGCCCCATCCCTGGAGGCATTCAAAGCTAGGCTGGATGGGGCCCTGGACAGCGTGATCTGGTGGGAAGGGTCCTTGCCCATGGCAAGGTGTTGGAACTTAATTATCTTTAAGTTCCCTTCCAAAGCAAATTGCTCTAAGATTCTGTGAAACAACTTCATCCATTGTTTGTCCTTTGCAAGAATATGTAAGCCCTTTCCTAATATTTCCTAATATTTCATCAAAGTAACCAAAGTAGTCTTTCTTTCCCACAGCTTCCCTCAAATCCTTCTAGGACCTAGGGTTTTTAAGGTGAAATTCACTCTAGAAAAGTTATGGAAGGATGCACTTCAATACTGAAACTCTGAGAATGACACAACACAGAGCAGCCAGTAAAAGTGTTTTCAGTATCCAATTTTCTTCTTGAACTTCAGTGTTTATCCTAACCTCAGCTTAGGATATTCATCAGGTTGGTTTCAAAACCATGACACTGCCCTCTATTAGTGGAAGTGCACTTACTTTCCCCTAACACGTAAGGAAAATCTTTGCATATACTGCCAGACCTTAATGGCTTCTTTGCCAGATGCTTTCCATCATTTCTCTACTAGATTTCGTCACCCAAACCATGAGTCTCTTTGCTACACCACTGCAGAGAATCTTGAAATGGTTTCTTCTTCTTTTACTCCTCCTCCTTTCTTCCTTCCAACTTCAGAGCCAAAGGAAAGACCTCATTTCCATGAAAAGCTCTAAAAGTAGCAGAGCACTGATGTGAAGACATAGCAATAACAGCAGCATCTGTTTCAGATGTCTGCGTTGAAGGGATCTGACAGAATCCATTCTTGACACACTCGACAGCAGAAATCAAGCTTTAAGAGTGCTCACTAAAGGTGTTTGCACTAGACATGCTCAGAAGGGGCCTCTTTAGCAACGAATACATTTGAAACATGGAGAAGTGTTTTTTCTTTTCATTATTTCAGTGACTACTTCAGAACTCTCAGTCTAAGATTTTCAGTTTTAAATCTTAAATGCAAAGCACTTAACTGTCAATTAAAATAATGATATCTTTTCATTCAGCTTTTTAGCTGAGCTCACCAAAGAGGCTAATGCCTCAATGGAGGAATGCACAGAACAGTTTTAAAGTGAGCGCTTATATGGACTGGGAAACTGAGGCACAGTGTGAAGCTCACAGAGACGCAATATGACAAGGTAAGAAACAAAACCCAATTTTCCTAGTTCCTAGGACCCAGTCCTAATTCCGGAGCACATTCCTTTCTTTGCAAGGGGTATTTCAAAATGAACCGTCAAATCCCACCACTGTTCTCATCTTTCTCTGGATAGATGATATCCCATGTTGCTTTCATTATTGCTTTGTGCTATCCTTTGTCTCTCCTGTTCCACTCCAGCTCTCTTGGCTTCACCCATAATCTCTTCAAAAACACAGTGCAAGTATTATTCCTGTTTCATGCAAAGCTTTCCTAAATTTGTGGCAGGGAAAAGGCTGCAGAAAAACTGTATCGTGTGACTCCCAAATGAAACCAGCTGCCTATTATTTCCATGCCTGTAACTTTAGACCAAATTATGTGAGCTGGAAAGCAAATCTTTGGTCACTCTTTGAAAAAGTAAAGTATTTTATAATCATTTTTATTTACATTTCATGCTAGTAGCATAGAAATTTGATCACAAATGTGACCTTGATATTTTCTCTTGCTCAACTATTTTGCTACTAAGCCAATTATAATAGTGATATAGGATATTCTCCTTATGGTGTCTTTAAAGTGTAGCTGCAAAGTCTACTAACAAGAGGCTTATGGTCAGTGACAAACCGCCATAGGACACTGAGGTCCAGGTGCTGTGAAAACTGATAGCACTTGCAAAGCTCTCCTGGAGCCTTTATCCTGCTTCCTGCAGGCTGTTGAGATGTCACACCAATCTCCATGCTACTGGGGACTGACTATGTCTGGAAATCATAAGATCTAACTTAGTGGGAATTTGGAAATATCTACATGGGCGAGTATAAATACAGCATTAGCCTACACACCAATTCTGGCCTTAAGAGCTCACAGAGTTGCCAGCAGTCACTGAGGTTCACTCAGGTAGAAACAGCACATCAGTGCAGAAAACGTCCTCTGAAACACTATGGCCAGTAGTCAGCAAGATAGGTAATTGCCATTGTCCCTTCAGTTATATAGACATATATACAGTTTTCTCTCAAGCCTGTATATTAATAACACAGGTGCCCATCTTGCAGCTACCAGTAGGGCGTGCCTTGTTTCACCTCAAGCATTTCAGAACTGAATGTCCTACTCCACACTTCTGTTTTCTAAGTGGGGGAGTGGAAGAAATTGATTCAAAACTTTTCCCTCATGTTCTGTCCATCATATACCCTTCATTTATTCTTAGTCATTCTGTTTGTTTGGGATCTCACACATGACCGTGTCTGCCAATTAATTGGTACCAGTAATTATATTTTAAAAAGTTAAGCTCTAGTGAGTGTGATGAAGCCATAACATTGTAGTACATTATGACTTTCACAAAAATTAAAATTTCAATGCATTAGAAGCTGCATAATGTTTCTTCCTTGAGTACCAACTAAAAAGCAAACTGCCTTTCATATCGTTGACCACCTGTACTCTTAAGTTCAAATGAGTTCTGTTTATGGTGCATCAATATTATCTGACCTGCAAGTGAATTTTAATTGTTGAACTTTCTCTCTTCTGCATTTCAAAAGCCACTGAAGTCTAAAGGCCCACATATTCAACCTTCAAAAATGTAAAACAGCTTATGCAGCCTATTGAGAAATAGATAACTGATTTCCTGAATAAAGCAACAGATTTCACAGAGATAAAAGTAATACTTTCTTTCTTCAGAGAAACCAATAAGAATGTTCCATTGGAACATTATGCAGCAAAATGCTGCTATTTACCACTAATATCGTGGAAAATCTGAAGATCTAAAAATACAAGGTGGCAGAATCAGCATGCCTCAGTTCCAGCTCTAAATTGCTATGGTCTATTCACAGCCAACATCTCGAGCCTTGGAATGAATCCTGCAATGTACATTCTTCTGAAAAGAATTTATGGTCAGGAAGAAAGCTGACTGGTGGTATGAAGTCGCTGTAAAACAAACACATGCACAAATCCTGGTACTCTGCTAAGGGCAATGAATTCAAATCTACTTCCATCCAATTATTTCTTCATTTTCAGGCGGGACAGAGAAATGAAAGTATTCGAGCTTTATCTTAATTCTGTCAGATCTGCGTAACAGAAAATGGCTTATAGCTTGAGGCAAAAACATACTTTCTTCTAGAATCTTTGTCTTCCTGGCTGCCCATTTCATGAGCGATGAGCTTCCCACATCCTTGGCCTGCTTAAGTCTTTGCTTCAGTGAATCTTCAGTGTAATATCTTAGTGAAAGAAACACTGACTAGCTAGTAAGGCAGGCATGCAACAAACTCTTGGTCTCTTTTGTCAGCCTGGAACTTCAGAAGATCTCTTTGGCTTTCCAAAAAAAAATATATATTTTTTTTACTTCCAAGAACATGGTGTTTTTCTGACTGTTCATTTACATTCAGAACAATGGCAACAAAATCAAAACCTGAAAAAGCTAAATCCCATACAATACTTTTCTCACCACATCTGCAGGTTTTGTCTTAGAGGTAATTCAAAAGAAGTCCCAGCTACTCATGAGTCTTACAGATTTCAGTTTCCTGGATAACTTTAGAGTAACAAGAGCTTTAGAGTTTGACTACTAACACATCACTATACTACATAGTGAAAGTCCACTGCAGTTCTAAATTAATATATGTAAATTGTTATATGTGTGAATGTGTATTTACCTAAATGTCAACATAAGCTGTTAAATATGTAAACAAATTCTTCATGGTGTAAGTTAAAGCATGCATCTGGCAGAATCAGTTGTGGTTGGGTTTGCATTCTGAGTTTCTTTTTAACATTTTGCAGTCACACTGCCATTATTTCTAAAAGACTTTCTTTTATTAATATTGGTTGGTGTTATAGTATCACTTAGACTCAAGCCTTTTAGATGTTGTACGCAAAAGACAGAAGTGTTCCGTAATTATTTAAGAAAGATGCAGTTCACACAATCAGATTGGGCTGCATGGGTTCAGCAATGCCCCAGTCAACCCATCCTACCGATTGAACACCATGCGAGGAACAGAAGCATGCTGGAAGTTTGTCAGGACTTTAGCACCTTGCAATGCCTGGAAGACATGCTACTACAGAGTTCACATGATTATTTGTATGGCAGTTTCCCAAATGGCTCTATTTTGATATTTTTTAAGCGCAATTTATTCAACCATTTAAAATCACATGGATCTAAAATTAATTTTCTTCATGCTATTTTTAAGTTTCTGAGGTAATCCAAAATACAGCACTTCAGAAATAAGACTTAGGCAGAACTGATCTTTGATCCATCTTCTTACGTAAAACATTAAGATCATAGTCAAACTCTAAGTTTGTGAGACTTTTTCCTGCTCTGGGATGTACAGTCTGAAGCCTCAGCTCCCAGAAACAGAATTTACAGCTGATATTTACCCTTGGCAGAAGTGTAACATGACCAAGCAACAAACAGTGAATCAAGACAGGGTCACCATTGAAGGCTTCAACAACTTCCCATAGCATAATCAGAAGGCAGCACTGTGGTTTCCATCACTACAGCAGACTCAATCCAGCATTTTCTCAGTTTTGACAAAGCAGTGTGCAGCTGTTATCATTATATTCCTTGCAGCATGAAATTTTATAGAGAAGAAAAGGTTGATAATGAAATTGAAGATTCTTACACATCATCTGTCTAATCCTACACATCACTACTAAATGTACTTGAAAGAAGCTTTCTTCTCAGAACTTGTAACAAAGTTAAGTCTTTTATTTTTTTTTGTCCCAGATTATTGCCATTTTATCCCTTTAGTAAAACTAATAAAAATATAAAGTTTGAACTGAGAAAGCCTTTGCAGCTTCAGTTAGTGTCTGTCTTAAGCCACACTCAATATGGAAATTACTTTAATCCATGAAAGATGAATGACAGTTTTCATTCTACATAGAAAAAGTGATAGCTTTTCTTGCCTTGAAGAAAACTGAGGTTAATTCCAATGATTTTGGTATCACAAAAACATAGCAGAATATTTTCAACTTGGTTTTGATGGTATTGTGACATTTGGGAGTCCTACTTTTTCATCTCAATCATCTGGAAAGACATTTCTTATGCAAATACCCAGGAGCCCTTTCACCCAGCCTCCCAGCTGGTACCACTCAGCATTACACTGCCATCACAGAGAGGACAGCTTTCTTCAACACATTTACAAAAAAAAACAACCTGAAAAGCCAAGTAAGATACTAACAATTGTACTGGTTTCCAGAATAGAGCATTAACTTTTTCAGACTACATCTCACAAAGACTACTGAAGCAAACTGAAAAAAATCCAATTTCCTCTAATAGCAGTAATTCCTAATTTCTACTTTTGTACACAACCTGAAAATGGGTTTGAATCATCAGATTCTTCTAATTACTTCAGAGATTAAAGATATTGAAAAGAATAGGGAACAAAACTCTCACACTAATTCTACTGCTTTACATGTATCAGAGTTACTAATTTCATGCAGTGACAACAAATTATAGAGGTCAGGAACCCTTGCTTTATTACGATATTTTTGGTTTGTCAGGCTGCAAGAAGTGATCCAGTTAATAAATAAGCACACTCAGCTAATAAACTTGATTTCTAAGCCTTAACTCACCTTTAATGCATAACAAAGTAAGTGCTTGCTAGTGCCAAGTCATTCTGGTGCAGTGCTTCACTGTCATGCACAGCAGAGGTTATTATTTTTAACTTTCATATCAAATTGATGATTGGGAGAGGAAGCTTCTTATACAAGTGATAGGCTGCTACTGCCCCAAGTGAGCCCTCTCCACCAGCAGCCAATCTGAAAAGAAATCAATTTTAACTGCATAGGAGAGCCACAGCTCTTCTTTGGTCTTGTGGTATGAAGGAGACTGGGGGAGTCTATAAGACAAATTGTATCATGTTGAGAGGATAACAGTACTGAGTCTATCTACTGCTAGTTTAAGGGCTAGCCTCACTGCAACCAGTTAGAGGCAGCATTTGATCACACTATTATTTAACCTGGAAGCACTCTTGTCTCGACCTTAGGATCCCAGCCACAGTGATATTCTTAGAGAGATGAATTGTCTTTTAGCTTGCTGGCTTTGTCTGGCAACAAGATGAAAGTAATTTTCTGCAACTTGATCTGGAGAAAAGAGGCATCTTAATATTTTAGGACAGAGATTAATTGGAAACAATGGCTATACGGACACCTTAACACCATTTTGATGCTGTATTCTAAGATTGTATGGCATCTCTACTACCTAAGAGCAGTTAAATGCAAAAGTAACATCAGGAAAGAGCACCTGGGGCTGCCTGGACCCAACAAGGATTTGAGTATATTTTTCACTGTAGTATGACAAAATATCACAGATTGTGCAGTTCCACATCAGCAAGATCTCAGATAACATGCACAGCAATATTTACTATTAAAACAGTATGTTACAGTATCAGAGCTTATATTGTGGCTGAAAATGGAAATCAAATTGTATTTCTTGAAGATTTGTAACTTAATAACGAGAAAAAAAGCCATCATGCTGAAAGATTTTCAGACAACAAGAAGCGTCTGTTGTTCCACGATATAACTGGGAGCTTGGAAACTCACGTTAGAAATGACTGGGAAAATTTATAGACCTTGAAAAAAGAGGTATCTGCTGATTGTATGCCACCTCTCTATAAATAAGATGGACAAAGAAAGTCCCTTTGTACAGCTTTTATGCCTCACTGAAATAAGACTGGAAAAAAACACTAGTCTTTGTGTGAGACTCCAGGCCATCTGAAGGCTTCCTCTGACTTAATAAGGCCAAGTGCTGCCTCATTTCCAATCTCTTTTTTTTTTTAATTATTGTTTCCTACTTATCTTTGAGTACACAAAACTAATAAACGTGCTCTTATCATAGATAAATAAGGTAGCAGAGGTGAAATCAGCAAGATCAAGCAAGCATGGAAATGCCTTTATTGTTTGTTTGGTTTTTTTTTTTAGTAAACGTTTTAATAAAGATGTATATACAAGCCTTGCAGCTCTTCAATAAAAGTCTGAACCCACACGTTTCTTACAGACCTCAACTCCCCTGAAGTCAGCAAGCAATTTTATAGGAAACAATCTTACACTGGCTCCAAGGCGATGAAGAATATTATCTAATATGTCTTTTCCCTCTTGAATCCCTGTGATTAAGTTTTTAATTATATCAGATGGAGAATACATACAAAGACAGAGGAGCAGAAGAACTGACCCCAGCTCTTTGCTCTCCTGGTGCAAGAGGGGGTGCACATTCCCGTCCAGCCTTGCACAGTGAGCCCTGGAAGGAGAGAAAGCTCCCACACTCCCCAGACACAGCCCTAGAGCCAGCCTGAGCCCATCTGCTGCTGTAGCACCATTTGCATTACTGACTGTTACAGGATGATTGCAGACAGCAGCTTGATGGCCAGCAATTTCTTTTGTTATCAGTGGTGCTAGAACCCAGATGTTCTACTCTGATAGTTGGCAAACTGATTTCCTTTTATTCTTATCCCTATTTCCCAGGCGAATCATCACAAGAAATAATTTTGAAGCTAACTAAGTGTAACATAAATAAAAAAAGAGATTAATTGTAGAAAAAAGATATTTTCTATTTCAAAAGGGGAAATCTGGTAAGTTAGGCCAGTTAACAGTAATTAACCAAACTAGCCAATGACAGAAGCCTTCTGATCCAAATACTTCCATACAATTTACAACGATAGAATGTTTTTGATCTTAAATATAATCTGGTTCCAGACCCATGAACAAGGTCTGTGTAGCTTGAACATCGAGTTCATAATAGGCATTATGAAACACAGTGACTGTGAAGGCAGGAGCTGTTTTGACTCCAGGCCAGCAGCAAAGTTGGGAATAAAATTTCATCCCCTGTTTATGACTCCCTGCACAGAAAAAGACTGCTCAAAGAAACTTGCTCAATGCAACTTGCATTACTTTTTTTTTTTTTTTTTTTAAGCATCTCACTTGTGTTTATGATCAAAGATGTACTCAAAGTTGATTTACATTATCATAAAGAAATATTCTTTTTGCAACACTCTACCTTTGAAGTTATCAATACTTTAGACCCTATCCAACTCTATTAGCAGTGGCAATAGTTTCAACTAACAAACATTAGTAAGAAAAGCTACAGGTAGCTCTAAGTTCAATGAAATTAACAGTTCAAATTTAATTTCAGATGCATCCAATTAAAGAATTGACCAGAATAGAAATTTATCTTGGGAACTGATTCTTTCTAATGGTTAAATTATAGTTAATACTGCTACAAGTAGCACAACATACATACTTATGAATTTATAAGGGAAAATAAGAGGTACAAAACTGAAAAGCAACTGGTGGGAGATGGAATAGAGACACACAACATAAAGAAAGTGAACCCATACCTCTACTTATTTTTTTTTCTAATACTGTCTGACAAGGCAGATACTGTCTGTCATTTTCTCAAGCTGCATGAGCGCTCAGAGGAGAAGAGCTGATAAAACATGAGAAAAATAATGATGAAAATGTGTTCGAGCACCCAAACCTGCTTGGACAACCACTACTGCCATCACTCATTTAACACACAGCCACCACAAAATCGGTATATATTGACTAACTTATAACAGAAACATACAACTCTGTAGTTAGCTAGCAGCTAATGATGTGGTATCAGTGTTACAGCACAACTAGAGCACTAGAAAAATCACAGAGACCTTCTTTTCTGAGACTCTGACACAATATGTGACTTCCACACATCCTCCCTTGCATCTTGGTCTTCCCATTGCTGAGACAACTTAACCAGCTAAAATTACAGTGAAAGCACTGAACAGTTTGCATCATGATCTCCTTCTCCAGCCTGACCTATTTCTGGAACACAGACTTAATCCTCCCTTTTTATATTTTGCACTGTTTTAAATAGGAGCTGAGAAATAAATGCTCTCTTCAGTATGCATGGACAGTATAGAAAACAAAAGCAAAAAGAAGTCTCAATTTCCTAACTTCTTAATGTCTGCATCTCAAAGTCCAGTAGGCAAAGTTACCAAGAAGAACAAGAAAACAAAACCATGCCATCATTAGGGCAACATATAAATAGCCAAAATAATCACAGAATGTGAAATGTAAAGAAAAGCCTATTTGTGTGACACTATAACTTACATATCTTTCTGAAACCCAAATTCACTGCACAGAAATTGAAGGGTGTTACATTTGCTGCTGATAGCTCTCAACTGCTAGTATTAAATATTCTTTAAATGTTAATCTGTGTTCTCATAAGCCTATTTCAACATGGTTCATAACAAAAGATTCATACAAATGTGCTTTAAGAATGGGGGTCAGAAACAACATTAACTGGGAAAGAAATCTATATACCTATCTATTCCATCTTCATAGAATCATAAAATGGCCTGGGTTGAAAAGGACTTCAAAGATCATCGAGTTTCAACCCCCCTGCCATGGTCAGGGTCACCAACCATCAGACCAGGCTGCCCAGAGTCACATCCAGCCTGGACTTGCATGCCTCCAGGGATGGGGTATCCACAACCTCCTTGGGCAACCTGTTCCACAGCATCACCATCCTGCACCACAATGAAAAGGCTAATCTACTCTTTATCTACTATGAATTGAAAAGAGTGGTCTCCTCTTGGGTAAAGGATTTTTGCAGCCGTAGCTGCAAAGACTCAGCACATCTACAGAAATTAGGACATCTACAAAACCTATAACATGCACTAGATTTTATACATATACATTTTTAACAAACTAACATGTGGTATGGAAAAAGTACAGCTATTTTAGAATCTTATTAGAAGCCTTGGAAGTGGAAACAAAAAGATACTTACCTGAACTTCCAGAATATCCTCACAGTACTTGCAATCCTTTCAGCCACATGATAAAATGGGAAGAATTATGGGAAAGGACAAAGCCATTAAGCCTTTTGTGCCCAGAGTGCTCTGATGTCCATATCTCCTATGTCCATGCTCCCATCATTTGGCTTATCCTAAGGAGACTACGTATGAATGAGTGATGTGTTGCCTCATATTTCTGAAATAGTCAATTCACTCTGTGGTACAGTAGAGGAACACATGGGCTCTTCTGGTGTAGAAGTCTGAGCGCTGCTGTTGGAAAATAACATACTTTTTAATTGTGTGCCTGAACAAAAACACCCATGATAAAAGCGATGTTGATTTTTCAGCTCTGATGACTAACGACTGGGACTGTAAATGATGTGTATGTTGAGGCAATTTGAATTTTTAGTGAAAAGAAGAAAATGATGCCTGTAGAAGCTCAGGCCAGTAATCAATCTTAAAAAGCACTCAGCATTTAAAGTAAATTTGATCTAGAAAATTACTAGTTTGTCAGGTGTTTTCACGACTCAGGAAGAGAATAATAAGATTCCAGAAAAAGAGAAAAAGTCACTGGCAACTTTGAGTAGCAAGACAAGAGAATTTCACTCCACGCAAGTTACGTAAGAACACACTACCATAGTCAGGTTCATGATACGGCCATCTCACCACTGTTATTTTTCATCTTTGTGCAGGCTAGATTCCCTGTCCTTAAGAGCTTATAACTGAAAAGGAGAAAATAATAGCAGAAGGTAAAATAGGAAACAAACAAAAATAGGGTATCTAGTTTTGTTGCTGGTGCTTTTAATTAAACCAGAGAAAAGGCTTATGACAGAGATAGATTTCCATTGTGAGTAGGAGCACAAGAGTTACATGATTATCAAAGCACTGTTTGATGCCATGTAACTTATACATTCTTTTATCTGTATTTCATTATACTCCCAAAGAAATGCCAGGTGAACACAGGGCAGAAAAGCTGAAGAAGCAAAGCAGACGGGGCTGCAGATTTCACTGTTTTTTCAGGTGTCCTCTTTTGAAATCATCTACACAGAAAGGTCTGTTGGCTGAAAGACCTTTTACAGTTGTATCTGGGGAATCTTTCAAAGGAGCATCAAAGAAATGGGAAAGAGTGGAAAGTAAAATAAAGGCTCCCAAACAGCTGTGGCTGACCACACAAGGCCAGGAAGGCCTACACAAAGGTCTATGGATTTGAGTGCGGTATTTATGTTAAATAATTAAGACAACAAGGCAGAGAAACATCCTGTGCCTAATCATTAGCAAACTAGACTAATATTTCAACCAGTCCTTGATACAATACCCTCATAACAGCTACAGCATTTCCCACGGATTGCACAAATAACAGATCATTCCACATTGCTTTACTGCATAATCTTCCCAGCAGTCTTTAATTAAGAATGCTAGGCAGAATGAAGAGGAAAAAATGGCACTGACAAACAGCATGAAAATAGCCTATTTAGAGTGGCAAGGTTTGTATTCCTAGTGAATAAGCGATGACACTGATCCACTGATCACAAATGTCATATAGTCAGCTCTCTCTCCAAATAAGCAAATTTGAATAGGTGTGACAGACTTCCCAGCATGAAAGAAAAATGCTTTGAACGCAGGCGGCTACAACCACAGCTACAGTACCACAGATCTAGAGGTCAAGAAAGACTCTTACTGACTGCAACTAGCTAAGAACCATTCGCTATTTGATCTTCCTTACCCACCTACCATCCCAACAGTCACGGTCACTGCAAAGAGCTGGTGATCCTGATGGATAATACAGCTGATGTTACTATCATCAGAAAGCAAAATGAACAGATTTTTCTATTTCCTTTGTGCCTGATTGTAGCTTAAGAAGATTTGGACCAGCCTGAAAAAGTGATCATAATTACATGCTGGCACATATTATAAGCTCTTAAAGCAGCGTTCAAGTAATTGACATGATTTTAAAGGGACAGAAGGTGCATTAGAAGAATCATTCTGAAGGTGACCATTTTAAGGCAGACTATATAAATATTACAAAGTGATACTATGCATCACCGCATATACGAAGAACAGGAACATCTGGATTAGCAAAGAGAGTCAATTTTGGACTAATAGTGACATGGCAAGTATTTAAAATCAGTAAGACCACAAGAATGATTGGAAGGAAAGGTAAGAAAGACAGTTTCAAAAGTGTCAATAAAGTGAAATTTTGAAAAATTATTTGTCTGCATATTTTCATGTGACGATGAGTGAGCTTGCCATGGAAAGTCAGCTGGATGGAAAATGTAATAATGTACACTGCAGGTAAGTTATAACGAGGAAACAATAAGCACAATTCTGTTGATGTGGTCAGTGCTTCAGAATCACATTAAAACTGGCTAAACACAAGTCTGTGATAAACAAATCTTAATCTGTATATTTTCTAGCCTGTACAACAAAACAGTCGAGTATTTTATATCAGCTCAGTTGCTTGCGCACATCAAATTAGCAATCCATTTTGTTTGCTTATCAGCAGTAGCATACGGGAAATGAATTCCACACATAAAATCAGTTAGTGTGAAATAAAAGAGACAGGGTAACAAAGCTTTAATAAAACAGCATCCAGCATTTGGGGAAATTAATTATTTACAGAAAAAGACAGACAAGCTTCTTCACAGGAATTCAGAAAAACAGTATTTGTAATATTCTGATAAAACGTGAACAGTAGTATAATTTTCCTTTAGCTTACCGGAATGTTAACCAAGACACACATGAAGTGATCAAGCAAGTGGCCTCTCTTACACACAGTAATCTTTTCATTTGGAATTCCTAAAGTGAAAGGAAGAGAGTTGGTTAATAACAAAAATATAATTCTATGATGTAATGAATTTAATTTCTATGCAATGTTCAGTATTTGACAATCATCAACTTCTGTTAAGTAGGGAGGACAGAAAATATCAGCATGAGTAATGAAAATTTTCAATATCTATGATTTTTGCATGATTTTTAGAAGGAAAAAAAATAACTCAGTTGATGCCAATAGTTGATTCCACTGGAACATAAAATTAGAACATTAGAATGGAACATTAGAAATAAGCATGCTATATCCTTCTTTGAAGTCACTACAGAGAGTTTCTCTTCATAAGGAGGTAGAAGTTAGCTAATTTGGTGTAAAATTTCTGTGAAAAGTAAAACCTGTGTTGCTTTTATGTAAGCTATTTATTAGGATAGGATTAGGATAAAATCTATAAAGGGGGTGGAAATTTCTATTGACTTCTTAACAGTCTATGAAAACATCCGAGCTACATTAAATTTTACCACCCAAACATTCTGAAGTAATTTTTTCATTAGCCAAAGGGTTGTTTTCTCTCTCTGCTCCAATCTATTATATTTTTGTTCTGCCAACTATGTCAGACAGCTAATGGTTAGTATGTGTCTGGTTAGTATGCTTAGTATGTGTCTGGTTAGTATGGTTAGTATGCTTTGGTCCAAGTGATCATTTGAACTGGACTGATATCTAGTAGCCTCTGGGAGGCTTCCATTTTGAACTAACTGTTGAAAAAAGATTTAAAAAGAAAAAAAAAGTACTTTGTTCAAAAGTTGTCCTCAGATGAACTGTAAAGGAATAACTCTTCCCCTCTCTCTGCCATATTTGTCATTTTTATTTAACTTTATTTGACTTGTTTCAAAAAGACAGGCTCTTCTAATCTCGTCTAGTAATACAAGCTGCCCTTCCTGATACCCGTTTCAACATGATTCCACTTGGACTCCACCTTACTAATAGCTGTTGAGTAATCTGTACGCAGTGTTTCAGATAGAGACTTGCCATGTTTTGCAATGCCATTAATACTCCCACAAACTTCAATGAAAATGCCTCACACATCACAGATTTTATTCATTCCTTTAAAGTTTAACTGTACCACTGAGCATAGACCATATAGCAGAAGGTCAACTAACAGTTACCAAAGTAGAAGAGAACTGAGGTAATAAAGTTCAAACAGTTCAATTAGAGAAAAGATATTGATGCCTCATAAAAGCTTTAATTTTGACACTATTCTCTCCAAAATTTTCCTGTAAGTTCAAATTGTTCTAAGTGTGTTTGGCACATCATGGGCAAAAGAGGTACCATGATGTAACTCAGAAGAGATATACTTTTGTGCAGTAAGTAAAGGAAGAGAGAGCAGATTAAAGACCAGACTACTACAGGACTGCTCTGGTTCAAGCCAGGTAATAAGCATCTTCGATGCCACAATCAACAAGTACCAGTCTGTACCTGATCCAGAACATATACAACTCAGTGGAAAAATATACCCTGTTTTCCATGTTCATTCATCCAGGCTCAGGGAAAACTATAGCTCAATCTCAAATAAGCTAGGTAGTAAATGCAATGCTGGTGTTAAGGGCTGTTTTATTTCAGTTTCAGGTACCCTCAAATCTTTTTTTTCAAGAAGTGTTTCAAGGAACGTCTGGATTCTGAAGTTAAACAAAAATGAAAGTTTTGGAAAATATTATTCTAGCTCTGATGAGAAACCCTGCTTAAGTCTTTTTTCATTTCATGAAGATTTGTATATCCTGATATTATTAAAATTCATAGGCTTGTTGTGTCTGAGACACCTTAAAAGGGACTGAACTTCTCTTTATAAGGACTTACTCTTCAGTTGAAAACATAGCCAGACAAGAATTCTGTATTTAGAGAAAATAAATTCCTCATTTCTTTGCCTTCCTGTCCATCTCCATAGATTGATAAGAATTTTGGTCACTCTCTACATTAATCTCTTTCCTGCAAAAAGGACTAATACTTTTTGATTTAAGATCTTACCAAATTAAGATCTCAAATCTGTTTGCAGAAAGACAGTGACTCAGTGATTATAACATAACAAACAAGCAAACGAACAAAAAACATGAAAGAATCATAGAATCTAGAATCAGAGAATGGCTTACCTTGAAAGGGATCTTAAAGACTGTTGAGCTCCAAGCCCCTGCCATGAGCAGGGCTGTCACCTACCAGCTCAGGCTGCCCACAGCCCCATCCAACCTGGCTTTGAACACCTCCAGTAATGGGGCATCTACAGCTTCTCCAGGCAGCTGTGTCAGTGCCTCATCACCCTGTGCATAAATAATTTCTTCCTAACATCTAACCTAAATTTCCCCAGTTTTAGTTTAAAGCCACTCCTCCCTGTCCTATTACAATCTACCTGTGTAAAAACCTCAAACTCCCTCCTACTTAAAAGCTCCCTTCAAGTGCTGGATAGTTGTAGTGAGGTCTCCCTGGAGCTTTCCATTCTCCAAGCTAAACAGTACTAACTGTCTCAGCCTTTCTTCATGGGAGAGGTGCTCCAGTCTTTTGATCATCTTTGTGACTGCCTATTGGATCTGCTCCAACAGCTCTCCGTCCTTCTTGTTCTAAGGGCCTCAGACATATATACAGTACTCCAGATGGGGCCTCACAATGGCAGAGAAGGACAATCTGCTCCCTGCTGTCCAACCCTCTTTTGGTGCAGCTCAGAATACTGTTGGCTTTCCAGGCTGCAAGCACACATAGCTGGCTCACGTCCATGTCTTTCCATCCATAAGGATCCCCAAATCCTTCCCTGTAAGGCTTCTTTCAATGAATTCTCCCAGTTTGTACTGGGAATTTGGGATTGCCCCTACTCAGGTATTATACCTTGCATTTGGACTTACTGAACCTCATTAGGTTCATTATGATCCCACTTTTTGAGCTTGTTCAGGACTGTCTGGATAGCATCTTTCCATTTTATTGTGTCAACTGCACCTACCCAGCTTAGTGTCACCAGCAAATTCACTCAGGGTGCATTCAATCTCCAGAAGAGCTTTGTTTTTTATTCCATGTGTGTTAAGTTCCCAAACAAAATAAGGCTGGGCAGTACTCCTACCTCTTCTTAATCCATTCATTGTAGGAAGCTTATTCCAGTACGAAGGACAGAAGGAAGGAAGTTGTGGATCCAGTATAGGAAACTGGAGATGCCTAAATGCACCTTGACACTTTCTCTTACTTACACTTGATGTACATCAAAACTCTGATCTGTGAACTACAAGAGATAGATCTGTGTTTCTTAGCTCTTTGATGACCCTATATGCCTCGCAAGACACTATGTGTGCGTGCCCTCCAGACTGTGTACATCAAAGACAGAAAATGATGATTCCCTGTTCTGCCCCCTAACGTGGAAACTGCACCAGTCAAACTTATCAAAAAACATCAGAACTTCCTTAATGAAAGTCAAGTAACTCTCACTCTGATCACAAGTTGACTTTCGTGCAAGGTTTTGCAATTGGGCCAGAGGAATCCCAGGCATCCATGCAGACTGGAAGGAGCAGTCCTTGAGAGCAGCCCTATGAGAAGGACCTGGGGGTCTTGATGGATGAAAAGCTTAACGTGAGCCAGCAGTGTGCTCTTGCAGCTCAAAAAGCAAATGGTATCCTGGGCTCCATCAGAAGAGAGCTGGTCAGCAGGGACAGGGAGGTGATTGTCCCCCTCTACTCTGCTCTTGTGAGGTCCCATCTGGAGAACTGTGTCCAGGTCTGGAGCCCCCAGTACAAGAAAGACAGGAAGCTGTTGGAGAGGGTCCAGAGGAGGGCCACGAAGATGATCAGGGGACTGGAGCACCTCCCCTATGAAGACAGGCTGAGGGAGCTGGGCTTGTTCAGCCTGGAGAAAAGAAGGCTGCTGGAGTGACCTCATGGCAGCCTTTCAGTACCTAAAGGGAGCCGACAAACAGGGGGGGGGAATCAACTCTTTGAAAAGGTAGATAACAGCAGGACAAGGGTTTTAAGTTGAGCAAGGGAAAATTTAGGTCAGATGTCAGGGGGAAGTTCTTTACCAAGAGAGTGGCGAGGTGCTGCACAGGCTGCCCAGAGAAGTTGTGGATGCCCCATCCTTGGAGATGTTCAAGGTTGGATGGGGCACTGGGCAGCCTGGTCTAGCATTAAATGTGGAGGTTGGTGCCCCTGCCTGTGGCAGGGGAACATAATGAATTATTTCTCAGGCCTTACAATAGGAACTGGTACACACTACCAGGTACTTGTCCATCTTCATTCAGTAATGCTCTGAAACCTCTTAACTGCTCTGTACAGGACACACACCAAGCAGACAAACAACTGTTAACCAACCCCATTGGACAAAACAGACAAAAAAGCCCATCTGCCAACACTTTCCTACAATAACCAGTTTGTGAAACTCTTATCTCTTAAATGCACCAGATCAGATTCTTTTTTTTTTTTTTTTTTTTTTTTTTTTTTCCCGCATGGGATGAGGACTGCCTTCAAGGAAGTTTTCCTCTTCTCTCTGGCATTGCCATTATTCACAGTCACACTGACTGACCATGAAGAACAAAACAGGACTTTCACGTAATGATATCCAATTTGCATCTTGACACCCACTGAATCATTGAACCTTGATCATTGAAGAAGTTTTTACTGAAGTCAGAAAACTAATGTGACTTGCTTAAAACAAACAAAAATCTTGTATCTTTGACCAGACATGGAGACCAGCATTTAAGTACCTATCCATTCTTACACAAAGATTCATTACATGTGTCTTACCAGTCTGCAAGTTTTCTGTGTGTATAAACATACTGCAACCCAACCCTCTCTGAGCTGAAATGGAGCCAACCACAAAGGAAGAAAAAAACACCACTCTAAAAACTTTTTTAAAAATGGAAAATCAGACATGTTAGACAAGTTTTTCCAGCATATTGTAAAACATTCCTGCAGCTCCCCTCCCAGGTATTTTAAGTTTGAAGAGGTTTGCCTAGTAATGCTGCTCTAATTTAATAGTAACAAAGCGTGTGATTTGGTTTTCAGAATAAAGAGGCTTTTGGGATAGCAGATAGGCTTTATTCCAGAATCCTCAGTATTTCAGAAGAAAATAGTCGTGGGCTTCACACTTTCTCATGTTGCTTAACTGGTGAAAATAAAAAAAAGTGAAGTTGCAACAACATCTGGGATGTTTTCTTCCACTATTTCATATACCATTGTGATTGTGTGAGAATAAGACAGCTTTGAGCTACAAATGAGCTTACAAACTGAAGCAGTTACGGGAAAAAAAGTAGAGAGATTAAAAGTCTGGAGAATTTATGTTGAGGAAATTGTATTACGACAAAGTGAGATGAGATTGAAAGGGAATATATAGCCAGGAAGTGAGCTAGGCATTAGATGTCAAAGAATAAAGATTACTATAAATGAAATAGCAACTGCCTTGCTTACAAAACAATAAATGCTTTTATCTCTGGTTTTTCTACTATTAACTGTTCAGCAAGGATCACACTATACATGAAGTATACCTGTAAGTTATCAGAGAAGCAAAACATGCAAGGAAGATATAGTAGTATCTCAGCATGTTATGAGCTATGTTACATGAAGATTTTGCACCACCTGCAGGTTCAAGGAGATATAAATACACTACAGATATACTCATCAAATAATAAAATACAACAGCTGTGTGCATAATTTCCTGTTCCAGCAATAATAGGTTTTGCGGATTTTTTTGAATGCAGCCTTTATTGTTACTATATTTCTGGATGAGAGGCTGTTAGACCCTCTTGAGTACTCTCCAGCAAGAATCAAGCCATGTATATATATATATATAAGATTTTTAGGATTCATTTAATCATTAATTCATTTAATTTAAGTAGACAGCATTGTCCTGCTAACTTAGTTCAGGGCACTTAATTTTCCTGGGCAATCTGGCAGCGGCCACAAGCCTTCTCTAGTTCTTATATTCACTACTTGGAAATACTAAAAGTGTTTTCTTATAACCAAAGGCTACAGCATATTCATCCTTATATAAATGTAATCATCTTGTACTTAATTATGCATTGTTAGAAAGGCTTTCTTCACCAGGTACTATTTTATATTCTCAGTGGTTCTTGATCTGAGATGTTTTTGATGATTTAAGACTGAAAAAATATAGCAGTAAAGGTACAGTTGCTCATAGAAGTAGGATGATTTCAGACAAAGCACACTTTTTCTCAGTGTCAATTTGGAGAGGGTTTAAAGCTTTACACAATAATATATTCTTATTGTAAAAAAAAGGACAAGATAGAAAATAAAATAAATGTACCAGTGTAATAATGCAATGAAAATTTGTTGTGTAAAAATCACTCAACATAATTCACTAGCACAAACATCAATATAAAATTATACAGGAAATAAACTCAGTGGCCTTTGAAATTTTTCCTCATAAGAGAGAATGACACAAATAGGGTATTTAGGTTGAAAGTTTGATTAATTTGGTAAAACTAATTATATATCAAAGTACACCATTATTTGATACATCTGCCCTGCTGACACGTAACACTGCAGCAAATATAAACTAAGTCAGTTACTGATGATAAAATTTTGTGATGCAAAGATGTGTTGGGCAAGTACCAAGGGTATTACAGGAAAATAGTACATACTACTCTCTTGATGACTTCAATATGTGTTTAAAATATACAGCTGCTTTCAATTGATCTTCAAACTTCTACTGACGTCAACAAGAAAACAATGTCAGGAAAAGATCTGTGATAAAATATGGTAAGTTCTAAGAGCAACTGTGCTTTTAGTTATTTATTTTTAAAGTCACGGCAACGATACAGCTGCTGCAGTGTGTATTCTACTTGCAAAGGAGCACCTGTGAAGAAGAACCTGCAAAATATAGAAAAAAAAAAATTAAAATATGTGCATAAATTGTCTTTTGCATTGATTTACTGTGTTTACTGTCCATGCACATTAAATTTTTGCAATCTAGTTTACAAACAACACACACATTTTTGCACATCTTCTTCACAACTTCAACTTCTCTATTGTTTGACATACCAAGTTATAATTTACATTTTGCCATGACATACAATTCTGCCAAAATTCTTGCACTGAATTTTTGCATTGTTTCTTATTGCCTCTGACTTAGTTTCTCTGGAGAGCTTGAGCAAAAGTGGCTCAGCCATTCTGAAGCACAAAACTTGTAAAGCCAGACTAAATCTACAGTGAAAACTTCAATTTCTGAAGATCAGCCTTACCTACAGCAGAATTTTAGAGAAAAGCCATTACTCCAAACACTAGAAGAATTACTGCACTTTTTTTCTGTGTGTGTGTGGAAATATATCCTGGCTGGCTAATTATTTGTTTTTTATAAATATGGGAGCACAAAGTTTAATGTTAACACGCCCAGGTTCTGAGAAGCTAAGCTGGCAACTCAGACAGCAAAGAGTTAAGATTACCAATGGAAACGAAACAAAACATCGTGTGCCAAATTGCCACAGCTAATTTTTGGCTCCGAGGCAAAAAAAAAAAATTATGTCAATCACTCACTCTGCAATTATAAATTGTGATGAGAGATATTTCTGGCTTTGGTATTTTAAGCAGATGACCTAGGTGCCTGGTCCTTCTCTTCACAAATTGATCCCAATCCCCTAGAATCAAGGAGGCAGTAATCTGAGTTTTTGCATAGCCCTTGCACTCCTAATGCAGAAATTACTCATGTGCCAAAATACCCAATTTCTGCTGCAACACATGGTGGAATTTCTGAAGTTACAGAGAAGCTGGAAAACAACAGATTACTCACCCACACTGTTTATGCTGCACACACTACACTTTTACAGTTTTGCTCCCTAAAGATGTGAAGGAACTTCAATGTTGGTAAAAAAAAAAAAAAAAGGAGAGGGGGAGATGGGAAGCAGTGGCAGCAGCGTGACTGCCTATTAGCTAACTTAGAATTTAGAGAAACAAAACAACAAAACGCCAAAGAAAAAAGGGAAAGCTTCATGATCTACATGCCAAATCGATTATATGACACTATTTAAATCATCCAAGAGATATTTGTACATCCTCTTAGGAGTGCAAGTGGACCCTTAAGAAAGCCAAAAGAACCAAGTGTCAGCCAGTGGGCAAACAGTCGTGCGAAGTCCATTGTTTTGGTTGTCAAACATAAATACTCATGTTCTAAGATGAAATGCAAAGTTAGCAGTATTGATTTCTGTAAGTCTCCAATATTATGAAGCATTTGTGAACAAGTTGAAGAGTACTTAGGGAAGCTTTCTTGGGTCAGGACAAACACAAGATTGCAGTTATGCATACAGCTCTGGACCTCAGTTTTTTATGCCACTTACAAGCCTGATGTTAATAGTTTTCAAGGAAGGAAAGAAAAACTTTAAAGGAAAAAAAAAAAAAAAAGCAGAGTAGTGACCTGTTTCAAAATCATCATTCCATCACAAATTTGAAAACCATTATTCTACCACAGTCATAATAACGCCAATGTACACACTGAAATCTGCCTAAAGCACTTATAATTTTTTTCTTAGTAATAAAGACAGAATGATGCCTACATATCTTTTTCTACTCTTTTCTGGAAAAATTCTGCAGTAGTAGGTACTATATACTAATATTTATCAGAGGAAAATAATGGTGACAGGCAGCGTCTGATGCACAGACTTAGATGTGAAGGATCCAAATCATTTATTAGAATTTCTCACATCACTTATATACATTCACAAGTTTCCTTTTTTTAGCTTTTCTATCCACCCTTAAAACTTTCCCATGCACCTTTACATGTCAACAGAGTATCCTACAAACTCTCCTTAACCGTGCATGCAGATGCTTATCCAATGAGAGCCATAAGCCATTCCTTTTGCTTCTTTTCTTCTAAAGGTATCCTTGGTTCTCATGTTGTTTATCTTGCTCCACAGCTGCTGCTCAGAATAGTTTTTCTTGTATTCCCACAGTGACACACATACTTAAATTTTAATCTAAGATCTTGGATTTTGTTAACTTTGCTGGTAATGTTAAAAAGA
Organism: Tympanuchus pallidicinctus; assembly: GCF_026119805.1. NCBI lineage: Eukaryota > Metazoa > Chordata > Aves > Galliformes > Phasianidae > Tympanuchus > Tympanuchus pallidicinctus. Next base: position 2,125,462 of record NW_026294802.1, read on the forward strand.
ATAATTCCATAATTTAGTACTGAAAAGAACTGCAAATGAACCACAAGTAAATAGAACTGAATTATCTTTTGCAAAGATCTGAGAGAGACTGAGGGTATGCATGCTGCATGTGAAAGCTTATAGAAAGCCAGATATGTTTAATGTGTGGAGGGCATCTTTGCCTTGAGTTCTGCATTGAGTTCCCTCGCTCCAGAGACAGATCTGTGCCTGCAGCCCTAGGACATGATTGTGTTACAATCTCAGAGGTGTTTTGGTTTAGTTTCACACTGTTTGCTCTACTGAGAAAGGTTTTGCTTTAATGGTTGAAAGGAAAAAAAACTTGAAAACTGGAACCAAATGAAGCCCTTGGTAAAAGCGCTGACCTCCATGTGCAGAGGTGTGACAAGAGAAAGGAATGCAGCAGAGAGGACTGTGCTCAGTTCCCCCACCTGCTGGCAAATTCCCTTTGGCAACCAGGAGTAACACTGGGAGACCTCCTGTGTGTGCTGGCAGCTTTATGTGGCTGAAGGGTCCCCATGCAATGGGGTTGCCCCTGCCCAAGCACAGAGCACTCAGGCTCACAGTGTGGAGCAATTTTGAGGAAGCAAGCTGGATTCCTCTTGAATGAAACAGACCCAGAAAATGTTCTCCAGAGTTACACCTTAAGCATTTTGGCTGCAAATTGGTGTACAGGTAGAAACCGCTTAGAATCATAGAACCACAGAATGGTTTAAGTTGAAAGGAACCTTAAAGGCTGCCCATTTCAAACTTTCTACTGCATGCAGGACTGCCACCCACCAGATCCAGCTGCTCAGGGCCCCATCCTACCCGTCCTTGAACACCTCCAGAGATGGAGCACCCACAGCTCCATCTGGGCAGAAAGTGCCAGTACCCTACCACCCTCTAAATAAAGAATTTCCACCTGGAATCTAACACTTTCAACAGCCCATTGCTGAGCATGAGTGGGCTGTGAAGCACCCTGGGAAGTTTTGTACCCCAAAACCTCTGCTGTGCATACATATGTCCCCTTCACGGTCCACTGAGCCAGCCCAGAGCTACAGCAAACTAAATTGCCACTGAAACACAAACAAGGTGAATGCCAGGCCCTTGCCACCAAGGGTTTTACTCTACGGACTGGCTCCTCCTTGTCCATAACATTTGATTTGTGAACACAACCCCTGATGCCACCAGCACCCCCAGCTGATAGGTGCCAATTCCTCTTCTGTCCCCAGCTACTCCATGTCCAGGAAACAATCAGAATGGATTGAGGAGACCAAGCTCTGCAGAAGATCAGAGGAACACAGAAAGACCAAAATCAAATTTTAGCAAATGAGACAAATCAGGATCATGCAAAACATTCAGCTTTCGCACAGCTCACGCTGACAGTGATTAACACGGAACAGGAAAAAAAAAAAAACAACACGAAATTAAGCATATTACAACTCACTCTATCAAGTTTTAATCCCATTTGTGATTGATATTCTTAAAACAAATACTATTCAGGTATGTAAAGCTAAACACATGCATAAGTACATGCATAAACACTTCCTGGAAAGCCAAAAGGCTATTCATAAACTAGCATTCCTCGAAACTGGGAAGAATTCCTGACATGGTCACTTACCCCCAACAGTGAGATTGGCGTCCTTAGTATCTTCAAGGAATTCAATAAGCCAGATTTGAAATGCTCACTAAAGAAATAAGTGTTACAAAGCTGTCCTTGGGAACTGAAGTTCCTTTAACATTTACGAGAGTTGAGCACTCAAAATTCATCAGTGGTTTAAAATACTAAGTAAGCGGAACAACGAACACAACTGGAAAACTATACTACAGATCACTAAATCTCCTTTTTACGTTCCTATTGTTGGAAATATCCAAGTAATTTTTGTCAGGACGGTATCTCTGATAAAAGCAAATTTTATTTACAATTGCAATGGCAGGCATCCCGCAAGCAGGAGTGCACCTATGGACACAACATGACAGTCTTTATACCCTGTTTTCTCCCCCTTGCCTCCCCCATCCCCTGTTTCCCCACTGGCTGGGTACTCCAGGTTCACAATCTTATCAGAAGGTTTACGTTTGCTATTTACTTGTTAGTTTATTTGTTATCTGGTGTCAGTCAGCAGTCATCCTGTTGTTTCCAAGATGTCTCTGTGCTCTCCTTGTCGTATTGATATGGTGATTTTCTTTAAAGTCGTCATTAAACAAAGAGCACTGGGGGGGATGATGCCAAGCCTTCCGATGTCTCTTCAGGCGCTTCCTAGGGCATGGCATGACTTGTTCTCTGGTTTGATCAGGATATTCTTGCAGTGTGTATAACAAAATATACATATATACACCTACATACAGAGTGTGTGTTCCTGGGAAGGTTCGTCTAGAGGATAAGTGATGTAAACTTATCAGAGATCTTCCCCAAGTTAAGTAGGACTCCCAAAAAGAACTATGATAGCGGAGATCATGAAATAAAAATAATATTATCCAATTCTAATGCAGAAACAACATTTGATTCCCACACTATGCATCCTCACCCTTTCTGCATTTCACGTGGTTCCTTTCCTTCTATCTCCTGGACCGCTCTGTGCAACAGCCACCTTGCTGGTCAAACACACATCCAACTCCTGATCTTCATGAGTCATTCTCCTGCTGGGTTTGTTATTAGGTGACTAACCGGGGATTCAGGCTGTCACGGTGCAGGCAGCTGGACTGTCTCATGATAAGCACATATGGGAGTTATTCAGCACTGTGGTAGGTGGTTGGAACAGTACGTCCACTGGCCTTGAGGAAGAAATTAAGAGAGGAAGAAGGAGCTGAAGGACGAAGATAGGGAACAAGGAGATGGCCACCACCTGGAGATGGTCACCATGGAACAATGTTAACAGTGAAGGGCCAATGGTAGGATTGGTGCTGGGCAGCCTGGGCTGATACCCACCAATAAGATTCTGACAAGTGAACTCCGGAGGGTATATAAGATACTGTTGAATTTCAATAAACACCATTTTGCAGCATCCCCCATTTTGGTGTCTGTGTTGCAATGGCCCTAGCGAGGAGAGATTGTGGGTAGAGCAAGGACAGATGGCTAGCCCCTGCAGTGAGGGATCCTGTAATGGTGGCGTGTCTGTGGCAGTCTCCTCAGACTTTTACTTACTCTGCCATCCTCCCCTGAACTCTTTCTACCATGGCAACAGCTTTCTGGGTTTGAAGCACCCCAATTAAACACTTTCTCACCACTGCCTGATTAATTGTTCATAGACAATATAAGGGCTTCCTTCTTTTACTGATTCCTATTACTTGGCTTCATGTTCTTAAAACATGAGTAACAACAGCCTCCCCTCATCTCAACAAGATGTGCAGCTCCATGCAGCAGTGCTTTTCCAGAGTGTGCAGACAAAACAGCTTGGAGACCAAGGCTGCAGAGCATGGAGGTACGTCCAAGCAGGAACATACCTGCATTTTGAGTCATAAACTGTGTCAGAAAATCCACCCCACTGCAACCGTGCATTCTATCAGCTCCTGAACTCACCTGGCACAGGATCTTGCCTTGATGACTAGCACCAAGCCTGCCTGCACAAACTGCTGCTGCCATTGCACAGGGTTAGTAGTCCACCCAGGGAGAAGTGACAACGGGTGGGAGAGTTTGGACTCTGGCATCAGGAACTCTCATGAGGGAACAGGGATGCAAAGGTTCTTTTTTCCCTGTAAACAGAAATTCAATTAAGCTTACAGCATCTTAGGATCATAGACAAGGCTTGGGTTGGAAGGGACCCTAAGGACAATCAAGCTCCGATCCCCTGCTGCAGGCAGGGCTGCCACACAGCAGCTCAGGCTGCCCAAGGCCCCATCCAACCTATATGCGAATGCCTCCAGGGATGGGTGTCTGAACCCTTTTGTTTTTGGCTCAAAGCTTGCTTTCCGAGGCATTTCTTGCAATAAGACTGATTTATCTAGGAGATGAGAGGAGCGTGCTGCCATGTGGCAGTCAGCATCACTGTTTGGATAGTTTTACATTTGAAAGCATTTCTTTGGAGTTCTTTGCAATAAATAAGTTTGTACTGCCATTGGAAAGGATCGTCACAGTTGTCGATGTCAACCGAACAACAACGCCTGATGATCCATCACTGCTGAAGTTTAGCATCTGAGCTATGAGCAATGCTGGTATCTATGGTGGTCACTATCTCCCATTTGCTTTCTACACAGACTCCTTGCTTTTATTTCCCATCTTTTCTATTGCCTATCTCCCCCTCTCCATCTCCCTAAACGACTAGAATATGTAATTAAATGATCGGGCGAATATTTGACCTATTGTGCCTTAATCTCAGTGTTGGTTATACATATATTAAAAGAACCACCTCTCACTCCTATAAACTGGAGCAAGACAGCGGGCCATCCACAACTTCTCTGAGCAGCCTGGACCAGAGCCTTGCCATTCTCTCTGAGTAAAAAGCTTCTCCCTAACATCCTGTTGAAATTTCCCCTCTTTTACCTTAAAGTCATTCTCCCGTTTTCCTGTCACTGTCAGACCACATAAAAAGTCACCCTCCCTTGCTTATAAGCTCCCCTCAAGTACAGGAAGACCACAGTGAAGTATCCCCAGAGCCTTCTCTTCCCGAGGAAGAAACAAGACAAACTCCCTCAGCCATTACAGAAGGTGCTCAGACTCTCTGTGCACCCCGATGGCCTCCTTTAAACCCACTCCAACAGCTCTACGTCCTTGTCAACCCCTCTGAATGGCATCCCTTCCTTCCATTGTGTCAATAGCACCACTCAGCTTGGTGTCATCAGCAAACTTGCTGAGGGTGCACTCAGTTCTATCATCGATGTCATTGATAAGGATATTAAAGAGCACTGGTCCCTAGACAGTCCCCTGGGGGACACTGCTCTTTACTGGCCTTCACCTGGAGATAGAACCACACTCTATCTGCAGCCTTTCAACCAATTCCTCATCCACTGGGTGATCCACCCGTCAAATCCACATCTCTCCAATCTGGAGATAAAGATGTGGGTGGACAGTGTTAAAGGCTTTGCACAAGCAGGGGAGCTGCAGACCTTCGTGCAGAACTTCGCATGGGGCCTCACAAAGGCAGAGCAGAGGAGCACAATCACTTCCCTCACTCTGCCCACCATTTTATTTAAAATAAATAAATACATACATACATACATAACAATATCCATTGTACAGCCAAAGATGAGGGTGACAGTGCTTTCTAACGAGATACAAACAGTACAGAGCAATAGCAGATAAAAAAAAAAAGGGAAACTGCCTCAATCTTGTCAACAAGCAGTGACGATTCAGAGCACAATCACCATCAAGAAAGATGCAGCTCACCCAACTTCTAACCCTCAAATGCGGATGAGGAGGGGTGGATCCTGGCTCTGCCCCCATTCCTTGCACCTGAGCTCCCTAGGTTAGCCATGACTTCTCAACTTGGGCTCAACCATTGGTTCAGGCTGTGACCTGGCACTTCTGCTGCATACGTCAACTAGCATAAAGTAGAAAGAGTTTCAAGAGTTGAACTCCATTCTTACCCACAGATTAGTTTTAATTTATTCATGACAGCCTGCAGGGCAGGAGAGTAAAGATTTAACAAACAGAAATAAGCAATGAATATTTCAAACGTTTATTTAAAATCAGGTGTTCATTTAAAATCTGTTCAGAACTATGTATTGAAACACATAATAAAACGTTTTGGTAGAAACACAATGATATGAAGGAAAATACACTGAAGGACACACATCCCACACCTCTGATTGGCTATTTCACCTATGGTTACTACGTGCTGAGTTGTTGACATTCACCAGCATGGCATGAAGAATCAAGAGCTGACTTCTGAGATGGTCCAGCACTATACTCAAGGTAATTAGAAGAATCGAGGATCCATAAACTTCTTTGTCTATGAACGTCAAAAGCTTTTGGTGTATCTCTGCACCGCACCATCTCCCACCATGACAAGGTAGCAACCTGGCGGTGGCCGCTGGTGCACCCCCTGCCAGTGTGACAGGGCTGCTGCGCCACTGTCCCACTGTGACATGGCTTTCCTTTCCTTTCCTTTCCTTTTCCTTTTCCTTTTCCTTTTCCTTTCCTTTCCTTTCCTTCCTTTTCCTTTTCCTTTTCCTTTTCCTTTTCCTTTTCCTTTTCCTTTTCCTTTTCCTTTTCCTTTTCCTTTTCCTTTTCCTTTTCCTTTTCCTTTTCCTTTTCCTTTTCCTTTTCCTTTTCCTTTTCCTTTTCCTTTTCCTTTTCCTTTTCCTTTTCCTTTTCCTTTTCCTTTTCCTTTTCCTTTTCCTTTTCCTTTTCCTTTCCTTTCCTTTCCTTTCCTTTCCTTTCCTTTCCTTTCCTTTCCTTTCCTTTCCTTTCCTTTCCTTTCCTTTCCTTTCCTTTTTCCTTTCCTTTTTCCTTTCCTTTTTCCTTTCCTTTTTTCTTTTTCCTTTCCTTTTTCCTTTTTCCTTTTTCCTTCCTTCCTTCCTTCCTTCCTTCCCTTCCTTCCTTCCCTTCCTTCCCTTCCCTTCCTTCCCTTCCCTTCCCTTCCCTTCCCTTCCCTTCCCTTCCCTTCCCTTCCCTTCCCTTCCCTTCCCTTCCTTTTCCTTCAGAGATAAGACCATTAGGTGAAATAGAAGCATAAAGGCTTTATGAACTACTATTGCCAGCAAACTCAGTAGCTTTCTGACCTACATTAGACTGCCCCTCCGTCCCTAGGAAATACTTTTCACCACACTGAAGGCCTTGCTAGATGCAAGCCAGACCTTTTTGTTCCCTCTCAAGCTCATTTGGCTGCAGTATTCCCATCAATGGTATGCTATAGTGCAGTATACTGAGGTGCAGCCCATTTAGGGCTGTGACACTGTGACAGGGCTGCTGTGCCACTGTCCCACTGTGACATGGCTTGCAAAGATGCACTTGCTTCTTTTTACAATTAATAAGTAATTAATTTAAAAAAAGTTTACGACTCATCACTGTTCCAGGTGGGGGGTAAATCAGGGCAGGTACGGTTGGATTAGATTGTGAAGAAACGCGCACTGTTTATTGCTGTGTGCTGCTGGAGAACGTTGAGCAAGCGCACCGAGGCTCTATGCAGTGTAACCATTGCGTTTCGGTTTCCTTCTTTGCCCTCGGTCTTTGCAGGTACTTTTTATTTCTTCCCGCCTGTTCAATTTCATTTCCAGTTCTCTCCCTCCTCCCTCTTTGCTAGTGTGATCAAAGGACGGTGTGGGCCTGAGTGGCTGCCGGGTGGCACCACCCCGTAGAGCCCACTGGCACCCAACCCCAGTTCCTCTGAGTGTCCTCGTGTGTCAGAAAACAATCAGAACGCTTGTAGATGTGGAGAAAGGCTGAGAGCAGCCCCACTGCTGAGCCCTGGCACAGAGCAAACGCTCTGCAGGCCAGAGGTGAGGGATGGAGCTCCTCAGGCCGAGAGGCGCTGCATTCCTTGCCCTCCACATCGCTCAGGCACGCCTGTTGGCCTCGCAAACAGGCTGAACTACCACCTATCAGCCAGCAGAGGCACAGCACCAGCGGTGAAGACCAAACAGCAGCAGATGGGTGCCAACGGGATATTTTTAATAGTGCCACCCCAACCTGCCTTCAACCTGCAGCCCGGGGGCACTGCTGAGGTGAGCTGTGCTGGTCAAAGCCCCTGAGACAGGCTGAGGGGAAAGGAAGAGTCCTGGATTCAGCTGAAGAGGGGCAAACAAATCACAGCTGGGTGGGTTGGAGCCGCTGCTGCGACGGACGGCAGTGGGGAGCTGGGCTGGGGCTGGGGCTGGGCCAGGACAGGGCCGCCATTGGGCCGGGGCCCTTCTGTAGCCTGTGATGTCACGTGATGTCATAATGCTGAGAGCAGTGGGCAGTTGGTCAGCAGCTGGAGTTGCCAGTTAGCAGTTGGAGCTGCTGGTCTGCAGTTGGAGCTGCTGGTCTGCAGTTGGATCTGCTGAATAGTAGTTGGATCTGCTGAATAGCGTTTGGATCTGCTGGACAGTAGTTGGACCTGCTGGATAGCAGCTGGAGCTGCTGGTCTGCGGGTGGATCTGCTGAACAGCATCTGGATCTGCTGGACAGTAGTTGGACCTGCTGGATAGCAGCTGGAGCTGCTGGATAGCGGTTGCAGCTGCTGGTTTGCAGTTGGCGCTGCTGGTCGGTCTCTGTGCTTTCTCCGGGCCTCGACCAGCAGTATTTATGGGTGCACATCAGTTAGTGACCGGTGAGTAGTTTCTTAAAATAGAAAATAACCCCTCCAGCAGGACCTCAAATTGGACGGCACCATCGTGTATTGCAGAAGTGTAGGGCACGGTTGAAGAGCTAGTCCAAAACTTACCATCATCCCTTCCCTGGGGTGACGATTTTGAAGGAAGTCCCAAAAATTTGCCCAAAGTTTTGTTCAATTTTAAGTCCAAGTGAACACAAGCTCTCTTTCTTTCCCCCCAGCTCCCTCCGCTATAAGAGGGAGAGTACCAGAGTACCATTTTCACCCGTGGATAAGTAATAGAGACAGCATTTGGCCCTAAAAATCACCCTCCTGGCCTTTGCTTCTCACTTCATTTCCGTGTCGTTTTGGAAACAAACACTAGAAAGAGGCATCCATGTAGTTTGCTTCTCTGATGGGCAGCTGCCCTGGGCACTGCTCTGTTACTGTACTACTTCCTATCATGTGAAGATAGAGACACAGCAGTGACATGGTAATTGCTCAAGTAACGCTTGCTATTGTGACAGGGCTGCTGCCTGCCGCCTGGCTCTTCTGGCAGTCTACTATGCCGCCTGCCTCTTCCTGGCATCTACTACACTGCCTGCCTCTTCTGGTGATCTACTACCTTGCCTGCCTCTTCTTGCAATCTTCGACACCGCCTGGCTTTTCTTGGAAACTACTACGCTGCCTGGCTCTTGGAATCTACTACACTGCTTGCCTCTATTTTGGAATCCACTGCGCTGTCTGCCTCTTCTTAGGCATCTACTATGCTGCCTGCTTGGTTTTTGGAATATTCTGCGTGGCCTGCCTTGTTTTGGGAATATACTATGCTGTTATCCACCTCTTCTGGGAAGCTGCCACATCTCCCGCCTCTGCCTGGAAACTACTATGCTGCCTGCATCTTCTTTGGAAGATAGCATGCTGCCTGCAGCTTCTTTGGAATATACTAAGCTGCCTGCAGCTTCTGTGGAATAAACTACACCTCCTGCAGGTTCTGTGGAATATACTATGCCACCTCCATCTTCTGTGGAGTACACTGTGCTACCTGCCTCGTATTTGGAATAAGCTGTACCGCCTGCATCTTCTTTGGAATACATTACGCCACCTGCCTCTTTTTGGAATATACTACACCACCTGCACCTTCGTGGAATACATGATGCCATCTGCCTCTATTTGGCCTCTACTGTGCCGCCTGCCTCTTCTTGGACTGTACAGCGCTGCCTTCCTCTTCTTGAAATACACCGTGCCGCCTGCCTTCTCCTGGAATGTGCTGTGCGACCCACTCTTTTGGTGGCATATACTATTCCACCTGCCCCTTCTAAGGAGGATACTATGCCGCCTGGCCCTGCTATGGGATATACTACGCCACCTGGCCGTGCTGCGGAATATGCTACGCCGCCTGGCCCTGCTGTGGAATATGCTACGCCGCCTGGCCCTGCTATTGAATATGCAGCACTATCGGCTTTGTTTGCGGAATATTCCACACCGCCTGGCTCTCTTTGCAACATACCGCGCAGGCTGGCTCTGCTTGGAATACAGCACGCAGGCTGGCTCTCCTTGGAGGATACCACGCAGGCTGGCTCTCCTTGGGGGATACCACACTTGCTGGCTCTCCTTGGAATACAGCACGCAGGCTGGCTCTCCTCGGAGGATACTACGCAGGCTGGCTCTCCTTGGAGTATACTATGCCGCTTGGCTCTGTTTGGAGTATGCCAGACCCACTGGCTCTCTTTGGAACACACCATACAGCCTGGCTCTCTTGGCAATTGAGTACGCCACCTGGCATTCCTTGTAATAGAGTACACCACCTGGCTCTCCTTCTAATAAAGTACACCATCTGGCTCTTTCCATTACACTTGCAATGGCTTTTTGTTTATAGAATTGTACTGCATTTTCCTTCTCTTATCATAGCGTGCCTTGGTTTGGGATGGACCTCAAGGGCCATCATGTTCCAACTCCCCTGCCACAGGCATGGTTGCCCTGCACTACATCAGTTGCTGTACCTGTTCGCTCAGGGCCCCATGCCTCATCGACTTGAGCGCCTCCAGGGACGAGGAATTTACAACTTCTCTGGGCAACGTGTTCCAGCACACCTCACCACTCTCTCAGCAGAAATACTTCCCCTCACATCTAATCTACATGCACTGCCCTTGTCCTAGCACCCTCTGCTTTTCTAAAATGTTGATTTCCCTCATGTTTCAGCATCCTCTTGATCACCACATTTGGTTGTGCCACTCTAGTTTTAGTGGGGTGTAGATTTTACCTGCATCTTAGGTGTTCTGTTTCCCCTAGGTCAGCTACTAGTTTTGCTACTTACTTTACAACTACATCTCCAGCTACCAGACGGTTCCAAATAGCTACTAGAGCTCCATGTTGATGAGAGGGGGCTTTCTGCAGGATAAGATCTCTCATCCGAGATTTAAATTTAGCTAGGCCGGGACCTCCTTATAAAGTTTTCAGTGGGTGACGGGCTCTGCGTGGTTTTTTCCATTTGCACACTGTACCCACAGGCCAACGTGTGATACAGAGCCCAAGTGGAACACCTGCCTGCAAAACAAATCCTTGCAAAAACAAGATAAACTACCAACATCTTCTCTCTTCAAAACAAGATATTTGCGGCTGCGGCCACGTGCGGCCCAGTCCACAAGACTCTCATCAGCGCCCTTATCGTCTGCACCACCACCCGGCACAGGGACACAGGAGACGCACGCCATAGGGTGTAGCTCAAGTGCCCAATTTAATGCTGCGCAACAACTGCCTATATACCATGACACGCGACCGCCCCGTGAACCCGTGACCCGTTAAGCACCACCCAGAACCACCCCTGAAACTACCACCCACCTTAGCCCAAGTACCACCCACACCGAGTAATGCCCACAACTTTGTTCCTTCCCAGCATCATTCTTCAGTCTGGGGCTTTTGGGTCCCTGACACATGCCCCCCTGTGATCTTGACTGGAACACACTGCTCCCTTTAAGTCTTCAGAAAACTTTGTTATATTATGGCATTAGAAAAATCTCTGTTCATACTTCAAAAGTGTGTTTGCAGAGGAAAACAAATGTCAAGTTCATGCGGAATTCTTCAAATCTCCAATATTAGAAAGCATTTGTGCAGAAGTTGAAGATTCCTTACTGAATAGCAAAATTGTCTTGGGTCACAACCTACACAAGATTGCAGTAGTATGTGCTGCTCTGGATCCCAGTTGTTCATGTTATTTACAAACTCGACCGTTTGAAGTCTCATAATACAATCATAATAGCAAACAAACTGCACAATTGTTGAACTGAAGGAAGTCTTCATAGAATTTAACGCAAGGCTCCTCTTTTCCATGGTTAAAGTACACATTTATGGAGAAACGTGATGTACTCTTGGCTGTGGATTCTTTGGAGCCCTGGTCGTTTACGTCTAAAGACTTTCTATGCCTGGTCCTCAGGCTTCGGTGAAAATTTCCATTTTGGTGTTGGCAAAATTGGTGTTTCTCAGGTACCCCAAAGGCAACCTCTTGAAGTAGAAGATGTTAAGCCCAGAAAAATCCATGACATAGTGCTAAATCTGTGTTTTGTCCACTTTATTCAAGAAGGCAAGAACTAGTCAAAACTTTTTAGATACCCAACTTTCATCGCTGCTGGCGAGCTGCTTCATACTGACATTGCTAGATCCATAGCCAAACATGGTTCAAAGAAGTCTGATAGAAGTTCTGTCTTCATACAAGCAGATATTTCCTCCTAGAAGTTGTTTACGTTCGTTTCTAAAGAAATGTTGAAAAAATACAGCAATTCTAAAACACACCCAAGACTGGCAGTGTCAGCACGTATAATATGAAACTGTTGTTCATATATTAGAAGAGCAAAATAAATTAAGAACTAAGTTTGCTGACTTCCACCACTGTCCTAAGGAAGCCCACCTACAAACCAGTGGCAGGTGAGCACGCAGTGAGGTGACAGTCATGCTTTGGAAGTCATTGCCATGCATTCTGCTCCTGTGGGGAGGTTTCTTACTGCACCCACACACTTCAGCTTAAGGATGCATGCAGCCAAGTGCCTGGCAGGACTGCCACGCTGTGACTCAGCTATAGCACTGGGGCAATGTACCTTGATATTCATTCATGATGAGCAGTGAAAAAAAGCCTGCAAGACTTTTAGACACCCATAAAAAAAAAAAAAAAACAAGAGGTTTCAGTAGAGTATTTACAACAGTGTTTATCTTTCTCCTCTCTTCTCTTCTCTTCTCTTCTCTTCTCTTCTCTTCTCTTCTCTTCTCTTCTCTTCTCTTCTCTTCTCTTCTCTTCTCTTCTCTTCTCTTCTCTTCTCTTCTCTTCTCTTCTCTTCTCTTCTTTTTCCTTTCCTTTCCTTTTTCCTTTCCTTTCCTTTTTCCTTTCCTTTCCTTTCCCTTCCCTTCCCTTCCCTTCCCTTCCCTTCCCTTCCCTTCCCTTCCCTTCCCTTCCCTTCCCTTCCCTTCCCTTCCCTTCCCTTCCCTTCCCTTCCCTTCCCTTCCCTTCCCTTCCCTTCCCTTCCCTTCCCTTCCCTTCCCTTCCCTTCCCTTCCCTTCCCTTCCCTTCCTTTTCCTTCAGAGATAAGACCATTAGGTGAAATAGAAGCATAAAGGCTTTATGAACTACTATTGCCAGCAAACTCAGTAGCTTTCTGACCTACATTAGACTGCCCCTCCGTCCCTAGGAAATACTTTTCACCACACTGAAGGCCTTGCTAGATGCAAGCCAGACCTTTTTGTTCCCTCTCAAGCTCATTTGGCTGCAGTATTCCCATCAATGGTATGCTATAGTGCAGTATACTGAGGTGCAGCCCATTTAGGGCTGTGACACTGTGACAGGGCTGCTGTGCCACTGTCCCACTGTGACATGGCTTGCAAAGATGCACTTGCTTCTTTTTACAATTAATAAGTAATTAATTTAAAAAAAGTTTACGACTCATCACTGTTCCAGGTGGGGGGTAAATCAGGGCAGGTACGGTTGGATTAGATTGTGAAGAAACGCGCACTGTTTATTGCTGTGTGCTGCTGGAGAACGTTGAGCAAGCGCACCGAGGCTCTATGCAGTGTAACCATTGCGTTTCGGTTTCCTTCTTTGCCCTCGGTCTTTGCAGGTACTTTTTATTTCTTCCCGCCTGTTCAATTTCATTTCCAGTTCTCTCCCTCCTCCCTCTTTGCTAGTGTGATCAAAGGACGGTGTGGGCCTGAGTGGCTGCCGGGTGGCACCACCCCGTAGAGCCCACTGGCACCCAACCCCAGTTCCTCTGAGTGTCCTCGTGTGTCAGAAAACAATCAGAACGCTTGTAGATGTGGAGAAAGGCTGAGAGCAGCCCCACTGCTGAGCCCTGGCACAGAGCAAACGCTCTGCAGGCCAGAGGTGAGGGATGGAGCTCCTCAGGCCGAGAGGCGCTGCATTCCTTGCCCTCCACATCGCTCAGGCACGCCTGTTGGCCTCGCAAACAGGCTGAACTACCACCTATCAGCCAGCAGAGGCACAGCACCAGCGGTGAAGACCAAACAGCAGCAGATGGGTGCCAACGGGATATTTTTAATAGTGCCACCCCAACCTGCCTTCAACCTGCAGCCCGGGGGCACTGCTGAGGTGAGCTGTGCTGGTCAAAGCCCCTGAGACAGGCTGAGGGGAAAGGAAGAGTCCTGGATTCAGCTGAAGAGGGGCAAACAAATCACAGCTGGGTGGGTTGGAGCCGCTGCTGCGACGGACGGCAGTGGGGAGCTGGGCTGGGGCTGGGGCTGGGCCAGGACAGGGCCGCCATTGGGCCGGGGCCCTTCTGTAGCCTGTGATGTCACGTGATGTCATAATGCTGAGAGCAGTGGGCAGTTGGTCAGCAGCTGGAGTTGCCAGTTAGCAGTTGGAGCTGCTGGTCTGCAGTTGGAGCTGCTGGTCTGCAGTTGGATCTGCTGAATAGTAGTTGGATCTGCTGAATAGCGTTTGGATCTGCTGGACAGTAGTTGGACCTGCTGGATAGCAGCTGGAGCTGCTGGTCTGCGGGTGGATCTGCTGAACAGCATCTGGATCTGCTGGACAGTAGTTGGACCTGCTGGATAGCAGCTGGAGCTGCTGGATAGCGGTTGCAGCTGCTGGTTTGCAGTTGGCGCTGCTGGTCGGTCTCTGTGCTTTCTCCGGGCCTCGACCAGCAGTATTTATGGGTGCACATCAGTTAGTGACCGGTGAGTAGTTTCTTAAAATAGAAAATAACCCCTCCAGCAGGACCTCAAATTGGACGGCACCATCGTGTATTGCAGAAGTGTAGGGCACGGTTGAAGAGCTAGTCCAAAACTTACCATCATCCCTTCCCTGGGGTGACGATTTTGAAGGAAGTCCCAAAAATTTGCCCAAAGTTTTGTTCAATTTTAAGTCCAAGTGAACACAAGCTCTCTTTCTTTCCCCCCAGCTCCCTCCGCTATAAGAGGGAGAGTACCAGAGTACCATTTTCACCCGTGGATAAGTAATAGAGACAGCATTTGGCCCTAAAAATCACCCTCCTGGCCTTTGCTTCTCACTTCATTTCCGTGTCGTTTTGGAAACAAACACTAGAAAGAGGCATCCATGTAGTTTGCTTCTCTGATGGGCAGCTGCCCTGGGCACTGCTCTGTTACTGTACTACTTCCTATCATGTGAAGATAGAGACACAGCAGTGACATGGTAATTGCTCAAGTAACGCTTGCTATTGTGACAGGGCTGCTGCCTGCCGCCTGGCTCTTCTGGCAGTCTACTATGCCGCCTGCCTCTTCCTGGCATCTACTACACTGCCTGCCTCTTCTGGTGATCTACTACCTTGCCTGCCTCTTCTTGCAATCTTCGACACCGCCTGGCTTTTCTTGGAAACTACTACGCTGCCTGGCTCTTGGAATCTACTACACTGCTTGCCTCTATTTTGGAATCCACTGCGCTGTCTGCCTCTTCTTAGGCATCTACTATGCTGCCTGCTTGGTTTTTGGAATATTCTGCGTGGCCTGCCTTGTTTTGGGAATATACTATGCTGTTATCCACCTCTTCTGGGAAGCTGCCACATCTCCCGCCTCTGCCTGGAAACTACTATGCTGCCTGCATCTTCTTTGGAAGATAGCATGCTGCCTGCAGCTTCTTTGGAATATACTAAGCTGCCTGCAGCTTCTGTGGAATAAACTACACCTCCTGCAGGTTCTGTGGAATATACTATGCCACCTCCATCTTCTGTGGAGTACACTGTGCTACCTGCCTCGTATTTGGAATAAGCTGTACCGCCTGCATCTTCTTTGGAATACATTACGCCACCTGCCTCTTTTTGGAATATACTACACCACCTGCACCTTCGTGGAATACATGATGCCATCTGCCTCTATTTGGCCTCTACTGTGCCGCCTGCCTCTTCTTGGACTGTACAGCGCTGCCTTCCTCTTCTTGAAATACACCGTGCCGCCTGCCTTCTCCTGGAATGTGCTGTGCGACCCACTCTTTTGGTGGCATATACTATTCCACCTGCCCCTTCTAAGGAGGATACTATGCCGCCTGGCCCTGCTATGGGATATACTACGCCACCTGGCCGTGCTGCGGAATATGCTACGCCGCCTGGCCCTGCTGTGGAATATGCTACGCCGCCTGGCCCTGCTATTGAATATGCAGCACTATCGGCTTTGTTTGCGGAATATTCCACACCGCCTGGCTCTCTTTGCAACATACCGCGCAGGCTGGCTCTGCTTGGAATACAGCACGCAGGCTGGCTCTCCTTGGAGGATACCACGCAGGCTGGCTCTCCTTGGGGGATACCACACTTGCTGGCTCTCCTTGGAATACAGCACGCAGGCTGGCTCTCCTCGGAGGATACTACGCAGGCTGGCTCTCCTTGGAGTATACTATGCCGCTTGGCTCTGTTTGGAGTATGCCAGACCCACTGGCTCTCTTTGGAACACACCATACAGCCTGGCTCTCTTGGCAATTGAGTACGCCACCTGGCATTCCTTGTAATAGAGTACACCACCTGGCTCTCCTTCTAATAAAGTACACCATCTGGCTCTTTCCATTACACTTGCAATGGCTTTTTGTTTATAGAATTGTACTGCATTTTCCTTCTCTTATCATAGCGTGCCTTGGTTTGGGATGGACCTCAAGGGCCATCATGTTCCAACTCCCCTGCCACAGGCATGGTTGCCCTGCACTACATCAGTTGCTGTACCTGTTTGCTCAGGCCTGGGCAATGACCATCCACATGAGGCTTAACAAGAGCAAGTGCTGTATTCTGCAACTTGCATCGGACAGCCCTGGCTGTATGTAAAGAGTAGGAACTGGAGACTGTAGAGCAGCTCTGTGGAAAAATACTAAGGATTCTCGTTGACAGCAAGTTGAACACGAGTCAGCAGTGTGCACTGGCATCCAAAAGGTTCAAACCTACCTCTGGAGTTCATTAGCATTGCCACTGAGTGAGGGAGGGGATTGTGCTGCTCTTCTCTGCTCTGCGCAGCCTCACCTCACGCACTGGGTGTAGTTTGGGGCTGCAATATCATAAGGACATACAGATATGAGAGAGCATCTAAAGGAGGGCTACAAAGATGGTGAAGGGTCTGGAGGGCCCTCACGAGGAGAGGATTCACTGAGCTCTGCTCTCTGATAACAGGGCCTGAGGGAACGGCATGGAGCTGCATCAGTGGGGCTTAGGAACAGGTTCTGCATCAGAGGGCAGTGGGCATGGTAGGAGCTACCCAGGGCAGTTGGCACGACCCTAAGTGCTGGAGTTCAAGAAGCGTCTGAACATTGCTCTCAGACATAGGGCTTGGATTTTATGCAGTGCACTGCGCAGCTAGAAGTTGGAATCCTTGATCTTTGTGGGTCCTTTACAACTTGGGGTTTTTATAAGGCTACTCTAAGGCAGGACACACTTGTCCAAATATTTAACAAGCAGAAAATTGAGAATTACATATCTGTGGTAATAGACTTATCTTAAGATAAGAAAGTACACAAAGAAGTATGACAAAATATATTAGTTCAGGACAGCAGCAAAATGAACTTTGTCCCATATTCTGTGGGTGTCCGGTGGGGATGAAAAGGGATTCACAGCAATGAGAAGTTCACCCACTCACATTTCTCAATGAAAACAAGTTCACCATAGAGAAATCCATGTGCTGGATCATTTCTGTTTTGAAAGCCTGGCACCCAGGTAGTTCCTAATGCACTACCTGGAGAGAGAGGCCAACTCTCTCTCAAGCAAACCCTGTGGCCTGATATAGGAACATGCTCCCAAGAGGCATACCTACACTTTGTTCACCTTGTAGGTGTGAAACCAATGGCCCAACCTCTTCCTCTTCCTAGGCTATTTTGGCATCTGCTTGCTGCAGGCACCTCTTTGTGAGTGCTGGCATTCAGAACAGGAAGGCATTTGTGCGATGATTCCAAGTAATCACCACTACTATCCATGCCTCATCTCTTACTGTCATGGAGCTGCCTCACCATTTAATCCATTCAACTGAGGCAAAACAAAAGGCCATCTGCAGCAGACTCCTTCTATGTAGAACTTTTTCTTAGCATGGCCTAACATACATTTGCATTAAATTGGCACCAATAAATAGTCAAGAGGTTGTATAGGCAAATAAAAGTAAAAAAACACTTACAACCTTAACTATTTCCACAGATCTCTAAACCTGATTAGCACTTGCCTTTTCATGCACTTGAAAAGACTTTGCTGCAGATCCCAAAGGGCAGGAAGAAGTTCCTGCCACCCATGTTGCAGGGTTAGTTAGAAAAGATAGTTGAAAAGGCAAAATAGTTGAAAAACAGGTGTCATCAAAAAGCATAATGGAGCATGAACCAACAAAAAGGCTTCAAGCTCCACAGTGGCATGATACACTTCTGCTATTTTCTTCTGCCAACACACGTGGAAGTAGTGCTTGGGTGGAGAAACCCACTGGGCTGGGCAGCCTGGCAACCCAGACTGACTTGGCCTGTGAGCCCATGCAGTGGGCTCAAAACCCAAAATTAGGTCTTCCAAAACTCACCAAACCAACAGAAAAAAGTATTACCAAAAAGCCTCTTTCTGCTACAAAGCCAGAAAAGCTGGCAGATCTTCCAGTAAGTGCTCCTTCCTGAAAAGGTGGTGTCCTGAGAAGTCTCAACACAAAGTTATCAACCTGGAAAAGAATCATGCACAGCAGAGCCTGACTTGATGTAGGGTGACAGGTCCATGCCCACTCAAAACCACACCTTTCTCCAGCCCAGTTAAGCTGAAAAATGTTGGCACTTCTCCTTGCCTCCCCTCCAGGAGAGGAGATTTACAACAGCTACTTGTTGTCAGAGAGGCATTCATCATCTTCCAACAAGCACAAAACACAAGCTTGCCAAACTGACAGCTAAGCTGCAGATACACGTGACCACAGCAGCTGTTCTGCACTAGAACAAACTCAAAACCAGGTAAACACCCAGTGAGGTGCCAGCCACACTTTGAAAACCACAGTCATACTTACTATAGGCAAGTCCCCTTCTGCACCCACATGCTGCAGTCTGAGTATTAACATGTCCAGGCACTCGAGGAGGCCTTCCAGGGCTTAACAGGGCTGTGGCTCAGCTACAGTGATTTCAGGTGGGTGTTTGGAACCAGAAGACATCTTAAGTGAGTAGAGGCTAAGGGAGCAGGGACTGATCAGCCTGGAGAACAGGAAGCTCATGGGGAATTTCATCAGTGTCTGTAAATACCTGAAGAGGAGGTGTAAAGAAAGCAGCAGTAGATTGCTTTCATTGGTGCCGTGTATCAGGACAAAAAGCCATGGGGAAAATCCGGAATACAGGAGGCTGTGTCTGAACATCAGGAAGCACACTTCTGTGCTCTGAGGGTGGTGGAGCACCAGCACAGGTTGCCCAGAAAGGGTTTGGGGTCTTCCTCCTTGGAGATCTTCAAAAGTTACATGGACATGGGCCTCAGCACTCTGCTCTGGGTGCCCCACTTTTAAGCAAGGTTTGGACCTGGTGGCCTCCAAAAATCCCTTCCAACCTCAACTCTGTGGCTGTGCCCCCATGCTGAGTTCTGTGCAAAGGTGCCCAGAAGGCTTTTAGACTCCCAGAAAATAACAAGTCTGATTAAAATATCAATGGTGATGATTACCTTCTTGCTATTATTTCATACTCGGCATTTCATTATTGTTGCAACAGATGCATTGCTATCAAGAAAGCTGGCCCGCTCCATTTAGTATTTTGTCAAAGACCAACCTTGAATGTCACTCTACAGGAGGGGCAACTCAAAATCAAATGCAAGTGAATATCCAGTGAGGAGACAACAATGCTTTGAAAGCTATGACCCCACTTCACAAGGTTACTTCTGATTCACCTGCATTCACGCACTACAAATCACAAAATGACATGGCAGGTTGTTCCAGGAGAGCTGCCAGGTTTTCCAGGAAGCACAAACACCATGACTCAGCTGAAGGATTGAAATAATTGGATCTCATTGTTCAACCATACTGAGTGCAGCCAAAAAAAAAAAAAAAAAAGAAAAAAAGAAAAAGTTGAAGGCTTTTCAATTCTCAGAAAGGTAGGCTTTAAAATGCTGCAGGTGATGACAGTTATCTTTGTCTGTACAAATAAAGCAGTCAAGTTAAACAGAACAGAAAAGCCTAAGCAGAAAAGCCTAGACATGTAACCATATCCTTCCAGCAGATCTTCCCAGTCAGACCCAAGCTGTGAGCTCCTGAGCTCTCCCTGCCTCTCCCTGCTCCCTGCTCCACCCTTGCCCCCAGAAATTTCACTTCAACCTCTTGAAGGCCTACCCACTGCTGGCCACACCTTGCTTCTCTCCAGAGGCAATGACCCTGCATGCCCTGCATCCAGGTAGACCCTGGGTGACCCAGACACTTCCCAGTTGGCATTCCCTTCTCAAGGAAAGTCCCCAATATGCACAGAGAACAGTTCATCTGCTATTACATCAGGGGGCACAGCTGGGGAGCAGCAGAAGGAAGTCTGACACCCATGTCTGTAACTGCTCCTCCCCAGGCTCCTTGTACCAACAAGGCTGCTCTTGGCCAGGACACAACTAGTCCAAATGTTAAACAAGCAGGAGGTAGCGTGAGAATTACTCCTGTACTCATATCTTACTGTATCCAGACTTATCTTAAGAAGAAAGTGCACACATAGTTGTCACATTAAGGATATGAGTCTAATACATGGCTAATTAGGGAAGCTCTCCTGCTGAGTTGGAAAGCTCAGAAAGGACCCTCTTGCTTTATAAACTTCTCAGAGAGCAGCTTAGATGGGCTAGGTCCAGTCTTAGTCCCATATTTGGTCAGAGGTTTTTTTTTCTAAGGATAATGTGTATAACCACTTATCTTTACTGAAACAACATAAGGCTGTGAGGCCTCCACCTCATCCCAGGTGTCACTCAGTCACTGTAGCTGCCGGGCCTTATCTGAGCGTTAAACTGCACACCTCCACATCTGTCAAGTGCTTTGGCAAGATAAGCAAATTACTCAACTGTCACCTTGGCTCAGGACCAGTGCAAGATAAGCATGTTAGTTAAATCACATTCTTGTTCACACCAAATTCAGTTCTCTAACCTCAATCTCTCAGTCTCTAGATTTCAACCTTTTGGCTTTTGCAATTACGGGTTGATCTGACCAGTAAATATTGAAGTTTGCATATTATATATTGATCTGTATGGAGTCATCCAGTAATCCAGCAGTCTGTTGTTTGCATATCATACCAGTTACCATGCTAAAATTTTGGTTTCTAAATTTCTATCAATATTGATAACACAATAACTTCAACCATAAGTATCAGCAGTCCTTGAGGATGCTCTAGTTCAGTGTAGATAAACTATAATCCCAAATACAGGTTCTTGGCATTGATTTTTCTATAAAGTACAGAGAGAAAATGCTCATTCATAATATGACTGACAGATTTTAAGTTAAAATTTGTCTCCTGTAGCCACTTCCAATGTCACAGTTTAATAATTCCAGTTATTATTTTGCCTGTAAGATGTTACATTGGTGAACCGTATCCCCATTAATCATGCTTTACCTCAGAGTAGGTGCATCCTGAATAAGAAGCAATCTGCTTGACAGCATCTGAAATAGCAAAGTGCTATTACTTATATCTTTCTGCAATTTAGATACTCTACCTTCTGTAATAAGCATTATTTCATTGATGTCTTCCAAATGGACATATCATTTACAATCTGTAGACTTCTGGGCAGTGCTTGTTGGCAGCGTTGTAGCCTTGCAAAGAGTATCTGGGAGATAGATCCACAAACGATTACACAGTCCTGATCTTACCTGTTCCACGTATTTCATGACTTACACCAGGGTGAGCAAGACACAGCTCCTGTTGTTGAGTATTGCCTGGAGTCTTCTGACTCCCTTTTGATCCATCTCCATAGTGGTGTAAGAGGCTGTTTTCTCCAGAGGCAACAAAGTGTTAGCAGTCCCAAAATATGTTGACATCAACAGTCCTACCACTGTCTATGTTCCATCACTGATAACCCACACAGTGTGTCACAGGGTATGCTGAGTTCTGAACATATTATATCAGATGAGATATCATTGCTAGCCAGATGAGACCAAGTGTCATAGACTGAACTAGCAAGGTGGGTTAATTTGACAAAATGTAAGGAGAGAGGCTATAGCCACATCTAGAGTAGGATGGGGTTGTGGTGAGGAAGTGAACTTATTGCCACAATTATCCAATTCTCTACAGCAGCTTCTTGTGTTGCTGTCCAGAGAAAGATCACCACTCACACCTGCCTGAGGTCACAGAGCAAGGAAGGGGCCAGGCAAATGGATGCTGCCTTTATAATTGCCCCAGGAGATGATTCCTTTTTCAACCAAAATGCATGTCTGATGTCTGAATTTATGTCTGTTTTTGTCCTTGCCTGAACACAGATTATTTAGAAAAAGTTGAAAGAGCTTATCCTGTTGTGTAGGACTCTGTGATTGTGCCAACACATGTTGAATAGAAACATATGGGAAAGTGAAAGGAACATGTGGGAAAGAATTCAATCCATAATACAGAATTATGGTGGGAAGCATTTAAAAGACACAGCAAAAAGGCATGCAATTTTATAGGTGATTAGAAAATCAATTCTGAGAAATGAGATAAAGTTATGGTTCAATTAGGTGCTGAAAGCCTCTAGAGTACAAGAGGCAGGGGCCTCCTATATGCCTAAGGAGATAAAACCCACTACAAACTTGGAGCCATGCTTTGATGATTAACATGAAGTCTCTTAACCCATATTAACATCCACAAATAAATGACATCACTTTTGGAAGTGGTCAGCATACATAGCAGCTGTTGAAATGCATTCAGATACCATAGTGACAAGCACAGTACATGAAACAAAACAAGCTGGAGCCATGAAAGTGAGAACCGAGGTGAACCCTTGATATTTCTCCTTTGGCAACACTCCCTTTGAATTTTATGGGTTTCACCTCAGCCCCTTATGTAAAGTAGCCCTTTGCTGGATCTGTCTGACAGCTGCATAGCCTGGCCCTCCAAGACCCCTGAGGTACAGTGGCTGCATGAGGCTCCCTGCAGCCTTCACACGTCAGAACTCCAAGCGCTGACCCCACATCAGGTGAGTTGATCAGACTGAAGCACTCCTGCAGGCAAGCTGCGATTACAGCCCCATTTTTCCAGCCCCTGGCATCCTGCTGATGCTAGCCAACAGTTCAGCTGAATGCAGGGAACCAATGGCCTTGAACACCCCCAGTGGTCCCATAGGCAGTGATTTAGGAACAGATACTTCCGCAAAGAGAGAGGATGCGTAAGCTGGGTAAAAAGAGGCTCATGCTCCCTTGTAATGAATTCTTCTGAGCAGTGGTGAATCTGATCTTTTCTAGGAATAAAAGATGGAAGTTTCAGGCTGTTTGTTTCTGCTTGTAACTAAGGATATCTGCACAGGACACCTCCTGCAGCAGTTCTCCCAACATTCTGAAGGCTCACAGCACTTCAGGAGAAGGCATGTGAAGCACTGAGTTCACCACTGATTAAGGCATTTCCACTTCAACAAAAAAATAAATGAATAGAAAAATCCTTGGCAGCCAACCAAAACCTCAACATCATGGGCCCCACGCCTTACGAAAGACTGGAGGAGGCGGAGAGAAAGGCAGGGGCTGGCTGGACCAGGTTTTTTTAAGTGCCTGGGAGTGGCAATGGGCATGCAGAACCAGGAGGCGACCAAGGGAGACAAGTGGGGACAGGATGGCAGTGCCTTGCATGGAGCTGAACAACAAGATGAAGATGCCCATCCTGGGGCTGGGCACCTGGCAGGTAGTGGTGCTGTGGTTCTTGTGCATGCTGCAGGGAGGAGAAGGTAGGGGAGTTGGGGGAGGGGGGCAGAGTAGGGTTGAAGTGACAAAATATAAAAAAAACAGGTTTTGGAGGGCGGCCTCACTGGTGTAACTGGGCAGATGGACTGTCAGACAGCAGGCATGGGGCAAGAGGGGGGAAAGTGAAGAAAGATGGCAAAAAAAGTAAAATGAGAATAAGAGAAGAAAGTCCAAATAAAAGGCAGAAGCTGGGAGGGGAAAAAATGTGGATTGCAAAAGGCTTCCTGTCCCAGTGCTGGCTGCTGTGTATGGGGCTGCAAGTGACAAAATTCCTTGAGTCACACTGGAGGGAAATGAGAATGGGAAATGGTACTGTGTTAGCCTACTAGAAAAGGCAGGGTCAAAATCATAGAACCAGAGACTCATAGGGGCTGCAGATCATGTTCAATCCATCTGCTAATGTCTGGCAGAAATTAACTTCTTTCTGTTCCACTCCCAGTGCTGCAGTCGTTTCCCTACAAAAAGGGTAAGTTAAAATTCAGTTTAAATGCTGGTGACAGGGAGCAGCAGCTGTACAGGGAGACTTCGGGGGGCTGTCACAGTGGGTGCTGGCCAGTGGCAAAGGGAGGGTTCATGGTATGATTGTGCTTGTTTTCAGGCTCCTCCAGGGAAGGTGGAAGAAGTGGTGAAACACGCTATTGATGCTGGCTACCGCCACATCGACTGTGCCTATTTCTACCAGAATGAGCATGAAATAGGGAATGCAATCAAGCACAAGATCAAGGAGGGGGCTGTGAAGCGGGAAGACCTCTTCATTGTCACTAAGGTATAACGACGCAGGAATGTTGCTGCATTTAAGTTTTCTCGCAGATAAACCTTTCTTTCATCTATAAAGCAACCTAAGGGCTTGTTCCCTTCTGCAGTGTTTATTTCATGCCTGTGGGCTATGAATTCAATTCTTTATTTCAATTTTGACTGAACTTTATTAGGATCTGGTGAAAACTTTGGAAAAATAGGATGGCTGTTGCCATCATCATAACAATTTCATTGCATCTACTGAGAGTTCATATGTATGCTCTCTAGAAAGATCAGGAAAACAAGACAAATCAGATGTTTGAATTCACAGACACTGTACTACCTATTGGTGTGCAAGACATCTGAGAATTATATCATGCAGAAAATGTAGGTCTGAGAGTGAACAGAAGTATATAGTATATAGTTATACTATGGAACTTAAACCTGAAGCAGTTTGTGTTTGTACTGTTATTCTTTATCTCATTCACTTGTCTCAGCAATGTTTACTACCACAAAATGAGAACACATCAACTAAAAAACTTCTGACTTCTGGGTTTTCTAGCAAAAAGCAGTAAAACATTGAGCATAGATAAGCTGTTCCACACACTCTTCATTTTTGTTAAAGAATAATTTTTAATTTGAATAATACTTGTAAGTTCTACTTAAACAACTTGAATTTTCATTTCAAAAGTAATTAAGGAAAAATCCTCACAGTGGCCAGATCAAAGGGACAGAAAGAGGGTAGCTATACGATGCTCATGAAATTTGGTTTGTAAAAAAATAAGTGTATATAAATAATCTGTAGCAGTAGAAATTTTGCTGTGTCAGATACACTTTTTCATTTGGTTCTGAGAATCTCTTGATTGTCTATCTGATTGTCTATTTTCACTACTAACTTCTTTACTTGTGTTGTATTTGTCGTATCCTACCATTAAAATATTAGCATCCTTGTCTTCAGTGAGCACTCAGTGGTGGGAAGGCAGTTGTCTTCGCTGACCAGCAAAGGAGAGGTTCTTGTCCTCTGATCTGGATGGTGAAAGTTGTAGAGTCACAGTTGAGCTTTATTTCTCCCCACAGTTGTGGAACACATTTCATGAGAAGTCCTTGGTAAGGGAAGGGTGCAAAAGGAGCCTTACTGCACTGCAACTGGACTACATCGACCTGTACCTAATGCACTACCCTATGGGATTCAAGGTAGTCTTGCTCTACATTCCTCTTTTCTCCTGACCTGGGTGGTAATAGTTCATTCTCTCTATAATGCTGTGCCTTACTTCATTATACAGCTAGGATGTGCTACAGTTCATTTTGCTCCTCCCTAAGTCTGACAGAAGCATGCTTTCAGTTAGTAACTAAGCAGTGATATGTTTGAAAGTGTGGGTCTGGCTGTCCATTTCTGTTAGAGTGAGATAATTGTGGTTGGAAGCCCTGCTAATAACCTCTCTAAGTCTTCAGGTTAATTGTAACCAGTGCATGAGGGTGCAGTTCAGGATCATGAACTTCTACTGGACCAGATCCGTGTGAAATCTCAGCTAGAGGTGTTGGCTTGAATTGGGGTAACCAACCGTGAAAAAACACACATAACGCAGAAAGAACGTGCTTCTTTTTCACCCAGTCTGCACCAGTGTAAAATAAATAGAAACTCTAGAATAAAGGTAGAGGTGGGCCTGTTCCCTTCACAACAGACTTGCTTAAGCCGTTAAGATGTTTACTGCTAATCCCTGTCTCTTTGTAATGATGAATTTGTAGAAGCATGACTCTCAACCAAGAGAATGTGAATCATTTTTAGTTATGTGATATGTTTAAATAAACTGCTAACTTCTGATCTGTAATTTCCAGTCACAAATCTAGCATATGGTCGAAAATTCAACTCTAGTATCTGTGACTTCTGCCTTGAAATTACAGGCTGGTGAAGAACTCTTGCCTGAAGATGACAAGGGTATGATTATTCCCAGTGACACAGATTTTCTGGACACATGGGAGGTAAGTTAATGTTTGGTCTTTTGTGTGGGTGTCTAAATTAAATGCAGCAGAGATGTGCATGCATAATGAAAGTAAGGAATAGGTTTGGGCACAGAGGGTAGTAACACAGTATTATATTTTATAACCAGAACAGCTACTTCCTCTTCTTGTTTTGAGTAGCCAGAAGGAGATGTCTTTCCTATAAATAAAGAGGACAAACCTAACAGCACTATGGATGCTATCACTGAAATAATATTTAAATATGCACAGTGGTGGAGCTGAGGTGTAGATTAATACAGGTGTGGCTGTTAATTTACTGTGAGTTTCATACAGATAAGAATTCTTGCACTTTGCAGCAAAGGGCATCAGCATCCTTCAATTCTACTTTCCTTGTGGACTGAGAGGATTCAGGATCTGCTCCTGCTACCTCTAACAGTGATGCTGTGGCTCTGGGAATTCAGTTTTTCTCTGCAACAGTGGAGTACAATTTCAAGAAAGTATGTTGTAACCAACTTACAGCTAACATAGTCTCAGAGTAGACTCTCAGAGCCTAAGCAAAATATATGTACCCTGTTAAAAGGTTGACCAACTCATTCTTATGCTACTCTCCCGTCAGCAATATGATATAAAGTACTCAGATAACACAAGACACAAAGACTTTCAATTTTTAAATTGAATGTACCATTTTTAAATCTATTATGAGTTGCTTGCTGGTTTCTCAATAGCTTTAGTGAAATACAGTATTATGGTTGACAGTTAATACCACCTCACAAGTAAACAATTGTTGTCCTCCTCTTTAGGCCATGGAAGAGCTGGTGGACTGCGGCAAGGTAAAAGCCATTGGAATCTCAAACTTTAACCATGAACAGATTGAGAGAATCTTAAACAAGCCAGGATTGAAATACAAACCTGTAGTTAACCAGGTAAGACTTTGATTTTTATTCCTAAATAAATTCAAGCTACATTTCAGCTCTTAAACCTGTTTTCTGCCATGACTTTTTAATAGTTTGGTGCCATGGAAAGATCTCACAAAGCAGTAAGGTACCTTTCATTGTCTAGAAGATCCTCCAGATCAGTGCTGCCTGAAATACACAGAGCTTCACTACAAGTGAATTTTACACCAGTGCTAATGGTTTTTACCTCACAGAAGTCTTGAAAGAAAGGATTTTTGTTTTTTGGTAGACTTGCATGTGTGTAATGCTGTGGACATTTGAGAATAATACCATCTAAAACATGAACAGTTTGGCTTATTCATACCATAGTAATAGGAAACAGATGAGACTATTTCGCTCTTAAACATCAAAAAACAGTGAAAATATCTCTGGCCTTGTGTAAGTCCTTGCAATTTTCTGCTGTACGTCCCCTTTCACACTCCCAGGTACCACTCACATCACAGCGCAAGTTGTCACAGGTCCACTTCTGCCAGCTCAGGGATAACCAGCCAGATGTCCAGTGCAAGCTACTGCACAAGTGTGGCAACGTACAGGAATGCCTTAGCGCATTCACTGAATTTATTTATTTTTCAAAATAAAAGAAAACATCAGAATTAATTATAAGAAGCAGGCTTGAAGCAAACATTTATATCATGTTCACAGATCCAACAAACTCCTTTTTAATGTGGAAAAATATTCAAGCAGTACTGTGCAAATACATTGTATTTAAAGCACTGGCTTCACACTGAGGAAAATAGGAAAGCTTATGCACCTGTAAAATATTATTAAACTTTATAAAATGCTTCTGTAAGAAGGGATAAGCAAGAACATCCTGGCTTTGTGTTTGAGTAGGAATTTCAGGAGCCAAGGAACATACTTCAGCAACATTCTGAAAGTCAGAGAACCCACAGCAAAGCAGCAGTGTGTGCTTGTTTGTGTATTCTGCACATCATCTAGAAAATATCCAGAAAGGCTACGCTAAGGAAGCTCATGACCCCAGGCTTCTTTGGGAATCAGGCAGCTCCCTGAGGAGAGAGTGGATGGCTCAGAGCAGAAACTTCAGGTGTTCTGAGCTGCCCCTTTGGAGATGCAGCACTGTTCTCCTGATTAGTTCAAGAAGACTGATTTGCCTAATTTTTTTACACATTGCTGTGATGTGAATGACTTTTTTAAAAGATCACTTTAATAGTAAACCTGAGAGTGTTTTCACATTATCTGTGACTCAAGAGGAGTTAAAATGTTATGCTCTGGAGGCCAGTGCAGACTGCCTCCGTGCCAACCACCATGTTGCTGTGTTTGCAGATTGAGTGCCATCCATACCTGACCCAGGAGAAGCTGATCAAGTACTGTCACTCTAAAGGAATCGCCGTGACTGCATACAGCCCCCTGGGCTCTCCTAATCGGCCATGGTAAGAAAGCATGGCAGCCTCTCCACACAAAAGACTGCCACTTGTAATTAGAATTTTTGCAGCAAAATATGTAAATGATGCAGCTACAATGAGAAAACTGCTGTTGCTTTGTTGCAAATCCTTTCTTCCTGCAGAGATGCTAATACATCTCCATCTTCAGTATCCTGTCTTGTGTTTTTAATAGGGCCAAACCAGGGGAACCTATGCTGCTGGAGGATCCTAAGATTAAAGAGATTGCAGCAAGATATCATAAAACCCCTGCCCAGGTAAGAGGTGTTGACAGAGCAAACTGCTCATCTTCACAAAGAATCTTTGAAACTTGCTCATTTATGCAAGGTGATTTTTTTTTTTTTCTTCTTTGCTTGTCCCACTAAAGAGATCTTGCCAATGGTGGACAGGAACTGCGCTTCAAACAAATCCATTATGTTCACAGGCAATCAACCATAGTCATATTTTAAGAAAGGCAGAGCAGGAAAAAAATGTATCCAACAGGCTACCAATGAGAGGGGAAAGTTTTAAATATATATATATATGTATATAATTTAAAGATTTGAAAAATCTTTGTGTAGGTGAGGTACTTATTTCTGAGCCAAAACAGTCTGCAGTATTGTGCTTATCTGGCCTGAGCACCCATGTAACACAAGCCAGAAACAACATTGTTTTTTCTCTCCTCCACAACCCTAAAAGAAAGAAAAAATCTTGAGGAGCAAAGATGTAGAAACAGCGTAAGCCAGAAACAACTGATAATTTTCTCATTAGACCATAAATAAATGCTGGATCATCATAATTGGCCTGTACAGACTTGCAGTCTTCCAAAAAGCAAACGTGGGTGTAGAAAGAAGAATCTGTGAATAAAGGGGGGAAAGAAGGGGGGGGGGGGGGGGAATAGGGAAAAAATACATAAAATGCATTAGAATAGCTTCCTTGGCAGCTCTGTATTCATAATACTTGTTCTTTTCTAGGTTCTGATCCGTTTTATTATCCAAAGAAACTTGGCTGTCATTCCCAAGTCTGACAAACAGCAGCGCATTAAGGAGAACATGCAGGTGAGGCTTCTGTTGGGATTACTACAACCACAGCCATAGCTCCTGAGTGTTTCTAGCACTTGGTCGGAGAGGCATTGGAAGGGGAGCACAGAAATGTAGAGATCAGGTCCTAGCACAACCTTACCAGGCAGAATTCTTTTTCTTGTTCCTGTCAAAAGAGGAATGGGTTACAACAGGAAGGCTGGAGATCTTCAGTACTGGAAGTGGAATCCCAGTTTGGGTCTTACTTTCAGAGATCCTTGTTAAACCCATTTTTCTGGGGCAAAAGGGAGGAACTGTAAACATTAGACACAGTAATCATTTTGAGGCTGTGGTTCCTGTTGGTGGTGAGAATCAGCTGGATCTCAGATTGTATCTCTGTTACTTTCAGTTCATGCTGCAAAATTTGGACTCATTTCTTCTGTTAACCATCAGCAAAAATCCTTAGATGACATTTACTGTGAGATAATGATCTGCAGTTGGTACCCAGGAGTCCTTTGTAATAGCAGAAATATTTACTGCTCCAGTATTTGACGCATGGAGTAATCTACACTTAGCACCTAAATTCTCTGATGATGTATTACAGTGCAAATGGAAGTGGTGTTTGCATTCAATCACCTAGAACTATGAGACGTTGCTTCGAACAGCACTTCAGAGAAAAAGGACTAATTAGTAAACTGTTGTTTGGCTGCGAAATAAGATGATTTTTCAACTACTTCTAGTGTGCGTGCAGTATATTCCCAACTGAAGCTATAACAAATTAAAGAAGCACACAGTATCCAACTACTTATGAACTTAAATAAAAAGAGCATTTTCTTGTTTATTTTTTTTCCACAAGGTGTTTGACTTCGAGCTGTCTAAAAAGGAGATGGATGTCATCCTCAACTTTAACAGGAACTGGAGAGCGATTCCAGTGCTGCAGTATGTTCCTTATTATCTTTATTATCCATCAGGCCTGTCTGTCTCTGTATTTTCATACCCTGTATCTTGAAAGCATGAGAGGTCTCTCATGTAAAACTCTAGAGGTCAGGTAACAAGACATTTCCTGCAATGGACACCAGGAGGAAGAGTTTTCAGGGCCTTCCAGTCAGTATCTTGTTTCATATGCTTGTTCTCAAGCCGTTATTACTACTAATGACAGCTACCAGCTGCAAGGCTTGCGTATGTTGGCAGTGAAGAATGGAGACTACAGTAGGGAAATGCAGCTGAAGACACCTGGTCCAACACTTAAATAACCAAGTTCTTTCTCTTCTTAGGTCTGCGAATCACAAGGACTACCCATTCAGTGCAGAGTATTAACACCTGCACTTTCAGCAACATCCACATCCTCCACCGCAAACCCTCTGGATTAGGGAGTTCTAATAGCTTCTATATCTATATAATACTTCTATAGCTGTGTCCTGATTTCTTCTTTTGTACTCAACAGCCATTGGGAGTGGTCACTTGTCCTTCTTTTCCAGGAGGACACCGCTAGCTGGTGAAAGAACGCATCAATGGGAATGGGTCTTTTGTTGAGAGGTTTAGCAGAAATCTGGTTTTACTTCTTTTTTTTAACTCAACGTCTCATTTCTGTTTTTCCTTCTCCTGCTTAACTGAAAACATGTTTAGCAAATGAAGAAAACCCTTGTAAGTAACCAGAGTTTTTATGTTGTTTTCAGTGCGGTAAGCCTTACTGGCTCATGAGTGGCTGTTGAGGAATGTGGTGCTTATTTACTTTGCTTTTCATATAGTTGTGATTTTTACAGTATGAATAATTAATGCTTTAAAGTTTTATGTGAATAAAGATTGAGTAAAAGCAAACAAAAAAAGAGAAGTCTGAATTACTTCATCAGTCTGACACTTAGATTTTTTTCATGTAGTCAATTATAAAAACACGCCTGAAGTCTGGTTTTCAAATTTTAATACAGGAAGGAAAGGCTCCTATGGTTCCTGTCCCAGGGACTAATTTGGGACTTAGGTATCAAACAGGTTAGAGCTGTACCTAAAACGGACCTTCCTCTGAACAACCAGAAATCAACTTTTTGTACAATGTAAAGGTGGAAAAAGTGAGACAGAAACACGGGCAGTGATAACTCACAAGAAAATAGACCCAGCAGATCACAGGTCCCAGAAATCTCAAACAAAATTAGATTTTTGCAGTTCTGCTGGTAACAGTCTATCCAAACAGGCTCTAGCTTTATCTAAGATAAATACAAAAAATATATATTTTATTTAAAAACACCAATGCAAGTATTGAAGTAGACTCAAAATTGCTTTAAATGTTTTCAGATAGATGATACTAGACCAAAGCAAAGGCTGAATTTAAAAGTCTGTTCTGTGGCATTCAGCACACTGACCACAGAAAGTCTGACTGGGATGCCAGGTGAGCAAGGCATGAGTTAAGGTGCCAATTGGGTAGTGTCTCAAAAATCATCTCCTCACCATAGCATCAAAATACCAACACAACACGCAATGCCACTGACCCATCACAGGGATTTCTCTGCAGCAGATGCCATGGGGAGGTGGTTCTGGTTGAGGGGACAAGCCAGGAACCACTTGTACGACGATGTGTTCCTAAAAGCAAAAAATTTCCCAGCAACGAGGAAAAGCATTACTCCAGCCCAGGTTTGGAAGCACATCCCCCCTGAGCTGCCTCACCCAGGGAAGCAGGAGAAACACTGCACACGCTACAGCTCATACAGAGAACATTTCACAACGCAGATGCCATGCCTGAGGTCAAGTACCTGCTTTTCTAGGCATGTTGACTTCTGGATGTTGTCTCACACTGGCAAATGTGATAATTAAGATACTTATTTTATTTTTCTCCCTTTAAGAATACATACAGTAAAGCTGATGATTCCAGGACATAGCTGTCTGGTGTAGGATGTGTACGAGGTATATATCAGGAAATGCATCCCTCGAGCTTCATGGCAATGACGCCTTGTTTCACACGGCCTTAGAGGGGATTCCTATCTCAGTGACAACTGTTGCAATTCCTACTCATTAACAAACAGGGGGCTGCTGATGGAAATATTCCATTTATTGTGAATGCGGTTTCAGAATACATTGTTTGAACAAATCATTTTTATTGCAGCTATCAAATGTATTTGAAAGACTCAGAAGAGTGTTTACAAAACCCCCAAACAAAAAACATGACAACTCATAGACAATGTCAGGCATAGTTTCACCCCCTACAGATAACTACACGCATCTCTATGTAAACAAGATGTTTCAGCCAAGCAGGGAAGCTCATCTTTGGGTTCTTCTCTGTTACTAAGAAGACAGATGCTGTAAGAGATGGAAGTGGTGAAAGGGAGATCCCGCTAGTTTCGATGCACAACAAAGCTGTTAACAACACACTCGAGGGCTACTTCAGCTGCTCAGTTTATGCCATCCATACACTGTAGGATGTCGATGCTAAACTGTATGGCATGTACATTCAAACCCAGCTGACATCATATAGCCACGTGTTTACTATATACAAATCAAAACGTCTGTAAAGAAGATATTTGGGAGAGAGAGTTAAAAAGAAGCACTACAAAGATAGAGGTTTACTTCATTTAGGTGGACCTGGTGTACGGCACTGATGAATGGCAAGATCTAGTGTACAGTCATTTGAAACAAGCTCCAACTGTGCTTTATTTCACTTTTTAATTATGGTAGTTTTATATAAATTAAACTACAATGTTTTATACAAGTGACCTATTTTTGACCCTCTATACCCTTACCTTTTCCTCTTTTAAAAACTATAACTTTCTTTTTAATTACCCATTCCTGGGCAATTGACATTTAAATTTTTTAAAACTTATCTTGCCATACCTCTAATGGCAATTATGAAATCTTACTATAGGAAAGTGTGTGATTTTGTCTTTATCTTTTTAAAGCTGTGATATTGGCTAATTATGTATGTTTATTACTAAATATAATACTCTAGCATTTATTAAAGCATTCTACTGTTAGTAGTGCCTGTAGGCTAAACTTTGTGAAGCTATGTGTGTATATATTCTAAGTTGCAATCAATTACTAGTCACTAACAACAAAAAGAAATATCAGTACCGCTGTCAGCTAACATAATCATCCAAATTTATGCATTAACTTAAACTAGAATGGAAAAATTGATACTTTAAAAAAAAAGTACAAAACAAAAAATTAAACAAGCTATTGATGCAGTATTTCTCATGACATGGGCAACTTACAGAAAACATTACATTGTCAACTAAAGATATTTCTTCCATGCCTCAGTCTAAAGTGCAGAAGGAAAGACTTCTGTATTCCAAAAGTAACCATTGTTTTCATAGGTTTACTGCACACCTTTCTTGAGCAACTTCACTTTAAATGCATTTTGGGTTGACCTCTTATGCCAGCTGAAATCACTGTTCCGATCCATAGTTAGTTATGACTGTCAGTAGGAGAGTCTGTATATTTCACAGCATGGGTTTCTTTAGGAATAGAGGTTCTTGTGCAAAGGCAGTACTATTATGATGAATGTCTAGATTGACTATTAAATATAGTGCTAATATACATGGTTTTAAATGGGATAATGCAAAAAGACATTTTGGTAAATAAACATAAATATAAAAAGAACAATTTAGCACTTTTTCTTTCTTTTTTTTCCCCCGACTGATTGGTCCAGCATCTTTAGTAGCCTTCTACGGTTCTTTCTCAAACTGTCTCAAACCTGCTGAGAGAAAGAAAGATTAAAGATGGCCTGAAATAACCCGAACGTACCTCTGAACTAGAGAGGGCATGACTAGATTTACACACAGCATAGCATGGCAGGAGGCAGGACATGACTGGGATGTTGCTGTGCTTGGGTGCTGGGCTCTTTCAGAGATGGTTTCCAAGAAGGCAAGCAGGTTTTCACTGGGATGCCTCCCTCATCTCCAGCAGTCCTGGGAAGCAGCCCAGGAGCTTCCCACCACAAAGATAGTGCATTCTGTACCCAGCACATTACCTCTCCCAAGCCATGCATGGGTTGCTACCATAAAAAGCTACAGTGCTGGGCACACACAGTCCAAGTCCACAGCAAAACAGAAATCCAACAGTTGAAAGCCTTCTGCTGCTGTTCCTCTGCTGAAGCCCTCATCTCAGCCTTAGAGAAGGGCTCAGCCTCGCTGTTTCTACTCAGCTGGATTGCTCCTGTGGGGTTTCAATGGCACAGCTATGGGAACAGAGCTGCACTAACACTGAGCAAGCCTGGAAAAAGCCCTCTGAACACTACAATTTGAAAAAGAAGAGAAGGTGGAAGTCAATTCTATTTCTGTGCAGTTCTAAGCTGACAAAAAATCATCCATAAGCATAGCATAGCTCTTGCTTTACAGATGAAGGTGAAGAAGAATGTGTAAAAAAGAAACATAGCAAAAGTTTTCTACATTTGATCATTTCATTCCTAATGAAAAAAAAAAAAAAAATCAAGGGATATTGCAAGGTATCTTAATGTTGACCAGTAAATCTCCATTCTTCCCAAGTGGTCCTTAGGCACATACATTTCCTCTAATTGGTTTTCTTTGGAGTGTCTTAGATTAAAACAAAAATTAAGAGTGCATACAAGCTAGGAGGAGAATTTCAGTGACTTCCTGACCTACAACTAAGTTGTTTCCTAGACTAGTAATTTCAGCATGACAGTAGTAAGACTCTTTTTGTCTTGCAAAAACCAATGCACAGCTCCAGCAAAAGCAGTGACACTGCTGAGTGCATCTGAGCTCCATCCCCATCAGGATGTGCCAGTGCAGATGGGATTTGTGACCAGCAAGGTGAATTTTCAAATACTAACACTGCAGAGTTTTCAGCAAGCTTCATTATTGCCCAGTGGCAGTACTTAAAATCAGATACAGGGCTTGTTCTCAGCAGTGCTGAGATCTTATTACTATTGCTATTACTATATTACTTATTACTATACTATTACTTTTACTCAAATGATGCGGCCACAATAGCTTTGCTTTTTGGGTTCTCCCTTTACACTTGTGAAAAGTATATCCATTCCCTCTGCAGCCTTCAAAAGAGCCTTTCCCAGATGCCTGGTATTTGCTGCAATTAGTTAAATGACCATCCCATTCATCAGACATCTCAGTTTAATGATGCTGTGCAGCTATAGCAACCTTGATGCGATGTCACTCGCACAGTACTTGCAAACATAGCTGGAGAGTTTCTTGTCCTCAGCCCTCTCAGATGTTTCAGGCTTATTTCTCAAAATGGTAGCCGTATTTTGGAGAGACTGCAATGAAGCCTTTTTTTCCCCTTTTTTGGCAAAGGAAAAGAAAGGTGTTTTTTTTTTTTTTCATCAACGTTAACAGTTGTAGTGTTTTAAAAACCCGGAACTGTTGTGTCTGTACAAAAATGTGCCAACATTTTTTTCTTTTTAATAGGCAGATGAATTATTAGAATTACTTACCATTAGTCTCTGATTTTTTCCCCGTAGCTGTTACCTGTTTGAAAAAGTAATAACCCCTTATTAAAGTTGAATGTGGAAAAAAGTTACTTATAACAGGGGGTAAAATCATCCCAATTCTAAGGGCATAGTTCCAAGCACAACTCAGTTCTTCCAAATAGAAATATAAAAGCTATGTGCTATCTACGGCTTACGGTGCCGCACTGAACTGCACTTTTATAGATAAGAAGGTACATTAATAACACAAGACATGTAGAGGTCTAATTCCAACTGACTGACAGTATGGCTAACAGTGCCTCCCCCACCCCACAGAAAGCCTCACACAGAGACATCAACATTTTAACCGTGTGCAAATGTGTTACCTTTGAAGAAGAAGCAGCTGGCTTTTCAACTGACTGCTTCTCCCAGAGATTACGTTTGCCGGATACATCTCCTGGTCTTAAATCCTGGATTTTTAAATTAATGTCAGAGAACATAACAAAAAAGCTTTAGTCCAGGTTTATCTTAATTTGATAAAGGAAAGGTTAGAATGTGGAGGACCATCTACAAATGGTAAATATTATATTGTTCATCAAGTATAAATCTCTTCTCATTTATACATGCTTAAACACCAAATCTTGCTGCATCTATTTGTTTTTTCACAGACAGGCTGTAATGTATTGCTTTCATCCCAGGCAGTACAATGAAAAGTTACTTTTTTAAGGAAAATATAATTCTTTGAAATAATATTTCAGTTATGGAGGAATTCTAAGCAAGTTTCTCTCAAGTACGTTAAATCAGAATCAAAATATTTCATTAAAACAATAATTTTAAAATGGAGTTATATTTTCATTCAGCAGATCCTTCTCTGCATTCTTAAATAAACATTTCAAGATTTAACACAGTAGTCATTCATGTCTGTTTGAATTTCCATTGTACAATGTCCATTGAGTTTTTTGCACATGAGGATTTCTAACTCAGCATAGAAACACGCTGAGTGATGCACAAATACCTCTAAATGGGGCGTTTGAGCCCAGCAGTGAAATCATAGATTAACCAGATATGGTTAAGACCTGAAGAAAGTGAGTTCTGCAGTAACAGAGGGAGAACAAGACAGCAAAACTGCAGTGGACTGTTTGCATGTCTGCTCTCAAATACTTCAAAATATTCATTTATTGTGAGGGAATGTGGCAGGGAATTATTTAGTAATATAGAATTGTAAGTTTCCCTTTACTTTAGCCTTATAAAAAATAAAAACCACACAGATATACACCATTCTTCAAGGTCTGTTACAGACAGATTTACCTGACCAACTTAGAAAAGAGACCCACAAAGAAGAGGAGGAGGACTGCAGGTTTCTTCAAGCAGAGATATTGAAAGAAGAAAGAACAATCTATTGAGAAAGAGGGAAATGAAGACATGGATAGAAACAGTTGTCTGAGGAGAAAACTAGAGGTTAATTTTATGTTATCTAAAAGATGAAACTTAGAAAATCCGGAGGCAGATTCTGTACTGGCTTTTTTTTCATTGCAACACTTGCAATTAAATACAGCCACCATAATGACTTCTTTTTTATTACTTTCCATGAAGACACAGTCTCTATGCAGCAATCAGTAAATACAAATTTAAGGGACAACACCACAAACTGCAAGTTCTTCTTTGGTACAAATAAGCACATGAATGAAGAAAGCGTATGTCAAGCTGCATCTTTTGTAACGGGCAAGTGAACTAGCAGAAATAAACTACACAGAGATATGGGAAGAAACCAGTTACTTAATAAAAGACCAAAGCTGAAATGATGTCTTTCCATTCCCCTTGGGGAAGTGCACAGCTAGTGCCTCAGTTCCTCATGTCTGCCCTTACCTACCCAACAATTACTTGTTTCTGCTCCTTTCCTTATCTACACTGCTGCTTCTCATTTTCTTTACTCATTTGTTCACATTTTCTGCTCTCATACTTGCTGAAGAAATAGGCAGGGTAAAGGGCCTTCATTAGGAATGACATTTATGCCCTAAAAGGATTACAGTATTTCAGCTATGTCTACAAAATTACTCGGAAGATTTTTATGGGGCAAAGGCCAAAGCACAAGTGTTTCATTCAAAGTCTATGTCTGGTAATTCCTGAATTAACAAGGCCTTCACAGACAGAAATGTCCTCCTCTGCTAGGGAAGCGCTGTGTCTCTAAAGCACCCCTCAGTTTTAAGATCTGAATCACCCTGTTCCCTATCCTCTTTTCTGACAGTCCAAAAATTAACAGTGAGAGGGCCACTGTGAGCTTCTAAGAGAGGATGGACAGTAATGTTCCTCTAAAGACCATTAGTCAATTAGGGAAGCACCTAATTAGAGTCACCACCTCTGTCCCAGGAGAGAACCCAGCTATTGAAGAGATTGTTGCAGGTTAACTTACAGAAGGTTTTGGAGCAGGTGATTTATTACCCTCTGGGGTCTTGGTTAGCCATTCGTTGATACGACTGGAGACACCAACTTTCAGTCCAGCAGTTTCCTACAAAATAATAAAATCTTATCCGAAGACTTTCAGAATAGCTTTTGATATATTTTGAATGGTTTGGTTCAAAGCAAAGCCAAACATCTTTAATAGAGAAATCCTCACCGAGGTTACGGCTGAGAGTCGTCATCCTGTCTACTCTGAAGATACTGCCACTATGAACTACACAGTACTGCTTCCCTCTAGTTTTCATTGAAGATAAATGTGGTCTGACAGAATCATTTTTATTTTAAGTGCTAACTAAAATAAAGCCAGAAATAAACCTCAGACACAAACATTCTATTTCGGTCGTAACTTCAATCTCTAAGGAGAAAAAAAATAGCCTAAAGAAGAAAGGACACCAACAAGTTACTTTGTCTACATTTTTGGTTTGTCAATCTTTTTTTTTTTTTTCAAGAAACATATAATAGAGGAGTTAACTGGGCTAAAAGTTCTATCATTTGAAGAAATCTTTAGATTAGAACAAATTATCAAAATTTCTTCGCTCACTGTAAGTATCCTCCTTTAGTCTATGGCTTGGCTTTTCAGCTGAGATGAATTCTCATGAGCTCACATAAATTTATAGAAAGGAAATCTGGCTTTAAGAATTTATGTAGAGTAGATAAATGTCTCACAAATGCTTCTATCCATGATCTATAAAACATCAGTAGTTTGTCTGTTTAATCCTACTGTGCCACTAAAAAGAATCTTTCCCAACACAAAGAATTTCTTTGTACCCAGCTTGAACTACCCAGATAAATTTGTCTAAGATATCTGATATGACTTTGGAATGTCTCATAACTTAGCACAGTGTGTCACTAAATTCTTCAGTTGCACTCAATATTGCAGCAACATCATTCTGTGGACTTCTGACGAGTTTAAGATCCTTTGTGATATTCTTCACTAGTGATACCAACAGAAGCAGACAGGCTTGCTCAACAAGAACTGTAAGATAAGGCCCATGACATAATTTTGTATAATCACCACGTGAAATTAAATACATACCTTATTTGGTGTTCCTGTTCCCCCAGGTGATGAAAAAACATTCCCTTTCTCCCACATGCTCTTGATATTGCGGACACCCTCAGCTGGAACAGGAAGGTCAGAGGCTGCTGGTTTGGCTGGTTTTGCAGCCTTGTTGCCCTGCAAAAGAATTGAGGCAGTTAGCATTAAGAGCCAAATTTGCAGTAAGTGCTGTGGAATGCAGTAGCTGTAAGTTCTAGCAGTAACCACACAAAGATGGAGAGAGGAGATCCTTCTGAAAGATGCCGCTGAGACTCTTCTTAATTTGCCATTGGTCAGGCATCCTTGACACAAGAGTCTATGAAAACTACAATAATGCAGACTTTTCCATTTCTTACACTTCTAAAGGCTGCAGAAAAGCACTTATCTGAATGTAACTGCTCCAATGCTTTGATTTGTCTTCTTTTGAGTCATACCACTCAAATATCACAGAATCACAGAATGGCCAGGGTTGGAAGGCACCTCAAGGATCATGAATCTCCAACCCCCGTGCCACATGCAGGGCCACCAACCTCCCCATTTAATACCAGACCAGGCTGCCCAGGGCCCCATCCAACTTGGCCCCAAGCATTTCCAGGGACGGGGCATCCACAACCTTTCTGGGCAGCCTGTTCCAGCACCTCACCACTCTCTCTGTAAAGAACTTCCTCCTGATATCCAACCTAAATATTCTCTCCCTCAACTTAAAGCCATTTCCCCTTGTCTTGCTGTTATCTACCCTTACCAGTACCCATACCAGTATGTAATACTTGACATACTGTCAGTCTCTTTCACTGACATCAATAGGGAAATCGTTATGCAGAGGAGACTTCATCATCTGTCATTAGATACGCTTTAGCTGCCCCAAACAATTTAAACTCACAGCTTGTGATTGCAGAGGCAAATTTAAGTCATTACATTATATTTGGAATTATGTCAGCTTTTTAGGAGTGGGCTGGGTGGGTGTTGATTTAGGTTTTTTTGGCAGTTTGTCTTTTGCATGGTTACCAAAGTAAGTAGGTCAAACATAGCCTGTTGCTTCTCTTCAAAATTCTTGAACATTTTTTATAACACAGTTTTTATAAGAGGAGAAATTTACATGGAGCTATCAGCATAATATCCCTTTTAATAATCTTTTTATTCTCATTATACTTATCACCTCAGTTCTGATGCATTAACCTGGCTTGCACATTATTTGTACTCACTGACTTACAAAAGGAGTTCATAAACAAGCAAATAAAAAACTACTTTTTCTTGAACTGTGAAAATAACAAAATACATATGCTGGTTTAAAAGAACATCATTAGCTGTTCTTTATCAAAAATACCGGGGGTTGAATCCTACTTCATTATCATTAACCTGTTTCTTCTTTGTCACTTCATATCTTCCTAATTCACTGAAGTGTCTCTCTCTGCTCTAGATTTTCACTCTGAAGTAGCAGTAAGCAAAACAGGCCCAGTTCCTTGGTCCCCTAAATACAGGACCAGTCCCTTGGTCTGCTAAGTGACCCCAAACAAATTAGCTCAGGATGACCATCATCTCTCTGCTGATAGACTAGGTACACATATCACTCAAGAGATGCTGACTGAATCCTTCAAGGGCTTCTCCAAGCTTACAAAGCAGACAGTATATTTTGTAGCCTCAAAGGGAAGACAAGAATCAAAGATTATGTTTAATTGTATATATACAGGTTAGATATTGGCATGTCCCAAGCATTTTGCTTTTGGAGTCTCTTTGAGAAGAGCTTCTGGTAAAAGAAAAAAAAAAAAAAAAACCTGATATTTTTAAACTGATATTTTAAAGTAAAATATAGGGTGATTATTGAATCTTAAAAGCCATTAGTAAATAAAGTCATTGATTGTGACCCAGAATTAACTTACCACAACTGCACTAGTGTATTGCTCAAGTCTACTGTCAATCTTTGAGACAACTGCTGTTGGGTGGGCAGGTTTCATACCACTGTAGAGAGCAGAAAAGAGAAAGAAATTATTATTTACTCTGATTAAACATTTTGACTGAATCTATAATCTGTTGGATTTTTTTTATTATTTTTTTTTTTACCTTTTCTGAGCAGATTTGTTCAAAAATTCTGCTCGTTCTTCTATCTATAAGAGAAAGAAACAAGAGTTACAAATTTAAAGGTAATACACAGGCAACTGGTACAAGGCCAGAATAAAACACCATCTTAAATGACAAAAGATCAATCTAAAAGAGATGAGTTTCTACAGAGATCACCACAGACACACACAGAGGTTTGTAATTGGGAGCCTCAACAGATGCATTAAGAATGGATATAATTTTCTGCATTAATGAATTTGTATTGTGTGTATTCTGCAGTGTTTCATTTGTAACAAGAGTTTAAATTCAGCAGTGCAGAAAGGAAAGAAGTTTATAGAATCATAGAATTGTTTAAGTTGGAAGGGACCCTTAAAGGCCACCTGGTCCAACCCCCCTGCAGTGAACAGGGACACCCACAGGTAGATCAGGTTGCTCAGAGCCCCATCCAGCCTGACCTTGAGTATCTCCAGGGATGGGGCATCCACCACCTCTCTGGGCAACCTGCTCCAGTGCTTCAGTCTCCTTAGAGTAAAAAACTTCTTCCTTAAATTCCTTCATTTCAGTGGCCCTGTTCTGGTCATGCTCCAATAGGTCCTCATCTGTCCTGTACTCCACATGACTGACTCCACACCTGGATGCAGTACTCCAGGTGAGGCCTCACCACTTCAGAACAGAGGGGAAGGATCACCTCCCTCACTCTGCTGGCCACACTTCTTGTGATGCAGCCCAGGATACAGTTGGCCTTCTGGGCTGTGAGAGCACATTGCTGGCGCATATCCAGCATCCCATCTACTAGGACTCCAAGTCCCTTTCTGCAGGGCTGTGCTCTGTCCTTATGAAAGGGGTTGATATCACAAAAACTGCTAAATTTCCGCATATCTCCTCCACATGGCCAGGTGTATGCCTCTTGAGGGAGACAGCAAATTGAATAAAGTTTGTCTGAGAGATATCAGACTTGTCCAGGTTTAGAGCTCAGCCACGTACTCTTCCTCATGCATGTTTTTTCAAGACATCAACAATCTGAGCTCAAAAAAAAAAAGCCATCAGACTTCTCATGTTCAGCAGTGTCACTGTGGAGTTGATACCTACCAGCTACTACTGTACAAACTGGTATCTTACATTTCACCATTTTCTATTCCACATATAGGAAAATATTGTAGCATTTCCAGGGAAAAAGAATCATGAAGGTATCATAAAACTAATACCAAAACTCTTGAAAATTTGAAAACATGAAGACTACCTCCCTAAATGAAGTTTTAAAACATTCCATGATAGAAAAATATATTTGCATTCCGGGTCAGAAGTACTTTAAAAAATCAACTTCCTCAAGTCTCTTCCACATCATGTTGTTCTATTTCTTGTCTAGGCTCTATACTTTCATGCAAGAGTACAAAAACATGTCACTCCAGGGAACAGAAATGACTGTTAATTAGCCTGGTCATACTCCTAGGGATTCCCTGTTCTCAGTATCTGTT
This sequence comes from Tympanuchus pallidicinctus, assembly GCF_026119805.1. Classification (NCBI taxonomy): domain Eukaryota; kingdom Metazoa; phylum Chordata; class Aves; order Galliformes; family Phasianidae; genus Tympanuchus; species Tympanuchus pallidicinctus. The sequence goes on from NW_026294802.1 coordinate 2,168,323, forward strand.
GCCCATTCTCAAATCACTTTAACATTGACAATGAGAGCCCTTCCTTTACAAGGTTCTCCTTGGTGCTCTTTAGCATTAAAGCTGTATGAGACTCATCAGTCATACACCAACCCCATCAAAGGGCATGCACGTTTTCCTTCTTTAGATCATATGACCAAAAACTCAGGTGTTTCACAGCAGTATAGAATTTGCCCAATAAAACAACTGGAAAAACTCTCCAGATAGTGTCACATCCATCTCAAAAGCTTCTAAAGCTTCTAAAGTTTTAACAAATAGATACAATTTACAGAGTAATTTATAAGAGTTTTAGTTACCAATAAAAGATCTCAATGCAGTCCGAGGCAGAAAAATGGGCTTTTGCTTAAACATGCACCAGCTGTTTCACTTCACTTTCACAAGATGGCAGCAATACACCAAAGAGGAGCTGCAGAGCACAGCAGCACACATGCACACAAACAGGGATGCAGATAGGCAGCTCTTCCCATTCCATCCTCACAGTGAGCAAGTTAGTTGCAATAAAGCAAGTAAATTTGATTTAAAGCGACTAGATGGATTTATGATGCTAAAACACATCACCCCACCTCACCTTGATTATAGTATAGTATGAAAAGTTTCCCAAAGCACTGATTTCTGGGCCATAAACAGCAGTAACCAAAATAGGCGCTGTGTCAATGAGAGCTGTTGGTTTCTCCCGTTCTCTGCATGCAGGGGTAAATCCCACAACTGCATCAGTGAAACACTGGCTTGTAGGAAGAGCGATAAGGAATATCCCAACGAACCAGAGCTCCAGGTAACAACACTATAAATCAATCACAGCAGCTTCTAGTTCAGATCAACTCAGATTCCACTTGAAATCTTACAAAAGGGACAGATCTTAAAAGCGTTTAAAATAAGCTAAACACCAGAGTCTATAAAAACTTCTTCTGTTCATAAAGGAGAGACATTTCCATACAGCAGGAAAACCTGGCTGGCATGGGTGCTAAGAGAACAGCCTATGGGGAAGAGGGACATGAATTATTGAGGTCATAGTAAGAAGACATGGAATTATTCCTTACCCTCTGGAAACAACACTCTGAGCACTTGCTGTGGTATCAAAAATAGGCTGTGAACTGCTCAGAACAGGAGGATAGGGAAGCAAACCAGAAATTAAGTTAAATGGGAGAGTAGTTAGGAAGTCACTGTGAGAGCTGGACATGATCCTCTTCCTAAGGAAGCATGTGCCTTGTGTGGACAGGTAGCATTTTCTGCACATTCAGATAAGGGCTTGTTTTGTAGAGCATTTGCCTCAAAGTTCTGCATGCCATGCACAGAAGAATATATTGCAAACACACCTGTGCACACAGATTCATTCAGCATACAGCTCAAATACATTTAGACTGCACAGCAATATCTAAAGTTTATGTACTACTGCACAGCACACAAACTCCATGCAAATAATTTTAAATGTTTGACACATACAGTGAACAATATTACAAAATAGATCTGTAAGACAAACAGGGAATGCAAGGTGATTATCACAAGATGTGATAAGAAGTAAAAAAGAATCTTGTAAAACACTTTGGAACTATGTTTTGTCACCATGGAATGCTTTCCAGACCTCTAGCACAAAACACACATACTTTGAAAAGTCCACCTGCCAGTCTCTAATTAAACTACAGAGAAAAAGAACATGGGATCTCATGCTGCATCCCTCCCACCTAACCTTGGTTGCTTGAAAGTTTAGCATTTAGTCCAAACTACTCATTTTACCCTCTATAGTCAGTGGAGAGACAGGAGATCTCACCTCACCCTAAGGAAGTTTGGACCTGCTTGTCTAAGAAGGCTGACTTCTTAGTCTATCAACTGCCAAATAAGCCCAGACTGGACAACAAAATGTTTAGATGGATACCTTTTCTTCTGCTGGTAAATTTAGATGAAATGAAACCCTCTCCTGCCCAGGAACTAGCTCCTGCCTACAGCTTGATGATAACTGTGTGTCAACAAAAGTACCCAGCCATTTAACTGCATCCCTACAAAGCAGTAACTTGCACCATGGTTTCCATCCTATTCAGTGCTTCGAGGTTCCCTAATCACGGCAGCAGCCATCAATGGACATAAATGCAAAACAAACAGGTTTACAGCTGACTGGGGCCTTTCTCAACAGGGACAGCACACACAGGTGGCAAGAAATAAATTAAGCGTGATGTTACACAACAATATAGGTATGCATTTATGCACATTAAATATTTTATAGACGCATTTTGATCTCTGATGTGCAAGAAGTTGCTTATTAAAAATCCAATTTAAGTGTGGGAGTCAAAGTGTGCTCTGTTCCATCTGTACATCCTCCAAGAACAGAAACCGAATGAAAAAGGAATGAGTTAATACACAGTTTGAGCCAATGACATGGGAAACACGTACCATCTAAATATTTCCAGCAATGTTTGTTTCTTGCATAGTTTTTAAATGATTATTAGGAATTTAAAATTGTGTATTGGATACTATGCAACAAGATTTATTGTAAACTGACATACTGAAAAATTGTTTTCAGAAAAAATGTGTCAAGAAAGAGAGGGAAGAAGAAACACGCATGAAAACAGAAATCCCTTTCTTATAATTTCATCTCTTGTCTCAGAGATAGAAGAACCTGGTGGAAATCCACTCTGTGTGATACCTCGTAGTCTCTGGGAGTAAATAGCTTCTCCCAAGCCTTGCCTCTCATTCTCTTTTGCTTCTTTAAGCTGTTGGGCTTTTTTCCCCACTAGCATCTGTGCAGAATGGGACAACTTACTCCAGTCTACCTGGCAGATTATAGTGTTGCTATCAGCAGCAAAGAAAAGAAAAACAAGCATCACAAATCCTGCCCTTGCCCCTCTCTTTTTCTGCTGCAAGAACAAGATCATTTCCTAGAAAGCACTGACTGAGAGAGTCTAATTCTTTCCAGCCAGTTCTCAGATAGTGAGCAACAATGAGATATGAGCAGACAGATCTTAAAAAAAAATGAAAAAAATCTCAAGCCTGAGAAGTCCTGTTTCTCACTTAGTTGCCAGTGCTGCCTTGTGGAAAGCTGGCTGCCACATCAGCCCATGCATGGCAGGAGATGTCTGCAGCAAAAGCAGGAGATATCCCCAGGCTTCTGGCCTCCTGCTGCTGCTTCCTCCCCTCAGTACCTAATTGCCTCTGCATTTCTGTACTGGTGGAGATCTCTACCATCACCAGAGGAGAATCAGTACTGAAATATCCTATTCTCTCCTGATTAAACTAGAGATCGAGATGTCAATAATGCTCTTTCTGAAAGAAAACATGAGAAATTGACCTCTCTAAAACAGAAAGGAAAACAATGAGTAGGAAGTCTCATTCTTCTACTGCAGCACCATTTGTGAGAACTAGAGAGAGCATAAGATAGAGTGGATGAGCGAGCAGCAAAGGCTGTCCCAGAGACTCTTTCCTTTGCTCTTATGAAGACCAAAAAAAAAACCAAAAAGAGAGAAAGAGAGGGAGAGCAGAATCAGCACAGAGGTTTGGTACTGCAGCTAGAGCCTATGGGGAATCCAAAACCTTAATAAATCCAAGTTACTCTATCTCTAAGCTAGGAATGAATCTAGCCTACATTTACTTTGCATGCTTCCTTCTTACTGTCACCTCTCAAAAAACCCAGACCCTGTGCCCTCTCTGGAAAGACTCCATGCTTCAGCACTTGCAACTCCCCTAAAATTAACTGGCAAAATCCCTGAAGGTACCATGTCAGTCAACACTACCTCTCTTTTCCTATTCCATTCACTTCAAATTCAGTCACCTAACTTCTAGGGCCAGCAGAGCTCTAATCCATCCCACATCTCAGACTCCTGTTTTGATCATGACAGCAACCAGCTGTGGTGCCCTCTGTGGTTCTGCTGAAACAGCGTCTAAGCTGTTAGGGAAGTATTTACTTAACAGTTAAAACAAAAGGAGTTGTTCAGCACCTTAAAGACTATGATCTGTTATAGGCCAAGCTAGATAACCACAGTAGTACTTTCTAAATACATGTATTTATATTAAGTCCATGTTTATATCTTTACGGATGTAAACTGTGTAATCCATGGAGATGAATTATGTATCTTGGTCTCTAAATTCTGAGTCCGCTCATCATGCTATTCCATGCCTTGCTTGATGGATTAATGCCCTGTCCATAAGATGATAATATACCATACTATTTTCAGCCTCTCTCTCTTCTTTCCTTTGTTCTAGTGTTCGCCTGGTAAAGAACACATTCTGCTCTCTTCACCTAAGTCATTCCTCGTAACTTCTTCTTCTTCGCTGAAGTTTACCACATCAGAAAGAACACAGGAGAAAAAGGTCTAGGAGAAGTCAGAATGTGCACATGTATCATACAGTCTTCTGATACTGAACCTCACCTTTTTCTTTCTTAATTCCAATGGCCCACCCACAATTGAGCATTTATAGCTCTCACATGATTCACAGCACGTCCAACCAGAAGATACATTTATCAAGGGAGAAAATACATGCTAGATGCTTTACCAGTCAAAAGATAACTTGGTCAGTGCGTAACAACCAAATGAAAAGCTATACACTAACCAGGTTAGGCCAGCTGGAGAAGTCTGTCCAAACAAAAGGTGATGACAGTTACTTTTTTCTAAAAAACAGAGTTTGGCGTCAGGTTATTAAAACTAGATTATTTTCTCCTTAGCTATTGACCACAGAAGGCCAAGAAACTGTTTTGGGCATGAAGATCAACAGTAGTGCATACATATTCTGGCCACCCACAGACACCAGTCTGAAATATGTACAGTATCACCAATTTCCAGAAAAACTGAGAGAAAGAAAAGCATGTGCAGAGTTGCATATATCAGTTTTTGTAACAAAAAAAAAAAAAAAAAAAAAAGTCTAGCTACGAAGCTATAAAAGCAGCAGCAATTATCATAATAAAAAAAAATGAACCTCAAATACTTAACATTTGGAATATCCCAGCCTTCCTCTAAAAATACTTTTAGTAGCGTCAATCCAAAAGTTCTCTGAAAGCTATGAACCTCCTGCCAAATCCACTGTTTTGTCCCACTCTCCCCCAAATTATGATCTGTATCTTGCTATTATGCATTTTCAAGTATAATTTTCTCTCTTATGAGTCATCTGTGAACTAAAGCTCCAAATGAATGTCATAAAAGGCATCTTAAGAAACAGAAGGAAGAAAAAGAAGCCCTCTCAGGAAGACTGGGAAGAAGCTGTGCAATTATAGTGTCCATTCCTGACACAGTCTTTTGCAACCAAAATTGCAAGACCAGGTTTATCTAATAGGATAGAGTTGTGAAGTTTGGCAACCTTCATTTACAGCTGTATGTGTTCTGTCCTCAAATTTCAGGTTCAGATGTGCCTGAGGAGTTAAAGTCAAGTCCAGCCAAAAGTATCTGGCTACTGTATTTGCTGGAACAGGACCCAAAACCATATAGGACTGAAGCTCCACATCAGTTAGAAGACTGAACTTGGTAAGCAGAAATGTCATTCTGACAAAATGCAGCTTGCCACTCATTAATGGCATTTTTTCATCCCATGCAGATCCAATTTATGATCTGATGCAAGCTTCTACCTGACAACCTCCTGCCTGGTTCTTTTTCCTCCTAGGTCCTACTAAATGGTCCTTTCTGACAGACATTTTGGATTTTTATTTGACTAATACCTCAAAAGCAAAAAAAGAAAAAGATAGGTCAAAATGATAAAGAGATCTGTAGTTTGGGCCTGAGCTGAGAAGGAGACTAGAATAAATACCAAAACAAAATTCCCAATAATTTCATTGGCACCAAGATTTCTCTTCCATGCTGAAAGATCATTTCAATGATTTATCTGACATGCAAAATAATACAGGCCACAGAAGACCACTTAGAAATTCCTGCAGCAAGAGAAGGTTCTGTTTTGTTTTTAAATATTATGTAAGAAAATGAAATTGAGCACACTATTTCCAGACATTGTTTCAGTGGGGGGATTAGGCATAACATAGACCTCCCATATGAGACAGTTTCAACTAATGATACTTAGGCTGAATATAATTAAAAGACAAAGTAATGTGGCAATGAAGAAAGTAATCCTGGATATGGAAGAAGACAAAGAACATTTGTGATCTTTTCTGTCCCAGCTCACAAATCAGTTCTACAATAAATTAAGAAATTATTATAGTAACACAACTCTGAGCTCCCATTTCCTCTTGAAGGTGATGAACCTTTTTGGACATTACTGACATTATTGGGTAACCCCCAGGCTAGACAATTTTTAGAAAGGGTCTCTAATCCTCAATCATGCCAATGAATGAAGTCTTTCAGCTGCAGGTTTTAGGCTAAGATCTATTTCAAAGCATTGGCCCACGTATGATATCAAGTATTTCCACAGTGCTTTGGTGTTGGGTAGTTGGTTTGGACTACAACACCCATTAGTTTTTCAGTACTATACAGAAGTTAACAGGGAGGCTACCTTCAGAGATGATCCTTTAGGACTGAAACATTTAAATGGCTTCTTTTCTTCAGACACGCCATCTTCTGGTACTTTCTGACGTTTCTCAGCTGCTTCAGCCCTTCTCCTTTCAATTTCTTCTTTCATCCTCTTCTTTTCCTCCTAAAAAGTATTAATTTATTCTTTCAGAAACTGCATCACCATTACAAGGCTTTGCTGTCCTGCAAAAATTTATCAGATTATCTAATAGATTTTTTTTTATGCTAGCCAAAACAGTTCAGTGAATGCTGTCTGAATGCCAGTAACACGCTGGTGACAATACATCATAGTGTTAAGTGAAGAAGACAATTACTCCATGCTCCTTTAATCTCTCCTCACAGTCCTGTCATCAGGTTTACTGCCAAATAGTGTCACTTACGGAGAACAAAGCACATTTATAAAAACATTACTTCATTAAGAACTCAATTTCAGAAACTTAATGTTAAATTTTCGCAAAGGTGTCTGTATTTAAAAATATTTCTGAGGAACATTTAGATGAGCTGAAAGATACAGCAAACAGGTTTTGAAGTGAACTAGTCAACCAGCTTGTACAGACTACCATTTGTCTAAAATGGTGTAAGAACCAAAAAATCCTACAGTCTCATTTTGCTTCCTAAATTCAGTTTCTCTGTACTCTCAAGTTTCACCTTTGTATTCTTTTTCTCCATCTTCTCTAGCAATTGTGCCAAGGTTAATATTTAATGTGGAAAAAATTGATAGAAGCCCAAAAAGTGAAGTGCTTGAAATGCTTATAGTTTCCCCTCCAGAGAGACAACAGGAGTTTTTACTTTCAGAACTGCAAGTTGAAGCACAACCACTGTGAGTGCTGGTTAGCAGAGTCTTTTTTTCACACAGTAAGTCACTGTGCAATTTCAGCATCTATTTAATTCTACAGTAAAGAGCTTAGCATGTTAAAGCAATTGGCATTTATCTACTAGCACTATTATTATTCTTCCACCACTTGTTTTCCAAACAAGTAGGATTCCTTAATGATGCACCAGAGATTTTAAAATTCTATTTATAAAGTCTCTTGGCAAAGGAAGCACAAGCAAACAGATGTGCTTGGGTACTCAATATTTAAACAGGCAAAAATATCTTCCTAATGAGATCTTGCCCATCATAACTGTGTATAACATTAGCATTCCAGTTCATCTGCAGCAGATGAATTTTTGCCACATCCTTTCTAATTCAAGTTGTGCAACATCAAAGAGACACTGAAAATAAATTAAGAAGTCTGTGGCTATAAGAGTCTCCAAAATGTTACCCAAAAAGAGTATAAATGTGCAGCTGCTGTAGATGGCATCCTGACTAATTAAGACATTATTAGAGCCTTGTCTTCCTTGAGGCTAAAACTGCAGTTTTTCTTCGTATCCTGAATGTTTTACCTTGGGTTCTCACTAGAACGTCTATGTGATGTGGTTGACTGATACAAAATACAGCATGCTTGCAGTTAAACCTGTCGGTTAGAGGAATGGGGTAATTTTAAAGCCCATGGCATATTTGTGATATGGTCTATCCATTGTGATAGATCATCTCCTGACACAGGAAGGAACAGCCATTCTGATAGAGTACATGATCCAAATAGAGGGCTCAAACAAAGGACAAAACCGGAATCAAAATCCACCAGCAAATCCCCACACAGACCTCAGGCAGTATCAGGTTCACGAAGGACAAGCACACACTGGTCTGTAGGTTTGTTTGAGTTTGGTCTTGCTTTCATTGTCATATACTCTTTCCTCACCTATGTGCAAGTCTCCCATGGTATCATTCTGCCCTTTTGCTAAATGCAGATTCATCCATATCCAACCTCACTAACTGCTTTGTACTGTACAGATACTGTTGTAAAGAGTTACCATCTAATCTGAGGTGAGTGGAAGCAAAGGAGTTACAATGAGGAATTAAAATCAGAAAGCAATACTTTCTCCTGTACACTTACCTCCTCTCTGATTTTTCTCTCAGCCTCCTCCTGCTTCTTCTTCTGCTCCTCTTCCTCCAGGATTTTCCTGCGCTCCTCCCGCCTTTTCTTCAGCTCATCCAGCTCCACAGCTGCCTCCTGCTGTTTCTCCTTCAGCTTCTCAGAGCCAGCCTCAGCATTTGCAGCTCCTTTCAAGTTGGAGCGGCTGGGAAAGAAAGAAAAGACGAGGTAATGCACCACAAATTTTCTCTTCCTGGCCAGAGCCAACCTGATAACCCACATTCACCAGCAACACAAAGATAACTCCTCATAAGATCTTTTACTCCTTGTAAACTCCATCAAACTCAAAGCAAAGCATTTGGGGTAGGAGCCAGATAGGTCTGGACACTTGGAGGAGCATGTTTCCCATCCACTGCCAGTGAGGAAGCAGGCTTATGTACTCAGGACAGGGGCTGGACCATCCTGCCTGACATCTCAGATCCCCTCCATTTTCATCACAACTCAACAACTAAGCTTTGTATATTTAACATCTCAGGTAACATCAGCAAGATGCATCTTCATGAGGAGACTGAAGGCCTGCTCTGAAAGTAATGTCTCCTAGTTTAAGATGTTGGTCCATGACATCAGAGGTAGGTTTTGATGGTATGGCATTAGAGGTTGAACCTTCCTGACAGTGTTCCATTACATCTGCAGTCGTGTGACAGGTGGCAGCAACAGGGCAGTTTGACAAAATGGCATCTGGTATGGAGTTGCCTACGAAGCAAAGGTGTCACCAAAGTCCTCCATGAGGAAAAAAAGGCACTCACTGACTCTCATTGATGCTTGCTGAACATTTCTGGAGACCAAACTGTGGATGAGAGCACAGTGAGGCGGTGGATGGGGCATTTCAACCATGGAGATAGTGACACGAAAAACAAGCCACATTTAGGAAGCCATGCACAGTAGTCACCCCACAAAGTGAAATGTTTCTTGATCAGCAGATCCACACAAATCAGACCAGGGAACTGTTCATGGAGCTGAATAAATGTTTCAATGCCTTGGAAACAATGGAAGCAATGTTGGAATATCACAAAGTTTGCACATAGTGGGTCCCAAAAATTCTCACACAAGAACAAAAGGAACACCATATGCAACTTTGTCAGGACCTATTGAACAAACAGCAGACTAAAGGCAATGGTTTTCTGAATCACAATATTACTGGTGATGAAACTTGGTATCACCACTAAAAGTAAGAGTCAAAGCAGCAGTTCATGCAGTGGCAATATCTGAATTCACCGTCAAAGAAAACATTCAAGATCCAGTTCTGAGCAGGTAAAGCAATGTGTACTGTCTTTAGGGATAGGAAAGAGGCGATTCTTCTGGATTTCCTGGAAGCCAGACAAACAATCAACTCTGACCACTGTGTCATAACATTGACAAAGCTGAGGGCTCAAACTTCCAGGGTCAGGCCAGAGAAGAAGACAATCTTTCTCTTGCAGCATGATATCACCAGGCCCATACCAGTTTGAAGACATAAGCACATTGCCAGTCTTGGCTGGACTGTCCTACTACACCTACTGTATAGTTCAGATTTGGTACCTTGTGACTTCTAACTGTTTGGGTCAATGAAAGGTGGACTGCATGGCCATTTTCCTTGCAAGTATCTTTGGAGACCAAACCAGATACAGAAGGAAACAGTGGTGAGACTCTTACCGATTCAAAACATAAAATGCTTTTAAAAGCCTAAAAATGTTCCTACGTAATCTAAAGTACCTATCGCTTGGACTCAGCAAGCTTGTATGAATAGAAAGGTTCATCAGAACTTCTGCTGACATTTTCCAGGGAAAATATACCTTCAATTAAGGAAGTGGAAATTATTTGTTAATGACAACTTTCCACAGGAGAAAACCCTAAGTTTTACAGCCAACTCTAATATGAGAGACAGACAGAAAGAATAAAAGGAGTGAGGAGTGGGGGGAGAGTATTTGTATAGGTGAAGTGCATGCTCTCAACAGAGTCAGATAGTATCACCTAGTTAAACAATTACCACAACAGCGTTTAGTCAAACGTCTACTCCCTGAGCATGTTTAGTGTTACTGCTGACAAGGAGATAGGTACCACAGAGGTATCAGTATGCTATTCACAAGGGACAGAAAAGGAATGTACTTACTGATTTTTTTAAAGATCTTTCTGCTCTGTTCTGTTGACATTTAGAAAAGCTGGATATTAATAACTTCATTAATGGAGCCAGTGTTGTGGAGTTAAATGCCACAAGACGGAACAAATCAAGTGTTCCAACAATAACAATAACTGTTAGAGATGATGAGATTAGAGATGACAACATGAAGAACAAATACATAAATCTGCAGTCTGCTGAATCACACCCAATCCTGCAAAGGCACTCTTCATCCAAATAGATCTCTCATCTAGATGGGGTTAGCCATATAAAACAGATTGTAGGATCAGAGCTGAATTATCTGTGGTTTCAGTATCACAATAGGATCTGCTAACACAGATTACTCTGCCCTCACATGGCATTACTGACTGGGAAAAAACTCAGCTGCAGCAGGGCAGAATGTATCATTTAGAAATTGTAATACTAAAAAAACATATGGTAAAACAGCATAGCCAAACTGACATTGTGATGTGCTTATCAGCTGTTGTACTTCATCTGTGAAAGTTCAACCCTAGTGTGGTAAGACCTGACATTTATTTTGAAATGTGTTTATTTGGAAAGGTTTTTCTATATATAACACCACAAAGCAAAGCTAAAGGAAAAAAAGTCCAGAGGTATGTGAACTTCTGTATCCCCAGGACATTGTCACACCTGATTTTCTAGAGTTATAGCTGCATAGTATACATTTCTCTAATATTACTTTATCACAGTCCTTTTCTGCTCTAGGTCCTAATCCTGAATGTGTTTTTGCCATGGAGTTACTCAGCCCATTGAAACAGAGCCATAAAATCACCCTCCATCATAAGCGTCACGTGGTTGTGAGTAGTTACTAATAAGGGTTTGCATCAGGTAGTGATGTATAATTAGAGAAAGGAACTCAACCCTTTTTTAATTTAAAAAAAAAAGAACAAAAAAAAAAAAACAAAAAAAAACATAAAACTAAAACACTGAGAAAAAATATTGTAAACTATTTGAATTTTCACTTAGGCTGCTCAAAGAACAAAGCGAGGACCAGCTCCTGTGGTTTAAGGCACGCTTTTGGGTGTTTAGCCTGAAATATTTCTAATATCATTTGCAGAGATTACAAAAACCCATGAACTTAAAGGGGACACAGGTTATTTCTAAAGATCCATCTATCCTGCCCAAGCCATTAAAAAGCTGTTTTTAAGGCTTTCCCACTTCACTGCATGGTTGCAACCTCTGTAACAAACATCCCAGGAACCTAATTACTGAATTAATTAATTGTTCTTGCTATCTGAAGCTGATAATCTGACCTGCAAGTTTCAGGTCCCCAAAAATCCAAGAAGTCACTTCTAACAGACATAATGATTCAATTTTCTGGTGGTCCTGTGTGGAGCCTGTTGTTGAACTCAGTGATCCTTACCGGTCTCCCCCAACCCAGGATATTCTATGACTCTGTGACAAAGGTATCACTTGCCAGGGCAAATACTTCACATTCAAAATTAAAAGAATTGAGAATATTTGACCTGTTTCTCTTAACAAATAACCATTCTGTTTTATATGACTACACAAGAAAGGTTAATCCTTGGTGACTTCAGTGCAGACAGCCTCAAAGAAATCGACAGCTACTCTCTACTTTCAACTCATAAAAAAACAAAGGCATAATCTAGTCTTAGGATTTTTGTTTGAAGACTTCAAGTGTCCTCCTTACAAAGGAGAACACTTCAGGTTTCTAGCTAATTTTATTCTCATAGAACCTTTCACTTCTGGTTCTGCATAATCTGAAACAGGAAACAATAAACTGGCAGTCATTCTCCTTGTTTTCCTCCACCTCCACAAAATCCTCTGTTCTCAACAGATTCTGGGAATCTCCATTCCTTACTGTCAACAATGAAAAATTAGTATTGAGATGCTGGGTGGAGGAAGAATTTCATAAGTATCTCCTTGGTGCTAAGAAGTGAAGACAGTTGCCAGCTTTCAGACAAGGAGGAAAAGGAAAGAAGTGGTTTGTGGGAGCCAAAAAAAGTCAGAATAATGTGGAAAAAAAAGCACTGCTTCATATTTAGTACTTTTGCATTCCTGTGTGAGAATGGAGAGGAAGGTAAGTAGGAGGGGAGATGAGAAACGAAAGATCTAAAACGCCTTTTTTTCCTGCAATTTTCTGACTGATATGAACAAATGAGATGCAGATAAGATTTTCCTTTAGCCTGCACTACCCTATTTTGTTCTCAGTCATCGCCACTGAGATTTAGCCAAGTTACAATGCTTCTTAACGAGTATCTGATGTGTTCATGCAAAAACAAGAAGAAAGCTCCAAACAAAGCCTTACGTTAGCCATCCTTCTTCACACATTTGGAAATCATGAAAGAAGAACAGAAAAAGAAAAAACAGAGTGGAAACTCAAATCTACATGTTGCCTCCAAGGCTTGTCTCCCACAGGAAGTGAAACAAATGAGAACACAACAAAAATATTTTCAGAAATCTTTTCTCATGTTATTGATGATGTGACCCCAGTCATGATGCAGGGTAGTTCTAAGGAAGGACCATTTCCTGCTACTCCATCTCCGTGCTGCCTGACTCTCTCTGTCTTTTGCCCTTAGGTCAGGGTGTCCCCAGGGTCTTTTGAACTGCATTTTATTTTGAGAAAGTTTGATTTTCCCGGAAGAATCACAAGGGGAGTGCTGAGATATAACAGCAAAATCCATCTGCCCCACACATTTCTAAATGTGCATGGAGAGCTTAACCTTCTCTTTGCCTGTGCCAGTGTAAAAGAGAAAGAGAGGTGCATAGGAAAAAAAAAAATATTTCTAATAACAAAAAAAAAAAAAGAACATTTTCTCATCTAACTGAAAAATATCACTTTTATAGCAAAAACATTAACTACAAGGTTTGCCTTGAAATCAAGAGAATTTCTAGCTATCAAGAGTTACCAACTGAATTGTGCTTCATGCTGATATGCATTATTACTAAAAGGAATTGTGTGTAACTAAAAATCACTGAAATCCAATTTCAGGATGAATTTGATTTTAAAAATTTAGAGAACACAAAATCTGGAATGCAGTCATCACTGGCCTCTGTGCAGACAGTGGAATGAAATGTCTCTCAAGGAAGAAAAAAAAATCCAGCAAAGAAAATTAAGCCACTAATTTCTACCAAGGTTCTATTTACATCTGTTTTCTGTACCTTGTTTTATCACTGTAAAAACATGGGTGCAGCCTGCTAGAAAACTAACCAACAGCCTTAAATCAGACCTAAGCACTCAGTGAACACTAGAGCCTCCTCTGACGGTGCCAACCTAAGTCTTGCACACAGCTGCTACAAGGCTTTTCACTGGAGACCCCAGGAAGGCCCCCTGCTCTACTCTAACACAAAGACCAGTGTGCTTAGCTGGAACTTACCCAAAAGCATTTTCAGTAGATTTAAGTTTGGGGGCAGTGAGTTCACGTTCTCCATTCTGTGCCTTTTGTTCCGGAACTCCCTTTTTACGATCCCAGACACTTTTCATTTCCTCCTTGGGTGCTTTTTCTTTATCCTTGTTGTCTTTTACCTGCTCAGAAGATACCATAAATCACAGGGGAAAAAAAATGTCACAATGAGACATTATCAATAGCAGTCAAGGAACAAGAATTCCTTGAACGGAATTAGCGATTAACTCAGCAACTGTCTTCAAAATGATCATGTGCCTTAAGCCAGAAGTAGACTTTTTAACTTCACAGTTTAAAAATAGGATCATCCATCACCCTGCCTTTCTGATCCAAATTCACAATGAAAACATCTAAAATAACCAGTCTTCTGTGAAAGTGTATCGCAGCTACACATGCGGTAGCATGGGGCTTGGCTACTACATCTTCTTTCTGTAACTGCACCTTCCTTAGGCACCTCAGTCCTCCTTACTTCCACTGCAGCATCAGTCGTGCAGCCCATTAAGATCCTGGGCTGCACAATCTTTGGGGCTAGGCTTGCTCAGATGTTCTTGGTTAAGAGCATTGGAGCAATAGAAATCATTTATAACCTTCAGTCTGCTTGAACAAAGCTCATGCTATCTGGATGTAGGCAGATCATTCTGCAGCACAGCAAGGGAGTACCAACAGAACAGAGCTAGTATTTTCAGCATCACAGCAGGTAGATGCCTCAGTACTACAGGAACAATGAAAAAGAAAAAAGCTGATCTTTGTATCAGAGTATGAGTTACTCTGTCAAAAAGCACAGTCATGTCAGAAGATGGTCACCAATAGTGTTATCAGGCTCAAATATTTAATCCTATGAAGAAGCAAAAGTTCTCTCAAATGTTCTCTCAGGAAACACTAAAGCAAAAATTCTCCCTATCCTTACAGTTTTTTTACCCTATAATTTTTAAGAGTAATCAAGTATACTGACTGCGTGAATTTCATTCTTTAGTATCCCCCTATAGTTATGGGCTTGAAGTATTTACCAAAACCAGAAACAGCCTGATCTCAGCATGCCCATGGTTGGATGCTGAGAAGTGGAGTATATAGACCTACTTAAGTCCTTTGTCCTCAGGCAGAATTATTCCCACGATGAAAATTAGTCGACCTAGCAGCCTAAATAAACTTTCAGCAGCAGCAGAGGAAAACATTATCCCAAAAATATCTCTTTTCCCTGGCTCTCCAGTGTTGGAGGAAGCCAGCAAGAAAGGAAAGGAAAAAAATACTCTCATTTCTTGCCATCCCATTTGCTAATTAAAAAGCAGGAATAATTTCCATAACAGTCCTGTCTGCAGCACAACTGCTTTTATGGCATTCCATGCGGCATGAGGAAATAAAAACCTACAGCAGACCACACTGAGGCGGCACACACTGCACGTCAGTACTGAGCAGCTACATTGCTCCAGTGAGCTTGCCACTGATGAGGGATGTAGGACACAACCCACAGTGACATCTGCTCTGTCCTGAGAGCAGGCAGCAGCAGCAGCAGCACAGACATTCCCCACAGGCTCCTGCCAATGGGCTGTAGTTGCAACCTGGATCCCCACCCTGACAGACAGGAGGGGAGCTCAGTTTCTATGGCCATGCATTCTTTGGCTGTGATGCTGTGACTGCTAGCAAGCAAGGCCATTATTACTTGGTGCCCCAAGGAAAGGTTTTCTTTTTTTCTAGGAGCTGTGTTGAGACAACCAGTGCTATTCATTGAGTCTAACGTGCGCTGCCAGACAGCTATGACTTTTGGGAGCTCCCAAATGTGGGCAAGATTCTAGCTTGTGACATGTTCACAGCAAAAAAGCTCTGCTGCTTGTTAGCTCAGGGAGATACTGAGAACAGCAATACTGATTGTTGTAAGATCTCAAATGCCAGGATGTCTGTGTTGGGACTTTGAGAGCATAGTATTTCCTTTGCTGAGATTTTCATCAAGACCTTTCTCAGTCTCATTAAAAAGCCGATACTTCCAGTTGCCTGATGTATTGAAGTCCAGTGGGGAGAGTCATATCTCTTACATCTTAATTGAAATTGCTGAGAAAACTAATATTAAAACAACATAATTTAAAAAATAATAGGTTAGGAAATAGCATTTCAGAAGCTAGCTAGGATTTATGGTAATGTGCACACATTTGAGAAAACCATTAATGCAGCTTGGCTCCCTTATTCAGAAAGATGATAAAACAAGATATTAAAGAAATATTTCACAGCTTTCAGGTCCAATAATTCTCCTACTAATTTTAATGCCAAAACTGTGATTGATAGCACAGGAACAGACAATCATTATGTCCCACTCCAGAGGAAGACAACAGAAAAAGTATTTTCCCTTGTCTCAGTGCTTTCCTGAATTACAGGCCAATTCAGTTTTTGCTGAACTTAGTGAAAAGGACTGCTCTGATTCCAGTTGGAGTGGGTGGGTAGTTCTACCTGAACTGAAAACAATTCACATGTTCTCTTCAAATCTCGAGCTTCGAGTCAAAAGAGAATATGGACAAAACCATACTTTGTTTAGCTAATTTTCAACATACATAATTTATATTCTAATCTTTCTCCGTACTACATCTTTCCTGTTAAGCTCTTATGCTAACATTTGAGAGTCAAGATTTCTAAATCTAGAACTTGAACAACTTCACACTACACTGGATTGATTACTGAGGATGGAACCTTTTGGCATGCTGAGCTCTTATTTGGACACAGTTTCTTGCAGTCTTAAAAGCTGTGGGCACCTGGGTCTAGGCCTTCCATTTAGAGTGAACTGCTACACCCAAATACCATGAGAAAAGCAACTGTTGCAGCATGTCTAGCCAAACTAGAAGCAGGAAATACCAGGAGCCTCACATCATGAGAAAGCTTGTTCTTACGAGCTTTCCAGGACAGTTGTGAGTACCCAAAATCGTGGGGCAGTTCAGAGAAGGAGACAGATTTTTTATTTTTTTTACTTTTATTTTTTTGCTAGTTTGATCAAAATCTGTCATTTGAAGGCCAGACTTTAGTCACATTAAGAATGGATATGTAGTCATGTTGCACAGTTACAAAAGCAAAATCTGGTTATGTGAAGAAGGTATTCCTTCAGGGATCTTGTTCACAATATATCGCCATCCTCTTAATTGCATATATGTGTCTACAATAAGTCTCACTGAATTTTGCTCTTTTCATGGGGGGAAGAAGTAGCGATAGGAACCTGATCATTACTTTATTTGAAGTCTAAGAACGTCAGTTTTTCATTACAAACCAAGAAGCAACAACTGAGATTTTTAAAACTGAGCAGGATATTTCAAAAGTTCAGCTTGATAAACATGCACAAGTTTCACCTTTCAGCGCATGGACATTCAGCATTGCACCAGAAGTGGGATTCCTTACACTGTCTCAACTTAAGCATCCAAAAATGGAAGCACTAAAATCACAAGTCACTTTCAAAAGTCATGACAATTTCCTGGAAAATCCAATCTTGTGGGCATGTCTTAAAAGGATCGTGGCAGTCCCACTGACAGCTGAGTGAGCTCCAGGCAAACATAGGCAGGATATTGTGTCTCAAGTATTGCTGTGGCTCTCATTGAACTCTTTCCCTTTCTAGACCATTATTTTAGCACATTGCCAGTCTCTCTCCCTTTGGAACCTTTCTTCCAGTCATCTTCACAACGTTATCTTTTCAATCTCACCAATATTCTACTAAAAATATGGACAATAACTCAAGCAACTGGACCAAGAACCTGGTGGCATGACTTGACTTCACCTCTCTCTGAGGGGGAGATCAGCTTCTACAGCACATTCTACATCGATCGAGTTGCTTTCCAACAACTAAGGACAATAGCGAAGATCCTCTGAAGCCCTCAGCACTCCCAGGCAGATGGACAGGCACAAACTACCTGTCACTAAATCTCTGTGTTGCAGCTCTTTAAGAGAGCCCCATGAACCTGTTTGAACCCATACCATCGCAATCCTGTAAGAACCTGACTGGTTTCAATGTCTGGTCAGGATCAGAGGCTATTTTGATACCTTCTGCACTGACCCAAAAGCACATTGAATATGGCTCCCTGTTTGTCAGCTGTAACCTGAAGAGTAAATGGTTCCCAAATCTTACTTACCATACAGTAAAACACCATGGCACCAGCTCCTGTGTTTACAGTGGAAATGCAATGCAGTAATTTTTGTAGATTTTCTCTTTAAAACAAAAGAAGAATCTTGGATATGCACAGTTTATATCATGTGATATTGCAGCTTTGGGGAAAATGATTAGTTAAGATATTCAAGCGGCCAAAGGGCCTAGATTATTATTATTACTATTTTAAGAATAGGTCTCAGTCACAGGAGAAAAGTTCACAGTAAAGTGAGAGGAAACAAGGGAAGGATGATTAGTTGATACAGTCCTGAAAAATTCATCCCTACGGTGCAAGCCATCCTTGCGCTATTGACAGAAATGAGTTTGACTGAAGTATTTGTTCTAAGACAAACAGAACTTGGTTCTAAGGCCACAAAAGAACAAAATACTTGAGCATATACTTAATGTTAAGCACGCAAGTAGCTTCATCTATTTATTTCAACAGGATTACTCATGTTCTTGAAGTGAAGCACATATTTAAGTACTTTGCTGAACAAGCAAAATTCAGTTATAAGTCCCTTATTTTTTTAACTCAAGTTTCCTTACAACAACTAAATCAACAGTTAATAAATTACCTGTTCTTTTTTGGAGGTAGGTTGGAGCTTCTGTGGTAAACTTTCCTTTTTAGCTTCCGCTTTAACCTCTTTGTCTTCCTCCTTTGTTATGGAGTTTTTAATAATTTTTGTTTTAAATACGGTGTGAAAATATTGTTCTACAAGCACTTTTGTTTCTCCACACTGTGCTCACGTACCAATCCTGTGTGCAGCCACATGTCCTTCACGTGCTGTTGTGCCCACATCTGCATGTACAGCGGTGCTCCCTCCTCCCTCTCTAAATGCTTCCATTCCCCCATCAGGGCTTTTCTCACTTGCGTGGCATCATGCTCACGTGTTCCCGCAGAGAGCCCTTTCTTGTGATTGCATTTAACACACACATTCCTCACACAGTTTACCAGGTGCTGATAATATTTTGTGTTGAGTTGTGTTTGCCTCAACCTTATGTCTTACTTCATCAAGCCAGCTTATAGCAACTGAGAAAAAAGGCAGCAAAGAACATGCAAAGGTCTGAACATGCATGGTTTGCTCTGAACAATGGAGTGAGGACAGGCATGCTACGCATCCCATTACTGGTAAGCTGAAGCAAGGAGTTTTATTTTAAAACAAACAAAGAGTATTAGTTGTTTAAATGCAGGAATTATTCTTTTCTTGCATTACATTTCTCACAAACCACAGGTGTCTTAATTTGGTGCAAAATGTTTACTGTACCTTTTTTCTTAGCAAATCTGCTTGAGCTTTTTCCTCTTGTGCTTTCTTCTCTTCCATCTTTTTCTTTTCCTTTAATTTTTCTGCTTCTAACCTAGCCTTTTCTTCAGCTGCCCTCTTTGCCTCTTCTGCCCTAGCCCTCTCCTCAGCTGCTTTCCTTTCCTCTTCTGCCTTAGCCCTCTTCTCAGCTGCTTTCCTTTCCTCTTCTGCCTTAGCCCTCTCCTCAGCTGCTTTCCTTTCCTCTTCTGCCTTAGCCCTCTCCTCAGCTGCTTTCCTCTCCTCTTCTGCCTTAGCCCTCTCTCTTTCCTCAGCTGCCCTTTTCTCTTCTTCTGCCTTAGCCCTCTCCCTTTCCTCAGCTGCTCTCTTCTCCTCTTCTGCTTTAGCTCGCTCTCTTTCCTCAGCTGCCCTCTTTTCCTCCTCTGCTTTCTGTTTTTCTTCAGCTGCTTTCTTTTCTTCTTCTGCTTTTAACCTCTCCTTTTCTTCTGCCTCAAGTCTCTCCCTTTCTTTCTCAGCCTCTTCCTTCTCTTTATCCGCAGCATCAGTTATACTCTGCTCCCCTTCCAGCGTAGCATTTGTATCATTCTCTGCATTTACAGCTAGAGTTTTTGTTTCTACCACCTCTTCTTTATCTGTGGACTTTTCTACTGCCACATCTACCTGATTTTCCTCTGTGGGTACCTCCTTTGGTTTCTCCTCTTCCATGTCTTTTTCTTCTTTTTTTCCCTCTTCTTCTCCATCTTGCCTCCAATTGTTCCTTTGGTACGATTTGGTAACTGTTTCTGTTTCCTCAATCTCACAGCGTCCTTGGCGTGTTTCAACCTTTTCCTCTTTCCCTGTGGTCTCATTTTCTTCCACATTGTTTACTTCTCTCCTGCTGGGCACTGACAAGCTCCCATCTGTGATCGTTGGGTCAAATTCCTTTTGACGTTCCAGGGCTTCCTGTAGACGTTTTTGGCGTCTCTCTTCCCGTCTTGCCAGTCTCTCCAACAATGCAGCTTCATCATCTGTACTACGTTTTGTTTCTTCTTCTGCCACACTGCACAAAAGTGACAATTTGTCATTAGAAAGTTTTCTAACAATGTATGCACTTAGCTGTTTCTAGAAAGAAAAAAAAAAAATCACTGTAAGATCATTCTATGGTTTGAAAACACAACAGGTTGCATAATTCAAATTTTAGCAAAATGGTTCTGGGATTAATTTTGGCATTTCTACATGTATAGGAATGTGGCTTTTCACAATCTCAGAGCCTGGAAATGTTCCCTTCTAGGCAAGCTCTGACAGCCGCACCAACAGTCCCCAGGAGTCTAACTAACCTTACTGTCCTGATGCTTGGAACAGACAAAATAAAAAACAACATTCAAAAATTCATCCTCCCACTCTGCACTCCACTGCAGAATATATGATAGATCTCTGCTATCTTTAACCTTCCCCTTCAGCTTGGCCAGAGGCATACATGAGAACTCCTTACCACTCACAGATGCAATTTTGGAAGATGCTACACAATCAAGATACTTTCTGACTTCAGTGACATTCTCTAAGAATGAGAAAGTGGTTAATCCCATTCAGCAGCAAAATCCACAAACACAGTCTATAATGTGATAACCTCACAATTTAGGGTACAGTGCAGCTGTGATCATCTGTTCAGGGACATGAATTTCTTAGAGATTGGAGTGAACACAGATCTTAATTTAAGCTATGCCATTCAGCACCTACAGCTAACAGGACAGGATCTCACTCTCAGCGCCTGGAGGTTTTCTGACTCCTTCAAAATTCAGCTCTTTAATTCTCCTATATGCATGTTTGTTCCTTCTTTCTAGCTGTTTCTGTTTATTTTATACTTGAAAAAGATTACCCTGTAATCAGATGTTTGCCATTTTCTTACCTCCTTTTATTTAACAAAATGCTGCTTGAGCTCAGTATCTATTAGTTTGCTATCACAATATATATTTCCGGTCTCTTCTGTCAATTGTGTTACGGCTAATAGAAATCTGGATGTATTATTTGTTACTATATGAGACTAAACCAATAGCAGACAGACTAGAAGGCCAACACTGCCCTCTCAGCTTGTGACATGCAGAGCTAACTCCATCAGCTTTTCTGTTGTTTAGAGCTATATGGCCCTGACAGTGACAGGTGAGGGCTAGCGTCCAATGCTCACATCCCCCTCACCGGCACATCTCAGCCATAGCTTAAGGCCTGGGGTCTTCTCATGTGCATTTTCCCAATGACACCATGGCCCCAGTAAGCAGGATCACTACACTTTTCTGGCTGTCCGTCTATCAAAACAAAAGCTGGAATACAAGGAGCTTTGTGAGGCAAGACACCAAATGCTAAGGGAATGAGGGAGCAGAATGTATTGGAGGCATTTCCCTCTCTGAGCACCAGATGAGTTATCCCATAGATGCCCTACAGACACTCTGGGAATGTGTCACAGGGCTAGGCCTCAAGGTCAGTCTCAGCAGTGCTCCCACCATGTTGTGCAGACAAAGCCAGTGGCACTTCTCATGGGGTTAGGTTCTCCTCACAGCAAGGATGGCCATATCTAGCACTTGAAAATTAAGCAGCAAGACAGGCTCTTTCAAAATATTTCTCTCCTCTGAACAAAAAGTGTAGCTGTCTTGTCTGTAAATATCAACCATTTACCTGTTCTGGGCATTAACTTCTGATTTCTCTGTTACTTCCCCTGATACATCTCCTTCTTCCTTTTGCCGCAGCCTTTCCTGTCGAGCTCGTCGACGACGTTCTCTGGCAGCTTCTTCCTCATCATCATCATTTCTCTGGTAGGACAGCCTGCAACAAAGCAGGAAAGAGGGGGAAATAAGAGGACTGTAGCATATAGGACTGTATGTCTGAAAAATCACAAAAAAAAGCAGATGGCTTACTTTGGCTGCTCTATACAGTGTTTAGAAAATAAACTGTTGAGTTGAGACACCTCGTTTCAAGGCTTGGCTTTGTGTTCTTTTTCAGAAACAAAAATGACAAAGTGGTGATAGTGAAGGCAGCAGCCTCACCACACTTTCAGCTTGCTCGTAGAACATATCAGGACCATAAAACCCTAGCCCAATAGCTAAGCAGATATCCTGCTGGACTTCATCATGATCCTGCCAGGATGCACTCAACAGTTTGAGCAGACTATCACTCAGAGTCCCATAACTGAGATTGGACTTAGTTAAGTAACTTTTCATTAAACCCCTCTAAATTTAGAATGACAGAATCATAGAATCCATGATAACACATTGTTTTAAATGCTGACAGTATTCTAGAACTGAGAACTACAAAATTGTGAGACACAAGCGTGACGACTCTCAGTGCTCGGTTCTGAGTGCCAAACATCTGACACCTACAAAACTTTTGTGAGTGCAGAGCCCTGCCAGGCTAAATCATCCAAGATCTCTGCTGTGATGAAAGGCTACAGCTGAGAATCCATTGTATTCTTCTAACCCAATAGATGATTACAATTAGTTTCATCCTACTTGAAAAAGAAAGCAAGACATTACAATCCTAATAATCCCATGACCCATTCAAATCTTTGGCAAAGTGCATACCACTGCACAAGATAAAGTGAAAGGCCTGCATTCCTGTTATCTTTTAGTGCAATGAAAGTGAAATAGGAAGCTAACGTGTACCAAACCCAATCAGAGTAGTCATTTACTTTGCATCCACCAGAGAGATATGATGGTTGAGAAGTCACCCTTAATTATGTAGTTGTTTATTTAAGATAGCTCCACAATACACATACAGAAAAAATTGTGCAGAGTCAAAACAACCACAGTTGCAATTCAAAGAATATTTTAATATTAAAAATAAACAAAAATATTTTGATTTAGTCATGAATCAGACTCTTCAGGTCCAAGCCTCTCCCACTGCCTGGCTGTAGTACTGTTTGTTTTTTTCCCCTCAAAGAAATACAGATTCTGCAGACATTCAATTAGTCTAATTTTGCCTTAAAAAGGAAGCTAAAGCTCAACATGTCTGAGTCATTTGTCAGACCTTGAACAGTATTTTCATCCAGTGCAACTTTCCTTGGCCTTAGTGCACTAAAGGATTTTATTTGTTATTTTCATGCTCCACTTCAAGAGCTTGTAACTCTCTCTTTGTGCACAGTAGCTCCTCTCAAAGAAGGTGAAAACCAGGAGTGCAGCCATGAAGGGTTACAGTAGTGGGGAAGGGAAGAAGGGGAGAAGAAGAATTAAAAAGAGATGAGGCAGAGAAAGCAAGGAAAAATACTATCTGTTGTTTGTAAGTGATTTTAAAAGGGTTCAGTACTTCATCGAGGTCTTGGACAGAAAGCATATAATAATAATAACAATATAATAAGAACAACAATAGGAATATAATAATAAACCAATGATGTCTTTAATTTTCAGAGGAAAGAGAATAAAACCATATTGGCAAAGTGACTACAGAAAGCCAATTCACTAGAAAGATTTTCTGTCTGCAAGAGGCCTATGATCTGTTTAGCTCTGAACTGCAAACATAAGGGCACAGGACCTTTGCTCCTAGCCTGTGGCAGCTGGATAATAGCCATGACTGAGTCAGTTCCCAGTGCCAATGGCTGAGGAGCTATCTTTACAGAGAGACCCCAAGAGAATGAAGTATTTATCCTACCCTCTGCAACCACAAAGAACACTCCTAGATAGTGAGGAGAGCAAACATTTTTAAGAAGTTCTTTAAAATGCCTTTTTGAAACAACCAGTTGCACAGAAAACTAAGAAAGGAAAGAAGAAACATACTCTGAACAAAAAACTTCCACCAAATGGTACTCATTAAATAAGTCAAATGAAAGCAGATATGTATTTCCTGTCCTTGGACACATCGCATAGATCATCTCTTAAGAAAGCTGACAATCTCTCTTAATATCCCTGTAAGTGTAAATGCTGCCACACTGTGTATCAGAGTGTTCTCCTGCAGCAGGAGAGTGGAAGTAGGGCTCCACTTTTAAGGATCACAGCATCCAATTCTGTTCATCAGCATGGATGCACAAAACATCCTCAATAACCTGGAAATAGGGAGCAGCCATCACAGATTGACAGTAGAACAAGCTGAAACTGCAGGCTAAGGTCAGCCTTAGCAGGCTTATAAGCATGCTGTGAGCAAACTTGTAATGTGATCAATTACGAAGAGACTCAGCAGGCACCTGAACTGCAACTGACATTCCATGAAAAACACAGTCAAAGCAACAAAGCATGATACAGACTCAACAGCTACCACTTCTTCGCATAAAAAACGCGCTTCTGATGACAGTGCTCCTCCCACTGATCTCTTAATCCTCATGCACTGAGGTCATTCACCCTATGTTGGCTGGCACATCGTTCACCTTCCTTGATTAGCTAATTCCCCTTCTCCTTAGAGTGACAAGCTAATTTCACAGAGAGATTAAAACATAGGCGGGCATATAAATTAATGTACTCTCCTCTGTACATTTTAGATTACAAGAAGTCTGAGGCTCCCTTTCCTATTGCTACAGCTCTCCCTAACTTCACATCACAAGTCTTTATTTCCACTTGCTTACATCTATTGACATTGGGTAGACCAAGAGTAAACAAATAACCAAGCGTGAAGCCAGGACTTCAGTCTGTATCAGACTGATGGAAATCCAATGATCCACACTGGCCTGTGTTGTTTCTTCACCTTTGGAGAACTGCCTTCCAGCCCAGCATGTACACACCTTACAATCAAATTAAATTAACACTACATCCATTTTTCCCCTTCTCCACAACTGTTCAAGTCTCTCTCTCCAGTTAGCTGTTCCACTATCTCGGGTAATGAGAGCACAGCATGATCTCAAAGAAGTATGCCAAGCCTTCTGATATTAATTTTCTTATTAAATATTCAAACAAAAAGATGACTATACTTTCTTACCAAAGGTGTATGCTCCTGATCTAAATGACAATCAAAAGGAAAAAATAGCAGTGTTGACTACATCTCCTGTTATCCCTCTGTGTTTCTGACCTGAGAAAAGGCAGTATAACCTGCAAGCATTGTTGACAAGCCATTCTGGTAATGCATTAGTGCCAAGTCTATCATACATCAAGTGCAGCACAACTCATGTTGAGGAGACTGAGCACCACATCTGAATGCAGCAGTATATCCCACCATGCTAGGTAAGGATAATTACACACATTCTGCCTCGCTGGGAAGGCAGGATAATTACAAATATGTTGAAGTCAACAACAAATGTTCTAGTTATTTCAGTAACATTACACTCAAAGTTAGTGTGATGACCCTACAGAAAATAACTCTGCTGCATTATGAATGGCACCACTTGCCTCAGATATCGCACCCTTTGAATTTTATGTCAAGCACTGAATTTAGATCAACTTATAACCCACTAAGAAAGCTGGTAATAGTGAATATGGTTGTTCAGTCTAGAGAAGAGAAGGCTCTAGGAAGACCTCATTACAGCCCTTTAGTCTTAAAAGGGATCTTATAAACAAGATAGAGACTGACTTTTTATGTGGTCTGATAGTGATAGGACAAGGGTGAGGCATGTAAGGGATAAACTCACAGAGGGAAGATTTAATTTAAATGTTAGGAAGAAACTTTTACTGGGAGAGTGGTGAGGCACAGGAACAGGTTACCCAGAGCAGCTGTGGATGCCCCATCCCGGGAAGTGTTTCAAGGCCAGGTTGGATGGGGCCCTGGGCAGCCTGGTTTGGCGAGCGGCAGCCCTGACCACAGCAGGGGGGTTGAGACCGTGTGGGCTTTGAGGTCCTTTCCAGCCCAACTCACTCCATGATTCTATGATTGCGAGGCTGAAACCGTTTCATACAATCCAGCTTCTACTAGTTTCCATTTGAAACCACCAATCAGCTCAAACATTATCTGAGGCACTTTGGTTTTAGAATGTCTTGCCAGCACTACTTCATTATTATTATTGTCTGAGTTGTGACAGCACTGAAATTTTCTGATCAAGCTTGAAGGGCTGTTATACTAGGCATTTATAAAGGTAGGGGAAAATCTGGTCCCTGTTCTAAACAGTGTGTGATACTGATAGAAGAAAAACATAATGATTTGAAACAGTACCTACCCTCAATGAGCCATAAGCTAAACCTAATTAATCTTTTCTATTTCTTACAATGGTGGAAAAACAATACTAATTTAAGATGGGTTAAACTAGAAGAGATGGGGAAGAAGAAGACTGATTCCACAGTCAGAGGAAGGGTGTCAGAAATATGGGGGGAGGGGGAAATTTCAAACAAAACAAAAGCCTTTGAGCATAGACTTTTAACTTAAACAGCTCAGGTCTGTCTCCTCTTTCTCCCATGACTCGCTCAAATGCCAATCAGTCTTTGCAATCATCTGCAAAAACTAGATTGCATTCATAGAACCAGTGACCAGAAAGAGGATCATTCATCCCAAATCAAACTACCTCACCTCCATATGCAACTTAACCTCTTTCTACGAACTTCACCTTTCATTACCTAACACCACAGCACCGATGTCTTTGCACTTGTGGGTCTCCTAATTGATGGCAGAGGGAAGACATCATTAAAATATCCTTGATGACAAATTTCACTGCCAGACTTGGTATACAGCAGCTGAACTCATCGGTCTTTTGCATTCTTAGAAAACCTATCTATTTACCCAGGCTCTTCCTGAAAGGATGGGTGGGGTGAGGGTGGGCTGTTACAACACCCATTGGAGAGTGCTCTTTATGTCACTGCTGATATTTGGTCAAGTTTTATTTATGATTCCATATGTTTTTGTGTTTTATTGTTACTTTAATTTGTGTTATCATAGGCACGCTTCAAAACATGAACATAACTGATCAATCCTTACCTCCAAAAGACAGAAAATGTACATGCCTTCAGGGCATTAAATCTCCATCAAGCTTTGCATGTCATAGGTTAGCTGCATTTTGTTCAAGTTGCATCAAAAAATGTGGTGAATAGTGGGGGAGCAGTTGTGGGGAAAACTATTTCTTCCAATAATTCTCCATAGCTCAGTGAGAGCTGCCAGCATTCTGCTCAGACCTGATCAAGAAGATTCATTTTTTATGATGGAACAAGCAGAATTTCAATCCAAAATGCTCATGTTTCAGAAAGATATAGTGAGTGAAAACAGGGGATTATGCTGGAGACATGCATACATGCCACCGCAGTTCTCAGTGCAATGTTGTGCACGAATGCTCTTATTAACACCCATATTTTTCACATATTTCTCAATTAGACATGCACCACTTTTTTCACATTGAACACAGGAGAGACAAATGGATAAAATTAACCAATGGATGGAAATTAAACCCAGACAAATTTAAACTGGAAATGAAGCACTTGTTTCTAACAGTGAGGTTGATTAAATATACAAGAAATGATGGAATATTCATCTTAAGACGAATGCCTTTTTGGAAGTGATACTGCAGTAAAGTACTAATTCTTGGGCTCATTACAGACACAACTTGGTGGATTTCCATTACCTCTTGTGTATAGAAAATCAGGTTAGATTATGCTGTGGCTTGTGCTGGACTTAAAAATTGTCTTCTACTTATAGAATGTACGTGTCTTCTCATTCACTTCACAACTCATCTCTGTCTCACAAATACTTTTACTCTTTTCACCCACGCATTCTCCAGAGCTACGCAGCCAATATTCCTGACTTGGCATGTTACCCACAGAATGTATGCACATGTTCTCTTGGAAAAACAGAGACTGACACACCTTTCAATGTAGTTCTTTCTCGTTTACATTATTTTCATATTGTCAGCTTCTAGTATCCTTTATTTTTTTAATAGCTCCAAAAAAGTTTAAGGGATTTTTTTTTTCCCTCTGAGTAGCCATCTATTCAGTGGGTTAGCAGAAAGATTTTATTTCCAATGGACCTGGCATCCATATTTTCCTACCATGACCTTAGCAGTCTCCTCTGTTCTACCTTAACCCTTGATCAAAAATATCTAAAACATAAAACAATGTGTATTTTAACAATTAAACTATTGTTCCTCTGTGCAGAATCTTCAGATGATCTACATTGGTTAAGGATCTGACCATGAGATTGTTGCTTTGTTTGTATGACGAAAGAACTAAGTATGGGAAAGAAATGGGATTCTTCTATATATTCTTCTTTGTGGTTTCTTTCATTTGGTTGTCTTTGACATTTAGTTTTGTTCACAGGTAAGAAAAGAATAGGTACACTTGTCCGTTTAACAGTATGATTCTAAAAAAACTAATTAGAAAGCAACTCCCCTGGGGGAAAAAAAAAAAAAAAAAAAAAAAAAAGCATAAAAAATGATTTGCAAGCCAATAACCACAAGTGAAAATGACTCCAAATTGATGAAAAAATTACCAAGTAGTTCATGCCAAAAGTAACCAGGGAATTTATTTCACTGCTGAAGATGCCATTGAAGCTTTCAGGACAGATTCTGGCTTCCTGAATTAGTGGTTTCTGTTGAAAATGTACGTTTCAGTTTAGTTGCAGCCCAAGATTTCCAATGTCCTGTCTCATCTCTTGCAGCCTTCTCTTTGTGATAACACTGCTGCTTTGAATTTAGATTCAGGCCCTGAAACCTGGGTCTTGTAGTTTGAGCCAGTCTGTAGTATCACCGCGTGGTTCTGCACAAAGGCAGAATGAGTCATGCACGCGCCTATTTTTTTTCCCTCATGGCTGAAAACTGATGATCTGTTTCATAATGTGAAATGCAAGCAGATTCTCCAACCACATCCAAATAACTCTGCTAAATCGCCTCTGAATACCTCAGCATAAATCGCATGCAGGACCACTAACATGAAGGGTAAAACCTTCAGCTACTGAAACAATGTTACATTTGCTTCCAACATATATTATATTTAGATAAAAGAGCTTGCTGGAAATGTCCCAGGGTAAAGCATGTAATTTTCTCAATATGTGAAGTTTGTAATACTTAGCAGTTTTCCTTCAACCACGATAGATTTGACATTGACCAGTCAGGAAACAATCCAGTGCATTTAACCCATTTTTATTTAGAAGTTTCACACAGAAAGGAAAAAAAAAAAAATAATCATTGAGTAGAAAAGTAATTGGCTAATTTCCTTCTAGCAGATAGCTATTACTTCTTTACTGCTTTTCTTGACACTTACTGGAATTCACACAGAAATCTGTCTCTCTGTACAAAAAGAAGCATACAAAACAAGTTTACTTCTTCCAGCTTAAAAATGTGGAAGCAAAGCCCAGTTGCTGTGCATACCACTGTGGTTGATGCGGTATGTGCTGCCTCTGTAGCAAATTGCTTGCTGCTTGCTGCCACCACCTCCACTTTCTAGTGCTTTATTGCATATAAAATTCAGTATCGCTTATGCCACATCCTTACCCAGTAATATTTCAGGCATCTCCCTGTTGAGAATAGTGGGCATGTTGCCTAGCTGAGGCATAAGTAAGGAGTTACAGGACTCACCCCAGAACATACAATTCACAATTGCTACAAAGCCAGATCATAATTTTTTTTTATTATTATTATTATTTTTTTTTTGTGGTTTTGGACCCCTGTATTCAATAAGGATTTCAAGGCACTTTCATACCCTCAAATTGCTAGCATATTAAATTGTATACAAAGTTAAGGACAAACTCCTCCTCTTTTGTATTGAATTGCAAACAAAGATCCAACTAATGTGATTGAGAAGTTCACGGAAGACAGAAGGAATTAAAATGAAGAAAGAAATCAAGAGTTGTGACTTTAAAAAGAACCCTTACATTCTGACAATTATGGTTTTTCTAGAAAATATGTAAAAGTTTTGAGGAATGAAATCAAGAATGTTTTTACGGCACCTGTAAGCAAACTGATGCCTCCTCATGCTCAAACTACAAAGTTCTGCAATCCCTCCAAGAATCATTTTAACCCTTTCAAAATTCATGTTATCCTTTGCAGAGGATCAAAGATCTTTAAATGAAGGTTAAAAAAAAAAAGAAAAATGGCACTAGGAGGATATCTTCATACTCTAATATTCCATCGCATTGCCCAACCTACTCATGATCAATTTCCAGCATACTTCCATTCACCACCCATCCTGTCAAAACAAGACATGAAATTTGAGAAGAAAGATGTCTTTTTTCTAAGATGACACATCTTCTCAATGACAAGAATCCCTTTCAGCATTTTTTCCCTGCCAGGTTTTTCAGGGTATGAAAAAGAACCAGGGGTCAGGACTTTACACACAGGTGAATCCTGCGGGAAACAAAGTCCACGCTGATCAATATCAGGGACAACACTTACCAATAGCACTGAACCCAACTCAGAAGGAATTATTTCATCCATCATGGAAATGCAGCTGTGTCTAGGGTTGGTCAGTAGGTAGGCTATAGCTGAGACTCTAGAACGGTAGCATCAGTCTCTGATTTAAGATTGATAACTAAAACTGAGTGTAGATTAGAACAAAGCTAGAGAGCCAGTGGGGCAGGGAAGGTGGAAGCAGAGATGATATAGGGAATGTGTCTGTAGGAAGGGGACTGGAACAATATGCCTCCCTGAGCTGGGGAGAGCCAGCTAGTAGCAACGGGTGACTAGATGATTTCTGAGGTCTTTTCCAATTTATTGATTTGATGAGGAGCCTGGGTGAAGGAAAGTGGATAAAGCTTAATGGAGAAAGCAGAGGGAGCGAAGAGGAAAGAGATCTGCCAGGAGGTAGCTGGGACAGTGAAAGAACCAGAGCTGGGTGAGCAGCTCTGATGTCAAAGTATTGAACTTCTCCCATGGCTTCTAAGTCTGCTGCACAAGGACCTGGAAACCCAAATTCCACCATGATTGACAGAATTGAAACGACAGGACAGCAAGTCACAGTTACTCAGTTACCTGTACATCATCTGTTTACTCCCTCAGCCTTGCATAATCTGAAATGACTATAAATGGTCAGAGATGGCTATTTGTATTGCTCGATTCATGAGAAGTATGGGGGTTAGCACTAGTCTGGGCTCTGTGAAGCATCAAAACTCCTATATATTTCCCAGGGGATTCAAGATTGTAACTAACTTACTACTGCTCAGGGCCAGAAAAGTCCCTGAAGTTCTGTGCTGTAGCTTTCACATACGCAGCAAAATCTGTGCTGTGTGAACAATGTACAAGGCATGTATTTGCACACAGGGAACGTGGAAAAGTAATTTTACCAGATAATCATACAGATAATCACAGAATAACCTTTTTTCCATCTACTCTTCCTGATACAAAATATGCAAGAGGACGGCACAGCCTTAATGTACCTCAGCAGACTAAATATTGAAATAAACACTTGCTAATGGGAAGGCAGCTGAAATGCAAGAAGAGGACTTGCAATGAAACAGAACAGACTGCAAAGCCATATGCTAACTGGAATAAACCACTTTAGGGGAGATACAGCATTACAAATACGTTCATTGCTACAGCATATGGCAAACAGGGAAAAAAATAATGAAAATCAGATGTCTCAAAGTCTTCTAGTACTGATTCCCTATACTCACAATCCACGGATGCTGTGCAGGTGCAGATTTTGTTTCAAGGGAAATTCATGACTGTTCACTTTTAATGTGGACAAGCATCTATCTCTTTCTCAGATACTTAAGAAACCTACTGTCAACAGCTAAGGTGATTAGGAGACATTTTCTGTGAGACACAAGAGGAATTATGAGTGCAGATCCTGTCATTTGCTAACAAGATTAGGGCTAGATACATTCCATGCATCTCTCTGAACGTTAATCCTGATCTGTCTTTCACCTTCATGAAAGGTAAAAAAAAAAAACAAAAAAACCCTTCCATAAAACAGGCCTGTACAGATATGTAAGGTCACGTACAGCACTTTGAACAGCACGCTAACGTCACAATGATTTGCAGACATCGTATACCAGCGTTGCGCAATTTAAACAGCTGGAAATTTGACATGTATCCATTGCAACTATACACGCATAAACACCATAAAATATCCTGGCTTTATTCTTTTAATTAACTTTCCCTTAGATGCGCCTGTTCCCCCTTGCACTGCTTCTCTGTGATCCTTATTCCAGGAAAAGTTACTCCTAAGAAACTAGCATAAAACTCAGTGTAAAAAGTTAGAGAAAGAGAGCAAAGCTGACTCTGAAGTCATGACAGATGACCAGCCACACTGGAAGTACAAACATAGAAGCCATGGAACTTCAGAAAGGGCAAACAAACAAACAAACAAACAAGCAAACAAATAAAAAATAAAAACAGAACAACAACAAAAATACCTTCTCATGGAATTCTATAGCCCAACAAAAAACCTTTTCCATTTCAAATATTCACTAACAAATTATTTACATATTGTGAGTTATTCATAGGAAATACCCAGATAAAAAACAGGAAACAAGAAAATAATAATTTGCTTGTCCTGACTGTGCTTGTGGTCCATGGACTTCCAATGGAATATATGCAGCTGTTCAAGGCACATGGGTGCAAATAGCTCACATAAATTACCATGCATAGATACCATGCCAGTATAAGGGTCTTTTTCCACAGTATATAACATGCTCACAAATAACAGCAACTATTATGGTAAGCATTAGTTTTTCAATCTGGAACAGCAGTTCCATATACAGAGCTAGGCTGTAATAGTGACTGCAAAATGCTTCACGCTGAAATATCCCCACACAGATGGGCTCTGCAGGAACATGGGGAAGCTGAGTGGTACTGCCAGTTACACATTCACAGCAAATTATTGATCAGGTCCTGTTTGCTATTTAACAGCTCTTCCACTGCCAAACAGCTGTTCTTTGCCCTAGTCAGCCTTCTTTGCTTTGTGTTCATCAGATACAAAACCTGGCCCTGAGCTTCATGGCCCTGTCCCAACTCAGGCTTGTCCATCAGACACCAACTTTCACACTCCTCCACCACCGGCAGTTGTTTGCAGGACAGGCTAAGCAGCACCAACCAGGCCTGGACCTATGGGTTCCAGGTTGCTTCCATGGAATTATTTTGTGTTATTATATCCTTTGCCACAGCATTCAGTGATCAAAGTACCAGCCCCAAAACAATTAATTTGATGCCATGCAATATATTCTTTATTTTAGCTGCTTTTCATTATTTTGCTAAAAAGAAATTCCAGGTGAGTTCAGGGAAGGAAAGGTGAAGGAGCAAAGTGGATGGCACTAACCACAGAGCAGATGACTGACCAGTGAGAGAAGGAAACAGAGAAGCTAGTCAGCTAGAGGAAGAGAATGGCAAAGGGCTGCTGTGGCAAGAAAGTGAGCAGATGCAAGTGAAGGCAAAAGAGAACCTAATTCCAAAGATGAGGAAACAAGAGAAATTAAGTTTTCATCACCAAGAAGCACAGGTTTTTTGGAGACTGAGTTGACATTATTCAGGAAAGAATAATTGAAAAAATTGTTGTTAAATGCACAAAAAATTATGTTTTGAGCAAGGCTTTTAGGATAATCTCTTACATTCCAGGAGTGAGCACAAACTGATATCTATTTTCCTTTCCTCATCATATTAGCACTTGGCACTCACTAACTTTCTATCAAAAGGTCTCAACATACTTTACAAATTTAATTAATCCTCACAACCCCTTTTGACTGCTGCATGCTGATTATTATTCCTACTATAAAGCTGGTTTATGGAATGGAAAAATAGGGACATAGACAAATGTACTTGTTTCAGCCTCAACCCCACAGCAGATAAGATTTGTGCATTGGCTGCAGTACCTCAGTCCTAGTCCAAACACTGTGGAAGTTAACAGGAGCTTTTTTAGCAGCTTCCAAAGGCCACTGCTACAGGTAGGCCAAACCTCTTTCTCCCAGGCCCAACAGCTGCACCTTGCCAACTTCCATTGCTGCACCCAAAAGTGTGTGAAAGCCACAGGCAGAACTGATTATCCTGGGACAATTTTTGCTGGC
Organism: Tympanuchus pallidicinctus; assembly: GCF_026119805.1. Taxonomy (NCBI): domain Eukaryota; kingdom Metazoa; phylum Chordata; class Aves; order Galliformes; family Phasianidae; genus Tympanuchus; species Tympanuchus pallidicinctus. The sequence goes on from NW_026294802.1 coordinate 2,202,389, forward strand.
ATACAGAACAAAGAAATATCCTCCCCTGAGTTCCCTCTGAGCAAGTGGCAGCCTGCCCCTCCTCTATGCAGTGCCTTCAGTTTCCAGGTACTTCCAAATCAGTAGTTTACATTTTAAAAAGAGATTTGCCTGGTGTAAAATGGGAAAGGAAACCCAGAAAGCTTCTTTACCCAGGGGAAACTTGCAGTCATGTCACTGCAAAAGAACCTCAGGCTTCATGCATGGATTAGTGTGCCTCAACACAGCCTGGCAGCCCCTTCAAGCACCAAGCTGTGAACTAAGATACACTTCAGTGCCTGAAAATATGGAAAATATGGGTGCAGATTGCCTGCCTACCACTGAGTTAGTTATGCAGAAACTCTTGAAGACTTTGCTTGAGAAGGCTTCTGTGCACAGCAGCTCTCACTGCACCATCTCCAGTGCCACACAGTAGATGGGACTGACCTGAATGTGAGCCAGGACCATAAACAGCAGCCCTTACCAAACTACCTCTTGATTAAAGGGCAACATTTTCTGTCGCAAGATGAAATGCAAGATGAAAGAGCATTTTAGGAAGCCACTGGAGCTCCTAATGGAAAGGCATTCACACAACATAAGGACCCTTCAGAATAACACCACCAGAGAACAGGCCTTAGGCTTGGCTCAGACCTGCTGTGATTCATTCTAGTGTCTTCTTCCCAGCAGTCTGTACTAACTATTCACACATGTATATCAAGCCAAGTGCAAGAGAGATGCAATCCACTTTATCCTTCTACGAAAGTCCTTACTGAATTTCAGTTATGTGTCCTGACAGGCACTGGAAGGAGCCAAGAAAACAAGCACTGGATAGCAAGTCTGTGTTTAATAGTCTTTTGTGAAAATACAACATTTGATGAATGAGGATATAGCAATGTAAACTGGAGAATATTTGGCACCAGAATTGGGACAAGAATAAGAGAAATTGAATTCCTGTTCTCAGAGCATGGTCCAACCTGTTACCATAACTCAGTTGATTGAGATTACTGAATAAATAAGAATAAATGAGATGCTTAAACCCACTTGTGTATAAGTTCCCATTCGACTACAGCAGGGTTCTGTGAAAAAATCATCCCTTTGGGAGATTCAAAGTTTGGCATGACGGGCATTACCTACATCAATAAGGTATTATAAGACTAATCAGTCTAATACAAACATAGGCATAAAATTAGACACAAACACTAGCATTTATCTGCCAATGGGGCAATCTTGGATGTATTTATGGGTGCTTCTGCCAGCTTAAAATGAATGTGAGATAGGAGTATTTTCATTGTTAGTGCATAGCTATGAGTGTATACCAATAATTTTTCTGCACTCTCACCAACAGTTTGATCAAAATACTCCCACAAAATTACCAAAGATTTAGGAAACTCCAGGGCAGACCGCACTACCTACTTTTGCACTTCAGAAAGAAAACTCCCAAAGGGTTTTCTTCTCTGTTTCACCTCCCCAGAAGCTTTTCCAGTTCCTTCTCCAGTTTCTTCTTGCATTCCAAGCAGGTCATGTCACTTCTCATCTAATGGCACTTTAATGGGTGTCTCCATCTTCTTACTCCACACCTGTGGGCCCTGCCCTAAATTCTCCCAAGCCTGAACATCCCAACTTCATAGCCTTGCAAAACTATCAGCTTTGGATGATATTCCAAAAATGGAAAAATGCCAGGTTCTGCACCTGAGATGGAGCAATGCTGGACACAGGTACAGACTGGTGAATGTGTCTGCGGAGCAGCTCTATAGAAACTGACCTGGGGGTGCTGGTAACAGCAGTTCAGCAAGAGCCAGCAGTGTGCTTGCCAGCCAAGAGTGCAAACTGCATTTGGGGTACATTAAACACAGCAAAGCCAGTCAGTCACAAGAGGCTATTCTCCTAGCAATTATGTGGCATTGTCTGGAATACTGCATGCATTTCTAGGATTCACAATATGAACAGGATGTTAAGGTCCTTGAAAGTGTCCAGAGGGAGGCAAAAAACCTAGTAACAGGGTTGGAAGGCATGTATATGTCTGGGAGGCTTGGACTGTCCAGCCCAGAGAAGGGGGAGGCCAAGAGGCGGACTGTAGAGGGGAAGCAAAAGGAGGTGCCAAGCTCTGCTTCAGATACTGGTAAGATGAGTGGAAGAACACAAAATTGCACCAAGAAAGCTGGGCATTTGAAAGTATTTCTTTATTGCGTGGGTGGTCAAAGTCTGAAACAGGCTTCCTAGAGAGATGGTTCATGTTCCATGCTTGTCATACGCAAGAGGCATTTGGACAATGTCTTCAATAACATGCTTTAACTTGAAGAGGTCAGGCATTTGGACTAGATGATCCTTGAAGGTCCATTCCAAATGAACTACTCTATTATATTCTTTTCAGGGCTCAAGATCACATTGAACTTGTCATACATCTTGAGAATTGCTGGAAAGAACCAAAAGCTAGGCAGTGAACAGCATAATCTCTACTGGCTGTAGTGTAGTAAAGAGCACAATCATATCCTTTTTGGGATGAGAAAACAGATTGGTAGTATTTCCACAGCAGAACTGCATAGGGAACAACAAGCATACATAGAATGCAACAGAAACAAGAACTGTTTTATGCATTCAGAGCATTCATCCTTCTCATTTAGGGACTACAAGCATATAGCTAGATGGTATGTAACAAAGCTAGACTTTGTCTCTCACCTGATCACTCCTTAGGGTGTTGGGTGAGGCTAAAAGGGAAGAATCCAAGAAATCAAGCAAGGAATTAACCCGGCGGCTATCTCCAAATGACAAAGGATCAAGTGAAGCTATCAGATATGCACAAAAAAGGAATATTTCTCCTCAACTGGATGGGCTGCAAATTATTGCTAATGAATATGCTGTCAGTGGGAAGATTTTGTGGCCATACAGATAAGGACTGGCAGAAGAATCAAGATGGCATTACTGTAATAGCTTTTTAGCATGTCAACAACTCTTGAGTAAAAGTTACATTTGCACAGAACTTCCAAACTATGTTACTGTAGGCTTTATAGTAAATCATGGAGAAACTAAAAGAAAAACACTTCTCATCTTCCTTACTAAAGTAAAAGCTTAGCTGACTTTGGAAACAGATGTTACCTCTGTTAATTAGGCTTTGAGACTTTTTGAAATCCTAAGAAAGAAAACTGCTGACATGCTGTGTTTGACCACTTCTGTTCCAGAAGGGGACAGATGGCTAAAGTCAAGATGCACAACTCTATCATACACACCCAGAATCCATGCCAGTGATTTCCATTCTTGGGAAGCATGATTCTAAAAATTTTCTGCTTCACAGAAGAAAGATGCTGTTGCACAAAACATGTGAGGCTATTCCTTGAGAGTAATTTAAAAATGGGACACCTTTAATTCAGGCTTTATTTGTAAAATATCATGTCGTACATTAGAAAGAGGAAACGAAACACATGGCAAAGGACAGGTGACTGTAGATCCTGTGAGCTGGCAAGCCAGAGACTGCCTGAAAGTGAACAAAGTTTACCAAGGTTCTGTTATGGCCATTTCAGTGTGTGATGATGGTCTGCGCCATTTGGGGATACTTAAACCTACAGAACTGTACCTTGTGAGGCTCATTCATCCCACAGTCCAACTGCTCAGTTACAAACTCTTTGCCTCCCCACCTCAAAAAAAAAAAAAAAAAAAAAAAGAAAGAAAAAAAAAGGATGATGCCAGGGCACCAATATGTATATGTGATGCTAGAAGGTACATCTTTAATTACACTGAAGCAACTCCAGCACTGAATGTACTACAGATGGAATTTGGCAAGCCAATAATCTCTTGTTCAAAAACATGTAATATATTTTTTATGATTAAAAAATGTGCAGGCAATTTGGCTATGACAAGACAAATGGAAGCCAAGATCTCACATCCTGTAGTGACAAGTGTGCTGGTCTTAGGAATACATCTCTAGGACAAACATCCACATTTCTTAGAGTACCCAGGGTAGGAAAGCAAGTGCACTTGGACTGCTTCTGCAGGAGTGACTTGCTCAAATTTTCTGAAATGCACAGCAAAGAAGTCAAGAGATGTTTTCTTAATAAGGTTTTAAGCTGTCTGGAAGAAGAGGGATCCTTTTTTTGTTGTTTGTTGTGCAATACAGTAACTATTACATGCAGGTTCCATACCAGGACTGAACCTCCTAAACAGAAATATAAAGCAGAGCAAAAGTGATCCAGAAAAGACTCTGAATTCAGAATCTAAACTGCTTGCACAGAATTAATCTTTACAGATTAGCATGCTAAGTTCTGTTAGAGTCACTTTTTTTTCATGAGAATCCAAATATTTCTCAGTAATGCTTAGTCAACATATAGAAAAATGTGGTGGATGGTAATTAAAAAGAAAAAACATGACAACAAAGTCAACCAAATCCCTGATCTTCTAAAGAGGTTCTGACTTTGAGGAAGAAGAATCTGAGGACAAATAGATATCAGACAAAATTATATATATATATACACCCAAAAATAAAATGGTTGTGCAACAACCTTTTGGGTGTAGCCTACTTCTAGCAGCATATCTGTACATTTTGTTTAACATGATCTGGTTTATCCATCCCTGCTACAAACACTGTTTACTTATCTTTTCTGCATTATTACCATGAAAATTATCTTTCACATGTTTTGCCTACAGTGAATAACCTCAGCAATTACAGGAAATGTACTCTCAAATTATGTCGAGAAAAAAAAATGGGAAAAAAGGTTTCACGAAGAGTAGAATCAAACTCATAATACACTGATAAAAATAAATAAGTGATAGAAAACTGGACAGTTAGTTACTAGGTAAAACATCATTCCTCTTGCAGTCCAGGAGCCACACAAGGGACACCACATAGGAAGGGACAGCCGCTTTGCATCAGTTTTGGCCTCCCGATGCAGCATAGAGTGAATTCTAGCATAGCCAGCACTAGGCTTGGCATTTCGTTTACCAAGAGACACAAAGAGACTGGAGAAGGAAAGAATTTCGATACCAGCTTCTGCCCTTGCTTGCAACTTTGCTCATCGTAACTCAACTGAAAGCTTGAGGAATTCTATTGAGTTCAGATCTGTGCTGAAGCTTCTATTTAAGCCTGGGATGCATTGCTCATCCCTGGAATTTAATGTGAGCCTTCAAAGCAGTTTGAAAGAAAAACAGCAGAGCAATTTAAAGTGTCAACAAACTCCTGTAATTTGTACTTTCCTCCAATGATGGATGTCTGAGAAGAGGGAAGTTGCATTTTAATACCTTAGACCAAAGTGTGATCTTTTGACAACTCCATAAACCATTTAGATGCTTCAGATGTATAACAAACTCCATAGAAACCTACGTTTCACCATGCCTGCTGCTTGCTCAGAGGTGACTACGGTAAATTATGCTGTTAAGCTTGCAAAATCTTCTCGCTACCACCTCCAGTTTGTGTGTCACAGTGAGATTTTACAGCACTACTGAACACTTGTAATGTTGAAAAGGAGAAGGAAGAGGGAAGGGGGAAACCCTCCCTGACTGTCCGCTCTGCAAAGGATTTGAACTGCAGAAAAGAGGAACCATGTCAGCAAATGCCAAACCAATGCAGTACCTGCCAAACCGCACCTTATCCTTCTCAATCAGCAAAAAAATTATCCGCTGCCTGATTTCTCTTACCTCACCAATAAAGAGCTAGGTTTTTTTCCCTTATTAGGACATTCTCCATGCCGTAAAATTCTGGCTCTAATAAGTGGCTTTAACAATATGTGCTGCACATCAGCACAAAAAGAAAGCAACTAATAAAAATAAAACGCAGGAGGAGAATAAAAGGGCTGAGTCCTAAATTAAAAGGGACGACATCAGCTTAGTTTGGGCTCCAAAATTTGATCATAGATTTTATAAAATAGAGAATTAAAATTGGAAGGAATAAATGCATGAAGGCTAACATTATACAGACATGTAATTATAATTTTGGCCCTGTAGCTACTTATACATGTAAGCAGCCTTACTGAAGTCGGAGAAAACTCTTTATAAACTTCAATGCTTACAAAGCTCAAAGCAATTCAACCGTTAGAAAAATTACAATATTAAAAGAAAGGCAGTTTTTGTGTTTTCTTTAACAAAGTAAAATCAAAAGGAGTGAAAAGTTACAAAATTTTATCTGAGTTTTTCAATTATTCAACTTGAGATATTTTCTTCATTGGATTTAACTGTACAATTTTGTATCATCTAGTTTACTGTATCTGTTTAGTAGTGCATTTATTGCACTACTCACATTGGACAGAAGAGCAGAAAGACCCTGAAATAACCAGCAGAGACTTCCTCCCTGGCCTTTCTGTACCTTCTTGTTGTGTTCCAAACATGAAAAGGGTGGAGAAGGAGGCATGGGTCTGCAGGTTCTGCAGGGAAGGAAGCAGGGATAGGAAGCAGCAAGATGAATGTCTGCTGCCCCCCATCCCACATTGGCACACCTGTCTCAACGGGAAGGCTGCAGAGGAACTATCTGGATTTAAGATCTGCACTAGCACTGAATTCTCTAGTTTTGGTGAAGCAGGAAAAAAAAACAAAAAAACACCCTTGTCAGAGCAAAGTAACATGGAAAATGTTCAGGATTATTTTAATCCAGTCTGAAAGAAAGCAAAAAATCTTTCATTTATTTTTTCTTCTTTTAACTTATTTTTTCTTTCAAATTTAGGTTAGCTCAGATTGGAATTGAAAGATCAGAATCTCTTATTACAAAGAAAATTGCAAAGAGGCAGCTCAGCAATTTGTAGCTTAGAAAGTGTCAAAAATGTAATTTTAAAAAAATATATATTTCCTCTTGCTTCCCTTAAGATAAAGCAAGTCTGAGAATCAACTCCGAACCAGTTCTGCTCTGCTTGGTACTCTCTGTATTTTTCTTGGTTTTGCTACATTTAGTGTGCATGAAAAACAATCATCATATCTGGTCTCAGGCACTTGGATTTCCAGAGAGCAGCATCAAGTGAAGTCTGATACACCTCAGCACTGCCCTGGCTTAAATCTTTGAAATTTGCTTCTTAAAAATCATGACTTCAAACTCAGATAGGTGCCTAGAACTCCACATAGATTAATCCAACACACTGGTCAGCGTCTTTCTTGTGTTGGAGGAAGCACCTCCAAAATCTCAACAGTTTTGTTACCTAACTGCCCTTTCTCTGTCATGATGTTTCCTCCACTGTGAAGGATAATTTTGTTCAGAAATGTTTCAGCTGTTGTAGATACTCTGTGAGGGAAGATCCTAAATCCAGCAACAAAATCTTAAAATGCACATTTAGTCTTCAGTAGCCAATGTCCCTGATGATGTGTAAACCACACACCTAAGTCTCTCACTTAGTCAGTGAGACAATTAATGCTCAGTGTACAAGGAGTGTTGTTACCAGAGCATTTAACATAAATATGGTGCAGGCAGACAGAAATGTATTTGCACTGAAAGCACTCATTTGTTATTCTATGTGTTTTACATTCATTCTTAAGCATCAGGCACTGCTATGCAACATGGATATAAATAAACTGTACAGCTTAGAAATGGACAGGATGGTGTAGGGGGATGAGCCACGTTCAGAGACAGATTTCTGTTCTCAGTTTTTAAGATGGAGACAAACAGGCTTTGCTACAGGCTAACATTTTAGCACATCTGGTGTTTAGTCACATGTTCTTTTTCCTCAGTAACATTAAAAAAAAAGAGCTTTAAAAATTAAGGATTCTGGTTATTTCCCAAATGAGATGTGCAAACAGAAAAGACCAGAAAGAAGGAGGAAGATGGCTTTGAGTGAAAATGAGCAGCACCAGTTTTTAGAGCAGAACTAGCCAGCTTCCTCAATCCTTCTCCTTACAAAAAAAAAAAAAAAAAAAAAAAAAAAAAAAAAAAGTCAATTATCTGTCTTGTCCATCTAGCCCAGAAACAGAAAAAAAAATGAGAATTACATTTGAGAATGTAGAATATGAGGAACCAATCAGAAAATACTGTGAAGGTCAACTTCCAGCATCCCAACTGTCAGCAAAAAATCTGTAAAGTTTGGACAAAAGCTACATTGGCTGGAAGAAAACATTCTACCTGTTGGCAAAGAATACTTCTGCTTTCTTTAGAAACTTGCACAGCATTTTAGTGTCCAGTAAAGATAGCCAATTCAATTCCTATACATTCACTTAGCAGTCTTTACATTTTCATGCCAACCGGAATGATTTCTTGGCTATGATGAGAGCCTCTGCTTTTAATTTCCAGTGTATCAAATGTTAACAGGATTATATTCAACTATTTAGCAATTACAGGATTTTCTACAAGCACACTAAAACTGTAGAAAGTACCTTTAAATGATGCAGCTGAAATGATCACATAAAGGGACAATTAGAGGACATTTGCAAGAAGTTAGAAAACTTACTATGCCTCATTCAAAGCAGCTTAATAACAGACTCCTGTCTTTCCCTGGAGAGTCTCCAGGGAGTTAGTATATAAGAATTTTTATATTTCTTTTCCATAGCAATCTCCTGAGAAGGCATGAGCACTTGGAATGATTACGTTATGCCTCCACCTGGGAAGGGCAGTATTTCATCATATATTTCACTGAGAAATGCTTTGAAGAAGCCTTTTTGGGTAATGCTAAAGGTGTCTTCCCCACTTTTGGCCTGAGGTCATGGGCATGCTTGTAAAAAGGGAATAAATCAGTTTCCAAATTTTGGCCAGGCATTTCATTTTTCTTGAAAGACCTCTCCCCAAGAGAACTTTGCTATTCTTCTTCAGATATGCTACTGGAAGACTTGACAAAAGAAAATCCATGCCTGGTTGTCAGGTGTCTGCTCTTGTTTAGAAGCTGCTATGGTACACAAGTCTCCCAAGACACAAGGTATAGTAGCTAGTAATGTTTCATGAGAAAAAGACTGAATTGTCTTCATCCAGATATAATTTCACTGACTTCAGTGAATTCACTTCACAAGCATAATTGTGGGTGATAAAGCAGGCGCACACTGAGACATTCCTCCCAGCATTTGCTTCAGAGACACACAAGGCACAGAGCCAGCTCATTGCTGGTTCCCTCTCTCACCCATGGGAAGACTGGAGAAGAATCTCCCTCAGCAAGGATATCCAAATACTTTGTTTTCTTGTTTTTTGTTTTGTTTCTTTTGTTTCATTTTTTAAGCAGAACAGCCATACCCTAACTGATTTAGCTAATCTGATTGCAAAATAGGTCCATGAAAAGGGCCTGAAGGTTATCTCAGAGGCTCAGCTCTCCACATCAGGTACCAAGAGTTCTGATTTCCACCCGCCATACCAGCTTTATAATGCCAAAATCACTCCTTTGCTTTACCCTCACATAGGTGGTGGTGGAAATGGATCTCTGCCTGGGCAACTCCCTGCTCCCATTTAACAGTATGGGAGGGCTGGCTGCTGCAGCCTGTGGCCGTGTTCCACTATGGACCAACAAAAAACAAATTTATTTGACATGCTCTTAGCTAAATTGCTACTTATTACTCCATATCTGAAATCATAACAAAGGATTTTAGATTCCTGGAAGGGACTTCTTGGGGGGGCTGAGTTCCAGAAATCTCTGAGCTCTCTACAAGAGCACAGGATTTGATACTGGAAACTCCAAAAACTAGCACCCAAAAATCTCAGTCAATTCTGAAAACTTCTCCCCAGTGTTAAACAACACCACTATACAAATCACAGTATTTTATAAAGATAATAGTGCTCTGTTTCCCTCTCATCAACATATGAAGCAGAAAAACAAAACAGCACAAGACCCAAATAAACTAGATAATTTATTTGTACACATTGCACAGGCTAATTGATTTTCTTCTCTTGCTTCCCTCCCACATTCAGGGATGAATGTGCTAGGAGGACATTATTTACTCAGTGAATTAAGCAATCTAAGCTACGAGTTTTCACACAAGCTATGAAACTTGTGTAAATTTCCAATTAATGCAACTCCGATTAGCAACCAGTCTTTCCAACTCATTCTTCTGCCACTGAACAAAGCAATTCAAATTCTGCAATTCAGATAAAAAATGATGTATATATGCAAAGTCTTTTCTTTCAGACAACAAAGCAAAAAGAGTAGTAAGAGAACCTACATCGAACACTTACTTACTCCCCAGTTCGACCAACTTCCAGCTTTTTACACGCCTTTGCCATCACCATCATCCAGCATTTCCTATGCAATGCTAAAAGGCTAAATCCATACAGATAGCAAAATAAATTGACAACTCACTTGGAAAGGCTTGACAAGTTCTGCCTGCAGTATGATCTGCTGATCATGTCTGTAGCGAATGAATCAGTGCAAACTGCTGCCAGCTCCAGGGAGAAAATGGACAGATGATCAGGGCGTGGAATGAGATAATAAAAATGCCATTATCCTTTTAGGCATGCGAGACTCATTGGATGCTCTTTCCACCCCACAGGTTAACCATTTGGCCGGTCCTGCCGCTCCCGTAATGACACTCTCTATTTGCCTATTGTGAGGCTCATTATCTATCCCGTATCCTCCTCCCCTTGCTCACCCCCCTCTGCTCCGAGATCATATGATTATTAGCTTTTGTGCTGTATTCTCTCTAATAGATGCTCTTTAGCTGGACCTCCAGTAACAGAAATTCCTGCAGATTTCTCAGCTGCTCAACTTGATTGACCAGTGCATGCTCCCCATCCAACTTTCACAAAAAAGTGCTTCTGTTTCAGCAAGTCAGTCCAAGCATGGAGCAGCCTGAGTGCTGCGCAGATCTGCCCTCACAAGTATTTGCTTGTAGGGAAGTCACATTCCAGCCTGCAGAGAAATGATGAGGGGAGAGGACCCGAATATAAAACAATGGTCCAGGAAACAGTCCTCCCTTTTCATCATAAATCATTGCTTGAACATATTGCAGGCACTTGCATCCAGTCTGACTTGAGAAAGGTCACGCTGGATAAGGTAGCTCAAAAGACTAGAGGGTGACTGCCAAGCAGGAACAGATCCAGGGAAGTGGGAAGTAGCTGCAAGCTCAACGGCAGTTAGGATAAAACCATCTCGTCTTTAGCAATGGGATTAAAAACAGGTCTGCAGCCAAATCAGTCCTAACAGACTCTCCTCATTGTTCTTCCATCTAATTCAGTGAATGAAGCAGAAAACAGAAATGCAAACAAAGTAATTTAAATGGAGGCACCATCAGTTCCCCTGATTTCACATGCTTGGCTCTCATACCTCTTTGAGCCCTCATATTGCGAGTAAACTGAAACAGCTTACTGTGCAGTCCCGCAGCCATTCCACCCCAGGCTGCAATCGTGTTAAATTTCATAAATTACAGGGGTGGGTGTGGATGGATTAATTCTCCAAAGAGAAATCTGTCCTGTAAGCTTGCCCTTCTGTGGGAGAGTGAGGGTGCTCAGCAGGTGGCACTCTTCTCTTGGAGTGAGCTGAGGCAGTCCTCTTCCAGAGTCCATGAAGGATGGAAGGTTTCTGTGCAAGAAACCTACAACTGCACTTGGCACAGGGCACTGATGCTCAAGTAGTGCAGCCAATTTATTTTTAGTACTTTTTTTTTCCCAAAAAACTTCTCTACAGTTTCCCGGAGATTACTTTTGGGAGAAAGGAAGTTTTGTGCTTTACAAATAAGCAAAGGATTCTCATGCAAAGGCTCAGCTTTTTCACACACTTAGGCACAGGTTTGCCATACTCCAAGAAATGGCTGTAATTTCATGTGCACGATCTGAAGACTCAGACTCTTGATCTAGTGTTTAAAAATAAAACTTGCTTTATCTGTCTTTCAGTGTATAAAATCCAGAGGAATTCTGGGCTGAAGTAAGAAAAAGCCTACACTGCTGAATGAAAATGGAGAAAAATATGAATTTTGTTTTTGTGGTGGTAGACAGATCTGCAAATGAGATGAGATTACAGCAGGCAATCCCACTCCAATTCTTTTACCTTGTCCTCAAGGGAAGGAGGACATGTAAGGCAATGTGAAAGTGTGGAGTTCTTGTAAAATGCTGGTGAAAAGGGATTCTCCTGAGAAGACTCCTGGAAAAGGCATTTCAAGAGTGGGGAATTACAGAAGCAAAATTCTTCCCTCTAGAAGTGCATTAGTTAAATAGAGATTGTATCACTATTCTGCCAAAATATACATTTTAATGAGATGCCAGATTCAAGAGATGATGTTTATGAAACTGCAGACTGGGCTCCAAAGCAGCCCTACAGATTTCAAATAGAGGTCTGTATTTACGGACCTATTTAATGTGTCATGGAAACAGATAAATTTTTGTTTTGAGTGGGTTCTAAATACTTTTCAATCCACTCTGGATTATTGGGGTTACTGCACTTGGCTCATAAACAGAACAGCTTTCACAAGGGATACAAATAAGTGGAAACTGATTATCTGCTAAAATCTTACAGTACTTCTTCAAAGAAAAAATATTCCCTGACTGGACATGAGCATGAGTAACCTTCTCTAGGTGGCCCTGCTTCAGAATGGTTTGGATCAGGTGGCCTCCAGGAGTCCCTCCCTAGCTTGACCACTGTGATTCTATGAACAGTTCCAAATACTTCGTCTTAACATCCCACTGTCACTATTGCCAGGCAAATTCTGGCTATGTGTGGCATTCCAATCTATTTATTGGGTCATTATGAGCAGGAGAAGCCTTTTGCACTTGTAGTAAACCCCGGAATGGCTTTAAACCCTCCTCAGTCTAGCACAGACAAAAGAATTCCAATTAAAATCCCAAATAATGTTTTGAATTAGAAAAGTCTGGAGGAGCACTTCCTGTCTAGATGAACCACAGTGATTTACGTAGCCTATTTTTGACTTGCAGCAAGACTTCTAACACAGAATTGGGTCTCCTTGCTTATAGTTTCCATCTCTACAGCACTACTGAGAACTGATGGCTTTTGTCTACTGAATTCTTAATCAATCAATGCTGATCACATAAGTGTATCCTCAACTTATGTGCCTCCTTTGCCTACAGAAGAAAAACTGAATGTAATAAGGCGAGAAAACCTCCAGTCCCAAACTGTAGCAGTCTCTCTGCCCAATTGGTTATAGCATTCATTTGTAAAAGGTACTCTTGTCAGCAAGTGCTTGAAAAACTCTGCAGGTTTGCATACCAAGTATTGGCTTTGAATTCAACAGCACTAGTGTCGATTATTTTTTTCCACCCAGAAAATTCAGTAAGCAAGACTCACCACATGTGCAAAGTCTCAAGACTCAGCACGCAATTCTAGACACAGGCCTGTTAAGTCTACTGCATACAGGCCATGAGCATGCTGGCAAATGGGGCTGGGCTAACCTGTGCTTAGTGGCATAACAAAACAGTGAGTGGCCAAGAGACTTCACCTTCAGCCATTCTCAGAGTTGTGCACATTGTTTTAAGTCGTAAGGCCCTTTTAGCTGAGGAACATCACTGTTTTAACATGGACATTTTGTAATTCATTTTGCAGTACAAAGGAGCAATCACCACGGACAACACATGTAATACTAACCATTCACATGCAGTTGGGTGCAGACTAAACAGCTCTATAAATGTACAGCAATGCTGAACTTGTTCTCCTGAAAAAGACTGACACTGAACCAAGATTTTGCTGTGCTTGCAAACACCTTTAAGAGAAGGGGTGGAGGAGTTGATCCTTGCACTTAATCATTACATTATATTAAAGTCAAATATTTGTTATTTACTTTCCTCAGTAAATTAACTGAGAGGGATGTATAATTTGTCTTGTGGCCTTGACGTTGCCCACGTTGCATATGGAGCAGCAAGAGGCAAATTATCTTCCCTTAGAACACTTTGAATATTCACATGGGCATCTAAAGGATGAAAAATGATGGTGACAGGGCATGCATGTCTCACAACCTTTTTTCTTTGTATGTTCTGATGTTTCTGAGATGATTACTTGCTCTAGAACATCAAGATCCCTGAGCGAGGAAACAGAAAGAAAAAAAAAGGTAAACACAAACAAAACCAGGGCACTTGAAAGGAGACATTTACACCAGTGAATTCAAGTCAAACAGCTCTGTGAGAGTCTGGGCTCATATGTTACAACAAACTACAGGGCCTTTCATAGCTTGTCAACATTAAGCCTAGCGAAATGAGGAGGAGGAAGGAGATGTGAGAGCTTTCCAAAAGGAAATTATTACTGGGAAGTTCCAACATCTCCTCATACTAACAATAGGAATGTCCAGAGGTCATCCAGAGAGCCACTTCACATTTTGTTTGTTATTCTTACTTTAACCATTCTTGCATGTGAGGCAGAGTTTTCAGGGAGCTGATCTCAATAACCCTTTTTCTTCTGAGATTAGAATGTATTTAGAATCTGACAAAGGCACATCCATAGCTCAGACCATGACTTCCCATATTCCCATATCCCTATTCCTCTCTGCTTCTGTTTGTTAACAGTGGATTCTGTCTTTCACTGCTCTGCCCACTATTCTCGTTCTGTATCTCAAATGCTCCTAGGTTTCTATAGCTCTGTGTTAGTTCTTTCCCAAGTCAAGGCAGTTTTAAAAAACAGGAAGGCCAACAACTTGCAGAAATACACCTGATTTGTTTCAGTGACAGTAAGCAGCTCACCATGCACATCCCTCCTTTTGTGCCACAAGCCTGAAATAAGTAGGTAGACTTGCAGAGATCTTTGCAAAGCTACTGGCATTTTGCAAGAGAAACAGAACTCTGTTTTTCATGAAAATCCATTCTAATGACATCAACATCTGCTCCTCATTTAAAGAATATTTTTAACTGTTCCCTCTCTGGGAAAATGAAAGATGCCACAGTGTCTTTCATGTTCTCATGGAGCAGAAAAACTGTTGGCTTTTTTAAGGTCTGTTCTGAAATGCCCCAGCAGTTTCCTACAGGGAACTCAGCGTATGCATCTCACAGGGCAAAAAGAATCTGTATTCATCCTCCTCTAAGACTTCACTTTAGGACACTGGCATATGAGTAGAGATTTAACTTAACAGATGAACAACAGTTGGCATATTAACTCATCGGCAGTAGGTAGAGTCTGGCAACCCATACGTAAGGTCTTGGAGGAAATCTCTTGAGTACTCATAAAAATAAGAGTATGCTTTTCATCGTCAAATAATGCTGAATTGTCTCTTTACAGTTGTTCGTTCCAGTCCAGTTTTAAATATCTCAATTAATGGAGAATCTGCATTTCTCAGTGGGAAGACTTCTGCAGTCTTACAGAGTTCAGTAATGAGAAGCTATACTACAGCTATGACATCTATTTCCTTTTTTTTTTTCTTTTCAAATGGTAAATTGTCATTACTTCTACCTGGATGCCTATGGAAACTGCAGCAATGCCAGAAATTTGAATGTACTTAGTGGAAACTGCAAGTAATACTTAACCTAGCCACAAAAGTAGATATATATATTCAAATTCATATTCAAACTGTAATTTGTAGTCTTGGTTTTGGGTCTAAGCAGGTGCAAATCATGGAAGCACATGCATACAGAGTTTGCATGCTCACATAGACACATTACCATGTAGCTAATGACTTAGCAGGCAATAGAACTATTTGCATAGGCAAATTCTACAGGATTGGAAACATAAACCTGAACATCAAAATGTGAGAGCCTGAAGCCCCTGAAAAGTTAAACACTTGCAATAATATATTTCCAAGTACTGAAGACCCATCTAGAATCCATGTGAGGGAAGCATTCACAGAGTCTTTAACTTTTCCCAGTGCTCCCGTACTGCCACTCCTGAGTGACAGGCTCTGTCCCCCATCCCTGAGCCATCCCATTTCTCTCCAGCCTCCAGCAGCAGTGCAGGACAGGGCCTGTTTCCCTACTCGCTTCCGTTTCCATATCACTGTACTTTACCAAGTTTCAGGGAAGCCTGCCAATTCTCACAGAGATAAAAAGCAATATATTATTTTGGCTGGCAAATTTTAAAATTTGCTGGCTCTTATTTATACCTGAACTGTAGTGTGCTTGGAGCAGTAACTACTATTAATAAATTTCAGCTTTCACAGGAAGAAGAATAATATTCAAATCTCAGAAAGTTGTGATTGGTCTTGTAGGACTTCTGCTTGTAGCCATGTATTATAATACTTGCAGAGTCCACAAAACAGAAAGCTGAAAAAACTGTCACTAGTGCCAATATGAGATTTCTTCACCTCAACTGTTTCTGGCAATATTTAATTTCAATAACACTTTCAAGAACAGGTTGCATTTAAAATTATTCACCTTATTTTTAATACACTAACAGCCATGCTCTGAACAGTATTAATCTCTTCTTAGCCACAAAACCCAGAAAGAGCCACAATGTGGTAGACAAGATACAAGCATACAGAATATGCTGTATTCGTGTGTCTAGCCAAAGGAATTTACAGCCCTGACTCTTCTTCTTAGTGGGGATGGGTTGATGCACATGCCTGAACATATGTCCCAGTAAACAGCAGGAAAACTGGGAAAGGTGAAGCATAGGACCTGTTCACTCTTGTATGTCACCACAGTGAGATTATCTGCTGTCTCACTTCAGTCTGAAGCCATGGTCTGAGTCCAAGCTTTGGGTTTGGTCCTTCTTTGCTGGAATAGTTTATATAAATGAGTGCACAGGCAGACACACACACAGCTCTGGAAAAGGAAGAGCATTTCCTGCTGGGCCAATTTATGGAGACATTCCTGTACCAAGAGCTGCTGTCTTATTCTCTAAATTTTGCTGGTGAACAGCATCCAAGCCCTGGTCCAGACCTCAGCTTCACAAACAACCCAATAAACTCTGCTAGCAAAGCTATCCACTGTAGCCACTGACTGTTCAACATCTTATGCCACTTGAACAGCTCAGAGGCATTTAAAATGAAAAACTTAGACTCAAAATATTCAGCCTGGGCCTTTCTCATCCCTGAACTTAGTTTAAATGTATTAAGATGGAGCTTCAGACCAGGACCGTGCTTCACACAGATTAACAATCAGTTAAATTCCTGGCTGGATGGCTTGTTCATTTTTAATATCTGGTAATGGCCCTTAGGTGTTTTGGAATGGACTTTATTTCACTAGCTGCACGGGGATTACCGACTAACCGGATGCTCCCAGGAACCCTCAGAGAGCAAACAGTGTCAGTTTATTTAATAACTTTCAAAGTGAAACTAAAATCTTGTCCAAATCATGTCTCCTCTGATTTAATTAAAATGCACCACACATACTGCACTGCTCTGTTAATCATTAACAAAGTTAATTGAAGACAGAAGATGTGTCTTTTCTTTTCTTTCATTCAAAAGCCTCCAGCCAGTGGAAAACTTCAAAAAGCATTCCCAAAAAAGACCAGTACGGTATGATTTTTGTTAGAATGGCCAATACGTCAGTATGGTTTTTTCCTCTTCTTTATTTCTGACTCCTATAGGAATGTTAAAAGAGAGGTTTTTTTTTTTTCCCTGCTTGGCAAAATACCTTTCCCAAATTTTCTAAATATTGCCTGGTATTTGCGTCAATATGACAGTCATTGGGTTTGACAGGAATCAGATTGCTAAATCCACAGAAAAATGCTTTGGAAATTAGGGACTAGTTATACATTAAATTCCAATTCAAATCTGCTTCAGCAAACTGGCAAGGAGTGGATCTGAACCATCTCCGTTATCCATTCACTGCTGTGGTTCACAAGAGGTTTCTCAAGCACACTAACCTTGAGGCCAACTTGACTCACACAAGACTCCTGCTGTCTGATAAACTTCATAAGCAATCCTGTCCCAATCCATTTTCACTTTCCAAGGTGACCTAGCAACTCATGAAACATATTCTCCCAGTGCAGCAAGCCTTTCCATCTTCTTCCAGGAAGGAATCAAATAGGAAATGAAACAATATTAGAAGTATAACACTTTGTGGGCTATTCAAGAAACAAAGTACATCCAGCATCTATCTCTCCAACAATTCTCCTTTTTTTTTTTGGAGGAGGTGATTAAAAAAAAACCACTTAATTGTTCACTGTCTTCAGGTCTTAGGAAATCTATACAAATGCTTCCAGTTTCATCGGTACAATTGTTATCTAATGGGATTTCCCTTTTGAAAGCAACAAAGGGTCAAGGCTGAACTCTTCCACAAGGCCTGTCATATCAGGTCAGGACAGCACTCCATCAGGGCTGGATTCTTGCCTCCAGCTATGGATCATGCCTAATGTTTTAGAGTAAAGCAGTAGGGGGGAAAAAAAAAAAGGCAAATCACACTGCACCTGGCCCACTGAGCAAAGCTCTCTCTATGCAGTAAAATTCCTCTGAGCCTCCTGCGGGCAGGCAGCTGGGGCTCTGCCACATGCACTCCAGAGATCTTGAAAATAAAATAAAAAAAAAACTAATTTGTTGCAGGGTAATACACATAAAAGGGCACTAAGCAGCTAAAATGAAATCATCATAACGTTCAGTATTTGCATCACAGCTTGCACATCAGGACATAATGATCTGGGGACTTAAATAAGTCCAGTATAATAAAAAACAAGCGTATTTTCCTCAGCACCACCCAGCACATCGTTGCTGGTCAGCATCATGGATGGGAAGTCCTGGATAATAGACCAAAATGCGTTAGCATCTGAGCTGTTTGCCAGTCAGGTAGCAGAGCATGAGGAAAGCCACACAGCTCTGATCTGCTCAGTCCACTGGATGTGTTCATAGCCTTGGCTTCCATGGAGAGCATAAAATCGTGAGCCACACCATAGGCAGGCCCACGTGAAGGAAGAAGAGGAGCTGTAATCCGTCATACTCTACTGGGCTTGTTTTCTTAATTTTCTATGTCTGCTTTGGTTTTCATTTGTAAAAATTTTATAAGTAAAGGCATCCATGAAGAAATGCATTTGTAAACAAACATCTGGGCAGTACTCTTATAACAGAGGTTGTCTCAATTCTTTATCATTGCTTATGGACTTAGGCAAGCTTCTCCTCCAGTCCAGTGCCCACAGTTAAAATCTGAGGCAGCACTGTGCAGGTAGCAGGCAAAGTCCTTTATCTGCAGGACTGCAATATGAGCATGTTTCCTTGACACATCAGGGTCACATCCCCTCCTTCAAAGTCTAACCATTAACTCAACACTCAAGAGATCTGTTGAAATTGAGGTCATATGATGAGGGTAACCTTGGAAACACTTGAACCACAATGGGGTGACAACATTCCCACCTCTTCAGTGGGTATTACACACAAGCTTACCACATTCCTAGTTAAGCATCCAAGCAAGTTTTTCAGGAAGCTAAGTAATAAAATGAGAAAAGGCTTAGAGATTTGAGAGCAGGGAAAGCAAATGTGTTCTTCTGTGTTTGTTAGCACTTGTTGCACAGCAGTCATTGTGTATGAAAAGACACCGTCCACAAACTTACACTAGCCAGAGAAGTTTTTTGCTGCAAGAAAGTGGAGAAGGGATTTCAACCTCAACTGTTCCTTTGCTATTACTATACTCAGGGAAGCCGTTGGCAGTCCCTGCTGGATGGGACAGTCTTACAACCCACGCAATCTGCCACCAACCAGTATTCTCCCTTTCCCATTCTGTTCCTGATATTAAGACTGCAAAATTGTCTAGAAGTGACAAAACAGAAACTTAACATTTTCCCCAAAACAGCTGACAAACCTGTGTTCAAGGAGATTTCAATAACATAGCTATCCAAAGAGTCCTTAAAAGCAAATTCAGGAGTAGAGCTTGCAGAGAGAAATGTCAGTCACAGGCTACAAAGAAAACTCATGATCATTTTCTAATGGCAAACCTTCCTTCAGATCTGAAAAAACTGCAATCATATTTCTAAAGCTGTAGCTATAGCTTCACAGTGATGTTTTGTGCACTGAGAGATGGCTTCAGAACATCACGTTTTATGAATAAACTTTATGACATGGGAAGGACTCCAGGAGCTCCTTTTCCATGGGCTCTTCTGGGGTTTAGATGTTCTGTAGGGATTAATGCTCATGCAGTACTATAACCTCCTTTCTGGAATGAGTAATTATAACAGGAACATACCCTTCCAGTATAAATAGCATCCGTTCTGACAGTGAACGTTTTCTGTCACTTCAAAGTGCAGACAACTGGAGACAAACCAGTTCTTAGAGTACCATCTTTGCATTTACAAAGGGACAAAACTTCAGTTTTAAATACATCTTAGCTGGTTCCAATGTTTCAAACAAAAAACATCTTCATCAAAATGAGAAAAAAAAAATAGCAGAATTGACAGTCTTGTGCTTTAAAAAAAAAAAAAATCTGGAAAGAAACTTGATTGACACTTGAAGTTTTTTATAGAGAGATAATTACCAAATCTCTCTAAAATGGCCAATAGAAATTTTAACTCTCTAAAGCTCTTGAGAACTATTAAAATCATGTTTCCATTAAACATTTCAGGAGAACATAAAAGAGAGAAATCGGAAGTATTTTCAGAAACTTGGCAGAGTTTCAAACATCTGTAATACTTGAGAACCACTTTTTTTCACAAAAAAAAAAAAAAAAAAAAAAGGTTTGCAGATTTTCTATCAACATTAATTCATTTGCTCTGAAAATGTTGTGAAACTCTGATCTTAAAACCAAAGGAAGACTTCAGGATTTGATCAAGTAGAAAGCAGAAAATTCCATCAGCTTCAAATGCCAAAAAATCTGAATGCCTAAAATTCAAATGGAAGCATTAAACTGAATTCGTCACAGTCTGCCAATAAGTAAGATAACAAACTATTGATAAGATGTCCTGCGATAAAACTTAGATCTTTTTTAATGTTGAATCTCTTGAAAAGACTGTTTCAGACTCTAATAAGATAGATGCTATCTCAGCAAGGGCTTCTAAACCCTCCAAAGTGCTCTGAAACCAATCAAGGATCTTTGGGCTTTCCCAGTGTGTTTAGATAAAGGAAGGGGAGCCAAGATACATACTACTGATATGCTCATTAAACCACGAAGAACACCGATACTTGTGCAAAGTACACTGCATAATCAAAGCCAAACAGTTCTTGGGTGGGTGCTTAATGGGTTCCCGCCTTGGCACAGGATTCAGAACAGGAAAGTAACTCCTCCTTCACTCTGTGTGGCTCTGCCCTGCCTCTGGCAGCCTGCCTTAGGTGGTCATAGTAGGAAATGCTGCCCAAAGGACACCCTGCTCCTTTCCTCCTCAACCACCATGCATCCCAGCCACCCTCCTGTATGTGCAAGGAGGAGCTGGCAGTGGCATATGCAGACCAAGGAAAAGGAAAACAACATGTTGAGCCCTTATAAGGGAAGCACAGCATTTATGCAGCCAAGGCAAATGGGAAATGTGCAGCTGTGTGGGCTTCTTTTCCAACTGTGTGGGCTTCATTTCCCGTGCCATGGCTCCATGGGCCTTGAACCTGCCCTGATGGAGCCATCAAGTTGGAAGGGACCAACAGCAGGTTCTACTTCATTCAAATACCATCATGAGCAAAGACTCAAAGACTCCTTCAGCGTCACTTAATAGGATTTAAATGAACAACAGCAACACTGGGGATCCTATAAATAAACATCTGGCCCAAGCTAGATTTGAATCCAAATAATAGTAAACAGCAGACATTCTCAGAGAGAATGCAAGAAATTAAAAAAAAAAAAAAAGAGAGAAACTTCATATCCTTTACCAGTATTTTATCCTTATCGGTATTATTTAAACATGTTCCTCTTAAACATAATGCCTTCTTAAAACCCAGTTTCATCCACATTTTTACATTTGAATCCCAAGTTCATTTTTTGAAAATGCAATTCTCAAAAAACAAAATTTAGACAATATATCTCTCAAATAACACAAATTATATAGTATTTTCTTTCTCCATTCTTCCTTAGGAAGGAAAATATGAGCCTTAATAATTACCAGGCTGAAGAATATTTTTATATTTACATTGTTATAATTTACAAAATCAAAATAGGAATGCTATTTGAAACATTATAATCTTTTCTGTCGATGTTGTTTTTTTTTCCTCTAAAATCTTTCTGGGAAAAAAAAAAAAAATCATCTCTATTAAGATGTAATATTCAAAATTTCAGGGATAAAAAATTCTTCAGAGAAAGTCAAGGGAAATTGATTCATCTTGGAAGATAAGCTTGATCCTTGACTGTGACCTGGCTACTCATGATGCACATGACAAAGCTTAAGAGGGTAAATGTGATTCTCAGAAGAGTACGGTGCGTTTTTGTTTTTAGAAACTCTACATTTAATTGAAATGAGAGATAATGAAAACGATCCTTTCATGAACAGGGACTGGCTTTAGGCATTTTCTTATCAAGATGGCCATGTTCAGAACCCACCCACCAACATACCAGAAACCGCAGTTGGCAAAGGCTACATGCAAAGGCATTTCCTGAGTTCTGACTTTCTAGCTGAGGGCCAGATGCTTCATGATCCTTCCTTAAAAGCGCAGTTAAAGAAGTGGGTGGACAGAGCCTTGCCTAATCTTGCATGTTCTGTGTAAAGACCAGGCAGTATCCCAACCACATGCTTGACATCAAAGAGGCAGTGGTCCGTTGCTCTGTTCTCAGGAGTTCCCTGTTCCATTGAAGAGTGGACCAACAGTCTACATTTTCTGTCCCATCACCTTATAAGCTACCGTTTACAACCTAAAGCTGCTAAATTAAGTAGTGATTATTGTGGCTCCCTCCCCTATGATGTGCCAAAATTCCACAATAAAAGGAAGAGCAAACATTATTATAAAAAGTAAACAGCAGCTGAAGGGCCTGGAGAGAGGACTGTGGTTTACTTCTAACCTACACCATGCTCTACCTGCACCACTTCCAATAAGTTACTTCCAGCTTTCTCTCCTATTATCTCTAGTATATAATAGGATAATTACCTGTGTGAAATTTTCCAAAAGCTCTTAGCTCCCTTAGAAGTGAAAGACTTCTAGGAGGACTTCGAGCTTATAAAAAGACTGTCCAAAACTTTCTACAGGAAAAAAAAATAAAATTGATAGTTCTTAAAAAATAAATAAATAAATAAATAAAAAATCAGCCCCTGCCCTACAAAACAACCAAAGAAAGAATAGACTATCAATTTTGAGCTTCCTCATACTGAATAAAGGCAGCTTTTAGACAGAGGTAAAAATAGACTACACAATTTGTATGTAAAATGGTAAGGCAGATCCTTATAGTTTTTAAAATTCCATAGTGTGGCTGGCTAGAGACATAACAAACTCTTTGCCCACATGTGTACATGATTCATGCTTGTGATACTATCTCGTGTACACACATTACTCTGTGTCAATCTGCAATATACCTTTCTACATAACTGCCTACAAATATCAAGCATAGAGTCAAGGAGAAAAGCATGTTATGTATGAGAAGAGTACAGCTTCAACAAGCCAAAATAAGATTCCCAAAGCATCCTTAATTTTTAAATCTTGAGCCTGTGCATTACAGTTCTTTGTGACCTGGTAAATCCAGATGTAAGCAGTGTGATGGACTAGAATCACGATAACGGAAATTCATTGCCAGAGACCTTTTCTCTATATGTTGCCTTTCTATGGCAGTGTCCTGTCGGGCAGTTCTTTCACAGAAGTTACCTTAAATCAGCAGTATTTAATCTCCAAGTAAGATAACTAGGAACGCTGTATGAGAAAAGCCATTATACAGTCCTATCTTTTTGAATCCATGTAAACACAAAGATCTTGGCTGCATATAGTCAGTCAAGAAGAGAACTCTACAGGCAATTTCCTGCATTGAAGAGGTGACTTAAGCATTGCCTGTGTGGGTCCTCAGCTGTGGTAATCACGCAGCTGAAGCAGGATTAAAACAAACAGGACCAAGATCTAATCAATAAGCATAATCAGACATATCTTTGGTACCATATGTTAAGAACCACTTCATTGGCTTTCTCATAAGAGACTGAGACATGTCATATGAATTCAGAAATTATTTTCAGTAAATTCAGCCTCATTATTTAAAATTAGGCTAAACATTCAGTTGTATTTAAAACTCTCTGTTTTATCTTTCTTCACTTGTGAACAGCTTACTTACAAATATAGGTTGGAAAAAGACGTTTGCTGAGTAAATCAAAGCATATTACCATCTGTCCCCTGTTCTATGGTGTGCCTCTTCTCCAAAATTATAAGTTGGATGATTGTATTTCTAATCCACTTTTCCACAGAGTGACAGCAGGTTGCCAGTAACATGTCATGCCCTATTCCTACATGTGCACTTCTGTAACTGTCAACAGCCTCCTTCAAGAACATACCTAGTGCAGATAAAACAGCAACAACTGATCATCTCACAACACACAATATTTTATTTGGACTGTTTACTAGCTGAAGAAATTTACAACAATAAAATGTTAGGGTTCCCTCCTATCCCACCCTCACACCCCCATACACATTGTTACTCCTGAAGCTGGATGATAAATGTACCCAGAAGAAATATTCTGAGAAGTGCACTCAAACCTGTCATTTCAAATTGATGGCTGTGTTCATTTTCTTTCTTGTATCTGCACCAGAAAGGAGACAATCATCCGTAACAACCACAGCTCTGTTGACAATACAAAAAGCAGAGCAGAGACTACTATGCCTTCCCCCTTGTCATTTTGGTTCTCTTTCTGGGTAAAATACTAGCCAGATAAACAGAACAGTTTATGATGGACAGGCAGATATTATATGTTTTTTCCAACACCTGCCCTATACTGATTTTGATTCCAGTCATATTATAGCTTGGGAGAAAAAGGAGAAAAAAAAAGAAAAAAAAGGAAAAAAGAAAAAGAAAGAAAGAAAAAAAAAAAAAAAAAGGAAGCAATAGTTAAACAAAGTACTTAGCAAAACATTTGGATTCAGTCGTGCCCTTTAAAGCCATTATTTTAAAAATGTTTATGCAGCAGAAGCATTTCTCCTACACATAAAATATCTTGAAAAACAGGAAAAGGAAATCAATGCTTCCTTCAAAATTAACCATTATTAGTATATCCTTTAGTCTGCTACTGTGATACTCTACTGTGCCTTTACCTTTGTCTCTATCTATAAGATTCTGCACTGAATTTTAAAGTCATGAGCTATGCAAAGGTTTAAAAGGAAGAATAAAGACAAGCATTTTTTTCTGATGTAAAACATTTTAAAATCATTTTTAAATTACCATCAAATTACACTGAACATTTAAAACAACAACAACAAAAAAAATGTTGACATCAAGATAATATTTTCAAAATTTAACACAGAATTTTGAGAAATTTGCAATCTCTCACCTGTGCATTCAGATGGCACAGCTGTCATCAATACAGACCAGTCAGTAAAGTTTCTTTTTCTTTTTCAGTGTTTCTAATCTATCAGCTTCCACACATCTCACAGCATGCAATCATTTTGCTGTACTATAGAGAAGACTCTCCGCACACCTTCTGGCAATGCCATGCAGTGCTAGAAATCATATAGAATCATAGAATGGCCTTGGTTGAAAAGGACAACAACAATTGTCTAGTTTCAACCCCCCTGCCACAGGCAGAGTCACTAACCACCAGACCAGGCTGCCTAGAGCCACATCCAGCCTGGCCTTGAATGCCTCCAGGGATGGGGCATCCACAGCCTCCTTGGGCAACTTGTTTCAGTGCATCACCTCTCTCTGTGTGAAAAACTTCCTCCTAATATCTAACCTCAACCTCCCCTGTCTCAGTTTAAAACCATTCTCCCTTGTCCTATCACTATCCACACTTGTAAACAGTTGTTCCCCCTCCTGTTTATACTCCCTCCTGAAATATTGGAAGGCCACAATGAGGTCTCCCTGGAACCTTCTCTTCTCCAAGCTAAACAAGCTCAGTTCCCCCAACCTTTCTTCATAGGATATATGATGTATGTGACCCCTATACTTGCATTAGTGGAATTAAAACTGTGACAAGCTTGATCAAAACAGGCTGAACAGGCTAAGATTTAACTCTACTCTCTTGCAGATTTCCTGAAGAAATGCAAGGCGACATTACAAACCTACTCAGCCTCCGTTGTAGTAAAGCTCTTCAAAACCACACTTAAATCCTGTGGACAGCCATTCAAGTGCTGTAGCCTGCATAAGTCAGCTGGAAACTGTCACAGAAATTCTGAAGTCATCCTTCACCAAGGAAAGTGTGGTAATGATATTGTGATTTCACAACACACTGCAATACAAAGATGCAAATATCTACTGCTATTAAAATGCTGGTATTTTTACATGAGTAGGAAGTTCAGTTTCGATCAGGAGCAGCAGTGGAAGACTTCTAGCAGAGTTCTAGACAGTGCTAAAGGAATCAAGGACAACATGTTGTGCATGGAATGGAAAGGACTGTAGAGATAGCTCCTCAACCTGTTACAGATCATCCTAGAGACAACTAACATTAAAATTATCCATTAAAATACTTCTCTTTCATCCTACAGACTAGGCACAGGAGAATATCTGTAACACAAATTCTTATCCATGTGTTAAATTGACCATTACTTGCCCTAATTGCTCCTAAGAACTCTAACCAGAAGTTTTGATAATGCACTGGCTGTATTTTGCAGTCTTCTATGTCTGCACAAATCTCCTTCAGTGAAGAGCTACACAACAATGTCCCTGAGAAAGATCAAGCCAAATTTAATCTTTTTGCAGTTTCACTGATGGCAGTGTCTCCATTCAATCACATCCTGCATTCAGTTCCTGGAGGGTAGCCCTCCATGATGAGTGGATATGGCTCTTTGTTTGAAATGTATTTTTCAATACTGAAGACTGAGTTGTGTCATCTTGTCCAGAGAACTATGCCTCACCTGAACAGGAGGTCCCTTTAACAACAGGATTGTCTTTCACTGACACTGTACTAAATTTGTTGTCCTGTTGTTGTTTGGCATTCTCTGTAAATAGTCACAACCTTTCAAAGACAAAACACATTTCCAGGCTCTGTGGATAGAGGTGAAGGACTACCAGATATAGAAAAATATGAACAAAATGTCATGTTTCACAGCTAGCAAGGTAGTCAGTTTGATGGCTTTCCCAAGATTACTATTCTTCTCCTGCCAGTCAAGTCACATTAAAGCTTTTCTTCTGATGTAACTACTGGTATAAAGGCTGAAAACTATAAATGTAGGACTGGGCGGCTGAGATAGTGGGGAGAAAATAGAGGGAGCACATGAAATGAAGGCACAGAACATCTCAGAAGACCCTATGCCCTACACACTTGTAGATATGCTACTTTTTAATTCCACGCTGCTCTGGTTTAAAAGTCCCTAAGAATGTATGCAAAACAGTAATATTAAAGAAATTTTGCCATTACAATATTATCTCTCGCTTTAAAACAACATTCCTTTTGCTTCCATCTTGCAAGTAAAAAAAAAAATGGAAGATACAAACAGCTCAATACAATGGGCCTAAAAATAGACTCATCATTCATGGATCAAGTCTTACAAATTATGTATGCAGTAGCAAAATTCTGCAAAAAAATAGTCCTGCTGGGGCATTTTCATTTCCACAAGTGCCATACTACTAAGTGAGATGGATTCTGTTATGATTACTGTGACCTTGAATATTATATAACAGCTGCCTAGGAGGGATTTTTACTGTTGAAAAACTTCATTGAAAAAAAAAATTAAGCTACTAATGCTCATGACAGAAGGGGGAAATTTGATCTTGTCACATTCTAGACAACAGAGAAAGGAGTAAAATCCTAAAATTTAATGTAGCCATAGCTTCATCAGATAAGAAAGGCAAGGTAACTGCAAAAGAAATCATTTGACTAAATCCCATAAAGTGAGAATGTGAGAAACTTGGTGGTCTCCAGCCAGATTTTAGTGGACACATTACACCTGGCACCTCTGAGAGCTAACTCAGCAAAGCTGCCTCTCTGTGAGGACTATGGCACATGCTGAAAAATTTCATGATGCGCCCTGCGCCTTTTTTTGAGAGAATTCAGCATGGCTGCAGTCCACCAGCTTTCTCTTTGCTGATTCTGACAGTTTCTGGCCTCGCTGGTAGAATATTATGGCCAGTGCTGATCCTGGAGCAAGAAACAAAGCTGAGTCCACTGGTTGCTGTTCCCCACAGATTTTGCCCACTCAGGGCAAGAGCGCCCCAGGTTAGCTGAGCTTATAGCATGCTCATCAGCTCTACTCCCTAGGCTCTTCCCCATGTGTTTTGTCGATGGTTTTCAGCAAAGACCTCCCAGAACTACAGAAACCTGCCTGTGTTAGATCATCAGCTACCTCTGGGCAGAAGACCTCGGTCCTTTGGCCTGGCTACTTGATGTTTACCAAACTTTCTCCAGCAAGGCCTATCTGGCTTCTTTCGAGCCAGGAAGTAGACAGCATGTTTCCCTAACGTTTACAACTGTTTTGAAGGTTGTATTTTCTATTTAGCAGTAATGTTTAATAACCTCTTATCTTCTGGGAAACAGCTTTATACATGGGAAACTAAACCGTGATCTTTATGAACGTCACACTGCTCACTTGGCAAGCCTCTCAAGGCAAGGTGCAGTCTGAGCTAAAAAGCTCTTCCATCCTCCAAGCTTCTTCTCTCACACTGTCAGCACTGCAGGCAGGCTGTGCAGCTGCCATCCCTTTTGTCAGGGATGTCAGAGTTCCAGAACTGCAGGGCATGTGCACACATCTACCTACATATTGATGCAACAACTGCAAACACAGTATCCAACCTGACAGCAACATTTATCTGTCAAAAACACAAACACTATTTCCACAAAGCCAACTGCACTGTTTGTCAAACAGGGCAGGCAGTTCATAGGCCACAGACCCTACCTGTCCTCATCACCTCCACAGAGGAGGAGGAGAGCCTTGAAACATGTATTTTTCACCTTCAAAATAACCAGAGGCCAAAAGGATGCTCTGCAGCTGACAGCAGTAGGAGAGAGCACAGGTGACACTGTCAGGAACACATGCAGATCTGCTTCTGCAAAGCCCCTGTAGAGACTGACAGAGGTTTCAGAGAGTATCATGAGGCACTTCTCTCTTTTTCTGTTTGTTGTAATACCTTTAAAAATCTGCCTGTCTGGACAGGACATATCTCACATGACTACAAGCATGAAATGAGTAATTAGCTGAAACTTCATACTGATCACCTTTGGCTTCAGTTGCAAAGCTACCTAACTTCCATTAACTGTGTGGCTCTAGCCTCTTGTAAGATTAAAAACAGTATATATTTTTTCTTTTTAGGGAAAAAAAATAGTCTAACTTGGCTGCACAACTGCTCACAGCTCAGCTATGAGCTCCTCTCAAAGGCTACACAGTAAGTTGTGTCAACCTATACCTGCACTGAATTAGGTCCTAAGTCTACACAGCACTTTCTCTTAACCAACATTTGACTATTGGGTAGACCACAGTTATTTATTGAGTCATGTAGGATTGAGCTTTGCTGGGAGCCATATTTTAAAATTATAAGCACGGTTCAGCCTGACACTATTTTTTTTTTTTCTCTCTCTCTCCTTCAGCATTAGCTTGAGTATTGGTACAAGTAGCAGCTCATACAAACTTGCCAAAAAAAAAGTGGAATACTTTCCATGGGAGTATAAAATAGATTGCCCACTGTTATTCTAACAAGCGCATTAGTTCCATGTGCTAGAGAAATAAAGTGTTCATTCATTACCCAATTTGACAGCTTAGTGAGATATCTCGTTTACATTCTGATAGACCCATGAAATGAACTGAATTCCCATGCAGTCGCAAAAGGCCAAAGTTAGCATTTTCTTTAAAAAATAATAATAAACTCAAGTCTGCCTCTGGAGCAGATTGGCTCTAATCTTGAATCTTAAAAGAAATGAAAGGGAGAAAGAAAGTGCAAGGCCCACATCATAAGGGGGTGGGGAAAAGCTAATGGCACCGGGAATGGAAAATGTGGGCATTAAAAGAATTTCCTATTCTAAACAGCATGCAAAGTTAAAAATACCTTCTCTTGAGATTATCCTCAGCATAAATACTCACCACAGCTATTTTTAGCTGTCTTGTAGCCTATGACAAAGATTTTTATTCCAACAAAGGAGCTGTACACCAATGCACGACCTGTTTAAAGAACTATTAAAATGGAAAATAAACCACTCTTGCGTCAGCTAGCCATACTGGTATCTGTTTCCAATGCCATCTAAACACAGCTTTTCTGGACGCTGACAACTGGCCATTAAATACTAAAGAGAGGGAAAGGAAAAAAAGTTGTATTTATCACAAGCCAAAGACCCACTGTCATAAAGGGCCAACGTCAGAGTTCCTGCAAAGAAGAGCTGAAATAGTGCAGAGGGTGCCTGGGACAAACCAGGAAAAGACCATGCTGGGACTCCCAGTCAAGCCATATGCCATGAATATAATCCCAAGCTGCTGGGAAACTACCCAGAGCAGAGTGACACGGGCAGGCTTTGCTGGGAACCCATCAGACAAGAGAATCTTTAAAACTTTATTCAGTTTCCCATTCTTTGACATTTTTTTTTCTACTACTGCTGGCCTTTTGGAATGACTGGGAAATGTGGGGAACCTGTTTAAATTTAAAAGAAAATGGAACACAAAGAACCATACATCTTCAGAAAGTGAAAGACATATGTGCAGCAAGTAAGCAACTGCTGGCACACATGGAGAGCTTCAACCTGTTTTGAGGCATTTGACATTCAGAATAGAATGGGAGCAGAGAGAAGCAAAGCAGATAGGGTTGGCATGCAACACTTGAAAGAAACATCACTTCCAGTAGCACCGATATATATCCCTACTGTATTGTTTGCCTTCAAATTTGAATTAGTCTAAACACTTTTTAAAAAGTAATTAATTTGGAAATATACTGTTGAAATCCACGGAACATTTTGCAGAGATACCTCATGTTATCAGAGGGCAGGTACTGCCAAGTTCTTTCTCGGGCAGCGTAGACCTGTAATATGAATGGAGGAAAAGGCCAGGGCCCTCACCACACATATATAGTAAAGTGTGTGTGTCCCATCAGATGTGTCTAACAGTGTGACCATCAGCTCCCTGTATACTCTCCCAGGAATTACATCTTTTATTTCTACCTCCAGTCTTAGGCCAGCAGTTGTATCTTGGGGTGCAAAGGTAGGCATCAAAGATCCTGTTTTCTCCCTTCTTAGATCTCCCTATGAAATCCGTATTTAATGTGCCTGGATCACATATGCTAATGACTCCACAGCTAATTAGTTGAGTTGTTACTTGTAATTGCCTCACTCTTACTGAATGTTCAGCACTTCTCCATCAGCCATACTCACTCTCCAAGAATTTCAGACAAGACGCCTTCTCTTCACTGTAACGCATAAAGGAATTTGGGGTATAAGTACTTGATGAAGTTCAAGTAATGTATATTTTTAAGCTCAGCTTCGGTTTGGCTTGGGTCAGGTCCCTTCAATTCAAGTTAAGATTTGAATTAAAAAGAGACATTTTAAATTAATGATTTGGACTGAGTTTCATTTCAAGAAAAGAATAACAGCTTAAACTAATTTTAAGTTCAGATTCAGTTCAAATCTCTGGTACTGGTTTCTAACTTGTGACTCCAGATAGCTAGTAATGAAACACCACTGATGTAAAATTAAGTATAGCAGAAAAAGAGGGGTTGCTAAGGAACATTTAATTAACACAGAGAGAACCCAAGCACCGATGTGATTCATGTTGCAGCAGCACATATTTCACAGTGATAACATCATCCCTTCCTCTCCTCCAGAAACAGAGCATTTTGCCCTCTCTCAGGACATGCTGTTAGTCAGTATTACTATGCAAGGCCTCTACCTATATTTCTTAATGGAATAATTTACCACTTCATTGTTATTGCTCATTGTTACCTTGCAGGAAATGGAGAACTTTCCCTCCTCCCCCATTTTCATTCGTAAAAAGGGTTTGAGATAGCTTTTCAAGTTTTCAGTACTCTTTTCTATCTCCCAGACACCAAAATTTCCTACTATTACATGGCTTGCTGGAAAAAAAAAAAAAAGTACTTCCATCCCTTTTCAAAAAAAAAAAAAAAAAAAAGGATGAAATCAATAAGAATTTTGTCCATAGAAGGAATAGCAAACAGAAACCTTTGCCTGAATGCTAAGAGTCTTACACATAACTTTCTGTGGAAGCAGAGGGAAGTTAGCACAGCAAAATAAACTGTTTTGAGACATGGAATTTTAATGGCAGTTTAATCTATTGCACACAGTTTAGCGACGTAATGAGAAGCCTATAAACCACACAAGTGCTACAGACTGACATGACATTTCAGTCATAGTATATGGTTTTACACAAAGCAGCAACCATTGCTGGATAGTACAGTACATTCTGTTCTACCAATGGCAACTCAACAGCATCATCTACATCTGACTCTCATTCTTTCTGGTATTCAGTATTATGGCTTTTAGAACAGTATAATAACCATTATTCCACCTCCTTCCCAATTCTGTGGTCAGCAGCTCAATACTCCTAGCATATTTAATTGATAAATAATGGGGAGCATGGCTAGGGAGGAGGAAGTCTAGTGAAGGGAATTGAGTTACATAAGTGACTTATTTTTTTCCTTTAAGTCTTAATTTATTATTTGTTCACAATGTTCACTAGACATATAAGCTCAACTGCCCTATTCCCTTTCTCTGTGTGAAGGTTGCAAGCAGTTCTGTGTCTTCTGAGACACACTTCCGTATATTACAAGGTGAAGCCCTGTTGGTCCTAGTTTACGAGATGCTGGAAACACAGCTTGCAGGTGAAGCGCAGACCAGGCTGCTCTGTAGGAAAGCTCACAGCTTCTATTCCCACGTCTGCCACTAAGTGATTAAAGATGGAGCTCGAGGAAAAATGTATTCTGACAGCCTAAACCCATGATGACAAAGGCACATTTACAAGAAACGAGACATGATTGTGCTTTAAGAAAAGAAAAAAAAGAAAATAAAACAAGCAAAACAAAAACAGGGAAAAAATAATAATCTGATATGACCATAGCTGCTAACCCAGATGGTGAATCCGCTTCACAAATGGCACAAAAGTACTTTCAGTCAAAGGGTCTGGTATGATTTCTGCCCTATTTTCTGATTACTTTCCCAAAAAAATCAGCATCGTGTTTGTTAGTCTTGGCCAGAACAAGTCTCCAGATGTCTTCCACATCGTTCTCTCACACAGACAAATCAGTAATACATTAAAGTACCCCATCAACTGGCTTTTCAAGATGCGCCTCTAAAGCTTGTAGACACTTGAAAGACATTTCTGACTGCCTTAAACAAAAGCCATATCATGTGGAAACTCATAAAATCTAGAGGAAAAGGGCTGCAAGGAGGTTGCTCATCTCCAGTCTTTGTAAGTACTTAACAGATTAAGAGCAGGGCAGTCCCACACACAGACTGCAGGCTGTGCAAAACAGCTCATGCCATCTCAGTGCCTGGCACAGAACATTTAACAAGTCTAGCATTATCAGACTGTCAGCCTAAGAAGTCACCACCACATGCACTGTAATATCTCCATATCAACATCCAGAAGTCAACAGGCTGTGAGCGGCAGAGATAAACAAAGGGTCTGCATCCAATTTTCCATGCCACAAAATGTGCATGAAGTTTTACTTAAATGTAATCAATAGATGCAGGCCATCCCACCATAAAGACCATAAAACTTACAGAGGTGGATTATTGCAGCCTACTGTGGAAGACGATATTTCATGCCTTCTAGAAATGACCAATACCAAAATACTGATGTTGAAAATTCTGGTTTGGGTGATTCTCCACATTCTCAAAATTCTGCAGCTGTAGGCTGGAGAAAAATCTATTAGATAAACAGGCAAGAATAAAAGTTTCATCCATCCCATCTGCTAGATTTTTGGCTGTGACAATGAATCGCTCTTAGTTCGCTTCAGCAAAGCTAAGTGAATTGCATTACCATGTTACCTGGATGATGAAAAAAAAAAGATTGTCTAGATCTCAATTTGTAAGGTTATGAAGTATATACAAACAGCTTATGCCATAACAAACGCAATCCGGCGCTAAAGGAAAGGGGTAAAAATATTTAAAATGGTTTTAATCCCAAAATAAGGAGTCTCCTTTAGGTATCTTTGAAACATTCCCTTGAGGCTGTGTTTCATCTATATCCCTTATGTTTACAGACTTCCTTCATCTACTTAAGCACTTAAAGAGTCTGAATTTTAATAAGCAAACTGATTATCTTATTTTAAAAGTCTCAATTTTAAAACCGTTCTGAAACTCTATTCATCCTGCCCTGCATAGGAGCAACTTAACGTCACCGTAAAAGTAGGCCATTAGGCACAGAACCTGAAGAATTTCTCCTGTAAAAGTTGACAATTCAGATAGTATCAGCATATGTTCACACTTTCCTATGAAAAGTGCATTGCAAACTACAGAGACGCATCTTCAGCAAAATGCATTTATTGCTTGAGTAAAGCATGGCAGCCTACTAACTCATCATGTACTCCAATGGGACAAGGAGACATTTTAGCTAAGAACAGTCAATGTCTCTCATAAAAATGGCTCATTCTTCACCTCAGAACAGTGAAGACCTCAATGCTTACCATGTGTAATCCAAATAAAGACAACATTCAGAATATTTTTATTAAAAACAATTGTTTTGAATACAAATGGCCCAATTTACAATATGTTGGGTAGCTGCCGGATGTCGATAGAAAATGAACATATGCTGTAAATTCAGTACTCAGTAATTAGGAAAATGTGTATGTTTCCCAAGTCTGCTTCTCGGTAGGTAGGACTAAAGGGCAACATTATGTCATTTCCCTTTGCGCAGGACTCCCTATTGACTTCCATAAAGAATTTGGCTTAAAAACTGATGACAGGGTACAGCCCAAGTTCTTCCCTAGAGGAAAG
Source organism: Tympanuchus pallidicinctus (assembly GCF_026119805.1). Taxonomy (NCBI): domain Eukaryota; kingdom Metazoa; phylum Chordata; class Aves; order Galliformes; family Phasianidae; genus Tympanuchus; species Tympanuchus pallidicinctus. The sequence goes on from NW_026294802.1 coordinate 2,236,945, forward strand.
AACAACCAATAAATAAAGGAAGACAGGTTGGTGACGGAAAAGTCATTCTTAGTCACCAAGACATCTTACCAATATTTTCTCTTCCAGCAGTATAATGACGACAGGACAAATGATCTCTGTTCTCCGTTATACCAATTCCTTAAATTCAGAGTAATTGCTAAACACTCACAAGCACTGAAAACAGGATTCAGACTGAAACATGTGAGTGCAAGTTTTAAAATAGTGAATGCAATATAACATAGAACAGCTATGAAGGAATGACGCAGCCTACTAAATTCACCCTCTGAGTTTAACTAAGGGCCAACCTGACTCTTTTCTGCCTTAAAAAGTATTGTTCAATAATCATTTCTATTTCAGATCTCTTCTGTTATCAGCAGACATTGACAAGAGTTTAGGAGCTCTCATTAACCAAATTGCATGTCTTGTGATCTTTGCTCCAGTCTTGCACATTTATACCTTATGTTCTCCAAGTGAGATTAGATCCAGTAAAACCATACAGCCAACAAACTGAGAAGTCACATTCCTTTCAAACCCAGCATAACCACAAAAATGCAAGACTTATGATGATATCGAAGTCACTGCATCAGGATTTCATTGTAAATATACTGTGAGCGTGATAGGTGAAGTCAGGATGGGGATAGTGAAGGAAGAGCAAAACAGATGAAGAAAGTTTGACTTCTAAGAGATGAGTCACCAAAACACCTTCAAGTGCTTCTCTTTCTCACTTTCAGAGCTGATGACACAATTAAAGTCTTGCATTGACATGGTTTATTAGGTATCGTATTAGCCCATCTGACAATAATCAGAAGAAGAAAAATTAGATTACAGATCTATTGAATATGCCTAAACATTTCTGTTTTGCCTTGAAGATATATTTTCTTCTATTCAATTTATGTATATCCTGTACATACATTCAGGCCTGACAAAACAAGATGAGGTAGATTTTCATTACTTAATAGGGGATTTCTCATATTAAATTAATAGCCAATATATCCTTTCTCTTCAGAAACATTGAAATGAGTCACTCATTCCCTGAAATATTTTTGTAAGAAATAAGACAATAGTCCTCAAGGATCTCATTCAACTTTCCAATGTAAGACAATTAAATGCTAATGAGGGAAACGACTCACTAGCTTGTATGGAGAGAAAGAGGTGGGAGGGAAAATTCAAAAAATTAAAAAAAAACCTTTTGCTTAAATTAATTCATCTTGTGGCATTGCAGCACAGACAACCCCTCCAGCCATCATAACTCACTGGTTTGAAAAGGTCATTAGCTCACTATCCCATACTGTTGCAAGAATGAAAAGCCATAGTCATGAGCATGACATAAAAATTTGCCCTTGGTGTTCCTGAGGGATGACCTGAACTCTGAAACCCTACTGAGAAATTTTTCAGGGGCTTTTTTTTTTTTTTTTGTATAAAATACCAGCCCAATACATGCACGTTTCTTTTGCACATGGCATTTACAGCTTCATCCTGCAGCCATGATGAACAAAGCAATAGCATCCATACAAAATATACAGCACTCCACAGGCTTTTTTTGCCCTTTTTCTATATTTTCCTACCAGCTATTTCTTTCTCTCCCTCTCAGAGCAAGCTGTACATGTGGCACCGTGATGCCTCCACTCAAAAGGCAAGCTGCAGTAGGAAGCACTTTGTTATCCATGTCGCTGACCTTCAGCGGAATACCCCACTGCACAATCTGGACCATAAAAGGAATCCATGTGTAGCCAATGTTTAGAAAAGTCATCTCCTTGTCTTTTGTGACTATTGCGCTGCCTTATTAAGACAGTGCACTAATAGCCAGCTGGAGAATCTTGGGAATGTTCTGAGCAGTAGTGCCTAAAAATGCTTGTCATTTTGTATGGGCTGACAATAAACTGGTAAAGCAACAAGAACTGTTCAGTTTAGCAGGTGCAGGTTAGTAAAAAGAAACCTATTCCAAACAAACTGTAGCAATGCTATTCTTGAGGACTCTGTGCTCTTGTGAAAATATCTGTTCAGCCATTTTATCTGTGAAAGCACACACAACTTTCTTCCTTTCAATTTTTTTTTTAGAAAAGTTTTCTTCAGGGGGGAAGGGGAGAAAACTAGACTGGGAGTTGATAATTTCATCTCAAAGGATTGCATGATGTGCCATACGAATGCAATGGAATAACCATCTCATGATGTGGTATAGTTACAAGTAACATCTACATAGATGATCAGAAGGGCTGTCCTCCTAAGTCTTCACTGTATGCTGGACCTCTCACAAGAAGATAAGCAGTAGGAGAAGTGGAGACAGTCTTAGTTGGTAGTCAACCTCACAGCTGTAAGCTTTTTTGTGAAAATCTGACAGCTGTTTTTTGCTGAAAACTTTTTGAATTTCTATGAAGGCTGCTGAAAAAAATAAGTTTGTGAGGTTTGTTTTTATTTCATCAAAATTCCATTTCACTGAAAGTTGTTTATAGCATCTCCTTCTTTACCTTTGTTCAGAAAATGCAAGTGAAAAAGGTATTTTTTCTATATCAGGAAGCAGTTCTGCTCTACGGATAACTTCCAACCCTGTATCTTTTCTCACTACCCTGTTATAATTATGCTTTTCAGAAATACACAGGATTGGTACACAGGACATGTGATTTTGCTCTTATTGCTAGAGGGCAATGTTATAAATGAAAAGTTTGCTCCTGTGAAGCACTGTCTGCTCACTGAGGTCAAGGTTTTGCTTAACAAAAGCATCCCTCCTTCCATTAAAAAGAAGTAAATATATTTAAAAAATGACATTTCTAAGAATTAAGCTATTATGCAAAGGAAATCCTTTTGTGGTAAGAAGCACTATGTTTTTTGAACAAGTGAATACATATGTTCTCAGATACTCCTGCACTGCTTTTCTCACTTTAAAAGCAAAATCATGATTTTTCTCTCTAGTATCTCTCTCTATCTTTGCAGGATGCCCCTCTGAAACAGCTAGAAATGACAGGCCAAGCTACTGCAAGAAGCCTGCTGCAGGACCAGGAATAGCTGTAGGCATTTGTCAACTCCATTGTGGCTTACAGCAAGTCTTGGAGATGCTTTTCTTGACATGAGGTCAGCAGCAATTGGTGGATATGCATAAAACCTCATTCACCCATCTCATATCAGCCTTCTCCTGGAAGGGGCTGAAGTAGGTCAGTTATCTGAGCCTCCACATCCATGGCACATACCTCCCATTTCTCCGCAGCTTCATGTTACCAGTAGACAAAAGCGACTATGATTTGTATGGAAAATGCCAACCCTGAAGATCAACACAAGTTCCTTATTGAGGACTCCAATACCAACATGTCTCTCTGCAGTCACGAAGTTTACCTCAAGTGAATTAAATCTGCGCAAACCTCTCAGTCTAAACATAAAAGAGCTCACTCTGCCACACAGTTTCACAGTAAGATACCTCCCTTGCAAGAGAGTTGGATGACAAGCAGCAACTTGAGCCACATTCATGTGGTTACTCTCCACTGTGTGCACTTAACTGACTTAAACATTTAGCATGATATGCATCAGGTTTATATCATACAAAGAGCGCTCACAGAAGGATTACTTGTTTGAGTCAGTTCAAATACCAGCAGACAAAATGCTGTCTCATACTGGCGGAAGAGGAAAGCACTAGTATAGAGAATTAATTTAATATCACTGAAGACTCCCTGCTTTTCAGTACCAGTTTTCAGCAACACTCTTACAGCCTCAGCACAAGAAGAACACTGTCTACCTAGAACATAATCTCTCGCTAAAGTAGTCCATGCTGGCTTTTAGATTTTGTCTCAATTAAAAATGGGTCACAAGCTATCTTAAAGGAAACTGAAGCATGTATTCAGCAAATGTTGGGTTAAAAAATAAAAATATTATTTTTTTGTTTCTTTGTTCATTTTAAAACAAAAAGTCACAACTAGCTGCTGTGTTACATTCTTCCCTTGATTTTTATATCAAATTTTGCTGGCCATTTTTCAATGGCCTATCCAACAAAATTCCACCCAAAAAAGATTATTAATATGCAAGTTTTGGTCTCACCAACAGGTTTTGACATGAAAGAGAGAAAAACAGCATCTATTTATATTTTCTTAATGTCATTCTCAATGAGACTGACCTTTAACTGCCACATACACAACCCATTAGTTTATACTTTCCAATAAACTAATAGAGAAACATCCTGCTTACTTCTCCACTTCTCATCACCCTCACAGCTTCCCAGGAAGATAAGGACCCCACCACAAGGCTGACAGAACTACTGCTCTTTCTCATGTGTAGCTGTACCACTTCTGTTACCAGCCCCTCTTCACTCTGTGTGCCAGCATCCACAGAGACTGCAGTCACCGGACTTCTTTCCTATGGCGTAGTTGCCCACTGATCTTATTTCTGGCAGGAATATTTCTGCAGCTGTGTGCTGATAAATTAAGTTGCCCAAGAAACTCATACACCTGATGTCTCATGAAAGAGCTTGATCACACAAAGACAATCTGCTGGCATGGAGGATTTTCTTTGTTTAGTGCAAGCTAATAAGTAGGTTATCATGAGAGAAATAAGCCTGCTTATAAGCATTTATCTTCAGTAATGATATATTTGCTTAAAGGCACAAAGCCAAAATGCAGGATCTAATTAACCAAATGTGATGCTTCTGCAAGCTGAAATCAGTTTGGAGTATAATTTACACATCATATTTTTCCCTCTGTAGTTCTTTGCAGTGAACAGTAAAAAGGTAACTTTGCCCAGGCTACCAGCAATTTGATAGTGCTTATATACAATGCTTATTCATGTAATGCATTTGATTTCTCTTATCCCTGCAAGCAAATTGGTTTCAGCTTTTTAAATGGAAATCTGATTTTCCAGTTTAATTTCAGATATCAGTTCATTAAGATGTTATTAAAACGTTAACTCACACTGAGAAGCAGATGTTCCTAGAAACCCACTGGCTAAACCCATGTCATGTCATGTCACTCTTGAAAGAGTATCATAGTTGAGTAATGACTACACTTTCTTTTGTGTCTTACAACTTTTCCTTTCCTGTGTCCAGTGTGCCCTGAGGAATAGCCACAGAATAAAGCAACAAGTTTAACAATGTTCTTATTCACTGAAAAGAAGGCATTGTGATGTAACAGCTAAGAGATAATTTGTACACCAGTCTGGAAATTTGAAGTTTTAGAGACTCGTTTTCAGTTATTTTCTTCTGCTTAAAGCAAAAGAGCAAATTAAACATCACTCTCCATCCACAGTAGCCTATATTCAACACCTCTTTCAGATGCGATATTGTGTCACCACACACACAGGGCATTTTTGGCCGAATTGCTTATAAGCAGATATATTTGTGCCATAAGATATAAACAATCCTATGGCCTGGCAGTGAACTAAATTGACCCTTCCTCTTCAATAGTTGCAGGTGTTGGGCATGTGGGAAGTAACCACAGATGAGAGCTTGATCACATACTTACTGTCTAGAACAAAAATACAGATCAGTTGTTTTTATTTATGAACAGGCACAAGCCTGGGGATCTAATAAATATTAGCAATGGTTCCTGCAGTTTCATTTGCCAACTGACACTGACTGTCTAGATCAACGAAGATGGGAGATTTCCCTATCTATCAGAGAAAGTAGGACAGAAAGTAGACCCAGGAACCAATAACCAATAATCAAGTGTCCTTTATTCTGGCTTTTTTTTTTTTTTTTTTTTTTTTTTAGGACAGTAGCCACAGTCCCAGCCATACTGAGTTAACTGAGCTTTTGTAGAAGGTGATTTCCATGAAGGGCTGATGAACTCTGATACATTCATGTGATTCTATGATTCCTTGCCAAAGGACAGGAAATGCTGCCAGGGGCACTAGGGTGCCAGCCTGCCTACAAGGGGAAGAGATATTTGTAGTCAGAGAGAGTCACATAGCTCATCTGTGGCTGCTACAGAAAGTTCCAAGTCTCTGAGCCTTCACAAACCTCAGGCTAATGTTGAGTTAATGTAGCTTTTTGCATTTTGAATTTCTGAAGTCATTTGTATGAAAAAATTCTGACGCTAGTTATGATTTACAGTGTCTGAAGAAACAATGGCAGATTCACAGAGCTGCAAGAACATTACAGACTATCTTAGCTTAATTGACTACATTCTGCCGATTTGCACGTAAGATACTAAAGAGATGTTATTTTTCACATAAATGTGACAGGGCAGCCATTGACGTCTATGTACAATGCCAGCTACATTCCTTCAGCCTCATGTTTTCCTTCGTGCAGTGCCTATGCCTCAGTAATTCTTAAAACCATGAAGAAATACCATACTGTCCTACGATTCCTGGTACCCTTTTAAACATGCATACTACAATTGTCAATAACAAGCACCAAAAGGCATGGCTCAATGCCCATATTTAGTAGGCATTTAAATAAGATCCAGTTCATCAAAGGCTTTAGAGTAGTTTAGCTAATAAAACCAGTAGAAAACAGAATGATAGACTTCTTTGGGGGATAGGTGGGCTAGCTGGCTATAGGATGGGAAGGGGAGCTTTTCACCCAAGAATTTCTAACACTTCTTGGTGATTCTAAAGCAAACTTGCCACTTTGCTGAAAGAGGTGAAAGACATGGCAGTTTGCCAGCTGCCTGGATGCTCTCCTCCTAAAAGTTTAGCTGCTATGGTAGATGTAGTACAGAGATTATAGAAATCTTAACATACATGTGGGATTCATATCTGAAATATTAAGGAGCCCATTTTGCTGTCTGCTTAGGAACTGTAGGGGGGTTAGTTGAGTAAAGTCTATAGTTTTCATGTCTAACTATTTGGAAGAACAAGGCTTCTTTTATAAAACACTTCTCCATTAGGACATTTAAAGAAAATACAACCTGCAAAATGCACAGTCACTGTAAAATTAAGTGGTAGGGCTCTACTCAGGTTTGTGTATGTTTGGTTATTATCCCCAGGGTATCTGAAATGCTAGCAAAGCAAAGATTTGTCTAATATCCACTCTCACTTCAGAGTGACAACATTAGGGCAGGCTTTAAGGAGGCACTGAATCAATTACATTTTTTTGTCTGTGTTAAGAATGAGCTCCAAGAATTCCAGGAACAGTGATCAGTATAATGTGCAGGGCCAAATTCACCTTGACAATCCAAATATTTTCTGTCAGTCCTGAAATGTAAGGTAGCTGGGAAGACAGATTAACAGCTGGACTATTTTGTCTCAATTTGTGCTCAATCCTCATGCACTTCTAACCTTATTTATTCATTTTTAAAAAAAGTTTAACTTCTGGGCAGAATATGTCACGTCTCAGCTCTTGTAGAAGGTATTTTATAGAAAGACAAGCAGATACCCTTGAACTTGAAACTTGATGATATATAAAGAGAACATGAAGAGATAAAATTACTGTAGCTTGTGTTTTAGTAGGAAAAGAAGGCTGAATTAAACAAAGCACAGTCCTCTGGAAGCCAGAGGGTGACGTTTTTGGAAGTACTGTTCTGAAATAAATCATAGACACTGGGAAATTCTTTGTGAAGTATATGCAGTCAGCCTCTCATATGTTTAAACATCCTTGAAAACTCTGTTGAGATTATTCTCTTCATTCAGTTACAAAAATCTGAATCAAAGCACAATCTCTGAAGACCATTAATGAAAATGCAACCAGGCATAGACAATCCCTAACGTTTCAAAATGCAGGAGATAATTTAGAAGTATCAATTCATGCTCATTTTTAAACTTCAAACAATGTTTAACATTTTTCCTCACTCTATAGCCTATCTCAGAGATAACTCTTTCAACAATAAGAAGCAGTTTCAAAAGCTGTTTGTAGTCATTCAGTGTTGATCTAATATTAATACTTACTTATCCTCACTTAAGCTGTCTTAGTCAGAAGCACAGAAATTGCCTATTTTGTGCCTCACAGCGATGAACTTTCCTTGCACTACAAATGTACTAAGACACCTAGGCAACAAACATCTTCTGTCTTACTTGTTGAGAAGATAAGCAACACACTTCTCATTAACTCTTATAAGGACACACACTGTCTGATTCTGCTGCCTTTACCTTCTTAACTTGTAGGTTCAGCCCTTGTTATGATTGCCTGAGCTCCTGGGCTACATCAGCCTCAATAGGAACACTCCAGGAGACTTCCAGCCAGCTGAAAGCTGCCTCTATCCACAGTTCACAAGCCAGGTTATTTCTGTGAAATTTCCCTAACCTATGTTCACAAATGGGAACCACACTGCCTTATGAAACTGTTTACATGACAAGCTGGAGAGAGTTTGCAATTAAACTGTTACATGTTTTAAAAAATAGTTAAGAAAAAATCCTTACATACTACATTTAGTAATTAATGACATAATGAACGATTAAGCTTAATGGTAACCTTTCTGTGTATACCCTAACAACAGTTTCCTGCTACAGTTGTTGTGATGTAAATACTAATTCAAGTGCAATAAAAGATAAAATAAGTGCATTGAATGGCATGAAATGTTCTTCCATTTGTAATTATTTGCAGCAGAAATGCGGGTGACACTTGAATCTTATCATATATTTATTAATACCTTATTGATTTGCAAGGATATGAGTTCTTTAGTTAAGACTGCTACAACTCCTGTCAGGAGATCCTACATAGCCAGCAATATCATGATTAAAGAGAGCCTTTTTACTGGCCTGAGATTTGCTGCTAGATAGCCAATTCTCTACATTATATTTGTATACCAGGATCACCCTTCACTGTGAAATTACCTGCTGTCCTTTGGGGAAGAGCATTACACAAAGCAAAGCTGTGGTTCAAATTCAGTTAAGCATCAGCTAAACAGAGACCAGTCTGACACCGACCCTTGGACTTTTCGGAATTGTGTGGTGATGGTGTGGCAAGGAAGCAAATTCAATCTGCTTGCTAGTATAATGTTTTAAAGAGTCCTGATACCAGGGAAAGGTGAAAATACTTTGCAGGGGAATTGGCAAGTCAGCCAATTATAAATTCATGGCTTATGTGCTAAATAGATTAATCTGAGAGCTATTCTTCAGAGAATTCAAAGGGTAAGTCTTCACTCGCAGTTTTTTCTGAAGTCATGGAAGTAGATCTTCTCCCATTTAAAGACGTGTTTCACTTCAATACCTCACTCATGCACACTCTAACCAACCCCAGGCTGAATTCTTCCAGTGTCAGCTACAACATCAAAACGACAAAACCCGATGGCCATGGAACATCTTTTATTGCCCAGGAAGAGGCAAAAAAAAGCAGGTGTCATTTGCTGAAAGAAGCCAGCCCCTTGTGCTTCAGCTACAGATGGATTTTTTTTCATCAGTAAACACAAACCATTTCTGTGACAGCCCTGCCTGTGCAGCACGGTATGTACCCTGTGACTAGGAGGCAAAGTGTTCATCGAGCTCCTTCAAGGCTGCCGCTGAAATTGCCTCATAAATCATCTGGCTGGAATAACTCAGGTAGGGCCTAGCCCAGAGCCCAGTGAAATAAATGGAAAGCTTCCAAGTGACTTCAGCCGGTGTGGGCCCATGCACAGGTCTCTCTCTGCCACCAAGGATCAGGATGAATCCTCAGCACCACCACATAATAGTTCCAGAGGTCACCCAAATAGCTGGTGGAGTCTGACTTTCCCTGCCCTCACAGCTGTGTAGTAGAAACCACACACAAAATGCTACCAGAATGGAGCAGTTAGCAGTGCCGTACTTTGTTCCAGCCTGTGTCTAGAAAATCTTGCAGAGTTCTGAGCACATGCAGTAAATTTGACACACTGGGGGCAGGTCCCATCTCCATTTTAGGACGCATGCCCCTAGATGGGTCTGTGATGCTACTTCAGAAAAGATGATAAACCTCCAGAAGTAACAGGTAAACACAAAAAGCCAAAAAAATCCAGCTGAGGCTAATTCTGGGTGGATATGACAGGCCTGTATATGGGAAAACCAGGCGACGTAGTATATCTTGAAATGAGAAGAGTGTAAAATGCTAATGAAACACAAGATTTCTGGACCAGTAGCAATTTATATCTGAGCTGCCATGGCATGAGCTAACGTTAAAAGCACATGCCAAGAGTGGACCATTCTGTTGGTCTTTAAAAGACAAAGGTAGCTTCCTCATCATCACTCCTGAGCATATCAACCCAAAACAGCAGAGCTACCCACCACAACAAAGCATCATCATTTCTATCAGCTTTCTAACAAGGAAGGGGAATGACAACAACAACAACAAAGCCAAACATCAGCCCACGTGGACTGCACTCACCATAAGCATCTCCAGAAATCAGGCATATGTTGCTGGGCAACAGTGGCTCTAGCATGATGGTCACTTGGGAAGCTGATGGTACATTTACCCTCACCAGGCCTCAGGCAACCTCTGGGCCCTGCAGAAGAGGCAGCATTCAGGGCACCCCCTCTCATGCATGCTGTCCATGAGGCCTTACAGACTTAAATCCATCTGCACGTCTCCATCTCTGGAGGGTGTGGTTGTCAGGATGAGAAGGTAAACCCTCCATGTGCCTTTAACCCAGGAAATGGTAAAATGTGTCACTGCAGCTGACTGAATTACAAATAGTGCTGTTGCATATGGTGTTTTCATTTCTGTGTTTACTGTTTGATATAAAGAAGCCTAAACTGTTTCTGGGAGGCCTAGGAAATACAGCCTACACATCAGGTACCAATGCTCAGAGCAAACACTGCATTTTCAGCCCCCGAGTTGCTCTTCAGGAACACACTATTCTTACTTGACAAAAGACCCAAAAGTATTCAGATCAAGGGAGGTCTGGTTAGCAGATTGCTGTGGTTTAAGGCAGAAGAACAGACAGGTACGCAAACATGTTGTAGTCATATTTTTGAAGGTGAGAATGATCCACAAATCCCTGAAGTGTGAATTCACTACACATAACTCAGAGTTTCATATTCATTTGCTAATAAATGCCTAAATCCTGCTGGCCCTCAGCTCCATTTGCTATGCAGAAAGGACCAATGTGCAGCTCCTCCCTGACCTTACCCCTACTGGGGTGGGTTTCATGAAGTCCCAGCTCCAAGAGACATCCAAACTTGAGAGTCAGGCCCAGTTATTGTTATGGCAAACCCAAAATAAAAAGGCCAGACTAAATTATTTTTAAGATCTCAAGATTTTTAAAGCAGTCTTGTGACTTTCAAGAGGTCTGACTCATAATACTTGAATGCTTGAAGTTGGCAGCAGCACAGGGAGTGCAGCAAGATTTAGCTTTCAGCAATTTATTGCTGAAAGTCTTCAAATGTGTGGGAAAGGGCACGGAGTGCTTCTGCAGCGACTGAGCAGAAAACAGGGAAACAGACCCAAGCCCTACTCATCCAGCCAGTCTTGCATCAATTTTGTCTCCTCCACAAAGGTTACCACACACACACAAACCCCCCCTCCTCCCCCCCCACCACAACAACAAAAAACAGCACAGCGGCTCCAAGCACTGCAAAAAATACTTCCCAAAAGGATGCATGGGTGGGTAAATTGGGGCTGTATCCCACCCCAGAGGCCATCACTCTCTTGCCCCAACCGCTTGACTTCCTGTTCATGGAAGGGAGGTACAGACATTAACCCTCATGACTTCCCAGGTATGGTCCTTCAAAGGCCACCACTGAGCTGTTCATTGCAGCTTTTGTCCCCTCAAAGCTCCAGTTTCCCTCTGCATGAACAGAGACAGCTCAGCCTATGTATTACACTGTGACTTATTGACATACTGGATATACTGGATTTCTATTTCTATGGCAACAAGAGCCAACCCCGTTATCCCCTGCAACTGTCACCACATCCACAAAATGGACACACAACATCACTGGCACCCAAATCACTCAGCAGTCTCAGCATACTTTTGTAGAGTTTGAATGATTGTACAGAGAAATTCATATGACTTTTTCCAGGGTAGAAAATACCTTTTAAACTACATATCCCAGAATCCTCAACAGCATCTGAGTGTTAGCAATAAACCTCAGACTCTGAGCGTTTGTTTTAAAAGCATGTTGTTTTTTGTAGAGTGGAAGTGTAGTAGAAGTATATGAATATTGTATGTTCTCATTATACAATGCTGTTAAAACTCTGCTAAAATGAATGTACATGTGGTGAATGCACATTCAGTGGAAATGGGCCTCAGACCGGACTTCCAGCATGCAATATATCTGAGCTATTTGACTTCTCGGACAAACAGCAGACTTCTTTCCAGTTGGTGCATGTGCCTAGCATTTATGCCCACATCAACAGTAACATCACACACCTTCCTTCATTTCATCTCATTTCTGCCTAAATAAATGCTGCAATAGGAAGCACAAGCCAGATACCACTGGAAGCAGAAGCTCTGCTCACCCAGCAGGCCAGGCTTGCACTGGCACAGGCTCTGAAATTCCTCCCACTCTGTCCAACCAAAATATATTACTACTGGTCTGGAGAAGAACCTTCTGGGATAAGAAGGCCACTTTGTGACACGGCACATTTGCTTCTGTTGGGATTAGCCACGAACCAGGTGATGCTGGTTTGCAAAGGAAGACTATCTCATTTCCCTTTGGTCACCATGCCCCATGTAAGTTTATTTACCTGCAGGCAGCACTGCTGTCTTCCAGAGCTCATGGATTCTGCTTATAGCCTGATGAGAGCTCAGAAGCTCAGTTCTGCAAGGCAACATTTCCTTTCAAAAGAAAGGTCACTATTCCATCTCATCTGTCTGGGAGTTCACCCTAGATACTATCAAAGTCCATCAAAGAGCTCTGCTATGTAAGCAAGGCTTTATTAAAAAGCTCAGTGCAGACTTACAAAATATATTTGGTATTGCATTCTGCTGACTTCTGATTTCATTTCATCCTAAAATGCTTAGGAAAAAAAGTATTTTGTCTAAAGCACACAGAACTTGAAACACCATAGTTTTGCTAGTGAATGGAAAAGTCAAGAAAAAAAAAAAAAGTCCATATGCAAAATTAAACACAGAAGTGGGAACAAAATATGCTTAAACCTAAGTTTCATTTTTTTTAAATCACAATGTTGTTAATAAACTACATCAAATCTTTATATCAAAATAAATATTACAACAATAGAGCCTGACTTTCTCTCCACTTACTCCATTGTAAAACACAGGAAATCCTATTAAAGCACATGGATCTGTATAAATATGAAATGGAAGTTCAACAAATATCTGTAAATAAATAATGACAGGCACAACAAACATAGTACCAGTTGCAAAGCAGTGGCACACAAGTCACAGATATGCTATACCACATCCACCAAGGGTATCTCAGCTTTCAATTGAAAACCTATAATTTTAGCTCAACATCTAAAAACACAAAATCTGTTCCATTCAGCAAACACTGCCTCACATAGCATCTTAGCATGAGTTTTCCTATCAGTAGTTTCACATTACCATAGTTCACCTTCACTGTTCACGTTCATCCATTCAGCAAAATAACTGGAAGCCAGTTTATAATGCCCTAAGGGATATAGGCAACAGATACCACTGATGTCCAGCTTCTCCCATGGTATTAAATAAAGGCATTTTATGGCACATATTTTTAGCAAGGACTCTTCAGTTAGCTGCAGCAAGCTTTTGAATTTAAAAGAAAAACCCTCAAAGGCACTGCTAATAAAAGGCAAGTCACCGACACCATTTTCCATACAACCTCACCTCTCTGCTTCAAGGCGCATTTCCTCACGCTTTTGCCTCCTGAGTTCTCTACGGCGTTCAAAGTCATCCATGGTGAGTGCTCAAGTGTTCAGAGCTCTGGAATGATCCAAATCTAAAAGGGAGATGACCACTCAGATCAGAGAGAAAGCACAATGAATGCATTTATACAACTGAGTTCATTTAGTTTTGTTTTGCTTTCTGAACTTCATTGTAACTATTTTCCTTTTCTATCAAAAAATTTAACTTCCTCAGTATTTTTGAGATAAACAAGATAAATGAAATGCCTTGTAGGATAAACATAGCCCATGCCTGAGCTTAGTTTCCTAGTTAAAATTAAATCAATATGCTTTAAGTAAAGACTGTATACATCTGCTAGCCGCAGACCAGCTATTTGTAACGTCACAGGTCTTTTCCTACAAACAAAAGCAACAATTCAGCAGGATTTTAACTTGTAGCTTCCAGTTTTTACTGGAATCAGTAAAAATGCTGTACAAGAGATTGCTTGTTGTCTCTAATTGCAAAGATAATGAAAAGTTTTGCAAAAGCTAGCCCCCATCCTTGTGTCCCTATCCCCCCTTCTAAAAAGAAAAAGGAAAGGAAAAAGAAAAAAAAAAGAAAAAAGGAAGGAGAAGGAGAGAAAAAGAAAAAGAAAAAGAAAAAGAAAAAGAAAAAGAAAAAGAAAAAGAAAAAGAAAAAGAAAAAGAAAAAGAAAAAGAAAAAGAAAAAGAAAAAGAAAAAGAAGAAGAAAAAGAAAAAGAAAAAGAAAAAGAAAAAGAAAAAGAAAAAGAAAAAAGAAAAAAAAAGAAAAAAGAATAACAAAAAGGGGGAAAGGGGAAGAAAAAGAAAAAAGAATAAGAAAAAGGGGGAAAGGGGAAGAAAAAGAAAAGAGAATAAGAAAAAGGGGAAAAGGGGAAGAAAAAGAAAAGAGAAAAAGTAAGAAGGAAGAAAATAGAAGAGAAAAAAAGAAAAGATAAATGAAAAAGAAAAAAAAAAAGGAGAAAAAAAGAAGAAAAATAAAAGAGGAAAAACAGAGAAAATAGGGGGGTGGGGATGGGGGGGGGGGGGGGAGGGGAAAGGGGGGACAGAGCAAAAGAAGAAAAGAAGAAAATAAAAGAGAAAAGAAAGAAAGCCAGAGCTTTTGATACCACCCAGGAGGAGCCAAGCTATATATAAATCTTGCTCAAAAAAACAAAAGTAGCGATATCTTTTTGTAGTTTAATCCGTGCATTTTCCCCATACCCTACCTTCTTCTTTATGATTTAGTCCATGAAATATTTTCCCCTTTACAGTTCTTCATATACAAAGCCTTTTCAGCCTTGGTTTATATCCCATCAAGCCGAGTATTACAGAATTCCCCTGCAGCCCCCAAACCAAAAATGACTACCAGAAAAGGGAAAGCTGTTCTCTTTTTGTCCCTGCTTTGTTTACAGAGCTGTCAGTGGTTAGTTAAACTCTGCCTGGAATCTGGCATTTAAGGCCTGCTCTAAGATTGCTTCCTGTGCAGGGCTGGAGGCCTCAGCTTCCTCTGCAATCCTAGCCTCCACACTGCACTCACCCCCCACGCCCCCCCCACCATTTTCCAGCCCGGCAGTATGGGGCTGGCCGGAACGCAGCACAGCCAGCCTGCAGATGCGGGCCGACCTTCAAAGGGGTCTTAATAACTGCTTGCAGTTTACAGGGAGACAAAGCCAAGGTGCGTTTGGGAACTATTTGAAGCACTCTGTTTGCAGATACGGATCTGTCTTGCGGCTTTCGAACCATGCCCAGCGGTGCAGCGTCCAAGCGCACTCCCCGTAAAACCACCACTGGCATTAGCAAAACCTCCCATGACTTAAGGGAATCTGTGGCTTTCTCTGCCCCCTTTTTCAGATTAAAACACTGCTGAGGGCAGGGGTTTTGCGAAGATTATTTTATTAGTTTACTTTTCCTGGGGGTGTTTTTCTTTCTCATTTGTTCCTGGATTGGGGGATATAAAATGTTGTTGTTGTTAGTTTCTATGTGTTTGGCTGGCTGGGGTTATTCTGCAGAGGTTCAAAGGGAATTTTAATTTCGCAAATCTGATACTGGTTTTACAATGTCTGCAGCTCTTCTTATTTTTTTTCAATTTACAATTATACGATATATGTAAAAAGCAGGTTGCAACAAGACTTTTTTTTTTTTAATCTTGTGTTTATTTACACTTAGCCCCGTGGACACCTCGAAGAGCAAAGAGCACCAAATCTGCCATTCTTTCATTTCATCTTAGCCTACTCATGCAGCTAAATTCTGCCCCAGAGCCCTTACTAGAGGGACACATGTTGCAGGAGCAATGTGGTTCTCCCAGCTGGAAGGCAAGGATCAGAGGGGGGGTGGAATATGGCAGACAGCAAGTTCCAATCAGGATCCTGGTTTCTGTGTGCAGAGGGCAGCCTGCAGGAGGTGGACATGCATCACACAGCAGTGTTTGCTCTGTGGAGGGCAGTCACCACTGGGGCCTTAAAACAGAGCTGCTTGCTAGGCTGACACCTCTCATGCTAGAAACTGAGAGTTCCAAACTTTTCTTCCTCTCTCCGTCGCCAAGGCAGACATGCATTGGCATCTAACTTATGTGCACCTTCATCCCTTCTAACCCAGTGAGGTACCTCCCTTTCTCCACTTCTCCTGACCAGGGTATGTTCCTTCTCTCCCAAAAAAATGCAGCACTATGTACCCAGTTCCCTTTACATCCCCTCTTCGTATGTCCCAGCCCAGAACACTTCTGGCCCTTCCCACATGGCCTCAGCACCATCTCTCATCTCCAAAAGCTCCAGGTGTCTTCCTCATGAGGAAACTTGAGGAGGACGAACAACACCACCAAACTGTTTCAATTAATTCTCTTCTTTTCTATTCCCAGGGATGCAGGAGAGATTACACAGGGTAATAATCTTTGGTTCAATGACCTTCCTCCATCTTCTGGGTGCTTTCCTGTTTTTTGACACAGTTCAGATCAATTAACCTCTTGGGAGTACGTCTCAGGTTTGTTAAAGTGTGCTACCTTCTCTCCAAGGACTGAGGGCTCTTCATTGCATTCAGACTCACAAGCCAAATCACTTTTTCAAAAATGAGGAAGATACACAGGAGACTAAGGTCAGGTCATCAGTCCAACCTTTAGTTAGCAAAGCTACATCACTGCAAGATGAGTCATCAGATAGACAGATGGTCCCCTGGGAGAAGTCAGCTACTCAGTGCTGTTCACTGTCTTCCCCAAAATGATTTGTTATCTTTCAGCCTTTGTAAATTACTAGACAATAACTTCATCTCAATTAATCTCTCTAAAAATGTTTCCTGTATCCGCTGAAAAGGAGTATAGTTTCTCAGAGTGTTCTAGCCTCTAAGAAAACTCAAAAATCATTTTGCTTATAGATGGATGTACCAATTATTTGAAGTATTTCCTACAAATCATTTTGAGGAATGCACACATTTTTATGCTCTTTTTTTTTTTTCTTAATGAAAATTGGTCATGAGTGAAAACATCCTGGGTCAAAGCATAACATTCCACACAGCTCTAGGGCCTGCCTACAGAGACAAATGCGAAAACATCTCTGTGTAACCTTCCCAAATATAGAGGGTGTATTGGAACAGAAACAATAATGGGCCTCACATGTCCTGATAAAGGTATGCAAAGATATTTTTTATTATTATTCTTTATATCCATTTTTTCTTCTGTTACATATTTTTAATCATTTGATATCAAACAAAAAAATTAATTTTCTCACAAGAGGAAAACTATCCCTAAGAAAATAGTACTTTGTTTGTATTGTAAATGTATAAATTTTGCTTTCAGGAGTACGATGGAAAATATTTTGATATTGCCTTTTTTTTCCTCTGATTTGTTTCCAAATTCAACAAGAAGTCATAAAATTTTAATGATATCTTTTTACAGCAAATAGAAAAAGCTATCTGAAACTTTTTCACCTGTTTCATCATCCCTGATATCCATGTACATACACAAACTGCCAGAATACAGGCTACACATATAGTGAAAGGGTGCACCACAGAAATTGTCATTTTGCTGTTCTTGCACCAAAACAAAACCCTTAGCACCATTTCAACCTTTACACAATTGAAATACCACTGAAAGAATCCGTAGTGAATTCTTATGACTTCTCTACCACCAGACTCAGAAAGTACTTATGGAAAAATACTACAAACATTGATCTTTTTTTTCCCATACATATATATATATATATAATTTTTTTAATTAAATTTAATTATATTATTTAATTTGAATTTATATTATATTTATATTTATTATATTTATATTATATTTATATTAATATTTAAATTTATATTAATTTAATTTAAATTTAATTATTATATATATATACACATATATATATTTATATATGTGTGTATATATACACATATATATATTTATACACGCATATATATTTATTTTTTTTTAATACCTCCCAGAAGCTATTGAATGTAATTCTTGCTCAGGACCTCAGATTTTCCATACTTTCGTATCAGAGGATCTCCTCAGAGTCCCCATCTTTGATTCTGAAATGGAACCTAGAACACAGGACATTTTATGAACTCTGCAGTCTTCCTGAAGAGATGAGAAGACTGAAAAGGGGCAGATAAATGAAGTGGCTTACCTACAACATTTACTATTGCCAAATTATTTGAATCAGATTCACAACAAAGTGTGTGCCCTGCAAATAATACTACCTCCATACATAAACACTCTTCTAAACCAATACGTCTCTCCTTTTCATCTGTGTGCTTCACCTATTGCCTTTGATATTCATTTGACTAGTGTTTATTCCTAAAATGTGTTGAGTTTTTCACTGTCTTGCTAAAGCATGCTTCCTTTGAGGACAGACACACTCAATCCTTTTTGGTACAAAACATGCACATGCAAATCCCTCTCCCCTTTACGGCTCATCTCATGACTGACTTTAAAATATTGCCTTCTTGTAGCTTTCAGCAAGGTGGTAAATCAGAGGAATATGCAGTAATTGTAAATTGAATTGTAAATTACGTGACAAAATACTTCAGTGATAATTGTCAGGAGTCTACTTTTCGAAGGCAAACAGTAATTTGGCTAAGTGGAAATACATACACAGCCATATAGTGCCAGTATAGTGAGCTAAATAACCTCTTGCTCTGGCTGAGGTTTAATACTGTCCTCACACTCTCTCCCCAGCACTAGTGATGCAGATAACCCAGCATTCAGTAGGCCTCAAAAATGGATAAGCCAGGCTCATAACAAGAAGTGAAAATGCAGACTGCTAGTCAGGTCTTTAACCAATGGAGAGGCTTTTCTTTCAAGATCTGCCACACACCTTTCCATTACACTGAATGAGTGCTGAACCATAATATTAATGCCAAGCCTGTGCAACGGCTTCAACCTAGTAGAGCCAAGAAACATCAAGGCAGAGCACATTCCCTAATATAGTGCGGCTGCTCATTGCACTGGGCTGTAAGCCGGCCACGTCTGGTGACAGCACTGTGCAAGCACATGCCATCTTGCTTCCCTCCCAGCACAAAGAAACAACTTTGTAGATTTCCTCTTGGTGGCCTTTAGACAAACTGCCTGAAAGTCATGCCTCTTTCCTCACAGCAGGATCGTTCTCACTGCTCTGCCACTGGAACTGCCCAGAGCAACCTTCACGCAGAAACAGCTGCTAGGCAGATGGCAAAGTGACTACAACCTATGTGAGTGCTTGTGTTTGGTACTCACGCTGGACTTCCCTCTCAGCAGGTTGACATATTCTTCAGTAAAACATGAGAGCAGAATACAGCTTTATTGGTGGATGGGACCAAGGGGATTTGGCCTTAGGTTCCTTTATAACAGGAGAGATTTTCTGCTATATTTCCCTTCTTGTCTACACCATGTACAGTCCCCTCCCTTCCACAGCCCAACATGCCCCTCATGCTAGTGGCTGGAGCGAGGAACCAAAACAGATCAATCCTCCATTGCTTTTAGAAGGAAACAAAGAGAAGGGCTAGATTAGTAAAAAGGATGACTCCTAGAGTCTTCCTAAAAAAAGCCATGACCAGTTTCTATCCTCTCTTTTTTGTGTCCTGAGCAGCTGGAAACAGGAATGAGGCAGGATTTCCAGAAGAACAGAAATAATACAGAATAGGGCAGGTAATGAGGTGTCGCAGCCCACTGCCTAGCATTCAGGGTGTACCAGCAACTGTGGATACTTCTGCTCAGTTCTACCTCTGATTTACTTTACATCCTTGGACACTGAGCCGTAGTATTTGTGCCTGTTAGTCCTCCTATCAACTCTGCTGTCTGCAAATTCTCGTTGTGTACTTTCAGAATGCTGAAGTGACAGAACACTGGAACAAGCTGCCCAGAGAAGTTGTGGAGTCTCCTTCTCTAGCAATACTCAAGATCCAGTCAGACACCTTCCTGTGCAACCTGCTGTAGGGAAGCAGCTGTAGTAAGGGGTTGGACTCAATGACCTCTAGAGGTCCCTTCCAACATCTAAGATTCTGTAATTCCTTAAAGCACAACCAGGCCCTTCTTTTGGTCACAGAAGTGTAACTGTAACATCAGTACTGAAAAAATCCACACCCTACAGATAAAGGAGAATTTTCTGGGCTTTTCCTACAGATGGTTAAGAAAGGGAGGAATTCCAGCCCAACTACACAGTTTTTCTGCATGCATGCAGCTGAAATTCTGTCTTCCAACCTGTTCTCACTGCAGGATCAGATGGTAACACAAGACCCAGTTACACTGTCATCACTCTCTTTCTTTTTGGTATTCCTACAAAAAGGATCAAGTGTCTCATAAAGTCTCTACATAAACTTGAGACTGCAAACAACTTTGTGAGTTGCACCCCATTAAGTCAAATATCCCATTTTCCCATCCATCTCCACTTCAAATGTCCCAAATCCATGGCTTGGAGGTGTGGCTCTTTCAAATGTCAATAAAAAACCTGCCAGTGACAAGTATGAAGAGTACGTTGCTTCAGCTGGATACATGCCATGACATCCACTGTCTCCATGACAATCAGTGCCATCTTTTTCCTGCTTTTCCTGTCAAATAAGAAAATAGAATTTCATTCCCCTTTTGTAGCTGAGAGCAAGTCAAAGAGCAACACTCATTGTCCCAGTGCAAATTATTTAATTCGGCATCCATGAAATGCAGATAGGACAAATATTCTAGTGCCATATCTGAGAGAGTTAAAGTTCCTTAATCTATGTCCAGTCAAAACAACTAAATCTGTTTTCTATGAATATCTGTCAGAAAGCATTTGGAAATGATTTTCCCCACTCCCCTTTTAATTTTGTATTAGGAGCATCCAGCACCGCTCAGATCTTTCAGCACCAAGCACAACCTCACTGAAGTCAGAAGGTAGAATTCAATTAATTGAATACAATTTTATCCCAATCTATTCTGTGTTTTGTTTCATCTGACCTTGCTTTTTAGTCCTGAAGAACACTAGATGGAAGTCCACTGGTAGCCCACAAGACCACATCACAATCCAGGCCCTTGACCTCTTTGCTGGTGGCAGGCCCTATGTCAATTCCTGCTGCTGCAGAGTGAACTATATGAAAATGCTGTCATGGAGCTTTTTATAGGACATTATCCCTACCACAGAGTTCACTATTTGGAATTGCAAATAAAAGACTCCTATCTTTAAACACATCTGGTCAGGTAATCATTAAGACAATCTTTGAAGACATAGATGCATTTTTAGGTCCGTATCTCATATCCACACAGCACTGCAAAAGGAACACTACAGAGCTGTGTGGTCTTGGATGTGCCAGCAAACATCTATCTTGCTGCTGCTAACACTGCAGCACACTAATACACTTGCAATGGCAGAATCAGTCAGTTGTAATGCAAAGTGTCCATTTGTCTTTACTCTCTTAGGCAGATTGAGTATGGATATGCCATTTCCACTCCTTGTCTTTTTCCTACTACACTTCGACATAAGGACCAGGCAGAGCTTTGCCCTAACTCCCAGATTTGCATATACAGGTTCCACTCCAATCCTCAGTGACATGTCTATCATTTCCCGTTAGCAGACAAAGGAAGAAACAACATTTAGCTGGAAGCTGCTGGTACAGCCACTGGTTCTCACGTTAGAAGAATTGACCCTTGACTCTCCCCATCAAATATCCTCCAAAATATTTCAAATATGTTGTCCCCAAAGGTCTGAAGACACTGAAATATTATTCATATACAGATTAGAGTTGAAATCCCAGTCCTGTCCCTGGCAGATTTCCCAGAGACCTCAGTCAGAACGGGATTCCATCCTAGCAGGCCAAGTTTATCAGTTATGCATGTTAGAAAAGATCAGTGAGCTTTCCATGCATGCTGGAGGCTGATGTGCTCTCAGATTGTGCCAACATAGCTATGCTGTCCTCTTGTACACTTGTGCGTATGCATGCAAAGACAGATTTTCTTTTATTCCTGCAATGCTTATTTGTGAGAAAAGAATATTTTTATTCATATTGTCATCACTGAGGAAATCACCTTTGCTACAGATACAAAGGGCAGCTTAAAAGTGCACTGACCTTTCCTACTGTTTAATGATAATTAAGATAGCCTAGGAATGATAATGAGACCCAATCCAGAAGACCCAATCCAAAACACTAAAATGGGAGACATTTTACGTCTACAAAACAGCTTGTAAAAGTGCTTAGAACCAAGAAAAACTCAGACTTACACTCACTGCTTCTCTGCATTTAAACTCTGGGAGATGGGTTTGGGGGGCATCGTTCACTCACTACCCTTATCTTTCAGCTACTTTTATCAGCAAAGACATTCAGCTTCATCATTTTAATGTTATCACAAAAATGCCTACATCATGTATTGTCCTCTCCTGCATCCTCTTCCACAAATCTGTGGCCTGACTGATGAAACTTGTGGCAATGCCCTGGCTGTCAGCCAGCTCCATCTCCCACTGAAATCTCTGAGAGCAAAAAAAAGGGCCAAAGCCATACCTTCCAGCCAAAACCTTTTTGTCTTTTAATAACAGGAAGCAACTGACAAACATCACCAAGAAATGGATTAGGCCCAGCGCAGGTGGCCAAGGCTATACAGAAGATGGAAAATGCAGTGGCAATACATACAGGGCCTAGACTAATATCTGATCAGGCATCCACCAGGGAGGATGCTGCTCTGTCCAAGTGACGGAGCATTTCTACTGCACCAGACCTGGCACGGAAGCCAGCAGTAGCAGTGCAGCTCTCCATGCATGTTTCTGCTAGGAGGATAGGTTATACCTTCCCAAGCAAGGAGCCGATCTGGGCCAGCAACTGGTAACATAGGGAATGACCAACCTCTGCCTCCCTGACATCTACCACTCTGCTCCTGTCTCTCTCATTTTGTGTTTTTCTCATGTCCCACCCTCATGCCACCTCTGCTGAACTTCATCTCCACATGCAGTATTTCAACAGAACACTGTGTGAACTTACTTGTGCCCAAGTATGTTTTATGAGCACTTCAGCAGTCTGTTCATACTCTTTCTCTGCATCTCTCAGGTCCTGAATTAGAAAGCTAAAGTAATGCTGTTAAAAATAATAAAATATCCAGCTAGGTCTAAGGTAAAGCTCCAACAGAAACATTCACTCAGCCAGACTGCAAACTCCGCATGTTTTCTGGAACGCTTTAAAATACAAAATCATGATATATTAAGCTACACAGCCAGTCATAAAAATGTAATAGAAAATAATGTGAAGATAAATACAGCCAGCTTACTGTGGCTTCGTTTTTGCTTTTTTCAAGTACTTTTCCTGTTAAAACATGCAGCCCTAGGATCCAGCTCTGCCTAGTGCTGCGCATCATAAACTCTAATGAGGGTTGAGGACTCTGCTTCTTGGTTTACTAAACCAGCAATAAGCAGCAATACCAAGGTTTACTTGTCATTCTCTGCAATTTTAAATGAAAAAGAAAAAAGAAATACACCTTAAGTTCTTTGTTTTGCTGATCTTGTTACCCCTTCAGTGATACTAAGCATTTTGAACCCAAACAGTTCCTTGGAAAAAATGAAAGACAAATACTGAATGTCCTCTGCTTGTTGCTCTTTTATTTTAATGAATTAATCTTCTCTCCTGACTTCTATAAGTTTACTTTGCAAAGACATAGCGCCTGCCCCCAAATGATAGATACATTGCTGCCAAGAGTGCAGCTAGTCAGTGGCAGAACATCATGGAAATTTGTGGAATTCCACTAGGAATTAATCCAGCTGCAGAGCTTTCTAGTGGGCTTTTCCAGCTCACACTTTCAAAGTCATCTTAAAAAGTGAAACACAGATTGTTCCAGCCAAGTAATTTATCTCTAATAAACAGCAATTCTGTGTCATTTCAGTTAACAGCTGAGGCATGATGTCAGCACCAGCTTCAAAGAGGTAAAGCAGGGCAGCAAAAAATGCAAAGTCTTTTGACAGGACAAGTCAAACAAGGTACTGCAAAATAGAAGCACACTGAACCATTTCCTACATACAGAATTTATATTATATAGGCCTATCTTTATGATTTTAGCTGAAAGCCAGGGAACAATGACATAACACCACCACCAAGCCAGGAGAGCCAACAGCAGTGAGACTTCGGTACAACAGAAAACTGATGGGCAAGACGACACCCACATGCTGTGCATAAACCAGCATAAAATCCAACACAACATAATTGCAATATTTCCAGTTCTCCTTGTAAGACTTGTACAGAGTAGCTGCTAAATAATCTTGACAATAATCTGACTGCTATCTAGACATTCATGCATAGATGCTTGTTGCCAGCAAGTATAGTGGCAGCAGTACACTGACATCTCAATAATGTTTTATGCAACTGTGTGTTGCTTCTCAGGGAAATAGCATCGACAAAACTTTCACTAGAACCTGGCTCTGAGTCAATTAAACAAGACAGGTGAGGCCTGACAGTACCCTATACACTTAATGCTGGGAGCAGACAGACATATACAGTTGAGGGAGGGGAGATTTAGGTCGGACATCAGGGGGAAATTCTTTACCCAGAGTGTGGTGAGGTGCTGGAACAGGCTGCCCAGAGAGGCTGTGGATGCCCCATCCCTGGAGGTGTTCAAGGCCAGGTTGGATGGGGCTCTGGGCAGCCTGGTTTAGCATTAAACGTGGAGGTTGGCCCTGCATGTGGCAGGGGGGTTGGAGATTCATGATCCTTGAAGTCCCTTCCAACCCTGGCCATTCTGTGATTCTGTGATATACGCTTATTTTGTAGGAAGGTGATGAAGGAAAGTTATGCCTGAGTCCTATATCAAGCCAACAAATTGTTTCATTTTTTTTTTAGAAGCAGCACTTCAGACAATATCTGTGTGGTCCAGAAAGGAAAATGTTTGATTTTCCTTAAAAAAAAAAAAGAAAAAAATCTCTGTATGATCTGCTACTTTTCCTTAAGACCTCTGCCATAGGAATTGAAAACCCTATGGGGGTCCTCCAGCCTCTCTCATTGCAGTGTTAGGCCCATCCAGCAAGGAATGAGAGACAGAGAACACATGGTCAGTCACAGTCACAGTTCTGAGCACTGAAGGCACACACAGCACCTTTTTCACCAAGAGACAAAGCCGTGTCTTAGCTTTGTGCCGTGTGCATAGAAAGTGTTAACCAAAGCCAAACAAGGGTTAAAGTGAAGCGAAGACAACTTCCAATCAGCCATAAATGTTCTATAAGTAGGAAAGCAGCCTGTGTTTACTAAGCACATTATCTTTCACAGCTCAGTAACTTCATCTTTATTTACAGGCTTGCTAGGAAAAACATTGGTTGACCTACACCTTCAAATTTTACACCACCTTCAAAATGATGCAAGTAGAAACACAACTGTGCTTGGCATGAAGAACAACAGGCACATGTGTATGAAGGCCTCCCTTCAGTGAATGCGTCACTACTCATGAGACTTGATGGCGTGGCAGAGGTGGAAGACAACTAGAGACAATCTCAGTAAGGACACCCTATTCAAGATATGGAAGAAGAACTAGGAAGTCAATGGAACAACAGGCAAGGACAAGAGAAAAAAATAATAATTAAAAAAACAAAACAAAACAACCAACCAACCAAAAAGAATATTCCTGGAAAAGGAATATAGAAAAGGATCAACCTAAACTTCATATCATCACGTTTGAAAACAGAGGATTTTTACAATTCATACTTCTCGTAAAAATCCTAAAAATAACTTGCACCCTCAAGGTGAACAGAGAAATTAAAATATATCTAAAATGTATAAATTTATGAGTTCATTAATAACATGAGTAAATTAGCCAGATTTTTCAGTGCTTACCTGGGCTGAATCAAACCTTCACAACTTGTAAATACTGAGATGTGTCACTTTGGATGTTACTAAAGGATTCACTAAACATAAAAGAGAGGTTGGTCTGCAGTTAAATCATTTCTCCCTTGCTTTTCCTATGCTGAAAGCAGTTGAAAACCCAAGACATGCTTCTTGATATATCCCAGCTTTTTAGGAGTACTTAGAGAGTACAAATACTAGCTATGTAGCTGTACTTCACATTTGCAACCACATACCTTCACACAAAACAAGGTTAAAAACAAATGCATGAACATTTATAGGCCCATAAAATACATGCACAATATACCTTAAGGCTGTTAAATGTTATCACTTGCAAGATACTGAAAATGAATATCCACACAAAGATGGCACCAGTTCTCCTTGGCCAAGGCTCCTTTGCACAACCTCGTAATGTATTTCTTTCAAACCAAATGGTATGACAAAGGACATTAGGAAAACTGCCCAAAGAAAAGTGTTGTATAGGAAATGCACGTGACCAAAATGTCCAGAGGATGTTCGCTTACTTCAGAGGGGTGACATACAGGAGACAGATCTGAACTTTTGCTATCTATACTCCTGCTTTATGTCTTCATTACAGCATTTACATTTTAAAAACGGAGACAAATATCTCTGAAGATGGCTAAGCAGTTTCTTGATTTCTATTAAGTACCAAAAAGTAGTCCTGCCAATTGATTAATATTTAAGTTTCTACAACTTAATATGAACTTGGTTCCAAGAACTACATAGGTCTCCTTAAAGTATGTGTAGCAAGAAGTCAACGGTGTGCCAGCTGGCAGATTAAAGAAGCCATTAAAGTAGACTCCTACTGAATTTAAAGGATTGTTTTTCATCTTTTCCCTCTCTGTTCCACTACATCCAGATGTATTATTTAGGGAATATTTTCCAGCCCCAGTAAGAAAAGTAAAAGAAATGCCCTTGGCACTTGGAGAGTTTTTCCTCCAATGTGGTCTCCTGCTGCATTTGGAATTTATTCCATTACTATATGGCTTGCAGTGGTCCCAAAATACCTCTAACTATATGAAAAGATGGGAAAAGTGTGTTTAGGGTAGGTATGGTTCATCGTTCAAAAGCAGGGACAGCCTGAGGTGATTGGTCTGAATGTATGATTTTATTTGCACCATCATTATCCAGGTATGTCTCCCTACAATCCAAACCCTGCACTGTTACCATGTGTTACAGCTGGGAAAAGCAGAGCACACCCAGGTTAAGGACAAAGTCAACATGAGCCTCCAACAGGATGGCAGAGAAGATCCAGTTTCTCTGCAGACCTCGCAGGGCCTCAGTGCTGAGAATAAATCTGCAGTAAAACCCTGTGAATTCGCAGAACGGAGGCCTTCCGCATATCATTTTTCCTTCAGAGGTTCAAATGCTTATTTGAACTTTGTTGGAACTATCTGAACTTCATGACCTAGCAGTATTCATGGGAAGAATGATTCTACAATAAACTGTGGCATTAAATCTGCCCTAGTATAATCTGCACAGTTTAAGTTACATAATATTTCAGATAAAAACACCTCCTACAAGAACATTTCAGAGAAAACCTTCAAAAGATCAGAGTTGTATCTGTTTGCTATGGGCATTTCAGAATGATTGGGACTACTGGCAGCTGTAAGAAGAGCACTGGGTTTTGAAATGCCTGGAAAATACCTTTTATTAAACTGTAATTTAAAAACAAAACAACCAAAAACAAAACAAAACAAAAAAACCACCACCACATATACTTCTTCAGAATTTCCATTCCTGGGTAGTGAAATGAGTTCAGCCACGTAAACTTGCTACTGAACTAGAAAACAAAAGGTCTTTAAACCAAGTACAGGCACACAGCCAGAGAATGCAATGGTCAGGTTTGGAGTTGCTGGTGACTCCAAACATCTCTCCCTGCACAAGTGAGGAGCTTCTGACGCCTGCTCAGACCCTGCTGGTCCCACAGGGGAGCAGTCCCCTCAACATCCAGCAATGGTCCTGGTCTATATACTGACTTCTGAATTTGGCTCAAACAGTTTGATTTACTGAAAATGTTTCAGGAGTCAGAAATATTCCTTGCTTCTTTGGGGGCAGCTTAATCCTAAATTGTATGAAATGTAAAAATTGCATTTTGTACATATGCTTTGTTTCTAATGCCCAGTATCCTTAAGGGGACTCCCTTGCTTGGCTAGCAGTCGGGATTCATTAGACCTTTCATAATGATTCTTTCTGGTGTGCAGAGATATGATGAATCTCAGATGTTTAAATAGCATATAACAGTGCTCCATTGACCTTGCTGAATACAGTTGGAGGGAAAGAAAGGTAATTTTCCTCAAAGAAATGTTAAAAATGTGTCTCCACTACAGCACAGATGCGGAGGATAAAGAAACTCCAGAGGGATTAAAATATTTTAGATTAATTTGGAAGAAGGCCACATTGTGTAAAGCCTGGTTAGTTTTGGCCTTTCCAATTCCACGCCATATAAACAAACCCATTTAAACCGCATTTGTTAGAAGGAATGTTAAAAAAAATAATCCCCCAAAGTAGCTGTAACTCAAATGACCTCCAGTTCTGTATTCGCTTCTCACTGCATAAAGAACAAGCGTATGAAAAATATATTATAACCAGAGCTTTTGCAGTTGTTGTATGATTCATATTTCTTGAAAATGAAGTCATTGAATAGAGGCTGGTTTCCTCAAGCAAATTATTAAAGCAGAAACAAGGTTAGATATGGTAGGTTCTGGAGCCTGCTTCCATAATCTGTCCAAGTTCACTGGTTATAAGCAGTTTCTTCCACCAGTGTGAGCTCTGTTTTAACAGGGAGTCCGATTGTTTTGAGATATGCATCGTATCCTTCATTTTTTTAGGGGGGGGAAGGAGGGGGGGGAGAGAGATTTTCAGGTTTTTTCTTGGTTTGATTAGTTGGGAGATTTTCTTAGTTTGTTTTTTTTTTATTATTATTTAATTTTGTTTTTAAATTAGAAGGATAGGAAGATTTTGCTTTGGTTTTGATGGAGAAAGGAAAGGGAAAGGAAAAGGGGTGAGGGGGGAAATGACATTGATTATGATCATGGGTATATAAGGATTAATCTAATGTTTAATGCACCAATGTGTGTGGAAGAATCAAGTCCTTAGCATTTACTCATTTTCAAGGATTAAATTTACCTTTTCAAGGAACAAATTTACCTTTTTTTTGCCTGCAGAGTCTTACAAAGAGACAAAAAAAAAAAGAATGTGGTACTAAACGACCATGAAAAATAAACAGTTTCTGACCCATCTGAGTTAATTTAGATAAGACACAAATGAGGGTAGTGGTGAGCTACCCAGAGGAATTACAGCATGGAACATGCTGTGAGTCATTTTGCATGATTAGCTTCTGCAAAACAGTGGGCACTTACTGGGACTTTCCTTATCATAAACCATGCATGAAGAATACTCTTATATCTGCCGTTTGAAATGAAAAGTGGTCTCTTGTAGTCCCAGTCATCCTTGAGTTCTTGAAATTTCTCTCCCCTCAGAGGACATGAGGCAGATGGCATAGCCAAGGACAATACACGATCTTCTCTTTCACAGATACTGAAAGGAGCCAACATCATTCACTACTGACTGTGACCATCTTGTAGTGAAACATGGAAACTTTACTGAAGTTCAGAACAGTAAAACTCAACAGTTCAGAGTATAAAATGAGAGGAAAAGTCTAGTTCATCACAAATAATTTATTTACACAGTAAATAGTAAGATGAAGGTTAGCATCTTACTGCAGCTAGTATACGATGCTCTGGATACGACATTGTAAAAGGTGCTATGATGGTTCTGACATCACAGGTATAAAATTCAACAGTGATAAAAGCATCTTCAGCTATCAGACATTAGCACATCGTTTGCTTGCTACAATGCAACTGGTTTTAATTTTCCATGCAATATTTTTTTCCTATGAATTGTTGCAGCACATTAGCAATAAACATGTCCTTCAGCATCTTCTGCCCATTTTTATTTCGATTGTTTCCATAACCAGCACTCTGCTCCCACACGCAGCTTATCAAAAAATCAACTCAGATTCTTGAACTTCTTGTGGCTGGGTTTTGTTATTTGAATGTCATGGATGGACCTTTGTTGACTCTACACGTTCATGAAAACAAGACGTTCTCTAGTAGCATTGACTATCTTGGTAACACAGATTTTAAATAAATACTTCATATAATTTCAGAAACATATGCTATATAGTAAAAGTACATGTTTGCAACAGAGATGGCTAAGACCTGTTTATTAGCACTTGGAATTTTCAGTGTTGTGCTTCACTTTATCACCAGTAATACATCAAAAATACAACAGCCATTACATACTAAGCTTTCCTTTGGAAATGTATTCAAGTGTATTCCAATAAGTTTATGAGTAAAACTATTTTGCAACATCCTTAACTTTACTTTTTCATTCACATCTGCTACAATTCTATATCCACATATCGTATTTTCACTGCTACTTTGGTAGCATTTGCATTTGTCCTCTGTTCTATCTCATGCTGGATTTATATAGAGGCTTCTCTGCTCATGCAGAACTTGTGTGACAATTTTTGCCACAGACAAAATACAATCAAATCATTCTAACATGCACCTGAAAGTATGTATGCTCTATGGAGAATTTTCCCATTTTCACCTCAGCAGTGGTATCTTTTCTTTGAGGAGAATAATTTAAAATTTGGAAGGAGCAATTTCCTTCACATTGCTCATAGGCCTAAAGTTACAGTTTAACACCGGCATCAGTAACCATCAGTCCAAAAAAGTCTGTAAGATGCTCTGCCAATTTTTGTTTCTCCTAGTAATTTGAGTGTAAATGTGTTCCCTCTTAGTATTCCTAGTTAGACACCAGCATACTGATATCATGCCTCCCTTGTTGATATTACCCATATTTGTTCAAATGGAGCATGTCTGCTATCTGTAATACTACATTTTGAACTCCTACCAATGATTTACTGGCTCTTAGTCAAGTGGCAGAAGTAAGATTAATTCAGCCGCTTAATAAATCACAGAATTTCAGTTTAGTTACTACACTGCAGCCAATTTTATGTTGCCTGAAGTATTCAGAGGATATGTTAAGGTCATACAGAGACACACAGCAGGGACGCAGATGTACGGTGATGTGAAATCACACAAGTGCCTTTGCTCAGAGCTGTTTTGGTTTATGAATGGGCTTTATGAGTGCTGGTAACAAGGAAAGCCCAGGCTGCTTTCACACGGAGCTCCCCAGCTTCGCATTCCCATCCTCTGGGCTGCTCGTACCACATTCCCATCCTCTGGGCTCCCAGCACCCACCCAGCTTTGGCTCTGGATGTGCAAGGAAGGCTACATGCAGCCACTAAGCACCAGAAATAAGTTAAGACCCAAGATGTGTTTGCACAGAGCTGGCTCTGGTGTCTGTGCTATCAAATAACCAGCTGTTGGTTGTTAGCTTGTTAAAGAATTCTGTAAAGAATTCTGTATTAGGCTTAGTTTGAAATTTAAAAAAAAAAAAAATAATAATAATAATAAAAATTTAACTGGTAAGTTAAAAATAAATGTGGGAATCAAAGAATAGAAAATAATTAATGAAACTAAATATGACTTTGAGATTTGTGATTTCTTTTTTTCAGACTTTTCTTGGGGTTTCCTGTTCAGTGTTTTCTTTGTGCTTGGAAAGAAAACAGCACTTAGATTATCTTCCATTTTAACACAAGGAAAAAACTTGACAGAGATTTGTCTCTTGGTGATAAAGCTAGCAAAAATAGAACACTTATGATAACCCAGCCTT
Source organism: Tympanuchus pallidicinctus (assembly GCF_026119805.1). Taxonomy (NCBI): domain Eukaryota; kingdom Metazoa; phylum Chordata; class Aves; order Galliformes; family Phasianidae; genus Tympanuchus; species Tympanuchus pallidicinctus. Next base: position 2,268,525 of record NW_026294802.1, read on the forward strand.
TGAAAAACATCAGCAAAGAGCCCCTCGAGCTCCACGAACATGTTGCAGACTGTACATGTCACATAACTAAGGACTACAATGTTTTGCCTGAGGCTCCCACGTTTAACAAAGAGAAACACTGCTTTCAACAAAAGATGCTGTTCTAGTTATGTGCCCTTTCACCCCGACAGAGAAACAGCTGGTATCATAAAGTCACAGCTAATTTGTATCATGTCTGTGCTAACAGTCAGATCCAGTTTGTATCAAACTTTCAAAGTTAGACTTAATACCAGTTGATGGATGACAGCTTTTCTCGCCTTCCCCTTTCTCAAAACATATCCAAACAGTGCCCCTCATAAAAACCCCCAATTCTCAAAATATAGATGGAATCTTTTATGTTTTACAAAATGAGCATATGCAAAAAAAAGTTTAACATTAAATCAGTAAGTCAAAATTCCTGAAGAAGAGTGAGAAAATTACACCAGGGGTTCTGCAGGTCTGTGACAAATAAATAGAGCTTAAGACAGACATGTGGGTACCAAGCGGAGTGGAAAAAAGTGGGGAAAAACATCTCTCTAAAAAAAAACCAACAACTTTGCCTCAGGTAATCTCTTGCGTTTGGGGTATCTGTTGTCCTAAATATATTTCAGTCTGCCTACAGAGACTTTAAGGGCTTTCTCAAGGTCAACACTCAATAATTCAGGAAAGGCCAATTTTAGTTCTTTTTTTCCTTTTTCTTCTTCTTCTTTTTTTTTCTTTTAAAGGGAGCTGTTTCTCATTTATGGTATTAAATGTCATCCACTCTCATTTTAAGATGCCCAAAGACGAATGCCTGAGCTGTGCAAAGGGACTCACGTGAAAGGGAGATTCAGGCCCTTAACAGCTCCAAACCTGCAGTGCTCTTGTGAGAAAGAGCTGCAAAGATCAGACTATTCTTGGAAAATAGACATAGAGGAGCTTCCAGACACAAGGAGTTCAAGCTCAGTTCAGATAAACATCTAACAGCGCTGGGGCACTCCCGAGGCTACCCTCCACAGCACCTGAGACTACAACATTTTCTTTAGATGAGATACTCTCTTGAGGCTTCAGATTCTTTCTGCTTCCCAATGATCTAGAATTACTGGACCAAGCCTCTTTCTTCCCATGATGCAAAAACACCATCAAAACGTATACAAGAAAAATCTCACAACATCCTCAGAAGAGAAGAATACTGCTTTGGAAGTTCTGTTTCCCAATGCTGTTCAGTAGTACCATTATCTGGGTTCCAAACAATTGGCTCCAGGTACCTGAGATAAAGTTTACATAGGGGACCCATCTAAGTACTTGTAGCAAACAACATCCCTGGGAATTTCATAGCAGCAGTATCTGTAATGCACTTCTAAAGTGGCAGGAGATCTTATTGTGAGTGAACTGAGAAAGGGCAGTTGTTGAAGAGTGAGGAATCCCAGCTCCCATCTTTCCCTCAGTGCATGCATTTCCTGCCTTAGAAGGTTAATATTGCACAGAAGACAGTAAGATACAGCTTCTGCTGTGCCTAAGCTGTGCTTGGCACAGGTTTGTGATGGACTCTTTGCCAGCTAACAGAGCCAACGCACAGCATGCTCTTGCCACATCCTCTCCAGCGAGCTATATCTGCTTCCTACCTGCTGGGAAGTTGCAGATAATCAACTCCACTCCCTTCACTCCAAGCACAGCAGTGAATCTGCCCCTACATACGATCCCTGAGCTTGTTCAGTTTGTTTTTTTCCTCTGTACTTAAACCTCTGTCTTGCAAGGCACAATTTATTAGAAGCAGATTTCTTTTTCGCTACTCAGTGTCAGTTTTACAATTCTTAGGTGGTGTAATTCCTGGAAAATAAAAAATGTTCTTTGCTGAAAATTTTTGATAAGTCACAGCAGGTTTACTTGTTTTGAGTCACCCTGAAATGCAGCATGACTTTCTATGTCAAAAATGATGCTCTGGTTTTGTTTCAGCTGCCTCTTAGCTACAAATTTCTTCCAAGTGGTAAGACTTGTAGAAAATGACACCCACAAATTTGGCTCAGCAGCCACTGAATGGCAGCCATCAGATTTTCATGGGTCTGTGAACTGCATCAGAAAGGACACTGTTATTCCCTAGGCTTGATTCCCTGGTTTTAAACCAAGCAAAACTCCAAACCATTGGCATTAAAGCCTTTTCAGAAATGCAACGTTGCACAAAAACTACCAGGTTCTCACCATACCAAAAAAAACGCCCCAGCTATGTGTAGAGATTGCCTGAAGTTCTTGCACCTAGTTTTGGTGCTTCGTATCCATTTGCAATCAGCAGGGAGAATGGATAAAAGAAAGGAGACCACCCACTCATCTTTGTGTAACTCACCACAGCAAAGCCTCAGAAAAAATTAATCTTTTGAGATTATACAGAAATGCTTTCAGTCCTGAATAATCAAGAGAAAGGCTGGAAAAAACCTTTCTTTCACAATCTTTTCTAATGGCAAATGTCTTAACAAAATGTACATTTCCAAGGAAGATGAAAAAGATAAAAACCAGTCTTCACTAGCCAGTGTGTTTGAACCTTAACCTTATATGGTATCACTTCTTTCTGAAAGTAATTTGAAGAAGCATGTCTGTTTGTCTTCCAAAGTCAGATTTGCCTTTATGTGATAATTAAGAGAGTTACAGATCCACCACATGTATACTGAACTATACTGATGTATTTCATACCTACATATGGAGATATGCTCTGTTTCTAGTACTTCAGTGAGGTAATACTTGTTTTTGCCTTTCCTAATTATTGTAATGGTCCACACCATCTTCTTCTATGATTTTTCTAAAGGCAACTACTTGCATTTTTTGTGGTATTTTCCATGTCCCCTAGAGTTCATCCTTCCATGTGGACAGATTTGCAATTTGGAAGAGAAGGTCAAGTGTGGAAGTTTCTATCAGGTTTTGCTTTTTATTCTTGACAGAATTCTCCAAGCACTTTGACAAGTTCAGAACAAGTGCATCGACAGAAGAGGCTCCTCTTGCATCCTCCACTTGGAGCAGATGAATTGCTCATTGAAGGACAGTATACTTTGAGATGCAACTTAGGCACCAAAGTAAGACACCAGGTCAGAAATACAATGAAGAGTAAGTCTCAGTTTTGAACAACTGAAGTGCTTATTTCAATACCACAGTCTTCATGCTCAGGTGTATCTACAGACACAGCTCCAGCTGCTGAACTGGCAGAAAAACTCTGGAGGGTGGAAACTATGGCTTCCCTGTCCTTGGATCAAAATTTTAGGAATTTAGATAACTTATGAATGCACCACCCAAGAAAGCACATAGAATAGAATCACAGAATCAAAGAATCCCTGGAATTGGAAGGGATTTTTAAAGGTCATCTAGTCCAACTCCCCTGAAATGAACAGGGACATGCACAATAAAATCAGGTTGTTCAGAGCTTGATTCAGCCTCACCTTGAAAGCATCCACCACATCACAAGGCAACCTGTTCCAGTGCCTCACTGCTCTCTTTGCAAAAGACTTTTCCCTTATGTCCAATCTAAATCTACCCTCTTTAAGCTTGAAGCCATTTTCCCTTGTTCTATCACCACAGACCTTCCTAAAGAGTCTATCCCTTGGGACATGGCAACATACATTCAGTAATCTCACTGGAAGAAGTGCTTCATGGGAAATTACAGAACATTTAGTCCAGTCCTGAATCAGAGTTTCTCAACCTCAAATATCAAAACTTCTGACAAACTGTAAAGCCCACCTTATGTCTGGCTTCAGCCTTGAATACCCCCCAAGTCTCAAAAGTAAGGTAGAATTCCAAAACAGCAATCAGAGCAGAGAACAGCCTGCAACAATTATCAGTCCATTCAACACTTGCACAAACTTTCTCAGAAGCATATGCAAACTTAAATTTGCTTCCCCAAGGAGAACAACAAAAACAACTAAAGGGGCCCAGACCCAGCATTCTTGATTGAGGGAGGCTGCTGGAGATGAAAGGAAACACAACACGTCTTCAGTCTTCAGCCATGCTTCTCTCCTCACTACTCTTGCAAAAAAAAAAAAAAAAAAAGAAAAGAAAAGGAGGAACAGAGCAGAGGTAGAGTGGAATAGGCAAATAGAGGGTATGGGACCCAGCATAGAGAATTAAAAGCTTTCTGTACCCTGAATTAACAAAGATGGTGGTGCCTAAGGGAGTTGCCTTGACCTGGTGCAATATCTGTGATCCCACCTGGTTGCTGTCACAGACATTGCTTAAACTTGGAGCCAGTCATCTGTATGTCTTCAATCTAGAATTTCCATATATTCAAGGGGATGAAGTTTATGCACATCATAAACACATAAAGAAGAAAAAAATAGAGCTAAGATACACATATTGAGAATAGTCAGAAAACATGGTTACCTGGAATCTCAAGACCCCTCAAAGCCCACACTTGCTCCAAAAAGACAAGTGAATTTGATTTGAATACAATGTAAGAATCTCACAGCAAGCAGAAAACCTGCTGAAATCCAATGAAGAAATAAAAATAGCTACTAGAAGAACAGCCAAATGCCTACAAAGTGAGTATTATAAAATTCGAAGATTCGGACTTCAAGATAATATTCAAAATAAAATCCTATAGCATCTACTCTGAAAACAGATTGTGGTAACAGCAGCCCCACATGAATAAATGTTCAAGACCTGATTGCAGATCTGCCTACTAGCTTTGGATTAGCCCCTGAAAAAGCAGGTAAGCACTCAAGGAAAAAAATAGAGAGACAAAAGTTTTAAAATAATTATAAAAAAGAAGTGCTGAAACACTATTGAATTTCCTCTGGCAAGGAAGTCTGAGGTAAATACTTTAATCATACTCACAGGAAAGCAATCAGTGGAAATATTCTGAACCTCTCAGTAATGAACCAGATGCTGACGAAATCAAAGTGCCGAGGAACTGGAGGTGGTCACTGTAAAGAAATGAAAGTAAAGAATGTCATTTAGCATATCGCAAATATGAAAAATGTATACCTTCGGTAAGGTCTTTCTCAGTAAAAACCCAAAACCCTTTTTTTTTTAATGTGGAATAAAATAGAATAAAATGGAAAAAATTCTGCACAACAGATGAAACGCAGTATCAGCTCTATAAGCTACAAATTAACAAAGCAGACTGATCTCCCAAAAGCACTCAATGTCACAAAAACCTCTTAAAGAAGTGAAGCTGATATAGGCTAAGCAAAACTATCTTTTGTGATAAATAAGATACAAAGCAAAGCATCACACTAGTAGTGAGGTGCCTCAACAGAGAAAGGTTTCCAGTGGACCTCCCTAGGCATTGGATCGGATGCCCCGAGAAGTGGTGAAGTTAGGAAGTGCAATTTAAGCTCATTGTGTGGGACCATATTAATTTCTGCTTAATTACAGGAAACCCACAGACTCTGTGGGACTCTTGATATAAATAGCTATTCATTAATTTTTAAAAATGATTTTACAGTCTGATCTCTTAAGTTTTATAGGCACTTGTCTGTGATTTGTATCACTGAAAATGTTGAGGTTGATCAAAAGCAAGATTTTGATTAATTTCATTAAAACTTTCCATATTAGAATCAAGAGATCAGAATCCTCTTTTGATGCTTACTGTTACAAAGCATGTGTCTCACAGCAGAACACAGCACAGTAAGAGCACATGTCTAACCCTCAAGGTCTGAGAAGAACAACCAGGAGCTCCAAATCACCATCAGCTCACTAGTTAATAACAATTACAAGCAAGAGAATGTGTGTGTTATATCAGTTTACAGGGTTCTAACTTATGTATAGCATAAAACCCTTCCAAGTCACTGAATTCACCTGTACTTTTTCACCAACTAGCAAAGTTGACTTTTACTCATTTCTGTTTTTTTAATATGCATCACCTAATGCACAGCAAGATATCAGACGTGGTCTGAATGTTGTGAAGGTATATGTTACATGGGGTCCTGGTTACAACAGGCTGTTTCAGCTGCAGACTTTGCTTTCTTCCAAACTCTTCAAGATTAAAAATAAACAAAATAAAAAAAAATATGGAGACAGCTCATGTACAATCACAAAGACCTCTACTGCTATTTTTCTTTAACTTGCTCCATCCTAAAGCATCATTTGTCTGCATTAAACTCAGCAGAATATTTATTATCAATAAAATAGCTGAAATATATTTGTTCACTATTTGTTTTCTGAAAGAACATCTGTTACACCACAGTTCTACTGTGAGCTTACTATGAAGGCCTAAGAACATTTAAACAAACAGGACATTTCCATAGATTTTAAGCATGAACGAAATTCAGGTTGAACTCAAAAACCAGACTTCGTTAATCTAAGCTCTCCAATCCAAGAGAGATCACTAGGGTTTGGACAAAATGGGGGCTGTAATTTTCTGTGGTAAAAATGGCAGATTTTTTTCTCCATACTAATTTTTCAGTCCTCCGAATTCCCCCAACAATAAACACTGTTATACCCTCATGTTCATTCCTCCCTACTTTACTGATGAGGTCCATTTCACTGGGTAGCCTTGAATAGAAATGAAGTTACAAATCTCAGTAGCCAAAACTATATTCTTCAGGTGCTCCATTTTCTCCAATATCTCAATGGCTAGGGTTACAATAGGGTTTGAATCAAATCTCTTCCAGGATGGATTTTAACCTACATCTTCCTAAAGAACACTTTAGCACTTGGATATACATTCCAGACCTTTCCTGTCAACATGAGTGTTAAGAGTATAGGAGAAGCTGTAACACGGTAAAGGCCCAATCAGCTCTGATAGTGGCCCATATAAAATCTTTACAGCATAGCATAAGAACAGGGAAAAGACAGAATGATGATTCCCACAAATATTCCTCCAGCTTACAACTGGCAACCTCCAGAATGTTTGTGTCAAAGGTGGAATTTGTGTATTTACAGTTCTCCATGGCAGCGTTTTTCCATTATTATTTCCAGTAGCTGCAAACATTCAGCAAAATCCCATAGCAGAGTGTCCCACAACATAATTACATGCTGTGTGAAGATATAGTTCACTTTGGACATGTAATTAAACCTCCAGAGTGACACTTAGGCTCAGCTATGCCACTTCCCAGCTGAAGGTTCACTCACCTAATGCACGGTTATCTGTGGTACCCAAATAGGAAGCCTTCCTCATTGCACCACATATAATGGAGCAACCCCAAATTACCCAATAGCAACATAGTTAATAATCTGTTACGGAAATAGCACATCTGGGTTTCAGGCCCAATTACATATTTAATCATTTAGGAAAGTGAAATAACATCAGTAGGAGAGACTTGAAGCACCATAAAAATAACTATTCATTATAGTTACAGAGAGTGGACTCCAAAATTTCTTTGGACAAAGGAAGTAACCCAGTCTAATGGGTTATGCGTTAGCAATCAATTAGATAAAAGGATTCCTTTGGTCTTTAAAAATAGTATTGCATCAGTTTAGCTTGCAAGACACCTCTGGAGATCACTTAGTCCAACTCCTTTTTCTGAGCAGCTTGCCTGGGTTCATGTTCAATTGGGTTTTGAATCTCAAAAGATGGAGACTCCACAGCCTCTATGGGCAAATTCTTCCAGTCTTTATCATTTAAAGTTATATATATGAATTATGTCAAACTGCTGTCTTCTGGTTTTCAATTTGTGTCCTATTCACCACAGTGTGTAACTGGGCACCACAGAGAATAATCTAGTTCCATCTTTTTTGCCATCATCCTCCCTCATTCCCTCAAAAAGACAGAAAGCAGCTGTTAAATGTGAATCTCATTCCAGTTACAGCCATAATCTTTGTCTGTAGATTACAGCACCAGCTCTTGTGCAAACCATGTTTAAATAAATAGTATAGATGAGGTATTTCTTTGCTTATCCATTCCTTCCAGATCTCCTTTTCCCCTTTTGGTTTTTGTTTCAGGATTGACAGATACTTTATTTACTTATGAAGACAATCACAGAGAGAACTATATGCTAGTGCACAAAGGTGGATTTTCATTAGAGTATTTAGCAAATAAGTATTGTCAACAGAAGAGGGGCAAAATAAATCTGATACACATCCATTACTATGCAAACAGATGCCCCAGGAATTTGTTTTCCAGGAAGAGCTAGAATGGGGAGGTGTGTTATCTCCTGTAAACGGCTCACCTAACCACTTCTGAAAACTTATCACTACATAACATCAGCAAAGTAAATAAAAACGCCTAGTAAGTCTCTTGCAGCAAGACACTTAAGTGAGAGATTAGTTTTAAAGTCATGCTTAAGGCTCATTGTCTTCAGGCAAAGTACACACTTGCTTGTTGTCCTGAATGCAATTTAGCCCTCTCTGATCTTTACTTCCAAGAAGGCAGAAGCCATCCTCAAGTTCTCAGTTTCTCTGTTACTTTTGGAACTATGACCACAGAAGTATTGCCAAGCCCCAGCTTTCTGGGTACCATAAAGAGAACAGGACAAAAACGTAGTTCTTACCTCCAAAGAGTTTATAATCCAAGTACAGGCAGGACAAAACTACACATTATAAATTTGTGATCCAGTAGTATTCTCAGAGAACTTAATATAATACTATTATATTAATACATTATTAAAGAAGTTAAAAGTTCAAGTGCTATCTTAACCTCAGTTAAAAAAAGAAAAAATATAATTAAGACAGATTTTGAGTGAAATATTTTCATCTTCTAAATATGTAGCTCCATGTATGTATCACTCAGTTTTTAAATGTTATGAAGCCCTGAGTCCATTACTTTATCTTTCTGCAGCCTCATGTAAAGAGGATTTTGGTGATGAAATAAGTGCAGATACATATGGAGAGCATGAGCTGCAGGAAAAAGTTTCCCACTCTTATATTTTCTGGTTGAAAATGTAAGTTCTGGTTTCTAGATTAGGAACAACACAGGCTGTGCAACATACAGGGCTGATGGTCCTGGTTGTCCAGTTGTGTTCAGGGTCTGGAGGTCAGAGAAGAGGAAAATCATGCTGTCAGCAGTGCCTCTTCCAGCCCAACTGGAAAATATATCAGATATCTGAAGAGCAGAGAGGAAAGAATTCCTTGTCTAACATTCACTTGCTCTTTGAAGTTCAACTTCCTGAACACTTTCAATGCTGAACACTCCCAATGTTATGAGCATAGCAGTACACAAAATTGTTTGCCAGAAGAGGGCTCTGTGAGAACCTGAGCATATCACATCCCATGTGAAAGCTGCCCAATGAATGTTCTCTATTACAGTCTGAATCAGAGCTTATAATCATGATTGTTTTTTTTAAAACAATGCCAGACAGCAACATACATTAGGTGAGAGAGTCTATGAAGGAAAAAGATTAATCTTTTCCCTTCAGCCCAGCTGCTAACGTCCTTTCAACAGCAACTCATCTGACCTACAAGGTTTCAGGAAATAGCATATTTCTTGTCAACCATCTTAAAATTCCAGTTTTCCTTACATAGATCACAGCAGTAGAATATCCTAAGTGTCTGGTGAACAATCACACACAGTATTATATCCTTAGTGTAAGTGAGCTACTTTTAGATATACTGATGTATACGAATATATAGACTTTTGTTTTACATAGCCTGGCATGAGTGAGACAAAAGAACTGAGGTAAAACATGACCAAAAGGCAGGACTAGATATAGCTCATAACTAGTGGAAGTAAACTTCAAGTTCTTCGCATAGTTATTCCTGAAAATAAGCAAAGTATGTGTACGTCTGAGCAGATGTGGGCTGGAACATCATCCTCTGCTACTCAAATATAGCACTTGCTTCCTTCTTTGGCTGTGTGCACTAAGCAAAAACCATTTGCTAACTGCAGGGGCATCCATGTGAGCAAAAAAACAGAGGCCTCATCTCTTCCTGCTTTGTTCAGGGCTTACTAAGCACAGGAATAAACAGAGGTTTGTGCTCTTTGCTTGTTTCACACAGGGGCTACTGTCACATAGATATCAATGGCAGCAGGAATAGACCAAATCTGTTCCAGAACATTTGTTCTCATGTAAGCCTGTCCCACCAACAAAGAAGGAACATGTGCAGGAAGGAAAAGCTGATTCAGGCAAGGTCTTTCCCTTTCAGTTTGATCTGGAAGGATGAGCATTTTTAAATTTAAAAATCAAAGCCTACCATGTTCCTTTCTGATCATTTGGAGATTGAACATGAGCTCCACTACATCACTGGCAGTTCACACAGGCGTGTCTGCTACATAACATGCTGTCAGAGGAAAACATTTCCTGATAAGACTTCTCAAATTCCCTGCAAATCTACATCTCCCGAGATATGCACTCAACTGGCTGCTGCAAAGCTTTTGAAGTGTCTGCTATAAACTGCCATAAGAACTGCAAGAAGAGTGATATTCAGCGTCACATTTAGAGAAGGTTTACAGCAAGCCTAGAGCTCTGATCCAAATATTAATAATTCATAAAAATCATTGCATAATAATTCAAAAAATAATATTGCAACACACAGCAAATGGAAACTGACTGATTTAAAGTATATTTTGACAGCTGCTAGCATCATTCAACATGACAAATGAAGGAATTTGCTCAAAAAAAGTAAAGAACTGCAGAAGTACAGCTAAAAAATATCTGTAATAACAAAAAGCTTGTGCCTTGTGAAAGCTCCAACTTTCTTCACTTTCATGTCTTTTGAAGTTATCGAAAATGAACATACTGCTGGGATGGGTGTAGGAGAGAGAGAGTTACAGGGAACATTCTGCAAGTTGCGAACTTTTCAGAGAATTCTAACTAATGGCATTTTTTAGAAGAATTCTGATTGACAGGATTAGTGCCAGCACTAAAAGTTACTATTTGGAGATCCTGGAGCTCATAGCTCCCATAAAAATAGAGCAGTTTAGAAAAGAGCTTTGTGCAAATGAAGGCATTCCCTCAGCAGGGAAAGTTCATGTGAACCTCTTTATGTGGCTTTCCTTCACATGGGTTTTTCACTGGAGATGGGATAACAAAGTCCCTGGAGGATGGTCTCCCTGGAGTGCAAAAGAATTGATTCAAGTTTTCTAGGTTAGTCCTTGGGGAACATTTCTATAATGAGCCAAAATGAAACTCCAAGAATGAATGTTCCCAAACTTTGTGGAGGGGAACATATGGTTCCACTTTCCATGCTTCAGGATTGATTTTGGGTTTGTATTGGATACCTTTTACTTTCGTTTTTCCAATCCACACCACCTTCATCTTAAGACAGTCTTCTAGTATTCTCCTAGTAAGAGTCAGTGCAAAACACATGATTTCACTATTACTCTGATCCATGATAGAGAACTTGGGACAAATCATTCAACTGGCCACAAGCATTGCATTTTACTCAATTACCATCAGATCTTTAAATACTAACCCAAAGTAAACCATCTTTTAGAAGGGAAAAGCAATACATGCCAAAACATAAATTGGAATTTAGAAAACAAAAGATTAGCCTTTTCCAGAAATCTCCAATCTCACTCCTCTTGGGATCTTAAAAATGCGTGGGTAGCAGTATTTCTTCAGATTAGAATTATTCACATTCGTCCTTGCCTTTCTGGATTCTAACAAAGGCAAGGTAAGCAGAGCTCACAGAAGAAAAATACAGTACATCAGAAGCCTGCCACTTATTTTGGAACAACCAGTGCAAATAACTCGTTCTTTTAAATGGCTATATTATATATGGAAAGAATGCAAATAATGCATTGAAAAGACAGTCCTGATAGCAACATTGTTGGCAATCAATACATGTAGTTATGTCTTCTTCCATGATTTGGTTCAGTGACCCAACAAACCACGGCTTTTTTTCCAGCAACTGTATTTCTGTTTGGGAATAACACTAGCTTTGATGCTGTCAGCTCCTTTTGCTGCTGGCACTCCAGCGTGAACCTTTAATGCTACAGCATTACCATCTCAGCTTTAATTATCTGAACTCAAAGAAAACACCAGATACTCCTAAATACTCTGAAACCTCTAACTGTCCACATAAATCTTAGATTTCAGTTCACTCAAGAAAACTGGACTGATTTTTACAGAGAGAAAGTACCTTCACTATACAAACCATCACCTCTGTCCTGACATGCTGAGAAATGGATCATCCTGACTTCTTCCTGTTCTGCCTGACAAGAGGAAGAGATTAAGTTTTTGGATGAGGCCTGTTAAGCATGCCTACTTTCTCCCTTCTCAACTAATGCTTAAACACAAAAACTGGTAGTTTGCAATCACTTGCCCAAACGAAAACCACCAAGGCTGCTTGTCAGTCTTCAAAAACTACCTGTGTGCTCAGTGATACCTGAAATTTGCCAAACCCAAGTCATTTATTTTAATGAACTACAACTCATAAATTCGATATGCAGTTTAAATCTTTCCTCACTTGGCAGCCATATAAAACAGCATGGAATGTGCACATTAAAAAAAAAAAAAAAAATGTTGTTATCCTGGTCACACCTGTTACTTTTCCAAAAGGAAGGGCATGCTCAGGTATTGTAGATGAGAATCTAGATAACTGAGCTCCAGCTACTTGTTTAGACTGCTAGCTTTATTTTCAATGGTAGGAAATATTACATAAAATCCATGTAACACATACAAGCTAAGTGCAAATGATGAAAGAAATCAGCAAGGGAAAACAGGCCAGAGAGCTGTTGTGATGGAAGAATAGCAGCTGGGAAAACTGAAGTCAAGCCAGCTATGTTATTTTTTAATTAAAAATAAACATGGGCTTTGTTGCCAAGGGATTGGTTAGCATTCCATTTAAAAAAGAAGGGGGAAAAAAAAAAAAAAAAAAAAAAAAAGGAATGTTATTTTATTTTGTTATTTTATTTCATTCTCATTCCCCTCCTTCCCTCCCTCCCTCTCCTGCCTCTCCCTTTTCCCTTCCAAAGTATTTATAGATTCTGCAGGGAAAAAAAAAAAAGTGAAATTTAGGTCAGTAAGCAGCACCACACAGAGCTACCTAATTTTAAGGCATTCTCATTTTCTTGATAATCAGAGAACATCATTTTTAACTCTTGGTTAATGGTTTCATCTTCAGCACTGACACTGCTAGCGATACAAGCACTCATGACTGCACTAACACTGCACGTGTGTGACTCATAAAGGCCATCTTTGCACAGCACTTTTGACAAAACTTTCAGCAGACCCACATTAACGTTTCCAAGTCCAGATTGACTTTTATCAAATAAGAACACATCACTTATTCAGGCCTGAGCTGGAGTTTGTCCCATTTTTTTGCCATTTGCTTAGACTGCAGCACTGGCGCAGTTTGCCCAGAAAGGCTGCGGACTCTCCTTCTTAGAGAACTTCTGCTCTGGGTGTCTCTCCTTGAGTAGGAGTTAGACCAGACAGATCAATGATCCCTTCCACCTTCAGTCATTCTGTGATTCAGCTGAACCAAGGTAATTGTTGAATCAATGAAGCATCCTTATACTGGCTACTCATAGGTAGTCAGCTGGCTGGTGAGATAAGAGAATTCAAGTGAATAAAGAATACTTGCATCTACTTCCTGTGCCTCAGATAAGCACCATCATGCATAGCAAATCACCAGACTAAGTACTATTCTGGAGTAGGACAAAAACTGGGGTTCATCATAAAACATGAGGTTAGTTAACCAAATAGCATAATGTGCATTATTTGCGATGTAACAGTAGGCACAGGAGAAAGAAGATACTGGGTTGCAAAAGAGTTTCCTTTATGCTTTAGATGTTGTTTTGGAAGCAGAAACCGAACCAATTAGGATAAGCAATATATTTGTTTTGTCTCAAGGACACTGACCCACAAAGAAATGTTGCTGCAACTAGGGTGAGTTCAAGTTGTTGTTACATAAACCATATTATTAAAAAAAATAACAACATATAAAAGGCTTTGGAACTCAAATGTTATTCCTTGTTACAATCAGATATAAATAATTCAACAGTTATATGACCAGCATTATACAAAAGAGACTGATTTTTTTTTTCTGAATGATTAAACACTGAAGTAGAGTTGTGAAAATTAGTTCTCTTTTGCAGCAACACAAAATTGGATTCAGCAACAGAACATAAGAAAAGGGGAAAAAATAGCAGTTTGACAGTGGCAGAACCTAAACACAGCATGTTTCAGGCCCCTCGAGTTTTACACTGATTTCCATGTGAGGGTAGAATTCAGTTGAATTAAACATGATTGTAGGGAGAGTTTCGTCTTTCAGGTGGTCACTTGCAGCTCTGTATGAAAGCAGAGATGTAAGAGAAGAGCTTCTCAGTTAAACTCTTCCTTTCAGTGACTATTTGACTACCAAAATAGCAACATCTTTATTCTGACCACTGAAGAGGATTCCACTCTCCTTTCTACAGTATTTTTGCTTTTCTTTAAGATCTGCGACAGCTCAAAAACCAAAAGCTTTGAGAGGCTTATTTTATTATCTGTGTAAAGGCATGTGATACAAACACCCAACTACTGAAGGCAATAGAGGAAAGAGAAACTCAAAAATATGAATGAAAGATAAGAGATCTGTCTGGGAGGAAAGATTTGTAATAAAGTTACTTAGAAATGCTATCGGCCTTTTTAAGAGGAGCTTGTTATATCAGTAATATAACAGACATATCAGACAATGATTCTTCTGAGTTTTAAATAAGTGGGAGGTTCCTCTTGTCAATGCTATTTCTTTTAAGTCTCTGGCCAAGAAGTTAGGCCACTGAGAATGCAAGCATGTGCCAAAATGGATAAAACATTTAAAACCATCCACATGTCCCATCTTCATCTGGCAAACAGAAAATGGAATGCTATTTACAGTCCTTTGATATTTCTTTTTTTTTTCTCATGGGAAACTAGTTGATGTTGTCTATTGTCAGCTCTCATTGTTAACAACACTCAGCGAGAGTTTATTAATCTTATTTTTTGATGCCATTCGTGCAAAGAAAGCTTTCTATAAGGGTTGCATTAGACTAATAAACAATCAAGTATCAAACAGACATCATGGTTCATTCACTAAGTGGAATTCAAGAAGACTGATGCTTAAATTTTATGTATTTCTTATTTTAAAACAGAACCCTCCTGTCAGCTTCAGTACTTCCTTGATCTTTACGTTGTAGAAATGTACCAAATCAAACAATACCCTCCCACTCCACTCACTTCTCCTACCACACAATATAACAAAACCACACTTCAAATAATATTATTCCCATCTGAATATGTTCCATCTTTGTTTTGCAGTCCAATTGGAAATCTGAAGCATTTCATATACAAAGCAATGCCTAGCTTCACACGTCCAAAGAATGCTAATTTATGATTTCTCTGCTGCTTTCCTCTTGCTGAACAGCAGAGACCTACATTGCCAGAATGTCACATTGTGACACTGACATGAAGTTGTCACCAGCTGAGTTTCATTTGTTTCGATACAGTACAATTTATAGAAAAGAAATTTCTCTGTAATCACAGTGCTTTACCTAGAAGACCATCCTACCTATTACAAATTGCATCTACTTTATGCAGACTAGGAATAATTTTCTCAGTCCTAGCTGAGTGAAAAAAGCTGTCAGGAGGTGAAGTTACAGAGAGAAGTCCATCCTATGCTTGGAAAACAATGCACTCAAAACACACGATGTAGTGTACATGGAAAACTAAGGTACTGGGAAACAGGATGTGAAAAAAGCAGAGGAAGATTGGCAGGGATGCAGAAGCATCAAAGATGAAAATAATAGGAAGAACAGTTGACACAGAGAGAATGAGAACAATACGAGAACAAGCTAGCAGGTAGGAGTTTAACAATAAACTAGAGCTGAGCCATCATACGGGAGACTCAAAGCAGCTCTTACAGCTCCTCCAGCTGAAGGTTAGGGCTGCCTGAACTGCATGGCATTATATTGAAGATATTACTATATTATTCTTATATTTTTTGTATCCTCAGTGTTGCTTGTCTTCTCTACAGACAACAAAGTCAGATTATCTCCATAGTTTGATTTTGCATCTAGACAAGAGGCCCGCATGCTAACGAGGAAGGAATTCAAGTAGATTTACTGCCAGATAGATGTCTTGCAGAAAAAGACTTATGATAATAAATATACAGCAGAGCTCATTCTACCTATCTTTAAAAAAAAAAAAAAAAAAAAAAAAAAGGGAGATTAAAGAAAGATAACAAAAGAGGAGAAAGAAGAATGAGAGCTTGAGAAGTTATTTGCCTGGTGTTGTAGCTTTGAGTGTAATTGACAAAACAGCTTTCGTCAAAACAATTAGATTGTTCTCTTCAAGCCATTCATCATCTCAGATATTTTTCTAATTTTGACTTTTACCCACTAGAGAGCAGAAACTTTCTGAATAATTATCATCTAGGGATACCTTAGCTGGAATTTGGAATGGTCAACATAATTCCTCCAGACAGTGCTTCTCAACTTTTTCCCATAGACTTTGATACTGCAGTGAAATGCCAAGCATGCCGACTCTGTGCTGCAGAAATTACCCTACTATGTGACATGTCAAATTGAGCCATTTGGCAGCAAGACTGAAAACTAATAATATGCTCCCATCTGAGTGATTATCTATTTCTAGAATACATTTTGGACGAGGGGGTGTGGGGCAACTGTTTTCCCAAGTGAATTTAATGTTGAGATTAGGTTATTAGCCTCATAGAACAAAATCTTGCACTGATCTACAAAGCTGGTAGAGTAGTGGTAATGGCAATGGCAGCTATGCCAGTCCAATTAGAAACGGATTGAACTGATCTTGACTCCTTCCATTTTCCATCCAGAGTGCCAGAGTGGGGCAGTAGCTTTAGCGGACCTTCTTGTAGCAAACCACTTCTTCTAGCATTGCTCTCTGCACCTCAGCCTGAATGGAACATAATTGAAATTCCACACAAAGAAGGTTTCAAGTGATACATTATCTCTTCCTATGGCTGTTTATATGGTTTCTTGCAACATAGGCACAAATATCTCACTCATCAACTTCAGTCAACATCAACCACTGGAAAATGCACATTTCTGTCCATGGCATACATATGATGTTCATTGCAACACGGAGTGATTCACAGCTTTCAATTTTGCAACAGCCCTATGAAGAAGGGAGTAGTTTCTATTTTTATTTTACAATAGGTTGATTGTAACAAAGGAAGTATAAATAATATATAATATATATAGTCTCAGACTTGTTCTATGAATGAAGGAAGAACTTACATGGAGGCCTCCTAGTGTGTCAAATAGTGAACTAACTTTTTTTTGTCCTTTTTTTTTTTTTTTTTTTTAAACAGAAACTGCAGCTTTCTATCAAAGAAAAAATGCTTCACTTCTTAGAAACACGAAATTGGTTTATGTCACATTCTTTCAGGGGTATTCTCTAAAAAGGGAGAGAGGGCAGTGACAAATGTGATAGAATTTGATAAACTGCTATCTATGCTAGAAATAATAATCCTGCTGCTGACGACTTCGTTGTTTGAACCAGAAAGAAAGCACACTCTTTATAGAGATTGAATAGACTGTTTATCAGCCATAAGTGGCATATCAACAATTAAAATAATGGGAGGAGAAGAAAGGAAAAAAGAGCAGAACCTTCAGACAAGCCCCAAGTTAACACTATCATTAGTGCCATATTAGAACTGCTGGAAGGATCACTTGCAATTTCACTGAATGTTTGAACATCATACATGGTTAAAAATCTGTTTACTTGCTGTAGAGGCTATGATTTGTTAACCTCCGTGATAGCCTCCCAAACTATGCAACATCCTCACTTCAAGATGAATCTCATAAAATTATATACAAACATCAATTAGAAAGCTGAAAAATTATTTATAATTTAATATTTCCATATGTGTCCTGGTCTTAAAGGCTGTTGCTGCACTGGAACTCTTGAAATCAAATCACAGCATTCAAAAGTATACATTTATTTAATTTCTTCTTTCTTTTGAAGAGGAAAATATTTCCCAAGTATCTTCAGACGTGGTATATGGTATGTATATTTACACTGTGACATGAAATCTCAAATCTTCTTGAACTATTTGCACTTTTTCTATGAGATCCGCCTAAGATTTAGGAGGAGAGAGATCAATTGTAAACCAACTCTCCTAGCTTCAGGGCAAACAATCATGAAAATGATTTAGTCCTATTCCCATAGGTGCAGATTTTCCTGTAGATTGATTTTTCACCAGTTTCAAATATCTGCCCTAATTAAGAGACAAGGTGGTTATTCTTAGCAGGCATGGTGGTGCTTTTTCTTTTCAGATTCCCCATGACTCGTCTCCCTGGTACCATTTCCACAGCCAGCTAACTGTGATCCACACCATCTAAGCAAGCTTTCTTTCTAAACCAGAAAGACAAAAAAGACAAAAAAAAAAAAAAAAAAAAAACATGGAAAGCACAACCAAGCTTGCCCTTACACGTGCAGCTTTTGCTTGGTATGCAAACAGTCTCTTCTAGGAAGGGATTGTTGAACTACTTCAATGAGAGGTACAATTCTGAACAGATGCAGCTAAGCCCTTACAAATCCCTGGGGAGACATAGTTATTTCAGTTTGAGAGCTCAGAGTGTGACCAAAAGTCCAAACACTTTGAAGATGACATAAATCAAAGTTGCCTCTTCTTTAACCCAGCAATTTCCCCTGCTTCATGTTCCTTCCACTTTAAGAGAAGGGAGATAAATCAGTTTCTTAAAGTAACCTATACTGCCCACTAGATTGTATGAAATACTTTTTTTTTTAGTGACGGTTTTTTGTTGGTTGTTTGTTTTTTGTTTTTTTTTTCTTCATGTCTGCTGGTACCTTTAAAGGCTTGTTATAATCACATGGCATTGGATGACTGCCTGGCTGTAAAACTTGTACAGAATGTCATCTTCTTTCCAACTTAAACACAAAGGTAAACCTCAGTACTGTGGTAGAAGGGAAGTGTCGTGACAAATGACAGGAGCTCTTGTGCCCGCTATTATGCACCAAAAGTAACATTTTCAATATCTTGTTAAAGATAACAGACTCCATTAATATACTAGCAGTACCATTTTCAATGTGAAGAGTTTTGTTCTGGATTTAGGGTAAAAAAAGACAAAACAGATACTACACTAATATTAAACATTAATAAACAAGCTACAAAGAGTTATCAGGGTTCTAGTCATAAATAATTTATAATGGGCTAGAATATATTCTTAAATAGAAATCAGCATGTTAGTGGGTTGCTAGTTATTAGTAATGAGGAACGTTATTTTCCACTGGTATTCATAAGATATATCAGTCATATCAGCAACTTGACTCTTACTTCCAGAGATAACTTATTAGACCTCTGTGGATAACCAAGGAATCACTATTTTCAGGGCCATCAGCATTTGATCAGCACCTCACCGGTCTGTATGGTTTATCTCACAGATCTATATACAATTTGCTATTAATAATCCCCTTATTCAGAGGTGCTGCTTTCACTAGAGCAAGGATTCTTAAGTAGCAAAGTACAGAATCATAGAATCGTGTTATTAGCCTTATTTAGAAGTAAGGTACTAACGGGGCCTTAACTGAAAAGCCTTGATCATGAAATTGTGGAAGAGTTTATTTAGTTTCACAGACCACCCATGCCTTGCTCTCATGCTCCAAAATGAGTTTGACAGGCAAGAACTTGGCTCAGTCAATACACAGTTTACTGGGTAGAAACAAAAATATAGATTTCTGAAGACATAAATGACAGTTACGTGTCCAAACCTCATAGAATTTAATGAGATATATGTATCCTGTATTTCGGAAAATTTCTTTGGCAAAAGTTGATCACCTTCAAACTGAAAAAAATCATCTTTGGTACAGACATTAATTTTTACTTTGTTACACTCATTTTCATTTAAAGGCAACATACCACTCAGAGCATGAACAAATTACTTTATTTTTGCCAAATTTTTATGGGATTGGCTGAGTAGCAGATATTGTTTATCTCGGTATTAGTAAGGCTTTTGATGCTTATCTTATACTGTATAAAAACCCTTCAACAGAGGTGGATTGAAAACTGGGAGGTCCACTGGGCCCAGAGATTGTGATAAGACCAACTGGAGGTTGAGCTCAACACTGAGACCAATACTGTGTAACATATCTTCCTCAATAACCTGGATGGTAGAACTGAGCCCACCTTCAGCAGGTTTGCAGGAAATATAAAACTAGGAGTACTGGCTTATACCCCAAATGTCTGTGTTGCTATTCAAAGGAACCTTGACAAGCTGAAGAAATGGGCCAAAATAAATTTTCTGAATTTTAACAGGAGAGGTTCTGGAGTCTTCGTCTTTGGAGATATTCAACACCCCTCTGGACACAAGGCTGAACAACTTACTCTAACTGATCCTGTTTTGAGCAAGGGCACTGGACTACAAAATCTCCTCAGTTCCATTCTGGTTATGATTGTTCTGTGATAACTATGCAAAGATACATCTTGCAATATACACTGCACATCAATATAGCGTGCAAACATAGAAAATGTATCATCTTCTGTAGTATAAAAGTAGAACAGGTCAGGTCCTTAGGTTATAACCAATTTATCTTTTGGAAACTAGTCCCGTATATTACAGTCCGCAGCAGTTGAGGATATGAACAACGCACATTAACAAAGTTTTGTTGTAAAGAATAAATTTCAACGGCACTGAGACAGAAATGCTTCTACCAGAAGACCTTTTATCTCTTTTTTTTTTGACTGCTCAGCATCTTACATGAATCTGTTCTAATTATTTCTATAATCAACCTCATAATTTACAATACAACTTGCAATTAACATATGGTAAATAGTATTGGCCAATTAAACTATCATGTGCATCGTACATCTGATTTTTGTTTTCACTGGAATGCAGCTTTTTGTGCTGGATCTCATCCAGAGTCTCTGCTTTGGCCTCTAATGCTCTCTGGATGATCAACCCTCAAATTTCTGGTGTAGTTAAGTGGAAGACAAGATTTCTAAACATATGAATTAGGTTATAGATATGAACCTTGAAAGGTGGTTCATTAGTCATTTTTAGAGCTCAACTACTTTAAAGTTGAGGAAAATAAATTACAGTACAGATTCCCTTCATCACTGTCTACTGTCACCACAGACAACAACAGGCCTCTGTGGATAACCAAGGAGTCACTGTTTTCAGGGCCATTAGCATTTGATCAGCACCTCACAGGTCTGTATGGTTTATTTCAACAAATCAATATACAATTTGCTATTAACAATCCCCTTACTCAGAGGTGCTGCTTTCACTAGAGCAAGGATTCTTAAGTAGCAAAGTATCACAGAGTCATAGAATTGTGTTAATTAGGAGGTACTCTTAAATGCCATTTGGTCCAACTCCCCTGCAATGAAAGGGACACGCACAGCTTGACCAGATTACTCAGAGCTTCGTCTAGCCTGTCTTGAGTGTCTGCAGGGACAGGGTACCCTTCTCACTGGGCTACTTGTTCCAGAACCTCATCACCCTCATCATAAGAAATCTTTTCCTTATATCTGGCCTAAATCTTCCCTCTTTTAATTTGAAACCAGTACCCCAAGTCCTTTTCTGCAGGACTGTGCTCCATCCTTATATCCCCCAGCTTATATTGGGAATGAGCATTGCTGCAACCCAGGCACTAGACCTTGTGGATGGATTTATTGAACTTCATGAGGTTCTCTTGGCCCACTACTTGAGCCTCTTTAGGTCTCTCTGGGAGGCATCCCATCTCTTGGGCATGTCAACCACACCACATAGCTTGTTGTCATCCAAACAGATTTGCTCAGTGTGCATTCAGTGCCAGTGTGATTAATGCTTAGAAGATGTTAAAAAGCAATGGTCTCAGTACTGACCCCTGGGGGACACCACTTGTTACCAACCTCCTTCCAAGCATATGACTGTTTATACAGTCAGGTGTATGACTGTATAAGCATATGACATAAGCATACCCATATAAAGGACTGATTTTCCTTTACCAGTCTAACACAGAGCCTCCAGGAGCACAAACACATGGTGCTCAGCAAACCACAGAACAAAGATATAATATATAAAGTCTCCTCTCATACAATTAAAAAATAAAAAAATTTTAAAAAAATTAAAAAAACCTAGGAATTCTAAAGGAAGGAAAATTGAGAATCATCTTAGAATTTCATTAGCATTGCTTATGAACATTCCAAAATTAAAATGAAAGGAAGACATTCCAAATTCCAAAGAAACCACCACAGAAATCTTCTGCTTTTACCTGCCTCAGTAACAAATGCTAGAGGAGCAAAAGAGGCCTTTGTCAAATAGCTTCCATCACTGGTAGATTGACAATTTTATTTAGGGTCCAGAGGAACAGCAAGCTAAGGAGACAGTCACTGCCACCATTATTACTCAAGCTACAGAAGAGCTTCTGAAAGATATCCTTTTGAAAGATATTCTTTTATTACCAACAAAAGAAAGCTGTATGCTGAGACTCAAGAGAAGACTTCTCTGCCCAGCTCCACCATACAATCTGGGGAAAGGGTTTGTAATGA
Source organism: Tympanuchus pallidicinctus (assembly GCF_026119805.1). Taxonomy (NCBI): domain Eukaryota; kingdom Metazoa; phylum Chordata; class Aves; order Galliformes; family Phasianidae; genus Tympanuchus; species Tympanuchus pallidicinctus. The sequence goes on from NW_026294802.1 coordinate 2,290,815, forward strand.
GATCAGGGTTGGGGATTGTCCTTTTCCCCTACTGCCCTTTGATTTTTATCTGGTCTGATGTTAAGTCTGAAGTCCAGGAATGTTTTTCATTATTAACAGTTCTTCAGTTCTTTATACATGGGGTACTGAACTATGAACTCAGTACAGATAATGTAGCATTTCAATTTCTTTTCTCCAGGATAAATTTAGAGAAAATACTGACATAAATCAAAGGAAGTAAGCAAAATTTTTTTATGCCAAACCAGTGACTGCTTGTTAGAGTCTTGAAAAGGGTTTATTATAAGCAATGGAGACTATGTGAAAGGTAATGCTCTGTTGTAGTTTCCATCTCTGTCATGTAGGCAAGGCCTTACATGGCAGGCTTCCATCATGTGCTCTTGATGCTGTCAAATAAAGAGGGAAGAAAATGGAAATATGAATCAGTGAAGTCATTTTCCTTCCCACGTATTACCTTAGGCTGAGATGATGTCAGGTTTTTCACAAGCAAAACAAATTTGAGTGGCATCAACCAACCTTTTTCAGAAGGAAATCCAAAGGGAAACTATGCCCATCAAATTGTGACACTGATGATTCAACAGGCAGCATCCCTACTGCAAAGTCAGCAAGGAATTGGTGTCTTTGTGATGCAAGAGGGGGATAAAAAACCCCACTCTGCCCTGCCAAACAAACCCTGAAGGAATTACTTTCAAGTCATCCAACCTCCTGCTGATTGATACATGAAAATCATACCAGTCTAGTGAAAGCTGTAATCTCTGGCAGATCTCAATCATTTCCACTGAATTATGAACTGCATAAAATCAGTGTAAGAGGAAAATCCTCGATTTCTTTGGCCTTCCAGACTGTTTCTGGAATAACAACAGAGAGGGTGGACACAGAGACAAGTTACACTGGTGTTATATCAGTTCAGATTCTGCCTCTGTCAGGGAAATTCTGAAATTGCAGTTAGATTGCATCCTTTTTGCACCAAAGTGGACAAGACGGGGACTGAGGACATAATCTCAAACTTGATCTCTCTTTCCCATTGGAAATCCCATGGCAATTTATCACAAGTGTAGAAGTGCTTGGAAGAATTAAATTCAAGCCCCCTTCATTCCGAATGCATCTATTCTGTAGACTAAGATGTATTATCTAGACTTATAACAGCAAGCCTGCATACCAGCTACCATTTGGTCAAAGCAGAACAGAACTGTGCTACCTTTTCCTTTACTCTATACAGTGGGTTTTAGAAAAAACAGAAAGTTCAAAACCATCAGGTAAAAACTGCTTACCCCTTATTTTGCCCTCCATGCTCCTGGTTTGATACCATTTCACATGCTATACTATAAAGTATATAGAAGCCTCCATTTGAAGTATGATTTGAAGGGAATGGAGGAAAAGGGATAGTGGGAAATTTTACCCATTTTTCCTTTTGCTTGTCACTTTCTAGAAAAACAGGTGATAGAAAGGTGCATGGCACCTTAGCTGTCATTTCAAGGTAACCTTAGACTTGGAAGGAAATGTGGCAAGATCGAACCACATTAAAACCATGATTTAACAAAGAGCTTTGAAACACATGCTTACAGTTAAGCATATGCCTAAATGCTTTACTGAATTAGGGCCTATGTTAGTAAAAGGGGCAATTGATTAATGGTTTCTGACAACCACCAGAAACTAATGAGCCACAGACCTCTGCTTTTTCCTCCAAATGACTGTACTTAAACCTGAAGGAAATTTCATTATGGAAACAGAAAACACAAATAAATCATATGTGTCTCCTTTGCAAGTATTAATTTTTACCTGCAATTAGTGGTAAACCCAAACTTCTCTTCATATAGTAACCGGAGACAGTGCCATTTGCCCTATGTAACTGGTTACTCATTCAAACCCATAAATTTCTAGAACTGCATGTTTTACAGAAAGCTGTACGAACCCAGCTAAACCAACCATGAAATAGGCAGTATCCAATGTACCAGCCAAAAGGCTGCTTCACTGTCATATAAGCTTCAGAATGAATCGTGCCAGCACTCTGCAATCCACCTAGCAAGGAAGAGCTCAGAAACAAAGTGCTGAAACATTCTTTCTGCTGCTGTGTGCTCAGACTCAGTGAGACAATACAGGAGCAAATCTCAGGGAATTAACCCAAGCTATTCAGCTCCCACATGAGAAAGTGAAAAGGTCCAAAACCAAGAGAAAGTGACTTGTCCGAGATAACCTCGGTCTTCTAAGATACAACCCAGCTCTCTACTTGCCAAGTTGTACCACATCACAGAAATTTTTAACCTGGCAGTGAGTTTTAGCAGACTTCACTTTATTTATATTTAGAGAATCAGGAAAAACCTGTGGTCAACACACATCTACTGGAGCCATAGCATTCAACTCTAAAGTCAACTTTATCTAAATCCCATTAGAAAATTCATTTTTTCCCCAGCATCACTGTTATTATTGCAAGAACAGATGAGTAAGGACTTCTGTTAACAGGTCCTAATCTAACAAATGCACTATAAACTTCAAGACTACAAACTGAAAAATAGGCATATCAGTATTGGAGGTCTTGTTGTTGGTCAAAAAACATCCAAAATGATTCTTCTTTTTCCATGTGTGTTTTACTCATCCTAACCAGATTTCATGAGTAGACAGATGCTGTATAACTAAATGAGCATTAAAAATATTCTATCAATGACATACACTAAGGTTTTAATGTGTGTTTACATGCTTTAAGGGTAAAGATGAAGCCAGTCTTCATACAAGATGAAAACTGAGAACAGTTGATTTCATTCACATTTTTCTTGAGAATACACTAATTCACCTACAATTCTGAAGACAGTAATTTGAGCTCATAACTGTGGCTGACTTAGGTTTCAAAATCAGTACGTTTATGCACAAACGTATCAAAAACTGCAAATTCAGATATCTGTGATCATATTTTCATCCTTTTGTCTGCAGATCATTACACTTTTATACAAGATCTAAGCTTTGCAAATGTAGGCAATATTCAATCCACCAAAAATCTTGACAGTATAAAATTAACTTGTCAGTTTGCTTGCTAGCAGTTTCAACCAGTAGAAAGATTATACCAGAGCTGCATTACACCATCTACCTACGGTATTTCTTACCAACTATTAGAAGCACTAATGGACAATTTACTTCATCACTGAACCATGACCTACCAAAAGGGGGACTTTAACTTCTACAGTGTTGTCTAAATGTTTCTTGAATATCCACTATGACTTCTTAACAGAGACAAGAATTAAAAGACAGTTCTGAGGAAAGAAAAGTGGCAGGGCTTACAGGCCTGAGACTTGGGGAAATGACCAAAACCCGTCCAATCAGTGGGAAAAAAGAGTTTCAGTTCCCTGGGTTTGGATCAGATCAAATATGCACACATAATAACAATGCCCCGGAGGAAAGGGTGGGAAGGGAAAAGGAAAGCATTTGATTTATTTTCTTAAGTCTATCCAAATAAGATATTACATTATTAAGCAAATATTTGATGTGTTTACACTCCTGTTAGACTGTGAAGAGGAAAAAAAGAATTTACCTTTATAAAGCTGACGGTTTCCAATGTCCTTATTATAATAGAGATTTTGACACAAAACCTATTTCAAAGCCTATTTCAGGTTCCCATGGATTTCAATTAACAGTTCGTAAAAGCTCAAATGGTCTAGGCATATAACACAGTACTGTGCACAAGATATTCCTAATTTCAGATGGAAAACTTTACGCACGTTTAGAAAAAGACAGACAAGGTAGTGAGCATAAAAACAGATGTCCTTAATCAGTGCATGGGAAAGTTTAAAATATCATTTATTTCCTATTCCTAGCACAGTGAAAATCTACAGGGTATCAGTTATCACCCTTAGAGGTAAAGTTTGATATTTGTAAAGATAAATACTGTAGCTAGGCAGCTACCAGTGCAAAAAAGTTTATCCATTTGGTAGGCCTCTTATTCTCAATACATCAGTTGGAACCACACAGAGCCCAGTATGATAGCAGCACCACAGATTGCAATGGTCTCATCAGTTACACCCACACCTGGGCAAATAATGCCAAAACCTCTTCTTCTTCAAAACAGAATTTGCTTGATTATAAAAACATACTGTGAACTCTCACCATTATGTTTCATTATAGAAAGAAGTCCAAGTTTGTTTTCTTAGACTTGTATTTCCAGAGATTTTTTTCTTTACTGCTGAGTTATAATGATATTTACATTTTTTTTTCCTTCTTTCTTATACAAAGTAGAAAAATTTGGTTTCATTTGTATGAATAGTTAAAGAACACACATGAACCTTCCACTACAAGGTTGCTATTCTAAATTCAGCATATTCACACCAAGACAGGGATTTTAGGAACTGAGAATTTTTTTGCTACAGGCACAGTTGTCAGCTTTCTACTTTAGGTGGTACATTTAATAAGAGTTGTCATCTTCTTTAGCATTCATCTGAGTGTCTAGGAAATTTCCAGGAGGCTGAGTGTAAGGAAGCTGAGTGTAAGGAAACCTGGATGATTCTCTCACTGCTATAGTAAATTCACTTCAAAGATACCAACAATCTTTCAGCTGTGGGGAAACGAATATTAGAGGAGCAAGCACCTTGTCTTAAGCTGTTCTGCTTACATGGATGGCTTTTTACATGGATGGCTTTTACTCTAATAACATGACATCTGCCACAGGACTCACTCCACTTTCAATAAAGCATGTTTGCTTGTCTGTCATAGTATTGCCTGTTCTCAAGATTTCTAAAACCAGATATTAAAAATGAATATGAAGCACACCAATAGATGCTAAAGAAACTTGGCTCCAGATCCATCCTGCTCTCCCAAAGCATTTCTTTAATTGCTGCTTTCCTAATCATTTTCAAAAACTCGTATAAGTACTGCCTGCATGTATTTCCTTCATTACTCCAGGGCTTGCCTCCTTACTTCAGTCCACTTTGTTTTCAGCTTAACATCTCTTACGAAGCCACTTGGTCATGATGTGGCTGAACATATTAGGCAGGCTAAATTATTTGATCAATAATAAATAAAACCCAATGCACAGGGCTGGTAGTGTATCCCACTTCAGGAGAAGTGTTGCATGGCTGGAATCACACCAATGACAAACAGCACTCCATTTCCACTGTGTACTGTTCAGATTCTGGCTGGAGTCTCAAGTTCATCTGCACTTCAGGGAAGCTGTGGACAAATTGGAAGATGGTCCAGAAGAGGACAGCAAAAGTTATCTTAGATCTAGGTGAAAGTTTTCATGCAGAGTTTGGAAAGTTTGGTCAGCCTAAAAGACAAGGTCAGCATCTTCACATATGTTAAGGAAGAAGCAAATGATAACATCTTCATATCTAAGGGCAAGACTAGACAGAACATATTTAAGATGGGTAATCAGTCCCCCTTGACATTAGCAATTTCCTTACCAATACAAATACCAGGGGAATCTATGTGAAGGATAATTAAACACCATTACAGGTCAACTGAGAGAATCATGTAAAGCTCTTCAGAATGATGTAAAACTTTCAGAATCAAATGCACCAGTCAAAAATTGTTATTATTAACATCTGGTTTGGGCTAAAAGATGGACCACATTACTTGCCAATGTTTTCTCCAGTCTAGAATTTGCATTTTGTAATACAGCCTGCCAGGATTTCAATATAAATTTTGTGTGTGTCTTGAACAAGAACAGAAGTAAGTTGGAGCTCAAAATACCATCAGAAGGAAGAGGAAATGCATAGTCATTATCTTCTCCACAGAAGCACTTGCAGAAAAAAAATTCCTGAAGGTTTTGCTGGCAAGTCAGCACATCCTTGCAAGCAAAAGCTATCAAAAATAAACCAAAACCAAACCCAAGATACTCTGACTATGGATGCTGTATTAACCACAGATAACAAATCAATATACAAATATACAAATCAATATACAAATATACAAATATACAATCAATATACAAATATACAAATATCAATATACAAAAACTCCAATCTAATGCCAGATTGAGATAGCTATTATTATTATTATCATTATTATTTTGCTAAGAGTTTTAAAGTTCATTAACTCAATTTCTTTTCCATAAACCAAAAATATCCGAACATGAAAATTCCAAGGGGCATTAAAGAGATACAATAGACTGTTACTAGCCTTGATTTTACTGAGTGACTATTTTGTGCCTATGAAAATCTCCCCCTAATCGATACCAATTTCACTGGAATTTCTCTGTATGTTTAATCTATAGTATTCCTTTTCAGGTTTTTGTGTTTCTTTGTTTTAGTTGGATCACAGGAATAACATCAGAGATACCAACGGTAGCATCTACCTTACCAACTTGAGGACTTACCAGTCCTGACCCCAACAGTAGCTATGAAACAATCAGAAGATAAGCTCATGATTCACCTATCAAACTGTGCAATAACAAGCAGAATAAAACAGGTAAATTCTTTTCCAAATCCCTCAGCATTCAGCTTACACTCTGGAGTATGGGATCTGCTTACCCTTAACTTCACAGGCACCTCTACACATTTTAAGTCAGAAAACAAAATCTTTTATATTCAAGCCCCTAATAACATTGCCAAGAATTTGATAAACTAAAATTCTGGAAGAGATAGAGGAAAAAAAATACATCATTAGGAAGACTTGTCCCTGAAACACAAAGTAAATGTTAGTAACTCTTCAGTCCACTTTATGTTACATGGACAAAGTAAGACATATGAAAGAAAGTTTTCAGGAAAAAAAAAAAAAAAAAAAAAAGAAAATCAAAGCAACACCATAATTCTGTCCCAAGGAGAACGTAAGTGGGCCAGACTCACTTCAAACTACCTACATTTTATATGTATAAAACAGGAGGTTGTTTCCAAAACATACCCAGATCTTAGCTCTGTAGTGCTGGCTCACCTCTAGAAAAACAAATAAAACCCTCAAATCTCCTGCTGTTTTATTTAGAATTCATTCATTGAAGCCTCCAAAGATTAGGTTTACGCCTAGCCAGATCATCCAAACTTGTGTGCAGGCTTAGAACAGACCCGAATTCTCTGTGGGCCAGCTACCTCACCTTTGCTGTCACAGATGTGTTCATTTCATACAGGTGAATCCTTTAGCAGGGGAGCTCCTTTCTCTACTAGATATAGAACAGAGACCAACAGAAATGTTTCAATCTCCATTCCCTCCCTATTTCCTACAAGTGAATTCAGCACTTAGGCTGCACTTCCATCCTTGAATTTTCAGTTCTTTCACACAACTTCCAGTCCTCACCTAGGACTCCAGTCTATGGCAAAAGCCTCTACTTGTGCAGTAACATTCACTCAGCTAGTTTTGTGATCTTTGAGTCTCCAGACTATAAGCAGCTATATACACCCGAAGCATCTCTACGGAAATTTTTTTTCCAATTAAACATATCTTTAGCCATCTCAGAACATTCACTTCCAAATACAATCTTAACTTAGTTAAGTCACAGATCACTGATGTATTTGGAAGCCTCAGCAACCATCACTGCAACTTTCTCAACTCTCATAAGCATTGCATCACCTGATTTCCCACAAACCAGCCAGGCTCTCAGTTATGTTACAGTTCTCAAAGAACCCCTCAGCGGGTATAGACCACCAATAACAACAAATATTCATAAATTAACATCAACTGGATATTTTTGCAGTGAAAAAAATAACTTCACCAACTTTGTATTTCACAAAGTCAGTAGGCAGAGGAGAGCTGGATACATCTTTCTTTTGGCTGCATCTACTTCACAGAGCAGTTATATCACAGTTTTCTCTAATTCAGTAAAACCACACGCTGCGCCAGGGAATGGGTTATCAGCCTAGGTTTAGAAGCAGCACTGGTGACACATCGTCATTCATACGATTTCAGAGCACACGTGAAATTAACATTTTATTGTATGTTCTATTCCTTGCTCTTGTATTTTTTTTTAATTTTTTTTATTTTTTTTTTTTTTACAATATTACATGGATATAACCACATGCAAACAAAAAACAGGCTTGCTTCCTTTCTCAAGATTTTCACTTGGTCATTGTATGTGCTTGGGCAGACCTCTTAAAATAAAAAACAACAGCTGGGCAAAATAATAAAGCAAATTTGGATACATTAAACCATATTCTCAGTGAGCCTCCATACATTCATCATCTTCATTTGTTTTATTTCTTTTATTATTTTAGCAAACCAGGTGATAAATGATTATGCATGAACAGAATTTCTAATCATAGTGCTCCTCTAATTCCTCAAATCTGAACAACATAAGTTTACAGGTAACGTAATGTGGTTTGCAGCAGCCTTTTTCCTAAATATTTTTGCATTCCCAGTTCTTTGTATTTTCCAGACCACATACAAACTTAAGCTGACCCTCACAGCAACCTTACAAAACAAAGCTAGTATAATGTTATCTTCTAGCACATATGGACACAGGGGCAAGAAGTTAAATGACATGTATAAGATCACACACCATCGATTGAAAACAGGACCAGAACTCACACGATGAATCCAGCCTCCTGACAGCCTAGCCCTGACTTTAGTTACAAATTCAGGACACATTCCAGCCATTTCTGCATCTTTCAACGTTGTCAACATTTGCCATCAAAATGCTCAAAAGGTTTTAAGCTAGACATGTAAAAGTACATATCAAATCAGTGCGTGAAATGGTAGCAGAAAGAGTCCAAGCAATATTAAATATATTAATATTAATATTAAATATAAAGGCAACCTCACAGGACAGAAAGGTAGTATTCCTCTCTGCGGTGAGAGACCATGCTCTGTGGTGTTCACACCTGGAATATTGTAGTAAGTTCTGGAGAACTCATTTCCTGAATGATAACAACAATCCCGAGGAATATCACAGGAGAGCCATAAAAATGCTATGCAGGCAGAGAGGGACTAATCTACAGTGAGAGATTAAAAAGAACCAAGGATGCATCGGCTGACTTAATCCTGTGTAGTGGATGTGACAACTGTCTGCATGCATTAGAAGAGCATTAGCACAAAGAATCATCTTAGTAAAGCAAAAGTGAACAATTGCACCACACACAGTAGAATCACATTAAAAATTATGAAAACTTTTTTTGATCAAAAAATCATTTTAATAGTAAAATGTACTATATAATGGGTGTAGACTTGATATAGTATTAACCAATATTTCAATTTTTTGAATTCCAGTCTCTTAAGAACCCCAAAAAATTGTCAGCTAAATGATGAAAAAAAAAAAAATAAATCAATTTTGAAGTTTTCAGTTGAAAATAAGTTTTGAAATTTCCCGAGAAAAAATGTTTTCCCCACTTGGAGGGATTTCAGACATCCACAACCCCGAGGCATTACAGACATATCCAGTTCACTGCTTTTGTTCTGCTCCCGAGTATCAGTTTTGATTAGGATCATCCTGACAAATAAACCAACCTGTTGTGTACTAACGAACATGTCCCACACAGGGACACTTTGAGTGAATCCTGTCCCTTCTACCTATCCTGAAGAACAATTATGAAAATACGTTAGATCCCATGCCAGAACTTATTTGGGATAACTTGCAATGATAAGGAAGCTAAAAAACTCTTCTTTTTCCCCTCATTTTCTCCAGAAAACAGTGCAGCAGTGGACCTTAAGAATAGCCTATCCAAATGGAAAAAGCTCAATTTTCCAAACCTGAGCAAATGCTCCAGCCTTTTAAAGAGCTACCAATCCACTTTTTACTCTGCCTTGATGATTCTGCCAAAGAGAACAGATCTGCTTGTGCCTCAGTCAGTCAGGTTCACTGCACTCTCATTTTTCACCTGAATAACAGCCTAAAATTTAACTGTTACGCTTTTATTGAGATCTGATTTACAGAGTGATGAAGATCACTGGATGAAAAGCATAAGGGAGTCACGCACTTCTGCTATAATAATGTCAACTTTTGGTTCTCTTGTCCTAGGAAATGCCCTTTTTACCATCAAAATTTAATGACAATATTTAAATGGTTTCATTTGTCATATTTTATTAAACCTGCAATTTCTTAAAAGCAGTGGCTGTCTACTCCATGAAATATGTGCACACAAACAATAAGTACATCAAAAGCCTGTTGCTAGTTGGCCAATTTCCATATAGCCTAATATGGTTAAGAAAACGTTTGACTGCAGCCCAGAGCTGACTGCCAAACTTAACAACTCTGCAGTAAGCAGAGTGCCACAGAGCCCTCTGTTTAGCCTCACTGTAATTTCAGTCTGGTGCAGTTACTACCTCCTGACATGAACTAAACCATAATTGTACTTCTACACAGCTACAAAACACAGAACACTTTTGCTCTCTCTTTCCAGCCAATGAAGATTAAAGCTAGCTGCCGTACAAGGCTTTCAGAGATGGAAGTGCCTTGGAGTGTTTCCCTTCTTGGGCTTGATACAGTAAGGAAATCCTGGGTTTCCCAAGGATATAAAAGAACACAGACTGTATGAGGTTCTCTGGTGTTTAGGTAAACATAGAGGAAAGAGGATGTTTACACAATTCTCTTGCTCCAATACAAGAAAACATTTTTGCTATATCTACAGCTTATGTACGCACTACAGTTTCAGCAATAGCCGATCTATATGAATATTTTTTGCCACTGTCACCATTTATGAGATTTGGCATGGCACAGATTGCTTATCTGCCTCCATCTGAACCCACTGCAAAATAAACCTTGTCCACTTGTGTTACGTGTTTGCGTTTCCCTCTTTCAAATTCAGCTGAGCAGCAAAATTCAGGATTTTTTAAATAGATGAGACAAAACCAGATGACAACACAAATGAGTAACATGATCAAAGCCGGTCTTTAAGTCACACTTCAGTCCGCTCACTCTCGAGCCTAACACCACCGAAATCATTGTGAAGTCTGATAACAGGGATTTGTTGACAGACAAAAAGTGGATTATTGAGTTTATATAAGCCAAATGAGTCACTTTAGGCATTAGAAGAACAATGCTACCTTGATTATGCAGAAGGGCTAGCCGGCCTCTCCCACATTTCCTATGAGATCATATGCAGACTTGGAAGCAGAGGGGGCAGGCTTCAGGAAGTTTGGAAGCCTTTTATGGATTATATTAGCAAGTCATGGGCTCTTCCCAAGAAGCGACTGTACATCAGATTCCAGTACTGCCACATGCCCTTGGTTGGAAGGACTTTAGCACACATGATAGCACTAACAATGAACAAAAAAGCAGCAAAGCTGTCATTCAATCCCTGTGATTTTTTTTAAATTATTTTTTCTTTAATGCTGGCTAATAATTACAGGTTTTAGGTGTGGGCAGCATCCAGTTAAAAATGTAGATTTAGTAAGTTATTTGAAATAAAAATAAAATTCAGGGGAAAAAAAGTGTACATCAGTAACTACTGTGGGATATTTATTTGGTTCCCTAAGCTTTAAGGCGTCCTCTAGAGTTCAGCCTCAACTTTATAAGCAGTTAATTACCTGTCTTGCAGAAGCTGACGAAAAAAAGTGCCACACTACAGGACTTTGGAACGATACCTGCTAACTACTGGAGGCTTATTTTTATTTATTAGCTTATTAGTAACAGTAAAAAAACATGTACCTATACAAAATTACATCAATGTTTGAAAAAGATTTCTCTTTGTACAATTTGAGATCTTAGCCAACAGATTTAATACTAAACATATTTTAATTACCATTCTTTTCTGATTCGGAAAGAAAGGAAATCAGTGAATATACTTCTCTAAGAATAAATGCTGTGCTTTTTTTTTATTATTATTTTCTAAATTTCGTATCTGGCTACTATTTCTCTGTTGATGCATATGATGAGGCTGACCCTTGAGTCTATAAACACACCTCAAAAGCATTAATGCCATTTGGAAGAGACAAGGCATTACTAAGGCTCTGCCTTTCAGACTCTTTACAGAGGATTATGCATCCATTCTGTTTCATGTTAATTCTTTGGTGCTACATAAGTTGCATGCTGAGATTTTTAAAGACAACAACTGCAAGATGCTGAATTTCATGGTAGGAGGCAGATTAATCTGTTAATTAAACTAGCTGAAATTAATTCTATTTAGCAGCACTGACATAATTAGATTTTGTAATGAGCTGCGAGTAATGTAATATTTTTCTTTCCCCAAACAGCTGCTTTCAACAAAAAGTAATATTTTCCCCTTATATTGAAAGAGGGGAAAGAGAAGCATGGACAAATGCAATCTTTTGCCCAAGATCAGTTAGTTCTTCAACAGCAGAGTCTACTACACCCCATTTAAATGCTTCCCTCCACAAAGCTGCCCTTCCTCCTACCGTCCATACAGGTCAAATGTGGATATAACCTACATCATCACTGCTGTGACTGGAGAATCAAAACATTTGGAATGAATTTTTCCCTAGTGTCAAACTGCCATTTATAATTAGAAGTAAAACACATCTTCTATCTTGGGAAGGAAGAGAAATAAGAGGCATCTGGGGAATGAAAAATTCACAATACATCACAATTATTTGCTATCTGCTTAAGGAAAGCTCCATGCCAAAATAGATGCAACAATTAAAGAAAACCATTGCCTGTGTTCAGCTTTGGGAATAATAACCCTTGATGCAATCTCTCAGGAATCCATCCTTAGAGCTTTGCCCATTGCTATTTATAACTGAGTAAATGTTAGAAGGATTCTCATCTCTTGCCCTGAAAAAACAAGACTTGGCCTTTCAGAGAGGATTGTTACTCTGCAACATTTCCTTTCATTAACATTTCCTCTTAAAATATATGGCCCAAAAGAGAAACACCAGGCCTCAAATATACCACAAATATGGACAAGTCTGCCTGCAGGCATTTGAAGGCTGGGAATTTGCCCAAGACATTATCCTTACAAAATTAACCAACTCTCTGTTAGTCAGCATAGTCAACAGCCTCAAACATAATTCCACATACCCACCTTCACTGGGACAACTCACTAACTGCATGTTGCACTGTTTTCCATTTCTTAAGGTTAAATTATTCCTGAGGACTGAAACTGAAGCCTTTGCATTACTACATGCAAATAAGAAGTGTTTGGGACACTGCACTGTCCAACTATCGCTTTTAGGTTTCTGTTACACCTGGTATTAGCCTTGCTCACCATCCTCCCTTGCCCTCATATCCTGACACAAGCTGTAATAGCAGAGCTCAGAAGAACAAGCAAGTTACAGCTTACCACATCAGCTCAGCATTGCTTTAAGGATTTTGACAGAGTGAGGGTGGGAGAAGGCTATGAACTCTATCGCAAAGAGCTGTCTAGAAGAATGGCACCAAAAGGCAATGTAATTGAAAGGCTGCTCTTCACTCTCTAAAACCTAGATACAGTCATCAGTTCCACCATGTGTATCATCCGACTTACTGGGATACACAAAGCCTTGCCCTCGTGGGAAAAACTGAAAATACCAAATTGAGATCAGGTCTCTGCCGAGGCCAGTCCTTGATGGAGGCCTGCCAATTAAATTGGCCTTAAAATTCCATTGTAAGACAGACAAAGCATTCAATGCAAGTCCATTCATCATCAAGGCTGGCTTCTTCACTTAAGTTTTAAATATCTTTAAATTATTTTCCTTAGTGGTCACTGTTGTAACTCTGCACTGTATGACTGTTTTATATAAATCTCTTTTCCTTTTGGATCAGCATGGTAATAACATTTGCTACACATGGCATCATAACTTTCACACATGTTGTTAGAACAATAGAATTCCCCCATTTGGAGCAATTTGCACTAAATAACAAATATAAAATAAGTATAGCCTGAGAATGTTTGTCATTAGCAAGACTTCTATGAAACGCTGAAGCAACAATCTTCTGAAAGGAAATTTCCTCCCACATAGCAAGGAGAAATATTTTACATGTCCCTGTCAAACTAAAACCAGGACACTTAAGGAATACAGTCATTGCCTTTGCTAAAGTATTCAGCAATATTACCTTAATGACATATAATAGTTTACATATTCATAACCTTTCATTAGAATAAAGACAAGTATAGCTGTTAAGCTGAAATACTCACCTGTGTGTACAACTGACGCTTGTGTAGCAAAATAACTATATCTAGGTATAATGACAAAGACAAAGGAGAATTAGGGCTTCTCAAGGGAAGAAATGATCCCAAATTAAATGATTCCCAAATTAAAGGTGGTTTCTAGGGACCACAAGAGCCACAAGATGAATTTTTCTTTTGCTTCAGAAAGATAACAGTACTTAGAATCCTAGGAGCATAAATTCTATCCGAAGGAATCAATCTGGCAAAGTTTCATACACTCAATCAGTTTCTGATAATCAGCTAAGAACTACCATAAAATATCTTCCCAATGTGTAAATTAAGCCAGATAATTACCAGCTCAGAATGGTCTCTTTCCACAGCAGATCTTGATTTTGATGGAAATGAAGCTAAAACTAAAGAGCTGCACATGAGAGTAAATATCTCCAGAAAAGAAAAACACATAGTATAAGCATCAATAGCATATCTCATCAGAGATTATGTCTCTGAACCTGGAAGGTGCTACCTCTTCAGCTCACAAAGGATTCTTTGAATAATCAAAAGGCTAACACACACACTGGAATAACTGAAATGTTGATGGGTGGGAATCAAGAGGGGAAAAAAAGGCAGTAAAATTTTAAAGTAAGGATGATTCAGAAAGCAGAAAACAAACCTTGGCCTTGCTGCAGTTACTGTTGTACCACTGACTAAACTGACTTGCAGCTCCTTTATTTCCCCAGCAACTTCTCCATGAGAAAGAATGAAGTTCCAAATGGGGAAGGGCAGTTCTGGCAAATTCTGCACCATGAATCTTAAGTCCAATTAAGGGAAAAGAGTGGCAGGGAAAACAACTCCATTCACCTGATCCTGCTGCCATGACTGTAACCCAATCACAATGTAATGCAATCCTGAGAACAACTTGGGAAGCATCAGCCTCAAAGCTGAGAATTTTAATATGCCAACTGCAATGATTAATGTGGAGTCAAGCCTGATTATGGCCCCATGATTAATTTTACAAAAAATATCTGAGGGAATTCCCTATTTGCTTTGGCTGCAGAACAGTGAGGTTCCTTGATTGCTGGCTGTCTCCAGTCAAAAATGCAAAAATGTTTGTCTATTTCTTCATCATTGCTGGAGTGCATTTACAGTCTTTGGTGGCAGGTTGATTGTGTTTATAGGTATTTAGCCACTTTGTGACTGTTGAAGTAATAGAACAGCCACCTCCAAGTAGCAGCCAGAATAATGATAACAGCTCGAGCTATGCATGGTAAGACTGGAAATAGCCCCTGCGAGATGCCTCAGCAGGAGGACTGGAGGGAGTTGCTTGGGAAAGAGACATAGAAATCCTACCTAGAGTGAGGTAAGGCAGCTGGGGAAAGTGCTCACAGCCTCCCTTCACTAGTGGCAAAAAGAGAAAACTTCCAAATGTCTGTACACTCAAAAGGCTGTTATTTCAAGGTCCAGAGTAATTTCATTCTTCTGTTAAACTAGGTGAAGCAAGATCTCTCAAAAGTGAGCTGACTTCACAAGCAACCTAATTAAAGACAAAAATAGAAAGTTTACGTTTCTTATTCTCCACCTAATCAGCATAATCAGAATATATATTCAAAGGTATAAGATTAACTTGCTTGAGCAGGAGAGTGGTTTTCCAAACCTCTTTGGAAACATATTATGCCTTTTTCAGTGACTGCATTTTTGCATCATTTCTTCTTAATCTCTAAATGGTGCTTTTTGGGAGGGCGAGGGGGTAGGGAATTTTGAGGACCTTTTCTACAGCTCTACAAGGCCTGCTAATTGAGGTTTTATTAAGGAAGCTTATCAGTGGTAGAAGGATGAGGGAATCAAAGCCTCCACATTAAAAGTTGTACAGTACTGTGCTCCACTGTGGCTGAACACAACTTGTGCCCTTATTGTTTTAAGAAAAAAAAGAAAGAAAGAAGCATATTTCTTGGTCCAAGAAGATCATCTTACTTCCATGGCTTTCATTTCGGCTCCTTTGTGTGGTACATTAACATCAATACTTCGTTCTTAAAGTGCCCAAATTCACAAGGTACTTAAGCATGTTCCTAACCAAGGAAACAAGATTATTCACCTACTTAAAGTTAGGCACATATTTGTTGAGTCAGAGCCAAAATATGCATACAAATACTCATCCAAGTACATGCTTTTTCTTCCATGAGCTGTTTTTGTTCATTAGTCCAAAGCACAGTAGCAAAAAAAATAAAACAAAAAAAAATTCATTATGTCACATCTTCAGGAATTCCTCAGTGAAACTCAGCGACAAAGTTAATATATTTTACATCATTTATTTCCTAATTATGATGATTACTAAAGTCTGTACTTGTGCTGTCAAAGCTAACAAAACTTGAATTCTCTCCTAAAAGGATATGAAAGTGAAAAATCTATCTGAAAGACATTGCAAACCAGCTTACACTAATGACAGAGCAGGACAAGAGGCAGAGGAATAGTTTACCTACTTGCCAATATACTTTCACAGTGCTTTAGACCATGTACCATGATACTTTGTAGACAAAGCAGAACAATCAGGTAAATGTTGTCTTCCTTCCTCCAAATAAATAAATAAATAAATAAATAAATACTAAAATGTCTTCCAAGTTATTCGTTTGTTTTTTTAAAAAAAAAAAGAAAAAATGGGTTATCCAGATCATATTAGAGTATAACATTTTAATAATTTAGGCCATTTGGGCAACATGAGTGAACACAGCATCTCAATTCACTGATATTCTGCTTCTTATCTCATATCAGTACCACCCCACTTGCGTGACTACAGGATCTTCAGAATCAGGCCCAGGCTATTATGAAGATGAGTTGCAGGGATTCGCACGCATCCTATTTCACAAACATTGGGGCCTACGGATTGGCCTCTTCCCAGTTGGTATGTGATAGCGTTAAGATGCTACACACTGATTGGAAAGTGGGCTGAGGCACTGCAGTCTCTCACAGCACAGAAATCCCACTGGGCCTGTTCTGTGGTTTTAAACATTCGAACGCTTAGATTGTAAGATGACACCAAGAGCTGCTCAAGTCCTTTATTCAAGGAATGAACTGATCTTTTCCACCACCTAAGCTGTAGAACCTGCATTGCCACACCCATGAAATGCCGTACCCTTTGAAGTTTTGTTTGGCCAAAATGCTGAGGACAACTCCACCCATTATGGCACAAGCATTTCAATACTGACAGAAAGCAAACTTGAATTTCTGAACCTCCTTGGAGCCCTGGTTAGGGGCTATTAAAACAGGCAGAGTGAACAGCAGCCAAGCAGCTCCTCAGAACCACATCAGGTATGACATTAATTCAGAGGAAAGTGCTGTATATACTGAATCACTCCTTTTTCCAGCAATTTTGACTGCCCTGAGAATTTGTTGTACTGGTTTTATACAGCTCAAGAGACTTCATAAACCAAGAGGATTTGGGCTACAGACATTTAAAATGAGACAGATAACAAAAATATCTTCCAGTGCAGCCAGCAACACCATCTTCCACTTATGATCACTTGAAGAGAGGACAATAAATTCAGCATCCATCACAGACAGAGGTCCCACTTTGATGCCCTAATAGCAAGCAACCCACACTGCAGAATCACGTATATACACAAGTGCATTTGAAATTCTCAATAGGTTAGTTCATTGTTATATGCAAAGTCCCAACTCTCACATCTGGCCAGGCTGAAGGTAGAATGGTGACAAAGGTGAAATAGGTTATAACATATAGAATTTCTCAGGTGCTATTGAAGATTTCCCATCAAGATATCATTTTTTACAGGATTTATATTATGAAGAAACACACTTAAAACAAGAAAACTGCAATCTTATCTACCACAGCTATGTATCTTTTTTCAGCACTTTTGTCTTACCTATTAAAATTAGTCCTTTAATTTCTTCTCTAACAGCATTCAAAGAGACCTGAAGCAGATTTGTTTATTACCTGAACAACAGTAGCATTCATTTTTCTCCCCTATTTTTCACCACTGATGTGAAAAGGTATAGTTAGCCATAACCTAGTTCAAGCAGAGCTCTTAATCCCCTTTGCAACTCAAAAATGAAGCTGGATTTCTGTTTACAGGGCAATTATTTGATGAAAACAATATGCCATGTGCAAGTACGGAATGATGGGAAAGCAGCAAGTTGTGTTTTATTTCCTTGTCAATTTACAAAGAAAAAGCGTATGCATAGATGCTGCATGCATGGACAGAACACTGTTTAATAATCTCTAATCAGATATTTCTGATTAAAACTCCTACCATGCACCCATCTATTCAACTGCCTCTATCAGTTATGGAATCAGTCATCAACAAACATTTGCATTTTAGAAAGGAATAGCTTTTTCTTTTTGTTGAGTATCCTTTAATTCTTTCATATTTTTACTTCACAGAATGTCATGTCCTATTTTACACATTTTTCCCCTGACGTCTTCGTTTCATATTTTTCTTTGTAGGAGACAGAAAGATAGAGATTCTGTACATTTTTGTGGGACAATAGCATCAGGCAGCCAGCCAATTTCTAAGCCAATATCAGCAGAGAATTTATAGCTCAAAGGAAAGAAAATGCTGAAGAGACAGGGGTTTGTGGGAGGGAGGTTTTGTTTGGTTTTGTTGTTTAAATCTGCAAAGCTGTTTTTGACGAGTTTGTCATCGGACTCATAAAGGAAGAGTGGAATTTAAAGCATCATTTGCTCTGAGGGATCTCTAGCACTCAGTCATGCCAAGCATAACTCCTCATCCCTACTCTCACTCCCGGCTCTATGGGTATTCCACCCTGGGTCATAGTTTTACATCTAATCACTGCCCTCTGCACGTTTAAGCTGACTGCTGGTAATCTATATTATAAAACATGTAAAACTTTTTATTTGCTTTTGCTTGCTTAACTTAATTCTCAGGAGCTTCAGTCTGTGCTGACATTTTGCTTAGGCAAGTCTTGTCACACCACTGAAAATTGTGCACAGATACAAGGTTTTGAAAGCAAAGGTCATCTAACAGGCAGCAGGAGGACAACTGCAGTTCTGCAAGTGGAGAATGCACTGAGCATCAAAAAGTCAAATTTAACAAACGCTGCGTTGACAGTAGGCACCCAGCTCAGGCTGAGACTGGATGGGACTGAGGTTTGTGTCAGCAACATGGAGGCATATCACTGTCATATGCATGTAGAGATTAAAGCACATCCGAAGGCAACAAATTGGTGGCAAAGCCTTGCAGCTTGTTGTTTAAGGTTTAGAATCACTAGACAAGTGGCCATGGCAGAGAGAACACTGGTGAGCATTAATGGATGTTCACACTGTGGCTGAGATCGCTCTGGCCTCAGTTCATTCACACACATTGCAGCAAGGGAGCCAACAGTGAGTCATTTTTCCTTAGCACAGCTCCTGACTGATCCTAGTAATCAAGCACACGTGAGCATTCAGGACATGCTTTCTTGTCTTCTGGATCCATTCTTTTTCACATCCTTGTCCAGTGCAAGGAAGGTCCACGAGGTAGCAGGACCATGGCAACCCCTGTGCCAATCCCCCACAACCTGCTTTTGTACCTCTGTCCAGCTCCAGTTCTGTGCTAAACATCAACTCCAACAGAATAACCTCTGTAGCAGAAGGTTCCAGAAAACACATGCTCATGCCTTTCTTTAGGTTACAGACCAGAGGCAGGCAGCTCTTTCCTGGTTTGGCTACCGAAGATCTGCTTCTTTGCAAGAACATCCTTTAGTGCTTACTCCTTTCTGACAGAAGCATGATTTTGCATTAGCTAGTCATTTCACAGGAGAGCCAGAATACCCCTGAGTCACATCCCATGTAGTTCAACACCTATTTTTTGTAGTTTAAGGCTATTTAAGTCACACCCATGGCTACAGAATAAATCATACCCTCCTTTATCAAACAGGCACCTCTGAAAGACACAAATTTCACTATTTTCTTCAGACTGGTACAGTTCACACCATATTAATGAAAATGCATCAAATATCAGAGCATTACGATGAGAAAGTCTCTCTCACTGGCTCCCTCAGTTCCAGGAAAAGTACTAAGGCAAACACCTACAGCAGCAAAAACCAGAAGCAACAACTCAGACACTGTTCATGCAAAAGAGGGCAGTATATAACAGATATTCTGGATTTAAATGAGCAAGCAAATACTGTCTTGGAAGCACAAGAGGGAAGAAAAGAAAAAAACAACATTTATTGGAAAAGGGATCTACTGAAGAAAGTTGTTTTGAGATATTTTAATGTTGGGGAAAAAAAAAAAGTGAAATGAGCATGTGAAAAAGATGCAGCATTTGCTGTTGGTACTACATTTTTTATCTGGTAAGAGTCTACTTTATTCCACAGATTTTAAGACATGTTTAAGATTCCATAGGTTTAGTATTACATCAATAATGGTTCATAATGAAATTCCAGGCAGTAGCAAAAAAAAGAGATTTCATGATAGAACGGCACAAGATATGGATATGGGGCCCTTTGTGCAGATTTACTGATAGGAATGTTGAATGTAGCTTAAAATAACATAGTTGTCTGGTTCACTTGTGTGTGCTAAAATGCCATATGAAAGAATACAAGTTATGCTATTTCTTGAATCTTTTTTAAAAATTAATCTTATTTTGCCCCTTACTGGATTTTTCGATAGATTACTCGTTTGCTACTACTCTGCTTATGATTTATTATTGTAAAAAGTATTCTGCCTTATTCACATCCCATTCAACTCTTTGATGAATAAACTCTCAATGGCTTTAGTAGCCTGTCTGGTACTCCTTGGAGTGTCAGACTGCCCTTCCAAGTGCAGTGTGGCCAAGCAAACAAAGCAGTTGGCTGGCATCTGTTTCAGCCTTGTACTGCTGCTGAAGTTATTTTTCTTTTTTTGTGCTTCAGTTTTTCAGACTGACAAAAAGGAAAACAACACTAAGCTCCATTTTAAAGAACTTTGAGATCAACACATGAAAAGCAATGCGTAAAAGCTAGATCACATTGTAATTTTACCTGACAGAAGGAAAGTTTCTTTTAAAAATTTCTTGAAAAATAATTTAAAAGGAAGTTATTTAACATCTTACAGCGAAGTAGGCTCACAATAGCTGAAAATAACTGTGACTAACTGTCCATTCTTTACAAGTGGATAACCCAAGTCTGGGAAAGACCTATCAGAACTCAAAGCGCAATCGACTGGCTTCACTGGGTAGGAAATATTCTAACCCCAAAGACATCCACTGTAACAACATTCTTAGCTTGGGTAAAAGACTTTATCATCTCAAATTACTGTTTTGTCAGGCCTTCACCAATACTGCTGATCAAAAGCCACTGTTCAATTTCATAAGATTATGTCAAGAGCAGAAAAATAAAGCAAAACATATTCTGAGGAGAAATATCAGTGGAGCAGTGAAATAAAGAATAACTGTTGCTTTAAAATGTAGGGTGGAACTACATTGTCAGAACTGTGATAAATCATGAGTAATCCCAGGCTGATATTTGAGAACCAACAAAAAATAAGAATAAAAATAATAATTTAAAAAACAAAAAAAAAGAATAAGCTGCTGAAGGCCTCATCCTTTGCATGCAATCCATGGATCTTCCCCTGCACCATGTTCCAGTGATTTTGGAAGTATCAGACATACAGATTCCCACAGCTTTTTCTTGCACTATAGTCCTGACAATGCCACCTAGATTTTCACAAAATAAAGTCCTTTACCCCAAGAAATTCTCTCATCACTGAGTTTGGGGGGTAAGTACACAACCCATGCTGATACAGTGATCCAAATCCTGCAGCTCAAACTCCCATAGAATTCAACACCTGTCTGATGTGAATATCACAGAAGCAGAGCACACAGCTCTTCAGAATTTGGACATTATGTATATATGCACATAAAAGAGATTGTAAGTTGAGCACAGAAAAAGGTGTATGGAGGTGCAAGAAGGACAACGAAGTGGATCACATCTTCAGCTTTCTAAAGGTCATATTTTTTTCTTTTTACTTAAAATAGGTAAGTAAAAAAAAAAATATGAATAAGCTTTAGGATTTTTATTAGGACCTTGCTGTTCTGTGAAGTCAAACAAAAAACAAGTAGGTTTAGATGAAGTTTTTCAGAAGCTCTTAGTGTTTTTAGCTGTGTTAAGCTGCTGTAACGGCATTTGATTTTCAGGGTAATGACAGTCAGGTCTAAAAAATATCCTAATGGGACATCCAAGAACCAAGGCATTTCAAAAATAGCTTGGAAAATAAACTGCCTTTTGTTTTGGCCTCTTTTCTTTGACAGAAAGAGTGTCCATTTGCCAAATTAAGTAAGGAGAAATATGAAAGCGTAAACAGAACTTTGACCGATCACAAGAGCCAGACTATTGTTCTACATCGCATGACTGTGACAGTATAAAATGTGAATTTAACAAGACTCTTTGGGAGCTTTAAATTATCCACACACACTCAGCCTGCCAGGGTCAAGATTTGTATGTTTGTTGTTTTGGGTTTTTTCTTGTAACTAGTCCTTTTTACTTTAGAAGAATGGTGACTTGATTAAACCGTCGCAATTTCTTTCCAGAGTCCTCAAATCTGCCAGCAATGACAAGTCAAAATAAGTAAGTCTGAAATATTTCTGCATTAGAATTATTCTCTACTGCACTGCTTTACTTTGTGTTCAGTTGGAATGAATCTGAAGCATGAGGCAAAATGAACACGCAATGAAAACACTCAGCATGCAAGGACAAAGCATGTTAACAGAGTTTGCAGACATCCAGTAGCCTGGGGTACCAGACATCCAAAAAACTGGTATATCATGACCAGGAGGGAGAATATTTTCAAACTCCAGGGCCATGGGAGTTGCATACCTCTACATTATAATGAATATGAGACAATAAAACATGTGCCTTGGCAGGAGGTCCAGAAATGCCCCACGGCTGAATGCTGACCCAATCTTCAATTTATATGTGTGCAAAACAGAGCCCGATTGGGCATGACAAAAAAAAAACAAAAAAAAACTTGAATAATTCACAGCAACAGTAGTAAATGTAGAACAGCAAAAGCTCAGCCAGAGAGGACAGTCACTCTCCCACCCCTCTAAAACTGAAGCCATTAGAGAGGAAATTTGCTGCTAAGGTGTCCAGCACAGACCCTATCAGTCACATGCCTTTTTCCCCAAAATTGCAATCCCTGGTTAGCTAATCTAGCTAACAGAGCCTTTCCTTCTTTTGTACATTCTTCCTTTCTTCTGTGCACATTTGCTTTCTCCTGTGGTATTGCAAGTCCCACTCTACAAGTCTGCAGACACCCAAAGGAACAATTGTTCTGCACGGTGAGCACTATCAGTCATTTTCCCAAATGTGCAAACCACTAAGCTGTCTGATAAAAAATCATTCACCTTTTGTATGGTCTTTTCAGCAGAAGAATGGATGCCTCCTACAAAAGAGAAGATCTCAGGTTCTGAACCCGAAGACAGTGGCAGCGCCTCTATACACAAGTGGTCAAGGAGACATAGACTTTAGAAGACCTCTATGCTTAATATTTGCTGTTGGCAGGTCTTCTGAGGCTATCCTTTCTGCTTAACTCTGCCCATGTCGGATATAGGCATTACTCTTGGTTACCTAGAGATACCTAAACATTAGGGAAGAGTAATCCAGCACCCAAACTGCCATTATCATCATTGACATCAGAAGTGGTTTTCTAAAATTTCTAAACAAATTTCTAAGCATAGGTTTTCTAAACATATGCCATGGGATTCAGAAGAAAACTTGAAGGGAAAGGTGATTATGCCCAACTGTAAGCAGCACTTTATCCATTGAGTAACACTGAGATTTTACAGTGCTTTGTTGTTCTTTCTCAAAGGGGGAAGGAAGGAAAACATTTACAAAGGTTTGGAAGTTTTGCTTTTGCTGCTGCAGAGATGTTAGTGTCACAAAAAAATCTGTATGTTTTACTAATGGCATCATATATCTTCCCAGGTATTTCCAATTTACCCTTTGTTGAGCTATCTAGGTACTTTATCACATAGGGTTACTGCTTCATGTATTAATATTAAGATACCATGCCTTGTCTTCCATAGGAAACTACACATTCTTATCTAAATTGCTGAGACTAATAACTTGAAATATTGTCCCTGCAAAACATACTTGAATGCTCTGTATTCAGATAACTAGCACTCTTTATTCCCTCCCCTCCCAGCAAGTGAACATAAATTAAGTCTCCACAGGAACTAACCCAGGAATAAGCTGCAGTCCCAATTTGGAGGCAGGGAATTAGGATGTACCATAATAAGAAAATTCATTCCTCATTTGACTGGGACCACATGCCATACCAGGCAGAGCTCACAACAGTGCCATGGTCTCCTTGTTCCCCAGCAAACCCAGAGCTGGAGAAACATACACGAGGAAACAGCATTCTTTTTCTCCTGGAAGTTTCTTCACTGCAAATAAAAAGTATGGAACACTCACTTGTGTGTGTGCTTTAAAACTCAGATACTTAGCAGTAAAGATTGTTTTCAGCTGATAACAGGCTTAAGGATGCCCTCTTGATTACTACTTCTTTGATCCAGACAGCATTTGGCTGTTTAATCAATCACAAAGCTAAAGTAGAAAAAGAGAATCCTCCAAAGCCTTACAACCCCACGTACTTAATTTAATCTAAAAATAATTCTGGGCAGAAAGAAAATTTAATTAACTCTTTTCTATAAAACTGTATGGTAAGATGTGTAGCAAGATCTTATGCATTCTTTTGAAGTTTGTCATACATTCTTGAATACCTTTGACAGCCTAAGAAGTTGTGTGTCTGCTTCTGATTAGATAATTGAAATAAATCTACACCAAATAAATTCAGATCTCTTAAAATAAACTGCAGAGGTACATGAACTTTGTAAAATGCATGTAGTACTTCAACGAAAAGGCATTTTTACAAAAATCAGCTATCAAGAAGGAATTCACTTCTCTGTTTCCATGTGCATGGAGTGCAGTTGGTATCCAAGGTTTAATCCAGCAATCCAGCTTTGACACTATTAAGCATCACATACAGTTCCTATGTGATCTGACAAACACTCCAGCAGAAAGAAATCACCTCTTATTTATTGTTTTCTCCATTTCATCCCTTAGAACTAAATGTTTATTAAAAACGGAGGTATCTTCCACTGTCAAGTGTTGTGCCTTGACACGTCAAGCACCAACTACAACTCCAGCAAATATTTGTCCACCACTTAAAATTGAGTCTACACTGACAAATCTGGCAGATAACATGGAGAGAAGAACATCACCTCATGTGATCAGTCCCCATTCATTACATCCAATCCAGCAAACCACCAAAACTAATGAGCTTGATGTTACTGCTCCTATCACCATACAAAGTTGGGAAAGGTGTATATTTACAATATATACTACAATGCACAGTCCAAAGCATAGCTGGTATTGACAAGATACACAGAAACTCATGGAATGTCTGGGGGTTACCAGCCTTGCATGGAGATGCATGGAGTCATAAAGTGCTTGATATTTACAGAAAGACATCAAGAAAAGGTGATAAAAGATGCAGTAGAGAAGCTTATGCAAGTGTTTGCTTTAAAATGCATCTTTAAGTCAAATGAGAATAATTTAAAATATGTTGCAGAGTCTTATTAGGAAGTCAAGCCTCATCCAATTCTTGGCTGAAGAATGGAAGAATAATTCCAAAGATACAGACAAGATGACAAATTCCTACATTACACATGAGTCCACCTCCTTTCAATTAACTAATAATTATTAATAAAAGCTTACTTATGAAGTTACAGGTGATGGCAAGTCTACTTCCTGTTACTTTGTCCTGTTTTGGAGATCAGAGCAGAAAATTTACATTAAAAACGCCATGCAAGTGATTTGCTGTATTTTTTAAACCATTAGAAAGCATTATTATTTGCTTTTTTTCCATTACAGTACACTGGAATTTTTTTTCTCCAGTTAATCACTTTCTACCAACAGATTCGTGAAGAGTTCATGCTAAAAATAAAAAATTTTTTTCATCAGGTGGAAATAATGTAATTAAAAAAAAAAATGACTTTACTAAGCTAGTGTTATCACATCCAAGCAGAAGCACAACAGCCTTTGAAATCTGAAGGAATTTTATCACCTCCAGATTTTTTATCTCAGTTCTCTATCTACCATCTCAGTTTTCAGCTCATCATCTGTTACTTCCTATTGTTTGCCGTGGCTTTAGTTCAATCTGGTATCCAGTACCCATCTTCCTCCTCACCTTTCCTCACTGTCACACTCCTGATAACTCCTCCTTGTCTCTCCACAAACTTGGGGATCCAATGCCACCTTCATCTTTTCTCACCTCTCCTCTCAAATTCAACACCCTTTTCCTAAATTCCACTTTTTTCTCGCTTTTCTATTATTTCAGTCCTCTCCACAGAAGCATAAATATAAACTTAAAAAGAAATCTTTGTTTATTCACCTCTGAAGATGCTTTTTTTTTTTTTTTTTTGCAACCTTCCACATTATTTGGGATTATAAATGCCACAGCAAAAATAATGTTTCTTTATCCTCCCCATTTTTTGACATCACACACACTCATTTAAACCTTTCAGACTTTCCACCTCCAGCTGACAGAGAATTAAAACTATGTTGTGTTTTTTCATCTGTCAGTCCTCTATGCTTCACTTCAATCTTCTCAATGTGTCACCATACAATATACTCAGCCACAAAGCTCCTTCACCCATTTCCATAAAATGGAAAACAAGGAAACACAGCAATTTCTCTAATTAAATACTGACTATTTACACGTGCCCCTCTGAGTTAGTCCCAGATTCTGCAGACAAAAATGAAAAGCACTATTAGCTCTATCTATGTTGTCTCTATCTAGGTTGTAGGATGTGATCTATGGGGTCTTAAACTAGTCGTTTCTTTACCTGATTCTGTAAAAAGAGCATCAAGGCAAGTAACTGAGGAGGCATCTTAAGACAGGTAACATGCTGTTTAAAGTTGTCATTAGAAAAATATACTAAAATGCATCTGCACTGATTCCTACAGAAAAGTTAGAACATTTATTAAAGGGTTTTAACTTGCAGCTGCACTTTGTTTTAGAACAGTTAGTCATCAGTTGCTAATTGAGCCTAGAGATAAACACATAGCGCCCAATGATGATTATTTATGTCTAAAATTCCAAATGCAAAATTAATATAAAATGCACAGACAGCTCAAAGTGGTGCTGGTTTTTTTTTTTGTTTGTTCGTTTGTTTGTTTTTCTGTTCTGCATAATCTGTGGATTAAAGTGAGTATTACACGAAGTTTTCCTGTTCTATAACGTCAGCGAGGTACTTAGTGCCTACTGAAACATTTCGTAATTAGAGATTATATCATTAGTGGTTATTAAAATGGCTTGCTCTTTTACTGGAGATGCAGCAGAGCAGCAAATCTCTTGTGTGATGTTATCTTTCTCCAATACATGCTAGTGAGTCATTCATGTGACAGTTAAGCCTAACCTTAATTTCAGCCTAAGCATTTCCATGAAGGCATCCATTCAGAAAGCCATTGGCTACATTGCTCATCCATCCCAGTCCTTGGCACCCTAATGTCAAGGATCACCCAACCATTTTGCAGCCACTAGCACCAGTCTTCTTGTTTCTTCCTTAAAAATTTGTTATTTCCTTGCACTCTGTTTTGTGTTTCTTACCTTACCAGACATTTCTAGACACATTTTTGTAAGAACTACTCCAGACAGAGACTACCACACAGTTTATGAATCACTGTAAGAAAGTATTCCTATTGGGATTTTAATTATACAAGCTCAATACTTTTGTTACAACACACTCAAGCTTCCATCGTGATCATTCTAACATGTCTAGCAGGACTCATGAGCCTAGTGTACACATAGTCCCCAGGTGAGTTTTTATGTAGCACGCTTGAGGAGACTATTGAGCTGAGAGAAAGAAGAAAAACATCAGGATACTGGAACATAAAAGCAGAGTCACATTTTGTTAACAGCATCAAGAGATGAAGAATCAACCAAACTTTATTCTTGCAGTCATTCACCTCCTGAGTACAAAAATGTGTGTCTAATTTACTTGTCTGGCTTCAGGTTCCAGCTACTAGATAGGATTTTCTCTGGTAGAATCACAGTATTTTAGTAACCAATATTTCTCCCTGAGGACATACCAAAATTCAGTTTTTATTAGTCTTCTACATGGTTCATACACAGAAGATACAATCCCTCATTCTGTTTTTCCCGTTCCTAGATATATGATTTTGTGTTTGGCTGCATTACAACAATTTATCTGAATGGAATCCCTTTATTGAGTGATACAGATTGCACTGTACAGCTGCCTTATCTTCATCACTGCTCACTATCCCCCACCATCCTGATCTTTGCATCATCTGTGTGTTTTATCTAAATCATAAGTAGTAGCAGCTGTAGTATTTCCCAGTAGTAGAGCTCCTTAGCTTTTGCTTCTTGCTTCTTTTCCTGAGGTTTCCATTCTGGTGTGTTATCACAACTGTTCGAGAGAGACTAGCGTGTGATACACTTCCCAAAATCACGTCTGAATTCAAGAGGGACCATCTGCTTTAAGGTTCCTGAACAGAACTGCTGTCAGTAAGAGCCAACCATCCTTTACTAACTCATTTCACTTCACTAATCCCAATGGAGCTGTTGTGCTTTCCATATCAGAAAGGAGTGTTTGTGGGAGTTATGGGTTACAAAAGTAGATCCACAGTGTATTTTGTTGACCTTGGAACATATCCCACCATTGATTCTGTGTAGAAATCTCCCAAAGCCTGCTTCTTCCCCAGTCTGTAAAAGCCTTCTGATCTTTTTTCAGTAGGGGACATAGTAAGGATATTGCTCCACATTAGTTCCAGTGTGTTAACTTTTCTTTATCAAACACATTATTTTGGAAATTTATGAAGTAATTACAAAGCAAACCCCAAAAATTGTAGCTACAGAACAGGGCAGACCACAGAGATTCCACAACCACTAAGTAAGCCAAAGGAAATCTTTAAAGTATCATTCTTGCAAATGATTTGCAAGTGGGTGGATAAATGCAAATATTTGATAAGTACTTATGTTTTTCCCTAAGGTTTCAATCACAATAATGAAATTGTTAACCTGTAAAACCTGGAGCATTCCTAGTGCCAACTGGGCACTCTTAGCTATATAAATGTGTAGCATATTTGCTGAGTAGATATTTATATACGCTTCTTGTTCCAGTGTCAACTTTTTATTTATTGGAAAAGAACCAGAAACTCTCTATCCCTTTGGGAATCATTTTCCATTAAAGAGGCTGTAGGTAGACCCATTATTTTTTTCAGATTTGAAAGGAAAATCCAACTGTATGTGCATTTTGGATTTGTTTTTTGGGGTTTTTTGATTGTTTGTTTTTATTTTTCCAGAAACAGGCAGGGGCTAACAGACTGGAAAGATTTGCAGATTAGTTTTTACTGATCTACCTCATGATGCCTGATAATGCCTTGTGACAATGGAGCACAATTCCCCTACACGACTCTTTTTTACTTAACAAAAAAAAAAAAAAACCCACAAACTATATGTGTTATAAGTAGCTCCGCTGGCAGTCTCCCCAGAAAAGTCCAGTGGTTGCATGAGTGTGAAATCTGCATGCAGTCCTTTCTTCTTCCTACCAGCTGAAGTCTTTCAGAGTGGGAGGAAGGTCTGATAAAAGCCTTTGTTTGGGCTATCTTCTTATAGACAGAAAATGAACTTCATTTCAACGCAGTTCATCCAACATTCCTCATAAGCGGGCTTGCATGGAATTATATTTTAAAAGAAATGTGATATGAGTGACAATGCTGAGTACCCGGGTATCTTACCAATGACATATTCTGCCATAAAGAAAATCAGAGAATATAAGACAAACAAGTATTGAGCAAAATTCTCACTGCTTTGTTTTATTACTGCCTTGGGCTTGCCAACATCAAGAAACATTGTAGAAAGAATTGAAAAGTTAAAAAGAGTAGGAAGGACTGCAATGAATCAGCAGTCTAAAATAACTTTCCAGGTATTGTTTTAAGAGAATACTCCAAATGTTATCGTTCAGAGACTTTCTTGAGTGACAATGATTTCAGAGGAAAGACAACAAAAAGTAGAAATGAAGATATGTTCTGATGATTTAAGCATCCTCATCTGGATAAATATTCTGTCTTTGCTTTTTTGAGTACAGACCAGAGTAAACTGTATTTTAAAACATACATCTGGATCTCTGAAAGCAAGAAAGGAATGTCTGCTTCTGGTGAGGTGTGGTCCCTGACGAACCCTAATTCCACACCTAGAATGTCATTCCACTTAAATCTGTTCATAATTTTAATGGTACTTACAGAAATATGAGCAGCACGTTCTGCTGCTAGTAGCGGCAGCTTTCACCTGTAAAAATCTGTACTGATCATATTTTGGTCATTCTGTGCATCCTTTTTGCTTTGGATTTTCTCTAAGCTGCCAGTAGTGTGTAATTTCTGTGTGCAATTTCAAAGATTTAAATAAAAGAATAACAGCTTCTAACACTACCTAGACACTTTTAGCAGAGGGCGAAATTTGGTCCAACAATAGAAGGTTCTGCATTTAGAGGAATATTTCAAATGGCGCAAAAATCAGCAAGTTGCTTCAAAAGAGAAGAAGCCAGTCATGTCCTATACAACCATAACCACATCCGTTTGAGTACATGCATAAGTATAAAAACTTTCTTCCCTGTGGAACCTGTTGACTTTGTGTCATTTTTTTCACAGTACCACAGGTTTCACTTTCAGCAGAGCACTGAAAAGAACCTCACTGAACATGCATGCTTGAGAGGTTACTGAAGGATGACAAACTGAGTGAATTCAATGCTGGTGAAAGATGCTAGACAGACAGACCTGAAGGTGAAGTCCTCTAGTTAGAAATTTTGCAGAGGCCAAGCAATGCAGATTTCATAATACTTCCCTAAAGATGTAACTAAACCCTGAGCTATAATCTACTAATGATTAGAATGACTATAAATGGGTGTAAGGGAAGAATATGTCCTAGTAAACCAACTGAAAAATATTTCATGAACATTGCTGGAACATATTGCTGCGTATGCCTTAAGTCACAGAAAAGCTGTCAGACAGGAAGAACTTTTGGTATTTTTTCTGATATCAGCTTGATCTGGCCTTATGATTCTGCATCACACTCTGTGCCATGCAGTCCCAGAACTTCAGATCATGCAGGCTCATTCAGCAGACATCTCTAAAAATGAGCCATCCAGTTAGAGGTCAAGAACACATCTTAGTGGGAGTCTGTAATTACAAGAACCTGGTACATTTTGATATTTCTTTATTATCCAACTAAATGAAATATTTGTCAAGATCCCAAGACATCAGAGCAAAGTAAGATGAAGATTCAGTAAAAATTTTGCAGGCAAATCCCTCTGTGTCCTGCCAAAATTTCCCTATAATTAACCTCAGCACAGGCTTTGAGTGCCCACAGAATATAAAGATTGTGGAGGTATTGTTTGAATTCAGACACATTCAGAAGGCATATTTTGCTTTCTCCTCTTGGATAGGGAAAAAATGACTTAACAGTGGCCAATTTCCATTTATGTGCAAATTTCTTTTCCACACAAACCCATGCACCCTCTCAACAAATATAATTTATCTGACTGAACATAAGCAGATAAAGGAAGACATCTAAGGAAAGATGAAACCTTCTTCCACCAACTTAGCCATGGTGATGAAGGTGAGACAGAATTTTGTCCTGTCACTTGATGGGAAACTTCCAGCAAACAAAAAGATTCCCAAAGTAACTAAATTCTTCCAGATATATAATCATAAGATAAATTCAAGTGAAAATGGGAGATAATTGAAAATACATGGATTTCCACTGAGAATTGGACTTACACTACAAAGCCAACAATTCTAATGACAACTTATGCCAGCTACAGTACCAGCCATCAAAGATTTTTAATTCTGAACAGCTGCATCCATACCGCAGTCAACAGCTGCATTTTCAGCTGAATCCCTTATCAACTTCAAGTCACTGTTCATTGCCTCAAGGACAAAACTCCAGAGGAGGAAAAAATAAACATCCCTCCTGTATAATCAAAGAATATGAGGATGTTATAATCACAAAATAAACAAGAGAGTTAGGCAAAGCAGACTATGATAACAAAAGAGAATAAATAGAAAGCTTACCCCTATCCTGGGCTCACCCACAAAACACCAGCAGAGCAGATCTCCAGAAGAGATCCTTCCCCACTGGCAGCCAGCTCTTCAATAGCTCTAGGAGGGGTGCAGCCAGGCTCCATCCCTTCCAGCAGCACAGTGAATTGCCTCCACCTGTGCTCCTCTGGCTGACTCATGGCTCGCCTCAGGTGATCAATCAGAGGTTCAGGCCTCAGCAGTTCCCACACACCTCCAATTTTTATTGTTTTGATGTAGGAAGTATAACAGTCAAAGTTATTTTACTTGACAGTAGAAAGACAAAATTATATCTTTTCAAGGTATTTACATGAAGGAACACCAATTCAGCCCACACGTGCAAAGACTGATTCATTTTTTTATTCCAATCTTTTCCATATAATCCTTTGAGGCTTTGGGAGAGTACCAACTGCTCTGTGACTCGCTGTCGTACTCCTATTTATGAGGCTGCTTGATAAATACTGGCAGAATAGCTCCTCTGTGCATTAGAAGTGCTTTGGGTCTTGTAGGAGTGAAACTTCTGAGGGGAAAGGCAAAACTAGAAGTCAGTAGCTACCAATGGTCCACCCAGTTTTCTTACCCTAAAATACTAAAGATTTTCAAAGTGTTTTATAAGTGCAGTCTCTTAAAATCAGTCTATTTATACCCCCTCTTAAAAATGTTTCCTGTACTTACATATATAGAATGACTGAGGAGAAAAATTAAATTCACTTGAATCCCAAATCCACTTCATTTTCTGCTATGGGGACCAAGGGTAGCCTCCAAATTTGCTTCAAATTTATCTTCCCTACCCTTGCAAGAAAGCTGTGGTAGCCCAAATGCATTCTGTGCTGCCTTTATGTAGTTTTCCTATAGTACCTGCAAAGTGAATTTTTTCTTCCTAAAGAGTGGAGTAAACACCTTCCATTAACAGGCACAATGCCTACTGGCAAATTATACCCTTCAAATGCTATCTCATCCAGAAAGAGCAGGTGGCCTTCACATCAATGAAGTGCAGGCTGGATTCAAAAAAACAGAGATTAGGTAATTTTAGTGGTACACAGATACTGCTTTTTTCCACCCATTCCATCCAAAGAGTTATAATCATTTAATATTGTGCCTGGATACATATAGATTCATTCAACAGGTATCACTGAGGTAGATTTTTCTCTTCCCTCAAATTTGAACTACCTCTCCATGTTCCTTTCAAATGGAAGGAAACAAAAGGCAATAAAACATCTTTCTAATGTCAGTATACTGGACACAACTCCTACCTAGAAAAGGCCTATTGTTCTCAGTCATAAAAGCATAGCATAAAAGCAAGATCTTTGATGAACAAACATCAGTAAAAACCACATCAATACAAAGAAACAGAGTAAGGCAGCTAAGGCAAAGTCTCAGAGAGTAGGCATAACCTCATTTGCCCATTTTTTTTTAAAGGCAAATGATAGAGATTAGAAATTTTAGACTTCAAGGTACTACTCATCTATATAAACTCTATTAAAACCCATGTTTCATGGATTCAGAACAATTGTGTAGAATCAAAAACAACCAGATGCCCAGTGGGTGTAAATCAGTAAAGTCCTATTGAAGCCAGTGAAGTTGCAGTGATTAATATCAGCGCAGGAATTCAACTTAGAGAAGCTTTCTGCACTTGGCATTCTCAGAGCACACACTATTCTCTCCCTTTTCCTCCTCAGATTCCCATCAAACACAGTTCTATAACAGAAGTGTTCTTTTCCTAACTTGGCTTCAAGTCATGGCTACAGTTCTCAATAGCATATAACCTGTCAAGATAAAATATGCTTTGGGACATAAAATCTCTTCTGAGCATTTTATTGACTTAGCTCTACCATTTCTGAAAGGCAGCCAAAATTCCTTAAGGTTTTCAAAGGATTTTGTTTTCTAAATATAATCTATGAACAGACAGAAGAACACAAAAATCCTCAGCTGTTTACTTAGTTTGGCTTTTGTGCCATGCATTGCCCATCATGATATGTTAATTTTCTCTTGAAAGCAAACAAAAATTCTCAGCTACTAGCTGTTTGGGCTTAGGGACCTTATAAGATACATAGAGCCCGGGGAACCATTCAAAACAGGGATGTTTCCCTGTCTATAAGTTACTCAAAAACTACATTTTATCTTCTTCAAGTAAATAAATAAATAAAGCAGCATAAAACAAAACACCACCGACTTTAGACCTCTACTGGAGCTTTTCTATCCAGATGCTGTTTGAGAGGCCAAGAGATTAAAAGCCAGCCACAGAGTTGCTACTAACTCCATAAAACACTCAAAGCAGTATTTCACAGGAGGAAAACGCCACTTAGAGAGACCAGGTTATGTGAGCACAAGAATGAGACCACCTCTCAAGAAAGGCCCCACGTAGCTCTCCCTATACTACCCACGGAGCTGGCCCAAAAGGGACAAGACATGCGTTCAACCCCAGCCCAGCAGAGGTCAAGTTCATCCCAGTCTCAGAGCCAAGGCTGAAACAAACAGAGGCAGCAAGCTGAACCAGAGGATTCAGTGTGGCCCCAGCAAAAGCCAGGGGACCCCTCATTACTGTTATTGCTTAGGCTGCTGCCATCACAGCCTTCTCAGGGAACAGAATTACTGCAGAGGTAGGAGATGGACTGGCTGCAACTCCTTGCATCCGTTTCATCACAGTACAGACCACACACCAAGAGAGATGCCTGGTGCAGTGCTGAGAGATGATGACATCTGTCTGCAGGAGCACAAATGCTAAGGTTACAGTTGCTTCTTACAGAGCCCTGAAATGGATAGGAAGTCTTTCCGAGCCCACTTTTCCTGTAGCTGTCACACTTCTGCTGGACTGGCTTCTAGTGCCAGAATCCTTGGCTGTTCTAAATCTAGCATTGTATTTCTAAGTGGAGGGAAGCCTTTTAATTGCTCAATGGGCTAAATTACTAGTTATTTTATTACTAGTTTTGTCCCTGTAACTTACTTTGCTACTTGAAGCAGTAATTCCTAAAATGTTGCTCAGACTCCCTAGGTGAAGTTCTAGGAGAAGCTTGTGCTGTAATTTAGGATTTAAATTACAAACCTAATAATTTATTCCAATTGTTTGGACTAATCACACAAATTCAATTGGCCCGCATCACTTCAGAAATGCACATTCTTTGCAAAGAGGAACTTAAAACTATGCTGGAAATAAATAAATTAGAAACCCACAGGATCAAAGAGCAGGAACTACGAAGCTTAGCAGCTGATGATAG
The DNA here is from genome assembly GCF_026119805.1 of Tympanuchus pallidicinctus. NCBI lineage: Eukaryota > Metazoa > Chordata > Aves > Galliformes > Phasianidae > Tympanuchus > Tympanuchus pallidicinctus. The sequence goes on from NW_026294802.1 coordinate 2,326,006, forward strand.
CATTATCTTTCCTCTGCTTCTTGTGTCCATTACTTCAGTCAGCAATATCACAATGCACTTATCATCACTTCCAGGGCACATTTCTGTAAAAGGACATCTAACCACTTCACAGACACTAATTAAGGCTCAAGTCACCACACTCCTGTGAGAAACAGGATCTCCACATGCTGAGATTTCCAAAGACCAGGAACAAGTATACTTTTGCCTATTGTTGCAGCAGATGAGTAAGGTCCTACCTATTCTAGGAAGCGACACTTAAGTTTGCTTGGAAGAATCCACAGAATAATGGAGAGCTGCGCCCATGTAAGTCACACTTCATGCCAGTAGTCTGACCAGATGGAGATCTTCCACAGCCTTTCATGAACTTATCGTTATCACCACGTCACTATACTGAAGTGCTTTGCAGCAATCAATCTTTCACCCCGTACTACTATGGAAATCTGAAACGTGTTTTTTAAAGATAAGTAAACAAGAAAAGGCCAAAAAGTCTGTTAAAGTCATACAGCATAACTAAGGCAGCACCAGAAATGGAGTGCAGAGTTCTTGCTCTTGCTATAGCAACACGATCACCTTAAAAGAGGTCAGTGAAGGCTTTCAGATGCCTTAGGCGTTCTTGAAGATATTATCAAGTGTTCAATTTTGAAGCATCGTATAGTTACAATTTTACCAGAGCTTTTGAAATTAAAAAAAAAAAAAAAAAAAAAGCTACTCTTACCAAGATGCTTTAAACAGAAGAAAATAGTGGGAAGAAATGTCAAAGGCCAGAACCACCGCTCACTTTAATTCATTTTAATGTGCACTCAGAAGAATGCAAGCAATATTTTTTCTCCTCCATTATGTCTGCATAGCACAGCTCAAGCCATCACCTCTGTCTTTTGACAGTAGTGAACTATAAGAAACAGGTATCTTAACATTAAACCTGGCCAGCTGTAATGCATTTGCTAAAGTAATTACATTTATTTTTACAGATTACATGTGCTTAGGTTTCACTTACTGATGTACTCAAGAATCAGAGGTTTCAACTTTTCAGATAAAGTTCAGCACTGCTATAATCAAAGACAGCATACAGTGCTTAAAGCTGCTAACCATACACACTTTAAAAAAAAAAAAAAAAAAAAAAAAAAGGAAATATTGTAGCTGTACTATAGAATCTTACCTGCTAGCTCAAAGAATCTTGTCTTGTTTTCTCTTTTTCCTCATCACATTAACAATATCATGACAATTAGATAGCAATTACCTAAGTATACAAATGTGCAGGCTCCTTTAATTGAAGGAGCTGCATAATTTTTCAAGCCACATAATTTATGTTGCAAGCAATAACAATATTCTCAGCCAACACTGAGGTTCTTAAATCTGGTACCTCTGTCAATACAGCAGAAGCTGAATCGCTTGATGGCAAAGAAGCATTCAAAGTGAAGTTCCAGGTCCTCTTCCCTTCCGCTGCTAGTGGTGAGCTCAACTAATGAACCAGGCACTATAAGCAACTGGCTACATGCAGATGGGTAAAAATCAATGCCAGGCATGTGTTTCTTTGGTCACTCTGTATCAGCTGTTAGTAGAAATACTGAAACAGAATTGAACTGACACTGATAAAAACGTCAACAAAGAACTCACAGTCCAAACTCTGACACTTGAAAATTCCTAAAAGCATCATTTTGAGGCATCTCTGATTTTACTGTGCATGTGTCCAATATAGGAGCAATTACTTCTGAAGACTGTAGGAAACATGCTTAAGAGTATAAATTTGAAAGTAACTATCACTTCTTGTGTTGAAAGGAGAGCAACAAAGCTGATGAAGAATCTGGAGCACCAGTCTTATGAGGAGTAGCTGAGGGAAATTGGGATTGTTTAGTCTGGAGGAGAGGCCTAGGAGTCACTCTCTACAGCTCTCTGAAGAGGTAGTAGCAAGATGGGAGTCAGCCTCTTCTCAAAGGTAACAGTAATAAGACAAGAGGGAATGGTTTTAAGTTGCACCAGGAGAGGTTCATGTTGGGTATTAAGAAAAATTTCTTTGCAGAAAGAGTGGTGAGGCACTGCAACAGGCTGCCCAGGGAGGTGGTGGAGTCACCATTCCTCGAGGTGTTCCAGAAATGTGTGGATGTGGCACTGAGAGACATGATCAGTGAGCATGGTGGGGATTGGACTAGATGGTCTTTGGGGTCTTTTCCAACCTTAATGATTCTTACATGCAATACTTCCAAGAAGGCATTTAACGGAATGCGCTGCCCCTGATCAATGTGCTGGGCATTTTAAAAAAAACTCTTTCCACTATTTTAAACTCTTGCTTTAGTACTCTACTAAACACAAGAACTTTGTTTTCATCTTGACAGATAGGGGGAACAATTCCTCATTCTTTTTCACTTCCAGTGGTTAGAAATAAGCTTCAACCATGGTAAACATTTCCTGAGATTGTGAGGGCTTAAAATGCAATAAACAGTAAAACATTGCAGTACAATAGTTCAACAACAGCTTAAATAAATTGTCCAGAAGCTTTATAAAGTTATGAAATTATTAAAACAGAATTAATATCTGATAAAGTTGAAGTGAAAACGCACACAAAATAAGATAATCAGGTAATGGAAGAAGAAATCTGGGATAACGTTGAGACCCGCTACTGTACAAAATGCCATGTTTGAGACCTGATGCACTGATAGTACTGCTGTACAGCCCCAAAGTTTTGGCTGGACACTCTTGCCTTGTCCTAATAATTTGCTGAGAGTGCAGCTGGTTCCCCAAGAGAGTTTCCAGAGATCGCTAAATGAGTGAGTGTTGGGCAGTGATTTTATTTCAGTCTTTAGATTTTATACAACAGTCTAATTCAAGATTTAATCCCTCAGTTGTGGAATAGCATCTTATTTCTATTTATAGTCTCTTCTATCCTCTACCTCCTGCAAAAAGTAAACAATCCAACAAAGCCCTTCCTGATACCACCTAAGGAGCTTAATTCAGCTTGGCAAAACTTCATATTTACATTGGGAATTTGCACTTAACTTTGGACATCATAGACAGATTTTTGCATGATGTGTATCGTAGGTCATGTTAAAAAAGCATTCAGTGGATTGGAACAAGATTCAGCTGATGCTATCCACATAAACATTGCAAACCACTAATTACATTTCTATTAAATGAAGAAAAATGTATAAACAATTTCCATTTGCAAAAATCAGTGATTTCAACTGGGTGGAATTCTGCAACTGCCTCTTCATCAAGCAGTCAAGCTGGGTAGCCACTGCCTTCTTTATGAATACTGAATAGGGGCATTATATCCTTACAGAAAATGCACATGGGTAAGGACAGGTCTTCTTTTATGCAAACAACAAGAACGCCAACACAAGTGGAGCGTGTTTGTTTTCTACCACTCACGTAAATGTCAAAAAGTAATTTATATCAATGATATAAATGAGACATTCCATCTCTCATCAAAACAGCCCTTCAGCTGAAGCCAGTTGCACCTGTATAAATGCAAAAATCACATGTGGTACATAAAGTTTTCTTTCTAATATTTCAGAGATATGTTTTTGTTCCCTGTGGAGCAGGTGGCACCAATGCTGCATGAGGAACACCTATTTCCATCTATCTTACTGTTCTTCCCAGCTTCAGGCATGTTTCAACATGAAATCATAATTGCTCAATCCTGACACCCATAAAGCAATACTTTAAAAAAAAAAAAAAAAAAAAAAAAAAGCAAGTTATCTGCTGCTCCTGTCAGAGCTTCTGCTATGTCTTCATCCATGCTTTCACTTCTTTGCTGAAGTCCAACTTTTCAGACTTTGCACACATTTGTATTCTGAAACCAGTGAAACCAGATATACTGCCCACTCAGACCATCGGGCAATTGCTAAGTATATCTCCGGGATATTAAGCAAAGAAAAATTCTCTGCAGATGTAGACTATGTTAGTATCTCTGGCAGCAGCAAGTTTCCAGTGATTCAACACCTCTTGCCATGTATTTTTACTAATCAAAAATAAAACCAATCAAGGGTGGCCAGACTGCTTGGATGGAATATCCTAATACTGCATTCTAACCTTGGATTTAGCTAAGTAGCAAAGGGGGAATTCAGCTTCTAATAAAAGACATCACCTCATAACTTCCAAGTCACTAGACCACATCTATCTAGGTCTTTTGCCAATAAAAACTTTCATACAGGAGAATATTCAACAGATAAACCTGTATTCAATACCCTAAGCTTTTTTTTCTTCTTCTTTCATTTTAATGCCTATAAATTTGTTTAAGATGTTCTTAAATTCTAACCATGCTTCACAGAATAATTTTCCTGTTTACTTATCTCTTCCTTTATGGTTAATATGGCAGCCCCAGCAAACAGTCCAAGGAGCTACGAGAAAAGGTTAAGTAAATAGGTTTGTGAGTATGACAGCATAGAATCTTTAAGGTTGGGAAAGACCTCTGATATCACCTGGTCCAACTATCCACCTATCACCAATACTGCACACTAAACTATGTCACTAAGTACAACATCTGTCCTTTCCTTAAATTCCTCCAGGGGTGGTGTCTGCGCCACTTCCCTGTTTACACCTATGAATTATGACGTAGTAATTAGAAGTCCCAGTCTGCAGCCCCAGCTCTTTCATTGACTTTCCACACAACAATGGCCATTTTATTCCAGAGAAAGTACTTACAATGTACACGGTATCATTCAGTATACACAGGTCAGAGCAGACTTGGCAAGCTCTATTCAGCTTCTGTACTGACAGTACTGAAACAGCAATGGGAATGTGGGGGTTTGCTTTGTTTATTTCAAGGACAGAAGCACACTGGAAGCAAGCAGGATAAAACTTGCGCATACTCTATTCAGACAAGAGCTCTCCTACAAATTTCCCTCATCAGCACCTAATCTGCTCAGGAGGAAGATCCAGAGAAGACTAAAATGCTCCAAGTAAAGGGCCTTTCCTTCAAGTTTACCACCGTAGCAGAGCACTGCAGCTTGAAGTCATTTCTGTCTCATGGTGCAGCAGTATGCTGTGTGAAGCAGGTCAGTGCTCTCAGATCAGCTCTGTGGGGAACACTGCTGCATCACCACCAGCAGTAATTAGCACTGCCATGAATCACAGGGGTGCTAGCTGCTGTTGCACTTTTTGTAGACAATGTCACTAGCTTCAGCTCAGATAATGAACAGCAAGAACTCAGTAACAGACTGAGAAAAGACTTCCAACTGGTCTCTGTAAGAGCTCCCATTTAAAGAAGTGGACAGTGCCATTAAAAGCATGTCACATACTGTACTGCCTCCTTTCCCACCAGTTTTGGCCAATACATTGCTTAATTATGATTATCTTGCTTCTTCAGTGAAATAAAAATGAAAATTAACACAGTTAACACCACATAACTCCACAGTCTTAAAATAGTGTTGCTCTGTCAGCAGGAGTTCCCCAAGCCAAACTACAAACACATTAAAATGAATCTGTCACACACCTGTAAACTTCACAATTTCAATGATTGAGTAAAGCAGAAATCATCTGTAACCAGTGTTTACTGCTGCTGGAAAATTCTGCTACAATCCAGGGTGTTAAATCCTGTGCACTAGATGCACTAGACCTTCAGGTGCTGCTGTGCTGGAAAGCAGGGAACAGGACCACCAAAACATGAGCAGCAAGAAAGTATGAAGACAAAACCTTTCCCCTGGCCATTTTCCACTCTTAATCAATGTCCATCACTTCTTTACCCATGTTTCCTCACACTCTACACAAACACAGTGTTCACCTCACAGTTGTAAAGTGGTGCTTGTATCCAGCCTACAAAGTAAAATCTCTGCTAGATTTGGGAAGTTCTGAAGCTCTTCTTTCCTTACAGTAGAGCACAGATGCCTTTGAGAGTTTTGCAAGATTCAGCTAAGTTGAAGGCTGAGCTAGGAGGACATAATATTGTGCAATTCTGGAGAAAGGTTTGACTGAAACATATGATTCTTATTTCACTGCTTGCTTTGATAGCTTCAAGGCAGAATAATTGTACAGCTGGTGCTTTTGTCTGAGCTGGATTGACAATAATCAACACAATTCCTTTTTAAATTTGGTATGGTTGAAATGAAGAAGCAAAATTACTGAAGCTACCTGCAAAACAGGCTCTCACTTCCATATTTCCTACCAATCTCACTAAGGAAACATTAGAAGTCCAGTAAGGAGGAAACTCGGCCCAGCACTCAGAAAAATGAGATACTTCTCTGGCCCTTCCTGGCAAGTTATCCCTTCCTTTCATTTTGGATTTGCACAGGTGCTATTCAAAGCATCTCCCAGGTGGCCTGAAGCATTGACTGCAATGTGCAGATATGCTCATTTATTTTATATGGATGTAAAGTACATTCTCCAAACTAAAACCCTTTCCCAGAGAATCTCCCTAGGTCTTTGACTGATTTTGGCCTCATTTACTCCCTTGCAAATGAAAACCAGTTCCACTGAAGTCAGTGAGGTAACACTTGTATTAAACTAGCGTGAGATCATGTCAGAGGTCCATAATAAAACCAGCTGCCGTTAACTCTTCTATGAGTTTCCATTCATTAGGTATTTTTTGCTTGAATTCATATAGGCAATATCCATAGGCCAAGAAACACATTTCAGAATGATAGCTATTTCCGCTTGCTAAAAACTAGAAAGCGTAGCAAACTATCCCAATCCTCACTGAGAACCTACAGCTTATTGTATTTTGTTAATAAACAGAGGTGTTTATGGACAAAACACGTGTGAATATACTTTAGGGAGTCATCTCACACTGTACAGGGAAAGGGACAAGATGACCTAATATGTCTTTCCCAGGTTTTCAGTTTGGGATTTCCTTTTTTTATTTTTATTTTTTTAATGCCTATAGTCTCTGGTATTTAATTTTAAAAATGGGGGGAAAACCTGGAATTTAAAGATTTAAATTCAGGCTCAGCAATATTTAAGCACTGAACCAAGATCGATGAAACCATTTCTGTGCCTTCTAATGCCAACAGACTTTCCATCAGTGCCTTTCCATTGCCATGAAGTGTCACAGGAGAGACAGAAATAACACTCAGATTATAATGTTTTCTCCAGTTCACCATACTGTTTCTAGACTTTCACAAATGTGTGTTTTGTCATATAAGCCAGATTCACAGTCTGTCACCACTTCAATCAGTTCATCATAACGAAACCTACTTCCCACACATATAGTAAATTCACTTCTTAATAACATGAAGTGATATTTATTAGACACTGATACAGAAGGAAAACATTTCCCCTTGTATTAGAATTAAATTTTCAATATATAGACTCCACAAAAGGAATTCATATCTGTTACAGAAGGCAGTAAACAGAAAAATAAATATTGCTTATTTTGTAACACCTTTTGGGTTGTTGGAGCAGATGGTCTATGAAGGACAGTAGCTTTCTGGTTTGACAGGTGAAGCAATAAACATCATTACTGACAGTGGGAATTCTTTGCTGGACAACAGACTGAAAAATCTTAAGCCAATTCACAGGGAAGAGTATTCTAATAAACAATCACAGAATCACAGAATCAACTCACAGAATGGCCAGGGATGGAAGGGACCTCATAGATCATGAATCTCCAACCTTCCTGGCACATGCAGGACAAACATAAATAAAAAGCTTTTCTTGTAAAATGACATCTTTGAAAGTCTTTACTAAAAGACATCTACAAGTAAAGGAGAACTCCCAGCCATGTACAGTGTGGAGCAGCAGAGTTTAACTTCTGCAAAGCTTCTCCACGGCAGCCAGTATGAGACTACACCAACATGAAACTCAGTCACAAATCTCTTAGAGAGAGGGAAATGACTCCAAAGCATGCATAATTTACCTGCCTCTTAAATGAGAAATAAAGAAAAACAAAGAAGCCTCACATCTTATTTTGGGGCTCAAGAAAGCTGAAGATGCTAAAAAAGGAAATAAAAATTTATTCAACTATGTAAGAATATTTATTGCTCTCCATTTGCTTATTAACCAAGGGCTTTTCACAAGGGTTCCAGGTGCTATTTACAAGCTGGTATCAAAGAAGGCAAATCCAGTCCAAATCCTGAATGAAGAAATACGACACACACCAGTTATTTGGTTATTCTGGTCTCCAGATTGGTTTTCTCCAGCTCCTTTCAATAGCCAGAAAACAGAAGCAGTAATCTGTATTACTATCACAATACTGGGCTGTTAAAACCTCTCATTTTAGCCACATTAGGGTTCCTCAGTGGGCATCAGTCTTATAAACCACAGCTCCATGATAAGTCAATGCATGATAACAGTCTCCTCAAAAGTACTGCCATCCAGAGATGAAAAGTCAAAATAGGCCTAATTTGTACCCTCCAGCTGTTTTACATAAAATATTGTGATCCTTCCGATGAAGCTGAGGGCATTGATTTCATCTCTAAGAAAGCAATACATTGAAAAGAAAAAAGAAAATAAAACTTTGCAGTGAAGGAAGGTAACAGAAACTATCACAAAGGACCACTTGCGGTGGTTTAAGCTGGCAGGTGGCTGAGCACCACACAGTCTTACCCTCACTCCCCCTCCTTCCCAGTGGGATGAGGGAGAGAATCAAGAAACAATAGGTAGAACTTGTGGGTCAAGATGAAACTATTTACTAAGATAGAGAAAACGAAAAGGATAATAGTTATGACCATATATATGTATATATATGAATATATATAACAAGTGATGTACAAGCAGTTATTCACCATCCTCCAGCTGATGCCCAGCTAGCCCCCCGCACAGCAGAAGAGAGCAAGATGAACTCCCACCCCCTTCAAAACTCCTTCCACCAGTTTTGGCCAGTTTCAGTCAGCTGTCCTAATTCTTTCCCCTCCCAGCTCCTTGCACCCTTCACTGAGAACGGTCTTGGCTCTGTACAGCACTGCTTAGCAGCAACCATAAACATCAGTGTATTATCAACGCTGTTTTTCTCAAACAAAAAACATAGCACCATAGCTGAAAAAACAGTGACAAAAAGTCATTTTACCAAGTATACTTATTGGAAGCTGCAGAGGCCCAGATGTGTATGAAAACAGAAGGTGAACCACAGATCTGTTGCACGGCCATGGTACTTCTTGAGACCAGCAATAACATTTTTGAGGAGCAGAAAAATGAATTCAAATCTAGCCAACTGTCCTGTGACCAACTATATAATCTGAAGAGTTGATCACATTAGTTTAAACATACTCAAAATATGAGTAACTGGATGATGCCAATGATGAAAATCCTTATGGGCTTACATCAAAATGTCAGCAGCTTGAAGGATCTTATCAATAACCTCTAAATATATCAATATGACACAAACATAATATTTGTAAGGCTCATGGCAAGTAAAAAACTCACAGGAATCTTCAGCAAGGAGGGAACACTGTATAGTTTCATTGTAATTACTTATTTGTCCTCCTTGGGAAGTGAAAAGCAACTAGGCTGACTATTTTCTCCCTTTGATTTTGATGTCAGAGTAGGTACTAAACTGCAAAGAAAACAAACTGAAAAGTGAGAATGAAAACACAACTGTGTTCTAACGACTTTGCATCTTAATGTCATCTGCATGGGTTTTCACTGCAGGAACTGATGTGCTGGGAGGAAAATCCCTCAGGGTGCAAGCAGCACTTGGAAGCCCTTCTGCAACTCCCATCCAAAGCACGCTGCTCCTGCCCTCCCCCCAGATTCATCTCTGTTCACGCACACACGTTTCCTATTTGCTGCACTCCTGTGATCCTACCGCTGTTTCTGAAACACTGGCATTTAATCATTGCTTTTGTTAATGTTAGCGTTTTATACCTGGGGTGAGAATAAGATTTTGTCTGCTAATCCCAGCCTGCAGTCATATAAACCCACAAGAGATATGCTGAAGACAGAAGTGCTACATTTATTTATACTGGTAGAGGAAATGTCTTTTTCTTGTTTGGGTTGTGTAGGGGGAAGGAGAGGAAATAGGTTCATGTGTCTGGTTTTATGGAGGGAAGATTAAATGGCAAAACAAACCTACTGCCGTTTGCATGGATCTAAATAAAGCAACAACAACAAAAAAAAAGAAGATAATCACAGAGCTTTTTAATAACACACAGTGGAGAAAACAGCAAACAAACTGCAAAAAATAGTTGCTGTTTTTCCTTTTTATTGTCCCAGGCCCTTGCTCCTTGACTGTATACTGTGTCCAGTGAATAAGACATTTACTATTGTGGCTGCAACAAATGAATGCCCAGCCTTTACCATTTATGGCAGGCTTTTAATCACCAGGGAGCAAATGAGCAGTGGAATTTATACTGGCTTACTGGCTTACCAGTGTCCTCTCTTTTATGAAATATCATTTCCCAATGAATGCTCCTTACCACAATTCTGACCAATTCCCTTCTGCTAGCATCCTTCAGGGGATGTACCGAAATCAAAACAAAAAAAAAGATGGATTCTGAAACTAACCCTGATTTACATTATGATAACTGAGATCAGACCCAATATGTATTTTTTAAAACTGAAGTAAGGTTTACATCACCACACAGCTGCTGAAGTAAGATCAGAATCAGACCAGCCAATGCCCAGGTTAAAACATCTCCTTGTTTTCAGCAGTGCAGTGACAGCTGAACTCAGACAATCCATGTGTTAAGTTACTGGGAGTAGCAGAATAGAACTCCTCAGCTGGCCTTCTTTTGTTAATGCAATATAGCCACAGAAATGCTTAGCTCCATCATCAGGATTTCCTAAGGACTCCTATTCATATTCACAGCAGTTAAAATGCTGCATTTTGGTCTTTATAATCCAGTTTATTTGAAGTGGGTTCATTTAGGTTGAAATCCTTAATTTCCATAGCAGGATGAGGCTGTTAGGGCTGATAGGGCTTTGTTGTTCCCAGAGGAACAAACCTTTTCCTCTCCCCTCTTCTCCCCAGACCCAGAGCCACAGCACAGCCCTGATACAGGATGACATCCTTTAGCATCAGCAGCAGAGAGACTGAGCTCTGCAGGTAAATGAGAACTGGCCAAACATTTCCCCTGAGCTCAGAGCTAACACAGCTACCTCCTGTTCCCACAATTTGTGGCCAAGCCCAAGGAATTTCTTTCCCAAACTTATGAGCTTTAACTAGACAGGAATGAAGCCAAATTCTCCCCCTGGCTTTGAAACTGCTGAGAGAAAGCAGGTTATTACTAGGTCATTATTTTAGAGGTAAGGGAAGACGCAGACAGAAACAGTTCTCCATACAAGTGCTTTGTACTGAACAGTGATGATTTGGGCTATGTAACAAGCTTGCTATGTGCTCTGGAAAGGTAAAGGATTAGGAAAGTCCTGCCTTTGCTTCTGGATCAGAGAGAGATGTTACTGATGCAAACATTGCAGCTGAAGAAAAAAATGGGAAAGGGAGGAGGACCATTTCACCATTAGAGAGCTTGCTGTCAAAGAAAAGAATGAAGCAGGAAGAGGCTAGTAACATGCCCTGTGGCAGCCACAGAAAGAGAACGGGAAAATCAAAGCCCTCCAAATAAGAAACAAACAGGGACGGATCTCAGCCCCTCCACATGGCCACAGCTCCCTTTGAAGCCGGCTGACAGCGACTTATGCCAAGCCTCAGGGCCCAGCCTGGCCCCACAGCCACTGCTGCTCTGGGGTGGGAGGCAAAGCGATCTTCCAGCAAATCCTGAGACCCACAGACATGAGGGGATCACAAACGGCAGTTCTCCCTCACTGACTTACTCAGATCCTAAGGGTGCACAGTTAGCCGTGCCCCTTGGATCCCCACATAAATGGAGGAAGAATGTTGACCGGTGCAGACAAGGGATGTGCCTGTGCATAAAAACATGGTCTTGCTGCAAAAGCTCTCCTTTCCCATCGTTTGTCAGCTTACAGTGTCACTTTCCTCAATAGATCCCAAAACAGAGTATTTACAACAAAACCTTATCTCCACAAATCTATTTATAACCGTTCTATGAGCTAAATTCCAAAGATTTTTTTTCCCATTTAAGGACATGAACCAGAAAATGTGCAAATGGGTGGGTTCCACTTCTCCTCACACCCTCCACAGTGAGTCTCAAGGGAAATGCTCTTTATTTGCGTTCTGTACACAAGAGGGTGTGGAAACATGCAATGATTTCCATTGCCTGAAAGCTTCCCCTCACATTTTTCCCACTGCCAGGAGGTACAGCACTGAGTTTTCTGATAACATGAAGCTGAGCGAGCAGGTAAAGCTTAGCAGCATGGCCAGGAGTTTCTCTTCCAAGGTCATGACACTTTAACAAGGCTGTCAGCAAAATCTCTCATCCTGCAACTCTGCTATCTGCACAACTTCACAGGAAAATGGGATGCTCTCAGGTGCAGCAAGTGCACTTGTATCTGCAAATACTGGAAAAATCCCATCCAGGCATTTCAGCTCAGTGTCGCGGCACAGAGCTTGGCCCAATTTCCACTGTTTTCACTGTGCTTCTGAGTTTTTATGCTTGCAGTCCAGAAAAAATCAGTTCTAGAGGAACATGTAATTGTGCTAACAAGCCAAAATGTGCACTTTCTCACTGAGAAATAAATTCAAAATAAGGTATTTCAATCAATCAAAATTGAAATCAATAAAAAATAAGGACAGTGCTCAAATTTGGATTACAGGATTAAAAATTATTTACAAATGCTCAGTAGCCTCACAAGCTAAATAGAAAACCGCATGGATTATCTTGAGCTTGAAGACTCAAAAACACACACACAGCCATTAGGTGACTCACCAGGTATTTATGATCACAGGGGGAAAAAAAAATCAAATGACTGCAACAGTTTGAGATCTGGCCTTCTTTTTCCTCTCCCTCCTTCCTTCATTTCCCCAGTTATTTGCTACTGAAAGTCAGCAGAACAGACCCAGTGAGCACTTTGTCCTGACTTCAGAACAGACCCCCTAAACACTTCTGTAGGCAGGATAAGGAGGTTCCAGTTAGCAGTGCTTGAGAAAAGGGACTGCTAATGCTACTATCTGCTTGGCAGCTCAGCTGCCAGTCCCACGCCACTTATCAGCACTAAGCACAGTTCCAAAGGAGAAAAATGAAGTAGTTTCCTACTCTGGATGTAAACAGTACTGCTAATGTAGCAGGACTAGCAGCTAGCTGACAGTGTTACATGCCCTAATCTTCCTTGTTAATCTAATCCATTTCAAGAAAAAGCTCTCCTGGGGGTGGGAGGGATCCCAAATTACAATGTACTGTGTGTCCTTCCCCGCTGGGCTAGCTGAAATGTACCAGAGCTTTAGGAAAAGCAAAGAGAAATAGTTACATAGTTCAACCATCCTATGACCTCAGAGTTCCATCCCCAAAGGTCAAACCTAATCTGATCTTCAAATGCCTTTGTGTCAAATTTCAGTTCCAGCAAAATCCTTGACAAACCATTTGAAGATATGCAACAGCCACAGCCTCCCAGAGTGCACCAACATCTGAGGAGAGGCACTGATGTGTAGGTGGGTGACTTCTTTCCAGCACATTTGTGCCCAAAATCCATTCTCAGCACTCCTAGCGTTTCAAACCACACAAGAGCTAGGAACAAAAACAGCAATCCAACTCTTGAATATGAACACTCCTACAGGTGAGCAATCGAGTGAGGAATAGTTTTCCTGTTCCGAGCTTCCAGGAGATAGTTACTAAGCGGAGACAATTTGTAAAGAATGGAAGTTTTCTTTGAAGATGGACTCCTACTCTTCGCAGCCACAGGCCTGTCTGCCTCAGGCTTTGTATAACTGGAGCCCAACCCTGCAAGCTCCCTATAAAGCTCCCTGCAAAGGCAACGAGAGGCTCACAAGACTATGCTTCACGTTGTGCACAGTTACCTTTTTTGGTGCTTTCTCTGCTACCCAGGAGAGTCCAGACAAGCCTAGCAGATGGACAGCTAATGCTGCTGTCTGGCCCTCTCTTTCTTATGCATATATGGTTTCCTGTCCCTCTTTGTTCATGTGTAGTGCTTAAATGCATCAAGCTGCCCCTTTAGCAGATACAGGTTAACAGCTCCACTGGTATCTGGTAAAAATCAGAACATGAGTACCCAACGGAATGGTTTCATGCAAGAAGCGACTGAGAAATCAAAGTATTTTAAGCAGTCCCAAGGCATTCAAATCCTATTTGTCCTGTGTGAAGGAAGGAAGAGAGCAAAGGTTCACCTCTCTGCAATAGCACAGATCCCCTTGGGAAACAAAACCTCTCCAGGGCAAGCAGCATTTTAAGCATGCGTAAGAGCAAGGAGTGTTTTTCACATGTGACAACATAGATTACAGTGTACAGCAGCAGCACATACAGCAGCACATGTAAACCATCAACCCTGCCTGACAAGAAAAAAAAAAAAAGCTGAACCAATGTCAGCATTACCACAAGAATATGAGTTGTGCTGCCCTCTTCCACCTGCACATGCCACCCAAAGCCTGGAAAATCACAATCACGTCAATCAAAAAGGTGCCCCAATGCACATCATTTAGGGTGGTTTGTTGTTGTTGTTGGGGATTTTTTTGCTTTGGTTTTCATTCAAACACACACAAAAAAAGGGTTCTCCAACCCTTGTACAGTGCGGCAGTGTCTGACTCTGCAGTGATTGCCCCATGCAGCATACTGCTGCACACAGGGAAGGGCAAAACAGGAAGGGTTCCTTGTGTGGCTCTCGATAGACACTTCCTCCTTTCTCCTCCTATGCAACATATGCTACCTCCTAGCAGGCAGCCAGCAAAGGGAGCCTTTCTGGTCTCACCACTTGGAATCAATGGCATTGATAATAACACTGTCCAAGTTCAGATGGTTGCTGACCAGCATGTCTCCCTGCTGTGTATGGCCCTGGGATCACGTTTAATGGACCTCAATTTTCCCTCTAGTGTCAGCCAGCAGAACTCAGAGGCACTTCTTCCTTCCAAATCATTTAGTTTTCAGTGACATGATTGCATTGTCTGTCAGCACCAGGCAAGAAATAAAAGCACAAGCAAAGTTACGCCTTTCTTAGGCTGCACTGTGTCAGAAAATTGTGAGCATCTAGAGTGGCAATTGCAGAAAATCCCTTACTCTCCTACAGCACCTTTAGGTTGCTCACTGTCAAAGAGTATTTGAACAACACAGGACCCTCCAAGCATCAGAATCTGCATCCATTAATGAAGGTATTGATTTCACCAAGACTAATCTAGTGAATGGAAGATGTGCAATCGATCTGCTTGCCATCATGTGCTGCAACAGAGGACTCTACATAAAATATATATTATTTCAATTTCGTATCCTGTTCACAGGGAAACACCAAGTATTTCTCCCCCAGCACAGTGATTTAACTATTGTGCTAACAGTTGCAGGCTTGTTATCAAAGATACCTGCCTATCAAAAAGTCTCCCAAAGAAAGGCAGACCTGCACTTTCTCAAGACGCTTGGTAAGAGCTCAGACCTGCTTTACTTTAAAGGCAACTTAATTTGCCAAATGGACTACTTACTTCCTTGAAGCGTCACTGCATTTGTACTTTAGGTTAAAACGATCTGTTCGATTGGTTTGTATGTATGTAGTTTTAGGATCCCTCCCTATCTCTCTTGATGGCAAGAGAAAAGGGTATGACATTCATCTGGAGATGCTCACACAGCAGCCCACTGCTGTACTTAATGAGACTGAGAAAGATGCAGGGTCTCGGGGTTCTTTGATGGCAATTCATTCAAGCACAATCATTCACAGCATGGTATCTAAAATAGACGACTTATTGTAAGTACATTTTTTTCACAGAAAAAAAAAAAAAAAAAACACTCTGCCTGCATATTTTCTTTGAGTTGCAGCCAAGGAACAGAATGGGTTATTTTCACAAATTATTCTCCTATACGACTGCAAGAGCAGGGATCACAAATAGGCAAAATTATATAAAAGCTGCTCTGAAAATTAATATTCCACAAAAAGTCATTTTAAGAGTTCTCCTGTTCAGTTTTCCATATAATGCATCATATGACATAGGAGAAGAACCAATTCTAGTACTGGCCAGGGGTTGGCAGTTTGGTCAATGTCTGTCTCTCCCAAGTATCAGTCTGTAACTAGCATCATTCTTCCCTTCATTTTCCCAGCCCTCTCCCTAATAAGTTCCCTGCTGCAGAGAACACCATGCTAGCAGCAGCCAGCCTTGCACAACTTTCTGCAGACTACCCAAGCATGGCAAAGGATCTGGAAAGGAGAACAGCGTGCTCACCAGCTCTGTTATCCGTGGTCTGACTGATACCAGCACAGAGCAGTACTTTTAAGAGCTCCGGTCCCACCCAAGCACATTTTTTTCTCCCCCTTTTAACAGGACAGACAGTTTCACAGGAAAATTTCTGGCAATGTGCTCCTGTGCATGCTGAAGGCTGAAAACAAAAACGGATGCTGTCTATTGTCAACAGTATTTCTGTGAAAGGCTGCCATGACAGACATCTGCTGCAGCAGGCATCGGATCGGTTACACTAACCAGAGCTTTACTCTATCCGTATCAGTTACAGAGGGAGGCTGCCTTTGCAGTCTGAAAGCCCAGGTATTAAGTTGCAAAATAAAAGCAATTCACTGTTACCACACCAAAGACCTTACTGCAATTCCTTTCTTATATGTAAAGAAACAATAAAGAAAGGGTAGGCTATCGCCCCCCCGCTGACAGTCCTGCTGCAGGATCCCACGCAGAGTGGGACCTTGCCCTGCTCCCGGCACTTTGCCCCGCATTAGATTCCACCAGTGGGTGAGCGAGCAGCCTCCGAGTTTGGCTCCCCGTGAGCATCTGGACAGATGGACAACAGGGAGAGGAGGAGAGGGAGAAGAGTATCTGAGCGTCTCGGAGCGTTTCCACGACTCGTCAAGTTTTGCATGCTTCTTAATCTCTAGGCACGACGCAAACGCAGTCAGACCGACTCGCTCCCCAACAAATACATATGGTAAGCCCTTACCTCTGCGGTGAAAAGTTTTCACTAGTAGGAAGGAAATGAATAACTGGCTGCTTGGGCAGGAGCACAGCAAGAAAGGCACACCAGCAGCCTCACACACAGCCCTATTCAATAAAACTACAGCCTTGCCTTGGCCCCTCCCAAAAGTCAATGCTAAGTGAATACATATCCCTTATGTTTACAATTGGCAGGCAGCGGTATGCATTGTCCTCAATTTATTCTAATAGGCAGCCAATGGCTATGCACAAGCCAAGGTGGGTTCAGCCTGCCTGCAGAGATGCCTGTCATTCCCTAGGCATGCTCAGGAAGCCACTCATCAGAAAACCAAGACCTAAAAAGCTCCGAAAATTCATGCAAGCTGCCAAAACTGTCTTGCTACATGCCCTTTTTTGGTTATCCTTAGCAGGGCCTCTGAAAGTAAATCCTCTGTCAGGAACAATCATAAGAAATGTTAATCTTGGAGAAAGAGGCTGTCTTGTTGAATACAAACAGAGCTTTAAAAAAGGAAGTACTCTGAATGGAAAGGAGCGCAGTAAACATATTTACTTTCTGCACCAGGTTTTTAAAAATCAAATAAATAATTCCAGTATAGCAGAACTTTGCCATTGATTTTTTTAATTATTTATTTATTTTAATGAGCACCACATGTAAGAGGGAACATAGAAACTCTGCTGTGCAAGCTTGATTCTGCAAAGACACACCAGTGGGAAAAGCACATGAAAGATGAGTTGGCAGGATCCGCAGCCTGCTTCCATCTCAAACAGTGCAACAGAAGTTACAAATAGAATATCCCCACTCTGAAAAGCAACTTGAAAAGGGATTCAGAATATGACAATGATTCTTGGTAGTTGGATGAAAGGATTTCGTTTTCAGGCGTACAACTATTTCTCTATACATTTAAACAGATTCATTTACTATAAGGACAGCCTTACATCTATATATTTTGCACAGTACTTTTTAATATCTTTCATTAGCGTGGATAAAGGAAGCTTAGAATCATTTTTTTTATCCTATTTTTTCTTTTTTTTTTTTTTTCTTTTGTGATCATTATTGATAACTTTCCAAATTACACAGAGAGCTTAAAATGAAAGAACAGATGCAGGCTGATGCGGGAAACAAATGAGCTACATAAATTAAGACAGTGTGAAAAGAAATGTGAAAATTATTGCAGTGCACGGACTCTAACACATGTACCAGCCGCTAAGCAAGGCTGCAAGAGAAGTGCTGACTGCTCCAGAGGACAGGATTCCAGACGAGGAGATATTCTGCAGATTCATATTTGACAATAACATACACAAAACCAGTTGGGGAAAATATGTGTAAGATGACTTTGCAGCTGAGCAGGCTAAAATATCTTAATGCCTTTCTGGGTCTTTATTTCTGGTCACTGGGCCCCATGGATTTAGTCACATGTGTAATGCAAGAAGGATTCAGTCCACAGACAGTAAACTAATCTTTACAACACAAAAATATATTTAAAGAGCCAAAGCTCTACAGATTTACACCAAGCAATTCCAATTTTACAGTGCCATTTCAAATTTCACAACTTTATTAGAGGAAGTAAAAAAAGTTGCTGGTTTTCAGAAGGCTCTTTTTTTTTCAGTAACCCTTTGGAAACTCTCTAATACCATATCTCCCATTATGGCTTTAAATATTAAAAATAATATATACAGTACATATATAGCTTGGTTTGCAGGATTTACTAAACTATGGAGAACAATATATTTGTTCTCTGTCATTTCATTAATTACAGAAATTATTAGCCTATGTGTTGATAACCAAATGAAAAGAGGAAATAACATTACCTAGATACTGGATCCTAGTGTCTTCCCAGATTTTTAGAGGGTAAAAATTCAAAAATCCAGGCTAGAGAGTAAATAGGTATAAGGGATGCTGATGGGCAGAGCAGAAATCTGGATGCTTTATCCCTGGAGACACTCAAGGTCAGGCTGGACAGGGCTCTGAGAAACGTGATCTACCTGCGGGTGTCCCTGTTTACTGCAGGAGAGTTGAACCAGATGGCCCTTAAAGGTCCCTTCCAACTCAGATGATTCTGTAATTCCATGTTAGACGTACCTCATGGTTCTCGTTCCTGTCTAACCATCAACTGAAGTGCTGCAGACTCAGTGTCCACTATAGCAGGAAGCTAGTCAGTATAAACTACTTAAGGCTGAAAGCAGCTGTGTGTTTTGAAAGTGGTTTGGCATGAGTTTTGATCTTCCCCTGTCAAAACAGCCCAGACTTAGTGATCTAGGTCACTTTTCCATCAAAATCCTACAAAAGGTCTGATTTTGCCCTCTAGAAATGGCATAACGAGAAGTAACGTTCTCATCCTTCTAGCTGAGATGAATTTCACCTGGAAAAACTTTTGGATTTCAAGACTTCAAACTTCCAAACCAAGCTAGTACAGATCTCCTGGAGATATTTTTGAGAATCTGAGCTACTGAGAATGCTAAGTTAAATTTCTACTGGATGTCCCGTGGCATCCCATGACCAGGTGCAACCTGCAGATGCCTGCTGAAAATACACAGCTATAATATGCCTAAATCCACAACAGTAAGAAATTAGGGAACTACTCTTGTAGTCCTTGCCCTCACTGCCAAGGTTACCACTCTAGCCACAATTCCCTATCCCCGCTGCTTTGACCCTGACAATCAAATTCTTTGTGCCACAGCACAATGTGCTGAAAATAGGACAAGGCTGAAAACATCTCTGTGTCTGAAGAATCCAGCTCCTGATTTATGATTGCAGATGTAAAACATTGAAAAAATAGCAAGTGTAGAAATCAGGCCCCAAAACAAGGCATAGGTATTAAAATTGTTCTTATCATGAGAAGAAAGGGCCCTGCAGTGTTCATTGCTCAGCTCTTGAGATGATAACTCAGGGCAATGGTGGGACTGCCGGTGATAAGCACCAAAGCATTTGTACACGCTGAGCCACCAAAGCGTTCTCAGAGCCCAAGTCTGCAGTCATTCCCTTGAAGAATCATGTTAGAAATACCTGGAAAACTATATAAACTGTGGCTCTCTAAGTTTTATTAATTTTTCCTATGAAATTCACAAGCAAAAGCTGAGGCAACGTTGTGGTCTAGAAAGTATACTAGAAACCATCCCCTGGGAGGCAGGTCTGGTTGCTGCGTGCTGCCACTCTTAAGAGATTACATTTTGCTCCACAAAGCCCACAAGGCTCTGCCAGCATCAATACCCACAGGGCCATTGGATTACTGCTCTTCCAGTCCTCAGAGCACCCTATTCCCAAGGCAGCAGTGCAGAAAGAGCTGTGCTCTCTGTCTGGGAAGTGTTTAGGGCATATGGAAAGGACAACTTTTTGAAATGAAGTCCATTTTTCTTCTTGAATTTCTTAATTTTTTTTTTTCTTTCTTTTTTTTTTTCCTTTCCTTGGCATACATTACTATTGTTGAATAGCACGGAGTCTCAGGCAGCCACTGTCACTGCAGCATGTGCAGCTGCCATTTTGGAATCCAAAAACAAAAACCATGTATGTCCCCACCCCTGCACACTCCCATAATACAGCAAGATACATATGCAACACCAAATATGCCATGGAGAAGCCCATTTGGTCACTACCTCATATCCCCACAATCTGATGTTTGTGTGGCTGCCACAGCTAATAGTGGATCTAACTGTCCTAGAGCTCACAGCACAAAGACTTTAGGAATGAGCTTCCATACTGTAACTGTACTGTAACATACTGTAACTAACACAGGTGTGTTTAGGCTGACCAAGGCTCTGCTTAGGAGAAACAGTGTTGAGGTCTGTGCTAGGAGTAACTGAGGCTGTTCCCCAAGCACAGTAACAGACATGGGCAAGCTCCTCTGGTCCCCCAGAAGGACACAGCTGCCCTAGGGATTGGGTCAGATGAGAAGCAAGCTCAGAGAGTAAACCTTTGACACAGCACTAGGAGCAGCCAAGTTTGACATCAACATACACTCAGTGGTCTGCATACCCTGGTCAATGCAGTACAAGAGGCAGGGGAACACTATCAGATTTGGCTTTTTTCCTCCCTTGGTACAATACAGCAGTCATCAAGGCAACATGCTGTACCTCCTAGCTAGCTCACACCTCTCCTCTTGCTGCAGGCTATAATGAAGAGCATGGATTGTCTCACCACACGTCTTCTCATATCCCCCCAGTAACATAGCACAGTGTGGGTTGCCCCAGACCCAACAGCTGAATTCTAAATGATGCTATGGCTACAGCTGTGCTGTTTCCACAGCCCATCTGATGTCAGCCGAACCTTATACACAGAGGATATAGCCCAGATGGCAGCACTCACAGCTGCGCGTGTCTGACATGAAGGTGAGTAAGCTGAGATTTGTGAGCAAGCCACCCAGCTGGCAGGTCTGTCTGGGGGACTGCCTCAAAGTGCGTGAGGGAGAGGCCCACACACCGCGAGCAGATTTGGTCATCCTTATGGTTACCTCCTGAGCACAGACAGGCTTCTTCTATATTAGAGAAGGAGGGGTAACTTTTTAGGAAAACTTTACACATGTTGCTTCAGGCAATATATTTTGGTCTGGAACAGCACAATCCATAGGACTCCAAAGCCATGAGTGCACTGAAAGTGAGTGCAAAAGAAAGCAGAAGAGTGAATGTTTCTTTGAATGCAGGGCTATGTACAGTTAGTCAGAAATAAAAGGCTAATGCTGTTTTGATATAGTAACAAAACTACTGTGTGTAGATAAGAAAGGGATATGCATCTTCCTTAACACAAATGGCAGCCTGTCTCACTAAGGCTCTTTTGTGTTCAGTGGAAGAGACGTATCTTTCCAAAGCAGATTCAGGAGATCCACTGATAAATAGGAAACTCAAGGTATGAAGCCCCTCTGTCCAAGATGACACAAATCCCTCACAGGCAGTACAGATTGCATTTATTATTTCCTTATTGAAAGTCATAAGTTTTCTGTGTCCTAACAAAAGCAGTACATGAAAACCTCAATGGATCCTGTTTAAGGTGCAGGAATCAAGCATCGTGTCATGATAACCATGCAAGGAATGCAGGGCAGAAGTGGTACCAGTTTCAGCTTGCACAAATGCACTGGGAAAGAGGAGACACTCCTGGTACGGGGAAGGTGTTGCACCGTGAGAATAGGGACCATTCCAAAGTTTCCAACAGCCCTCACCTTGGGTTAAATAAATGAAACAGTATGCATATAATTGTGTGTAATTCCCATTCACGTTGGTGTGGAGTATCTGCCCATTTCTGCCTGGTATGGTATTCTGTTTCTGCTGGTTTAGCCAAGCATAGCATATTTACGTACTGAAAGGAATAATCAAAACAAAACAGGCATCTCAAACCTCTTGGAAAGTAACATTCTTACCCACAGCAAGAAAAATTAATCATGGATACTGTGACTTTACCTTTCTAGAAACAAAACAAGCAGCATGAAGACTCACGTTCCAAAGAAAACAGAATACCTGCACATTTCCAGCATGAAAATAAGCATAGTTACAAGCACACAGTGCCCCCCAAAGAACAGAGACCTCACAGCACTTTTGCTCATGAATGGAAAGGGGGGGAAAAAAGCTCTTCTGGACTGCTTTGGGAAGCAGGACATTCATACACTTTTTCTGCAAGCTAACATATGGTAAGAGAACTCTGCCCTCAGGGACACTTCTTTTCCTGAAGGGCATGCCCACTTCTCTTACATAAGCTATGAACAACAGATGTGTATCTTTTTCCCCAAACACCCTTGTTTTCCATTGCCAGACATGAAAAATTGCGTGCAATGAAATTAACAGTGTTCAGAAAAATTGTGCACATTCTCAAACTGTTTTCATTTTTTGGTTTGAGAAAAAAATCCGTCTGCTCAAAAACAATGGCACTGCCTACACTCCTTCTCTGCGAGACTGGCTTTAGTTTGAGTATTGTTTTCCATGCAGAAAACATGGTGCCATTGCTTACTTTTGCAACCAAGCTGCAAATTGCACAGTTGCTGGGACAGGCATTTTGATGGTGAGACATATTCCTTGGCCTCGATTCTCCTCTCACTTGGACTAGGGTAAACCAAGTGTCAGCCTAATAAAATCAATATTATCTGACATAACCCATTGTTACAATGTGAGAAACAGGCCCTTTCTGCTCTGATGTTAATAAACTATTCAGCTTCAGCAGCTTGTTTCAGGCAATGAGCAAATGTTAGTTCTCAGTTATTAACTTCGAGTAAAATGAAAAACATAACTTCAGTGGGCAAACTCCATTTAAGTTCTACACATGCCCATGTTTGCAAACGTCTTTGATCTTCCCTTACATCTTCTGTGCAACAATGGCTGCCATAACAGAGTTCACTTCCAGCTGTTTCTCTATGGTCTTGTCCTTAGGGATGGAAAGACATAGTAGGGAGCAAGGCACATCAGGCAGCACTTAACCAACAACAATCTCTGCTTCTGCACTACAGTGGGATGTGGTCGAAAGCAGGTAGAAGCAAGGACAGTAGCAAGGAAGGAATATTGCTGCCTTTTTATAGATGGGAACCAGATACAGAGGAGATCCACCATTAATCTAGCTTAGATCCATGTAGGTGTTTGTATAATCAAAGAATAGTAGGATGTTATAATCACAAAATAAACAAGAGAGTGAGGCAAAGCAGACTATGATAACAAAAGAGAATAAATAGAAAGCTTACCCCTATCCTAGGCTCACTCACAAAACACCAGCAGAGCAGATCTCCAGAAGGGATCCTTCCCCACTGAATTGCCTTCACCTGTGCTCCTCTGGCTGACTCATTGCTCGCCTCAGGTGATCAGTCAGAGATTCAGGCCGTGACTCAGCAGTTCCCATACAGCGTTCAAATATTCAGCATTTATGCCATTCATAAGAAGAAAGGACTTGTCGGATGCATCAGCAGGCAGAGTGCTAAGCAGAATGAAAGAGTGAAGACAGAAAGGTGCAAGAACACTGAGACTGAATTTTCACACTCCCATTGCTATTATGTGCAGTATGGCAGAGCTGCACTATCCGAGCTTGGAAATAACCAGTTGCAGCTTTGTGCCATACTCTGAGCATACAAATGTTGTGCAAGTGCTGCACAAGAGAACAAAAAACAATGAACTTGTTTAAAATGAAATCTCTAGTGACCTCCATCATACCCTCTTAGCTTATGGAGTGCAACAGCAGAGCCATGATAGGAAGCCAACTGGAGCTGACTGTAGCTGTGCCAAAGCTACACAGTGGTTCTGTAGACGGAGTTACACATGTCAGTCAGAATACAGCCCTCTTTCAATCTTCCAGCCACATAGTCCCTCTGGACAGAGCAAGCCTTTGCCACTTCCTTGAAAAAGCCAAATTTCTGTCATCACTGCTGACAAGGAATCTATAGGAAAGAGGAGCAAGCACAGAGAGAGCATCAACAGCAGTCTCAGGCATTCCACCTAGCCAAAAGCTCCATCTGCCCTTGGGTTTATCCAGTGGAAAGAAGAGAAACTGCAACATCTGCCTCAAGAGAAATTAAAGAAGTGGAAAGAAGAGGAAGCAAGTGAAGAAACATTAGCAGTATTCCTATATGTAATACTAGGAACCAAATCTGAGATTTGGATATAGAAGTGCAGTTGAGTCCCTAACATTCATCCAGCAAGACAGACTGCCAAGCCATCTTGTCACAAAGCCGTGAAAGAGATCACTACAATAATAACCATTCCAATTACAATATTGCCTGATAATGTAAGCTGGGAGTCAGCTTTCCACGCAGTGGTCCTTCTGTTCGTCTCACAGCACAAGGATGTGAGAGATGCCTGCACAGGTGGGGTCCTCAGCTACACAAATGTTCTTTCACAGGCATGGCTCCACTCCTGCAACCCTAGGAAGGCTTGAAACTTAGCATGAATTTCTCTGAAGAATGTGGTTTGACAGAATGCCTTTCCCTGCTCCCTTGTCTTCTGGAAAGAGGGATTGTGGTTTTGTGTTAATTATTCAGCATGACATTTGCTCCTCTCCAAACCTGAATGAAACACCCAACTTCCTTTTTAGAGTGCTGGGTAATGTCCTCTGTCAGACAATTTCCTATAGAATCTTCATTTAAATTAAAATTAAGTATGAAATAATTAAAAAATGGGACTGGTTCAGGAGCTTCCCTGCTTTGTATTTTAAAGTTATATTTCATCATGCACTTCCTATCTCCTTAGTTTTCCCAATATGTCTCAGTTGTCTATATTGACAAATGAGCATGACAGAATTTCTCAAAGGAAATTATCAGAGGGCAGCTGGGGCTTTGAACTGCAGATAGCTATGCAAATTGTCTGTGTAAGCTAAGTCACTGGCAGAACACATGATGAGGTAATTACAGGAGCATACAGGAAAGAATAGTAACAGCTCATATGTTTCTCACAGTTCTGGTCTCTAGCTCCTCTATGCTTCAAAAATGACTTTGCTCCCATGAAATTAAAACTCTACGCTTGGCTGTGCAAGTGGTATAGACATAGTTTATCCTATAATTGGGGTTGATGTAGGATGTGGCTTGCTGCTTTAAGGACACTGAGTCAAATCTGCTTTGGTCTGTGCCTTGGTCAGAGGATGGAATTGAAAGTACTAGGTTTAATTCTCTAGGCAGGGGTCATGCTTACCTGAAAAATTACATTGTGACCTTATGGCTCTCCTGTAATCAGAATTCCTCAAATACTTATTAAAATATTTGACCTCCTGAGTGGCTTCAATTTCCCTTTGGCCCTTCCCTTTCCAGAATGACCCAGGTTCACCTTCTGTGGCACTCTGTGAACTCCTGGAGATTAGTACAATTCTCAACACACTGACCCATGCACATCCAGTGCAAATGTCCTATACTTTTTTCCTATTCTTTAAGGGCAAAATCATAAAAAGCCCATTTTTCCATTATTTGTTCTTTCAAGTCTAATTTTCAGCAAATGAGCACTGTCAGCTATATGGAGTGCATAGACACTAATTAGAAATACCTTAAATGCTAGGAGAATTCCCATTCAGCCCTTTGAATTTATTTTTCCAGCCCTTTTTCAAGAGCTCATAATTATCTTCCTCCAGTTTTGTTTCAGGCGCAATGGAAATGCAACACTAATGTAACGTCCCTAGCAGGTTTCTGGAATTCTTCTTTTGCTAGATAGTGGTATCTCATCAGATACCACTTCCTCAGACAAGCCATATAATGTCAAGGAACACTGAAATGCTCCTATGCCTGTTTTCAGTGATAATGGTAGACACAAGGATTATTCCCAGATAGCCTGAATAACTGCTGTAAGGAAGAGCTGCTTATTTTCTTTAGCAACTGCAGTGTAATTAAGTCACAGGATTTTTATAGGTATAAAGCATGTTCTTTGCCATCATACATGCTCAGTTTTATATATTTTACAATAAAAGATTAGCATGGGTATGCCCACATGATTCACGTGTTCACAGCATCCCTCTCAAAGCATCTTAGCTAAACAAAATGGGGTTCTTAGAAAGCATACAAAGCTTAAAAAAATAACCTGGTGCTCTTATTAAAAACAAAGAAGATGCATCTTCAAGAACATTTTGCAGAGCAGTAAATTTTCCTGTAAACAAAGTAACTTATTCTTCCATGAAACTCTGGATTACATATATGCTGCTTTTTACTAAGTTAGCACCATTACCGCATTCTTCTCATTGCTAATGCTCAATTTCACACACTATTAGGAGAGATTTCCAGTGCTGCAAGCTTAGACACTGATGACATAAACCAGTCACCAATGGGTTATGGTTAATATCTTTATTATTTTCAGCCACAAAGATAACTTCCATAAATAAAAATAATCAATGTACTTTTTACCACAAATACAGAAAGAAGTATTCTTGCTATTACAAAAGTCTTTTCATTGCTGTTAAATGCTTTAGGGTAAAGAAAAGGGACCTCCTTGCCAGCATCTACCACATATGATATTCTAACCCTTGAGATAAACATGCACATGCCATGAAACAGAGCTGCTTCTGAGCATCAGAATGCGTGGAAGCATTCCTAACTAACAGCTATTGTTTGCAATCCTTCTAAGTATCACATGCCTTTGACATTTTCCAGGACTTAACACGCTATAACACCACAAGTAAAAAAAAGCCAGTTGATCAGTTTCCTAAGTGGCCTTTGTTTTTAAAGAGGTTTTCACATCTGAACATGGAACAGAAATGAGTTGATGCATTTGGTTGTGATCTTTCAGTCCAAAGCAAGTCTCAAATACTCTGTGTTTGACTGAAAAAAAAAACAAAAACACCTGATTATTGGCTTATTTCATTTGGCTTCTGAGCAGTTTTAACAGATGATCTCTAAAGCCCCTTTCAACCCGAACTATTCTATGATTCTATGTTATGCAAATGAACACTTCCTCAGAATCACTAGGTGGTTCCTTACCCAGATTCTTGAAAAGAAAATATCAAAGAAAAAGATCTTGCCCAAGTAGTCTGATTGGTGACTGATTGGTTCATAGAATCATAAAGGTTGGAAAAGACCTCCAAGATCATCTAATTCAACTGTCCACCTACTACCAATGTTGCCTACTAAATCATGTTCATAGGTGCCACATCTACAGGTTTCTTGAACACCTCCCTGGGCAGCCCATTCCAGCACCAGACCACTCTTTCAGAGAATTTTTTCTTAATATCCAACCTGAATTTCTCCTGGCACAACTTGAGGTTATTCTCTCTTGTCCTCTCATTAGCAACCAGGGAGAAGAGGCTGACCCCCACCTCATCACAACCTTCTTTCAGAGAACTGTAGAGGGCAATAAAGTCTCCCCTGAACTCCTCCAGACTAAACAATCCCAGTTCCTACAGTCACTCTGCATATGACTTATGCTGTAGACACTTCAGAGCTTTGTTGCCCTTCTCTGGACACAGTGCATGGCTTCAATGTCCTGCTTGTAGTGAGGGGCCCAAAACTGAACACAGTACTCAAGATACTGAGTACAAGGGGATGATCACTTCCCTGCTTCTGCTGGCTACACTATTTCTGATACAAGCCATGATGCTATTGGCCTTGTTGGCTACCTGGGCACACTGTTGGCTTGTGTTTAGATAAGCACTGACCAACAGCCCCAGGTCTTTTTCCTCCATACAGCTTTCCAGCCACTGTACCCCAACTCTGTAGCAATGCATGCAGTTGTTATGACTAAAGTGCATGACTTGATACTTGGCCTGGTTAAACTTCATCCCACTGGCCTCAGCCCAGTGATACAGTCTACTCAGATCCCTCTTAGGGCCTTACTACCCTCAGGCAGATCAGCAATTCCCCCCAACTTGGTAGCATCTGCAAACTTTCTGAGAGTGCACTCAATCCCCTTTTTATGGGAACTGCTGAATCATGGCCTGAGCCTCTGATTGACTACCTGCAGCGAGCAATGAGTCAGCCCTGGGAGCACAGGCGAAGACAATTCTCCTGTGCTACTGGAAAGGATGGAGCCTGGCTTCACCTCTTCTAGACCCCATTTAAGAGCTGACTACCACTGGGGAGGGATCTCTTGTGGAGATCACTCCTCTTGGGCTTTTCAGCCCAGGATGAGGGTAAGCTTCCCATTCTTTCTTCTTTAGTGTAATAACCTGTTTGACCTAACGTTCCTGTATATTTCTTAATTATAACATCTGTATATTCATTGATTACACACTCCTTATCCACGTCTTCAACAAAGACATTAAAGAGGATAGGCCCCAGTACTGACCCCTGGGGAACACCACTGGTGACTGGTGACCAGCTGGATTTAACCCTATCCACCAACTCCCCGTGGGCCCAGCTCCTTAGCCAGTCTTTATTCAGTAAAGCGTGTACGTGTCTAAGCCACGAGATGTCAGCTTCCCCAGGAGGCCTGTGAGAGACTACATCAAAGCGTTTGCTGAAATCTAGGTAGGCTGGATAGACACCAGAACCATCTCTGACAGCCCGTGAAGCAGATAATGTAACAATTAAGTTTCTGGTTGCGTACCAGATACAGGATAGCTATACACAGCAGAATTTAGAGCTCTGTTTTTCAACATACTGCCTCCAGTATAGGTCAGGAACTCATAAAATCAGTGAGATTTGTTTATTCTTGTCAGTCCATATAACCGGTGCTTATTCCTCAGTTTGCACTGCACTCAGCTGCAGAATCCCAGAGGTATTCACGGGCCCAGCATCCATCTGAAGACATGAATAGCTGCTGTGAAATACAGCAAGTGTGATGTAAGTAAAGAAGTCATACTCTCCCCTCTCACCACATGCAAACTGTTCCATTCCATACGTGCACCAATGAGGCACATGGTACTCTAAAATGATATTTGTTCAATGTTATGAATGGGTAAAGTACTATTCAAATAATTCTCTGCCCTGGTCAAAGTATCAGATGTCTGTTTCATGGGAGATTCCCACATTTCAGGAGCATACTTGATGTAATTATTTATTTGGAAACAAGACCAAAGAAATCCAATTATATAAAATTTTGGAGTCACCATTGCATGACAATGACATCTTTTCTAGCTCCTTACTAACCTTTATGTTAAAATTAGATAATAGAGTAATACCAGAAAAATGTGCTATACTTACCTTCAAAATTTCTAGAATAATATTTAGACAAAAGACAAAATGTATTCCTGTGAAATACATTCCCACAAAACTCAAGAAATATGTTTAAGAAGATTTTGTTTTTGAACTAACATTAATAATTTACTGTTTGCTACAGCCTCTTTTTGAAATCGCAGAGGATATACGAAGAAGCAATCACTAATATCCAGAAAAGTATTTAGCTTAAGGTCTTTGGTACAGTGACCAATTTCCACTTTGCTTAGTTATTACTGATTATAAAAATCATGTGGTACAGGTTCTGGTTTATAGATATGAACTTCATATGCTCAGAAGGAGTAGAAAAAGACATTTTGATTCTTTTTTTTCCCCAGGGGAGAGAAGATTTTTATAATCTCTCTGAAAAAAAATATATTTGTAGTTACATAGTGCAACAGTATGGGAAACTGAGATCGCTTATTGTTTCAGGCCCAGGCCACCCAAGATTTGAGAGGGCTTGGCAGTTCTCAGAATACATCATATGAGAGACTGGTAAAAACAGACAAACAAAACAAAAACAACCCAGATGGCCACGCTTCCCCCAGTTACAAGGCAAAACCATCAGAGAGAGGCCCTTTCCCACACAGAAAACATTTCAGATTGAATATTTTAAGAATGTCCATCTTTGATAAAATCTTTCCACTTATACTATTTTTATCAACAATCATGTTTTCCTCTGAATTTTCTACAAATGAATTTATGTGAAATCTGCAGAAAATCTCAAAGAAAAACTCATGAGATTTTTCCCCAGCCTCTGTTTTCTGTTTGATGAATATTAGATACAGGAATGTATAAGGGCAGAAAACACGGTTCCTTGGGCTCAACCGGGTACATAGACAGTCAGTTCAGTCATCTCTGAATTTTCTGTGTCTTGTACATAGATTTTTATGTTAGTATAGAATTGTTGATTTGAGCTATATTTTATACCCTCTGACTGAAAAAATAATGAATGTTTGTAGAAATTACTGAAAACAGTCTACCTTTCACACGGTATTCCCTAATAATAACCATTATGACTTCCAGTGTCACTTGACATTCACTCAGCTTCAGTACATCCTTCCTGTTTTAAAGCAACGCATCTTTGCAAGCATCTTTCCTACTTCACTGCTGCAAGCTCAGATCCAAGCTCTGGGCAGACCTTACCAAACACTGTTGGAAAGCCTGGTATATGGTAAAGGAAGGAGACAGAATTTTGATTCAGTAATGACTTTGGTACATGACTACATGCCAAAAGCAATGCCTTACCCATAACAATCTGTTCTGATGCACAGATTCCTTATTATTTCTAAACAATTGTGAGAATTTATGCATAGCCCTTCTTTCCAACGAACATCATCACAGTTTTGTTTGTATTTTTTTTCCTGGAAAAAACTTCCCCAAACTATATACCACAGTTGTAACCATCTGCACACCCACAGCTATTCTCTCTAAACTGAGTTTTCATTCATTTTTTTTCTGGTACCTTCCTTGGCTTACCTCTTGGCAAGGGTTAGGGGATCAAGGTCCCTCCCCACTATAATAGAAACACAGAATTGTAAGGGCTGGAAGGGACCTCTAGAGATCATCGAGCCCAACCTCTCTGCAAAGCAGGCCCCCTGAAGCAGGCTGCACAGGTAGGCATCCAGGTGGGTCTTGAATATCTCCAGAGAATATCCACAACCTCCCCGGGCAGCCTGTTCCAGTGCTGTCACCCTTGCTGTGAAGAAAAGAAAAGCAAGTTCAAGATCACCCAATGAGATTGAATGTGTTCAAGTCTATTGTGCTACATGACATACATCCCAGAGTCTTGAAAGACATTGCTGATGTGGTTGCCAAGTCACCTTCCATTATAGCTGAAAAGCCATGGCTGTCAGGCAAAATCCCAGTGACTGGAAAAAGGGAAATATCGTTCTGATTTTTAAGAAAGGCAGAAAGGAAGGTCTGGGGAACTACAGGCTAGTGAGCCTCACATCTATGTCTGGGAAGATCACAGAACAGATCTTCCTGGAAATTAAGGCACACTCAAGATGAGGAGGTGATCCATTATATCCAGCACAGCTTCACCAAAGGCAGATCTGGTGGCATTCCACGATGGAGTGATAGCTTTAGCAGAAAAAGGAAGAGCAACTAATGTCATCTACCTGGATTTCTGTGAGGTCTTTGATGTGGTCCCACACCCCATCTTTATCCCTAACCTGGAAATGTATGGATTTGAAGGATAGAATATTCAGTGGATAGGAATTGGTTGGATAGCTGCAACCAGAGGGGTCTATCTTGGGACTGGTTCTCTGTAACATCTTTAGCAATGGCATAGGGAGATTGAGAGCACCTTCAGCAAGTTTGCTGATGACGCTAAACTGAGCAATGCAGGGGATATAAAAGGAGGAAGGGATGTCCCAAAGGGACATGAAGTTCAAAAAGTGGGCCCATGTGAACCTAATAAGGTTTAAAAGACCAAGTGCAAGGTGCTGCACGTGGGTGAGGGCAATCCCAGATATGCTTATAGACTGGAAAAACTCACTGTGAGGAGCTCTGTAAATAAGGACTTGGTAGTTCTGCTGGATGAGAAGCTTGACACAAGCCAACGGCATGATCTCGTGGTCCAGGAAGCCAACTGTATCCTAGGCTGCATCAAAAAAAGTGACCAGCAGAGAGATGGAGGTGCTTGTCTCTCTCTGCTCTGCCTTCCTGAGGCTAAATCTGGAGTACTGTGCCATGATCTGGGGATCCTAGCACAAAAAAGATGTGAAGCTGTAGAAGTGAGTCCAGAGAAGGGCCACAAAAATGATCAGAGGACTAGAACACCCCTCCTATGAAGACAGACTGAGGGAAGTAGA
Organism: Tympanuchus pallidicinctus; assembly: GCF_026119805.1. NCBI lineage: Eukaryota > Metazoa > Chordata > Aves > Galliformes > Phasianidae > Tympanuchus > Tympanuchus pallidicinctus. The sequence goes on from NW_026294802.1 coordinate 2,358,150, forward strand.
GAAGACAAGGCTCCAGGAAGACTTTATTGTGGCCTTCTAGTTCTTAAAAAGAGCTTGCAAACAGGAAGGAAGCCGACTTACAGAGGCAGATAGTAATAGGACAAGGGGGAATGGTTTGGAAATAAAAGAGGGGAGATTTACATTAGATATCAGGAGGAGAATTTTTACTCAAGAGGGTGGTGAGTCTCTGTCACAGGCTGCCTAGGGAGACTGTAGATGGCCCGTCCTTTGGGGCATTCAAGGCCAGGTTGGATGGGACCCTGGGCAGCCTGTGTGATGGGTGGCAGCCCTGCCCACACAGGGTGGTTGGAACTGGGTGGTCTTTCAGGCCACTTCCAACCTGACTCAAGGAACCTTCTGGTCCTTGATTCAGTAATGGCAAAGAGAAGAGGTACAGATTATATCAAGTTAGTGTGGTTGATTCCCAAGGTAGGCAAGATGGAAGAAAAAAGTGTCTTATAAAGGCTTTTGGAAGAGAAACCGCTACAATATTGGGCTTTCTACAATAGCTGGGCTTTCCTGGGCTACAATACGTGAATAGGAATTGTCAGCCCATATCTACAAAGGTTGCTCCAAAACTAATGCCTCCTATTTATTTCCATAGAAACTACAACCAGCACAGTAGCACTATTTAATTGAGCAAATTCTCAGCTACAAAACAGTCTCTTTTAACAGTCACAACGATTAGCTATGCATTTTCACTGATGGTGAACAAGAGCCTGCACTTGTAACAATCTGCACCAGTGGAAATGATCTGCTGTCACCATTGCTGAAACACACCACCCATCACTTCACTGTACTTACATTCACTGTTTGGTCTGCATAAACATTCAGCAAAAATCAATGAACGTCAGTGAGTGTCATTTTTTCCACATGGAGGAATTCAGTGACACATGTTTGCTTCATACACACTTCCACGTCAGACAGCATTCTGTCAGACTGCCCCTCTGCTGCCATCTGGCACACAGCAACAAAATGTAACAGAATGTTGTTGGGAAGGTTCAACCACTACTGCTATGCCACCAACATCCATCTCTGACACTGTGGGCCAATATCACAAGGAATCAAGAAGATTAAAGGTCAGCAGGCTGCTGAAACTCAAAACAGCAGCTAAACATGCATACTACTTAATGGAAGAGTTCCATTAACACTGTAGCTCAAATGCTGAGAGCTAACTAGCTATACTGTAGTGTTGTTATGTCTCCAGTTGGGTACAAGAACATGTTTACAAATAAAAGCATATCTTTCAGATCGCAGAAGTAGTAGGAATAAATCAATCAAATCAGACAATCTCCAGACTCTTTTCTTTTTAAAACATTTGAATTCTGCTTATTAAAAATATTTTGTTCCAGATTTTATCACTACTAAACTATTCTGTGTCTTCCCACAGGAGTGCAGAGCCTCTACCTAAACACTTTAAAAAAAATCCATAGCTCTGCTTCTTGCTTGTTTCACACTTCCTCTGGACACAATTGAGCACATGAGAGTCTTTCTACCCAAACAGTACAAATAACATTGTAGAGAAAGATGTAGAAAGAGCTATGCCTCAGATGCATTTCCTTGATCATTGCAGCCCTTAGCAACTTGTCAAGTACTTCAAACTGTATGCCTAAGCAAGCCATATCTACCAATATTTTTAATTTAGAGAATAACAGCAGATCCTCCAACCAGCAGGCTTTGCTCAGTCAAGTAAATCCACTTCTCTGGCATTCTCTGTTAATTCTCCCACAAGTCTCTGTGTTCCCCCAGGATACTCGACAGTAGTTCACCAAGCAAGCAGTGTCCAAGGGATGAAAGGTTGCTAACAATATATTTTAGCAAGAATATGCACTAAAGAGCAATTCTCAGATGAATTATCACTCCAGTCAGCAAAGCTTAAATTTACATTTCAAATTAATGCTGTCTGTTTCCTCTGTATTGCAGCAGAAGTAAACATCTCCTGGCACTGAGCAGAGGTGCAGATGAACTGAGTCCAGTCCCTGTTCTAATTAGCCTGGAAAAGCCTGGGAAGAAAAGCTGTGTCCTGAAGCAAGGGAAAGAGACTTGAGCCAGTCTCTCCCATGTCCTAGTACCTTAGCAACCCAGTTTGTCTCTGCAAAACAGTACCTTTTGCCAAAATAGAAACACTCCAAAGTTTTAGTCAAAATTGTCATGTGCTACTAGGGACCAGTACAAAAGCAGGGGTAAGGAGCCACTGAGGTAATTACATATTTAGATTGTGTAGTGTAGTTTATAGTTAACTTTCTTAAAACAATAGCTATTTTCTTGCTCCACAGATGCTGCTCGCTCAGCTCCAAACACCTCTTCTGTGAGTTAGACAGATGTTGAGAGCTGTTTATGCTGGTTACATCCTCTGTGTACAACTTTTATGACTTTTTTAGCCTTTTATTGTTACATATTTGGCTATCATAGCACTTGAGTGAGGCTGGCTCGCCTTAGCGTAAATCAAGTGGGACAGTAGTGAGTGATGAAGGATTTTATAACTCTGAGGAACTGGCTGAACTCTTTCCCTGTTGTTCTAAGATATTTCTATTCCCTCTTCTTAAGGTGTAGAATACTCCTCAGCAAAGGAAAGCTGGACTTTTGTTTTTCTTCTCCCCATGCATGGAGTTTCCTGAGATTATTTTCAGCTTTGACTCTTTCCTTATAAAACATGCACGCAAATGTGACAACTAAGAATAGACAGACTAATTCTCTAGATACAATATCTCCTTCCTGTTAAATCAACAGCATATGTAGATTTTCAAGCTGATTCATTTTTGAAGCTCATTTGGATGACTGTCTGTGATTTATAGGACTTCTCAGGTGGTCTCCCATCTAGACATCAGCCACACTGAATTTTTTTTTGCCTTCTAAAGAGAAGAAAGATGCATTCTTCCCAGTAAAGGCAAAGATCAGCTCTCTAAAGGCCTCCAATTTTATTGTGTTTGAGACACTATTTGTCATCATTTCTCTTGCCTTGTTCCTTCTCTGTCACACTCAGGCCTCATTATATTTAGTGCAGGCTCCAATAGGACTCCCCACTGCACACGGAGGTGACGGAATTAGACAGCACAGAGCTAGCAGGACTCCACTATGAATTTAAACCTCTCTAGGGCAGCATTCAGGACTCACAGTCCAGAGCTTGGCTCTCTAACTGGAAATAGTGTCTATTCTTTGAGACTGCAAAGATAAAAAAAAACAAATGCAGCTTCAATCCAAGTTTGCAAAGGCCAACTCTTTTAATTACTGTTATGAACTTTTAGTTAATAAAATCACATTTCTTCTGCTATTTCTTCTGCTCAGTGCCAACATTGTTAGCTCTTTCACAGCTATCCATTGCATCGAAGAATCAAATATTAGGGCATCTTATTTCAATATCTTGACTACAGAGTACTGAGAACAGCCATCTAAGAGAGAGTATATTATTAAGGATATTAAATCCCTCAAGAGGATTTTGAGTTCTACTGAACTCAGGGGATCAGCTCAAGAGAGGTGAATGCAAAATTTTCCAAGCTCAAAGATTAACAGATTTTGGAGCACAACAGTTTCTGCCTAGCTACACTGTGTTCTGTTAAGTGGACACACAGATCTTAGTATTCACCTTGCACTGGAGTGAAGTGGCCAGAGAACTATTTTTTCACCCCCAAACTCTTCCTTACGGCATAACAAAGAGGGAAGGCTAGTGCCTCAATAAGGCATATATTAGGTAAATGAATTGATCAGTTTTCAAATCAGAGATCTTTGACAGTAGAGGTTTCACAGATAAAGAAAAAATGACCAAAATCAAGAAGACATTTCCATAGCAGGATCCTGCAATTTTAAAAAAATTATTATTATTATTATTATTATTATTTAATCTCTTCCCACATTCTCCTGTGCCCTTGAAGTAAGAAAGAATCACCATTTTCCTACCCAAGATCTGACTGAGCTCAGAATTAGCAGAGGAAGAAATCTGTACTAGCTTATTGCAATGGTCAAAATAAGATGGGAAAGCTCTGATATTAAGCAAAGTCAGTGCTCCTCACTCATACAGTTTGTGCATTTTGGGAAAAGTAGTCATTGTTTTTTTTGCTTTCCTTCCCTATTTGTAAACACAGGAGATTTTGCACACCTAGTTTCTATGACCAGTCTTCTACTACTCACTGTTAACCCTTCATGCACATCTAAGTTCTTTCTTTCATTCTTAACTAATTTCATTCTTGTAGAAGTTTAGAACATTTTCGATTCTGGCAAGAGGAATTAATACAAATCAGATATTATAGGCTTTTGCCCTTCTTTTTCATATTAAACCAGTTATTGGGGTCTTACTTTCTTGGGTTTCAATTTTCCTTTCAAAATTATGGGTTGTACTGCACCATGAAAATAATTGCTTAAAAAGCTTAAGTCTTTTGACCCTTCCAGAGCAACTTTCTTTATTGCCTGATTAGAAAAGTAAAGGAACCCTTACAAGTTTTCAAACAAAAGTATAAAAATGTCCAGGAGGAACCATGCTGGAGAAATGGCCACTGTCACACTTGGGTTTTGGGTACAGTGTTCTTGCACAGGCCTTGGAGAAACGGGGTTTGTGGTTGTCAGATGAAATGCAACTGAACAGATATGGGCAAAAGTGTTCTGGGGAGCAAGATGATTAGATTGATTACCAGAACTTCAAACTAGATTTGATAGGGGAAGGGGATGGAGTTCTTTGTGACAGGGAGGGACATGGTAATGCTGTCTTTTTAGTAAACTCTGGAGAAAAGCCTCTCAATTGTCAAGTTGGATCTTGAGAGGACTTCTCAGAGAAGATAACATTGCCAACAGCTCAGGTTAAACCTTCTTACATCCTTGCATCCCTCTAACGATACCTACACTCTCTGCTTCCATAAAGCGTCTGTACAGCAATACATGCAGCATAGGAAATAAACATGAAGAACTAGAGATCCATATGCAGTCAAAGACCACAAAGTTATTGCTATCACAGAGACATGAGACAGCGCACAACTGGAATGCTGTCATGGATGGATATGTCCTCTTTAGGACAGACAGGCTGCTGAGGCAAGGTGGTGGGGTTGCTCTTTATGTGAGAGAGCAATGAGAATGTATTGAGCTTTACTTGGGGGGGGAAAATGATGAACAAGGGGAGAGCTTGTGGGTAAAAATTAAGGGGTAGGCTAACACAGGTGACACTGTTGTTGGTATGTACTACAGGCCACCTGATCAGGAGGAAGATGATGAAGACTTCTACAAACAGCTGGAAGTAGTCTCGTGATCCCTGGCACTAATTCTTATGGGGGGGATTCAACCATCCTGATATTTGTTGGATGAGCAACATGAGTAGGCACACAAGGTCCAGGCAGTTCCTGCAATGCACTGATGATAACTTTGTGACACAGGTGGTAGAGGAGCAAACAAGGAGGGATGTGCTACTCAACCCTGTTTTTACTAGCAAGGGCTGGTCAGGGATGCAGTGGTTGGGGGAAGCTTGAGATGCAGTGACCACAAGATGGTGAAGTTCAAGATTCTGTGTGGAAGAAGAAAAGCAATAAGTAGAATTGCTACCCTGGACTGAATTGCTACCCTGGACTTCAGAAGAGTCAACTTTGACTTCTTCGAAAATCTATTTAAGTATCCCATGAGCTAGAGCATTAGAAGGTAAGGGGGCCCATGAGAGCTGACTGGCACTTAAACACCACTACTTCCAAGCTCAAGATCAGTGGTACATCCCTAAGAGTAAGAAACTGGAAAAAGGTGGCAATAGGCTCCATGGATGAGCAAGGAACTCATGGATAAGCTAAAAGGAGAAAAGAAGGTCCATGAAATGTGGAAAAAGGACCTTGTCCACCTGAAAAGAATATAGGAATGTTGTCAGGGCCTGTAGGGATGCAATAAGGAAGGTTAAGGATCTCTTGCAAAAGAGGTAAAGGATAACAGGGTTTCTGTTTTTCTTTTTTGAAGTATGTCTACAGTAAAAGCAAGACTAGGGAAAGAAAATGTGGGTCCCTTACTAAATGAGGTGAGTGCCTTGGTAACAGAGCACATGGAGAAGGCAGACATTCTGAGTGATTTCTTTGCTTCAGTCTTTAATGCTAACCCTCAGAAATCCCAGACCCTGGAGGTAAGAGAGAGCCTGGGTAAAGGAAGACTTTTTGTTGATCTAAGAGGATCTGGTCAGAGAGAGTCTAGACAAAATCAATGCATGCAAATCCATGGGTCCTGATGGGATACACCTATGTGTGCTAAGAGAACTAGTAGAGGTGATAGCCAAACTGCTCTCTATCAGCACTGAACAGTTTCAACAAACAGAAGAGGTGCCTGAAGACTGGAGGATAGCCAACGTCACTTCAGTCTTCTAAATGGGCAAGAAGGAGGATCTGGGAAACCACAGGCCAGTCAGCCTCACTCCATCCCAAGAAAGGTGATAGAACAACTTGTTCTGGGTACCATCAAGCAAGCAGAAGAGAAGGTGGTTATCAGGAGTAGTCAACACGGATTAACCAAAGGGAAAATCATACTTGACCAACCTGATAACTTTCTGTGATGTCATCTGTGCCTGAGTAGATGGAGTTAGAGCAGTGGATGTTGTGTACCGTGACTTCAGTAAGGCCTCTGACACCATCTCCCACAACATCCTTGTTATGAAACTTAGAAAGTATGGGATAGATGAGTGAACAGTGGAGTGAAGAGTGATGTGAACTGAGAACTGGCTGACTGAGAACTGGCAGAGCACAGGGGGTTGTCATCAGTGGCACAGAGTCTGACCTATCCTGCTCTAGTAAGGCCACATTTGGAATACTCTGTCCGGTTCTGGGCTCCCTAGTTCAAAAAAGACTGGATCTCCTAGAAGGAGTCTAGTAGCTGGCCAAAAAGATGATCATGGCTTGGAGCATCTCCCATATAAGGAAAGGCTGAGTAACCTAGGTGTTATCAGCTTGGGGAAAAGAAGACCAAGTGGGGATCTGATTAATGTTTGTATATATGGGAGGTGGGAAGCAAATGGATGAGGCCAGGCTCTTCTCAGTGATGTATAGCAATAGGACAAGGAATAACAGCCTAAAACTTGAACACAGAAAGTTCTGTACTGACATACAGAGTAACTTCTTTATGGTAAGGGTGACAGCATTGGAACAGGTTTCCCAGAGAGGCTGTGGATTCTCCTTCTCTGGAGATATTCAAGACCCATCTGGACACCTACCTGTGCAACCTATTGTAGGGTACCTGCTTTAGCAAGGACTCAGTCACTTGAGGTCCCTTCCAACCCCTGCAATCCTGTGATTTACACACTGCTCAGGAAAATCCTTTTTCAGATTCTGCATATGAAGTATTTATTCCCCAGCATCAAATCTGGAAGGTCTCACTTTATATCTCTATATATTTCTTTTTAATCCAGCTAGCCACAATCTTACTTGTAGTTTAAAATTTCATTCAAAAATACCTTGGTGGGAAATAATTTTTGCATGGTAGCAGAGAAAAACAAGCTGCCCATAGCTTTTAATTTCTACATACCAACATCAGTTCTACAGCTAGCTCTACCTGCAAACATTTTCCATTACAAGACACTCTTCTTCCAGTAGCTTAACTTTGTTCAGCATTAAATGTTTCAGTACAAGTTTCCACTTACTATTTGTCTTGTGCTATCTGATGAGAAGCATCTACCTGGTGAGAGGAAAAGATTTAGGTTTCATAAAAACAGTGGTAGAGCTGTTACACAGAAAAGCTCCAGGTTTCAAAGGAGGATTTTTACTTCCAATAAGAATACCCACTCCTGAGCAGCTCCACAGCCCAACACTTGCCTGCTGGGTTCCTGATGGCCTTTATGCTGCCCACTCAGGAGTCTCGTAGCCCCTACCCAACAGTAACTGCGCAAGTTTAAGTCATCACTCTTCCAAAGTTTTACTTTTTTCCTCCTCAGGAGTCAAAAATCTGTTCCAAATGAAAATAAAGCAGTGTGGAGCAGAATGGCAAGAGAATAAAAACATAAGCTTTATTTCTTGGACTGTTAATCGTGAATCTTAAATTATGAGTTTGTCAAATCCACAGTCTGGAATAACATCTGCAAATACAGTGTTTGCCAAACACAGTTATTTGTTCTCACTCTTCTTTGACCAGTTTTCAAGACCATTTTAGCTGCAGCTACAGGGCTGCCAACCTATAGCATCGTGTATTTCAAAATGCATTTACAACTGCTTGAGGTACAGTGACAATCTGTGGGCTGAAGTTCTCAAACCAATTTACAAAGTACGCATCTCAGAAGCATGTTAAACAACTTATGGCAAGAACAGACAGACATTCACAGATAAGAGCCCAACATACTTAAAAGAATTGCCAGTGCCTCAAATTGTGTTAATGTACATTAGTGCAGTTCAGCTCACAGGAGGTCCTGAAGTTCAGTTACGACCTTCCTTGGGTGTGAACAACAATGTTGCAGCCAGCCTTGCTTTAGCTAGGCCCCAATCAAACTAGTTGCCCAAGTCAGCCCAGCTATCTGGATCAGAAGAAGCAGGGATTGGCTCAAGATGCAACTGTCATTAACAGGAAGACACTGCGTTTCAATACCTTCAAATTACCTCTCCCCTTTAAAAATAATAATAATAATAGTTTCTGTAGCTTCCAGACCCGTGCATTCTTAAGACTTATAGTCATTAAGATACTGCAAGCATCATCCTCTTATGTTTCACTTGAAGAAAAAAAAGCTGTGGCCACTGTGTCCAGCCATTTAGAATAAACACTCTCTCTAGAGATTCCTTCATTTCATGAGATTGTTTCAGGTCAGTTGAAACCTCAATCTAAACCAGATGCACTGGTGGGGTGTGCAGTCACAAACTGGAACTGACTCATACTAGCCCACTTTATGGTTCCATTTCCCTGCTATAACACACAAAAAAAGTCACTGCTGACTTCATCAATAGCAAGTAGTAAGCTACACGTCTAGCTGGAAAAACAGTAACAGAAATAGTGTGGCTTACAACCAACACAACTACAAAGATCTTTCCTTTTTCTTCTGCTGACTGTTTAATGTTTAAACCATGCAACCCTAATTCCATGTTATGTTTCTTTTTACAATATATTTTTGATTTGGAGAATAAGCAACCAGCCAGTTCCTTGTTTGGCAACAGTACAAAGGCACTTTGAACTAACAACATATTCTGTAATCTAGCCTCAGGTATGAAGTTAGCTACTGGTTGGACATAAAGCATGTGGCTGAGCAGTTCAGATTTGGCTGCACAGTCCAGATCTGCACTGCTTTTAAAACAAACAGAAAAGTGCCTGTTTCTGCCTTCACTTACACCTGTGCAACTCCCCTGAGCGCAGCATATGTGTAAATCAGAGGGCAGTTTTGAATCCACATGGCCTGAACAAGAACTGTGCCTCCATTCATTCCTCCCCCTGAAGTCTGGAAGTCCATGGTGAACTGACATGCTGAACTAATTTTCTGGAATTTGCTCCTGTAGCCAAGCCCACAAAGCAAGCCTGGGCTGTGACCAGAAGACACTGCTGCTAAGTTGATGAGTTGAAACGGGCTAAATATTAGGGGTTCCACTTACAGATACTTCCCAAACAAAAGAGCAATTTAGAGAAGGACTTTTTAAATTATTATTTCACATGACAACTCGTACAAGAGCATCTATATACTACTATTCAGGATTTCCTCCACGCATAATGCTGAAAATTTGTGACAAGATACACAGCTACTACTTTAAAAAAGCATTTAAAATATCTGCACTTATTTGTGGATATCTCCTTCTGCATGTCAATCATTCCTCATAGATTTAAGCACTTTTTAAACTCAGGAAAAGTATCAGTATTCCAGACGCAAAAACTATCTCTTTTTTAAAAATACAGTGAAGGAAAGAGTTCACAGTAGCAAACAGCTTTGAAAATTTCCTTCTTCTCAGGTCTCTTCCTTGAGGTTAGGTTTGACAAACTGAACTGAGAAAAGAACCTGGCTCAAAGTTACTGAGTCTGATAGCTCTGTATAAGACAGCAGATCTCCTGTGCTGGTAGCTGCTCGCATTTACTTGCCAATTCTTTCCTGGAAATACTCTTTCCTAATAGCTCAGCAGTAGAGTCAGACTTTGTTTAGTGATTAGTGCTTTCTCACATAGAAAGGAACTGATATTTCATAACCTGTTTGTTGTGCTTTTTTACATGAGCACCAAGTACATGTTACTGATGAAGTACAGCAAGGACTTGATGCACGCATAACTTAGTCAGCAAAATTGTTTTACATGTGGTTTTACTTGAATAAGGACCAATGATCCTGGACAGTTTATATTTACTTTAATTTTAATTTGTTTGCATGGAAACAGTCTTCAGACAAGAATTCTGGAGCTTTTAGTAAGCCTTAAAATGAGTAGTCTCTGTGTATTTCGGTTTCTTCTATTTCATTCATTCCAGCTCTTTGCTTTAGTAAAGATGAAAGTAAAAATCCAAAAATACTTCCTAAGTTCTTAGAAGAGAAAGTTCATTCCTCAGATTCATTTGAGATCCTGGAGGAACTGGAGAACATCAAAGCCATTAAGCTTTTTAGAAATTGTAACTCAACTTTTGAAATATGAAACATGTGTGCCAGACAGTTTTGCCAAATGTTTACATTTTGGTGCATAGCTGAACTGCTTATCAGAAGTTCAAATGTTCTTTGTTCCTAATTTCCCACAATTATTCACACTGCATGCTCTGTTCTAATACAGTAACACCCTGTGGCCATGAGAGCCAACAATGCTTCTGCCTCACAGAGTCCAAGGAAACACAATTATTCTGCACCCAGAGCATGCCACATCTACAGAGTATACAGAATGGCTTTCCCATGCAATTATATTTACTGCAAACAAGAATACATGCAAAGTAGTATGAATTCCCGTATTCAAAGAACCTTTATAAACTCCTTCCATAAATTATGAAGTGCCTCAGCTTGATACTTTAGTACTGGAAAGCAGAATGCTTTGTGCATTCTGATCCACTCTATGGCCTTTAACTCATTTCTAGTTGTCACAGCTCTTGCAGGATTACCTACCCTGTGAAATCCCAGGCATGTGCCCTTCTCTCCCCCCTCCTAAAGGATGAGAGCTGTCCTAGATATTTTTGTTTAAGAGAAAGATGAGCACTTCCTGAGGATGATTCAGCCTACTTTGAGCTAAAGACTTCCAATGGAAGTACTATCTACTGACTAAAGAGGAACAGAAAAGTCAGTCCAGACACTTATTTGGGAACTCAAGTTAAGCATGATGAATATCAGCCTAAGTAGTGATGGCTGTGGAACCCAGAGAAGTGAAACACCAACCAGAAAAATTCACCATTTGTTTTAGCGTCCTGAAAGACTTTATTTCAGTCAGACACTGATGATTTTGAGGACAGACATGTTTTCACAACATTAGCACAAAGTGGGATTTGGCAAGTGTAACAAAAGTGGAAAAGGGGAAACAAGAAAAAAAAAAAAAGTAACAAAAATAGCAGCTTCTAGAAGAAAAAGACTGGAGAATAAGGTATTTCATAGTCCTGATGAAGATGCCCACACTGTGGGTGATCATTACAGCTGAAAAATATTTAGAAGGGGAAATTATTGCAATGGCTTAGTTTTGCAGGGGGTGGATTAACAGACCTAGAACAAACAGTAGAGATCAAGTCAGCACATATCAGCAGGAAATACGAGACATTAATCATTCTCTTTCCCAGACACAACATGGAAATACTCTATGAAAATATTTCAACAAATTACTTGCATGTAAATCAGCAAAGCCACAGTGACTTCTGAGCAACTCCCTGCATTTATCCCAACAGACCATCAGGGCAACAGACAGGATCATCTCCCTTTCAGGACTTCTGACATTTGCTTGAGAGAGAACAGATACTAGAGTGTATTCAAGAAAAGGCTTTCTAGGACTGAGAGGGGTAGGGTATCAGAGGAAAGGAAGCTGCTGACAAGTGACAGAATTACATGCTTTCTAGAAGTCAGGCTGAAGCTTTTCCCACAAAGCTAAGTGGAAGTGGCTCGCTCTACTATGATCACATACAAGAAAAGTCTGAAGGTGAGAAGAGACCATGGAAAACAGATGTAATCATCAGAGCAACACTGTATGAAAACACAACTTTTCTTTCCCACCTCATTTACATATTTTTCTCTTTCATTCACATATTGCCTTGAGTAGAGAATCAGTACCCTTATGTATTCTGATTCTTTGTTATTTCAGATTAAACTCAGAAGAAACTTAGAAAAATCCTCTTTACAGAAGAGGTTTTGCTCTCAAAAGCAGCTGTAATTTTCTGTACATTGCTCCAATGACAGAAGCTGATTTAAGATTCAAAATCCTTCTGTTCAACAATATTTGGAACAGCCTGTAAGATCACAACTGCCTTCACATCCCTCTTTCAATTCCAGATGCAATGCAACATAGTTTATGAAGTCACAAGTGTGATCACATTTTAGCTACTGTCATGCTCAACTGAAAAAATGAATAAGAGATCTAAACAATTAACAGAGACAATAAAAAGTTATTCCAGACAATATTTAGTCGGAGGGAAAAGGACATTCACTTCAACACATCCAGAAGGTACAAGGAACAAAAGATTATCTAAGAATACAAAATCACTTTTAAAACAAGATAGCAGAGTAATGATCTTTCAGAACTTGCCCAAGCAGAGACAAAACCTCAAAGGACTTGTTTGATGGTCAGTATGCCTGTGGCCCTGAGGGAAACTGAGAAGTAGTACCATCCACCCACAAAGCTTAGAGAGGTTAGGCCCTAGAGGAAGTCTTTAGGAATACAAATAAGTCCCTAATTACACTAATTAACAGTTATGGGGTAAATGGGAGTACTAAAGAACATTGCTGAGATAACTTCCTCTTAATTAGAATTGGCAGCTTTTTAGCACTTTCCACCATACTGTCTTTAATTAGCTCCCCACAAATCTTGCTGGGCTTTTAAGCTATATTTAGACACAGCTAGAGACATCAGGAATTTTAACACATTTTTATTGTCACAACACCACTTTGATGCATTGTCTCTCAATCAAAAGAGCAAATAAAGGTCCCCTTTCCTCACATTCCAGACCCAGAACAGATTGTCCCAGCATTTCCAGAAATGACAACTATGACAAATACAGCAGTAGAAGCAAACCTGACACACGTATATAGACAGATGAGAACTGCATGCATTGATCTCAGTATATGAAGAGGGGTGGGGGTGGAAATAGTAAAATAGCAGTTTGGATAGAAATACAAGACCTGTCATAACAAATTAAACAGTTTATTGGATAGTTAGATACCCCTTTTTATATAAAAGTTTGTGCTTATGTTATGTGATGAAGCACTTAAAACAAACCCACCATTTATTCACTACTAAAAAAAGAAGGTAGTAGAGAACCATTGTTTTTGTACTTTCACAAAAGCTACAAAAAAAAAAAAAACCCTGATGCTGTGGATGATATTGTCATCACAATTTAAGAGATTTCCAAAAGTGCAAAAATAGTCACAAAACACCAGAAGATCCTTTAAAAAAAAAAAAAATAATAATAAAAATAAATAAATAAATAAATAAAATGATAGTTTGCTGTAATTTTTATTTTACACTGACATACTGATTTCCAGAAGAGATTCTTAAAAGCAAATGGGTTTTGGAACAGTTTTGAAATCGCTCTCCAGAAAGGTTTTCTATTCACTCAAGAAGTTAAAGATCTTATAACTATTTTGCAAATAAAGAACTTCGAGTATGGAAAAAGCTTAAAGATGACTCCTAAAGTCTTTAATAGAACAGGGAACAAGCTACCATTCCCTTAACTTATGTGTCATGGCAATAAGAATCTCTTCCAATACAGACCACGAAATTTAGAGGAGCTCTACTCAGATGTTATAAGAGCACTGGTAAGGCACAAAGCTTCCATCTAATGAAGACTAACCCTAACCATGATAGAATTCTCAGATTAAAAAAAAAATAATCAAACTTCTGCCAGTACAACAGAAAGAAAAAGTAGCCTAATGAATAGGATCACAAGCGTCTAATATAAGTGGCTCAAATTATTTATTGGCATTGCAATAAAGCAGATTCACACAGAGGCATACGAGGAAAAAGGAAACCCACAGCTTTCCAGACATACTTTCCAGACAGTATGTCAAGTTCCCATAATATTGTTCTACACTTATGTGGTTCCTCTTAGCTCCCTCAAGGATGTAGCAACCCAAAATACTCAAGTAACTAAGTTCCAGCTTCATGATCTTCACTGAGAAGACTGAAGTAGCAGTTAGACTCAACGTACACACGTACGTGCCATTTGTCAGAAATCCACTCATCTCTGAAAAGATTGCAACTGGCACAAATACATACCTTCTGAAGTGAAATCACTAAAGGCAAGTACGTGGTAACACTCGAGGCTCAATCAGTAGGGCAACACTGAACACTGCTGAATACAGCAAGAACTTTTCAAGCACTAGACAACTTACTGCAACCATTAAATTGTTCTCCAGCAAGTTTGTTTTCATCAGTAACACTCTGTCAGTCTTACTGAAACCCACATTTTGTGAAGATTAGACATCCATATCCTTTGGCAAGCATTTGTCAGAGCTCTCCATGAAATTCAAAGGAAGTTAATATGTTGTTTTTCACACACTCAGCTGCAGAGCACAATTCTTTTTGCACTAACAAAAGTGAAAGGCAAAACAGGAAAACTTGGAGACAAAAAGCACAGCAAGTCCAGATACAAACTACAGAACTTCAGAAACATAGAGAAAGTTCTAATTAGCATGCAACATTAGATATGTTGACTAGATACATTGTTTGGGTTTGTTTTTTCTGCAGTTTAGAAAGAGAACAACCTTCACATCTTTGCGGCCTCCCAGTTTTGCATTTTTTCCCCAGATTTCCTAAGGACTCTCTGACATAGCACAGAATGCTGGGGACCTAAGTGAAAGAACAAAGCCGAGTTTCTGCACTTAAATGATTTTGCTTAAAAAATAATGACTGTGGGGGTAGAAAGCCAGCTGGCTCAGGGGATTAGTAATAGGATATGAAATACTTCCATCTTAAGCAAATGGTTTTCAACCAGTCCAAAGCAGTGGGTACTCCAAAAGTCACTGGATAACCAATGTGAAATGAGCTGGTAAAACTGCTAGGCATGTCTGTTACAGCTGACTTTCTTGGTTGAGGTCTCTGCAAGCAGTCCAAAAGGAAATAATCCCCAAAATATAAATACAGCATACTTAACGGGACACACTGCTACCTATTAACAGAGAATGTATTTGGAGGACACGGAACAAAAGTTACTGCTCAATCTATCTGAAAAGTAAAACACTGAATGTGCAGCAAGGAGGATGATGTTACCTGCTGAAGTAAGAACATACATAACCCCCTAGTCTAAACAGATTTTGCATTACACATTAGTTCTTGTAGGTAGTTTCAAGGAGTATATACAAGAGTAGCATCAGTTACCGCTGGAGCAGACATAACACTGAGAGAAAGCTACTTGTCTAGTAGGACAGCATCAAACAACTGTATACAGAGCACAAGATGTAAGCATAATTTAAGCTAGGTAGACCGTAAATCAGATAAGTCAGTAAGCTGGCATTTCCTCCCTTTCAGATATTATGCTGCTATGCCAGAAGAGAACATTAGAAGCTCTTGAGAGGTATTTCTGTACTTCAGGAGCTCTCTTCACACTTCTGTTATTTTATTTTGATATTGATTTAGATGCCTTTACAGGAAAGCATGTACTGTAACTTAATGCACCAACATACGTGTATTCTAGGATTCTGTTTAGGAACTTGAGTTAGTAGTCGTGGTAGTGGTGAATTGATGATTGGACTAGATGATCCTAGAGGTCTTTTCCAACATTTATGAACCGATGAAGTTCAGTTTTACAGTGCATCCAACAGACTGCTTCTGCTGCACTGTACAGCAACATACCAAGATACTTAGTACAGCAGAAACTAATCAATTCTTAGGATGGCAGAAAGCTTCTCGTATAGCAGTATGAAATTTCTAGTCCCATTGAAGTTAGAACTCAATGGTCAATATATCAGATTTAAGGCTCTTAGCTTCACCTAACCAATTGGAGTGAATCAGCACCAGTAATATTCAGCTCCTAAGTCTGAATTTTATAACCAATGTCACCAACTTTACAAAGAGCTTGTACTTTAATTCTAATATACTTGCCTTCTGTCTTACAGCACTGCTAAACAAGAGTTGGCTTATGAGATGTTATAGAAACAATCTACTCACTGATAACCAAGTGATGCATAGACTCCTCATCATATTTAGACACAGAAACCTTTCTACCTTCAGAAGGCATTTGTCCCTGGTATAGCATCAAAAGAAGCACATAAAAGAAAAATCTATCACTTTATCTGTAAAAGCCATTCCAGTTTCCATCCATTCCAGCCGCTCTGCAGTTCCATCATTTCATCTGCTTTTCAGAAGGGCAATCAGTTCTCCTATCCTCTGCTCTCGAAAGGCCTGAAGCTTCCCTGACCAGTGCCCCACAACAGCACAGCTGTACTGATGAAAGCTTTATCCCTAACTGACCAAAAAGCATTCCTTCCACCATCAGTTACCTTCCTTTTTTTTTTTTTTTTTTTTCTTCCTCTTGGTAATTGGAATTTCACCTTAGGATTTGTAAAAAATACGTCTTTGAGTAGTCATTCCTCTCTTTCTCAGACTGGATTACCAGAAAGTTCTCCAAGATCAAATTTCTTCTCTTCCTGAGAGTCCCTCTGAATTTCCATTGCATTATTTACTTAGCACTTTTCATTCTAGCTTCAGGCTCTTTAGCAAGATGCAACATTTTCAAGACTGGCAAAAACCTTATAAGAAAATACACCAGAAGACACACTCATTGTGCATGCTTTATCAAAGTCAAAACTTTCAGTTTGCCATTTATACTATCAGAGACCACACATGACATACTAATAAATGTAGATGAAAGACTTGACAGTTAATGTTTTAAGGTTTTTTTTTTTCCCGATTTTCCTGTTCTCCTTTTTAATCATATTCCAGATATAATTTTGGCCCAAATAATTAACAAATAGAGAATATAATTAAAAATACTGTTGCGGTTTAACCTGGCAGGTGGCTCAGCATCACACGTTCACTCACCCCCATCCTTCCCAGTGGAATGAGGTAGAGAATTTGGGGGGATAAAAAGTAGAATTTATGGGTTGAAATAAAACTATTTACAAAGTTAGAGAAAAGGATAATAGATATGACTATTCCTATACATATAACTGTGTACAACAAGTGATGCAAAAACAACTGCTCACCACCCTCTGACCCATGCCCTGCTAGCCCCATAAGCAGCAGGAGAGAGATGAACTCCTACCCCTTTCAAAACTCCTTCTGCATGATGTCATATTGCACGGAATATCTCTTTGGCCAGTTACAGTCAGCTGTCTAAATTCTGTCTCCTCCCAGCTCCTTGGGCCCTTTGCTGGGAATAGCCTTGGCTCTGTACAACACTGCTTAGCAGCAATTATAAACATATGAGCAATTGCACTGTGCATCACTTATTTTGTAAATATGTATTTTATTATTATCACTACTGTTATCTCTCTCTTCCCTTTCCGTGTTGGTAAATTAATTTTATCTCAACTTACAAGTTCTGTTACCTCCCTCCATCCCTCCCATTTTCTCCCCCATCCCACTGGGAGGGAATAAGGAGCAAATGGCTGTGTGGTGCTTAGCTGCCTACCCGGTTAAACCACAACAACCAGTTAGAAAACTTGATTTAGAAAGAATGGGCTTTCGGCAATACTTTTCCATTAAAATCATGTTTTCCATTGAAAACTGCTAACTTCTCACACCAGAACAATCGCAAAAAAAAAGTAAATTAAGTATTTCATTTGAAAAACCCTCCCCTTCCAAAATATGAAGGTACTGAAACAATTGTCCTAGATGTCTTCAGAGGCAATTTCACTCTTGAGGCTGCTTTTGAGCAGACACGGGCTTCTTATGATGTACTACCCAGTAGCCCAGCTAACAAAAAACTTGTAGTAAATCCTAGGAATTCAGGGATAGAGGGTTACAATTAATTTGTGTTTTAATTTTCATTATTTCTAGCAACCTTTTATTAAGAATCTCTGCCTAAATTTTACAAATCAAAAGAATTTTCTTGAATATTATTTTCACTGCCATCAGCAATTAACATTTTCCAGCCAGCTTAACTCCCCACCATGTGCCTCTCACAGAATCAATAAAAACCTAGAGAAACAGTGCTTCAAATGAGAAAAAAAAAAAAAACAAAAACCTATGTATAGGAGAAATTTACCATCATTTACTTCATTTCATTTGAGAAAGCTGTCAAGAACTGCTGCAGAACAGCAGGCATTCTTGAGAGAAAAATAAATTGTTTTAGAAAAACATTTTTGTCTGATTGGAATTTCAGTGATGTGCCCTCACTTGCAAAACTGAAGCAAAACATCTGTCCTTTTCCATTAAAGGCACGAATGCCCTAAAAGCAATAAAATGATACTGCAATGGCAAGCACCATTCAAGTGCCTATAAATAAATTCAACAAACATTTTTCTGGAATGTATACAGCAAAGGAATGGATAATATGTTCCTCTTCCTACCCGCAGTGTACTGCAATAAGTAGAATGATTTAACACAGATCTGATTTTACATTTTATTCCTGCGAGCTACTTGCAAGGTAAGGGGGATTTTCCTTGACTTAAACCCTCAGGATTTTTGGTGTTTGTCCAGAAACTATTTTCAGTGCTTCAACAGTACTCCACACTGAGAGCTCTCAGTGCTCATTACTTACTAGGGACTTGTGTGCCTGTGGGGCCTCCACCTGTTCAAAGAGTTCTGGACTCTGTGCCTTTCACTACAAATCGCAGCTGGAGAAGAGTTCAGAACAACTGTTTTCTGGCCTCCCTCACTAGGAAGAAATTGGATTCACTCACAAAGCCCAGAAATCAAGTTCTAAAAAGAAATAATCTATGTAAACTCCCATTGTCGCGTTCTGAAAAGCAGGTTTCTCAAAGCTGTTTTGCTCCTGGGACAGAAAGATAATCTTTAGGTATTTATCACAGACTACCAAGAACAGTAGTTTTTCCATAGGAAAACTGTTCTGGGGTCGGATTTTTTGTTGTTTGTTTGGTTTGTTTTTATTTTTTTCCCATATAAAATAGTACTGTCCTGAAAGATTAAGCCCATTATGTTTAAACCTATATTGACTGGCACTGGCACCACTATCTCAGCAGCAAAACTACTGAACACACAGCTTAAACAGTGGATATTCCTCACAGCAACATTCTACCAAAAAAAAAAAAAATTAAGCTAAAAGAAGGTGACAAAAGTCAGCCTGCAAGCTCAGATTTGACCTCAATTGAATCACTGCAGTTAATGAATACAGAAAGGCAGCATTTTCATGATGTTTTCCAGGACAACTTCCAGGGTCTTGTTTTTGTATTCTGACAATTGCTATTCGCGTGACGCTACAAGAAAAGCCAAGTTACTACAAATTCACATCACTGCATACTTCCAGCGGAAACAATTCCAAATGAATTTGAATCTTGATGAAAGGGGAATATGCTCAGCTTTCAAAAAAACCAAAAAAACAAAAAAAAAACTATTTCACAGTGCATTTTTACACTTCTGTTTTGTTTAGCACTGCTACCAACAAGAGATACTCAACCTCCTGATTTCTTTGTCCTTCCACTCTAGAATGTGGCACAAAGTAAGACAAGTTACCAGACCAGCTAGCAAACATATTTAAAGGAGTACTAACGGATCTGGTCTTGCACTTATGAAGAAATCTGCTCACCACTATTACCTCATCTCTGTTATTAATGCTTAGAGATATTTAAAAAAAAAAAAATCTCTTACATTCTTCTAGTATTTGTTTAGCTTCTGCACTTCCTTTGGCTTGGACAATTATAAGAGGCTGAGATTTGTTTGGTTTCCGAGTCTGTTTCACTTTAGAAGCATATTAATTTTTGTCAGTGTTTCCAGTGAAGAGAATTGGAGAATTATTTCTACAGTGGGCCACATTCCATGAAAGCCTGTAGAGAAAGACGCATGCAAAACTTGGATACAGCCTATCAGATCTTTTAATGTCTCGCTTTCCTTTAACCTATGATTGTACTGGGCTTGGAGTACGTCTGTTAAAATGATAAATTACTGTGAATATTAAAAATGGACTTCTAAAATCATGTTTTTAAATACTCAAATACTGGAGGGGACATCAGATCTCTATCTAAATTATAGAGTTAGTTCTCCTACCAACACTACAATCAACTGAATTAAATCTCATAAGACCATATGTTAGCTGTAAGCTCCAGATTTAATTACTCTACATGCTACATAGAAGTACTGCTGTATAATTCAGCATAAAGTACAACTTAGGGCACAACATATCATTAGTAAAATTCTCTGCAGCTTCTCACATTCCCCTGACAGTTTATTGCAAAATAGTAAAGGGAGTTCCGAGGAAGCAGCTTCAGATATCTTAAGAGCTTAAACAGATACACAGGTGGAAGAGATCACCTTGTCACTTTTCTCGTGGTATTGATAATCATGCCAAATTAACAATTAGCATAAATCTGGAGCTTGTGAAATATTTTTCCTACAGTCTGCATTTCAGGGCCAAAAGCTACACATTTTCCTACTCCAGAATAGAAGATTATGATTAAGAACACTATCTAGGATTTCAGATAGAGAAGAAAAGTCAGACACTCACAGATACCATTTATTCTTTACCTTGTTAAGGAATTTTTAAGGGATTTATTTTTACACAGTAATTCTTAGGTACCACCAACATCAGCCAAAGATTGTTGTGAAATATGATCAATACTTTTTATCAGAGAGCTGTTACAACCTGTTGCAATAGTACTTAGTTATAATTTCAACTTCCTAACATCTAAAAAACTTATTTTTCTTTAGAGGTTGTTCACTTTTCAATTAATTTGTGGAAATGTTAAGCCTAACCCATTTACATTACAGTCATTTTTCATAGAAAACAAATCCTGGTCCTCACTAAACCGCCACAGATGCCAAGCACCTCTGCAGCTGCTATTAGAGCCTGAGCACATTCCACTTTCCCAAAGAAGCTAATGCTGCCCAGAGATGGACAGTGTACTGGTTTCTTCCAGGCCAGTATAGCAATCCTGCAAAATATGAAAGAACACAAAGGTACAAAAACTTCCATTCCTGCTAGGCAGGGGGGTTGGAACTACATGATCCTTGAGGTCCCTTCCAACCCGGGTAATTCTGTGATTCTGTGATTCTGATTCCTCTTGCTTACAGGAGAGAAAAAAAAAAAAAAAAAAAAAAGGAAAAAAAAAAAAAAAAAAAAAAAAAAAAAGAGTTCCATCATCAAATATTAGAGGCCTTTGGACAGATGACACATTGTCCTGACTTGGCATAGTGATCCTTTGTGTCACCATTGGGCATGTGTTGGGTGACCATGGCATGAGTCAAAATGCTCATCTCCAGGAGGTCTGTTACTGTAAGTTCAGTCCTGTTAATTCTGGGTCTGACAGCACCAACAACCGTATTCTCACTGGGGATCTAGAAAGAATCTATCAGTCCAAGGAATTCACGTTGCACATGTACAGATCAGTTGTCGACAGGCACACATCTTGCGTGATGAATAGGCATATAGACATTACCTCTAAAAATGTACCATTGCCACTATCTGCAAGATGTTCATCTCCAGCCAGTACCAGGCAAGCCTTTATTTACCCGAGGCTTTTAACAATGTAGTACCAAATACTCATCCTGGGATGAATCCAAGAACTACAAAGAGGATCCCTTCAACTTCAGTAGCCTCTTACAATGGAGATAAACTAGACCAGCATTTTACAGAGACCACATTACATTTGTCTCTAATTACAAGTGACTGCATATCATTCATGCATGAGTTAAAAGAATATCTGCTCTGAAAGTAATGGATTTGTATGGAAGCTATTGAGTCACAGCCTGAACCACCTCAGGAAAGGACCCAGTCAGCCCTGGGAACACAGGTAAAAGCAATTCAGCTGTGCAACCAGGAGTGTAGCCAGGCTCCACCTCTTAGACCTCATTTAAGGGCTTACTGACACTGGGGAAGGATCTCTTTCAGGAGATTTCTCCTTGGAGAAGCTTCCCCCTGCAAGCCTAGAATCTTCTTGTATGGGTAAGTAATCTTCTTCCCTTCCTTTATAGCACCTCTCTATTGAGGCAGTCCTTCTGTCATCACACCCTTGTTGTAGTGCCTTTCTGATTGTATTGATCTAATTGCTACAGCCTCACATTTTATTATGTTGGCCCACGATATCAGAGGAGTATGTTGATGGTACAGCAGCAGAGATTGAAACATCCCACCATTATCCTGTAACATCTAGTTGCCATGCAACAGATGCCAGCAGAGAGATAATCTGATAAAGTGGCACCTGACACAGATGTGTGTATAAAGAGAACATGCATAGTTGAATTCCTGCCTGCCAAAAAAGTTATGTCCATTGATATTCATCAGTGCTAATGGAATATTTGCATAGACCAGCACAGCAAGGTAGTGGATGGTGCATCTCAGCAGTGGCTGCCATGGGTCCCATCTGTTGGAGCAGGTTTTGATGAGTACAGCATGCTTGTTCATTTTCATTTCTGGTAAAATGCATAACTGATGGTGGAGACCATGTTGTAAAAATAAATAAGTTTTTTGTAGTCAAGAATTTGCTTTATCAAACAGTTACTGCGCTCACTGTATCTGTTGTAGTTTCCAAGGAAAAAATAGGATTACTTTCAGAGCAGCTTATATATATGCGACCCAATGCAAATTGTCTTCACTCAGTGTGGCTCAGGCAAATCAAAATGTTGGTCACCTATGCCAAGAGGAAGGAAATACTGGAAGCTAGTACAAGAACATTGATTATGGTCACATCCTTCAGTTCTGTGGTTCATGGACAATTGGAGTACATCTCACCTATAATTTTAGACCATAAAAAGTTATCTGAAGTCATCTGTCTGGTAAGACAGTATAATATCACCTAGTTCTGCAAAGAGTAAATATCTGTAAAAACAACAACACTTCTTATTAAAGCCATGCTAGCATTTCACTTCCTGCCTTCCCTATTAAATAAAAAATAAGTAGCTTTTCTGTTGCATTATATATGTAACACTGATTATCATAGATCATAAATTAATATTTAAGCCAGCCAGCATTTTCTGAGCACAAGTTTATTCCACAAGGCCCTGCATATCTTGCAAGAGATTTGTGTAATTTTAATGAACTTTAATTGATAAAACATTAAGATCCAAAATAGGTCAAGTGATTTTTTTTTATTATTTTTTTTATTTATTTATTTTTAAGATCTTGAAATGTTTGAGGCTTTTTCCACCTCAAGAATACTGGAAAAAGAATGAAGGTTGGTACATCAATCATCTACAAGCAGGAAAATCTTTTCCCATGCGTCCAGTGCATCATGCCTTGAACTTTATCACTGGACACAGAAAAGACTTGGCATGGTATTCATCAGCATTTGAAAAAGTTCTGGGTTATCTCTCTGATAAAATGATTATATTTTCACAGCACCAATGGATTAAAACATATTCATCTCCAAGAACAGGCATTAAGAGTATTCCTAATTTTATGCTATCATCTGGATATGAAGTCATGACACCAAGTAATTTTACAAGTACTGTGAGAATAACCAGGAGGCCCTATTAACTTTACCGCAGTCTCATTACAACTTTTAAAGTACTCAGCAGAATAAAATGATAGTCACCATGAGCTCTCCAGATTCATGGGATCTTGAACAGCAAGCATGGAAACTATTGCAGTCTGTACAAGATGGAAAGTTAGGGGGAATGTAATAAGGAAGGAAATGCCTTTTGGAACTTGGAAGTAGTTATTTACATCTTTCAGTTTCAATTTAATAATAATAGCACAGAGGAAAGACAGTATAATAGAGCTTCTAACTGCAAAACCAAACTCAGTAAGAAAAACTAAGTTTTGTTTGAGTTTTTCAAGTACACACAAAACCATATATTCTATGTAATCTAGCATTTGGACTGCAAGATTTAAATTGGTTCCAGAATAAACTTCAATTCATGCAAAACAGGGCTCAAGTTTGCTCAAAAACATGTCTGTTGCAAAACCCTCACCTGTGACAAGACATTGCAAGGACTTCCAGTCAAGGGGACTGCACCATCTCAGAGCTCGTGTTAGACTCCTATGCAAACAGGGAGTTGGGCAACTTCTGGAGTACATAAGTACTAAACTACAATAAAGACAAGGCATAGCTCCAGGAAGCAGATATTTGGAACTTCTGTAAAATTCTGCAAAGTTTCCAAAGAACTAAAATTTTACAACAGAATCATAAACACAATAAGATTTACTTTGACTCACCTCCCACATCTGCAATAAACATGTTCAGTGCTATGTGTTTACCCCTATACTCACAGAGGATCGCACAGATGGAAACACCTAACTGCATGGCCATCACTTCCCCCATAAAACAATAATTTGAATTCTCTAGATGCATAGAGAACATGTTGCTGACTACTGATCTCAGTTATGATGCTATTTCAGCCAAAAAAAGTCAGCTAGCTACATACCAATGTTAGTAAATCCTGATGAAGTTATGTCAAGTCTTTTGCACATTGCTTAACTTTCCATCAGCTTCCTGCATTCATTTGACAACACTGGAATTTTTGGGAAGCAGAGAGATCAGATATCTTAACATAGTTGATATTTGAAACCTTTACAACAGGGACTGTCTACTGTAATACATAAAGATATTGGCATAAAAGCTTAAAATACATCAGCATAAGACCTATTCCTTAAAGTAAAAATTATGTCATCACCATCAGGAAAAAGAGATAAACTTCCCCAAGTGAACTCTTCCATCTCTAGGCTGCTATGGGATCTTCTGTCTTCTTGAAGCATCCATCCAGGCTGTAAATTTTATCTTCACTAGTAGGAGACAGCCAAGAACACAGTCTGTGCTAAAACATGCAGTGAGCACAGTCAAAGCAAGCAGGCTTATATATGCATCTCCGACACATCCAACTAGATATACTATTGAATAACGGCCCATTTAAGACAGATACATGAGAGTTTTATTATTTTCTATTCACCTTCCAAAAAGCATTTCCATCAGAACTTCCAAGCAGTTGGCTTATCCCCAGAACTCCTGGAAAACCCTTCCATCCTGCAACGTGCCAGAAAGCACTTCAGTGTGAGAATGGATTCCCCACAAACTAAACAGGATGAATGGGGGAAGATAAAGACTACAGGAGTGCGGCTCACAAGGCTGAACAATATTCTTCTAACTTCTATGAATATGCCCTTTGGCACAAGGTGTATTTGCAACCCAGGTGAAGTGGCTGAAGCTATGAATATTTTATATTCATATGAAGCTATGAATATTTTATTTTATTGGCTGAAGTGGGGTCAGATGGCATTTGGGGATCTCTATGTGTGACACTGGCATGGGAGTCAACCAGGAACAAGACAAAAGCCTCAGAAAAGGAATCCTAGGAGCGTTTTCCCCCTTTACTCTGGGATAAGACTGCAAGCCTGGAAAAAACTTATCAGTGAGGAGAAAGTGGTACAGTCCTCCAAATCACAGAAGACTGGAAGAGACTTCCCAGATCACAGCACTGTACATGATGCCACATTTCTCATGATTAGCTGAGCAGAAAAGATACACAGCCAAGTGATAAGGCTTGCACTTACCAAGTGACTCATATGGGTGGTTTGGGCAGTGAGCCTGATGTTTAAGATGTCTCAGGCTTGTGTATGTTACAACAGCTACCTTGAGCATAGCCAATAATGTGTAGTACTTCCAGAGCTGCTGACTCATCACACAGAAGCTGTGCAGCCTGGTTTTGTGCCATAGAAGTGTCCACAACTTCCAGATATACAGCAGGCCAAGGCCAGCAGCAATCAGAAAATTTAGCCAAATGTAGAGAACTCTCAGATTACACTGGGCTTCAGAAAGCAGAAAAATTCAAGAGAAGGGAAACATGCCTAGTAAAATTCAACAATAGAGTAGCCATAACTGGAACTCACAGGACATCTCAAAAAGTTAAAGTTTTGATGGGTCTGAGCCTTCCTAAAAATCCAAGCATCTACATCTCACTGCCTCTTACAATTCATATTCATTATGCTGTCTTAGAGACCAAAAACAAGGCTGGAGATAAAAACCTGCCTATCAGTGACAGTACAGCCAAGACTTCTGACTTCTGTTCCTCTGGTCTCATGTACTGCAAGTACAGCCACAGAGCCCTCATTTGTGCTAGTGGCACCTGGATTTCCAAGCTGTTTTGTATACCAGTCTGTGTTGGTTAGCAAGCTCTACACTGATCATGTGCATCGAATTCACCGTGGTACATGTACTGTGTATAGAACTTTGCAGAATGTTATACAGCAACAACTATCTCTAGGTCTCCCTGTTACTGCCCAGTATCATATCTCAAGTTGTTTTCTCATCTCCTATCATAAATCACTCTTGAAGTGACCACCAACTGAACAAAAGGGAATGCTAATAAGCATACAGAAATAGAAATGCTCACCAAAGGAGTGAAACAAATCTTCTTTCCAATTAAACAAAAGCAAAGACACAACCAGAACTGTTACCAGTTTCCCTCAGCAGAGCTTCTCTTTCCATACAAAGCTTCTCTTCACTCAGAGGTAGGGCTTCCCTAGTCAGCTTAAGCATAAAAGAGCAAAGTTGTCAAGGTTTTCAAGCATTCAGCCACTTTCCAACACTAAATAACTTCAGCAATCCTTTGTGCCCCCTTCCATCACATCATCCTCTTTCATTCTTTCCAGTGACTTTTCCTGCTGCACTGCTCTCAGTTCTTGCAATTTTCAGCAAGACACTGGAAGCAGCTCCTGTGCTGACTTGACATAAAAGTGCAGCCTCCTTTTAAACTTTCTCTTTGGCCTAAACACTCACCTGTAATACTATTTGAACAGTAGCATTTGAACACCACTGCAATGCTTATGACTTAAGAACTGCACCACAAAGGCATATTCCTCCCTAGCTCTACAAAAACAAAAATAACTAAAACCACATCTGTCAAAAAAAATGTAAGAACTTCTTCATATTTATACACACAAATCTCTTACCAGTTCAAGTATGGTTACTTCAAGTTTACCATTGAAAAAGAGGCAACAAGCACAGCACTGAGCACATGGTAATGTTTTGGTAGCACAACTAAAACTGCTTATAAACACTATTTTGAGATTCTTCTCCCACCCATCTCTGCAGATTAAAAATTCTGATCTAAAATTCCTGAAGTTCTCTTCAGTCCTTTTTGTTGCTATTGCTTGGTCACATTGAGGGCTTATTTTCTTTCAGGACAGACACTCCCCACTGTGCTTTTCCTTGTTTCAGACTATTTTTAATGTTTACTTTAAGTTGCTATAGCAACAAGGAATTACAGATGGTAATAGTTAGAATTATGCCACAGGAGACATTTATCATAGCTTTATATAATGTGAGCTCTTGTTCCCTGAAGTTTTCCTCATACTGGACACTCCCCTGTTTATT
Organism: Tympanuchus pallidicinctus; assembly: GCF_026119805.1. Classification (NCBI taxonomy): domain Eukaryota; kingdom Metazoa; phylum Chordata; class Aves; order Galliformes; family Phasianidae; genus Tympanuchus; species Tympanuchus pallidicinctus. Next base: position 2,385,574 of record NW_026294802.1, read on the forward strand.
TTTATGATGACTGCACTAATGAATACATATGCTTAATGAATAATATAAGCCTCTCAAGTGTATCAGCACATGTTTAAAGGCACATGATAATTGTATTAATGAGAAAGGGCAGCATTTATTTCTTTTTATTTTTCATCACTACTGAAAGAGCCAGATTTCCAATACCATATCTCATGCTTACCTCCATCCACAAATAAATCACATTCATTTCAGTGATGCGAGTTAGATCATCTAGGTGACTGGAAACCAGACAGAGCTACACGTGACATAAAGGCACTTGATGTATCTATAGCACCTACAGGAAATGCTTCTCCAATAATTCAGTCACCCCAGGAAGAATTTTGTGTGTATATATATATATATATATATGTATATATAAAAGAAGAATCATTACAACCTTCAAGAATGTGGTATGCGCCTGTAAGATCAGTGTCTGAATACTGACAAATCTTGAATTAAGATTCATTTGACACCTCTGGATAAGACAACTTTCAAGTACTGGATTTGGAAAAATACTGGCAATTATTCTTCTGCTTTTCATGCAGTTTGAGTCAGCTGAACCAGTTTTAGTTGTTACTCAAGCTGGGAAAACTTACATAGCAATGACAATATCCTCTCTCTGCAAATTCTCAAAAGCTTTCAAAATAAAAGCATATTAAAAAAGTCATTTTCAGAAGTGAAGTTCCCTTCTAGAAAGGTGAAATGATTCCTTAAAGCACCAGAGCAAGACAACCAGAGTTGAGCCACACCAGCCTCCCTGGGAATCCCCACCATCATATCCCCTTCAGAGACATGGATTACATACAGAAAATTTACAGGTATCACCAGCTTGGTTAGTTACTGGGGATACATGGGGATACATGCTGCAGTAGATCAATTCTAGGATTATAAAAAAAAAAAAAACAACCTTTTGATTCATATACTTGAAATTCTCTGGTACTTGGAATGTTTGGTCACCTAAGGACACAGCAGTCACAAAATACCAAGTGAACTCCATAGGGTCACCTTCAAAGATCATAACATTCTTTGAGTTGGAAGGGACCCTTGAAGGTCATCCAGCCCAATCCCCTGCAATGAACTAGGGGAGACCCATCCAGCCTCATCTTGAGTGTCTCCAGGGACAAGGAATCCACCACCGTTATTCTTTATATTCAATCTGAATCTCACCTCTTAATTTAAAACCATTTTCCCTTGTCCCATCACTACAGATAGCCGTTCAGAAATTGAAAGGTTGCTCTCACAGGTCTCCCAGGGGAATTCCCCATACTGAACAGCCTCAGCTTTCTCAGTCTGAGCCCACTGGGGAGGTGCTCCATCATTTCTGTGGCCCTCCTCTGTATGTGCTCCAACAGGTTCACATCTCCCCTGTACTGAGGGCTTCACATCTGGACAAAGTATTCCAGGTGAGGTCTCACCAGTGTGGAGTAGAAACCTTTCTTGTTTCTCTTAGCACCCATTGCCAAGTCCAGTTCCAGTTGGGCCTTGGCCTTCCTGACCTCATCCATGCACAGCCTATCAGCATCTCTATATTCCTCCCTTTTTTTTTTTTCATTAACTTAACTGCTTATGCTTTTTGCTACAACACTGTAACATCTACTGTATCTCACTAAAGCAAAAAAGAATACAGTATTTCCATCTACTACTTGTACTGCTTTTAAAAAAAGAACACAGCCACTGTTCTCCTTACATCCATCCCTCTATTTATGCTTCTTTCTTTTGCTTGTAGTCTTTTGCCTTTTTATCTAGAATTTTCTTCAACTTTTGATAATGAGAAAGGCTGTTGCCATAGGTCTTTTTTGCAAGACCTTCATCTGTGTAGAAATTCCACTCCCTGTGCATTCTCTTCTTGCTCTCCAGTTTGACCAGCCTCTTATTTAGCCATGCCAGTCTCTTATTTTCCTTTCCTAACATCCTACACTTGGGGATGGAGAGATCTTGTGCCCAAAGATGTCTTAAGAGACACCACTGCTCACAGCCTTACTAGGCAAATCCAAGAAAATATGTACATTTTGCAGACTTCAGCCGTACTTTTTTGAAGGCAAACAACCTTCATTACCCAGTCACCATCATCATTACTTCTGCCCAGAGCTCACTGATGTCTGATGGAGAACATGCCCAAACAAGACTCAACTAAATCTGCAAAACACACTACCAATCATGTAGCAGCCACTTGGATGGCTAATGTACTATAAAAGTAAAGTATTTCTTTGTCAAATTTAACATCTTTCTTCACTAGTACAGTGCAGCAAACCTATAACAAGGTGAAATCCTCAGTTTTTCTATTAATCTCTTCATAATAATACAGTAACCTCTAATGCTAGGATAGTGTCTTCAAACAACAGAAGAAAAAAATGAAAAGGCTCAGTATGAAAAAGATTAAAAATGCATAGCACAGGCACTGACAAAAGTTTCTTTCAATAAACTTAATTTTAAAAATAAGCCTTTAATAAATGCAAACTCTTTGTAATATATTATTCTTGATTCTAAAAGTGGCAAACAAACACTGAAGACTAGAAATCTCAGTGGAAATGTAAAAGCTGTTACAAAGACATAATGGCTTACAGTTCTCAAACTAGAATAAGTTTTGAAATGAAGAAAAATGCAGAGTTAATTCTATATAATTAAATCTAAAAAACTGGATTTATCCAGACCTTGACTACCGTATGTATTACTTCTCTTCAGCGCTGAAATCACTTTTTGTAAAAAAAAAAAAAGATGGGGGGGACGGGAAAAATCAGGGCAAAGCTAGAAACAAACTATTTGAAGCATCAGTTGTTATTCAAAGGCAATAGATAGAGTTTAAAAAAAAAATAATAATAATAATCCCATACTTATGAAAAGTTTATGGAGGCTCATTTCCAGGACAGATGACTTTATGCAGTGCCCACACTGCCTGCTGTAACCAAGCAGGGACAACAGGAAGGAAAAAAACATGAGGTAGATTATATTTGGGAATCATAAAAAGTATGCTAAGAAAAAGACGTGTTGGAGAATCTTAACTGCTCCAGCACCAATAAATAAATAAATAACACACACACATATATATATATATAACACATGACAAATAAATTTACCCTGGGAAGCATATACTTTTCAAAAAGCATTTATTTCTACACTTAAAGCCAATAGTAAAAAAAAAAAAAAGTTAACATTTAAATATTTTAATATTTTCATAGAATCATTCCTCAAAGCAGAGCAGTTGCCTGAACATGAAGTATGACATAGCCTCAGATGGATCCCAAGCGTTTCCCCGTGTAAAGAACCTCAGATAGAAGCAACAGAGTTTTTACTTATAATGACCACTTACACAGCAGCAATTCTGCTCTACAGTGTTGCAGGAATCACTGGCACTACTCTATCTTTGGGCAAAGAACCCATAGCACCAACCTCTCATTGTACATATTTGTCACTGAGGGTCACAGACTGTACAGAAACAAGTATGATTCACAGGTGCCTTGTTGGGGTTCTGTTTGTTTTTTAATTACTTCAAATGAAAAGATTCCAAGCACACTTTAGTTTCTCACCATATGCCTACAACTTAGAAAAAGCACTGATTATGCAATTCTCTAATCTTGTCTAGTTGAAGAAATAAATGATAGTTTTGGCATTTTGTATCCTAATAAGCAACTCAAAGGAGTAATTTTTAATTTTCAACCAGGGTTGTGCATTACTTTAGAGACATCAGGCCCAAGCCTTTCCTTCCTTATTAGGGAAGTGGAAGATTGTTCTTCTCATGATCTGTTTTCCATTAAAGTGAGTCAACTCTACAATAGTGATAGTTTTCACATACACACTTTACTCCAAGTCCAACAGATTGCATCTAGGGCATATTGCATCAGGAGTCCAAGCACAGAAGGTAGTGTTGGCAGAAGATGCCCTCTGCCAATAAGCCTTGAACTGCTGGTGCAACAAAGCTACATGAATCATGGTCATTGCTACATAGTCATTGCAAGTATCCAGAGGAGGCAGTAAATCCGGTAATTGTTCTAGAAGGTACATCCTATGAGGAGAGATGAGGATGCCAGTTGCTCAGCCAGGAGGAAGCTGAGAGGTGACCTCACTGCTCCCTGAGGAAGGGAATCAAGGAGGTTCTGGGAACCAATAGCAGGACATGTGTATAACCAAAGAATATTAGGATGTTATAATCACAAAATAAACAAGAGAGTGAGGCAAAGCAGACTATGATAACAAAAGAGAATAAATAGAAGGCTTACCCCTACCCTGGGCTCACTCACAAAACACCAGCAGAGCAGATCTCCAGAAGGGATCCTTCCCTACTGGTAGCCAGCTCTTAAATAGGTCTAGGAGCAGCACAAGTGAATTGTCTTCACCTGTGCTCCTCTGCCTGACTCATTGCTCACCTCAGGTGATCAATCAGAGGTTCAGGCCACAACTCAGCAGTTCATATACAACATGGAAGCATCACAAAGTTGCACCAGAGAAAAATCAGGCTGTACATTAGGAACAGGCTTCCTAGAGAGGTGGGCAATGCCCTGTGCCTGTAATTTTCAAGAGGCACTTGGGACAGTGCACTCAATTACATGCTTTAACTTTGGGTTGACCTTGAAGTATCAGGAAGTTCAAATCAATGATCTTTGAAGATTCCTTCCAGCAGAACTGTTCTACTCTATAGGTAAGTAAGTTACAAGTGTTGCATATACTATAGGAGCACTTCTGATCCCCCACCTGAAAGAGGCCAAAGCTTACTCACTCAAAGCGGGTAAGAACCAAGATAATTAATCCTAACAACTCAGCAGGAAAACAGTTGTGCTCTTGACAGCATCAGCAAGGAAACATTCAAAGAACTGTGCGGTCTCTATTCCAAACTTGTAGGCTACAGTCCTACAGCCATCCAGAGCTATGACTGTACCTGTGCATAGACAGCTATACTCTTAAAATACAGGTTAAAATGGTACCCTGGGATTCACCTGCTCATAGATTTCCAGATCAGAGAACATTCAGGATGATTGGTCAATAACAAACTATTCAGGAAGTCTTCTCTTACAGCTTGTAGAAAGGGAACGGCCCACCAACACATTCATGTAGCTAGAGTAAGAGTATTTTAGACGCATTTTCACTTCAGTTATTTTAGCACATCGACTAAATAGAAAATACTGTGTCAAGCTGTAATACAATGAAATGTGCAGCAATGACAGCAGAGTAGCTAAGTCCTAGGCTGCAGCAAGAACTTGTTCAAATGCAGCAGCCAAACGGGGCGGGGGGGGAACCTGCTTACCTTCAGAAGATCTCAGGAATGGAGGGATCTCCAGAGAGATATCCTTGCCTCTACTGCTGACACTTAAATGAAGTCTGGGAAGAGGGGGGATCCTGGCTCCACCCCTTCTGGTCATTCAGGTGCCTTGCATGCACCTGAGCTCCCTTTGGTTGGCGCTACTTTCCAGCCAGGTGCTCAATCACTGGTTCAAGCCATAACTTGCATTTCTGCTGCACACTTCTAGTACTGATACTGTCTGAGAAACTGCCAAAGGCCCCCATCCAGCACATACTGAAGTAAAAAAAAAAAAAAAAAAGACTTCCACAGCACGGATTCTGAATAACGGCCTGTGCGATGGACACATGCAACACATCCTTTCAGTCTTGTTGAAATACAGGAGCTTGGGAGGCAGGTTGCACAGTCCATATAGTCTTTTTTGTGCTTCCAAAACAGAACAGCTTAGTAACTGCTCTGCAAATATGATAAAAGTAATGTGGCCAAAGACAGTAGTACTGCACATGCTTTCTAAGTTATAAATAGAGCATGCTGTACGTGCTTTCATCACTTCAGACAACATGTGAAGAGGCTCCTCTTTATGCATCCAGTGATTTATTTTTTTGATGTCCAAAGCATTCAGAAACCCAATTTTCACAAGTTTAATACTGTTACATAGAACAATTTCTTCCAATTTTTGCTTCCCTCGAAATTCTTGCCAGACGCAACTGGGATCTGTTTGTACCCCATGCAGCTTGTTCACAGTGGTACCACAGAAAGGCAGAAGAAAAAAATAATGGTCTGACTGGCAATATACTTCAAGCAGAGATTAAAGTATTTTGCTAGCTGAGGAAGTAGTTACTATTTAAGATATACTTTTAAATCATTGTAAGGTACAAAAAATTGACATTTTAGAAAAAAAAGCTATTGACTAACATTGATTGTAGGCAGCTTAAAGAAGCTTCCTTGTTGGGCTACTTCAGGAAAAAAAATTAAGCCATTGTAACTCTCGCACATAAAGTTCTGTAGTCTCCATTCAGTGGAGTAGTTAGTAACAACGGTTGTAGTTGTATCAGAAGAGATTGAGTGGAGGCAACCCCTTTGGATGAGACTACTTTGCCTTTAAAGTTTTTAAATAGTATTTTCTGTCCAACACATTTCTCTTTTATTGTTCAAGGATGCTCCTCCCAGTAATACACTCAATCTGAATGTTCCTCTTACCATTCTGCATTCAGGAAAGGATAACTAATATAACATTACTACATCAAGATTGCACATAATTACAGAGAGTTTCACATATGAACGTATTTGCTTTCATCTAACAACACCTGCCCAAGGAAAGTTCCTCAACTACTCTCAAACTTAGGTAAACCATTTTTTTACTTCTCAAAGTGAAGCATCAAATAATCTCCATGTTCACTTTGGAGCTATGAAAGAAGGAAGAATCTACAGAAGTACATTTTACTGTAAGAGATTATTTACATTTGGGATTAATCATCTGGCTAAAATGCTAAATAGCCATGTCAACTCCATATAGTATCACAATCATAGTGAAATACAATCACTTGAGAAAATAGCTTTGTGATGCCCTAAAAATGCAAGGAAGATCCACTACATGGCTCAGAGAGCATAAACAATTGAATTAGCATGCTTCACATTAATTTTCAAGTTTTCTGTCTTTTGAACACTTGACTGTATATTGAATATCTTGCAACTTTCCTACTGAATTTGTTATAGCTGTTTACTTGTCTTACTTTAAATATGTGATGGCTTGTTTTGCCTTTGATTAGTAATTTCTCTAGGAGAGCACAGAGAATGGGGAGCAAAAGAAGAAAGTTAAACACCCCAGCCTTGACAGAAGGGTAGAATATACTATAGAGTCATGGGAGTAGTTTATGTCTGGAGGAAGATTCAGAAATCTCAAATAGTGACACATTCCTGGAAGTGTAGTTTCTGCAACTCAGAGGCAGGCAGCAGCAACACAAAGCTGTATTCAAGGATGGAAAAGGAGACTTGACTTACAATAGTCATTGCTTAATCCTAAGCAGTTATTCCACAACTTTTGGTTGCAGTTTTCTCTTGATGTATACAGTGCTGGCCATTTGAAGAGATGCTAGCACACTAGACAGACCACTAGTTTCATCCACACTGATACTACATGTATTCCTTTGAATACAAGATGAGCTTCCCCATAAGAAAGAGCACTACTGAAAGCCAGCTATTTGTGGATTATAGCCTTAGAACTTCCACTCTCAGCGTCACCAAAATATTTTAAGCCTCTTCAGCCCTAGATCTATAAAATCAACCCTCGCTTGCTTTATTTGCAGATATATTTCCCCGTTCCTATAAAACAACCCATCCCTGCTGAGGGAACTCTGGATCCTCAACGGTAGGCCGTAGTCTTGGCCTGCCCTCGTCCTACAGACAACATGACATCAGGACCACAAGAGTACCCAACTGCTACTGTCCCCAAGCCTCCCACCCAAGGCAGAAGTTTTCAGTTTCTAAACAACTGGATCCAAAGAACTGAGATTGAAAGGATTCTATCCATTTCAGCTGGATTTTGAGCAGAAAAACAAAGCCAAAGCATTGCAACTGCTGTGTTAGTAGTTGGAGAAGTGCTGGCAGTGAAAACTAGATTGCTAGAGACACCTAAACAAGATGAAGATGTTATAGCAAAAGGGAGAAATGCAGAAAACCCTGTAATCAAACAAAACAGGTTAGATCAAAAAACATCCCTTGAAAGTTGTTGTTTCCTAACTAGGTTAGTAGCCCCGTCCTGAAGACACTGTTTGAGACCTCTATGGAGAGCAAACACAACTCAGAGAAGACATAGCAACAGCTCAGGCATTGCTAGGCACTGCTAGGGAAGCAACTCAGGCCAGTCTGGTTTCACAGCTGGCTGCCATTCACGCTGCATCCTGCTTCTTTGCAAGGTTCTTTATAACTATGTGTTCATGTCTTATTGTATAAAATAAAGTGACTAGGGGCAGGTAGTCAAAAACTATGAATCAACTCTTAAGTTTCAACTCTATCCACACAGGAGAATTCCCTCCACCTTTGCTAACACCACTCCCTAACCTACTACAGTTCAGAGGAGCCTCTCATTGTCAAAGGAGAGCTATTGTCACATTTAAACCAGCCTGACTCACTTCACTGAAGCAGTCATCCTAGCCAACAGGTATAGAGGTGATAATCTTCACCTGAAGAATAGCACCCATTATCATTGGCTCTGGAAGAGGTTGCCTACATCCCACATTTTGGCACTGCTTGAGTGTTTCTATACAATAGTCAAAATATATGGTTATCTCTATGTTTTCTTACTCCTAAACTTTCAAACTAGGTCATAACTTTCTCATAGTATGGTTGTTCGTTATTTGCTACCTAAATCTTTAAAGCCATCTTTTACGATTATGTCTTCATCCAGGCAATATAAACATTAATCTTACCTGAAGAATGTAATAAGGAACAATCTTCTGTTGTAATTATTACATATACCTAGTTTTAAGTTAAAAGTTTTTATTCCCTGTCTACATGGACACCATGTGCATAAGGAAATGCTTTAACTAAATTCATTGAACTACAAGGTGAGCCATAATTTAAATAATAGAAAAACAAGATATTGAATTTCCAAGGATATTTTGTACTGGAGTGAGAGCAGCAGCCAAAAGAATACTAAAAAGCTTAAGAGCAAACAGAGGCTATGGGCAACAGCAGGTAAGCAGAAACCTAGATCTGAGATAGGGTATCTGGTTTGTCTAGCTTGGAAAAAAGACTACTGAAGAATTAGCAAAGTACTCTGCAATAAAATACATGAAAAAAAAAAAAGACTCTGAAAGCACTATTGATAAACCAAAAAGCCAGTAGTCTGCTGCAAGGACATATTCTCTTTCAGTTAGAGAAGAAAAAACAGATTCACTTTGTTTTGGAAGTGTGGGTTCAGAGAAGTTAGTAAATAGTTCTACCTGAACCAATTCTATCTGACTCGACCTTACTTAACTTCAGATAATTCTTGAGAAAATCAATTACTTCTGTGTACTTGGAGTTAAAAATTGTAGCATAGACAGCACTTCAGGACACTGAACTGTGGGGAATTCACAGTGCTTTCAATTGTCACAGGACAGAGGAAATAAGAGAACTAAAGAGGACACAGTGGCACAAAGTGCATGAAGACAGGCTGGACCAAGCACCAAGACAGTAGTCACCAGGCCATCACATGCATACTACACTAAATGGAGAAATGATGTGTTTTATGTTGCCACAAAACAAATTAAGACAGTTCCATCCAGAAGCATCAGACCTAATCCACTCTCCCCATTTCACAGCAATCACTACTTATTCAATCACTACTTATTCAAAAAGCAAAAATGAATGTGTGAAATAAAAGAGTCTGAATGAGACCCTCATTCCCAATTCCCACAGGCTACTAGACTACAACAACTACCCCACAGGAACTATAAATATTTTAACAGGTCTATGTCCTAACATAGAGATCAGAAGGCCTAGTAACCTTTTGCTTCTAGTTTCCTCAATAACTGGCAATATTTTGGGAGCACCTGGAGACAAAAAGCTCACTGGAGAATTATAGATTTCCTTGGGAAAAAAATGACCTTACTATTGTAGGAGGAAAAAAAAAAATAGAATCTAAACATAGTCCTAGATGTTCACAACTGAATAGGGAAACAACGGACAGCTTAATATTATTCTGTCTCATTAGCTTAAGCCAAGTACAAAATACAGGAGGAGCCTGACTCATAATATTGGAATGTAGAGTGTTGTCAGTATTGGACAAGCTTACTGACACACTTACCCTTTCTTATCTTTTAGCCTGAACATCAAGACTGCCTGAACATTCAGATCTAGATTTGAATCGTGAACCCAGAAATCCAGCAATGATTATTACGTCCACCATGCACATATCAACTTTCTCAAGTGAATAAGTGAAATCCTTTACAGGTAAGCAACTTAACTATTTGTAGCAGATTTTGCAGCAAAAGTCACAATTTTTTTTTTAAATTAAACATGACTATCTCTAATCTAAACATTAGCCAAAACAAATCAGAATACCCATAATTACATATCATATCAGAAAAGGCAAGGTAATAATCGTTTTCTGAGGTAATGACATCATCTAATCAATTTAATTTCACATTATTAGTTGTACAGCAGTAAGAGAGGCAGAGTAATGGCGTATTAAAGATTATTTGTCCTTACACAGCGTTGAAAATTAAGCAATGAAACTGAAGTTCAAAAACTTCCTTTGCAACTCAGCGGTGACTCAGCATCATGTTAAGGTACATATTTTGTATCTAGGCACACAGATCTGTAAAACCTCTTCTTAAACAAATTAGCTTCTTCTGAGTTGTATTTCAGACTTTGTCTCTTATGTTTTTAAGTGAGGTACAGTTAGCTACTGCTGCTGGCAGACCTCTGTTTATGTTTATGTAAATGTGAAGCAATCCTGTTTCCCATGAAATGCCCAAAAATGACCCTTTTTATTAGCTTTTCTAGAGGATCCAGAGGTCATAGGAGCAGTAAAGAAAGTAAGGACAGTTCGGTTCTTGAACCCATAGCTTCTCATGAAGCAGTTCAGCCTGCCAGCATTGCCCTTTCCATAAAGTTCTAAACAAGGCCACGAAGAGCATATTCCACAAGCCATCCTGGACATGCAGTCAGCTTCCACAGTAGCCCATGGCCAGGATCCCTCATGCAGAAGGCAGAAAGGTGCACCTGCATATTAACACTCAAGGTATCATGAATGCATTGCATCATCTTCACTTCCATCTGCCCTTTGGTGCAGGCCAGGTGTTCGCCCTTTCAAAGAGCCTTCCCTTGCCACAGTCATGCATCCAGTACTTTTTCAGGCACTTAAAAACACTCCTCTCATTGAACTCATCAGAGCTGGTTAAAACTCTGCCAAGACAAAACTCCTTGAAAAGATTCAAAAACTTAAACCCAACCCTTTTCTTCCTACCACCCAGCACCCATGCAGCCATTCCAAGGGCCACAATCATTTCTGCCAGTTGACAACACCATCTCCAGTAGACAATATGCCTATCATGCTAGCCCTAGAACAAACTCTCCTCAGTAGATCCAAAATTATATTTCTATCAAGAGCAATTTTTATTTGTTCATTAACATGCTGCAGTAAAAATAACACACAGACATTTAACATGCACAGATGCTCTGATGGAGGTGCCTGGGAAAAGCATCATACTGCATGGAGATGTCAGCAGAAGAGAGATTGCAGCAATGGAACAGTGGAATCTGCTGGTAAGAGAGAAAAAAGAAATAAAACTCCTCCTCAGTAATTTACTTGTGTAAGTGAAATGATTATTTCATCCTGCTTTAAGCCAAGGCAAGTCTTTTCCCTTTGCTTCTCTCACCACATCCCCCGGCCCGCATCTTCATTCTACCTCTTTATTTGTTAGCTGTATTGGCCCAGACTCAGCAGATCACACTTCTTATTTCCCAGGTAAAAAAAAAAATAATAAAAATAATACAAACTCAACCCAAACCATTGCTCACTACACAACCCAAAACGTTGCTCAAAGTCACAGACTCCCTTCCAGCCACATCATGTACGGAAAAAGGCTGCAGTCTTCTGCCTATCCATTACTCCCTTCACCTAGGGAATTTTGTTATTCATAAAGTCTCAAATCAATTTGAAAGCATTGCTCAAAAGATACTCAATGCTTTCAGGTTAAAAAAAATAAAATATCACAAACTGGATCTAAGGACACAGGTGTAAGCTGGCACTTGTACTGAGAACAAGGCTGCAATGGAGTTTATAGGTTCAGCTGTACCGTTCAACCTTCTGGTCAGCTAAGCAGCATACCCACAGCTTGAAACCAGAGACATCATTTTGTTTTATTTCACAGCCCATAACTGGTCTATGCCCAGAGACCACTCAAAGTGTCCTGTGTGGGAAAGATAATTGGAAGGAACTGTAGAACACTAAAACAATGAAACTATAGGGAAGGGAGAAATCAAAAAATCAAGCTTTACCAGTGCTATCATTATCAGATTCATCTTTTTAATTCTGTTAGCTACACATGCTCATCTTACCTCAGCAATGCACAGCAGCTATCTGCAACTCCTGGCACAGCAAGCAGAGAACCAAGTCCAAAATCTGTCCAGGGAATCTCCTCAGAGCAGCGGGAGATAGAATCTAGCTCAGGATTGCAAAGGTGCAAGGAGACAGGCTGTAGAGCCTTAGAGTATGGATCTAAAGGAGAACCCAGGAGGTGGAGACAAACACTGAGCTAGAGAATGGTATTTCCACAGTAAAATTCAGAAAGGGCTGCTAACCTGGGGTTAAGCTTAAGTGAGGCTTCTGGGCAAAGGGGTGTGGATGGAGGCCCCAGATGAAGGGAGTCAGGGAAATTACAGCCTGTGAATACTTTCATGGCTCTCATGATGACTGTTATTATCTTTTCTATCATCAGAAGTAATATGGTGAAAAAAACTAAGTTTTTAGTAGAATAGAATTTGGAGCCAAATTCTGAGAACAAGGTCATACACAAATCCTATCACAGTTTTGCTAGTTAATCATCAAGGATGTCAAGATTAGACCCAAAAAAAGATATTTGGTGCATCTTTTAGTGGAAGGCTTTAACGTTTTCACTCCTAAACCAAGTCCACTCTAGTCCAATCTAATCCAATGCATTCACACTGCTTCCACAGGACTGGACCCTGAAATTAATGAAAGATCCTAGACTAAAAGAGACATGAGTCTCTTAGGGGAAGGATTCCCATGCCATGGTTAGTGGAAGTCCTCCAAAATGACTCGAATCCTCTAAGATCCTTCTGTGTGAAAAAATACACCTCCACACTTGAAGCTCCTCGTTCTGCATTTGGGGCTTGGATTCCCCCTTCCTGTGATTTCACCCCTGAAGTCATCGAGATTTGCATGAAACCTGACAGGTGGCAGACAACATACCTTCACATCACACCACAGTGTCACTGCGAACCAGGTCTCGTTTTATGTTAGCCAAGAGAGTGTGTGGAGAAGGAGGAAATCACTGGGCATGGCATCTATGCTTGCAAGAAAAGGGACACTGTCCATTCTGGAAATGTTATTATCTTGTATCTTCCATTTCCAATAGTATCCACCCTCACAGTGAGCAAGTGGCTGTAGTTTTGCAAACATTTAGGACTACTGGTACTGTGAGATGCCCCACAACCATGGCCCCCATACTGCTAGTGGCAGCTGGCTTGATTATGCTCCACTACAAAAAGGAGGATTCTGCTTTGCATCTTTCTGGATCTACACCTGCACTTAGGTATGACACAGCCCATTGCAGCACACGTTCTTGGGGAAAATCTATGCAATTTGCATTGAACACAAATTGCAGCATTAAATTAAATTAAATTAAATTAAATTAAATTAAATTAAAACATCTGATGTCCAAAGCCTTTCATGGGATCAGCTGTGCTGCACTCCTTGTGTGTGCCTCAGAGGAACCATCTTCCTTGGAGGAGACAGCACTTGAGGGCTAACATTAAGGCTGAGAACAGCACCGTGCCTCTCCTTTCTCCTGGATAGAAAGTGAGGTTTGGTAGCAAGTCCTCTCTTGGTGCTTTTCACAAACACACACACATGCAAAAACACATCCACACATGCACAGGGAAAAATATGGAGTTATCTTCATTAGTAACAGGGAATCTCTCAGAGAAAGATGGTGCCAATTAGAGAGATGTGTCGCTGACATTTCAAACAGAGCCTAGGACAGAGTGTGCCACAGGAAGAGGATGACACAGTGAGGAGCTGGAGCATGAGTATCTAGACAGAGAGTCACTACAGGGCAAATGAACATAGGAAATGAAAGCTTTCCCAACCAATTCATAGGGCTTTTTAGATTTTCAACCTACTTCTCAAGCTTCAGTTTTAACTATGCTTTTACTTGGTACAATGCAGATTTAAAAAGTATCTGAGAGGGAGAAAATGAAGAGACACAGTTATATGAGACTTGGGACATTTGGAGCTAAAATGCTGACTCTTGTCTTGGGCAGATCACAAATAGTACTTACGCAAGCTGGGAACTGCTGCACCACTGCCAGTACTCCTTTAACTCTTGACCTTTTCCTGGACGTCAGATGGGAATGATTTTTAGTCTATCCGGTCTGGACTGAATTTGATCTTAAGCACTAAGACAAGGGAAGAAAAAAATATATTCTTTAAACGTTTTACATACTGAATTCTTAAAATTTAACGCTTGCCCTTTAGAGCTGTATTCCTAGCTCAGAGATGGTAAGAAGCAACATGTTTTCTGCTTTAATCCTTTCCAAAGACACATTCCATAAATCGTTAGCATCCTTGCCAACTACTCAGTCTCTTAGCAAGCCCACATAACAGCTTTAAAGTAAGCTCTTCTAAAACCAATGCAACAGTCCTGTGGGTTAAGTTTATATTATTTCCAGATTCGTATAGCTGCAGGCTCCTTCTTAAAGTTGCAAATGATAAGTCATCTCTTTGTTGCCAGTACTTTTTTTTTTTTTAACTCTATTTAAACATTGTTCACTGATACACTTAGTGAAAAACAGACTGTACTAGCTGTAACATAGCTGTACATGCTGTAGCAACAGGAATACAGTAAGCATTTTCCAGCAGGAGCAGTGAAGAATCCCTGCTTTGACAATTCAGTCTATTAATATCTCCAGTATAGATCCCACTGCTTAAAAACAAATTGAAGCACAGCAACAGAAGTAATACATTGCACTGTCAGAGCATCTCTCATCTCAAAAGACAACAGTCACATACTCTCAACAGCACAACCGTAAGCTGTCCAAAGCAGCTTTTCCAAGAAATACAAGAGCATGAGGGACTTCCCTACCCTTCCGTGCCAGCTACCCATAGAGAAACAATCAAGTTCAGTGCAGCCACTCCTCCTTTTGGCACACTGGGGCTGGGTACAGTCGTATTGGCTCACTGATGCCTTCATCTCTACCCAGTCCGACCAGAACAGCAGAACAGGAAGCTTTTAGCACACTGGAGTCTTCTCTCTCTCTCTCTTATTTTTTTTTAATAATTTTCCTGAGAGTCTTAAAAAAATTCACCTTAAAAACGATGCCACTCCAAAATTAAACTGTAGAAGTTTCAGTATATGAAATGCTCCTCTTTTCACTTTTTACTCCCTCACTTCCTTTTGTCTTCCATCAGTCCTGCAATAGTTCACCAACATTCATTGGGGGTGAGAAAGCTGCTGCTTCTCTCAACAAGAAGACATATTTTGACCTACTTTCATGTAAGGCTCTGGCTTCCTCTGGTTTGAAAGCCAGGCGCTATCCCCAGCTTTCACCAGAAGTTTGGTGCCAGAGGTAGAAACAAAGAAAAGTGATATCAGGAAATGCTGAGCATGATGCTACTCCTATTTTCAGATCTTATTCTGTGGTGCCTCTTCCACTCTTACCAGCTCTCACAACCCACACCACACTGCTCCCTGGCAGAGCTCATGGATCACTTGAAGCAGAATCTACTTGCACATACCCAACTGCCTACATATACACAGAGCTGTGCAGTGGGACCTGGTGAAGTGACTGATTTTTTTTAAGTAACACATACCACAGACTTATCAGCCTCCAACTTAAGCTTGAGAAACAACAGGGAATTGGAACTGGAAGCTCCAGTCACAACTGGACTGAGAGTAGTCAGTTTGTCAGTGTACTGGGGTTATCAGTATACTATGTTTGACCCTTTTTATGGATCAGCTGGGAAATCAAGGCTCCCATGCCTGCCTGTGAACTCATACTGTGGTTCTGCAAACAGTTATATAAACAACTTAATCCCGCATACTTGACTGGTCTCCTAATTGAATATTTGCAAGACTTTGACCTTCACATAAACTGACTTCACAGGAGACCAGGCAGCAATTTCCACGCATTAAAAGACAACACTGGTATTACAGTACCAAAAATCCATTCTCTCCGTGCCTAAATTCACCCTGAATTTACCTGTTGTACCTTGAAGCATAGAAAAGAGAAGAAATGTCAATAGGTTTGTAAATAGAGTTAGAATCAGGCATGAAAGAAGAGTTGACTGACAGGCATGCAAAGTTCCCCTTCACTCACTCTGTTGCAATGTCAAAATTAGTCTGATTGCTTGGAGATCACAAAAAAAAAAAAAAAAAAAAAAAAAGATATGGAACATCTGTTTCTAAAATGCAGATATCTAAGTGAAAAAAGTATGGATTTCTTTCAAAGCCCAATTCAGCTGATTACATTCTTCTGCTCAAAGCAGAAGACAGAGCTTCCATGCATAGCTAACATGAATGTTGACTGACCGTAGGCATACACAGGAATTATTGGAGAAACTGCATTAGAGTATTGTAAAGGTAATGCTTGGTAGATGGTGGTATAACAGTGAAATTGCATAATTATCTTGCTGAAGAAATACATGAAAAGTTTGTGAGACTCCACTCCCTGCCAGTGCCTCAGGCCAAGCACTGGAACACTTCTGGGATAAGCCTGGAGCTGGAATGAGGCTATTCCCCTCTCATTTCCCTTAAATGGTGTGTCTGACTCACTCCATTTGGGGGACATGCCTTGGTTACTCACTGACTGTTTATCTAAATGCTAATCATGTGATTAAAATAACTGTTCCATAAATCCCCAGATCACAAGGAGCTGTACCCTGGTATCTCTCACACTGATGTAAACCCTGAGAGCAGGCCTTGGACACCCAGTTGCTCACACAAGTGTTTACTGACCATGGCATAGACGCAGCTCTTGCTGGTCATGAGACAGAACTGTCACCTTTTGCAGCATCTTTGCTCAGCCTGTGGTGGCATCAGGTCTCCTAAAGGGACCTTGTGTATCCAGGAGTGAGTAAAATTGGATATTAGGAAAAATTTCTTCTCAGACAGGATAGTAAGGTATTGGAATATGCTGCCCAGGGAGGTGGTGGAGTCACCGTCCCTGGAGGTGACCAAGAAAGATGTGGATGTGGCAATGAAGAACACGACTGGTGGGCATGGTGGGGATGGGTTAGTGGTTGGACTGGATGATCTTAGTGGTCTTTTCCAACCTTAGTGATTCTAAGATTCAAAGAGAAGGATGTGGCAAAACATGTTCAGACTCTTGTCATACCGTAACTTCAGTCCAGTTCATAGCATTGAAGACCTTTACCTAACTTGATAAAGCATCTAAAGCAAATTTGGATGGGAGAGATAAACAAGTCATTTCAAGCTTGGACCCAGTATTTTTGGCCCCATGTTCTGCTAGTAAAAGTGAGTAAATTTGGTGCCAGTCACTTCTGCTGTGGAGGAGAGGAAGCTCTCCCAACTGCAGGGATGCTAACTTTCTGTCCCACTGTTCAGATGCTGAGAAGGTGAATCATGAGGCAGAAGGTCGGGAAGGGGAGCGTTCCCTGGGCTGCAGTTTTGGCTGGAGGTACGGCACTGATCTTTGTATCTAGCAAGAACAGCAGGACCCATGAGTATACATTCTGGGGCTGAGAGGACACTAATTTGATGACAGTTAACAAAGCCGATATCCAAGGGATGTGTCATAACACTGCAAAGAATAAAACTAAGAGAACGGAATGTGTTTTCACTTTAGATTATGTATTTTTGGCTAATAAGTACAGAGGAAAACAAAGGATGGGTCCTTACGAGAGGGGGAGGTAAAACCCACTGCTTCGAACCCTGCCGTGCTCCTTGGAGAAGGTGCACGTAGTGGTACTACCCAAGAGTTAAATCACAGATACACATACACGTGGAGAGAAGATGATGGCTTATTGCTAAACCCAACCAAGTCGCAGTGCTGGCACAAAGTCCTAGTGACATCCATGGGTTTTGGATTAGGCCCCTAATGAGCTGCATTTATTCCTTCAATGCTGTAGTTGCTGGAGGTGCCAAAAGTGGATTTGGCGAATATAAAACAAGAGAGAAATTCCCACAACAACACTGAGCTCTTTAGCTGGTACTTGCAAAGAAATCATTTCTTGCCAGCTCCATAAAGCTGGAGTCCTAGAGGGGGACTCATGACTGTTTGCTTTATCCATACTGCAACACGTCAGACAACAAACTGGGTCCTCCCTGATTGGATGTCAGCTTCTCCCCAGTGACATGACCTAAAATAAGGCTGCCAAGGGTATTTGGCATTTTAAAGTGATAGAGCACAACATGAATACCCATTATGCTCTCTATTCAGCTGTACTTCTTAAATATGTTTTACATGGTGGGTCTGGCTAACTGAAGTTAAAAAAAAAAAAAAAGAGCAAAAAAAAAAAAAAAAAAAAAAGCTGTGTCTTTGTTTGACTATTGTTCTTCATTCTGAGCATAGAAAGTTGTGGGTTTTTGTCCCCACAGAACAACAGGTTTTCAACACAATGGATGGAAATACTAACTCACAGCTTTAAAATGATAACACATCACAGTCTGCAGACTAGCTTTTGTTTTTGAACCTGAGCAGTATAGACGTTAAAAAGATCCTGTTTTTTAACTTTGTCAGGTACAAATAACTGTGTTTATACTGTCCTGTGAGATCTCATCAGGAAATGAATCTGACATTCCTATGAAGGACAATATTTGCACAATTTTCTTTTGGTGTACATGGAGGATAAACAAGCTCTGGGCCACCATTCACCTACATGCAAAGATTGAGCATAATCCAGCATTACCCACACTGATGTACCTCGAAACTCCTGCTCCATCAGCTGCAACCCTCAGCAATGCACATAGTGCAGAAATCCTTGCTGCACAAATATTGGAATCTAGAATCACAGAATATCCTGAGTTGGAAGGGGCCCATAAGAACTGTCAAGTCCAACTTTTGACTATGCCTGCACAGTGCAAACCTGTCAGCATCAAGGAGGACAGATACCAACATGAAGGACCAGCCTGTTCATGCACAGCCAAATGAGTCCTTGCTGTAATCTTCATGATGCACAGCAGCCACTTCTCCAACCTGTATGTGTCTAGCTATTGTAGGTGCAAAGATTGGTATTACACAGCAGCCAGATGTCTAGAACTAACAATCTAGATGTCTAGATGTCTAGAACTAACTAGGTTCCAACAAATTGCCAACAAAAACAATAAATGATTTACAGAAAGGAATGGGCTTGGCAAGTCTACAATCTGCAGCAAAAAGAGTCAGAGTCCAACTTATCTTTCTAGTATAGCTGCTGATCACCATCATCTCCTGATTACGGAGGATGAAGGAAATTGTTCACCATCTTTTCATTTAAGTTATATAGCTACAGTATTCACTCTACCAAATCTCTAGTAGAAGTTGCTGTCACAGAGAAGCACAGGCCAGCAGGCATTCTAAAAGTGCAGTTTCACATATCTGTTCAAGACCACTTTAAGAAAGGAGAAATACTGCACACTGTTGATTGAGTTCACTGACTTGAAGTAACCAGTTACCACTGCCAACTGCAGTTAAAAATTACACACACACAAAAACAAACCAGGAACCCCTGTCACATTCATTCAAGGATGTATTACACCAAGGCTGGCAAATTCACAAACTGCTATTCATCATAATATAAGCAGAAAAATTGAGTCATTATGGGAGAAAATGCAAAACACCATGGGCTGGCATTCCCAATTTAAAGACCCCTTTCAATCAAGCAGACTGCTGTCCTCGGGCTGCCAGCAGGTGTTGTGCTCAAGAAGGTGGTGTGATCTCAAAAGCATCCTGGTACCCCCAAAATTCTGCAGACCCACCACTGGGGAGGGCTAACCAAACACTCACATGGACAGCCTGATGCTAACACACATTGTTTCTGTGGAATTAGGCTGCTGGCAGATAAATGCAGTCAAAAGGGCCTCTGCTGCTTTGTGAGTATTCAGTGAGTGCTTCTCTCTCCTACAGGCTCCCCTTAGCTGTATCACTGTTCACCAATGAGGGAAAATTTTTACTCAGCTTGCATCTGCAGGTGCATAGAACCCCAAATCCATGACTGCACACAACACGATATGTTCCTTTTGTCTTCAGCTAGAGTTGTAACAATAAATAGGACCAAATCCACTTCTTCTGTCTGCCTGATCTGCAACGCGAGGCCAGCACAGTTCAGCCAACGCACATCACTGTGTTTTACACACAAGCTCAGTCGTGTTTGGCTTTCTATTTTGAGCTGATCAAAACAGCGCAAACAACACTATTCCCACAGGGTAAAGCACAAGTCAAAGTTTAAAAGAAAAAGCACTTTGGAGTAGACCAAGCAAGCACACACAAAAATGCACTCAGTTGTGAACTGTTGGCCCATCTCTGCAACCAGGGAAGGCTGACACCACCCACAGAGCCTGGATCAGGTCCTTCTCCTCGGGGCTTGGATTATCTTCCAAACACAAAAGTATTTTCCTGACCAAAACAGACAACAGAAACCTTTCTTCACACTGCTTCTCTTTGTCCTGTCCTCAATTCACCGCTTAACACTCTCCTGATCCAAAAACACCACCAAAACACTCTGAGCCCTTCCTAGGAAACATCTCTCTGCAGAACCCCAGCTGGGTTTGATGATGGAGCAGGGCTGATGGGCCCTCAAGACCCATCAGCTAAGGTACATGTCATCAGTCATACTTCTCTGTTCAGAAGTTTGCCCACCGCCCAGTATTAGATTCAGTAAAGGAACAGAAAGGACTGGAAGGCCTTATTTCCACCAAGATCACTGAATACAGATGTTCACTGTCAACTTCTACTGGAGGAGATGCTTTGCAGCCCTTGGGCTGCTGGGGCTTTACCCAAGCCTATTTTCCTGGGGACATGATCTGTGACCATGGTCACAGGAAGACCTCATTCCTCCACCTCTTCTGGCCTGTGCCCAACTACATGCCAGATTTTGACAAAATGTCACTTCACCATGGGAGCACACTACCATGAGCTGCTGCTGGATACAGAGGTGTTCCTCCTCCTGCCATAGATTTCTCCTACCACTTCTTCCCTGGGGTCTGCATTTCATCCACATTCTAAGCATGCTCTGCCCTTCACGCTCCATCAACTCTACCTTCCTGATCCTATAGAGATCTGGTCTTTGAATACAGTCTGTCCTCCAGTCCCTGGGCTACTGTCCCCTCCTCATGTTTGTGGGTTAGCAGGGATAGTGTTTGTCTGCAGAGAAATAGTGAGAGATAGTGTTTCCACTCTGAGTTGGGAACTGTCTCTTTTCGTCTTTGGAATTCCACATCAGTGTTCCTCACTTCCCCAGGAAACCACCTATCAGGACAGCAGTTCTTGTGGTAGATTTCCCCACTAGAAACATAGAAGATGTTTTGCCTGCTGGGCAGGGAGCAAGCTGTGGTACGAGGTAGCATCACAGCCAAAAATGAAACAGGACAGCAGCCCCCTTGCCTATGTAGAAAGGGTGAGAAGCGAACAAAACCAGGCTCCTGACTCACCACCTCATCCTCCCTTCAGACCCAGTGCTCCTCTCCCCCACCAGGGCTAGCTTTAGGCCTCTTTTTCAGGATGCATTTTTGACCCTTATCACTCTCTACAACTGCCTGCAAAGAGGTTCCAGTGAGGTGGGGATTGGGGGTCAGCCTCTTCTCCCAGGTAACAGTGATAGGACAAGAGGGAACGGCCTCACATTGTGCCAGGGAAGGTTCAAGTTGGATATTAGGAAAAATCTATTCTTCCAAAGAGTGGTCAGGTGCTGGAACAGGTTGCCCAGGCAGGTTGTTCAGTCACCATCTCTGGCAGTGTTCAAGAAACATTTAGATGTGGTACTAAGAGATATGGATTAGTGGAGAAATATTGGTGGTAGGTTGTACCAGGTGATCTGGGAGGTCTTTTCCAACCTTGGTGATTCTACAGTTCTATTATTCTATCATTAACCTATCTTTTTTATTTGGCATTTTTTATTTTGTCCTCACACACCTCACTTTAACATTGCAAACAATCACTTTTGGATGAGATAAAGCAGAAGCAGATAAAGCAGAGATAAAGCAGAGACAGAAGATCATCAGGAAGGTACTGATGATGAAAGGCAGATGGTTAGAGAGTAAGACTTAACACCAGAGTTACCTCCAGCGTCTCAGTCCTTCTGACCCACAAGGCAGCATTTAAAGTGACCATCAGCACATCAGCCAAGGGTCAGAAATGCTCATCCGATGAATAAAATATTTTGGCAAACAGCTGCTATGCTCACTGTCTTTTGATCCTTTTCCTGCCTTGCAGTGTGCTTATTGCTACTTTAAATCAATCCCCCAGTGGCCTCTCAGGGACAGGGAAGGGAACATTGCCTTCCCTGTAGCCAAAGCATTCAACAGACACCCTGAATATTTCTGGCTATTAAACATCCACCAGCACATTGCTTTTCCAAGAGGGAGCCCCATGAATTATGGCTGAGGTAACCACATTTCTACCAGCATAAGAGTTTCCATTGTCATTCAAGAGGAAAAATGAGTGCTCCCGTTCCTCGCCAGGTTTGCAATGAAGTGCAGCTGGCATGGCCTTCTGCCTGAGAGGTAAGGGAACCATCCCTATATATGGCCTGAAAAGCACCGAGGGATCTCTCGTGAGGTAAGGGCATGGTCCTACGCTGACACACAGTGTTACTACATGGGTAAAACCTCTGTAGCCAGCAGCAACAGCAAAAAATTGTCAGGGAGATTTCCCTTTAGAAGTTCAGTAAAAATGTTTTCAGACTGTGATCTTCCTACAGATTTTATTGCCACAGTGAAATATTTGAACAATCCCTTAGATCACACACTAGAAAAACCACCTCCCACTGCCCCCAACAAAGACCTGGACCCATCTGTGACATTAGACTTTACAGATGTCCTCTAAGCCTCTGATTTCTTGCTTCAATGTTCTTGGTAGACACAGCATTGCAAGATTTTGCATGATTTTATTTGCTGCATTCGAGAGTTTTGTGGATCCAGTAATCTCTGGGCTCATGTTATTCTCCTGCTTTGCAGTGAGCCAAAAACAAAGGACACAGATTAATACAACCTGGCATCAGCTATGTTGTGCTGTATTTAGCACAGTGCAGATTCCCACAGTACAGAAAAGAGGAAGTGATAGCAGATGATGGACAGAAAATTAAAGCAAGAGGAAGAACCAAAGATCCTCCCCACACACTCCTCCAGTGTCCCCCCATAAATAAATAAATAAACTAATATGTTCAAAAAGGAAAGGAAGAGCAAAAATTCAAGATACATTTTTTAATCATCAAAAGAGAAGAAAAACTAAAGAAAGTCCTTGAAAGGGACAGGGCCCATATGTCTGTAGTCAAAGACACAGAAGGAAGAACCATAATACAAACATGGGGGAAGGAAAGAGGCAGTGAAACATAAGATGCCAGGAAGCAAATGAGAACCAGAAACTCAATCAAGATTAGAAAACATTTTTATTATATTTGGCATTAATAATGCAAGCCCTCTAAGTGTGGTTAAGATGTAGAAGGAATATCTATAATACTTCATTGTGCATTAATTTAATATCAAGAAAGAAGTCCCATTCTGTGAACATGTGTTGCCAGCTACCTGCTGTGTCAGCAGGGCTTCTCATCCTCCTTACTCTGCTCCAGGTCAATAAGAGTGTCATGGTTTGTAATGGAAAGGAATTGGGAAGCACAGTTGTTTTCCCCACGCACACCAGTTTTCCCATAGAATAGAATGGCTTGGATTGAAAAAGACCTCAAAGATCACCTAGTTTCAATCCCCCTGCTATGTGCAGGGTCACCAACCACCAGACCAGGCTGCCCAGAGCCACATCCAGCCTGGCCTTGAATGCCTCCAGGGATGGGGCATCCACAGCCTCCTTGGGCAACCTGTTCCAGTGTGTCACCACCCTCTGTGTGAAAAACTTCCTCCTAATATCTAATCTAAGCCTCCTCTGTCTCAGTTTAAAACCATTCCCCTTGTCCTATCACTATCCGCATTTGTAAACAGCCATTCCCCCTCCTGTTCAAATGCTCCCTTCAAGTACTGGAAGGCCACAATGAGGTCTCCCCAGAGCCTTTTCTTCTCCAAGCTAAATAAGCCCAGCTCCCTCAACCTTTCTTCACAGGAGAGGTGCTCCAGCCTTTGATCATTTTCTGGTGGAATCCACAAGAATTATGGCTCTTCTGCCTGTGCAGTCACCCAGGACAGTGAGTCAGCAATGGCCTGACCACAGCAGTAAAGTCCAGCCAGCAGCCTGTGGCTCCTGGTGCACAAAGACTACCCTCTGTTGCAATCTCACAGAACAGAGACAGCTCAAGTCTCCATCTTGTGCCATAGTTGAGTCTCACGGGGACCACTAAAGCTGCAAGGAGGCCTTCATTGTGCTGTGAAAACCCACTAGTGATCATGGCACCCTGTGAAGGGTGCATCAACATCAGCAAAGGCACTCAGCCAAGAGATACCTCTGCCTGGGACCTACAACAACTTCTTGAAACAAGAACATTGCAGCTTTAAGGATGATTGGAATGTCTTCCCAAAGCACAGAGAGTCCAACTGGAAAATGCAATCTCTCTTTCCAGAGCACGCAGACTTTCCCTCCATATTTCCCTCCCAGACAGAAACTTGCCCTTGTTGGGCAGCATGGAGGGAAGCCTGTGCCTGAACAAAGCAGCAGCAATCATTCCTTCTGCACTTCAACTTAGTAAAAACAGATTTCTTGCAAGGAGCTCCTTTGGTCTAGAACATACTGAAAAGAACTTTTTTTGCTTTTCATGTTTAGTTATCATGCCTCCACTTTTAAGTTTCCTTTACAGGGAACAGTTTGGAACTCTTTGCGTTTCAGTATGGAAACTCTGGACCAGAGCTAGGTAGGTAAATGAATGAGTGGTATTCTCACTGCTCTTTTTTTCTCCCTCCTGCCCAGCTGACGAATGTATTTTGTAGGATCCTGTAGAAAGTTTGAACTGAGCTTTGATAATTGCAGAGCTGAGTACACGGCAGAGACTTTCAAGTGGTTGTGCTGATACAGTAATTTCATAGCTTGATCAACTCCAGTCTTTAACTTCAGTGCCAAGAATCAGTGCCACATAAAAATTAGAAGTCTAAAATAATTTTAAAATACACACACAGATATGCAGAAATGCAATGCAAAATATAGCTAAAAATAAAAGAGCAAAAGTAAGTAAATAAGGAATGCCCTAAATCAGCATGGCATTTTACCCTGGATCAAAAAAATGCCTTAATTCCTACCCAGTCTAGTGAACCTGGAGTGGATCTGGAGAACATTAAAGATTTGGATTAAAAAACAGACTTGGAAAATTATATTTAAATTTAGTTACTAATTAAATAAATTGCAAAAATAACAACAAACGGCTGCCAATAGTATTTGTACTTTTCTACTGCTTTCAAATATCCTGAGCCTAATTGCACTGTTCAGTTCTTTGAAAGAGTAGAACATTTGAATAAAAATGTATAATCAAGTTTAATATTTTGGAAACAGCGTGGACAAATAAAACCATCCACTGTATGTTCTCAAGCATAAAAACCAAGTATCAATAATATTAGCTCTTAATGTTCTAAATGATCATCCTGGCACTAAATTGATCTCAGGGGGCAATAAGCTTGGGACTGCTTCCAAAGCAGGGATGAGCCTGGAGCCAGATCCATGCAGGCTGTGCCTTCCCAAGGGAGCTGAAACTGTGGGCAGGGCGAGGGGCTGGTAATGGGATCCATCAACAGCCCCAGACAGGGCAAGAGATTAACAGAGTTCAGGTCCATCCAAGAGGTCCCATCAGGAGAACCAGGAGATTGAAACGGGGCTGGAGATGAGGCCACTTGCAACACTGGGCCAAGATCCAGACAGGAAAAAGAGAGATGGGCAAGTAACTTGAAGAAAGGGTGTTACTGAGCTGGTTTAGCTAATATGAAGGAATTCTGCTTCCTCAGCCTGTATATTCAGAAGTGCTGTTATAGTCTTCGAATTCCCAGACATTTTGGGTTCCAGTCATGTCGCTCCTGAAAAGAAATTGAAATATAAGCCTCAGATCAGAATATCCAAAATATGAGTAAGTATGAATATGAACCACAGCATGGACAGTTTTGTCTGCAGCAGTGGCCATGAAGGCTGGAGGAGGAGGCACTTGGCATCAGTCACTTCCAGAGTCAGCTTGCTGGGCATTTTTCCTCCTGATAGCATTTTAAGAAAAAGTACTTTTTTCACAACGCAGATCACATGTGGACTCCATAAAGTTTCTTTGAACTTATAAGGAAATGTCTTTAGATATCTAGTCTTCATAAAAGGAATGTTTAGGATACTAACAGACAAAATCAAAATACATGGGTTTTTTTTCTTCTTTTATTTATTTTTTTAAGCACACTAAATGAAACACAGTTCTGCCAATAACTCTTTTGTCATAGACAGTTTGGGCTGTGAGTTTGTCATCTCAACCATGGCCAGAGAGAGCAGGATGGAGCCCAGCTGAGAGGTCTCCCAGGGGAAACCAAGCCCTGGCAGAGCTACTGGCAGTGATTCCCAGGCAGTCTGGATAAGAAGACTGGATTGCTTCTTGTAGCCAGAGGCTGGGTCTTTCACATGACAGTAAAAGATGGAGCTTGTGGTCTGCAAAGACTCCCTCAAATACTGTGGCAAGAGGAATGCGTCCTGATTCAGTTCCCCATAGCAGGACTTGCATTTCAGAGCATCTGACCTATTATCTTTTCCTGAATTATTTTTATTTGTCCTAAATGTCTGATATTTTCAGCCTAGCCCAAGCAGAAGACACCATATGAACAGCCTCTCAGCACTTCCATTCCCAAGGAAAATACCAGTGAAAATGTTCTTGACTAATCTACAGGATAGATTTGATCCCAGGATCATCTGACTATGCCAAGGGAAGCAAATGTCCTCCAATATAAAATCTTCAAAGGACCAGAGATTCAAAAAACTCATCTGATGACAGGTTAATTTTTCTTCAGGAAGCAGTGGTATGTTTAAAAAACTCCACAGACAGTCTCTTTTGCCTTTGATAAATGACTTGCTCTCTGCTACATTAGCCACTTCGAAAGTCTGCTCGGTAGCTGTCACCCCAGCCATAACATCTTGCTTTCTTCTCCCCAGGAGCTCTGTAAATTCACCAGCCTTCTCTTATAATCCATCTTCCTCACTGCTTTTGTCAAGGAACTACTTGAGCTTGTTTAATTCACCCACGTTTTCCCAGGCACAGATAAAACTTTTGGTTGTGTTCACGGCAGTAAGTGCCTGGTTATCTATTAGGTAAATTGAAACATTAAATACCAAAAGATTCTAGGACAGTTTTCTATCTCTTATAAGTAGTTCTCAGTCCTGTTCTATTGTTCCTTTTTGCTAGAAACCTAGAATCATAGTGTATATGTATAATATGGTATATTAGACAGTGATAGGACGAGGGGGAATGGTTTTAAGCTCAAGGAGGGAAGGCTTAGATTGGATGTCAGGGGGAAGTTCTTCACAGTGAGTGATGAGGTGCTGGAAGAGGCTGCCCAGAGAGGCTGTGGATGCCTTGTTGCTGGAGGTGTTCAAGACCAGGATGGAGCCTGGTCAAGTACCAGATTTGGAAGTTGGTGGTTGGAATTTGATCATTCTTGGAGTCCCTTCCAACCCAAGCCATTCTATGATTCTACGATGTCCCAGGCTGGAAGGGAGCCACAAGAATCATTCACCCAGCACCACACAAAATTCAACACTTATGTCTGAGAGCGCTGTACAAGAATCCCCAGCAGCTTGGGTTCATGACCACTGTCCTGGGGAGCCTGTTCCAGAACTCTGATGAACTTTTCCTAACACCCAGCTAATCCTCTCCTTACACAGCTTCCCAATCCGAGCATCTCTAACCTTTGTCTGAACCCTTTTACAACTATTCAAGCACCAGCCAGGGCCAATAGTGATCAGGAGTGACACAGATCTTTATGAGCTCCACACCAGCTCCTGTGCTTCAACAGAAGGCTCAGGCAGTCAGATAATTTTAAGGCTTCTCCTTTGAGGGCTTCTCCTTGATGCTTTTCACCAAAGCATGTTCATTGCTCTTCCACGGGGTCAAAAAAATCAGCAGTCAGCCCCTGTACTTCGTTTTAAGTTGCCTGTCTTTTGCAGTTTGAATGCATTTAACATTGCATCATAGTAAAAAAGAAATCTCATAGGCAGATTTCCACAATTTCTGATTCCTCTTGAAATTTTCCCCATGTGTATTTCCTTCTATTTTTCCCTATTGATTCCTTACCTCAGAGATGTAGATCCTGAGCAGATTTTCTGATTTCCTTTAGGCAGGTTTCTGACTTTTACCTTTCTACCTGCAAATGCTATTCTGCTCACTAGATCAGGAGTGCAAGCATGGAGCTCTTAATGTCAGCATTAAAGACCATGGAGTTCACGAAAGTCCGTAGTTAAGGTTGTGGAACCCCTCAATCAGGCTCACATACATAGGGGACACATACAATAAGAACATAATGTTTTTACTGTGTGCTGTGAAGGTTGTGCAAGCCACCAAACCACAGATGTAAGTGAAAAACCTGTGATCCTTAGAAATAGTACGTAATTACCTACTTTTTTTCCATTGTAATGTCCATAGGGACAAAATTGCTGATAAATGAACTAAGCCGCCTCATGGACAGAGCTGTAAAGTAACCTAACAGCAACTAACAACAAAAGCTGTCTAAAATGGAAGAATCCAAGAAGCAGCGTCAGCCTAAAGCTGTGAGCAGTAGAAACCAACAGTCTGACCTGAAGCTTGACTAAGGGTAGGCACAAAAAGGCAGTGAACATCACACAGCATTTATTGTCAAGATCGTATTTTCATCTCTGCTGTGGAAAGCAGGGTTTTAGCACCCATTTAGAGTCAATAAAGAAGACATAGAACTGTGCTCTGAACTTACTGATTTCCTTCAGCTCAGTGTGACCTGGGAGTCTCCCAGGCCATCAGTGGCACAGCTTCATCCTCCTTACCCCAGGACACGGCTGCAGGGAAAGGTAAGTATGGGACCAGACTTCCTGTACCACTGCTTGGAGCCCCTGCACCCCAGTATTCATAACACAAATTCTTATTGTTTAAAAAAATGGGGAAGTGGTACTGAGAAAAATAATTGCTGTAGGGATATTTAACAGCACAGAGCACCACAGATACCGTTATTATGGCTTTTATTGCTAGACCAATAAGCAGAGCTGCAGATGCCCTGCAAGAGCAGTCAGCTAGCCTCTGCAAGTCCTATATAACTTTGGCCATAAGATACACAAAACAAGACTGATATCTTTCCGTGCTTCTTTTTAGGAGAAGGGAATTTTCCTTAATAAATCTTTTTTCAACATAAAAGTCTGTTTTTTAATTATTACTTTTTCACTTGAAAGCAGAAATCCCATCAACCACGGAAGCCCTATGTATTCAAGCTGTATACTTGCAAAATAGTTTTTTGTGTGTGTGTTTTTGTTTTGTTTTGTTTTGTTTTTTAATATATGGTGCATATATATCTCTTACATGAGTTTAAGCAAACTCAGAAGTAATAACAGGGGTTTTCAAATAAAATCAGGATACTTCTACCCAAAGAAAATGACACTTACTGTGCAGTCGAGCGTCCCTGCTGCTACTATGCTACGCAGCCATCACATCTGGTTGAAATGTGCACATCATGTTGTCACCACTCCATAAAACACATGCACATTCAGAACAAACGCCTCTCAGTTGTGCTCCTTCCAGCCTCATCGTGCATGGCCAGGGACTAAGGAGAGAAGTGGTGATCCCCAAAACACTTTTGGGCATTCAACAGCCACCTCACTAACCATAGCCATCAGCCTGGGCCATGGGGACAGACAGAAGGCTTCAACACCCAGCAGGACCGTGACACGGGAGCCTGGTTTTAAAGCAAAAGCAGCAGCAAGAAGAAGGTGTGCAGTGCAGATCAGGCTGTGGGGTACAACTATGGGATCTGCTAGCCCCTGGGTCTGGCCCAGAGTTGGAAAACTGGAAAGAGCAGCTTTCTTTCATAAGTATCAAACAGGACTCCAAGAACAAATTCTCAGCAAAAAATACCATGGTCTTTCTTTTCATGGCCCCTTGTTTCTACTTCCCACTCGCAGTTTCAACGTGGAAACAGAGAAAAAGAAAAGGTGGAATGTAGCATGAGATACCATGCTGTTCAGCCTGGTGAAGAGAAGGTTCTGGGGAGACCTGGTAGTGGCCTTTCAGTATCTAAACGGATTTTAAGAAGGAATGTGACAGATTCTTCAGCAAGGTCTGCTGTGATATGACAAGGGAAAGAGGTTCCAGACTAAGAGAGGGAAGATTCAGACTGGATATAAGGTCAAAGGTTTTTACAGTAAGAGTGGTAGGCACTGGAGCAGGTTGCCCAGAGAGGAGATGCCTCATCCCTGGAGACACTCAAGGTCAGGCTGGATGAGGCTCTGAGCAACCTGATCTACCCGTGGGTGTCCCTGTTCACTGCAGGGCTTTGAATCAGATGGCCTTTAAAGGTCCCTTCCAATTCAAACAGTTTTGTGATTCTAAGATATGTCCAGCAAGTTAGGCAAGGCAGTCTGAGAGGCATAAGGACAGCAGGAAGGAAGAAGGAAGGAGCAAACCCAGACCTCTCTGAGCCTCTTGGGGTCTTTAGCAGGCACCAGAACAGGTCTGGAGTGTCTCCATGCTGGCACAGTGCGTTTCTTCTCTCATTAGTGCCCAGCACCATGGGGCCCTCACATACATCTCCAGACAACTTTATTGCATTAAAGATCTGTGAGCTGGTGCCCCTGTGTTCCTTCTTTTATAAAAGAGGAATGTGTTTTGGCTGCTGAACAAGAACAGTAAGGATGGGTTGTAACAGATACAGTTAATGTACTTGAACCAGCTTTTCTCATTTTACCTCTTCCCCTTCATTTGCTTCACATAAGAAGTAAATCCGCCCACTCGATATAAACACAAATAGATTTTCATGGGAAACTTCATTAAGGAAAAAACCCTCAAGTCTTTTAAGAATTTAAAGACATGTCAATGAGCAGCTGGAAACTACAATCGCTGTCATTCTTACCCTTCCGGTAAAATCAAACTTAGACTCTTCGTGGGTAATTCCCATTTTTGCATAGGTCAAATCCATAAATTGCATTGCTTTTCCCCAGGCCCTCTCCACAGCCAGAGCTGATCCAGGATGAGCAGTAAATTTATTCACTAGATGGAGCACAAGTATCCAGACAGTGAAGGCATGCCAAAGCATTATAAGATGAATCTCAGCACTGGGACAATGAAACTTCATCTGCAAGTCTCAGAAAACCACGGGTAATGTTTGTTCCTATTTTTGAGGCTTATTCCAGCAACACCACTGTCACACTCAAGTAGCTGAGTGATGTTCAATAATTAGGGGAAATTCCTGGGTAATACTTGTATAATAAAGATCTTTGCTTGAGGTAGGACTCTTGCCACTCATATGTTTCTGTTTCCATTTTCAAGAACAGTTAGAATCATAGAATTCATAGAATCATTAAGGTTGGAAAAGAACTCTAAGATCACCAAGTCCAGCCTCAACATATCCCCACCATGACCACTGACCATATCTCTCAGTGCCACATCCACACAGTTCTTGAACACTTCCAGGGACAGTGACATCCCTAGGCAGCCTGTTACACTGCACGACCACTCTTTTGGAAAAGAAATGTTTCCTAATATCCAACCTGAACCTCTCCTGCTGCAACTTAAGGCTATTATCTCTCATCCTATCACTGTTACTTGGAAGAAGAGGCTGAATGCCACCTTGCTACAACTTCCTGTCACAGAGTCTGTTCTGGGGAACTTCATGTAACCTTTATAGCTCATGTTCCCACCACCTTTATTTCCTAAGAAACTGTAATTTTCAGTGGTGAAAGCACTTTTCTTCTTCAGAACAGCCCTGCTGTGCAGAGCTTTCTCCCTTTTTTAGTCATTGGTGGTACACGTGGATTTTGCCTGAAGACAAGATAGGCACCTCTGATTAGGTATGGGTGGTTCTCCCTTGCAGGAATGGTATTTTCAGTTGTTAAATAAAGTCCTGCTGGCTATTACCAGCCCCAAGGGTTCAGCATGGAGTCACAACAGTTCAGGGAGAGCTGGACAGATCTGGAGGACCACGGTGCCTTTCAGAACAGGAACTGCTGATGCTGGAATGAACATTCCTGTAGGCTTTCTGGCAGGCCCAGGTCAGCATGGACAGTTAAAGCCATTGCTGGGGCTTATCTCTGTTTTCCTACAGCATTAGATCTACGGTGAAGACATGGACCGCTGAACCTAATGAAGTAGTTGCCCTGTATCCTCCAAAGATACATCCATGTGGCTGCAGGAGAGCAGCCGCAAATCTCATCCAGGAACAAAATCACTTGTCTCAGAATCATAGAATCTTTAGAGTTGGAAAGGACCTCTGCAGGCCACCAAGTCCAACTCCCCTGCAGTGAACAGGAACATCCACAGCCAGATCATGCCTCCCCTACCTTCAAAGACAGCATCAGAGTACTGGCCCTGAAGCCCCCTGTCTGCTCTGCATGTGGACACACCTGCTTCATGTTTAACTCTTTTTGGTAAGGAGAAAAAGTCACTTCTGCCCAGAACATATCCATGTATAGCAATAGCAGCTTATTCCATCCCATAGCCCATCATCATCCAACCTTCAGTTGCCTTTGGAAATCAGAAATTTGACAGAGACACAGAGTTTCTTGATACAGAAAGCAGTTGAT
Source organism: Tympanuchus pallidicinctus (assembly GCF_026119805.1). NCBI lineage: Eukaryota > Metazoa > Chordata > Aves > Galliformes > Phasianidae > Tympanuchus > Tympanuchus pallidicinctus. The sequence continues at coordinate 2,418,332 of NW_026294802.1, forward strand.
TTGAGAGCAATGTTTTGGCCCAATGACATATGTGGTGTACTTTTAAGAAAGGAAAAGACAACTCATCGCAGACATTCTTTGTGGGATGAAAATATTCTATAGTATATTTATCTGCCTTGCAGGGTGCTTTAGCAGAGTGACTTGCACCCAGGAATGCTGTTTTGCAACAGCAACATTCCTCTTTGCCACCTTCCTGTGAAAGAATGACGTATTTAACACAATTCCTTGATAAATAACAATGCATCTTGGGAAGGCTGAACTACGACAATTAAGATGCAGAAAAAGATGCAGAAACAAAGAAAATCTGAAAAAAGGCCAAGCATCTTTATAGAAGATTACAAAATCATTTTTTCCCTTTCTTTCCCCTCACAAAATGCTTTCCTTTTGGACAAAGAAGCTTGATCTTAAAATTGAGTTTTCTCCTGTTTTCTTGAAACTATTTTCCATTTAAAAGAGGAATCTTTACAAAACCACTTCCCAAAATCATTTCCAGTTTTCATAAAGAAAATATTTTTACCCGAAATTTGTGGTTTCTCATTTCATTTTTTTTCTCCATGAAAAAAATACTTTGGTCTTCTGAAATGCTCTAAGGGAAACAAAAAAATTTAATCAGCTCTTGACAATAGTAGCACACGCTGGTTTTTCTTTAAATATGCTGCTCCTGACTGCTTTTTATAGAGCTAAGCACAGCTGGACTTGCTGATAGCCTTCCAAGTCACACAGGAGATGGGAGGAAAGGATTGCTCTTGCTGCAGCACCAGGCAGCTTGCAGACCTCAAGCTGCTTCATGATCTCTTTTATCTCAATAAGTATCTGTGCAAATAATGAGACAAGGTTTCCGACTCATGTTTGGTTAGATTCTCACTGGCAAACTTTGAACTGCCTTTAGGGTGATGCAAGGGGAAGAGGTACATTTATTCATTATCTTCTGGTCTTTGCAGAACTGCTTTTTATCTCTGCCTACTATGAGGCTTTTGCCTTGTTTTATGTGGAAAGCACAGTTGTTAGCCCTACACCATGTCTGTTGCCTCAGATTAAATTTAGAACCTGCAAGAGTGGAGGATTCAAAACTGGGGCCTTATTACTTGTGATCTTGAACTCTAACTTTGAATGAAGTAGCCCCAAGGCCCTAAAAGTGTACTCTAGGGGAGGAGAACAGAAAAGACCCCGGCCCAGCAGTGGAACTCTTACATGTTCAGAAATTGGATAAAATCTTGGCAACGCTGTATGAAGATGTCAAGCAGGCAAGTTTTGATTGACTTTGTAAAGAATCTGCTGCTGTCCTTCTGCTGCTTAAAATGCTCTTCCTATTTAGGCCAGAATACTTTGCTCACTTGGTTCTTGTTTGTGTTTATCTAGCCATACAGAAAAGCTGAAAGAAACTCTCCTACCTCACTGCCAGCTTTCTTCAGCATGTTCCCATGAACGTGCAGGAACTCATCATGCCTGGAAACGTCCCAGCCTCTTTGAGCATACAGCATTAGCCCTGTAAGCAGCAGCAGCAAAAAAATACGTGCAAGACTTTTTAAGAGTCTTCTTAGTGGAAAAACTAACAGATTCAGTGCCTGCCTGGAAGATCAATAAACAACATCAAAGCTCAAGGGGCTTCTGCCACCCATTTCTCACAACAAAAGAGCTCCAGCTCACTCTCTGCTATGGTAAGGTTAGGTTGCAGTTGGACTTGATCTTTAAGGTCTTTTCCAACCTAAGTTATTCTATGATTCCATCCCAAAAGAGAGGGGATCATGCTCAAAGAGGGGAAGCAATGGGTGTTACTGCTATGCTGGCTTATACAGCCCCTTGAAATCCTATACTGTCAAACTGGGAGCTTATTCAAGGTGGGGAAACGCGTATATTGTTATGTACATGCATATACAAAGACAATTACCTGTTACCTCACTTGACATTTTTCATGCTTGTTCTTAGCCTACAGGAAACAAAAGAATTCTCTGAGTTCTGAGAAATTCAACTAATCTCTGGCTGCTGGGGCACGGAGATAGAAAGTATTAAAAGGCTTTATTCTGCTTTCATTTAAAAAGAATAGTTAGCCTTTCTCACTTAAAAGAGTAAGCCATCATGTGCAAACAACAAACACACTGAAACAGGCAATTTTAATGGAGCAATGGCAGCGTACTCAAGATGTATGAATTTCCATTAAAATTGGTGTTATATTGTCATGTACAGAAGATCATATTTTTAATGTATACATACATATACCATAAACTCATAGACCATAAACTCGAATTTTCATTATCACAAATATTTTCTAATATTGAATATTTGGAAATCCCATTCACAGAAGAAATTAGCAGACATTATACCTGGATCCCTCCCAGCAGTTTTCCAAAGGTCTTGACCATGCAGGCAGGTTCCCACAGAACCAATGTTACACCCACCTATAACGGCACAAGAAAAGACTCATGAAACTACAGTCCTTTCAGTCTAACATCAGTATCTGGAAGAATTATGGGGAAGATAATCCTTGATTCTGCTGAAAGGCATTTAAAGAACAAAGCTGTTATCAGGCATAGTCAGCCCAGATTCAAAAAGGGAAAGTCTTCAGTGACTTATCTCCCATGTGAAGGTCACCCACTGGGTGAATGAAGGGAAGGAAGTGAGAAGGCCTTTCATACTGTTCCTTACAGGATCCTTCTGGACAAACTGCTCGAATGAAAGATGAACAGGTTCATGCTGCGTTGGGTAACAAACAGGCTTAACAGCAGTGCTCCCTGTAGCTGTGAGGAGGGGAAGCAGAGGGAGGTACTGGGCTCTGCTCCCAGGAACTTGTGGCAGGACTGGAATGGCACAAACCTGCCCCAGGAGAGGGTCAGACTGAGCATGGAAAAAACATCACTACCATGAGGTTGATCAAATGCTGGAACGGGCTTCTAAGAGAGGTGGTTGGTGCCCTGTACCTGTCACATTCAAGAGATTTTTATACAATTCCCTTAGAAACATGCTTTAACTTCTGATAGGCCCTGAAGTGGTTGGGCAGTGGGACTGGATGATCCCAGAAGGTTCCTTCTAGCTGAACTGTTTTATTCTAAAGCCTAATAGAATATAAGCTTCCAATTGTATAATTTGTTCTCTCAGGCGTATAAAGAGAACCAAGTATCATTTTCTTTCCCTCTGTATTTTTCAGTGTCCAGCTGTCCCATTGAGTAGCTCTGTGCATGTGGCACCAGTGTGCTTCTGCACCCAACAGTGCCACACAGGTTTTGTGAACACAACAGATCAAATGTACCAGTGACCCAATGAAGAAGATTCACCTCCCAGTTTCTAAGAAATTATTTTTAAGTCATGCTATTGCTTGAAACAGGGCAGTTTGTGACTTGTTGCTTATTCACGACAGGTAGATATTTCACCATCTTCCCAGAGGAAAATCACCACAGACACAAAAGAGACACCACTGTCAGAACAATCTGAGTTTTCAGCACTCAAATCTCTATTAACTGTACACACAGCAAATACAAACAGCCACTGGCAGGCTCAGGGAAGTTCTGAAAGCATCAAGGAATAAGGATTGAGCTTTTAATTATCAGGTGCATCCAATTATACTGACTGCAGAGTTAAAGCAATGATTGAATGCTGACATTAATACTGTGAAATATGTTTTGCAGTTACAAGTACATCAATGAAAACCTTAATACACTAATTCCCTGAATCAGCTTTATTTACTTAATGTGGTTTTGAACTTGAGAAATGTAACTGAAAAACCATAACAAATGCATATTTCTTGGTGGTTTGCCTCGATTTGTTATGCAGCTGAATTCTAGACATTGGTCAAATGATTCTTCATGGGTATTGGTCATAGGTCTTTCTTTTTTAATTTCCTGCTACATTTTTATTTTGAATTTGAAGTCATCTGTCCTGAGAATTTCCCTTGTGGTTGCTGCATTTTAAACAGACACATTCATGTGGGCATTTTCTGGAAGCTAAGTATGCAGTCCCAAACTTTTTCTCCATTACTCAGACTGCAGCTTTCAACACAAGAACTTTTAAAACTTGATGAAGAGAGAAGAGAGTGCAGTGCCCTCTAGGAGGGGACTACCCTGTGTGAACAATGACATTCTGTAAAACGTTTTACTTCCTAAGAAGAAACATGGACATGTTGCTCTCCTGAATCCCACTGCATTTACCCTAGCGTAATTCTTCCAATTCACTCACTGCCTGAAAACAGGAGGAGTATCATGTCCCCAAGGCATCTTTTGACACCATGGACACACTCACACTGCAGCTGAGCTGCAAGTCCAGAAGGGAGCCTGCAGACATCCCAATGGGAATGGGTGCAGCTATATGCTTCTACACAGCAGATGCTAAATCAAACCTAGTCACACTGGAGCTGCCTTAGTCACTGGTGGGAAGACATCATCAATCTCACCTAATGCAATCTTACAGAGCGGTGCCATGATTCACATCCTGAGAAGGCCTGTTACTCTGCTGCCAATAAAAGGAGACACAAGGATGGGCCTCATTCAAGCAAGGATTCTTATACCGCAGACACCAAAAAGGAGGGGAATGGAGGCCTGTCCCACCAGTGACGGAAACAGCATTATCAGGAACATGACCTGAAGTGCTGCATCAGCAGACAGTTCTGCCTCCAGATCCAGTTTGTATTACAGCTGGCTATGCATACATCACCAAGATGTATCCGGTATTAGCCACTTTTCCACCAGGACCCATACAAAAGAAAAGGTGGAGTAGAAATCTCATGCCTTCTTAAAATTCACTGCATATGTGACTGAACAAGTTAGAATTGATGATTACTCACACCCTATGATGTCTGGCCCTCTTCCTGCCGGTCCATCAGAGGCTGTAGTCATGAAGTGCATAGGAATACGGAAAGAAACATCCTGACAAACTGTAACAGCTGCATTTTAAAGTCTGCTGCTTTATTTCTGTATCCAGTGGAAAAAAAATCTGTGGGGAACCTCATCCACTCCCTCTGCTGTCAGTGGGGCTTCTACTATTTCCTGCAAGAAGGATCAGGATCCCAGGTTATAACAATCAAGGTAAGCACAGCAAAACACGAGCACAAAGAACAAAATCCACTACTGTATTTCTAGTCAGGAGTTCTGTTGTCATCAGTGGAAATACAAAAGCCACCCAAACTGTTTGCTTAGCAGCAGGACCTACGAGAAAGGCCCTTTCAGGTCCCATCCCTCCCACACTGTCCTGGTCACGTAGTCACGCTCTGCACCCTGTCAGACAACTTAAGTGACCTGGATTTCCAGAAATGCTGACCTCAGTGGAAATCATTGTGTGCAACACTTAAAAACAAACACATTGGAGGCAAACCTACCAAGCATCGCCTGAACCAAGAGCAAACAACTGGGCTTTGTGAAACCTTTCCTTCTTTCCATGAAAGCAAAATGCAAATGTACCTAAAACTGGAGAATAGATTGCACTGTGTTTCAACAATCCTTAGCTTAGCCTTTTGGGAGTACAAGCATAGCTAGTATAGCACCACTAATGTTTCTGCTAGTGACTTTTCCCTTTGTTAACTCAACCAATTCCTCTTCATTCCTGGCACGTTATCTTTGAGTCCTGAAGGAATTAACATCAAGTAGTGTCTGTAAGCAAGCATGACACGTTCTCAGAGACATCATTAACAAAAGACCTGATCCATGAGGTGATGAGCAACCACAAATCTCTCCAGTGGTGGTGGAGGCACAAACTGAAGTCTTTGGCAAGCCAGAGCAGTAAAAACCATTTGTCATGTAGCGCTGCTGAGCTCACCCACAGTAGAAACGCGTTGCAACATCCACCAGGTCATTACACCCTCCCCCTACATCCAACTGGTCCTGCTACACAAGTAGGACCACTGTCAGCTCTGGAAAACTGCTGTGCATGAATGTCTGCTTGTGGGATAGAGAGATTCAATGGAGTAACAGAAAGAGCAAAATGAACTGAGAAAAGTTAAGAGAAAAATGGATCATTTAATGTTTCTCTCACATGGGTGGCTTTTTCCATTTAAATACAAAAAAAATCCTCATTTTCCCCTATGCATCACAGGAATGCAGACAGGACCATAAAATGCAAAATGTTACCCAGTTGGAAATCCATACCATAGTACAGTACTCCCAGGATTTTTTGAATACATGTCCTTTTCAAACTCTTTCTGAACTCTTCTACATCTTCCCACCTGAACACCAATTTAAGCAACTCCGAAATGAATGGGGGCACAATGCTGAGGAGAGTGTGTGGGGGTGTGGTGCACAGAGCTGCTGAAGAAAGTTCTAGGATGGAAGAAAGGAAAAGCACAGGAGCTGATTAAGGACAAAGAAGAAAATAGAAGATAAAACGCTTTGGAGGTATCTGCTCATCAGAAACAATCCTGACTTCCCTCTCCAGCTGGCTGGGTGAGTTTGGTGAACAGAGAGGTATCAGATGATTGGACACTTGCTAATCTACAAGAAAGATCATAAGGAGAATCCAGGAAAGTACAGGCTTGCCAGACTGACCTCAGTGCCTGGGAAAGTTATGGAACAGATTTTTTTGAGTGAGATTACACGTCATGTGCAGGACCAACCAGGGGATCAGCTTCAGCCAGCATGGGTTCACGAAAGGCAAGTCATGCTTAACCAATCTGATCTCCTTCTGTGATTGAGTAACTTGCATGGTGGATGAGGGAAAGGCTGCTGATGCAGTTTATCCAGACTTCAGTAAAGCCTTTGACACTGTCTCCAACAGTATTCTCCTGAAGAAGCTGGCAGCCCATGCCTTGTACCCCTCTGCTGGGTAAAGAATCAACTGGAGGGCCAAGCCTGGAGAGTGGTGATGAACGGAGTTAAGTCCAGGTGGCAACCAGTCACGAGCGGTGTACCTCAGGGCAGTATCAGGGCCCATCCTGTTTAATATCTCTATTGATGATCTGGATGAGGGTATTTAGTGCACCCTTAGGAAGTTTGTAGACGATACCAAGTTGTGAGGAACTGCCTGAGAGCAGGAAAGCCCTACAGAGGGTTCTGGATGTCAAGACTAAGTACTGGGTCCTGCATTTTGGGCATAACAATTCCATGCAACACTATAGGCTTGGGGCAGTGTGGCTGGAAAACTGCATGGACAAAAAGGACCTGTGGGTATTGGTAGACACTCAGTTAAACATGAGCCAGCAGTGAGCCCAGATGGCCATGTCATCCTGGCTTGTATCAGAAATACTGCAGTCAGCAGAACTGGGAAGATGACAGCCTATCCGTACTTGGCACTGGTGAGGCTGCAGCTTAAGTACTGTGCTCACCTTTGGGTCCCTCAGAACAAGAAAGCGAGGCCCTGGAGCCTCACTTGTTGACAGGCAACAAAGCTGTGAATGGTCTGGAGCACAAGTCTTACAGGAAGCAGCTGAGGGAACTGAGATTGTTCAGTCAGGAGAGGGCTCAGGGTAGATCTTATTGCCTTCTACAACTACTTGAAAGGAGGCTGTGGTGAGGTGGGGGTCGGCCTCTTCTCCCAGGTATCACTGATAGGATGAGAGGGAATGTCCTGAAGTTGTGCCAGGGAAATTTCAGGTTGGATATTAGGAATAACTTCTTTGAAAGTGTGATAACACTGCCCAGAGATGTGATGGACTTACCATCCCTGAAGGTGTTTAAGGAAAGGGTAGATATGGTACTAAGGGACGTGATTTAGTGGGCAATATTGGCAGTAGGTAGATAGTTGGACTAGATGATCTTAGAGGTCTTTTCCATCCTAAATGATTCAAACAACAAATGTTATTTGTCAGTTCGAGCATATCTAAAAACTCTGGTATTATGCCAAATATAAGTTTGCAGTGATCAACATCATTATGAACTGCCAAAAATACAACAGCAGCATAGTCATGGAAGCGACAGGAGATTTCTGCCACAGACTGTCACATTCTCAGGCACTTTTTGAGGAAAAAAGGGCTTAACACTGACATTACTAAATACCTGCAGGCTCTCAAAGAGCAGAAAGATTTAACAGAGCTTCAATTACACATCCGCATTGAAACAAGAGCCAAAGTACTGAAGCAAATCCCAAGCTGGAATTTCTACATCCTACCAAACACATCCCCTCATATACTACAGAATCTCAACTCCAAATGAAAGCAGAACAGTCATGTAAGGCAGCAAGTTCTGAATGCCTCATTTTCACAGATGGGAGAAATAAGGACTTGCCTGTGATGAGGCAAAGGTGAATCTACAGTTCATAACATTAAATACCAAAACACCTAGTAAAGTCTCCTAATAATTCACACTAACCCGTAACCTGCTTAACAGCATGACATGAACGAAGACTGAGAATATGAATTATACTTAAAATAAGTTTAGTAAAATACTGAAAAACAATTTATCCACTGATTTATATAAGGATAAAAAGAGTCATGCATTTTTGTAATTATTATTTGCCTGTTTGCCTCTGGTATTGCCAGTGCATGCTACTTAATATTAATAGAAGTCTTCTGCCTACTCTGTATGCTAACCTGCAATTGAGTTGAGACCAAACCCATTTTGGAATCAGGGAGAATTAAAACTGTGGGACATAACAAGGACTAAAGAGACAAACAAAACTTACTTGTAAGAGAAAGCATGCAGTTCTTACCAAAGAGGAATGTGATCTTATATTATTAGTTATCACTCTGTGTAGGTACTTCAGTTATCTGCAATACAGGGATAAGGTGATAAACACTCAGATCTTCTCAGAAACTTCTTATCAGCAGCTTGTGTAAAGGATTTACAGCTCACAGAAAGTATTCCTAACTGCTTGCTGAGGAAATCACTTCAGCCAATAGCATGGAAGAAGTAGTACAGAACAAGTTTTCCAGCACTGAAAGACAAGACTTCACATGTCAGTACACCACCTAAGGTTTTTCAATGAGGAAAGTAAACCTGTGAAAGTTTGCTTTATTATTGCCTAATTAAAATTGAATATTAGTTGCTACAAAAGCTTATTAAATCTGGAATTTATTTGTGCATGAAAAGGCAAAGTATGCATTTCTCGGCATATGTTGAGGTATGCAGCAAATACCACAAACAAAAATCACATGTTTTGTGTCACACTAACATTCATTTTTCCATATTAACATGTTAGGAAAGGCAGGGACACCAGGGGCTGCAGCACAAGACTGGGAATTTGCTTTGCTGAAGCCTTTCTCTACCAGCTACACCTACAGACTCAGTCTGCTTAGGTAAGTCAAGTGCACCAACATGGTCCTTTGGAAAGCAAATATGAGTGGCTAAAACGAAGTCCCCAAAACACACAGCACTTGCCAATTTTTATTTAAGACTTTTAGAGAGTAGTTTTTAAGGTTCACTTTTAAGGTTCATTGCTGAGCTTCCCTTCTCATGCAACACCAACTTCCCCCTACCTCTCCTGAGGCATGCAGAGATATGACTGGGACTGTGGCTTCAGGCTCTAGGTGCCCTGCAAACAGCCTAGTCTTGCTCTTGTTGATTTCCCTTGATAGTACTGTGTAGCTACTGATGCGAGAGTCAAACTCATCACTAATTTGTACAAGCAACCTAGACGACTGCAATTTATTCCACACTTGAACTAAGGCACACTTGCACCATCTGTAATACTACAGGCCTGTGCTGGGTCAGCTAGAATACGTTGATTTCAAGAGAGACTGAGCATGTCTTGCTCCCCCTGCAAACACAGTGGAGTGTAAAATTGCTCCTGCTTTCTTACACGCACTTACCATAATGCACGTGCTCCATCTGTTGTCCACTTGCATTTCTGCACATCCATCTGTGAATGCAATCTAAGAGCAATCATCAATTGCCCGTAGGGATAGTGACCAATCTTTGTGCTTGCTTGCCCATCTTGCTCAGTCAGTACCGCTGTACTGATTCTGGAAAGCACAATCTGCAGTTAGGAACAGCTGGACAGCCACAGAACTGAGCTACAGAACTAGCTCAGCTAGAACTACAGCATACAACAATGACCAGAGCCTGAGAAACAGCTGTCAGAACAGCTGAATTTCCAAAGTAACACCTCAGGAAAGCACCCCCCAGTTTATAGGATGGCATTAATAGAGAACACAGTTTTCCTTTCTTTTACTGCTTTTGCTGAGTCAGGAACAAGAACACATAACAGTTCTGGAAGTACCTGGGTCCCCCACAATATTTGGTTGAGCTTTTTGTCCTTAACAGCAAGAGACAACCAGCATAGAAGGAGGCAGTACTGCACTGCCTTGCTCTGCAAGTGCTGTGAAGACAAAATCAACCAAAAATCACACTTCAGCCTGTGCTGCCACTGGGCTTCCATTGCTGCTATAAAAAGAGAATTTCTCTTATCTAGGTAATACATACCAGTACTTTTCTGCCAGATAAACAGTATGGAAATGGCTCAAGCATACATACATTCCCAAAAGATGGAAGAGGCCTTTGGGGAAAAAAAAAAAAAAAAAAAAGTTATGTTCTGACAGATATCATCCCTGTCAAGGCTGCTATTTGCTGCAGTAAGCAAATCCCCCCCACCCCCCTTTCAAAAACAGTGATCTGAAGGGACCTTCAGGCTAAGGTTGTCAAGCTAAGGTTTACTTTTCAGCACAGTGATATCCACAGCCTGGTGTCTGCTGCCCTCCCCTGCTCTGTCAGTGTAATTTGAAGAGCAAGAACAGGACCTCTTCCTTCTAAGGAGTGAGGGCACAACAGGATTGCTAAATTCTGCTGGAATATCCCCAGGAAGATCCAAGAGATGACTAATAAGGCAGTAGGAAGGAGAAGGACTTCATTCCTGTCATTGCCAGCCTGCCTAAAGGAGACAAGTTCTGTGCCACGTGAAGTTAAAGGCAAATTCCCTTTTGTATTCAGCCCTAGAACTGTTGGCCACCATCACAGAAGGAAAAGGCAGCAGCCCCTGTTTTGCACAGATAACAGGAAGACTAGTTCCTCTCCAAACCTCTGCAGCTCTCTCTTGAATTTGTTTCCACCACAGCTCACAAACTTCTTGAGCAGAAGCGTTGCAACCATGCCTTCTTTATTTGCTGCTGACAAGATTTCAGGCTGAGGAAAGAAATGTAGCCAACGCAACCAAGACAGCAATTGCCACACACCATTAACTTTGCTAACTGGCAACTTCAAACCAAGATGATTGACACCTGGGGAGGCAGAGCTGTATTGCTTTGGCATTTAATTTCCATCATCATAGACTGAAAGAAAAAAAAAAAAAAGCAGTGCAGGTTTTGGAAACATGATTGAACATTCTGTCTCCACAAGTTGTGCAGACTCCGAATTGACCTCAGCAACTCCCTTGTGCTTTAACTTCTGAACAAAAAGGAAGCAGGAATTAGGGCAAGCAAGCCACTCTACATGGGTTTTTCCCCAATGTATGTACTGGTGAACTGGGCTCAAGAAGAATTTGAGGTATAATTAAGACAAATTTTAAGCAAGGTGGAGCAATGTACCAAAGCTGACTTGTGTGGGAGGCAAGAGAGTAAAAATATACCTTCAGTTAGCTAGCAATAATTAAAAAACACTCAACAGCAGTACGGAAATGACTCAATACCATCACAAAACCAGCTTTTAAAAGGTGTTTCTTCAGTACACTTTTCATTTCAGTCATACAGCTGCATCTTCCCTCTTTCCATCCGAATGTCCCACCTTTAAGGCCTTCACTTCCTCCCATCACATTACCTAAAGTCTTCTTATTGTATTGTATTAAGATCAGCAGCAAGCAGCCCGCAGCAGGCTTCACACCAGAGCCCTTTGGAGGGTTTAGTTGGCTTCATGTTCAGAAGCCACAGTTTTAAACACATCAAACAGCACTTATTACAAAAAAGCAAATGTACAACAGAGAACATTCGTTTAGCTTGTGTTCTGAATGTTTAATTTGCTGTTCCAAAGTAGATTTCAAACAGGTATGCATTTTTTCAGCACAGTTTCTTTGCATGCAAAGATGAGGCAGTATTTGCTCTATTTTTAACCAACTGACCGCGTGATATGTGATCAAGGACTGCTTGATATGAGCTCCAGAACACTGAAGGTCACAGCTTTATTTACCTATCAGCCCAAGAAAGGAAGCAAAGCGGAAAGCAGTAGAAGGAAGAAAGACGGAGACCAAGTTAAATTCCATTTCAGGTGCATTTATTGAGTTATAAAGAACCTGTCAGCTCCACCATATTTACAAAAGTTTTTCAAGAGAATTCTAGAGCTACTTGCTACTGATCCACAAGATAAAGTGTGAGAACATCCGAATCAACCACATCCATGATGTCAACTGTAGAGACGCTGGTTACCCTTATAAGACTTTGAGGCACTGATGCATATTCAAATATAGAGAGAAATGTTTTCCACCCACCAATTTATAAAGCCACCAGCAGCAAGACTCTCTTTTCTTCTAATGTAGCTATGCCCAAAGGCCAGGAATTCTTCCTAATGCAACTGCTGAAAGCTGGTTTATTTTCAACATAAATTTAATTCATAAAATACACACAATTACAAGGCTATTTAGAAACAAGTAGTGCAAGGTGTTAAAATTCATCTTGAAGATCAAAGCCTTCAAGATGAATGAAATCTCCAGCTGGTTCTATCCAATACTTTTGTGAGGTGGTATTACTGCCAGATGTGCATACCAAATCCTGTCATCTTTGGAGTCACAGTCAAAGCAAATGAAGTCCAACCTGCCAGGGCACTAGCACCATTCCTGTCTCAGGAAGCACTACAGAAATAGTGCCACCTGAAAGCACTGCATTGCTCTTTCCTGACCATCCAAGGCTCTGAAAGGCTGTTTTCAGTCATTTGTATCACTCCAGGTGCAGAAAGAAACATGAATGTTCTTTACACTTACTCACCTTGCCATTCCCCACTGCAAGCCCAGAAGAGATCAGACATCAGTGCTCTTCTTCTGTTAGAGAGCATCTCCCAGTTCAGCTGGATTTGTTTCCACATAGATTCCACCTGTGTCTCAAGTCCTCAAGTCCAGCATTACAATACCACAACAACAAGAGAATTTGGGCACATTATCATGTTTTCTAAGCCCACATCCTGACACATGCTGCTACCACTGATGACATGTGGCGAGGCTTGTCTTGTTAATGAATCTAAAGTAATTTCTTTCTTGGCAATGAACATAACTGGATGTCTAGTGAAATCTAATCAGTGCCAGCAGTCAGTGCAGTGAGGGAGGACAAGTATGTTTTGTCATCAACAATGCAACTCCTTAACACCAAGTATCAACTAAGACTCTGAGTCACTATGCACTGAAAACTAAAAACCCATAAAGTCAAGCAGAGTCACAAATATAGTAGTAGGAAAGCTGCTAACAGGGTTTCAGAGAAAACGAGATGAATACCCTGGCTTGTACAAAGGAAAAAGAAACCTACCAATTTTATTCTTAAGAAAAACAAACAAGTAACTTTGTTCCTGTTGCAAGGGCTACTAAAACAAAACCCAAGAAAATCCCAAGCATTGTTCACGTAAGAGAAAGTACCATTTAGTAAAGACATCTTTCATGGAGCTCCTGTCACATTAACGTGAGCTGGTATCTGACCTGGAAAGACTCCTTCCAGTTTGTGTCAGAAGCATAAATTGTCACACTGCTCTCCTCAGGGGAAAAGCCATTTTCACACTTATAAAATTAGCTACCAAGCTGCTCACTGCAAAAAGGAGTTAGTCTAAGGTTTTTAGGAAGTGTATACTATCATACCAAAGAAACTTATTAGCCTTTTGAGATTTGTAGCTGGGCCACGCTGAAAACACTTTCAGCTCAAACACTGCATACACAAGTGCCACCAATGCTGGTAATTGAGGTCAAATGTTGAATAATTGTGTCGTATTAAAATTAAAGTAACAACAATCCCAAATTCACTCTCAAATTTGAAACCATCTCAATGCTGGAACACACTACAGTGCACTCACAGTTCAAGCTTAATACCAAAGCACTAGTCACACTCAACAGGAATCAAGCTGAGTGTGAGGAGAGCTTTATAAGAAAACACTTTCAGACACTGTAGAACATCTTTCACTGCTAAGCTTGATAACTACATGAGCTGCATTTAGTAATACACCTTAAGTGCCCTATGCAGCATTTCTGCCCAGAGAGGTCTACCAACAGTAACACAGCAATATTACTGTAGAACAGATTTGTCTGTTCTTTCCAACTCAGAAAAGCTTAGAGAAGGGCTTTGTATTTCCAGTTTCACTGAGGAAAAAAAGAAACAATTCTAACAAGTTTCTCAAGTCTCTAGTAGCATGTTATTTATGTTCCAGAACTGTTAAGGTTGCTTACTGGGGCTAAGATATAATTTAAACATCAAGCAGGAAAACTTGTGCTTAATTTGCAGTTAAAGTTTGAGTTAAATCCCATTATTGCAAACCAACAAAACACAGTTGTGCAATGCTTTGTGAAGATGGTGCAGGAAGAAGGATCTCTTCTAGATTCCTTAAAAATTGAATGATAGCGTAATAAAAGATTGCAGTAGCTCTAACAGTCCAAGTATCTCTATAAAATTCACCCCTAGACCATGAAATGGCCTTGGGGAACCTTTAAATAAGAGAAAGAAGAGTGTAAAATAGAACATGTTTGGAAAGACTGAAAGAATTTATACAGAAAAAAAGTTGGCATGGCAATTGGAAGAAGAATCATGTCATTCTGTCTGTGAATAACATTGTTAGTACCTGTAACAACCTGGACTTAGTAGTCCAGTAAGATTGGTGCTGTACAGTGCTTTTTTCCCCACTAACAGATCAGGTCTAGTAGATGGCAATAACATACCCCTCTATTTCCACTCCTGAACCATCATCAAACCTAGACCTGAGTGAGACTGCCCTGCAAGTTCCCATTACCTGAATGACAGTATTTCCTTTTGCGTATCCATAATCTCACGCTGAGATTTGAATTCCAGTTTTTGAAAGGCAGAGGGTTCACCTGCCAAACAGATTCAACAACTGTCCCTTCTGATTACTTAGTGCTTGAAATTGAGATTTTCACACAGTGCAACCTAGCAGTCATAAATAAATCACTTAACCACCCCACACACACTTCAAAAGTAACTTTCGCGATTTTACTTCTCAGCAGATTTTACTTTCCCTTGATCTTCCACTTTTTTGATGGCAGCTTGGATAGCTTCCTGATCACCCAGAAACTGGTGAGGGCCCAGAGGATGCAGATTCTCATCGAGTTCAAGAAGTACGGGCACACCAGTGGGGAGAGTAACATTCATGATGTCCTTGTCGGAGATGCCTGCCAAAGACAAAAACTCAGAGTTACAGCAATCAATAACTTCCTAACTGCTTATTTGCTCAGCCTCATTTCTGAGATTATCCGGTCTTGAAGCATTTAAGAACATAATTCCAGCCTCCTTCAGCAGTAGCAGCTACTCAAGGATCAATTTCCATTCCCAACTAGACCACAGCTTGGTTAGTGTTCTAAGAACAACTACAGGAGGGAATTTCCAACAACCTGAAGACAATTGCTTCATTCTTGGTATACGCATGAACTGTAGAGGGAAAAATTGCCCTGTATACTTTCTTTAAATACGGGACACTTTAAGCATAGATTTTCTACATCTTCCCAAATCATACACACAAAATTCAAGAGCATTAGAGTCAATGTGTATTATCCCAACATAAAGAGGCCTCAGATAAGCAATCAATACAAACATCCTCTTTAAAGATACAGGATATTAAGGTTATTTTTTTTCTCTTAAGTTTCCTTTTTTTTTTTTTTTTTAATGCAACACCTTGTAACAATTGATTTTTAAGATAGTTGCAAGCAAGTAAAGAACACTGGTTTCCCACAGCTGATTCCTAAAAAGAAGTTTAAGACATCTTGTCTTCAGTACAAGCCCCAGAATTACATACAGGATACTCATCCCTACATTCAATTGAGAAAAACGCAAAGAAAAGCCAAAAAGTCAGTCTATACAACTTAGAGTGTTTTCCTCATTTTCTACTTTATTAAGGTGTACCTATGGAGAAAATTTTTACCTGTTTAAAGTACTCCGGGGCTCTAAGCTCAGCAAAATGGCTGGTTATGTTTACATGAAACAAAATTCTACAGATGTCCAATTGAACTTTGAGGCCAAGATTTAAACAAAGCTTCTGCATAAGCTCTATACATGTGCAGTTAAGAAGCAATGATTAAAGATTATTTCCCAAAGTGAAAGTCTGCTGTTGTGAAACAGAGCAGCTTCAATAACTCATACTTAGAAAAAGTGCACTATCAAGCTTCTAAAACTACGACACCATATGAACTAGACTAAAAAACAAGGAAATTCTCTCAAGCCAGCTAACAAAACAGGTGGCTCTCAGAGCAGGAGTGTAAGCTTACCAGTGATTTTCACATCAAGGAGAAAAAATGGAGCCAACACACACAGAAAAACGAAGTCTCACCACTCAGCCACAGCGGTATGACATCAGGTCAAAAAACAAAAGTAATCATGAGGTGACAATAATTTTATGCTGCTGCTATGAGACTACGCAAACAAAACTTTTGTAGTGACCTATTCCTGTTTTGGTTGGACTGAGTAATCAGTTCAGCTGCAAATCAGCACTTCATTTCAGAAAGGAGCAAGAAAAAACAGATAAACCCTTGCAAGGATGTACATACCTATTTTGTATTGAGCTATCAGTACAAAAAAGTCACATACCCTGCCAGTTAATCTCTATATTAAAGGGTAAATAATTCATCTACGAGTAGAATCATAGACCTACATAAAAGCACTTAAGGAGCCTATCAAGTTTTAGAACTACACAGAAGTCCATGGGGAAAATAGAATCTGTTCACCAGGGCGCAAACATTTTTCTCAAGAACTTTGGTCTGCACAACAAGCAGCCAAGCTGTCCAAGTCCTTATTTTCAGGATTCTTAAACACAGATTTCATCATTCAAATGTCACCACGCACCCACAGGGAACTTGGCCCTAGGAACTGTTCTGCCCAGCTCTCAAATTCAGCCTCCCAGACTAAACCATACAGATTTAAACAAAACAGATGAAGTCACACAGGAGAACGTAAGCAAACCACAGAATGTGGTCAGCAGGCAGGATATTTAAAGGTTTTTTCTAAAGCTGGATTACAGAAGTAGTTGCTGCTACATGGTTTCTCAGATGTTTTACCCTTGCTACAGAACACAGAGACCACACCAATGTCAACTAGTGTTGATGTACAAAGCAAGAGGAGTACAGCCTGGGATAAACAAGCAAGCACTTAGTTTTCTCCTTTGAATTTGTATTTATGGAGTGCTTTTCTTCAGGAAACAAAATGTTGATCACACTTGCCACACAAACTCCTCAGTTGCAGGAAAAATACCGAGAGAACACTCCTTAACAGTCTAGGAAGACAGTAAAGAGATCACTTCTTACCATTTGGCCATTCCAAGAGCAAGCTAAGCTGCTATCCAGTTACTTCATGAGCTGTAACTATAGCACAGTGACCTTTTCTTGCACTTCATCTGACCTGGACTGTGTCACAACCACATTACATTTCATATGGGAAGAAGGGTACTAGGTTGCTGGAATCAAGTCTTTCCCAGGTTTAAAACTAAAAGTCCTGCCTACTTAAAATTATAAGAACACACACTGCCAAAGCATTCAGAGTGCCTTCTTCAGAATACAAAACCAGTCAACCCATTCTTTAAGCAGATACTTCCCATGTTAATCTCTTGAGCACCTGTTCCTTAATAGCAGCTGTACAGTACGAAGCAATTAGATACATAATCATTATAAGAATCTTACAGAATTTAGAGAAGAAAATGCTTTCAAAGTCATATTCAGAATTCTTTTCTAGCTCACTTACGCTTCATTTAATTGAACTGGATGATCAATCACAGGCTTTTTTTTCAGGTGTGAAATACACAACAAGGAGACTTTCACTAGTAGACAATTTTTTAGGATTAACTGATCAGATTCATTACATTTCTCCACAACACTCTACAAGCTTGAAAAATTCACCTGTGGTAGCCCATTAAATGCTCTGAAATACTTGCACTCTGTGAAGTCCTAAACAGGCAAACCCTATTAATTATGAACAAAGCCAGTTGTTGCAAGAGTTGGTTCAGCTTCTCTTCCCTCTTACCTGTTCTTAAGTTTTCCTTCTGTTTTTACAGTCTGAGGAACACATTCTGAAGAGCTGGATTAAATTCTTGATTGAAAACTGGCTGTATAGCTGAGCCTTGAGGGTGGCAATCAATGATCTAAGGACAAACTGTATCCCAGTATCTAAGGTCAGTGTATCCCAGGAGCTGGGTCCAGGCCTGCCTATCATCAGCGATCTAGATGATGGAGCAGAGCATAACCTCACTAGTCTTGAAAGTGAGGAAACTGGGAGGAGTGGCTGATATACCAAAAGGCCTTGAAGCCACCCAGAGGGATCTCAAACAGGTTGGAGAAACAGGTTAACAGGAACTTCATCAAGTTCAACATGAAATGCAAAATCCTGCACTTGTGGAGAAACAGCCCCAGGAACCAGGACATGATGGGGGGCACCAAGCTAGGAAGCAGCTCTACAGAAAGGAATTGTGGTCCTGGTGGATGCCAAGTTGAGCATAAGCCAGCAATGTGTTCTTGCTGCTAAGAGAGCTCCTGGACTGCATTAGGCAAAGCATTGCCAGCAGGTCAAGAGGTGATCCTTCCCCTCCACTCAGGTGATGAGGCTCACCTATAATCTTGCATCATGGACATACTGGAAAGAATCCAACAAAGGGCAGCAAATAGTTGAGGGGCTGAAGCATTTCATCTCTATTCTAATGAAAGGAGGGAAGAGCCAGGACTGTAGTCTTGAGAACGAGAAGGCTCAGAGAATCTTAGTGTCTATGAATACCTGAAGGGAAGGTGCAGAGACAGAACCAGACTCCTTTCAGCAATACCCAGCTCCAGGACAAGAAGCAGTGGGCACAAACGGGAGCACATGGTAAGATCCCCCTGAATACAAGGCAGCACTTCCATGCTGTGTGGAGCACTGGCCCAGGTAGTCCAGAATGCTGCACAGTCTCTTCCTTGGAAGTCTTCAAAGGCCACCAGACATGGGCTCTGGGTGCCCATCTGAGTAGAGCTTGGACCAGATGGACCCAGAGGGCAACACACCAACTTCAGCCATCCTGTGAACAGCTACTGAGAATAGCTACACCCCTCCTCCCTTGCATGTTAACTACACTTGAAGCCACATGATTCATCTCACAGAACACACACAATCACATGCCTAAATTCAGCCAACAAAGGCCTCTGTCTAGAACTGCCGCTCTGTGGTCAGGATCCAAATCAGTTCCTTGTATCCCTCCTGCAAACTTAGACTAAAGCATCAGTATTTTCATTAAGTTAAACACTCAGGACCAGATTCTGCCCTCCTTAAATGGATACCAGCTGCTTGCAAGCTGGCAGAGGACCTGCTTCAGTAAAATAGAAATAGGCAAAGTGTCATAACTTGGCTCTTGAACTCCACAGCATTTAATCTTACTGTGCAGATTTGAAGGCAAGAAGGAAGATGGGTGGGCTACTGCCACAGCTGCAGCATATTATCTTCTACATCTGTTTCACCCTTATGCCTGCCAAGCTTTCCTCCTGTGTCATTACATAAACTGACCTCGATCATGGCCTGAATTTTACAGTGGTCATTACTGAGGCCCAAATGAGATTGTGTAGGAAAACAAACCATGAATCTAAAGTACTCTGATGCAGCCAAGAAATCACAGCCTGCCATGAACTCCTGAAGATTTAATGCACTGAAAGAGACATCAGATCTGCTGCTACCAGAATTAGCTGTCTCCTATACAAGCAGGGTGAAAAATGCCCAGGTCTTCAGCAGAGATTCAGGCTGTATTTCCACAGTCATGAACCTATTTCTTGCTGTTTTTAGCAATGACGAAGCCAAGTTTGCTCATACAAAGGCTCAAGCTCAAGAAAAACAGCAGAAAAACAATAGGATGAGTTAGAGGAGGACGGAAGTACATCTTTCAGCAGAACTGATGGATCATCTCAAGCTGATTTCTCTTAACCACCCTCAGACACCACAATCACGTAAGTAGCATTTCCTTAAGAATATCAGCCTGCAAACACCAGCAAAATAATCTTACTAGGTAGTCCTCCAGAGGACTCAAGCTTGCCCCAGGAATCACAATGCACAGCTCCAGCACTTAAACTAATGGACCCACAGTAGAGCAAAAAGAAAAGTCCTTGAGGGCAGCGCTCTCTCTGCTCATCTTCCCACTCACCATCCTGCCCAAAAGCACAGTTGCAGAACTGCCCCATCTGTGACCTCAAGCAGCCAAGCCCAAGGTGTGGGACACCCACATCTTTCTTCAGATAGATAACCCCTGCCCTCCTGAGCAACTTTTTTTCCCTGAATAATTGCATGACAAGGCTCAGTGACCACCACACCATATATAAAAGGTGGCATCATTTCAGCAGGAAGGGAATGCAACAAGTAGGTCTTCTCCAGGACCTCATCCGGAGGTACTTAATACCAACCTCAGAGATAAGTAGTCAGAATGGAAGAAAAATTGAGCCAAAAGACAGCACAGCACCCATTATACTGCTGTCCAACAAGGCAAGCTGGATACAGTTTTTACACTAATGCTGTCTTCGCAAGCCTAGTCTGCTAAGAGGGTCTCAGAAGTATCAAATAAAATAACTTGAAAGAATCACCTGTACATAGACCATGCATCCAAGAAGCTTATTTAGTAGATTCTAGGAACTGGTACTTTCACAATCAATAGGAAGTCTCAGAGTGATGTTAACAGAACAAGTCTGACACTTATTTTACACGCTCTCATAACTTCTTGTTGCCAGTGCTTTCAGTGCTAAGACATGGCACATCGCAAAAGAAAAATGCACTGTGTAAAAGGCAAGTACAGCTCAGTCAGTGCTAGCAGTGTCACAGAACAAAAACAGCCACTGACATCTAACAAGACACTCCCACTGGCAAACAGACAGCTGTCAGTAGAGGAAGAAAATGTTTTGAAGAACTTCTCCATTCCTAACAGCAAGTGAAAGCTATTTTTTGCTTTACCAGCTTTTAGTTGTGCACTGCATAGATCACCTGCAAACAAAGCAAAGTGCTCTGAAAACTCAGCACAAAGGGACAAAAGAGCAAGCTCTCAGCTGCTGCTGTTTCTCATCTGAGCACACAACAGCACCATCCAGTTTGGGTTAAACACTGTTTTCATCAAGACTATTGCAGTTCCACTTCTAAATCATCTCATGCAAACTGTGACATCCTACAGACAGATCCTACACTTGTCCTGTTGAGGTCTACTCCGAGCACTGAGAAAAGCAAAATCCAAACCTACAATCAAACCCTTGTTAGCCTGACATTCTGCTGCTCTGATTTTTTTTTTTGTGTGTGTGTGCAAGTGGAAAACCACCATAATTCAAGCTCTTTTTACCAATTAACAACAAGGAGAGCATTCAGATTCAGAGAACCACAGGCCTGTTTCAAAAGAAAAGTCTCTGAAAAAGGAACTTCAAGGATAACATGAGAAAATTTTGAGCGAAGTCACTAAGTTTCATTCCAAAAAAACTGAAGCTATTTCATCAGATCAAGTCAATGAAAATATTTAGTGCCATTTAAAATTTGAGCTACAGCTTCAATTATTAACTTAGTAGTAAGACAACCAATTACTCAATTAGGAACAATGCTCAAGGCATTTGAAGCCCATTTTTCCCACTGCCAGAAATACCACAGCTGCAGCTGAGATACAGGAGCCCAGATGCTACTCTAAAGTATAGCACATATGAAGCATATCATAGAAAGTTCACACAAATTAAAGCCCACTTCACAGTGAGTGCTACAGCAACAGCAGGCCAGCAAGCCCGGAGCACTCTTACATCAGGTCCAGTTCCAGAGCAGCTCACAGTCTTTTGGGAGAGAAAGAAAGTCATCACTACAGACAAGGCACCACTTCTATCCAGGCGGATATATACTGGAGTTAAGGGCAAAAAAAATATGCAGGCTGTAATATCAGAAATACTCCTTTGTTCAGATGTTTTATTTACACTGGCACTGACAACAGCCCTTGAGGAATTCTACCTAACTCAAGTCCATCTCAGAAAAAAATAATCCTGGCAGCTACTTCAGCTTATACTGCTCTCACTGATCTCAAAGCAGAAACCATCACCTGCTGATGATGCCGTTCACTCAAGCTCTGGTGCCTAACTGCACAAAACATAGCCCAGGGCTTCCACAGAAGTTGCAGCACCCCACTCCCAGAGGAGCTGAGCAAGCATGGTTCAGTTTCCAGGGTGCTAGCAGAGGACACAGTGATTGGGGATCCCTCTGCCCTTCTGTCCCTTTTACTTTAAAGGATTATGCCTGCAATGAACAATTGCAAAGATATGCAGGCCCTTTGATTTCCATGGACTAGTGACACCATTGTGCAGGAAGCTTTCAGAGTAGGGAAGGTGTAGATAAGAATGAACTGATGTTCACAAAACCTATGCTGCATGAGCAGGAAGTAGTGGAGTCAGGGCAGTACGCAGGGTTTGTCTCTGAATGCCTGGTGATGGTAAGCTGCTGTTACATCCTCACGCAGTACATCACACCAGATTGCCAGGGAGGATTCTTTTGGGTAATACATCATGAGAAGATCTGGGCCTACAGTCACTTTAAAATCCTGTTATTCCAAACCTAAGAGAAGAATCATGTGAAGCAAGCAAACCCCACTGTTTCAGAGCAGACGGGTTTTAGCCAAGCTGCTCCCAAATGCTGAGCTGGCTTTTAATGGCCACCTGGAAGCAGAGATGGGCCACTCTGCAGTGAGCACAGTGCATGTGGCCTCCCAGGAGCTGCTCAACACCTGGAAATGTGGGCAGCATTGGTGGAAGGCAGACAGTTGGATTAGATGATCTTAAGGGTCTTTTTCAAACTTAATGATTCTGTGATCACACTGACCACAATCAGTAGAACTGGCTGAACCAGTCTTCCTCCTGCATCCAAGCAATCCACACCCCAGAGTCATTGCCTCTAGGGTTCCAGAAACCACTCAGGTGTCTCATTCTCTGGGCTTTTGAATCCTACTAAAGCATCAGCAGCACTGACTGTTCCAGCAGGCCTGAATGCAAAAAGTGCATGGCAGTCACAGCTACAGAGGTAATACACAAAGGATTATAGTTAGGAAAACTGAGTGGACACAATCTGGTCTTGCAACTGTATTTCTAACAAGGTTCTAAGGTTGCTCTTGTACATGTGCAGTCACTAAATTCTATTCTACTCATGAAGAAATTACTGCAGCCTGTCTTCTAGTTCAGAATTGCTTGTATTGGATGCTGTGACATTATAGAGAGGTGGGAGGAAAAACTAGCAATGACTTAACAGCAAGCTGCATCTTTTCCAGGTCCCAGATAATCAACCAACTAGCTCAGCTTTTGACTGGTAGGCATTTTTTATGTATGGAAATAACACAGCAAAAGCTTTAGCAAGTACCTACCTGCTACAGAACTCTATGTCACAGCAGCTTTTTTAAGTAAAGAATCAGCATGAAAGCCTCAAATGTAGTCACAAATGTCTCCCACAGCCCAAGACAGTTTATTCTTCTACACATTAGAGCATTGCTTGTTTAATAAACAGATTGTGACTTCAACTCTTCTGACAAAACAGCTGAGTAGATGCTAAAAAATAAAACAGTGAAAGAGGTTGTACCTAGACTAACCAGAAAATTCAGCTTGAATACATTTGTTTAAACTGGAAAGCTAAAGGAAAGAAAGGGAAAGCATCTACTGCTGCTGTTGGTCCCTCACCCTTCGAGGCGATTCAGAAGGCTGGAGTCTGTGAAATTCACAAATCCAAAGAGCCCAGACAACCCACAGCTGCTTATCAGTTGGGAAAGATATTATCTATATTATTCACTGAAACAGGCTGCCCAAGGAGGTTGTGGATGCCCCATCCCTGGAGACATTCAAGGCCAGGCTGGATGTGGGCCTGGGCAGCCTGGTCTGGTGGTTGGCAAGCCTGCACATAGCAGGGGGGCTGAAACTAGATGATATGATGGTCCTTTACAACACAGGCCATTCTATGTTTCTTTTATGAAGAACATAGTGCTCCTAATGGCTACAATAAGCCAACTGATCATTCCTCATCTCTTTTACCCCACTGTTTGATTTCTGCTCCAACATTTCTCTTGTAGGCCACAGACATTTAACATTACATTGGCCAGATGAGCAACACATGCTGCAGAGCAAGATGCAAAACTTCACACAGGTAAGAGAAGAAGATGATGAAGAGGAAGAGCCTTACCTTCCAAATGCTTGAGCAGCGCCCTGCTGCTGTTGCCATGAGCAGATATAAGGATCATTTTACCACTTTTGAGTTCTGGCACTATCTTTTCATTCCAATAGGGAAGGAGTCTATCGAGCACATCTTTTAGACTTTCAGCCTTTGGAAGATTATCCTGAGAGACATCACTGCATTTGTATCGACGGTCATTGTATATCTCTGCATAGTAGGGATGCGATTCAGTTATGGGAGGTGGAGTAACATCATAGCTTCTCCTCCATATTTTCACTTGCTCTTCTCCATGATTCAGAGCCATTTCGGCTCTGTTGAGACCAATCAATGCACCATAGTGGCGTTCATTCAGTCTCCAAGAACTCTGCATGGGGACCCATTCCTGGCCCATCTCTTCCAGGACCAGCCATGCAGTCTGGATGGAGCGCCTGAGTACAGAAGTGAAGACAAGGTCAAACTCAAAGCCCAGAGCTTTAAGCTGTCGGCCACAATTTTGAGCTTCCTTTATTCCATCACTGCTCAGTTTCTGATCCACCCAGCTGCAGAAGCGATTCTCCTTGTTCCAGGCTCCTTCCCCATGCCTCAGGAGAACAAGCTTGTACTTAGTCATTTTGGTTGCAGCTTGGCACAGATGACTGGTCTGGCATCTAACAATGAGGCATCTGGGCAAAAAAGAGACATACAAACACAACCCACATATATTACTACTTGTAATGCATTATGACAGCAAAGAGCAGACAGCTATCAGGATCAAAACAACCAAAGCAGCATGAGCCTACTAAATATGTTTTCACCTGAGAGGTATCCTGTATTTCAATTTCTTTCCATCCTCAAACATATGGAAAACACCATTTTTCACCTAGCTGGTTGGGACAAGCCCACCTAACCAATTAGTTAGTGGTAGATGGCACAGAATTACAGAGTCCTAGTGGTTGGAAGGGACCTCTGGAGATCATCCAGCCCAACCCTAATTTGGGCAAGCTATTCCTGTCTACAGATCTCCTTTAAATGCTTAAGGAGAACCTCAGTCAAATCAGTGGTTCCCAATCATGAAGCAGCCCTCACTCTTAACTCATTACAGCATTAGAGGTAAAGATATCGCCAGCCTGGTCTGGTCGTTGGCAACCAGGCTGAAACTGAATGATCACTGCAGCCCTTTTCAAACCAGGCTGTTCTATGATTCTATGATACGGAGCTCCCAAGCTTGTAAGAGATGCCCGGGCCCACATCACCTCTGCTGGTATGCAGACACTAGACAGTAACTGAGTCTGTGTCAGAGCAATCAGAAAGGCCCACCACAGAACTGGAATTTGCAATACACAGAACTTTATTAGCTGTATCAACTGAAATCTGACTATAATTACACGCTTCTTAACTTGTTTCCTCACACTCTCCCCCTACTCCTCCTTACGACAATCTGTTTGTTTCTTCTTCAGACAACCATTGCCTCCTCATCCACCACCATTCCTCCACATGTGTGTCAAAAACAATTCTGAGATGCAATGCAATACAAACTACTCATCTCATAGAATTCAGAACTGGTCTCACAGATTATCTTGTCCCCCTGCCTAACTTTAAAGCTATTTTCCCTTCGTTCTTATAAACTAGGATTAATGTTTTTATTTTTGCTGTAGGTACACATGGCATATTTTCTGACTCATTAAATACAGCTATGCCCCTGTAAGTCTAGGCAGCATCTATCTCCTCCAGCTGAAGATTGAAAATGAGCTCTGGGTTGTCCTCAGTGTGCTCTGGACTAAACACTCAAACTCTTCCAGTGCAGCCAAACATATTCTAGTCAACTGTGTGACATCTCAGAAGCCCATCTAAGAGCACTACAGAAAGTTGGACTAGATGAACCTAGTGGTCTTTTCTAACCTCTGAGAGTCTACTCTCAAAACCAGTCTCAGGATTGATTTCTGTACATAGAACTTAGTATTTCCTGAACTTAAATGTTTATGGGAACTTGCATTATCTGAAATCAGTTGGAGATGTTTCAATCCAAGAGTCTCAAATTTGGTCTCCCTAAGTCTGAGATCTGTACAGCTTAGACCCACACACTCCAGGTTTTGGGAAGCATCCACCACACCAGCATTCATTTCTACAAAAAAGACATTTATTTAAAAGCATAGACTTTTCAGGAGTATATATTCCACCTCTGTGTCTGGGAAGCACATGCAAGATGAGGTGATCTGACACAGCAAGCACAGCTTCACCAAGGGCAGACTATGCCTCACCAAGTTGATAACCTACAGTTTGGATATACAGCAGCAGTGGACAAAGGAAGAGCAACTGATGTTATCTACCTGGATTTCTGCAAAGCCTTTGATATGGTTCCACACCACATCCTTATCTCTAAATTAGAGAGAGGAGTGTGGACTATTCAGTGGGTAAGGAATTGGTCAGATGGTCACAGCCAGAAGATTATAGTCAGCATCTCTATGTACAGGTGGAGGCTGATGATGAGTGATGTCCCCCAGGGAACAGTCATGGGACCGGTGCTTTTATCTTTATCAAAGACCTAGACAGTGAGATCAAGTGTACCCTCAGCAAGTTTGCAGATGACATTAAGCTCAGGGGTGCAGCTGATGCAACAAAGTGAAGGGATGCCATCCAAAGGGACCTGAACAAGCTTGAAAAGTGGACATACATAAACCTGATGAGGTTCGAGGCCAAGTGCAAAGTGCTACACCTGGATCAGGGCAATGCCAGATATGTCTATAGACTGGGAAAAGAACTCATTGAGAGTCAGCCACCTCACCTTCTCTAATCCCCCCTCCTCTCTCTCCCAGGAGCAGAGAAGAATGAGGTCTCAGCCTCCTCTTCTCCAAAATGAATAGCCCCTAGATTCCTTCACCACTCCTTATTAAATCTCATTTCCTGATCCTCTCACCAGCTTCTCTGCACACATCCAAACTCATTACTATGCTCCTTTGCAGTGAGGAGCACAGAACTGAACACTTCAAGGTGCAGTCACTCAAGTGTCAAGTACAGAAGGCAAAAATGTTACTAGCCCCGTCCTGCTGGCCACACTATTTCTGATGCAGGCCAGGATATAATCAGCTTTCTCAGTCAAACACCACTAGCTCATGTTCCATTGGCTGTCAATCAGCAACCCCAGGTCATTTGCTGGGGGCAATTTTCCACCTACCTTCCCCTAGTCTATACCACTGCATGGAGTTATGACCCATGCAGGACCTGGCACTTACTCTTGTTCAATTTCACATGCTTGTGTGCAGTCCTTTTATTCAGCCTACACAGACCCCTCTGCAAGTCACATCAACAATCCTGCCTTACACTGCAAGCTAAGCTGACATGCACTCAATACCCTCCATTCAGATAAGAGATAAGAGCATTAAACAAAAATCAGCCCCCATACTGATCTCTGGTGAGTACCACTGGTGATCAGCCACCAGTTGGATTTTAATTCCACTCATTCTTTGGGCCTGGCCATTCAGTCAGTTCTTCACCCAGCAACCTGTACACCTGCCATGAGCAGACAGTTTCTCCAGGAGAATACAGTGGCAAATGGTGCCCAACACTATACTACAACCCAGGTAAACACCCAGAGCCTTTACCTCACCTATGAAACAGGTCACCTTGTCATGGAACGAGATCAAGTTAGTCAGGCAGGACCTGCTCTTCTTAAATCCACACTGACTGCTTCTGATCACTGTTATCCCACACATGCCATGTGATGGCATTCAAGATGATCTGTTCCATAACCTTCCCTGGTACTGAAGCCAAACTGACAGGCCTGCAATTCTCTGGATCCTGAATCCTTCTTCCCAGAATTTTTGCAGATCAGAGTCACATTCATCAACATCCAGTCAGCTGGGACCTCTCTAGCAACCCAGGACCAATGGTAAATTACTACACATACTTTGAGTGAGCACCTCCAACAACTCCTTCAGTTGGAATCCCATCCAGACCTGGAGTCTTAAGAACATTAAATATACAGTAGGTCACCCCTTTGGATTACAGGGACTTCATTTCACTCCCTGTCAGTATTCCAGCTCTGGGGGCTGGGTACTCTGCAAGCAATTGACCTTAAAAATACCAAGGCTACAAATGCATTCAGTATCCCAACCTTATATTTCATCACTGCACTTCCTCTCACATCCAATAAGTAATCGAGATTCTCCTTAATCTTCCTTTTGCTGATGATATATTAACAGAATCACTTAATCTTCTTTAACTGCACTAGTCAAATTGAATTCCAGCTGGGCTTTGGCCCTTACAATTTCATCTCTGCACAGCCTGACAACAGCTCTATAGTTTCCCGCTCCTTCTTCTACAGTTCATAAAACTTTCCACCTTGAATTCCCAAATAACTTCTATTCAGCTAGGCCAGAGTTCCTTCCCACCAGCTTGACTTTCAGTGCATTTGGGATCGCCTGCTTCTGCATTTCCAGAGTTTCTTTCTTGAAAAAGGTCCAGCTTCCCTAGACTCCTTCACCTTTCAGAACCACTTCCAAGAGACTTCTGTCAACCAGGTCTCCAAACAGGCTGAAAATTGCCCTCTAGAAATTTGGTGCAAGAGTTCTGCTAACCATCTTTCTTCACCAAGGATCATTTCATGAGCACTGCGCCTGAGACAGCCTCCAACCACCACTTCATTTGCAAGTCCTTCCTTGTTCTCAAACAACAGGTGACCTCCCTAGTGAGCTCACTCATCACCTGCATCATCCACACATTCCAAGAATCCCCTAGATCTTCTTCCTTGTACTGCATTTCATGAGAACATGAGAACAGTCATGAGAACAAGGGCTAGCAATCATAAGACTTCTATCTGTTTATAGAACATTGCATCTTCCTTTCCATCTTGACTGGACGGGCTACGATAGGTCCTCACTATAATATCAGCCTTACTGGCTTTTACTCTGAAACACTCAATCCTTTCATCACCATTGCTCAGCTCCACACAGTCAAAGCACTCCCTAACACACAGGGCTACCCATCTCAGCTCCTTTCCTAACTCTTGAAGAGCCCAAATAAGATCTGTTCCAGCACTCCAGGCATACGAGTCATCCCACCATGTCTCACTGAGGCCAATTATATCACAGCCCTGAGATTTAACTAAGATTCCCAATCTTTTTTTTCCCCCCCAAGTCATATGATTTGTGTATAGGCACACAAGCTGGGTTCCCAATGAAACTATTTTGTCAGATGAAGTAGCTGAAATTTCTTTGTGTTGTTCCTCAGGTGTTTCCCTGAAGACCTCTGATCTCTCTCCCAGCCCTGGGCACCTGCTGCTGGCACTGGCATTAAACCAATCAGTCCAGTGGACTGAAGTTCTCCCACTTCAGCAGCTTTAAAGTTCTCTTCATCAGCTTGACAAGGCTGATGCTCTTCCTCTCCTCTGACAGACAGACCCCATCAGTTCCCAGCAAATCAGGTTTATCAGAGTCCTAAAGTATAAATTAAAAAATCTAGCAGGCTAGGTTAGCAAAAGGGCATCTCTTATCCCCACAGCATGAAGTCCCCTACTGTTATCACCCATTGCTGTTTCTTATTTGGACAGATCATTATATGGGGGACAGATCAAGCTGACTTAGTCAACACCTACTTCTCCCCTGACACACCGGATTCTTCATCCGCAGTCCAGCAGTTCTGGGGCACCTTATACAATACAGAAAGCCTCTTCCTCCTGCTGGTCCTTGGTGTAAAACTTATATTTGTGTTTTCTACTTCACTGTCTTCCGTTTGGTCTTGAGGGGACGTCTCTGGCTGTGAGTTCATGGCAGAACACATATGGAACCACCTGCCTCTCTCTTTGTATTTCCTGACAGCACACAGTTTTATCACCACTTCTTGCAGCTCAGCTATCTGCTGCAAGAGGTCCTCCACCTGGGCACACCTTTTGCAGGCATGTTCAGTAGGTGGAAGAGACAACACAGTTGGAGCTGCAGCCTTTAGCATGAGTGCCCAACATCCCATCTCAGCAACTACAACCACACAAACTCCAGCAAACAATCAGGATACACAAACTGCCACACCCTTCTTTTGTTTACCATCATAGCACTTCCCAGAGCCGCCTCTTCTAGGGTTGCTGTTGGCTACCCAAGCCTCATCAATTTCTTGAGAGAACTGGCAGCTTCTGACCTCATTGTTACCCAGGGACTTCTACAGCTCATGAAACCACACTGCACACCACAATCCACTACTTAGCAAATTGACCAGCTCCACAACAGGATGACCGCTATTCAGACCAACAACTGTCCACAGGAACAAATTAAGTCATTCACAAGGCCACCTTAAGACCCAATGCAAAAAACAAGATCCAGCAATAGAGGCGCACCTGTTCACACATGCTCCTGTTTGGGTACTTGGGCCTAAAACCTAGCATCATCTGGGGCCAATAAGCTCCAGTTTGAAAACAAAAAACTAAGCAAAACCACCACTCTGGAACAAGTTTACAGAGAACTGGCAGTGACAAGGTTGTTTAAATATCAGGCTACTTACAGAGCATTTAAATGAAAAGCCTCAGAGCAACAACACATGGAAATAATCCTACTCACCTTCCCTATGGCAAAGGAACAACCTACACAAATCCCAGCAGAGACTTGAAAGCTACTCTTTCCACACAGAGCACCTGGAGCTCTCGGTTAGTTACCTGCAGGAAGAGAACAAACACCAAATGCTCACACACAAAGACCACAAGTGCAAATAGTTACACTAATCATAATTTGCTTTCAGAGCTGGAAGAAAGCAGAGCACACATGTTTCCCAAAAAGATGCAAATGAACAACTCCTGCAATTCCAGCAAAGGAAAGTTATTTGTCTCCTAACGCCCCACATCATTTGCTCCCTAAGATTCATTTATACCGCAGTTACTGCAGCTCTACTGTGCAGAAAACTACTAGAAACTCCAGAACTCACAGAAGGATGCAGGCAGCAGACCAGGGCCAAACATAACACAGAGGCACTCTGGAGACCCAGCTCCACACATCACAGTAGAGCTAGCTCAGGACGACCTCTCATCTCGGCAGAGCAACCAGCCCGGCAAAGCTTTAAGGTCTAGCTTCCACGACAAGCTCACCTGGCTCGATCCCTTTACAAAGCCGCCCCGTCGCGATGCAGCCACCTCCGGGCCTGCCCTAAGAAAACAGAGGGTCACCAGAGCGCTGCTCCCCGCCCCACCCGCACACCGTGCCTCGCCGCCTCCCTCTCGCAGCCCCCCCTCCCTTCGCGGACCCCGCTCTCCGTCACGGCCAAGGGGCGGCCGGGCCCCCACACCCTCATGCCGGTTGCTGTCCCCGGACCGCCCCCACCACACAACCCGTTATCCGCCCGCCCCCCCGCGGCTCCATCGAATCAGCGGCCGCAATCTTAGCGGCCTCACCCGGAGGGCGACAGCAGGCCGCGGCCCGTCCGCAATGCTACAGCCGTATCGCAAGCCCGACCCGCACCCCGCGACAGCTCTCTCCCGCCGCCGGAAAGCTAGTGTCCCCAGAGCCGCCTAATAAACCCTCGGCGTCCGCGCGCCCGTGACGCCTGGGCTGAAGTGGAGGAAGTGATTGGCCGCCATGGAGGATGAGCACCGTCGGGAGCCAACGGAACTGCGGCTGCTGGAGAGTGGGCGGGCACCGCAGCTTGGCGCCGGCCGGAAGCAGGGGCAGCTCGAAGGTGGGGGGGGGGGTTCTTTTGCTTCGCGGTTCTTTTGGTTCGCGCCTCGCAGATGTGTGGTGTCGTTCTGAGCGTGAAGGGCACGAACCAGAGGCACCAGAAACGGCAGTCCCAGAGTTAGCACTGCCAATACCTTACGTGCTCAGATGCTGTCACAAGCACGGGTCACCAGGCTGCAACCTGAGCCCTAGCCAGGCTGCAGTGGCCAGCCAAAACAATGATCTCCAATAGCCTTCAAGCAAGCTTACGGGCTTGCTTGAAGCGTAAGCATTTCATTAGCAGCAAAAGCAGCCAAACAACTTGATTTCAGGCTCCAAGTCCAAAGTGTGTCCTGTTCAGAGCTCTCACAGACAGCTCCGCTCTTCTGGCAGCTATTATCTAGCAGGCCAGCTGGCAGTGTTTTTCAGGGTCTCTGCTCTGGAACCCTTCCAAGCCATAGCAGATGCTTTTTAGCTGGAATGTTTATAGTTGAAGCAGTCTAGGAAACTCCCTTTCTCAGCACATAAGCTTCTGCTCAGGCAGCAGCGCAATTGCATCGCTCTGAAGGACAGCCAGGAGCCAAGCAGGGCAACACGAAAGAAAACAGAATGGAGGGAGGAAAGGCAGATTAATGGCTGATGAGAACTGTGGCCAACGGGAGCATTCTCTGCTGATGATGCTCTATGCCCTTGGTACATTTTCTTACAATAGTTCCTTTGTTTAAAGCTAGATCCAGTGTTTGCCACAAAAGCCTAGTAACTTCCAGAACACCCTGAGCTCATTGCTTAGCACTACTTGATATATGAGCTGTCTTCCTTAATAATTCCATCTTCAAAAGAAGCTCCTGTAATCAAAATCCTCATACTTTTTAATAACACCGAAACCTCTCCAAAACTTCCTCTTAGGTGTTTTCCTACTGCATGAATTTGTGTATGCCCTCCCCAACTGTGCCCCTCCCTTCCATCCTTGGAACGTGCCCATTCCCTCTGCCCCGCAAATGTGTGGCCACGGAAACCCTTCCCTTGTTTTTGGATGCACATACACTCCGGCTCTTTTCAACACTCCGACTGTTTTTCCTCTGCAAAAGTTCTAGATGCTCTCTTCTCTCAGTCATTTATCCACACTGTTGTTCTCCCACATTTCTAGGGCTGAATCATTTTTCTGCTGCTTATCTGATGGTTCTTTTCCATTCAAGGCCAGATTTGTACTGAGAGAGGTCTGGGAGTACAACATACTCCGTACAAGGAGATAAATATGCCCTTATTTCCCCTGGAGGACTCCAAACTGTTACCTCCTAAAATCAGTATGGCTACATCGACTTCCCTGCCTTCCATCCCCACTCCAAACTAAACACAAGCATCATTTCATGACAAAATCAGCTGCAGGAAGGACAGCTACACACCGTATGTTAACTTCCCTATTGGCAGGACAGTGCTATCCAGGAGGGATATCTCTCTTTAAATACCACAGCCATCATATTCATCTGTGTCTTCAGACTCCTTGCCTATTCTCCTTCATGCCTCAGCTTGAGGCATGATTACTCTGGTTTAAATGATCAGAGTCATTTTAGTCACTGCCTTCTCAATCACCTTCATTTTTTTCAATCTTAGAAAGGCTGCAAGTCCACAAGATATCAATACATTTTCATCCAAGCCTGATCTGTAAACCCACTTGTTTAGCTGAGTCCCATGCAAATCTACGTGCATTAATGTACTGGAAGCTGTTTGCCTTGTCCCTGAGACAACAGCACAGTCCTGTTTGCCTGAACTGCTTAATGCATCTCTCACACACGGAGCTCTGGTCTGTAATACATGCACAGTAAGTCTCCATCAGAGCTCAGAGAGCAGTTATCAGGTAAGGACATACCAGTCCTCCACCTGTCTCTTTGTTACTGCCACTCACTGCATCTTGCATTCATCAGACAAGTGGTTCTCGACATTTTCTTGGCTCAAACATATCTGTGTGTCAGTAATTTTTCATCACACGCCTACCCCAATACCCCTACTGCCAATATATCACACAACCACATCTTGAACCAAGCCTGTTATTAACTAAAACTTGGGGGTAAACCAGAGTAGTGAGGCTTCCTTCATGCACCAATTAGTCTTTAAGCTCCTCGGGCAAAAGGCCTCTTTCACCTTTTGTTTAAAAAGTCCCCTATGCAATCATGCTTTCATTTGTAAACACAGCAAGGCTTTCATCTTGTTTGGGTATGGAGGAAATATATAGCTTCACCCCTCTGAGTTGTTTCGCATTTAGTCTAAACCAAAAACATAAATCCATATGGAAGACAAACTATTCTATTTGTTTTGTTTTGTTTCACTTTGACTCCATTGCTTAGGAGGAAAATCTATTCAAGTAAAAGAGGAGTGTATAAGCGTTTAAACTAATCTTGAGTTTGTCACCACTAGGAAGCTCGCTCAAGTACAGATTAATTTATTGTAACAATATCAAAAGTAAGGGAAATCTCATGATGAATCTGCCTTTTTTTGCCCCCACGATAAACAAAATGTTACAGACATCAGACGTCAGTAAGAAACTGTCTGGGAAGAGATAATTCAAAAGCAGCTCCTCTAAAAAAAGCAAGCAGCCAGGTGGTGTCTAGTCAAGACACGATAAGTTAATTAAAAAACAGGCTGCAGAGTGCTGATACTACAGCGTGGTTACAGCACGTACGAATCTGAGCAAATACAAGCAACAGCGAAATAAATGGGAAGTCCAGAATTTTAGAGAATGGCAAGAACGACAAGCACACAAAAGACATGTTCAAGTTTGCTTGTGCTAATGTCCTTCTATTAAAATAATGCTTCGTCTTTAATGAGCTGCTTAAGACCTTTTCCTCCCTTGTTACAGTGTAGGTTAGCCTGAAATTTGCTGATGTGTTTGTGGAGAGCTATCTCCATCTGTATTTGCTATGCTTGTTTTCTCACAAACTCTAAAAATCACAAAGATTTGTCCTGTGCTGCTTTAAGTTTATTTCCATGGTATGAGGCTCTCTTGCAGACATCAGTTTACAAAAAAGTCTGATGTTTTGTTTGGTTTTAAATGGAACAAAAAAAACAAAAAACAAAGCAAAACAAAACAAAACAAAAAAAGACTTTCCTGTATAAAAAAATCTGCTCTGTGTATTTATCCTGGTTGGATAAAGAACAGAACTGAGTCACAGTGTTCTACCTTACCACAGCTTCTCGGAATGCAGTGGTGTTGCCCCTGACTTACAAAAGCCAAAAAAATCGTGCCTTTCTTCTACAGGACTGTTTCCCCGGCAACCTTAGGAGTTAAGTCCCTAAATTAACAGCTGTACATCACAAGTTAATTCTTTTTTTTTTTTTTTTTTTTTTTTCCCCTCCATTTCTATAATGAAGAAGCTGCATGAGTGGAAAGGCAGCCAAGACTTGCCTTTCATGCAAACAAATCACACTTGGATGGGAAGGCAGGATAACGAATTCCCCAGAATTCTTAAGTCCAATTTTCATCTCATATCTGTTTTACTCACATGGAAATCTACTCATTTAAATCACTTAATGTCTGGTTTTTATTCTTTTTTGCTTTGGAATTACTCTATTCCCTATTTATATCAGTTCTAGCTGTTCACAGAAGAAAAAATAATTTACCTGTATTTCAGCATCTCCCTTTTGTATTAGAAAAAAAGACAAGCCTTTCTGCTTCCCAAAAACAACAAGTACTAGCTAGCATTTGACTTTGAACAGATCTAATTCTTATTTAAATGTTCAGTGCTGCCACCTCTACCTTTTCTGTGCAAGAGCACATTTACAATGTACCAAATAAATTACTGAGCTCAGCCCAGTGGACCTGTGAGAATAACACATGGGCAATACGGTGCTGCCCTTTCTAAAAAGGCATTTGCAGAAGTAGCATGTATCTGATCAGGAGCTGTTATCTCTGTTTGTTGTTGTTGTTGCTTTAGTACCTCCAGAAGGATACTGCAAAATGAGGTCTGTGCTATCAGACCAATGCCTCATAACTGTTTCAATATATGGGTTCTCATAAACTTTAGACACAGAGAAGTCAGTTCCTCTGGCTGCTGGGTTACATCTAGTTTATTAGGACAGCTGGAAGCACGTGCAACCCAAATTAATGTACCCAGCTTCTGCATCAATCCACATGTGGCCACACCTCTGCTCAGCTCTTCAAGTTACAGACATTCTGGTCTGGGACATGACAAGCTCACAAGCTCCACTACAGGTTCATATCACTCATGGGTCCAGCTGCATTCACAAAACCTGAGTAACAGTTAAAACAGTTGGGCTCCCCCGTTATCAGTGAGTTCAGCTTATAAAGCAATTTCCTCTCAGCTCTCACTGCACAGATTACACAGTGATATTTTTCATATTGTCCCTGATCAAGATAAACCTGTTGTGTTTACTGAGTGCTTCATTTTATTTTGTTTATCAAACATGAGGAAAATATTTTCAGCACTTTCACATTTCACAAATGGAAAACATAACTTCCTACACTCTTAAGGCATTCTAAGCATTCCTTTTCTTGTCAAAACTAGACACAGCCAATTGCTAAAACGTGAAAAGGAGTACAAAAACATCTTTCAATGAGAACAATACCCTCCTCTTGGCAAAGAAAATAGCACACTATTCTCAGTAGTGATGAGCTTTTGGAATACCTGTCTGTGTACGAGAGAGGAAAATCTTGTTCCTTTGATGACCATGCATACCCACAAACACTTACTGGACAGTTACATGCATCTGGAATGATCAAATTTTCAGTATGCACAACCCATGAGCTGGGTTGGAGGCCGGCCATGGTGTCCTTCTTTGATTTCAGTTGCTTACATTCTCTGCTACAAAGCCCGCTCTTCCACAGAAAATGACTGAGAATATATGGCTCTGCTATTGCTTCAGCACCTGCTCTTTTTGCAGGCTGTGACCTAAAGAAAATCCAGCAAAGAATCTTCCAGTCTTGCATTAATCCACCTCTCCAATCTATTCTCAGGAGGTTACTCTTCAGGAGTTTCAGAGAAGACATGCAAGACGTTGACATGCCTGGCTTCCACAGAAACCAGTCCTACCCTGCACAAGGAAATTGCAGCTTAATTAAAATTTTTCAAGAACTGATGCTATAAAATTAATGCTAACTCTGTGGGAGGAAAGAGATCATTTTACTGGAGACTGCTTTCTATATTTACAATTGACGT
This sequence comes from Tympanuchus pallidicinctus, assembly GCF_026119805.1. Taxonomy (NCBI): domain Eukaryota; kingdom Metazoa; phylum Chordata; class Aves; order Galliformes; family Phasianidae; genus Tympanuchus; species Tympanuchus pallidicinctus. The sequence goes on from NW_026294802.1 coordinate 2,455,231, forward strand.
AGGTAGGAATACATCGAACTTAAAGCAATATACAATGGACTTCAAGTGATATGTGTCCATAAAAAGACATTTGTATCAAGATAATAAAGCAGCACAAGAGTTATATGTTGACGAGACTGAGAAGAAAATGTAAGCATATTACACTTGGGGATTATAGTGAACATGCCTTGTTTTGCCTCGCTCTGCTGCCAACATTTCCTACAGTGCTTCCAGGACTTTGCTCACTGCAGTCTCAAAGTTTTATTGATTCCCTTTTCTTCTCTCACACATCTTCAGTTATCCTCTTGTTGGCAAGTTACAATCTTGGTGTCACCAAAACACCTCATTCAGCTTCACCTAGTTCTGCTAGGTTAAAAGTAGGAAGAAAGATTTTCACCTTTTGAACACTATAAACTCTACATAATACAATACACAATTCAATTTACTAAGAGATTGGTGAGGAAATTCCACGGCAGAGATGTTGTCACACACAGGTTTAACTCTGCCCCCGTGTGTTCAAATATTAAAATATACTCTTCATTCCATCACCTGGGTTCTAAGCTACTTTTGTGCAAAAGGATGCATTACTCTGTGATACCAATTAAATGACATCTACATCATGTTGCTGCTTGTCATCTTTTTTTTCGCTGGCCACATGCCTGTAGTCTGTACCAATAAAGTGGGAAGAATGACAAGTGAGAAGTACAAGCAGTTTTCTGCACAGTTTACAAGAAAGATGGTCCTCTCAAAACTGAAAAAACTGGGGACCTACTTTGACTTCTAAGCTTTACTATGCATGCCCAGCATGAACATCAGCAGCCATGTTTGATCAGTGCCTCAATTCCCACTCAGACTTGTGCATTAAACCACCTCTCACCCATGTGCATGTCAGCATTTGTAGAGATTCTCCAAGTGTCTCTCACCATCCATCTACACCTGCAGGCAGGATACAGGGCTCTGACAGGTCAACTTAGGTCACCAGTGGGGCTGCAGGCTCTGGGAAGAGGAGTGGGCGCTGCATCCAGCCAAGCCCCGCAACAATGAGGGCAGAAAAGCATGCAGTGGCTCTGTGAGCAGTATCCTGCCATGGCTTGGAAAGCCAGTTTGCTGAGTCACGTTAGGGCAACTTCGGGTCAACTGCCACTAACACAAACAGGCAGTAACAAAAAGGGCAAACTTCAAAGCGTGTTGTCAATCTCCACCAAGATACATTCCAGCAACTGTGCAGAGGAGCAGGGCCTGCACAAGCACAGACCTGCCAGGCACAGCCACCCTAGCCATGCTTTTAGAAAAAAAAGGATTGGCAAGAAAAATCCATGGGTTGTGCTGCAGCACGCCCTGCATTGACGATAACTTCTGTGACTTTTGATTTCAGCTTACACAGTAACTTGCATGAACTCAGATTAATCCAGAGCCTTGTTGCTGGACACATGAGAACTTAAACACACATGCAGCTCCACCATCCTCCCCCCGCCCAGGGGCAGCACAGCCACTATTAAACAGGCTGGGCAGGAAGCGGCCACAGCACAGCCAGCCTGCAGCGTGAGGAGCCATGTCGACCTACGTGCAGCTGAACACTGGAGCCAAGATGCCCATCCTGGGGCTGGGCACCTGGAAGGTAACAGCTTGACAGAAAAGCACTCGTACTGCAGAGCTCCCTGGCACCGACATGGCTTGCTTCTGCTCTGCCTGGCTGCGGGACTGAGCCTGTGTGAGAGAGGAGCTACAGAGTAATGGCAGGAGGAGGGATTTGAGTTTCAGAGCACCCATCTTGCAAAAAAAATAACATCAGGGAGGGTTACTTTCTGTAAGGTAGCTTTCCCATTCTTCTTTTGCTAGGAAACAGGTATTCAAACTGCAGTGATCTGAGCTTTTTAAGAAATTGTTGTTGTTTTCAGTCCACACCAGGACAAGTGACAGCTGCAGTGATGGCTGCAATCGATGCTGGATATCGCCACTTCGATGGTGCCTATGTGTACCGGAATGAGAGGGAGGTTGGGGATGGGATCCAGCAGAAAATCAAGGAAGGCGTTGTGAAACGAGAGGACCTCTTCATTGTCAGTAAGGTAAACACCTGATGTCCTTCCGTCCCAAAGCAGGGGATGGGAAATGCTCTGCCTATGCTGTTTGCGGAGTAGGTAGCTTAGAGTCAAGTTTTACACTGAAGGACAAAGCGATTCCTAACATCCTTCTTGTCATTCCTGATTCGAGCTCATTGCTTCACCGCATGAGGAAGGCAGTGGCCCTGCACCTCATGCCCCTGCTGGAGCTCAGAGACCACCTGCACAGCATGGGCACGGGGGAAGGGGAGCAGGAAAAGAGATGGAGGGCCACGTAGGCAGAAGAAAGTCAGAAATCGGAGACAAACTGCTCTGAGATCACATGTGGTAGTGGGTTGGTACAGCGGCACTACCGGTGTGCTGATGGCACTCTCGTGATGCCAAAGCACAACCAGAACTGACAAGCATTGCAGCGGCAGTGCCTTGGAGCACCACAGTTCTTGCCCCAGCAGTGGGGCTCACACTCGTCTGCTGCACGAGGAACATGAGGTTCTGGGCAGTGTCAGATGCCTTTATTCCCCATGGCTTTCCAAAGAAGATGGAGCATTCCTGTCATCTATGAAACGGCACACAAAGCTTTAACCCAGGAGATCACACTGTGGCTTGGCTTTTTGTCTCCAGCTGTGGTCCACATTTCATGAAAAACATCTGGTGAAGGGAGCCTGCCAGAAAACTCTTGCCGATCTAAAACTGGATTACCTGGATCTCTATCTCATCCACTGGCCTTCAGGCTTCAAGGTACAGTAAAATGGCAATTCTGTTTACTTGCTTTCTTGGGTGGAATCTTCAGAGCTGCCAGCTATGCTTTCAGCACCACTGCTGTTCCTGTCCTGAAATACCACATCTCTTTGGACTGTCATTCTGTTCTGCTCTGGCCATATGAGCCAGGCTCTGGAATTGTGCCCACAAGTGCACTTCGTGCATGGTGTTTTCTGTCCTCTTGATAATGGGAGAGAAAGATCTAATTGATGGCAAGGACGCACTGATCCTGCCTGAATTAAAAGGATAATATGGTTCAAGATTTCACTATCTTATGATGAGTATTAAAGTGTGTGCATTTGTTTTAATGCCATCTTAGCTTCCTATGCTCCTCTTCGGTTTACTTACAAATCTAACTTCCCTAAAGGGAATGTTACAAACATTTTTATTCCACACTCACAGGCAGGAGAGGATCTGTTTCCCACAGATGAGAACGGCATGATTATACCCAGTAACACTGACCTCCTACAAACATGGGAGGTAAGTTCAACCACAGAAACAGTCCACTTCTCTCTGTCTTATACAGTCCATTCCACACTTTCATTGCATTCAACACTCTCCGAAATGTCCTTTCACACATGTACATTTACCTGGGAGGAAATCAAGGAAATACAAGGTAGATGGCTGCATGCTTGGTCATTACTTCCACACTACGGATCCCTGCATGCCTACATCACAGTGAGAGCCAAAATCTCTTTCAGGGAAGCTGCAGACCTTGCAGAAGATGGAAGAAGTTCTCAGCTTGACCATATCAACCATATCTCAGCTTGGTCCAATGCACCACAAGTCCTCAGGCAGTTCTTGTACTGCTCAAACACATTTTGCAGGAATAAAGACATAACAGGTTGTGATATCACCTACAGCCAGGAGCACAACCCTTCAGTGCTTGTACAGCAGCAAATTGTTGAGTAGCATTGTCCTTTTCCTCATGCATTTTTCACAGTGTCAAGGAGTTAGACTATGAGCTTGGAGCAGCTTGCACCCACATTTCTTCAGCAAGCGTTGCAGATCTGTATAGTTAATTTGTGCTTCTCTTGAAAACAAGGAACCGTGCCACAGAAGAGCATCTTCAAAATCCATCTTTGATACCAGGTGTTGACTTTGTTCCTCTTTCTGCTAGGCCATGGAAGAGCTGGTGGATGCTGGCCTGGTAAAAGCCATTGGCATCTCTAACTTCAACCACGAGCAGATTGAAAGAATCTTGAACAAGCCAGGACTGAAATACAAGCCTGCAAACAACCAGGTAAGATGATGAGTGACCCCCCTTATACAGCGTTCATTGACTATGAAGATCTGATGTGTTGAATGGGGATATGGAAAAGGACATCAATGTGAAGAAGGCATTTATCCTGAATCCAGCTCTGTGTGTATTTCTGCATACAAAAAGCACTGACATATTCACAACTTGTTGCACCTTGACGGACTGCAGTACACAAAGGCAGATGTATTTCCTCATGAAACGTTTCTGGAAGGATAAAGAAAACGGAGCTGAGTTTGATGCAAAAGGCAGACTCTAACTGCTTTCATTGTTAACTACTGGCACACAGCAATATCTCAGTGGTTCTGCCACCGTCATCCTCTGCATCCTTTTGTGTTTCCAGGTTGAATGCCATCCATACCTGACACAGGAGAAGCTGATCAACTACTGTCAATCCAAAGGGATTGCTGTGACAGCATACAGTCCTTTGGGCTCTCCTGACAGGCCACGGTAAGAATATCTGAAATTTTGAATTGGAGCTGGCAGGAATTTTGCAGGAACTATCGCTACTACAACTCCATTAATCATTCATCGTGATACAGAGATATCTATTGCTACGCTGGCTGTTCCTGTGGAGGTTTCTTGCCACTGACATTCTGATATTTGCTTAGGGTTAAGCTAGAGCATCCTTTACCTCTGGATGACCCCAGGATTAAAGAGATTGCAGCCAAGCACAACAAAACAGCAGCACAGGTAGGTGGATGCTGGACGGTGGGTACTGCTTCCCATAACTCTGTCATTAACAAAAATTAGACCTGAGGAGGAGATCAAATGTAAACGCATTCTCTACAAGTTGTGGCACTCCTCTGATTATTCCCAAATGCAGATTGTTCCTTGTGTGGCTCGCAATATGAGCTACTTTTGCTTCTTTGGCCATAAAAAAAGTAAAGATTCTTGACCCATCTTCAGGTATCTCTTTCCCTCTCAAGTTCTGTTGCAGAGAATGGCAGCCTCGTATAAATTACTGAAAGTCCAAGCAAGAAAGAAAATACACAAACTGTGTCCAAACCAGACTGGGGAGGAGGCCTCCATTCTGGTTACCCACCACTCTCCTTTTTGCTCATCACGGAGCCCTACCCGGGCCATAGGACAGGAATGACTTGAAATACTGCTATATAAAAGTGGCGGCACATACGGCAAACCACTATTGAGAACACTCAGCTTCTGTGGTAACACCACCTGTCTTCCCTCTGATTCAGTGGTCTCTTCCTGCAGGTTCTCCTTCGCTTCCATATCCAGAGAAACGTGATTGTGATCCCCAAGTCTGTCACACCACAGCGCATTGTGGAGAACTCCAAGGTGGGTGATTACGAGTAAGCTGGCATCACTTCTCCCTGCAGAGCAAACAGGAGTCCTTCCTCAGCCTTCCCAAGCCCTTCTCAGAAGAGAACAAAGGACGTTTTCTATCTGCTGGTTTACCTCTACTAAAGGATTATTCTGAGCAGGCTTGCAGGCCAAGATCAGTAACACAGCAGATCAACCTGACATAGAATATACAGTGCTCATAAAGAAGTTACTGTGTTCATTAAAAATGCAGTCCTCTATCTCTTAAGTCAGCAGTCCATGACGTAAAATGGATCTGCTGTCTCTCTTCCTCACGCTACTCCATTTCTTTCAAAGAGGTGATTTCCAGTATTTTCTCTTGTTAGGTCTTTGACTTTGAATTGACTAAAGAAGAAATGGCAACTCTTCTCAGCTTCAACAGGAACTGGAGGATGGGTTTATTGAGCCAGTAAGTGACATCGATTCTTTACTTTCAAGTCTTACCTCTTGAATTATCTCCACAGTGTGGTTTCTGTCAGAGCTGCTAGGTAGCATGAAATTCATTTTATCGACAAAATTTACTAATTCAAATAATAGAAGGTTTGTCCAAAAATACTTCTACAACAGACAAGTAAATATACTCATTTTGATTTCAATCAGTATGAAATCAAAGGAACGAAACAGCAGACCACAAACTCATTTTCAATTCAGTGTCCAGGGAACTCTCTAACTTCAAGCACAAAAGATGGGTTCTCATGGATCATTTTGCCTTTCTCCACATTAGAAAAATTGGGATGCATATCTTCACACATTCTTCCAGCAATTACACCATTCAGATCATAGAGTTATGGAATCATAAAATCACAGAATCACAGACTCATGGAATGGCTCAGGTTGGGAGGGACTTTAAAGATCCCCCTGTTCCAACACCTTCGCTATTGGCTGGGATGCCAGCCACTTCATCAGGCTACCCAGGGCCCCTTAAAATCCCCATTTAGCGACACCTCTCCGCACCAAACACACCTCCATCTAACACCTGCTTTAGTCATTAAAAGTACTTTCTCTTTTTGATTTCTTTCAGGGCCAGAACACACAAGGAGTACCCTTTCCATGCAGAATACTGATGCTGTTTGTAACCGGGCCTTCTCTAGACCCCTGGTGTTTCATGTGCCTCTCCCCTAGCTTTGAGTTCTGTATCCAGCTTCCTTACTTTGCCTGCCTTGATGCTCTCAATGAAGTCAGAGGATATTTACTCCATTGCTTCGATCCAATTTGGCTCTTTGGAAGATGGAAGGAGTATTGCCCAGCGGAACAAAATGTGGGATGTAATAATTTTCTGCTTATCAGAAGAGAGGAGGATTACAGAAGTATCTGGGCAGAACTGCTAAGTGGAAAATGAGGACAGTTTGAATTCTTGAACTACTATTCAGCAAATGCCTTCAGTCTTGCATCAGCACAAAGTAACTTTAAAGGGTAAAAGCATTACTGGATGAAATACTGGTGTAGGGGGGGTGGGGGGGAAGTATTCTTTCTGAAATTAAATAAACTATCTACGAATGTTAAACCTCTCTTCTTGGCTGATGGCTGGGATCTGTGGAACAAACTGGTCCTCGTTCTAACAGTTCAGCTCACACTTCTCTGCTGCGTGAGGAAAATGAGGTTCTGAGCACCTTGGGAAAATATGATCTGCTCTGTGCATGTCTCAAAGAATGTGTGGTCATGGGCTTTCATGGTTATCCTTTGGAAGGAAAATGGGAAACGGAGTTGATTGCAAAGTAGACATTTTTTGAAAAACCTCTGCTGAAATGAATCTGCTAGAGGACACCTGCCAGCTTGAAACTGTATTGCCTGGATCTCTACCTCATGCTCTGACCTTTGGGTTTCTAGGAATAGTAATGCACTTGGCTTTATCATGACCTCTTCTTCTGAAGACTTACTAGCTTTACTGCCCAATAACTGCTACCAATGACAAAGGTAATCACGGATTGGAAAAGTACCAGCATTGTTCTTGCCTGTGCATGGGTCTGTGTGGTTTCTTTTCCTGTAGGTGAGTCACCACTTTGAGGGGCCCAGCACAGATACGGCCTTGACTGGGATATGCTGGCGAGAAATACCGGATGGGTGCTGTTTCTTTCTTGGTCTAACACTCTGATTTTCTTTGTTTAACCAAAGAGATTTGGGAATGGGTGCCATGTCAGACACACTACAATAATTATCAGTACCCAACTTTCCACAAGATAACCATGTTGGGCAAGCTCTCCAGATTTTTCTCCATTTTCATGAAGAGAAACAAGGAATATCAGGCAGAATGCGTTCAGGCCTTGTCTTGCATCATGAATAGTGACTTCATTGCGCTCTGCTAGGCCATGGCAGAGCTGGTCGATGCTGCTCTGCTAAAAGCCACTGGAACTTCCAGCATTAACCGCGAGCAGAATGAAAGAATCCAAAACAAGCCAGGACTGGATTATAACCCTGCGATCAACCAAGCTGATAAGTGCGAAACCAGGCGCACAGTTCTCAGGGATTATGAAGATCTGATTAAAGTTGCTTGAGGACGTGGAAAGAGGGAGAACAAAGTGGACACTCCACGTACTCCAAATGCCATTCTATCGAGAATTCTGGGTAGAAATGCCATCTGAAATCCAGGAAGAGAACTCTCTGATGGAGCAAATAGGAGCAAATATTCCCTGGGCTGCATGTAAAATATACAATAAATTCTATGTATATAAGTTACAAAGCATTTTAAATGTAGTTTTTCTTGAAACATAAAATTGAGAGCAACAAGAACATACAACTAGTCGGATGTTTGACCTTGTTTTGTGAATCTCAGTCTGGTGTGAAAATCAGGCTGGCTCGAGGGCAGTGGCTGCCATTCATCGTGAGTTGTCTAGGTGTTCGTCAGAGATTTTTGATGAAATATTATTTTTCCTGTGCTTCATCCTTGACAATAATTGTTCACAAATGCACACACTGCCAAAAAATGATGACATGAATAAGATGTGACTGTGAATCGAGGGATATTTTTCTCTGGTAAAATATGGCTTATGAATGTCTTGTATAGAGACACAACCAAAGTTTTTCTTTCAGTTGAATGTCTGACTGCAACGCCATAGATTTCATGTGAAAAAATTGCTAGTAATAAATTTGATTGAAAACAAATTCACAAGTATACTCAAATAGGATAATATTTTGTTCTAAATTTTGAAACCAGTTCTCATATTTCTTTATCAAAATGAAAGCAGGGCTGCATATTTTCCATTGTTTACAGCACTGTCTTTAGCCAATGTATCAAAATGCGTGAAATCATCTGTCATAACGTGAGCCTGCCACAATTTACTTTTCATTTCAAATGCTGTTATTGTCTGAAACATAGCACAGATGAAAGGGATTTCCACCCCAGGGACGCACCTTTAACTCATTTAAATGAGTAGCCAAATCCAACAAAAATGCTAAATCTGTGAGCCGTTTTTGATCTTCACGTTCTGGCACAAATTTTCCTCTTGATCACAGAAGGATTTGTTTTCACTTTGCAAATCATCACGTTTTTTCAGCACTTTACCTCGACTTAGCCACCTTCCTTCAGAAAAGGAAATGATGGCCTCACAATCACCACGCATACTTTTAAGGAACTCTTCAAACTAACAATAATACAGACCCTTGGATTTGTGAAATTCACAGCTTGGATGACCATTTGTACAATGGCATCTATTCTTAGAGCTTTTGCACAGAAATTTACTTGCTGTCTAGTCACTGAATCATAGAATGGCTTGGGTTGGAAGGGACCTCAAGAATTATTAGGTTCCACTCCCTAGCCACATGTAGGGCTGCCAGCGGCTACATCAAGATTGCCCAGAGACCCCTCCAACCTGGCCTTCATCACCTCCAGGGAAGAGGTATCCTCAACTTCTCTGGCCAACCTGTTCCAGCGCTTCACCACTCTCTCAGTAAAGAACTTCTCCCTGACATCTAATCTGAATCTCCCTCCTTTTTGTTTAAAACCTTTCCCCTCTGGTCCTATCGCTATTTACCCATACAAAAAGTTGATTTCCCTCATGTTCATAAACTCTCTTTGAAATCTGGAAGGCCACAATCAGGTCTTCTTGTAGTCTTCTCTTTTCCAGGCTAGTTCCTTCAGCAAGGAACCTTCAACAAGCCCAGTTCCTTCAGCCTATCTACATAGGAGACGTGCTCCAACATAGGAGAGGCGCTGATGCAGTGGTAGTTCATCAAACATTGAGATACTGGTGGCAACTGCATCATCTTCTATTAATTCTATAAGTCCCTTTTTTGTACCATCCCTGGGACACCACCAGTAGCTCTACCAGACATTTTGACAAAGGTGAAAGAAAACTGCTCTAATGCACTTTTTTCACTGTTTCATAGAAATCAATCTGTGCCTTTCAATGGCACCAAAGAAGCAATTTCTTCATTGGCATTATATTTGTCATCAATACCTCTAAGGAAAATGACAAACTGAGCTGTGTCTGTAGCACTAGCACTTTCATCTATCGTCAAAGTGTAAAATTTGAAATTAGCAGCTTCACTCTCCAATTTTTTTTGATAGGTTTTCCGGTTTCTTCAGTTCACCTGGCTACAGTCAGGTGAGACAAACTGATTTTAGAAAAATCCCTTGTTTTATCAGGACACATTGTATCGGCCCTGCTTTTCCCACATTGCTTAACAAACTCGCCATCAGATTTGCTATGTCGTAAGAAGATTTTATAACAGAGTCTATTTGAGTATTCACTTATTTTTAAATATTTTCTTGAGGTGACAGATGTTGACTCAGTTCCAATATTTTGTCTTTACAATGCATTCCTCAATATGCATCAAATGCACGTTTCTGCAAAGGTATTCTGAAATTGTCCTTTTTGAAAACTGACGTGACTTCCTTGCAAAAGAACCACAGTGCCATATTATTATTTGTCAGCACTGCACAGCACCCACCTTGCGTTACGGGGCAAGGCCAGGCTGCTCAGCAGGGCAGAGCTGACACCATGATGATGCAGCAGCAGGGCACAGGATGCAGGATGGACATGCTTGCTGAAGCCTGTACCAATAAACTGGAAGAATTACAAGCGAAAAGAACAATTCACAAGAAGAAAGTTGCTCCTCTTAAGATCGCAAAAACACCAAGGATACACTTTGACTTCTGAACTTAACCACACGTGCTTTGCATGAACTTCAGCAGCAACGTTTACCGTGTGCCTCACTTCCTGTTCTGTGAAGTGCAGGAATATTACCTGTGGCAAAGGGAACAACTTCATTCTGTTGCCCCAGGTATCTCTCACCATCCACCTGCACCAGCACTTAGGGACACCAGGCTCTGGCAGGCCAAAACAGACAACGGTGGGACAGAGGCACAGGCCCTGCCTTCACCTGAGTCTTCCAGCTGTGAGTGCGGCAGCACAGGATGGCTCTATGAGAAATTCCATGCCATACCTAGGGCTCCGCTTGGATGAATTTTTGTGGGGCAACCTCCGGCTTTAATAACGCCAAGTCATAGGGCAAAGTGCCACTAACTCAAACAGGCAGTAACCAACTGGGAGAAGTCTATAAGTGTTGCAAATCACAATCAAAATGTATGCAAACAACTGGGCCGAGCGGCAAGGCCCTGCACAAGCACAAACCAAACCAGAGAACAGCAACACTCATTATGATGTGAGTAATATTATGACTCTCCTTATGATAAAGAAATGGACTGGGAGTCAAAGTTTATGGGGTGTCCACAGCAATTACTTCTGCTGACAATCACTTCCATAATTCCAGAATGATTTCAGCTTGCACATTAACTCATGTCAGTTGAGAATAAAACACAGCAGTGTTGCTCGTCACGTGAGAGCTCAGAGCGCAAGCGCAGCTCCACCATCCTCCCCCCGCCCAGGGGCAGCACAGCCACTATTAAACAGGCTGGGCAGGAAGCGGCCACAGCACAGCCAGCCTGCAGCGTGAGGAGCCATGGCGACCTACGTGCAGCTGAACACTGGAGCCAAGATGCCCATCCTGGGGCTGGGCACCTGGAAGGTAACAGCTTGACAGAAAAGCACTCGTACTGCAGAGCTCCCTGGCACCGACATGGCTTGCTTCTGCTCTGCCTGGCTGCGGGACTGAGCCTGTGTGAGAGAGGAGCTACAGAGTAATGGCAGGAGGAGGGATTTGAGTTTCAGAGCACTCATCTTGCAAAAAAAATAACATCAGGGAGGGTTACTTTCTGTAAGGTAGCTTTCCCATTCTTCTTTTGCTAGGAAACAGGTATTCAAACTGCAGCGATCTGAGCTTTTTAAGAAATTGTTGTTGTTTTCAGTCCCCACCAGGACAAGTGACAGCTGCAGTGATGGCTGCAATCGATGCTGGATATCGCCACTTTGATGGTGCCTATGTGTACCGGAATGAGAGGGAGGTTGGGGATGGGATCCAGCAGAAAATCAAGGAAGGCGTTGTGAAACGAGAGGACCTCTTCATTGTCAGTAAGGTAAACACCTGATGTCCTTCCGTCCCAAAGCAGGGGATGGGAAATGCTCTGCCTATGCTGTTTGCGGAGTAGGTAGCTTAGAGTCAAGTTTTACACTGAAGGACAAAGCGATTCCTAACATCCTTCTTGTCATTCCTGATTCGAGCTCATTGCTTCACCGCATGAGGAAGGCAGTGGCCCTGCACCTCATGCCCCTGCTGGAGCTCAGAGACCACCTGCACAGCATGGGCACGGGGGAAGGGGAGCAGGAAAAGAGATGGAGGGCCACGTAGGCAGAAGAAAGTCAGAAATCGGAGACAAACTGCTCTGAGATCACATGTGGTAGTGGGTTGGTACAGCGGCACTACCGGTGTGCTGATGGCACTCTCGTGATGCCAAAGCACAACCAGAACTGACAAGCATTGCAGCGGCAGTGCCTTGGAGCACCACAGTTCTTGCCCCAGCAGTGGGGCTCACACTCGTCTGCTGCACGGGGAACATGAGGTTCTGGGCAGTGTCAGATGCCTTTATTCCCCATGGCTTTCCAAAGAAGATGGAGCATTCCTGTCATCTATGAAACGGCACACAAAGCTTTAACCCAGGAGATCACACTGTGGCTTGGCTTTTTGTCTCCAGCTGTGGTCCACATTTCATGAAAAACATCTGGTGAAGGGAGCCTGCCAGAAAACTCTTGCCGATCTAAAACTGGATTACCTGGATCTCTATCTCATCCACTGGCCTTCAGGCTTCAAGGTACAGTAAAATGGCAATTCTGTTTACTTGCTTTCTTGGGTGGAATCTTCAGAGCTGCCAGCTATGCTTTCAGCACCACTGCTGTTCCTGTCCTGAAATACCACATCTCTTTGGAGCTGTCATTCTGTTCTGCTCTGGCCATATGAGCCAGGCTCTGGAATTGTGCCCACAAGTGCACTTCGTGCATAGTGTTTTCTGTCCTCTTGATAATGGGAGAGAAAGATCTAATTGATGGCAAGGATGCACTGATCCTGCCTGAATTAAAAGGATAATATGGTTCAAGATTTCACTATCTTATGATGAGTATTAAAGTGTGTGCATTTGTTTTAATGCCATCTTAGCTTCCTTTGCTCCTCTTTGGTTTACTTACAAATCTAACTTCCCTAAAGGGAATGTTACAAACATTTTTATTCCACACTCACAGGCAGGAGAGGATCTGTTTCCCACAGATGAGAACGGCATGATTATACCCAGTAACACTGACCTCCTACAAACATGGGAGGTAAGTTCAACCACAGAAACAGTCCACTTCTCTCTGTCTTATACAGTCCATTCCACACTTTCATTGCATTCAACACTCTCAGAAATGTCCTTTCACACATGTACATTTACCTGGGAGGAAATCAAGGAAATACAAGGTAGATGGCTGCATGCTTGGTCATTACTTCCACGCTACAGATCCCTGCATGCCTACATCACAGTGAGAGCCAAAATCTCTTTCAGGGAAGCTGCAGACCTTGCAGAAGATGGAAGAAGTTCTCAGCTTGACCATATCAACCATATCTCAGCTTGGTCCAATGCACCACAAGTCCTCAGGCAGTTCTTGTACTGCTCAAACACATTTTGCAGGAATAAAGACATAACAGGTTGTGATTATCACCTACAGCCAGGAGCACAACCCTTCAGTGCTTGTACAGCAGCAAATTGTTGAGTAGCATTGTCCTTTTCCTCATGCATTTTTCACAGTGTCAAGGAGTTAGGCTATGAGCTTGGAGCAGCTTGCACCCACATTTCTTCAGCAAGCGTTGCAGATCTGTATAGTTAATTTGTGCTTCTCTTGAAAACAAGGAACCGTGCCACAGAACAGCATCTTCAAAATCCATCTTCGATACCAGGGGTTGACTTTGTTCCTCTTTCTGCTAGGCCATGGAAGAGCTGGTGGATGCTGGCCTGGTAAAAGCCATTGGCATCTCCAACTTCAACCACGAGCAGATTGAAAGAATCTTGAACAAGCCAGGACTGAAATACAAGCCTGCAAACAACCAGGTAAGATGACGACTGACCCCCCGTATACAGCGTTCATTGACTATGAAGACCTGATGTGTTGAATGGGGATATGGAAAAGGACATCAATGTGAAGAAGGCATTTATTCTGAATCCAGCTCTGTGTGTATTTCTGCATACAAAAAGCACTGACATATTCACAACTTGTTGCACCTTGACGGACTGCAGTACACAAAGGCAGATGTATTTCCTCATGAAACGTTTCTGGAAGGATAAAGAAAACGGGGCTGAGTTTGATGCAAAAGGCAGACTCTAACTGCTTTCATTGCTAACTACTGGCACACAGCAATATCTCAGTAGTTCTGCCACCATCATCCTCTGCATCCTCTTGTGTTTCCAGATTGAATGCCATCCATACCTGACACAGGAGAAGCTGATCAACTACTGTCAATCCAAAGGGATTGCTGTGACAGCATACAGTCCCTTTGGCTCTCCTGACAGACCATGGTAAGATCACCAGCATTTTGCAAGGGAGCTGGCATGAATTTTGCTCGAACTACTCCTTCTAGAACTCCAGTAATCATTATCCATTAGCAAGATGCAGATCTGTTGCAATGCTGGCTGTTCCTATGGAGGTTTCTTGCCACTGATCTTCTGTTCTCTGTGTAGGGCTAAGCCAGAGGATCCTTCTCTTCTAGATGACCCCAAGATTAAGGAGATTGCAGCCAAGCACAACAAAACAGCAGCACAGGTATGTGGGAGCTGGATGGTGGGTACTGCTTCCTGTAACACAGTCATTAAAAAAATTACACCTGAGAAGCAGATAAAGCCTAAATCCATTCTCTGCAAGCTGTAGCACTCCTCTGATTTTTCCCTAACAATGCAGATTGTTCCTTCTATGTCCTGCAATATGGCAATTGTTTCTTCTGCCATCAACCAAGAAAAGTTCATTGTTCCATCTGCAGGCATCCTTTCTCACCACAAGTCCTGTTACAGAAAATGAATTGCAGAATTGTAGAACCGATTGTGTTGGAAGAGACTCTTGAAGGTCATTTAGTCCAACCCCTGCACTGAACAGAGACATCTTCAGCTAGGTCAGCCTGGGCCAGCCTGATTGTGAATGCCTCCAAGGACCAGGAATATACCACGCCTCTGAGCAACCACTTCCAGTGCTTCAATACCCTTACTGTAAAAAAAAAATTCTCCCTATACCCAATCAAAATTGCTCACTCTTTTAGTTTGAAATCATTGTGAAGTTTTGCTTAAATTACTGACAGTCCATCTAAGGAAGAAAATAACTGAATGTCCCAAAACCAGATTGGAGAGGAAGTCTCCCATGTGGGGATCCACCACTTAGCCCTTTGCTCTTCAGGAAGCGCTATACAGGCCACAGGACAGGAATGACTCGAAAGGCATCTCTACAAAAGTGGCTGCAGCACAGGCAAACTGCTGTTAAACACACTCAGTTTCTATGGCAACACCTCCACTTGTCTTCTTCTCTCTCATTCAGTGGTCTCTTCCTGCAGGTTCTCCTTCGCTTCCATATCCAGAGAAACGTGATTGTGATCCCCAAGTCTGTCACACCACAGCGCATTGTGGAGAACTTCAAGGTGGGTGATTATGAGTAAGCTGGCATCACTTCTCCCTGCAGAGCAAACAGGGGTCCTTCCTCAGCCTTTCCAAGCCCTTCTCAGAAAAGAACAAGGGACGTTTTCTATCTGCTGGTTTACCTCTACTAAAGGATTATTCTGAGCAGGCTTGCAGGCCAAGATCAGTAACACAGCAGATCAACCTGACATAGAATATACAGTGCTCATAAAGAAGTTACTGTGTTCATTAAAAATGCAGTCCTCTATCTCTTAAGTCAGCAGTCCATGACGTAAAATGGATCTGCTGTCTCTCTTCCTCACACTACTCCATTTCTTTCAAAGAGGTGATTTCCAGTATTTTCCCTTGTTAGGTCTTTGACTTTGAATTGACTAAAGAAGAGATGGCAACTCTTCTCAGCTTCAACAGGCGCTGGAGGATGGGTGTAGTGAGCCAGTAAGTGACATCGATTCTTTACTTTCAAGTCTTACCTCTTGAATTATCTCCACAGTGTGGTTTCTGTCAGAGCTGCTAGGTAGCATGAAATTCAATTGACAAAATTTA
This sequence comes from Tympanuchus pallidicinctus, assembly GCF_026119805.1. NCBI lineage: Eukaryota > Metazoa > Chordata > Aves > Galliformes > Phasianidae > Tympanuchus > Tympanuchus pallidicinctus. Next base: position 2,471,129 of record NW_026294802.1, read on the forward strand.
CTAATTCAAATAATAGAAGGTTTGTCCAAAAATGCTTCTACAACAGACAAGTAAATATACTCATTTTGATTTCAATCAGTATGAAATCAAAGGAACGAAACAGCAGACCACAAACTCATTTTCAATTCAGTGTCCAGGGAACTCTCTAACTTCAAGCACAAAAGATGGGTTCTCATGGATCATTTTGCCTTTCTCCACATTAGAAAAATTGGGATGCATATCTTCACACATTCTTCCAGCAATTACACCATTCAGATCATAGAGTTATGGAATCATAAAATCACAGAATCACAGACTCATGGAATGGCTCAGGTTGGGAGGGACCTTAAAGATCCCCCTGTTCCAACACCTTCGCTATTGGCTGGGATGCCAGCCACTTCATCAGGCTACCCAGGGCCCCTTAAAATCCCCATTTAGCGACACCTCTCCGCACCAAACACACCTCCATCTAACACCTGCTTTAGTCATTAAAAGTACTTTCTCTTTTTGATTTCTTTCAGGGCCAGAACACACAAGGAGTACCCTTTCCATGCAGAATACTGATGCTGTTTGTAACCGGGCCTTCTCTAGACCCCTGGTGTTTCATGTGCCTCTCCCCTAGCTTTGAGTTCTGTATCCAGCTTCCTTACTTTGCCTGCCTTGATGCTCTCAATGAAGTCAGAGGATATTTACTCCATTGCTTCGATCCAATTTCGCTCTTTGGAAGATGGAAGGAGTATTGCCCAGCGGAACAAGATGTGGGATGTAATAATTTTCTGCTTATCAGAAGAGAGGAGGATTACAGAAGTATCTGGGCAGAACTGCTAAGTGGAAAATGAGGACAGTTTGAATTCTTGAACTACTATTCAGCAAATGCCTTCAGTCTTGCATCAGCACAAAGTAACTTTAAAGGGTAAAAGCATTACTGGATGAAATACTGGTGTAGGGGGGGTGGGGGGGAAGTATTCTTTCTGAAATTAAATAAACTATCTACGAATGTTAAACCTCTCTTCTTGGCTGATGGCTGGGACCTGTGGAACAAACTGGTCCTCGTTCTAACAGTTCAGCTCACACTTCTCTGCTGCGTGAGGAAAATGAGGTTCTGAGCACCTTGGGAAAATATGATCTGCTCTGTGCATGTCTCAAAGAATGTGTGGTCATGGGCTTTCATGGTTATCCTTACGAAGGAAAATGGGAAACGGAGTTGATTGCAAAGTAGACATTTTTTGAAAAACCTCTGCTGAAATGAATCTGCTAGAGGACACCTGCCAGCTTGAAACTGTATTGCCTGGATCTCTACCTCATGCTCTGACCTTTGGGTTTCTAGGAATAGTAATGCACTTGGCTTTATCATGACCTCTTCTTCTGAAGACTTACTAGCTTTACTGCCCAATAACTGCTACCAATGACAAAGGTAATCACGGATTGGAAAAGTACCAGCATTGTTCTTGCCTGTGCATGGGTCTGTGTGGTTTCTTTTCCTGTAGGTGAGTCACCACTTTGAGGGGCCCAGCACAGATACGGCCTTGACTGGGATATGCTGGCGAGAAATACCGGATGGGTGCTGTTTCTTTCTTGGTCTAACACTCTGAATTTCTTTGTTTAACCAAAGAGATTTGGGAATGGGTGCCATGTCAGACACACTACAATAATTATCAGTACCCAACTTTCCACAAGATAACCATGTTGGGCAAGCTCTCCAGATTTTTCTCCATTTTCATGAAGAGAAACAAGGAATATCAGGCAGAATGCGTTCAGGCCTTGTCTTGCATCATGAATAGTGACTTCATTGCGCTCTGCTAGGCCATGGCAGAGCTGGTCGATGCTGCTCTGCTAAAAGCCACTGGAACTTCCAGCATTAACCGCGAGCAGAATGAAAGAATCCAAAACAAGCCAGGACTGGATTATAACCCTGCGATCAACCAAGCTGATAAGTGCGAAACCAGGCGCACAGTTCTCAGGGATTATGAAGATCTGATTAAAGTTGCTTGAGGACGTGGAAAGAGGGAGAACAAAGTGGACACTCCACGTACTCCAAATGCCATTCTATCGAGAATTCTGGGTAGAAATGCCATCTGAAATCCAGGAAGAGAACTCTCTGATGGAGCAAATAGGAGCAAATATTCCCTGGGCTGCATGTAAAATATACAATAAATTCTATGTATATAAGTTACAAAGCATTTTAAATGTAGTTTTTCTTGAAACATAAAATTGAGAGCAACAAGAACATACAACTAGTCGGATGTTTGACCTTGTTTTGTGAATCTCAGTCTGGTGTGAAAATCAGGCTGGCTCGAGGGCAGTGGCTGCCATTCATCGTGAGTTGTCTAGGTGTTCGTCAGAGATTTTTGATGAAATATTATTTTTCCTGTGCTTCATCCTTGACAATAATTGTTCACAAATGCACACACTGCCAAAAAATGATGACATGAATAAGATGTGACTGTGAATCGAGGGATATTTTTCTCTGGTAAAATATGGCTTATGAATGTCTTGTATAGAGACACAACCAAAGTTTTTCTTTCAGTTGAATGTCTGACTGCAACGCCATAGATTTCATGTGAAAAAATTGCTAGTAATAAATTTGATTGAAAACAAATTCACAAGTATACTCAAATAGGATAATATTTTGTTCTAAATTTTGAAACCAGTTCTCATATTTCTTTATCAAAATGAAAGCAGGGCTGCATATTTTCCATGGTTTACAGCACTGTCTTTAGCCAATGTATCAAAATGCATGAAATCATCTGTCATAACGTGAGCCTGCCACAATTTACTTTTCATTTCAAATGCTGTTATTGTCTGAAACATAGCACAGATGAAAGGGATTTCCACCCCAGGGACGCACCTTTAACTCATTTAAATGAGCAGCCAAATCCAACAAAAATGCTAAATCTGTGAGCCGTTTTTGATCTTCACGTTCTGGCACAATTTTTCCTCTTGATCACAGAAGGATTTGTTTTCACTTTGCAAATCATCACGTTTTTTCAGCACTTTACCTCGACTTAGCCACCTTCCTTCAGAAAAGGAAATGATGGCCTCACAATCACCACGCATACTTTTAAGGAACTCTTCAAACTAACAATAATACAGACCCTTGGATTTGTGAAATTCACAGCTTGGATGACCATTTGTACAATGGCATCTATTCTTAGAGCTTTTGCACAGAAATTTACTTGCTGTCTAGTCACTGAATCATAGAATGGCTTGGGTTGGAAGGGACCTCAAGGATTATTAGGTTCCACTCCCTAGCCACATGTAGGGCTGCCAGCGGCTACATCAAGATTGCCCAGAGACCCCTCCAACCTGGCCTTCATCACCTCCAGGGACGAGGCATCCTCAACTTCTCTGGCCAACCTGTTCCTTCACCACTCTCTCAGTAAAGAACTTCTCCCTGACATCTAATCTGAATCTCCCTCCTTTTTGTTTAAAACCTTTCCCCTCTGGTCCTATCGCTATTTACCCATACAAAAAGTTGATTTCCCTCATGTTCATAAACTCTCTTTGAAATCTGGAAGGCCACAATCAGGTCTTCTTGTAGTCTTCTCTTTTCCAGGCTAGTTCCTTCAGCAAGGAACCTTCAACAAGCCCAGTTCCTTCAGCCTATCTACATAGGAGACGTGCTCCAACATAGGAGAGGCGCTGATGCAGTGGTAGTTCATCAAACATTGAGATACTGGTGGCAACTGCATCATCTTCTATTAATTCTATAAGTCCCTTTTTTGTACCATCCCTGGGACACCACCAGTAGCTCTACCAGACGTTTTGACAAAGGTGAAAGAAAACTGCTCTAATGCACTTTTTTCACTGTTTCATAGAAATCAATCTGTGCCTTTCAATGGCACCAAAGAAGCAATTTCTTCATTGGCATTATATTTGTCATCAATACCTCTAAGGAAAATGACAAACTGAGCTGTGTCTGTAGCACTAGCACTTTCATCTATCGTCAAAGTGTAAAATTTGAAATTAGCAGCTTCACTCTCCAATTTTTTTTGATAGGTTTTCCGGTTTCTTCAGTTCACCTGGCTACAGTCAGGTGAGACAAACTGATTTTAGAAAAATCCCTTGTTTTATCAGGACACATTGTATCGGCCCTGCTTTTCCCACATTGCTTAACAAACTCGCCATCAGATTTGCTATGCCGTAAGAAGATTTTATAACAGAGTCTATTTGAGTATTCACTTATTTTTAAATATTTTCTTGAGGTGACAGACGTTGACTCAGTTCCAATATTTTGTCTTTACAATGCATTCCTCGACATGCATCAAATGCACGTTTCTGCAAAGGTATTCTGAAATTGTCCTTTTTGAAAACTGACGTGACTTCCTTGCAAAAGAACCACAGTGCCATATTATTATTTGTCAGCACTGCACAGCACCCACCTTGCGTTACGGGGCAAGGCCAGGCTGCTCAGCAGGGCAGAGCTGACACCATGATGATGCAGCAGCAGGGCACAGGATGCAGGATGGACATGCCTGCTGAAGCCTGTACCAATAAACTGGAAGAATTACAAGCGAAAAGAACAATTCACAAGAAGAAAGTTGCTCCTCTTAAGATCGCAAAAACACCAAGGATACACTTTGACTTCTGAACTTAACCACACGTGCTTTGCATGAACTTCAGCAGCAACGTTTACCGTGTGCCTCACTTCCTGTTCTGTGAAGTGCAGGAATATTACCTGTGGCAAAGGGAACAACTTCATTCTGTTGCCCCAGGTATCTCTCACCATCCACCTGCACCAGCACTTAGGGACACCAGGCTCTGGCAGGCCAAAACAGACAACGGTGGGACAGAGGCACAGGCCCTGCCTTCACCTGAGTCTTCCAGCTGTGAGTGCGGCAGCACAGGATGGCTCTATGAGAAATTCCATGCCATACCTAGGGCTCCGCTTGGATGAATTTTTGTGGGGCAACCTCCGGCTTTAATAACGCCAAGTCATAGGGCAAAGTGCCACTAACTCAAACAGGCAGTAACCAACTGGGAGAAGTCTATAAGTGTTGCAAATCACAATCAAAATGTATGCAAACAACTGGGCCGAGCGGCAAGGCCCTGCACAAGCACAAACCAAACCAGAGAACAGCAACACTCATTATGATGTGAGTAATATTATGACTCTCCTTATGATAAAGAAATGGACTGGGAGTCAAAGTTTATGGGGTGTCCACAGCAATTACTTCTGCTGGCAATTACTTCCATAATTCTAGAATGATTTCAGCTTGCACATTAGATAACACAGCAGTGTTGCTCGTCACGTGAGAGCTCAGAGTGCAAGCACAGCTCCGCCATCCTCCCCCCGCACAGCCACTATTAAACAGGCTGGGCAGGAAGCGGCCACAGCACAGCCAGCCTGCAGCGTGAGGAGCCATGGCGACCTACGTGCAGCTGAACACTGGAGCCAAGATGCCCATCCTGGGGCTGGGCACCTGGAAGGTAACAGCTTGACAGAAAAGCACTCGTACTGCAGAGCTCCCTGGCACCGACATGGCTTGCTTCTGCTCTGCCTGGCTGCGGGACTGAGCCTGTGTGAGAGAGGAGCTACAGAGTAATGGCAGGAGGAGGGATTTGAGTTTCAGAGCACCCATCTTGCAAAAAAAATAACATCAGGGAGGGTTACTTTCTGTAAGGTAGCTTTCCCATTCTTCTTTTGCTAGGAAACAGGTATTCAAACTGCAGTGATCTGAGCTTTTTAAGAAATTGTTGTTGTTTTCAGTCCACACCAGGACAAGTGACAGCTGCAGTGATGGCTGCAATCGATGCTGGATATCGCCACTTCGATGGTGCCTATGTGTACCGGAATGAGAGGGAGGTTGGGGATGGGATCCAGCAGAAAATCAAGGAAGGCGTTGTGAAACGAGAGGACCTCTTCATTGTCAGTAAGGTAAACATCTGATGTCCTTCCGTCCCAAAGCAGGGGATGGGAAATGCTCTGCCTATGCTGTTTGCGAAGTAGGTAGCTTAGAGTCAAGTTTTACACTGAAGGACAAAGCGATTCCTAACATCCTTCTTGTCATTCCTGATTCGAGCTCATTGCTTCACCGCATGAGGAAGGCAGTGGCCCTGCACCTCATGCCCCTGCTGGAGCTCAGAGACCACCTGCACAGCATGGGCACGGGGGAAGGGGAGCAGGAAAAGAGATGGAGGGCCACGTAGGCAGAAGAAAGTCAGAAATCGGAGACAAACTGCTCTGAGATCACATGTGGTAGTGGGTTGGTACAGCGGCACTACCGGTGTGCTGATGGCACTCTCGTGATGCCAAAGCACAACCAGAACTGACAAGCATTGCAGCGGCAGTGCCTTGGAGCACCACAGTTCTTGCCCCAGCAGTGGGGCTCACACTCGTCTGCTGCACGGGGAACATGAGGTTCTGGGCAGTGTCAGATGCCTTTATTCCCCATGGCTTTCCAAAGAAGATGGAGCATTCCTGTCATCTATGAAACGGCACACAAAGCTTTAACCCAGGAGATCACACTGTGGCTTGGCTTTTTGTCTCCAGCTGTGGTCCACATTTCATGAAAAACATCTGGTGAAGGGAGCCTGCCAGAAAACTCTTGCCGATCTAAAACTGGATTACCTGGATCTCTATCTCCTCCACTGGCCTTTAGGCTTGAAGGTACAGTAAAATGGCAATTCTGTTTACTTGCTTTCTTGGGTGGAATCTTCAGAGCTGCCAGCTATGCTTTCAGTGCCACTGCTGTTCCTGTCCTGAAATACCACATCTCTTTGGACTGTCATTCTGTTCTGCTCTGGCCATATGAGCCAGGCTCTGGAATTCTTCCCGTGAGCACTGTGTGTGCACGGTGTCCCCTTTGATAACAGGATTGTAAAACCTTACACCAAGCTCAGGCCTCTCAGCTGCAACAAGAAGGTATTCTGCTATCCCTCACACAACTACAATGCGTTAATTTCAAATGTAACCTCCACAGAATTCAGTAGAATGTCCTGCCTTTATTGGAACACTTGTTGGCAAGAAGGCCTTGACTTTCCTTGAATTAAAAAGAAGAAATGGTACAGGACTTAATTATCTTACAATGAGAATAAACATGTTTGGTTTTATTTTTTGCATGTACTATTAGCTTTGCTTCCTACACTCCTGTTTGATATCCTCACAATGCTAGCTACCCTAATGGGATTGTGACAAGCATTTTTATTCCACACTCACAGGCAGGAGAGGATCTGTTTCCCACAGATGAGAACGGCATGGTTATACCCAGTAACTCTGACCTTCTACAAACATGGGAGGTAAGTTCAACCACAGAAACAGTCCACTTCTCTCTGTCTTATACAGTCCTTTCCACACTTTCATTGCATTCAACACTCTCCGAAATGTCCTTTCACACATGTACATTTACCTGGGAGGAAATCAAGGAAATACAAGGTAGATGGCTGCATGCTTGGTCATTACTTCCACACTACGGATCCCTGCATGCCTACATCACAGTGAGAGCCAAAATCTCTTTCAGGGAAGCTGCAGACCTTGCAGAAGATGGAAGAAGTTCTCAGCTTGACCATATCAACCATATCTCAGCTTGGTCCAATGCACCACAAGTCCTCAGGCAGTTCTTGTACTGCTCAAACATATTTTGCAGGAATAAAGACATAACAGGTTGTGATATCACCTACAGCCAGGAGCACAACCCTTCAGTGCTTGTACAGCAGCAAATTGTTGAGTAGCATTGTCCTTTTCCTCATGCATTTTTCACAGTGTCAAGGAGTTAGGCTATGAGCTTGGAGCAGCTTGCACCCACATTTCTTCAGCAAGCGTTGCAGATCTGTATAGTTAATTTGTGCTTCTCTTGAAAACAAGGAACCGTGCCACAGAAGAGCATCTTCAAAATCCATCTTCGATACCAGGGGTTGACTTTGTTCCTCTTTCTGCTAGGCCATGGAAGAGCTGGTGGATGCTGGCCTGGTAAAAGCCATTGGCATCTCCAACTTCAACCACGAGCAGATTGAAAGAATCTTGAACAAGCCAGGACTGAAATACAAGCCTGCAAACAACCAGGTAAGATGACGACTGACCCCCCTTATACAGCGTTCATTGACTATAAAGACCTGATGTGTTGAATGGGGATATGGAAAAGGACATCAATGTGAAGAAGGCATTTATTCTGAATCCAGCTCTGTGTGTATTTCTGCATACAAAAAGCACTGACATATTCACCATTTGTCTCTCGATCAGATGGACCAATGTTTGCAAATGCAGACGTAGTTCTTCCAGAAACATTCTTTCTGTTAGGATAAAACATGGCTAAGTTAAACCTCTGCAGACTAACTGTGTAAAAAATTTACATGGTAATAGGTTTACAAGAGAAAATGAAGGACATGTCATCCAAGACATTACCCCGTTTGTGCAAAAGGCAGACTCTAACTGCTTTCATTGCTAACTACTGGCACACAGCAATATCTCAGTGGTTCTGCTACCATCATCCTCTGCATCCTCTTTTGTTTCCAGATTGAATGCCATCCATACCTGACACAGGAGAAGCTGATCAACTACTGTCAATCCAAAGGGATTGCTGTGACAGCATACAGTCCCTTTGGCTCTCCTGACAGACCATGGTAAGATCACCAGCATTTTGCAAGGGAGCTGGCATGAATTTTGCTCGAACTACTCCTTCTAGAACTCCAGTAATCATTATCCATTAGCAAGATGCAGATCTGTTGCAATGCTGGCTGTTCCTATGGAGGTTTTTGCCACTGATCTTCTGTTCTCTGTGTAGGGCTAAGCCAGAGGATCCTTCTCTTCTAGATGACCCCAAGATTAAGGAGATTGCAGCCAAGCACAACAAAACAGCAGCACAGGTATGTGGGAGCTGGATGGTGGGTACTGCTTCCTGTAACACAGTCATTAAAAAAATTACACCTGAGAAGCAGATAAAGCCTAAATCCATTCTCTGCAAGCTGTAGCACTCCTCTGATTTTTCCCTAACAATGCAGATTGTTCCTTCTATGTCCTGCAATATGGCAATTGTTTCTTCTGCCATCAACCAAGAAAAGTTCATTGTTCCATCTGCAGGCATCCTTTCTCACCACAAGTCCTGTTACAGAAAATGAATTGCAGAATTGTAGAACCGATTGTGTTGGAAGAGACTCTTGAAGGTCATTTAGTCCAACCCCTGCACTGAACAGAGACATCTTCAGCTAGGTCAGCCTGGGCCAGCCTGATTGTGAATGCCTCCAAGGACCAGGAATATACCACGCCTCTGAGCAACCACTTCCAGTGCTTCAATACCCTTACTGTAAAAAAAAAATTCTCCCTATACCCAATCAAAATTGCTCACTCTTTTAGTTTGAAATCATTGTGAAGTTTTGCTTAAATTACTGACAGTCCATCTAAGGAAGAAAATAACTGAATGTCCCAAAACCAGATTGGAGAGGAAGTCTCCCATGTGGGGATCCACCACTTAGCCCTTTGCTCTTCAGGAAGCGCTATACAGGCCACAGGACAGGAATGACTCGAAAGGCATCTCTACAAAAGTGGCTGCAGCACAGGCAAACTGCTGTTAAACACACTCAGTTTCTATGGCAACACCTCCACTTGTCTTCTTCTCTCTCATTCAGTGGTCTCTTCCTGCAGGTTCTCCTTCGCTTCCATATCCAGAGAAACGTGATTGTGATCCCCAAGTCTGTCACACCACAGCGCATTGTGGAGAACTTCAAGGTGGGTGATTATGAGTAAGCTGGCATCACTTCTCCCTGCAGAGCAAACAGGGGTCCTTCCTCAGCCTTTCCAAGCCCTTCTCAGAAAAGAACAAGGGACGTTTTCTATCTGCTGGTTTACCTCTACTAAAGGATTATTCTGAGCAGGCTTGCAGGCCAAGATCAGTAACACAGCAGATCAACCTGACATAGAATATACAGTGCTCATAAAGAAGTTACTGTGTTCATTAAAAATGCAGTCCTCTATCTCTTAAGTCAGCAGTCCATGACGTAAAATGGATCTGCTGTCTCTCTTCCTCACGCTACTCCATTTCTTTCAAAGAGGTGATTTCCAGTATTTTCTCTTGTTAGGTCTTTGACTTTGAATTGACTAAAGAAGAAATGGCAACTCTTCTCAGCTTCAACAGAAACTGGAGGATAGCTTTACTGAGCCAGTAAGTGACATCGATTCTTTACTTTCAAGTCTCACCTCTTGAATTATCTCCACGGTGTGGTTTCTGTCAGAGCTGCTAGGTAGCATGAAATTCAATTGACAAAATTTACTAATTCAAATAATAGAAGGTTTGTCCAAAAATGCTTCTCCAACAGACAAGTAAATATACTCATGTTGAAATCAAAGGAACGAAACAGCAGACCACAAATTCATTTTCAATTCATACTTCTAGTACAAAAGATGGGTTCTCGTGGATCATTTTGCTTTTCTCCACATTAGAAAAATTGCGATGCATATCTTCACACATTCTTCCAGCAATTACACAATTCAGATCATGGAGTCACAAAATCACAGAATCACAGACTCAAAGAATGGCTTGGGTTGGGAGGGACCTTAATGATCACCCAGTTCCAAGTCCCTTGCTATTGGCTGGGATGCCAACCACTACATCAGGTTGCCCAAGGCCCCTTAAAATCCCCCTTTTGTGGTTCCTCCATGCACTGAACACACCTCCATCTAACACATGCGTTAGTCATTAAAAGTACTTTCTCTTTTTGATTTCTTTCAGGGCCAGAACACACAAGGAGTACCCTTTCCATGCAGAATACTGATGCTGTTTGTAACCGGGCCTTCTCTAGACCCCTGGTGTTTCATATGCCTCTCCCCTAGCTTTAAGCTCTATATCTAGCTTTCTTACTGCATCTGCCTTGTTGTTGCCAGTGAAGTCAGAGGGCACTTATTCCATTGATTTTGTCTGAGTTTATTCTTTGGATGATGTAAAGAAAACAGTTCAGTAGAATAAATTGTGCGATGTAATAATTTTCTGCTTATCAGAAGAGAGGAGGATTACAGAAGTATCTGGAAGAACTGCTCAGCGGAAAACGAGGACAGTTTGAATTCTTGAACCACTATTCAGCAAATGCCTTCAGTCTTGCATCAATGCAAACCAGAGGCTAATCCACAAGAATTAACAGACATCCACCATTGCATGTGAATTCTCCCATTTTTTAAATACAAGTAACTTTAAAGCGTGAAATTATTACTGGATGAAATGTTAGTGCAGGAATGATGGGTTGAATCATGTTTGTTTAGAAATTAAATGAAATCTCTATAAATTTACCCTTCTTTCTTTCTTTGAGCATTAGCACAGGGGAAGGGAAACAATAAAGTCATGGAGGGCTGTGTAACACAAGATGTCATCCTAACACCAATGTGGTGTTAGGAAGCATCTTTCCTTTATTCCTCATGATACATTCCAAGCAACTTCACAAACAAGTGCTCTCAGAGTTTGGGTTCTACATTTAAACGACATACATGAGCATTACCTGGGGGAACATATTTATTCTTTTCCAAGATCTCATTAGTATATGCTAAAGTCCCTCTGGCCACGCACAGTAGCATCTAAGGTGGTTACATGCCCACTTACATTTTCCCCATTTTTCCACCATAAGCTTCATCACTGAGACTTTTGGTTGACTTCCAGCTTTTTTCCCCCCAATTTGGCAAATTTCCATGCCTTGTTAGGCTATAACTTTCAAAATAATATATGTGAAACTTCAAGGAAAACATCCTTGCACCTAGTTTAATGCAAACATAAGTAGCCTATTAATGACTCCAGGGCTTCCTGTGAAGCAGAATTAAGAGAAAGCAAGACTGTTCACACACCAAGCAAAGCTGAAATGGAAAGTTTTAGAACTAGCACTCATTGATTCCTTTTGCTAAACTAATATATTAGTCCTTAAACTAACATACTGATAGCTATCGCTAAACAAACCAGCCTATATCCACCCCTCCTTTTCTTTTGAGGGTTATGATGTTTATATCTTAATCCTTACTATCTTTGACCTTTACCTTTAGCAACACATTCCCAACACTGAATCATACAACAAACAAGGATACACACAGCTATCTACACCATCCCTACAAGTAACTTGTTAACCAATCCAGTCTGGGAAGCCAGGAATCATTTTGGTTCCAGCTTACATCATCCTGGCTTACTTTATGCAGCATTTCAGCTTGGTGCCATATCTTACATATGTCTGTTTCTATTCTAACATTTTGATTTACATAAAAACAGCAACTAGCATTTACTCATTACTGTGCAATTCGTAGCATATCTAAAGTCATTCTATTTTGCAATACTTCTTTGGCTAAGCTTTGAACTTCTTTAAGGGCAATAAAAGTGCCCACTGTTTCGTTTTCTAGGTGCTTCATAATAGCTGAGATGTTAACTATAGTATTTCGTAATTCTACAGCTTCTAGAGAGGGAATTAACCACCTGATGAATGACTGAAAACAACTAGGCCTTTCTACTAATGGATCATTTACTATCACCTTTGACATTATTATTCAGAAAGTAGAGGTTCAAGTACACCTTGGGGATACTATCTTCCAGCCCTGATCTCCACATAATTATTACCATCCTCTTCCTTCACCTGACACTCATCACATTTTGAACAGTGCAAATACCTGCCTCAATTGGGATATAGATGGCCAGAAATACTAGATCTGTGGTTTTTCTTTCTTTGTGTAATGAAGTGTGAATTTCTCCACTCAAAAAAAAGGAGATTTTTAGATGGGTACAATGTCAGAAACATTGCAAAAATTATCACTACTCACCTTTCCACAAGATAATAAAATTGGGCAAGCTCAGCAGTTCTTTCTCCATTTTCATGAAGAGAAACAAGAAATATCAGGAAGAATGCATTCAGGCCTTGTTTTGCATCATGAATAGTGACTTCATTGCACTCTGCTAGACCATGGAAGAGTTGGTAGATGCTGGTCTGGTAAAAGCCATTGGAACTTCCACCATTAACTGCAAGCAGAATGAAAGAATCCAAAACAAGCCAGGACTGAATTATAACCCTGCAAACAACCAAGTAAGCTGATAAGTAAGCCAATAATTGTGAACCCAGTTGCACTGTTCTCAGGAATTACGAAGATCTGAATAAAGCTGCTAAAGGGTATGAAAAGAGGGAGAACAAAGCGGACACTCCATGTACTCCAAACTCTCCTCACATTCCTCTCTTTGTGTCTGTGCTCCTTTCCATAGCCTCAGAACCAGATTCACTGGGGCTGCCTGGGAAGCCAAAACATATCACCTCAAGCTCCTTATGCTATGGCACTGTCACAATGCGGTTGCTGCTTCTTGGATGTCCTCCTCTCTGCACAGGATCACACACTGTGTACAAACACTAAAATACACCCTTCACTCAATCGTATGAGTTCTGTGCTATTTTTTTGCAAAAGAATGTTCTCTAGCCTGTACTAATAACTGGAAATAATTAGAAGTGAAACCAATAAAGAGGGAACTCCACAGTAAACAAGAAGAAAGACGGTCCTCTTAAGATTCTGAAAAAACTGAGGACCTACTTTAACTTCCCAACTTCACCACGTGCGCTCTGCGGGAATTCAGCAGCAACGCTGGCTCTGGGTCTGGCTTCCCTCTCTCTGGAGTACAGATAAAATCACCACTGGTCAAGAGAATGACTTCTTCCTCTCTATTGCCACTCCATGTGTCACTCATCACTCATCCGCACCAGCACAGGACTGCTCTGCAAGCTGTTTCACACCACGCCTTAGGGCTCCAGTTTGCTGAATCTTTATAGTTCAACCTCTGGCTTTATTAATGCCGAGTCATGGGACAAAGTGCCACTGTAACTCAAACAGGAGGCAACCAACAGGGCAAACTTCAGAAGCGTGTTGCCAATCACTACCAAGACATGTGCCTGCAGCTGTGCACAGGGGCAAGACTCTGCACAAGCACAGATCTGCCAGGGACAGCTACCCTCAACCCCCCTTTTAGAAAAGAACAGACTGGGAAGAAAAGTTCATGGGTTGTGCTGCAGCACACCCTGTGTTGACAAACACTTTTGCCACTATTGATTTCAGATTACACATGAACTTGTGTGAACTGAGATTAAAATGCAGCCTTGTTGCTGGACACGTGAGAACTCCAACACACATGCAGCTCCACCATCCTCCCCCCGCCCAGGGGCAGCACCATCAGGATTAAGCAGGCTGAGCCACAGCAGAGCCAACCTGAGGAGCAGCATGAGGAGCCATGGCGACCTACGTGCAGCTGAACACTGGAGCCAAGATGCCCATCCTGGGGCTGGGCACCTGGAAGGTAACAGCTTGACAGAAAAGCACTCGTACTGCAGAGCTCCCTGGCACCGACATGGCTTGCTTCTGCTCTGCCTGGCTGCGGGACTGAGCCTGTGTGAGAGAGGGGCTATGGAGAAGTGGATGGAGGTGGGCCTCCAGTTCTGGAGCACTGCTCTTGGGAAATAAATAAATCACAGACGATTACTTTCTATAAGGTGGTGTTCTCATTTTTGTTTTTCCACCAATTCAGGATTAGCCTTGACGTACCTGAAATAGTCTGGCAATTGGACTCAGTGTTCTTTGTAGGACCCTTCCAACTGGAACTATTCTACTCGAGTTGTCATCACATGATCCTTGCCACAGGTACGTAATTCTTTGAAGCCTCCCCCCAAAAAAGTCAGGCTCAGGAAAAAAAGAGCACTCTGGTGTTTTGTCTTCTTACTGAAGAAGCCTTGTTACTGTCCAAACAGCTGAACTTGCCAAGCTTTCACAGACTTGTAGAGCACACGCTGTTGATGCCACCAACTCACCCTGGCACCACTCCAGTACAAAATCTGATTGCTTCTGGCAGTTCCTACCCCAAGAGGTAATTCCTTGTTTCTGAGAATGGTAATGCCGGTGCTAACATAGTCCCTCCCAATAGACGCGCGCTATGCAGAGGCAAGACTCCGTCACACACGTCCTGCTCTGCCCATTCCACCAGCACACAGCGGCACCGCGCAGGAAGGCGGAGCTCCCCGCTCCGGGGCGGGGCGGCAGGAGGCAGCGCCCACAGGGGGGCCGGGCTTAAAGGCCTCGGCCAGAGGAGGCTGCTTTCGTCTTGAGCATGGCGACCTGTCTGCGCCTGGGCACTGCGGCCAGAATCCCTACGGTGGGGTTGGGCACCTGGAAGGTAATGGGACTCCCGCGGCTTGCAGCGCCCGTCAGTGGCGGCTCTGTGTCGCCCGTTCTGGGTCCGGGTCGCTGAGCCGCCTCCGCCGAGCTAAAGCCTTCCTGGCCGGCTGCTGCTGCGGTCTCTGGGCAGCAGCGGTGGAAGGGCTACGAACTGGCTCTGCTGGGGAAAGCTGGGACCCGCTCGGGAACAGCAGGTGGATGGCTGGAGCAGGCTCTGGCCCTGGTGCCTCTGCATGCTGTGTGCACAGGCTTAAAATAAATGTTTTGGAAGAAGTTTCTCTACCTACTTCAGAAACAGTCTGCAAGGGTCCCAAACCATAATGTATTGTGCCCTTATCTTGCCCAGGCTCCACCGGGTAAGGTGGAATCTGCAGTGATGGCTGCAATCGATGCTGGGTATCGCCACTTTGACTGTGCCTATGTGTACCAGAACGAGAAGGAGGTTGGGGATGGGATCGGGCAGAAAATCAAGGAAGGCGTTGTGAAACGAGAGGACCTCTTCATTGTCAGTAAGGTAAATGTCCAATGGCCTTGGGTAGAGACTGCCACACTTGCCCAGTGATGTTGCTGTAGGAAAAAAAAACAACCTAAAACTTGAAGCATTCTTATGCAATGTTATGGTGAAACTCCTAGTGCAAATGAAGTGACTCTTGGTACTCTTCTTGTTTCATTCCCATAACCACAATGATATAGTTTATACCTCTCAGATGTTGACTGCTATTGATTCTGTTGTTGTAGCTATTGGATAGGAATGTGAGTTCTTTGAGGTCAGAGCAGAGAAAAGGATCATAACTGTTGACAGCTTTCTTCCCCAGTTAGCCAGATAATATTGAATGGAGTCAGACTGATTTTTTTATTCCCCTGGAAGCTCAGTAACACCTTGAGCACAACAGCCCTTCTGTATTCTGGCAGTCTTCTGAAGAGAAGCAGAAGTACTGAAAGAAGGGGGGAACATGGCCTTGCACCTCATATTCCTGCTGGAGTAGGAAAAAGAAGAGAAGCATCAAGGCATGTGAAAATCAGTGATGCAGGGCTCTGAGATAACTAACTTGTGGCCAAGAATTGGTACATAGGCACTGGCAGAGTGGTAACTGCACCTTGATGGCAAAAGAGGCAGACTTTGCAGTGGTTGGTGCCTATGGAGCAACTCTGCTTGTTCTGGCAGTGGGGCTTATGCTTCTCTTCTGTGTAAGCAAGATGAGGTTCTGGGCATTTTGGAACAACATAATCTGCTTTGCACACACACTGGATAAGACGTGAGTGTGGGCATTCTTGCTTATTAAAGAAAACGGGGAGTTGATTCATCTGCATGGCTTTTCATACCTTCATGGCATTACCTACTATGTTCAGTGCAGAAGTTCCAGGCAGTCATATCTGACAGGTATCTGTCTTCATTTTTGAAGCCATCTACTGCAAGGGCAGGCCCTCTGTAAAAGGGAGTAGTTAACTGTAAAAGGTGGTGTTAACTGAGCAACAGAGGATTCTTTGTATATGACCCTATTCACGTGCTCTTGCTCTTGCTCTGGTCCAGCTCACAGAGGAAGCTCCATTTTAAGAGCAACAGGTTAGTGTAATTCCACGTTGCCTTCCAAAGAAGGAGTGCTTTTATCTAATGCAGGAGAACACTGGAAAGCTTTAACCCTGGAGGTCATGGTGTGACTTGTCTTTTTGTCTCCAGTTGTGGTGCACATTCTTTGAAAAGCCTCTGGTGAAAGGAGCTTGCCAGAAGACACTTGCCAGCCTGAAACTGGATTACCTGGACCTCTACCTCATGCACTGGCCTTTTGGGTTCAAGGTATGGTAATGTAGATGCACGCGTTTTTTTAATGATCACTGTTTTTGAAGACTTATATGGCTTTACAGCCCAATCATTGCTAGCACAGAGGAATAACCTTGATCTTTATTCTTGAGAATGCTACTTGCATGCCCGTCCTATTATAGGTTGTGACAGACTCAAAACTGGAGGCAGAGCTCCCAGCTGCAAGCAGTAGCTAGGCTCTTCTTCCTCTCTTTTACAAATCCAAAATATGCTTCTCTGAAAATTGTGTTTTGTGGAGAGCTGGCTACATTTTGCTGCCTGACAGCAAAAGAATCACATCTAGAGATTGTTTCTGGTTTCTGTTTCTGCTTTCAATCACTGAGTCCTCAGTTCAGTATAGACTGAGTTAACCTTTGCTGTAGGAGCCTTACTGTTGTTCCACAAAGCCTGCATTGCAAAAGGGGTGACTTCTGTGGAGCTGAAGTCTTTCAGACTGATGTCTGAGTTTGATTATTTCTAGTCTTACCTTCTCCTTCCTGCTACAGTGTGAGTGGTCTCCATCCTACCTCTTGCTTCTGAATTGCTTAACTTCATGTTCTATTTTAGCTTTGTTAACAAAGCCATCAAAGTGAAACTCTCCTTGCAGCAGCAGCGAACTCAGTTGTTAGATGCAGTTTAGTCTTGCTTACTTGATACAGCTTGCTCTCAAAGGCTCTTCTGACTTTCCTGGCATGGTAACAGCATTCTTGAGCTTTGCCATGGATGACCTGCCACAGTACATAATGTCTCTTTTCAACAGATTTGGTTTAGTATTGGCCAGAGCTGTGTGTTACCTTTATCAAAAACTAAGTCCTGTGATGCACTTCTGGGAGGGGGGGGGGGAGGGGGGGGAGGGAGGGGAGAATCAGTTCTTAAGTGTGTGAAAAAAGAATACCATATGAAGTGATACATATGAATTTCTTACCTCAATCTGGATCTGAGTGTTTTCTTTCCCCGTAGATGTTTAGGTGAGTCATTGCTTTGAGGAGCCCAGCAGAAATATCTGCCTTGATGGGCCAGAAATACCTCCAATTACTCATTTCATGCAGGAAGGAAGAAATGACTGTAGAAAGAATTGGTATTCTTGACTGCACCAGAGGTTTAAGCTGTCTTGGTCCTGAGCTGTCACTGTCTTAGACAAACTTCTCAACAGATTTTTTCAAACATTTTCTTTCTTGCTGACAGGCAGGAGAGGACCTGCTTCCCACAGATGACAAAGGCATGTCTATCCCCAGCAATGCTGATATTCTGCAAACGTGGGAGGTAAGCTTAGCCACAGTGACAGTCATGTCTTCTGTCCTGAGCAATGATATTTCAGTAGTTCACAGTGTGGCTCCTGCACAGAGGCAGATTTCTTAAGAAAGAATGTATAGAAGTAAATTCAGATTACTCCCAGGGGAGCTGCAGAACAATCTGAAGTTGAAATAGTTCTTTGCTTGTCCATGACAACTGTACAGTTGTTCTCAAACTACTCAAGTACAAGGATTTTGTAGAAATAAAAGCAATTTAGGCTATAATCTTGCCATCATCCTGGAGCATACCTCTCCAGTGCTGTCACAGTAGTAGATCATAGACTGGTGATAAACTTTTCCTTGTGTAATTCAGCATGAATTTCTCAGCCATAAAAAAGATTTTTGGGCTTGGCTGGAAGACGATGAAAGACAGAGTGCAAAAATCACTAGTACCCACTCTTTCCCAAGAGAGTTAAGTTGGGCAATCCTACCAGTTATTTTCCCTTCATAAGAAGGGAGACAAGGCACATCAGGAAGAATGTGTTCAGGCCCTGTCTTGCATCATGGATAGTAACTTTGCTGCTCTCTCTGTTAGGCCATGGAAGAGCTGGTGGATGCTGGTCTGGTAAAAGCCATTGGCATCTCCAACTTCAACCGTGAGCAGATCGAAAGACTCTTGAACAAGCCAGGACTGAAACACAAGCCTGTAAACAACCAGGTAAGCTGCTAATAGTGAATAGTTTTCAGGAATTGCAATGATCTAATTCCAGTTGCATGAGGATATGGAAAAAGGGGGAACAAAGTGGACTATCGCAGTACGTATTTCAATTCCCACTGTACTGGGTACTAAAAGGACTGAGATAATTTTTCTCACCTTCCTGTAGCACCGTTTACAGATATAGGAATATTTCTTTGTGAAACATTCTTTCTGAGTGATAAAAGAGCATATATGTGAGCTGTGATTGTGTAACCAAGGATTTTTATGAAACTTCTTAGAACAAAATCCAAAATGTATATAAGGACTCAGTATAAAAATTAGTGCCCTACAGAATTATGGGTTTATATTATCCCACTGCCCACATGCAGGCAAAGATGAAGGCAGCCTATAATTAGGAAACTGAAGATTTTGGTGGGGTAGGGCAGGGGAGAAATCTCTGGAGCATTACTGTAGTTCTACAAGTACCTGTGTGCTCCTGTGTTGGCAGATCGAGTGTCACCCATACCTTTCCCAGGAGAAGCTTGTCAACTATTGCCAATCCAAAGGGATCACTGTGACAGCATATTGTCCCCTCGGACGGCCTGATAGGTAATTTATGAACGGGTTAGCATGGCTTAAGTTTTTAACTTTCAGACTAACTGAAAGAGAAATGGTGCAGGTGTGTGTATACACAAATGTGCAGTGGTTAATTACTTCTAGGCAGAAACCTTTTAGAGTGGCTCTTTGCCATTTCTTCTTTCTCTCTGTAGGGCCACACCAGAGGAGCCTGCCATTTTGGATAACCCCAAGATTAAAGAGATCGCAGCAAAGCACAACAAAACCCCAGCACAGGTAGGTGGGCACCAGAAAATAACATCCATTAAGTAAAATATACAGGGCATACACCCTCTATGTGTGTTTACCCAGGTCTGTGTGCTCCCAGTGAACCGTAGTGGGTCTCTGTGATGCTAACAAGCAATATTGCAGGCTGCATAGCAGCCATCCTGCATATGCTGGAAGAAAATCTTTGGCCCTCAGTGAAGATTCTTGAGCCATCTTCAATTGCCATGTCCCCTCTCAGGCCCTGTTGCAGAGAGTGAAAGCTTGCATAAATTACTGATTGTCTGGATGGTAAGAAAGGGAACTCATAATCTCAAAACTGGATGGGAAAGGAGAAAGGAGACTTCATGTGAGGGGCTCTGTCACTTCACCCTTTGCTCTTCAGAAAGCACTATCTAAACCACAAGGACAGGAATAATTTGAAGCTCATATCTATGTAAGTGCCTGTACCCCTCTCTCTCTCTTTCCTTGCAGGTTCTTCTTCGCTTCCAGGTCCAGAGAAATGTGATTGTGATCCCCAAGTCTGTCACACCACAGCGCATTGTAGAGAACTGCAAGGTGAGCGATGACAAGTGACCCTTCCCCTGCAGAGCAAGCAGGGATCCTTCCTCAGCCTTCCCAAGTCATCCTCAGACAAGAGCACAGGCCTTTTTCCATCTGCATTTTTACCTGTACTGAGGGCTAAGTGAAGTCTGAAGTGAAAACTGCAACTGCAGAAGACAGGTTGACAGAGGTCTTGGGTAACATTACCGGTCATCTTTACATTGTCTCCTATTCTGCAGAAAGAAGAATGAATTGGCCCGCAGGGCTGGCTTGGAGCACAAGTGCAGTAGCATGCCAAAGAAGCTTATATAGCGTAAGCAGTGTTAAGAATCCTGATCTTATTCCTCTAACTGCTAAGTTGCTGGTATTTTCCTGATGTTGGACATCAGGCTTTTAGAAGAAACATAAGTATATTGGAATACTGAAATCTTCCAAATCTTTATTTAGAACTGGAAAGAAATGCATCTTCAACAAATAGTGTCTCAGAATGCATCTAAGTACATATGAAGCTTCTTGCAACAGCCAGTACATCTAACTGCGACTTTAGGGCTTTTTGGTTTTTGTTTGTTTAATTCTTTCTGCCATGGGCATCCAAGCATGCTCTCCCTTTTTCCCTCTCCTCCTCCACCTCCCTCCCCCCAACCTCATGAAGCAGTTCGTAACCAGCATGCCTTCCCTTGTGGACTTGCTCTTTTGTGAGCTTTTCTGTCAGTCTGATTTGTTCAATGAGGTGATTTCCAGCTGTTTTTCCTTGTTAGGTGTTTGACTTTGAACTGACTAAAGAAGAGATGGCAACTATTCTCAACCTAAACAGAAACTGGAGAATTTGTGACATGGCCATGTAAGTGACAGCTGTTTCCTTCAAATTCTTAATTTTTCAATACTCTTTACAAGTACTTGTGAGTTCCTAATATAGGAAGGTTCTAGTTAATAACTTTGGTTACGTCCGTATTAGAGAAATGAAGCAATTAGCAAGTTTTAAACTTGCCAATTTAAACTTTTTTTTTCCTTGTTGAGATTATAGTAAACTGGTGTCAGCTTCTGTGGAGCTGGCTAGTGGCAGGCAGAGTAAGCTATCACTTGCAAATGTGCACCATGGAAACACATACCTAGACAAAGCTTTAGTTTGAAGGTCAGTAACTGCCGTCTTGTCAGCATTTATTTTACCTATAATCATTTCTCTTTGTTTTCCTTCAGGTGCAGAAACCACAAGGAGTATCCTTTCAATGCTGAATACTGAAAATAGCTTTATCCTGCAGGCCTGTAGGGTTTAATGAGATTCTACCACTACCTACAGTGATCCACTGTGTACCTTGTACTCTGTATCCATCCTGACAGCAGAGACTTTCTCTAGTAAAACAAAATAATAAAGTTGCTCTGAAGAAAAAAATGCAGACTGTAATAACTGGCTGCGATAGTTCTTTACTCATTAGGTACTTGTCTTTTACTGGCTGAAATGGCAAAACAGACAATTATTCACTTCTAGAATATGACCCAAAGCTTTTTCTTGAAATGAATGTCTGATCTACATGCATAATTGCTTTATTGCAGTCACTTTCTTTACCAGCCTAACCTGAACTGTGACTTGTTTGTATTCTCTCAAAAATAGAGAAGTTTGAATACTAATGGTGTGGAAGCTCTTGTCTAATGTGGAAAAACTGTTGTGTTTAAAAAATATCATCTGAAACAACTGTGCATTTTAAACTATGTCATGGGAGTACTAAGATTTTTATCTTGCTCAAGTGTTTAATACCCAAGTACAATGCACCTTAGTTGATGGAACAAGACAGATGGCAGCAGCAGATGTGGCATACCGTAGTATGGGTTGGTATCAAGAAGCACCAGGAGACCATAACTGGAAGCTGCTAGTTGTAGGCTGTATGGTGCTACTACTGCACCAACTGATTTAGCTAGCAGCCTGTGCTGGCATTTCTCTATGATTAACAGAGGCTGTATGTAGAGGGAAGGCAGTGTTAACTAATATTGAACAGCCACCTTGCACTTTCTACTTTGAAGTGCTGATGCTGGGCTGCTGCCCAAAGCCTGACACACTCAGCTGGCATAAGAGTCATGCTCCCTTCAGGCTGACAGCACAACTAGGATAGGCCTGATTTAACTAATGTTGTGTAAGGGTAAAGCATTCCCTGGAAATGCCTTTCCCTGATGGAGGGGGATGCAGAAAAGGAAGGTGTGTCATTGAGCAGTACTAATGGAGCTAGCAGGTGTTGCAACAGCATAGTATTTCAAGGGTCTTTGGTTGTGACATGCCTTGGACTAATGGATTCAGGGCATACTGAAAGAATTAGAATTTACAAGGGAGTAAGGCATGGCCTTTTGGTTCTATGCCATTTGTCTTTTTATTTATTTTAAAATTTCCACAACTGAAACACCACACATCATACTTTTCCTTTCCAGAGCCATCTGCTTGTAATGGCTATTAATTCCTCTGGGATAATTCCCATCGAGAAAACCACATCGTGCTTTTCCCTACAGCCACTGGAGGGCAGCCATCCCTCAGAAGAGACCTGTAGCAACAGACTCAGCGGTCTCCTGCAGGTTCTCTTTACCTTCCAGATCAAGGGAAATATGATTGTGATCTCAAACTCTGTCATGCCACGGCACTTTGTGGAGAACTTTGAAGTGAGTGTTATGAGTGATCTGGCATCCTACAACCACCAGAGCAAGCAGGGATCCTCTCTCAACTTTCCCAGACTCTCATGGAAAAGGAGTGGCAGATCCTTTCAGTATGCCATACAGTTTGATATTGAAAAATTATTTCGATATGTGATATTAATTCCTCTCTTTCTAGGCGAAAAACTCGCAGAATAGTGCAGAATACTGAAGATGGTCTTACTGTGTCTTCATTTGGAGCTTGGTCTAACGTTCTTTGTATCAATTTATCTTGCTTTCTTACTGCATCTGTCCTCCTGCTACAAACAAAGTCACAGGATACATGTTCAGGGACTGTCTATTATTGTCATTCCTGGAGTTTTTTGCTTGCAAGAAGGACACATGGGTATTTGTTAGAAAAGCAAATTGTGAGCTGTAGTAAGTCCCTGGCCCTGTATGGAATTACTGAGGAAGAAGTAGGGAGAGACTTTGAAACACAAAGTCAGATTTGTACTCACTTTTGTATTGCACCTAGCACAACAGGCTGAAGAGGATGAAAGTCTCTTATGAGGAATATGAAGCAAAGATCGAATTCCTAAGGATAAGAGAGACAACCAAGGATTTCACCACTTCAGAACTGAACACCAAAAGGTGTTCTCTCTCTTTTCCTTTGTGCTGTGCATCTGTTCCCCCCCACCTCTCATGTCGCATTTATCCCTCTCTTATATTTTCCATATGCAGAAAACAAGGATGTATGATGAGCAGCAGGACAATCGGGCTTTTGCCCACATGCCTACGGGTGTAAAAACACGACTGGTGATGGTGGTGCTTGCTGCATACAGTTCCTTCAGCAGCTGCTTCAGATGATTGCTATCCTGGGATTCTACCCTCACGTCCCCCCGTTCAGAACCACCCCGCCCTTCAGCTCTCCGGCCCGCCGCCGTGAGGAGCGCGCTCCCGCCGCGGGCAGCAGAGGGCGGCTGTTCTCCACAGGAGCCGCCCCGGCCTGCCTCGCTCCCGCCGCCTCTTCGGCTTCGGAGCACGGCGTCCGTGCAGACGGCCGCTGTCGCCCTCCTTTATTTCAGTGAGCTACACATCCCCACCCTGTAACAACATTAACTGAGCTCAGCCCCTTCCCCTGTGCTAGGTCTGCGATGAGTTGTCTGTCCCACTCCGCCATCAGCTCCCTGTTCCTACGTAACATCCACAAATCCCAGCACAACAGGTGGGACATGGAGCACTTCAATCCTCCTGGGAGCCCAGCCACGCCACCGGCACCCCAGCACCATCCTTCATCGTGCTGCCAGCCTCACACCGCCGTGTGGCACGCACCCCTCAGCACAAACACGTCCTTGCCCTCCTCCAACTTATCAGGCAGCACCAGAGGGGTGTCACCCAGCCCTCACAGCTTCTGAGCCACACCCTCAGTCATCACAGTTTTTCAGGGTCCTTTCCCCCTCGCTTGACAACATAATCCAGTGGTCCAAACAACTGCAATTATTTCTTCTTCCTCCCATCCTTCTGCAGGCCTATCTCACCCGTGGGACGAGCAGGATTAGTGCTCCACATGGCCCTTCGCTAGCAGATTCCATAGCACTGCTCTCTTGTGCAGGGCAGCGCTTGCAAGCAGCAGAGTCCTAACTGCTCAGAGTTCTGCTCTCTTCTCCCATAGCAAAAGCCATACCCCATGTGCACCAGCTTCCCTGTGCAGGAATGGAATGTTGTTTCTGCATTAGATATTAAGAAGGGGGAACTGATCTGAAGAAGTAGAGCACAATGTATTTGCATTTTGTAACTGCTCTTTAGAAAAAGCTGATGTGAAAAAGTAGAAATAGCATATATGGTAGTAACATGCTTTAGAAATACAGTTGCTGAATTATGTGATTAATTCTTGCTTGCGAAACTGCAATAGTTTTTAGATGTTCCAAATTGTATAGGTATAGTATGATGGACTAGAAAGCGGATTGTAGGGCTATTCTGTTTGGATAAAGGACCCTCAGCAAAAGAAAAACAGACTTAGCAAACACTGAAGAAGCCAGGGCCTCTACACAAGGCTGGATTGCCTTGCTCTGTGGGTAGGTTGGAATGCAACAGGCAGGCATCAAGGTACTCCCCCTATCCTCCTTCTAAGCTTATCTCTATGCAAGGACAAGCAGATGTCCAGAAACAATGACCAAGTGTTGAATGAGCAAGTGTGAGAAGTTAACTAATTAGTGACAGATGCTTAGCTAGCAAAAAATTATGGTTAGCCAGTATGTGTAGTTGAGCATCAGGAAGACTGCAAACCTGAAGTACTCAGCCAATGAGGAGCCAGGGGAGAAAGAGATAAGCGTCGCATAATAGGGCATAAAAGGTGTAACACTGTTTTCTGCACGCTCTCCTGCTTGCAGGAGGCCCACCATTGCAATTGCGAATAAAATCTGCTTGATCAGAGATCCAAATAATTTATCAGGATGGTATATGTCCAACACCAGCACAGCCACAGCTGCCAGAGTCCAGCAGTTCTGTAATTTCACTGTGAGCAAAGAGCTGCTGAGAGTGCACTCACGCTGGGCACACACATGCCCTCTCCTTTCCACAGGTCTACATAATGATTGCAGCTGGTTGTGCCTGAAAGAGCTTTGCTTTTACGTCAGCACAAGACCTATTTCTCCCCCAGGGTGTTGGAGTCCTGTTCTGAGTTGGTCACTCCATGGCCTGATGCACAGTCTGTTGTGCCTGTGGTGTCCCCAGGTCCCTCCTTTGTCTGACTTTGCACACCATTTGTACTTAATCTCTGACCACCTTCACACACCGCCCTGTATTCTCAGACCGAAATCATGGCTCCCTCCAGAGCCCTGGAGTCTCTCCTGTCTGGGAGGCAGCAGAACTGAGAGTTGCATATGCTCTCTAACAACAAGCATCCCTAGCAGAACAGTCTTATCTCAGGGAAATCTTAAACTCACTTATTGCCAATTGTATACAAGCTTCTGATTACTGATTCCAGTACTAAGGAGGGTGGGAAAGAATACCAAAGGAAAAACACGAATGCTCAGTACGTAGCTTTCCTTCCCCTTCCCCATCCTCTCAGCCAAGCACCTACACTCTCCTGCCCTAAGTCTCTGCTTCCCCAACATGCAGTATGAGCTACATCACGGTCCCTCTCATGAGGTGAGGTCAACTCAGGCTGGAGGATAGTTGCCCAAGGCCTTCAATCCATCACCCATCTGTCATGCTGTACCTTAGCACCCCTGTTCCAGCACAACCAGGCTGCTGTGAGACCCCTCCTCCAGTGTGTGAGGATATCTGTATCAAGTCACAATACGGCAGGTCACATCACACCATCCTGCTGGCCAGAGCTCCACCACCTCAAGGGTTTTAGAGCTGCTCTGAACTGGTTCTGAGCAGCCCAGGGCAACTCACAGTCTTGTCCTACCCTGCACCCACGGCATTTCCTCAGCATTTGGCTGGTCACCCACATCTCTTGCAAGCACATGCAGCACCTAGGGTTAACAGGTGAAGACAAAAAGCCTCATTAATTCTGAGCAAACTACAAAGCAACCGCAAATTGCTCCTGGCTCAGAGTTAACTCATTGCAAGGAAGAGGCCAAGCTCTTGTACAGCTAGGTTCGGCTGAGACCCACGGTTCTACAGCCCATCTTAACAACACCCAGAGCTGAAACGAACCACCTCACAAGATAAACACTGTAGAGCTCCAAGCAAGGAAGAAGTTCCCACTGCTATCAGTGAGTTCACTTTTGCTGTGATTCCAGCCTGCTGTCTACATGCTGTCACCTCAGAACACTGGCTTCAGCTGTGTTTGTATCACCAACACACACAGCTGCAGACCCTTACCAGCTGAGGGGGTTGTACCTCATGACCCTGCCACCTCCTTCCTTTTTCTTTGGTCAGTGCTTGTGACCCGTAACTCCAGTTACTTTGGGCCTAGATCTTTACAGATACCAAACACTGCTGTTCTCTGAAGTCACCATCTGTGGTGAAATTACTATCGTTAAATGCAAAGTTAGCAAAACAGACTGAGAAACTCGTGATACTACATATCCTGTTTCAGTGAGAAACCTCGTGCACAGAGCAGAAGAAAATAAAACCCTTCCTCCCACACACAGCCCCACATCTGCAGCGCTCTCTGTGCAAAAACAACCAGCACACCACCAAGGACAGTCTGCAAGATTTGCCCGTGACACAGGGCTGCTCTTCTTCTTCCCCAAGGCCTCACTACTATGTGACACACAGCCTTGGGGAAAAGCAAGCAGCCAGGCTGGGGCAGAGCTGCCCATCGGGTGAACCAAGAGCAAAGCAAAATGCAGAACCTCTCCGTGAAGTCTTGCGAGAGACAACATCCCTCCTTCCAGAAACCACCAGGGAAAAAACAAACCAAACGGTGAATGATAAGCACGCAGTTATATAAGCGCCCTGCGATCCAAGGGAAAAAACATCACATCCTGCCGGGAACGGCTGACAGCGCTGACACAAACCAGGAGGGACATTAAAGAGGAAAACCAATTGCCTTAGCTCACCCTTAGTTAAATGGAGCAAAAAAATGCCGAGCTGCGGGAGAGGCACCCGAAGCCGCACTCCACGCGCCAGCGAGCAGCGCAGCCCCACGCACGAGGCGGGTTTTTTCCACTGCGCTGCAGCCTCCACCGGGGCTGCGCCCGCTGCCCTGCCGCGTTCCGTCACCCGCTCCTGAGCCGCGGCGCGACCCACCTCGTGCAGGTCGGTACAACGGCACGCTTTATGCCTCCAGCACCTCCCTCAACACAGCGAGGCCTCGTGGTTGTCAGATCACCCCCACCGCCACCGCCCCGAAAAAATAAATACATAATTTTAGGAAACCGCGCACTGTTCCTCGCCGGCAGCTTTCGAAACGTGTTTTGAAAGTAAATAAATAAACACGCCCAAAATCCAGAACAAAACCGCCGTTGCTCTTTAACTGCTTTTTGGGTTTTTTTCTTATCCTGGACTCCTCCTGAGCACCAGCCCTCCCCCCACGTGGAAGCAGCGAAGCGCCAACCCAAGCCCCGCACACACAGCCGCCTTCAGCCTGCGGCCGGTCGCAGAGCCCAGCCCGAGCCCCGGGGGAACAGAGCCAGCCCCGCCTCCGAGCCGAGCCAAGGCGGGGCGGGGCCCGGCGGCTGTTAAAGGCTTCTGAGGGGGCCGTCTCCCTTGTAGCGGTGTGTGAGGCCATGGCGACCTACGTGCAGCTCAACACCGGGGCTAAGATGCCCATCCTGGGGCTCGGCACCTGGAAGGTAACGGGCGAGCTGAGGCCGGCTTTTGGGGCGAGGCTGTGCCGCTTTTGGTGGGTTGTGGGGCGGCCCCGCGCCTCGCTCCCGGCCCTGTGCTGGGGACGATGAGTGCGAGCGGGGCAGCGCTGGCCAGGCGGGTGAGGCTGGCGTCGGGGCTCGGCTCGGCTTGGTAGGGCCGAGGCCCTCCCGGCCGGCAGCTGCTGGGGCTTCTCCTTTTGGCGGCGGTGGGGGGAAGGGAGGAGGCCTGGGTTCGGCTGTGTGGGGCCCTGAGCGGGAGCTGGGTGACGCTGAACAGCTGGAGGCCGGCCCCGAGCATGGGAGCCTGTGCTGGAGACGTTTTCGGAGTGAAGAATGCTGCAGGGAGAACTGCTTTGTTTGCTTACTTCTTGCTTTGCTTGTTTTTGTTGAGGGTTGCTTTTGGTGGGGCGGCTTTCTTGGGTTTTGTCTTACTGGGAAAAGATCTTCAGGATGTTTTGATGAGCATTCTTTAGGCATTTCTTTCTTTCCTTTTTTTCCCCTCAGTCCCCACCGGGGCAAGTAACAGCTGCAGTGATGGCTGCAATTGATGCAGGCTACCGCCACTTTGATTGTGCTTACGTGTACCAGAATGAGAATGAAGTTGGAGAAGGGATCCAGAAGAAAATCAAGGAGGGTGTTGTGAAGCGAGAGGACCTCTTTGTAGTCAGTAAGGTGAGGATCTGGTACTGCGCAGTCTGTGGGGGACCTGCTTTTTATTGTAACCTCCTATCAGAGCTGCTTCCTTTATGTTATTTTCCACTGAGAATTAGGAAGAGCTTTTCCTTGTGGAAGGGGTGATACTGTAAACTATCCTGACTGTTACTAGGCAGTTATGCTGCCTAGTTTTATACAGAAACTGACCTTGTAGTAGTTAACTATCTTAATTCGTGCATCCTGCCTGCTTCTGCTGTTTGATATAAGCCCATCCAGTCCTGTGTGCTGCTACTTCTTGCCAGCAGCTCTCAGAGGAAGCCCCATTTGAAGAGCAATAACACAATCTAATTCCTCATCAGTTTCCAAAGGAGGCTTCTCTCTTAAGCAGGACAGAATTGCTCCAACAACTTTAACCCAGCAGGTCATGATGTGGCTTGGCTTTTTGTCTCCAGCTGTGGTGCACATTTCATGAAAAATCTTTGGTGAAAGGAGCCTGCCAGAAGACTCTTGCCAGCCTGAAACTGGATTATCTGGATCTCTACCTCATCCACTGGCCTGTTGGATTTAAGGTATGGTAGGAGCAGTGCCCGTGGCGTTGTTTGTTGCACCTGGCAGTTTTGAAGAGCTTACAGTTTCACAGCTCGGTAACTGCTCAGTTGGTTTGTACCCCTAAGAATCTTGCTTGCACAGCATCCTCTGCTGTTTTGATTATACAGCAGATAAACTTAAAATTAGAAGCAGTCTTCCCTACTGCAGTCATGGGTAACAATCAAAATGAAGGCAGTATAACTTGACAGTTGTCTTCTACAAATCAAAAATATGTTCAAGTGGCAAAGTTTTGGTTGATGAAATTACAGCCCCCTTTGTTAGTGAGAGGGCTGTAATTTGCCATCTGACAGAAATTCTTTCCCCTGCTTGTTAGAGGCTTGCAGAGCGAGAGAAAATGCTTCTATTTTTCTCTTTCATAAATGAGCTGTTAGCACAATAGAGGTGGAGCCTTAGTGTTCTACAGAGCTTGTATCTTCAAAAGTGAGGCTCTTTAATTCCCTACTTTTACTTTCTACATAGGAAGCAATTGATGTCTCTGTCTGAAAATTTTAAGCGTAATCTGTTATGGCATAATAAAAATTTCCATATTAACTGTTGCTTCTGAGATACAAATTGCTTTTTGAAGCATGCATCTTTGAAATGGCTTTTATTGGGCAGCACTATCAAAGTGAAAATGTGTTGTGGTATTCAAGAGAAAGCGCCTGGTTCTGAACCAAGCTCATACTTAAGCATCTTGTCCAAACTGGTGCGCAGGAGGCTTCAACATTCTGTTTGCCAGCAGTTTAATTAACAAGCTTCCTTGTGAAAGACCTGCCAGTGTATTGGGTCCGTATGGAAAGGCTGTGGAAAAAGCCAGATCCTAGGTAGATCCTTGTTAAATATTTCAAGAAAACACTCCGTTATGCTCGCATAAAAACTGTGCACTTTTGTAATACAGAAAGTAGACTTGAAAACGCATTGATTCTACAGGTGAAGTATAGCTTTTTTTATATGTATTTGGGTGAGCCACAGGACATTGCTGTGCAGTGGAGGACCAGCCCTTCTTTGGATGGTTTCTGGCAAAAATGCCACAAACCCACGTGAAAACAAAATAAGACTGAAGCATGTAAGCTGATGTGCTTACTGTCTAATAAGCACAGAGATGAGTAGCATTCAGTTTGTGATATGGTCTTCAGCTGCGGTTAATATTCCTAGCAGGGAATGTTTCCATCATCTTTCTCTCTGACAGGCAGGAGAGGACCTGTTTCCTGCAGATGACAAAGGCATGTCAATACCTGGCAACACGGATCTTCTACAAACATGGGAGGTGAGTTTAGTCACAGTGACAGTTGAGCCTTCCGTCCTCAGCAGCCTCCTCCATGTCATCATTAACTTCAAACTCCAAACTGTTTCATGTTTGCAGAGCTACTTGGAGGGGCTCACTGGTAGCATGGTACGTTGTTAAGTGCTGCTTTCCTCTTCAACTTAGTATGAGCATATG
Organism: Tympanuchus pallidicinctus; assembly: GCF_026119805.1. NCBI lineage: Eukaryota > Metazoa > Chordata > Aves > Galliformes > Phasianidae > Tympanuchus > Tympanuchus pallidicinctus. The sequence goes on from NW_026294802.1 coordinate 2,501,872, forward strand.
CACCCTTAAAGAATGCATCTTTGGGTTTTGGTGAGATGGGAGGTGTGGTATAAATATTCCTGTGCTCTGTTTGTCCCTCAGACATGAGATGTACAAATCTAAACACTGTGCTTCTCATGAAGGAAGTAAGCCAAGTCAGAAAGAATGTTGTCTTCAGACCCTGTTATGCATACTGGGTGCTGACTTGGCTCTTCTTGCCCTTAGGCCATGGAAGAACTGGTGGATGCTGGTCTGGCAAAAGCTGTTGGGATTTCAAACTTCAACCATGAGCAGATAGAAAGGATCTTGAACAAGCCAGGACTGAAATACAAGCCTGCAAACAACCAGGTAAGACAAGTGACCCACAGGTAAATGTTCCAGGTTTAATTGGATTTGTTTGGGGTTTCTCCCCCTTCAGTGATCGCTGAGATCATCTTGTAGGATAAGGATGGAGTTTTTGCACTTCTAATTGGAAATCTGGTAAGGGGCCTCTCTGGCATGTCTTCGTTTTGGAGCAGAGAGGGAAGTCAGATGAGCCTTAAAACTGCCTTTCAGATGACAAAACTCTGTATGTGTACAAGAACTTGGTAGAGAACAAGGTGGTGGTTTTGGTTTTGGTTTTAATCCTCTATAGAGAGGTCAGTTCCTGTAATTGATGACTTAAAACTGAGGAACTGAATGGAAGTATGCTCTATAGATTCTTCACGAACAGTCTCTGTGCAGTGTTCTGCTGCCTGGCTCCTTTCTAGCATTTCCAGTCCCAACCTATCTTGTTTCAGCTTATGCCTGCTGTCTGTTGTCCTTCCACCATTGCTACTGAAGAGCTTGGCTTTGCTTTTGATGACCTTCTTTGTTGGAAAGCTGTTGCTGGAAGCCCTGGGACCTTCCCTTCCTCAGGCTGAACAAGCCTGATGCCCTCAGCCTACCCTGGTATAGTCCGTGCTGCATTCCTTGGCTATCCTGATGTCCCTCTGCTGTGATGCCAGTCTGTCAATCTTCTGCTTAAAGAACTGGAGAGGGGGAGATTAGATGCTGTATTCTAAAGGTGGTCTGATTACCCTTTGAGTCGAGGGGGATGATCAGTTCCTGTGACTTGCTGTCTGTGTTCCTGCTGACAAATTGCTACTGGCTGATGTAGTTGAGCTCCCAGCTGCTTTCTAGCAGAGTTGCTCTCTATGCATCCAGGCTCCAGCCTGTGTCACTGCTTGGAGCTATTCCTTCCAGGGTGCAGTGCTTTGCATCTTGAGTTTCATAAGGTTTGTTAACCTCTGTCCTGCTGTGTGAGTAGGTCCTTCTGAAGCAGCAACCAAGCCTTGAGTATTTTGTCTGCTCCTGTATTTCCCCCTCAGTTTGAATCGCCTAAGAACTGACAGGTTACTGCCTTTCACAAGTTGAAGAGGACAGGTTCCAAATCCCTGTGAAATCTACCTAGGCCTGTCATAAATTGCCATGGTACTTGAAGGACTGCCATCTGTTCCTGGGACTGGATTGGGAGCTTGTTATTTACTGTGGTAGTTTGAGCATGTTTACTTAAAAAGGTTTTTTTTTTTTTGTGTGGGTTTTTTTTTTTTTTTTTTTTGGAAAGCCCATGAGGAGGGAGCATCCTCTAGAATTCTATTCGATGTCAAACCCTTTCACAAGCGTGGGATCTCTGATTTGCGCAGAGTATTTTCATAATCTTGACTTTCAGAATACTTAGAGGTCTTATTATATCTTTCAGCTCCTACCACCTCTTGCTGCCAAGAAAGCTTTCACTGTAGTTAATGATTACCCCTCTATTTCTGTAGAGGGTGCTGACCTTATGACACACTACAAGTTTACTTAAGCTTTCTGATTACTATAATCAGGTTAAACTCAGAGCAATAGGTCTTAGTCTCTGTCCTTCCAAACCTAGCACTTCAGGAATGCTTGCAGGCTTAGGAGTTTGTTTGTTATTAACTCTCTCCAGTTGGCTTAATGTAGGATTATAGTGCTCCTTGGAAATGTTTCTCTATCAGCATCCCATGTATAGTCCAGCACTTCCGTGTATTGAGGTTCCTGTTCTTAATTATGAATGCAATTAGTATGCATATTGGTTTCATTCATGGTGAGATATTAATTTGGCAAGGTAGATATAATAGTGGTGGCTAGTTCCTGAAGGAAAGCTGACTCTTTAGTAATTCAGCACTGTCACTGTTGGGGGTTGAGGTCTCTTAAGTATTCTAAAAGTACATCAGAGGCTTTTCACCATGGTCTGGGTGCCACATATGTAATGCAGCTCAGTCTTGCACGTGGGAATGACTTTGCCTCGTGCTCCAAATTCTTTGTGTTGTGTAGTGGAGAACATCCTCAATTTGTCTAATTGCTGTTACTCTGAGCAGCTGCTGAAGCAACATTAGTATGCATAATTTACCCTGGGAACTGAGTTAACATCCTGTTGCATTTAATATTCCAACATGCCTCAAAAGAGAAGGCTTCTCATGGTAGCAAGCAGCCAGAACCATAAATAAAGCACTCAAGGCTGCAATCTGATCCCATGACTTGCACTGTTGCTTTGCCTTCTGGTAGCACAAGTTTCCAGGGACTCCTTTCTGAAGCAGAACAGCAGCTACCTTGAAGGCTTGAATGACAGAGTAGTCAGAAGGTTCTCTTTAGCCTGCTAGATGTATAGTGCTGTCTGGTATGTGGCTATCCCACAAATCCATCTATGAAAAGTACCAAAATTTCACATTCATTCACTGCCTTCAGACAACTTGCATAATGGCTGTTTTATACTGCATATCAGTAACCTGCAGGAATACAGACCTGTTGTTAAGGACTCTGTATTGTGTTATATTGATAGCCTCCTGGAAACCAATGGTAAGCCCACATGCATTTTTAGTAATTCTGTAATGGAAAACAGTTTGCAGTTCTCATATCTGGAGCAATTAATAGCCACTCTTAATATTTGCAGGCTGGAAGTACTTGGCATGAGTATTGACATGAAGCTGATAAAAAGGGAGTTAAACAATACCAGTATTGAGGCTAGTGCAGTAGGTGTAAAAGCATAATGATTGTTACAGCATAATGATTTTACAACGTAAGTAGGGAGAACTTTGTGCTGTTATATAGTGCACAGTTATATGCTATGACTGTACCATATAATAACTTTCCTATTCTTGTGACTTTACAGCTGTTTGTGGGTACATCTCATCGGACTGTTCTACTTAAGCAATTATAAATACAGCCCTGTACATTAGGGACAGTATAGATCAGGGAAGTTTTAAGTATTGCTGTCCTTGGAACCCTGCACTTGTGAGGAGACCTGCTATAAAGAGCAGAAAGGACAGGGGGGCATACAGAAAAGCAATGCTGCATCATATCTCATAGGCTATAAATTAGGACCAAAACAAACTTCCTTTGGATTAAAAATCAATAAATGAAACATGGAAGTAGTTCTGCTGCTATCGTTCTCTGCACTCTTGTGTTTCCAGGTTGAATGCCATCCATACCTGACCCAGGAGAAACTGATCAACTACTGTCAATCCAAAGGGATTGCTGTGACAGCATACAGTCCCCTTGGCTCTCCTGACAGGCCATGGTAAGACCAGTTTGCAAGGGAGTTGGATGGGTTATGCTAACAGCCTTGAGATTACAAGTTGTTCCATTGATCATTCATCATGATACAGATATCTGTTGGTAGGCTGGCTCTTCCTGTGTGGATTTCTTGCCATTGATCTTCTGTTCTTTGTGTAGGGCTAAGCCGGAGGATCCCTCACTTCTGGATGACCCTAAGATTAAAGAGATTGCAGCCAAGCACAACAAAACAGCAGCACAGGTATGTGGGAGCTGGATGGTGGGTACTGCTTCCTGTAACACAGTTTGTGTCATTAATTGTTCTAAATAATAGCAACACAAAAGGTGTAAAGGACAGCCTGGTTTTTCAACTCCCTTTGAGCTGCTGCAGTCACACAAAGTAGCCGTGCAGCTTGTTTATTGCATAGTCTGCAATGTATTCTCAAAAAGTTCAATGAACCATCAGTAAGAAATGCTTTCTTGACCCACCTTCAGATGTTTCAGTCTACCCATCTCAAGTTCTTGCAGAGAAATAAACACTTGTATAGAATGCTAAAAGCCTAGAAGCTGTCTGTACCACAAACAGTATGGAAAAGGAGGAAAACTCCACTCTTTATACTTGAAGTTCTGCTTGGAGTGCAGGTGTGATGTGAAATGTAACTGTGCTGTGATTGGTTAGTCCAGCTCATTGTACAGTTAACAGCAGATGGCTACTGGGATAGGTTTTGCATTTCACAGAATAAGAGCAGTTCTCTGACTCAATGATATGCTCCTGCAGGTTCTCATTCGGTTCCACATCCAGAGAAATGTGATTGTGATTCCCAAGTCTGTCACACCACAGCGCATTGTGGAGAACTCCAAGGTGGGTGATTACGAGTGACCTGGCATCGCTTCTCCCTGCAGAGCAAACAGGGATCCCCTCTGAGCCTTCCCAAGTCCCCCTTAGGCAAGAGCACAGGGCTTTTTTCTCTGTTTACTTTAACTGCAGCCCTCAGTAGGAGAAGAGATGAGCACTGTTGCAAAGATATCTGCTGAAAGTCACCACCTTATGTGGTGTCTCCTATTCTGCAGGTTGCAAACCCTTAAGCCCTTGTGTTCATAAATAGTGTTGCTTTAAGTGATACTTGACAGAAAGTGGTCATTAGAATTCAGCAATACACTTAGCTGGATTAAGTGGAATATGGAAGCCTTGTGGTCATTCTTTGGAATGGGATCAGAAGATGCATCTTCAGCAAAAAGAGGGTGGAAGAATTTTGTGATGCTGAAGTGCTCACCAAAGTTTTTGGAACAGCTGGCATGTCAACCTCACCTTCTGGTTTTTATTCCACCGCTGAAGTCTTGAAAAAAGGCATATCTGGATTTCCTTTTCTTTCCTTTATGAAGGAAGCAGGCATTATTTCTAACCAGCTTACCTCCAATGTGGGCTTGGTTTTTAATTTTGTGCATCTTGCCTACAATCTCTGATCTGTCCAAAGAGGTGATTTCCACTTGTTTTTCTTGTTAGGTGTTTGACTTTGAGCTGACTAAAGAAGAGATGGCAACTATCCTCAGCTTTAATAGAAACTGGAGAGCTTGTGCAATGAGCATGTAAGTGCCAGCATTTTCATGCTGTTACTTTCTCATGTTATTTAATGTTATTTACGGGCCTGTTAGCCTGACCTTGGTGCCTGGGAAGGTTATGGAGTAGATTGTCTTGCGGGAGATCAGGCAGTGTATGCAGGACAACTGGGGGATCAGGCCTAGCCAGCATGGATTCACAAAGGGCAGGTCCTGCTCGACCAGTCTGATCTCCTTCTATGATCTAGTGACCTGTCTAGTGGATGAGGGAAAGGCTGTTGATGCAGTCTACCTAAGCTTCAGCAAAGCCTCTAACACTGTCTCCCACAGCATTCTCCTGCAGAAGCTGTCAGCTTGAGGCTTGGACAGGTACACTGTTGGCTGGATAAGGAGCTGGGTGGAGGGCTGGGCCCAGAGAGTGATGGTGAATGGAGCTAAATCCAGCTGGCGACCAGTCATGAGTGGTGTTCCCCAGGGGTTGGTGCTGGAGCCTGTCCTGTTCAGTATTTTTATTGATGACCTGGATGAGGGCACTGAGTGCATTCTCAGTAAGAGTGCAGATGACACCAAATTGGCTACAAGTGTTGATCTGCCTGGGGGTAGCGAGGCCATACAGAGAGGCCTGGACAGGCTGGGCTGAAGCCAATGGGGTGAGATTCAGCAAAACCAAATGCTGGGTCCTGCACTTTAGCCACAACAACCCCAAGCAACTCTACAGACTTGGGGTGGAGTGGCCTGAAGACTGTGTAGAGGAAATGGACCTGGGGGTATTGATTGATGCTCGGCTGAACATGAGCCAGCAGTGTGCCCAGGTGGCCAAGAAGGCCAATGGCATCCTGGCTTATATCAGAAACAGTGTTGCCAGCAGGAACAGAGAAGTGAGAGTTTCCCTGTACTCAGCTCTGGTGAGGCTGCACCTCGAGTCCTGCGTGCAGTTTTGGGCCCCTCGCTGCAAGAAAGACATTGAGGCCCTGGAACGTGTTCAAAGGAGGGCAACAAAGCTGGTGAGGGGTCTGGAACACAGGGCTTGTGAGGAGCTGCTGAGGGAGCTGGGGTTGTTCAGTCTAGAAGAGGAGGCTCAGAGGAGACCTCATTGCTCTCCATAACAACCTGAAGGCAGTTGTAGTGAGCTGGGGGTCGGCCTTTTCTCTCGTGTAACTGGCGATAGGACTGGAGGGAATGGCTTCCAGCTGCGCCAGGGGAGATTTAGGCTGGACGTTAGGAAATACTACTGAAAGAGTGGTCAGGCAGTGGAATGGGCTGCCAGAGAGGTGGTGGAGTCACCGACCCTGGAGGTGTTTGAGGAATGTTTGGATGTTGTGTTGAGGGATGTGGTTTAGTGAGAGCTATTGGTGATAGGTGCATGGTTGGACTGGATGATCGTGAAGGTCTTTTCCAACCTTGATGTTTCTCTGTGATGGTGTGATTATAATTCCATGTTCTAAACCTTGCTAAAATCCAGGATGTTCAAGCTCAGTTTCCAGGGAGTTCATCCTTAAAACAATTTTTTCACACTCAAATGTTGTTTACACATTCTGGCACATCATAGTTTGGTTCATATATTAAACAACTGTCATGTTGCAGAGAGTCTTCCAGGTAGTAAACAGTAAACTTACGTAGAGTGCTTAGATCCCCCAGCATGTTGGAATATTAAATGCAGCCTGGTGTGCTCAGAGCCGGGAAGAGTCTCTGTTTACAAATGCAACCTATCACTGTGGATAACAGAAAGCTGCAACAAATTAACTCTGCTTTAATAAGTTCATCTGCTGCTCTGATGGTTCTTTGCAGTGGTTACAGCTGCAACTTTCAGCCATTAGCCTAATCTTTCCTCTTTGATTTCTTTTAGGTCCCAAAATCATAAGGAGTACCCTTTTAATGCAGAGTACTGAAGATGGTTTCTTGCTCTTCTCCAGACTTCTCAGATACGCTTCTGCTGTTGCCTATGAGTTTTCTATATAGTGTTCTCACTGCATCAGCCTCTCTGCTTTTTCCCCTCCCTTCCCCCCCCACAAAGACACAGTGTATCTACCCAATGACTGTTTTTTTTTTTGTTGTTTGTTTCTTTTGGAAGAAGGAAATGCTAGAGTTTCTGAGGAGCATACTGTGTGTGGACTGTGGTAGAGCAGTCTTTGGTGGCATTGGTATGCAGAAAACACTGAGAAAGGTTGAACTACCAGTCGCTTTTATTTTGGAGTACTGTGAACTGGAGCAGTGACTATTGTCAGGAAGGACCAGAATATGACAGGCTTTGCTTAATTAAGTTGAGGTCGGATATTTTCTAATGACTTCTGGGTTTTGGTTTTTTGTTACGCTCTGTGCTTCTTTCTAATTGGAAGTACAATTGATTTCTAAGTATAGCAGTTGCTACGTGAGTAGCTCTTTGAAAAGTGTAAAGGTCCTGTTTTCTTGGTGATAAAAGCTGTTTTTGCTTATAATAAAATATAGTTTCATTACTGTGTGTAATGAGATCATTATTTCAGTCATGCTATAATACAGCTACTTCAGCATCACTACCATTATGTTAGCTGTCTTGGAGATTACGTAAACACAAGGATAACTACCAAGAAATCACAGCAACTGGTGTTAGCAGATAGTAGATAAGAGGTTATCTTCTGTTCTATGCTACTGCATAGGTGGAAAGTGTTATGAACCTGTGGCCATGGATCTGTACTGTAACCTTGGCCACTGAATAGCCTACTTACAAACAGAGCTGTTTCAATATGTCTGATAGTTAAGGTACTAATGCTGAAATGTTTCACTGCTGTGGTAGTATGCTGTGGCTAGTAGAAAATTCACTCCTTTAACAGCATCAAGCCCAGACAGAATCCTATGGGTTTAAGTAAATACTATAAAACATGTTTTAGGTCAATAGCACATGATGCAGGAAAGATGTACAACTGCTGCTTGTATGAGCATAGGGATAACACAGTGTACTTCCAAGCAACTCTTGAATCATGAATGGGGAGATCAGAAGCTACTACTCTGTTTGGAGAGGGCAGGAAAGTAAGCTTATACCTCGTCTATCAAGATGTGGGTATTTAGTTGTATTTATCCATTGGTATTGTGAAAGCTATACGTTGAAGTTGGTGCCTTCTGAGGCTGCTTAAAGCTGTTGTTGAAATAGGGATCTCAACTAGTTCAAGAGTTGCAGTAGTGAAACGTTAAGGGAAGCAGAGCAGATGTGATTCTTCTCATAGTATTTCCTAAGTAGGTGATTTATTTTTTGGTACTGATAGAAGGGTACTAAGGTTTCATGTTAATCTAAAATTTCAATCTTTCTGAGTAATACAAACTATTATACTGAAAGGAAAAAATACACTTTATCACAATGTTGCTTTCAAATTTTTCCATTATTCCAGAAGCTACACTGTGCAATGTATTTTTAGTCAGAATAATTTACAACAGGCTCAAGAGATAAGGCTGAGTTGCCTCACAGCACAATAGGGGAGGGAGGGGAGAATCAGTGACTGACTAAGCAAAAAGCAATATTCTCTAGTGCTGATTCTCTTAAAATAAGTTGATTATAATCACTGAATTCTGGGCTTAAAGGCAAATTTAAAAAAAATCAGCTCTGAAAGTAGCTCTGTTTATCTATAATGCAATAAACAAGAGCCCAGAGGTATCTAAGAAAAGCAGAACAGCTGATGTTCTTAGCTTAGTCTGAGCTGTGACAGAAAACTGTTTGGGGCTATGTTGACTTGCTTGGAAATAAAATCTTTACACTGAGTTTGTTCTAGCAAGAAGTTACACTGGGGATGAGGGATTCAGAAATAGTACAGCAGGCTCTGTTCATTTCCTCTGTTTTTATTTCACTCAAACTTTATGAAAATGCGTGCCTGAAATTTTCCATCCTCTGAGTAGGAATTTTACTGGAGAAGGCTCTTGGACACACTGCTCCAGAGCAGAAGGAAGAGTAACAAACCCTCTGACTGGAGGGACGCTGTAACAGACAAGCTCTGTGTTTTGCTGGATGACTTAAGGGGAAGGAATTTGGAAAGAGTCATTCTGGGACACAGAGCAGCTCTTCTCTGACAGAGAGCTTGGATGCTTGGTGAGATGTATGAGTGGGAAGAGAGGAGAAACGGAAGCACCTGAGGGAAAGGATGGTGATGCCTAGCTTTGAACACAGCTAAGCTTTCTCCTCAGACCATGAGGATTAGAAAGAGAACGAGTGGTGGAAAACCTTGTCAGTTATACTGATTTTATTTTTTTTTTCTTTTCAGTTTCTTTGAGGCCTCATATCTCAAATAAGGCTGAGATAGAGGGAGAGGTGGTCTTCTGTACTACAGCAGTCTTCATTATAATATATAATGTAGGAATTGTGGGGGGTAAACCAGCAATTTATTTTTACTGTAGCAAGTATACTAAGAAATAAAATTCCTTTCATCTCCTAAAAGGTAAAGTGGAATGATCAAAGGATTAGATATCCGGAGCAATGCATTCCTGCTAACAGAGTTCTTCCTGCTACAACTGTTCACAGCATTTGTTTTTCTGTTGTGACTTGACAGATCTCTGGGTTTATGATCAAAGGAACTTGGAAGGACAAATATAATTTTGTAGCTCTTCCAATGCAGTGTTTTTGTTTTCTCAGCTTCAGAGCATGTGGCTCAACTCCACCTTGTTGGCATTTTTAATCAGACTTTCTCAGGACATTGCTGCAACAGCTACCCCAGTGTGATGCTGCAGCACCCTAGGGGGGGAGAGACCAGCCCACAGCAGAGATTAGGAGCTGGAGACGAACACAATCCTAGGACCTGTGAAGTCAGTGGTTGCACTCCAATTTTATTTTTCAGCTGCCCTCTCACTGCTTAAAGTGACAGTGGTTTAGGAAGTACTTTTTTGTGTTAAAATGCATCTGAGAGAACAGATGGATTTCCATAGTAGTGAAGAACTTTGAACTGCTTTATCTGGGAAGCAGGTCCCTCTTCAAGGAATTTTTGTGTAGCAGAGGAGAACACAAGAAGCTGCTGTCAATATCAGATTATTTGAAGACAGGACACCACCATCAGTTTTGCAGGTATGTTTCAGCTTGCCATTAATGTTCCTTTGGGTGAAAGCAGCTTGACTTCTGATATTGGGATACACATAGACAGGCTGGTCGGCTGGAATCACTTTGCTCTGTGACTTGGACTGTCTTTATCTCTGGGGAAGAGGGAGGAGGCTGTTCTTGCTGAGCTAGAGTCTGACACAAGCACATATTGTGATACTTGTGTCAGGCTGTGGAATCTGGGGCACAGGAAAAGAAAATCCTCCTACAGTTGGACTGTAATCTGCATTCGCTACGTTGAAAATACTGTCAGAGAACTCCTGCTTAATTTAGACACAGAAGAGTTGCCCTAAGACAAATTTTAATCGCTTAGTCCTATGGGTTATCATCAGTGAACTCCATCAGTAGTGTTTGTCACGTACCAGGCACACACCTGACCTTGTCCTTGGTCACTTAAAAAGTACAGAGCTGGGCCTTGCTCTGGTTGGGCCTTGCTCATTCAAGCTGGAAAGCAACTCTAAAACACTTGATGCTTTCCAAACTGTTCTGGACTCTGTAAAACTCTGGCATAGCTCCTCTCAGCAGCGTCTGGTTGAGGAGGGTCTTAGCCTGCTTAATTGCAGCTTATATGAATTATTCCCATGGCATGGATTGTATTAGTCGGCTCTCTAGTCCTCGTCTTACGACAGAAGGTTCTTTGAACTCTGTGCAGGATTAAATGGGAAAAGTTCATCTAGTAGAATCGATCTGTTGTGCTGTTTTTGTGTTTTCATTGTTTACTTTTGAATCATTTGGAGCTCAAGATGAGAAAGCTTGGAATTGTAGTAGTTGGGTAGTAGATAGAAAACCAGAGAAGCAATAACTGGCATAGTGTTCTGAGTTTTACTACTTGTTTATTATCTGTTACCATGTTTTCCCTTTGAAATGTGGGAATTATACTCTGGCTTTTTCACCCAGCCCCTTTGAATCTTTTAATCAAGGGCTAACTATAGCAGAATGGATGAGCTGCACAATAAAAGCTCAAGTCATGGGGCAGCATATTGTGATAGAAAGGCAAAATGTCAAGCTAAGGTATTTTCCATTTACAGTGTTCAGTCCAGTGACGTGGATAATCTCACTGCTGACTAGGAAATATGTAGCTGCAGATTGCCCTAAGCACACTGTGGCATTGCTGAGGGAGATCAAAAATAGTCTGGGGGTAATCAAAGACTTCTGCTGTAGTTCCAAAAGAAAGCTGGTGATGGTGCTCTGAGGAAACTGGCACACAGGAAAGGAATCTGCTGGTCCTTTGAGAAACTTGCATAAATGGGCTCTAAGGACTTTAGCTGTGTCTCGTGCTCGTTTTCTTCTCCTGAAGCACGTTGTGGTAGCTTGTGTTGTGTCCCTTGCCTTTAAGAGATGGTCTTGCTATTTTCAGGACTATGAGGTGCTAGAACTGTGGCATCTCAAATATCTGCCTTCATGCTATGAATCCATACAGCATAGTGACTAATAGTGGACAGATCTTCCATAGGTCATTGGAAAGAGGATGGAGATAGAATGCTGCTGCATGTATCTAAATAGCAGCATGCAGGTTAATTGGTTGCAATTCTCTCTTAGAAAGAGAAGTGGATAAAATGCCCACCAGTGCACACTCACTTGTCAACATAGACTTCAAAAGAATCTGAAGGTGGTAATTAAATGGCTCCTGGAACTTGTCAGTAGGTAGAAGTAGCTCTGTGCAGGATGCTCCCCTTACAACAACTAAAACTTCTTTGGTAAAGATGGAAGTATGCTTTCAGAGCAGCTAATAGCAGGCTCTTGTAGAGAGCTGCAAGGCACTAATACATGCCAGAGGGACATGGTGCCATTAAGTCATATGGCTGCAGTGCTGCTGCAAAATTGAAGATACTTTATTCCCTGTAACTATTATCACTCACTTTTTTTTTCTTTTTACCTCTGATAAGTTCTCTGCAGTTGCAAAAGAAATTATCTATTGTCTGTACAACAAATGAACAATTTCTGGCTTCTAGCTTGTTTTGAACTTTTTACTATTATGCAGCTGCTGTGATCATCTAGTTTGGCTTCCTGCCTACCAGAGTCCATAAACATCCTGTAAATAACTTTGATAACTGTGATTAAATTGGAATGTTCTTAGACAATTCCTCTAAAGCAGGATAGGCTGTGCACTGCAGCACTGGGTGAATATGTACTGGGTGCTTCTGATGCTTCAGGACAGCTCAGGATCTGCTTGGGATCTTTTTGATAGAACCAGGCTGCAGTCTGAATGCCTAGAAATGTAACATCTTCCACAAGGCTTGTTTTCCAACTGTGGTTACAATGACAGACTGTAAACTGATCTTTTCAATTTAACCTATTAGAGAGGGGGAGAAAGAGTATCTGTTGCAGGCACCTTCCTGTCCATACCACTGCATTATGACTATTTGGCATCAATTGCTGATAAGCATGGGTCTGAAATGCATTCTTCAGAAGAGTTGCTGTATGAAATCCGATTTGATAGCATTGCTTTCCTGGTTCTAGGGCATCTGTTATTAAAGCATCTTACAGAAGGCTAAAGTAGCTCAAAGATGTGTTGTCATTCCCCTAAGAGGCTTAAAAACCTCAGGTTCAGAGAAAATCAGCTGCCAAAGAATATCCCTGAAGTCTGTGTCGTAGCCCTGAACTTTAATTGCATAGTCATCCTTCTGCTGTGTGGGCAGTGCTGGTCCACATTCTTCTCCTGGACTGGAAGAACCCAAAGGGGTTACAGGGATTCTGTGTGTTAGAAATGAAGAGCAAGGAGTCTTGATTAACAAACACTTCATTAAATTTTAAGCAGGTGCATAGGCTGAAGCAACTCTTTTTCCCTATGGGAAACAACATTCAGTAACAACCTTTGGATTAGACTAGAAAGGGACTGCTATCAAGAGAGAGGTATAAGAATGAAAATGTACTCTTGGCTTCAAGAAATCTGCCCAACTTTTCTGCCAAATAAAATAATTCTTCTGTTTCCTTTATCAGGCTTTGGATGTGCTGGAAGAAGTTTGTAGCTTTAACTGCAGCTATTTGACTGATAAAGACAGGGTTTATATACTTCTGTAGATATGATAATCCAAACACACAAATCTCCTACCAGTTTGTTAGTGTCTAGCAGTTCATAAATAGGAAACTTCATTAAGAAAGCTGCACCAGAAATACAATTCAGCAGTGTCCTCTGTGGTGTTTTCAGTCAATCACACAGCTTTGGACTTGGTAAGAATCTGAAACAGCATATTGTTCTACCTCAAAGGTCTTCTGATGTTGAATGACCTGTCTTATATTAACCACTGAAGGTGTGTTTTAACATGTCTAAAAATACTGACAGCAGGAGAATCCCTAAATTTCTCTAAAGCTTGTGGTGATTTATATTTATGACAAAGACTGCTTTTTGCACATCCCATGGATTCTGGACACGAATATAGTCATACAATCCTTAGAGTTGGAAGGGAACCATAAAAGCCATCTGGTCCAACCCCTGCAGTGAACAGGGGCACCCACAGGTACATCAGCTTGCTCAGAGCCCCATCCAGCCTGACCTTGAGTGTCTGCAGAGATGGGGCACCCACCACCTCTCTGGGCAACCCGTTAACATCTTTTGTTACAACTAAGAAAACTAGTTCTTGTTAGAATTGGCCAGGGATGCTGTGTATTGGAGTGGCAATTAAAGACCACCAGTAAAAATCCAAAGACAGTGGTAATCACTGGTAACCATCTAAACTTGACTTTAAATCTAGAGGCAAGTTTTAAAGCATTACACTGAAGATGAAACAGCTGGAACTCAACTTCCTATAAGGTCTTTTGCTACCTTAGCACAACAGGAAAAAGTAAGTGTCACTATGGAAAATTCCAAGATCTATGTTAGTCCAAGCTGGGGTTTTGCTATGCTTGAGTGCAAATTCTTTAACTTAGGGGTTATCAAAAAGGGGAACATCCTCAGGCTTGGACATGGAAAATAAAGAATCTTCAGCAATTGGATGACCTACTGTTGTCTCCCTCAAAGACTGCAGTGTATGAATAGTAGTTAAATGATAAGAAAACATCATTTTGCACTCTTTAATTCATTTTCGTCTTGTTGCTTCACTCTTGCTTTCATTCTTTTCCATTTATCACAAGCAGGCAGATGTTTGTTGTTTCTAATGTGTCAGATACTCATAATGCATTTCAATCCAGGGTTCTACAGCCTGGGATCAGGCTGGGAATTTGTTCTCTCCAATTTTGTACAAATTACTGAGAATCTTTCTAATTACATCAGTTTTATCCTGTGCAAAGTTATCCACATGCTAGTTTTATTGTTTGTTCTCATTTATGTTTAAGAGTGAGGTCTCATGAAGTTTTCCTACCATGGCCAGTTGGGTGCTCCAAGTGAACAGTATGTGGTGACAGAGATCCCTTTGGACCAGCAAAACATAATGAGCTCCACTTAAAGATAGGGGTGGCTTTTAATCTACGAATAAATAAAAATTCATAATTACTTTGAAAGCAGAGGCTTCTTCAAGGTTTAACATCACTACAGTAACCTACTAATGTCACCTCCTCTTCAGAAAGGCTGTAATTTTTGCACTTAGAGGGATTTTACGAGCATCAGCCAAAATGTCAGAAAGTTTCCCCTTCTCAACTCTGCCTCACAAGTCCCAGACTTCTTACACTACTTCCCTTTCCAGCTGTCTGCCTCGTTTTTCATGACCTCTCATAGACCCCATATCAGTGGACACCAAGGTCGAGCTGTTTGCATCCAGCTGGAGCACCCAGCTGTCTTCCTATCCTTAGCCATTTGCCTTGGCCCCGCAGTGTAGCCTGGCTCTGTTTCTGTCTAGTCGTGCTGCCTCTTTTCTGCCAGCCCTAGGCTACAAGGCTGGAGAAAAGCAGTCTGAGTTTTCCGTTTCTTGATAATTCAGCCAGGTAAGGGTGTGTTTTCACAGGCATATTGAAAACCACGGCCTTGACATAAAAGCTATTCTGCTGCCAGAGATGCTCCATTAAATGCAAGACACTGATTGTCACAGACAGGTGTGATACCAGTCCTGATGAGCTGAAACACAACTGACCTGAGTATTGGCAGGTTTGTATTTTGAGTCTGGTTTGCTCAAGAGCCCATCTATCTGCTTACAGTTGAAGCTGGAAATTCCAATGACCTTTACCATCCCCATATCTGCCAGCTTTTCCATAGCCTAGCAATAACACAGAATCAGATTTGCTATTGCGTTAAGATCTCTTCCCTCTTCTCTCTTTTCTTTTTCCTTTCTTTTCCCTCCTTCCCTTCCTTTCCCTTTTTCATATGGAAAAAGTGTCTGCAGAAAGACTGTCATGGTAGAGCTCGCCATAGCTGTGATGTGGCAGTAGAACAGCACAGTGAACACTGGCACCTTGGTCAGAGAGTCAGGCTCTCGTGTCACGTGCCATCGTCTAACTAAATAAATGTTAGCGTTACTCCAGATGGACGGGTGTCATACTACAATTATTTCAGTAGGATGCAACGATTTTGAAATGCTTCCCTCAGCAGGCCTTCTGCTCCAAAACAGCAGAGGTGGGTTTTTTAGAATAATCCCTCAGCTGACAAAATAATTTTCCCGTAATAAAAAGCCCACAGTTGGAACAGAGTGGCTGTGTTCAGCTAACCCCTGACAGCCAGAACAGAAAGCCAGATCATCACTGCTGATTAATTTCCCACAGGAGCCGTACCATTTAGCAGTGTTGTTACAGCACAAGCAGTGCCACGTTCCTTCCACTTCCTACTTCACACTAGCAAACGATAAAGCCACTTGGCAGCCCTAATTAGTTTGGCACCTCCAACATAGAAGAAGCAGGAGAGAAATAACGTACTGTCTTTCTAGCAGAAAAAAAACACCTTTACCAAATCAGAAATCCTTCTCAATTGAAGTTGCTATCATAAGCAGCAGCCTGGCGTGACCAATTTTTTTCCTTCAAACGAGCAACAAAACTGTGCCTAATTCTTGCTTGGATTGAAGGGGGGAAGCATCAAGGAACTCGATTGACTTATGAGTCTCTCATCCTCTGAGCACATGGGGGAGGAGAGGAGAGGAAGACGAAATCATTCAGAAAGCAGAAAAGTGGGCCTGCACTGAAGTCTGGACTCACACACTGCCTGTGCACGTACCTGCACACTCAGCATTAGCCATAGGCTTTGGGCAATTCCAGTCCATTCTGGAGGGGGAAATTCGGATGTCCTGGGTAGGTGGCACAGGCATGTTAGCTTGGCTGTGTTCTGTTAGCTCAGGTACAGACTGGGTTGAGCACAGCTCCTGAAAGGACACCCGTGAACGCCTGGTGCATTGTAGGACACCACAACGTGTTTCACATTAGAAATTCTCCCAAAATGACTCCTAGTGTGGTCAGCATGAAGTTTTTGGTCTGTCATTTCAAACTAGCAAGAATTTTTCATTCAGCTGATGAATGAATCTATCATGTATCAAGAAAATCAAGAAATCACTGGGAATTGTCGTACCCTCACTTCTGCAGGAAATGGCTCCTCAGCTGCCTATCATGGCAAAATAAAAGTGGGGTTAAGGTAGGCTGGAATTGTAAGTAGTTAAAGAAATCGCATAGAAATCCAACAAGCAAGTGGATATCCTGACTTATGTTTGTGTTGGGGAGAGAAGTGGCCAAGAACATCATCTGCATGAACACGGTAATCTTCAAGAAAATCTGCCTCTGGAGAATCCGTCCTGCGGGCAGAGGAAGGGCAGACACTTTTATGTGCTCCAGTTGGGCTGTGGGAAGGCTGGGGATGTGACAGAATGGGGAAGTGAGGATTTATTTAACCTGGGAGCAGAGAAAGAAGAGAAAAAAGGGAATTCACAACTGTTTGATCCTGGGTAAGCAAAGGACAGCCAAATCCCTGATCTTAAGAGGAATGTCATCTGGATGGTGATTCGATCCATGCCAAGGAAATGCTGTGTAGGTGAAAGCAAGGTGATTTTGTTTTATGAAACCGGAAACCCATAATCTTACTTTTCTTCCTCATCTCTCATGTATTACGTCACGGCGTCATTGTGTCTTAATGAGATTTAATGATGCTCTTCATTAGATCCCCACAGAAGAAATGTCCTGACAGAGGGCTCAGGAAAGCTGAAGCCTCACATGCCTTGAACCCCACAAGCCCATGCATCAGGCAGAGATCCAAATAATCCAGCTGGAGGGCAGCAAGTGTATTCCAGCAGGCCTCCTTCACCAGAGGCTTCTCATGGAAGGTGCACCACAGCTGGGGGGGGACAGAGCTGGGAGCTGCTCTCCCAGCCTCACAGCTGCAGAGCATCCCAAGCAAGGGGCACTTGGCATGAACAGAAGCAACTCACCATAAAGGACATCTCCTCATCCTGAGGAAGCTGCAGTTATGTGCACCTTACTTTATTTGCAGCACTATCGGTCTGCTAAGTAAAATGAGACTAAGACAAAAATGCTAGAAATTTAAATGAGGATTAAACAAAATGAATTAAAAAGAAAACTGGTGAATATCAACCCCCAGTTTCCAGTAGATAGAAGTTACTTTATTTTTCCTACCATTGTTGTTGGGGGAAGAAACAAAACAAAACAACACCCGGGAGTTAACAGGCTAAGCCCAGCAGCGCAGCAGGGGTGACCATGAATACAATAGCTGTGCTTCCTATCTCAGAGGCAGCTGAGAGCACAGCCTCAGTTCCTGTCTCCTAGCTGACAATGGATATGGACTACAAAAAAAATCCCTCTCACATGAAGCCAGATTTTCAAGGGTTGACCTCTTGCTTCTCTCCATCCACCTAATACACCTGAGAGGAGAGCTAGCTCCCAGCCCAATTCCATTTGTGGGCCCGTGGTCATGCAGGAGATGAGTACCTAAGGCTGTAAATGAAGAGGTCTTCTTGCCTCACAACACCCTCTTTAATTTCTTCTCATAGTGCAGCCCCAATCTCACTCATTCTGGTACATGCAGGTGCAGTTGAAGTGGTGGTAGCCAACACTGATGGCAAACTTCACCGCAACTCTTGCTGTTCCTTGGGGAGACTGAAACAAGAAAAAACAGAATATAATAGAAAAGTAAGTTGACTTTCAGATCAGGAGACTTTAAAACACAAAATACCGAGGTGCTCCAATTTGGTTCTTGTTTTTATTACTTTTTCTGGAGTAAAAAGATCACTTTGGCACTGGCTGCAGGTCACCGATGACTTGATTGAGCTGATCTGTGCTGTGAGAATTGAATGCTCCCATTCAGGCACCAAGGTATCTTGAAATAAGTTCTAATTTTCCCCAAAATAAAAAGCAGTTTCCAGTGTGAGATCCTGGCAGCAATAAGAACCTGAATAACCTCCGGAAAGTCTTCTGGCCTTGCACACCAACAAGCTGACTCTTGTAAACACAGAGCAAGAGACACAAGAGGACTGCAAACCACTACAGACAGTGCCACCTCCTGGGTAAAATGCACAACTTGGAATTTAAGAGAAAAGTAAAACGCTTCCATCCTTGGCTCTGAGATGCTGAAGTGTTGCTTGACAGCTCGATATCAGCTCTGGAAAATGACACTTCAAAAAGAAACATGATCCCAAACAACAACCACTGCCTATGTTTAGCTTAATCACATTTCCATCCATCACCTTTTTTTTTTAATGATTTCAATTCTCCAGGTGTTTCCAGTCAAAGGACGTTTGTCTGATTCACCTTAATTCAAAACGTTCTCACATAGAAATCACAGCAGGTTTGTTCTTCTGTTTTGTTTTCCCATGAGCCTACATGTGACCAAGTTTAAAACTGTGCAAGTCTTTGGAGCCACATTCTGTGGTTCTGTGCTGGAGAGAGCTGTCTGGGAGAAACCACAGCAGGGAGTGATCTGCATTCCTTTCAGGTGGAGGAGGAGCTGGTGAAGAACAGCAGTGACTGTATGCCCTGTCAATACACAAACATGAGTAACACAAGATGTTTTTCAGAAAAATAATCTATTTTTTCACATTGTGCTCACTGTACAGAGCTTCAAATTCTGTAGTCAAAGTGAAAAGGACTTCCTATTGTCCCGCTGAAACACAGAGGATTGCAACTCCAGTTACATGGGAACCTTGATATCAAATAGCTTTGATTGTTTAATCTCAGTAGGTTTGGATTGCGTTTGCATTGAATTAATACAAGAGATGTTTTGTTGTGACAGAGATCATGTGTCCAAAAATTTCCTTCTATGTAGTCCTAATAGGTTCCTATTACTGTACTAACCAGTTCCTTCAGAGAGCTCATTAGCATCAGTGCCCTAAGAGGCCCTATACAAGGCATAATTTTCACTTAAAGCCTATTTAGTTACTGTTTAGGTTTCTTAGTATCTGCTGTCATCAAACTAATCAAGATTGAAAGGGTTAAATGAATCAATTTTTTACTTACGTGATGAATAGCAGCAGCTGAGCAAGAAGTGGAACAGGTCCACTGGCACAGGTTGCCCAAGGAGGCTGTGGATGCCCCATCCCTGGAGGCATTCAAGGCCAGGCTGGATGTGGCTCTGGGCAGCCTGGTCTGCTGGTTGGTGACCCTGCACACAGCAGGGGGGTTGAAAGTCGATGATCACTGTGGTCCTTTTCTACCCAGGCCATTCTATGATTCTGTGAAATATAACAAAATAGTTTAAGATACCTTTATGCTGACTGAACGGTTACAGACACAGCAATTTACAATTCGTATTTAGTTTCCAATTTCAAGTTCAAGGGACAATCCAATTTCTCTCTCTTAATAAGCTCACTTTCTCTCCTTTTAAATGTTTCATCCAATTTTACATTTATAATTCAATACGTCCTTAAATCTTCTTCCTTATCTAAATTCAGTAATACAACATTTGCAAGTACAGAACTACTCAATCGACTTCTGTTTCTTCTGCAAAGTGCTATGTGCTACTCGTCTGCTGTCACATGAGTAGGTTATCCACATTCTCTAAGGAGAAAATGTAAATTCAAATTCACCACATCACTTCAATTCCCATCTCTACAAGCACTCATCAAAGACACCTACACAACATCTTAGGTTATTAATACCCAATGGCAAAAGCAAGAAGAAAGAAAAAAAGGCTCAACGGAATCTTTTTCTTTTGCAGTTTGTTGGGTTTTCTTTCTGTAGCTAAGAAAATTTTCCTTGGCATCACTACCTGCTCAGTTTAAACACTTCCTGAAGGACAGGTGTGAAAAACCTACAATACCTGAAATATTCTGTAGCAGATTTACTGTCATTATCTCTCATCTCCCTCAGGGAGGAAATAAAGTTTCTTCAATGCTTGCCCTCAACCACCTAACAAAGGATGTTGATTCATGTTCCACTGCCATTTTTTTTTCTCAGTTACACATCATTCTCATCTTTATCATTCTACATATCTTGAAATCTGCAATTCCACAGTCTTACCATATGAGAGTACTTACCACATGAACGTCATTTCTAATATCAGAAAATACACTTCACAAGATTTTCAGCCTCAGTTTAGGGATGTATCAGGTCAGTGAGGAAGTTGAATTAACACCACCATTAAAGACAGATTTAAGTTTTCTTCATCTTTTCAAAGAACTTCATGCCTACAGAGAATACTTCACTTTGACACAGAATTCTAAGATTGAAAGATGGCTTACCTAAACTACAATTTGCTGCATTACACAACGTGATAAAAGGGGATATTAACTAAAAAGGAACGTCCCATTCCTATTTCCCATTCATTCATAATCTTCCTGCATTTCTCAGGATTAGTATTAGCATTTGCAGGATGTAATAATGATAAAATCTTGTCAGAGGTCGAACCATTTGATGTAATTCCATTGATATCTTTAAAATAATCAAATAGACAGTGGGTTACCCCCCATTTGCCTGTTGATTACATACTTTTGGAAGTATTTTGACATTTCCACAGTGTGATTTGTCAAGAACCACAGTTCCTTTAAGCAAAGGTAAATACTTGAAAGAGTTAAGAAATAAATAGTAAGTAGAGCTTTGCCATTTCAAGATCCATTTTGTTACCTCTGAGCGGTTCTTCAAACTTAAACTCATTTTATCTGTAAGGCAGATGATCAGCAGTGGCAGTCTTGATCCTTCATGTTGTGGTAGTGCTACTTTGTGGCCTTATCTGTTTGCATACTGTCCTGTATCGGATAATTTATCATTCATAGCTAAAAATCTGCATAAATTACACGATGGTTTTACAAGGCTCAGGAAGGGTAACAGTCTATTCTGGAAAATCCCAGGCCTGTCATTTTTATATAGAGAGGGTTTGACTCCAGCCTGGAGGCTTCTGTGTCCTGACAGAAGGAGCTGATGTGCTGACTTCTGATTTCTGATCTGATTTTAGATCTGCCCAAGATCTCACAAGAAGTCATTTCAAAGATATGAGTGTTACGCACATATTGTTTATCCAGTCATCAATGAACTTTCCCTTGTCTGGCACTTCTTTGCCTGTTACAGCAAGGAACAGCCCCAGGGTAACACCACATTTCAACAGGCAGAGCCTCAGATGCCCAGTGACCCAGTGCAGGTCACTTCCTTCAGGCCCTTTTTGCATCTTGCAGCCCCTGCATGCAGGATATGCTACACACAAAAAGCCAACAAGAACTGAGATCCATGAGATTGAGCATGAATATGCTCAGTACCCACTGGGCAGACACACAAAGAGCTTCCACTCTTCCACGGAAAGGCCAGCAGCCTCAATCAGGTGGCCAAGGACCAACCCTGCTGCTCCCTGCAAGAGGTGCCCAGTGGCACCAGGCTCTTGTTCTCCAGCACCAGCTTTCCTTGAGCATTTTGTATCTTTTTACACTGGGTAATTTTCCTCTTGTATCCTCTGTCACTGCTTGTGCTGATCTAAACCAGCAGCAGCTTCCTTCTCCACCCGCACCCTCAAGGCTGCTGACCTCCTTGCAGCTTCTTCCTGTAAAATGAGCTTTTCCATGCTGGCCTTGGCCACAGGCACCTCAACCCCAAGGATTTTAATTGAGAGGTGTGAAATTGCTGCAAGTGTGGGACAAGATAGAGGAGAATATCTTTTTCTTCCAAGCTCTGCTCTGCCCATTGCCAGTGCAGTCTTGGGGAGAAGCACTGGCCCACATTTCCATACGGAATCAAACTACATCCCACGGGAAGCAGAGCTTTCAGTCATTAATCTGTTTAGGAAAATAACAATTACTTCAGAGCACTCTTAAGTCTGAGTGAAAATCTTGGTCTACTTTGGAGAGGTAAGCCCAGCTTCCATCTGACAAATCAGTGCAAAAGCCCTGTCAAAGTTAGAACTGTTTCCTTCAACTACTCCACAATCCTACTCCAAGTCCTACTCCACAATCATAAGAAACAGAGACGTGAGGTAGATGAGATAAGGAGATGTTTCTGTTGAATGGCCCACCTTTCTACCTTCTATTTTATTATCATGACCAAATTAATGACAGCTGAAAGTGTCGCTTTCCACATAGGTTAAAATGGTCTCAAGGTGCTCATGAAGAGGCTTAGATTACACTGTAGGAAGATTTACTTCATGGTCAGAGTAGTCAAGCAGACTGCCAAGGGAAAGTGTGGAGTCCCCATCTCAGGATGTATTTAAGAGACATGTGGATGTGGCATAAAGTATGTGGTTTAGTGGTAGGACTTGCTGGGTTGGGTTGATTGTTGAACTTGATGATCTTGAAGGTCTTTTCCAACCTAAATGACTCCATGATTCCATGACTCCATGATGCTGGTAAGCCCTTGTTCAGTTTTTCATAGCAGTTATGCCTGTAAGTTATGTTGTGTTTTGTTTTGTTTTTTAATTTAATTTCAGGAGATTTACCTCAGAAACACTTATTTTCCAGTTCCTTCACCACATTTACATCAGAAACCTGTGCTACCTTTTAAGTTCTCTAAAGCATTTATGACTCCCGTGCCTGTTTTCACAGTCAAGTGCAAACACCACTGAGCCTGATAAATGCAAGCTTCAGCCTGGTGAAATATAAGCCAGTCGTGTGGGAAACTGCACAGAGTCTGGGCTGAAAACGGATTGCAAAATATCTCCAAAGGGCTACCTGAGGTCTGTTTGCACTTGCAAGGAAAGCACTGCCCTCTATGTACAGCTGAAAGAACAGGCAGCGTTGACAGGAGAAACTCCAGCAGGGCCTTCTTCCCCTTCAGGTGGCCTCAGCTCTGGGCACACTGGGGGGAGAAACATTAGAGGTAACTATTTGATAAGTAACTCTTGTAAATTACAATTATACTTGAAGTAAAGCATCAAAAAATATTTCTTTCTTGCTTTCATGTATAATCTTTAGATTGATGACACACTGAACTTTTAGAGAATACGTATGTGACTGCATACGTTACATAAAAATATACATGTTTATTTTAAAATGTTCTGGTGTTTATGTGTGTATTGAAACTGGGGTATTGAAACAGGGGACTGAATCCAAGGATGTGTCTGCCAGAGATGAAGCAGAGAATCTGTGCATTTCGCTATGGCCCTATTCCTATCTCACAGACCCTTCCTCTTAGGACTTGGTAATCCCAAAACAAAGCCATAAAAAGGAAATGAAGATTTAGCAGAGCCTACAGTTATCTCTCCCCTCTTGGCTTTATCTTGCTATCTGTGCTAGGTTTCATTTGCACAGGGTCAGTAATCCCAGCTCCTCTGAGGGGACTCTATGGCTGTGTTGGGAACTCTGGTAGAAAGGCAGGAGGTGCTTTTCCTCACCCTGCCACTGTGTGAGGTTGTAACTGCAGGGCATGGAATTTCAGCACAGGCTGTTTTGCCTAGCACTTCATCCCATGCTCCAAAAGCCATCCTTGGGCTGTTTATCCAGCGCACACATTAACTGCTATAGGTAGACACAGGGGCATTCAAGGTGACTTTTTTGCAAAAAACAGCTGAGATCTGGCAGTTTTAAAATCCAAATGCAATGCAGTCCCACTCGTCCCATGGCCCAATTGGGTCTGGAAACAAAATAAACTGACTACAAACCCTGACAATAAACTCACTGTGTCTCCAGTGCAAGGGCAAAGTGACCTGGGAAGGTTTAGTCTCATTTTCTTGGTTGTTAGCTCTGTCTTCCTTACTTCTGAGGTGCAATTTCTCCAGCATATAAACTCTGAGTAGCCTTGAGCCTCCTGGCATTTCCTGTTATGTTATTCAACAGAGTGAAGGATGAAAAAGGAAGTTTGTATTCTTTATGCAGGGTGACCCTTGATGCTTTTATTTCCACACACCTTCCAGACAAGGCAGTTTTTCATAGGGCCACAGTGAGTCTTCTTCAGTGTGTGTCTCCCAGACAGTCTTGTAAGCAGCAACCCTGGATTTGCACAGTGAACTACGTTACTACTCGTTGTTAATGCACACAGCATGCTCAGCCTCCTTCTGGATATAATGCTGTGGACAGCCACCAAATCTGTGCTACTTCAAATTATGTAAAAGGCAGCAGTAAAGAGGTCACAAAGGAGCATGCTATTTAGAACTAGAGAAGTTAATCATTTTCATCCTAAAAAATGCACAGGATCTCCTTCTCTCTGTAATCAAGCCCCTGCATGCTGGGTGTGCTCCACACCTGTAAGAACTACATGATGCACTGATGCTTATCCAACCTGTAAGTGCCTCACACCAAGCAATAAAGCCTACAGGTCAGGGCCGCAGGTGCACTGACAGGCTCTGCAACCTCCTTTTCCCTGCCTTGGGGCTGACCACAGAAGTTGATTCATCCTCTCCTCATCTCACAAGCGCAATGTTCGGGAGCAGAGTTGATAAAGGGCAGCTGTGATTTTGGATCTGACACCCAAATTCTGTGACAGAGCTCTGAAAAGCCCTATTTGGAACCTTCGCCCTTTGTTTTGGGGGCTGCCTTTGAACTCAGGCCCCCAGGCTAGGTCCTTGCCCAAGCTACACCAGCAGGTGCATAAGGAAGGTTAGGGGACAGGAATCCTCTAACCTCAGAGTGTGCTGATTCAGGACTTCAACTACATCTGATATGATGATCAAAATAGTTTATACTTCAACTGTGCAGACCTCAGGGACATGCAGTTTTGGGGACCTGCCATAATAAAGAGAACCAGAACTGGTCTCCGTGTTTCTTAATCCATGTAATGAACTTGGGCAGCGCTGAAGCAAGTAGAGCACTCACTTTACCACTTCTGCTCAGGGACAAAAGCACCAGAGAGGAGAGTGGAGAGCTCAGGGTGACTGCAGGGTTAGAGCAAGATGCCAAATCCCTGTTCTTGTCAGCCACTGTTCTTGTCTGAAAGCTCAGAAAGCCAGTTGTTGTGGTCAGATCACATAGCACGTTCTCTCTTAAGTCATCTCTGTTCTCTCTGAGGTGTTCCAGCCTCTAATACAGGAAACCAGGTGCCCAAATTGTTAGAATTACCTTATTCTTCATCAGTATTAAACATGCAAGTGTAGCATGCACTTCTGGCAGCACCACAGCGGGGACTTGACAGCTCCTGATTTCTAGCACCTTAGGGAACACCGTGCCCACAGAGATGTTCAGTAGTTGGGTCGTGCTGCTGCTGGAGGTGGGGCAGGCTCATCACCTGTGGGAACTGAGCAGCCCTTACCAGGCAATTTATGTTTTCAGATATATATACATATAAATCCAGACCAAGAACAATTCAGAAATGTTACTTGCTAGGGAATTTATCCCATACTATTTAATTTAACAAACAAAAAACAGACATTTCTTTTTATTGACAGACTGAAGAGATTCTTAATATATATCTCAGCATCCCCTCCCTGGAAGCATTCAAGGCCAGGCTGGATGGGGCTTTGAGACACCTGGTCTAGAGGGAGGTGTCACTGCCTATAGCGGGAGGTTGGAGCTAGGTGATCTTAAAGGTCCCTTCCAGCCCAAACCATTCTGTGATTCTGTGATCACTGCTGCATGTGTGATAAGGGCCCTGATCCCTGTTAGAGCTGTTTCTCAAGATTTTCAGAGTCCCTTGCCCAGCTTGCCATCATCAAACACGGCCTGAAAAGCTTTTTGGTCTTACAGCTGCCATGGCTCTCCAGCCGTACTGTGTGCTCTCTTGGAACACCATGCAGGCTTTCAGACCAAAAAGTTCTTCTGTACTGGAATCTAGGCACCAGCATGGTAAGTCAGCAGAAAAAAGAACTAACTTTATTATTTTTTAAGAGAAAATTAATATATAGAATCATGCACGTATGAGGGATACAATAAATAAATAATCACATGGCAGGAAAGAAAAGATTTCTAGATGCAGTAATTCTAAGGTCCTTTCTCCAGTTGAGTTTGTCCTGCACTTCTTTTGTGGGGAAAAAAAAAAAAACAATAAAAACTGAATGCAGATGTTGTTGATGGAATGTAGTTCTTCATTGAGGAGCATTTGCATACATCCACTCTAGCTTGCAGATGCAGAGCTCCATGGGCAAGGCACAGCTTCTGAAAACAGCCAGGTAAGGCTACTGGGGATGTTTTTTCATGTAAAACAAGAGGTATGCTGTTTGTCCCCTGCAGGAAAAAAAAAAAGAAAAAGAAAAAGCAAAACTAGCATGTTTGAAGATCTCACTGATCTCAGTTGCAAAAAAACTTCCAGGTTTGTTCCTGCTCAACTTTCTGAGATTTAGGTCAGCTTAAGCGGCCCTACCCAATGCTCCTATGGCAGCATGCTAACCTGCCTGGCAGCACTGCAGCTTATAGGAGGAAGTCTCTCTCTCCATGCTCATTTTCTTGTGATTCATCAACATACAAAGCATGGAGGAATCCTGACCGATGTACCTAACGCTAGTCAGGATCAAGGGTCAATCACAACACCACTCCTGCAGCACAGTTTGTGACTACTGCAGGCTCCAGGCACAGTCAGTAGAGTTGTCTCAAGTAGCCAGAACACAAGAATGCTCCCTATATACTCCAACATGTCCAGCTCATGACAGGCAAAGGGCAATTCCAATCATTTGTTCTCCCCCTCTTTGCTGCATCGTTTTAAATAATGAAATTTAGACCCCAGAGTGGCATTAAGTAAAAACGAAGAGGCACTTCCTTACCAGCTGAGGTCTGAATGCCCATAGGTACTTCTAACATCATCCCATGACACCTGAAGTAAAACACAGAAGGTAAAAGGGTTGTAAAAACTCTTGAGATGGACATAATGTGATACCAGCACAACAGTCCTCATGACAGTGATACATCTTCTACTTTCAGGAGCTACAAATATTTTAATTAAACAGTTAATCAATCACTCATGATTTTTGAGGAAAATCAGTTCCTTTGCCTCTTCTGAAAAAAAAAAAAAGAAAAAAAAAAGCATTAAACAGATGTAGAGTACATAATGTAGGGCACACAGTCAATGACTGCTTGTGGAAAATGCAAAGCAGATCCTGAGGTTCTGAGCTAAAGCCATCTTGCCCTCAGCTCTGAGGATGCTGTAGAAGAGGAAAGGCATGCACAAAGCTCTGCAGACTCATTTTTCTCTCCGGGTTCTCTTGAACTAGCAGTCAGTCAGACTAAGTGAGATCTAGAGGACTGTCTGGAAAGCTACAAAAGAAAAGTGGATTTGTCTCCTTACCTGTTCAACAAAAGAATCATTGAAGCAATACCATTTGCATTCTGTGAGACTTCGAATATAGGCACAGTAATGTCCACAGCTAGTTGATCCTGAATGAGCAACAACAGCAAAGAGCTCATACTGCCAGGCAGCCTGTAAAGAGGAACTTTCAGTAAGGCAATTTTCATTTACCACTGCTGAAAACAAGCAGCAGCCAGGACAGCAAGAATGTGCATTTCATAAGGAAAAGAAAGATCAGACTGACCCTGAGCATCCTGCCTTTTATAATATTACCCTCAGTGATTTGCCTGCCAACTGTGGACTAGCAGCCTCCCTGGAGGTTACAGGAACATAAAAAGGGCAGTAGGACAGCAAAGAGGCAGTAAAGGGGTGACAGCATCCAAGCACTGCACCAGTGAGATTTTGCTGTTGCCACACTTTCCCTTGTTACTCTCAGTAAGGGGAAGAGATGTAGCAGGTCACTCAGCTGCTTGGCAAAGCTGTCATCTTCCTGCTAACCTCAAGGTCTGGATTTGGTCAACTAAATTGACAGTGTTTACATCTTTTCTGTAGTATTTTTAGACACGGAAGAAAGAAGTTATGCTTATTGCTCTCAGAAGAAAGAAAAAGAACCATAAAGCCTGTTTTTTGGCTTCATGGCAGAAAACTCCAGTTAGTTATATTACCTTTGGAGACAGGAACTTGAATAATGCCTGAACCAGTCAAAACAATTAGATGTCAGACAACACCAAGCACAGGTAAAGTCTGAGACATACATTTCTAACACTGATTTGAAATGAAGTCCGCACTGATCTTATCAAATTCGAGCTAAAGGCAGAAGAAAATCTGACTCTTTTTGACAGGGCATTAGGATTATCTCACCTTTTCATTGTCATGTGCTTGGCACTGCTGTTCTGTCAAGACTGCATTGAAATCAAGGTCTTGTGGGAATGGCAGGCAGTTGCTAATTTTGTGGATGTAAGCTGATCTTCCAAAGCAGAAGCGCTTTAGGTGTATGGTCAGAGTCTGTGGCAGGTGGACCAGCTTTACACTCTGAAAAGGAATAAATAATGAAATTTAGAACCAAGGAGCAAACCCAGGAGAACTGGGGTAGAAAAAGCCATTGCCACAGAATCACAGAATCACAGAACGGCCAGGGTTGGAAGGGACCTCAAGGATCATGAATCTCCAACCCCCCTGCCACATGCAGGGCCACCAACCTCCCCATTTAATACCAGACCAGGCTGCCCAGGGCCCCATCCAACCTGGCCTTGAACACCTCCAGGGACGGAGCATCCACAGCCTCTCTGGGCAGCCTGTTCCAGCACCTCACCACTCTCTCTGTAAAGAACTTCCCCTGACATCCAACTCTATCATTGCTAGACAGTGAATGTAGCATAGCAGCCCATCTACACAGAGATGTGATGATCAGGTTTCTCAACTTCAACTTGATCAGCATTGAGCCTTGCGTGTCTCATTGACTGCTTCATTTCTCATCTGCTTTCCTAACCCCAGGTTGCTAGCATTCCCATAATTATTCCCTCTCTTCACTAACCCATGGACTGAAAATTATGGCATTTAAGATGTTCAGGTGACCAAATCAGCCATAGCACAAAATACAGATGGTGCAGCATGCTGCCTAGATGCCACAATCAGCAGGCTGTTTCTACACAACAAAGAAACAGTCACATTCAGAAGAAATTTCCCTCTTGCACAACTTGTCTGTGAAGATTCATTGGAACAGTTTTTTCTGTCTGCTGGGTTGGCTGTACTCTTCAGTGGCAAAATAACTACTGCGTTCATCACCTCTTTAAACCCAAGCACCACAATACCATCGATAAACTGGATGGGGTCTTGGGCAGGTGAGTGGATAGTCAAGCACTGTGCCTGGTGAGGAGAAGCAAGCCAGCTTTCTTGTGACATGGCCAACAGAGCTCTGTGCAGGATGCCACGCTGTCAGTTCACTCCACCTGGCGCTGCCTTTGTTGACAGTACTGCTGCTGCCATGACTGCCACCAAGACATGTATGCACTGTGGCCTAGGAGGGTGGACCAACCCTGGAAACGCCGTGGAAAGTCCCCTCCAAACCTTGGGCTGAGGCACTCTTCCCTGACACACCTCCCTCTTCAATGCACTTGCTGCTGCATGAAACAGCTAATTCATCTGCTGGCAGAGACCAATACTGTAAACACACAGAGCCCAATGGAGAGAAGGAGAGAAAAGAAACCACCCTATGCTCTCCTGCTCTTAAAGGTATGCACAGCACCGGTAACATACTCTTGTCTACCCCTAGGTGACTTATATTAAAAACCATAAAAGCATTCTTTTGTCCCTGCAGCTACGTTCACGGCAGGGATCTTGCCATATGGCTTTTACCCAGCTGACAGTGCTATGTCAACACAGCTTTGAGTTGTTGATCTCTTCAACTGGTACGGTTGAGTTCTTTCTCTGTTTTTCCCAGTCCTAAAGGGAGTTCTGAATATAAGAGATGTATGGGGAAATACTTCTGCTTACCTGCCGAAACGGTGTTTTCTTTCCACAGTGTTCACAGAAACACATGTTTTGACCAGTCAACTCTTCTGAATGGAAAAAGCACTGCAGGCACTCCTCCTAAGAAGACAGAACAGTTTTCTTTCATCTTATTTCCTTCCTTCAAGCTAGACTTTTATTTCAACTTTGCTTCACGGGCTGCATGTAGACAACAAAGCTACAGAAGGCAATTTTTAATTCAAAGGAAAAAATCAGTTTTCTGTCCCTTACCATGAATGAAAAAGTGAAATCAAGTACTGCTAGTCAGTTTGAATTGTTCTGCATTTTTTTAGTGTTCAGAAAGATTTTGTCTGCCTTGCATTCATCTGTAAGTTAGACTTGCTCCTGAATAACCAACTGCACAAGCAGTTACAAAACGTGACGTGTTCAGCAACCTGTGGACTAAGCACATAGTGTCACTGTAAAACATGCTCTTCACAGTGACATTAATGCATTTAATTTTTTAGCCAAAGAAAACAGAGGAAGGGTTTGGTCATTTTAGCACATATAGGTACAGTATGAAGAAAAGTTGCTTTCAGTCTTTGTTTACTTGAGTTCTAAAAACACTTTTTTTCTTTTGTTTGCCTTCACTGGAGAGTGTCAGAAGAAAAATAACCCTTATTCTTCTACATACAAAGATGGAATTTAGGAAGGAATGCTGCAGTAAGAAGACTCCCTAGATAAGAAAACTGGGCAATGCAGAGCTGGGAAATTTGACCAAACACAGAGAGCTGGACTGCAGTTCACTCTGACCTACCTGTATTTAAGTGCCTAGTGACATTAGGTGCCTGAATTTCCAAAGGCCCTGTTTACAGTGCATTAGGACTGGCAACTCTTGTTTAGCCTTGGACCTTGAAAAGCAAGAAGCCATTACACTGGGACACTCAAAACCAAGAGATTCAAAATCACTAGGGACTTTTGAGTGGGATCTTCACTGAGCTGCACTTCCTGCTCTCACCATCTGAAGTCAGCAAACATATGACTGTAAACCTCCTCCTTACGTAGTGCCTCTCCTATTAGAACTGACTATAGAGACATAATCATAGTCAAACTGTACTGAATGTGCATTCGTATGTGTACTCCTGCACACACCTAGACTGTGTCAAATCATTTCTACTGCAATGTGACCAGGACAGTTCTAAAACAGACACTTGTTTTGTTATTTCAACAGGTGAAAGAGCATCTTCTTTACATTAAGAAAAAAAATATCCACAAAGTATCAACAAAATAACATCAATAGAAACACATTGTTTTAAACCCCATTTTAGAATGAGTGTGAATAGCAAATAACTGTGTGCCTTTCAAACAGGACACATGTTATGCTATATATTCCTTTTCCTATCACAGCCCTGACATTTCATCAATTTCTACCCTTGCAGTGGGTGAAAAGTAAGACTGGATTCCAGATTCAGCCCTTACCTCTCATGCATTCCAATGCAATATCATACCCCTGGCATGCAGCTTGGTACAGGATCATCCCCATTGTGTTGTTTTTCTTTGATAGTGCAGCACTGTGGCAAATTTTCTATGAAGAGACAACTCCTAACATATCTCCTCTTTCTTAAGCTCTGGGTGCAATTACACTAATTGAAAAAGTAGAGTACTGCCTGGCACAAAAAAGGTGTTGGTACATGAAGGTATTTTACACCATCCCAAAGCCTCAGCGATTTTGAAGAAGGTTCCTTTATCCTGGAACAGCATAAAGCGATCAGAATAAGATCCAGTTGTCCACTGACAGCTGAAACCTCCACTCTCTATTTGACACCATCACTTCTTTATCTGGAATATCAAACAGCAGTACTGTTCTGACAGCAAAAGAACACTGCACCGGGCAAATGCAGTGCCCCTGGTGAGGGACTAACACTTATAGAGGGCACTTCTCTGTGGTAAGCAAACTCTCACAGATACACATCACCATACAGTGTAAGTCTTTGGATCATACAGAGTATTTAGTCAACAGCCTTCTCAGAAAGGAGCTTCAAAGATTTTATTTTCTTTCTCCAAAATTGAACGGACTTTTTTTTCTAGAGAAGTTTAAAAGCCTTCAAAACAAGCAAGAAATGTGAATGAGAAAAGGCCCCAGACAATCTGCAGAGATTCTCTAGAGAAGTACAGGGAGACACCAGTCCTACAGGGAGATGGCTCTGACACTGAATAGAGAGGAATCTTCTTTCAAAGGTCAGAGCACTATCACTGAACTTACCAGAGTCTTCAGCATGTGATAGCCAGAATCTAATAATGAGACTGGAAGGGTTAACATGCTGCTGTTCCTTTTTGTTTCAGAAGAGCACGTCTGACAGGCCAGGTGCTCCTGCACACTGATGGTGTACAAATCACTCAGCTTTTCAACCTGGAGGAGGTAAAAATGGCCAAAACAAGGTTTGTGAAGAACACAGCTGAGGTATTTCCCTCTGCGAATGGGAAGGGACATGCCACTTCATGAAGTGTTGGTACTTTAAGGCTTGAACCCAGATCTGACCTTGACTCATGTGGACTGGACAGTTCCACCATTTAAAGGAGAACAGCTCCTTCCCCTCACCCCCTAACCGAGGTGAAAGACATCTCCTGTAAAAGGACAGCTGAATGTCTGCTTTAAATGCAATTTTATTGTTCTGTTTGGAACAGTAACAGGAATCTGTCTTGTGTATGAGCAGAACTATGATACTGATTTGAGGAACAGACACTTTTTTTCTTACTTTACATCATTCTCTTTGGAGGAACTGTCATATACATACCAAGAGTTACCAATAATGAAATGCACGTGTCTGACTCCAAAGAATGAAGGAACTGTGTAAAGACATGCCAGTTAATGCTTACAGAAATTTGGGAAGACATGCAAGTTAA
This sequence comes from Tympanuchus pallidicinctus, assembly GCF_026119805.1. Classification (NCBI taxonomy): domain Eukaryota; kingdom Metazoa; phylum Chordata; class Aves; order Galliformes; family Phasianidae; genus Tympanuchus; species Tympanuchus pallidicinctus. The sequence goes on from NW_026294802.1 coordinate 2,534,759, forward strand.
CTAAATTTGGTGTTGCTAAAAGATTGGTCTTATCATTTATTAATAGATTCTCCTGTTAGAAAGGAAAACCTGGCATGCTCTAAACAGAGGAATAATAGAAGTGTGATTTAAACCCATGAAGTCTATGAGATCAAGACTGTCTACATTTAAATATGAGAGGGAATATTTAGATGGCAGATAATTCCAAGAATTTCATTTAGGATAACAATGAATGGGATTCTTCTTGGAGAAACAGAGGAAAGAACATATGGCAAAAGCATGGTGTTCATTTTAGTGATCATACTTACCAGCTCTGGGTTTTTCATCTGTTTCTTTAACAAGTTCCAGAGAGTCAGAAAGAGTTGGGCAGCATCATACTGTACAAACACTGGACAAGCAGAAAACAACCTCAATCAGTATTATCAAGAATGCCAAGCATGTTTTCCATAGATGGCAAAGGTAGATTTGTTCTTCTCCATTGGAATGTGTGTTCTGTTCCATTGCCACCTTCTACCAGGGACAGAGCTTAGTCTGGAGACAGCCACAGTGTCTTCTCGTGACCTGAGCAAATAGTGGGAAAAGATGGGAGGGCTCAAGTCCCCCACTGAACTACCCACTGCAAGAGGAACGTCTCTGTCAGTAGGACACAGAGCCTAGCATATGCCTATAACCTACCACAGGATAGGCCTGACTGATGCCTCATGGAGTTGGGCATCTCTCTTTAAGTGAAACAGAGAAGGCAGAATGCAAAACCTCAGAGGGAAGAATTATATAAATAGAAACACTAAGGTTAGCTCATGTTCCTCTTTCATATAGGTCTGGGCTGGTTATCGATTTTCCCTTCCAGAATTGCCATCTTTTAGCTTTTATACAAAGATCAGAGTATCTGTATGCAAACTACCATCCATATTTGTACATGTAATCAGACCCTCAGTATCCCATCCCTACTGGTCACTTGTGCAGATAACTATTTCTCTCGTTTGTACCCATGTCCAGATGGGAGAGTAGGTCAGTGAGTTCTTCTCTTAGCATTTATAACAAGGAACAGGAATAGGATCCCTGGGGATTTGGGTGAGCTCAGTATCTTTCTGACACGATCCCTTTTTTCTAATAAGAAATAGCAGCTGTTGCACTGTTATTAAGTAGTATAGTGAGTCAAATCAAGCCATAAGTCATCCACTCTGTGTCTTGCACAGCCTTTTATTCTGTCCAGTATCAACTGCTGAGTCTTCTAGCAGGCTGATCATCTTTGCATCCTTTGGACACCAGCAAAGTAAATCAGAAGACACAGCACCTCACTCATGACAGGAAGGTAGCTATAAAGAGCTACATCATCATGTACCTACTTCTTGCATTTCTGAATCCCTGAACGAGATGCCAAAGTCTGCACTGCTTTCCAGTGCTTGATAACAAACTTTCCCAGTCTGCAGGCAGAGGTGGGCATGAGAAAATGGATGCTTACTTGTCACTCTGTGTTCTACAAGACAGATAGCAAGCTCTCTGGGAGAAACTGCTTTCTGCTTTCCACACTGCATCTTCTCTAGCAGCAAAAGCATTTGGTATGGGACATTCTTCTTCTTTCCTGTGCCACACACTGGCACTGAGATCCTATAAAGAGAAGTAAAATGAATGGTAACCAAGCAGCGCAATGGAGGAATATTAGATTTCACACCAGAAGGAGCAGAGGTGGATGGCACAGATAGCAACTCAAGAAGAACCACAATGGGCACATTTTCAGCAAAATAAGGAAAAATGGGAAGAAAACACCAACACCAGCTCAGCCCACAGTGCAAGCTGACAGCTCTAAAGCAAAGGTTATGATTTTAAGTTGGCCCATTTCTGAATAAGGGGTAAACTGAGCAGGACTTGCAGTGCCTTCTGTGCTCTGAAGCAATATTATCTACAGCTGTTTTCAGAGCTGCTCTTGCCTTACTCCTTTCCTTCATTTTCAGCTACCCTCAAAATTTCATGGGCAAGTATATCACAATTAATGAATGCTGAATATAGAAAAGATTTCAACTATATGCCAACTGGGAAGCTCTTTATCCTCTCTAAATTTATTAGAGTCAACATGTTTTTCTATGTCTTTCTTTAAATAATAATAGTAACCTTCAGCCTACATTATTTTGCTTTTTTAATGACATTTATCATCCCTGTACACCTGTAACTTGTCTCCTTCCCACTCTGCACACTGATGAGTGTGTAAGAGATTTGGAGAAAAGACTGAATAGGAATGATCCACTTAGATGCCTAAAGCTACAGTGAACTGAGCAAACTGGACACCAGTTTTAAGGGTGGCACAGAGCAGCAGAAGCCCACATCGTGCTCACAAACAAGTAGCAAGCACTATGAAGCAGAACAAAGCAGCAGTGTACTTGCTCTCTGCTACCACATTAGTCATCTCTATCAAGAGTTAGGCCCCAGGGCAGTGGGGGCCAGAAGCTATGGATCATCAGGATGTATATTTTCATATGCTTGCAGTTACAAGGTTAATAGTGGATATGGTTTTACGTGGCACATCCTTTAATTATAATGTGCTCTGATCATACTTGGGACAAAATCATATCCTGCTACTGAAAAGAGGTACAAATCATAAAGACTCAGTTCAAGCCTGCAATGCCTCAATGTGCAAACATTACATGAGAGATGACTAACAAGTAAGAAAACAGCAAGTTTTGACTTTGTAGGCCCTAGTCTGTAAAATAAGAGGCACTGCAAGATAGAGATCTTTTTGAGCTAGCTGGAAGTACTTAACACCTCCTAATGAATCAGTCCTTCAAATGTATGCTCCATATGAAAAAAGGACCAGAGACAATGGGGCAACAACAGAACCATCTCAGGTAGTATGTGAGCAGGCAGTACCTTCGCAGTATCTTTGTGAAGTGTATGTTCATGAAGAACACCTGGAGCAGAGAGTTGAGACAGCAGGTTTGTCCAATATTATACAGTCCAACAGCTCCTGTAGGCACAGGAAAAGAGAAAGTGAAGTCCAAAGACAGGTGACAAGAAAAGAAAGTGAAAAAGATTTAAAAGATAGAAAACTCATCTTTGTATGTTTCAGCCATTTAGTGCACAGCTTCAATATCTTGCTCAGACCTCAGAGAGGCTCCAACCTACTTTCCTCAAGCAGATAACATCTGTGTTTCTTTTGACAGCTGGCATGAAAAATCCAAGTCAGCCTGGATTATAATACTCAGATGTCTCCCAGCTCCTCTACTTTCAGTTAACACGCTTAAAATAAACAGATACCAAAGGCTGCCTGTATGAACATTTTTATTCAGCCTTTTAAACAGACAGGTCTACCAACAAAATAAGGAGCTGCATGTGAGAAGCACATGTGAAGTGTCTACCACACAAGCTAACCCGCAGCTGTTTACACTGCATATAGAACTTCTTTCTGTATTCTGTGCCCCAAAGCAATGCCAGTAAAGCATCAGAAAGGAAAAGTTTGTCTTCTGAAGTCAGGAGAAAGGAAATGGGGCAGAAACTCAGAACAACTGTGAAATGTGTACAGCCAGTGGTAACGAGAGATCTATGTGATACACAACAGAATGTACACCTGAAATACTGATGGCAGCTTTTGGGGAGCCAATCTACTGACACAGCATAGTAACTAGGACCTACTGCCTAGTTTAGCAAATCAATAGGCAAAGCTGGCTGTGTTTAGAAAAAGGCTGCTACCTACTTATTCTCAGCTGCAATGGCCAATACCAGGAGTTGGAAGGGGAGAAAGCTCTGAGATCCTCATGTAAGTCCTTATCAAAACCCAAAATGGTTTCTTGACACTGCAAAATGAGAATCATCTGCACATTCCTCAGTAAGGGGGTAAAGGAGAAAACAAAGCCCAAGAACAGAGAATGGAACAGAAGGCATGAGAGACAGAAAATACACATGCGAAAAATAGACAAAACTTGATTACTGTTTTTTAGGTCGGCAGCACCAAAGACTGATGGTGGCCTCCAGTCTTCACTCTTTGACGCTTTGTCTTCTTCTTTATAACTTTTTTCTTCTGCCTTCATGGTCTCACTTGGTGATGTCTCTAGTTCCTTCTTGCTTTCCTGATGCTCACCTCTTTGGCTCATCAATAATATTGCATGTACAATCACGGAAGGACTGCAGAAGGACATAGAAAGATCAGAAAGATAGGGAACACCCAGAAACATACAATTTCTATTTCATATTTTCACGATGAAAATTATGGAATGTAAATAAAACTAGTTTGATTACTGCAGTAGTGTTTGATACATTTAAATTATTGTGGGCGTGGTAAATGGGCAATATATCAGCAAGGTAAAAGACACAGAGCTTGTTGGCAACTGCACGTCCTTCTCTCTGTGACTAAATAAATGATCCCCTGGTTCCACAGAAGTAGCTCCACCTAACCAAGGGAATTCTAGACACACCTACCTGTTCATGATTCAGTGAATAATATTATTGTTCAACTGTCAGATGTTGAAAAACTCCTCTGGTTAGTAACAGTAACGCCCGAGTATTCAAAGGAGAAAATTTCACCTCACCTAATCTTTTGAGCTGATAAGCATTTATTTTCTGGTTGGGCTGTCCATTGTTTTTAAGCACACCAACCACAGCTCTACTGCAGCACTTTGTATTCTAATTTTTAAAGGCATTTCAGCATTCGAATATCATTTTCAGTTCACGCTTCTTCAAGTGATCACAAAGGAGCTGTTTAAGCAAGAGAACAATTACAATGCCTTGAGTTTGAATGAACCATTACTCTAACAAACCTCTACGATTCAGCAACTGGCACTTAAAGTAAAACTCAAAACAATCACTAAACAAAAAAAGAAATTAAAATCACAGTGTCCCACACTCAGATCAGATCACATCATCAAATTTACTGAAGAATTTTATTTGGGGGGGAAAAAAAAGAAAATCAGAAATTGAAAGATAGATTCAAGAAGACTGCATTTCATATGAAAAAGCAGTGATTTGAACAGCTATTTCAGGAAAAGCTTAACTGGATTCAATTTCTTCTTTTGCAAAACAGTCAGAACTCATTCTCCACGTCTCCTGGAAAGTGGTTTAACCAGGCATTCAGGATTCTGAAATCCCATCCAGAGAAAGAATGCATCTTTGTGTGCAGTAGAAAATATTGGGTTTATTTGTGGTGTATCAGCAAGAGTGTGAGTAATGCCATCAGCCAGTGGTGATGTAGGAGGAGACAGAAAGGAGGGAAAATGATCAGTAGAGTAGAGGGAGCTGAACAGCAGCTATGCGTGTGCTGGAGATGAGGAGAACTTGCAAGACACAGCTTTTGGTAGGCTTAAGAGTGGGATGAACAAGCAAGCTCAGAGCTAGGAAGCTTCGGGTGACTTTGGAAATAGGTGGAATTACACTAGTGTTGGAAGGAGCAGGGATCTACAGAGATAGAAGGATTTGGGTCTGCGGTTTGATGAAACTCTCCCCCAGGCACCCAGGCCCTGCTAACAGGAACCCTGGCTTGCGAGCAAGGACAAGACCTGAACTTCCCAACCATTGCATGGAACTGCCTTGTCTCAGCTATAAAAAATACAGTATTCCTAAGATTTGCACGTGATCCTCCTTTTTCTGCATAAATATATAAGAAATCTGGTGAGTGGGCAGAGGACTTGGGGAGCAGACTTCCCACTTAGCCCTGATTTCTCCCCTCTTACTGAAGGGCAGGGTCCCTTCTCTGTTTCCCTGGCAGATGAGGGCGATGACTCAGTACCACTTGTGGCTTAGATGAGCGGAGTGACCATGCTAACTGCAGGCAGACAGAAGGCAGCAGCCACGTCTGCTTCTATCTTTCACCCACCATCTACAAGCTCTCTCGCCCATCCTCTCAGTCAGCTTAGACTCGTCCCTTTCACTCTCAATGCACCACAGCCTATCTGTCCCCTCAGGATTCTGACCATCCACGATAAAACCCATGCCCCTTTACACCTCCATGCCACAATGCTCTCAGCCCCAGCATCCCTGTGGTCTTGCTGCCCCTTTGCCACCCAAGCCCTCTCTGCCTGAGGATTGCCTCTGTCCCTGGTCACCATTCACCCTTCCCACCATCATCACCCCTTTATCCTCATGGGGTTTGGGCTCTCAAGGGGACAGACAGTGCCTTGGGGAGACAAAGGCCAATGCAATGAGTTGATCTAGTGGCCAGTAACCCTGCCCACAGCAGAAGGCTGGAGCTCGATGGTCTTTCAGGTGCCTTCCAACCTAAGCCACTCTAGGAATCTATGGAGCTCTCAAGGAGATGATGGTGGCCCTGAGGTGCAGCTGCAGGGCTGAGAGCTGGACTTGAGCACTTGTCTTGACACGGCTGAAATGAGACTTCCCACTCCTCTGTCGAACTACGCGCTTGTTCAGCTCCCTTTTTTTTTTCTTTCCCTTTCTATACATATTTTTGTTCATTAAAGAATATTTCTGATGAGCCAGACAAAAGCAACCATTCCAGCCGCTACAAACGTCAATTATTCGCACCCCTTTGACTTCATGCCCTCTAATTAGCACAGTAAGAGCTTGCAGACAACAAGACCCCGACATATTACGCCTGGGACCCTACTGGCGCCCTACGGCTGCGGTTCGCCGTAGCGACAAGCGGTCCAAAAGGTTTCCCTACCAGTTCCTGCAGGATCTCGAGCGCTCGGAGCCACGGCGGATCTTCAGCCTTCCCCCGGGGCCGCATGCAGCCGTAACGAGCCAGGAAGGCGCATGAACGCAGGGCGAAGGGCACCTCGGTCCCGCGGGCAGCGCTGAGGGAGCGGCTGCCGCGGCGGCGCTGCCTGAGAGATTGCCGCGCTCCGCCCGGCTGCGTCAGAGGGCAGCCAGCAGCGCCCACAGCGCAGCGGAGCTTTCATTTCCCGCTTAGCTCTGCCCCCGGACAGAAAGTGAAACTCAGCTCCGGTGCAGTCCGGGCGGAGCCGCTGGTTTCGCTTCCCGCTCGCCGCCAGGGGCGGACGGGGCGCAGAAGTAGGCTGCTGTGAGGTACGGCGTCCGTTCCTTTTAGCTACAAAAGCAATAAGAAAGCCAAACTGTTAGGAACGCCCGCAGTAACCTACTTATTTAAAATAACCCCAAATAAGTTACTTGCTTAGAAACTTAATGCGTGTTGCAGCCTCGAAGTGTAACCAGTTCTGCTCGTAAGTGAGCCGTAGTCCCCAGCAGAGCACGGGTGAATGGCAGTGATACAGTAAACGAAATTGCTCAACCACAGAGTAGCTTCAGCTCCAGCCCATGCTGGATGGTGCCTGGACTCAGCGAGTCCAAATGCATCCAGACCAGCAAGAGTTCTGGCACCCACTCCTCCAGTGCATTTCCAGGCTACCTTCCTCTTCTTCCAGAGCACCAGCAGAAGGAATGGAACGATGTGCTGCCCTGCTTGGATGTTCCGCTTGTTGGGGAGTAGCTACCAGTCCAGCTTTGCACCACACAACGAGAGAGGAGAGCTGAGAGGTGAGTGGTGCTGCCCTGCTGGCTGGGAAGTGGTGTGTGTGAATCACAGGATCATAGAATCATGGAATTGCTCAGGTTGGAAAAGACCTTAAAGATTGCCAAGTCCAACCATGACCTAACCAAACTACCTTAACTCTAACAACCCTCTGCTAAATCATGTCCCTGAGCACCACATCCAAACGGTTTTTAAACAAATCCAGGGGTGGTGATTCAACCACCCCCCTGGGGAGCCTATTCCAGTGCTTCACAAGCTTTTCTGTAAAGAAGTTTTTCCTGATATCCAACCTAAACCTCCCTTGGTGCAACTTGAGGCCATTTCCCCTCTTCCTGCCACCTGTGAAGTAGGCTTTCTGCAATCTGCGTGAAATAGATGGAGCCTTTGGGGGCCCAGGAGTGAGACCCTGCTCAAACGGCCTGGCCCTCACAGCAAGAGCTCTTCAGCCAAGGCAGCAGTGGCAGTGAAAAGCTTCCTGAGCTATCACATGGGCAGACAAGAGTACCTGTAGAGGCTTGTGGGCAGAAGAGTACAAATGAATCAACATCTTTCCTGTGGAATTTGTGAATCATTTTGGTAATGACAGAGTTAATGGTTTTCACTCTATTACTAGTTTGTGTGGAGTCTGCCTGATAAAAGTGAGAGGAAGAGTAAGAAGAACTGCATAGCTGTACGCTGCCTTGAAACAGTTAAACCAACTAAGCGGAGTGCAAACTGACACCGGAGATTAACTAGGAGCTAGATCTGTGTTAAGCAGTGAAGGACCATGCAGCTGCCATGGCTTTTGGTAATGACCTCTTTGAGAATCTGGTTACTAGATTAAATGGAGCTTATGTCTTATTTAATAATATTGTAGGGCCTGCCTTTGGAAGTCAGTTGTGACACTCCAGTTCCAAAATGTATCGGGCAGGTGTCTGAGCCTGGGAAATACACTTAGATGAAGAGATAGTTAAAAGTGAGTAGATAAAGTGTTTGGATCCAAATACACTGCCTGTTGAATGTCATGGGGTAGTGTCACTTTGACAAAACCTGCTTGCTCCTGGTAACTGCCATAGCACTTTTAAAGTAACCTCCAAATCATTCTAAAGAGTTCATTGACTACTGAGAAAATTGGGATCCTGACTCCTAAGTGTCCATGCTAATAAAATAAAATAAAATAAAATAAACCATAAAATTGATAATCAGGATGAGATTTGAAAAGCATTCTGGGAGTTAAGAACTCCACATCCTATGGTTTAGAGTTTATAATGTACTCCACTCTGGATTGTTGTCTTCTCACTTCTTCATCGTATCATTTTCAGCAGTTTTTCAAGAAAGCAAGCACTTTGTCTGCCAATTTTGTCACCATTTCTTTTTTAACAGTGTCCTATGTGTAAAGTTTCCTGTTTCTGGCTTTGGTTCCAGTTTAGGTAGGAGATAACAAGGAGTCTAACAGTCTAAATCCCATTGGGTTGAGTAACATTCTTTCATGTTGCTTCAGTTTAAATACATAATCAAGTATATCCTGAATAGGGATATTTTCCTAAAGAGAGGCATTTCTGGTATTCTGTAAGTGCACAGTTCGGCATTTTAGTGATCTGGATGATTAAATGCATATCATGCACACTGTAACTGTCAACATAAATAGAAATCTCTATGTGAGGAAGATAACAGAATCATAAAATCACAGGATGGTTAAGGTTGGAACAGACCTCTGGAGGTTGACTGGTCCAACTCTCCAGCTCAAGCAGTGCTACCTGGAGCAGCGTGACCCTCTGGCATATCTGCCATTCCTCTCACCCTCTAGGCTCAGCCATTCAGCCAGTTTTCAATCCATTTCAGTGTCTACTTACGCAGCCTGCACTTTGGCAGCTTCTCTTTGAGAATCTTGAAGATCTGACCAGAGACCATCAAAAGCCTTACCAAGGTCTAGGTGGACTATATTCACTGCTGTCCCCTAGTCTACAAAGACGGTCATTTTGTCATAGAAGTTTATCAAATTATTCAGACATGACTTGGTGAATACATGCTGACTACTAATAAATTGTTTGTTTGTTTTTTCTGTTAATGTCCATTTTATGTCCATCAGTTGAAGATCATTTAGAGGATAATGAAGCACAGAGCAGAGGAACCATTTCTCCATTTCCATTGTTTTTTGACATGTCAACAAGCAAAAGGCAAAGGTATGTCAAATTTAAATTTGAAAACTATGGTGTTTCACTGTAATCCATTAGAAGCTTGTAAATATTTGATTTTCATGTTTTAACATGTGTTAGAGTTTTTAAAAGCTTACACTAACAGGAGAGCAAGTCTTTGTACATTGCTGGGAATGGTGGAGCATTACTACCATAATGGAGATATGATCATCGTATCTTACAGGACAATCATACCTTACAGGACAATTTGCCTGTGATTCATAGAACAAAAAAATGTCTTTACGTGACTCCTCCTATATTGGTGTATATTACAAAGGTGTGACATAATCATAGACATATGCAGTACAGTGATACAGAGACAATTCTGTGCTCACTAGGAACAAGATATATTTTAAAATTACTCTCCATCATTTTCATCTTCAAATGAGTCAGTTCCCACTTCTTCATAGTCCTTCTCCAGGGCAGCCAGGTCCTCTCGGGCCTCTGCAAATTCTCCTTCCTCCATGCCTTCACTTACATACCAATGAACAAAGGCTCTCTTGGCATACATAAGATCAAACTTGTGGTCAAGCCTTGCCCAGGCCTCTGCAATAGCTGTGGTGTTGCTGAGCATGCAGACTGCTCGCTGAACCTGGGCTAGGTCTCCCCCAGGAACTACTGTAGGAGGCTGATAGTTGATCCCAACCTGGAAGTAGGAATATGAGAGAAGCATGAAAAAGGCAAGGGGAGAATGTAGTCAGGAAGTTGAAAAAATTAATAAAGTCACAGATGCTGTGATAGCATGGTACCACTATCAAATGGCAAATACAATAAAACATAATAAGGTTATACACAATATATAATCATTGTAATTGCTGTACACTTATTCTGTTTAATGTATACTGGAAACTTCCTAGCTTTCTTAACAGCTACTCAACACCAAACATACTGTTTCAACAAGATGCAAACTAATACGGAAAGTTGGTTCCCAGTTAAAAGTACTCAGTTTCTTAAGTAGATATTTGCATGACAGATGTATTGCTGTAGAAATGATGTTTGTCAACGTTCTATGGAGCCAAAGGAGAGAGGCCACATAGTACTTCTGTATGAGAGGGTTAGCTGGCAGCTTCTTGAGTACCAGTATTTCCTTTATTGAATGTATTTACTCTGGTATTTCCTTAGTTTTATTTGTTGCTTCAGAGAGCACAGTCACTGGCTTTCTCACAATTTGGGTCTGAAAGTAATATGACTTTAGATTTGAACTCATACAGCTAGATTTCTACTTATAAATATTTACGAATCTGTGCCATTAGGATTTCTGAAGGAGAAAGCGCATATTTTATACCCATAAACCTTTTATAGGTTCATTTTTCTCACAAGTGAAAAGCATGCAAGATCTAAAGCTGAAAATACAAGATTTCAGCCAGACATTAAAAGTTAAACTCATGGCATTCTCACCTTGAAGCCTGTTGGACACCAGTCAACAAACTGGATATTTCTCTTAGTCTTGATGGCAGCAATTGCTACGTTGACATCTTTGGGAACTACATCTCCACGATAGAGCATGCAGCAAGCCATGTACTTCCCATGCCGCGGGTCACACTTCACCATCTGATTGTTGGGCTCAAAGCAGGAGCTGGTGATTTCAGCCACCGAGAGCTGCTCGTGATACGCTCTGTCAGAAGAGATGATGGGGGCATAGGTCACCAAGGGGAAGTGGATGCGTGGGTAGGGCACCAGGTTTGTCTGGAATTCTGTCAGATCCACATTGAGGGCACCATCAAAGCGCAGCGATGCGGTGATGGAGGAGACAATCTGGCTGATCAGGCGATTGAGATTAGTGTAGGTTGGGCGCTCGATGTCTAGGTTTCTGCGACAGATATCATATATGGCCTCATTGTCCACCATGAAGGCACAGTCTGAGTGTTCCAGAGTGGTGTGTGTGGTAAGGATGGAATTGTAGGGTTCTACCACAGCTGTGGAGACCTGAGGAGCTGGGTAGATAGCAAATTCTAATTTAGACTTCTTCCCGTATTCCACAGAGAGGCGCTCCATCAGCAAAGAGGTAAAGCCAGAGCCGGTGCCCCCTCCAAAGCTGTGGAAGATGAGGAACCCCTGCAGTCCAGAACAGGCATCAGCCTAGAAACCAAAAGATAAAGTGAAAGAATCAGGGCCGAAAAGGAAGTAAAAGACTAGATCTACTGCATTTGTTTATTCTGAGATGAAGGAGAGAGCAATCATCAGCAATATACAGCACATATTTCAGCTCAGTATTTCTTAAGAAAGAGCTGATGGTAATTTTGTTCTTTTCTTCTTTCACTGGCTTGACTTTTGACTTAAAAATTGTTGTCTTAACAGTGAACTTCTCTCCCTGAAGTCCACAGTTCTTTCAGTTAATCTAACTGAAACCAGCAACACTGAACTATGTAATCCATACTTCTATGTCAGTGTTGGTATTTTAGAGCTATGCTAATGATAGAATCATAGAATTGCTGATTAACTGCATAGAATTGCTGATGCATAGAATTGATGAAAAATTACATATTCAGAAGCATCTTTTCAGACTATCTGAAGCCATGCAACTGGGAGGTCTCCATTGGTCTTTCTTAGAGTGGTACTGATCTTTCTGTAGGTCGTGCAGTCTCCTTTCTGAACTGATTCACTTTTCCTATAGTGCATTTCTTCCTTCAGTGGAACCAAAGCGCTGTTAAAAAAAACTACTGGGACTTACCAGCTTACGAACACGATCAATCACTGTATCAATGCTTTCTTTGCCAACAGTGTAGTGTCCACGAGCATAGTTATTCGCCGCATCTTCCTTTCCAGTGATCAGTTGTTCTGGATGAAAAAGTTGCCGGTAGGTGCCAGCCCGCACTTCGTCTGACCAAGAAAGGGAAATTATAAGAGGTTGCACGACCACGCTCCAATGCCAACAAGCTGGTTGTTGTTGGCAGCGGTGCCAGCTTTCAGTCGTGGGAGGTCATGACCCAAAAAATGACCCAAAAAAGCATACGCTGACTGAGAGGGGAGAATTAATGGAGAAGAGAAAGCTTCCCTAAGAATTTTGTCATTGTTGTTGTGGCGTTGTTTATTTTTGTGAGGCATCTGCCAAAGCTGTTATTCTCTCAAGAAGAATTTGTTAGTTAGTTGTATTGACAAAAGGACAGATTACCAGGAAAAAAAAAAATAAGGCAGAAGACAATCTAGTTCCTAATTTTAAGGAAACCCATTTTTTCCTGAAAGGAAAATGCCAGTTCCCATTTTGAATCTGAAGCGGAGAAAAGCAGAATTCAGATGACAAAAATGTCATGATAAAGGAAACCAAGAGTTAAGAGTTTCTGCAAAGAAGAGTCAACTGTATATACTAGCTAGGGGGATCCTGTCATTCCTAGGTCTTTAACACCCATAGAGATAATAGCATCATGACAGAATGTGACATTCAGTGTCACAGAAAAATTAATTTCATGAAGTCTCATGGTAGACACGGTACAAAGGATGTGCTTCTTTGTTCCAGCCTGGTGACACACAGTAGTGATACTTAGGAAGAGTAACCCTTTTTCATTTTGCACGCTGATACCGACCTACTACACTTGGTTCCAAGTCCACTATTACAGCTCGTGGCACATGCTTCCCACTGACAGTTTCATTGAAAAATGTTGTAAAAGAGTCATCGTTGTTGAGCTGATTGTGCTGATCCTTGAAGGTGCCATCTGGCTGAATGCCGTGCTCCAGGCAGAAGAGTTCCCAGCATGCATTTCCTATCTGAACTCCAGCCTGGCCGACATGAACAGAGATGCACTCACGCTAAAGGGAGAGAGCAGAGAAATAAGGTCAGGAAAATCAGTGTGCATTAATGTTCCTTATTCCTAAGTTACTTTTTCCCAGAATATTACTTTAATACATAAATATATATATATTTAGTTGTCACTGGCAGTATTTCACTTGTTTGTTCAACATCAGCAGGTTGAAGGAGGTGATCCTCCCCCTCTACTCTGCCCTGATAAGACCTCATCTGGAGTACTGTGTCCAGTTCTGGGCTCCCCAGTACAAAAAAGACAAGGATCTCTTGGAAAGAGTCCAGCGGAGGGCCACAAAGATGGTGAAGGGCCTGGAGCATCTCTCCTATGAGGAAAGGCTGAGTGAACTGGGTCTGTTCAGCCTTGAGAAAAGGAGACTGAGAGGGGACCTGATCCAGGTCTATAAATATCTGAGGTGTGGGGGGCAGAATGGCGAGGCCAGACTGTTTTCAGTGGTGAGTGGAGACAGGACAAGGGGAAACGGCTGGAAACTGCAGCATAGGAAGTTCTGCACAAATGTGCGCAAGAACTTCTTTACAGTGAGGTGACGGAGCACTGGAACAGGCTGCCCAGGGAGGTGGTGGAGTCTCCTTCTCTGGAGATGTTCAAGACCTTCCTGGATGCCGACCTGTGTGACCTGCTGTAGGGAACCTGCTTTGGCAGGGGGGTTGGACTCGATGGTCTCTGGAGGTCCCTTCCAACCCCTACGATTCTGTGATTCTGTGATTCTGTGATCATGATTGAGATTGCACATATACAGACCAATGACTGGGACAGACTTTTTAAAAATTGAGGTCTCTGTGCTGCAATACATGAAAGCAAGCAATAAATAATAATTTCAGTTCTACAAAACCTGCCTTTCCTCCTATGATTGGCTATATAGAGGAACACATCCCACTTTATTTTTACTTCTGGCTGGAACCTGACACAGTCATATGGTATTTTTCAACCGTATGAAACCCAAGACGGGTGATGTCTTTTGATCCTTTTACCCTCTGATAGCACACCAGAATGCAAACTTGGAGGAACTGCTTTCAGCAGTATTCACCTCAGGAAATGTTTTCAGATTCTTTTGGTTGAAACTAATGTTCTTTCAAGATCCTGAACAAGCTGTGAATTTTACACTGCAGGTTCACTGCTTAATTAAGTCAATATGACAGAATGGAATATGCTTACTTACATAATTTTGAGTATAATTCCTGTGGTAGCCTGGAACTTCAATGAAAGGAGCACAACATATGTAACACCAGGCTTAACTAAGCAGATGCAATTGCTGAAAGGCCTCAACACATAGAGTACAGGGACCTGGCACTAGATTTCATAAATTCAGAAAGAAAATTACAAAGTAGAGATTTCTGAGTTGGTCCAGACTAACATGACATCACATGAAGGAAAGGCAGTTTTGTAAGAAAAGGTGGTTACAGACCACATGAAGTTTTTCAACCTCATTTTCTGCTTTGGAGCAGTTGTGATTATAACCTTCTGTGCTCCAAATCTGTGGTATCACTGGCCCTATCTATGCTAGTGAGTAAGAGACAGGGTAGCCTGTACTGATTGATAATTAATACATACTATGGCACAATTTTGGCTTGTGCCAGCTCCTACTTTCTCAGGTATCGCTTGGGCACCGTTCAAGGATAGCTCATTGTTGAGAATGGTTTTCAGTGAGCAGCTAGCTGACCACTGCCTGGTTTTGGAGGGGGAAAGAGATGTGTATGCAAGAGATGCATAAATACGAAGCTGGCCATCCTAGCTGCCTCAAGGCAAGAGAGCGGTCCCCAGTCATTTTCAGTTTGCAATGTAGATATATATTTGATTACGTAAGAGCAGATGTGGCCAGTTAACTTTCTGTTGTTTTTGCTCTCAAATTCTGTAACTGCTTATCCTGCAAAATCGTCCCACGATCTGACAGTTAAATGTATCTTCCCCAAAAAACAAATCCTCCAGCAGAATGCACGACCAGCATCATCTCTAGGGCAGTTTTCTTCACCAATTTTCAGTGTTTGCATTTTATAAACAAAACTAAATATATTTTTTCAGAAGCAAGTGATATTTTAGAAGTCACTACTGCCACAGGTTGCCATTTGCAGAAGTTCAAATGAATATAGAAAACCAATCTAATTATTTCATTCAAGGAAATATTTTACTTCCATTCAGTGCTCATTTTAAATTGCTGACTGTGAGAATTCATTTGCAAAAGCATGTGTAATGTGCTTTCAAGCACACTTGTGCAACCTTGTTTTTTTCAGTTAAGTTTTGCACAAGTGAGTGCTGGTGCATCTGCATAGGCTAGTATGCTGCAATGGAGTTGCAAGCTGGAGGATTACTCAGGAAACACTGAAGGTTAGATTGGGTCTAGTGAGTACAATTAATGCTGATTTGGCACAAGACAGGCTCTTGCTTTTCAGTTAGATCCCAGTGTGGATCTGCAAGGCTGACAGCAAGAAAAAGAGCAGCTCTGTCTTTTAAACACAGAAACGAGACAAGGTAACTTTTTAATAGACTCTCCTTTGGAGCAAAGCTACAATTAAGAGCCAAGCAACACTTGAAAGCTTTTCTCAAATCAGTAGAGGAATCAATTTGTGTGCGTGCACGCGTGTGTGTGTGTGTTGTCTTAGAACAACTAAGTTGATACTGTAGAGCTTAGCGTAGGACCGCAGATGAAAACTGTAGACCCAGTTTGTTTCCTTTCAGACAGGGCTTCCACTTCCACTGGCTTGACACAGCGTCTTAACTCTGCATTTGGGCCAGGCTTTCTGCCATGACTCCTGGCTTCAACCCCTGTTTCTTCCTAACCCAGCAATTGCTTGGAAATATTCTGGCAAGTAAAGAAGACAGTAACAAAGAGATTTCTAATTTTGAGTAGTAAATAGCTCTTAAAATAATGTTAGACTTCTGATAGGAAAAAGAATGGCCCTTCTTCAGAATCACAAGATGGGTAAGCTGATCTCTGCGTGGTATTTCAATTTTGAGCCTCCTCCAAACTCACATTTCACACTGCATCACTGACGTACTAGGACCTATCTCACAAATTGTGAATCTCACTTTTACAGAGTCTGCTTTAAAGCATGGCAAGTGCATGGAAGTGTATGTACTTTGCCTTTGAAATAAACTTTCTTGTTTTGCAGCTGTAAACGCACACACAATCACCACGTTTGGAAAAGAGCTTTATCACATAGTTTTCTACACTAAAATACGACATATAGACAATTTATAGACATAAATTGGTGTACCAGGTGAAATTATTTTTTCACTTTATAAGAGGGTTTGAGCAATTTCTATGGATTTATTAAAAAAAAAAAAGACAAAATTCTGTTTTACTTACTTAAACACATAAACTTATAGAAACCTTCCTGCACTCCAGAAACACATACATTGTGTAACTGTGAACATTACAGACATCAGGGCTAAATTAATTTAAAACAGGCACAGATGTAAGGAAAATGATTGTTATTTCATATGAAAGTGAACATGCATTGAGAAAACGTAGTCACAAGAGAGATTACTAGAAAACCAAAACTCCAGATCTACTTTATTTTATAATTCCACTAATTAGAGACTCTCTGAAGAAAACTGTGCCTCTGTGTGCCTTGCAGCCCCAGTGAGATATTCCGACACAGCTTTCCTGACCTTTAACATCATAACCCGTGAGTGAGATCAGACTCTGTGGCACAAGCTGGTGATAATGGCAGATCCCCCTGACTACCCTTGCCCGTCATCCTCCCGGTCCCTGGTGGTATGACTGGTGACCCCACATCCATCCCCCCTTACCATGGCGTCTCCAGTGGTGTTTCCTTCCCTCTCGGATCAGTGATGGCAGATTTTTTGCAGAGCCCTGCACTGAACCTCGTTGGGCACCTGCTTCTGCTCATCAGAGTCACAGTGCTTTGGGCAATAGGTCACAGACTCCACAGTTCAGCCTACTGCATTACCGCCTTCTGCCCTCCCAGCTGCCCCAAATATGCAAATTCATCCAGGCAGGCTGGGCTCAGATACACCCCACCATTTCACATTTAGACGCTTCTGATTTTGCACGATTCTTAAATCTGAATGTGGCCATGTAACATGCCTCACACTGTAATTTCTGAGTGCTATATAAATATGCGTCACATACAAGTGACATGCTACCCCAATTCCCTGTTCTGCCAGCACGCATGTGTAGACAAGAGCCATTCCTACATTCCAGCATGAAATACAGAGATCATAAAGGAATGAATGAGTGGGAAAGAGCAGAACAAAAGAAAAGACAGAAACAGAGAAATTGAAAGTAAATATGCTTCCCATTTTGAAGCGTCTTCTGCCAATGCTCTTAAATGTTGGGCTGACCTCTTTCTGTCCATATTCCTGCTTCTCTGTTAATGTTTCAATTAGTTCTGTTGGTTCTCCTTCCATACAGTCATCTGGGCTGTACTGTCAGCAGCATGGTGCAGCATTCATTATGAAGTCTGACTTGTCTGTTCAAATGCAGAAAGGAATTTGATTCTTACTGCATCCCTTATTGCGAGAAATAGCTGGAGGCATCAAACACATGCTTGCAGTCTGAACTAGGATAGTTACCTCCACCATCACATTGTTTGCTCCTTCTACACTAGCTCAGCATTGGAAAGAAGCTGCTTCACTCAAGGGACAGATAAGTCCTCATGATTTCAGCTCCTAGGTCACAAAGAGAAAGGTACACTTAATTTCTTGAATCTGAGTATGATGTACCCCATCTTTAGAAATATACTGTAGATAATTATGTTAATATGCAGAAATTTAAATTTACAATTACTAAATTTTAGGTTAGTCTACCTTGACATGATGATATCAACAGATTGTTCTGCCATTGCTGGCAACCAGCATGTATCTTTTGCTTTAAATCTTACATTTTAATAGCGTGAAGTAGTTCATGCCACTTTTCATAAGCTTGCACTTAACATTGGTATGCTCTTGTTTGGGTGTTCTTTACACAAACCTGCAAATTTAACACCTCTGGTTTTGGCTAGGAAAGCTTCAGATTTCTGGAGCCAAAGATATTTTTTAAAGAGGACAAATTCCCGTGGCAGTTTATCTGCTGCTTTATTTAAGCTGATTCTCACACTTCTCCAGGAAATTATCAGGCAGTGACTTTAACCCTAAAGAATACTTTAGTGTTCTTCTTCCAAAGGAGCTGGTAACTTTCCAGACAATCCTCAGTATTCTGGGCAATCTGAAATGTTAATAGTCATAGCTCCACCAAATAGATCATCTGTACAGAGAATCACATCAGGAAAAGATCTCAAAGCAAATCCGCTACCCAGAACATCTTAGTCATTGTTTAAGTCATTGTGTCAAATATCACAGCTACAAAAGCCAAAAGAGCTCCATGAATCACCAAAACATTTGCAATTTTGTCCGTATCTGCACTTTCCCTGCTCTTCTGTTCCCCCTCTCATCTCTTGCGGACAGGCACTAAGAGCACCTCTTGGAATTAGTGCTAATTTTACTGCTCACTTGTCCAGGACCCACTGAGTAGAGTCTGGGTCATTTCTCACTGGTCAAACACTTCTGGGGAGGAGGGAGTGCTACATGATGACAACACAGAAAGACAGTTGTGAGTTATTACCTCCATCTGCTGATGCTACTATCAAAATCAGCCTCTTAAAGGTGCAACAACAAAAAACCTCAACAATCACACAAAACCCAATTCCTACTTAAAAACAGACACTTCTCTGAAAATAGCATTTTGAATAATCTGGAACTTAAAGTTTAAATAAAGAAACACAAAATACCTCTTGGAATACAGTTTCAAAAGTTTTGTTGTTTTGTTGTGTTGTTTTTTTTTTTAATAAAAATTGCCATATTATCATTTCTATATATGTTATAAATTGTAGAATTAGATGCAGAATTGTTCCCTATAGTATTTCAATTTCAGAACAATGCTTTCTAACATAAAGGCTGTAGTGGAAAAGCTAAGTCATGGTCTGAACCAGTGATTGAGCACCTGGTGGGAAGGCTGGGCTAACCCAAGGGAGCTGAGGTGCAAGCAGTGCACCTGAGTGACTGGAAGGGGTGGAGCCAGGATCCATTCCTTCTCAGGCCTCATTTAAGGTTGGCAGTGGAGATGCTGTCCAAGAGTAAGTAGCTCTTTTCCTTTGTTTCTTCATCCATGGCCACTGTGTTTGGGCTTGTTCTCATTTGCTACAGCTGAAGAATTTGCCACCCTGTTATTATCATCCCACTATAGCATTGCAAAGACCAATGTTATTCATTTTGAAGATAAAAAGGTAACCTACATCAGTGACGTTTCTGGATATGGTGTTTCTGTGGTAGGGGGGTTGGAACTTGATGATCCTTAAGATCCCTTCCAATCCAGGCCATTCTATGATGTCTGCTTTTTCTTTTGATTCTTTAGCAAATCTAATACAGATTGAGGTGCCAGAAGGAGGGCAATGTTCCTCTCAACAGTTTGAGTAAAACATAATGCATCTCTGTAGACATGCTGGAGTTGTATATGATGAGTGTATGCTTCAAATAAAACTCTCTTTTCAAAGAAATGTATTAAGGATCACTAACAAATCTATCGTTCCAATAGTATTGTGGTGTATATTAAAAGACCTTGTTCTGTCCTCCATCCCCTCCAGGATGTCTCTTCATCAGGGTTAAGGGAAACCTTCCAGATAAGTGTGAGTACATAAGCAAGTCAAACATACATGGTGATGTCATCACAGCAGGGCTGTCTTGCTTCAGGTGTTATTCATAGCTGGGCTGCTTGGCAGTTACACCTAAGCAGTTGCAGTTTTTTTTTCCTTCTATTACTTTTCCTCTGCCCTTCTTAAGTAGATGCACAAGCCATCTGTTTTTCCCCACTGTCCCTGTTCTCCTGATTTTTATGCTTTTATTTGGTGATGTCAGCTTTAGTTAACATCCAAGGTAACCCAGCACCCCCTTTGCTCTCTGTTGATGTCTCCCATTCAAAGCAAGACCTCAAAACTCCCCTTTCACTATATGTAACGTCCAGTAGCTTCTGCTGCCGTTCTCTTTTAAGATACAGGTCAATATTAGCCAGCCACTTCTCATGATCTGTTGTCAGCAGCATCGAAGATTTCCCCTATTCCTTTGTTACCTGGTTTACCTCAGACTGCAGCAGGCCATCTGCCTGTTGTGTCTTAGTGATGCAATGTTCTACTACCCTAAAGCAACTGGGGTTGCTAACTTGAGGCTAAACTCGAAGCTGTACTATCCTACCCGTGTCTACAACACACATTCCTTGTCACTGTTCTGATTTATTGTAGCTCAGTAAGTCTGATGAAACTGGTGAAGGCTTTGTCCAGCATTGCCATGTTTTAAGGCTCTTGACTCATAGATGTTATTCACTTACCACTGCAACAGAATTGTCAGCATACTTATGCCTCCAGACCAGTTAGGATAGCTGCACCACAGCTGCACAAGCATACTGTACTCTAAATTTCTGCTGAAGCTAAGAGAATCTGGATTGTGTTCCTACTCTTGGCACCTAGCAACATTTCTAACCACCCCACGCTGTGGATTTTGTAGAACCAAGGCAACCGGGCACTAGCTGTATGTTCTCAGCACTGACAGAGTTCTCAAAGCATCTTAGAGTGGAACAGCTTTACAAACATTATGTTTGTTATTAGTATGAAATAAAGACTAAGGGCAAGAAACTTTCCTTCACATAGTGTCTGTAGTAATGGCAGGGGATATTTTGAAGCAACAGAACTCCTCAAGTGATATTACAGGTACAGGACTGTATCTTTGTGTTGAATAAATGACAGTGTAGAAGATGAGGGATTCTTAGTTCTACAAGTAAAATTCCTTGCAGGATATATTAGCAAAAAATAGGAAGTGTGTTGCCTCTAAAAGCAAAGTGAGTAATGATTAGCTGGTGATGTATCCCACACGTACTGTCCTGTGATTCAACAGTGAAGAACTTACCCTGTTTACAGTCTAATAAAGTGTCAATGAAATTAGAATTAATCATAGAATCACAGAATGCCTTGGGTTGGAAGGGACCTTGAAGCCCATTCAGTTCCAACTCCCTGCCACGGGCAGGGCTGCCACCCACCAGCCAAGGCTTCCCAGGGCCCCATCCAGCCTGGCCTTGAATGCCTCCAGGGATGGGGCACCCACAGCTGTTCTGGGCAGCTGTGCCAGGCCCTCACTAACCTCAGAGTAATGAATTTCCTCCTAATATCTAATCTGAATTTCCCTTATTTTAGTTTAAAGCCCTTATTTCTTGTTTTCTTGCCCCTTGTGAAAAGGCCCTTCCCGTCTTTCCTGGAAGTACCTTTAGGTACTGGAAAGCCACTATTAGGTCTCCCCAGAGCCTTCTCTTCTCCAGCTCCTGCAGCCGTTCTGCATAGGAGGGGTGCTCCAGCCCTCAGATCATCTTCATAGCCTCCTCTGGCCCTGCTGCAACAGCTCCACATTCTTCTTGTCCTGGAGGCCCCGTGCCTGGACACAGTACTACAGGTGAGGCCAGAAACATACTGTGTGTGAGACAAGCAAAAATGTAGCTATATGAAATAAAGAGACACGGAGACAATCACGTGCACAGCGAAAGACAGAGTGTTTTATGCACAGAAAAAAAAGGCAAAGTGGACGTTAAGATTCCCTTGCCTCATTTTCATCCTCAAATAAGTCAGTTCCCACTTCTTCATAATCCTTCTCCAGGGCAGCCAGGTCCTCTCGGGCCTCTGCAAATTCTCCTTCCTCCATGCCTTCACTTACATACCAATGAACAAAGGCTCTCTTGGCATACATAAGATCAAACTTGTGGTCAAGCCTTGCCCAGGCCTCTGCAATAGCTGTGGTGTTGCTGAGCATGCAGACTGCTCGCTGAACCTGGGCTAGGTCTCCCCCAGGTGTAGGTATAGGTGGCTGATAGTTGATCCCAACCTGCAAAGAGCAGATAAAATGGTTCTGTGAAAAGAGTTACACAAATAGGCTTCTATTAGTAGTGGAAATGCTAATTCATGGCCTGAAACAGTGATTGAGCAGCTGGTGGGAAGGCAGGGCCAACCCAGGGGAGATCGAGTGCATGTAGTGTACCTGAGTGACCAGAGTGTGTAGAGCCAGGATCCATCCCTTCCCAGATCTCATTTAAGGGTTGGCAGTGGGTTAGGGGCATCTTGCTGGAGATTCCTGCCTAGCTGAGGCCTTCCAAAGATAAGCAAGTTTTCTGCCTTTATTTCTGCATCCCTGGCTGCTGCATTTGGGCTTGTCTTCATTTGCTGCAGGCTCGGATTGTGCCACCCCGCTATTATTGCTGTGCTTCCCCATCATATTATAGCATTACAGTTACAATAGGTTAAGAAAAAAGCTGAGGTTAAGAAAGCTGTAAAGCACTGGTCAGGAGAAGGAAAGGAGGTAAGGAGAGAACCTGACCGGAACAGTAAATCTCTGTTAAGTCTTAAGTCACTCAATGTACTGTTTTGGGTGCAAATCAATTCCTACTCTCGATAACCTGAATAAGACTAAGTGAAGAAAAACAAAAAGGTTTTGGCACTGTTGGCAAAACTAGCATTCTTGGAGATGTAGCATAAATGTTTCAGTTTGCAACAATATATAGTTGACACTGTTTTGGGTTATTCTTCTGGTATGTTTGAATCTCATGGAGCGCACTCTCAGTGGCACCTTTAGAACATAAGCTGTACCTTAATCTTTCTTCTAGAATGCAGTTTCTTCTAGTTTAAAGATTAGGAGTGTCCACATTCTCCTGTTACTAAATATAAAAATACTACATATATTCACATTTGTTTAAACACTTAGGAGTCCGTCTACGGGATGCCTGAGGGAGGAAGGGGGCTCAATTTATACCATCACAGCTTTCTTTGGTACCTTATTTTCACAAGTGAAAAGCATGCAAGATCTAAAGCTGAAAATACAAGATTTCAGCTAGACTGATCTTGCCCTTAAAGAGAAATTCATGGCATTCTCACCTTGAAGCCTGTTGGACACCAGTCAACAAACTGAAGGGACCTGTTGGTCTTGATGGCAGCAATTGCTACGTTGACATCTTTGGGAACTACATCTCCACGATAGAGCATGCAGCAAGCCATGTACTTCCCATGCCGCGGGTCACACTTCACCATCTGGTTGTTGGGCTCAAAGCAGGAGCTGGTGATTTCAGCCACCGAGAGCTGCTCGTGATACGCTCTGTCAGAAGAGATGATGGGGGCATAGGTCACCAAGGGGAAGTGAATGCGTGGGAAGGGCACCAGGTTTGTCTGGAATTCTGTCAGATCCACATTGAGGGCACCATCAAAGCGCAGCGATGCGGTGATGGAGGAGACAATCTGGCTGATCAGGCGATTGAGATTAGTGTAGGTTGGGCGCTCGATGTCTAGGTTTCGGTGGCAGATGTCATATATGGCCTCATTGTCCACCATGAAGACACAGTCTGAGTGTTCCAGAGTGGTGTGAGTGGTGAGTACAGAATTGTAGGGTTCCACCACGGCACTGGAGGCCTGAGGAGCTGGGTAAATGGCAAATTCTAATTTAGACTTCTTCCCATATTCCACAGAGAGGCGCTCCATCAGCAAAGAGGTAAAACCAGAGCCGGTGCCCCCTCCAAAGCTGTGGAAGATGAGGAATCCCTGCAGTCCAGAACAGGCATCAGCCTGAAAGCCAACAGAAGAAAAGAAAGAGTAAGTGAATATATCTTCAAATTTCACTCAGATAGAAATAGCAACCCCCACAGCTAAAGCACAGCAAAGACATCGGTAGTTTTTCCAGTAAAAACTCCTGTCACCTGTAAATCTCAGGCTGGAGTATCACTAGAATAATACTGTTGGGTTTTTTTCTGACAGTGTAACAATGCTACATCAGTATTTGACATTTTTCACTTAAGTCTTCACTCATTTGAAACCTAAGGTGGGTCATCGAAGAACTGAGTTGCTCTATTCTGAGCACTGCACGTTTTTTTCACTTCCCATCCGTCAACGGCCTTGCTTCCAATGTAATATTGCGTACCAGTTTGCGGATGCGATCTGAGACCATGTCAAGTTTGTCTTTGCCAACAGTGTAGTGGCCACGTGCATAATTATTTGCAGCATCTTCTTTTCCAGTGATCAGCTGTTCTGGGTGGAAAAGCTGCCGGTAGGTGCCGGTTCGTACTTCGTCTGAACAAGAGGAAAAAAGAATTGTATGCTTAGAATTATAAGCTTAGAAGAGATGGTTCACCAAAGTTAATAACATTTGCAAAACAAATGGAACATTTTACACATGTTGGCAAACATGTGCTATGGAATATCTGCATGGGGGTAAGCGGCGGGATGATGATGACAAGTACAGAGGTAACGAGCAGTGTCTGGGATGATCTCAGTTTTGACCAAAGAATTGGGCTCCTATCTGAGTGTAAATGGTTGTGCTGTACAAATAAATTAATTTAGTAGATGAGGTTTGTGCCATGGTGTGATAAAATTTCAGCTTTTCCAACTGATTGGATGTAGATTGATCAGAACCTTCAAGGGAATTATTAGAAGAGATAAGGCGTGCAGGAAAAGCACGTCTGTCAGGACACTCCCACTTCATTATTCACGTTCTTGTTTTCCACATGAATGTGAAGAAAACAATACTTTCTTTAAGAAAGTCAAATTGTATTCAACCAGTATGGGTTTGGAGAGTAGAAAACCTTTTATTTTAGTATCAGTTAAAGCATCCATGACAGAGTGTAGTTAGTTTTCACCTTTTCATTGAGAGTCACATCTTTTAGTAATACTTGCTATTAAAACCTCTAAACGTGTCAGTTCTGTCTGGATGCTGGGATCATCCCTAAAGGTGAAGACACCGGCCATTCAGTGGTCTGAACTTCAGCACGGAGAAGAGTTAATTCATTTCAGTTTTCCAGGATGCATTCTGTACTGACCTACTACAGTTGGTTCCAAGTCCACCATAATAGCTCGGGGCACATATTTACTCATGCTTGTCTCTCTGAAAAATGTGGCAAAAGAGTCATCGCTGCTGGGTGGGTCACTGAAGGTGCCATCTGGCTGAATGCTGTGTTCCAGGCAAAAGAGTTCCCAGCATGCATTGCCAATTTGAACTCCAGCTTGGCCAATGTGGACAGAGATGCATTCGCGCTGAAATGGGAGAAAAGGGAGACGTGTCATTACTCAAGGATGTATTTTCAAACAAAGTTTGAAAGCCTTTAGCAAGATTCACCCAATCTCTCAATTGAGAACTCCTTGAAACTCAGTACAGAAATTATAGACCTTCCCTGGTTCATGCTGCTTGAAAGATTTAGAGAATGGTGATGGCCTGGGAAGACCACAGATAATGACCATTCATCTCTGTCCCCCTCACTTAGCTGCAGTTTCAAATCTGAAACAAAAATACTTCCATGAGCCTTCTCCCTGTCCCTCATATCTTGCCTAGAAGGCAGAAAAACAAAGGCCCAAATCCTTGCTCATTATCCAATAAGATAATGATACGTCTGTTACCATGGTTCCTCCTCTGTGCTTCCTTTCTTGATGGAAAGGAGAAGCTTTGGTTACTGATGTTTCTACTGCTGTTCAAGCAACCTGGTGCAAGGGAGAGTTGGTGTTGTAATGTGCTGGTTGGGACCCTGTGATGTCACAGTGCAGGAGAGGTCAGTTTCTCCTTGGCAACCGTCCCACTGCACCCACCTGTTACATCACAGCCAGCTTTCTCCCAGCCCTATAGTCTGTTCCTAAGCTAATTTTCCCAGTTTATTTTCTTTACTGAATGGTGGTTGTTTGTTTGTTTTTTTTAAATCGTAGCTGGTATTTCTAACCAGAATTTAACAGATCTGTTGTTCAATAACTGTTTCCTTCATTAAAACACACCTGGTGAATCTGCTACTGATAACTCATCTTTTAAGGTTTTTTATCACTTCTGAATTTCTTAGTCCTTCCAAAAGGTGGCATTATTTTTTTTAACATTTTGTCCTGCTGACAACAAAAGCTCCACATCCACATTTCATTTACAGTCAAGTTGCTCAATGGAAATGAGTTGGGGAGCAGGTTGAACTATGAGGAATTCCACCTAACCAACTGTTTGGTCATCTGTGGGCAAAGTACATGGGATTATCTTCTTTCCTCCTTTTCTTTGCAACACCCCTTCAGCTGGTTATAGACAACTGTTCTTCAGTCCTCCACCTGCCTACACTATGGGCTAACACAAGTTCTGTGCATCCACTTAGAGGATGCCGGAACAAAAAAAGCAGAACATTTGCTGTTACATCGGGACATATCAGCATGAAGTTTGCATGCACGTGACAGGCACACACATTCTCTCTGAACAAGCCTTAAATGGTAGGATTCCAATAGAATTAACACAACTGCATCTTTTCCCTCCACGATACATTAACAATGCGGAGAAAAACAGATCAAGACAAGTACCAGGTAATTTATTCTCAGTAGTTCTGATCTTAGCCATCCCAAAGTACACCGAAACACTTCAATATATTTTAAACATATATATATATACACACACATATATTGCATCTTTCACAGAAAGTAATTATCACTTTCTGAACTCCTATGAAAATGCAGGCCTGTCAGTCTCTACTTAACTAGCAAGTCTGCTACCTAATTCCAGGATACTTGTACAATGAGGACACGTATGAAACATTGCTAGAAACTGTTCTGAGGCTCTACGGCATCAATGCATTAAATACTAAAGCTTTGATACACTTCATCACAGCACAAATAAGCAACTCTACAAAGAGGTAAATAAGTAGTCATTTTATTGTGAAAATTTAATATTGCAGGTTTAGTAGTCATTGCAAAAAAAGAAAGATTGGTTGTTTCCGCCTTCACCCCTCTCATGGAGTGCTAAACACAATTCAAATCCAATATCAGTAGTACCCAAAAGCAGAGATTCCTAACCTACCAATAAAATCAAATAGAGTTTTAGTAAATGAATGGCTGTGATATTTAACAGAGCTCTACACATAGCAGATGGTCTACCCACTGAACCCAGTCCCCAAAATGCAGCTCTGTAGTTTAACTGGAAGTGTTAACAGAAATTGAGATTAAAAAAGAGGTTGTTAGCTGAATGATCATGTATTGTTTAGAATTGAGCCTGACTTTGATGGGAAATTTATTATTTCATAAACTGGTTTAATTTAGAGCAAGGTATTGCAACTAGGAGGCCAGTAGATGCAACCCAGTCACCTTTCTGGAGGAACTCAACTCCAGCCAGCCCCTCTGTGTTGGATTCTACCTGGCTTTTCATCAAGGGCTGGCTGTAGGGAAGCATAGCTACACTGACAGATTACATAAATCATCTAGCAGTATCAAGAACTGCTCCTCCCTGTATACACACCATATGATAAATATAGATTTTTAATTTGGTGAAGCATGATGTGCTACTTGTCCTGGTGTAAAATCCAGCTGGAGACAAAAATTCCAGGGGAGAGAGGATAGGAATGTCTTGTGGTTTTAATCTTTTGTTTACCTGAGAGAACTAGGTAAGGTGATGACTGCTTTCTGCATTCATGGGTGCCCCACTTTATCTCACAGTAACACCGGAGTATTTCTCTATCAGGATAACTCTAGAACAATCTAGACAGAACAAGACTTCTAGCAGTAAAGACACAGACTTTACCAGTGGTCTGGTAGGCTGCAAAGTGACAGAGCACACCAACAGGCTGCTATCCTTGTAAAGAAGACAAAAATAGCCACTATCAGTGTAGAGCTATTGCTAGAAACAAATGATCACTTCAAAGGAGGCTATCATGGTAAGACACTGCAGTGGGACCTACATCGGCTACTTTACACAAGCTTGGTGTGTTGGATAGAAATTGGCCACCAGAAAGGCGGCTTCGTTTCTGTAGTTTTGGGTGACGCTGGTCAGCCTGAATCATCTGGCACAGATGCTGGGATAGCTGGCTACATTCGCCACAGGGCTCTGACTTGTTGTCATGGTTTTGTGATTTTTGGCTTTCAGTATTCCACATCATAACATCATGTGGGGCACTGGGACTTTAACTATCAATGCTCAAGTCCTGGGTACCTGCCCTGAAGAGAAGAAGAACTACATTCCCCAGGGGACCTTGCGGTCAGGGAGAGGAGGTTTAACTCCTGCAGGGTCACCTGATCGCTTTTTCTCGCCTGCCCTTCATCGTGGGCGCTGCTCCCGTCTCCCTGCTGCTCAACTGGACTGCGCATCTCACCTCAGCGTTGTGGTGAGGCCTATCCACCTTTCGGACATTCTCTCTCATTATATTTGATTTATTAGCTTCAATTCTGATTATATTGTATTATAGTGTGTTATCTTGCATTCCGATAATATACTTAGTAAATTAGTTTGTTTCTCCTCAGATCGGTGCAGCTGTTTTAATTATTTTGGGGTCCCTGTTTCCTTTTTTTCCGGAGGCGCGGATCTGCAGATCCCTCTGCCCCGCTCGTCATGGAACCGGGCCGAACCAGCCCTTAAACCGTTGACACTTGTTCTCTCCAGGACACGTGCAGCTTGCTCCTGTAGAAGCAATCTTGAAATAGTGCTCTCTCCCTTGGCACTTACTCGCTGTCAATCTATGGGAATTAATTATTCTCCTGCAGACCTCCAGTCTCTGCCCCAGGTGATCAGAAACAGCGCCAGCCTGGTAAGACCTTCTGTAAAGGCAGTAACTTTCTTGCCACATTTGTGGGGATCTCAGAGCTTCTATCAAAGATTTGTTTGTTCTGAATGATAGAGCATTGCTGAATGGTTACTGTTTAATCAGGACTTCATGGGCATAGGAGGAAGTTTTCTAGACCTAATGGGACTTTCTGACATCTTCATAAAGGTCAGTAAAGAGTAATAGGTAGGGAAGAGGTCTGTAAAGAGGTAGGGAAAGAGTAAAACAATGCAACAACCTCAGTGGTTCAACTAAACAATATGGAACATAATTTAAAAGAAAATTCATCACCACTGGCACGGGCGCCTATAGATTACTATGGGCCAGGCAAGTGCAAGGTACTGTAATATGCATTTAAGAACTGTAGGTGCAGCACAGCTGTACTTGCAGCACACCACCTTGGCTTTCTGCCATAGATAAGATTAAAATCGAGAGCCCCTGTATGAGGGGGCATCGGTCACAAGAGAAGCCATGGTGCTCAAAAGACAACA
This sequence comes from Tympanuchus pallidicinctus, assembly GCF_026119805.1. Lineage (NCBI taxonomy): Eukaryota > Metazoa > Chordata > Aves > Galliformes > Phasianidae > Tympanuchus > Tympanuchus pallidicinctus. The sequence goes on from NW_026294802.1 coordinate 2,564,137, forward strand.
GGCTTTGTTTCCTGCAGTGTTTTTCTCCCATGTATTTGTCCTCAGCCCCATGCTAGAAGAACTGGGATTTGAGATGTCTTGAGACAAAACAGAATATTCCCTCTAAGTATTGATCCTCTGCTGCCTTTAACATTCCTGCTTCTAAGAATGCTGTTTCAGTTGTTCAGGGAACTGCATGGTAATTGCAAGGACGGAACCATCTTCCAAACAGGCATCGTACTTTGTAACTGTCTACATAACTCTCACTCAAGAGCCAACCCAAAGCAAAGTGTTTCAAAAGGAGGATCTTAATCAGCTGTAGATTACAGAAGGAGTGGCTTTACTCCAGTGCTGGACAGAATGGTGCTGAATAGCCAAGGCAATGTTAGGAAGACTTGGCATGGCTTCAAAAGTCACACACCATTTCCTGTCTGAAGAAAGGAGAGGACCACTGTACAGGAGATCACAGGTGGTCATCTCCACTAGGACACCGATTTCAACAGTCTTTGAAGAACTTCATAAAGTCCTCGAGACAAGCTGACACAGGAGCAGAGGCAGAAGACATTTAGTCTTGAATTGGAGGCCTGTGGATTGGAGACAACACAGCTGCCCAAGCCTGTCGGAAGAGCTGCACCAGTTTGCAAATGAACGGCAGGGATGTAGGAGAAGCTGCAGAGCAAAACAAAGATAGTTCTAGCCTTTGAAGACCAAGCATATCAAGAAAGAACTAACTCAGCTACAGTTAATGGAAACCAAGGTGTCTTACTTTCCTTCTGTTCAGTACTCAGGCTCTCACCCAAGGCACTGCTCCCTTATCTAGCAAGATTTTTTCAGTATTTTCCAACACGTTATTTGCAGTATAGCTATGGAGCACCTGCCACCCAGCAGAAGGGATGTCTCCAGGTACAAAAAACATCCAATCCCTCCACAGCCCAGCAGCCACCTCTGTATCATACAACCAGCCAGTTCTTCAGTGGTCAGGCACTGGAACAGGCTGCCCAGGGAGGTGGTTGAGTCAGCATCCCTGCAGGTGTTCATGAAACACGGAGACATTGTACTAAGGGACACGGTTCAGTGGGCAAATATTGGTGGTAGGTAGATGGTCGGGCAGATGATCTTGGAGGTCTTTTCCAACCTTAGTGATTCTGTGACAGCTTCAGGCATCACTTGTAAGACCTCAGTATAAGAAAATCAGAAGCACGACCACAGTGCTGCCCTGCGCAACTCTCTGCTTCCCTGACAGGTCAGCCCTAAATTACAGTTGCTCTTCTAAGAGGCATTCACCTTGTAGCACCTCAAAGTCACTGAGGCAGAAGCTGCATCTAGGAATCCCAGCCTGCCTCTCTCTGTCAGCACTTTGTCTGTCGGAAAGAACTGAGGATGAAATCACTGTTTGCAGAAAACTGGCTTTTGTAGAGCCACATCTTTCTACGTGGATTGCAACTGAAAATATTTGAAACAAGCTCCACTGATAGGTTCCTAGCTACACAACTTTTGCCTCTCCTGAAGATGAAACATTTATACAGATCTAATCTATTACAAAACAGCAGTTTTCTTCTCCATAGCCACAATTCAATATATTAAAAAAAGCTTAATACTTAATACTCTACCTGGGTCTAATCTCACCACTACCAGGTACAGCAGAAAAGTAGCCAAGAGCATCTTTTTATAAGGAAGTAAATAGAAGTGGCTTGACATGGACCTTAGTGTTCTTCGTAGCAAAGTCAGCATGGTCAAGAGCTTTTGGGACAGAGCACCTGGAACACAGATCAGAAAAGCTGTTGGGGCAACGTAAAAAACATTAAAATAATCACACAGACACTAAGAAATTAATATAAATACTGCTGTTAGCTTGATTACAAGTGCTTTTCATGTTCTGTTTTGGTTGATTGTGGTCTTTTTTATTGTTGTTTCTACATAGAGAACAGAGAAAGAATAAAATTTCATAATACTATTTGTTACACTCCTTTTACATACGAATTTATACCACAGTAATGCCTGCTTCTCTCCTGGGAGATAAAGTGATGTACAGTGCTGGAGAAGCAGATCTTTGAATGCCAGATGTGGCTGCTTCTACACGGGCTTGACTGCTAACACAGAAGAAGTAGAGAACACACAGAAGCAACAAGCATTCTTTATAATTGTCAGCAAACAAATCACGATCTCCTTCTGTGATACCCAGCATGACTTCCTTAAGGCTGGTAAGGCCTAACACTAGTATTAATACAGACTTAATACTTGCTACTCCTTGTAAGTAATGCATGAATGCAATTGGTCAGGTAGTTCTGCAATCTGTTAAAGCCAGATGTCAATGCACAACCGTATGAACTGAAGCCATCAACTCATTTAAGGAAATTAAGAAAATTAAGGGCATGACTGGTAAGATAAAGCACTGCTTCCTTTCTGAGCCACTGGTCTCAATCTGGTTTCAGACATCAACAACTGAGAGAGCTTCAGTGATCACTGGGCTTGCGAACAGCTTTCATTTTTGGAACATGCTTCCACTCTCTTTATGTACCAATGACAGTTTGCTGTCCACACACACACTGGAAAGCCCTAAGTGCTTGTGAAAGCTATGTCATCAACAGCACTATAGCATAAGCAGACTTTCTGGAATGGACTATCACACATCACAATAAAGAGAGCAGACAGTTCATAGGTTAATGTCGCAGAATGCATGGATATTGATGACCAATTACAGTCTAGATGGTAATCTTTAATATACATGTACCTTTAAACCTTGAAATCTGAGAGAGGAATACAAACAACAGAGGGAAAGCCTACCCAAAACAGTCTCTGTTGCTTTATCCTCTTGCTCATCATGAGCTGAGTGCATTTCTTCCTGTTGAGTCCACTGACATCGCTTTTCACAAATGGTCTCAACAAATGCCAGCTTCTGCTCACTGTCAAGAACATCACAGCTGTACACAAGCTCTTCTGCCCCCTCAAATCGTCCAAGTGGAAGCAGCACATGCAGCAGATACAGCTCCAGCAATGAGACATACTCAGACAGGCTCTTATTGGTTTGGTCCCTCAGCCAGCTACTGCCAACCTCCAGCATCAGCTGGGGCTCTCTCACTTTGCCATATAACAGGATACTGCAAAACAGGAAAGAAAAATTAGAAGGCAATAACTCCGTAGAATTTGAGACAGCTGGCACTTCCCACAAAGACACACGCCAAGGTTTACACCTGAGGTACATAGATTTCCCAGAGGAACAACTTTCCCTTACAGTTTTGTACTTTATCCCCTTAAAGCTGTCCGAATAAACACCGCCTTTCTTTTTATTTATTTTTCTTTCTGAGCACAGGCCTGCCCCAAGCTCCACCTTCATCCTTCACGGCACACAAAGCGAGAATACCAGAAATTATTCAAGTCTCACCTGCTATTAAATCTAACCAACGCCAGCTCTCTGCGCACAGCAGCCCACACTCACCACAGCTCCAGGATTTTTGGAGGCAGCTGCTCAGGGCGATGGTAGTACTGCAGCACCCAGGGCAGAACTTCTCTCCATTGGTTCATCTCAGCCAGAGCCTGAATGCCCACCACGCAAAGGGAGCACTTCACTTCCGCACAACTGCTAACAAAAAACACACCTACTGTCACGGAGTTGATCAGATCAATCTGTGTCTGTGACAGGGGCGACAGGCCTCTGCCCTCCCCCCCCACCCCAGTCCCACAAAAAATGGGAAGGAAGGAAGGGAGGAAAAGAACAGCGGCAACAATCTATGGAGGAAAACTTATTTTACTATAATATCGGAATACAAAATAACGCAATCTATACAATTTAATTGAAATTGAGATTAATAAATCAGACAAGATAAGAGAGAGAGTTCCCGGGACCGATTCAAACCTGAAAAGCTTGGAACGACTAGGAAAGCACCTCCAGCACCCACTGCAAGGCAGCAAGAGAGCGCCCCCCCCACCCGGAATGGCCAGATCCCGTGACTGCTGTAATGTACAGGGATAGGTAGCTGGGATTGGGGCAGTGACACTTTAATGCCCCGTACATGATGTTTTGATGTGGAATACTGAAATCCAAAACAAAAAACAAAAACAAAAACATAGAACCATGACACCTACCTAAGCGCTTCTTAGAACCGCATTATCCACCTCTGAGCTACAGCCCTGCTGAAGTGCTTCGTAGTTCTCTGAATTTGCCCTTACTTTCCCTCCTCCCCCCCGCTCAAACAACGGGGATTCAGCACACCCGGGCAGGTGCATGCACGCAGCCCCTCTTTAGGAGCAAGCACTGCCGGCACCCGCAAGCGGCACAACGACCGCACGGAGCCCGCTCGGCTCGTACCTGTCGGGGCCGGGCGCGGGGCCCAGGCTGCCGCAGCCCGCCTCGCAGCGCTCCAGGGCGGCGGCGAAGTCCCGCTGTAACACCAGCAGCTCCGCCGCCTCCTCCAGCAGCGAGGCCGCCTGGGCCGAAGCCGGGGACCAGGCCAACGGCCCATCGCCCATGGCGGCCGCTGGAGGGCTGGCGGGAGGGCTGTCGCCGCCCGGACCGAGTCCCGCCGCCTGCTGCCCACCCGGCTCCGGCTCCGGCGCCGCCATTGCCTGCCCGCGCCGCCCTCTCCCGCCGGGAAGCCGTAAGGGATCCCCTCTGCCACCGCCTGACGGCAGCGGAAGGGCCGCCCCCGGCCCACACGTTCTCCGACCCGCCGCCCGCTGGGAAACGTAGTCCGAGCGCACTGCGGGTGCGGACGAGTCGGTTATAAACGGGCTCTCCTCGTTCTAAGGAGCCGCGCTGTGGTGCCAGGACGGTTTGGAAGGGACTGGGTTTGGGGCTGAAGGGCTGAAGACAGGATTCAGGTTTGCTTTCTCAGCGACCGCAGTCTGTTGTGTAAAGCCTGCTTTGCGTTGCAGTATCGGCTGGTTTCTGGTGAAATCCGGGCACGGAGCTGTGTGAGGATTTTGAGAGCCGTTGGCTCAGCGGCACCGTGGAGATCCGTGTTGCCCAGCAATGCCTTGCACCTGCGTGAGACAAAGCTTTTTCTCGGGATGAAGAGATGTCTCTGTTTTTGCCTCAGTAGCGTTCATTCATAGGATCACAGAATCACTAAGGTTGGAAAGGACCACTCAGATCATCCAGTCCAACTGCCAGCCATCCATTTCCCTGTCCCCCCCCCCCATGCCCCCTGACCTCGTCCCTGTGTGCCACATCCACATGGTTGTGGAACACCATGAGGAATGGCGATTCCACCACTTCCCTGGGCAGCCTGTGCCACTGCAGCACCACTCCTGAGAAGGAATTTTTCTTAATGCCCAACCTGAACCTCCCCCCTGTGCAACTGAACAGCAGTCGGACAAGAGGGAATGGCCTAAACTCAGAGCAGGGGAGACCCCTACCTCTCCACAACCTCCTTTCAGGCAGTTGTAGAGACTGATAAGGTCTCCCCTGAACTTCCTTCAGACTGAACAACCAGAGCTCCTTCAGCCATTCCTCATAAGACTTGTGCTACAGACCCCTCACAGCTCCATTGCCCTCCTCTGGACAATTTCCAGGGCTTTGAAGTATTTCTCGTAGTGAGGTTTTGAGTTGAAACTGAACCCAGATCCTTTCCCTCCGTGCAGCTTTCCAAGCAAAGGGAGTTTGACTAGCTTAAGTTAAACCCTTAGCTTTTCACTAAGAGAAACCTTTCCCACTCTGGCAGCCTAGGCAGAACCGAGCCTCACACCTCGCAGGGGAGTCAGGGCCCGGCGACAGGCATTGCCTTTCCCCTCGGGACCACCAGGTGTCACCATCCACAAGCATGTCGGACTGCCCAGCTCGGTTTCCAAGTGCCGAAGGAGGTTACTGTGAAGTGAGCCAGCACAGCTGTAGTCCATTGGTTTTCCTTGCCAGTGGGAGGAGGGCTTTGGGGTGGCAGGGAGGCAGAGCGTTCTTCACTCGCGGCTGAGGCGGTTTGCTGGTGGGGTGGGTACACGCCTTTCTCTCGTCAGTGTGTTCCCCTGAGATCTCCAGCCAGAGAGCCTGCTGCTTCAGGCGGCTTAAGCTAGGAAATGGAGTTGGGTAACAGTAACAGCATCTCCACTGGTTCTGCGCAGCAGCGTTATAAAATGTGCCACTGTGCCACATTCTTCTTTAGCTGATATTCGGAAACAATAGGGTGTCCTAATTGCAAAATAACTATTGCACTCTGGAAACACTCTTCATTAAACGAATCTCTACAGGAGAGGTGGGATTTATTACACTGCTTTAGTGGTCCAATAGTAATTAAAAAATCACATGTACTAAAAAAGCATTGAAGAATGAAGCATGAGTTTAAAAAGGGAGCTTCTTTGCCAGAAGAAGGTGTGGGGAATCTCATTGTGCCTGCTCCTAGCTCCCCAAGATGCTGCTTGCAGGCAGCAGGACAGCCCTTGTCTGTTCAGGACAAGCACCCACAGCAGCACCTTTGGCAGAGCATGCTGGTTTGTGTGCTGTGCTGCAGGCTGTGGAAGGGGCCCCACACGTGTTCAGCCTGTTAAGTCAGAGGCACAGCACAGAGACAGCACAGAATGCAGGGCCCAGCAGCTAAGCAAAGGCAGAGATAAAAGCTTTTTGGATTTCTTTTACTGTTGCTTGGCTCTTGCAATTGGGAAAACAACATTCCTTTTTGGGAACTACAAGTCCCAAAGTGCACTGTGGGAAGACTCCGGCTTGTACCAGCCAGTGCCCAGCACAAATTCCCAAATATGGATAAGGAATCAATTTTGAAAAAGCCTCACACTCACCGAATGCTCCTCACTGAGATTCTGAAAAGGAGCGAGACAGCATGAGAAAGAGGTGAGTGCGTTACGCAAAGATTTTGTTCAAAAGCATCTCCTGGAGAGAGCAGCTAACAATATTCCGTTCCTTAGAAGGAGGGTGCAGCGCTGCCTGGGTGACAGTGGAGCTGGCTGCTGTGGTGATGGAAGGGACTTTGGAAAGGGAATTGTTGTTTCAGGTGGGAAAACAGCAGCAGGGGCAGCTGTGCTGTGGGGTGAGTCAGATCCTGCTTCCTTGCAGATGCTCTTTATTAATAAAGGACTATGGAAAGACATGTGGGCAGCAACAACAGTGTTGTTTGGAAGCAGAGAAGGGCAGAGAAGAGGTGAGAGATGCACTAAGCAGCACGGCTGTGTGAGTTGTGGGGCTGTTGGTTAAGAAGCTAAGAAAAAAGCAGCTGTGTAATAATAATTATTATTATGGGTCAACGTACTGTCTGTGTAAGGTATGGTATGTTTTTGTACTTCACCACTCTTCCTAGAGGGGACAGTGTGGTGCCTTGAAGGCCAAACTGACAGGTCTCTGGCCCGCAAAGAACAGTAACTCAGCGCAATTACCTGTACCACTGGCAATTGGTTAACAAGCCAAATGAAATCGTTCTGCCACAGAACCATCCCAGGAGAGACGAGGAATGCTGAACCCCCAGCCCAGGTCTGTGACCCCTCGGCTGGTTGCAAATGCAGGAGCTGTGCCTGGCCATGGAGAGATGCATGTGGCAGTTTAGAATAGTACACTGAGCTATCGCTTGGAGCTCAGTGCCAAACAAGAATGATGCTGTTTTTCCAGCCTTTGCTAAGTGCAAATTGTGTGAACTGTTTTTAAGGCTGTAAGAGCCATTCTTGTACTTGGATTCTCCAATGCAGCTGTGCGATATCACTGCAGAAATACTAGAGGAAGTCAATGTGTTTGGCTGCATCTTGCTTCCTGGATAACAATCTCTAGTAACCAGAAAAGCTAAATTCAAGCAAATCTGCTGTCAGCGACAGGTGGTAGGAGAGGAAGGACTTCACCGTGGATTTTGCCCTGTGGGTGGGGTGCTGAAGCCTGGCTCCTTGCCTCTGCTCCGAAATCTAGGGTTTTTGGTTGCAGTCACCCTGATTTTATAGAGGAAAAGAAAGGGGATGAGGTACAGAAGGGCTTTGTTTGTGTCTTCACCAGCTGTGAATGTACAGGTTGCCCTCTTCCTCTCCCCCAAGCAGTTCAAGGAGAGTTTAGAGTTACAGGCACCTGTAACAAGGCCTCCTGGGGTAAATCGCCTCAAGTATTAATCCAGATCTGACCAGCATGCGGTCACAGAGCTAGGGGCGCTGGCAGTCAGTCCTTTCTGTGGTCTCTTCTGTGTCAGTAGGCTGTTAATATGGGATTAGCAGCATTAGGGAGACCAGGAGCTAGAAACAATGAAGCCTTCTGACTTGAAGAAACACCTTTACAGCCATATAAAAACAAAGAGCAGAGTTACACATTATATAAAGGCATCATAAACAGAGCTGAAGAAAGGGCATTCTGTAGAAAAACTGCTGTTTTGCAGAATGTTGTAGCTATTTATAAAGCAATGAGGTCCCAGCATACAGCACTGTCCCTTGCATCACATGTTTTTGTTTTGGTCTGGCTAGGCCATTACACGCCAGAACCTGTAGTTTGCTTGTAATTTCCACAGCAACACATCCCTGTTAAACACAAAGGTAGCCGGCTGAAGTTCCTTTCAGTTCACCTGGACTCAGGGCTCCCTCTGGCTCCTGGCAGGCTGTCATGAGAGCCCTCGAGTGTGTGAAGATGAGCACTGTCTGGTTGAGCACCAAACAGCTGGCCAAGCATGACCTTCTGCTTTCATATTTTACTTAGTGTGGAACAGAATCAAACATGTTGTTTGAAACCTAGAACTAGTAAGCGGTGCCTCACCTGCTTTTGAGACCACTTGCTGATAGTTACTGGTTTTTAAAACACTGACCTCTTACAGTGGCCATACGAAAACCCATATAAATAACAGGCGAAGATGGTAGAAGACAGGAGAGAAAACTATGGAGGTAATCATAGTCACAGTTCAAATGGGGGATATCACATGACATTAAAGTATGAGCAAATTCCTGTTTTAACCTTCATCGCAAACACAAACGCTGTGTCAAGTGCAAACACTGGAAACCAGAAAACTGGAAACACAGAGTTGTTTTCACAACTTGTAGTAACTTGTATTTTTCTCATTCTAGTGGCAGAAGGTTTCCGAAGCAAAGATCAATTTTAAATTAATTATGTCTTTTTCTTTGTTCCATATCAAACAAAATGCCAGACTTGGCAGGACAGCAAAGTATAACAGCTGTTACTTTCTGTTTAGTTGTTACTGGTATAATAGTAATAATTGGTGCAGGGTGGGGCATTTCATCACGGTAAGGTGAGCCATTCGTTGAAAGCCTCAGGCTTCTTTTCTGCAACTAGTTATTACCTGTGAGAAAATAGTGAAGGCTGTCACCAGCGTGGGTCAGTTGAATCCTGTTTGCCTAACACTGCTTCCCTCCATGCGCTGATTCAGAGTTGCATGCCGTTCTAATGGTTCATAGCTCTTCTTAGAATCTCTCCTACTGAAATCAGTTGTTGTCCACTGATTTCTTTCTTTTCTCTTTTTTCAAAAGTGAATGATGTGCTCTTCTAGCTGGGAGAAATGCCTGACAATGGGAATCCTGGAAGTACTGACACCGTATGGCAAATAAGAAAACAATATTTTCTCAATAATTCATAACTTCATGATTTCTCATCACTTGCCTTTTTTTTTTCAGTATTTGTCAGATATTCATTCTTCCTTTTGAATGCAAGTTTACCACCACCTCCTGTTAATTATCACTACAAACAGACCCTGCATGTTCAGCATTCTGAAGTGGAAATTGCAGGAAATGTTACTGACATTAGCAAACTCTTTCACACTTCAGGCTGCTGGACCTGGTTCTTATTTGGCCAAGTCTTGTGATGCTCACACAGGTTGTAATTAGATGTTATTTTAGGAAAGCCAGCAGTGCTGCAGAGTTGCTCGGTAACAGCATCTTCAGCTCTGGAGAGGATCAGTTGAGAAGGGGCTGCTCCCTGATGCAGCTCATGTCTTGTGTTTCAGGGCAAATGTGCTGCTGCATTCCCCTCCTGCACCAGGCTGTGGCATGGAGTCAGTCAGGACTTTACTGCTTGATGGTTTGCTCACAAACTTGATATAGTAATTAAGCTGCTACTTTTTTATTAAATTATCTCTGAGCTTTTTTACGGAGGTAATGAAAAAGCAACAACTCTTTTTAAGGTAGGATCTTTCCCTTCCTTTTAAAGATCTGTGTGCTATTTTAGAGCATTACTGGATTGAGAGGTATGATCATAGTTTGTGTAAAGTTAATGCCTAGAACATTATATTGCCTCCTATTTCTGCAAATTAATGTTCTCTTTCCCTCTGTCCATTTCCTGCTGGTCCTTCTCATCTTTCTCAGCCACATCATAGCAGTACTGGATGCAGACGAACGTAGGATTAGGTGTCTAATTAGTTTACGTTGCCTTAAACAAACTTGTTTACTTCTTGGCACTGGGGGAAGGGCAACCCAGAACCTAACTGCTGTCTCTCCTTTAAAAGCAGCCTGAGTCTGGGCAGACTGGAAAGAAAGGGCAGAATTTTCAACTACTTTTTTTGTTCCGCATGCCTGCATGCAGAGAAAGTTGAAAACTGAGTCTGTATTACTAAATATGAAATAATTTCTCATTTAGGGTTAGATCCAAAATATTTATTTCCAAACAATGACTCAGTGTAGACAGTCTGAAAGAACTTGCTTGAATTGTTATGGAAAAGCTAATAAACTGTAATTAATATATTTGGGAACTTTTCCATAGATCAGAACAGTTGCATTTTAAATATTTTTGGTTTAGTCAAAGTGAACTTTAAGCTATAACTTCCCTGTTTCCAATTGCACCCTTTGGCAGATCTAGCTGGGGAATTCAGCATGGTATTCCCACCGCAAATTATTTTCACCTCAGACCAATGCTGTTTCATCTGTGGAGAGCGATAACACAACAGTTTGTCTTAGTTCTTGTCAACCAACTCACTGCAAAGTCAGTGGCTGCTTTTAAGCTACTGCTGAGAAGAGTTTGGACCAGGATGGCTTTTAGACTCTGAGGTTCTTGCAAGATTTTTTCTAGCATCTCCAGTGTGAGAGAAGCCTGGCTGTGGGGGCAAGAGCTTCCAAGAACAGCAGGACTGCTCCACGGAGGAGGACAAGTTGTAAGCTCAGGGAAGACAGGGGCAGTGCCCTCTGAGCAGGGTGAGCTGCAGAGTTAACTGACTAGAGATTTCATCCTATAAAGTTTTTCTGAACATCTTCTCAGTTAATGTCGTCGTCTCTACTGCCTGGGAGAAAGTCTATTAGTTTTGTAGTTTATCATAGAATTGTTAAGGTTAGAAAAGACTTATAAGATCATCCAGTTCAACTGCCAACAGCTCCCCACCGTGCCCACAAACCCGTGTCCCTCTGTGCCACATCCACACGGTTCTTGAACACTTTGAGGGATGGTGACTCCACCACCCCCCTGGGCAGCCTGTGCCACTGCAACACCACTCCTTCTGAGAAGTTGTTCCTGACACTCAGCCCGACCATCTCCTGATACAACTTAAGGCCATTGCCTCTTGTCATATTGCTGTTAGCCGGGAGAAGAGGCCAACTCCTTTCAGGTAGTTGTAGAGAGCAATGATTTATGTTGTGTTTATGAAGTGTTCTGAGAACTGTAAATAAGAAATGCACCGAAGTAAAGCAAAGCAAAAAAAGCATGCCGCAGTTGTGTACACTAGAAAACTACTCAAGTGCTAAATAATGGAAATGAGACCCCTGCATACACATTGACCAGTCCTGCTGAGATGGCAACTTGGATGTCTTCTGCCAGAGCCTAAGAACTTAATTTTAGTATTCAGTGATAGAGAGCACCTGCCCTCCCATTTCTCACACAGTGTACTTGAGAGGAAGCACTACAAGGGTAGTAGACTGGGGAAGATCACAGTTGCCTGCTGGACTGTCAGGATGGCACCGGGAACACAGCCAAATTGTTGGGCTGGACGTCAGTGTAACACTGGCCCCTGTAACACATGGAGGTTACAAGAAATAGGTGGATCAAGAGGTAGTGGCTAGTTTGAAAAGGAGAGCGGATGAAAAGAGGTGGCTGCTGGTAGTTTTTGCAATTGGAAACAGAATGATAAGTAGCTCAAATGTGTAGCTTGTGTTCAAGAGCACTTATCCATGCCCGGACTCAGCATCTCGTCTTTTTTTTTTGTGTAAAATTAAGCAACAGTTATTCCCTAGTTGCTATCAGCTGCCAGAACAATAATCCTATTCTAAACTCCTCTTGCAAGATTCTCTCACGCCAGAAGGTGTGTTCACTAGAAGAAATTCAATATTAGAAAGATACTTAGATTATTTTAGAAGATGGTATCAGTGAATACTAAATCCCCAAATAAACTGACTTGCAAAATAGTCTTAGCTCTGTCAGTCATTACCAAAAATTGGGCTGGAAGTGTTAAAACACTTTGCATTATGTGCACAACATTTGTGCCTTCATCTTCCAAACCACTGTTTTTTGTTTTCCAAGTTTGCTGAGATCAAAGCTGGCTCTGTGCTCTCACTGCTCATGTGACAGCTGAAGATTCAGACTGGCCAGAAATAGGACAATCATGGGACTCAGTCTCTAGAGCTGCCTGAATCACAGGGGTAGAAAAGAATCGTGAAGCATAGTAGCTGCCTTCACATTGCTCAGCAAGTCAGAGGTTAACAAAGAACCTTATTCTGTGAAAAGATAATTGACACTGAAAACAAGTCAACCATCCCACAGCTAAGCCCTGGAGATCATCAATTTTCATGAACAATAGCCAATGTTGTTCAGGATTCACTGAGTTAAGTGGTTAATCCTATACAGAAAGCTGCATCCATAATGGCATTTAAATGGGGGGAATCCACCCAATTTGACCCCTAGAGAATTGCTTCCTGCTGTTACACTGATGGATGTGCTTATAAATACCATGGTAGCCATCAACAGATAATATCTTGAAGAGCTGAAAAGCCTCTTTCTATTAAATGATACATTGATCTTCATGAAACAGCAATAGCCCGGTTAATGAGCCATGGAAACCAGTCTGCTGTTTTTTGCAGTGTGCTGTTGCCAAGTGTAAGGAAGTTCCATATATTGTTTCCTTTTTCATTTAGTAAAAGAAGTCTGAACTCTTTTCTACAGTTCCTTTCTTCTGCCCAGTCATCCAGAGTAAGCCTGTTTCCTTGCCTTCTAATCGGGAAATCCAAAAGCAAATCAGCATCCTCTTACTGTATACTGATCCAAACTTGGCATTTGCTCACTGGAAGAGTCCATCAATCATGACAGTTAGCACAAATTGGAATTCTCTTTGCGTAAAGCAGTACCCTTACACGGCTGCAGAGAACTCAGCTTACGTTCATTCTCCAGCACAGGTGGACAGACAGGCAGACAAACTTCAGCAATCACAGAATCACAGAATGGCCAGGGATGGAAGGGACCTCAAGGATCAGGAATCTCCAACCCCCCTGCCACAGGCATGGCCACCAACCTCCCCATTTGATACCAGACCAGGCTGCCCAGGGCCCCATCCAACCTGGCCTTGAACACCTCCAGGGACGGGGCATCCACAGCCTCTCTGGGCAGCCTGTTCCAGCACCTCGCCACTGTCTCTGTAAAGAACTTCCCCCTGACATCTGACCTAAATCTTCCCTCCCTCAACTTCAAACCATTTCCCCTTGTCCTGCTGTTATCAACCCTTTCAAAGAGTTGATTCCCCTCCTGTCTGTAGGCTCCCTTCAGGTACTGAAAGGCTGCAATGAGGTCACTCTGCAGCCTTCTTTTCTCCAGGCTGAACAAGCCCAGCTCCCTCAGCCTGCCTTCATAGCTCCTTCATAAAATCACTACTGTTTGTCCTCACCAATTTTTTTTTCCATCCTCATGCTTTCAGCACAAGTGCTCACAGTCCGTTTTTTTTTTTTTTGTTGTTTGTTTGTTTGTTTGTTTTCTTTAAAGATCAAAAATCCATCATGATGCAAGGCTTGACTCACAATTCTGTACTTCTCAGAGCTATGGTACTGCTTATATATAACACTATGCACACATGCATAGTGCATAGACTTCAGTCCCTTTGTCCATGCTGCCTGTATAAAGCCTCCATGTCTGCATGCACAGACAGGCCTCAGAACAAGAGTGCCTTATTTCCGGTGCTTTAACCAGAAATCAAATTAAAACACGTTGCGTGGCTCAGAAGGATTTTCCTTAGGATTTTTCTGTTTATTTCTTCCTTGCAATTGTCCATTTGTTTCCCTTTTCTTTTCTTCCATGTTGTTCTCTGTCTCTGTGCTCCCCATCTGTTGTCTTGCTGCAGATCCCATTTTTCTCTGCATGGAGGACTGTGCTGTACCCCTGCTGGGCAGGCCCCTGGGCATTGCTGCAGGACTGACCTGGAGGAGGTGCAGGAGACACTTTGCTTGCCTGTCCTGGCTGGCAGCTGATGCTGTTGGCAGTGGTATCCCAGACATCACAAGGGCCTAAATGAGAAGGATTCAAAGAAAGGAGGGCTTCACTCTCCCTCCAAAACCATGCCCAGAGCTGCTCACAATGTGAGAATACAAAAGAAAGGGGGAATTAGAAGCAGAATGATTTGGGTGCTCTCCTCCCTTCTTTCCCTTCTTCCACAAGATTTGGCCTCCTCTTCCTCACAGCACAACAGCTCTGTTTAGGGAGGGAAGTCCTGCCTTTAGCACTATACTTGGATATTGTGGCTTAGAAATAGTCCTATGCTTGTCTAGGAGTGAACTAGCAAGAAAGAAGGGAACTTTACAGGCTCTTTGTTTCTAGACTTTGATGTTTTTGAATGTGAGACAGCCTTTTGCTTCAGATACTCTAGAAGGAGTTGAAGTGGAGCATCAGATGATCATGCAATTCAACAGCTCTGCCTGCCCGGCTGCACTCACAGTTGGGTCTGTCGAGCTCAGTGACTCAAAGAAATGAGCTATCATTAGCTCTGAAGAGCCAACGCACTAAGAAAACAATTCTCCATTTTGAGCAGTATCAACAAAATTGTTTACCAAGTTCTGAAGAGTTATATTTTTGGCATCACTGTGGCCTGATTTGGCCTGTTGAACGTTACTTATGAGTAAGGAGGAAAGAACTTGACTTGACTCTCCGTTATAAAGCAGAATTTGTATGGTTGACAGCTAAAGAAAAACAAAGCAAACCAAGTTTTTTTGTATGTTTACCTCATCTGATCTGGAAAGACAATGACTATGAGGCCTGCTGACTGCCATCGGAGGGATGTGTACCGTCATGTTTTTAAACTGCGTCTCTGTCTCTCAGAACAACCAGAACTTGAGACACCCAAAAGGAAACACTTCTACATCTAGTTGTAAGTGGCCTATTCAGAGTCATACACGCTGTGGAGAAGTTGGAAGGCCTCAAACCTTTTTGCTAAGGGTGGAATTTCGGTCACAGACAAGCCTCTTCTCTGTCATTTGGGGCCACGTTAGCTGCAGCTCTGCTGCAGTCTGTTGTCTCTTTGACATTAACAGAGTGCTGGATAGGTTTTCTGAAGGAATCACAGAATTGCAGATATCTCCAGGATTCAGTCTAGAAACAGATCTCCCTCTGGGGGAGGCTGCAACCACCCCTTTTTTCTGCTGTCTTGCTGAGTGAGGAGAGCCTCTGTCTGTCTCCTCACTGTGCAGATGTGGTAAGGGGATAGCTGCAGCTAAGGCTAAAATCTGAGCCAGGTGGCAAGGTGAAAATGCTGCCAAGTGAATAAAGGGGCATGAGATCTTCAGATTTAAAAAAAATGGCACTGCTAGAAAAGCTACCATCTTCAAACTGCCATGCCAGATGGCATTGCTGGCTGCACAGCTTAGGCTGGGAACAATAACCATGGCAGCACTGGCTTCATCCTGGCCACTGCCTCTGAAGGGCAATGTACAAAACAGTGAGAATAGAAAGCAACAGTGGTAAAACAAATAGCAGCCTAATGAATCATTCATACCGAGGATTTATACAGTATTTTACTAAGCCAAAGCACTGTGCAAAGCATTAGCTGATTAACATTAATTAATAATTCAGGTAATTAAGTGAAGTGGAATGAAAATTGTTAGAGGAAGTGTGGACTGTGAAAGCTTCCTGAAATGATGAAATGATTTTGCTGTCTTTGATGGAAGGAGGAATGTCTTCCTTTAGGGTTGCAGTGTGTTCGGTGTGGGTGTAATTAGTGCAGTTTTAATAACTACCTGCTTAATTCTGTAGGATAGGAGATGACACGCAGCATAGCCAGCTCTACGTTTCAGTGCAGAGAATTATAACCAGCTTCAGTAAGAAATCTTATTCCTTCGGCTGCTCACTAGTGAGATGAATTTTTGCACATTCCTTTGCAAAACTTAGCATTTTCCATTGCAGGAAAATAGGGCATGGCTATATATCTACGGCTTTATCTTAAGAAGTAGGGAAAGATAAAGCTGTTCTGTCAGGATACTGCAAGTGAAAGCTGAGTTTTTTAAGGGCTAAGTCATTCCTCTGCAGTAAGAAGATAGGAGTCTTTGGCAGAGAATCACTGTGCAACTTGATTCCTGGCCATGACGTATTTAGGCTTTCATTATCACCTGCTGCCCACACGTATGTGGCATAAACTCCTCAGAGAACCTGTGAAGAGATGCATCTTATGTTGGCTGACCTGGATCACTTCTTTGTTGATAAACCCTCAAAACTGCTGGAAGAAGTGTTTCATGCCAGAGCAGTGTTACCTCATACTGAGCACATAGCACTGATTTCCCAAATTCAACGGCTGACATATTGTAAGGTGTAAGTTGGGTTTTCAATGAACGTGCAACCTGATAAGTCAGTATCTTGTACAAGTACAATGCAAGCAATTGCTGCTGCAGATAAAACCACCACCTCCAAGAGATTTAATAGACTGCTAATTGCTTTGATACCTTTGCTTATAAAAGACTACAAGTCTGTGTTTCCTTATGACCTGGAATACTGTCACTGTAAGCAATGAAAGCTATCAGACCTCCTTTTTTCTTCTCTTTTTCCTCTGTCCAGTTCTCCTGGGGATGGACAGTCCTGGCAGCTGGACCTACCCCAGGCTTTTGCCTTTTGTTTTCCTGTACTTGACTCTTGGCACAGTTCAGAAGTTTTTAGTGTTGTGCTTCTACAATCACATGCTAAAATATTTGCACAGCTGTCTGATGATAGAAAAGGGGAGAGAGAGAAAATTAGCTCTTCTGTTATTCGAAAAGATTAAAATAAAAACAACCAACTAAAAGAACAACCAAAACCAACAAAAACAAATCCACAGCCAAACAGGGTTTAACATGGGTTAATCATAGAAAATCTTGAACTTGCTCTGCTTCTCCACCCTCTTTTGTTTCCCCCATGTTCTTCATCTGCCTTCTCTCATACATCCCAACCCACTCTTTCATGCTTCTCTTAAAATACTTGTGAGTTAAACCCTCCCATGGGATTCAGACGCCCGTGGGACTGTGTTGCCCACCTGTGTTCATTCACTTCAGCCTGCTCCCGCTGTACAGAAATAGGACCAACTCCTACAGGCTATCATTAGGCATTCTTCAGGCAAATTTCTGACTGAAGTTGGTGGAAGTTTTGGCAGAAGGACTGCAAAGCTAATTACATCCATCCTCCAAGAATATAGATTGGATGGTGATGAGAGATGAGAAAATACCGCCTAGAAAGAAAGTCCATTAATAAGTGAGATCTGGATGTGAGGAAGAACAGTTGATTGAATTATTTATAATGCTGTTATAAAATTGCTGAGTTGCTGAGCTCTCCAGAAACTCATCAATAACAGGCATGACTATAGCTGCAATTAATAGGAGTATAGACAAGCAGGAGCAAGGATCTTCATGAACATCAGATACGGATTTTTTTATTTTTTTTAGGGGGGGGAGGAAGAAAGCCTAGCTTATTCAAATTGCTTAGCATATAATCTATTTTAGTGAGGTGATAACTTTATTAAAGCCTTGAAATTTCACTCTGAGTTAATTCTACCAGCTACGCACCACAGATTTTCAAGCAAAATCAGAGCAAATGTGCTCCCCTCTTTTAAAAATAGAAAAACAGCAGAGATGCTTGCTGATAAGGCCAACTGTAGATCACAATGAATAAATGAAATGGATGTGAAAAGAAAAACATCTGGAGAGGGACACTATGAGCAAAACTGAACCTCAATATTTAGCTGGACAGTAATTCTTTTCACATGTTTTGTGTCAGAGTTATCTAATTAGTGACTGATGATGACAGTACTATAAGAGATACTTTTTTTGCTATGTCTGGAAAATTGAACTTCTCAAACCTTCAGTGGCTAGAAGAAGGAAAAGTGAAAAGGCCACCTCTAAATCATATGCATGCACTCCCACTGCAAACAATCCACTCCCTGCCTACGCGCATAAACACACTCCCTGCCTTTATCCTGCTCTTGGACCACACGCATGTCTCCATTTCATATCAGCCAGCCCCCTCCTTCGGATACAAGGACCCCTTCTCTGAACTGTCTCCTCAATTACAGGCTTGTTTCCACCCTGATCCACCACATTTGTGGGTTTTTTAAGGGTTCATTGCTGTCCTCAGTCATGAACTCCAAACAAGCAGTCCTTTCTGTGAGGGAGCTTCACACCTAGGAATATGGTTTGGACATTTATAGACAAAAGGGCATTCATGTTGCTGCTTCTGTTGCCTCTTAAACTTAAAGAAGAATGAAAGTGCCAACATTAGCCTTCCCGTTCAGTTTATGAAATCTGTGCCTTCCTGTGGATGTACATTTAGTGTAGTTCTCTTTTTGTTTGTGCTTGAGACTGAGATGTGTAGGCATTGGCCTGAACTCAGCAGTCTGAATGTCATTTCCAGCCCTTTAGCCTCTAAAGCATTCTGTTTGCAAAATTAGTCTGATGAGGCGACTGATGAGAAAATGGTGCTTATTAACTGCTGTCATTTTTATACCCTCTTCCAAGAGTAATGGTACAGCTGCCATTGTGATCCCATTAAATACTTCTAGCTAGTGCTCAGGCTGTGAGAGGATAAAGATGCAAACAGCTCCTCAGTGCTGCAGGCCAAGTCTAGCCACCTCCTCTCCCTGACATCTCTCTGAGACGTTCATTACCCAGCACTGTTCCCTCTCAGGCTTGCCTTCTCCAGGGACAGCTTCATTTTGAGTGGCCTTGTGCTATCACACCCAGAGGCACCAAGTCTTTTCCATCAAGCCAACCATAAAAGCGTTGGTATATGTGTGTGTATCAGCAAGATAGATGTATCTAATTGTATCTACCAGCTAGTATTTCCCTTATGTAAGATTAAGCATACAGTCCAGTTTCTGATTTTATTCCATTCTCATTTAAAATTACTGAGGAAGAAGCCATAAAATGGCCATTATAACATGGTGCATTATTACATGCATTCCTATTTTTAGTAAGCTTACATTTGTATGGGGCCAGATGCTTATAACTCTGGATGTACCTGGAACTTGAACAACCCACTAAGCTGCCATGCAAAGACTGGGAGAGGATGCTGTTAAAGCCCAGCATCTGCAATATACAAGCTCCAGACCTATTGGGACTGGCTCTAGATGCTCTTTAGCTGCTTTGAAAAGGCACTTTTTCATAACCAGTCTTTCAGCACTATTGTGGCCACCACTCCATTTGGTGACGTTCTCAGAGTCCCATGGTTTAGAGTCACAAAAGCACTAGAGAAATGTGACTTTTCCTAAATTGAGTTAAGTTATAATCCTTTTAGTGTTGCATAAAAGCTTGTAAACTGAGTCTGAAGCCAGAGGCAAAGAAGAGTAAAATGAGTTTAATTGTTATTGTTGTTGGAGAATTTTTTAGCCTACTCACAGATTTTGAATCTGGCTCAGTACACTCTAACCCTTCTGGCTCTTACTGCTGTTCTGAGCTGGTCTTGTCCCTGCTGCTTCCTATTATATTGGGGTAAAAAGGTATTTAATACACTGTCATGACGGGATCTTTAATATTTGGATTTGAGCATCTAGAGACCTGTCTTTATCTAGCAAGCGGCAATAAGCTACTGCCAGGGGAAGCTCAACAATCTGAGTTAAAAGTGAGGACAGGAAATTTAATCAAGTGAACAAATGTGTGGGTTTTAACTTATGCATATTTGTTTCTGTCTGTACCACCTACGTGCACACAAAGCTGTGTTTGTTACTGCTGTCCTGAGAGAGGAAATCTATTACTTTGAAAGAAGCACTTGGCATTAGTAGAGAATAATAAGGAAAGTAACAAAGAACCATTACCAACATTTTATTAAGAAGATGAGATAAATAATCTCATGTAAACAAGTGGTATTATTTAGCTATCCAAGGATTTGCTTTGCAAAACAAGCCTGAATTGTTCATTGTCCAGCAACGTAATGCCTGCTCTGCAGTCCTGACTTCTCTACAAAGAGTACAGGGTCTGTAGGTATCTGCTGCTACAGCCTGTCCTGTCATATTACCATTAATGTCAATACTATAATAATAATATTTAAAACAAATCAAAAACACCAATAAATCCTCAGAAAGGATCCCGTCCAGACTTTTCACTTCAGGGGACATGAACAAAGGATCTCTCCCTGCCCTGCAGCTTTGCTGTAGCTGTGGATGGGGCCTCACAAACACATTGCACTCAGTCATGTTGGCAGGGAAAATCTTGGCAGAGGAAAGTCCCATTACTGCCTCAGCTGTTCATTCACCTGCTGAAAGGGACAGAATGATCTCCCTCTACCCTAGCTGTTCTTCAAGTACTGGTGAGCACGTATCGCCCTGGGCAGCCTGATCTAGTGGGTGGCAGCCCTGCCCACCAGAGGGGGTTGGAACTGGGTGGGCTTTAAGGTCTCTCCCAGCCTGAGCCATTCTGTGAGCCTATGACTGAGTGATGCTCAGATGTTTACCGGAACAAGGTTGCCATTTTCCTGTTTTCACATGACACAGTATTTCCCAGAGGAAGCAACGGGCTCCCTCGGGTTTGTGCCAGCTTCGTTATACCATACAAATGCGACTGACAGGCACCATAGAGCTCGGTGAGGGGAGTAACCTAAAGTGTGTATATGGGGGAAGGAAATGCTCGGTGTGACAGAGCCTGTTTTAGGCGCTGGGTCCTGCCTCTGCCAGAGAACACCTCAGAGGAGGGGGCAATGCCTGCTCTCAGTGCTGCTGCCTCTGCTACCAGGCCGCAGGAGACCACTGCTCCGTTACCACAGCAACAGTGACGAACTGGCAGCCGGAGCCTCATCACACCATCTCCCCAATACCCTGCAAGATGCACAGCAGGAGCTTTGCATCCCAGACCCCATTTCCTTCTTAGTTTGGCTTCATTCTGCCGGCCTAGTGAAAGAGCAAATTGTTTGGGCAATTTTGGGCACGAGGGAAGCGAGGGAGCTCTCTGCTCTGGGTGGCAGCTGTGGCACAGGTGGGTGAACTGCAAGCACCCCTCGGGGAGGAGCTGGTCTGTGCCTGGAGAAGGTGACGATACAGCCGTGCTCTGTGAGTACTGACCCAGCTGGCCTCTCCTTCCTTCTGCTGAAAATGTTACTTATTGTTTGATACTATGATATTATGGGTTTTGCTGTTCGTAAGGGAAGGAATTTTCTTTTGTGCTAGCCCTTTTAAATAGGCCTCATGCAAAATCTGCAAAGGGGCTGCTAGTAGATCTTCTTTTCCAGGCACGAAGTCCCGTAGGAGCTACAGAGTTAGCTATTTGCACTGGGTTTCTCTCTTGCTGGCACCCAGGAAGCTCAACGAAATCTGCATGGCAGCAATTGCAGGCTGTAATCAGAGCAGCACAGTGGGTACCTTAATGCACTGATACCAGGTTTTGCATTCTAGCCAGCTGATATGGTACTATCCAAAGGTCAGCTGTTTCATTTAATTCCAGGCTTCATCGTACACACTTACTTACTTGTTTTTGTTCAGATTAGGAATTTAAGCAGTAAGTAAACCAAACGCTGCTTGAAACAGGTGCAGAGAGAGTACTGTCTGTACATAGGATAGAGTTACAAACAGATGCATCAGATAAAGTGCTGATTAAAAAAATAATGATTATATTGGCAAAGATCCACCACACTCCACTGTGGAATATGGATATCATAGGCAAGCATACAAACAGACAGTAGGCAAACATAGAAAAGTCATAGGTGAGATCAATCTAATATAGCTAATATCAGGCATCTCTAGATGCACTGTGGCTACAGAACATCAGTTTTAGTATTTTACCTGAAAAATATTACTTAAATCCCAAGATCTATGAGAATATACTGCTTTGTAAAAAATAATGCATTGCAAAACAATTGCAAGAAGAAGGAAATCAGTGTGTGGATCTCACTCACTGTCGTTCTGAAATTCTGATCTGACTGCAACCCACTCAGGCGGAGGTTAAGGGGATTTTTTTCTCTAAATGAACTTGGTGCTTGTTCTGTTCCTTGGCCAGACAGCAGCACAGGGGCATCTGTAGCTGTAATCTCATTAAGGCTATTAGGCTGTGCTTGTGCTTGTGTTCTGTTGCTGGCATGGACTTAGGCAGACAGATGATCCTCAAAGTGTAGATGGCTCTCACAGTCGAGAGGAGATGGGCTGCATTCTTTTTCACAAGGTTAGAAAATGTTACTGCTCTGACTTTGGAAAGGTACCATTTGCAACCCAGCCAGAAAAGCAAATAGTGACAGGCCCACTCAGTCCGTGCACAAAAGGGAAATTTATGAACGTAGTTTCTGTTTGTGCTAATGGGAGTCACATGTGTAAGTTCTCCACACAATGAAGGCAGAATACACTCCCTTCAGTGTGTAAACAGCATAAAGATGGGCCTGTGTGAGTGTTGGCATGGGATGCTGGACTACAACAAGAAAAACAGAAATCAGAAATGATTTATTTGTTCACTTTTCCACCCGAAAACCAGTTCTGTGTTCTGCTTTGTTCATTCCATTACAACTAACACAAGCGCTGTATCTTCTGCAGGTTTGGAATATTTCTCCAGATTTGATGCTAAGAGATGTCTCTTTTCATTCAGTTTTTTCAAATTACTTTTCTTTATAATGCCTTAGATCACCATAAGTACCAGTTCTTCCTTTTTTTCTGGCCTTCTTGCATCACTCAGATATTAGCAGATAGTTCTGTTCTTTTTCAGCAGTGGAGCATAAGTAGTTTTGCATGTAACAGGATTTCCAGCCCCTCTGTGAACTCTGCACATGTAGACCTCCTGCACATAAGCCAGTACCGGTTTATGTCATTCGTACATGAGCCTTGGGAAGCAGTCTTTGCTGAATGAATGCCAGTGTACCACACAGTTCATAAATATGTAAAAGTAACGGGCCCTATCCCAACAAGCTTAGATTCAGAAATATTTAGCAGATGTTCTGGCTGTGGGGGAGGAAAACAGGAGATGAATAAATACAATGCTGCAATAACAAATACTTTGTTGATGAAACTGTGCATAAATTAGAATGACAAACATACTCTACCAGGACTTTGACCTATCCATAAAACAACATAAACATGTTTTATTAATAGTAGTTCCACGTTTTCAGGATCAATAAAATGACTTCATTGATTTACTTTCCTCTTACTATTAATACTTCTGTAAACAGTGATGAATTTGGATGGCACATAAGTAGAGTCTTCTTTATAGTTTGCCAAAGGATAGGTCTAATACTACTTGTTAAACAGTAAGTTCCTCAACCCCAAGCCTTCTGCTAAAGAGAGCCTAACGACGAGTAAGATACAAGCTTGAAGAAAACTTTCAGACTTGTTTGAGAATCAGGCCTGTTGGTTATTTCTAGGCAACACAAGGGAGCTGCTCCACACAGCTTGGTTAAAGGAGTAAAATGATGTTGCTTTATAAACAAATACACAAAACGTGCCTCAGGCTAAACTCTAAGTGTTAAACATGCCTTCTAGACCTTAACGTGTGCTATGCTGAGTAAACCAGCTCCAGGGGAAGTCCTGCCCAGTCAGCTCTTGTGCAGGATTGGTATAGCCCAAATTAGGTCAAGAACCAATTATATGTCCCAGTGATGATATCACAGGCCTTTCTTTCCATTGTACTTGACCAAGATATATTTAAATCCATTTCTCTAGTCCTTCCCAAGGGCTAGCTGCATAAAAGGAAGTGCTGTACTTCTGAGTTTTTGTTTAAGCTATTAATTACATAGTGTGGCAACGGTTGTTTTTTTGTATATATATCTTTTGCTAATTGAAGGTGATCTTGCATGTCTTTACAGATCCAGGTGTTGTTGTTCTGTAAGGAACCATGAAGTCAAACTTACCTGGGCTACTCTTCCTGACCCTTAGCATCCTGTACAATGCTGGGAGGGAGTTTTCTGTCCTTGGATAGCCTTTGTCTTAGGTTATCTCTACTTGTAGTAGAGGTCACTTTACTTACAGTAAAGTGTAGTGTAGTGTAGTGTAGTGTAGTGTAATGTAATGTAGCATAACGTGGTGAAGCGATGTAAAGTGAAAGTTTCTTACTAGCTTTTCTTATACCTGAGCAGTAGCAGTAAAATCAACTGCAATTTTATGTTTTACAACTTGGACAATCTGTGAGCAGTGAAATTGCCTATAGAGTGTATGAACAGATCCAGAGCCTCTCTAATTCCTAAAATGATCCCAAATGCTGTCCATACTCAATGCTCAGCAGGTCTGCATGTAGCCACAAGGAAGCTTTCCTTACTGGATCCTATCTGAATGTGCATTTGCTTAGCCTGAAGGATTAGTAACATTTTTTTTAAATGCTCAAAATTTGTTGGATCAATAGGCTGGCTTTTTATTTTCCTGTCAAACCCGAGGAGTTTTTACCAAGTGAAGCCTTCACTTTTTCTTGCTGATCCTTTAAGTAGCTTTCCTAAGTGAATTAGGCTTCTTTTCTTTTATTGAAACACTGCTAGCAATTTATTTGGAATTCAACCCCTATCACACAACATCATTCAAGATTGTGTGCTTGTGTGTTCAGCAGTGGTGGAAAGGGTTAAATAGCTTCATTTTATAAAGATGACAGCTATCCAAATGCTCATGCAATAAATAACCACTGGCATCCAAGAGGATGCTGGGTATTTGATGACCTCTGCCTTGTATTTCAAACACAAGTCGAACACCTGTGTTATTGCTTAGGGATTAAGCTCTTCATGTTTTCCCCAGAACTTGATGATTCTTCCTACTAACAGCTGCAGCTGATGCAGAAGACAACAAATTTTCAGACCTCTGTAAAACTGGACTTTTTCTGCAGTCCCTCAGCTTCTTCTGGAAACATTTATTTTGGAAACATTCAGTTGCTGATTTGTATACATATTACTTTTACACAAAGCAAATATGCCTTAGCAATCCAAGTAGATGTGAGCATCAGAAAATAAGGCAATATAATCCGTCAGGGAGATCCCCAATGAAATTGCCTCCAGCAGGCAGCAATTTCAGTGCAGCGACTTTTAGCAGGAAACACTTCTGTACAGTAGATAAGAGCTGTTGTTAATGGAGAGCATTTCAGATGTTTCAGTGGTGCTTTGGTTTCATGCTGTTGACCTGACTCTTACAAATTTACATCAATGTGGAAAGCACATGAAACCCTCTAGCACTGCAGACATTGTACTAAGTTATATAAATAGAAGGGATGTTTGCAGAACACAGCAAGTGCTTCTCCCGTTCAACAGAATGGTGATGAGGCCTCAATTGGGAGCACTTGGCCTAACTCAGAGCCTCAAAAGGTATCACCAGAGGTCTTGCAATGTAGTCTAGGAAGACAGATTAGAAGAAATGGGATTTACTTCTGGAGAATGTAATAAAAAGTGACATGATAAGTCTTCATGCACCTGAAAGGCTTCTGCAAAGGTGAAAGGAACAATACTTGATCTGTGATGGGCAGGATAAGAAGTAGATTCAGATTATGGGAAAAGAGATCCAGGTTAATCACTATGGAAAAGCTAAAGCAAAAAGAGATAATCATGCAAGCAGAACAGCTTGCCTGGGTAGATCTTGGTGTTTTCAGCCTTGGAGGTCTCTAAGAGTAAAACAGATAGGATAGAGGTGCTTTCACAGGGATGGAGCTAGATGACCTCTCAGCATCCCTCCCAGCCTGCCCTGTAACTCAGCAATTGTCTCCTCATTTGAAAATCCTTGCGCTGTGTTTTTGCTTGGTAACTCCCAAAGCGTCCCAAACTCTACTCCAGGACTGTATGCTTATGATGGAATCTGCTGTTCTCAGTATTTAAAGAGATTACAAATTCCCACAGGAGCGGCCATCCACCTGGCAAGTTCTGAGCTTTGGAAAGTCTTCAGAAGAGAATTTAAGATTCCCTGGACATTTTTAATGTGAAAACAGCTTTGGTACCATGAAAATACTAAAAATTTCCTTGGGTTTCCTTCTGTAACTGTCTTCCTTGCTATAATCCTTGTCTAACCAGGAGCAGCAGCTGGCTTTCACGAACCTTTAGTAATTTATTTTAGAAACTGAATATATAGAAAATCAGGCCCTGTTTTTATGTATTGATTTTTCAAAATGGGGCACTGTGCCATAACGTGACCTTATTTTGAGCAGCAGCAGCTCACTGCCTTTCAAGAACTCACTCTTGAACGACAATATTTTTCCTCTGGCTTGGTTTGGGACTACTGCCTTGACTGTTGGTCAGCTTACCGGAGGCACCCAGTTTTATAGTGCTTGCAGGCACTCATTCACAGAGAATCACTGCTTTGCTGGGGTGAGGTGATTGTTATCTAGCCCAGTGCTAAACAGCAGCACTGTAAAAGCCTCAGGGAACACACAGCAATGGGCTCACCTTGCACATTACAAGTCTGGAACGTCAGTATTCTACTAGACTGAGATGCAGAATTTCAGCTTTCTGAGCTTTTTTATATGGAGTAACCCTTTTTTGTACTGATCTTGCAGCCCCTTTTTCTTGTGTGCTCTCAAGGGTGTGTTTTATTAGCCTGAAGTTATGATACTGCTTTCCACCCTCCTCCCACTCTGAACACCACGTGCATGCAGTAAAAGGAGACACGTAAAGGAAGCACAGTGCTTTGTTTTTGCTTTAGTTCTGCTTGTTTAAACTCTTCCTCTTACAGTGCATTGTGAAAACTCCTCTGGGAATAGGACAGTGTAATGATGCAAATAACCCTGTCATATGACTAAGGCTCTCTGCCACTGGATTCCAAGATAGCAAGGCAAAATGTACAGAGTCCTGCTGTGGGTGCCATAGACAGCTTCATTCTGAGTGCAGATGGCTCTTCAATTCCCTAATGGGAATTATTCAGGTCCTTATTAGCATTTTACAAAGATTACTGTTAAACTGATAGCCCTCCTGATTGTCCAGAGGCCAAGTGCTCAGCCAGTAATCAATGGACACACCATGTGCATTGGCCTCTTCGGGAGCATTTTAAAAAGTCTTTTGTGTTGCAAATGCTCTCCTCCATCTACTTCCATTTTTCAATAATCTAACACATCATAATCTAACACATCCTCATCTCACGTCTTTGTAGGGAAGGAGATGTTGATTATTTGGTTATTAAGTTAGGAAGAGCTGCTGCCTCACCTGCAGAAAACTACTACCCCACTCACTAACCATGGTTGGTTTTAGAGGCAGGAATATTCACTGATGCAGATGCGACTGCCATCTGGTACTTGCACGGGTATGAACATATGCACTACTCAGGTGAGGACAGATCTCTGTGCCAGATTTTCCACACGTAAGCTGACTCAGCAGGCTCTCTACTGATTGCAACTGGTAGCTCTAATTTCAATGCTCATGGAAACTCCATCAGTAATTAAGAGTGGGTTGAGCCAAGTTTGTATCAGCTGAAGGCTTTCCTCCATCTGTTCTCAGACAGGGATATAGATAGTGATTTGGGAATTGTGCACTTCAGGTTGATATTTGTTGCACCACACAGTAGTAAGAATTTCCACAGCCAGCCATGCCAGCTCATTTTGTGCGTCTTTTATGAATGGTATCCATTTTGTTTTGGATGTTACTGTACCTGACTGCTTTTCATGTCAAAATCAAGCCCCACACAGTTAATCGATTATGAAGATCAAAACTTCTGTTAAGGTAGAGTTGGAAAATTGTGGCTTTCATATGAGATTGGAACTATATGGATCTGGATATAACAGATGTTTGAATTACCTCTGCTGGAAAAGCCTGTTGAAAGGAACAGTGCACTACTTTTGTATTACCGATGTTGTTACGACATAATCCTGAGTTTGTTCTTGATTCCTAATTCCTGGATTATTCACAGTGCTTCTGTACTGGTTTGCATTCCTTCTCTGTTCAGGTGTACATCAGCTGACTCCCCTGGCATACTCAACATAGTGTGGGCAAAGATAGCACATCTATGTGGTTATGCTTACACACAGTGGTGCAGACAGAGATAAAGTATTTATAGGTAAATGTTATACAAATATATGTATGCATACAGACATATTGGGTATATATAAATGCTGGATGGAAAGTGCTCTTCCTGACTGTTATTCCAGATGTAGGGAACTCTTAGTAAGCAGTAGCTTCTGAGACCATTTAGAAGTATGCATGTACATACAAACCTACGTACTTGTATTTTACACATTTGTATGCACTCCTCAGTACCTTCCTGAAGAACAGGATTTTGTTATTAAACATGAGTTATGAGGAGTGACTGAGAGAGCTGGGGCTGCTCAGCCTAGATGAGAGGAGGCTTAGGGTAGATCTCATTGTTCTCTAAAACTTCCAGAGAGGAATTTGTATTCAGTAGGATGTTGCCCTCAGGTGACAGGTAATGAGGCTTAAGTTGCTCCAGTGAGGTTTGTATTGGATATAAGGAAGGATTTCTTAACAGAGAGGCAGTGAGGCGTTGGAGCATGCTGCCCAGGGAAGCGGTGAAGCCTCCATCCCTGGAGATGTGCGGATGTGACACTGAGGGACACGACTAGCCATGGGACTCCAGGCTGATGGCTGGATTTGCTCTTGGAGATGATTTCCAACCTAGGCGATCTGTCATACAAGAACCAGCTGACAGCGGCTGACAATGCTTCACGTTACGCTGTTATTCTGCGATAATGGAGCCAGGCATCCACTTGACGTAATTCTCTCGGTCTCACAGAGCACGCACGCGAGCAGCGATTTCTGAGAGCACGACGCGACCCAAACAGGAGGAGTTGCCATGACCACAGCTCCAAGCTTCTCCCAAGCCAACCCTAAACAAAAATATATTTAGCTCTTCCTCGCGATGACTTTATAAGCGCCTCTCCAGCCACCGCAAGCTCCGATCCACACCTTCCTCCCGCCGGTTTCTACGCGCCTCCCACCCTCGCGGCGGTTAACGGGGGCAGCCGAGGCGCGCCTCTCACGCGGGGAGCGAACACCGCAGTTGGGTGCGACGGCGGCGGGCAGGGAAAGCCGGGGAGGGGCGGCGGCCGCCCCGGTAGGTATCTCCGTCTGCGGGCAGGCACGCGCAGCCCAACGGTTGTTGACGCGCGTTCCCGCCGCGCCGCCCGGGGCGCTTTAAGCGGTCGCGTCTCGGGCCGCCCCCTTCCTTTCTCATCTCCGCTCCTCCGACCCCGTTTGGCGCGCCCTGGCCTCGCCCCGCCGCGCGGCCAATCGGCGCCGGGCCTGTCCGATTCGAGAGCGTGGAGCGTACCACCGCCGCCGAGCGCGGGGGTGCGAGGGGGCGCCGCGTCCCTTTGCGGCGGCGCGCGGCGCCCGGCTGCGTGGTCTTTTTTTCCCCATCCTTCCACTTGTCTCTTTCAGGGCTCCGCGTGCCCGGCGGCAGGAGCCGCTGCCCTCCCGCTGATGAGAGCAGGGCGGGGGGCGGAGGCGTTTCTCCGGCACGCGCTCCTCCCTCGCGGCGCTCTTCGCTCCGCGCGCGGGCTGCCAAGGTGTGCGCGCGCGCGCCGCCGCCCCTCCGTCCGCGGCGGGCAGGGCCAGCCGGGCCGCGCCGAGCCCCGCCGGCAGCGCCACGGGCGGCATGAGGCGAAGGCAAGTGCGGGAGGGCGGCGAGCCCCGAGGCGGGGAGGGGGGCGACGCTCGGCGGGACGGAGCCGGACGCGGTGCCGCAGAGCTCTGGGCGCCGCTCGGCTCGTCGCCCCGCTCCTGCCGCAGTATCGCGGCGCGCTCACGGCGTTCCGTCGCGGCGCCTTGCGCGGCGCCCCCGCGGCCGGGCGGGATCGCGCGTTCGGGTTCGGTCCGCGCGGGCTGCCGGCCCCGCGTCTGGCTGAGGCGCGCTCGGTACCGGGCGTGCCCGCGTTTCTGCCGCCTTTCCGCGTTCCGCCGTCTTGTTCCGATGGGGACGCGGGTCTTTTGGATGCGCTTAAGGTGCGGGAGCGGCGAACAAAGCGGCGCGGAGCTCCTTCCGTCGGAGCGGCAGCCCGCGGTCCCGCCGCACGGCTCCGCGCTGCTGGAGGCCGCGCAGGTGGGGTCGGTGCGGGCCGGCCGGCGCTGGCCGCGGGACGGGGCGGGCGGAGAGACGCTGCTGGGAGCCCCGCGTGCCTCCGCTGCGCTGCTTTCTGTGCCGGCGGATCTTCTGACCCCGGCCGGAAGGCTCGGAGGCTCGGCGCTGTCGTCGGTTCTGCGGTTCGCGTGGAACGGCCCGCACTGCCGTAGAGGATTTAGGGGTAGCTGAGTGAAAAGGCTTGGCGGTGGGCTATCCGGGCACGGAACTGACAGCGCGTTGGAGCCCGTCCTAGTTACAGACTGAAAGCGACAAGTTAAAAATCCATACTGGAGATTTCGAGTGTACCTAAGCATCTATCTGAATAGTCTTCTTTGTTCTGTGGTCCTACTAATACCATCGTTCTTCGTTTCTTGCTGAGAGTGTGCTTATTCTGTGTATTTTTCAGTGTCCCATTTCAAGGGCTTTGTGTTTGTGTTGGTTATCCTGTGGGGATGTGTTTGGTAAGAATAACTGGCCATGTGGGAATTAACTTCTTTATTCACAGGAGTGTTTCCACTGCTCTGAGATCCCATGGACGCTCACTTGCAAGAAACTAAACTCAGGATTGTTAGATCGAAGGTGACAGTGTTGCTTTAAGCCATCCAGAAGTCTGCTACGTGCTGATCTGCAGCTGAGAATGACAAATTCAGACTCTGGTTATAAAACAGCTACATTTATGTGTAGCTTGGAGCTTGCTGCAGTACATATGGATGACAATAGAAGTATATAAGTGCTCACTAGGTGTGCACTTATTCATATCTTAGTCTGCAATCAAAAGGTTGTACCTTGTAGCTAATTGATGGACTCGGATATCTGGCGGTCCTTAAAGCAATGGATGGGGAAACTCCTCTTATGCTACAGGAAGACCATTTAGGTTTTCCTTTCAACAGTCACTTAAATGTATTTATGGCGAAAACATAACTAATGGTTGCATGGGTTATGAATGACTCGAATCAGAATGTTTGTCTTCAGGAAGTCCTGAGTATAAATCCTGTCCTTGATTAATTCTGTGTGTTAAGAAAGGACTGGTAAGTGGTATGTGACAGTGTATTCCTGGTGTAAACCTGAACACTGGTGGCCGAGGTCACAATGACATTTTATTTTAGGCTTGCTTACCTCTGTGGTTTTACATATCCTGCTTTTAACCTTCCTCTGTTCGCATTTAGGAGTATTTTGCAAATGTGCCTCTTGAGAAAGCTTAGCTGATTTGCAGATGCTGCTCTCCTTCCATGAAGACTACAGTGCTGTTACTTTCTTGTTTGAGGGCTTAGTTACCGGTGTGTGCATGGTAGCGCAGGGCTGGTGCTGTTCTGCTTTTAGAGAAAGTTGGGGCAGAGCTGGTCCTCAGCTGAATGTGCTCCTCTCTGCTTGCAGGATTTCAGAATGACTTCTCAGTCACTTGCTTAATCCACTCATGGATTAACTCTCCTTTTTTATTCCCCCGCCCGCCCTGCTTTGCACACACAGTGGCTGTATTGCCAGCATAATCTTAGAGTGGAATTCACAGCTCAAGGTAAAGGGAGAGGGAGAACTGTCCGTGATGATGTTGTCTGTCTTTGTTCCAAATGGCATCACTTCTTGACTGTCGCAGAAAACTGGTGAGAGCAGCAGTGGAGCCTGTGGGTGGACCTTTGTTGTTGTTACAGTTTTAATTCGGTGCTGTTACCCTAGAGAAGGCTTAGGTGTTTTGATCCCATTGCCATTCGGCTGTGATAGCAGTCTGGTCAAAGCTTGCTTCAGCCATGCAGCATCTAGCACAGTGTTCTAGGAATCCATTCTCTGCTGCTTGATATACATCTGAACAGCGTGGGATGGAAACATCCTTCAGCTTACGGTTACAGTTTTCCATCCAAGTAGCTCTCTTTCAGGGCTGTGATCTGTGATATGTAAGGTCCAAGCACGGAGTCACTTACACCAGTAAAACACACATGCTGTTAGGGCTTGTCTTACCTCTGTAGTCTGTTATTATTATATGGCTTTAACTGAAATGCCAGCTGTGGGAATGCTGCTTGCAATTACAGGGGTGGCAATAAAGCAGTAATGATACTGATCTAGCATTCATTCTGCAATTTGGAAAAGATGTGATGAAGTGCAAGAGGCAGGCACTTTTTCTTTGTTAGGAGGGGAGACCAACACAACAGACAGCAAGAGGTGAGCCAATATAGGCACATCAAATCGCCACCCTTTCCTTCCTTTTTCTCCTCCTCCCTCCTGAGCTGAATGACATCTTCTGTTATAATTGCGCAAGGGAGGGGGAGAAAGAGAAAACACATTTGGGGGAATGCAAACATGCACTCTTAATACTGTGTGTGAGAGATCAGCATGTAGCCAGGGCTTGTGAAGGGTGTGAAAACATCTGGATTTCAACCAAGCTTTTGGGATGGAGACACTGAATTACTTGTCTGTTCCAGCTTTTTCTTATGAATTTTGGGGTAGTTAGGGTAGGTAGTTAGTAAGGCTCTAACAGCATTTGGCTTCTTGATGCAAACACTAAACTGACATGGATCATAGCTCTTAACCATTTTGTCCATGTTGCCTCTTGAAGAGGCACAGTGATGCTCTTGAGCATCTTCTGATAGAAACTCAGTGCCCTTTTGTAAGAGGCAATTGAAGGAGTGGAAGGTTGCTCACCTCTGTGGACAGCTTCCCTTTTGCTCCCTGCTCCTTTTCAGTTTGATCAAACGGCAGGTTTTTGGCTTGGTGGCAAGAGGAAGGTGATGCATCTCTCTTCATTTTCTGAGGCATTTGTATTATCTCCATTCAAACACAGTTGGTGTGACTAGGAAAGGAAGTGCAAGGTCTTGCTGTTCTTAGACAGCAGTAAATTAACAACAGAACCATTTCAATTTCAGGAAAAGAAGTACCAGTTTCATCCCACTGTTCTCAAGGAGAACTCGTAATTTTTCTGCTGAAGATGTGCAGTAGCAGCATAGCTTCTTACTGAAGGTAGAATCCCTGTTGCTCTGACAGGAATCAGCTGTTTGGAAGTTGTTGTTTTTGCAATAGACACATGACACAACTGCATTTCATTTTTTAGAAAGGGTTCTGAAGAAAGCTATGGAAATCACGAGGAAAACCTTTTTACCACATTCCTTTCTCTCAGCCTGTCATTTCTGCCTTCTCCCTAGATCTTTATCTGGATTATATGTTAACTTTTTTCTTTCTTTCTCCATGGCATCTCCGAGATATGATCTTTTGTGTCTAGCCGTATGGTTAAAACTAGTCTAGGCTGTCCTTGCTTTGTGTCTGGTTTTCTTTTTGACACTCAACTGTTCAAAACAGTGACCATTTTTACTGAAAGAAGTGCTTTTGTTTGCTTGCCATTAAGGCTTTAAACAAAATCATTTCTATGTGGGTCCTGAAGCTACATGCATAAACTGTTTTTCTTCTTGGTCAGTTTCAGCTGTCATTGAGAGTGGCATGCTATGGAGAATCTGACACAGTCCCAGCTGTCAGAGCTGCTAACCTTCAGGCTGGCACTAAAGGCTCCTTGTTTTCCTAGAATCATGGAATGGCCTGGGTTGAAAAGGACCTCAGGGATCATCTAGTTTCAACCCCCCTGCCTTGAGCAGGGTTGCCAGCCGCTAGACCAGGCTGCCCAGAGCCACATCCAAGCTGACCTTCCAAGGACAGGATTTTGTCTCTACCTTGTTGATCCTGGAAGAGGAGTGGCAGATATAGATGCTGTTGTCTCATCATGAGGGTCTCACAAACACCAATGGAGCTGCCTCAGCCTCTGCCTTGAGAACTGCAGGGAAGTCCTTAGTGCCATCCTCTACCACTGGCTGAACTGCAACAGCTAGACAGTGGTTGAGTGAGCTTATTGTTATGAATGCATGAGCCTTTTTGCTGTACTCCCTTCTTTCTTTGGAATTACTTGTCTGGCTATCATCCCGTCCCTTGAGTTGGAGCCTGTGTGCAGGAGATGTGCTTTCTTCTGCTCCTTGTAGCATACTGTACAGTAGACTTCTGATTTAGGCTGGGAGTCTCAAGCTTCTTACTGTACATTACAAAACAAAGCTTCAGTCCTGCAGTTTTCCATTTTCTGTGCTGCTTATTTCCAACATTAGGAATGTTTATCTGATGGTTTGGGTCTTTTGCTGTGTTTGTCTGCATCGGTATTAGAGCGTACGCTTAATTAAAATCTGGGAAATAACCTGCTTACAGCATCAATTTCCTCTTTGGCCAGAAGGAAATTGTTCTGTATTACTGCTTTCTGCCCTGCTGTTTGGAAGTAATTCCTCTGAATCTGCAGTGCTTTGAAGTGAGGCGAGGCTTGCAGGGAAGGCTTGCTTGTGGTTGAAGGAAGAGGGCATTTCAGTGCATGGAAGGCTTCTATTAAGGAAAAGCATCTTCCTTTAAAGCTTTACTTTAGTTATGTCCTTTATTGTCATGGCTGTGTTATTC
This sequence comes from Tympanuchus pallidicinctus, assembly GCF_026119805.1. Classification (NCBI taxonomy): domain Eukaryota; kingdom Metazoa; phylum Chordata; class Aves; order Galliformes; family Phasianidae; genus Tympanuchus; species Tympanuchus pallidicinctus. The sequence continues at coordinate 2,598,711 of NW_026294802.1, forward strand.
TTTGGATTGAGCTTTTTGTGTGTGTCTCAGGAAGTTTTAGGGTATAATCCCGCTACTCATCAAGTAACTTTTGAATTGAAGTGACTTAATGGATAGCATAACTTTAAGAGGTCTCCCTTTAACTTACTGAGATCTCTTTAAGTCTGTGAGGAGACTTCTTGCTGGAAGGTTTGTTTTTCCTTAAAAGAAATCATGTTTGTGGAAGCCTTATCTTTGTGGGATCATATCTTGTTATCTCTGCCATGCCAGTAAAAGTCTTGTGGCTGTGCAAGTCCTATCTGACATTGGCATCTCTTTGTGGTTCTGGTAGAACTGTGTTGGTTCTATTGGGATGGTTGGGAATTCCTTCTTGCCCTTCTGTTAGTCTCTCTAAAATGTGATATGTAGTTACACAGCTGTTGAAGTGGGCTTCCATTTGGACAGGTCCTGTGAAAAGGACAGCAGAATCTCTGCTCCATTTCTGTAAGATGCTGAAGCTTGCTAAGATTTGTGCTATTTAACACTTGGATTTTTTGGGGGGTTCATTCAAGAAATGAAACTTGAAGCAACTGAAACCAAATTTGGCTCAAACCAGTTAAACCCAGCAACAGTTGGTACCCACCCATGTAACAGACTACTTACTCTGGGTCTCCTGCTGGGACACTTGCAACACCACAGTCTTGTGACTGGAGGATGGCAGGCTTTCTCATTTCTGTTGTGTGGTGATCTGCACAGAAAGATGCAGTATTTGCACTGAAATCTTATTTAAAATATTGAAATGACAGAATACTTCACTAATCTTTCTTCATAGAGCAAAGTTATTTCTTTAGCAAGCCTGTGTGCACTATGTATGGTACTCCAGCTGCTATAAACAGAGTTCTGCTTTGTTTTGGAGGGAAAACTACCTTAGATTGCCAGGAAGGGCAAACAGTTTATGGGCAAGTGGCATGCTTTTGGTGATTCACTTAGCCAAGGTAAATCACTAATTAAGCAAGGCTCCCACTGAGAATTCTGTAGAGCTGTGCCTCTTCCTGCTTTGATTGTAAAGAAAGATTAGTTCAGAGTTAGCCTTTGTGTATGGTTTCCTTGGTGAGCCTGGGGAGGTCAATGCTGCATGCCTGGTGTTTCAGATTTCTTCTGGGTCTTACAAGTGTCACTGGTCTTGTTATGGACTTTCCTGGGAGAGTTAGGACTGCTTGCAAGTGCAGAAAGTATATGAGAAGACGACTAGTGATGCCTGGTCTGCATCCAGTACTTCAAAACATAGAAGTTTGTGTGAAAATGGAGCAGTTATCTAGAAGATAACAGCAGGAGATTGCTGCTAATAATTCTCCGCAATGAATTATTATCTCCACGCTCTGGAGAAGGCAGATGGGCTACAACTGGGACCGTTGTTCTATCCTAATACTAGTTGTGTTGCTTTTGCATTACATATAATGCCTGCTGCGTTACACTTACGCTTGGAGACTTAGCTAGGACTCTGCTGTGCCAAACACTGTATTAAAGCATGGAAAACAAGCCCCTGCTCATACATATATATATGTATTTGCTTAAATAAGGCAGATGAGAGTAGAAGAATGCAAATACAATTTTCTGTTGATGTTTCGATTGGCAAATGCTGGTAAGTTTTGAATTTGGTGCACTGAATAGGATTTTATTTGACAGTGAATTTATTTCAAGATGTGAGCCAACTACAAATCAAGTCAGCTGTGGGTTTTTGGAGAACTGTGCATGTGTGAGAGGTATGTATTTATGCAGGAACCTTTGTGCTGGAATAACCAATCTGCATTCAGGCCATAGGTCTCTGGCACATCCTCTATCTTCCTCCTTCCGTCAGCTTGGTCAGCCTTCATGACATCAAATGGATTTCCTGTTGAACTGTCTCTCAGACACAGTTCTTTGCACTCATACCATGTTGTCCATGTTCCTTGAGCTAGTGTCCTAGCCAGACAGTAAGTGTTGGGGCTTCCTAAAATCAGAGCTATTACACGTGGCCCTTATATACTGATCTGCAGTCTACTGATACTGTCACAATATGATTGTGGTCATGAGTGTATGCCCTGTGTAGTTCCTGAGGGGAAGAGACTCCTGGTCTACATTACCCTCTGGCACAGAAAGGGTCTCGTTGTGTGTGCTGCACATGAAGCAGGTAGCCCCTCTCTCATTTCTGGCTTGCTTATGTTTTGACTGTTCTTTACTCTCCCATCTCTTTTTGCCCCCTTTCTAGCCAGTGCCTTCTCAAGAGGCAGAATCTTCTGGCCTGGTAGGGCTGAATTTTAGATTCTTTACAAAGTAAAGATTTGGTTGCCACCTCCTACACGTTTTCCTTCCTTTAACCTACTGCCCTCTTTTTCTGGTTTCTGGTCTCCCACTGCGGTTTCCCACCTGGTGGGTTTCTTAGTGTTGTACTCTTCTTTGGTGCAGAGAGGAGAAACTACTGCATTTTGTTGGCAATTGCTATTAAGCCTGTTTGTAGCAGGGTGAGCCAGGAGGAACAAATGTAAGAGCAGGGTATGTCTCATGGACTGAATTAGCTGTGCAGCTTGCTGGATTTTGTTTTTTTTTTTTTTTTTTTTTTTTTTTTTTGCCAGGGGGGAGGGGAAGGGTATCAATTAATGTTCATTTAGGAATGGAGTAATCTCAGCTGTGATCTAAAACAGCTAAATTGCTTGGATTGTGTCACTTGAGATGTTTGCTTCCCTTTAGAAGAAGTCTTCTGCTAATGTGCCCTTTTGCAGGCGTTTGTCTAGATGTGTCATCAGTCTGGAGAGGCTTGTTTTAATGCTATCTGCACTCTCGGGAGCTTATTTTTAAGTAGTTACTGAAGCAACAGTCTTGTAAAATGCTGCAGTGCTAAGATAGAAAGAATTCAAGTGTTTAGTAATCTCCAAAAAGGTAGGTTGAAAAAATGTCTTTCTTTGTTCCTTTCTCTAATGCTAGCTGATAGTATTGGTGAAACTACATTCTGGGAGAAGGCTTATTTACTTCAAGAATAGATGGCTTCATAACTTTATTCCTCAAAACTCTTCTACTCTAGTTTAAAAGGTGGATATTCCTAAACTGAACTTACGTCAAAACCAAATGCTTGAGTTCAGGAAGTGCTGTGCACTGTCCTTCATTCTCTGCTATGAAAACATGATTTTCTTCTCTAACTTCTGCCTTGATGTGGGCTTTGTCTCAGGATAGTCGCTGTGGCTGTTGTGAAACAGTGGTGCTTCACAAGCCTAATAATATTACTTTCTGCAGGAGGAGCATCTTGTAAGCTTTCCTTCTTTGTGCCAAAAAGCTGGGCTCTTTGCTGTTTCCACTACACCAGAAAATTTCAAAGAAAACATTTCTCAAAGAGGTCAAATAGCCTTATCGTGTTGTATTCCTGTACCTGTACGTTTTATTAATCTACAGTTGTCAATTCAGTTGTGCCATTGCAACAGTTACATTTCATTAAGGTGCTGATTTCATTTGGAATCATGTTATGTCTAGATGACTTCACAAAGCTAGATGGTCTTTAAGGTTCCTTCCATCCCAAGAAATTCTGTGATTCATTTAATTGGTGAATCAGATGATTAAAGAAATGCAGTCCCAAACACCAGTACAGACTGAGGGATGAATGGACACAGAGCAGCTCTGCAGGAAGGACTTGGGGGTTCTGGTGGAAAAGCTCAACAAGAGCAAGCAGTGTGCATTTGTGAGCCTGGAAGGTCAACAGTATCCTGGGTTGCATGAAAAGATGGGTGACCAGCAGGGCAGGGTGAAGGAGGTGGTTGTCCCCTTCTGCTCTGCCCTTGTGAGGCCTCATCTGGAGTTCAGGCCTGCAGCCCCCAGCACAAGAAAGACATGGAGCAGCTCCAGAGTTGATCCATGGATATGATCCGAGGGCTGGAGCATCTCTCCCATGAAAAAAGGTTGAGGGAGTTGGGTTTGTTCAGCCTGAAGAAAAGAAGGGTCCAGGGAGACCTCATTGCAGTCCGTACCTGAGAGGGTTTACAAGAATGATGGGAGGGACTTTTGGCATGCAATGATAGGACAAGAGATAATGGCTTTGAACTAATATAAGGGAAATTTAGATTAGATATTGGGAGGAAATTGTTACTCTGAGGGTGGTGAGGCCCTGGCACAGGCTGCCCAGGGAAGCTGTTGGTGCTCGTTTCTGGCGGCATTCAAAATCAGGCTAGATGGGGCCCTGTTAGGAACAGTTAGCATACAGGAGAATATCTCAGGCAGTAAGGCTTTTTGATGGAAGACAACAACCGTGGTAAATTCTTTACTGAGCATTATGCATTTGTGCAGACTTGGATAACTTAGAAATGTGCTTTGTGCACATTTGTGCAAATTGTGCATGATGCTTTCTCGCAGTCAGTATCTGCTGGCAAATTCAGCTTAGTACTTTGCTTCTAGGCTCTCAAGAAAGCAAGGAATTTCAGAACCATGATATTAAAAAAAAAAAGAAAAAAAAAAAAGAAAGAAAAAAAAAGGAAAAAAAAAAAAGAAAGGAGTAGTTAAGACAAGGAGAAGGACTGACTGAGCCTGGTAGGTTGAAGACCTGTAGGAGAGACTTGACCTGGCAGGGAAATGCCAGCTCCATGCTAACCAGTCTCTTGGTTGTTCCTTTCCTTGTTGGTATCACAATAGTGGTGGATCTTGAAGGGAAGACTCTGAAATAAGCTGGAAATTGAAGTGTTGTCAGATGAATGAGCCTGCTGGAGTTGAGGATGAACTGCCTTAAAATGCTGTGTTAATTATTGCAATTCAGGAAGCAAGAGTGGGCAGCTGTCTTAGCTTAAGCTGATTTGACTTTTTTGAAAACTAGAATTGTGTTTCACTTGCTACAGTGGTAATTGCAAGTTTTCTGGTTTAATTTGTATGACTTAACTGGGTCCTTTGACATTTGACAAGAGAATGGAACGGCCTTCAGGCTGTTTACAAAGTCAGTCGTATTGTTTGGCTGTATTTGGAATAATTTCTTCACAGCAGTATGGACTTTAGGTTTTTCAGTGCTGTGAATAAAATGCTAGGCAATATAGTGCAATCATCACCTGTAATGTTGATGGTTACACTGCATCATTTTGCTGGGACTTGCTGCTTGCTTCTTTGTGCAGGCAATATCATTGAGTATCCCTGGTGCTGGGGAACCTGAGAGCAGGTGATCCTGTTGGCAAATGCAATAACGACTTAAAATATGTAATATTTAAAATGTATTTCCTATCAGTTATGTCACTTCTCTGCCCGTTTCCCCAAGTAGAATGCACTTTCCACTTGGAGTAGCTCCTGTCATGCAAAATACAACTTTCTTCTGATAAATGGGAGTTCACGGTGAGTTATGCGTAGTGAAGGTTTGCAGGCTCAGTGGAATTTGTTATGGCAGTAAAATCTGTAGGTGGCAAGGTCATGGCCATGGGATTAACCTGCATTCAGCAGTGCTTTCTGTGGAAAGGTGTGCTCGGTGAACATTTGACTTTTATAAGCTGGCAATATTCAGCTCTCCTTTCTGTGAAGGTCTTAAAAATGGTGGTAATATGCACCCTAGCCAATCCTTTCAGCTCTGGGTTCAAGAGGGCTTTTCTTTGGGAGTAGAATGGGGAGGCAGGGGTGCAAGCTGACCAAGCCTTCAATAAACATGTTTTAATTTGTGACAATTTATTAGAGCACTGAAACTGAGCAGTGGTCTGTTGCCTGAGTGTATTCTCACCTGTGAGATGTGGTTGTGGCAGCTTTAAGTGGTGATGGGACATTGGTGATGGACATGAGCTTACTGCATGAGCAGAGCCCTGGTAGTAAGGAGTTAAAATTTGGAGAGGAATGAACTGAGGTCAGCAGCACAATCAGTCTGTTCAGTAAATAATTTTCTTTGTATACTTACTCCATTCTTTCACTCATTATTTGCTCCACTTATTCTTTTCCCTTCCTACACACACACACATGTGTGCAGTCACACAGTTTCTCTGGCTTTATTATTCTCTCTCGCCCTAGTTATTGCCTTTCAGCGGCCGCTTGTCACTGTGACCCTCCCTTTGCCCAAGGTGCTGTAGATGATAGGTTTCCTGTGCAGGAACCACCCTCGAGCTGGGATGGACACCTCTGCTCAGCTTTGGACATTCCGGACTGCTTTCTGGCTGCTCTTGTGAGTCTGCTTGCACTGAGCATTGCAGTAGTTGCACAGAATGCAGCGCACAGGAGGGAGAGAGCTGTGCAGCCAAACACAGAGGGATTAGGAGCTCTTTCCCATCTCTTCTTCCCCTGTGGTGGCAGGCTGTGAGCTCTTGGGTGAGTGAGCATCTGATATGTGGCATGCTTTGTTCCAAAATTCAGGGGGATGTCTGTTAAATCACCATGCTGTTAGTGAGAATTTGGGTGAATATGGGACGAAGCTTTGGTTAACGGCAGAGTCTGCGAAATACAGCAGGCTTCCGTGCTGGTGCCTGGATGCAATGCTATGAAAAGAGAAAGCTTCAGAGAGTCTCATATCTGAGGATCCACAGAAACCAACAGAAGGGAGGGTAGGATTTTGGGGGGTGAGTGACCTTGAGTGTCCGTTCCAGTGAAACAATGTAGGTGTGACTTGTGTTTAGGAAAATATTTTCTGGGAGGCCCTTTGTTTGGGTGGGGGCAGCTTAAATGTTCTGTATCTCTGTAGAGATCCATTTTGATTTTTCAGTGAAAGTGTAATAGCTACATCTTGCCACCTCTTTGTGTGGTATTATAAATGTTGCTGTCCCCAGGCTTCTGAAAGATGTGTCAAATCTCTTGTGGGTATTGAATTGGCTTAAGGCCTCACGAGCAAGAAGAAATAAATGTATAGCAGGCATACTGGAGCAATTGCATGGCAACTATCAAGATGGCAGCCTGTGAATAATCAGGCATAAGTTTTGGGCAGGAGAGGGTCTTTGAGTCTGTGCAGCTTAGCGACCTACAGCCTAATCGTTCTTGCCTGCTGTTGGAGCCTCTGTGCTGCCTTCCTTTAGGGCATTGTTTCTTCCTTCAATCTTCTGAGATTTTTATGCTTTCCATTGTGTTTTGTTAAATAAAAAGGCAACTCTAGAAGCAAACAAACAAAATTCCTCTCTTGCTTGACTTGTACTTTTCACTTAAAAATGGTTTTTCTTTCCAGCGTTATTAAAACCAGGATTTTTCTCATCTAGACTGCAGCTGCAGAGCCAGTGGGGGAAAATGAGAATAGTGCTTCATTTCAGTATTCTTTTTTTTTTATTTTTTTTATTTTTTTTTTAAATACCTCCCTTGAATTAAATGTTGATAACAGCAAAGCTACAAATCTGACCATACTAAAGGGAGACAGGAGTTGGTTGTTTTCTTAACAGGCTTTATATACAGCTTTCCTATAGCTACATTGTTTAGTGAAGCGGGTTACTTTTTGGTAAATGGATGGGCCTTGAGACCTCAGGTCCTTCACATCTGAAACAATAGAAGCAATCATCAAAGCTAAATGTCAAGGGGGAACAATTAGAAGGGTGTGTTTTCTAGAAGTGTCTTGGGCAGTGCTCCTGCCTCCAGCTGCTTGGTTTTTATCCTGGGATGCTGCTTCTTTTTCTCATCTTGTTGTCACCCAGGACAGCTGTCTGTGCACGTGTGAGAAGTCTAATCAGAAAACTGATCTGAGTTGAAAAGTAGCCTTGCTGGAAGGAAAGATAGCGAACCTGGTCTGGTATACAGTGCAGTCCCACAGTGGCTGTAATGGCACTAATGGTCAGGTGGGGGTGGCTTGCTGATGGGGTTGCTGTCTCTGACACCAAAGTTCCCTGTTAGCTGGTGTCTGCTTTCCCTCATAGATCTGTAAGCTTCTCAGTTGTGCTTGTGAGCTTGGCCACTTCTGCTTGCATCAGCTGGTCTTGTAAAGAAAAATCCCCTTCTCTATGGAGGAACCTCATAAAAATACTTGTAATGACAAAATGTGTACTAGTTGTTCATTCTTAATTATTACCAAATATGTTGAGAAACCTTCTGATAACTGAAGAAATGACTACATTTTCCTGTTAATTAGTGACTCAAAGCAGCATGGTAAAAATGATTAGAATACTGTAACTGGGTTTGGGATTGTTTTAGTTTTTTTTTAAGAACTAATTTTTTAGATTAATGTTCAAGTACCATTTAGGCTTTAGTGAGATTCTTCTAGCCAAGTAGTTCCCCTCTGATTCTTTCAAAGGGCTTTGCACTGATCCAGGAGGGCTCTCTGTCCATCAGTGTGCCCTTAGGATGATGCTTTCAAATAAAATTAAGTAGGAGTCACTGTGTGTCAGGATCTGTTTAGGAAGTGGTAGGGTGAAATTAACTTGACCAAGAAAGCCAAATGGTATCCCGAGGTGCAATAAAAAGAGTGTGGCCAGCAGGTTGAGGGAGGTGATTCTCCCCCTCTGCTCTGCCCTGGTGAGGTCACACTTAGACTACTGTGTCCAGTTCTGGGCTCCCCAGTTAAAAAGAAAAAGACAGAGATCTCCTAGAAGGAGTCCAGTGGAGGGCCAGAAAGATGATAAAGGGCCTGAAGCATCTCCTGTGTGAGGAGAGGATGAACAACCTGTGTCTGTTCAGCCTGGGGAAAAGAAGACTGAGTTAGGATCTGATAAGTATTTATAAATGTCTGAAGGGAGATAGGAGGCAAATGGATGAAACCAGGCTCTTGGTGGTGCTTAGCAATGAGACAAGGAGCAGTGATCTAAAACTTGAACATAGGAAGCTCCATACTAATATGTGGAAGAACTTCTTTACAGTAAGGGTGATGGAGCACTGGAACAGGTTGCCAAGTGAGGTTGTGAAGTCTCCTTTGATACTCAAGACTTACCTGGATGCCTACCTATTGTAGGGAACCTGCTTTGGCAGGGGGGTTGGATTCACTGATCTCCCTTCTAACCCTGCAATTCTGTGGAAAACAACTTTCTATAAAGTCTCACCACACTTGGAGAATGAAACGAGGTGATCTGTCTCACTGCCTGAAGAAACTGAGTCCTAACCTTGACAGGTCCAAATGTTACTCACATACACAAAAAGCCTCGAAGGGAAGTTTGAAAGGAAATAAATTGGAAAGGAAGGATCCATCCGTCTTTCCTGTTTCACAGAACTGCGCATGAAGCAGGGTGCAATGTGCAGGAGATATTCACAGTTGCTTTTCTGTCGTTCTCCTGTACTTTGCTCTCTAGTTTAGATAGGCATTTGCAGCACTGCAGGATTTCTGTCTGTGACCTGTTCTTATCTGGGAAAGCAGTGTTACCTTTTAAACCGGTGAGAATGCTGGTGCTCTAACACTGCTCTGAAGTCCTTTCATCTTGATTGTTCCAGCCATTTTATAAAAGGGATAAAAGCCTGTGTCCTTTTGGCTTTTGAAGGGAAATGCATGAAGCGCAGGGTTGTATTGTAGATGACCTTTGTGAGCTTAGACATGGTTAGGATAAGAATCCACATCACCTCCTGGGATCAGTACATTAAGAAGGAGACTTTCAGTGTCTGTGAATATACAAGTTTGAGGGCATGAAATAGCAACTTATGCAAATACTAATGAATCCTTACATCTGTTTTCACATATGCATAAGGGTATGAATTTGCAAGATAGTGTGGGTGTGAATAGATGCAGGCCTGGGAAAATTGTGATAGCTTGTAACTGTGCCACTTGGCACGTAGTGTGTATACAAACACATACTTACAAAATAGTATTTAAAGTAAAGTAATTTCTACCTTCTCTTCCCTCTGAAAAGAGTCATGAACCCTAGGTTTTTTTTTTTTTTTTTTAAAGTGTAATTTCTACTTGTGACAATCTTAAAGTCTTTCCCACTTTCTTATTTTGGTGACTTTCTGAATGGGAACCTGTGCTGTGTGCCACTGTCCGCATACCCGAGTACAGATGGAGAAGTGAATGGCATTGGAGTCAACCCAACAACTGTCTTCAGTGTGCTCTGTGGTTTAGGATTGGAGTAACGGGTGAAGTTGGCAATTTCACTGGACTGCATGTTAGTAAAGCTACTTGTAGGGATGTATGCATTAACATTTTATTTATTCATTTTGAGATTTGTGATTCATAGTAGTTTCAAAAAATACTTCTGAAATCAATAGCGTGTTTTGTTTGCTGCCATATCTACAGTGTTATTGAAGCCCCTCCTTGACACCTTTAGTGTTACTGAAATTTCCATTGTACTTTATGATCTCTCTGTGCTAATTTTATTCCTTTTACTTTTTTTTTTTTCTTGTAGCAAGAGCATGAGTGTTTGGTTCTGTAGCTTTCCTGTTGGCACAACTATCATTCTGATGTAAATGTTGAAAGACTGCTGCTTCACGGGGGAATACCGGCACTGCGTGGATAATTTGAGAATTGGGAATACAGCCTTCTGCACTCTATGGGCCAGCCCTGAGTTATTAATTAGTTAGACCATTCTGTAATTTTGTATCACTTGATGCTCTTTCAGGAAACCAAGGAACGAGTATTTCTGTTTTTATTAACTTTGTCATTGTAATACGAAGTATGCAATTGAGAGACAAAGATGGACTTGATTGTGATTCTTCCATCTGGTGTCCTCTTCCTGTAAACCTCACAACTATGGGAACTGCGGAGTCACGGCCTGAACCTCTGATTGATCACCTGAGACGAGCCATGAGTCAGGCAGAGGAGCACAGGTGGAGGCCATTCACTGTGCTGCTGGAAGGGATGGAGCCTGGCTGCACCCCTCCTAGAGCTATTGAAGAGCTGGCTACCAGAGGGGAAGGATCTCTTCTGGAGATCACCTCTCTTGGTGCTTTGTGGTGAGCTCAGCCGAAGGGTAAGCTCTTCCACTTATTCTCTTTTTGTTGTCGTTGTCTACTTTGCCTAACTCTCTTGATTATATGGTGATTATAACATCTTGATATCTATTGATTACACAGGCTTTTATTTAAAAAAAAAAAAAAAAAAAAAAAAAAAAAAAAAAAAAAAAGCTACCTATATGCATGTTTAGTCCATGAACTTTCTATAAATTGTCTAGTCTCCTCAGCTGACACAGGGAGCCATACTGAGATATGAAGTATAGTTGTCCTTGTACAATACTGCTTCTGGCAGCGCTCACACATTCTGGTTTCATAAGGTGTCAGATAACAGATGGAAGGGGGAATAAAACAGCACCAAACAAACCTGGAGGCAGGGAAAATCAGTGCACGAACCATTCTCATACAGTAGAAACTAGTGAATTAATAGGCAGTCAGATGCTGAATTGGTCTGACTTGGAGTCGATAGTTGAGAATCGATGCATGCTCATCCATTTTCCAAGGCAGTGCATGATCCTGTTGCTGTTGCATTGTTTGCCTCTGGAGTAAGGCAGTGTGCTACATCTAGTTGTGATCCTTCTTGATGGATGGATTTCCTCTCTTGAAATCACTGTGCCCTAGGACATACTTTTTTTTAATATTGCTCAGTACAATGGAGGTGTTGCTTTTTTTTTTTTTTTTTTTTTTTTTTTTTTTTTTTTTTTCTTCCTTCTGGCCACACTGAGTTACTTGCTTGCAAATTAAATTATGGAGGTGATTTCCATGATCAGCTAGGTAGCATCTCGGAAACCTTTCTGTTTGTGTGTTTAAGGTCAGCCAGCAGAGAAGAGACAGCTCAGTTTGGCAGGAGTAATGTAGAGCAGGAACTCTTGCTGCTCCTGCCTGGCCCTTTAATAGGGATGAAGCATAAGATTAATAGGGAAAAATAAAATCAACCACTGCCTTCAGAAAGGGAAGTAAGCAGAACAGCTTTGTGCAGATTTTGTCTTCTAATGCCAGCTTATTGATTTTGGTAAGCCTGACCTGTCTCTTATTTTCATCATACTTTTGAAAGATTCCAGATTTTTATGGCTGGTTTTAACACTTCTGACTGAGAGAAGTACATTCCCCTATGTAATTAGAAGTGCTGACTGCAGGGTCTGTAGAAAGATGGGAAATCGTGCCTAGGCCAGTACTGACAATAACGATGAGACATAATAAAAACTCAAACAACCCATAGACTTGGTGACTGTGTTTTCTTATCTGACTTATGTGCAGTTCGTCAGCTGGAGGAAATGTGTGTGGTGTGGATTTTTTTATTGTTATTTTTTTTTCCTCCAGTCTCTGTTCTGACTTCTTGGGGCACTTAAATGAGCAAATGACTTTCTGCTTTTCCTGATCTAGCTCGTTCTTTCAGTCTGTCTGAGATGCATTTCACACATAGATTTTGTGTAGGGTTTTTGAATGGTTGACTTGCCAGGTGTGAAGGGACAGCTTTGTTGGTAAATAGCAGCATTAAAAACAAAGAAATCTAAGAATGGTGTGCCTTTGCTGCTATAAACCTGGTTGTAATTCCTCTCTTGAAGACTAAGTCCCTTCTTTCCTCAGTAAGTTGAAAAGAAGCCACAAATCTAAGCTGGAATTTGGTGTCTTGACTGGAGGCATTTGAGGTATTCGTTTTGGGATTGAGTCTTCAGCCTCCATACGCACTCAAGATCTCTGGTTAAGGGCAAGTGAAAGGGGCCTTTCCCCAGTTTTCTCCTGCTCTGATGTAGTGGTGACAAGAATCTGTTGTGTGGCTATTTGATAGGGCATTGTTCTTTGGCTGTCAGTCCCTTGGGCTTTCTGGCATGGGTGTGTTATAAAAGAAGTCTGTAAGTCTAGACAGCACTGCAACAGGAATTTGTGGCAAAAGTAACTTCCCTGCTCTTTCTGAGGATCAGTTTCCTTATACTGCACTGATAGTTGTCTCTCTAAGTCGCCTTCCTCACAGACCTGGATTCAGGTGTTCCACTGAAGTTATTTTTGGACCCTAGACAGATGTCAGCTTCACACTTCCAGAACAAGCTGTGACTTCTCTATGTGCCACAGAAAAAAATGAGATGACCAGAAATTCAAGGCTCTGGCCCCAGAGAAGTGTCAAGCTTTAAAATATAGAGAACTTATGGTTAGATAACGGGAAGGAAAAGCCCTGCCATTACCATTTATTAATTACAAGTCAGCTTCCTTTATGGGGAATGCTCATCAAGGAGAAAGTGACTTTCCTGTAAGTGCCACTTCTGTGGCGTGGGGGAAGTGAAACTTCAGACCCTGGCTCTGAGGGGAGAGGGCTGCAAAGAGTTTGCAGCATTTCTGACCAGAACTTGATTCACTTTTGGTCTGGTGGCAGTATGAACTTATTGAAACAAACTCTGATTCTAAGGTGAGTGCTTATGGCAGCAAAGAACACACCGAATGTTCCCTTTTGTTAGTTTGTAATGAAACAGCTGAAGCATAGGAGGCTATCTCATACACAGCTGCAAGTTTCTTCTGCCTTTCTATGAGAGTGGCTTCTTGGAAAATGCGTAGTGTTCATACTGTTTTCATAACTTGTACGTTCTGTGAAAAAGGCAAGATACTTCCATTTCCTATTATTGTCGCACAGAAGTCAGGAGCACTACCCAGTAAGTGCAGCATGTTAGTAAGACTTATGTTGTTTTTCTTCATGTATTTGTCTCTGTGTAGCAGCAGCTGCAATTTGAACTTCATTGCTCTCCTCTTTCCCAGGCATATTATGCTTACCACTTATGTTATGACTATGTCCGGAGATTCATTTGGCACAATGAAGAAATGCAGTTTTCTTGAGTATCTTGCTTCTTCGAAAATGTTCTACTGCTTGCTGGTTTCAAGTAAGATGTATACTGTGCTAGCAGAGCAAATCTTTGAGATCTGTCAGCTTGATGATGTGTCATGTTCTTTTGCATAGCTGGTTTTCTCCTGTACTGGGAAGACATTAATAAATGCCACCATAACGAATGAACACACTGAATTTAATAGGTGCAACAGCACACACGCCGGCTCTAAGCTTCTCTGAAGCTTTGTGCTATACATTACTGCTGCAGTTTGATTTGCAGAAAAGATGTTTTCTTCTGCTTGTGGAGTTGAAGCTTTACAGCTGGGGATTCCCTGTGGTAACAACAGGCTTGGGACATGTAGTGCTGTTTGGTTCAACTTCTATGAAGAAGAAGCAAAAGCATAAACCGGTTTCTTTTGACTTTGTAAGGTTACTGTGCCCGGTAAGCGAGGACAGGCCTGTTGACATTAGTTCTATTCTAACACAAATGCCCTATTCTATTCTTTACAAAATGACTACATAAATTGCATGTAAGTATTACTTTTGGCAGTAATGTGATTTAAATCCTTTCCAAATAAACACAAGCCTCATTACGAATGAGATAAATAATTGTCATTGCCTACATTAAAAGCATCATTTTGAATGTAATGGAGCAGAATTTAATCCTAAAATCCTAGCTGTGTGCCCGATTCTCTTGAACTCTTCCCCTAAATGGACTGGATACAGCCACCTTTCTTTGTCAGTAGTGAGGTGTGGAAATGTAGCATCATGCTGATTCTGCAGGTAACAATATTTTCCCATTCTGTTCCTCATGAGTGCTCTAATGTTTGCAGTGTTACCTTACGTGCTAGGGCTGTCTGCTTTACTGGGTCACAGCCCATAAACCAAAACAGCTGCTTTGCTTTTTTCTTCTCATGGTGGGAAAACTCCATGTTTGGAGCACAAAGCACCCTGTGCAAAGAAGATAACTGTAGGGTTGAAGCTTTTGGGAGTGGGCTTGGCTCTATCACCAGCTGCTGTCAGCTTGCCCTGGACTTTGTTAGAAGACAGATACAGGCTCTTGAAAAGCCAGAGCTGCGTTGGTACGTTGAAGTACTACAGACTCAGTTTGGGGAGATCTCAGTTTGCATAGATTGTGGTGTTTATGTCAGTATTCTTCTCTCAGGTGGGGCACCATTTAACTGTTCAAGCAAATTCATGCTGCTGGGGAGAAGATCTGGACTGGCATCTGTAGGAAAGAGAAAGTAAGGTTGATGGCATGGGCTGGGGCACAGGGGCAATGTGAAGAAAGGGAGAATTTACTGCAGGTGTTCTTTAGTTTTAAAATGTTAATAAATGACCTTGATTACGACTTTGCCAGAAGCTTTCCTCACAGTAAAATCACTGGAATTGGTTTGTATGGAGATCAGGTGTATTGATGTCATTAAATAGTGAGGATGAGATATTCTACACTTCTTCTACGTGCGTTTCCAGCATTGTGGAGGCAGCCTTTTTGGAATTGGTTGCAGTCACAGCAGGAGCACCTTCTTTTTCACAGCAGAACACTTCTTGCAGGACTTCCTATAGGGCCAAACTGCAGTGAGAATTGGTGGAACTTAGACATATGGAAATTTTAGGCTCTTCTAAAATACTGGCTTTGAAAGCTTGCATCCTTGGAAACCTGGGACTCTGGACAAATTAGTTGAACTGAAAAGTAGCTTTAAATTGAGAAACTGCTCAATTTCTAGAAAAAAAATTGTGCCCTGGCATAAATACTTAGCCTTCTGAGTGTTATCATAGCCTTCTCTTTATGTTAGGTGAGCTTGATGGCCTCTCAAAGATTTGTGTTTGCAACAAGCAGTTTAATTAACTTTCAGTTCATTTGGACTTTGAAGGCGCTAGCTGCTTCAGCAGATTACTGCTAGGAGCTGAATTAAGTATGTTTTGTCAAAGTTTAGCATGGTGTGATATTTCTTGGGCAATGAAGGAGGGAAGGAAAGGTCATGTAAGAAGAGCTGAGTCTCCATTTGAGTCCATGTGAAATTTGCTGTCCAGTTTGTTAGGATGTGCATTGGAGGAAAAGCCATTTACATAAATTTGCTCCTGATTTTTTTTCCCCAGTGCCTCAGATATCTTACTCTGAGGAGGATATCTTCTCCTCTGTTGAGGAGAACCTTCCTTATAATGCATTGGCTTATTTAATTTGTCTTCTGCAGAAGATCAGAAACTGGTTTTTCTGCCCTCTTAGAATGCATACTCATATTCTGCACCATTCTGGGTGAGGAGACTGCTTTGTAAAGTGCACTCAGTGATATTATGCTGCTGTGGAAAGAAAGAAATCTATCCATCTGGGTAGAGATACTTCCTGATGGAGTTCTGGTTGTGTATGAGGAAATACGCAGAGTTGGATGATGTGTTTTAAAGTAATTGTCTCTACACTATTTACTTTGTTGAGATGGTTGGGATGGTATCCAGCAAATTGCTGCCAGTGAGCCGAGAGTTGCAGTATAGAGATGGGAAAGGCTTACTGAGGTTTGAGCTGAGGTGGCTGTAGCCTTGCTCGGCGCACTGACTTGAAAAGGTCCTGAATTGCATCCCAGTTATAGGGCTTCCAGGGCTACTTTTGGGTGGAAGGTAGAGTTTTAGGCTTTTGCTTTTAACTCCTAGCTCTAAGAGTCTGTGTGTTGATGTTCTTTGTGCCTTAATTTTTCTATCACTGGTGCTAGTCATCTCCGTTTGAATGTTAGGATAATGTTCTCTCACTGTTCTGAGGTTCAGGAGATTTGCTTTGCTTCAGGAATCTTCGTCTGTTGTGGCCTCGTGTGAAAGCGAGTAGTTTATTGATGAGCTTTTTTGTTTGATGGAAAGGACTGACATCAAATAAAGATGTTTTGGAATATACACAGATAATTCTGCAGTGAAGTTTCTTTTTGTAGGATGAATCTTTGCAAGAGTTGGACTAGCAAACTTATGGTTTTGCATTTCAGTCAGGCCTGTTCACTTCCACAAAGTAAACCCAGTAACCATTGTGAGAAAGGTTTCTGTTGAATAGTTCAAACTTCACAAGTAGTTTTATAAGGTGAGTAGGAGAGGCTGTTGCTGTATCTTAAATATTGGCAGAGGCCTATTCCCTAGCCATTAATCGGAAATATCTTCTTATGTAAGAATCTTAATCCAAGGTTATACAAAACCTTTGATGGAGGTTTGTAGGAAGGAAGTTGGAGTTTCCTCTAGTTCACAGCAAGTAGAAAAGACAGTTGTGTTTTGCGTCCTTCCACTGGAGCTATTAATATCAGCCAGGGCTTTTTCCTTCTCATTAAAGTATTATCATAATTATTTCTATCACTGCAGGGGGTGAAGTAACCTCTTAAAAGCACCTGCAGTCCAAATGTTCAGTACTTCCTGCAAAAACTTCCTTCCGGATTGAGCAGTGCTACTCAAAGACTCTTCCATGTTCAGGACACAGTGTGAATGTTTTGTGGGAGAACAGGTATTGAGAGGTTTCCAAATGCTTGTGGTTCTTCGTGATAGAAAGAAGTGTTTGGGAGCTGCACTGGATTGTGAAGAACCACGTAGGTTTGCTGTGCTCCACAGAGAAGCTTCTTGAGAGCGTCACCAAAAGAAAAAGGCTGGGTGCACAGCATTAGTGAATCTCATCTTGTAGAAGAACCTGTGTAGGTCAGCTGATTGCTGGTTCTTTTTCTTTCCTCCTCTGATTTGGGCTCGGCTCAACTTACAGAATTGCTGTGTGCATCTAGCTTTTCCTTCCCTTCTTTTTTCAGGGTGATGTATATTTGGCATTCAGTGCTATTAGGCAGGCAAAATCCTTGTCCACATCCTTGACTTAGTTTGAATACATAAATATATCTTCCTTAACATTCTGCTGCTCTGTGGGAAATGTGTATTATTGTAGAGGAGGCTGTAGAGGCTATTTTCTCACCCTAGTACTGGTTGCAAGTTGAGCGTAGGCTATTTTTTAATGATATCTAAAATGATACCAGAGGCCTCATTTTGATGTTAGCCTCCAGATTTCTTTGGCCAAGTATGCTCAAATTGTATGTTAAAATATTGGCTTTTAAGCATGTTAAAACAGACAATGCAGAAATGCTATTTACAGTGTAATATCTATCAGTATTCTTTGGGTCCTGTGGAACTTGGCAGCCACTGCTGATACACGATAATTCATTGTATGCTTTGACTCGAACACAATTTTGTTCTATGCCAATGGTGCAGGTACACCAGATGTACTCTGGGCTTGATCAGTCAGCTGGATGCTAGAGTTAAGTAGAAGATTTAGTAAGTAACTTTTGTGCTAATGTACAAAATTATTAGCAGTCGCTTGAGCTTTGAGTCTGCAGCTATGACAATGTATCACATTCTGGTCACGTTCTGGAAAAAGCTGGGTTCATCCTGTATAAATAATGGCTTCAAACTTCTTGCCAGTACTATTCTTTTCTCAAGACATACCGTCACATTTTTTTGTTTTATTCTTAAATAAACAATTATTTAAAAGCACGCTTTGTTTTAACTTACATAAAAGCTGTATGAGGGATGTAGTTTATGATAAAGCATCAACTGCATGATCTTGCAAAATGTTGAGCCTTGGAACTGCTGCTGTGTTCAGTGTTCAGCACTGCAAGCAGGGTAAGGAGTAAGTTGAGGAACAATCATAATAAAGTTCAAAATGAGAAGTAAAATCTGGAACTTTGAAGAAACATACACCCGATTCTGAATATGAAGTATCCAACGTAATTACAAAGCACTTTGTAATCTGAGATACGGGTGTGCACAGGGGAAGGGGAATTTTGCCTTTCCTCAAGTATTCATGATACTAACAGTGCCTCCAACCATCCCCCCAAAAAAACGTTTCAGTGAAATGAAAATATTTCCGTGGAATGACGGAATGAAGCCTGGAGATAGAGCTTTACAGGGAGATTTTTGATGGGACATTTCCAGGAGGCTCCTGTACTGACCTGTTCTTCCGTGCTGGACTAACAATGTGAGGTATGCAGACTTGACTCCTGCTGAAGTTTGCTTTGGAAGCTGCAGAGGAATATTTACTCATTGAATCCCAAATTGCCTCTAACACAACAGTGTTGATAGTCATCCTTACTTTTGAGTCTTACCTGTAGAATTACATATCAAGAGCTGATGATTCAGGATACTGGCTGCTCTGAAGCTGCACTGACATCAGTGGGAAGAAAACTGCTGGCATGTGGGGCTGTAATCATCAGAATCCTCAGTCCCTCCTGCCACACTTGTCTGTGGTGAGCAAAGGGTGTGTGTGTATTCATATATAAACACACAAACCATGAGTTCATATGGTCTGTATTGTTGCATCACATGAACTGAAACTGCGGTTATATCTATCCTTGAAAAGCAGCCATCCTTCCTTCTATTCCTTCTGTTCCCTCTCACTTCCCTCCTTACAGTGTATCCTTCTTTTCATTTCTTCTCAGCGTCCAAAATGTGCCCAAAAGGGGGGAAAGCTTTTTCTTCTGTCATTCTTTTTATTTTGAAGCCTTATTCAGTGCCTATGTTTGTTGCTCAGTTGTAGCAGATGCATTTTTGTTTCTAGAAACCAGCTCCTTCTTATACGTAAAATATACCTTTGATTAAACAGATTGTGTGAAGCTTTCATACTAAATGCTGGGTAAGTTGTTTTGAACAGCAGTGAACTCAAATTCAGATGTTTCCTGCTCCAGAGAGCTCATTTGCAAATGACATTGCTTTTCTCATAACCTTCACTTAGTCTAAAAATGCTTACTGCTTGTGTGAGATTTCAAGGACAGTGTTTTGCAGGAGAGTGACAGGTGTTTTTTTTTAACTGTGATTCATGTAGTAGTTCATAAACAAGAAATTTTGACTGAATGCTGAATGTTTGAAGATATGACTTCAGCTACGGTTAGTTATGTATCTCAACACAAAAATCATCTTTTAAAAAGCAGAAATACTCATAGTTTCTTCTCTGACCCTGCAAGCCTGTTTGTCTCTGGGTGAAGCATTGGTCAAAAGGGCAGGTAAGGTGCTTCTAATTCAGACGTACTCCTGTCCTACTAATCTTTAGGCCCTTGAGGCAGCAATATTGAACCAGAACTATTTATACTGCAGGTATTTTCCTTCTCTGTGTAGAATATTTTCAGGATTAAGCCAATTTCCTGCTTGGCTCTGTACACTGATCAAACAGTTTGGTTTTCAGCATCTTAACAGCATCTGAAATTAGACTTGAAAGGCTTGCTCATTTGCCTCATTTTGTTTTGTTCTGTGAAAGTAGCACATCAACTCTGCAGAGTGTTAATTCAAGGCTTGCAGCACAGTTTGGAGAGAGGAAGTGCATGTGGGAGCACTGCTAGGAGAGGCCTCTCTGAGCAGTCAAACAGGTGCTCATGCACTGTGATTCATTTTACTGGCTGTAATACAGAAGAATGAGGAAGCTAAGTGCAGCTCTGATGCTTTCATAACAGTCAAAGCTTTGCACCTCTGTGCATCTCTCAGGTTCACTGATAGAAGAGAGAGCTTTCGTATGTTGCGGTAACCTCTGTGACTGCTGGCCTGGATGCAGGGCTTATTGTGTTCGGGGTACTTGGGATTGGGACTGCTTTTACCACATGCATTTGTAGGGCTCAGCATGTGACCAGGCTGAAAGCTCAGCCTACAAAGCAGCAGAGCACACAGACTGCTTGATGCTTGGATGCTCTTTGGTGTTCTGCTGGCAGAACCCTTTGGATCTGGTTCTTTGTGAATTGTCCTTAGTGTTGCTCTCCACCTTCAGAAGTTGGTGAGGCAGCTGTGCATCCCTGTGCTTGAGAATGGTGAAAGAGAAGTCACAAAGGTGCTTCTAGGAAGGAAAAAAAGCTAATGAAAGTAGTTAGTGCCAGTGATCTAATAGTCAGCTTCCTTAGATTTAAGAGAAGTATGGAGGTGATGTGTTTGAGTGGCACCTTCTAATCATGTTTTCAGTGCAGCTTGTCACAGCCTTTGTAACTAGTGTTTTGGTATTAACCTGAGTTGAGACAGCTGGCAGGAGCCTGAAGAATGCTTTCCAGTTTGCAAGGCTGTGGAGCCTTGATAAATCACTTGCTGGCAGGCTGCACTGCTGTAGCAAGGGTGGAGCCTGTCTGCTGTTCTATTGTCGGTTCCTTCGCATTTCAGGGTGCTAACTAGAATGGCAAGAGGTCTGTTTGTGGCCTTTTTGGTCCCTTTTTTGTTACTGATTGGCAGGTGACCTGCAGTAGGACTACTAGAAGAGGTTTTATAGTTTGTTTCAGGATTTATTCAACCCAAACAGAATTGTGCTGTCTGCCTGGCATGGAATTATTCCACCCCCCACCCTGCACTTACTGTGCCTTCTCCTAACAAGCTGCTTGAAGACCAAAGTTTGGCACCTTCTAGATGTCTACAGATTACCGTAAAAACATATTTATTAGCTCTTCTGTTTTTCTAGGGGAATAACAGCTGCCATGGTTAGAGAAAGCTCTGTGTTAAGAATTCCCCATCTTCACAGGTTACAGGCTGCCTTGGCACAGCTGATTGTTGACATGTGGAGCACTTCAGCTTAGGGTCACCAGTTCAAACACAGCCCTAGTCAGCAGTAGAAGAAAGCTGTTACCACGGGAGGTTTTTTAATGAAGTGAGCTGGCAATCTGTCAGGCTCTTCGGGCGTGAGTTTCTGCAAAACTACCATAAATGGTACTTGCAAATAATCTTGGAGTCAAAGAATTAAGCAGGTGTCAATGATAATCCAAAGAAACGGAGTAGGCACACAGGGAATAACAGGCACTGAGCAGTCAGGCTTGTACAGCTGATAAATGGGGTGTTTATGCATTCCTTCCCGACTTCAAAACTAGTCTTGAAGTCGGTGAAGCAGTGAGAAGCTTGTAACTGTATTCGTCTACATTTTACTGTCCAGATAAAAATAGAAACCTGTAATAATAATGCTGCTGGGTAAGCAAGGCACCGTTAGAGCTGGGCTTTCGTGGCCGGGATGGGCAGTCCTTGAATTCCGTTTGACTTCCAGACCACTTTCTTCAGTTCCAGCTGATTTTTCGGGGTCTCTCTTAGGTTGGTCTTGTGTATAAGCTCATTGAGTTGTTTTTTTGTTGTGGTGAAACTGAGGCTGACTTTCCTTCACTGTAATTAACTCCTGGGAAGGAATGAAGACTTCCTCCATTGCCCTCCTATGAACTTTGCATGGAATGTCATAGCCCTTCTGCCTGCTGTGGAGCAAAGGATGCAATAGTACCAGGCTTCTCTTCACCTGTTTGCATTGTTTGAGATTTAATTCAACAATTTGCTTGAGCAGGTGAGGTGATTACAAATGCTGTACCACACTAACAGTGTTTGCACTGTAATTTTCTTTTTGTAAGCTGCCTTCTCCACCCCACTCATCCCTTTTCCCACTTACCCCCACATGCATGCTCTGAACCTAGATAGACAGCTCCATTTGTACAAATCTAGTTACTCCTTAGGGATGAAAACAAATGGAAGTAACTGGTCCTGAAGTTTATTACTGAGAATAGTGGTACTAAAAGCTGTTTCTGGCTGGAGATGTGAACTTGGAATAGGTCTTAAAACAACATTGTTTTTCCTCTTCTCCTTCTCCACCCCAATCTTGCCACACTGTGGTTAGAAATTCTTTTTTTGAGCTCATGATGGCTTGGGATATTTTCTTTGACTGAAATAAGTGTATAGGCTGAAACATACACTGCTGGATTGAAATCATCTGCTCTAGGGAGAGAACAACTGCCACATCAGCAGGGTTCTGTCTGACCTCACCCATGACTGTGTAAGACAGGGAGAAAAAAAATAAGTGATAACACTCACTTTATGCTGAACTATGTGTGCTCTAAGAGCTTCAGTGAAGAGTCCAGCAGCTCACTTGTGTTACACTTGTATGTTGTTTCTCTTGATCTACCCTTGCCCTTTAAAGTCGGAGTTGATAGATTTCTGCTTTATACTTGCACTTCTTTCATTATCTTCCAAAGGGTGCGTGGCTTAATGCGTGAACTCTGTCCTGTTTTGATTGGTAGGTGGTGATGTAAGTGTGCATAATTCAACTACATCGATTTCCCTGGAGTGCAAGACTGGAAGGAGGGAGGGTAGCCAGCAGGATGTGTGCTATCAGTCTGGAGAAATGATGAAGTATGGGAGCAAAAATGCTGCTGCAGCCTGCTTTATTGTACCATATAAGTGACAGCATCATCACCTGATGAGGATGCTGGAAGTTTTGTGTTGCAAATAGAGCTCCTGATGGTATAGACTTTGTGGAGGCTACAGGAGCTCTACTTTAAAATGGTGGCAAGCTGGCAAAAAGTAGGGTTTAAACTAGGACTGGGTATAGACATTTGTGTCTGAATGCTAACTGTATGACACTAACTCCGTGTAGTTGTTGCTTTATCTGGTCTAGTACTTCTTGTGAGTATGCCCTCATCTTGCTGCTTTGAAGATGAGTAAATAGATTTTTATAGTAAGGACAGAATGTGCTTTCTTGGCAGGAGGCTTGTTTCCAGCTGAATTTGTCTTCCTGTTTCTCTAAAACTTCTCATTTCTGGATCTCGGGTGCACTTGTTAAGCATGTTACTTAGATTCAGTCATGCCATGTAAAAATCCCTGCCGATTTGAAGAAAAAAAAAGTCTGACCTGGATTTGTAGCTGACTCATAACGCTTTAAAGGATCTTGAAGATCATATATTTTGGCTTTGGAAGTAAATAGGAAAGACTGTTGTAGAAAATTGTCATTGTTCAAGCAGTAGTTGTTTTCTCTCTGCTTAGGGAAGGCTTAATTTGCTGCTTCCTTGCAAACATATAATCATTGTGCTATCTTTAGCTGTTTTGTGGTACAGCTTCACCTCATGAAAGACAGAATGACACAGATGGTTTACATTTTGCTCAACACAACATACTCCAGAAGAGTAGGCACGCTCTGAAGCTCCACACTTCGAGCAACTTGCTGGCTGAAGGTGATACATCAGATAAGTTTTAAAAGTGTATTAAAAATAATGTATGAAAACAGAATTTTTGACCTTTCAGGGCTGTATCAGCCAAAAAAACCCCAATTCTTCTGTTGAGAGAAATTATCTGTGAATAAAGTATGTGAGCTTCTGATGTCTTGCAAGATCTTGCACCTGGGTCGAGGCAACCCCCATGGCCAATACAAGCTGGGGAAGAACAGATTGAGTGCAGCCTTGCAGAAAAAGACCTGGAGGTACTGGTGGATGGCATGCTGGACATGAGCCAGCAGTGTGCCCTTGCAGCCCAGAATGCCAACTGTATCCTGGACTACATCAAAAGAAAACTGGTGAGCAGGTTGAGGGAGATGATCCTGCTCCTCTACTCTGTGCTGGTGAGGCCTCACTTGGAATAGTGCATCCAGATGTGGAGTCCTCAGTACAGTAGAGACACAGACCTGTTGGAGCACCTCCAAAGAAGGGTCACAGAATGATCCAGGGATGGAACAGCTGTCCTGTGAGAACAGGCTGAAAGAGCTGGAGCTGTTTGGCCTGGAGAAGAGAAGGCTGTTAGGTGACCTGATAGCAGGCTTTTGGTATCTAATGGGAAATGAGAGGAAAGAGGAGGGCAGATTATTTAGCAGGGTCTGTGATGATAGAACTGGTTTCAAGCTCAAGGAGGGTAGATTTAAGTTAGATATAAGGAAAAAGTCTTTTCCAGTGAGGGTGGTGAGGCACTGGCACAGATTACCTAGTGATGTGGCTGGTGCTCCATCCCTGGAGACATCCCTGGATCAGGCCCTAGTGTGGTGTCCCTGTTTATTGCAGGAGAGTTGGTCTAGATGGTCTTCAGAGGTCCTTTCCAACTCTAAGGTTTCTGTGATTCTATGAAGCCCTGGTTTGAATTGTCAGATAATCAGATGTTCATAATGAAAATAGGCCATGAGCCTTAAGCTCAATCTTCTGAAAGTTTTATTAATTAGAACTGAGCTTTGGTCAGAGCTCACTGTGGCAAGATGCTATAAATCCTTCCTAGTTCTGTACCTGTTCTTCTAAGTGTTGACATAAATGGTGATTAGATGCTTCAAGCTTACTCTCTATTCAAAAATTGTGTGGAGGTCTTAAAGCTAAGTCACTGTAAGGATAAGAAAAGGAAAAAAAAATACTTGAACGGGGAACTTCTTTTGTGTTTCGCTTAGTGCATGTTTTCTTAAACAACACTACAAGCTTTTTGAAAACAGTTCTGTGATTGTTGTTATACTTTCGGTCTGTGAGTAAGAATGGCTTTTTAGCATTGGCTATTTTTAATTTCTCAAGTCTTTTCTGTCTGAATGATGAGGCATGACATCTAGAGTTAACCAGTGAAGTTAAATCCCTAATTTCTTTCCTAGTATACTGTATGAGTAGCATTGAACATAAATGATTACACTGAAAACCTTAATAGCTACAGTAACCTTTTGCTTAGTCAGTTTTGTTTGTTACGGACAAATCAGTCCACTGTGGAGGGCAAATGCATTCCCAGTAGGAATGTGTGGGTTTTGCCTGGTTGATGCCTGGGGAATCTCCTGGGAGACTTCAGAGAGGGGCCTGAATGTCCAGGAATTGTTGAAAGACTGTTCTGAAACCTGTGTCATGTGAAGCAAAGGCATGTGAATGTAGAAAAACTGGCAGAGATGTGGAGGGAAAAGGAAGTACAAAAGTCAGTGGTTATGTTTGAGTACTGTCTGTGGCCACGTCTCAGATTTTAGGTCAGATGTGTCCTGGGATTTAGTTGCAGATATGGGTAAGGTGGCTGTTTTCACATCCAGCTCTGGCATGCTTTTGGCTGCCCAAGGAAGACTTTAAATAAATACAAAAGCCATGACTGGTAAACTTGTGGTAATTGCATGAGAACAAGAGTTGTTTGTTGCCAAGATTATACTGACTTGTGGTTCCTGGTTTTGAGGGATGGCAATGTTGGCAGAGGTAGAACTGTTTGTTGTACTAATGCAATTACACTGGATCATAATGGGTGGTATGACACAGCTTTGATTTGGGTGTTTTCTGGCTTTGAATACATGGTAGGTATAAGCCTCTAGTTTACTTTGTCTGACAGTATGCAGTTTTGGTTGCGTTGTTTTTGTTTTTTTTTTTTAAGTTCAGAAAGCTGTTATTTTAGTAGCTAGTAGACGTTCTTTCCATCATAGGGAGTGCCAGCACAGGCTCTCACAATAAAGTGACTTAGTCAGGAAACAAATAACTGCTCATAATCTGGATAAAGTTTAGAGTTCCTTCAGGAACTCTAAATACACAACATAATATATGCCACCATAGATGGGCTGTGAAGGCAGTCTCCTTTGTATGCTTGCTCCTTTCTCCCATGCTTCACTCTAGCTTTTCTGAAGATCTTTGTGAAAACACGCCCATCATTGGTACAGATACTGGGTGTTCCCTGAGCTGAGATTCCCAAAGAAATAGGAGCAAGAAGGTTGTCCTGTCTGGTTGACGGCTCTGGAGCCGCCTGTGAGGGCTTGAAGGGAGAATGACTTGGGATGCTCAGGTAAGGAAAATCTCATAGATTTGTGCTGACTTTTGAACTCACCTATTGCCAGGCACCCTACTTACTTGGATAGGAAATATTAATGGATAGTGCAGACAACATTGAAGTGCAAACTTTCTGTGTGTAAGTCCTTAAACATCTCACACTGGGATGTTTTATGTCTCACAAATGTATTGCCCTTACACAATAGTGAAGCTGTGGATATTTGTCTAATTTTCTTTCAAAACGATAGGAAATATAATCTAGACAGCTATGCTTTGTTTCTGCTGTTATTTCTTTAAATAGTCTTAATTTGAAATGCTTTGAAAAACAGACTTCCACAACTTCCCTTGAGAGTGTGCCAGGTTGATATGAGAGCAAACATTCAGTTTGTTCCACAGCGTTTCTGGTGGGGGTGTGAGCTTTTCTTTACTGCTTTGTCACAGTTCCCAAAAGCAGCCCTTTGGATTGCCTGAATTGCTGTTCCTCCAGGTTTTTTGGGAGCCAGTTAGCTGTAGTCATTAAAAGTCAAATGAAGATTCTGGAATGAAGTTCTGCTTAGTGTGCGACTGCCGTATGCACAACAAAAAGGAGGTAAAACTGCAGGTTTCAGAAACTGAAATAGAACATGGTGGTAGTAATAGAGCAATTGGAACCTTTCTTAAAGAGGTAAGCAAGGTGAGTTTCTCAAGAGGCATTTCCTTAAAGTATCCAGGGTGTTTGAACTCAGTGGGAAGATGCAGAGAAATGATTTGTGTTCTTTCTTTGTTAGTAAGCAGATCAGGGACTCCTGGCTTTGCTTGTACTGCTTCTAGTTAAACTTGGTAGCACTGCAACTGAAACAGACAAACAAATGGTTTTTATTTTTTTCCTGGACATAACATATTGAGGGAGTGGGAGCTACAAGGATTTTTTCCTAAAAATATTGATATTAAAAAATAATAATAATTTTTTTCTTCTGTTGAGACACTGATTTAAAAAACCCAGCAATTGTCAGTGACTTTGCAAAACCAGGGAGGCTGTTGTTCTTGCAGCCTCTTCCCTAAGCAGGAATACCCATAGAGTGTTTTCTTGATTTGCCTAAAACAGCTGAATATCACCCTGTTGCCTTAGGGGTGGGTCTGTCACAAACTTTGTGTTTCTTTTCCTCTTCTGTTTCTGTTATGATAATTGCACAGCCTGTGGGGAGTTGGATCATGTCTTACTGAACAGGCTTGTCTTGTTTCTTAGGTTAGGGGACAATAGTGCTGGGGAGGTCTTCAAGTTTAACTCATTCTTAGAGCCAAAATGAGAGGAGTAAAATGAATCCCTTTCTATGGTGGCTTGGTTCTAAATTGGCTTACACATGAATTCTTGCAGCTGGAGATCTTGGATGCATGTACAGTTAGTTATTGCCTTGAATTGTGCCTTAACAGGAAGGGTATTTGTGGCTAAATTTACAACCGCAGAAGTGGTGGTGTTACTTTCTGCAGTATCATTATGTACTTAATGTTATTGAGTGATATGAGTAAACCCAATGAAACCACAGGACTAGAGGAGAAAGATGTGAAAATGAGGAACTGGTTTTGGTGAGCAAGCATGTTTGGCCTTTCTGAAGGCAGAAATGCCTGTTAGTACTTTTGTTTTGGGTGCAGGTACTGAATTTTCTTTATCATGTTTGACTGAGGTTGCATTTCAAATGTCCACTTTTAAGAAATGTGCACTTTAGTGTTTCAAATGAGTTTTGAAATGCAGAATGAAAACATATCGAGGCATTAAAGAATTCTTAATAGGCTGTATTCCTTACCCTGTTCTCGTTGTACTGTAAACATAGGAGGAGTGTAACAATGGATTCCTTTTGAGGTACATCTACAGAGTTCAGAGCAGCTCACTTGCTGGTGATGGATAACAGACCTTTTACCTTAGGAATCTCTAGTGCCATCCTAATGCGGTTATTGGTGACTGAAAAAGTCTAAGAGGTGTCCCTTACCCTTACAAATTTTGCAGCTGATTTTGGAAGTCTTCTTTTGTCTCAACCCTAGAAAATGTTTTCCATAACTGTTCTTGGCAATCTGAATTGAAGAGATGGTACTGAAAGGAATCCCTCTCCTTTCTAAGAGAATCTAAAAGCAAAGGGAAGGAAAGCTACAGCTTTTCTTGCCATTCTGTTGGGAGTTGATTTAAGCTTTGAATCCGTGAAAACCCTGTAGATTACCTTATCTTGAAACTGAGCATTGTATCATAATGACACATTGAACTATATAAATACACTATATAAACTGTGTAGTTTAATATCTTAACTATAAATGCCATCATGTGTTTAAACATCTTGGATAAGATTTTTAGAGTTTTTAATGAAGGCTGTAAACAAGTCTGTACTCCTAAAGGCAGTCTAGTTTTGTCTCATTAAACAGTGAAATTAAGAACTCAACATTGAAGTCTTAATTTGTTAGAACTTAACAATGGTAAGGAATCTAAAAACTTCTGTTCCCTTTTCAGTCTTAATGGCCAGGGGTTGAAATGGAGCTTGAAGAGTTGTATGTGGATGAACTTCCTGCAGGAGCAGGGAAGTGTTCAGGGTTTCCAGATCTCTTTGAGGTGTGTTTTTATTCACTTGTTGAGGAAACAAGTCACTTAAAAAAAACAGCAACAAAAAACCCTCAAATCAAATCTTGACCAAAGGAGATGAGTTATTTGATGATTGCAGAACATCTCTTTAAATGAGAACAACCTTGTTTTTTAAAATCACTTCCTTGTGATTTTAAAAAGACTGGCTTCCTTTTTTATCCAAAGAGGAGGGTGGCCATAGATACATCACATGCAGGAGAAGCTCATGAACACTTGCACAAGCAGCAACTGGCCTCATTAGTCTAAAAACTTGAAATCTTGTTCTGTAACTCAGGGTTTGGCTGAAATCACTGCTTGGGATATTTTATTCCAAGTTTTTGCGTAAGTTGATAAGTTCATGAAACAGCCTGGATGGTGGTAATGTGGCAGCACTGTCTACACTGCTTCCTGGGCTGCATGCAGTGAGAAGGGAGACTCATGAAGTTAGGAAAGCTTTCTCTTGTTCAGGGCTTGTAGAAGTCCTGTCTAGTCGAAAGCTGAAACAGTTCTGTGTGGAACAGTGCAGAGAAGTAGATTCTGTATCACCCAGCATCTGTTGCCTCAAATAACAATTGCTGGGGACTCGTTCACCCGTGTACTCAGAGGTGCTGTTTACATGGCATGTGATTAATTACTGGCTAGTTAGTGTAAGCAGTCTGTCTCAGTCCTTAATGGTACTGAGGTGATTAACTTCACTTTTAGACTGCTGGCTGAAATGCATTTCCAACTTTGACCTAGTAATCTTCTGAAATCTTGTTGCCAGAACCTCCTACAAAGGAGCAAGGAAAGGAAGAAGGACCAGGGACACATGAGGGCTGACCTGGTAATTTCATTCGTCCAGCATGCATGTGTGTAATAGATTACCACGACATCAGGCTTTCTTCTAAATGAACTGTTTGTAGAGACAAATCTGCTGGTTTCTAAACCTGCCTTCCCTTGTGATTGATCTTGTTTTTTATTCTCCATCAAAATAGCTTGATTTCCCAAGTATTTGTAAGTAGCTACCATTAACTGCCACCAGAACCTCACAACAGATTCCTATCGGAAGATGAACCTCATTTTAAGGAATGCATTTGTCATATAGCAAAACTAAAATGACAACCCTGCAAGAGCCAAAGCTTGATTGCACTGAAATGGAATGATAGATCTTTGACTGTATTGTGTATGTCTCCTGTGTTTTAAACTGTCTTTGCACGTTACAAGTAATCCGAGATACGGCTTTGTGAAGACAAACTTAAAAGAACTTAACCTTAAAGGTAAACATTTTTGCTTCCCAACTCTATATCAGTATTACATTTCCTCACAGCTTTTAGCACTGACAGCACAGGATAAGGGAATAATCTCTGCCTTTGAACTCTCTATTTAAAACCTTGTGGTTTGGTTGCCAATTGAACAGCTATTCCCTATTGCCCCACTGCCAGGAATTGTACTCTACTCTTGGAAATGTATTTTTAAACCAGTGGTTGCAAATAATCCATTCTGATGTCATTAGGTGTCTCTTTCATACTGCAGCCCTTAAGAAGCTCCATGTTCTATGTCAACATCTGGAGCAACATGATAGACTCAGTAGTCTTGACAGTGCTATTTTTCTGATTTTGCTAGAGTTTGTATGCTGCCAATTCAGATGTCTCCAAACCAGCAAGAACTCTATTTGAAGAGAGGTAGCTTAGTTGAGCCTGCGGGCTTAGTTTTACCTTTGTTTAGAAAGAAGTGTGTGAGATGAAATTCATAGCTACAAATCCCAAAACCTAGGCAGTAGTTCTGCGTTATCTTCATAGGTTAAGCTCTCTTGTTTAATGTTCCATGAGGCCTGGGAATGAACATTACACTTTGTTTCAAGGCGAGAAGGAAATCTGAAGAGTTTATGAGTTTTGTGAATATAGGGGAAAAAATGACTTGCTGCTTTTTGCTCTCTTGGCTTCACCTTTTAGGGTGATATCTGCCGAGACTTGAGCATTTCTTCGCTACAATTGCCCTCCTGTTACATACAAAATAATCTGCCTGGAGGTTAAATATGCAGATCTGTCTGTAAGGGATATTCCATTAGGTTTAAAGTGTTCCCCATGTCTCCGTCCTTGGAGATATTCAAAATCTGGCTGAGTGCAGCCCTGAGTAACCTGCTTCAGCTGCCTGCTTTGAGCAGTGGGATTGCACCAAGCAATCTCCACAGCCTCTTTCCAACCTCTACTATTCTGTGGCTATTAAACTCCCAAATTTTTAATTTGACCCACTTCTAAAACAAGAGTTTTAAACAGGGCGGATTGGTGCACTGCCTTTATCAACATCCACAACAACATACTTAATGTAGAAGAGAAAGGAAACATGAATACTTCCCCTTTCCAAAATATCCTTATTTCTTCTGCAGCCAAATGTACTGGTCTGGAGAAGCTATTGGCGTGGCAGGCCTCCAGTCACATACTGCCAGGGTCAACTCTGAGTACTGACTCTTCTTGAGTGTAGCCTAATTGGAACAGAAGAATTTTCATGGCCGTGTGCTGTTTTTCCATGAGTGGATTTCAACTTACATTCAGTGGAAGAAGCCAAAAGAGCATGCTGAAAGTTTACTTGCTGAATCCTGTCTGTGGGAGAGTTTTGAGAGTGATCCATCTTGCCTGGATGCTCCGGCCAGATAGCATCTTATTTGTTTATTTTTTATGTGAAAGAGAGATGGGTTTTGTTCACTTGTTGCTGTTGTCTATCCTCAAGGCTTGCTGAGTTTGGGGAGATTTATTTACACCTAGAATTTGTTGGACCCATGATCGGATTGTAGTGATTATGGGTGCAGGTTGGTATGTGATTTTCTTAGTGATTAGGTGGGAGGGGAAAACAGACAAAACAGAATAGATTGAGTTTGTTTGCAGATGTTTCCATCCATCTTTACCTTGCAGCAAGTAACTGTAACGTAGTATGGTCAGCTTCTCTCACAGATTCTGGCACTGTTTTGTATTCCTCTTGGGAGAGCATCATTGAATAGCAAGGTACCTATCTTGGCCATTTTGATTAGGCCTAACTCTGCTCTTAATTTACTTTATATGTTGTTAATGAAGTGTGGTGTAATTATTAAATGGCTCTGTCCTGCAAGTGAATTGCCATGTACTCTGGAGTGGAGCTACATGGGAGTCTAATGCCTGGATCCCAACATACACACATGGGGTGTTCTGGGTCAAATACTACAGAAGCGTGTGGATACCACTAGCATTCTCTACAGTGTGTCTTGTGAATTACTGAAATACTAAATGTTGAATAACCTTAGGGTTACACGGCATAATCTTTATAGAGGCAAACTCCGTACTTTGTGTTAGCAGCATGCTTTCCCCAAAGGCAGTGAATATAATGGACAGAGGGGCACCCAGAAGCACTATTAACAAGTGGGGACTCAAACTACAGAAGGGACCTCCTTTGCCATTCGGTGAACACTGCCGTGTTATGTTTGTCAGGGACGCAGTTCAGTTCCACGTTTCTTACAGCTGGATGCTATAAGCTTTTTTGTTCTGTTTCTCTAAGATATTAGCACATCTCAATCTATAATTTATAAGAGCTTATAAATGTGCCATCACCTCTGGACTGGATTTATAAAGACATGTAAACACTGATCTTTCTGGTAAATTTAGGAGATCCTACTGATTTACTTAATGGCTACATTTTTGTCACATCCACTGAGTAACCAGGAGACTAATGGAAATGAAGTCACTGCTATGTGGCATATATGGAAAAGGAAAAATCAAGCTTGCTCAGGGCCAGGTTGGAGCAATCCTGAATTATCTATACTGTTAGTGTATCTTAAGTATTTTTAAGAGCAAGTCAGACACACGTTGAATAACTTCTCTTTTGAGATTATGAATTACTGGGCTCTGTAGTACATACTTGGAGCACTGGAGCAGTACTTATCCTTTAAACTCCCTGATATAATGTGGTGAATTCGTTTTACTTGTATAGCTTGTAGTCATCTTACATTCCTTTATTAGCTGCAGGAACAAACACAGATGTGGCATAAATGGCCTGTAGCTTTTCTTTGCATAGTGTCTCTGTGCATTTGGGGGAAACAACACTCAAATTTTATTTTCCAAAGTCAACGTGCAGAATAATTGTGCCAGCAGTTTTTAGTATATTGCTGCTGCACACTTGTGAACTACCAAAAGCATTTTTCTTAATAATAATAATAACAATTTTAATGAATCCATTTCCTGTTTTTCCCAGTAACTTTGTTAATGACATTGTTCCTTTCAGCCCTACACACAAGCAAAATTCCCTAAGTCCATTCTGTTCTTCAGCTTTTAAAGCTGTTATTTTTTAAAACAGGGGAAGATGTAATATTTCTTCCATCCTGGCAAGGAAATGAAGTTTCAAATATGTGAGGATCACTACCCTCCTCCTTCACACCCCACACAACACATATGTCAGTTAGAGGACAGGCAGTTACAGAAATGGCTACAAGATCAGCTACCTCTACAGAGAAAATTCGTCTTCATGAACCTGAAGACCTTGAAAGCTGGTAATTTTATACAGCATTATAAACCTTCAGTAATGTTTGTGATCGTGGTTTAGATTATTTGATTGTGAGTTGGGACATTATTTGTGCATATACTGTCACATCTGTGTATGTACACTAAAATCGAGTTACTGGTTTGTGATGTGTTTCTTTCCAGTCTCAGAAACCTGCATGCTGTTAACAAATGAAGTCTTTTGTTGTATTGCTCCTTTCTCATGGGAGAGTGCTCTAGAACCTCATCTCTTTGGTTTCAAGCATTATGTTGCAGCTTGAAACCTTACACACATTTTAACTATGACAGAAAAGGGACAGGAAGCAGGGAAAATTGAAAGATGTGGGCCACACCATTGTTGTTAGCTTGATGAGCTGAATGCTCCTCCTGTACCTCTTTGTGAGAAAGAACTGCGTGCACTTTCAGTTGAGCCTTTTTATCAGTCTCCTAACCAGTGAAGTTAACATTACATTTCCTTTGGAAAGTGTGCTGCAGCCAAATATCATACTTGCTTCTTTTCCACTTTGTCCAGATGGGTGTTTGATGGCCCTGGGAGTGTTTCTACTTGTTCCTATAGTTAGGACTCGAGGTTAGCTGATTTCCCACGGCTTGAATCCCCCAAGAAGCTCGCTTAGAGGTGAATGTGGCTCTGCTCTCATCGCTAACAAATGCACTGTGAAACATTAATAGCCTGTACTGGGGCATTGTGTATTCCACTGAATGCATCATACTTGCACAACATAAAACTGAAGACCCTATGCATGAAAGACTGCTTATCCTTGATGCTGTTCAGCTGGGAAAAGGAGTGGTGCTGAGCCTGAATACTGTACCATATCAGAGCATCTGCCTCTGGAACAAAAAGGAGCAAATTGTAGTTGGAGGAGGAAGGAGCTAGGGTGGGGGGGATAGACAGTGTTCATGTTTTTTAGCAAATGGGGGATGTGATGGCCCTTTTTTGGGACTAACTTCATTTTTAACTGTATATTCTGTAGAAAACTAGAATGTACAAATAAAATTAATGGAATATCAGGAAAGGGGCAAAACCATACAATGTTCATCCTAATATTAGGTTCTCATATTAGAGAACCTACCTGGCCAAATTACAGCAATAGTGCTTCATCACATTACGTGCATCTCCTTGCAAAAAGAAATAGCAAAAAACCTGAACTCTGCCACCTCAAACCCAATTACTTCACAGTCCTGCCTGGGACACAAACAGCTGTATACATGGGGAGGGATACAGGAGACAGGGAGCATATAAATATCAAAGATATCATGATATAAGAGATGTTTCTCTTTCTCTATAATGACAACTACCACATCCTCTCTTTCGCAATGGGATTTGGGCTCATTTGATCCTTCAATATGCTGGTTTAGAACTAATAATTTTGGGTTTTTTTTCTGCAGACCTACCTTGTGCTCTGGGTCACCCCAAGGACAGAGAATCACCAGTGTGAGGGCAAGAAAAGGGGTGAGAGTATGTGGCTTGGGACAGGGTGCAGGAGCGTTTCCAGAGACAGATGGCCACCGGATTTGAGACCACACCACCCATACTGTACTGATCTGGTGAAGGGGTTTATTGCCCAAGGACTTTGATTCTGGCTCAGATGCTGAACCCTTCCATTTGCCTGAAACTGCTGAGCTTCCCTGGCATCTTTCTTCCCTTACAGTAGATATGAGAAATAGTCATGTTATCAAATGCTCTCTACAACAACCTAAAAGGGGGCTATAGCGAGGTGAGGGTCTGCCTCTTCTGTCAGATAATAGTGATAGGAGAGGGAATGGGCCCAGGTTGCATTAGGAGAAGTTCAGATTGGACATTAGGGAAAATGTATTCTTCAAAAGAGCAGTGGTGCACTGGCACAGGCTGCCCAGGCAGGTGGTGGTGTCACTGACCCTGGAGGTGCTCAAACACTGTGCAAATGTGGCACTGAGGGACATGGTTAGTGGGCATGGTGGTGATTGGGTTGGTGGTTAGACTGGATGATCTTAGAGGCCTTTCCAACCCTAATGATTCTGTGATTCAAATTGCAGTGGTGGTTTCCAATCTAATTAGGAATAAATTCTTTACATTACTTCAGTCTTCAAGTTGGACAAAAGCTGCCCTTTTTGATAGCGGTGTAAACATCAGTGTAACTAATGGTAATATACAAACACTGAATTGTTTACTACTGGTGAGCAACTGTAGAGAGAGGGGTTTCCGAATGTTGAAAGCCTCAGGCTGCTCTATCTGGAATGGACCTTTTAGTAACCATGTGGAAGGTTGTATAGGAGCGCTGAGCAGGCTTCCATGAAAGAAGCTGCTTCACACTGACATTCTGCCACAGTTGCTGGTCTCCCCATGTTTGCAGAGCTGTGCTGTGCTATCAGTCAGCAGCAGACTAAGCCTGAAGGCAGCAGCTGAAAAAAAATCCTGAAGGAAGTTTTTCTTAATTTCAGTTTTTTTCTTCTTAAATGTACTTTCTGATTCTGAAGTTACTACCTAAGTTGGCAGCAACTTCTTGGTGTTTCTTGCTGAAAGAGTATCACTGTTGCCTTCGGTCTCTTGTGCCCTTTCTTGCTGCATTTAAAAGCATTTTGAAAAAAGACTGGTCTGGCTGGTGCTCAAATACCAGATGGAGGTTCATATTACGAAATGAGGAATTATGGAAATTCTTCAGTTCGAGCCCAAAGTCCAGAATTGAATTGTCTGTCAGTGAAGATCCTGGAATTCCCCGTAAGACAAATTCCAGCCTGCAGAGAGCACAGTGGCAAAGCACAGGGCCTAGGGGCTGTCAGAGCACACTGGACAGGAATTGTTTAACTGCAGATATTTCTCTGTGACCTGTAATGGTGGGCTGGTAAAGTGATGCGTGTAGATGTCTTGCACAAAAAGGCACTGTAGCTCCCGTGATGGGATCTCTCAGAACTGCAGTAAGTGAAATGGATGCTTATACCCTCACCTATCTCTGCAGGATAGCTGGGAAGTTCAGCTAAGGATATCTGCCTCAGACCCCCAGATATCCTTGCAGAGGAATGGCCTTCATCCAAAGAAGGATGGAATTAAAAAAGACTAGATAGAAAGTCCTTGAGGATGAAAGGCAAAGAGGAGCTTTTATGTGTGCTCACTGCTAGGAACAAATTCTGCTGAATGGCATCCTTACACTTAGATTGGATTAAATCTCTGACTAATTCATACCAAGTCTTTTCATGTCCCCACCAGTGCAGCTGTATTTGAGCAGACTGGTAATGTTTGCCTCTGGAAATGATGAGTGCCATCTTATTTCAGAAACTCTCCTTGCCAAAGCCTCAGGGAGAGGAGAGCAAATCACAAAACCGCCTCCACCTCTTTCCTCTGTAACTGATTTCCTAACAGATTTTCATTTGCTCTAGGCATTGAGCTTGGCACTGTGTTTGCTGAGAGAGGCATCTCGTGTGCGTTTGGGGGCTTGAGGGAAATCGTTATCTGGCCAATTGAAACTGGTTCAGCATTTACTGAGAGTCAAATGTCCAGCCAAGTGGGGAACATACTGCGTGGTTACTATTTTTAAGCTATGTAACAGTATGTACAAATGGAGCTAACTTATGTCAAGAACAGAAGGCTCAACACTCTGAGTTTTGCTTTTGCTATGCTCTGAACTCCACCTATAATCGGGATTACCTGTGGAGGTTTTGCTATGTTTTGTAGCGTGAGAAAATGTAACTTCTTGATTCTGCCTATTTGTGATAGAGCAGCCAAAATGCCAGTTAAGTTTTTGCTTGCAACTTTTCCTGTCTCCTGGTAAAAGCTTTCCTGTTACCTGTGAAGAAAATGAATGATGGGTTAGACCCAGGATTGTGTAATGGGGCATTTGATTTGATCAGTTGTTGCTTGACAGTCTTGCAGTGAAATTTATTAGCTGCTAGGGGTTGGAGTTTGTGTTGATTTTATTAATAATCTAATATTTACTGTTGTTGTGATTAGAGGTGGTGGTGTGTACCAGAGTGCAAAGGGTTGGCTGTTCTTACCTTTAGAAGAGGAAAGATTTACATGACTAGGGTTGTCAAGAAAAGTATCTTAAACTCATTCTAAGGTACTGTCAAATCAAGAACTCCACGCTATAAGTACAGAAATGAAATGCCTTGAGGAAAGGGTTTGATAGAGGGTTGTTTTTATTTTTTTTTAATCTATAAGGATTCAGCTCAGGAGACGTGATAGAAGATGTTGTGGGACCTGTAAATGAGAGCTTGGTGGAAGGATCTCATTTTTGAAATAAAAGCGATGGGATTTGTGTGTGTGCGTTTCTCTTTTCTTCCCGTGGTCTAATGAATTGGGATTTATCACTGTGTTCATTGAAGATATTCAGTATCTTCTTTGTTGTCTAGAAGCCCCATGCACAAGTGAGTTCTATCATGAATGCAGGTGTTAACTCTGCAGTGAAACTGCTAGGAGCAGTTCATAGAATCATAGTATATCAGAGTTGGAAGGGACCCACTAAAGGTCATTGAGTCTCTTCCTACTTCCCTTCAAATCCTGTTCTGCGTCCCATTCAGACTCTTTTCAGCCAGTCTTGCTCTTGCTGAGGTACGTAACTCTGCTTTTGCAAAATGAAGTGAAATTGCTTAATAGTATATTATGGTCTAATCTAATGGCTAATTAACATGCAAGGACAAAAGAGACCTGTGGTGGCCTGTGGAGTATCAAGAAGCAACCTGCTTCACTTTCTCTGGATCAAGTTTCTTGACTGCCATTTCTGGTTTAGATATGTAGGGGGACTACACAGCATGCATTTTCATGCACAACTTTTAAGGAAAGAGGAAAACTGAATGTCCTGAGCTGGGCTAATAAGTAGGGTACAAGATATCGTGCGGCGTGATTTTCTTTGGCAGCAATGAAACCAGAGGGAGTTGGCCTGGCTGATGGAGCTTGGCTTTGCTGGCAGTGTGTGTGCTGGGGGCAGTGGCAGATAGAGACGTATGTCTGCGATGGAGAGTGCTGGATAGACCAACACTAAGTGACAAGCGAAGGCATGCAGTGAGTGAAGTCTGGTCCTGTTCTGCAGCTGAGCCCTTGAGGTGTTGCTCTTGGATCTGTTCAGTCAGCAAAAGGAGGCAAGGTCTGGGTTTGAGGTCCAATTCCTTGGGTGTTTTCTGAGCTTTCTGTGTATATTTTACCTAGCAATTATAAAGGCTAAGGTTGCACCCACGGGTTATAGCATGGTCCCAACCCTTTCTGGGCTTTTCATAGAATTAAGCATTGAGGTTTGTTTTGTTTATAAAGTTCAGCAGCCTCTAAATGAAGTGGTTTGTGGGTTGGAGAATTTTTTATGGCTTTTTTATTCAAATGTCTTCGTATAGGTTTCTTGGCTCCCCAATAGTCTTGCAATGTCTGCTTTAGAAAAACAACTCAAAAAATTTTAAGTAGATCAGCTTTCTATATACAGTATTCCTCTGCAGAAACTCGAGATAGATCTATTAAATATCCATTTGAACTGCCCTGTGCAATATGCTTTATTTGTGATGCCTTAGTTAGTTGAGTATGCGTATAGTTTGGAATTAGGAATCTTTTAATCCTGTTTTATATCTCCTTTCTCCCCCTTCAAGAAACCACTTTCCTTTTTTCCACTTCTATAATAGCTGAAAGTTGGAAGCAGCACACACGAAACTTGCTTTTCCATGTACATTTTTAAGGTCTGTAACTGGAATATTTGTTCTTTGGACTGTGAGAGTCTGGTATTTACCATACCCCTGGGGAGGGAGCCTTGGAGTTAGAAGTCCAGGCAGCCACCTGCTTTGACTGGAATAAATGCTGACAGAAATGACAAATTTGAGAATTTGCTTCTGAATGTTAAGATGTCTCCCTTGGTGACCCAAATGAAGGTGACTTTGTTAAGTTCAGCCAAGATTGGACCACGTGCTTCTTTGTGATGAGTAACCTTTGCCTGCCTGTATATGCAGAATTAGATGATGAAAGGAAGATCTGAAGCACATAGGCGGAGACAAGCGCTTGTAATTGGAGGCATGAGCTTCTGTAGTGCAAGC
The DNA here is from genome assembly GCF_026119805.1 of Tympanuchus pallidicinctus. NCBI lineage: Eukaryota > Metazoa > Chordata > Aves > Galliformes > Phasianidae > Tympanuchus > Tympanuchus pallidicinctus. The sequence continues at coordinate 2,637,744 of NW_026294802.1, forward strand.
ACGTACTACATTAGAAGTTAGGCTTTTTTGCTTTCTAGATTTCATATGAAACATTTGATGAGCTCCTTAAAGGACAGTAATTTTTTCCCTCTTGTTGCTTGCAGATCACATGTATCTGTCTTTTTGTCCACGTTGATTTTTTCCTACGTTATCTTTTGTGATTGTTGCAGCTTGTTTTGGTAAAACATTCAGACAGGTCTGACCTTCATTCGTATAATTAAAAGAAAAAAAGTGAGTTTTATTAGATAGTTAGTTTCTTTTGTGAGATCTCTTATGTTTTTTAAAATCTGGGCTTTGTTTGTTCCACCATGCCATGGGATAGCTTGGGGTGATCGGAGTGCTGGCAGAACCTGAAAATCTCAGAGGAGTTGTATTGCTGGGCTGCAGAGGTCTCTACAGTGCATGTGTAGCCTCCAGTCTTCATTCTGCTTTAACTTTCTAGTTGGGTCAGAACAGTGCTTTTTTTCCTCTGATTTCAGTACAGCTTTTTTGAAAACCTTTTTTTTTTTCTTGTGCCATAGCATGTTGGCTTAGAAAGATGAAAATTTGTACTCTGTATGATGTCAAAAGCTTTTATGTCTGGCTGTGCTAAGCCAACTGATTTGGTTTTTTTCTCAATTTGGAATCATAAAGTATTGTGAAAGTGTCATTCCAGTATTTCTTACAGGGCTTTTTTTTATATTGGAGCTGTCCTCAGATAGCATTTGAAGAACTCCAGGAGTAAAGGCCAGCTTGCAAACTAGATAGAAGTAACTTCAGGATGATTTTTCGTGTTGAAAGGTAACATCAAGCTCAGCTTCAAGGCGGTTCAAATGAAGGAATGGTATCCAACCTCCTTACCTAGTAAGAGGTGGAGTAAGAAGCCTCCAGGTGTTTCAGCCCAGCACTAAGATCTCCCTCACCTAGTGCGAACTGATTGTATACTTGACTTACAAGTTATGTATGTATGGCTCATCAGAAAATACCTATGGTCTGACTTCCTACAGGTGTGAGGCATGGTCTTATGGGCATGTATGTAGACTGAGAGCTCCCTGTACTGAAACATGAGGATCTGTGTTTTGAGAGTTCCTGTTTTCTCCCTGGAGTTTGTGAGAGATGCATGAATTTCACCATGCAGGTAACAAATGAAGCCTTTGCTGTCAAGCGTCTGGGAGTTTGGGAGACTTGTAAAGGGAAGCGTTGCACTTACAGGATTAGTTCCTAGGGTTTCTGAGGCAAGGAAGATGTGGCAAACTGTGAGATGGGGGCGAGTCCTTTGGTAGGGTTAGCATCCTCCAGTATTTACCGTGGTAAAATCTGGGAGGAGGTGAAAGCAGAAGCTGGCACTGTGCTGTAGCAGGTGCACCAAGAAGTAATTGTGGAGAAATGTTTTGGGAGGGAGTGCTGCCTTCCTCCCAGAGCAGTAGGCTTGCTGCTGAGCACCTTGTTGCCATATGGTGTATGGAACAGTGATGATGATGCGTAGCTGCATGTCTTTAGTGCGCTATCATGGTAGCGTCTGTACCAGGAAGAACTTAATAGACTTTGTAGGATGCGCATGAACTTCACTATGCAGATAACAAACGCAGCCTTTGCTGCCTGATGTCTTGGGGTTTTGGAAGGCTTTTAAAGGGAAAGTTGCCCATATAATACGCCCTAATAGACACATTCCAAAAAGTTTGTCCTTACAGTTTTGATTCTAGGTACAAGTAATTAACTCTTCTTTTGGGAAATAAATTTTATTTATGGGTAACAACGCGGTTCTTTACAGAATGGTGACAGTTCCATGATACGCCTTGGGTGTCCTCAGCTTCTCAAGCATGCAGTTAACAAGTTGGTTCTAGATGAGAAGGAATACTGCATTGGTTACTGTTGGCCCCATGTGAAGACTTGTGCTATGAGGGGTCTCCCTGGTATGTGGCTGTGTCATGAGTATATTCAGGAACTCTAAGCTAGTCATTCTTGAAGTTTGTTGTGCAGTATGACAGCCATCCAGATGGCCTATCGTTCCTTTACCATGTAATAAGGGGGCAGTTACCTCTTCCTATTCTATGGTATCATGCTTTTTTCTTCTTTTATTGTCTGTGGAGTTTTTGCTTTATAATTCAAGGAAACTGCCTAAAATGGTCAAATACATAACACTTCCAATGCGTAAGATAAGCAGCTTTTCCCCAAACACCGGAAGGAAAATCCCAAGTAGAACATTCTGGGGCATTATTTTTTATCAAAGGAAGAAAAGAAGACATCTGATCTGTTATTTGGCCTCATTTTTGGATGCTGATGTTCACTCCCTATAGGGACCCTGATTTGATCAAAGAGCAGTGTATGACAGAGCAGCAGAGTAGTACATTCGTTGAATTTATGTAGATAAAAGTCTTATTTTGTAGTTCTGATGTCTCAGTAAACATTTTATGGCACTTAAGAAAGGATTAAGAATGAACAATCTACATATTTTTATTCAGTACGTTGATGTGAATTTGGGAACCAAATATCTGCAGATGCCTCTGTGTTTGTTTCCATGTTCTTTGATATAATTTGAATTTCTTTTCAAATTATTACTGAGTTGAGCTTTCTCTGTGACAATCCATGACCTGTTTGTATATGTACTTTGATCATCTTATGAGGAATGGATTCTTGTGTTTGCAACAAGTTCACATCTGATCCCTCTTTCTCTCACTTCTACTCTAGCTTGGTGGAGTTAGAAAGCAGGTAGATGGGATTCATCCCCACATGGTGTGCAGAAGCTCCTCAAACCTGGTTTTGATGGGTGCATAAACAGCAAACATTCCTTGTCCACTGTATTTGCTTGAGTGTTATGAGTGAGAGCAGATCTAAATACCATCTTCAAACTTGACTGTGTGTGGTACTGACATTTCTTTTTTCCATCTGGTCTAAAAGGGAAGCTGCACACAATGGCAGCCCCACCCTTTTGTCCTCCTGCTTTCCCATTTCTTGTCTGCATGATACGGAGCTAAAATAATTGCCAATGCTTTTTATCTTTTCTTGTCAAAGTTGTCCTCTTTTTGCCATCTGTTCCCCAGCCCTTATAGCCAACCTAAGCCTGCACTTCTTGTTATCTGGGATCACTTACAGTGTGATCAGCACACTGTAGCAAAGACCATTTCTTCAGTTTGAGCCAAAAGTATAAATAAGTCAAATCCTGGAAACGAAAGCAGAGCTCCTTCATTTGCTGGAATAAAGACTTTTGTTAGTGTGGTTTCCTACAGAGGGGAGGCTTACTGGATTCAGTCATTTGTCCATCTGCTTTTCAGTTCATCCTTAATAACTTCTGAACCATTTCATCCAGATTTGACAGGGAGTAAAAGTCTTGAAGGTAGTTCATTTCCTACAAGAAAACTGGTGGCTGGGTAGGGGAGAGAGACAAAAATAGGTGTCCCCACTGTCTGCAGCATAGCTTAGCAGTAATCTGTTCTTAGGCTTTTGCTAGCCAAGTTGCAAGTGTGTACTGGCTGTGGTACTACACTAATCTCAGAGTTTCCAGAGCACTTTACTGAGTCTTAGGCAGAAGGTAAGGGGCCACAGAGGGGAGACAGGGGCAGGGGATGTTGCTGGACAATTGGAAATACTATGGAAAGGATGAAATCAATGGAAATTGGGGCTCTTGGAGCTATCAGTCATTTAGATTTCATACAATACTGTAGTTTATTGATCACTAGCCCCTCAGAGGTTTGTCTGTCAAGGGTGCATCTGCACTGTTTGTCTAGCTGTGAAATAATCAAAATGTAGGAAAATACTGGCGTGGTGCTCAAAAGATCTCAATCAGAAGTGGCAAATGTTTCATTTGCTCAAAATGCTGTTTTGAGCCAGAAAGAACAATCTGTGAGTTTAGATGGAATTAAGTCAATAGTTACTGCTGGAAAAAAAAAAAAGTAAAAGAATGCTGGAAAATACATTCCCATACCAAAATATTAAACTTTTCCAGGCCCAAAACATTAGTTGAGTGAGCACTTTTAACAAAATCTGGATTGAAAATGGTAGGAGGATGATTCCTGTACGGGAGGCATGTATTTGGGATATAGGATTTGCAGCACTGCAGGAATTTGAATTTGTGTAACCAAAATCGCAGTGTGCATCGCTTGCAAAATCCTTTCCTATTTCTTCCATTTGATACAAGTTGTGAGTTTTGCAGGCATCTTTCTTTATCATGCACGTGTTTGGTACAATATTCATGTGCCTGTGGTGACTGCAGGAAGGGGAAGGAAGCACCACCTGGAATTATTCATCCTTTGTTTCTGTTCTTCGTTGGGTTCTTTTATCCTGCGCAGGAGCAGAGATCCTGAGCGTACTTTCAGCCATGAGTCAGTAACAACCCCTTGCTATTATTGTAAATAGCAACATGAACGCTGCTTTTGCATGCATTTTTTCACAGACTTTGTCTTTCTTTCCCAGCGCTTCAGCCAAGGGATTTGCAGAGCTTCTGAGTCAGCAATCAGCTGCCTCGAGACAAAACATGCAGGATGCTGCAGACTTGCAGCAGGGCCAGCAAGGCACACAAATACCCTGGAAATGTGGCAAATAATTCCTGCCTGCCCTTGCTTTGCCTCCTGTAATTTCCGTGCTCTCTGACATGTTGCTCACAGGTTCTGAGGGCTTTGGGTGTATACATCAAGAATGCAGAGTTTTGAGGAGTGACTAATTACAGTGACTGAAGCCTCTGTATTTGACCTGTGGGCATAACTTACCTAACAGCCAGTGTGAGATGGGATGTAAGCAGAACAGCAAAATTAATGTGCTGCTCTGGTTGTGCTTCACAAAGTGACCTGCTTTTGCAGGTCTCTCCTGACTTGGCCATCCTTGAACACAAAGCACTGAGTTCCTGTGGTGACAGAAGGCTGGGTTTTAATTCACAGATCTCTCTGCACAGTGCAGAATCAGTGTCACTTTGCTCCTTTTTTGAAAATACTACAGGATTCAATACGACACAACAGAAGGAAGAGCAGGAAATGAGACTCAGGCTGTCCTTGCATCTGGGTGTATCAGTAATAGTCTGTGGACCAACCGGCTTAAATTGCCACTCAGCTGCATTTAGGCTGTGTAGTTTCTGAGGGTTATTCTTAAGAAGTGCTGTATCAATCATCTGAAGTGCTGCTGTAGAGGTTTTGGGTGGTAGAGTGTCAGGGGTGGGGGAAATGAGCAGAATACTTGAAGAACTGTGCTGGTAAATGTGGTGTATGGATTTAGACTGCAAGTATTTTATTTCCTCTCCATTATCAGATGTACTGAAATTGCTGCTTCAATGTAAGAGGAGATTTTTTAGGGCTCTTTGTAGCATTCTTGGGAACAGGAGGTGCAGACTTAAAGCACCAAAGCATGGTGGTCCCCCTTAGGTGCAAGCCTGAACCGCACTTGGTAGTGAAGTTAAGATTAAAAGTAAGGAAAGAAGTTAATTCCGTACTGCTTAGTGAGCAGTACTGCTTGGACAACATCAATGTCCATCAGCTATGTAGAAAAACATCCTCGTCTGTGCTGAGTCCTCTAAGGCAGCTGTCCTAATAAAGTCAGAAATACACTGAGTGGTATAACTTGTCGTTATGCTGTGGCTTCTGCAGAAACTTTGAATTTTATTTCTAATACTAAACAATTCAGGGATGTATGTAAGGGTTTCTGGGTCTCTTTTGCTATTTGTAAATGTAATCAATAGATGCCATGCTTGGCTGGGAAGCAGGAGTGCCCACATAAACTGCTGTAGGGCTGTCCTGGCGGAGGGGAAGAGAGACATGAGCTGTAATGTTTGCCTTGGCTTCCTGTCTGCTGGAAGCGGGAAAAGAGCTGGTGAGAATCTAAAAGCTTTTATCCGAGTCCACATACTTCCTTTTTTACCTTAATGCCCTTTGCAAAAAAAAAAACAAAGGAAAATGTACCTCAAAACTGTTTTCTTTTCCACAGTTCCAGCATATGTTCCCATGCTACCGTCCTACCTGAAGATAAACAGAAATATTCTTTCTTAGAGTAATTGTTTATACCTTGTTTGTATGTACGTGTTCATATGTGTATGTGTATAAAAGAAAGATTGATTTTATATATAAAGTGGAATAGCTTTTCTTTAAAGAAAATTGTTGTTTGTATTCTAAACAATTCTGTACTTCTGTGGGATCCCAGGAATGCAACTAAGAGTAGCAGACTTCTTGTCAGCGTATTTCATCTGCCAAGGATCCCAGCTACCACCTGAAATGTGGGGATGTGCATATCAAACAGTGTTGAAAACCACAGAGGAAGCAGCCTGAGAACCCCACATGGATAGTACTACAGCCCCATTTCTCTCCTGGGCTACTTGCTTACTGATACAGGAAATGTCCCCATGGGCTCTAGGTGAAGAGATATTTATACTGCTTGATGCAGCACAGGCCAGCATTTTTTTCCAGTCTTGACATTGTAAGCATTTGATTGCTCTAAAGTTTAACCTCATTCTAGTACTGCAGTACCATCATCGTTTTTGTTATGACAGGGCACAGAGGCAGGCCTTCAAACTCACAGGTTGTATGGCTCAGGTAAACTATTTTGTGCTCTGATAGAAAGGACGTGTCCCAGTGTCTGAAGACAGGCTGTGCTTCAGTCAGCTCAGCAGGACTGCCTGGGGTATTGCTTAGTTAACTTATTTAGGACTGATGCTTGCTTTATTTGTTACTGAGAATCTGGACCTCAGCTCAGACACAGAGATAATTTTGGAAAGAAAAAAAAAAAAAAGAGCAAACTCAGTTACATTTTTTTTCTTTTTATTTTATAGGTTAATAATGCTTGTAAGCCAGAGGTGAAAGTGGCTCAGCAGAGCAACACTGGGAAATCTGGCAGACTGGAAGAGAACCGCTGCCCTGCAGGGCAGCTGCCGAGCGTGAAGCATGGAGGAGAGTAAGAACGAGAAGGTGAACCAGGCTCACGTTCTCTTCGACAGATTTGTCCAGGCTTCAACATGCAAAGGGACTCTCAAGGCTTTCCAGGAGCTCTGTGACTACCTAGAACTAAAGCCCAAGGACTACCGTTCTTTCTATCACAAACTCAAGTCCAAGCTAAATTACTGGAAAGCCAAAGCCTTGTGGGCCAAATTGGATAAAAGGGGCAGCCATAAGGACTATAAGAAGGGGAAAGCATGCGCCAACACGAAGGTAAGGAAAGTGATCCTATGTAAGAGACTTATTTGTGGGAATAAAAAAATAAAAAATAAAAATCAACCCACTAAAATACAAATGCTGTGGAAACTCATACCAGTTCATTTAAAGGATTGATATGTATGGTATTTACTGCTTTCACTCACCTTCTCCATTGTATTTTACGTGTCTTGTTGTGAACTGATATCTGTGTGCTACATACGCCCTGGTTGAACTCTGCAGTATGAGCTTTATTTTTCTATTTATTCTGTTACTGAAATACATTTATGTCATTCATCAAAATGTTTATGGAATAAGTTATTTTCTCAAGTGATCATATAGTTTTCCTTTCAAAAAATAAAGAAAGATAGTATGGACTATGAGAAAATTAGAACAAGATTCTCCCCTCCTTCATTTAGGACAATAGGTGCTTCTCTTTCCCTTGTACATTAACCTTTCTGCAGAAAGAAGTAATACGAAGAATTAAATACTAGTTCCTATAGAAGAGAACTGAGAGGGAAATATATCCTATTTGGGATATAATGGGTCATTTCAGATATATGGACTCAGGTTTACTTTCAGCTAGATATTAGAAAGTTATGTTATTTCGTTGATTGTTGCACTTCCTACTTGCAATTTTTTGTATAGATAAGTGACATAAGTAATTGCTACAATAACACCTGTAATAATTACTCAATGTCAAGGTGCATTGTTCTATGTCTTGTGAAAATAATGCTTTCCTCAAAATGTTCATAATTGTTACATCCAATTATAGATAACAGGTGGGATGCAGATCAACTATGAAAACAGATAAGGCAGATAAGTAGTGTTGGTCAATGGAACTCACGCTGAACTGGGTCCTACCAAAGGAAGGAATGGGCATATTGCGTATCAGCTCTCTTATGTGTGGCAAGGAGGGAGAGTGAAGGGAAAGAGGAAGAGGAGGGAAATCTTATTTGCTAGTGTTACTGAGAAGCTGCTGGTGAGATGCTCTTTTGAAATGCAACTAAAAAGGGTGGATAAGTTAAATAAATTCCACGCTTACCCATGTCCCAAGCCAGGAACGTGCAGTACTGTTGATTTGAGATTCGAGTCATTTTGAGTATTGAAATCAGCCAGCTGAGGGGAAAGGAAATTGTTTCAAAAATTATTTTTTGTTAGTACATCTTAAAGAATACGTACTTGTTATGATAAATGATTTTTGTATGCCACTAATTACAAACCTTGTTGCTTTTTTATGTAAAGAAATGATATTCAAGTGTATTTTTTCATATTTTTCATATATTTCTGTTAATTACTTGCTTCTGACCCTAACAGCTTCTGCCAATAAATTTGTAATTCGTAGGAGGTAAACACAACTATTCAAAGTGGAGGCCTTTTGAGAACTGATTCATTTCTGATTTGATGTTTCCCATCTCACTCAGTTTTATATTCCTAATTTTTAATGTAATTTGCAAACACTGATTTAAACAAAAAATACAACACAGAAATTAAGGTGGGTGTGTGGAAATGACAATTTAAAACAAAGATCAAATTCTACCCATATTCTTAAAACTGCTGTCAGTCATTTCTTTAGTAAAGTCAGCTTCTGTACTTGATCATATGAAGATCTCATTCTCTAGAGTTTAATTGCTGCTTTTCTATTTAAAGTCGTGCTGGGCTGAAGCGTCCCAGCCAGACCAGATACTTGGTGCACATGGCCAGTGTCCAGGTTAACTGGAATTCAGATGGTTGGGGGTATAGTTCATGAAAACAAGACTTGGATGTGATGATTTGTCCAAATGTAAATAGTTACCGAAAATTTATATTAGCCCCTTTATTTATTTAGCTTGAGCAGCTCAAAAGAGAACAGAAAGGTAATTCTCCACTTGAGAACTGGAGAACTCAGGATTTGTTTGCATTTAATGTTACATTACCGTGGTGTTGTTATTGGAAACTGAATATAACTTAGATCTTGAGCAAGAAATGATAGTGAGGAGTGAGATTGCTTCAGTGCACAGAGCTGTAGCAGTTGCTTGGAGTCACTGTGGAGCAGAGGAAGAAGGGACGACAGTTACTTGGCTATGATTAAGGTTTCATGCTTATCGCCGCCCATGCAAATATCACAACTTAGGTTTCTACAAGAGATCTGAAACTGGAAGAGTCAGTAGGGGTAAAAAAGGGGACAGAGTCTTTTCTTCTGTTTTTAATTGTGCTGAAAGCTTGCTGTGTTTTATAACAACACCGCTTAATTTTTTTGTAGAGGTAAAAAAAGGTGGCAACCTTTGTCGTGAATTGCTTTGCTGTGTATTGTATTTTAGATCCAGAACATGTAAAGCTAGATAAATTACCTGTTTAAATATGACACACTTGGCTCATTCTCTTACAAGGTTAAAAAATTAAAGACTAAGTGGTGTTTGAGAGTTACACTTAACCACAAAGAAAACAATATTGAATTGGAAGAATGCAGTAGTTCCTAATTGATTATTGCTTTTTTAACAAATTACAACTTGGACACCTGTTCAGAATGTAAGTCTGGTTTTTAATTGCACTGCTAATACCTCAGTGGTCGGGCTAGCATTTTGTATTTATGCCTTCCAGTTCCCAAAGCTACTAAATAAACTGCTGTTATCCTTCCCTTCCCTTTTCTCTGGACTTGTATCTCTGCCCTCAGATTTATATGCATTGTTATCTTATACAGTAGCCTTGTTGAGCATTTGCATGTTAGTTGTTAACTCTTTACTGTTGCAAACTGTACTCTTTTATTTATCATTTAGGCTTTGTATTTGCATTTTCACATCATTTGAAGAATCTGTACCCCAGTGAACAGCAAGTTTAAAATGTGGGGAACTGTACAAACTGGCTTATGGGGACTATCAGAGAACAAAGAGCTTTGTTTTGGGATAGGCTGTGTAATCAGAAGAGTAGGTTCTGATGAAGTTTTAGCATACTTAAGAATTTCTTAAGGAGCTTTGTTTTCCAGCTGTAAGGATTCTTAGGGATCTGGAAAATATTCACGTGGCAGAAATAATCACCACGTTGGTGAGTCTTTACCCAGTGTGTCTGGTTCATAATCAATAGAAAACCAGTACAAAATTGATATGGCAAAATGGACTATGCACTGTATTAATGTGAATACACACATACAGGCCAGCTTTCTCTGTGGACTTCAGTTTCTGTGGGCAGTTGAGTATCTTGGATTTTTATTCTCAAAATAAAATATCTTGCTGTGTTCCTTTGTTTCTTCAGAAGTACTTCCAGCACTGGATATGCAAGTGTTTCTCAAGTCATTTATTAGCCTCTAAAAGTGTTTGTGAATAGAGTGGAGAAAGATGGAGGAAGATGAAATACCTTTGATATGAAAAAGGTTAAAGTGAAGAAAACGTATTTTGATTAAAAAAGGTCTAATTACACGAAATTCAGTTTTACATTGTATTTACTTACCTTGGAGGTTCCTTTGCTTCAATACTAGAAACATCAGCATGGGTATAAGTCAGAGTGCTGTCTCTGCTAATCTAAATGATCATGTGTGTAAAAACTTTGCATTTATCTGCCTGAACCATTGCTGTGCTGCTCAGTGTTGATGAGGAATTTCCAGCGTTCCTGAAGATTTTCTGGAAAAGGCTAACTCAGGCTTTGGGAGATGAGAAGAAAAGGCTACTTCACCTTTTCTTAAAAACAGAAAAGACGTGGTTGGAACTGGAGAGAGAAATATTCTCTCAGAATATTGCTGCTTCAGAAATATTGCTGCTTTCCAGGTGCTTATATAGCTTGGAAAGCATTATGTTATGGTCTTAATCCCTTAAAAGAAGGGTTGAAAATACCCTTTTCCTCTTTGAATCGTACAGTTACTTTGTGTTTGGTTCTTTTGCAGTGTCTGATAATTGGGGCTGGACCCTGTGGCCTTCGTACAGCCATCGACCTGTCATTCCTGGGAGCCAAGGTGGTGGTCATAGAGAAGAGGGATGCCTTTTCCCGCAATAACGTTCTGCATTTGTGGCCATTCACCATACATGACCTGAGGGGTCTTGGCGCCAAGAAGTTTTATGGCAAATTCTGTGCAGGATCCATAGACCATATCAGTAAGTACAGCTGCTGCTTGTCATGGCAGCACTTGTTGAGAAGGGTGAGGTGGCTGAGGCATGGAGCATCTCATGAAAATGCATCCTGCACCTGTCACTCCTCTTGTGTCAGCATGGTATATAACGAAAGAAATAGATTGTGCCATGGCATGATCAAACATGTAATATATATCTTTTAGTGTACCTGTTATCTTTTATATCTTCTGCTTTCTGAGGGCAAAAATTGCCATTTTTCAATTTATTTTTTTCTCCAAAAAAACTTTCCAAGCACGCTAGTGCCCATCAGTCTGTGTTCACCTCAGGGCGTAAATGGAAGTATAAATTGGCACAATCATAGTAGATAAGACTTAACTTCTTGTTCAATGTGAAAGCTGCTCTTTTTTGAGGAAAAATGACTGGTAGAAACAGAAAGGCCCTTATCACTTCAGTCTTGCAACTTGTTCTCTTCTGTTTTCCCTTTATTTTTATTCTTCCAATACTTTATATTGTCTTCTTTTGTGTCTCAGCACAGTTGAAATGTAGTTTCTAGTTGGAGTATTTCTTCATTTCAATATCTGAAATATGACAATGAGGTTTCCTCCTTAAAATTAGTATTATTCCTTCAGATTTGCACACAGTCGTTTTCATACCTGTTACTGACACTGACTTAAGTGGAAAGAGGTGTTGAGTAACTTAATATTCCCTCCCTAACCCAATGGTGTTAGCATTAAGGTACATCTCAGTATTACAAGGTGATCAAATAGCTGGTTACCATCTGTAACAGAAAGACAGTCCTGCTTGTGCTCTCTTCTCTTCCTCTCCAGCAGTGCATATTCTAGTTGTTTCCCTTGTTGCTGATTTTGAGACTGAAACATTAAAAAAGTATTTCCCTTCTTTGAGAAGGGCTGCAGTTTCTGCTATATGGGAGTTTCTTATGCCGTGTTATTACCCACCAGTGCTGCCTGGGTGAAGTGCTGAGAACACAGTGGGAAGAAGAAAGCAACAACTAGCCTTTAAATCAATTTATTAGTAATGTCAAAGGGAGGTGTGTGTACTTGTACTCTTTCCTTTTTCTGCTATTTTTTTTGTCATTGTTTTTTTTCAGGTATCCGTCAACTCCAGCTTATCCTTTTGAAGGTTGCCTTGATCTTGGGAATAGAAATCCATGTCAATGTGGAATTTCAAGGGCTTGTTTACCCTCCGGAGGATCAGGAAAATGAAAGCAAGTAGTGTTGAAATGGGTTGTAGAGAAAGGGGAAGTTATGGTCAGATACATAGACTCTTGCTCCTTAATGTTATGACTCCTCCTTTTCTCATGTTCCATTAATGGCAGTTATCTTCAACGGACTTTTGCTTGACTTCTTTGTAAGCTTACTTCTTTCTAGTAAAATCACCTGAAGTACTTAGCAAAATTAATCCAAGACACAGTAGTTCCTAATGTCTCCTAACATATTTAAGCCTGTTTATTACAATTAAGAAATACCTTTTTAAAACAACTCCTTTATTTGTGTTTACTGAGGATATTTATACCAGCAAATGGTCTTTGTTATGCTTTTTGCATCTTTGTGAAACCTCTTGTCTGATTGCTATGGGAAGTGGTGGCTTGCTTGTCTTTTGGCATCCTGTTAATTGAATACCTAATAAAGGTTTTAGCGTTCCTGGAAGATAATCAGGGAGGGTTTACTGGGGCTCTCTCTGTCTACTGTAGCGCATTCTTTGATATGCATAGAGTGCTTATGAAAGTCAGCAATAGCCCTGTCAGTAATATAGCTATCTTGTGGTATATCTTTACTGACTGTGTAAGAAAGGGTTTATGGATAGCAGAAAGTGTTTTTATATGTCTGTTCTACTATGTGCACTGTTTTACATTGTCATTAATCTGGACTTTATTGACAGGAATAGGCTGGCGTGCATTGGTCCATCCAAAAACCCATCCAGTATCAGAGTATGAATTTGAAGTGATCATTGGAGGGGATGGTAGAAGGAACACTTTAGAAGGTAATGATGTGTCCATAATTCACTTTAAAATACAACTAATTCTTAAATTAGAATAGATATGAACAAAAGTGGCATTCAAAATCCCAATAAAAATCAAGACGTTTGACTAGGAAATAAGAAGTCCGTGTAGAAATCTATGCATTTTTCCTCTTCCTATCCACTGGCACAGAAGTCTTTCCCACAATTTTTCCTTGGTTGCATAGTGTTGCAACTCAATTTTGGGAGTAGGAGCTGAAAGCATTGAATGTACAACTGTGTAGTAGAGAATTTTCTCTTACTATTTGTTATGCGTGTTGCAGTTTTAGGAAAAGAGATAAGAAAGAACGGGGATCCTTTTTCCTAACCAAGAACACTTATTTTTTTCAGATGAAGCAATTTTTGCTTTTTCGGTGGAGTAGTTCATAATCCATCAGGTCCAACCTCCTGTATTTTTGAGGGCACTGGTCTGGGGTGTGCTGAGCCTTCTCTGACGCTATGCTCTGTTTTTCAGTGTTGCTCCTTTATCTTTTCTGTAGGGTTTCGCCGAAAAGAGTTCCGTGGTAAACTAGCGATTGCTATCACAGCAAACTTCATCAATCGTAACACCACAGCTGAAGCCAAAGTAGAAGAGATCAGTGGTGTGGCTTTCATATTCAACCAGAAGTTCTTCCAGGATCTACGAGAAGCCACCGGTATGTCGGCAATTGTCAAATTTCCAGTTAAAGCTATTTGTCCTTATTATTACAACTTCTCTAACTCAGGTACCACAATATTTAGTCAGTAAACAAAAGCCGTGCGCAAGGAAGACAGTCGTTTCAGTCTCTCTTTGAAATCTAACTTCCCTCATTTTTACAGCTGTTCTGTACGTCCGTACAAAGCAGATCTGTATCATTCAGATGTGTGTCATTTTTGTTCAGAACTTCTTTCCCTAAGGATTTTCAGGAAATCTGAGCCATTCACAAGAGAAGCCTGAATCCTGAGTTTTGTTTCCTGCATTCCACATCTGAATACAAAACTTAGTGTGATGATAAATATGTTTTTCTAAAGAAATGCTCCGTTTCTGGCTTTGTCGAAGATACAGATTTTAAACTCATTGAAAGAGTGGAAGGAGGCTGCCTGACATTCTCTCTTAAGATCTTCTAACCAGATAATTTCAGTTTACTTTCTTTCAATAGAGCTGATTTGTTGCTTGTTCCTTCATTATCTTTTGTTCTGTCACAAGGTATTGACTTAGAGAACATCGTCTACTATAAGGATGATACACACTACTTTGTCATGACTGCCAAAAAACAGAGCTTGCTGGATAAAGGCGTAATACGACATGTGGGTATTAACTTTTATATTTTAAGATTTGGGGAGATTTTGCTTTCAATATACTGAAAGAACACTCTTCTTGCACCACATTATGTTATTATACAGGTATATTTTAGAACACAAACATTTGTGGTTAATGCCCTTCTGAGGCATTTTCAGCCATTAGAAGTGTTACAAGAATGTTATACCATCCGAACTTGTCAGTGTGGGGGTTTTGAGCATGCTAAGAAAGAGTATGCAGAAATAACTTTTGTTGGCTTATTTGGGCTTTTCATTTATATAATGAAAAGACAGAGTAAAGAAAGTTTACCAGAGTCTAATTCTGACAGAAGCAAATGTAAAAGTGGTTTGTCTGTAAGTGAATGCAAAAAGATTGAGGTCTTGCTCCTTTTGTGTGAAGTGAAAAGCTCAGAAGTTTCTTTGGCTTTTCACACTCAGAAATGCCAGTAGTATTTACAGATTTTTTTGTCCAACTTATACACATTGCTAGGAATGTAAGAATGAAAGGGCAGACCTTTATCAGTGGATTTGTATATAATTTCATGCCCACTTTTATATATATACAACCTTGTGGATTTGGCTGTCTCACTTTTACTCGTTTCTCTTTGTTAGGATTATGCTGATACGGAATTATTACTCTCACGGGAGAACGTGGACCAGGAAGCTTTGCTAAACTATGCCAGAGAAGCAGCTGACTTTTCCACTAATCAGCAGCTGCCGTCACTGGACTTTGCCATCAACCACTACGGGCAGCCAGATGTGGCAATGTTTGACTTCACGTGCATGTATGCATCAGAGAATGCAGCGCTGGTGCGAGAGCAGAACGGCCACCAGTTACTTGTGGCACTGGTTGGGGACAGTCTCTTGGAGGTTTGTCTTTTAGACTTATCAAAGCATAAGTACAAACCATTGCACCTATCACTGAAATATGCGCTGCCTATAGGACAGTTATTATGAGGTGTGCTGCTGTTGATTGTGTAACAAAGTAAGAGATTTGTATGAAGAGTAGGAGTCCTGGGAAAACAGAATGTTTAGTATGGAAACAATCTTGCTTAAGAAAATATGTGCAGAAACGTCTCTGAAATTGTATCTGTTCCATGTGCTTCTTATTGAGGCAATTACACTCTGTATGGGAACCTACTCTAAGCCTGCTAATAATTAGCATTTTATAGTTGGTTAAAAAGTACAGTATTGAAAAGTAGCTTTTAAGGCACTCTAGACAATGAACTGTTGTTGGAAATAGAGGAGAGTTTGGCTATTGGAGCTCTCATGGACATGATGCGTCTGGCTTCCTCTAGCCCAGTGGGAGTAGAGCTTTAAGCTAATTACTGAGCTAAAATTTCACAGCAGATTATTCCCTGACTATATTCTTGATATTAATTTAAAGCTTTCCCTAACTGATGCTTTTTCTTTCTCGTCTCCTTTTTGTAAACTATAACATTAGCCATTTTGGCCAATGGGAACTGGAATAGCGAGAGGATTTTTAGCTGCAATGGACTCTGCTTGGATGGTACGAAGTTGGTCACTCGGAGCAAGTCCTTTGGAAGTTCTTGCAGAGAGGTAATAGAAAAAAATGCTTACATTTTGAGTTGTAATCTAATCCTCCAACATCTTGTCATTTATTCTAGTTCCTTCTAGTATAAATACATAGATAAAATATGAGATACAGATTCCCGCTGTTTTTAGAGGGTGCTTGTAGCTATAACTGAATTAAAGAAAAATGTCCATAGCAGCTGATAAACTGAAGTATATTAATAGAAGAAAAGTAAATATTGCAGCTGTTCTTGGTCCTAGTGGTACAAAACTGATTAGGTGGAGAGTCTCTTCTTGGTGTTACTGGTAACATAGAGAAAGTGAGCCTAACTTACTGTCACAAGAATTGCAATAGCAAACCAGATGAAGGTGCCTTTAAAAAGAGAAATAAAAAAATGTTCTCTCCCTTCTTATCTTGTAAATATCTTTTACAATTTTCTCTCAAAGAAGCTACAACCTGTTTTTTATTTCAGATAATTATTCACTTTGTTTCATGTGAGCCAAAGAATGTCTTGTCTTTTTTTCTTTCTTTGAGTATCATGTTCTTGATGTTTTTATCATCTTTTGGTGAGACTTGTTCTGGTGACATAAGGTCATTGCTTAGAATCAGACCTTGAGTGTTTAAAAAATGGAGTTTAAGCAATGTGTAAGAACCTATTTTAAACAACTGCAACTTCTATTAGGAGCTGTAGCATAAATTTTTAAACTCCATGCTAAATATTTAATATTTTGCTTTTTTAATTTTGAGAAATGGTGAAGTTAATCATGTTTCAGTTGTTGCCATACATTATTAGACATTTGCAGAGAGCAATAAGATCCCTCCTCAGCCTTCTTTCCTTCACGCTGGCCAAATCCACTTTCCTTAGCCTCTCCCCACAGGCTGAGTACTCCAGTTCCCTTGGTAGGACTTCTTTCTGAGTCATTTTCAGAGTGTCAATGTTTTCCTGTGCTGGGGAACCCCTTTAGTTGTGGTCAGTGTATTATTCTTTCCTTCTGATTTTTGGAGTTGTATTATATTGCAAATTTAAATATACATATAAGAATTTTTAGCTATTGAAGTTTTTTCTCTTCAGAATTGATTTAGCAGTATTAATAGCGTTGCATCTTTTCTATTTAAAAAAAAACTCAACAAACACAAAATAAAAAGATTATTCTTCTTTTTCCAAGGGAAAGCATTTATAGACTACTGCCTCAGACCACCCCTGAGAATGTGAGTAAAAACTTCAGCCATTATAGCATTGATCCAGCCACTCGGTATCCCAATATCAACGTCAACTTCTTGCGACCACAGCAGGTAACTGGAGAGAAGTGATGCTTCTGAATGTTTGTATTCTGCACTGTCTTTTCTTATGTGAAACTGTGCTAGTATTTTAGGGATAATGACCTGACTGTGGTGGTAGAACTTGGAAGCAGTGAAATGCAGAGTTGACCTCTTTACTAAATTCCTATTTTGTTCAGAGTTTTGAAGTCTTAAAAGTGTGCTTAAAAATTCAGTTGTATTTTTGATTTTGCCTGCGTTTTCTAGTGCCAGTTTATGATTGCAATCTTGTACCCACTGAGCAGCATCAGTCAGCTAGACTGTTCAGTACTGACAAGTTGTTCCTTGTTCAGGACTTCCTGGGCTAGAGATTTCTGTTACATAAAAATACTTGTTCTTTTGCCTTGGGATAGCTGCTGCTCATCCTGCTCTTTTCTGTATCCATTGGGTACGCAGTGTGTTGGTAACTTGTAATTTTCTGTATCATTTTAGGTACGCCACTTGTATAATACAGGAGATTTGAAAGACATACACCTGGAAATAGAGAATTTTGTGAACTCCAGGACACCAAAGCTGACTCGGAATGGTAGGCCTGGTTACTGCTCCATTCCTTTTGATATTCAGATGCCGCTTCAGTGCAGCGCACGTAGAGTAACAGGGCTGTGCTGTATTGTTTAGCCAGCTTCTTTTGGTTTAGATAAAGCAATTATTTTGTCAAAAATCTGATTTTTTTTTTTCTAGTCATTCAAGTTTCAATTAACGTGCAAATATACTTTTATTTGCCTGATTTCCCTCCTTTATAATGCTGTTAAAATTTTAGAGCATATTTCCTTATACAAGCATTTTCTTCATTTCTTTTATCCTATAAGAATATCCTTACTATAGTACATATACTATATTATAGTATATACTATACTATAATAGTATAGTATATAGTATATACTATACTATTCTATACTATAGAATTCACTCTAATCATAAACCCAAAATTCTAATAAAAATAACAGAAGGTATGTCTATTACAGTCTTTCATGGTCATACTTTTCTTTAGTTAAGAAAAGCTCATCTCCTAGCTTAATTAAGTGAAACATCACTTTACTTGCATTATTCTATCCAGATGGTGTTTGGGGACTCCCTCAATAGTGCTTTGCTACTGAACTTCCTTTTGCTGCTCAAAATCTGCGTAGTCTTTGGATATGTTCTTTGGCCTGCAACCATATCCCTTTGGGCAGTAATCTTGTCAGATCTTGCAGTAAGGCAAGGTCAAAATAGGTCAGTACTTCTAATGGAAAGCTTTCAATAGAAAATAAAGAGTTGCAAAAGTACTTTTGCAGTTCTTCCATTAGAAACGCTGTATCTGGGCTTCAGAGAATATTGTACTACTCTATAGTCTTTAGGTTGTGTTTAAAACAAGCCTTTGTGATTTTCTTTATAATTATTTGGGCTCTTTTAGGGTGAATTGTATGTCAAATTATAACTTTGGTAGATACTTTTTAGTGAATGATAAATCCTTTCTTGCACCTAAATTAGATGTAATAGTCTTTAAAAAAAATGCTACTGTTTAGTTGTGTCCCATGCTGCCCATTGTAGAAGGAGCTTATCCTTTGCATGAAAAGTTTTGTTTGTTGATTTCTATTTTTTATGATGTAGTTACAATTCAGAAAAGAGATTTTGTGTATTTCTACTTAACAGCATGATTTCTTACAGAGTCTGTAGCTCGCTCTAGTAAATTGCTCAGTTGGTGCCAGAGGCAGACAGATGGGTATGCTGGTGTAAATGTGACAGATCTCACGATGTCATGGAAAAGTGGCTTAGCTTTGTGTGCCATTATCCACAGATACCGCCCAGACTTAATGTAAGTAATTTGCTCTTTTGAAGATTTGGGGAGAGCAGAACAGTAGTTTTATTTCAAACTAGTACTACTGAGACTGAGGCAATGCATTTGTGACTAATAAAGAAATGGATTGAAATGAATTCAATTAAGCTTGATGGAAGCTAATGTACAAGTGATTCACCAGTGGAGTGGAAGGTTGTAATAGCTTAATGAATATGAAGGTAAACATGTTGTCATTTTCCTTTATGGATGATTTGACAAAATGAAAGTTCGAATTGGTACAGACTAGAATGCTTTATTGTCAGAAAAACTCTTCTCTCTGTGGAATTAGTCAGGAACAGTTGATGGGCTCAGAAAAATTTCTAGTGAACAAGTCTCTACACAGGCCTTCATAATCTCCTTTTTGACAGTAACTCTTTTTAAAGTTGAGGCTGCCCCTTATAGAAGTAGTGACTCACTGTCTGAACAGAGAGGTTGTGCCTGTAAACTCTGTAGTGGGTAAAATAGCTACCCCATTCTAGAACAGGAGAGCACTGGCTGGCAGAGGTACCAGTAGGTCCTTAAAAGGGAAAAAAAAATACTCTTTATTAAAAGAGTAACAAATAAAAAAAGAAAGTTTGAGAAAAGTTCATCAACCCTACAATACAAAATAATTTGTTGGCAAGTAAATTTGAGAGATTTAAAAAAAAGCACCTGAATCCTTTCAGAAGACTGGTTTCCACTTGATTCATTGCACACCCTCTTCCTGCCTGTTGCAGAGACTTTGATTCTTTGGATGAACACAATGTGGAGAAGAATAACCAGCTGGCCTTTGACATTGCTGAAAAAGAGTTTGGAATATCTCCCATTATGACTGGAAAGGAAATGGCATCTGTCGGGGAACCAGATAAACTCTCCATGGTGATGTACCTCACGCAGTTCTATGAGATGTTCAAAGACACCATCCCTTCCAGTGGTAAGGAATTTGGTGCAGGTCTATGATCTTTAAAGACAGCTGCAGAATGAGTATGTCTTATTTTCATGCTTTTTCCACGTGAGCGTATAACTTGTTACTCGCTAACTTTATGTAACAAAAAGTTACCTTCTTATTGTTGGTATCATTATTGCTGCTAACCATGTTAGCAATATCAGGAGCAAAACGGGGAATTAAACTAATTCAAACTGATGTCCTCGTAAGTTTAAGGTCACTTCAGTGCTACTAGGCAACTTCTCTGCTTTCTTGCTGTTATTAGGGGTTCATCAGTCTTCATTAATGTGAGATGCCTTGTTAGTAATTTTTTAGTAGGTAATTCCTAATTCTGGCCAAGGTTTATAGCTTTTATTTACCATCCATGAATAGTGAGAGTAACTCTAGGCCAATGAGAGGCAATTACATTCTTCAGTTATAATCTGTCTTTCATTCCTGCCTAACAGAAGCAAAAATTGTCCATCTCTAAGTCTTAAAAATGCAGTAATTTTTTTTTTGTTTGTTTTGTTGGTTTTTTTTTTTTTTTTTTTTTTTTTGTTATTAATGATCTTATAATTTCCTAAGATATTCAAGTATATAATTCTGATGGAAAAAAAGATATGTTTGATAGCCTTTAAAAAATATAGTGTGTTATCGATTAGGAATTATTTCCAAAACTCTGAACTCATTCTATTAATACTGATGACGATGATGCTCTTCAAATATGAAACTGAACAAACACAGTATTCTGGGTCGTTACAAAACCTAGAGGGAGAATTGATTCTGGCAAAATGAAGAAAGCATTATGTTATGTATTTAATAACAGCACTTCAGAAATAATTTCTTGGCATTCCTTCTCCGACCTGTTCCTCCTTACAGATAGTGTGGATCTGAATGCAGAAGAAAAGGCCGCCCTAATTGCCAGTACCAAATCTCCAATCTCTTTTCTCAGTAAACTGGGACAAAGTATATCTCGGAAACGCACTCCAAAGGTAACCATGACAGAAATGAATATGTCTGTCTGTCTGCCATGTATCTTCCAAAAACCAGATGTTCATCAGCTCTTGACAATGCATGACTTTTATAATTGCAGAATTACATTGGTAATGTGCATTCTCAGTTTGTGATATACTTCAGTCTTAAAATCTTGGCTTTTTGGAGGAATTTGGGGATATACTTCAATCAGGTAGACTTTCCAATATGAATGCTAGAAATCCCTAAGGAGGATAAAGGGAAAAACAAACAAACAAAAGCAAACAAACAGAAGCAGCAACAACAAACTCTTTCCTTAAACAGATGGAGAATGACCTTAGAGAATTAATTAGTTGTGTTGCAAAGCTTAAGCGCACTGATGACATTTACCTCAGGCTAGAAATATACAAGAGTCTTTATCCTTGTTTTCCTTCCTCTATTTTCAGGACAAAAAAGAAAAGGAATTGGACGGTGCAGGAAAGAGGAGGAAAACCAGCCAATCTGAGGATGTAAGTATTACAATGAGAAAGGTGTAAAGAAGAAAAATATATACGGTACATTCTTCATTCTCATTTAAATCCTTTTGTTTTCTATAACCAGGTAGGCCTTACTTGAGAATTTCTAAATTAAAATTCTTCTTCAAAGGTTATTCTCTGTTCTATTTGTAGGGAAAATACTTTATTGATGTTTATGAGAATACACTAGAAATGAAATGTGCATTTCCTTCATTTTCTATTTTTACTGCAGTTTACTTTGATTTGATGAGTGCACCAAGAATAAAACTTCATTTAGTAAAGCCATTCAGGAATCGGAAGTTTCATTCATATTGGATCTGTAGTCTCAGTTAGTGCAAAATGCATACATATCCAGTATGCTTCACAAGGTAGTCCTTCAGATCAAGTGCTTATAGCCAAACAGATATAAATGAGCTAAAATTGAATGCTTGGAATTGTCAATGAAGTTGTGATGATATCCATTTGTTTTATGTCAGTGGATTTATGAGGGTGTTTGGTGTCTTTGGTAGGTAAATGTATCAAGTAAGGTTGGAAAAATGAGAAAAGCTTATCAGAGCTTTTGATGGCATACCAAAGAAAATTAAAATGTGAGCTTTTCATAGAATCATAGAATCACCAAGGTTGGAAAAGACCTAAAAGATCATCCAGTCCAACCGTTCACCTATTCCCAATAGCTCCTACTAAACCATGTCCCTCAATACAACATCCAGTCTTTCCTTGAACACCCCCAGGGTCGGTGACTCCACCACCTCCCTGGGCAGTCCGTTCCAGTGCCTGACCACCCTTTCTGAAAAGTAATACTTCCTCATGTCCAGCCTGAATCTCCCCTGCCGTAGCTTGAAGCCATTCCCCCTGGTCCTATCACTAATGACACGAGAGAAGAGGCCGACCCCCAGCTCACTACAACCTCCCTTCAGGAAGTTATAGAGAGCAATGAGGTCTCCCCTGAGCCTCCTCTTCTCCAGGCTGAACATTCCCAGCTCCTTCAGCCTCTCCTCATATGGCCTGTGTTCCAGACCCCTCACCAGCTTTGTTGCCCTCCTTTGAACACGTTCCAGGGCCACAATATCTTTCTTGCAGTGAGGGGCCCAAAACTGGACACAGTACTCGAGGTGCGGCCTCACCAGTGCTGAATACAGGGGAACAATCACCTCTCTGCTCCTGCTTGCAACACTGTTTCTGATGCAAGCCAGGATGCCATTGGCCTTCTTAGCCACCTGGGCACACTGTCGGCTCATGTTCAGCCGAGCATCAATCAATACCCCCAGGTCCATTTCCTCTACGCAGTCCTCCAGCCACACCGCCCCAAGCCTGTAGCGTCGCCTGGGGTTGTTGTGGCCGAAGTGCAGGACCCGGCATTTGGCCTTGTTGAAACTCATCCTATTGGCTTCAGCCCAACTCTCCAGCCTGTCCAGATCCCTCTGTAGGGCCTCGCTACCCCCAGGCAGATCCACACTTCCAGCCAATTTGGTGTCATCTGCGAATTTACTGAGGGTGCACTCGATGCCCTCATCGAGGTCATCAATAAAGATATTGAAGAGGACAGGCCCCAGCACCGACCCCTGGGGAACACCACTCACAACCGGTCGCCAGCTGGATTTGACTCCATTTACCACCACTCTCTGTGCCCGGCCCTCCAACCAGCTCCTTACCCAGCCAAGAGTGTATCCATCCTAATGCAGAGTGGCAGATTTGTTTTCTACAGCCTAGAAACCTAGTACAGCAAAGAGCAAGAGTGGAAAAGGTGATTCGGATGTACTTGTTAAATGTTGATCTCACTGACTGATAGGAGGACATTCCTCGAAGCTACAGAGAAGAAAGACCTACACTGGTGAGTGCCCTGACAGAGAGGAGAATTGATGCTGCCATTGGGAATCAGAACAAAGTCAAGTCCATGGCAACCCAGCTTCTGGCCAAGTTTGAGGAGAATGCACCAGTACAGTCCTCAACATTACGAAGACAGGTAGGAGATGGTCAATAAATCCTCGTATTTTGAAATCATGATAGAAAATCGTGAGTAATAACATGCATTCCTCAAGACTGGATGCTAGTGGTGCCCTTCTACTGCAAAGGCTCCCCTAGGGAGGAGTGAAGGTTACTCCATAGAGAAAAAAGTTAAATTTAGGAGTATGAGATAGTGAACTTCCTAATGAAAGTCCACTTCGTTGTTACTGCCAGTATGATGTTTTATAATCTCATTCAAAAATATCTTACAAGTAATTAGGTTTTTTTTATAACTGCTATTGCTCATGGAAAAGCTGTCCAGGAAAATCCCATTTCTAACCTTTAAGAATTCTAATTTAGTTTCTAATTTGAAGATTTTCATTATCAGGTTGTGTTTTTATGCTTGTGAACTGTGATTAAGTTTTCTACCTGTACATAAGCATAGCAGGTAAATACCTGGGAGGTTCTTCACAATCAGAATATTTATATCAATTCAAATGAGGCTTTCTGACGACTGCTGGTTATTCAGTACAGTATCTGAACTACTGCAACTGCAAGATAGTCATATCTGAAGTTATGTTGAGTCACTTCAAGACACTGCTAGCAGTGCAGTGTCAGCAGTATAAGGCTCAGTATGGTTTAAGTGCCTGAGTTCTTGCTCTAATGGTTACTTCATCTTAATAGCTTGTGTCAAACTCAGAGCTGCTGTGGCCAGATTGCGAATGGGATCTTATCTAACTACTTTAAGTTGAATTTATGTATACATATGCTACATTGCATACCACTGTTAGTAGCACAGCATAATCTCAAAATGGTGACATTTATCCTATTGTTTACCAGTAAAATGTTTCCTTAGCCATTGCATGCTGTCTTGAATAACCAGGCTGAATTGAAGAAAAAATGAAAACAAAGGGACAAAGGGCAGGTCCAAAAAATGTGCATTTCCCCCTCCTTTTTTTTTTTTTTTTTTTAAAATGTCTTTTCCCTTTTCATATATGACTTGCTAAATGAATTCTCCCCTACCCTCTTTTTTTTTTTTTCTTAAATGTTTGTCTGTCTGATTGTATCTCCCATTTCTTTGGCTTTCTTCAAATTTTTGTTGCTGTTGTATCATTCCCCCTTGCTCCCAACCCACTTGCCCTGCAACCTGCATGCAGCAACCTGTCCTGCCTTATCAAGAACGCGTTCACAATCAACCATCCAGCAGACGAGAGCAGGGCCGTCTAGCTCCTATACCCCAGTGGAAACAGGTAAAGAAATTGATTGAATGTGATCTGTTGCCTGCACCCAATGCCAGCTCTCACTGTCCTTTTTTTAAACCAATCCTTTTCCAGCAAAACCAATCTTTATAATGCCAGTCTCTTATTTTTAACAGTTTAATTTATTATGAATAAAAATCAAAGCCTGCCTGTTATGCTTATTCTAGCTTTCTGGGGCTTCAGTGGTTGTTTCATAAGAAACTTTGCCTGCAGATGCAGGTGTTGTATTGTCTGAGATATTTCTTTATTATTCTTGTGGAAAATAATAGAGAGCATGTAGGCAGTTATTGCAGCCAGCGAGATTAAAAGTGTTGTGGAGTCTGTAATTATTGAAGCTTGTCATTAGTATAAAAAGTAAAATTGGTTATTAGTTTTTCTATTCACGTGAAATCTTACATGTTTGCCAGTTAGAAGAGGTTTTTCAGTTACTGTGGATTCCCTTTCTTTGTGACCCAGCTTTCCTTGCCACTTTATCATCTTCATTGTGTTGCAAATTCCCGTAGTACTGTAGTATAAGTGTATTTTAGACTTTCTGCCACACAGAGTGACAGAACATGGATCAAGAGAAGAAAAATCAATAGGTATCATATTTTATTTTTTCTCTGATGTGTTTTGACTCACTGTCACTACTTGGGGTTTTTTTTTTTTTCAGCAGCACAATTCAAATGGAAGGCTTGTGACAGTCAGTCTTCTCAGGCAAACAGGATACCTATCTTACTGCTTGGTCTGCTTCCATCTTTCCCTGTGAAAATCACACTCTTGTTTCTTTAGAGTGCTGAGATATATTTTTCTAGTAGTCATAATTTAGACAAGCACCTGTTTCTTTCTAGTTGCAATTTTATCAGTGCGTACTATGGAGTCAAGAGGAAGAAATCAACACTACTTTGGAAGTTGACTTTTCTGCATGTTTTTGGATTCATGATATACTTTATGCTTAAGGTATTCAGTGCAAGTAGTGCTTCACATCATGGCCAGTGCCAAGATTTCTTTTCAGTGCTATCATCTAGAAGATTTTTTCCCAAAGAAGACTCAAAGCAGGAGAATTGTTGTCATTAGGACTGTCAACATTATGTTTAGTTTTTCTGACTTGTTTATTCTTCTACCTTCTCTTCAAAATTTCCTTTATAATCTAATGAGTATTTTCAAGTGGCTCATCATCCATGATTAAGACAGATTTCAGATTTTAAGAGTGCAACTCCATATAGGGGAGAAATGGTGGAGAAGAATTGTAGACAGCTGTACAATACTGGTATAGTTGATGAGCACTGCTTGTGGTGCCCTCTACCTTACAATAAAAGGAAAACTGAATTGCATTGGTTGTATTTCTCAGTTCAGATGAATTAAGATTTGTGCTTTTGTACTTGGGGAAGATCCCATCCCTGCAGCCTGGAGAGTTGTCTTTGAACCTACTATTGAAACTTTATGAAGGCCTTGTAATCTAGTCTTTATGATGAAACACAGAAGTTCTTATTGTCTTCCTTTTGTAACTGATCAAAGAGGACAAACTTATGTTTCTCATTTTTATGATGATGATTTTCTTCTCAAAAGTAGTTTATTCTTGTTTTTGTTCTTGTTTGGAACTATACAGTTTATTGAACAGGAGAGAAAGAAGTCCTTTGGTTTCCCTCAACATTGATAGCCATCTCCATGTACATGGCAATGTAGGGCAGATCCTTGGAAAAAACAAATTATTGTACTTTTCAAGAGCTTTTTTTTTATTTAACAGGACATTGTCAGCTGTCTTTGGGTACTTTTCCACTCACGATTGCCTCTGAAGTATTTTCTTAATCTTACCTCAGTGAGCTCTACTGTGTCAACAGAAGATGCTTGATTCTTGGTGCGGAGTTCATGCTGGATTTTGCAGTGGTTTTCATCTGACAGTGAAATGTGAAAGAGTAAAAGTGGATCTCCTAGGTGCACAGTCTGCAAAATTAGGATCAAAGTAACAGTTCATGTCCCTATTCCAGAGGTTCCTTAGGACTTTTGGGGAAATGAAGAACATCGCTTGTCTCTATCCAAAAGCCTTTTGAACTGTTTATTCTGAATTCATGGGAGATCAGGAGAGGCTAGAAGCCATCCAGTGAACCAAATAGCCAGTTTTGCTAAGTTGGTACAGACATCCATCCTGCAGGAAGTTGTTGTTGAAGCAGTGCTTCAGCTGACTGCTGAGAGTGCTAATTCTAGCTGCTTAGGCATGTGGAATCTGATAGCTGTGAGACTGCGTTACTACAGTACTGGAACAGCCTTCTATGGTAACATTAAGCACTAGTTACAAAGCTATTCCCTGCACCACAGATCACCAGCAGTGGAATTGGTGCTGGATGCCTGTATGTGTTGTGGAGATGCTGTAATGGAGTGGTATCGCTCCTGACAAACTCTTCAGGAAACATTTGTGTTTGCTGTAAAGAGCTGATTTAGGAAGAGCTGCTCATGAAGGTATGGGAGAGGGTTCTCTTGTTTGGCACAGGTATCAAGAGTTCAGAAGCAGAACCTTCCTTCAGTGAGTCCGCATAACGTATCACATAGTGGAAGCCTTCTATTGAGGAGTCTTTTGAAGAGGAGTAAAGTGGTTTTCAAGGGGACAAACTAGTGACCTGCTTTAGAGGGAAACAACTAATTGCCTAATATTCTTGGCCACAGGTGGGGTGATGTTGAGGTCCTAAGGGGTTCTTGGGAGAAGGGCAGTTTCCTATGCTGTGATTGATAGGTTTGGTCCTGCATCTTGGACCACCTGTTTTGATGAAGGATATGCACCTGCCGTGGGCTATGATCTGCCAATGGCTGACAGATGAATTTTCTTAGCTGTACTTGCTTATCAGTAAGTCTAAGATCTTGCTTTGCTTTAGAGTTAAAAGAGTTATCAGACCAGCAATGTAATGAGATCATAATGGAGAGTGTTTCTGGGTGGTTTGTAGAGCTAGGATAGGGTGGCTTGGTACAACAAAATTCTGTTAAGTCCTGGCAGAATCTGTTCTGAAGGAGTTCTTACTTTCATCACAAGACTTTCTTGCTATCTCTCTTTCAAAGGCATAACCTTGAAACATTAGAAACCTGTTCAGTCTGCTTCTGTGCATTCAGTGTGGCCTGCATTTTCCTCATGAATTGGACTGCAGTATTTTCTTTGTTGAACTATACATTGGGAATGTTCATCTGTACTGTCAAAGCTTGTTCGCGGTACTAGGAGCACCTCAGCAGCACCTAGTAATGAATTGAGATAGTGTTTGTGCACGTGCACGGTAGAAATCTGAGGAAGTTTTTTTAAGGGATATATGTTCACATAAAGTCTGGATTGTGTTTTATGGTATGGTGGTTAATCTCAAATTAACTCCTTGCTGTACAGAAATTTCTTCCATATTGTGTACTACTGCTTTCCGTTTTCACTGCTTTTGGGCAGTCATGTTTTTTGAGCTTCTCATCTGGGATCATGAAGCCATGTAGTCTATCCAGAAGAATATATGACTGCTTGGGTATGGTATGGGAAATTAGCCGATTAAAATGAATCTTGTCCTAATTTTCCAGTTTTCAGCAATTTTCTGCCAGTTTCAGAGATGTCCTCCCAACAAGAAGAGTGTAATGCACAAGCTGAAATCACTGATGTATGCAAAGACATCTGATGTGTTGCTTGTAAGACAGAATCCACATGCTGTATAATGCAGATCTCTTCTGCCTCTGGAGGTCTGATGCTTGTTCTTTTGAGGTGGTTCCCTGAAATATGAGAAAAGCACAGCAGTAAAAACACTTCTCAGTGACTCTGTTATAATTGTGATCTTTGAAGACATGTAGTGAATGAAATGGCCACAGACAGCTGGAGCTGAAATCTCAGTAGAAGAGAGCTTACATTACCAATACTGTTTTTCCTAATTAATTTCTCATTTGAATATGTTGATATGTTTTTGTTTCCTCATTCCTATAGCCGTCTTTGTATTTGCATGTTCAAGAATGGATCTTAGATCCTATATAATGCTATATACTATGATCTGTTGTGGAAAATTACACAACCTTGTGAATATACTGAAATCTGAAATGCAAACTAGGCTGTTGTTAGATGACAGTCTACAAACAGCTGTAGTGGTTGAAAATGTTGCCAGCCTTTCTGCTTGAAATTAGTGCCTTCAAGGCTGAGCGTATAAATGTTCCTCATCCACTTCAGTGCAAAGTCATGTGGCTTAGTTTTAAGCTGCTTGTAGCATCTGTTTGAATTAAAATTTACTTTTTTGCTGAAGGGGAAGAGAACACCCAAAAGATGTTCATGCCATCTCAGCTGTCAGGACCATAATGAACATCCATATATTTTTAGACAGCATGCTGTTTCTTTAAAAGCTATGTAACAGTGGTTCCAGTGGTTCCAGGTACACAAGTTTTTTTTTGTTTTTTTTTTTCAGTGCAGCAATTACCAGATTTGCTCTGGTAGAAAGAATAGGCAGAAGATGTGTTAAAAGACTATCCATAAGAATGACATAAAGAACTATGAAGGCATGTTCTTATGGTGTATGAAAATGAGGACATACCTGCATTGTGCAGTCTTCAAATTACCAGCTGTGTACATATTGCCTTTAAAGCAGCAATATTTCTGTTCTAGTAGGATAGCAAAGAGCAGTTCAGTTTACCTGAGATGGTTTAATATCTGTAAGGCAGAGAAGATGGATTTGAAGCTGAGAACAGAGCACTATGACTTGAATTATGTTGCTAATGAACTGCAAGCAGACTAATTAAGTCAACACAGCGGATATTTTTAAACTCTGCAGAGCACAGCAATAAGCAGTTTTTTTGTGAAGCAAAAAGTGCAGTCCAATTCCGCTGTTGAGAGTTCCAAGTTGCATATTTGTCTGTGAGTCAGAAACGGTTGGTTTAGTTGGTTATTGCTGTAACTACACGTTTATTGGCTGTCTGCAGAAGATTCTGCCCAACAGACGTGATCATGTGAGTACAGGAGAAAAATCTACCTCTTTCAACTTTGGTACAACTGGCTTTAGATCATTGGTAAGAGGTGTGAGCAGAAGATTGCAGT
This sequence comes from Tympanuchus pallidicinctus, assembly GCF_026119805.1. Lineage (NCBI taxonomy): Eukaryota > Metazoa > Chordata > Aves > Galliformes > Phasianidae > Tympanuchus > Tympanuchus pallidicinctus. The sequence continues at coordinate 2,667,426 of NW_026294802.1, forward strand.
CTCCCAGCTTATGCATTCTGGCCTGTCCTCCCAAAGTCAATGAATGGGAATGTTAGCTTTCCTGCCATTATTACAATTTTTTATTTCTTTTTCTTTTTTAAAAAAAGATGAGGAGTAAGGAACGTTCTCGGACCTGCCCCAAAAAAGTGATCATGCTCTCTTCTTCCACTCCACCTTCCTCTCCACCGTATCCCAGACTGCAGGTGATTCCCTCTGCATGCTCTGTCCCTCTCTCTTCATTGCTGCTTGTACAAGTGACTAAATCAATTACCAGAAATCCCATTTATAAATACATTTCCAATTTTCTTTTCTCGTATGTAGATAAGGCTTCATCAAACTCTTATATTAGACACACTTTATAGTGTTATCTCACTATTATCTGATGCACTGGAGATTCTGAGATTTCACTGTAGGGTAATTGGTAATCACAGTAGCCTTCTTCAATTTTGACTTGAAGCGAAGTACAAGTGAAATTGAAGGGTCAAGTCTACCCTTAAAGTGTATACATGCTGCTTAGAAATTCAACGGATTGCTTCTGTCTTAGCAAAAATTTCTTTTTTCTACACAGAAGTTAAATCTTTTTGGAGTAATTCAGAGATGGAGACTGCAAGTTTTCTCCATCTCTGCTTTTTGTTTATACAAGTGTGAGTGAGAATTTCCTCTTTTCTCCATGAAAGTCTTTTAAGTTTACTTGTATGAAGTGCTTTTTTGAACTGTTGTGCATATGCCTGATGTGATCCTTCTGTTTCCCCCACATTCAGTCCTTTGTCTCAAGAAGACTTTGCATTCTGTCTGTCTTAGTCTGGATTCAGTGTAAGCCTTATTCTGCACACAGCATATACATGTGCAGCCGTGTGTACACGTGTATTTGTCTTTCTAGTTAAATATTACCTGAAATCTTTAAATGCCTGTTTGTTTGTTGTACACAGTCATCCTGCTTCTTTCAGTTGTATCTATTTTTGTTTCATTTTCCTACTGCAGTAATAAATCCCACTCCTTCCTCAACCTTGAACTAATCTTTAGGAGATAAAAAGGCAGCTGCAGTTCCCAAGACATCCCATACATTCAATAGACATTACACAAGTAAATTTCTCCAGAGATTGATAATGTTTCTTTTCTGTTTGCCTATCAACCCTATAAACACATGTCACCTTTAAGGAAAGTAGAGAAGGGTCATTTCTTTCTGACCCATATGTACTCTGCCACCTCTCTCCTGTATCAGACTGTGCACCCACAAGATGAATCAGGGCTGCTTGTTGATCTGATTTAAAACTGTCTTCACAAAAAAAAGTAATTATTTTTTTGGCACCCTGTGGACAGTGTGGTGCAAGGAAGGGTTCAGGGGTGCACATCTGGCTAGAATGGGCAAAATCCACAGCTAAGCTGGATTGACTGTAATGGGGAATTGTATTATTAGATATTGTGGTAGCTAGCAGTCTTCCTCTTGTCAAAGTCTTTTTAAGATTTTATAAGAAAACAACAGTTTTTCCCCAAGTTTGCAGATAGAAAAGTGAAGGCAGTGGTAAAATTTACCTTTCATCCTATTAGAGGGCAATCATTTTCCATATGAAAAAAGGAGCTTTCAGTAACTGAGGACCCTTTAGCTGTCTCCCCTCCCTCTCTTCTCCAAGTGTTTTGTTTGTCCTGTCTTTCACTTGCCTACTTCAGTCATGAGAATTTACTGCTGCTGGGGTCCAAATATGTTTTCACTATTTTCTGTGTTGTGTCCCATAGGAAAATTTTTGTGTGCCTCTTTGCTTAAAAAAAAAAAAAAAAGTTTCCTCCTTTTAATTCTGAGGAATATATGCATCCTGTGCTACAGAGCTAATCCAGTACAGCCAGTTGATGCCTTTGCCTTTGGAGAGATTTTTTTCCTTTTATTATTTCTCTGAAGTTGCCTTGGGCCAAGGCCTCATGACAAGTCAGGTGGATCTTTGTCCTTCTTACTCTGATGTCTTTTAAAAACTCTCTCTGCACTGCTAATGGAGTCTTTCTGCCACTTCTTTTAATCTTTTATTTACTTCTTTTGAGCTAACATCACAATATGAGTTGTACTGAGTATCTGCTATCTTTATTGCACTAACTGTGATTAAATGAGTTAATATGAATATATAGAGACTTAAATCTTCCCTATGGGAGCCAAATTATTTTTGTCAGTTTTAGAATATTCTTCTTAATAAAATACTTATCTTTCATTATGACTTCTTTGCTGCTCGCATTGTCAACAAAGTGAGACGAAGTCTATTTGACTAGAAAATTGGTCTGTGATTGTTATTAAGCTCATAATTTGTTGCCTGCAGAGATACAGGGATCCTGGTGCTGGATATCCTGGGGAGCAGAGTCCCAGACAGGAAAGGGTAAACAGCATGAACAAATGGCATGGATGCTGATGACACAATGCCGTATTGGATGTGTGCAATTCAGGAGGCAAATGTACCACGTAGTGAAACACACTTACCTAACGCTGCTGTTAACACGCTGCAACTGCAATTAAGAGTGACTATTTCTGTGTGATGTCCACATAAATGCATAACAAGCCTTCATCAACAGTTTGCTATATGCTTTTATTTTGCCATTATTTGGCACTTGAGCTCTTCCCGTTCTTTTTCTCTTACACCTCTTTATTGGAGTATGCTATGGCTGTAGCAGAACAAGAAGAATTATGTTTTGTGCTAATTCATGCGAACACAGTTGCATTGTGTTCGCTGCTTGCTTTCTGGATGGTTAAACAACTGGCATTCCATCCTGCCTCCTACAGGCCAAAGATGAGGCATTATGTAGTATGGAGACTTTGAAGCCTTCTTATTAATGGAATATTCAACAGGCTGTCTAAGCGGTTCAGTATTATGCAGAAGCATGGGAGAAGGAGAGAGAAGCATTCAAAAGAACGAGCTGATTTGAATTCATATTGGCAAATAAATTGACATTCCAGTAAAGGCTTTTAATGAATGAAGTCATAAATGATAGCCAGCTATGAAACCGTTACAACTTCAAAAATGTGTTCTACACAAAAGGCACTTGTGGGCCGAATGTTTTCTGACAGGCAGTGGAAAATGAATGAGCGTGTGTCTGCAGCGACACAGAACCCACAGCTTTATAATAGGCCCTAGTTTTAGTGAAAATGATCTAGTAGAGAGGAGTAGGTGGAACTGAAAGCAGCTGAAAATAGAGAATATTATTAATGCATTTGAATGGGAAATGCGTTTCTCACTGATTGGGTGTGAACCCGGTTTTCTGTTCTGCTTTGAAGAACAGTTAACAACATGTAGCAGCACTCTGGCTTTTTTGACAGATCAAGCCTGAGATTTCTTCACACTCCCTTGTAAATCCTGCTCCATTTGCTTTTGAATGCTACAAACATATTAGCTGAAGGCTACCTGGTGTTGCAAGTAATACTCCTGCTCTGTACAGCAGGCCCCAAGCCAGGTCTTTTTTCCATGTTAGCAAGACTGGTACGAAGGACCAGAATAGCAGAGGTGTGAAATGTGCCTGGGGTGTGCTGACATGGCAATTCAGACAAGTGCAGAAGCAGCGTTGAAACTTCTGTGGTAGTTTGATTTTGCTATGCTTTGCATCCACCAGCCACTCTCGTTAACCATCCTCTCCTTGGTAAGTACGGCAATTTCTTTTTACATACTACCAGCGTCTTTAAGGAAACTAATTCATTCTTTATGAAAACTGAAATCCATTACCCTAAAAATATGTGTTTCTCTGCAGAAGATCTGAGAAACACAAATACATGCACACTTAGATGTGTAAAGGAAATCCTTGACAAAAAAAGAACTGTGATGAAATGAGTTGGTGAATCAGTTCCTTTTGCATGATAAAGCCACATCTTGATGTAGAGGGGTGGGAGTTCTTCGGATGGTAATGCCAGAGAGCGGCTCTGTGCTTGTTGCAGCAGTGGGAGCGCTGTGAATAGGGTCTAATTCAGCTGTTTTTTTTCTCCTGGCCTGGAAGGTCAACATTTAGCACTTCAATAGAATAGTAATCCAGTACACAATAGAAATGAAAACAGTCTTCAGAGGGGAGCTTCTTTCACTGCTCTGCATGTGAATTTCATACCTTTTGTCTGGCTTTCCTTTTGGGACTTCTTATTTTTTTTTCCCCTCTGGTTTATTTACTTCCTCCCTCCTTCCTTATCTCACAGAGATCTCCTCGTTTATTTTCTGATGACCAAGTGCCTGAGAATGTTGAACAAAGGGCATGTCAGCTGGCTGCCCTCCTGGAGCCCAGGCCTGCAGCGAGGCATCAGGTGACTACAGCCCCGCTGTCTATGAGCTGCTGTACCAGTGGGTCAGTGTGTGGGTACTGCTGGCATCTGGGGTCACACGGCTAGAAGAGCTCAACGAAATACAGGGCCCGTTGCTGCGCACAGTCCCGTGGATAAAAACGAAAGAGCAAGTTTATTTTGTGTAGTATTTTTTATCAGACTTGACAGCTTTTAATAGTCTCCCTGATGAATGCTTCCGTTATACAAAGCACTGCAATCAATAGGGTAGAAAGCAGCCTCCGAGCTTCAGAGCACATGCTGAAAACGAGCTGGACTCCAGATCAAATCATCTCACAGTGCTCGTTTACCAGTCAGTTGCTCCCCAGTTTTACTTGCTGCTGGAAGCAAGAACATGTGCATTTTCCAAGCTTAACTCCTGGCTCTGAAGTACGACTTTTGTGCCCATACTTCTGTATTATTATTTCCAACAACAGAGTTGGTGGCTTGTGCCGATTTTCTTTGATTCGGCTGTACACTTTTGGATTATTTTTTTGTGCTTGATTTTTTCTCCTGTTTGTCTTCTCTGGCATATGGGAGTGTGCCAATTTGAACTGTGGCTTCTTTTGTTCACATTCCTTGCCCCATTTCTGTTTTTGGTTATCTTCAGCAGCCTTTGGCAAACTGGAGAGTACTTTCAGAAAACACTATCAACTTAAGTGATTTTTTTTTTTTTGCAGAATTTATGGTTTTGATTTAATTACGCAAAATTAAACTGTCTTCTTGAGCAGGAGTATAAACAGTCCTATAACTTTTACTGGTGGATATAACTTTTCCAAGCCATCTTAAAGGGAAACATGTAACAAATAAGTCACTTTTAACTACTGTTCTTTGGGGATGCAGTCTTTGCTGATGTGATGATTAAAATCAGTGAAGCTGTTCTCCAGGAAGAGTGAACCTTTGGCTGGATTTCAGATAGGATGTCGCAGACATAGAAGAAACCATGTAAGTGTGGGTAAGGAGACTGGTTTGAACATACCAGTATCTATTTGTTAATGGGTGACACAACTGAAGATCTCAGGCATGATCTGAGGATAGCATGCTCGTATGTGTTTCATTACTGTGTAGAAATAATGGTACAGGAGTTAGCATCTGGACCCTGACACCTACTTCCTACCTTCTTCCTGCTATCTCGCACTTTCAGGCTCTTTTTGAGGGTGGAAAAGATTAACAGTATTGCATTGCAGAGAAAAAAACCTTAATTCTGTACAGTGTAGAATTAAGGAGGAGAGAAAATATAGTGAAGATGGAGAACACAAAGTAGAGGAAAGGAAAAAGAGTGAGGCAGAGATGAAGATGGAAACGGATGTTGGAACACTGCAGACAATGATGGATTATAGTGTGGGATTTAGGGAAAGAAATCGAGAAAAAGTAGAGTACTAAGAGAAAGCTCAGGTAAAGTAATACATTTTCAGAAAAGCAATTTGATTAAATATTGATCTTAAGTACAGAAAATCACAGAATCACACATTCTGTGATCAGTGTTTTAATATACTATTATATTTCTGAAAACCCACCTAGTTTTTATTGTGCTCAATAGGTTTAATCAACAAGTTAGTTTTTTCTAAGTGGCTACAAATTACTGTTTTTGTGAGTCAAGTAGCTTCATGACATTTATTTTTGTCCTTTTTGTAATGCAAAACATAATTTTCTTTTAAAAGAAAGTCAAATATTTGAAATTTACATATTTTTTTCTTCCAGATAGTAATTTTAAGGAATACACAGTTCCTACCAGTACTGTCTGATACACCTCGCTACCTTGTTTTTTTTTTCCCTATTTAAATTAAGTGTATTGGAAGGTGGGCATTAGTTAGCCATAAAGGTAATGAGAAGGGTATGTTGGGAGCCCATACCTTCTTCCTCCTGTGAAGGGCCCATTTCAGAAGGATGCATATTCTCAGTTAGAGATTTGCTCTTTGCCACTTGATAAGCAAAAATAGCAGATTGCATTATATTGTTTAATTATTTTTACTGTGGTGTTTCAAATCTGCTGCATTAAATTTTATACTGGAAATGTGGTGCTGCTTGTTGGCAACAGTTACAAGTTAATTTCTCCCACCTGGAAGGAGAGCAGGATTTTTTTTTTTTTTTTTTTTTTGCATTTATAGTTAAAATGTAGAAGAGGTCTCATGTGGCCTGAAATAGAATCCTAGTGTCTTGAGCCAGTAATACGGAACAACAGGAGATACAGGAGCAACAGAGGAAATTGATCTGGGATCTGTGCCAGTGGCTTAGTTGGTTGGGTTACAGAAGGCTGGACATCTGTGGAAGAAGGTAACTGTTTCCAAATGGCCCTCAGTGACTTAAAACATAATAAAGGACAAATTAAGAATAACATACTCTGCCTCACTAGGGAGAAATTGAAGATGCACTGGACCTTTTTTTTTTTTTTTTTTCAAGTTGTCCTACAAATGTCATTAAGAATTTTTTTTTTTTTTTTGTGGTGGGCAGAAGAGCCTGAATTTTTGTTTTTATTTTCACCTGGTTTTCCTTCATATCTGTGTATGATTGTTGTGATTCTTATTTTATTTTTTAGCCTGAGACTGAACCGTCTCGCCGATTCTTTGTTGACCAGTGGGAGCTCTCCCTTAGCCTCCGTTCTTCTAATCGCCCTTCTTCACCTTCATCTGACTCTCTTCGACAGGTAGCATTGGCCTGAGCATTGCTAGGTGCACTCGGCTGTGTCACTTACCCCCCCTGGGCCCATTGGCCAAGGACAAAACACAAGAGATGGCTAGGCTTGCAACACTTCACCTGCAAAATGCAATCTCTGTGCATATTCATGCACAACTGAGAAATCAAGCAGCCTGTGGCATAGCTTGTTGTCAACCATAAAGCAGTTTGAAACTAAATATATGTAACTTTTGGTGCAACTGTAAAAAGCTTCTGGTTTATCTTGCTCTCAAATTGTCTGTTGTGGTTTTTTTTTTTTTTTGAGCACTAATAGTCTAGCTTTGGAATAAAGCTTTCTTGTTTTGCTTGCTGCTTTTGTTGAGATTCTGGGCCAAACTACAGAATGGGCTTGTGTGTATATGCTTCATCTATAGTATGAAATACAGAATACTTTGGCTTTCTGAAAAATCACTAGGAATTTCATCTAGTTGCAGTTGCCATGCTGGAAAACAAAAGGAGTTTGATTTGACCTAAGCTAAAGTGGTTCTTTGCTCACTGTTCAAAATGGTTCAGAACATTGCATATCTTGAAGACATTTGCCCAAGGAAAGTTAAAGTGCTCCATTTAAAATCCAATATTAGACCAGTTGCCATGTGTAGGTAGAGAAATCAGAACCACAGAACCTAAAATCAAGACTTGAGCAATTACATTTCCCACACGAAATAGTCTCAGATGTTGTGAGTTAAGATTAGAATAATCAGTTTTCAGGCAGATGTGCTGATAGAAATTTAAAGATCCTGAAACACCTGCAGTTAAGCTTGGGTGAGGAACCTGTATAGATGAAATGCAGTTCCAGCTGAAAGAAAATGTCTGTTGAAAGCACCTGCTTCCCCTGGAAAAGCTTGAAAATTCTGAAAGACAAATTGTGTTGTTACTTGCATACGTAAATACTGCAAGTGCTCAATATTTTGGGCTGGATTTAGCAGACAAGTATGTAAAAGGAGTGAGTATAAATTCTTTGTGGGCAGAAATAAACTTCCTTTATTGTAGTGACATAGCTCTTGAGGAATTAGGACGTCAGTGATAGCAACTACAGTCTGATGGCCAAGCATGCCATTTTCAGACCCTTTTCCCCCTGAAATACCATTCTGTGATGGATTTCAGATTTTTGTGATGCTTCCTGCTTTTCTCATGTCTGAATATGTGAAGGTCTTAAACATTTCTAAAAGGCTAATAACCACGCTTGTGAAACATATACTGAATTGTTACTTATGGGAAATAACTAGTTCTGGTATGGTAGTGGGAATTTTGAGAGAAGAATTCAGTCTTTTCCTTCAAGATACTTTTATCCTGGTGATTTTGCACTTGCCAGAAGGCAGTGTCTTTCTGCTCCTTCATTTCCTGAGGAGACTCCAGCTAGAAATATTCATAGTACTTCTTAGTTTGGAAAAGGAAAATTGCTTGGCGTGCTCTTTGCTGCTCTGCTGAGTCAAATTCGTGGTGTTTGCAGTGTGATTAAGCTAACACGGATGTAAGCACATAATTCTCTTAACCATGTAATTATTGATGATGGCTGAAATTATTTCCGTTGAAAATCACTTCCTCTGCTCCTGCAGTGGCTGAACATGGCTTGCAAACACTCATTTTAGACCGTCTAGTGTAACTGCCAACATGCCTAGGCTTCTCAGAATACTGGAGGGATTTTAGCTATCCACAGTCATTGCATCAGTCAATACCCATGATGGAGAAAAGCCGAGTCATAAAGCCATGTTCAGTGTTGAGTGAATACATGTTCCAGATGTTTGCAGGTATGGCTTTAAAGTGTTGGATGAGATTCTTGCCATCATTTTCCATATAAACTTCTATGTATTTTTAGCTTTGGAAAAATGATAGTTTTGAATGACTGTGAGTTCCTGAGTTAAGGATTTCTTCCTACTCTGTGAATGCACTTTAAATGAATTCTTTTCAGATGCTAATCATATAAATAAACTGTTGCAATCAGCATGTTACATTAGACTCTATGACATGTCTTCCAAAATGTCTTTGATTCTGATGCCAATTTTACCTGGAACCTCAAATTTTTGTCTGTATTTGGTTTCATCTTTGAGAAGTGAATCTGTTCAGGTTTCCAGGTGCAAAGTACCCCATAAGCAAGAAAAAACTTGGCTTTCTTCATCATCATAGCATTTCTAGAGCACTTAGGGAATGCAAAATGCAAACCTTCTTTTTCATAGTTGCAGTTGATATTGGACTGTTCCAATGATTACTGATGGCACTAGTGTTGCTGTTACTACTTGTCACTCCATATTGTCCACTGTCTTGGCATGGTTTCACCTCTCTGCACCTTCTCACCACCTAACCTATTATCATTTTAGTCATTTTTATAATTTTATTTCTTTTTCTTTTCTCACTTCCCTTTTGTTTTACTCCATCCATCTGGTAGAAGTATATAAAGATGTACACAGGCGGAGTGAGCTCATTGGCTGAGCAGATAGCCAATCAGCTTCAAAGGAAAGAGCAACCCAAAACCCTTCTAGACAAGAAGGAACTGGTAAGATGATGTGCAGAAGATGATGTGTGTTTGTGATTAGATGTACTGTAGATCTGAAGTATTGTGAGTTGCTAGTACAGCTGGTGGATCCATAGTAGCTTTGTAAAAGACTTAACTTCCCTTTCTCCATCCACCCTCTCTCTTGTCCTCATTTTCCTTGCAAAATTGCTGAATCTAATCTCAGCACTCAAGGATTAGCTGCAACCAGTTGACAAACTGGTGGTTGTATTTGTGAAGATGTATTTGTTCCACTGTGGCTACTTCAACATTGTTGTTTACTAGAGGAGTGAGGTTCTGGTCTAAGAATTGCAGTTTGAAGGGTCTCTTAATGATTTTGCCTTTCTATCATATGCCTCCCTCAGTCATTTATTTCAAGGTCGTTGTTAATAGTACTTGTGTCCACTTTTCCATCCAGAGCCTAATTTATTCCTCACATACATAGGCATGACATCCTAGGACCTTCTTCACTGGACTTCAAGGTTAGTTTTTGGTTTCCTGGCTAAAACTGAATTGTGTCACAGCGCTGCAGCACCCATGTGTCAAAGAACAGCAGCATCCAGACGCTCCCATACCTGCAAAGATGAAGAGAAAATATGACCATGCAGTCTTGGTGAGAATGGACACACACAAATTTAATCACGCCTCTATCTGTCTAGGGCTCACTCAAAAAGGAGTTCCCCCAGAACCTGGGAGGCAGTGATGTCTGTTACTTCTGCCGCAAGCGAGTCTATGTGATGGAAAGGCTGAGTGCTGAAGGCAAGTTCTTCCACCGCAGTTGCTTCAAGTGTGAATACTGTGCCACCACTCTGCGGTTGTCATCTTACGCCTATGATATTGAAGATGGTAAGAGAAATTGCCTTTCTGTAAGAATTCTCTTAACTGTCCTGGAGGTTTGTCAAGTGATTTCGCAGCTCGCTGTTTGCTTACAAATTATTTGGTGAGTTAAGAGACGGAGTAACTTCAGGTCCAGAGATATCCTCTCAAACTCTTAAAGCTCTGTGGGTTTCCTGTGGCTGGGTAATGCTGAGAGCTGTGAGGAGTTAATTAAGAATAGCTGCTGGAATGGAAAGAAACAAATAGTATTTGAGGGCTTTAAAATGGTTTGGCAGCTATCTTTAAGGCTAGATCCTTTACTGTTCCTTTGGTTACATTTAAATGAGCAAACTCATTTTAGTTTTAAATGAGTTTAGTTTTAAATTTAGTTTGGCTTTATTTAAGAGAACGTAACATGTTGGTGACAGACATAATCAGCTTTTACTTTTTAAGAGAACACAGCAATAGAGATTTTAGATACAACAAAAGAAGCAGTTTATAATCAAGGGCTATGATAATTGATAATTACAGACTAAGTTATATTTTAGTGGGGAAAAATAGGACATGGAAGGTGAGTAGGGATAGGTCAATGCTAAATATATGGAGAAAGAATTAGTTACTGAAAGTTCAGTAATAATTTTTTCTTTCTGTGTCTGATAGACTGAGGAGCAAGAAATAAGATTACCAAATTAATAAATTTATTGATGACTCTTAACAGAGTCCAACATTCAAAGGGTTAAGGGAAGCATTAGGTATAACAGATCTGAGAAACCAGACAGTGTGGCAGCAGCTGAAACTTACTTTAGCACCCAGAAGATGAGCATGTTGAAAATTATAATTTCAAATTGCACATCACTTCTGAAGAGTAACATCCTTCAAAGAGTGGCAGTGTTACATTTGCTGCTTGTTAGCAGAAAATTCACATTTTCTGAAGAAGTAAGGTGTCTTAGATAAAGCTTAATGTATATCAAGAAGTATAACTTCTACCTTCTTTCACAGCTGTCATTTATCTTTGCTCTGATATCAATAATAAAATATGTACAAAATTATGTAAAAGTAGGGAGATATTAGATGGAGAGGCTTCTACACCAGAAATGATGATGTAGAAATAAAAATAACAGGAAAAAGTGCTACAAATGATATTTTTCCACATTGATTGAGTCAAAGATGAAGTAAAAATTGTAAGCTGTATGTTACAGAATGAAACTCCAGAATACTCTCCGCAGACTGAAAAGTTCTGAAATTGATAGACATCTGTGTAACTGGGTTGAATATTTTTGAAAATACTGACAGTGGCCATGGATACATCAGCTAGGCTTATGGGGCAAAAAGTACCAACATAATATTTCTATTGAAGATGAATTATATAGCGACCTTTAGTAATGGGCTTGGATCACAAAGAATTGAGGAATCTCAGAACCATCAAACCAGGCACCCAGTAAGGAATAGAAAAGCCATTATTACTTGTTCAGAATGACAGCGGACTTGACTTGGAAGTTTAAAGGGGCCAGTGATAATTTTGAAGTCTGTGTATAAAATCAACAGCTTGGTCAATTATCAAAGCTGGGACAAGGCAGTTGTAGAGCACTGCTGTTATTTTGTGCACTCAGAAGTCATGGGGTAGCTGATTAAATGTGCAATGTGTACCTGATTAAATGTGCAAGCTGAGCTCTTCTATCTGTTGTATGTGCTGAAGCAGTTTTTGCCACCAGACTTAGTGATTCTTTCTGCCAACCAGCTTATGTACACAGTTATGGCCAGACAGCTCACAGTGAAACAAGCACAAAGCTTGGAGTCTCAGCACATCTGCAGCATTGATTCTGAAGTAACTGTTACACGGTTAACAGTTTCATATGTATATATACCAAATGTGACCACATAGAAAAGTGTGTTATTGTCTCTAATCATTGTGAAAATGTAGCTCATGTTTCATTCTGGATTTGTTTTGAAAGAGAAGATAAAATACATTCATGTAGTTGCTATTCATCTAGCTCTTCCAACTGAGAGTGTCCTGTAGTGTTCTACAATCAGTGTCTGGTTCAAAGCCTGAGTATGTAGGGGTTTTGCTGTTGTATCTCTTGTCAGATGTTTCCCCCGAAACAATTTGAAAGACTCCACGTTAACAAATGTTTATTTAAGCAGGCAGTTCTCAACAGATAGTATTTGCCACCTTTCTATCATAAAACAAATCATTAGAATATATTGTGCTAGTACCAGCTCAGAGAAACTGTGGAAAGCAGCAAAAGTCAGACTATAGATTTGAAATGTGTTAGGAAGGCTGTAGGAACAGGATATTAGAAGGTATGCTGTGGGCTGTATACACTTAGCAGGATATGGTAGCAAAAGAACATGGGAAGATAACCGTGCCATCAGTTTGCTCCTATTACTGTTATTTGCACTGGGGTATTGCTAGTGCTGCTTTGTCTTTAGGATAGTGTTCAGATGCTGGTGAAAACCCATCTAGACGTCTGGAGTGTTACTAAAACATCAGTGTCACAACAGGTCTTACTTGTGAAAATGACTCATTGCTCGATCGCCCTTTCTGCAAGTAACTAGGATCTGTTTTCGGAGATGGTTCTCTGGGAGTTAATGCCCTCCTCTCCCTCTTTCCTCTGCTGCTTGTATTCATTCTTGCTTTTTCCAAAAGTGCTTCTGCCAGCTTTTCATGTGATGATTTCTTTGTTCCTCACACACTGCCGCATTGTTAGCATGTGATACCACACAAGCCTCACAGCTTTGCTTTGGTGTTTGATAGGATATTATGCTCAGTGGCTGTCAGGCACCCAATGAAAGGGAAGCTAGTTAGGCAGGGGAGAGAGGAGGGCTGGAGTTAAAACTTCAGATTGTGCTTGTCTCGCTGCATACTGATTAAACTAGAGGAAGGAGGGACAACAGAAAATAAGTTGCAGTGAGATGGACACTTGTATTGTGTTAAGGTGGTGTGTTCTGATTGTCGACCATCATTAATGTTCTGTCTGCAGGTAAATTCTACTGTAAGCCCCACTACTGTTACCGACTCTCCGGTTATGCTCAAAGGAAGAGGCCAGCAGTGTCAGGAAAGGTAACTCATTCTTTTCATCTAGCATGTTGATTCTTAACACTGAAAGAGTAAATATGCTTTTCTTTTTGTGAAGGGAGAAAAATTCAGAATGCATCAAATGGCATTGTAATGTCATAATGTCCTACAGTTCTATAAATTTTCATTAAAAGCTTGCAATTATCACTTTTCTTTTCATGGTTCTTACTGTAAAATGATGTACTGATCCACTCAGAACAGTATTTTGATTTGTATTCTTGTTATACTGAAATGCTTATTTAGTTCGTGTAGAGACTAAATAACTTATGTTGCTGGTTTTGCTTTTCCTTAAGATTAAACAAATTATTTGCATTTCTTCTGAAACTTGAATTTCTAACTCGCTTGCGTAGGCTATTAAGATGATGTACTGTCTCTTCTGCACTTTTGCTGTCAGTTAGTGTATGGAAAGAAAGGGTATCCTTTTCCCTATATTATTGTAATTGAAGCATCTGTGTTTTAAACATAGGCCCAAGACCTACTATGTAATACAGAAATGTGTCTCTGCTTTTGTCTTTGTCTGTGGTAGTCTCTTTGCATTCAAGTTCTGTTAAGACTGAATGCTACAAACTGACCTTCCCCCTCAGATGATGTTTTCCTCTGTGGTAGCGGTGGTGGTGATCTTTCTGCTTGCTTGTCAAGTTTTGTTAGTGCAAGCTAGAGCTGTGCACCTTTTTGGAAGGGCTAGGGATCCATCTCAAAATCTGTGCCATGCTTCCAGCCAAAAGGAAAGACCAAAAGTGAAACATTATGTATCCCAGATGAGCAGACTTCAGGGATCCTACTGCTTTGACCACCTTGTATATCTAGCTTGTTTTTTGGGGTTTTAAGCCTATCGAGAAGGAACGCGTTTGGTTCAGACCTTGCCTTTATACAATAAATAAGGGGTCTCTTAATTGGCAAAGGGATATCTTCCTAGTTCATTGTGTTCAGTACATACAACCTCATATGAAAAGAGCATTTTCTAAGTGCTTGCAATTGTAGTATGGATTTAATTCACTTCCTCACTCTTCCAGGACACCAAAGGACCTCTGCAGGACACTATGGCAAGTGATGGAAGTGGACGGGCAAATTCCATCTCCTCCTCAGCAGAGAGGGCCCCAGGTAGCTCTGCTTCCTTCTTTAGCAGGGTGGTGCAGTACTCTCTCGGCTTCTTTGACAGAGTTAGGGTGGCAAGCCAGCGACTGCAAAGCACAGTTTCCTGCATTGGGCACCAGGTAGCCCAGAACCCTTTGGACTCCTTTTTCATGTGTCAGCTGATGGCTTTTGGGGTTCCCTTTCTCTATGTCCAGTCAGAAGTTCTCGTGCAGATCTTAGGGGAGTTCTGTGGCCAGTCTGCTGACCATTAAGAATTAACGTGACCCAACTTTATAAGCTGTACAACTCGTGTGAATTGGGGTGCCGTGTGAATTTTGTGTGTTATGTGAAGTTCTCAATATGTTATTTTGCATTGTGGCTTTGGGGGCCTAGATATTCTCATTTCTTTAAAGGATACTGTCTGAAATAGTTCCAGGAAAACACAGATCCTCAGTTAAGGGTCTCCTCTGAGTGGACCCAGATAAAGAGGCTTTGTCTGTACTGTATTACCTCAATGTTGACTCAAGTTACAAGTTCTGATACACTGGAATAATTCTAAAATTGGATTTCTGTGTTTGCCTGAAATCTGGGAGTGGTTTCTCATTCTCCCAAATTTCTGTTCACTAATCTGGTACTTGAATGGGAAGATCCCATTATCTTTGGATTGTGTCTCCTTTGGAATTCTGGGTGTCTGTGACAGCTAATGGGATGGGATTCCTTAAACTTCTTGAATTTCGTGGTGCTGACAGGTCATGGTGCTTTTCCCTTACTGCCAGATTCTGTGCTGCTCCTGGCCATGGCTTTGGGAACGAGGTAGTGAATGTGTGTGTCTTACTGTGAAGTATTTTTGCCTATTAAGTTAAAATTCTAATTCCTTCTAACATGGGAGAAGTGACTCTGCTACAAACGCTCGTTTGCCCAGCCCCTACATGCTCACTTGGTGATGTCAGCAAGAGATTTAGTTTTAATATTGGTTCTAGAACGCTATGAAAGCAGGAAATTAGGTGCTTTTAGAGGGAGAACATACTTAGAGGAAAAATTTAGAAATGAATGTCTTCACAGTGCTAATTGAGAAGAAACATTAAAAACATACAGGCAGATAAAAATCATGCTTATATGTGACGTAATATTCTTACAAGCATTTCTAAGATGGTAACTGAACACAGAAAGTCATTCCTACTGTGTGTTGTTGACTCTTTAAGTGTAGTTACACTTGCTGTTTTGTCTGTTAATGGCGTGGAATTTCCATATGGGAGAATGAAGGAGAGAAAAAATGTAACGAAAAATGACAGGTCCAGAGTGCCAATGGCAGGTGGGATAATGACAGCATTTTTTTGTACTGTAGGCTAGGTTTAAAATTGCTTACTCTAAAGGTGAAGAGTTTTTGGTTTTACGATTTTTTTAATATAGAGCATATTTTTTTAACATGTGTGAAAAAGATATTTCTTAGAGCTGTTAATTCACAGACTATATTATAGGAAAAGTGACTTGTGGGTTGAAGCTATTGGTGATGAGAAGTGGAAGAAAGAGAGTTTAGCTGTGTATATCAGTTAGTTTTTCAGTACTGTTGCTGTCGGTCTCCTTTCCTTGATTTAGTCCTTCGAACAGATCAAATTTAATTATTTGCATTTCTAGATGAGCCTTCAGCAGACAGCATCTATGTGATCAGTAAGTAGGACAAATGTTAGGCCAGGTATTTCCATCTCTCCTTATGTACTGGTGACATAGTTGGCACCTGCAATGGCACAGTTAGAAGAGCTGTAATATTTCTAGAGAAGAAAAGTAGAACAGACACCATTTTATCAAACAGCAAGACTTGAAATCTAGGTCTCCAGTTTGCTGTGCCTAACTGTAGCATTGTTTTTAAATATTTTGGAGCTTTAAAGCTTTGGCTCTTGTGCTCTGCAAAGTACATCATTAGGGCATATTCAGCTGGATGAAGCTAGTTCATCTTTAAGGCAATGTAACATGTTGTTGTGTGTGCATGACTGAAACACCTTTAATGGTTGAAGAGTTACCTTCTGGTTCTGTTGTCTCCCCTTTTCTGCTAGAAAACATTATTTATAGCTGAGATCTCATTTTCTTTATGAAGCAAGTTGTAAGTATATTTTAAAACTACTGGATTAACAAGGGTTAGGAAGCAGGAGGGGAGGCTAAATGCCATATATTTTAAAAGCAAGCTGCGGTGTCATTAAGGCAGGCCAGTTCTCCATTAGTCAGTTTAACGGTCATGTGCTGTAGTACCTCTCTTTAGCTCCAGTTCTTGCACAGTAGATCAGGAAACTTGCATTGTGTTTACCATTTTGTATGGCTTGAAAAAAAAAACACACAAAAAACCCCACAAAACCTCAGCTTTTGAATTGCAAAACTTCATGATACAGTGGAAGAATAAGATACTATTTCTGAATAATCAAAGGGAGTCTCTAAGATTGCATCTTTATTTATCTACTGGCTTTGAACTATGTGCATATATGCTTTCTTGTAATTTATTAACTTCTCTAGGTGAGAAACTATAGGCATTCTGCTTTCACTGAAATGTACAAGAATACCTTAAGCAAAAAGCTCTCTGATCTGGAGATAGTTTCCCACGCTCCAACTTTACCCATTCAGTGGACTTACCATGAACTGGTTGTATATCTGAAAACTCTTTGGCCTCTTTTAAGGCAAGAACCAGCGGCTGAGGTTGGGCAGTACTGATTTCATACCTTGAGATCTGAGTCAGTCTTACTAGTGAGGCAGATGTTGATGAGGAGTATAATTTGCCTCTGAAACGATTAAGTGAAATAGGAGTGTGAAATGCGTAGGTTTAATTTGTGATGGAGTTCTCAAGATAGCTTAGAATTCAAAAGGAAGGTGTAGAGCAGAAACATCAGTTAAGCAGTGCACAAGACAAAAGCCCCCTGGTTTTAAGTTTTGTACCCTCTGAGTTAAATTCAGTCCTGAATTAGCTCGTTCAGTGACCATTACGACAAGTTGTGGCAGGCCTGCTTCTTAGTTGCCACAGAATCCCAAACAAATGTAAATTTTCCAGGTTTTCCCCCTACATTCAGTACCTCCTTTACCACCAAATCTGTGCTCTTCTTTTTGTAGCCAGATTAATAATTAAAATCTGTTTGAACTCAAAATGACGTTCAGCAGCTTTGGTCAGCTTAGGTACAGTTGGTCCCAACAAGCACTTTCTTGTGATGCCGTACTAACCTGACAGGCATGCATTAACTTTGCTAAAGATGTCAGTCCCTCACTGGCTGTCTGTCCCTTGTATTGCAGTGACTGCAGTTATAGGGTACAACTTGTGAGAAGCAAGTTGAGTTTTTTAGCAGTCTTCTACAAACGTCGTTCTTACGAAGGCTTGCCTGGTTTGCCAGGGAGCCCACGTGACATCTTATGTAGTGTCACAGGGATGTTTTCAGGGAGTTAAGTTCTAACTGGCTCCTGCAGTACTGATCAGCCCCTTTCGATGGGGAAGTGGCAACAAGCTTTTGAGTGGTTGATGCCATTCTCTCCTGGGAAGGGAAGCTGGGGAAAGCTGGTACTTTGCTTTTGGTTCTGCTCAACTGTGGCATGCTTGTCTTAGATTCTGTAATTCTTCTCTGTACTCTGTCTGCCTCTTTCTATCTTCTGCGTTTGCCTTTGTGCCAAAATTGCTGCTGTTGCCATGGGGAAAAAAACACTTTGCTCCTCAACTGTCTCTCCCTTTCATAATCTGTAACCACCGTGTCTTGGATTTTTTTGAATATTATTTACAATACTTTATATGATTTGAATGTGCTTTTAATGTAAATGCTTTTTTTTTCTGTTTGTTCTAAAGGTCTGTAAGAACACATTTTCAAACTTTCAGCTCTTTCTTGACAGATGGACTTGGAACAGTCTTTGCTTTATCATAATGCTCTTTGGGGCAGCTTTAGGTAGTGATGTTTTGTTGTGTTTCCTATTCCAGGCTTGTGTTCTCACAGCAGTACATTTCTGACCCTATCAGCAGTAGGAATTTCATAAAGAAAAGACCTAGGGAAACTCTTACTTCAAAAACTCTCAGCAATAAAATGCAAGTCATGAGATCTTTGCAATAGTTACTTGAGCTGCAAAAAATGTAAGAAACTCACTATAAGTAGTATGCAAACCTGAAAATTTCAATACGAAGTAGAGGTGTTAGGTCTCCTGCTTTACAGTTGCAAAAGTATATCCTATATATGAGATGGGTGCAATATGAAAGGTTAGAAATCCTCTTATGGATGTGCCTTAAACATTTTCAGGGAGCAATGTTATGAGCAAACCATTTATGGTAGACTCTTAAACATGTAATGTGTTGCATTTAATAAGCAAAAGTGGACACTTACATGAGAGGGCTCTTTTGGCGACCAAGTAATCTAGAAAGT
Source organism: Tympanuchus pallidicinctus (assembly GCF_026119805.1). Lineage (NCBI taxonomy): Eukaryota > Metazoa > Chordata > Aves > Galliformes > Phasianidae > Tympanuchus > Tympanuchus pallidicinctus. Next base: position 2,686,196 of record NW_026294802.1, read on the forward strand.
GGTGGTTGCTTCCTCTGAATGCTGTGCCCTTTCAAGTAAATTATCTGAGCCCCATTTTCAAAAGGATCATGGCTGTCCATTGAGTTTACACAAATCTTTATGAATGCATACAGTATTATTTGCACATATTTCTATGCCTAAGGAAGTACAAATCATTTTTGTATGCATTTCTGTATATGAACTGTCTTCTTGTTCATTGATGTTGTCCCTTTACAGTTCTACATACATTGAATGTGCCTTCTGAAAATATTTCATCTCAAAGCAAAACAGTTTACTTGTGCGTATGAACATATCTTCACGAAGGCTTCCACTCGGCCACTCCTTTTTGTTATTATTCAGATTTGTTTTTCATACTTGTTTTAATTTGATGTGTCATAAACACTGCATTACCGCCAATACAGTAAGCTAATTCTGTGGCATACTGCTCAGTTTGTGGTGCCTTCATTTGAAACCGCTAACCTGCATTTACAGACACATCCATACACCTTCCCCCTCCTCCTCTGCTCCACAAAATAATAAAATAATTTTTAAAAATCATGTTTCAAGATGCACCACCAAACTGAGACGAAAGGTAGTTCCTCTTCTACCATGCCTTGAAGTTTTCTGTTTGGAGGCACGGTGGAGTTGTGTTCTGCAGGACAGGGCACAAGGTAACGAACCCTTTCACAGGGCCTCATACGGCTCCAGAGAGATCTAATGCCAGATTTATTTTTCTCAGCTGGAATATTTAAAATGTAAACTTAAGAATCAGACCCCTGTATTTTTGGAAGCTGAGGAGAGCGTGTGGGTTGCATGATTAGGACCAAGGTTCAGTGCTCAGTGAATCATTGTTCAGTAGCAAGCCAGGAAACTCCTGGGGATGTGCTTGACTGTTCCCAGTCCATCGTGTTCCTTGTCGGTGTTCTTATCAGGATTTGGGTGACTTTGGTGTAAATGAAAAGAGAATTTGAAGCCCAGAAAATTTGGAAAAGCAAAGACGTGAATTGCTGGTTTATTTGTTCTAAGGGGTTGAGAAGCAGCTGACCTAATAGAGCTTCACTGAAAAACCCAAGAAAATGATCTGGGGACCGAGAAAGGGTTTTCAAAATAGCAGCGATGTTGGTTTGTGCTCATGGCTGGATCCTGCTAAGAACACTTTTTCTTGGGAGTAAAATACCTCCCTCTTCCACCTTTCTCTCTAGCTTTCAGACCTGTAGACTTGTTCCACTGAAATATTTGTTTATTGCTTGTATGTGTAATTTCTGAAGGGTGATATGAATTTTTCTGGGCACTTTTAAGAGTTTCATTAAACTTAGAAAAAGAATGCTGTGTAAAGGTGTTGGATTTTTTTTTTTAATTACAGAATTATAACATCTGTGGGTTCGTTTTTTGGGGTTTTTTTGTTTGTTTGTTTTGTTTTGAAAAGTAGAATCTAAGAAATAACCATTCTGAGGAGATTAAGTTTCCCTCAGAGAAATGGAGGGAGTTTGTATGAAGTAGGGATAGTTGATATTCAAGTGAGACAATTAGTGCTCAGAAAGGCTTCATGTCTCCGTTGTATAGCTTCGTTGAAGATTTTTATTTATGCAGTTGTTTTTAACCTGTTTTTGTTTTGGGTGTGTGTCTCCTTAAATTATGTAATACTTGGTTTTCTTGTTGCTGTGAAATCAAGACATTATTTGTTCAATTGTGTGAAATGTTCAAGGGAATAAATTCCAAACAACCTTCAGGTTTCTGAGTTTTTCTTTGTCACCTCCCTCCTCCTTCCATTAGCTCCAGGTTAGGAATGCTGTGGGGGATAAGTTTTTGGGGGAGAGTGAAATGAATAGATCTAGCAAGCTTGAATAGTCTTCCAAAGACGTTTTGGGGAGCTGCATGGCACGTGTAACTGCAGAGTACTACAGAGACTTACAAGGGCAGTTAAGCTCTGGCAGACACAGGCTAAATTAAATGTGTTTTTTTTTTTTCTGCCATATTGTGGTGTGCTCAACATGCAGGGCATGCGCTGCCCAGACAGCATTACATATTTCTGTAGAAAAGCTGTTAAGGACCCCCATACTGAATGTTCTACTGTTTTGCTGTAGAGATGCTGTCAGTGTTGTGGCTTCATGGATTTTTGTTGATTTGGGAGTGTACCTTGTTGCAGGCCATAGTTCTCTGTAAACAGGGCAGTGAAATACATCTGTGAGGGGAGAGGAGGGAGATGAAGAGTGTGAGCAAGTGTAAGCCAACACTGAGGAACAGGGAGGCATAGCCTTTGCATCTGGTGTGACAGGTAAGCTTTTTGGCAGGATTTGTTTCCTCTTGTTTGCACAGCAGCAGCTGTGTTTCTGGGACATTAGAAGCGATGGAAAGGCACGAAATGAGGAAACGTGGAGCCTTGTAGCCAAATCCAGTGTCTTATGTTCCATCTGGATGGCTCTCTCCTCTCAGGATGGTGGCGTGAGGAAATGACCTTCATTCCTCAAAACCACTGATAGACTGTTTTGTTATGTTATCCCCATGGCCAACATATGGAGCTGTATCATAGTTCTGAGCTTTCCAGTTCTCAAAGGTAAACCGGATGAGTCTGCATTAGAGAATAATTCTGTCTTATCTCATGTCTTCTCATGCTCCCTACTGCACCGCTAGCAACTGAGAGCATGGAAAGTCAGTTATCCTTTGAGCATCTGATTGTGAAACATATGGGTTGATTTGGCCTGCATAGTTACGTTTAAACAGTAGATTGTAGAACTACGCATGAAATGCCAATTCTGCTGCAACTAAGGTTTTCTTCTTTGGACAAAAGCACCAACTCAAAAGTCACTTTGTGTTAAAGACACCCTAGTTTTGCTTGTGAAAGAAAATTAACATCTTTCAGGCATTTTTCTCTTCACCACCACCCTTCCTCCTCCCTTGCATTTCAGCCTATACTTACCTGAAAATTATTTACTCTAGAGGAAAATCTGTAAGTAAAGCCCCAAGTAACACACTATATCAAATATGATTATTTTTAACCTTTGTTGTGCAGATTAAATGGCTTGAAAATGAGGAAGAAAAGTAGGTTTGGGCTGAGCCATGCTCTTGCTGAGTGTAAATGCTTTTTTGCGTGTAGTCCTGTAAAGAGAAAATGTCTATTTTTCAGAATATGCTGTTCTAGGATCCTGACTTACACAGTCCCTAACTTGCATCCATCACTTTTGAGAGTCTTTAGCATTATTTAGGACTTGTAGCAGTTGTTAAATAGATTTAAAAGGATCTCTTGTCTTACAGATAAGGTAAATGAGCAGGTGTATGTACTTCTTTGTAATTCCATCCTCACTTTGAGTCGCCCAATAAATAATCCACAGAAAATCTTATGTGGATGCTAAATTACTTCTATTTATTTATAAAGTTGAAAACAGAGAATTCAACTTCACAATATAGCTGATTCTGTATTAAGGACAAGTTTTAAAACAATCTATTGTAAGTGGGTGTGTAAATGACTTTAATATATTTGAGGTACTGATCCATTAACATATGCACAGAAGTCTGTGGGAAATGTGGATGTTTCATTCCCTTGACAAACTGGTTAGTTCCATAATAGGTGAACTAGTTAGCCTTTGCAGGAGTTTGGGAACTTCATTGCTAGAGTTAAGCTTTAAGGAATATTAAGGTATTTTTCATCATGCATCCAAAACCAGAGCTTGCTTCATCATTTTGGTAGCAGTTTTGTCAAGAGAAACATTGGCATAGACCATTTCCTTTGCGGCACGCACCACTAGGGTAGTGTAGAAAGCAGGTTGTGTACAAGTTTTCATGTTTTAGACTGAGTTGCTTCATCTCATAAGGCAGAAAGTAATGTAGATCTTTTCCTCTAATTTCTGTAACAACGGTGAGAATGCATGAGATACTTTGAAAATAGTATGAATTAATAAATGCTCATCTCTGCACCGATTAAAGCCATTCAGTAATGATTTGGCCATCTGCTTATAGCCAGCAGCATGAAATACTAGGATATGCACTTCATATTGTATCTTCAAATAAAAAAGGAAAACAAGGGGAGGAAAAGAAAATTAAAACCCCAAACAAACAAAAACCAAGCAAACAACCCAAAACAGCAACAAAAACCAAATGGAAAATATTTGAAGAGACGGAATGGATACTACTGAGTCAACAATGAACCCGTTCTCCTGCTTCTGTGAAGTATATTTATGGAAGAAGGTGGAGTAGCAGTTGCTGAGCTGATCATGGGGATGTAGAGCTTAGCTTAGGCTATCCAAAGAAAACAGGGCAGATGCTCTTTAAGGATGAGACGGCACTTGGGTGCTTTGTTTAGTTACTTACATCTCGTCTCAAAAATGTATGTTTAGTCTGACATTTCTCGTGTTGCTGTCATCCCAGAAGACTGTGTTTTCTTTCTTTGGAAAATTTCATAACTGTCCTATATGCTGTTACAGAAGTTTATCTAATTGCCCTGGGGGTAGTAGTGTTCAAAAATAGGCTTTCTTCTACCCAAGAGATGTTTTAGATGCTTTCAGACTTTGGTAACTCGATGATTTAAAACACCAGAATTGATATGTAAGCTATTTTAATCAGATATATGTCTTTTGGAATCCATCCTAAATGTTGATAGAATCCATCCTAGATATACCTATATAAAAGAATTTTCTTGGGTTCAAAAAAAACTCGCGGTAAGGTATGAAGCTCTGAATTGCTTGGAACATTCTGTTGCTTTGCAAGTTAAGCAAGAGTATGTGGGATAAATGCAGATGCTAAGAAATGAGAGAACAGATGCTGATGTTTTCTGGAGAGTATAGAACTTTTACGTAGGACAAGTATTCCCCAGTATATTTTCTTATAACCACAGGCTTCAGATTTGAGTCTGTTCCATTTGCAGCACTTCATCTTCTAGGAGGAAAAAAAAAAAAATTAAATGCGAATGTGGTTATTATCTAAATATATCCTGAGATCCGGTAATTATGAAAATCTGCAATAAATTGCTACAGAAGAGAGAGTGGTTAGCTCAGTAGATGAAAGAAGATATCCATTTGGAAGCTATCTTTTGAAACTGATCCCAGTTTGAATGGGAAACTGAAAGCAGTTGGTATTCCAAACGTTTTCATTATATATGATGAAATTTCTAGTTCCTTGTTATTTGTTCTTTAATGATGAAAACATTTTCCTGGATCCAAGCTGGGATTGGAAGAGCAGGTTTAAAAAAAAAAACAAAACAAAAAAAACAGCAACAAACTAGACATGATTTGTATTGATAGGTTCCTCAAGTGCTGTTAGATGGAAATGTCCTTGGTTCACTGTTGTGTTAATGTGCACATTGGGAACCACCATGCCTGATGCCTGCTGCTGAGATGAAGGATTCCAGAGGGCTGCTAGGAATAAATGGTGAGAGATGGATGCCATGATGAATAAATAAGCTCTCTGAAGTCTTATGTAGTAGAGAAAGTAGCTGTCTTTCTTAACATAAAAGTGGTTGCTGTTTGGCTTACTTTTGGATGATCAACTCTTAGACATTAATATCTAAAGAATTTCACGGTACAAAGAATGTATTTCACATTAGAAAGGGGGAAAAGTCAGAGCCAAAGCCAAGGTGATTTTAGCATAGTGTGGCCACTCTCTCCTTTTTCTCCTAGCCATTTCCTGGGTGTGCCTCATCCCAGGTGGCCCTTTGAGGTAACATGCCTTTAATAGCTTCCAGGACAAAAGTTACGCCTACAAAGTGATGTTATCTTTAGCCAGATTATCCTTAAGGGCCCTTCAGCCTCCCCACACTCAGCTTCTTCCAGGAAATAGAAACAAGGCCAGGCAACAAATGATAGAGCTGATCAAAACATTTGAAGGGAGCTCAAACATCCCGGATGTCCCTAACAAAAGGGAAAATTATAGGTAATATGTCACTGATTTGCCAATATTCCTGGATAATGGACTCTCCGATAATTAACTAAATAATAAAAAAAACCAACTCTGTTACTTGTTTGAGCAGAAGTAAAAAATTAAATTGTGCAGGTGATAAGATTCTGTGCCAGAAAAGATGCATTAAGAAGAGTGAAGCTTAGCGGTGTTCACTGGGGCTCGGATTAGGTGACCTAATAACCTCCTTTCCCCCGTTCCTTTTCTCCACCCACTGTCTGCAACACTGGACTCCTTCCAGGAGTCCAGAAACACATTCCTGGATTGTTCTATACCCCTGCTGTAGTGAGGAAGGCTTTTCTGTACTGAACTATTTCCTGAGCTTTAAATTTTCATTATGTTGTAACACAGCATCTGCATATGAAAAACACCACGTATTTCTCAGGCGTAACTTGATGGTGTTGAAGTTGCAGATGAATTTTTACTTGCATTCAAGACACAAGTGTGAAGTAAAGATGACCTGGAAATAAAACTGATTGATGATACTCTCGTCTGCTGGCTTCTACTGGAAATGAAGAAAGATTGATCAAATACGCAGCAGTTTTGCTCCTGCTTTGCCACTGTTGTAGGAGGCAACATTTTGTCAGCATCTGTGTTGACAGCTCTAAAAACCCATTTTAATCACTCTCAGTGGGAGCAGGTGGAAAATCCTGAATAAGCCTCAGTAAGATAGATTTCATTCTATAGTCAGTCCAGTTCACTTTTATAATTATGAAGAGATTGGGTCCTATATTTTCTGACAGTATCTGAGATATGGAGAAGTTAATTGTAGCTGGAGGTTGTGGAATGCGTGGAGGAAGCCTTATGTCCTCAAGTTTGTTTCTAGAGTATCTGTTTCAAAATTCCTTGAATATTTTATCTAACAGTTTTTCCTGTACATGGTAGTGGTTTTGAGGTGCTGGTCCTGTAATAACTCTCCGTTGGGTACTTCTGCATTAGAGGGTGTTTAAATCAAACAGCTTTTTTTCTGTGCACGTTAATCTCCCTATTTCTCTGTTTAGTTCCCAGTTTGCTAGGAAGAATTGCCTTAGTGACAGTTGCCTCAGTCTGGGGACTGAGGTTGGAAGCAATAATAGAAGCCCCAGGCACATTTTTTTTTTTTTTAGAAAGTTTAGTTACTTGTTATTTATTACAGATTGCTGTATGTGCATTACTGACCAATTTCAGTAGTGTTGTCTTCTGATTTGAGCTCGTTTTCAATCCTGTGCATGACCATTGGATAACTTACTTGTGGATTATGGATCAAGCTGGAAATGCAGACGTAACAAAATTCAAGATTTGGTGTCTTCCCAGAATAACAAAGTATTTGAGGCTCCCTGAGGGCTTGGGAAAACCCTTAGAGGCTGAGAGAGAAAGATGAGGCACTTTATCAAAGAAGCATTGACAGTTGATGACTGTTATGTATTTATGTTCAAACAAATATGTTTTTGTCTCTGTTTAATTAGGTGTTTTATCACCCTTTCTGTCTCTGAGGATGTGCTTATCAAGTTTCAGGGGATGCTACCAGGCAACATGCAGTTCTGCAGTGTGCAAAGTGAGGCTGTGTGAGCAAGCAGTGACAGGAATTCCCCAGTCCTGCTGGGCTCTTACTGGTTTTCTATATACTTTTCTTAGAAATTAAATTCTAAAGGGTGGCTATATCTAGATGTAAAATCCTGAAACTTCTTCCTAACTCTCAGCAATTACATTTAAGATACTGCTGCAGGTCAGCTTAGAGCTGCCAATGGCATGTTTAGTATATCTTATACTGTGCAGTACCAAAATTGTTAACAGTGGTTAGATACTAATTTTGTACAGGATTAAAGACAGGATTTCTGGCTACGTCTCTCAAAAGAAATCAGTTGCACTTAATTAAATGAGATGTCTTAATTGACTTACCGTTTCCATACGTGCAGCATCCAACAGCATGTCTCAGTACTAAGCATTCTGCTTTAGAGCGCACTGTGCTGAGCACTGTGAGCATCTCATAGGAGGGGCCTTTGCTCAACCTGCTCATGTAAACCAGATAATCATGATGCTTGATGTCTGGCATGTTTTAGCCCCTTTCTTATTTCAAAGCCTTTTGTCTTGACTTAAAGGGAAGCTGAGAGGAAAGAGTTGGGCATTCTGGATCCTGTTTCTGGCACTGCTGCTAATCTATTGTGAGACTGACTTGCTGGTATTTAATCACTGTGTCTGGACTTGTGTGATGCCTATACAGTACTTATCTACTTCCAAAATAGGTTTGTTTTAATACGCTAAGACTTGTAACACATTCTGAAGCCCTGAGATGAGAAGTGGAGCTGAAGTACAAAGAGGCAGTTAATGGAATAGAAAAGGGCGAGGGTGAAACTTCTGAGAAAAAACTGAAACTCAATCTGACATTAAAAACCCACGGAAAATGAGATGCCAAAAATGCTCTTAGAGCTCATTTGTGTTCTTCTGTATACCTTATTGATAGTGTTTTTTGGACTGCAAGCAAACTTCAGAAACCTTATCCTCCAAGATATTTCTTACAAATTAATGGCAATGGAATTTGAGAACATTCAGCATTTGACTCAGTGTTCACTGCATTTCTTCTAACTGCCACAGAAGAGTTCCATCTTCCATCTCTGTGTTTTGTTGTATGTGATATGTGGTTGTATCCATAGCAGTTGTTTTATCTGACATAACCATGTTCTCAAACAACTCTGTGGAGATAGAATTGTTTAGAAAAGAGGATTGAATGCAAACAGATAGTATTTCAGATTATAAAAGTACAAGATGTGTGAAGTCCAGAATGGAGATTTTTCTGAGAAGTGTATTAATTCTTTCCCTCTGTTATGTGTCTTTCTCAGTAGATTCATTTGAGTTGCTGCTCCTCTCCAAGGCTCCATCTGAGCCTGTGCAAAATGCTGGCTCCGTACTTGACATTTACCGTAGAAAGCTTGCAGTCTTGCCAGACTAGACTAAGAAAAGGAAGTGCAAAGGTACTGCGGGATTCATGAACAGTGAATTGGAGGAAAGTAACACAGAGAAATGAACTGGGCAAGGCAGGTAGTTTCCCTTTGGGGAAAAAGCTGTTGTTCTCAAATCCCCAGTTTTGTCCTATGTATGTTTGTCCTATGTCAGGGAATAACCCTGGCAAGATTTCATCTGGTTCACGAATTAATCTGTAGCTTTCATAGGACAAAGAACTACTAAGGAAAAACAGAGATGGAATCCTCTCCTAACAGGAGATTCTTGAACCTTCCAATAGTCTCCAAAGCTGCAATCAGGTCAAAAGAAAAGATGCTTTCAGGCTCCAGGAGCAGTTTGGTGTAGGGTTGTTATCTCTGATGGTACGATTTTCTGTACAGGATGCAGGCAGTGTCAGGGCTGAGATAAATAAAGGACTCTGGCAGCTTTCATGCAACAGCTAAGAGGCCTGTCCTGTTAGGAAAAACAATTCCCTTTGGATGATCTATGTAATGTTCATGGCCCATTGCTCTTCCAAAATAAAGGTCTGGATTTTGAAATGTGTCCTATTTTGGATGTTGTTTGTGCATTTTCAGCTGATCTGTTGGTTGCATCAGAAGCTGTTCTTGGCTTTCAGGTGTCTCCCCTCCATGGCCAGTAATGCAGAATTCTTCTGGCACATGCAGCTTTATCATCCCCTTTTCTCTCAGTTGTGACCAGTTTCAGTCATTTGGCTCTGAGCCGTGATGCACTGACAAGGAGGAATGTCAGATAACGAATGATGAATGTATTCTGCAGCTATTTCCCACTGGCAGGCAACAAACTAGTCTGGGAATACAACATGTTTGAAAGAAGCACTTCTCCTCTGGAGCAACCCTTAGAATCATAGAATCATAGAATCATTAAGGTTGGAAAAGACCTCTAAGGTCATCTAGTCCAAATGTCCACTTACTGCCAATATTGCCCACTAAATCATGTCCCTCAGTACAACATCTGTCCTTTCCTTAAACACCTCCAGGCATGGTGACTCCACCACCTCCCATAGCCACCTACTCCAATGCCCCACCACTCTTTTTGAGAAGAAATTCTTCCCCGTATCCAACCCAAAACTCCACTGGTGCAAGTTAAGGCCATTTCCTCTTGTCATATCATTCCTTCGTTGGATGCAAAAATCAGTTACGCTCCGCTTGGACAGGTCGAGTGCTGAACTGCAGTGGCTTAGAAATGAGCCATACTTTTGGCAGCCCTCACAAATCTTGGCTGCCGACTCCGCAGTAAGGAACAGACTTTTTCCATGCATACAGCACCATGTATGTTTGGAAGAAGTGAGGTAGGACAGCTTCAAATTTCCTTGTGCCGGTTTAATTTTCTTTTGTAGCTTCGAATGAATTGATATGAACTCTGTAGCATAATGTGGACAAATTACTCATGTTCTTGCCACATTAAGTATACCTATATCTCTCAGCTAGCTTTGTCCCTTAGGTAGGTTTGTAAATTAACGCTTTTCCCTTTGGTAGCTGATGTCTTCGTGGTGTAGACAGAAGGTTGTCAGCATTTCTCCTATTAGCACTGGGTAACAAAGGCAGTGGCTTTGCAGTTAGTCAGGTAAGCCTATGGCACCTTTTAGAAACAAAACCAGGTCTTGTACACAAAGTGTGTCTATATAGAGCAAGGTTTTAGAAATCCCTTGCTGAATCCCTTAGTTATCAGTTGAGTTTCTGGATTATGTTGTCCGGCATAGAGCTGTTTTATGTACAAAGTAAAATGAATGTTATCAATCCTGCATCTGAACTGGGTGGTTATAGAAACGAGTTTGAAAATTGCTGGGAGTTTTCTTTTTAATTCTTTGGGATTTTGAGGCAGAGAGCACTTCTCAAGCCTAGTAGACATCCTGGTTTGAGTACACTCTTTTGCCTTGAAGTGTAGGTAGATTTCTCTTTTTTCCCATCATTCCATTTTTTTCTAACTTAGTTTTAATGATTGATTTGCTCATACTTATACTTTGTACTGTGAGGTAATTGGTTTGATGCTCTTTGCACAATCTGTACTTGTACTCAGTCTTCACGATTAGAAGGTTGGTGATCCTTTGTTTCTATTGAATAACATGCCCAGAAGATTAAATACCTGAGTGCAATGCATATAAAGAGATATCAGCATGATGTTCAGTCCTCTTTTACCTCAGTGTTACTGCTGCTAATCTTTCTCCCCAACCCAGATGCTGTAGCAGTGAAACGAGCATCTCTTTTACATATATATTATATGTATATATAAAATATATATTCCATTCATACAGTTTAATTATATGGAATGATTTTTTTAATATTTCTCTTTTTTCCAACTTTGAAAAGGCTGACAAGAAAAAAGGCTTAAGATAGTTAGAAAATCAGAGGAGTGAGAGAATATCAGACGGTGAAAAAGTTATCTTTTTTTTTGTTATCACTTTTTACACTGGTGCATGTTGCAGCAGTTTTGGGGTATGCTTTGGAAGAGAACAAGCAAAAGGGAGCTTGTGAAAGGATATTCCTATGGAAACAGCTGAGCCTAGTTGAGTGCTCTGTTGTGTATAAAGGGTTCCAAGTAGAAGAGCTCTCGTTTTTTGCTGATTCTGTGAATTCTTTAGTTGTTTTCTCTCACCTCGATGCTCTTCCATTACCCAGAGCCCTTGGTTTTCCCCTGTCAGCCAGAACTGGCGGAGCAGTATTCCAGGTCATTTCTCCCGTTACTATGAGCTCAGGGCTAGGGAATGTAACACAGATTATAAAAATAGATTTGGCTGAGGTGGTATCACCATCTAGAGAGAATGAAATGAAGCATGAATCCCAGCTGAGAAGACAGATCAGTTCCACTAAACTTTGAAAGCACTAATACAACAGAAGGCTTAGCAGCAGGAAATGATGGAGACCACTTTCTCACTGGAAATGGACAGTGATGCTCCTGCCTTTCACCTGAGCTAGCAGCTGCGGTTTCCACCATAAAGAAGCTCAGTCCAGCCCAGGGGCACAGCAACCACTTGTCCACATCATAGAGGGGTTCGGTAATACCAAGCATTGTCCTGGAAGTTGTCTTCATGAGATTTTATCTTTCTGGAGAAGGACTGAGGAATTAATGCCTCTAGTTATGGCAAGGCATGTGTAGTCTTTTGCGTGAAAGGCTAATGCGTTCCTGGGTGAGTGATTGCCCTGAAAAAAGGCTGTAGTAGAAATAAACTGAGAAACTGCAAAGAATGGAGAGAAAAAGCAAAAGCTCTCTTGGATGTACAAAAGAAAGGATAAAGTAAATGTTGAGAAAGCTCAAGCTGGGTTAGGCTGTGCGAAGGTAAGGAAGGAGAGCATTCTCTAGTCTAATTATATGGGAAAGAAATGGGTCTGCAGACGTGGAGTCTGACGTTGAATGTAGTCTTAAATACAGCCAGGAGAGCAAGTGAATAAAAAAGGAGAAAAGGAGATTGGAACAAGTACACATCAGTTAATGTAAATAGTAGATAAAACTTCTTCTTTGAGTGAATAAATAAAGACTTCTAATTCTGCAGTGAAGTCCTTTGAGCTCATGAAGGTAAGTGGTATAAAATGTGACATGGATTCACCAGACACTGTGCCTAACTACCCTGACAGCTCTTAGTGATGAAGCAATCCGCAAATCTCTGGGAGAAAATGCAGCATATCCAAAGTCTGGACTTCAGTAAAGTACCTGAAAGCAGCCACATGGAAATAATTATTAAAGCTGGATAAGATGAGGGATAGTGTATGAAGTGTCAAGTAATGGAGGAGCTGGCTCAAATGGGAGTTCAGCAATTTTATTCAAAGAGGAAGTAATGGAGTTGGGTAACACCTACAGACTGTGGATCTGGGGACTGATCCTTGCAATGCTTTTGCTAAGGATACTGACCAAAAAGGAGAAATCTGCTAATGAAGCTCGCTGCTGAGGCAATGTTTCCAGCCCTCATCAGTGCAGAGGAGGAAAGGCATGTCATACACTGAGAACCGCAAAGTGATGCGGACTATAATATTAAAAATAGACATGTAATACTAGAAGGTACCAGGTCATGCATGCACCAAGTAAGTGTTGGCAATTTTGGCTGCCAGCAAGGTGCTTATCAGTTGAAAGCAGAGAAGGAGAAAGGTTTGAGTATCAGTCAATAAATAAAGCCCCCAGTATTATGTGGTGTATAAATAGGCAAATGTGTTCTCAGGGTGTATCAGATGAGAGGTTTCTGGCAGGGTTGTATGTTACGCAGATAAGACCTCATCTGGGAAGCTGTGCACAATTCAGATCATGCAGGTTTTGGAAAGATTAATCCAAACAGGGACAGGTGTGGAGACCTGGGGGATGATCTGTGCACTGAAGAGCTTATCTCACGAGAGGAAGGCTTGGTTTGTTCAGCAAAGCAAAACAAAAGCTAGAAAAGATTAGACTCTGTAAATGGTAAGCTGGGTAAACAGTGGCTCCCTATTAAAATGCTAAGATTTAACAAAGAGATGGATGAGTGTAGGTTAGACTGCAATTAATTGAGCGTCACAGTGAACGAAGCTTCTGTGTACTTTTCTCTGGCTGTCTGGTTCATGTACACTTGAATCGTGTAGTCCTCTGTTTTTTGTGATGCTGGGGTTGTGAACATCTCACCTAGATTTTTTACTGTGGTTCGTTTCATAACAAACTCTGATTAAAAAGTGAATGGATTCAAGTCTAAAAAACTTTGAAAAATCACTCCAAGTGGCCCTTTTCATTCCCTCCTTCCCCCCCTCCTTCAAGTATTTGTCATATTTTCTTATTTCTATAGCTCTACCTGGCTTGACTGGTAGCTATTTTAACATCATGCAGCAGGCTTGCCCCATAGCATTCCTGCTTCATCTCAGAGAACAAATCCCGCCTGTGGCCAGACTGTGCAGACTCCACTGCAACTATAGGTTTTTGCAGCTAGAACATCTCTCAACTAGGACATTTTAACTACTTTTTAGCATCTATCATCCCAGAACACTCAGATTGCCTTTTGCTGTCTGGCTCCCAGGAGGTTCTGCCAGTAGTGGTGAATGGGATAATGAAATTAGGTATTCTCTCGCTTTACTTATCTCCCTCTGCCTCGTACCCTGTTTCTCCCAATTGCTCAATTTCTTCAGAAATTACCGTTCCGACTGTTGCATTTATTGTTCATTCACTGACTTATTCTTTAGGTCCTAATGTAAATGGGCTGGAAGAGCCCAGCCTTGCTAAGCGCTTGCGTGGCACACCTGAGCGAATTGAGCTGGAGAATTACCGACTGTCACTGCAACGGGAAGAGGAACTGGAAGAGGTTCCTGAGGAGACACTAGCAGAACATAATCTGAGCAGTGTGTTGGACAAAGGAGCAGAGGAGGATGTGCCCAGCAGGTAAGTATGCTTGTCCATAAGCTTTTTATATCCATCCCAACAGATTTTTGCCCGTTGCTCACTCGGTTTTGTTTGTTTGTTTTTTTTTAAACATACTGTTTACCAGGTTGCTTTTTCTAAAGTTCTTGAAAATATTCCAGATGTGCACATCATTATTTTCTGCTGAAATTTCTTATCTTCTCAATAGCTTACTGCTGTTCTTAGAAGATAACTATAGAACCACAATCACATGAAGTTCGGTCCTAAGTTGGAAAGGAATTTCAGAATTCATTCATTCATTCATTTGTTTAGAAATTTGTATTAAAGACAAACAATTCTTTTGAGAAAATAGCACATGGATTCAAATGGAAGGGAGTTCCAAAATGGACTATTTTTTTTTCCTATTTTACATCACAGTTCAACAACATTTTTAGTTAAAAAACTCAGGCTTGGCACACACGTAATCCCAGCAGCGTGCTGGTGGAAAGCCTAGAGACCTTAGTCTGAAGTGGTGCTTATAGCTGTGCACCTTCACAAATTTGTCTTTTTCTTTAAAGCAATGTGTAAACACATCAAAATCCAAGTATTTGCAGGTATAGCTGACAGAAATAGTTGTTGCAGGAGTCAGTGGGAGAGAGTATTTGATGAAGAATATCTTGCACTCTTTAAATTCTCAGTCTCTTGGTTGGGGTTTCTAGTCATTGTAACAATAACAATCCTTATCTTCTCAGCTTTATTCTTCCCGTCAGTCTTCTTGAAATAAACTCAAATAATGCTGTTTCTGGTTTCCCAAGGCTTAGATCCTGCAAACATATTCCAAGCATACATAACCTTCAGGAATAGGACTCTAGAAAAAAATGTTTTACTGCATTCACGCATGTGAAATTGAATTGGTGTGGTGAAGAATGCAGCTGTGTGCATTAAAATGTTTATAGGTAGTGAAAAAATCTGCCATTTATTTATCTTATGATGTAAATTTGAAGAGGAAGCATCTAAAAATGAGCAACTGCTAATAGCCTGAACTCTGCCAGTCTAGATGGGAGTGCATGTATATTTGGACTTAGGAAGATGTAGCTTAATAGAAGTGCCTAGGAACTGCTGATAATTTGTATAGAAGATTTCTCCAAAACCTAAATAATACTTTTCGATTAATTTCTTCACATATTCTTTTCTTTGGAAGATACTATTTTGACATATTTTGCCCAATTGAGAACTTTGATCTGGTTAAGCAATCATGAGACAATTTAATGGCAGATGCAAATTCTGCTTGCTTTACTGATTCCTCCTTTAGCTCCCAATTCAGGCCTAGAAATTATATCAGTGGGACAGTTTTGGCATTAGCAATATTGTGGGGTTTGTGGTCTGTTATGTTCATAGCTCTAAACCAAAATTCACCATAATGGAGCCCTATTATTATTTGTCATGATTCCAGTAAATCAGGACGTGGTGGTTATGTTGAGCAAATGGCAGATTTCCAAAGGAGAAGAATTAGTTTAAAAAGTGGAACTTTGGCATTTGGGGATGAAGCTGTTGGTCATCTCCATGAGTTATTCAGCAGAATTGTGGAGTCTGAGGCCATTACTTCATTAGATTAGGTAGCTTGATTTCCTCTTGTAGGCTTTGTCGTTTATTTAGTTAGCCTTGTGATTTGAATTGAACTAAGTATTTGTGCCTATCATATGTGGAATTGGTAGATTTTGCATGCTCAAAGCAGTGTTTACTAGGGAACTTCACACTTGTAATAGAAGGGAAAGAAAAAGGTTACCAAATTCCCATTCAGTTTGACTTGGAGAAAATTTTGTCTCAAAGCCAGATACTGCAAGCAATTTAGTTAGAGCATCAATAAGGCTGTGTGGGCAAACATCAGAGAAGTTTCTAGATGATGTATCTCTCTGCTGTACCTCTGCTCAGCTGTATCAACTGCCTGGTATTTCGCAGAACGGAGAGGAAAAAAAAGGAAGAAATCTCAGTGCTTTTTCAGCAACAAAAGAAAAGAAATTGATTCCTGCAGCAAGCCAACCAAAGCCCTGATTTGATCGTCTTCATTGTCAGCGCAGAGCCGCAGGGTTAGGAGCAGGCTGAGGAAATGCAGGACTTTTTGTTCCCTCCGTGTCTTAGGGAGTAAGGGATTGAGCTTCAAGGTTCCTGGATATGAGCTCCAAATCAGAGTTGCCATTGGTTGTGCAGCTTCCCTACACACATATGCACACGTACTCGTGAGCATGTAAGCGTTCCAGGGAAGTTTTACAGAAAATTGTATTCTAAGGACATTTGTTCAAAGCAGAGTTAATCTTCCATCAGCTCCTCAAGAGAAAACTCTTTATGTGCTTTACTCATTGACTTTAGCTTGCAGTAATGTGCAATTTGTCATCTGCACTCGTGGTGTAATCCTCTGTTATGGTGACCTTTCAAAGGAGCGTGACAGGACAGTGCATGTAGTGTTGGCTTGTGTCATAGAATCACAGACCGCCTTGAGTTGGAAGGGACCTCAAAGCCCACCCAGTGCCAACTCCCTGCCATGGGCAGGGCTGCCACCCAGCAGCTCAGGCTGCCCACGGCCCCATTCCAACCCGGCCTTGAATGCCTTCAGGGATGGGGCACCTACAGCTTCTGTGGGCAGCTGTGCCAGGGCCTCACTGCCCTCGGAATGAGGAAAGGAATATGGCAAGGGAATGGAAGAGGCTCACTTCCACGGTTCAGGCTCCTTTCCACAGCACTGCATCTGTGTAGGAACATCTCTTCAAAGGGCTATTCAACTGGTTATAGAATTCCATAAAGTAACCAAGTTTGCTGTTTGATCGCCACTTTGTAGGAAATTAAAAAGAAAAAAAAGAAGAAAAGTGTCACCTGTTGAATTATTTCTTGTGGCACATAATCAGCCAGCTGAAAGGAATGCCCGTTGTACCAGGCCATCCCGCTGCTCTCTCATATTCTCATTTCTCAGTATTCAAAGGTCAAACAAAAAGCAGGTTATAAATAAAAGCCAAGGAAGGTAAAGTGAGCTGTGTGGTAAAGAATGCATGTCGTCAATATTACATGAGATAAGCAGACTGGTTGAAGAGCTTGTCCCACTCAGCCGTCATGGTAACAGTTGGAGCAGCAGTAAACCTTGCTGACAGCCCATGAACAAGCCAGCATGCAGCACCTGTCAGGTTTATTTCCATACTAAAGGATAGGAAAGTCTGCTGCTAATCGGGGAGCAGGGAAGATGGAAACATCAGTTTTATCTCTGTGAGCATACCTGTGTAAAGCTTTTGGAATATACTCCATTCTCCTGGAATATACATGGAGTCCATGGCATGCAGCTGTGTTTAGCATGTGAAAAAAAGAGACGGCCCATTAAAAATAAGTATTCAATCTATGCTGTAAAAATGTGGCTTATAACTTTAGCATTTCATGAATGTCAAAATGATTTTATGTATATGCAGCAGAACTTGCAGAGTTCATGGACAAAAGTACATGACAATCAGGACATGAAAAAATAATGTCTTCTTCATTAACTCCACTGTCAAAACCAATCTCTCATACTAGCAGCTGAATAAAATTATGTAAATCTGATAGGTTCATGTAGTGGCAGAGTAACTCAACATTCTAAGCCTGAAAATGCTTATCTGCAATACAAAAGAAACGGTGCTGCTGTGTATTGGTCTTGTAAAGTGTCAATTTGTCACATATAATGCTCATATAATGAAAATCTTACTTGTGGGGAAAAGAATTTCAACAGCAAAAGAAGGTATATTTCATAGACCAAAATGCAATTTAAACTTCATCCTTTGCTATTTTCAACTTTTCTGTTTTCCCTTTCATTGTTTATGTGGAAGGGGTTCTGCCAAAGGTGTCAGTTTGTTGCCTGCAGTGATAGTTCCATAAGGAAGCAGCAGCAGCAGAATACTGCTCTCAAATGATTCACCTAAATTTTAGCTTTGTCCTTCAAATGAGATGAGTTTGGGCCTATTAAGATTTATATGGGAAACATCCAACTGCTGCTGTAGTAAATACAATTATTTTCTGACAGTGTTCTGTTAAGGAAAAATAAAGAAAGAATACTTTGTCACCATGTGCATGCATTCTCTGAAGATGTTATGATTTATATTTGTTTTCCAATGACTTGCAACCATTGTTCTTCCCAGTATCTCTAGGTGGTCCAGCATGTAAGAATGAGCTAGATGCAGTGTTGTATAGACAACGACAGTTCTAGACAATCCCTTGTCCCTTCCGCCTATAGAGAAGAACTGCTTGAATCAAAGAGAGATGCCTACCAAAGAGCACTAATGGTCTATTGTTTTGCATGTTTTAGACTACACTGTGAGAATAATGAACTCATCATTGTAATTATCCTTATACTGCTTCCTATGGTTTCTTGCCACTGTGTACACTCTGTACTTAATTGGATACATATGATAATTTTGTTTCTCTCAGCAAATTTGGATATGATACTGAGTGATGCAGTAGACATGCTAGAGGAAAAGGATGCTATCCAGAGGGACCTGGACAGGCTTGAGAGGTGGGCTCATGCCAACCTCGTGAAGTTCAACAAGGCCAAGTGCAAGGTCCTGCACCTGAGTCAGGGCAATCCCAATCCCAAGCACAGATAGAGGTTGGGCAGAGAATGACTTGAGAGCAGCCCTGAGGAGAAGGATTTGGGAGTGCTGATTGATGAAAAACTCAACATGAGCCGACAGTGTGTGCTTGCAGCCCAGAAAGCCAACTGTATCCTGGGTTGCATCAAGACAAGTGTGACCAGGAGGGAGTGTAACCTCAAGGGAGGTGGTGCTTGTGAGACCTCACCTGGAGCACTGCATCCTGTTCTGGGGCCCCCAAAACAAGAAGGACATTGAGCTGTTGGAGTGGGTCTAGAAGAGGGCCATGAAGATGATCAGAGGTCTGAGCACCTTCCCTCTGAGGACAGGCTGAGAACTGGGGTTCTTCATCCTGGAGAAGAGAAGGCCTTAGAGTACCTGAAGGAGACCTACAGGAGAGCTGAGGAGGACGTGTAGTGACAGAAGGAAGGGAAATGATTCCAGACTGGAAGAGGGTAGATTTAGACTAGATATTAAGAAGAAATCCTTTACAGTGACGCTGGTTAGACACTGGAACTGGTTGCCCAGTGAGGTTGTTGATGCCTCCTTCCTGGAAGCATTCAAGGCCAGGCTGGATGGGGCTTTGAGCAACCTGCTCTAGAGGGTCCCTGCCTATAGCAGGAGGGTTGGAACTAGGTGATGTTAACAGTGCCTTCCAACCCAAACCATGCTGTAATTCTGTGTAGAAAAGTGAGGAATTTTGCATTTTTTCTCCATCTTTCCTTAGCTCTTACATTCTTTATCCTTTGGCACCTGATAGTTGTGTTGTGAGTTCTACTCATAAGGTCTTCTATAGTTGTCCCCAGCAAGTGCCAAAAACATCTTAGCTATCCAAAACGCTAGCAGAAGCTGCCATCATCAAAAGATGTGACCTTCTATGTTATGATACTGCCAAGCACTCTTGAACGAGTTTATCCAAAGCAATGTGGTATTAGGAAGGTCACTTCTCTCCACTGTATGATCACGCACTGTAATAATTAATACTGCAAAAATATTTGGGCATGGATTCATGAGCACTTTTATGCCACACTGTGACCGTACTACAGGCCACGCATAGTGCTGTCACTGAAAATACATATGAAATATTGAAAGCAGAAAATTAGTATTGTGGTTTCCACTGTGTGTACATCAGACTTGTATGTACTGAAATGACTTGTCAGTGGTCCAGGGCTGATCTAGGAAACATTTACTAGTGGTTTCTTTATCTTTTTTTTTTTTTAAACTTTAACAGCAGTTCAGAGTCTGAGATGGAGGAGGAAGATGAAGATGAGGATGATGAACTGCTGCTGCCTCAGCAACCCCCTTCAGACTTGGGAGGTGTGCCATGGAAAGAGGCTGTGCGCATCCATGCCCTATTGAAGGGGAAGAGCGAAGAAGAGATTGAAGCGGAGGAAAATCATGAGTATGATGACAGAGAAGAAGACGAAGAGGAGGAGGACGATGAGGAATATGAAGAGGAGTCTAGCGAAGGTTAGACGCGTTGATTTGTCCCTTTTTTCTGCTAGACAGCAGGGAAGACTGGGCTGCGTGCTTCTTGTTCTGCATAATGAGCCTTGGAAAACTTTCTTTCTCCTTTCACTTTATTACTTTGGTTTTTGAGGGTGTTACTGTCGAGGGAAGCTTTGAATTGTCCATTTTGGATACAGAAAGAACTTTCCCCACGGAGCACTTGCAGCGCTAGTACCAGCGCAGTATGCTGTCCATACACCATGCCGACATGTGCAACTCACAGCTCTGTGACAATGTATTGTTTTACTGTTATTTATTATTTTTATTGGGAATTGGATTTGAATGGGCTCTTTGTTCCTTGATGGCAAGAACTGGAAGCACTGTGGAGGCAATGTTTTCAGTGCTGCGGGGTGCTTCACTCAGGGGTAGTGCCCTAGCTCACAGCAGGACATCCCAGAAGAATCTGCTTTTAGTCCTCCTTTGTTTAAGGACAACCTTGAGAAGTTCAGGGAGTTCAGAGGATTCTTGTTTTTTTCTCTGAGGGATTTCTGTGGAAAATCTTAGGGAAAGACTCCTTCCCCTCTGTGTTTGTCTCAGTCATCAAAATGCAGAGTTTGTGCTAAGAACAGGCATTTTCAGTGTTTCATCACCATTCCCATTTTCTTGCTGATCTTGTCTTTGTCTTTATACTCGCATTTCCTTTCTGTGAAGACTAGTAGACTCCAAAGAGCTTCTTCACAAAGGACTTTGGCTACCTACTGCAACACTGGTCCTGTTATTTTAGGTCTTACTGGCTTAGTTCTGCTCATCAGGTCAGCAGGCTGCTTGCCTGGTTTTTAAATGTAGGAGCTGTGAAAGTCAGGACTGCTTTTTTAATGTGGTAACATGCATGTTTAGTCTGCTAAATCTTGGTGTGCTCAGGCAGATGGGGTTTTTTTTGAGCAGTTTTCCTGCTACATACAGTAGAAATAAGGGGTCTCGGTGGATTTCCAGTCAGTCTTTCTTTCTGATGCTGTCCTTTCTCTCTCTTTCCTTCTCTCTCTCTCTCTCTCTCTCTCTCTCCATTGCTTGTGTATGTACACACGTGTGTCTGATGTGATATATGGATGTGTGGTTCCCTCTGCTGTAGAGGGAGAGTATTGCCCTTGGGAGAAAGAGCTGCAGCAAGGCCTCTGGCTTCAACGTCTCTCAAATGAAGAGGACACGGGTACATTTAAAGGTACCCATATGCTATTTCCACTTCCCCTAAGTATGGGGGGAATGTTTTAAAGAGCAGGTCCCACACGAGAAGGTTCTGTGTTTTACGTAATTACTTCACCAGCTTTCTAAATATCGATTTGATAGCAGTTGTTACCAGACGTTGCCCTGATTTTAGGAAAAAAAAATAAAGTTGCCCAGCACTTGAGGGTATCCAGAAAGCCTGGACAATTTGCAACTGTAATGTGCATGAACAATGACCCCCACCTAGTTAGGAGCTTCAGGTTTGGTTCATACACACATAGGTGTGCTGCACACTTGTGCAATATGTCAGACATGTGGGGCACATCCAAAGTACTGCGATTGTGGGAGCAAACTTGCATTTTTTGTTATTGTCCTTTGTGAATGTGTGTCTGTAGGGAGAGACTACTGGGGAGCTAATCAAATGGAGCAGATCCCTCAGATATTTTGATCATAAAATGTGCATAAGATGAATCTGACGTTCCTATCTAACTAGTTGTGCTGTTTTCCATAATGCATTTTGTTGCAGTTTATTTCTGATGGTTGTTTTTTATTTTTTTGAAGCACTTGGTCCTAATAGCTTATTAATCCCTTAGTCCCTCAATGTGGTTCATTAGAGCCAGAATTCATAAGAGGAGAACCCAAGTGCCTTACTGCAGGTAAGAGGGCATACCCCGTCATCTAACTGCCTATTTTGCAGCCTATGGTTGTAACAGCTGTAGCTTAGCTTCTGACCTTTTTTTTTTTTTTTTCCTGAAAAAAAAAAAAAAAAAAAAAAAAAGTTATGTTTTTTTCCAAATTAACTTTTGTGGTATTAAGAACGAGAAGTATTAGTAAGATGGCTGAAGAGCATAAATGAAGCTGTTGTAGCTGCTACTGTTCTCTAGATGTGGATTCTGAGGAGTTGATTAGTGAGTGGCTTCTTGTTCCATTTGAAGTTAAACATCCAGACTGCTCACTTCTTAGAAAGTGCCTGGAGGGGAAAGCTACCTTACCATATGTAAGTGGAATTAGCACCCAGCTTCCAGTTCCTGTAGAACTTTGCAGGCAGTCTTGAGAGAGGGCTGCACCAAGTGTCTCTTGAAATTCTCAAGCATTTAGATCTCAAGGAAATATCAGGTTTGCCTGTCAGGCAAGCAGCACTCCTACACAGTTGGCTGTGCTGATTAAACTGCTATTTATTTACTGGAAAAGGTGAAAAGGACCAATGTTTTAAGTGAGACAGGCCTCTGTTTGGATAGTTGTGGGGTAACCGAAGGTATGTTACGCTAGACTAAATCCCAGAGAAATCCATTTTCGAACATCGAGATCACGTGGGACCTGCTCTTTCCTAGCCTTGCTGAGTGACTATATACTTCTCAGCCATTGCTGGCAAACCTAAACCATTTAACACAAAATTTTGTTTGGCGATGCAAATGCTAACTCTACTCACCTTGGGGCCTGCATGTGAGTGCTTTGGATTGCAGTGAGAAAAGCCCAGACCTTTGTTCCTGCAAGATGTCCTGTAGTTTGTGCTGATTGATAAGAAAGCTCTCTGATGGGTTAACAGAGACCTAAAACTGCTGAATCCTTGGCTAAATCGTGAATTCTGCTCTGCGTTTGAGTTTGTGCATCTGACCCCTTTTCCTCTTTAATAACCAACAGGTAATTCTGTCCTTCCTGCAGTTCCTTCTGCCTGTTTCTTCTGCAATTCTGATGCCAAATGTCACACACAGTCATTTCTGAAACAGAAGTCTCAAACACTTTGTCATTTCTGGGAAAAACATGGCCGGGAAAGAGGACCTTTGTTAAAACAAGACAGCAGGAAATGATGAGTGCAACTTCTAAATGCTGCTGATGTTTCTTGTTTCCTTCAAACACTAGTCCACAACATAAAAACCTAATTGTTTTTGGGGCTCTTAACTGCTGAAACAGTGTTGGCCCTATGTAGGAGTAATCAGCTGTTCTAAAAATTGAATTACTGCTCATGAAGTAAGTGGCATTTTACTTCTCAGAATGGATCATTTGCTTCTGAAGAGCACTACAGAAGACACAGAACACCTTGTTCCCTATAGAATAAGTTGGGTTTTTTTTAATGGGTAAATAAAGCCTGAGCTGTAGTCCCGTAACTGACAGCAACAGAGGTAGGGTCTGTCAATATGATGTGCAGCAGGTTAGATGTTTGCAACACGGATGTTTTGCAGCAGTTAAGCAGTTTGCTTATCAGTTGCTTCAGTAGTGTGCCTATTGTTCTCTCTGACTATCCATATCCGAGGGTTGTATAGGCAGATAATTGGGGAGTAATGCAAACTACTTTAAACAAATTCGTTTCTGTAACAGGAAGTCCCTTCTGAGGAAGTGGAGACACTGTTAAGGCATAATGAAAATACTGATATTCTTCGGAAAAAGAATTGCACCTTTTGAACAAGCCTTACAGTGCAAAATAGCAGGATTGTGCCATGTACTATTTTAAGCATGCACGCACATCCACATGTGTGAGAAACTCTGAGATCCCTCATGTAATTTAATTCACAAGGAGATACTGTTCAGCACAAATAGGAGTACTTAACCTAATAGTAGGGCATGAAAGACCTTTTGTTTTGGTGCCTCAAGCTACAAAGCAGACTGTCCCTTAAAAGCAAGATGTCTTTGTCAGTAGTCATGAAGAATAGGCTGAAGGAGCTGGAAATTTCTGCTGCATTGATATTTGCACACCACATATCTGTTGGACACCCAGGGAATGTCTTTCATTTCAGTGAAACTGCCTGCAATAGACATAATCTGCAATGACGGGGTTTTTTTTTGATAGCATCTCTTTGCCTCTGGAATGGCATTAATGAGCTTTGGTGGGGAGTCTGGAGAGCTCTGTGTTAGTGTTTGCGTGCACACACAATGCTAAACTTTTTCTGTCTTGAAAACTGTCTTAGCCAGTAACACCTTCTTTTCTTTTTTCTTATTTCCTTTCCTATGATGTGTTACCTTTCCTTTCCACTGTTGTCCCATCTCTTCCTCCCTGTCTTTCATTCCACCCTGCCCACATCCCGGTATGCCATCCCCTCCTCCATCTGCTAGCTGGAAACCTTAGGCTGCAGCAGATTGTAAATCCGGTTGATCCTCTGGAGATTCTGGCAGATGTGCACTGGACACACATACGTGAAAAAGAGGAGGAGGAAAAAATGGTCCCAGCCTCAAAGTCCTCCACCTCCAGAGGTAATTTTCCCTTGCCGTGCATCATCAGTTCCTAGATCACAGCTGCAGCTGTTTAACCATGTTGCTTCTGTGCCCTTCAAGACCAGTGGACAGCAGGGACAGCTGTAATCCAAAGGAACTGCTTTCTGAAATTACACGTGGTTAAACATTTTGCTTTTCAAGACAGTGTGTACTTAAAATGAGTGCTTTCTCAGCCTTATGTTGTTGTGACTTCTGACCTGTTTGTGTGCCTGCTCTGGCTCTGTAGCGTTCTCCCTCACTGTGCAGAGTACTGGCAATCAGGTCCTGGTAACTGACTTCAGGGGTAGCAGTGCTTTCTGTGGCAGCAAGGACTCTGTGCCCCTTCAGAGAAAGTTAAAGGATTATACTGTGTACCTGCTACAGCAAAGATCAAATGGAGTTGGCTTCTGTATTGAGCCTCTATAGCTGTTATTCAAACTGCGTAACTGCATTTTGTATCATTGGTGAACGGTGGAGTTCCAAAGGTTTGCATATCTCACCACGGGTTATGTTGACTCCCTGTGCTGAACACTGGAAAATATACCTGTTTTTTAAAGTGAGGTGTGAGCTTTTTGAATTGCCAGTTGCATAAAGGAAAACTTTGGAAGGGGAATATGCTAACGGTCTAGCAGTCTTACAAACACCTGTGAGTCCCTACAGCCCTTATTCTAGCCTGCATTACAGTGTATCTTAAGGTAAGTATGTTGTAGGTGCAGAAAGCTGAGCTTAGTTAAAGCTAATGATGCTGTTAGTGAGTGGCTGTCTTCTATCAAAGTCTTGTAATTACTGTGGCAGAATTGCAGGGGGAGTAAGTATGTTGTGAGAAGGGATGTCTTTCACAGGAAATATGAGATTAAGCTCATGACTGATCTGTTTTACAGAACCTAGGGCTTTACCTCATCTTGCTTGATCACATTCCATTCCAGATAATGATCTTTTCCTCATATTTCTAATTGGCTTTTCTTTTGTTGTTTTTTTTAAATCATGATCCAACTTGATACACAGTTCCAGTTCAGCTCAGCAATGCTTACAGTTGCAGTTTGCAGGTTGCATTGGGATTTTCTGATGTGAAAACAGCTCCCTGCAAGTAAGAAGCACGCAGTGTTCTGCTTTCTGTAATATTCAGTGTTCCTAGAGCTTTAAGAACGACAAGTAAAAAAAGTCAACATATTTTCATAAGCTTACTGCAACTGAGGTTGCTTTAGCTTCTGCCTGAGGGCCTGTGACACTGTAGTTTTTGAATTCTGTTAGTTGACATTTTATAATTCCACTTTTCTACATTGTATACCTGCCAGCAAATTGGAGGGAGACCTGCACTTCCAAGTTGACTGTGGACTTTCCAGCTTATCTTGGGAAGCAGAACAATAATACTTCCTTCTCTTTCCTTCAAATTAGGCCAGACTAGGAAAACATTGATCAGTAGATGAGCTCCTTCAGTTCCACTCTGATACAGTACAGGCAGTTTGTTTTTTGCAAAGGCTGTCGCAAAGCACTTGTGGGTAGGCTCTAAGCTTTCCATCTGAGTTCAGTAGACAACCTTGTCCCTGGCTGAGCTGAGCTATGAGGTGCTTGCAGAGCTTACCAGGGCGGCGGTGGCGGTGGGGTTTGTTCTGAAGGCTGGGGTAGCATGGTGGCACACGGAAGCCCCTACCACTGTGCTGTAGTGCCCCTTCTCATCTGCTGGCCTTCAGACCCAGGCAGCTCGGTTCCCTCAGCTGTGGGTTTCCTTCCTGTACAAAGTTTCAGGTGAAGCACACAGCAACAGTGACCTGCGCGTCAGTTTTTCTCACTGTGTATTTCCTCTAACACGGCAGATCCTAAAGGTTTGGCCCTTGGCATTTGACTGATATCTCAATTTTAACATCTCATAGGTTTTGTTCGTGTATTTCTCAGAGAAGACTCTCCCCTTGTCACTCTTCTGATTTAGACGCTTATTGATGGTCTAATTTTGACTTCTTATAATTTGTTGTTTTTTAAATTCAGCGTCCGACCTTCCCTCCGTACGCCATGAGGCGGTACAGGCGTGGCTGGAGACGGTCCCTGGAGGTAGTTTGGTGATGTTAAATGTATTCCAATGCACAATAACCCTGCCCGTCTCTTCTCCATGCCTTCAGCAGCTGAGCTGGTACTTTAACCCTGGACTTACAGCCCTATCGCTACTGCATGACGGGAAGTGGAGGGAGGGAGGGGAGTGTGCATGCACACCTTGCTCAGACAGCCCGTTCTTGCATGAACTCAATGTTTGTTGTAACCATTCTGAAGGGAGGCCAAACAGAGAGGTTATCTTTGGTATAACAAAGGAGGAATCTAGCTGAGTGTTTTGATTCTCTTTGTAAACTGAAAAGTAGGCCAGGTGTTATTCTCCCGGCTCCTTGACTAAAAGAACATGGGGCTTTCTTCCAGTCAAAAGATAAAGAGATGGGGTGCTGAAAGCAGTTGCAGTTATCTATAGCAACTGCAAACTAGCTATCTGATGAAGAAGACAGGAAAGAAGATGAAGGTTGAAGGTGGGATCTTTCAGAATAACGATGGCTGTTGGCTTTGGCTTGGGGATCCATGTATCTAGGAAAGCCTCAGTAAAGCTGAAGGATGGTAGGTAGAGCTCGCTCGCTTTTGTTGTGCAGTCATCTAAGCTCTGTGACAAAACTGATGATTCTGGGACTAGAGTTGAGAGAGTAGATTTCTGTAAGCAGTGCAAGTACCTAAATGAGTGGAACAGAAGCAGTTATGGGTATGTAGTAATCTACAGCTAAGTTGCTTTGGCACATCAGAATAGCCAGCTCATCTGTACAACTTTGCTTCTGTTGCTGCTTTGGCAGGAGAGCAGTGGTTTCCGAGATAGCTGCACATTGTGCAGCCTGCTCCTGGCTGCTAGCTGGTACAAGCAAAGTGCTGATCCCAGTTTCCAGCTGCCATAGTTTGTAGCTTCTGAATTATTGTGTGACAGCTTTTGGCCTCTTGCTTCTTATCCTAACTGCGTATACGTATATGCACAGTATATGTATAATATAACCGACCACCTGCAAGCTCTCCGTGTCCCTCAAAATGGGATCCCCCTTGCTCCAAGTCGTTCCTTGTCTGTGCATCCATAATCTTCGCTTGAGGTTTGTATACCAACCTATTTAAGAGCTGATTTTCTTTTCTCCCTCCAACACTCCCTGTGTGTATTGTGTCCCCTTGTGGTGTCTGGATCTGAAGATACACATGTACATAGTGGAATCAGATATTCCTAACGTCAGGTTACATTTCTACGGGTTTTGATTAAGATTACTCATGTTTGCTGTTATCATAAAACCATCCCACAACATTATTATTCCCCAAACGACATAGGCTAGTGCATACTTCAGCAACAATCAGACACAATTTGTTTTGTTCAGTACATTTATATATGCTTCTCTGGGAAGTCCAGCCTTTGCTGCGTGACTCAGCTTCCTACATCCTGTAAGATTCTGTATTTTATAAGCCTATGATGTAAGGGAATAGGTCAGTGTTTTATCACATGTAAGCACAATTGCCTTTTCACAGCAGTTGACAGAAAATAAATTAACGCATATGTTTGTCTGTCATAATATTACAGAGGGGAAAAGCATAGAAAAAATACCTTGTGGAAAACGTAGAATGAGGAAGACAAACCCTCCACTGAAGGCTATATTTTGAGACCAGAGAAAAACTGAGAAAGAGGAGAGTCTGTAAGACCTCAGTTTTAGGGAGGGTTGGTTTATTTTCAGGATTGTCTTAATTAGCAATACTAACATATCTGTGGTCCCAAATGCTCCATCGTCAGTGGCAAATGAGAAGATCAGTGTCCACTACCTGACGTTGAAGAAAGATGACACAGTGTGATCCACACCCATAGGGCAAAAATAGGGAAAATTCCTTGTCATCCAAACTTGGAGGAATGCATCCAGACTCCTGCTGGAAACAACCTCCAGCTCTACTGTGGGAAACTGCCAGGAACCCTTTTAGAAAGGACAGTGTGACACTGTGTGCATGCAGGTCCGGAAGCTTGCGATGAGTAGTTTACTGTAAAAGAGTGACCAAGAATCATCATTGGGTGCTATGTGTATAGTTAGCATTTTGCATGATGACACATGCTGACTGTGTTTGCATTTGCAATAGTTGGATATATAACAGTGCTAAATGACCTGCTGCTCAAATCTAAAAATGTAGTTCATTGACTCTACCTTGAAAAATCTGGAAGTGCTTCTTTATATTTAAATTATGTTTGAAATTATGGCATTCTATGGAAATGCTTAATGAAAAAAACCCTAGTGAAACATTCACAGTGTTAGAGATGGGTCAAGGTGTTGTGGGTTTTTTTGTAGTTGTTGTTGGGTCTTTTTTTGTGGGGCTGTTTTTTTGATTGATTGTTTGCTTTTAAGTTTTTCTAATATCAGTTATTAATGAAAGGTAGACCTCACAGCTTGGTCTTCTCTCTTCCTGTGACTAAATACTGCTACAATTGCCAACGTCAAATGCCAAAGAGAGCCACAGCTGCCCAGAGTTTGTTTCCACACGTAATAAGGTTTAGTCCTAATGCTAGACTGCTCATCTCTGACTTACATCCTCAAAAGCCTGTTTCAGTTTCTAGATGAATAGTTGTGGTACACTGTGAGATTTCAGTTTTCACCTAATACACGGGTGCTATGAAGTGATAGTGATTTACTGGAAAAAAAGTAAACTTAATTCTGGTTTGGTGGCCTCTCGGTCCCCTTGTTGAATTTTTTCAGAAGGCCTTCTTCTCAGAAAAGTCCTGCAACTTTCACTGCAAATGCCTTACAGATCCCAAGGGACAGGCACTCCTTTCTTTCTTGGAGTTTGGAAGTATAATTTCATATTATGTCCTTCCAGCTGACACACTTCAGAATTTCTTGTTCTGACAGTAATAAATAAATATGTTCAGTATGATTTCAGTTCAGTGTATGCCCTTTTCACTGTATAGATGTTTTTCTTTTCTCTAAATTTTGGAATATATTCTAGCTTCGTGTGAAGATAATGGTGTCGAGGATGAGCTGGGCACAGAGCCTGCAGACACTGAAGGGCAGGCGGGTGAAGAGGGAGACACGGGTGCAGAGCTGGATGACGGTAGGGCATCTCTATGCATCTTGTGAGCCACTTATGTCAACAGAATTGTATTGATATAAAACAGTTTGTATGAGGGTACTTAAGCTTAATCATGTTTTCAGTAGGAGTTTCTTTCAAATAGCCTAGAGGGAGCCAGGCTTGAAGGACAAAAAGAAACAGAAACTTCTGTGCTATGGGTTGTAGAATAAATTTCTTGCATCCTTTTCCTGTCTGCTATTTAGAAGACTCAGTCTTGTGTTCATGTTCAGTATGAATAACAAAAATAGAAGTAGATTTGTGAAGTGGTCATAGTATTATACTAAAAATCTTCTCATTAAGCAGTTTTTAGAAAACCGAGAAGCTATAACATCAGTTACCTCTTTAGTACTTTCTAGTAATGATCTATCATATCTACTTAAATGACTGTTTCAGCACTAAGAAAAGACCTAAAACATTTAGGTATTCATGTTATGAAAGTGATTGGAACCATGTGAACAAAAGAATTATGAAAGATTTTGAAAATAATAAACAGATGTCCTGATGGACTTGCATCCAACAGTTGTCTTCTTTTTTTCTTCTCTTTTCTTTTTACCCCTTCCTGCCCAACCTGTGTTATTCATGACCAGATGACATCCCATCTGATGCAGAAGCCGAGTTTCGCTTACATCGAGGTAGCGCAGATGAGCCAGGACTAAAAGTTTCTGAAGATGAAGAAGGACCAGAAGATGCTTCTTGCCGCGTGACAGAAGGTAATAGCTTTCCCACCAGTGTTTGAGTGGTTGTAATTGCCTTCTGGATAGTCTATACATTTATTTAAGATTTTAAATCTCTTGGATTTGAACCAAATCACTGCTCTCAGTGGCAAGGTATGCGCCTGCATTGGTGTTTTGCAAAGTCACAGAATCACAGAATCACCCGGGTTGGAAGGGACCTCAAGGATCATGTAGTTCCAACCCCCCTGCCTAGCAGGGCCACCAAACATCCACATTTAGATCAGGTTGCCCAGGACCCCGTCCAACCTGGCCTTGAACACGTCCAAGGACGGGGCATCCACAACCTCCCTGGGCAGCCCGTTCCAGGGCCTAACTACTCTCCTTGTGAAGAACTTCCCCCTAACATCCAACCTAAATCTTCCCTCCTTCAACTTGGATCCATAAATCCATTGATTACGGCTTTGGAAAGAGTGAGAGCCCATCTAATTGCTGCTTCTTGTAGAATTTTTTATATAAAATTTTTTACTGCTTTGTACATGTACAAAATTTTGGTGAGGTTCCAGATGTCTCATCTAGAATTTGTAAGACGCCGTGGAATTTGTCACTACTTGCTGCATGTAACATTAAAAATTCAAGATACAGCAGTCTCATTTGTTTTCTTAAACATATTTTTGCTTTCTATAGATCCATGCAAGCCGTCTGCTCCTAACCAGTCAACTAATGACATTGTTCTTCCTCTGTCTCCAGCTGATAGTCTCAAAGCAGAACAAGCAGAGGTAAGAAGGGGAATTGGTCGAGTTTTCTGCTTAGAACCTACAGTTCAAGAGAACTTTTTGTTGGTCAAACTATTGAGAACTGACAGCCATGCTCTTTTCTTCTTTTTAGTCTCTATAATTGGTGTTCTTGAAATTTCATTTTATGTAGGCTTTAAAAATAATGTACTGTCTTTCTTTCCTACTTTTAGAGTGTAGAGGCTCTGTCATAGTCACCCAAGTTCCCATCACAAAATGCAAAAAGAATTAGAGGATATTTTCATTTCAATGCACAGTTAACAAGAAGTATATTGCATATAATGCATAATGGAAGTCATCAGTGAGCTATTTCTTGTTTGTCCTGGTTTGGGTATCCTTTCTGTACCAAAACCAGATTCTGTATTAATCTTATTTGTATTACTTATTCCATAGTAACCAAGTGTTTAGTTTTTCCTGGGTAGCAACATAGTTCAGCTGAAGGAAGCTGAGTTATTTAACATTGTACTGTTAGCCCTGAAATCGGCATGCAAGCTTACTGTTGTTTCCAGCTAATAGGATGCAAGAACAGAAAGTCCATGACCCTTAAAATGTTTATTTCAAACATTCATCTCCAGTGTTTGTGAAGAATTGCTTAATGATTTGACTTTCCTAGAGAGTTTTGTTATAAACCATTTTACTTGCACAATGGACAGATGATGGGATAAGGCTAGTTTGCTGACAGCAATTGTTGACAATATTGTCTATTAAAATGGAGGGTGATTATTTTTTCAGACTAATCCAATGATTCTGTTAGACAGAGTTATACTTTGCATTGGGATAATGCCCAAATGCAGTACTTAAAGACCTGAGTGCTTAATATGTCATAGAAACACACAGAGCAGTTTATTCTCTCGTGGTCTTGTGACAATTGAACTAAACTTCCTGCTTTTAGAAGAAAGCTAGCGCGAAAGATACCATGGAAAGATAAGAACTCAGTAAGAGAAGTCCCTTGCCGAAAGGTTAGATATAAAACCAAGAATTGTACTACTGAGTAATATGGCAGTTTGCCTAATTTGCTCTTAAAGCACTCCTTACTTTAAAAAAATGTTGCAGCTGCAGTAGATGCAAGCCAGCAGAAACTGCTGTGTTGATGAGAGCTTGAGAGACTTGAATGAAATCTGTCTGAAATGAGGGACTCCTAATATATGCAGAGTTGGATATTGAAAGGGAGAGTGGGAAAAGATAGAAATAGGTTTCTGGAATTTAGCATTCTTTTTGTTCCAAAAGTTAAATTTGCCTTATTGTTGTGTACAAAGAATAGTTTTATACAATTGGATGTCTGCACCTGAGAAGGAATCCTAAACAACATTCAAGGCCTGGGAGTGAGATGCAATTTGTGCTTTTTTTTCTCCAAGTTTTAATACTTGGGTGGTTTAGCAGTAAAAATGTAGCAGCATTCTAATGTGACCAGTGACTACTAATATTTTATTACATTATATTATATTTTATTTATTAGGATGTAAAAGATCCCCTGGCTGCAATAAAATCTCCAGAGGCACGCTTTTTCCCTGAGCTTTTCCTTCTTGAGGAAGGACCAAAGGATGAAATTCCCAAAGACAGAAAAGCTAAAAGCCCTTCTGTGCCACTTTCTCCTGTGTTATCTCAGCCGGTTGCATCACCAGAAACTACTGCACCTACATCTCCAGCAGAATCTCAGCCAGCAGCACCAAAATTGGCTTCATCTCCAACGTCTTCTCAAAAGCCTATCTGTTCACAGCCTTTGCCTTCTGCCGAGACATCCATTCCATCCCCAGTGGAGCCTCCAGTATGTTTCCAGCCTGGCCCAGCCTTAACTTCTACTCCTCTAGCTAAACTGGTCCTCAGGAGCCAGGATAGCGAAGTGGAGAAACTGGGGAGCCCTACCACTGCAGAAGAAACTCTGAAACGTAGTAACCTCGTAGAAGAGTTCTGGATGAAGAGTGCTGAAATCCGGAGGAGCTTAGGACTCACCCCAGTAGACAGAAACAAACGTTCAGAATCAAACTTTCCTGTATCTGCCCTTGAGA
Source organism: Tympanuchus pallidicinctus (assembly GCF_026119805.1). Taxonomy (NCBI): domain Eukaryota; kingdom Metazoa; phylum Chordata; class Aves; order Galliformes; family Phasianidae; genus Tympanuchus; species Tympanuchus pallidicinctus. The sequence goes on from NW_026294802.1 coordinate 2,719,330, forward strand.
CAACTCCTCTGAAGACTTTTAATAGTGAGAGTGTCACAGGGGATGAAAGGATGCATCTTGTGAAGCCACAGCCTGTCCCAAGAAGGCAGGGACTGTCCAAGTTAGAAAATGAGCAAATTTCTCTGCTCACTCCAAAATCTCCATCAGAAAAAGAACTGAGGAGTTCCCATGAAGTTAAGAGAGATGTATCCAGCAGTTCGGGACTTGGTCTTCAGGAGAGCTCATCTAACATGAGAACTTTGGCTAGCCAGAGCTTCAACACTTCTGACTCTACTATGCTTACTCCTCCATCAAGTCCCCCACCACCACCTCCTCAAGATGAAGAACCAGCTACTTTGCGTAGAAAAAGGTATCAAGCACTTTGGCAGAATGAGGTTGAATCCAAGTCACCTCCAACACCAGCATCAACGCCTCCCGTTCCTCCACGCCATGAGCCAACCTCTGCTGTCAAAGAACCAACGCAGGCCAAAAAGGATGACGTGCGAAAGTCTTTTGCAGAGAGTGTGGATGAAATTCCATTTGCTGATGATGTGGAGGACACATATGATGACAGGACAGAGGACTCAAGCCTTCATGAGAAGTTCTTTACACCTCCTACCAGTAGGCCACGGCCAGAGAAACCACTTGTTTTGCCCTTGGTGAAGGAAAATGGTGGTCCACCGTCTATGGAGGGAGGGGTTAACCAAAAGAAGAGAGTGTTGCCTGAAATTTCTGCAGAGGCCAAGGAGCTTGCTGAAGAAAGGATGAGAGCCAGAGAGAAGTCTGTCAAGAGCCAGGCACTACGTGATGCCATGGCTAAACAGTTATGTAAGATGAAAGATATGGAGATGGCTGCAGCTGCAGCTGCTGGATCCGCAAGGGCACGAAAGGCATCTTCTATGCCTTTGAAGACCAAAGAGTTGTTTCATGACTCTCCAAAGCACTTGGCATTGAAAATAGCAGAGGTGTCCACACTAAAGCATGATGCTGCTAGTGAGAAGTTCTCCATTCCTGCTGATGTGGCTGGACCTGAAGGATCTGTCACCTCTTCAGAGGGCTCCAGTGGGAAGAGTAAGAAAAGAACTTCTCTTTTCTCCCCTCGTAAGAACAAAAAGGAGAAGAAATCCAAAAATGACAGCAGGCTTTCCGACAAATCTAGTGGTGGGACAGAGGAAACAACGAAGTCCAGGTCATTATGGAAGTCTGTTTTTTCTGGGTATAAGAAAGACAAGAAGAAGAAAGCTGATGACAAATCCTGCCCAAGTACTCCCTCAAGTAGTGCTACTGTGGACTCTGGCAAGCACAAAGCATCTCCGTTGATTACAGCTGCAGGTACAATAGATATGTGATACAGCTGCATATCCTTGAAAGTAAATTTGTTATCATGATACTGTGTTGAATGGCACTTCTCCTCATTGTTAGAGGTAAAGATCAGGATAAGCAGCAACTGGAATTATGTGTCTGCATGTTTACGGAATTAAAAGGATCCTTAAATAGAAGCTTCACTCTTAATATGTACAAGGCACATCCAGGTTCTGCCTTATGCTGATTTGAGACAGAAGCACTATTTACTGGAGTCAGGTGTTTGTGATGTTAGATCTTTGTTTTATATCTGATCCTCATCTTTTCCATGGATGTTCTGTTTCTGTTCGTTTCAACCTGGTTCTATGGATACAGAAGACTGCAGAGATGCAGTCACTGATGTGTTCTCTGCGATCTGACAACTGTTTGCTCACCTAAGATTCTGCAGCCTCGTGTAAATCTCTCATACGCCATTAGGTACAGACAGGGATGTTTAATAGCAAGTTGTGATGTGGTACATTAGCCATAAACATGATCAAAAGCAAACATGTTACATTTCTTTGGCCTTGTTCTAAAAGCCAGAATAGTGCTTGCTGCTGTCACCAAGTGCTGTATGTTGCATTAGAGAATTGAAGCAGCAGAAAGGAAGAATCATGACCGTGACTTCTAGTACTGTTCACAGAAAGTGATACACACCCAGATTTAAGCTTCTAACCAGTGACTATCATCTTGTGGAACAGTGCTTCTGTGCTGACTGTGTAATCCGAGGCAGCACAGCTAAGACTGGCATAAACAACTGTAATTTTGAAGTTGAAGCAGCTTGCCAGCTGAGATCTGAAGTGCTTACAGAGGGAAATGCACTCTTGTAGCTACTATTTTTCTAACTCCCCTTCTTATTCCTATTTCTCAGATTTGCAGCTCCGTCGACACCTGAGTTTCTCAGAGGATTCTGACCTCTCCAGTGATGATGTTCTGGAACGCTCCTCCCAGAAATCCAAGCGAGAGGTAGGCAGATCTTGTATCATACAGATCAGAGACTCAGACCCATGGCAGGAGCTTGGGTAATGCTTTTTGTCATTGTTACTGTTTCTTCTGTGGAACAGGCTTTCCTGGAAGCTGACCAACGATTTGTTTCACTTACTTCACAATTACAAGCTACTTCTTACTGTTATAATATGAAGCATCTGTTATCTCACTTAGGTTGTTTTACAGCTGAATATCACAGTCTGAATAGTGAATCTTGTCCCGGTAATGATCATGCCAATACTCTACAGAAAACAACAGTTTAATGTCAGAAGAGCAAATTTCCCTAACTCTTAAGCAAAAAGGTTGTCTTCACCTGTTATAAGAGTCCGACTGCAGCACTTTGTTTCACCAGCCTTTTTGATAGATTGATGAGGTAGAATTCCAAGCAAACTGCAGGCAGCAGTATACTTTTTTATGCCTCAAGAGCACATTCAAGACAGATTGTCAACTGAAAGGTAAGCTGTAGTTTGCAGTCTGTGACTCGTGCAGGTCTACGTATTTTTCCTAGGCAAAGAGTGTTAGTACCTTCTTATTCTTGGAGAGATGAGCCATCAGTTGTCACTCCTACTTTGACCTTGTTTTGTTTGAGGACTTCTTGGTAGTTGCTGAGTATTTCTTTGCATCTATTATAAAGAAAACAAATGTAAAGACAAAATACATAATGATTTTGAAATCCCAGTATATAGTGATTAGCCTTAGCATGGTATTTTCATTCCGGTGTAGTCTGGTGTGAACTGTGCTTCTTCTTGTTCCTGAGCAAACTTCCCCAAGCTAATGCAGTAGTACAGTGGTGTAAGACATATCAACATCTAAAATAGTTTCACTTTAAGTGGTACTTTAATGAACTTATTGAATAAAACAGACTAGATACCAGTGCACCTTTGTAAATCCCAGAAAGAAAAATACTTTTCATTTATTTGCAGTGTTTTAAAAAAGTGGTGAGAACCAAGTGCCAAAGTTAGATGCTTGTAAGTTACTTATTTCAGTTTTGGATGGCACTGTTCCACTGCTGGTGGAAAATGTATGGATATGCTCTGCTTCTTTCATTGTTATTGGCTTCTAAGCTCTGCAAGACAGACTTTGCAAGGTATAAAGAATAAGTAGAGATTCCATTGGCCCTCCTGGTACTACAGAACGAAAAATGAATTCTTCCTGTCCTTTCTCAATGGAGCCTGGTCCATATATTAAATAACTCAGGAAGAGATTATCTCAGAGGGTAGTGTGCCAGACACAGTGGTCTGTACCTCCTGTCTCAAACCTTTGATCTAGTCCTGCATTTCTGTGTATATATAAGGCTGGTAGAAGGATTTGATGAAAAGTAAGAATTTATTTGCATTTACTTATCTCTCTTTCAGTTTCTCGTCCTAGTTGATGTAGATCTCTTCTGAGAGGAAGATTATTTTCTTTTTATTTTATTCCTTTTTTTCTCTTCCCCTTTCATTCCTTCTTGCATGCCCTCAAGGTGTTTCATGAGAAATTCTGCATTTTCCAAGAGATGCAGAAGAACGAGGTACCTGTGGTTAGCAGAGGACAGATATGCAATAAAGGGGTTCAGATAAGAGTTACGGAGTTACTGTTCTATCTTGTGTGCTCCTTGGGAGGAAGCAGGCCTTAAATAAGGTTCATGCCTATTTTCAGACTTGAGTATGCATTGATGGCCCATGGTTGTTGGTTTTTATTTTTTTTTTGTATGTTTGTCTTTTCTCTGCTGAGCTACTTTCATTTAAAATAACATTAGCAGAAAAAGATATGGTCACTGAGCTTTGTGGGGATAGGTGACAGTGGCAGATGGCTGGAATCCTAATACTCGAAATATCTCACCAGCTTTGCCAAAGATATCTTGGTAACATCTCATTTTCTCCTGTTTGCTGTTGCTGAGCTTATATTAAGAATTTCTTTGGCTCAGCATCTGCCTGTTTTCTAAAGGAATAGTTTTTGAGAATGGATTTGTTTAGAGGAAACAAATCAGAGAACTCCACTCACCTAATTTTATTGCATCCAGTCCAAGGATGTGAAACATAGATGCAAACATGGAACGTGTTGCTGTCAAAAGAAATGTAACTGAACTTTGGGACTGACGAAACTGGGTTTGTACTGATTTGGGGTGGGAATGTTATGTGTTTTAAATTACAAGCTACTTACTATGGGTAGAAGTTTACTTCCTATATGGCACATAACTTTTATGTGAACCCCTTCTCTAAACTGAAATTTTACTTCTGCTGCTTTTCCAGTAATTGTAGTGAGCTTGCTTCCTAGATGGCTTGCTCTGTGTAGCCTGTTCTCTGCGATCAGCAGCAAATTTCTTCCGTGTTGTTCAGTGTAATTCAAGTGTCTTTCAAGAGAAGCATCTTGTAAAGAATTCCTACTGTGAATACCCTGTGGGTTCCGTGTGTATGGGTGTGTCCTTGTGCGTGTTTGTCACTGTTCCTCTACAGTTGTGGTGTTGTGATCAGACGTGTTTTACTCACAGGTAGTTTGCTTTTTACTGATGTTTGCTTATGTGCTTAAAGTTGTTCTATGGCTTTTCATTTGTTTTTTTTTACTTAATTAAATGTGAAAATGCAAAATGCTGACTGCCCAGAATGACATAATGCCCTCTGTACTTCATGACACAAGACAAATTTCCCCTCTCTTAGACTCTAGGTGGTTTACTTGCCTTATTTTCAGGTACACTTGAACCTAGAATATTCTTGGGAGGGGAAAGGCTATGATTCTCCCCTCCCCTCAACGTTGCATCTTTTTTTTTCCTCCTAATTTTAGCTCCTCAGGTTCTCTGGAGGTTCTCTTTTTAAACAGGGAAAGGACAGGTAACTCACTCTGAGCCTATCTTGTGTTTCTCCAGTCACAAAGCAGTGAGGAAGATTATGTCATTATTTAAATGCAAATGATTATTTTGATGGAGTAGAAATTATTTTAAACCATGAAATAGACACAACCTCCATGAAAGGTTGTAAAACAGTGTATAAATGGAGAGTTGTGTGACACAGTAATATGTGATTGGCTTAGCAAGCTCAGACCAAATATGCCCCAGCAAACAAGACATTATTCCATATTGTAAGCCAAAATTTTGTATGCGTATGTATACTTACTGCTCATGTGGATATTAAATCCATAGGTGGATAAAGGCCATAGCATTCTCTAGAAAAAAAGTATTTCCAGGTTGATTGTATCTTGAAAGAGGCTGCCAAAGCTAATCCTCTTCAGGAGACTGCTAGAAACTTGATTTTGTGCACAACGGTTTCGTTGTGCTTAATCAGACTGGGCCGTGTTCAGCATTTGCACAATTCTGTGTTGCATTTAAAAACAGCTTTATTTTTTTACTATGCATCTGTTTTCAATGTTGAACTGATTTTACTTCATTTTGTATGTTTTTTATTTTTTTCCTTTACCATTCCCCCTTTAAAGTCGATTTATGTACCACACGCCTTGGCATTCAAGAGATCATATTCGTCAAAGGTAGTGTCTCCATTCCCAGTAGTTGGCCATTGTTGCATGTATATCCCTGTATTAACCCATTGAATATGTAGCTACCCATCACATGTACACTAACATCACAACATTGATTGTGCATGCGTGAGATGTTAGCAGACATGGGCAGCAAAATCTGCGTAGAGGTTGTCTACCAACAATGCACTGAGATCCAAATTGTCTGTGTTAGAATGCATGCAACTATCAGTGCCCAGCAGTGCACCACGGTACAGAGTAATGCGGATGATCTTTGAGCTTCAGAACAAATGGGGTTGGTAGGGAGTTAAATATATATGTGTATTATTTTCTTACATACGTAAGAACATAGAAGTGGATTGTCACTCCTTCTTTCAAAATCATTGTTCAAAATCTTTGGGTTCACTGAAATCTCAGTGAAATTCTTTGTCAAGCTAAAATCAAGATAGAAGTTGCATTTCTGTTTTAGAAATGTTGCTGCTTTCTGAAGTCATTATTGGCCTTATTGACAGTCACAACAGCATTAAGTAGAATAGGAAAGTCATGCTGTCTCTAACTTTCCAGCAAAGTATTGACTTCTTGGAGCTTTAATAATGGTGCTTGCTGATCACCAATCTGAGGAGTTTTTAGTAGAGCTGTGGTTCAACCATATAAACCTCTGCTCACTGAGAACAATAAAACACAGATAGTGTGATCAGCACAGCAGTACAATAACTAGATAAAGGAAATTTCATGCCTGTATTAATGTTTTGTCCTTAAACTGAACTGTCGATGTGGAAGATATTTCCAGAAGTGGAAGACATCTGTGAACAGCTATCTCATAAAGACTACATACATGTATGTAGGAAGACATTTCTTCCCTGTAGTTCATTTAATGCAATTGTGAAGTTCCTTTGACGCTCTAAAGGTGATGAGAGGAAACAAACCTAGATTACAACAAACCAACTAGTATACCTGAAAAGATACTGAACTTCATTTCAGTACAATCAAAAATTTAGATTTAGATATTTTTAAAACCAGTTCACTTGGGAGAAAAGGAGGAGTATCTTTCTATAAATGTAGCCTTTCTCATTTTGAATAACTTCTGGTGCTATAATATTCTAGTTTTAGTTAAGGTGTTGGTTGCTCTGTTTTATACCAGACAGTTTTGTGGCATTGTTCCTGAGATGGGATTTACCCTCTCACACCAGAACACCATTCTGCTTTCAAATATCTTTTTGCCTTCTTGATTTAGAGAAAAATTGCACAAATTCACACAGGTAATCATTACCAGTTATATCAGTATAATTCCCAAATACGGATAATTTATATCCAGAATAAAACGGTTTCTATGAAGAGAGCAGAATACCAATGTAACTACACCTGTCTATATTAATCTCTTAGTTTATTCTGCTGTAACTGTTCATGTAGACATGTCTTTGTCTTCTAAAATGAAATCAAGGTGACCCCCTTATAAGGTACTCATTGACTTGATTAAGTCCATTTGGTTAAATCTGTTGAGAAATAGGTTAAAAATGGATTTGATCATTGTGGAGAGGTTCCTCATAGCAACGGAAGACTGAAATGGGACATCATATAAAATCACAGCTTTGCAATTGGCTTATGTGCTTTTTCACTCCTGATTTGACCCTGAAATTGTTGCTCGCTGCACCGTGAACACCTTTGCCTACAGAAGCTTGACTTTTGACACAGCTATGAGAAAAACAGAACACCTCCCTTCTGCGGTTTTGGAAAAGAAAATCATTTTCCCTCCCCTTTAGCTCCGGGCATGGAAATAAGGTCTGCTGTTTTTCCTTCCTCTCCTCCAGAGAGCCTACACAGAAGAGGAACTGAATGCTAAGCTGACCCGACGAGTACAGAAAGCTGCCCGCAGACAAGCCAAGCAAGAAGAGCTCAAGAGGTTACATAGAGCTCAGGTAGTGTCTCACAGTCTTGTTATGGCAGGAAACCCTATCCGAAGGCATCATGATCCTGACATTCCACTGGGTGTGTCAGAAGAAGCTCCAGTACCAGAATTCCCTCTAGTTCTACATGGTTACCTCTGCTCCTACTTTGTCTGTCAAATTTGGTGCAATCTTTCAGACATGGGAAGAAATTGTTGTAACCTGTCAAGGTAGTTTAACAGCAAGAAAAATGACAAGAGCATGAGAGCATAACACCTTCCTACCTGGAGATGAATATAGTACCATTCACTGAATGAAAGAGCTGTAGTCAGTGACTGCTTTCCTAGATTATGCTGGTGGGTGAAGTGTTAACAACTAAACTTTAACTACAAGAGAATCTGCTGGCACTGTTTATAGGAGATGGGTTTTGTTTAAAGGAAATTGCATGGGTTTTGTCGAGGAAGGGGATCAGCTAACTGAATGGCAACACTTTTCACTTAGCATTTAGGAGGGGGATTTCAGTTGTAACAAATAGGTGAATATTCAGGTGTCTGTAAAACGAGATGCTAGGATGCAGAGATGGGGGTGTCCTCACTGGAGGGGACTGTGATGCTAGCTTTCAAGCCATTGTGTTGTTGGATGCAAATGCTTATAGTTTTCAAACAGCTAATTTGACTGAAGTCGAATTGGTGCTGGATATGTGCTACATACAGAACAGAAGAATTGCTACTGATAAGCTCATTTCTTTTCTCAACAGATCATCCAGCGGCAGCTTGAACAAGTGGAAGAGAAGCAGAGACAGCTAGAGGAGAGAGGGGTTGCTGTGGAGAAGGCCCTTCGAGGAGAAGCAGGTATCCAGCAGAGCTTGGTTTGCTTTTTAATGTTTTTTTTTTTTATCAAATGCTTGTACAGTAGTCCATTGGTGCTTGGATTTTAGAGGCGTTTGGACCTTTGTAGCCTAGAATTAGAGTCCAATATGAATCCATTCCCCCTTTTCTTCTCTTTCGAGGCCTTGTTCTTGTATTTCCTCTAATCCTTGGATCTTTCTAATGGCAGAGACTTAGTTTGCTTGTCTTTACCAGAAACTCAGGAAGTAATCCTCCAATTATTAATAATGGATGTCTGACTGTTTTCTACATATTATTGGATTTTACAGCTAGAAAATTTTGGGGGGTTCCCAGCTGCAATTCACAGCTTTCACAGAAAAAGAACCCCTTTTGTACATGAAGAAAATAACTGTGAATTTGTGTGTGCTTTCTCTATTGTGTTGGATTATTACGGTAGTGTCCTTACAAGGGACCATCACAGAACATCTTCCTCACTGCACAGCCCAGCACACTGGTTGCTTCAGACAAAGCTGTGCAGAGCAGAAATGCAAACATGAAAGGTATCCATGTCAAGCTGTTAAATGAATGTGATCTGTGTTTATAATTAAACTAAATGAGTTTCACCTGATCTGGCAAAACATGAGTGGAGGAGTACTTGGTTGAGGTAATGCTAATAGTAGTGTAATGATCTGGAAGAAAAAAAAAGAGTCCTTTAATTGCATGGAGTCAAATATCCAGCAGGCAAATGCAGTGTGACTGTATCTGATAGGATTATGCCCAGGATTATGTACCTGATTACAAAGACTAGAAATCAGTAATGGTAACAGTGGAACAGACTGGAAGAAAGATTTGGCTTGTTGCTTGGACTTAAGAGTGACCACTATGCCTATGAAGACGGTATAAGATTAAGCAGTGAAGGTTCACTGGAAGAACAGTTTGTTGAGATTCCTTTCCAATTACTTCACCAAGTTTAGTTGTTTGCTGCTCCATGAAGGCATGCTAAAGCAGCAGGTCTGAATAGTTACCAAAGCAAGTAAGTTCTACAAGTGTGAAAAACAGTCTTGATGACTGGAGTGGTATTGTGATCCGACTGGGTTTTTAACATGTGGGTTCAAGAAGTATCCTGTGTATAAACTCTTTCTCTGTGGTAGTGCCACCTTCCTTATGCAGTGTATTTCCCTGTAGTTCCACTCTATTTGCTGGCTTGCCAGTCACTGTGCTTACTAACACCTCTTCTTATTTCTAATTCCTCTTTTTCTTCTATGTCTAGAAGTCTATCTTGAATAGTCAGCTGCTAAATGGCATTCATGTCAGATATATCAGCACAAGCTGGAAATCTTAGCAGCTGAGAGAACATCCTTCAAAATGCCAAAGAAAAAAAACGTTCAGACCAAGAATAAGAGTTGGTATTTTGTATGGAAGGCTGCAGACTTAAACCTTTGCATAATACCTTACTCTCAGCTCTCCCAAAATGGAAGCAGTCTTAGATGAGCTTCTGTATTTGTGGATTTCCTAGCGAAATTATGAAATTGTAGGTCATTCTTTGTGATATGAACCTCTTTTCTTCAGGAAGCCTGTAAGGTGTGCTTTACTCTTGATTACGGAGGCTTAACTCCACCTTAAAGAATTCACAAGCTCCAATTCTCCAGTTACATCCAGGGATTAACAAGAAACACATTTTGATGGGGGAAAAAGTAATTTTATATATATATATATAATTATATATGATTATATAATTATATATATATATATAATTACTTTTTATTATATATATTATATATATATATTATTATATTATATATATGTATAAAGCATAGCCTTTTTTAACTGAAAATTAAAAATAAACTCCATCCTTTACCACTTTTGCTTACATATTTCAGTATTTACATAAATTTGCAATAAAATAGCAGAAATTATTTTCATTGTTTAAAGTATGTGACATCACATCCTGTGAGTGCATTTAATTTCTGCCTCCAATACCATTAATTATTCAAGAGGGCAGAATAATGTACTTCTCAACTGCATTGCGTGGGTATTGACCTAACTGTGACCACTGCATTGAGCAGTGCTGATGTGGTGCCATACTCCTATTTCTGATAAGTTTTTCTTAATGAAATTGTGTAAACAGAAGCTAAACAAAAGAGGAAGGTCAATGTTGTCAACATTTGGGAAAAAATAATCCTTTCAGTACGCTTGTACAAGTGAGAGAAAGGGGAGGGTGGGAAGTATGCCCCCTATGCACATACGCCATCCTCATAAAAGGAGAAGGATTGCAAGATGGGGCCGAAGTAATTGCTGTCCTCTAGAGGGCCACCAGTGTTAACTTGGAGATGATAAGGGCTCTGTAATGAGTCGGTTATTCAGCTTCCTTCCCTGTAGAGAGAGAGCAAATCACTCATTGACTAAACATTTAAACAGGAAGTTTTGGAAGTGTTTCCTAGTCCTAGATATTTGAAAATCCTGACTGAAAAAACAGTTTTGTATTTCGTAGTGATTCTTTTTCTTTTGTAGAAAGGGACAGACAAGACCATCTGAGTTACTTTCCAAGTCTCTTATCATCTTTCAGCATGTTCTCTGTTAGTCATCTTTCAATTTTTCTTTGTGTAGAGGTCTTTCATAAACTTAATTGTTCATGTCTCTGACCTCTTGATCTTTTCCCACCTTTATAGGAGTGTTTCTTTCATTAGACTGGTGAGAACAAAAAAAGATAGTCTGGGTAAGGATTTGTTTGCTTAGAATAATTTTGCTTTTATTTTCCATCCGTTTTGTTTCGGCCTTAGTAGGTGGTTTATACCAAGCAGAAAAGTCACAGCAGTGTCCTGTGTGTTTACAGTTTAGATCCTAGCAATAGAGCAAACAGTTCAGTACTATTTCCAGAAGTGACAGTCCTTATCTGATTGTTGCCAGGCTGAAATATTCTGTATGATGATGCTAGCAGGTCACTGTCAACTTTAATTTTGACAAAGTAATTGCACCTTTCTCTATAACTTCTTTTCTTCTTTTTTAATTTGTCTCAGCCTCAGGGAATGTGCAGCTGGCCTCCTTTCTTTGAAAAGCTGTGAATGCTCAGTCTAACATTTTGTTTCTGATTCAGAAAATAGTCTCACACATATGATTACTCAATTGCCTTAATTGTTCTCTCCTAATGTCTTTGAAGATCTCACCCTTTGGCAGTGGCTTTTGTAGCAAGAATGAATGATCTGAAATGGAAGCTCTATTTAAGGTGGCAAGTTTGTTGTATACAAGATGGGCCACGCTTTTGTCATTTGTATTTTTTTCTTCCCTTTTTGTTTTTAATTTTCTTTTGAATCATGGTATTTCACTTCCAAGGTAAAGTATGATAATGTCAGGAAAAAATTATCCCATTTTTCCTTCAGCATCCCAGGAGACAGCTGGGATGGGCTCACTATTAAAGTAACACTGCTTTGTGTTATAGTGCATTCGCCTGTCTGGACATTATTAAGACTTTTCAATTATTACCTTGAAAAATATGTAAACTTGAAAATTTCTTGAACCTTTTTCTTCTTCTCCCTTGTTCTCCTTTAGCACAAACTCTGATAGTCATTTTTAAGATGTCTTGTACTGACAGTTTGATATTGAAAAATTTAAGAGCAACCTCTTGACATCAAGTGAATCATATGCAGTGAGAAACAGTGCTCTCAGTACTCCCATGTCTCTTCCCCAAGGAATAATTATGCAGTGCTAGACTCACGGTGTACCTGACTCTAGCAGCTGTGGACAGGCTTGTCTCTGTTTCACACCCTCTTATGTTCTTCTCTCACATAGGTACTGCATTAGCAGAAACCCTTTTTGCCACACTTCTGCGTTTGCCATTTGTGTCAGCATTCAGTCAGTGCCTTTCACTCGTGTTCTCTACACATCCTCCACACACTCACCTCCAAGAAGTCAGTCCTTGTACCTTTCTTGCAGCTGACCTAAACAGTTAGGAAAACAACAAGAATAGCTCTGCTTTTCCCAGCAGGAACTGGGAAGACATCAGCGTCAAGTGCTGGTGCAGACTGAGAGAGTGAAGTGTCTGTGTAAACTTCTTGATTTTTCTCCATGGATATCCATGCCTGCCTGCTGGGAATTTTCTCCTCATCTTCCCAATATATTTTGTGATACATATATGTGCGTGTGTACATATATGTATATAAACAAAGACGTAATTTTATATGTATTATATATATGTGCAAACGTACATAGATGCATGTTTCTTGTTGTTCTGTCTTTTTTGTTTCTGTCTGCCTGTATGTCTTTTTTTCTCATAGATTGCTTTGATTGTGTGGGGCTAGGGTGGGTATCTGACTCAATAACTCTGTCTTCACCCATTCCTTGTTATAGACTATTGGGGAGAGTCTTATTACAGTGACCTCATCGACTTGCATCTGGGTGGTATGTATAGCTGAACCTCTCGCTGACACTAACCCTGCTGACACTCCTTCCCACCCCTCCCTTCACCTACTTCTCCCATCCTTGGCTCACAATCAAGAAGAAACAGTCCTTGCACATGAACGGCAGAACCCCTTTTGCAGCTCAGGAAGAGGAAATCCTGGCATGTTCCACAAGCCATGTGTAAAGCTCCTTCTTGTATTTTCTATATTGATAATTATTTCTGAATTTATATACAGTTCTCACTCCAGCCACCTTCCCTGCTAGAAGTGGCCATTCTGACTTTTGTTTCTCCTTTGCAAAGTCCAATTCTACCATCCTAATCTTCAGGAAAATATATTAACACAAAGGGAACGGCAGATCTGACCAACTCCCAACAGCTACAGCACTCTAAAGGATTAGTTATGCCTTTGCCTCCCTTTTCTCCTTCTGAGGCTCTTTTGCTCTTTTCAAAGAGTGTTTTGATGTGCTCACAAGAAATGCATCCTGAAGGCACTTTGGAAGCAGTGGTAGATAACAGATTTCTTATTTCTTGGGTTGTCTTATTGTAGGGCTAGAAGGAGGATCTACAAGTAGAGTTGCAGTCAGTTTTGGTGCAATCTACTGTTTCCAGTCACCTCCGTTTGCACCATTGCACAGCTACTAAGCTTGCTATATTATTTTATTTTTTGTGTCTCATTTAAGTGGCAAACATACAAGAGTTTAGCTCTTTTTTTCCTTGCTTGATGATTATAATGTGATTGACACTCTGTACTGTGATTCTTCGTTTCTTTAATTAATGTTACTTTTAGCTCTTTTTTTCCTCACCTTACATTATAATGTGGTCATCAGTCTGCACTGTGGTTCTCCATTTCCTTAATTAATGCTACTTCCTGAATCCTGTAGCAGGCGGATAATTTCTGCTTTGTAAATGGTGCTTGTTTAACGTTTGTCCCTCTTGAAAATTAAAATTCCCTTTACTGATTTAGTTAATGTAAATCTATTCTTACAAAGTAAACAAATCTGTCAGTGGATCCAAGACAAGGCAAACCCTGCTAGGTTGCTTTGCTGTCTGAGAGTCTTTCATTTCATTTGTCATCAGAATATGAAGTTGCTTGATTAAACTGTGCTTTTGTTGAGGGGCCACACTGCATCCAGCTCAGCAGGATGGAGGGTCCACGTGCTCCAGACCTGACCTAGGACAGATCCCTGGAGGTCTTCCCTCTAGTTTTATTGTTTTCTGCATTCACCTTCAGATGAAATCATGCCCAAGCTTTTAATTCTCATTTTTTCTCCTCCTCCAAGGGAAGGCTAACCCACAAAATACCTGCTTGCAGCCCTTTGTTGGGATTTACACAAAATTGCCTTGTTGTTTAAGAAAAGCCAACTGGAATCAAGTTTCAAAATGGAAGACTTGTTTAAATTCTTATTAGACCTGATTTGTTGCCCAGTTGGGCCCCGCTGGTAATTTTGGTGAGCTAGTCCTCCACAAACTATGAAGCTTCTTGCACTGCTCCGTCCCACCAGCATTCTTTCCCAAGGTATCTTCTGCAGAGAGGCTTTGAAATCCTCTTCTAGGTGTGCCCAGACCCACGTGAACATGAAATGGGAGCTGTAAAAGGGTTGATGCTGAATTATCCCTAACAGATCCTTTTCCTTGTCTAATGCTACTTCCACTAGACCTTTCCCTCCTCCCCATCCTTCTTCTCCCAATGCCTCATTAGAGACAGCAGTCCCATCAAAATCACTGATGGTGGCTTTAAGAAAACCAAATAATCTTTACTTAAAGGGACACTGTCACTTAAAAATTACTGTGTTGCAGAAAATCTCAAATAATAAAAAAAATGAATTTACATTTCGTATCTTTTGCTTTTTCCATTTCTCTGAGCTGAAATTGTCACTCTAGAGTAGTTGTTTTTGGGCTTCTGTTACAAACTGCTTTTATTTATGTGGCGATGTAGTCATTTGGACTCCAAGCAGAGACAATGTTGATATTGAAAAGAAAAAAAGGCACTTTAAAACATATCATTCTGCTCATGTCAAAAATACCTTTCCCTAAAGAAACTTAAAAAAAAAAAAAAAAAAAGCATTGGGCAGTATCCCTTTAAATGCACTGAGCCAGTAGAGCCTGCTGAGTATGTGGCTTTATAATTCAGTTTTGTTGCCTCTTTAATTTGCTTTTTATTTGCTTTGAGGGCTGCCAGAACACTTTTGCCCGAGGGGATACATTGCTGTGCTGATACTTGTCACTATTCAGCGGCTGATTTAAAGCTTGGCTCTCAAAGTAATGTGTCTGTGCAGGCTGCTGCATCTGGGTGGAGTGCTGTTAAACCCCGTGGGGCTGCGTGGTCCTGCTGAGCACTGTAAGCATTGTGGGTTAATTATTCTCCAGATAATTTGTGTCTCTGAGGCATGGGCATAGCTCTGAGTCATGATGTCGGAAGAACGATAAGCAGAAATACATTGCAGAGTTATCTGTAACTTGGTAATTATTTTCAAGTGATTAGGACATTACTTTAATCTGGATTTTCTTTGTATTAATAAGAGTTACGTTTCATTTAGTGGTTACAGGCTACACAACAACAACAACTTCTGCAAGGTGTGGTAACTCTTCATCTTCTGGTCAAGTTCCAGTTTATGGGATTACGGCTTGCTACCCTGGCTACCCATGTTGTTCTACTCAGATTGCTCTACACTCTTCCTGTTCTAAAACACCATGTGCTGTTGCTCTAAAGCAGATGTTTCGTTTCAGGCTTCAGATGGTCACATTTCAATTCTGAGTAGTTTTTCCTGTGTGTATGTGCAGCTTTGTTAAAAGAACGTTACAAAAGTGGCTAAATCAACTGAAATTAAGGTTGTGTATTATGTTGAATTATCAACAGATCTATAACCTTTAGATCCACTGCCGAAAAATCTGCCACTTACCTTTAAGGAGTAACTGATAGCGACACTAGGAGGTCATCTCTGTAGATCCTCGTGGAGAGGAAATGGGACATGGTCAGTGGATTTCACAGGTGTTTGCTGGCAGCTGTGGAATGGTGAGACATGAAAACATGGATTCTGAGCCAGGAAGGATACAGTACTCTGGTGGATACACACTTTGTCCATTTTACTCACTTTCCAGGCGATCTTTGTCCTAATCCCATTAGGATTCCATCCAAAGGGAATTGTTTTCCATCCAAAGCTCCTTACACCACTTCCATTTTCATTCTGAGTTTGTTTCTGCTTCTCAGGCATTTAATTTTAATCCCTATCTTTTTGACAAAGAAATCCTAATGTTTACCCTTCAGACCTCCTGTTCTTCCCCATTACTTGTTCCTGATCTTCTACCCCTTGTGTTCCCACTGACTCAGGCCACCAGATTCAATTCCTACCAATGACTTCATCACAAAATGTTTGAGTTCTTCTCCCTTTTCTACCATTATTCTTTCTCTGGATAACCCTAGATTATACCTTCTTGAATCAGTCTAATTCCCTATTTTCCCCTCTCCTCTCTGCCTCTTCTTTAGCAGTTAGTGTTCTTAGTCTCCTTGCCCAATTAGTCTCAGCCTCAGACCTTCCTTTCCCACCAGTTCTTTGTCCCAGTTTAGCTGGAAGACAACTTTGTTGTTCCCTCCATATTTAAATGGACAACTTCATTTTCCTTGCACCCAGCAGGGAATCACTTGGGGTGCAGCCCCACACTCCAGTCATGCTTTCCTCTTGGTTGGAGTCAGGAAGAAGGCTGGTATGTTTGACAATGCTGATTTCAGACATTTGTTCTTTCTTGATAAGGTTCTGCTGAACATTGGATAAACAGGAAAAAAGAGATATTGTGTTTTTGAAAATTCTTCTTTGAAGTACAGTGTCCCAGAATTCACTTTTTATTAGCTTATTTAAAATACTGGGCTCACTGCATTCTTCAAAGACCTGCAGATCTAATTCTAATTGCAGGACCAGAGTCTGATATACAAAAGTGGGAACAGTCCTACTCCTTCAAGAGATTTGGAGTTGTAAGATAACATTCCGTTTTCAGTCTGCAACTGCTTTTGAGACTGAAGCAAAACTGTAACGTGTTTTTTTTGCAGGAAAGGACATCTGATAAGCAGAACTTGTTAGGTGTAATGAGAGTACTTGCTAGGTACTGTAAGCAAACAATTGTCATTTACCTGCTTCTTTCTGGACACCGCTCACAGGTGTGCACAGATACAAAGACACTGCACTAGTTCTGGTTGCATTTTGAAGTGCCTTCAGGTCTTGTGGGATGCAGAAGACTTCTATGCAGTCATTTGCACGTTCTTCTCCAGCTGTTGCTTTTCCAGGTTTCTTTAGCTTCCCCACCTCAGTTATTTTTCCCCACTCTCGTCTGCTGCTTAAAAATAGTATTCAGTTTGCATGGCAATGCAGTGGTCCGTGAGTTTTGCCCTGTTTTCTTAGAATGATTGTATTTCAGAGCACGTTCTTATCAACATGGTTTGAGTAAACTGCTATCAGACACCTCGAGCGATGTACTTACGGGATAGTTGTCAGAATCCTTTCCTTCAATTTTATAATGCCTATGATTGTGTGGCTGTTGCTCTGTAAGAGGTGGCTTTCTGTGTTCATGCTCTTTTACAACAATTTCACTAAATGCTTTATTTCTCAGCACTTCAGTTTCTTACCATGAACAGTTTCTGAAAGATGGGAAAGCATATATTTCCTGTTACTACCACAGTTTGCCTGATTTCTGTTTAACTGATCTGTGTTATAAGTACTGAGATAAAATTTAGAGTTCTTCATCTGCTGTTAAGTGGCACATGGGAGTTGTTAGCAGAATAAGAATTTATAAAGTGTCATGCTCTTGGCTTATAAGGCCAAGTGCTAGCATAGCAGTGTATAAGAATGGAAATTAGCCTCAGAGCTGGGTTTCCTACCCAGTGTTGCCATATGCTGATTTCTGAACTGCCCTGGTTAGTTCACAAATAGCCATACAGAAGTTGAAGCCTTCTGGATGCAACAAAGAACAACACAGAGTGAAAAGGAAGGAATGTCTTCATGGTTGCTATAAAATTTCTCTTCCTTGTTTTGGAGAGGCATAGGAGCTCTGGCATTTATTCTTGGATTAGCTCCTGACTTCCATCAATTCATGGTTGGACTGGATGTTCTTGGAGGTCTTTTCCAACCTTCGTGATTCTATGACAGCCAAGTCTGCGGTCTCTCAAATGTGTTATGGCAAACAAGGTCTTTCTTGTCATGGCTGTGTGAACTCCGTAAGATCTGGGGAGTGCTGTTTGCAGAGGCAAGATAATTCCAGTCAAATCATTGATGGGATGTGGCTGTCCTCCCGTGCACCCTTTTGAATTCCTCTGCTTGCCATCTTTGTTTCTTGAGGCTGCTGATCTCTGCTTTGAAGGTTTCACAGTGAAGTAGGCCTGGAACAAATGACATTGGCGGGGCAGCACATAGCTAACAGTGCTGTGGATAAAGACCTGTGATGCCTGACCTAGCCTGTATTTCTTCTTTTTTTTTTTTCTTCTTTTTGTGGTAGGGGACATGTGAACAGAACCATTATTTTCATTGTTGTTTTTTAATTTGCTTGAAAAGAAGATGGTTTTTTTTCCGTCTGTCTGTGATCAGAAAAGTTGTCTTGCAGTGATGATCACGTTTTTAATTTAATGAGCTCATGAGCTGGTGATTTTGCTAATTAGTAATGAGAAGGCTGTGATGTCTGCTGTGGGTTTACTGATGGCTTTGAGGGAAGTAAGTAGACATACAGGGATTTACTGAGTGAGATGAGTGAGAAAGGCAAGGAAGATGAGACAGTGTGGACTTTTTATAGTACTCAGTGAGATGCTCAGGCTCTTCTTGGGAGTGTGTTCACAGTGAGAACTTGTGCTGTTTAGCTGGCAGGAATGTGAGTGATCTGATGATACATTTGCTACCTACACATGTATCAATGTACATCAGTAAAACCTTTTCCATTCATCAGGTGATCTTCTTTTTTCTAGTTTTCTGTTTCTGAAACATTTAAGAGGCCTCTTCTTGACAGAGTTCATCTGAAAGGATAGTGAAATATGTGACGTGGAACACACCTCAATACTTGTTACTGTTGTTGAAAAATCTTTATCTTTTCAGGAAATACAATAAAATATTTTTCCTCTCAAAACCAGAAAGTTCCCATTTCAGTCTGCTTACAGCATCTGTACCACCTGCATTGATA
The DNA here is from genome assembly GCF_026119805.1 of Tympanuchus pallidicinctus. NCBI lineage: Eukaryota > Metazoa > Chordata > Aves > Galliformes > Phasianidae > Tympanuchus > Tympanuchus pallidicinctus. The sequence goes on from NW_026294802.1 coordinate 2,738,340, forward strand.
CTTACGTTAGCAGGTTTGGGGAGGCAGTTTTCATAATTGTAACCTTAGAGACAATTGTAAAAGCACACTTAAAATTCCACTACGTTATATGTTTTGCAACACTTGTGAGTTTGGATTATACCACATTCTAGGGCTTAATAATTGGTGCAGTTTTCACAGCTTTAGAGAACAAGAAGAGGTAAGTTTCAGGCTGCACTTCATTCTGCCCTTGCTGTTTAGGACCTCCAGGAAATAGGGAGCACTTCAAAGACTTGTTAACCATCATGGCTTGTTAATCATCATAGATTGATGGAAGTTGTTTCCAGAGCAACTGTAACAATTGTGTCACCTGTGTTCACTAATGCAACTATAATTTGCAACAGGAATAATTGGAAAATATCTTAATAGTGCAGGTTATATTCATTACCTTAATGAAGAGCAATATTAATATTTCCAGTAGCAAGAGTATAGATAGTATAGACTTTGCAACTCCATTCAAGAACACATTATTCTTAGACAGGAGTGGAGAGGATTATATTTCTGTTAAAAAATAGGACAACTAAGGCCAAAGGAAGAAAACATGATGTGGAGAGGTGTCTGCACTGTTGTCTTCTGCTGTGTAAGACCTATGGCTTTTCATTACAGACCAAAGGTGGTATCTCTTCCTAGGATGTGACACTTTGCTTACTGATGACAAAAGTTAATAGTTTGTGGCCACTGTTGCAATGAGCTGAATGGCATTTTCAACACCAGGTATTTATTTTAAGATCAAATATGGCAAATTCAGAATTCCTCACCAAATCTGTAACTCCATAGTTAGAAATTCAGAAACTGTGCATAAGTCAGCAATATCACCCTACCCCCTAAAATTCTGAATGAAATCTCAAACCCTGAGAAATTGAAGTGGATTCTTCCACATAGTTAAATATCCATTTCCTGATCCCAAAAAGAACTGGTAGGCCATCAACTAGAGTATAAGAGCTTATATGGTGAAAGAGTGATGTTGGTAGGATGAAGGTAGGATTTGAAACAAAAAATGTAATGGGCATAACGCACTACATGCTCTACTTTCTATGGAAGCTTCTTCACAGAGGACAGCCAGTATGTTTCATTGTTTTGGGGACTTGTTTTTGCTTTTTTAACCTAAATCTGTGAAATGCAAATCACAGGAAAAGCAGCCCTAGCATTTTTCATTTTAAGTGAAGAAGCTGGAAGACCGAATAACTAGAATTAAAGTTCTGGTACTGTCAACTTATGTTGGTATGATGCTTTATCTGTAACTGTCATGTGGCCAACTGTGGAACCTCTCCTAGTGTTGCCCCTTCCTGCCCCCAGTGCAGAGGTTTCTTCCTGTCTGAGAAAGCCTTGCTGCTCAGACACAGCCTTTGAAGCTGATGTGCTCTTCCTCTCACTCCAGTGCGTCCTCCATGTGCTGTTCTAGTTCTGTGATGGTCCCTTCTAAAGCTCTCCCAGATTGCTGCTAGTCTAAAGTTATGTAAAGCTGTCTCCAAACCGTATGTATCAAACTGCTGGCTTCTCCACTTTACAAGTTACTCTTACCATATTATTGTTCTGGAGCTTCCTTTTCCCAAATAGGAATGCCTCCCATTTGTAAATGAGGTTCTTCATTGAGAAGTGTTTTAGTTTGCTGGCTTTGATATTTCAGGCTCATCACCTCCTTAGTGCATTTGTTGTCCTGTAACTACTAAAGTGGTACCAGTTATTTTCTACTATTTATCTCTGCAACGTTAAGTACAGCTGAAGAGGAGATTGTAAGTGTTGAAGCAGCTGAACCATTTTAGAGATGAGAAATGTTTGTCCTTCATTGAGTGACTGTGACGATGGAAAATATTCAGTAAGTCACTGATGTTAACAGGACTTGTAAGCTTTGTGAAATGAGAATGTCAAGGGACAGCTTTAAATTCACCATTTTATCTATGCAATGCCCTTAGGTGATCACTCCCACCACAGAAACTGACATGAATCATTCTTTTATCCACAAAAAGCTGATTCTCCTCTAAGCACCCAACCCAGTACATGTACTCACCATGCTTGACATGGCAGATCCTGGCAGATGGGTTCCACGTGAATCAGATTCTTCCTGTGATGTTCCCTACCTGAAGGAATTATTTTCCATTTAAAAGGATACTTTTTCCATCAGTGGATGCTGCCACGGTGATAAGAGCATGGTCTGATAAAGCCATAAGGTGGGCTGGCTGTTTACAGCTGGAGTCTTATGCATGCAGGCGAGACTTTTTGTAACCCTGCTTGAAATTTGAGATTTATCAGCAGGAGTTAAATATTTATCTCTGCTCCTCCTGACATCTTGTTCACAAACTTTTCAGTTAAAGACCATGTGATTGGAAATTTATGTTAGGAAAAAGTCAGCAATAACCTCTTGTCTAGGAATTGTATAGCTCAGTAAGAGTTCACTGATTCTCGGCCTACCTCTTATCTGTTATCTGTGCTTGCTAGAGACATTATTCATCTGTAGACTGTTCCCTTGTTTCTGTTTCTCCATTTCTTGTATTTTTTCTTTTCTTCTTGTGTTTCCTTTCTTTCTCACTCTTACGCTTTTTGTCCTTTGCTTGTCTTTTATTTCATCCCTTTCCTCTCTTCCGTTCCACTTCCAACTTCCTTTTCCTCTCCTGCCTCTTCCTCTTCCTCGTTTGGTCCTATTGAAGTTGAGCCCAATGGCGGGACACCACGTCGTAGACCTCTCTCCTTCTGCCCTTGCTGTGCCCACGAAGGTAACGTAACCTCACATGCTCCCTGTTCTCCTTGACCACAGCTGGGTTGTCAACAGCAGCACTAGTCAGCTAGTGACCACAGGGTCCCCAGCCTTTTCTTACTGTTTCCCCAAACCATCCTTCTCAGTAGCAACCTGGTAACCAGCTTTGTGGGCCTATGAGAAGTTACTAAAGGTACAGTATCCCTTTTGTTAGACCCAGCTGTGCTGTGGCGGGCATGGTGGAGCGGTGGTGGGAGCAGTAACATCACACTCAAAAGTTTCTGTTTGCATTTGGTGGCTTTGATTTCTCTATTCCTCCTGAGAGGTGTTTGGAAGGTGGGGTAAGGGAAGAAAATTTGCTTCCTTAAATTGCCTTTTAATTAATTTACATGGATTAAAGGAATACTGTGTCTTTTTAAAGGACTGGTTTGCAAAACATCCGTGAAGTTTAAAATTAAACAAACCTTAAGTTAGACTAGTTTTCCCTCATCTGTCTTGCTGAGTGAGTTCTTTAACTGTATCAAATGGAGTTTGCCATAGAGTTTCCATTGCCAAGGCATGGGGGAAGGGTGCTGTTTGTGTGTTCATGGTGTAATTTTGCTAACCACTTACTTTGCTTTCCATGGTGCTCCCTCATATCAGTTGTCAGTGCTCTCTCTCCAATCCTACCATTCTTCCTCTTCTCATTGGCTGTTTAAAAATACTTAATATATTCCATAGGTCAGTAGTGCTGTGTTTTTGGCTTTTTCTTAGAGGCATTTGTTTTCTGTACATCCTGACATTGGAAGGGGCAGGGAGACTTCCCAGTGCTTTCATGCGCCACTGCACTGGACATCTGCATGTTCCGTCTCCCCTCTCCTGCCGCCATATGGGCATATTGTGCAGAGATGCTCAGAAAGGAATGCTTGGAAATGAGCAACACACTGATACCAAGCCCAGAGAACTGGAGGCTGTTAGGGTTGTGCAGCTGGGTCTGGTATTTCCCAAGGGTTTGCTCTGTCAGTTTTTCAAAGGCAGATGTTCTCAGACTAAGTTGCAGTTCAATGGAATTGTAGGCCTGTTTTTACTTCTCTCCAGCACAGCAATTCTCTGAGATCAGAAGGTTGAAGTCAGGTCACAGACCTGACCATTAATAGTCACTACTGTGATATTCGTGTAGTCGTTCCTAGAGTTTCAATAGCAAACTTGCTGCATGATTATTTTTGGAATCAAAATGACTAGTTAATAGGTTTTGCTCTTGGTGTAGATAGTATGTAGCCTTGATAACAAACTTAGGGCTGTTAGTTACTTTGGAATGCCAACCATACATGTCAGGAAGTGCTGTAGGGCTCAGGAAGTGCTGTAGGGCTCACTTTGAGACCTTACTCTTGTCTCCGTTCTGTGCAGGTAGGTGAGTTGCCAAGGTTCTTGATGGTGTTGGTAAGAGTCAAGGCACTCATCTGCAGATAATTCAATGTGAATTCAGTGGCCCAAAACAAGGGACTGCCAGGAGGAGCTTTCCTGGTAAGCTCTTGTGTTTGGTAAAAATCTACAAAAGGTTTTGGGAACAGAATTCTGCAATTTATTCTAGGCAACTTCTGACAGATGTGAGATTGATCAGTGTTCTCCTGCATCAATTTATGAATTGGTTTAAAAAAATAAATACCAACCAAGATATACCGTGGCCCAAGATTTTTCTGCTTCCATTTTCACATTAGCAAATGTGTCTGGGGGTTCTCTCTTTCCTTCTGGTGCTGATGTGCGATACAGCAGAAGTAGTTTCTGTGCTTACTGCGCACAGGGGATCGTCAGGGTGGATAGATGCATGTGGCTAGGAGGAGCAGTCAAAAACACTCATTTAGCTATTGAAAAAAGATGAGATGTTACTTTCTGTCAGTAAAATAAATGATTGAGGATGTGCAGTTGAAGAAAATAAGACGTAGAGTGGCAATTGAATCTATTTCTGATGAGCACACACTTAAGTAGCTGGCATTAGGAACTATAAAGCTCTTCTAATGAAAGGAAAAGTGAAATACAGAAGTGTGGGCTTTCTGCAGTAAATGTGAGAAAGAAACAAGCAATCAAAAGAAAATCAGAAAGCAAAAAATAATAATAAAAATCAGACTCCAAAGACAAGAGAATCCTTTTGGAGATGACTTCCACTCTTTTGTGTGCTCTAGGCAAACTGAATGGACCCGGCTTGGGAGTGCTCTGGCAGCATCTTGCTCGGCTTTCTTTGCACATTTTGCCCCATTGTTGTTTTTGCCATTTGGGCTTGTAAGGATTGTGTGGCATTTTGCCACACAGTCTTACCAAGTTTCTTCTTTGCAGGCATGGGAAAGAAGGATGATCCCAAGCTGATGCAAGAATGGTTCAAGCTGGTGCAAGAGAAGAATGCCTTGGTTCGCTATGAGTCTGAACTGATGATCTTGTAAGTCAATGTGCAAACTTGAAAAGAGGGATTATTTTATAAACAGCAGTGGAAGATCTGCCAGTACCGTTTTCCCTACAATGCTGAAGATCAGCAGTCATACAGTTTGATTCTTGGCTGAAATAGGGATCAAAAACTTTCAGAAGAGTACAAGAACTATTTGCATGTGTGCAGTAAGGATATTTGTTCAGTTCTGCATCCTTTCCAAGCTGTTCTTGGATAAAACACAGCACATTAGTGAATGACGAAGAAATGATGAATGGCTCCTAAGTGTAGCCAAACTGCTTAATTCTGTTACCTTTGTCATATGGCCCCTCTTCTCTGCGTGCAGTGGGACTCCAGTGCTTCTCATTTGGGCTCACGTTTGGACAGATTTTTTTCCTGTAAAAAATCCGTGAGCTTTCTTAGTCCCCGTGGTGCAAATTCACAGGAATTAGTTTCTGAGTACAGAGGCTGACCTGAGCAGTGTGTAAGCTTGGTGTCTTTTGGTGCCTTTGTCAGAAAAGCCCCAAGATGTTGTCTGCATTGGAATCTGAAATGGCAATGCCCTGGCATGACCTGAGTTGTTAAGTAATTTGTTCTTAGAGTGGCAAATAGCAGATAACGTTGAGGTAAGGTATGATTTTACAGTGATTGCAGCTTTGCTTGTTCCCAGTGTTTCACACTGTTTTAGATTTAATCTTTAAAAATCTAGTTCTATACATCAGTTATCTCTAAAGTTGTTCTAAAATAGATTGATAAAATGCATAGCAGATATCTAGAGGGGGGGAAGAAATTGAGAAGGGATATGGAGCAATTGTGCAGAGTATTTGATTACATCCAGAACTTGAACTCCTGGTGTGTTTTCCTTCCAGCGCACGGGAGCTAGAACTGGAAGACAGGCAGAGTCGATTACAACAGGAACTCCGGGAGAGGATGGCAGTGGAAGGTGAGAGCAATAAATATGACCTCGTAGTTTGTATGTGCATATTTCTAGTCTTGAGTGTGCTAACAGTTTTTGACATCTCTGTAGATCATCTAAAGACAGATGAGGAGCTCTCAGAGGAGAAGAGGATCCTGAATGAGATGCTAGAAGTAGTAGAGCAGAGAGATTCTCTCGTGGCTCTCCTTGAGGAGCAACGGCTTCGAGAAAAAGAGGAAGACAAGGACCTGGAGGCAGTCATGCTTTCCAAAGGATTTAGCTTGAACTGGTCCTGAGCTCAATACATTTACCTCTGCTGGTTTGTGTTCTCCAGTTGGCTTACCCTGAGTTCGCCAGAATTACATGGATAGGAAGATGTTGAAGGGGAAATCTCCGAAGGGCCCGACAGCATGCAGCGATTTGGTTTGAAGCACTCAGAAGCCTTTTGATAAGTGTGTTGGCTCCAGAAGCTTAAGTTTTACATGTCTGCAAGCCATGTTGAAGATAATGAGTGGAGCCTGTGGAGTCTCCTTGAAGTTCAGTACAATTGACTGCATTTTATTTTTTGTTTGGTAGCAGGGAGAGAAATAATCCATCCTCCTGTGGGGAAGGAGGTTAAGGGAAGAAGTACCTTAACTAATCTGGATTTATGGCAGTCCATTCCTTTCCCATTTTTACTACAACAGCCCTAATGAAAGGGAGGGAAGTAACAACCCTCTTTGGAAAACCACAGCAGCCTGTAGCAACCTGTTTGATGGAATCAGCTATCCAGGAGAGCTCCAGAAGCCCAGGGCAGCACCTTCTTTGTTTTAGTCTTCCTCCCCACCAAAGAAACTTACAGTTGGTTATTATGCATGGATATGAAGAAATGAGACAGAGAAGACACTACTAGTTATGCGTGATGGAACTCTCTGCCTCACGGTTTGTAAAGAGATTTGGGCATCAGAAGACTCACTCCCCATCACGGTCTCCTAAGGCTTTATTGTTGGGGAAAAAGGGGAGAAGAAGAGACAGAAGATGCCCTTCTGCTTTGCTACACACTGGAGAGACAGCTGCTGCTGGCCTTTATCTTCTTGGCCACAGCTCAGAGGCTGATGGGCTTCTTCGTTCTGTTTTTATTGCGACTGTTTTGACACTGGAAAAACTGACTGTGGGACAGTGTTGAGTGTGCGCTGGGGCAGGGGTGTTACCAAGCAGCATTCCCTGGCTGTTCAGCTCCTAAAAGGGAGAAGCCCGTAAGTGACTGAAACCACCATTAAGACTTTTCAGTGTTTTTATTTTTTCCTCTATATTTTGTTTTTGCACATTGGAAACGAAGCTTAAGACCTGCCTGGGCCCTCAGTCACTTTGACCCTTTTATGTCGATTAACTTATTTTTTTAATACTTGAAAGAAAATTCATTTTTGTATCTTTTAGGAAAAAAAAAAAAAATGGATGAATGATAGGTGTGTGTGCCTGCTGCATCCTACAACTTCCACTTCTAAATTACTGGACGTTGTTACCTGTGGCTATTTATTAGTGTTTTTATAATGTTACACATATTCAAGGGGGGATGGGGGAGTGTTTTAACTCTATTAGAGGAAGACACTACTGCAGATTGGTCCCTCTTTCAGAGCAAGGGCAGTCTTTATGGACCCCATGGACGCATCCTGCCCTAGCAAGATTTCCTTTATGATAAAATCCTGCACACTTGTGGAGTTGTAAGAATCTATTTTGTGTTCCTAGCATACTTTTCTTCTGCATCCCAAAAATCCCTCTGTTGGACTAATAAACCTATAATTTATTTAAATTTAAAATTTTTATAATGAGAAAGCCAAAAATGTAAGGCAGAAATATCCCATATGTCCCTTTCTCACTGAAAGAGGGACCTTCATACTCCTGAGATACAGCTGGAGGGACTTTCATGAAAACAAAAACAGCACATTTCCTGCTACTTCCTGTTGGAAGAAGCTCCTTTTGACTCAGCTGGTGAAGCTGCTGCTTTTAAGCTAAGAGGGTACTCATTACAATTGTGTGTTAAGTAATGCGCAGGTCATGCACTTAGCAATTCAGCACCATCCACTGTTTGACAGATTCAGGAGCATGCTACATCCTTAACTTGTTGCACAGAGCAATAGCACTGTGTGTTGGGTCTGTGTCCCATCCTTAACGTAATGTGTTAAGAAGTTGTTTTTAATTCGTTTTTGTTTTTCCCCTTGAGTTGTTGCCTATTTTCTTTTCACGTTAAGGAAATACTAAGCCTGCTCTCCAGTGTCTTTGGAAAGGTGTTCCATTCCCAAGCATATTCATACAGCATGGTGGCTCTTTCAGCTTGAACATACACTGTTGGTGCAAGATGCCCAAGCAGGGCTGAACATCCTTTAATTCTTTGCCCCAGGGTAAATGTTAACATGGTTTACTGTTGCTGACTCTCTGTCTCCTTCAAAGAGGCCAGCTGTCTATAACCTGAGGTCACCTCTGATGGATGAACAGATGCTGAGGAAGAATGCTTAGGATGGTGTCCAAGGTCTGTGAGCAGGGCTGATTGCTAACTACGGAAACTTGGTTTTTATACTTCAGGAGTTTCCTCTTTTCCCCTCCTTACCATTGTCATTTAAGGCATTGCAAATTAAACACATGCTGTGAAACAAAGCAGGTAGGCAGCTTCAGTGCTACTTAGTAACTATGCATGTTAGAAAGTCATACCCCTATACCAACCTCACTGGACAAAATTCTTGAGGAGTGTTGGCCTGCTAAGAGGATTCGGTTAGCAGAGTACTGCCTATTTGCCAGGGCAGAGGCCAGCTGTGGAGTCAAACTGGTGGTGATAATAGGTTACATAGTCTGCATGAGGGGCCAGTGGAACCTGCAGAGGAGAGGAGAAAGAGAGAACCTCAGTAATTTCCAGTAAACTGTCCTGCGCAGAGAATCAGCCTCAGTCCCTTCTGTAGCATATGGACCATATTTAACTTTTAACAAAAGATCACTGAATGTGAGCTGTAAAGAAGACGTACCAGGTTAGTACCTATCCCTTTTCATGCTGGGGGACGTGGGACAGATTTTTTCACTGCCTGAGTCTATCACTTGAGGGTGTAATGCCCTACTGCAGGGGAAAAATGCATATCCTACAACTGAACTCTCTGAGTTGTGCTGAAGTCCTCCAGCACTCAGAATGAAAGTGGAGACCTAACATCGCACACAGTCAATTGAAAGTACATGAAAGGAAACCTTTCAAGGCCTTTTTATATCAAATGGTTTTAAAAGGCACAACTTGTATTTGCTGTTCAGTTGCACTTTAAGAATATAACTTACATACCAGATACTGGGTTTTTTTACTGTCTGAATATTTTTAATTCAAACTTTGTATTTTTAAAGCTAAAGAAGGCTCTTGTGACCACAAGATCCCTTATTTGTATCAGAATCCAAGTAGGATGTTCTAGCTCCTTGTGCTATCCAGGTGCAAAGCAGCACATGTCTCAGCCATGTGTATTCAATGACGTGTGTCCGTCAAGCACATGAAGGAAGTGAGAAGGCCCTCAGCTTCTGAGAATTAGGCATGCAATGGTATCTGCTTGTATGCCCCTATGTGACAGTCCCCATACCAGGGGCTGGCTCCTTCCTCCGTGTCGTGGGAGGAGCACAGAGCTCAGAACCTAACCCACCTTTGTTTCCAAATGGGCACACTGAGGATGTGGCAAGCGCTTCAGTCCCCTAAGGGGAAAGGAGGACGTGATATCACCTCCTGGAAACACCCAGGAAGCAAGTAGGGATGGGGGAATGAAGACTGCCAAAACACCCGATCTGCTGTTTTCACAGTACAAATACTTTTTTTGTTGTTTTTCAACTGTTCTGTTCCTTTTTCCGTCTTTTCATTTAAGCTCACAAATGGCTGTAAGATCCTGAGCTTCACAGAACTATGCATGGGGAGATGACAGGAGCATCTTTCAGCTCCAACTTCCAGACATGCTCCTTTTTTTTTTTTTCTTTTTCAGCTAACCAAAACCCCATGGTCTCGCTAGGGCACGATACAAACTGCGTCGCTGAACATATTTTCAAGCAAACTACAAGTTTTAAAAGTCTGTGCTACTCTCTGTCTCTGCATTTTATGTAAATATTTGTTTATATGTAAAGACACCAGTGGATCCATGGGTTACCCCTGCGGTCAAAAACCTGAGTTTGTGCAATGCCTAGGCCTCTGTTAGAACACGGTGCTTGCATAGAGCTAGTCACCACATTTGTGTGCACTCTGGTGGTTTTTAATATTTTTATACATCCTAATCCTGAACATTATGAAGTATTATAAGTGGTCTAGACTGCATGATCTAGAGCAGCCAGCATTTCTGTTTTCTTAGCAGCTGTTCCTAAAATTTTCACAGCTACACCTTGTTTGGTTAACATTCTTTTAAAATGAGTTTTCAATTAAACGTTTACACCAAGCGCCAGCGGACTAGAAAGGTGTTGCATTATAAAATCTCCTGAGTACAAACTGAAAAGCCACAGCATGGCTGTATGGGAAGTTAAATCATCACTGTCTGCAATAAAGAGAACTCTAAAGCATACTAATAACCAGCTTGTACATAGTTGGCGGAGAGAGATCGCCTGCTCTTGACTGTTGCAAAGTAACAGAGATTAGAAGCTTTCCAAATGCCTCCGCTTTTGGATTGCTCACAATACTGCTATAGACAGGGCAGCAGGCAGATGAGGATGTCACTGAAAGGAGGTGTGGAGGATGCCAAGTTCTGATGGCATTGCAGTAATTTAAATATTCTCTGTATCTGCGTGTGCGTGCGTGCGTGTGTGCAAAGTCTGTTCCAGGTGAAGGGATATGCCTTGGCATCTTCCCTTTTGAATGAGAGTGATCTCTGATACTCAGATTGTTCAAGGCTTTTATGGTTGGCATGTATGGAGTGTTAACAGAAAAGCGTATATACCCAACTTGTTAAACAACAACAAAAAACACCAAAACTGTTCCAGCCTCTTTTCTGTTTGATTGTTTTATCATTTGTTTTTATGCACACTTGCTTCATTGGTGTTGAGATTTTAGCACCTCAGATGGCCAACTGAACTAAAAGAAAAAAAAAAAAAGAAAAAAAATAAAGTCATTAATTATTTTTTCTTTTTGTTCGTGGAATTACCATTTGTTTCCATGCATCCACTCCCACAGCTGATGAGGAAGCCAAGAGCTGAAGGAAGGTGATCTTGAGATAAAAGGCCAAGTGTTCCAGGGCTCCACTTCAGCTTTTTTTTTGTTATTCTTGGAACAGTTTGAGTCCATCTGAATTGTCTGAAATAAAAACAAAATCGATCTTAATACAGCCCCAATATATAATACACCTTTCTCCAATTTTACATTGCTTCTTCTGTGACAATAAACACCAAACAGGGTGAAGGTGATGGTAAGAACTAGAATTTGGTTTCTGTAGTTGTAGTTCACTTCCTTAGCATATGTAGTACTTGCATGAACCCTGGCACAGTTGGGCTTAGTACAACAAGGACTGACATCAGCACCTCTCCATTGACCTTCCACATTGTTTTAAGCCTCTGCTACTGCACGCCTGCATTTCATCTGCAGTGTGGCAGCTTAGGAAGGTTAGCTAAGATATATTATCTGCAGCTCCAGAGCAGTGTCTGTCAGCAGACTGGAAGGATTCAGACGTTAAACCTCACCAACTTACGTGTCAAGAAAAAGCTGTCACATTTGAGCATCTCCTGTTGGAAAAGGACAAATGTTCAGCTCAAGTGCTTGGTGTTGTGTCCTGTAAACTTCAGGAACTTGAAGCCCAGAGGAATTGTATCCAGTCAGCAGCACTGCTGTCATCAAGTATGTGAAGCACATCATAAGACTCGATGTGCCATTTGTTCGAGAGGCAGAGAACACAAAGGATGTTGAGGGAAATCCCAGCTGGGGAAAACCGTAACGATGAATCTTACTTGCCTGCCAGCTCAACCATCATCAAAACAAAGGAAAAACTCTGGTGTTTGTAAAGCGGTTGTTTTAAAGCAGACCTACTATGGCCACAGAAAGGGATGCTGGGCCTTGGGCTTTCCTCTTTGGCTGGGTGTCAGGTTGTGCGGAAGGGTGGCAGGAGTGAGATACTGCGCTTCATTCCAGCAGCTTGGTTCTCTGGGGACACACCAAACCTGACAGTTCTCATGTCATTTTATCTCTTGCTTTCGAAAATAATGCAGCTACCTGAAAGGGATCATTGGTGTCAGAAGATCATAATTACTGCTAGTCTCGGTGCCAAAAGAGTGGCCATATAGCAAGTGACAACTGGACCCCAGGACAGATGAGACTCCCCATCATATTTAAGGAAGTCAGCCTTGAGACACTTCAACTGCCTTTTTAATTACCCTGTAGACTCTGGATTCCTCTCAGTCTGTGCACATCAAGCACCCTTGCAGGGTGTCTGATATCAATTAGATACTCACAGATTCTTCCCCTTTAAAAGCAATGAATGGAACGGTGAGTCCCACAGAGAGAGCATTCCTGCATTGCTTGCCTCAGTAAAAAGCTACACTGACCCTGAAGACCCTGAGAGAGCAGCCACACTTCCTGTGCAGATTACCCAGGTGTGGTAGGAAATAACACCAGAAAAGGCCCCCTAACAAAGCAAATCCTATCATCAGAGTCTGGTGTGGCACAGCTGTTGCTTTCGGTTTCCAATGCTGCTGTATCCCCCCAGGAACTTCCGACCCTGCCACACTCAGCCTTTCATTCCCTCCAAACTGCATCACACCCCATGCTGCCCACCTTGCTCAGAGCCAGGCCAGCACAGGGCAGGGAGCCGGGCCCCTCCAGCCCCTGGGGTTCCAAAGGGTAAGGAAAGTATTGGCATCTGATGTAGTAAAACTGATAAAACACACTGTGGGCTCCAAGAGGAGCATGGGGAGAACTATGTCGGGATCTGCCCGGAACTGGAACAGGTTGCCCAAGGATGTTGTGGATGCCCCATCCCTGGAGGCATTCAAGCCAGGCTGGATGTGGCTCTGGGCTGCTCTGGTTGGCAACCCTGCACACAGCAGGGGGGTTGAAATTGGATGATCGTTGTAGTCCTCTGCAACGCAGGCCATTCTATGATTCTGTGATTGGCAGTAGGGAGGAAGACTCCAGCTTCGTGTTACTGACACCGCTGGATGGAAAGCTTCGCTTTCAACAGCGACACGATATTAAACTCCGCAAGCTGTAACGCTGGATGTGCCGTACACGGACACAAGCGGACACGGGACGGGAGGAAGGAGCGGAAGCCGCCGGCTGCAACCCCGCACAGCCCCGCGGGGCGGCTCTCCACCCGAGCACCGCACCGCTGCCTTCACCCCCCCGCGTGGCGCGCACGCCGCCGCTCCCCCTCTCCGTTTCCTCCATCGGCCGGGGAAGCCCAAGCCCCACCCCGCACCCGCGCGGTGCGGAGGGCGGAGCCGGGGCCTTGAAATAGAGGCGGGCGCGAACCGTAGGGAGAGCCGCGCTGCTCCCGGTAAGTAGGGCTGAGCTGCCTTGCTGCGAGTTGCGCTAGGGCGGGAACGGGTTTAAAGTGGCTTCTATTCTGTATTGAACGCCGCTATCTCCCTGCGGCGCTCCCTTCTATCCGTTGTGTCCCACCTCAGCGGATCCGTCGTTTGTTTGTTTGTTTGCTTGCTTTTACTTTTTTTCCCTTAATCCCTCGCTGCAGCTCTTCCGGGTGCGCCGCGCCCGCTGCCGTGCCGCGATGCCTCCCCTCTGCTGTCGGCACGGCCCGCGCTCAGTCCGCCCGCCGCCGCCGTCCTCCAGCCCTCGCCGCGCCGCTCCTTTGTCTGCCGCGTTGGGGCGGGGCGGGGGGCGCGGGCCGGGCCCTCGGGAGGGAGCCGAGGCATTCTTTAACGAAGTGAAATCGAACGGCAGCGCTTTCAGCTGTCTGGAGAGGCGTATCTGTGGGAGATCCTCGTGGAGAAGGAGGGTTTTCTGTGTGGTCTTGGACTCTTCCTGCCAACTTGATATATCAAGTTTAAACCTTTTAAAGAGGCTTCTTTAAGGTAAATCGGGTTGGATGTTAGGAAACGTTTCTTCGCGGGAGGAGTGGCGCTGCAGTGGCACAGGCTGCCCGGAGGGGTGGTGGGATCACCGTCCCTGGAGGTGTTCAGTAACCGTGTGGATGTGGCACTGAGGGACGTGGGCAGTGGGCACGGCAGGCACGGGCTGCTGGTTGGGCTCCGTGATCCTAGAGGTCTCTTCCAGCCTATTCTGACGCCGACGTCCACTCCTTGCTGCCTCCTGTGTACACAAGGCAGTCTTGCCTTCCTGCCTGGCTCATCCTTGTTTATATGTGGTCATGTGTGCTGTGTTTGGAAAGGAAAAATAAGACTCCTGCCTAAGGTGGTTTTGTTGAGTTCCTGCTCGCTCATCACTAATTCCTTACACCCAGATTGAGCAAGCTGGAGGTAATGAGTTCAGCTTGGTGGTGTTTTTTTTAAATTCCCAAAGCAATGAAAGTTATGATAATTCTCAGTGGGGAGGGCTGTGTGTGTGGGCTCTGGGCACTTCTAGCTAGGGTCAGTAATGCCATGTTGTTTCTGTGTATTGTTTTTCCTGTGTAACAGGATGACAGGAGTTGCCCATGCCCAGAAGCTGGGAGAGCAAGCAGTTACACTGATAGAGTGAAGGTGCTTAATTTGGAAGCAGACAGGCACATAAATCCTGTGATTGCTGCCTCTGGAGATCTTATGGTGCGGCCTGACACTTGGAAGCTGTGGCTCAGAGGGTGGCGACACACTGGAACAGGTTGCCCAAGGAGGTTGTGGATGTCCCATCCCTGGAGGCATGCAAAGCCAGGTTGGATGTGGCTCTGGGCAGCACATAGCAGGGGGGTTGAAACTGGGGTGATCACTGTGGTCCTTTTCAGCCCCCGCCTTTCTGTGATTCTATACGATTCTGTGACTATGGGATGTTGGTGGGAGAGTAGGGGCATAATAGCTATGTGCAGAGCCTGCTGACATAACTGTGGTGTCTCAGCTAGTTGAGGTAGGCTTCTTGATAAAGCATCTTTATTGCCTCCAGTTACGAACTAATAAGCAGTGGAGGTAGGGAAATAAACTGAGTCTCTGGTTACCTCTGCTGGAGGGAATTGGTGGCAGTTGAGCAGGTTTCATTTCCTCCGGTTAGCAGTTCCTCAGAATTTACCAGCAAGTCTGATATTTCTTTGCTTAGCACCTTCCTCTGTTTTTCTCTTAGCTTGCTGTGGCTTAGTCTGTTAGATAAGTGCAGCTCCAAATAATGTACAATCTTCATATCTGCTTATTCTGCAAACCAAATAAATGCTGATATTTCTGATTTAGGAAGCTGCACTCATAGCTTGAGTGAAGGTGCAGAGCTCCTGCTTAAAAGCTGGATCCCTTGTTAGTTTTGGCTGGCTTATCTCAGGTGACGGATGGGTTACTGAAAAATCACTGGTTAATGATTACAGAGTGTGCATAATTGGTCTTTTCCACAGAGGTTGGGTCTGATTCTGATGCAGGCCGAAGGAAGGTAAGGAAAGGTAGGGTAAAGTGTAAGAACATGCTGTGAGTCACGTGGGGTGTCTGCTCTCATTCTTTGGTTTTCAAAGCTGTTAATTCCTGAGCTTCAGTGATTGCCTCAATTTATACCACATGTCTATAGGAACAGTGACCTCGTATCAGCTGCAATGGGAAGTGAATAGAATGTAGCTGCCAGTGGTGGGCAATAGACACCACCTTTTGCCTAGGTGAGATGATGTGGGTTGTCCTTGTGCTGTCTTTGGAGCAGTTGCTCAAGAGTGGAGCAGGGTACTTTTTTTTTTTGTTTGTTTTGTACTCGGTTTTGCAACAGCAGAATCCTTCAGTCCCCTCTCCCTTCTGCAGCCCTGTGCTTTAGTTGAAGCATTGTTAGGACTGTTTTGGGCACTTACTAATTTTGGCACTTGATCCAGACTTTCCTGTCTCTTTGCGTCCAGGTAGTGATTCTTGGAAGTGACAAATCATGCTACCTGGTCACAGTGGGTTTGGGTTGGGCTGTCCTTGTTGATGAATGCAAGGAAAAGGCTGTACATGGCAATGAAGCTGTGGAACATTGCTTTTGCTGCAAAAGGGGAGGGGTGGTGGCGTGGCTTTGAACTCCTTTAACTTGGTGAAATCTCAGACCTTTCAGTCAGCTTCAACTAAGGCATGAGCAGGGCAGCTAAACTGTGTGCAGTCATTGCTCAGCTGGCTGTGGTGTTTTTGTTTGTCAGTGAACCTGCTGTGTTTCCTGACATCACCCAACCTTTGGCTCATTCCTGCTGCATCCTCACAGTGGCTTCCTAGAGAATGGACGGCGCCATGTCTGTAATGCACTGGGCTGTTTCTTTCATCTCTTCAAATAATGAAAATTACTTTTTTATTTCTTCAGTATTATGTCAGTGTAACTCTGTTAGCCTGGTGTGACTGATACTACACCCTCAGCTTAACAGCTGTGCAAACTCACTTAGATCAGCTAGTTGCTGTGCTTTGGTTTTACATTCGCTTTCTGGGACGCTAGCTTGTGCTTCCTCTTCCATTTAAACTGAAAGTGAAATGGCTTGCATTATTGCATGCACGGTCAGGCTTTTGCTCGGTGTAAAACACACACAACTCCACTGTGCCTGTGGGCCTACAGCTGGGGAGTGCAAGCAGTGCCGAGTAGCCATCTTGAAAGGTTCCTTCAGCACTTGTTTTCCACTGGCTCCACCTGTCTCATCATCATGACAGGAGCAAGAGTTGGGAATACAACGCAATGGGAGAGTTCTCCTGAGAACCAGCACCTCCAGTGTCACCAGAGGAACAGCATTAGGCTCTGCTCCTGGGGAATCAGCCTTGTCTGCTTGCACCCATACATGGCTCTCTGTAAGAGAAAGACATGTACAGCTATAATACACTTGATGTTTAGGAGGAAGGAGGCAGGTATAAAAAAGCACTGTGCTTTGGGAAAGCTTTCAAATATTGAGACAAGGCTGTGTATTTGTCAGGTATGGACAAGAATTGTTCTTGTTTGACCACGTGATTTGAGGCAAAGAGCTGTTAGTGCCACCTGTGTCCCTGCAGCTCTTTCCTTGTTGGTTTCCTTTCTTGCATGCACATAATGTGGTAAGGAAAACTCAGATTCCTCACGTTCTTCTTCTACCAACATCAGCTGTGAATTGCATTAAGTTGCAGTGTGAAGTGGCATTGCTTATTCTTCTGTCTCTGGGTGTTTCAAATGAGGAGGGTGGTTTTTGTTCTCTAGATAGCACAGCAGCTATGGTTCCCAGTGCCCTTGTCCCAGGTCTTTGTCAGCTTTGTCTGATCTCATCCAAGAGGCACCTTATTTCTGAGTTGCTGTTGTCAGGTGGCATTGGTCTGTCCTCTCAAGGATCAAGCAGTTGGCTCAGATGTGAAGATGTGCTGCAGTGCAGGCTCATGCCCCAGAAGAAGCCTGTAAAACTGGATGAAAACTCTATGTCTCTGACTTCACAAATGGCTTGCACGTACTTAATCCCAGATCAGAATGACCATGTGCACTGTAGTCAGGATCAAATCTTGCACCTTCTGTGTAGATGTAGATATGCCAGTTCCTTTTGGATCCGAATCTAGCTGACTCAGTCCAAGCCCTGACTTTGAGCTCTGTGGCAGTTCCTTCTGCAGGCTTCCTACTGGCTAAACTTCAGCCCAACTGCATCTGTAGGCTGGCTTCTAAAGATTGCTAAGTAGTGTTGTCATGCTGCCTTCAGCCCCCAATCTGATACGGAAACCGCAGCGGTTGCAAGCTCATGCCTTTTCTTTTTTTTTTCCCTCTTTAAAGAGGACCGGTGTTCCTTTGTTGTCATTGATGTGCCACCTACGGGCTGGGGGAGGGTATGTTGAGCCAAGTGAAAATGAAGGCTGTTGAGAAAGCTGTGTGGTGCTTTTTTCGAAGAAGTCTGAGTACTGCCTCTGATAACTAGAAGATTATTGCTATGATTCACAGCAGAATCTCCATCCAAGTGTATGGAATTAGATGTGAATGTATGAAAACAGTGTGACACGGCAGCAGACCTCAGGGAGACTAAATATGCCTCAAATGAGAAGGTTGCTCCAAAACTTGTTTTGGAGGTCTCCAGTCCCATTTTTCTTTCAAAAAGGGGGAAGAAGAGTCCCATCAAACAAATTGCTATGGTTTACTAAGTTCAAGTACACAGCAAGTACTTAAACTGTTCAGGATGTGATGCTTACTCTGTACTAAGGAAGCGAATATGAAACTGGTCTAGCGAAGGTGGTAGGCATTTGTTGGTGTCGGGTCTTTGTGTACCATTTTGGTGCCACTGAACACTGAGAGGTGAAGCTACTGAGCACAGGAAGTATTCAGCACGTTTTGGTGTGTTTTTCCATCAGTGATGTTATGAGCAGACTGTGGTTTTGTTCATTGCGGAGTGCTTGGAAGTGGCTTTATTCACAGATCTGGAAGGAGGAAGCAGTATGAAGCTGAGAGCAAGAGAAACAAAAGCTGACAGCCTCGAGCAATGAGTGCCCCTGCTTGAGAGGTGGGAGGGATGGGTGAGTGTAAGCAGCTCTTACAGTTCTTGACAGGCAGGGGGTCTTACTTAAGTGTCTAGCAAATAAATCACAAGTGTCTGGGAGATGGGTTTTGGCCCATGCTGTGCCGTAGACTTGCTGCCATCTCAATGTTTTGCCACATCTGAAATGAAGATAATGGCGCATCCTCCCTCTGAGATAAATGCATGGAGAATGCCTGCACTTTGGAAGCTGTTGTCTGTGATGGACAAGTCCTAAGAAACTCCAGGTTAGTAGCTTTGGTATTAACGAGGTGATACCAAACAACTCATTTGATTTCATGGCAGCACATGTGCACCTGTGGATGCACAAAAGGGTTTGTTCAGCCTATCCTTCACCTGGCATTACCTTTGTTTCCCTCCTCTTACCCAGGTTTTCTTTCCTAAGCCTACAGTTAAATTTCTCTCTAGGAGGACAGGGGATCACAGAGGAGGCAAAACCATGGGGCATCCAAAGTGCTGATGCAAGTGGCATATCCTTGGTGGACTGAGTAGTGATAAGGACTGTCACAGTAAGATAATCATGATAATATTCTAGTTGGTAATGTCTGCACTTGGCACAAACTTTTTCTGCAAATCCTCAAGCTATCTACCTTTACTGTGTATTCTCTCCCTGTCTTTTCTTAGTCTAAACTGTAACTGCCGTGTGAGCAGTCAGGCTTCTTCCACAGCTAGAGAAGTATGGGGAGGAGCTCCAGCATCTGCTGTCAGCTGGGCTCTGTGGTTCCTTTTGGGTTGTTGGGCTAGGAATTGTGTGTGGCAGGGTGATGGGGATTTCTTTGAGGTTTTGGGCCGTTTGTGGATTTTGCTTGCTCTGTTTGTTGGAGGTGGTAAGGCTGGTAGTCAGACACTGTTTACAAGTCCTCAAGTAAGGAACTTGGTAGGTCTGTGGTATGGTTTTCTTATGACTTTGTAGGACTGCTGACTTGTCATGTAGAGCAGTTTGCCTGTGGCATGCTTTTGAGAACACAGTGAAATAGTGTGGTTATGCTTTGAAGTGGGGATTTTTACCTGTCAGATGGCAGAGCAAGCTGTGTCAACTCCAGGTGCTTTGGTTTCCCTATCTGTGAAATGCTTCTGTATTGAGCTTTGCAGCTCTTCAGTGAAATGTTTCCCTGTGAAACAAGTAAAAGCCAGTGGGTCCAGGAGTGGACAAATAGGTATTGTTTCATTGACTCCAATGATGATGTCACTCAGACTGCCAAAAAGGAAGTTCTTTCGGGTGTCAGACAGAAATCACTGTACTGGCTGTTAGCATTCTCAATGACTGATGGATTATTTTGCTTTGAAGACTTGAATTCAGTCCTAACCCAGACGTGAAACAAAGATAAATATCTTGACAGCTCACAGTAAGTCCTTTGATAGTGTCTGACCAGGTGTTTGTACAGGATGTGTCTCAGAATCTAGACAAGCTGTTAAAGGAGGCAGTCCTACATGCGTGTGGCTCTGCTGCTGGAAAGTCTGCTTTCATAACCAGACAGTGTCTGATAGGGCTAAGAATAGTAACTGCTGGCTGAGCTGTGAGGAGAGGTGAAAGATCTGAAGGGAAAGTGGTGGCAAGCCAGGGGCATTGTTCATGGCATGGGTTCTTTTTTGAGCTGTCTTGGAGATGTGAAGAAGGGATAAAAGCTGGTTTAGGTCAGCACTGTTGCTATAGAGATTCTGGGACCGACTCTTCTATGGCTGCCTCTGGAGCTATTGAGAACTTCCTCCAACAGCTCTCCTTATGGAGATAGTAACTCTTGTGCTGTCCCAACTCTTGTGCTGTCCCTCAGGATACACTCAACACCAGCTGGGCAGGTGTGTGCATGGAGGGAAACCCTGAGGGCTTGCTTTGAGGGAACCAATCACAGAGGTCTTTCTTGCAAGAATTTGGGGTGTGTGAGGGTGAAATAAGCACTGGTGCCCTGTGCTGATAGATAGGTACACTGCTGACTGCTGCTGTGGTGTCTGTCTGTGCGGCAGCCTGCGTTGGTTAGGCAGAGAGAACTGTACAGAGGCAGGAAAGGAGTGAACACAGAAGTGTCTTCGCAGATTAACAGTTCTGTTTGTGACAGAAATGATGCCTTGGGAATTAGAAGCTTAAGCATGAAGTGTAAGCCATCATCTTTGTAGCTTCCAGTCATTAGAACCCAGGGAAAGCCCAAGGTGTGTGTGTTGCATGAACCTTTAAGGGTTTGAACAACTTGAATTTGTTTTGAGTGCTCCTCAAATAATTCTCCTCCTGAGGCAGCTTTGTGTACAAAAGCTACAGGGAAGTGATAGCTTGCTATTTTAGACTTTCAGAGCTCATCTTTTGAGGTCAGTCTCGTTGGGTAAAATCTGTTAGTGTTCTGGCACTTCTCACTTACGAGAAGTGCTTGTTTTGTTTGTCCTTCGCAGGCCTGCAGTAGCATGTGGTGGCTTTTAGGAGGAGGAATTTAAACAACTTTGCCTCTCACTGCCAGTGTGTTCTCTGCTTTTGAGTAAGCCTCAGTGAGGCTCATCGTATGCTCTGCATTAATATATAGCAACAGCTTTTTACTATCCAGGAGGGGTTTCCCAAACCATTTTTGTCCTTATGCTTTCTTTTCCGTGTTTTTGTTTCTCTGTTTTCTTCTTCCCTCACATAGAGGTTACTTTCCCTCAAGTTACAGCAATTCATTTCTGTTTGGCACTGTTTCAGTGCTCACTTAAAAACTGAACGCTCTTGTATGGAAAGAGGAAATAAGGAGATCAAGAACTGTCAGTGTATAGATAGCAACAAGAAACATAAGCAGACTTCAAGCTGCATCTCTTTACTAATGAGGGAATGCTGCTGAGTCTCCTCCTTGATACAGTGCTGGCTTGCAACTGAGACTGAAAACAAGTAATACATTAAATTCATTGGTATTTCATTTTGAAAACAAATTATATTCCATAGAATGTAAATTAGTAAAGTAAATCAGGATACCAAATTTTAGTGCTGTGAACTTCCAGCTCTTCAGGGAGTTAGTCAACAAAACCCTCTGGGAAACCACCTTCTAAGGCAGGGAAGCAGAGCTGGCAGATCTTTAAGGGAGCTTTCCTTCGGGCTTTGCATCCCCAATAAGGAAGTCAGGAAGGCAAGAGACCAGCATGGCTGAACCAGGACCTGCTGGTTGAGATGGAGAGTAGGAAGAGAATGCACAGACAGTGGAAGCAGGGACAGTGCTGCTAGGCTCATCCAGAGAGACCTAGATGGCAAGAGCAGTGGGCCCAGGTAACCAATTGTGAGGTCTGGGACCTGGGTTGTAGCAACCATCCTATTAGTATGGGCTATAGGATGAAAGGGTAGACCACAGCCCTGCCAAAAAGGACCTGGGGGTGCTGGTGGATGGCAAACTGGGCATGAGCCAGCAGTGCGTCCTCGCAGTTCAGAAAGCAAACTATATCCTGGGCTGGTCAGGGAGGTGATCCTGCCCCTCTGCTTTGTGCTGGTGAAGTACCTGGAGTATTGCATCAAGATGTGGAGTCCTCAGTACAGGAGAGACACAGACCTGTTGGAGCATGTGTCAAGGAAGGCCACAAAATGATCCCAGGGATGGAACAGCTCCTCTGTGGGGACAGGCTGAGAACTGGAGCTGTTCAGCACTGAGAATAGAAGACTCTGAGGTGAATTTTTAGCAGCCTTTCAATACCTAAAGAGGGGCTTTAAGAAAGAAGAGGACAGGCTCTTTAGCAGGGCATGCTGTGAAATGGTTTCAAACTAAAAGGGGAGATTTAGATTGGATATAAGGAAAAAATGTCCTTATGATAAAGATAAGGAGGCACTGGTGCAGGTTGCCTGGAGATGTGGATGCACCATCCATGCAGGCACCCAAGGTCAGGCTGGATGGGGCTCTGAGCAGCCTGATCTACCTGTAGGTGACCCTGTTCACAGCAAGGGGGGTTGGGCCAGACAGTCATTAATGATCCTTTCCAACTCAAATGATGCTGTGAATATTTTCCAAGACTTCTAGCAGCTATAAAACAGCCTGACTAGATTATCTAGTTTTACTGTGAGTGAGATGGAGTTAGTAGGCATTTTCTATTTTTTGTACTAAAGGCTTCTGTTTGATTGTAGATAAGACATCTTTCAGTGAATGGAAGAAGTTAAAATCTCAACCTGCAGCTACCAGGATTCACACGCCTCAATGAATTCAGCTTCAGATAGCATTGGTGTGATTATATTTGACTTTTAGGGGTTTGCCATTAAAGAGTCCAATTTTTGAGATGGCACTAAAGAATTTCAGCTCTCAGGAGGAACTTGCTGAGTATCAAAACCCCTTATATTTATTCAAGGCAATTAGCTGAAATTTGAGGTCTCTGGAGCTACTGGCTAATTAAATACTTTTGAAAATGTAGTGATAGAATTTATTTTTTTCTTGTTCTCACATGAGTTTTTGACCACCCACATAGAGCTTTGTTAGCCAAAGGCTGGAGTGCCTCAGGGATTTTTTTTTTTACTGCCAGGGTGGTGATTGCTTGATGTAGGGAAGAGCTAATGGGAATTATCATCTTCTAGCCTTTGTGTTAATTTTTTCAGTATAAATATTGGAGGGTGTGGTGGGTATTGTTGACTTCTGCACGTAAGCTAAGGCAGGAAACAAGAGTGGACAACCTTGTAATTGGCAATTAGGATGGGTGACTTCTTAAAGTATTTTTTGAATGTCTATTTCTTGTGGACCAGCCCTGAGGAGTGTCTATAAAGCTTGGGTGATCCCATGATGGGAAGAACACTGCACACCCCATCTCTGGGTGCAGCAGGGACCCTGGAAGCTGTGACAGGGCAAGGGTTCTTAACACCTTCTGTCTTGGAAAAGCACAAAGTGCTGTCAGAATGTGACATTAGGATCTTCAGAGCTGTAGCCAGGCACACAGTGCTTGCTGCAGCTTCCTAGGAATTCACATGAGTAATGTGTGTGTTCCAGCTGGATCAAGCTCCCCTGTGTTGACAGTGCACTTGCACAAGCTTGTGTGAAGCTCTTGTGCTCTGCCTTTCCAACCCTACTCAGCAAAATGCCTATGAGCATGTATGGGTGTGCCCAGAATAAGTCTGGGTCTCCCTGTTGTTAGTTCTTATATTTGCTGATTTGAGAATAGAGTAAAATGTCCATTTTCCTTTTTTACTTTGGGCTAGAATAGTCTGTCTCTCTTCTTTTAGAGCAAGGAATGGGAGAAGGCAGTAGTACCTCTGCCTTTGATTGCTTCTTTCATAGGTGTTTGGATCGAGCCAAACAGGTTTCACAGCAACATGAATAAAAATGAGGGAATTTGGGTTTTTAAGCAGTATTTTGCAAGAAAGATTCCATTTCTCTGTGCACAGGCTGGTGTTCATTCTTGGCAGCTTACCCCTCTGACTGCTCAGCTGACCTTCCAGCAGTGTTCTGGAATACCCCTCCAGAAGGAAGAAGGCAGTCACCCTTTAACAGTTTGCCTGGGTTTGGGTGGCAGTCCCCTTCTTGTAAAGCACTGTAAGAGGAAAAACTACTCAGCTAGTTTCACTTGTACATCTGGACATTTGCGTACATGCAGCTGTAGTGGCTTGTGTTGCGTCACGTCTGTCAGTGCTGCAAAACACCTGCATCTCTGCTGTGGGAGGAGGATGATGCAGCTGCTTCTGGACAGCTTCTCTGTTCTACACAAAGCCACAGTGCTGCCATGGACCTGAAAAAGCATCCCTGGGACCAGGAGGGAAGTGAGGGTATAAAAAGTTCTCCAACCTTAGTAAACATTTGACCTCCAGCAAAGACAAAGGTCAGGAGAAAGGTAGCCCTGTGCTGTTCCAGAGCTCCTGTCAGGTCCCAGGAGAACAGAGGGACTCTCTGTAACCAACCAGCCTGCTCTTTGGCGTAGGGCTGAGTGGCAGCAATTGGGATCTGAACTGACCATAAAAATAGTGCAGTGCAAAGCAGCAGAAGTTGAATTTGTTTTAGGAAGCCAGAAGCTTAGTGTAATGACTAAATGAAAAAGACTTCATGGTTGAAAAGCTGCCTCTGGGCTCTTGGGTTTTTTTTTTATTATTATTATTTTTTTTAAATTTTAAAAACGTATTTCAGGTTGTGTTTTGGCATTGGAAGCTTCTAAGTCTTCGAAAAGCTGGGAAATTCCTGGTCTCTTGAAGTTGTAACTTGGCTTCCTTCAGAGTTTGAGTGTACTTCTGCTTTCACTTCCTTCCTCTTTTCCCACCTGCACACCTAATTGCTTAAAACACAGTTTGGAAACTCTCCTGCTCTAAAACTTAATGCATCATCATGAGTCCAAGTCTGTGGTAGTCAGCTGGTGATCTGGATGGGTGAGCTCTTGTGTGCTCTCACCCTAACTTGGGTCAGCAGGTACCTGCACTGCAGCCAGGTTATTGCCCAACATGGAGGACGCCTGGTGGGAATGAAGTCAGCTTACCCTAGGGAATTCTGCATGTAGTTGTATGGCCGTGCATGTGAGGAAGCAAATGCAGATGTGCAATCTGCATTCCTCCCCTCCTTGCCTTGTCTTTGCTTGATGGTCTCTGCGCTGTGCCTTCCTGTACCAGATGTGGCTATTTGGTCTGCTGGTCTAACCCACCCACCGACCTCACTGCCTAGGTAAGGAGAGAGCATTCTGCTCTTAGCAGGCGCTGGTTTTCTGCTGAGGGAGGGAGGCTGCTCTCTGCAGCATGCTCTGCACCCCTCCCTGCTCCCCACGTACCTATTCCCCAGGCACTGTCCAGGTGTAAGGCAGGCTGTGGGTTGTCAGCCCTGGTTGTGACCTGCTGGTTTTCCCCATCTTCTAATCAAACTTCTCTGCAGGCTTAGTTTTGTTGATGTGCCTGGAAGCCTTTGGCACTTGATCCAGCCCTTCCTTTTCAGCAGATATCTAGGAACGTGTACTGAAACAAAGCCGGAGTGTATTCAAACATCTCTAGGCGTATGGGGTGGGAGCACTTCAAATCCTGTAGATGTGTTGTAATGTCACCTGGGTGCTTCACTTAGGAATATGCTACTGTGCACACAGACCTGAGCAGCTCACTGGCTCTCAGTTGGTTATCAGGAACCTGGAAAACCCGGAGCCATGAACTACTTTTAGAGGGCTGGAATCTTTTCTGCGATAACCCTGCTTTCCTGCTCTGCTCACTACAACTGGCCTTTGCTCTCATTTCTGGCACCACCTAAAGGGGCTTTAAGCCCCATTTGTAGGTCATGTTGCATCGCTGTCTGCTACGTATCTATGGCAGGTAGGCATTTTCCCCTACCTGATTCACCTGATTTAGGGCCCTTCCTGCCAGAACAGCTGCTATTCTCTCAGCCTTGTTCATGGGCACTTCTCTCCAGAAATGTGTGTATCTCTATAAAGGTCAATTTCTACAAGGCCTATGGGCACTGCTTGAAGATAAGTGTGTTGGGGTTTGTTTTTTCCGTTTACCATTTTCTTTCTTGCTCTTGCAGGACAAGGACTTCTGATCTGAAGCAGACTGACAAGCTGTTCTATCTCTGAATCTGTCATGGAACAGGTTAGTTTTAAATGCCACTGAAGTCACTTCTCTTACGTGCTTGTTCAGAAGTACCTGGGAGGGGATGAGTCTCAAAAAGTGCTGGCTTGTGCCCTTCTCATCTTCCTCAGAGTTCCTGCTGGAGTCTCTGATGCTGCACCCCTCCATCATGAATACAGACAGAAGGTGAATGGAACCATTTAGCTTGCAAGCTGCTTCCTTGTTACTGCAGTGTGAGACTCTCCCATTAGACTTCAGGCATGAGATGCAACTGATTTAAGAGGCAGTGGTGCTTATTAAGTAGCAAACCACTGAAACTAATAAATAAGCTACTTGGCCCATCACTGTGATCAAATAAATATTGCACAAAACACTATAATAAATGTGATTTCAGAGCTACTGTTTCTCACGTGCATGTTGCAAACCCCATAAACCCATTCAAACTTCTGTCACCCTCTAGCATTAAGTGTGGTTGCAAGGCATGATTCTAGCCCTCTTTGTGTTCTACTTTCCCACAAGTCTTTTGAATAGAAACATAAGTCAGGTGGGTTGTTCACTGTGCTTGTGTGGTGCCCTGGGGTGCTTGGGGCACCCAGTGACCTTCACTATTGTCTGTGGACACCCATACTCATGGGAGGTGTGCTTTATCTTTGATTGTACCTTATTTCCCTCTTGTTTTTATTTCCAGACTCGTTGTCCTTGTTCTGTCCTTCCTCTACCTGATCTCCCCAGCAAACATTGTGTCCCTGATTATTTCTAACGCATTCATCACAATTTTTCTACTGTTGCATAGGCCATCACAGCACACTGTGACAGTACTGATATAGTTGTGTAGCTATGGAGTGACCTTGGAAGATTCCACTTAACCAAGAGTGTACTGTTTTAATTCTTAGACTCATCCTGGTTGATTACCCATTAGTCTATGAAATTGGCAAGGCAAACCAATTTTCTTTTAACCTTGATTCCTTTAGGTAGATCTGTTCAAGCCTCAGCACCTTCTTACTGCATGAGCAGATAGTCTGGGTGCAAGAGTAGGGATTTTATTTTTGTTGTTTCATTTCTGCACTCACGCATCCTGCTTCATCAGCTGTTTAATTGTGGTTACTGGACAGCCTTGTGTTTTCTGCAAAGGTCGTGGTTGGTTGAGGCCCTGTGGGACTTGTTGCTCTCATCACTGCCCATCTGCTGGACCTCCTCAGCCTAACCCACCTGGGCACTCTGTGCTGCCCTGATGGAAGACAGCACGTGACAGCAGAAGCAGCATGTGCCTGCTTACTGCAAGCAAATGGATATGAGGCACCAATGGTCTGCTGTCTAGCTATTCTTATGAGCAGCTGCCTGACTGTGCAGGGATCTAAATATGTTTTTTATGGAGCTTGTCTAGATCCCATTCAAGAGGAAAAAGGACTGCAAACTTGAGGTTTTTTGCAGGCTTATGCTATCTGTTATCTTTGCTCCCCACCTTGTTACTGCTGTGCTCTGATTAAAGTTAAATGGGGAACTGTTGGCTTAGTTCTGTACAGGAAGTAGGGTGCCCAATTTCCAAATACAGGGAAAACCTTTGAAACAGATGTGTGAATAAAGTCACTTGTGCTGAGCGTTCATCTTGGTTTCAGAAGAGGAGTCCTGATCAGGGATTTCGTCCTTGCCACTCAAGAGATGAGCTGACACCTCAACTGCTGGTTTGTAAGACCAAGGCCAGCCAGCATTAACCAGCACAGTGCTGTGTGCATGTATGCAGCTAGGAGTTAGTGTGCATTTGCTCAGCTCCTGCAAACTGGGCGTTATTGTGCACCGTACCCAAAGGAGACCAGAAAAAGGTGTCCACTGTAAGAAAAACAGCATCTGTACAAACCTACACAGCAGGATGTGGGTTTAACAGTGATTCTTCTTCCACCTAGGATATCTATAGTGATGGATCTGACCATATGGAACGCATGCTGCTCTTTGCTTTCCTGGCGGAGTCCTCTGGCTGTGAGTTCAGAGAGCAGCTGCCATTCCTACAAAGCCAGGGCATGTTGTGTTCCATTAAAGGTGTTCAGTCTTATGATAGTGATGGGGAACTTCAGACCGATGGGAATCGAAGTGGCCACTTGCAGAATGGTGAGCTAGGTGAGTGCTCTCTTCTTTCCCCACGTGCCTTCTGTGAAGATGGTGGGCTTTGTTCCTATCCCCTTGTCTCTTGACTGTCTTGTGACAGACGGTTGGCAATACTCTCTGCACTGAGAAACTTCACAGCTGGTGGTTGTATTGGTTGGGGTTTTATCACTTGGGGTAAGACAGCTAATGCTTGGCAGTGCAGCTCCCTCTCGGTGGCTGAGCACCTGTCCCTCTGCACAGTCTGTAGCATGTGAGATAAGGGCTACAAATCTGGTGCTAATGGTTTCTGTCCTTAAGCAGTGGGATCTTAAGTGGTTCTGTTAAGCTTCCCATTGCTCCTCAAGGAGTTTTGTTTCAGCACTTCAGCTAGGATTTAGGAGCAGCTCTTTTTCTGGTACTGAGTTAATTCCCTGTGCCATACTAGTGCAGCAGAGGCAATTTCTTATATAGTTCCTTGTACTGTTCTTGCTTCTCTAGCCCTAAGCAGCATGGGTATTGCACGTTGCCCACAAAGTGCCAGCTGGCACCTTGAAGTAGTGAAGCAGTGTAATGAGTAACCACTATAGTAAACATTGCCTCATCTTGCAAAATGTATTGATTTCATGGCCCAAAGTGACAACGGGAAGCTTTGCCAAAAGGAGATGCTGTGTTTTAGATGGTGTTCATGACACAGGTGCTGGCAGTTGTCAGTTGAGAAATCAGGCACGCTCTTCCTTCCCTCCCCTCTCTAGACAGAATGTTGGCTGTAGTTATCTTGAACAAATCTTGGTTGGAATTGTTCTGACTTCTCCCATTTAGTGTGTATGGCTGTCACAAAGGCAGTATGGGAAGAAGGTTGGGGGTAGGGGAAGATTGGCGATGGAGGTGGGCAAAATGCCCTAGCTCACCTCACCTGTGCTGAACCCAGTGTGACTGCAGCCTGTGAACCAAATCCTGCTGTGTGTGTTGGCAGTGCTTGACCCTGAGGTAAATGAAGAAATCGTCCGGACCATTGCTGCTCAGCTTGCTGAGATCGGAGACCAGCTGGATAAACAAATCAAAGCAAAAGTAGTAAATGATCTAGTGCAACATTTTCTGAATGAGAATCTGCCTAGAGAGGTGAGTGAAAAGCAATCTGATGAGTAGCTCCCCTTACAAACGTTGAGTCTTTCGTGCTGTGACTGAAGCAGCAAGTTTGCAACGCCTTTGCTAATTTGATGCCTTCATTACTGCACTTCTGAAATTAATCTGAAATGTTAATATTTGATGTGAAGTTCTGTTAGAGAAGATGCTTGGTGAGCCTGTATCCTTGGCAGCCTTTGCCCTGCAAAGTGAGCTGCTTGGGCTCTGTCTCTTTCTGCAGGCAGGGAAAGTGAGGTTGTGGAGCAAGGCTGACTTTCAGAGGTAATTTTAAGATCTTTGATGCTGGGTCCTGCATGTCAGCTGCTTGTCAGATGGACAGATCTGGCAGAAGTTTGGCTTGTGTTTATCACTGAACACTGAGACTCAGCAAGCAATGAGATCCAGTGCTCCCTCTTACGGTACCTTAATCCTCTGGCTCACAGGCTGTTGGTGTTGGGAGTAGCAGTGGGTTTGGGCTGGTACAGATAACCTGCTGAAAAGGCCTCTGTGGGTGGCACCTCCACTGCTTCTCTCTTCTCTCCAGTGCAGGTTCTCTCTTAGCTTATGATGGGATGAGACTTAGCATCCCTGGTCCAGCATCTGATGTGCCTCACTGCTCTGCAAGGGAAGTATCCACATCTGGATCAACAGCCACAATTTGCTTCCCCAGAGCCTTTTGGCTTCTTCAAGAGATAACTGCATAACTGGATATTTAGCTTGCTTGGGTTTTCTCTGCCTGCGATGAAGTTAAAGCTGCCTTTGATTTGAGAGTCTGCTTGGGCTTGAAAAGGCAGGATTGAAATGATTTTATTTTGAGGGGAGTGGAGAAGCAGAAGTGAGGCCGTGGTTGTTCTGTGCCTGGACCCCTTTTTTAGCTCCTGCCTATGTGAAGACTTTTCTGTGAAGCTTTTCTCTGTACCACTTTGCCCCTAGGCAGGTAGCCCTGCTACTTACAGTGTTTAGATTAAGGTAGGTTCCTGTCTCCTGGGTTCTTGGGCTACTTCAGGACTGGGCAGGCTAGGTGCAGATTCTGAGCTGCTGCACCCTAAATGTGTAAGGTGCTACCTAATTCTTCCAATGCTGTGTGATGTTTCCTTGTTTCTTTGTTTTTTGGGGGGAGCAGCTGAGCTTTGAGGGCATCAGTCATCCTTGCTGCCACCTGGGCGTGGAACAGCCTGGGAAGAAACGTGGCAGCTCGTGCTGTGTCTGTGCAGGTGCACAGTTGCTGCACTGACATCCTCTCTCCCCTCTATGCAGGAGATAACACGGTACCTGTCACAGGCAGTAGAAGGGCTTGCCAGAGCCATCCCATCAGATCTGGAGCAAGAGAAGGCCATGTTGGTGCTAGCAATGCTCTTAACTAAGAAAGTGGCAAACCGGGTGCCTTCCCTTCTACAGCGTGTTTTCAGCACCACTGTGAACTACATCAGCCAACACCTCCACAACTACGTTGTCAGAATGGTGAGTGCTACCCAGCAGCTCTGCAGCTCGGTGCAAGTCACAGCCAGTCTCCTTGCTGGCCCTGGTTATTCCCTGCAAGCATTGCCAGATGCCTGCTGTTTTTCCTATAATGCCTGCGGCTCTGGGAGCTTGGCAGGGAAGAGCTGCTGGTATGCGCAAGCTCCGAAGGCTGAGGGCAATATCCAGCTTTTGCTCACTTCCCTGGGACCCCCCCAAAGCCAGTCCTAGCACAGAATGTGGGGCTGAGGGCTAACAGATGCTCAGCAGGTGGCAGCATTGAGGCACGGATCTGCATAGAGTGCAGGGGCCTTCGTGGGTGCGCGGGCTGCTGCTGCTTTGCCTCCCTGGCGTGTGCCCAAGTCCATGGGCTGGGCAGGCAGGCAGAGGGCTTGTGGCTGCAAGAAGAGGTTGTTGTGGTTAATGCTGGTTCTATTTCTTTCCTCCTAGCTGCGTGAGTGAGAGATCTTCAGCCACTGGCTTCCTGAAGACTTTTTAACTTCTTGATCTGCTCAGATACTTCTTCTGCTCATAACTTTTGAGACACAGCTGCGAAAGGGAAGGCAGAGCTTGTAGATGGGCTTTTGTAGAGTAGCACAGTAGCGATGGTAGTGAGAGCTGCATGCCTGGTCTGCCAGCACCTGTAAGATATAGTGCTTACTCTTCTCCATTTTACAAAATAGGTGTTTTTTCTTTTTTTTTTTTCTTCCCTCTCCTTATCAGTAGCAGATGTAATGCAGGTACAGCCCCTGGCTCATGCCTCTAGGGGAAGTGCACTGGGTGCTAAGCCCACCTTGTCAGTATTTCTAACCAACTGCTGCATCCTGCAGGTTTCTCTGCTGCAGCTGGGCAAGGTACAGGGGTGGATTTGGGGGGGGAATAGTATCCGGATATGCTTGAGAAAAGGTGGTCATTGGCTTCAGAGCAGCTTGCTGGAGAGAAAAAAAGATACCAGCCTAGAATGAGGAGGAGTACCTGGTGTCTCTCTGGGCAGTAGCACATTGTATTCACATCTCAGGTTCAATGAACAGACTTGGACTCAGGTTGTTTGATGTATGTGTCATCACGTACGTGGTGGCTGAGGCTCTACTTGTGATCCAGCTGCCTCTGAAGAAATCATGTAAATAATGTCCTTTTATTGGTGGTGTTTTCTGTTGTTTGTTTTTTTTAAATAAAAATGGACATGACATATGCATGTTAAGCAACTGAATTTCTTCTCCCCCCTTTCACAGAAACGTCGGGCTTTTGTGCAAGTCCTTACAGCATTCTTGCTATGCTGCTGCTGCTAGTGGTAACAGAGCAGTGGTAACAGCTGTTTGCTCTTGGCTGTGCACTCTGCATAAAGAAACTGACCTCTGTTGTTTGCTGGTACCTGCACTTGAACAGGGGAGGAAAAAAAAAATATCAAAACACGACCGACATGTTTTTGAAAACTGTACCATTTATTAAAGTGCAACCTGGGGGCATGGTCTTACAGCAGTGTCCCAGTGGTAGAGGGAAAAATGCATATACCCCTTCACTTAAACTGATTCTAGAACAACGAAGCTGGAAATAACTTTCTCTTAAAGGTGGAAACACTTTTATTAACCAAATGGCACAAGAAGCTTTAGGTAGCTTTCCCCAAGAGAGCTGCACTTGCATATTAAAAGGAATAGTATGACCAGTTCCTGGGGCAGGGGCTGCCCTCAGCCCAGGCTCGATCTTTTCCCCCAGCTCAGTCTCTCAGGAACAGGACCTGCACTCCCTGCTGCCAGCCAGCAGAAGCCTGGTGGAAGACCAGACGTACACATGGAGTCCGTCCCATTAGACTTTGCTACTTAACCCGAGTGGGTTTTAGCTCTACACTTGAATAAAAGCTTATAATGCAAGATAAAAATGGGGAGAGACCCCCTAAAGGTATAGCAATAAGATGCATCCTCTGCAGCTTGTTCTGTCCAACTCAATAGTGTTCCTTGCCTCCCCTGCAGATACTGCAGGGAGATCAAAAGCAGCTTCCACTGGAAGCTAACTGCAGCTCCCCCTCTCCTACAGCATACCATAGACTTCTACCCAGGAGGAAGCAAGTCAGCCTACCTAAGAGACTGAAAAAAGTGACCAAGTCATTTAACACAGGAGGTGAAGCTGAGCAATGTGTTCTGGTTCCCCTGGCTGTATTGGTAATGTTGCAGCTGCCCCCTTCCAAGCTGGTGCAGCTCTTGTTCTCCAGCCATGAGCACAAGCAGCTGCAGAGCCTTTGCATAAAGCGAGCGCTGTACATCCTGCTCCATAGGGGCCTGAGCTTGGAGGACCAGAGTGACTGCTGGTGGATTACATGTGACCCCCTCCCACCCTGTTTGTTTGTTGTTATTTTTATGGCAATACATAGCTTGCACTTTGAAGCACAGCACAGATGCACACAGTCAAAGCGCTGCTGCTCTTGTAGCCTCCTAGTACTGAAGTGAAGCAGACTGAGCCAAACGAGTTATGCACAGCTTCTGCCTTCAATAGGTACAGGCAGTAAAGCGCCTCACTGCTCCGTGCTTCACTGGGAAACACATTCTCCTGTCTGTGACCTACTGGAGTAGAAAACATACAAGACAAGTCAGCTTTCAGTATGTTTTGTGCCTAAAATGAGACATTCTGTGGAGGACCTGGGCTCCGTGTACCCATGGTGGGTGGGGTGAGTGCTCACTCCTCCCCTCCTCCCA
Organism: Tympanuchus pallidicinctus; assembly: GCF_026119805.1. Classification (NCBI taxonomy): domain Eukaryota; kingdom Metazoa; phylum Chordata; class Aves; order Galliformes; family Phasianidae; genus Tympanuchus; species Tympanuchus pallidicinctus. Next base: position 2,771,666 of record NW_026294802.1, read on the forward strand.
AACATTCACAGCTAAACAATCTAGGAATTACATTCTTAGAGACACATTTTAAAGCATGCGCTCGTTCTGGTTCAGTGAAGGAACGACTGTGCTGCCAGAAGCATGTTGATTTCTGCCTGATAGTAACACCTGCCTTAGCAGGGCTTTGCTAGGACTGCCATACCCCTGTGGGTTCAAGGAAGGAAAGCTTTATGACCTCAATTATTTTGTTGACTACACCATTACAAGGAAAGGAAAGACTAAACTTTTTCAAACTAACTAACTTTAACACTTTTCTTTTCCAGTTGTGACCATTAGAAAGCATTGATTAATTTAAAAACACAGTCCAAATTGTCAGCCTAGTTGAGTTCAGAGCTACGTAAAAAGGAAACAGGATTCTGGCAACAGACCTTGCCCTGTGCAAAAGCATTCAGCACTACAGCTTTCACCCCCAGAGCACAGCCCCAGGCAAGACAACAGGCAGAAAGGTTAGGAAAGAAGGAGCCAGCTGCCAGTACCACAGCATCCTGAAGTTAAGCTGCTGCTGTCCAAACCCTGATGCAATACAGAAAAGACCACACTTCCACTGCTAGGAGCTGCTGCTCAGACCTGGAGCAGGCAGATGCTTAAGGACTGACATCTGACCAGTCAGAAGCCTGCAGCCTGGGTTGCTTTGCCATCTCTGGCTTGCTTCATCACGAGATTAGACCTAGTATTTTAGGCACCAGCTACCTTCAGTATTCTGGGCAGCCAAGTTATTTATCTCCTACTCACCCTATTCTGATTTCAACTGAGCCAAGCAGCTGGCTCTGCTGTATCATGCTATGGACCAGCAGCCTGGATCCCCTCACCATGCTCCCACACGGCATATGGCTGCAACAGGAGGGTGGGTTGGGCTGCTCTACAACACTGGGACTCCAGGTTTCAGTTCTTGTTCCAGGTTTGTTTTCTGAAAGAAAAAAAAGACCTTTCCCAGTTCCCAGCCCCAGCGCCCAGGTGAGCAGAGCCTAGAGTTAAGCACAGCTGGAAGTTAAGCTTCACCTCATCTCTAAAGCCGTTTTCCTGACAGCTCCTTATTTAGTATGCTACCCACTGTAGTGCCCTATGTGTTTAGTTCAGGCTGTAGCTTCCGACCCAGGTCTCTCAGCTGTGCACAGAGGCATGCAGAATGCAGCGTTCCACACATTTTGCAGGTCCAGCCCTTTTTTTTTATCATCTCAGCTTGCAGGTGTGCTGCAGACAAGGATAAGGTGAAGAAGAAATGGGTCTAAGGTAGATACTTTGTTAAGGTACAGGCCACTCAAGGACATATTGAGGCACTTTTGGGAAGGGAGTAAGTAACACAAGTGAGAATAATTCCAGATGCTTTTTTTTTTTTTTTTTAAATAAATAGATAGTCCACTGCCTTGCCTTTGCCTGCTGCAAGAGATCTACTGAACAGAGGTTGCCTCACCCACTTCAAGGTAATCAGACCAGGCTGATTAAAATTAAGGATTACTTCAGAGTGCTTGAAGATAGGAGAAAACCTCTCCGTTCCCTAATTCACACCTGCAGTAGTGCAAGGAGCCCAGCCCCCAGCTCAATAAGAACACTGTTGCTAAGGCTACACAACCTTCTGGTGGCTTCCCCAGGGCCTGCTCCAGTGCTGACCAAGCACAACAGGCTCAGCACTCAAGTCTGTAAGCGACCCTGCCAGCTAATGGAGTGTTCCTGGAGGGAAAGAGGACACACGGCAGACTTTCTGTCTAAACATGCGTTTAGGTTACAGGGAATGGGGAAGAAGAAGGTACAAATTCTTTTTGAATTGTCAGATATTTCTCTAAGGCCCTAAAGATGGGAAGTATGTAAAGAAGGGACCAAGCAACCAAAATGCAGCTGGCGCTCCACTAAATGCTGCAAAATACCCCACACTCAGGCCTTTCACCCCACTCTGAAAACGCTTTAAAAAAATCCCCAAAGCATTTGTCTTCCTTACTTCTGCTGCTGCTATATAAGAGAGAAGACACTTCTTATTTAATGCTCCATTGGGCCCTTTGTGTAAGAAATGTTTCCCTGGCAGACGTATTGTCATCTGCCCTGCACCCACCTCCTGCACTACTAGCAATATAACCACCTAAAGAGAAGAGCCAAAGAATGACTTTATCCCTCATGCGCACACAAGTTATCCAGCATATCCAAAACATCCATCTCTGCTTCAGAGCAGATCCAGGGACACAACCCACTGAGTGGCTGCAGATGGGGCATCTTCCCCCATGTCAATGCCTCGCCTTCAGAAAGGAGAGGATGCAGCTGGGGTTAAAGCAGCCCCATGCCCACAAGAACAGCAGGGACACAGCAGCCATCAGCAAAGCAGCAGGAGAGGGGAACCCCATCCCAGCCTGTGGGACCTCAAAGCAGGCCCTGCCACAAGGCAATTAGCAACTGCCCTCACCTATTGCATCATTCATCCATGAACACTGCTGGATGTGAAATGAAGCAAAACTCTATATGTTCTTACATGTCAGAAGGAGCACACAAAGCCAATTCCATTTTGCAATATAGTTTATGTTTTGGGTTTTGTTGTTGGTGGTGCTTTTTGGTTTATTTAAGGCCAGCTTGCTCCCTTTTAAACAGAGAAAAGCCATCTCTGACCCACACACTGCTGATCCACAGCACCTGAGCTGGGGCTCCCCTCCTAGCACGGGTACACACGTTACAGTCCTTCCTTTCAGCATTCGAAGTCACACAAATCCAAACCTGAGAAGTTTTCTACAAAATCCATTCTCAAAAAACCTTAAACAAAGAATTCCCCAGACTCTGCCAGCTTCCTACTGACTTACCAGCATGAATGGGATAGGGATGGGACCAACAATAAGCTGAAACAGAATGTGCTAAAAATCTCTGGATTCTCAGATCACTTAAGAAACAGGCTCATTGCAGGAAATACTCTAGGTAAGGTTGTTTAGAGATAAAGTACCTTGTCGTTGTGCTTTATGAAGAGTAAGCTCACCGCAAGCTCACATTTTGATTTTTACATTATCCCGAGTCCCCTTTCCCCTATCTCCACCTGCTCTAAGCCACAGTGCCAGCATCAGCCCTCAGAGATGCATCACTATTTCTGCCTGGACAATCTGTGACCTTACGCATAGAGCTGCAGTACAGAGCAGGAGGGACACAAGCACGCTCCAAAAGGAAAGCTTGTGGCCAGCTCTGTTGGTACAGCAGTGCCTTCAAGGCTTCTCCTTGCACACACCTGAAGCACTGTGTCTGCAGGAAGAGGGATTTACTTTTTCCACAGTTAAATTCTCATCATTTGTGAACCTGCAAACGTCACCCAACTGTTACACATTCAGAGTCGCAAAAGAAATTGCACTGCACAACACTCCAGGTCAGCTTGGGAACGGGCAAATAGGGAAAGGTTTTTAATGCTGTTTTGCTTAGTGACCAGAATCCATTGCTTTGTATACGTGGGATTCTGTCACCAAAACCACAGTAGGACTACATACCCCCTGTGCTTAACCTGTGAAAGACAATACAGACTGCAGCATGACACAGGACAAAAGAGCACTGAACCTGCGAATCTCACAGGAGGCATCCGCCTTCCTTGCACACAGTTTTGCCACACCTTTGCTGAATACACTCTGGTATCCAAGTGCTTACCGAATGGCACCGTGTCCAGTGTAAGCTGTGCAACTCCACTATCTGAAGGGTGGCAGTGAGGTGGGCAGGAACACGGCAGATGGGTTCCCAGACCAGCCAAGCGCAGCGGCCCTCCCACCCTGCCCCACAGCAGCAGGTGCTGTGTGCACCTCTCCCTGCAGAACACGGGGTGCTCAGAGCGAGTACTGCTACAGAGAGGCAGCATCTGTATGGAGGCTTCAGAAACTGTTAAGGGCCAGAACGGGTGGGAGCGAAGAGGTAAGAATAAGCACTCTCCTGCTGGGGTTTAAGAGGAACCTGCGAGGTTACAAGGAGCAGTGCAGTACCTGAGAGGAAGCTGAGCTAGAAGGAGACCAGCCTCTCGCTGCAGGACTTGGGCTAGGAAGGGCTCGGGAAGCGCAGGGAAGTGACAGGACAGCACAGCTGCAGCAGCGGTCGCTTGGAGAAGCCAAAAAATCCAGGGGTTGGCAGCAGCTGGCTCTACCCTTCCCCAGGAATTCTCTGTTCCAGTTCCTCGAGTACGAGCACCCCGTTCCTCAGCACCTGCACTTAAGTTCTTACATTTGCAGAATTTATTATTGTGTTGTTTTTGTTTGTTTTTTTTTTTTTCTTTAAAAATACCCCTGTACTTTAATCAGGAAAAACCAGTCCCCGCCCCAATTCTACTAAAAACGTGATTGTCCATAGCTGGAGGCTTATTGAATGACCTCACCCCGTCACCATTACTCAAATGTCCAATTACACAGCAGGCAGCTCAACCTTTAGGTAACACAACTACAACAATTGGATTGCGCTCGCTTCTCTCTCCCCCTCCTCCTCCTCAAGAGAGCTCTTACTTTTTCCTAAGCGCCAGCGCTACTCCGACTGCCACAGCCAATATGGCTACCGCAGCAGCCCCACCGTACAGCAATATCGATTTCCCTTCTGGCAATAAGATAGGCTTCTCCTCTGCGGTGGAGGATTTCTCTTCTATTTCTTCCAAAGGGCCTTCTTTCCCCACTTTTTTTTCCCCTGGAAGCAGTATTTTCTCAGGTTCTGGTGCAGCCTTTTCTTCCGATGGGGTTAACTTTGGGACAGGTTTACTTAACACGGGGATCTCAGGTTCAACAAGCTCTTCGGCCACTTTTCCCTTCTCCTGTTTTGTACGACGCGCAGAGGGATGTGCTTTTTCTACAGCAACAATTTCAGCTTGAGGTTTTACTTCCTGTAAAGAAGCAGGGGGTTCTGGAAACGCTGCCTGCACGGTCTCTGCAGCGACTGCTGACACCACTGCTTCCTCAATCCCCTCTGGTATCTCTTCCTTCTCCACGTGAACGATGTCGGAGTTAGAAGAGTTGTTCTCGCTCCTTTCTTCAGCCCCACCGTTGCTATCCAGGCTCTTGACTTCTTCAGGATCCATGGCCACTTGCTGCCAGGACTCCGGCCCCAGGGAGACGGGCAGGCTCTCTGTGTGCCAGCTCTGGCTTGCTGACAGGGAGACAGGCAGGCTCTCTGACTGCCACGACGTGGTCACCGTCGGGGACTCTGGGGGGCTCACTTGGCCTGAGTTGTCACTGGTCAGAATGTAGATATCATTACTGTCCTCTGCGATGAGGCCGGGGTACTCCTCCTCTTCAGATTCCAAACTAAAGACCGTCCCCTATGAATGAAAAGGACACAACGTGTGAGCAATGATTTCAGCATTACGTGCCCTGTATGGGAAGAAAGAGGATGCCTGGAAATCTAACAAAGCTGACAGCAAAGTGAGAGAGCCTCTGGAGAAGCAGGATTCGTCTACCCTACATTTTGGAGGAGACTACAAAACCCAGCCAATGCAAGAGGGACACCCAGAGAACAGAACAACGAGCCATGGTGGGCTGCTGAGTTAGTACCACAGAAGAGATTTGTCTCAAGATGAAAATTACAAGTGGAAAAATACATTACGTGCAGAACAACCTACAATAGGTGTGATAACACAAACACAGAATCAGTAGCTAGGGGCTGAGAGGAACCCCAGAGTTTGTCTGTGAGGCCAGAAGCAAAGATTCGATTACCCCCTTGCTCCTAACAAAACCATTTGCCAGTTTGAGCATTTTGCCAGTTCCTACAGAACAGCAGCCCGGCCGGTACAAATTCTTTTCACAAGTATCAAGGTTTCCTGCACAGTCCCATCATAACATAAAGCACTGGAAAGAAAAAAAAAAAATTCCATTATTTTTTCTTCTCCCTGCCCCACTCCACAATCAAAAGGTGTCCCAAAGCACTCCAGGCAGTTGCCCCCCTCTTTTAAAGCCTTTCCGACACCTATGAATTTGGGTCTTGGTTCTGCTCGTCCTTTACCTATGGCACTGAGACACCTCTTTGGTTATCCACAACTTTTGTGTGGATCCAAGCAGTGATCTGACGAGGAACAGCTCCAAATTAAAAATAAACATACTGTTTATCCTGGTGAGTTGTTTTTAAACCCGATCAGTTTCCAGTTCAGTCTGCCAAGACGCTCCAGTGTGCAACTGAGGGTAGATGGAAGCCAGCAGCTGCTCTTGCTCACACTGATGCCAAAAAATGCTCTATCTATCCCAGTGCCCTGCTTCCAGAGTAGAAGGAAAATGCATTTCAGTCTTGGTAACTCCCAGTCATCACTCAGTTCCTAACACGCAAGGAATTCAGTGCCTACAAGTGAATGGTTTCTAACCTTCAGTGGGCATATCAGCAGAGCTGATAGCAGCGAGGCCAGAAGCAAAGCGCTCTCTCCCTGAGAAGCGTGAGGGGCCGGGCTCTGCCTGCACAGAGCCTCTGGAAGAGGGAAGGATCTCCACACCAACAGAACAAAACAGAACTAAACAGAGCATGCAGGCACAGGAGAGAAAGAGCAAACACTGTTCATCACTTGTACTAACTGAAGAGCAAATGAAGCAGGAATGGACTTCAGGCTAACGCACTCAAGTGGGACTTGAGAGATGTGGGGAACTCACGGGCAGTAACATTTTAATCTCTCATGGCATGAATTATCACCACATCAATAAACCTTGTGAAAAGGGGTCAGCATACCTCAGAGTGAGCATAGGAGTGAGGTTTCTCTACTCATTCCCCAGCAACACCCTGCCGTGTTACCAAATTCAATGGTCTCATTTCCGGACCCTTCAGTACAACAGTGCCATCCTGTACTACAGCCTGCACTGAGAACATAAAGACTTCACAATGTATCTTGGCAGGGACAGGATCTGAATCTCATCTTCTCGGCCCACGGACTTTTGGAAGATAATTATGCACTAAAAGAAGAAATTGGCAGAACACTAAAGGAACTTATCTTCATAAATTCCTTTAAATTGCTTGGGTACATATATGGATCAGCTGGATCAGTGACAGGTTCAGAAACTCTGCAAAGAAATGATACACATAAATCTTCAGGAGGAAGGCTGAAAGTGATCATGTCCTTCACTAAGTAGTTAAAAGGTGGAGGCAAAGTCTCGATTCAGAAGGATATATAAAGCAATAAAGCATTACATTCATAAAGTGGTCAGACACCCCATATACACCAACAAATCCAAAGCAAGTTCTCTTCTATCAGCACTGACTGAAAACTCAAGACTTCGGTACCCTCTCAAAAGTTGTGCTTCACTATGAAACCCATTTTTTTTCCAAATGCACTGCACACCATTAAACCAAAACACAGTTCTGTCACTGAAGAAGAAGCAAGCAGCATTGTAATGTAAGGGCAATGAAAGAGAAGACCCAAGAAGTGGGAGTAAATGCAGAGGCTACAGAGCCTGAATGCTGCAGGTGAGAGCCGCAATGAGGTCATTCTTCACGGGGCACCCACAAATGGTTTGCCAAAGATAAACAAATAGCACAGAGTACCATCACAGCAACCATGTGGACCTGCAGCTCCCCCAGACCAAGCAAAATACCTTAGCTCAGCGTGATATGATTGCTGGAAGCAATGCTGACGTGTAAGGATGAGGCATTAGTTATTCCCGAGTTGGGGTGATTTTTAAATGCCATATGATTTGCTGAAGCACTTTCAACTGGAGAGATATCATTCACAGAACACAGGTAAAATCTGTGCAAGTAACATGGGGTAACATGCTAAACTGTTTTGGAAAGGGTAAGGGAATGAAGAAGAGACAGCAAAGGGAGAACATGGGCATTGAAGCCTTCATTAATTCCTGTAGAAACCACACAACCACCTTGCCTTCATCAGAATGGATGGGCCTAAGAGGCTCATGCTTTACTGGAAAGGACGTGATCAGCGACTGCCTCCCCATAAATCAGAGCCTTATAAAGCCCAGGTGAGCCCTTTCTGCAGCAAGTTGTCGCAGACAACTTCACTTTCATGTCAATGCCTCGGGGACAGAACTCTCTAAGCCTGAAGAAACTGATTGCCCAACAGTGAAAACAAGGTGGAAAGCCAACGTATTGAGCATCAATGTGTAATTCCACTAGTTCACTAAACGTTTATGAAGTTTTAATTGGAGTCCAACAGTCCAACATTCTTTAGGATAGATGATTAATGTTTCTTAAGCTGAATTAAGAGTTAATTCAGCAAATTAAGAGGATAAAGCCAGGATTTACTGCTGATTTGGTTGGGGTTTGAATTTTTTTTGTGCGTGTGTGTTGTGTTTTTCTTTTAAAGCAGCAGCAATAAAAACAGAATGACATTCAGGACAGTTCTTTTGATTCATCTGCAGATGTGACCCAGAAGCAAAGCTCCAACAAACAGATTAATTCAGGACAGGATGGAACATTCGGAAGGATTTTTAATAACTTTGGCCTTATATAAGCCACACTGTTTTGATTTAATGGTTAAAAAAAAAAGTACATATGTCTTTCTTTATCTGCTTCATCTATTGTAAATGAAGGGATCATCTACTGCTCCAGACCAGAAAAATCCAAGTTCTGCTTTTTTAAATGATGGATGGGACACTTGTAAACTCAGAGTGCTTTTCCTCCAGCATTCTTACACAGAAGCCAGAGGACGTCCTTCACTGCACCACGCTGCACCACCACTCCTGATTCCAACTACTGCCACTTGAGGGAAGAGTTGGCACAAGTCATGGTAAGGGGAAGGAGAACCAGACAGTTCCCCTCTTCGCTTGAACATAAGCAGGATGGTCCACAGTACGTGCGGCAGCCTTGAGGAGAGGATAACCTTAGTTCTGTTGGGAACTGCAGACAGAAATTGAAGCTCCAGAAGCCAATCACTGTATGTGATCTATGGGGATCTAAGCAAGAGTCAGTAATCTGAACTTTGCTGAAAAGCAGTCTCAGCAGTGGATCCAGAACACTACCAACCGCTAACATATAGGCAGAACTTAGGAATTACTTAAAATCATATCTCGGTTTCAATTATGATTTCAAGACAGTAAACAGAAAAATAAAAAAAATCAAGACCTAGAAACTGATGCTCATGACAACAACAGTACTGTTTTTCATAGTCTTCTAATTAGTCTGTCATTAATTTCATACAAACTGATTTACTAAGGTAGTTATTTCTGCTATACAACAAAAACGATGCATAAGAAAAGAAAATCTTAATTACCTGAGTAATAATTTAAATCTCATTTATGTGAGGCTGTTTCTGGTGGAAACAAATTAAATTCTGATTGTCTCAAAGATATCAACTTTTTTTTTTCCCCTAGAAAAACAGTGTTATGTCTGTAAAGGAGGTGTTGTTAAAGAATGGAAAGAGATACCCATGAATGCACCTAACAGAGCACTTACTTCACTTTAGGGAAGACTTCAAAAGCCCAGCCTTGTAAGTCCACAAGAGCAAATGCATCTAAAATGACTGTTTCTAATTGCTGCAGAAGCTGCGACTAGAAATTACTAGCTGTGAGGAGATTAGGTGTTTAAGAACTGGAAACCAGAAAGACAAAATTAGATCCCCTAGATTATCATCAACTTGACCAGTATTACACCATTTCCTTCACATCACCTCCCCATAACTTTAAACAGAGATTTTACTTGTGTTTTAATATTCTGAAAAGCTTGACTGGTCTACAGTTTCAACAGCTGACTGTCTGCACAAGGAATGGTTTGGGTAGGCAAATCATTTGAAATTAAGCCTCAAAAACAAGGAAAAACACCCAGAAAAGCTGTAGAGCCAAGCAAGCCAGCAATATACCCCAAATCTTCATTTCATTCAGAACAGGAAAAAATTTTGTGCATAGGGGTCAGAGAGGAGTGCCACCTTGTGGGAGGAAAAAAAAAAAAAAAAAAGAAATCTATTCTGCCACTATGGTGCCTTTTCCCTGTTTTCTTTACAACTAGATGGACTGAGAGCAGCCCTGCAGAAAAGGACTTGGGTGTTCCAGCGGATGAAAAGCTGGACATGAAGCAGCAGTGTGCACCCACAGCCTGCAAGGCCAACTGTGTTCTGGGCTGCATCAACAGAGAGGTGGCAGCAGAGAGAAGGGAGGGGATCGTCCTCCTCAGCTCTGCCCTGTGAGGTCCCACCTGCAAAACTGCATCCGGGGGCCTCCAGCACAAAAATAAAGATGTGGAGCTGTTGGAGTGGGTCCAGAGGAGGGCCATGAGGATGCTTAGAACAGCTGCCCAGAGAGGGTGTGGTGCCCCATCCCTGGAGGCATTCAAAGCCAGGTTGGATGGGGCCCTGGGCAGCTGGAGCTGCTGGGTGGCAGCCCTGCCCACAGCAGGGGGTTGGGACTGGGTGATCTTTCAAGTCCTGTCCAACCCAAGCCATTCTGAGATTCTATGTAAATCCCCAAGAAAACCCCTTGCAGTACAGGAAAAAATGCTGTCAGGAAATGGAATGTTCCAGAACAGCAATATTTACTATGATAAAAATAATGCAAAACACTCAACATAGCTAGGAAGTTCCTCAGGCTGGAGTATTCACTTTACCTTGTAACATAATTTATCAAAGAGAAACGAGATGAGGCTCAGTGATTTTTTTCTTACACATCAGTGTCACAGCAGCAGTATAAGTAATAGGAAACCATCAGCTACATTTGTGCTTAAAAATCTAGCGTCTGAAAAACAGGAGGCAATGAATTATGAACTTGCCCACATCCTGGAATCCCAAGAGAGCTCCCTCTGATGAAATAAGCAAATTTCCCACAGTAACAAGTTTCACCAGAGCTGAGAGTATGAGCTCACAAACCTCAGGTCTAAAACGGTTCAAAAATAACAGCGGCATTAAAAGCCCCCGAGATGTTCATTCACTGTAGCATTCATCTTCATGAAACTTAAGGTAGGTGGAGACAAGAAGAACAGAGCAGAATACACAAACAGAACTGTATCAGACTTAAAACTTTCTATTAAAAGAATGGGGGGAAGGGGAAAAAAGAAGACAGTCAACTGTTCACCTGAACCAAATAAACCACACTGATATTATAGACACTACTTTCATCCCTTTAAGGACTGTTTTGGCTAGAACAGCCTGCAGAAATGATCCTATTACTTTCCCCTGTCCTCCAGCATAACCTCTACTACCTGCAGAGTGCCAATTCCAAAGCAACAGCTCATGAGGTTTTAATCTTAGCTGTGTATGCTGAAGCAAAATCAGTAATTCAGAGACGACTTCTTTAGACAGACTGATTTGAAGCTGCTGAAAGGAAAAAAGACAAGGAGATCTAGTTGCTCAGTCATTTGCCATTTAAGCTCCTTCTCTTTCAGCCACGGTGCCTAAAAAAATCTGTTCCTGTACTAAAGAAGTTACACATAAACAAAAGTGTATATTTCATTGCCATTTTCCAAGACAGAAATAAACTATAATTATTTTGAAAGGAAAATTCCTATATAAAACTTCTCTAATTAGATTGCCCTTTTTTGCATCTCTACCATGTTAAATTTTCTGCTCCTTCCTCCAGCGTAGAAGGTCTGTCTGTTTTTGCATTGTCATTCTCAAGGCAGACACCTGGACTGCTGCTCCAGTTGCACAAGCTGCCTGCCTCCTTTCCCTGGGATGACAAGTGCCTCTTTACCCTTGTCCAGACAGTTAACAGACTCCAGCACACAGATTATTCGATCAACAGCAGCAAAGAAAATGTCAAGAACAGCAGAAAATCCCAAATCAAAACACAGGAGAGAAAGAACGGCCCTTCTAAAGATAAGAAACTATTAACACTATGCACACTTCAAGGAAATTTATCATCTTCAACACATGCAATGGCTAGTCAAACTCAAATTCAGATCTGAACATCCTGAGACGGGAACACTGGGAGGGCAGAGACAATTTCAGCTATTGTCAAAAATACAAATAGCAGCCTCCCATTGAGAGAAGGTTACCAGCTGAGCCTGACCATGCACTCATTTCACATTTCAAACAACTGAAAAGCAGGTAGGCTTGTAACAGGAGAGCGAACCTGAGAAAAAGCACCTAGCTTCCAAGTAATCTTATGCCTTTTCTTCTTTATATACATCCTCAGATATATGAAATCTAGCCACTAAAAATCATAATATACACAGCTTGAGAAGAAATAAATTATTTGGAAGGAGGGATGGGAAAGGAAGAGGAAAAAAACCTTACCAACTGACTGGCCTTACTGTGCACTTTTGCAGGAGACCAAGAATTGCTTCTGATGCAGCAGCATTCAGTCCTGGAGAAGTCAGACAGAGGAAAAAGGGAGGGGAAGTAAGAGGAGGGAAAGGGAGGGGATAGGAGGAGATGGGAGGGGAGAGTGTGTACACTGCACGTCAGTCTGTTGAGCCCTAACATTGGTCTCTGGAAACAGAAGAATGAAATTACTGCCAAATCAAGCTGGGAATTGGTTTGTGGTGGTTCAAAATGATAAGGAAACTGGATTCTAGGAATCATTTGGGATCAAAACAGCATCAGAAGAAATGTCTATCCTCACACACAGCTATTCAGTGCACTTGAGATGCCAAACATGCTTTTGCTCCAAAGAGAGATCGTACATAAAGTCAAGCAGAGTAAAATGCTAGTGCTACAGCAAAACCCTTCCCTGCAGCTGGTGTAAAACAGAGAATGTCCAGAAGAAAGCAAGATTACATTGCTTTCCTACGGCCTTCTAAACACAGCTTGCAGCTAGCTGCAAATCTGTGAGACTGTAACCCAGATGGAGTAGTCATTTCAGCTCTTCATTCATCGACATCTATGTGACAGCTGCATCCAAACACAACACGCAGCACACTGAGGACAGGCAGCCCTTTTAGAAGACTTACACAACAGCCAGAATCATAATATCAGAATATCATACGCACTTCGAAGTGAAAATATGCCAGCCATTCTCCTACTAAGCAGTCATTACAACACAGTCCCACTCCTTTAATTTAACAATTAAGGGAATAAAAATTCTAGTGCCTGAAGGAAGAATGGGAAGGGAACACTCATTGCTCAACACGTCTCATCACTACATCTCTACATGACAGAGAAAAAAATAAATAAATCCAAAGGATACTTCTCACCTTAGAGGCTTTACAGCTGGCATCTCAGATTTCCCATTTCTCACAAGCCACGTTGATTTATTGAAATCTATTTCCCACCTATTGATTTTTTCAATCTTTATTCCCTTGAGCTAGCAATTTTGCTTCTCATAACTGTTGTTTATAGTCCTCGGTCAGATGCTTTCCTGGATGTACAACACTCCTGAGCCCACCAAATAGCTTGAAACCCTGTATGCAGGCAGAATCTCAGGAGCTCTTCAAGCTCTACAGCAGCAGCACTGTGTTATACAGCAAATGGATGATGCAACTCGAGTGTTCTGACTCTGCAGAACAGCAGCTTGGAAGGCAGACAGGCTCAGCTAGCCCCTGCTCTTCCCACTGACTACTTTTCTTCTGTCAAAGGTAGGCTTCACTCAAAAAACTGAGGAGGATCCCAAATTACATGGTGCCAAGGGATGCAAGAGAACCTGATCAGATTACAGACATTTTTCAATTCACCACTGAAAAACAGGCTCCCATAAAGCTCTCCTTTGCTCCACATCTACAAAACACTAGGTAGGCTGTTCTAGTATCTTTTCAGTTTCAAGCAAAATACCTGTCATACGTAAGAAATACATGTTTGAAGTAATGGAAAACCCAAATCTCTTACTGTCATAACACCATAATTCACCGGAGACTCCTGGGTTTATAAACTGCCTTTATGGCACTAGCAAAGTATAACTGACAGCTTGATCTGGCACACAGCACTCCTGTGGCAGATGCCTCTCTTATGAATTCAAAACACTTGCGTAACAGCTAACAGCCTGCCGTGCAGCTCCCCCCCAGCCCTGCTCAAAAACATGCATCTTCCACTCCCTGCCCTTCGCACGGACGTTCCCAGAATACAATCCCACAGATTCAGAACAAACTGAGAAGAACCTCACCCTATAGAAATGAACATTCTCCTTACAGGAAACAGAAGACAGTAAAACCATACATTCCCTTTCTGCAAGTAAAACTGCAAACAAGGTGGGCCTCAAGCCCCATGCCCACAGCAACTCACAAAGGGTTAGCATGGCCACGTTAATTCAGTTGGAAAGGATTTTCATCACCTTGCCTCTTTCCTCGCCTCTTCTGCTGTTTCAAAAATAGCTCTGGCTTGTTTGCTGCACCGCTTATGTCAGTCTGATTTTATGCCTGAGTGGATGTATACAGACAAGTTTGTAGCCCATTAAACGCAGACTACCCAGATCTGTACATACATGCATAGTCACACAAACACAAAGCACATCCCCCTCCCTCGGAGGCTATGCTGGAAAGCTGCTGCGTTCAGAGGCTTTGTGCTGTATTAAGTATGTTTATAGCAGGCCTCACATGGGGGCTAGAAAACAGATCACTACCTTCCTGAGATAAAAAACAAAACAAAACAAAACCACAAAGACAAAATAACACTACTACCCACTCCTCTTCAAGTTCATGTCTTAGTTTCAGCAGGGATGGAACTGTTTTCCTTAGAATGTCTGGTACGATGCTATATTTTGGTTCTAGGAGGAAAAACGATGTTGATAACACACTGATGTTTACAGTTGCTGCTAAGTAGTGCTGTAGAGAGCCAAGGCCATTCTCAGCAAAGGACCCAAGTTGTTCAGCTGACTGCAACTGGTCAAAGGGATATTCCACACCATGTGACGTCATGCAGAAGCAGTCTTGAAGGGGGTGAGGGTTCATCTCTCTCTCTCTCTCTCTCTCTCTCTCTCTCCCGCTGCTCAGGGGGTTAGCTGGGCATCAGTCAGGGGGTGGTGAGCAATTGCTTGTGCAACACTTGTTATATATATTCATACATATACATGCATATATATAAACATACATACACACACACATACATATTGTCATACATGTTATCATTTTCCTTCACTCCATCCTAGTAGATGGTTTTATCCCAACCTATGAGTTCCACCTTTTTTTTTCCCTGATCCTCTTCCCCACCCTACTGCGAAGGGGAAGGAGTAAGCAAAAGACTGTGTGATGCTCAGCCACCTGCCAGCTTAAACCACAACAGTCAAAAGTAAGTGCCTTCCCTGTGAGAAAAAGACTTTGAAATGGAAATGCATTTATCAGTGACTCAAGGTCATTTGGATGCATGCTGTTCGGTTTTTCTGTCCATTAAAGATAAACCCTCCACCCTCCCACCCCACCCCCAAGAGGTTTTGAACACTGTTAACCACAATTGCCAAGAAGTGAAAGCATTTAGGGAGGTACAGACATACAGAAATTCTGGAACTAACTACTCCTACAGAAAATTTCAGGTAGACTCATGAAATCTGAGGAGCAATTCAAATGAGATTTTTCCTACTAATGCTTTTTAATCACCGGGTTTTCCTGAAGAGCTTTATTTTTTTTAATAAATCAACTTGCATTTTCCTAATCCCAGATTAATTCCATTCAAATTTGGTATCCCTCCCAAGCCCAGTAATCTAAAGCTCAACCTCCTTTAGCAAAGCTCTGCTTTCAAGACACAGCTCAACAGCTGTGAGCTATCTGATGTATTTTAAATGTAACTTGCTCAGCAGGCCATGACTCTGGAACATTGGTTACCGTGAATCTAAAGATTTCTACAAGGAAATGCAACACAAAGAGATCTTGATTGTTCCTATGTAAAATTCAATCTATGTTAGCTACTTTGTCACTTATTATAAAAATAAATTTGTACCTCTTGGCATTTCTGTACTAAGTGCTCCCCAATTAGTTATCTGCTAAAAACCCTCTGAAATTTAAAAGGAAGAAAAAAGCAGACCATTTGCAGCAGTCACTGTAGCATGCAGACAAGATTAAAAAGATGATGCTCTCAGGCACGGTATCTCTTTTGCTAAGAGTATCTGCATGTAAACGCAATTCTGTATATTAACAGGAAAGAGCATTCAAACAAAAGCTCAACCATGTGGCAGTGTATTAGCATCTCGACACGCACTGTATGGAAACTATGATTTCACTTCTGAGGACATTTTCTGTATCAACAGCAATTTAACAAACCAGACATGCAAAGAACAGGAACAAACTGCCTGCGGAAATTGTGACATCCAATCACACAGATCTTTAATGTGAATAGAAGCAACGAATGGGTAAAAGTCAGTTCTGCCTTAGGGTAGAGGGGTGAAATACATTACTGCCTGAGAGACCCCTTTCCAACTGCATGAACAATATGGTTCTAACCTCTTGCCTTTTTTTTTTTTTTTTTTTTTTTTTCCTGAGGCATCCTCTCACAGATTTATTTCCATCAACTCCTTTTAGCTTTCAATGCTAGCACCATGCTTAGAAATAAGCTTTGAATAAAACATGGAAATTCAACTTTATCTTCTTACCCAACCTCCTTGTTGAATGATATAGTCTGCAGAATAGTCTTCTAGATACGTCACTCCAAAGTTCACAAGTGCACTCAGTGGTTCCTGGCCTCTTCTGGTTAATTCCATCAGAAATTGCTGTAGCAGAACCAGGGGCACCAAGACCTTCAAAAAAACAAGAATTACAAAAAAATTCAAAGAACATTAAGACTCCTGAGGCAGGTAAAACAGAATAACTTACGTGACCTATGGAAATGGTCTGAATTTGGAAGTTCAAAGTTATCAGGGGAATATACACGTCATTTTTGTGAAGACAAGATGCACAAATACAATACAAAACAGTAGGAAAGGAGCACTTAAATCTGATAAAGCAAAACATCACGGTGTAATTTGACAGTTTCACAGAAGAGGACTGCAGTGGCTTCCTGAGTACCATGTTTCCACAACACAAGATTCAAGTAAAAAGAAGCAAGAATAGGTCCAGAACTTCCAACATCAGAAGAGACAAAAAGCAATGCTATTGTTTAAAATGCTATACATCCAAACTGTTTTCAAATGGCAAACTCATACTCATTCTTTCATAGATGCATTGCATTGGACAGTCTTTTTAGAAGTTTACATTTGGTTTTCAGACAGGATGTAACTGAATAACTTGGGCTCAAACAGCTATAGGACAAATGGAGTTACATCAAGCTGACAGACAGACTCTATGATGCTCAACATTGGCAAGCACTGGATTCTGAATCTGGAAGGGGGCAATCCTAGCTGTATGTAAAGAGTAAGGGACAAGAGGCAGGAGAGCAGCCCCACAGACTGTGCTCTCTGGCCAACGGCAAGTTGAACTTGAGTTAGCAATGTGCCCTGACAGCTATGAAAGTCAACCATACCGTGGGGTGCATCAGGCCCAGCACTGCCACCAGGCAAGGGAAGGGTTGTCCTGCTCTGCGGCCTCACCTTGAGCACTGGGTGCAGTCTGGGGTTATGAAAATGGGGAAGGGTCTGCAGAGCAAGATGTGTGAAGAGTGGCTGAGGCCTCTTGGTTTGCTCAGCACAGAGAGAGGAGCTGAGGGGAGGCCTGATGGCCTGCAGCTCCTCACAGGGAGCGGAGGGCAGCGCTGAGCTCTGCTCTGTGTGACAGCGACAGGGCCGAGGGAACGGCATGGAGCTGTCAGGGGAGGGCAGCTGGGGGTCAGGGACAGAGTCTGCAGCACAGGGAGGTGGGCATGGAACGGGCTGCCCAGGGCAGTGGGCACAGCCCCAAGTGCCACAGTTCAAGGAGCCTTTGGACACTGCTCTCAGATACAGGGTTTGGATTTTGTGTGGTGCTGTGTTGGAGCCAGGAGTTGGACCCAACGATCCTTACGGGTCCCTTCAAACTTAGGGTATTCTACAGTTTTATAAACTCCTCACAGCAGAATAAGATTGCAAGCCTAGTTCAAGTGATAAATACACAGCCCTCTCTACACTGAACTCCCTCTTCTATGCCAAATTTACTTTGTACAGAAATCCTTGCCTTTCTTCCTATCCCTTCTTCTCCTTTCAACCTTTTTTTGTGTTTAACAGAACGCACAGCCTTAACTCAAATGTGAATTCCTCTAGAAAATGCACTAATTCACCTCCTTAAAATAACATAGTCTTAGATTCTTCCTTCTGAAATTATGTTGTTGTTTGCCTTAACAACATGCAGTTGAACTTTTAAACTCTACATTTATTCTTCATGCGAGTGGCCCTCTGGGCAAAGTTTATGTAGCACTTTGCCAAGTTCAGGAAAAACTGGTATGAACTGAAGCCATTAGCATCCGAGAAAGCTTTATTACCATACAAGAGAAAGTATACTAATTTTACTGCATCTAGTTTGTGACAACTGCATTGTACTTCTATTCTCTGTAACTGCTGAAGAGGATCATTAGAACGCTGCAAATCAGAACGTTGTTTTCTGCCCACACAAGGTAGATCCAGGTTAATACGTTTGCTCAGATTGAACTCCAAATGCCCCTTCCTTCTCCAGTCTCCTCTTTCAGCCTGATCTTCTTTTGTGTAAATATCTTCCATTACTATTCCCAGAAATCACACTTTGGGAACCAAAGCTGGAGGAAGAAGCACAAGAAGAGTGGGCACTTGGCTGGATTTGACATTTGTACTAAATCCATGGTGGAGTCACATTCAGATGGATCCCTAAAAATAGATAAGGTATTAAAAATGCTTGTAATCTGATAAATTTAAGACATTCCAATTGATTAAAAATAGAGGGAGTTCAATACTACAGAGGACAGGTAATATTATTGTTCTGGGAAAAATAGTTAACGCTTCATTCATTTAACTAGAAATGAGATGGTACTTGAATTTTAGAAGCTTTGTGGTTTCTTAGCTTTGGTTTTTTGTTTTTTTTTTTGTTGTTGTTTTTTTTTAGTTTCTTGTAATTAATCTTGAACCAGAGGCAGAAAAAGCTGCAGGCTTACAGCTATGTGAATAAGCATAAGCCTAAGGAGCAGGTCAAGGTAAGGTAAGCATCAGAGGAAACTTCAGTCTTCTTGGCTTAAAGAAAAGAAAACATGCTATCAGAACTAGGTAAGCTTTGGATGCATCCACTTAATTCTACAACTGCATGAAGATTTTAATTTCAAAATATTTGGCATTTACTTTAAGCTGAAGGGGAAAGAAACAAAGGCAAAAAAGAAAAAGAGGCTGCTTAGGAAATGAAGAGAGTTCAAACTACTGCTTTCTTCCTTTGCCAACTTAAATATCGAATCTACCCATTCCTCCCAAATTTAGAGTCCTTTGTAGGCCTTTACAGCTAAGGACCAAATTCAAACACTGATATTCAGTTTTGTGCAGACTGACACACACACAGTTTTTTCTTTCCCACTGAGATTACTGACACTTCTATCTTAGAGATCAGCAGTAGTGCAACCAGGTTTGCAAATTAATCAGGTTCACAGTACTCCCACTAAGGCTAACTGCAGCTTTTTGTACTTAACAGTAGCTATGTGAATAGTGATAAGTTTTAAACCAGACCACAGATAAAATGGACCCTTAACAGTTCAAAGCAATTGCAATTCACTCCACCAGTGCACATAGGAAAGAGTAGTAGAGGCTATTTATACTGTGACTGCAGAAATACAAAGACAAAATCAAGCAGAGCAAACCAGCAAACAGTTGGCAGGAGAAAACTTCTGGGGAATCATTAAGAAAAAAAAGTTACTATCAGAAGATTTCTGATTGTGTAAATGAAAAATTTCTGCCAATTACACTTTTGTAATCCCTCACTACAGTACATGTCTGCAAAACAAAAATTAAATAGTACAATATGCCAAGAAGATTTTGAGAAGTTGCATCAAAGGTAATTGCCATTTCACAGAATCACAGAATTGTAGGGGTTGGAAGGGACCTCCAGAGATCATTGAGTCCAACTCCCATTTCCATGCATCTTCTGACTATTTCAACAGAAAAATTCACCTTATTGTTTACAAAATTAGTTCTTACTAATTAATGGGAATCAAAGGTTAATAAAACAACGTCAGTAAGATGCTAACCTACCTACTACCTCAGCTGACTCATCACCCTTTTATCTGATGCACACCAGTGGAATTTTATTATTTTTTTTTTGAGTATTTACATACTGTTCAATATTAAGCATAGCATCAAAACCTCAACAGTGCAGTGTTTCACTATGAGATTTCAAAATACATTTATTACAGAAACACAAATCCCTCTAAAGTTGGTGTGGTATTAGCTTGGTTTTATTTTAAAGAGAGCCTCATCCTTTTCTTTACAGAATCCATCACTGTATCTGTTATTTCCACATTGCAGTTTCTGAGAAACACATGAAGTATTTTTATTTTTTTTCCTCCTGAAATTCTATTACTGAGAACCAGTGCTTCAAATTTCTACAGGTAAACTTTGCTTCTGTGGGATGTCAGTGGATGAACAGATGTTCCTACGCATATGTTTACCCAGCAATATTTTCTTATTGAGATGAATGCTCACATTTTAGTGACTGAAAATATTCCTTCACGTGACAAGCCCTTGTAAATTAATCGCAACCCTTCAGCAGTTCAGACATACCACTGCTCTCTGGAAAAGGCCCACATTTTTAAATGGTAAAAATAACAGCTACATCTCAAAGCATCTTCTTTATGTTCTTGAGTAACAAACAGGTTCGGTGAAAATCAGCATGATGAAAAATGACTCCTTCCCAACTGTAAATGAGGCAGATCAAGCCTTTGTTCACATTCAACTTGCAACTAACCTAACATCACTATTTTAATGCAATACCTACCCAGAAGCACATGCTTACCTTATGCTGTGCCTCACATACACATAACATCAGGTAAGATTAGCAAGGACTGCTTTGGATCTGCCTTGTGCCACAGAGATACTGTGCTGTTAGGGGACTGGTGTGACTCTCTGAGCACATCACAGTCAATACATTAAATAGGAGGAGTCTTTTTACATAAACACATATAATGAAAGATACCTATACACACACATGCACAAATAAACACAAGATCTGATAACAAGTGAAATCACAGCAGAAAATCAGTTAATTCTAACTTAGGTTCCTCACCAAGTCCAAGTTGCTTCAAGGGGCCATACAATTTTCTTTTTGACAGCAAAGAGTCAGAAATTTAAAGTGTGATTCTCAGCTGTAGGTTACAAAAAGCACAGACATCTTGGTACATCACAGATGTACCACCCAGAAGTCTATCTGTGGGAAAACCCTTCTAGATTTTTAACCCTTTCTCATCTGCCACAACTACTGTGTTTTCAGTTTCTGCTCCAACCAAGCAATTAAAGGATATGTAATATCCAGGAGCATGTAACAGGGAATGATGAAAAGTTTTTCTGCATCACTCTTAGCAAATTGACAAAAACTAGTTCAACAGGAGATACACCTTTATGTAAAACCTGAAGAAGTGTTAGGAAACTATCCATAAGTAACTTTTCTAACAGGAGAACTGTGTGTCTTGCTTCCTCCCTCTCATCTTTTTCACTATTAAATACTATCAACTTATTAATTTGTATTTCCCCTCTTAATGCAGTCATGCCAAGGACTTTCTTCACTGCTTCCCACACTCTTCTTACAGATATTTTCTTACAGAAAAAATATATCAGTAAATTTTCAAGAGCGGACAAGTCTTCTGGTAGTCAGTTTAAATGCATATTCTTCAGATCTTCACAGACCCAAGGCCAGCACCACTTCATTTTCCTGCTACACATGCCTGCTAATTAGACCTAACACTACATGTCTATTTCTTGCTACTTTTATTATTTTTTCTAACAGCTTCTTCTTTAGATTGAGAATTAAGTTACATTAAAGTTGGAGGAAAGGTACTTAGATCTTTTCTGTTATAAAACATGGCTCTACTTAAGACAGTAAAGGAATTTAAAAGGAAATGAAACCAAAGAAACATATTCCATCTCCTCAAAACAAGTATTATTAAAGGAACTGCTAAACATTCCTGAAGCATCAAGCTACCACAGAAACAATATAAACAGATGCTGTACTATTACACAAAATTTCCACTCAGGTTTGCTTGTGGACTGCAACAAATGTTACAGGTAAGTAAAGATGATGATAAAGAAACCTTCTGGCTAATCCTCTCCATCAAAAGCTGACACAGAACAAAAGCTGTCTTCAAGAACACATGTTGCACAAATGCAACAGCAACACAGGTTGAATCATAAATCTCCAAATCAACCCATCCAGGGCTACAGTTGCAAGAGGAGATGTAGTAGGGAAACAAACAAAGTTCTGTCCACTCCCTCCATCAAGTGGAAAGTAAAAGGTACTTATCTTAAAGCACCTCCTTGAGAACCAGATTTCATGGTTACTTTCACTAAAATGTTATGAATCATAACACAACAACCTGAAAGCAAGCACAGCAATTATAACTGCCATAGCCATGGGCTTGAACTTGTCAAGCAACATTAACAAACTGCTTTAAAAGTGCCCACACTCTTTCTTAGATGAGCAGTTTCTGAAATAAGCAGTGGAATCTAGTTAAGGAAATGAAATTTTAAATCAGATTTCTTGCTCTATTTTAACTCTGAGACTAAGTTTTAACATTCATTTGTCATTAAGTTTGCAAATAGTTATTTCATTACTTTTCTGATGCACACTGAACCTTTCAGAAAATAACTAATTATGAATTGGAATGATTAATGAAAGACGAATTCTACTCATTCTACTTTCAAGCTACCACAAGGCAGTTTGCTTACAGATCTTCACGTTCTAAAGAAAGTAAAAAAGTGTGTCATTTGAGACAACTACTCCTGAAACCAGGTATGCACACACTCTCCTTACATATTATGAACAATTGAAACACTGTGAGGATGCTAGCAATTTTATTTTGAGCCTGAGTTGGAAGCAAAGAGTTGGTAGACAAATATTATGAAAATGATCTCATTGTCTCAGATCACATTTGAAACTGCTAGAACAATAAACATATATTGGGAAATTTATTATTATTTTTTTTATAACTATTGCAAAAAATTATGTCAAGCAACAATTCTAACATTTCATTTTACTGTAATAAAGGAAGATTGACCGAACACTTCAATTAAATCACTTCTGGCTAAATTATCCAAAAACTACATAGTATGTCTACATCCCTTACTAAGAAAGTACATGTTATTTCACACTGAAAACAAGCGAGTTCTTTTTAATTTTGGTCCTCTGTAAAGTATAGCTGCCCGCTGCAAGAAACACTGTGGGCATCAAATTGATGCAAGAGATACCGAAGTCAAAGCCACTTATTCAGTACCTTGTTCCATCCGCTGGCATGTGCGGCTGTCTCTTGTGTGCGCTCTCGATATTCTTGATATGTTACTGGCCTGCAGAAGTTAAACCAACACTGAAAGTTATAAAAGGAAACAAAAGAACAAGAATAAAATAAAATTCTCAGTTTTCTGATAATGAGGTTTTTTTCACATATATTACAGCAAGTAATTTTCAAGAGCTAAAAAATCTCATATTTCACCAGCAGCAGTTGGGCAAGAAGGCATCACCTTTTTCCAGTTATACGATTTCAAATAACTGGTTAGGTGAGTACTAAAAAAAATCTGAGAGTCTACAAATTAAAGGATATTAGATAAGTAGGTTCTCTGACTTGCTACCAACCAACATGCACTTGGCAGCATTAACATTACGTTAGAGTTCAAGTACTTAGCTGCAAGAGATAGCACTTTTGATCGCAAAAATAATCATCGTATTTCAGTAGACATTTCAACAAAGACTTCTCATTTTAAATCTATCACACCTCTAGGTTCTCTGAGTTGGGATGATGAAATTACTCTCTCTCCTCCAAGATCAAATAGTACCTTACAGGCAACAACAATGAAGACTTTCTGACAAGTGATAAGAGAAGATGTGCTGCCTCAAAAGCAGTTGTCCTGAAGCCAGACCAAGACAGAAGGCAAGTTTAGACTTCAGTTTAAGGCAGAAAGTGGTATCTGATGTTGGAGAGAAGAAATGCTAACTGCTTAGTGAACTTTAATAACCTTCCAAAATCTAACAGGCTTGCTGCACTATAACGCAAAGATATTTGCATATAGGCACAAGAGAGGAAAATATAAAATACTAGCAAACCAAATATTTTGTCAAATAATGCTATAGTAAGAAACACTGGTGAAAGAACAAAATTAAAGTTCACTGGAGAAAAGATAATTTGAGCTTGTCATTCTAAGTGCATTCTCTTAACTTCCTTGGTACATTAATCCCTTTAGAATGCAAATCCAAATGAATTACTAGGATGAGAAGAGCAACAACAGCTGCAGGAAGGATATTACTGAGAGTCTAGACAGTACTTCTAGTTCACTTTACAAAAAAATGTGCATGCCGCCACATTTTCATAGGCATTTCAGACTTCATATATATATTTACAGAATCATAAATCACTACGGTTGGAAAAGACCTCCAAGATCATCCAGTCCAACTGACCATCTATCACCAATACTTGTCACTAAACCATGTCCTTCAGTACAACATCTGAATGCACAGTTTTGTTAAGGCAGATAAGTGTCTGCCGTTTCTGGAGGAACATACTAACACATCTTTTGTTCCTTAAAGGAAAACTTGTACCCTGCAAGGTATTTTTTGTTGTTAAATAATTTTTAGTTTACACAACATTAAACTTACATTTTCATCCTATCAAACCTATATACAGAAACAGACTGCATATGTATTGATTACTGGAAGTTAAATGAAGAGTTTTCCTGCGGATGAGCCAGTGAAAAGAGCCAACTGCCTCCATCTGTCTAGTCAGATGTTACGTGTGACCTCTGATGTTGCATCCAGGGTTGATTTCATCAGTCTTAAATAAAATTGGACATAAAAATCAACAACCTTTATAGCTTCTACAAGAAGACAACAACCTAGTTAAGGAATCACAGGCTGAGGTTGGAAGGGACCTCTGAAGGTCACCTGGTCTAAACTCCCTGCTCAAGCTGGGTCTCCTACAGCAGGCTGCCCAGGACCATACCCAGACAGCTTTGGAGTTTCTCCAAGGACAGCGACTCCGCACACCTCTTCAGAAACCTGACAATTAAAGGTCTTCCCTTGTTCAGAAGGAACGACTTTCAAATTAACAATATTGCCGTGAAGGGAATTACCTTCACAAGGATATGAGATGCCTCTTCAAAGCCTGTATGGCATGCTCAACCCCATCTATGAGACCTGAGTTTTTTGCTAGACACTGATATCCAGGATACATTTCATGAGCAATGGAGGGAATAATACTAGTAATTCTCAGCTTCCTTTTGAGTGAATCCATAAAACAGCCTCAGATGGCTATTTGATAATCCTGTCTCTACAACTTCATTTGTAACTGTCCTAACGTAGCACTCTACAGCTCCAGCTCTCTACAAATACATTCTAGAAGTCATTCTGAACAGTGAGGCATACTTTATGTGGATCCATTTAAACGAGGCTAGTAATTCATATTAGAATAACAAGCAACTGCAGCAATTTTACAAGTTTACAAATGACATTAACCAAGATACTAGCATGGCAAGTACATGTGCTATTTAAACAATAAGATTAAACAGGAAGGACAGCTCCTAATGCCCCAAGGTTAGCTCATGGAGTCACATTTGCATCAGACCTGTGTCCTAAAAGGTTGCCATAAAGCATCCACACACCTTCCCTTCAAGATGACTCTCCCACTCAGACTGGGTCAGACTATTTATTAAGCCTCCAGCTCTGCTCTTAACTACTAGGTAGGGCAAGTTAACATGGCTACAACCCAGTATTCATAAAATCGGCAATGGCAATTGGCAGCTCTCAGCTTCTGGTTTCACCAACTAGTCAAAATACTTCAACTGGTCTCAGAAGCTCAGTGATAAAAGCTTGGAAAATTTTCAGAATTTACATTAATCCAAAGAGAGGAGCACAAAGAAGTATTCACAGATTAAAACACAAAACAAGAACATAACCAGATAAAGAGATACTGAAAAAGAGAAATGCAATACAGAACGTAGTGTTGTCTTTACCATTTCAGTAGCAATCATAACACAAAATCCAAACACCTTCCCTTTGAAAAAACAAATGGAAACTCACTTGCTAAGCAAGCTCTCTAGTGCTTTGTGCAGATGTTCTTTCAATTCCTGGGATACTTTCTCCCCCAAATGAGCCAGGCAATCTTCTATTGAGCTTTCTGGATTGGCAGGACTGAACACTGGGGAAGTGTGGCAGTCAAATCCTGTGGTAGTAAAAGCTGAAAGAAAAAATACACAAAATAAAGTAGACACATATAAGAACAGCAGCCTCAGATTTCTCACCCCATCAGTTAAACACAATTCATATGATGGAGAAAGAAATGAAAACTCCATAGACATAGCATGCTTCAAACAAATTTTAGTAAAGCAAGTATGTTCCAAATGTAATCTGGAAGTGATACCTCCAAGTCAGAGATGACTGTAAGCTACATTTCTCCCCTCTACCCTTATCTCACAACTAACCAGCAAATTAGCGAATATTCTCATCTTTATGCTAATTTTTAAGCCAGTCCTGATGGAGCATTGAAAAAGCCTCTTTTCCATGGTAAAATTTGCCCACTTAGGAATTTCTGCAGCAGTACTACAACATGCCTTTTTAAAACAATACTCTGTTAATAAACCTTTTCTTTCTCTGTTTAAAATTTCTCAGAAAGGCCTATGTGGATTAAGATAACCAGATACAGAGTCATTCTAGTTCATACTTCACATCTGAAATGCAAGGCAGATTGATTCCAAACTGTCTCTTGCTGGGAGTCCCATAAAAGCCACACCTACTTCTTAAAGCATGTCCCAAAAAATAAACTGTGGAGGTGAGAAATCTGATGGTTGCAGTCCACACTCCCCAGAATTCTGGTTGTTTCAATATGTTTACACTTCTGTCATGGAGCAGCTTAAGGGCTGTTTACATTTCATTATTTATAGCAGTCTAATGAAAGCAGTGCAATTGTTTGCTTTGGCTAGACTGCACCATTCCACACAGTCACATTTAACTTCATACGACAATGTGTAGAAATCTTAGCTGGAGAGGGGAGGTGAAGAGATTCAATGCATCCAAGTATCTCTTTAACTAGAGCACTTGTTACAAATTAACCACCATTACACTGCACAGAAATTATCAATTGCAGGGGGAAATTTGAAGAGCACCTTCCAAGATCTCTTCATCAAGATGTTTTAGCTCCTCCTCGATTTCTATTTTAATCTTTTCCAAAGCCTCTTTCTCTGAAGCGTGCTGTGCCATAAGCTGTTGTTGAGTCCCTAGAAGAAATAAGAGAAATCATTCCAATGCAATCTCTCAAATAAGGTAAATAATGGAACACAATATCAAAATACTAACAGTAAAGGAATTCAAGATGAAAATTTTATTTCAGAAAGCAGCATGATATGTGATGCCTTAAGTGCATTTGTTGAGTAAGTTTCATTATATGAACCACAAAACACAAAGTTTGACATTTCTGGAAGACAGAAAATGAATATTAAAAAATAAAAAATAATAAAAAATTAGAAATCCAGACCTGTAAAGCCACAAATCATGTAACAGCTTTAAAAACAACCTCATCTTGAATTTAAGACCAAAATCAACCCAAAATGAGCATGAACAAGTCACCATTAAAACTGACTTACTCATTATCAAACTACAGAACAAAACAGGTGTTCTCAGTCTTAACTTCAGCTCAACATTTATTTTAAATAGCGAAATACAAAGTTTCTACTGATCCCTGCAAAATCTACAAAACCACTCTGCTTTGTCAATGAAAAGTTCTGACAAGATATCAACTGTACATCAGCTCACTGCTTGTTGGGAACCTCAGGCCACAATTAAATCACTTAGTACAGGGTTCATAAGTAACAGCAGTGACCCCACCATGGTCAGTCAACTGTCAATGCTCATTTCCTAATTACATCATTTAAAGACATGAAATGGCTGCATGTTCCCAAATACCACAAACACATCTTCTGTGTCATTTGTCACAAGAAACTGTTTCAGTCCTACCATTTAGGATTGTATATAATTTTAACCATCTTCATTATTATTTTGTGTATGTATATAAGCATAAAGAGGAACTACAATCTGTTTCTAAACAGGCCTAAGTATTTTGGAACATTTGAACTGCCTTCTAACTGTCAACTTTTACAGTATAAGGCAGTACAGCAAGTTGCTGGCTGCCCTCTGGCACAGGTAGTGCTGCAGAGGCTAGTTTAGCTGTTTTCTCTTGGTGTTTTTCATCTTCAGCATTTGTCTTGGTTTATTCCATCAGCTTTCAAACATTTCTTTAAATTCTATTCTGAAAGTACACAAAAACCTTTCTAATAATCACTGACTCATTTTTACTATACATCACTGAGCCAATAGCCTACCACTGCAATTCTCTCTCCTCTTTCGATTCCCTAAGATGTCCTATTTAGAGCTAACTGTTGTATCTACATGGACCTAAAAGTGAGCTTTGCATCAACTTACTCCCGAAATACATGAATTGAAATTGACCACAAAACTTTTCTTTAAAACCTCACTTTCAGCCATTTAATTCCCAAAGTTTGGGGATAATTTGAGCTAATTATTAGTCCTTGTTAGCCCTGAACACTGTTGCTTTCAACAGTTACCCAAAACACAGTTTCTTAGTACTTACTTCAGTATATTAGAATTCTCCTCTGGGACTAGTGTGATCTAAACAGCAGCTCCTGGCTGACCTTCTGATAATACTGCTTGTGCCCACTCTTTCCTCACTCAAACAGCTTTCCAGCACTTCTTCATTTCTGTTTGGAAAACACTAAACCTGAATGTGGTGCTCTACAAACAACTGCCCCTTTTCTTTGGTTTATTTCTATTTATATATGCTTAAATTTACTGCAAATACTGTATTACCTTCCCATTTTCTCCACAATGGAGACACAGCATCACTGGTTTTCACATCGGCACGTGAAAGCCACAACAACAGTATACACACAGATGTGGAATAAAGTACACCAGGCATATTTCTGCATTTTTAAATGCTCGACAACAGGCTTGCAAGGTCTCTTACACTTGGAAGCTATGTTAAAAATCCAAGGAATCAACTCACCAAATGTACTAATGCTCTTTCTGATAGATAGATGTGAGACAAATTCTTGCCAACTAACGCGTAGGTCAGTGTAAAACATTTCTTTAAGTGAAGAGCCCAAAGGAACAACAGACAGTCAATTAATTTACTCAACCTCACAATTATGTCACCATCACCACATTCAGAAGAACTTCATTTAATTTCTGAAATCCCTTCTCAAACAGTCTGTTCTGTCACACTGAGCCATAAATTCCAGAGAGGAGCAAACCGTTCCTCCTTCTGGTTAATGAACAGACACTCACTGACACCTTGTCAACCCCTTTACGGCTGACTCTTTAAAAAACCATACCATTGCTTCACAGTCAAGCACAACAAGTATGTGCAAGTGCAAACTCTTATTTTAACCTGTGCTTCACCCTGTACACCAAAAGGACGAGGGTATGCAGAAGAGCACTCGTTCTCACGGGACTGATGTGATGATGATCACACATGACAAGCTGTCATACTTTATAAGAAGTCACCCGGAAAATGGAAGGAAGAGAAATTCCACTGCTGCCAGCATACAAAAGAGCTGTTTAGATAATCAGCACTGCAGTCAATGGTTTCCATCTCGTAACACCCACAACTTTGCAGCTGCTGCTGATTCCAATAGCACCTGACTATTCAGTCATGCCAAAAAAAAAAAATCAAAAACCTACCCCTCCTGGATGAGTGACTTTGCACTGTTTGCTATCCTAATTATCGACGGACTTCAGCTTTCTGCATCTCACATACACAGTGACTCTAACAACAAAAAAATGCATGCAGTATTGGGAGAATAGTGTGTTCCAACTGCAAAGCTCCTAAACAAGCAGCATCTTTTACCTTCTTTAGACAACTTCCATGTCAGTTGGCAAATAGGTAGAAGAAAGCAGTAAAAATAACTCCTCTAGATGTTCATCTGTTAATATTGCAAACAGTCACACCAGAAACGGCACTTGTAAGATATACAAACACTGAATGCTTCTGTATGCTGAAAAAAAAAATTACAGGTTTGCCTTCTAAGAGCTTTTGCTAAACTGACTCTGAAAGGCCTCTTTCCAATGCAAAGACGGAGCAAACTTCTGTTACACATGCTTACAAGAAGTGCATTCTACTTCCTATTTATGGAACAAATGTTCCCTTTTCACAAGTATTTTTTGTTGTTAGGATTTTCTTTTTCAGTCATATCCAGGTAGCCTGCAAAGTAGAGGAAAAAAGGTTTCACAAGTCCCTCAGGCACTGCATGGCTGACCATCAGACACTGTTGCCACTACCAACAAATACAGTAGTGCAGTAAGTTCTGCCAGTACGGCCATTCATTCCAGAAGTTTAGTAACAATACAAGACTAACCTGTTCCCCAAGGTTCAGCCTTGGAGGAGGAGGGATGGGAAGCCATGCATTAATTAGAGAACCAGCACTGATTCTACAGTGTTTGTGTTAACTAAAGCTAGCAAGACAACAGTAGCTACAAGGAGAGACTAAAGGCATTACACCTCTTTTTCAGCAAGAATGCCTCTGATGTCACAGATTGCTTCTGTGTGTGCTTTTTTTTTTTCTTTAATGCCCGTCATTTTAGCTTACCAGTAACTCCATTTTTTAGTTCTTTCTTAAGATTTTAGACAAACTTTCATCTAGTCAACATTCAATTAGAAATTTACTCTCAGCATGACTAATACTTCTCTAATACCTCAGACTTTTTACAACAACAAGGAAAAGCGAGCACCTAAAATTTCTGCAATCATTGAGAAGTGATGAGAATATGGCAAACCTCTTTCTAAATGTATTTGCCTTTTTTCTTTTAGGAAGAGCATGTGCATCACCCCAGCAAACTCTAGAATACAGACACACAGAAGTAGCACTTGAATGTAGAAGATTTTTAAAAGCAGCTCTTTATAAGCCATAAGACGATTCTGCTTAAACTAATATAGGAAATATATTCTTCCCAAAAATAGGAAGAATCAAAAAGACACGAGACATTGTCAATTAGCAGTCTAATGTTGGCTGAGAGGAGTCTTTATTAAGTGAGAATTCATTTTCCAGGAAGGACTACCTTTTTCTTGTCCAAGTGACACCCCTAAAAACTCCCTTTCCTTGCCTAAGCTGAGGAAATAGCTTCCCTGCTACCACTGAGTTCCTCCAACATACGACGTTAATCTTTTCAGACTGTGACCTTTCAGCTCAAGTATGTATGTTTTGCCCTAACTGGAAAGAAATCAATCACACATCTAAGTTAAAAACACCTCAAAAACTCCCCTAACTTCTTATAGACCAACAATGGGCACTACGAAGGTTAAGAGAAGATACAAGGACAGAGTACAAAGAAAACCAAGATAGCCTACAACAGCCACTCCAACAGCCAACTGCTGATAGAAAACCTTGCAACAAGAAGTACCCCACCCATGATGGTCACTACCACATAAAACAGATAGCAATGTTAAACATGGGATGGCCACTACGGAGCCTTGAGCTCACCCAAAATGCACTAAGCCTATCATCTCTGCACAGCTGTACGTGTATCTTCTGAGAAGTAACAGAACTCACCTCAAACTGAAGAGAAATGAGCAAATAAACATAAAATCATTTCTCCCATCATCCCAGTTCAGCACTACTCAGCTGTAAGATCTATTGTGTGGGAAATGATCACAATGGCTCCAGCCTGTGAATGTTTAGAGCACTTCACTTCACATGGTAACAAAACATCGTGCGAAACAGCTGGATTAAAAGTACTGTGGATAAGATGCATCTCGGGGAAAACACAAAAGTGACAAAAGTTTTGTTTACCTCTTCTATCATCCGTGCTACCTTGTAATGGTGGCCTTGACTATCAATCTCTTGGATGCTATGTGAGTTCAGGGATTAAGATTTTAATTAAGATATTAAGATTTCTTATTCAGGAGACTGCTGAAGGAAAAAAAAAAAAACAAAACACAGAAAAGAGCACCTCCCTTGAGAATCCTTGCCACGTGGAATGAAGTCAAATAATGGGAAAGTAGATTAAGAAAGCAAATACGCTAAAAATCGCTCCTTGTTTAAACACAAAGACACATTTTATAATATAAATATATTGAATCACAAAATCAGAGTATTTCAACTCACTTAAAAAGTAAGTGCTGTTAACAGCTGCAGCGGACTGAAAGTTTTCGTTACCAAGGGAAATGATGTAGAAATATCTTCCAGTGCTTGGTATTGTTATTATTCTTTTCAGTGTTTGAAACAGTAGTTACAGACACTACAAGAGTTCTGGAAAAATAATAAAGCACTTCTTCACAATTTAATAAACAAGTAACTGACAGCTTCCACACACATTTTAAATGATTGCATTCACCAGTTGCTTCAGACTGTATGAACTTACACAAATGATATTTTATCATGTATGCAACAGCAGGTTTCTTGGAGCAATTTATATTTTCACCTATAAGAAAATCTACCAATAAGTGGCAGAATTCATTGCTAACAGGCTTTAAGTAGGCTGAATTTGGGTGACTATTCTGCCAAAACAGTGTTAAAAGTAACCTCTAAAATTACTCCTCAGTTCTAAACTTGCTGGACTTTCCTCTGGAGACACCAAAATCTACCAGAGAATATTGCACTGAAATCAACCATATCAAACCATAGAGCCATCATGTCAAAAGATCATGCCCAATAAATCTTCAGAAGCCTAGATAACTGCAGATCTCTTCTTAGTCCCTGCACTGAACAGCAGTTACCTGAATTAAATGTTCAAACTAGTAATCAGATGTTGACTTAAAAACTGTCCTCCTTTGGCTGAAGCCAGAAGTGTTTTTAGCTGTTCTAACTGAAACCATAATTCTTGCAACAAACCCCGATCCAATCAAAATGTCCCAAAGGAAATACAGTGAGGTAGATATCCATGTAATTTGTCTGAGGTTTCTCTTTACTAAATCCAATCTCCCTGAAAGCAATCACTCTAGTAAATACATTAGGTCCGAAAAAAATGAGAAACAAGTGCCTTAAAGATTTTACCCTTACTGAATTTTTGGAATGGAAAGACATGGAGAAAGAACTCTAGCATGAGATGCAAGAAGGCTGAGGTTTTAGGGAGATGGCTGTAGCAGTTAAATGGACAAAAGCATTCAATTTCTCCTATCATGAGATGAACTCTAGTTTAACTGGACTGCAGAAGTTCCACTGAAATTTGGGATACTGGTGAAGGGGTAGATTCCTGAAAAGTATACAAATACTAACTACACCTGGTAAATATATATGTATTCATATTTTAGCATTTTGTATGTAATGGAAAGAGATGAGATCCTCCACTGGGTGATTCAAGCTGGCTATAATTAGGATCCTGCTTTGACCCACACTCTTACTCTCCACTGGAAAAAGGAGACTGAAAAGATTAACATAATAAAGGTAAGTCAGCCTTTCTGAACACTCCTCATACATTATAATAAGATAAAGAAATCAAACAAAGAATAAAGACTTAGACTTAAAAGAAATATATATATGAGAGTATCATAAACCAGAGTCAAGACTTCACAAGAACGACATGCATAAAACAGATAAGTGTTATGCAACTGAACTACAAACAAGCAACAGTCAAACATCACTTCTTATATTGTCTGCCATGAAAGGTCTACCAGCATAATAAGCAAACTAAAGCAAAATAAGATTCAGTGCCAGTACTCTGTACCAGAACCCCCTCAAGCCATAAATAAAAGCATTCAGCCACAAAGAGTAGAAGCATTAGTGATTAGAGTTTTAAAGTACCACAAAAACCATCAATGAAACGAAATAGGGGTCAGGCAAAGTACTGTTTCCATGGCTGCTGACAACATATGAAAAACACACCAGCAAGCATGATGTAATGTCGTATTTTTATTATGCCTCAAGTTTACTTTATGAAAAACAAGTTTATTCTTCACAATGGGATTCTAAACAACAACTATTCATTTTTATTTACTGGCTTTCACATCTCTTGTCCTAAGCAGGCCTCTCATGCCACACTTGTAACTGTAGTGCCCAACTGTCTTCCAGCAGCACATTAAGAAGTACGGGTAACATCCATTATGGACTTCTTGTTCCCACTGTCCCCCTAGGGGAGAAGCACACAGAGCACACTGCTTTGGCAGTTTTCAGTTCATAGACACCAGCCACATGCTAGCCAACAAGGAATACTGACTACATGTAGCTACTTGATATTCAAATTCAAATAATATGCACACAGCACTTTGAAGTGTACACACAGCTGCTGCCACACATAGCCTGAGTGTAGCTGACTGTTCAATTACAAGCAATGAGAAAAAAAGTAGGAGAAAAGATCTTTTAAAAGTAATTGCCAGACAAATGAAAGGTGTTGGAAATACAGAAAGCAGAAAAGCAACAGGAAGAATTGGTTCAGAAAGAATGAAACAAATCCATAAACACAAGATTAGTCTTGAGACTTAGTTCAATAAGAGGATGAAGTCCATCCAAGGTATTGTCAACAGAATGAGAAACAAGACAGATGAAAAGAAAGGGAAAAATATTTTCTCCACAGTTGTTGATCATAAATATCACTGAGAGGGATCTCCTAGCAGTGAAAAAAAGTTGTGTTGACTTTCAGGATTAGAGAGTTTGGGTAAGGGAAATGCATAATTTCCTCCTTAGAAGAGAAGTTTCAGAGCAATGAATGAAAGGGATGAAAGGACAGATTTGGAAACTATCAATGCTTTTGAATCTTTTAATAGCAAATGCAACTATACTCTGCTGTCACATAAGCTAACATACCCAAATCATGTCCAAAAAGTAGATTTGTTATGTTTACTCAGTGACTTAAAAGTCTCCTTAAGTGATTAGAAAAACTGCATTTAAGCATTTATAGCTTCCTCTCCATACAGTTTTAATACTGCTCTTGAATTCAAATATTTATTAGTGGTCTCAGTACTAACAAACCATTCGGTTTCCTCTCAATTTTCAATGGTAACCAAAGCCAAATTATAGAAAGAAAGCTTTAAGACTAAGTTTCCTTTACAAACTATGCATTTGTAGAAAGAATTAGACTCTTCCTGGCTATAGCTTTGTACTTACTTGATAAATTAACAGTTACAGAAACTATCCCAGATGGGTTATTCAGTATGAGATGTTATTCCTAAAATAAGCAGTTTTTCCAGCAAATGGTTTTGTGAAACAGCATACTGGCATGAAGGTGTCTCTCCATTCATGGACTGCAGATACAGTCCCAGTGGAAGAAACAGACACATCTTACATATACAAAGCTTGATTTTACACAGGAAATAATATAACCAGCATATGTTACAGAGCCATACTGACAACACTATTTCTGCCTTATCTCTGATGCTCTCTTTTCTTTTCAAGCATTTCTCAATTTCTGACAAGTAACTTCAGTAACAGAGTACATATTTTCAAATGCTTGCTCAAGGATTTTTTTTCTTTAAATGTGCCTTCATCAGGAGTTCTGAAGGAACTGGTAGCAACACATACATCACCAAGAACTGACAAAATTCTCGATAAACAATGTTGTTTAAATGTTTGCCAACACAAAATATAGGAAGCTTCACAACCTAGAACATGAAAAACAATCTGCCAAACTTATTTTATTCTGCTTAATCTCCTGCACATGTAAACCTGTTCTGGAAGAAACATCTTACTTACATGCAGTCCTTGGCTTCTTAAAAATAAACGAATAAATAGATGCAGTGTAGGCCAGATTAAGTCTCACATCTCTACGCTACCACTGACTGACAACAACAGAAGTGCTAACATAACTGGGCAAAACTATTTAGTACATGAGATTGCTTAAGTCACCACACAGGCTTTATGCTGGTAAACACCTCCTCATCCCTCATTAATTCTACTTGCCTCCCCAAAAAGCAAGCATGGCCTCAGATTCCTAAGATTGCTCAACAGCAGTAACACAAATCCATCCTTCCTAATCTGAAGACAGCTAATAAAACTTTTCTTTTTCTTCATAAACACCAGTCAGCCCTGCATAGCTCAAAGTAAAACAGTAATCTGAATAAAACAACTCTGTTTCGATCAGTATCTCTTAGGGCTCATTTTATTATTCACTGAAATGAATAGAGAGATGGACAACACAAAACATTAGGCTGACATTCCGCACACATGCATATTGAAAAAACAGTTGCATATGTCAACAGGCATGTGTAAATATTACCTTGAGTTGAAGCAGAAGGATGCTCCTGTGGCTTTTCTTGTGATAAAAGCCCCAGGTAGCTGAGAACTACGTATTTTGTTTCATAGTGAAATCCTACAGGCACAGCAGTAGAGGACGCCATCAGGTTGGCTTGCAGTGTCTTAGTGCTCTTATTGGGCACGTAGGCTTTTCTCTGGGTTACTGAACACTGTAAGAAAAAAGGAGAGTGGTTTGCTTGTTGTTTCTTTTTTTTTTTTTTTTATAAAGTTGCAATAGGTCATGAACTCATACATAACAAGGAATTATGTAACAATCATGAAGTAATATCCACAGTTTTGCCTTTATATCCTATGCATTCTTATTTTAATAAAAACTACGCAGAGTAAAACCAAATGCCTTCAAGTCTAGTGCTCTGACTGCAGTTAGCAGTGGAATTTCTCACTCCTGCTTGGCATACATACTCTCACATTAAAGCAAACTGAAGAGTTCCTCACCATGTGTCT
Source organism: Tympanuchus pallidicinctus (assembly GCF_026119805.1). Classification (NCBI taxonomy): domain Eukaryota; kingdom Metazoa; phylum Chordata; class Aves; order Galliformes; family Phasianidae; genus Tympanuchus; species Tympanuchus pallidicinctus. Next base: position 2,808,124 of record NW_026294802.1, read on the forward strand.
GCTTTCTAATACCTCCCAACTCAACCACATACAAAAATACAGGTGTAGTCATGCAGAGCGGTTTGAAGGGTTCTGAAGACTCACTTAACTGCAGTTTGAGGTAAAAGGAACAGCCTTCAGAGGAAACTCCTTTCCCCTAAGCCTCACAAGGTTATTTTCCTCACTCACTGCTTTCTCAGATTCCATATTACAATGCAAAAAATTTCTTGCAGGAAAAGAGACAACTGTCTCAAACTCATTTTACTGTTCCAACAGCAATGGTAAACACATGGTCAACACAGGAAACTCTACGGTCGTTGCTGGGATTGGAAGAACAGATGGCCGTGTGTCCTGGATTTCTCACCAGACATTAATACTCATAAAACAGAAAGCTGTATCTAATAGCGACATCTGGTCAAAGAATGACCTTATTTCACTATTGGTTTAGTTGCTTCTTCAAACACTCAAACAACAACAGCGGGAGAAGCTAGGAGAAATAGAAATTAAAAACAGTCATCAGTGACAAGGAAAAACTAAATGAATCTCAAAAGACAACACGTAAGTGAGGAAAAAGCAACACAGCAGATTGAAACAAAGCGTCAGACTAACCAACATGTTCTAGCATTTTGTATAAGGAACAGCCTGGATAACTACTTCCAATCAACCTGATAAAACCAACAGCAACAAGAGCTTCCAAAGGAATTTTCAACATCAAGCTCTCCATCACTTCAAACAGCCACTCCCAGATAAGCAGCAGCTCCCACCTGGCCATCAGAGTTGATGCCTAACTGGAAGGCCAGCAGGAACGCTCGCACTGCTGAACAGGTACATAACAGATATTGAAGGAGCTAGAGAATTTATAAGCTTCAGAATATGGATATGTTTAGAACAAATATTTAAGTCAATTTTAAAACTTCCAGCTATAATGGGAAAAAAGAGTTGGTGGCAAATTGGCTAAGAGTTCCTTCTTTAATCTGTAACAGCTCTACTTTCTGAAATTTGTTCATTATTGAAAACGGAGGATACTTTCCTGAAGACTATATTCTGGGAAGCCCTTCCTCTTCTTGTGCATTTCAAATTCTTGAAATCCTTTACCAGAAATATTCATTTGAGTCTTTGCTACAGCTAGAACTGAAACAGTGATTTATATTGGAAAGAATCAATGTCAAAAACTAAAGGCAACACTTGACATATCGTGCTTCAGAAATGCAAGAGGTTACAGCAAAGGACAAACACGGCTTTTCTGTAATATGCAGCTACCCTTCAGCCACTATCACAAACTGAGATTTCAATAAACATGAGAGACTTGGAAAGAACTGCTCAGGAGACTTCAGGATCATTAACAATAGATGTATTCCTCAGGCCAGATCCCCAGCTGCAATCTCCACATCTGCAGATGTGAAAGATGCCATTCACCAGAAAGCAAAAGCTCCTCAGTATGTCTCATTTTGTTTTGCTCACAGAGATCCACAGCCCTGAAACTAAAGCAATTTCTGCAATGCCTACACAATGAATGGGAGCCCTTCAAGCCAACCTGTACAGACCCGTCCAGAAAGAATGAGCCTGATGGGTGGTCTACAGAAATCCAGACACTACGATGCATATCAAAGACTGGCTCTGAATATGTATAATAAACATCAGTCTTCAGAACAGATTTTCAGAGAAAATTGAAGAAAAAAATTTGTCAAAACAAGAATGAAATTCAATACCAGCACAGTGATCCATGTGCAGTGGTGAAGTCTAACTCATGAAAATTTCAGCACGCTTAGCTCAGCACCTCTGGAGGGGGTGGAGGAAAGAGAGTCAGACCACAACTTGTTTAAATAGTGGCTTAATGTTTCCCTGGGAAAGCAATGGATAAAAAACAACAACAACTTCAATTGAAGAAAAGTAACCACTTGGGCAGATGCATATTGAGAGGTAGTTTTATACTGAATGACAAGGAACAGTCAAAAACTTGAATAGAAGGACTATCTTAAGCTTCGCAAAAAAGAACATCAGACTGGAAAAGTCACTCACTGGTCTTCCTTCCAGAGAACACCATAACTGAATTACTCATTTTAAATTGCAAACCATTGCTTTTGTTTTCAAAAAGACATAGACAAATACTGACTCAGATACTGTAAGTACTGCAGAAAAGACCATTTTTCAGGAATGACTGGGATTAGAAAAGGACGCACAGCTTGAACAACCAGATCAGAGGGAGGAGAGCTTTCCACTAGAGGAGCAAGATGTAAAAGAGGCCAGAAAGAATTTAAGAGAATAAGACAAAGGCTTGCTTGGGAGATGTAACGGATCAGAGGAAACAAGGCACTGCAGGACTACATAAGCCTTCAAAACATGGCCAAGGAGGTTACTTCTGGTTCAGAAAATTTTTGCACTGCTACTTAAAAAACTAAAGAGATCATCACAATGAGGTGAGTTTTCCTTCGTAGGAAGTAATTCACAGTATCTCTAACTCTGCACCCACGGGGGAGAAAAACCTACTCCTGTTCAAGCTGCTGTTGCCCTTTATTCCTTCAACCAACCACGCTGCTTGTTATATGTGGGCTGAGCCATTCAACTGACCTGAACACAGCAGTCCTAGTCAGACTGTCATTTCCTCATGCAATCTGTCACGTCCTAATCCACAGAAGAGTAACATGTTAGTTAAAGGGCGATGCAAATCTACCCACAAATACAGCCAACATAATCCCTTAGAGAAGGGACTCAGCCATATTTCAGTCCTCCCTTGAAAAATCCCAGTGTGCCTCCAGCTGCATTTGCTGCACACCATTCAAATGCCAAAATGCAGCGATACTGCACAGTGGAACAACTCAGCAGTTGCCACCGAGGGCTGCCGCACATCTGACTGTTGCACATCACAGGTATGCTGCGTGCATGTGGAGCTGCAGCCTTGCAAACTGTTTTGCTGTATGCTTATAAAAATAGCAGTTGATCAATACCTCGACCAATTTCTGTGTAACCTGCCAAAAACAGGTCCAGAACCAAGAGCACAGTACAGACTGCCTTCTTTTTAAGAACAAGGCCCTATCACGACAGTATCTAAGTCTTGCTCAAAAACAGTCATTCCAAGACTCGAAGCAAGTTGTCAAGCTTCACTTACCAGCTACAATCTCACCTCAGAACACTTCCTGCTGTTGGGGAATTATTTCAAAGTACAAGCGGCCTCATTCAGTAACTGCTCAGCCGAGCACAGACACTGAGATTTAGGGAGGCAACAAACCTGCAGCACTGGAGTTCAAAACACTTTAAGGAAGCTCATGGATTTGGTCTGTCTCTCTGTAACAGGTAACTGCTCTCAGCTTTCCTAGTTGGCAACACGTGTCTCTAACTCACAGCCTCACATTTACACAGGAGTTCCTTTTCAGATGTACCCAACTGCAAGGAGGTGCCTGCAGGATGTGCAGCTACAAATCCACACCCTGTGCCAACTTCATGGAAACCACCCAGCTCTCCGCCACCTCACCAGAAGGGCTGAGCGGGGGATTGGGATGAGGTGCGTGCGCGGACTGGTCCAACCCTGCAGCAGTTTGCCTCCCAAACACCTGCCCTAGCAGGCAGGGCACCTGGCTGCGGGCTGGCTACTAGACAAACTCCTCGGCCTACTTTTCCGAGAGTACTAATGACTAAGAGATTGCTTTCAATAAGCTGTGAACTACTGAGTCCAAACACGCCGATCCCAAGTGGAGATGAATCAATGCTACATCCATTACCAGTCCCCAGCGTCACGTAATGGATGGTAGCACTGGAAAGCGTATCTGGGCGGCGGCTTTGGTTGGCCTTAGAAGGAGCTGTAATTAAGTGAGCATTTTAGGCGAAACGTTTGACTATCTTTTAGGAAGAAAACCAAGATCTGTGCGGGCTATCCACCTGAAAGCTTCTGTTTTCAGAGCTGCCAGCCACCTCTCCAAACCACTACAGCACAGCTCTGCTAACGGGCGAGGAACGCTTTTCCTATCCCCCCCCACCATGCCCTCGGCCCGCAGGCCCACACAGCACCACAAAACGGGGCCGGAGCAGCCGCGCGGCTCTGCGGGAGCGCATCGTAAGCCACTCCGTTACTACGGCGATGAATGAGATATTTCCATCCCGGCAGCACGGAGCCAGGATGAGTCAGGCGGCGGCGGGCCGTGCGCGCCGCAGCCCTCATCCCGCGCTCCGGCCGGGTGCGGGGCCGGGTGCGGGGCCGGGTGCAGGCGCACATCCATGCCCCCTCCCCCCCTCGCTGCCGCCTCTCCTCCCGCCGCCCTTCAGCGGCCGCAGCCCGACGGCCGCCAGGGGCGCGCCCGCTCCCTCCCCCCCTCCACCCGCACGCCTCCCTGCCGGCGGGAACGCGCAGAAAATAATGAAATAAACCGGCGCGCGGAAGTCTCCCGACCACTCGTTCCCCCCCCAACCCCGGCCCTTCCTCACCTGCGGCCGCCGCCGAAAGGCGGGGAGAAGGAAGAGAGGAGGGAGGAAGGGAGGGAAGGGGGGGGGGCAGGCCGGGCGGGGCGAGGAGCGGCGCAGCGCCGGGCCGGGCCGCAGCCGCCGGGGGTGGTGGGCGCGCGCGCGCGCGCGCACCGGGCAGAGCTCGCTCTGCCCTAATTTGCCGCCGCCGCCGCCATGATGGTGGGGCAGGGGGAGGAGAAGGCGGCGCGTCACGGCCGTGTCACCGCCCGCCGCAAGGGCGAGGACGCCGGGAAAGGCGTGGTTAAATTGGGGAAGTAGAAACAAGAAGCGTGGGTACAAGCTGGTGTGTAAGGAGCGGCTCCGTTGTTTGTTTCAGGAAACGCAGCTACAGAAGGGAAAGAGGCGCTCCCTGCCAGCCAGGGTGAACGAGCGCTATGGTGGGCACGCGTAAAGTTTGGCCGTAAAACAGAAGCAGTAGCAAAACTCGAAAAAAACAGCGCATCTCCTAAAAACGGGCTTGGCCACAGCACGACAGGAGATCGCAGTCATCCAAAAAGGCCTGGAGCCCCCGGCGGCTTATCGCCGTGAGGCGCTTGAACAGCCCACCGCACGGCACGGCTCCAGGCCAGCCGCGCCGCTCCCATGCAGCGCTCCACGTGCGAGCGCCAGCGGGCTGCCCGCGGCCGCGAGATGGCAGCCTGCCTCATGCAGTGCCCCGCCCGTCGGTGACGTCACGCAGAGCACAGGCTCCTATTGGCTAGGGGGAAAGAGAGGGCGGGGCGCGGTGACACAGCGGCAGCTGTGACCCGAACCGGATTTGATTCCAGCCGTGCTCGCCGCCGGCTCTGACCGCTGTTCCTCGGGCCCCGAGCGCCTTCCTTCGCGCCCGCCGCCGCCATGGCGCTCAGCGATGCCGACGTCCAGAAGCAGGTAGGGCTCGGCTCGGCTTGATGGGCGGGTGGAGGGTGATCGTGGCGGAACGGCGGCCTGTAGGCTGTAGCCGGCTTCGCCCCGAAGCCGGCCCGGGTGTTGTGCTGTCTTCAGCGCATAGTTGTTCTTTGAGGCAGGTAAATACGTTGCCCTGCATAAGCTCTGCTTTTCTAGATGTTACTTTAAGGGCTCTGCCCCTCTTTTTTCGTAGGGCTACGCTAATTCGATCTAACTGGAACTTAACATTCGTCTGTCCTTTTTACTTCTGTACCCTCAAGCCGAGCGGTGCAAACCGGGCTACTTCTGCAATGGAAACTTTTAAGGCTGAATTCTGAACATTGGAAGCTTCCTGCTGGGCCAGGGCACTGTGTCCTTATTGACAGTAAATAGTGCCCCTGCCCAGAATCCTGCTCAGCACCGGGCTGGATGCGGCGTGTGCTGTTAGCGACTGCACTGATCCAGCCAGCACCGGTCCTGCAGGCAGTGGGCAGACCTCCCAGGTGTCCTCTGCATCATAAGCGCTTTGTGTCTCACTTTCTCATTCAGTAAACATAGTCTCTTGGCAGGGAAGCATCACATTGAAAGTAAAATCAGTAGGTCGTCTTTCTCCAAAAGGGGAATTGCCGCATTGTGTTTTCTTATTTTTATTATTATTATTATAATTATTTCCTTCCTCTTCCATGAAGATCGTAAAAATAAAGCTGACCTTGTGTTGGCATTGCTCGGCTACCTTGGGCATAGACTTCAAAGCCAGGCTGGATGTGGCTCTGGGCAGCCTGGTCTGGTGGTTGTCAACCCTGTATATAGCAGGGGGTTTGAAACTCGATGATCGTTGTGGCCCTTTTCAACCAGGCCGTTTTATTTTTCTATGGTAGACTTCATGGGCTAGTGTGGGCTTTGTGGATATGTGAAACACACAGTGTTAGTGGACTTTCATACCTATAACTTTCCTGCCCTTGTTTTGCGCTGCTGAACCTAGCTGGGGTGATCCTGTTGACTGGAAAAGAGTGCTGCTGGTAGCACACTGGTTCTGCCTGTGCATAAATCCTGGCATGAATTTGCCAGCTGGGCCTCTGAACTTTTAACTACTTACTATGGCACTCTCAAAAATTTTCCCATTGAAACCATCTTTAAGTAAGAGATTTTCTCAATAATACATTTGCTTTCTTCTGGCAACAATGTTCAGTCAATTCTTCCATCTAACCTTGCTAGTCATGCAAGGCCAAAGCCATCCTGACATCTAGGACTTCCCATGGAAAGGATAATCATTTTCTTTGAAACAAGGATGTTCACCAAAATTATGTCCGTGTTTTATCTGCCTCTCTCAGATTTTCTTTCTTTAAAACAAGTAGATCTAAAGCTTAATTCAGTCAGCCACCCAGGTCAGGCAAGCAGGATAAGAAGTTGACATTTTAAGTGGAGTTGCAAACCCAAGTGCTGCAGACCAGAATTCAGATAAAAATGATTGACTTCATTTTGAGGATGTAGAAACCTGTTCATTTCTTCCACAACTTATGCCTAATACCTTCCACTTTCCTTCTACCATTTGTTTTTTAACGTATATGGCCACAGTGCTGTCTGCCCATGGGTTCTGTTCTCTCATCAGCACTTTTCTTTAAGAAGCTTCATTTTGGCATGAGATTACATAAATAGGATCTTGCATTCAAGTTTGTTCAGACCAGGTTGTGAAACATAACTTGTCATTAAGTGCAAGTGAAAAGGAGGTGTTTGTGGTACAGTTGAGTCTACAATCCACTTCATCCATGTTTGGAAATGGCTGTGCTGCTAGAAGTTGTGATTTGATTGGGCAACGATTCCTTATGGTCTGCTCCAGATTTGAACCGAAACTTAAACCTGGCCATAGAATGGTGCAAGATAAACAAGAAGAACTTAATACAATTGGATTCTATGTCTTTGAGCTGTTGGACCTGTGGAGCAGTTTCAAAAAGTGTCTTTAATATGAATGTGTTAATGCAAACCAATCTCTAACTATCATGTCATGTGCTTGCTGTGGTCTCTATCAGCAGGATTCATTCAGGTGCCATCTGTGCCTTTCTGAGGGATACACTTCTCATCAGATCCTTTCTAACAGAAAATACCTTTTCTCTCTCTTGTTACAGATCAAACATATGATGGCTTTCATTGAGCAGGAGGCCAATGAAAAGGCTGAAGAAATAGATGCAAAGGTAAAAGTGGAAGTTCAATGTCAGTAAAAGGAGAACTGCTTCTGACATCCTGGTTTGATAATTGCACTCAAAGCAATCCTAGGAACTTTTCTGTAGTTTACTTAAGATTTAGTTATTGTATAACAAAAATGATGCTACTGAATACAGTTAATGTTTCTTATCTGTTTACAAATCAAAACAAAGTAACTGAGCTGGAGCTGTACTTTTGCCCAAGTTTCTTGGCAGTTCTTGGACATGAATAAATTCACATTTAAGTTCACTTACATTTTTATGCAAACAGGAGAGCTGAATAGCAATGTGAACAGACTGGAGTAAGTGGAACACTTTCCCTGCCTCTTCTACATAACTTGAGAACACAAAGAATTGAGAGAATTTCCTACGTAATTTAGAATTCCGCTAAGATTTCTTGTAGCAAGCTGTTCCCTTGTTGCTCTGAATTTGGCTTGACTTCCATTGTATGTTAGGCTTATCATCATCAGTAGGAAATCAAAATCAGAGCAAGGATGTTTGTAATCAAGCACAAGTTCATGCTTGCAACAATATGGGAAAAAAAGAAAAAAAGAAAAAAAATGGAAGTTAACTATTTGAATTACCCTGGGGAAAGCTTGTTTGTAACTGTACCTAAATCTGTGTAGCCACCTGCAGACACAGTTGTAGATGTGGTTTAGTAAGTATCCTGGGGAACAAAAGCATACGTTTCTATTTAAGGCATGGGTTGAATTATTTGCAGAATTCCTCACTGACATACTCACAGACATACTGATGAAATAAACTGTATCTTAGTAAGGTTCCTTTTGACTTGAGTTTTGATTGAGATGTTTTGTTTATAGGGAACCATAAATTATATGATCCTAGTTTATCTATGAACATGTTCTTAAAGCGTGGCCATTTCATCTAATACTATTTTTTTCAACCAGTGGAATCAATATACACTTCTTTAATTTTTACTGCAGGCTGAAGAAGAATTCAACATTGAAAAGGGTCGTCTTGTTCAGACACAGAGGCTGAAAATCATGGAGTACTATGAAAAGAAAGAGAAACAAATTGAGCAGCAAAAGAAAATGTAAGTTGCTTAGGCTAGGTGGTTGGCTTCAGAGCCTGAGCTCTTCTCTTATTACTAATTTTCTACAAGACTCTGGTAAGTGGACAAATTGCAGCTTAATGTATTGAGTTCTAATTCCAAATTTCTAATTTTTCTGAGGAGTAATTATCAAAGGTGAGCAGCAATTGTATAACTGGTAGGAGATTTGGTGAAAAAAAATCTATCTTAGCTCTTTATGTCTGTCTAAAGCTGCAGCTTGGTCTGTTACTCTTGCACAAATGGTTGTGTCAGGTTTTGTTTTGGTGGGTCGTTACTGAACAGTGAGGTTCTGCATTGTAATCATTTGCACGAGTTCTGACACAAGTTAAAATATTTAAGCAGGCTTTGTTATTAAACATTGTTGTATTGCTACTTTTAAATGTATGCAGTTAAATGTTGTAGTTTTTCTGTCTGTATTCAAAGCCTGGTAGGCTGATTCAACTTTATCATGCAACTTGCAGTCAGATGTCCAACCTGATGAATCAGGCAAGACTGAAGGTCCTCAAAGCAAGGGATGACCTTATTTCAGTGAGTATGCCTGCATAAACACCACCAAGGTTTGATTCCTACCATCTGTTAGGAAATGAACTTCTTCATTCTGGGAAGGAAAACATGGTTTGTGATTGAGTAATGTTTGCATCAATGTACAGCAGTGGCTTCCCCAGCTAATCTGAAAAGTCACTGAAGGTATGATCCAGGTTCACTAATTTGCTTTAGCTTGTTTTCAATCTCTATTGCCTGTTCTTTTAAAAGGGAAACACAGCTCTCTGCTGGGAGCTTTACAAGCATCTGTTTTATCTACTGTTTGGACAATAGCTTATTTCTTTTATGGACTTGAAAGAACTCTCTTTTACACGCCATAGAACTTTGAAGTTGTGTTTGCTGACGTTAAGGCTGGTGTGCTTTAATGCACTGTTTTCCAGTTTGTTTTTTTCTCTCATCTTTAGTGGCCTTAGTAAATGGAAAAGTTTGCTTCTTTTTCTGCTAAGTAAGTAACCAGTCTGTGTATAAATGTATAGGGTGAGTGATCATTTACCAAGGCAGGCTGCTGTTTAGTCTTGCTGTGTTTATCTTGCACCATGTGCAGGTATTCTTATTTGTTAATCACGCAGCCTGAAGGTTACCTGTCACCACTTTTCTTATCCCATCTCAAACAGTTGCAGTGTTCTATGTGCTGGCTGGGTGGTGCTGTTGAGCTGTTGGAGAAACACATCGAATGTAAAACACTTGGTAATGATGTTCGAGTCAGCTCTGCTGTGGAAAAGGAGTTAGTAGAAGAAAGTGGCCAGTTTCAAATTTTTGATTGTTCTGACAGTGAGGAGGAAGGGGGTGGCTAACAAACGAGCTGCATTGTGTCTCTGCTGGGTAATCTCTTCCTCATGTATCAGCTGACTCAATCTCATGCTTCTGAGTAATACATAACGCTCTTCCTCATTTAAAACCCTTTAAAGTCACATGCTAGTTGTTCTTGCTTCCCTTATTGGCTCTTTACCCTTCTCCATGAAGAATAAAGGTGATCCCTTCCAGAAATGCTGTGTTGCTCTGTAGTTGGTAGTCTAACTGTATTTTGAGCACGTTGTTGAATTGTGATAGTCTTATACTTTACAACTGATTGCATTGATGTGCACTTTTCTATTAAACACTGTAAGGCAGAACAGTAAAGAAGGTTTTATACCAAATCATACAATTGTTTCTTCTGAAGTAATTATAGGAGTGGTTCACTTCTAGGAGCTGTATTTGAGTTGAATCTTAAAGAAATGTGATCAGTCTCTTCTGATACTGATTTACTGAAACAAAGACATTCAAGAACATCTACTCTGAATTAAAAATAAGCTTTTACTTTTGATTTTCAAGTTGCTTTTTTACAAAATTAATGGGTTTTTTTTAATGCTTGGTAAAAATATAGGTTAAACTTCTTTACTTGATCACAAGGCTGGAAAAAATAGTGATTTGGACAACTTTATTAGTTTAGATTAGGCAACAATTTATAACTTATGTAGTTGCTCTGTGAATTAATATAAATACCATCCTTTTACTGCTGGGGTCTCTTTCAGGAAAAAAAAAAAAAAGAACTGTTGTCTGGTTATTCTGGGTTCAGATCAGGGCAGAGAGTGGGGAAGTGTTTGGAAAGGATGTTGTGCCATGCACATAGATGAAGGTCTAGCTTGGATGAACACCAGCTGGAGTGTACATTTACGTGTTGGCAGGGTGTGATAGCTATAATAGGAGTATAGAAAGTTGGTAGGCATGAAACCAAATGCCAAACAGATGGGCTCTGCTGATCTGATTTTCTTCTGAATGTAGGATTTGCTGAATGAGGCCAAGCTAAGACTTGCCAAGGTGGTGAAGGATACTGCCAGGTACCAAATACTGCTGGATGGACTAGTTCTACAGGTAAATATTTAAATCATAGCTAATAAATGATTGCAGCTTTGTTTACCTTGGTGTCTTTCTTCAAACGGAACCAACTGTAGAGGTTACAGTTGGATACAGCTACTGTAGATCAAACGTTGCTGGATGATCTTTGAGTTTTAAACATCACTTCTGCTATATCTTTTGATCTTAGATTCTGAACAGGTACAGCTGTAGTTTATTCTAAAGTGCAAGATGTAGTATACCAGCAGCTGGCTTCCATTGTAAGAATGATTACAGATGTGCACGCATAAATCATATGTAAGATGCATGTTTAGGATGCATGCTTTAAGCTTTTGTGGTAATTAGCTGGAATGAGCTACTCAGATGAAGCTTTGGGTAAAGCTGTTTCTTCAATCCTAGAAGTCAGTAGTTACCTGCAAAGCTAGTCCTAGCTTTGATGTATTCACTGCAGTATGGCACACATTTGTGACACATGCAAAGTATAGGTAAAATATAGATTCATAATACCATTCTCTAGGACTAGAACTTATGCTAAAAGTCTAGAAAGTGTTGTCTAGGGTCACTTGTGCAGCCACTAGTGCCACCATCTGGTGTGAATTAGTCCTTTTTGCCATAAACTCAGAGAAACAAGCCCCAAACTGTCCTGTCTGCAGCTTAATGGCAGAGTGCTTTTAATAGCGTTCCCAGCTGGTGCTTCCGATTCCCTGTTTTTGTTTCCATGCCACATTTAGCTGATATGAAACAAACCTGTCTCACTTGTGCAAACTAGCCACGTCCATCTTGGTTAGATTTGATCTGCTGAAGGATCAGTACTCGTGGTATTACTACAGGCACTACAAGGCAGGAGTTACAGGAACTGAACTGAAACTACAGCATGTCTTCTCCAAGACCTGCAAAGGAAAATGACAGTTTGCTCAGTTTGCCTGGACAGCAGTCATCCTTTTATAATGGTGTATATTATCTGGGCAGCTCAATCTTGTGATATGCACATTTAGTTGCACTCAGGTTCCAAACTTTAGGCTAACATAGGGAATGTATGATCTGTAGTCAAAGGCTTTCCTGGATGTTGCTGCCATCTTCTTGGAATGCCTGCATGGGGTGAACTTACGGTTCTTATTGGAATAGGCTAGCATTGCCAGATCTTGTTCTTCAAATGGATCAGCTCCTTTCCTTTTTCAGGGTTAAATAATTCTAAGATGATTAAAATGACAATTTTCTGATAGAGTGGTGGTTATCTTGTGCAGGGATTCTACCAGCTGCTTGAGCCTAGAATAGTTGTCCGGTGCAGGAAACAAGATCTCCCTATGGTCAAGGTAAGACACCTACAGTGCTGTGACAGTATCCTTGCTTGTGAAGGCTGAGACCTGACTACAAGTATTTGCATGTCACATGTGTGTGATGTGAAAACAAGGAAAGCATGCTCTCAAGCTGCACTTCTGCTGCAGGTACAATGTGAGAGAACAAGTATACACTTCAAGCTGGGAATTGTTTCCTTGCTTGGGTGTTACCTAGGAAACTTCAGACCACTACAACATTAATAATAATAATAAATGTTCTCAGCTCAAAAACTGTACAGATTGCCTAATTAGAAAACAGAACAAAACACCTCAATCCCTTTTTCTTTTTTTTCTTTTTTTTTTTTTTTTTTATTCCAAATGAATAAGCAACCAAATCCTAATGATGTGCTAGCATTTATCCACATTAATGGCATGCTTCTCTTGTGTCCTAGGCTGCTGTACAGAAGAGCATTCCTATCTACAAAAATGCCACAAAAAGGGATGTGGATATTCACATTGACCAAGACAACTTCCTGCCAGACGAAATGTAAGGAAAATGGGAGTCTTTTACTGAGCCCAAACTTAATACAGCTATAAGAACAGTCTTGGAAAATGATGTGTGTAGTATCTCCACAGTGTCTACTGCTGTTCTAGTGGATCAAAACTATTAATAAAAGCTTCCTGCAACCTCCAGCCTGTTGCAACAGTGCTGAAGAATAGAATAACTGTACGTAAAAGCTTAATTAACTGTTGGCCTTTTAGAGTGGGAGAATAGAAATATAGCCATGCTTTCTGTCTCTGGAGGAAGCAGACTGAGTCCTAAGGAGGAAGGCAAGGTGCTGCAGGGTAACGACACAAAGTAATTTGTGTTTGTTAGGCCTGCTAGGCTTTATTTCCCTAATTAATTAACATGGAACAAAGCTGCCTATTCTGAAAATTACTGGTCATTTCTGATGTATGAACAAGCAAAGAACTTCCAGTACTATTCTTCACTTTCCAAAATCTGAAGGAATCTTATTAATAATAAAATGCAAAGTCTGAAACTGTTTTGAAGTGACAAATTTCACAGCACTGCTTGTATTTACATTGTGCTAAAGAGTATCTTTGTATGTAGCTGTGTACCTGGTAGCTGTGAAGTTGTTTTTGCTCTACTGCTTCACTGCATTACTTTGTGTTGAGTCTTAATAAGTCATGACCAAAAAATGTTTATAAACAAGAGTTACCTATATCTCTGACTTGCCAATAAGTGCACATTTGGGATAATGTCTTTGCCACCTCATAGCTTTGAGATGCATCATGGATTCCATGACTTTTATTTTTCCTTTCTAGTGCTGGAGGTGTTGAAATCTACAATAGTGATGGTAAAATTAAGGTTTCTAATACCCTGGAAAGTCGGCTGGACCTTGTAGCCCAGCAGGTGAGTTTCTCTCACAGCTAAAGTGAGAAGAGGATTAATTAACTGGTTTTATCTTGTAATTAAATCCTAATATTGTGTGGGATCAGATTTCAGTGTGGCTAACAAGAAGCTGATCATTTGAAGGGAAAGAAGATTACTTATTGCTTGCGCTTCTCTACAGCAAACATGGCTTTTCCCCAAAAATATACTTTTCAGATTAAGAATGAGCAAAAACTCTAGAAGAGATGGTAATGAAAGGCTTCTGTGATTGTGCTGCAGACAAGATGCTGATATACTGAGTTTAACTTTGTTTATTGAAGCTAGCTTCAGCACAAGGAACTTTGGCTGAGATGCTGTTATATCCTAGTGGAAATACTAGCTGTGGCATCTCTTCCTCTTGCTGCAGTGTAGGCAATCCTTTCAGCGTACAGACAAGCAGGCAATATGAAATCACATAAAAGCTTCAGAAAACTCAAGTGAATTACCTTCTTAATTTTGAAGACTAACCTAGCTGTCACACAATTCCTGTAGTGAGGAATGCTCTGCAATTGTGTTGCATATAACTGATGTACTCTTTTTCAACAGATGATGCCAGAAATCAGAGTGGCTCTCTTTGGTGCTAATGCCAACAGGAAATTTTTGGACTAAACCTCTGTAAGAAAAGGTGGGGTCTGTTCCACTGCCATAATGAAGGGATGCAAAAGCATCTGCTAATTTAAAATCTTGAAATGTAACATTACTGTGTCATCCAATCTCTTCTTCAATGGAATAATTTTGCATACCTGCTGTGCTTAGCCTCTCCACTTGTGGTTAGAATGTATAGCTTAAAGAATGCAAAGGCATTGTGTGCATCCAGGGGTGACCCTAGAAGATGGAGGCTTTTGGGCTCTTTGCTTTCCTTGCACTGTTGTGGCTCTGAAAGACAAGTGGTCCATTTAAGGTCACTCATCTTACTTTGGCCACGTTTCTCTCAAGTTGTCTGATCTGTGATGTGAATTACTGTGCTGCCCATGGGATGTCCCCTTTCAGTTAAGGTCTTCAGTGTTATCGAGGGCATGCATTCCTTCCCAGGGTTAGTAGTTCAATTCTTGTTACTTGGTCAGGCAGTTTTCTGTTCTGTATATGTGATTTTAAAGACAACAACAAAAAAGCCTGAGCCTGTAAAACACTATTTATTAAAATAAAAATGTGTGTGTGTATATGGAGTTCCTTGTAGCTTCTCTCTGAATGATTGGCAGCAACCTTTGAGAAGTGACCTTGTGTATTCGAGGACTTACTGCTTGTGGGTTCTGTGTCAACACTGTTCTGTGAAGTTAGAATTCAAGTGTATGGAGTACTGTAAGGCTAATTGATTGAATAGTGTGGGATTTATAGGCCAGCCTTTTGCATAAGGCTCTGAGCTTAATTTTTCTTAGAAGTGAGCCAGTAGTTTTGCTATCTGATCCTTCAAATCTTTTTCACAAGAGGTTAACACAACTGCACTACTTAGATATAACTATCTATTGCCAGTTACAGATTTGTTACTTCTGTGCAAAAGATCCAAACCATACTCCTTTAGTAATTGTATTTGAGGACTTTGGGAACAGCAGCTGCCTGTTACAAGTATTCTCTCAACTGTTAACTTTTAACACCTTAAAAGTTAAAGTAACACAACTATTTTCACTTCCTAACCTGTTAGGCTTTGCTGACACTCATCCTTTCCTTCTGCAGGGTTGGCTGGTATTGGCCTCCACCTACTATGGTTTAGGTTGGTTCTTTAGGTGACTTGCCACGCTTACAAGCCTCTGCCAGAGTACCTCACTCCTCAACTAGTGTTCAGTTTTGAGGCTTGCTATATGGGAATAAGGAACAAACAAATTACTGCTTGAATGTTTTTGAAGTCATTTTCTCAAGCACTGCAATGCTTCAGGAATAGAAGGGATCCTGTGTTTTGCCATGAAGAATAATTGCCAGGGTTGCAGCAACATTGCATTGTGCAGTACTTTTAACCTGAGGCCCTTTCCTCTCAAGCTGAAGTGCATGCTTTTATGTAGAGTACTTTTTAAAATTCTTATTTACGTATTAGTAGTCCCTTTGTGTTTAGGCATCAGTTCTTATTTCCATATACGTGGCTACAGTATTTATTCTTGCAGTGCTTTGCCTTTTGTTACGTGGTTCTATGACTAGGCAACAAGACTGAAGTTACACAGTTTCTAGATACTTGGATAATCATTTCAGCTTTTGTCTTCGCATCTGTCAGTGATTCATCTCCCTGACTAAGCCCTGAGCTGTGGTTTTGTGACATACCTGTAGTGAAGGAAAAGCCTGTGTGCTTGCATGCTTCACTTTGTTGCTTCCTGCTTCAAATAGTATTGTTCAGAACAGGTCTGATTTTTATCATTTCTCTTTCTGATGGGTTCATTCAGCTCATCGACTGGGTATCTACCAGTGCTTGAAAAGTACAATTGAACTTATTTGGGTCTTCATTTTCTCTATTGCTAAAGCTAGGAAGAGAAACTCTATGTCAAAATGGAGTACAGTGGATAGAAATAAAATCTTGAAGGGCTAGATGAGAAGTTATTGCTCTTGACATCACTACTTGATGCAGAAACTTTAAGCAGATCTACTGGTGACTTCTGGAGAAATGAATGGTCTACATTTGTCCATCATGCCTTGGAAAGGAAGCGTTTACATTGTCCTAGTGCTGCTGCTTCCATGGAATGCAAATACAGGCAGTAGTGTAAGAAATGTAGCTGAAGTCACAGACAGAATAAGGTAAAGATCAGCACACAGAAGAGACAGGCAGGTCTGTTTGTTGTATGTCACCCTGTGTTGATGGGCAGTATTGTGATATTCAGGTAGGTTTTATTCAAGGGGGAAAAGTGCATGAGGAATTACCAAGACTTTATCTGATACTTGTAAGCGTGCTTTACTGTGACAGAAAGGGATTCTTCATACAGTATTTGATGGTTTTACTGCTTTCATGAAGAAGTGAGACCTTCACAAATCCCAATCTTGCCTATTTTTTGAAAAGCAGAATGAAAACTTATTGTCTGACTGTGGAGCTCAGAGTGGAAGATATTGAACTTACTGCTTACGGTGTACTCTGCTCTGTTCACTTTGCATCTCCCCTTGTATCTTCCTGCGCAGGAAAGAGCAGGAAGTAACCTCTGTCATACTAGCATGCCACAGTTAAGCAGCATCAGGAATGATTTTAGCTTGGGGAAAGGACGTTTGTTAGTTAATCACATGGCAGCAGTGGCTCAAAGCCAGCCCTTAAGAAATGGTCTGAGCACTTTATGTACGTGGCATATGAAGTCTGAACCTAGGGTTCTGTACCCCCCTCTCATGCTAACTGAAGCACTTATTCCTTTATTAACAGAATTGCAGGCACTCTGAGCTTAAGCCATGTCAGCTATGACAAGAACTTCATCAGCAATTCCCTCCAAGAGTGTTAGAAGCACTGGCTGCTTTAATCATGAGACAAACACATAACGGAACTCTATTAGAAAAAGTGATGTCTGCATTACTTGCAGCATCGTTAGCCTGCATCTCATGCAATAGTGGCAGTTATCAAATTTTAGCATCTTAGCAGAGAAAGGGGAATATCCATTCCTGGCTTATCTGGTATAGGTTGCAACCCCGTTGTCTTCATCAAAGCCTCTCAAGTGTTTGGATGCAAGTTTTTAGAAGTAAAAAGTGAAATAAGAAGCCATGTTTCAGGTGGATTTTGCAGTTCCTGCTGAAGTGTTGCTGCAGCACTACTTTATTATTTGAACTGCACTGCTGATTGAAACAAATGAGGATGCACAGTTGTGTTTTGTGTTGTTTTTTTGTTTCTCTTAGTGATTTACCTGATGACCTGGGTCAAATCAATGAGAGTATTGATCTTTATCCATCTTCTTGTAAGTGTGCAAAGTATTCCTGTTGGGTGTGGTAAATAAGCCCTATGTCAGTTCATGTGCCAGCATGTTGAGAAACTAGACAAATAGGGAACAATGGACATGTTAAATCAGAGTCAGGTAAAGGAATATAGTGATGACAGAAGCAAGGACTGTGAATGAACAGACAGTGCAGAGCTGATTGTGTCCAGTGCTGGAAAAAGGGAAGCAGAGCTAATGATGCACTTACTCTGCTTAGTTGGCAGTGGAAAATTTAAGAACAAGTTTGGCATTAAGTGATGGGTAAAAGAATATTACAGAACTGTAGGGGTTGAAAGGGACCTCTGGAGATCATCTAGTCCAACTCCTTACTAAAGAAAATTCCCTGTGGTGTGTTACACAGTAAGCATTCAGGCAGATTTTGAACATCTCCAGAGAAGGAGACTCTGTAGCCTCTTTGGACAGCCTGTCCCAGTGCTCTGTCACACTCAGAAGTTTTCCTCATGTTTGTATGGAACTTTCTATGTTTTATTTTGTGTCCATTGTCCTGCTGCTAGGAACTGCTACAAAGAGCCTGGCCCCATCCTCTTGACTCTTGCCCATTAAGTATTTATGTGCATCAATAAGGTCCCTCCCCACCTAAGTCTCTTCCGAGCTGAATAGTCCCAGCTCTCTCAGCTTTGGCTTATAAGGAGATGGATCATCTCTGTGATTCTTCACTGGCGTCTCTGTAGAAGATCCCTCTCTTTGAAATGGGGAGCCCACAGCTGGACATAGTATTCCAGATGTGGCCTCACCAGAGCAGAGTACAGGGGAGGATCACCTCCCTCAAGCTGATGGCCACTCTCTTTTTAAATGCACCTCAGGATACCATTGGCCTTCTGGGCCACAAGGGCATGCTGCTGGCTCATGGCCAGCTTGTTGCCTGCCCACCAGGACGCCCAGGTCCTTCTCTGCAGGGAAGGTCCTCTTCAGCAGCTCAGCTCCTATCGTCTACTGATTCATGTGGATGTTCCTCCTTAGGTGTAGAACCCTATGCTCACCCACATTGAACATCAAGTTCCTCTCTCATCAGGCTCTCCTCTCCAGCCTGTCCAGGTCTTGCTGAATGGCAGCACAGCCTTCTGGTGTGTCAGCCACTCCTTCCAGCTTTATACCATGAGCGGTCTTGCTGAGTGCACGTTCTGTCCCTTTCATCCAGGTCATTGATGAAGATGCTGAATAACACTGGAGAGTAAGCTACAGAGTGCTGGGGAATAACTTACTGTACCTCTGAGTCAAAAGCCTTTTTTTGGTACTTAGTTTTCACACTGAGAGCTATTAACATTAATCAGAGAGAGTGAGAATGTGTGACTGATCCTTGGAGGAGTGCGCAAGCATCAACGTGAGAAGAAGACTAGAAGACAGCCAGAAACTGAGAACTGAGGTTTTCATATCTTCATAAGTCAGCAACAGTTGTCAGAGCTGTAACTTCTGAAGGGAAGCTTTCAGCTGGCTGTCAGGGGAGTGCTGCCCATCAGAAAAGGGGCATGCTGGTAGGCTGTGTAGGGATGGGGTCAGGAAGGCCAGGGCCCAACTGGAACTGGCAAAGGGTGCAGAGTGAAGTAAGGGCTTCTATATATATACATACACATCATTCTCCTGCACTTTCCTGTTCTGGTTGTATTTCCACCTAGTCAGCAATATAGACAAGCTGGTAAGAATGGAGAAGGAGAAGGCTGAGCTACTCAACAACGTTTCTGCCTCAGTCTTCACTGGCGACTGCTCTACACCCAGCCCTCAAGTGGGCAGTTTAGAAGGTGGGAACTGGGGGAGCAGTGTCCTTCCTGCTGTAAGTGAAAATCAGTTTTGCAACTACCTGAGGGAACTGAACATCCATACACTTAAGTGTCCTGAAGAGATGCATCCCTTAGTCTTGAAGAAACTGGCTGATGTAAGTCACCAAGCCACATTCAATGCTATTTCAAAAGCCATGGGGGCCAGGTGCTAGTGACTGGAAATTATCACACCCATTTTTAAGAAGGGTAGAAAGGACAGCCCAAGAAACTGCTGACCTGTCAGCCTCACCTCTGTGCTGAGGAAGATCATGGAGCAGATCGTTCTATAAGCTATACTAAGGCATATGGAAGAGAGAAAGGTGATTGGGACAACCAGTGTAACTTCACCAAGAGCACGTCCTGCCTGATCGACTAGTGGTCTGTGATGGTGTAACTGCATCAATGGATAAAGGATGAGCTTTTGATGTCATGGGTCTGAACTTCAGCAAGGCCTTTGAGGTGATCTTGCCTCTCTACTCTGTGCTGTGCTCATCTGGAGTACTGTGTCCAGGTGCGGATTCCTCAGCGCACACACACAGATGTGGACCTGTTGGAGCACAGCCAGAAGAGGGTCACAGAAATGATCCTAGGAACACCTCCCCTCTGAGGACAGGTTGAGAGCTGGTGCTGTTTAGCCTGGAGAAGGCTCCAGGGAGACCTGAGAGCAGCCTTTCAGTGTCTAAAGGGAGGCTGTAAGAAGGAAGGGGACAGACTCTTTAGCAGGTCTACTGTGATAGGACAAGGGGAAATGGTTTTAAACTAAAAGGGGAGATTTAGGTTAGATAGGAGGAAGAAGTTTTCTACAGTAGGGGTGATGAGGCATTGGAGCAGGTTGCCCAGAGAGGTGGTGGATGCCCCATTCATGGAGACACTCGAGGTCAGGCTGGATGGGGCTCTGAGCAACCTGATGTACCTGTGGGTGTCCCTGTTCACTGCAGGGGGGTCGTTGCAGGGCTTTTAAAGATCCCTTCCAACTCAAAACAATTCTAAAAGATTTGTTGCATCCCAAACCAGATTTGGGGTGCGCAAACAACAACCCTGTGTCTCAGCAGGGTCGTTTCTCTCCCCACTCCCCTCCCCTTAGCAGACAGCTGCTGGTGAAGAGCAGCAGCTTCCCAGCATCTCTGCAGCTCCATGGTGCTCACCATGGCTGCGGGCATCAGACACTGAGGCAGTGCCTTGGCATGTTGCTGGACATGGTCTGGAGGAGCAAAATTTTCCTCCCAGCAAAGGTCATTCTTAACTGGATGGACACAGCAACCCTGCAATGGGGCTCAGCCTCAGTTGGAACCTTGGAGAAACACCACTCCCAAAACGCATGCTCTCACTCACCAGGCTGTATGTGCTGCTCAGCATTCCCTGGCAAAAGGCACTGAAAAAATCTAGCATAAATCTCAAAGTGGTCCCAATGTTTTGCATCACAAATCTCCTGCCTTCAGCACTGATGATCAGCTCTGAGCCATGGTGCGCAGATACCTCTGTGAATGTTTCTTGACTGAGTGCAACCCCTCATCTGACATCCTTGCACTTCTGCTCTTCTCATCCCAGAGCAGCTGCAACACAGAGAAAAGTGCAACCCTACTGAAAACAACTCAAAGCATGGTTATTGCTGGGGCTCTGCTGGTGCTGTCTTGCAGCAGGATGTCCCACGGCCCCATGTGCATGAGGAGGGACGGCACAAAGCATTTGCTTTCATCCAGCCTGAACCATTTGTCTTGCAGCTCCATTAAGTGACCTCTTGCTAAGTCATCTGGAGCTGTAAAGTAAATTGGCGCAACCATCTGGCTTGGTCCTGTTCCTTATTTAATATATTGCTAACATATCTGCCTGCATCTGATCAGTTTTATTGCTCTTTGCTAATCGCTCCTTTTTCATCTCACGTTTCCCCTTTCCCATTAAGGTCCAGCTACACACGGGCTGTGTGTGCTCGAGGGCAGAGCTGGCAGCAGGTTGGAGCCCCCAAGCCGTGCCTCCACCCCCAGTACCAGGGTGGGGAAATGAGCAGTGGGAAAGGCAGTGGGGTCCCGGTACAGCTTAGGGCATGGAGCTGTGGCTGCGTGGGGTGGGAGTGCATAGAGATGCGTGGCTGCAGTACTGCAGCCCCAGGGCCCGGTGCTGGCAGCCAGGGCAAAGGGCGCTTCCCCCCCACTGCTGCATGCCAGAGGGGAACAGGGCTTGGAAAGCAAACAAAGGGAGCGAGGGAAATATCTTGGATAGGAGATAGAGAGCATAAGTTATAAGTCTTCAGGGAGGCGCAGGCGTGTGTGCGTGAATGAGGATGCGGCGAGCTGCAACTTTGATCTCCCAGGACATCTGGCATGTGGGCATCCGCTGTACAGCTGCCTGCAGGGCAGGCTCAGGGACATGTGTGACTGTGGGAGGGGTGGAAACCCATAGTGGGAGCGGAGCCATTTCCCATGCTCTGTGCTCCCCCTCCTTCAAAGCAGGCAGGCGGCATTAACCCCGCAGAATACAGTGGGGGCAAAGTAGCACCTGCCCCCACTCCCACTGCTCCCACGGCCCTGAGGAGCCACTAGCATGCATGTGTGAGGCAGGCCAAGGCGCGTGCTGGGAGCTGAGGGCACGGTGCTCGGCCTGAAAGTCAGCATGCAGCTCCTTCCTAGTGCCTGTGCAGGCACTGGGGTGCAGGAAGCCTGTGGCTGGAGTTACACACGGGCAGCGTGATGTCCTGAAAGTCTCCATACTGAACACAGAATGGATTGCTTCCCAGGGGAATCTGTGTTTGGAGACCAGGAAGCATGCTGGGACGAGTCTCCCTGGGGAAGTGGAGATCAGAGGGCAGGCAGCCAAGGGGTGCAGGGCTGCCCAGTGTGCACAGACCATGTCCTCAGGGAACATCACTCTGTATGCAGGGATGTCTTCAAAGGGGAGACCCCAGCACTGCTGGGATGGATTTCCCCTTGGGAAGCCAAGTGTGGAGGCAGGCATCCTCGGGGTAGGGATATGGTTTGCTGCTTGCTTTCCTAATTAAACACAAAGCCTGGCCTGGAAACCTCCCGCAGCAGTCAGGACCGTAGCAGTAGCAAAGCTGTTTCGCCCAGGCCTTTCCCTGTGGGGCCATGCAGGATGTGGCCCTGCCCCAGCCCCCAGTCCCAGCAGGGTGATGGATGGACTCTCCTCTGCCATGGCCAAAACAAAGGTCACGGCTTAAGGAAATTGCAAACAACCTGTGCCCACTGGCCCCGGAAGGAGTGGTGCAGTCGTGACAGGGGGTGAACTTTTGTGATCCCACCATGCTGGCAGTCGCACAGGGAAAGGAATTTACAAAAAAAGGAGCAGGCTCCCAGCTGGGAACATCCAGCTTCCTTGGGGCTGGAAGTTTCACCCATGGGGAAACACCATTTCCATTTCTTCCTTCCTCCTTGGGCACCCCAAGGGCATGCTGCCTGTTAGCTCTAGCAAAGCTACCCCATACTTTCAATGCAAATCCCATGCCAGAGCTCTCTGCGGGAGCAGCCATTTGTTTCCATGCGCTGAGCTGATGCCCATGGCACTCAATCGATTTGAGACCTCCAGCCACCCCTGATCCACACCCGCATGGACCAGCTGCTGATTGCCATGATAGGGCTGGACAAAAGGGAGGCACGCATCCTAGTTTGTGGGGAAAAGGAAGTTAGAAAGGAAGACAGGAGTTTAAAGCATCAGAAAAAGCTCTTTCTGAGGACCAGGTTTCCAGACCCACAGTGGGAAGGGGAGATATGAGACTGGTGCCAGCAGATATTAAGATGGAAGGTGAGGAAGGAGGGGTACGTGGGGGGCCTGCTGCTGCCCATGGGGCTACTGACAGCATCCTGCCAAGGCTGGGTCATGGCAGCTCCTGCAGCACAGATGGGCTTTGTCCTGGCTGCAGCTGCAGGGCTCTGAGTGATGCCCCCCCCCCCGGACTGGTTCCAATTAGCATCAGCGCCCAAGGATGAGGAGCAGTGCCCCTCCAGCCCCTGACCCATGCTTCCTGGGACTGCAGCGGCTGCATTCCTCCCAGCCTAAATTGGACAGCTTGCTCTCATCACTCTGGATGTGAGAAGAGATGTGACAGAAAACTAAG
Organism: Tympanuchus pallidicinctus; assembly: GCF_026119805.1. Taxonomy (NCBI): domain Eukaryota; kingdom Metazoa; phylum Chordata; class Aves; order Galliformes; family Phasianidae; genus Tympanuchus; species Tympanuchus pallidicinctus. Next base: position 2,831,487 of record NW_026294802.1, read on the forward strand.
TCAGCCCTGAGGCTCCCAAGCCACCCGGGGAGCAGGGACACACTGGGAGTCACCATCAACTCTTGGCCAGTTCATTTTCCTATATTTGCTGGCAGCCTGACGCTGCTTAGGGCACAAAGAGGGACAGAAGAGCTACAGCAGCAGGAGGAGGTCTTCCTTTGGCCTGTGAGCACGGGGTCCTTTGTGTGAACCTCTTTGTGGGAGTGCAGATGGGCCCGGGGAAGCTGTCGGGCAGGAGATGTGAGCAGCAGCATCTGTTAGCAGCCTGCTGGGGACAGAGGGAGCTCTCAGCAGTGCCAAGCCAGGCAGGCATGCAGCGATTCCCTGTGTTGGAAAGAAATGGATTACAGGCAGTGTGGCCCTGTGCAGCCCTGGCCTTGCCTGTGTGCTCCCCACCCAGCCCACCCGCTGTCCCTGCAAAGGGAGACGAGAAAACACACCGCAGGCAGGGAGATTGCTATTTTAAGAACGTACTTTATACAAAATAACCAATTCATATGGAAATAAAATCTACAGACCTCCAAGGATCAAGCTTTTAAAAAAGTTCTTTAAAAAAATTACCCAACACACAGTATTAAACTAACTATTGAGGTAACTGTCGCTCTGGGGAACAAAGGTAATCAGCAGACCAAGACAAAATATACACAATATAAAAATAAATAGCATTCCCCTTTCCAGTATTGACCAGGAAAGTTCACACGACCTTGCAGCAGCAGGAGAGAGAGGAGGATCCCTGACACTGTGCTCTATGGGATGGGGAGAGAGGCGGGCACGAGGGCCAGCGCAGGCTGGCAGCTGCGGCTCAAATTTGTCCTTGCACTGAGAAATTGGGGCTGCTGGCTTCAGCCCTCCCTTTGCTCAGCAGCTGGGCAGCTCGGCTGCTACCCGAGCCAAGGATGAGTGGGACCAGCCCTGAGCAGGAGAGCCCTGTCCAGGGCCCTGCATGCTCAGATCCCCCCACCTGAGAATGCGAGCAGGGTTTCCACTCAGGCTGGGAGGTTGCTGCCCAGCACCGACTCGCCCTCCTGCTGCCCATGATAGTCGCCATGGGTTGACAGGGCCTGGTTTAGCCCCCACAGCTGCTGGGCCCCTCCCCACCCAGCACCAAAACACACAGCAACTCATCAACAGTCTCACCCAGAAAGAGAACGGCCCCGTGTCCTCCTTGTGCTCCCAACAGACAGATTACATTCTTTACAAACTTACAATAATACAAAAGAAAAAAATCCAACCCAAATGACAAAGCAAACCAACCCCACCCAACATCACCCCACTTCAGAAAACGGATGCAGTAGCATTGGCTCTCCCACTCCCAGTGCCAAGCCAGACAGCTCTGGATGCTCCCCTGACCCGGAGGCACAAAGTCAGGGCATGCCAACAACAGGCACCCCCTCCTGCCAGTCCTGAATCCAGGCTCGGCTCCAGTTGTTCTTTTCCTGACCTAAACCAACCCATCGGTCACTGGGAAAGCAGCCATGTGGCAGCAGGGCTGCAGGAAGCACCTCGCTTCCCAGCCACGTCCTGGAGCCCTGAAGTGTGGTTTGTAGCCATCCCCTCCCTGCCATGACACAGGAAGGTTGGAGCTGCACTGCTGCACACTGTTATCACTCAGGGAAATTAGGCAGCAGTGCTCACTGAGGTTGCCAAGGAATAGAGCTAACAGTTTTCTGGGCTGTACACAGCATTTTTTTTGTTAACCAAAGTTACCACAGAGGTAGACACAGCAGGTCCCACTCTGCAGTGGTGCCTGGCAGAGGGATGGCACCCAGTGCCACACAGTGAGCCCAGTGGATAGGAGGGCACTGCTGGACGCCAAGGACACCTTGATGTCACAGGGAGGGTGATGTGCACTCCCTGCCTGCTTTCTGCCTGCGTGTGCAGAGGAGACAGCTGGTGAGCTGAACCTTCTGCCCCTCCACGGACAGCGAGCTGCTGTCTCTGCATCTGACAGCAGTGGTGAAGCACAGACTGAAGGAGCTTGAAAACTAGGTAGCAAGGAGAAGGGAAGCACTGGTGCATGACACAAAGCAAAAGCCCACGCCCTGGTTCCTGCAGCTGCTTGGCTGCCTTGGGACAGGAGGATGCTGCTGCACAACTTCAACTTGCCCTGTGTGGATTGGAAGGCCCAAAGAGTCCCTTGGCAGCCCCTGGCCCAACGTTGCCCACACTGAGGAAACTGCCCACGGTCAGTTCCACTTCTAATCAGGTGCCAATTTCCCAATTACTGCTCTTCTGCCAGCGAGCCACGTTTTTCCCAAACAAACAAAAGCAATGGATAGAGAGACCTTGTGGAGCTGGTGACAATCCCAATGATTCTTTAGCCCTAATTATTCTCTCATCTCCCTTTCCACTGCTGGATGCAGTCATGGCTCTCTCCTGCATGCACCCTCCTCTGACATCCACATTTTAGAAAGAGGAAGAGCTGTGCCGTATCTCCACTGCTGCAGAACAAGGAGGAAAAGCCCAAGTGGGTACTAGGCTATCAGCATTAAAACTACAAAGAGCCCATGGTCTCTCAGACACTGCATATAAGTGCAGAATGCACAGAAAGCTGACAGCCTTCAGTGGAGCAGACAAATGCGGGTCGTTCTCTCATTATACTTTCATCTTAAATGGAGAAGTGTTGCTGTAAAGAAAGAGAAGCTGCCTCAGTCAGCAGAACGAGAGACAGCCCCCGTGATGAGCTTTCAGATAAGACATCAAGAAGCTGATAGCTCTCCAAGACCCCAAGAAACCACACGTACAAAAATACACACAGGAGATTTGCTTCAGAATTCTGCATGGGAAAGGCATTCAGCAGATGAGAAAGAACTAGAAGCCATTCCAAGAAAAGTGTCTTCGTGTACTTTAAAGTCACAGATCAAACCAGCCAGGCCTTGAAACTTCAAATTTGCTTTCCTCTTTTGTCCTTTTCATTGCAGCCTGGTACTGTGGCTTGCCACCACACGCTTTGGTCACACCATGGCATTTTAAAGACTGCAAACTTCTGCTCTGGACACGGCTCAGATCCCTGCCAACCCTCAGCTACTGATCTTCCCAAAATACTTGGTTCAATTGCCAGGGCCCCATGGTGCTGAAGATGCCAAAAGTTCCCAGAGTCAAAGATGATACAACTGCATTTAGAATGGGACTGAGCATCACGTGCCACTTGTACCACAAGAGCATTAGGAGATTTTGGCATGCTCAGCGCTGTGTTTGTTCTATTATGCAATCTTGTTCGACACCTACAAGGGCTGCTATGAAAGTAATGCCTCCTATTTTATTCTGCTGGCCCACGATGCCAGAATTGAATGTTGGTGATATGGCAGTTGAACCCTCTCACCAATATTCTGTTACACTTTGTTGCCATGTGACAGATGGCAGCAGAAAGGCAGTCTGACAGAATGGCATCTGACATGGAAGTGTGTTTAAAGCAGAAGCACAGAACTGAATTCCTCCATGCGGGAAAAGAGAGGAAATAAACAGGAGGCATAACTTTGAGAGTGACCTACATCTATAATTACAAAACACGTATTTCATATGAAAAAAAATAATACCCACAGGAAACTTTGCAAAGTCACTTGCCCAATATGCCTTCTGAAAAAGGTTCACTTGGCAATATACTGTACTACAGCACTGCAGAGGATGAGAAAGAGGAGGTTCTCATCAGATTCCAGAATTTTCCTGTACTCTGCTGAAAAGTCTTTCGAGTGACGTGAATACAATAATCAAAGGCTATTTTAAAAAATGCAGCTACTTTTGTTCAGCACTGTACACCAACTCAAGGAAAACAACCTCAGCTTGTACCTAAAGAGCTGCTGGTTTACTCTATTCTAAATCCCTCGTTAAATCTGTCCCTTTAACAGTATCTACAAACCAGCCCACACAGCATAGGTGGGAGACCAGAAACAATGAAAATTTCATTCTCTGCTTCTCTCTGTGCACTTTTGCTGTTGTCCCACCCCACTAACTGCTCCCGGTCTCTGGGAGGTGCAAATTTTCAGTTATTTGTTCAGATTGTACCCAGCGAGATAAAACTCTGATTTTGGGGGGAAAAAGGGGTGGTGTGCTTAGATATCATCACAAAACAACAACAACAACAACAAAAATAGAATCCAATCCAAACACAACCCACAAACATTACTGAGCAAAGTATTTCAAAGTCTGGAAACTCAGAACTAAGGTTCCACAAGCAACACTTGGCCCTGTCCCTAAGATATCCCTGTAGTCCAGCCATTGTTCCCTCTGTGCTACATCAGCTCTTTTCTAATACAAACCACGTGTCCCCCCAGTAGCAACTAACTTCTGTTAGTCACTTTCATCACAACTACCAACTACCAATCAAAAGCCATTTACTCAGAAACCCTCTCAACCCTGCCAGGTAAGGGACAGCACGCCTCATACTCCATATAGGATCCTAGGGCTATCTATCACTGCCTAACTCTCCATTACCTTCTCTGCAGGCAGACCACAAGCAATTCTTGCCTTATTCCTCCTGTTTTGACCTAGGGTTGGCACCCATCCAGATACTGTGACCCCCCCGTGTTCTCAGTGCCAGTTCCAGATGAAGATCAAGAGTGCTCTGGCTTTTTTTATACCATCTAAAACCTCCTATTCCATAAAGTTCTCCATAAGCTCAAAGGCACTTCAAGTATCTGGGTAACCATCCTTGATGCAGAAGACATAGGCTGAAGTACAACAAGGGTTGTTTGCAGAAGACGCATTCATGTTCCCAGCATTTCAAATACTTTGCTCTAAGTTAGACTTTACAGAGCCTCCATTTTTAATGAAAATTAACTACGAAAACTAAAGACAGCCTTAAAAAGAGAAGCAATTGCTTCTTCATTTGTCCTAAGCTCGCTGAACTGAACAGTGGTTACACTTACACTCATTCTCACACCAAAGTCTTCCTCTGGGGAGGAGCCAGAAGAGGGAGCAGCTGCAGGCCACGGGCTGGCTGAAGCACTCAGTAAGGAGCAGTCTCATAAACACACCTGTGGGACTAGCAGGAAGAAGTTCTAACTCCTGTTAGGCTCGGTGTGGCCATGCATGCTGATGCAAAGCAGCTACTATGGGTGACGGCACCATCTGAAATGGCAACACAGGCAGATAAATTCTCCAGAAACCTGAAGCCAGGAACCCTTCCCTGGCTGCTACTGCAGACTCTGGGGCATGCTGTTCTGTCCTCACACGCTCACCTCTGCTACCACAATTTGGCAGGCACAATGGCACATCCTAATTACACTACTGTCCCTTCAATGCCAACTGCAGCCCATACTGAGGCTGTGATCCAGATCTTTCTGCCCAGACTTGCAGTGTAGCAACTCTACCTGGCTTTACTCCAGCTCTGCCAAAAACATTCACCTATGTTAGTTTTAACATAGTTTATGTGGATACATACCTGCTGATGAGATTTCTAAGCAACTTGTCAAAACTACACTTCAGCGTCTGGCCAAAGACTTGGGGCACAGGGGTTCCTCTGTGCAGTGCCACTGCTGGTGAAGAGTCCCTACAGACTGTGTATTGACTTGAGGGAAGTTGCCACCAGCCTGTGGAACATGCTACTATAGCACCAAAGATGGAGAAGAACAGACTCCATTCAAGCACACAGCTCTCTTGTCTCTTACTGAGCCATTCCATCAACTCCAGATTTCAAATCAGTGCTTGCTGAATCACCTGCTACTTGCTGCAAGCAAACCCAATTCCTCAGGCCAACAAACAGCTCACACTGTAGCAAACTGCTCCATCAAACCAACCTCATGCTCTTCCACAGGCAACTGAGATGTCAGGGATCTCAGCTTACTTTCTGCTTTACTGCTGCCCGTAGGTAAATATAGCAAAGGACAGAGAAACTAAGGAGGGATGCAGTTCCCTTCCTTGTCAGCAGGGAATACAGCCCTGTACAACACTTGTTCCATGGGGTAGGTGCTGCTCCACAGTCTGCAGGCACTGGTTTCACCAAAATAAGTCCAAGGTGACCAACTGGGCCCTTTCTTGTTTCCTTGAGTACAAACTACTCCTACGAGAAAGGCAGGGAGAAGGGTACTACGCTAGCAGAAGGGACAATTCTGTGAGCGTCCTGTGCTGGTTTCAATTCCTGGTCCTGGTTTCCTTGTTCCCCCATGATGACAGGAGCTGGAAGTGCACTCAGGCCCTGGATCTGGAGGGGCAGAGGCAGGGGTGAGAGTGAAGGAGGAAGAGGAGAAGAGAAAAAGGAGGACACGTTATGCTCCTGAGCAATTCCTGATATTCAGCCTAACAACTATCGGGCGGCGTCACAGCTGCAAAGGACAGCAAATCATTCATCGCATGTTCCCTGACCTCTCCCCGCTCCCCCAGACCCTCACCCTATCCTGAAAGACTTCAGTGTGATATGATTGTAAACAGATTCCTCCAGTGCTAAGCCCACTACAAGCTGGGCCCACCCCCTCCCCCATTATGTACAATACATTCACCAACAACAGAAATTTATTTAAAAAGGCAACAGGTTAAATTCTGTAAACTGGATCCAGCTCCAAAACACACACGTTAATACTACAAGTAAAATTCCATCATCGTCCTCTTCCACCCTGAAAAATATACCTGAGTTTAGCAGTCAATGAAAGTTCCAGCCCCCACCCCCACCCTCCCCACCCCAAAATCCCTCAAACCCTGAACGAGACGCAGTCTCCAGTCACAGAAAGCCACTAGTTTGGCCATGCTCGCCCCGTGCTGGCAAGCCGGCTGCTCGGCCGGTTGGCTGGGGCCCAGCACAGCTCCGGAATTCCAGCGCTAACGCCGTCGGGATGCTGCGATCCGTGGACCCGGGAAGCTACATGCTGCTTGGATGAGGGGAGGGTGGGAGGAAGGCCTGCCCCTCCTCCCCTTTGTCCAAATTACGTGTGGCTTTCATCTTCGTGAGGTCCTTCCTTCCTCAGACTAGCTCTGGAAGAAGAAAAAGAGGAGTTGGAGACCTTCAACTAGCAGCTGTAGAAAGGAGCAACCTCACAATTTCATGCTATTACTCCAAAGCTGGCACTACCCGTGCTAACAGATAGTCAACTAGTCAGCACAGTCAACTATGACAAAATAGACATCTCCAGCTCCTCTGCCTATCAGTAAGCTCACTTCCCAGCTTCCTCCAACGCTTCCCACTGCTAGAAAATACTTCACTCCTTTAACTGGCAGAGCAAGAAAAGGCTCTCATCTGAGCTCTGCTCTCCTTGGTGGCCCTTACTTGATCCAGAGGCAACGCTGATGATTTTTGTGGCGTCAGATCTTCTCGAGACATGGTTGCTGTAGGCATCTTCGGGAAAGGAACTTGAGCCTGATGCATTTGCATTCTGTAGTCAGGTTTAATGGAGAGAGTTTTAGCACATTAACATCAAGGATAAACCCCATCTACCTGGATGAATGCAAACATGCACCACTCACACAGAAGCACTGAAACAGACTTCAAAACAAGGCTAACTTCCACTTCAGTTAGCTACTCCCTCCACTATGAATAGATGCAACAAAATTCTTGCAAAGAAAATGGTCAGAGACCTTTTGATTAAGAGATGCACAACACCAGACGACACATTAACAAAATACCATCAGATAAAACAAAGCCCTGGTGTGGGAATGGAACGGACAAGCTAACAGGTCTCCATGATAGCTAATATTACTTGTTTTAAAAAGCTGCAGTAAGACTCTGCAGCTCCCAGAAAGGTTTAACCATCTGTTAGCCCTCCATAGTACCTGAGACTTCAGTCTGGGCCTTTCAAGGATACCGAACACACGCTGCTACCCAGGCATCGCTCCCTCCCATCTCACCTTCTCACAGAAAACATGCTCTTACCCCGATGGTCTATACAAGTCCTGGGGTGGCCCCCCCATGCCACCTCCACTGCCTCTCTGCTCCATCAGCAAGGCCTGAAAGTGACCTATGTTCTCCTCCCGGCAGCGGTACAGGGGTCCCTCCTGAGAGAGGCCATTAGCTTGGCCAGGGGCTGGATGATGAGACAGGTGGGCATTCATGGGTGATCCGTACGTCCTGGGCTGGAAATGACCGGCGGGATGCCGGGATGTGTAGGGAGAGCCAGTCTGCAGCATCATCCCGTGGGGAGGGAAAGCTGATGGCCCAAATCCCATTCCCGAACCCAGGTGAGGTGGGGGAGCTCCATAGAGAAACTCTCCTGCTGCCACCGAGCTTTGCCTCTTCGTGGCTGCGTTGTGGTTGTCCAAATCTAGGAATTCTTTGGGACTCTCCGGCCGCTCCTGGGATTCCTCAGACTTCTCATCTTCAGGCCCCAGATCCTGCCCGTCGCTTGGAGAAACCTCTTTGGCACTCGCTACGTCCATGCGGTTGGGAGAAGCCAGGGCAGCACTCAGTGCCTCGCAGCCCTGCAAGCTGCTCACATTCCCCCGGTCAGAGAAAGGGGGTCTGGCCAGGGGTGGGTGGCCGCTGGGGCTGGCCTGGGGGTGAAGAGGCCTCTGCCAGTCCGAGTAGCCCTGCGGACAGGCGTAGTAGGGTGGCCGCTGGTAGTGGTGGTATGAAGGTTGAGGCTGGGGCTGGTAGGGGTAGGGCATGCCCTGGTGGGGCCGATAGCGAGGGAAGACCCCGGGATGGGCACTGCTTGGCTGGAAGCCCCGTGCAGGAAAATGCTGCGGGTGGGACACTGGGGGAGGCTTCCCACCCATCACTGGGCTGAACCCTTGCAGCCCCGGGTTGATGTGATAACGAGCAGCTGAATTCGGGTATTCCAGACCCGGCATGTAGAGAGGGTGGAACTGGTTGGGGGCAGCTCCCACGGTGCCAGCATCCATGGTGGGAAGGCTGGTGCCCTGCCCCATGCAAGGCACGGCAGCTTCGGGCAGAGCCTTCCCTCCACCGCAGAGGGGCTTCTCCATCAGGCTGGCAGCCAACCCCTTGCTCTCTGCCGGCCCTTCGCCCGCTGCCCCGTTTTCAGACACGGGTCCTCCTCGCTCAGGGGTGGATGCCAGGTCCCTCATGCACCCCTGGGCAGCTGGGCCGGCAAAGCTGCTCTCGGCCGGCCACGTGCCCTTGCTCTGGTTGGCCTTCAGATCACTCTTCAGGCCGGAGCCATCTCCCTCCCCATCTGGGGGCAGGTTGCGCCGGGCACACTCCATGGGCAGGGGGGGCTTGGGATGAGGTAGGAGTTTGGCGTAGGCCCTGTCGGGAATGCCGATGCACTGAGCCTTCTCCTCCACGCCGGCCAGTGGCTCCACTGGAAAGAGAGGGTGTAAATGTCAGGTGCTGGTCTTGTTTTGGAAGGCAGCCCTCCTGAACCCACACCCATGCCCACCCAAAGTGGATTTGCCAAAAAATAATTCCTCTCAGCTGAGTCAGATATGCCAAAACAACCTCCCAGGGCCCACTTTTGGCAGAGAGAACAGCAGCCTCATTCATGATGGGTTTCTCTTCTCTATGGCTGCTGACACAAAACCACAGCAAAAACCTGAGGGGTGGCTCTGACACATCCTCAACATTTGGTTGGAGAAAGTACCCCAAGGTGCTGAACTGTGCAAAAGGAAGGGGAGTGACTTTCTAAAGCCACAAAGATGGTTCCATTAGAGATTTTAAAGTGCTTCAAAGCCTAAAATACCTCATCCCCTACTCAACTCTATTCACACCATGGCCAGAGCACAGCACGAGGATAAATGTGAACTCTGTGGGGCTGCAGCTTTCCTCTCACAGCCAATGGAAAGCTCTTCTTTCACAGATCCTCAGAAATCCCAAAGGGCATTTTTGCAAAGCTGGGCAATCTTTTAAGAGCTTGTTCTTTCAAAAGAGCTCTTTTCAATACTACTCATGAGGTTGCACACCTCTCAGGGAAAGATGGCATATGTGAACTGAGTCCTTATGATTTCCATTAAGATACAACCCTACTGTAGAGAGCAAATCACCATCAGAGTAACATGGCACACATGGCTTTGGTCTGACAGATGGGCATGCAGAGGCTGCCTCATAGAAAGGCTGCACTAGAAAATACTGCATGTTCGCCACGAGAGTGAGCTCAAAGCTGGGGCTTTTTTGATTTCAGGTTGTATTGCCCTTTCTGGGCCACAAACCCTGCTTGCCTGCAGTTGGGCAAGAGCACTGCCACATACCAAGGCACTGTGAAGCCAATCACAGCCACGTTTTAACCAACTATGATTTGGAGATCACAAGAAGGCTGAGGTTGTAATGGACCTTAAAGATCATAGATCATCCAACCCCCTGCCATGGGCTGGCTGCTCCCCACCAGTGCAGGCTGCCCAAGACCCCATCTAACCTGGCCTTGAACAGCTCCAAGGATGGGGCATCCACAGCTTCTCTGGGCAGCTGTGCCAGGGACTCACCACCCTGACTAAAGAATTATTTCCTAATATTTAACCTAAGTATCCTATCTTTTAATTTAAAGCCATTCCCCCTTGTCCTATTCACTATCAGACTGCATAAAAAACTCGAAGATGCGGCCACTCTGCTCTGAAATCACCCAGTGTTCTCTCCCAGTCTCTGTTCTATATCCAGCACAGCTAAATGATAATGAGTTTTAAGCAATGCCACACAAGGAAAGAGTTTCCTCTTACTTTAAGGCACACAAGGCATTGATAAAAATACAAGGTTTTTGATCTCTAGTTTACCAGCTAGAATTAATGAAATATTTGTTTTTGATCTCTAGGGTTTTTTGATCTCTACTTTAGGTTTAAGGTTTTTTTGATCTCTAGATTACCAGCTAGAGTGAATGAAATTCCACTAGAAAGAAACTCGTGGTGGCACATATGACACATTGCCATCCCATCTCAACTGACATGGCTGCTCAGCGCCTTGCTGGCACTCCTCCTCTGTGAAGATATTGAGACATTAAGCTCATGAGGCAGATGTGCATTTCAGAGAAGTCACACTGACAGACACTCAAAGAAGTGTATTTAAACCATTTACGCACACTACATTTACTCTCCTAACTCTTTGCAGACTCAATTTTTATATTAAATCCAAGTGAGCTGTAAGAAGCATCACACACTGTGCTTTGCATTTGCACCCAAAGGCAAACTGATAACTTGCAGGTATAACTGGCAAGGAGGGGATCTCTGGCAGGCTACAGGAAGATGAAAAATCTTAGGAAAACTTCAGTGATGGCTGGAGCAGGAAATGTATAAAATATATAAAAGAAAAAGTATGTATACAAATGATGTGCCCCACAGCTATTTGATCAGTAATTTAATTCTTTTCTTGAACAAAACTCGCTTTTGCTGCTGAGCCTCTGCCAGTGTTTAAAATGGACTCTGGTGAGTCTGAAAAAAAAAAAACACCAAAAAACTTCCCTCCTCTTTAGTGGTGCAAATCTGAATAAAACCACATCTACAGATACAGGCTTTGTGCGTCAGCAACACAACTAAGGTTGGTACACCAAGACTTCAGAGCAGTAGAGCTACTCTTTGTGAATGCCCATCCACTGGAAACAGCTCCTTGCTCCCCATAGGCACAAAAAACATAGAATCATTTGAGTTGGAAGAGACCTCTAAAGGTCATCTAGTCCCACTTCCCTGCAACAAACAGAGACATCTACAGCTAGAAGGACCCATGAGGCTGCATCCTCTACATCCAGAGTCCCTGGCAGTAGCAAAGTCAGACAAAAAGCTTCTATGTGGCCTCTGGTCAGCCATGGGGAGTTACCTTGGTTGCTCTCCGGCTCCATGGTCTGATCCTGTGAGCTCCCATTCCCAACGACAGGCTTTGGGGGTGGCATGCCAGTGGAGGCAGCGTGAGCCAGCTGGGGAAAGGGCCCGGGAAGGTGCGGCGGGGGCGGCTGGCGAGGGTGGTAAGGCACGCCTGGCGGGCACACACGGGATGACAGCTGCTGCATGGCGATCATCTCTGGGCTGTCCATCATGGAGTCCCCACCCTGGCACCCTCTTTGAACCTGAGGCGGTCCCCCAAAAAGAGCGGCTGGTGGCTGCGGCATTCTCTGGCTGGCGGTTTTCCCAGGTGGTCTGATATACCCTGAGGGAGGCACCCCGTGAGGTAGAAAGTTTGATTGCTCAGTCCACTGGCTGGGAGGCAGAGGTGCCCGTATGGCCCGGGGCTCCATCATATGGCCGATGGCACGGGGCTGGAGCGAGGGCGCTGGCCCCAGGGGTGCCTTCTCCTCTGGCCCCACCGCACTCTGGCCGCTGGCTCCATGGCTGCCATTCCACAAGGCAGGGTGCCCACGGTTCAGGTACTTGTAGGGTCGGTACATGTGTCCTGGTGGCATCTCGGAACCTTCTGGCGGCCTCACTGGAGGCCCGTTGTGCCTGGGAGGAAGGAATCCCTGCTGGAACTGCGCTGCTGAGTAGACGGCGTCAGGAGGGGGTCCACTCATGCACCCAAGCTGCAAGGCGCTGGGACGGGGTCCAAGACCAGCAATGTGGGTCGGCCCTGCACACACCTGCTTCTCGGGAGTGGCCAGCCTGTGCCCTCGGTGCTCGCTCAGTCCCACGGCAGGCTGGGGAAGGAAAGAGAGTGGCTGAGTATCAGTTGGAGGAAGGTGGGTAAGCACCATCACCGGTGCGTTCTGAAGAGAGGCACCAAGGAGAGCAGAGGGGATCTGCAAAGCGCCTTTGCTTTATTACTACCAAAACAGACAGCAGCGTTTGTAGAAACTATGGTGGTTTTTCTTTGTTGTTGTTGGCTTTTTTTGTTTGTTTTTCCTCCATTTGTTTGTTTGTTTTTACCTGCATGGCAAAGTGCTGGTGCTGTTGAACCGGGTCTCCAGGATGGGGCTCTGGCACTCGCGGTGAGCCATAAAGTTTCGTTGGATCTGATCCACGCAGGGGTCCAAACGTTCCTGGTACGGCTGGTCTCTGGGGGACGAGGAGGCGTGCGGGAGGGAGAAATAAAACCATTTGTGAAATGCAAAAAGGCAGCAGAACAGCTTCAAGCATGGACAAGTCAAGATCTAAAGAACCATACAGAAAGCAGATGGACTTTTTGTAGATACCATGAAAAACCCATAGGCTCTCTCATGAGATGACACAGTTCCCCAGTCTCTCTCTTTTGTGTCCCTAGGCTCAAGCTGTGGTACACTCACACACCTCCCAGCTATTTAGGAGCAAACAAGAAGACTGGAGGGGACAGGGTTCCTCTCCTTGGAGCAAACCACAGGAGCACATAAGTAGAATGGCAGGGAATGTGCTGGATTTCTTTCACAAGAATAGCTGGCTCCAGCTCTCCTACTGGCTTTCACTGTCTGCATCACAAGAACGGCCCTAAAACATTATTTAATTTCTAGCTAAAAAGAGAGGGGTATCTTGGTATCAGAGGAGCAGCTGTCACACTGCACCACAAGACATCACTGTTTAAAAAAGGAAAAGACAGTGAAGGATGGGTAAGGAGCAGCCCATAGAACAGGCAGAACAGGTGGTCCTCAGAGAAGAAACATCAGGCTAAAGGGAGGTCACTGCTACAGCCCAGGGTGGCCTTGTGTGTGGTTTTGTTTACAGCCTTTATGAATACTCAAAGCACGAAATGCAGAAGTACGCAGATGGCACAAAGTTACCAGGCATCTGTAAACAATTGAGACAAAAGAAGGCTGGCTTGCTCAGCATCATAAACTGGAGGTTAAAAGAGAAAACGTGACTACTTTACATGCACATGGAGTACCTCTCCAAAGAGAAAATAGGAGTGGGGGAGCTGAGGCTGACCAAGCATATGTGGGTACTTGCTGACATAGAATGTTACAAGACCATCCTAACTACTGTGGCAGCAATGTGGAAAAGCCTTCAGTTACAGAAGTAGCTACTCTTCTAGCCTCAACATACTGTCTTAACAGTAACTATTTTCTGTCCAGTTTCCTCAATCAACTACATGAAGACCTGGTAAGACTGAACTGTTTCAGGTTAAATTTAAGGGCTAAAATGTTTCAGTTTGAGAAATCACAGCTCCGACCCTCAAATCTCTGTGAAAAGATCCTTGCTGTATTCCACAGAATTTTGTTCTCTTTTCCCTTCCTGCCTCCACAGGCTTGATCGATAAAAACCATCCGAAACCACCCCTTACCATCTGGCCAGGATGTGGCACAGGGCTGGGCATGCCACCGTACTGCAGCGAGCGGGGGAAACCTCTCCCATTGGAAGGGCCCACTTCTCGAGGAGGCTGCATGGCATTTCCACTTGGATCCTCTGCAGAGGATGAGGAGAAGGAGGAAGACGAGGAGGAAGAGGAAGAAGCAGGAGCCCTAGAAGTAGCTCGATACGGTGGAGGTTTCCCTCCGTTTTCCAGGCGTTGCTGCCTCTTGCCTGGTCCCTCTGAGTCTCGTGACCGAGTCCAAACATTGCCACCACTGGAGCGGCCAGTCCGCCGGCTCCTCTTCTCCCGCCTCCCGTCTTCTCTGATCCAGAACTCCTCATCCGTGTCTCCATCTTCCCCAGGGAAGTGCTTCATCATTGCTCGGTGGAAACATCTCTCCAAATTGTAAGCCATCTTGGTATATTCTGCCACGAAAAAAATCCAGCAATGTCAGGGACAGAGACTTTTAGAGAAGAACTGTTCAGCAATGCTGGACTTTTCTTATTTTCCAGCCAAATTACCTCCACAAAGTCTTTCGGAGAAACACTTCCGTTTCTATCTAGCTGACTTTGGTTTATATTCTTAAACTTGATAAGCAGTGCAGCATCAGATTTGTTCAGTAACCCCACCAGAGGACAGGCACACAGGCATGACAAAGTACCGCTAGCGGCACGGCTTGCACAGTCAGCATTAACCTAATGTCCCAGAATAGTGCCAAGAATTACATTATGATGGACACCACCTCTGCTTGCAGAGATGTGTGACCTGCACAGTTAGCCAGCAGTGCTGAGAGAAGAAATGTTAACTTCCAAAGATATCCGATTATCTTTAGAGGCTTTTCTTGGACTGGTTCAAATCTCTGCTATATGCTACAAGACAGAGAAAAATCAGCAAAGACACTTTCTCCACTTTCAGCTTTTAAAGCATTTGCTGACCACGACAAAAAAGCTATTACAAATATCAGTGTCATAATCGTGTCACTTCCATGGTACAGTTCTGCTCAGGGGGGGCACCTACATTTCATTGGAATGGATAAGAATAAAAAAAGACGTGTGAGAGGTGTCAGTGACACCTTTGTAGCAAATAAGTTTCCAGTTGTTTCTGTTGAAGTAGCCTAGAAGTTCCTTGGGAAACAAAGCTCTCCCAGCAGCAGCACAGGAATGCTTTTACTTGGGGCCCACAGTGACAAGCTAAAGAGCTCGAACTAGTTCCAATTTGAAGACAGTCTGCAGTGATGACCCACCATATGGGAACTGATTTCTTACCTAAGCAACATGCAGAATTTTAATTGGCATGGCAATTAAACCCAGAGTTTCCCATTTGTGAACTCATGTTATTCATTCAATAGCCAAGGAAGCTAAACAAAAAAGATGTATTTTCTATCCCAAAGTCTCATTTCTCAGATTTCTGCATTACTCTGCAAACATTGAGGACTGACCAGACTCCTCTGCTCTTTAAAGTACATGTTAGATAGTAAGAGACAAAGAAGCACAGAAACATACGCAGGCACACAAAGGAACAACCTTGCAAAAAAAACAAAAACACAAAACAACAAAACAAAACAGATTTTGTATGTTCCATCTTCATTATCTACCAACATATGAGTTCCATTGTGCCAGCCCACCAATTAGCATGACAATTGTGCTGAAAACCTGTCTAATCCCTGGGCTTTATTACTCAGGAGCTCCTACTCTTTCTTCCAGACTCTCAAAAATACCCTGGAAGAAAATAGACATAAATCCAGTTGTGGTGAGTAGGGAAAGATCAATACTTGTTTGGACTCAGCACTGCAAATAGATGAACTTAACATCTTACTGCTCTTACCACTGCCTTCACCATTGTACTTAAGACAGTTCCTGAACATGGTCTTCATATCGCCCACAAATTCTTCCTTGGTGCAGTACTGACCTCCATTCAACTTCTTCTCCATGCTAGAGATGTCCATGGGGGCCTGAAATGCAACAAAGCTTCCCTTGAGTTACAGTGAGTGCAGTGGGACTTGCAATGTTGCATAAATTACAAGCTTCTTCACAGAAAGGCATGAAGAGCAGAGACTCTCATCATGCATTTCCTAGACCCAAAGGAACCCCTGCAATTTGACTTTGAGGATTACACAGCCCACAGAACTTCAAAGCACAAATAAATAATTGCACCTCAGTCAACAAAGAGCATCAGCCAGGCAAGCTGTATTGTCTTCCCTACCTTAATGATCTGGTAGTAGTTGGGAGCATATGATTCATCAACAGGTTCCAAGAAAGGCCAAGAATCCTTGTGAGCCTTTACCACATCTAGAACTGGTAGTCACAAAAGACAGGCAATTGTTAGACACACATGCCCAGGGGAGTCATTCAAAGAAGAAAAGTGGGACAGGATGACTAACCTTTATACATGGCTGTGAACTCATCATCCAGTTCAAAGCTGTAATTGAAAAAAAAAAACAAACAACAGTGAATACAGACTTAGGACACACAAGGCATTTCCTTTTACCTCATCTTCCCTTCCACACCACACGCAGTGCCATGATGTTAACAGGCTTCATCACAAACACTCCTCTAGCATGGAACAAATCCAGATGTTTCTCAGCTTATTCCTTGCAGCTCTCCAACCTCATTTCTCCCTCCTCATTTCTGTGAATGATCACACTCCTCCCCTCCCTACAAATGCCCCACTGCACAGGTGTACTACAGGCACAGCTGCATACTCACAGATCCTTGGCCCTTCGTTCTTCCCTGGTAGGGGAACTGGGATCCAAGTGGGAAAGCTCAGGTGGGAGCTCCTTCCCCTGTGCCAGCAGCCAGGCCCGCTCTTCACGAAGCTTCCTCCTCCTGGCTCGTTCTGCAGCAGGAAGGGAAAATGAGCAAAGAAGCCATTCAGCACTACTTGCCAACAGTGTCTTGCAGGGAAAAGTCAGGCAGCTCCTGTGGCTTTCAAGAGCTCCACTGAAATGTTCTTTCAGCAAAGAAGCTGAGGAACTGATAGAATACCATGCAACACAAACACATCTCTTCAGTTTTTGTTGACAATGCCATCAAAAATTTTGGCATGATACTGTGATGCAGATGCTCTCTTAGCCAACCTCCAGAAAAGTTCCTGAAGACGGCGTGGTACAAAGAGAGAAGTTCAAAGCACAGACTGAGGCACAGATCAGTTCAATGGAAAGAGTTGGCTTGTTAAGTTACCATCCTACAGCTGTTCACTGCTACTCCCATGCTGTCAAGAAGGAGCAATTATTCCTCAGCCACATGAACTCAAGGCAGCTGGTTTTGCACTGAGGATGATAAAGAGCAGTGCTGAAGGATGAATGAAGTTCTCCCATCTGGGTAGCAATGAGTAGCTGGGGTCAATAATATTTTCCATCACCAGAGCTAGCTTTGGGAAGATTGTTCAGGTGGGCCTTCACTGCCTGGGCAAGTAAACCACCATGCTGGAAAGCCATTGAGACAGGTTAGGTTTAAGAGGTGAAAGACAGGAAGAGGCAATACTAGTAATATAATCTGTGGTTTGCAACCAGACAGCTGGCTAACAGACTGCTTCATAATATATAGTTTATGGACTCTTATGAGCCTCATTTCCTTTTTGTTAAAGCAAATCTGAATTCATTTGACTTGCTAAACACCTGCAATTGTATCAACCTTCTGCTTAAGCAGAACTTTCTGCAAAAATACTCAAAGAGAGATGATACAGAAAAAAACACTCCAGAAAACAGGCCACAGCTGGGGCACCTGCTCTGGTGGAAGGGTATAAATATTCTCTCTTACTCCACCATAAGAAAGCTTGAGATGGAGAGCAGGCAGACAAGAAAACTAGAAGTGGGCATCTCCAGAATAGCTCTATCTGTATTTCCTTACAGTCCTTACTCTGACATTAGAGTGACCGCTTCCATAGACATTCTGGTGCTAAATATAAAGGTTTACATGTTCTTCCTGTAGATACTGAGGAAAACGTCCTTCTCCCTGAAAAGAAGTTGACAGTCATAGCTGTGTCCCATCAAAAAAACGCAATGGATTTCTCTATTGGGAAGAAACCAGAGATGTCACAGTAACACACTGACATGACCACCATTAGCATCACTGCAAGTCACGGCTTCACTTGAGGAACAAGTCCTTCATCTTAATGCATATTCTGACAAGATAACAGGTGTTCAGAAATAGCTACAAGGGAGATACTTACAGAGAAATCCATGACCAGATATATCAAAGACTAGTTAAAAAAGAAGTCCATATTTCCCATAACCAGACTGTGGGTTGCTCTGAAGATGAAAGGACAGGACTTGCATCTACAATGTCCTACAGAATCTATCAGCATCTTTTATACTATGTAATGAGAAGAAGTCCAACATCAAACTACAGTTAGCAGAGATTAGCAGAGTCAAGCACAGTTCAATACCACATGCTTCTTTGGTAAAACTGACATCACTTAGATGGCATTACTATGGATGCCAAAGTGAACAAGCTGAGAAATATGTATGGCAATGACCTGGGCAGCAAAAGGAGAATTTCCTGGCAACAGCAACCAAGAGGTAAGGTCACGTAGATTTTAGAAATCCATCAGTACCCATCAGGGACCCAATACAATAAACTTGACAGGAATTGCTATGTGCTACCCTGCTACAGCTCAGGCCCCTGCAGTACAGGAAGATTACACAGCATGTTAAAGGTACAGCTCACCGTAATTGTTTTAATGGGTCGAGATCTACTCATCAAGTATCAAAAGCTAAGTAATGCCCTAAAAAGTACCTCAGACAGCTAGCAAGTCATGTACGTGAGAGGTAACGTTTGAGCAGCATCTGTGAAGAGAACTGGAAAACTCTAACATTCTGTTCTGGTAGAAATCTAGAAAACTGCTTTAACTCAAAGTCAGGAAAGTCCAGATGGGCCCAGCAGGAGGGTCACTAAATGGGGTGTGTGTTGGAGTGAGGGGAAGTGAAATCCCAGACTAGAAAGAGGAAAGCCATCTGAAAACAGGCACAGAGTCCAAAAACGAGAGCCAGGTGAAGTGCTGATGAAGTCTCAAAGAGCACAGACATTCCATTCTGTGTTTCATATCACCCCTCTACAGAAGATCTTGCAAAATCGCTTGGGATTTAACAAAAGAAGGCAAAACACAATAAAATCCTTGTTACTCTCAGTCAGGGGATGTCCAGTTTTAAAAAGTCTGAGCCAAGCAAAACAAATGACTTCATTTTCAAATGACTTTCTGTTCATCATAAGAACTACCACAGTGCTATGCTAATGGAGGGGGTGCTTGACAATAAGGAAAGATGGTTAAGAAGCCAAAGTTTTTCCTGGAAAGCTGCCGTTTCTAGGGATGAAAAACACTGACATGATTTAACTGAACAAATGATTTAAATAATCTTTCCAAACAACTTTTGCATCACTTTAGAAGTGGACTTCTCTTGACTCAGCCTAAACTGACTGGGGAAAAAGTTTGAACTGAACTGAAAGAAACTGTTCAAATGAAAATAAAAGTATGCCAGTCAAAGAAAGCACTAATTAATACAAAATGGCTTAAAACAATTTACTGACCAGCCCCATGCCAGTTTTTTGACTGGCTCTGGTACATTCACATCAGATGACACAGTGCTTGTGTTTACCCAAAAACTGACACAGCTTATAAGAAAACAAGCCCAGCTCTGAATATCACATTTGTCTTTGCAGATCTTCAGGATCTTCAAGATTAATTTTGTCTATACAGGTAAAGAATTAAAGCACAAAGAATATGCAATATGCCAAGGTGAAACAGATGTCTGTGGCAGATCAGGAAGCTGGATGACTCTGAATTTAGAGCCCCAGATTAGCCAGGACTGGCAACCAGAAATATATGAAGGCCAAGTAAGTAATTGGATTCTCAAAGGGCTAGAAAGTAAGCAGGTAAAAGAAGCTATTCTTAGATAACATCTGGTCTGCTATCAAACATCTGGTAGCAAACTGTTTCATCTTGGAAAGTTTATGGGGTTTGCATGAACTTTTTTTTTCCCTTCCCCTTCTGATTCTTTATCAATTTAAAGACTCACAGTACTGATACTGTTATGCAGCATGAGAACAGTTTCATGAAGACGTTGTGTTTCCCTAGAGCTTCAACAGCCCAGCCAGTCACTGTGGCACAGCAGAAAAAAACTGAAGTTATCACTTGCCAGTGCTCAGTTTAGCCTGGTCCTCTCACCTTAAGTTTTCTAGCTAATGAGGGCAGTAGGAACATGAAACTACTATTCTTGCTACTCCCATGTCATCCCTTTCCATTTTGTCCTGAAAGGAGTCCTTTCGTCATGCAGCAGACCAAAGGGACAAATGGCTGTTCAGCAAGAGTAAAGTCAGCTAATCCGGCACACAGAGAAATACATGAGGACCACAGCAGGAAGATGGAAGGAGGAAGCAGAGGAACAATATGAATGGTGGGAGAAAATGAGTATAACTCAAAGGTAGAAGACAAAACTGAAGGGCACATAAGATAACAGTCATCAACACAGAGATGGAGGATGAGGCAAAAAGAAACTACTGTCAGACCAATTTGTCTGAGCCAAGTCCAAGAAAAGACATCTCCATTAGCATGCCTGGCAGGGGAGGAACGCAAATGGTAGATCTTAATTCAAGGCTTTGGTCTCAGCTTCGAAATCTCCCAGCTCTGCTTCACACTGCACGTACCTTCCACTGCTTTGACCTTCTCCTCCATCTCTCTCTTTCTCTCCTCCTTTAGCAGCTGCTCCTGCTCCCTTTTCTGCACCGCTATAAGGATTTGGCGCTCCTCTTCTTCCTCTCTGCGCCTCTGCTTCTCCACTGAACTGAGCACATTTGGGTTTACCTGTGACAGAACAGTGCACAACAAAAATGTAATGCATTGGCTTATTCAGGTCTGAGCAGAGGCAGGTTTACTTTGAGCAAGTACTAGGCACAGTGAATGCTGGAACGACAACAAAAAGATTTGCACATGTGAATTCTCAGATGAAAAGCAACACGCAAAGGAAAGTTACTTGTCAAGCAATGAAACCCTACTGACCCAAGGAGAAAGGAAGGAGAAGTAATTGGTTAGACAAACTGCTGCTCCATCAGAGATGTATCTTTCGGATTTCCCTTCTGGGCAAAGAATCCTGGCTGTTGATATCTCTATTTAACACCTTCTACTCTTTCCATTAACCGAGTCTCGAGCTGCAAGAACAAGCAGTAAAAACTACTCTGCTGAACCTGGCTCTATCATAAAACACACAGTACTTGGGACAGAAAAAGAGACCAGTATGGCCTTACATCAAGGTACTCCTTGTGTTTCAAACTGTATTTCTGTATGCTAATCTGCCCCAAACTAGCTCTTGCTCATTTATTTGGGCAGTTTTTTTTCTACTGAGTCCCCTGGCCAGCATTCTCATTCAAGTACGCCTGGTTCTTTATTGCACTACTTCCTTACCTCCTCATGCCCAGCAGGCTGTAAGGCTGTGTTTGATCCCACTTAAGACTGCACACTTCCCAGACCAGGAATTGCCTGCTCCTATTTCTCCAATAAAGTGCAAAGTATGTATACCACAGTGTGGAATAACCTTTATTGCTTTAATTTAATTAAACGACAAATGAATCAGTCAACCACTCTTTGACTTATGCAAGATCAAGGTAAGTGTGCCTGATAAGCATGGAATGCCTACTAGAAAAGAACAACGTGCATAGTTTTGTTCACCTTCATTTTCAGTGACTAACCAGCAACTATCACTTAGGCAGAAGGCATTTCCTGAGGATTAGCAATCAGCTGGAGTTCCCTGGCTGGTGCTCAGACCATCAACCTCCCCAAGCCTATTATAATCCCCAGAAAAAAATCTGGCACCATGGTTACTATTTTGTTCTTGTTTCATTATCTAGAAGAGAAACCCCCAAGTGTCTTGGTAAATGCCCAGAAAAGTTATCTGTTTTACCACACATTCATTCCCTCTCTGCCTCTCCTTCTCCTGTAGGCTGCTACCCTATAGTATCCCCATGTAGATCTCCACAATGAGCATTCACATGTTATTTCCATGTCCCCAGTAGAAATACATCAAGATAATTATGCTTCTACCACAAGCAGCTACAGAAAGAAGCCTCCAGTATGAGATTCTTCACAATATCAGGACCTTAGCCTGCATTTAGGGGCAGACTGGACAGCACAAACACCTAGTCTGTGCTGACCTTTTTAGGCAAAACTCACAGCAGGATCTCATCACCGGGGAACTCTGCCTATGTTCTTCTCCTTTTTAGATTCTGCCAGCTATTAGCAATTAACGCTTGCACTAATTTCCTAGGGAAACTGTTCTGTGAACCCCAGCTTGTTTAGGTTAGCCACGTTCTCCTCACTTTCAGTCCAAAGTGAATTTTTCATCCTCTCATTCCATCCAATTATGCCTAATTACGCTCCTCAGTGTTGGCATAAATGTTCCTCTTCTTCAGCCACATTCCAGTGTTTATGGGCTTCCTCAGACACTTGCACAAAACTTCTGTGTTTCTGTACCTAGCTTAAATGTTTCTGCATAAAGCAATCCTTCCAGCTCCCTAATCATTCCTGTTGTATTTCTCAGATGCTTTCACCTCCCCATCAATAAGTAAACACCAGGATGCCCAGTACTGGCACTGGTACATCAACTACAAGAGATTAAGAACTTACAGAATTAGGTCTTGCATTTTCACTTTCTATTCTTTTCACCTCTTTCTCAACCATTCTACTATCCTACCCTCTACTCATACACTGCACATATCTTTTCAGCTCATCCTGACAGTCTTGAAAGAGTTTTCTTCTAAATTTCTTGTCCAATCCTTAAATTATAATAGAAACAAAAAACAAAACAACAAAAAAAAACCCTTTGTGTTCTGCAGCCATTAGGAAGAGAAAGAGGAGAGCAGAAACCAGCCACCAGAAGTCAGCACAGTAAAGATTTAATTGAGGATGTGACCATCAGCCTTTAGGTTCTCTAGCCTGTAGACCTAAGCCAGCCTGGCATGCCACACTGATTTGAGCAGGTGGTGCACAGATAAGGCCTCCTCCTCCACTAGATGCATACAGCATCCATCATTCAATACCTACAGAAACATGAACACAACATCCAAGTAGCAGTGGTGAAACCAGGACCTCTCTGAGCCTGCTGGGTGCATTGAGCACTCTAAGCTGTAAAGGCACAACACAGAATCCACACCACATTCCAGATCAACCCACCACAAATGTGGCATTCACACAGCAGGGGGACAATGTCAGGCAAAGCAGACGATGCCATCCTAACAGATCTCATAAGAGAAGAGATGACAAACTCAGTCTAGAAGGTATCTAAGGCTGCAGCAGATGCCCACAGTCACAGCACGTGCTCCCCTGTAGATCTTGCAGTAGTAGAGCAGCAGTGGCAATGCTGGGATGGGCTCTTTGAGACACTGCAGATGCAGAAATAGCTTCATTTCCAGAGGGACCTACTGCCTGCTGCCCCATTTACACCCATTGGAGCTGACTGGGCTCATATCTCAGAGTTAAAAAAAAAAATATATATATATGAGAAAACAAAGCCAAATAAAATTAGACAGGAGGTCCCAAACTCATACTAGGTGTGACAGACCTACTGGCAAGACAATCACAAGAAACTAACACAAGTTAAGCCTTCTTCTTGAAAGAAAAGGTGGAAAAGGGCATTTCTCTTGGCTTAATACTCAAGTGAAAACAACAACCCACACATCTGTGACCATGGCATCACCACCTCCTTCCCTCCGCCAGAGAGCACTCCAGGACACAACATTGCTGCCTCCCCCAGACCCCAAAAGGGCAAGTTTTCTATCTTTTCCTTTGCTTTCAGACAGTGGGTATCAGACTTCAGGAGGAACCAGAGGCACAGATGCCCCCAGCACTTTGCCCTTCAAACCCTCTCTGCTCCGATTTCTGCTGCACTGCCCTAATGAGGGTGCTGCTCAGGCAACTCTTTAATGAGGAGCTAATCTGAACCACCTGTTGAGAAACCCCCGCAGGATTAGGAGCCTATGGAGCAGTTGTATCTTGGACAAACGCGGCATCCACTTCGTGGAGCTGGGAGGAGGGGGTTACCCCCACAAGGGACCTGAGCTTTTCTCCTCAAAGTTTGCCTGCTGCCCACCCCTTGCTCAGCCAGCAAACCATCAGACATGCTGGCACCTTCCCTCCCTCCCTGCAGCACACACAACTGCCACATCCCTCGCTGTCTGGAGATTCACCACCCTGGTGCTGCCTGGCTCGCTGCTCCCCAGCACGGCAGGAGCTGGGAGGGCCCCCGCTCACTGGAAAACGTTTCACTGGCCCACAGGCAGCAATTAACAACCCTCTGCAGCCGCAGACCTGGAGCACCTGCGGTACTGATTAGCATCATTCAGGCTCCATGTGTTTCCCACTCCCCTTCTCCACTGGGATTTCTGCTGCCTGTGAACAAACACGTGGCCCTGCGTTTCCTGGATGGGGGGCTTTGCAGAGAGCAATGCTGGCCCCAAACTGACCATCACCAGGGTCTTATTTTCCCCTCTGCAGGTTTTTATCTGCAGCATGATGAGAGGCTCTTCCTTCCTTTATGTATTCTAAGTAATCATATTTATTGTGGGGAGCTGTACTTTCTCCTTTGTTTTGCAGGAAACACTGACATACGTGGAATATTCCCTGCCATTCAATTTCCCAGCATTTGATAGCTTTCTGGGACAAAACACCAGATAACTGTGCTTTCATTACATCTGCAGTGAGGGATTATGCCACAGCCTGATAGAACCAAGCCACTTTTTTCCTCCAAAGCTAATCCTGTGTTGCTTGACCGATTTCTCTGGGCAGCAGTTGCCAGTTCAAAGACCCCCCATCTCCGCCGTACCGTGCTCCTGGCTGTGCCAACGTGACTGTTGGGAGCTGAATGGTGAACTGAATTGGAAAACTGATCTACGTTAAAAATAACCCCAACCAAAGAAAAAAGGTTATATTTAACTCCAGTCGTTTTCCTGGGTCTGGTTCACTGCACAGACACACAAGCAGCAGTGCCGTGCCATCAACGGGGCGGAGGAGATGAGGGTGAGGAGGCACGGATAGAGCTGCTTGAGCTGGTCTGACAAGCGCTTCTTTAAACAGCCTAAATTGTGATTTTTGTTTCCATCTGATTCCCCCTAATTCAGCTCTGTGCTGCATCAAGTCCTTGTCTCTCTCCGCACTATCTACACCCTCATGTGTTTGCAGCCTCACGTTTTTCCCTTGGCTGAATTTCTGTCATTTCCCTTTGTAAGCCAGTTCTTCCAGCCCTCTCATCCTTCTTCAACTTTTCTTTGAACTGCCTCGAATGTGCCAGCACTTTCATTGAAGTGGAATTCCCCAGGCTGAGCGCAGATTTCCATATGCAGCTGCACCAGCGTCTGCAGCAAGGCCGGTTACCTCTGCGATCCAGAGGGCAGCACCTCCCTGCTCACCATAGAAACCCTGAGTGTCAGCCTGCGTTTGACCGGCATTACCACCCATCTTTCTTTCAGCACGAGCACTTTTCAAACGGCTCCTTCCCACTGAATAGCGATGCTGTGGTTTATTTTTTCCCCCAGGAGGCATCTGCTCTCGCCTCCCTCCGTTGTCCTCCCCCTCACACCCCCCCTCACCTCCTGCTTGATTGGTTTGATGGGCTGATGGTCAGACATCCACCTGGGAGAAAACTCTGTCCGCTGTAGACGCTTCTCCTGAAACAGGGTTGAGAATTGAGGGAAAGAAAAAGAGAGTGGAGGAAATTAGGGCACATCAGTGACAGTGGCAGGAGAAACTCTGGGGGAGAGAAGTGACCATGAAATCCCTGTTAGCTTTACAAAGGTAGCAAACACGCTGAACTCAGTCCAAGAGTACCATGCTGACTGCAGAGCCCGTTTTACAAAGCCTTCCAGCTGAAGGATCCCACTTCTATTCTGACCCATCTGAAAACATTCCTTTAACGGACAGTACCCATCAGAGTCTGAAGGCTCTGACATACTATTTCAAGCAGACTTAAAGAGGACGGCCAAAGCAGCAACTGCCCCTGCAGTAGAGCCAGCAGAGAAACTGCAGTAAAAGTGAAATCAGAGGCAGTTTGCATAGAAAAGCCAGGCAGTAAATCGCAGCAGTTCAAAGCAGACAGATTCCCTGCTAGCAAGAAAGGGACACAGAACACAGCTGAAGACAGTAACCCCTTCAGCCATCCTACCAATGCTGATGTGCAATCATGAATCAGATCTCTAGCCCTGCCACTTCATCAGGGGGAGTCTTTCTCCCTGTAGATAAGCTAGACAGCCCCTATATCCGGGGCGCTTGCAGTCTGGAGGTGGGAGCAGGATGGGATGTTGTCTGCACAGTCAGCTCTCCTTCTGTCAGCAAACGTCCGTGCTCTTGGAAGTGGCCAGACAGAGGTAAACAGGATGTTATGCCTCCTCACCTTCTGTGCAATCATGTTGCAGATCTCCGGCAGGAAGTCTTCACTCAAGAGTTTGTAGAGCTGCCGCTCTCTAAGGGAAGTCCTCTCTCTGAAGCTCTCGGTGACCTGCCTCCATTCCTCTTCCGTCTGGCACAGCAGCCACCATGTCCCACGGCCTGGCCCTTGGGACCCTTCAACAGCATGCAAGAACGTTATCTCCACAGCAGTTATGACTAAGAACTTTTACCCCTTCTCTTCTCCTACTCTCAGGGCTTGGGAAGAGCAAAAGACACTGTTCAGGGTCACTGCTAAGGGAAACATGCTCTAGCAGGGTAAGCACCATCAATGAGCACAAAAAGTCACTGCTGTAGACCCAAAACTCTTGCCCCACTGGAAGTACTGTTACCTCCCCTAGTGACACTGCAAGTGATGCCAAGACAGGGGAATGACACAGGTGAAGAAGTACTGGTAGCGTGGCACTCTCCAGTTTCAGTTCTGACATACCAGAGGAAAGGATTTAATTTGTTTCTGGTAACGGAGGCTGTCAGCCAGAGCAGGACATAGAGTAATGCAAATGCTTGATTTAGTCTGGCAGCAGAATAAAAACACTGGAAATGAATGTTATTTGAAATAAGCCAACATTTTTTTTAATTTTTTTTTTTAGTGCTGCAAACCTTTGCTGCGGTGAATGAAACCTCCCATTCTACCCAAATGAAACGTTTTGTTTGCAGGCACTTGAAAGAACTGAAGAGGAAGTGAAGGACGGGGTTCATCGGGCTGCCAGATGAGGGGGAAGTTGCAGAAGTTCACATCCCATCCCTGCTTGATCCAGCGTCAGATCTGAAGCAGATCTCCCACCGCTCTGAAGCATGTCCCAACTACCAAAACATTCGGGACCGTTCTGCTTTGTGTGAAACATTTGAATATTAATGGTGAAGGAAAGGCTCTCACACAGTGGTTGGAACACCCACCTGGAAAGAGGCAATGCTGTTCCTGCTGCACAAATGTTTACTCAGAGCAGAGAAGCCTCATGGGTTGCAACTTGCATGTTTGTGCCCAAGGATGCTCTCTAGGCAGAGTTGGTGGACTGCTTTTGGGGAGGGGGAGGATTGGCTCAAATCCTTTTGGGCTGAGGAGCTTTCAAGAAAACCCAGGCTAATGACTGGCTACTGGAAAAAAAGCAACAGTTGCCGCCCCACCATAAGATGTCATGCAGCTTCTCACTGCATTTTCAAACAGATTAACAATGAAAAAATAAAAATATGCAAAAACCAGAGCCTCTTACTCTCTGAACCTGACCTTGGTCCCTATGTGGTTTTGAACTGTCAGCAGCTCCCATATGCAAGCTATCAATCAGGTTCCCCTAGGAAGGCTGGGGAGCTGTAGCCTCCCCCTGATCCCCTGCCCTTGGTCACACACCTCAACTCCATGGCAGCTCCAGGTCACAGGCCAGCACACAGCTGAACTCACCATCAGCTGCAGCTCACGTTCATGTAACTGGGATGGCAAAGGAGCAACTTCACACTTACTTTCCATCACTCTGGCTTTGTGATGCTGTCTCTTTGAGCCAAAGGAGGCAGAGGAGGACTGAAGACTGTGATACCTCAAGCTATTGCAGCCAACCCTACTGGGGCTTACTTGCGTGCTGCCCCCAAGTCTGCCCCCTCTATTTCCCTTCCCTTGCCAGCTGCCTGTGGCCGATTGGCTTCAAAAGCAGCCAGGACCAATGCACTGCTTTGTGCCACCAGAAGATTACTCCGCAGCTAAAGTGGCACAATTTGCCAGAAAACAACGATCTGATAAAACCCACAGTGTCTCATGCATGTAGCTTCAGCTCTGTCTCTTGACTCCAGAGCAGCAGCCAGGAAATCTGAGCACAAAAGCAGAAGGGAATGAGGCACGGTAAGACAATGCCACAGTTGCCTTTTATTGTGGTGGAATAGGCAGGCTGAGCCTGTGAGTTATGTGGAAGCCTAGGGATTCTCATGTATGACAAATGAGCCCAGGTCCCCTCAGACTCAGTTGCACATGATGTTGCCAACTCTCTTTTTCTGCTTGCCTCATTAACCCTTAGGTAGGTATCTCCCAGTCAGCACTTAAGAGCACTGAGCTCAGTCACCAACAGCCCCCAGGAGGGAAAGGTGAGGAGAATCAGGGAGGTCCTCCCCTGTCTTGGCATCACCGACCTCGCTCTCTTCCCAGTCCGTGCATGTGGCACGAAAGAAAAAAATGTGCTTGCTACAAACAGGGGCTTGCATTCAGCTCACCCCTGGAGAGGCAAAGGGCCGTTCACAGCCCGTTTCCATCAACTTGAGTGAGAAGGTAGGCCCCTAAGGCCTCATGTAACCCAATAAGTTACATCTCTTCATCCCAAGCTAATCCACAATAAGATAGGAAGCAGTCAGGTGCTCAGGCTCCCAGCTGCAAGGCAGCCTGTAACGCTAACCCTCCTTCCAGACTTAGTCAGACCACTGACAGACAGACTCTCCCTTTCCCAAGAAAGGCATCTCCACAGGCTTTGATAATTTAAAAGCTGTGTTAGCTGATCATATCAACTGTGACCCCACAAAAATCTCTTTACCATTTCTTATCTGAGTCTCACGGATTAGCAAGTTCTCTTCTGCCTTCTCCCTACCAAAAAGAAAGAGAAGGAGTTATACAATAAATGCATTACTTCACATCACTGAAACACTGCTTCTGAAGAGAAGAATGAGGTTGCAGCAATGATTCAATGCAGAGCAAAACCACGGAAAAAAACCTACTCTTTTTAAATACATATGTTTATGGACACACACATACATATCTACACATATATACATTTACGACAGCTTTGAAAAATTTGAAGAAGTGAGGGATGCAGGGCAGTATTTCAATACTCAAGGGAAGTACCCCAAAATATGTACGGACTCAAGTGGCTAAGATTTTGGCTTCAAGCGCTGCGCAGTGAGTCAATGTACGCCTTATCAAGAGCATATCCCCTAACACTGCACAGAGGAACTGCATTAGAAGTGAGGCAGCTGGAAGAGCGATACCCAGTGTTTCACCAAGCTTGGCTTCCAGCTCAGTCAGAATTTTCTTTG
This sequence comes from Tympanuchus pallidicinctus, assembly GCF_026119805.1. Classification (NCBI taxonomy): domain Eukaryota; kingdom Metazoa; phylum Chordata; class Aves; order Galliformes; family Phasianidae; genus Tympanuchus; species Tympanuchus pallidicinctus. The sequence goes on from NW_026294802.1 coordinate 2,860,909, forward strand.
GAAAGTGATCAAAGCATCCACCAAGCCTGAGCTTGCTTCACTTCAGAGATGCACTGAAATTATGGTTGCATGACATATACATACTTACCAGAGGAACCCCAGAAGCACATTATATTATTAATTGCAAGAAGTATCAGAGAGACTTTCCTCTGGGAACACATGCATCCCACATCTCTTGCAGGAACCTTTCCATACCTCAGCAAATTTTCCTCCAGTAGTTTTTTCCGCTTTGGGGGTCGCCCTCGTCTCTTGCCTGTTTTCCCAGGAACGTTTGGAGTATTTGTCTGTCCCCCACATCCCCTGCAGAATGGCAAAAACACCATGAAATATTTGCTGAGCACGGGAACTGTGGCTGGCGGGGACAGAGAAAGGCAGGGATATTGGAACAGCTGTGAAGAACCAAAGCAAAGGAGGGATTAAATCAGAGCAGCCACAGGACGGAGAGGAAAAGAAGATGAGGGTTTCCCCCTTGCTGAGAGCTTGCTCTGGGAGCCGCCGGCACAGCGCGGGGCAGCCAGCAAGGAATGTGGTGGGGCGGGCGGCATCGCTCAGCAGCAGGCTCTGCTGGTGCCACAAAGGCTGCAGGCTGGCTCCGGCACATTGTGCCACACAGGACAGCTCGCAGTCTGCTTGGCAACTTCGTGCTTGCCCCGTGCTGCTGCAGCCCTGCATTCCCAGCCACCCCCTCCCGTGACAACAGCAGTCAGGCGGATCCCCCTCCGGCCAGGCTGGCTGCGCTGTCCCCCTCCCACCACGCCCTGGGCATAGGGGCATTTGAGTATCCGTTACCTGTCTGGAGCCAGCTCTCCGTTGGTTTTCGCCTGCACTGGGTCCTCCTTGTACATCCGTGTGCCATAGAAATACCAGTACAGAGCCCCGCTGCTGTCTTCACCCAGCGGCTCCACACGGAGGCTGTCAGCGTCCAAGCCCTGCACCCACGGGGAGCCCCCCGCCAGACGGTGACAAGTTGAAAAGCAGCCACACTGTCACACAAAACATGATGACACCCCTCCGCAAACACCTCCCTCCTTCCCACCATGCCACAACAGCAGTACAGCTGCTCCTCCGGGTCGATCTGGGAAAATGTTACTCCTGGGGGGAAGGCGACGTTCGCTCTCCGTCCAGGGAGGGATTGAGATTGGCATCTCTAATTTGAATGGCCTCTCTCGTTTTAACATTTCATCTCTGGTGCTCCTGACAGCGAAGGTCTAATTAGTGCTGGCGACAGCCATGCACAGCCTTGAGAAGCTCCCTCCCCCTCTTCACCACCCTTCCCCCATCCCCCAATGCACTTCAGTCCTATCCTTTCATCTCACACCATCCCTCAGCAACACAGCCCCAGCTTGCCCAGCCCCGCCACTGCAGTTGGAGCATCTCCAAATTCAGTCATCTCAGAAAGAGTAGCTAATGAAGCCAACTTGCTTGGTGACTTTTATGTTACAAGCACATCCCCATAGAGCAAGAGCCTCAGGAGTAGTCCTACGTCATTGACTTGGATCCTCTGCAGGGTGAGAGCTGGGGAACAAGATGTGGAACTGCTGACACATAGCACTGCCACCAAGAGTCTGGCCTCAAAATATCCTTCCCAAAAAGATTCCCTAATCTGGCCCACAGCCAGGCCATTTCCTCTGTCCCCACATTCCCACTGCCCAGCGTACCTTGAGGAGGTCAAAGACATCATCTGCATCGAGCCGGTAGTCACAGAGGCGGTGCAGGATCTCGACTCGGGTGCGCAGTGGTAGCTCCTGAAAGGTGGACTCTCGCAAGGGGTTGGGTTTCCCTTCCTCCAGCTCCCAGCGGTAGTTGATGATGTCCTCCAGGTAGCTGTGAAATGTCTGGGATCTAACCAAGGAAACAAACGCCCACACATAATGTAGTTTGCCACGCCAGAAACACCTGGAACAATCAAACAGCTCTTCACCTTGCCACTCGCTCCTCATATCTGCCATCGCTAAGCCAAGCTCCTCTCTCTGCCCCTTCTATAGTTTTCTATGCACTGGTTCAGTGGCTTGAAACTTTAGTAGCTGACCATCTCCACCACCACTATTTCCTCTCCACTTTGCCACCGTACACCTCCTATATTCCTGTTGTGGGCCCTCTTCTCTTCTCCCTTGCACTCCGAGGTGCCTCCTTTTCCCACCCATCCAACTCTTCCAGTTGCTCTGGAGTACACCCACAGGGCCCAGCCAACACACAGGACCTGTCGTGCAGCAAAGCATACTTGCTCCCAACAGGGGTAAAGTGTGCTTTCGGAGTGAGGGTTCAGACCATTGCATTCTCTTCCCTAGTCTGCCAGATGATCAAATCGAACATTTGAGTTCTTCTTAAACACTACCCCTAGAATGATCTTCCTCATTTGCTAGCTGGGCCACATTAAATCCCCCTTTCTTTGCCAGCAGCTCACCACATAATCCAAGGAAATGCATTTCTTACCCTCATCTGTTGAGGATAAATGTTCCTATCTGACACAGACTGCTGGTGGAACTTAAAGCTAAAAGAGCTCCTGGCTATATTTTAAGGAGAGCTTATTCTGACTGCTGAAAATTTAAGGAGAGGGTATGAAAAAAATGGCTGGTGAGGCCATGTGCCCCTACATACAACATTTTCTCGAGATCTATCTATATCAATTTGACATCCGAGACTTTCCAGTCTTTCTTAGTCTGCAAGCACTGAGTCCTGAGCATAGAGAAGGGGATCTCCCCCTCCCGCACCCCGGCCATTCCTGCACACACGGGAAGTCCATATGCCGGCAAGAACACCACTGGGTACACACTCCCACCAGCTCTCAAAAAGGCAGCTCAACTTGATAGGTTTTTGGCACAAACTCATTGCTCTATATGATTAATGGAACTGTGCCAGCATTACAGAATTGCATTTGCCCGAGAAATTTCTAACTACCACAAAAGCCATTATTTTTAAGCACGAGACAGAGGAGCAGGATCCAAGTGAAAGACTGTTAGAAGTCAATAAGAAGCTACCTATTAGACAGGGCGACTTAACGCACTTGGTAAAGACTGGACTTCTTTACAACAACCATGATGGGACAATGACTGCAAGAACAAGGAAACAGATGCCACATGATTCCACCTGGCAGTGTTTCCCTTCCTCCTCAGATGGAGAGAAATTGATGTTTTGCTCCTCACCAGCCTGCAGATTGCTCCCCACCAGCCTGCCTCTTTCTGACGTCAAATGGAAGCTGACCTCTCAGAGCCAACTCCTTTCACCGGATGAATTTTATCAGTCTCCTGGTTGTATTTAACAACAGATGCTTGAATACACCCAGATCTAATGCCTTCTGCAGCCTAGAGGCTGTTTCCTCTGCATGACACAAGCAGATCACTGGTCTTTCCAATCTGAGTGTAATTGTTTTGCCTCACTAACATCAGCAGTCAAACATATGCAACTTGAGAAGTTCCCTACACGTATGATGTTTAGTTAACACAATGAAGAACTGCTCTGTGAAGTGATTTCTGTCTCGAGTACTAATTACAGTATATAAAATACTGAAAGTATGCTTTTTCTCTGAAATTCTCAAGCACCATGCATTTACCCTAAGTAGCTGTGCATTCCCACAATGTCTTCCTCATTATACTCCAACCCAACTTTCAGCAATGACTTCAAGTTGGCAAGAAGCGTGGTATTAGATTCAACTTTATAGCCTTTTTTGTGTTTGAGGGTGCTCTTTGATCACACAAAGTTTAAATACTTGATATTTACAAAAGCCATCAGATACATATGTATGTATTTAAAAAATACATGCATTTTAAATACATCTATGTATTAAAAAACAAAACAAACAAACAAAAAAACAAAGAAGAAGAAAAAGATTCAACTCAAGCTCTCAGAATAGAAGCAGTGACTAGAATATCCTCTTCTGAATGCAGACCAACACCTATATTCAGACGTTAAGTCCATCGTGGAAGCATTTAAGCTTTCCAAAAGCATCTGAGTTCAAGGCATAAGATTATTTCATTACCTTTGATATAGATGATCTGTCTATTTACAGTAAAACTGACCAAAATACCTCCACATTTTTCCCAGGATCCTAGTTGTGACATAGGATGCCTGGAAGAAGCAGCAAAGGGAACAGAATTTTGACCTGTTAGCCTTCTGGCTGATTTTTTCTTCCACCAAAAAAGAGGGACAGATACTCTTACTACTCACATGAGCTCATTGATTTTGCTTTACCATTTTAGTTACTCTCAAAGAAAACTGATCCAGGAAGCCCTGCAATTCCAAAAGATCATCTGAAATCTTTGTCTATGTAACTCTCATTCTCTCTGGGGACTGGCTCTGTTGACTTATCCAATTTGGTTTGAGTTTGACTTTCACATAAGTGGCTAACACTAGAAATTTCCGCCATCCACTCAGTGTCCAATACATTACAAGCTCTGTTCTCAAGAGTACTCTGAGTTCCTACCCCCATCAATTTTCAAAGACGGCTACTGTGCATTTGTCGCTTTGAATAAGGATAGAAATGAGAACCAGAGATGGGAACCAGATGTCTCAGGGCATTCCCAATCACTCTCAATCTTACCCAATTTATATTTTCCCTCTTCAAGAGGTCTGGCTTCTTTTCTCCAGACAAACATGGGGTGCTCGTCTTCAACCTATCTGCCACACCTATGGTCCCCACTTGGCTGGTCTCCATTAAATCTCCCTTTGAAAAAAGGTTCTGAAACAGATCCCTTGGATTGAACGAGAAAATCTACAGAGAGCATAGCCAACTGTGAGACCTCACACCTTGGAGTTCTTCCCCATTAAGACATAAATGCTTCAGACTAATCATTTAGCAGTAGCTATAAAATCAGAACCCAAGAATCAGAGAGACAAGGTCCTGGAGAGGAACGGCCTGGATGCAGTTGTCAAATACCTTTCTTTACAGCTCTAAATAAGACAGAGACACATCTGCATGCTTGGCAGTCCTAGGGCGTCTCTGCTGCAGTTGAGAATCTCCAAAAACCTTTCTTGTAGGCAAGAAGAAGGCAGGGAGATCACTGAGTTGAGATAGAGATACCTCTTCTTCCAAGCTTCTCAGCATCACCGAGACTTGTAACAGCACTCAACCAACAGAAGCAACGTTAAGTGACAAACGTCCTTTCTTTTCTCTAAAAATAACATGTGGGAGTGAATCGATGCGCAGACACATTCTGTTTCAGGACAAGTATCCAAAGGAAAATCAGCTCTTCACTGAAAGTAAGCTGGGGCTCCTAGAAACTGTTTAAGAGAGAGCCCATGGCACACAGTGATTGTCACCATTTCTCACCCTTCTCCCTTCCACTGCCACGCAGCAAAAGCTTCTCCCATACAGTTCATTAGCAAAAGAAAACTGTTGTAGAAATCACCTACAAAAGGTCAGAAGAGTTAATTACCTTAGAGCACTCTGAGACTGTGAAACTTCTTCCTTCCCACAGTAAGTCTTCTTCCCCATCCCACCTTCACTAGCTGCAGCACCTTTAACATTTCAGAAAACCAAGGCAGTTTCCCTCACTTGTTATAATATCTCTGCTCTGAAGCTGCCACTCAACATGCAAAGCAATTTGGATAGCTGTAGTGGGGAAGTGGTGGTATAATACATGACTATCTACACGATATGTCCCAAGTGGATGCAGCTGATTTCTCTCATGAGCCCAATGTAATTTTTCATCCCTGACTGTGCTCTGAACCCCCCTGGGCTGCTGTCAGAGGTCCCTACCTTTTTTTGCAATGATTAGCAAAGAGGTCAAGCTGAATTGTACCTGTGGTTGAAAATTTTAATCATACCTCATGGACCTCTGTGCACATAAAAAGAAATCTGGGGCACAGGGAAGGACGTGACCTAGCACATCAGTGTCAAAGGGGAGAAATAACTGCAGACAATCCACAAGAGTACTAGCGAGGCTTTGGCTCAAGTTGCCTGTGATCTTTAGCAGCAGCTGCAAAAAAATCAGGGCATAAAGACGGCACGAGCAAGTCTAAGGAGGGGCTCCCCCCAACATGGGTATCAGCGTCCAGAACAGTCGGAGAAATTATACACCCCCAGAGAGCCCAGCGCTGCAGCTCAGCCATCTGCCTGGAGGTTTCTCCAGGAAATGGGAGCTGAGCACTCCATCCTCCACCCGGCCATCCCAATCCTGCAGTCTGCCACTGCTGGGGCTCATCCCGCTCCCCAAGGCACCCTTCCCATTGCCTGGGGTTTTGATGCGTTGGGCAACGCTTTGCTGTCAGAAAGACAGTGAGGACAGTTGTGGAGCAAGCCCCTTCCCAGTGCATACATGCTTCCTGCAGAGCTGCCTTTGGACACTGCCAAAGGACAGAGTAAACATTTCACAGGGCTGACGTGATGCAGAGAAAAATTAATTTGGAGCTCCTGGTGAGCTCAGCTGGGAGAAGATAGCTGCCCCCACGGACCCCAGCCCCAAGGGAACCCTGTAGGGCAAACTCAATGTGAAATCTCTTTTGAGTGAATCCAATAAGAGTAGGGCTAGAAATACACACCTACACTTATTTGTTTGGTTTGTTGTTTTTGTTTTAAATCCTCATCTCAAAAGGAAGCAGAGCCACTTGTGCTTTTTAGTTTTAAAGTCTCCAGAGTACATCAAATCTTGGCTGGGAAACTGTAAACAAAATCAAGCCAAAAAAAAAAAAAAAAAAAGAAAGCAAAAACAAACACTGATTCAGTAAGAGAGTCCTTGTGTCAATCTGCACTTCCCGCAGGCAGGGTGCCATGGCCCAAGTATGGAATTACTGTCACAGCATACTTCCCTATGCGGTCAACTGCTGCCAACTTTGTTACAAGCTCCCCCTCACCACTCCAATTAAAACAACAACAACAACAACAAAACTTTAAAAAAAGCACACACAAAAACCCCAAGCCTGTGAGAGTAAATATTGGATTAAAAGAAACATTAGGATAAGGAGTTGGAAACACTGGAGACAAAAATCTCTCACCGATGCTCAGATACTGCTGGCACACATAGATAAGCCTTGTGAAAGTTCAGATGCTGAATAATTGCCAGGACCACTAGCTAGGATATCTATCGCGTTGACAGGGTTCTAAGTCTCCTTCCATTTAATTTGCAAAATGCAATGGGAGAGTAAATACTGGAACACACTTAAGCTACAAGGGCTGGTAAAATGGTAAGCCTGACCTACATCTTATCCCAGAGAGTGCATTCTGCACCCAAAATTAAAACCAAGGACCCTGACCAAACCAGAGGATGACAGACAGCATGAACAATTATAGACCTCCTCCAACACTGAGGACATCTTCAAAGTAGTCTGTGAGAAGGAAAAGGAAAGCAAGACTGGGAGAGCTCAATTTTTTCCCCCCAAAGAATATTTAAGCAGGAACAGAATTACTCTTGTATTTCCTTTTGCAGAGTTAGCCAGTAAGAAAAATAACAGAAGTGATATCTCTATCTGGTAAAAGCTTTAAAAGCTGAAAAAGACTTGGATTGTCTCAGCCACCCACCATAACTGTTGCATTTACAAGAGGAAAATAGACTTTTTGGGCATCTAATTCATAGTGAACAGGATTATTTTAATTTTTTTTTGCCTCTGTGATCTCTCAGTTAAAAGAAACAAGAAAAATCAAGGTCTCATCAGAACAGATGTTTTATCATGGAATTAATTTTATGGACTGAAGATATTTCACCTTATGGGCTGGCACCTTTTAAGTTCTGAATTGGCAAGAAGGCACCAGCTTGGTGTTGAGAGTCACTCAGGTGCTAATGAGAGCATTAATTGACAGATGGCATTCAAGATATTTCCCCCCGCACAGAAGACAGCTTCTTTGCTGTAGCAGAGATCAGGAAAGCTTAATTCTTAACAGGCACACAATGCTTCGGCACAAAGGCAAGCCCAGTAGAAGGTAATGGGAAGGATTCAGGGTTTGCTGGGATGACCTCAGTCAAACATCATTAACAGGGTCAGGAGAAGCAAAGCCTATTTCAGAAGAAAAAATAATGTAAGGGCCCCCATGATCAATCTATCCCGGCTTGTCAGAAAGAGAAAGCTTAGGCTGACCTCAGAAGCAATATGAGTTAGTACTACCAGCCTGACCTTGAGCTCTCATGTAACAATGGAGACTTTTTTTTTTACTGTATTAATGAGCTTTCTTATCTGTGGCGGGGGAGGAAGGCTTATGGACCAGCTTGCACTTTACCTTCAAACCACTTACCTTACTCAGAAACTCAGTCAGGCACGATGCAGGGGGAAAAAAAAAGACACTACCTCATCCATTGGGGATGAAAGAAAGGGTCAGATTGGAATATTGCCTATTTCTTTCCAAGCCCTCTGTGCGCGTCTCACTCAGAAGGTGTGCAAGCCAACACGAAGCGTGTATTCTTCAGACCGTGGGCCAACTTGTGATCAGCCTGGCAGAAGCTCAAGGGCAACAAGCACCTTGAAAGGCCTCCCCTCTGAGCACTTCACTGCAGCAGAGCAAAATGACCGAGGAGCAGGAGATCCGTGAATCATGACCTCAAGCTTTAACGCCCATGTTTTGTTTCCAATCCAGCCAGCAGCTTCCTGCGTTGCTGGTGGGGACTGACCTTGAATTCCAGCCAGGACCAGTCATGAGGGAAGAAGTAACTCCTAGCCTCACCGAATTGGTGACAGCAAGCTCTTTGCAGAGCCCTGGGAGAGAGGAAACAAACTCCTAGCCTTGCCCTGCTTTTCCTTGTTATCGTACCATGAGAAAACCAGCTGACCTACATGGGGCTACAAAGGAAAGGAGGACATTTTACATTAATGGACCCTGAATAAGACCATAAAACAGGAAAAATAAAAAAATTGGACAGACCTCCAGAGTGAAGTTCATACTCCCACAGTTAGAAAGAGAGCAAAGATTGCTGGCATGGGAGTCCAACACTATGCACATACAGGCTTGCCTGCTTTGCTTCACTTTCAGCTAGAACAAGTTTTCTGAATGCAGGCACTGCCCAAACCCCAAGCAATTCTATGGTGTACTTGTGTGGCCATTCAGGAGTGTTGGTAGTGAAGAAGAGGAAAAAGAAAATAGAAGAATCAAAGTGCTCTGATCTCTATCTTCACCTTTGCATGAGTGACATGGCAAGACATTCTTTCTACTTTACAGCCATGGTTTTATTTGAAACCAAAAGAACAAAAAATAGCCAGTTAGTAAAAAGTGTTCTGGTCAAACTGCTGGACTGAGCAGCCTGAAACACAAGTCATGGGAGATTTCCACATCCCTAAAAGATACAGCTAAGACTCTCAGAGAAGTTGAGGACAGCAGAGTAAAGTCAGCACCCCAGAAATTCCTGTTCCCTACCACTCACTTGCCCATCCTACAACTTTCTCCAGAGCTCAAATGTGGCACTGAGACCACCAGAACAAACAGGCTGAAGAAATGCTTAGTGGAGACAACAGGATTCTGGCATAGTTTAGGGCCTTTCCTCCAACATAGTAACACAAAGTTAGGACAGGAGGTTCTCCAGCAGAAGGGCTACTTGATCTTACAAAAGAAATCTAATTGGCAGTGTCGGATACAACAGAATCTACCATCCTCCCAGCTGAATTCCTAAACTGCTTGTGTTCAAGACTGGATATCAGGAAAAGGTTCTGCACCAGAGGGCGGTGGGCATGGAACAGGCTCCCCAAGGCAGTGGCCAGAGACCCAAGCTGCTGGAGTCCAAGGAGCGTCTGGACAGAGCTCATCAGACATATGGTCTGATTTTTGGTGGTGCCATGCGGAGCTACAAGTCAGATTTGATTATCGTTATGGGTCCCTTCCAACTTGGAATATTCTGTGATTCTAGGAGAAGACTTAGCTCAGAGAAACCAAGGCTGTCAGTAGCTAAGAGCATTCCAGTCCTGCTCTGCATCTTCTTCCATCTTACCTTGAGCAATCTTCCATGGAATAAACATTGGAGAAGCTGGAAGGTGAGCTGGCAGACATGCTGTATCCCACAGAGAAGCAGAATAGGAACAGCTATGGAGCGAGGCAATGTCTCCAGGGAGGCTGAGAGAATGGAGAGCTGATGTGGGCTGTCTAGTCTAATAAGGGATCGCACCACAGGAGCATGTGCTGGCTTGACAGAAGCAAGTGCAGCCACTTAACCTGGACATGACAGCAGAAGTGGGAGTGTTGCTTTGCTACCCCAAAAAAAGGGAGCACAAAGGAAGAAGGAGAAGCCACAAGGTCACCACAGCTGCTTACCCTTCCAGGAAGGTTCCAGGTCTGCATGCGCAGACTTCTCACCCTAGCAATGACAGAAAAACTGGAAACCAGGCAAGTTTTCACCTTGGGCTCTTTAGTGCTACAGTCACCAATGCATGGATTAGATGGAGATGCCCTTTCACCCGCTGAGAGCCAATGTGTGCTGCCTTCTGTCTCATATAGGCTCATTTCCCTCATGTGAGAACCATGAGGCAGTAGGTCTGCTCCCTCAAAGAGGAAGCCAAATGTAAGAAATGAACTCACCTCACGAGCCAATATGGCAATAGGGCATACTTTAGCTTTCTTCAGCTGCCCATAGTCCATGCTTTTCCCGTGATTCTGTCTTTTTTATCTAGCAGTCGCCCTTTGCTCAACATAACAGCTGAGAGTGACTTGTTTGTTGTTTTGCTGAGAGAAGACAGAAAAGAAGAAGAGATACTGGAACTGATAGAGCGCTGTCCCGTATCAGCCAGGTCTGAAAAGGCTCTTTCCTTTGGCTGGCAAATGCTGGGGACAGTCAGGAGTGCTGAGATAAGTGTCTATTTGATCTTCTCTCCCCCATTCACCCTGGGTTTCTCACTGTTTTATGTTCACAAACCGCCAAGGCAGCTAATCAGTGCTCTGTGACCCCTGTTAATTGGGCTGTGAGAGAGAAAGGCAGGACTGGCAGGAGAAATCACACATACCTGTTACTTTGAACTGTCTTGCCATTTTCCATCTCCCTGCTTGCAGCAGCTCCAAGCACCCTTCTGTGAGCCAGGGCTTCTCTATTGTCATCACCAGCCCCAGAAACAGCAGGAGAGGCCACAAGTGTTATGTATAGTTGTCCTACCTCTAGCACCTCAAGGTACATGGAGACAACAAAGAGGAATGCTGCATCTTCAACCTAACTCCTTCCACGTGAGAAGGCAAAAGTGATTTTTGATGAAGGAAATACAATCCAAAGGCAGTGATGACCTTTCTTCCTATATGCCAACCAGTTCCTGTCTTTATCTGCCTCCTTGTTGCTCTATCTCCACTACAAAAACAAGAAAATAAGCAGATGCCCAGCATTCAGTTCTCTGTCTCAATAGAACAGCAGCCTAATTGGCCAAGTAAGCTGGAGAAAGCAAGCAGTTGGTGTGAAGATGTAAAGTGCTGAAGGACAGAAGGGTTGGGTTTGTCACGTCTGGTGGGTTACTTGAAGGATGAGGAATACATGTATGGCTAATTACATACACACTGGCTGCATTTGAGCTTTAGGCAGGAACAGGGGTTGTCTGCGTGTTTTTGTTTGATTAGAGAAGGGAACAAATAAGAATATGAACAGCAACAAAACCAGAGCAGCCAGAAACATCCCAAATAGCTGAAAGTGTACGGTGGCAAAGGAAGAAAAGTCCTGGGTGTGATAGGGATGAGGACAAGGATGCATATGCTGCCCAGACAAAGTAACAGAATATTAATGACAAGATAAAACTTACTTAAAACATAACTCTTCTTCACTGCCAGCTCAACTCTCTGCTCAGCTGAGTTTCCATGAAGGGAAATTTATGCTCTCAGTACAAACAAAATTTTGGTCAAGAGGTACAGTCAACAGGAACTCTCTCCCCCATTACCGATGCTGCAATTCAACTGAAAACTTATAATTGCAAATCAATGGTTTTGCATAACTGGGATAAAAGGGAGAAAGAAAACTAATTTTGCTGGAAGATCCTGAAACCTCACTGTGGTGAGCACATAGTTGTTGCTAAGTAAATATGTGAAGACATATGTGAATCAAAGTAGAAATGTTTACAAGGAGGTAATTTGGGACAATTTTAAAAATCTTTTTTCCCACCCCCCCTTAATTGTAGTACTGCATAAATATTATTGATTTGTGCTATCTTCCACAAGTATTCCTGAGTTTGATTCAGGTTGACCATGTTCAAACCAAAGGTGTGTTGAAACTCACCTGCTCAGCTTTGCCATATTAACCCCACAGATACTGTGTACTCCACAGCTTATCCAGTTTCACCAAAAGGTGCAGTAATGAATCAGTTGCCTTCAAATGTGAGGTACAAGCCAGAAGATGAGCAAGGAGAGGTTTAAACTCCAAGTGGAAATTATTCTCAAACTATTCTCAACAACAACCACTACGCATTTGCCTACCACCACATTGAAACATGCTCCAGCATGGGCCCAGGAAAGTAGATAATATTGAAGCTTTTTTTTTTTTGTCTTCATGCCTAAAAATACAAATCTCATTTCCTTGAGATACAGTTGAAATTCTAAACTAGGCATCTGGAAAGGTCTACGAATCTTCAGAAAACTCCTGGAAGGATGGTCTGTCAGATATCCTGCTTGAGTGGGAAGACGACTTGAGCGTCTGCCAAGCAATGAATGGTTTCTGCTTCTTTATCAGGGGCTGCACTAAGAGCAAATATCATTCCTGGAAATGAGTGCTGGACGTTATAAAATAACTGTTTCCAAAAAAGTCTGTAAATTGATGGAGGCAGAATACTGAATAACGTGGGATGATCACTTTGGTGCCCAGTTCTTCAGTCACAGGGGAGACAAGACGCACACCCCCAACAGTGTCAGATGCTCTTTACCATCCTTGAAGAATCGATCTGTTTAGCCAAGGGAGCCCAAGAAAGAGGCAGTGCCAGTTACTGAAGTTTTACCCAGAAAGGAAGGTAGAGTTGGTAACAGTGTGGTACCATCCTGCACTATGTTCAAGGTGGAAGAGTACCAGAAAATGACATTTCACCCAAGCCCCTGCAGAAGGTTAATGATAGATAGAACAGAAAAATTTTCTGCATCATGCCTGAAGGAAGCTTGGTGTCCAGGTGGCATGTAATTCTGAGGGAATTCTCAAGGGAAAAGTCTAATTGTATGCCATTCCTCATCGTGTGATGACATTGATCTTGGCTGAGAAAGGGCCAGGGAAAATGGTTTTCATTAAGCAATGAACTCCCTGGAAGGCTAGCAAATAGGGCTGGAGAGCTGAGGAGAGTCAGAACTCAATGCTTCCTTACCCAAAGAGATCCATCACTGCAGCTAGACTGGGAACATAATTTTTCCCTGACAGCATGCTAAGTAAAGTGGAAGGAATCTCCTGAGACTCCAAAGTGCACTTTTCTGCCAGGCTCAAAATCAGAAAAACACACCACAGAATGTCAAGAGGAAGAAGAGATGTCCAGAGGCTCAGTATCAACACCAGGATGTGTGCTGAAGGTACTGGTGCACATGCTGGTACCCACGATTAGGAAGGTAAGCAATGCAGTGTCATGATGACCAGCACTGAGATCAGAACACAGGTGCACTAGGCAGAGAATACACTAATCTGTAGGACACAGCTGGTCTCCTGGTGAAACATTAGATCACCAAGAGAAGATTAAGCAGCACTGATGCCAAACTGGAGACTTTACAAGCACAGCAGCAGGCAGTAGGCTTGATGACACTGACAGACTTAATGGATCAGTAAATTATGTCACTCTTTGGATGCAACTGAAAAGCAAGGAACCAAGGTTCTCCTCAGAGCATACGCTCACAAGGCAATAAATCTGAGACACACCAATTCCCAGGGTTAGTTTTAGAGCTTAAGGAGCAGTTTCGAGGCCTCAAAACAAAACTATCCTGGACACTTCTGATCACAGCTCAACAAAGGGAGATGCCTTCCTTTCACAGATAGGAGGCTGGATTTATTAAAAGGAGTCAGATAAAGCTGGAAGCAAAGTGATGATCCTGAAAGGCCCTGATGAGCAGGTGAAAGAGAAACTCCTCCAATCACAGCACAGACGGTTGCCTCCCATCACTGACGGTTGCCTCCCAGCACCCTTCAGGAATCTGGAATGCTGCATTCTTCTCCACTCAGCTCTTTCCACCTCAGGCTTATCAGGCATTGAGGATGGGAATCATTCCTAGGCATAATGATGCCACAGCACAGACAGCTTTCGAAGCCTGGGGGCTTCTGCATTGCTACTCTGTCAAGTACCTTGGGCTTTGAATAACAAATGCCTGTCCCTTGAGGGACCAAAAAGAAGAAAAAAGAACTGGCGTTAGAAGTATTTATTAGCTAACCAAAGAACTATCCACAAGTTATTAGATAAAATAAGAAGGGAGAGAGAAGGATCTGGGTGCTCAAGAGGGAAATGAGTACCCTTGGGAAAGCTAGCTCTGTCCATCTGTGTCAGTGGCAATGCTGGGGAGGCTGGAAAGCCAGCCAGCTACGGCTTTGAAGGGCTTGGCTAAGAGAGGCTTTGATTTACATAGGCTGGGTGCATAGCCAGTGCCTACTTATCTGACCTGGAAGAGACATGCGGCCCTTCAAGGAGGAATCTCTGCTGCCACACAGACACAATTATGTACGAGAATTGCTGTGCTCTGACCACACTGCCTCCAGGTGCACAGCTTGACTCTTAGTATTGAGTTATTTCCTCTCCTTTTTGTGGCTTACTCTACGTGACCTTGGCAACCAACCACACACTGCGCATGCTCAACAACAAGCTGCTCCAAAAGTGATGAAATGAATGTTAAGGCACAGTACCTTCTGTCTCAGTAGGGATGAACACAGCTTTCTGGATGGTCAAGGACAATGGAACATACCTAGAGCCTGACTTTCACCTGCCGACCTGATACAACAGCAAACACTTTGGTCCATTTGTTGTGGCACTTCATTTCTCCCACCGATTACCTTAAAAGCACCACCCAGGCTTCAGTCTGTGCTTTCTGATTTTCGTCTCTATACCTTCTTCTTTCTACTCCTGTTATTTGATGGTGACACTCATTCCAAAGAGAAGCAGATCAACTCCTGAGAGCTGGAGCTGATCAGCTTAAGAAAGACACAAATACATCTCTTATATTCTGAAAGAGCAAATAAGAATGATGCTCATTGTGCTTCACATTCAGAATGGAAGAGGATCATTACTTACTATTCATTCCTGGATCCTTGAAGAACAAGAGGAGCCAGCTTAATGCTGCACTGTTCATTCTTAGTGCTCACCAACAGAAACCATGCTTCCAAATTATAGCCATAAGGAAGCTCAACAGTGTTGCTGCACTGTACACTATTCTGATTGTTTAGGGGTTGTAGGGAGGACCTTAGGGTATTATAGTGATGATGAGCACTGAGGAGAAGGAGCTGGACTTATTTTACTGATGATTATGGGGAAATAGGACACATTTGTGTATTATGGCACAAATGCATTTGAAACAAATCCTTATTTGCCTTGCTGCTCACAGAAAGATGCAGTTAATGTGAGAGAAGAGAGTCCTTTCTGAGGCAAAAAATAGCTGGCATAGGGGTGGTCTTCGAGCAAACAAGCTTAGTGAATTCTTGTCCTAGAACCAGCCCTGCAGTATTTTGGGGGACAAGAAGTAAGAACAAGTTTTTACAGATAAGCAAGTAGATCTTCAAAAAGACTTTTTGTGTATTTGTTTCAGAACAGGCTTTTCCTCTTTTCTCCAAAAGTTTAAACTACCTGTGCTGCTTGAGTAAAAAGGAAATGGAGTAAGGATAGAAGATAAAACAAGGTAAAACTAAAAGCAAAAATGATTTTGAACAGAAACTGATTGTAGTAGATTCTTAGCTGGCCAGTACCTACCTCAGATGTTCATCAAGCTCACTGGGGTTAAAAGGCTCCAGAAAACGACTTCTCCAATACTTGTCCTGAGGCCAAAGACTGGTTTCAGAGCCTCACTGAGGTGCTAGGAGGTGACCTAACAGCACAGATGTGCTAGAGCAAAAATCCTGTACCAGTGGTTTGGAACATCACTATTTTGAAATGCAAGACAAAGGTTTTAGATAGAGAGGACTTCCACATCTTGTCCCTTTTTCTCCATCGTTCTTTCTTTATCTGCTTCCTTCTGTCTGAACATCAGACTTTTTCCATATGCTTTCTCAATTTATTTCCTTGTCATCACTATCTTCCTCCTCTCGGGAGTGTTTAGTTTGCAATATCAAAAACTTAAACACACAGCTGTCCATTTCATATTTGAAACAACGACAGCAGCATTATGGCATCATTGCAGTTTCCAGGGCCCTTCACTGACTGTTCTTTATCCAGCCTTTTAAGTCTAGCCACCTATTCCTTCCTGTCAATACTTTGCATAACTCCCTCTCCCCAGCTATCCAATCTATTCGTCTCTCATCCATCTGCCCTGGCAATGATGCAGTTTTCACACACACTGTCTTTCCCACCACATCTGTGGAATAGCACTTCCAGAGTACACAACCAACTTTTCTTCAAATTCTTCTTTAGAGATTCATTTTATCCATCTGAGAATCAAAGACGCTTACTTAGCTTTATTTATACTCAAACTCTCTTTAATTTTATTCTACTGTACTACTCATTAATCACTGAATGACCATGTTATTTTACTGCTGTAATCTCATCCTTCCTTTCCCAACACCTGCCAACTGCCTCATTTCCACTTTTTACCCTTTAAAAGCCTCATCTTGCGTGGCTTGGCTATTATTACAATAAATAGTAATATTAGATGCAAGATGAGCAATGCAGCCACTTCATCTCCCTCGCCCCCTGCTTTGATGATCTCCTGCTTTGATGATACTGGGCCAATTTGAGAGGCCATCCACCAATCTCCACGACATACGCAACGCAGCACTTGTTAAAAGTCAGGCCCTAAATAATGCTGATCTTGTTGATATTCACTTGGCACTCATGAATATGATTCTGACTTAGTGAGGTGGTTTGTGACTGGGCCATTGAAACAGTTGTTGTAATCGAGGTCACTGGCACAAGTGCAAGCATTGGCTGTAAACTCTTTCCAAAAGGTATTGTTCCCCAGGTCTGCTGTGACAGAGCTGAGACTGTCTGCCCCAGATATCCCCAGATATTACGGCACCAACTGAGGCATTGGATCCATTCAGACTGTCACGGTACGGCAGCTTAGCTATTTCTGCAGCCTGGTTCATCACAGTATCCATGAGCTTGAAAACCTGGCACTGGTTTACCAGCTATCCCAGACAATTTGCTACTTTATTCCCTACACCAAACCAATATACAGCAGTTTCTGTAAGGAAGCAGCTCTGTAGAGTCATCTGCAAAGGAGCAATTTCAAGATGTGAAGCATTTTACTGAAGGCATTTCTACCAAAGCACCCTTTAAAGACAAAGTCCACGGAGAATAAAGAACAAGGGTGAACAGAAAATGACAAAGCAAAAACAAGAAGTGAAATAGTCAGAGCTACTAAACACAAAAGCAGGCATTCTGCCCAGATGGGTAAGACGATTTCAGATTATCCCTTATCTTTTTCTGGTGATCACTCGAATACCTGATTACAGAACAAGCATTAGAAAATCAGTAAGAGTAGAGGCAGTATTCTGGATTGTCAGTTCTACAGAGAGGGAATATAGTTCTTCAGTCATCACAGTGGGAGTCTCAATGCCTCAAATGAGGATAGGAGAGAAGTAATTCAGAAAAATGAGGGCAGAGAGGGAGTTAGGGAAAGTCCTCATTAGAGCAAAGACTCCAAGGTTAGTTTACAGATCCAGAAAGAACGGAAGATGGGCACAAAAAACATCCACCTGGGAAGAAAAAAATTCCAGTGCTTTAGGAGGGCAAATAAAAAAAAAAATAATAATTGAGGTTCTTGAGTAAGCAAAGGCTTTCTGTGGTGCCGTGAGTCAATTATCTAATTTTCAGTAACCATGATGGACCAGACTTCCAAGATTAAAGAAGCAAAGTCTCATGGGGCACAGCAAGAGCTGCGAGATTGTTTTGCTCCTCTCCTCACTTTCTTGCACCTTTGTCCACGTTGAAAAAATAAAAAGGGACACATGTTATAAGAAAAGTAATTAAAATGTTCTTTCAAGAGACAGTAGCATGTAAAACATTTCCCAGTGAGAAGCACGATGAAGTCATTGAAATTTTTTATGCCATCGCATTGAAAAGTAGCTAAAATGCAACAACGGAGCTGTTGTTTCACCTAAAGAAATGTCGAACAGTGGGAGTTTTTTTCTGGATTATTTTAGTTGAGTGTGCACATCCATGTCACACCATCACTTCTGACTTTAAAACAGCTGCAGAAGGCTCCTGCTGTGGCCTTTGCTGTTAGCTGAAGCTCTGATCTTCCTGTCTTGATACAAGTCATCAAGTCACATTTCCTGCTGGAAGTAAAGTGGCAGTCCCTAGGGCCTATGCAGCTGCCCAATTTGTATCAGAGAGATTCTGAACCAAACATGACTGCTTTTAAAAACAGCTCTAAAAATTTGCTGTACAAACCCCAAATTCTATATAGAGTTGTCTACCTTGCCACTTCCTGCTTTCCAGGCAGGTGCATTTTGAAACAATTAAAAGAAATATAGAGACTTCGAGGTCTGTGCAAAAATGCTAAAGGTTGGAAAAACATATGGGTAAACTCACTGACATCAAACCAAATTGTGCCTATAACATAAGACTGGGAAGAGAGATCATAGAAAAAGGCTTCAAGAGTATCAGTTATTCTATGGTTAGTACTTAGATGGTATGGATGCTACGGGAACACTATTAAGAGCATTTACAAAACAACAAAAGCTGCAGGTTATGACACAAAAATATTTTGGATCAGAAGGGAGAGAGAAGAGAAAGAGAGAAATTGTTCTGGGCAAGTGCTTTGCCTGCCTGTTGCCAAACAAGGACAGCTATTGGGTCATTGCTAAAGATGCTGGAAAACAGAAATGCAGGCTACCATCTTCTAAGTCCTGTACTTCTACAATGCTTAATGTGTTAAGAATCAGGTCAACAAAGAGTGTTCCCAACTGTTGTGATTATGATAAATAACAATTTGGAGACTAACATACGGCATCCCACTGAATAACCACAGTAGTGAAATTATATCCTTAAAGGAAGTTGTAAGTTACAAGACAGTCAAGACTCCTTAACCATCAAACCTAGTGAAAAACAGTTTCTCTCGTATGCAAGTCTGTCATAAAGAATATCAAAACCAAAGGAAAGCTGCAAAACACAGTGCTCTACTTAAAAACCAAGAATCACAGAATCCTACAGAATTATTTATCTGGTTCTCCACCCCCCCTGAATAATAAGCAAATCAACTTAAGACTATGTTAAATTGTGTGTTAGAAGGGCTCTCAGCGAGGTTCCACTTCCAAAATTAATTGAGAGCACGTTATAATTAGCAAAGGTATGTGACAGTTTTATACCCCTTTATGATACATGATTAAAGCCAGGCAACCCAGCTCACCCTTAAGTTCTGCATGCCGTCAAAACAGATGTGACAAGGACTGCAATCTACTGCCAGACAGACTGTGAGAAAGCATAGACAGATAACATTTTGGCCATCAAAGAGGTAAGACTACAAATCTAATTAAACCTCAAAAACCCTCTGAGAAGCAGGTAAACGACATTTTATAT
The DNA here is from genome assembly GCF_026119805.1 of Tympanuchus pallidicinctus. Lineage (NCBI taxonomy): Eukaryota > Metazoa > Chordata > Aves > Galliformes > Phasianidae > Tympanuchus > Tympanuchus pallidicinctus. The sequence continues at coordinate 2,880,403 of NW_026294802.1, forward strand.
GAAGTTTTATTAAGCATCTTGTGCATGAGCCTCAGTATTCCAGCCCCAAACCGAGGATGAAAGCAAGCTCCTACCTTCCCCTCATGGGTGCAAAAGGAAGCAATGTTTACAGGCTAAAGATTAACAGCTCAGAGCTTCAGCAGAAGGATGCAGAACACAAATGACTGTAGAAATTGCTATTGTAATGCCACTGTGATGGTCTATGAGACTGCTGATTTTTCCCACGCAACACACACACCTCCTACCTGTCTGCAACAAAAAAATACAGAGTGTTGGTTTATCATAAAAAGACAGATCTAAGCTCATCTTCCACACAAGTTCTGCCTCTTACACTTGCACATTTTTGTCCACTGAGCACTCAAAAGGTCAATTAGAGGCTCAATTCTTTACCGTTAACTAGGGACAAACTGAGTAGATTAGGAAAGCTGAGTACTGGCCAAGGCTCTTGAGCTCAGAGTAGAAGGAACAAAGGTGATGGAAATAAATCTTAAGGAACAATGAGAACTTTAGGATTTAAAAACACAAGGTTATTTTGAATAAATACTCCACGGCTGGTTGCATAAGCATAAACAAGCAGCAGGTCAACTTTGTTTAAGTACATCCAGGCCACCATTTTTCATTTATCTACAGTTTTTTGGCTAAAAATCAGTTTAAGATTAGACTAACTAGACTAGGATTAAGCCTAAGGTTTAGACTGAATCTTAATCCTTCTTTATTCATAGCATCCTTTTGCATATGGCACCTTTCCTTCTGTTTCCAGCCTGCTTCCTTATTGCTTCTCCTGCAGTGCTTCAGAACCCTCCTTCCCAGAGGTTCAGTAATTCCAGTTTTCCTGATACTCTCCTTCCACTATTCCCAATGCTTTGCTCCTGCTGTGCTTCAGTCCCCAGGTCCCCTGGGAAAAATACTTTTCTTGTTATTCCCCTGTCCATTCATTAGCCCCATTCTACAGGAGGTGCTGTTGAAAGGCTGAGCTGGCTTCCCTTCAGGAATCTCATGTTCTCCTTAGCACAATCTTTTGGAGAAGGTGTAAGCTCTCTATTTCCCACATCACCTCTTATATGCAGATAGAGAGAGCAACAGTTGTGAAGGTACTAGGCTGTACAAAAACATGCTTGGCTTACCACTTCTTTTTTCTGCAGTGGCATTACCTCGTTTTATCTTTTGCAGCTCAGACTTAAGCAAGCCTGTATTTACATGCACACAAACTGATACCTATACACAATATTGAATCCGTACACACTGCTGAGCTGCCAGGTGAGTCATGTTACTGTATGTGAGTGAATGTGCACGTGCACATGTGCAAAGCCCCTAAAAGACAAACAGCGTGCCAACAACTCACTCATGAATCATGCCTGATTTTTCTTAATTAAAATAACAGAGAAAGGGGAGTCAGTTAAAGAGTGCAACTGTTAAGTGAACACTCTTAGGTCTTGAGAGTTTAGGAGAACCTCAGAATGCTGATTTCATCAAATTTAGCAAAGACAAATCTTCCTCTGTTTCACACAGGTGAACAGATTGAAGGCATGCAAAACACTTGAACTACACACTGGAACTACACTTCCAGTGTTTCCAGCACGAACAAATAAAGTTGGTATTATAAGTTTATAAGCAGGATTGCACATTGCTCTGTGACTACTTTGATGAAGGAGGTGTATGTTATTGTAGCCACTTTACAATCAAGCTTCTCACCACATCAATTTCTTTCAGAGACACTAAACACAGCACAGTTGCCTTCTTCAGGTCCCAAAATCCACATGGGCCCATTGGCAACACAGCAGTGGAAGAAAACATACTTTTGGGGCATATGCACACATACACACACACATAAACATTATCAGTTGATTAAAAATAGTGTACAAGCACCTGTGGTTATGCCTATGTATTTGCCTAAGTACCTCTTCTAAGCAACAGCAGCTGTTGCCAAGTTGTCTTTTTCTCCTCAGTTATGCTTTCTTATTAACATGATTCATGGTAGAAGAACAAATAAAGAGCACTGTTATCACTGGGAGCACATTCCATTGTGGGAGCAGTGATCATCCAAAGAATGGATGAAATGGATGAAATGAGACAGCAGTCTCTTTTCAGAAGGCTACTTTACGTGGATACTAATGAAGTGTACTCTTGATGTTTCAACATCCAGAGACATGTGAAAGCACTTTCCAGCATTCTGCAACTGAACTGCTTCCAATGCTCCTCTTATTTCCAAGAAAATTACAGTTTTCTCTGTAAAGCAGTGGGGTCTTCCATGCAAGTGAAATGGCTTGTGGAACAGCAAGTTTTATTCTAAGCAATGCATAGAAAATATTGAAAACATGGAATCACAGAATCATTAAGGTTGGAAAAGACCGCTAAAATCATCTAGTCCAACCATCAACCAATCACCACCATACCCACTAAACCACATCCCTCAAATGTGTGATGATCTAAACGTTTACTGTGGTATTACTAAACTGCCCAAATAAGAGTTTGGAACACAAAAGCAGGCGTTCTCTGTATGTGTTAGCACCACAGCAGAACATTAAACAGATTTGCATGGGATCTGAATATTTTTTTCTCCCAAAGAAGTTTGCTTAACAATGGGCCCATCAAATCAATAACCTGCAACTCAGCCCTTGAAGAACTGGAATTCCCTTCCACTTAGTGAAGAATCTAGCCTGATCGCTAACGACTGCTGGTCACTGCTATGTCATCACTCCAAAGCTGTGAAACATCCCTGTGACTGTTAATTAGCTCCCATGCAAAGCACTTAAGCCACGGAGCGAGGTTACTCACGTGATGTCTCTGCGCTGATAGCAACCTTGAAGAAGGCAGGCGATCAGGTCGCTGATAAACTCCACATCATCCCTGTGAAGAGCAGCTTCCAGTTCCTAATGAGTTAAAAAAAAAAAAAAAAAAGAGAAAAAAAATCCAGCCATCAAACTAATTCCTCAAAATATACTGTTAGCTTATCAGGACCAAGAAGAGCCAAGCAGCCTAAAGTACATGTACAGGAGGAAGGCATACACTGGGTAAGCCAAACGTCCCTATCATTAAGAACACTGCTACTACCACTTCTTCACTTCAAGAGTTTACATGAGGACCTTGAAAGGGTTTTACTGAACGACACTCTTCAGCTTTCCTCTGGAAACAGAAAAATATGGTTCAGTCAGGTTAAGATGCTATGGTCTAATAAGAAATCCATGATTTCTCCTGTGTTCTACCAATGGGCATGAATCAGCAGTTTCATTCTTCTTTATTTTCTACTCACTACGACTAGTGAGTTCATTTCAGTATGGCCCAAATGGCCACTCATAAAGAGGAATTTTAGACAGGAAGGCAGAAAAGGCTGAAAGCTAGCAAGAAAAAAATGCCTCAAAGAAAATAATCAAAATGCCTGTTTTTAATTTATTTCTCTTCACTTTTTTCAAGAAGGTAGAAAGAAGGAATGGAGGGATGTCCAACCTCATGACCCCACCCTCAACCCCTGACAGAGCAGTGGAGAGTATTACAGCCTATTTCAGCACAGTAGAGGTTGCATAAAGGTGTGCTGCATAAACTCACTGATAAAAAAGATAAAATTCTGAAATGTAGATATTTGGTATTTTCACAGAATCATAGAATCATTAAGGTTGGAAATACCTTTAGGAACATCTAGTCCACCCAATCACCTGGTCTCTTATTGTGTGCAGAACGTGTCCTTTTCACCAAGAGATTTCAAGCTTTACTTTCAAAATGTCACTGAGTTAGCTACAGTTGTGTTCATTTTCCAGAAAATTACTCACAGTATGAAAAATCCAATTACTACTAGAGTGATCATCAGCAGTTAACTTAGCAACAAGATTCGATATTGAAAAATAACGGAGCCATAAGAAGCTATTCTTTTTGAGTTTCAGAGTAAATAATGGATTGAATACAAACTCCTACTTGAATGCTACTCAACAGACACAAACAGCTAAGCTAATGGCCATAGAATAAAGGTTAATGACCAGAGAATAAAGGATAAACACTTTGGCACTTACCCAATAAAGAAGAAAAATGCTTTTTTATTAGACCTCAGTAATGACAGTAATAAAATTATTGATAATAGATTGCAGATTAAATGCTGTTTATAGATTTTTTTTTTAGTGGAAATGTATTAATAGCATATTTTCATTATGAACACTACTCTTATTTACCTTTGGCAGAGTACCCAGAGTGCTTCATAAGCAGAAGCCTGACACCTGCCCTGTGAAGAATGTATTAAACACATCTATTACAGGAAATCTTGAGGCAGAGAAAGAACAAGAGGCAGCCTAAGCCTAACACAGCATCCCTGCTGTGAGATAGAAAATGTCCCAGGAATCTCAGTTCTGGCCTCAAGATGACTATTCTGCCTAATGAGAAGTTGATGCAAAAAGTACAGTTACTGCTTGCCATCACTCAGATGGAGTGATGTTATTGCTATATAAACAGCAATCATGCTATGTAAATAATAATCTCCAAGTGAATTCTCTTGGTAATCAGCTAGTATTTTGGAGGCATTGACTTATTTTGTTTGTGAAGGACTTTGGCAGTCATCTGCCCTCTAACAAAACACACTTGAGAGGAGAAGAATAACTTAAAAAAAAAAAAAAAAAAAAAGAAAAGAAAGAAAGGAAAAAAAAAGGTATGCAATGTGCTAAGACACCTCCAGAAATGTTCAGGTAGGTTATCACAGGGACCTTGTAAAAAATGAAATGTGAGGAGTCAGAGGAAAGGGTAAAACAGTAAGCCTCCAATTGAGGATATCCCTCCCCCTTTCCCTCACCCATAGTACACTTGTGCACTAAAGCCGTCAGTCACCAGCCTGCCTTTGCTGGGATGTGACAGCCTTTTGTAGGAAGGGATATTTAAATTGCTTCCCGTGAGCCCTTTCAGCCTGCTGTTTGACTAGCACTCATTAAACAGCGGCCACAATCCCCTCAGATAGTCTGTATTGCAAGCGATTGTTCTCCAGGCCCAGCAGTGACCTTTACATTTTGGGAGCCTGCAGGTCGCTCGGGGAGATAAGGGACATTCCTGAGATGCAGGGTGAGGATGGGCACACAGGGTGGAGAAGCCTCCCCTGCTTCCCCTTGGTCACTTCTGCAGTAGTTATTTGTCCGGGGTGGCCATTCATCCAGGAAAAAGATAAGGACATGCTGTCCTGTAAAGCCTTGGAGAAAGATACTGATACTGTCTATCAAGCTCTGGTCTACTTCTCTTGGGTTGCTGCTTTTGATAGGGTAGGAGTAGTGAGATGTACTTTCCCAGTGAAAGATCAGAGAATCATAGAAGCACAGAATGGCTTGGGCTGGAAGGGACTTTAAAGCCCATCCAGTTCCAAACTCCTGCCATGGGCAGGACTGCAACCCAGCAGCTCAGGCTGCCCAGGGCCCCATCCCCATCCAGCCTGCCCTGAACACTCCAGGGACGGGGCATCCACAGCTTCTCTGGGCAGCTGTGCCAGGGCCTCACCACCTCCTGAATAAGGAATTTGTTCCTAACACCTAACCTAAACCTCTCCACTTTTGGTCCTATCATTATTAGGCCACGTAAAATGTTCTCTTTCATGTTTGTAAGCTCCGTCATGTACTCTAAGGCCACAGCAAGGTCTCCCTGGAGCTTTCTGAGCCCCATTCAGTTCAGCACCATTTTGTACGTAGGTGCAATGCTTTCTGCCCCAGAGCATCTGAGTGCAGGACTTTCCCCACATGCACAAGGTGCTGTGGGAACTCCAGGGAGCGTGACATGTAGATCTCAACATTTCTGGATCACAGAATTGGGATCCTCTTGGGTTTGCACCTACTGCTTCAGCCCAGGTTGTGGAGGAGGAGGATTTAATCTTGTTTTCCCAGCCATCCCCTCCACCAGCAGCCCACAAAGTCCATAGAATGGTGAATGAAGCAGGGTAAGGGACTCCCAGGAGAAAGAGGCCACCGAGCCTCAGTCCTCATGGCAGGGCCTGCCCCTGGGCGCCCATCCCTGTGCTCCAGACGGGCTCTGGGCTTCCTCCCTGCCACCATCCCTCCCCCCTGCGCCTGCAACCCTTTTGTTTTTCCCTTTTCTCTTTGAGCACTGAGCTGTGAGCGCAGAAATCTGAACCTTGCCAAAATGCTTTGGGGACAGAACAGAAAGGAAACAGAAGAGGCAGCAAATCAGCAGAGGAAGGGGGGGACACATCTCCTCCTCCTCGGGTAGCTGGAGAGAGCAAGAGACAGGAGAAAAGCAGGATTCTCCCCCTCTCCAGCTGGCGTCACACCTCATTAGGGAAAAGCCTGTTTAACGTCTTTCCCTCCCCCAGCCCTGACTAAATCCCCTCTGAGTCATGCAGTGGCTGTTGGGAAAAAGCGGCCGCAGGAGCAAGGGTGACCACCTTGCCTGCAAGGAGCGCTGGCCCACAGCGGGGTGAGCCGGGCTGGGCGAGAGGCCATGAACCCATTCCTCTGCTCTCTGGGAAAGGAGCGGGCAGGGGTGGGCTGTGGCTCCTGACATGCTGGGAGGTGGCCTCACTAGGCCCCTGGCCGTTTCAGAAGACGGCTCCAGTTTTAGAAGATGGGCTCCAAAACTGCAGGGAGGCCCAGCATGTGTAGCAGCATGGAAATCTGCATGCAGATTTCAGCTCTGCACTGGAGCTGAATCTGTGGCTGAATTTGATGGGACATAACCAGTTCAAGCTTGGCTAAGCCTTGTCCAAGTTAGTCACCAGTTTAAAAACCCAATCCCTTCAGATCTATTTCTAGACTGCTGCTGTTATCAGCTTTCTACTGCATTGCTCCCAAGTGACTCAACAGGCTTTTGCTGAGGGGTTTAGGAGATCACCGAAAGCCACCCGTGGGCCGTGCTGAGCCAGCCCTAACTCATGCACAGAAACTGCAACACTACTGCTAAATGGAGCCAGGACTTTTTCTTCACCTCACTGGTACTTGCCAAGAAGTGCAGCAAACGCATCCTCCTTCCAGTGCAAAGCACATCCAGTCCATCCAACCAAAGCAACAAGAGGTCAGCACAACAAAAACCAAGATGCAGCCCCAGACCAAAGGGAACAAGCCTGTTGGGTCTGTCAACATGCTTGGCCCCTGAGATGTACTCAGCTCCCTTCAGATATCATCTTCCTCAGCAACCAGAGCACTTTCTTCAGCCCATCGTCATGCTCTCCCCACATATGATTGCTGCCATTGTATGGAAGTAAAGGTTCAAAACATGAACTCTACTGAGGTTGCCAGTTTGAAGTGGCAAACAGTATTGCACTCTGCCCCTTTAGCACACACAGAGGTGGGTTTAGATGGTTGCAGTAAAGCCATAGAAAGCAGCTACAGTTCCTGGTCCTGATGGAGTCTCCCAGCCACATTATCTTAATTTCAGTGGCTGACTGGAGGCACCAACCGTTATCCAAATATTTGAGAGGAGATTACACTCCCAGCTTCACACACCGCATATCTCACAACTCCCCTGCCCTAACAGACAGCTTGGCAACAATAGAGCTGATATTTATTTCTGCAGTGCTAGGACCACCACTGCTACAGCCTCGTGTTCTCTTCCCAGCTGCCCCAGTCCTGGAGGCAATGGTGTAGGCTGCATGCCTGTGTAGTGCTCCAGGACTTTATGGTTCCCTAGGTGAACAGGGCTCCTGCCTTTTCCAGTCTGTATTTGCATCATGGGAAGAACTGGCAGCTCTCCTCAAAGAAACATCATCATCTTCACCTTGGCTTTTGGGGACCATAAGCTGAGCTGCGATTCTATGGTAGCTTCAGGAGCACAAGGTGAAGGAGTTCAGTGACACTCACTGCTGCAGCAACCTCTGCACAGCACCTGAGATGTCATGGTGAAAAGCACACACCTTTTGGAGGAGAAAATATGCACACTTAGAAAGGGACTGTCATCTCAGGAAAGGGAAAAAGCTGGAGCAGCAAAGGGCTTCCCTTTTCTTCTTTCTTCAGATTAGTCCTTAATGTCTGTCGGTACCTTCTGATACCTCTAGTCCTTCCCTCAGCTTTCTGTAAGAAGTGTTTGAAGGCTATTTCAAGCCTGTTGTAAATAGGGACATAATGTTATGCCAGAACCAAGCAGAGGTGTGAGATGACAGCTTTATACTAGGGAGATGGTTATAATCAGAAACCCATGGAGAATTTATCGTATTGCCTCCATGTTACAACCCTTTGCAAAGACCAAAATTCCATGGTGCTAACAGTGCAGGTAGCAAAAGTCTTCCTCTCTCCTAGCAGCCCCTTTTGGATATGGATGGGACCACACAAACACTGAATTCCTTTCACTCTGGCCCATGTAGGTTTCAAAATAAAAATGCTCTGTGCTGATGAATGTCATGGTACAACTTTCTATGCTTGGTTTATAAACAAACCCTGCTTTTTTGTCATTCTATAGCCTCTCTACCTGAATGCTTAAAAGTCAGGACAAGCACCAGGCTGCTGGTGAACCGAGACCACTGTGCTGTCGCCTGCCCTGCAGCCAGAACAGTGGTGTCTTCCTGTACTCCCATCCATATTAACCTGCTGCCTCTGATCTCCCCTTGGGGACAGGGACCCTCCCCTGTTTACACAGCACGCTGCAGCTTGCTCTGCAACTGGGATTTTTCACTGCTGTGCAATACAAACAAATGTGAGCAGCTCACACTGGGTGGCTAAACTGCATTGAAAAGAGATTTCAGAATGATCAGCCCTTCTCCCTCATGACCCATGGCAGCCTACTGGTGATAATAACACTTTCCTCTCCTTCTAGATCATCTTGCCTGCAGGGTAACCAATTTGGGACAAGAACTACATTTGTTACAAATTTTATGCGTTGTCAGCATTTAGATGTAAAACTGCTGCTCACTCAGTTTCTTCTCCGACAAAGTACCCTTTCAGATGGACAGGGCACATCTGAAGTTCTGATGTAACAAGTGATTCATTTCTGCTTAATAGTTAGACGTTAGTATTTTATGCCTCCAGAGTAGCTTTCATGCCAGAGCATCAAAGCATTGTTAAAACATTTAATGAAGCTTTACAGCACCTGTGAAGGAAGGGGAGGAACACACCCACATACGGAGCAATTTTACAGATGGAGAAAATATCACAAAGCCCAGCATCCTTACCAAGGGCATACTTCACTCTGTGGCGAAGCTAAGAGAGAACCATAAGGCTTGACACTTGATGCCACTGCCATCACCTTTCTTTCTGAGCAGTTTTATTAGCAGACAAAGCATTTGGAGATTGAGCTATTTCCCTCCAAAGGATCATTTCTCCCTTTCAAAATAATCCCCTTTTCCTTCAGAGCAGATAATCTACATCATTTACGATAAGCCAGTTATGCTGGCTGAGGGGCAGGCATCACACTGGGCACTGAGCTGACTTTACATGGTAGAGAGACAGAAATTTCAGCCTCAGCTGAACTGGTCACCAGCCTATGGATTGCTGACCTCTTGCAAACCTCATGGAAGACTTCCAAGAAGCCCATGAAAGGCAGTTAGGGAAAGCAGGCTCAACACTGGTGTGCTTACATTTCCAATCAGGGGTCCATGCCTTCTATGGGAACAGCACTGGGATCATGCCCTCCAAAAAAAACCTAACCAAAACAATAAAACCCACCAAAACAAATGAACACTGCAATAAAATTGATGACCACTATTGCCCGAGCCACAAGTTCAACTCCTCTAGCTGAAAATAACCTCCAAAGACAACAGTATGAGAGGAAACAAAGTCCACTTGAATTGCATCCTGTTTTCCTCTCCATAGGAAAGATACCATTTTTTACTGCCTAGGAAGAGTCTCTCCTGGAAGCTGCACAGGTATGATTCGGATTGCTAACTTACTAGTAGACTTTACTATTTTAGGCTTACAAGTCCCCCTGAGGGTGTTTTAGACACCTTCACCCCTTCTTTCTTTACAAAAACTGGGTTTGATGTTCCCATTTATTAAGTACTACCAGAGGCTGAAGCCAAACAATTTTAGCAACTTTGATACTGTGCCTTGGCTGAGAACAATCACGTGGGCAGGCACAGCATCAGCACGGCTACCTGCTCTTGATGTTGTTTCTGGAAACAACATCACTGGGCTCATGAGACACCTCCCCGGATGATTCTGCTGTACGATAAATAAGGAACAGCTGATCCTGCGATGTCACCGCCTCCGAGGGTAAGAGGCTTCCTGGGCACCTAGTGGGAGTTCTGCTAAGCTTTTAAGCCCATTGGCAACGTAGTGAACAGTCTGTAGCTCCAAAGCCAAGAGGCTCGAAGTAATAATCCGATTTCAAAGCTCCTCCTCCACTCCAGCCAAAGGCAGCAAGGGAGGATGAGATCAGACTGTAGATGCTCCTCATTTTAGGTCTGGCCATTGCGCTCATCTGCTCAGCATGAGCACCGGGAAGAGAAAGGATGAATGCCAAAATCTGGAATGGATTGCTTGGCGAAAGTTTCTGCAGAGATCTCAAGACTTACTGAGAAAATAACTTTTTAAAGGGAATTTTCAACACTCTTGATACCTCCACAACGACATACCTACTGCCAGCCTTCACTTTTTTAGCCCACACATCATCCACAGCTCCTTGGGAATTTCCTTTCTGCCACGACACACTGCTGATGCAGCATGGCATCCAAGCTATGCAGCTGTTTCCCACTCGAGCCATCAAAGCTTTCCTGTACCAGGGAACAGCGGTGCTCTGGCTTTTCACATGGCTCCCCTCACCCACCAGGGTGCTACGAGCTGCCCCCAGATAAGCACCTTGTGAAAAACCTCTCTTCTCGTGTGCTGAAACAAACAAAAAGCGCAGATTGTCCTCTGAGAATTCAGGTGATTCCCTGACATCCCTTTTGCCCCCCCTAATGAAAACAACAGCCTGGCTTTTGAATGAGGAAAAGGTCTCTGCTCAACCTTGCCTGAAAAAGCAGGATGAAACGGTGAAATGCATTAAGATAAAAAAGGCCGTAAAGCCTTGCTTTTCTCTTTCATCTGATCTCCCCAGCCAGCCATTCTTCTGACTCCCCTTCAGCTGCTGAGTGCAGTCCACAGAGTACCCAGTGCAAACAAACCCTGGCTTGTGGCTCAGCGGGGAGATTGGCCTTAAAGTGCTATCAGCACGAAAAATTCTTCCTCCTCGTTTTGGGTCAAACAAAAGAACAGCTGGAGAGAGCCTGGTAGCTGTGCACAGGTACTTCATGGATTTCTACAACTGCACATAGCAGAAAGATGAATTTTGTGGTGGTGGTACACTGAAATCCAAGTTCCAGCCTTTTGCTGTTAATTTAGCAAAGAAAAACTTTCAGAGACACAATTTGCTACTGATATCCATTCAAATGATGCGGCCAGTTAGCCCTGCAGATACACAAACTGCCTGTTTGCAAGAGGCTCAGGCCTAAGAATATGTTTTAAAAATGCACATGTATTCTATTGCTTATCAGCTTGTGGAAATATAACTAATAGTCCTCTTTGCACTGATACCTGTCTTAGCAGTATTTTGCATACTCAAAAGCATCCTCTTGCTTGCCTGAGGGAGTCTGTGAGTTTGTTCCAAGCTTGCACAGTCCAGATGAGCTTTAATACAAAAATTAATGGCTTTAAGCAAGTTTTAAGTTACTGTAAGAAACAGATGCTACTGTCTGAATGTGAGCTGCATACCCTAGGAGACAGACTTGTCACCAGAAGAGGTGTCCCAAATCTGTTGAATATTGCAACATGCTCCTTACACAACTCCTCCATCTTTTTAATGTGTGTTACTGCAGAATTTACATGACGAGTTACCTCTTTCAATCCTCCAACTGTACCTCCAGCCTTGTCCAACATCTGTATTCCATCAGGTATTTGGAAAAGCACCCCTGTGCTTTTAGAGCTGACTGAGCTCCATGCATCCCTCCCCCAGCAACTGCTCCCCAACCCACATCCAGCACGCGCTCCCAGCCACCCGCTCAGCTCCAACAGAAATCCTGCAGCATTCCTGCTCAATGCACAGACCTGCCTTGCTCCACTGAGCCCTCATCTTCCAGAGGATGCTGGTGGAAAACCCAATGGGGACCCAGAAGCGTTGCCTAGTGACCAAGGTGGCTGCTGGGAGCAGCTGAGACAAGAGGCAAGGACCCACAGGAATTCACATCCCACTCTCTGCAGCCAGAGGAATGGTAGAAGGGAGAAAGGTCTGTGAACAACAAACAACGTGAAAAGCTGAGCATCACAGGGTTTTTAAGTGGTTGAGCAAAGTTGAAAGCCTTGAGAGCTGCTCCTTGTGACACACTCTGAGTAACTGAACACTAATACAGACGGGAGCAACACTCCTTGGCCAGAAGTGGCAATGAACTACCAGGTCTGGAAGGAGCCCAGCTCACGTTTGTGTTTGCTAAGGGAAACGAAACAGAGCCCTTCATGCCTTCAGGAGACGGACGCTCAGTGTTTTACTCCACATCTGGCACCAGTGCTCTATAAAAGAGGTGATGGAGTGTTTGTAGCTCTCTGTCTTTCCAATGTGCAGAATGGTGAATTGTCTTCAGCATACATGCCATACAGGAATTCTCCAGCTTAACTTAATGCTGCCTTTACAGCCAATAAACTCCCAGGCTGCTACAAACAGCTGGCAACTGTTATGCAATAATAGTCATTAGGCAGAAACAGCAAATTATTGCTCATAGTAATAATTATGTTCATAAATGTTAATGCTAACTACACTCTTAAACAGATATTATAAGCAGTGTCAAAATTTGAGAGAAGGCCAGTAAACTATTGTCCAGATGCACAAGAACCTTAGGTCTAATACTGTAACACTCATTCTACAGACTATTTCACAGAACCTTTCTTTTCTCCTGAATTCTTTATGCTTTGGATGGATGAAATGGGGGATCTGCCCAAAGCGGGGAAAAATGCTGGTGACAGATAATTACATAACCAGCTTGTACAAGTGTTATGAGTGGAGCGCGGGAGCAGGAAAGCCATGGCCTTCATTTTCACTTCATGAATGCAGCAATGAGAGCAACACTTCTGTTTGTCTGTCTCTCCTTCCCCCAAGCCAACCAGTTAGATAATCATTGCCCAGCCCCGTAAAGCACTTGCAAACTTTGAGTAAAGCAACGCTGAGATTGATGCACTGCTACTTCTCTAGTGCTCAGACACTGCATTCAGTGGAGATAACAGAATAAAACTGGAACATTTTTCCTCTCTGCAGCATGTCCAGATAAGGTAGCTCCAGCACTTGGGGATAAACTCTGAAGTTCAACGTTTTAGTTTGAAAGGACACTTCCAGCCACTGGCTACTGGAATTCAGATCTTTGGATGTCAATCCAGTGATAAAATGCATGAATAAGAGCTTTGCCAGAAAGTATCTCTTTCTCTCTTTTAAGGAATGAATGGAAACATCAGCCATTCTGTGTATTAATTAACCATAGCAAAAAATCACACGTGGACCTTGTTCTCGGCTCTCTGCAACTGGATGTCTCTGGAAAACTTTCCTCAGGAGAACAGTTTTTTCCTCCTTTCCCAGAAACGACAGACAGGCAAATCCAAGCAGGAGAAAAATTAAACTGGTGGCAACAGACCTTGAAGGTCTGACAGTGACCTGCAGCACTAAGGTCTTCGAAACTGCTTTCATTTGCCAGAACATAAATTAGATTCTTCAGTAGGTATGGCACCAGGGTTAATGGGAGCTTTATAAAGCCTTCTTTGAACATACAGATTATCCTTTTCAAAAAAGACTAATCTTGTGGTTTAAAGTACAGTAGTGGGAGCCAGGAAACCTATTCCCAGTTTTGTCAGGCCGGGTGACTTCAGGCAACCCACCTGACAATTTTCTGCTGTTTTTCAATACGCACAAAATAGAGACGAATACCTAAGGCTTAATATTTGTAAGACAACAAGAATCAGCTTGGCTGTTCACAGACCTCTCAAAGCAGGAGAGCAGGCATGATCTTTTCTACGCTGGCTTGTTCCGAACAGCAAATCCCACAGACAACAGCATCGGGCAGCTCATACATTCAAGAACCCCAATCACAACATTACAAATTATTTTATTTCATCAATTAATTGAATGTCTCCTTCTGTTCAATGTTTCTATCCAAAAGAGGCATTCAAAAGGACCAAAACTGAGCACATTCTTCATGCTCTTCGTGCGTTGCTTTCAATATATTAGTATTGTTTAAGCTTTCAAATAAAACAAGGGTTTCTAAGTCATACGTTAACCGGCTCTACATAAGCACTGTGCCTTTGTGGCACTACCTTGTTTGTTTGAAATCGCACTGTATGCTGCATGGAGCTGGGATTAATTAAAATATGACAGAACGCCTAGTGAACACCTGAGCATAAAGTAATCCCATCATGTCCAAACCTCCTTAAAAGAGGGAGCACGGAGCCTTAGCTGGGCTACGCAAGACAGCATCTCAAAGGCGTGCATCTTTCAGAACAGACAACAGCTGTGTTCTGCATCAACATTTTGATCAATGAGTTCCTAAGCTGCTTCTGGCCAAAAGACCTACCTGCCCATGGCCATAGGTGACTGCGACCTGGTCACCCTTGGAGAACTGAATCCTGCTGTATTGAAAGGTGAATCCAATCACACTGTTGGAATTCACATCTCTTGTGAATCAGCCTCACTAATAAGACTTCAGCAATACGAGTGCCAACAGCTGCTCCCAACTAGTTCCTTCCTAGCATACAGAAACTTCAGGAAGCCATTTTAACACAATAACCTCCATGCCACTTCTACTCAATCCAAAAAGAAGAAAAATATAACAACAACAACATCACATCCTATGCTGCAAACTACAAAACTTGCTCACTGCAAGTGAGTTACTCACACAGAAGAAAGTTATCAAACCACAGCAACGCAACATCCCTTTGTTTTCCCCTGAAATGAGTTCTGGAAATAAAAATCCATCCATGTGTTTATGGCAGGCAGCCTTAATCAATGCAGAAGCATATCCACAGCTGGCAGTCAAGGATCAGCATTCAGAACTATTTCCTATTCCCATACTGACTTCTAGCTGGGGTGCAAAGTTAGGAATTTGCCAGCCCTCTCTCCCCACGATCCGAGGAACTGAAATCCCGAAAAAGTCACACTAACTTTGGTATAAATTAAGATATCATAGTTATCTTTCAAATGAAAAGCAATTTACTTCCCCCCCCACCCCCAAAAGCAGTTGCAGAAGAGCAACAGCATTCTGATCCATTGCTATTCATTCTTTCCAACACGCATGCAACCTCCTGGCCCCTGTGTGCTTATTGGCTATATAGAAGGTAAAGCAGTGAGGAACACTGAAGGATTAATTCTCACAATAGCAGCAAGCAGGAGTCCCAATTCCTGGGGAGGGACTGGGAGGGGGAGAAGGATGAGCGTAGTGACTATCACCAGCCTTAGGACTTCCTTGCTATGATTTCATATAATGCCTACAGCTATCATAAAAAGGAGATAACCAAAGAAAGTGTGCCCCAATGTCTCAAATGTAATTTAAATTTTGTTAAACCTGCAAAGATCATAGGAGTGGATTATATGTGAAATAAGTGCTAGATATGGCACAGTCTGGAAGGGAACAGCTAAGGCACAAGCAGTCTGTAAACTGTTTTGCTAGGAGTCATGCAGTAGCTGAACAGATTTATGATTTTGATGTTTCTGTGTTAGTTAAAATTGGTTTTTGTGTTAGTTAAAATTGATTAGCACAAAATCTTAGAGAATCAGAGAGAAAGATGAAGCTTTTGTCCATTCCCTCCGCCCCGTTCATACTTCCTTTGCCTGGCAGCAGGGGTTTCCAATTGTTTCTGTCCCTTTTTTAACATTAGAATGGCTTTCCACCCCGTTTACTAGAGAAGCAGATCACATTGCCAATATCATCATAAACACTAGATTCAATAGCTAATAATGTAAATTCAACATCGCTTATTCAAGTACAGCCTATGCAAGGATCTTACTGAGATGTGGTTATATGGAAATTTTTTAAGTGTTTCTTTGCCAGCCATAAAGATCATCTGGGACACAGAAAAGCTGATGAAGAAGGGTCAGTTTGGTTAACTTTATCATCAGTCTCCAAACAAGCCCAGCAACATGCACACCAGAAGACTCTGTATGTCTTTACGGTATTCAAGCTCACATCAGCCACGTGGACTTCTCACAGCAGAGCTGAGTGAATTGCCCTGGATCACACAGGAAGCCAAATGCAGAACAGTATAACTGTGTCTAACAACTCACTGACCAGGCTTCTGCAGACTGCTGCATGAACGCGCTTGTAGCTCAGTGTCATTCAGCTTCATGCTCAGCCAACATCTGTTCCAATGGATTGACATGGTACACATTAGAGGAAGACATTCGAGCTATAAAGTCCACATGGGAGCAGCTAAGCACAAGACCCAGTTTTTTGAATATGCACAGTCCATAGCAACTCTCTGTTGTTGAAACAGCAAGGGATGCCACACTGTTAGGGAACAGAGGGCATCAAGGTAATTTCATGACTTGTAACGGGGATATGGCAACTTCATGCTGCATTTCCTTTGTTGCATTTAAAGCACATAGCAATCCAGGACTTGTGAAGGAGGGCACGTGATGGCAGATTCCTCCATGAGACTCCTCTTGTGCCACTCCTCCAGGACAACCCTGGACTAACTTCTGTGCTGACAAATGTATGCAGCAAGCCCGATGCACTTGGTGCATCTCCAGCCCTGCGTGTGCGTTCACCATTTGTTGAGGCTACATACAGTCAGATGTGTCTGGAAAGCAAACACGTACATCTGCACATCAGTGGTGATGTGGGTCCAACACAGACAAGAAACATCAGGCTTATTAGGCATAAGCTACACAGATTATCCCAGTGATTTCTCTCCAAAAACTCCCAGACAGGAACACAGGAGGCCCCAGCCTCCCCTGGACTGCTGCTTAAAACCTGTAAAATTGCTTTCCTTGGGATGCTACCCACCAGTGTGATCAGATTAAGCTTTATTAATGCATGATACTTTGACAGTACAAACTGGAGCTAAACATGAAATTATCTGCACTGGTGTAAAATTATACCTTAATGCACACAGAAACCAGATTAAAAAACAGATGGTGAAGAGAAAAGGAGAAGAAAGAAGAGTGGATTGGATATACATATGTGGATTTTCATTCTGCGAGCTTGGCTGAATCTTAGAGGTACTTTTTATTTCCAGCATAATACAAAGTTTCCTGACAGTGCTGGTACACTAGATAAGGGTAAAAAAGAGCAGATGCTTTTGAAGAGCTTCATAGCGTGAATCTTTGGCAGGAATTTAGAGATCCAGGTGGGTAGGAGCACTGGAGGAAGGAAACTCTTTCAGACACAGTGGAAGCATAAAAAGAGAGAAACCAGAGGAAAAAGGAAATTCTGGTGAAGGAAGAGCAACTCAGAGTCCAGACCACAGGCAAAAGTGCATGAGAAGGCTCAGCAGAGATACAGCTTGGGCAACAGCGTGCGTACCTCTGAAAGAAGAGGTAGTATAGTAGCTGTTGAAAACAATCAAATAATAGAGAGCATGCCTAGGAAAGGCAAGTAAAACATCATTGTACCTCTGTATAAAGGAAGTGTATCATACACCTTGAATAACACGTGCATTCCTTCTCCCCACATCTGGGGGGAAAAAAAATAAAAGAACTGGAAAACCTAGAGCAGGGCAATAACAGTGATGAAAACATAAAAGCTTCTGCAGGAAAAACATTATGTGAAACAATGAAAGACTTTAAAACCAGAAATGGCATAGCAAATGAATGCCTGTAGGCCCTTCAGAAAAGTTATGGACAGACATCAGACAAAATTATCAGGTGAAAAAAGAAGATAGACGCATCTTTGCGTACGCAATGAATCATCCGTGCATTTCTTTGCCATGGAACATTGCAGATAATAAAATTGTACACATGTTCACAGAAGAAACAAGAAAATTATCAGGGGAAAAAAAATAATCTATCATGGACTGTTAAATACAAAAGGCAGTTACTGAGCTGCAAACATGAGCCAGAGGCTGAGAGCACAGTCTAGGGAAGCATCATTGCTCGACTGCCCTATTCTGACACTCTTCCCTGGGTATCCGCCGTACAATAGGAGACAGGATGCTGGGCTAGACGGACCTTTGATCTAACCCTGCACATCCATTCTTGTGTACAAGGCAGAAAAGCGTCTGTATTCCATACAGAATCAGGCTGGGTATGGCAAAGTTCAAACAGGAAAAAATGTGACTTAAATGACAATTGCAGAAAACATTGGTTGCCTGGAGTTGAACGTCATAGAGGAGGAAAAACATGGAGGTCCTAAAGACTCCTGCTGCAGCATTAAAACTGAGGATAGGGATGAAATTTTTCACAGTGCGCATATGTATGAACACAGAGAACTTCATTCCAGATGTAGGAGGGAATGGATGTCTGATTTTATGTGACTTGGGATGTAAGAAAGGAGAGGGAAAAGAGAGGATAGAAGAATGGTATTGCAGGAGATTCCCAACATGTAGGAACTCCACTCTTCTCCAACGCCTTGAGCTACAAGTAGAGATGAGAGAAAGATGAAAAATGCAGTTTGACATGCTTGTTCAATGTCAGGAGACAAGTTTCAGATGAGGCAGTGAGACGATCATGTATTTAAGGTGCTGGACAGGCTCGGGGAGATTAGACTTCATTTCCCCCTGTGCCACAGACCTTCTTCACAATGTTGGGCATTTCACTCCTTAATGCATAGGAAAGCTGTAAGGCTTCTTTAAACATCTGAGATGCACCATATTGTCTGAAGGATAATAGCTGGGATAGCAAACACCAAGCACAGTCATTCCCAGGACCACATCTCACCAGCTACTGGGAGAACGTGCAGCACAGGGTGCAGCCACAGCACAGAGTGGAGGGGAGGGGAAACAATGCCATCTCAGGACCCAGGGAAATTAAAGCTGATAAGGTGCAAGGGGAAGAGATACTGAGGACAGTCAAAACATAAGGCAGCATTCAAGGAGCTGAAAAGTTTGTAATGCCTCTGAAAAATGCTGCAATTGGTAGGAAAGAGCCAGCACGACGCCACAAGAGTGGGGGATGAATAGGATAACTGGGTACAAGGTGACTGTAATAGCAGAGTCTACGCTCAAGATGCACTGGGGTATTTGGCAACAAAGAAACAATACTTTGCTTTAACAGTTTCAAGGCTTTCTAATGATTTTCCCTCCCTTAAAACTAGAACGGAAACTTTATGTGAGTTGAAGCATATCACTAGAGGAGAGACAAACAGGCTCAGATTTGTGATCCAAGAACCAGCGAAAAAGCTACAAAAAACAGCAATACAGGCTGCTATTATCTGCTGAAGTACTGCACTCAAACACCTGAGATAGAGTAATATCTTTAAAACTAGACCTATCTGCAGCTAAATTTGAAATGCTTCTCACTGGTAAGAACCA
This sequence comes from Tympanuchus pallidicinctus, assembly GCF_026119805.1. Lineage (NCBI taxonomy): Eukaryota > Metazoa > Chordata > Aves > Galliformes > Phasianidae > Tympanuchus > Tympanuchus pallidicinctus. The sequence continues at coordinate 2,899,716 of NW_026294802.1, forward strand.
AAGCTTTCCCTGACTATTCCCAACCATTCAAAATTATGTTTAAAAACACCCAAAATATTTGCCAAGAGGCGTTAAAAGACTCACAGACTGAGCAGGCAGAAAACAGAAAAGCGGAATCCAGAAGATACCTTCCCTGTAGGATCAGCTAAGCCTTGACAAACGTGGATCCCATCTGTGAGTGGCATGGAATACACACTTCATTTCTGCCTATTCCCTGCCGTAGATGAAGTTTCACATGGAACCTGATGGCAGCACTGCCAGGCTGGTGTGACCTTCCTCTGCCTGTCTCCCCATGACTTGATGCTGCTGACACACAGGCTTGGCCAGTTTTTCACTTCTAAAACCAAGCAGCTGGTTGTGTTTTCTCCTCTGTGCTCCTTTACAGCCTTTCTATAGTCATTTCACAGCCACCTGCGGCAACCCAACTCAACACACAGGAGAACACTAAGCTGCAAAGTGAAAGCTTACTTGTCCTCTACCAATTTCTGAATAATATCCTTCTAAGATGATTCTGTGTTGACTTCCTACAGCCCTGAAGCCAAGCAGGTCTGTTGACTAACTGCAGTAAATCAGTCTTAGGTGCAAAGCACTGTAAGGAACACCTGGCTCATTAATAATTTAATACTTATGAGGCCCCATCTGGAGCACTGCATTCATTTCTGCTGCCCCTAACATATGGACACAGACCTGTTGGAGTAGGTCCAGAGGAGGCCATGAGGATGCTCAGAGGGCTGAAGCACCTCCCCTATGAAGACAGGCTGAGAAAGCTGGGCCTGGAGAAGAGGTCCAGCTCCAGGGAGATATTACAGCAACCTTCCAGTGCCTGAAGGGGGCATACAGGAAAGATGGGGAGGGTCTCTTTATCAGGGCATGCAGTGATAGGACAAGGGGCAATAGTTCAAAGCTAAAAGTGGGGAGGTTCAGATCAGATGCCCAGAGAAGCTGTGGTGCCCCATCCCTGGAGACATTCAAGGCCAGGCTGGATGGAGTCCTGGGCAGCCTGAGCTGCTGAGTGGCAGCCCTGCCCATGGCAGGGGGTTGCAGTTGGGTGGGCTTTTAAGTCCCTTCTAACCCAAGGCATTCTGTGATTATATGAATACTAAGCCCTAAACCACTCCACCAAACAAATTTCAAGAGATTTAGTGAAATTTTCATTCAATGGCACTTCCATACAGGTAACAAACCGAAAATTCATTCCACAAACAGGAAGAAATGCTTATAATTTTGTCACAAACAAATGAACCCAAGTAAATGCACATTAAAGCCCTATATTGCTTTAAAACATTAAAATCATATTTAAATGATGTATTTTTTGTTTAAATTAAAAAAAGAAAAATACACAATTTTAACAAACCTGCTTAAGCTTCCCAAAAATTTGAAGAAGAGAGGGGGTTACCAAGTTGCTCAGAGTACTTTTATGAAGAATATCCAGAGTGAGAACCTTCAGAGAAAGATGGCACTCGCTCAGCCCACCAGTTCAGTATGAGGGAAACTTGCTGCTGAGAGCCTCACTGTGCTGCCTGCAGCCAGCAGCTCCAAAGCACGAGCTGTAAAAGCACAGAGCAGGCTGCCCCTGTTGCCTGGAGTCACATAAAATTAATTTAAATTGGAAACAAACTGGCCCAGGTAGGACTTGCCTGACTTTCAAATAATGTAAGAGTGAAGCCACACATTACATATTTTGCTGGCAGCTTGATCGTTAAAATTAAATAGGAGGTGGCAAAGCTGCAGGGCAGGCAATGCTATATATTCATGAGTGAAAAGCAACAGTGGGCTTGGGTATTATGGTCACTTATAAACCCTATTTTAGTACCTGGTAAAATGGCTCAACAGGGTAGTTATGACAGTTATATTAATGCAGTACAGGAGGCACAGATTAGCATGGTACTTACATAAGAAAAATGGGCACCTCCATATTTTCTATAAGGAGAACTGAGACTCGTAGGTATAATTAATTTGAATTTTCAAAAAGCCTTTGGTGATATTAATCACCACAGCCTATTAAGGAAACTAGTCATGGGGTGAGAGGTAAACATCTGTCAATAGATTAAAGCTAATTTAGGAAAAACGAACAGCATGAATAAATGGCCAGTTTTCAAGAGGGTTAATGGGGGAAGTCCCAGGGGCGGATACTATGATCAACATTTAATATATTAAATGATCTGGAAAGGGGCACACGCAACGTGAAATAGGAAAAAAATTGTTGACAATACTGCTCCGTGTTGGTTAAAAGTGGAGAAGGATCTCCCCAAGTTAGAACAAACAAATTTCAGTACATCCAAGTACAACGTTACGTAAATTGGCAAGAGGAGCTAATTGTAGACGTGGATGGGTTCTACATTAATTGCAACCATTCGGACAAAGATCTAAGTGCCCTCGTGGACAGCACAGCAAAAACATCTGCTTAGTATCCAGCCATTGTCAAGACCACAAACCAGATGTGTAGCTCTGTATTAGAGAGAAATAAGGAATAATACGGAAAACGCAATTTCAGTCTCCAGCATTACATTCAACCCATTTGTCTTTGTATAAATATGAAATATAAGAATTCCAGAAGGAACTGACAAAAATTAGAGCTCCAGAAAGACGCCGGTCTGATTTATTTACAAAACACAAACATGACAAAACACAGGCATGTTGAGCTCCAGTTAATGTAAATTTGGATGGCCTACAATCCCATTTTAAAAGTTTGTTGAATAAGAATTTTAATGATTTTCAAATTTCTGGGCTACGTTCAAGGCTGATAAGTAAGAGGTGAAGCGATCCAAGCACATGATACATAAAGCAGGAAAAGAAAGCCATCTGGATGCACTTATTCTCTCTTCCCATCCTCCTTTTCTCCCAATAAGACGGGGCAAGCAGTTGTCCAACTAAATAAGAGACAATAGATTTAGAAGTGATGAAAGAAAATGCTGCGTCACCCATACAGACAGAACTAACCCATACAGTTATTCTCTGCAAGGTATTTATTGAAGCAATAATCTCAATAAGATTAAAAACCACAAAACATCAACAATGTCAGCAATCGGAGTAAAGAGAATTCTGCCATTTTCCCACTTGCCTTTGCAGGATTTTATCTTTCTTCCAACATATCTAATATTAGGCATTGCTCAGGACAGGAAACGAGAACAAGCTGGGCCAGTGGCCCCATCCAGAACCTGCTTAGAAGGTTCAGTGCCAGGAGGCAGACAAACCCTGGACATGAAAGTACCTCAAAATGAAAGAGGAAGGAAATGGAGAAGACGTGGTTTTAACTTCATTGTGTGAGTTGCATTCAAGGAAAAGATGGTTTAAGTCACCACAAGACTAGCTGAAAAAACGCTGAGAAACAGACACAAAGTACTGTAAAACCTTCAGCCTGCTTTTGAAAGTGGTAGGAGGTGATAGCAACTCTGTTGTTGCTGTCACCAATGTTTCCATCCAAATCAAACAGGAGGCTTTTTTTTTTTTGCCTATGTCATGCCTACACCTGCACATTCATTCAGCTCAGAATGAGTAGTAGAAGAGTTGCAGTTGAACTACATCACATACAGACACAACTTGTAGTGGACACTGTCGCAATGCTAAAGGGGTGAAGGGCTGATAGGGCAGGAGGGAGGGCTGCATGTCTGCCCTGCAGGTCACGTAATGTGGCCCACATCAATGCAGTGGGCAAAGAGCAAGATGGGTGTAAGATTAACCCCCTGACAGCCATTCAGCTACGAAAGACACAGTATTTGAGGAGATGCTGATCTTTTTCCAGTATTGGTGAGGGAAAATATCTCCATCAAAACCTGATCAGAGAGCAGCCAGCTAAACCTACATCCTTCATACCCTGGGGCAATGACTCATATAGCCAGATCACAGTGCATTTGCTGTCCACTTCCTTCTCACATCTTCCAGTAAATCCAAAATCCCTTGTTTAGTACTTAGTCCAATTCTGCCAAAATAATGCGCATCTGAAGTGTGCCCACTCTTCTACTCTGTCAAACAATCCCAGTGGCTGCTGATTTGTACCTGCCACTGATCCGTAATATCAACCATCCCCTGCTTCCAAATTCACTCTATTATTCACAAAATTCAGAGAGACAGAAGGCACACAAGATTCAGGACTGTTCACATCTCTCTCCCTTATGCATTTGTTCAGTAGAAATGTCTCACAAGTTTCCTGTATCTACTTCGGAGCACCTCCTCATGTTCAGAACCAATTCTCTCCTCCTTCAGCTCAGCCTATTATTCCTATCACCCAGTTTCCTTGGCTCCCTTGGTGCATCCTTTAGATACAGGTGAGCATTGAATATACTGAGGCTTTTCAATCCCCTCTACAATAGGATCATTCTTCCATTGTTATTACCGTTAATACTCTATGACTTCCACTGAGCTTTTAAATCTCCTTCTTAATAAGGTATTCAGAAACAGGCACATCACAGGTGTGGTCACAGAAAAGGGCAGGGGTTTCTGCCAGTATTAATTCATTTTATGGTACAACATTCCTTTATTACGCAGCCAGTAGCTTTCCTTTGTACTAACACACATTTAAGAAGAAAACATCACGTAACATCACGCTGTTACAACCTTCCTGGAACTGCTTGTCTGCTTTACTGCCCTAAAAAATTCAAAATAAAGTGTCAGGCCTACAAAAAAAGAAAAAAGAAAAAAAAAAGAAACATTATCTATTAGATTCACAAGATTTCTATTTATTTATTTAAACTATAATAAGCACTGGATTCATCTGAGTAACCTAACCTAACTGTAGATGTCCCTGTTCATTGGGTCCCTTCCAGCTCAAACGATTCTATGATTTATGTTTTCAAACATCATCATCAGGAATTGAAACATCAAGTAAAATAGTAAGTGCTGAAAGGTTTTGGCCAAAAGTAGCAAGATGTGTCACATTTGTTCTGACACACTGAGTGTCCTCACCAGCCAGCTCTGGTTTTGGTTATTTATACCCAAATATGAGAACACAGACTTTTCAACTTTAATTTCTTTATCTAACTTTTAATCTCTCTGAGCTCTTGCACTTTTAAGCAGCACACGTGCAGTATTTTAAGCACCCATGAATTTAATTAATACACTGCCTGTTTCCTTCTCTGAATCGTTAGTGAAATTAAGATAAATTAATTCTCATTCTGTGGAACCCTGAGCTATATTCTCTCACAGTGCAGCCTGGTTTACAATTACAGGTTTGCTCAGGTTAGGAAGGGAGGATTTGAGGTTTTTTGGTTATTACTATTTCAGTTCTCTATATAAATTAGGCAACATTATTGAGAAAATCAAATGCTTTCTAGCAACAACAAAGTAGCATGCATCATCTATCTTGAAGGACAGCACTAAATACAATGTTGTATTATCACTGTTTCACTTACACTTCTGAACCAAAGGAAACTAGAGGAAGCACAAAACTAAAGGAAAGGCTAAAACTCAAGCTATTTTCCATGTGAATAATTATTTTATCACAGAATCACAGAAAGGCCTGAGTTGAAAAGGACCACAACGATCACCTAGTTTCAACCCCCCTGCTATGTGCAAGGTCACCAACCAGCAGACCAGGCTGCCCAGAGCCACATCCAGCCTGGCCTTGAATGCCTCCAGGGATGGGGCATCCACAGCCTCCTTGGGCAACCTGTTCCAGTGTGTCACCACCCTCTGAGTGAAAAACTTCCTCCTAATGTCCAACCTAAATCTCTCTTGTCTCTGTTTAAACCTTATGCATCTACATACTGTTAATCAGCATAAAGTCTCATTTTAAGTCCATCACAAAAGATGCTGCCTGTGGTTTGAAGGTCCCAGAGGAAGCAGTTGGTAGATGAGGGCAAGTTTCAGGAAGATGGGACTTGTGCAGACACACATTTTGTAGGAGCACGTGAAGTGTCTGCAGTCATGTAGCACATGATGTGGCAGCAGGACAGTGGCTGAGCAGCGGCCTGCTTTTCCTTCCTTCCCCATGCTGCCTCTGCTTTCTGCCTCCCTCCCTCCCTTCCAAGAGCAGCTCTGTCCTCTGCCATCAGAAGACCTTGTCTTCATTCTGCATTTTACTTGCTGAGACACTCCAGAGGGACACAGAAATCCCTGAACGCTGTATTTTCATAGTAAAAATGTAACTGCCACACTGTGTCAGACCAAAGGTCCATGCAGCCCAACATCCTGTCTTAAGACAGTGACCAGCAGCAAATACTTCAGAGGGTGTGTAATGGCACAAGAATACCATAAGACTTCCCCCTACCAGCTTCCAGCAAGCTGTGGCTTAAGACTTCCTGCGCCAGAGATTGTATCTTTGTGTTTAATTGCCCTTGATGAACTTCTCTTCCATGAATTTGTTTAATTGCTTTTTGAACCCATCTAGACTTCTGGCATCCACAACATCCTGTGGCAATGAATTCCAGTTTAATTATGTCTTGCGTGAAGAAATACTTCCTTTTTGTGTAGGAAATTACTTCCTTAAAAAAAAAAAAAAAAAAAAAAAGAAAAAGAAAAAAAAGAAAAAAAAAAGAAACAAAACGAAAACCACCTACCACTAAGTAAGACTACAACTTGTGCTAAAATATCTCAGGGGCTTGAAAAGAAACTGTTGCATTCAGTTATCTCCTCTGTCCCTCTGTGGAAGGTTACTGCCTGAACATCAGAGAAGGCTGCTGGTGAAAAAGGTGGCAGAGTCCTAGATGAATTTGCAGTAAATGAAAAACAAATGGGGTGTCTGCATTCCTTGCTGATGTATGCACTTGCAAAAATCTAAGGTTAAAAGACAGGATTTGTTCCCTGCTGGACGGCAAGGGAAGGTCTACATTCCAACAAGTTCCTGGTGCTGCACTTTTACACTTGGGTGCTGTAACTCTGCGCAAATAATCATAAATGAAATAGTCCAAACAAGGCAAAAGAACTATTATTTGTTGTTGTGTTCCCCCACTATTCACTACCACTGTTTCAGGCCCACAAGGAAAAAACTGAAGTACAGAGAAAGAAAGAGACATCATAATATGAAACCTCCTCCTATTTCCCCCTCCATTCCCAACAACCCATACAACACAGTCTTTCTAGACAATGCTTTTTTCCCCTCCTAATAAAAGGCATGTTTGGCAAACAGTACCCTCTTTCCAGAAGTTAAATCTAAGTTATCAGGGCTGCAAATCACCTCTGTAATACACCACAGCAATGACTGTCTTTGCAGGACTGAGAAGGCACAGTGACCAGCAGTTCCACCTCTCTGCTAGGTAGTGCATTAAAAAGGATGACTAATTCCCTATCACCTATCCTCCTAATCTGCAGCAGTGCTTGCACTAGGAACCAGTCTCTCTACACTATAAATAGGTCCTTACTTAACTCAGCGGAACATCATTTCACTTAGCCTCAAATGAGCACAAGTGCCTACCCTGCAAGGTTACACAGGAATAGCTGGACTCTTGCACAGAGGCACTTCCCACAGCTCTTCTGCCATATCCGGAGCTATTCCAAAATAATCTTCCTATGAACTGTGGCAAAATGTGTTCATTTTCTCTAGATACAAGGTGAGTTTGAGGAAGTGCAAAAGGGCTTTGAGTACACTAGTTTTAGTTTCTACCTTTACTGCCAAGCTGGAGAGTTAGCAGCCTAAATCACATAGAGTCATAGAATCCTGAGAGTTGGAAGGGATCTTTAAAGGCCATCTGGTCCAACTCCCCTGCAATGATCAGGAAATACGCACAGCTAGATCAGGTTGCCAGGGCCTGATCCAGCCTTGCCTTGATAGTCTACAAGGACAGGGCTTCAACTGTGTCTTCGAGCAACCTGTTCCAGCACTTCACCACTCTCACTGTAAAAGACTTTTTCCTTATATCTAATGTAAATCCACCCTCTCTGAGCTTGAAACCATTTCTCCTCGTTCTATCTCAGCAGACCCTGCAAAAGAGTATGTCCCTTCTATCTTGTAGCTCCTCTTTAGACATTGAAAGGGGGCACTCAGGTCAGCTCAGAACCTCCTGCTCTCCATGCTGAACAGCCTCAGCTCTCTCAGCCCGTCCCTACAGGAGAGGTGTTCCATCTCTTGGATCACTTTTGTGGCCCTCCTCTGGATGCGCTCCAACAGGTCTGTGTCTCTCTTACACTGAGGACACCATATCTCAATGCAGTATGAAATGAATGCCATGCTGTCACTATAAGTGAGCCTCTTTACAGACAACGCCCCCCCCAATATGCAGGCTCCACATCTTAATCACTTTTGTTAATGTGCATTGCCAATGCGGCGCAAAAGCAACACACGGGGCCAGCTTCTGCTTGGATAAGTGACAATAACTTGATACCCAGAAAAAGAACAAAACTTAGCTCAGCCCCTTCCCCTCCATCAGCTGGACGTAGAAGTTTGCCCCAAACTCATTTTATTTATAAATGTTGCTGGGTTCTCTATTCCTGGCAACAGGTGCTGCTCATGATCGGCGGCCTGGGACAGGCGGGAGCAGAGCTACGGGTCACCTTGCGAGCGGTAGCAGCAGCTGCCTCCTGGATCAAACACTTGTTAACCAGTGGCTCGGGATCACTCTAAATTAAGTCCTCTGCTCCAGTCCCACAGGGGGAGGGAGGAAACACCACAGCCACTGCTGCCATATCCCTTCTAGAGGCCAGCAGAACAGAACGAGAATGACACAGCCCCATTGCCTCCTCTTGGTGGATGCCCTCAGCTTACGCAAGTCCATGCTCGGCTCCAGCTACTATGATTCCTACATTTTGCCACAAAATGACGACACAGAAAACCAAGACCTTAGAGGGCTGCCATCACTTATTTTGGCGGTGGTGGCACTTGGCTTCTTCCATGGAAACCATCGACACCATGCCTGAGGTCCACAGTGTGAGCAAGGAGGCCGAGCGGAGGGCTGGCGCACACGTACCCTGGAGGAGCAGCCGGGGAGGGAGGGGAATGCGAAGTGTTGGGCCCCAGCTGCGAACTCCTCCTGGTTTTGTTTTAGGGTAATTAATGTTCCCCTGAATAGTTCCCTTCTAGCTTTCAATGCTATCAACCAGGCTGGGAGGCTGTGCTTCCTGCCACCCTCATTACAGAGGCGGTGGGGGCTGAGCCCTCATGCAGCCCTGAGCCCTGCTGGGGACTGGTGCCCCTGCATACTTAGGGATCCCACCGCCCCTCTTTCTTCTCCCCTCTCCCAGCCCGAGCTCCCCATGAGCCTGAATTGGACGCATTCCCCCTGCGCTCCCAGACGTCTCCATCCCTGCGTCCCTTGACAGAGCAATCATTTATCAAGTTGTTTCACGCGTTGTCGGGGAGGGGGGCCCCGGGGGACGGGGGTTTGTTTCGTCCCTTTGTTGAAGCTCCACAGGACCGTCCAGCTTAGTCTCCAGCCAACTGCTGAGAGTTGCCAGAGTCCAGGAGCAAATGTTAAAGGGGCTGCCTTTCATCTGTGTGCTGATCCTGCTGCCTTTTCATTTTATTCTTCCAGCTTCTGGGATGTTACTTGCTTGCACGCCCCCACGCCTGCCCCACTATCATTCTGCATGCATGTTTTCCAGGGAGCAGGAATTGATTTTCTGTGTGCTTGCCTCTTCTCCCCCTCCCAGCCCCATCATCTCTCAAGCCATCACCCAGCTAGGACTCTGGGAGTTGGATTTACCACTGCCCCTTTTATCATTCCTGCACCTAAGATATCACGAGCCAAATTTGGTTAAAGGCAAGTCCCACTCATGCACTTAGTCTCTTCCTTGCATGTGCTTTCGTCTGTTGCATGCTTGTATCCCTCCCCCCTCTCTGTGTGCATGAGAAACAAGCAACTTTCTAGAGTGTAAAATCATCACATACAGTATTTAAAAAAAAAAGAAAAGGAAAAAAGGAAGAGGCTCTTGGCAAAAGAACTAAGTAATGATGCTAAAGAAAAAAAAAAAAAAAAGATGCTTTGAGCGCTCTCGTGCTGTAAAGGCTCTTGTGTTTTACACATGTAGGACTGGAAGGCAGATGATCTGGCTCATACTGTGAGCTGCCCAAGGTCACACAGGAAGCCTGTGGCAGCTCACATAACCCACAGCACTACATCTCACCTGCCCAGAGCCCTGCCCCACTCATTGACTGGCTGCAAGCACCTGCAGCATTCCTGGCAAGAAGGAAATGTGAAAATACAAAGGTGTGTCACACCGGGGACATCTACCTGTACCCCAAGACAGAGATCATTGCCTGCCTCAGGACAGCTGTATAAGAAGAAAGTTGGCCAGGAAGCTGCAAATTCTAACAAACCATTTCCACTCTTACACCAAGATGTATTTGAGGTACTTGCAAACTGTATTGCTCCTTTATTTTTGCACAATTATAGTCGTTTGCTACAACCGGTTTTCTAGCAAACTGCCAAGATTTTCCTCTCTGCTCAAGTACAAGTGTTTCCTGGCTATAACCTTAACTTAAAGGCTGGACAAAACTTCAAGGCCAAAAAAAAAAAAAAAAAAAATCTTGCTCCACCAGCAGCTAAGTAGCCATTGTAAATTCCACACATTTCACAGAAGAGAGGGCAGGAGCTGCCCAAGATGTGATGTATTCCTCTCACCACCTTGCCTCCATAACTCTTCCCTGCGGAGGAGAGCCGGATTCATTTGCTTCCCAAGTCAATCAACGGAGTTCATGAGTCAGATGAGGGAATGCTGAAAAGCAAGAGGGTACGCTCCTGCCGCCAGGAACTGATTACACTGCCCCTTAATTGTTCCCAGATTCTATTATTCCAAGGCGACAGAGCAGCTCCAGCACTAGCCAGCTTGTCGAGCACATCCACAACACACAGCCCATCCCATCAGACACGTGGAAATTTGCATTTTTCCAAACCACAGACCTGTTGAGACTACTAAGGTTATTGAGAAGAAACAGTAAGCTTTGAGGGATGTCTATCAGCAAAACCATCTGTCTTCTGAATGGGAGCTGCATATCCTGTAATTCTGAGTCTTTTGGTAATCACAGTCAGAGAGCAGAACAATTCAAATCTATAATCAGTACGATATTCTCCCTATCACTGATCTGGACAATTCCCTCTATTCTCGTCCTCTACCAATTCCAGTAACCTAAATTATTATTTTTTTCCATTTCTTTCTTTCAAACAAAAACACCAAAGCTGCATTTTACTATTAACTCATTGTTACGTGGGAGTATTTTTTGTTTTTGACATTTCCATTCAGTCTCACTTATTATTACCTCTTTTACATCATCTCCACAGACTGTTGATTCTCCATAGCAGTTCAGGTGACAACGTGCAAAGCAAAAGCTACATTTAAAGACTGTAAAAACAACCTGAGGTCTGTCCCATTATTCATACCCTTTATAATAGCTATTAAATGAGTAATCACATACCTCTCCATTATACTTCATTCAGTACACGGGAGAGTGTGACTAGGAAGGAGAGACAGCTGTTCAATATTGATTTTTATCCTTCTCATTCTTTATGTATCCCTATGTCCAATTTGCTCTATAGCTTCCAAGCCTGACCACCAAATAAGCTATTAATCGCTTCATAGACCTTTTCCTGCGGTGGCTCTCCTCACAGTATCTCAATCAAACGAGCATGAACTCTTTTCTCAACCCATTTACAAGTTAATGATTTTTAATCTGATCTGACAGATGAGAAATCGAAAAGAAAAAGAAAAACAACAACAACAACAATTGATGCTTGCAAAATTCACCGTTCAATTTAAGTAGCCAGTCACTGCATCTCAGTGTGAGATTGGTCTCCCCTCCTTCAACCTCAAAAATAGTTCCACAAATACCCTGCATGGCAGTTCTGTGGCAGCATTTAGAACTGCACAGACTTCTAACTGTTGTTCTTCCAGCTTGGATAGGTAGCAACACACACCAGTGACAGCAAGGGATAGAAAGGCACCTCGCCCAAAGCTGCACAGAGGACCCGCACTACGGGCAGGCTCTGGCTATCATTACCAACTTCAGTAGCAAGCTCTCAGTGCTTTCTAAAGCTATAGCTTAACAACATAGTTAAGATGTTTCAGAGGGTTACTCCTCTGAACCAGCAATGCCAGCAAGCACTACCTAGCATAAACCCACAACAGAGATGAACAAAGAGACTGAACATCAGTATGCTTCTGTCAGCAAAGCCTGAACTTACTCCTTTACATCTCTTATTCCTTTGAAGGCTGCATTGCAAGGCTGAACACCAAAAACTTTCCAATTAGAGAAAAAAAAAAACCAAACAAACAGGAATTTTGCTTCTGGAGCCTGGATCATCTTTCTTTCTTTCCTCCCTATACAAATACTGGTGGACAAAAAGAGGCTGTAATTTCTTGGGCAAGGAGCAAGAGTAAAACAGGGGAGAGACAAGGACCTCAAAGCTGCTTTGCCACTGGAGACAGAATGATGGCACTACGCCTGCACTTAACCGAAAGACGGACCTTTCTTCTCCTGTAGCAGCCCCAGCCTCTCATTTCCTGCCCACCTTCAAACTTCTTCAGTAAATGAGGTGAGACCCATATAACAGCTTCATTCAGTGCTCAGCCTTGATTTATACTCTCAGCACCATCTGTCCTACAAAGAGAGCTCTGCCATTCTCCCATGGAAAAAGCATGTGACCCTGTAATTAGAAACGATCATCATCTGCAGGTACAAGACGATGGAGTAAAGGTTGCACAGACAACTGTAAATCTATAGTTTCCTGTCAAGTAATTGAATTTGTAATCGTTTAGCATCAGTTTCAACACAGAAAACAATAACGCACAATAAACCCCTTGCTATCATGTCACCGCAGTGTTTTGAAACAGACACCTTCTCTACTGCTGCTACCACTTGAGCTCAAGTACAAATTACATTAGCAGGCAAGCAGAGAATATTGTTCTTTGAAGCACTCACTACAGGACACAAATGCTGAAAAGCATGCAGGAACAGCCCCGTTTTATGGGCAATCCACCCAAAGGCAAGTAGTTAAGACATTTTTTTCTCCCCAGAGCTGACACTTGGTTACATTATAGATAGTGTTTGAATTTTCATGGTTTCTGTATTGCTCGCACCTGCACTGTTGGAAGTTCGGGATTCTGCTTCTAGCTGATGACATTTCCTATACTTACAATAACAGTGAAGGAGAAGTATTAGGGACATTAATTAGGCATGCTGATATTTCCATTTTTAAAACGGTCACAAAGTGAGGCTTACATTTTGGTGTCTTGCCTAAGCTGGTGCACTCTGTTCTTCTCCATCATCCCCACAGAAAGAAACACCTTCAGAGTGATTCACTCCAGTCTAAAATAGACTCTTCTCATCTCTCAAAGATCAATTTCTTTCCACTGACAGTGACAAAACCCTGCATAATCAGTGTGACATGATAGTCCACTTTCAACACTAAGTTATTCTTGCCCCTTTTCTCATCCCTACAACTTATTCCAAATTCTACACCATGCAGTGGCTGGCACCACAACTGTTTACTGTGCCACTCTGTAAGCCAGCTCACAAAACTAAATCCAGTGTGTATATATATATATATTTAATACACCACCAGCCATATCAGCTCCTTGATCTTCCCAAGAGTTCCCAAACATTTGTGCACACCTGAAAAGTGCCAATAGGGATGCTGGGACTAAAAGTAACAGCCAGAATTCTTGGGTTATCTGTTCTCAATTCAAAAAAAAAAATAAAAATCTTCCTGTATGGTCCAAGATGTTTCTAGCAAGGCAATTGCTGCTATCTCATGTGCTCCTTACCCACAAGGCCTGTTTTGAGTACTCGTATGACAACCCCAAAGTGACGTACCAGTGCACAGGCAACAACCATCTCTCAGAGACAAGCTGTTCCCCATGGAATGAGAAAAAAAAACTGGCATTTCACAATTGCCCCTTATTACCAATCCCAGCCTGCGGGGAGTTTCAACAAACACCAGCCAAGCATGTATCACCACCTCAGAACCAAACACCATCCAGTTTCCCAGCTCTCCTCCATTCCAACCTGAACTTTAGCACTGCTTTGTTGCTTCTAGATTATGCTAAAGTTCTTTCAAGACAATTTTTGTAACAATTCTACTCTCTTCTTTGGCAAGCGGGAGAAAAGAACATAGGAAAGCACGACTCTACTCCAGACCACAGGTAACCTGATCCACTGTTGGCAACAGTCTTGATCCAAATAGAAGGAGTTTCTGGAAGTCTTTAGTCTGACCTTCTATGTATTTCTCCTGTTCCACAATGGGGTTTCCTTATCAGTCTTTCCTGAAGAGAGGAAAAGTCCTCAACAGCCATCTAGTAACATTGCTCTCCGCAGATCATTTACACCATCAGGATCTCAGTCTCTATTTAGCATCACCTCTCTTTGTTCAGCTGCTGTCTTTCACTCTGTTCTCCATGCATGACATAGCTCAAAACCATCTGCACACCACAAAGGGTCAAGGTTGAGCAAAAAGCAAAGCCATTACACCCACTGTAGGACACTAGTGTAGCAATATTCCACTCCATGACCAAAGGAGCATGATGAACAAGCACTTGGAGCTGGATGCATTTGTCTGTATGAATGGTAAGAGGTAACATCCTCAGTAACATCCAACAACACCTTGGACTTCTTTATGGTGGAAAGAAGCATGAATATACCCAGGCTAAAATATAGAGAGAAGCTGTACCACAAGGTACTCTCCATCCTGCTTGTTCTCGCATCCACAAAGTGGGGAAAAAAAATATCTGGGAAACAGGGGTTGACCCAGCTTTGTCTGGCAGAAAGACCAACAGGGGACAGGATTTCTCCTCTTCAGCTGCAGAAGAGCAAGCTGCTCTTCTGGAGACACAGGTCAGACCTGTACCCCTTCCTGCAGGGTAAACAGAGGCTCTCACTTGCCCTCCCTCTGGGCAGGAGTCCCAGAGGACAGATAAGAGATTTTATTTGGCAGCTGGGTATTTCTCCTACCAGAGGATCTGCCCTAGATAATGTCAAGCATCTGTCCAATAGCCAGGAAACGTCACAGAAGAAAACATCACTCTCATTTGCTCCTCTGCTTCTAAGGAAGCCAGAAGCGGCTCCACGCAGTTCAGCATCCCCTATGCATTCTGTGCTCTACATTTAGTCCTTCCAATCCACCACGCAGGGTACATGCACGTAGGGTCATCTTCCTGGCTCAACTGCATACAGCACTGCTGGTTTTAGTTTAATTTTTTGGGGTGGTTGTGGGGAGATAATCACTCAAAAGAGAAATGAGAAACGCACAAAGCCCCTGCCATTTGTTTGGCTCAGGCACAACTTCAAGCACTACAGCGATTGTCTAGAACTCAAACAAGTGGTTGATAGCGCCAATTAACACCTTCCAGCAGAACAATACCTCCAGCTCATCTTTCCCCATTCTCTCAGCAGCACCCTGGATGACTTCTCTCCCAGACAGCAAACAGCAACGTGGAGAGAAGCAGGGATGAAGGTGTCCCAGCGTGAGCAGAGAGGCAGCACGTAGCATTAACTTATCAAAATCCTATATCGGAATAAAAACTTAGGCGTTGACCACACACAACCAAGAAAGTGAAACCAGTTTGGAGACATTCAGACTTTAAACTTTTTTTTAAAAAAAAAAAAAAAAAAAAATATGCAGTCCCCTTCAAACAGAGGGAAAAACGCCATACGACCCATTTAATCAATTCACTTGCCTTTCAGTTACCTCCTTAAGCTTCTTGACTAAACTCGCATTTGCGAGCTCAACCACACACAACTGTCATGCGTTACAGGGCTCCATAGTACTGTTCCTGTAGCACCCCACATTTGGTGTAGAGATTGGGTACCACACCAAGCAGAAGTTACTTGCAGTTAAAAAAATGGGATATTCCAAAGATGAAATTCTGCTTTCTGTGACTACAGCAGGAATGGGAGTACATCACTTGAAGCCACTGGACTCGCTCCACGTTCAAACGGCCTGACTGAGTGCAGCATTATGCCTTTCAGAGAGGAGAAGGGCAAACATCACTGCTTCGTTCACAGCCCAGCTTTGTTACAGTAATAGGACTGTGGAAGGGGGATTGCAAGGACTAAAGCAAGGGCAAGTCTGCGGAGAGGTAAGGAGAGGCAAAGTTTTCTATAAAATCAGCAGCTGTAGGAGGAAAAACCAACAGCTTCTGGATTTGCAGCCTTTTCCTTTTTTCTTTTTCTTTTTCTTTTTTTTTTTTTTTGCTTTTTTCCTCAGAACTTGTGCTACTCAATCTCCTTGCTTGAAAATAAGGCCAACGAGAGGTCAGGGTGACATTGCCCATCCACCTTAAGACTTGGCAGCACAGCAGCTGGAGGATGGCTGCAATTTGGGCCCATTCCCAGCACAGACGAGGCCTCGGGCTCTGCTCCTCCAGCCCCAAGGAAGCACCTCTGTAGGACAAGCCAGTAATCCCAAACCATCTCGGCTCCACCGCCTCGCACAGCACCCCAAGGGCCTTCGCCTCAGAGGTACGCCATTGAAATGCTAATCTGACTTTGTAAACCCATAAACAAAAACAAAGAGGAGGCCAGAAGAGGTAAAAAGCCTCCCTGAGCTTCATCCCCAGGCCCAATCTCTGGCATTCAGGCCCTGCCCTGTGGAGCAGGATTTCACCCACATGAGTGCATCTCCGGCTCTGGTATCGACATTGCTGGCAGGCACCATCTTTATGGCCAGATGCATTTAAATGGCCACTTCCACCACACGCCAGGATCTTCTTTGTTTCAGAAAACAGTTTTTATTGTGACAGACCAGCCAAGCCTTACTCACTGCTCTTGTACAACAATGCAACATCATAGATTAATAATACACCCAAACCAATAGTTGCTGCAGCTGGGCTCAAATGTCGCCTAACTTGTGCTTTCTCCACCCCTCCCCCAGATCCCACTTTTCCTGCCCATGCTCTCCAGAGCTGGGCCCCACAGCTCCGGGTCTGCAACTGGGTGCTGTGTGGTGCAGAAAGGACAGGAGAGGCCAGGCTAGGCTGAGGGCACGCAGCCCTGATGGCTGTCCTTGCCAGGAGAGCACTGGGGACCTGTGCAAAGGGCACATGCCATCTCCAGGCTCACCAGCACTACTCTGTGAGCATCCTGATCTTAATCAGGCCCTGTCAGCGAGCCCAAATCTATAGACAGCCAACACGGGGGATCATTTCTCACAGGCGAACATTCACTATGGGACAGGGCATCACAACCACCTCATTACCCCATGCGCTGCCCTTTTGTTTTGCATCATCCCTGTTTTCCTCTGTCTCCTGATCCATTCTCACTGGCATCTCAGGCTGCTCATCATGTGGAAGCCAGATTTTAAGGACAAAGCAGTGGCTTAGATATTTATCCCTCCACTAAAGACTCCGAAGGCACCACTGCTACCATCAATCTTTAGGGGAGGGGAAGGGAACACATCCTGCAACAGGGACCAGGGGAAAGTAAAAAGCCAGTCCCAAATGGGAGAGCAGCAATTTGTTACTGGGGTAGCTGAAGCCAGCCGTGGTTAACTTGGGCCAGAAGGTCCAAGGGCTTTTTTTCTGCCAAGTTTAGTCTTGGATGACAGTGAAATGTGCTTAATTTGACAGTTTCATTTTAACATGTATGGGCAAAGTCTAGAAGGCGACAGCAGCAAGAGAACAGCATTGCATTACTACAAGGTGACTACATCAACCTAGCACTCAGGGCTAAAAGCTGAAAGAAAAAGTAGATGCCCACTGTTCACCCTAGCAATGAAATAATCACAGTGTCTTCGATGGTATAACAATATTCTCACAAGTATAGGCAAGAGTTATAACTTTAGCCTTTCGCTATAAATTTCAAACTGTGCCACACCTCTGGCATCACAGAAGCTGAAAGACCAGGCACAGCACCAGGGCTGGAAAACACTGCAAAATATTCTCTTTACTCTTTTCACACTCATTTTATAATCTTTAACAAAACCACAGCATTAATAAGACCGGGCCCTCCTCAAACTCCAAGAGCTATACTTGTGTCCCTGTAAGCATGTGCAAAATGCAATTTCGCATGCAGCCGTTGAAGAGGCAGAGAGAAATGGTTGGCCACAGTGGAATCCTGAAAATCCAGGGAAGTAACCTGGCAGCAAGGGAGGGGGAAGTCTGATTTGGAAGAACAGGAGAACATCTGCTGATCTCCAACTGACCCTTTCTTCTAAAGAACTGTGAAGTGCATCGTTCTTCTCTAACACTTGGCTCTCCCTTGTATGAGACAAAGCAGTGCTGGCTTACAGAGCACACCAGGGCATCAACTTCCATTAGCTCAAGTGTGTTCTTCAGGCTATTCGGAGATAAGATTTTTTGGTAGAGCACTGCCATCCATCCATATTGATCACCTGCCAGGCAGACAAAGCCCCACCTCAACTGGAGAGTGAAACTGCCTATACTCCTCCTTGCAAGGCTCCTGACCAGAAAGGGCCACCCTGGCAGCCCAGGCCTAGCTGCATTACAACCACTGCCCCCTCATGCTTGCAGTCCCCACATTGAAGAAGCTGCCCTCTCCATTTCACACAAGTGCACCCCAGGCACACAGGGCAGTGAAGGGTTAATTTAATTAGTTCTGTGTGTGCTCAAAGAATTACAGGCAACTTCATTTAATTATTAAGTAGCCAATCAGGTAATCTCTGTATCTGATTAGCACGCTAATGAAATAATGTCTTCCAGTTCAAAGCTGTCATTCCAATCAGGAGACAGCCCTTCAGTTAGAAGGAAAAGCTGGCCATGTTTCCATGGGCTCCAGGCTCTGGGATTTTGGGGAGGGTATGGCAGTAGGAAAACCTTTCAAGCCCTCCCTCTCCCCATTTCACAGAACATAGCACAGCTCTCCCTTCCAGGCAGGCAAGCACATTGGCTCCAGAAAGGCTCCCAATGCTCCAGGCAAGTGTCCAGCATCACCACCATGTGCCCCTTGCTTGTGCTCCCAGATGGCCAAGAATATCCCACTCAGTCAGGAACCCGGAGAGCGCAAGGCCCTTTGCCTATCACCTAGGCACTGCCAACTGAGAGAGCTGCTAAATATGTGGGGCATGACTCTGCTATGGTCCACATGGGAAAAGAATCACACAGCAAAGCCATTAGAGAACTAAGAGGAAGCCAGAAAGCCTCCTCCCTCCCCCATGCTGCTCTCTGCTTCTGTGTCATATGCAGTTATTTCCAGCCTGGGGAAAAGTGCAAGGCGGCAGCTGTCACACGAGGCAAGGACTTGCCCCTTTTAAACAGGGATTTCAGGACTAAATGACCCATTACAATTAACACAGCTGCAAGAACTGGGACACTTCCACACAGCCCAAGAGGGGGTTTGGCAGTGGGGGAGGACAGGAGGAGAAGCAGAGGGTTAGGACCGTCCTTCCTAGCCCTGGCATGGAGTCCTTGTTCTTTAAGCATTAGCTCAGCTGTCCTCCCTCAGCCACAGCAGCTCAGCCTCTCCCCCAGGCCAGAAGCTCAGCTATAGTGAGCTGCATGGCACAGGACAATTCTGAAGCAGCCCTGCACACTTGCTCCTGCTCGAAGCCCTGTACTTTGCCACAGCAGCACCACTGCTTTACACACAGCTGTGCACTTGCTAACTTTTTAATTAGGCAGCCCAGGTTAATCCCTAGCTGCGGTATTGTGTGGTTCTGCATGACAACGTCCCCCCAAGTATCTCCTGAAAGGACCCAAGAGATGATGCTGCCAGAGTTCCAGTCTGTGCTGTTGAAACTGTACTTCTGCATGTCCTCTGCTGCCAGTATAAATGCTAACTCAGCTCCTGCTGCTGCAGATGCCAGCATGCCTTTGCTCTGCAGGGCAGGTACACGATTCTGAAAGCAAGATCACCTTCCTGGTGACACTTCTCCTGGCGCATTACCCAGGAACAGAAACACAGCCTCCAGGATGCTCACACCAAACAGACATAGTTTTGTTAAGCCACCGCACTTAAAATGAATGCATTCACAGAGAGAATCCCAAGAGGAACAGAAAAATTGCAGGCAGCCTCCAGACAGTCAGCTAGACAGCTGGCTTTCTATGAGAACGTTGAAGTGTTGACACTTTTCGTTGACCCTTTTTTCCCGAGCATATCCCATGAACAAGAAATAGGACTGCCAAATGGGAAGATGCATCTCTCTCCTCTCTGCTGACTGCAGCCATTCCAAGCGAAGGAAACTGGTTAGATCAAGAAATTCAGGCTTGGACAGCACAATGAAGCATCCACTAATAATCAATCCCTTCACAACAGCCTTCCTGCCAACTGGCTGCAGACTAGGCAGTGATTATAAATTGTAGTTACTCCTCCAAGGAAAAACAACACAACATCATATGGCCGTCCACGCTCATCCTTTAATTCTGAAACCAATCCTGCTTGCAATTACAAAAAGACAAGTTTTCCTAAATATGCATCCCGAAAAAAAATATATATCCCAGCCCTGAAATCCAAAGCTGGGTTCTTTCCAGCTTGTGCATCGCTAGCTACAAGAAATTAAAGAAAAAGTGGTAAGTTATAAAATGCGTGTCATTGAAGTTAGCTGAAGATTCTAAAGATGCCGAGGGTGGAATTTGTTGCTGACGAAGATGGCATTGTTACCCTGTACTCTTGCATCCTGCAACCTCACGCAAAGCACACAACAGGCCCTGCAAGGCGGTCCCACTCCACCACTCATTAACCAGCACGCAGATGCAATTCGAGCCCGACTTCAGCACAAGCAACTGCACCTGGGGACCAGCACTCACTGGCAGCCCGTGCCGGGGCACATTCCAGCCCAGCTCCCCCGGCACTGCAAGCCGGGCAGGCACAGCATGACCTGATCCCCACCTCTGATAGCACCGAGCCCTGTCCCAGCCCTGTACAACCCGGCCGCGTGTCAGAGGAATGGGATGCAGATCCCCATCTGCACGCACGGAGGGACTCCCTCACAACGCTATGGCTATTTGCGGAGCAGCCACAATCCAAAACTTGCCCAAATGAGAAAGTCCGGGCGTTTGGCAGGTCAGGCACTTACTACAGCGAGTAGTTTGTTCCACCGAGGGACTCGTAACACCCTCCCAAATTACACATTGCCCTTTACAGGACACCGCAGCAGCTGGAATCGGCTCCCTTCTCACATTCCTTAATAAGCACTTCCATTGCCGAGTGGGGTGGATGTAGGGCATCAGCTGCAGTTAATCATAACTGAGTGCTGCGTTCCCTTTCTCCATGCTCCAGACACTATCTGCAGGCTAAGAATATCCAGCACCAGTCCGCCGGGGCAGGGGGAGCCGAGCGGTCCGAGCCGCCTGGCACTGTGGGGCTCCCTGTTACAGGAGACTTTCACTCTGCCTCCCCCAAGCAACAGCCTTCAGTGGGGCCCCCTGATAGCTGGTCGAGATCCTACAGATCATGGAAAGATAATCCATTGCAGGACTAATGCACTACTGCAGCTGTCCATGGAGAAAATCCCCTTTCAACCAAAAAAACCCTCAAGCCCTTTGATCCTCTCCAACACACAATTATCTTAAGGGCAAAATAGTCTTCTGTGCCTCGGCACCTTGTATCGGGCTGAAAGAAAAGAAATTGAGACTGCTATTCCATGTTTATTCTACACGGCTGCCTGTCCGACAATCAGGCCTCTCCAGCACAGCAATAAGTCCCAATGGATAGATGCCGACGTGTGCTGGGTCACAGTGCCCAGGAGAAATTTAGGAGGAAAAAAAGCCCCAAAGATTTGGGGTTTGTTTTGTTTAAAAGAAAAACTGAGGTTCTAAGAAAGAGCTACCAGACAAACTTTTCAGTATCTTGTCAGCAGCACTGAGATTAAATCAATTAATTTCAGCTTTCAACTGCATGGTCAGATCTGAATTTTTAAAGAGCAATTTAAAGGATGACCATCAACTTTTAGGTTAAGCTTTTTCTAACCAGAATGTTAACTAACAAAAAGAAAAGAAAATACGAAAAATACATCATGCTTTGACTTAGTACTAGAAAATGCCCCCAAAACCTTGCAGAGAGGTCTGCTAGGCTCCAACACAAGTGATCCAATTGCTACACAACCTCTTGCTACCTGTGCAGTTCTGCTCCACCTGCTGCCCCAAATGCAAGGTGATAAGCATTGCTTTCAGCAGAAGAGTCAGCTATAAAAAGCCCTTTCCCTCCACTGCATGTTTCCATTCCTGTGCCGCTGTTTCACCCTCTGTGAAGCTATGGGGAACTGGTCCCAGTTCAACAAAGCTCTAAGAAAAACTACTCTTTTTTTTTAAGCCAGATGAGTCATTTTACTACCATTAGCAAAGAGCAGGGGAGGATTCCTTGAAAATTCACACTCTCAGGTTCCACTACATACATCAACAAAACGGTGAAAACGGCCATCCACTGAAGAACACAAAAATAGGAAAACGATGTAAAGTCACATCCCTACTCCCCTGAAATCCTTTTAATGTTAAAGGTACTCAACACTACACTTCTATATAAAGATTTTTAGAGAGTTTGTCTCAATCCCTAAGTATTCCTTCTTGGGTGCATTTCTCCATCTATCACCTATTGATACCTTTTGCATTCTTGTCTGACTCAACCAAAAGAGATGGGATAGCAGAAGTCTTGGGCACACGGTTTCCATATGGGGCACTCACCATTGCTCACCTCCTGTCAGCCCAAACACATTCATGTGCTCATATACAGGGTCTGGCTGGGAGGTGAGCTGCCTGGGATGAACTATGGGCTTGGCAGGAGGACAGATAGGAGCTCTAGAGAAGTTGGTTGTGAGGACTTACAAGACTATCGCCCTCCATGTTCAAACTGGAAACCCGTGTGAAATCAGTACACGCTTTACTTCTAAATGCTGTGTGGTTTGCATTTGAAAACACACTTCATTTTCACAGTGTCCTTATGTTAGTTATGCAGATGACATGAAGCTATGCTCAGCAAAGGATAGGCATAAGTGAGGTCCTAAAATATCACGTGGTGACATGGAAGGGTCTTGCTTGTTGGCTTTTTTCTTCCCAACTTGGTTTTTAATGTTTTAACCTTCAGAACACACCAGAAGAGGGAGCCTTGCCCTCCTCTCCCATGCTCATCATTTGTTTTATATTAGTAACAATGACAAGCTTTATTAAGAGTCAAGTTCTTAAATTGAACTCTCACCCTTTGCCTCCTAAAACAAACAGAAAATCCAAGCAAGAAAAAAGAAAAAGCAACCACCAAACCCTTTTTGCTTTCTGTTGTGGCTATATAAATATTTATTTTTTTTTGCTGCCACAACTCCCAGTGCATAAAGCTCACCACAAATAAAAAGCCAGCTCTGCCTTCCAGCCCTTCAGCTGTGCAAAGAATCAGAATCATGGAATCGTAGAATATCCCAAGTTAGAAGGGACCCATAAGGATCACTGAGTTCAACTCCTGGCTCCACACAGGACCACCCAAAAATCAGACCATATGACTGAGAGTAGTGTCCAGACACTTCTTGAACTCCATCGGCCTGGGGCCAGTCCATTGCTCTGGGCAGCCCGTTCCATGCCCACCGCCCTGTGCTGCAGACCCTCACCCCCAGCTGCCCTCCCCTGACAGCTCCATGCCGTTCCCTCGGCCCTGTTGCTGTCACACACAGCAGAGCTCAGCGCTGCCCTCCGCTCCCTGTGAGGAGCTGCAGCCGCCATCAGGCCTCCCCTCAGCTCCTCTGCTCTGTGCTGAGCAAACCAAGGGACCTCAGCTGCTCCTCACACACCTTGCCCTCCAGACCCTTCCTCATCTTTGTAGCCCGAAGTTCCACCTCCTTTAGAGCAGGCCTAACAGGAAGGAATGAGAGGACAAACAGTTTTGCTAAAGAGGAGGAAGAAGATCTTTGAAAGCCCCAGCACCCCAACTACACCAGGACAGCAGCTTCAAGAGCTGCAGTGGAGCCACCCAGAAGCTCACAACCATGAGGTCCCACACCCAGCTTTGTCCCAGAGCACCTGAAACAACTCTGAGCCAAGGCAAGAGCTTGAAGGACAGGAGACCTCCCTGCTGGCAACACGACCTGCGGCACCAGAGCTCCAAGACCCACCTGCCACAGCACTACGCATGCCATCCTACCCTGTCAGTAAGGCACTCAGCTACATCCGTGCTCTTAAGAGCTGAACCAATTTCAGCACACCCAGCGTTAAGAGCTTGTGGTGTTCAAATTGCCCTTAAAGCAGCATCAAACCGGTGGCCTGTCCCAGAACAGAGGTGGTCTAAGAAACATTCCCCTCGTATTTCACATCTTTCGGTGCTCGCTGCCCTGGATTATACTAGCAGCGCTGTTTTTTCAGTGGGAAGCCGGTATTTCAGCTAGGCATTTATAAAACATAAAGAGTTCATAAAGGAGCTGCAGTGTGAGGCTGCTCGGCCACCTCTGAGCAGTGCTTCCAAAGCAAAGGCCTGGACCACGCTTGGCCTGCAGCGCAAAGCTGTTACCCCATCCCCAGGAAAGGCCAACTTAAAAGCACGCACACACACAAAGGCAGGAAAATACAGCGAAAACGTGTCTTCTGGAAGCAAGCAAAATGGACTAAATTCACTTTTACCCATCAGCTGTTTTCTGCTCCTTACACAAAAGGCCACAACCCCCCCCTAATTGCAGGAGCACTCCACCACAGAGAGCCCGCTCCCCAGCCCTCCTTCCAAGGAACTGGGAGAACTGGGACACAATAGGAAGGAGACTTGCTAAAGGGAATAGATCTGTTAAATTAACACATTTTCTGTCAACCAAATCAGCTGCCCCCAGTGCCATTGTTGGTGAAACAATGGAGACCCCAGGAATGGGCACCCATTAAAAGGAACAAGCCTGCTGAAAGGATACACTCTAAGGCACAGTGTTGTGTGTTTAACAGGATTCTCTACTGTAAGGAAGGAGGAATCACTGGACTGCATTGTTCTCGCCATCACAGCAGATGCTGTTTCTGCTGGTAACGAGAGGAAAAAACAATTTTCATAAACATCTACAATAAGATTTAAACTACAAACTTTTAAATTGGGAACTTTTACTCCCCTTGCTGTTGCCATTTCTCCCCAGCCCTTTTCTTGGGGAGATTTTGTCTGAAAGAAGTCTATGAAAGCATCCATTGCCATTACAAAAGTTAATTCTTCCCCCTTCATGCAGGCACTTAACAGATGCCAGGGGCAGAATGGCACAGCTCCCCGGTATTATTCGCAGGGAGAGAAAGACCACAGTTAAGGTCTGCACAGAAAGCTGCGACACTTTTAAGGTGTTACTTTTAGCTGGCTTAGCTGTAGCAGATTCCAAGCAGAACAAACTCAATGACTAATTTAGATGCACCGTACAGGAGTTTGCACCAGCTTCATTAAACTGGTACAGGTTTGCAGCAGTCAAGGCTCTGTAAACAAAGCAAACCGCTAAGTCATATTTAAGCTGCTATACAGAACATATTTTTTTTCCTAGTGGGGAAAGATTTACACCAGATTATCTTAAATTGGTTTTTAAACAAATTCAGCTTAAAGCGTTTAACTTGCGAGCTCACAAACACTGCAGCTAACAGATAGGATTTCCACTCAGCTGTGCTGCTGGGAGAGGCAGTTGTCTCCAACTACCGCAGAAAATACCAAGCCCCGTGTATGGTATCCAAATCTCTGAAGTTTTTATTTGCTTCCTCTTTCTCTTCAGCCTTCGACTGCTGCAGTCGTTCGCCGACTTCCCTGTCACCTAAGTCAGAGCCATTCAAAATGTTGCTGTCAAAATAACCTTCCTTGCCCATTGTTCAGCCAGCCTTTTTTTCTGCGCTCAGTCACTTCTTGTTTCTTTTCAGGGGCTTAAGATAACGTTGTAATGCATGTACCAGCCCCGTGAACTACCTATTCCGCTGATTTTATTTTTTATCCAATTATAGTACAGTTTCATCAGACAAAACGTAAACACTTGTTAAAGAGTTTAAGATCTGCGGTTGTGAAAAATGTGCCTTGCATCTGAAACCTAAACCGATATAATGCCTTCCAATTTACAGACCACTTGAAACAACGGCTCTGAGAAGTATCTCTCTGCCTCCCTGTCCATTAATCTCAATGAACTCTAGAGCCCAATACTGACATTCAGAGTGCTAATGATTCTATTATTAACAGAATAAGGAAGGCAGCAAAAGCCAAGACCGGCAAAGTAAGGGCTGCTGCTGGAAGGGATGAGGGGAGAGCAGTGAGATGCTTGCAGAATCAATAAAACCCAACACACACAGATGGGACAGGTAGGAAGAACAACAGAGCTCACCCAGCATTTCATTCATTTTTTTCACTTGACATTCAAATTTCCAAGATGTGTACCACTTTTGGGCAGATGGCAAAAGGCACATCCCCATGCCTGAAGTACTCTACTGATAAGGCCATTAAACCAGCTCCAACTTACCTTGCATGAGTAGAGCTGATCTAGATGATTTCACTTACATTTCAGTCAGCTTGTTACACCTACTTGTTGCATTTATCTCAATCCGAAGTTCTCCTATCCAAAGCTATCTGGCTACCATAGGACACAACCCACAGGTGCTGTGGCTGCTGCTGTACTACCAAGAACAATGCAGTGCTGGACCAGGACTGCGGTGGAGGGGTGAGGACTTAGCACAGAGTTTTGGTAGCTGTGCACAAGGGTTGATCCCCCATAAGGCCATGAAGTTTGGTGCCATGAATCACAAGGGATGTTCACAGAGATCAGAGAGAATGGGGCTCCACTGAGAAGTTTTGAGTCCCACCCAACACGATGGGACAGCGGAAGTTAAGGTTTATTTGGCCATTCTAGAAAAGAAGGGCACATTTACTAAAGTGCTAAAACTCCAACACGCCTACAGTTTAACAGGTTAAACAACGTTGGCTTTTCAAGCTCTACTTGGTTTGTGGAGGCAGAACAGATCTTCATTCTGCAGTCTTTCCTCCACAGCCACCGCACAAATCCCCTTTCTCCACACTCTTCCTACTCCCCCTGGGACCCATGGGAGCAGCAGCCACTGATGTGTGGCAGCCACATCATATTCCTGACAGAAAGACCTGGAGCCCAAAGCACCGAGAAAGGAAGAGGAAAAACGTCTCAGAGCCATACCAAAGACAGCAGCAGAGGCAATTTGCCCAAAGGCGCTTTTAAAAACCACAGGAAAAGATTTATGTTTTCCCTATGTAATGTGGCTTTTCCCCCTTTCCAAATAAATGCAGTTAACAACAGTGTTTTGACTATTTCCAAGCACACTCTCAGAAGTCACCTCCCCTTGACCTACCCAGGCTGAAGCTCCCAGGAGTGTATGCCAAGGAGCTGGGTGGCCATGCCATGCTGGCGCCCCTCCAGCTCTTCTGTAAGTTGTGCTGAAATGCTGTTAAATATTCTCCCCTTATTTTTCTACCCCAACATCCCTGCAGCTGCCAGGAGGACATTTCTGTCGCAATGGGAAGGGCATGTGGCCAGGAGACACTTTGTCACGGGAGGTGTCCCACGGTCCTGAAGAGGAAAACAAATCGCTTCCTATCATCACATGCACCGATCCGACTGCAGAATGCATCCCTTCCGCCCACCAGGTCAAGATATACCATCAAAAATACAAAAAATAATATCTTATAAGTGGCTTATTTGGACAGGCCTCCTCCCCCCAGAGTGTTGCTACAGTAAGCAAGGACAAACCCAGCACACGCTGGTTTCTAAAGCCACTCAGAAAGCAGCCGTGACCACTGCAGCGTAGCCAAGAGCCCACTTTGGAAGCGGCGTGGAAGTTCGGCACGGCAGATGGCTGACAAGGCAGCCATGTAAAGGAGGGGGGGAAGGAATTTACTAACACAACGCGGTGACAGCCGCGCTCCCGGCCATGCGGGCAGGCCCACGGGTGGACCCGGCTGCGTCCCGGCACACCGAGGTTGCCCCACTGAACTTTTGACCCGGTGCCGGCTGCCCCCTCCCCAGCCCGGTTTGAAAAGCGCCGGGGCCTCGGGCTCGCCAGGCGCCTGCATCTGCCGAAGTGAGCCAGCATGGGGGCTGCCCCTGCCCCGAACAATGCCCGGCGCCCGGCCTGATGGATGCGTCTTCAAGGGAGATTGGGCTGCCCTGGTCCAAGGAAAAAGGAAAAACATCTGCCAGCCAAGTCTACGACTGCAAAGGGCAGCCCGCATTTGGAGACTTCACTTTCTTTGGGGCAGCAAGCGCTGGGCAAAAGGGTTGTGTTTAGAGAGATAAGAGTATGAAAGAGCTCCGTGCTGTCTCGCTTTAACCAAGCCCCCAAACTTCTTACTAAAGAACCTGCTAGGTGCTGGAAGATGCCCCAGATGGCCTCTGTCTCGCAGTGCAACCTAGGCAGGCCGACCAGCAGAGCCATCAGCACAAAAGAAAAGATAACGACACCTTCTTACTTAGTGAAGCATATTGGAAAATGAGGCTCTGCAGTGATTGATGCAACAGAATCTTAAGGTAAAACCAGAGCAATTGGAGGGAGTGGGGGGAGGGGGGTACTTGATGTAAGAACACTGGGGAGTGCCAAAACTATTGCCTCTGCAATCATGCTGTAAGAGTTCAGCACCAAATGCCACCTGAGGTCTTAGACAAGGTAGAGCCATCAGAGCCAGGTGTGAGAGCAGGAGAGCTCTGCTCTTCTGGGACAAGGAGATCCCACCACGGGGAACTGGCATCTGAGGGATGCAGGAACACGGCCGCACAAGCCTCACTGTGTATCTCTCAGTTCGGGCACTGCCACCCTGCAGCTCAAGTCCCCCTCCCCCCGCCAAGGGACGGTAGCTTTTGGGGAAGGGACACCACAAACCACGCTTGTGTATCCACAGGCACACCAAACTGAACAGAGAGTGCACTGCTGGTGCACAACATCGCTCCACATCTTCCCAACACTGCCCAATGGCTGGGAAAAATACCACCTCCATTTGGTTGGGACACCTCCAAATCACAGAGCCCATCGCAGACACCAGAACGTGCAGCAGGCTCGAACCCAAAGGGGAAGGCAACCCAAAAGCCACGTGCAGCATCGCTCGCGGAGAGCACAACAGAACCGCATGAACAGCCCCTTTGAAAGCCATTCGTTTCATACGGCAAGGAGACTCCGCGTGCCACTCCTGAGATCCTCAGAGCCATGGATGGGGCTGGATGGGAGGGAACACAACGGAGATAGTCAGCCATGCAGGGCTGCGGGGAACAGGAAGGAGCTGCCCGTATGTTGCAGACAGCCCCTGACAGCTGCACTCACACAAGCTGATGGGAGCGGTGGTCTCCAACCCCATCCCTTAGGGCACACGTTCCCGGTGACGCTTATACAAGGGAGACAGCACCCGGCGCTCCTCGGGACGACGTGATGCGTCTCAGCGACGGGAGCACGGAGGTGGGACCCCCCAAAACGTGCGCCGGGAGCCCGAGGGGTCCCGCATCGCCTCGGCCCCACGGCCACCGCACGTTCGGGTTCCTCTGAGCCCCGCGCCTCCCCGCGATGGGTTTGCATCAATAGGAGGGGGAGGGGAGTTCCCGTCGGCTAGAAGTTGCATCATTGAGAGCCCTTCTCCCTTTTCCAGCTCTAGCACCACGGAAGGGATTCCCCCTCTTCAGAGATCCGCGCCCCGCCCGAGGAGTTTCGGCTCTTCGGGGCTTCGCGCATCCCGTGGAACTTCGGAGCATCTCAGGAATTCGCGTTCGAGCGCAGCCGCTGCCCCGCAGCCCCGCGTGACGGCGCGGTGCCGGCACGGAGCCGCTCCCGGCGGCACAAAAGGGTCCTGCCGGGGCATCTCCCACCGGGACGCGCTCCGTCCGCAACATTTGTAGCCGAAGCAGGAAACGCGCACAGAGCCCCGGCTAGCCGCGCGGAAATAAGAATTGGGATAACGCTTATTAAACAGCAACAACAAAAACCCACGAGAAAGTTGCGGAGGACAGCGTGCCCCGGGCGGAGGTGCGGGCACAATGCCGCCATGGACGCGGGCGGGGTCCGCCCAGGTGGGATCCCAGCGCCCCAACAAAGGGCCCAGTCCGGGCACCCCGGGGGTCGAGGCCCGCCCCTCGCCGCCTCCATTTTGGTCACGGGGACCCCACGGCGGCCCCGCGCCGCCGCCGCCACCACCTTTGTGTGCCGCGGCGGACCCCGAACAATGCGGCACCGTCGGGGGGAGCGGGGCGGACGAAAGTTTGCGGGGCGAGTTAGGAGCGCTCCGCCCGGCGCCGCCGCCGCCGGGGCCGCGGGGTCTCACCTCGATCTCGAAGTCGGGCAGGCGGAAGGCGGTGCGGAAGAGCGAGCAGAAGTGCGCGATGGCCGGGACTTCCCACCAGGAGCGAAGCTCGTCCAGCGCCGCCGCCGCCGCCGCGTCCGTGCCGCCGGTACCGGCCGCGCCGCCGCCGCCGCCGCAGCCGCCGTCCTCCTCCGGGCACATCTCCCGCGGCCGCCGGCTGCCCGCCCGCCCGCTCAGCGCTGCCTCACCCCGCGGGCGGCTGCGTGCCGCCGCCGCTCGGCGCTGCGCCGCGCTCCGCCCGCCCCCCGGCGCCACGCCGCCCCCCGGCCGCCCCCCGGCGGCCCCGCGCTGCCCCCTCGCTGCCGCCCGCGCGCGGGGCGGCTCGGAGCGGCGGGGCGCTAGGGCCGGCGGGGGCGCTGCTGCTGCCCCTGCCGCGGGCGGCCGCCGCTGCGCGGGCCCATCCTCCTCCGCCTCCCCGCGCCGCGGCCCGCGCCCTGCAGGGCAACAGCCGCGCCGCCGGGAACAGATGGGCCCGGGGGGGGCCGCGAGGGAGGGGCGGGGCCCGGCGCGGGGAGGGGCGGGGCGAGTGGAGGTAGAGCCAATGGGAAGGGCGGAGCGGGAGGGGGGCGTGGCGCGACGTGCCCGGAGGGGCGGGGCGCGGGGAGTGGACAAAAGGCGAGAGGGCGGGGGGGGCGGGGCTTCCCGCCGACGGGGCGGGGGGGCCGCGCACGAGGAGGGGGTGGAGCCGCTCCTCATCACAACAACAGGGCCCCCACGCCCGCCGGGCCACGCCTCCCGGGGCGGAGTCGGGCGGGGCCGGGTGCCGCTGGGCGGAGCGGAGCGGCTCAGTCGCAGGAAGAGAGCCGCGGGATGGGGCGCAGCGCCCTTCGGGCAGCGTGGAAGCGATGGGTCGGCGAGTGCCCGCTTCCCTGCCAGAGAGCGCGGCGTT
This sequence comes from Tympanuchus pallidicinctus, assembly GCF_026119805.1. Lineage (NCBI taxonomy): Eukaryota > Metazoa > Chordata > Aves > Galliformes > Phasianidae > Tympanuchus > Tympanuchus pallidicinctus. The sequence goes on from NW_026294802.1 coordinate 2,930,621, forward strand.
CTGCCCCACTTCTACGTGCGGGGTGCTCGTGCTGCAATCTTTCTCTCTCCCCGACGTTCCTGCCCACAGTTCCCGCAGCGCCCAGCCGTTCTTGTCTGAGTGGTGCGTCTCTGCTGCCCGTGGGTACAGCAGTCTTACAGTAATCCCACTCCGTCCCATTAAAGATGTCCCCAACCTCACTGAAGTTTCCTCGCTGCTCGTTTGGTCCAAAGCTCTACAGCCCTCGTTTCCCCTGCATTTTTTTTATGAATTAATTTGGCTCCCTCTATCGTCCCTACCATTGCCGTTAGGCTGTGTTCTCCCTGATAACATTATTTCCCTGCAGGGATGCTACCTCAGATCCCCAAAGATGGCTTCAAAGGTGCACTGCTACAATTCCAGCCTTGCTTCCAGCACACATCCTGTGGGCCCACAACTACTCAACCCACCTTCAACAGAACGCAAAGACCTGGGAGCACACTGCCAAAAATACCAAATGCAAAGTGCCAGAACCGAGAAAGCAGGGGCTGGTTCCAGTTGATACAGTGGTAGCATCAAGAAGGATCTCTTGTAAAAATGCAGATTCCTGGCATTCCCCTATCATGGCCTTCAGCTGAAGCTCCCTGACTGACTGCCTGTAGCCTGGGCACAGGAAGACCCACAGCGTTTCCCCACAAGGCTACATACTGCAAAAACAAGGGCATGAGGTTCCCTAGGAAGCAGTGGGGAAGTGGCATGAGGCAGCTGCATGAGGATAGTGCACGGAACACTGCAGCTGTCACACACATCACTGTAGACTTAGGCAGAAAATTAGCAGCATCCTGCCACTTTCAGCTTACATCGTCTCTTAGGTGGTTGAAAAGCATCTGCCTGCTGGGAATTTAGCCAGTCCTGACATGGCAAACCATCCTCTTCGTAGGCTTCTCTCCTGCGTGCTTTGCAAACTGCATATCAAACCCAAAGATCTGAGCCTTAGGTCTCAACAGATTTTCTGCTCTTAATCTATGAGAGCTGAAAACCACAGGTTGTAAGTTGGTTTGTCCCCCAGAGAGCAACCTCATCTGTGGCAGTGGATTCAAATCTCACAATCACAGATCCTGATGAACCTTCCCCAAAGAGCAGCACAAAGCAACTGCTGTTGGGTGCTGGAAATACACCGCCTGAGCTGGTTGAAGCATTCTCCAATACCAAGACCAAGAACAGGACAAGACATCATCTAGAAATAAGACAGAGCCTCATGGAAGACAGAGCTGCCATCCAAGGATTGGTAGTGCCAAGCTGTGGTTCTGGCTCTTTCAATGAATTGCTCTGTGCCTTGGAGTAAATCAATTCAGATAGATTTTCCCCATCTATAAAATGAGAGTTGTTGTATTTAGATACCCCAGGGAAGTTGTGAGGCTTAATTAGTTAATGCTAGTGCCTTGTCAGCTCTCATTACCATGGTATCTTGGTGTTTATTGCTTTGAAATTGTAAAATGCTACTTACATGCTAAACATTGTTATTCTAGGTAAGATGGAGTGACTGAATCCTGTTCCTCTGTAAAAACTAAAAGCTGATGTTCCCAGTAATGGCATTGCTATGAAGCCTTTCCCACTTGGAAACAAGTTTCCTTAGCATATAACAAAATTGATTTATTTCCAGCTTCCTAGCATAAGTGCTCTCAAACCAGTTTGAGCTGAGCTTTTACTGGTCTGCTCAATTCAGCACATGCAATTAAACTCATCCAGCACAAACACAGCTGGAACTGGAGCATCTGTGCCTCACGAGGAGGTGCCTGAGGCTGCAAGGCAGTGTGGCTGTTCCCTCACACATGCTGTGGCGGACAAGGTGCACTGAGCACCAGCAATACCCACACTGGTGCAAGGTTTTAACTTCAATAGCCATGGAAACCAATATTCTGCAGCTGAAGGATTGACAGTTCTGGATGGTTTCCTTTTGCCACTTCTGACCGTGTGGGGCTCAGCCCCAGGGCTCCCCATGCCAGGGACTCCCTGCGTGCTGCTTCAGCACAGCTTTGGTTTGTGCATTCAGGCAAAGCCCCACAGGGAGCTGCAGTGTGGAAGTCAGAAACGTTATGCACTGTGATCAGAGAGGGGGAAAAGGCTTGGTGGGGGGAGGAGGGAGGGGAGGCAAGATACAGAACAGTCAAGCTATTAATCTTCTAACGTAGATGTACGGGTGGCTGAATTATGGGGCAGGACCTTCTTCCTCCTCAAAGAACAGGCCTTTAAAGATGCTGCTGGTCCACTACAAGAATAAGCGGTAAAGCATAATAGTGCCTGTATTTGCTCATATTTCCAGAGCAGGATTTGAGTCACAGAGAATCCAAAGGGGTTGAGGAACTCAGATGCGAGTTGGGCAGGCAACCAGCCCAGTGCCAACGCAGGGCTGTCCCTGTGGGTGCCGTGAAGCATGCTACCCTGCAGCACCGGGCCCATAGCCCAGCCAGTGAGGCAGGATGGCAGCCAGCACCTGAAGAGCAGCGCTGAAGGTGCTGCACTGCTGGGCACACAACAATCCTATGCCCTGCTCTCAGCCTGAAGCCCCTGGGCTATAGACCGAGGCCTAAAATGGCTCCTGGCCTTGTGCGTTGTGCTTCCAAGGCCTCAGAAAGGGGCCCCCAGGAGGCCACCATTTCCTGGGGAGCCTCTTTGGTTAGAGAGGCAGAGTTCCACTTCTCGGCTTTGCTTTCCCTCCCCTCTCTTTCTGATGTAAATAGAGCTTCTAAATACCCACCAGAACTCTACACCCTCACCTTTCCACAACAGGCACTCTTTTCAACCATTTTTTCCTTCCCCGTGAGAGACAGGCATGGTTGCTCTGAAGTAGTGTTACAGGAGTCAGGTTAAAAGCAAAACCAAGCAAAAATTCATTTAGCAAAGCATACGGATACCATTGCAACAGAGATATTAAATGAAAACCAAACTGACACTCAGAATTCCCCTGCAGCTTTCCCAGCCCTGAATTTGAAGGCCATACTGAGGAAGACTAATAAGCAGAAAGAAAAGCAAGGATGGCTTGAAATACAACAGAACCAGCCAAGTTAATTCCTTTGATCAAGCGGAGGAAAAAAATATGGGAAGAAAACAGCTAGTGTAAGTACTGACCCTTTTTTCATGCTGTCAGCTTGTATCACAGAATCGTAACTTATCCTGAGTTGGAAGGGACCTATAAGGATCATCAGGTCCAACTCCTGACTCCACAACAGCACCACCTGTGTCCAAACTGTTGTACAAATGATCTCACTTCCCCAAGAAAGACATCTGTGAAATGAAGATATTGACATTGGTTATAGACACACGCAGCTTTGTTCACAACTCTGTGTGAATGCTCTTAACTGCCACAGGTAGGTTCAGAAGCCACATGCTGTGACAAAGCGTGAGGTGTTCTCACTGTGTGTGTGCCATGGATCCAGACTCACAATCATGCTTTGGCATTAGGCAGAGCTCACTGTGTGCTTTGAGAGCTGGCATAGCAGGAGCAGACAAGAGAGGTGGGCAGATTCAGGAGGAATTTTAAGCCCTTCCTACTGCAGCTGCCATACCCTGCACTGCTGCTTTTTAAAACCAGAAGCGGGCACAGCGTTCTTAGTGCTCGCTGCCATTTAGTGCTCTTCACACCACCCCCAGGCTGCAAACCACAGCAGTTGCTCCCATTCCTCTCCCACCCTTCTCTAGATAGATGCCTTCTGTAGTTTAGCACCAATTTCCTAAAATCAATAATGACCTTTACAGGATGAAGAACCACATGTCTGTTTCTACCCTCCCACTTACCCTGCCTGCCTATTTTGAGTCACTCATGTACAAATACCTTCACTCAAAAGCTACAGGCTGGAGGAGGCAGTGATTGGCTCATCCTACACATGCAGGCTCATCTGGAAGCACCTGGTCTGAAAAAAGGTAGTAACACAGAGGGAAAGAAATGCTTATGTGGTTGCCCACGAACCTAACATTACCAAAAACATACCTCAGATATTTCTATTCAACTGCCTCTGTTTTGCTCTCTGAAGTTACGGCTACAAAATCCAACCAGCAGGCACCAGGCCAAAGGCTGAGACCATAGCTGTTCCCACTGAGCAGAGCCTCCTTCTGCTCACATGTAGAAATACTCTGGGATGCTGAAATCACAGCACTGTGCTTTGCGCTGCTGTCATGCATCTCTCCCCTGCTCAGAGCTCCCACTAAGCCTACAGCCAAGAGAGGGAACTAAGCATACAAATACCATCCAGTCACACAATTCCAGCATGGCTGTACCTCCCAACTATTTATTCTGGAGCCATGTGGGGGTTAATGCTCTGCTTTCCCTGTTGAAGAGTGACCCAGGTGGGGCTAATGAGCGCTTGCCTTGCTTAGCTAATTAGAAGCTCTGGGAGCAGCAGATTGTACTTCTAGGTGTGGGGCACTTGCAGAGGGAATATACTGTGTATTTTGTTTCCTTTTTTTTTTTTTTTTTAATCCTTCCCTCCCTCCCATTTTTCCCTCTTTGAATAAAACCTCTGGCAGAAGTAGCACAGCACAGATGGGAAAGAGAAGTGAGATGGGCTCTGCAGCACCCTTCTCTCCCTCCCTCTCCTAATCCACATTGTTCTGGGGTTTTGGGAGAAGGCAGGAATGAAAGATGAGGGAGGCTGGGCCGTTTGTTTCCCTTCAGCATTAGATTTTTGGTATTTAATCCAAATGAGTGCAATCCTTTGGAACCCAGCCCAAGTCTCCCTGCTCTCCAGCTCCTATTTATACGACACCCATCACTCCACAGTGCACTGAAGAACAGCCCCTGCTGCTGGCTGCCTACTCTGCAGCTTCCGTCCAGCAACACTCAGAGCATAGACTGCACACAAAGCACTTGGGTGCAAGTAGACCAGGAGGGGCTTCACCTACCCACCCCTTACACACTGGATTATAACCCAGCTGCTACTGAATGGTGCTTGTTTTGCTTCTCGCTTCCACGATCTGCATTTCCCTTGTCTCTCTTGCTGGTATTTAGTTCCCTTTGCATTGTTTTCCCTGGGCTTCTCCTTTGTCTCTTGCCCAGGGAAGCAGCACATCATTACGGCAGGTCTTCCTTCAGTGCTCTCCTCACCGAGGTCATTACAGCATGGCTGCTGTTTGTCTGGGTGCGAGCCCTAGGAAGAAGCAGCTAATCAATTCAGCAAATCACCCGGGTGGTAACCCCACTGTCAGCTTGTTTTCTTCCCTTCCACTTAGACATCAAACTGGCTGAAGAGGGCTCTAGGGACCATACCGTGCACAGAGAACTGTTCCTCTGCAGGCACATCTGTGCCTTTCATCGGCAGGGCTTAGGGAATACTCTCATCAGAATGGGAAGAGTTCTTCAGAGCCAACAGGCTCTCATCCTCCACCCTCACCCTCCACAGAGCCTCTATCCCATGGGAAAGTGAGCACAGAAAAGTGTCCCTCGTGTTGCCATCCTTGGGCAGAAGCTATCATGTAGCACGCAGAGCTGGGCTGGCAATTGGCAATGTGCAAATGTTCTCCTGCCAAATGAGCTCACTAAGGCAGCCCTTTGCATTCACCCACTCTTCTTCTTCTTCTGTGACTGTGGGGAGCACACCAGTCCAGCACACACTGGGAGCAGCAAGGCTGCACAGCTGGGTTTGGCAATTAGAGGTGTGGATGCTCGGTGCTGCCTGAGCTGGGCTGTGTGGTGACACGGCTCCTTCAGAGATCAGTCACATCTGAGAAATGTTCCTGTCACCAGCTCTCCCTTTGAAGGGTGGGGGTGGGGGCCTGCGTCCTCCCCATGGCTTTGGCCCACAGTCTGAGAAATGTCGAGGTTAGGAAAAGCTGAGTTTCATTTGCTTTTCACAGATTGGGTAATGAATTTTTCATCTTAAAGTATTGCTCTTGCCTGAAAAGCAAGTTTGTAGCTCTGGCATCAGGGGGTTCCACATTAGTCTCTGTTGCTTTGGACTACATTTCCTCAATTTTCATGTTTTCTAACCCTGTAAAATAAATGGGAAGCCTGAGGCTTTAGTGGGGTTTTCCTTTTCATCCACCTCTATCTGTGTGCAGATTTTGTTAGCCAACACTTCATACTGACCTCCTACACCAGTTTTACTTTTGCAAAGAAGACCAGGCAAAACTGAGGTGCAGGAAGGGAAAAAGCATCAAGAATATCTGTCACTAGACAGAGTACTTCTAATTTTGATTACAAATAGGAAGCAGAACAATGCAATAAAAAACAAAGGCATCTTTCTCCCTAGCCTTAGCTGCATCCATCTTTTTTTTTCCTCTCCTCTGTGGCTGCATTTTGATAAAACTCCATGGAAGAACAAGCAGCTCAAGGAGGCCTCCAGCTCCCCTCTTCCCTTCCATCCCCCATGTTGGGTTACCCCAGTGTCAGCTCTGGGTGCTGCTCATGCAGAGCTCACAAAGAACCAGCGCGGCCAGCAGCATCAATCTGCTTTATGCCTTGCTGCTTTTAACGTGGCAGGGAAATACAACGTGGTGTTTTAATTTGTCTAAATGGCTTTAGACAAGGTTAACACAACTCATCAATAAATGCCACTTTTTATTTAAGTTTTATTTACAATGTCATTTCACCAGGCTGGACAGGTCCCACCTCCTCAGTGTAGGCAGTGGAGTTGCTTCAGCTGTGCTTCCTGGAACTTCATGAGGTAATGTCCATTGAGGACCTGAGGGCTTGCACGCAGCTAAAGAGCCTCACTGTTTTCCTGGATTCCTGTGCTGGCAATTGGAGCTCAGATCTCTGAACCTCTCCCTCCTAGGTCCCTGCCTTGATATACCTTGTCCCTAGAGAAGCCACTGGTGGCTGCTTGTTCCTCTTCTATCATGAAAGGAGCAAGGACAAGCTGAATGTTGTTTAATCCTTCCTGCCTTTCCCCAGAGGTGGGTTTTGCACACCTGAGAGATGTATAGATAGGATCTGGTCATGGTCCAACTCACAACAGAGAGAATGAACAGAAACTGTCAGAATCACTGGAGTATGATAAGAGTTCAGCTTGGTTTATAGTGTAATCAGGAACACCATTTTAGTAGAGGGAGGTTTAGCTAAGGCTAAAACACAGTTCTCTCCTGTATACTGTGAGGTTTTCTGTCCTCAGCATTGCTTTAAAACTTTGCTAAAATACCATTATGTTTATGCTGTTGTCAACTTCTCTGCTCACTCTCTTTTTCTACGGGAATATTCCATTCTACTGAGATCTTCAGAGCAGCAGAGAGACTCACTGCTACAGAAGGCACAGAGGTGAGAAGCCACTCCTTGCTGTGATGCTACAACCCCCCCCCTCCACTGCACTCTGCTTTCAGGAGGAACCAGGGAAACAGTTCCCAGCATCAGTGGCACCCAGTCTTTATCTCTGCCTTGCACAAAGGGGCAGGGCAAGTAGGGCTCTAAGCTGCCAAAAGCCCACAGACAAGGAAAAAAGAAATGACAGCCAGCTCTAAATGGCATCTGCTCTCAGACCAAAAATCAAGAGGATAAAACAATCAGAAGCAAGGCTTGTTGAAAACACAGCTCCCAGTTCTCACTTTTTGAAGCTGAGTTTTGCTCCCGGAAACAGAGCTGAAGAGCAGTGTGCCATGCATACTCTGGTTACAGCATTGACTTATCCCAGCCAGGCTGCTACTGAGCACAGTGAGGTGAGGAGGTGGCTGTGGCCTGGGGACACTCACAGCTGCAGTGACCAGGGACAAACAGCTCCTCTGTACCAAGGCATGCAGGATGCCTGGGGCACAAGGAGGGAGGAGGAGTCCAGGCAGAGATGAGGTTTGTTGAGGGTGGTTGATTAGAGGGGGAGGCAGAGAGGAGAGCAGGCCCTAGTTTGGAAGCGAGGTGTAGGGAGTAGGAAGCAGGGAGCAATGGGATGTTTGGGTGGACTACAGCTTTTAGGAAGAAGAATTTTGCCTTGCATATTGCTTGGGGCTAGCCGCCTCAAAACCAAGCTGATCCATGGGAGGCAGTGAGCCTGCTGATTGACAGACTTGAGAGCCTTATTCATGCTAAATCATCAGATAGCTGCAGATGTAGCTGAGAAGGAAGGACAGATGGACAAAGGCAGGCTGGGAAGCTGAGAGTGAGTTTTTGAATGTGGAGAGGCATCTTGTGGCTGAGTCGAGCATGGCTGTAGGCTGGGGAGCAGTGTTGCCAGCAGGACCTGGGGCAGCCTGGCTCGGCTTCACTCTGATGACGCTCTCACCTCTTTCAACTCTTTGGAAGGGTAGATAACAGCAGGATGAGGAGAAATGTTTTTAAGTTGAGGGAGGGAAGATTTAGGTTGGATGTCAGGAGGGAGCTCTTTACTATAAGAGTGGTGAGGTGCTGGAACAGGCTGCCCAAAGAGGCCGTGGATGCCCCGTCCCTGGAGGTGTTCAAGGCCAGGTTGGATGGGGCCCTGGGCAGCTTGGTTTAGTATTAAATGGGGAGGTTGGTGGCCCTGCATGTGGCAGAGGGGTTGGAGATTCATGATCCTTGAGGTCTCTTCCAACCCTGGCCATTCTGTGATTCTGTGATTCTCCAGCTGATTTCCTTGCTTGGCTACTAAATAGCCCATATTTTTGCCTGGCTAGGCTCAAAGGGGGAAAAAAAGGCAAAAACTCTCACAAAAACCAACCTGTGCCCAGCCAGACCAAAGCTGAAGTCATTTAGCAGGCCAGTGGGGAAGCTTTAGTGTTCCCAAACATCTTGGCATGGTCTATTCTTAATACTAATTTAGAACACCTAGCACTCTACATAGCTGGAATCTGTGTGCTGGGAGCAGGAGCTGTCCTGTGGCCTGTTCCAGCTTTCCTGGGATCTGGTGAAGGAGAGAGCATCAGTCATATCAAAGAGGTGTGAAAAGTTGAAAATAAAAAGTTTGGTGTATGGAACTGAAACTGAGCCATGGGGAACTTGCCACAAGAACTGTGCAGTGGCCCCTGGCTATTTAAAGCCCCACTTGTACCCACTGTGCAGCTGGGCACGGGGGGGCTGCCTGTCTGCAGCTTGTGCTGCTGCACCATTGGACTGTGGTCCTGCTGCAGGGCATCCCACTGTCCACTGCACCCCATCGGAAGGCAGTTGCCTCTGTGTTTCACCACTGCAGCTTCCTCTGCAATGTGTCTCCAGTGCCTGCTTTCCCACAGAAAGACAGCTTTCCAACCTAGCCTGGTTTGGTTTTATGGTCCCAAACTCAAGCTTTACTGCTTTGAGATAATTCAAGCAATTCCCTTCCTTCCTTCATATTGTTCCCTTAAGGTATTTATAGGCAGAACACTCATCCCCACAGAGTTGTCCCTCTCCACTCCTTCTATCTACCACCTTGGGCTTCCTAAACCATCTGATGGTTGCCACAGAGCACCGCATGGTCCTGCAGCTCCTCTGGCCACCCATGGAGAGCAACCTCCATAAACACCCCATCCTGTGCAGGGCTGCCCCAAGCTCACTGAGGCTGACTGCATGGGTGGAAGTGGGCAAAGCTTTTTTAACTGATGTTGGTGACAGCACCAGGGTGAGTGGGTAGGAAGAAGCAACGCTGGGGTGGCCACTGGGGGGGCTGCCCATCCCACAGCTCCATCTGCTTGCAACGATGCCAGCTGGTGAAATCGCACACGTTATTGGCCAGATCTGACTTTCTGTGCCTTGGAAGCGGTCTCTGTGATTGTTGCGGGTTGTTTTCAATAGCTCTCAACTTACAAGGTCTTTTATTATTAAAAAAAATTAAAGTAGTTAAAATTTGGATTAAATTAAACCGAGCGGGCTTTGTTCTCCCCTGGAAGCTGTTTATGTAACATCTGTTTTGAATAACTTTAAAGCTCAGTGCATCCCGACCAAAATAAAATAGTGAAACCCCAATGCTTGCTGTGATGTTTCAGAAACATCAGCACGTGCACCCCTCTGCTCGCCGGCATCCCAAACACAGCCCTGGCGTTGGGCTGGGGCCAGCCTGTTCTGTGCAGCTGGCAGGGAGCAAGCAAAAGCATTCAGAGGCACCTTTACAAATGCCTGTATTTTTTTCTTCCTTTTTTTTTTTTTTTTTTTTTTCTCTCTGATTAAAAAAAAAAAAGAAAAGCACTGTTAATTGCAGTGCTGGCATTAACGCGCGGTGCTCTGTCTGCCTCCCGCCTGCGCCCCGCTTTCCGCTGACCTCCTCCTCCTCCTCCTCCTCCTCTTTATATATTCATGAAGCACAGGGACACAGCGGGTGGGGCGCGGATAAATAAAAGCTGAGTGAGCTGAGACTGCACACAGGAAGAGGAACTGTGCATGCGGCGACTCTCCAGGACGCAGCCCGCTGCTCGTCTGGGCCCCGCCGGCTCGCCAGAGAGACGATAACCCCACTGCAGGGTGCGAGGAGCGGAGAGCTGCCCTGCGTGAGTCGACCCAGGGATGAGGTGGTGACTCTGGGGATGGCTCCTGCTCTGGTTCAGAGCCAGGCCCACGGCGCGGCTGCTCGTGGGGCTGAGGAACCCCAGTGGGAGCAGGGCTGGAGGAGACACAGGGCCCCGTGTGTGTGTGCAGGGAGGTAATGGGGGACGCACACAGATCTGCTCCGAAATACTCAGCCTTCCCCCAGCCTGCTTTGGTGTGGAGGGATGGGTGCAGAGGGTCACCGGCGCCTGGCGCTGACGGATTATGTTGCAGCTGAGCTTTTTTGGGAAGGGCAGAGTTCTCCGAGTTCACATGTGCCTGTTGCCTGTGATCTCTTGCTGCTTCCGTGGGCTCCCTCCCATTCTCTTTCCTTGAAGATTGCAAGGAAGGGCTGTGCCTCTGCGGCTACGGTGGGGTTTTCACCCGTAAATTAGCCCCTCCAATAAGGGTGCAGCGAGGCTTTCCCCCAGCTGCACGGAGCTAGCATCCAGTCAGCCCTGTGATTTGGTGCACCCTGTGTGATCACAGAAGTCCCTCGGGCATGCAGTCCCCAGCACCCCTTGTTCTGAGGGGTTCTGCACAGTTTACCAGCCAGCATCCCAACCTTACCTACACCCAGCTCCAGGTCTGGGCCTTCCCAACATCACAGGTCTGTGTGATGTGCTGCCTGATCCCAGAGTAGCCTCTCCTCTCCACTCTGAACACCGTCTTGCCACAAGCAAGCAGCATTGCTGGAAAACGTGAATGCAGCTCCTGTACATAGGGGACATCACTATCAGATGCTCCCCCAGCACTAAGCATCCAATTAACTCACTTCTCCTGCAGGATGGACCAGCAGTTTCATGTCTCAGTGGGTTGCTGCTAAGATGTTGCCTCTGCCTTGTGCTAACACATTGACTTCTCCTTGTGCACCAGGTGCAGCTCCAAGATGAAGCCTCCATCTGGGCAAGGCATAAGGCTGGCGTGCCTTCTCAGCTTGGCTTCGCTCTGCCTTCCCACCCCGCTCTGGGAGGACCGAGACTCCCTCATGCAGGAGGAGAAAGCCAGACTGACAGGTGGCAATTTGGTGCTGAGCACCCAGGAGCAGCAGCTCAGCACGAAGCTCATCGGCCTCAAGAAGAAAGAGGTCGCAGCAGCCTTGAACACGGGGCAGTTCCCTCCTAGCATGCACTTCTTTCGGGCAAAAAGCCTCATTGAACAGAGTGCAGTGTTCAGCATCCTGAAGCGCATGCCAAAAGGTAGGCTTGGGCTTAACAATTGCTCATCGTACTCATCCTTTTCTTGCCTTTTGCTCTCTGTGCCAGAGCTGGGAAAGAGCGTGGGATGTAGCAGAGCTTTAATCACAGATGGGCTTCCCAGTGCTGGGAATAGTGCTGGCAGGCTGGTGCGAGGAGCCCTGCCTCTCAGCTGGGGGCAGGGAGAGGAAGAGGTGGCTAGATTGTATGAATGCTCATTTCCAGCAATTGTAGCATTCACCAATAACTTGCAAAATGGATATTTCAGCCTTTCAAAGGCAAGGAAAGGGCAGAGGAAGCTAAGATGAAGACATCACAGACATCCATGTTCAACATGGTCCTTTATCCACACAGACACAATAGACTTGCTACCAATCAAACATGCTTAGTACTCTGGGTTACACTGAAAAGGGGGAGAAGATATTGCAGCCAAGTGGAAACATAAACCACTGATGCTGGGCAGCAGCAAGTCCAATGTGTCCACTTCTCTGAGCTGCAGACAGTTCAGTGGAGAGATCACAGTAATTGCTGGAGAAAGACCTTGACTCCTAGCTGGCTGCTTTCTCCCTTTGCAGCTCTCGTTCAGTAAGGAAGCATCGAACAAGGTACCTTCTTTAACTAAAGATAAGAGACAGTTGCAATGAAAGTTGCCCCTACCTCTACAGCTGTGAGAATATTCACCATTTCAGAAAGCCCCTTTTTAGATTTAGCATTCCGTGGCCTTGCCTATCTGGCTGCTTGAAAACAGGTTGGTGAATCACTTGGAAGGACTTGGCAGTCAGATTTGCTTTTCTTTTGTCAGGCGGTGACACTGGTGCATGGATAAGAGCTGTCTGCTCACCACCCAGTGTCTCCCTCCCACTGTCCTGTGTCAGATGAGGCTGCTTGGCTTGCAGCATCCTGAGCAGTTGCTGCAAGAGATTGGGATGCCAGAGTTGCCTTCTCTTCATTGCTGAATTGAGAAGCAAGGAATAAAAAAGTGTTCCTCTTTTTGCCTCAAGTGGAGTCAATCTTTGAGACAAAGGGAGAATCAAAACAAAAATCTAACACCTTTCAACCTATGATATAGTAAAATATGTTCTCAGTCTTTGCAGGAGCTGTGGGTTTTAGGCTCAAAGTCACATCCTTGTAATGAGTGCCTTGCCTGAGTGGACCTCAGCGTTGATCAGAACCCCTAGGAATTACTGTTGTTTCAAGCACTATTGCCATTTCTTTTGTTCTTAACACAGGAAAAAGTGCAGCACTGTAAGAGGCAGGAGGATCTAGACAGCTGTGGCACACGTTCTGTTGCTCTGGTGAGAGCAGTAGCTGCAGATGCTCAGCATCTTAGCTTTCAGACCCTTTACAGTGAGGGATTATAGAGGCTATCTATATATTATAATCAGTTTACTACAGCTTAGAGTCTTGACATTTCAGTTTGTCCAATGTCACATGCATATTGGCCTTTGTTCCTGCTACTCATGTTCGCCTTTTACTCCTTAGGGCATCAAAGCTATTTAGACGATAACATCTCCCCTAGACTAATAGAGCATGTGTCTGTAAGACTTCAGCTTTAAATTCTTCCCCTTTACAAAGAGGAAGTTTATTTCAAGCATAAGAAGTCTCTGCAAAAAGAGATGTCACCAAAATAAATGGATGAGCTGTGGAAGGTGAGCATGCAGAAGCCTTCTGTGCCAGGAAGACTGGCAGTTGCCAACATGCTGCACAGTAGCAGAGCATGCCAAAAGCCCATGGTACTGGCCAGCAGCAGGTGCACAACACAAGCAAGCAGTTATTTGATAAGGGAAATGCATCTGATGGCAGTTCCCCATGGTGTCACTGTCTATGATTTTGATGCATACCAGAGTTCCATAGAGATGAAGGAAGAGATGCAGACTAGATGCAAGGATTGAGGCTGGGAGTCAAAAAGCTGAGATACAGAGGTTTTCTCCAGGCCTGTCTCTTGTTTAGCATGCTTTGTGAACTGCTGACTACTGCAAGAACTCCTCTTTCAGTCAGCAGAGCCCAAGCCATCTCTCAGAGAAGACAGCCTGAAAGAACACTTTCTGTCACAGTGGGGAAGCTCAGCTTCCTTTTGCTCCCCCTGCATATCTAATGGGCAAACTCAAGCTCTCATGATGTTAAGCCTCCTTTCCTCTGCTCCCAGAACATCATCTCATTCGGCTTGCTTTCCCTCTCCCCAGGTGCTGTCCTCCACCTGCACGACTATGCCATGCTGAGCGTGGACTGGCTGGTGTACAATGCTACCTATCTCCCTGACTGCTACATCTGCTTCACCCACACGGGCACTGTTCGGTTTCACTTTTCCAAGCCTCACCCTCCTCATCCAGTGCCAGCCCAGTGTTCCCAGTGGGTTTTGCTGGAGACTTACCGAAAACAGCTGCGCAACGTGACTGAGTTCGACAACAGGTGAGCAAGCAGGAGGTGTGGGTGCTTCATGGTGCCATTGCATGGCCAGCAGGATTGTTCTGGACCAGTTTCCCCATTTAGTTGTTGCCCTGAAATCAGGGGACTATATTTCAAGTTCTGTGTGCATAACAAGCAAACGGCAAAGAACTTGAGGCATTAAGTAATGCAACAAGAAAGACATTGAAGCCCTGGAGTGTGTCCAAAGAAGGGCAATGAATCTGGTGAAGGGTCTAAAGCACAAGTTTTACAAGGAACAGCTGAAGGAAGAGGGATTGTTCAGTTTGGAGGAGGCTCAGAGGAAACCTTATGGCTCTCTACACCTCCCTAAAAGGAGGTTGTAGTGAGGTAGGTGCTGACCTCTTCTCACAGTTAACAGCAAGGGGATGAGAGGTAATGGCTTCAAGTTGCTTTAGTGGAGGTTCGGGTTGGATATTAGGAAAAACTGATTCTCAGAAAGAGGAGTGAAGCACAGGAACAGGCTGTCCAAGGAGGTGGTGGGTTCACCATCCCTGGAGGTGTTCAAGAAATACATGGATTTGGTGTTGAGGGATGTGGTTAGTGAGCATGGTGATGATGGGTCAACACTTGGACTTGATGATCTTAGAGATCTTTTCCAACCTTAACGATTCTATGATTCTAAGTACACTAAAATTAGAGGCTACTAACTTTGAAGCTCTCTGTTGCACCTCTACTTCGGTCTGTCGTACAGACAGATTGAAGTCAGTAGTTTAAGTTGCTTCATGTAACCTGCCCCAACCTCCACCAGCACCTGCTGGATGTGCTTCCAGCAGGGAACAGGGTTCCATGGGGAAGGACCTCACCTCACTCATTAAGGTAACCATGAGGAGAGCAGACAACTGAGAAAATCAGTCTCAAGATCCTCAAGAGGGATCTCAGGCACAGAGGCAAGCCACCTGCCCCCACAAAAGGGGTTAGGTCTCAGCCAGGGCACTGGTTGAACCAATGAGCCCTACACATGGGTTCTGTGCCTGGCAGCACACCATCTGCTAGCAGAACTCTCTCCTCCAGGTCAGGTCTCCCATAGCCATCTGGGAGCTCACAGCCCAGCCCGCTCCTCCAGGCATCACTCACCATTTTGCAAGAGCTCCCTCCCTGCTGTCAGCCTTTTATCAGGACCAGGTGTGAGCAGAGTGCCCAGCAGTCACCTCACATTTAATGACTTACAGGTGGGTGTGAATGGCTTGGCTCACCCTCCAGGCATGGTATCAGGAAGACCAAGCCTGATTTTCCCATGGGTCCGTTCATCTTGTGACAAAGCCCTGCTGAAAGGCCAAGGGGAGCGTGTGGTTCTACATTGTGTCTGGAGGCTGGATAGCATGCACTAAATAATGCATGAAGGCAGACACTGACTGATGAGGACAGAAAGAAACACTAAGTTGTGAGGTGGTCAAGGAGCACTACCATCTGCTGGGCTCCATGGGTTCTGTGGAAAAACAGTGTGTGGTTCAGTGTAATTGAAGACAGTATTGTGGAGCTGGCACACAAGGGGAAGATAGATGAAGGTGACATAGGTGACCGTAATTATGGCGCTTCCTGAGTGAAACTTCATGGTTTTGAACGTATGTGCACATGTGCTTCTAAAACAAGACCTCCTAGGTCCATACCCCTCTGTATGGAAGCCGTAGGACTCCATGCTGCAGCATGGGAAGGAGGTCGGGCTGGAGGCTGGGGAGCTGTCAGGTCAGCTCCTGTCCTACATAGGTCTTGACACTTCCAGAATGGAAGGAGAAGGTAGTGCTGGGCTTAGGACTCCCAACTTTCCACATCCTAAGGCTCTACTGTCCTGACTCACGGTGGACAAAATAAGATTGAGTGAGAAGTCACTTATTCACATCTTCCAAAGAGAAAACCTGTTACTCATTCCTCCAATTTCTTCTGGGAGTAATGAGGAAAGACCTTGGGACCAGCACTCTTCAGCCCCACCAGGAGACTCATAAATAATGTGCAAGAGATTAGATGTCAAAACAGCTCCACTTTTTTAAGCACAAGCAATTGCTCTGGGTATCTCAGACCCTTGTGTAGATCAACCCATAAGTTGTATTTGGGATTTAGCTGGATTTATGTAGCTTGATGTCTCCTCCTGGCAGAGGCTTTTGACTGTGGCATTCTCTACTGCAAAAGTCTCACAAAGGGCAGAAGGGGAAACCAAGGCAAAGACCAGTGAAGTGATTTTCCTTAGTAAATATGCGCTGCAGCCAAATACAAACATGGATCTCCTACATCCTGGGTGCTCAGACTTATACTGGTCTTTATTTCTTGCAAAATTGCAACGGAGTTACTGCACATAATGCGCAAGCACGGGAACAACAGCCATACTGAGGCACATTCCCTCTTATTTTGATCTTATCCCTGGGTACTAGTTTGAGGGTTAGGAATGCATTTGGCTGCCTGAAAATAGGTCTCTAGCCAGGAATTGGCCCCAGACTGTTCTGCTTCTCAGTTCCTGGAAATCCTCCCAGCCTCTCGAACATGTGCATCCCAGGCTACCTCTCTTCCTGCACTTCTCTTTGCCCTTGAGCACTGATAAGCTGAGGGAAAGCAGATGTTGGAGGGAGGAACGGATGGATAGTTGGGTGCTTTCAAGGAGCCATGAAGTGAGCATGGCAGTTGGGAAAGGGTTCTCCTACAGGATAGCGTGGATCAGCAAATGTGAAGGAACAGGGAAAATGTTTCCCAAAAGCCTGCACTGCACCTCTCTTACCTTCCCACATTCCTGGCCAGGAAGGCAAGAGGGTGGGAGGAAGCCACATAACATTTCTGCTATTTGTTTTTTTTGTGCACATTTACAGATATATATCCACATATACATGTACATTTATATGTGTATTGGAAGTAAGTCTTTCTGTTTGCTTGCCTCAAAAGAAGGCTTTGTCATTCACATCCAAATCGCAAGTCTTACGGGCCAAGACCGGAGAATATCCTGTTACTGGGGTTAGCTTCCAAAATGATGCTGCTGGGAGAGTCAAGACACCGCAGGTTAGGAGACAGAGAAAGGCAGGAAATTTTGCTTTGAGATTTAAAAGAATCCTCACTTATTTACTTGTCAATCAATTAGGATATATGAGAATGGCATTTTTCCCCTCAAAAAGCAACACAATCACCACAATCTCTAAAGTGAGGGCTGACAATGGGCATGCCCCCAGATATTTAAGGGAAGCGGCGCTGATATGCCAGATATTTGTGAGCCTCCCCCTGCCCGAGGGTGGGGGCCATGCCCCCAGGCACAGCTCCCTGTCACAAGGATGAAGTCATCTGCGAGCAAGCTGACACGCGGCTCGAGCTGCGCGAGAATCCCCTGGGCGCCAGCAGACCTCCATCACCTCCCCTCTGTGCCCTCCACTGCCTTATCTCAAGGAAAATAGGGCAGTAGACACACACAAAAAGTGTACACAAAACCCCACCAGAGAAACAAAGCACTCCACTCTCTGTACAAGTCTCCCCTTGGGGAGGAAAGAGGGGAAGAGAGAGAGACAGAAAGCGAATGAGCCACATGTGACAGATGTTAGCCACTCTATTTAATGCACCACTGGAAGACATTCAGATACTATGGCGAGGAGCGAGATATAATTACCCATGGAGGAGAGAAACAGAAGCAGGAAAAAGATGCTCTTTAAAAACAAGACATCACACCATTCACTTCTGCACTATATAGTTCAAAAATGCAAAACAGTTAAAAAAATAGCAAGAAAAGAGAGAAGCAAAAACATGGTCGAAAATGAATAATCCTGAGCTGATTGTTTTTGTTGTGCCCCTTTGGGCATACGCATTGCAATAGCATCGTTCACTGCCTATATGACATGACATGGAAGGCTATTTGTAGTCTGCACCTGATCACTGGCTGGGGTCCATTCTGGAAAACAAGCAAAAGTGTCTTTATGAAGCTTTGCTTCATCTGCATGATCTCCTCATGGCGAAAAATTATCAGCCCAAACCCTTAGGAGATTATCGGGTTATCAAGGCTGCACCATAAATCTTCAACAGTTATAGGGATCAATAATCGGTCTCAAAGGAAAGGGGATTATAAAAAAAAGTTACTTGATTGATGTGCTTTTAGGAGCAGGGCGGTGTGAGGATTTATAGCCCAAGGCTGGGTAAACAACCTTGAGTCCATACAACTTGAGTTTAAAACAGGGCATGAGGTGGTGGGGAGCTGCCTTTGGCCAGGGCTGGGGTGATGACAGCAGGGTGCACTGCCACATCTGTTTTCCCAGAGGCTTGCCAAGGTGCCTGGCTGCATCTCTTCAAGCACACTCCCTCACTGGTAGCCAACGATAGGTGAGTGCCTTACAGATGCCCCAGCTCTGGGGTGATGCTCCAGCGTCCTTCCCTGAGCTGCACTGCCATAGCATCACAGAGGGACCCCTGTGCCTCCCTGGGTGTGGCAGAGCTTCTCTGCCAAGTCACATTGCTTGCTGGACTTATCTGGGGATGATGTCAGGCTTGTGTGATAGTGCAGTAGAGATGCCACTCTAATGCATAGGAGGGCAAAGCTGAATGTTCTCTGAATTTTTTGACTGGCTGGCATTTCAAAGCTTTTCCTCAGTGTGATCCAAATATCTTTTCTTATGTACAATTATGTTTCTGAAATAGTTCCCAGCAAAGAAATTAGCTGAGTGAAGAAGAAATGGAACTGCAGCTGCAGGAATAGGGCCCTGAGGGAGGGGAGAGGCAGCCAGCAGGCAGCTGCTGAGAAGTCGGCTTCATTGTAAGGTTGGGATGGAGGGATGAAAAAGGATGTCCCATGTCTTAGTTTATGGGTCTGGTCCAGATCATGTTTGTGGGAGGGAGACTTCAAACACCAAACGTTATTAAAAAACATTAACTGCTGTCAAGGGATGCCAGGTTTGTTTCAGTGGAGAGGAGGAAAAGATTTCTGGTTCTCAAACATTTCCTCTCTGCCCATAAAATCTGGCACATTTTGATAAGAAGAAGGTACTGGGGAAAGTTGCAGGTTAGAAGTCACAATAATGGTGGTGTTGGCATCTCCAGGAAACTGCCCAGTGAACTGATAGAAAGGTGTCAAAATACTTGACATGCATTTAAGATGCCTGGGAGAATATATGGTCTGTGGGAGTAACATATTAGCCTACTTTGAGATTAAGAATAGTCCTGGGTGACAGAGTGTAATTCTTAGGATATAAAAAACATTATGCTTGCTTTTCTAAGTCTCATTACTCCAAGATAATAAAATCATAGAATTGTTGAATTGTAGAACCATCGAGTTATTTGAGTTGGAAGGGACCCCTAAAGGCCATCTGGTCCAACCCCCCTGCAGTGAACAGGGACACCCACAGGTAGATCAGGTTGCTCAGAGCCCCGTCCAGCCTGATCTTGGGTGTCTCCAGGGATGGGGCACCCACCACCTCTCTGGGCAGCCTGTTCCAGTGCTTCACTGTCCTTACTGTAAAAAACCTTTTCCTTGTATACAATCTAAATCTCTCCTCCTTTAGTTTGAAACTATTTCCCTTTGTCCTGTCAGAACAGACTCTCCTAGAGTCTGTCCCTTTCTTTCTTCCAGCCCCCTTTAGATACTGAAAGGCTGCTCTTACATCTCCCTGGAGCCTCCTCCATGCTGAACAGCCCCAGTTTTCAGCCTGTCCTCATAGAGGAGGTATTCCATCCCTGGGATCATTTCTGTGTCCCTCCAGATGCGCTCCAACAGATCCACATCTCTCCTGTACTGAGGACTCCACATCTGGATGCAGTACTTTGGACAAGGTCTCAGCAATGCAGAGCAGAGGGGCAGGATCACCTCCCTGACCTGCTGGCCTTGCTTCTTTCTGGATATTCCCTCAAAATGATGGGTACTTTGAACGTCAAGTGTTACCCAGCTTAACACGTAGTGCATGAATTTTTATCTGTCACAAGGTAGAGATAGCATCTGTATCAGCCATCAGAAGAGTTAAAACAGCTGGAAAAAAAACAAAAAAGATCCGACTGCCTCTTAGGTGTATCAGTTGCTAGGCCTATATGCCTTGCGGTATTCTCAGTCTTCAGGTTAGGAATTGGGCCTCTGCTGCAGCAGGAGCTGCTTTGCTTCTTCCCTTGGTCCTCCTCTATGAACACATCCCTCTTTTTGCAGGCTGAAAGCCAGCTGACTTCCCCCCTCTCCTGATTCTTCCTCTTCCCTTTCCCCTTTTCTGCAGCTTGCTGAGAAACTTGACCCTGGTGACGGATGCCCCGGAGCTGGCCTACCCTTCCCAGGCTTTCATTTGGAAAAGGTTTGAAGAAGTCTTTCTCATCGCTTCTGGACTTATCTGCTATGCACCTGTGTTCAAGGCCTATTTCTACCAGGGGCTGCTGGAGCTTTATGAGGATAACATACAGTATGTTGAGATAAGAGCTATCCTGCCTGCGGTATGTATTTTTTGGCTTCTCTAATATTCCTTTAAGTTTTTATTTCTTCAAAACTTTTCTCAAGCCCTAGCTTGAATTTAGTTCTTGGATGTTTGCATACCTGGCCTTGTCAGGACGCTGGAGGAGCTTTATCATATTCAAAGGTCTTTGCAGGAGATTTGCATGCTTGAGGGCTTGGAGACGAGAGACACTTTGTTCTTAATGGTTAAGGAAGATACCGATTGTGGCAACAGTACAAACTGCCTTGTACCATCTGACTGGAGCTGTGTCTGATCTTGCTGGTTTGGAAGATGCTTAGTCTGTGCCAGAATCACCTGTTCTGGAATACCTTCCCACCTGCAGCAGAAACTTATTCTGGAACAGCTGCATTGTTTTAAATTTATGGCTTATTTCAGAATGACTTATCCGAGCAGGATACTGCACCAACTGCAAAATGTAGCTTTACTCCGCAGACAACCTAAAATTCTGGGTAGGAGATGCTCCTTGCATTGCTGCTAGTGCTGAAGTCTGCTGGTGACATGTCAGACTTCCTCCTGAGCGCCATCCAGCAGTCCCATGTTGTCTGACACCTTCCCAGCACCCTGAGCCCACCGTGGCTGCAGCAGATCCCCCAGCTCAGTGGCTGTTTCCATTTCCCAGACACATATTCCATCCAGCTCTTTAAGCACAGTGCGAGGGGGAGAGCAAGGCAGCTGTATGCCTGGGGGCCCTCATCCATGCTGGGGCAATGGCACCCACGCTGCAGGAGCTCGCCTTGCAACAAAACCTGCCAGGAGCGATCACTGAAGTAAAGTAAACGAAAGCTGGGATTTAGTGTGAAACAGCTAACGCTGCAGAAAAGCCCCCCAGCAGTATTTGCAAGTTCAGCTGTGCAAAGTCTCAGCTTTCCGTGAGTAGTGGCAGTGGAAATGTCGCTATGATATCTGCAGCCACCCGGGTGTTGGCAAGGAGATGGCAGGAGGTGACGGGGCACTGGGCTCAGTGGTGGGCAACGCAAAGCAGCAGCACGGAGGGCTGAGTGTGGGGAAGCTTGGTTCTTGTATCTCATACTGGGGAGAAAGGCTGTCCCTTTTTTCTTGTAATAAAACCTCCCCTCTGATTCCTGCTTGCCACGTGGCCCACAGGTGTATGAGCTCGACGGCACTCGGCACAACAAGTCCTGGTCGGTGGCAGCGTACCAGGAGGTGAGCAGGCGGTTTGTGCAGGAGCATCCCGATTTCCTCGGAGCAAAAGTTATCTTCACGGCACACAGGTAGAAAATGAGAGCTATCCAAGCAGGGCTTTTCCAGGGGTGGGCTGGAAATGCTGCCGTCACTGAGCAATGCCACATCTGTGGGTCTCCCATGGGGATGAGAGGATTGAGCTAGGGGAAGGCTTTCACATAGTCGTGCCATCCCTGTGGAGCTGAGCAGGGACAGCAGTGCCCGAGTATGGGCACAGGGCACAGCAGAGGTCCTCAGAGGACCCTGTGAGTGCTGTTCCCTGGCAGCCTACATACGCTATGTTTGTGCTGCTGCTCACAGGCAGGCACGAGGCTGTTCTCCAAGTCAGCCAGATGCCACAAAGTCACGTGAGGTGATCCTGAGCAAACACAACATATCACTTAGTGGCATTTACTCACTCTGTCTCAGCACGATGCAGTTTCCAGTTCAGAGCAGCTTGTCTCTGGCCAGTGTGGATATGAACAGAGCCCTTCTGGAAAACATGCTTTGATGTGTAAGTCCTGCAGGGCTGGGGGAAAGCTAGATTTAAAACTACTGAAATAAAGCTGCTGTCCCAACTCCCAGTAGAATGGTAGAAAGGCAACAACAACAACAACAAAATCCTTTTTTTCTCCATGCTGAAGTGTTCCTTTCTTGGTGTAAGAGAAAAGCCAGAGAGTGTTAGCCAGGCATGCCTCACCTCAAGTGACAGAATTGTCTAGCCAGGCATTTCCTGGTTGTTCAGAGGTTTCCTTTCAGAATATCAATTTTCTACTGCTGTTACTCAGGAGATCTGAAGCTGGCTGTCAGATTCAGAAGCAACTTTGCATTTTGGAAATAACCCTGAGGGTCCCAGTTCACAGTTGAGACAACTCCAAAGAAGGCAGGCCTGCGGATGTGAGCCTGCTCATTGCCTTCTCTCTTGTGCTTTTTAGGATGCTGAATATTTCCCAGATTAAAGAAGCCATCATCACCGCTATGGAACTCAGAGCCCACTTCCCAGATACTCTGGCAGGCTTCGACTTGGTAACTGAATTTCTTCTGTGGCTTTGAGTTAATCCCTAGAGGTGCAATGTAACTATGTGTAAGTATGGCATGTGCTATCCAGAACCAGATCCTCTGCCACTGTATTGAAATCAGTGTAAACAAGTAAAAAATCCTCTAGCTAAGGATATTGATGGCAGTAATTGACCAAAAAGACCAAAAAACAAAAAAACCAAACCCTGAAAGAATCAGCCCCATAGCTCCCACTCAGAGCACAGCATAGCACTTTTGGTGCAGTTGGCACCACACGGTGCTTTCCTGCTGTAGGACCCACCATCTTCCAGAGCATGTTCAAAAACACTGCTTTTTTTTCTGCTCCCCAGGTTGGCAATGAGGATGAAGGTCATTCTTTATGGGAGTTTAAGGATGTCCTGACCATCCCATATTCCCGGGGGGTCAACCTGCCTTACTTCTTCCATGCTGGAGAGACAGGTAAGCATGAGGACTCAAGGTCTGTTACTGCTTACAGAGGTAGGAGGTGAAGTCTCACAAAGGAGAGAAGTAGCAAGCCTAGCTGTATCAAGATGGTGGGGGTATGTGCTGTGTTTTCCCTGTGCTTCCCACACCAGATTGTGGCTGTAGCATTCCTACATGGGGCCTCCAATACCTGTGTAGGCATCATGTTGGTCAGCATCTCTGTCCTGTGTGTAATGTGTAATCACTCTGCAAGAGCTACTACTGCTGCTGGTCCCAATACATTGTTCAGTCAATATGGGTAGTATTTATCCAAACTATGCATGACAGTTATGTCTGACTACTGCATTGCACTTTTAAATGTTGACATCTACAGCGAAAATATCTAAATCTCAACTAGTTACCCTGGGTTCCCTTCACATCCACAATGTTAAGGTGCACTGCATCTCATCCTAATACAGTCACTCCCTAGAAATCAGTACCTATCTCCCTCGACTGTGAGCAGAGACCAACACGATTAGCTTAGGTGCAAGAGAAATACTGTGGACATTTACTGCCAGGTGAGATGAGTGGCTCTCTTGATGCTGAGCAGTGCCATGTGCAGATTTGAATTCCCATTTCACTGAAAATGTGAAGCTGGAACGCAGAGCATGAGCAATCCCCTCATCTTGCAACCAAGGCATGCATTAAGAAAACCATCTAGCAGTTTGAGAAGATGCATTTCCTTGTAGCACTGCAGTGATTCTTGCCTATCTCTGTTCAGACTGGCAGGGCACCTCTGTAGACAACAATGTACTGGATGCTCTGATACTGAATACCAGCCGGATTGGCCATGGACTTGCCCTCACCAAGCACCCAATAGCCAAAAATTTGTCTCTGAAGAGGGATATTCCTGTAGAAGTCTGTCCCATCTCCAACCAGGTATGTTGGTAAAAGCTTAGGTCTGAGGGCTGGGTCATTGGAATGGTATCTGCCAGAGCAGTGAGGTGCAACTGGGAACTGGAGGCAGACAGATATTTTGTTGTACACAGGTTGGCTCAGTTTCCTTTGCACTGCATTACACTATAGTCTGCTGTATAGATGCATGCTGCATAAGTATACAGCTTGCGACACCAGGTAGCTCAAAATCATTTAAATTCATATCCAGGGAAACCTGGAAAGGCAGTGCTTCTGGTGGAGATGAGGCTCAGAGCCAGGGAAGTGCCTAAAGAGACACAATGGAAAATTCATTAAAGCTAGGAGGGCTGGAAGGTGAGAAGCCAAGACAGCAACTGGAAGTCCTTTTGGTTTGGTAGAATTCATAGCCAGGTGAACTCTTTTTCTACACATTACTATTTTTCACTCAGAGGGTGGTGATGCACTGGAACAAGTTGTCCAAGGAGGTTGTGGATGCCCCATCCCTGGAGACATTCAAGGCCAGGCTGGATGTGGCTCTGGGCAGCCTGGTCTGGTGGTTGGCGACTCCGCCCTTGGCAGAGGGGTTGAAACTAGGTGATCATTATGGTCCTTTTCAACTCAGGCCATTCTCTGATTCTATGATTAGCATGATGCACATTGTCCCCTGAGCACAGCAGGATGGATGCTCAGAACAGAGAGATGCTTTGGTGGGCCTTGAGGGAGAGGACCCTGACACCAACTCCAGGTGCCCCAGGGTAAGTGTCAGGGAAAAAGTGTAACCAAAAGACTGCTCCTGAAATGCTCACATTTAAGTTATATTAAATAAACAGATGTTATTCACACTGCTAGCCTTGACTTGAGGCGATTAATTTAAGAAACCAATCTCCTCATGCGGTCAGCAGAGAAAAGTAGGCTCCTCCAGCAGCAATTCAGAGCACAATGCCTAATATGCTTTGAATAGCCCTCAGGCTTCTCCCCAGTGTCTGCCTGCTTACCTAAGCAGCTACATCAGGTACCCGGTGTGATGGGTGCAAACATGGCTACACCATAACCTGACGTGGTGCTGTCTTCCCACCAAGGTGCTGCTGTTGGTGTCTGACTTGCGGAGCCATCCCGCAGCCAGCCTAATGGCTGAAGGACACCCTGTTGTGGTCAGCCCTGATGATCCCTCTATCTTTGGGGCAAAGGGTGTCTCCTATGACTTCTACGAGCTGTTCATGGCCATTGGAGGGATGAATGCTGACTTGAGGACCTTAAAACAACTTGCGCTCAACTCCATAAAGTAAGTTTCTCATCTCTCTCATCTAGGCATAGCAATGCTGAGGAACATCATTTTGCTCTCAGAAAAGCCATCTCATTTGGGTTTTGGTTACAATCTCCTCTGCCACATGAACTAAGCTTCTGTTTATCCAAAGCCTCCTTTGCATGTCTCCTTCAGGAGGAGAACACAGGGACCCCCTGTCTGTGCCCTTAAGTGCTTTCTCTGTTCCAGTGTCTCAAGTTTTTCTTTCTTTTTCCATCCTTTGCGAAGTTTCCTCCAATGTCTGGTTCTGGGTAGGGGAGAGGCATTATGTCCTTGGACCATTTGCCTATTTCTGTTTGAATCTGACTTGTCCTGACATTTGCCACTGGGGAAACACAGGAAAACAATTAACCAGCTTGCAGTTTGGCTGCATTTAACCACTTTTTCTGTTCACCCAGACAGCTATGAATGTCCCAAAATAGTTTGACTATGGTGCACAGGGCCTTTCTCCGCATTCCTAGAATTTTGTCTGCTTGCCAAATCCCACGCCAGTCCCAAATCCCTGCATGGCCAGGAAGACAACAAACATTCCTACTGATTTGGATCAACTCCAAGGGGCAGCAGCAGAGCTATCTGTCCTGTATGAGGCACTGGAGGCTGCTCAGTGAGCCCTCAGCTAACGGAGGTTGAGCTGAGGTGTGTTCTCACCGAGCAGCACTCAGTAGCTGCTGAAATGGCTGGGACACAGTGTTTCACTGAGCAGTATGGGTATGTCCCCAAAGGGTTAATCTGTTGCTGCTTCCTGCCTTTTCATTGCGGTCACTGATCTTGGAATAGCTGCCTCCTTGACTCCTGTCTGATACAGGCTTCTCAACTCCTTGCAGATACAGTGCCATGCTACTGGATGAGAAAGCCAAGGCCAGAGAAGTCTGGCAGAAAAAATGGGACCAATTTGTGGCTGATCTCACTGATAGCTCGCTGATGGAGCTTTAGAAGGGAGGAGATCTGTCTCGGAAGGCATTTGGCAAGCCAGAGAAAGCCAACCTTGTTGCTGGGAGGCAGCCTGCTTCTTCCATGTGACTTGAGCAGATGAAGGAATCTCTACGTCTCAGTCAGCCATGGGCAATGTGGTTAAGCTGAGCTTAATGCTAGGAATGAGCTGTGCTATCCTGGAGAAGTCAAGGGCCAGAGGTGAAATGAAGCAGCGAGCCTCTGAAACAGTACCAGCACAGCATGCCACTCAAAATAGTCCAAATAATTGTAAGTTGCCAATGACCAAATCCTGACATCCTTATTTAGAAAAAGCTTGCCTTCCAATTAGACTTAGTGGATCATTGCCAACATGAGGATCCCTGAATTTTGCCTTACTGTTGCAAAATGCAGACCTTGTCCAGAAACAGCTAAGACAAACATCCAGCCACTTGGGCTACTGACCTTCGGAGAGCAAGGACTGAAAATGACTTGTTATGTTTAACCCTGGGCCCGCTGCCAAAATAGCACTGCTGGGTTGAAGTACCAGTCGTAGGTTTGATGCCTGCTATTTCAGGACCTACCATGGCTGGAAACAAGCGGATGGAACCATACAAATGTTCCCAGACTGTGTAAGCTTGGTTGCACAGAGATCAGAAGGACAAAAAGAGGTGCCTCATTTGCCCATGGTTGTTTTCCTTTCTCTTCCCTGCAGAATCCTTTCCTGTTTTCTGGTCACAGGAAAGCTAAACACTTTTCACCTGAGAAAACCCACCCTGGCTTCCCAGATCCTTTTGACTAAACACTCATCCTGCCCTTCAAGGTATTAACATAGGCTCGGAATTTATAGGAAGTGCCTTTTGATATCAAGAGGTTCCACTACTGGCCTTCATTGCCTTATTCAGCCCATTCACCTTGGTGATATTCACCTTGATGAGAACCAATCTCATACTGTGCATATCCAATAGGTTCACTTGGACTTTTGCAGTTGCCAGTATTTTCACTAAAAGTTATTACAACAGCTACACAGCAAATTGTGCCTAGGCAAGCGGACTCCCTTAGTTAACAAGCTCAAAAATATCATGGAAAGAACTAGTTTCATGGAGATTAAAAAAATCTTCATCAGGATGCTAAATAAATCCAGCAAAATCCGCGAGTACACGGAACAAGGAACAAGCCAGGATCAACCAGCATCTCTCTGGCATTAGTACAATTGCCCCTGTTTACAGCAGCCAAGGGAAATCTTACAAATGTTCCTTCTGAAAGGTGCCTCCTCCTCAGAGCCCAAGATTGAGTGGAACTGCTGTTTCTTGATCTGACCAGCTTGGGCAAACTGGCTCCCTTTAAGCTAATAATCCTGCTAATTGTCTCAAGCTGCCTGGTCGTTGTTTATTTCCACTAACCTTGGTTAAAACACCTTATCAGGAGACAAATATACTCACTACAGAAGCAGATCAAGCTGTGCAGCCCACATATCCCTTGCGTGCTCAACATTAAGTGGCCCACATGCTTCTGTCTAGTAATCCAAGGCAAAACCAACAAAAAGTCACTGCAAATGGAAGGCAGCTGGATTGCAGAAGCCAGCGAGGCAAGCCACTGAAAGCAGAAGTAGAAGCCAGTCAGACACCACATGCAGCGGGTGGGCTCTGTGCTGGGTTCTGCTGGGCCTTTCCAACCAGCTGCCTTCAGCTCCAGATCTGCCCGCATGACCCACACCTTCCTCTTGTCCCCCACAGCCAATCTTTGCTGTTCAGCCTTCCGTGGGCCTCACTGCACATCTATCCATGGGATGAGCTTTATACTGGAAGAGGAGTTACTGTAGAAGCACCTTTCCTCCTTTTCCTCTTCCATGGGTATAACATGCAGAGCTCAGTCTGAAGTTCCCAATGCAGGCATTCCTTTCAGACCCATAACAACTACTGCCTGGGAAAATGTCTAATGTCTAATCCTGCTGAAGAAAGCTGTTGCAAACAGGTAGGATGTCTGCTCACCAGTGACCTAAAGCCAAGTTCCTCTGAGTCCCCTCAAAATTCAACCTTTGCTGTATGGGAAGGGAGGAAGTATTTATTCTCTATGAGTTTCTTCCTCCAGGGCAAGCCTCACTGCTGACCAAATGAAGCTAATAGCAGATACCAGGAGCCACCAGTGAGTGACACTGTTTGGGATTACAGCATAGAAATCACTGGGGAGTTCAAATTGTGCAGGTCTGAGGTGGTCTTCAGACAAAGCCCTCAGAAAGGTGAACCTCGACTGTACAGGCCTACGTTCTGACTTGTGATCTCCTGCTGCTGAAGGTGTCCATCTGAGGGTTGGTCAGATGGCAGACACTTTCCTATCCTAATCAGATATGTTTAAATGTGAACCTGAACTGAACCTCTGACTCCAGAGTATAGCCTTCCCTGTACCTCCTTCTGAACAGGGCATTGCCTATGTGGGACCTTCCCAAGAGTCCCCTTGGAAGATGAGCTATAAGTGTTTTCAGAGCTGCAGGGTTAGACAGGAGGAGGGCTGCCCTGATTTACAGCTGGCAACCAACTTTTTTTTAGAGCATGCCTTATTTCAGAGAAGGATCCTAACAGAAAAATCTAGACTGCATCCCCACCTCTCCAGCTCCAGGTGTGCAAAAAGGAGGGATTAAGGCTGAACCGCTGCAGTTGAGAAAGTGGAATCTATTCCACTTAAGACAGCTTCAAGGCTTAGGGTAAACTTGGCTATGGGGCTTGGCTGGGACTTGGCTTTTAACATTCACAACAACATTTTAAGTGTTTTGCTGCCAGTTTGTTTCTGTACAATCAGTACTTAGATCCCTGATCACATTTAATGTACATCATATGTAATGTTCTCATGCACATTTCCTTCTGAGCACAGTATTCATTTAGATCTTTAAACCCATTCCCAGTACTTCTCTCTTTAACAAATGAACCAACAAAAACAGAGCTGAGGATACCAGTATTTTATGCAAAGTTTTCTTCTGGAATGTGCAGCACAGGGGGGATGTTCCACGTCACTCAGAAGAGTACAATTGTGAGACTGAAATGCCCTCTCAGCATGGTGCAAAGGGCAGTCTGACCCACAGGGCTAGTATGTTGGAGCTGAGCCTGGGTTGCCCTCCCAGTCCCTCTTCCCCACTGCACACAGTAGCTGCATCCAGCTCTGGGTCATGGTTTCCAAGGAATATCACCTGATGGACATGATCTTCCTGTCTCACCTCTCCTCCCATTACAGCTTGTACCATCTCTGCAGTGGCCACAGCACAGCAAGTAAAAGGAACTACTGCAGGTCATTTCACCCACTTCTAGCATGATTTTAACAGAGGAAAACAAGAAGGGTAAACACTCTGTGACCAGCCCATTTCTTTCAAAGTTGACAAGTGCTTTCTGGAGCATCAGCTAACTGTGTGGTACAGCCATGGCCTCTTTTCCCCAGTGCCAATAAAGGTGAGCATGGGAAGAAAGGGCCAGCTAGAGAACCTGAGACATGGGTGGCGCTGGAGTGAACAGGGCTGGAGGCAGCAGTGAGAGTGGTAGGAGGCTGTGCTGCACAAAGCTAGAGCTGATGGGGAAGAAGGAGCCCCCTTTCATGTTCATATGGGTTCAGGAGCAAGGAAGGAGAGCAGAAAGTCCTGAGATTTTTCTGTACTGGCTACCTCAAGCTGTCACAGGCACATATCAAACCTTATGCCTGCTCTCTCCCTCACCAGTTGCTCCCTGTGGCCTCTTCAGGCTTGATTTGTGTAAAGGGGAAGTGGACAGAACTTTGTTAGCCGCACACCATCACAAATCCATGGCTGTTCTGTGGCACAGCAGCTCACATCACCTTTGGAGCACTCCAATAAATGAGGTGTTTACCTTCGGGTCACTCACTAGTAGGAAACTGCTGATCCAGCACTATAAGTTGCTGTCAAAAATTAAGCCAGCAAAAACAGAGAAGTGGAAAACAGTTGGTTGAAAATAGAGGTAGGCCCAAGTAAGCCAGTGGGGCTATATGCAAGCCTCCATTGCCGCAGTGGGACCAAACAGAAGCCAGGTGCTGTGCAAACCCTTCTATCTGGCCATAAAGCACAGGGCTGCTCAGCCTGAGGTAGGTTTTTCTGCTGCAAATGGCTGAATTAGTCTCTTTATAAGCAGCAGAAGGACATTTCCTTGGCCAGAAACGTGCAGCTTTAATTGGCTAAGTGTTTAATTCCTTTCTTTAAAGGTTTGCAGCAGTTGCAAAGATGGCAAGTGGATCGAGTATTTTCTGCCTGCTGAGGGACAGGCAGGTGAAGGGTCTGGCTCTCAATTCTCCTGGCCTGTCATTTTTATCAGGCCGTGTCCTCCCCCTAGGTCATTACGGGATAAGAAAGGCATTTTACTGTATTTTCTCAACCTCTCGGTTGTCCATCATTCCACAGGCAGTCTGCAGCAGGGAGGGAGAGGAGATAAAGCCGGGGGAAGGGCTGTCTCGACCCACTGGGGCCTCTGCAGGAAGAAAAGCGAGGGAAGGTGGGCTGCTTCCAAGGAGGGTGTTAGAAGGTCAGTAAGGGGGTGATGACAGGGCTGAGAGCCCGGAGAAAACAGAGCTGCAGGGTTTACACAGAAACCAAAGGAGGAGGCTGTGGGCAACCAACTGCTGTGCTTGCCTTGAAAGCGAGGGGGGCGGGGAAACATCTAAGAGAGGAAAAAGAGTCTCCGTGGGCTGGCGTGAGAGGGGCAGAGACGGCCTCTGGGGGTGTTAGAGATACAGCTGGCAACAGATGCGCCCCTAGAAGGAATCCTCAGGGCCATGTATAACATGCAGAGCCAGAGCTCCGGATAGCAGCGCTGACAAAAGCCTCAGCTCCAAGGGAAAGTCACGGGCCAGCATTCGGCTTAGGGATGAGCGGACTGAGGCCTGCTGCAGCCGGCAGGGCAGGCTCTCGGCAGCCAAAGCGGGTACTGCAGGGTGTGGAGCTTGGCAGCCGTACCGCTCCAGTCCTGGCCTTGTATGCCAGGCCCAGCTTGTGCCTGACCGCTGGCAAACTCCTTCGTGGGGCTTTAAAAATAAACACTTCAGCCTGCTGGGCTGTCCTTGTAAAAATAAATACAGCGTTGCTGCCAGCCCTGGGAGCTGGGGCACACATGCTCTTTGGGGGCCTCTACAGCTCGGCTGGGAACGTGGCTGGTTCCCCACAGCCTGGCCATGAGGTGCCCACCCCACGTGGCTGTGCTGATCCCAGCCCCCGTGCTGCATGTCGGGGGGCTGGCAGCCCTACTCCCACCGTGTGATCCGCAGGAAAATAAAGAGCACGCAACCCAAACTGCAGTAGTGGGGACAATTGCTCACTCCCAGAGGGTGAAAGAGAGCAGCTCTCCATTGCAGCCGACCTCCAGGGCTCGCTCCTGTTCCCTCCTTCTTGCCCCGGCGTGGAGCAGCGGGGACCCCTGGCGGCTGTGCGCGGCCCTGCACGGGTCGTTCGAGGGACTGGGTGCGGGATCGTGCGCGGGGAGCGGTGGTCAATGGCTCGATGTCCGAATGGAGATCAGTGACGAGTGGTGTCCCTCAGGGCTCAGTACTGAGACCAGTGCTTTAAAACTTTCGTGAATGACATCGACAGTGGTACCGAGTGCACCCTCATCTTGTTCATGGATGACACCAAACTGCGTGGTGCAGTCAACATGCTTCAGGGATGGGATGCCATCCAGAGGAACTCAGGCTCGAGCAGTGAGCCTAGGTAAACCTCATCAGGTTCAATAAATCCAAGTGCAAGGTCTGCATCTGGGTTGAGGCAAACCCCACTATCGGTACAGG
Organism: Tympanuchus pallidicinctus; assembly: GCF_026119805.1. Taxonomy (NCBI): domain Eukaryota; kingdom Metazoa; phylum Chordata; class Aves; order Galliformes; family Phasianidae; genus Tympanuchus; species Tympanuchus pallidicinctus. The sequence goes on from NW_026294802.1 coordinate 2,962,490, forward strand.
CTGGGGGATGCAAGGATGGAGCACAGCCCTGCCAAAAAGAATCTGGGAGTGGACACCTCATGGTCAGCAATGTGCCTGGGCAGCTGGGGCTGGAGAAGAGGTTCTGAAGAGACCTGGTAGCATACTTTCAGTATCTAAAGGGGGACTGGAAAAAAGAAGGGAACAGACTCAATCAATAAGGCCTGCTGTGATATGACAAGGGGGAATGGTTTCAAAATAAAGGAGAACAGATTTAAAGTATTAGAGATTTAGAGATACAGGAGCTTTTTACAGTAAGGGTTGAGAGGCACCAGAAGAGGTTGCCCAGAGAGGTGGTGGATGCCCCATCCATGCAGACACCCAAGGTCAGGCTGGATGGGGCTCTGAGCAACCTGATCTAGCTGTGGGCGTCCCTGTTCACTGCAGGGGGGTTGGACCAGGTGGCCTTTAAGGGTCCCTTTCCAACAGATGATTGTGTGATTCTAAATTCTATGAGGAGAAATCAGAATGCTTCAGGCAGGCTGTGGAAATGATGTAAAAGAAGCAGCAGGCAATTCAGTTAAGGCAAAGGTACTCCAGGGAGGTGTAACCATCCATACAGGTGTACAACCCTGTGCTGCCAGCACCTTTTCAGCTCTGCAGAAAAGGCTCTGGGTGTGAGTCAAAATGAATGAATACTGACACGCACGGCAATGAAAACAAACACAATCCCACTCTGTGTAATTGATGCTTAAAGTCGTACACACTAAAACTGCCTTACGGCAAGAGTCAGGAGATCTTAACCCTCTCCAGAAAGCAAAGCGGCACCGTTTCATGTCCACGACCACGAAGGGTACCTTCGGCTCCTCTCCGCAGACCCCAGTGCCGAGATCCCTCCTCCCAGCAGCACGGAGGGCACCGCTGCCCCTCGGCCCGCCCCGCCCGCCATCCCCGCGCCCGCTGGGAGCTGTAGTCCGGGAACTACGCGCCCCGGCGTGCCCCGCCGCGAGCCGAGCCGGGTGGAGCGGCGCGGTATGGCGCTGCGCGGCTGCCTGCGGGCCGGGCGAGGGGCTCTGCGCGCCGCGAGGCCGCCGGGGCCGCCCGCCCGCCGGGGCTGCGCCGGGGGCCGGGTGAGCGGCGGGGGCCCGGGCAGGCGGCGCGTCCTAAGGAAGGGCGCCGGGAGCCGCGGTGCGGGGTGGGGGACGGGGCGAGCAAATGGCGGCGCGCCGGTGACCGTGCCCTCCGCTCGCCTTGCAGCCGCCGGCTTTCGGCTTCCTCTTCGACATCGACGGGGTGCTGGTGCGGGGCAGCCAGGTGGTGCCCGCCGCCCGAGAGGCTTTCCGGAGGCTGTCGGACGCGGACGGGCGGCTGAGGGTGCCCGTCGTTTTCCTGACCAACGCCGGCAACTGCCTGCGGGCGGCCAAGGCCCGAGAGCTGTCCCAGGCGCTGGGGCTGCAGGTGAGCTCGGGTCCTGCGGGACGGGGTCGGCCCTGTGGGGAGACGAAGTCCGGGCGGGGCCCTGGGCGGCGGCACGGAGACGGTTCGTACTGCCGCCGACAGCCTCTGCTCTCCCCGCAGGTGTCTCCGGAGCAGGTGATCCTGTCCCACAGCCCGCTGCGGCTCTTCAGCCAGTTCCACCCCAAGTGCGTGCTGGTGGATGGGCAGGGGCCGGTGGAGGAGAATGCCCGCAAGTATCCTTTGCTGCGCTCAACCAATGGCACTCCGCTCATCCTTGTTAAATGCTCGGCCAGCTGTTAGAAGTGCAAGGAAACGACGACCCTGCTGTCGTCCTAAGGGCAGGCTCACATCTAGGTGCTTGCTGTTGACCTCAGTCACCTCCCATCTTACCTAGGGCAGTGTTTCGCTTCTCACGCAGATTCCCTCTCTCCTGAGCTCCTCCTGCTGGCAGCACAGACCAGAGACGTCGGGCTTCTTTCACTTTTGAGATAAAATTTTGCTTTTTGCAATGCTTTCAGGGCAAAATGTATCACTCTGAGCACTCCCACAGCTATAAGGTTTTCTCCAGCAATCTCAGGGCACTTGAAGCAGCTGAAATATCATTAGAACAAGAGCATCGTAATACAGAGACAATCCCAAGTGCACATTGATTTGCTGAGGGCATGGCAGGTCTGACATAGCCTGCATCTGTAAGGAGCTTAAGATCTAGCTGCAGCATGTGCTCACCTCTTCAGCCCATCAGCTTCATCACTAAGTGCCGTGGGCTTCTCCTCCTCATTTGCACTGCCTCATTCCCGGGGTGTTTGAAGCTATGTCACCTCCAGTGGCAGGAAGGAGAACCTTGTCCAAACTTGCTGCTGCTCACTTAGCTTCTCTGAAGGGGTGGAGTTCGATCGTGGTTCTTTCTCTGAGGCCTTGAACAGCTTCTGGAGTTAGCTTAATGGGTCCAGTGAAGGACAGGACTGAAAAAGAGCACAGACAGAACAACAGACTCTGCCCTTCTGCAAGTGTGTGTGCATGTGGTCACACCTTGTGCTTAACCTTTGGCTGCACTTGATGTGAAACATCTGCTTGTGCATGTTTCCTCAAGGCAAACAAAGGTGAGCTAATGGCTAGGCATTTTGCAGGTGAATGCAATTCAAACTTCCCTTGCTTGTTTTAACAGCATGCTCCATTTTCTTTTCAGTAGCTAAGCTCACCAGAGCTTTACTGGGTGTGCTCCTAGCCAAGAAGCCTGACCCAGGCTGCCCTGGTACAAACACCTTGGCCTTTAAGGGCTCCCAAAGTGTATCTGTCCTGAACTCACCTCTGTTCTATGCCTACTTCCAAAGGTTCTTGATCACAAAGGAAATCACCCCAGCCTGTTTTTGGTTTTTTTGTTTTTTGTTTTTGGTAAACTTCAGAGCCACCTTTAGGTTGAAGCTTAACTTACAGTTTGACTGAAAGTCAAAATGTTATGCATTGCCATGTATATGTAACAGCTCTGCTGCTAGGACCTGTATTTCCTAATCCTGTAGATGCCCTTACTAGTAACTTCAGAAAACAAAACCAATCAAGAAAGAGTCTTCGTGCCTTTCCTTGATGAATTGAAACAGCCTGGGGTTCAAGCATGTGGTCACCATAGAGGCTCTTCGGAAGGCATATCCCCTGTTAGACATGGTGGATCAGAGCCGGAGGCCAAAGGAGTTGGTAATTCCTGACACGTGGGTTGAAGGGGTGGCAAGGTGTTGCTTACAGCAAACAGCATGGGCTGGAGCAGCACCTGGCTACTAGTGGCTGTCTTTAGCGTGAGCCCAGGGTTGACGTTGAGCAGTTGGCATCTCTGTGCTCTTCCACTGTTGGCTCCTGCCTGGAAGGGCAACAGCTTTTCTCCCTGCTTTGCCGTCCTGGTGTTGCACTGATTGTCCTTGCAGTGGCCACAGTAAATGGATTGGTTGGATCTCTGGGGCCTAGGGCTGAGAAAACAAGATCTGTGAAATGGGATGGGAAAGGAGGGGAAATCTTTCTCAGGATTCAAGGTGGCCTTGTCCCAGTTCTACATGGGATTACATTTCTAGTTTTCTTTTGGAGATGACATTAGACTTTGCTTTGCTAACCTAAGTTTTTTTTTTAATCTGGCAGCCTCCTCCAACCACTGGCTTTCCCACTATAGAAGGTAAGCAGCAGCCTTTGTTTATGTAAGAACAGCAAGCAGAAATAGCAGTAATGCAAGCCAGCTTGGATGGCAACTAATGATGTGCTGTCAGCTCATCAGCATCCCCGTGCAGCTTATGCAGAGAGTACAGCCAGGAGGCAGCTATGCTGTCTCCACATAACACAAAGCACGAGCTGGTAAAAGCGAAGTCAGCTTTTCTGCACACTGTGCTTCAGCATCTGAAACAGGGGTGAATTTGGTACAGCATTACTCAGACTGGAGCTCTGATACCAGCTGTGTTGTGTAAGTAGTTGTATTAGCCAGGCCATTCCAATATGCAATAAGGGGTGCTTTTGGTCACGGGTGGCTTTTGGTGTTGGGTCATATATGAGAGTACCGTAAGTTTCCAAGCATCACTTCAAATCTTCCAGGGGTGGTTTTGTTTGGTGAGCCAGTGAGGTGGGAGACAAGCCTGCAACTTATTGTTGATGTGCTCGTGAGCAATGGGAATCCTGGGGCAGACCCAGGAGGTATACCATACCCCCATCTGCCTGTCCTCGCCTGCAACATGGATCTCCTATGGATGGCTGAAGCCAAGATGCCGAGGTAAAAAGCACTTGTATTAATTTTAGTATAATTCATACAGCACTCCCGCAGATGATCTTTCCTGACACAATACATTTTTTAGTGTTAGAGTCTTAACTGTGACATAATTAGCAGCAGAAACACGAAAACTGCATGAGAAACCAAGGCTACATTTTAAGAAGGCAGGGCCAGATAGTGAACTGCCTGCGTAGGAGTCTGTGGGTAGATACACCATGTCAAAGCAGGCAGTACCAGGAGCCCCTTACTGAGTAGCTTTTGCCACACAAGCAAGGCTGGGGATACTGATGTCCTCCTTTCTGGAGCAGGTTTGGCCATGGTACTTTCCTTCTCTGCTTGGAGAGCATCTACAAGAAGGTGACAGGTCGGGAGCTGAAGTATGAGGCGTTGATTGGCAAACCCAGCACAGTCACCTACCACTATGCTGAATACCTGATAAAAGAGCAGGCCGAGAAACATGGCTGGAAGGCTCCCATCCGACGCCTGTATGCAATTGGGTATGAGACTGTATATTTTCTTTTTCTGCTTGCTTAGGAACATGCACAATGTTGTAAGTGTAGGCTTTGGAATTCTTTTTTTTTTTTCATTGTTGTTTTGGTGGTTTTTTGTTTTTAAATGGAAATCTCTAAATTGAATACCAAAATCCCCATGGCATCTTTGCAGCCTCAGATCCTACAGTAATTTAAAGGTCACCGTCAGCCTAGCAAAGCTGTTACTGTAGGATGTACATATAGCATGGCTGGCTTAAAGAAAGAGATGTAGCCCACTTAAGCCAAACATTTTGGAATTGTAGGGAATAAATGTTGGTAATGGCTGAAATTGCTGTGGGTGCTTTGGACATGTCTCTTTCCCTTTCAAAATAGATACTTGTGAAGCACGTGGCCATCACTGCATGCTGGATGCACCAGTAAGTGGAGTCACTTGCCTAATCTGAGGGGATTTGATGATAGCAGACATCTTGTACTGTTTCCTCCCTTGGTGCTCCCTGAATCCCAGATTGCCAGAAGTAGAAATTGATGTTTGGGTTGGTTTTTCATTTCTGTTTCATACTGTGACCTTATCCAGGGACAATCCTATGTCTGATGTCTATGGGGCAAACCTCTACAACAACTACCTCAAGTCAGCTCAACAGCACCAAGTCGAGGCTGGGGTGAAGAGGATCCCACAGGCAGCCAATCCCCAAACTGAGGACCGCCTCGCAGTGGAGAGCTGCGAGTCAATTCTGGTCTGCACTGGGGTCTACCGCCACAATGCAGATGTTTCCAGGAAGCTAGAAGAGTGCAACACAGAGACTGTGTTCCACGGCCATCGGGACTTCTGCTTTGACCCCAGCCTCGTGGAGGCATCTTACGTAGTGCAGGATGTGAATGAAGCTGTGCAACTTGCTTTTGAGAAGGAGAACTGGAATTAGTGTTACAGACAGATGTGCCTAAAGAACTGCTGTCAGGGCAGAGGGGAAGAACGGAGAGAGACCTGGGTTGATCTAATCTAGCCAACACTCAGGAGATCTCCCCATTTCAGCACTAAAAGCCCCTTACTTTTACTAATAATCTTCCACAGTCCTGCCAGCAGGCTTTTAATTGTGAACTTAAGTTTCTGTGATCACAATTTGAGCCACAATAGAAACAGAACGTAAGGGAAAGGGCTTATCCCTGCAATCTCAGTTTTGTTCAGCCACCAGAGTCCTTTCTTTCCTACCCTTTGTGTACAATATCAGGCATGCAATCTTTGAGGATGAAGCTCTTCCCTGTGCAAGGAGCTACCATCAGCCAGCGTACCATTCATACACTGTACTATTGGTCCAGTATGCAAAAAGTGCACACCAGGAACTGTGTTGTGATGGCCCTCTGCCAAGGGAAGGCTTTAAGTCTTACCATTCTCCCTATAAAGAATAAGTGCCTATGGACTTCAACAAATTCTGCTTGCTTGGGGATTTGCCACTCCATTGCTGTCAGCCTGTAACAAAGTCCCATTTTGCAGTTCTCCAGCAGCAATGAAGGGCCAGGGCCCCTCAAAGGAAGCAGCAGTAGCCAGAACAACTTGCTGCAGAGCCTCGTGGGAAGTCGTTATTCCCTCCCCCCTCTTTAACATTCTGTGAACACTTCTGCCTTTTTGCATCCTGCCTAGGGAGCCATCAGCCTGTTCTCAGTAGCAGGAGAAATCCCTGCATTTCCAGAGGTGTCTTTGGCCAGAACTCAGTGTTATAGCAGGAAGGTGTCGTGGCACTCACCCTGACCACAGCTGATGCAAGGGTCACTGCCCTGCTCCAGCTGACACAGCTATCAAACAAGGGGCACTGAGAGCAAGGGCCAGCCAACACTAGTAACAGCCCAGCCTTTTTCTTGCTTTGCCTGCAGTGACTGAGAGGCAAGATTGTCAAGTCTTAGCCCCAGATTCCAGGTCTTCATCTCTAACAGTGGAAGTGGATCTGTCCTTCACTTTCTTTTTCCCACTTTCCACATTTGGTTTGCAACTCAGGAATACCTCATACAGTCTGATCCCCATTCCCTTCTCTTCCTGTAGCTTGCAAATAGAACCTCCTTAACATGAACTAGCATATGGGACTTTTCTGTCTGGGAACATTTCTATATCCCTATTGACACGCACGTTCTACTGCCCATTTTCCTAGCTTGGGAATCAAGTCCTGCGTCTTCTTAGACAATCCAAAGAAGTTAAGCAATCACTGTTTGGGGAACTCCATATGAAAGATTGAATTAGCAAGGGGTGCTGTAATTCCAGAGGAGCACTGTGATTTCAGAAGTGTAAGTCAGTTTGCATTTGCAATGGAAATCATTTGGAACCAGCACAACAGAGTTGGTGTTCCTAGTTATACTCAGCCCTCCACCAAAGAGAGATCAGAAATAGGTCTGCTCTACCCCCACTTCACTCCTTCCTGCTTTATCAGGCTGCTTCATATGAGCAAGATATTCTGTGTTGTTCTTAATTAAAATCTCAGCATCCACGTGCACTTACATTCTGCTTCAGCAGCTTGATGTACCTTCCTAGGAAGGTCAAACTGCAGAGCAGGCTCTTTTCTTGTTTTGTTGGGTTCTGTGACTGAATGGGTTTGGGTATGCAGTCAAAGACCCTAGCAAAGATGGCTTTTTTCTCCAGGCTCTGTTTTCTGAATAGGAGCAAGAAAAATACTTCCCTGAGTGAATTTACCTGTTGTGAAAATAGTAATAGGAAGGAGCCTTTTCCTTTCTTAGTACTGGCTAGGATTCTTTTCCTTTGTCTTATCAGGACAAGAATAATTTGGCTGCTTCTAAGAGCAGCTGTAGAGCATGGAACACTTATCTTTGATTTGAATCCTTTGCCTTTCACTGGAAGGATAAAAACAAAAAGCAGAAGTCCATTTCATCTACTTGCACAAAACAAGGGCTCACCTACAGTTCCCAGAAGGATAAATACAGGAAAGGACTTGGCATAAAACATGAGGAAGGTTTTTTTTTTAAGCTTTCAGAGCATCTCCAGAGTTACAAGCATGCTATGGACCCAGTGTGCAAGGCCTGATAGTAGAGGCCCAAGTCCCATTCATTAACTAACTCCAGTGTCCCTCAGCCATACTTTCCACAGGTACAGGAAGAGGAACGCTCCCTTTCATTGCAGTATTGGTATAGAGCTCAGGGAGCTGGTTGCTGGTAATTACTCCTGGCCACATCCTCTAGTTGGTAGGTAGGTACTTCTCCACAGAAATGCTAACGTCTGACTGTGTGCATGTGCTGTAGCCTTTGGTAGAGCTCTTTCCCGTTATTTGTTAAGACCAGGTGCTGCTGAACCAGTGGTCCCTGAGGGGTGTAGCATTACTGAAATAGCCATCTCAGATGGAACCTGGTATGCTGGCTGTGCTTCTGATGCCAGCTGTAGGAAGAACATGCACAGGAATTTTGAGAAATCACAGGCAGTTTTAAATTTCATACCAACATGCGTGGCATGTCTCAGCCAGAAGCAAAATAGGTATCAAGAGGACAGAAATGAGGCCTTGTCCAGCAAAGGAACAGGTTTGCATTTGCTCAGAGAGTGAGCAGGTGTCTCCACCTTTAGAATAGCAGTGATGGAGAACTGACTGATGGGAATCAGCTTTGGATTCCAAATTAGCTTTCAGCTCCAGATTTTTTTTTGAACTGTGTTAGTGTTAAAACAGTGCTCTGGGAGTCTTTAAAGTGCGTAGGAGGAACTTCAGCAATAAGGAATTCAAGAAATGCTTCACTTGAGAGTTGAAACTGAGCAGAGGGGAGAAGTCTAGAAAAATCTCGTAGCAGGCTCCTTGCTTATCAGCAGCTCATCCATGGACATCTGTTATTGCTAGAATTCACTGAAATCCTTCCTCCTCGGAATCGCAGTTTCCTGGAACAAGCTTTGAGAGTAGCTGGAATATATTCTTTCCTGTATCTCATGTATTGCATTTCAGATGCCACACTTCTCTAATTTGGGGTAAGCATACTTCTGTGCAAATTACTGGACCAAGTCAGGACAGGAGACTTCCCTTGTTCTTCTGATCCCTTAACATTCATACGGTGCGCTACCTTATGCAACAAACAGTGAAGACCTGATCTTAACAGCTCCATCTTCCACATATGGGGAGGTTTTAGGCAAGTCTAAAGGAAGTACATGGTGAGTTCAGGCAACTGAGAGCAGCAGGGGGGAACTGAAGGAGGGTCTGACCTAATTTTGGGTCTGAAGCAGAGAGCTTTTATATCATGCAATAACATGATGATCAGAAAGGACAGTTCTGTTATTGCACAGGACAAATGCAACCACTAGCCCAGCATTCAGGGAATCGTATAACACTACTGTACCCTTTCTTCCAGTGTTAATCCTGATGTGTCTTTCTACCCTTTCCCACACCATAAATGGGTAATGTTTCAAATCATGTCATGTACACTGCATTGGGGTGATTATATATGGTACAGGGAAATCACAAGATGTGTTTGTTTTAGCATTCAAATCAAGTTTAACCAAGATCCAGAGCTGCTCCTTTGAATTAGCACATTTAAAAGTAATAAAAGAGGTTTTCTTTGAAATAAATTTTAGCATGCTATATGTACGTTTTGTGAGTATTGTCCTGGCCTCTTTCATACCTTCACCCTAGAAGATTATCAGGGCTAAATGCTGTCTTTTGTTGTGCTCATCAAATCAATCTCAGATTGTCTTGAGGGAACTACCCTGCAAGATACCTCTCCAGCAGTTCTTCTAATTGGACCAAACTGTAATTCCCTGTAAGCTCTGTGTTTGCCATATTCAGATGAGACTGTGAACAGTAACTTTGACTACTCCCATTCCATAAAGTGGGAAGGGGGGAAAGGGGAGGGAAAATCATCAAATTATGTCCTGACTGATACTTTGCAATCAATTTTAGGATGCCACATGTATAAAGTGCTTTCAGAGCAGGCATTTAGTTATGATCTGACCTAACCAACCATTTGTAATGACTATTTCTACTGGGTGGGGAAACAACAAACTAGATATCACCAACTTAATCTGCTGTTGCAGAAGAAGCCTGAGGTGGTATGAAAGCCATCTTTACCATTAGAAGCTTTCTTGACACTACATTAAACCCTTTGTGATCATCTAAGAAACTCATCCTGTTGGACAAGGACAAGACAGCTGTGCTCTTCTACCTTTTGAAGAAAGCAAGTGGTGTTAAAGAGATCGATACAGAAGGAGAGCTAAAGCTTCTGCAGTTTGCACACATGGAAAACAAAAGATCCTACTAGGTGAAAGCTATCTGCTTTAATGGTTTAGAAGCTGCCATTGTGCAATAGTTCACTCGCATTGTTTCTATACAATATTCCACCCAAAATCCTGTGTCTACAAAGTTCACAGGAAGCACGTTAGACCACAGGATGTGCACGACTCACAGACCAACCAACTTCTTGATACTAAAAGGAACTAATTGTTCTAAGCAGTTTTGAACGTACAGGAGAAGGATTCCCATTCTCATCAGAGAAAGGAATTGAGTTGTACCCTACATCCTAGAGAAATTACCTATGGCCTAGATTTCAAATAAATAAAAATAGGACCAACCCCCCTAGTTTATCCAGTATTCAGGTAGTTGGAGCACTTGCCAAAGATAGGGCAGACCAAGGTTTAATTAGACAGAGATCAGATCCCGAATAACCTAAATGAATGCTTGTAATCACTGTACTGTCGTTAAAACAAAGGGGTGGCCCAGAGCAAAGGTGTCCTTGAAGGAGACAGCTTGAGCTGGAAGCCCTTAACCGACATAAGGAGCATGGTTAGACATTGGCCTCATGAAACACTGAAGGAGCACAGCTCAGATTGGAGTTTTCTCCCAGGTAGATGCTGTGGGGAACACTTGGCACAGCAAGGCTGCAGACACGAGGTATGCCATCAGCTGCTCATAGACCTTGGCATACCCACACCCTCCATCTACTGAATAACTAGCTTCCATTGTAAAAAAAAATAATGGCCCACATGGACAACTTATGCAGCCATACAAACAACTTAAAGACTTTTTTGGATCCAGCCTGCAACGTTTTAAAATCCCATACCAGTAAGACAGGTAACATAACCTCTCAGACACAAACTGCTCCATCAATATAAAGTCCTTTCTTGTTCACTGCAGTAAACTAGGCAGTTCAATCACTAAGATCTTTCACTTGTTCCTCAAGGTCAGTTTCAATACACATTGTATGCTAGAAAAGACTAATTAAGCACAAAATACTAAGAGCAACCTTCACTTCCAAGCCCTTAACCATGATAAGGCTGAAAAAAAAAATAAAATAGTGTTTACATTTTATACTGGTAACAGATGCTCTTCAAACTGAAACGTAATTAAAAATAATAAATGGCTACATCTTTATACCTTTTGAAGAATATCTGTATTCCCACATCATAATACTGGAGCAGCAGTTTTGCCACAAAGACTCAGCATTTGGGGCTGACAAGCCATTAAATATTGGTGCCGGCCAGGTGAACCTGCTCTATGCTTACCTGCAACTGCAATCCTGAACATCCACATGGATTAAATAACTGCAGTACAAAGCCTGCATTCGAGAATCCCAGAACCTTCCTTTCCCACACAAAAGGCATTTTAAGCATGGTTACAGCAGATTATGCTCAAACTCACTGAAATCAGCTTTGCCTCTTTCCCTCCCACTGCTGCCAGTTTCTGACAGCTTACTGCAGGGTACGATTAGGGTTTTAGCTTCTGGTCTTTCTCACAGGCATATATTTGTCCCTTTCCCCCCCAGCACCTTCCTCCTCCCAAGTATTTGAGTCATTATTTTGTTTACTCTTGTATTCTGCCCTCAAGAAATTCTCATCTTTCCCCCAGCAGGGTTATTTCTGAGGGCACACTATTTCTATAAACTAGAAACAGGAGCATTTCTTATATTCTCTACAACTATTTCACAGAACCATGCTGTCTGCTGCTTGTCTTCAAATATACACACACACACACTTATACCTATGTATTTACAGAAATGTATAAAGAAGCCAGAAACACAGCTTTAGAGATGCTGAAAAGGGGAAGCTATTTATAGTGTGGGTTTTTAATGTTTTAACAGTAATGGTTAAGTACTAACGCTTGCAAGGGCTGCACAATTACATTAAAGAACTAGATCACACAAGAAGCATCAGCTTGTCATATCTCATCCCAGAGTGTGCTACAAAAGGCTCTTCAATGCTTTCTCAAGTAGAAGACATTTTCCCCTTCACTCCCATTTTAAGATACAGATACCATTTCTTCTCCCTTCCACACAAAAAAGCTCTTTTCTTATTCTCACCCATTTATTTAGTGTCATTTCCCACACTGGAGTCCATGTGCCCAGTTTCACCCACCCCTACTCATCACAGGTCTCCCCACCTGCCTACCCTGGATGCAGACTTTCCAGTTGAGCAGGGATCCCTTGGTCTCCAGAGAAACATAAGGCTCCTCCAGCCCTGTTCACACAGCTCCAGGCCCAGCAGACTCACACCCCCCTGGGAGGATGAGGCACAAACCCCTTCACTCGTACTAACCCAGGTGAGCCCACTTAGCACCCAGCTGCCTCCATCACCCAGCCAGTTTCCCCATATGAGCAGCCTAGCTGTGTGGGCATGTAAGGAGACCACTCATCCTTCCCAAAGCCCAGGGACCCCACTCCACAGCAGACACCATTCTGTCAAGAAACGTGGCTTGTCAGTTGTGCTCTCAGGACGCGATGCTTTCATCTCCAGGCAAATCTGCATATTTTGAAGGGCTGAGAGCAGCACCATGGGAGTGTATCTGGCAGAGGAAGGAGAAGCATCTCTCTGCTTTCTGCTGTCTTCTTGCGTCTCAAAAGACTTCAGACTGCTCAGCTCTGAGCAGCACCATGCTGTTCTGTCACTCAGAAGCGAGCAGGTTTCCTGTGCCGGCTGTGGTGGGACTGCACCCAGCACTGCAGATGGAAAAGCGTGTCCTGTGTCAATATGAAGGTGGCACTGCCACCAAGGCACTGAAGTGTGATGGGGATGGCCCATGGGGAAGGGCAGCCCTGGGCTGTTGTGCTCAGTCAAGGGCTGTGGCCTGGCCTACGTGCAGCACAGGTGCTGTGCCTGTTCTATGCTGGGATGATTCCTCTTGTCCTTAACACTTTGAACATTTGTGTTCCATATGATCTGCGGTCACTGGCCTTCTTAAAAGGGAGGGGTTTTGTTGGCTAGCAGAAATGCTAGTAAAAATTAGAAAGAAAGGGCTCTTCAGCAGCATGAGAGTGCATGCATGCGTGGTCTCACCCTATGCACCACGACAAGGTGAGTTAGAGGAATGCAGTGCACACAAGAAGTGTAGATGCAAGGATGGATCTTGGCAAGGGCACACGAGCACGGGAAACAGTGTGAGAGAAGCAGGAAACATGGGTCCCCATCCCAGCTGCAAGAGTCCAAACAGCGTGGGGGACCTTGGGGAAGGCCTGTGGGCTGTACCACCTCCACACACTGCTTCCTAGGCCTGCAATGCTTCCAGATACCTTAGGGCTTGGAGTTCTGTCCCTCATGTTGTTCCTCAGTACTGAGCCCTATGTGTTGAGGAGCATATACCCATAGGAGTCAAGCTGTTTGGGATCATTCTCAGAAAGTGCAAGGGAGCAAAGGGCTGGGAACACAGAGCACTACTTGGGAATGCAGTGTGCCATGTGTGGTGGTGCCACAGCAGCTCATTCTGAGTGCTCTCAGTTGGAACCTGAGGGCTATTCACATCAACATGAATAGAATAACAGAATCGTTGGGGTTGGAAAAGACCTCTAAGATCATCCAGTCCAACTGCTGGCCCATCCCCACCATGCCCACTGAGCATGTACCTCTGTGCCACATCCACATGGTTCAATCTTCAGCATCTCCAGGGACATTAACTCCACCACCTCCCTGGGCAACCTTTTCCAATGCGGTATCACTATTTCCGAGAAGAAATTTTTCCAGATGTCCAACATGAAGCAACTGTGCCAGCAAGGCAGGCTGGGCAGAGCTAGCATAGCTGAGATCAGGAAATCTGCGTGGTATAAGCCACTTACTTGGCTGTGCATTTAACCTACAACAAAGTGAAAGCAAATAGCTCCAGGATGAGCGCTCCAGGTCAGCGCTCGGCTTCAGGCTGCGCCCAGACTGTGGCCTTTCACTCGGTCAGCCCGAGGGCCCGGGGGAGACCAGCGCCATCGAAGCCCCTCTGCTTTTCTGAGTCCAGTGCCGGGGCTGTGCCATACGGGTGGGCGGGCGACTACCCTCCCGAGGCTCCGTTCCCGAGCTACGGGAACAGCTGGGGGGGTTCCTCCCCCGACCCCTCCTGCCCCCCCGGCGCACAGCCGCTCTCAGCTCGCCCACCCCCAGCCCACCCACCGCCGCTGCGCTGCAGATCGGCGCCGCCCCCGGCCCCTCGCCGCGCCCCGCCGCCTCTCGGGCTCTTCCTCGGTGCTGCTGTCGGTCCGGTGCGGCGGCGCGGGGAGCAGGGGCGGGCCGGGGGCGGGTCAGGGGCCGCGGCGCGGCCGTCGGGCCCGGCGCGCCGGCTCGGGGGCCGGGGAGGACCATGCACCGCGCTGCCTCCAACCAGCGCTCGGTCTCCTCCTCCTCGGGTTCCTTCCAGCCGCCGCCGCCGCCGCCGCCGCCGCCGCCACCGCCGCACGCCGCCGACCGGCAGCCACTCTTCCCAGGGAGCTCCAGCAGCGGAGGTAGCAGGCGGGGCTCGGGGTCGAGCTCGGGCTCGGCGCGGGCCCGCCGCCCCCGCAGCCCCCGCAGCAGCCCGGAGGAGGAAGAGGAGGAGGAGGAGGAAGAGGACAGCATCAGCATCAGCAAGCCGCTGGTGCCGCCGCCCGCCGCCCCGCCGCCCGCCGCCGCCTCGCCGCTCCCCAGCAGCAGCAGCAGCAGCGGCGGCGGCGGCGGCGGCGGCGGAAGCCCGGGCCGCGGGATGACGGCTGCGGAGCTGTACGGGGCGGCGGCGGCGGGCGGCGGAACGGCGGGCGGCGGGGCGGCGGCCGGGGGGCTGCTGCTGGGGCCCGGCGGGGCGGCGGGCGGGCGGCGCTGGGGCTTCCAGGCGCTGTCCCTGGTGCTGCTGCTGGGGCAGGGCGCGCTGCTGGACCTCTACCTGATCGCCGTCACCGACCTGTACTGGTGCAGCTGGATCGCCACCGACCTGGTGTTGGCGGCCGGCTGGGGCATCTTCTTCTGCCGCAACAGCCGGGCGAGGCGCCGCGAGCGGCCCCCGCCGCCCCCCGGGCCGCCGCCGCCGCACCCGTTGCTGCTGCACGGCCCCCCCGGCGGACGCGGGGCCGGGGGACGCGGGGCCGGCGGCCCCCCCCGCGGCGGCGACTTCGCCTACGCGCACCTGGCCTGGCTCATCTACTCCATCGCCTTCACGCCCAAGGCGGCGCTCATCCTGGGCACCTCTATCCTGGAGCTGATCGAGCTGCGCCTGCCGCTGGGCACCACCGGCTTCCGCATCACCCTGGCGCTCTCCGCCCCGCTGCTCTACTGCCTGCTGCGGGCCATCGGCGCCGAGGGCTCCGGGCAGCTGCTCCTGCCCCCGCAGCCTCCGCCGCAGCACCGCGCCGCAGCCGCCTTCCTCGCCACCTGCCTCGATCTCCTCGACAGCTTCTCCCTGCTGGAGCTGGTGCTGCAGCCCAGCCGCCCCGCGCCGCTGCCCGCCCCGCTGCGCTACCTCCTCATCGCCGTCTACTTCCTCTGTTTGGCCTCGCCGGTGCTGTGGCTCTACGAGCTCAGCGCCGCTCGCCCGCCCGGAGCCGCACGCCTCGCCCTCCACCTGCTGCTGCCCGCCGGGCTGCTGGACGCGCCGCTGCTCGCGCTCCGCTGCCTACTGCTCCTGCACTACCAGCAGCCGCTCTCCCTCTTCATGCTGAAGAACCTCTTCTTCCTGGCCTGCCGTGGCCTGGAGGCTCTGGAGACCTGCTGCCTCCTGCACCCCACTGCCACCCTGCCGCCCTCCAAGTATGGCTCTGCTGCCGGGCCCCCCACCACCGCCCCGCTGGGCCACGGGCTGTCCGACGTCGATGTGGGCCCCCATGGTTACGTCAATGCTCTGGCTGTCACTGCTCAAGGCTGAGCCTGCTGAGCCCCGCCAGTCTCTCTGTGTTTCTGCTCAGGTTCCCTCTGCTGTGGCCAAGCGTGGGAAGGACATGGACACCCTGCCGGACTCCTGCTGCCCTCCCTGTCCTATAGACAATTCCGTCAGCGGAAGCTAGATGTGAAGCCTGCTACCTGCAGGAGTCCATGGCCGATCTTTCACCCCTGGAAAACACATCTGCCCCTCACCATGGATCCTCTTCTGTGCTTTTGCCCCTCCACACTGCCTGGAGGATCCCCACCCTTTCTCCTCCAACTCCCCGCCAAGACATTGTGTTGCATTGTGACCATAAAGGTTTGGTTTTCTTTTCTTCCCCTAACCAACAAGGACCAGACGCTCCCCAGTCCTTCAGGAACAACTGTTGACCAGCGATGAGATGCAAGAGGGGCCCGAGCAGCAGAGATGTGCCTTCTTGGTGCGTGCAGAACAAGAACAAACATGCTTGGGTTCCACCGGTCCCGCAAAGCCACCCCCACAACCCAGCAGAGCTGGGGAGACTGGGGAGGAGCAGCTGGGGAACACCTAGAAGCACGCCAGCCATCTGCTCATTTCAAGCCTTGAAGCCACTTCCTCTGAGCTGTAAATGTCTACCTCTGTGCTTCAACCTTTGGCATCTTACGTTGACTTCACGCACTAAAGAAACAAGTGAATCCAAAATGGACACAGTCGGGGGGATTGCTCCCACCGAGACACTGACTTCTGGTGAGAACAGGGTTTAGGCAGCCTCCTGCTGGCTTCAGACAGCAGCGCCCGCTTGTCGGGGCGCTCATTTCTCTGTGAATATGCATGTTTGTGGGATCAGTGTTGGTTTTCCTTTATGCAGCGTAGGGACTCCCTTTGTGTAGGGCGGGAGGGCTGGAAAGGTCCCTCCTGACCTTTTCCCACATCTGTTTGAGGGAGCAGCAGGGCAGCTCCCAAATGGCGGTGCGGGGCTGGGCGCTGCCTGTGGCCTGTGCTGGCTGAGCACAGAGCAGGACGCTCCAGCACCCTGCCCTGCAGATGTGCGTGGTTAAGGGTGGTGGGGGAGCGGTTGGTTGTACTTATTGTCTCATAGAAACACTTATCTTTGGTTTTAAGCTCCATGCATGCGTGGGGTGGGTTGCGGCCTGCTCTTCAGCCTGGCTCCAGCCGCTCCCCAAACTGGCTGCACCGAAGCAGGAGCACAGAGGCCATGTTTGGAAGAAGACCTTAGGCTCCCACAGGCCTCTTTTTCGCTCCCTGGCCAAGGCTGCTGTCATTGGCTTCCTGTCCAGAGCCATTTTTCAAGCTGTCCTGACGGCAACCGGCAAAAGAGCCCACCGCCTCCTCCGCAGAGCCAGCAGCAGGACGCAGGCACGGCCCAGTCCTGCCCACACCCACCTCTTCCAGGGCTCCAGCCCTTCATGCAGCAGACATGTTTACAGCAGTGCCAACTTCCAGCTCCCCCTGGCAGAACCACGTGCCCTCAGGAGGCCGACAAACCTCCAGGGCTCAGGAACGACGGGGTGACAGCGTTGCTCTGCTACGAGCTGAGAGCGTAGACCTGCTGCTCTCCCCCTGCCAAACAGAGCCGGCACAGACTCGGCTTAACTTTCCCACCAGTGCTTTATTTTTAACCTGAGACCTCAGGTGGGCACTTGTGTGAATTCTGGCCAGCGGCCTTCTCTTCAGTAATTCCTTCTTGTCTGGACAATCTTGGTGCTGTGAGTGACCGTGATTGTAAAACTAAGTACTGTGAACTTTTCCTATGTGATGTGAGCTGTGTCTAGGGGATGCTACTGTCCAGGGCAAAGGGGTGCAGTCGCAGGTCTGTTGGGGTTATGCAGAGGCTGGTTTCCTTGCACCTGCCTTTTCCAGCATTATACGGATAGTTAAAGCTCAGAAAGAGCTGCAGTACTGTTTAGGGAGAGCGAGAAGACATTGCATCTAGGAGTACTCCATGCTTCAGTCAAATGAGCATAATACGTGCCAAAAATATGGTGAAGGAAGAAAAAGCTATTCATCCCCAGCTCTGTTTTGCTGTTCTTATGGCGTGGTTCACGATAGCACCACAGTGAGTAGAGCATCCCTAATACACGCAGGCATAAGCATAGCTGAGACACTGGAAGAATCACAGCAGAATTACTACTAATGCTTCTTACTTATTCAGTACCCCCTCACAGCTGCTCTTTCAATATTGAGTGCCTTTTTCCATCTAAGACATTAGTGAGAAAATGGCGTATTGGAAACTTAAGTAGCCATGGCATATTCAAACCTCTGACTACATTGAAATTACACTTCAAATTTGTCCCCTTTTGCAGTAACTACCTGGGGCAGATGACACCACAAAATGATGATGCTGTCGCATCAAATTCCTCTGTAGAAAAAGTGGTTCTTTGTAGCCCCGTTACTTATAGGGTGTTAGAAAATGTGCTGTTTGGGATGTGTAAAGCTTCTGTAGCAGCTGATTGTACAGAAGCCCCCATGCAACTATCTACTGGAGGGCAGTGCTACCTTCCAATTACTTACAGAGAAGCAATTAAAGCTCTGCAGTCTCTCATTCATAAGCCTGCCCCACCTTTTAAACTCCCTTCTCTTTGTTAATTGAGCTCTCACGTCCATTTAGACCCTTCTGCTGCACAACAAATCTATCTGCAGAAGAAAGGGACAGTAATGCTGTCCAAGAGCAAACAATACCTCACCCAACACACCTTGCACGCCTACTATCTTGTGCCCAACATTAATTACTGGTCCAGGTCAATAACACTTTGCAATATCAAGTTGTGCCATATGAAAATATACACCCCTTGGGGTCCTGTTACAAGGCTTGTAGCAGAGCTCAGCTATTTAGCATTCTGTTGCTCTCCTCACAAAAAAAGAGACTATTCCCAGGATGGGAAAAAGAAGTGAGAGATGAGGCCTGCGGCCAGTGGACACTTGGCATCCCCCTGGCATTAATCAGAAGCTGTATTTTTTAAAAAGCAAGATTGTTAAAATAAAATTAGAAACTTGTGACTGATTCTGTCCTCTTTTGAGTCTTGCTGAGCTCTTCAGTTTTGCGTTCAGGGACCAACAGATGCATTATTGTTACTTGCTCTCCTCATGTTTGGTTGCTAAAAGTGTCTGGATTTTTCCCCTCAAACAAACTTCCTGTAAGTGAAAGTGAATTCTAAAAGCTGCAACACCAAGGGGACTACTTGAGAAGGGAATAATGAAGACATAAAAAAAAATCCAGATGACACTTCTGAGCTTCCTACTTAGATGATTCACAGAAGTGTATACCACTTGAAAAGAGCTCATGGGGAAAAAAAAACATATCATTTAAATGCTAATTACTGTAAGATAAAAGAAATTTTAAAAGCTGGGATCAGCAAGATGGCAATTATTCATACAATCTGAGAAATGAGTTCCCACTGGAGAAACTCTGAGCTCACAGCTACTACTTGCTTAGCTCCCAGTGGATTAGGTCCTGTGCAGAAAGGACTCCAAGGTAGTGCCAATTTTCATACAATAAGAAAGCTTGGAAAAGACCTCTAAGATCATCCAGTCCAAATGTCAGCCTATCACCACCATGTCCACCATACTATGTCCCTCAGTGCCACATCCACATGGTTCTTGACCATTTCCAGGCACATCACCATCCTCGGTATCCTCTTCCAATGCCTCACCACTCCTGAGAAGAAATATTTCCTAATATCCAACCTGAGCCTCCCCTGATGCAACTTGAGGCCATTACCTCTCATCCTATACCTGGGAGAAGAGGCTAACCCCCACCTTGCCACAACCACCTTTCACGGAGCTGTAGAGCGATAGTATCTCAAGTTTGGTTGCATGCAGTACCCAGTGTTCTGAGCATTTTGCTGCAGAGACAGCCAGTGTTCTTGACAGCTCTGTCTCACTGTCCAGGCCCCATGCAGAAATGACATGCATTCAACTTCTATAATGCCCATTTGGAAGGTATATGCTCTTCCCACACATGCGAAGGTCCCCAGCTGTCCCTTGCAGGCATGTTTTGGTGCTTGCCAGCTGATCCGGTTCTGGTTCTGTCTCAATTTTGCCAGAAGAACTCCTTATCTAACAATTAAGGCAGAATTGAGGACATACAAGTATTTAAGTAAATATATCCAAAAGCATTCCTGTTTTTAATTTAAGGAAAAAAAACAAGTCATAAACAAAAGTATAAAATATACATAATAAAACATTGGTTGCAAGTCAAATGAGCAGATTATCTTTTGAGATATCAGACTTTTAAAAAGCCAAAATAACATGATCTCAAAATCTCTTGACAAGTAAACTTAGAAGGGCAGGAAGATGACAAACTTGTCTGAACACAAAGCAGAAAGGCTTGGAGGTGCTTGTGTCTCATGAACTGTAACCAGCTGGCTAGACTGCAGAAAGTGTGACAATACCTACAGTAAATGCTGGCTCCAACTAGTTCACTGCTCAGTCAGTGCTACATGGGCCAATAGAGGATCGCTTGCATGGAATAAGTCTTCCTAGTGCATCAAGCTCAATCTTGGAATTGACAGCATCACTGCTCTGGCAGGATCAACCCCATAACCTATTATGAGGGTGTTTTCACAATGGTTAGCCTGCAATACCTGTGCTTGTGTCTATACTCGCACAAAGAACATCTCACACTCATTTTTGTTCTGGATAATGTCAGGGAATACATCAGCAATTTGGATGTTCATCAATTGCGGCCATCCCATCCCCCAATGGTGAGGGACACTCACAACCTGTGAGTGCTGAGGGAGCTGGTAGAAGTGACTGTGAGGCCCCTCTTGATAATCCTTGAATTATTATGGCAACTGGGAGAAGAGCCTAAAGAATGGAGGATAGCAAATGTCCTGTCTTCAAGAATGACAAAAAGGAAGACTCAGGCATCTATAGACTGGTCAGCCTCACCTTGATCTCTTGGGAGTTGATGGAACTCATCCTGAAACCATTCCCAGGCACATGAAGGGCAAGAAAACCAGGAGTAGTCTGCATGGATTCACCAAGGAAAAGTCATGCTTGACCTATGATGAGTTCCTATGATGAAATGATCAACCTGGGATGAGAGGGGAGCAGTGATATCACCTTCCTGCACTTCATTAAGACCTCAGTAATTATCTTCAGTAATACTGTGCCTTGTAAGATCCTCATAGGCAAGCTGAGGAAGTACAAGACGGTTTAACACGCTTCAAAAGCAGGTAAAGAACTAGCTGAATGGCTAGGACTACAGGGTGGCAATCAGTGGTTTAGTCTAACTAAGCAGTAACTAGGAGTACTCCAGGGGATAATACTGGCTCCAATCTTGTTTAACATCTTCATCAAGGATCTGGCTCGAAAAGCAAATGGTATCCTGGGCTCCATCAGAAGAGGGGTGGCCAGCAGGGACAGGGAGGTGATTGTCCCCATTTACTCTGCTCTCGTGAGGCCCCATCTGGAGAACTGTGTCCAGGTCTGGAACCCCCACTACAAGAAAGACAGGGAGCTGTTGGAGAGTGTGCAGAGGAGAGTCACAAACATGATCAGGGGACTGGAGCATCTCCCATACAAAAACAGGCTGAGGGAGCTGGGCTCGTTCAGCCTGGAGAAAAGAAGGCTGCAGGGTGACCTCATTGCAGCCTTTCAGTACCTGAAGGGAGCCTACAAACAGGAGGGGAATCAACTCTTTGAAAGGGTTGATAACAGCAGGATAAAGAGAAATGTGTTTAAGTTGAGGGAGGGAAGATTTAGGTCGGATGTCAGGGGGAAATTCTTTACAGAGGGAGTGGTGAGGTGCTGGAACAGGCTGCCCAGAGAGGCTGTGGATGCTCCGTCCCTGGAGGTGTTCAAGGCCAGGTTGGATGGGGCCCTGGGCAGCCTGGTCTGGTATCAAATGGGGAGGTTGGTGGCCGTGCCTGTGGCAGGGGGGTTGGAGATTCATGATCCTTGAGGTCCCTTCCAACCCTGGCCATTCTGTGATTCTGGATGCTGGGGCAAAGCATACCCTTAGCAAGCTCACAGATATGCAAAGCTGGGAGAAGGGGCTGATACACCAGAAGGCTTTGTTGCCATTCTGAGAGCTCAACAGCCCAGAGAAACAGGCTGACAGGAAGCTCATCAGGTTCAACATGAAGTGCAAATCCCTGCACCTTAAGAGTAACAACTGCAAGCATCAGGACAGGCTAGGTGCCCTTTGAGGAAAAGGACATGGAAATCCTAGAGGACCCTGAGATGAGCATGAGCCAGCAACGTGTCCTTGCTGCAAAGAAGGCTGAAGGTATCCTGAGCTGCATTAGGCAAAACACTGCCAGCAGATAAAGCTTTTCCTCTACTCAGCACTGGTGGAGGCATGCCTGGAATACTGTGTTCACTGCTGAGCTCCTCAGTGCAGAAGAGACATGGACATACTGGACAGAGTCCAATGAAGGGCCACAAAGATGGCTAAGGGGCTACATCATCTCTCTTACAATGAAAGGCTGAGTTGGGTCTGTTCAGCCTACAGAAGGGTTGGGGCCATCTTACCTATGTAGAATGAAGAATCATTAAGGTCGGAAAAGACCTCAAAGGTCATCTAGTCCAACCATCATCACCACCTACCACCAACACTGCCCACTAAACCACATTCCTTAGTACCACATCTACACGTTTCTTGAACACCTCCAGAGTTGGTGACCCCACTACTTTCCTGAGCAGCCTGTTCCAATCCTTCACCACTCCTTCAGAGAAGAAATTTTTCCCTAATATCCTTAATCTGATTCTCCCTGACACATCTTGAGGCCGTTCTTTCTTGCCCTATTCTAGGCATTACGTGCATAAATAAAGGGAGGGTACAAAAAAGGACAGAGACAAGCTCCTTTCATTGGTGCCCAGTGACAGGTCATGAGGCAATAGGCACAAATAGAAACAGGAGTTTCCTTCTGAACACCAGGAAGCACTTCTTTACTGTGCAGCTAGTAACGTACAGGGTTGCCCAGAGAGGTTTTGGAGTCTCACTGCTTGGGGATAATCAAAAGCAACCTGAACATGGGCCTGGGCAATCTGCTGTAGGTTGCCTTATTTGGGTGTTAGACCTCCACAGCTTATCTGGTCCAACCTAACCCATTATGTGACTATGTAAAGACAGTCCTAACCTAGCTGAAGTTTAAGGCACACATCTTTAAACACATTATTAAAAAATATATATATATGTATATGTATTAAAAAAACCCATCAAACTGGCATTGAAAAGTTTGCCATTCTAATTCTATAATCTGATTCTTGGCCTTGTTTTCTGTCCAGTGCAATAAAATTATTACAGTTGGAGGGAGTTCTGAAGGCACTAGTGGATGAGCTAAGGTTATTTTTCTGCAGTGAGGGCTCAATATGATACATGTCTCCCAGGAGCAGAACTACTGCCTGTTCAGTCACAGTGATGGCTAGTATTGTTGCTTCTCTCTACACAGAGATTAGAAGCAGAGATGTTCATCAACTGCTGGGCAACACTGCTTCTCTGCAGCAGACAGGAAGATCCCACCAATTAGTCACATGTAATACAAGGAGAAGGATGGCATTGGAAATGCAGTTTCAGTGCTGGATGCGATACTACCTTCCATCTGTGTATTTCAGATGGAGCAGGTCCCAGATAGAGCCTAACAGTCCTCTGGAGATGGGCTCATCTTCATCAGCTCTGCTGGATATCCTGACTCAGAGCTCCATTGAATGTCCTGGAAAAAAAGCTGCTGCTGGAGGCTCTTTAGACTGTTCAAGACCTCTGGAGAGAGTTCATGACAAACCACCTGATTCTCCTGATCCTCTTCTTCCTCTTCCACGGGGTCATCAGGAGGCAAAGGAGAACACCTAGAGATGTAACCCTGGTCTGACTGCACTGACTGTCTTTGGTCTTTGCACTGGTCTTCGAAGATCAACTGGTGCTGCTTTTCAGCCTCTTCTTGGCAGAAACACGGATCTGAAGGAATGACACTCTGCTGATAAAGAGAGTACATAAGCCCATTCAGATGGTGCCTCAGTTCACCTGAGAGGTTTGCAGGACTCTGGTCATCTGTTGCTGAAACATCACAGTCATCATGGAGGATGATGTCATTCCTCATTGGAAAACTTGTTTCCAGAAGATGAACTCCTTCCATGCAGTCCTCATTACTCAGCACATGATGGCCAAAAATATTTTTGTCTTCCATGGAAGAGACTGGCTCTACTCTCTGAACTGGAGCAGCCTCATCCAAAGGATCAATCAGAGTCTGAGAAGCTGGATCTCCACAGAGATTAAGCTGAGGCTGTAGTATGCAACCTCTGTTCTCACCTTCACGAATGTGGAGATTAACGACATAACAGCAGTTAGGGTCAGGTTCTCGTAAGTGCAGCTGCTGTTTCACAATTCCACCTGGTTCACTTAGCAACGAATCCACCTGGCTCTCTCTGTTTAGGGACTGCAACTCTTCATCATTATCCAGGTTGATGCTTTCAGCCTCAAACCAGTCCGGGTGCTCTGTCTGCCAGTTTCTGAACTTCTGAACTGCCTCTTTCAACTTCCTACCACTAGGGGTATCAATGTAGTTTTCAGCTGTGATTTCCTGGATTCGATGGATGCGCCCAGGCTCAAACTTCTCCAAGTCCTGAATCCGAAAATAAATATCCTCAAACTTGTCCATCAGTTGGTACCTGGACGTGACATTGAACAGATCAGGAATATCTTTCTCGCTACTTATCCCATCAAAATAGCAGACTATATACATTCCAAAACAGGCTGGCTTCTTGAAATCTGGCAGGATCAAATTTAAGGCTGGGGTGAACAGGTCTCCAGTTGGCTTTTGCTGATCTTGCTTGAGACACACAGGTGCGCTCCCAAGCATGGCTTGCCATTTGGCCTGGGTGCCTCGTGAGCATAAGATTATGATCTTTGAGGATAGTTCTTCCATTTCCTTCTTCTGTCGAGTGAGCCAGGGTAATGGCCCAAACTCTGAGATCTGATGATCTTCTAGCAGATCTAAGGCTACAGCAGTGCCACAGACAGTCATCAGAAACTCAGCAAACTTCAACACCACATCCACGTAGAGCAAGTGATCGGCGGAATACACGATCCAAACCTTTCGAGGCTTTAAGGGTGGTAGAGGAAGGCTGGTAGGTGGTACTGCTGAAAGACAGAAATATTAATCCCAACCACATCCCTGACATTGTAACGATGCCAACCAGTAGCAATCAACATAGGAGAACATTAAAAAAAGGTTACACTAAATAGCAGTTCTGAAGCTAATTTGGCAACATACAGAGACAACACACTATTGTAAAAATTCTATAGTAAAGTCCTGACAGTGGAACTGTGATTTATATTGACCTTTGGGTAGTTCTGAAATTTCATCACACAAAAGTAAAACACATGGGCTTCAAGAGGCTTGCACCTGCAGCTATGCTCCCTGCTGGGGAGTTCAGTGCACCTCAGAACAATCTCCTGCTGCTACTGCTTAGATGATCAAGGATTCTTTTGCCAGCACAGCCTCAGCTGGGTCACTCACTTTACAAAACAGTTATCTCCCATCTGCCAAAGATGGCATTCCAACTTGCATATTCTCTGTCCGATGCTACTTGTTATTACAAAGTGTCTTTTGACTAACCAGGAAGATCCCAAGGCCACATTTTGGTTTTGAAAAGCACCTACAGAGGAGCAGAGTCCAGGAGAGCCCCTTTCTGAACAGTTGTGAGACTTCCAAAATACATTACATGTATTTGGCAGCACAACTTACCAGTTTGCAAATCATAGTGGCTGCACTTTCCTCGCCGGTGTCCTGGATGAAAGAGAAAGTCACTGTCAGTACTGAAAGTAAGAAATAAAATCAACCCCTTCCAAAGGCCACATTCAAAAATCTTTAACTGCATGGGGTAGAAGGCAACAGGGACCAGAAGGATGACCCAGGGAAGAAAAAGTCTAATACAAAATATACTAAATGAATGAAGACTTGTATCCACCAATTTTGCTACTTCTCTACATTTCTCTGTGGAGAGAAGAGATGCACACAAAACCAATTTTCTTCATCTTCCCCTGATCTGAGGAGTACAGACCCCCCAAACATTCTTCTACCTCTCTTTAATGCTGTAGAGATGGCATTTTCTTAAGAGGCTTACCTAAAATTTTACCCAGCTAGCTAAAATGTCCCTAAATACATGTTACAGATCAATTTTATATTAAGAAATATTCCAAAATATTTCCCATCACTCATGCTCCTGCGATAACTGCTCCATGGTAATAGCATAATACACCAGGAATTAGCTCTTAATCACTCACTTCTCCAGTCTGTGCAACAAATATTTTTTGTGTCGTGTTTTTCAGTGAATGTGGAAGAAGAAAAGCATTACTTAAACTCAAAAAAGTAAGAAAGAGAATTTTGCAGAGACTCTAGGTGGAACAGAAGACTATGGTCTGGACAAATGGGAAGCTTCTGTCCTGTAAAACTCCTGCATAAAATAGGAGCAAAAATAAATGGAAAGGATATCTGTAGCAATCTGTGGGAATCGAAGGGCTGAACTATGAAGTTTCTTTTTCCCCTCACGAGCTCTGAAGATCTGTATGAAAATGGAGTACCAGACAGCATAATCCATTGAAGACTTTATTTAGATAGGTGGATAGCATTAAGATCTTACAAATCCCATGATGTAGATCAGAAGAAAGTATTTACGTTGACATTATTTCAGTGGCAGTACATCAAAGTGGGAAGAAAAAAACCAGAGGAATAATTACAGACATAGGAAAAGTAGTTTTAGCACCAAGTCTTTTGTTTCTACTTGGTATGAGTCTTACCTGCTCGTTTTTTGGTCATACAAATGACACCTGCTATGACTGATCCCACCAGTAACACACAGATCCCAGTGATACACCAGTACACCCATATCATCATATCATCTGTGGTACAAAAAGAGCATGCAGACATTGCTTACACAAATACAGAGTTTCACTTGGGAACAGAAGTTTGCTGAGCGGCGGGGGCCAAGGGGGAGTTTTGCCCAAAACTACAGGTAATCCAGTACTTCCCTCCTACAACAGGCCACACCACAGTCACTCATCACGACATCCTGCTTTTGTGATGCTGCTTTGCACCACAAACTTGTTCTACAAAGAACTGTATGTGCAACACATAGAAAACACAGACCAATGATCTTTCTCTCTACACAGAAATGTTTACCCAGCTTCGACAGGTACGCAGCGCACGTCCTGCCTGTTCTGCATAGCACATCTGCCAAAAAAATGTCTTTTTTTTTTGTTTGTTTTACATTTTGGGTGAGGAATTTTTTTCAAACTACAGGTGCTTTTTTTAAAATCAGGTGTCACTGCAGCCAAAAAAGGATGTCAAACCATTATGCACGTGATTTATCTTGACATCCGTAGAAATGAATATATGCAAGCTATTCTCTCCAAAAGCTGCTTAATATTATACAATTAAAAAAAAACACTCTAGGCAAAGTGACAGAAAGTATTTCATATGAAGACTCGTCTTGTCAAAAGCATTTCTCAAGGAATTTTATGCAAGTATCTCAAAAAAATGCTCTCTATGTTTTATGCCTTCTTAAAGCTGTGAAGTAACTGTAATACAATTCATTTTGATCTCAGTGGTACAACGAGACATTTCCCAGCATTGGGCCAGGGAGGATCATTTGTTATTTGAAATGACAGTAAAAGTAGTAAGAGATGACTCAGGGTATTAGGAGACCTTACCTGATGGGCCCACACCTGCAAAAGACAAGAGTTATGTTAAAATTCAGTTCTCATCCATACAAAATATTGAGAAGGTAATTTAGAGAAATGGAAATTCTCACTTGGAGCTGGTGAACATGGGATGAAAGTAGAGTGCCTCAGACAGTCTGTACCACAGATGGCAAAGAATGGCTGAATCTGCAGGCAAAATCAATTCAGAAAACAAAAGCTATTCTTAAAAGCAATTCTGTTCCAGCTTGACTTTCCCCTCTGCCCCTACATTCCCTTTACTTTACCACAGGGGGACAGAATTCCCACTTCCCTTCTGAAAACAAAATTAATCAAGAATTCTTACAGTGCTCACTATGAATTAACAAGGCAGGGAGCTTCTGTGGTTGTGCCCCTGTCATTCCCACTTTAAACTCAGACTTGGCAACTATACACTAAGGAAAAACCACTGTCTACAAAGAAGACCTTTATAAAATATTCTTTCTGCCATGATCATTATTTCCCTGATGTAGGTAATAGCTCAGAACAAAACACCGTGTGAAAAATACAGCATTGTTAAGCTACACATTGCCTTGCTGAGGAAGGAATAACATAGAGACAACAGTGAGATTGTACCTGTACTTTGTAGTTGCAGCAAGCTTTCAAGTTCTTCTCCATTTTGATTGTGACATTTGCTTGTGGTTGCAGTTCGCCCTGCAAAAGTCAGATATGAGTTAATGGACAGGAGAAGAAAATGGAATTAAAGAAGGAAAAAAGAAAAGAAACTGAGCAGAGAATACAAAGCATTACAAAGACACAGACATTTCCAATTATTGTTAAAAAAGGTCTGGCCACCATCACGTGTGACTGACATAGTAACACTGTTAAGATAGCACACTGAGGTTGCACAAGTTAACAGGAAACAAATCTGTACATTGCATTGCATAACTTTAAATATGTTAAGAAACTGTAAGCTTAAGTTAACAATGTTACTATCTTAAGTTATTTAATGTGTAGATGTTTAATTAAAGTGTGTTTCTCATGCGTTTAATTAAAAAAAGCTGTCAACACTGCTGCCACTGGCACCACAACAGAGAAGTTTGTCCTTTGTTGAGAATTCATCAATTTAATAATAACATAAATATGTTCTTTCCACTGCTCAGCAAAGATATACTCCAAACTGAAGTTTATTAATCTCTGTCCGGAAAGTGTGCACACAGCTGTACCTGCTCTAATAACATGACACGCATTGGTACATGGAATATGAAAACTTCAGGTATGGAAGAAATGGAACAATTAAGCAAGCTGAATGCCAGTTTACCTGCCCTGCCCTCAGGAAGGGTGGGGACTGGTAACAAATATTCAGTACCTCTCTTCCATCAGATACCTGAAAGGGGAGGTTTTTTACGCCTAAAGGCATTTTGCATCTGCTTTGTGCTTCTCAAGCACACAGGTCACAAGAACTGGAGGAACTGATTGACAGTTTAATTGAAACACCTGTTACAAACGAGTGTCTTGTTCTTAAAACACAAAAAAAACCAGCAAAACAAAAAACAACCAAACCACCAACTCTCCCCATACCATCACTTTTAATGAACTACTGCAATGATTTATCAAAGCTTTGTACCTTGGTTTTGGTTAACTTATTTAGTCCTACCTCCCAGGTGCTAGCTTGACAAAGGTAATAAAGGCTGAAGAGTCGTAGGTCAAAATTCCATTTCCACTGCAGGTGCTTACACTCTGCCTCACACATTAAAAAACAAATCTTTCAGAACATCTTTTTGGTCTTCTAACCATCAAGTTCTTGACAGAAACTTCTCTTTTTCAAAGGCAAGATAATAATCTGAAAAGAACTTGGAAATTGCTGTGCAAGTGCATGCATTACATCTCCCGCATCTTGGCTCCAACTCCTTTAACAACTGTTAAAGAAACATTTGTCTAAATTTCCACAGAAGATATAATTGATATCATTTAGAAAGGTAATTACCTCTGTGACATCATGTGTGATCATTTTACACTTCCTCTCATTCAGGAAACTGGTCACATGAATTTGGTATCGGGTTGGCTCCTTCCATGGGTTAAAGCTCACAAGCAGAGTTATATCATCCAGACTTTTAGCTTGGATCTTGGGCTCCCACAGGCTGCCTGGAAATAGTGGAAGTATTCTCAAGTTTCTCAAATGTCAAAAGCATTTCAACAGGACATCCATGCCTCTGACAAATTCCTACCTGTCTTTACACACGGGGTGGTTCTTTTCATCAGAGAGTCCTTGCAATCTGCAAGACAGACACACCATCAGTGACTAGTCAGAAACACTGTACTGCTGTTTAGGAGAAATACCCTTTTTCTTAGCAGAAGCCAGAGACACACCTTGATAAGTAGATCTTTGCTCCAAAGTAGCAGCAAATTTCAACAGGAGAAATATCAGTTTGCAATGCATAAACTAGTCCTTCCACTGATGCTAGGTTTTTTCATTATAGAGATACTAACAAAGAAAAGACTAAAAACATGTAGTATTTATAATGACAATAATACTTGACAGCTCCTTCTGAGAGAGGGCTTTGGTGGCGTCGGGGTCATAGTAGAATTAAAGCTTCATACTGATCTCTGGACTGAAAGCACCACTGCCATAACTTCCTTCAAAAGTATTCTGTCACATTCTGTCATTAGTAGGTTGGCGTCTTCTTTGAAACCCAAATTCTCTTCTTCTTTATAATTCTACGAGCTTAATTTAGCAGACTGGCTAGGGCCTCTTTGGGACCTTTTTCAAATACTAATACAGAGTTATGCATTCAACATTTAGCAATGTGGAATTTACAGTTCTCAGCCTAAACCCTCTTCCAAGGCATGAATACAAATCAAAAGAACTCTCTACAACTGCTTGCTTAAACAGCTGAAAGAAAAAATTATGGATCTTAAGTTTCCAACTTTCAAGTTTAGGCTCCTGTAATTCAAAGTATGCTCTAATCAGCAAAGCTCCCTGCAGTTGCTGACCTTGACACAATGCATTAGGTTTCTGAGGAACAGAAGGAGGATAAAACCAGAAGAGCTCAGTATGACCACATACAATAAGGATAGGATGGCTGAAAACTGAATGCCCTCTCACTTTTTTCAGCACACACTGACTGCCACACCATCTACATCATATCTTCTAACTGCAAAGTCATACTGCCAACTATAAGCAAGAAAGAAATTATGAACCAGTTTTTAAACCACATATAGAATGTATTTATAAAGTAGCTAATACAGCCAGAGCATTGAAGATGCTCCCCATCTTCAGGGAAACAAATTCTTCTTAGTCATAGGAAAATATTCCTATATAGAAGAAAGCATCAAGCAGTCAGCTCTATCAAATTTCTTGGTAAATCTTATCTAACTATACCTCTGAAATCAAAGTTCAGGTACCTAAAATTTGTTAGACTGTGGATTGACTATCCACATCCTCTTCTTCTATTCTAAAAGGTTTGTATCTGTTTATCTGTTAATTAGGGAAATTTCAGAGGAAGGCTCCTCCTCTTGCTCTAAACAGCAACTAGGTAGGGTCCAATCTCCCTCATCCTGCATGTTTCTACCATCTGTCTCCACAAGGTTAGAAGCCTGCTTATCTTTTTCCCCTTTCTGGGACTTAAGACAGTGCTGTTGGTCTGCCCATGTCACTGCATGATAGCATCAACCTCTATCAATCAACTCTCTAGTTGATACATATCAGCCTGGTGATTTCCTCTCGCAAGCTAGCCACCTGCTCAAAAAGTTCATCCAGCTGGGCAGGTTTGCACCCATGAAACCCTTCTCTTTTTCAGACCCTTGGGGAACTCGAGTCTTGAAGTTCCATGCAACTGAAGGTCTAGGCAGTTCTGTCTCTCAGGTGCTTCATCTGGATGCACGTGTCAGCCCAGAAAAGTTGTGGCCCCTCTGTATGGTTTTCTGCCTCAGCCTGACTGTTGTGACAGTTGGTCACCTTGTTCGTTTCAACAGAGTGCTGCATCGTAGTGCTCCCAGATAAGAAGAAAGCAGTCTGCCCTGTGCATGCTCAAACTGCTGTGCCATGCTCTCCCCGTTTGCCCATCCCAGCCAGCATACTCCTGGTCACTCATCCTCCCCCTAGGAGCTGCCTTTGTATGTGCAGGAGTGTTACACTGCTGCTCCAGGCCCCACTCCCATTGCATCACCAGCTCTCATGAAGACCAGTGACCCTGGGCAGGTCTCTTCTCACTGACTTCCTCTCCCCCTCCCCTTAAGATAGCCTGTATCACACAGTGATTCTCCCTTTCTCTGTATAACACAGCTGCACTGGTGCTGAAAAATATTATTATTACTTCATTACCAAACTTGCTCACAGTTCATGGGCCTAGTTTGTGGGAAAAAGAAACACCTAAGAAACACAATAAAACAGGTCCATTAGCTAGAAAACAGAGTTCTAAGCTCAAAGCCTAAGGAAAACAGAGCATCTCTTACCAGGCATTGTGAGAGACACGGACTTGCAATTGTAGTCTCCCTTTACACTCAGTTTGGGTAAGTGGTAGACAGTCACTTGGTAAGTCTGGCCAGGTTCCACCTCAAAGCGGTTAAAAGTGAAATTCCACTGAAAACAAAACACACTCAAAATGAGACTGCTGTCAAGAAACTGAAATTAACAGGTCCTGCCCCATTCTGTTGTCTCGTATGAACTTTTTTCTAAAGCTTGACTGTAGAAAACAACTCAAACGCATTAAATCATTAAATGTATCACTCCTCTGGTCTATCTCAAATTCTTACATTTGGAATGAAGGGAAAAAGTATTTCTTAGGAATCTCCGAGCTGATACATCACATCAAACAACTGTGTGGAGCTCTGTACTTGGCCATTTTACATATATATACACACATACTAAGTTTATGCTGTTTTCCACATATCAGTAAAGTTATTCAACTTCTGGAAGAGGGAATGGCTTCAGTCGGTAAATGAACTCTGGCCCAGTTCTGGGTGATAGGGAACAAACTCCAAAATCCTCCTCTCCAGTAAGGAGATGTGGGGTGCTCAGTGATTTTCTGATGAGCTCCCTAAACCAAGCACAAGTTGGAAGGACCAGGTTGGTGCTTTCCTCTCCATCAAGAGAGTACAAGAGAGAACTTGACTTAAAAAGAAAGGCTGAGTTTGAAAGGAGGCTGAGTCACAGTGGCCAAACAGAATGCAAAAACTCCCACAACTGTTTGCTTTAAGCAACATCCAAAACAGTGACATGTGGTAGGGACTGAGAGCGACTACTTAAACTGAGAGAACAGTAAAAGTGAAAGGGAAACTAAGTAGAGCAGCTTGTAGATGGATACATGCAAGCGTAGAACAAAATGGGTATGACACCAGACCTCAGACCCAATATCTTGATTGTTATGCCAACTCTTCTGACTAACCAGTCTGTACATAAAAAGGAAAAAAAAAAAAAAGAACAAGAAGAACAAGAAAAGAAGAACAAGAAGAACAAGATAAGAAAAGCAGAACCAAACCCATGGTAGTTCAGGGCCCTTAGCACTCACCCGGCCTCCATCTGGACGGACCTGAAGAGGCAAGTTGTTCTGAAATTCAAACTGGGCACAGATCTGTTGATTGCTGCTCACTTGCATCACAGCCAGCTCTGCCCCTCGGAGATAGCGGATGCTAGCTGCAGGCACACAGACAGAGACGTGTTTTCCCTTTCCTGTCAGCTGCACGTGCAAAGGCTGTAACCCCACAGAGATTATCACTATGCCTGGACTTGTTGCAGCCTTATTCCTTTGAGCTGCTGGAGATCTCAGCACAGAGGTAACTGGCTATTAAAAACCAAGTGTGCAGGGCTGACTAACACCATTACTAGCTTAAAGGTTGTCCTGCACAGCAAGAGCTCCATCCATGCTGATGAAGGGGCAGAGAAGCAGGCAATTGCATCCTCTAGGCACCCTGGAAATTCTCGGCTTGTTTGGTGATGTATTTAACTCTGCCTTTCAATACTGCTTTATGTGGTTTTGGTACCAAAGCAAATCTTGCTTTATTTGATATAAACAATCCCAGTGAGCAAGTTCATAACAATGGCTGCACCAAGTGATTGGGTTCAAGCACTGGAATGGGCTGCACAGGGAGATGGTGGAGTCACTGACCCTGGAGGTGTTCAAGGAACGTTTGGATTTTGTGTTGAAGGACGTGGTTTAGTGAGTACTATTGGTGATAGGTGGATGGTTGGACTGGATGATCTTGAAGGTCTTTTCCAACCTTGGTGATTCTGTGATTCTGGGTTACCTGAGGCACACCTGCTTCTTAGCTATGCTAAGGTAACAGCTCTATACTACCCTCAGACATAGATCCTGCAAAAGCAGAATTAAGCATGTTTGTTTCCTATCTTGAATAACTGCAAAAACATGAATGAGAGCACATAAGCAGAACATCATATATAAACAAAAAATCCATTAGATATTTGGACAGTAAGAAAACCTGACTAACTGGTACTCGTTAAGACTCTAATAAGTCAATTATTTCTTTACCAAGACAGATGTGCATATGGGAAATTTAAGTTACAACAACTAGATTACCCTAAACAAGAGGTATTTGCACTGGGTTAACAGCACATGAATTAATATTTGCATGCTCTCAAATTGACTCTCATTTGTTCAGTTTGCAGATGTAATTCTCCTGCATAAGACTGCAGCAGTCAGTACTATTGCAAAGCTCATAGCACAAGTCTTCTTCTTCCTCCTTGCTATGGTGGTAATGGTACGTGTCACTCTTGGGTTAGGTTTCATCTGCTTTTCCCATTTTAAGTGCCATTATCCATGCTAATGGGAGTGTTTTAAACTTCTGAATCCCCAGCATACCCCAAATCCTGATTCATTCCTCAAGAAAAAACAAACCTACGCCTCAAGCAAAAGCAAAGCAGCAAAAGCCCAGATTTCAAGCTGTCCTTCCACAGCTCAATCAGTAAAAGTCTTCAAGTCATAACTCTCCTCCCTATCCTTCCTAGACCACACCTCATTCCTCTGTTCTGCTTACCATCAGTGGCCACCTTCCACTCTATCCGAAGCACTGGGAGCAGCTCTCCATCTGTCTGACGGAAAACATCAGAGAACACATCAAGGCTACTGGGAGCAGAGGGTGTCCACGTCTGATTCTGCAGCCAGCTCCTCTCTATGCAGGTACCTGCCCAGCAAATAAAAGCTGTTATCCAGAGGAGGATGGATTAAAGTCTGCTTAACTGCAGTTGCTGCCTGGGTGAGGGTTACTCAGAGGGCAAATCTGAGTAATAGATTGCTTCACCGTTCAAAAAGGCAGCTTTCAGCATGTCAGTAATTTATAAATTGCCTGTAATATTCTCAACTCAGGCATTCTGGTAACTTGTATTTCCTCTTTTCCTTGGAATCCATTAATAGATGATCACAGTTAGCCTCGTTGGGTCAGGTAGCTTTACTCAGTACCTCCCACAGCAAGCTCTTGCTGCTGAAACAGAACTGTGCTAGAACATCAGCTCTCATTTCAAGCTTTCCAGTGATAACGTCAGGCACTCAAGCAGTTCTTTAAACAGTGTAATTAACTTTTGGAACAACTGCCTTATTTCTCATTTGAATACACATCTGACTTCAGCGTCCAGTGACTGCTCTTGCACTGCCTTTCCTAAAGGAATGAGCCCTCTGGACAGAAAAATAATTTATGTCAGTCAATAGAATGTTAGGGAAAACAGAGCCTGTAATCCCATCAGAAAGTGTTATCAAGTATGACAGGCATTAGATGGATACGATAAGTGAAATCTTGGACAAAAGTGGATCATCTGGGCACATTAAAAATAGCTTTGCTGAGTATGAGTAAAGCACCAACACAGTCAAGGAGGCTGTCAAGTCAAGGAGGAGCTCCAAGAGGGAAGTTGTTACTGCACAAATGTTTTAAATAGATCTGTGATGGTGGCAAGAGCCAGAATTTAAACCAAATTCAAACAAGGGACAATTCTAATGGTGGAGCTGCAGTTTGGCTTTGCTGTGCTTCCAGGCTGCACTGTAATGCCCAGCTGCCAATGGGAAATATGATCCAATCCCATCCCACCCAGCCCCTTTTCTTGGCAAAAAATGTTTAGAGTCTGTGACCTACAATAACTTCAGTTTCCTTTTCCAGTTCATACCCAGTAATATACACTCCTTACACTCAGCTGTAAATCTTCATGCTCCCTTTTAAAAAAAATTTAGCCCAATAGTTTTCCATTGGGCACTATCATACAAGTAACAGTTTGAAATGAACATGTACTGAAAAACTTGTCCTCAAATTCCATTTCTTTAAAAATGGGCTCTCTTGGATTTAAAAATAAACTAAACAAGTTGGGTTGCGTGCTTTTTCCCACACTCCAACTCTACCCTGGGAAAGAGACAATTTTCCATTTGTCTTTTAGCTGGAATTGATCATGGATCAAACTGAAGACTCCCCAAGCAATGCTTTGCTTCACATCTCTTTGACTCCAGCAGGAAGGACTTTCTGTATGAAGCCAGTTAAAAAAACAAAGGGTTGATCTGATGAGAACGTGGCAATGAAGAAAAACATGACTTACTATTTCCTACGAGGCACTTTAAATCCTGTTGGGGGAAGGAAAAAGAAAAAGCATATTACTCATTAAATAGAAACTGAATTGAAAATAGTTTGCTTCTCTGTGGTAGCGGGAGGAAAGCAATTTAGTGAATAGCAAGGCATACAAGCTGGCAGAATCAGCCATCACACATCTACATAAAGTTGTTCTGCAGAAAAGCAAAGCTCGGGTTTGGGTTTAGCCACTGCCCGATGACCCGACACGTGCCTTGCACGTTCATGTGGACATGATGGAGGCTCTGCTTGGTTTCTCCACATGTTCTTTTTTCCCCACATGTGTTTTGCTTATGCTGGCAGATCCCACCATCAGTAGGAAAAAAGCATGCGAAGTAGCTTGGTAATGTGATCTAGTGATAAGAAAAGTTTTTGCCGACTACGCAGATCAAGATGAAGGCAAGCTTTCCTCCCACTCTCTTCCTTTGCCTCAAAGGAAGGGGGATGTTGTCAATGCACTGTGGTCATGACATGAGACAAGGCAGTGTTGCTTCTGAGCTCTGAGCAGCTTGTTATGGCCAATACAAGGTGTGCTTGGGGCTTGGCTTGCAGGTACAGTCAGACATCACACCAGCCACACTGACACTAACCACTTGGTTATTTCAAATGGGGACACAGCTCTGCTAGCTAAGGAAAAGCACACATGTCATCAGTGGTCATATTTCAGCAAGCACAACTATGCTCTTTCAAACCTTGAGCAAAAAGCAAGCAGATTCAGCATTAAGGTCCTTGTGCTTAAAAAACAAACAACAAACCAACAAAACCACCACCACCAACCAACCAAACTGAACATCTCTTCCAGGCTTTTATGCAAGTGGAAACAACACAAAGGTGTAAATCTTCAAGCTTCCGTCACAAGTAACACATCCACACTGCAACAAATAGTGGCCGTATAAAAACACTTGTCTCAAGTGCTTGAGGACTATTTCAATACACTAATACAGATACACTGAGAAAGGTTCAGTGCAATATTTATGTTACGTAGTACTGATCAACTTCATTACTGCTCAGAAAACCATCATTTCATTTCAATCACAAGGAAGAAATCTGCCCGATCGGCCACCTTGCATATTTAAATATAAATCTGTGCAGGCAGAACCCTTACCTTCTCCTGCACTGTTTCAGCTCTGGACTAGTGGTTCAGAGCTCACTGGGAGAACCCCAGCCCCAGGCTGGGGCTTTTCTCATTGCAATGGGGCCTTGGGACAGGTGGCACCAAGAGGCACACAGCAGTGCCCTGCTTTGGGCAACAGATCTGTACTGTAACTGGGAGCAAAATAAATCAATATGTTTAATGTCAACACGTAAAATGGCCAGGAGGAACTTGACTATAAAGGTCAGAACAGCCACAACTGGAGGAAATACCCTGATAATCTGAATATCAGATAGCAACTTAGTCTGAACTACTACTCCTACAGCTACACCACACTTAACTACTGCAGATAAATCCTCCACTGTTTATATCTTTTTGTACTTAAAAATGGTGTGTATATTTAATAGAAATGTTATCACAACTTTGTATCTCTGAAATCAGCTATAGTTTTTGGCTTCTTTTTTCAACTACTGGAAGACTCTCATGTAACATCTGCAATGGAAACATTTGGCAGTGGAAACAATGTTGAGTGCAAGCAAGCAAATGCTGGTGAACCGTGACAAAATTATCCATGCTACCTTCACAGAAAGATGTACATTAAGTAAATTATTCAAAGTGACAGTACCATTTGTATAAACAGATGCACTGGTTTTGGCTGGGATGGAGTCAATCCTTCTTACAGCAGCTGCATTTGGAAATCTGTGATAGCAGTAGAGCCAGTTACCACAGCCAAGCAGTGCTCATGCAGCATTGAGGCACCTCCTCGCTCCTCTATATGCAGCTCCTTACAACTGTGTGCTTGACCCACAAGTCTCCTTTCTGTGACCCTCTGGCTCTCCCCAGGTGGCTAAGAGGAGCAAGTGAGCAGAGGGGGGGCTGAGCAGAGCAACAAAAATAACGGGATACAATCCACAGGTTTGGTTTGTAACCTAATTACTTTTGTTAAAAGCTATCAATTATTACTCAGTCATTTTGTCCTCCTGTTGTTTCAGTTATCAGTACTTACTGTAAACTGCCCCATGATACAGTCCTTATATAAATTATAACGCATTATTTGCTTGAAGAGCACCACCATCTGCTTTTATCTGCATGTTGGTGCTTCTGTTTATCAGCAGATAAGACAATTAACCAAGCAACAGTTGCAATTTGTTTTGTTTCATTATCAGTGTGAACATTGAACCAGCGCAACAGATCAGTGGACTCTCTTCCTCCAGTTATACTGCCCTGAGTGAAGCGTTTCCAGGATGAGACTACTCCCTTTCTGGTGTTCTCTGAAAAAGAACAGCTGAACACGGAACACTCAGTCAGTTAATGATAATTCAGAACTGAAGTCTGACAATTAAGATGGCTTAAACTTTCAACACTGATTTTCTACTGAGACAAACAACAAGGTGTCACCATGCCCTAGACCCACCTAATGATTTTTCATAGAATTGTCTGATTGGAAGGGACCTTTAAAGGCCATCTGGTCCAATCCCCCTGCAATGAACAGGGACACCCACAGGTAGATCAGGTTGCTCAGAGCCCTGTCCAGCCTGACCTTGCGTGTCTCCAAAGATGGGGCATCCACCACCTCTCTGCACAAGCCATTCCAGAGCCTCACTGCCCTTATCATTAAAAAAAAATATATATATCATCTTATATCCAGTTTAAATCTCCCCTCTTGTAGTTTGAAACTGCTCTCCCTTGTCCTGTTCAAGAAGCTATCAGAGTGTTTTCCCACCCCATACGCACCAACCATGATGGTTTACTATGCTGTTAGTAGTTAAGAATTTAATAAGGCTGCCACCAGAAGGGAAGGACCCTCTATCCAGAGGGCAGCCTGCACTGGCCCACTCCTTTCCCAGCCCCAAGGCAGTACAGAGATGACCCAACAGCCCCGAACACCCAGAAGAAGAATCAATCCAGTCTGCATATCCTTACTGTTGGCCACTGGAAACCAACAGGAGATGAAGCCACAATGCTGACTCAACTTTACACCAAAAGAACGTAACTCCAGAGAATGACAGTTAAAAACCAGGAGGCAATTAAAGACAAAAATAAGTCAGTTTTGCAGTAAAACAAGTTAATT
Source organism: Tympanuchus pallidicinctus (assembly GCF_026119805.1). Taxonomy (NCBI): domain Eukaryota; kingdom Metazoa; phylum Chordata; class Aves; order Galliformes; family Phasianidae; genus Tympanuchus; species Tympanuchus pallidicinctus. The sequence goes on from NW_026294802.1 coordinate 3,001,519, forward strand.
ACCTCTAGAATTTCATGAGCTACCTCTTCAGCACTGGAGGGGAATACTGCTGATTTTCAGCCTTATCTGATGCAGTTGCTCATTCAGACTGCATTAGCAAAGCTGCAGTCAGCAGAAACAATTAACCTAGTTTCCTTCCATGAGCAAACACAAGTTCAGATCATACAACAGAAATACAATTACAGCGATGGTTGCTTCTGCTCGCCCACACACAACTAGAAGCGTTGACAGAGCTGATACATGTCAGGCTGCACAGGATAGACAAGCAAGCAAATGGGAGGAGATGGCAGAACAAATGCAGAGCTCTGCACAAAAGCTGGAGATGGAGCCTGCAGCCAGGCAGGGTGCTGTGTGTGTGCTGGTACAGAAGAGGCTTTAACTGAGATGTTCTCCCATACTTCCTATTGCGTCTCAAGACGAAGAAGCGAAGCTACAGGGACACACGCTGCCTGGAACCTTCTGGCAGAGGAGCACAGGCACGGCCAACTCCTCCTGTTTTACTTGCCATATTTGACAGAAAGCCAAACAACTGTTTCTTTTACTTTTTCAAGCCTTTTTCTTCCTTTTGACATCAGAGAAGAACAAACCATATGCCAAGGAGAATCACATGAATCTGAAACATATGAGAAACTGCATAACAGCAGCACGTCATAACAATTCAACTGAAATAATTGGAGGCCAAGATTTCCCAGCAGGATGCTGTGGTAACTAGCAAGAAACTGAAGTAAGCTGGGCAGGCAGCCAATTTTATCTTAAAGAGCAACTGCTGAGTGGGAAGAGCTCCAGCTCTCCAGATCTGCCTCTCACCTCCAGGCCATGCTGCCTCTCTCCTCATGCCTGTCTGATACGAAGTCTTCTACAGTTTCCCTTTCCTGATTTGTCCGTTCAAAGCAGCAGAGATCAACAGGACGTGAACACATAAAACCAATAATTACTGTAAAAGGATTCATTTAAGGCTTATGGAAAACTATTTTCTACAAATTGTATGCGTTTTAATTTAGAAGCTATAGAGAAAAATGTTCTCTTCTACAAATCCTAAGCAAAATAGAATCCAACTTCAAAAGCTGAAGTTACTTCGTTAAAATTACTTTGAGTGTATTCTTATATCATGTTTTGGTAGCTTTGATCACTGATCCTTTTTAGGCTATGTAATCCAGAACTATCTTAGCAGCTCTAATTGTGAACAAGGTCAGTGGTTCCATCCTACACAGCAAACTCTTGCAGAAAGCAATAGGAGAAGGTCAATAGCAAAAGCAAAGTGAACATGCTTGTAAAAGAGGCACAAGTAAAGGCTTCCTCACATGCATCACCATCACTCTTCTCTGGAGACTTAGTGAATATCATTGAACCAACAACAGTAACTCCCATGACCCAACTAGGCAACACCTATCACAAACCTCACATCCCGCTGACACCAGGTACAGTGCCTCACAACGGGCACTCAAGAAGAACAGCCAGATGGAATGTGTTTGTGCCTGGGGAGGAAAGCCAGCACCACCTCCCTGGAGATGACACATTCCAGTAACAGTTACTGGAAGGAGCTGTTTGCAGCCCTGCTGCTTAGTCTACAGCCAGACAGGCTGGATGGAGCAGTGGCGAATAAGGAACATTAAGTGCATTTGTTGACACTTTAATACACCGGGCTCCTGCTACTGAGCATTTATTTTACTTCTGTTACAATTAAAGGTGTCTGTGATACTGTGACACTTTCACTCCTCTGCCCCTTGCTGGAAATCCGCTGCTGCTCACTCTGCCCTTCCTCAATGCCTGGCAGCAGCGGGTGAGCAGGAGGATGTGGTCTCAGCACCCAGCCCAACTCTGACACCACAGGAGGGGCTCCCTGCAACCGACAGAAAAGGGAAACGGCTACCAACTGCCGCAGCCTCAGTCAGTCGCACTTCTGCATGTGTGTGTCAGCAGCAGTACTGTTCCCTTCAGCAGAGCTGCTCTCAGGTTTGTTTTTTAAGCCAGCTCCTCTCTGAAAGCTGGAGCTGCGCTGGGGAGTCCCTCACTGCGCTCAGTGGTCTGTCTTCCCTTTAAAAGAAAGAAACTGAGAGCCAGGGAGATGGTCAGTTCAAACATCAAGGACTGCAGGAACTCCACACTGCGCTGCTTTTAAGCTCTGTGTGACTAATGGTGTTTGGGATGCCCATGCAGTTTTGCAATGTGCTCTTTGCCTTTTCCAAGAGCTTTCACTTTGTAATTTCACAACACCCAGCCCAAAGTAAAACATGTGGAAACTGCTTTTAAGGGGATATTTTCACACAGGAGCATAAAGCAGCAGAGGAGAGGTCAGGTAACATGGGAACAAGAGTGTGACCAAACTTCAGGAAAGGACTGAGTAGACAAAAGACATAAAATGAATATAGGAGAAGGTTACAGATGAAGAGTGTCACATTTTAGGAGGGGCCCTGGCTTCCTGTGAGGCCAGGCAGATGGCACCAGGAGTACAGGACATGTCTGTCAGCCCAGCACTCAGCACAACGTCGGTCTGACGCGGGCGGGACAGGAAAATATTTCTACACGACATGATGGATACTGTGCTGCAGGCTTCACTCAGCGATGCGTGCACAAGGCTCTGAAACAGCCTGCCACTGAGCAGATGGGACTTGTCTCTCTCCATGCCGCTGACCACACGTACCCTGATGTCACACACAGAGGGAAATTCCTTTCTCACGAGAGCTGGGAGCACACAGCCCTTCCAGAAAGCAGAAGACGGACTGCGCTACAAGAAGCAAACCGCTCACAGACCCATTCATAGCCGCACCACCCCGCAGCAAAGGAATACAGCTACATCCGAGCAGCCGCTTCCCAGCGCGGCGTCCCCGTCCCTCCCAGCAGGCCGGGAGCGGGAGGCCGCAGTGCCCGGCACAGGAGAGGCCCGGCCCCGGGCTCGGAGCGGCAGCACTCTGCCTCTCGGCGAGGGCCCCGACAGCCCCACGCTCCCCGGGCCCGAGATGTCCCGGAGCTCCCCACGATCCCTCCCCGGCGCTTACCGGCTGCGAGCACGTGAAGGGCGGCGCGGCGCCGAGCAGCAACCGCAACGCGGCGGCCGCTGGCGGCACGGGAAGGACGAGAAGGAACAGCAGCGGAGGAGACAAGCCCGGCCGGCCCGCGCCCGCCATAGCCCTGCCGCCGCCACGACCTCGGGGCTTCCGGGCTCCGACCTGAGCGCCGGGCGGGGCCGACCCGCACCTGAGGAGGGGCTGCGCGGCGGGGCGGGACGCTGGGTGCGGCCGGGACTCCGCGCTGCTCGCTGGGGGTGCGGCCCAGGGGAGGGCGGGGCGGAGGGTTGCTCGCTGCACTGAGGCCTGCGGGACGGGGCTGCGGGGATTGCCTGTGGGGTGCCGTCCTCCAGCTTCAGGAGAACGTCGTGAGCAAAGCGTGCGCCGATAAAAGTGTCGTAGTCATAGGCAGCATTCCGACACAGGGTTGTGTACTCAAGTGTTCTGGGCAGTTCTGCAGTCGGCTCAAAGGAGGCTGTGCAATGCTTGCTGCCGGCGGTCTCACGGGTTTCACCCAGTTTCACACCTTTCTTTGCTCTGCGGTACACCCACAAGTGGCTTTCACCACCAAGTCTCCACGTGGCTCTTACACAAAGCCCAGGCGCTGTGAGCCGGCAGCAGAGCGGAGCTGCACGCCTTGCTCCACCAACAGCCGAGGGCATAGAATCACAGAATCATTAAGGTTGGAAGAGGCCACTAAGATCATCCAGTCCAACCATCAACCCAAGGGCATGGTGCATCCTTGGGCTTGTGGTGACAAAAGACTGCTCAAAAGCCTGAGCCTGGAGACATGGGAGCTCTGGTGGTCCTGTCCTGTCCTCCAGCTCTTCATGCTGGTGGTGGCATCCATGGCTTGAGATCACCTCCTGGCTCCAACCGGTGTGTGACACCACTACCTAACAACAAACCTTGAGCTTCCGGCCTTTGTGTGCAAGTTGGGGAATATAAATATACACATAATAAAATAAAAAAAAGCATGCTTTTTTCTTGCGCTTGATCTTACGCCAGCATATTTTGGCTAAGCACTTTGTGGCACTCTGTGCAGCACTCAGCTGGCGTTACAACATAATGGCTTGATAACTGTGTTGTTAGAACAAATTTGTTTGATTGAAAAGTAAATGTGTAATGCGTTACTTATTATCGTCCCATTAGCTTCATGGCTTATGTAGAGACTAATTACACGGTGTTTAGGCTGCAGGCATTCCTCTTTTGATGCATACGCTTAATAAAAGAGAATCCTGTGGAGAAAATGGTAACTATTTGGTTATGAATGAGTCATACCTTGGGCATCATTACAAGGTAGCATTTCTGTATGATAACAGTACACAAGTGACAGGGTTTTCTAAGTTAACGTTTAACAGGACAGCCTGTTACTATCCCATGCTGTTCTGCAGCCCCTTATGCACATGAGAGACTCCACAAACCTAGAGGGGACTGCCAGTGGGAAATAAGGGGCTGCAGGATGCCCTTGTAGTTTGCAGCCACTGCTGAGCAAAGGGAGCAATGTCAAAGCAGTTCTCGTAACATTTACGATATTAAACAAATCTGGACATTGTTTAGAAATTTATTAGCAATTTTAAAATAACATCATTCCTTAGATAAAAATGCAATCTTACAGGAATATACATTTGTCCCACACAGAGATGACCCTATAGCTCGCTTGCAGGCCATTCACTCTAACTTTTCTCTGTTGACTTTAAAACGTGCGAGAGGGCAAGACGGACTCTGGCACTGATGACAGGCTTACATGATGGTTACAAACTGTACAGCATTATTTACAAAAGCATTTCTGTGGCTTCATGAAAACTAGATATAAAATTGTGGAAGGAGGTAAAGACTTGAGAGAGGAAAGGACTTGGGCGGAGGTGAGAGGAGGGCTGGGGTGGGCAGAGAGCACAGGGAAGAGTGGGAGAGGAGGTGACTGACTGGTTTATACTTGAGAGAGGTCATTTTACAGCTCTGGGCAATTCAAATGAAGGCAAAACACTTATATTTATCAACAGTTATAGCTGATGATCAGAGCAGGAAATGATGCTCCAGGGCCTGAACTGAAGAGGTGTTGAGGAAACCCCATCTTCCCTGAAGTCACCGGGAAACACAGGTATGCAGTACCTTGCCAGGCCAGACCGCGCCATACAGATACAGGCCAGGTACAGCAACCCCATGCCTTAAGGAGTTTTGATCCTGCAGTGCTCAGTCGCTAGTGTGGATATGAAGTCAGACTGAGAGAGAGATCAGCTCCTAAATTACATTTACACTTCCCAAACTGGACCAGATTCCAACCACTTCTTGCTAGAATTTACCCAAAGCGGCTTATCCCTTGGTCTACCAAGTGGCAATTGTTTGGAGGGAGACTCCGTCATTCGGAATTGATTTTTAAGGCAGTTTTAAAAGTATCTCCCCGTTTTTGTGTGTGATGCAGCAGTGTTGTCAAAGAGATATTTACAATCTGACTCCTCCTCCTCTGAAATCTTCCCACATTCAAATTGTCAAGACTGAATAATCCTGAACCAATCACTCCAATGAGCAGTCGTGAAGTTGATGATATTTAGGTAGTATTGGTTACCAGTCTACCTGCTTAGGATGGGAGTGGACTGGCTTAGGATGCTTAAACTATTAGAAAAAAATAAAAAAATAAAAGGCATTACAGCCTTTTTGAGGAAGAGTTTGCATTTTGCCTGACTGGACAAAATGCAAAACAAAACAGAAAAACAGGTATTTTATCCTCAGAATGATGAGGCTAATGAATGGTGTCTGAGCCCGTGGGTCTGTCTTGAATAGGAAAATGCTTTGGAAAGGGGTTATTTGAACGCTGTCAGAAAAGAAAAAATGCACTGCGTGGTGGGACCATGCCTGCTTTTGCTGCTACTCCGAGGGCCTGGGGTGCAGGCACTAGGCCTGTGCTAGGTGAGGGCTGGGCAGGGTGCCAGGACTCCAGGCCATAGGAGCAGGGCTTGGCCGCATGGCGTGGGGTGGGAGAACAGCATGGGAGCATGGAGATGGGCTCCCAGTCATGCCTTGCTAAGCCCTTGGTAATGCTAAAGAAGATTTCCTCCTTACTTCAGCCGTTGGTGCTGCTCGGCTTGGTTAGCCCTTCAGAAAGGGACTTGGTTAAGTTGCCTAACTGTCCCCTGCCGCCTGAGGCCCACACAGCACACATGGGGCTGGCAGACATGGCACCAGTCAAGGGGAAATGTTTTGCCCTCCTGGAACTTCTTCTGTTGCAGGCTGGGCAGAATACTGCAGGGTTTCTCAGATAGCAGAGGATACACACATTTTGGCAGCTCAATCAAGGTCTGTGCCCTTAAAGGCCTGTTTTAATATCATGTGTTAACAGTTAAGTCACGTTCCCTGCATAGGGTGGGGGAAAGATGGAAGATTGAACTAGAACACTAAATTTCTCTTCAGAAAAGGATTTTTCCACTCCAGTGTGATGCTACTGCTCTGATAGCAGTTATAGCTTGGTCTGTTTTCAGTACAGGATTTCTTTTTGCTGTGTTTCTGCCTTCAGCCATACCTTCTCAGGCACTGGAGCAGCAAGGCCACAATTCAGCTGTCCAGAAACAAAGCAAGAGAGAGCAAAGCTCCACAGACTGAGATCCCCATTGGAAACCTTTTGGATCCCTGGGCTTTCTAACCCAGAATGAGACTTTAATATCTTTGCAACATTCAAAAGATGAGAAAAGAAATCCTATGCAGCTATTGAAATTTGCATTTCTTAATCTTTGGAGAAGAAATATAGGAAAAATATTATTAAGTTCTTTCTAGGCTCAGTTCTGTTTTCCACATCTTTTACATTAGTAAAACCTCCCTGACCACTAGTGAACTCTGTCCTTGTGTTAGCAAGATGGGAACAGGGCTTCTGATGGCCAGGAATATATGTATTTTTAGTACATACTACAAATTAATTATTGGAACTTACAAAATCTCACCACTGCCGGAAGCCTCTGAATGGATTCTATTTACTTTGTTTCCCGCTCACTGTTCCTCTTCCCACCCTATCCTGGGACAGTCTCAACTGGCCCATACCATAGGATGCTCAGTTCTGACTCAGTGGGGATTCCCCACTTCAGCTTTCTGGGCCCATGGGTTGGGGTTTCTCACCTAGACGTATGAAGCAAGGCCTCCAGCTTCACCTTCAACACAAGTCCGCAACCCCACGGGCTCGTGGTGCTGTCACCTTGTGCGATTGTGTCTGTGTGCAAACGCGCATACATTTCATACAGCAATCTGAAACTATCAGGCAGAAAAGACACAGGAGCCTGGCTGAGACCCATACAACTGTTATATTGGCGTCAGTCTAAAGAAAGCAATGATACATTGCTTTGGAAATTATCAAGAAATGTAAAAAATGCATTTGCCCTTTTTTTGTTGTTGTTGTTTTCATCATCGTTGTCATAGTCACTGGGGGCAGGGTTCTGAGTCAGAAAACAAAGCAGAAATAGATGCGGTTCTGTACATGGCACCTCTCTGGTTGTCCGGCTGTCCTTCCGTGCTGGGTGAAATGGGCAGGGTAACAAACCAGGCTGGACCCTGCAGTAGCAGCAGCATCCACGCCGTCATCATCCGTATGTCCAGCTGAAGATACAGGTGATGCAAAAAAGGTCTGTGGATAGTGAAACTCCAGCTCTGGACCACGAGTTCCGCTTGCTTCCCTGTCACATCAGCCACACAGAATAAGGAAGAAAAAAGAAATGCACCCGGTGTGGCTGGATCAGTACTGCCCAGAGTAATGAGCAGGAGTGGTAAAGGGATGAGGTTTGTTGTTTGTAAGAAATGTCTTTAGTCTGCAGTGTACTTCTGCAAGTCAGAGATGCTCAGTGCCAAACAGCAGATTGTTTTCCCCTTTCTTTCCTTCCTTCCTTCCATGCCACTCCTTGGCCATTGGTTCCTCCATGGCTTCCATCCACAGCACAGTGACTGTACCCACCATCTACTCCCACACACTGGGAGAGGAAGGACTCCCATGTACTTTGCCTGCCCCACTTCCATCACCCCCAGACTCCACCCCACCTGAAGGAGCACAGTAGCTCTTTGCTCACACCTGTCACAATGTGCACGTTGCGTGTACCTCAAATAAAAAGAAACAAAAAAAAGCCACCCTCTCCAGAAAGAGAAAATTGCACAGCTGGCACCAGCAATGCCTATACTGAACACCTGCCCCTCAGACAGCACAAGGCATCTGCATGCTCTGCTAGCCATGCACTTCTCTGCAGGAGCTAAGCCATTTTCCAGTAGGCTGTGGGGATTTCCTGGCTATTGTCGGCTTTGACCCATGGGGGAGCCACAGCTTCACCAGCAATGTGCAAGGCACAGTCCTTTCCATTTTTCTCCTTCCCTTCAGGAAAAGTCCTAAAAGATGACAAGTGCTGGCAGACATCCATAATGCCTCTTGCCTCCGCTGGTCTAGGCCAGTACCTTGTTAATCAGGAGCAAGGAGCACCTCTGTCTCTTACTGGGAGGGCCAGGGGGACTTTCTAGTAGAGGAAAATGAGATAGGGAGCCCCTTTGCTGCCTTCATTTTCAGAAAACAGCCAGCACAGCATTATTTCCTTTCAAGTAGCTTTCGAGCACTTCAGAGCTACCAACAACAAACTCACAAGGGGAGAACCGCTCACATGCCAATCTTGGTACAGACAAGAGGGATGGAAAAATGAAGCTGATAGACTTCAGGTGGTTGCTTTCTCCAAAGACTTGGATTGGGACTCTGATGCCAGATGGTTGCTTAAGTGGGTTCACATTTCCCCAGTTTAAAAGAATTTGTTGGCAAGGCATCTTGAGCTGCTACTGGCCAGTTCAAAATAACAAGGAAAAAGTGCACTTTCAAAAATATCTTCCACTATTTCTGCTTAATGGCCCCAGCAGAGTCAAGAAGTAAACCCAAGGGCATTACAAAAATACATAATAAATGATGTACTCAAACATCTGTGAAGCTCAAGACTGGAATGAAAGTTTAGCTCTGAGTCAGATCACACCTCTGAGCACTCATCTGCAAATTTATGAAACATCTTGAAAAGGGAGAAAACCAGCAGCAGTCTAGACAGAAATCAGACACATAAAATCTAATAATATCTCCCTGGTTTTTCAGCCTCTGCCACAGGTTAAGGCCATGTACCATCGTGGGGTGAATCAGGAGAGGTTCACACTCAGCAGCAGGGAAATATGGCTGGGACATGCTGCGCCATCGGATGTTTTGTGACTTGGAGCATGACCCAAATGCTAAGGTCTGGGAATGTGCACGGAAACACAAAAGTCACCAAACATCCGTGTCATGACCAGACCACAGCAATTTTCCTAAGCAACAATCCAGAGCTCTGTCCCTCACCCAGTGCTTTCAGTCCAGAATTAGGCACATTTATTTTGCAAACGATTCTGCCATATGCATTTGCTTATTCCAAGATCCTGTTACAATGATCAGGATGAACTATCTAACCTCAGTCTGCAAGCAGGTACTTTCTCCCTCCCTGAATTGCTGGTGCCAGCTGAAGAAATAGGATGGATCTTTCACATGGGCTTGGGGATCTTGCCACTCTCTCGTGGGAAGAGACCTTCGGAGAGGCTGAGCAAAAGGAAAGAGAACAAAGCCTGAAAAAACATCCCGGCCTCGGGAAGAAAGGTACTCTACCAACAAAGTCATCGTGCATGTTTAAAGAGCTGAGGAGGAAGGGTAATGAACACAAGATATGCAAAATCAGTAACGTTTGACCCGTCAGTGGATTGCAGAATAGTCACTTACACCAGGTACACTTTGTTCATTGTACAAATTAAAAATGGAAAAAAAAATAGTACCCCTGTCCCCGACCACACGTAGAAAAGCACTTAAAAGTTCAAAGGTAAAGCTTGGCACATTCCAAATACGAAATGATTCACTTGACATGCAGCAAAATATACAAGAAGTGACTGTTTTTTTCTGTTTTTTTTTTCTTCTTAAACAAACTTAATTCGATTTGATATATTTGCTTGGCACAATTGCAATTCCTTTTAAAAAAATATTTGAAAAATACCGAAACTGACCTGAATTCAAGTATAACGGTTTCTTCAACAGAAACATCATCAATGCAATAAAACATCACACGGAATATATTGAAGCGCAACGCCTTCTGCTTGGTTGTCCCCCCACCCCATTAGTTTTTTTTTTTTTTTCTATACAGTTTTAATGCCAACACGACTCACGATTGTATTTTAAAATTAATATTATTGCATTGTTTTTGCATATCTTGTGGAACAGAAGATGCAAAGAGTTACTGATTCCCCTCCCGACAGCAGGTGCTGCTTTGGCACTGCATCCCAACAGCCCCATTGGTCCCTGGGACATGTGGGGCTGTGCCAAGCGCGCTGCCCGCTGCCATTATGTGATAACACAACAACAAAAAAAGGAGGTTCTGCTCGCTTGCAAATCAAATGACAGAGTCTCGGTGTACATAGTGATCGGTAAAACTCGCCTACAGCGCTATGCTTCTACCAAACGCCAATGGAGAAAAGAACCTGGCTTAAATAATACAACAATGGTCAAACCAACGTAACATCTGCAAAGGTGAAAATAAACCCAAACAAAAAGGTCGGTGGTTACAGAACCTTGTAAACACTCCCTTCTCCCTCTGAAAAATTATAATAAAAATAAAATAGTCAAAATAAAAACCGCAACATGCTCTCAAGGAAACACCGAACTGCGGGACAAGGAGAGACCCGTGCCTGGCCACTCCCCACTCTCCCACTGGCTGGCGGGGCCGGCTGTCTGAGCTCCAATTGGTCGGCAGGTGGCGTGCCCGCACTCGGGTTGGCTGGTGAGCAACCCTCGAGCTCTGATTGGCCAACAGCAGGAGCCACTGCAGTCCCCGCGCTCCCCTTTTGGCGGTGCTGCGTCCTCCGGGCCCGGGCGGCGGGGCCGGGGTGGCTGGGGGTGGTGAGGCTCGGACAGAACATGTGCAAAATGATTTTTACAAGCAAAGTTGAAGGATGCCCGCTGGAGGCTAGGCGCGTTTGGCTGGGCCGCCCTTGGGAGGCAGTCGTCGTGCCTTGTGCAGGGACTGGAAAAAGAGGGAGCTGGCTCTCCTCCTGGGCGCCGCGCTCTATCCAGGCGGCCGCGTGCCGGGGTCCTATCCGCTCCTGACAAGCTCTCTGCCACCACCCAACTCTGCGACTCGTCCCAACAGAAATGAATGAAGAACGCTGTTCCGGTTACTCCAGGTCACGAGAACAGTGAGGCACTTCTGAAACAAACCCATTAGGAACATTGAAACAAATAAAAAACCAGCATTGCTTCCAGCCCTGGCAACTACAGGCTGCTGATATAAATCCTGCTGTCCTTCAGCTCCTCCTGACTTTTTCTACAATCCGGGTTCTGCACCTCTTCCTCTTCCTCGCCTGCACTGTCCTGCCCTGCGTCCCTGCAGTTAACAAAAGGCAACAGGTTGCCATTGGGGCTCTGCTTGCTGTTACCATTGAGAATGTTGTCTGCTGCGTTTTCCATCTCTTCTATCGTCATGTCGCAAGCATCAGCGAGTTCCTGGGTCGTGACCTCAATGAACTTTGGATCTTGAGCAAACTGCATCAGTCCTTCCGAAATCAATACCTTCAGGAGGAGGCAGGGAACCAGAGACAAAAGCAGACATTAGCACCTTGAGTTGCCAGCCCTACTGCACCCCTGCCGCGTCTTCCTGTAGCCATGCTGGCTATGGTGGCCCCTCTCCTCCCATTCATACTGCTGACCCCTGCTCTCAGGTGGGCTTTGGCTTTGCTGTGCCCTCCCAAGGGCCATGTTCCTACATTGGCCTCCACATCTCCCATGTCCCCACACCACCGTGGCCTTACCGCTTCGACCAGGCTGCTGGCGCTGCCGTGGAACTGCCTGCTGCTCCCCGCTGTCTGGCTGGGGACGGTGAGAGACACCGGCCTGGCTCTTCTTGGGCTGCCACAGTCAGAGCTGTCGGGGAACCTGGAGCTGCAGTGCACGGAGGGGAAGCTGCTGTTGAGCTTCTCGCTGGACTCAGCCCCCTCGAGGCGCAGCGTTGGGATGGGCTGCTGTGGCCAGCCTCGGCTGCAGGGTGTAGCAGGTGGTGTGGCGCACAGCCGGGAGAACGTGGTGGGGGAATGGCTTCGCTGGAGGAGGGGGCTCAGGCCGGCCACCGCCAATGCCTGCAGAGAGAGGGGGCACACATGGAGTGAGGGCTCACTCAAACTGCAGGCCTGGGATGGCAGAGTGCTGGAGGAACTACCCACAAGAGGTCCAGAGTGTCTTGAGGCTTGGACCAGATGATCTTAGTGGTCTTTTCCAATGATAATGACCTTTATGGGGCTTGTGAAATAGCTGTCAGCTCTTGCAATGGTTGGGATGTTTCTCCAAACTCATTTTGCAAGTTTTCCTTTAAGTGGTGTAGCTTGCACCAGTGCCAAGCACCAGACTGAGCTCTCAAGGCTGAACTTCTTTCATCCTGGACCCACCACGCTGACAGGAGGGATGAGCCCTATGCCCCACAGCCCTGCCAGAAACACCACCTCTTCTCCACTGGCTGTGACAGAGCTTCGTTTTCCCACACTGTCACCACCCATATTGCTAGCTTTTACTGCCAATTGCTGTGCTTTTTCTAAGCACCCATTGTAGAACCTGAATGAATACCAGATGTGGATTTTAGGTATGTCAGCAGATGGCAACAATTATAAAACCACCACTGGATTTTAAGGCATCTGCTGTGGGTGGGAGGATCAATATCTGATGATTGTACTTTGAGCCTTCCAGCCCTTCTCACAATTACATTCACAGCCCCTGAGTCATTCAGTTTCCTTTTGATAACAAATTTCTCAAAAAGCCCCTTGCAATGCCATCAGAATCAGAAGCTCATCTCATGCCACAGCTCACTGCTGTCTAATATGAACAAAGGAATAAACACATAGAAAATACAAGATGTGGCTCTTGATGAGGTTGGAGTTTGTCTCTGCAACTTCAGTTGTCCCAAAGCAATGGGTTTAGTCCAAGCTTATTGGGCAGAGGCACACCAAAAAGCTCCTGCCTCTTGGATACCTGCTTGACAATGCACTCTGGAGGATGAGATTTAGACAAGGCTTATTACACTTGCCCTTTGGAGATGCTGTTTCTCTCTGTTGACCACAGTGGGACCAAACTGACTGGTTTAAACTGGACAGCTAACTTTTCGATATCTGAAGTTAAGTCAAGCTCAATCGATCTGCCACTGAAATTCCAGTGAACTGCTGTGTGCTGTGCTGCTGATTTCAGTTGCAGACAAACAGAAGAATCAATTATTGGTCACTTAAAAAGTTTATCATAATTTTCTCAAGAATTACGTGCCAGAGTCCTATCAAATATTATCAAGGAAGAAAGCCCTTAAAAATTAATCATGTAACTCACAGCCTGCAGGCTGTGATGGCATCAGCATTTCTTTACACTGTGGGGACTTCAAGGAAAGCCCTAGATCTGTCAGGCAGAACAACAGAACCAGATTTTCAGCTTAGTAGAAACACATACAAGGTGTTTATCCAAAATGTAGGGTACCAAGGAGGTTGAAATACTCTTAGGGATTACTTTTTCAGCTGTATATATATTTAGATATAATTACACATCAGTATTTCATGAGAATCCTCCTTCAAGCTCTGAGGAACAACTGAATCTATTGTGCTAAACAGAGGCAACATTTCCACTTCATATTCTCATTTTAAGCACTTTTGGAGGCAGATGACTTTGCAAAGTACTAACACTGCTGAGTGTTGCCAGCTGGAAGCCAGATGCCAATTTCATGATGACCCTGTAGTCTGCCTGGGGGATGCTGAGGTGGGTAGAGCTCTGTCTCTCTAGGTTTGGAACTCTATGGTGGGATGAGGAAGGACAAAGAAGCTCCATCCTCTTTGTATAGGTTGAAAGGAAGTGATTCTGCAGGCTGGGCAGGGTGAGAGGGTAGGAGGCATATGCCCCCTCTGTCTGCAGGGCTGACACTGCTATGGGGAAGGCAGGGAACTGTCCCAATAGATGTGCTGCCACAGCTGTAGCTTTCTGCAGACCACTGCTTTCTGGAGCTTGATCCTTACAGTATAACTGGCTGTTGCTGCTGTCAAGAATGGAAGTGATAAAGCATAGAACATCCCAGGTACACTCACCTCTCACTCCTACAGCTCTTGTGACTTCTCACTCCTCCCTTCCCTGCCATGTGGCATTTTGTGCTCCTATGCCCCTGTTCTGCCTTGCCTTGAGGGAGTATGTGGAGTGGGATGCCTCACATAGCAGGACTGGTGCTGACTGCCTGTTTCTTTTATGGTGACAGTGAAGGCATCAGAATAAAAGACACAGACCCACTCTGGATTATGACAGCTGGCTAACCATCTAATAAGGATAGACTGGTAGGCTGCTGAATGCAGTTATAAAGGTCTTAAGAGGCTGATAAATTACATATATGCAGTTTATCTTTTAAATGATTAATTACCTTTACTGGCTAGTTTTCATTAGTATGAAGTTAGACTTGGCACATTTTATTAATATGTGCACTATTGTCCAAGCCAGTGCAACTGCACAACAGAGTGCAATTTGGGTAGTTATTTTTATCTGATAGCTAGGTTTCTATTGTGCTCTTTAATGAACATCGGGTAAGGATAACTCTGATGACTCTCAAGAATATGTCCATGTAACACTTTCCTGGAATTATAAAAATCCTGAAATGAGTGGGATGACAACTACATTTTCTAAAAATTGAACCTATAACATGGATGAGAAATTATCTCAAAAGGTGTTTAAAAGTTGGCTGGGATGCAATGGGAGAGCATTGCACATGATAGATTCTCAGTTGCATTGCTGGACCCTTTGTGGTTATGAAAAACTTACCTGATGATGTACCATTTGTAAAGGCAGAACTGTCTTCTGCGAGACATCTACGCCCTGGTTTTTCTGTCTTTTCAGACACTCTAAGTGAAAAGATGCTCGTCGGCCTGAAACACCAATCACAAACAACTGTGTCCATCACTCATATTATACTATGGATAATCTGAGTTCAATTTCATTTACCTCAGTCCCTCTGGAGAGACAGCCAAGACACCCACAATCAAGCTGTCTGCTTTCCCTCTACACCTTACCCTTTCCCAGGTGTTTGTATTTGTCTTGCTGATTTTAATTTTTGAGACATCATTGCAAAACACAGTCGAGCGACATGGGCTAACTAACACTATTTTCCAAGCAGGTTGCAAGACAAAATTCTGGATGATTCTATGATTGTCCCAAGCAGTTAAAGTGCTCTCAAATCTTCCTGGTTCAGGCAAAAAACTTGGCAGGGCTGAGAGGGCAACTGAGGTCCTGGCACTATGCCTGGCTGTGCCCAATGTTCAGGAGCAGACGTGTGGCTGCTCAGGTGACATTGGCCTCCCACTTGCATGTGACCTATCTCCCTTAGCAGCCAGACATACCACAGTTTATGAGGCTGTGTCTGTATCACGATCAAGTGCAAGTGAATTAATTCAGTGGTTGAATTCACTGGTGAATAAAGTTTGTACAGATGTGGTGCTTTTAGTAAACTGAAAAGAAGGGAAGAGAAAAAATCTTTCTTTTTAAAGAAAATAAAAGATGTTGGGAAGAACTGTTAAAATATCTGCATTGTTTACTTGATATAAAAGTAAGCTTTATTTCTGTAATTATGAGAAATGTGCTCCATATGCAGTTCAAAGTACTACAAAGTATACAAATGCACTTCTGAAGAATGGCAAATAAAGCCATTATTTAAGGTAAAGCTGCATGGCGCACTAAAATGTTTTGTCTACTTCTTGATCTAATTGACATTGTAACATAGGAAAGAAAATTCCAAGTCTGAAAATAGTAAGAATCTATATTCTTAATATGTTGAGAATAAGCCTTCTTGGGGAATGGAGGGAATATCTGTTCTAGCACAGAGAACTGATGCTGCCATGGAGATGTTTTCTCTTTCTTGATAAAACCCCCACCGACAACGTAATAACGTATTGCATCACTTCACTAGAATGCAGTTAATGCAGTATTGTATCAAGGACTGGCAACAAATTTGGCCTTCCAGACAAACACAGGAATTCTCACTGACAAATATTTTAAGTTCTGAAATGAAGTAAATGCTCTTAAAATTCTCAATTGTACAATCTGGAAGGAGTTAAGTGAACTCCTGGTAAAGGAGTTAAGTAGAGGATTTAAGTGAAGTATCACTTTAAACAATACACTACATGGTCTGATATTATTTTATATGTTAAAAAAATCTTATATGCAGAATTCTTTTTAAATTCTCTCCAAATGTCTTTTTTTTCTTTTTTTTTTTTTCTTTTTTTTTTTCTTTTTTTTTTTTTTTTCCCACAGCAGCACTCAGGAAAAAGGCTGAAAACTATTATACATGGAATATCTCATTTTATTCTAGATTTTTTTTTTTTTTTTTTTTGAGTTTATAAGGTTTCTTTTATTTTCATAAAATCTTGTGCTCATGGATTTCTCCTGAGCACAGTCTGCAGACTCAGCACTCGAAAACCTTCAGGTATAATTAGAGCACAAACAAATTTGAATTGTATTAACTTAAACTGGAATTCACTGTTTTCCCTGTAGCAGACAAAACAGACAACTTCTTCTTTCTCCCTGCTGAATATACACAGAACAGAACACCATATACTCAAGGCCAGTCCACCTGGTGACTCCAGTGATTGGAGTCTAGTTTGGTGAATCTAGTGATTGTTTGGAGAGCCAACAGAGCTCTAATAAACTTCTCTAATTCATAAGAAGGTTTAATCAAACAGATCACATGGACTGTCCAAACAGCCACAGGTTTATATACTGACTGAACACAAAGTCAATAGAGCCCCCTGCATGATCAGGACAGCATGCATGCCATGGGATTCCTGGTCTCAATATCTAAATGCATCAAACACTGACACCCAGCCCCATGTATGCTGGGATTTCTCCAGCAAGATGTAAGAACTCAGCCAAGGCAGAGGAGAACAGAGCTGGTATGTTGTGAAGGGACGTTACCTAGTGCTGAGGAGCACAGAAACCCTTTCTTCGGAGAGTGCCGGGTGTCCTCTCCTTTGTTGTTTTCTGGTGGAGTAAGTTGTCTGTTTTCATCGTCTTGGTATGCGAGCCTGGAAAGGAGAGCAAAGAGATTCTAGGAAAGTAGCTCATATTGGACAGAATAACCCCTCTTCCAGCAGGAAAGCCAGGAAGATCATGCTATCAAATGGATGTGAGCTAGCTAACAGGTCCAGGTGAAGCAACAGAGACCGTGAGATAGGAATGCTTTAAATACGAGATGTGGGAGCATTAGGCAGTAGAATCGTAGAATCACAGAATTGCTCAGGTTGGAAAAGACCTTAAAGATCACCAAGTCCACCCACAACCTAACCTAACTACCCTAACAACCCACCGCTGCATCACGTCCCTGAGCACCACATCCAAACGGTTTTTAAACACATCCAGGGATGGTGAAAGAAGTGAATGGTGGGGAGGCACTGCACATCCAGATGTCTCGTTCAGAGGAGAAGGAAAATCTCATGCAAAAGATCCAAAAGGTCTCTCTTTCAATATTATTTTGTTATTTCTCAGGGCTGAACTGCTTTTTGTTTTTCTTTAAACTTTCTGATTCTGAATGGCACGACTAAAGTTTTCTGGCCTTATCCCATAAACTGAAAAATTTGTAGAAAAATGTTACATCTTCCCACCTCTCCCCCTTAATTCAAGAACCACCCAAACACTTTGACTAAAGCTGCAAAGCTCACATTTCAGTAGAGAGCAGACTTGGTTCACTACAGTACTCAATGTCTTCATTCAAATTTTCATCATAAGTCTCATCCTGAGACACTTCCTCTTGGCAAACAATTGCCAGCTGGCTGTCTCTGGAACTGGAGCTAATGAGCAAAAAAGACAAGTCAAGATACAGAGACGGTAAAGAAAACCTGCTATAGAGACAAGAATGACAGGCTCCATCTGTCTCAGTTTATTACAGTGTTTCAGAGCTATGGTAGAAAAATCAGTCACTGAACACAACTGAAAAGTTCACAAACAGAAAAGCAACAACCACTGCCTGTGCCCTCTTTCAGAGGAAGCTTCTTAAGTCAATACTGAATGATACTGGAAATATTTTGTTGTCATTTGCAACTACATGTATTCTATACACGTGCATATCACCCTGAAAATTTTTCCAGGGCTGTGAACTTGAAGTATAATCTCATATGGGCTTCTTGGAAATTCAGCTTTTTATCTTGTTGCAAAAGCTTTGGTTATGAACTTCAAAGAGGAGCCTCCATGACAGAATAACCTTCTCAGCTCTGTGGTGTACTGTCTCTATCTCTCAAATCCTTCATTCTACATCATCTCTCCCTTTTGCCTCTTCTTCAGGTCCTCATTTCTTCCAGTGTTTTTCACCTTTTCTCCCTTTCTTCTCATCACTAGCTGCCTGAATTCATTTGATATTTTCAAACTCCTCAGCATAACAGCCCTTAACTCCCTGCTTGGCTCCACCTTGTCCCTCTGATTCAAGTCTCAGCCCTCATATTTCACTTCATTCTGAGTTTGTTTTATGAGGAGTAGAGTAAAAATCTGAGGTTAGCATGAATCTTTGAAGTACTGACATACAGATATTAGAGTCAGTTTTGACTAGCATTCACAGAAGAAAGCAGTGTGGTAAAGGTTTTTTTCATCTTTCAGGGACTGCACAGGAAACATTATTTTCTCATTTGGTTCAAGCAAAAAGCACTAGGAGCAAAGTATATATCCACGGTACAGAACAGTCTGAAGGACAGTGCTGGAGTGATCTTCCATGTGAGATGGGAAACAAGTAAAACTGCTAAGGTTCAAAGGGTAGCTTCCCCTATTCAACAGTCTCTGTTTAGTTAGAAACAAACCAAATTTTTGTGTGAACATGGCAGGGTGTATTGCAGTGTGCTATGGCCAGAGAGTGCCTATGTGTGTGATCCCAGCTAGAAACTCTAAAAAAAGATAAATAAATTTAGAAACCAGCTAGAAGAAGTCTGTGCATTATGGTGGGCAGAAAAGCTCTAAATTGGCAGTATTTTCTGGAGTTGTCATGGCAAACCATAAAACTCCTTTTCCACCTACTGACTCTAAAAAGAAAAGCTTATATTCAGAATTAATTGGGATTTGAACTTTCAGTGGGACAAACAATGGGCCTTAAACCCAGAGTGTGTTAGAGCATGAGAGAGAACACATACCGTCCCAATGTTTCGTAGTAGTGCGTCCTAATTCAAGGAAGGTGCACAAGGAAGCAAGGAGAGAAAAGAACACCATGTTAGCAGTGTCACATCAGTACAAGTCCGCAAGTGGGGGGCAGCTGATAACACACTGTGGCTTCCATAAGGTAGGCAGGAGGTAGACAAGCCATTAGGTTCTTCACTTGAGTAATTACTTGAGCAATGCTGCACCCACAGAATTTCCTCCATCTTATCATCTTCAGTCCTGCTCTGGCTCAGCATCTATCCACCTTTTCACATTGCCCTCTGTCTAAAAAAACAATTTTCAGCTCAATCCTGTTTTTACTGAGTGACTAAAAAAAATACTCCACTGATAAAAGGGGGCATTTCTTTTGCATTAGTCATCTGTGTGTAGATGGATGCCCAAAGAAGGGGATTTTCTGTGCTTTACTCAGTATTGCATTTCCAAAAACCTCGCTTCCCTCCTTACAGAATATCTTTGGTGACTGCTTTATGGATATGATGCACTAAATAAAGAAACACGAACTTCCACAGATCTCCCTAACTGGGTATTAAGAGATGCATTATAGTTCCTTTTTCTTTCAGTTAGCAGTTGATAAAACAATTCCCTTTGGTGAAAAAGGGGTAAATAAGGCTCCCTTTGGTCCTTATAAAAGTTTCTTCATGATAAAGCCCGAAGAAATCAACTGTGCTGATCAGTGAGGCTGCTGCTGCTTTGCAGCGGTCAGTGGATGCATGTCTGTTACACCGTGGGCTTTAGCACAAGTGGAGAACCCAGAAGGCTCAATCCAGCCTGTGGGCAGAGCAATAGGCAGGGTGACTCTAGCTAGGCAGCAGTGCTTTGGTGTTGGCATGCTTGTTGCTCCCCCTGGTCCATTGGCCCACTCTGTGCTGTGAAGCTTACCTTTTGGATGGTAATTTCCAAGGAGCTTCTTGCACACGTATGGTGGGCGACAATGGAGTCCCATGGCCTTCCACTGTGCTGACAGTGCTGGGGTAGCTGGGTGGGCTTGGGAAGCGGCACAGGGCAGTGTTGTTGGCATTGTTGATGTTTGCATTGGAGCCTGAAGATGAGTAGCTGCTGGGAGTGAAGGTGGAGTCCACCAACTTCTCGTGAGATGGAGACTCGGTATCTCCCTGGTTGTTGCCAGACTTATTGATGTGCAAAGGTCGCTGGGTGGTGAATGTCTGGGGGAACGCACTCCTGCCATCACTTTGGTAATAGCTGACATGGTTTCCAAACAAGCCTCCAGCTCTCTGTTAGAGAAACAAGTAATATTTTCCTTTGTCAGTAAGAAGGTGTGCAAGGGCCATGGTATTTCCTGTTGAGCCTGTTTTTGAGGGAAAGAAAATGTGAGGACCAGCTTGGGCACTATGGACACTGCTCTCTGTGGCAGAAGATGCAGTCCATGGACTTCTCTGTCACAGAGACCTCTATAGACAGGCTGTAAAAGTGTCACCTTTTAACGATATTTCATAGGACCCTGAAGAAATGTACAGATGCATAGGTGAGACAAAGGTGTCCATATACCTCCCACCAACCCTGCGAGTGCATGACTGGGTAGGTGGCATGAAAGAGGTTACTGCTTTCTGGTCTTCACAGTATAGTTACAAAACAGTATCTAGACATAGGAAGGAATCTGAGAAGAGCACAAGTAGCTATTAATCACCTGGAGGAAGAAACGAAGAAAGATTTAATAAGCTAGTCATCTACTGTTTGGATGATGAATTATGAGAAGGACAGACAGCATTTTTCTGTAAATGATTTGAAGAGGAGACATGACAAAGGAGAAGAAATATTACCAGAGGGTACAATTAGAAGGAATGGGAATGAAATAAGAAAGAGAACATTTAGATAATTGCTCAGGAAATTTTGTCCAGGACCGTAGGATTTCTGTTGGGCTCTGGGGTACATTTTGAAAGGATAATACTTGTGCCACTGAAAGGAAGACTAAACAAAAAGCTGCAGTGTGTCTAGCTGCTGCTATATGGACAGGAAGGTGGCTGAACTTAAAGTGTTTTTTCAGATACTTGGCCATTCTCATTCTGATTTTATTTAGATTTAATGCAGTGAAAATGTCCAATAATAATAAAATGAGATAAAAACATGTAAAATTTGTAGGATCTGGCACCCTGACTCCACTAGTCCTTCTTGTCAGCCAAAATGCAGACTGCACACAAAAAAAACCCAGAACTCTTTAAGCTGAGCTACTGGTCTAGGCTCAGCTTGTAAATTTGTTTAGCACCTACCCGGAAGATATCATCTTCAGAGGCAGCAGAAACAGCTTCTTTCATAGCCTTGTCTAGCTCTTCTTCAGCTGTCAGGTCTCCAGAGATTGCTCGTCGGATCTCTGGACCAATGTCATGAAGTGTGCGCAAACCAGCCTGCAAAACAGCAAACTGTAGAGCTTCATATCTCCGAGTGGTTATATGAGGTACAAAAGCAATGCTATTTCTTCTAAGCATAGTGAAGCTTTCCTACTTAACATAGCATTGCCCAGCTTCTAGTAAAATATCAACAAATTCAGTTTTTTCATCTCCAACTTAGAGAAGGAGAAAGTCTTAGCAATACAACCCAGGAATGCTCTTTGCTAGTCTCTTGGTTTCATCAAAACAGGTCAAAGCCATAAATTGATGGGCCTGACTGAGCAAGTCTGCAAGCTTTCAACTTTGGCTTCTCAGATCCACTACCAGAAGCCCTAGAGCAGCCACAGTTCCAGCTGAACCATGTACTTAGGCAGCTCTGAACAGCTCTTCTTTTTGATCAGAAGCTTAAATAAGGATTTCAAAGCCAAGCTTCTGACATCAGAATCTGGACAGTGCTCAAAACTCACTGAACTGAACTGAAGTCCACTGCAGGGAGGTATGATGATGCTTTGTCCATTGGATGGTCTTGGAACCCAGGTATGCTTTTGCTTCTTAACTGATTTTGCCTCCTGGCAACATGCTGTACCTGACCCTGTTACAGTGACTCTTTTCCAGTGGGGATAGCCCAATGCAGCCCCCACAGGGGCTGATAGGGAAGGGGGGGGTCAAATGCCTCAACCGTATCACCCCTGTCCATTCTGTGCCCATTTGTCACCTGCAAGGAGAGAGCGTTGCGCTGGGAAGGCTTGCCCACCAGGCCCTGCTCTTTGCGTTTCTTGAACTTCCGGAAATACTCTTGAATCAGGAAAGTGGCGTAGAACTTCCCAACAGTCACCTCATCATCTGGAAAGGGGTATTTCCAGGGGGAAAAAAAAAAGAAAAAGAAAGCATATCATTTTAAATGGTGTGTTTCTAAGGTGAGACTTGCAGTTCGAAGCAGAAACGCTAAGCACCACAGTACTTCTTTGCTACTTACAGCACCAGTACACGGGGCTGAATGAAGGGACTGCTCCACAGTCAGAGCTTTATGTAAGCAATCCGGAGGTGAGGAGAACATGATGTTTGGATAGACTGGCCCAGCTGGCAGAGAATGCCTATTGCTATGCATCTCTGGATGTACTTTTGTTATGGAGAAGTGCCTCTAAGCTTTCTAGTCTCCAGTACTGGCTTATTACATACGATCTTGCTGTAGCAGTAGCCTCCCAGTCTGGGTCAGCATATGCTCTTCTGACAGCCGAGGGTAATGTATACTCCACATCTGTTCTAATTAACAGCATCTGACTGACCATCCATCCCAGATCTGATCTGGCTATTCTCTACACTGAAGTTCTGTCTTGTTGTGTCTAGTATGGGTGTGGGAGCAACAAAGTGATCACCTCTCCCCAGAAATGCAGTCACTGCTCAGTTCTTGCTGTATTCTTATTCAACACAAGCTGTTGATGAGCCATTTTTGCACCCAGCTTTTATTCAGGCAACTCTTCTCCTTTCTTCAAACCTGCTGGAAATTTTTATAAGATACAATCCGCTGAGTTCAGAAGAGGCTGAGCAAGGTTTCAAAATATGGTTGCAACTGTTAACAAGCTGCCAAGTGGTATTTTATGTGATAGTCCCCGGAAAAACCTGGAAGGTCAGTGAAGGGACACAGTAGATGCCCATGCATCTGGGCTTCTAACAAGCCTAGCAAAGGAGGACCTGGAGTCCTGGTTAATTACAGTCCAGCAGGGATGCTGCATAGAGACCTGCAGCAGTCAGTTTCATCACTTCTGAATGCTGAGAATTGTCCCTGTGTCCATATGTCTTAGGTATCATAGTAGAAAGCAGTTATGTGAATAAAACAGGAATTATAAGACATAGTAAAGGTAGTTTTGCTAACTGTGAAGAAATTAAGAGAAGGGACTGCATCCTCAGCTTGATTGTAAGGCCATATCTCTTATACAGTCACATAAAGTCCACGTTGTCCTTGAAGCTACTCATTTCTGTTTGCTTCCTTTGTCCCCAGCAAGGCGTTAAGAAATGCCTAAGAGAGCATATGCCTACAGCTGGAGTGGGGCAACATCAAGGAATGAAAATTTCAAACTCATATTTAAACATCCTTCTTCCTCCCTCGATTTTTCAATTTACATATGCATATACATATGTATATGTATGCTCAATATACATACGTTGGTACAGGTAAAACCACATCTCAATCTGATGAACAATCAAGCCAGGTAAACATGTAGTAACAGTTTGTAGAAGAAAGCCTGACCCCTGTACTCTATCTGATGATCAGGAGGTGCAGTAGGACGTGTCAGGTAGGGAAATGCCAGACATTCACAGACTGGGACAGCATCCTGCACTCACCACCTGCAGGAGGCACCACCTGGTCCAGCAACTTCATACTGGTGCGCTTCCAGATTTTCTTAATTATTGCTCTGAGCTCTTCATTGGCTTGCTCCAGGTTACCTGCAGGGTGAAAATCATCAGAGACAGGAATTAAGCCAGAGCCCGCAGAGGAGCAATTTCACACGTCTAGCATGGCAACCTCAGGAGCTCTTAAAGAGCTCTTAAAGTGGTGGAAAGTTTTGGGCAAATAGGTTCTCAGATGATTGCTAGAGTCCCCTTACAAAGAGAGATTGTTTTCCTAAATATGCACAGTCATCTCGGGATGAAGGTGACTGTGTTACTATCTCTGTAAGCCAGAAACAAGGGAACCACAACACTACTTTGTTCTGAAATCTCATCCAGTACTTCCAAATTCTGAGATCCTGTGAAGGTTAAATATAATGAGAATAGAGGTCTGTTAATGGGAAACTAACTACTCCTTGAAGAATACAAATAATTGTTGGTGAAGATTCAGCTAGAAGTGTGAAGATCTAAGCCTCCTTGTGGCCCTTTCCAGTAGTTTCCTCATAGAATTGTAGCATTATAGAAGATCCTGAGTTGGAGGGGACCCACAAGGGTCACTGATTCCAGTTCCTGGCTCCACACAGCACCACCCAAAATCCAAACCCTTTGGCTGAGAGCAGTGTCCAAACACTCCTCAGATTCCAGCAGCCTGGGGCCATGTCCATTGCCCTGGGCAGCCCGTTCCATGCCCACCGCCCTCTGTCCCTGACCCCCAGCTGCCCTCCCCTGACGCAGCTCCATGCCGTTCCCTCGAGCCCTGTCGCTGTCACACGGAGCAGAGCTCAGCGCTGCCCCTCTGCTCCCCGTGGATCTGCTCTCTTCCCTTGCCCAGTGGCAGTGCTGGGCCTGATGTATCCCAAGGTACAGTTTCTTTTTTGGCTGCCAGGGCACGCTGCTGATTTGTGTTCAGCTTGCCATCAGCCAGAATCCCCTGCTGCAAGTATAAACTACAAGGGACTAAACTACTGTATTTTCTTTCCAAAGGTGCTGTTCCTCCAACTTTTCTTCCTACTCTCCAAGTGCTAAGGCTCCTCCTCCTCAGTGTGCTACACTAAGCCTGTGCATGCCAGCAGCTCTCTTAATATGATGCAGTGAAGACATGAACATTAAATAACACTGGTGAGGATGAAACAGCTGGAAAGCATCAAAGGCAGAAATATGACTCAGGAGGTTGAATTCCAGACTCCTGCCCTAACCACTTACAGGATCCTGCAAAGGAAAAAGCAAGCAGTTAGATGGTTTCCCAGGAGTTCACTGATGATGATCCTGAGAGTCTAAGGCTAAGACAGACGAAAAATTCATGTCTTTCTTTGGGCCTCTTTTTCATAAGACACAAGATGTTGTATTGGGGTTGCAGTTTGCTTTTTCCTCAGGAGAGCCTCTTTGGCTACAGCCAAGTATTGCTTAGCACAAGATTCAACGCCTCACTATCATTTTTTTTAATCCTACAGGTTTTTTTTTTTGTTTTGTTTTGTTTTGTGTGTGTGTGTGTGCTCTCCTGTGCCTGGAATGTAACATAGCTACTCCTGAGACAAGGACTAGCTGTGAATGACAGAACCACATGCTCTTTTAGAATACCTAATTAATCTATCAAGCCAGGTTTTGACTCATGACCAGTATCTTTCATTATAGAAGGTGATAAGAGTGCAATAAAGAGGACAAGCTGAGCCCAGATTTTGCCTGCTTTCCCCAGCTGGTCCAAGAAAATATCTTAACAGTTTGTTTGCTTCCCATCTGACCTTCAGCCTACAGCAGCACTATCACTGCAATGTCATGTTAACTCATGTTAATAGAAGCACTAGCTTTCTAGATAATATTGAGATAGAAACATTTCTTAGAAGGCATTATTCCTTCAAACATCTTCACACTGATTTTTTCTACCCAGTAGTGCATATTAACAACAGGGCTCATTTTACATAAAATGTTGTTGTATTCCAGCTTAGCACACTTTGGTGTGTACATCACTCAGCTACCCTTGCGCTCAGCTAGCTTGTTACCTTCCGTCTTGATCCTCAGTGCAGTTCTGACCAGTGCAAAGAGAGTGGCATTGAACATGACAGTTCCATCGCTGTTCAGTGGCATATTCATGGAGACAAGGCGCTGTGGAATGAGGAAGAGAAAGAGAACAATCATACTTTGACATGGACTGAATTGCTCTTCCTTACATACTTATGATACCCTCCAGATCTGCCACCCCTCTCAACTGAGCATCCATGGCCTGTGAGTTTGGTTATATGATCATAGGAGTATGTGTCATACACAGCTTTTGTCCCAGCTATGTTCAGAGTTTGCCCTGGGATCTCTCTCCCACTGCTGGATACTGTTTTCTTCAATGTGGCTATCAATTTCTACCCTTTGTTTCCCCAGTGGCCAGTAGGCATTTGAGCAAACTTGAATTTTCATACCCCATGAGGCACTTAGAGGCTCATCTGCACTAAATATATGCCCAGTGGAAGTGTATGCAAACAGAAGGTTAGAAGCCTTCACTGACATAGGTGACAGGCAAGAACAAATGGGATTAATGGAACCTGAAAGATGAATGGTTTTCCTTCTCTTTTTTAAAACAGGGCTATGCCCACTTTGTGGTATGGTAAGGCCATGTAGGACAGAGACTGGGTGCTGAACACCGTTGCAGCTGCAGGATGAACTTCATAGAGACCAAGGACATATATCTGAGGCAAGATGTAGCCTTTACCAGATCCTCCATCCTTCTGCCTTAGGACAAGAGGTAACACTAGGGACTTGGTTTGAGCTCTTCATGCTTTAAGAGGTTGATTTTGTTTGAGCTCTAAAGCCACTTTCATGCAATGGTATTTCTGTACATATGCCTTGCCCTTTGTATAAACACGTCAATATTCACTAGAGAGAATCTTTTCCATATCTGGAGTCGCACAACCAAAGAAACGAGTGAGACAGAAAGTGTGCCCTTGGCATGTGTGTTTGATACCACAACTGCATGTGACTCCCAGCCTTCTCCAAGCTGCCGTGTGCCTTACTTTGCAAGCCACTCGGTGAGGGCAAAGCTTCCCAAAGCCCAGTGGAGGCTGAATCCGCCGGAGCAATGTCACCACGTCCAAGTGCTTGATCCGTCCCCTAAGGAAGAAAGCATATTGAGAGTCACATCCTTACCACAGATGATTCGCTGAACCCCATGTAGATGCTGCCAGAAGTACCACCAAGATCTTTCCAGGCCTGCCACCCGCTCTAACCTGGACATAGCTGAAGGCGTTATTTCAGGCCTTTTGTATTCAGTGCATTCCTCAGGATTTACCCAATACTCTCAAAACTCCCATCAATACAGAGCACACAGATGCCAGTGATATGTAAGTCAGTACTTGTAAGAATTGACTTCAGTGGTTTGAAAGCTGTAGTTCCCTAGTGCATAAGTAGTCTGGTGTTCTCCTCACACCAATGACCCGCTCTAAATATATGACTGCTTATTTGCCTCCTGGCTGTAAGGCTACAGCAGTTGCAGAGGTGCAGAGGGTCTCTTTTTTTTCTTGAGCTTTCCCTCCCATACCATGAGCCACTGTCTTTTAATGTTTGTTCATGCCTTGGGCTATCACTAGGGTCAGTGCAAAACAAAGTCCTTAAGTGCCTCAACTGAGACAGCAGCAGTTGGATTTAAGTTTTGTAAATGGTATTTCAAAAGAAGAATTCTCTCAGGGAGGTGGGGAGAGGGGGAGGTTCAACCATGGGACATTGAGGGAGAAGAGTTAAAAAGAGCACACATATAGACTGTGATGAACAGGATATTATTTGGTGAGGGATTATCTGTTATATGGCTTCAGCTGCTGCAGTCTTGCCTTCAAACAAACACAAACAGTAGCATCTGTTTTGTAAGCTAACAGCATATTTATTAGAATGCTGTGCTTGCTCCCTTACAATATTGAAATTCTCTTTGGACAGTTACCCTGGATGGGAAGAGGTGTTTCAATTTAAGTATCACTCTGATAATGTGACATTGCCTCACATATTGCAGAGCTTGAGCCCAGATTAATCTTGACACTATGTCTCCACATCCAGAACTGAAGAGATCTGCTTTTCATTCATGCTAAGATCTCTTTCCATGGATTTTGCATTATGGAAGGGACTTTGCAATTACAATTGTCAACTACATTGTTATGCAACGGGGATCTAAATGCACTTTAAGCCTAAGCATGTGTCAAGCAGAGCATGTAATACTGAATGTCAGTTAAGCTCTCGTGTGAGTTGTTCGTGTGTAACCTTAAATCCCTGCAAGTCTGCTGATACAACCCTGCAGATCATGTAACGCAGTCTTGTGGAGCTACCAGTTTTGATGGACCTATATGACACACGACAAAGTGGAGATCTGAGCACAGCAGTTCTTCTGTGAGTAGAAAGTGAAATAGAACTGCCATAGCTTGGATTCAATATCCCAAACACATACAACAGTAAAACAACTCTCAAACCTTCTCTGAAGTTTTCTAGTATCCCCTCACTCAGCAGTCTGTTTCTCCCCTTGACTGAAAGCAAAGCAATGTCCTGCCAGGTGATGGCAAAGCTCAGATGCGTAGATTTTTGTGTGTGTCACTGCATTGCTGGCCTGTGGATTTACCAGCAATACCTTAAGGAGGGATCTGTTTTAAGATTCTTGCACAAAAAAGGGGTTCCTGAGGAAGGGATGTTGCACTTACTGCACTGTGTCTGGAGAACAGAAAACAACGGGCCTGTTCTCCTGAAGAGCTCTGCTATCCAGGCTGGGTTACTTACTTGGCTTC
The DNA here is from genome assembly GCF_026119805.1 of Tympanuchus pallidicinctus. Classification (NCBI taxonomy): domain Eukaryota; kingdom Metazoa; phylum Chordata; class Aves; order Galliformes; family Phasianidae; genus Tympanuchus; species Tympanuchus pallidicinctus. The sequence continues at coordinate 3,030,185 of NW_026294802.1, forward strand.
AGGGTCATACTCTGCCCAGATCCTTTTAAACTCATCTAGGTGGTGTGGTCCTAAAATGGACCAGTCCCGTGTCAGGTAATCGAAGTTATCCATTATAACAGCTACAAAAAGATTGATGATCTGCAAACAAGAACAAAGATGACTTGGTGTATGAGATAGGTAACAGGTAGACTTTTCCACATTCTCAATTCAAAGTCCAGCTTTGGACTTGTAAATCTAGGAGGTCATTTGGGGTGGTTTCTCTCTGTTCCTGCATGTAAGCCCCACATTTTAAATGGGAAGATACCCAAGACAGTCCTCAGCTGGTCAGCATTCAGCAAGCAGATGGATGAGGCCCAAGTGTGCTGTAGGGCGTGCAGTGAGGGCTTTTTGTTTACCTGTGTCTTTGCCCACTAGGGGTAGTGGTAGAGAACCTAGAATTTATCCTCTATGGGTTGTGAGGCTGAGATAAAATTCCTTTCTCTTGGCTCCAGACCAACATTTTGAAAATCTTGCTGCTGTTCACTGGGAGAGTTTTGCGCACTGATGCGCGCTGCAGAACATGTGCTGTCACTCTGAGCAATGCCATATTGTCAACACAGAGCAGATGCAAGTGGGGTATGTGTATTCTCACAGTCATTGCTGCTGGCAGGGGAGAAAAAACCTGCTCGGCAGCCAGAAGGAAGGTAGGAGGGAAGGTGGGAAGTGTGGCTGAGGCGTTGCTAGCCTCAGCACAGCCCACAACATGCTAATTTGGTTTTCTCATACAGGGGTAGAGGGAAGAGGGCTCCTGTGCACAAAGAGTTGGGGTGCAAGCAGAGCATCCCCCAGGCTGCAGGGAGAGGTGGAACCTGCAGAGCCCAAGGAGGAATTGTCATGGCAAGAGTGCTACTGGGAAAGACCCCACGAGGAATTTTCCCATCTTTGAAGCCATCCTTCTTCTGTGCAGCACTGAAGCTCAGAGAGGCAGTGGTCAGTTTGATTGGGGTAAGTTACAAGTGCTTTGGCCAACTCACCAGGAAGGCACAGAGCATGTAGAAGCTTATGAAGTAGAAGACAGCAAAGCTGCTGCCACAGGAGTGGTCAGCTTCAGTGGAGTTGGCCGGCTCTGACTCTGGGTCGCACTTCTTGTCTGGGAGACACGCCAGCATGATTTCCTGCCAGGCCTCACCGGTGGCACACCTGGGTACAGCAAAGAGTAAGGGAAGACAGCAGTGACCCTTGATATGGGAGGGACCTGCACATTAGCAACCTTCTCCTGCTCTCCCAAAGTCAACTACAAGCAGGTGAGGCCAATGTCTGGGATTTTACATTTTGCTGAGATATATGTGACAGCGGCTATGTATTACATGAAAAACTTCCATGAAAACAAAGACAGAGTTGCATTTACACTAACTCCCCATCCTCCTCTCCCCACCTTCAACACCCCTCCCTGGGCCTAGCACACCTGGCCACAGCTGGAGCAGATGATGTGCAAACACAGCATGCCAAAGCATGCCTGGGGCTTCATCCCCCTTTGCCTGCTAGAAGAACAAGCTGGAGTCATATTGGCTCGATTTGAAAGAAGGAGGAGTTTGTGATAAGTATTATGGTGTGAGAGAACTGAACAGCTGTCTGCCATTCTTTTGAGCAGGAGGAGCTGCTTCCCTCCCTGGGCACTGAGTGCTGACCAGTGGCAGGTGGCAGGGCACGAGGCTTAGCAGAGCAGTCATTTCATCTGGCACAGCTCCTAGGTTCTCTCGCCAAGGGACAACATGTTTCTACTCACCTTGTGAGCATGACGTGTTGGAAGGAGATAAACTGTGCCCAAGAGCAGAGAAATCACACTCCTGGACTGACACAATCCAGAGCTGTCAGACACCCACCTGAAAAGCAGCAGCACCGCCTGGGGGAAGGTCTGGAAGTTGTTGTTGCGGTTGATTTCTGTGGTGTCGTTCAGCGCAATTTTACCAAATACCTGGCAGAAAGCAAAGGTCTTTTAAGGTTAGCTTCGTAAAACCCCCAAACCTCCTGTTACCTGTAGCTCTTGGCCTCCCCCTCACTCTGGAGAGCTGGCATTTAACAGAATCTGCCCTTCTCTCAAACATTTTCACTGGTCTTTCATATTTGCTATTGTTTCTTGTGCTTGTACTTAATTACCAGAATAGCACTCATATTAAACAAGATATACTTCCTTATTTTATATACAGTGAATAGGTGATATGTGGCCTTCTGTAAACTGGCACTCATATGGGAAGTTCCTTGAAGTTCCAAGTCTGTGAATTGCTTTGCATCTTCCCCAAACAGTGTAAAGTATGTTGAGTCTGGAAATTATCTAAATGCCTGCCCTCATGGTAAACCATGCTTGTCACCAGGAGATGTCTCAGGACCCTTCAGAATGCAGCAGTGTGAAGATGAGAAAAAGGGAATGGAGCAATGGCAAAGCCTAACAGAGGTACACATGCGAGGTGTATGACAGGGAAGATCTAGCTTAAAAGCCTCATGATGTAAATGAAAGCAGTGGCTCTTTGAGACAGAAATGAAGCAGACCAGTGTCTTGTGTGCTGTTTTAGGTGGTCTGCAGCAGTAATGCTTATGCAGAGAAGGCAACTGAAGAATTACAGCCCTTGCAGGGAACTTGCTCTCAGGTACAAAGTGATGATGGTAACATTTCAAGTCAGCGCGGAAGAAAAAGCTCTGCTTGCTATTTCAAACTTCTTGGGGCTCTCCATGCACTGCACCTGAGCTGCTCCAAATTGTAACGGTGATCTGACAGCCCTTTCCTTAGAGCCACAAAGGATGGCTGACAGCTTCCTCCCATGCCCAGCCAACCATCACTGTACCAGTTCATTTGTTCAGCCGTAGCATGAAGCCTGCAGCACTTGGTGCAGCTTTTAGGAGCCCACTGCCAGATGCCAAGTCCCTGGTGCAGGGCAGTTCTAGGCTTCTTTGAGAAAGTCTGACACTTTTATATCTGTGGGAACTGGGACCAAGAACCTGACAAATCCTGCTTGGCAACAAGGTCTGCACAGCACTGTCGGCCAGGACTATTGCCTATTGATAGCAGCAAGGCAGAGGCCTCAAGGGCTGAGAACTGCAATCTCATAGCCAAGATGAGCAGCAGGAACAGAGCAGCCCTGAGAGAACGTGGAGCTCCTTTTCAAGCACATGTCACTGATAATTAACATCCTGAGACGTGCAAGGACAATGACAGAAGGGCCATACCAGAAGGGAGAAGGGCCTGCTCGTGGCAGCCTTTCTGCAGCAGATCTTAGTGGATGTGCAGGCCTGGAACAGCCCTGGCTGTCCCTGTGCTGTGGGTGGCAGTGACAGCCCCAGCTGTGCTGAGGAGGAGCAGAACAGCTTAAATGCTCAGAGGCATTTTGAGCTGAAGCAGCCCGTATTTTTTGTTTCAGGCAAGCGTAGGCAAGGGAACCTCCCATGCTGGAAGCTTGATTTTTCTTCTCTTCCCAGCAGCTTCCCTCACACATGATGCACCAGCACCTGCTTCCATGGCAGCTTTGCATGGGTCAGCTGTGAAGAGCTGCAGGTAGAGGTTCCTCTCCCACAGCCTGTGCCTCCCACACCATTATAGCAGTGGCTGCCTCTGCCATCATCAATTTGTATTTTTCCACTTGTCCACATCAAATAGCAAGGCTTGAATGTTGTTACACTCCTAGCCAGGTGAGTAGCTGAGATAACGTGGTAGATCTTGTTTAGGTGGAGAATTCTTACATTTTCTTCAGATCTGGTGCCTGCAGGCTTTAAGGAAGCTGCTCAGTGGAGTGGAAAAGGATTCTCCCTACTATGGATCCCTGAGTGTGAGAGAACTCTACCTGTCAGAGGGTCCAAGAGAACAGCACATGAAATGTCTGAAATGCCATTATGACAAAAAACGATGGTAGCAGGTCAGCAGGCTAAAAGGAAAGAGGGCAAAAGAGAGGAACTTTCTTTTCTATTGAAAGTTAGGGGGACAGAAAGCGATCCAGTAATCTAGATAACTTGAAAAAGAAATGTATGATCTTCAGGCTGCCGAGATGATTAAAACAGAGGCATGAATGTTTGCCAGTGATTAAACAGACAACTTAGAAGTAACTGACAAAAGAGGGAATACAATTACAGAATAATCTATCTAGCCCTGGCAGTGCCATGATCATCATAAGCCCCCATCTGGGTAGGTGCAGGGAAGCTATTTCTAATGCTTTATGTAGCTACATAGCATAGTGTAATACTCTCAAGTGATTTTCTGTTTAGCACAGGTAATCCTGTAAAGATCTTGTCCATTTGAGCTAGTTAGGCATTAAAGGCACATTTAAAGTATGGGCCCAGTATATTAAATGACAGCTGTAATTACTGGGGGCAATTAAGATAACCTATGATAATTCAAGGTAAGATTGGTTTTATTTTTCATACTGGGGGAGGGTGGATGGAGCCTATGAAAAGATGTGATTGTAGTAACAGGAAACAAATTAAAATAAGGTCAGAAAGGTGAGATGAATTTTGTTACAACTTCTGTCTGCATTGTGAAACCAAGAAGCCTGTTGTGGTTAAAGACCTCTGGAAATAATTATGCCTTGCCTTTTTATGCTATGGTCTCTGGTCCCAGATGGCCGACTTGTCTGAGGTCTTTGATTAATACAGAAGTGGAAAGTGAAGCTTAGTTTGAAAAGAAGCACAGCAAATGAGGATGGGACTGTCACAGACCATGCCTCTATCACATGCTGTCTTCAATGGTCTGTATGCAACATCAGTTCCTTGCACAGATGAATGCTCAGTCTGGTTCCAAGTTCATTTTGCAAGCTGAATAGGATATTGTATTGATGCAGCTTCCTGAAGAACTGGCACAAACACAGAGTCGGTACATTGGTTCTGATCCCATATTTGCCTTCAAGGGTGTAAATCAAAAGCTGCTCTTTATGAGCCAGTAGAATCAGGCCAGCATGAAAGTGATGGGAGAGAAAAATGGGGTTTGCTCAGAGCAGCATGGCCACGAGCCCACTGAAACAACTCTTTTGAGCCAATGAGCAAGGCAGTAATTCACCTTTGCCAGAGTTTCTGGGTATTCCTTTGGGAGTGTGGTGTGGAGGGCTGGCACATTCCTTTTATTGATTTTATACTGTTTTTTATCATTAACTGGGTCATTTTTTTGGTTTTGCTGGAGTGGGTTTACTTACTTCTTTTGGAAGTGCACATGCAGACAATGCTTTCCAATCAAGGTTAGCTGCCTTCTTACCTTGCTTGGGGAAAACATTCATGTAAGCCTCTACAACTACATGTGGACCTAGTGACCTTACAGGTCAGTCCTCACACCTCTAAGAGGAGGAGAAAGATGCAGTTGAGCTCATTAGCATGACCTACCTGCATCCCGATCACGGCGTAGATGAAGAACAACATCACTATTAGAAGAGCCACATAGGGGAGAGCCTAGAAATGAGAAAGAAAGAGACGTGTCTCCACCGTGCCTGGCATCCTGGAAGGGCTCTGCGGCACAGACTTGGGAAAACCGGGCAGAGGCTGTAACTCACCAGGTGGCCACTAGATGCCGACACAGGCCCACACTTGCCACCCTTGTTCCCTCCCAGCCCAGCTGGGCTCTGACTCTGCTCCCTCTCTGGGACGCTGCAGCTCTGCCCCATTTGAGCTAGTCCTGCCCTTGGCTGAGTGGGGGAAGTCAGGGCACAAACAGCCCACACAGCTGCCTACAGGCAGGAGAAAACTACTGTAACTGCTATCCTTCCGTCCCGAATGGCAATGTCCACTAACTGTTATTTATTTATTTATTTTCAGGACCCAGCCTGGTGAAATAAAAAATGCAACAGCTGCCCAGACCCAACTTCAGGGTCTCTCCTTCAATGGCCGATCCCATCCTAAGTACCTAAGGCAGCCAGAGCTTTGTTCCTGGCTCAGTGTTAGGTGTCTGTGATGGTGTCTGCCATTCCCTATGTGTCAGTGATCTGCTGCTGAAGAGGAAATGCAGAGCCCTGATACACAGAGCTGCCTCATAAGGAAGAGGCCTGTGCAATCAGCAAAGTGTTGAGTGCTCTTGGTTTCCTCCATGCTAGCAGGAATCAGGACACAGCTCAGGCCCTCACAGTCTTGGGTCTTTGAGAAGGCACTTTCTACCCTGTTGCTTTTGAAATATATGGTACTCAGGCCAGAGATTTCCAGACCTCACTTCAAAGGCAACAGGCAGTAGTATTTATCCTAAAATGTCAGTACAGCTCCTGGTCAGGATTTTGAACACCTCATTTTACGGATCTACAACATTTTTCTTCTTATTATTTTTTAACATGAAATTATTTATACATTTCAAGTTTATGCTTCAATTCAGTAGGACTCAATCCTACAGGAAGAACTGAGGAATTTTCACTGACTGCCATCGGGATTTGATGAAGACCTGCAAAAGTAATCTCAAAGAGAACTGAATATTAAAACAGCTGTAAGTTAAACCTTTGAAAAATGTCTGTCAGTGTCCAGATGGGCGTAACCTTATCAGTTCCATCTTTCACATGGAGCTTGGAAGAACGTCTTCCCACCTGGCCCTTAACCTTTTTCCATGTTTTTCTGCTCAGCCCACTGACGCACCTTCCCTCCCATCTCTGCCCATTACTCCCCATGGGAATTCCCCATCTCCCATATTCCCCTCCCCTGGCTCTGTCCTCCTCCAGCTCTGTCTTTCCCTGCATTTACCACTTTGTCCTTCTGCTTCCCACGGCCTCGCCTTGCCCTCAGCACCCCTCTCGCTTCCTACTCCTCCCACCCACCAGCCTGCTCTCTGCTGCTCTCTCTCCTGCGGAAACCCCGCTGTGCATTTTCCCACCAGCTCTCCTCTGACCAGTGTCCTGGGCTCTATATAAGGCATCATACGCCCAGCGTGCACCGTGGTCATGATGGGATCTGAACTCTTGCATGAGTTCGCTGCTTTTGAGGCTGCCCTGTGTGAACAACAACACTTCCTGGAAGCATGTGGGGACACGGGGAAGAGCTTGTGCCAGACAAAATCTGCAGGGATCCCAGATTGTGGCGGTGGGAGTGGCTGAGCTGGGAGCTCTGCGCTGGGCCTATTCTTAGCTATAAAGTAGTTGCAAGAGGAGGAGCTCCAAGCAGAGAATACTATGTTATAAACAGCTAAGAGCTTTAAAGGAGAAAGAAACTTGCTCAGTGGGTGTTTCGGTTTTTTTTTCTTCTTTTTTTTTTTTTTCCCCCTGCTATGGAAGATACCTCCCCTGATACTTTCTCCCATCACCCTTCAACCCTGTCTAAAAGTGACTCTCCAGTCACAGAGGTCTGAAGGTCACTGAAGCACCAGGCACTCCCTTTCCCATCCACGTCATCCTCTCCAGCCGAGAGCCCTGGCACACTGAGCTCATGGTAAGAGCAAGCTGGAGGAGCTTGGAGGCAAGGGGCGGGGGACCAGGAACTGCAAAAGTGTGACTGTTGCATCCATCAGGGACACTGAGTGGTGCCAAGGGAACCTCATTCCTGTGCATGCAGACAAAATGGCTCCCACTGCAGTAGCTCAAGTAATAACCTGATGCTTTCTCCAGCTTCGCCCCAACTATCAGACAGGTTGTGCTGGCCCACTACCTCCTTATCAAGCACCCACAAAAGGCAGGAACTTGCTTAATCTTTGACAAATGTTTTTCTATGTTAGATTAGAGTCTGTGTTGGAAGCTTTTTTTCTAGCAATAAGCTCTCTCTTGGTGTTTGTTTCACCACCAGGGGTGACAATTCTTAACCTGTCTGGTCTCCTTTGCCTCCACTATCTCCTCTGGTACTTCACCTACCACTGACATGCACCTGTCTACAGGGTGAAAGCATCAGTGATCCAATAACTTGTCACTGTTACCAAGGCCAAAGGTTTAGGGCTGAAAAGGTGAAATTCTTTGTGGATGAAAGCATGGGGCCCACACCCCTAATATTCACTGGAATCCTCAAAACAAGGCTCAAGGGAAATTTAATTGAGACCCTTGCCTTCCCCTGTGAGTTCCACTTAAAACAAGTTATAAAATACAGCCAAAATTGGGGGGGAGGGGAAAAAAAAAAAAGAAAGTAAAAATAAAACAAAACGGTTTCAGGCAGTAATTGAGTTGAAGAGAACCATCAAGGAGGTTCAGGAGGGTCTCAAGCAATTACTCATGCTTTAAAGATGAAACTCATACCCAGGCAGCCATCCACTGTGATCTCCTTTTGCCTGAGGCTCCTTTGTGCTGCATGCTGCCTGTGTGTGCTGCTCTGCTGAGCATTCTTTGGCTTAGGCAGTGGGGTGAAACTCATCCTGTGGGGCAGCCAAGGGGAGAAAAACAGAAGGGCTATGACCTATAGAAACAAGTGAAGGGATACCTGGAAGGATTTGATGAAGGTCCAAAGCAGTGTCCGGATGCCCTCCCCTCGGCTCAGGAGCTTCACAAGACGCATCACACGGAAGAGTCGGAAGAAGGTGATTGAGATGCGAGAGTTTTCCTCTGCGTTCTGGAAGCCATTGTCACAAGGCAGGAGTTACAACAGCACGAGAGAAACAAGGGCCCTGGGCCACAGAGCACGCTATGCTGAGAGCTCACTGCACTGTTCCTTATCCTGGTAATGCTCCCTGGGCTTGCAGTGACCCTGCACACCATGGATGGGCCTTCTCTCCCATGGCGGTGAGGCTATCTACGAGGCTTCCTAGGCCATCAGAATCTCCTTTCAGCTTGCCTGGACTTTGAGGATCAGGGTCTGATGATGCTCCCCTCATTACATTCCCTCTAACAGTGCCAGGATGCAATGCTCCCTGCTATTTTACAGGAGACGAGAGATACTTCTTCTATGGACCTGTCTCAGATGGTTGATCCCAGTGAGCCCCTCAGTCAGCATCTCTAGACACCGGCCACGTGCCACTTGCTCTGCTGGGAAACAGCAGGTCCCAGGTCTGCTCTGATATCCAGAACGGGATGCTGGCACTACGTGTACCAATGGTGGCCCTGCTGCGGCCATGCTGCTGGGGCTGAGCTGCACTCGCTGCTCTGCATTTGGGCCTTGTGCATTTCTCATGACCCTGTTGTACTTCCCACAGTCTGCGATCTGCCTTTTTGCTTTCTTCCTTTTTTTTTTTTTAATGTTTTATTTTGGCTTCTCTGCTACTGTTCAAGCGTGCAGTGTTTTTAAATAGCCTTTTTTTTTTTTTTTTTTTCTCACAGCATCTGCTTTGTCCCTAAGCATTTTCCCCTGGGCCTGTAACCGACTCTGACATTCCTAAGACTTCACACATGTGAAGGCAATCTCCTTCTGACTGCCCAGATGCCAGCAGGCTCACCTGCGGAGGCCCTGCTGCCTAGCACAAGGCACAGCAATGCAATGTTTCCCAGCTCATTAACTCCCTAAAATACTGCACGCAGACTGCAGAGCTCCTGGTTTCCACTAGAAGCACTGTGGGAATATAGTCTTCTGTCACATACAGAGATAACACTGTCACCCTGCCACCTGGCTTGCAATGAAGGGCTCAGAGACCCCTGTTCTGTCCACACCTATCCTGCAAAGTTGGAGTCGAAACACCAAAAGAGCAACATTTTGGAGGAAGAAACAGTGCAGATCACCCTCGCTGTTAACTACTCACCACTGTGTAAACCAAGAGAGAACAGACCCTTGGGATTTCCTGTCACAGGGCAGCAAAAGCTGCAGCTGTCTCTATTTCTGATAAAACCTGAGGCACAGAAACCTCTCGTAAATGCATTTCTGGGATTAAAACTCCAGACGTGAAGATGAAGATGCTGTGAGCATCTTCTGTTTCCCACCTGGGACATGCTGGTTTGTGTTTGGCTTCATCCACCTGGCTGCCTCTCAGCCCTGTCTGCTGCTGTGTGCCTGCAGTGCCTCAGAACTGCAGTACAGCTGCAGTCTGTCTGTCTATCCATGTGAATCACCAATGGGTATTTTGGGCAGCCTCCTCCAGTCTGCAGCAAAGGCTGATCCTGGCTGCCCACACAGTAGCATGGTGAAAAAGATGGGGGGGAATAGGCTGTGCCATGGAAATGGCTGATTGCTCCCTAAATCTCACCATTCCTGTGTTCTGACTTGAGCAACAGCCTGGGGGCTTCAGTGAATTGGAGGGAATGGCTCTGAGGTGAAGGAGGGAATATAGCTGTCAAGAAATCAAAAATCTTGGCATTGAATGACTTCAGCACTACAGTCCCGGAGGGCTAGCTGTAGGGTTGTGTACATCCCCCAGTCCTACAGAAGCCCTATGGTCTCCTTTTCACTTTCCCTAAGGAGCTAAATTCCAGTACCACCTAAGAAGAATTGAGGTTTAAATTCCAAAGTAGTGTGGACATCACGACTGCTGTGGTTGTGACAAAAAAAGAAAGTTTTTCTCATCCTAACTGCTGCTGCTGCTCCTTCTGGGCTTAGCTCTTTGGATGGCAGCATGATAGGACATGGGTCTAGACAGACACTGCTTTGTCTTGTTGAGAGGAGACAGGGGATGAAAGCAGACAACTGTCCCTGCCCTCCTTAGGTCCCAAGGTTGAGAAGATCTAAAAAGTGGGCAGCGTGGAATAAACACAGAAGAACTTTATGGTAAGGGTGAGAGAGCACTGGAAACAGGCTGCCCAGAGAGGTTGTGGAGTCTCCTTCTATGGAGATATTCCAGACCCATCTGGACCCCTACCTGTGCAACCTATCGTAGGGCACTGCTTTAGGAAGGGGTTGGACTCAATGATCGCTTGAGTACCTTCCAACCCTCCAATTCTGTGATTCTGTGAAATTCGTCCCTGACACAGATCTCTGTAACTCAGTGACATCGAAGCACTCAGCCAAAATTAATCAGTGATGCCTCAGGAGATTGAGGCCATTTTGAAACAAGGTGGCTGCACATTAACGTGTAAGTGTCTGAGAAGACTTGCTTACTCTTTCCTAGCAGCCATCCAGACTTTTGAAGGCACATCTTTGTCAGAGGAGGAAAGTACTCCAGAGTGGCAATCGCAGAATGGAGTCACTGAAGCTCTGCTGGTGCACTGTAGGAACTTCCTTGTACACCAAAGCAGTACGATTTATGTGCACCATTGCATGGTTATAGTACATACTATACACTCATATGTTACAGCAGCAACACCTCACCAAAGAGGAGCTTCAGAATCTCACTCCTTTTCCAGTCTGTAAAATTGGACATGAAATCTCATTGCAAAGTCATCACGTTGGTAGTGATGTAGTTCTTGGCTAACAAGAAATCTGAACAGGTCGTGTTCTCTCTTAGTGATTCATTAGAAGGCAGAACGACAGTTAACTTGACCAAAGGAAAGCTCAGGATGCACAAGAAATACACATGTGCAGCATATTCACAGCTCATGTGAACACCAGACTCACACCAATACACAACATGGCAGCTTCATGCACAAATAACTAGGCTGGGCTTGGAGAGAGAACTTGTGATCAGGGGAAAGAGAATAAAGGAGTGTGTTAGAAAGAGTGTCACAGAAGCTAGGAGGGTGGTCTGTATTTTCGGTCTTACCATAGAGGAAGAGCATTGGGTATTTTCAGCTGGCTTTAAAGAAAGGCAGACAGAAATAAGCTGTAATAAGTCTTCAATCAAGAGCCCTAGTAAACTAGGTCTTGGCTAACAGGAGCAACAAAATGGCAGAAAGGGCAAAAAGGAGTGTGAAAGTAATGCACAAGAGGCTGGGCTCATTCCTTAGGATGTCCCGGATCAAAGCTGGCCACGGCAGAAGTAGGTACAACTCCCATTGAATTCAACAATGTGAGCTGCATCCACTAACACCACATGTAAATTTGACCTGTTGTTTCCTCAGTGCTAGACATCCCAGAATCCAGGCAAGTGAGGTATAATGTTAAAATGTTTCTTGCATCACCGCAGCCAAGTTGGGTACAAGACTAGATTCAGTTCCTCAGCCCAGATCCAGCAATGACTGCATAGGGAGCAGCCAGCTTCTAGTGCATCAGTCTAACTAAATCCACAACATCCCAATGCTAAAGCAAAGTTCTCTATTTATATACCCCCATTTCCCTACACATAGTTCTGGATGATTATATTGTTCTTACTAAGAAAATGTCTGGGACAGTGCAATCAGTTCTTGTCAACCCTAAATGCCTACTGCCAGCTGATTAGAAAAGCAGATTAGTAAGGCTGGTTAGCTTGCTCTACCCTTCACCCACCTCAGCAAAGCTGCAGCACCCATTGGATGCATTGTTTGAGGCCAAGCTCAGCTGAGCTGAGCCCCAGTCCTCCCTGGAAGAGTGTAGTTGCTGCAAACACACTTTCTGACACTTCTTGATTAACTCCTGGGGCCATTTCCAATACTGAAAGCAATTCTAAAAAACACTCAAGGCAGCAAATACCCTTACGTGTAAGAAGCAGAATTAAAAATTAAATAAAGGCAATGTTATCAGAAATCCTTTGGTGCAATGGCAGTATAACCCTCCAGACTCCAATCTCTGCCCATATGCTCCATGTCAAGCCTGTCTTACATTGCTTCCTTTAACTATGCTACCAAAACTGAAACTGATGGACCTTCTCTGCCAATGGCAAAATTCACTTCTAGTGCCAAATCAGTGTGCTTCTGCTCTCCAAGGGCACTGTACCAACAAAACTGTCACTGTATTACCTAAATAAACTCTGTATTTTGGATGCTTAGACAATTTGGTGTTATAGGCAAATAAGGTGAATTAAAAAGCCAAGCTATATCTGATCATGCAATATTCTTTTGGGTTAACTCATTGGTTTGGTAGGGACAGCTTTCATTGTTTTTCTCCTCCTCTTTCACGTTTGCTTGTGTTTTCATATCACATATACAGGCAAATGTTGGCTTGAATGCCAAATAAGGGAGAACTGCCCATGGGAATGTTTCTTACAGCCCAGGCAGAGATTTTGATTTTGTGTTGCTGGGCAAATCTCTCCTTTCCAGCAGTGCTTTTCTCTGTACCACCCTCTTTCCTCCTATCAGTTTTGCAAATAATCTTTTCTAACAACAGGAGCTTTATTCTGCAAGTTACTGCTTTTCTGGTAGAAGGTACAAAGCTCCTCCAAACTGGTGAAGGAAGTAAAAAAATTTTCAGAACCTTTCAGGATTTTCCATCCTTCCTAGCTGACAGTGGCAGTGTATCTCTGACTGTCTGTCTGAAGAAGCCTTGTAAGTTACTGTGGAATAATGTAACTTCATTGTCAGTTTGATATTTTCAGTGCTTCATCAGGAAGTGAGGAAAATAGTTATGTAACAGTAAAAAATCTGTATAAAAAAGGATATGACTGTAACAAGCTAAGATGGTACTGTTGATATGGGATGCTCGACTTAGAGGAAGCTGGCAACATGTTGGAGAACTAGGAACCAGAGGCTCTGAGTATCCATGTCACTAAGTTTGACTTACTCCTTTTTTATTCCCTTAAGTAACTGGCCTATGCTTTAAGATGGAGTCAAATATGGAACATAGTGTATCCCTACCTACAATAAGTGCTCCAAAGCAGCTCAGGAAAGTTTCCATTAATGCTGGCAGGTGATACCTGTACAAACTAGCAAAATGGGTTGAGGCTCTCGATATGCTTGTACTCTATGGTATTTTGTGCTTAGGTATATAGGGGCAGAATCAATCCTCAGCTTGAGAGGGGAGACAAATGCTACCATTTGCCATGGATGCCAAAGAATCACCACATGGACCTGAGCAGGGATACCTGAGAACCTGTTACTGTAACTTTTAAAGTTTGGCCATTCCTAATGATAATGCAGAAAGCCATCACTAGATTCTCTGAGAATCGGTAACCTTGCAAATGATGAGAGCACGCCAATTTAAGGACAAAGACAAGCACCTGGCACCTGAGAATGAAGGATGGAAACATGATGATAGGTACTTGGAATTAAAGTCAGTGTTGAATGCCCAGTTAAAGCAGACAAGATTTTATTTCTGCGTATCTCAGAACAATGTACTACAGCAAATCTTCAGCTGTTTATTATCTTTGAAGGAGGTTTTGGATAAGCAACACCATGTAACAAAAAGCAGCCTTGGCTGAACTCTTTTGAAGTCATCTCTTCCTCTGCTTAAGGTCTAACATGCAAAGGAACTATTCTACCTCGCTTTTGCCATTTGGGGGACAAGTACTATGCACGTAACTGAATCAAAAAGGGAAACAACAATAACAGTGAGATTAACCAAGAGATGATGTTCTGAGCAACTTCCATCACAGAGAAAAGAGACCTCAAGTATAAGTCACAAGCAAGTCCAGAGACACAGCCAAGAGTGATACAAAAAGGAATCTGCAGGTTAAGGGGGGCAAGAGATACATCTAAGGCAGGATACTTCCATGTAAAGGCACTCAATGGGGATGAATGCACTGAGCTGATTGGGCCATTCCTTTTATTATTATTTAGATTTATTCTTGATGTTAACATATTTTAAAAGGTAGCAGATGTCAAGGAGCAGAAAAGGTCAAAAAATAGAGAGGCAGGTCCTAGAAGTCAACATAAAGATTCACTAGGATAAAGACGGAGATCCCTGAAACATGTCTGGAAAACTCCTCAGAATTTAGCTGCCCACATGTATGTTATTTTTACCATGTTTAGTATGTGTCAGCACACACGGAAACACTGCTTGAGCTGCTGCCCACCCATATACATCCTTAAAGCCTCTACGAGCCCCAAAATAAAAGGCACAGCTTGTACCCATTATGATTCAAGATCCCAGGTAAGAAGGTTCCCAGGAAGGAAGGCATGTGTACTCAACAGAGAGATACTTAAAATCTTAGAGGACACAGCTCAGAATATGGTAACTGTTCTGTCTTCCTGCCAGTCCTGCTCTCTGGTTAACCAGTACTGCTCCACCTAGCTGGGTGGGAGTGGGCCAGAATCTCCTGAACATACATGCTGACTCACATTTGAGTCATATCTGATCATGCCACCAAGTTAAGGAAATATTGCTGGAGGAATATGTTTAGGGGCGTTCCAGATGCTGAATCCAACACGCTTCGTAAATTAAGAGAGGATAAAATTTGCATTCTGGGAGAACCAGTTTCAGTGTTTTAAGGGCAATGTATAACAGTCAATACTGTACTACAAAATGCTGCCCATCTTGAAATTCTGAAAGTTTTGGAGAGAGAATGACTTGGCCCTAAAGAGCTGTAAGAACAGAGGCCAAAATATGAGCAAGAAGACTTTATACCATCACAGTAGTATTGAAGACCCTTGAAAGAGCCCTGGCTTAGAATATTTTCTGATACACAGTGACTTAGAAGAAAATAATAAGGCGAGCTAATAAATTCAAATCAAAATTTCAGTAGAAAAATCCTAAGAAGAGGCATCAATCCCTCCTTGTCCCTGTGGAACATTAGAGATAGAGGACCACTTTGAGAAGTTTGAGCTACCTGGTTCTTTTTGGCTGGTTTTCTGACAACTACAAGGGAAAACTACATCAGAAAAAATAGCACCTAGAAACAGGGGAACTCCATTAGGATCATGCATCATATAGTGAATTAGTAAATCCAAGGAGGCTCCGTAACTGCTGGGCAGTACTTATAGAAGTCTGATTATTGCTGGAATGATAGCACGGGCAGGTGGCATTCCCATTACTTAGCCATTTTTTATACTACAGGATACACTGAAGCTCTAATCCGTGTTAGGAAGTCCAAGCTGAGTTTCTCCCTGCCTTTGAGAAGCAAAACTTTTTACTTTCCAGCAAGCCATGTTCTGTTTGTAGGAAGGAAGCTGGTTTTGTAATCCTTTGCAAGGCAGAATCCAGCCTGGCTTGATAGGAAGAACTGGTAATCAGCTTAATGCACACAGTTATTGGTGCTTTGTTAGGTAGAGCTGTCTCAGTTAACACAATGCTGCATTGGCCACATTTCTAATTTTGCCTGGCAGCCTTAGTTTTGAAGAGAGGAGAGGAAATCCGAGACTGTAGCACCGTGACATGATTGCATCTTGGTATTTCTCACAAAATCAAACTGGTCAGGTACTTATGTTACCTTATGTGACTAAGAATCACTAATGGGATTTTTCCACTGAGGAGAACATAGCTTGTGTATGAAGCTCTTAAGAGACCACTCGCAGTAGTTGGTTGCTAGTGATGAATGTCCGCTGGTTCTTTGATTGCTGTTGATGATCAGAGAATGAAAAGTTACCCACGAAGATGCCATATCTGCTGGAAACTTGTCCACTGGTTCTCCCATGAAGAAGGGGGTGATAAATCACCACTTGCTTTTTATTACTTATTCCAGGAAGGATGCCTCTGAGAATCTGCAGAGTTCACCTGAGCTGGCAGCAGTGCTGTGTAATTAATTTGCAGCTCTAGAATATTGGTCCTCTTGAGCTCAAGGCTTGTTTGAAGTCCTCCAAGAGTGTGGTCTACTTCAGCCACACTGCATCTGTGGCATTCTTAGGCACAAAATGATGGTGGAAAGAGACATTCTGAGCAAATTACCTCACCATACAAATATAATTAAGATTCAGAAGGGAATTAAATTAAAAGTATGTTCATTAGGAATACCAGGTGGGCAAACAGTGCTTTGATTTTGTTGCTAAAGAGGGGGAGAAAGAACGGAAGGATTATTTCAGCTTTTTGGCCACTTTAATCTTGACTGGCTGTCAAGATTAGGGCACAAATAAGGCAGCTGCAAGCCAATAGCACTACTGTTCTGGAGATGTTTATTTCACAAGTGGGTCACTCACCAGCTGAGACGTGGTCTAAGATGACACAAGCTTCAGAAAGACCAAGAATTTACTAGGCTATAGGAGAAGGAGAGATCCAGAATTTATCAGTGCCACGGAGATGTGATTGGAGGCCATGCCACTGGAGTTTCTCTTGTGTCTGTAGTGTAAAAAGCTGAAAGACCTGAGGAAGATGAGTAACACGTGTCCTTGTGCAGGGAGAGGAAAAGTCAGGGTTCGAAATTAGCCTGGCTGCTGGCAAGTGATAGCCTGCCATGACACCGAGGAGTTACCACAACCCCCTCCAGAGTCATCTCTCTGCCACTGCTGTGTGTGGTTTTAATCATAAATACTCCAGAGATAATCCACCTGCCACCAAAGTCTGTCAAGTTATGATAAGACCTGGCAGAAATGTATCTGCTATTTCTCTGACAGTGAGTATTACTGGATTGCAGATGGCATAATTTTCAATTCCTACAACCTTACAGCAAAATCAAATTATTAGCAGGATTTTTTTTTTTTTTTTAAAGCCAGGCAAGCTGTTCAAATGCTGTATTCTTTCATTAAGTGCACATTTCTTCGAGAATTTGTGGGAATATTACGAGTTAAACTAGCCAGAGTTATTTTCTTTGCTACAAGAGCATTTTCTATCAGAAGAACGCTGAAATATCCTGCAGAAACATGGCAGTGTTGAAAAATACATTTCAGAAATGTTAGTGAAGTTAAAATCTGACATTTTACCCTTGCACATATCAATACGAGTTTTCGTGTCAATTAGAGTTACTGTTTCAATTAGAGATGTTATGTAACTATGAAAAAAAACAGTCTGCTTGGGTGAAGCAGTGGAGATTTTTGGGATCATTTCCACATGCTGAGATGTGGTTTTAGCATCTGTTAGAAAAGAGCACCACCCTACAGGAGAACAGGGAGTCAGCGCATATGATGCTGCTTTTACTGGGGCAAATGGTGAACAGCTTGCTGATTTCCTTGGGAAGAACGATGTATCAGGCTAATCCTCCAGCAGCCCTGCAGAAAATCTCCTGCCCTGGGCAACTACATTTTTATTTAGTGCAGTACGAGGAGCTGCCATTACCTGCCAGCACTATGCATGTCAATTCACATGCAGTGCTAGCACATACAAATGCAAGATATATATATTTATGTATCACATAAATTCCATACAATCTCAGATCTCAGGCTAAGTATTAGCATTGCTGTATTGCCTATTCCAAAACCAGTTAATAGTGTCGAGGAAACTTTTACAGCAAGTGCGTTTTCCAGCTGCTTTTTCCCCTTTATTTCCTATGTGTTCTAAGATTTTGAAATTCTAGAGCTCGCTCTACTAATTAGCTTCAAATATGCAAATCATACCAATTTGAATAGGTTATTAATTAATTTCATATATATATCCATGAAATTGTGAGACAGTTATCTTACAGTTTCAAACGCTGAAGGTAAATATAAGGGAAGTCAATTGCTGTAATTTGGCTATGCAAATTACCTTAGATTGACAATTACTGGGCAGTTAATGAAAGAATCCCTTTATATACAGCTGAAAGCTCTGTTTTTTTCATGACTTTCAGAGGAAAAGCAGAACAATTGGTAAAGTATATCCATGCAAATTGTTCATAATTTTCAGGATGTTTTAATAATCCTTCTCATTAGCTCTGGGTAAATGATGAGTTCAAGTCTTATGGTAATCAGACTTGGGGTGTTCCTATGAAACAAGAAGATATTAAACACTCAGAGATGCAGCACTCATCTTCAGGTACAAGTACAGGACTTGAAGAAGCAGGTGCAACTTGCCTATGTTTTGTTATTTGTATTTTGTGTTACAGGTAGGCAAACAAAGCCCTAGAACAACTAGAAATGAAGGCTCCGAAGATAAACTAAGTCATAAAAATAAATGTTGAAAGGCCAGTTGTATGCAGAAACTTACAGTTTTAAAGGTGGAGTAATTTAAAAGATTTTCTACTCTGAGTGTCAGCTGAGGAGAGGTTTTAATTGATTTGAACATCTCCGCCTGATTCCATATTTGATAGAGTGGACTTTTTCCATTCCAGTTCCCTTCTCACTTGCCCCATTCCTGGTCCACAGGACAAACATTCTAACAGGAGGTAATGAAGTTATCCCAGCCCAGAGCAGACTGATGACTCTGGGAGCCACTGAGCAAGACTGGAACAGACAAAAAGTGAGAACAGAGAGTTCCCAGGTCTCCAGATTTCCTCTGCTCAGTTACCATCCATGCCAATTGTCTCCTCACTGCTGTTTCTAAATAGTCCAGCAGGTCTCACTATCTTTTCCAGATAAAAACTTAACATGGTTTTTAAGCACCCAATTCAGCAGTGTATTTAGCATTCTGATGGAAAAGACAGACTTCTTCTCCTCCGTTTCTTTAGGAAGATTTACATTATCTCTTACGCTGGTCATTCTGCTTTTTCTCTCTCTTCTTTTTTTCTTTTCTTCTTTTTTTCTTCTTCTTTTCTTTCTAGTGTCTGGGATGGAGTGAGGGGAATCTGTGAGGTAATCCAAATGGAGCACAGCCTGGTTCTGGTTTTGACTCATTCCTGAAGACTGTTCTTTTCATCTCCAGGTTCTCCCATTCCAAACACCTAAACAGATTCATCATCTTGGCTTCTTATTTTAATATTATTTTGAAAACGCAGCTGCTTTAGAGGGCTACAAATAGAGAGTGAACCTCTGACATGACTTGTCTGTTAAGGTTCTTGTTTACTAAGACCATACCACTGATTGGACAAAGGAGAATGATTTTAAGCTAAAAGAGGGGAGATTTGGATTAGATATTAGGAGGAAGTTCTTTACTCAAAGGGCAGTGAGGCTCTGGCACAGCTGCCCAGAGAAGCTGTGGGTGCCCCATCACTGGGCTTTTCAAGGCCAGGCTGAATGGGGCCATGGGCAGCCTGAGCTGCTGGGTGGCAGCCCACAGCTGGGTGGGCTTTGAGGTCCCTTCCAACCCAAACCGTTTTGTAATTCTGTAATTTTGGTCTTGAAACGAAACAGAAAGAGGATGTTCAAAACATTCATCTCAGTCTTGGTTGCTTTAAAGCGATGCTGCTGTGTGCTGTACAAGGTGCAGCCTTTTCCATTCCTCATGCCATCCTGCAGCCTGTCTTGGAAAGGGTAATAGCAGTAAAGCTCCTCTCTAAGATGACTTTCCTGAGGAGCTTTCCTTGTCTCCAATATCCTGTAATACTCCATTGCACTGAGAGGATGTGTATCATCCCCTGGCTTCATATTACCTGGAGGCTGCTGATTTCATAAACAAAGCAGATTCCTAGAAGCAAGTCCATCCTCTGTCGTGGCTATACTTGTCTTCAATGTGCTCAACATTTGAGCCCCTTCTTCTACAGCTACTTGTTAATTATTTATTAATTAGCTGATAGGATCACATGGTGTGGGAAGGGGATAAAGAAGAAGAAATAATAAAGAACAGAATGAAACTTGGTGCCCTCTGCATGTTGGTGCCACTGGGTTTCTCTGGGCAGCCTCACGTGCACATGGCAGAAAGGAGTAAACTTCTGGATTTTGTAGGGCTCCATCTGTCCAGAGGTTTGCTGTGAGTTCAATACGAATGGTTTACAGAGATGCAGCGAATCCAGTAAAGTGCACATTTGCAACTCCTGTGCAACTAACAGAGAATTACACCAGTGGTGTTACAGGTCAGAAGCAGGCCCGTGGTTTGCTGTAAAATCCAGTCTTTAGTCTGGCAACTCTTCCAGGCACAAAGGGAGCCAAAGGGAGACTAGATCATGTTTTCCCAAGGAGGAAGGCAGGCAGCCTACCAGCTCAAAGACTGCACTGTTGCCAGGATCCTTCCTTTGGCAAGCCCAAAGGCTCTTGGGCAGGGTGAAGATGAATTAACCAAGTTATGCTTTGATGAAGGTTAAAGAAACTGCACATCTCATTGACACCAGGAGAAAAAAACACCTACTTTTCTTCAAATGCAGCAGGACTTTGCTTTGCAAGTGACAGTGGATACAGATGGAAGAGAAGACCCTGTTACTTTTAAGTAATGGATCTTTGCTCAAGAGAGGCTAGCCAGAGACACCAGCAGCCCAAAAGAGAGAGTTTACAATGGACCATTTTCATTTAAGATTTGTATCAGTAAGGATTTCATTCATATGCTGTGAATTCATTGCTTTTTCAATTAGAAAGTTATTTAATGTTGACGCACAACATGAAGTTTCCTAGAAAAGAAGTGCTTTCTGATGCACACTCGATCTCTGTCTGTTAATATGGGAATCATTCTGGGATTCCAATTCCAATCTCCAGCATTATCGAAGCATGTTAGACATGGTCATATGGAGAGTGCAGCTACCTGTTACAAAACTACTGAGCAATATTTTTTTGCTCTGCACCTCTTTCCTAGAAAAGATGATTATGGATTTGATGAATTTGTCAGTTAAAAAAATTTTTAAAAATGGCAGGGATAGTTTGGATGAAAGATAATTCCCACTGGGTATGATTTACTGTGCCCAGACTGGGCAAACAGATGAGGCAAAATCCCCAGCTCCAAATATCAATTTATTTTATCGTCTTTCTACTAACAAGTGTTTCTTTACTGCCAAGGCATCTTTGCCTTCTTGTCCGTTCAGCTTAAGAAAAGAAGTCGCTTGATGTGGCATTGGGCAAAGCAGATTTTCTCCTAGTCTGCAGCCAGGCATCTCCTATTTTAAAAGTGGATTTTGAGACAGAAGATGAGGATGGGACCAGCTGGGATGTCCCATTGTTCTGCAACATGGCCAGCTGTAGTAGCAATTAGAACCAGACCCACAATCTTGGCTATCAATCATCAGTTGACCATAAGAAGCAATCTATTGTGTCTACAGCTAGGTCATCTGGATGCAGCTGGGAATGGGTCCTACTTAGCAGGTGTCTAGGAAGATACATCAAGCAGAAGTCATTTTCTTGGCATCTTGTGCCAGACAGTTCCTGTGAAGAGAGTGGTGTGGGATCTGTGTAGACACTATATTGCCTACATTAAAAAGAGTAAAATTAGTTGCATTTACCTTTGATTAAAAATCTGTCTGAGAGGTCATATTCTCCTGCCTATCAGCAAAAAAACACATTGAGGGATTAATATAATGGGAACCTCAAAAACTGCTGTTGATCTGTACACTATGGTGTGCAGAACGGTACACTTCACCGTGCTGAACTGCTGCTGAGTGCCTGGCACAAAAACGCCACAAAGGCTTCAGCCTTTCTCCTGGGCTGATGGAATCTTGGCTGAGGAAAGAAAGGGAAAATCACTGACAGAGTAGGTGGAGGTTGCTGCCTTGCTGAACATTAATCCCAGTGCTCCTGAGAATGGAAAGCATGATCCCTGCTACTCAAGATTTTAGTAAAATTTGGGGGAAGAAGCTAGGGGTAAGAAGATAGGGAGGAAGAGAAATTTAAAAAGGAAGACATGTAAAATAGTTGTCTTTTTATTTTTTCCCCTTCTCTATCACCTTTGCTGTCTTCATTGCAACTGGCAGCGCAATCTGGAACCAGTTAGCAGATCTCTAACTACGCATAATAGTAAGAGATGGTGCATACAATGAGGTCTTGGAGAACTGATGCTAAAATCTCTGGTAATTTGGAAGAACACCAGAAGCTTTTACAATGTACCTGAATGAATGAAATACAGGGAACTGCTTTATTCCTTCGATCTGAATATTCAGAATAGCAGTGCTGGAAAATTCCTTAAGCGTTCTAGGCAAAATTGGTCTTACAAAAAGGAGAATTAAATGCCAGAAAGCATCTTTCCTGGCTTCAAGGACCAGCCTTAGATGACAGAGCTAGCTGGATCTGAACTCAGCTGAGCACTCTTCTGAAATTCTAGTTTTTGGTGCTTGGGAAGCTATCACTAAGTAATATTAATTTGCTCAGAGATGATTTAAGGAGTCAGAGCTTTTCTATGGATTCATAGAAAGATACTCTATTGGAGTTTAGGGAAAGTTACAAGAAACTTTTTCTAGCCAACAGAAATGACTTATCCTGGCTGGGAAGCCAATGGAAAATATAATCAGCTTGGGGCAGTTTTAATGTTATTTTCTCTTGAACATTTTAACTGCCTTTGAAGAAAAATGCATTGGCATTAAAAAGAAAATGTAAGTGTATTTGTATTGCAACTGCTGATACAAGAATACTGTAGCTTTTTTTTTAACGTGATACACAGAAAAAGGAGAAGAAAACTGGATGTGGCTTTTTAAAGAACCCTTTGTACTTAAACACATGTGCCACACACCTATGTCACCAGTGAACCAGTTCAGGACAAGGCCTGTAGTACTCTGTGTTCTCACTATTAGCCATTGAAACAATAATTGTAGTCAAATATGAAATGGTGACTCTTTCCCTAAAAGACTTAAAATGTACAGAGGTGTTGGGTAGGTCAAAACCAGCAGGAATTAAAAGCAACACCCCACTTCCCAGTCCAGTCCCTGAGTTTTGAAGTGAGCTCTGAATGTTTTTACCCAGGAGGACTCCAGGCAGGATTGTACAGCTTATAAGGCTTACAGCTATAGGGCTATCTAACTTCCTTTTGACTGCTTTTATATTTAGGTTACAAGAATATGTTCTCCTGGGTTTTTTTATCTTCTGTTTCTCATATTTTAATTAACCAGCATGTGTGTGGTTAAATTTACATGGTAAGACACATATTGTTTTTATGTTGTTCTAAAATCTCTTGTTTTTATGCTGCTCTGAAATCTCTCCTACATTAAAATACACTTGGATAATTCCAAGCACTTGAAGTAATGTTTAAACCAACCAGAAGTCTTGTGGTAACTGCAATACTGAGGTGTTTCCTCAAATCTAGGTGGTATGGAGAGTCTGTCAACGGGGAAACAACATACTTTGTTCCTACAGTGTATTGCTAAGATTGTTAATCACCAGCAACAGCTCAAGTAGGTAAATGAGGAAGTAGTCATTGGCATTCACTACTCCCTTTTCTGCAAAAAAAAAAAAACAACCCACATTTTTTTCTATTTGCCCATATTTCATATATATATATATATATATATGTATATATTAGTTTTTTCAACAGATAATCTGTCCCATTGCCAAAAGCACTTCTTTGAATGGGCAAATCTTACTTCAGCCCCTGGAAATGCATTCAGAATACCAACATTTCTTAAGCCAAAAGAGAAAAAAAATAAAGAAGAGGCCCCATCTTCATGACAAAAAAATACACAAACAAAACCAAAACACCCCTGTTCAAACATGGTTGTGCTCAGATAGTCTTACCGTACTTCCTTCTCACCAATATGTGCTAGAATTGTTGGTTAAATGTGGAAGGTGGTCAAATTTGAATTGATCTGAGCCTAATTTGGGGAAGAGCTGAGGGCAGCTTTGCTGAAGATCACCAAAGGCAAAATAAAGCTCCATATACCACTGCTACAGGTCACAACCATGCTTCAACGTGGCTTCTTGCATAGGGAATCTGTGGTGTGTTACCTGGGTTATTCTAGTGATAAAAACACTACCAGGCATTAAAAAAGGCAAACTCCATACCCCCCACCCCCCAACAATTTCATCAGTGGTTTTTCCAAAAAGAAAACAAGTCACATATACGTACATATACACACACACAGGGATAGCTCAGGACTACATACAACTTCTAGGATGGCAGCAGTAGGGGTATGACAACACGAATGTCAAAAGAAGCCATTGTGCTTCTCCAGCCCTTTGCTACATCATTTGGAGGCCTCTGCTACCCAGGTGGCATTTGAGAAAGAGAGATGGGAGGGGAGGGGGAAGGAGGTCTTTTCTGCCTTTTCCTGGAGGGTTGGGCAGACGAACTTGCAAGTTCCAGGAACCGCAAAGGTTTGTGTGACTGGTGGCAGCTGATGGCCAAAATTTGAGCAGCAAAGGGCGTGGAAGCAAAGAGAACCAGACAGGCAGAGACAGAGAGACAGACAGACAGACGCAGCGACAGAGATGAGTGCCAGTCCCAACTGAGGTGCAGGCTAGATGTATGTCGTCCTTCCACCGATCCTTGCTCCCATTGCGGGGTGTGTGTGTGTACAGGGTTGTGTCAGCGGGGCCCCCTGCTCCAGCCCTTGCAAAGACGGAATGCCCCAGGGCAGTTCTGCCCGGGTAAGGGCTGCAGGATTAGAGCCACTGGTTCTCTGCCTTCAGACACATTGATTGAGGGTGAAAATGAACTCGTGAGGTTTACTGTGGCTGGAGACGAGGGAGAGGAAAGCGAGGCAGAAAAGGAAGAAAGGAAGGGGCGGGTTAAAAGGGAAGAGTGCAGGAGGAGGTGAGAGGGAGACTTGAGTATAGGCTGTCAGATATTCCAAAGAATGGGAGCGGGAGCCCATGACAAATCAAATGAAGCCTCTTGACACCAAAAGCAGGATGACTGTAAGGAAAGCCTCCATGCGTCTGGTTTAAGCCTGAGCTGCTTTGTTCAGAAATAAAAGACTAAAGGGGAAATCTGTGCACAGATCTCCAAGTACTCTTGTCATCTGAACACCTTGGTATCTCCCTTACTGCATCTGTCCTCAGAACTCAACACAGCTGCAACCTCCAGATGACTTCCTATCAGTATTTGGGTATTTTCAGAAATGCCTCGTGTAATGCGCTCAGGCCTCCTGAACCTTGTAGACAAATAGCTAACCATACCTAGCAGGTCTGGACACAACAGACCTATCCAGCAATTTCCAGAGGAAAGAAAGCAGCAAGATGGGTTTGGGGTTTCTCTAACCTTCTTCATAGGGTAGTCATTTCCTGAAACCCATAGTTACAGCAGTAGGTTTGGAACTAGATGACCTTTAAGGTCCCTTCCAACCCAAGACATTCTACAGTGCTATGTCTCCCAGATGCCACCAT
Source organism: Tympanuchus pallidicinctus (assembly GCF_026119805.1). Classification (NCBI taxonomy): domain Eukaryota; kingdom Metazoa; phylum Chordata; class Aves; order Galliformes; family Phasianidae; genus Tympanuchus; species Tympanuchus pallidicinctus. Next base: position 3,055,600 of record NW_026294802.1, read on the forward strand.
GGATAAGATCACACACCACACTGCACCTTCCTGTTTTCTCCTTCTGTCATCTCTCCCATTTAAAAAAGCAACAACTAATCGAACCAAAACCAAAATCGTTTCCATCAACTCTCAGACCTGTCATAATGCTTGCTCTTATGAAAACTTGTACTGCTTCCATTATGTCACATAAGCCACAAGTCCGCAATTCCTTATCCCTGGTACATTCCTTCTTGTATCCATGCACACCCCTGACTCGTCACATCTGCAGGATCACACTGTATACCTCCCTTACATACCTCCTTCTCTGTATATCGCTCAGCATCCACAGGCACACTCAGAGATAAAGGTGCTTTCACTGTCACTGAGCATTGTAGGTGGGATTTGTACAGTCCAGATACTTTGGCTCAGTCATCCTCATGCACTCCCAGACGTGGTTGACACACACAGATGTACCCACACGTCCTTCCCTCCTCATCATCCTTTCAAGACAGACAGACTCAAACACATGACATCCCCATGGCCACTGATAGCTACACTTGCACTCTAGAGACATGCTCTCTCCTGACCATGCCTCTGTAACTCACACCTCTGCAGCCATGAGCATGTGCTGCAGCTGGATGGACCAACCAGTGCCCATTCAGCTCAGCCATCAGCATCACTTAGGTTGCAAGCACTCAGCCACAGCCAGTCTCTGGTCTGACACTGGTAGGGGAAACGATGAAGGAGAAAGGGCCCTATGGACTAGAAAGGTATTGTCTTCTCTTTACAGCTGAGAGGAAGGACATCGCATCAGTACCTTTTTCAGGGCCTGGCTGTTTTTCTCCCATCTCTTTGGGCACTGCAGCACAGAGCACAAATCAAACTTGATTTCCCCCTCAGATATGGCACAACAAATTGAAATGAGAAACCTTCTGTGCCTGGAGGAGGTGACAGCAGGCTGTCAGTCAGCTGCACAGCACTGAACTCTAGGCTGTGTTTGTTGATGTGGAAAGAAATGCAAGCCTCTGCCTGGAGCTACTTCTGGGATGATACATTCCAAATTTGCTAGCTTTTATTCAACTCCTGTAACATTTTCATTCCTATTGTTGTTACAATAGGTAGTAATTGTTTTTTATCACCATAATGTTTTCTTCCAAAGTATTTTCAAAACACTAGAGATAATGCTTTTGTAACTTAGGGAATAAAGACAATTTCAAATTTGCTGATACAGAGGCTGAGGTAGAAGGACCAAGGCAGGGCCCAAGTAATATGACCTGCAGGCCCTACCTCCTAGGTACTACTGCCCCATATACTACATCATCTTTCACTTTACTCCCTGATCATGCTTGGTCTTAGCACTTAGATAGAGCACTTAGATAGAGTTCAAGCATGGCAGATGTGCTGGATGGACTGGATGATATTATTGGTCTTTCCAATCTTAATGATGCTATGTATCTATGAAAATCCCTTTTTTTTTTTTTTAATTTTAATTTTAATTTTTATTTAGTGGAAGATTTAGATTGGATGTCAGGGGAAGTTCTTTACCAAGAGAGTGGTGAGGTGCTGGAACAGGCTGCCCAGAGAGGCTGTGGATGCCCCCTCCCCGGAGGTGTTCAAGGCCAGGTTGGATGGGGCCCTGGGCAGCCTGGTCTAGTATTAGATATGGAGGCTGGTGGCCCTGCCTGTGGGGTTGGAGTTTGATGATACTTGAGGTCTCTTTCATGCCAAGCCATTTTATGATTCTATGATTCAGATTTTAACCTCCCCCAGCATTTTTTAGTTACATAAGGAGTTTTGATATCCACCAGATATGCTTTCCACATGATCAGTGGTGTGAAACGCATCCCTGTATGTGTGTGGGACTGGCTGAGGGGACCTGGAAGGTGTTCCCAAGTTACAGTAAGCAAGGGAGCCTAATGTGATGCAATTTGATGTACTACTTGACATATTTTCTTACGATGGAGATGTTTTAAGAGTGGGCATCCCTGAAGGACTTGGGAATGCTGAAGTCAAACTGGGGGCCTGCCTGATGAGCACATGCCTTCTCACTGTGTGTGAATACACAGCCATGCCAACAAACATATGCTGAGTTTGACATGCAAGTCTACACTCACCCACAGGCATGCAGATGAACATGCCTGCATACAGCTATAGCCTTTCAGCCAGAAACACCCACCCATGAGCAAATTAAACTTGCACATTAGGGCAGCCACAATGGCTAAGAAAACAAATTCAAATACTCAGTTATGTATAAACAACTCACATTTCTCCATCAGCAGCCACCCACAGCACAAATACATATTACTTTCATACACACTCTCTTTCCCACACACACGGATTCATGTCTGTGCACTCTCCTATGGATTTGTAACCCAAGTACATGTATCTGAACACATTCAGGAACATATACTACAACCAATGGAGTACACAGAGACCAACACATGCACACTCACATATATCTTAATGAAGGTTTTGGTCTGGGGAATTCCTTTTCAAGAAACAAAAATAATCGTCAAAAGGAATAAACAGAGCAAGAAGAACTGCTCAACCTAAGCAAGCACATACCTCCACGCACGCAGCGGTGCTGCTAGACAGGACTCTCACCACAACTACAGCTATCGCAGCTCAGCCTCTGCCAGGCATGCCTCCTCTGTCTGCAGACTTCAGGGAAACTTCTCAGAGACTGAGGCTTACACGCCTATGGCCTCATGTCAGACCAACCTGTGCCAGGTCTCTCTGCCTTCCCTGACTGATTGCAGTGAAAACTGTCCCTCAGCTCCAAGAGCAGCAACTCCAAAGATTCTACCACAGTTGTCTGTCAGCTTCTAATGCCTTGGGCAAAAACATCTTACCTGCACCTGGCCAGACTAACTTCTCCAATTAGTGGAGTTTGTTGACATTTTTTTTTTCTTTTTCAGACTCCAGGTCTAGCTGGAACAAGACAAGACAGTGTACAGAAACACAAGGCAGGGTTTGCTCAAACCCACAAACAGCAAGAAAGCAACAAGCTCCAGAGGAGAAGGGGAGAAGTGTATCTGATAAACTGCCTCACTCTGCTTGGGAAGATGACAACTGTCCATCCAAGATGGGCTGCTACTTCCAAAGCCCATCTGCCACAGGTGTAACATATCAAGTGCTGCTAGCAGGAAGGGAATCTGACAGGACAAACCAACATACAATACATTCTCTTATTCAATAAGGGTTATAAGTGCAAAGGGATTTCAAAACATTTCAGAACAAACTCCATCCATAGCTGCTGCTCATTTATCAGTGCATCAAAAGATTGTGCAAGTTTTTAGTGACAAACGTCAGAAACTAGTAGCAAAGGATTTGCCTAGATAAAAAGAGAGGATTTAAACATGCCAGGTAACAAAAAGACGTGTGCAGAAATCTGTAAAAACTGTATAGAAGGAAAGGATTCTTTAGAGGAAACACAGGGACCATCATGAAATGCTGTTTGTAGCCCGTATTAAAAGTGTCAGGGCCTCTCCTGCTGCCTCCTCAACTAAGACGGGCAATGGGTGTTTGAACAAAGGCATATCCTCCTTCCTCACAGACTTCCGTAGCAAGGTATGAACTTGCATTTAGACAAGGAATGGAAGAGAGAGGAAGCCTTGTCTGTGGTAATTAAACATATCAGTATGGATAGCCCTGGAGACTGAAGATCTGGATGTAGCCCAATTAGCAGGCAGAGTGACCTTCTCAACAAGGTGTGCCGAGTGTGAATGTGATTTATCCTGCTTACTTTTGGTGTCTGAGACCTGGCTGTCTAGACAAACCTGACAAACACAGACACTCCATCACTGGGTGGGCACCTCCACAGAGCCATTCATTTCCCCTGTCGGAAATACAGGAGGAACAGCTGGCCTGGGGAGAGGTGTTCTTCTGACCACTAACTATAGGAGGAAACCTGGGTGACTACGTCTTCCTCTCAGATCACTGAAGGATAATGGAATGTATATCGAAATGTTTTATACCATGACCTAAAAAGTTCTTTCATTTGTAGGAAATAAATGTGAATTTTGTTAAAAAGATCCATTAGATTTTCCTGCCATCACGGGGTTTGTGTGATACACCAGGATAGGCTCCCATTTATTTGGCAAAACAAAAGGATATATCTGTCTTCTACAGACTCAAATATAACAGTCAGGAAAATCTCACTGATATTTAGCAGAATTAATCTCTTTATAATTTCTGTGATTATTTCCTCACCATGTACAGTTCTGTCTCTCTGGATGAGAACTGAGTATTTTCACAATCTGAAGTCTACTATCAGGTGCCCTGTTTAGTTTTCTTGTGACAAATGCGATGCAGAAAGACTTTCACGTCACTCTTTAAAATTATCAACTCCAACCTGCTGATCATTATCATTTCTCTCTATAAATTCAATCCAATTCTAATCTCTCTTTACAAAAAGGATACTCTAAATTGCTTCCAGAATTCTGGGTGAAATTAGAGTAGAAAGCAGGATGCAGGAACCAACTTCTCAAAAGACAAGGAAAATAGATTAGTGTCAAATCAAATATTTCATTCACCCAGTCTAAATCAAAGTATCAGAATTTGGATAAATTTCTTTGTTTCAGAATTAAAAAAAAAAAAAAAAAAAAAAAAAAGCAGAAATCAAAGTAGAATAAAAATATAACAACAATTTGTTTGGATCGTGATTTTTTTTCAAATTGCTGTTTACATTTTCTCCTAAAGACAACACTGAGTGAACACTGCTCTCACTTTTCTGCTTGCAATGGATTGCCTACACAGTACTTAACAATTCCAAGCTGGAATATTTATTCAACAGCCACATCACCCTGCAAATTCACAATAGGTTTGCTCTTCATTAACATCCTTGCAGCAATTTTCTTTTGTTCTTGCTACATTCCTGGCTTTGCTAAGCTGGATTTTATAGTAAAATTTTAGTCTGTGGTCAGTGTTTCCTTTGTAGTCTTTATTTCAGGAATCTGTGTGCTTTCTGACTGTCCTCTGTCCATTTACTCAGTAATTCTATATCCATCCACTTCCACAGAGAGAGAGGAAAAAGCTTGCCTGACGTGATTTATTCCCTTGAACACCAGCTGTTCATTTCAGTCTCCATGGCTTTCTCAATCCTTCACCTGTCCGCTGAGAAGGGCACTGGTGGGGCCAATCAGTATCAGTTGTTCTGGTGGAGTTTGTGATATGGAGCAAACCGAACTGGGCTGAAACATGGTGCACTGTATTTCTTAGGGCTTTGTGTTCTGCTTTTAATTTATCTAGCTTTTCTTTATTTATTTTTCCTTTCAAATTACAGACTAAGTGTTAAGTGCCCGTTCCTCTAAACGGAGATGGTTTGGTCTTTATTTCCTTTGGAGGAAGCCTGGGTGAGGAGGCACCAGGAGGACTGTTGGTTTGGTTCCCGTAGTTCCACCTCGAAAGAACAGACCTTTAGATCTCTGTGGGGTGGAGGGTACCGAGCCGCCATGGGAAGGGAAGCATAACACTGAGTAGACCAAAGAGCTGGCCTGGGACTTTTCTAGCAGCTTCCCATGGCACAAATAGCTTTTTCACTTACACTCCACATTTCCCGTCACTTTTCCTGCTATACAGTTTAATTCATGCCAGGCGGATTATGAAGGGAAGAAAATGATGCAACAGTCCTTTAAGTCGTTCCAGAAAACAAAAGAATAAAAACAAAACGAAACGAAAAATAAAGAAAAAACTCTGAAAACAAACTCAAAAGAAAGAGAGGAGGGGGAGGAAAAATCAAGAACCCGGGAAAGACAAATGAATGTTAGAGCAGGCACGATCATGGACAGACGCCAGCTACTTACGTTCACCTCGGTGATTGCTATATCAACAATGCTACCCACAACAATCAAGGCGTCAAATGTATTCCATGCATCACAGAAATAGTGCTGCATGTGGCAGAGAAGCCAAGGAAAGAGAAAGAGAGAAAGGAAGAAAGAGTGAAAGAAAGAGAGAGGGAGAAAGAGAGAGACAGGGAGAAAGAAAAAGGGAGAGGGAGAAAAGAGGGAAAAAAAGGAAAAGGTAAAATAAAAACAAAACAAAACAAAACAAAACAAAGCATGAAAGAGGGAGAGAAGAGGAAAAAAATAAGAAAAGAAAGAGGTTACGTGGGCATATTAAATAGTCTCTTACCACTCTACAGTATTGATTGCTCAAAGCTCTGTAACGTTTCACATGTTGTAGGGTATCAACAAAAGCCTGGTCAGTCAGAAACTTACACTCAAGCATGTCTACCTTTTGGAGGGAAAAAAAAGCACACACACCCCAAACTCTGTGCGCTTTCACCAGTCACAGCCTTGGGGCGAGCTATGACAAGTGAAAAAGAAGGAGGTGTTCCCCCCTCCTTTTTTTTTCCCTGGGAGAAGGAGAAGGACGACGGCAAGTTCAATAAAAGCATGACTAGAGGGAAAAGAAAATCAGAAAAAAAAAAAGAGAAAGAGAGAAAGAGAGAAGGAACAGCAGAGGAGGAGGAGGTGGTGGTATCCTGGGGAGGGTAGAGTAATACTCACATTAGTTTCACTGAGAATGACGTCTATAATGCTGCCAATTACGATGAGGAAGTCAAAAACATTCCAAGGATCACTAAAGTAACCCTACATAAGGAAGGGGCAGGCAGGATGGGGATTAAAAAGGAATGTTAGACAGACAAAAACAGTTCAAAATTACCATTAGAATTATTGCCCTGACACCTCAAGGGGTTTTCCTCCTAACTCTACCTGAGGCTTCTCAGGCCGTAGCATACTGCTGGCATCCCTCACCTGTGTGAAAGGCCCTTCTCCAGCAAACACGATGTCGGGCCAGATACCCCTCAACTGTGACTGAGACGGGGGTGAAGGGGAAGGCTGCTCTTGGGAGCAAGAGCTGAGCACCAGGTCCTCCAAACATCTCCTATTCCTAGCCATATATGTCCCTTCCCCATCTGGTTTAGGCTGGGAAAGAGGACAGGAATGTTGTCCTGTACTTTCAAAAAAGGCTCTCTTTCTTCCAGGGTGAATGTAGATTCACCTGTCCGTATGCCTCTGTGCTGGTGTGGAAAGCAGCAGTGTGCTGTGGTATGGCAGGGCAGAGGGCCCAGTCAAGTTGGAGATGTGTTATTTAAACAGATCCTTTTCTTTACCTTTACCCAGCCACAATGACAGCCATTAGCCTAACACTCGCTGTTATTAGTGCTTTAGCTCCTGTCTTAAAACTACAGAGCAGGACTGTATTTACGTTACCCTGAAAGCATATCTGCCCTACAAAATGAAAGTGTGAATGCAGCCTGCGCATGCTGCTAGGAAGGGGTGAGGATGGGAGCAAAGTCATTTCTAGCATGTGCTCAGAGTCAGACCTCTTGCTCACTCGTGCTGAAGATGCAGCATCACTGTGACACTGGCTATACAGGATGAGCTGTGACAGATTGGGTACCATATGCTAAGCTCATACCTTTGCTTTGCTGTGTAGGATTTCTTTGAGAGCCACCTCTGACACTGTCTTAAGCAGGGCTCAGGAGATTCTAATCATCACTGCTTGCCTTCCCCCATCCTGCATGATTTTTCATGGCCTGGGTCATAGGAATACAGGACCCTTTGGGAAAAATCCTGTTCAGCCCAGGTTCCATATGTCAATTTCCTCCCAGTTCAATGTCCTAAGCAAAAACCTCATATCTTGGTCCACTGAGCACCTAAACACCCTTGTTCTGGAATCCTAAATGGAGGTAAGCCTCCAAAATTCTCTGTGCTCCTTTTATGTGTTTGGTTTTGTGAGCGTGGGCTGTCTGACCTCCCTGTTTCCCAGCTGTAGCATGTCTCCAGCGAGACTGAACCCAAGTTGCTCTGCCACTGCTATTCTTAGCCAGAGAGTCAGGTCATGGGTAGAGTGTCAGGCTGTGTTCCCAGGCAGCGTTGAAGAGAGCAAAAAGGAGAAAAGAAAAAAAAATCCCAGTAGTGGCACTGCATTAGCCAGGCTTAGAAGTCTTAAATTACTGTGGATCCAACCATAGGATCAGTCATTGGCAAAAAGTGTCTTTGTAAACTCTGAAATGCTGCCTAACGGGATGCTTTGAGACTCACGGTTATAACCTGTGTTTTGTGTTGGGCAGGAATAATGGAAAAAAAAAAAAATATTAAAAACAGCAGAGAAGCCACTATCAACTGGTTCACACCAGTGAAGAGAGCTGATAAGAGAAGACTTTGAAATCTTCTCAGAACCAGAAAAAAACACCCTTCTTTCTGCAATCGGAAGCAGGCAACTCTCAGTGGATCTACACTGGGAGGAGTAATTGCACCATGGTTGCTCATGGCTACAAAATAAGCTACAACAGGGAAGAAGGAAACAGGAGCAAAAGCAAATTCAGAGAATATTATTATTCAGCGTCCAGCCTAGAAAATACACAACAAATATTAGAATGAATTCAGCAGTGATGTCCAGCATCGTTAGCAACCAGATGGACCTGGAATAAAACTGCAATTAGACTTCACCAAGAGAAAGGGGAGGGAGAGAACAGCAGATTAAAATGTAGAGGCAAATGCATTTTGAATAAATAAAGGACAGACACAGATCATACAGAGTTGCAGAAAGTGCCTTTGCAGCCTGATGCAACCTTGGCAGAGAAGACACTTGGAAGATCAAAGAGAATGGAGGAGAAAACAGACCCAATCCTCCTGCCCCATTCGTGTGCACGTTCCTGACGATGACAGTGGCGCTACTTATATCCAAATCAATACACTGAATGGCATGGCTACCCTTCCATTTCCTTTGCAAATTGAATACATTGGGAACTGTTATGGACTTTTGCAGGAACCCGAGCAGCTCCAAAAACCAGTTTGTTTTTGGGCAGCTGCAAGGGTGAAGATTCAGAACGCATTGTTCACATCTTACCCATGAAAATGATGGCCCCCTATTTTTGAATTCGTTGTGGTTATTTTTACTATTTTTACCATAACTGCCATCATACTGTAAAGAGTATTTTGGGGGTAACCAAATCATTATTTCTTTTTACTAAGCAACTCTGGACACAAAACTTAACACAGCTGCTGTTCGAACAGCATTTGCTGATGGTTCAAAACCCAGGGGACAAGCAGCAGAGAATCCTGTCCTCAGATGACCACTGAAGCCAGTGAATTCAGCATCACTCCCAGTTGCAGGAGTGCAACTTCACTGGAATCAATGACATTGTATTGATATCGCTGGCACATCTCAGGAGAGATTCAGGCCTGGAAAGAAAAGGTGCCTTTTTCATTGCTGTCACAAGTAGCTGCTTTGGACACTTGTGTGATCACAGCATATATCTGGAGTGACTCAGCTAATTCTGTGGAGTTGCTCCAGATTTACACTGTGAGCTCTTCCCCTGGGATGCTCTGCTGAGTCCCACCAGCCAGCTCCTTGCCTGAAAGCTGGGGTCACAGAACCAGCATGTTGCTGTGCAGCTGTCAGGTGGACTCAGAGAGCACTTCTCTTCCTCTTAGTCTGTTAGAAAGAGGACCTATGGGTAGGAATGTGGTTTTACTCAACCCCACATCCAATATGCCAGAGTTAAATTAAAGAAACGTGAACTTTGAAACCTTTTTTTCCTCCTCACCTGCTCCCTCTGTTTCAAACAGAAAGGTGAAAAAGAGAAAGATATTATTCACAGAGAGAGACCTCAAAGAAAACAGAGAACATAGGTGCTTAATTTGTGTGCAGGATAGTGGGATCCTTCATCAGAAAGCCTTGCCTCCTTAGAGACATTCACCTATGAATGGCCATGTGGTTGCTCAGCCCTAGGTCAGACCTCCTAATCTTGTCAGAGTGCACACTGAGAGTGAATAACATCATCCCCAGGGACTTGCCTCTTGTGACCTTAAAGGACCTCTTGGAGCCACAGTCCTTGCTGGAGTGTAGCAGGGTGGATAATGAAGGACAAGCTGAATGAAGGGACAACTTTCACTCTAGTAAAGAGGCTGTATTTCCAAGCTGTTTTTCCCACCAGAAAGTTCTGTATGCTTTTCCCAAGGGGATGGAGGTCTGACTGGAAACAAATTGATGGTATTGTTTGTTTTTGCAGGACGGGAATTTAGAGTGCAATACCACATTTTACCCTTAAAGGGAGATATTTCACCCTGATTTAGCTGTATATACATGTCATGTTATGGCAGGCCAAGGGGCACGCAGGGGAAGGGTAGTCACCCTCTCCTGTGGGAGTTCTCTGAAGATCTGTAAAGCTTTTGGGGAGAAAGGAGGACAGAAAGAGACCAGGAGGATTGGAGTGAATATTCAGGAAGCGTGAAATCACCCCACCATTACAGCACATTTTTTTCCCCATTTTTTATTTCCCCCAAAATAGCGAAGAATAGTGAATCATCACATGATCATTATGTTAATGAAAGGCTGAGCATAAATATGCAGTAGCTGACTGGAATGGAATCTCATTTGTGCGAGGGGAGCAGACATTGTAGCATTTCGGAATGAATATGTCAATCATTTTTAGGTTTCCTAGTCACCAAGATTAGCTATGAACGAAGCTGGAGTTTGTTTTGGTACTAATGGAGGCATTGAAATCTCTGGAGACCATTTCTTTGACTTTTTGTGAACATGAGATCCCAAATGCAGCATTTAAGATGTCTTGCCAACAGCAGGGAACATTGCCCACTGGAGCCTTTTCTGAAGGTCTGAGCTCAGAGTCACCCATGGCCCCAGGTAAGAACATAAGGTAGGCTGGGGAGCTATACATCTGTTCTGAAACACAGAGATCCTCAGTGGAAGGGCACTGCTTGAGTTGTAGTACCAGCTGGGTTATGAGCATCTGGCCCCCACTTCTGTATTTACTGACATGTAGTTTTTTATCTATCTGCTTAGTCCCAGGTTTTCACTTCCATCTCTTATGAGGTGGTTGGCAAAATTATGAAAAAAAAGGATGAAGGGCCAAAGCAAGGGCCAAAGGTGTCCACTGAGTGGGAGCTGATGTAGGTCAAGTGCTCTCCAGCAGAAGCTCCTACAATGTCACAGAAAAACTAGGAGAGATATGTGTATGTGTATATGTATATATATATGTGTACGTGTACATATATACATGCATATACGAATACAGAAATGAAGTATCGACAGAGAGAAAATGGATAACTACAGGGCCTAAAAGGAAAGCAAACTGAAAACCTTGCCACCGTTGATCTGAAATGAACCAACATACTTAAATGACAAAAGGAAACAATAATCTTAATCAACTGGAAAGAATATGTAGGAAAGAGAGAAAGGGGATTATTTCCTGATACTCAGAAATATTCTGCTGGTTGTAAAGAGCACCAAAGCAGACTTTGCTGGTAACTTGCAAAATGAGATGAACACACGGTCTGGTTGATGCTTGCTTAGTACGTGAATTCTTTCCCCAAAATGCAGCAGGCTGTTTGGAATTCTGAGAATCAGTTATCAGACTCCATTAAAAGAGGATTTCCTGAGCAGAACTTTCATGAGGGACAGTTTCATTGGAAAACAGAATCAAGTCAAATGACATTTACACAGCACTATGACTCTTGGCATACCTTCTCACAGCACACTGGGGGGATTCAGAGGCATCCTGGGAAATCTTACAAAGCTACAATAGTTGATGGTGCCAAATGGCAATAATGAAGATTCTGTTATGCTGAGATACAGTTTAGCCAAAAAAGCAATCAGAGAACCTAGGAGATCCTAACAGAGAAGGAATAAAGGAAATGATGCAGCTGCTTGAAGCTCCTGACAGGCTGTGGGATAACAGTGTATGTTTACATACTATCTATCAGCTCTCATCCACTGATGGATTAATTCTGAGACACAGGCTCCCTGCAGTTCACCTACCAGTCACTGTAATGAGTCATTGCTGCAGGGAGTTGCACAAGTCCCCCCTGTACTCCACCAAATCTTCTTGCAGACAGGAAGCAAGGAGAGGAGCTTTTCAGCCATCAGTCTGTTCCAAAGGTGTGTTCGGATCTGAAGAGGTCTCCTACCTCTTTCTACTCATTCCATAAGAAAATCAGACCAATTTATAAAAGAAGACAGATGCTGAATGATGTTGATATTTTCCTTTATCCTCTCTCACTGTTTCATTCTTTCTCTCAAAATTCCTGCATGAAGATGTCAGTGAAAACAGACAGACCCTTGGGGTCTGAGGGTCCTAAAGACCTTTTTTTTTGTTCTCTCCACACCTACAGATAATCAACATATTGTGAAGACAGACCTGGAGCAGTCTGCATCATATTTGTTCTATGAACTGGGAATTCCCATTTCTAAATATTACAACTCAGATGATTCCACCAGAATTACGTTTTCAGTATGGTCCCATGAGTCTCTCCATACCCATCAATGTGGAGGCACAGTTATCTCACACCTTTATGTATTTCTTTTCCTCTAAATTAACCAGTAGTATGTAAGCACTCAACGACATGGGAGGTTTGAAGTGCAGTGTTGTGGTCACAAGCCCTCCAAAGGCTGGGATGGAATCATCACAATGTGGAAGCATTTATTAGGGAGGCATCTCTTATTGTTGAGAAAAATTGTATTTCAAGACAACAGGCTGGGAAGGTCTAAGGAAATGCTAACAGCAAAACTTGCTGAAACTGGATGATTCAAGTAGCTGACCCTGATGTCATTCTTGGTCTGGATTGCTCTTAGCTGCCTTTGAAGGGAGGGTGAGAAATGCCTGAGAACAATAATGCCAAAAGTCTCCATGGTATAAATGCATGAAAATGGAGGCAGATAAAGCTCTCTTATCAATGCTGTTGGCCATAGAAAAACCCAAACACCCAAACCCAACAAAACCACACTTGACTTTCCTACAAGTATGTTGTTGCACAGTAATACCTTCTGAGGAGTTGGGCCATTTATTTCAGGAGCACTCACTTTTTTTCACTGCAGTCATTCAACAATCATTGCCCTGCAGTCAGAAATCAGACTTGTTCACAGCAAAGAGAAATAAGCTCAACACTGATCTTACTGGAAAGACTGGAAAGTGAATGTGATGGCTAGCTATATCTGAATAGATCATTTATCACAAAACGGATTCTGTGAGAATTTTGCTGCCAAATCCCATTAGGAGAAAGCTGTAAATACTCAAAGACTTTGCAAGGTCTGGAAAAAGTAGGTCTTAGCAAGAATGAACAAATAGCTTGTGAAGGCAGTAAACCGGATCATCAGCATGAAACAGTGTTTAGAAAAGAACAAAAGGATGGGCCTTGCTATCTAAGTCTGTCTTCTAAAGTAAGACTGACATTCCAGCTTGGGGGAGAATGATTCAAAAGAACATAATCGATGTCGTCCAGAGTGAAGAAACACTTTCTGTGAGAAGATGAGATAGTGGCAGGTAATGAGGGAATTCTGAATACAGGGCTGGATTTGAAGAATTTCTCTTGTTTCTGTATGCGCTATGGGAAAAAGCTCTGACACGGTTGCTGCATGGTGAGTTGGATACTCACTGGAAGAAAGACACAGTCTTCTAGAAACAGGCTATTAGGTATGGCTGGTAGGTTTTTTAGTAGTCTATTTTGTTTAAGTTGCCTTCCTAATTTTTGGAAAAAGCTTGATTTTATATGTATTAGAGCATTTAGTAAGATAACATTTTCTTTCATGTTGTCAGTCCGTCAAACACAACTTTTCAAAAGTGGATCTCAAAAGTGGATGTTTACTCTAATTTACTTCCTTGGGGAAGAAGGAGTATAGAGAACTAAAGTCTCTAAATCCTAGAAAAGCTGGGTGGACAGAATAGAGAAATCAGCTCCTGGCTTTAATTGCAATGACCATCTGGCAGTGGAGGTGTCATTTCCTAACGCAACAAACAGTTCTTACTGTTTACAAGAGGCCGTATCACAGCCTGTTAGTTGGCATCATTCTTGCACAGAAAGAAGATTCACATCTGTGAGAACTTCTGACCCTTTAAAATATCCTCACATAAAGTGACAGGGAGTTCGGATTTTTCTTGGGAGAGTGAGAACAAGTCACTTTTCCCTTGAGTTGTTCCCCTCACGTGCTGCTGCTGACGTTGTCTCTGCTGTTGTGAATGAGACCCCAAGAGCACCATCCCACTGGGCTTTTAACACTGTGTGAATAATTTTCTGCATTAAATAATTAAGCATAATAGCTAATTCAGTACTTCCCACACTGTTGCTCTGTGCAGTCATATCATTATTTTTGATCATTCATAATGGCATTAAAACCCTCAAGTGCCAGACTGAAAATAAATCTGTCACAATGTTGCAGTAATAGGCAAATTCTCTGGGTAGGTTTGCAGTGAAGGAAACGGTCCTTTCTCATTGAACATCTTATGCAGTTTCTTTGACCTTTTTTTTCTGGATTCTCCATTGATCCTTCAGAAGGGTGCAGGATTCATGTCACTTTGGCTGATGTGTGTTAGAAATGTCATGCATTCTATGCAGTAATATTTAGAGGAGCTATTTGTGTGCAAGGAACTGGTGGCTTGATCCTTCAAGAAGAACATCCTGCAGTTAAACAATGAGTGTAATGTGGAAAGCACAGATCAAATTGCATTTTTATCCCTCACCGACTGCTTCTATCATGACACCAGACTTTTCCATAAAGTTTGTTCTGTTCACGTATTCCATTCTTGGTCTCTTCTGTGGGGACAGCAACAAACAAGCTGGCTGGGATCGATACTGCTAGTGCCCTTGTATGACAGATCTTCCAGGAAGAAATTGGAAAGAGACTACTATACTTCTGCTGGATGTCAACCAGTGTTCAGAAGGAAGACTTTGATGCCTTCTGACCCAGAAGTATGGAAGACCTGAACAAAAGGTATGGGCTAGGCTTTACTGCAACCTTCCACCACCAGCATGGTTCCTTCTGTTACATTCTCCTACCAAATGCTTTCACGCTGTAAGACTTGTTCGGGTGGAGTCACGCCTATGCCACAGAATCATAGAATCATAGAATGGCCTGGGTTGAAAAGGACCAAAATGATCATCCAGTTCCAACCCCCCTGCTGTGTGCAGGGTCGCCAACCACCAGACCCGGCTGCCCAGAGCCACATCCAGCCTGGCCTTGAATGCTTCAAGAATGGGGCATCCACAACCTCTCTGGGCAACCATAAGTGTATTCACAATAGGAAAACCTTATTCTGGCACTACTTTGCTTTACTTCAAAGTGCTGGAAATGACCAGACTTCCTTTCTCACACAAACTCAGGAAGCGGAGAGGAAGTCAGTGAAATGTAGAAGTATCAAAGAGGATTCGCTGTACTTTCACATGATGGAGAAGGTAGTTTTTTCTCTTGTTGACACTTGTGGAAATTGTTACTAAAATGACCTAAACCTCAAGTGTTCTCCTATAGGTCTTTGTTTTCCATACTAAACTGGAAAAATTGCTCTTTAAAGCTCGACAGCTACATCAGGTGTACTGTTCAGCTTACTAGGTCAGTACAGTAAACAGGATGCAGTTCCTCTTTCTTTTTAATGTCACTTCTATGTCATATGTCTGCAGCAGACTCCTGAATATCTTCACTCTAAGGCCTGGAATAACAACAGCCATGTTTTGGCCCTGGACTAGTGGGATGCCCTTCCAAATTCTGCAGCTAAGTCTGAAAGCCAGCCTTATGTGAGAGTGGCATGGACAGCTGCAAAAGACTTGGTTAGCCTCTCTTTTCCCTTCTTTCTCTTAGATAAATGGAATTTCTCTCAATTCAAGCAAGCAGAATTGAGAAGCAGGTCTACCTGATGACCCTCTGTTCTTACCCTCTATATGAATATAGGGTAGGGATGACCTTACCTTCTAAGTACATATTAATTATAGAATCATGGCATCATAGAACGGTTTGGGTTGGAAGGGACCTTTAAGATCACGTAGTTCCAACCCCCCTGCTATAGGCAGAGACACCTCCCTCCAGACCAGGTTGCTCAAAGCCCCATCCAGCCTGGCCTTGAAGCTTCCAGGGAGGGGGCATCCGCAGCATCACTGAGCAACCTGTGCCAGTGTCTCACTACCCTCAAGGTAAAGAATTTCTTCCTAATAAAATATCTTGTCTAAAATTATTGTATTTTACTTTATTACATTTTTATTATTTATTTTTATATTCTATTTTATATTCTATTTTATATTATAAAATTATTACTACAAATATTTCTTGACTTTACATCAAGGTCACCTAAATATGCTGTTTTAACATAGAATACTTTCAGTATTTGCTTTTGCAGAAAGGACTTAGAAAAGATTATCTTCCTCCCAGACCTGCAGACATGAAAGGCTTCACATGACACATATGCTATGCAAAATGCATGAAAATCCAGGCAGACAACTAATCAGAGTGTAGAGAAAGCAGAGGAGTAATGAGGGATTGAGATTTTTCCCTTTTCTGTTGTATTTCCAAAACCCTTGGGCCTGAATCAGCAGTTTTAGGAGAGCCTCAGACTGAAAGCATACACTCAGTGCAGTGTCTGGCCATGCTCTTGAGAAATGTGAGGGATTTCTACTCATATGGCTGCAGGGCTTGTTGAAGCAGCTGACAGTAATTTCAGCTAGCTACTGGTGATATAAAAGATACAGTATAATATTCAGTTTCTTCAGTCTTAACTCAGATAGGAGATGGGGTGAAAAACGAAAGTATTTCTACGGAAATGTGCTGATGTTAACCTTTTGCAACAGAGCTGAGATTATTCCAGAGAAGTGGGAGAATGCATCGCACCCAAATTTTACAGCAAGCTGTTTTGATAAAACAGTGCACAGGAGGGCTCTTGTGGCTGAGATACTGATGTGTTTGAACATGGAGGCCTGGGATGTCTGCCAGGGAACTTCAATAAAATGTTGAAGTACAAAAAGTTGTTCATTAGCTTAAAAGCCATGCATTTTAATTCTCTTCTTCATTTTTTAGAAACAACTTCTTGTGCTCGTTTTTCCTGTCAGTCCTCTTTCTGTTCTTTTCCTTGCATCCATTTTTCCAATCATTTAATACTTTCCTTTCTCTGGATCTTGGGTTTGTGTTTTTTCACATCAAGGTTTGGTTTCCCTCTTGTTTTCTTCCCAAACATAATTCTTCCTATTTATATTGTTCTCTCACATTCTTCAATTCATAGGCTCTTACCTGACTATTTCTAGTTCTCCCCATGCTACTTCTTACCCAGTGTAATCATCTGAGATCACTTGTTCTGTTGAATCAAGTACATTTTTTTTCCCAGCCACAGATCCAGAAACATATCCACTTTCTCTTCCCTTCTTTTGCCTTTTTATACACTTGTTCTCATCAAATGCAAAGTGGTGGTTGGAGATTGCACTTCCTATTGCATCTGGTAGATGCATCAGTCAGCAAACACTCCATGTCCAGATGCTGCCCCCACCCAAAATAGAAAGGATGGCACTGCAGCTGAGGATTTGAAACTATTAGAAACCAATTATTTAGGCTAAGAAGCTGCCAAAGGCAGCAGAGAAAATCTACAAATAGTCTTTTGATTGTGTAGCCCAGGTCCTTGAAAAGGAGGCAGCTGCCTGCACCATGGGCTCTGCAGGGCACTGACTCTGAGGCTGTGGACAGCCTGACAGAAATCAGGGCTTTATTCTTCCTACACATTTACACAACCTACACTACAAATTTATATCACTATTCTTCATCCTAGACCATGGGATTTTTAACCAAATATGATTCCTCTGTCTGTTGGGGGGGACCTGCAGTGTTTTCAGCTGTGGGCAAAAGACCACTCTACTGTAATCAGGTTTCCTGACTTTTCTGTATTGATGCAGAACATCTTTGTCTTCTCTGTATAAGCTGGGAGAAATGAAATACTGTGATGAATGATGCCAGGGTAGCATTCTAAGCTACAGAGGTATTTCTGAAGGTACTAGAATGAAGAACTACAAAAAGCACTAGATTTCCAAAGCTAACTGATCTTGTCTCAATGGTGCAGGCGACAGATTGGATATAAATTTCAGTTGTTTGTGAAAATGCTGAAGCCTCTTTCCTGACCAAGAAATGACTGATCATTATCATGGTGAGAAAGAAGAATGCAAGTAGAATGAAGCAGGCAGTGTGACTTCAATAGAGACTGCCCAGAGATCTGTTTATAGGCATAAATATACCAGAAATGGAGTAGTAAAAAGGGAACAAAATCAGATGAGTCATTTTGCAGGTTTGAGAAGAGATATCACTGCATTAAATGCAGGATAAATGCTGAGTGATAGTGCTTAAAGAGGAATAAAGAGGGTAAATAATTCAGGAGAGAAAGAAACACTAAGGACAGGTAGATCCATCAGTAAATGCAGCCTAAGAAATAACTATGGGTGATACTGGTGACATCCACTACCCAGAGGGTCATAGCCCTTCCTGGCATCCTGTAGGAACTGGTACTGTGGAACTTGTTTGAAATGGTGCACAGAAGCCATTAAAGAACTGCAAGAATTCAGAGCAAAGTAGCAGTGATAAATGAAGGACCGAACCAACTCTCTGAGGCAGATGGCATTGTGACTTGCTGCTCTACAAACAACATCCATAAACACTCAGAGGAGAAAGGTGCTGTCAGTGTTTGGCAAAGGGAATAGGCTTGTGATCTGTAGTCTCTCTGATAGTCATAATTCCTCAGAGGAAATCCCTTTCCACAAACACAGACCTGGATCTGACAAAATATATGATCACATGCTTTACTTTATGCATGGGAGTAGTTCTGTTGACCTATCTGCCATACTTTGAGATGGCACATCTCAATTCACAACTCTCCAATTACAAGTCCTGATCTAGCTAATAAGAAGACACGTAAAATGTTTCCTGAAATGAATACTAGATGTTGTTCATCAGTAAAATAACTTATTCCAGGGGGCTGGAAAGATCTGAAATTCCTGGAGGAGAATCCATCCCCACATTAGCAGGTTTTGCAGAGCAGTTGGTCTTCGTGGACTGCTCCTTGTGGGGACTTCTCTATGATGTGAGAACAGTGGTAACTGTGGGCACACAAGAGATCACGGCTCCTCTCATTCCCTTTAATAGCTTTCTCTGGAAAATGCACGACATAGCAGCAGCTTTTTCTGTGCAGGAACTGGAAAACAACTCAACAGATGGTCTGGAGAATTTATAAAATTAGAAAAACAAAGCAGCAAAAGGCATTGGCTCAACAGCACTACTTCTAGACTGTCTCTCTTTGACGCAGCTAGTCTTGAAGCAGTTTATGAGCTTCAGCCAAGACAAACAGTCAGGTCCATTTGGGAATTTTGCTTTGGAGCAGCACATTAATGCTCCTTAAAGAGATGCAGGGCATCTAGTGGATGTTTTCATTATCAGCAGTCCTAATAATCCCAAATCTTTCTTGCTCACTGTTAGCATACCCTCCTGCCAAGACTGCATCAAGCACAGATGAGCTGTCTTATATAGTGCTTATATTTATCCTGCAGGAAAAATAAACCCTGAGAGAATGGAACCTCTCCTCCAGACAGTGCACCATACAGAAACACATGGGCTCTCAGAGGTCTTGTCCCTGCCCAGGAGACACTACCTGTACCCATAAATGGTACACAGATGGTACATAGATGGACAGCTAACACAGTCCTCTTCTCTACAGCCTCCCCAGAGACTATGACCAAAACACTGTTCCCTTGAGATGATCTACAAAAAAGAATCATACCAGGGAGCTTACTGACCAGATCAACCAATCTCAAAAGTAACAGTATGTTTAGTTAGGGTAAATCTCTGATCTAACACAAGTACTAGTTGTAGGGATGGATTATCCCGATTGATTCTTTGCAGTCAGGCAGATCTGTGATCCTACTTAGTGTAGCATTTGCATTTTTTCACTTTTATTACCAAGAGCGAAAATAAGCGGGACAAATCTCACAGAATAAGAGTGAAGAATTAAAAAACTGGATATGATAAAAAAAAAATCTGTTCAGTCTGAGACTGCTAACTCCTCCATTATTGCACTGGTAATATATAGGTAGCATTAGAGTGGCAAAAATTTTTACTTCAAATAATACTGTGCCACATCACTGTCTGCAGCAGGAATTCTGCATCTTAGGAATTTCAGCCTTCCCTCCAAAGCTGCTCTGCATGGCCATGTCCCCATGGTGACTTCTGTAAGGAGCTGGGTGGTAGCAGCTCTGAGCATCCCAGAGACCTCCCCCAGTTCTGTTAACAATTCTCTCCAGAGAAGCTACAAATAAATAGCACCTTGTTCTAGTTTGCACAGATGAAGAAAGCTGTGATGCTGTATTGCTGCTGCAGACCACTCATTCCAAGATGAGAGCCCTGTGGTAGCTGCTTTGAAGTTACAAATCAGCTATTGCACTGCTTACTGCAGTTGAAGGTTAGCTGCAGCATCAGCTGCTAGATTAAGCACTGCAAAATAGGAGAAATTAGAGTGAAATAGTGAATTTCACCCCCTTCAATTGTGTGCTCAGTTCTGTTCTGCCACTTTCTCCTGGGGGTTGCCACCAAGGTGAGGACACAACACCTTCAGCTGCCTAAGTTTCTTGCTTTCTTGCTGTCAACTTTACTAATGACAAGCTCACAGTTCCTCTATTTTAGAGAACATACCAGATAGAAAAGAATGATGTTGGAGAACAAAATCAAAATGAGATGAAGCATCTTAAACAAAGGTTGTTTTGCGTTTAATTGCTATGAAAATGGCATTCAATTCTGCATTTCTGCATTCTAAAATTGCTGTTTCCTATCTGGGAAACACTAATATCACTTTGCATCTCATGTCTTTGCCTGTAAAACTGTTGGTAGTGAGTAAGAGATGGTGGCTGTGCTGTTTACCTAGGTGACAGTGAAATCCTTTTGGACTTTTTCAGCTGCTGTTACTGGGAATAACCTCCACCTGCAAATGTAGGTTGGTTGCTTTTATATCTTTCATTAAAGGAGAACACAAGATTGGGCCAAACAGAGGCTGGAACTAACAGTTTTCTCAATGGTGAAAGACTCCTACACGAGAACGTATTCTTGGCAAGTTCAAGTTCAATTCCAAATGTGCAGCCTAAAGATGAACAGACTATGCTACCCAGTGCTGGTCCACATCAATCCAAATGGTCTTCTAGGAGAGGTAGTTTCCTTTTTTGAGTTGCAGGTTCAGTCAACATGGAGCATAGAATGAAGGTTAAATCTTTGTACTGGACTAACACTGACAAGTTACACAGAGCATTTTGATATTTCCAAATTTGAGTGACTGAACTCAACATAGTCTGGTGAGAGTACAATGCTAGAGGCAAGTCATTGTGCTGTGCTAGTGGTTTTTATGAGTTGATTCCTGTTCTTATTCCCTGTAAGTTCTGTGGTCCCATTTTAAATAATATTGTTTATTTTCCTGAAAGTGTTTAATTACACTATCAGTTTAAGACAGTTTAATTAGATAGATTTGAACTACTTTTGGCATACAGTCCTAGCTGGGATTTTAAACAGATTTATTACTTTCTATGGCTATTCCTTCAGGATGGGCAGGGCCCAGTCTGAACTTGGTGCCTGATGTTTAGTCATGAAGTCTTTATTAATATTCTACTATTCTGGTCACAAGGAAGACTTCTTTTATATTCTCACTTCTACTATACTGTAGTAGCTGGGAATTTAGATTGGAAATTACAGAATCATGGAAAACTGGGCTGAGAGAAATCCTGTAAAACTAGTCTACTGCCTTGTCCCATGGTAGACCGTACATTCCTAAACTGCTTCTAAGAACAGGTTCATTTTACTTAATCTTAAAACTTCAAATGATGGAGATTCCACAATCTCTTTGGGGAATCTCTTACAGTGTTTTTCTGTCTGGAGGATGGGTTTGCCCTCAGCTGACTTTGCTTTATTCTTTGTTGTGCAGCAAAACTTGAAAAGGAGATACAACACAGGAAAGTAAGACACAGGAAGTAGAAAGGACAACATCAACAAATCCAGCTCCTTACTGTTAGGGGCAACCATGTCAGATAAAACCTTTTCTGCATACATATGGAGCTCAAGAACTGAACTGATTGGACTTCTTCCCCAAATGCTCAAAACAAATTCTGCCAGAGAACCTCAACTTTCTCAAAGTGAAGAATCTCCCATAAAGTAGAACCATGAAATCAAAAGAGCGTTACAAAGTCTGTGAGATACACTTCTGGGTATATTACATGCAGATAGAGATTTTACAAAGTGCTGAAAGATTTGGTGGCAAAATCTCAAAAGTGAAAGGTAGATCCCTCCTGAGAATTGAAATCCCTTCTGATACGGATGATGACACTTCTAAATTTCCCAATGCAGTGTTTGAGATCTCATGAAATAACAGCCCTTCACCAAGACAGCATGAGATGATCCTAACCTTCAAGAGAAGTACATCTAAGAAAGGAGAATGATACTGGGTTCAGGAAGCAAGCAAACATTGTGACTCTTCTAAAAAAAATCCTGGAAAAAGCATTCCTAGAAGGAGAGAGGCCAGGTGGATTTAATGTCAACACAGAAATAATACGAGAAAGTTATACTGAATTCAGTAGAATGGGAGAACAATGTTTCTGAGCTGAGGATGAAGATGTTAAGACCTGGGAGAAGGGTGTAACTTCAGTGAACTCCTGCATGTTTAACATGATGGACATCTTAGTCACAACTGGTGCCTCAGACAGCATTTGCCAACCCCTGTGTATTAAAGCATTCTGCAAGATGCAATTCCATGTACTAATGCATTGTTGAAAATATAAAAAAAAAGGCATGAGTTGCCCGTCTGTGTTTAGGTATCTTCATTACTCTCCTTATGACGTGCCACTGAATTTAAACCCTAAAAAAAGACTCAACTAATTTTAAATTATGAAGGTTGATCTGAAAGGAATGCCTCCTATTTTATTACATTGGCCCATGACTTTAGAGGTGGATGTTGGCGGTATGGCAGTAGAGGTCAGGCCTTCTCACAAATATTCCATTACATTTTGTTGCTGTGTGACAGATGGTAGCTGAGGGGCAGTCTGACAAAATGGTGCCTGATATGGAAGCGTGCTTGAAGAAAAGCTGTGTAATTAAATGCCTGCACCCAGAAAAAAACCCACCCATTGACATTCATCAACGCTTGCTGAATGTTTATGGAGACCAAACAGTGGATGTTGGCACGGTGAGGTGGTGGGTGGTGCATTTCAGCAGTGGCAACAGTGTCAGAAGGTCACCTCTGCTGGTGCAGATTTTTATGAGTTCGGCGTTCAGGCTCTTGTCCATTACTGGTGAAAATGCATAGCTAATAATGGCGACTTTTTTTTTGCAAAACAGTCTTTAGCAGCTGAGAATTTTCTCTATTAACTGGCATTACTGTCCTCTTTGTATCTGTTATAGTTTCCATGAAAATAGATAGGAGTCATTACTTTCAGAGCGATCTACATATGTGAGGTCAGAAACTTTGTCCTTTAAGCTGTGACAACTGACTTGGAAGAGTTTGTATCTTACTCTATGATACAACTATACTAGCAGAATGTCATGGCCCAATGGATTGGACAACCCCTTCAGACAGCATCTGCTGAGGTACTGAATACTATCAATGAAGTCTTAAATTCCAAACTAAATTAAGCCTAACTAGCACTGAACCACAGTCTTCCCAGAAGAAACATTTTTTTCCTAAGGTTCATAACTCAAAATGAGTCATACTTGATTAACTTTACTTGGGCCAGGAGACTAATCATGGGATGCTATTTCTATTCCATTTTAGCAAAGTCACAGCAAGCATCAGAATGACGTTCAGCATGGAATATATTATAGCCTTGACATAGTATCACCAGTATACCATAATGAAAACAGAACTAGGAACCTTCTCTATTAGCAGAAGTTGCTGTTTTTTCTTATTTTCTTATTATTATGTTTTAATATTTGGCATGTCTACTCTCCAGTGAAAAAGTTATTAAATACATGTGAGACTCCAATCCAGAGAGCAACTGTCCTGCTCAGTTCTTGGTGGGGTAATAGATCGGAGAGTTTCACCTCCTCCTTCTCCTCACAGCTGCCCCGCACACATGCACACACACACAGAGGCCAGGAAACTCTACACCTATAGCACCTACCTTGGGTTTGAAGGCAATTAACTTCAGGACCATCTCGACAGTGAAGAGCCCAGTGAAAAGCATGTTGAGGATGTTCATGGCTTCCTTGAACATGCAGCTCTGACCGTAGTGCTGAAAAACATCATCCCAGCAGCAGTGAGGAATGGACATACCAACTAGTCATGTACATGCATGGCTACTGCTAATCTTCCTCCATATCAGAGTTCTTGAAAGGAAATCCTGGTATGCTCCATTTAAGAAAGATGTATAATTCCCATCTCCCTTGAAACATAAGCATTTCCATACCTCTAGCCATTTTTGCCGTCTGACTCCGAATCTCATCTCTTTTTAAAAATGTCACACTTATCATTCCAATTGAGGGCTCATTATAAATCTGCACACATGGTGCAAGCAGTTTGCAGTTGTGTTTATCTCACCTTTCTCTAACACTTGGGTCACTTTTTGTTTGATTGCTGTTGTGTTGTGAATGGATGTTTCACTGCGCTGTTCATAATGATACCAAGCCATTCCCCAAGTAATTGCACTTAATTCAGGACTCTACAAATACATGAGCAGCTCAAATCATATCTTTCCAAAATACATTATCTTGCATTTGTCAATTTTGAATTAAATTTGCAATCATGCTGGCTATTCACTTAACTTTATTAAGATCTTATGAAGTTACTCTCTGTCATCTATTGATTAATTCATATACTGTCTCCTGCAGATTTTGCCACCTCACTTTCCATATCCCTATTTCCAGATCTTTACTCTTGGGACTGATTGCCTTGCTCAAAGGTTGTCTTTCAGTGCATGTTCCTCTGTTGTTGCTTAATTTTGATAATTTTAACAACTTGGGCTGAATTCTCATATTCTGCTATAGCTGAGGGTGACTTTTTTTGAAAGGAATTTCTGTTAAAATAATTCAGCTGCCGATGAAGGACAGGCCAGGGAAAAAGTACATTGTTGAGGCGTTTTCAGAATTTATTGTGACATTTCCCTTGTGAGATTCTAGTATCTTTAGGACTTAAAAACTTGGAATTTTACTGGAATGTGGCTTTTGTGTCAGCTGTTCCTTACGAAGTTTGACAAAATATGACCATAAGCTTTTGAAAAACTACATTTTCATTAGGATGAGTACAGGCTTCCTAGAATCTCCAGAGATGCTGTCCTGTCTGCAGGCTCACAAACATCTCACAGTTTCTAGCTCCATCTGCCCTTTCTGTCCACCAATGTTTCAGCAACTGAGCATGCTCCAGAACTTGAGAATGAACATAGTAGTCCTCTGTTGCTTGATGACACAGCAAAGCAGTAGATCCTACAGATGAGAGCAGAGAGGAACCAACTCAAAATGAAAAGGGAGGCAAGAGAGATCTTAAGCAAAGAGTTGAAGGAATGAGCCAGAAAAGGGCAGACTTCAGGAAATGTACAGAACAGACAGTGTCTCTCTTAAGCCTCATTCTCTGACTAAAATTAATATGGAAATTTTTTTGTTAACTGACCACTTTGTTATGTCTTCTTCCTCTTCCTTGCTCTTACACCTACACATATTTCACTATTACTTTTATTTGCTCTTCTTGGAGATCTAGCTTTGGATATCTCTTTGGAGGATGGGCAACCTGGTCTAGTGGTTGGCAACTCTGCACATAGCAGGGGGTTGAAACTAGATGATCATTCTGGTCCTTTTCAACCTATGCCATTCTATGATTCTATGATTCTATGATTCTATGATGACAACTAACACTAGTTTTTGAAAAACCTCAAGCATTAAGGAAAATGTATTCTCAATGTAGCATTAGTAAGGCAATCAGTAGCACCACTAGTGAAGTGAGCTAGCACTCATCTATCAAGAATATTTTAGGTAGAATTGATCCCAATTTGCTGTGATGGAGAAAAGAATACAGCCTCTTGGGGTTCTTTCTAAAGAAATTTCTATGATTCTTAACACAGAACAAAATAGATACCAGGGATCTCCTATGCTCTACTCCCACTTTCATAGAAACATAGAATCATTAAGGTTGGAAAAGACCATTAAGATCAACTATTACAACCATCAACCCATCCCCACCATGCCCATGAACCACGTCCCTCAGTTCCACATCCACACAGTTCCTGAACACTTCCAGGGATGGTGAGTCCGTGCCCCCCTCCCCCCCCCCACCTTCTTGGCACCCTTGGCAGCCTGCTACAATTCTCTTTCTGAGAAGAAATGCATCCTTCCTGGAGCCCTTTGCCCTTCAGGACAGTCACACAAGGGACTCTCACAACCAATGTCCTGAACAGTCTTCCCTCCAGAAGTTCAACACAGCAGTTTTGCTGACTCCTTTCCTGACTTAACCAAGAACAGAGAACTCTATCACTTTGTGGTTACTACACACAAAATAGCTTCCGACAACTACATATATCAATCCTTCTCTGTAAACAGCAGATCTAGAGAGATGCCTTCCCTGGTAGGCTTTCTTACCAGCTGTGTCAGGAAGTTATCTTCCACACACACCAGTAATCTCTTAGACTGTTTCTTTTCTGCTGTATTGTATTTCCAGCAAATGTCTGATAAGTGGAAGTCCCCAGTGATAATAAGGGCTACTGCTTGCATGACTTGTGTCAGTAGCTTGTCAAATACTTTATCCTGGTTGGGTGGTCTATAATAGACTCCCACTGGGAAATTAGCTTTGTTGGCCTTCCTCCTTACATGTACAGATTCAACCTTATAATTAGCAGCACTGAGCTGTACAACATCAAAAGAATACCTGACATACACAGCCCTGATTGCTTCGTTTACCAACCTATTTGCACCCTGTTTTTTAACATAGGAAAGGCCAAAACTGAAAATTCATATCTCAGGTGATTGACAGTTCAAGGTTTATTCTTGCACTTCATAGAATACAAGTCAGAACTGAGAAATCACTTGCATTGTACAATTCCTTTAATAATGTTCCTCTCCCACTCTCCCTCAACTCATGATGTGAAAGCAAAAGTAGGTCTCAATCTCTGTAATTTCTACATTTTCCCCAACAAAGTCTAACAATTCATCACCTATGAGGATTTCTACTTGCTTACTTACTTGCATGGCCAGACAGATGGTGTTCAGCAGGATCAAAACGAACATCAGGTATTCAAAATAGGTGGAGTTGACCACATACCAAACTTTGTACTGGTACTGATTTTTTGGGATGTATCTCCGCAGGGGCCGGGCCTTCAGGGCATATTCTACGCACTGGCGCTGTGAAAGAGATATGATATGTTTAAAAATCAAAAACAGAATACAAGGTTGATGAGCTACTTCCATATATTATAAAAGCACAACGTGTTTCAATCTATTTTCTTAAATTACTGCTTAGAACAAGAATTTCTTTTAGGTCATACAGAGAAAGTGTATGTTCTACCTGTTTTAGACATCCATATGTATTTTCTTTGGACAGAGAACATTCATCTAATCTCACTGAGCCAAATGGCACAGCACACATTTTAAAGTAAATATTTTCATTTGTGCAAATCTTGCAGATTCATCTTGTTTGCATTTTCACATGTTACTCTCTGTATATATTTCTCTCTTAAATTCTTATTGTCCATGCAATTCTATCTTTAGAGGCAGTAAGTGGTCATGAATTACCTGGTTCTTGTCCAGCTCACAGTTCTTGTATTCTTGTTCTCCTTGTTCCTGAAATGTGACGATGACGAAACCAACGAAGATGTTCATCATGAAGAAAGCAATGATGATGATGTAGATAATAAAGAAGATGGAGATCTCAACCCTGTGATTATAGATGGGTCCCACATCCTCCATGTGGGAATCAATGGACCTATACAGCAACCTGGAAGCAAACAGGAGCCCAATGCAGAGAAAATCTGCAGCTGTCATGAGGCCTTATAGGTGATATTATAAAACTCATCTGTGCGTTTTTTTCTACTTGTATCAAAATTACTTCATTCATAGATGCACTGATTTGCACTGATTTGAGTATAAACTCTTGCAAAAAAGAGGACACAACTTTTATTAACTTAATACACTTGAATCTGGTCAGGGTCAAGGGTAAACTGTTTTTCTAGTTGAACAATAAAAACTTAAACAACAACAAGCATGCCCTTCAGTTAACAGAAGAGTCCATGTTGTTGGGAGCTGAGTTTTGTGAGAAAAAAGGATCTCAACACTTTAACATTTGTTAGTGCTGCTGTTGGCATCACCTGGTGACACAGTTCAGGGACAAACCCAGGATACCCTAGCAAACCTATGTCAGCCTGACTGAGTGAAACCAAGGGTATCCTTGGTCTCTGTTACATAGACAGGACAGCCTGGTGAGTTATCTTGTGTCTATCTGTATTGCCAGCATTGGTGGATTTCATAATGGCCCACTGGCTCCATAGGAAACTTTTAACATTTACCAGTACTGACAAGTGCCTGACAGGCATTTTTATCTCTTTGTATACACAGTATTTGTAACAATTATTGCTACTATTGCTGCTGTTGGCAATAATTTCTTAAGAGCTACAGACAGCGCTGTAAGCTGTTAACAAGCACAAGAACTGCAGTTCATGCAGGTCCTGAGGAATTTACAGAGCTCATAATACTACAATGACTGCTGCTACTATTGCTACATTCAATGCTCTAAAATTTTCAAATACTTAGAATGGGAAAGAGAGTTCTCTACAATTGAATTTTCTCTTTTGAAATGAATGAGGACATTAGTAGTGAAGCATTGGACCAAGAAGCACTCACTCTGGCCAGCCCTCAAAGGTTGAGACAGTGAAGAGGGCCATCATGGCAGTCAAGACATTGTCGAAGTCAAACTTGCTGTTCTCCCAGCTCCGGGGCTGGATCATTGGCTGACTGACCTCACCATCCTTGTATGTGATGTAGTATCCTCTGTGGGTGGAAAGGAGAGAGAGAACATGGCAGAACTGCACTTCTGGTACCTGACCCTGAGAGCAGGTGGCAAGTGAAAGTGGCTAAGTGGGAAAGGTCAGACTCACCTGCATTCTGCTTCAGTCTGCTTGGAGCTGTCAGTGCAGCTGTAGAGTTTGCCCTTGAAGAAGAAGAAAGAGGAATGAAGCTTCCCTTCCTAACAGTGGAAGGGATAGGGTTGATCATATACCAGGGAGGCTTGCTTAACTGCTATGGGTATGTTTACATACTCTTTTACAGGCAGATGTGAATGAACTAGACCAAGAGTTGCCTTTGTCTGGGTACCTCAGAGCACAGACTTTCATTGGCTTGCACAGTGCTCTTTGTGTATCCTGAGGTACGTTGCACTAAGTGCTGCTGAACACTGATTGTCAGAAGGGTGGTGAAGGGCAAAGAAATAAAAGTAGATCTAAAGAATAGAATGAGTAATCTCCAGTGATTACCACTGGATGCATGCCCACTCTTCTGCAAAATGTAATGTAGACAGCCTGCAATTATCAGTCCTTTAGAAAAGCCCCTTTCACCTCTGTCACTAAGTCATGCCACAAGCAATTTGGAGAATAGGGTTACTGATGATTTCTTAAATTACAGATGAGTTGCAACAGTTTTGAATTTGATCAATCCAGTTTTAGTAACTCCTGATAGTAGGAGACCAAGTAATACCGACAGTGCCCCAGATTCTATCTCACATGGAAAGATTCCATCTCCCCTTCCTCAGGGTTTTTCATGATATTTTTCTTCCCAACCGAGAAAACAGCTCAGTGTAATGGACGAATGAATGGGTCAAATAGTTTTACCTTAAACAACTGAACTCCAATGCAGGCAAACATGAACTGCAGCAAAGTGGTGACAATCACAATGTTTCCGATGGTTCGGATGGCAACAAACACACACTGGACTACATGCTGCAAATGGAAGATAGGAACAAAAGTAACTTGTAGGACTGTTCTGAGTTGCTATGGTTACAAATGAAGCCCAAGACTGTAACAACAAATACAAGAATTTCATTTAGCCACTGCCCACTAAGTAATGTCTCAGGAAAAGGGAAAGAAAACCAGTGTGTAACTTTTATCACTGTACTCTTCAAAGCAGGCAGAAAGAGTCAGGAAAATACCAGAGCTCAACTCTCTGAAATGTCTGGCAGCACAACCGTACATAGTTGGGCACTCACCAGCCCACGTGAAGAAATTTAACTAATAGAGCAAGGCTAAAGAGTGAGCCCATCTGCAACCCTATAGAAAATGACATAATTTAACATTAGTGGTGATGCTTAAACACTATTTGAAATGTCACAAAAGTCCTTGTAGCCTGAAATAACTTGAATAGGTAATTTGCAGAAGGCATTGAGATTCTTCTAACCTTTAGTCCCTTGGCTCTGTTGATGGCCCTCAGTGGTCTAAGCACTCGCAGAACACGCAAAATCTTCACCACATTGATGGCGCTGGATCTGTAAGAAAATATTGGGAAGTTTGAGAGAGACAAAAATATAGTGAGTTTGCTGCAAGGACTGATAGATCTCACCCACTCTTTCTTGTTTGAAATCCTACATAGCCTTAGACAGGTTGGACAACTACAGTCAATTATTTGCTACTTGCTGTGGCACCTCAGGGGTAAGAAAATCATTCTTGCATCACCTTCATAGGTCTTGCTTCCTGATCTGGGCAGCCTTAGTATACATTCTCCTGACTTTCACCAGCTATGCTATGTTAATGAAAGGAATGGAATATGGACAGGGATTTTTTAATAAGCAGAGCAAATTGCAAAATACTCTGCAGCTATCTAATGGAAACTGTGCAAAGATGTAAGCACTACAAGACATTTTCAGGTAAGTCTTAAATAAGCATTCTGCTGAAATATTCATAGAAGAATGGACAGCCTAGACAACTTGGGCAATAAAGTACACTGCCCAGGTAAGGTGTGATCCTTCAACGTGTTTGGCCTCTGATTCTGAAAAGCAATTAAATGTGTATGTAACTTTATGGATGTGGACACTCACTGAACAGGATTACCTGTATGCTTAATTTTAAGTGCAGAACACTACTACTTACTACAACTACAGAGCTCTTAATCTTCCTTGTCTAAAACCCTGACTGAAGATCTTCTCCATGCTGGAGGATGTCAGGTCCTTCTACTAATTTTGAGAACAGTTTTTTTTTGCAAACACATGAATAGTCTAGTTAGAGCTATAGGAACAAAACAGGATGTCAAAATGTCCTCTGAGCTGTTATTAAGGCTTCTACTGAAAGCCCAATGGTCCTGAAAAATCTTTCTGCTTGACTTATTGAGTTCTTAAACATATCATACATGAGCTGCTAACCTGTGATGAGAACAACAGGGACCTGCTTTTTTATTAACCATGCTATTACTTAGGAAATTTTCAATCCAACACAAACAGTTCCACATATTCAAGTGAATCTGTAAATTATTAAGAAAATTAGCAGATCGCAATAAAAAGTGTATTCACAGAAGTGGATTCAACTGCCACTGCCACCAGTACTTCACACATTCTTGCACAGCTCTTAAATCACTTGATGGTCTTTCATTGACCAAGACTCACAGCATACTAGGAAGTAGCAAAACACTATCACCCTACATTCTATAAAGAAATAATGAGATGGAACAGTATGTCACTTAACTGCCCCGATCTGACAAAGTGACTCATACATCTTGGAACAAAGCTGAGTGTTGTAATTCCCAATGGACCAAATTTCTTGTTCTCATTTGATCTTTCAAGAAGATCCTCTATCCAGATCATTGGTATAGCATTTCCCAGCCATGAGAACCCCTCCTGAGAATGAGTTTTTATGCCTCTTGAATCAAGTGTCTTGAGGCTCATGAAAACAATCTTACCCGGATGAAATGATGAGATTGAAGTACCATTTCCCAACCCTGCCCTAAAAAAAAACCAGTTGAAAATAGCTCACTCACTGGATTCCAAAAGAGATGAGAGAAACGCTGACCACCAGCAGGTCTAAGATGTTGAAATAGTTTCTGCAGAAGGAGCCCTTATGGAGGAAAGCCCCGTATGCGGTCATCTGCAGGAAGGCACATGAAGACACAAACACACTTTGCCATTAGCAACTGTTCAGAAACCAAACCCATCTGGTTGAGCTCAGAGTATATATTTGGGCAGGAGTGGCATTTCTAACATAGCAGACTTTCTACCCACAGGCCCCAAAGGAGAATTTGAGTCCCCATGGAAAGAAGAGAGAGTGAAGATGACAGTAAAATAACTATGAAAGACCTAACTAGGGAAAGCCAATACTAGGTTTAGTGAGGAAAATATGCACTTTGAGTGCATAGAGTACATAAAATTTAGAGTCAGTAAAGCAGTAAAATAATTGTTTGCAAAAACTACTCCTTGCATTTATATGAGTTTCCCTTTTTCTTCAGAGGCAGAGGACACTTGTGAGTATTATGCTAAGTATTATCTAAAGGCATCTTTAGCTGAACTGAATAAAAAGGATGAAATAGAAAGGACTCTTTTGTGATGCTTTTTAATGCACAGCTGCAGTGGACAGTTGAGCTCTCTTCCTTCTGTGAAAAAAAAAAAAAAATAATAGAATTCCTAAGGGATTTAACTGCTTTAGAGCTGAAGCAAAGCATTAGGCAGAATTTCTGTTCTCTTCAGTTTGCTCCTTCTGTTCAGTTCAATCCTACGTCTTTTTTCCTACCACTACCAAGTTTCTTTCATTTTTTATTTTACAAGAAGTTGCATTTTCTCCTTGGTTTTCCTAACAAAACCCAAAGTAATGTTCCTTGACATAGAGAAGTTTTCTCATGGAGGAAGTCATTATGAGCATCATTCAGTTGAGGAAGGGAAAGATTTTAATTATTTTATCTGGACTCTCTACCCTTTCTGGGTACAAAGGGGTATTGAACACTTGCTGGTGCCAAGGAGGATGTCTCAGCTCCAGAACTGGATTAAGTGACAGAAATGTTAATGTTATAAATAGAAATGGGTCTCAGCCACAGTGTCAGATCTAAACACTTCTGAGCTCACAAAAGTAAAGGCCTTAACTTTAAATTTTAGAATGGGCTCAGTTTTAGAATGTGACTAGATGAGTCTGACATGGTGAAAGAGGGTGAGGGTTTATTTTACCACCTACCTTAGCTTTGGTGAATGATGTAAACTAATTCCTTTGAAGATACCCCATTCCCACAACTGCTAATCTCATTACCTGGGCTAGGAACATGGGCTTCTAAATTTAGTCCTCTGATTCTCATCTAAGTTAGATGTCTATAGTAACTTGAAACAGACATCATGAGACTGTTCCCCGAATATTGGACTGTTCCAACTGAGAAGTATGAACTAGAAATTCAACCTGGGTTTTTCTGGCTCCTGTCAATAGCTCAGGATGGCGCAGCCTCTCTCGATTTCCAGACATGCCTACCTGTGACAACTGCAGTCAGAGGAGAGTGGAAAGGCACATGGTATATCAGATTATTTTCTTCACCAAACATTCATGACATCAGGGAACCAGCTATCAATCAATCAGACAGAACTGAGAGGGGAGGAAGTATAAACTCTTGGCTTGGCTTAGAATTTATACTTATAACAACATATTTGATTGGGAAAGGGGTGAGGGGGTTCTTGCCATAACAAAGGAGGTAAAGGTGCCCTTTACTGGTTAGATTTTGTATGGCAATCTTGAAAGAAAGGAGACACCATTGAAATCAGTAGGGGAAGCTCTGCTGAATTTATGCTATATACAAACTGTGGTTCTCTCAAACTTGTGGAGAGAATTTTTTTTTACTGAAGAGACACTCAAAGAGTGCATAAATTATGTCTGCCTCCCACTTGGGGCTGATCAAAGCTCAGGATGCCATGTAAAGCCAAACAATAACTAACTTCAAAACACTGCAAAGTTGTTCACCTTGCTAACATTCACCAGACTCCATCATGGCAATGTGAGTCTTGCGGATACTGCCATCAACATGAGGTCAGATAAAGCTTGTTTCTTCACGGCCTTGATAGTCACATAGTCACTTACTCTTTTGCTTCTAATTATTTACTCCAGCTTTTCTGTTGTGCAAAAGATTTTGCTTAATACAAGGCAGCAGAGAAACAGGCCCTGAGAAACCAAGGAAATTGTGAAGCAGAAACTACATGATAAGGACAGAAGAATTTCTTAAATGTTGGTAGTATTTGCATCTCTCTCCCACTTAGGCCTGGAGGAAGTCCAGAGATGCTGAGCTAAATCTTCTCATGTTAACAGGAGGACATCGAGGAGGTAATAAATAGGTACTATGCAGTACACTTCCCTGATGAAAACAGAGCAATATGCCAATGAATTAAGGTCTTTTATGCTTTCTCTGGAGTCATTAGGAGCGTTACCATTTGCTTCAGTGGTTGCAGAATTGCTGCTGTAATTTCAAACAGGTAGGATGGTGCCCTGATGTAGAAAGCCAAGCATTGAACTATAATTTTTAAGTGTTGCTGTTGAGATGTTTTCCTTTTTTGACAAGCCTTTAGGTGTGTGCACATTCACATTTACTGTGCAAACACGGATGCACATGCCACAACAGCATATTATGTACACCTCTTTGAAGGATATTATGGTTTTGGTGATTTAAAGTCGTATCAAAAGCATGGCTCTCTACAAAAATATGCACAGGCCGCCCTACTTGCCAGCCTCCAGATTAGATACTGTTATTAGGGTCTTCAGCTGCAAGATCTGAGCAACTTGAGGTTGCTGCCTGCCAGTACTTAGCACCAGCTTGCTGAAAAAAAAACAAGCTTCCAAGCAAACCTAGCATTTAGAAAGCCAGAACTTTGCTCAATTATTGTTATTTAAATTATTAGCCTACAAATTTGGGATAATTAGAGTTAAGAACAAGGCAGCCTATTTTTATTTTCTTCTGAGCTAAAACATTCTGCTGCACATTTCCTTTGGTAGAGGGCACATTTCCTGGGAAATATGAAGCCAGTTTTAAGAGGTACTGCAGCAGTTTATATTTGCAGCCATAGTCTTTTGTGTTTCAGTGTTTTATATTCTTGGTTATTTCTCCATACTTGAAAAAATTAGCTTATGCACTGTGTTCAGTGGTAGAATCACTGCCTGGCTCCTATATTTGCACCCTGTAACCTTACACAGAAGTCATTGGCTGCTCTCTGGCCCAACCTCATGACCTGTGCAGAACTGAGACTTTCTCTTTGAGCTGTAGGACGAATCAGAGGAGTATGAGCTCAGGGTTCTTTGCACAGCAAATAAATTCAGTTTTGGAAAAACTGGCCAGGGCAGTGAGAGCATTTTCTGGGGTGATGGCCTTTTTCTTGGTCCTCTCCTACTTGTCATCCTGTCATTGCATTTCCCCTAAAAAGCACTATGTTGATATAGGCCTTATTTTACAAGTTCACATAAGATTTTTAAGCAACTATCAAAAGCATAAAACCAAAAGATAAGCAATCTTTTGTGCTGAGAGTTAAAGGAGTTAAGGAGAAAAAAAAAAGGAGTGCAACGGAAAGCAAGAGAAGGCAAAAGAGAAAGAAAGAAAAAGAAAGGAAGAAAGGAAGAAAGGTAGAAAGAAAGGTCGAAAGGTCGAAAAGTCGAAAGAAAGAAAGAAAGAAAGAGAGAGAGAGAGAGAGAGAGAGAGGAGATAGAAGCAGAAAATGAATTTATTGCTCAGATTGGTTACCTTAAGAATAATTTCTAATGTAAAGATACTAGTGAAGACATAGTCTGCATTGCCTAGGATCTGAAAAATAAGCACAATTGGGTTAGTTGTACTGAGCGTGACCCAGGAACAAACAGGCGTGTGTGTTAGCAACAGATAGTGGCAGAAAACTAGTAAGCTTGTGAACAGGTAATGGTAGAGAAGATGGGCACTTTACCTTCAGAGCAATTTCAATGGTGAAAATGACAGTAAAAACTATATCAAAATAAAAGAGAACCTGAAAAAACAAAAGGGAATAGGAGTGGGGAAGGTAGATCAGTGACTGGCCACTGGAATGGAAAATCACAGTTCAAAAGCAAATACACAAGTCTCTTAACAAGGAAAAAAGGAGGACTATATGGGAAATGGTTTTGTAATGACATCCTGTAAAGTGTAGTGAAGGTCCTGACACATAGGACAAGCAGCACATTACATGAGATATTTTCTAAGTTACAATCCCAGGAGGGCTCTGGAGGGAAAACAAGCTTTTGGTTGTTTTTATTGCAGGATTTTCTTTCTTTATTGGTTATTTAGTGATCTATTTATTGATTGTGATAAAGAGCAGACAAGGTAAGGGTTTTTATTAAATAGATTTCCAAACTGAGAACATGAAGACTTCTGGTCTCTCAGTGGAAAACTTGAGATTCCTAACTTGAATTCAGGCCTGTTTTGTGTTTCTCAAAAAGGCGAAAAAAAGGTATCCAGGCTGCAAATTGATGCACAAGCTCTCTTTTTTCTTTTTCCTCTACCCTGGGTTAGGGTGAAATAGAAATGCTTTGCCAATTGAACTGAATCACTGTGACAGTAATTTAGCCATGCATCAAATGTGCCCAACTTATATCTTCTATCTTTCCATTGACGTTCTGTAAAACAGGCAAGCTAAAACACCCATCATTCCCATCAATTTAGATCCAGTGGTGGGCACAGCAGTGGCATGCATAGCAAACCACAAGAAGGGGCCCTGTCACAGAAGGCAGCAGCAAGTCTGGAAGGGTTAAATGATTTGCAGAGTAACAGCATCAAGGATGCAGATGTCTTTCATTGCCCATTGATCCACATCTCACAAAGGTAAATGGGAACTCCTTTACTGACTAGTGGGACCAGAACTGAGCTCTCTCTGCTTCCAATGAATTCCAATATCCCAAACCATTTTGGTGTTAAATATGCTGGAAAAAGTAAAAATTACAAATTTTGTGCCCATGGATAAGTGTTGTTTTAGCTTAATCAAGTTCTAAACATGAAGGCCAGTATATGGAAGCAGTAGAAACCTGATTATTTTTCAAATTGAAGCCTCTACTGCTAAAACACTAACAAACATACTGAAGTAGACTTACCCTTCTTACAGGTCTCAATTCCATCTAGGTGATTTTGCTCTAACTCAGGTGGATAAATTCTTACAGCTTGGTACATCCTGGGCAATGAAGCAACTACTGCAAACTAGAGGGTTACTTTAGATCATACTGTTATAGCATGATCCCAATCTAGACTAATTTACAGATAATGAAGGTCAAATAGGGACATGTATAACCTACTGTTGGTTTGTAACCCAAAAACCCTCTGGTCTCTACAGGATTTTTGACCCCAAGACTAATGCAGAAGTTGTTCTGACCTCTTCAGTTCTGGCTTAGGCTTCACAATTTTTTGCAATTTAGAGAATTAAAAAAGGGCCATTACAAGGATGGATGGACATCAGTTGCATTGTATATTAATTTCCACACATTACAGCTGGAAATGTCCCCTCACGTTGCTGCCTTATAGGTCCTGACATTTGGTTATTGTATCAGTGGAATAATTTTATAATCAATGTGCTGGATTCATGGGTACTCTAAGGCTGGTTTGCATGACTCCACCGACATAAAGTGGCCATAAACTTGATTAAAGTGGATGATTACGCTGGGCCTGCAGCTGCTTTACATCACCAGAACACTGCAAAGCAGCTAGGACATATTGGTGAACCTGCATCCAGAGCTGCAGTTCGTGAAGACATTCCATACAGATGAAAAATCTCACCTGTGTAACTGGTACTATTTACCAGCAGGCACACCTATTCTTCCCTAAATACATATTTAATCCGGAATATATTAATAGCAAAACAAAACAAAAAAAACAGAGAGACTATTGTAACTTAACATTTTAGGTCTTGCATGGGATTTGAAGAGTGTTTGACCAGACTGGAGAGACACTTGCACAGACTTGCTGCCTGAGCCCTGTGTGACACAGGAGAGATGCAGCCACTAGCTCACCCCAGGGGAGATGCAGTACCCAGGCCTCTTTGTCAGCCCTTGCTGGAGGAGCTGCTCTCTATCCCTTCCAGCTCTGGGACAGTTTGTGTCAACAAGAGCACTGGTCTGCAAGAGTCACAGTGAATGCCTGCTTATGCTGTTCCACAGTGAGGGCAGGGTAGGTTGTTTGCTTTCAGCTTGCTTTATTTCCCTCACAGGCACAGAGCAGACATGATCTTACTGTACTACTGCCAAACAATAAAGGCAGACCACTTTTGCAACCCAAACATCTTGTCAGTGTCCCCTGGCATGACACATTTTAAACACCCGTACCTGCAAAAATTAAACACAGAATTTCATGCAAAATCAATGGGTTCAAATACACAACATAACACTTTGCACTAAAACTTCAGCTTTTTTATTTACTACTTTTTTCTTATTTAAATATCTGCTATGGATTCTGCATCTGGTTCTGTGAGAATCCAATATGCCAGCTGATACCATTCTGCAGGACTGATACCAACTGATGTACTTGTAGTCCTACATGGTGGGCCCACTCACCCATGTAGAAGCAGATTGTTACTGTTACATGTTGGGCTGTTATTTTGTACCCTCCTTCAGGAGGAAATGCAAAGCAACTCTGAGATAAATTCAGAAATAAACTTCCATTAATACCTTCTCTGCATGCATCTATACATTTAAATGTGTGCTCAGGCCAGGATAGTTCTGGGAAGTAGAACACTGAGCATTAAAATAAGATCTTATTATTTAAAAAAGAAAAAAAAAATTGTTTATGTTTAGCAAGCTCTTCCAGCCACCAAATTGCCACTGCAGACAGCAGAGATCAGAAGTCTCACATATAGTTGCTGACACTTCTCATTTCTGTAGTGATCCCAGATTAATGGAAACTACCACTGGCAAAGCTAAGCACTGGGCATTTCAAAAGGCTAATAAGAATGGCCAAGAAGGAAATTGAGAATATACCTCTGTGCTGAATGCCTTCCTCTTCTTCCACTAGCTTGGCCAGGCGAGGAGCATGGCATATTTTCTGAGGATTATCTCATATTCAGTGATGGCTTTGCAACTTGCACTGAAACAGCCTGATTCTAACTTAAAAGACACCAATTTCCCCCAGAGTGATGGTGTCAAACTCAAGAATTGTACTTCTGATTTACACCAGTGTGAGCAAAGGCCCTGCACTTTTTAGTTCAAAAAAAATAATGTGTTGGGAGAACAAATATTTCAAAGGGAACTTACACATCTCCCAACACAAATTCTCTGGACCTCAATTTTCTCCAGCCCATTTTTAAAGCCTTTAATTCCAGTGAACAATAATTTTGCTTCAGCTGTCTATCATTTCTTTTCCTACAGACACTTCCAAAATTAACTCGAGGCCAAATTCAGCTCTGATTCATTTTCCCTGTATGTTCACACACACTGTACTAAAGGCATAAACCAGAGTAGAGAGCCACTACCAACACCTCTGATGCAGTCTTTTCTGTGTTTCTTGTCTTCACCTCATGAGCTGCTTGTGCTACACTTTTAATACACAGCAAGGGAAGGAGTGTGATAAGCATACTTGATTCCTAAAGGAGAGGTGTCGGACGGGGTCCTCAGCTGCCAAGGAGATGCTGCTGAGCAAGATGAAAAATAGGATCAGGTTGGTGAAAATGTTATCGTTAACGATTCGATGGCAGTGGACACGAAACCTGAAAGAGAGAGGAGAGGCACAACTTCATCTCTCAGAGAACAGGAAGACCTGGGAAACATTACCCTCTCCTCTTTAGCTGTCAAGACTGGCCCTGAGGGATTGCTCTGCATAGCAGCTTCACTCTACCCTGGCAGAGAATAGCATCCCAGGCAGTTGTGCTTTGCCCTGCTGAGTGTTCAGCAGCCTCAGCTCTCCATATAATGCAGTGATGCACACAGGGGTAACTGGCTGCCTGCAGGAGTCAGGCTTGGTTCTCCATTTAAATATGGTCTACAGACTGCCAACCCAAAATTAAATCCTCTCCATTCATAGAAATGTCCCCCATTTTTATAGGGGGTAAGCAGTAGAAATGGGTTTGGGGATGAACAATCTCATTCTGAGATGGGGCTAGACAGTCACAGGTATGAGGCATGAGAAATCTACCTGTTAGCAGGGCACAAATCTGGCAAATTGGCTATAGCCCAGGCAGTCATTTGCAAAGGGCTTCTGGGAGGTTATCGTGCCATACACAACATCTACTAAAGCTCAGCCTAATATGAAGTGCTGGTGTTCTTAGTGTGAAAATGGCCTGTAAGCAGTAGCAGTCTCCCATACAGAGTAGAAGGCTTACTTGATGCTAACAGAGCACCTTTCACACAATTATATCAGGATATGAGGAGTTAAACCTCATAACAGTCCTATGCATAATTCTAGAGGCACTTCATTAATCTATTTAGCTCTACTTTTGGCTGTTGAGCTGCCAAGCCCCTATTATAGCAATTTTACAGATGATTGCAGAGGTTAATTTACTTTTTCAACAAGCAACAGTGGGGGTGGGTGGTAAAGCTGACATTAGAGTCCACGAGTCCCAGTCATCATCAGTCTCTCTCTGTTGCTCATACCAAGGAGAAGTGGCATAAGCCCTGCTGTGGGAAGATAAACTCTGAATTCTTTTGGGCCTTCACAGTCCTGCCTTGCTCTGAGACTGTGTTTGGTGGCAAAGTCTCCAAGGGAGATGTTGGGATACATGGCACTGAACAGACCACTTGATCAGTGAACTCTTTCCTGCACCCTTAGAAAGATATATTCTCATGCCATAGTTCAGCCCTCCACTCATGGTACTGGTTTCATACACTGGCATTGGAAAGAGAACTGGAGTAATGCGAAGCCAGGCTGCCTGAAGGAGACTGGAGGAAGAGGGTGAAGAATAATTCTCCTCAGGCTCTCCTCAGAACAATGGGAATTGTTGTCCTCTTTGTTTCCTCCCTTGCATGCTCATTCTTGGTGAGTGGGAATATGCAGAAATGCAAAAACTCCCTACTGGGAGTGAATTTTGAGCAGCTATTTGGACAAGAAGCTCCTACCTCATGTTTGACTGCATGAGGTTTGCTTACAATCTGCTTAAAACCTGAATTTGCTGGGGAGTTCCAATTACTGGATTCCCTCTGAATCCCTTATTTCCAAAGCTTTTATCATTTGTGTCTTCAATTAGACTTGCAGGAGCTCTGTACTCCCACTGCATATCGTCAGTGGGCTTTCTACATTTGTGCTTACATGGAGATTTCATGCCAGAAATCTCTTCTTGTTACAGCTGAGCAGCATCTCACATACCTGTTGTTAGGACTGAAGATGAAAAATGCGCTGGCATCAGGCATGGGCACAGCCTTTTCCTTGAGGTGCAGCTCAGACATTGGGCGAGGCCGAGGGCCAACAGGCATCTCAGGTTCTTCCTCATCTTCCTCTGCTGCAATAAATATTTTTATTTCACACAAAATGTTTTATTTTATGGAAAATACGACCCCTCATGGAGTGGTGGGACATTTGTTTCTATTGAATAAAAGTTACTAACTTAGAAGCATAAAAATAGGATGATGAAAACCTGTGGATTATTGTCCATTTCCCTCTTCTTGAGGCACTAACCTCTGCCTTGGACCTATCCCAGCAGAGATTGATCAAGACTGTCTGTAGAACCATCAATGCTGGTAAGTCCACAATATCCTCACAACAGTCTCTTCAGATGCTTCACTGTCCTTTCTGCAAAATACTTCCCCCTAGTGACTATAGGCTTCCTTGCTGTGGTCTAAATCCATTGCTTATTTTCTTATTGTCCATGGGTACAGAAAAGAGAGAATTCCCTTCCTCTTGCAGAAGGATTTAACATACTTGTTTCTGCCAGGCTTTCTTTTTCTTAGATAAAAACAACAATCTTTCCTGAGATGCTGTGTTCTCTAGATCATTCTCACTACTTTCCTTTGGATTTTCAGCAGAATTAACCTGCTGTTGAGGTCCTACTGGTGCAAAGGAGAGTTAATTATTTTTTATATCTTATAATGCCATTTTGCTGTTTAAATACTTTTTGTAGGCACTTATTTTCATCACATTCTTGTGTTAATTTGCCACCAGTTTTTGGTTTCCATGAACCATTGACTCTTCACAATATAATGGTTGTTCTGCCCTTCAGTCCCTTTTGCATTTATGCTGCTGCTGATTCCCATGAGTGGCACTTTGACCTCATCCTTACTGAACTGCACCTTCTTGTCTTCAGACTATTCCTCCAGTTTATCAGCATTTTTTGTAATCCTCTTTGCAAGCTCTCCATGGAGCCATCACCGCACGCAGGCTTGTGTTTTGATGAATGCATGTATGCTGTAAAGCAAACATGGAGCACAGGTACTTTAACATACACCTATCAGAAATCCTTAAAACTACCTTCTTTCAATATTCAGTGGTGAGAAGAATAAAAGGGCAGGTAACAAATCTGAGCCTTTTGAACCTGATGCCTATGGAGCAGAACTCCAGGCCTTGTACAGACACTCAAGGAAGAAACTGTAGAGATGGGAACTCAGTAGTATGTGAAAGACAGCCTTCCACCTTTGAGGATTTTTATTACTTGCTGAAGTCAGAAGCTTTTTTGTAAATGACACAATGGGATTTTGCTATTTTAAAGTTCACAATCCTCTCACCTAATTAGCAAGACAGGAAGAAATATTTCAAGAAGGGATCCTGACAACTGATTTATCTTCCAGTCAATGCAAAAGAGGAAACTGTAGCTAAAGGGTTTATCCTAACTCCATAAAGTGAGATAAATTCTAGGAAAAGCCTGTTCCTTCAGGGCCAGGTATGGCACTTCATCTGGTAATGGACATAATAAGAAGAATAGGTGAATCAGTACAGATCCTAATCTAGATGTCAGAGATGGGAGAAAAGTGGCCTTTTCAATGCATGCTTTTATTGCATGCAAATAGGATTCTTTCTTTACATTTCTAGTA
Organism: Tympanuchus pallidicinctus; assembly: GCF_026119805.1. Taxonomy (NCBI): domain Eukaryota; kingdom Metazoa; phylum Chordata; class Aves; order Galliformes; family Phasianidae; genus Tympanuchus; species Tympanuchus pallidicinctus. Next base: position 3,098,184 of record NW_026294802.1, read on the forward strand.
GCAAGAGTTTGGCTCAAGTTCGCTTGATAGATTTTTGGATATGTTTGATCTGGTACACAGTCTGCACTTTTTAATCTGGTCTATTTTTTAACAGCTCAATTTTATGTTGTAACACACTTAACAATACCCATTCTACAGGTTTTATTCCTTTTGAAGTACTTTTGTGAATAGCACTCAAAAAAAATTGTGCTAATATTCATATTTATATAATATTACAATACTTTACACTTGCACCTTTTATCTACAGATGTCAAAGTGGATTGACAAGGAGTGGGGTAAGCAAATTCTTTCTTCTTTAACAGTCTGGAATACCAATGCCCATAATCATGTAGGATGTTTGAGAGCTCTCGCTTGAAAGACTATTATTCTGAGCCTCAGTTCTGTGCCATCAATATTAGATCTTTTTTTTGTTTTCTTTTTCTTGAAGCAAGCTTTACTTAAAGTGTTTAATTTTTTTTTTCCTAATAGGTATAGGAGAATGCCTCTGGAAAATAGACTCTTAGCAGAAGGACCAGCCCCCCTAAATGAAGATTATGAGGAAGACTGTTTCTCTCCTCTTTCTCTTGTGTCTGCCATAAAGCAAGAAATATATTAATGACTTTGGCAACCACATAGCTGCAGACTGGAAAACACATTGAGTTCCTCAGTTATGGAGAAAGAATAATGTTTGAAATGTTTTTCACTTAAAGTAGGGTCTAGGGCACATAAGAAAGGAAAAAACAGGAGTTAAATACAAAAAGTATAATATTATTACAGCATCAGCTCAGGTTGCTGTGTAAGCTAATTACCAGTATAAAGAAACCAGTATATTGCACAGGTGTCAGCATTCATACAAGCAAAGGTCAACACGGTATTCACAAGCTGGCTGGGAGACATATCAGCTGCAATCCCACACTTGTTCTTTGACCATTTTCTATACCTAAGGTATACCACTGTTTAAAAAGTGACTTTTTCATTCAAGCCTGCCATGAAATCATGAAGAAGCAAGACTCAGAGTTACCAAGTTGAGATCTAATTTAGAACTCTTCTGAAATTCAAGAAAACTCAAAACTTGGACTGTCATCTTGAGTTATACTTCATGAGAACAGTTGCATCCTTTGGTTGTGAAGGACACACACAGGCTACAGTGCAGAATCAGTGACAGATTCAATGGAAAGGCTTTTTTTCTTTACTCTATACAAAGACCAGAGCTGTCGTGTAAGGACACTGCTTTGCTTCAAGCTTCCATAAATCACCTCAAGCCTTCATCTGACCCTCATCTGGTGTTCTGAATTCTTTGTCTGTTTCTGTACCAGACCGCAGGACTTGCTCCCTGTCTTCCTATAATAAACATGTCAGCATTATAATCCCTCTAGTGTACACAAATCTCTGGAAAGAATAGTCTCTCCCTCCAACTAAGTGGCTAGGTGAACTGATGAGTTGCAAATACACAGTGTATTCTGGGGACTAAGAGCAATACTGTGCAGCAAAAACATTCAGAAGAGGTTATTGAGAAAATTCTAGTTGAGGCAACAGAAACTAATAGGAAATGGAGTGGGGTAGATTCAAATAATAAAAGAAAAACTGAGTTGGTGAAGGATGTTTTCCCAGGAGGGCTGCATTTAGCTGCACAGCACCTTCTGTAGCACGGCAATCACCAGGAGGATTTTGGGCTGATCTGATGATCAGAAAGGAACTGATGAAGGGACAGTGATACACACTTGGGGACTGGGAAATTCTTGCTTGCTATTGCCGTTGAGTTCCTTGGAGTTTTGTTCCCCAGACCTGCTTACATGAGACAGATGTGAAATGCTGCTTCTGCTCCAAGAGGGTACTGGTGCTTCTGAGCTTTGTACTGAAAGACAGAAGACAACCTAGCATACATCTGCATGCCAGTCCAAGGATTGGCATCCCAAAGCAGGAGTTTATTTCCTGACCTCTAGTCCTACAGATAGAAAATCCATAACAAATTGTAGATTTGTTTTTTGTCAAACATTCCATTTGTGAGCCTATTTCTAAATCTTCTATGGAAGGTAATTGAAATATAATTCTATTATCAGTAGGCTTAAATTTCTTATACAGGTATGTGCATCTTTACTTTAAAAAATATAACAGTCTACAAATTCTGGTTGGTTGAGAAACAGAAACAGAACTGTTTCAGGCTGTTCTAATTTGTTCTTGTAACTGAAGATTCCTTAAAACAGATTAGTAACTGTGAATGGGTGTGCAGTGAATGCCTGTGTCTACAGAGGTGCTTGGAAGGTTAAATCCAGAGTGATCTGCTCTAAAAAATATCAAAAGTGAACTACATTTTATGGTGTTGGAAACACAGTCTTCTTCTGATTAACAGGCTACGAATATGGATAAATATGAGTATGGCAAGTACACAGATTTTTTTTGTTCTGAAAATCAAATGCAACGAAGAGTTTTCCTTTCTGATTGTGTGAAGCTCTCATTCATCTACTTAAAGTGAACTATTCTGCCTTTTTTTTACCCTATCACATTAACCTATTACCACACATTTTTTTTAGGAACGATAGAATAGAAAAGAATGTAATTTATTACCTATTACAGTCTGTTATATAATCAGAAGTGAAGAAGGGAAGAACAAGAGATCACACATGGCCAAATGTCTGCCAAGCTAGAATCAACTAATTATTATATCTAAGTCTTTTCTGGCAGATATTCCTCTAACCTGTTCTTAGCCATATTTGGTGATGCTAGGTTTCTACAACCTTCTTCATAATCATTTAGAGTCTTGCTACTAGAAAATCTTCCCCTTGTGTGAACCTTAATAGGGTTAATTCCCTTAACCATAACAGATTGAGATTATTTACCTTCTACCTGTAACAACCTTTTATGCATTTGAAACCATTTCCTCTGTCTTCCCTAGCTCAAACAACCACAGCTCTTTCAGTTTCACTATTTCTCCTTGCATTGCTTTCACTTTGCCCTTCTAGGTTCTTCCCAGTTCAGCTCCACTTCTCTTAACTGCACCCAAAATGAGATTGTATCTCAACGGAGACCTCAATTGCTAAAAGACTAAAAGTTGTTTTACTCTGGTTAGCTTTCACTGGCCTGTTAGAAGAAACCTGTAAATGGACTAAAGGGTCATGTTTTCACTGTTTGTAACTACTTGTTTGCCTTTTGACAGGTGGCAAAATGTTATGGGCTTCTGCTGGGCTTGTGATTACAAGATTCAAATTCTTTTCTCAAGGACTGTTACCTAACTACTGTCACCTAAGATCCTTTATTTGTGAGTTGTTTATTCCTGCCTGTGTAGAGCCTGGCACTTTCAATTTTATTTAGACCATTTATCCAGTTCCTCAAGAGCTCTTTGAATTCTAATGCTGCCCTTCAGTATGCTTACTGTCCCTCCTAGCTTCATGTTACGTGCAAATGTAATAAGCATATTTCCTTTTCCATCACTCAGGTCATTAACATTGAACTGAACTGAACTCAGGACAGGCCTTTGGGTTGTAGAACCTCATTTGGGTGATTGCTACTCTCCATGTACAGAGTCTGACCAATTTATCTCCCAATCATCTAGACCATTTTTTTTTTCTAGCTGGCTTATGAGAATGTTTAGAGACATTCAGAACATCAGCAAAGTCAAAGCATATATCTACTTCTTCTCCCCTGTCTTGTCAGCCCCTCTTAGAAGACAATGAAAGTGGCTTAACATGATTTGTTCTCAGTAAATCCATTTTCCTGTTAGTCTCCTTATCTTGCAGAGTTGTATTTGTTTAGTTACTTGTTTCAAGACTTTTCCATGAATGGAAGTTGAACTGACCTCTGCTCCACCCCTACCCACCATTTTAAAGACCTAGCCTTCAGGAATTCTCAAAGTAAAACTGCTCTGTGTTCTGAGATTGCTTCATCCAATTCTATATAAAGAATTTGAGGATGAAGTTCATCAGGTCCAAATGATCAATTCTAGGCTGAGTTTACATCTTTAGAATCATATTAATAAAGTTGCACTGACTTTTTTGATTAAAAAAAAATTCTAAAAGGCATTCAGCACTTTTACTTTCATAAGTATCTGTTGTTGATCTTCCCTGACATAGAATACTGAAAAAATGAACTGAAAATATATATCTAATCACATAATGTGTTCTTTACAGAGAATCATATCAAGCACCACTAACCACTACAGGAACTGCAAAGGAAACATGAGCAAATAAAGTGTCGCTAGCAAAGTGAGGAAGGGGATTCCCTCTGCTCTGCTTTTCTGAGATCCCATCTGGCATACTGAATCCAAGCCTGGTGCTCCCAGAACAAGAAAGACATAGAGATGTTGATGCAGGTACAGAGGAAGCCAAGGGGATGCTCACAGGACTGGTGCACCTCTCTGATGAACAAAGGCTGAGGGATCTGGGCTTGTTCAGCCTGGAGAAAAGAAGGTGCTGGGGAGACCTTGTAAAAAGGCTTCCATTTTTTAAAGGGAGCCTGAACGTAAGGATGAGGAGGATGAGGGGAAAGACAAGAGGCAATGGTTTTAAACTGAAAGGGAGTAGGATTAAATTAGCTTTAACAAATAAATTCTTCACACTGGAGGTAATGAGGCACTGGGACAGGCTGTCTAGAGAAGTTGTGGAGGTACGATCTCTGGAAGTGTTCGAGGCCAGGTTGGATGTAGCTTTGGGAAGCATGATCTAGTGGAATGTGTCCTGCCCTGTGGAAGGGGGTTGAGAACTGGACAGCCTTTAATGTTCCTTTCAACCCAAGCCCTTCCGTGATTCTACAAATTTAATTGCATCACCTTCTCCCATCATGAAGACATTACAAGACCAGCTTGCTTGCTATCGTAATTTGGCTATATGTGCACTAGCAACTGGAATTTTTTTTTTTTAGATCAGGAACGAGAGAAAATAGAGAGATACCTGGTGCTTCTGTTGTGGGATATGGGCTCTTTTCTTCATTTTCATTTGGCTGATAGTCATCCATGTTGATCTAACAGAAACAGAAGAAAAAAAGACTCAAACAAAGCATAGGGTTTTCATTCCCCTCAAAACTCAAGCTGTCCACATCATCTCTGCATTGACTGTTATGCTAGCAGCAGACCTTTGTAGCAGGTGGCGATTCTCCATCAGCAGTGATTGATTTCAGCTCAATTTTCTCCTCCTTTGTCTCCTCCTCCACAGCTGTTTTCTCTATCTCCTGTTTCTTTTCAGGACTAGCAGTCCTAACAATTTGACAAGATAAAAAGAAAACAGTTACAAAGGTGAAAAGCTGTTTCATGTAGTACAGCACACACTAAGAGAACGATCAGCTGACTGTCACCTCCATTCTGAGTCCAGCTTATATTTCAGTAGCTCCACCTCTTCCTCTTCTACTCTAATTCCATATAGAATCCTTTTACTTCATAGCATTCTCAATGGCTTGTGTTTATATATGTGTATGAGAGTGCACATGGAGAAGCAGGTGACTGCGTTTTTGTGCACGTTCTAGGCATGTGACTAGGTATCTTCTCTTTGTTCACTCAATAGCAATGGCATGAAGTGTTTTCAAACCCCGTCTTGTGGACTTCCACTAAGTTGCCTACAAAGTTTTGCTGCTCACTGCACTTCCAGAGCCCAAGAGATTCTCCTGAATGGTGTGTAGGACAAAGGCAGAAAGATCTGCACAAAGGATTCTCTCCAAGTAGCCCAGAAACAAACTGAGGTAACTGGTTAGGAAAGACTTCTCCATGGCTGCCAATAGGGAATGACAGAGAAGCTCTAAGTCCAGCTTGAGTTTCCTGAGAGTCTGCAGATATACTAATAGAACTAGCCAGAATTTTTCTCCAGTGTATGATATATAAAAAGAAGGAAGTCACTGAATCTTGTGTCTTGGGAATCTGAAATTTTTTCTTGCTCTGTGGTCCAGAGCAATCAGGAGGTAATAGGGATATTCAAAAGGTACTGTTACACCAATACCATTTTGTACTCATTAACTACTGATGCCCTGAAATCTCACCAGTCACTCAGCCTTTCTTTCTTCTGTTCACATCATTGCAATTGTGAGATTCCTAACTCCCAACACCTTCCTGTCCTTTAGTTTGAATTAAAATACATATGTACATAATTATATATACAATATACAATATAAATTAATCATATTTATGTAATCTATATACACACAGAAAATTTAAACATATTACATACTTGCACATACAAATAAGCATAATGTGTTAGGTTCTATATATGGATATATGTACAAGTGGATGATTTTGAGGTGGATGCATATGGATTTACCTAGCTAGTTTTTTCCTTTCTTTTTCCTCTTCCTCCTCTTTCTGTGCAGATGTTAAACTCTCCGCATCAGCAAGGTTGTCCACAGCAATGGCCAAAAAGACATTCAGGAGGATGTCTGTGTGCTACTTAAAGAAAACGGGCTTTGAAAACTGCAGAACAACATTATACTGAAGGTGTCTTAATTTAAATTTTTAGCAACCTGTCATCAGATTTCTTGGATTTTCCAAACTTCCAATTCACACAAATGTTCAGGGTTCACATATTGAGCACGACAAATCTACAACTTCCACCTAAATGTCTAACACACTGTGTAGGGTTTCCAAAATTTCACAATGGAATTACTGATAGAAAAGATGGAAGCCTGGACTTTAACACTTAGATTTCAGTTTTTGGTTTCCATATAGAGTCTTGCTCTATGCAACAAATTCCACTAAAGGATAAGGGGAGCCCTGGATGCCTTTGAAGGTTCAGGTCATTTTTGTTAAAGAACTTTCATATCCAAGATCCTCATACCATTAGGCACCTGAGCTTTCCAATTTTGGCCTACATGCTTGAGTTGGACAACCTCATTAGCCTTTTCCACAGACATATGTAGGTTTTAAGGACCTTAAGGATATCACTATCATTAGCATTTCTGAGGGGAACAAAAGAAATTCATTTAGTCTGAGTGTTAAAGGATTGGGTTGGCAACTCTGCCGTCTCCTAGCAGAGAGCCCACACATGGAAGCTGCAGTGTAAACTAGTCATGCACATGTTGCTGAAGGGTAAGTAATGACAATTGCTTTCTTGTCTTGCCAGTCAGTGTTAAGACCTTGTGTTATAAATCTGAACACCAGATTCTTACTGAGATTTCTTTAGAGTAGGTCTTATGCCATCAGTTCTCAGTAAACTCCAGTTTAAGGCTTAGTCTGGAAATACAGCCACTCCTCTCCCAAAGCTCCAAGGTCTAATGACACAGTCAGCCAGCACATGGAGTTGGCTCACATTTTCCTCTGCAGTTCACAAGGAGATCCAAATTGTAGCTTTTTAAAGCTGTCAGGAAGACAGCATCCCTCGACCTTGAGATAAGTGTAATGGCACTATCTCACTTTGAAGAAAGGGCATGCAAGTCAACAGAAATGTCACATAACAGGGTTTGAGAGACCTGAATTATGAGGAAAGGTTGGAATAGCTGGGCTGAAACTACAAGGTAGCTCCATAGAAGAACTAGTATAAAAAGAAATGTCACCTCTGACACATGAGGGCTATTTATTAAGGAAACAGAAATTAAACATGAACAAATTTGGAGCAAACAGATACGGTACTGAACCATGGCTCTGTGATCAATGCAAATTCCTACGAAAGGACACTCACAGCCTAATCCTGCAGTGTGCTTTGTGCTGCTGGGTTATGTACTTTGCCCTCACTTCACCTTGAAACCAGAGAGAACTCAAGTTAATGCCATCTCAGGATAGTAGATAACAGACTACGTGATTTTCTGTTTGAAGATCAAACACATTGCAGTAAGTGAAATGGAACAGGGTTCCTGTTCATTTATATGCGAGTTAATATACGATCTCACATAAATCAATTGTGTCAAACATATGGTACTCCTATTACAAAGTTTGCATCTAGCATATTGTATATTACATATATTTTTATTCCACATAAAGTTTGGATGAAATCAAATGGAACATGTTAATGAAATGGCAATTAAAGTAAAAACACACAGTAAGTACAGCAGGTAGACAAAGAGATTTGTTTATAAGGAAGGCGGGAAAGAAAGACCTATGAGAAAATTAGGGGGAATAAAAAATAAAAAACCTAAACATGTAAAGGTACTAAATAAAAGCTGGCATGCAGAACCAGTATCTAGCTGGCTCTTACAAATGTTTATATGCCTGAAGGCTTAGTACTAGCTAAGATTAAACAAACTTGTTTAACTTTTGACAGTGCAAAGCCAAAATCTTGAGCTAGGGAAAAGGTGAAGATACAAGGTACAAAATTACTTTTTGACACAGCAAAAGTAATAAGGGGTGACTTTAAATTCAACCCCGTTTGGAGAAAAGAGTAGCATCAAAGGATACAGTTCCCACAGATGAAGAGGATGATGAAGTAAATACAGACCAACATTCCTGGAAAAGAGGGGCCGCCATAAGCCATGATCCCATCATACATCACCGAATTCCAGTCCTCCCCAGTCAGGATCTAAATGACACATTCCCACCAATAAGGGATACAGTGTTAGACCACACAGAGAATTTGAAAACCCCATTAACAGAAAGATATTCACTATCCTAGAGATCATCCCTTCCCCCAAGATGGCTGGAAACTCTAGCTGTATCCATTTAGCAAATTAAAAACAAAATGAGATTATGCAAAAGGGGCACTAGTACTGTTAAAAAAACTGGAGATGTCCCCTTGAAGACTTATTGCTGAACCCGAATGGCTCCACAAGACATCTTTGTTTAAGTCTCCCCACCTCACCTTGGCACTTCCCTCCACATCTGTTGTTTCAGACAGGCTGCACAAGTAAAACACTGAGGACAGAACTCAGCACAGCACTCCCAGATACATCCCTTCACCTTGTGTGTGAAATCACAATCCCGATACTCTTGGCTGATCAGTCTCAAAATTGCAGTCAGTTTGAAAGCTATTTAATTTCTCCACTGGTGCAGTGAGCACATACTTGTTCCCTAGTACTGTGGAAGGGGAGAGGACAGCCACAGGGACAGGCTCTGGCTTCCAGGCGAGGCCATGCAACATGGTAATGGCCATTCTCATGTACTACTCTGATAAGCCCTGATGGCTTTGTGATATTTCCCCACTTTGGAAGGGAATACCCCTGTGCTGGCAGCATGGTGCCTTGCTCCTGGAGCTATTAGAATAGCCTCAGAGACTACTAGGCTGTAGAAGAAGGGTGCAGGACCTACTGTCTGTCTCTCCCCATTTAAAGCACAATATCTAGGTCCCATCTGTACCTACTCATGCTCTTACCTGAAACACAGTGAGGAGAGACTGGGGGAAGTTGTCAAATGTACTCCTCCTGGTCTGCATTTCATCAAAGTTAAACTTGCCCCCAAAAAGCTGCATCCCCAGCAGGGAGAAGATGATGATAAAGAGGAAGAGGAGCAGCAGGAGGGAGGCAATGGAACGGACTGAATTCAGGAGTGAAGCCACTAGGTTGCTCAGAGAGTTCCAATATCTGGGAGAGAAAACAAAAGTAGTTAAAATTTCTTCACTCCGAGACAGGTGCTCCTGGCCTGCACAGGATATTGGCTCTGGCTGCCTCCTGTGTATAAGCAGGCATTTCTAAATACCCTGTTAAGCAGTGAATCATTTATGTACTTCCCTAAGATAATGAGACCTACTGCAGCTAATGAGTAATTTTACTACCACACGTGTACATTCCCTCCACCCCCACTTGATGCTCACACCCCGAAGATTATTGCAGCACTCTCCATCTAAGTCTCTGAAAATCTTGTATCAATATACAGTGATTAGTTCTTGCCGCTTCAGTGAGTTACATTCTAACCAACCTCATTACAACACTCACAGATGTTGTGGCATGCCAGAATACCTCACTCCAGAGAATGGCCTGCAGTAAGTGGCAGGAGCAGATGGGGAAACAGTTTGGATACAAATAGAAACTTGTCCAAAATATGGTGTGATTGTGCACTTGGGCTCACAGACAGACAGAGGTTGCACAGCCTTCTGGAGCTGAGAATGAGGAAGATACTCCAGGTCCTTCGCTTCTTTCGTATGGACCCTTAAAGGGAGACTCCAGATCTACACCCCTAATGGCCTCAGTTTTCTTTGCTCACTATCACTGCTTTTTAGGAGTACTAAACCCTTTATATTTGCTCAGGTAGGCTGCAGAACACTTTGGAAGGGCTTAGAGCTGGGTTCAAAAACAGCTGGTCAAGACATTTCCAGGATCTCTAAGACAACAAAGCACCAGCTGATCACAGTAACCAAAATCAACAGATTTTTCTTTTGTTCTCTGGCACTGATGGAAATTTATTGGATAAGATTGTGGCGAAGTCCACTTAGATCAGCTACTGAGAAAAGGACAAATGACCTACGACCAGGCAATTGAGACTCCTGCTTTTTGAGCAGCTACCATTAGATAGGGAGGATGGCTAAGATCTTCTCTCAGTGTATTCAGGTTTATGCCCAGATCTGACTGATGTACGATGCAGAAGACAATCTTCTAGCCCCTTTGGTCCCATTTAAGGATTCAAAGTAATGCAAGTAGCATGCTCTACTCTAACATATCAGCTTGCTTGCTTACCTTTGCCAACCAGCAGTGTAACCATGTGTTGGAAAAATGCTACATTTTTGTGAAGAATTGACCACATTGCCAATGAAGCAACTTTCACTTCAGCCTGGTATGTGCTCAAACATTTTTATCCTACTGCTTAGAATGCCATGAACACTTTTACTGTATGTTCTTTTGAGTTTGACAAATATTTCAGACTAGATTTAAGATTAGCTGACATCTTCCAGTCACCTCATTTTGAATACAACCTTGGGTGGCTTGCACAGGCCAGCAAGCCAGTAATGTTTATGATCTGTAAGTTGCTAAGTCTTTCTTCTAGCATCATCTTTTGTGGCCTTCTACCATGATCTGAGATCACAACATGGTTGGCATCCTCCACTCCCTTCTCCCAAAGCTTTTAATAGTGAATCCTTCTCTCCTTAGAAGACCCTGAAGTTCTAGGTGTATTTTCCTTAGAGAAGGAAGCTCTATTATAGAAGGATGTCGGACATGTCAAGCATTCTCACTTGTTGGAGGAGGTCGGATAATTCTACATACAAATTCGTCTTTTCTTAAGTCAATGTGGTCATTAGAGACAGGGATTCTTAAAATCTTACTGAAATGAATATTTTCAAATGCCAGGGTAAAAAGAAGGCTTTTGTTGTCCCATGGCAGACAAATATTCAGGTGGCCCAATTACTTTGCAAGGGTTAGCAATCTGACCTGCAGAGGAACTGCCATGTCCTCTGAAGTTCAGCAACTAGTTCATCTCCAAGCACTGAGCTTCAAAGAGAACTGTGATGTTTTCCCTCCATCCCAGCTTCAGCACTTCAGAGAAAACCGTAGTGATTTAGAAGTTTAACTGCAATTAAAGAGACGAGCATTGTAAAACTACAGAGCAGAGGTAAGGGCATGGAATTTGTGAGCTCGGTGCCACCAAATGTCCAGATTGAATGTGCTATGTAACAGCTCTTTATGTTTGTGTTTATGCTTACAGTTCACAACATTCATACTGTGGGAGGAAGAGAAAGTGACACAGGAAAAGGGAAAAATAATTTCTGATGAAATTGGACTGAATTTAGCATGCTCAAAAGAGAAACTGGTGGGGTCTAGAATATCACCAAACCCTCCAATGTCAGTCAGGACACACATGCCCTTAACAAACATGCAGTAAAGCTGTTACCCATCTGAACAGTCTCAATGACTTGCTTTAAGCTTAAGTGTCTTGCTATCTTATAGCACAGCTGCACAGACTTTTATCAGCTCTGCAATTCTTGCAAATGGCTCCATATCTGAGATTCAGTTTCCTATGCAACTAATCAACTTTAGAGCAATTAATGGAGATAAGCTTAGTGCTGTTTTTTTCTGTGCTCTGAGTGCTAGCTAGAAATACAGCACCTTTAGAAAAGTAAACAAACCAATAGGGAAGTAGAGGGAAAAGAGAAAAAGGAAAGGATAAGGACTGACTGACCCAACTAGGATATGGAAGTAACAATGGTCTTGTCTCAGATTCCCGGAAGCCTGAACTGAGGTTACCAGCTGCAATTGGAGAGCTAACTCAAACACTCCGCCAAAACTTCTCAGGTTACTCATTAAAACAAAGAGCCTTGTGTTGGCCATAGAAGAAGAAGCCCAAACAAAGACTCTCTGACCACTCTGTCCTCTGTGGTTTAATGTACTACAAAGAGAAAAACACACCAGTTGCAACAAATGTCAAGGCACCGCTGGAAGAAATCAGAGAATTTGGACTAGTCATCATATAATGGCAGGTAAAAAGAAAGCACTGCTGCTTCCTTTGACCGATACGGAAATTAATGTGCTTCCTAATATCTCCCAAAACCAGTGAAAGAGATTCTGCAAAACTCCAGTGAGAAGGACATGATTATGATCCTTGTTTCAATAGGGAGAAATAAGATGCAGAGATGTTAAATGGTTTGTTCAACGCCTCACATAGAAATTAAATGCAGAACTGGATTAGAGCTTAATGTTTTCTTTTATTCTCTTCTCTCTCCTCTTCATTGCTTTTCACTATGGCTTTATGATACTTGCAATCACAAATGCAGAGCTTAAAACAGTAGTGACAGCTGGAAGCCTCTTTGTGGGAAAGCTTCCCACACTGTTCATCCAATATAAAACCATTTTGAAAGCAGGTACAAAAAAAGGTGCCATGCCTCTCCTCCCTACAGTTAACAGTGACATATACAGTGGTAGAATTTAGGTTTGAAATATCAAATTTCAGTAAACTGTTGTAAGCAAACTGATTTATCTTCAAAACAAATAGGAATAAATATACGGATTTATAAAGCAATAGAATATTATGCCCTAAGAGACAATCATTTGTGTTCTCTCAGCAAAGAAAAAAAATCTGTATAGCGCTGTAAAAATTAGGGAGAATAAAGGAGATTATGCTGGCTGCCTGTCTAATCATAGAGTCACAGAATGTTTTGTGTTGGAATGGACCTTAAAGATAACCCAGTTCCAATCCCAGTTCTGTGGCAGGGCTGCCACCCAGCAGCTCAGGGTGTCTAGGGCCCCATTCAACCTGGCCTTGAATGCCTCCAGAGATGGGGCACCCACAGCTTATCTGGGCAGCTGTGTCAGGGCCTCACCACCTTCTGAGTAAAACATTTTCTCCTAATATCTAATCAAAATCTTCCCTCTTTTTGTTTGAAACCCATTCTCCCTTGTCCTATTACTATCAGACCATATGTAATGTCAGTCTCCCTTGCGTTTATAAATTACTCCCAAGTACTGGAAGGCCACAATGAGGTCTCCCTGGAGCCTTCTCTTCTGTAAACTAAACAGGCCCAATTTCCTCAGTCTTTTTTCTAAGAGAGATGCTCCAGCTATCTGATCATCTTTGTGGTCCTTCCCTGGACCCACTTTAACAGCTCTGCATCTTTCCTGTGCTTGGGACCCTACGCCTGGAAGCCATACTCCGGATGGGGCCTCACAAGGGCAGAGTACAGTGAGGCAATCACCTCCCTCCTGGCCACCCTTCTGATACAGCCTTCCAGGATACAAGCACAAGCTGCTGGCTTGTGTCCAGTTTTTTGTCCATCAAGACCCTCAAGATCTTCTCTGCAGGGCTGATCTCAACGAGTTCTTCTCCCAGTTTGTATGTATGTATGGGATTATCTTGACCCAAGTGGAACAACTTGCAATTGGCCTTGCTGAATCTCATCAGGTTCTTGTGGGACCATTTTTCAAGCCTGTCCTGGTCCCTTTTGGCATCCTTTCAATTTGCAGTATCAACTGCACCACTCATCTTGGTGTCATCAGCAAACTTGTTGAGGGTGCACTCAATCACATTGTCTAGGTCACTGACAAAGGCGTTGAAGAGCATGGCTCCCAAGGCTGACCCCTGGGGGACAACACTCTGACCAGCCTCCACCTGGGCATAGAGCCATTGACCATAACTTTCTGGCTCTGAGCATCCAATCAATTCTTTGTTGGGCTATTGGATGCATTGCCTTCTTGGAGGAGCCCTCCCTAATTCCTGTGGGACAAATATAAGGTTTTCTCTCGCTGCTTCCTGAAGTGACAGTGTTCCCTGGCTCTTCTCTGTCACTCAAAAGTACATCCTATTTCTCCATCAAATCTACTTTAAAGCCCTGGTGATCACTAAGCCAGCTTTCTGCCCAGTATATTCTTGCTTCTCATGGTCAGTTGCATCCTGTCTGATGTCCACATGTCCAGTCTCTTGTAGCTGTATCCAAGATCACAGTACTTGAATCCCTTTGTGTGACACTATCCATACAGACACTCATCCAATTCGTCTGCTTTACTCCTCCTGCCCAGTTCTCAAAACTCAAACTGGGAGGACAGAGAAGAATACTACCTGTGCTCCTGATTCCTTCAACATCTTCCCAGGGGATATAAATTCATTTTTAATATTTTGTAATTTCCTAGTTGCCTCCTGTGACCCAGCCTTAAAGAGCAGGAGTGAATAGTAGTCCTCCAGCTTATCATACCTGGTAGTCTCTTCCTGATACCCAAATGTGGGCACTCAGCAGGCAGCAAACCTCTAGATAGATTATCTGGGCAGCAAAGGGGAGCCTCAGTGCCTCTCAGCATGGAGTCCCAAATTACTAAGACTAATGTACAAGACAAAATGATTCTGAAGAGTATTTATAGTCTTAGAAGAAATGTTTGCTCTTGAAATTCTAAATGCAATTTCTAAATGATTTCTGTTAGTGTCTTTACTTGTTTCTTCTATACTGGGGAGCTGTATTTGTGCTTTTCCTAGAAGTGCATTATCTTATAGCATCCAGAATTTGTGCACGGTGTTTATCACAGAAAATCCACAGATATATAATGGTTAGGCTAACTAATGACATATTTTCATCAGAGAATCTTCCCTGCTTTGTGCCTTTTTAATTATTCTGATTATCACTATTTCCATCGCCACTGTATGTCCATATCACTGCTCATGAATACACACTTGACATAAAACATTACACTATCATCATTACTATTCTTCCTACCTTTAAAAGATTGTATCTTTCCATATCATCATCTACACAGATGGTGTTTTCCAGCAGTACTGATAATGTAAATATCACTAAACTATCACTGTGTGTAGAGCGGAGTGAATAAAGTAAAAGATCATATTTTACTGGAGAACATACGAAGTAAAAGTTTTGCTTTAATGCCAGAAAATTCTCTCCTGCAGTCTGACATGACTGGGTCTGAAGTGCAGCTTTGGAGGCTTGTGCTAAGGCCTTCCACATGAGGGTGAACTTCACTCACAGAGGGGAAAAACCATGGAGAAAATTACAAATAATTAAAAAATATACAAATCTGAAACTAATGCAACCTACTTGCCAATATTTTAGGAAAAGGAAAGAAGGGAAAACCCGATTAGTACACTGTTCACTTTGAGTTACTCCTCAGCTCTGATTATACATAGACACCTGTACAAATCACAAGGTATTTTACAGGCAATACTTTTTCTGTGAAAAACTGGATTTCAGATATGATGCAGAAGGGAGGTAAGTATAACTAGACCTGTTGCTGGCTGGTTCATACTTTACATCTCTGCCAGAATCTTTAGGAATATCTGAGTATTCCAATTGATGAAGGCTCCTAAAGTATTAATAATATTCTCTCATCATTTTCCTTTCTACTAGAGAATTCTGCTAGCTAGATATATTTTGTGTAGGAGTGGAGAAATGCCTAGAAAAAACAATGACCTCTCCAGCATGCTATGTGGAAGCTTATGCTTTTATAGCTGTTGGTATGTTGCCCTGGGTATATCTGATTACCCAATGCCTGAAACAGCTACTGGTTTCCTCAGAAACCAGGCCTGGGATTCAATGATGATAGCTTTCAGACCCAAAGATCCAGGAAAAACAGTCCCTGGACCAGAGATCTTCACTATTTCTGAAAGGGCAAAGATATTGCTCCTGCTGGAAATTCTTGTCAATTGGAACATTTTTCTCTTTCCAGTGATCATATCTAAAAAAAGACTACCTTTTCTCTGTTTTAGTAGGTGCAAGTTTGATTTGGCCACTTTCTCCAAGATTGTAAACTGATTTTCTGTCTCTGCCATTTGACTCTGAAAACAGTCAACACTGCCAGAGCCTTGAGGCTCAGAAGTTTTAAGGGTAAATTTTGTACAATATGAGAGTCCAAGTCTGTTTTTTTTTTTTTTTTCTGCCTCACAGCTCTGCCACCTTGACTGCCTTCCAGTTCTGGTCATGTTTTTGTAATGCCCTGCGTTTTTTATCTCAAATTTGTCAGAAATTTCCTTCGGGGGAATTTACAGTAATTCTAGGGACATTTTTGTAGCTGAGCCTGCATAAAATTCATTCTTTAATCACCTCAGACAAGCTTTATATAAGATGCTGACCAGTGCTCAAATGGGAAAAGGCAGGCCCTATGCTGCTACAAGAGCAGATTTGTTCCAAGATCTGCAATATGGGTAAGAAAGGAGATGACGTCTCCTACACCTCCCTCAAGCTGAAAAACTCCTTCCAAATCAAGCTGATGCTTTGGAAGTGCATTTCTGCAAGAAGAAGTAACTGTTTAATGGACACCACTGTGGAGAGAAGACAGAAAGAAAAGTAAAAATAGGAGAGATTAAAGTCTGGAAAAGTCTGGCTTCTTTGTAGAGCTGCTGCTTCATGCCAATCTTCTCTGAAGGAAAAAGGCTGGCAACACCTTTTGCCTATAGGTGCTTGTGTTGACACTTAGACCATGGTTGAGTCTCCTGGAGCTGGTATGGACTCCTCATTCAAATACTGTTTTGACTTACAGTAGTATTTCAGGCTCTGCCACCCACAAAACACCAGAAAACATCACAAGGCTATCTGCTCTTTTGTTTTCACTTGGTCTTTTGCATGGAAATTCAGAGCACAAACTCAATGTTATCCTCCCAGATTTTGGTTAATCAGCATGGTATCAAGTGTCTTCAGTCCCCTATAACCGACTTTTGACCAATCCAATTCAAATCAGGAACATCTAATCTGTTCAGTCCTCCCTATCCTGCCTTGGTTGACAGAAGATGAGGACCATTTGCCTAGCACTCCCACTACCCAATTAATGGTAGAAAAAGTGAAAAAAGCACCATGTTAGTGACTTGAAATTACACACGTTCTGTAGCCCTCATACATTCTGAAAGAATCACAAATGTACCTTGTGATTTTAAATATTCTTAATAGCCGAACACATCTCAACACAGAAATGCCCAGTGGTGACATGATCTTCGTCTCAACCAGAATAGTTTCCAGGATTCCTCCACACACAATGAAACAGTCAAAGCGGTTGAAGAGGGACACAAAATAGGCCTGGAGACCAAGGCTGTACATCTTCAGCAGCATCTCTGCCGTGAAAAGAGCTAGCAGCACCTTATTGGCAGTGTCTCATGAAAAACAAACAGAAACAGATTAAGGAAACTTAATCAAAAGATCATAACATTAATTATTGACCCTCGCTTGTAAGAACCCCCTTCCGGGATCAGTCTGAAAGAGTAACGTTATCCAAGCTTGTTTGAAAGAGTAGACTTTAAAGGTGTGGGCATGTCATCCACAGAAATGTTTTACAAGGATGCTTACAGCAATTCTTATGCATTGCAGATACAGCTGTGATGTATTATACAACCACACAACCTCCGCGGCAGGGATATGCCTTCCTGTGCTCAATCTCCCATCACACTTGTCATCTGCAGATGGGAGTAGGAATAGAAGAGCTGCTGTGCTACCTGCTGTTGCTTAATTAAGCCTTTCAGCTGCTCTCACGTCCAGTGAGGATTCAACTGTTCTGAAGAATGAAGAATTTAAAAACTCATTCTTTGCCACTTTGCTGGTAGTTAGAATTTATCATAAATGCAGTTTCACAGAATCACAGAATCACAGAATGGCCAGGGTTGGAAGAGACCTCAAGGATCACGAATCTCCAACCCCCCTGCCACATGCATGGCCACCAACCTCCCCATTTGATACCAGACCAGGCTGCCCAGGGCCCCATCCAACCTGGCCTTGAACACCTCCAGAGATGGGGCATCCACAACCTCTCTGGGCAGCCTGTTCCAGCACCTCACCACTCTCTCTGTAAAGAACTTCCCCCTGATGTCCAACCTAAATCTCCCCTCCCTCAACTTAAACAATTTCCCCTTGTCCTGCTGTTATCAACCCTTTCAAAGAGTTGATTCCCCTCCTTTTTGTAGGCTCCCTTCAGGTACTGAAAGGCTGCAATGAGGTCACCCTGCAGCCTTCTTTTCTCCAGGCTGAACAAGCCCAGCTCCCTCAGCCTGTCTTCATAGGGGAGGTGTTCCAGTCCCCTGATGATCTTTGTGGCCCTCCTACTTTTCCAGGGGAAGACCCTGGAAAACTTATAGATTCCAGAAGCCATCCATAAATTAGAAATCTGATGGCTGCAGATATTCATTTAGCATAAGCTCCTGATTTCACTTACACCCAGTGGAACATCACTTTGGCTAAAAATGAAGGATTCATATCTTCCCCGAAACCTCTCCTTATGTGGGTTGATGTTTTGTTGTGTTGTTTAAGATCCTCCTCAGAAAGGGGACTACTTGCAGCTGCACATGTTCCTTTTACACTCTGTAGCCTAATAGCCTAACACACCAGCTTCTCCCACAGCCCTCTTTCTTAACACTGAACAAAACAAACAGAACCATCACTCTCTCCTCACCTTGAACCTCAGTGAGCCAGTCTGGCTGGTTGTAGTGTTCAGAAGCAATGGTAAGGGTGTTGAGAAACACAAGGAAGATCACCAACCAGTAGAAAACATTGGACTTGACAGCAGCACGGCACTTTCGTCTGCAGAATCGATTCCATCGGCGCCAATAGCGACTTGAAAAATTAGAAAAGGAAAAGTGCTTTTTAGACAGAGATCTTTAGGCTACTGCAAATCTCTGTGAGAGAGACTCTGGTCTTGATTCATTGCTTGAAAATGGTAGGGAATAACTTTAAAGTTCACCCTGAGAAACATGCTCTTACTCTCATCTGAGTCGACAGCTGTGATCATCGTTTCTTTAGCTCTAGGAATGAAGTTAGTCCCAAACCAATTTGCAACATTTAAGGGTGAATAAACCTTTTCAAGCAATATCTTAATCTGATTAAGACATCTATCACAGCTACCCTAAGATGTCTTTCAGTCCAATTCCCACAAAAATCATTATTCTTCCTCTGTATAATGCCTGTGGCCTGAAATCGAACTTGGCCCAGCCTTGGGATAGTCAACGAAAAGATTTCCACTGTGTACAATGGGAGGTGTACAATTGGAGAGTGAGATAAAATATAATACTCATAGAAGGTATCCAGCAGTTGGCAATGATCAGAAACTAGCGTAATCCCAGAGCTAACTCTGAACAGAAAGATTTAGGGGACCTCAGTACCTTACCTTCTTGCCTGGAGCTAAGGATACCATTTGTTAATCAACAGATCTTTTAAAGTTTGCCTTCCAAGAAGACGTTCTCTTGTGTCACTGATTTCTGAGGGTAATTACTAACCACAGAAGATATTTAAAGCTAATTACACACCTCCTACTCGTCAGAATTTAACTTGCATAGCAACCAGTCTCCAGGCAACACTTGCCACTGTATAATAAAACTAATAGTTTTATATAGATATTATATGCATTATACACACAGGTGTCCGTTGTGCTCTTCGGATGCACACATAAACATTACAGGACAGAGGGGGAGAGAAAATCTCTTGGTTAGTCTTTTCTTACATATAATTTCCAGTGATAAACTGTGGCCATGCTTGAGGTCAGGGCTCAGTATATAGATAAAATAAAGCCAGGCAATGTGCACACTGCACACCGGCTGAGAATTTTGCAACAGCATTTCAACAGGCAATAAAATCCAGGCTGTTTTAGCTTTGTAATTAGCTTTGCATCTAGTCTTGGTAGCTCAAGCATTTAATCAGGGCTGCATGTTTAGCAAGTGGACTGTGGACAGGAAATGATCTTTCAATTTTCAAAATGGTCACAACACTGATGTGTTTACATTCTCCTTAAACCATCAGCAGTCTTACACGGTTTTGTATGTATTTTGCACTAATGGAGAAGGAACATCACCATGTGGTGATACAAATGTTTTCTTGTGCTTACACTTGACATAATTAAATCCATGGACTGTATGAATGTGATCAAGTATGCAACACTCTGCAGAGGGATGTGTACTGGCAATATATACACATGCAGATTCCTGAATCTACATTACTGTCCCTTATTTAAGTAACATTTTAATCCTTGTCTCAGTTCCTGTGAAAGCTAATTTACTTTTCTATAAAATTGACATTGAATTCAGAGTTCAATGGAGGCTGCTGGACTCCTGCAGAAGAGGCAGAAATGGAATGGGATGTCAACAGTGAAGTTACATGGATTTGGTCAGCTTTTACAGAGAAAACCCACAGATGATCACCAGCAGATTGATGTACATTGCTAAGAGCTTTAAGTCAACAGAAAGGGAAGTATCACCAGAAAAGCTTCACATGTCTCACAGTAAAAGAGAGCAATTCACAAATAATCTCAATATCAAACTTTGTCAGTTGAGAGACTTACAGTCAAGCAGCACAGAGTAATGGAACCCAGTGTAGGAAACAGAACCTTGAGCTGACAGGGTTGATGTTATGGGCACAATGTAATTATGTGGTAGAACTTTTTTTCCTTCTGCTTTAATTTTTTATGGTTCAAGATGCAGAGGTAGCAATCAGATACGTATTTTTCAGTGAAATATTCTCAGTAGTCCCTGTGCCTTATATCAGTATAAAATTTAGAAAAAGTATATTATTATTTAGTAGACGATTGACTAAAATCTACCAAATGTGGCAGCATGCCCTAGAATCAAAACTGTACCCCACAGATGCAGGAATAAGCCATTCCACAAGGTAAGGAACAAAATCAGTGCAAAGGAGGAAAACAAAAGTTACTTACCTAAATTTAGATTTGGAGATCCGATGCCTGAAAGATAAGAATTGCCATTAAAGTCTCTGAAGTTTTTCCATACCTCCTAAGGCTTTTATGAGAACAGCAACAGAAAGAAACAAGCTCAATTAATTTTTTGCATGTATACTCTTTTCCTTTGGAATCCCCAATAGGCTCTGGACAGGATTAGGATTCCCCGATATCCAAACCTGTTTTTTGGTGGGAGTTACGAAGCAGAAGTCATGCTGTGATAGGAGTCTACCACCTACTAAGATCAGCAAATAGCCTTTTTCTTGGGTAAAAGTATGGCCTAAAGCTAGGGTTACTATACATCTGCTACTAAGTTTATTTTTTGAGTATGACTCTTTTTCTTTTAGTCACTAGTTGTTTATATACCTGTATTAAAATATACATGACATATACACACAGACATATTGCATTCATATATCACCTGTCACTTCAAGGTGTATAAGCACATTATGAAATCAAGGAGAAAATAATGTTTTCTTTTTCTCCTAGCAATTGAGGGAAAAGCAGTATACAGTGATTGTTTTCATACTTAGATAATAACATTCGTATTTATTTGTCTTTGTTATCTGTGTAAAGCAATCTGAATTTAAATGGGCTGAACAATCAGAAATTCTGTCGCTGTCAATGAAATTCTGGTTATTAAGCTCTCCTGAAAGTTGAGCGATGCTCAAACTATATACATGTCTGACTATCTAAATCCATGCACTCAGGATCATTCTCTTCAATAGTGCCATTAGCTTTATACAAGAAGTTACAGGCAAAGCTAGAGACAAACCCTAGTTATATAGATGCTATCTTGCCCTTCTTGCCCCTTGTCCTGTAAGTCCCAGAAACTCTTAAACTGTCTTGTGGTATGTACAACACTAGTACAGGCAGAGAGAGAACAAAAGTATGTGGATACAATGACATTCACCAGAGATGACTTAGGGAGCTTCAAAATCCACTACCAACAACAAAAGAAATGAAGATTTGGAGAGTGACTGTGAATAAGACTTTCCTGCTGAATGGAAGTATTTCTTAAGGTTCCCGCTATGATAGGAAAGTGATTCATTGTTGACAACAGTCAGCAATGGTCTCCCTGCACTGGCTTAAAAATGGAGCTGTGTTAGCAGACACAGGGGAAAGCAATTCTTAAAGCATCCAACGCTACCTCCCGTAGTAATCTTGAACCTGTTTGAGGACATTGGTCACTGACAAAAAATGATGGGTCAGTTTCTTTATGTGTAAGAGATTTTAGTGATAGAAGCATTTCACCAGCAGATGGTCCAAGTCAAAATAAATAAAAATAAAAGCTTTTGCACTGAATACATCCTTCTTGCTATGTCACAGGCAGCTTGTCTAGGCCACATACTAGGCAGCAGCGTGGTTTCAGACACATGCAAGAATTATTTTGATAAAGAAGAAATAACACACTGGCTGAACAGAATGCTAAACTATGCTGAGGAGACAATGGAACTGTAATAAGAATGGCTGGTGAAGTACCTACACAGCATATCCTTAATGTTAATGCTATCCCACCATCTTACTGAGAAGTCCTGCTTAAAGTGGCCTGCCTACTGTAATGGATCAGATTTACAGGCAACAGGAAGGATCAGACAAGGCCAGGAGAAAGAAAGAGAATAAAAATAGTGCAGTGTGAGACAAGGCTTGGTGCTGAAAAAAGAGAGGGAAGACTTTCACAGGAGAAAGCTTCAGGTGGGGTGGAAAGAGAGCAAGAAAGATGTAATGGGGTACTCGCCCAGTGGAAACTGAAAGACAGGGAGTATGAAGTCCTCTGATGACCTCTCCGATGATGGCTTTCCAGTGAGGGAGCTCTGTTGCATTTAAGGGACCTTTTATTTATTTAAGAAGAAGAGATGTGGCAGGTGTAGTGTTCATCACACATGTGATAATTACATCTTTGGAGCATTATGAGCAACAGCCAAGTGCATTCAGTGCTCCGACAGGTTAGCTGTTCCCCCCGCCCCACTGCCTTACTGTTATGGCAGAAGGCTTTATCGCAAGTGGGTGTGATATATATATAGAACAGGACAAGGGAGGAGGAAGAGATTTATATTTAGAGGCAGAATCCCAGAATGAAGTTGAGTTTTGGAAACACAAATTGTGCAATAACTGTTTTTTAAAATATTATGCCCTAATCTGAAACATATTTTTTACAATGACACCTGTGATCAAGAAGCCTTCGCCTTTCAGAATGAAGCGAATACACAGAATGCACTTATGGCATTTTTCAAGTCATCAAATGGCCTCTTTGTGACATTCCAAACTGGCACTTGCCAGGGGTTCAGAATGAATCAGATTCTGTGGTATAGGTTTAAAGACAGATCTGTTGTACTCCTCATACTCTAGATGTTTTATGTCTTTGAAAGAAAGAAATCTTCCTCAGGTGGAGCTCTGATATGTCTTGAGAAATAGTTGTTGGTTACTTTTTTCCAAATATGATATTAGAGCTTATATGACAAATATTTCATATCACTACTGAGTGTTTTTGTCATAGGATCCATGTCACTCAGATTACATCTTAAAAAAGATGAAATTAGAAATCAGACCTTTATCATTTGAGTAGCTATGTTCAATTTTCTAAAACTCTTCTAAACCTTACCTGTTTAAGGTAAAGTTACCACATGCGGATAAAACAGTGAAACATTAAAATTTTATCAGCATAAGCTTGGGACAATGAGCACAATTCAGATATATCAGATTCAGAGATATCCCATATTCTGTGAGATAAAGCAGCACAGCAAAACCTTGGAAAGCATTCTTCCCTTTCTATCTTCCTGCTGATGGAAGGGCATTTCTTTGTTCGAGTAGGGATGTTGGAATCTCTGAAGAATAGATGCACACCCTATTCATTCCTACACATTCCTAGGACAAGAGTATACAGTGACATAACATTTTCATTTCCTAATTACCTCTCAGTAGAATGAAGTCTTAGGGATAAGTTCTACCCTCAGCTACATCTCTGCAATTTGTCCTGAAGCAATGGACCTCCAGCTTGCTATCTTCACTACAGTACAATTAATACTGCAGTATTATACAGTAATACACAATGATCATTTCTCATTTCTGTCCCTTTATTAAAAGCTTCAAGCAAAACACTCTGGCCCCAGAGAACTTGAACTATGAAGCAGATTGAAATCAAGCACTGAAGAGCATGCTGATCCAAAGGAGTGATGCTGGGTTTAAGACAGAGGTGGCTGTTTGCTAGCAGCAATAAGAATCTAAAGAATATCCTTAAGGAAACCGGATCTATCTATTTTAAAGTTTAGGTGGTTTGCTATTTATTAGACCTTCTTGATCTGGGAAACAGACTGGAGAAACAGGCCAGCACTTAAAAGTGAGTGAATAGCCCTGCTCTCCCTTTGGCAAGTCACAGGTAAGGCCTGTCACAAAATGTGAAGCAGGAAGATAATGCCTCCTCCACAAGGGCATGCTGCTGTCCTGAGACACGTACCTAGAACTGACGGTGAATAACAAGAATGCCATGCTTATAAA
Organism: Tympanuchus pallidicinctus; assembly: GCF_026119805.1. Taxonomy (NCBI): domain Eukaryota; kingdom Metazoa; phylum Chordata; class Aves; order Galliformes; family Phasianidae; genus Tympanuchus; species Tympanuchus pallidicinctus. The sequence continues at coordinate 3,122,559 of NW_026294802.1, forward strand.
TAAACTGCAGAGCAGTAGTGAATGCTGATATGAAAGGGTTGCTGCCATGTGTTTTCCTTCTAAAGTCAGCAGAGGTTTCAGAGCTTTTGGCAAACTCTTCTTTCCGCAGCTCCTGATGTGATTGAGAATTTGGTCCTCAAAGGAATCTATCTTCTCATTAGGTCAAAACCAATGGCAACTGTACTGAACCCGAAAGCAAAATGACCCTTTCTGCTTTACCACTGGCTGCTATGCTGATTATTGCAAGAGTTGCATAAGGAGCTGTTGTACAGACAGAAAAGCACCAAAAGAAAATCACCAGTGGTTTGGCTGCCAAGGAAAGCTTCCATTGTCTATATTATTTTAAGGACATTGCATTTTCTGAAAAGCCAGTGTAGATTGTTCATTTTATTCTATCCTCTTTTACTTTTTTAACCCTCTTCAGTGGAAAAGCAATTGCACTGTCCCCCAAATATATGGAAATCCCATCCAAGGTGAAAGTGCCAAGTGGCTTATTATTTCAGGGAAAGCAGATCATTTTAAGTTCTCTTCCTCTTTGAGCTCAAGTGCTTCAGTTTTCTACCACAGCTCCGTGAAACTTAAGTTTCCACAAAGGTCTCTTTTTAGCTAAGACATACTTATAAAAGCAAGTTCTATTGTGGCACTCCAGGTCTGCATGGTTGTATTAGAAAATTAGCATTCTGGTTGTATTGGGTTATATATGCTGCCATCCTGTGCAGAACAGATTACTGTTGATTATGAGCAACAGCCTGCCGGCAGGAATTTGAGGCCTGCTGAGCCTCAAAGAGGCTCAGGGAAATTATCACTACTAGGTATAAGGCTGTCCTGTAAAGAGAAACCCATTGCTCCTAGTTTCGGGTTTATCTCACTGATACTTGTAGAGAAAACACATTTCTTTGTACCTGGAGGCAACAGGTCATTAAAGTTGTGACACGCCAGAATTAAGATAAGTAAGTTCCACTTCCTGACCTTGAGGATAAAAGCTGTTGTGTTTCTACTTCAGGACAGATGTCAGTGCAGTACAAGGCAATGTCATGACAGAGATGACATGCTGTGGAATTTGTGGGACATTTTTCAGTGCTCCATGGAACCCCACAAGACCTTTTTTTAAAAAAAAATTTGGACACATGTTAAAGATAGCATTATTTTAGGAAGGAAAATACTCCTTTCCACAGCTCGCCTGATGGCAGCGGAATTACTAAGGATGAATACGAACAAAGTTTGTGTTTGCTTGTTTGTTTTAGTTTTAAGAAGCTGGATTTACACACTAAGCAAAAAGATTAGATACTACATTCCTCCTGAAACTCCTGCTGGTTTAAATCTGGCACTGCTCCAGACAGCACAGATGATAGTATGGATACTATAGGAAGAAAAGCTCCTTTGAAACAATCAGTAGGAGACAGCGTGTGTTTGAGAGGTAGTCTCCTGATCTCATGTAGCATATGTCTCTGTGGAGCTGAGAAAGGCTGTCAGGGAAGATCTCCTTTTCCAAAAGGCATGCTTGAGACTGGCTTCTCAAGCAGATCTTTCTGTCATTCACAGATGATGCCTTTCAAAGCTCTGCAGCTTTTTATAAGAACAAAAAGAACAGCCAGTAATACGGAGTTATCTTTAATAAAAAGACATTCTCCTTCAGTCTCCTAGGTACGTTTTCTTTTTATCACATGGATATTCAGATGGCAAGGTCAGCCTGTAACCATGGTGGTGGTGTTGCTGAGGTGATTAAATGCCCTAACAGCTTGATGCCACTAAATAAATAAACATATTACCTCTACCTCGAAATCTCCCTGATGCTTCAGTCATGTCTAGCTGCAGCTTGCCCAGTGCAATTTCTGACCCCCAGGAAGAACGTGTTTATAGCAAGACAGTGGGGACTTCTGGCTATTGGGTGACTTTAGTAGGCTGGTCAAAATCAAAAGCCATCTGAAACTCAACACATGAAACTCAAAGCTGAACAGAAAACTTCTCTAGCCATTTCAGTTCTAAAAGACAAACTTCAGAATGCAGAGGAGTGCTCAAGAGTCTAGGCTTAACCTTCAACTACAGTAAATCAGGATGTCATGATCATAATCATTAACACTTACTGAAAGTTCACTGGTACTATGTGAAGAACACATTTGAAAAACTCAACTTCCTAAAAGAACTACTTCTATCCTTGAACAGCACTGAGTTAATTATTGGATGCTCTGGCCAAATCCTAATGCTCTAAGTCATGTTCCACCAACGTTACTACTCAAATCAGTTCTGAAATCCCTGCTTACATTTCATATATTCCTGATGGAATCAGAGTTCAAGACAAATCAAAATTTACCCATAAAAGAGGAATTTGCAGCTCCACAAATTTATAAAACCAGGAAGCACTGACGAATTTGTATTTTGATCCACACTTTCAAATGCAAAGATACAGTCATTCATTTTCCTGGTCGAAGGCTCCCATTCATCTCTTGGAGATGAAAAGCAATCTCCCTGAGGCCTTGAGGATTTTGAACGTCCTTGGGTAGGGGGCGGTTAAAAAAATCCCCTTCTCAATAACAGATTTCAATTTCCCTACTATATGCCTACTATATGGAATGAGGCAAGGAAACCATTTTTCTCTCTCAATCTTATATGTACGGCTTTGGTGACACGTAGGCACAATTTTAAGATTTACAACATGGGAAGAAGAAACAAAGTTCCATTTTGTTGTCATCTTTCTTTGCTTTGTTAAAATGCATTGGATACAGCCATTCCTTCTCCTTACACTGTGGGCATAGTGTGCACTGTGTCAGACCATAGGACTGTCATTCTCCTGTGGATATATTGGATCATTTTCAGTAAACTACATTCTAAGTCATGTTTATGTTTAGAATTGGGTTAAACTTCAGTTCTCCTGGCAGCATTCCAATTTACAGACTTATGTTCTCCCTGCCAAAGTTCCCCATACTGTTTCAGCGCAAAACAAGTTATCTATCATACACCTCCTTATACACTCATGTCCTTTCTCCTTATGTTTTTAAACACCTGTCACATTTTACCCTGAAGGTAGCTAAACTCTAACACTGTGAAAAAAATTGCTACACATACAGTTCATGAAGTGTTTTAGGATCCTCTGGGATTAAGGACATTAAATGAATGCAAGCTGTAATATTAAAAATATATGCAACTTTATATTAACAGTTCCCATTGTTGTTGGCACTGTGTAGCACCAGGGGACCCATTGTGTTAAGAACCATAATTGCAGAAGAGAGATAGTTCTCCAAATCAGATCCAGCTGGAAGAAGTGGTCACATATCCAGATGCTGCTTGCTATTATGTGACAAGAGCACAGGCAGCTAAGTGAGGTGCTAAAGAGAGAGTTCTAACCGCCATACTGTTGTGAATAGACCTTGACTGGTTCCTTCTGAAAAGAGTTCATAATCTAAACCAGACTCAGCAGGTAGACAACAGCAAGCAGGCGAAGGAATGCCATCATACTTTCTTCTAGAGTTTGTAAGCCACTGGCTGACACTTCCAGGAAAGCAGACTGAATTTATAACATATTCCACACATCACGTCTTATAATGCAGATATCATTGCTTCCTTTTCAGTCTGTAGAGGAAAAGGCCAGGGGTGTTTGAGGGAGATACAATCAAGGTTTAGGAAATCGTGAAAGTGATAGATTAGCTGAATGCAGAACTGTTGATCATCGAATCTCACAGTATAAGGAGGAAAGGGCATTGACTGAAAGTAGCAGTATATCAGCTTAAAACAGATACACTAAACTACTTGTCTACACAGCAGGTAGCAAGCAGCTGAAACTTGCTGCCACAGGAGACTGTGAGGATAGGCAGCATTAGCAGTTTCAGATAAATCCATGGCTGACAGGTCCATAAAGGGCTTCTCAAGACAAAAATGAGAAGCATCTCCTCTAAGATCTCTAACACAAAATCATGAATTCAGGAGCAGAGAAGTGGAATAAAAGGCAGGAAAAGACCAGGCTTGCATGCTTCCCCTCCTGTTACTGTCAGGGTCTGAACACTGGACCACAGGCCTAACAAAACAGAATTCTTCTTTGGTAGTTATGATCAGCAGCTGATCAAACAGAAGGGCTCAAAGTATGTCCAAGGACAGGACAGAGCCTCAAAGTATTCCAGCACAATGCTTAGTCCAGTTTTTACAGAAATTAAAGAGGGTAAACATATTTCCAGGCAGCATAAGGTCCATTCTTATTTAAGTAATGCAAAAGGGAAGAAAGGACTCCTCTGGTCTATTCATGCTCACAGTGAAGCTAAAAAACATATCTTACAGTATAAACGTCTTCCATAAGTGCTATCTCACATGTTGTTGAGTCTGTCTACTTACTACAATGGTGTAATTTTGAGAAGGCTTTACCCCCTCCCAACTGCTGTGTTTTATTTTTCACTATGATGTGCTCAGCACTTTAAGGGTATAATTCAGGCTGCAGGATGGAAGCTATCATGTGTATTTCAATTACAAGGCACTGTAAAGTGCAGAGGAGCCATTAGAGAAATTAAAATATACTGGTCAATTCCACTGTTTGGTCTGCATATACTGAATTTGATTAACTATCACTAAAGACCAATTTTAAAATAAGAACACTTATCCATTAGTTCTTCTTTTAGCTACTATGCAAACCCAGCTCTGCTTATTGTGGGAATTCTGTGATTTATTTATATCTGTGTAATCCCAGAGGCTATCTACTAACATCCAGAATGAGTTTACATTGCAATTAAGATAAGAACTGGGATTAACAGCTCTCCTCCACCCTCTTTTCACCCGTAGTGTGGTTTCCTTCCCCTTAACGAGTTTAACATTTGCCTTGGCTTTAAACCACCAAGCTCAAGCCAGCACCTGCACACATATAACTGTGTATATGTACTCACGCTAGCCTAGCACCGCAGTTTTCTCCTTCAATATCTGTTCCAGGGACGTTGTCTGTGTTCACGGACTCGGTCTCACTGGTGGGCATGCTCACTGTAAGAGTCAAAGGGAAGAAAAAGAGAGGGTTGGCCATTAGAACCTGACACATCTATTAATGAATCACATCAGTCTTATTGAAAAGACCCTCCGCTGCAGCTCCAGAGGATCAAGCGCTTAGCTGAGCAAGTCTACTGCCTCCCTGCACAAACAAGGCTGGGCTGGTAGACTTTTGGAATACACACTGCTTACTCAAATGCTAAAGAAAGGGAAAGAATCAGCTGCTTGCTTTCCTTTTGAGTCAGTTCCTAGGAACTGTTATGAATGAGAATCACTAAAAATGAGGGAACCTGGCAAAACCAAGAAATAAGCATTTGCTTAATTCAATGAAAACTTATGAAGATGCCTCTTCACCTGCACCAGCACAACCGTTTTATTACCCTTTCCAGTCTCTTCTGGAGTGGAGTGCAGATAGCAAGTACCAGACTCAGAAGGAATCAGATAAAAGGTTTCAGTTAGCATGATAGCAAGTTCCACATAAATGATACTGATGGCCCATGTACTGTATACCACTGTTAATGGGTTTTAACCTTGCATTTAGAGCCTGAACTTACTGGGATATAGAGGGGAATTCAAACTCTCAGACCCTTTCAGATATTACCAACAAAGAAACTAATTAATATGAACTGTGGCAGAGATTTTATTTTGACAGTCATCAAATAAGAACCGGACAGAATCTTCTACACTTTTACAGAAATATAATGGAATAACCATCAAATGAAAGTAATCTTAGGTGTGAACCTATTTCATTAGGATTCAAGAAGGTGTCACATCTTCTATGCGTTATGAAACCTTAATATTTTATTTGCTTCTGTAGATGCAAAAGATTCACTGTTTCCATTACATGAATTTCTCCCAACTCCTATATGAACTGTAACTCCTTCAACATACTAACATTCAACATATGGTGGAAGAAAGGACAGCATTCAATGTGTCTCTTCCCTTTTCACCTCTTTTCAAATATACAGAAAATGACATTTTCAACGAGTAATGGAAGAGTTAGGCCTCTGAGATGGGATGTATGTCACAGGTGAGTCTTGATAGTACATGCTATTAGCTGTGGGAGAAGCTTTAATAGCTTGTCAAAATAGGTTACTCATTAATAAAAAGTATCTAATAGTAAGTCCTTGATTAAAAAATAAAAAAAGGAGAGACAGAGTAAATACGCTCTGCATTCCAGTTGGGCAGATGTTTAATGAGCTATGGGCTCAGAAATCCTTTCAGAAGCGACAAAGATGTCAAAGATATCAGAAGGTTCTTCCAAAGAGGTACTGGGTTCTTGCTTTGAAAGCATTATGGTAGAAATGCCTCTCAAAATCTTTCCTGCACACAATCCCAATAATGCAAGTGCTTCCAACATATGTCTTTGGAAATCTATACGTTCTTGTATTGTGCTATTCAGGAACACAGACCATATGGAATGATGGTCTCTCTAGTCTACTCTTGACATAACCATGAAATACTGTACTCTAATGGTGCCTGTTTCTTTACAAAGACTAGATGTTTTAACAAATCTTGTCTGTTCAGAAAGATGGATAAAGAAATCAACTGGATTCATATTTTGATGTGCACAGAAGAGTCAAATAAACTGTAAGAAAAAGAGACATTCGTAATTAAAATCTTCAAATTTTCAATCCAGATGAAGCTCATCAGGAAAAAAAGCAAACAAACACCAAGACATTGATATTTGGTATGTCATCTTTGAGGATGAGGTAAAGCACTTTCAAGACATATTTGAGCTTATTTGCAAATGGGAAACAATCTTGAAGACATTAGCAAGAGATTGATTTGCAGAACAGCTTATTATCTTAAGTGCATGAAGAGGACACTGCACAAGCAATAGCAAAAGCAAGGCACGCACATGCAGAAATACACAAAGATACATTATGTGTCAGTCTTTATAGAGATATATAGACAAACACACATACAAATATGCGTAGTGTGGACACCAAGTGCAGTGGAACATTACCATGGGTTTCTGTGGAGTGACTAAACCAAGAAAACTTTTCTTTCTTCTTATCAGGCAAGCCAGCTGGAGTGCTTCCTTTCACAGACAAGATGGTCAAGTACCAGGAACAAGACATCAATAGAGAACATGCAGCCAGTGACAGGCAAAAGAAAAAAACAAGGAACTCAGCTTGCACATGACATCCACTTCTCTCAGAAAACTTCATCACGTGAATTAAAAGTACAAAATGAAAAAATAAGGTACATAAAAATAAAAAATATTATATCAGACCATCAGAGGATAACCTCCCCTTGCTTTGTGCTCTTTTTAAAATTTATCTTCTGAGAATAATAAGTGGTTGAATTGAAGTTTATGGGTGAAATCATTTTTCCAATGATTTCAATGGCAAAAGTCTTCTTGTTTGACTGTCTGACTATTGAAATCAATAAGTCTAAGGCACTCACAACATATCCCAAAGTTTTCCTCTAATCTTTAGTTCCAGGATCTGGACCAGCCCATTTTTGAATCAGATTTCTCGTTCTTTTTTTCCTAATTTTTGCAATATCAAGAAACTTTTCAAAAGTGATGGAGATGCTAAAGAAAAATTGTTGGGATAATTACATCTCTCAGTCTTTTCTCTGTCTTTTCCATGGTTCAGGCTAGTTGCTGATACTAACTCCCAAGCATTTACTGCACTGCACTGTTGGTAAATGTTAAGCACAGTAAAAAGTATTACAAAGCTATCATGTATAAGAAGAATGAGGGCCAGAAGTTAAAGGCCAGGATGGACAGGAGATGTGGACTGTAATCTCAAACATGGTATGTTCTCAGCAGAACAACCACTTAATTTTATGTGGCACCTCACCATCATCTTCAGTATCATGGATAGTCATGTGCATAGCTGCTATGAGGTTCATTTAGGCCAGTTAAAAAATCCTGAAAACAGAAGTTGCCACAGAAGATTTATGTATAAACTGGGGCTGAATATGAGATGAAGTAGACCAACTATTGCCCACACAGCTTTCTCTCTGATTCAGTTCTCAGAAACGCAGACCTTTTGCCCACACCCCAGCTCCAGTCTAGAAGCAAGGCAGGCATTTTCTGCAGTCAGGGTAATTAATTATTGGAACTATGCACCAAGAATGTTGGCAGTGAATCCACCACAAGAATGTTTTAATCATGAAAAGATGTTTTTCTAAATGGTGGGCTCTAGTCCAGACCAGAGCTATCAGGATCATGCTATATGGACTATGCCATCTCAGTGACTTCTTCCTCTTTGTAATTTTGGAAGTTGAGACAAAAGTGCATTTCCTCCTATCTAGACACAAAGTGACTTAGTGATGGAAATTCTGGTGCCTCACCTCCTGCTCCATATGTGATCAGTGACATATGCACTCTGTCAAGGGCTGTTTGCTGTCAAGTTCAAAAAATCAACTCCTTGTACCCAGATCAGAGGTCCCCACAGGGCTGGGTTCTGCCAGATGCAGTGTGCGCCTTGACCTTCAAGTAGATCCATAGATCTTCCATCTACCACAGGCTTTGCCTTGCAAGGCAATTCAGTATCCAAACTACACCACAGGCATTGTATCCTCATGCGCACAGTTCAACTGCACACCTGATACCTTGGGATATTAAGTTATACCTTAGAGTCGTAGTTGAATGACTGAACACCTATACTGTAGAAGGTGACTCCTTGGCACATGTGAGAGCAGGTTGTTAAAGGAATGAGAAGACATTTCCTCCAGACAGTTTGCCTTTGCAGGACTGCACCAGGAGCAGCAGTGCAGCTAACAGTGAGATGAGCACACTGAGCTGGCAGTTTGCCTCAACCAAACCAAATCAAGCCATACTATTCCAAACCACTGCAGTGAACTACTAACAACCACACAGGGCTAGAATACCTTTGAGCAGCCTGGTCTAGAGGTTGGCAACCCTACCCACAGCACGGGGGTTGAAACTAGATGATCTTTAAGGTCCTTTTCAACCCAGGTCATTCTATGATGATGCCATAGAAGATATGCAATCATGGTAGCTTTGCTTACATTGCAATCTTTTTCTGAATTTATCTTTAGTGATCACATCCATAATTCACTCAGGTTGATGGAATCTCCCATTAATTACACGTTTCCAAAGTAGCATAGGAACTTCTTTCCAAAGGGAAGTGAAACAGCTTTTAAACCATGCAGGTACTTCCTGATTTTGATAGAGTGCAAACCATGATGACCAGTATGTTTTATACTCTACAGTCACTGAAATATTTGCACTTCTTACATCTATCCACAGCATGGTTCATCTCTGAATACAGCATTTTCCTCCTGGACTACCTAAACTCTGATTTCACATTACTTACATAGTATTCCTACAGCAACTAAAGCAGCAAATGCTGTCTAGCTGCTTCCTTAAAAATAAACCTGACATAAGCTTCATGTTGTGTTAATTCTAGCTCTGAAACCTAGTGGACAGAAATAAGGACAAAGTCTGCAGTCTGTGAATGGTTGTAGGCAGATGTGCAAGACCCTTTGAGAGCCTCTGTTCCATGTCACCAGCATCAAGCTTTGATACCAGCCCTACACTTGCACTAACATATGTCCCTCCAACCAAATGCCCTGTGGACATGTAATAAATTACTAGATGGCAGGTTGCCAAGAGATAGCCAGCTGCTCAAGTAAAAAGATAGACAGCACTTTCAAATCCCCTTCAATGTAGCACTGAAATATTTTGTGCCTTTCCACACTTAGGGAATAATATATAGTTGCATTTCAGAAATATCACTACCACTGTTGCATTTTGCATTTGTGGCAGTCTTGTCATCTTGACAGTGGAGGTAATTCTAATATTGAAATTTATCTCCATGGATTATAATGTTGCCACACTTGCTTGTTGCTGAATCTGACTTTAATGAATCTTGCTGTGAGAATTTAAAACCTGGATAAGATGATCCCTGGGCAAAGGATACCAGGTTCCACAAACATAGACAAAGCACACACATGTCACAGATGTTGACAGGATACATTACTAAATGACTATGCAGATCTTGATGTTAATTTTAGAACTGGATATGTGAGAAGCTGCATTGCCTGACTTGACATCTCTGATTCTATTTGAGCTATTTGAGTTAAGCTCCAGAGACAGACAGGTTCCTGTCACAGGTTTTCTGAGTGGCTCCCTCTGCCGCATGGACAGGCTGGGCATTTACCTTAGACACCTACACTGGGTACCTCACTTGGAACAGTGAGATAACTCAACAGTGTGTTCACTCCTATTCAAAGAGACTTGCAGTGAGTTTTCAGATTAAGAAAAGGAAAAATACACCTCAGTGTGTATTCTGAAGTGCTCATTAGGACTGCTGGAATTGAATGACACTGCAAAATAAGGCCTAAGTCACCCCTTTTGCCCATGCTGCTAGTTGATATCAGATTAACCCGATGTCACTGCTACTTTATTGTGTAACCTTGGCCATATGACCAAGTCTTTCTCACATATCTGTTCCATTTCTCTAAAATGGGGATTATAATTCTGCACTCACCTTGCAAATCTTTTTGAGATTTGTGGATGAAACATATTACTCTAAGCCCTAAGTACTATAGCTATTACTGATGCTAATGCCTCCCAAGTGGGAATCCGCAGAACTATAATGCAAATCGAAAGAGCAAAGAAGTCTTGTGAATTCTCCAGCTGAGATTTAAGATTTTTTTTTCCATCAAGCACAACAAGAATAAATTAAAGTATTCAGGCTGCTCCCTTTACCAGAATGTGCATCAAGTGAATGACTTTGTCTGCCCTAAGAGCCCCGCTTCCCAAGGTGCCTCTCCTGCCCATCATTCCACAAATGAGTTTATGGACAGCTGTCAGAATCTCAACACGCTCATTATTTTTTTTTTTTTCAGTGGAGGGCTCACATTTTTAATTAATATGTGAATATTGCTTAGTTTTCCTCTTCTCATTGCCTGTTCAGAAATGCTGTACTCATTCATCTTATTCATTAATGTAAATAAGATACAGCTTTTATTCTGCTACACGGGTTCACTGTCTCATGAACAATCAGTGAGTGTTCTTAAATGCAAGCAGCATGCACAGAGTAAATCATGCAGAGGTAAGTGAATATTTTTCTCTAGATCAATTCCTGTTTTTTTTTTTTTTTTTTCCCAGGAAAATATAATAGTTGTGGCTATTATATGGGATACATACATATAGGATATATGGGATGTATAGGATATATGGGATGTATGGGATATATGGGATATATGGGATACAACATATTATACGTGTGGGGAATGCTGTCAGAGTTTCTGTTTGGAAAAGGAGCTCAGTTCTGCAATGGGAAGGCTTCTACTAGAGAAGAGGAAAGGGAACTTGGAGCCGGGCTCTTGGTGGTTATGTATCTCTCAAAGACAGACACAATGCATCAGTAAATCTAACACTATAAAAAACACTATAAAAACACTATAAAAAAAAGTCCAGAAAAACTGTGAAAATGCTTATCAAGGATTCAGAGGCCAACACCCATAAAGATGGCATTACACACAACATGACATTAAATACATGTAACAGAAACACTCTGAATAACCTAATTTTGGGTTATACAAATGACTGCAATTGGCAGGAGAGAGGGAGCTTGAGCTGCAGTTGCACTCAAGGTCAAACCCGGGAGAGCAATGAAGAGCCATGAAGTGGTTGTCAGTTGCATCTGCTTCAGTCAAAAAGACCTTGACACCAGTGCGTAACCAGCAGCAAAGACAGAGCAGCTGGGATGCAGCATAGGGTTTATTGTTGCAGTAGAACTGGGCTGAGAAGACTGGTACAGCGCAGCACAGCTTACCAACAGGCACAGGGGTAGGAACATTGCTAAATACTGAGATGGTGTACTGTAAGTCTCACATTTCACTTTATATACATATAAATAATATATTTTACAGTATAAATTGCAACATCTATCTTTCATATAAAAAGCCTTGCTTTCACATGTCTTTCTCCCCTTCCTGAGTGTCACCAAAGGCAGGTTTACTTTCTATGACATTGAGGGGACACAGCCATGGGCTTAGCAAACTTATATGATCCACAAAGAGGAGCAGGGGAGAGAGAGAGAGATCTGTATCAGCTGTGCAGGCATGTGATTAAGAGATCTATCATTAACACATGCGGATTACTGGCACCTACAAATGCATTATCTTGCCACCAGCTAATCTTCCTGGGACTTATTTTAGTACAACAAACATCTTGTCTACCTTAAACAGGCATATTTCAGATTAAATATTCCAATTTTCTGCTTCTTACAGTATAATCAACTGCAATATGCAGCATTCCACTATTTTTTCTTCATTTTATCCAGTAGGGAGAACGCACATTTCAGAAAAGCACAGCCAAACTTCTGGCCCTGACAAGAGACAGCCTTTGCAAGCCTCTGACATATATATTGACTGATGTATATTTGAAAGGAAGAACTAAAAACTCTCTGTGTGCATCCCTGCAAGAAGGGCAGAGGTAGTTTTTGCATAGCCCGTGGTGTCTCAAATAACTCAGAAGCACAGGGCCTTCCAGAAAGGTGTTTAACACTGTTACAAAAAGGCCAAATTAATGATTTCCCTGGGTAACTGCTGGTTCTGCTGTGCTAACACCTTAGTCTGCATTAGGAGCCCATTGACTGTTGTGCAGAGTTTCTGCCTTCAAGAGCTATGAGAGCAACCTGTGTTAACCCCCTGCAGTGAAAGACAGATGGGCTGGGTCACAGAATGACAGAGCTGCTACCAGAACAGATCTTGAAAGATGCTTCTCCCCTAAATCTGGATCCTCGTATGATATCCTAAACTTGTTTTCTCATCTGATAAATGTTTTGTATTGTTTGCCTTTCCTAGGAACAACAGCCAATGCACCAAAGTGCAAGGCATTGACTTGCCAAGATGTAGTTTATAGCCTCATTTTCTGCTCTCGGTCTAATACTTTTTAGCACAGAATTCTGGAGCAATTCAATTTAAAAAAAAGAGAGGAGAGGAGAGGAGAGGAGAGGAGAGGAGAGGAGAGGAGAGGAGAGGAGAGGAGAGGAGAGGAGAGGAGAGGGGAGGGGAGGGGAGGGGAGGGGAGGGGAGGGGAGGGGAGGGGAGGGGAGGAGAGGAGAGGAGAGGGAAGGGAAGGGAAGGGAAGGGAAGGGAAGGGAAGGGAAGGGAAGGGAAGGGAAGGGAAGGGAAGGGAAGGGAAGGGAAGGGAAGGAAGGAAGGAAGGAAGGAAAGGGAAGGAAGGAAAGGGAAGGGAAGGGAAGGAAAGGAAAGGAAAGGAAAGGAAAGGAAAGGAAAGGAAAGGAAAGGAAAGGAAAGGAAAGGGAAGGAAAGGAAAGGAAAGGAAAGGAAAGGAAAAGGACAGTGAAACAACAGAGGATCTATGACATTTTCAACAATACTTTGTGCTAGTGAAGAAATCAGAACTGCACATTCCAAGTGGGTCTGCAAGATCTCTCTCTCATTCTTTAAGATTTTGAACAGAAGAAAGTGGGGTAAACAGCAGTGCCATCAAATGTGCTTGAAACTACTCAATAAATGATACACAGACACAAGAAGCATGAGCACATCGCTTGAAAATCAAAAAGATTCTAATAATGCAGACTGGCAGGCATCTAACAAATAAGAGCATGAGAGCTGCAAACATTGTAGATAATGTGTTGGGAAGGGATCCAAAGGTTGATGAAACAAAATGAATAAAATAATTAGCAACCAAGAAAGTGCCCTGAAGAGAGAATAATCAGCAACTAAAAAAAAGACAAAATCCTTCTGACTTTCATCACTTTTGTCCCTCTAATAATCACAAGGCTACTTATATTCTGCATACTTGCATTGTTATTAGTGGAAATTATCAGCACATAAGCTTCAAGTCCAAATGTGGTTAATGCAGGTCATGTGTTTCCTTAAATTCCTGTGCAGGAGGAAACTTTTGCATCTGCCCATCCATAGAAATATACACCTGGGTGGTGAATCAGTAACTTTGATGAGGATCTCTACTTCAGCAAAAGCATCTTTGTTCTTTCAGTTCACAGCCCTATGAATCTGTCTTCCCTGCAGAGTCTGGGAGAAGCAAAAAAAATTACAGAAGCCAGTTCTAACTTGATCTGCTTAGGTCATCAGAAACACTCCAGGGAGTGCTGCTCACCACCTAGATTGCCAAGCTTTAAAGTGACTGAGATGCAGCACTAGCTGTTTTATGACATCCCTGTCTGTCGCAAGCCATTTCAAGGTTGGTGACACCTGAAGACCTGGTAAGTGGTCTACGGTTTATGAGCTTGAACACATAAGAGAATGTGTCAGGACAGCAGAGACTGTGCTTATGTTTGGATGCTTCAGTGAGTCAGGAGCTCACAGCGCAAATCTTTCCCAAGAGGAGCGTACACAGCCCTGCAGCTGGGAAGTTTGGGCAGGGATTGTGCCTGGGCTGAGAAGAACAAGAAGATAGGTCTCTCTGAGGACTGTCTTGTATTGAAGAAGGAAATTATTCTTTTGGAGGCTGGCTCTTGTTGGCAGAACATCATGCAAATGAAAAGTGAATGTGGGGGACAAATTCTATTATTTCAAAGGACAGTCATGGCACCTAGGCAGATGCTGGGTCACAGGTGAATAAGCTGTTGGAAAGAACAATAGAAGTGACTGATTATTTAATCTGAGATATGCCTGCAAGCTGAAAGAGTGGTCTATGCATGTCCAATATCTAAAGGGAATCTGTAAGAAAAAAGGGGAGAGACAATCACAACAGATTTTAGCAGGATCTGTTTTGATAGGAAAAGGGGAAATGGTTTCCAACTAAAGGGGGGGGGGGAGGAGATTTTGATTAGATATGAGGAAAAAGATTTTTACAGTAAGGGTGGTGAGGCACTGTCACAGGGTTGCCCAGAGAGGTGGTGGGTGCCCCATCCCTGGAGACACCCAAGGTCAGGCTGGACGGGGCTCTGAGCAACCTGATCTGCCTGTGGGTGTCCCTGTTCACTGCAGGGGGGTTGGACTGAGTGACTTCTAAGGGACCCTTCCAAATCAAACAATTCCATGATTCTATGTTAAGTGCATGCTGGAAGATGCAACATAGGAGTAGCTTAAAATATTTGAGCTTTAATATTATCAAGAAAAGAGAGCAACAAGGCACTCCCTGAGCAGTCCCACTGCACAGGATGTGCCTGAGAGAGATTAATTTTCAGTAAGTGCAGACATTTTTAGTAGCGGGCTTCATTTGGGATGCATGAGAAAGATCATGGGTAATGCCTTCCTGATCATGAATAATCAAACAGTTCTGTTCACTGATCAATGGGTAATATAAACACATGCATTAGGTACAGGTCACTCTTAAGCCAGGACTGTGGGAAAGTGATGAACCCTTGCTGTTAGTGCTCATAGATCTCACTGACAGATTCTGAAAACGAAATCACCTCTTCTAGTATGAAATGCACATAAATTTCCACTTTTAAGCCCTACTCTGTTACATTCCTTCTGTGCCTAGTAAATAAAATGCTTGCAATTTTGTCTGCTGCTCCTGCATGTAGTGTTCTTTCAGACACTTTTGCTAACATAATGACTAGTCTGATACTAGACACTATTATCACAATAACGTGAGTCAGAAGCATGAGACATGCTAGCTGGGCAGGCCGAGTTACTGTGCAGCCAGGAGAAAAGCAAAGAATTCAAGTTAAAGAGTTTTGTCCTTAAAGTCAGCTTGTCAAACCAGTAATTAAAGCTTTTACATCTCTTGAGTAGAGCACCGAGAATAGGTCCATTACAGCAATCCAAAGGAACAGGCATTTTATTTTAGCCTAGAAAGAATAGATTCTTAGTTTGCAAATACTTGGAGCACTCAGGAGAGTGAGGGACTGATAACAACAGCTTGAGCTGAGCTTAGCGTGGGCAGGTGTTATGCAAGCTTCCCTCACACAGCTGTGTTAAAGCAAGTAATTAGTGACCTTGCATAGCCATGTTATTCTGCTCATGGTTCTTCAAACAGCTAGATAATACACCTACATTTTGATCTGCACATCTGTGAGGATCCATGCAACTCTGCCACTGAAGTATTGCTCTGATGTTTAGCCCTCCTGTTATTTCATTTCAGCCTCTGGTTTTTAATGCCATTGGTAACCTCCCCATCTTGATCTCCACTGACTCCCAAATGCACCTACTAGTGCATCCCCTGCAGATCTCTACAGTTTGCTTTTCATAGAATCACAGAATTATCAATGTTGGAAAAGAACACTAAGATCATTTAGTCCAACTGCCAACCCATCACCACCATGGACGCTAATGATGTCCCTCAGTGCCACTCATAGAGTCATGTTTCACTGCAGCCATTCTTCAAGCAGGCAAGAAGTGAGGTACATCACGCTGTGCCCTGTGAGCTGTACACAGAAATGAAGGTGTAAGCAGCACTACAAACATCCATGGACCCTTCAGCTGAATTTCAATATGGGCCTCAAGACCTAAAAGGCCAAATCTCTCATCTGTTGACTTACTTCTACAATCCTGCTCACTGAAGAGCTGCTGCAGTCAACAGGCAGACTCAGTGCCACAGCTATTTTCAGTTCCCCAGTTGGAAACATTTCCCTTCCCCTGCCACCTCTGGGCTTGATGTCATTTATGAGATAACCAAAATGAGAGGTCTGCTTTTCTTCTCAGGAGCAAACCCAACCAGAGATTTTTATCCTATTAGCAGACTGTACTGGAGAGGATGGGAAGGTTCTCATTCAATAAGTAAATGTGATTGGTCACAGAGCAAGCGTGTAACTGCTCTTCCATCACAGCCATGCCTGTATCAGGGTCCTGCCACAAGTTTTCCAGGCTTCCACCTAAGTGCTGAGTGCCATTCACAGCTGTCAATCCTCAGCTGTGCCAAAACTGGCTATCAGATCAGTCACACAAACACACTGCTCAGCTGTGTAATGTCCCCCAGACGGCCTGTCACCATGCTGTGCTATAGGGACATCACTGCCTCACCAAGCTCCCATCAGCTACAGCTCATCACACTGCTCCACCATGCTGCCATCACAACAGCAGGGCTAGCTGTCTAACCCTACTTGCATTTAAAACAAAACACCATTATTTTTGCCTCCTTGTGTGACTGCTTGTGACTGCTTATGAGTCCATTTAAGAAAGCAACTGGCTGCTGGAGCTAAGATAGCTGTGAGGGGCAGGGAAGAGAAGGATATGGTATTTCCCCAGGGGAGCTCTGCTAATGCTCTTCCTGCCTCCCTCAGTCTGCCCTTGCTCAAACCACACTTAGTTGGCTCTTATGAGGCACTGGATGGCATTTAGAATGTCCCACATCAGCTGAAATCTCCTAGCTTGCACAAAACTAAAGCATAAAGCCTCAACTGCTATATTTTATGTGCCAGTCTATAATGAAAGTCTTGGGTACCATGAAGTATCTAAAGTGCTATTCCCTTCTATATTAGCTTTGCTTTTCCAGTAAAAGAAAAAAAGAAAAAAAAAAAGGAATTATAAAATTACAATACCACCTTTTGCCCATTCAGACTCTAAACTCTTGGAACCAAAACTGTCTTTGATTTCTGTACATACCCCTAATTTTTATTTGTGTGTCAATGTCAGGCACACTTTGGCCCTGATGTCATCTGGCAGTAATGTAATATGATTGATTCTCACCCTCAGCAGCTGTTCCTACCTCCAAACACACGTTCCCTGTCCGTCAGCAATCATTATTGAACACCATAGCCTCTCTTCTGACAGTTTGCTATATCACATAAAAAAGTCCTCGGGGTTGCAGCTGCTATCCTGCTCCACTGATGCTTTTCTCTCAGTGGAGAGACACTTAAGGCTATATCTGTGATAACTGTTTTTCAAACATACAGCACTGGACAATCTTACTGACTTCAGCAAGAAATGCTGAACACTCCACAGTTTTGCGAATCATTCTGTGAATGCCCTTATAGTGATTTAAGAGTATACTTTAAGCCTCTACTTAAAAGATCTGGCCTTGCTCTACATATATACATTCAAATTGAGGGTTTATGGCATTTCTTCTTAAAATTTTCTGTAGAGTTCATGGCACTGAATGCCTTCTGCACCTTCCTAACCATGGGAAATAACACACATACAATCTGTCAGGAGGTAAGGCAATGGCACTTTCCTCAAAGACAGTTGCCTCTAATGTCCCTTCAGGAGAAGTGGAATCACAGTGTAAGCAGATAAATCTTGACAGCTTCCAGAAGTACTTCCTAACAGGGCAGGTGGAGATTAATTTATTTGCACGGAGGTGTCTTCCCCAGCTATATAAACAATGGATTCTCTCTAAAGCCTTACCATTGAAGATATTTCTCTGTAACACATTAGTACTAAAGAGGATTCCTACATCAACATAAGTCTTTCTTCCAGCAGGCAAAACAGAGGTGCTATCTCACCAGACAGTCTTTACTAGGGAAATAGCTTTTATAGCAGATAAACTTAATGTCCTATCAACATAAATGTCATCCTCTCTGTGCTGTAGCTGGTCACACTTCACTGCTCTAGCAGTGCTCAGTGTAGCTTTGTGCTCCAGGTTACAAGGATCAGGGAAGGGAGGAGCTTGAAAAACTGAAGTTAGACAACACTAACCAGATCCTCAGCTACAAGACAGGTGAGCACGTGCAGATCACCAAAACATTTTCAGTCACAGAGAATCTAACTTTTTTTCCCAGACATGAACTATAGCACACTGGCAGCTTATTTAATTTATGTGCCGTTTGATTCTGTAAGGGAATAGAAAGAAAAAAATTAAGCCACAGGCACAGTTGTGGACTTTGTTCTCACACTGCCCTCCATCTTGTGCAACGATGGCAGCAGCAGAAGACTCAGGAGGTGCTCACTGCAACAACAGTCCCTGGGTCAGTTAATTATCTCAGATCTCCACTAAACACCAGAGTCCCTCCAAGGAGCTGGCTGCTTGGGTCAGACACATGCCTGAATTTGTCTCAGCTCCCCTAAACTGAAGAGTTACTCCACTCCAAACAATGCCAGGTCTCCTGATGCTATGTTGGAGCAAATCAGAATTATAGACTGCAGAGTTGGCCATAGCGTTATCCTGAGGCTTCTTGAGTACCAGCAGTCTTTCTTCTTTTGCTCTCCACTCAAACAAAGGCACCCATTTGTCTTCTCCATATCTTCCTCTTGAGGCTTGAGCTAGATTTCATTTGGGTTAGATGGGATTTAGCTAACTGCAGCAGTAACCATCAACAGAGAAGAAAGAAGGATTTCAAAACAGTTGCCCACATTTTTTTTTTATGATTAAAGCTTCCCTTCAGCCACAAAGGAAGGAAGAGAAACTGGGAAGTTGTGAAATCTAAGGACAATGAACCTAACTGCTGCTTTTTAATAAAAGCTCAGTTGTTAAATTACATTACTAATTAAAAACAATTCTATTGATTGACTTAGTTAATTACAAAGTGAACAATCCATACTTCCAGGGTAATGAGAAAACTGTATTGAAGTGTATAATATAACTACAGTGCTTTTCCAGGGAAGGAAAATTTTTCCAGACCATCCTGATCAAATCAATAAATGCCTTATGCTATACAATATAAGGTAAAAACTCTGGTATAAAGGACAGAGCAGTAGCATCTCTCTGACTGAGAGATGTCTCTGACTCTCACACTGAGAGGGTGGGTGGCCTTCAGAACATCATGTAGCCTTTTTTGTGCCTTTTTCTCTAAACTAGGTCATGGAATCATAGAATGGCTTAGGATGGAGACCTTAAAGCCCACCCAGTCCCAACACCCTGCTGTGGGCAGGGCTGCCACCCAGCAGCTCAGGCTGCCCAGGGCCTCATCCAACCTGGCCTTGAACAGCACCAGGAATGGGGCATCCACAAATTTTCAGGGCAGCCTTTGCCAGAGCCTCACCACTCAGTGAGTAAAAAAATTTCACCTAACATCTAAACTAAAGCTGCCTTCTTTTAGTTTAAAATCCAATCCCCCTTGTCTTCTAACTATCAGATCATGTAAAAAGTCCTGCTTGTAAGCTCCCTTCAAGTACTAGAAGGCTGCAATGAGGCTTCCCTGGCACATTCTCTTCTCCAAACTAAACAAGCCCAACTCCCTCAACCTATCTTCATAGGAAAGGTGCTACAGCCCTCTGATCATCTTCGTGGCCCTCCTCTGGACCCACTACAACTGCTCCACATCCTTCCTATACTGGAGGACCCAGGCCTGGATGCCAGCCTCCAGATGGGCCTCACAAGGGCAGAGAAGAGAGGGACAATCTCCTCCCTCTCCCTGCTGGCCAGCCCTCTTCTGATGCAGCCAGGGATACAGTTGGCTTTCCAGGCTGCAAGGACACATAGCTACTCACAGCCAGCTTCTCATCCACCAGGACTTTTAAGTCCTTCTCTGCAGGTCTGCTCTCAATGAATTCTTCTATCAGCCTGCACTCATATCTGGGATTGCTCTGACTCAAGTGCAAACCTTGCTGAACTTCATTAGGCTCTTATGTGATCAGTTTTAGAGCAGTTCTCTTCCTTCCATTGTGTCAATTGCATCTTTCTGTTTGCTGTCATCAACAAACACACTGAGGGTATAGTCAATCGCACTATCTAGGTCATTGATGTTGAAGAACACTGGTCCCAAGATGGAACCCTGGGCATACCACTCACAACTGGCCTCCATCTGGACACAGAGTCATTAACCACAACCTTCTGGCTGTGACCATCCAACCAATTCTTTATCCAATTAATAGTCCAGCCTTCAAATCCATATCTCTCCAACTTAGAGATAAGGAAGTGCTGCGGGACTGTGTCAAAGGCCTTGCACAAGTCCAGGTAGATGACATCAGTTAATTTTCCTTCATCTACCAGTGCTGTTCTCCGCCATAGAAGACTGCCAGGTTGGTTAGGCATGACCTGCCCTTGGTAAAGCTGTGCTGGCTGTCTCATATGAAACAGGCCAGAACATTTTTTCCCTATCCAAGTGTTAACTTATATATAAGTTTTAAAAAATCAATCTAGTAGAAGAAACATTTCTAAACATGAGCTTCAAGTAGTTTTTAATTTCTCTTTGTTGAGAAAATTAATTTTGTCCATCTTTGTGTCTTACCGTTTCTCTTCTTGGAAAGAGTGAGGTGAGGAAGACGAACAATCCAGGATAAAGGCCCTACAGCTACCTTGTTTGTTAACTGAGATTTCAAACAGAAAGCAACATAAGAAGTCAGTCAGTAGGAAAATCTACTCCCAGACTTGTTTTCCAATGGGGGAAAGGTCAAATTGTTGACATCACAGTTTTGGTGACATTAATGGAACACAGGGCAAAAGTGAAAGCGGTCACTTTTAAATGGTAACTTTACTTTTTGTCACAGCTACCTTCTCATTTCTTTTGGTGATATCTGTCATTTTTTCATTTCAGGATATAAATGTTTATGTGGGTGCAATTCCATATTTCCACATATACAGGTATGGAATCAAAATGCTAGTAATGATGGTGGTTCAAATTCAGGACACATACAATGTCATTTTGTATGACAGTGGAATTATGCACTGGGCAAACAGCAGTATCTGGAGTATGCAGTCTTGTAAGTGGTATCAGATCTGAAATATCTCATGCTCTCCCTTTGGTGGATAACAGCTGCATGGAAAAGCCATGGATGAGAGTAGAAAAAGCCTCTAGTACATCAAGACCTAACATCAGACAACATTCTCTAGTGCTGATGCTTGCTTACTTTGTTACTAACCTCAGATAAAACAAATTGGGGCTCAAGTCCTTATCCAGGCAAAATCCTCAGCAACTTCAGTAGGAGTCTTGCCTAAGGATCATAGGAGTGATTCATCCCAGTGCAAGAACTAACATCCCCGAAGCTTTTTCTAGGCAACATGCTAACCATGGACTCCAGTTTGACATTGGAAGCACAAACCCATTTTGCAACATTTCCACACAAGAAAAACAAAGCATTTACCAAAGCATTTTACTAAGTGTGCACAAATTGAAGTATTCGTCCAAAGAACAGTTTTTGAGCTACTTTGGATATGGCAAGGTAGAGAAATGCCACTGGAATTGCTTTCTACAATGCATGGATAGAGCAAGGCACATGGCTGAGAGCTGCTGACACTCCTGTCCAAACAAATCATGGTTCTGGACCTTTGCAGCTGACTGTATGGAGGATGTTTTTTCATCCTAGGAGAATCAAATACCTGCAGTAAGAACCAGAAAACCCCTATTTTGTCTCAGTCTCCAGGTGAAAGAGAATCAATGTATCACAGCTCCTAAACCTTGTGAAACTCCTACCAAGTACCCAAATGAAATACCTACAATTGTTGGCACTGTAGCTAATCTTTCCCTAGTCAGCAGATGATTATTTTCCACATCAGCAGACAATGACAAAGAAGATGATAGTATGATTTCTTCTTCTTTAGATGATGTTTTAACAGATAATAAATCACTTTACAGCACTGCCTTTTCTTTTGCCATATTTATGCATGGAAAGCAAAATACAACCAGGTTGTAGGACACACTCTGAAATAACCAACTAGCTTTAGAGGATTAGACAGACAAAAGATTTGATTTCAAGACAGCGCCTCTTAGAGCTTTTGTTTATCTTAAATCCCACATGAGCACAGTGTTTTATTAATTGCTTTTTGACAATAGGTAGAAATCATCTAACATATCAGTCTGTACATTCTTGGCAAGGAGTTGCCCAGGGTTGCCCAAGTCCTTCCATATGTATATTAAATATACGGGGACAAATTCTGCAAACGGAATTAGAATAAATTAGGTGAACGGATTTACCATCAACAGATACTTTCAAGCATTTCAAATATGCTCTGGTTAAACAACACACAAAAACTGCACAGGGTTGCATAGGATTGAGTGACAACTTTCCCTATAATCAGTGGAATTTATTTGGTACTCACTGAAATCAATGGAGTCTCCTTACAGTATGGAAGTTGACTTTGTAAAAGAAAGTCAAGTCAACAAGAACTGGACAAATAAAACCTAACTAGCCTGAACTTTTAGAGAAATGTGGTCATGCTTTTATTTCTGTTATGAAATAGAGTCAAACTACATACTATTGGAGCTCTTGGGAATAAAGCCCTATTTCAGTTGAAACTACTGAGGCTACCTGGTTCTAGAGTTCTCAAACTCTTTTTTTTTTTTGAACCATCAGCTCAGCTATCCTGTTCTCCTTATTTCTGTCCCAGAATTCAGAAGCACAAAGCATGAAAGACAAAGATTTTCTGAAGTTTCTAATGGTCCATAGGATCCCTATTTCTTCTCAAAGTTTTACCTTGCACCTGAAAATATCCTCACTGTTTCAAAAACATTTTCTCCTAGGGCAGACTCTCACAAAACTGAGATTAAATACTACCATGAAAACATAGTGCTGTTCACAAGCAACAGTGACTGTGTGGGTAAAAATAAGGCTGCAAGAGATGCAAGTAAATGTTTCCAAAGGTCACAAAGATAACTGCTCTGAAAGTAAAAACTGAGACCTGTTGTTAAAAAAGTATTGTTCTTTAACAGCTTAGATTTTTAAGAATTTTAGAATTTTCCTGTATTTCTCAACTTCATCATCTTCCATTGTGCATTTTATATCTCCACTTGAGCTAAGGCATAAATTTACATGTACAGTCAAGCCTTTCTCCCCTGCATCTTTCATTATTCAGTGTACATTCTGAAGTTTTGCTATATGTTTTGATAGGCAACACGCTGACTTGCAGTGTTTTTACTGCTGCGTTAGATGAAAATTTGATTATTTACAGTAATCAGTCCCATTGCAACAGAGCCCTGGAGTATGATTAGACTTTCGATTTTCTGTTGGGTAAGCTACTTGCAAATCAGCCCTTGAATTTACGGTACTACCTTGGATATGACTTAACTAGAAGAATGAGTATTCCTGAATGAATAGCTCTGTTACCAAACTCCAGGCCAAACAGTAAGCTCTGTCACTCCTATAGATGTTAATGTGGTTGTGCTCACATGGCAGGCAGCATCTTCAAATAGGACTGAAATACACTGAAACAGAGGGAGGGCAAAATCTGAGCAGTCAGAAACATCAAATTACTTCTCCATTGCCATTCACAGCTTTTTACTGACCTTAGTGCAGTCAGTGTGAATTTTGCCAATTAACTTCAATAGGAGGAGAATCTGGGTTGGACTGAGGTTTCTGTTCCTGCCTACAGCAACACAGATGCATGGCAGAACACTCTCAGGAAGAATAAAAAAGGGCAAATTCCCAGTTGCTGTGGCAACAGAAGGGATGATTCTCTTCACTATCACGTAATTTTGAAATTCAGTATGTGCTTTGTGCCATGACATGTGTTTCTCTCCTTTGTCAAATTTATGTTTTTTTCCCTTGCAGGAGGCCCACCAGGAAAAGAGCATAGGAGAAAACTATTAACACAAATAGCCCCTAGAAGCCTTTTCATATTTCGCACCTCATACTTTCCAAGATAGAAAAAGCATGTATTCAAACAAGTAAAAAGAACTGCCTTCAACATACACTTCCCGAAAGTGCAGATGAATTCAAACTGCTCTGTGAATGCTCAGGGAATGTGAGATGACTGGTATAGAAATGCTTCAGAAGAATGCTAAGACCTCTGCCACAGAGAACATCAGCTAAAGGCTGTCCACCTTCTTTTCTCACCCTCTCTTCTATTGGGGCCCTTCTTGCTGTAGTTCTTGGACTTAACCATTTCATTAAGGGCTGTAAACACCCAGTGAGACTCAGGACAAGTTTCAACATCTTCAGGAAAGCAGTGGAATATACAAAATGTGACTTATGGAGCCCAAAAGACTGACAAAGGCAATCAAACCAAAGGGGATGCAAGTGCAGTTCTCTTCCCTTCTTCTTCCTGTTCTCTGTTCTATAGGAGGCAGTTTCCAGGCTGGCAGTTCTCTTTTCAGGGTAAGAAGACAGAAAAACTGGTCTCCACAGCCAAGGACAGAGAAGAGACTGGAAACATATGTTCTCTGTACTTGGGATGATTCAGTTTAGGTATAGTACCTGGGCAAGAGCACAGATGGTGGAAACCGCTGAATCTCAGAGTTGCAGCTTTACATTAGCTGAGATTCTACTTTAATATTTTTACTAAAAAAAAAAACCACAACACTACTCCAAAACTGCATACAACTTCCATGGGGAAATTGAAGAAGTAAAAACTAGCATGACTTCTTTAAAATAATAGTGTGAGTCATTATCTGGAATCTAAATCTCCTAAGCATCAGCCTAATATAACCAAAGCAAAGGCAATTAAAGTGAAGGGTTGTTCAGCTTGGAGAAAGAAGATTTTTGGGATAACTCATTGTGGTCTTCCACTATTTAATGGAGGGTTACAAAAAAAATTTCAAGCTGGTGATAAGAGAAGGGGGAGTGGGTTTTAAACTAAAGGAGGGGAAATTTAGGTTAGATATTAGGTGGCTATTCTTTACTCAGACAGCACTGAGGCCCTGGCACAGCTGCCCAGAAAAGCTGTGGGTGCCCCATCCCTGGAGGTGTTTGAGGCCACATTGAATGGGGCCACATAGGTAGGTACAGTATGTACACCTGGAGTTTCTTCCTCCTGTCTGGTGGATGAGGCATGACAGTCAAGCATGTAAACAAATGAAGTGAATATGGCACCTTAGGAGAGAATGTCTGTAATCTATTTGGCTTTGAAAATGGAGTAGCACTTGTCACATGAATAAAGATTGAAATTCAGAAGTATCAGGAAATACAATAGAGCTTAAACAATGTGATACCTGTAATCGTACAAAAGTATATACAGCAGCCTACTGGAAAAGAAAAAGGAATGTGATTTATGAAGTACGAATGACCAAAACACAACCTCAACTCTTTAAGGTGGGAGTAAGCACCAAGGTATCTTTATTGGCTTGAGGGCTGGGGCTGAAGATGGGAAACCCAAAGTTGCTCTTTAACTTCCATATTCAGTGGCTACTGGCTTCTATATCAGAGGACGGCAACATAAAGACCCATTACTTCCAAAGTTAAAAAAGCCCTTGTCAGGAAGGAGACCAAGGTACAGCACTGAACAGTATAGAATAGTATAGACTATCAAAGTTGGAAAGGGACTTCAAAGATGATTGAGTCCAACTACCTGACTACTTCAAGGCCAACCAAAACTTAAGGCATGTTATTGAGGGCATTATCCAAATGGCACTTGAACATAAAAGACATGAGGTATCAATCACCTTTCAAGGAAGCCTATTTCAGCATCTGACCATCCTCATAGAAAAACAACGTTTCTTAATGCTCAGACTGAGCATTAGAATAGCTTCTGCTATTATCTTGTTCAGAAACTTCTTAGCATGACTTTTCCCTCATACATGGCCAAGATCATTCCAGAGCTTTCCTTCACATTCTAAGCAATTCCTATCAACAAAGGTGTAATATTACCATGTACCACTAGACACTGCTGATACCTGTTTCCAAGTCTAGTCTGTCATGTAGTAAAAGCTGATTAAGGCAAAGAGAAAGATATACTGTGTAGTAGAGATTGGTTAACACTGCTGTCCTTACACTTGATATTTAGAACCAGTGGCACTGAAGATAATGCATAAAAAGTTTGGAAAAGAAATGAATAACAAGTTAGTTTGCTAATAGTGCGTAATTCTATCATTAACAGCCAACTGTGAGAAGCTCTTGAGAAACTGTCAGATACAATATCACCAATTTTTTTAAGCCCTTTTTTTACAAAACTCACTTTATTAATCTGAACGAGAACTGAAAGCAAGCTGGAGATACGTAATCTTCCTGTTCTTAATATCACTACACAGAAAAGGAGTTTGTTAGCTCAAATTTGGACTGACCTCACCACTTTGCAATGAATGCAATGAATCCACATCTGTCCTATCCCAAAAAACTTTTACCAAAGCATAATTATTTTTATGTTCATTAAAAAGAAAAAAGTTCAAATCAGAAAGTAGCCCTGGCAGGTTCATATCACAATACCTACCACTCTAGCTACAGTTTTCTTTACCAGGCATACTTGTAGGAGGAATTTCCCATTGAAGTAAAGGGAAAACCTCCTGGTGACTTCACTGACCCACCTTGTGACAACCAACTTCCCCACTCCAATGCCATATTGAGCATATCAAGCACTATCCATTACAGTGGTGTTATTTTCTTAATATTGAACTCTGTCTACAAGGAAATGAAATGGGATCACAGATATGATCTTCCCTACATTATATTCCACAGAAGAGCAAATTTTGGCCATGAGTAGTAACATAATCACTGATTACTCAGGTTAAATGATGAAAGTAAGTAATGATGATGTAATTCCTATGAAGGCACCAACATAAAAGTAACCTATCCTGGGAAAGTCTGAGCAGGTGTCCCCAGAGACTCCCTCAAATCCAGACACTGAGCTATGAAGGGTATGACTTGATATTAATGACCCCTATAAGTTTTGGGTTTTTTTTTTCTCCTTTTTTTTTTTTCTTTTTCTGAAAATGTTGTGACAACTATAGGGAGTAGTGCTCGGTCTCCTCAAAAATCATAAGAATCTGATACAACTCTTTCTTTTTTTTGTGTAGGTTTAACTTTCCGGTGTCCAATCTTCCTGGACACATATGGCTTTGATCTGATCATGCCATGGATTTTGCTTATTTGGTAGTAAGAGAGCTATAGGGAAAGGCTTCACGTCTTCCAAACTCAAGCTGGGATAATGCAGATTTAAATAAGGAAAGCTAAATGCAGCGCCTGTCTCCATTAGCTGTGTAACTGCCTATAGGTTCAGACTGACATTTCCAAAGCATGTGACCTATGATGACAACTGCTAGATGTTTCTGAAGTGATTCAAATACTGGTAAAAGACAAGGTGGAATTAAAAGACAGAGTGAAGGTAGTTAAATGTAAGAAATCTTTGCTTTCTTCAAACTCATAATTCTAATAAGAAGAGAGAATTGATGAATTCTCATTTTGTACAAACATATTCTCAGCTCCAAAACAGAAGAAAAAGAGGTAATTCCCTTGCAAGAAATGTCAGAAAGCTTAATTCCAGCCTGGCAAAAGCAAATGCAATTCCACTGATTTCAATGGAGCCACAGATGGCCAACTTAATGTACAGCAGGGTTGATCTGGCCCTTCTCCCATACTGTAGCATTGCTTTGCCTAGAAACCTTTGCTTTCAAAGTAATTAACCATGTGTCAACAGCCTGCAACACTGAACTGCAATTAAGTAAATGAATAGGAGACATGTATATTTTAAACCTTATCCCAGTAGCAAACTTATAACAGCAAGTATTGATCTTTTTTCTGTTTAATACTAGGTTCTAATGTCAGTACTACAGACAAGAATCTGAGGATCTGCAGAACAAAATCAATTATTTTACACGTATTTCTCCCTCCCACGTATTCCAACATGAATTTCACTTGGATCACATACAAGCATAGTGAGAGCTTCAGGAAGAACTTGCTCTGCCCTATAGGCAATCTCAGCACTGGAGCAGGTGGGCACAGGTTCCCTTGCTAAAAGCAGAGAAAGACAGACAGAAGAAAATTGCTTACTGTTTCGAGGCTTCTCCTCATCCATGCCTTCATCTTCATTTTCTGGGTCAATATCTTCTGCTTGAGTTATCCAGTCTAAATAGCCCTTCAAATCCTCTTCTAGCTGTTGCTTTTCCCGTAACTTTTGGAAATCTCCCCGAGCCTTAGCCTTCTCTCTTTCCTTGGAAAATTCCCTAGCAAGAGGGAGGAAGGAACAGGATGTGGGTGGAGGGAGAGGAAAAGATTGAAAAACAGTGAGTTAGATTGATTTCCATTAGAAAGTATCCATATCCTATGTAGTACACTCAGCCTTCCCTACTCTTTCAGAACAGACATGTGAAAGGAGTATCCTTGCTACATACATTTGTAATACAGTTGGAGTGACCACATTTCTACTAATGCTTAGGAGAACATAATTACCTTTTTTAATCCTTTCGTTCTCAACATTTGTTTGATAATTGAAATAAAACTCACACGTGGTGCTTATGTACAACATCATATACCTTCTAACATTCTTTAACACTTGATATTCTCTAACACTTATCCATAAATATCTACGTGAATAGCAGTCAACTCAATACAAGGATGAACTGTTTGACAATAATCTGACATCTGGAGAGTGAGACAATGGCTCTAATTTTCAGCCAGGTCTCAATCTGTCCATAAGATTATAGGTATAATCACAACTAAATGACACTAATTGTAAGTGTAAGTAATGATACTCACAATTCTATACACAGTTAATTACGAGCAATTTCACCCATGGGAGTGGACACTCTATTTGAAAATTTAGATTTCAGTGTTTCATAGCATCTGATATTCAGGACTATTATTTGAAATGAAACTTATTTGTCAAATCTCGAGTTGGGTAGACAAACATAAGCAGTAATGGATTCTGCCAGAACGTGAAACAGAGTAGGCATCTGATTGCTTGATGGAAGACCACTATTGGGAATATGGACTTAAAAGAGAGGGCAGAGCAACAAGAATTTAATGTTGCTTAGCTATGATCCATGATGTTTGCTTTGCATTCTTTACATTGCTCTGCATTTTCTTTCTGTCTTTCAGATACATCTATACTCTTACTTTTTTTCTAGAAATGCCAATCTATCTCTATTTAAAGACTCTCCTGTGGCTTCAAGCCAGGTTTTAATACCTGTATTTTAAAAAGGAAGCTTAATAATTGTAAAAAGTGCTAGACTGAAAGTACTTAAACAGTAAGCCTTATATCTGCTCAAGCAGATCACTACACAAGGCATATACAGCAGATAATACGGCCCACTATGTCTAGAAATGAGAGAAAAAGTCATTCTTTCAAATGGATTTCCCATTAGCCTCTCTGTTGATTGCTAGAGATAAGCAGAATTAGAGAAAAAAAAAAAAAAAAAAGAAAAGCCTGATGCTTGTCTTTAGGCTGATTTCCCCACAAAATAGAAAACTTATCACTAACTTTAGTGAGGTAATATTAGGTTTATGAAATCCCACCCAAAAATTAATGAGTGCCCCATGAATTATCCTAAGTTTCCAGTAATGATGCTATAGTACCTCTCTCTTGTTTGGTCAAAACCCTTTGAAATATTTCCATTCACTTCATTGTCTTTGGATCAGGCTTTTTTCATGTTATGAGCTGTTCAGGACACCAGCACTGCATCAGAATGAGAGTAAGAAGATGTCTTCATTTAAAGGCAAAGTATGTGACAAAAGAAGCCTGTGTGATCCTCGCTCCTGTCACACTGCTTGCCACATGTCTCTTGCGACAGTGATAAAGAAGGTGGAAATGAGGAAGAGAATCAGTGGCTTCTTAGGCCCAAAGGTAGATCATAGCCAACCCTGCGACCAAACAGCTATCAGGCAAAAAAGCCTACTGCCAAGCGTGGCAAGAATGACCCCAACAACAATAACTCTAGAAAATATTTTTTAAAAATCTAATCAATACCAATTATTTTTTTGCTGCTTCAATAATATGTTTCTTCTGAGTCTCACACTGTAAATAATACAAATTAAGGAATTAACTCTTCAAAACAAAACAAACAAACAACAAGAACAACAACAACAAAAAACCAGTGAATGATCTATGCATTATTAAGTCAGTTTGAAAACTCAAATTCCAGTATTGCAATAGTTGGGTCATAAACTTGTATTTTGGAATTTTAACAAATAGGAGCACTTTCGAAAGGGATTGGATTCTCAACTCCAACTGAGAAGTGCTTATGTTTACATGGATACAACTTGCAAGAGGCAGTTTAAATAAAACCCATTGTGTGGAAAATATCATGAAATGACACAGTTTGCAGAAAGTTATTCTTATGTGCACTGAACTGGGTCACATATTCGATACATCTCAGTTGAGTGCCTGCTTGGAACTTGCCAGCCCCATGCACTGTCTCTCTCAAGCAGGACTTGGGCTGGCAGAAGAGATGACTAAACTGAAGTGAGATTTTAGCAGCACGGTAGTATGCTCAATACCTGCATACAAATTAATTTGTTACTAGCTTTTTAATGGCACAACTGAAAATATTGTGATGCCTTACTCTAAGAGTTCATTTGTCTCTTTCCTTTGTACAACGTATAGTATTCCAATTTTCATATGATTCTCCAAAGAAGACAACTTATTTAAATTATCTCAATTTCTATGCTCTGCAAGCACTAGACTATTGAGAACAGGTGGCTCTGGAAATTGCTAATGCAATTCCAACCACTTCCCGTGTGGAATGCCAGCCTGTACTTGGGCAAATGTAGTTTACAATGAAGAATTACTACCCATGGTCATTTACTATTCTATCTGAAATGAGTTGGTGACCTCAGTCCAGTTCCTATTGCAGGCAGGTGTGCACAGTACCTCTGCCACCATCACAGTTGGCAATAAATGTTCATTGTTTGCAGTTTCAGCAGGGAAGCCAAGCTTCCAAAAAGCCAATAAGCTTTCTGATAGAGGTGCTGTCTTGAGACTGGAGGTGGCCTTCTCAAAAAAAAATAATACAATATCATGTCAGAATAAGGTCAGCAGAGGTTAGCAGAACCACCAAATAATCTGTCTCTCTTCACTGAATGAGACAACTTCTGTTCAGGAGTTCGTGAATATTGGTTTTACGAGTATTTGGTTTGCTTCACTTTCCTTTGCTTTTCTTAGAAAACTATAAGACACCTCGGTCAAAGGAAAAATCAAAAAGCAGAGCATTCTGGAGAGATATTCAGTCTGAGGTTAGAGTGGGTAAAGGTCATAAATATAAATACCCAGCTCTGCAGGCTGTATAGGTGCAGAAGAAAATTTCTTTTGTCTATCCTGATGAGGAAAAAGATGTATTTTATGTCTATGTCTGATCTCAGCATGAATTCTCACATTAAAAGGTGTTGTGGAACAGCTGAATTCTAGGACTTCAAACCTCTTGCTTAGTGCAGAATAAGGCTTCAATCATTCATGGCCCATGCTGACAGGTACAATGTGGATCTAACCTGTTCTAGAATTAGATATGGATGTTGGTGGTCCTTGAGACCCCTTCCAACCCAACCCATTCTATGATTCTATGATTAGAAAGGGTTGGAAGAGGGGTTAGACTAGGAAGAGTCCTGAAAGGTCAAGAATATTGTTCCTGCTGCTCTAAGGAGGAGCTGCAAGCATAGACAGCCTCCTATCCACTCTAGTCATTTCTTCAGCAGGAAGATAATCAGAAACAGTCAGCCGGGCTTCCAGGATCTTCTCAAAGCAGAAGAAATGGCTGTTCTCTGGCCTTTAGTTTGCTTTAGGAAACTTATTGTTTGAACTATGTCCTGGGATTTGGATCAGTGATAAGCAAACTATGAAATAAATGTGAATTTGTATGCTTCCGCATGAAAGTATGAAAGTTGAGCCCGCACTGTCATTTTTTCCATCACTAATCAACTGAAACAAGTAACACAGAAGCAAATATCTCTGCTCTCAGAAGACCTCTAGCAGTAGTTTCCCCACTCTCAGCAGTGCTGTGGACACCTTTTTTTTTGGCTTGAGAAGGTCAACTGCATGACCTGTTGGCTAGATATTTCCTTTGGAATACAAGAGTTTTAATGTATGCTCAGTCAAGACAGGAAGAGGACGATAGCTCTGTACATAAATACTCTGTCATACTATGTAGCTTAACATGTGATTAGTAAATTCACCAGAAGAATCATGAATGGGTGAAACACTGAGGAAAAATAAATTACAAATGAGATCTGCAGGCAGAACAGAACTCAGCATTTGATTTTGCAGGTGCAATCAAAGTGTCTTTGTGAGTACAATTAATTACACTTACGTATTCAGAAGTGATTAAATAAACCAAGCCAATCTGTCACTGATGAAGTCTACCTACACAACGTGCTTGTTAACATTCCTGATACAGATAAATGGGGATAAATCAGAGATGCTCAGAATGGATCTACAAAGATGCCCAGGAATATTGCTTTGTACCTACGCAGAACAGACAGGTGATCATCTACAGAGAACAGACTAATAGCAAGTTTATTAAAAAAAGCTGAAGCTGCAAAGTGAAGACACTTTGCAACTCAGCAGAATTTAGAACTGCATTAGGAAGTTAATTGTTTAAGAATTGCTTATTTAGCCCAAAGAAAATTTAAAACATTTCTGCCATCATTTTTTTCTTCTTCTTTTTCTTTTTTTCTTCATAGATGCAAATACTGAAGTTTCTTTTTACTTTTCTCCAGTTGGGAAAAAAAAAAAATTGCAGAAACAGTGCAGCTGTCATAATACTGTGAACACAGCCATGAAGAGTGACTCACAGCATAAACAAGGTGAACTTCATCTTTAATTTCAGTTCTCCCTGCAGACTGTTTTCATCTCTCACCACTAGCTGTGGTGGTCTAGCTGCAGTATCTCAGGAGATGGGGCATCCAGGTCCCAAAACACTTTCTTTGGTTGAAAAATGAAAGAGAGAGGAAATGTAATTTTCCACTATGTACACAAATCCAAGTGTTGGTAAATTGAATCAGCACTGCTTCAACAATATGCAGTCCTCAGGCTGGGCTCACAGGCACTGTTTATCCAATCAGATACTATATAATCTTTAACCACCATCTTACATGGTCCTTGAGTGCATCTCTGATATTATAGACCGCTTACCCACTGTCAGGTCGTCATCCTCCTTTACTGCTGATCCTTACCTGCTGAACAAAGTATCCACGTGGAGAGACAAGGAGCTTATGTTTTAAAATTGTACCTGGAATATTATTCTCCAGAAATTCAAATGCAGACTACTGCCTGACACTTTATTACTGGGGATTTTCTCCTCCATTCACTACTTGAAAACTCTTCAGTTTGTAGCAGCTGTCTTAGCTGCATGTAACCTTCAATGGAGTAATGAAGACAATAATAACCCCTCAAGTAGATCTGCTATTACCTGTCTCTTCCCAGAATGATCAAAGGAGAATCTTCTTCTCTAGTCCTACTACCACTCTTCCTATGCTTCTGTCACACTGAGAATGTAACACACATGAAGCATCAAGACCTCTCTCCTGTTCAGAGAAGATTTTGCCCCTCTTTATGATCAAAGGACAGGAGATTTAAGGGCTGCCTGCTCAGACAAGTACTGGCTCTGACCAAATTCGCTTAGAGCTCACTGAAGGCAGCGAGGCACAATGCTAGAAACAATGAAGAAGAGGATGCATAAAAGTCCTCATGTCATAATTATCTATTTGCATGGAATGGCTGTAGGCATCCAGTCTTTCCCAAATATGGAATTTGATGCCTAAATCTGGGAGATCTTAAAAAAAATCTAGAGAGGAATGCTCACTGGCTTCAATCCTCTAATTAACTAGCTCCCCAGGGGCAATAAAGTTTTTAACTACTGGGAGCAATATCAATTGTTTTTAATCAAATCTACCAAAATAATGCTTTGCAGTGAGGGTTATACTGCAGAACGAGATACGGCTAGATGTTTTAGGGATGTTTAAACACCAGAAAAAATTCTCCTGTTTCTCTGCTCCGTCTTAGAAAAGGTCAGAGGGAAATTATCTTTTCTCCCTGAATAATGCTGGGCTTGTAATCCACACAACAGAGAGGATGTGCTTATTAAAGAAGAAACGCATGCAAGGCACACTCCAGGGAAAAGTCTCCCATTAGGCTGTGCTGTAGAGATATTAAGCAATGTGAAAACTTCTCATGTGAGAAGATGTAATTTGGCAGGAATCTCATCCCACAACTGTGAAGGGATTTGTTTCATACTCTCATTCCTCCTTCAGTCCCAGTGACTCTTCCAAAGATTTTACTATAGTCCCCTTAGTCCGTGGTGAACGACATGTTACGTGTTTAACAGGGGAACATAGTGTTGTCCTCTTCCCAAAGAGTATAGGTAGAGGTTTCAGGTAGAGGAATATGTTACAGACAGAGTTGTCTTGTATTTTTTTTTTAATAGTTTATTTTAAAATTATTCCAGATTAGGAAGGCCATGTTTTGCCATTTGCACAGCAATAGCCCAGGTCTTCTACTAAAATTCCAGAGATCAACCTGCCATGGTCTGTTGTTTTGATAACAACAGAGCAAGAATAAAAATACAACTTTTTAAAAATAAACAGTAATAAAACATTTTCCTGGTACTGCTTACCCGCTAAGTACACCGAGAACCAAGTTAAGTACAAAAAATGACCCTATGATGATTAGTGTAACAAAATAGATCCAGGGCCAGTCCCTTCCTATGGCATCATTGACCTGGAAGAGTGGAATGATAATTAGTGAGACAAGCTCAGTGTCTGAGCACTGCAAGGCTCCAGCCAAAGAGATCCCAAGTCACCAGCAGTAAGATTTTCAATAATCGATTTTCTGGAAATTTATGGAAGGGCAGTAGTAGTGATTTTGGAAGTCCCGATATTGAATTTCTGTCAGAGAAACACACCTCTTTTGTTACCTGTACTGTTATTTGCAAAGTTTAAATATTTAGCCAAGATTTTTGAGGGCTGATGTGAAAGCTTCCTTGGATTCAGATTTTTAATCCATCCAAAAGAATCCTGGTGACAGGGAAGAACCCTTCTTATGGAGTCTTGCCCTGTAGCATTGGAAAAAGGACACCAAAACTGTCAGCTTACCCGCTCAACACACCAAGTACCAGATTTAGAACGAAAAAGGATCCAAAGATGACCAGACTGACAAAATACACCCATGGTAACTCATAGCCCATAGCGTCCTGCATCTGGAAAGATGAAGGAAAGTTAGAAGACAGAGAGGGAAAGCAGAAATGAATAAGCAAAGGAACAGATAGAAAGGTTTGTAAATAGAGCCTGTGGTTGATTTACACATGATCATAGCAAGTGTTTCTGTACGTTCTTTCTGGTGCAACCTTTCCTTTGATTGCTTTTTTCTTCTGGCTGTTTCCTTACAGGCAATGATTAATATAGGTTGATGTCTAGTATGTTGAAGTTGTAGACTATCACTTTCTGGAATTTACCCAGAGCACCGCATAGGCCCAACTGACTACCTCTGAGCTTCTAACTTCTGTGCATATGTTTTCTGCCCATGACAATACTGTTAATTTTTGCTAAGCATTGCGTGAGTGTGTTATCAGATCACATTTTTTCCCATCTGTAGCACAGGTATGCACACTTTAGAGAGAAGCACATGGTAACTGTGGATAAATATTGATCTTTCCCTGGCAACAATTATGTAATCTTTACAGTTTGCCACAATGAGAGTAGTAGCTGTATGCTTTTGAGTAAAGTCCTTCCAAGGCCCAACGTGTTCTAACATGGTCAAATGTTTTCTAAAGTTTTCTTGCAAACTTTCTTTCTTTGATTCATGAATACCTCTTTCAAAATCTGACTACTACACAACTGAGTACTCAAAAAATTTGAGACTGTACATTAAATGGTGTGAACATAAATATAGTTTTAATACTACTACAAGCATCTGCAAATGAAGCAGGAAGACTGTTATTTTAGTACTTGGGCCTGTATTATGTGTAGAGCAACTCTAGCACGTAAGATACTTATGCTAAAAGTATGTAGTGTATAAACATCATTTTATCTTGAAGTCTCCTCTGAAGTTCAAAATTTTGGAAAGTTGCTAGATACCTTCACAGAACTGCATTTTCATGATGGTATCAAAATAACAGAGCCCCTTCTTCTTTACTTTTCATAAATGCTTATCTCCTCAGTCAGAAATAGCATCATTAGAGAAACAGATGGCACTTAACATATTTAGTACCACTAAAACGATTTCTGAACTTAAATTGCAAACTTTAAAGTACCTAAACAGCTTAAAAAAATATAGGTTCTTTTGTTCTCATGTGTTTAAAAGTTTTATCATGATTTGTACTCTCCTTCTAGGAAAATGCTCTCTCCTTTGCAACCTAAG
This sequence comes from Tympanuchus pallidicinctus, assembly GCF_026119805.1. Classification (NCBI taxonomy): domain Eukaryota; kingdom Metazoa; phylum Chordata; class Aves; order Galliformes; family Phasianidae; genus Tympanuchus; species Tympanuchus pallidicinctus. The sequence goes on from NW_026294802.1 coordinate 3,159,193, forward strand.
CATTTGTTGTGATCACAGAAGAAATATTCTTCCATACATGGGCACTGAGACACACATTAGGGAGGCAATCTGACTCAAGATTCATAACAATTCAGGAAAAGGATTTCAGACCTTCAGTAAGACAAGGCAGGAGAGTAACACTAATATAATCAGTTCTTTGTGGGTGGAAGTTCATCATTCATTTTCCTTTTAAAGTACAGTCACTAAAGTCCTCGTCTGGCAACAGTCCACAGTCAATGGGCCAATCTAAACTCCGTCTCAGGGCTCCCTCAGCTGCAACTTAACTGAAGGAAACTCATTAAAACATAGCCTCAAAATCTGTCTCTGTGGAAAGAGATCATCATCTCCTTCTTCAGAGGATTAATAGATTTGTGGTCAGAACACCTCCTTTCAGAAGTCTAGGTGTCTTTCTAACACTAAGCATATTACCCAGTTTCCCTTTGAATACTTTTGTACAATTGCTCAGTTAGTTTGGAAGTATCACTAACTATTCCTTATGCTTGCAAGTCACTTTTCATCTCAACCAAAAAGTAGACACCTCTGTCGTGACACACAGCAATGCCTCAAAAAGAACAAAATACCATGGTACAACTTAGAAACAAATATTCACCCAAAATTGAAACACAGCAATGCCTTAAGAGAGCATAACACCATGGTACAAACATTCATCCAAAATCACAGCAGAGAAATCATATAGGCAAAATGTAAGCACCTAATCTGGACTTAGGTCAAGAAATGAGACTTAACATCCTCTTCCTTCTACCAAGAATGCCACACAAACAATAGTTATGAATGACTTTCAGAAGCTGCCATAAGAATTTATACAGTCACAATGATGATTTGACTACTCTTTAATTATGATGGATGGCGATAAAAAAGACTCAGCTATGTGGCATTTATCTCTTGTCCATATTTTCCTTCAGCTGGAAAAGTCAGCTGGAAAAATACAACTTCTCAAAGCTGTGATTTGACTGAATCCTAAATAACAAATACCAGAATTTCTGGTACAGAATGGAAGGGCTTGTCCCTTTGTATTACTCCAGCATGAAGAAATTTCCAGCTGGCAAGAAGCTTCCTTTGTAACCTATAAGGTATATAGCTACAGTATAGTGTACTCTGGCTATTGCCACTGCCTGCACAGCTGCATGTTTATATCAGCTAGCATTGGTACAAATTAGTCTTGAAAAGCAAATCTGTGTCCTAGTATAGCAGAGCGTTTTGGACTTCTCAAACGGAACATTTACAGAGTCTGTTTTTCACCTCCTTTTTACTGACCAGCCATGATAGATAAGCTAAGAGGCAGAGACAGTGGTATCTTAGAGAGACCACCAGTATTTGGCAGACTGTTGTGTATTTACTGTCTCTTACTTGCTGGACTCCATAAGTTGGATGCTCTCACGTCTTATTTTTTACAGCAGAAGGTGAGATCATTCCATATAATGTGAGACTGAGACACAGGTGGTAGGAATTGATACACTGATATGTTATCAGGTATTTGGTAAGTCAATAATAATCTTCGACATTGTGACAATGCACTGTAAGTTTACTATTTCCTCTAGAAAAGCTTCTCCAAAAGAAATGAAGAGATGTAAGCTGCTTGGAAGAAGCTGGGGGAAAAAGGAACACACTTACTGAAAATAGTAACATATCAACATTTAAGAAACATTAAATTCTTGGCTAAGATTGTATCATTCCAGATACCTGGAAATATTTCCTCTGAAGTGGAACCATCCTAGAAATCCATGATAGACATCCCTCAAATAAACAATGCTTCCATTCAGTCACCATTAAAAACCTCGCATCTGTGTTTGATTAAAAAATGCTTTCTGGAGACATATCATAATTCTGTAAATACAGTTATTAATCACATGTGTATGTGTACACGTGTCCTTTTGACTGCAGCTGGAGGCTTTCATGGCAAACATAACATAGGTGATACAGTTGATTTTTCCTAATTATGCTGCTGAAATGGAGAAACTGCACAAGGTAAGGCTGAGATTAGAAGGAGATTTGTCATTTACACACTAATGAGTGCAGAAGATCAGGTTTGCAGAATATTTTTTTGAGTTTTCTTGTTTACAATCAACAGAAAAGGGATCTCTTACGAGTTACCTCTAGGGCAGACAGCACAAGCATTGATACACAGCTTAGCTCTTTGGTCACTGAGTGCTCTTTTTCTCTGTTTTCTTCTCACTGGGGTGTTTACTATTAGCCATATGAATCACAAGAGAAAAAATGGATCATCTACATTGACAGGTCTGAACAAAGGCTATCCGCCAATATAGGTCTAAATGCCAATATTCCAGCTACAGTATTCAAGGTAATTGCAATCTGGTGTGAACTTCAGTATGTGTGGGACAATTCCTAAGTTAGCTGGAAGCACTGCATTGGTGTAAATCTACAGACGGTCATTTATAGCAGTAAGTCTGATAAGTTAAACTGTTTGACCTTTTACAGCTCACTTCTCCATCTTTATATCTCACTTCTGTCAACAGTAAGAAAGTTGATATAATTCTGAATGCTGATGTGTCACCCCTCGGAGGCACCTCAGAGATTAGGGTCACAGATTCCTTCTCTTGATTCACTACATGCCCCCTCTAGAACTGTGGGGACATCATTTTGGCTTACTATGTTTCAGATTTCTACTCTACAAAGTGTGATACTGCCTTGCCTCACTGGGTACTGTACAACAAAATTTCTTCATGTCAGCATTTAGGTGCAGAAGTTGACTGGCCTTGGTGTTACAGAAGCTGAATTAGGCTGAAACTCTGTCCCCTCAAGGAAGAAGTTTGCAATAGAGACTCCTTACTTACCATATGGCCTCTGGAGAACCCAGCTTAGTCCCTCAGGCCAGAATTATTTAGCTTTGCTCTGATCTCACACTGATGGGATTGGGATGAGAACCAGATTGCTGCAGTATACCTACTTTCTGGAACTGAAAGCAACAGGAGGTGTTTTTTCTCTAAATGGCAGCTATGACTTCCCTCTAACATCAACATTGTTTTGGCTAGTTTTTCTGTTTTGTAATGACAGCAAGGTCTATTATGGTCATTAATAATAGGTGTCAGATCTCAGCATAAATAAATGGAGCAACTGTCTGGTCATCCATGACACCTGTAATAAGAGGACACAGATTTACAGTCCCTGGAGACAAGATTTTGTCCTATTTTCTAAACAAGAACCAGAATTAAGGAGATTTTTACCTGCCATATGATCTCTATTTTGATCTCCATTGATATCTCTATATTGATCTCTATTTTGGCTTTGATCTCTATTAGGCTAAAATATCTTTCTGGGGAATCACGGAATAATAGAATGGCTTGGATTGGAAGAGACCTTAAAGATCATCCCAATTCCAACCCCCTGCCATGGGCAAGGCTGCCACCCATCAGCTCAGGCTGTCCAAAGCCCCATCCAAGCTGGCCTTCAAAACCTTCATGGATGGGGCATCCACAAATCCACAGGGCTGCCTGTGCCAGGGCCTCACCACCCACTGAGTAAAGAATTTCCACCTAACATCTAAACTGAATCTCTAAATTTTAGCTTAAAACCCATTCCTTTTCCTCCTACCACTATCGGACCTTGTAAAAAGTCAGTCTCCCTTCTATTTATAAGCTTCTTTTCAGTACTGGAAGTCCACAATGAGGTTTCCTTGGATCGTTCTTTTCTCCTTGATAAACAAGCTCAACTTCCTCAACCAGTCTTTGCAGGGGAGGTTGTCCAGATCTCTGGTAACCTTTTTGCCCTCCTCTATACCCACTCCAACAGCTCCATGTCTTTCTCGTGCTGAGAGCCCCAGACCTGGACACAGAATTCCAGATGGAGCATCACAAGGGCAAAGCAAAGGGAGAAAATTACCCCCCTCTTCTTGCTGGTCACTCCTCTTTTGATGCACTCTCAGATACTGTTGGCCTTCCATATGGCTCACATCAAGCTTCTGCACCAGAACTCCCAAATACTTCTCTGCAGGCCTGCTCTCAGTGAGTTCTCCCAGTCTGTACACATTTCTGAGACTGCTGTGACCCAAGTGCAACACCTTGCACTTTACTTTTTTGAATCTCATTAAGTTCTTGTAGAACCACTTTTCAAGTTTGTCTATGTCTCTCTGGATCGCATCTCTTCCTTCTATTGTGTCAACTGCACCACTCAGCTTGGTGTCATCAGCAACTTGCTGAGCGTATGCTCAATCCCACTGTCTACATCATAGATAAAGATGTTGAAGAGCAATGACCCCAGGCCTGATTCTTGGGGGACACCACTCATCATCACCCTCCTCCTGGATGTAGACTCAGTGACTACACCCTCTGGCTGTAACCATCTAACGAATTCCTTATCCACTGGCTAGTTTTCTCTTCAAAACTTTCCAATTTAGAGATGAAAACATGATGTGGGACTATATCAAAGGTCTTGCATGTATTCAGATAGATGACATTAATCGCTCTTCCTTCGTCTACTGAAACCGTCCATCCATTATAGAAGGATACCAGATTTGTCAGGCAAGATCTGCCCTTAGTTAAGCTCTGCTGGCTGTCTTGGATCACCTCCTTGTCTTGCATATACCTTAACATAATTTTGAAGATCTGATCCATGATCTTCTGAGCACAAAGTTGAGGCTCACCTCATTAGCCTGTAGTTCCCTGAGTCTTTCTTCCTTTCTTAAAAATGGGAATGATGTTTCTCTTTTTCCAGTCACCAGGGACTTCACCCAACTTTCAAACGACCTCTCAAACTTCCATGACCTTTCAAATATGATGGAGAGTGGCTTGGTAATTACATCAGCCAGTTCTTTTGGGACTGGGATGCATCTCATTGGCCCCTTAGTCTTGTACGCATTCAGTCTCATTAGGCAGTCTTGAACTTGCTCTTTGCTTACATCACAAGGGATTTTGCTCCCCTGACCCCTGCATAGAGGTTTAGGGATGCAAGAGACATGGGAAACCTGACTGCCAGAGAAGACTGTGGCAAATAACTTACTGAGTATCTTAGCCTCCTGTGCATCTGTTGAAATCAATTCTCTCTTCTCATTTATCAGGGGGGTACATACTCTTTGTCTCTTCTGATGAATGGACCTGTAGAACCCACTTCTTACTGCATCTTGTTGTTTTTCTCACTCCTTGTCAAGTTCAGTTCCGTTGGTGCCTTGGCTTTCCTAATCCCATCTCCACATGCTCAGACAGCATTCCTGTTTCTTCTCAGGCTACACATCCCTACTTCGACCATCTGTACAATTCCTTCTTATTTGCTCAGTTTAACCAGCATGTCCTTTCTCAGGCATGCCAGTTTTCTGCCATCACTGCTTGATTTCTTCTGCTGGGTGTTGGAGAGCTCTTGTGCCCACAGAAAGGAGTTCTTAAAGAGCTGCCAGCTCCTCAGTTCCTGTGTCCTTAAGGACAGTTTCCCAGGGAATCCCATTCAATAATTCCTTACACAGAGGGAACTTTGTGCCTAAAGTTCAGGGTCCTGGCTCTGCTCTTTGCAAGGCCCATGTTCCTTCAGATCACAAACTCAACCACAGCATAGTTGCTACAGCACAGACTGCTGATTAAAGAGGTTAAGATAGCATCTTAACCTCTTTAATCATCTCCTCTGCATTGGTGAGCACCAGGTCCAGCAACCCTTCACCTCTGCTGGTTTGTTTAATATCCAGATGAGGAAGTTCTCCTCAGTAGACTCCAGGAGTCTCCTGGATTGCTTGCAGCCCACCATGTTGCCTTGCCAGCAGATATCTTTGTGACTGAAATCACCCAGTGCACTAATTGTAACACATATCTCTTGTTTCCAAATGTACTTGGACTCAGTTCTTTCTCTCCGGACAAAGCAAATAATTTCACTACGAACAACTTCACTACACACAGACTAAGGGAATCAGATTCTATTACTTTTCTCAAAACTTTTTTTCCTCTTGGAAGTCAAAGAAACTGCTCTACATCAGGATGAAAAGAGGGCATTTAAACATATTTTGAGAAGGTCTGGTGGACGTTGTTTACTGTGGAAATGCTCTTCCTTTCCAAGCACCCTTAATTACTAAGACCTTAGAGCTGCAACCTTTAACTGAAGGCAGATAATCTACTGGTAACACCAGGATTTTTAATTTTGTAGTTTCATAATCAGAATTACAACCAACAGTTGTGGTAGAGGCCAAGGAATGGAAAGTCTATTTACAAATACACTTTAATGCTTATGTCTCACAGTTCTTCAGAACTAGGTGAAGACTTATTATTGGAGCCACAGAAGACATGTATATTCTGGTTGTTTAGAGTTATATTGTTTTTAGGGAAAATATGCACATTTTGCAAGTATGTCATTAATTACAACAGCATCATAGTTCAAAGATAATGTTAGAGGTATATTATCTATTAACACAATAGTTCAGCATCAGCAGGCACATACAGGACATCTTTCATCCAGTTAATGGGAGGGGAAGACACAATTCATTAAATTCTGCTGACTTTGCAATTCACACACCCACACCCCTACATTTTGTGCAAGATGCTTTTGAAAACAACTGACAAACTCAAGCTACAGAAAAAGTTTAATCCATCACAGAAAGACAGTTGTCACTGGAAAGCAGCAAACCACACATGCTGAATGGACAACTGAAGAAAAATCTGAAGTTTGTCTTGTTCTGTGCACAATGCTGGAGAGCAGAAACTTAAAAGAAAGCACGTTAGCTAGGGTACCAAGGTTAGCTTTCTATTTCTTGAGTAAATTGCTAATTGATTTTTAATGACTATAGAAATTTATGATTGCCTTTTATAAATATAAATGATTCAAGTATTCTATAATGAAGTGTATAACCTTTTACAGAGTGACATTAAAGTACTCGATAAAATTAAAGCACAGCAAGTTTGGAATTTTGGGGTAAAAATTATTTGTTTTTTCATTTTTTAAAATCTTTTTTTCCTTTGCAGTCTATGATGAATTCGTGCAATCCACTGCCTCAGGAGATTATCTAGCCAAATGTAATGGTTATGGCCAATAGCAAGATCTCTATCTGAAACCAAATCTTGCTTGTAACCATGTAGGAAAAGAAAATTGGAGAATATGTGGAGAAAGAGGTAGCATAAATAAGAAGGGGCACAGGCAACACTTTGCTGTCTACTAAAATAGCTTCCTGCTTGAAGCCTTCATTTTGAAGTTTCAGATTCTGAGTCTGCTGATGTGTTTGGAGCCTGAATGTTGTAAGGCTGCTGCCTAGCTTGTCAGTAAAAATGTAAATAAAGCACATTTTTGCTTGAGAAATCCCTGCCTGGCTTCTTCATACACCTCAACTGATTCTATTCGTAGTGCATGTCCATCTGACTCTACCATTCATAGAAGGAACAAAAGGATCATATTTAACCATCACATGTCTTTAAAGACAGATCTAGATTTATTGCATTATTATCGTAAGGATGAATATTCCACCTTGCAGATCCTTCAGTATTTGAAATGTGATTAGTTGTCTTCACTTTGTTGGCATTTTATCTAGTACTCATGTAGGTGCATATTTTAAAGCATATGAGTAATTCCATTAAAGCCAATAGTCAATACTATTGTTACCAGTAAAAATAAACTGAAATGCATAAGTGCTCCGCTTGAATGGGATAGGGTACAGGACTGGGAGAAATATATGATAAGGACCACATTTTCTGAAATCTCTTGGAAAAAAGCTCTGTAAAATTAGAAGTTTTGCGTACATAGTGACTAAGACATGACAAAATCATTGGTTGAAACAAAATGTTTTAAGCATTTCAGTCTAGACAATCAAGTGCATCATGAGAAGCATTATCATTTATCTTGACAACCTGAAATACTTTCAGCCTTACTGAGCCTTTAAGACAAGTAGAATTGGGAATTGAATGTCTCAGAGCTGACTCAAGGCAAAAGGAGCAAGAAGGGAGGTGAAAAATACAAAACCCCAATTCTCAAATAAGCAAAAACACACTAAGAATACTAATAAAAAAAAAAAAAAAAAGACCAAAAAAACAAACAAACAAGCAAAAAAACAACTAGACTTACTTTTATGGACTTGGGAACAATATAATAAAATTTATTCTAAAAAATACAAGCAAAGGACTCCAGATGCTTTTGCTTCTATTCTGGATAGAATTTCTTTCTAAAAACTGACATCCTAGTTGTCTTAAAGGGACTCTAACCCACAGTTGCTCTTTAAAACTGTTCTGAAATGTTCTATATTTTGTTGCTGGCACTGTCCGATGGATGCAAAGGAGAGACTGGCATGTTTGCTCCAGCCTCAGTCTGATGACACTCAAAGGAAGGAGAAGCACTTGATCATTTGCTCCTGTTAAAAATTATTTGTTTTGACTATTATGTTTGTTTTAAGTAGTTTTGGGAAAAGCAAAATTTAAGGTCAGTTGCAATCTCCAAGCACTTGTTTTTAAAGCTTTTCATACTTACTGCCTAACCTCAATCACAGAATTTTGGAAATTGTGTATGTGCATATGGACAGCTAGAACTTTCTATCACAGTATCCTCAAGACAAGGGCAAGACAGAGCTGGGGGAAGGCAATTGCACAGGGATCATAAAACAGAGAAAAGAATGCTTTATCCAAGATACTCTGATATATTGTCTCTGTAGGATGAAAACAAAATAATCTGTTTAGGAAATTAGGAAATAGGAAAGAGTCATCATGCCTGGACAGTGGGAAGAATAAGACATAGTCCAAGATTCCCATGTGCACCTTGGTACCTCAGTTGTTCCTTATGTTGTGTAGAGATGGAATGAGAAAACTGAAATTCCACTCTGAACTAGAAATATCAGCAGTTTGATTAGAATTCACTGCTGGAGCTGAATAAAGGCATTTACTGAGAGGACTGCATTGATGGAGACAGATGGAATAGATGGAATAGAAACATCAAGGGAAGTGATTGACTTGCAATTGAGAACTTGTGAGAAAGAATCAAAGGAACTGCAGCAATGGAAGATGAGTCCAGAAGAAAGGAGAGGGAAGCAGACAGAGTCTGCAGAGGTTCCCTCTTCAACTCTGTTAACATAGGTTACGCCAAATCTGATTTATATGTCCTCACCCCAGAACATTAATCCAGGAGATCTGATCCAGAGTCTGCTCTGATTCATGAAAATATTAATTCCCCATTTATTTTAGAAAAACTTTGGATAACATTATTATTTTCATTGCTCTATTGCCTAATTTCCCTGATAAGAAGTGGAAGTATCCAGAACTGACCAAACTTCCCACACAGCTCTATGAAGAAGTGAAAGCAATGCCAGGCTGAAACTCGAAGCCACAAAAGCACACACTCCTGTAAAAAATATGACCTGATTGGCTTGAAATTCGTAGTGAGACTGTAATAGCAGGAATTTTGCAGAATGGCCCTTCCAGGCTGCTGCAGTTTGTGCAAGAATGAGGCCAGAGTGGAGACCTTTAAACACTGCCTTATAACTGTAGCTGCTAGATGGTAGATAAACTGAAAACATGTAGAATGGACATTTGAGATTGTTTGGAATTACACAGTCACAGTGGAATGGCATTTTGTTGTTATATGAACTCCTATTAATGAAGAAAACACAAAAGACATGAAGAAACCTTTGCTTTTTGTTCCATACAATATGCAGGAAGTGTATTGTTACCGACAGAATTTGCCAAGCTTATTTCTTTATAACCTCACAGAGCTACATATTCATCACCCATCAAATATTGGCCCCACCTTTGCATAGATGTATGCCCTTTTGTAGCTGGAAAGTCTGTATAAAGTCTGAGACATAGATGTATAAAACAATTTTTAATCATCTAGCCCCATGTTACCAGTATAGTATGCTGATACTGAGTCCCTCCACCATGTTTTTAGTCTCCAACGCTTAGCTACTGGACTCCACAGTATTATTTCATTCTTTGGTACGTTTCTATATTCATATTTCTTCTGTTTATGGTTTGGGTGTACATTGTTTTTTTGCAGTTGGCTGCTCTTTAACAGACTGAGCTATTATGGGAAAGATGAGGTCCCTGACTGAGCCTAGGAAGAGAATTAAAATTTGCATTCAAATACCAGCAGGTCAAAATGTCTGTGGCACACAGTGATTGAGCTGAACTTTTTCCATCACAAGCTATTTCTTCTCAAAATGCTCTCTGATCCCATAGTTATATGGCACAATACTTTGTGCTTGCAGAAGAGGTAGAGGAAATATTGGCTTCAGTGTGTTTACTGCTGTCTTAAATCTGTAATTTTAAACAGCCTTCACAGAAGTCTACAGTCCAACTTCAACTGGTGCTGAAGGTCGCTGGCATTTGACTTCACATTTTTCATTTCCAAACAGATAAATGAAGATCAGCTCCCCCTCAATTTGAAGTAAACAACACTGTTGCTTAGTTTTGTTTTCACAGATTTGCAAGATTTAGTAGCACCAATAATGCTCCAAATAGATGTGGATTACCATAGCAAATCAACTGCTTGAGAAGCAGATTTTGCTGATATAACACTAGTACATTAAGTGTTGTTAAGACAAGTATAACTGGGAAATTTTTGTAGGCAAATATAATAAGGGAGGAAAACCAGAAATAATCAGGAAGCTACCATTTACATCTCTTCCTATCTTCATCTGTTTTTTTTTTTTTTTTTTTTTGTGGAACATTTTCATTTTTCTGTACAAGCTGGAGGACATCACGTATCTCTGCACAGTGTCTGGCAATACAGGGCTACCGCACTCCTACGGAAAATATTAGTTATGCAGATAGAATGTCTGACATCAAAATTCTACATCTAAATATTGAGCTCCAACAAGTTTCCTGCTCTATCACCTCATTTTCTTTTCTCCGGGTTTAATATGGAAGAGAGAAGAAAACAAAACATCCAAAAAAAAAAAAAAAAAAAAAAAGAAAAGGAAACAAAACACAAACAAGCAAACAAAACAACAATCAAACCAAACCAAAATTAGGAAACCATGAAAACAAACAAACTAGATAGGCTGCCAACATTCATGACCAGGCCAATTTATCTCAATTCTTCCATTTCAACTACATAAACCATTTTCCATAAAACCTATAGCACTGCATGGAAAATACAGGCAGATTCAGGACATTCTTGGCAACCTGGTCTAGTACCAGATCTGGAGATTGATGGTTCTGTCTGTGGCAAGGTGGTTGGAACCTGATGTTCCTTGGGGTTTGTTCCAGCCCAAGCCATTCAATGATTCCATTCAGGAGATGTTTAATAACTGTCACTGAAGTCCTGGGTTTCTGTACTTGTATGAGCAATTCAGACCCCATTTTGACAAAGTTTTAGTTTTAGACAGACTTCATTGAAGGCAGAGAATTGGACCTATGTTAGTGGAAGATCAAAACTCATCCTTCAGTGTACAGAGTACATGGACATCCTTGAAGGCAACAATGAACAGAGAGGCATGAAACACACTTAAAATGTGTCCAGCCAGCCAATAGGTTGATTTCAGTGTTTCTGAAACAAAATAGGAGATTGAACAAATAGACCTGGGTATTCCAGAGTATTTGCCCCCTTTTTTGTTACTGTTCTAGCAGTGACACCAGCCTAGAAACATTTTGGGACCCAACTTCCAAAAACCTCTCTACAAACTTTCAGAAACAGAACAAGTGGAACACTAATGACAAATCAAAATCTCACAATATAGGAATGTCTCAGCTTATATTTGCACACATGCATTTTTGTTTAAAATTTTTCTTTGGCCTATTTTAACTCAAAAGTGAAATATTGCTATTAATCTACTGTTAAGTGATAAAGCAACTCATATTCTACACTGTATTGCATGTTAGTCTCCGAAGTTGCGAATAATCCCCTCTAAATTATTCCCTCGTAAGTGTGGTAATGTTTTGTTTTTTAAGGGTTGCTCAGGTCACCCTTATGCTCTGTCTGCACTGAGACTGCCTGGGCCATCCAGTCCAGCATGGAAAGAACTGACTGTACACTGATCCAGGCAGAGCTCTTATTAAAGTTGCAAGGCCCAGACTGAGCAGGTCACCAAGGCTTACCACAAATAGACTCTAGTGCTCCATGACTCTGTTCTTGATCCACTTTGCTTGTTGATATAGGTGCCTGTCAGACCATTTTCCCTGTCTCATCCCTATGCAACAGCTAACATCAATAGTGACATTATCTTTGCTTCCTTACTGCACCACTCTTTTAGGATCCTGAGCAGCAGACCTACTTTGAGAAGACTTATGCCACTGAACTGTCTGCAGTGTCCTGCTGAAGTCAGATCTCTAACCAGAGACCATCACCCATTAAAGCTTCCCATTCTCTCATGTGGCTGATTATACAAGTTAGCTTGTTGGGTGAATTTGTGACTTGCAGAAATGGCATGTAGTGACCTCCAAAAATTATTTTGACTTGTGTGACTTAATTAGGATTTGAATTTGGGCCTCCAGAGGCAAAAATCACAGAGCTTTGTGTGTGTTGCCTTGTTCCTATGTGTACAGCTTCTTTTTTTTCTTTCTCTTTTTTTTTCCCCCTTTAAAAGGAAAAGGTTGATCTTTGAAAAAGTCAGCCAAAAGCCCAAAGGCTATTTAGCCACTGGGCTCACAGCTCTTTCATTAAAGCTACTGCAGCAGTTGCATCTCTTACTGCTGTTTAGCTATTTAAAAACCTTTTCATCTTTTAAAGCCTTTGGAAATTCATTCCAAAAGAATAAAATGCTGATTTCAGGGTTGGAAATATCCCCTGGGATGGTGGGTTTCCAAATCGAAAGGTTTCATTTCACCCTGGAATTCTAGGCTTTCCCTTCCTTTCTCTGTTTATCTTGTACTTACATTTGCATGGTTGATTATCCAGAAAGAATTTTCTGCTTGTTTTATTGTATTGCAATTTTATAACTGTTTCTATTTATTTCAGTGCATACTGATAGCAAACTCTACAACAAATATACACAAAGAGCACCGACTGCTGCATGCACAAGAGTACACAAGTGCATATTGTTCATTGATTTACACCTTCAATAAAGTCCTTAAAAATAAAGGTAATGCAAAATGGGATTGCGAGCTGAACATACCTTCTTTACTAAAGGGAGGTGGGACTGTTGACTGTTTTTTTGTTTGTTTGTCTGTTTGTTTTTTTGCTACTTGGTGTATCCTACTTTATTTTGTAGCCAGTATCCCAATCTATGATATTCCTAGGAATTCATTCTGTATTTTAGATGATGAATCCAGCTTCTGGTTGTGAAATCACACCCAAAAGTCTCAAACAAAATGTTTCATATCTGGACCTCACAGTATCTGATAAGCATGCTACCCATTCATTTGAGGTTCACTGAAGAAACTACTATGGGGAAACCTGAATGAGGCGCAGCTGTGTGTGCAAGCACACAAGGCCACTCCTTCTCTTTTTCTTGAGAGTCTTAGTAGAAATACTATGTGAATAAGATGAACACACTGTCCAGGTCTGACTCCTAGAGTTGCTTTAAAAAGTGGGGGTGTTCTGCAGTGATGAGCCCGCTGAGCGCCCAGATTTTACTTTTGTAATTCTTGTTACTTTCCATCTTTAGGGAGATTTGCCAAACATTTTTAGGCCTCCAGTCTCAGTGCAGTTTTTTATGTTAGAAGACAAAAGTTCTAGAGGAAGCCACAAGAGCAGGTAAACCAGGTATGACAGCATGATCACACATATGAGGGTCTGCAAGTTCTGTGCAGGCATAAATCCCATGTAAATCAGTGAAGAAAGTCAATAGAATCATAGAATCATAGAATCACCAAGGTTGGAAAAGACCTAAAAGATCATCCAGTCCAACCGTTCACCTATTCCCAATAGCTCCTACTAAACCATTAGTACTACTACTATCCCTAATAAATATTAGTGGGCAAATTCTCTGTATAGCCAAGAAGGATCTTATTATTCACTGTAAGACTGGGAAGAACTGGTTGTTTTATGTCTTGAAGACAAGATGCTGAAACAAAACCAAACTCACACATAAGAATTACAAACAGTCAGATTTCAAGCTGCCACTTATGTTCTGACCTTGGACATATTCTCCGATCTTTTTCTTTCCTGGGGACAAAATAATAAACGAGTGAATATTTGTGAATCTGCCTGATGGATCTAGGTTCAAACTTAACATCTCTAAAGACAACTTTTTCAGCAGACATTGATCACCAGTTCTTGAAAAACTGGTAGTAGGGCCCAAGCAGTGCACCCACAAACAGGCACTCAAAATTCTAGGTTACATAGAAGTGTCCAGTAGCATAGCTCTTAATTTTATGGCTCTGGGATAAAAGATTAAAGACAAGGAAAGTCTCCGTGGTGATTAGACATCAGCAGTTAGGAAAGAGTCCACAGCAGAACAAAACGAGAAAGAACAGAGAAAGGGCAACAGAATGACAGGGCTCTTAAAGAAGTCCTTCCTACGCAGGAGCACTGGGCAGAGGACCTCCACTAACGCCACCCATAACCACCCCATGAAAATGCTTATTTTTCATAGAGAGCTTCTCTTCATATGGAGGAATAGGACTGAGAAGCCCAAAGTTGAGGCCTGAAGGGCTCATGAAATCCTCGTTTCACATAATTAGTATGCTTTTGCATAAAGCAAATGTTCAGCAGTAGGTTTTTGTGGCAAGTGACAAACAGCAAGTCACTGCTGTTATGCTCAAGGCAGCAGTACAGACAACCATGACAGTTGCATATGCAGTTGTTCATGAGATAAAGGAAAACAGATTCAAGTCAGCATTCATGCCAATTGAGCACGGACTGTACTTTTCCAGGGCATTAATACTGTGGCCCTTCAGTGCTCTGAACTGTAGGCCCTCTCCCCTTACCCATCACAGTTACAGCAGATGGAGAAGAAAAAAACTCTGCAATCCCAGAGATGGGTTGCTTATACTTGCGTGCTTATTCTTTGTTAATTTTTCACATCCATGCCAAACCCTGCCAAAAAGATGATTAAAAAAACCTCAACCCCACAACAATAAAAGCCCAGCACTTTCTTGGAAGGATGGGGGTGGATGGGGAATAAACACCATGGAAACATGTAGACACATATATTCTTAGATCATTCTCTTGTGTGGAATGCCTTACTAAATGAAGCCTAAGCGCTACAAGAATAAAAGATTGCAAGGAAAAACACAGCTGGTGAAAATTGGGGGTTGCAACTCTGCATTTAATGTCTTCCACTTTGTGGCAGTAGCACTGTATTCCTCACATCTTCCTCATTGGATGCAACAGGCTGCAGAGGGATGAGAAAAGCTCAAAAGATGTTTCAATGCTGTCAGCAAAGTAAATTATATTTGTTGATCTGTTTGTTCCCTTTTTTAATTTCATGACAGGGATTCTAAGGTTGATTGTGAGCTCCAGTTTCAAGCTCCATTTAGTGATTCTTGGAAGTATTATTTCATAGATTCAGAGATGGAAGGCTCTTCCATGATAGTCTGTCTAACACACTGGATCTAATGTCCATGCTGTTCTTGGAGATGCAATGCTTTTAAACATTTTGACTGACTCACTCTCACTACTCTGTGGTGGCTCTACTGTGCTGTCTTTGATTACTGAAGTGTTTTCTTGCCCACGGGCTGGGGAAGTCTATCAAGGATTATTCAGTTGAATTTGAAGGGGTCAATCTGCTATGTGCCAGTTCAGGTTTCTCTTCCAGAGACAAGTTAGTGCCCTGGATCTGATCCAGAGCTGGCCTTAGGTCATTTATAATAATACGGTATTTAGTTTACAGTCAGAGCCTTCAGGTAAACTATCCCTGGAGGCACTGAATGCTATTTTCAGAGATTCAGTGAAGCCTTCTAATGCATTGTCCAAATGACATGGGACGAAGCCAGTATTCTAGAAACGATGGCAGGCTCAAGGTTGCTCATTATTAATAATCAAGTAGAGAAAGTAGAATTACTCCATCCTAGAATTTAAGCTGCAATGGCCAAGCTGTGTGCGGAACAACCCAGGGCGAGGTTCTCCATTACCCAGCAGTATGAACAGCTCAATGCAACAATATTCCTGTCTGTTTTGCACATCCTGCTTCATTTATGTATACAATCATGTAATTGCAAGGGAGTGGAGAGACCAGGCACTTAGGACTGAGGTGGCAGTGGACAGTTTTGCATGCAGAAAGCAGATTTCACATGAAGAGGAAAGCCTTTCTCAAGACATAGCATAGTCCAAGCAGTATTTAACTCAAAACTGAAGCTTCCCCTGAAGGACAGTAACAAACTGATCAAAAATAACTAAAAGAGAGTCCCATTAGGGGAGGCTAAAAGAACAGAATCTACTCACATTGACATAACTAACTAACTAACTAACTAACTAACTAACTAAATAAATAAAGGGAACCCAACAAATGCCTACAAATTCCTAAATAGGCTGTTACAAACTGCACAGGGATTAATTTCCCTTCTTAGTCAACAAGACAATAAGGAATAAGGGACTGCAGCAGAGGCTGATTACTAAATACCAAATGACTCTGTGTGTAACATTTGGGTTTGCATCTGCTGCTGAAAGTTCCCAAGATTGAGCGGTCTTCGAAAATGGATGCTGGTGTCTCCACAAGCAAGCACGCAGCCAAGGATGGCTGATCACACATTAAGAAGGGTCTTGAAAATAATTTCTCCAATTCATAGGAAAAATTATGTGTAGAAGTAACTGTGAAGCTCAAATAATTCTGTGATCTGACTGTGTATAAGACAAAGCCACCTAGCAGTTATAGTGGAACAAAGCAAACCTGGGAAGGTTGTGACAGTGTATGAGATAAAATCCTACAAGTACTTAGCTCTCTCCTCAACAAAGATCATTCTTTCAGGATAAAGCAAACAAGTTTGCTTTGCAAAGATTTGCATCCTATACAACGTACTCGTTTTATATAAAAAATTGTCTCCATGTAAGTAATTATCTACCTGACACCACAGCAGTGTCCAACTGTTTTTCCCTAACATTTTTCTTTCACATTTCAAAAGAAGTCAATCTATTCACACCTCTTATCTGCTGAATGAGAGAGGAGATTGGAAAATGTATTGATCTCATTGATGTCAAGTCCTTCTAGGGAATACAAGTTCATTGCTTTCCTGTCTCTGATTATCTCTTTGTGAGTTTTTGAATCAGGTTGGGAAATATTACTCCATGAGAGAGGAGACAGGCTTCACTACAAATGTGAAAGTTGAAGGAGACATGAAGGAAAGCATGAAGAAGGAAACAAGAAACTGAAGGTAAAAACTGAAAAGCTACTTCAGTGGAGTAAGAGTCCAGGGCAGCAAGTCATACAGCTTTCTAGTTTTTAAACATGCAAGTTTAACCTTGAAAAGTGTGGTATAAGACAAACATGAGTTTCATGACATTAATAGTTTTATTTTCCAGGGCAACATGCTGAAACATGCTAAGCTCCCATCACTCAAACCAATGAAATTGCTTCACTGATAAAACATTTCCAGCTAAGTAAGTCAGGCCAGAGCCTTATCTGTTCTGCTGAGTTTCAGGTCAAGGTGTAAATTTCAGGTATAATTAAGGAGAGAGCAAAGAAAACACCTTACATCAACATGTATGTCCTTGGAAGACCAGCACAACAGACAGAAAGGCCCTGAACAGCCATCTATCTATCTAGTCTTCATGTACATATGACTGCAAGTGGAACATCTACACAGTACAATGAAGATTTAACAAAGGAGAAGGTGAGAACTTGACCTTCTGAAATTAATTGGAAATTGGCCATTCAACTCAGCAGGATCAGAACCAGAACTTGGTATCTCCACTGAATTTCTGAGGAGCTAAAAACCTAACAGTCAGCTCAAACTTTGAATGTTTAGCACTTTTAAAAATAATCCATTAGCTTACATCATTAAGTTTAAGGAATGACTTCTGAAAAGCCTCAGCTATTAACTTCAGACACAAAATTGTCTGAATTGCAGACTATCCTTTCTTATTCCGAATTTCTCTCTCAGAATGCAGTTGGAGAGTGGAGATGCTAAGTCTGTATTTTTTATTTTCATTAAGTGTATCTCCTAATAAAGCAAGTTTAATTTCTATGACCTCACTGTAGATACAAGGGATCTTTCAAAAATATTATCAGCTTGAGAAAAGAACAACCTATCTCTGCCCTCTTGAGAGGCAGCCTGCAGTGGGTCATAAACCCCAAATCCACTTGGCAGAAAAATGCAAGGGTTTGGAAGTGGAGTCATATATGTGTCAGTTTTCACTAAGGAAATGAAGACTTGCACATAGTTTAAGAATGCATATTTATATCCTGTACTACTAACTACTTCTTTTTATTCACTCTCAAATTGAAATTTTGCACCTCTTCTATTCTTTACCATCTAGAAGTACTATTTCTATTTATCTGGATAGCTTAAGCTGGAATTCCCTTTACATGGACTATAAACCCTCCTGTGTAAAACATATCAGAAACAGTTTGAAACATCCACACATGGAATTGCAGTGTGAATGCATAGATATAGTTTCTACATATGAATATTAAACCCACAGTACTTCTCACAAGTGTGCCCTGTATTAACTTTCCAATTAACATTTGCCCCCATTTCCTCTTTGCTGAAAGAAATGCTCATCACATCTCAGATATCTACTCCATTGTACAGCAAATACTGGTCAGTGATGACTTCTATCTACTTCTATCATTATAAAGCAAAGAGGCAAAACCTGACATGGGACAGCAGTGCTCTTAGGATTGGTTACATCAGCTGAAGTGAGTGCGTCTGTCATTTCAGGTGCTCAGGTGTTTACTCAAACTTGGTACTTCACAGCCTTGAAGCATAGGTGATATGGTGTTGGGTTTTGTTTGTTTGTTTGTTTGTTTGTTTGTTGTATTATAATTTTCTACATTTACTAATTTTTCTAAATTTACTCCTCCTTTGTTACCAAAATTATGACTGAAGTGCTAAGTCCATTTTGTAGTGTTCTCTAGGAATAACTATGAACTGAAGATAGAAAATATTACTTCTGTTTCTAAAGCAAGAGTTCTGTCAAAGCCATAGCTTAAAAGTCTAACTATGCAGATGCCCCTAAATATAATGATAATCAGTCTATATTAATGTCAGTTCTCAGTTTGCCATAATGTCTCATAAGGAAAAAGAACTCAGTAATTTGGTGAAAAAGCTGGCTGAATGTCAGACAAAAGCCAACAGCTATTATCCAGGTTGTTGCAGGGACACCATAAAAAAGTCAAGCCATCTGCAGCAGTGATGGTGGAAAACATTTAGCAATGAGTATATGCTTCTGATATTAGATAATTGATAACCGAGTTCTGAAAGATTCACATCCAGTCATACAAATGACACATAGAATCAAAACTGTGGGGATTGGCAAGATCTTTTGCAAAACGTGTCTTCAAAGAAAATTATGATAACTTGTGGTCAGCTTTTGCAATACTAAATGGCATGCACTGCCAAAGCTATTTCTGTGTTTATTTCTGATATCTTTTACTCTCTATTTCCCCTGAACTTCACATAAATCCTTTCAATTACACAAAGACAGATGGTGCTAGGATATTGGTGGAACGTGAACTTAATGTGATAAAAAGACAGGTATATTATATAAAAGCTATAGTTGAGCAGTAGAATAGTTTTGCCCAGTTCCTTCTGTTCTTCTTTATTATTTTATTAATTCATACCCTCTCTTCAAGAGAAGCCAATCTCTGTGTTCTGTGATTTGGACTCTCCTTGTGGTTTGATCTTTGCCCTTTATCTCAGGCATTAGAAGGAAGCTAGAGTCACAGTTCTAATCTAAATTTAAGAGGATAAGAGGACAACTGTTAGCCGTTCCACACAAAGAATATCTATTGCAGATAAGCTAAATCTTCAAAGTAAAATCTTGTAAACCCTAAACCAATGCTGGGTAGAATACAGCTTCAGGCTCTTGTTTAAGGGAGAAGCTAATGTTGATTAACGGTGCAAGCCTGCTTCAGTCAGGCTTCAGTCCAGATTACCCTTTCATGTGTTTTGGGTCTTCTCAGGTTAAATTCCATCATGCACTGGAATTCCTACCATCTTGGAGAACCAAGTGTCATAACATTCTAGCTGTCAAAAAATAGCCTAGGTTAGCCTTGTGCAGTCAGGAGTGAACTGTGTGTGAATTAAATGCCTGGAGCAGAAAGTATCTGTGCAAAAGTTGACTGCGAGAGCTGAATCTAATCGTGTTTATATCTGGTTTGCAAATGCAGGCCAAATCTGATTTTAACTCCTGTAGCCTAATTGTGTTTCCACTGAATCCTCCAACATGTTAGGAATTACAAGGTAGAAACTAAAGGCATTGAAAGTTTCAGAGTTAAGGTAAAGGGAAAGATGAGATTTCATTTAAAATTCTACATTTAGATTAAAGATTATGATTTTTTTTGTTTGTTTGTTAAATATATAACCAAGATTTACACAAGTATCAAAGTTAGGAGAGAATAAAGAATTAGTATTAGGATAAAAGTTATCATCAGGAGTCATGCTGGCATGAAGAAGGGTTTGTGAGACCTATGAGCAGATCAGCATAGTGCCTTTGTTGCGTTAATGCCATGGATATAACATCTAGTTCTATATTACAAATCTGGAGATGCATGAGATAGTAAGCCCACAAAAAGGGCCATTATATGACATTCTAGTCAACAAAGGTACACTGCAAATCTTCAGAGCAATAAGCCACAAGCCAGCTAGTAAGCCTTGTGCCATCTTTCAACATTATAACATCAGTTTAAAATCAGTATTTACATTTGATTTAACTGTATGATCTAAACCCTCACATTTCATCCATATTCTGAGTTAACTAAAGCTCCATAATAGCAACCAAGCCTTCACTATTAAGAACAAGCATAAAAAACAAAGCTCAAGCTAATGCCCAATGTTTCAAAACCGTGGAGAGCCTGGGCAGGCCTTTCAGTTATCATTTTCGGATACGTACCCAGTAGAGTACATCTGTCCATCCCTCCATTGTGATGCACTGAAACACTGTCAGCATGGCAAAAGCAAAATTGTCAAAGTTTGTAATGCCGTGCTTGGGTCCCTCCCAGCCTGCCTTGCATTCGGTTCCATTCTGGCACTGCCGCCCATGTGCAGACTGGGGTGCACAGGGAGATGGGTCATCTTCTGCAGGTGTATCTTGAGGAGAGGAGGGAGAGAACAGAGATGAAGAGAATTAATTGCTGTTTGACGTAGTGATAAGCAAGTGAAGGCTAGCTGATTTTAACAAGTATATTTTGCAATGAATTTGATAGACTTCTCTTAAAATGCATGAGAAACTATTATTTTCAAAGGGCTTTTTTGTTGTGCTTCTCTTTCTTTTCTTAAGAAAAAAGAAAAAGAAAAAAATGGCTAAGCTGTCAAATTTTACAGTCAAAACTAAAATACACTTTTAAAAATTGCTGTTGTTGTTATTATTATTATTAAACACTTCTCCTCCTAGGAGAAAGAAATAACACCTTTCAATATGAGACGAAACATTACTTCAAGTCTTTAGGCTGCAAGTTACGACCAGTGCTTTCATCTGGCAGTCACTTGGCCATAGGGTTAACCTTGGAAGGGACCTGCATCACTTACTGTCACCTTCTTGAAGGAGGCTGAAACCCTGCAGCAGACAGGCTTCAGTGCTCTGGAGATAGGACAGTATGCGTCTGGGAAATACTAAATTATAGCAGCAAGTCTCTGGAGCTCTGCTCTTTCAGAGTTTAGAAGCTATGTGGCATTTTATCAATAGCTCAGTAGAAGAAGCTCTGTAAGACTCTAATGCTTGATTATCCATCCTTTATTCTGTACAAGTGTTTCCAAAGATCTGAGCACCCTTACATTACGTTTGCCTAAATGCTTGACTTTATGAAAAACATTACAGAACAAAGACTCTTATAGGCACAAAAAACTCCTGAAATAGAGTAATACACAGATTTCAGAGCCTTGTGCTGTATCTGTAACAGATGCAGGTATCTATGTTCAGGGGAGCAGGCAATTATGTTTGTTTCTTATTCTGTATGGCAAAGGTCCAAATTACAGTGTCCACTACTGTGCTCAGAAGTGATTGACAGTTCTTCTTGGAGCTTTAACATACTGGCCAAAAATGGAGTGCTCAAGATGAAAATAAATGAAATTATCATAGAATCATAAAGGTTGGAAAAGACCTCTAAGGTCATCTAGTCCAACTGTCAAACTGCCACCACTGTTGCCTGCTAAACCATGTTCCTAAATACTACTTCTACCCTTTCCTTAAACACCTCCAGGTATGCTAACTCCCCCACCTCGTTGGGCATCCTGTTCTAATGCCTCACTGCTCTTTCAGAGAATAAGCTTTTCCTAATATCTAACCTGAACCTTACTTGGCACAACTAGAGGCCATTCCCTCTCATCCTATTGCTATCACCTGAGATAAGCAGCAAACCCCCACCTTATCACAACCTCCTTTCATGGAGTCATAGAGGGCAACAAGGACTCCCCTGAGCCTCTTCTCCAAACGGAATGATCTCAGTTCCCTCAGCTCTTACTTATGCTCCAGACACCTCACAGCTCCGCTGCTGTTCTCTGGAAATACGTTAGGGTCTCAATGTCTTTCTTGTAGTGAGGGGCCTGAAACTGAACACAGTACTCAGGATGTAGCCTTAGCAGAGCTAAGTACAGGGAGATGGTCACCTCCCTGCTCCTGCTGGCTGCGCTATTTCTGATACAAGCCAGGATGCCATTGGCCTTTGCCATCTGGGCACACTGCTGGCTCATGTTCAGCCAAGCACTGACCAACACCCCAGATCTTTTTCCTGCAGGCAGCTTTCCAGTCAGTCTTCCCCAAGCCTGAAGCGTTGCATAGCATTGTCGTGACTGAAGTGCAAGATCCAGCACTTGTTCTCACTGAACTTCATCCTATTTGCCTCAGCCCAGCAATCCAGCCTGTCCAGATCCCTCTGTAGGGCCTTCCTACCTTCTGACAGATCAACACTTTCTCCCAGCTTGATGTAATCAGCAAACTTCTTGGATGTGCACTCAATCCCCTCACCCAGATTATCAGTAAAGATTAAAATTAAATTAAATTAGGGATAGTGACTGATGTATTCAACCAATGGAGGGGCTGCTCTTGTGAAAAAGGATGTTTTTGTTCATCCCAGAGATCTCATTTTTCTGCAACAGTAGACTTGCAGCACCAAAACACTCTTTCTCTCACTCTTTGAACTTCAGGATCCTAATAAGTGGTTGCTCAGTATTTGGTTGTTATTTTCACCAGCACATACGGACTGTCATATGGCTGCATGAAACTTCCCTCCTGTCAGAATGTGAACACACTGGTAGAAATCTTCACGTAAGAGACAGAAAACAAAGGAACAGGGCTACATGCCAACAAACATTCCTCTTACCAATCAGCCCCCCTTGCACATGGTAGCAGGTCTTATGCATCTTTCCCATGAATAATTCAAGTCCAATGATGGCATAGATAATGATGACAAACAGCACCAGCAGGGCAATATGCAACAAAGGGACCATGGCCTTGATAATTGAATTTAAAACCACCTGGAGACCTGCAGAGAGAGCAGAAGGAAGCACTTATGAGGAAGAGAACAAAATTTACAGAAAGCACCTATGAAAGGCTATAAATTGAACAATAATGTCATTTTTAATTCTTACCCCCTCACCTGAACTAATTACCTTGATAATATAAGCACCTTCCCTCCAGAAGATTCCAAGCATCTCAGCAGCTTACCACTAAAGGCTGAAGTAAGACAGGCTCTGTCACTGAAATGCCATCATTCTGGAGAGGAATACATTAAGTGTTCTGGCTGTTCTTGAAAGTCAGGCCTAGGGTGTTTCCAAGATGGTATTTAGGAGTTAAAATTTGGGAAGATTGAAGAACAATCAGAACTGAAGCAAGACAAGTGCAGTGAGATATACAAGAGGATGAATGGTGGGGTGCCACAGAGCCACACCACAGAGAGACATGGGGAGACAGCAAACTGAGTTTGTGTCCCTGCTGCAATTCTGAGTTCTTTCAAAGGTGAGCCTGATACAAGCTGCACACTTGTGTTCTTCTCTGTCTCCTTTCGTACAACCAGGCAGCCTCTGAAGTGTTTAGTAAGAATTCAGAATTGCAAGGTCGTAAAGTTATCATCACTGGTGGCAGTGATGGCAACCACTGTCACTGGGAAGCTATGAATCTCGGAAATATTGAGAGACCTCTAGAACTCAATAGTCGACAAATAGCCAAATCAGAGCTCATGATTTTGCAATGACTGAGAGCCAGAAGCCATTAGTGTCTCCTGCAAATGCTGTCATCTCCTCAGAGAAGTTGGTATTAGCTGTGATTTTTAAAAATATGATTCATGAGTTGGAAATGTCTGTGATACATCTGCCAAGAGAGTATGTGATAACAATTAACTTTGAAAATTTATCATCTAAGAACTTGGGTTCTCATTTTTATTACTTTTTCTTTCTTTCTTCCTTTCTTTCTTTCTTCCCTTCTTTCTTTCTTTTCTTTCTGTTTTCTTTTTCTTTTTTTTTTTTTCTTCAAATTTTAATACTTTCACTCAGAGGCAATCCACTCATCAATTCACAGCTAAGGCCTTGTGTTTGCTCCCCAGCTATGAGATGGGATGCAATAGATGCAATCAAAGGTGGCATCAGCTGCCAGGCTAGCAAGATCGCTCACTGCTCACAATCTAAAGTTGGCCACTAGCTTCTTCCAGTCAGAACAGTTCTTCAGGTATTTGCAGTCAGTTCACTTCCCCATCAATGGTTCATGCTAGCATCCAAAGGAGGCAAAATTCTATATATGAAATATGCCAGATTTCTTAAGGAGATCCTTACATGAAAGGAAATACTGTCAGGTTCAAAAATAATCCTGGACAAGAATGGGATGCTCTGGTTGCTCAGTTTGCTCGGTTACCTTGAGGTACTTATTTGGATAGTTAATCTCAGCGGGAAAATAGCACTGTGATTACATGAGGCAATCAAGTTGTTCTCTTAACTGCTTGCCTCATTCAGCCTATTAATTCTAAGTATATACACAAAGTAAATTACAGTCCACATTCAATGTCCCTCCAGTACTTTATAGCAGTAAAGAATCTGGTGTTCACTAGAAAATTAAAACAATGTCCTACTTTCCTCTAGACAATGGAAACAAGTACAAGGAAGTTAAAAGACTACATATGGTTATGAACCTTAAGAAAAACCATGAGGTAAAGAAAGACATGAGGTATTGAATACTGTCAGTGTGAATTGAGGTATTTGCTGTGCAATACATTGTTCAGGTAGGATGTTTTCAAATCCAGATAATTCCAGTAATTAGCAGACTTACATATGTTACCATGAAAGTAGGTTCTTAAGTTTAAAACCACTATCTCTGCAGCAGCTTTAGAAATCACAGAATGTGTTCTGAGACATATCAAATGCTACCCATAGAAGAATAAGGGACCATGCTCTATCCACACTTGTCAAGCTTATGGCTGCAATGCAGCAGCTGTCATTAAGTTACATAATAATTCTCTGCCACTTGCAACATGAATAGCTGTTGCAGAAGTGGCATGGGGAATGGAGCCTGGACAACCAGAGAGAACAGGGAGATGAAGGAGTAAGAAAGCACCAGGAAAGATCTTTAGATAGGCAGAACAAACAGAGACACTTTCTTTTTATAAAAAAAAAAAAACAAGTCAAAACTGTGTTCTGAAATTCAAGAGCCACAGATCAGTGTCTGAACTGAACCACAGATCTAAGGTGGATCAGATGCATTTCTGATCAAGGTAGATCAAGGTGAATCATCTTGCATGCAGTCAAAAAACCTTTTCTAAGCAATGGTGAGAACTGCCACACATGTTTACATGCCCTTTCACTTCCTGTGCAGAGGAAGAAAAGACAGCTGAACTTAAAATAAAGTGAGTTCTCTGTCCCAGCTCACACTTGTTCAAGGTCTTTGCACACCGTGACACAGATAGCATCCAATAAGGGTGCTCATGGCAATGCAAACCCCATTGCCTGATGCTCTCAGTAGTACACCGTAATACACCTTTTGCACTTTCTCCCTTACAGACCTAAAGCTGGCATTCATAGCAATGAGCTGTGCAGCTTGTAATTAAATCAGAATGCCTGGTGAACTGTTCAGACTCAAAATCTGGCCTTTGGATTCCATGTAGGTGATGTGAACACCCACCTTTTGGGTGGAGAGCTGCATTTTCACACTGCCTCACAAAGGTTGGCAGTGCTATTGCCAGCCAACTATAAACACATAGTTCCGAATTTATATCCTGGCAAGTAAATATAGAAAGAAATGTTTTTCAAATATCTGGCATTCTGCATTTACTTATTCATTTGTGGAAGCTCTCTGCATGTGCTAGACACTTTCCAGACATTGGAGAAGGCACAACATCTGCCCTGGGGAGCTTGCTCTGGGCTGGACAAAGAGATAACTGAGCAGAGGTTAGCAAAAGCACCACAAAAGGGATTGTTTGCCGTTTTTCAGCCCCTGCTTTTCTTCTGTTAATAATTGAAGATCTTAAACAGCTCTCAGTATTTATTTTAAAAGCATTACAGTTTACCTTTAAAAAACCCTCTTGGCTGTGTTCTGCTGGCTGACATTGACTCTATAAATGTTTTAGTAAGCCAAACATGTTAATTTCATTCCCTGGGCTCACAGAATTTAGCATTTATTTACCCTGATAAAACATTTTAAATATTTACTACATAGGAACAACACTGTTTTTTTATTCTGGGTCAAGCCCTTTTCAGGCCCTGGAGGACTGAGTCAACCCAAAGGTTTAGGGCACGGCTGGGGAGTAGGGAGGATGGGGAAGAGAGAAGGAAAAGACCTTGTACCCTTAACACAGCTCCTCCAAAGCTATGGGATATACACTGCTAGGGATGATGTAGGTGTTGCAGAGCAATTGTATGGTGCTGTATTTTTCTCATAGGAAGACATTCATGTGAGGGGCTGGTTGCTGTCTTTTCAATTCAGGCAATTATTGAAGAATGTACTTATCTGTAAGCATGAAGAATCTGCGCCGAAAGCAATGGGATTACTTACACATCCCATTGTGTACTTACAAGGTTCTTTGGATTTCGACCAATGCTCAGCAAGATGGCACAAAAAAGAGCACTGGACCCAGCTGCTAAAAGGTACTTAGCATTGTTGCTTGGTGGAACACATCCAGGGAAACTAATGGTAGGCTGCTCTCAGAAAAAACATTTGGGCCTTTCCAAGCACAACTACATCTCTCATTTCCACACGCCTTTCATTTTGAATCAAATTTGGTGTGCTGGAGAGAGTGGTTTCTTCTAGTCATATAAGCTCTCCAGATCTTTAGGGAAAGCATATCCTGAGTTTGTTCCTTCTTTTGCTTCGTGGGGCTATATTTTGTCAACACCATCATATTGCCTGAATCATGAGATAAGCAGGCACAGTCTCATATATATGACCTTTTGGAATGAGAGGGAATAAAAGGGGGAGGAGGGCTTTCAACCTCATCCATCCTTTCCACTCCTCCTGACAGACACACAGATTTTTGTGCTTAAGCCAGTGCCAAAGGCGTGGGAGGTAATTATGTTTCTGCTAATTTAGTTCAAAAGAAAACTACTACTTTCTGCAAGTAAGGAGGAAGCAGGGAAGGATCTGTGACTCAGCAGAGTGCCTGAGTCAGATCACTTCTGAGAACCACTCTGAGCGGTAAAGTGGCTGCACTGTCCCCAGCCATGAGCTCAGCTTACCCAAGTGTTGGGCGGTGTGCTAAGAGATGGCCAGCACAGTTATCTCCATTTCCACAGCATAAGCTGTGTAACCAGAAACATTCCCCGAAGTGGATGATTATCATGTAATAACCATAAGCATTGGCTAAGAAAATTGAAAAAAACATTAAATATTCATAAATATGAAATGTTTTGTACCAGTTTTGAAGGAAGTCTGGAAAATAACAGACATTTTAGCACAAAACAGTGCACAGTCATGGCAAGATATCCAAGGCAATTACATCTGAAACCATTTATGAGGGAAAACATTAAGATTTTCTTCACCAGTGTTGCAAAGGGAATTCAGATGGCGTGGTTCAGTTAAGGACTGATGTAAAGTAACAGTTCAAGGAGATATCCTTTCTTGTCTTGCTGGAGTCTCAAAATATTACAGGTAGATTCCTGGATAAGGCAAATTCTGTGGGTGTAGTGTGGTGTTGGGGCTGCAGATATTGTTTCTGTTTCAAGAATGATAGAGAAAGTCTTGGAACAGCAGGGAAAGTCATGACACAAGACAGGAAATCAGATGAAGTATTGGTAGCAAAGAAAAGCTATGAAAAAAGAAAAGAGTGACCTCAAAGAAAGAGTGACCGTTTTTGAGTAGGTAATGCGATTTAAACGTATATGAATATGCAACTCAAAATCAAGTGCTAGAATGAATAGAAAAGAAAGTTTTGGCATCTACTCCCAGTGTTCTCATTCCTCTGTTTTCAAACTATGTTTTCATTGACATTTCAAGCTGAAATCCACACACACAAAATAAATACATATATAAATACATAAAAATTCATACAAATGAGTATGTGTGCAAACACAACTGTTTCATATTTGTGAAGTCTTGCAATACTACCCCTGCCTCATCCTTCGGGGCGAGAAGAAAAATGAAACCACAACAAAACCCATCTCTTCTTTCTGGATCATTCTGTCATGGCAAATAACTCATCCTGAGGGCTGCCTGCTAGCCAAAATGACCTAAATTAGCCAAGCAACACAGCATACCCTCAGCATGGTAGCCCATGAAGCACCAGCTTTTGGCTCTCTGAGGAAGATGATGGGATAAATGTATGCTCTGCCTCAGGCTTTATGCTCCTCTGCTGAAGAAACTTCTGCTTCCACTCATAGAAGCATTCCTCTTCCCTCCTGGAGGGTACAGGGTGTGGCTTTAACATTTTTAATAGCTTTTTGTTCAAAGCGTGTCAGCGTTCATATTGTTATAAAGTTGCTTACTGACCAAAAGATCTCGCTCACCTTCCAATCTCAACATATTAGGCAGCTCCTACAAGTTCAGTTTTAATCTCTAGATGTTTGTTTCTAGCTCAGTGGAAAGATCTACAGACTTTCAAGGTGGAAAAAAAAAAAAAAAAAGTTAAAAAAAAAAAGTTGCTGTGTATATAGAAGCAGCACAGGAAGAAAATCAGCAACTGTCTGCTAACTGAAAACTGCACATCGCAAAAGAAAGACCGTGTTGGTTCAAACCACAAATGAAGTGCTGTGAGTTAAATCTGAAACTACCTTAAACCAGGATCACAATGCACTGTAAAGCAGTCTTATAGCAAGAGAGGAGAGGATGAAGTTTAGGTATTCACTGCCATGAAATTCCTCAAGACAGGCTGAAAGTAAGGCAAGTGAAGAATCACAGAATGGCTTGGGTTGGAAGGGGCCTCAAAGATCAACTAGTTTCAATCCCCTTGCTGTGCGCACGGCTGCTGGCCACTAAATCAGGCACCAGATCAGGCTGCCCAGAGGCCCATCCAAGCTGGCACTGAACACTTCCAGGGCACTTCCCAGGCCAGCAAAGATCAGCTGTAACCATTCATCAGGAATTATCACTGACATTCTGCTGACTGGATGATGATCGCACATTCTCTGAGAACAGTGTTCCTGTGCTCATTTTAAAGATTTTGTTTTTACTTAATCCCAAGGGGAGAAAAAAAAATGAGATATTTTATTCAGTCCTCTCTCTGCATAGCCATGCAAAATCAAAGACAGTCTAGAGAGAAGACTGCACTAATTCTGAATAAAATGATCCACTGCATCTCCACTTTTTAAATTCTTTTTTCCCCAAGCATAGCTGTGATGAAGAACCACCTTTCAGGCTCCAGAAGAGGAGTAAACTCTGGTCCCATCCTGTACCAAAGGAGTCAGTGGGAAAACTTGTAACAATGTGTTGGAAAGCTGTACAAGTCTTGTCAATTGTACGTACAAAATAGCAAAAAATAGCTAAGAAACCTCTGATCTGAAATAATTCTGGAAAAAATTTTGCTTCAGAGTGCCAAATGTTGCTTGTACTCAGCTCTGCACAAAGACATTATTGACATTACACACATCATTGTGTCCTAAGGATGTAACTTTTTTTTTTGAAACAAGAGATTATGGATACCTGTAACTGTTAAAGCATCATGGTAACAGAAATGGGCTCAGGGCACTTGGTCTGAACTGTACATGCAGCAATATTTAACTGGAGAACTAATGATTCCAGATGACAAATACCTCTCCAAAGCTGCCAAAATCTCATGGTTATGAATAGCGTTGCTTTTACCTGCTGGTTTACCAGGTAAGGAGACTTATCACTTGCAATCAGGTTTATAAAAGGCAAAAGCAACAAGGCAACAAAAGCTAACAGCTTTTGATGACAAAAATAGATCTCCCTGGGATACTATGAAAACTAAGAGCTCCAAGCGTATCATGGAATACCATGAGCTGCACTTCTATCTTCTCATGAAAGAAAAAGAGCAACAAGACATTGGATAAACCCTTAAATTTTCTCTTTAGTTGGTTTTCTATGTAGGAGCACAGCATCATCTATGACACAAACAGGATACATGACCCAGGAGAAGAAAATGCACTCCACATTTAACTTTGGATAGTGCTTAATAAGCAATGTTGGGACTGAGGTCTTGGTAGACAAAGCAGGTTATTTCCAAAAGCACTGTGATACTGGATGTTTGGGTGCATTTTGAGAGCACATAAAATAGAAAGTTGCTGGATCAGGTAATGAAAAAACTATGCAAACCATGTGAAATGTGATCACTGCATTGTCACTCTCTTTATGCATACATTGCACTTATTTTCACTTTTTTTTTTTAACAACTGAAAATGCTGTCAATGAAAATGTACTACACATTGCCAAATTCTTGAAAATATATGGCCAGACAAATCTAACCAGATTTGCCTCCTAATTTTAAGAAGAAGTTTGGATTCCAGGATTTATTATCCAATGGTTAATTAGTTTCATCTCAGTCTACCTAAAAATCTAATTTTTTCTTTTTTCTACACTAGTAACTTCGTTGCTTTTTATTTATACAATCTGATTAAACTTAAAATTCTGCTTGCAGACATCAGATAATAAAAAACTCCCCTAGGGGAAAAAGTGCCTTCTGATAGAATAAGTAAAACCTCCTTTAGCTCTCTAGGTAGCTTTAGTTATGTTTCAATAGAAAAATTAATGGCTGCAGTTTTTGCAAAGACATATTTGTCAGAAGAAATAATGGTTCTTTATTGATATTTACTTCCTTTGTAACTTCCTTTATGACTTCCACAATTCAAAATTTGTTGTGCAAGCTGTGGATGTATTGTTGGAATGCATTGGTACTTATCCTTTATTTATTTTGAATTTCCTTTTACATTCAGTAAGCTGTCAAGAGGAAATCATAAGGCTTTCCTGCTGCAACAGTAGTAAACTAAAAAGCTAAATTAAATTCTTTATAGACACGGACATCTACAAATATAAATTTGAGCAGCATTTGGCCTCCTTTAAAATGAAGATTTTGAGTGCAATTAACACTGGAATGTTAAAGCAAAAGGTGGGCTAAAACTTGAATTTATTTTCACCTATATTGTGAGGATAACAGTGAGACTCAACCCTGAATTATTTCTCTGGGCACTGTTTATACAAAGCTGCTAAACTGCTATATACAAAATGGGCCCTTGTAAATCTCACTTGTATGGAGGCATGAGCATATTGGTTTGATTTGCAACCAAGATATCTAACTTGATTAAAAGGAATTTTACCTTGTGGTAACTTTCAATACATGTTAAAGACCAACATACAGTAACAACCTATGAGAAAACATTGATTGCAACAAGGAACAGCATTTGCTGCAGAAAAATCAGTAAACCCGGCAGTCAGTGCAAAACAAGACAAACATCAACCACACTGCTAGCTGAATGTGTTAACAGTAATAAAAGAGAAAGCATAACAGATGATCATTTTATGGTACAGATTGCTATGTCCCAGTCCTAACACCAGGTGTGTCCTACTGCACTCAAAAAGGGGAACCCTCTGCAAGATTCTAATTGAAAGATAAGAAGCCTAAAGAAAAAAAATTAGAGAGGGTTTGTTATCTGATTATTAAATTGAATTGCTATAGATTGTTCCATTCCTAAGTGACAAAAATAAAATTTTTAATGATTTCTTCTTTCTTTCTTTCTTTCTTTCTTTTTTTTTTTTTAATTCCTTGAGCTAATTTCTGTCAAAAATGCTTCTGATGGAAAAATGTTGAACAGCTTTAGTGTTACTGAAGTTGAAAAAAAGAGACTCTCTGCAGAGGGCTAGCAGATGTTTTCTGAGTTGTGATTGATGTGGCAGGACAAACCAGTAGAACATGATCTAAAACTGAAAAAATAAGAGGCACAGCTACTCAGACAACTCAGAGAAACAATTGCCACAAAGGATAAAACACATATGGGATAGGTTATTGTT
Source organism: Tympanuchus pallidicinctus (assembly GCF_026119805.1). Taxonomy (NCBI): domain Eukaryota; kingdom Metazoa; phylum Chordata; class Aves; order Galliformes; family Phasianidae; genus Tympanuchus; species Tympanuchus pallidicinctus. Next base: position 3,191,467 of record NW_026294802.1, read on the forward strand.
ACATGTGTTAAACAGGAATTGGATTTGCTTCTGGGAAAAAAAGGAGATTAAGTCAGTCATCTGATCTCCTTTTCTTCTCCTTGGTATAAAGAAAACTTTGATAAAATGTTAAGACACTAGGCAGGCTAGCTGGGCTGCTGTTTGCCTTTGGTCAATACCTCACCACAATCAGAATGGCAAATTATCAGTTCCATCAATTAAAATCATCAGCGCAGAAAAGTTCATTCGTTGTTTATCCCAGACAGTATTCCTGTGTACTCAGCAAGCTCAGTAATATCAAGCAGATACCTCTCAGAAAGCAGCAGCCAATTTTGGAGAGAGGGAAAGATCTCCAGTGGCCATTTGGACACTTAAATATATTTCCTTGTATTTGCCTCCTCTCAGTTCTTTGTACTTTGGCATTTTTCCTCCACCAGCACTTATACAGGAAGTAATATGGATACAAATCCAGATCACCCACCTGGAGTCTAAACAGTGACATAAAATGCATTCACTAGTTGAGAGCCTTATTTGACTGGTCTGCTTCTCTGTGCTTTGCTGATATTTTGATAATTCTTTGTGAAAACCACCACAACAACCACAGGCATCTAACAGTGCTGGGACAAACAAAATTAATTCAAATGATGCTGAAGTCACTCGAACATCCACGAGCCTCCTTGTATTCTGAGCAATCAACCCTTCTACAAACTGTTACGTCTCACTTCCATGACAAATGCTACTTGGTGTGTGTTAGTCATTTCTTCCAGAGATTACGAGAAAGCTATGTATGTTAAAATTCCCACAAGTTCAGTTAAAAGAATTAGTAGATGTACATTCACTGTAAAGAAAATGGACAAAGGTCTTCAAATCATTCCTTATGAGGTCTTAAATGAATAAGCAGTGCAAAATCTAGCCAATTGGAATAAAAATACGAAGCACCACATTTGATGTAAGCTTGGGACATCACATGCAGTGGAGATGTCATCATGGAGAGAATATAAGAAGAAAATAGTTCAGATGATATCCTTACTTTTTTGATCAGAAACAGAAATATCTTCTCTCACCCATAAGGAATACAGCAACAGTCGGCATGTACAAGGGAACAACTGGAAACCCAGCAACACTCCTGCTGATACTGGTTAGCTGCAGTTTGCATGTATACTGCTGTTTAACAGACAAAAGTATATGCAAACAACGATGGAAACTGTTCTTAGAAGGTGATGGATGGCATATTTAGATTTTCAGACACTTTAGGACAAGCATCTTGATAGCACAGACTCTCCCATAGCTATGCCTCGTGCCCATTATTTTGACTGAGACACCTGGGCACTACTTGAAGAATGTTGTTAGAAACAAAAAACAAAAAATGTTGTTAGAAAGAGTCTAATCCATCCAGAGCAATTCTGAAAAACATCCTACTTAGCCAAGCTGGGATTCTTTGACTATCTTCATGTCTTCGGTAGCAGTGTGGGGTTTATTTTCCTCAATTGGAAGGGACTGCCTAAAACTTGATGTGGTCCTATGGTTCTGTTTTGCAGACATGCTGAATAATCATGCCAGCATGAGCAAAAATTGGTAGGATAAGGCTGACAGTTATTGGGTACATTTGTAGTTAGTGCTATTTTTAAAAGAGCTGCATAGCAGAGATTAAATAATAAATATTCCTCGGTTTTCATTGGCATTCCTTAAATATGAGAGAAATCTGTATTACAAGAAGTCCGTACCTCTGTGAGTAATAGTCTTTGCAAAGACAAGATCATCTTTTTGCCAAACATAGTTAACCTTTTCTGCCAAAAAATATGCAGTGTCATCATTCTGCAGGTTGTACACTCAAAGAAACATGCGTTAGGTCCTTACTGTGTAAATCCTGCTCACAAGAATGATCTCTACCTAAGGGAGATGCAGTGCTAGAATCAAATTACTTCCTTGAGTAATGGTGACCTAAGTAAATAAAAGACTTGCAAGTCTGCCTTGAGTTTTAAGTAAAATGTGAAGAAATAAGTTTAATGAGGATGTTTGGTTCAAACTGTTCTCTCCTTTTTTCTCCACTCCCTTCCCATTTGCAATGAAAGCACAACAAATTGGCCACTTGAGATTAAAAGCAGCTAGGCAATAATATGGGGAAGGTGATGCAACTTGTCCTCACATGATGCCTTATGTGCTGGAGAGATGGTACAGATGGTTGAGAAGTCTTGTTGAGAAGAGTGGAGGAGTATGTAAGAAGTCAACACAAGAGCATGATTTTTTAAAGCTTTCAGAGCCAAAGAGGAATGAAAGGAATTGGACTTTGCAGTCACTGATGTGATTAAATGCAATAACAGCAAAGTTTAAGGCAAATTTTGCCTGAAGGTACTTGCAGCAATTCTCTGTGTTGTCAATTACTTTTGTCACATGGGTTTGGTGGCAATAAACTGCCAAGGTTATGGTCTCCTCCAGCTTACTCTGTTCTTTGGTATCCATGCACAAACCTTTCAAATGTTGGAAACTTTGATCAAACTCCTTCTTATATTTTGTAATCCATCTATGGAAGATAACACAGATTTCTCCGTTCACATGGTATTTAGACTATAACCACATATGCATCAGGAGGATGAACTGAAGCCCCTAACTCCATTAGTGACACTGTATAAATGCAAAACAGATGACTGTCAACTTCACTTTGCCAAAAGCATGCATTTTTGACAAGAAATCATCTTCCTGACTGCCAGTTAGTGTTTTTCTTAAAACTTAAGACTTTGTATATACAATTCAATTAATAGAAATAGGCAGTGGTTCACATTTCTTTGCCATATTAAAAAAATGCCTGGTACTTGAAAGAGATGTCATTTTGGATTTCTTTAATTCTGTATTTATTACCTCAATTACATTATTTCTCCAGCTATAGAGAGTGGTGTTAATTTTCTTGGATTGTCTGGAAAACAGCAAGTACAGCAGAAAATTTTGATTCTGCATTCAACTAAAACCCCCCAAAAACTCAATGCAAGCCAAATAACTGCACTGTGTATGTTTCTTTCAGTGACTATAAAATAGTGTCTGCAATAGATTCAGTCGTGCTTCAATGGCTGGGTCAGAAATTGAGGGACCAAGCAGAAGAGCAACCACAGGCAAGACTGGAAGGTGCATGGCATGGAATAACTTAAGTGTTACAAGTTACACACTGAGATACAGAAAGAGCTATGAACACACAGAGTTTCTGTATGCCCCATCCTCATCAGCCAGCAAAGTGGCACATCCAAATTGACACAACGCTACAAATGGGAAGAAAGAATTCCCCCTGGAAAAGGGGGAATTCAAAGCTTATTAAGAATCACCATTTCATTCTCCCCATTTTGTGCAGGACAGACAGAATGTGGAGGTTCAGGAGCAGTGTGTGTCTGCAGCAGGAAGTAGGCATTCTGCATGACGCTTGATCTTTATTTACTGGTTTTGCCTTTCCCACTCTTTGGCTAGCATGGCGTTGAGACTGCTTCAATTAAACTTGAGTTCAATGTGTCCTGTAAACAGACTCATCTTGACCAGTATTGTACCCAAGAGAAATCATTATGTCTGTTCTCCCACTGGTTGGGTACACTGCCATTAAATCAAGTGTAGCTGAAGACTTATGCCTTCAGCACTAAGAGGTCTTCAAATATACAAGTACCAACAGTCATTTTTTAAAATAAATTTCAAGAGCAAATTCAGCTTCCTGGATAAAAATCAAACATGAAATAGAGGATTTGCTAAGCCTTCCATTAGGAGAACTGTCGTGGTGAGAGTTTGACCTGACCTTATTGTCTTAAATCCTGTAGTTACTCTACAATTTGCTACAAGTCCCCTCATATTTTTCTATTGTTGTGGTGTTTTGGGAATTATGAGACCATACAGACAATCTACCCATGATTTGAATTTATTAGATTCAATTACACTCCTTAAAAAAGAAGAAAAAGGAAATACTGCCAATTTTAGAGTTCACAACAAGCTTCATTGAAATATGTGGACTATAGCCTAAACAATTTTAAGCATTTTTAAGCCTTTTTCCTTTTCCTCATCCCCACAAACTGACTGAAATTAAGTATGCACAGTGTACCTAGTGCAGTGCCCCATATAAAAAAACCCTAGACTGGACTGTTACTCCTCGGGTTTTGTTGCTTTACCTACAATATGGCAAATAACAAATGCAGCTAAATGACTTTGCCAATACAGCCTCTCTCAATTGGCCAAACCTTCCTCATCCACTACTGTTTCCACAGAATGCTTAGCAGCTTTTATCTTCTTCTTTCTTTTTGATCTCTCTTTTTTGTTGTACGTGGTGACATGCATATTGGAATGAATTAGATCTAGCAAGACATTACAAGTAAAGACAGGATACTTTGCTACATATCACAGTGTTCAAAGAAATAAGCTGAATAATGTCAGGGAGTTTGGGATGGGGATGGGAGAAGATCGGTAATGAGAAAACACTTCAATGAATATGGGGCAGAGAACATTGCTACCACTGAGAAGGCAGTGTGAATTTAATAGAGAAGAACATTTCACAACAAATGAGGAATAATCATAATGGTCAAATATAAAAATGTTTAAGTTTTCCATTCACTTATTCTGGACATGCTTACTTTCCACAGGGACTCAAAGTAATCATGGGCTTTTACGACAGAACCATTCTGAAAAATAAGTAGTTCTACTCAGTCATTCAAATACATGTACATAGTAGCCATATCCAAGCACTCATGAATAAAAGGTGGCACGTTCTTCTTCTAGTGGAACAGACAAGTTTCCCCCCTCGCTTTGGTAACGATACCATGTTCTTCTGCCAACACAAGTCTTCAGTAAGCAGAAGATCTTGTTGAAAATGCAACTACGGAGCACAACACATATTGATCAAATTATTTGGCTTTCGAGTTATGTAGAAGAGCGTATAAATTAAGTTTGGCACACATCAGATAGGCCATAACTAGTGGCAACAATGCAGTTACATGAAGACAAAGTGCAAGATAGAGAGGATGAACGGAGTGAATGAGGTGACATAAGTGAGCAGCATGAATAAAGGGGATAGAAAAGGAATTTAATAAGTTAAATGGGCATGAGTTAGCATGCGTAGGAGTAACTGATTGCCCTTTCCAATAGTCAGGAGTGATTTTCTTTTTTAATTGGATCATGCTTCTTCACTGCCAAATTGGATGCCATTTTTTTGCCCTTCTTTAGAACAAAATGTTTAAAATAAGTTTTAAAATATTTAATAATGCAAAATGGAGATACAAGAGTAATCATCAGAAACCTGCTGCCACAGAAGAACTGACTCAACTCTGTCCCTAGAAAGCCTCGTAAAACTTTACCCCTGCCAAAGGAGATATTGGGTAATAGTTTCCAAGACACTAAAGCGATTAAGGTTTGGTATACATGCTGATTTTGCTCTTGTCTACTTATGTCCATCCTGGGAATTTTTCCTTCTCTTTCCTTTGTCAAACCAGAATATTGATCTTAATGCCATGTTAAGACAGATGCTCTGTTGCACATGTGAGGGTTTCTATTTCAGTTTTTTAACAAGAAAGCTGCTTTGGTACAACAGGAAGTATGTTGAAATAAAACACATACTGCAAAAATTATGTTAATATGACCATAACAGAATAGTTGAACAGAGCAGTTTGGCCTGTACATCAAAGGTCTAAAGTGCTATGTCTAATTCTTAAGCATAACTTAGCATTTTAGTACTTAAATTGTCCATGAGCTGTTGAGAATATTCAACATTGATTTAACTGTTAATTCCAGGCTAAACCGATTGGGGGTGAATTATATTTTTAGAAGTGTGTTAATTTTGAAAACAGTTAATGATAATAATAATAATAATAAAAGAGGTTGCTGAATAATTCCTTTTGACTTCTATTTTGTTCACTGTTAGCACTGGGATGAGACCTGTGGGCAGTACTAACTCCTGCTCTGCAATACACCTCACATAATCACAATAAAAACTGTACTTCTCATCCCAAATAATATTTTCAGGAAAGGAACAAAAAATCCTAATTAAAAAACTCAACAACAGAAACAATCAGTCCCTTCTGCACAGCAGAAATTTGTGGATACTTAAAAGCAACAGGAACCCAAAGACACAGCGCTCAGCACTTCTGATGAAAGCTTCTCCCATGATGCTTTTCTGACCTGGATACAAAACGTCTATCTCATACTTTAAATAAACAGTCCATTGCCTTCCTTGTGACAAGTGGTCTTGCAAACGTTCATATAGCCACAAGGAATAAAACTGTCATCTGTTCTCTTGAAGACTATGGAGTATTTATGCCTTACAACAGTCATCCTGACGTAGTCTTCAGGCTTTGTTGAATTCATGACCTCAAACCCATTTGATTTTGGGAGGCACTAATTTGGCATCTGGGACAACTTGATCTTAACAAAGATTACCAACAGTACCATTACCTTTCTGCATGTGGGTGAACTAACTTTTCTGCTTGCAGATGAACCACTTTCTTTGCTTAATAGTTCTGATTTTTTTTTTTTTCCTACACAACTGAGAGGTTTTTTGTTTTTGTTTTTGTTTCAAGAGATAGCTGTGTCCCAAGCATGGGTAGGACTTAGAGAAACGGGATTCTTAGTTGTGATACTAATGCTCTGTACCTATCAATCTGAAGCGCTCAGATATTCCTGCCAACCCAGGTAGCTGGAATTGGTAGTCAGTATGGGACATAGAATTAAAAGCCACTTCTGGAAATGTTAAACCTTGAACTTTTATTTCATTTTCGCCATCTGCCAGATGCAGGTATTAGTAATTTACTCTAGAAGCCAATTCACACGTTGATTCCCTCACTTCTGACAACACATGTGAAAACTCTCAATATTCTTGAACAGGTCATTTATGCTTGAACTTGAATACAAAAGATGTTCCTCTTAAAGTGGATAATTTCTTATGAATTGAGCCAAAAATACAAAATTCACACAAATTCTTCTTGACTCAGAAAAAAGTGATTCCATCCTTTCTGCTCCCACATCACCTGCCAATCTCTTCACCTCAAACGACTCATTTCCCAACCTCAATCTAGGTGAGTTTAAGATTTGTATGCAAAAATTCACCATGTGCTTCATAATTTTTTTTCCTTCCAAATAGTGGTAATTAGATCTGGATCTCAATCCAAACAGCAGATGTTGGGCTTTCCATGCTGAAGAAGGCTGCCAGTGACCCAGAGGATCCTCTCTTAGTAATCACAGTATTGCCACACACGTACAGAATCTGCTAAGAAGAAAGTGCAGTGCATGGAACGCTCCTGTAATGTCAGAACAAGTCTGTGCAGGTAGTCTCCTCATAGTGAAAAAGGCTGCTATATTTTGGAAGGTGAAGAAAAGGGAATTTTCTATAGAGGGAAAGACACAGCAACGGCAGTGTGTATAACTCTCAGCGATGCTGATAATGCCTCAGGGACAGCACTTGGGTGGGACCTAGAGGTTCAGCTACCTAAAACTCTGCACTTTTGTGATACTTAACAGAGTAACCTCTAGATGGTTTCTCCATTTCATACTGGTCTGGTATCTCGTTGTCTAGATTAGGTATTTGCTAGTGTGCACCAGGCTCCCTGCCTGTGTCCTGCTGCAAATTAATTACTTAATGAGAAAATCCACAAATGGACCATTAGATAGGTTATGTTGGAACTGAGATCATATAAACAATATGGATATGAATTACATGAGATGTGGCTCTCTCAGCTTCCTCTAGTCCTCTAAAAGCATCCAGTAAAGATTACTGCCCTCACAGATGATATGTATCAGAGGGATGAATTTCAAGCAGGACCTAGCGTGAAGGGATAGTTTTCTTCTGTTGAATGTTCTTGATTACATGCACAGGGGATATAACTCGTTACTACTCTTGAAGTCTTGGGACACTTTTGAGCTGACAAACCTCCCTTTGCCTTGAAGAAGATAGGATGTTCTCTAAAAGAACAAGGAGTATAAGGGTAGTATAAAAGTAGTTCAGCGCACGCCAGAACCACTCTCAGGGCACATCCCAGTCAGCAGCATCTCATCAGGAGTGCTACAGTCCACAGATGTTTAAATCTGAGTATTTTCCCCTTACCACTGAGCATACAGACAACTAGTAAGTGCCAAAAAACTGAGAGAATGGGATGGAAAGAACAACAAAACCTTTGTTTACAGTCAGGAATTAAGTGGGTGCTGGAGTAGACTAAACTTTATGAGACAAATTCTGCCAAAAAAGATTTTGCATTCTGCACTAACTGAAGCTATTGCAGTGTATGCAATTGTATGAAACAAATGACTACATTAAGACCAAATAATAATGCCATTAATTTCTTTTATTAATGGTTCAGCTCCTCCCACAGAGATTCTCACCTTCCATTTAAGAAGTTTCTACCCTATATGGTTGTGGAGAAAAAGCCTGAAGACGCAGCTGTGATATGATCTACTGGATCAGAAAACACACCAAAGAACCTCACGCCTCTTTTAAATCAAATGAATCATTTTTAAGCTTACATCACAGCATTTATGGTAACCTGACTCAAGATTTTTGAATGACTGGGCTTAGAAGTACTTTAACGTATCAAACTAGCAGGCTTCCCAAATAAAAATAAACAAAGCTCTCTTCATAGCTCTTCTGGAGATTAACTCCTTTCCTCTTGCTGCATCACTTACTGCTATGAACAAGGAAAGCAGTGACAACTTTCAACTAACCATCTTATCGAAAGTCTGTGCATCCCATCTAAAACTGTCAAGATAAACAATATAATCCTCCCATGCTATGAGTACATATTCCACTTCCACAATAGAATTATCAGATTTGTAGTTACTCACACCTTTACTGTAAATAAGAAAATGAATATTAAATTGTTAAAAGTTGCTTGAGGACTTCCTTACATGCATTAGAAATAATTTAAGCAAATAAGACATAGAACATGACTATATCTTTGCCCTGTGTCCCGTTGATTCTAAATTGCTCCTAGCTGTCTACATCACATAAAAAGAAGAAGATGCAATTTTAATGAAGTAGCTCGTCTCCCCAGAACCAACACAAATGATCATATAGCATTTCCACCACGATCAGGAATATACAATGCCAGCAGTATACCATGACTTTACAATTACATAAAGGATTTTTTGCTCAAAATTTTGAAACTCTTGAATCTCTCACTTCCATTACTTGTGAAGGTTGCACAATCACATCTGACATGCCATGAAACTTCCATTGCCCCCTGCTCAGGTCTGGTCATCCTTTGATTAATATCATCTTTACCACAAAGCTACATTCATTTGAAAAAAGACTTCCCCACCACACCAAAAACAATCTGCATCATATACCATCTTCAACATTGCTTTACAAATTACTCCATCCTCATTCCACAGACATACATATAACAAAAACAATGATGTTACTCACTAGGAACTCCAGACACCAGTCGTAAGGGACGTAATACTCGGAAAGCCCGCAGTGCTTTAACATCAAATCCGGCACCTTTTCCTCCTATTGAATTCCCCCCATCTGCTTTGGTTGCTTGTTCTAAAATTGCACTAAAAAGCCTGTAAAAAGAAAAGAAACGAGCTGTAGGCAGACAGCAAGGCTTGGGCTAAACAAGAACAGAGATCATCATCGTATCACATGAGCTATCTCACAGACCTGTGAAGAGTGCCACACATGTCACTCAACATTCGCATATGGTGGAGGAGAGACAGACTCTTCCCATATGCAACAGCCTAACGGTGATGTCTGCACCATTTGCAAAACATTGATTTCTGGAACAGACATAAACATGATGTGTTCCTCCTTCAGCCCAATGGTTCCTTTCGGCCAGTTGTACCTGTCTATACAAAGGTGTGCTCCCTGCACTGGGTGCTTTGAAATGACCATTTTGGCAGTGTCTCATGATGAATGTGCATGTGGTGAGGTTTTGAAGGCAGCCTCCGGTAAGAACATACTCATGGGAAGTTGAGTGGAAAGGCAAGAAACCACAAATTGTTGGTGTTACCCCTTCTGCTGTTAACATGTTTTTGCTATCTTTATTAACCACCCATGCACCGTGGGGAAAGAATCATCATTCATAATTAACTCAATAATTAATTATCTGTCACTCATTTTACAATGAATTAAGATTTACCAAGGTCACCGCAGGTAGAAATGGGTTTAAAAATTAGAGCTCCTTCAAGGTGCACATTTTTAGATAAGAGAGTATGCTCAGATTATGTGTTTGTGTACCCATTTGTAAATCCCTTGATGCAGTGGCTATGGAAAGTGCAAAACTGTAGGAGTCTTATTATTAGAATATTTTATTAGACCAGTCCAAGTGTTTTGTCTTGGCTAGTAGGAGTAGCTGTTTAAGATGTCTCTATCAAAACACATTTGAAAAGGCAGAGCAAGGCAGGAAAGAATTTTCTTCTATGAAAAGGATGAAGGCTCACCCTGTGTATTAATAAGTGTTTGATTTAATAAATTAACTGTCAGGAAGCAGCTTCCATGTTTCTGGTAAAACACTGGATCCTTTGGGGGAGTACGGATTCCTCATGACTTTGCTAACGACATTGCTTTCAGCCTCAAAAGCCATCGGATTGAACCCAGCAAAATTCAGCGAAGGTTAAAAGATGTTCCAGTCTAAATGGATGCTTGGCACTCTGCAGAAAACTTTGCCTGCAAGTGGCAGAGACCCCATGGCCCACAGCATGCCATGGAAGCACTAGATGTAACTTTAAGAAGCTGCCTGGGATGCAGGCAGCAGTCTGGATGAAGTGCCCTGGATTGAGTGCTGGCTGATTTGTCTCCCAGACATTGCAGTCTGCAGTGCCTCTGTCAGGATCTCATTATCTACATTCTTAACTGGCAGACTCCACAGAGAGCCCCCAAACTGCATGTAAAGCAGAGACTGAGCTGCCTGATTGCTTTGCAGGGAGCTCTGCAGTCTGCTTACAGCCTACTGATAGGGCTGCAAATATAGGGAGCTTGCCCTGAATAGAAAAAGGATTCATTTACTGAAGCGTCTAAGGCAACACTTTTCCCCAGCACTAAAACCACAGAAAAAGATGGATTAGTGAGATGAAAATGTGAAATTAGTTTCTTAAGCAGCTTAGTTTTTTTTTTTCTTTTTTTAATTTTATTTAAAATTTCATATATAGAGAGAGACCAATAAAACTTGTCATCTGTGACTGAGAAACACCTAACTGGATCTATTGAAAGCCTCAACTACAGGCACTGCAGAGAGATTTAACAACTAGGTAACAAGTGTGAGAAAAACCGCGTGGGGGGAGGTTGGATGCTGAAGCTGTAGGTGTTGCAGACTGTGAAGCAGGATGCAGAGAAGACAAAAACAGAGCCTATCAGAAATACTGAGTTGACTACAGACAGCGATAAACAGAGACCACAGAGAGCAATAAACAAGGGCTGATGTAAGGAACATGAATTATTGGAATGTATGTATTCCTTGAGCTGTGTATACAGATTATACAGAGTCGCAATTTTCTGCTGGTCTTCATAATAGAAACACTGTAGGTCAAATTTGGCTTAATATATTTCCAGAAAGCAAGTGATTAAGCTCTAGAAGTGTGCTCTACTTCTTATTTAAACATTTCTATCTTCCTAGTCAACACAATTCCCATACTAGATGATGACTGACATTCCCATACAACAGTCCCCGTCTCCTGGGATCCTCTGGAAGAAAAAGAATCCATTGTAAAAGGTTTCTTATGTTGCTTTTTTCAGATGTCTTCAGGTTGAGAAAAAAATGTCGCTGAACTCTGGGTCAGCAATTATGCACGAGTGAGGGTCCAGTCTCCTTGCTGCCCACTGTTGGACCTACTTTCTACCAAACAGCAGTTTGTGGCAGTTGGCATCAAGGGCATTTCTCCTGCCACTCATGCAGTGAGTAAACCACAGACTGCTCTAGAATTCTGAATCCTAAGAAAAGCTACACATGTTCTAAATTAATACAAAAGATACAAAAACAAGGCAAAGCAACTCATTTCTCTGGATCAAGAACCTGCTTTCTCAGACCAGTGCAGCTCAGCTGCAGACCTTGTAACCCTTTTGTGTGCTCCCATACTGACATGCTAAACATGCTATCTTGAGGCATGGAACTGCCTACTTTGTCAGGAATAACTTGCAGCTATTGCTGCTTTTAAAAACCCATGTTTAACCTCAAATTGCATTACTCCTGCTAATCCTGCTTTAGCACATTTGCCCCATGCTTAATATCTCCCTGTGCACTAATCCTGCTTTTTACCAATGCAATACAACTTTTTCTTTATTTATTTCACTCTTCCCTCTTTATACCTGGCTCTACACTGTGTCCAATCTGGCCTACTGAATCTTTATTCCTCTCTCCAAAGTTAGATGACACCCTGCCCTATCCGTCCTTTGTTGCTCCTCCTGAGTTAGGGCAGGGGCAGCTCTATAGCTCATAGGGTACATCAACCACATGCTTTTCGGGCTGTAACTTTGTTATGACCCAGAGGTAAAAATAAGACCTGTCTAGAAATACTGCAGATGAGAAGACACAGAAGAAAGGTAAGGATTCTGACTGCCTCTTCCATCATACTCTTTTAGGAGGAAAACCCACACCCCATATACACTCTGTAGTTTCTACAATCTCTACCTAGTCTTCTGAGTTCGTCACCTAATTGCTTTCCAGTCCTAAAAGAGACAGATGGATGTTAAGCTACTGGTATAAACTATGAGGCCAGAGTCCTTCTAGTTATAGCAGGGGAAAGTCTGCTCTTTGATGAAAATCTGTGGGAAAAGGTACTGTAGAGCAAAACCCTGCTCTTTCTGTCTCTTCTCAGTGGGAGAGTTAGCTGAAATGCAGGCTGCAAGCAAGATGTGAGAGGATTCTTTGCACACACAGGAATCAAAGTTTAGATGACATAAAAATGCAAGCAGGCTGAGCTCTTGTGGCCACTGAAAATCTTCACTTTTTTTTTTTCTTTTCTATTTTTTGAAAGAATTCAGAAATTGATCTTACTTCCTTCCAGCTAACTACTTTCTTCCATGCTAAACTCATGCTCCATTTTCATTAGGATGTAGTATTTCCACTGCAGCAGTGCAGTTAACATCTTGATTTCTGAATTTCAACTGTGACTTGACTACACCTGAACTAAATTCATTTGATAGGCATGGAAAGCAGAAAACATATTTCTATCACACAAAATGTGTGTATGGGCACAGTCCAATTCTGTTTGTTTGATTCAGACCTACTCATGACACATGAAGCTGGCGTCACTGTTTCCACTTTCTCATATTTTTCTGTTTCCTTTCTGATATTTGAAACATCTAAAAAGTTTTCTCTTTGCTAGATGACTCTAACAGCAGCATGACAGGGCTGCAGCCTGCTCTACAACTCTTCAGTTCCACTGTGAGGAAAGCATGCTGATTTTTAGAGCATAAAAAAGAACCTGTCAAGGGCCTCCAGAATATAAAAAGGAAACAGAGAACTTAGTATTCGTAAGGCCAAAATCAGCAGAAAAACACAGCTGAAAGAGTCCTCATAGGTATAAATAAATAGTAAGCTATAATGATTTTTATTTTCACTGTGTTTTGCAATTCACCTGTGATTTGTGAGTGTGGAAGTGTTTGGGTCCGTCCTTTGGAAACTTCCCAGAGGCCTTCAGGAAGACATACTGTGATCACGTTTTCCAATCTGTTCTGAATTTCAGATCTTTTCCAAACACCTTCACTGATTACCTTCCCGAGTAAGCCTGCCTTTCAAATTATGACACCTTTTTACTGGCAGAAGCTATGGGTCCTTGGAGAATGAGTGTGCTTGGCAGACAAATCACAGCATTGCCAGGAAAGACAGATAGTCTTCTAACATAACACTGTCAAGTTAGTCTTTTCTCAAGAGAAATTTCCTCCAGCAGCCTAATGGTAAAGGACATTGCTGTTTTATCTGAAAGTTTTACGTTTTCCAAAAGAAGAACAGTAAAATTACAGGAAATACGAAACAATTTGATTAATTGTCAGTGCTTGTGGGTTGTGTCTCATTAGGCAGCTTATGGGTGTGATCTCTACTCTTAACTAATAATGTTCTTATCCACAGTGCTTCTGATTGGTACCCACAGACAGACATTTTTCTTTAAAGTAGTATTTAATGGTATTGCTATAGCAGGGTCATAGGCTATTTAAAGACAAGCTAGAATCAAGCCTTAAAAGACTTAACTGATGAATAAGCAGATCTCCTGCACTGCAAGAACAATAAGCTGTTATAAGCCCTCAGGTCTAAAGTGCATCCTTTCTCCTGAAAACACAGCAGTTGTCTTCACTTCTTCCTAAAATTTACACTTGGTTCTACACATCACCATGTTTTTCTTATTCTATTGACTTGCATATTTTAAGGTAAAGGAAGGCAGTTATGCTGCATTATTTTCTCAAGATATACCAAATTATAATTTAATCGATCTAATGGGTCTTAATTGATCTAATGGATGGGGCTTTGAGCAACCTGTAGCAGGGATGTTGGAACTGGATGATCTTAAAGGTCCTTTCCAACCCAAACCATTCTATGATTCCATGATAATTATAGAATCATTTAGGTTGGAAAAGACCTGTAAGATCATCAAGTCCGACTAGCACTTATGACAACCAAGACTAAACTGTGCTCCTAAGAACCATATCCATGCTGCACAAATACCTCAAGGCATGGAGACTCGACCACTTCCCCTTGGGCAGCCTATTCCAATGCCTGAGCACCCTCTCCATGGAGAAATTCTTCCTGACATCCAACCTAGACCTCTCCTAGCACAACTTGAAGCTCTTTCCTCATATCCTACCACTGTTCACCCAAGAAGAGAAACCGTCATTTCCTTGATGTAATCTGCTTTAAGGTAGTTGTAGAGGGTGATGAAGTTTCCTTCGGCTTCCTCATCTCCACACTAAACAAGCCCACCTTGTGTAGCTGCTTCTCATGTCTCTTGTTTTCTCACATCTTCACAGCAAATCCATACCTTCCTGCTGTAAGGGGACCCAAAACTGAACATAATACTATCAGGACTTTGGTTTCACCAATGCCCCATACAGAGGGACCATCATAAGTAGTAAGCACTACATACTAAGTGGACTGAGAGATGAACAAAGTATCTAAAACCCTGTCTTTTCCTTTCTTTCCTTAGCTTTCATCAATATATGAAATACTTCCCAACTAGACTTTCTAAAACAACCATCACTGAAAATGAAAATAAGGCCTGAGGCAGAACAAGCACAAACATCAGTTACCATGGTCATTTTTTTTTTTTTTTTGATGCTTCTATTATTACTGTCATGTTGTTCCTTGCCTCCCAGGCCAAATAACCCCCTCTGCCCAGTGCTACAATCGTGCCCAAATCATTCAGCTTTTTCCAATAGCTTCATCAGTGGCCAGAAAAAGGTGCTACAAAATGCTGACGCAAGTCTTTATTTCTGCACTTTTCCTCCACCTCACTTTCCCTCACTTGTATATTTTGTTTCCCCATGGGGCTACCGCTCTAACAATCTATTGAAATGTCACTGAAATTTAAACATGATGTCACTGAGGTGTTTCAGCCCCTAGGAGAACATGACGGGGCAGAACAGGAACAGATGGCGTTGCCACGTAGATTTTGCAGAGGGCTTGTGGAGAGAAATAGCAGCACAGTGGGTTAGGCTGCGGCAGCCTAGGAGAGAATTCAAACAGATAAACATCAAATGGACCCATCTGGCCTTGAAGCGGAATCTGTCACTTGAGATTGTTACTATTTAACAGAGACCATGGGGTCTTGGCCATGTTTATTATGCTGTGTAATCCCACCCCAGTTACATTTTTTGTTGTCTATCTAGAGACTGAGAGCTGCTGGAAGCAAGAGCGGGTACAAGAGCTGAAAGATGCTGCTTCTGCCTTTATTGGCAGGGGAATTAATTTCAGCCTGTATATCATCTTGCTGATTAACTGTCTTGGGAGGAAAATTGAAAAGGACTGTACTTAAACTAGATATAATGCCGCCCTGTGATTTCTGGAGTCTTGCTATCTAGCATACCAATGGAAGAAGAAGAGGTAACACACGACCTCTCTTTAAAAAGTCTTTCTCATAGAGATGAAAAGGAAATAATCATATTCATAGGAGTTCTGTTCTCCAGTATTTCTTCACCAAGCAGTGATCCCAAGCCATGTGAGATGTCTGAGGACATTCAAAGGCAGAAACAGCTACAGAATTGGGCAACAATAACAGGGGAGGGGTTGGGGATTTGCCAATTTTCAATTACTAATTCGCTGTGCAATCTTCTGGCTGCGGGCAGGAATGAAGGGCAAAGGAAACTGGGCACTGCTGCAAACGGAGGAGCTATGCCCACTTCGAGTGGTGATGTCTTGGGAATAACAACTGGTGCTGACCTGTTCTCTCTCCCCTCAGTAGAAACTCCTTCCGCCCAATTTTCAAAGAATCATAGAATGGCATGGGTTGAAAAGTACCTTAAAGGTCATCTCATTTCAACCCCCCTGCTATGTGCAGGGTTGCCAACCACCAGACCAGGCTACCCAGAGCCACATCCAGTCTTGCCTTGAATGCCTCCAGGGATGGGGCATCCACAACCTCCTTGGGCAACCTGTTCCAGCACATCACCACATTATCCCCAGAATGCTGAATGAAAGCAGTAGGGAACCAGTAGTACAGAGCAGAAACTTTGCTGAAACAGTTATTAGGGACCATCCCAAAAATGGTCAATTTGAACTTTGATTAGAAGCAGGAATTATAAGGAGCACTGATGACTCGGAGTGTCCTCTTTAATCTTTACCTGGGAGTTGTACTTAAAGGGAGCTCAGTAACAGAAGACAGAACAACTTTTTACAAAAAGGTAGATAATGACAAGAGAAGGGGGAGTGGTTTTAAACTAAAAGAGGGGAGATTTAAGTTAGATGTTAGGAGGAAATTTTTCACTCAAGAGGCCGAAGTGAAGCCCTGGTACAGCTGCACAGAGAAGCTGTGGTGCCCCATCCCTGGAGGCATTCAAGGCCAAGCTGGATGGGGCCCTGGGCAGCTGAGCTGCTGGGTGGCAGCCCTGTCCATGCAGGGGGTTGGAACTTGGATGACCTCTTCCAACCTAAACCACTCTATGATTCTGACGAAAAGTTTCCTTGGGAAAGAGGTGGAAAGACTGAAAGTTTTTGTGGGCGATGACATTCTGTAATAATGGAGCTGTGGGAGGGTGGGACCAATTACTGAGAAGAAAAAATACCTTCTCTCTTTGTCTTCGGGATAGTTTATTCTTCATTCCTTCCATTCAACAATCACAAATCAAGAACCTTATTTATCTCTTACACTCAGTAAGAAAAAAAGTGGAAGGTTCTTTACTTTGTTTTTATTCAAATATATTAAATGCCAAGCTTGAAAAACACAGAAGAGACTGCAGCTTCAAGTGGAAATGTGATTATATATAGTTATATATAATATATATATAATAGTAAAATCATTAGTCTTTAAAAAGGTTAAAGTATTAAAATTGCCCAAATCAAAAGATCACCATCAGAAGTGTGATTGAACTTTTTTTGTTGTTGTTTCTGAAAATGAAAACCTGAGATTTAAATTTTTCATCTTTCTTTGCAAAAGAGTAGAAGTTCACAAGAATGCAGAATTTATTTCTTATTAAATACCATTGTTAATTTATGAATCCTACATATATATTTTTCTTTAATATTCACACAGACTTGCAAATAAAGGGATTTTCTTCTACCATAAATGTGTTAAGGCATTTCACTTGCACTGCTTTCTTTTTTCATCCACTACAAAAACAGCAGTTTAATTTCCATATCTTGCAAACCACTGAAAGTTTTAGGAAAGTCTAATTAGCAAAGGATACCAGAGAGAAAACGTATATCAAATGGATGTCAATTCTTATTTATTTACCTTAAGGTAAGTCATTGCTACACACTGAAATCAGCATGAATCAAGTTACACCTACAGATGACCAGCAGGAATTAACTGTATTTTCAGATTGTGCAATAACGCTTGGTAGAACATGTGATAGAGAGGAAAAGATGGATAGCAACCCCTCACATCACTTATAAGGGATGCTCCAACCCTCATATGCCTTCATGCTCCCAAAGGTTCCCAGTGGCCCAAGGTGTTCAGTGCATTCAAAGACATGATGCAGGTACTCACCCTACTACCACAATTATAAAATCTAGTAAATTCCAGCCATTGCGGAGGTAAGCGTTGGGATGAAAGAGAAGTCCATATGCTATTACTTTTAAAAATGCTTCCACTGTAAAAATTATGAGAAAGAGATACTCCACTCGTTCCTGGAGAGAAAAAAAGAACAAGAAAGACAATGGTTAGCATGAGTGACAAACACTGGACAAGGACAGTTTTCTGCCGTCACATTCCGCCTACACGGCCTCCAGCTCACTACTCATCACTTGGGTGCATATAACATCTGTGACTTGCCAGAGGGCTTCCCTCCTCAGACTTGCATATTTTGCAGCCAATCTGACAGGACAATGGCAGCAAATTTTGGTTAGGCATTTGCTGCCTTTGCCATAGTAAGGACTGACCACTGCATAAGTGTGTGCACAAGAGGAGGGCAGAGGGTCCACAAGCATGTGCCAGCACCAGCTCTCTGTAGGAAACACTGCCAAGTGCTGTCACCCCTCTGAATGAACTGTATCCAGGTCTTTTCTACCTCTGGAAAGAAGGCGTTGCTGGATGCAGTGCTGCAGAGAAGGACAAGGAGAAATTCACTGATGAGTGTTTTGCACAATGTCTTTTTTGGGATTTCTTTTTTCTCTTGCTAGGAATAGGTAAGCTACTGGTTTGTCCCCAGTTTCTGATTTTTGGATCAGGCTGACTAAGACATGAAGCATTTAGTTATTCCATCAGAAATGTACATGTCCTTGTGAAATGAGGGCTGAAATTTAAGCACATTCCAAACAAAGTCACTTCTAGTGACAGTACAGTCCTATTCAGACAATCAAGCAGCCTTCAGGAGACAGCACACAGGCTCTCTGTCCTTCATCTCTGGGTTTTCAGCCCCGGAGGGAAATAACAATAGTAGTTTTGCAGAAGTAGTGGGGACCTCCATCTAAGTAGGAAGGAAACGGCAGCATTAGCTAATCACTACAGAAGTGCTGTGTGGCAAGCTGGGTTGGAAATAAGTACATGAAAACAAGATGACAGCAAAGGGAGACTAGGCCCCTTTTGAGTTTAAGCTGCCAAGTCAGTTATTAAGAGTATTTCTCATTCAAGAAATAAAAATCTCAAATAGAAATTAAAACAGCCCAGATAGTCTTGATCATATCCTGTAGGATATGCAGCAAGACAATCAGGCAGCTCAGTGCTTTGTCTTTACAGTTCCAAACTGCAGTTGCCCTGCTCCTCTGTCTTGTGGTGCTGATAAATGCATGTATGACAATTTCATATGACATAAAAACATAAAATGTGTGAGTTTACATAAGATCACTTCATCATTTGACTCAGTTGCCCATTTGAACTTCCTCCATTCAGATTCAGGTAATTAATAGCAATTCACTAGCAACTCATTAATCAAAAAATGTGATACTCGTCCATTTCCATGTTTATATTAGCATTCTTATTTTATAAGCCTGAGAAAGTCCATCTGATGGTAGCAGGTACATGCTTGCACTTTAAAATATCGATCTCTCCTCTCCTATAATGATACCACAACACTTGCAGTAGTGCCTGGAATTTACTACAAAGAGCACCTAAAAAAGTATTGTTCTGTATTTATCTGATCCAGTAGTAAAGCTTTTGAACATGCCCACAATACAGAATTTGCTCAACATTGTTCCAGACAGGCACAGATGAGGACACCAAGAATTTTTCTCCCACTGAACTCAGAGAAGAATGCAGCAGCTTACAGCACCAGTGACTACTGCATTAATGAATCTCACTCCCTGTTCCATCCAAAGGGCTTCCTACAGTTGTGGGCAAGTTCTTCTTCCCCTCAAAAAAGACCACAGCAGCTCCAAGCCCACTCTCTCATTCAGACTGCCCTTGAGATTGCTGTTTGTACTCAATTCATTCTGCTCTGTAAGCAGAGAAAATGGCTCATGGAGAAACATGGGTTCCCCAAACAGCCTTCTCCTACAACGTCTCTTGGCAGTCAAAGGGATTTTGACTGCCTCATTCTCTTGGTTACCAGCTCCAGGTACAACTTGAACCTGACTGGCTAAACAAATGAAGGGGAAGGTCTGAGGCTGACCTCGTGCTCAGTGATTTATCTCTAAACATTGCCCTTGACCTCAAGAAACACTGGGACAAATGCTGCTGTGTCTGGCTCTGTGCTCTCTGTGGCAGCAGTGCTCTGCTGTACTGCTCTGCCCAGCCAGAAGAGCCTTTCCACTCCATGAATTTCATTGAAATACCTATATTATACAACCAAAAGACCAAGAAGGCAAATACTTGAGAAAATTCTGGAAAAAAACTTTATCATTATTTAGTACTGCACACAGCAGCCAGTTTTTCAGCAGCTAACAGGTTCCACTGAGTTGGTTTAGGAGCCTCATACCACACTGTCTCTGAAGATGTCTGTGGGATGATTGACTCCTGCTTTGTTGAACCACATCACTGAGGTAATAATATGCCAAAATCCTACATGCACATGCGTATATATATGCACGTATGCATATAAGCTACAGGTGGTTTGAATAAACTCTTTACAATGCCTGGGTTATGATGGAAAGCTTCAAAAAAAGCAAAATTATATAAAAGCCTCTGAAATGAACATAAGATACAGAATACTGAGCAGAGGAGTGAGACTTTATGATCCTCTGCACTTAAATTAATGATTTCAGGACTGAAGGAAAAATACTGCCCAACTTACACAGTGCAGCTACTCCAAGGCCATTTCAGGGAGCTACTCACACTCAGAATCAAGAAGTATTTGAAGAGCCTACTAATTAATTTGTGTTCCCTTTCTGCTGTACACCATAAAACTGAAGAGCTGTTATGAACACAGCAAAGCCCAGCAGTGAGGAGACAGAAGCAGACTTCCAGGGACCTGGGTGCAGTCCCACTCAGTGCCCCCTGCCAGGGGAGCTCAGACATGACTCAGCCACCTGCTACCTTGGTTGGACATGAGAGGAACACCCAGTGCACTTGGCAGGCCCAGGACCATTAACTTGCCTCTGCTAAATGGGCAGCCGTGCCGCTGCTGGCTGCTCACTCCAAACTCTGCTCCCAGGAATTAGGAAGATTGGGCCCCAGTATTTCAGGCTCCTGAGGGGCATAACACCATAAAGTATCCAGAAACCCTGCTCCTCTGAGAAGGCAGTTTTGTGCCATGTCAAAAGAATCCCAGAATCGTTTGAGTTGAAAGAGACCCTTACAGGCCATCTGGTCCAAGCCCCTGCAGTGAACAGGGACACTCACAGGTAGATCAGGTTGTTCAGAGCCCCATCTAGCCTGATCTTGAGCATCTCCAGGGACTGCTGGTGCTGCCTGCAACATCCTTAGAGGGAAAGGAGGTACCACGGCACCGTCCCTTAAAAGCACATACTCAAACCACAGCATCAAAAGACAGCAAACATTCTGGAGCTGAAAGAAAGAGGGCATGGTATTTTTTCAGCTGTGTCTTAGGAATGGGAACCGTGCTGATGAGGTTTAGATTCAATAAGGATGTTGCAGGTTGCAGAATTACAAAGCAGGAGCTTCCTGTTTAAATAGTATTGATAAAAATGTTTCAAATGAAGAAAAAAAAAAAAACCAAACACCTAAGACAAACTACCAAACAGAAAAGCAAAATGAGTGGAGAAAGAGGACTGATAAAAGTTTTCTAAAATTGATCAGTGCCTGGAGAACACACATGGCTCTACCACTGTTCTCATTTGTTTTATTACAGATATAGGACATAAGCATCAGCTGCCCTGGCTGACAGACCAGCCAGCACCAGCACTGCCAAGAAACAAACTGTACATCATCTCATCCTTAAAGAAACAAACAGTAACTTGCTGCTGAGCCTCTAAGATGTATTTCCAAAAGAAGATTACTATATTAAGTACAAAGCCCCTCTAATCCCATGTGCTTTCTGAAGACGTCATAGATTTGTTTTTGTTTTTAATTTTTAAACGGTACCTAATGGCAGCCTGAGTTCACAGGCGGAGTCTGAAAACAGGAAATCCCAGCACAGCACTGTAGAGTGCCTTGGGGTTTTTCTCCTGCCATGAGAGGAGCAAGCAGACCAATGCTGCTCCTGGGGACCCAGTCATCAGAATGACTCTATCTCAGTCCTTAGCTCTTCAAACCCCATCCACCCAGCAGCTCTGTTTGCAATGAGCACATTCTCAGTGCAAGAGTTAGCCAGGGCTCAATCACAGTCAGAGCCTCGCACTTCGTACATCCCAATCTAGAACGTTTACAATCTGAAATTCACTCAGCACAAGTTCTCTCAAATATTGCTCTCTGTCTCTGCTAGAACTCTGCTTATCTTGTAACAAACAATTTCAAAACCTAGATTTTATGTATTTGAAGCAAAGTGCAGCAAGCTCTTCACAGATAGGACCCATCTAAAGCTGCCTGTGCGATCTTAGACCAAGTTACGTCAGTGTCTGCACTACTATTCCCTAGTGCTTCCCTAACATAACGGAATACAGTTCTTCAGTAATGCAAATATTCAGTTATCCAAGGAAAACAATGATATTTTAAGGGCCTCTGTCATATAGGATGTTTTCTCATTAATTGTACAAATAGGCTCTGAGAGATACAAGACAGGGTGGGAACACTCAGACTTTTTCCGAGTAGGGAAAACTATATTTTGCTGATGGGAAGCAAGGAAACCGACTTGCAGAGCTGGGAAAACAGCCCTAATACTTTGTGCAAGAGATTTCTTTTTTTTTTTTTTTTTGGATTACAAGTTACCATCACATCTAAGATACAGATATCCCTGCTCTGTGAGTATGCTGACCTGAATGCTACCGTTTGCTTAATAACTTCAACTTTCACTGTGAAAGAGCCACATGTGTGCATTTATACATAAGATCAAGTCAATAAAGCAGATGTTGAGACAGGTTTGTTAATACTGAGATACTTCTGAGTGTATTTGGTTACTTAGGAGATGTTTCCAGCTAAGTATGCATGAAAATAGTACACAAATACATCAGGGAATAAAACCTATAAGTGCTTGGAATTTTTTGAGTTATGAAAATGACTGCCACTGCAGAAAACACTGACCATTTCCTTTTTTTTTTTTTTTTTTTTAAAATAAAAATAAAGGAACAATTAGATAGCATATGGTTGAACATAACCTAATCTGCTGCTAATACTGGACCTAAAACACACTGTCCTTTGTCCTTTCTACCAGTTTCTCCAAAAGAATATTCCCCCTCAAATCAAGAAAAAGTTATTTACCTGACAATGATAAAATAAGACCACAGAAGGAAGTGGATGGCTGGTATTTAACTAAACATAACCCCTTGCGCTAGTAAACAGAAGTCAGAACAATATCTGAAAGCTTAGATTTCCAATTATGATCTGCACTGCCTCTACTCCAACCAAATACTATGTCTTTATCTCCATCTTTTCTGTGGGCAAAGTTAAATACACACCTAGTACCACAGAAGTACCACCTTCAAGTAACACTTGTGAATGGGGAATACTGCCATGTGCTGCAATTTTAAAGATGCACAGCATTAGAAGAATAAACCAGATAAATATAGAATTCTTGCAAATCTGAAATGAGCCACTATAAAACAGGAATGTAGCACAAGCCAGGCTTTGGTGCTTGATAATTTATAACATGCCCACAATGCACTTCAAAGTACTTCCATGGAAGTAAATGGAAAGGAGAACATTAATAGTTTTGAACAATCGCAGACACGATATATATGCACAGTCTCCAAGCGCTTCTTGGCAAATTAACAAATACTTCATGCCTGGTTCTCTTGCAGGATCTAGTCTAAGCTCTGTATTTATTTATTTTGTTGCACTTTGTCCAGAAGCAAATTGAAATTATATATGGTTTCAGTAGACTTCTATTTTTTGTCAGCATCCAATTGTAGTAGAAAACCAAGGTAAAAGGGGGGCACAATTCCCTCTGCTAGTCACCTTATAACAAATAAATGAATAAATTACATTATTCTATAAGGAAAAATGAAATTATTGGAAAACTTACATTTTAAAAGAGGTTAACGTATGTCAACACTATTTGGCACATAATAGGAGGAGTGAGATTTTGAAACCTTTACACTGAAGATTCCAAGCAACTTGATTAATTATAGAAACAGTTCTGCTTCGAGCAGGAATTTGGACAAGACAACCTACCAAAGTTCTTTTCAACCTATACTTTTCTAAGAATCTCTTTGCTTATTTCATCATTCTAAATATCTAGTCCTCAGAATAACCGAGCAATCCATCACACATCAATACTTATCAGTTGGGTGCCTCATTGCCTATCATAGAGATGGTCAAGCACTTGCCTTAATTATGCATTCAATTAAACTTCAAATTTGGCCTCTGGTGCTGATTAGATAACGTCTAACCAATATAAGATTTTTCTTCATAGTCTTTAGCTAGCAGTACTAGAAACCTCTTGAGTTTTCTTGCTCAAGATGCCTTCTTTTTTAGACCGAAAAAGAATAATAGAATTCTGTCCATATATGAATCTAAGTCAGAGAAATATTCACCTTATAGACTTTGTTTTCCTCTGTTGGGACGAAGAACTGAAGCTATGCAATGTAGAAACACTCTAGCCTGAGTGGCTGTGAAGAAGCAAAGAAATTCATGTCCTAGTTCTTTTTGTTTTGGTCCACTACTCTGATTGAATTGAAATGAACTGTCACTTTATATTCAGATCAGTCCAATAGGAGATTACCCTTCCAGAGGGAAGTAACATTATGGAAGGCAGCATAAGGCTTATGACTCATTTAGGATCTCTGGATAGGAATTAAAAGCTGGCTAGGTGTTGCGCTGTTACCATGCATAGGAATGAAATTCAACCTTAGAAAAGTTTTTACTAGTTTCTCTTCTGCAATTTCAGAGACAGTCTGGTACCTTTTCCAAGGTTAAAAAAGCCATTTGAAACACCACAGTCAATTGTCCGTCTACCAACCACTGATTAAGGACAGAGTACCAGGGGCATCCATTTAAATCAGAGCAGTTTCAGCATGACAGCTACATCTAATAGATCATCATAAGGCGTATCATGTCTCATTCAACTCCCAGAATGGCTCAGATAAGTTACACATTGGCTGATCTCTATGCTTAGGTGTTTGCATTTGCTCATCTGTGCAATGAGATATCCATGTCTACCAACCATAAAACATCTCAGTGTTTTATTTCATTTTAAATTAAAATTTTAAAAAATGTTATTAGTTTTTGGTTTTGTTTTGTTTTTAAACACAGTCCCTTCAAGTCAAACCTTTCCATGCTCAAAATCATGTTGTAGTTAAATATTGAATTTCGGACTCTGTTGGCAAGCAGAACGGTACATAGCCCATTTCGGGGGAATTCTATAAAAAAAATCAGTGTAAACAATATTGGCTCATTAGGACAATTTCTAAAAGGCCTTCACTGCACAGGATACACAATCACACTTGCCTTTGGAAATTGGATACAGAATCTCAGCTATGGCTGTTCTAATGATCTTATTGCTTTGCGCCATATATACGCTAGTTCCTGAAGTGACTGGTCTGGAGTTCTCAATATATATTTATTATCTGATCATTGTTTTTCAATGAGTTTCTAAACTTCATAGTAGTAATACAAATGCTTAACAAAGGTGAATTCCTGTCCTCAAGATGTATTAATTTTAAGTTAACCACATGATTTCAGGGAGACTAATGATTTTTTAAAAATGTCTGGAATCAACATTATCACAACTACAGTCTGTCTACCTTGTAAGTTTAAGCTGTCGTTACGTACAGTGTTATGCTGAGGAACCTTCATCTTTCATATAATCATTCAGGTTGGAAAATACCTTCAGGATCACCAAGTCCAATCACCCAATCCAACCATCAAACCATGTGCCTTAGTGGCACTTAGAAAAGATGACTGATGGTGGCATTAAGACCTCACCAAAAATTGTGTCCCAAAACAAAGCACTGAATTTCTGATATGACTCAACATGTGGACAGTGAGTTCCTTAGGAAATGTACCCATATTAAGACTTTTTTCATGCAAAGTGTTTTTATAGTCCCCTCACGAACAAGAGGTGTGGAAGAGTTGCATCCCACAACATTAATTTGACAATACATTTTTTCTCATATATATATATATTAATTTCATCTGATTCGATAAGGTTTTGAGTAATTGAAATACATACCAGATTAGACTAATATATAGACTAAACCAGGGATAATTTTACTGCTAATTTTAACATGGAAAATATTGTCCTCTTACTAGGTAAGTCAATAATTGCTTTTAGGCTGACTTTCCTATTTCTCTTTATCCTCTTTATAAATTCTCAGGAAATCTTCCCTAAATTGCCTTTCATGGGGAACCCTGAGTGGACAGACCAACCAGCAGTGTCCCTCATGCTGACCCTCGCCATGTGGCACACTTCCAGGAGAGGACAGGGCTAGCTGGGGATGGATGAGCACAACCACAAAAAGAAGCATTTGGGCAGCTAACTTGGGATGAAAAGTCAGCAAACACGAAACAATAGCCACATCCAGCACAATTTAGACTCACTCTGAGTTACCCTCAACTACTGTAGGGCCAGACTAAGAATTGGAGAGACACAAGGGATCCCCTGCAGAAATCCTCCCCCAAGTCTTTGTTTGAATGCACCACCGAGCAGGGACTTTTCTCTGACCACCCAGAAGAGCTCAAATCCCACTTTTAAAACATTTCTGTCAAATGCATTTTAATCCAATCACTCTGGTGCATTTTATGATTCTCTAATCTATGTTTTTAATCTACAGCAACTCTTTCATAATTGTTTGTGCAGCGCAGTGATGCCTGACAGAGAATGCTTTATAAATAAATTGAATTTATGACTATTATAATCTCTCCCTGTTGAAATTTCTGAGCAAATAGATGGGTCCCACAGTTCAGTTTTTCATGTTCTAGGGCTGGGGTCTCTCTATGCTCATTCATACAAACACAATACACACACAAAAAAGAAAGAGAAAGAGAGAGATGTTGAACGTGTATGTGTGTGACCTTTTCTTTCCATGAGTAACTTAAAGGCATATTTAACATTCTGTTCACACTGCT
This sequence comes from Tympanuchus pallidicinctus, assembly GCF_026119805.1. Lineage (NCBI taxonomy): Eukaryota > Metazoa > Chordata > Aves > Galliformes > Phasianidae > Tympanuchus > Tympanuchus pallidicinctus. The sequence continues at coordinate 3,218,527 of NW_026294802.1, forward strand.
CATGGCAGACAGGAAAAACACAGCTGAAGGGAATGAAAAATGAAAAGACCTTGCAGCTTCTCCATCTCAGCCTCTGTCTCTTTTCTGTGGGGCAAAGGATTCAAGGTTTTGTTTGCTACCCCTGAGTAAGTTTCTGTTCATTTGCTTGCTGCTTGAATGGACAGGGCACACGAAATGAGGCAGCTATATGGACCTTTGACAACCAGCACATAAAATTCATTTTATTTCCTTAATGGAAGTCTGATTGGTAATTAAAAACATGACTGTGACCTGTGCAGTACTCAGAGAATAAAAATGAGCTTCATTTTAGAACAAACTCAGAAGCTGCAGCTTCGTATAGTAGCTAGATTTCTACTGGGCACAGAGAATGGAAAGAAATGCTTCAGTTTTAAATAGTTTTTGCTAAGTTAGATTTACTAAAATACCCAACCAATTGATATTCTTTTCCAGTTTTTCTATTCCTTGGTTTAGCTGCCACCAACCACCCTGCCTACCCTCAACAAAAAGGCTGCAGGTGTTGAGACCCAAGAACTGGAAGCTGGAAGCCAGAATTCAGACTCCTCCTGTCAGACGGTGGTACTTATTTTCATTTCTTCTAAGATAAGCATTTATTTAATCCCCATCTGTGCACATTTGCAGGGGTAAAAGGGAACACTAATAACCTTGCCAAGCAATGGCACCTTTCATCCATTAGGCTGGGATTGAGCATCAGGTTGGTGCAACCTCAGCCTGCAGAGGAGGAAGGACACTGGATCACCCTGCCAGAGTCTGCAGCAGCTTGGGTGGGTGCAGATTAATGCAAGCTCATGTCGTAACAAAATATTTGGATTTGTTTCAAGAAACCCAAACACAGGGATCTGGGAATGTTAAATCATTTTTGTCCAGTAAAAGTCTTTAAGCATAAGGCTCTGCTATTTCTGTGCTAAAACTCTCTGAGAACTTTCCCTCAGGGAAGGAAGAGAAAGGGAATACAGTCTACAGAATATTTCAACTTTTCAATTTCACATTCATCAAAAGCAAATTTTGAAATATTGGAATTTCCCGGAGCCTGGCTGGAAAACCAGCAGGATGGAAAATGGGAAGAAAAGAAACATCTTTGAAATAGGTTAATTCGTACTGATACATTTAGTACATTAAAAACATAGGAAAATATTTTTTAATGAAGTTCAGGCATTAATAAGGAATGAACATTGCACTGATACCCTTTTGTGAGTTAAAAGCCTGAAAAGAATTCTAGTGAACTGCTAATTTCCATGCCAGAGCAGAGGAGAGGCAAGCAACACCTATGTTTTCTCACTTTGATAAAGTCTTACAGCAATATTTACTCTCATGTAGATAAACTTAAAATAAAAATTAGGAAAAATATTACACTCTGGACAGGGAAAGGTCACAAATGTTATTAATATCCTATAACGCTCTTTAATTAAACTCAGCTTGATTAGCCTCTGGCTAGTTTACAGTCATCTCTTCCTCCATTCCCTGGCTCCAGGGGTGGCTTTATTCCCTTGCAAGCAATGCAGGCTGCATGATGTCTGTCTAAAGGAAAAAGTCAGCTGAAAAATCCCAAATCCTACCTCTAACTTAAAATTCCCCTTCTTCAGTTACAGACAAATCCTTCTTACACCCATTGTTCTGGAGGCCACTCCTGTTGAAATGATGTCAAAGAACTCAGCCAGGTTTCCCCTACGTCACACAGACTACCGCTCTGGGCTGGCAAACATTTTGCACCAAACAGACTTGGATTTCAAAGATTTTGTGTTCACTTGATGCAAATGTTACACACACTGTGTTTTCACTTACTCTGTTCCCAAGACTCTCTCTCTCTCCAATCACCCTCAGGGTTTAAACAAACAGTTTTCATATTGATCAGCTTGAAAATTATTTTTAATGCTATTAATGTTAGGCTGCTGTCCTGGATGCGTCCCAAGTTTTTCATCCTTACTAGTTGTTCTGACTGATCTGTAATAAACTGAAACCATCACTTTCGCCTTGCTGCTGGCCAAGTCCCAGCTCACACTACTGAAATAAAAGAGTTGATGCCTGCACTTGAACTCATTTTGGTGGTGTTTAAGTGTCTTCTCGTGCTCTGTACATACTCCTCATAGCCTTGCAGACTCTGCACAGTCTCATCCCATGACATTTTTTGGCATTTTTACCCGTTCATTCTCCCACTCTGCTTTTTGTACATTTTAGGTCATGCATATTAAAATTGGGCTCATTGCCCACAGTGCAAGAACAGCAGGAGCTGGATGAATTCCTGGATGCTGTTTTAAGACAATTATTCTCTTATCGTGTTGTTCTCACCCAGTCATACATATAACGATTACCACATTTAACTAACAACTAGCACTTCAAATTCAGAAAAATCCAATCAGACTACACACTTGATATTGAGTCACAGAATCACAGAATGGCCAGGGTTGGAAGGGACCTCAAGGATCATGAATCTCCAACCTCCATGCCACAGGTACGGCCACAATTTCCCCATTTAATACATAGATCAGGTTTTCCAGGACCCCATCCAACCTGGCCTTGAACACCTCCAGGGACGGGGCATCCACAATCTCTCTGGGCAGCTTGTTAAAGCACTTCACCACTCTTATAGTAAAGAACTGCCCTGTGATATCCAACCTAAATCTTCCCTCCTTCAACTTAAAACCATTTCCCCTCATTATCTACCCTTTCTATGAGTTGATTCCCCTCTGTTTGTAGGCTCCCTTTAGGTACTGAAAGGCTGCAATGAGGTCACCCCACAGCCTTCTCTTCTGTAGGCTGAACAAGCCCAGCTCCCTCAGCCTGTCTTTGTATGGGAGATGCTCCAGCCCTCTGATGATCTTTGTGGCTCTCCTCTGCACACTCTTCAACAGCTCCCTGTCTTTCTTGTACTGGGGGCCCCAGACCTGGACACAGTTTTCCAGACCGAAAAAAGTAATACCTTAAAAGGAGCCATATGACAGGGCAGGCAAAGTTTTTAAGATACACTGTATAACAAACTTAACTTCAGTTTTCAAAAACAAGTAGAGGCAAAAATGCAGATTTTGCAAACACTTAAGAAATCTGTCATGGGACACTTTTTAAATGAAGTCCTTATTTGGATAAAATTTCCACCAACTTCTAAAAAGTCTGCATGAACAGGAGCTGAATAAAAGCTGAATAAGTACAGTAGATTTTGGTCTGATAATACCAGAAATATTCTCCGTTAGGGACAGTACGTAGAATTGCATAGACTTTAAGGATTTAAATGTTTTCTTTCATTTGTCTACAAACTGTACTAATGTTTGGGAAGCCTATGGTGGAACTGATAAAAAACTAAAATTAAATGGTATAAAAGGTTTATCCATAGAATAGCAAAAAGAGTGTGAAAAAGAACAAATGCATAAATGGTGAAAAAATTTTAGATACAACTCTTTCATTCTGTGTTAACTAGAAGTTTACGATACCAGCAGTAACACATCAATGGGAGAAGAAAAAGTTCTATAGGTATCACTGCCCTGCTCATAGTTTCTTGTGATCCCTTTAAAGGCTGTGGGAACAACCTCAAAAAGGCTTTTTTTGTTGTCTGTTGGTTGGTTTTTTTTTTTTTTTTTTTTATGGAATATTTTGCTAATGGAAAGAACAGTGTGATTAAATTTTACAAATATTTTTATTTTGCTAAAACATCTCTGTTTCCATCAAGCAATCTAAATTTATATTTCCAGGTCCATTTTTTTCCTGTCATTATCATTCCATCCTTATAGGACCATCAGGCTTCACAAGGATAAGGAAAAATTTTAGTAAGATAATGTGTCCCAAGGACTTGCCCCAAATGGCTGAGGCTGACTCCAATAGCTCCATTCCACAACTCATCTTCCAGGCACAACATCACTTGCACATACTCTGTTCCACTTTCCCACACTGCCGCACTTCACATAATTTCTAATTCTATTCATGATAGAACAAAATAAGCAAGTAGGACTATGAATCCAATGATCTTTGGCAAAGGGGCCATAAAACAATAATTGGAGAGAATTTTAAAATTTTAATTAGCTTTCATCCCTTTTGTGAAAGGTTCAATTACCAAGAACTAATGCTATTAGATTCACTGTACTATTCTGTGTTGGGTTGTTAACACGGAAAGAGGAAATGACAATGAAATCTCTTGTATAACTTGACAGATGTGAAAACCAGTAGGGCTAAATCATCCCACAAGTCTTCCAGAATGGATTGAAAGGATGAGATCACCGGGAATAAGTTTGCCTCATCACCTTAGTGATTTAGACCTTCAGAGAAGACTCCAGAGTCTATGACTATGACTCAAAGTCACGGTATTGCAACACGCACACACACAAAAGCAAATATGCTGGGATGTGTAAACAAACGCACAAACCACAAGATGCAAGAAAAAAAATCAATCCGTTATACTCAGCAGGAGTGAAAGTTCTGCTGGAAGTCTGTGAATGAAGGAATATAGGGATGGACTAGAGAGGTCCAGGGGAGAAAAATGAGGACCTTCTGAAGCACAGAAAAGTGACCTGAGAGAAAAGACTGCTGTGATGCTGTTCACTGTAGAAAAGGAAAGACAAAACAAAGCTATAAATTGCTGCAGAGATGTGATGAAAACCTGCTTCCCTGCATTCATTTTGAATATAGCAGGAATTAATGGCTTTACTGGAACAAGGAAAATTTAGGATGGACAACGTATAGAAGATCCTTGGGATGCCAGTATTGGTGACTGGATTGATCCAGACTAATAGCCTAGGAATTCACAGAGTTTAAATCACTGGAAAATAAACCCTCCTTTAGTGCAGAAGATGCAGTAAATGACCTCTCAAAGCATCTTCTAGACCTAAATGTTGTAGTGCTAAGGCTCCAGCAGACCAAACACTCAGCCAGATTCTGCTCATCAGAGAGACAGCTGTCTATTGGTTTTAGACGGAAAGACACCAGGGGACAGTCCTGTATTCATGAGTGAGTACCCTTTCAAAATGTCTTTGACACTTTTGCAGCTAAGCAGATTTATTCAAGAAATCTGTTACTCATTTGGGATTTCAAGGAACAACTCCGCGTGTCATCATTTGAAGAAGGGGCCCAATAGCTCTCTTGGGGGAAAGAGAATTCAGGCTTCACCCCAGAGCTGATCAGTTTAGAAATGCTATTGCCATCACACTGGAATGGAGCATGCTTTTCTGTCCGTATGGTGTAATTTCAAAGTTTTCAAAGATTACATTCTAGAGGCCAATTTAACCTGGAGGGATTTTCCCTGCTCAAGAAGACACTCAGGCATTGTTGTTCTGCCTGACTTTCATCTGGCCGGCTCAGTTTCTATTCCTCAGTCAATCTGACTACGAAGGGCTTTTGGGAACACGACCTCGTGAATGTTTCAGTTTTCTTTTGATTTCTTTTGTTTTGGGTCCAAAGTCCACAGAGCTCCTGTAACAGAAATATACAAGCTCTGCTGAACGTACTTTTAATCAGTCTTGTGCTCAGAGAAATTTGGAGACTAGTGGATTGTTGAACTTACACCTCTGGAGTAATATTGGACTTCCCTTGTTACAAGCAGCAGAGGAAGAGTCAGCATTTGTTGAGAATTTGGCTTAGGCCACTCAATCTACCAATTCCCGTCACAGATCAGAGAAGCCTTCAAAGCAGCAACACTACTGGCTTGAGTAAACAGAATTTCCTTCATCCAAGAGTAGTACTGAACTTCACAGACAGTAACGAATGAATTAAAATGTGAATCATACCACATGGGCAAAAGAGAAACTGCCTCCAGTTCGTAACTGGGAAAACTGAGAAATGCATAGGATAAATACATTTGAAGATCTGAGATCTTCCAGTTTTTAAGTGCCCATTTTAGGATGATAATAGCCTGATTTTTTTTATTTCTTTTCAGAGACACCAAGTGTTTTGTAGTCTAATTGGAGAAAAGATGCCTCAAGGGATAAGAGCTTGGCACACTGGCTTGTCTGCTTAACCATCTAATGAGCTAATAACAGTCTAGAGAAGATGAACTTCTGACAAGCATAAAAGGACTTTGTCTAAATGTTTATAAATCTTTGATTAATTCATCATGGATGAAAAATGAGACGCTGCTGCCTTTCACCCTTTTTGTCAGTCATGGTTGCTGCCACCCCATATCTTCCCTCCCGTTTCTACCATCTGTATATATTCTCTTATATTTTTGTTGCTGTTATTGTTTGTGTTCCACTTTCCTTCTCCCTGTATACAAATCAAATACTTCTGGAGATTCAGATGAAACTGCAGTCACAATCTCTTAAAAACTGAAGGATGGATCTGAAAACTGGACCTACTTGACTGCCTGCTGCCTTTTGACAAAATCAGGAGTGGGGTGGTGGGATCCTGTGGTGATCGTTTGCTATTTTACACAGTAGATGAGGTGTACATAACCAGGCAGTGTTTGCGAGATGCCAAAGAAACTTCATTAAGATTATTTTTTGGGTCACTTCTCTAAACTATTCAGATATAGACTGCTAATAGCAACAAACATTTTTAGTGACATTTGCATTGTATCAAGAAAGAATACCAAGATACTGCAAAAGCAACTACAGTTTCAATGCGGATGAGAAGCATCATCATGGTCTCTCAACTAGCAAATCACATATGACCAAGGATTGTCAAAAACAGTCTAGCAGCCTTTTGTTGCCACACTCATTAAAATCAGGGAACATACGACATGATAGATTCAGAAGGGAAATCAACTTTTTACACAGGTAGATAGTGATAGAAGTGGTATTTAATTAAAGAAGGGAAGATTTAGTCTAGATTTCAGGGGGAACTCTTTCACTCTTTCACAGGTGGTGGGACACTGGCACAACTGCCCAGATAAACTGTGAGAGCCCACCTTTGGAAACATTCAAGGCCAGGTTGGATGGTGCCATGGGCAGCCTGAGCTGCGGGGCGACAGCCCTGACCATGGCAAGGGGTTGGAACTAGATGATTTTTGGGGTCCCTTCCAACGCAAGCCATGCTATGATTCTTTGCTATGATTACTTTGTACTGCAGTCTGTAAGTAGTTTCATTTACTAAAAACCTCCTATGCTCTTTATCTCATGATCAAATGCTAGGTGAGGTGCAGAAGGTGGAGAAACATCCCTTTTACCCTCTGCACAGGAGAGCTCCATTGCTCCACTGACAAGCCTTGGCTGGGGCCAATTACAAGTTTCCCAGGGAGCTCAGAGCTAAATCCTGTGTCAATCTGCCATTCCTCTCACCTGTTGCTATATGGGATTTGTTTTGAGAGAAAAATCTCCCTTGAAAAATTATAATTCAGTTTGACTGTAACTGTACCTGTCTAGGATTGCCACAAAGTGTTCTTCAAAAGGATGAACAAAAAAAAAAAAAAACAATTAAAAGAAGGCTTACACCTTTAGATCTGTATAGGGAAACAGGGACAGCTCGCTGTGCTAAGGCCATGGCACTTTTTAATATTTTTTTTATTTTTTAAGTAATCAGAAGAATTCATGCTGTGTGTGGATGAGTGAGAATGGGGACCTGAGATCAGAGCGTGAGCAAGTCACAAACAGGAGGGGGTACTATTGACTTTCTGCTGGCAGAGCTTTCTTCCCTAGCACAGTCTCATCAAAACACTTGGAGACGCGTCCCAGCAAGCCTCAGGTGGGGCTGGTACTGTGTCTGCACCATGCACATAAAGCCAGCCTGCACCAGGAAGGACATGGGGCCTGGGCAGCTGGCGGTGGTCCCACACCTCACCCTGCTGCTGCTTAGTGCTCTTCCCAGGAAGCCTCACAGCCTCCAAAAGTAATCTTTATGGGGCTGTGCTTTAATGGCAGTCATTTCTGAGAGGAATGCTGCAGTTTTAGCAGTTATCCTTAACTGTTTAGGAATATGCTGGTGTTCAGGAAAATAAGCCTATGAATAAAAGGTACTATCAATTTCTGACATTCACTGTCAGCCCAGCTATAAAGGAGAAAAAAAACAGAAGTGCACTGTCACACACAAATCTATGCACACCAATACACTTTAATGGATACTTTTTTTCCCCTCTTAAAGATTTTTCACCTCAGAGCAAGACTTAAGAACGTATGACACTCTCAGCACTCCTCTGAGTTGAAGCCCCAAGCTCCCCTTGGAAAATTTCCTTTCAGAACAGTTGAATAAGACCCTGATGTGAAAATCTCATGGCTTTTTCCTAATCAGTTAGAAGTGTCACACGCTCTATTTTGATTAGTTCCTCCAAGATAAGCACAGCCTGTTGCTATCAGAGAAATGCTCAGGTCCTGCATGTTTTGACTGGAGAGGCTTTCTTTCTTTTGTACCCCAAGTACTTCAGGGACTTTTCTTCCTTTAAAAGCTGTATCTGCCTGCCCGATATGCTTATGTACCAGCAGAGAGTTGCTTAATCCTTCTGTATGCTCCCCATCATCTTGTCAGGAAGGCAGAGCATTCCCAGACCTTTACATGGAAGTGATGCAAAAATCTACTAGTCCCCTCCTTATAGTATTATCCTTTTTCCTGCTTTCCTCAAATTGGCTGATTGGTAATTAACTGCCATGACATATGAGTCATGCAGGATCTAGGACACAGGAAGTGTTCAGCGTTGCTTAATCGTGTTCTCATATTTAATGTGTTCACTTGTTTATTAGGTAATAGAGCTGTGCATATTTACATTGTGCTATATTAACTGGGGATGTTAATACTAGAAAGGGACAGAGAATGACAAACAAAAATGATACAGATAAATGAGGAGGAAGAAAGAAAAGCGAAAACAAAGCACAATGAGAAACAGACTCCCAGGGCACTGGAAGGAGGACTTTATATCAAGTTATCTGTTGTAGAACTTGTAAGTCTCATCTCTGTTATGTCGCTTCAAGTTCAACTGCACTTCCAGTTTTACCATAAAGATGCCAGCATTTCTACACCTCAAACTTTGCCCAAAAATATGTAGCTTTTGAATGCCTCTACAACTACTTCAGTATACAAGAACAACAGTCTGTGCACCAAATTATAACTTTTGCTGACTGTTGTGAATAGTGTTAGCATCTGTCTCTAATTGCATGAAGAAAGGGACATCCTATAGGAAAGAAATACATACTTTCTCTCTTCTCTCTCTTAGTCCAGCTTATAGCTCTCAGGCAGAACAGCAGACACAGTTTTCACAAGAGCACGCAAGAGAAAGCCAAGATATCTCAAGGTGAAGCAGATGATTCCATTGTATTCAGTGCTGGTGCATGAATGTAGATAAAAACACAGTTTAGCCTGAGGGTTCAGCTTTAAAGAATGCTTAGCTTTTTCATGGGGAAAAAAAAAATCTAAATAAGATTGCTTGGCTGTGAAACTTACTCAGGAGTGACAAAATTACATAAGGAAGATAGGAGAGAAAAAAGCACACCGGCATGTGCTTAGTGCATGCAAGGGTATTTGAACTCAGTATACTTAAAGAAAGTAAGGAACACATGAAAGAAAAAAATGCAATTTGGTTAACTTCTCCTGGAAGTATTCGCCAGCTGAACATGGCTTCAAAAGACCTGAAGGCAGCTAACTACAGGGACTGATTCAAGGCTGATGTATTTCAGAGAGGACAATGGCATTCTGCAGCAGGCAGAGGGCTGATTTTACAGAGACTGTTTGCTGTCTCTACAAATGCTTGATATGGAAACAAGACATCATGGAGGACTGCAGCAAGAGAGCTCCTACAAGCAGAGTTTAATTTGGATACTCTTTTCCAAAAGAATTCTGTGTTATTTCAGATCCTTGTTTGTCTCCCTCATGCTTAATGGTCTTTATATCCTGTAACTTCTCCCATTTTCACCTCCAACTTATGTGCCATTGTTTTGGCTTCTATCTCACTATCACTATTCACAAACTGCTGATAAAAAACTGCAAGCACTTATGATAGCACTGTTCATAACCCTTAGACTACTTTTGTGTAATGGAACCCTACAAGAAAAACACATTCCTTGGGAGTCATCACAAGCTGACAAAGTTTTAAAGTCCAAACAAAGAGGCACAGAAAGTCCAAACAAGATAGCACCAGGAAAACGGGCTCAGCCTGGCTAAAAACAAGAGCTCTGACAAACAGCACGCACTGACCCATAGCTCATTTCTAGCAATTGTTCCCCAAGCTGCAGAGAAACACTGTGATGAAATCATTTCATTCATTGGTAATAAACCCGGGCAGAGGGTGCGCAGACAATAAAGCATTCCCAAATGCTGGTCTGGACGTTTGGAGGCCAACACTGCCGAACTTTCAAGCTGTGTTAAGGATATCACAGCAATGGCTGGGAAAGAGAAGGACCCCAAAGTTCAACAGCCACATTTTCCCATGTTATTGCTGGTCCTGCAGTGGGCACAGCAGGGAATCAAAGCCAATGCTTTAAAAAACACTACCCAAAGTTTGACTTCTATGTTTGTACTGAAGCACCTACAGCCATATCCTAAACTATTTAGGATACAGCTTTTACAGCTCTTGCTATCCTCAGTGGAAGAACAGAGCTGTATTTTCCAAGTACATAGTTTTGTATACAAAATATTTCAATAATTGAGTTTGTGCAACCCACATATCTTTGTTCTTTTAAATCCCCCCTCACACACAATTTTCCAGCAGCAGCCTCAGATTGTTTCACCCAGTTTTCAACCAGCTTCACTCAGCTGCAAAACAGGGGCTGCTTGCTGGGTGCTCGGGGGAAGGCTGATCAGTTCGGCAGACAGAATTGCTTGCTTCCCAGATGTAGCCTTTATTTCCATTTTTTTAATTTTTTTTTTCTTTAAACTTAGCCACTAAGCAGTTTTCTCATTAAGCAGTTGCAAAACAAAATGCATTTCACTTTCCTATATTACAAACATCTCAGTGACATGGCAGAAAAGCTAAAACACAGCGATTAAGATATTACTTCAATTTATTTTCTGATTTCAGCTATCAAGGCCCACACACCTCAGGCAGTTCTCTCATAAAACAGATGCTGAAGGGCACAAAACTCGTACCTCATCTCTGCAACACTTGTCTGGGGATGTTACCGCTTTAGCGCATCACAAGTGATTGCAAAACCAGCAGCATCTCCAGTATCAAAATACAGAAAAGCCTTATAAAAATTAATTAGATCTAAGGGAGGAAAGACAACAGATATCTGTGTCCTGTGCCAAACTGTTAAAGGAAAAAGAGTAAAGCAGACTAGTTTACAACATTGGAAAAGAATTAATCTGACTCATACAATTACTGAAGGACATTTGTCTCCATAGCCCAGTAGGCATCTGCATTTTTCATCTTGTTGAGCAGCATTTCCAACTTTTGATTTCTTTGCCTTGTTAGCAACTAACCCTTTTTGTCCTGTTGCTTTTTAACAGTTATTCAACTCAAAGTGAAACATGAAATATCCAGAACATCTACAGAGGATATTTGCTACATAAATTAGATGACGGAGGGAAAATACTGAAATTCCCTCAGGCTGGTTCCTGCAGGGAAGATGCAGAAATTAAGGAATGTCACTCCTCATCGTTATGCCTATGGAAACAGAAATTAAGTCTATATAACAAGCTAGCGGAGCTCCTTGCAACAGAATACTTGTCCCTTAGGTACGCCAAGAATTAACAAATTTGTCTATGTGAAATTACATACCAGCAGAAGTTTGCTGCTTTGCCTGGATTTTAAAAGAGGCCATTAAAATCTCAGCATTGACACACAGCCACCAGGGAAAGATGATCATTTTTTAGACTACATTTTACCACGTTTTCGCAGAAGACACAACAAATTACAGTTCCACTCTAACAGCCATGTTAATCAAAACGTTAACATCTTTCATAACGTCCAGGATTTCTCAAGTTATACTAAAGAAGAGCCAGGGAGAGGAATGCTAGGGAGGCTGGGGATTTCTTCTGTCCTAGGCTACAGATGAGCAGAGGCTCATCAACCACAGCAAAGTTTTAAAAGGGCCACTCAGCCCGCGGCAGCACCAAATTAGGGCAGCCACTCTGTGTGCAGCAGAAAATAGCTCTGCTAAGCTGATTTTGTGAGTGGCTCTTCTGCAGTTCTTCAGGCCCACTTAAAAGCTGCACACAAACGTAGAATTTGTTGCTTAAAACCTTACATCCAACTGCAAAAACTCTGGCCTATGTGAAGTACCCGAAAAGCACACAGAGAATGAAGGCTATTGGAGGGCACGATACAAAAGTCTCCTGCCAGTCCCTCTTCTGCCTGCCCCATTTGCAACAGGCAATGGAGAAGTGCTGAGGGGGAGGTAGACGTCTTCTCATGTGGCCTTCTATCAGCAAAACAAACGCACTGGTTGCCTTTAAACTGTGGATGTTGTCAAGTTAACTATTACCGTCGAGTTAATTATTGCTACTGTTCTTATTGTTTTCCACCCATCATCTCTCCTGTAACGACTCACTAGCTTCTCTGGAGAACAAAGCGTGTCTGCGGGTAATGATTTCATTGCTTTTCCTCCTCTGCCTGCCTCTCAATCCCTCTTTTACATTGAACAATCATTTATATGGTAGTTTAATTAGCTAATTATGAAAGTGTTTGGGTATTTTAAGGAGGCAGAATCATTGTTTATTTGCTAGTAATTAAGTAGGTTGCATTTGATGTCAGCATTGGGGAATCTATGAGTATTATTTTTTCCTATGTGGCAGTACCAAAATATTAAAAACATAATTATTTGCTTATATCATAGCACCATGAAGGGTGAAGTAAATTTCTACAATTGTAGTCTTTAGGATTCTGGTGGATTATCACCAGTAAAACTGATCTGGACATACTTATTAGGGCGTAGGAAGTGCAGCCAAGAAAGGGACGATAGTTACAGACAGAAAGCCTCACTGCATTTTGAAGGCTTTGCAGAATGCTCAATTCACCTGTCTGCTGTCAACACCCACACAAACAGATCCTAGCTCCTCTTTCTCCTTCAAGGGTAAAGGCAGAAGCAAGCATCCAAACAGGTCTTCTACCGTCCCTGTGATCTGCATGCAGCAGCTGTCCTGGGAAGTCAACATTTATCTTAGAGCCCGAGAGAAGCTCTGTGTACAAGAAGGCTCTGCTTGCTTCTCTTGATGCTAACAAACAAGACTGGTTGCCACAAAACAGCAGCATATCAGAGTGGAAGGAATGGGCGAGAGCAGTGGTGAATGAGATGTGGCTGCTGTCTTTTTGCCCCCCTCCTGAGAGGTAGGGGCAACTGCACATTTGCTGCAGTTGGGCTCTACCCTGAAAGGTAAGCCAACAGATTTTACAGCCTCAGAAATATATATATGGATATATATTTTAATGGGTAGACTATAAAGCACAACAAAGCCAACAATAAAATCCCAACAAACTAAATGAAATTGCTCATGATGTACCTCTGATGCTCATGTTCCCAGGATCAGGTTTTGCATGTGGCACCCATCCCTCATTTTCAATAGGGGACAACACAATGAGACAAGTGATTCAAACAATACAGTATGAAGGCTTTGGCATCGTTAGCCTTTCCATTTGAGAAATTTACATTACTCAGTAACTCTTACTTAATTAAACACAGTGTTAAGACCTCTGCTACCAGAAGGTACAAGAGAGCAAAGCTTCTATCTCAAATGAAACCCTTCCATCATTGCAGCCCCTACCTCACACCACAAAAGCAGATGGAAAAAAATGACAGGATAAGTGTTAATTTTGATAATACAAAATGGGAAACAAAACACTTAGTGCATTGATTCGGGGCAAAAGAAACAACACATGTTCCTGTCAGGATGCTTTATAAGAGAGTAGAAAGAGGAGATGCCTGTAGTTAATCCACAGTTCAGTTCCCACCTGAAGGCCAACTTCTCTTTCCAGTGGGGAGAAAACTAGCCATGCTCCTATAGTTTCCAGCAGCATTGCTTCCAGATTTATTGATGGATAAGAAGAGGCCATTTCTTGGGGGAGGAAGGTTAGGGTTAATATCTGTTCTTCTGTGACACACACTCACACAATCTGCCCCTACAGCTCGTTCCTTTTCAAGGGAATTTTATTAGAGTTATGTCAGATCTACCACATTCCATTCTGTGTTTCTATATGGCTCTTTTCGGATTTATTTTTCTAAAAGCTCTATATTGCAAACCAGTACAAACTATAACAACAAATAAATGTACAAATCTTGAATTTGCCATAGAAGGTCTTTATAGTAACAATAGCAATTAGGTTTCAGTTGTTTATTTTTGATTTATAGTTTCTTCAACCTCTCTCTACAGAAACAGACTAGAATTTTACTATGTTTCAGACCAAAGTAAAGGAGAACTCAGCTTCAGAAGACAGAGCTATAGTAAAACAATCAACTACTGGGAAACATGAGGTAAAATTGTGGGATTTGACTAGATACACAGATTAGAATAAGCATGCAAGTGAAGTCCATCCTAACCCATTAAAATTTATCCATATTCAAATTCCTACTTCCAAAAGGTCCCCCCAGTTAAATCCATCTTGCAGTGTGAGCTGAAGGTCATTAGAGATGGGCCCAGCTGCACCAGTAGGGGAGGGGAGGGGAGTGATTCCAGGAGTCAAGGACCCAAGCTAAATATAACTGGCCATCAGCTTCATCCTGCCTTAACCTTGAGGCTACTATCAAAGCATTCCAGTGAATTACAAGTGCTTTGGTATCATGTGAAAAGAAGGTTGCTCTCAGGTATTCATACCACCACAAATCACAGCTTCACAGTTTGTTAATGACATATGTGCTGTGAACTCAGATATACGAGCCTTGAGTCTATGTCCTTACACCACTTTCTCACAAGTACAATTTCTGTTAACCTTCAGTCAGCAACAGTTTGAGAGCAGTCTGTTTCAGCATCTCATGGTTAATTAACATGTTGGCCATACACACAACCTTTTACAGCTTAAGCACTTTTAAGATCCAGTTTATGTCCATTTTCATAACCTAATTATCAGTTACTGGTATTCACACAGTCATGTGGACATCTGAATTGACTAATGAATATTAAAGGTTAATACTTGATGGAACATCTTGAGGCAATATATTATCAAGATCTACAGTGATGACAGCTGTTAAATTATGTGAACTACCTAAGAGTGCATCCAGTGACTTGGAGGCTGCTCACTGAGGAAATGGCCAGAGCTGCAGGGCAGTGACTAGCCTGAAAGCTTGCAGCTGAAGTTACATTTGAAGTTGTGGCAAAACCCTCCAACGCTTAGAATTACTTGGAATCAAATAACGACACAGCCTGTCTCGTGCAGAGCTCCCCACTTCAGTGGGCTCCCTCCATTCCACACAATTAATACTGTTCATACATTTGAAAACATCTCTACAGAATTGTTCCTCCTGCTCCAAAACTCCTCTCTCAACAACTCATCTATGCGAACAAGAGTCAGTAAGAGATAAAGTTGATGATACAAACTTTTTAAAGCTTCCCCCTTCATTAAGAACGTTTCTCATTCTATCTAATCAATGTAGCCACAGTGTCCCTCATGTTTTTTTCTCTGGGAATTACAGACATTATGACTCAAGATCTCTAGATTTCTCTCAAGTCTGATCTCTTACAGATACTAACATTGGCAGCCAAGGACACAGAAATTGAAATTTCTACAATGCCCCATTAACCATTGCCTTCCAGCCTCAAAACCACAAGAGAATGTACTGCTGAGCAGAGAGGCCCCACAAATGCTATATATAAAACCTTCAATTTCTATTTCTATTGTTAACGAAGGGTAAGGGAGAAGGAGAGAGCAAGAGATGAACAAACAAAAGAGGGATTTCCCATTCTTTCATCTTTTGCCCCAAAGAAACCCTGTTTTTCTCTTTTGATAGAGAACGCCACACACAGACACACGCATCTTATCTTGGCAGCAGTCAAGCTACTAACAGCATGGAAAGGAAAGGCAGGAAAAAGACAGTTGCAAATGCAGAAACAGGACATAGCTGCAAGACATATTCTCCCCTACAACATCCAGTCAACTTCTATTATGATTATGTTACACAGATGGAGCTTTACTATTTCTCTTCCAAATCTGTTCTACAATCCAGGCAGCCTCACTTCTGGGATGTGTTCTTATACCCGAGTCATCGTTTTATCTGATTTCATTTAATTTCCCTTCTTCCAAGGAGTTTCCAAACCCTAGGAGTACTCTTTTTAGTCTTTTGGAAAAAAAAGAAAAGAAGAAAAAAAAAAAAGCACTAACCAACTGCTTCAGAAGTATAACATTATTTTTGCACTAAGGAATCAGTCCATTTTTTTCTTTTAATTCAATGCTTAGTAGCATTGAAAGCAAAAGAAGCAAACCAAAAAAAAAAAAAAAAAAGTAGCAAAAGAAGTCTACCAAAATAGAATCAGAGATTTTATAAACCAGGGCGGGAAAGGGAGGACAAATGCATCCCCAGAGAATGCAAAATAGAAATGAGGTTGAAAAGGGAATTAGGCTCCAGTAAAGTCACCTTCATTCTTCTTGACTTCTTCATTTTGAGGGTGACAGAGCACTGGAACAGGCTGCCCAGAGGGTAATAGAGTCTCCTTCTCTAGAGATATTCAAGACCTGTCTAGATGCTTTCTTGTATAACCTACTAGAGGGAGCATGCTTTAGTAGCAAGTTGGACTCAGTGATCTCCAGAAGTCCTTTCCAACCCCAAAATATCTGTTCTTCTGTGACACAACCACAAACTGCATTAACATTAGAATTGGGGCCACGTGCAAACCAGAAATTATCTTCCCCTTATAAACAGAGCAAACTGTTTTGCAAAATGGATCATTAATCAGAAATGGATATCTTATTGCGTGTACTAATATCCCCTAACTAGCATCCAGACATGCAGGCTACAACCCACAGAGCATTAGAAGATAGGTCAGCCAACCCAGCTGAGAGCTCACAGCAAACCACAGGTGACCCTGGGCCACTCAGAGAGGAGAAGGGATTTCAAGTCAAGGGAGGGGCTCAGTTCTGTCCCAGAATTGGGCTATAGGTTTCTTGGCTCAAGGTTCATCAACAGTTATAAGAATGAAACTGGTGACAGAACAAACAAATCCCAAACACAAGAGGTTTTCCTGCTGCTGCTAGAGGAAGCTGAGCACCCAACAAACACAGGACAGTGATAAAGACAAAATGGACCCAGCACAGGCAATCTGATCAGCACTGGGCTATAACTGATGTCTCATTTACTCGTTGTCTGCATCAGAGCACGCCAAAAGCTCCCTCTCAGTCCCTGAGCCTGGATTTTCTTCTCCAGGAAGGACCACATGCCTCCAGGCATAAAATTTAGAAGCAGCCAAGGAATACATTTAGACCTAAGCAGCGCAAAGCACTCTTGGATCTCACTGTTTACAGCTGGAGCAAACATAAGGACAGATGTGCATTGAGCAATGCCCCAAGGACTAGGATTCAGCCCTCTGCGCTTTCTCCCTCCTATATCCAAAAGAACTCGAGTCCTTTGAATCAAGGCTTGTGCTGTCTGGAGTTATGGTTATGGCTCAGTAGTATTTCTCCGTACCTTTACACGCTAAGAATTGGCTGTTTTAAGTTATTCCTAAGTAGAAAACACATGAAGCTGCATGCGAAGCCTGCTACGAACTGTTTGCAAGTATTTTAATGCAGAGGTGAAAACGGTAGTTTACAGGTGAATGCATCAACCTTTTCTTTCCAAAGTTAATCTCTGCCACTTCAAAACCATCAGGAGCCTGGGCCTGGAAGAGAAAAATACTGTTCTCTGAGGTGGGAAATGTAAGCATTTCAACATTTCAGTCAGTCTCAGGTAACTCAAGCTTCACATGACAAAAAATAGCCCATAAAAGAAGCCTTTTCCTTGTAGTTGCCTGTCATGAATTTATCTTAAATCCATTTCATTTAGGACCTGAAAATCCTGTTGTTGGATAAGGTCACACAACTAATCGTGGCATTCTGGGGACTGCTACTTAGCAGTCCCTTAGTCACTGTGAAGCAATGCTGTGTTGCGTGTACCAACACATCTCCCGGCACAGGGACACTAGGCAGCTTTTAGATGTTTACTTACTGACCTTGTTTAGATGGGAAGCGGCAACCTCAGATCCTTACCCCATTACTGGTCCCATGAACCAGCTACTTCTGCATCCTTCTTTCAGACTGATTTTTTTTTTTTGGTCATGTTAAAGTCTCATACATATTGCAGTTGTAAAACCCAAACCAATTGTGATCTTACGACCGGACTGGAAGGAGCCTAAAAAGAGGCTCAGTTCTTTAATCTGTCTTTAGCTTCTCCAAGCTGGCGTATTTTGGATCCTCAATCATCAAAAGAAGCAAGCAGCTGACTTAAAGTTGTAATAGCTTCCAGGGAGGCACAGAAATGAACCAGAGAAGATTACTGTGTGTCGTGTGCATATTATGGAAGAAAGGATACTTCCAGTGATGTGAATTTTGCTGACTTTGTAAGAGGGGTGCACTGACACAAGCTGAGGCATCACAGAAGCCTGAAAATGAGTTTTGCCTTGGGGTTAAAGTTTACTTTGTTTTCAAGATTGCTTGCGGTTTTTCAAGGTCAAAGGAAGAGTCACAGAATTGTAGGGGTTGGAAGAGACCTCCAGAGATCATAGAGTCCAACCCCCCTGCCAAAGCAGGTTCCCTACACCAGAGACTCTGCAGAGTCCTCACATGTGAGGTCTCAACCTAAGGACTGCCAGAAAGGCTGAAGGCCTCCTGCTCTGATGTCACATTTTCTGCAACATCTTCTGTGCAAGCAGGCATCCACATGAGCTGGCTCAGTAGGTGGTTAGCAGCACTCATTGGCAAAACCTGCTTGTCAGGGATCTGGAGCCACTAGGCTGACTCCCTGGAGCCGTCAGAGCTGATGAACTCACATTCCAAAGCAGCCTGGCCCCACATACATGCATGTCCTTTCTACACTTACACACATGTACACTCACACCACCGTTTTCTTAATAGGCAGCTGACAGGTGGGCAGATAGTTTCTAATAACTCGGCTTATCATCACAGCTCCCAGTGACACAAAGCAGCCCGGGTGGCGGGTAGCATGTTGATCCACGACCTTTACCTACGTCAGCCGGAGGAAGGACAAAACAACCAAGTGCAAGGACAGCAAAATGCAATGTGCAGATTCTCTAACTTTAGACTCAAGTTGCAGATGGGAGGGAAGGGGCCGAGGTGATCTAACCAAAGCATCAGAAAGCAGACAACTTGGACTTTCCCTTGGCTCACTGCTCACGCAGCGAGTGCCAGCAATTTAATCCTGGGAGCGCTCCAGGCCAGGCCTCACAACAAGAGATACCAGCCCAAGCAGCTGCCCTCGCAGAACATGCTGGCATGCTGCTCTCCTTTTGCTGTCTCGAGGTGGCTGGGTGAACACAGCCTTGTACCTGAGAGAATTTTCTCAGGACGTTTCAAACAGATTGAGGACATTCCACAAGCCAAGCTTCTTAACTCCTGTTTGCCCAATCCAAGGCCAGCACGCGACTTCTCCAGCAGAGCTAATCCATGACAGGTCAGCCCCATCAGACGCTTGGAGGATTCAGATCAGCCTCCAGATAATAGAGACCAAGTCTGACCAGAGTTATGTGTACTATGGAGAGTATGACTTTTCTTCTCCACCCCAAACACAGATGGGAAAACAGCTGGCACAGGCATGCAAGCATCTTATGAGATAGCTATGAGATAGCACATAAGCAAAAATCAAGATCCTTTTTAAACAACAGCTTTGAGATCATCTTACTCATCTGCTCCTTTTTTGCTCTGTCTAGATTTAGAAAGGCTCACTTTCTATCCTTCCCATAGTATCACCCCTGTCATTTCAACATCCTTCTTTGCAGCTTTAGCCAGCTGGAAGAGTTACCCACTATCTCTCTGCTTTACTGACCCCTTGCAAGTCACAGCTTAGTAAAATATATGCATGAAACTCCCAAAGTTGGGGAAAGTGGGAGAATGGTGTATCAACAGATAACCAGGGAAACTTGCTTTCAGAAAAAGAGTGGTATCTATCATGGAACTTAAGCAAAGGGGCAGCTGCTGGCTGAGTACAACACAATGAGAAGATGGTTCTTTCCATCAATGGGAACTCAGTGAGAGTTAAAAGTTCAAGAGGAAAGGATGCCAATGTGCACTAGATAAATCTCTTAGGATTGCAGTAACAGGAGCAATAATATAAAATTAGAGATATCAGCAGTGACAAATTTACTCAGAAAAACAGAGCTTGGTAAAAAATACAAGCAAGATGTGCTGGTTCCCAGCTGAGGACAGCTAACTGGGTCAGAACCATATAAAGATATTCTTTATGTGGCTATCTTATCAGCCTTCACTTGTGAAACAATCTGGGCATTATTGGTATTAATGGAAGACAAACACATGCTAAGAAAGCGTTTTCTCCACATATCCAAATTTATTACTGTGGTATAAGATTTCTTTTTGCTTATCTAATTTATTTTTTACAACAGTATTCCTAGGTCATTAGTTCACTAACGTTTGTCCTAAAAGCAGCTTTAGAGAACTGAAGTTAACAATACGCTACACTCACAATTTTTAGAGGACATTTAATGAAGAAAGCAAGGGATTACAAAGTAAGACAAATCTTACGCTACTCATTTCCAGGAGACAGATCTTGCAAAAATACCCTGCCTCACTTGGGAGAAATGAAATAAAATCTCTACTGTATTTTAAAGGGAGCATGGGGAGGGGTGAGGGTGCAGAAATAGGTATATTTATGTTACACAATGTGAAATTTTCAAGAGCAAGTTTTATTTGAGAGCGTCAAATAATAAATGAAGGGGAAAGTAGAGGAAGACACGATAAGGCCAGTAAGCAGGAAGATGAGAATCCCTCACCAGGTTGAAGGCTAGAGAGTGCAAAAAGGGAAGCAAAAAACCATGGGCCCTTACACCAAGAGAGAGCAAAGGAACAACCGCGTCTGAGGGAGATCAAGGTTGAAAGCTACAGGCATGGGAAGAGAGGGTCCAGAAAGATGCACAGAGCCTGCAGCAGAAGGGAACAAAGCTGCAATATTGAGGAGAGAGAGGCAAACAAATTGCTTGACATGGCAGGAAAACAGAAGGATGCATGAAACCTTTTAAGAGTACTCTGAACTTATACAGCTGTGAAGCACAGGCTGTGTTGCTGCATTGTGTCATAGAATCACAGAATCATCAAAGTTGGAAAAAAAATCACCAAGATCATTTAGTCCAACTGTCCACCTTCCACCAGCATTTCCCACTAAACCATGTCCTTTAGTAGCACATGTAAAGGCTTCTTGAACACTCCCAAGGATGGTGACTCTACTCTGTCTTGTTCTGTATGGCAACAAATCAAACAGACAAAAGACAGGATGCGTAAATATAAATAAATAAACTAACAAATAAATAAATGAGTTTAGGAAGGAACAAACCCAAAGATGGGGATGGTATCTCACCCAGGAACAACAGGCAGCAAGAACTCAAGGAGAGAGATATCAGTGGACAGCTAGCAGGAGTTTAGCACATGGCTTTTGTTGGAGACCCTCCATGCATAAGAGGAGCGGAACTGCAATGACTCTCAGCAAAAGCAGTGGGTATAAAAGGTGTGGAAAACTCCTTTGTAGCTCCCCATGTTCACGTCTTCAAATATTGAAATGATGCTGAATTTTCTTATCAGAGTGTATATTCCATTCTTCAGGAAAGTCAACTGTTCAGTGCAAACTAAACACAACGCCCTTTCCTCTTGATATCATACAGATTACTGTCCTTTATATTGGTGATCACAGGCCTGTAGCAAATACAACAGCTTACATACATGACTAATATTAAAGAAGTGTGTTTAATGTACTCTAATTCCCTGCAACTAAATTTGGTGTTTAGGGGAAGAGATTGCACTTTGCGACCAGTCAATTCTTCACCCTCCACATGAAATACAAAACTGGGGATCATAGTCAGTCAGATCTAAGCTACAGAATAATTGAACTACTTTTCCATCTGCGCTGGTTTTTAAATGGATAAGGAATGCCAGGAAAAAAACAAACAAAAAAAAAAAACAAAAGAAAAAAACAACCACACACCACAAGAACTGAGCATCTTTTACAGAACTGTGAAATTAGTGGCTGTAGGGAATATAGTATGCATGATGCATCTGAATTACAAGCATTTGACAAAGCATCTCAGGAAACATTACTCACAGACTTAATTCACTTCAGTCTTGATAGGAACAAAATCATCCAGAGCAAAAAACAGACTGAACGGCAGTAAACAAAATCCAGTTATTGGATGATATCAAGTTTGCACACTAAGCTTATTACAGAGAGATACGTTAGTGTAGACTTCACCTAAGATGTTCATCACTGTTCCTGAAAAAATGCCTATTAATAAAAAAATGATATGGTTATAAAATAAAAATAAAATAAACGGTTGGAAATTAGGCAGGTCAAAAAGCAGAAAAAGAGAAGAAAGGCTGAAGAAATGAGTTCTATACAGAGGCACTACCTACTGTTACAGAATAGCTACAAGGACCATATCTGGCGCTGTGAATTGCAAGAGCGTGGGATATCGCTGCCAGGCTCACTTTTGCCTACTGTGCATGGATGTCATTGTCCCTCAGTAACCTTGAAAAACAGCCTCAAGGTTCAAGATGTGCAAAGTAACCCCAGCAGCTGAAGGGTTGCATAGGGCTGCCTGAAGGGTTTTGTGGCCCATAACACAACCATGATTGAACACCTCCACAACTCCAGACAGACACATGCAGAGAGAAAAGCTGACGGTGTTCATGTGACACAGTGCTCAGATGAGCCTCCACAGTAACTAGAGCAGATCTCCTCTGCATGTACAATTTATTGGCACAGGTACATCAGCAGCCTTTGCAAGATCTAAGTGCTGGCACCCTCAAAAAGAGAAGAAAAATTACACTGAGTCTCTTTTCATAAGATATTTTATGTGTGTAGGAAATCCTGCAATAGGAGATCTGGGAAATCCCACACTGGTTAAGGGGTTTTGTGACTTTCTCTCAAGACCATGTATTAAGATGGTACTGATCTAGGGACCAGTGCACCAGAGAACAGGGAGAGTCCAGGACGCTCAGGAACGTTTCATTCACTTTGAGACATCTCATTAACTAAAACAAAGATCTAGCTAATGTGGACCAGAGGAGAAACAAGAACAACCAGGGGCTGACTTAAAAGGAGATACAAAGAAAATAAAACACACAGACTTTGGCTAGGAGACAATAAAGAAGGAGAATGCAACAAGAAAAGACAAATACTTGAAGGCTATAAACACCAAGAAAGGAGAGGAATTTTGGTTAGTGCAAGAAGTAGTAAACCTAGGAGTAACAACATTAAATTAAGGAAAGATAAACTTTCATTGAAACATCAATTTGTCTTTACAAGTAGTTCTAGTATGCTATCAAGCATTCCTCTAAAAAAAGTTCAGAAGATCCATTGCTTTGGGTACTTAAGAGGATTTTGGACAAATAATTGAAAGTGCTCTGTAGGGAAAATATTCTGTATTGAGAGCCAGAAATGCCATATGATTTAGTAAGTTTCTGTCTTACTGTGACTTCTCTGAATCTCTATTTTGAAACAAAACATTAGAATGAGATTTTCTAGCACGGGAAGATAGTGAAAGATAATTTGTCTTGTTTTGCTCAAGAGGTCCTGCAAATTATACAAGTTTTATACATTGCTTATTGGATGCTCTTGACATAATTGAATCTAATCTCAAAGTAACTCTTAAAAGGAAAGACCAAGTAAGAACTAAATATTCAGACCTTGGCAGAAAACAAATATCTGAAGGATATAAAACACAGCAAACAAAAGTAAAGAAAAGGAAGAGAACTCGGGCAATGGCAGCTTAAATAACTTCCTTTTAGTACAGAATTGGACAGTGGCGAAGCCAAGAATCAAACTCAAGTTTCTCAAGAAGTTGGGCACCCTGGATTCCCTTCCTACATCTGCTTATAGCAAGACTAAAGCTAATTTCCTCTAAAGTCAATTTTGGTAAGTTTAAGCTATAGGAGATAATGAGGAGCATGCTAGAAGTCACAAGAAGACAGAGCTGTGTTCAGTTCTCAGTCGCTTGGTAGAATGGACATATTCAGCTGTATTAAAGTAATTATAGAATCATAAATGTTAGAAAGGGCCGCCAAGATTATCTAGTCTAGCCATCAGCCCATCACCAACATACCCATTTAACAGAACCTTTCAAATGAATGGGAGTTTTATACTCTGAAGTATGAAAATAAAAGAATTGTACCTGTTACACACGACAGTGGTTGTATATATCTGAACAGCAGAAGACTTTAAAATATAGGGGCAATTTTTGTACCTGCTAGAGATTGGAACAGAAATTTCTGACTGTAGATGAGGTTGCTGATGCTTTGTAATAGCTAAAACAAACTTACATTTGAGAAGTGCTCTTTAGCCACACTGTCTTATAGAGAAACGACAGGATGCTTGTATGTGCAACTGAATGTCCCACTCCATTAAGTGTCAGCAATGGCTTCAGATAATCCAGGCAGCTAGATTTGGAAATCTTCTTTAAAAGTCTAATGATTAATCAGGTCTGTTTTTGCAGTATTAGTACTGACAGAGGTCACAGACAAGCTGATGAGAAGAGTCAAATCCCTCAGAAATTAATTCAAGGCCTGCAAAAGGGATGAAGCAATTGCATCACCAGTGGAACAGAAAATATCATTTGGAAGTCAGTGTGCAATGGCTGAAAAGGAATGCAGCAAGCCCACTGGATCATTTTTCAGTGCCTACAGTATTTAAGCCTTCAGGGCAGTGCTGCACATGTACCACAGCTGGACACTGTTGAAGCTGTGACAGCGAAAATTAACATGAGATTATAAAGAAGGAGGGGCTTGAAGATAGGGTGAAATTGCAATCTCACCTAGGAAATAAAACATAGTGGCTGCATCTGCAAAGACAGAGTAGTGCTGAACTTGTACTGCTGGCAGATACTTGGCACTGTGGCCATGAATCTAGTGGCTCACTTCAGCATGTACATTTCCACAAGTTGCGGCTTTCTGAGATGGCTTCTCCAGCCAAAATCCAGTATGGGCAGTGCCTCATCTTCTCTCCTTAAAGGGAAATGCACTGCCACTGCATAGACAAGCACAGCTTCTAGCCTTTCATCCCAGCACCAGACTGAGAACGCAGCAGGGGAAATGAGCACCTAACTGGCTGTTGCGTGAACTGTACTGCTGTTTCCCAGAACACATCCACACTGTGCTCTCTGCTTTGAGGAACTCAGTCTCCCAGAGAAAGAATTTCTGGCCTTGAACTTATAGGCTTCCTCTCATCTGTGAAATGTGATTTTTCATTTAATTTAGCACTTTTTACAGGGAAGTTGAAAGAACAAGGGGTGAAGGGAGCAGCATTACTTACATTGCATAAAACAAATAGAAAAGAAAGCATCTAAGTTGTCAGTCACAAACATACCAGAGGCCAGGAATGGTGAGAGGGCGCTGCGTGTTTCCCTCTTACCCTGCACTCATCTTGAGCTTCCCCTCCACATCATCCGTGCTCATCTGTCCTTTACAATGCTGTGTGTCCAGGAAGAAGCCACGCTGAGCCCACAGCAACCCCCAGCTGCTTCTATTTGTAAAACTGTAGAACAGGTCAGGTTAGAAAGAACCTTGAACATCCTCTAGTTCCAACCCCTGCTGTGGGCAGGGGTGCCACCCACTAGATCAGGCTGCTCAGGGAATTTATCAGCTAGCACAAGCCCCTCCTCACTGCCCTTCTTCATACCCCACTGCTACCACACACTCCTTGCACAGGCCAGGGCAGGCAGCAGTGGAGCAAGGGAAACTGTCACTTGTAACAGCTAAATGCAGCAGTCTTTTTAATGAAAAAGCTGAAAAAGGCTTAAGGACAAGTGTTGGCCAAAATATGAATCACCACCAAACTGCATTTGCAAAGATCCCCTTATAAGGAAATGTCAATAATCCTCCCAAGCCCCCTGCACGCTCAGATACCCCGAACTCATGCTGGTCAGTGCTGTAGCAAGTAGATGTGTGGCTATGCGTATGCTTACGTATGTCCCCTACCTGGGGAAAACAACAAAAGAGAAAGATCAGAGAACACTTTCAGAGTAGTTTTGGGCAGCAGCTTGTGAGCAGCAAGTCTATATTACCACTGTAATCAAAAGGGGAAGTCATCTCCCCGGCTTGGAAAAATCTGCAGAAGTGAAGCAAGTCCCCATCGGCTCTCTTTGTCAGTGTGCTTTCCTACTAAGAGCAGCACAGACGAGCTGCCTTGATGTGAGCTCCTCCTCTGCACACACAGATACTGGACAAAGTCTGTATCGAGCTCTGCAGAGCCCCAGAGCGTGAGGAGCAGCACTGTGCAAGCAGGGAGACCGAGCACAGGCACTGCTCAGCTCCCGACCACTTTCTTCTGAAAAGAAGATCCCCTTATAAGGCGATGCAAGGCTCTCTCTTTGGGGCTTAGCAGTAGGTGGCTGTGGAGGGATTACACACACAGACACACTCTCAGCTCAACATTTTAACTCCTTCCTTGGTGATAAGGGTTTGAAGGCGCTATGCTCTCTTGCTTCTCAGCAAGAGGAGGTCAGCTGGGAGTGAGCAAGGTAGGGGCAGCTGCAGGGGATGCTCATGGGAAGTTGCTGCACGGCAAGGCTGACATCAGCCAACTTGCAGCAGGGCTGAGCAGAGGGCATGTTTATCACAGCAGCCTCACACACCCTCCACCACCCAACAGGGGCTATATACTTGGCTAAGTACTCCAAAGAGCCCCAGCATACAGCATTTGTTATCCCCTAAGCTAAAGGCAGACAGGAGAAAAAGGTACAGAGATGCACTTGATCCAGTACCGACAGTTATTATTGGAAAATGATTTCATCAATGAATTATACAAACTGCAGCTTAGCCAGCAGGCATCAGAAAAGTCCAAAGTAAGCAGTTAAAGCCAAAACTTCATTCTGTTGTTTAGCTACTAAGGAGCTGCCCATCTTGCCGCACAGGTTTACGTAGAGCTCAGCAAACATTTTGCCTGCTAATTTCAGCATAATGAAGGTGCCTCCCATGCTCCAAACACCCTCCTGATTGAAAGCTGACAACATGCATGGAGAAGGGAGGGCAGCCTCATTATCGACACTAGGAAAGCATACGAAGGGAAGGTAAATATAGAGCAGAGACTGACCTACAGGAAGTGAAGAGAAATACAGAAAAAGAGGAGAATGAAGGACTAGCTGGATGAACTGTTCAAATTAATAAGGGAAGGCAAAAAGTACAAAAAGTGTAGTAGAAGAGGTGTGTAGAAAAAAAGAACATGGCAGAGGAAGTCATTACGGAAGAAAACAGAATTTGAAACATACAGACAATGTAGGCCCACTGAAAACTACTAAAGAAAAACAAATGTTTTAAGAGTGGGCTTCTGTTGTCTCAATGGGGACACTTTGAAGAAAAAAAAACTGGGGGCACCCAAATGGGTAGAAGATATGACACAGAACATATGGAAGAGCCAAGGTCCTGGAGGCCAGTGGGGATTCTCTGCGTACATAAAGGAGCACAACATGCCCAAGCTCATATAGACAGACTGTCTAAATGTCAAAGGTCAAAATGTAGAGCCAGATATACAGTGAGAAAAGGAGAGAACCAGGACTGTGGAGAACTGGGAGAGCCAAACACATCATTCACCAACAAAGACACCAACACTCTTCTTATTGTAAGAAAAAAGAAAGAAGCCTAAGCAGTGTGGAAGTCACTATGCACTACTGCATGAAAGTGGGCAACCCATCAAAGCGTAGTCCAGAAAGATCAGAGTGGCTGAAAACAAGAGAAAAGAAACAGTTGGATCAGTTAGCTGCCAGATGAGCCTTGGTGCGTTATGAAGATGTCAACCTGAATCAGGACCAGCCATGACATTTTACAAACAGGTTCGTGTTGCTGCACAAAAATGTAAACACACTGGCTTGCAGTTCAGTGAAAGATCTTTCTAGCTCTCATGGGCCCAGCTAAGGACACTAGATGAAGTCAAGCCTCCAGAGATACCTCCCAGAACACATCTTGTAGCACCACAACCTTAGTAAGGGACTCTGAGCCATAAGTAGTAGTTTCTGCATCTGATAGCCTTTAGTATCTTTTCATTCTGTGAATGAGGTAGATCCCTTCTTGAACATCTGCAAACTCTCGGTATCAACCACATCCAGCATGAAGGAGCTCCACAGAGCTCCCAAGGCATGTTAAAAACCAAATATTTTTATTACTTTGAATTTGCCTTTTTCACTCAATCCTTCACCGCCCATGATTCTTGCACAAGAGGAGATGGTGAACAATAACTTCTTATACCCCTTCTAAGTACCACAAGTGATTTTAATGACCAAGCACAATAATTACATAGAGAAATGCTAGTGTTCATCACACTCGTGCCTTCCTGAACGAGAAAGCCAGTTTATTTTCTTCTTTTGTACAGTTGTTATTTTACATCAACAAGTTAAGATAGAAGGCAGACAAAAACCCATGAAGCAAATTGGAGGAAGGCAACCTAAATAGATTTCCTTACACCTTTCCTCAGTGGACTAATCCTTTCTGTTGAGTTCACACTTCACTGAGTAGCTTCATATAGACTTCAACATCCTCTGTTAAAATGATCCAATTCAAGATGGCTTTTTCAGGCTTAGTGTAATGACATGCAACACCTGCAGTAGAGGTATACTCTTGTCCCCAGAAACTATATTGAACAGAAAGTAAGGATAGATTTGCTGCTGGCACTGAAGGGCAAAGGAGATACTTGTTAGTTCTAGTATCAGCACCTGCCTTGTTTCTGCTGTGGGAGAAAAGTTATTCCCTATGTCTTGGGTGGGAAGGGAAAAGTATATAAAAGTATAAAGTATAAAAGTATAAAGTCAGTGCACTGATTTACTTGCTGTCTGGATACTCCCAGAGGAAATACGAAGGGCAGCCTTCATTCCTGTCACCACCATCAATGCAGATGTGCTTCCAGCTCTGCACAGCAGCACCACTTCCTCAGTGGGAATGGACTGTGCTTTGGGGTGAATCATAGCATGCATTTGTTTTTTTCTTTTTTGTACACATTCCTTATCAGGAGCGAGAATACAGTATTTCCCATAGAAAGAGAATAGTAGAAGCTAAGATGGTATACACAGGCATTAATTGGGAAGAACTGGCAGGTCAAGGGAAAGGAAGAAAAAGAAGGGAAGTAGAAGGAGATGAGAAAAGCATTAAGTGCAGAGAATGGGCAGGACAGCTGCTCATGTGACGCAGCACAGCTAGCATTTGGAATTGGGTCAGCTGGTTGAGGAGGCAAATGACAGTTTGTTTTTACTGTGTATTTCTGAACTTACGTAACCTTAGCACGCTTCCTTATTACAGTGCATTTTATTGCTAATCATTTCCATCTGCAAAACAACCTCTTACTGAAGCAAACCGTATGCAGCATGTTGGAGCTGAAGTTGCAGCCACTGGTCTGGTAAACGAGCCTGGATTTTTGGTTGGGATTTGATATAACTCCCCCCCAATTATTAAGAAGAAAAGATCCTGATTTTTTTAAATCACTTTAAAAATAGATCCATCAAAAATATTGTTCAGTACCTATATTCGAAGGCTTGAGAATTACAGCAGGAGTTAATTTTAATTCAACAGACTAGACCAAAGGAGGAGGTGATCATATAGCCTAGGAAATATAAAATAATAGTATAGGAATTATAAAATAAGACAACAGCATATTGCTTTGTGTGCATAAATACGTATATGCATAAAGGCAAGTTTCCCCAGAAGACATCGATGGATCTTCAGTCAGCTATAACTGGTAATATAAACAGTGAGCACACAAACATCAAACACACCATAGGAGACCTTTTGAAATCATTATATATGCATTCAACAGCTCAAAAACCCACGTGGGCATAAAGTTTGGATTCTGACTGCACAGAGGTTGAGAAATGTGGCTGTGGGAAGATCTGGCTTGCTTGTTTTCGGTAAAGCTGCTGACCTTGTAAATACCAGTAAGAAAAACCCAACATCTTTTTTAAAGATGCGAGTTAAACCGCTTGCCACCAAAATCTTTAATCTACAACTACTCCCATTTGAACCTCTCTTGTTCAGCTTGCTGGGGTTAAAATAGCTCAATTTATTCCACAACTATTACTATCATAGACCTGCAACATCCCATCTGCATTTAGGTATATTTTGCTCAAAACATTTCTGATTTTAAATTGCTGGAAAAGAGAGAAAACACAAACCTACCATACATAACACAATTATAGGGGCGTAAGTATGAAAGGGGTCTCATTCTAAGGCAGGCTTCCTACACAGCTCTCTTGGGTGTCTATTCCTGTACATAGCACCAGCTCATCTTACAGCAGCATCAAAGATTATTTTGATAGTAAACCATGTCAGATCCCTCCCTGGATGCTTGCGTCAATGTAAGCAACACCTGATGTGCAGTAAACTGCTATGTGGTATGTTTAAGTGTGCCAGTGCACAGAGCCAAACTCACCTAGATGTATTAAAAAAGGGGCGAGGGGAAGAAAAACACCATATTTTCCACTCAGTCGACTGCAGAATCTATGATATCTTACAGCATTTTGTGCATCAAAACCTCCGAAACATAGTTCAGTTGTGGCCGAGAGCTGCTGGCTACACAAATGACTGATTATCTCCATGAGCACTAACATAAAAAGCCAGACGATGGCTGTAGACATAAGCAGGCTCAACAACTGGGAAAAACATTTTCTCTTGTGGGAATATGTTGCTGCTGAGAGAAGGAGGAGGAAGAGCCTTCCAAAGGAACAGAGGCTGCAACCTGCAGCTACATCCTAAAAAAATAAACACCAGGTCCTGTGGCTTTGGTGGTTAGACCACTTCTACTCACAGCAGGAAATTTTGCCTAATTAAGGACCACAACAGAGAGGGCTTGTTCAAGTTTACCTATAGGCTCAGGTAAAAAAATAGAAATATTCCTGATCTGATTACAAAGTCCCTAAGCACTTTCAGATCTCATGTGACATTAAGAAAAAGCATTCAAGTTCTCAGTAGCAGCAGATGCTTGCAGTGAGACTCATCTCATACCTTGACTAGTTGGGCCAGCAAAGTGTTTTGAAAAACACTGGCCTTAAAGTGAACTGCAGTCAGAAACGTGTACATACATTACATATATTAAAGAGAAAGATTGAGAGAGTCTAAATGAAGTATTTCTGTTAAAATACAACTGAGAAGGACATTCATTTGCATCTTGAGAAGAAACAGCATTCCTTCCTAGCTTGAGCAATACAAATGTTAATCAAGGTCTAATTGTGTCTCAGAACAATACATTCTGCTTGAACCAAAAAGAGCCCAGCTTGACTCTCAGATCACATTTTCAGAACTGGCTGTTAAGTCATTAAAAAAGCAAAGAAACATTTTTTCCAGTTATAAATCAGAAGATCTAATCCTGAGAAGGCACACAGCAGATCCTGCACAAAGCAACTTTTGATCCTTTTCATTCTGTGTGCAAATATGACACAACACTGTTCTTCAATATAGTACAAGGCATTAACAGAACAGGGACTTACTATTAGCAGCTGGGAACCAATAATTAGCTCCCAATGACTTTAGGGAAATTGCTACTGCTATGAACTGGGCCCAAGTCAGTTCTCAAATTGAAGCAGCACGACGTATACAGAAGTGTGCCCAAAGAAGGCAGCATTGCTAAGCTAACAATTGAACTCTACTCTGTCCAGTTTCCTCTTTAGGATTTCAATGGTTACCTGCCCTAGGAGGTCTTCAGAAGAACTACAAATGGAAAGAAGTTTCTTAAGAACGCAAACTCTTTTTCTTAAACAATGGTACTTTTACATCTAGTTAATAGTAGGGAAAATTAGGTGCATATAATTACTTATTTGTAACAGAGGAGCTGAAACCAAGAGCAAAAACTGAGTTTTTTGCTCTTGGATCAGCCATCTCACTGAGCAGAGAAGAGGAATTTCGTCTCTGCTGTTCTTAAGGAGACTTAGAGAATAACAGGAGACAGATTTTCAGCACAACACCTCAGTAGAAGAAAAAAAATATATACAGAAGTCTAGAGTAAGTCAGTTCTTATTGATCTTTCATTGAGATCACAGGTGTAAGATTAATTTACACAGTATGTAGTCTTAACTAAGTACCAGAGATCATATTTTCCAATAGAAATTTTAAAAAAAAACAACCAACCTCACATTCCCTAATATTTGGAAATGCTCTCAGCTCAGGTATGAAGAAACTGTCCCTTGTTTACACCTACCTACTATTTGGAGAGACAGTTACAGCCTCCTCATGTGCAAAGGCACACTTGAGTATATTCAGGTGTTGCTCTGCAGGTGTATCCATCCAGTGACATTCTGCACAGCTTTGGCAACTGCTTGCACATTTGACTTAAAAAAAAATTCAGTGCCAAAAGTAAAAGTGGAATGAAAGGTCTGCATTTACATATGTCCTTAGTTATATCTAAGTTTGGGGTATGGTTATATATTAGAAGAAAAAGAACAGCTAACAACATATACAAAACTCCAAGAACAAAGATAAAAGAAATCAAAGATTTGATTGTAATTTAAGTCTCCTGTAAGTGTACTGTTTGTTTCTAATCGTAATTTCTCTCTTCACAAAGGAAAAGGGAATATTGGAACAACAAAAAAAATACAGTAGTAGTTATAAAGAAATCCTTACGCCCTCCCAGAACGAACACCCATTTCAACATGTTTTTAATTCAAGCCTCTTGGGCTTTAGCATGTATAGTACCTCCTGGTGCTTGTATCAATACACCCACACTCTCCTCTGGAGCACAGATGTCCCAGCCTCTGAGTGCCTCTAACCAAAACACACGACAGCAGCAGCAACACGGAAGCACAAACCTAAAGACATGTACACAAAATCCAAGACCTAAATGCATCCTCCAGCTCACAGCTGTCCAAGAATTTGAATGAATGCATGTTTAATATGGAGGAGTCAACCTTTCCAAGCAGGAGGGCTTGGCCAGCGCTGAGAAACAACTGCAATGAAGAAGGATGAAGTGGAGGAATAACTTGGCTTTAGACCATTGTACCCAGAGGGTCAGACAGCACATATATGCTCCCCAGATGTCACCAACTCTGTCAGAGAGTTTTGTGAAGGAATTTATGTTTTATGATTAAAATAATTGCATATAGAAAAACCAAGTCAGAAGGAAGGGAGAGGTTTCAGCACCATCCCGTGCATTTAGACTTCAGGAAAGCTAGTTACTCACATTTCTGGTATTTCATCTTTAATTGCCTTACTGACTTCTGACATCTGTGGTTTGGGTTATTCATGCATCAATCCTACCTCTTCCCTAATAGAGGCTTTTTAACTCAGCAAAATTCCTCCTCTCCCTTCAGCTTCAGTGAATTTTAGAGTTAAATCCCACGGTGAGCTATGGTCTTACGTTCCCTGTCTTCCCACCCCCGTGTGTAGAAAATGCTATTTCTCAATCCATTAAAAGTATACGTATCCAGTATACATAAGTATTTTATTTATAAGTATATTAATACCATGCACTTGCATGGTATTATTTACCATATTTATAAGTATATTAATACCTTGCACCATGCACTTCTCTGTAACAAGATCAATTCTGCTGCCCAGCTCTGTAGCTATGAATTAAGAGCAGATTATTTAACAAGGTGGAATAGGGGTGGTGTAAAGATATTCTGAACAAGGTCTAAAACAGCACATTACTTAGTCTCAGAGTGAGTCTTGCATCAACTCAAGTTACCTAGGAGGAAAAAGTTTTTGTTTTTTTTCAAATCTACGATTACCAGGAACATGAAGGAATTTCATGAAGTGATTCAGAGAATTTCTGGATTGCATAGTTACACTGAAATAGCAGAACCCTGTATACGTGCAAGGCAGCCTGAACGATCTTCAGATATGCATAATGCAGTAGAAAACACAGCAGTAATAGCAAAGTAGCAAACTCCTAGGCTGTAGCAAGTGAGGATATCCTCAAATGCAGCAGCCATGGGCACAGAAACAGAGAAAAGAATCTACGCCCCCTTGGAAGGCCTCAGGTATGCAGGAATCTCCATCAAGATCCCCTTATCTCCACTGCCAACCCTTAAATGAGGTCTGGGAAGGTCCTGGTTCCACCCCTTCCAGACACTCAGATGCACTACATGCACCCCTAGCTTGGCCCTGCCTTCCCTCCAGGATCCCAGTCACTTGTAGCATTTCCACTACAGATGTCTACAGACAAATACATACAGATATCTGGATATGGTGTCCTAACCAGTCCTTTCTTGATATTCTGATGTCCCGCTACTATTACTATTTTATAAAAAACAAAACACCTCCTATTTTTCAATAACTGGTTATATAATCAACAAATATATAGAGTGGGGTGATTAGGCTGGTATCCACAAACCAGATAACTAGAAACAGTGGAAAGGGACAATTAAAAATAAATGAAAAACGCTTACCCATGTTCTAGGCCTGCAGAAAAATACCAAAGGGAGCAATCTTCAGAAAAAGATCTTTCCTCAGTGGCATTCAGCCCTTAAATGGGGTCTAAGAGAGGTGGAGCCAGGCTCCATCCCTTCTGGTCACACAGCTGAACTGCCTTCACCTGTGTTCCCATGGTTAACTCAGTGCTTGCCTCAGGTGATCAATCAAAGGTTCAGGCTGTGATTCAACAGTTCCTATACAGTGCTGGTCTTGCGTTAATCTTGTTTGTTGCTGTTTATTCTATTCATGCCCCTATTCAAATTGGCATCCATCTATTAAATTAAGCAAGGAAACCTAGCTGATTATCTCAAGCTTAAAGCCATGACACCAATAAACCTTCAAAAGACTTGTGGAACAAAGTGACTTTATTCAAAGTGAAGGTAGTTATGGCATTTGTAAAACAGAAGTGAGAACAGAAATGAAAGCTCTTCAGCATCTCATGAAGCACAAGAAGACCCAATCTTTGTTCTAATAACAAACTGCTCTATGAGAATTCCACGCTGCTCTGGCATTCACCTTGGAAGGGAAAAATGGATATTAGTGTACAAAGAAATCATGCACTGGAGAGGGTTGTTTCAGTAAGGACAGGGACAGGAGGTGGTCAGAATATTACCAGAGAAAATAATAAGCTGTGTGTGCACGTTCGGGTTTCAGTTCTGAGAACTTCATGAGTTTCTAAATCTTTAATGCTTGTCCTGATCTGGAAACCTTAGAGCTGGGGCAGCAGGTACTAGGAGAACTGCATCTTTACCAGCTGTGAGGAACCCCAAAACTCATGAATATATCCACACAAGAAGAACAGGGTGTTTCCTTTGACAGCAAAAACAGCCATCTATTTGAATTTTGGATTTTTAATGGTTGAAAATGAAATTAACTTTTCAAAATGGAAAAAAAGTCATAAAATTCTGTTCCAAATTTCTGTTCAGTAAAATGTTGAAAGATTCTGCCTCTATTCTTTTTGTGCTTTAGTTATTTTGCCTAATTTAATAGACATCTTTGCAGCTTTTAAAGTTTGCTGGGATTACCTTTTCAGAAGGGAAATGCTTCCAGATAA
Source organism: Tympanuchus pallidicinctus (assembly GCF_026119805.1). Lineage (NCBI taxonomy): Eukaryota > Metazoa > Chordata > Aves > Galliformes > Phasianidae > Tympanuchus > Tympanuchus pallidicinctus. The sequence continues at coordinate 3,253,890 of NW_026294802.1, forward strand.
TGTCCAACCAATTCCAGCAGCTGTGCCAATCACCAGTACTTGTCTGTCTCTGCACAGCTGGGTAAAGATCCCAGGGAGAGGCTGTAAGCCGAGAGCTTCAGACAGCTGCATTGGTTGCTAGAGATTAACTGCTGTTGATTAACTAGAGCACATTTAATTATCACTGACTTGGTGCAAGATGGAAACACCAAAAGAGCTTTTTGAATTCTAATTGCTCCTTCTTTCTATCTAGTAAGCTCGGATTTTACAGAAATGTAGAATGAAGTTCATAGTGATATTTAATACCTTGTCTTTTTGTGTTCATTTTTGCATGGTAGCAGTCATCCTTGAAAGGTACATTGAGTATGAGATTGCTCAGCAAACAAATAAAATACATTCCTGTATGTGAAAACAGCATGCACATTGAATTTGGGGGGAGGAGTTGTTTAAATTTCAAAATACACCACTCTCATTTTTTATTTACCATGCTTGTCCCTAATCATATAATGCCAATGCATCTATAAATTAACTTGTCAAGGAGTGATGCTCAAAGTGATAAAAGCTGTCACCTAGCTCAAAAGCCTAAATTAATCTAAAAGAAAGAAAAGGAAAGCAGACCCAGCATTGCCATTAACGCTATTTCCTGCTCCACCAGGGATGACAGACATGACTGAGGGAGCTGCACACCTAAGGATGATGACAAAAGGAAGGGGAGAACTCACAGGCTTGAGCACAGAAGCAGACAGACCAGCTGTGCCAGTATCCTCTCCAAAACACCTCTATCTGCCCTGCTGTTTCCAGCAAATTTGATCTTTGCTTCTTGTTCTCATGGTGGTAACAAAACACTGTGCTACAAAACAGCTGCATCTTGTCCCAGAGACAGGCCTCCATTTCTCTGGTGGACAAATAACCCCACATCTGGTTTGAACATCACTTTCAAGCTGCTCCAGGCTTCTGTGGGATGAGCAGCACCACGGAAGCAATGGTATTTCTTCAAAAATAATTCTGTCCCAGAAGCTGCCAACAGTTTTGGGCCCCTCACTGCAAGAAAGACATTGAGGCTCTGGAACGTGTTCAAAGGAGGGCAACAAAGCTGGTGAGGGGTCTGGAACACAGGCCATATGAGGAGAGGCTGAAGGAGCTGGGAATGTTCAGCCTGGAGAAGAGGAGGCTCAGGGGAGACCTCATTGCTCTCTATAACTTCCTGAAGGGAGGCTGTAGTGAGCTGGGGGTCGGCCTCTTCTCTCGTGTCATTAGTGATAGGACCAGGGGGAATGGCTTCAAGCTACGGCAGGGGAGATTCAGGCTGGACGTGAGGAAGTATTACTTCTCGGAAAGGGTGGTCAGGCACTGGAATGGACTGCCCAGGGAGGTGGTGGAGTCACCGAGCCTGGGGGCGTTCAAGGAAAGACTGGATGTTGTGTTGATGGACATGGTTTAGTAGGAGCTATTGGGAATAGGTGAACGGTTGGACTGGGTGATCTTTTAGGTCTTTTCCAACCTTGGTGATTCTATGATTCTATGACTCTAACAGCCCCAAGCCTGGCCCGGCACAGGAGGGTGACTCATCTCTTCTGATTAGAGGAATAGAATAAACACAGCTTTTATCAACATCAAAAGTTTTGCCCCTTAAGTCCTTTAATGCACAGTTCCAAATTCCAGGGCAACATTATTTTCTCTTGTAAGGAAATGCATTTCCACTGATGCCAGGGTGACTTCGGTACATAACCTCTCCACCTGAGGCTGGCCAGTAACAACAATGAGCTGTGCTCCCTCACACAAGTCACGGTCAGTACTGAGGAAGGAGGAGACCTTATTTAAGCACAAGGCTCAAGCAACAGCACATGCACGTGTCTCAAAGAGATGCGGAAAAAAATTCCTAACTAAAACCAAAGTGAGGTTCAAGGACAGTCCCTCAAGTACAAATTATTTCAATGTGGAGCTGGATCAACTTATAAAGGGATCATTATGTGGCTTGCGTGCAGCAGGAGCAGACTTGGGGCTCAGGAAGGGCTCTGACATTCCTCAATTTTGTTTTCAATCTTCCTTTCCTTTCCAACAATTAAACGTATCCAGACAAACTCTCCAAATCTAAGGTCAGCTACTCTGTATGCAAATACAATGACGGAGCTGTAGAAGATCTGTAGCTAAGTGCTTGACTTCCACAAAGCCTTGACTGTCTCCATGCTGTAAACCAGCTGTGTACAGGCTGCTTCTTTCTGATGTCAGCTGAAAGTTCCTTAAAGCACAGAGAGCTGACCTGCTTATAATTTCATCCAAACCAGATTAATCACTATTTCTACTCAAATACAAGCCCAATCCCCTCTACCTTAGTAACCTATCTGTAACACGAATCTAAATGTATGTTGTGTGGAAAAATACCTCTCATTGGTGTGTTAAATCTGCTTGCTATCTACTAAATCAGGACATCCACATTCAAGCCTCTGTGACATCAGATCAAGTATTTTTTAGCTGGGGCTAGCAGGTGATGGTGCTGCTTTGTGATGCCCCATGCCATGGAGAACCAGCCTGGGTTTCAGGGTCCAGAAAATAGTCTAAGTTTCATCAAACCAGAAAGGAATCCAAACCAAATCTCCTCTGCTCGCCTCTTTTAGGATACTCCTGAAATAAGTTTCATGCAGATGATGACATAATTTCTGTAAAAGCAGAATGCTGGTAGATGTGAGCCAGCTCTGGATAACATTGACCTGCACAGGTCAGCATTGGTTACACAATTAATCCAAAACTTCATTATTTTAAAAAATGATGCATCTTAATCTCTCTCCAAGAAACAAAATAAGCAGCAAAATTACTAAAAAAGCTGAGTTTGCCATACAAATAACTAAGGATGCCCCAACCGTGCTATTTCCCCTGCTCATCTTCCACGCCAGCACCTTGTCACCTCTGGCTGCTCATGCCCTTTGCCTCCTTCTAGAGGTTTAAGCCAGGAGCCTCTTTTCCTGCAGCTGTCTGCTGGTTACTTGAGCACCTCCCTTCGTGTACCCCAGGCTTGTGTAGTCCCCTCCACTTCCTCTCACCCCAACCCTGACAGCATTTCTCAATGAGTTAGCAGTGACAGTACGTAAAGAACATTCCTTTTTCCTTACATATGTGCCAAACACACACTTTGCTATCACAAACCTTGCAAGAGGCTGATTTGGAATCCCACGAGAACAGAAAAAATCTGTTAGCTATTCTCTGCTTTCCAAAGGTGTCACCAATAACAAACAACATGGCATCTGCTGTGTGTTTGTTGCTAACAAAGCCGATGGGCTACTAGAACTCAGCAATTTCTCCATGCAGATTTCCACATTAGCAGCATTCTTACATTTCTACTGGTAAGTGATAGACAATGTAATTATTTGCTTTATTTTCTTTTGGAGAAGTCCCACCAATTGCAATTCAGCAATGTTGATTACTATAGCCATTCCACAGCTACAGGCTGTTGGTTGTTCAAAACACCAAAGCAAGCTTAAGAAGAAATGCTCTGCATGTGAAAGATGCTGCAATTTTCAAACTTCAACCACAGCAATACTCTGCTGTATCTGTTAAGAATTCCTTCATATGCTAGAAGAGAAAAGGAGCATTCTCATTCCCTTTTGGACCTCACACCACATGCTTTAAGGCTATTTGACAGATCATTTACACCAACTCAAGATTCTGAAGCTGTTATATTTTATCTCAAAGGCCCTGGTAAAGAACTCTTACAGTTCCTATCACAGCTGCACTTTGCACTGGGGATTACCAGTAACCTACACATTTAAATAATTTATTTAAAATATATTTTAATTCATTTGGGTCTTTTCTGAGAATGCGTTCCTTCAAAAATCCCTGCAAATTTTCTATATTGAGAGAATGTTGTTTTCTGTTTTGACTAAGACAACAAGTATTCAAATGTTGAGCTCTTTCGCTCTCCAAGCAACTGAGAGATGGGGGAAGGAGGATGTAAGAGGAGATTATGTAATCTAATACTGAAAACAGTCAAGGCCAGACTGAGAAATTTCTCAGTACAATACGTAAAGCAGCAGCTCTGGAACAGTGTGGAAAAATAAGAGATCAAGGCCCAGAGTATAGGGATGCTTCTCCATCAGTAGGTGACCACCTGTAATTTGAATTTTTATCAGCTGAAATGCCAGCGGGTGGCTTTATTTTTACTTTTGCCATTTGTATTCAAAGTAAAGAGCACATGAGCATATAGCTCAAATCAAAACAAATCAATTATCAGATCAGACTGCTGTGTCTCTTCCAGACAGACACAAACACATACAGCTCTCTTCTCTCTAATGCTACCTGGGACGCTGATATGACACTGATTACAGAACAGCTGTGACTCCATGGTTCTGAGCAAGAAAGCCATTTTTCCATTGAGCAGCCAGGCAATACAGGCAGAGAACTGGGAGTTTTGCAGATATTATGAAGTCAAGTACACCTAACAAGAAAAATATGCCCTGAAGTAGTCCTATTGGAAAAAGAAATGAAAACTATTTTTCAGTCAAAGAGTAAATATTTTTTGACAGAAATCAGAGCCTTTGCCAAAATATTTATACTTAATTTGATTACAACAGTGATCAGAGAGCACTGTCAAATTTATTGTGTTTACTCAGTTTTGGCATCAGCATCAACACAAATATGAAATGACACTCTCTCCAGATTCGTTTCTTATATTTAGTGCACTCTAACTTAGATATTTATTTATGTGTCTACTTACATGTATATCGATATAGAACCCAGTGCAGCCTTTTCATTTAGCAAAGATAAGCTCATCCCTGGCATTTCTGACTTGAAGCAGCAAGCACCTGGGGTAAGTTAGTTCTGCACCCTCACCAACCACATCCATGTACAGTCCACAGTTTTTCTCTTGCTTTGAGAAACATTGCAACTATACAGGAATTTTCATTTCCACAGTACTGCTACATAGATCTGTTTGAGTGATTATACTGTGCAGAATAGCAGAGATTGTAATAAAATAGACACTTGCACCTAACCCTCTCACCCTCTTACTCTGCCTGAACACCTCACGCTAATCCATCAGGAAAACATGAAGTGGCTCATTCCCACACCAACTTTACTGGTTGGTAGGAGCCATCCCTCTGAACAGGGCCTCACAGACCAGAGCCAGTTTTGTGAAGAAACTTAACAACCCAAAAATTGAGGCTAGCTTTACTGCATTGCACTGAATCTCTCTCTAAATAACCCATATGCCAGAAATAGCCTTTGACTGGGTGCAGCCCAGCTGCTGACTGGTGGCAAGGTTCTGCAGCTTGCTGAGAAGACTGAGGAAGGGCATCTCCATGCTGCTGCCCACGCTGCCCTCCGAGCTGTGCGAAATGGAGCGCAGAGCCTCATCCAAACGCTCTCCCTATCAGAAATATCCCCTATTTAACACCAATCTAGCTCACTGCAGAAAAATGTTGTTAGCTGGTACACCCAATGAACTGATGTGTACTTTGGATTTAGGAGGAGGAAGGGCTGGCAAGAGGGAGGATTAAATGAACTGTCAGGAAAGAGAAACTCTGGTAGTAGAAGGGCTTTTCTTGGGAGCTCTCACAGCAGCCACAAAGCACTGCTGTAGAAACATTCCAAGGGGCTGTGGGTTTTTCCTTCATTATTGTTAAATAGCAGCTGCCAAGACATCTACCTGGCTCCAAATAATTTGGTCATTAAAGGAGGTCCTGGCAGTCCTCCACTGCCTCAGCAGAGTAATCTTTTAAAGAGGATTTCTCACCTCGGGGTGCATTTTCTGCTCTGTTTACGAAAACAGCCTGTTGTGAGAGCCTTCACTTTGGGCCTTCACTTCTCATTAGGATTCTCAGCTTCATGGAAGAGGTTTGAGCAGCAAAAGCTTCAGGCTTTGTGCCTGTCACAATGGTTTCATGGCACGTTAAATCCAAGCGCAGCCATAAACTGAGCCTTCTCATAGAGCCACTGGAGTTTCTATTAACTGCAGCGATTACCAGAAAGTGTCTGTAAACGTTTCAGTGTCTGGCTCAGTTCTTTTCCTGGCTGGAAGGTATAGTATAGGCTGGCAGACTAAAACATCACACTGCTTCAGGAGCTTGCAGCAGAAGTTTCTGGGGGCTTTTTTGTCGTCTTTTTTTTTTTTTTTTCCTTAATTACAAAAAATACAGAAATAAGGAGGGTGTGTATGTAAAGAAATAATAGCAGCACTTTACTGTGCCTCGTATCTGCACAGTTCAGAACATATCTGAAACACTAATTAAACATTTCAGGAGCTTGGAAGATAAGTAAGAATTATTCTCATTTACACATGGTTAAACACAGGCTCTGGGAAGCTAGATGCCTTATCCTTTTAGACAAGACTGACTAACTGCACATGTAGCCCTTTGCTTTTTACAGTATTACATTCTTGCCACCGAATTAACCAAGCCATTGTGACAAAGTCATGTTTTGATGTGCTAATTTGGGTTATGCTCTCAACAGGACAGGGATCTGTAGCAAGTAGCACTGCTGACAGACGTGTGCAAAGCTGCAGCAAATCGTCCTCTACCTCCTTTCCTAAGTCATCTGCCACATGACTTCAGAATGAGCATTTTTCTCAGTGAGATAAAAATTACTTCTCCTGGATTCTTCCATATTTCTTCTTTAAATACATTCCTTTTTGGGCTTCCTAATACCACGTCTTCATCTTTTCAGCCCCCAACCACCTCAACAGCTTCTTTCATGAATACCTAAAGCTTTATCTGCTGTCAGCCCTCCCCCTGTCACAAAGATTCACAACATACAGAGCATCTCAGGGAAAATGCATGGAAAATTAAACAAAACAACTGGCACAGATTTGTCAGGAAAAATATACTGGATGTTATTTCAGTTTCCTTACATAAAACGCACAGGTTATCACTAAAGGCACTACACTGTGGAAATTAAGAGTATCTGGTGTGACAGTATGAATCTCAGTAACATACCACATTCCAAAGAATGCAATACAGAAAACATTACCTTAGGAACATAGTGAGTCCCACCGTTTCTTGTCAATGATGCTGCAATTTTGTCTTAATTACATATAATTGGTGCAAATATACAGAAAGAAACAGGAAAATGCAGACTAAATGCCAAAATTCAAATTTGTTTGGCAAGGATGAGGGAGCAAGAAGCTGGAATTTCCAGCTATGCTGCTGAAAGTGAGTTTCATAACAGTTTTGTCCTTTTCTCCCACTCCCCCTCTCCTCCCGCTCCCCCTCCCTCCCCCCCCCACCTCCAGTTCTGACCTTTATTTTCAGTCCTCAATTTTCTCTCCATCCTAACACCATGACCCTGGTGATGATGTAGACCTTTGTATAATTTGCAGTTTTGTCTCCTTCAGACTTAAGATTTGGTGGACATTTGGAAATTCAAGAATTCTCTGTGTGTATAGCTGATTAATCCTGTAGCTTGATCCATAGGAGGGTTTAGACATACTAAGAGTCAGCTAAACTATTGTGAACCTTCCAGTCAAGGAAAATGGGCACTCATTAAACCTCAACATCTCTCCTTGTGAGATGTCTGAAAGGAGCCTCCTCCAAACTTCATGAAGAACACCGAGACTTTAACAGTGGTGAGAACATCTGCACAAGGAGACCTGAATGCTATAAATTGCTAAAAAGTCAAGGAGCCTGATACACTTGTATGAAAACACAAAGATTCACACTCAGAAATCCTGAGCAAGGAGAGAAAATACAAAGACTTGGCTTCACAGACCAGAGAAAACCATTGAGAAAGGAGAAGACTAAATAGCTAGGAGAAAGACTCAATCCAATGATAAATATGATGAAGGATCCAGATGTATCGTGTGAGTGTCTGTACACTCAAAAAGCACCTTATGAACTTGGAGGCATAAAAAATGTGGATATGCACAAAAGGGTATACATTTAAGCATGATGTACAAGGGCTGCTCTGAAAGTAAAGCCTCCTACTTTATTACATTGGCCCATAACATCAGAGGCAGATGGTGATATGGCTGAACCTTCCCACCAATATTCTGCTACATTTTTTTTTTGCTATACAGATGGCAGCAGAGGGGTGATCTGACAAAATGGCATCTAATATGGAAATGTGTGTGAAGCAAATAGGTGTCATTGAATCCCTCCACACAGAAAAAAATTGCACCCGTTGACATTCATTAATGCTTGCTAAATGCTTACGTAGACTAAACAGCAAATGTCAGCACAGTGAGGCAGTAAATGGTGCATTTCAGCAGTGATGACACTGATGTGAAAGACGAGCCATACTCTGGATGACCATTCACAGCTCTCCCACCACAAAATGAAGAGTGTCTTGATCAGCTGATTTGCATAAATCAGTGGATTACAGCCTGGGAATTGTGTATGGAGCTGAATATCATCTTCAGTGAGTTGGAAACAAGGGTGGCAATGTTGGGATATGACAGTTTTCAGGAGATGGGTCCCATAAATCTTCATGGAAGGACAGAAAGAACTCTGTATGCAAGTTTGTCAGTACTCATTGAACTAATACAACATTGAAGGTTACAGTTTTCTGGGTAGCATCATTACAAGTGACAAAATATGTCACCAATACAAGCCAGAGCCCATGGAGTGGCAATATGTGAATTCCTCACTGAAGAAAAAAGTTCAAGATGCAGCCCACAGTGAGTAAAGTGATGTGCACCATCTTTTGATATAGGAAAGAATTTCTTGAAACTCAGACCATCAACTCCTACCACTACATTGCAATGCTGACTGAGCTGAAGGCTCAGACTTCCAGAGTTGGACTAGAGAAGACAATAACGCTTTTCTTGCAACATAATAGTGCCAGGCCCAATATCAGCTCAAAGGCAATGAAGTACATTGCCAATTTTGGATGGACTGTCTTACTGCACTTATTGGATAGTGTAGATTTCTTCTTCTCACTTCCACACGCTGTTCAGGCTGAAAGATGGACTATATGGACAACAGTTTCCTAGCAATGATGCCATCATTGCAACTGTGAAACAGTTGGTCACTTCTGCTGATGCAAATTTTATGAGCACAGCCTGTGTGCTCTTGTTCATCACTGATGAAAATGCATAGGTATGGGTGGTGACTACACTGAAAAACAGTGGTTTGTAGCTCTATCAAGGAGTGTTATTGTGTTCTTTGTGTCTGTTGTAGTTGCTATGGAAATAAATAGGAGGCATTACTTTCAGAACATAATACATACAACATTCCTGGATCAAAGGCATGGGCTAAGTGGTCAGATCAGCTCTGAAGGGATAAAGCAAATGAGTCAGACATTACAAGGAGGATTGTTAGACAGTGGACTTCTACTCAGTAAGTATGGCAGAGCTCACAAATTCAGTCAACATTTATTAAGAAAAGTAAGTAGCCTTCAGGAGCTTTATAATCACAATGCAACAACCTGATAAGTATTCAGATGAGGAAGTTGTACCAGGACTATCTTAAAATTTGGGTCTTAGAATTTGGGTATCAAACACTGGTAAAAACAAACAAACAAAAACAACAAACAGAAGTAGAAAAACATGGTTTGACATGCTAAAGAAATTTTATGTCTTCTAGGCATAGTGCTATGGAGAACTCATGTTAGTCTTCAATCTGGCAGATGTCACTTGATAACGACATGATTTTGGAGATCATAAAGACATCTGTGTGTTTGCTGTAAGACAACTGAGTTCACCCAGAAAAGCTCTTTCTGCAATAAACATTTGCATGTCTTTCTGCTACTTATTATTCCATAGACAACGACTTCTTTTGCTAGCTCTCCCATAGAAATTTTTCCAAACATTAATACAGTAGTGCAGCACCTCAGCCCATAGCCTGATAAGCTCTCTCAGAACACATGAAATCTCAAAAGAAAGTGGGAGAGAGGAGGAAAAAGGGTTTTTGTGCTGCAATTATGGCAAGCGTAATTCCTGACTTAAAGTAGGGAATGTCTCTGAGCTTACTAGCTGTTGTGCAATTAGCTTTCTTTTCTTTTCTTTTTTTTTTAAACCCCTCTAGATTATATAACTAAGTAGAAAAAAAAATGCAGGCTCCAGGCTCCTATGTCATTCAGTGCAAGCTTCTAGATTCCACGCTGGTCAGAAACAGGCAAGATCTGTGACTGGACAGAAATGTAATTTTCTGTCCCGGGAGAATTGAGGGGATTTTAAAAATCAGTTTAAGTTACTTAAAAGATTAAATTCTGAAGTTTTTAGCTTCAAAAATTTTTAATGATGATTAGCTTAACTTTCCAAAGAAAAGGTCATTTTGAAATGAAAAAGCACTGCTTTCGAAATTAAAAAAAAAAGGTCATAACAGATGCATAGGAAATTTGGAAGCTTTCCCCAGAATTATTTGACTTGAAACATTAATACAAAATAACTTGTATCTATGAACTGGTTTAGCTCAGATTAATCCACTTAAAGTGAAAAATATGTTTCATGTAGATATTAATGACTACCTTCACGGTTTTGTAGTAGCACAGTATGTAGAATCATAGACTCCTTAGAGTTGAAAGGGACTCTTAAAGGCCATCTGGTCCAACTCCCCTGCAATGAACAGGGGCACCCACAGGTAGATCAGGTTGCTCAGAGCCCCGTCCAGCCTGACTTTGGGTGTCTGCAGGGATGGGGCACCCACCACCTCTCTGGGCAACCTGCTCCAGTGCCTCATCATCCTCACTGTAAAAGGTGATTTCATTATATCCAACCTAAATCTCTCCCCTTTTAGTTTGAAACAGTTTCCCTTTGTCGTATCACAATAGACTCTGCTAAACAGAGGCCCTTGCATGCGGTGAGGTTTCGCAGAGCTTGAACCAAGAGTCTTAGTAGGCTATGCTTTGTTCATTTAGGGGAGGAAAAAAGATCAAGATACTGGGAAATGAAGAAGTTTTTTTTCTAATTTGGCTTTTACTGACAAACAGAAGGGCTGTTTTCACTGAAATCATTTAAGAAATCATTTGGAACTGCCAGGTCAGTGAGAAGCTTGATTGCTTCTGGATTGAAGTACTTTAAATGTGGACCTAGAAACATAGCATGACCAAGCAAATTCCTAAAGCAATAACAAGGGAATCCTGAGGCCCAAACATTTATACCATTAAATAATAACAAGAAAACAAAATATGATTACTGAAAAAGAGAACCAAAAGATCAATAAGTGAGCCTTAATATTTGAGATGAGAGATGGATGACACACATGAGCTTCAGATCATAGTGATGAAGGAGCAGTCTGCAAGTACTCTGGAGGAGAAAACCTGCCTCTCCCTTCCTTTAGTTTTTGCCATAGGAGAGTCAGCATTTCCTGATCCATTAGTAATGTCTCCACAACAAGGAAACAGTTCTGGTCCCTCAGGAATGAGAGACTGCCCACAAACAATTTGGGTGTGAATAACCAAATTCAAGTACCTAATAATGCAGGCTTAAAACTGAAGAGCTGTATTAATTCTCTTCAACCTTTTTCTACCTGCAAGTTAGTTGTGCTGGCCCCAACACTGCCAGGCAGTTTTTAATTTGAAAGCAGCCTTTCAGCTGGTATAGTGAGGAAATGACAGCGGGAAATGGCATCAGGCTGCAGGGCCCATGCTGGGATGTGGCTCTGAGTGGCAATGTGAGGGCAAGGAGCAGGACAGGTGACCAGGTACAGGGCGCAAACACAGTGGGAAATCACATGCCAGTGCTGAAAGGCTGGAGGAACTCGAGTGCAAAGCCAGACTTGCTGGTGGCACAAAGGTCTCGGGCGAATGAGAGGAATGGCAGCCTTCCTTTTCTAAGCACTTTGAGACATTCAATTAGCTGTAGTCTCTTGCGATGCACAAAGACAATCTGCTGCTGCAAACAGCGGAGATTATTTTTCTTTGCTTAGATTGCCTCTTAACATGATCACAGTGAAAATCTCAAGGCTAAAAGCTTGCTCCATTTATGATAAAATGTGAATAAAAACTGACGAAGAGATAAGATTTTTCTTTTTTTTTTTAAGATTTCCATAAAAGGCTGAGGAATCCAAACAAAAGGGTCTTGATTATTAGCTCAGGACAGCCTATCATCACTGCTTTGGGGACAAATTGCACCACATGCCAGAGCTCACAGAAGACACAATAATTTATCAGTCAGTATGCAGAAAATTGTAGAGCACACAGTGACTTTTCAGATCCCATTTCTTCCCTGCAAGTCCTCAATTTCTTCCTAAAAGAGACAGTGCCATGCAACTCGAGGCTAAAATGCACTTTCAGAGAGAAAGCAAAGAAATTCATCACATAGAAAAACTTTGAGGACCAAACATGGGAGCCTAATTCAAGATTCACCTCTTCATTTTTCCCACTCTTAACAACTTAGGATGGGAAGACAGAATAAGAGGAAAGAAAAAGGAGGGGATCTCAAGGAAGTGGACCTCAGTAATCCCAAAGGATTGTTGGGAAAAGCCTCCAGAGGGTGGCCTTGGGAAAAACGCAGTAAGGAGAGGCGCATGCTCCTTAGAGAAATAATTTTAATGGCCCTAAGTGCCAGATGCTTCCCTGGAAGGGCAAATCACACAATAACCATGACTAGTCTGTGAGCTCTTAACTGAGCTAAAACATGAAAAGGATGCAAGCCAGTAGTGAAAACCAAGTCAGGCTTCCAAGCAAGCAAGGTTCCCAAGCCCAAAAGGATTACATTATATTACAGAACATTATCCACTAAGACGTACAGGGTACAAAGTTGGATGTTACCAGCAAGATGCATCAAGAAATCATTCAGTAATGACACAGGCAATTAAGATAGGCTCAAGTGTAGTCTCCCATGAAAGTGAAACTGAAAGATATTGATGGGTGGTGTCAAAAAGGTCAAGTCATTTAATGCTTTTTTTGCACTGATCATCACAAAAGATGAGCTTTCATGAGATGGTTATCACCTTTAATTCCAGTGACAAGAGTGCAAGATCTAAGCCTTTGAGTAGACAAAGCAAAAAACAAAATTACAAAATAAAACAGATTATCAAGTGCTAGTTAAATTAGATTTTGTTCAACTTGCCCAGATCTAACGAGCTTCATTTCCAGTCTAACCTAAAGGTTTGGCTGATAAAATCCAGAGCTTTCAACTATCATGTGGGGAACTTGTTGAGAGTGGTAAGGCATTAGACATTACATTTACCGTCCTCTAATCTTTTATTTTTTCAAAATACATGAAAGGAGAAGCAAGGGAATTAGAAACAATCAGTTTAACTTCAATTCCTGGAACAAATTAAATAGACATTTATAACTATATGGGAGGTAATTACTAACACCCAACAGGGATTGGTTGTGGGTGAGAAAAAAAAAGCCAACAGAAGAAATCGAACATGTCACACCAATCTAGTTTCTTTTTGGGATCTGGTAACAGGCTTTCTGGTGGGTGAGGAAAGCCATTAGATTTTGTACATCTTGACTTGTGTAATGCATGGAATATGCTTTTATGTGTTGTAAATGTAGAAAACTAGGAAAGCAAGACGTCGGTAAAATGGGTATAAAACTGGCACAAATTCAGTTTTAGAGATTAGTTATCCATATTTCACTGTCTGTGAAAAGTTACTGTTTGTATATTGAGAAGGTGGCCAGCAGGGACAGGGAGGTGAATTGCCCCTCTCTACTCTGCCCTTGTGAGGCCCCATCTGGAGCAGACAAGAAAGGCAGGAAGCTGTTGGAAAAGGTCCACAGGAGGGCCACAAAGATGATCAAAAGGCTGGAGCACCTCCCCTACAAAGACAGGCTGAGGGAGCTGGGCTTGTTCAGCATGGAGAAGAGAAGGCTGCGGGGTGACCTCACTGCAGCCTTTCAGTACCTGAAGGGAGCCAACAAACAGGAGGGGAATCAACTCTTTACATGGGTATATATTGGCAGGACAAAGGAGAATGGTTTGAAGTTGAGGGAAAATTTAGGTTGGATGTCAGGGGGAAGTTCTTTACAGAGAGAGTGGTGAGGTGCTGGAACAGGCTGCCCAGAGAGGCTGTGGATGCCCCGTCCCTGGAGGTGTTCAAGGCCAGACTGGATGGGGCCCTGGGCAGCCTGGTCTTTTGTTAGATGTGGAGGCTGGCAACCCTGCCTGCAGCAGGGAGATTAGAGTTTGATGACTCTTGAGGTCCCTTCCAATCCAAGCCATTCTATGATTCTATGTATGAAATAACATGCAAATTCACCCTTCTATTCCAACAGAATTGTTTGGGTGACCATTTCTGAGTGCCATATGGGAGCTGATTACAGAGAGCCCAGAGAGAGAAATGGAAAATATAAGAAGATTGAAAAACATTATCTGTAGAGACCTACCAAAGGCACAGGCATTGATGGCAGATTCTAAGCATCTTCCAGGTAGGAAATATTTAGATAGTAACAAATTCAACCTTACAATCAAGTACAGAAAAGCAACAATTGTCTCAATTTATTTTGCATGTCAAGGTTAATTCCTGTGTATCTATGGTTGAAAATTAATTTTTGCACTATATGTATTTCAGTCAATGAGTCCAAAATAATTAGATGCTATCTTGGCAGTGTACAATTTTATACTGTGTGTTTATACATGCATTTAAATATACATGAATAATCCCTGTGTTTGGTTTTCTTAGAACTGTCCTTATTTATGTTGATCTACTGAGGGTCAGCCTAAAATAACTGAGAGAAAATAATGGCCACACAGGCTGTGCATTAGTATGAAAGGTACCACTTCCCATTGATAGTCATGTCTCATATCTCTAGAAACACAGCTTCTGCTTCATTCCATGAGCTCCATGTTAAATAAAATCCACTGCTCAGTTTTAAATACCACTGTATTAGGAGACAACACTTAACCTGTGAATGCAGAGCTACTGGAAACCTCCATATCCTACAATTGCTGCTCTTTATCCTGCTCCATCATCATCCTGATCTCTGCATCCCCTCTGCCTTTGCAATTCAGTGTATCCAGTAGCTCAATACCTAAAAATACCTGAATTTAATTCTTAAATTCACCATTAGCAGTTACTAATTATTATAGAGGATAGTAGTAAAACTATTGTTACAACAATCTGTACTTTTGACTATTTCTGGACTTCTACTGACGCTCCTTCCTTTCCCCAGTAAAATAGCCAGAGTTCCAGACAAAAAGACTTCCCTTCCACATCCTCAGCTTCCCCCACAGCTCCCAGCACCGCCTGTCAGCCCAAACGTCAGCCCAGCTCATTTCCCAGCACTTCATTCCTCTCCCTGTGGCACGGCAGCAGCTGCAGGCTGTGCCACCCTGCATTATCCCAGCAGCGCTGAGCCGGAGGCACCGCTGTCACAGAGGATGGCAGCAGAGTGCAGAGCACGACAACAGCAGCAGCAGGTGGGCAGAGCAGAGAAGGCCAGATTACTGTCTATGTGATTACTGTCATTGATCTCAAGTCAGGCAGAAAGCAGAGCCTGCTCTGCTTTTGCTTGTTCCTTCCCTCTGTCGCTGCAGAGCGATTCCTGAAAACACCGTGCCGAGCTGTTGTGCACTTGTTAAGCATTGTTTTAAGCATTGAAAACCACCTCAGTCACAGTAATTGCCCCTTACAGCAGACAGATGCTTCCCTCAAAACACAAGAAAAACAGACGTGGAAGTCTTCAGCGCTAGGACCAACTTGAAAAGCTATTGGAGTTTTACGTGTACATTTTACATTTCTGTCTCGCTATACGTTGGGCAGAACAATGTTTGAAATGGAAAATGAACTTCATCCTTGTAGCTCTCCCCTCCCCAGGCAGCAAGGCTGCTGTCCTGAGGCATGGAAGGGCCAGTGCAGGGGAAAGAGGCAGCACTGCCCTCTGACACTGGGAGCGATTCCAAATGCACTCTTGCATCTGATTCCCATTTCTGCCAATTCTTCTCTCTTTTCTCTCTGATATTTAACAGGGTCATATTTTGCCACAGCTAAGTGTTTTCTATTCTGTCTGTCAAATCTCTAAATGAAATCCATATATTTAAAAGGCATACAGATTTTTGTATCGATGCTTTATACAAAAATGTCATATCTGAATCTTAAAACAGACTTTCTAAATTGAGCCAGAAAGCTTAACACCATCGAAAACACGGCCTTCGTCACAACACATACCTTCCCCCTCCAAAACTGGATCCAAACTTTGCTACTTGGCCTCATCATCAGGTTAAGAACAGATGATAAAATAAGACTCAGTTAAAGCCTGTGTCCATATGAAATATAAATCTATTTTGAAGCCTGATAATATTCCATATGCCCTCATTTTCATCCCACTGGTCTTGAACTAGACAAAAAAATTGAGAAAATATTTGATTTGGGGAGGGGGGGAAGCTACATTCAGGCAGCAGAAAACTCCATAGCCCAAATGAGGTTTAACAGAAGCCTACTAAATAAATCAGTGGACCTCTTGAGACTTTCTTCATCATCCAGTCACAGAAAGGGGAAGAATAAATGCATCTCAAAGGCAGCTGCATGAATCCAAGTAAATAGGTATGAAAAATGGAGGTGCATTTTAATGCTCATTCATCTATCATCTACTCAAGTTTTTTTCAAAGCCTACAGTTTCATATGAAGATGCACAGTACCTACTTACCATCAAAAGCAAAGCTTCTTTAGTTCTACAGTTTACAGCACATCCAGTTTTAAAAACAGACTGTGGGAGAGCTCCTTGTTGGCCAAGGAAGAAGGAAGTTGCTGGTAGATAAACCATTTAGAAATGGCAATTAACGTGGGTAAAGCATTGACTGTTTCAGTCAACATGGAGTGGTTTCACCTTATACCACATACAACCACCGTTAAGCCACTGTCCTGTAGTCATCTGTGCCATTCTGCCCTGAGAAGATCAACATGAAAAGTTTATCATCTGTTCCAGAGCTGGAAAACATTTCCTCCATTTGTGGGCTCCACTTCCAACCTCACTCATCAGCCTGCTCTCAAAACTGGTACAACAAGCAGTTGTTGAACAAGCAGTGAAGGCACAAACACTCACCTGCAGAAGCTCTGAACACAGGATTGCCAGAGCTACGCTTCCTTTTTTGTTGCCCCACTAAACTTCCCATGCTTTCCATGAACAGTGCCTGGATACCACCAACAGAGTTGGGCTTCCTGCCTCACCCTGCCTTCTGCAATAATCATCCCTTAGTGTGGCAGTCTCCCATGGAGATGCTTGCATGCTCTCAGAGTTTGATGTTTGGGTGGTCCTGTGTGGAACAAAGGTCCCGTGTGTTAAGCCTGGTGAGTCCCTTCCAACTCAGAATATTCGGTGATTCCAGGGATGTCAGACTTGCTTAGATGGAACATTTCTGTGCTCTACATTGCCAGGCAGTCCTTGGGCTGTGAGAGCATGGAAGCTGTTTCTTATTCAAGCCCCAGATCTCACAGCTACAGCTAGCCAGTTGTGACTGCAACAACTGTGCCTAACTGTGCTCTCAGTTAATTGTGCACCCTCATGATGAGCAGTTTAAGACAGCAGAACAGCAGGAGATCAGCCCCTGCTTCTGCTGCAGGCCTCACCATCAGCTCCAGCCATTAGCCTGGACAGCAGCAATTAAAAACCTGACTAAGCTGGAAGCAGGAAAAAACCCCAAGCACCCAGTGCTCATCCAGTAGTGTACCTGCCTCCCTCCCAACATTTCAACTCCAGCTAGTGCAAGTTACTGCTTTCGGCCTGCACAAGATAAAAGGTGCGACAAGCCGACCTGCGGTTGCCATGGAGACCAAAAATCTTTACCAGTGCCATGGTAACGGACTACAGGATGTGCTATGAAAAGCTTGCTGCACACCCGAGTTGAGCTTTTTCGTATTTTTAAACCAATTAACTGAGAGCACAGTTAAATTAGTTTCTGTTTAAAGAAAGGCACTGTCAAAATGGAAGAGACGTTTGTTGATGTCTTTTACTTTGCACAACAGAAGGAAGCCAAACCTTGGGGATATTACTAGGGTTCATCCGGTTGTTTTTGAAAATCAAAATCTTCTCTTTTCAAGTAAGAAAAACAGTTTTCATATATTTATGCTGAATTATAAGAAAGAAAGGGTTGAGAAGCTTTGTAACAGCTTTCCCTGTGGACACAACACTATGCCCTTTGCATTTCCAAGGTGCTGACACCACTAGATGTTTTGAATGGCCAAGAAGCAATCTTCATAAGGAGGAAAAAATAAAGGTTTCATGAAATGCTTAAAATAAATGTCATAAATCTGTGACAGAAGCTGGACATAATACAGCGGGTATAGGCTGCATTCCCTTTGAACTTTCCCGTGCTTCAGTTTTCCCAGCTTAAGTAGGCAGTGAGGCTCCCCTTTGTACCAGAATACTGCAATACCAGGAGTCTAAAAACACCCAGATATCATCAGGAGGCATTTCAGTTTTCTTCTTGTTTTGAGCATCAAAAGCATGCTCCTCTATGAGGAGCTTGATATCCAGAGCTCTGCACACACAAAGCTATCGCTGCTGAACCAGGAACCTCTTTCTGTGCTCAACAAACGTAGGAGGTGAACACCTTATTTCTTTAGGTTAAAGAGCAAGGAATATGACAAAGCCTGTTATCACATAAGAGGTGATGCTAAAAGTGAGCAGGCATAAAAGTAGTAAATTGACAACCATATATTCTCCACGATAATGCTGAAAAGGCTGAGCAATGCCTGAGGAACACCTGCCATGGCCACATGAAGCATTGGCAATGCTATCTGAAAAACTCAGGGTGAAGCAAGCTTATGTTACCAGCCACTATCCCACGTGTGGCAGAGAGCTTCCCAGAAACATCTGCAAGCTCAGAAATTTGGTTTGAATCCAATTTGTGTATTCCGGGGAGTCAGAAGTCTGGACCTCAAAAGTGAGAAGAATTTTGAAGGAATAAAGAATGTGTTCCTTTCAGGGCTGTAGCTGGCAGAGCTCTCCTACTGAAATCATGCAAAAGACTGTCCTCGTGTGACCCAGTTGTAAATGGATGTCTGGTCGTTTGTGCCGTGGACTGAAACCCAGGCAGGCGCAGCCGCAGTCACCCGGGCTCTCCAGGTAATGAGAGTGAGTCCAATCTGGACACACTTTGAGCTTTGCTTTTTAGTAGCTTGCCTTTGCGTGTATCATACTGAAAGCTCCAGCAAGGAACATCTTTGGAACACAGTATTCAGTACTGCACAGGCACTCCAGCCTCCCAGCAAGTGGCATGAGGGAGGCCAGGCAGAAGGATACTGATTCTGTAAGTTTTCATCTGAAAACTGCTATTTCTAATAAACAGCCTGTAATAGCTAGGAATATTTTCTCAGAATTTGAAGTGAGCAAACTCAGGTTTCTATATAAGGCAGCTACTGCATCAGGAGAAGATGTACCGGGTAGGTCTAAAAAAAACTCTTCAGTCTGTCTTTGTTCTGAAGACAATTTGCTCTCACTTTCAGTTATTGTGCAGTATGAAAAATATATATCCCATTGAATTAAATACACAGAAAGTTTATTTTGTTCAAATTAATTTAAGGTACATTCCTGAGGCATCACAAGAAGCAAAAAGAGAAAGGGATCTCTTATGCAAGACAAATACAAGACAGATACTACAGTAAACATGTTGCAATCACCATGGAAACACACCCCTAAAGTTTTTGACAGGTATTTAAACAGCAAGAGTCTAGGCGAAAGGCATCCAAGAGTACAAGCTAGAGCTCATAGGTTTCTTTCCCCTAAAATAGAGTGAAGGCTCAGCATGAGATAAACACTATGGACATCAAACAGAAAAAATAGGTGGGTAAAGACTGCCAAGGGAACAGATAGAAGATATTTTGATGGCAACTACTGGCAAACGCAGCACTGGCTGATCAGCAGCAGGAATCCATTTCAGAGTTTTTCAAGAGATGCTAAAAATACTCATGAGTATAAGATGCCAAACCAGCTAGCTAGTCAAGGAGAAGCAAGAACAAAAGAGGAAAAATCCCAACATGTTACAGAGGGATCTTATAAAGAAGAATCCCAGAGAAAAGAGAACGAAGTGAGAATGCACTTCCATCTCCAGTTCATGCACTATCCTGCACAATATTAACAACATAATTTATTAAGTGAGGGGTTGTTTTTTTGTTTTTGGTTTTGTTTTTTAATACTTCACTGAAAGTATAACTGCTACTCCAGGGACAAATTTTCATGGTTATCCTTAGTGATGCAGAGCTACACCCATTATTCTATGAAAAGAGTGAAACTGTGAAATAGGCATTTGGTGATAGGTCAGATTCTGTGAAGTGGTTTCACAGGACAGAGACAAGCAGTCTAAATCCAAGATTTAACCACAAGGCCTAAACTGCTCTCCTACACTGATCTCACCAACCTTCACACTGTTACTCCAGGGACAAATTTTCGTGGTTATCCTTAGTGATGCAGAGCTACACCCTTAGTTCTATGAAGAGTGAATTCTCATTCTGGGTGGTTTTCCTTTTATCTGTCTAGGATGCTAGTGAAGTTTGCCTTTAATCAAATTGCAAACCCAAGTGATTAGAAAGAGATTTAAGCACATGTCAGGCTGAAATACAGATTGGTGGGATGGAGCTGTGCTTTACTAATGAACCTACAGAAATCAAGTCTTATTTTGTACCACAGATAATATTTCTTGAGATTCAGAATTAAATAACAGACAGAGATAGATGAAATATGCCTGTCCCTGAAAATAGCTACCCATTCTTCTTTATCATATTATAAAGTCAAACATACTCTTCTGAAAATATCCTGCGTCCTGAATTGCTGTAGCTATGTGGGGAATTGCCTGCAAGTTCTTTGTGTACTATGAATGTTCTCGAAGTGGAAACTTTCCAGATGTAAAACAAATGACCAGAAAGATATTAATACCAACACAAAAATTCACATCTCCGGTTTGTCCACTCCTGACTAAGTACAATGCAAATTGCTGATCAAGAACGGCTGAATGAAAATATTACTCATTTGAAGACAAATTTCATTTTAGAGCTCTGATTTTGGCGTTGGCCAGTGTTGTCATAACAAGAAGAAACCACTTGCATTTTAGCTCTCGTCTAAAACTAGTTGACGCTTACGGCCTGAGAGTTTCTATGCTTCCTTACTCTTCCTCAAAATACTTTTTTATTCCTCAAAAATACTACTGTCAAAACACTGTAGCTTCCTTAAAAGGAAATGATTTCCCAAGTTATTACCGGGAAAGTTAGTCCCCTTGAGATTACAAGCTTATGAAAAATCAGGAGCAGGAACAAGCAACTTCAACCTTTTTTGAGAGGACCCTGTTACTGATTGGCTTTTCAGAAAAATACCTCTAGGCATATTCTGCCTCCATCTACACCTGAAATCCCACTGACACCCAGGTGCTCCATCTGACATGGCTAAGAGTAGAATTTCTCTTGTAGTGTTTCCATCAAAATTACAGACTTTTCTGCTCTTTCCTTCTCAGTTACCCTAATGTTTTGCCTGCTTACATTAAATGCATGTTGTATTAACAGCAAATGGGCAGGTGGCAGACCCTTGTATCATGCATTAACAATCCACTATCACTTCAACCAAGTAAATGAGCAGTGTCAGCTAAGAGAAAAGAAACTACAGGCTTTCTCTCAACAGAAGCAAACAAAGGAACAGTGTGCAAACTGGCATCCCAGAAAGCACAAGAAGACTTACATGCTGGTCTGTTCGGCACAGGAAAAAATACAGGTACATTACTGTGAAAAAATTGTCATCCTGAGCTGCTCCCTTCAGAGCCTGCTAGAAATCAGTCATGGACAAACCACAAATACCTTGAAGGTTCAGACAGGCATTCACAACGTCAGACACTTATCATAATCTCTTGAGTCAGTAGAATGGTCTTTATTGTAGTTTCTTGATGCTTCTGCACAGAGCACCGAGGTATGAAAAATACAAAGCATTAAGGCAAAAAAGTGCCTGAATGTTTTGGAATGACAAAGGGAGCTCTATCTGAGTTTAGTGGAAGAACTGCTGCTATCTCTCATTTTATCAAAACTGCCTTATATATCTCAAAGCGCTTGCACAGCAAGGCAGTTTGGAGCTCTTATAAGTCTTTAAGCAACATACACTATCCTAATTAGATTCTAATCAAATCTCTCAGAACTCTAGGTATCATTTTTTAACACATTAAAAACAAAGCACACAACAAAAAAAGCATATCTGTGTCTGCACTGGCAGAGAGATTTCACTGATTTCAGAACGAGATGGGAAAAAACTTCACAAACAGTTGCTTGCTTTTTTTCTTCTCAACCTGGGAATAGAAGTACAGCGAAATAACAAGTCTTACAGCAGTGAATCAGAAGACTCACTCAGCAGCTCAATTTAACATCTGATAATAAGAAATAGTCAAAGATTCTGGAGCCTACAACTCAGTCAGAGACACAAGAGCAAATATAATAGTGATCATTCTTATTACACTCACCACATACAAAATTTCACCCACCAGACTATATTCAAAACATTACTCAGGCAAAAGAAGTCTTATAGAAACACACAACATGGCCATGTCTTACTGAAACTAGCAGCACTCAGGGATTTGAGAAGTGAACAGAAACATTAAGTTGAATGAGGGGACAACTGGAAGTCCAGAGAAATGCTTAAGGGATGGAAAAAAGTCTCTAGCCTTAATACACCAATATCCTAGACAGAGATACTGTTGCATAGAAGAAATCTGTTTTTCAAAGAAATTTCAAGTCAGAGAAGGTGCAAAGACATATATTAAGACAGGAATAAAAGGAATGAGGCAATCTAAGGAAAAAGAAGAGAGCTAGCATAGCAGACCAATCTTCTAAGAAAGTTTCTCATACAAAACTATTATTGTTCTGCACAGTGGAAGGAAAACAAACTGCTGAAAACAAGAAATGATTGCATTACTGAGTTTCTAAAGACATTCCTTCTAAGAATTCACAGAGGGAGAGGAACGAGTAGTACTTGGAGCCACAAAATATATATATATGTACATGCACAATATTTACCTCCTCATGCCAAACTAGGTGAGCAAATATATTTAGTATTTCTCTGTGCTTTCCATGTTCTTCTTGTGCAAGATTTGTTCAACTTATGACAGAGTTGCTTCGTTGAAAACAAATCTTTTCCTGAATCACTTGATATATGTATATATATATATATATATATATAAAGGACATGCTCACTACCACCTTGTACAAAATCAGAAAGAGAAAAAGCAGGCTTCAGTGCTGCTGAGTTGTTTAAAATATAAGGGTGCCATTTTTCTCACACTGATTTAATGTGAGAAGTTCAAGTGAAATTATTCTAAAATGGACAGCACAGTTAGCTCTACTGAGCTAGCAAAATGAAAGTAAGCATCTTACTACTATGTGCCTTTACTGAGAAAAGAATGACCACTCTTTGCTTCCAGGCACCAGGAGAAGTTTATGAAAAACAGCAGGAAAAAAAACAACCAGAATCTGTGATAGCAAGCCAGCAAGAATTTGTGCATAACAAAAGTTTAAGAGCTTTTAGCTCCTTGAGCAGTTAGTGGTCTCACGTCCCAACTTTGTGGGTGTTTTTCCATGTTACTAAAGCAACTTGAGTTTATTGAAAAGTTCAAAAATTCAAATTCCAGAAGAGAGCTGAAAAACATGCAAATAAAATATTTTGACACCACGTGCAGACAAACTGCAGAGACAGAGCTTGAAAGCAAAACAGGCTGAGAGAAACTTCAAGTGCTAAGTACTAAGCTCAGGTTATTTCAACCATGAATAGCTAAATTGAGGCTTCCTTAGAAGACACAGCCACACCACACAGGACAAGTCATAACTATTTGGTCTCTTCTTGAGCTTAAATTCTGCAGGTGTCAATGAGATTATCTAACAGCAACTAAAGGTGAAGTTTGGTTCATACAGTTTCTACTCCAGCTGTCTGTACCCAAAAGACATATTCAATCAAATTCATATCCATCCCTACTTTTACTGTACAGGAAGTCCTAAAAGAAAAACAAACAAAAAACTCCAATTGGTATTGCATTTGAAGTTGCCACAGATGGCTGAGAAATGGCAAATTCCTGTATTGTTCAGGAAAGTTTAATCATAAGCAACCCAACGATCCATTTAAGCCGCATGTTTTGATTTAAAATCTAGGGGTTAAAGATATATTCTTCTTGTTGCCTTCTAGCTTCAGGCCACTTTATCTGAGGTAAAATGATTACCAGCTCAGGACTAGAAATGATCAGAAGTTTTTAAATTATATTCAGCCCTCACAAATTAAGTGCCTTTTTCTGGGTTTGGTGTTTGCTTTTGGATTTGAATTTTATAGAGTTACTGCCGTGATATTCTCCACACACATCCCAATCCCCAACTCTGATTTTAACGTAATTGCTATTAAGTGCTTTATTTCTCTTATCCTCGTTATTATGAATCCAACCAGCTAGTAAATCCTACACGAAGCAGGGAGGCTACGTACAGTCAGGTTTGGATTACTTTCTCTCCTCTCTCTGTCTCCTTCAATCAGTTGTTTTATTGAAAAAACGTACATTCAACATTATAGAAGAACAGAACAATGAAACAGTGAGAGAGTTTAGATGGCTTGTCTTATCATTTCTGCAATTATAATATTACTTGGGTTGACCCACAAACTCGTGGGATGGCTAAAACATTATCTGTGAGTTTTCATTCATATTTATTTAGTCATTAGCATTTACGGCTTTTATTGTTAATGATTAAACACTCATGTTACAGAAGTTGTTTTTTTTTTTACTCTTTTTAATAAATGTTCATTCCCAACCAGTGTTTCTAGGTCAGAAACATGCATTGTCTAAACTTATTAACACACAGAATGAAGGAAATGATCAGATGGTCTCCTTCAGTTATAAGGAGGGGGTGACAAGTTTAAGAATGGAAGAAATAGTCGGATCTGTGATTTACACATGTTGGGAAAATATCCTCATTTATACCAGGTACTAAAAGTAAGGACTGGAGAAGCCAAGTGGAAACATATGATTGCCTTTGACTGCTCCCTGGATTGATTACAAGCCAAGGGAAGAACAGTTTGGAGAGGTCCAGGTTTTAGGCTCCCTGTGAATTGCTAAGGTGCAGATCAAGTAAAAGCAAGTGTATATACATGTCACACTTGCTAATTCAGTTTTCTGGAACCAACAGCATACCCTATTTTCTTACGCCTGCAAATTGGTTCATATGAGAGCATATGTACCTCAAAAAATGGTTTACCACATTAAGCAGACACTATAAAAACACAAAGGAGGGAATTCTTGACTACTGCAATGGCTTGCAGTGGAAAACATGCCTATAAACCACAAGATAGCTAAATCTGCCTGTTAGAAATCACTGGAACTTCCCCAACACCCAGGGCATGCAGGTCGTGCCAGGTTTCTAGAACAGAGAAAACAGATTTTCAACTCCCTGAGCCAAATTTTCAAAGCTATTGAGAAGACTCAAAGGGCTAATAGTGCCAAGGGAGATTTTCAGACACAACTAACCAAGTAAAGGCATACACTGTCTCCAAGGCCCTAAACTATTTAGGCACTTCATAAAATATCATTAGGCATATATCTGAATCTTCAGTTACCTATGTATTTTGGAAGTCTAGCCTCCATTCTCTGTCAATTCAACCATTTTATTTATTTGTTGCCTACTCATGTTTACACTTAGCCATTCACAACAAATGCAGTAGACCACTGACCTTGAAGAAGGGATTGTAGAAAGCTATTTTTCAGTGCTTTTTAAGGGAGAGACTAAGCACAGAATACTAGCTCCAGAAAGAATAGATTGAACAGCATATATATACTTCTTTTCTGTTTAACCAGCACAGCCATGGATTATAGAGAGTTTGGTTTCATTATATAACAACCCATCATTGTTCTCTAGTACATTATCTCATCAGGAGGCCCCATTTCAGAGAGGTTACAAAGGCACACATTTCTTAATAGCAGAGCTAAGTGGTGGCATGATCTAGTGGATTAATTATGTAACTGGCAGCTAGGTTTTCCTCATTTTAACACAGATCTAAATACACATCTTTGAACCAAATTTTTGGACAATTAAAAAGTGCTTAATGTTAAGAGATCTATATCTAGCTCCTTTGCTGAAGGAAAAGATTGTTTTCCTCTTTAGGAGCTCCCATTCTTATGCTTACGCTCACTATATTCAGCAACATTTGGTACTTCATAGTTACTTGAAAAGCTACTTGAAACTACCTCATAAATTTCATATGTGAAAGCACAACCAAAAACATACGAAGTAAAATTATGTATTTGGTAGAATTATTCCTACTGGCAAGAAAAAGGAAGAGGAAAACAAAATAAAATCCAAAAGAATTTTCAACTATTTTTGCCTTCAACAGTAGTTTGTTTGTAAATGCTCCCAAAAAACGAGTTTTATCAAAGACACATTCAGGTGCTGAAGGGAGCAAAACAGCCACATTCTAGGACACTTTCAGATGATATTTTTCCTTCTCTCTCTGAAAAAGATTTTAAATTGTTCTTCAGAAATAGTGTATGAGATTACGCATTTAGCACAGCCTTTTAAATCTTCTCCATATGATACCAATCATTCTACAAATACAGACCATGTAGCTATCAAGATTTATGAATATATGCAAGCTGTCAGACCACTGAAGTGGATTCTGAAATAAAGCACTGTAGATAAGTAAATCCCATATGCATTCTTCCCCGGGCTTGCTTTTTTCTAACATCAGTATTCAAGCTTTGCTAAGAATCAATGCAGAGAGGTCTTTCACACTTCTGGAGTCAAAGCACATTATCAATTTATCCAAAATGGTTTTGCTATAAAATTATTTTAATGCTCTAAACAAGGTTTACTGCTGGTATTTATGAAGACTTGCAAGAAATATTCACTTTAAAATCAATGTTATGGCTTACCTTTGCATTTTAGGAATGGAAGAAAATAAAAGGCATCTCACTCATTTTTACAACATCAGTTGTAAAATCAAGCTCAGTAACAAGAATCAATCCTACTTCAAAAGTTGAAAGCTTTCAACCTGCTCTTTTTATCAGACATGCGTCTTACATACTTGTTGATTCACTTTATTATCACTCTGTATGTAGAATGATTTATGCACTTCTTTCACATCTCTCCTTATTGCCTGTGGTTTCCATTTTATTCTCACCAGGTTAGCAACTAAATAACAGTAATTTCATTCATTATATATATTATCCTTTGCAATGACTTGATTCATTTAGAGAAATTTTTAAAATGAAATCAAACCAACAATTCATGGTCAAGGTAGCTGCTGCCAAACAGTACACAACAATCCACACCCTCCACTTTCCTTACCCCACCACCAACGCCTGCATATTCATGAGAAAGATCTTCTTGGCTTCTAGCCCAGGCATAAATTAAGCCTAAAATAGATCTTGGATCTGACAGGAAAGGATCATTTTGATTCCACCTTATTCTGATCTCGTTTGTATTGACTTTTCACTAGCATTTATTCTGCTAGTTATACTAGAGGTGTTTCTAATCATCATCATCACAAATGAAAATCAGGACCTTATATTTCAGATTTGAAGCTGTTCTTCCATCTTAAAACATTTGCAATTCACTCTAATTCTATGTTAGTGAAAATTTGGAGCAACTTCAGCTGGAGACCATGACTATTTGGCAAGAAAATAGTGAGGGAAATTCACCAACCGTTTCTTTTATTCATGTAACGGACTGTTGTTCCAGTAAAATAAAATAGCATTAATGAACATAACTGTAAATTGTAAAATCTTTCATCTCTTTTAGAAAGGAAAATAAATTACATTGTATTATGAAACTAGGGAAGGTAGATGCTTTTGTAATTAAAAGACTAAGTTGACATCAACCAAGTGGTAAAATACTTCCTGAAGATGTTTGTTCTAAATGTTGTGCAATGCAAGGAAAAAAAGGTTGGCTTAAACCGAAAGCCATCCCTCCTACAGAACCATTTTAGATGGTTACGATTATACATAGAATGAGCTACAGGGTTAGTAATGTAATTTGAATAAAACTTAATTATCTCTGAGCTACAGATTGTCACAAAGTAACACTTGATGGACAGAAGAGAACAGACATAAGTGATAATATTTAATAGCAAGGAATCCTCTACTTCTCTAATATTTGAAAATAATCTGTTAGGTCATCTTTCCTTTAGCAGATATGTTAGTTCTTATTATTACTATAGAAATCTCTTTGTTGTGGATGGAGAACAGTTTGTCCAGAGAACTTGTGTGTGTTGGAATGGACCAAGGCTGGTTCCTACAGAAGGAGCAGATAGTGCATATATAATAGACCAGGAAGACCAAGAGAACCAAGTGACAACGACCCCACGAAGGAAGAGGAGGACAGAGTAAGCCCTAGATTGGGGCTCTACCTCTACTTTCAAAGTCAGAGTCCATGCTTTTGTTTTACTTTGTTTTTCTATACTTGGTCTTAAAATGCTTGCTACCTTTTTCACATCTCCTGTAGCTATTTCTCCCCTGTTTTTATTTACATATTTATTTATACCTATGACAATAAAAGATTTATGTTATTATATTGATCTGAGTGAGATACTGTGTGGTAATAACTCATTTCCACAAGCTCTTCTCTCCAATCAATTTATTCACAGCATGCAGTATCTTCTGGCCTCCTGAACGGTGTTCCTCTACTCTTTTTTTTTATGCTATGATGACTAACGTTAAAGTTTTTCTAGGTATATAAACAAACATCTTTGCATCTCCAACCTTGTGCTTTTACATGGCTCTTCCAAAACACAACAGTCCTGAGATCACTATTACTGCTTCCCTAGCCCTTGTTCAGTTCTGCTCTGCTGACAGAAGTAGACAGCTCTTTTGAGGAGGAGGTGAGCCTGGAATCACCCATTTACTGAAAAACAGTAATGCCGTTCTGACTAGTTCTGCAAATCTACACTAAGGCACAGGATTGTTACAGCCAACTCATTCAATGAATAGAGCAGTCATTATGAATTGTATTCCACACAGATGATAAACTCAGTTGTTTGGTACATTGCAAACCATGGATTGCTGGTTAAAAGTTTTTGCTCAACTACACAATAACTCAATACAAAATTACCCAGACAACCCAAATCAACCACCTTGCATTGTTCCTACTTCCAGATACCCTGGAATGTTAATTTTATAGCTATTTTACCAAATGGTAGATTAATCTGTTATTTCTGCTTCCACCTGAAGTTAGCACATTTGAAATTAATTTTATTTCCAAATCCAAATTTGGTTGCTCCCTCCCCTCTTCCATATCAAATATCCCCATGAATAAGATTTCATTATTTAAAGAGTTACTAGTTTTATTTAATGCTTTTTTGGAGGAGTATAATTAGGGATGAATAAGATTTAGTCAAAGTGAAGTACTGATTCTGCCACATAACTTGCAAAGAATATTTCTTCCAGTTTTCCCAGCTTTAATGATCATTTTTGCTTAAGCCTGCCTTTGAAATGGGCACTGTTACAATTTAAGTTTAAGTCTGACTGAGAAATCAAGAAGGAATGTCATAACAAAGAAACACAAAGATAATCATTTTGAAGTTGTCCAGATGATTAAATGTCAAGCAAAACAAAGAGTTGACTGGTCTCAAAAGCACACACACACTTTTAATATTCCTTTAATCATTTTCATCTTGTTGGAACGTAAAGTCAGATTACACATTTGTGATGAGATGATAGACTAATTGACTACTCATTAAAGAAATGATCATGCAATTATCATAGAATAGAATGGCTTGGGTTGGAAGGGATCTTTATGATCATCTAGTTCCAACCTGCCACCATAGGCAGGGACACCTCCCTCTAGACCAGGTTGCTCAAAGCCCCATCCAGCCTGGCCTGAAATGCCTCCAGGGTGGGAGTGACCTTTCTGGGCAACTTGTACCAGTGTCTCACCACCCTCACAGTAAAGAATTTCATTCTAATATCTAGTCTAAATCTACCTTCTTCCAGTTTAAAACCATTTCCCTTTACCCTGTTGCTACATGCCCTTAAAAGAAGTCCCTCCCTAGCTTTTCTGTAGGCCTCCTTCAGATACTGGAAGACTGTATGCTATAAGGTCACCCCAGAGTTTCACGAGTGGGGTCTCACGAGGGCAGAGAAGAGGGGCAAAATCACTTCCCTCAACTGGCTGATCACACTTCTCTTGATGCGACCCAGGATACAGTTAGCCTTCTGGGTTGCAAGTTCTCTGCCAGTTTGTGTTGAGTCTTTCATCAACCAACACCCCCAAATCCTTGTCTTCAGGGCTGCTTTGAAAACATTCTCTGCCTAACCTGTATCTGTGCTTGGCAAAGCTCATTAATTGTGCAAAGTTCCTTTCCTTTTATGAATCTCTGCATAGTATATGTTAAATAGTCATCAGGGACTGGCATCCCTTGGCTCAAAAATGAGAATACTGCCATCTTTAAAAACACTTTTCATGAGACATCTGTGCCATACCACAGCATATACATGCCAGAATGTGTCAGTATTACAAAGCACAGAAGTTCAATTTATGGGAACAATACAGACATGCATCAGTGACTGTTGCATAGACACTTCTGTTGGACTTAACACATTCAGCAAGATCTCTGTCAAAGTGCTGGCTCTGATTAGCCTTCTTTGCAAAGACAATGCATTCTAGAACTTTTGTTGAGGGGGAAAGACAATTGAAACTTAGCTGAGTATTATCCAGCAAAGTCTGGATGTGTGTTCCCTATTGTTGTATTTATATATGTTGGAAAACACTAAATTTGGACAAATTTTGTCGTATGTCTCTTGACATCTCCAACAGTGAAAATTTTGGATGCATTGACTTCTCTTGACAACACCATCTTTTTATTTTGCCAGCTTTTCCATTTGGACATTCCCGCATTGTCAATTACTATGTAGTTGGAAATAACACACAACGGACCATGGGGCAGAGGAAGAATTGGCTTCTGAAGAACACATTAAGAGAAGATGGCTCCAAGAATATAGGTAGCTAGAAAAAATGTTATTGGTAGTAATCTCCTGAAACTAAACCATAGCCCAACAAGCCCACTGAGTGCTTAACAGATAATACACATGCTACAGACATTTAATCTAACCTTTAGTATGTTATTTAAGACCAATTGCTTGTCTTTTTTGAAAACAACCGAAACTATTTTACCACAAGTTTAATTCAGTTCTGCTTCATTTACTTGCTACTATTTCTCTAAATAGTAAAAATCAATAACTGATGAGTTAGCTATACAGATCACTTTACGAGCCTTGTCTTGGAAGCAAATCCAAAGGAGACCAAGCATACTGAGCTTAGCTCAGCTTAGAAGAAAAAAAGAGATATTTGCAACTTCTTTCTAACTGCAGAGATGTTAGAAGGTGCATTTCCCTTGCGTCACTTAGTCATCTATTCTGTTAAACTATTTCTAGTATCAAAGAGATTTCATTTTTCCTTCATCCAAAGAGAATGTTACTTACATTCATCCTAGGGCCTTCTGCTAAAACTGACCACAAGGCAGCCAGCAAATGCTGTTTGTGTTCTTAGCTGGTCTAATGAGACCTAAAACTATTAAGATCTCTTTTCTGAACAGATACGTTGTGTTGAGGGACATAGTATAGTGAGAACTATTGGTAGACATGTGGATGGTTGGAATGGATGACCTTGAAAGTCTTTTCCAATCTTGGGGATTCTATAATATCTCTATGCATTTTAGACTCTTGTGAGGTAGGTGGCTTTAAACCAATGACCATAGTTGGTATAGTGTAATACTTGTTTAATTCCTGAACCGTTGTGCTACCAAAGAACAGTTATTCCTTCACCAAGCATTCCGGGTAGAGTTGTAGCTTGCATTTGCTTATTAAACTTGAACCTGAGCTCAGAATTCACCAACTTTCATAGCTGATTGAATATTTCTGCCATCCTCAGGCAAACTTACAAGAGGCTGAGGCTGAATTGAAACACATTACAGCAGGATACATGAGAACCACACACACTCCTTCGTCTTTGATGTTTTAATGGAATTTGTCCTTCCTAAAAGAGCCTATTTCAGAAGATAAATTTAAACGATTATGAAATCCTCCTCCTGACCCACACCCATTCTCTAGTTTTCTTTCATATTCCATCTTTTACTGTGGGAATAGTTATGTCACACAAAGAAGATTATGTGTCCTAGAAATACATTAACTAACCAATAGACAGGGGCTATAAAAAGATTAAGAAGGGTGACAAGCAAGCCCCTCTCATATACAAATAGATAACGTAGTAAGTAACAATTTTGAGACAAGAGTTTCCTGGGAAAAGAATCCAATGTGAAGGGTAAAAGGATTTCTATTTATACATTATGTTTCCATTTGTATTGTTCACTAAGTATGAAACCTCCTCTTTAAATCTGTGTCTCCGGGTGTCTTGAAGAAGAACAGACTATTCCTGCCTGTCTGACTCATGTATCTCTGGGCACTCAGACCTTCTGACTCACTGGATAGTCAAAAATCTCAGATTAACAATAGTGCGTGGCTGCTAAAAATAGGTACTGTAGACCTCAGGCTGAATGCAGACAGAAATAAACACATTTCTTCTGAATATGTGCAATCAGTGAAAGAAGAGTAAAAGTGTTCTCTTTATGCTTCTTTTCTTATGTCTCATTAATTTTGTTTAAAACGACAACAAAAAAAAAAACCACAACAAAACATATCTTAAACTGCCTCTGCAATTGTTTTAAAACATCATTTGAAGTCACATCTTAAGAAGCAATGACTAAGTATCTTTCTGACCTGTATACCTGGAAGTAGTTTGATTACGTTTAAGAAAGAACACCTGAACTAAGAATGGAGTGATACCCTTATCCTGCCTCTGAATCCTCCCTCCTTTTTACAGGTCTTTCAGAATACTTGTTCCAGTGCTCAAATAATATCAGTATCTTTGCATCAATCTTCAGAAAGGCACATGGAAGATGATCTATCTATATAGATTGTGCATCTTGCTGATAATCTCATGAAAGACTATTAATGTATAAGATAAAACAGCAAATTAAGTATCATAACCTAGAAAAATAATCCTGAATAGTTTCCAGGAAAGTTCATCCTGAAACACACAAAAAGTATTTAGACTGCTTTTATCCTGAAACTGACATTGATGCCAAGACTGATACTTTAACTAATGCATTCCTTAGCACGATTAATGTCTGTTAGTATTTTAAGCACTCACATTTTAATCAATAAAATCGTGATCCACTTATGGGACAGAACTTTACGGAATTGAAACTGAAGTCATCTTCCGAAGTGATACCACAGAAGAATTCTGCTCAAATGCTGGATTTTGGTGTGATCAACAGGAACACCTAAAGCTCTAATTTGCCGTGTCCTCCTGCAACCATTATTTATTTATTTGTTTGTTTAGCATGGTAGCTTCAATATCCTTTACAAGATAAGGAGCAATGTCAAATGCCCCACAAGACTTACTTAGAAATTACTATTGCTGATGCCAAACAGTACGTGAGCAATCAAAGAGTTGGAGAACAACTTCAAATCATGAAAGAACAATTATGTATAAGAATTTAAGTCATTTCTGAGGAATCATATCAGACTATAAATCCTAGGAACCAAAATTTTAGTCTTTAAAGGATTTCAAAAGCTGTCTGAATTCAACAGATAGCATTGTTTTAAACATGTTTTATGTTTAAAGCTGTAGTCTCACAAAAAAAACCAACAAAAATAAACTATGGATCAGGAAATTCTCAAATATTTTAACCTTTTCTTTTTTATCTAATGCAACTGCTTGTGCTTTTACTCATGGCTGCCTCATTCAGTTAAGCCTCCTTTAATATATATTTCCACATTGTTTTGAGGAGTCTTTTTTGCTAGTAATTAGAGATAATGCTCTATCTGGCAACCCATTTTTGCTGGTCCCTGGAGCAGCACTTTAAAGGAGGCTGGGTTAGAGAGTAAGAGAAAGAATGTGATCATGCATGGCCAGCAAGCTGGAAAATAGATATTAAAGAAAAGATTGAAAAAAAGTCCATAGAATTCTGAAAAATGAAGTAAGATTGGCAGGGATTAAGGTGATTCAATGCCAGAAAAGAGTTCTGCAACCCAAATAGTTCAATCTTTGACTGCTTTCTCAACTCCTGTCAAGCCTAGGCAACAATGCTTCATAAAAGAGTGCCGAAAACTGCCAGAAATTATCAGAGATAGACTAACAGGATGAAATTACTTTTATCCAGTGCACCACTGAACTGGCTCTTGAGAGATACAAGTAGACAGCTATTTGGACATGGAACCTTTGGCAACAGCAGCAGTTATTGTATTTATGTCACAAGTAACAAAAAAACAAATAAATGAGGTGCTCCTTCTTGGAACGCTGATCTACCCTAGACGAGAATGTTACCTTTGTAAAGAGTGTTCATAGTTGACTGGAACATCAGTTTTCCATCATCTTTAGAAGGAATGTAGCTTAAAACTATGATCCTTCTGAACTAACAAACAATTGTATCAAAGAGACTCCAGAAGTTAAAATCCAGGAAAAAAAAAAAAAACAACCTTACTCATTCTGGCACAAGTCCTTGTTAACATCTGAGCATTTGCTCTCATGTTGAAACTTTCAGGGGTCTCCATATTAAGATGATCTTGAAATATCTTCCCCTAACATACCTCCAATTTTTCCTATTTTTTTTTTCAATTATAGTTGTGTGTTAATACATGCAAAGCAAACTGTGATTTTTTTTTTTATGACTGCTGTGATGTTCAGCAATTCTTTTGTGTGGAAAGAAACCATAAGCTTAGAGAAAAACATTTTTAAAAATCTCAGACAGGTTAAAAAAGCATGGGGCAACAGGCAAAATATTATTTTAAATCTCATTTAAGAAGTCAGGCAGTAGAATCAGAGATGGGTGGCCTGGGAAGATACAGAGATGTTGTCCAGATCTTATAGAGGAGAGATCAGGAAAACAAAGATGCAGATGGAACTAAACTTGTCTGGGGATGTGAAAAATAACAATATGGGATTTTATAGGTACACTGATCAGAAGAGACAGGCAAAGGAGAGTGAATCCCCCTCTGATAAATGAGAAGGGAAAAACAGCAACAGCGGTGGCCTTCTATGATTGAATGCGACTGCCCCGAAGGGCAACTGCTGTCATCCACCTGGACCTCTGCAAGGCCTTCTTTGATAAGGTCCCACATCTCATTCATCGCTGAATTGGAAAGATATAAATTTGAAGGGTAGAATATTCAGTAGATAAAAAAATTGGATGGATGGTCACAAACAGAAGGTTGTGGTCAATGGCTTTATATTCAAGGGGAGGCTGGTCAAGAGTGGTGTACCCTAGGGTCCATCTCAGGACTGGTGCTCTTCAACATCTTTATCAACAACCTACACAGTGGGATCAAATGTTCCCTCAGCATGATTGCTGATAACACCAAGCTGAGTGGTATAGTTCATAGAATAGAAAAGGAAGGGATTCCACCCCAAAGGACCTGGACAAGCTTGAAAAGTGGGCTCCTAACAAGGTTCAACAGAGCCAAATACAAGGCACTGCACTTGGGTCAAGGTAATTCCAGATATGCATAGGCTGGGAGAAGAACTCATTGAGAGCAGCTCTGTAGAGAAGTACTTGGGGATTCTTTGGATGAGAATCAGGACATGAAGCAGCAGTCTTATACATGCAGCCTGGAAGGCCAACAGGGGATAACAGTTTTAAACAAAAAGAGGTGGGATTTAGGTTAGATGTTAGGCTTTTTTTGTTTGTTTGTTTTTAACTCACAGGGTGATGAAGCACTGGAAAAGACTACTCAAAGAAGCTGGGGATGTCCCATCTGTGGAGCTGTTCAAGGCCAAGTTGGATGGGACGCTGGGTAGCCTGGTCTAGACACTGACAATCCTGTCCATGGCAGGGGGTTGGAACTGGATAGTGTTTAAGATCCCTTCCAACCTAAGCCATTTTATGGTTCTATGAACATAATGTCTGTATGGCATGAATAAAAGTGGTTAATCCAAACATCTCAAGTGCTGAAGAAGTTTGCATCTAATCTTTGTGCTTAGGCCTATCCAGAGTTCCCAGGTCTTTGTAGACAGTTAGCCAGAGGACAAGTACTCAGAATTAAGAGCTTTATATTCTGAAGAACTTCTGTGAATTGAAATTAAGAGGACAACACCTACATTGTTGGTTTGCTTTTTTGTTTGTTTGTTTGTTTTGTGGTGGGGTTATTTTTTTGTGGTGGTGGTATTTTAAAGACACTTGCCAGTATATCCTTTAAAACTCCAAATCTGACTACTCTAGAATTTGCAGTCATGTACTTTATGTAAAAACATGAGCTGTACACTGTTAAGTATGAGAACATAATGTAGCAGATTTTGAACATCAAGTTTTTTTTTTTTTCTTACTGTGGTGAGATGATTAGACATTGCTGTCTAGTGTCAAAAACAGCCAGATCTTGACAAGGAACCTTCACCACTGCTCACTCACCTTGAAAACCTTAGAAAATTAGAAGCCTTCTGCTACTTTTCACCCAGACATGCAACCAAGCATGACAGGTGATTAACTAGCATTATGAATCACCACACTAAAGCAAAAGTAATCTAGATGTGTCTTTTGTGGAATCATCCTAAAAATTAGGAGGAAAGCAGTCATTTCTCCCTTTTCAGCACTTGTGAGACTACCTCTGGAATACAGTGCCTAGTTTCAGCCTCTCAGTAAGGTGTTACCACGATGACTAATGGGGCTGGAGCAGACACTGTAAGAGGGGAGACTGAGACAACTGAGCTTGCTCAGCCTAGGGAAGACTAAAGGGAAGTATCAGTAGAGACTAATGGAGAGACTAGAGGGTAGAGAAGAGATCCAAGCTCCATTCAAAGCAGCATAACAGATTTGAGAAAACATACAAGTTACAGCAAAAAAATTGTGATTGAATTGATTTTTCTCCTTTTAGGTTACCAGGAGAGTAATCTAATACTGGATCAGGTGCACAGAGAGACTGTGGTATCTCCATCTTTGGACATAATCAAAACTGAAATTAAAGTAGTTTCTGAGTAAGTGATCTAAATAGATGGTCTTTTCCCAAGGTATGAGCAATGTTAATCTGATGTCAGTTTGTTACTCAGCCATTACCCATCAAGTGAACCGAACTGACTAATTTTATTTTATTCTATACATGTTTTCATTTGTGCCCAAATTTCAAGAGTTAGCCAGCTTTAATTATTTCCTATAAAGAAAAAGACTGTCCTACTCAGTGAACTCCATCTCTTACTGAGATGAAAAGGAGATTTGTTCGTGGTGGATTTTCTAAGCTTTCCTGTATTTAGCCATGCTCTTCTCTTACACATATACCTTCTAAAAGAATTGTCTATAAGACAGAACATATAATTATTTTTCATTGTCTATAGGAGCAAATTAATGTTTCCAGGCATTTTTAAACTTACATGGGAAGATTAAACTTACATGGGAAGCATTTTTGTACATCTTTCTGGAAAAAAATTCAACTAGCAATAAAGAACTGACTACAACTTTAAACATCAATGGCAACAAGTTTGGACAGTAAAGACCAGTATGTATTTTTATAAATAACTAAAAAAATAAAAGTGATTGCTACAGATTAATGAAAATTAAAATCTGAATTTCATCTGTGCTCTTGCCCACTTTGTGTTGCTCTCGTGGTCATTTTGTGAAGATCACATATTGAGAAAGCTAGGGGAAACCTTCAAAAGCCATTTGTTACAACAATTTTCATCTGAAAAGCAGAGCTCCCTTTTGGATTATGTCTTGCCAATTATGTGAATGGGGGGAAAATTTCAAGGTCAACTACTATTAGATGTAGACGCTACTTCCAATCTCCTTTTAATCCAGGTGTAGCAGCATAACCCAGAGTTTGAAAACCACCAGTTTATTTCATCCTTTTAAACATAATTTAATCCTTCCCCTATATTCCAAGCAAAAATTGAATATACTTATATCACAAATGTTTTCTTAGTCTATTTTGGAGAGCTTCCAGTGAAAGAGCCTCCACAACCTTCTTTGGCAATGTATTTCAGAGCTTCACCATCCTTATTGTTAGTATTTCTTTCCTAATATCTACTCTGCTCTTCCTATCTATAGACAAAACATACCTACCCTGCAGGTTATGCTTTCACTGTTCTTCTGCACCCTATGTAGTTGGATTACACCTTTCTTAACACATACTACCTAGTACTAGCCTCAGAGTTTTACCTGAAGTCTTACCAATGCTTGATAATACTTAAGGTTTCTCTCATTTCTTCTTTATGCTGTCCTCCTTTTTTTGCATCCCAGGATCTACTTATCTACTCATCTACTCTCTTCACAGAAGCATGAGGTGCTACATAGCTCTGTGCTGGTCTTCTACTATCAGCATCTTTGCTTTTCCTGGCAAAGATGTACCTGGCCTTTGCTTCAACAGTTTCTGGATGCCATAATATTAATTTGTGTCCCCAGCCATCAAGGATATAATTTATCCCATGCCATGAGCTTCTACACTGGGAGTAGTTCCCAGCCTACTCCAGAATTGAAGGACTGGGAGTTTTGGATGAGCACAATCTAAAATGCAGCACAGAACTTAATTGGGTAGTCAAAATCAACATCAAAAAGCATGAGTTTGTTCCTAGCTGCATTATTCCCTACTTCACATCTCTAGCTGCAAGAAAAGGACTATTTCTATATCTACATGCGCACGTAGGCTTCAGAGTTGCCAAATAATGATTGTGTAACTCCCTAGTACTAAGCTTGTGAGCCTTTTAAAATTATTCTCTACACTGAATTCTTTCAAATTTAGCTTTGGAAAATTTAATTAGGAAATCTAGGGTACTGTAATCTTATTTTTATGTATTAAACATTCCTTTGCTAGAAAATATAGACAATAACTGTATTAAGGCAATTTGACTGTACTGCATGCCTTGTTTTGGATGACTGGTGGCAAAGTGAAAGATGTAAGACGGTGTATAGATAGTGCTGAGATTTATGTTATAATACAAAACTACATTTCTTCACCTATTGTACTCAGGTAATTTTAACATGAGTTTTGGCAAGATATATCTTATCCTCTTCCCTTCCTTGCTCCTCACCTTCCTTTCACTTCTCTTCAATTCTTCCTTTTTATTTATTTCCAGAAGGTGGAACAAATAAGTCTGTTCTGGCTTGTTCTGAACATGGCACTTGCTCAGCTGAGGCAAACAGCTCTCTCTTGACTTCTATGGAAAGTAGCTGTTGCTTTGCTTATCACACCTTTAATTTAGAGGTAATGAAGCACTGTAAATATGTGATTACAGGCTATAAAATCAGACCTTCCAACGCTCTAAATACCTGCTGGAGCCTTTTTATATTCTTAATGCCTCTTATCACATTAAGATGTTTAGCTGCAGCTCCCATCAGAAATGGAAACATTTCAACAGCCCTGAGCAAGCCTTTGGGATGACCGCTGTCAGACCCTAGAACAATTTTCATACAGCACACATTCAGTGAAGCGACCACATCGTTACTTTTTAGTTTCCGAAAGGAAATAAAGAGTTGCATGGGAAGTAAACAGATACGAGTAAACACTCCCACAGGT
The DNA here is from genome assembly GCF_026119805.1 of Tympanuchus pallidicinctus. Taxonomy (NCBI): domain Eukaryota; kingdom Metazoa; phylum Chordata; class Aves; order Galliformes; family Phasianidae; genus Tympanuchus; species Tympanuchus pallidicinctus. Next base: position 3,293,167 of record NW_026294802.1, read on the forward strand.
TAGTGCCTAGTGCGCATGAATCAAGAGCATCTTATGCTGCAGGTAATTACGGGAATATTAAATGTTTTCATAAGCAAACATGAGAATTTCTGCAATTCCTTCATGGGCCATCTAGCCCTGTTCTTGTCAGTGAATTTCATAGATAGTAAGAGCAAATGCATGAAAAATGCACTTTATGTGGTAGTTCGGAAGTGCCCACAGAGATAATAATAGTTCCAAGACATCCAATGGATATGGCAATAAGAGCATAAGGAACACCTTCCTATAATATGCATATAATCCAGAGTAAATTCCTGTCACTTACACACTTTCATGCTGCCTGCAAGAAGTAATGATCTGTAATTCCCTATGACTTTTTCTATTCCTAAAAAAAAATAAAAAAATTTAAAAAAAATTAAAAAATTAAAAATTAAATTTTTAATTACTGAGAGATTTCAACATGCAAAGACATATTGGCATTGATTCCCTCAGCTGAGTTTGGGGCAAAAATTATTTTCTACCATAATTTTTGAAACCTGTAAGAATAATAAGCATTATACAGAGGACCTCAAATCAAAGTAATTATTGTGGTAGATGAAGGTGTGGGGCTCTCCTCTATTGCATTCAGCACTGGAGAGTCTGATGGCTTTAATTCTTCCAGGCTTCAGTACAGGAAAAAAAAAAAAAAGCACCATGTCTCATGCTTACTCTACAGACTTTTCCAGAGAGAACTAGCAACAGTCAATAGCAATATTGGTTTGCTTCAGTTGAGAATCACAGAATCAGCAAGATTGGAAAAAACCAGCAGATCACCCAGTCCAACCATGCACCTATCACCAATAGCTCTCACTAAACCATGTCCCTCAACACAAAATCCAAACATTCCTCAAACACCTCCAGGCTCGGTGACTCCACCACCTCTCTGGCAGCCCATTCCACTGCCTGACCGCTCTTTCAGTAGTATTTCCTAACGTCCAGCCTAAATCTCCCCTGGCGCAGCTGGAAGCCATTCCCTCCAGTCCTATCACCAGTTACACGAGAGAAAAGGCCGACCCCCAGCTCACTACAACTGCCTTCAGGTTGTTATGGAGAGCAATGAGGTCTCCTCTGAGCCTCCTCTTCTAGACTGAACAACCCCAGCTCCCTCAGCAGCTGCTCACAAGCCCTGTGCTCCAGACCCCTCACCAGCTTTGTTGCCCTCCTTTGAACACGTTCCAGGGCCTCAATGTCTTTCTTGCAGTGAGGGGCCCAAAACTGCACGCAGGACTCGAGGTGCGGCCTCACCAGAGCTGAGTACAGGGAAACTCTCACTTCTCTGTTCCTGCTAGCAACACTGTTTCTGATGCAAGCCAGGATGCCATTGGCCTTCTTGGCCACCTGGGCACACTGCTGGCTCACGTTCAGCCAAGCATCAATCAATACCCCCAGGTCCATTTCCTCTACGCAGTCCTCCAGCCACTCTGTCCCAAGCCTGTAGCGTTGCCTGGGGTTGTTGCAGCCAAAGCGCAGGACCCGGCCTTTGGCCTTGTTGAAACTCATCCCATTGGCTTCAGCCCAGCCATCCAGTCTGTCCAGGTCCCTCTGTTGGGCCTCACTACCCCCAGACAGATCTTGGTGTTCCAAGCCAACTCGGTGACATCCACAAACTTACTGAGAGTGCACTCAGTGCCCTCATCCAGGTCATCAATAAAGATATTGAAGAGGACAGGCCCCAGCACTGACCCCTGGGGAACACCACTCGTGATTGGTTGCCAGTTGGAACCTTTGATGAAAGGTTCTCACTTCAGAAGAGGTCTGGGAAATTGCTCTTTCACCTCCAGAGCCCGCATTGGAGGACACCTCAAGATTCAAATATCTTCTCTGCTTTACCCACTGTCTGAACAGAGCTGTTGAGAGAGATGGTAAGATCACAAACACTGTCGTGCTGGCAGTCTGTTTGAGCCAACCCACAGCTCTAAATCTCCTTTTTATCACACATAAACAGCACCATCCCTCAGTTTTCTCAGTGTCTCTATGAAAACAGCATGTGGAGGCACGGTAGCTACCTACAGCTGAACAACCTACACATGACTGAGTAACATTGGTAAGAAGCAGCTTTTTGCTCTTCTTTCAAAGAGATCTCTCCTTGGCTTTACAAACCAGGGTTTAGTCTCATCTGGGCTCCTTAAGCAATCACCTAAATAACCATTGTAGCAAAAAAAAACCCACTTCTGAGCATGTCTAGAGAAAAAATAGACCTTTCAGCCCATCAGAGGGAATATCTGTAGTTACTGTCACACTTTTCTTGGAGCTTTATGCTGTCAGCAACACAAATCTCAAAGGCAATTCCCTGCAATACTCTGTTTCCTATCCTGACATCCTTCTGCACATAGGGGCAAAGGTCCCTGTTCAGAAAGACAAATCCCCCAGTGGAGATTACTGGCAACTTAGGGGTACCCTTCTTCCAACATTCAAGCCTTCCTACAACACCAACTTTTCACTGACCTGGTTAAAGGGCAACATATGACATCGTATCTTCCAGAGCAGCTATTTTCTAAGATTACGCTCACAAGACAGAAAACTAAACAAAAAAAATCTTATTATTTGCAGAACCCATCCCCTCCAACCTGCTCCCCCTTAAAGGTGCGCTCTCTCTTCCTTGAAAAGTTTCTATCTACCCACAAACAAATGAGCAAACCACAACAGAACCACAGAAAAACCTATGACTAGAAGTTCCCCCCTCCTAACTTCAATGGAACTGCAAAGGAGTTGGTAGATGCTATTAATTTTAAGCTGCCTTCTAGTTATTCAGATACCACATTCATATAGACTGTACACTCATGTGGGTGGCCTCCAAACTACAACGCAATAAATGAGAGTACAAAACCCATGAAGTAATCTGTGTGAGTCCCGCAGGAAAGGCTGGTCCTTTCATCCCAGAGAAATTAGTTTATAGTAACTGGGTCAGATTAGTGGCTAGGAAGGGATTACTTTCAGAAACCTTATGAAAAACAAAATTGTCAGCAGAGACAGTGGTTAAGATTTACATATCCCTCATGGCAGGGATAAGCAGAGCCTCCATAGCGCCCTTCGTAGAAGAGTCAGGAGGCTAGGTAGGGTGGACCTGAAAAGATTTCCTATTATAATAATGTTTAAGGAATGTGCAACTCTGTAGGGTCAGACTGCAGTCTCTTTTAGACTCAGCCACACTGCAGATGAACCACCAGCTACCGAGGCTTCCAAATAATGACTCAACTCATTAAAAGAAGCTCAGTCACTGTCAAAACCTCTGAGTAAGATCTCAAACAGCTGAAGATATCCTTCTCTTCCTTGTAGCTTTCCAAATACTTGAAGCTGTTTCATGGCAAACGAGGGTCTGCTCATTTCTTCTTGTTTTTAGAGGTAACACAGCTTAGACCAAGAGGCAGAGAGGACAATATAGATGAGGAAAAAGTCTGGTTTGGGAACAACTCTGTGAGAAAGTGTTTTATTTATGACTGATTCATGGTTATTATATAAAGCCTTCTGCTTTTCCAAATGGTCTTGTGAGAGGATTTTAATAATATATAGTGACCCTAACAGGGATAGGTTATAGTGCTATTAATACATGAGAACATGAACATCTTTCACGTAGCAATGGAGACTGTGGACTTCTGTCTGTAAAGTCTCACCTACATAACAATTAGAAGAAACTGAAAAAGAAACACACCACTGTTTTGTAACACAAACTTCTGGAATCCCCCAACTAATTTTTCTCAGCTGTTTTCATCTTTTAAAGATAAAACTGTTTACAGATTAAAGTAATTTCACATAAATATTTGATGCTAGACTTCATTATGAATCTGGGTTTAGTAAGAGAGACTAAGACAGAACATTTCTCAGGCAACATTTTCCAATACAAAATCATTTAAGCATTTGTCGGCTGCGAGAATAAATGTCTCTACCAGCTTGTCATAGCCTGTCAGGCCTATAATTACGTTCTACAGCATTAAGAAGCTACTTTTGATTGTGTGGGTATGAGCTACAAAAACAACAGTGCCAAATCATGAAGGCTACAAGCAGAACAGACTCAGATGGAATGTGCGTGTTGTTGCTGGCCAAGGGCTCTTTATCTCTTGCCCTCTTCTGATGGGTGCACGGGCCCTGGCAACTGTTACATCTCCTACATCCTCTTGCAGCAAAGGATTTTTAATTGCAGAACTGATTTGCACCTCCTCTGTTACAAGGACTCCAGTATCTCAGTATACCACTGACAGCCTACAGACATCCCACCTGACACCGCTGTATCATGAGGTCTCATGAGCTGAAGAAAGGCAACTTAGGTCAGCTGCTTAATGGAAATGCTCCAGAGAACATTTAGCAGCAGTGATTTAGGAGGCAACATTCTCTGTATATGGCAGCATGGTCTCTGTTCCCACGCAGCTGATTAGAGGGTGCCTTTTGGAACCCTCGCTGCAGTTTCAAGACTGAATGCCATTTACACATACCTCTTATCCCAAACTTTTTGGTAACATCACATTTTGTTGCTGTGCAGCTCTCATACTTGTCTCCCTTTTCACTCCCATCAGGTGGCTACATCTAAATAGCACACAAGCAGACTCCTTGTATCCCACTACTACCAGAAGAGGGGCTATGAGTCTCAGCAAATACTGTCTTGAAAGAACAACGCCAATTATACCTTTTAACAAGGCTATTTTTTAAACAACAAATTTCTAACATACCATTCCAAAATGTGCTTTGATTACAGAACTTTGATTATACCCATGCATATCTGCATTTCTCCCTTGTAGAGGCAAAGAAGGTGGTGAAAGTATTTATTGCTTGTAAAAAAGATTTTACTGCTTGTAATTAGCACGGCATTGACAGTACAGACAAATGGTATTCCATACACTATTTATATAGACAACAGAAGGTACACATACACTATAACACTAATTCAACTTTAAATACTTTATCCTAACAACATGAGGGAGGAAAGGAGATTGATTTCTACACCAAAGCATTTTTTTAACCTAGTTTGCAGAAATACCTTTTACTTTTAGTCAGAAAAGTGGCTTTCAGAACTATCTAGTTAGAATCTCTATTATTCATTTATTATTTAACTCTGAGAATTTATTTCTCTGATGAACTTTTTAAGTCCGTACCACTACATTAGGCAGCAGACAGCTTAGTTTTGTCAAAAATACCACAACATTGTAAGATGAGCAAAGAAGCAGCCACAGGAAGCCATACAAGAGAAAAAAAAACACTCGTAATCTTCAACTTCATTGTCATTTACCTGGAGCCTGATTCCTCTTGAACAGAATTCCACAGAAAGAACAGTTGACTTCAGTCAAAGCAGAATTAGACTACTAACATCCAAGACCCAGAGTAGTCACTGCCTTCCCAAGAGAGAATTATCATTCAAGACTGGGTCACATGGCCTTGATTTGTTATGATTCTGTCTGTACTTCAGGAAGTTCTGCTATAGATTAGAGTTCTTACAAAGAGGTAACATTTAAGTCAGACTATAATCTCCGTCCTAAAACAAGGGATAAATCTATACAAGTAGCTGCACAAAATATGCAGTGTAAGGAAAAAAGTTTTCTTGAGAATTCTTTCATCCTCTGCTGTGCTGTTTTTTTTTCAGCCTTAGCATACAATAGAAACACTGTCCGTGGCTATATTCTCCTGATTTCCTTTTTGTAATTTCTTGAGCCATATGACTTTATACATCCCTAATATTGAACAGTGTCCTTCAATTGTTTCTTGAAAATCCTCAAAACTAATAAAAGGATCAGTATGTTTTTAGAAACAACCGTACAAACTACTAAAAAAGTCTGAACTCCATGACCAGCATACAGGAAACAGTGCTTAAATGGGGATGAAAGCTCTTTTCCATCCCTTTTAACAGCGTCTGAAGAGCAGCATTTCTTCAAGTGGCCTGACTGCAATCCTTAAGGCTAAAACTGAGTCACTAGCCAAAGATCATTTGCCTGAAAGCCATCCTGCTCTACTAAGCGTTAGCCTACAAGCAGCACAGGGAAGGACAGAAGCAATCTGTAGGAGGTTGCCAGTGCCTTATGTGTTTCACTCAGTGGAGAGAAGCTCATACTTGGACTATCTGCAATCATCCAGCCACCTCTTCTCTCAAAAGTGTTGTTTCTTTCATGTGGAAAAGATGTCACACAATGATCTTCACGTAACTGTCAAAACAAGGGACTTGACAGTGCCCAGCAGGGTCCTCTAGCCACACGAGTGTAGATTTGAGTACCTTTCTTCCATGCATATTTTCTCCCATGGCATCTAATCCATCCTTTCCAAGCCTACTCCCATCTGTGTCAAGCACAGTCAGCTGCCAAACATATTCCCTCCCACAGTGACGCAAAGCTTTGCCATTTCTGAGGACACAGGAAATGCAGGGAATGCCTGCTGATGCCCTAAGTGCCATTCCCCCAAGTAGCATCTGCCCTCCCTTTTTCAGCCTCTCTGAACTGCAGTGGAAATGACAACAGCGCTAGGAGAAGGCACGCTCAAGCAGGCATTAACAAACCCAGATACTGTAGTCTGCTCAAACTACCACACACCATCTCCACTGAAGAAAATTTAGTAGGCTGAATCCAAGTGTTTTTAAACTAGCAATCAGTCCCACTGGTATATGTGATCACAGCCTTTTTTTCCTTTTTCTTTTCCAGGAAAAGGTATTCTTGTATTTCTTGTAAGAAGTTACAGGAAATGCATCATGAGGTTCCCAGCTTCAGAGTAGAAAAGGAATAGGATTCATCTTCATTACATGTCAGCAATTGAAACAGTCAACCAGATTTTTAAGTAAGAGGCACTTCTATGCTGTGATTCACTCGGATATTTGAAACATCTACATTCAAGTAGACGACTTCATTTTAGACATGGTCAGCTGAATCCTGCCCAATGGGAGATCACCAGTTGGAGTCCAGATGGTTGCATTGGATTAGAGGCATCCACACCTTGCTGTTTGTTTAGACAAGGCAGGCAAGAGATTGGGGTTTAAGTCATTATTGAGAAGAAAAACCTCTAGGTGAACAAATGGAACAGCTGAGTATGCCTTAGATTATTATCTAAAGCTAATTTTCTATAAAACCAGGAAAAAGCCCTTTAAAAATATGACAGATTTTTTGTTTAAACCAATCTTGTATTTCAGAGAGGTCAACCAAATTGCACAATGGCATCAAAAGACGGAAATTTTCAGAAGAAATTGTTACATTTTCATTAAGTCTCTGAAGAGATGTATTACGCTATGCAATTAGAAGACCATTACACACAGTATGACCTTAGGACCACAGGAATTGATCTCAGTTCTACAGGAGTGCAGACTAATTGTATATAAAGATACAACACAGACTAAGAACACAACATATGTACCTCATTTTTTACTGTAGCGGCACCTTGAGAGTATTTTGCATAGGACCTAGAATCTAAATGGTTTTTTGCTACTGAAAGTCTAAGTAGGAAAGTAGAAAATGTACTGGTCACTGAGAATAGCATCATCTGAACAGAACTGCTATTTCTGAAAAAAGAGAGGTTGTAATTAAAGCAAAGATTAGTGACCTTGGCTGAAATATTTGACAACATGTGAATAGGAAAATGTACAGCTCCAGTATGGAAAGCTTGCATTAGCGCATCAAAGGCCCACAGACACATCCAGGAACGAGATTAGAGGTTAAAAGGTGATGCAATTTATACCAAAGAAAGACAACAAAAATAAAAATAAAGCAGAAGCAGTTTAGTTTAAGAGAGGAAAGAAACGTGGAGAAAACTATTTGAACAGATACATCTAAGAACATGACTGATGCATCTGATTAACATGACTATTTGATTTAAGTCAATCACGTGGGTATGTTGCATTGCACAGAGGATGCTGCCATGCCATTAGCATCAGCTCTTGTTATCTGCTACTATTTACTTACTTCTTGGGCTATAGATCTTTCCTTCTGTTGTGGTAGAACAGGTAGGAGTATCATATATAATATATACATATATAATATACATAATTATTGCACTTACTGAAGTGTTGATGGAGTTGATTAAGAAAGTCCTCTCTTCAGTATTACTGAAAGCCCTACGAGTACACTAAGGCTGGAATAGAATAAACAAAGGCTAGAACTGTTCAGGAATGGGAAATTCAGTGCTGTCATTTGATATTTCAGCATTGCTTTTCATTTAAGAAATCTGCCAGAACTCAGTCACAATGCCAAAACATCATGCATATTTTGTAGAACATGAGGTTCCTGAAAATTTTTACTGGAAATGCCAGTATTTTTCATTTAGACATTAATGTCAAATTGAAACTTAAAACCATACTTCGAAAAAAATAAATAAATCATTTTAAAATGGAATAAGACTCATACTGCAGTAGTAAAATAAAAAGGCGTCACAAACACCAAGGAAAGGCTCAGCCCAGGAAGAAAAGAGAGGCGGAAGTCACATGAATTGGAACAGTCATGAAGAATGACAGAAGTCCAGGTAAACAGATGCTGAAATCAAAATAACCTGAAATGTGTTGGTTCAGCAGCTCTCTGTAAATTGAGATGTTGTTTTGAATTCCAGAAGGAAATTAAGAAGCGTTGGTAAAGCTGTAGTTTTGTCCCCAGGAGAAAACATTATTTAAAAAATTGCTAATGCCTCAAGAAATGCATGTATACATATTTATATATGTAATATGCATTTTTAAGCTATATATACACATACCTACAATATGCTCTTTTTTTTTTTTTCCCCAAGAATCTACAGAGCTGAATTGCTCCCTGATTGCAGTGGGAGCAGGCACAGCCACTGCCTGCTCTCAGGCTCAGCATCCTCCCCAAAGGTGCCTGTTGTCTGGGACACCTCTTTTATGGAGGGTGTGACAGAAACTGCTGCTGCTAAAAATTGTCCTCTTTGAAATGGTTTATCTCCAGGCACCAGCAAAATGGGTTTGGAATTTTCTTCATCTGACGCATACTGTGAGTCACACAACAGCTTATGCTTCCTTGTGTAGACTTTCAGAAGCAGCCTGATGTTTGCTAATTAGTGCTAAGCCCTGTGTTGTTGATTATTATTCTTTTTTTTTTTTTTTTTTGGTCAACATTTGCTTTCCATTGTTTTTACTAGATGCTATTTGATTGTGTCTTAACATTTTAACCATTTTTCCCTCTGGAAATGCTACATTTTGCTTCCTCTGTGCACCACATTGCTCCTTGGGTTAGTGTGGCCCCTGGTTAGGTTCTTTCATCTCAGAGATACAGAATGGAAGGTTGAGAGCTTTCCATTTCTGATTGTAAAGTAGAAGTAGCTTTAGCAGGTTTTGCACAGCTGTGACCCTCTTAAGTATCTCAGATCATATTAGGCCACAGCCTGAACACCTTTCAGTTCCAGAACAGAAAACACTTCAGATTGCCGCACTCAGCAATCCATCTCCAGCACAGAATAGTGAAAACTACCACGGTAATGAAGAAAGAATAGGATGGTTTTGTTAAGACCCAACATCAGGGGCCCAATTTCCCCCTTGGAAGTAGAGGAACTAAACCACTCCATTGTGCTTACTCTTATAACAGTGGATTTACATTGCTTGGTATTAATCTAAACAATTAGTTGCAGGCTTCCAGACCTGGTGGTGGTGACACTAACTAAATCCTGTAACTGTCATGCTGCACCTCACCTTCAAGTCAGGCAGCTGCAAGCACAGTTATGACATGGGAATGTTTAGGAGCATTGAAGTCCCACAGACCACAACTGGCAACATCTGGGAGACATTATAAACCTGGCCAAGGATGTTTACTGCTAGGTAAAGCAATTTGCTTTAGGAATTTGTTTTTTGTTTCTTCCATGCCCTGCGGTTCCTTGCAGGATCAAGTCAGGAAATATGCAAATACCAACGGACAGGATACATGTGCTGAGTTCTAACCACTTGCAGGCTGGGTGAGCATGGGAGAACAGAAGTAATCCCACCTCTCCAGACAGAAAGAAACAGGAACACAGATTAATATTCAGGAGGCATGTGCTCATTTGCAATCCAGTGTTTTTTTTTAAACTGTTTCTCAAAAGGAAAGCTATGTAAAATTATTTAGTTTGGCAAGGCTATAAAGGTTTTCTTTGTTTTAAATCTTTCCAACACTTCCTCTTTCCTATTATTTATTCCACAAATGCTTGGAAATACTTATGTGAGACTGGCTTTTAAATCTGCCTAGAGAAAGCTGCACACAAGGCAAGTAGCAAAGGATCTGAGATCTCCTCTCTTTCCTCTCTGGAGACAGGACAGACTTTATGAAGGATCACATGTAGCAAAAGACATTTCTTTAAACTAAACAGTCTATGCTAATCTTATTTTCACCACACTGTTTCAGACATAACATCATTAAAGAGTGAAATCCGCTGCCCCAGCATCATACCTTCTCTGATCAATTGGTCTTAGTCTTCAACAGCGTGCATACGCATACTACAGTTATACCTGAAATTAGTAGAAGTGGAGAAGCAACAGACTGAATAAAACATAATAGACCATTTTAAACATTCAGTGGTTCTCAGAGGTCATGGAAAAAAGAATTTCCTTTTTTTGGAAACTGTAACTTTGCCCACATAATGAGACTAAGCTACACTTATGCAAAGTCAAGTACCATTACTGCACCCCAACATCTTGCAACACCAGCAAGATAATACAGTTGTATTTTGATCCCAGAAGGCTCAACCTTCTTCTCAAGACCACAGGCCCTCAATGTTTAATCACACTGTTTCTCTCTCCACAGGCACAGAAACTCAGGAACATAAGGTCATGTTCATATGTGACCTCCACCTCCCAGGGCAGGGGGATGGCATTCAGCTTGGCTCCATGCACCTGAGCATGAACTCCAACACAACTGCCAACAGCCACAGCTGTGGTTAAATACGCCATAGATTACATTGGTGATCATGCCATCATAATGTAGTAGAGAATACAGAGTGCAATGTACTCAGTCAAGAAGACAGAACTTTTTTAGATATACATACACACATATCAAATGGCATATATCTCTCTTTGCTTAAGTCCTGATTTCCCTGCAATGTTATTAATACGTGATGTATACTTGTGTATCATTGCTAGAACTTCATGTAACTATTACAGAAATATCTGAAATGCTCCCATGGCCTATTTTAGAATGTGAAAGACAAACAAAATGGATGAAAATATGACTCGCACATTTGGGAATATTTATTGAATAGCTTATATATTCTGAATGAATCTTATGTAAGAGTCAACATGTTCAAGCAACTAAAAATAGATCTAAAATTTTTTGGTGAGCAAACTCACAGTGTTCCTTTGGTGCTTAAATCTTTCCCTAACTCACCAAAGACTTCACATTGCTTGCCTGTTTCCTACAGTTATTTGCCTCCTTTAAAAGTCTACCTCCATTTCTCATCTTATCACATCATATCATCATTTATGAAGATTTAAGCAGTATGCTAGTTAGATCTGTCTCATTGTCTAGTCTCCCATCCTGAGAATAACAGGTTTGTTGTTTTTTTTTTTTTTACGTAAGTGGAAATGAGTCCCCTAAGGAGGCATTTTGAACTTCGGGAAAGAAAAGGCATACAAAACGTTCTACGCACTCTCTCATTAATGTATTGTTTGAGCAAATTAATGGGTCATATAGACGCAAGAGCTAAATTAAAAGGAAACCATTGGACATGTTTCTTGCTCAAGGAAACAGGTGTCACCATATCAGCCATCCAAAAGCAACAAGATCACAAGTAAAAAAAACTTGCCAAAATCCAGACAAATAACAGTTTCACATAGAAGCACAGGTGCAGTTTAGAGCTATGGTTTCTAGTTACGTTACTGTTGGTTAGAAAACGGAATCATATTACAAGAATTTTTTCAGGCATGAATACATGTCATCTAGATGAAAAACAGAACAGTAAACAGAAACTGAAAGTAATGAAACTTTTATCACTGTGAAATAGAGGATTTAACCAACGGACTGTATAACCTTTCTAGCGTTTTCTCTAATTAAATAAGCAAGAAGCAACTTCAGCTGTCATAGCAAAAACTCCACAGTCATAGATACAGGACCAGGGTCATAGCTAGATGGCTAGCAGGATGAACTCCAGGTGATGAAATATGAACTGAATTTAGACAGCTAGGAAAGAGTACGTTGAGAAGGCAGAAGGTGTTTTTACTGCTGCAAGTTTAATGATAACTAGACCATCAGCAGAGTAGCACACTTAGTCATGATGTCTGCACTTTGAAGAAAACACAGTCCCACAGGAAAAAAACCACAGGATCCTCCCTTGCCCTAAAGAAGAAGCTCCAGAGATGCTGAAGGCCTGCCTTTCTATAGGAGATTGAAAAGGCATGAATATACCATTTAAAGACAAGAAGCATGACAGAACTCTGACTACAACAAGCTTTAAATAATTGCTTAAAAGGAAAATTAAAATACTTAAGTTTTATCCCTCAATAGTTTGCTTAAGTCTTTGTCCCTTGACGTTGTTCATGCTTAATGCACGACTTCTCTAGAAGGTATGTTCTAGTTTATGCTTGACTTGATAGAAGAAATCAGTTAGTGAAATCCTGCAGGCCATGTAATTCAGGAGGTCAAAGTAAACACTGCCAGTGGATCTTAATCTATGCATCATGTCATATCATTTACCTGGATTACCGATGTAATTTACCTGGACTTGAGCAAGGCCTTTGACATGGTCCCCCACCACATCCTTATCTACAAATTGGAGGAACATGGATTTGATGGGTGGGCCACTCGATGAATAAAAAACTGGTTGAAAGGCCACAGACAGAGGGTGGTCATCAGTGGCTCTATGTCCAGGTGGAGGCCGGTAACAAGCGGCATCCCCCAGAGGTCTGTCTTGGGACCAGTGCTCTTCAACATCTTTATCAATGATGGAGTTGAGTGCATCCTCAGCAAGTTTGCTGATGACACCAAGCTGAATGGTGCAGTTGATACAGTAGAAGGAAGGGATGCCATTCAGAGGGACCTCAACCGGCTAGAAAGGTGGGCCTGGGTGAACCTGATGAGGTTCAACACAGCAAAGTGCAAAGTTTTGCACTTGGGCCGGAGGAATCCCAGGCATCCATACAGACTGGAAGGAGCGGTCCTTGAGAGCAGCCCTGTGGAGAGGGACCCAGGGGTCTTGATAGATGAAAAACTTAACGTGAACCAGCAGTGTGCCCTTGCAGCTCAGAAGGCAAATGGTATCCTGGGCTCCATCAGAAGACAGGTGGCCAGCAGGGACAGGGAGGTGATTGTCCCTCTCTACTCTGCTCTTGCAAGGCCCCATCTGGAGAACTGTGTCCAGGTCTGGAGCCCCCAGTATACAAGAAAGACAGAAAGCTGTTGGAGACGGTCCAGAGGACAGCCACAAAGATCATCAGGGGACTGGAGCATCTCCCCTACGAAGACAGGCTGAGGGAGCTGGGCTTGTCCAGCATGGAGAAAAGAAGGCTGCAGGGTGACCTCACTGCAGCCTTTCAATACCTGAAGGGAGCTTACAAACAGGAGGGGAATCAACTCTTTGAAAGGGTTGATAACAGCAGGACAAGGGGAAATGGCTTGAAGTTGAGGGAGGGAAGATTTAGGTCAGATGTCAGGGGGAAGTTCTTTACAGAGAGAGTGGTGAGGTGCTGGAACAGGCTGCCCAGAGAGGTTGTGGATGCTCCGTCCCTGGAGGTGTTCAAGGCCAGGTTGGATGGGGCCCTGGGCAGCCTGGTCTGGTATGAAATGTGGAGGTTGGTGGCCCTGCCTGTGGCAGGGGGGTTGGAGATTCCTGATCCTTGAGGTCCCTTCCAACCCTGGCCATTCTGTGATTCATCTGTGAATACAAACACAGTGGACTAATGTCCTTTCAACTCGATCTCAGAGTTCTGATCTGCATGTATTGCCTGGCTAGTAAAACTTACGGAAAGAGAATGTTTCTTAGTGAGCAGATCTATACTATAAAAAACTTCATTAACAATAACCACCACCACTCCCTGAAAACTAAAAGGAGAGTTAAGATTGAGAAGGACAGAGCTCATGTATTTGTTAAAGAAATAAGTCTTTCCTCTCTGAAAAATAAATAAATAAATCACTGCAATCCTCAGTTTTACGAGGATCTCACCTAGACAAAGTAGGCTATTCTTAAAGCAACAAAGGTATTAGTAGACCAAGTGTCCATCTTGTTTGTTTCTAATTCCACCCCCACTAACAATGCTGGAAAAGGAATGGTTTTATAGAAATTCACAAAAAGCCTTGTATAGTTTCTAAGTACTATTCATAAAGAACAGAATTGCAGCATAGCTGTAAGTAAAAAGACTTACATTCCCCTAGAAAACAGGGATTGTATTTCCTAATCTCTCACATGAGTAGTAACCCTCATTGAAGTAGCTACTTGCTGTACATTTTACATTACATAGTTCCAGAAATCATTGCCTTCTTCCTTGAAACACATACATCCCATAGGTGCAAAGCTACTGAGAACAAGAGTATAACTGTATGTATACAAGGAGTTGGTTGAAGAGCATAACACTGTAACATGAAGAAGCATAACAGTGACAGCAGAGCAGCAAAGCCCCAGGCTGCAGGGCGAGACTTACACTAACACAGCAGGCACGGGCACAGAAACAAAAAAAAGAAGCTAACTACCCTTAGAAGATCACAGATGAACAAGGTTCTCTAATGAAATACCCTTACCTCCACTGCCAACCCTTAAATGAGGTCTTGGAAGGGGTTTGTCCTTGCTCCACCCCTTCTGGTCACTCAGATGCACTACATGCACCTGAGGCCCCTTGGGTTGGTCCTGCCTTCCCACCAGGTGCTCAATCACTGGTTCAAATCATGACTTTGCATTTTGACTACAAAGAAACTGAGCTGTGCAGAGGCAGCATGGAGGTCAATCACGTTATTAACATCTCCAGAAATAGTGGAGATACTGCAATGGCTGTGGTGGTGGTTTAACCCTTTATTAAGCTAACCAAGATACTATTCTGCTACCAAAAGACACAGGAATAGACACACAATGGGATATGCATGTGCACACGCTCCCCTCTCCTATCCTTGTAAGCAGTTCTGAGGTATCCCCTAATCGCCAGGTACTCATCTCTGTGTTTATCCTGCCTCCAACAACTTGGAATGTCCAGAAGGACCACAGGTGAGTATTCATTCAGAAACTAACACAAAAGCTGTCACAATGCAGACACAGCTGGAGCCAATGAGTTAAGATTTGAATGCTGTAGTGTTTCATTTTGCTAGTCCTGTCTAAAAAAGAAAAAAAAATGGAAATCAAGTTTTTTTTTTCTTCTTATTCTACTTAAAAGGACCAATTTCCTGCCTGCATTCCCTGCATTGCACAAGCTAACATCTTTTTGCTCTGCCTACCTTTCTGAGGAACCTTAAAACCTTAAGTATTCACGACAACTTCTGAACTGTCATTTATCCAATGTGTCCTGATATTAATCTGAGGAAAATTTGTAAGCCAAAGGGCATCTTCTGCTCATATTATTTATAAAAAGCAATTATTTTAGGCCACCAAGGATGACAACCTGTTAAATGCTTTGTTTTACTCTAATTTCATCTTTTACACTAGTGTTTCATTTACATATTTTATTGAAACAACTTTGGATTTTGACCTATTTTTTCCTCTAATTCATCTCATAAGCAGCTTCCTCTGAGGCTGCCATTATTGCCTTTTAAATATTTCCTTGCATGCCGTCCATGCAACTTCTACAGGGAATGTGTTTGTACAAACATATTGACAGGACTCCTGAGGAAACTGGTAACTTACTGCCTGGATTACGTATCCATAGTTCCAGAAGCACTACCTTCAAAGGACTTCCTGTAGCTGGAAGGCTGTAAGAAGGGCTGCCCTTGTTGCTAGAGCTGCAGATTGTCTGACCCAATTTCTTCATTGCCATTAGTGGCCTTTTAATGCTCCCAAAACACACGGATGAACCTTTTCACTTGCCACTCATGCAAACTGTAATCCTACAGTATCCGTATAAGCTCATCCTCTCAGGCTTCTTGGGAAATCTTTTACACTCATCCAAACACCTCCAGAGTAATATTAGAAACATATGCAAGATTCGTGAAAAATGTGCATAAATAACTCAGGCACGCACACAGAGCTGGTCCAGCTTAGATGTTTTTGTAGGGTACATCCTTCAGGTAAAGATTTAATGCTGCTTGCCTGAGACATGGTGCTCAAGACTATAAGAAAATTCATATCGAGTTCTAGAAGTACTACAGTAGGTCAAGATTATGATCTCATTTATACTTCTTAGGTCACGTGGAATGGTTGTGCCAAGGTTTGAAATTAAGCGCAGCATGAAAAAACATCCAGCGAGACTTCTGAAAGTCTCATAGCCTAGTACTCTGTCTCTTCAATGCATAGAGTCAGAAGACTAGATCATATCTTGGACCAAAACAGTTCCCCAAACATCCAGAGTAATTCATTCAGAGACCTAGTACAAGAATGACCATGATAAGGTTTCCTACTAACACATGAGGTCTGACTTCTTTCAAACTCAGGAGGTGAACTGAAAGAACACTTTGCAACAGTACTCCTCCTCCTTAAGTAAACCCTGGTGACTCTGCACACCTCCTTCCTGCCCTGGCAAGGATAAAGCCTGTAATCTTAGCCTGCAGCTTGGGCATTTGTTCTCTTGAAATAGGTGACATTGTGGTAAGAAAATCCTGCTACAAATGTGTAACCTAATAACAGCGTCTGTTTCTGTCAAAGGATTTGTATTTGTCAGTTTTAGCTTGTGTGAAAGATTACTGTATCTCTTTTATAACACAGCCAATGTGGCTGATAAAGCAAACAACCTCTAAATATGTCTTGTAAGCACTCCTTGTCAATAGCACAGCTCATTGTGCTGACAGCTCAGGTAATTTCCCCTTCTCGCCTTCCTCATCATGGGTAATTGGCATTAAGGTTTTAGACATGTCAACTGAAAGAAATAAGTGAGTTTAGAAAATTTGCAAATACAATCGGGATTCAGCTTGCTTACATTACGTTATCAATGTTCATTCTCCCAACAAATACCAGGACTCTTTCCACTTCCATGCGTTTCTTAGGTGGGAGATCACCGTGCTGTTCACAAGTCCTTTCCTTGAAGTATTGGCATGGATTTGGGGCACGCTACTTGAAACATTAATGAGTGAGGATTCTACCTCTTTGTTTAAAGACACTAGGTTGTATGATCCTGGTTTATGCAACTCAAAAGTCTTTTAAGAAGAAAAGAATCTGACATTCCCCTTCTCAGCTTTGCTGAAGCAAAAACAATAGCTTCCCAGCTAGTTAGAAGGGCAAATGCATTGGTTGCTAGCTTAAATACTTTCCTTCAGATTTGTTTATTCATTGTTCTGCCACACAGTGTAGAGAATGGTTAAAATGCCTGAAATATACTTCTCTTTGTCAGCCCTTCTCTCCCCACATATGTAGACCACTACACTGGTCACCAAGGGTAAGGACAATTTGTTATTACACTTGTACACAGAAGTACCCATATTTCAGACAAATGTTCTACTAATTTTAAATAAATCATTGTTTCAATAGAGAAATAAGGATTACTTAGTGAAAAAGGTCCACAGGGTTCAGTGAACAAGTTACTGGAATAAAGGATCTTAATCACCACCTGGCATAGAGAACGTTTACAATGACAAAGCAAATAAATGCACTCGAAAGTAAAGTTTCTACACATTAAAAGCTTATGCAATGCCTTTACACCTACATGGATGAGAACTTGCCCTCTCAGGCACCCAACACCAACAACACACCTCCAAGCCTTTCAACACTGGAGTTGGATTGGTTTCTTCATCTATTTGCCATGATGCTATTGTTCTTTCTTGGATGCTTGACACATAGGCAAGTGCCAGTTTCATCACTAATGAACAAATCAGGTGAGTGATGGAGTAGCTCAACATAATCTAATATTATTGACAAGAAAAAGAATGGAATTTTTGTTTGTATTTGGGATTCCTCAGATAGCTGTCAGCAGGACACATCTATGTACGCACACGTGCACGGCCGCACATACAGTCTCAGGGAAGAGGCAGTTAAGCCCCTTTAGCACCTGAGACATACAAGTCCTATTAGAGGGTTATTCACAGCAAGCTTTCTTTCCCCTAACACAGCCAATACTTAGTTATCTCCCTAGGATTATCTCCACATTAAATAATGGCAATTGTCCTCTGCGATGTCGCCAGCTACTCGCATATTCTGCATTTTAGAATCTGTACTAGCTGGAGATTCACTTCACGAATGTTAATAATAATGTATTCTACTAAGAATTACTGATGTTATTATCTCCATTTTTTGTAATACACACAAAGATAACACTGCTATGAAGGACCAGTAATTTTGTGAGTTCATTCATACTGGATTGCCGTTATCTGGAACTGCTGTTTCTGAGAACTCAGGGCTGCATGACTGGACAAGGTACACTGAGAGCAGGTGTCAGCCACACAAGGCAGAAATAAAATATCTCCACTTCTGATTAAGTTCATTACTGCAAAAGGAAGGGAGCCACCAAGACGTTTATCAGAGCTAACTAAGCACATCTTTAGATGTAGCCAATGTAGTGTTTCCTCATTACTAGAAAATTCTGAATCAATGAAGCCAAATTTTTTCACAGAAGAGGACTGGTTCCAAATACATATTTTCTGAGGGCCTGGATGTAGTTTCTACGTCCTTGTGTTTATTTGGGAAGCCATTCAGAAGCTTGTGAATAGATGAAAGATATCCAGGGTGCCAGTCAGCATGATCATGGTAAGGAAATCGCAGGGGTTTCCTTTGGTCCTGAAACAAGGAAGTTCAAGTAACTGGTATCAAAGCCAATTCAGAAGCTTAGAGCTTAATACTATCTCATCTCAAATAGCCTAATAGATTTCTCACCAGTTGTGAGGAGAGCTATATAGAATCTACATACCAAAATGTGGGTGTGTGCTACATCGCGTTTCCCCCCAAAGAACGACCCTTAAGTGTCTGATCAGCCCCTTGAAAAAGAAAAAACTTTCTCAGCCACATTTACTGTTAAAAGCAGTAGCGCTTGGGGCTCAGGTGGGTACCAATTACACACTGTCAAATATTAAAGTCAAATCAGTAGGCTGTTTCATGAGAGCACTGTAGAGAAGAAAAATAAAAAGGAACTTGATGGAAAGGACCATGCACATGAATATGCTTACATTCAGATAGGGTACAGCTTTATATCCTTGAGAGATGCTAAAAAAATGTACCTGAACATTTTTAGTTATTAAAATAGGATTGACAGATAAAGATGTTTGGAGAAATTTTGGCTCGAGTTCATTGGCATCCATTTCAGAGGCAGGAGCAGTGTTATAGTTGGGATCAGTTAAGACAAAGAAATGCTCAGAAGAGATACGGCAGGGTGAGGAACAGGGAAGGAAACAAAAGCACATTTTAAGGAATTTAGGGTAGGACACCACAGACAAAACTGAATTGCATTAAAGCAGCAAGGCACAGACCAACTGCAGTAACTGGCATATCACAGACAATTCATGGGATGCGTTACCAAGGAGATAATGTTAATAGGGAAGAAGCAAGAGAGTAAGAGTGGAAATAAATAACTATCCTTTATGCCTTTTGTGTCAATTGTGTTCATGCATATGGAAGGATAAATAACCTATTTAAAAAGGAAAAAGAAGAACACAGATCTATTCTAAACATAGTTACTGAAGCGCTGGAGCTCTAGCTCAGTGTGAGGGTTTTTTCAAACACAACAGATCAGGCAGGCTTTTTTTCCCTCTCTCCCAACTGCCTTTTATTTGGGAGATGAGCACAGTTTAGAAACAAGCAAGTTTGGCTAAAACGAAGAGATGCACCAAACTCCAATTACCACCTCGTGTCCCCCACAGTTTGATAGCTATAGTGCTTGTGTGTACAGCCTGAGGGTTTTCTAACTGATCAGCAGCATTAGGTGTATTACTAACATAAGCAAGCCCTGACGGTGCAGGAACGAAGCCCCCATCTTTCTCAGTTCCGGTACCTAATGATCAAATTACCACATTTATTGGAGGACAGACGGAATGCTGTCTAATTTGAGCTTTTTCAGCTTCAAGTGAAAGCACTCCTTTTGTACAAATATTCACAGAAAGCACATAGATTGAGGAATGATCTCTCATCCAATAGATGGTGCTAGCATTTTCTCCAGTTCTCTACGTATCCAACAGCAGTACTTCTAAATCTAAGAAAGTCTCATTAAGCAGAATCAAAACCTAACAATCTGCCAACAACCGATTTCTGAACTACACTTACATTTGATATCACAGAATTACTGCTTTCCCTTAAAATGGTTGAGTTTACTTAAAAAGTTTCCTTGATATTTCCAACAGAAACAAGTCCAACAATATTAGCCTGTGTGTGGATGTCCAGGCATTTCAGTGAACTGTTATTCCAGTTCCAGATCTCTGCTGCTGTTTCACATGTCCATAAACTCCCGTTCACTTTATGGAATGATGTAACTACACCTTGCTAAAACATTATACAGCCTTTCCAGACATTAATTTTTTTCCAGCCTTTCAATTGTAGCATTCTTGAAACAAGAACTGTCTTCTTGACTAACGCGTCAAATAAGGAGAAAACTACTGTGCAATCGACTGATTTTCTTATGCCATCATCTTGTTCATCTTTCCTCCATGAAACTGAGGACACATTTGGAATAATTTATTTAGGTACAAGGCAAGAGTATAAGATTCCTCTCCTAAGCTGTGAGCCAGAAGATTTTGTTGCAGAGGTGAAAACACTGATTCTGGATTGCATGAAATCAGAAGAAGTTAAAAACAATCATAGGAGACAAAAATGAAGCATAGAATCAGATTTTGGGACAAAAATACTTAAATAAGATTAAGAAACACAAAGAAATAACGCACCAAAGTAAAGCCACACCTCAATAGTTGAAAGAAGAAAATGTCAAAACATTGAATTCAATATAGAATATTTCACCTTCTTATTTTCTTCAGGAAAAAAAAAAAAACAAAACAAAAAAACAACCCACAACAAAACCAAGAATACAATATATATAACTCAATATTTTAGAATAAGATAGACGTTACATTATTGGAATAAGTGTAAAAAAAAACCAAAACAACAAAAACCACCTTGTTTTTCTTCCTCTGTTTTATCCAATTACTAAACATACGCAGAACTCCATTCGTTATGGAGGTCAGAGGAGTTATCTGACTGTGTGGTCAAACTCCAGCCTTCAGACTTTAAGTTTCTACAGTAAGCTGTCATTTTACAGATCTTTCATAGTGAAACAGATGGAAGATTCCTTAATTTTCTTCAGAACTAAGCAAATGAACAACACTATCACAAATGCAAGCATGATGTGTCACACAATGTACTTTGTTCATTAATTTTTTACAAGTGTCATTTATAGTGTTAGTTATTTATGATAACATTTCTTCATGCAATTGTAAGTGTCCTTTGGCTTATTTCTAAAAGCAATTAAGTCTTCAGTAATGAAAAAACAGAGTCACCACAGCCTCATTGCAGTATTCTGCTGTTATATCTTGGCTAGAAGTGGAAGGGAAATGGGCATTTTTCTGTGTGCAAACCAGCAAAAGATGTATCACTGATGTTTCTTACATCACTTAAAAGCACCCTGACTGACCACACTGTTTTAGTTTCACTGGTTTCCAAGCATCTTTGAATTATCAGTATCATAACACCCCTGAGACACATGGGGATGAGGTACAAAAAGCTCATTATTTCACTCATTACTGAAGCACTTGCCATCTGAATTCAGAAAGAAGAATACTTGCAGCTACATTAGAAGATGGGATGTAAAGCTTATTGTATCCAAACAGAAGAGTGATTTAGAGAAGAGGAATGCACAAACTAAAGTTAGAGTGGTTAGCATTCCAGATCCTGCAGAGAAGCACAATTCATGACCATAAACAGGCTGCACGCTGCAGCTTTCAAGCTTTTGTTCATGAAACTTATTGCATATTGTAAGCCCAGGCTGATATCCAAAGAGGGCAATCCTGCCCCATGAGCTCCTGATCCTCAGCTACGCATCCGCAGACCCTTCCCACTCACCTTTTGCTCTGCTGAGACCTTGCCATGGCCTTCCTGCAAGTTCAGCTTTCACCCTGCTCTGAGTCATCACAGAGAAAGCAGTAAGAGCTGGCACAGAGATAGGCAGAAAGATGGAGGCGAGAAAAGACAACGTATCTTTTTGGTGAGGACCTCAAATTATCATTTATTTTAAACCAAACCAACTTCGATTAAAAAAAAAAACAACAAAAAACAACCAACAACCTCCCACAACTTTCAGCCTTGCGATGCCCCCTCCATGTTCTAAACATCTTTGTATCTGCTACTTTGTCCAGCCTTTCTCAATATCCTACAACATCCTGCGAACTTCATCACACTTCCTATCTGAGGAGCAAGTGATATGATCTTTTTTTCACGCTTCCCAGCTGCTATGCTGCATATATACAGGTTCACTTTAAGCCCTTCCAGTAAAGGTAGAGATACTCCAATACTGCAGCAAGCAGAAGAACCACCTGAATTAATAAATGGGCATGAACTCATAACAAGAGCCACGTTTGCTAGTAAATACAGGGGAATAACCTTAGAATATTTTGTGATGAAGTGATGAGAAAAGTGCAAATTTAGTAAACCTTATTGGGAATGCCTAAGGAGGCTGTTAATTTGTTTTATGATGTGAAGGATACTGGCAGCAAATTCTTCCAAAAAAAATAATAAAAAAAAAATCCACCCCTATTTAACACAGGTAGGAGGGCAACAGATCCAAGAGAAGTGGAACACATCCCACTCCTGGTTTGTTACATACTTTACAGCTTGCAGCTGTAATGGCTCTAGCAAGAACGTGCTGAGAAATCTGGAAGAAGTCAGCCATTTCTGACAGCCAGAAGCAGACCCAGCAGCACTTTCAGACCAAAGCCCTGAAAAAGCATTGCTATTTGAATTGCTGGAGAAGAAGAATCCAGCAGGCAAAGCACTAGCCAGGAACCAAGGACGCCAAAGACACCCTCAGCTATCAGACCAAAGACATTCTGTGCAACACTGACTGTTTCCTTGCTGACTGTGAAAAGGGCAGTAGGAATGCACAAAACTGAGAACTTCCTTCCCTTGAAGAAGCCACAGCAAAGACAGTTACTACAGAAAAATGTTTTGCTCTTTCATGATCTTCCAAGTTATTACTAACACAACAGTTTCCTAGAGCCCCTTCTCTTTAGGATTATCGGAGTACACAATATTACTCTCCCTCAGAGTATCGAAAAAGCATATTGAAAATTATCAGAATTCTGAATTCTGCTATTAATACCAGACCTGCATATAATGTTGAGTTTGCAAAGTTAAGACAGAACAAAGGGTGTGCAATAGTGACCTTGCACACCCAGCCCATTTTTATGGGCATCTCCCACGAACCCTCTGCTCCCAGGCACTCCCAGTGCACAGCCTGTACTTGTCCTACACTGTTTTTATTACTCAGGAAGCTTCAGCCTGCCAGGCACAACTCCATCCGTTGTGGTGTTTCTTCACAGGGCAGACACCTAATTATTCAAAGGTGCTGAATTTCAATAAGACGTATTTTTCAGATGGGTCCACTTTGCTAGATGGAAACCCTTTTAGTTTGACTGGCAAGCCAACAATTTGGCATCCTCTTGCTTTAATGAGCTACATAACTTTTGAACAGAGTTTAATTAAAATTGTCTATACTACACTTACTGCCCTGCAGCTTATAGTATAATTTTCAGGTCAGACGTACCTATTAGCTACCTTTTGAGAGACACAGTTCTTTCAACCAAGTACACTGAATATTACACAACAAATACTCTGAGAGCCACTAGATAACAGCAAATCAAGTAACACGTTCATTAGTATGTGTGGCACCTTCTCTCTGACCCGCTGCATATGCAAGTGTCCAGGCTGTTAATACTCACAGTGCAAAGGAATATTTGTAGATGAAATATCACGCACAAAACATACAGGCTTAGGCTTTGCATAAACTAAGTATGTACCAGAAATACATGTATCAGATAACAGGCAAAGTATCACAAACTCAGTGGGAAGAGCACGAGCTGCAGAAAACATCCTACCTCGGGGATCACCATCTAGATGCTATACTAACATGCATACTCCTGTAGAGCAGGCATAGAGCACTAGGAAGGCACAACAACTGGCTTCTTAGGAGACAAAATAAGAGCTGTTTCTGCATATAAAGGAAAGGGAGCCCACCTTTGTATCTCCCACTGCCTCTGGGAGCAGTGGCTCTTGCACTCCTCTGACAGAAACAGGGACCATCTGTGCAGACTTTTGGTCCTCAGCACCAGTCCCAACTGTCTCTGCTCCAGGCAGGAGCCCTCTCTGCAGCATGGATTTGCCTTGATCAGAAAAGCCTGTGTTGGTCAAGTCATTGCGCACTCCTGTGCGCGTTTCAACATAGAAATGAGTCTTGATTTGCAGGGACCATCATTCTCTGAAGGTCATACCAGTGACCTCCTGTGATTTTTAGAACCAGAGACAAGATGGAAGTTTCTTCACTTTCACTATCCAGTCCTTTCGCAACAGCTTGCACTGTACCATAGAGGGCAGCAAGTGGCTTTACACTGTCTGTTTTACTGGACATCGAAGCCAGTGATGTGCTTGTAACATCTGTATGAAATGAAAACAGCAAAGACTGTTCTTTGTCTTGTTTAATGCACATGAAAACAAGAAAATGTACTTAGGAAGGTTCTGACTTTGGTACCAAAGTAAGAACAAGAGGAAATTTATTGGCTTCCATAAGCTGTTATGAAAAGAGTAGTATATTCGACCTGCTGACATTCACAGGCTGCCCAGGGAGGTGGTGGAGTCTCCTTTTCTGGAGATGTACAAGACCTGTCTGGATGCCTACCTGTGTGACCTGGTGTAGTGAACCTGCTTTGGCAGGAGGGTTGGACTCGATCTCTGGAGGTCCCTTCCAACCCCTATGATTCTGTGATTCTGTAGTCTGTATCACTTTGCCTGGGACAGCTGGGTCAGCCCTGTCTGCAGCCAGACAATCAGCACTCCTCTATCTGACAACCACCTGGGGGACATCAAACACTCAGACCCCTACATAGAGAGGCATAGCTTCAGGAGTGTCAGTGTTGGGTTTGAAAGAGTCACTTGGATGGCAGGCGAATCTAAAGGTGCACCATCTCCACTGTAGAACGGAAGCAAACTGCCAGAAAAGATCAATGAGGAATGAATTGTTTCCTGTTACATATGTTTACAGCATCAAACATTTAAGACACACTGACCGTAATAAAAGTGACTTAAATTGAGACTGACATATGCTTTGGAAAGAGCAGTTCCCAGACGAGAGCTTCACCTAAGCCTCTGCAACAAAGACCACATTAGCTGCAGTTTCAGATCAAATACTCAGCTTTTTCAACTTCAAGGCATTCAGACCTGGACTTTCATTTCAAGCAACTCCTCGGGATGCATCTTTGAAAAAGCTGGTATGCCTTTGTACAGAATGATGGGCATGTAAAGATAAGGAAGACTTGCTAGCAGTTTCATCTTCCACAAAACGAACTGTGCGTATGCTCAAATTGGTGCATTTGTTGTATGCAGGCAGGGGTAAAAATGCATGGGTGACTCTGGACATAGGCAAATAAAAGAGGTAAGAAAAAGCTGTTATTATTAGAGAAAACAGATTACAGATGTTTGTCAACAATGCTGTGCATTATTAAAGGACTTGACATAAACCTACAAATGAAGACACAGCAGCTTTGTGAAAAGTGCTAGACTTGGAGGAATAATGAGAGCAATTCAACAAGAGCAGTGACTGCTCTCTTCCCTATCCTGTCACTCATGCACATTCATTTGCCTCCTAAATAAATGATCTGGTCAATGAAAAACTTCATTCTCAATGCAGGGCCCACAGATCCACCAGTGCACACAACAGTGCTAAATTTAATGTTACTTATCAACAGTAATCAAGCCCCATGCTGCAAATGCTTACTACTGTAACTATTCATTGCAAGAAGGAAGTGGTAGAGTTACAGTGCGCTGTATTCACACCTTCATGAAATCTACCCTCAGTCTTTGGGAGACCGAAGCAACATTCAAGGTAAAAATAACCAGTAAGTTGAGGATAGAGCTACATCCCTTCATGAACTCAAATTCCAAGTTCAAAATGACTGATCATGGAAAGAGATACCGGGTAAGGCTTTTTTGATGTTCTGACAGCAAAAGTCCATCTGAGTCAGTCAACTAAAAATACAGCTTATAAAATGGAAGAGGTGTGACTTACTGACAAGTCTTCTCACCCACTCTTTTATAGACTTAGAACATGATAGATAGAAAATGGAAAAACATTTTGGTAAATTGTAATTAGGGCTCCACACACAAATTAGTAATAGAACAGGGAGGGAGCTCCTGTAATGCAACAGCTCAGGTCCCAGCTAGGAGACAGAGCTGGTGTGAAAGGATGAACCAAAAAGGGCCCTCATGAGGAGGAGACAGACTTTATCCTGCTTTGTCTCCAAAGCCAGCTTGTCTGGATACAGCACTGAAGCACTGATCTGAATAGAGGAGTGATCTCTTAAAGGAGGAAGGAACATAAAGGAGAAGCCTGAAGGACTAAGTTTCTCATACAGTTGCTTTGCCTCTGCCTTTTTTTTTTTTTTTTTCCTCCTTCTTCTTCCTCTTTTGGACAGCTTTTAACATAAGGCTTTCAAAGCCAACTGTTCTGGGACTCCAAATCCCTTTGACAACTTTGAAAATCTCCACCTTGCTATCTCCTTTGTTTACTTTAGCAGCCATTTGTCTCTTTCCTAAAGAGGGCTAATAAGTCTGCCTAGTTAAAGCGACTGGAAAGCTGGGGTCTGCTCCCAGGTGTTTCTGCTCAACGTGAGTACTTGGAGAGCTGCAATATCAAAGAGGACATTGTTTCTAAACTATACTGAAGGAGAACATTCTCATTCCAAACATCTGAATTGTATCTGATCTTTACATAACATAGAAGGCACCAGATTTGTCAGTGGATTGAGGAGTTTCTCAGTTGTTTCATAGTTGTTGTTTTTGTTTTTGTTTTTTTTTTTTTCCCTCTTAACTATTCAGGGAGACATGAAAAGTTCTTGTTTTCCAAGTAACCTATTTGGAAAGGAATACAGTCCCCAAATTCTGCTGCTGTAAACAAGTCTAGTTTACTAAGCATGGAATCAGGTCACTGTGATGGTGAAAACTGTTCGATATCAGTTTGTGTAAGAGAACTGGAAAATTAATATGAAATGCACAGAATCACTTTCCACACTGCACTAAAACAGAAAGAGATCAAATGCACAGAATGTACTTTTTTGCTACAAGGAATCAAGACAGCAAACTCAGCGCGGATTTTCAAACAGTAGAGAAAACTATAGAAGACTGAAGAAAGATGAGAAAACTTAACAAAAATAGAACCAGCTCAGAAATACGGTAAAAAGAAAAGTTATTTAAGCTGGCTCATATGCTTTAGAAAAGGAATCACCCTAATTTCATTCACTGGTGTTTTAAAGTGAAGGCTGTGCATGTCTGCACTGGAGCTGCCTGATCTTAGGATCAGCTGGAAGCTGTCAAGTACTCTTCTTATCTGTCTCCCTAGATCTAAAGAAGTTTACCTACTAATCCCATCTGTCCTTGCAGCAGGTGAGTTTGGCCTTTTTACAGAGGACCACAGGACATCTCTGATGACTAACATCAGTGGTGCTGTGGCATGAGAATGACAGATGGATAACACAGAATCACCTGGGTCACGAATACTCAGCTAATTGTTAATGCATACAACAGCCAAATGCATGGCAGGCCAAGCTCAGTGCTTTTCCTGAATATCAGCTCGTTCAACCTAAACTCTTTGATGCCTACTGGTCTTTAGTCAGCTGTTTTAACTTTAGACCAGAGCCCACAACAGTTCTTAAAATGCAAAGAATATATACTCTCTGAGAATCAGAAGCTTCATTCATCTAATTTTTGGGTCCCTCCTTGAAAAGCCAGATCTGCTCCAGCAAATCACTGAAGAATAGAATTAATGGAAGAACTTGATTAATATACAATCAAAATAATGTTGGCCAATGTCTGTGAAAAGAAAAAAGTCCCAAGAGCTAGTTATTGAAATAACCACAGAAATCAATACAGCAATCATGGACTTCCGAAATTGCAGCTATTTGCCAAGGCAGGGTGGGCAAAGAAATCTGAATTACATTTATAGTCTTCTAATAGGTGTTCCAGTCTGTGTTGCAATATTTAATACCAAGAAATGTAGTTTCTTTTGCATTTTTTCATACTCGTCCGCTCAGAATGACAATCAAAAAACACCTCTCAAGAAATCCAGTACAATAAAACATGGTGAAGCATTCTGCCTTAAAACTTAAGTTTCCAGCAATTGTTTCAAACAGCTTGAAAGATCTAAAAAAAAACCAAACAAAGTAAACAGCAACAACAACGAAAGCCACAACCAAAAGACCTCTTTGGAATTATTGAACTATTTCTGTTTGACAGTTTTCACTGAAATGAAAATTCTTCAAGATTGTCTTAGTGTGACCCCGTGCAGCCTGTCACATGCTCCTGAGTTGTGTTCCTGGGATCTCATGTCAATCACACATGACGGGCCATGCTCTAGGGATTACTTCTCTCATGATGGACGTTCGGTGTTCAAGCAGAGAACAGGCTGGGATTGCATTGTAGACCAATGCTGGTCCCTATAGGCGCAGGGAGGCAAGAGGTACCTCAAACAACTCCCTTCTGAGGCATTAAATCAGTTTGGGAAACTTACCAGCAAATAGGCTTAAAGAAAATCTTCCTATACAGTTCAACACAATAAAGTATTTTGTTCCAGATTAAGCATTCTCAAAATTCTATGTTTTGTTGGCATTTTTTTCCCATGAAAAGAAAACACAGGTAAAACAATTCCCAAGGAAAAAAACCAATTTTTTCAAAAAAAACCAAAAAACAAACAAAAAAACCTTTCTCCTAAAATGATATTTGCAGAAAATATTGTAATAAATAGTAATACAAATGAAAAAATCCTCTTTCATTTGCAAACTGCTCGCAAGACCTAATCCGCTCAAGAGATATCCTGTTCCTAAACTACAAAAACAAATCACTTGTGTCATTTTCAAAGTATTTTAGCTCCCAAGTTCAAACCAGAATAACAAAGACTGTTTCAGAATTGGAAGCTGCAAGGGCAGCATAGTAAAAGTTTCTGTTTAACAGTATCACAATTTTTACTCTTTTCTAAGCCGTATTAAACATGTTTTATAGGTTGTCAGAAAATTTCAGACCGACACCTTATCACATAATATCCCAGAAGCTTTACTGCATGTTCTCAATTCACACTTTTTAACAACGGGTCCAAATTTAAAAGAATGTGTGAGATGCTCACTGCTATATTAATAGGTGAATATCAAAACAAATGTCCATGATGAAATACTGTTGCTGAAACAAAACACAGAGATGTCATGTATAGAAACAGAACTTAGCAACAAAAACTAAGTGGAAAAATAGTCAAGAGATTCTGTAGAGGGCACGTTACCAAAAGCCATTTAAATCGTTGTGGTAATAGTTGTAATAAATAGCAAAGCTCTCCTTAAAGCCACAGAAGGACAGACATACTAGGAGCCTTTCCATTTGCTACTCCTTATGTATCTCCTTGTGAAAACCTCCATGTAATCTTTGACTTAATGCCTCTCACCCAAAACTACTAAATGAACAAAATGTATCTTCCCATATATTTCCATGTTGCATCTTATTCTTTAAGATATTATATCTTATTGTGCCTTATTCATGCACCCACAATGCTCAGAAGCATAGGCAGAATGCCTGCTATTCCTTCAGAAACAGATTCCACGGAAAGATGGTCCTCAGGGCGATGAGAATATTTCAGTGATTAAATTACACTTCGGGAATTGTTTTTCTTGGTTTATCTTCGACTTGGATTTCAGCTCTGTTCTCGTTCTGAAGAAAGGATGTTACAGACCAACCACTCGAACAGAAGAAAGACCCAAATAAAGCTTGTTAAGAGGAGCTGTCTCTTTAGTTCAGACATTTTGACTTCAGCGTACTCAGAAAAACAATTTGTGCCAGACACTCTGGGTATAAACATTTCAAAATCAATCAAAGAATAGTTTATGATAGGAGTTATAATAATATTTAGGTAACAGCATTATGGCCAGATTAAAGGTTGACTCGTGCATCTAATTTTATATTTAGATGGTCCCTTAGCTATTCTCACTTTTAGAGCTAAGGTAATAGGATCTTTTTGCTAATTAAGCGTTAATATGCAACAGAGGAGAGGTACTGGAAAACAAATCCATTTTGGGGCTTCACATAAACAGCTCTCTGAATAGAATTAAAGTGTGAGAATTCTAAAGACCATCTAAACACGCTAACAAGAGAGGCGATAAAGCCACGGAGTAAACTGCAACCTAAATGCTGTATGGGCAAACCTAATTAGCTTAATAACCAGATGCAGACCATCAGGCCAGTCAATTATTATTTTCTAAAGTGAGTGCTTCCCACATAAAAGGAGAATTCTGATGGTATGACTCCTGCTGCAGCCTGCGTAGGGAAATGAGCATGTGTCTGGGAGCAGGAACACAATTTGAAAATCCATCTCTATCACCAAGTCCATCACCTACCAATCTTTATTTCTCTGACTCAATTTCTCTATTTATCATATAGAACTAAAAATGTTTTCATAGAATTATAATATATCCCAAGCTGGAAGGGACCCACAAGGAGTCCAACCCCTGGCTCCACACAGGACCACCCAAAATCCAAGCCCTGTATCTGAGAGAGGTTTCCCAGTGCCCCTTGAACTTTGACAGCCTGGGGCTGTGCCCACTGCCCTGGGCAGCCCGTTCCATGCCCACTGCTCTGTGCTGCAGACCCTGTCCCTGACCCCCAGCTGCCCTCCCCTGACAGCTCCATGCCGTTCCCTGGGGCCCTGTCGTACAGTTTCTTAATTAAAAAATGACAATTCACAAACATATGATAGCAAGTGGATATAGAAAGCAGGGGAAGATATGACAAATGAAAACTCACCATGGTTCTAAGGGGATCTTAACACTACACTGACTTAAGGATACACAGAAGAAATAGAGACATATTTCAATAATAAAATATGCATTAAGAATAATAATTCTCATCTACAAAGTAGAAACTGTTCAAATATTTAAAGATGATAAATTGAGCCATCAAACCCTTGTGATATAAGGAACCCTGACCGTTTTTATAGGAGTCAGTAGGTTCAGATGAAGCAGCTATTGCTGTGCTGAACTCAGTAACAATTCTGCCACCAATTTCTATCAATGCTAGAGTTTCACTCAGTACTGCAAGGCTATGAGGGTCTTTTTACAACAAACAGATCCACCCCTGATGAATTCAAGCACACTTTTCCCAAAGAGATAATGATGATCTCCAAATCAGCATGGCTTTGGGATAATCATGTTACTGAATATAACAA
Organism: Tympanuchus pallidicinctus; assembly: GCF_026119805.1. Lineage (NCBI taxonomy): Eukaryota > Metazoa > Chordata > Aves > Galliformes > Phasianidae > Tympanuchus > Tympanuchus pallidicinctus. The sequence continues at coordinate 3,324,548 of NW_026294802.1, forward strand.
GCAGCACTTTGTTTCTATGCTAGAGGCATTTCACTGCCCTTGGCTTGCTTGCACTTGGATTTTGATCCTCTTCTCTCTGCAGGAAGAGTACCTCTCCATCAATGGTGTTTGGCTCCAGCTTGAGGGGCTTCCACCTACACCAAATCTGGCCCTCAGCTTGCTCCATGTATTTGTCTGTAACCAAGTGATGGAAACAGAGGGGTATTCCCAATCTGGCTATTGCTGGTTTTTAACCTTGAAATATTTCAAATAGGCATCTTTCTGATTATCTTATGCAGCTGCAGACAATACTAGTCATTCTGATATAATAGAGAGATACAAGGTGCAATTCAGTGCTTCTGACAGTGTGTGTGCATATTTTTATGCATGTGACAGACTGAACTGTGCATTAGAATGATAGTAGTAAAAAACCCAAGTGCAGCAATCCTCTTGATGCTGTACTAAAACCCAAATCCACAAAGCAAATTATAGCTGACAAGATGTCTTTGGATGTCTTTGTAGAATAATCAATGGAAAAAAAAAAAAAATCAACAAGGAAATCAAGAAAGAAATTGGCCTCTCCCATTTGAGAAAATATGAAATGGGACAAATGTGGCAAGACATAGGGATATGAAGATTCCTTTGGTGAGGAGGGGGGATGCAACTTTTTGAAGGCTCAAGCCCATTTACGTTGCTACGTTCAATGAAACACCACCTTAGAACTTCTGGGATAATCTTAAAACTGCATGCAGTGAAACATTTCATCAGTTTGCTCTTTTTAGATTGTTTAAAGATATTTAGGACTGTATTTTCCCACCACTGGGTGAGTTTTCAACAACTTTTTCCTTGTGAACACATTTCTAGCAACGTAAACATGCTAAGCTTCTTTAGCTACAAGTTACATATTTCTTTTTTATGATAGTGATGAACACTCATCTGTAAAATAATAAAATAAAAAGTAAGTAGTTCACTCCAACTGCAATATCCATTATGGAATCGCATACAATGTACTATATTTCAGAAATAAATCAAAATAGGGGATTGAATGTGTCTTTTTTTTATTTGTAACTTACTTTCTTAAAAAAATATTAAAGACTTATGCAGCCATCCAGATTTATCCTCTATGAGCTGTGAAAGCTTCAATGTTCTCTTGAAAAGAGAGAGATAAAGAGAGATAAAATGTCAGATCAGTCATTTAACAACTTTTCTCCCTATCCAAACTACTGAGATCCTTCTCTTGTTTTTACCTTATTAAATACAGGATAATTCGCATGTTGAAATTTGAGATTATTTGCAAATAATTCCCTTTATTTTAATAACTACTTCAATTTGTTGTCCTTTTTATTCTTCTAATTACAGTTTTCAGTTATCTATGGGTTCATAAATCTACTCTTGTATTCCAAAAGAGAAGTCATAACCTGTGTAATATGTAAACATCATACTCATCACACAGGAAAATAGAAAAGCCATACAGCATACTCACAATGTTGTAAAACATTGTTTGGGATTAAAGAAAAGGATTTTCATTTGTTCTTTTTCTTAAGCATCAAAAGACCAAGAGAGTTATTTTCCCTTTGGAGACTTTGCATGTATACGTCAGAGGGAGAGAGTGGGATGGTATCATCTTAGTCTCCATTTGTTAATTTTATGGATTCAGTGTTTTAGAGACGGCCTCAAATCCAGGATCATGACATGAATTGCTCTGCTCCTAACGTGTGGCTTAGGCTGCGTGCTTTATGACTGAGGGCTGCTATCAGTTATCAGTTTTGGCAGGACTTGACACATGTGACAACGTCTGCCCAAGAAAGACCTGGGACTCAAATGGCAAAGCTGCTACACATGTCAGAAGTGAAATGCATTAGGGACACTACGAGAGAAACAGTAAAAGGAACAGAAAAGGTTTTCACAGATTACTTATGGTAGAGGTAGTGCACGTATCTGGAGCAGCAGCAGCGAAGAAGGTTGGAATCAGAAGGTGAGAGATGGTCACAGAGCTGGTGAAGGTCACAGGCCTGCAGCAATGAAATGTCCCAGCCTGAGGACAAGCTGCCTGGGCTGCTTTAGCTGACAGCAGCTTTGAGTACTTAAAAAACAAGCCATTGCAAAAACATATTTACCCTAAAAATGTCAAAGAGGAAAAACTGAAAGTGTTGTTAATTCTTATCGTCGAATGATGACTGTTGAAGAGTGACACAAATTCTACTTATAGAACATATGGCAATAACTAATTCATGGGCAGATCAAAATAAATCTAAACAAAAGACAGATTCAAAACAAGCTAGCAACAGCTAGCAACAAATATTAAAATAAAGCTATTTCATATTCTCTCTCATTCCCTTTCTGTGAGTTTCTCTTCTCCACCTAGCCAGTCACTGATAAACACCTGGTGTACTGTGAGGAATCTGCATACCCCAGTCAGAAACTTCAGGTGACTTTGAGAACACTTAATACAGTACAAAAATGTCCAGAGCAATACTAGATCATACCTTCCCACTCAGCCACCCGCTGCAATAATAAGCCATCTCAGGTCCCAAACAACACATCTAATGTTTTCCAGTATCCTAAATCACCACATTACATTAACAGCATGGTCTAACAAAGTTTAAACAACGTGGGGAAAAAAAAATAAAGGCATGAGCACACAACAAAAAAGTTCCAATCAGCATCTGAAAAGAAACTCTGAGTTCAAAGGGTATGTAATGAGTTTTCAGGGAAAGGGCTTTAAAATCAGTGATAAGATCATGTTTCCTGAGGAAGAAGAAAAAAAGAAAATCCTTTATTTATGCCCTGCAGGTGAAAGTTGGGAAGTTCTGCTCTAAGTATTGATAATATTTTAATAATGCTTTGAAATAAAAGCTGAGGCATTCAAAGTACTTTACAAATGAATTGCCCCCCTTTTAAGGAAGAAACTGAAATAAAAGATTGGCAGGATGGAAAAAAACCAAATCTGCAAGTCATCATTGCACAAGTGACTCACAGATTATCCTTCTCTCTCCCCCGACTCTTCTCCATAAAATGTGGCAGAAGAAACATTGCAAAGCAAAAGAGCAGAGGGCTGAGTACGGAGCATGTCAGACAACAGAAATTAAATGAGGGGTCAGCAGTATTTCAAGACTGTTATACAAAGTAATTTCCTTTTCCAAACTGGAGGTTAAGTAGGCCCATAGGAACTCAACAGTAACTGGAAGATTTAAAGGAGGGAATGGAAAGGAGAATGGAGAAAAACTTATTTATGCATGAACTATACATCCAAGAAAAAGAGTTCAGGGCAGCAGAGAAGACAGAAAGTTTGTCTGCAAATAAACTTTTCTAGCCTATATTGAGCACACTCATTACAGAAGTAAGAAGAAGAAGAAAAATAAAAAGATGAACTGAACTGGTGTTTATATCCTATCAGAAAGGCATGTTGGATAGCAGGAGGAAACTTTCGAATGAAGCAAGAGAGGGTACCAGGTAGAAAAAGGAAGGACAAACGAAGGCACAAAGAAGCTGTTTAACTTGAGATGGAAAATAATCCAATTGTACTTATGGGAGAAGAGGTTGGAGAAGTTAACAATAGAACAGCTAATGTCTTCTTTTCTGAATTGAGACTGTATACCCTATATGCATACAAAGTAAAAGGTTTGGTCCAGTTTTTTTTTTTTTTTTTTTTTTTTTCTCTCCAAGGGACGTTGTAAATCAAGCCATAATTCCTATTACTATCTCTTCTGAATCAGCATTCCCTCCGGGCATCTAAATTTCTTCTGCATATTGAAGTCATTTTCCTTGTTGCTTGCTCTTCAAGTTACTGGCTGGAGTGTTTTTTATCTGCTGGGATTTTGACAATGTGTGAGCATTTAATTATATGCAGTCCTTACCCTAAAGCATAAACTTCTCACCAGCCTGTAGCATATTGGCCAAGGACCCACCAGGACAGCAAGAAAGAACGTGCACATGAGCTCTCACATACACACAGCAGTGTCCTTGCTATTTTAGCAGATGCACAAGTCTCTGTTAAACCCAGAATAAAGGGACTTCATCTATTTACTTACATCTGAAAGTCTATTTTAACTAGTAATCAGGACAAGCACGGCATTGCCAGCTGCTCAAGGGAAATTACTGTCCCACTCTAAACTGCATTGGTGTGGCCACACCTTGAGTACTTGCGTGCAGGTTTGGGTGTCAATGGACAAAAAGGACACAAAGCCATTAGAGTGTGCAAAAGAGGGCTATGAAGATGAAAGGTCTGAAGGGGAAGATGTGTGAGGAGCTGCTGAGGTCCCTCGGTTTCTTCAGCCCAGAGCAGAGAAGGCTGAGGAGAGACTTCATGGTGGTCTACAGTTTCTCAAGAGAGAAGCAGAGAGGCAGAGCTGATCTCCTGTTTCTGGTGACCAAAGACAGAAGCTAGGGAAAAGGCATGAAGCTGCAACAGAAAACGTTCAGAATGGATGTCTGGAAGTGATTCTTCATCAGAAAGTGGTTGGGCATGGAATATGACTCCCAGGGCAGTGGCCGCGGTACTGAGCTTGCCAGAGTTCAAGAAGCATCTGGACAAAGCTCTTAGACATATGGTCCTGTGTGGAGCCAGGAATTGGACTCAGTGATCCTTATGGGTTCGTTCCAACCTGGGATATTATGATTCTTACAGATTAACAATTCTGGTGAATGGTGCAGAAAAAAGTATTACACAAATCACTCGTGTAACATTCAATTGGTTTCTCCTGTAACTCACAGGAGCCACATCTAGGGATCACTTACGAAATCTCTTCCTCCCCTCAGCCTCCCATCCGAGGCTGCCAACAAGAAGACCTTTTTGTGCCAATAATGATGGTGATTTATTGTAAAGTGGGTACTGGACAGAAACCACTAACTCACATCACACAAACTGCCTGGCAGACTTGTCTCATAACATCCAATTTCAGTACCTTGACACGAGTCTAGAAACGTGCTAACAATAGTATTTGCTGCCATTATGAATCAAAGCTTCAAAAGCAAAACGAAAATTAACCCATCAATAAAACACAAAAGCATTATGCATTAATAAATTATAAATTCTGCTCTTTAAAATGCACTTAGTAAATGCTGAAGAAGTTAATGAAAATACTAAAATCTTTCAGAGTGGCAGCTGAAGGTAAAATATTCCAGTATTCACAGAGAGGTTATTTTTGTTTGCGCTTTCATCTTAGTTGACATTTCAGGCTACATATTTGTCTGATGGATCTCCTCAAGGATATAGAGGAACTCTATGGGGAAACTTTTGGCCCTACCTTATTTCTCACAACGTATTTGAAAGTTAAATTCTCTAAAGCATAAGTGATTTTTCGTTATTAGCTCTGTACCAAGTGAACGAAGTTCTTTAAAATGACTCAGGATTCAGCACAGAATGAAAAAAAAAGATGGATTGCCTTGAGAAGAACATCCTACACTGAGCAAACAGAGGCAGCACACAGGCTACGACTATGGGCAAGACCCAAAGAATTAAGCATCAAAAAGAGACCTTCTAAAAAAAAAAAAAAAAAAAAAACCCAAAAAAAAAACACTTCACTGACTCTCACATTTTACATGGACTCCATTTCAGAACAACTCAAAAACTATTTTTTAAAACAATATCAAACTGCCAGTCCACTTAACATGATATTATTCTGAAAATTCTTTTTAATAAATTCACAATACCAAACTAATGAAAAGTTTTCTTCCTCCAGATTTGTAGGTTATGGATATATGAACTACCTTAAATAAGCATCATTTTTGAAATCTTCAGTTGAAAGTCTGCAACAGTGACTTTGAGAATGAACCCACCAAATGTATGGAAGAAAAACTATTTACATGCTCATGGGTGTCAGGGAACAAATTTTACCACTACAGTTTATTCTGGTGAACAGCTTTAACCAAGACAGTAAACTATCTTCTCACTTTCTCCATCTGCAAAACATACAAAGATGCTTTCTAATGCATCGCATGCTGTTTGCGTTTGTGTGTTTTCCAAAAACACACAAGTTTAGCTTAATTTGTATAAATGGCATTATGATTTCAAAGTATTAAGGTAATACCATGAACATCTCAGATTGTGATCCCTACTTTTGAAATGGGATGCTAATTATTTGTTTCAGATTTTTCTACCTCTTTAGCTAGGATTTCAGAACTACTCAGATGCTAATCCCTGGCTTATCTGCTCAGATGCACATCAGTTGTGTTTCAGATGTTACCAGGCATCAGAGCATGAAAACGCACTGTATGAAATTCCTCTCCAAGATATAATGCATTCACGCAGTAAAATGCATGCATACTGCACTGAAGGAGGTGGCAACTTTCTTTGGTATTGGTGGAGCCATGGCACCTGCTACAGACCAGGTATGGAAGACACAGACTTCAGCCGTATGATACAGAAGCCCTGCTTCCCAGCATCTCAACCCCAAGGTTAACGGAACTGTAATGTACGAAAAATCAGGTCACAAAGGTCCAGGTAGAAAAAATTTACCAGTTCACTCTATTACATGAACAAAGTCTGGAAGGGCCACTTTTGCTCTTTCAGGGTATTGCCATCCACAAAGAAATAAAACTGTACCTCCCATTAGTATTCTGTATGGAGTGTTAGGACTAGTCTCACTGAAGAGAACTTCACACTGAGTTTATCAATAATAAAGGGAAGAGAAGAGAGTTTGTGTGTTTCTTAAGGATTACATCTATGTTTGTGTTCCCGCTGAGAGAAAGGAAGACAGAAAAGGTATATTCAGATTCTTGGGAGGAGAAGAAAACTGTGGCTAGATCCCAAAGACTGAGACCTCCAGAATCCACGTATGGGCTTTAGCAGAAAGAATATACCTTGGCCCTGAAACAAAAACAGCAAAGGGTTTATAACTGGATTCCAGTAGAGCAGAACTAGGCAGGCAGAAACAGAAATCACATGCCTGTATCCTAGTAAGAGGAAGCTGATGTTGCAGATCCAAGAAGTGCTTTTCAGCAATGGTATTTTCAGGCTGGTTGTGCATATTTCACCTCTCATATGTAGTAAACAACCTCTGATTTGGGGCAGATAGGTGTGCTTTCATTCTCTGCCTGATGAGAGCCCTATAAATTTTATGTCACAGAAATGGATTAGAAGCATTTCCTAAATGTTTCAAGAAGTTGGTATTTCTGGACATTTCTCTTACATAGGAAGCTGATTCAGAAGGTCTTTACAAGCAGACAACAGCATAAAACTTTTTTCCCCTCCCCCCCCCCCCTTCTGGAACCAGTAATATTCTCTACTAGCACGAAGTCTCCATTACTGAAGAAGTCAGCCAGAAAGTGTTCCATCTGTGTGCATGCCTTTGACCTTTCTTCATTTCTTTCCTTTAGTTAACCAAGCCTCAATGTTTTAATTACCTTATTTCAGGCACCTTATTTTTGCTTGAAAATTCTGGAAAGTATGATTTACTTGAAGTCATGAAGCAAACTACTTAGAATACTGATTCTGTTTCTCATTCTTCTCACACAGAAATACATCCGTCCCTATAGGCAAAATATGTTTTCCCACCTATTTAATTCTCAAATGGAAAACACATACACTACTGATGAAGAGCATACCAAAACTGCCACAGAAAAAGAAAAATTCTGCCACTTGTTTTGTACTCTCAAATCAACGTAACAGAATAAGCCACTTATCCTTTAATCTTCTTTTCATGGTAGCAGAGCACTCAGAAACATATTATCCTGAATTTCCTTTAGTAGGTGTTCAGTAGCAGCAGGCTCTCATTAAACCAGGCTGCCTTTTCTTCATATTGCAACTGTACTCACACCAAGGACAAGATGGGAGCATCTGTGTTTTATCCTGAATGACCTTCCAGAGCAGGAGTAGTAGCAATTACTTGTTACCACTAGGAACACTCCCACTAGGAAGATAGGTTAGCATTTTAGATGTCATTTCATTTTAGTACGTAGTGGCAGCTGATACTTGTTCTTAGTTGGAAGCACGGAAGACTATTGACTATTGTCACATGAATATATTTCTCATTTTGATCTTCCACAGCATACCTTATTTTCAACTATCAAGTGCAGCTCTAGATTACAGTGCAGTATTCTATCAGACTGGAGCAGAAAAACAATTAGGGAGTGAATGGTTACTTATAGTTTTACAACAAAACTGAAAAACCACAGTTTCAAAACAAAATGCTTTGACTGTGTAGAGGTAAGAAAGCTTTCTAACGCAGCAGGAGATCAATAGGGCACACCAGTTGGTACCAAGGTTCCTATATCTCCAGTATATAGTTCAAATGTTATTTCAAATTAAGTTTGTCTGTTTCTCCTGAACCAAAGAAAGCATCCCTCCCGTGTATGCGGTGCGAAGCTCCCTAGCAGGCTGAACCTTGGCTCAGTTCTCTTGGTACTTGCATGGATTGGAGCTTTTGGTTGTGTTTCTTCTGAGAATAATCTGTCTGGCATGAACCAAACCCACACAGATGTTCCAAGCGCTGGTAAATGGGGACTATTAAAGGACTCACTTCAAAAACTACATCCATTTGTTTGAATCAAAAAACTAATTTTGGACCACCTTTTGTTTTGGTTGTACTGGAAGAATTAAAGGTAAACCAAGAGCACTGAAAACTCATGGGTGCAGAATGGGAATAAGGCTGGATTCTTTAAGGTGCATAGATAGGCACATACTTATGAGAAGAGGGATTTACACCCAAACGCTGAGATGATTGTATCGATTTGTTCGTATCACAGAGGAGACCTACAGCCATCGCTTAAACAGTGCTGTTCATTCACTGTGTTTCTCACAAAGTAGACACTGAACTCCGAACTTTTTTCGTCCCACTTCTTCAGCTGAAAAAGTACTATCTGAGGAGATGAATACAAAATTTCACAACTCCTGCATCATTTTGTGATGAGCAAAGAGATATTTTATGGCCTGAAAGTCTGCTCAACTGCTGTAGCCCCATGAATATTCTAATGGGAATATTATTTTCCCAGCCTGGCATCCAGCAGTTTTCAATATTTTTGGTTTTCCAACTTGTTCGTTTTCATTCCAAACAAAAAAGGGCTGTAATATTTGCTAAGGGCATTCAACCCAGATAGGCTAAGACACTGTGGTATGTAAGAACTAAATTATTTGGCTGAGTTTTTGAAGTGATTTGTGGCCCTGGGAATTACAAACTGCCAAAATACTTTTAAAGAGTTGTCTTAACAAAAAAATAAAATATTAAGTTTGTACCTATAAAAATATATCAGTATTTGGGGAATAAAGTCTTTTTACCATTAGAGACATTAAATTATTTTTCTTCATCAACAAAGGGAACATGGAAATATTTTTTTTTTAACCTGAGGTCAATATGTTAGTCGACAATACTGTTATCAGATGTTATGAACAGACAAAAGCTTATGTAAATAGCATTCTTGTACTCTCAAAAGACTGGCAGTGGTTCTGCAGGATGTGGAAATCCTAATTCAGATGATACAGCGCTTAACACATCCTTCCAAAGACATGAGCACTTCAATAGAAAATTAGAGTTTTAAAATCTTTTTAAATCAGCTCATATGCAGTAATGTCCTTAAAGAGGCTACCACAAATGCCAATACAAGATTCACTTTGAGTGGGATAATGAGATAAATTCCCTGTCTGGAAGCCTGGCATAAAGCTTGAGTCCTTGCACTTCTCCAGCTCTCATAAGCTTTGTAAGGGTGGCAGATGTGGGGTGCAGAGCCCCGGTTGGCTCTGAACACTAGCTGAGTAGACAGATTCTGCAAGTCAGATAACTTCTGTTTAGCTCATCTAACAACCTGAAAGATCTCTGAAAAAAATACTGTGAAAAGGGACTTAGATTCTTCTCAAGACAATTTTGCCACGATCAAGTCTATACTCTCACAAATTTGAGTCTTCTCAGTGCATAGGACACAACAAAGTCACTATATAATGGCCAAGATGGAAAGTATAATAGCTTGAAAACCATTGGGATAGAAATGCTACATTGGAGCTCACACTTAACACCAGGATGTGACTTCCCATGAAGGAGGAAAAGGAGGTGAAGCAACAGAGCACTGAAAAAAGCTATGCTATTTCAGCTGAGGTTTTATGATTCTAAGTTGTTTGGTCTACACTAAATGCTATTAGAAATATCATGGACACTCTGAGGAAGATGTCTTAGACTGGAGTAAAAAGCAACTAGACTCAGGGTGGCAAAATCCTACCATACCCTCCTCCGTTCTTCAGAAATAGCTTCCAATTCTTACAAGGAAGCTTACAAGGGAGATATGAGATCCAGATCCCTGAGATTCCAAGCAAAGTGACCAGCAGCCAACACATTCCAGAGGTGAGAAACAAGCATGCACTGTAGCCAGGATCCCATAAAACTCAATGGTAATTTGTGGTGATGTTGTTTACATATTTGGGCATGTTTTCTTTTTCTGGTCCCTGCTTGGAATGCTTAACTGAGAGAGCATCAGGTGCATTCTAGCCATGAGTAAAGTATTTCCAAACTATTACATCAAAGCAGCAGCTTGTTACAGCTTCCATTACATTACTTTTATTGTTATTTGCAGTGAAAGAAGAAAAGTCAGTGAAACTGCACGAGTTATTGCTAAAAGGCTTCTTTATGCCTGAAGTCCTACAAGGGTTAGGAGGACCCATAAAGAAGGACAAAGGCTGTTTACAAGCGGCTGGGATCACAAATTCCCACTGAGCTTCCAATTTCCAATACAGTTAACAGACAAACCCCATTTTTCAGAAAGAAGCTTGAACTGACAGATCAAACAGGTGCCAAAGCAGAAGCACAGCCAAAAAAATATAATCTTGTCACAAAAATATCCTCATTTGCTAGCTTTCCCAAAGGAGTGTCTGTTAGCATGTGTGCACATGCCTTCTGAGAAGAGAGTGAACAGAAATGTTTAATTTTGGATTCTCGAAAGGGCTGCTATTCCATATCCATCCCTATTTTTCTGTCTCATACTAAGCATTTTCCTGTCTCCTAAGAGAAACAGTAGAACTTCCTCATTAAACTTAAATTGCATTTGAAATATCTTAGAAGCTTTCATGTTTCAGAGCAATAATACTAGCTAGAGTGCATGTTTATACGAGCATTGTTCATGCTTTTTCTATGTCATTTCTATATCATGTTTAAATATAACTAAGTTCTTTCTAATGTCATAATACATTCTCATCTATCTTCTCACCAGGACAGCTGGAAAGTATAAATTGCATTTCATGGAAACTTCTAGCATTTCATCTTTTGTGTTCTGATTCTGGTCAGAGACACACACACAACACAGACCTTTCCTGCAGTAATTCTTGCAATTATAGCAGCATCATGCATAGGAGACAACAGATTTGAGTACATAGGCTTAATCTGAGAGAGATGGAACCTGAATTTGCAGTTTCTTCTTCAGTCTGGAAACTCCACCTAAGTCCTCACAAGCATTCCCCAGTAAAGATGTAAATTAAGATGGACAAATTTTGAATAAATGCATGCTGAGAGAACACATGACTCCTATATTTCCCACCTCAACTTTTGCTTTTACATCAAAGCAAACCAATAGAAGTTATTTCCCAGGTAGCTATATAAATGCAAGAACAAGCACAAAGCTCTGTTCCATCACTTCAGTAGCGTGTGCGCACTGATTCTGGGAAAAGACTCAGCAAGCTCAGCACAGTGGATTAATATTTAACATTATTTTTACATGTGGAAAAATATGGAAAATGAAACCCTCTGCATACTCAATGAATATTAAGACATTATAATTACAAAATAAACCAGAGAGCTGGCAAAGCAGATAATGATGACAAAAAGAGAACAGATAGAAAGCTTACCCCTATCCTGGGCTCACCCACAAAACACCAGCAGAGCAGATCTCCAGAAGAGATCCTTCCCCGCTGGCAGCCAGCTCTTCAATAGCTCTAGGAGGGGTGCAGCCAGGCTCCATCCCTTCCAGCAGCACAGTGAATGGCCTCCACCTGTGCTCCTCTGGCTGACTCATGGCTCACCTCAGGTGATCAATCAGAGGTTCAGGCCGTGACTCCGCAGTTCCCATACACCCTCACAGCTGGGATAGCACACAGGTTACCTTTCAGCAACCCAAGGCCTGAGGAACAACCTTATCACTTGCCCATAGGGGCATGCTCTTGGTTCTGAATCAGTGCATGTATGCAGAGCTCCAAATATCACAGTAGAGATGCCAGCCAGGCATTGGCACTTGACACGTAGGATAAAATGGACTAAATTTCACATCACTTGGCAGTGGAATAATCAATTTTTCAGCATAACATAAGAGGATAAGATACAGTTACAGAACAGTATTAGATGCCCAACAAGGTTGCTTATAATTACGCTGCCATTAGTTGGCTCTTAATGTGTATGATGCGTTATTGCTTCCCACTGAATCAAAGCTGGATTTCCAAGATAATCTTGGCCATGAAGTTCTGAGTGGCCACGACAGGCAACAAAACTAAGATGATGAGGATGTGATGTTGAGAAAAACTTGCTTTAATGCCTTCAGGCCCTTCACCAGCAAATGCCATCCTGTTATAAGTGTCACTACATAGAGTTGTACAGGGAAACAAATACGAATGAGCAAATAGTCAGAGAGGAAAAATATGTGAAGACATTGAAGTTACCCTGTGAGTCTTTTATCCTAATGCAGGTATTTTCTAATACATATGAATCCAACTTCTGCTTAAAGCTAAAAACAATATTTGTGCTTTTTTGGCTCAGACATTCAATTATTATTTTTTTTCAGGTTGAAGAGAAACAACTTTTTTTTTTTTTTTCAGCAAAATTAAAAGCTGAAAATTTATTTCATTGGTGGTTGAAAAGTTTCCCATTATTTTATATCTCAGAATACCTACAACCAGTTTTCAGAAGAGTATGAAATATTTTAATTTTTTTGTGTGTGTTCACTTCTTAAAATTGGAACAATTTGCTAAATTTAGCACAAATGAAAGCAGATTTTTCAGCAGTTCAAATCTAGTTTGTTACAGGGTGATACTGCCCAAAATTTCAATCATTTATTTCATTTACTGCTTCCTCTGGTGACCTTAGAAATGCATGGCTATGGCTCACATGTAGAGCAGATGTGTGTTTGCGGATGCAGTGTAAAGGCTCTCAACTGATTCTCAACTATACATATAACAACTCTCTGGGCCCTCACTGTGCCCTGAACACTGCTTGATTTCAAAGATACATTACAGAAGTAAATCTGTGGATATGACACCACTTTCAATGCAGCTAAATTAAAGCTTTAAAACAAAACTTTTCTACTTACTGTTATTTCATTGCACAAACCTTTACCCACCAAAGCTGAGATCTGACAATAGATCTGAGGAATATTTTATACAAGGTTGACAGAAAGGTAATAAGTGAAAATTTTAATTCCCTGCAACAACAACCACAACTTCAAAATGAAATTTCCTGACTTGACTTAGACTGAGACCTCAGACCTCAGCTAGAAAAAATAAAAGACTGAAAGCTGAAAGCCTAATTTTATTCAATGAGATGATTTTGAGAAAACATTTCCTTTATAATTACATTTTTCAGTTCTGCCAAGATTGTAGAATTGAAATGCCTTTAACTGTGTAGTTGTTTACTTCTGTATCAATTAACCTCCCTGCAAGCAAAAGGAAGTTTTATTAAAAAAAAAAAAAAAAAAAAAAAAAAAAAAAAAAAGGAAGGAATAAACCTTTAAATATATTCTCAATTTTCAACATCAGAAAAAATGCAAATTTTCCCTTATATTTGTTTCCATTGTGAAAGTATGGGAAATTCTGTATCTCTGCCCACAGATTCCTAACCTTCATTTTCTACTTCCTTTCATTTTCCCCGATTGTCAGACAAAAGGAGGAATCAACCAGTAAACTACTAGAAAACAGTAGCTAGCATGATATAAGAAAACCCAAAAATAGACCTGTCCTTTATTCTTGTAAACACAATGAAAATTGCAATTTAAAACAAAAGAATAAAAAAGTTTTGTTTGTAAGTCTTCCAAATAAAATAAATAGCATGTTAAGAAAAAGAAAAGCTCGTCTTTTGAATATTCTAAAGCCAGAGACAACCAGAAACTTAAAAATAATGGCAAGCGAAGCTTCTTGTTTGAAGCGTTGCCACAGACTTTCTCAGCAGCTTCAGCCAATCATCATATTCATTTTATTAATTGCTCTTTAAACAGAAGTAATAATATTAGCTCGCCTATCAAGAACATGATAAAGTTTGATGTATTAAAATCAGTGAAGTAGTTGAGGAAGTTGGTTTTGAGGTCGAACTGCTGGATATTATCGATAACTTGGAGATCCGCAAAGTAGTGCCATCTTTATTAAAAAGGGGAACGAGACCAATGTTTCTATCACTGTGCTTTGCATTTTAGTAACCAGGTTTCTGAAAATAAGCTTTAAAATCATATTTAAATATTCAGAAGACTACTTTGTTTCTGAAAGCACTGATCTCAGTAGCTCCCTGTCCTGGATGCTGAAAGTTCATTACGTTTAAATATTGCCTGATGACCAGACTTAGATTACCTTCAAAATTTATCATTTGAGTTTTCCATCACCTGAGCATCTCAAATATCCTACTAAGCACAGAAGTACACATGGACATGCACAATGGCATTAGCCCTTCCCCCATGGGCACAGCAATGTTACGTTCAGACCAGCTGCAATAGATGAAACTTGGCACCTTCACCACTACTTGCTCCACACTCCCCTTCTGTGAATGTTCAGAGATCAGGGCTTAGCCTGAGAACTTCTGGTACCTCCCATCAGAAAGAGTGAACTCCTCATGCAGACAGCAGAATCTGTGCAGTAAAGGAAAACTCATCCCATTCATCAGGCAGTGCCACTACCATTCCATGATGATCTATTTGCTACGTAGAATGCCAACCAGCAACATACATCACCTGTCAGTTTCTATGGTACCAAGGAGTCAATTCTGCTTGTAGCTAGAAGCTAAATATATTGAGGAGCATGAGTGGAGGAAGGGCTTTGGCTTTGGTGCAAAGGCAAGGAAAGTTTTCCTGCTCCTCAGCCATGCCATGGGGAAATGTTCCTTGGAAAGAGATCAGAAGGATTCCAGGCATTCCAGAACCAGCAGGCTGCCTCTGCTCACCCTTGCACATGCATTGGACTAAAGATGAGGGCAGAGGAGAGAACACCTCAAGTTTGATTTATTGTTTCGTACAAAGAAGATGGCACTGCAGCAACTGAGATGAAACATATGCTCAGCATAAACAATCTGAGGAGGAATGCAAAATTCATGGATGATTATCCCAAAATGGAGACTCTGCTTGAGCCATTTTAGGCACTGTCAGATTTCGAAATAGATCAGGAGTGCTAAAGTCGAAATCTGAAGATTTTCTGAGACAGGACTGTAGGAGATAAGCCTCTGCAAGTAAGGGACGCCCTGGTAAAAACAGAGCAGGGGAAAACTCAGGCCCTTATCCAGAGCTTTAAGCTCTAAAGGTTTCTCTACTTTTCCTTAGTTTTGCAATGAATTTCTATAGCGATTACTTATCTGAAAAATCAAAGATGAGGACAGATGGACCTAAAACAAACATAGAGCTCCTGCTTGTTTGTGAGAAGTATACAGAGAGCTGAAGGCAGAATCTGTTCCTAAATTATTGCAACCTGTAAGTTTTAATTAATATTATCATAGGATCCATTTTCAAGTGAAGCAAAAACTACTGGAGCATTTGAGGCTTGTGACCAATATCCATCTAAGCAAGCACATCTCAGTCCTCTTACTTTTTTCCTTTCTCATGTACAAGCAAAGAAACTGTTTGAGAGCCATACTATTCAATCATGGGATATTACATGAAGGAAAAAAACCCCTCTTAAAATCAATTGTGAAATACCTTTATTTAAGCAAGACAAATTAACAATCTTTATAGCCAGGAAAGTCATCCGTTCTGCTCATAACAGGAACCTGGGATGTGTGATTTGTTACAATCACCCACCCACAATGGAAAAAAAAAAAAAATGTTGATTTCTGCATCATCATCTCTAAAGTTTGGTTATGATATTCTTAGACTCTTCAGTATTCAGTATATGAGCAAGACCTTCTAGACATTTTCACCTTTCTATATAGTATTCCTTAGTACACTTTCTTCTACCTAAATAAAAATTTCTCTCTCTCTTTATGGATCAAATCCTGTCCCTACTGAAGTGAGTAGAATAAAACTCAATAATGTCAGTAGGATTAGCCACAAACCCAATGAAACGATCTACCAAGGTCTAAAGAAATTGGTGACAGGTCTTTACTGGAAAGCAAAACAGAAATGCCAAGAGAGATGACCTAATAAATCACTGTTAAATGCCCCAAATGGCTGTGAATCTTTCAATTTGGTCATATTGTTTTTAATGTATTCACTGAATACATTATTCATTGAATACAGTGAAGTAGGAATAGGTCATAGCAAATGGAGGCCAGCCAAAAAAAAAACAACTAAACCAAACCAAAAAAAAAAGTACCACAAGAATTGCTTATGATATAGTACTGGAACTTGGCTACATTTAAATCACTTTTTGTGACAGGTAGAGACCACTTCAGTGGCAGAAGAATTTGTATCAGATATCCGTCTCTTCTAACAAGTCCCATATGTACATTCACAGCATGCACTTGTTGGCCAGTACTCCAGTTAAATTTCAGCTTAGGGAATTACTTCTGAGACACCTGAAATAGCCAGAAATGACTCTGCTAAAATTATTCAATAGCTGTAGGTACTTTAAAACAATTTCACTACAGAGGTGACTTCACTTGAATATGTGTGTTTGACAAAGAAACCCAACTTTTGCTAACAGTGATTGAGCTAAGAACTTTGCTGGGTGAGATGTGAATGGATGCTCATCGCTCTGCACTGCCTTGGTTTACACCAGCTGTGGCATAGGACAAAAGAATGGAAGGACAGATCCTTGAATATCTGTAGGCTGGAGTGAAAATGATCTCAGGACATTTTGCTGTCTACACAATGCATCTTGCTCCATATTACAACAGCCTGTAATGATGAGCATCGGCTCTCCCGTGACTACAGAACTTGGTGACCACTCATTCTGAACACTGTTGAGTAGCAGAAATGTGGAAAAACTGAAGAAAGTTAAAAAGCCCATTATAAATTTGTCATCTGATACATTGGACTGGCAGGTAAACTTCCTGCAAGTGTTGTGACAGAGCTATCATGAATATAAAAGAGAATGTTTACTTTGTATTTTTGTTTTCTTTTAGTTTTTTTTTTTTTTTTTAAGAAAAAGAAAAGGAGAAAAGCTGTGTGGTTCTATCTATTAAGTTATATTAGCACTGATACAAAAGGTACACTTGAAAAAGGTACACTTGGTGCCTTCCCGGCACCAAGCTCTATGATTCATTAATCTCTTTAATGTAGTCAATGAATTTTGGAATTAAAGAGTGTACAGAGGATTCTCTCATTCCTTGACTTCTTCCAGCTTGACACAGCTCTTTATCTGATCATTATATATACATACATACATATGTACTTACGCTACTTCAAACCTTTGATAAGGAAGAGGTCAGTTTGCAAAAGAAATGATCTCATACGCTAAAATGATCCTCCTAATTCACAAGAATGAGATATTAAGAGTTTGGAAATAGCCTACAGCTCTTTGGAACATAACGTACAGGTTTAGCTGTTGGGACAAGATGGGAAAAGACAAACCCCATTTATCAATATCCTGCTGTGACTGCAAGCACGTATGTTAAGCTCAAGTTCTTTTTCATGGGAAAAGAAAAAACAAAACAAAACAGAACAAAACAAAAAAAAAAAAACAAACAAGAGAGAATAGGAAGATCAAAGCAAATGCACTGCCTCAAAACTACTCTAACCTATGTATTCATACACTTTCTCACATACATGCTCTTGTTCTCATCTTCCCATCTTCTATTCTATGATTCTATTCTATGATTCTACCCCAGGAAGCCTCCATCTACCCACCCAAATACTATCCTCACCACCACAACTACTAGCACATATGCACCACCACATACACTCACTTTCTCTCTCTCACCCACATACACGTGTAATCCATGGGCTGTCAGTCTAACTGTCACTATGCCTTAGCCATGACACAACAATATTACGACTGCTGGAAGACAGAAACATTCATAGCAAAAGAGCAAAGTCTACAAAGTGACTGCGGATATTAATGTGTCTCAGAGGAGGGGCAGCAATCAGAAGACACAGCTCCATCCTTGTTCATCTTATGGGAATGCAGCCTGATCAAATCAAGGATACCTCCTCCTCCTTAATCTCCTGAATCAAGAGCAAATTTTTCTGTCATGAGGAGTGAACCAGGGCAAGTCATTGAGAGTTGGCCCAAAGAACTGAGTTCCCTTAATGTCAGTCTTACACAGACTGTTAAAAGTTCCCAGCAAATCCAGCTATGCTTCAACAACTGTAGTAAGGGCAGAAGTGACAAGACTCTTTGAAACTGTGAAAACAGTGAAAGCAAAAAATGCCCCCAGCTCTGCACTTCATTGCAGACACCAGGAGACTGGCTGAAGAAAGCCTGACCGCTGAACCACAGAAAGAACGTGCATGGCATTAATCTAAAGTCAGCTTAGGTTTTTAAAATTCACTAGTAGGAGATTTACAGCTGAAATGACACTGATAGAGAAAAATTCTGCATTGAAGAAACACAATGCTTAGAAGTAGAACAATCAAGCATTACAATTGTTGGTATTATGTCTTCTTTGTAGACTATAGATCAAGCAGAGCAAAGAGTTATCATCCTGAGCTATTTGTGTTTCATGTAATAATGCTTTAATGATTCAATTAGCATTGATTCTTCAGCTGCAACAATATTTTCTGACTGATCTAGTAATTTAGCTCTCACTGTTGATTGATACTATTCCTATGAGTAATAACGCAGTTTGAAGAAATTTACTTAATAATTCACAAATCCCTTTAAAGAAAAGTTTTATTGCCTTTGCCACTTGTAATCCCTAAGATTTCAGAAAGCAGAATATTCCCTTTAACAGTTTGGCATTTGTAATGGTGACTTTCTTTTAAGAAGCCTTTTTCCTCACCTGACATGGCTGTGATCACAACCTTTCAGAATACTTACTAGCCTTTAGGTGGAACAGATTAAGACAAGGATGGGTAGTCTGAAGATGAATGCGCAGTGCATACAATAGGCACACAGAAACAATATGGCCAACATGTACAGAGCCAATACATAAAATCTCTTCATGCTTCACAGCCAGAAGTCTCATTAGCTATAAGAAAATACCTTAATATTATGTGTAATCGGGTATTAGAGCAGATCCCCAAAGAGAAAGTTAAAATTAGCACTGAAGGTTGTCAGAGAGACATTCAAACTGTATGATACAGGGAAATTTCTTCCATTATGGAAATGGTAGCATATAAACGAATTATAACATCCTTCTAAGTATTTTGGGGAATAATGACTGCTTTGCAACTTCTAAGACACACACTTAACCAGTGACAACTTCATGGTCAAATGGGCTTCATCATGCAGTAGCAAAAATAAATACTATGAAAACTTCATCAGCCTTTCAAAATAGCATCTTCCCCATGATATGTGCTCATCCACACCCTGCATTACCTCATAAATTTCCTCACTGACAGGTAGATCCTGTCCAAATGAAATTTTCTTTGTGAGTTTGTACGTATTTCTTTGTGCATGTATCTGCACACACGCTGTATTTCACGATGGCTCCCTAGGCAAAATCCCTCATCCTGTTCTATTAATTGGCTAGAATTTCCTGGGGAAAGCAGACAGTTCTGAAACACACAGGTTTTTCTCTAAGTCATATTGTTTGACATTTATTTTTAACTCAGCAGGGAACAATTCAACTGAAAAGACAATGTAAGAAAAAAAAACGTTTAGCAAACATGGAAAACAAATCAGAAACCTACATGAAGTTCTGAATAGGATTAATCCTCAGTGGGATGTATCAGCCTGCCTGTTAATTTCAGTCTTTCAAGGAGGGTGAATTGCTCTATGTTTAAAATACAGTACAGGCGAGTTAAGACATCAGTTCTCTTCCTCTCTGATTAAACTCATTATGTGATCTTGAAGAAAACAGATTTTAGTCCAAAAAAACACTCAAGCTACCTGCAAATACATGCATCAGTCTCTTGCAAATACTCACATTAGTAAGTTGAATGCTTCACTATGAGACAGTGCTGCCACAATCTGGGGACAAAACCCAGAGCCCCGTGCTTTAATGCCCTATTTTGCTCCCATGTAGCATAGTGACTCCTGCCCAGCTGTACATCACAGGCATGTTGTGAGGCTCCATTCATTCATACAATATTCATCAAGCTTTCTGAGATCCCTAATAAAAGATTGTACGTAGCTACAAATTATTATTTAATGATGGAAAATTGAAACATGGCATGTGGAATGCAAATGAGAGTGAGATATGGTGGTTTTGCTCTGACAGACTGAGGTTGTCTCCTCAGCTGAACATCGACCAGCATTCAGACATGAGTGCAACAAAGATCTGCCGAAGCACTGCGCTACAAAAAGCCTGTTATCACCGGGTTCTCAAGAGCAGCAGAAGTTCCTTCAAACAAAAATGTACACTTGGTAACTTGCTATCAAAAAGGAAAACAGAACTGAGTATCCTTTGTAGGTTTGTTTGTCTCTTTCTACCTAAAGCTAAAGAATTCACATGTACAGTTCCATTCCTTCACCTTTAATTTAATTGATATTATTAATATATCTAGGTCATTTAATAAAACCATTTCCAGAGCAGGCCATTAAGCTGTGAAATAAAGGATTGGCTGCTATACAGTTCCTTTCACACATTTATAAAACGCATGCAAAGTACAGAATACAAAAAATGTTCTTTTTTTCTGCTCTTTCCTCAACCTGCTTCTGTCCCTGCTGCAAAAAGCACTATCTGGCAAACAGCAGCCTTCTATTCTGTCCTGCTGTGTTCAATACAGTGCCCTGCAACTCAGGATGTCCCCAGTTTCCTGCACTTACTTAACTGCAGCTACCAACACTCACCCACCCCAAAGGCTTTTCCTTTTCCTACCTAATG
Source organism: Tympanuchus pallidicinctus (assembly GCF_026119805.1). Lineage (NCBI taxonomy): Eukaryota > Metazoa > Chordata > Aves > Galliformes > Phasianidae > Tympanuchus > Tympanuchus pallidicinctus. The sequence continues at coordinate 3,345,490 of NW_026294802.1, forward strand.
TCTCACCAGGGCAGAACTGCTCCTCCCGTACAAGTCTTTTCCCATTTGTGCTGTTCTCATGCTTGGCAGTCGGTCACTGCTGCCAAGCAGTGAGGCATCTTCAAGCCTTTCTCCTTCTCTTTATGTGAAACTAGGAAAGATCTGAAGGCACTGGAGTTTGTGCTCTCAGATTCACTGAGACTTGCTGCAGAGTGTGAAACTGCCCACACTATAATCTCTCCATCCATGCTTGCTAAGGCAGAAATCCCCATTCAACCTCACGGAAATCCATTATCTCTGCAGTAGTAATATGCACTTCCCTGCACAACTTATACCATACAGGCATGACATTGGTGAGGCAGATCCTCCTCTAGTCCTCAGTACTGAACAGTTCCAAGAGAAAACAGAAGAGCCATTATCTTAAATAGGTATCAGCTGCAAACTCTATCTTAGATTGCATATTTATAGAACCAAAGCCTTTCCAACATAAAAACGAATGTTCCTTCCACACTGGAACAGAGGCAGAGGATGTTCACTTCATGAGAAGTAAGAAAAGCTTAATATTCACCACTTTTCATTTAGGATCAGCAACTGGTGTATCTGTGCTCAACACAGTATAAAAGAAGGAAAAACTCATCAGTATCGTTACTTGTGTAAAGTAAGAAGAACTGTAAAGAAAAATTGAAGTAAAAAAATTGTAGAAGAGTGTTAGGTTTCCACAAGTCTGCTTCCAGTGGATTGTCTATTAGTAGAACTACAACATTTCCAGTACTTGGCTTCTTTAAGCTCAGTGGTATTCTATGTCTTTTCATTTTTTCATCTTCCTTTAAAATCATGCTATTACACCCCCGATAAAAAATACTTTGCCTTTTTTTGTTGATCAGCATCAGAATTTCAAGCGAGTTTCCATGTAATCTAGTCTAATATTTAAGTAAATTGGAGACTGTAGTACACAGTTTTGCTATGTAGGGTTTATAGATATTGAACATTATATATGAAAAGAAGAATATATTTTCCTCTTAAACACTATGACTATGAATCTCAAAACACACAATAGCACGAAAAGGTAATTCCCTTTGATTTGCTATAAACTTCTCAAATATCACCTATAGTTTAGTTTCAAGAATTCATCCGACTGTAAAGCCAAGCCACACATTTCCAGAAAGGCTGAGCTATTCTGGTTTATACTGAAATAATGAGGACACCTTATAATCTTTTTCTGACTCTTTTAGATATCACCTCTGATCTGTGATATAATAACAAGGCCTGCAGCAGTGTGCTAGGGGGAATTGCCAACATGGAGGCTGGAAGAAGAGAGGGAAGGATGGGAAGGATGCGCTGAGAAGGGAGATATGTGAAGGTAACAAGACCTAGTAAGAAGGAAATCCCCAAATTAAAATAATTTTAGTAAGTTGAGGCAAACATATTAGAGATGAATACGTTGTGTCTACACTTTTGCATTCCAGAATTTTTCTTGTACTTAGCAGTGTTGTAACCTTAGTCTGGTCAAACTCATGGGACCAACCTCGTTTTGGTCTTCCATGCTGCATATTTGCTATTAGCACACAAACTTTCTGGATGATGACTGATTTTTCCTGTATCTATAGAATATTGAGGGCACTTTGCATGCTGATGATTCATAAGCAACACACAGCTATGATTGAGAAGCGAAGGCCTTGTCACATGTATGATAGCTGCAAAATATGTGGACCCTCTCCAGGAAAAAAATATTAACAAATATAAACTATCTTTATATGCCATTTATAAGGTACTTTTCCATAGATCTACACTAAGTTCTAACACTTGACCTACAACTTCAATGTCAAGAACCATTAATTATTTTTCAACATGTTACATGAAAGCAAACACAATTTTCTTAAGATCTGTTTGAGCTTAGAAAGGTAAACTAAATTACCACAACTCAATTATTTTAAAATGATATTTATTTGAACACACTTGTTCCTGAGGTTGCAGCTCCACCACTATCACACTGTGTCTCCCTGCAAACTAAAACTCATCTTTGGATAGCGCTGATTGTTTCCAACAGCTCAGTATTGGTGACTCTCAGCTGTGATGACGACAGGAGGATCAGAAAACATCGAGATCGATATCTAACCGATCCCTCTGCTCGTTTCCGTGTAAACATTCACGCTTCTGGAGGATTTTTAAATAAAGAGAACTGCAGTTGAGTGCAGTTCCCCTCTCCAGAGCTACTTGCTGAGTGATTTACTAAAGCTGAGCAGGCTAGTGCCTTCAAGGTACAAAAGGATAAATTACTACTGTCTCTGCTCTCACTAGGTACAAGTCAGCAGAGAGTCCTATGCCCTACAAAACAAGCAAGGGCAGAGGGCTGAACTCAAAAGTCCAGTGTTTGAATGGAAAAAAAAAAACAAACCACAGTGCAAAACTTCACTTGATAAATAGGACCAAATTCTGCTGTATTAAGGATAAACACGCTTTAAGTGAAATAAGGTTTACAGTAAAGTATATTAAAGAACAACCTGGCAGACCTTTTTAAAAGACTCGTTATTGCATCCTTTCTGTCTCCTTGAGCACAATGTCAAATTGTTCCCTATTGCACATTTATTAAGATTTTGTCCAGTCTATATTTAAATGTGTCAACAATAGGGCTCCCACCATTTCTCTGTTCCACAACCTATTCCCCTCAGGTCTAAAATTACTCTGCTATAATTTCCTGTCATTATCTCTATTTAACCCTCTAGATCCACCCTAAAAATGTTCTCTGTGGTATAAGATTTTTATCTTTATATAGTGTTCTACCATAGGACAAACAAGCCATCAAAGGTGGCAATACCCTTTTCAGTAGCATCTATTTTAAGGCTGCTAAATGCCTCATCATAAAGGATATTTTTTTCTACTGCTTATTATTGAAATTTAACTGTCTTGCTAAAAATTTTCATCCTGCCTCGAGCTGAGTTTGTGAGATTTTCTTTTTTAATATCAATAGAATTAATTGTACTGTTGGCCTGTGAGAAAATATTCTTTTCTCTGCCTAAAACTGCAGTGACTTTTCCCATGAGCAGCCCTACCACGGATACCTGAGGACACTTCACATTTGCATAATCTTTTCTGTCGTTTAGTTGTGGGTTAATTTTAATTATTTTTAAATAAACCTACTCCAATCAAGTAAAACTTTTCTCAAATTTTCAAGACAAACTGAATGCAAAGACCACATCTCACAGGCAGCCACTTATTGCTCCATTGGTGCAGTGGTTTCCCCTCTGCCCACTCAGGACTTGTCCTATGGGTGCCAATCACACCTGGCCTCTGTGGAAATTCTAATGCAGGAAGCCTCCACTATTGACAGCAGTGGATGCTCGTAAGTTAGCAACACGCTGAAAACATTGCAGGAGCAGTCACCTGCGAATACTAAAGCTTCCACTTTCGAAAAAGGAGGTCTTATTACTGATGCAGGCAGGTCCTGCTGTATTTAAAGCATGTTATTAAGAAAGGAAGTGAGATATGGTCAAGCTGTTAGGGCAGCAATGGGCTTAAGGGAAAAAGTGAGACAATGTGAAATATAGCCAGTGCTTTGCATTCTGCACCAGCCCATCTACCGTAGGATGCAAACTCTGCCCTACTAAAGCCCAAATAATTGCTTTGCACATCAGCTGCTCTGCACAGAGGGAAGGGAAGCTCCACAAAGAGAAGTATGCTTCAGCACGCTGTAAAAAGCAATGGCAACAATGTGAAGTACCAAGGCACAAAAACCAGTCTCTATAGTCCATCAAGGCCAATTCAAGGCTTATCTGAATTAATTCATTCCGTTTACAGCTGAGTATTTCCTTCAGACCAAGGTGGCATCATGTTATCCCATTTATTTGAGTAACTTTCCTGCAGCCCCAGATCTGATCTAGTGGCTGGCAACCCTGCCCAAAGCAGAGGGTTGGTCCTGGATGGTCTTTAAGTTCCCTTCCCACCTAAGCCATTCAGTGATTTTATGATTCTATGATCAATTCACTGGAAGAGACAGGATGGGCTGATGAACTGCTAGTCCTTCAAAAACTTCAGACACAAGTGAGTGTTAGCACGGGACTTGTATTCGACTAGTTAGTTCACCTACTGTTCAGACTGCATGACAACTTTTTATTCAAATGTTGCTTTAGGAGTACTTGTGAGGATGGACACAACATGTTTCCCACCGGTTATGTAACGGCTTTTATAAAATGAAGGGATAGAAATAAGAGCCACTGCTATTCCAAATGAAATGCTCAAGGCAAACCGCTATGAAATTCAAACGTTGCATGAAACCCAAGAGAATGAAAAGCATGAAATCTGCATTTCAATAAAAAATACCTTGGGATACCTGTTTTTAACTGGTTTTGATCTGGGGGTTAAAAAAAAACAAAACTGTTCCTTGACTTGGAGAATAGCTCAGGTAAGTGAGTTTTTGGCAAACCATATCAGTGCAGTCTTGCCAACGTATTTTTTTGGTAGGGAAAGTCAAAACGAGAGAAGTCTGTAAAACTGGGCTGTGACGTTCCCAGATGCTACAAAACATGGACTATTCTACTCTGAAAACTATGATCCACCTTTGGAGTGTTCTGATGGCTACTGACTCATTGAAAACTGTGGGGACCACATAATTTGCAGGCGTGAGAATTTGCTACATTTTACTTTTTAAGAAAGGATGTAGATCTGCACAAAAAGTGGGGATGACAAAAGTTAAATTCAGTGCAAAAGGAGAAACAGGAAACTGCTGCAACATCCTAATTCCCACGTTAGGTACACTTAACAACAAAAAAAATAATAAAATCAAACTCCATAATCTCATTGTTCACTTTCTCAATACCTAATTGTAAAAGACAATTAAGAATCCTCAAAAGACATAAAACAGAAAATTGGCCACTGGTTTTATAAGTGAGAGATGCTCTTTAATGCTTTTCCATTTTGCAGATATAATAAAAGTCAATTAGAGGTAAAAGCTGTAGAATAAATGGATGGTCTGGATTCACACCATCTATGAGCAAAAAGTGTTCTCCATTACTAAGTACTGTCTACACAATGCTAGGAATACCACATTTGTTTGGAAGTACTTTGAGTTCACAGTAATGGCAAAATATTACAACCTATCTTTCAGAGCAGAAGAAATGAACAATATAAACTGTTCTAGTTGTGGTTTTTTTGTTTTGTTTTGCTTTGTTTTTGTTGCAGAGAATGAATGCATAGAGATACCACTCTGAAATGTTTCTATATTTATGAACTACATTTTCAGAATAAGAAATATATATACATATATATATATATATATAAAATCTCCGCAGTAGTTTCCATCAATGCAGATACAGACACAGACACATACAGAATTATGCCTGAAGGTAGGTTACAGACATTGTGATACCAGAACAGCCATGGAAGCCCAGAACACAGAACAAGCTGTAGGGATTTCCTTGGAAGCTCAGCAAATACTCAGGCAGTTAGCTTGAACTGGACTCTGTGCTGTTGTGTTTAAACAGTATTGCTAGCCAAGCTATTCAGTTTGAAAGCTGGCTTCATTGCAATTATACACTAAGCTGTTATATACACTGTTGTACAATGGTCTGTCAGTTATTTAGAATAAATAGGCAGCTTTGTGTTTCTTATAACTCCCAAGTCTTCATGTGTGTATTTGGAAAATACTTCCCTCCTTATAGTCCTAAGCATGTGTAGAAGCAGGTATTCCCTCCTTAAAGCCGATAATGATTTGAACATTCCAGGCCAACACTTCAGTCCAGAGCTAGACCATTTAGTGAGCCTCAGTCTTCCCTGCCTGACTGCCTCTTTCATTTCACATTCATTTTTTCATCTCTTTTCATTTCTCCTCCACCATTTCACAGAAACTAGAAGCAAGTGAGCCTAATCCTAACATCAGTTTTGATTCTCTCTGGAAAGAGATGTGAACACACGATTGATAATGTTTACTCTATTGCATAGTTTGCCTTTGCTGTGACCTTACTTATCCCATGCAAACCTCACATCAGCAACACGTGCCTTGGTCACCACGTGGCTGGAGGTGCTATAATTCTGCCTTTGCAGAGCAGCTCCAAAGCCTGCAGCTTGTCCGTGCTGGATTAGTCCATCTGCTCTTCTGTTCAACAAAAGCTGTTAGATTTACTCCACCCTGAGTGCTTTCCACGGGCTGCCCAGAGTGATAGTTTGGCTTGAAGGCGACCTCATTAGGCCCTGTGTAACAGAGGAGATTCTGCACAGTTCTGACACCATCCTCATGCCAGAGCCCTGCTGCTGGCTGTGCAATCGGTGCTCTCGGCATGTTCATGTGATCTCTTACATGTATCATGGGTGATTTCTTGACAGAGGAATTCACTACTCCACAGCATCTATTTCATCCTATATTCCTATCCATTTTTTATTAAACAAAAGCCTCCAGCATTTTTGAAATATTAAGAGGATTTATTTAATGATATTTATTTAATGATTGCTGCTGGCCTTATGTTTATTAATGCTATATCTTTCCCAGCCTTCCTCCTGAGCCTGGGTATGTGTAGGAGAGAGAGGATAGCAGGATGCTGCCTTTGTTTTTAATCTGTTTGCATTTTAATACTACGTTGTTTATTTAGTGTAACCGAATTTTTGTGTTTAAATGAACAATTCCTTGTTTAAACAAACAGAATAAAACAAGGAAAGAAGAGTGCTTGACAAATAAGAGCATGATTCTAATTCTGCAGGCATCACAAACATAGCCCAGGCAGGACAAGGCTGCTGTTCTTAGGTGTTACCACATGTAAATAACCATAGCTAGTGCTGAGACTGAGGAAAGTTTTTTGCCACCAAGAGCTAAGTAATAACTGCAGAGTGACTCCTTTTAGAGCTACAAGGTAGCCCTGAAAAACAAATGGAGCTACTCACAAAACCAGGCATTCCAACAGCAGTTCTCTTAAAGGTCTTGAATTTAAAAAAAGAAGAAAAAAAAAGGAACCAAATCCCATGGGAAGCCCAAGTGAAAACAAGAAGGTAAATTTTAAAGAAGTCAGAGATATCAGGGGGAGGCACAGAGAGAAATTCATCTGAGAAAAGACTGGTGTCACCAGGGTTAAGTGAACAAGCAAGCACAGCCAGAGCTGAGGACTCAGCCTTCATCTTCTGTAGGAGTTTGAGTTCTGTGTGGAGTGCCCAGCCCGGAACGAACCCCAGGCTGTGCAGGTTCCACTTGGGAGCTGATTCTACAGGGTGCTGGGGATTTAACTGCTAGTATGTCCCTGGGTTCAGATATCTTGCATGGCAACTGCTTTGTGAGAAGGATCCTTCATCTTCTGTCACATGAAAAGCTGGAGCTATGAACATAAAGAATTTTCGACTGAAGTCCTCTCATTATATCTCAACTGTGTTTTCATTAGAAGAAAATTTACAACGCATTGGGATGTCTTTCAAAAATATTCTTATGCCTGAAAGTCCTTCAGATTTTCAGTGCAAACCAAAGGGGAAGGCAGGTGAATTATTGTACAGGATAGATCATCAGCGCTGACTTACTGCATTTGTTTAGTCACAGCTAAACATGCACTGTGTCTCACCCAGTACGTGTTACTACAGCATCAATACATACATATACCATATCTTTGCCTGAATACACGTGGATAATTTTATTGCACACTGAAACACACATAGGAAAAAGGGAGTATGAGAGAGGACAGACCTCCAAGATAGCAGTAAACCCCACTGAACCCACTTTACTACATCAACACTGAAAAAATAAACGCAGTGCTGTGCCCAACCCTCTGGAGCATTTTGCACGGCGTGGGGATGCACTGAGCAGATAAGACAGATGTGTGCAGGTGCAGACAGACAGCACCCTGAGCTCAAGCTGTGTGCAGAGCACGCTGTCCCGAAGGAGTTAAGCCCAGCATTGATTTAAAGGGATGCCACACACATCTGTTTAGCACACACTGACTAATTGCAGTGTTGGCAGAGCCTGGCTGGGTGCCAGTCCCTGCACTCATGCGCAGTTCACTGTTTCACGTATTGATCTGCTTGTCTTGTGTGGGCTTTAAATATCCAGATAAGCCTGCAAAGCTGCACGAAGATCACATCGATGTATTTACCCAACAGGCTTCCTTCTCCCTTCCCATTTTTCTGTTATGTGTCTACCAAAGATCTGTTGTGAAACAATCTCCCAAGCCCTGTTGTGTTGTAGCTTTTCCTAATGCTGACTGAATTTCCCTTGGTAACAGAGCCACAGCATCTCAGCAGTATTCCCACTCTCTTCTCTCAATAGCTTATCATTTGACAGTGTAGCTATTCAAAATGGCATCTAGTGTTTTTGTCGTGCTTCAGTGCTGAATTATTGATGAATTACAGTGCAATTTTAAAGGAGCTGTAATTTAGCAAAACAGCTGGATAAAGTGATAAATAGAGGGTTGGTACATTTGCTTTGTGATAAGTTTTGCCTGTAGCTGAATTACATCCAATTTCAAGGTCAGCCCTCTCATTCTCAGACAGCATTTAGCATTAAGAAGGATGCCTAGCGAGTTATGAACATAAACTCATCCACCTTCACAACTTCTTTGCGAGGCAGGCAGGTGTTGAGATCACCCATACAGGGGGAAAACAGCTTCTGAGACACAAAAAGTCCCCTCCAAAGTCTGGCTTCGGTTGTCAGAGAGAAGCCATTCCAACCACAATATTGTTTAAAGCTAGTGAAAGATTTTTCTAAAGAAGGATTTGTTGGGTGTTTTTTTGTGTTGTGGTTTGTTGGGTTGGTGTTTTTTTTCAAGAAAGACATTGATAAATCAAAGTCAAGACTTCAAACAAACGTCTATGTCTGCATCAACAAAGATGAGCTCTCTGACCTAGAAAAAGGGAACGGCTCAACCAACCTCAGTTTGGCAGAAACATAAATCTAGGTGACTAGAAATTAACTCACTTTTCTTCTAGAACAAGAAAATGGGAGAGGAAGATTTAAATGTTTGCCCCCAGCAAACACAGATCTCTGTCTGCAAAGTGAGCATGTTGTCTGCTGCTCTAGCAGGAACATCTCTTTCACTTTGGAAGACTTGTCCTACTACAGAATGAGTCATGTCTGAAATGCTTCAGCATCTCACAGGACAAGAGACAGTTCTTGCTGCCCAGTTCTACTAATTGCTTCTAAAGTCCAGATCAAATAATGTCCATAAAGATATATCTTTATTGCACAAAGATCTGTAATACCAGAATATATATATAAATCATTATATGAAGATATATAATATCCAGAAAGATAAATGAAGCTGTCGTGACTGGGGACCAGTTGTCTTGATATGAAACTTGCAGATGTAATTTAACAAAAGAAAGAAAAGAAAAATAAAATTGGCTGATTTCCTCCAGCAAATGATCTGGCACCAGATCAGAATTAGAGCAAATTCTCCTCACTAAGTGGGGTAGGATTTGTACAACAGCGAGGCAAGCATTACGAAATGGGGATTATTTCTGACTAAGAAAATCTAGTGGTAGAGAATACAGACAAAACAGAGGCAGGAAAAGGGCTGACTTAATTTCATGCTAATGTGAGCATGGAGTACTCAAAATTGAGGGTTTATATTTATCAGCATCAATTTTTAAATTATCAAGTAATAAATACATTTTTAAGATTCTTCCTCTTGATCAGTTCTCCCCTAAAACACAATTGTTTAGTTAATGTATCTTAGCACAGTTTTGAACATTTTCACTCCTGTTTTATTTATTAACTGCCATTTTTATTAACTTCTAAGGGGTTGTCGTATATATGTATATACTTAATGGCTTTACTTGTAGCTGAATTAGGTTAAAATAAAGAGTCAGAACTTCTTCTATCTCCTACATCAAATGGTTTAATTTTTGTTGGAATTGAAAATATTCTCTAAAGGAACCTCTGAACTATGCTTATTTGTTTTCCTAGGAAAGGGAACCGAGTGGGAGATGCCAATACAGCTGCTTTTAAGCTTATTGTGTTAATAAACATCAGACCCAATCAGTCCTGTAAGCTCCGCCATTTGGCATACTTGTCATACAGTCCTTACTCACACCCTCGTGATCTGCAAGCACTGTCTTTTGTGTTGTCCTTTCCCTATGGACCTTTGAAAGTACCTTGCTTGGATTATTTTTCAGTAACATCGCAACTGCACATTACTGGAGACATGTAGTGACTATTTCTGTCCCTCACCTTTCCTCAACCATCACTAACTTAGCAAGTCATTCCTAAGCCTAGTTAATTCATACTTGAAATATACAATTTTAGCTTATTTGTACTTATTTGTTAGCATAATTCCGGAATATGACTCCGGTAAAAGTATGGAGAGAACAGTAGTGGTAAAAGGAAATCTCTAAAATAGAACAGTTTCTGCTGGCTTTAGTTCCTCAGTTACCATAGCAGTGAATTCAACACACTACCTGTAGACTGGTGAGCAACCAATAAACAGAAGCTGAGAGATATGTCAATACCTAAAGATCTGTTCAGTAGATTTTCTATTTGTGCCCATGAAAACAAGTAGATCTGTACATTGCTTCAATTCCTGGCACACCTAGCATGACAGAATTGTGCAGAAGGTCTCATCGGACCTCATTTCCTGGTGCAGTCTTCTGCAGGCATCCTTTGTGAATTAATTTCTGGTGGGTTTATGTAATAACACGGGCCCACAGAAGTCATCGTCTCTGATGATGAAAGAGTGTTTCTTTTCACTTTTCCTCAAATGAAAAAGAATGCCTAATCCCAGATGCTAGCAGCTCACTAAGAATAACCCAATCTCACATGAGATCAGGTTGTTCTCTCAGTAGATGCACACTGCTAATGCTTATCTAATGACAAAGTGATTTGTGTTTGTGAGTCTGGAAGGATATCTCATACATATTTTACATTTTGCACTCAAACAGACATGGAATGGAAATCTATATGATAACCTGTATATTCAGATGATATTCACATGTTTCAATGATCTTTTCATATCTATTTTGCTTTAACACGTCGAAGCCCCAGGGCTCCTTCATGGGGCACAACTCAGTGAGGCAGAGAAACAGCCAACACATTACAATCATATCACTGTACATTTTGTCACACAACAAATCAGCTAGCCCAGATTAGACCACGTTCATACCAAATTGCTGGATTCTATAGCCTGCTCATAGTCAGTAATACAACTCAGCTTTAATAGCAGCAACAGGCCAAAAGCAAAATTAATTGCAAAAAGCCAATATTGATGCGTAGGTCAAACACAGATTGGTTTGGCTTAGAACAACACTCCTACTCAGCTTCAGAAATGTCCACAGAGCTGTGAGCTGACTCTTGCTCAAAGTTCATTGCTTTTAAGAATCCATTTCCTCACTGTTACTTTGCTGGGTACACGAGAGCAATATAGGGCACAAATAGACCTTCTCAAAGATCAACAAAGATAATATTTGAACTGGATGGCTGAGCTTCTTCTCTGCTACTAATGTACACAGCAACCATCTCCATGCAAAATGGAAATCAGGAAAGAGATTATCCAGTTCAGTTCTACAAGAATGTTAATAAGATTTGGTCTCAGTGGGGCTCTCTTGATGTTTGTTAATGTTTGTCAATTATGTCACTCTACCTGTCCTTTTGGCTTTTATTTCTCCAGTGACTTCTCTATGCAATTTGCCAAATAACAAAGGATAATGGTAATGAAGAATTCCATTTTAATGCAGGTTTTCATTTGAAAAACAATCACACAACAACAAAATAAAATTCAAATTCTGGATACAGAAGAGTGCTTAAGAATATGATTAACTTTAGGCCTGTGCATCAGTCCTACAAAGAGACTAGGGTAGGTTTTGCAGAGGTTTTAGTCTCCATAACATCTTTTCCATAACATCATCTAGGATAAAGGAATTATTTTTGCTGAAGCTTTATCTTTTTATCACTGAGAGTGCCTATGGATGTTCAATTTCCATCTCTTCAGAGATAATATTTCTGCATCAGATAAAACAATCACTGCCTCAAAGATATTGTGTTAAATGGACAAATGAAAAAGAACTGAAGGCAATAAAACAGTAAGTAACCACCAATAGAAGGAGAGCTGCGAGACTGTAAACTAAAGAAATGACATACAGTGTTTCCAGTTGATAGAACTGATCTGAAAGATGCTAATGGTAGGAAGTCTAATCTGTTTTCATGCAATCCCATACAAATAAAAAGTATGCTAGGAAGTTTACACTTCAATTTTGACTTCTAACTTCAGCTGGCTCACAGAATTAGATCTCCTATCTTCAATATTGAATAGTGAACTTGAATCTGAAATCTTTAGTTAAAATGCAGTGCTGTGCAATTGGTTAGAATTACAGCAGTAGTGTGAAGCAAGCATTTCACTTTTCTTGAGAGAGTCAGCCTCAGCCACTCCTAGGTAGGTTTATGCTTTTTTTTTCTTATGTGGAAATTAGCAACCAGTAGTTTATTAGATTTAAGAGTATGTAAAGATAGTAAACTCATTAATGATGCACTTAAAAACTCCTTAGTAAACCTCAGAGCCATCAGGACAGTAAAGGAAAAAAGAAGAAGAAAAAAAAAAAAGCCCACAACCAGAGGTCAAGCAATCACTCAAGTGTGAATCTGTTCAGTCACCCAAAACCATTGATGTCTGCCCAACAGCAATTTGAAAAGATATAATTGCCAACTAGTCTTAAATCTCAGTTTGTGCAGTGATTGCATATTTGCATAATTAAGAACAGCCACCACAAAACCCAAACGGTTTTCAGTGCAGAAAAATCTCACTGCAATCTGCTAAAGTTTGTGTGCTAAAAAGAAGTGTCATAAGGATTGGCAAGATGGTCTCATGCTTTAACTGGGAAAAGAAAGTACGTTTGTGAACTTGGATATGTCTGCTTTATTTGAGACCTTAGACCTGCTTTTCAGATATTATTTAATTAAATTACCCATCTGCAAAGTGTGAATAATAGTATGTAGTCTTCTTCATAAAGTGCTTCATGGACCTAGAGAAGTGTGAAGTATTTATTGTTACACAAACTATTACTGAGAATGACTCTGACAGCTAACCGTACTTCTTCCCTTCATCGCACTTCTGATGGAATTCTCTCTTAATTCTAAAATGCTTCCATCCTATGAAACTATCATGAAGAAGTCTCAAAGGGCAAGTCCCCACATTTACACTCATTTATTCTTCAATCGAAGAAGAACTCACTGAAGGCAGTGAGGTGACTGTTTAAATAATGACCAAATCCAAGCTGCTTAAGGGCATCAGGACTGAGCCAAAAGCAGGATTTTCCTAAGCACCTGCAGTGGGAAGGAGATAGAATGGACTTTCTTCAGGAATGATCTTTTTCATTGTGGAATAAAATGTGTTAGGAAACTTTGATTACTCTTAATCATGAAATATTCTTCTATGCAGCATATAGTATGCGTCCCAGCTGTCATTTTACATACCAAATGTATTCAAATAGATATTTTCAAAGCTAAAATGATCAATTCTGAAATCAGAATTTTTCAAAGAAACAAAAAACATGTTCTTATCCCTAATATCTTCAGGAGCATCACTGGACAGTTTGATTTAAAAAAATAAAATCAAGATTAAAAGACTCCTGAGTTCAACAGACATCAGGAAAAAGTATATCCATTATGTTTTTATTTTGTTCCATTCCTAGGCACATCTATCTGAACACCAAGCATGTTAACCACAGCCTATAAAACTGACAAATGTCTCTATTTTGAATAAACTTTATTTTATATCCAGTCCCCAGTGCCTTTCAAAGTTTACTGAATTTCAGAATTTTATTTGCAATATACAACCATTACTGCATTTCCCATCTCTCATTTCAACAGAGCTACTGAGCTTGTTTAACTTGGAGAAGAAAAAGCTCCAGGGAGACCTCATTGTGGCCTTCCAGTACTTGGAGGGAGCATATAAAAAGGAGGGGGAATGACTGTTTACAAGGGTGGATATTGATAGGACAAGGGGGAATGGTTTTAAACTGAGACAGGGGAGGTTTAGGTTAGATATTACAAGGAAGTTTTTCACTCAGAGGGTGGTGACGCACTGGAACAGGTTGCCCAAGGAGGCTGTGGATGCCCCATCCCTGGAGGCATTCAAGGCCAGGCTGGATGTGGCCCTGGGCAGCCTGGTCTGGTGGTTGGCAAACCTGCACATAGCAGGGGGTTGAAACTGGATGATTGTTGTGGTCCTTTTCAACCCAGGCCATTCTATGATTCTAAGCAGATGACAAACACATAGAATTCTACCAATCCACTCTTTCTTGTCCAGTTTCAAATGCCCTAGTAGTCACAAGGAAATATTTTCAATTCAATCTTTGATCTTCATGTATTTGGAGAACAAAGAAAAGCAAACTACAGATCACCATGAAGCCTGTCCCAAGACATTCACGTCTGCAGTTATCAGACAGGAAGAAATTGAAGGTCTTCTCTCTGCAGAAGAATTTTTTCTGACAACAGACTTTATTTCTGTTACTGAATAATAGGTAAAAATCCAAACATTTTTGGAAAATATTCTCTGCCATTTTGCAATTGCAGGAAGTTCATTTTGGTTGTAAAACTCTCAGAAGGCTCAACTGGATATCTCCAACCAAACAGTGCATCTCTTTCCAGAGAGACAGAGAAAAGTCATGTTACGAGTGGTCTGAAAGAAAAAGAACATTTCCCCAAAACCAGTGTTATATGAAATATGCGCAATTCAATTAGCTGAGTAATCAGCTACCAAAAAATTCCCCCACTTTGCTTCATTTGCTTCTTTACATAGGCTTTCAACGCTCCCCACTCCCTCAATCCACACTGCTTTAATCCAGACCATTGCTGCCTGCTGCTCTTTCCTACCCTCTCCTGCCTGCTTGCTCACTTCTCCCACCCAGCCTAAGCACCTGTGTGACAGTGTGGAAATCAAAATACTTCCAGAGGAGGTGGGAAGTGTATGGCATCTTTTAGTAGCCTTGGCCTAGGCATTGAGATACAGACTCACTTTCTTAGGTTGAGGTGGCAGCCAGAATTAAATTTTCAATTTTAAACTGTTGGTTTGGACTAGACTTGCTGCTGATTAGCAGATTATAAGGTTACTTTTTCTTTTGTGCTCTCTCCAGTGCTCGTGGTTTTCTCCCAGATCCTGCCTTTCATCATTCCGTCTTCAGACTTGGGATAGCACTGAATTTGTCAGGTATCTTTCTTTCAATGACTTTCAACTCAATTCTCATTCTGGGACACCAGTTCTAGTCTTACAATACCCTAGATAGCTTCTCTTTGATGTTTTATTAGATAGACATCAAAATGTGTGTAATAAACACATTTAAGATACCTAACTCCCATGAAAATGTTTTCTTCTAATCTGCCTGAGAGTGCCATTAACCCTTAGTGTGTAACATTTCACTACAGACTTAATTCCTCAGTGTCAGGATCCATGTGCTGAAAACATCTATGGCTTTGCATAAAAACTAAAAATTCATAGCAAATACACTATTCTTTTTCTTAACAGCTTCTCATCCCTCTCTCACCTGTTAATGCACCAAAGTCAACGTGAAAGTTTATCACAAGCTGCCCGATCTCTGCCATAGGTTTTGTCTTCAAGTATGCATGGAGTGCTGTACTACAAATCAAAAGCATCACTTTGTCTTCTGCTGGTTTGCTGCATGGCGATGGCTCACATGTCTCACTCTGCTATTTCAAGTGGTTAAATGCATTATCTAAAGCAAACCATGATTTTAAGAGCTTGAGACCATACTCTTCCCTATTGTACCTGAAGGTAATGCAATTTCAGTTAATTGATAATTTCATCTGATGAGAAAGAACAACGACAATGCCGTGTCTAATGCACTGAAAGGATCTGAGCACTAATGTCTAAATACACTGTAATCAACATTAAGAAAATATCTTTTCATCTTGCGAAAGGAAAGAATTTCTGATTGCAAAAAAGCATCTGTGATAGCAATAATATCACATTGCATTTTCAGTCCAGCTTGATGATGCTTACAGAGCACGCAGCAAAGCACTTTTTTTTTCTTTTTTTAATATACTTCTGTCACTGGATCTTAAGTAAGACGTTCAAGAAAGGCATGAGGACAATATTTTGAAGTTACATAACATACTGTCAACCCTTCATGGTTAAAAATAAAAGCATTCAGGCTCTCCTCCATAACTGTAATTTACAATGAAGAGTTGCAGAGACATTTTCTAAGGAATTTCAGCATGTATTCCTCTTTCTAGTAGAGCGAATCAAAGGCCCACTGGCTCTCTCTTTAGGCAAATTATACACTGATTAGGAATTTAAAAAATCACTACAAATGCACCATTATTTTCTGCTTGTGTGCCTGTGGGCAGCTGAGAAGAAATCAAGAAAACTATAGGGACACCCCTCAAAGTTACTGTTGGAATGCACTTCTGCTTGTGGTTCTTATTCAAAATTTCTTTTATCCTTCTCCTTGCCAACACTTCAAAGTGCTGCGCTCTTGTAAGCTGTTTTTATATTCCAACTATGTATGGTGAGAGGTTTCAGGATGTGAGAGGCAGGGCAGGCCCAAGTGGAATTCAGCAAGTACTGGTAGGAAGCTGCACATAACTGCAGAAAAGCACTGCCAGACCTGTAGAAACGAGGAACAATATTTCCTATTTTTCAAGCATCTAGTTTCAGGAACTGGGATGCTAAGAGAGAATCCATTGGGATTCCATCACAGTTACAATTCTGAATAAATTTCTAAAAGAGTATCTGGACAACTGTCCTTCCTCTCAGCAAAAAAGTCCTATTTGTAAGAACTGTATTAAACCCTTTCTTCTATAACATTTTTTAAGACTTCTATTCCCAAAGGATGAACTACAAGGAGCCACCGGCAACAATACTGTAATTGTAACGAGTTGTAGGTTGGATGTATTCTGAAGCATCTTCCTTTCTGCCAACAGCTTGTTGGACAGATTACGTTATTGAGAGAATAAAATGTTTACTATGTCACCAGGGTAATTTATCCAGAAAAAAAAAAGCATATGAGCAGTCATAAAATCTCTCCCCCAAACTGAGTTATGTGTAAAAAGCTAAAGAACAACAGCTGTATGAAAAATCTCAACTTTGAAAGAAATTTCTCTTCCAAACTCACAACAACCAATCTTTTACTCCCTGTCTTCCGAAGGAGTCCGTCGTCATTTATCTTACCACTAGGAGCATAACACAGCCCAGTGCTGCCAACTTCCTATGCTGGAAGAACATTTCAATGATTAAAGATTTTTCTTTTGTATCTGTTTTGTTATGTATTATTTCCAATAGTGCCCTTCCCCTTGATATTTAAAGATGTGGGTTTTTACACTACAAAGTTTATCTAAGGTTTCTAGTGGTGACTTCCATAGACAACAAAAAGACTCCTAAAGTTCTTGAACCTCATGCTAACAAGGACTTCTGGAGCTTTGAAACTGAAGAAGAGGCAACAAAAACCATAAGCCTAGCCTCTAAATGTTAAAATGGAAAGACTTTTAGTAGTATCAGATGAATGAAATGCATCTTTGACATAAGATTACATTCAGCATTTCCAGTGAACAGAGTAGGATTAACAAACCATAAAATTATCACCAGGTTTGCAAGGACCACCCATTAGCTTCAAGTTCTAATGTAATTTTTGAATCAAAGAGGAATGGAATCTCTTCATAAATATTTTATTCAGCCTTTTTAATTCTATTCTACTAATTAAGCTCTTTTAAACTTCCTATTTCTTACAGCTTCCACAAGCTCTTACTTGAGAACCTCAGCACTCTACCTGAGTAGATTGCTGAGTTATATCTAGACTCAGAGTAAAGTCAAATTTCTGATGAAATGAGTGTAATGATTGTTACATGGCATAGCTAAGGAACTTACAGAACTCCATGCTTTCACAGGTTTTGTTTAAAAAGTAACCGTGCATAAGTAGGTCACTATCTTGACTGAGGCAATACATTAAATTCACAGAGTTTAACAATGTAGGGCTCACCAAGAACAAGAATTTTGTTTTACTCCCATCAATGCTAAACTTGATGCTCTCAGTCAGTGAATATCAATTTTGTCTGTAGCTTCATAACAATCATTTTTTTTTTTTTTACTCAATCCAGATTACTAAGTGCAGCTGCTAAGATTCGGATAATCATGAACATATTTCAGATATAACATAAAACATTTTACACATTAATTATGAATGATGAAGAAGAAAATCAAACAGTATGATTTTAGACCTCCACTTTGTTAATACATATATGTGCACATTCAGATTCCTCTTCAGGATATCTAAACGAGATATCCCCAAAATTATCTAACTAAAGATATCTAACAGGATATCTAACTAAGAATATGTAACACTGGTGTGTTACTTCCTAGTGCCAGAGCTAGTAGTTCTAGAGTAGAGCTCAGTACTTCCTAGTACCTGAGCATTAGGTTTCTTACTAACACTTAACATAGGCGCTGTGAGATAGCAGTTACTAAAGTACAGACCAGTTCTATTCCACCAACTGATATGGAAGTGAGAACATTGCACTGTGCTTTTATGGGCAACTGATGGCCTCCAAGTGACAAGACACTAAAGATACATTTCTGACATGACACAAAGCATACCTGGGTTTTCATAGCACATATTTGGGTTTAGTTTCGTAAAAATGAAACTTTTCACTTGTACAGATGAAAATCCTCAAAGTTGTATTATTAAATAGTAACAAATGGTAACACTGAGGAAGTCTAGACCTGAAAACACAGTTACAAAGAACCTACCAACCTAAACTCAAGACAGGACACACCAAGGCAAACCAGCATTTCCCAGGTAAGATGTTGAATATACTGGTGGAAATTCAGCAGGACTGGAAGAACATTGCTATCACTCACTTGATGAGTACAAGGCAAAGTCCCTCTCTGAGTCCTGAAAGCAGGACCAGGCAGCAATTGCCCTCACAAATTTTGGAGGATCCCTTATGTCCTTGATCCACCTTTGTGCTGGCTACACTCCATGCCACTTTGTACCTGCTGAGTTTGATCATTCGCACACCTGCCACAAGTTGGTCCTTTGGCTCTAAGGACACTTATTTCATAGCTTACTTACACATCCAAAAAAAGTGGTGAAATCATCACTGAAAAATTTCATGATACATTGTTTATTGCTGGATTTGGTTATGCTGGCACCATCCCAAAAGGAATGGCAAACCAGCATGTATTGTATTTAAACGACAACTGTTTAGAGTAGTCATTCGGTCCCCATGGAAACTTCTCTGCAACCAGTAAGTTGCAGAGAAACTTCTTTTCCCAGGAAAGAAAAAATTGCTTTTCTGTGGGCAGTGTTGATTCAGTTTGGACATACAGCACTTAAGTTCAGGTTTTTTGATCCCCTCCCCTGAAAAAAAAACAGTTTCTCATCAGATTGTGGGCATTGTTAACTTGAGTTTTTCTCCATTGTTATGCTTATTGTGTCCTCCATTTTCACACTACTGAAAAGCATTGCATGTTCCAGTCCTCAAGAACCTCCCTCCAACTGCCATTATCTTTCAAAGATAATTGAGAGTGCACTTACGGTGACAGTGTCAGCTCCCTCAGCTCTCATGAGTGTATCCAATCAGGTCCCCATACACTTCTGTCTTTTTTGTTTAAAAGCTCTCTAACCTGATTGATCTCCATCGCAGCAGACTTTCTCACCAGTCCCACGAGCTCGAGAGTCTTGAAGATGGACTTACAATTAATGACTGAGGCAAAAAGGGAATCAAGTACCTGGGCCTTTTCCTGTTCTTTGTAACCAGGTCACTCAAAATATTCAGCAGCAGGCTACAATTATTTCATCTTCCTTTTGCAGTTGATATACGTGTAAAAGCACTTCTTGTTGCCTTTCACATCTCTGTCCATATTCAACTCCATATAGACTTTAGTTCTTCTAACCCCATCACTTCATGCTTGAACAATGTTTCTGTAGTTCTCTTGGGTTCACCAGATCCTACTTTCACTTTTCATATGCTTTCTTTTTTAAAATCTGAGTTTTGTCAGGAGCTGCTCATCCATCTATGTAGTCCTCCTGCCATATTCCATTTCCTGCCATGTTGGAATCAATTGTTCTCAAGATTCAAGGATGTGATCCTTGGAAAAAATGACCAGCTCTCCCGAATCCCATGCTCCACAGGACTGTCTCCCATGAGATTCATCCAAGCAGATCCCTGATAAGGTCAGGTCAAACTCTGCTTTCTCCTGAAACCAAAGGTTTTGATCCTGCTATGTGCCTTGTTCTTTTGTTTCATGATCCTGAACTCTACCACTTCTTTGTCACCAAAGCCCAGGTAGTCCCCAGCTTTAATAACTATGACCAATTCTTATTCTGCAAGCATGAGACGTAGAGAGCCATATCGCTGTTGTCTCCTCATTCACCTATGGCAGTAAGTTATCACCAATGCACTCCAGAAACATCATGGATTGCTTGTGCTCTCTTTCTTTACTCTAGCCAAATCTCTCTGTTGCCATCAGATGTGCAACCAGACATTCACCTGCAGGATCCACTCCCTCCTCCACAAACCACACTGAGGAGAATTTCAATAAAAAGAACACATTTTCTAATGCAAAGATGCCAATCATTTCCAATTTGCATAAGCCATGGAAAGAAGAGCAATCAGGCCTGAGTCATATCCCACTGGGTTGAAACCAAGATATGGAAGCTGCAGCAATCCTGAGCTTGTAGTAAAGTTAGCAATATGTTCAATACTGCTAACAGAAATATTTCCTAACCATTGCTCGCAGCCCAGGAAGCCATCCAACCATATTCTGGGCTGTATCAGAAGAAGCATAGCCTGCAGGTCAGGAAGGTGATCCTGCCTCACTGCTCTGTGTTGGGGAGACTTCATCCAGAGCATTGCAACCAAATGTGGAGTCCTCAACACAGGACAGATGTGGTCCTGTTGGAGCACACCTAGAGGAGGGGCACAGAAATGACCCCGGGGTGGAACACCTCTCCTATGAGGACAGGTTGAAAGCTGGGGATGTTTAGCCTGGAGAAGAGAAGGCTCTGGGGAGACCAAGAGCGGCCTTTCAGTATTTAACAGGGGGCTGTAAGAAAGAAGGGAACAGACACTTCTGCTGTGATAGGACAAGGGGATGTGGTTTCAGATGAACAGCAAGGAAAATGACACACTGGACGGCGACTAGAAACAGGAGCTAAAGTGGACAGGAGCAGCTCTTTACATCTCAGCAACTGCACAGAATGACAGAATGCTGAATTGCTGCGAGCACGAATCCCGGGCAGCGCATTCCTCTCCTCCTACCAGCCCCCCGGCGCTGTCCCAGCCCAGCACGGCCGGGTATGCCGCTCGGGGGCCGCGTTGCAGCGCCGCCGCCAGCAGCAGCCGCAGGGCCCGGCTCCGCCCGCTGGCGTTGCCATGGCGATCGGCTGTTGCCAGGTAGCCAGCAGCAGAGAGGAGGCCGGGAAGCAGCAAGGCCCCGTGTAGCGGGCAAAACAGAGTAAGGCTCCCTTAAGGTCGCTGCAATTACGGGGTGTTTATGTTACGCTGATTTTGATCACCTGTTAAAATTAGCACTTTTTTTTTTTTTTTTTTTTTTTTTTTTTTTTCTAAGCAACAGCAACAACCCAAACGTGACGGTAGGGAGATTTTCTAAGTCAACACAAGCATGAGACAAAAATGCAGGAAGAAAAGGAGATAAATTGTTATGAATATGTGAAGAAACTGACAGATGGAAGATTAAAAGCCTTCTGAACCTCCGCGTCAGCGGTCAGAAAGCATTGGCAGCTCTGCTGGTTTGCATTGCAGGGTCAGAACTGTCCTGAGGCGAGAGGACGAGGAGAGCTGGGCTTCACTTCCACCCAGACAACCCTTGTGCGTATGGACCACACAAAATAAGGGAAAACTCAACTCAGGATGCGGTGCGATGAGTGCGTTGGGGCACTGGGAATTGTGGGGATGTGGGTAGGACACCAAGTGTTGTGAAGGCTTATCAGTGAGGAAGGAAAGGCGGACAAGTTCTTCAATAGAAGTCAACAGAAGTGATGACTATGAAAGCAAATGTGGCCCTCGCTGCTTCTCCGTGGTCACCAGGTGAAAGCACGACAACAACAACAAAACACAAAATTGATTACTGCAGCCTGCCCCAGCATAGCACAGAAAGACAGACGTATCTGCAGCACCTTTCTTCCAAAAGGCAAGAATTTTAAAGGAGAGAATGTTGTACGAGTCCCTGACAACTGAAACATCACAATCGAAGCCTATCCTAACTGGTAGCACTTCACAGTAATTGGTTCCAAGATCCATGGGGTTTTGTGCTACCGGATTGTTAGGAATGGCTCCTCAGCGGTTCCAAGAGATCAGCCATGGCAGGAATACAGGGGGGTTGGGCCAAGCTGTGTGTCCAGCTGCCTCCCTTCACAGGAAAAGATCAACAAAATGAAATATCGAGTTTGAGTCCTTTTCTCCTTACAAAACAAACAATTCTTTTGGGTTAACTGGAAAAGGATTCCCCAGCACCATCCCTAATTTTTTAGTTAGGAAAGTGTGAAGAAATACTGATTCTTCCTACTAGAAAGGATTTTCTTTTTCTTTTTCTCTCAACTGAAAAGCAAAATGTTATGCATAAAACTAAAAGTAATTGCAAAATAGGAAACAATTTCTGATTAAAATACGTAAGCTTTTAATGCTTAAGATGATAAAATGAAACATTTGGTGTTTTTTTGAATGTTGTTGATTTCTCTTTGCAAATAACTTGGCAACATAAAATGAATTTCTAAAGCATCTTGATGTTGCAAAATCTGTATGATTCAGCAGTAGCAAAACCTCTGATTAAAATATGCTGTCTTCTGCTCTGAGCACCCAACACAAATAATATTTCCCCCTTTAATTCTGTCCTGAACATGACCCAGTGATCAGGACAGAGCATGTAGCACCTCAGCTGCAATATGATGAAAATAGTTCTTCCATTTCCACTCATTTTTCCCCCGTATTTGAAGAAAAGACATAGACTCTTCAGAGAATATTAGGCAGCAGTGGCAAATAGAGAATGTCACAATTAAACACTTACTGGTGGTATGGTGGATTTGAGAAACTGAAATAACATCCTTGTACACAAGGACCTCTCAGTTGTGACATAGAGAAGCAGTGGATTTACTGAGAATATTATAAAAGTATATTTTTAGGCACCCTAAAAAGGCACTGAATAAAAATAGGCCAAATTTGAGTGGAAAATTAATTAAAAAAAAAAAAAAAAGTAGAGAGAAAGCTGAAATAATGAGAGCTTTCTTGCTTTCTTTCTTGTGGCTGTTTGTTTTCAAAAAGGATTTAAAAGTAAAATGTCTCAGCTACTTAGAAGAATCATTCTTACCCTTTTCCCTTTGTTCTGGCATCCATCACTGAATTTCATGTATATTGACTTGCATAGTATCAGATAAGATTAATTTGTACAAACATAACCAGACACACAACACTTAAAATAACTCTATCTTAATTCTGCTTATTTCAGCCCAGAACTTGATTTTCTTGTCTGGATGGGTTTCAGTTCCATAGAGAGAGAAAAAAATAAAATAAGAAAAAAAAAAAAAAAAAAAACCACAAAAAAAGCATGAAGCAAATGCCAACATGATGATAACCCCTTAGAAAGTCATAAAATCAAATACTAAAAAATATGTGGCTTTTTTTTTTTTTTTTTAACTTCTGTTGTATTCCCTTGGCAAACACGAGTATCCATCCAGGCATGGCTTCCAGAGATTCAATGTTCTCTGAAGTTCAAGAGAGTTATTTTGAACTTTCTGCACTAGTTTTGTTTATGAAATCTAATTGGGGATTCTTTGGCCAAGCTCTTGCATACACGGAGGTGCCAGTAAGCAGCTCCCTGGTGAGTATACCTCCTTTATAAAGGCCTTTTGTTCTCTGTGCTGTGCGTAGGACCCCATTTGTCTCCATAAGGCTGAACTAGTTGGAAATGCTTCCCTCAGGGAGTCCTACATGGAGAGCCTGAGTGCTGGGAGCAGAGCCAGCAAGGAATGCTAGATGTGTTGGGGCACAGACCCTTCTCTTGGAATTACAGAGGCAGCAGGGAGGATTGTAAGTGGACAGCAGATATCACCTTTCTAGCATGTACAATGCTAATGGCAAATCAAGCAGCAGGATAAAGCCACCATCAAGTGGTCTCACCGTGTTTTCCTTATTTTAATACTTCTCTATTTCTGTTACCAATACTGTGTGTTTCTTCCTGCATGCTTTAGAGCTAAAATAAAAGGCAGAAAAGTTCTCTTTTGCGTTTTATCAAGATGGAAATGTTTAGCAGACGTGTTGTTGATATCAACTGAAGTTTTTGATGGAAAATTGTCAAAACTTTCAATTTCAGGTGCTGAACATAGCAATTAACTACTCCTGCTCATATTAAACCATTAATTGTAATTGTATATTTAAAATTAAGTACATTATACCTAGTGACAAAATACAATACAAGGGAGGAAATGAAATAAATCTAAATATTTTGACACAAATAATTGCAACATTTTGATTCACTCAAAAAAGTTGGATGTATATTCTGACTTCAGATTGTTTTCTACTCCAGTTTTGGAATTTCCAATAGGAGACAAAAGTTGCAAGCATTACACTTTAATTTGAAGTTTTTGGGGAATAATAGGATGCAACCCAGGAACGACTATTAATTTACTTCTAACATATAGGCACTAAAACCATCTAATTTTAAGGAGTTTTATACATATCCTTTTACATCTCCTCTTAGCTTGGTATTGTTTAAAACATTTTTTTCCTCTTATTACCTTTAATCTAATTTGTATTTTAAGGTTGAAACTACAGCTAGCCCAGGAAATATGTGAAAAGGAGCTGCCATTACATCAACATTACCCATTCTATTATTAACGCAAGAGACAAATGGACGCTTTGTTTTCACCTAAGAAATGGGGTGAGCTGTAAATGAGGCATCTATCTGGAGCTGAACACAAGCACGCAGGTATACCAGCACAGACATTTCTCTATTATTCCAAAATGTGGAGGTTGTGCACTGGAAGAAAAACTGCTGATCAGACCTGCAGCCAAAAGAAAAGATGCATCACATTTTTTTGCAGCTCAAGAAGGAGGGTGCTCTGATTTCATCTCACAAATCGCACCTGAGCTCCCTTAACTTGAGAAAACTTCACCTTAAATGCACAGTGAAAATATTATGCCATTTCAAGAAGCACTTTTGTTCTAACTGTGCTGGATTTGCCTTCTGTATCACTTTATCTGTTTTGAATAATTAAATAATGTGACCGTCTCTTTCACCCTTAGGAAAAAAGGAGCACCTCATCACTAGAAGGCCAGATCTCTTTAAAATGTCACTGTTAGTCTCTGTACAGAAATTAAATGGCAAAATGTCAATTTAAAATAAAATAGGTAATTTGGAATAGCTTCCCATGAGAACACAATTTCCATTTTTGTTCACTTGACTTGTCTTTATTTTTGCTCAGTTGTAACTAATTCAGCAAGCTACAAGATAATCTCATCCCTTGACTGGATAAGAATACCAGATTTTCCGACCCAAAAGTACATATCTAAATTGTTTATTCCACAAACCTCTTACATTTAGCAGTGAGCATATTTCACGCCAGTTAAACTCTAAACCTAGAACTTTGAATAAGGCCATCCTCCAGAACCACTGAATTGCAGCTAATTTTCACTAAGTACTCATAATTGACTCAAATCTACCTGAAAGATTCACAAATCTCTTTATGATTTCTTCTCTACAAAGCAATCCATAAAAATAATTCTACCAACATGAACACTATCTATGTAATCCCGTTATAACTAATTGATTAGACGTTGCTTTAAATTTCTTTTTGTCATCCTATCAATGAGGAAGAAATATGTCTATCAATGTCAGACAGGTTCTATTTTGGCTTGTGTATCAATTTAGAAGTTTCAATTGAAGTGCCAGATCAGGCAGTTTCTGGCACCTGTAAAACTACACTGAAACAATGGGCCTGTATAAGTTTCATTGAGAGTCAAATCTGTACTGTAGAATATTACTGATGATGATGTGCAAGTAGGGAAGAATCAGGCTTGTCTTTCTTCACTTAGTCTGCAAAGCTGACAGCAAAAATATCTGTAATCTAAATATATTTGATCTGAAGCTATATAGAGAGAAACATGACAACCTATCACATCTTTTTTCTTTTTAAACAAAGTCATATTTCTGAGAACTGCAATTTAAGGAGTCGTTCAAGTTTTGAGTTCTAAGCCAGTTACAAAAGCAGAAAGAGGGCATAATGAACATGCAAGGCTCTATCAGGAATATCTAACTCATGTTAAATAAATAAATACGTATATTAAATAAACAAAATAAATACATTTTGTACACAAATAGAGAATTAGTGTGTCCTCAGAAGGATGGCTTTCCCTCAGAAATGTACATGAAAAATCATCATAACTTTGTTCTCAACAGGGATCACCATATCCTGTCTTCTGGAAAACTTCCTAAGATGGGCTTGAAATCAACCTGTTCATTAGTTGTAACACTGCATCATTTTCCTTCCAAGAGATGCTTGAAGAAAGAGGTCATGAGACCCCCAGGTTCCAGCTAGCCTCCCTCCCATCTGTCTGCCCTATGGCTTCAACCTCTCTTCTTCACAAGATCCACAGTGTTCCTCTGATCTTCTTCTCAAAATAACCTGAAGTGCCACACTAACATTGGCAATAGCACACTTTGAAATCAGATACACGATTTTGAGAGATTAATGTCACAGGTATATATTTCATACACTTTCTTTTATGTTTTTAATGATTCTAGACTATCTCGCTACCTTCACACAATAAACAGCATTGTACGTATGGAATATGGGTAAGAGTGGCTGGAAAACAATGTATTTACATACTCAGAACATTTGAAGTTTTGACTTCTTCCTTTTTGATCTGCATAAGTAGGACTTGATCACAAACCTCCCACGCCTTGGGTATGCACTAATTTATACTAATCTGTACCTGTTTTGCTGAAATTCTATCAAAGATGTGATGTAATCAGCATCGAAACTCAAAGGTCTTTTGTGAGGATAATGGCAAAGATTTAATCAGCTTTAGTTATGACTAAGTAAGGAACAAACTGACATGGAATAAATATAACATGGACCTCCGAGTATGGTGTCAAAGATTAAGGAAAAAAAAGAGGAAAATAAGAGTAGCACAATGCATCTTTTCACTTCAATTAACAAGAAGCACAAAGGAAAAAACACAGATGTTGATCAGCATCTAGAGGACATGAGAGGGGTTCTTTTCTTTTATATGGATATTTCCAATTCTTTTCAAAGATCTCTGACAGAGTAAAAATCTTTAATTTCTGATCTAAGAAAATTTGTATCATCAGCATAATAGTCAAATTAAACTCAAAAATTATCTTTCGTGTCAGTAACACAGTCCACAAACATACACAATTAAAAAAAAATAAATTGGTACAATTCAAATCTGTCTTTGGGATGAGTATCCTTATGCAGAGATCCAAGCTGAATACAAACATTCAACACCATATTCAATTCTATCTAAAAGGATGAACCCCTCCCCCAAACAAAAGGGAACAAACAGTTTCTGAGGCAGGAGAACTAATGGAATCTGACTTCCAGTGGATTTACATTTCATGTCTTCTTCTTCCTCCAGTTGAATGGCAAGAAGCTCAAGCCAACTCATCTTCCTCACTGTACTCTCCCTGTACTTCTCCATTACACCAGCTACCTGCAATCACAGCTATCTGAAAAATACTTTTTGTTCCTCCCTGTATTCCCACTGATTCATTATGCAGTTCTCTTGGTTCCTCTACTTTAACCTCCTCTAGCATTACTTGTTTGCTCCAAACCTTAATGACCTTTCTTGGTTTGGGCAAGTCATAGAAAGGTTTTGTCTGAAGCCAACATATCTCTGTTGAAGTACTGTGCATGTGCTTGTATACTTTTCTTACTGCCAGCTGCCAAACTCAACGGATAATAATTGAGTCTTCTCTAAAATTCCCTCACTGTTGCTGTTTACAGGGTTTCTCTCTTTTAATCAGCCATTCTTTTCAAAAGTGTTTTAGGAACTTAACATCTTCGAGACCTCTGTCTCTCTGTTACTTTTGATTAACATTTTCCAATGAATTCAAAACTTATTAGCAGAAGACTGACAGAAAGTGCTATCACTTATGCTTTTTTCTTGAAGAACCCATGTTAAAAAATGCAGTTCAAAGAGCTGTCACTCACACTGTTATTCTCTCTTCTGCCACAAAGTCCTTCTCAGATTCAGTATAGCTTTGCTTGCTATACTACACTTTTTCCTGACCAAATCATCTAGAACTTCATACAGACCTAAAAGAAATTGAAAGGTGTTTTGTGCTAGGTCATAAAATATGCCACTGACACAAGTGTGATTACAGTGTGATCATAATTCTATACCAAAAATCTTAACTTGTCTTTGCAATGGTAAAAACAAGGGGTAGCCCTGTGTCGGTCCTTCTATGAGGATGAGTTTCTCATTTATAAAACAAAGGGAAATATGTATCAGAGAAATCTGGATAAAGCAGCCAAAATGATATTTTATCTGGGTTATTAAGGCAATCTGGAAGGGTGGGGAAAATTTTTAGAACAAATGAAATGCTGCTGCAGAGTCTTTGATAGAATTTTCTATCCTAAATATGCTCGGGTATTTTGTTTTATTAATTACTGCTTTTAAATACTTTAATAGTATTTTTCAGTATGAAAGTAACACAATCAAGAATGTTGGTCATTTTCACTCAAAAACTTCCTGCGGTGTTTCAATATAACTCTCCTTCTTTTTTCTAAGTGGGACTGACTCCTATTTCACCAGATGGAACGTGCAGCACTGTCCCTGTTGATTGAATATACTGCACCTCCCAGTTCTGAATGGAGCCCCACAGCAAGGTCCCAGGTGTACAGTGAATAAGAATACAGTGATCAGTACGAACTATAGTACACACTATAGTGCAAACTATGGTTGGTGGGAACTATTAGTGGCCTCTGGGATATCTGCAGGAGCAAATATTCTTTCTTCAGGAAACAACATTTTATCTATAAAGAATTACAGAAATATTAAGGGATGTCTTAATTGCCACGCATTATTTTAAAATAAATTTTAATTGTTTGTCTTAAGATACGTAAAACACATCTGATTATTTCATTTTAAAGGAATTGGAGAGTTATACAGTAAGATCTGCCTGTGTGCTGAGCAGAGAATGTGAGAACTGGAAGCTCTACCCACAATCAGGACAGTGAAGATAGTAATCCTGAATAGTCCAAACTTGGTTGAAGACTTAGCCATGGCTGTTTCTTTCTACTGTCTCCTGTTGTAATAGTCCTATTTTGTACAGATAAATAACAAGGACAGAAAGATAAAGTCCTCACTATTCAAGAGCTTCTTGTGGGATGAGGGTGATTAAGTTTCACCTGCGCACTGCATCAAACCACAGAGCTGAACTTCTCCAAGCTGTTGGACCATTCCGGCAGAATGCCATTCCCACATTCCTTGTAGGAAACAGCAGAGCACTTGAACCTGTGTTTGCTGTGTCCCAAATAGGTCCTTCATTCACAAGACACTGCCTGTGATAAAAATTATCAGCAAGGAATTCCTACTAAGATCAGTCCTACACAGAGTAGCTGCAGAATCCTATCTGAGGAATTCACACACAGAATCACCCGGGTTGGAAGGGACCTCAAGGATCATGTAGTTCCAACCCCCCTGCCTAGCAGGGCCACCAAACGTACACATTCAGATCAGGTTGCCCAGGACCCCGTCCAACCTGGCCTTGAACACGTCCAAGGACGGGGCATCCACAACCTCCCTGGGCAGCCCGTTCCAGGGCCTAACTACTCTCCTTGTGAAGAACTTCCCCCTAACATCCAACCTAAATCTTCCCTCCTTCAACTTGGATCCATTTCCCCTAGTCCTGCTGTTGTCAGCCCTTCTGAAGAGTTTACTCCCCTCCTGGGTGTAGGTTCCCTTCAGGTATTGATAGGCTGCAATGAGGTCGCCCCGCAGCCTTCTCTTCTCCAGGCTGAACAAGCCCAACTCCCTCAGCCTGTCCTCATAGGGGAGGTGCTCCAGCCCCCTGATCATCTTAGTCGCCCTCCTCTGGACCCTTTCCAAGATCTCAATGTCTTTCTTGTACTGA
Source organism: Tympanuchus pallidicinctus (assembly GCF_026119805.1). Classification (NCBI taxonomy): domain Eukaryota; kingdom Metazoa; phylum Chordata; class Aves; order Galliformes; family Phasianidae; genus Tympanuchus; species Tympanuchus pallidicinctus. The sequence goes on from NW_026294802.1 coordinate 3,375,489, forward strand.
GGGCTCCACACCTGGACACAGTACTCCAGATGGGGCCTCACAAGAGCCGAGTAGAGAGGGACAATCACCTCCCTCTCCCTGCTGACCACCCCTCTCCTGATGGAGCCCAGGATCCCATTTGCCTTTCGAATTCACAGACCTTATGAGAAACTAGAATCTAAAAAGTGATCATTTCTCAGAACTTTGCTAAGTTTAGATTTCCTCTGATGCTCCCTTAAACCTGGCCACATTTGTTCTCAAAATGAGAGCATCAGGAAAGCCTAGAGAAACTTCAAAGTAACCTCAAGATATTAACACCTCAGAGAGGCTATCATTGCTAGCAAGGAAGAGAATACTGGAGAACATATTTGAATTTCTCTGGTTTTGTGAAAGCCTATAGACCTGCAGCATCTATTAGATGAACTCACCACAGCTGTAACCAGAGTGCACAGGCACATCTTGACTAAGTTAGATCAGACAAAGGAGCATACAAATGAACCAAGGTCAACTCAAGGAGCAGGTGCAAAAGATACCTCTATGGGAAAGAAAGCTTTCTGAATAGAAAACTCTTACTGGCAAAACAAAAATACAGAAGCTATATACATATATATATATATAAACTCCACAGAAAATGGCAAACACCATGAAGTATTGTTATTAGCCAGACAGACTATAAAATAATAAAATAAATGATTTTTCTTGCATTTCTTACCAAAATGTGATTGTAACTGGAAGTGACACATTCTTTTAACTAAAAGCTTTGTCATAAAAACCATTAAATAGGAATTATCTAAAATAAAGTTTGAAAATTTGATTTCTAGCCCTTCACTGCCTGCATGTGGGAGTTAAACATACAGATATTTCATTCTTGGCACATTGAAGAGGTATTTAGAAGATGGTTTCCTCTCTCTGAAGTATTTGCTGTGGCAGAGAACAATGTGATTTTCACAGGACCACAGAATATCTTAGATATTCTAAGTGGTTTGGATGTTGTTCACCTTTCTTCAGTGCAATTTTGGCATCATTGGACGTCATATGTTCATTAAAAACCTAAGCTAATGGATAGGAACTAAGCATTTCTGTAAGACACAAAGAAACATAAGGATGTTGAGGACAGAAAAAGATGTATCTTTCTGAAGACTTAAAACACCTAATTTGCTTTCTGTTTTTAGTGTTTTAGATGTTTAGAATACATTTCCTATACTTTTAAGATCCAGTATGTCTGAACAATTGGAATGTTGGATGAAAAAGAAATTAGTATGAAACTGTTCTGTACAATTAGAATAAATTGAAAAGTTTCAGACTAGAATGGCCCATCTAACTCTGAAATTCAGTCTAAAAGTCTTCAAAGCTGGCTCTGACTGTGTGGAAGTTTAGACCAGATGACTCTAAGGAGGTCCCTACCAACCTGATTTGCTCTGTGATTTTCTTTTCAATGCCAAGCTTTGCAGACTAACAGTAGCATCTTACAGTCTCACAAGTGCACCCTAATATAATGACTCTTCTTCGAGTTCTGCCTTCTGTTCTTTGCAAAATCTGTTTTCAAAGCATACCTTGCATTGCACAACCATCTTCCCAGTCAGTCATCTTTTAGGCTCCCACAAATTACAAACTCCCTTTTTCTTTTCCATCAACTCACATCTCTTTGAATTCTGAAGCTGGAGGAACCCTAATGGAATTTTGCCTGAAGAAGGAACTTCTGCACTCCTGTACTAAAAAAGGCCATTTCCTGACTTAGCACTAACTGCTGAACTAATGCCAAAGTCCACTTTTATTTGTTCAGTTTGGCATTTCTAAACTTCAAAAATTTGCACTTCACCTGCTCTCCCTCCCAGTTCCCAGGCATTCAGCCAATTGCACCTGCAGCAGAATCAGGAGCAGAACAGATGTCTCTGTGCTGTGGTTCAAATGGAGACACGCAGATGTGGAAGTCAAAAAATTCTGAGTTTGAAGCCATTGTGCACTTCACCTCCACTTTTGCACACCTCCCTGACTCCATTCACCAACACCCATTGCAGGAGACTCCCAGGGTTTTTATCTTAAAATAAGATTACAGGTCACAGTAGTATTCAGTGTGTGTAGTATCCAATTGATGTGGGTGAGTGAGAAAACAGCCACCCAAAATCCAGCCCTTAAGTATTCATTATGGAGTATGTGCCCTTGGGCCATTCTTTTTTTCCCTGTGTGTTCTGATTTTCACCTAACTGCCCCAATTAGACTGAATATGTTCATATAGTAAATACTGAAATAACTTAATCAAAATACCATGCACTGTGTCAAGTCTGTCACACCACTCTGAGTTTCAACTTGCTAATTATCTTGAACAGCATATGGAAATAAGGTAGCATGAGGCCACAAAAAGTACTGTGATTTTAACCAGCTCTTTTCTAATGCCTTATTCTTCAGATATCTCCTCCAAAGACTTTTACCTTTCAGTCTGCCATAAACAAAGAGATTGCAGGAATGCAACCATCATAGAGTTTGCTATCATGGCTTCCTCAGGGCAGTCTATGGATCAGGGATGCTTCTTCATTACTGTTTCAAGAGAATCAAAACAATTCAAGAGTCAATATGATGGTTCCATGTGCAACCTACCCCTTACAAAGATGTCAGCATTTAACAAATGTAGAGACTTTCTGATGCAGATATATATGCATGCATGCACACAGATAGGGAGAAGGAAAAAAAAAGGAAAAAAAAAATAGATTGCCCTTTCCTTGGCACTGTGGAAGTGTCATCTCTGGCTTCATTTTATTATCACCGAGGACTGTGCTTCTCTTTGACTTCCTCTGACCTTTAAGAGAATTGTCTACCAGTGCTAACAGCACTGTGCCTGAAGCACACTGAAAAAATGAGAATGACTTCTGGATATGCATAGTGCACGCAAAGCAAAGAAAGCCTTTTTAATGCTGAACAGTGACAGTCAAACCACTGGAGGTTTGAGGTTCCGTTAAGCACACCAAATGGATGATTACCCAAAGCTTTAACCAAACCTCTTTGGCCTTTTAACACACAAGGAAGTCTTTCAAGAGCAAGTGTGGGAATTTATGTTTCTTGCTTTGTTGTATTCAGTTGGTTTGGCTTTATTTTTATTTTTTTTTCTGTGGAGAAGTTTTAGGATTCTCCCCTCCCATGATGCAGGTTTTGCACAAAGAGCCATCACCAGAACAAGTGCAGAGTATATGGAAATGAACAAAAGAGAATGAAATTGAAGATCTTAACAATACTGCGAGATAAGAGCCTAGAATGAGAGATTCCAATTAAAATCTGAAAGATTTGACAGATACTTCAAAAGTAGTCTGATCTATGTTCAGAACTGACTCTGTTCTTTACCAAGTCCTTGAACTAATTTTATCTGGACTGATTTGTAACAGGCTGCCCTGAGTGCTGTGTTAACTCAGTCCTGAGGATCTTATACCCACACTGATGCACTTCAAATAGACTTCAAATTTTAAGACTGAATAGTTGGAGTTATTTTCCTCTGGCAAGCTGTCAGTATGACCAAACATCTCTTGCAAGTTCCCATTAAAGGGAATATATGGTAGTGATTCCATAAGGCAAGCAATAGGACAATGGGAAAGACAGCACATATGATAAGGAAAATTTAAAATAGCAGTCAATATAGTACACACAATTGTTACCATATTAAATGTAAGGAAAACGCCAGCAAACATTACAACAAAGGACTTTCTGTGAACACCCAGAAATGGAATTACCACTGATACCACTGCCTGCATCTCCGACAAGGCAGCAGAAAAAAGAATGACTGAAACAACTGGGATTAGAACTAGAGAAAGTCAAGATGTATAATCCACTGCCTTTCTTTACCTTGCTCTTACACAGAACTGCAGGAGTTGAAAGGGACCTCAAGAGATCATCTAGTCCAACCCCCCTGCTAAAGAAGTACCCTACAATAGGTCACACAGGTAGGCGTCCAGCTGGTCTTGAATATCTCCCATCAAAGGAGACTCCACAACCTCTCTGGGCAGCCCGTTCCAGTGTTCTGTCGCCCTGACTGTAAAGTTCTTCCACATGTTTGTGTGGTTAGGCTATTGCTCCTTGTCTACACACCATTGAGAAGAGCCTAGCTTCATCCATTTGCCTCCCACCTCTCTTTAGATATTTATAAACATTTATCAGATCCTCCCTCAGTCTTCTTTTCCTCAGGCTGAACAGTTCCAGGTTACTCAGCCTTTCCTCATATTATTCATGATATTGAATTTTAGTTTGGACAGAAATCAAACTTTCACAGAATTAGAAATCAAGATTTTACCCGAAGAACATCTGCAGTAATATTTACCCGAACCCTCAAACTCTTTGCCAAAGCTTTTCAGAATCAGAAGAAAAAAAAAAGCAACCAAGCACTAAACTCCTTTGAAAGGCATTGAGGACAATCCAGCATGAACATGTTCACTCAGCCAATTATGGTCAAATATTAGCAGTGACTTTTGTGATGTGGGTATTACTGATGATTTATAGAGAGACTATTACTGTAGCAGTGAAACATTTACTAGAAACTGGACAGGGGCCACCAATTCATTTCACACATGCTATTGAAGCAGCAAAACGTTCTCTTGTTTCATTACTAATTTGAGCCAAAGATATTCAGTTCCTTTAAATCAATGTTTCTCATTAGTCTGCCTTAGGTTCAAAAAGGCTGCTTACAATCTTTATGACTATTTATACGGCTTTTAAGCACTTAGTTTAGTGTAGTTCATTAAACGAGGGTTAAAGTAATTGAAACATCCTTGTGAAACATACGTAGACCTTTTTCTAAAACTTTTGCTGTTGCTGTACATTCGAATCATTTTGCAACAATGGAGGCAGTTTAATAATGCAAATGGTGTTGCTATTATTAGTGGTTTTCATCAATCTTTCTGATTATTCATGTGGGGAACTGCAAAGCGAAGCCAGCCAGTCCCAAGTATGCTGGGACATGGATGAACATGGTTTGTCCACAGAGGGGCATAAGAAGCAATAGCAACAGAACAACATAAGCATAAAATTGAGCAGAGTCACCTATCATCTTTAACACTAAGACATCATGTAATGCACTATCTATGCTCAACTCTAGACTGTCTTAGCTAACAGATTATAGAATTATTTGCTTCCAAGCTTTCCCATTGGAGATGCCTTGTTAAGTACAAATGAATACACTGGCTCCTTGCAGTCCAGCTTGAAACATTTTCACCCACCTGTGGTGAACATCCTAACTGTGGACATGGATTTAGTCCTCCACTTTTTGTTGCTGTAATTATGTTCACCAAGAAGAATAGTTGTATTAGGTAAGAAGCCAAGGATTATTCTGTGATTCAGTATTTGTGGCATTTGTTGGGTAGAAAAGCCACTACTTAAGTTGCTAATCTGCTTAAAGATTTGAATCTGGATAACCCACATCTCCAGTGAGTACCCTGCACACTGAGCTCTCAGTGGCTGCTACAGCTTACGTTTGAGAGACTGTATGGTTGTGTGAGATGTTTTCTCATCTAAGCCATAAATTTCACCCTGAATCTGAAGAGCTCTTCAGCAAGTGCCCATTGTGACTCCTATGCTAATCAGAAAATTCCTGACAATTACGCAACCTGCATGTTGGAAACTCATGTTTTCTCCAGACTGGATTTGAGTCAGAGGACACTGCTGCTGATGGCTTTCTCTTTCAAATGAGGCTTTCAGAACAAAATTCTCCCTTCCTACCCTGTTTCTGCCATCTCTGTATAAACAAGACACAAGAATATAGGCATCCCAGGTGAATGGCTTGCAATTATGATGATGCAATGTCTGGTGAATAACCCAAACTTCCTGCCACTCAGTTTAACAAGCACACTCTGACCATGTTCCTAATCTCCTTGCTCCTCACACAGAACACTGAGTATGGAACAGCAAAGAGGAATTGGCTCCTATCTACTATTTATTCTCCCTTATAACCCAAACCAGGACATTATGTGCACCCAAAACCAAAGTTTGCAAACAAATAAAAAACAGGCTTGGAAACAATGTATATGTATTTCTCATGAGATAAGACAGTCAAACTTTAATACACAGCATTGGATGTCGCAGATGCAAGCACTAAACTTGCTTTAAAAATATTGTACCTTAGTTTACACTATGATGTTTTGGAAAAAAAGAAATAATCAGATAAACATCAAACCTCCAGTACTAAGTTCAGTCACTGAAAGAATATTTGCAGATCATCTCACTCCAACAGCATGCTTCACATGACTCAGGTAATAAACCCTAAGTTTATGTTTGTGATGTATCAGCCAGCCCCTAAGGACGGTCTCTTGAAATGTATTGTAACTGCACAAATAGATTTTGCTACTTGCTATGACTGCTGAAGAGAAAAGAGGACTACGTAGGTGGGGAGACAGTGAAAAAGAAGTAAAATAAGGCAAGTCCCAGGAAAGAGGAGCTTATGGGATTATGGATTGCTCCCCAGCCTCCCTACAATTAAATTTGTTTTTAACACTACAGCCTCGCTTTCAAATGATTATAACCCAGTCTCATCAAAACCTACAGAATCATAGATTCATAGAATCATAGATGGCATTAGACCAGCTTGCATAGGCTGATGATCTAGCTCCAAGATTAGTACTCTATTTTACTGCAAACCATTTCATCTTCGCAAATAGCTCATCACCATAAGAGTCTCATATGGGCAGAAAGGTTCTCATCTCACAAGCTTCCCATGAACTTTAATTAAATAACTTGTAGCAGGAGTCCAGAGGCACCAGCCTGGTTTTAATTGTGTTTTCATTAAAGCAAGTACTGCTATCGTCCAAACAAACTGTGAGTTCTCCAGTGTGGCCTGAACTGCCTCTGCAAAACCCTTGTGAACTGCAAGTTCCAGCATATGCTATTTGGAACAGAGCACTGTAAAGAAATAAAATGCAATGGCTAGCAATGTAGATGGTCAAATTTTAAAGCTACCTGATTAAAAGCAAACCAAACTGTAGTTCTTTCTTTCTTTTACTTTACTGCCAAGAGAAATAATAATGCTAAGCTACTACTGAGGAAATCATCCTTACACAATAGACAAATGGCACTTGCAAATACATAAACAAGTCTCCTAGCACTGATCAAGTAATACAGATGCAGTACCTTCCTAACAGAAAGGGAAAAAAAAAGGACGATACTTAGCATATCTTCCAAATGAATCCTGGCAAAGAAAGATATAATTTGCACACAAGGTCTAGCCTATGCAGTTTTGGTTTAACATCTGCTGCAAGAGTAGATTTTCCTACAAAGCCCCTACAGTTATTAATATCGAGAAAATAGGATTATTGCCTGAACAGCACGGAGATGAAAAACTGTATCTGCAAGCTCTCTGCTTATTTAGAAAGCACTGAATGCTTTTTTCTCCTGATAACACATTAGAAGAACAACTTTGGGAAAATAAACCTTTTGGACTATATTTCACTTTCTTTCCTCCCCACAGATGACCTGTAATTTTTCCTAAGTGACAAAAATTGCACAAATTCCTGCAACTTCCTACCACATGCTTGGGAAGGATTTTTGAGAGATTAAATTCAAGGATTCCAAATCATAATATTAGAATAATAAAGAATGATTTGGAGGGCTTCCTACCACAGCAAGCTTGTCCTGAAGTACTTAAAATCAGCCATCACTATTACACAAAGAGGTAAGTGTCTCTCAGGTTTTTATTTCAGACCCTAGCTAGAAAACTGGAAAACACTTCAGAGAAAGAGTGGATGAAAATACTGGCCCTGCTGATGGTTGCTAAGCACCAGGCAATGCATTGAGGCCTACAACAAGACAAGTTTCAAGCCGATTTAGATACTGTCCTAATGAACATAAAGTGTCATTAAAAACCCAGGGATGCTTTAAAAAATTTGACCCAAAATGTTCAAAAAAGAAAGTCATTTTCTCTTACCTTATTCTTTAAAAAACACACAGAAAACTCACATGGGTCTACACACTGACAGCTGCAAACACACAGTTGATCATACTCAATTCCCAAATTAAGGAAAATTAAACAATGTTCAAGATTCCTGCTGAGCACAGCCTTAGTGATTCACTTGCAGAGTGCTTGTCACGGGATAGCAATGTGAATCCTACCCAAACCCTATGTTTCATTCCCAAAAGTGTTTATATCTTTACAGCTTTGGCTGTACATCATTACCCAGGATGGTTATCTTGGGCCCCTACCACCTTGTCCTGCCTTGCAGTAGGTTCAGGACCTCTTTGGACAAACCTCTGCTGGTCACAGAACACGTGCAGTAAGTTGTACCTTTCAAAGAGGCACTTCCAGGGGCAATGTGCTTCCTTTGAGTTCATCTAGCAGGAGTCCAGAGCAAGGTGTACCTCTGTGACCATGGTAAAGCATACCAGTGGGCATCAAAGAATCCAGAAGTGATCTGCATTGAAGATCATCTGATTGAGTCTCCCACTCAAAGAAGAGTCCTGAAGTCCAAGCTGATTTCAAGTCTTTAAGAAATTCTATGCTAAAATGGATTCGTTACAGAGCCTGAAAAGTTTGGGGAACTTTTATTTATTTATTTGTTTTTGCAAGCTCAAGTCTTCAATCGCAGCTGTTTTTGTGGAGGCATGAGACTTCCTCACCCATGTCTGCCATTTCTTTTCATGGTTTAGATCTAGAAGCTGACTGGAAATAACATCTAAAATCGGCCAAGATTTTGGATTATAAATGCAATCTTCTCAGTTGTCCATCTGCTTAAAGTGCTTCTGCAAACATAATTTGATCCTAGCACTTTCTTCCCCCGATTCCCCTTAACTATTACTACTGGTACTTAATTAAAAGAGAATTTAAAAATAAGAAAAGCCCAATCACCCTCAAGCCATAAGACTCCAAAAAATCCTGAATCAATTGGGGAGCTGATAAAAATGCAGATACACAGACATGAGCTCCGTTCCAGAAGTTCTGTTCTCTGTTGAGGCCAATTCTAAGTTTCTATATCCAAAACAATGAAGCTTTTAGGTTCCTCTGTATTTCTACAATACTGATAATTCTCCAGTCACCTGCTACTACGACAGAATCCTTATATATTCAGTTACCTCTCATTACATCTTCAGAGCATTTATAGTCTGCGTTTATCTTTTTACCATGTAATGAATTTGTTGTATAAAAACCCGTGCTCCCATCTTGTAAAGACATTTGGAATTTCCATTATTTAAAAGTGGTTTTTTAGGCTCTAAGGAATTCATTCTCTTCCATGGTTTTACTGTGTGAAACTTACCACCTCTATTTTCCTATTCAGTTCACTTTTGGAGCAAAATCATAGAATCGCAGAATCACAGTATGGCTTGGGTTGGGAAATGTATTTAAACAGCTACATCCAGGATGACTTCGTGCCTTAAAATTTTTCTTTCTTTTTCGTCTAACTTTCAACCTCATTTTTAACCATTTTCCTTCAAGTCTCACAAAATGAAAACATGTAAATTGCTATATAAACACTCCATTAATAAAGTAAACTTCCATTACTTAGTAGTGGAACTACTCTTAGCTCTCTATAAAGGGGCCATGTATGAATTTTTGCCATTGTGAACTAGTAAAAATTACCATCATTTTAGGAAATGCTTATCCTGCTGTCTCCAGCTTTTCAACTGGTTCAATTAGGTTGTGATCCACATAGCAGCATTATTAGCACAGGGAAAAGAAACAGGTAATGGGGCACTTTAGAGCAGTAGCTGAGGGGAGGAATCCCTTGAGAACTGCTCACTTGGTTGGAGGACAAATGAATCTTGTTCAGTGATGCCCAAAGTTGAGAGGAACAGAGTTTGACTTCAAAGGCAAACACAGTGACAGGTAAATACAGCAAAAACCTCCATTCACCCCACCCAGCTATGGCTGCAGCAAGTTGTCTGCTCCACCGTTTTGTACGACTGCAGATAGTTGTCCCCAGGGCTCAGGCAGAAGCACGCAAAGCATCTGCCAGTGATTCAGCAGCCACATGTCACTGTGCAGTACACTAGCATGACTCCCAGGGCAGGTGAATTTGTCTTCATGACAACTGAAACGGGATGGCCAAGGGAACGGCATAGTTTGCTATCATTTGGTATGTTCTCTGATGTCTTCTTTGCCTCCACCAGTTCCAGCGAAGGTTCCCAGTCCTCTCCTTTCTTTATGTGCTCCAATAAGCTAAGTATTTATTACGTTGTTATTCATACATACAAAGAACTGTTTCCTTAAAATGTATCCCCATGTGTCATTCAGTGATTTAATATTGAGTTAATCATAGTATTCCCTTGATGCTTTCATAGTAGGTTTTAATGTATTATCATACAGGTCTTTTCATTATTTAGATTCTGGCACAATGTGCTACAATTCTGCTATTACCTGTATTCACTGATATTTGTAACCAAAGCCAAGAATTTGAAAAGCGACTGCTAGGAGTTAGGATTTTATGTCTATATTTAGGCATCTAAAGCAGCTATTTGATTTTCAGAAGCGCTGAGCGTACAGCTGCTACTTTAACTTTCAGGATAAAGAATAAAGGGCACTGCAATTCAGATGCGCATTTTTCTTGCTAAAAGAAAGTGTGTTTTTCAAACTTCATCCCCTCTTATTTTCATGACGCAGCTAGAAAATTTGACAGGTAAAGCAGTCTGGCTGAATAAATAAAAGCTTTTATAGCAATACTGGAATTCATTGCTACAAGAAATGAGTGTGTTCAGAACTTCAGCGAGTTTTAAAAGGAATGCACATAAATAAAATGTATTGCAGAGTCTCAGCCAAACAGTATGAATATTTTCCTTCTCAGATAGGATTACACATTATAATGGATTTTCCTCTTCCACTCATCTAGTCAGATACCACTGCAGTTCTCCACCAAAGGAAGGACACCAAACATGAAAGCCAATATGAATTTCTTGTTATTACAGTTATGGAAATTGCAATGTTGTCATGAAGCACCCTAAAGCACTACTCTGCCCATTTTTTAAATCTACATTTCCATTCTGAAGTTCACAAATCCCTCTTAGATTGCATCATATATGGACATAAACAAAAACAGCTGTATTCTTCCTTTTTGGACTAAACACCAATGTATATTCAAGAGTTTACCAAGAATGCAGATATTGATACTCCAGACCAAAGGCCACAATATTCACACTACTGAATTTCAAGCACAATCACAACATGAAAGCTCCACCGCCAGTATGAATTTGGAGAAGAAATCAAAGTGATAATAAATTCCTATGTAGTATCCAATACAGTAAGCATGAATCTAGTCCAATAATCGGTTAGACACCGATTTCTGAATCACCAAATCCCCATTCAGTATGCTAACAGTAGAAACCTGTAAACATGGGAAGAATAGGACAACTTCACTGATTCCCACAGGCAACCCTCATATGTCAAAGCATGTGGCATAATTAATCTCTGATAGTCATTATTTTATTGCATTGAAGCCCAGCCACCACACTGTTTAATCAGTAAATCCTACAATTTAACTAACAACTAGCCCTGCAGAGAAGGACCTGGGGGACCTGATGGATGAAAATCTTAACATGAGCCAGCAATGTGCTCTTGCAGCTTTGAAAGCAAATGGTATCCTGAACTCCATCAGAAGACAGGTGGCCAGCAGGGACAGGGAGGTGATTGTCCCTCTCTACTCTGCTCTTGTGAGGCCCCATCTGGAGAACTGTGTCCAGGTCTGGAGCCCCCAGTACAAGAAAGACAGAAAGCTGTTGGAGAGGGTCCAGAGGAGAGCCACAAAGATCATCAGGGGACTGGAGCATCTCCCCTACAAAGACAGGCTGAGGGAGCTGGGCTCGTTCAGCCTGGAGAAAAGAAGGCTGCAGGGTGACCTCACTGCAGCCTTTCAGTACCTGAAGGGAGCCTACAAACAGGAGGGGAATCAACTCTTTGAAAGGGTAGATAACAGCAGGACAAGGGGAAATGGTTTGAAGTTGAGGGAGGGAAGATTTAGGTTGGATGTCAGGGGGAAGTTCTTTACAGAGAGAGTGGTGAGGTGCTGGAACAGGCTGCCCAGAGAGGTTATGGATGCCCCGTCCTGGAGGTGTTCAAGGCCAGGTTGGATGGGGCCCTGGGCAGCCTGGTCTGGTATCAAACGGGGAGGTTGGTGGCTCTGCCTGTGGCAGGGGGGTTGGAGATTCCTGATCCTTGAGGTCCCTTCCAGTCCTGGCCATTCTGTCATTCTGTAACAACTTCATAAGGATTTCACAGATTTTTCCAAGCTGTTCTATGCAAAGAGAATAAAAATACTTGCATTGCTAGCAAACAAGTTTTCTCTTCATACGATAGTGTAATATGAAGTCTATGGAAAACAAGATGAAGGCAAACAATGCCCCAGGTGTTCTTCCTTATCCTGGCACAAACTAGAAGTTGCCCCTAGTCAATCAGCTAATTTAACTAACATAGCTGAAATAGTGTCAAGCCTGTCAAATAGTCAGACATGCTCAGACATCATCTCTGCCAGCTGTGTAGCTCTTCCAAGTGACTTGCCATGCATGAAGAAAAGATGGACAAGTTTTCTGTGTTAATCCACTACTGTGTGGGAACAAAGTCTTCAGGACTTCCTACAATGACTGAAGCTGAATTAATATATTTTTAAATTTGATTTGAATAACTTTGCATCTAGCAGAAAGCTTCTCGTTCTGATCCTACACCAATATTTTATACCACATACGTGTGTAACAACAAATCTCACTATGTATGAGACTTCAAGGATTTTTCTTTCAGGAATAGGATGCAGAATTTAGATGTATGTGCATATCCCATTAAGAAATGGGATCCATTTGCATATCCCAGCTTAAGAAATAAAGGGAGGAAAAGGCAGAACTGTGAGGGCCACATAAGAATGTGGCCCACTTCTATGACTTTATTTGAACTTGCCAGTTGTAAAGCATTTTTTCTTAATGTCAGGCATGTTCACCAGGTTTGAACAAAGTTATCATAACCTGTAGTTCACTAGGAACTGTGTTTCTTCTGATCTGAAATTGTTCTTTATCTATAAAATATCTGAAGGTAATGAGGAACTGCTGTCTTTTTGCCTGTTGCTTCTTTTCCATACGGACCACTTTCCTTACTCATTCATTTTAATTCCAGCATGACAAAATTGGTAACTCCTGAGAAATCTAAAAAAAAAAACCAACAAACCATAACCATTTGGCCACAGTCTGAAAACAGTCATTCACAAATTAATCCCCAACTACAGTTATATTCACGATTCTTGGAGCTTTATCAGTTCAAGTTATGACTCCCTTCTCCTTTTTTTTGTAACTTTCCACAGCTAAACAAGGTGAAAATGCTATGGTGAAAATGCTGTGCAAATTCACATTCTTAAATACAGAAATTTGGTGCGATAAATACCACTTGCTTTGAGTCAGCTCTTGGTATGTATATGCACTCACTCAGATCTCAGCTTGTGATGATATAAACAAGGTCTGTACACATTCAGGACAAGGAACGGAGCATTTGGAGGAAACTATTTGAGCTAGACAGGCTCGCTTCTTCCAAGCGAGGAACAGGGGTCAACTTTCATTCTTAGTAGTGTCCAGCACAGCAGGATCTGGTCTACTTCTAAAGCTCCCAACAGCCTGAATTCATTAAATAATGCTACTGCAAGGCAATGACGCAGATGGGACAGATCAATCTGACAACTACTCTGTGCTGCTAATACAAATGTTGAGTGCCACTCAATTGCCATTGCATTATGTGGCTGCATTGCTTGAGATAGCAAAACTGAAAAGACAGCTTCACCCAAGTCTCTGCTAAAGATATTTTCACAAAGATGCACGGAATGCTTCTAGAATCAGTCCCAGCCTACTGAAATTTAGCCTGCTCCTCCAGATCTGAAACCCATGTCAGAATTGAGTGGCTGCTCTTCTGCTTCTTCTCAAACAGAAATGACCACAAACTCTGATCCTTCTTAGCTTTCACAAAGGCACATGCAGACATGATGTCTTGAACAGCAAGCATGATCAGAACTGGTATCCTGGCAGCTGAACTAAAAATCTGGGTATCAGTAATGGGGAGGATATAGCCTTTCTGAGAGCATCAATATCATTTAAAAACAAGAGACTCGTTGGTGTGAGTGGCGTGAGAGTGGTAACAATTCAAAAAGCAGTATTTATACACCTTGCACTATTTGACATACTTCCATGTTTTTTAAAAAATAGTTCAGATGAATATTGTCAAATGCTGCTTCATTAAGTTTTCCAAGATTCTTTCAGAAAAAAAAGAAAAAACAAAAAAACAAAAATTCACAGAATTTACACTGTTAGTGATTCTTTCTCTAAGGTACAATTTAGAGAGAAGCAGCAGCTCTATTGCAGTTTTAAACTTGTCTTTAAAAAATAAGTTAGCACTGCCTATACTCAGAGCCTTCTCACATAAGTATTATTCACTTAATTGTGTTTTTGCAGAATTTATTTGTGCTGGTTGAATTCGGAATATCAGTTTGAATCGCTTAGCAGAAAGTTTTTCTCAAGTATTTTTATAACTATTTTGTAACTCATTTGTTCTAAGCACTACTGAAGTCTTCTAAAACGTTTATAATTAGTGTTCCTATTAGGACTGAACTGCTTTTTTCAAATCACTATATTAAATATTATTAAGATGACAAAAGCGTTGTCATGATACGTACACTCAGTCTACAAGTGCGGAATTCTGTAACAACTCACAGATGACCCTTCTCTGGTCTGGTGGTTGGCGACCCTGCACATACAAGGGGGATTGAAACTAGATGATCTTTAAGGTCCTTTTCAACCCAGGCCATTCCATGATTCTCTTGATATTGTTAAAATTGTTCTCATGCAGAAATAACAGTTGAAAAGGTGTTGATGTCTGCCTTAAACCCAGGAATCCAACCCAAATGCTGAAAGTGGAAGCATACATTGTAAAACAATTAGCATACCACTCATTTTCTTATGTTCAATGACTTCTGTTTTTCTATCTTGTAACAGTTTTTCAGCTTTATACATAGGAAAGTTGTAAAAAATGTGAATGAAATAACAAAAAGGATCTGGTCACATTTTTGGGTCGTTAAAAAAAAACAAAACAACTTCATCAAAATATCAACACATATAGGAACTACACCTACACTACAGTTCAGGATTTGGGTCTGCTAGAGCCATTGTAGGATCACCTTTTATCCTGGGTTCTTACCTACATTTATGTCCTGTTTGGAATCTGAACCTAACACAAGTTCAAAGGAGTTAAGATCCAGAAAGAGGTTCATACTACTCACCCTCCACACCTGCTGATATAGAGAAAAGAGTGACAAATTAGATATCAAGTAGATCCAACTACAGATTATGTTAAAAACAGCAATTTTGCTTCACCTGACTGGGAATTCAGAATTGCAACTCTAAGTTTTGTTGCATTGCTTTAACGCCCTCAGGAGATGAGTAGCAACCAGTATCAGTCTATAAAAGAAACCTTATCAACAAACTTAAATTTAACAGCAGATGTCAATAAAACTCTGGGAAAAACAAAACAAAACAAAACAAAACAATCACAAAACAGAAGGATGTGTATAAAGTGGAGGATCTCAATTTGAAATGCATCTGGCTGATATATTAGTGTGCTTGAAAGACAAAGCAGAACTAACAAAAAAAAACCTTTTAGCTTCTTTTTATTGGCTTTCAGAGTAATTTTGCTGAATTGTCTTCCTAGAGAATATGAGAAATGCCAAAAACAATGCAAAACACAGCGGTATATTTCCCAGCATGAAGAGTCAGCATTCAGACCTTCAATTCAGACAACAGCAGGGACTGACCTACATGTCTCAGAGCTCATCTTAGGCTAGTAGTTGAGCCAAAAGAAAATCACTTTCATTATTAATACACAGTGAATGCAGATACCTCAAAATTCTCAGGCTGGTTATTACATACCCTGATTTGAGTGGGATACAGCATCTCCTTTGTACAATTGGTAAACTGATTCTTGCACCTGTGTTGCCTAACTTACTTGCAGGTACCACTAACCACCCTTTTGAAAAGAACAGAAAAAATCTTTTAAATAAATTTAAAAAGATTTAGAAAAAAGTTAGAAAAGAAAGCAATTTTTTCATCCATTAGAAATGCAGCACCGTTCTGAAACTTGAAGGTGCTGAAGCATCAGCAGTTGAACAGCACAGTCCTAAGCTACTTTGGAAAATGTCAGACTGGTGCTGTGCTTCTTTTTCATAGAAAGGCTAAGAGGGAGCAGCAGATACCTTGCTAAAATGCATAGAAAACCCCTATGCAATTACAGCTGGCATTTGTTGATAGTGTGTCGAAGTAATAAGCATAGCTTTTTCCTGTAAGCTGTCTTCTAAGAAAGTTTTCCAGTTAAGAACTTTATTGGAAAGACTGTGAGGATTCTTTTCAGGTGAGGTATCTGAGGCCTTTCAGAGATCCATTTTGCTGATATCTGGGACACTTATATCTGGACTCAAATTTGCAAGGGAATTGATGAAAATAGGGATGATATCTAGACCATGCTGTTAGGTTTATTTTCCTTGGAGAGAGGCTGAAATGTCTTGGGCCCTGCCATCTCCTTTATAGTCCTTGTATGTGACTCTCCACTGAAAACTCCTTGAAATAAAGCTACTGAAGGACACTGTGAATAGAAGTGTCACAAGTCTGATGCCAAGTTGTCAGCTTCTTTGTGACACTACACCACCAAGATTCTACTGCAGGATTCATGGCGTCATTTCAGATTTCCGAGTTCTCTTGCTTAACTGTAGTGTAGAAACAAAACTAGATTTCAAAAGATGTTCTGAATAGAGGGTTATATCACCAATAAAACAACATCATGATATTATTTACTTCTTTCCTCCTCAGTTTCTAGCTGACATTACCATTCCAGCTTAGTATCACTCTTCTAACCCTCTGTATCACTCTGAGATGAAAAAAATTGCTGAATACTTTTACAATGACTGGAATGTCAGCAATGCGGACTTTATGACAGGAAGACTTTTGGGGGGCACTTCCAACTCAAAGGCTTTGGACAATCCAGCTTCTTGAAAGATTCAGAAAAGCATAGAATTTAGTTTTGCCAGTAGCAGTGTCACCTTAAATATGTCTGTACACCTTTATTTCACAGAAGGAATCACTGGTGCTTTGGTTTATAAGCCGCAGCTGTAATGACCAGCTTAAATAACACACCTGAAGGGGGACTAAAGCAATGTTCTTGGAAGGAGTTCCACTGTGAGAAAAAGGTTCTCCATGAATAGTTCTCCCAGCCACATTCCCCAGTTCATACAGGTCCAAGTACAATCTGTATGAAGCCAAAGCTTGTCACTAGAAAATGAGCCACTTGATATATAATGTATTTTTAAACATCTGACTGCATTTGACTTTTCTTACATTACCATTTCAAAGTGAACTGACAGCCTTGAATCTCCCTCCATTTGTAAGTTCAATTACTGTAACTAGTCACAAATCTTCAGCTTCACGTATAGTTGTTTTTTGTTAAACCAAGTTCACTAAAATGCCAAGACAACTGACCTTAGAGAACAGTTTCAGCATTACAAGTCCCAGCTACTCATAATAATTCATTGATCACTTTTCTTTCCTTCCTCCCCAAACCAGCCAATGATTAACCATGAAACCATAAAACAGCAACAAGAAAATACCTTGGCTTCTTCCAGATTCTAAATTGTCAAGTTCTGAATTTCAGGCTTTTTCTTTCCCACGCCTGAACAAGGCTTCATCTAACCCACTAGAATGCCTCCAAGAGTGACCATAATCAAATGCCAAAGGAAGACTGGTTACAGGAGAGGCATGTACTTTTGTCATGCACTCTCCCAGTCTTTAATTATTTTCAGCTTAGGGGATTTCCTGAGTCTGATGCAGTTTATCAACTTATTAACCCCCAACGGAACTCTCTTCCAAGTTCTTTTTCCCTTCTCCCCTTGAGTTCATGTAAACTTTCTGTATTTTTATACAAGAGTCATACTTTACACTAAACCTCTTGATTGTTCATGAAGTAAATGTCAGAGGGGAATGGTATGAAGAATGAGTCATTTCTCTGTCCTGACTCAACTTTTGTATGGGAATGCTTTCCTGTGAGGTTATAGGGAATAGGAGGTAACTGTTTCTCCTTGCACAAGTCAGGCAGATCCCAAGAGCAAAACTTAATTTTAACAAGCTAGCAAAACAAAAAGCTTTCTTGAATTCTTAGAAGTGTGTTGGTCAATTTCCATCTTTAAAATGTATGGACTTTTCTATGATTCACTGAAAAAAGTAGGATAAAAATGAACTTTTGTTCACTGAAAAAAAAAAAACATCACTGAGGAGCAATAAAAATTCTACCAAGAACTGAAGTCTACTTTTCAGTATCATAGTCTAAGCTTATTTGACATAAATAATGTCTGTGTTCACAGGATCAGTCTTAGCATGAAAAAATTAATGTAAGGGGTTATCAGAACCATCATATCTGCTTCATATAGCACACTCTATACAAGCTCAGATGAAGTTAGAATGCATGTTTTTTCAGAAAAAAAAAAAAAAAAAAAGAGTGAGACAATGAAAAGATTTTAACTTTCAAGCAAATAACATCCTTGTAAGGAGACAGTGCTTTGGCTTTCCTCCTTTCTCCCTCTCCCCATTCTAGTGCTCCATGATGGAAGCAAAGACAAGTATTAATCACTATATGACATGAATGCAAAATTGTCCCTAAGAGTCTGGCATCATGCCCAGGTTTTTACTCACTCCATGACAAATGCTGTTCGCTTCAGCTAGAATTTATCCAGCCTCATCAATAAATACCTTGAGCTTCATTTGGTCATTTGATGGACATGATGAGACTAGATTCCAAAACATTCAGGACTGTGTACAGAATTTCACTATTCTAAAAAATGTGGCAAATATCCCTAAGCAGGAACAATTTTTATTATTTTTTTTTCCTGACATTGAACGCCTGAATAATCCTTGCTGGCCAGTCATAACAAGAGGGTTTTCTAAAACGTGTTGTTTTGTTTTACTTTCCCCCTGTACATTACTCTGTTAGCCATTTTCCCCTTCGTGGTTTGTTTTACAATCACCGCTTTTCTCACCCATGCATGATAAGGGAAATATTCTCATCTGCCTCTTAGGAAGCCAGATCTGGTTTTCACAGAATCACAGAATGGCCAGGGTTGGAAGGGACCTCAAGGATCATGAATCTCCAACCCCCCAGCCACAGGCAGGGCCACCAACCTCCACATTTCATACCAGACCAGGCTGCCCAGGGCCCCATCCAACCTGGCCTTGAACACCTCCAGGGACGGGGCATCCACAGCCTCTCTGGGCAGCCTGTTCCAGCACCTCACCACTCTCTCTGTAAAGAACTTCCCCCTGACATCTGACCTAAATCTTCCCTCCCTCGACTTCAAACTATTTCCCCTTGTCCTGCTGTTATCAACCCTTTCAAAGAGTTGATTCTCCTCCTGTTTGTAGGCTCCCTTCAGGTATTGAAAGGCTGCAATGAGGTCACCCTGCAGCCTTCTCTTCTCCAGGCTGAACTCAGCCTGTCTTTGTAGGGGAGATGCTCCAGTCCCCTGATGATCTTTGTGGCTCTCCTCTGGACCCTCTCCAACAGCTCCTTGTCTTTCTTGTACTGGGGGCTCCAGACCTGGACACAGTTCTCCAGATGGGGCCTCACATTTCTTGCTTTTCCATCCCAGACCAGATGATCTAAAATAACAGTTTTTTAGTATGGCAAGCGAGTACAACACACTCAGTGCCACCGTCAGTCTCTCCTGCTCTTGAGTCCAGTTAAAATGTTTCTACTGATAACAGAACAGAATAGATACAGAATTCCTTCTGTACAATGTGGGGCTCCAGCAGGTAAGACAGAAGATGTAGATAAGTGCCAGGTGCAGGCAAAGAAACAGCAAAATAAACACATTTTTGCAAGCTGTTTAAATGAGACTCACCAACTGCTATCAGTTTGAATGCTTCTGCTATTGCTAAAGCAGCAAAATCTTAAAAGTATGTATCAGAGGACTGGGAACTACTGAACAGTGTATGTTTCAACACAGTCAGAAACAAAGGCATATATCTGGGACCAAAGAAAGTAGGCCAAACTCACCGAACTGTCATGGAATATTGCATAGCAACAGTTCTTCACCATGACAAGTGTGCCCTCCCAGTCATGAACAAGGTCTTGCTGACCACAACCATATGGGCCAAGTTTCTGGATAAGATGGCTCGTAAGATTCCAGGATGTCAAAGAAAAAACAGTGAACCAGAACAGAATTATCAGCTTTCTATGACAAGCTAGAGAGAGCATTGGTGAGAACATGATCTAACGTCTCTCCCTCAAAAATAGAATACTCATCAGGTGATTCAGATGAGTATCTTCATGAGGGTTAAGAAAAAAACAAAAAAAGCAAAACCAACAAAACACCACACAAGAAGTATCAGCAGAAAATAGTGAAAATGTAGAAAAGGTTATATCCCTTATAAAGATAATCAAGGTATGACTCAAGCATAATGTCAGAATGTTCATGGAGTGAGGAAAGATGTTTTCATTCTTGATGCAAATTTATAGTAGTAGAAGGACAGTGTATGAAGAGAGTAAAAAATTCTCCTTTCATATTACATTATTCCTTAACAGTTTTAAACTAGAACTGAGATTGTCTTTACAAATATCTTTCCTTCAAAGATGAATTACTGAAGATAACGCCTGAAATTACACTATCAGTAGAAAGCAAGACTAAAGCTGATCACCATCTCCCACCTATCGTCCATTCCGTGGAGTTTGGCTCCAAATTTGAGTTTGCACTCACCTCTGGATCCTGCAGTGGTTGAGATCATTTGGTCTCTCCAAACTCCCATGGGGTCGGACATACTTTCAAGAGGCCATAGGCCACTTTATTTTAAGCAGTTCAATGAAAGAGGAATCATTTTCAGCTCCCTATAGATTTTCATGCTTTCAAAAGGCCAAAGGCTCTGCCAAGCCCAGTTTCCCTACTGAGCTGGAATGGTAAAGGCACATCAGTTTCTGTAGCCAGAGGCACACAGAGCACAATGTGGATATCACTGGAGTTAGCTGCATTCAGCCCTCTGCTCCTGTGACTATATGCATATACGTAGATGCATCGATTAGCAGCAATTTTCAACACATTCCTAACCAAAGCTTAGAACAGTCACCCATGAGACAGCAGTGAAAGGCCTTACCTGCTCTGCCATTACATCTAAAGCTGAACAGCCTCCCCTCCTGCCAGGCTGTCAGGCAGACCTGCCACCCATCCCAGGAGACAGAAGGGAAGGTGCAAGGAAGAGGAAGAGGCAGAGGCACCCCTCCTACACACACAGCTGCTGCTGTGTCTGCACACAGCAACGAGGAGAAGCCTCGAGACTAGCCTGCTACCCGGAGCGTCTGTGTCAGTGTGAGCATGTACTTTTGTTAGAGATGGGGAATGACAGGAACAAGGCGTATCTCTTACACAGCCTCTCTGTGATGGGTATTGTTATCAACTCAGAAGCATCCATCGCTCAAGCCTAAAGGCAGATCTCTGAAGTGGGATGCAGCACTCCCAAAACTGGCAGAACCATGCTCTTCCAACTTCTACTTCAATGTAGTATCTCAACAAAGGCTTTTTTCAAGACATGCTGTAGAGCTAATGATTCAAAAATCCATCTTTGTAAATTATTATTCTTTGAAGAAAAAAAAAAATGTTTAAGTTGTTATATTTTATCATCTGATGAAACTTTTCTTTGAATTCTATTCATAGAGCCATAGAATGAATCATATAATGGCGTGGATTGGAAAGGACATCAAGGATCATCAAGTTCCAACTCTCCTGCCATTGGCAGGGTTGTCAGCTGCTAGATCAACTACTAGATCAGATTGCCCAGTACCCCACCCACCCTGGCCCTAAATACCTCCAGGAATGGGTTACACACAACCTCTCTGGTCAACCTGTTCCAGCATCTCACCATTCGCTCCATAAAGAACTTCCCTCCGTTAGTTTAAAACTATTCCCCCTTGTCCTACCACTATCTACCTGCGTAAGAAGTTGATTTCCCTCATGTTAATAAACTCTCTTTAAATACTGGAAGCCCACAATGTGGTCTCTTTGCAGCCTCCTCTTTTTTCCAGGCTGAACAAGCCCAGTTCCTTCAGCCTATCCTCATAGGAGAGGTGCTCCAGCTCCACACCCTTCATGTGCTGGGAATCCCAGACTTGGACACAGTACTCCAGCTGGGGCCTCACGAGGGCAGAACAGAGGAGGACAAACACCTCCCTCACCCTGCTGGCCACCTGTCTTCTGATTGGAGACCAGGATACCGTTGGCCTTCCAGGCTGCAAGCACAATAGAACAACATCAGCAGACACATGGGCTAGGAACCATGTTTGTTCAGGTTTGGATAGTGGAGGGATGGAAACGATCCATAAAAGACACCAACTGTGTTAAACACACGCTTTTCAGTTAGTGCCATGGCCCAACAATATCACTTGCCCACTATGGAAAATGGAAAATGACTTCAGTAAATGAGATGAACAGAAGAGGAAAGCACACAGTAGGAGCTTGAATACAAACTGTGAAATCTCTTCCTTTGAAAGAAGGATAAATATCTTTGTGGTATCCTTTTACATTATTTTAATATAAAACTAAAAGCAAACATTTCCAAAAGGAGCTGTCAGCCACAACTGAATTTATTTCAAGAGATATTTATCAGAACTCTTTCTATAGTTGTATCAACACTTTCTTCTCTCAAATAGTGCATTACATTTTCTGTAGACTAGCTCCTGCTTTTAAAACCCTTAAATTTCATATCTCTCATACCTGGATGCATCCTCTGTAAGACAACTGCTATCAACATGCTCAGAACTTTGCAGGACTAAACACTGTAGGAGTTACAAATATTTTTAAGCCATATTCTCCCTTCTTTTTCATTCACTCCGTAATGCTTCCATATGGAAAAATCGTCTGAATGACTCAAACACTTCGTCATATCTCATTGCCTCTGGAAGGCTAAAATGTTCAACTTTGCTTCATCTGGTTCTTCTTTTTTCCCTATGGGCCATCAAATACATACAACAGTCTGATGCTTCAAACTGAAAACAAAACAGCAGCAGTACTGGTTTTATCATAGGAATAATAGAACATTGAGACAAAATAAATCTGATATTAATATTCATACCTTAGGTTTTTTCATATCTGAGAAAGATAGAGACTGAGACTGGGATGTAACTCTGTAAGAGTTGTACAAAATGTGTTAGGTGTTTACTTTGAGTAAACAAAAGGTACCACTGAAGCTCAGACTTCTATAAACAACAATATATTTAATCCAAGATGAAACTATCACACTCCTGAGAATGATAAAAGTTGTATTATTGTCAAATGTAGAATACAGTGAAAAACATTAAATAAGAAAAGAGCTATAAATATGTCAGTGACTTGATTCACAGCTAAGAAAACTGATTTCAGGTTGGATAAGTGAATAATAAATCACAGTTAATTATTTATAAAACTTATTATACAAGTTAGTTATTTTAAAGGAGATGCATCAGCTTCTTGCTGATAGAGTCACCAAGACTGGAAAACATCTCCAAGATCACCTAGTCCAACAGCCCGCTTACCACTAATATTTCCCTACTACTTTATTACATCTAAATGTTTTTTACCTCTTCCAGGGACGGTGACTCCATCACCTTCCTGGGCAGCCTATTCCAGCACCTCATCACTTGTTGGGGGAAGAAAATTTTCCCCAGTATCTGCACAGCAGGTGCACATTCAGCCCAGGATATCTATATCCACGTGCCAACTGTTACCACCTGTTCTCCTTACTTGGACGTAGAGTGCTGGCTTTTACAGAAAACATCAAGTGACAGATAGAGAACTGCCCAGTTTCTGCAGTTGCAGATGATTACTCAGTATTTGCATAAGCAGATGCTTAGTTAGCTTCTAGGGCTCAGGAGGCGCCTGAGGTATTTGATAGGAAGCTAAAAACCTGTTTTCTTTCATTTTGTTGCAAGGTCACTAGTGACTTTGAAGAGCAAAGGCAGCTGAATTTCTTGTTCTACAGAAAAATTATCCTTAATAGTTAAATGCCTCAATATATCTGTCAGTACAGTGCTAAAAATTGTATGTATTTGAGATCTTAGTTTGCCATTGTTGTGATTCAGTGTTAACAGCTAAAGGAGGTGAATAGGTGCTGTTCATTCTCTATTCTTTTTATTTTATCTTGCAGTCTTTCATCTCACCCAGCTATTCCTGAAGGGCATTAGTGTGTCTTTTATTCAGATACAGACATTATCTTGATGACTGTAATGAGCAGAACCTTTCTGTTTGTTTGTTTAAATACAAGTTCAGATTGTGAAACAATTATGCAAATAGATCTTAATATTTTTGTGCTTTATAATCTCATTTAAACAGGGATTTTTGTTTTAAAGTTACTGCAACAAACACCAAGGCCATGCAAGGATAACACTTTTACAAGTGGCCGTCTGTGAATAAAAATCATAATAAAATAACCTGTAAGTTCCACTTCTGTGTGAGAGTATGTAGTAAAAACAATATATTTATAAATATGCATTAAAAAAAAAACATTCATCAAGCTTCAGATCAAGGAGTAACAGTAATACATTTGCCTAATCTGTTACTAACTAGAAAGTACACTTCAACATGCCAGATGAGGATAATCATATGCAAAAATGATTGTGTCAGTTTCTAATGTAAGCTACAGACATTTTTACAAGCAGTGCACGAGAGCAAGCCAGCATAAAAGGAAGAAATGCAAGACCCCAACCTCTCCATCAGTGTAAGTTTATCAGAATGGCCTGAAAAACAGTTGCACAGTAGCCAATACAGCCAGCTGGGGAACCATGTACATGCCACTTTTAGAAAGATTATATTACGGGAGTCAGCATCTGCTTCTGCCATTGCCAAATTTAGTTCATGTGGCTAAAATTGTTGCCACCCCTGTCACAGAGATGAAAAAACAATGGTTAGAAGTGCTATTAGCACCCCAAGTCGGTAACAGTTCCCAAGGAGCAAGTTTGCTCCTTGTGTCAAGGGATTCTGCAAGAGATCCCAAGATCTGTGGCAGGGCATTGGAACTTGATGACCCTTGGGGTCCCTTCCAACCCAAGCCATCCTATGATTCTACGATCTGCATGGATAAAACCAATGTGAGGATCAAGACCACAGTTTATGTCATTCATGGATAAGAGTTTACAGGTATAGATGAAGTAGTTCAGCCAAGCAAATCAAGATGGCCCAGCCCCCTTAGCCTATGTTTAGGTGCCACACTAGTCACTAAAGATGTCTTATGGAGAATCTGCTGTGTCAGCTTCCCCAGCATCTGCCAGAAATGCAACTGAAGAGATGTTAATTAACATTTTCCTGCTGCTTACTGGAAGTCTTTCCCTAACTGGTGAATGCTCAGCATTAAATTCTTAACAGAAAAATAGCATTAATAAGTACAGGCTCTTCATGGTTAGAATAATGAGCAGAAAATGATTTGTTCCATTGGTTGTAAACAAACTCATTTCTAAAACTGTCCAGCAGTTCTCAATGGAGAAATTCAAGGATGGTCTTAGCTTGCTTTGAACTACCAGCTGTCCATCATTCAGCCAGAGGAACTGAAGAGCTGCTATGACATTTGAACCCTCTGATTTTAGGAGTTAGAAGACAGAGGAAAAAATAGGAATTGTTCCTAAGAGGAAGAGTCAGTCAAAACTTTGACAGACATACAAAACATTTTCTTCCCTTCTGGCACTTCTGCCCCTTGGCAAGCAGCACATCCATTCTTTTCTTTCTAAGGCAATTATTAAAAGTTCTTGGGCTTTTTTTCTAGTTTACACATATTCAAAGAGTATCACTTTTAAATTCAATGATTTCATAGACGTCAGCTAAGTCTGAGGTTCCAAATGTTTGTGAATTATATACAATAAATTAGTGGATAGATTTAATTATGCAAACTCCGGTGAGGTCAATGGTACGTTTGCTTGAATAAGAAAAAAACTGTAGTATACTACAAATGATACATGAAGGAATCTAAAGATCCTACACAAAACTACTGAATTTCTAGGCAGAGATGCTTGTTCCCAATATCATTAACAGGATACTGATGAATTCATAAAAATCAGTCTAACCACCCATGGGCTTACAAAGGGATAACGATACTTCCACCAAAAAGACAACGCAAGTAGTACCTGCCATTTAGGGAACGTCCACTGTTTTTAGAAGATTGTTACTTTTGTAAGGACAGGAATTAAAGTACAGTGAAAACAACAACACTTAAAAAGTCTCTTATTTGGCCTGCTTCCACATTTTCCCTATCGTTCCTGAACAGCACAACAAAAACAGCATCCCACAGCGAACATGAGGTTGATAAGAAGGAATAACTATCACTTAAAAAAATTTTTGAATACATACTTGGTAAGTCAGAGGTTTAGAAAGCTTTCACAAAGAAATCATAGAAATAAATGAAAAATAGTAACCAGGGCTGTCTAAAGAAATGGGATAAATCACTGTTTGGACTAAACTGATAAACTTGTCATCAATCAGAACCAAAGTTTACCATTACAATTTTGAAATACATTACCTCAGTACATACAACCTTCCTCAAGCAAATATTTTGATGGGTTTGGACTAGTTTGCATAACAGAACTCTTCCTTCACAGCTACTCTTCCAGATTCCTACTGTAAGTGAATTGGAGTATCTATTTCTAACAATCTTGTCATTGTCTATACAAAGGTCCCTCCTCTGCAGTAACTCTAAATGAGGACAGTCCTCTTTGGATAGTCAGATTTTGCCTCAAAGCATATATTTCTCTTTTATATCCTATCCAAAACCTTTTTGCCTAGGTCTGTGTTTCTTAATCCTTCTCCTTACTACCTCATGTGCTGCATAACACGAATGGACTTTATAGCACTACAACATTATATATAATTTATTATTTATTTCTGAAAGCCTATTATGACACTTTTCAATATCTCATGATTCAGTGAGGCACTTTTATATCTTAATATGAAAGACAGTAATAGAGCTGATCTCCAGCACTACTTCTGTAAAGGCTATCCAACATCTAAAATTATTAAGATACTGTTTTCAGCTGCTTTTAATTGTGTTAGACTCAGCAGTTAATACAATAGCTTTCCAGTCTGATTTCTGCCTCTGGCTGAATATTTGTGCAATATTTCAGCCAAAATAGTTGAACAATATCCATTGTTTTTATCCAGTCAAAAAACCCTCAACACCTATTTTCTTCAGTGACAGTATACTTTGCAATAATGTCATATGAACAGGCAAATTAGCAGTCTTTGTGTCAAGGCTGCATCTTTTGTGTTGTCTTCCCACTTAAGTTTAGCCAGATGGGCTCTAAAAGCTCCAGCTGCACAGGCTTTGCAGAGACTTGCTAAAACTTAACACCCAAATTGTCAGTACAAACATTAATCTGGCATCTTAAGGCTTCTGCAGACCAGAATGCATGTGCCATTTCCAGAAAGCTGAGCAAGGGCTACAAAGGCTTACAACATCTAATCATTTAATAACTGTTCTTAATCAGTTGGGATCAAGGTGGAGCAAAGCCACTGAACTTCAAGTTGGGCTTGCTCTCTCAGTATTTCTGCCACTGGCACCCAAACAGCACTGGAAAGGACACAGCTGACTTCAAAAGCAAAAGGACTAAGGCTAAATCAAGGACAGAGTTAGAGAACAGTGCACTGGGAATGGAACTGGAAAAGGAGAAGGAGGAAGGAGACAGAAAGAGCATTGGGATTGCTTAGACACTTATGAATTGAAAGGAGTATAAGATTAGTCTTAACAAGAGAAATGGTCAGGGATCCAAATCTGAAGACAGAACTGAGACCTATGAGTAATGGATGAAACTACTGTGGAGGGGAGATCAGAGTTAGAAGCACACAGAAAAAGAAAGGAAAAAAAAAAGGGACGAGTTTGATGGAAATTTGGCCAGAATAAGGAAAGCAACTTGGCAAAGCAAACATAATGAATTTTAAAAAGGAACGTTAAAAAAAAAAAAAAAGGACACCAAGATGAGTGGCATCTCAGAGCAGAACAAGAGGTGGTGAGCACTAACAAACACAGGTTGGGTAAGGAATAAAGAGAGGAATAAAGAGCTGGTATAAAGAGAAGCAGGAGGCTGGGACTGACTGGTCCTCAGCAGCAAGTGCTGTGCAGGGCAGAACACTGGATGGCTAATGAGAAAAGCAGAAAGGTAAGAAATTTGAAGTATGGGTGTTAAGTCCAGTTAAGGAAAAGAATAGAAATGACAGAAATGCAGTTATTGCTCACACAACAATACATTAGCTGGGGAGAAATCCAGGAGGTATTTTTGGAAGAATGTGCCAGAGATGTCAAAATCCTTTCAGACTCAGGTGTAGAACCAAGCATTCCTCTACTGTGGGCACCCATCTCTGAATCCTGCAAACCTTTCCCAGTTCTTTCTTCACCTGGTCCACAAAGAAGAACTTCTTACTACTGCCAATTACTGCCACAGTGGCAGAGGCCTGCGCAGGGAAACCAACAATTTTAGCTCTTCTAATAACGCACAGAGGTATTAAGCTCTGCTTTACTGGATTCCTATCCACAAAGTCTAAGAAATTACACCATTACATTAGGAATGATAGGAAGGCTGCAGATTTAAACATTCAGAAGTTGCATCGTCAAATAATTCAACACACACAAGCAAATTCTGGTGACACAGTCCTGTACATCTCTCCACAGAAATTAAGATCTGTACCGCCCAATGCAAAAGGAAGAAGGCCTGTCCTACTTCTTATCTATCCTTTCCAATTAGTGGGCTCAAAAGCAATTATTTCTGTCTTAAGAGTCTTTTTTACAGTATTCCTCGTAACACTCTGTGTGATGTAAGGCACTGACTGATTACCTTCACTGTGGAAGCTGTAACCAACTCACTTTTACAGATGGGAAAACTGAGACCACAGTTTACCCAGAGCCCCACAGTTTGCTAATACCAGAACCAGCAGATGGGCTTGAATGTCTTCCTCTCACACTCAGTGCTGATTCTTCCAACCCTGCACTTCAGTGCTGTTAGAGATGCTGAGTAACAACCTCCCCCTGACAGAGATAGGAATTCTGAGGACTCTTAGAAATGTTGCAGCTAAATTCAATCGTATTCAGCTTTCTTAGCATCATACACATCAGCAATTCTCAATCTTTCTTGAGTCCTCACTGATTCTTTTGGAACAGATTCTTTCCTTCTCCACACTGCAGCCCATTTCCATCCTCATATCCTATCTTCCAGATTTTGTTGCTCATTCCTCACTTTTCAAATCAAATCACCTCCCCCAGCTGTAGTAGCGCTGGTATGTGGCCCAAGCTAGTAAACCTGTAACAGCTTATTAGCTTGGTATCCAGTCTACACCACCCTCATCTCACCTCTTTATGTTAGCATATCTCATTTCCTCAGTGGCTGAGAGCTGTCACACAAGAGGACGATAGCAATGACAGCAGAAAACGAAAAGCTTTTGTGTAGCATTCTTCCTTATCCAGAAAAAACATGCTTTCTTTTCTTGACCCCCTCACCTTCATTTTTCTTTCTAACATTGTCTGACTTCACACAAGAGAAACGGTGACAAGTGCAACTGTTTGATATGCTGGCTTCAGAATTCTCATATAGAAAAGGATAAAGTTTGCTATGCCAGTATCCAGAAATATAATAGGTGTCTAGCCACGTGTACATTTACTGTGTCAGTCTGCTGCAAATGCAAAAAGATAAATTTTTCTTCTTTTTTTTCTTTTTTTTTTCTTTTTTTGATACAGGAATCACCCACTGAACTGGATGCTACCAAAATCAGCAGCTAATAAAGCAGCCATGCGTCTCTGAAAGGAAAGCCCTCTTCCATGGCCTGGCACTCGCACCATCTGGCACGAGCTGTAACAAACAAGCACAGATCTCATCTTCTCTTTCACAGGATCCTATTTCAGGTTTACCAAATCAGTCTCTGAATGTGACATCCAATTATAACCTGATATATAAATGCAAGAGATCTTTCATTAAAATTTAACTATTGTATGATGAGATATCCTTCTTGTAGTAAGGAATTAGAGCTAGCCAAACAACACGAGGAGCTTTCTCCTGTTATTTATCCAAGGCACAAGCAACCAGCTGAGTTGCCTTCCACAGAATGTGCTGTAAACGTTGGTCTTA
This sequence comes from Tympanuchus pallidicinctus, assembly GCF_026119805.1. Lineage (NCBI taxonomy): Eukaryota > Metazoa > Chordata > Aves > Galliformes > Phasianidae > Tympanuchus > Tympanuchus pallidicinctus. The sequence continues at coordinate 3,405,529 of NW_026294802.1, forward strand.
ACCTCATTATGTTATCGCCATGCTGTGACATTGACCAGGCTTGTGCCATTTGCAATTGCCAGTAAAGTGACAGAAGCATTTTCCTCTCAGCTTCCTATCTCAGACAGTCTATAGTTTTATTCCTAAATGTACATTATCTCTGTTCTAATGCATAATTGCAGGGATAACAAACAGAAAGCCTCCATATCAGTTACAGCCTCTCATGCAGGCTAACTTTAATTTCCCTCCAACTAGCTCCAATTTTCCGGACTGCATCAAGAGAATACATAACTGCTCTTTGCACAGGGTCATGCATGAGCTTTCTTTACTTATAAATTTAAGCAAAACCTCAGCAAGAGTTGATTAACACCAAAACGATGTTGCAGCTAATACAAATCCCCTCCATTTGTACAAGTTTAATAGTTTTCCAGTCAACACATTGTAGAAGTAAAAATCTACAAACTGCTGAAGCCAATTTCAAGCTTTTGTTATTACTACATGATATTGCTCTAGCAGATTTCTAAAAGCCAATAGCAAAAATAACTCTAGTAAGCATAAAAATACAGGATCTGGGTTTTATTATACATCTGTGCATCATGAAAATGAAAGTGCTGCCCAGTCCAAGCTAACACCCCTAGATTTGACATAAATGGTTTCATAATATATAGCAATTATTATAGGAAGTCATACCTCAAGAAACCAGTCAGTACATGTGTGATTTTTGTCCTAAATCAATGCATAATAGTTAACCACAATTCCTTGCTAAAAGAAAAAAATTACGTATTTAGCAGAAACTTCTGTATTTAATTTTAATGCTGATTACTATGGCATAGCATTGAATAAGGCTTGCAACTAAACACAAGGCTTATGAAAATGGAGACATGACCATATATTACTGGTTTCTGTACTCACAAATGAGTATGCTTCACTGGATCAATGTCTGATCACATCTGTGAAATTCACAGACATCATAATTCTGTATCAAAATATTATTTCATTACTGTATTTCTCCTCTTACAGAAAGGCAAGAAAACACTCAGTTCAGAATTTCTGTCTTCTCTCACTGCCCTCTATTCAGTTAGCTTATTAAAAATGATTGTTTGAATCTTTGTCTCAGATCTAAAACAAAATATTCATTGAAAAGTTATGATGAAACTTTAGAAGAGAAATATTTGGACCTAAAGGGAAAAGCAGCAGTTTACTGGGAAACCGTCACTTTCAGACTGTATAAAAGTTACTATCCATCATATGTTTCCTGTAGATGGTTCCTTTCTGTCTCAGAAAGTTATGGATGGCTCAGGAAACCAGGGAAGTGGAAATATCTGTGGTAGGTTTATCACTACAGAATTAAATTGCAAAATGGAAATGAAATTTCTCCTGGGCAACTAGGAACATTTTGTATAGTTTGATCAGCCTCACACTTCTGCACAGAACACACATCTGTGTGCACTATTAACCTACATGCAAGCATTGCAGACAGTCTCCATTCCTGTTTCAGATTACGGAGCTCTAGACTTCATGGCTACAGAATAAATCTGATTGCAAAATACATGCTCACAGGTCAAAAGAAAATAATGTCAAGCCAGTATAACAAATTTACAAGAAGACATCACCAACTCCAACTTCTTTCTACTCTGTTCCTTATATTGTTTGGCTATTTGAGAGTAAGGTCTCAGACTTGTGCAGTTCATTCTATCTGGAATAGCTTTCCTTTAAACCTGAGTTTCATCTCATTCTGAAATACTGCTAGTGTTTTTTGACCCTTGTTTCACCCTCTTGCTTCCACATTCCCTCCCTGTTGCTGGTAACTACCTACAGTCCTGTGAAGAGTTTGAGAATGCCATGAAAAATATACACAAAAATTCTGGTTCCCAACAGAAGGAATTATCTGCCAAAATATAACAATCTGAGGGGAAAAAAAATACAAAAACAAACAAACAGCAACAACAACAACAATAAAAATACTAGCAAGAGTGAGTGCTGAACTGATTCCAACAAAACATGAAGTATAATTCAGTGACTCAGAACAACCATGTCCTGTCATCCACACCTTTTTGAGATCACAGGACCAAAGTCTACCGGGCAGTCAGAGCTCTAGGATTTACCCTATAACACAGAACAGAGTCTTGATTCCACCAATGCAAACCCCTCCTAGGCCAGTGGATATTAAGTACTCCATTTTCCATTTTTCATTACTTTTTTTCATTGAGGCCCAAAGAATAAATTCCTCGGTTTACTTTATCCCTTTGCTTTTCTGAAACATCTTGTTAGAGCAATTAACTGTGCTGCCTCATCCTCAAGGCAGTAACACTTCCAAAATCTCCTGAGCCTATAATAATTTGGTTGCTTTCTCTGGTTTTGGTTTTAAATCCTACTCACAACTAACAAGGGTATTTTGATGGATTGAACAAGTGAGGTAAAAAATGCCTCAGAAAACAAACTCAGAAAGCAACACAGCTCACAAATTGCATGCATTTTCTAAGAACAGAGCAGTTTCAGTATACCTCATTCAATTATGAGGTTGTTTGAACGCGGTATTAGCCAGAGATCTCATCACTTAAATAAGGAAATACCCACACCTAATTAAGCTCAAGACAAATTAGACATCCTCTGACCTTAACTCTGCTTAATTTTTCTCTTGAAACCTTGCAAGTCAGAACAAGCAATAAACAACATGCTGCCTTTTATAGCCAGAGGAATAATTGAATATGCGATTTTATTAAAATGTACCAATTTCTGAAAGGTGCCACACTGAGATGTTCTAACTGTACACACTGTGGTTCATCACTGTTCAACACTGTATCAGGCCTAGCATAGAGATGGAAGCAAACAAGAGACATCAAACCACAAATTTCCCCAACCCAGACTGTACTTGAAATTAACTATAAATATAGAGAATAGTTAAAAAGTTAACAATCTTTTTTCTCCTCCTGCTTCTGTTTTTAAACTTCTCTACAGAGTTACTATGGAAAAGCACTGCCCATAGACTCATTTAAAAAAATAATAATTTGTTCCAGAAAAGTCCTGAAGTTTGCAATTTATTTTACACAACTTCAAGAGATATTTAATCAAATGGCTTATATCCAGAGTACAGCATGGATCATTTTAATTACAGTGTCTGTCAGCCACACTAACTATCCCTACTTTGGAAAAACGGCCCTTATTTTCCTCTTCTGCTTCTCTAAAAATTCTTATGTCTCAGTAAATTTTAACCAAGAAATAACATCCCAACTCTTAAACTCTGGGAGTAAGTTTTCATTCTGATCCAGCCACACAAGTAGGAGATTTGTTCACATATTTGGGAGGAAAAAAAATGTTTTTCTGCTAATTCAGTGAATCGCCTTCCAGAACTGTTTTGCATCGTCCCCTTACCAAACAGAATTCTTCACTATGACTTCATTCTAAGCCAAAAGTAAACACTCTCCTTTCTCTACCCTAAATTACCAGCATTATCATCAGCAGTGGCATAGGAACAGCTGTATTCCCCCCACAAGAAGGAAAAGAAAAAAACCATACTGTTCAACAAAACACGTATCTCGGTGTGAAATGCACGCATTAATGCACTTCCCAGAAATTAGTCATCTAGCTGTGCTTCCAGGCATCACCTGGCAGTAGGACTGCCTCAACTTCACAATAGCACTTTGAAAGGCAAAAACACCATATAATCCTCAGTTAAAGGATTTTGTCCGCAAACACCTGCAGTTTAAACTTACCAAGCATTTTTGCAGCATGCAGAAATTTGCTAGCCAAAACATCACAAATCCAGCACCCGCACGGTTTTCAGAACAATCCTAAAGCCAGCTCAATTGAAACAGGTGCTCACATGAATAGAGAAGACTTAGCACTCAAAACCAATTTTTACCTTATTATGTTTTCATCTCTGGTGGATATATCTATGCTCTCTAACTTCAGCAGTCTCTCTGGAGACTTCTAAAAAGGACTTTCAAAGGAATAAGATTAGATACCATCAAGGACTTACCAGATTGGAATTGGTGGCATTGGAATCATCTTCTGGAAAGGGGATATAGATAGCTAAGGCCACACAATTGGCAAAAATAGTCAGTAAAATAATTATTTCAAATGGTCTGAGGAACGGAGTTAAGGAAATTGTTCTGAAATGTGCACACACAAATAATAATTAAAAAAAAAAAAAAAAAAAAGTAAAAGATTTATAAGAATTCTGTTTAAAGAAAACATTCCAAGCTCCTTATATTCTGAAAAGAAACATATGCCTTTTTAAGTGCTTTTAGTTGCTCCCGGCCAAAAATCTTCCTAATATGTCAAAAGCAGTGTAGGCCAGTCGCGTGCCAGTGTAAACACAGATTTCTTAAAAGTTTTTCTTCTTTTATTTATTTAGATAGCATTTTCCCTATTTTCCTTCAAGTGTGGCTGTACTGTTTTTAATAACAAAAGCCTGTTCTGAAAGGCCTGTCATCTTTCCTCCCACAGTCACTTTATGTTTCTTACTCTTTTCCATCCTCCTTTATATTTTTTTCCCAATCTCTCCCATATCTCAAAGTTAAATTCAAGGGCCCAACACATGTGTACATTCAGGTAGAAAACATTTAAATGATACAATTTACGGGGAAAAAAAGCTTTATCCAAATTGAACTTATATTGTTTATAGCCCTATTATCACTATTTTCTTTTAAATTATTTAATATAGTATTCCTTTTTCTTGTATTTGTATTTCAGCTGGCTTCATAGGCAAAAGAAATGTGTATGTGAGGAATGGTAGGGACACCAGGAAAATAAGAGACCCTAATGACAGAAACTACCACCAATTCAAGGCATTACAGCCTGTCATCAATGCCCTCAAAACAAAAACAGAGCAAAAAAAACAGATTGGATGTTCAACGAACCAACCTTGCACAACCTCTGGCGTTCCACCGATACTCAGCGGAAATCTAAGGGCTGTTTTCTACTGACTTCAATTTGCTGGCAGTGTATTTCTTTTTTATTTTTTTTTCTGTAGACTTCTTAACCTTAGTAGCTGTGAAGTGTCTCCTGTTAGACCAGAGACCAGATTTACAGCCTGTCTATATTTACTTTCCTGCAAGATCTCCCTGGCAGATAGCTCTGGGATAACTCACCAGTGCTCTGGAGGGGAATGAAAAGCAGAAAAGGACCAGAGAATGCAAGGTATAACCTGTGCCACAGAGTGCATTTGAGAGTAAGTTTATCTACCGTGGGATTGGTTTTGCAGAGTTGCCAGATGTCAACACAATGTGTATGCTTTTGGTCAGCAAATCACCATTCTCAGCAGGTTTTAGCAAAAATAAACTAGAGATCAGGATCTCCAACTGCCTGAACTGCAAGAAATAGACAATCTCAGGCAACTGACTTCTGTATATGTTCATATACATTCCGTATTTCACATGTAGATGAGTCAAAGGGTTCCAAACCCACTGGGCTATCTGCTGAAGCCTATGAATACTAAGAGGTGCATGCTAACATGGAGGAAGAAGACAGGTAGGGTCCTTTCTAAAAGGAGTCAGCTGTCATTGCAACAACTAAGGCTTGACATAAAACTGCAAGGATAACATGACTAGTAGACATTCAGACTTAGAAACTTCAGGGCAAACTTCAGAGCTTTGCAGATCAGGGTAGATACCTTACTGATACTGATCTTACCAGTAAGATACCTTACTGATGAAAGCACTGGATTTCTCAGATACCTCAAGATGCACACACAGCGTTCATTGCATAAAGACTTACACATCCATAGGCTTTCTTTTTCTTACCTGCCTTTTGCCTAGAATTGTTTTCCTTAGAGACCTTTTGTTCATAAACTTATCATTACTGATGTATTTTTTTATTTTTACTTTTTTATTTTTACTTCTTTAAGCATTGCAAAAGTAAAATGGTTTAAAATCTGAAAATACACTGCAAATTCAGCAGAATAATAAGCAGGTAAATCTTTGCAAAATAAGGAAATTACTTCATTTCACTTTTTCTTCTATACAGCTGCACTTTCAGGCTCCTAATACTACAATGTTTGAATATGAAATACCATAGAAGTGCCATTTGATATTTAATATGTACTGCATTTAGATTTCAGAGGTTCAAAAAATTTAGCTAAGGTCTTCTCAGTAATTTTCAGCAATTAGGAAAAGTCAGTATACAGTTAAAAAAATAAATCTTATCACAGCCCTTTGATATTGTTATTTGTCCTTGAAATGTTTCATCTTTATAAGCACTATATATCCAATGAGAGGTTCTGAGGAAGAAGTTATTTTCACAAACTCACCTAAAACCAAATAAATACCAAAAAAATGCAAGTGTCAGCATCTTTGGATTGCTTTAATCACATTGTTTGGTCCTCCTCTTGATCTCAGCAGTGCTGTATCCTGTTTTACAACACATCATTCCCATCATTCATTGCTGATCTTATTCATTTATCAAATGTCACTATGTGCTCTTTCTCTATAGATGTGCTTACTGGGGTGCTGGCAAGTAAACCAATATTCAGCTTCATCCTGTTAGTCGTCATCCATCATTTTATGCTCAAAGTATCGCACCTATGCCAGAAGGGATAACTAGTAGCAAACCTTAACCAAAGGGATTAAAAATTAGCATCTGAAGAAAGGAATAGGCAGGCAGAAACTTTAAGGCTAACAATTGACAACAATGCTTTTAGCAAGTTGCTCTTCTGAAAATGATATCCTAATATGCTCATATTCTGTTTTTATCTTTTCAATGTCGCACTAGACACTGGGGACAAATGTCAAAGGGACAGAATTATCTCATTGTCTTAAATGGCTTTTTTTTTTCTTTAATCATATTAACTACTGCTGAGTTCAGTATTGCCTTCCCCTGACGTGCTTATTTACCCCTAACGTACTTTTGCTTTCACATTTATTGAAGAATCCCATTAGCTTGTGATTTACTGACTATTACTGTTCAGAGTCAGTCTTGGTTTCTCTTCAGGGAAACAGGGGAGTTACATTTCTATTTCCATTTCTATTTCACACCAAATTCACAACTTCCAGTTTTGCTGATCAGATTCAGATGACTAAGGTAGACTTTGCTCCTTCCACATGAAGGAGCCAACAGCCAAGCTCTCATTGGCTTTCCAAGAAAGCAGCACTGACCCTTGCCTTCTGCATCTCTATGTCAGTGGTAATCGTTTATCATCTGTGACAATCTGTCTCTTGTTCAGCCTGCTAGCTCTGGCCCCATACTGAATGTGCACATGTGGCAGGATGATGTTAACTATCTGTCTTTTTCCCTACTTGGAGATAATCAGTTTATCTTTCCATATATTAGGGAGTCTTACTGGTTTCAATTGAATCCCAATATGATTAACAGAGCTTAGCCTCATTTCAGGGATTTATCACATCAGGGCTTTTTTTTTTCATTAGTTCTCTATTCAACCCCATTTTTCCCCATTCCATTCTCCATACTGTAGAAATGGTGATGCTGTGTATTCAACGAAAAATCACATGATTCCAAGTTCCAGAGCTGTTTATGTGACTAAAGCTCTGCAGAAAGAAGGGAAAGGCAGTATCTGCCATCAGTCCCATGGAGTGGTTCAATTCTGGCTTCAGATACCTTGCATATCTCCCATCAATTTCAGCTTCAGCCACGTTTTTAAAAGAATTCAATCCCTACCCTTTATCGTTTAAGCTTCTGGCAGTTTCCTACACAAGGGTACGGTTAAAGCTTCAGTCCCAAGCATTTTTTCTCCCAGCATAAATGATCTCAGTTAAGATAGCAAATACTGCTTGTGTACTTTATGTTCCCAATAGCGCCTTTCAACTTAATGTATTGATTTCTTCCCACTTATGAACAGCGCCTGATGCGCACTAACAATTTGCTGTTTTCCAAATGAGAACATCAAAAAGGATATTTCCATTCGACGATGCTGATGCATGCCCTCCGGATGGGATTTTTCAGTGTTAAACACAGCAGTGCCCGGGGAGGACGCGTAGCTGTCGTGGTACCCTGTTTTTTCTGTTTCCCATACTGCTGCCGTTTTCTCTGCGTGGAGCTAGCTGTGGATATTGTTGCATTGCCAGCACTACCCATCAATTTGGCTTGCCTGGCAGCATCAATTGCAGCTTGCCAGGACAGAGCTGCCCCTGGTGTAGGGATATGCTCTGGGGCAAGCCCTGCAGCTGCATTGGCATTCATGTTGGCATGAGCTGGACGGGGACTCCCATAGTTGGAACCTGTGAGAGGAGAGGGAAAAAAAAAAGTGTGAAGGTATTTCTTTAACAGTAGAAAAGATAAAGCTTTTTTTCTTATAATCATGTGTATCAGTAAAATGAAAATCTGAGGTTAAGGATAAGTGTAGGGTATCCACTTAGTGGGAGCTTGTTCCTGCAATTCAAGCCCTCATTTCAAAATAATACCACTGTGCAATCATTCATCTTGCAAGAGCCTCCTAAGAAGCCCAAAGGACACAGATGTTAGAAGTGTCTCAATCAATTCAATCTCCAGAAATTCCACAGAAAAGAATGTGTCCTTCGTTTCATTTTTTACCCACACATTTTGCAAGTTAGATTGTTTGAAAGCTTAAAAGGTAAGGCTAGCTCTCACTGCTATCACACAGGCATGCAGCACTATGCTATGTGGTATCTGGCAAAGAAACAAAACAATACTCTCAAGTTTATAGTGAAAACCCTTCTGTTTTCAAGATCACTTCAAGGTAAAGGGAAATTTCAACAAGGAGTTATATTCTCTCTGCAAACATTGCCCACATATAAGTCTAAAGCAGACTGAATAAAAGGGACGGTGAAGCAGTAGCTGCAGAAAAGGGCAGAGTTCATCACTTCTATGCCCTAAATGATGCTGTGTATACAGTCAACTTTAGACCAGACAACATACAGTTTGAAATTGGAACCAATTCTTCATCCTGAAAAACTAACTTAAGAAAGCTCAATGATTGAACTGTACTGGCAGGAAAGCCAAGATCAGGTAGTTCCATGTTTTGCACCTCTTTTAGCTGACACTGAAGGAGTGTATGCTTTCTCAATCATAATAACAGAATAAATATGTCAGGCAATATGTCTGGTATTTGGAAGGTGTTAACAGTAATTTAAGGTTACCTTCCCAAGCCAGCCCAACTGTTCAGTCATTTCTCTAAAGACAGTTATGAAGCCACTTGTGCCTCTCCAATGAGGACATTTCCTTTGGGGGACTGTGGTTCCCTTGCTTTTGAACTGAAGAGACTATGCTTCAGAAAAGTGCACATGGAAAAGTTGGGTAGAAGAAAGCAAGTAATGGAGTTAGATCACCTCTTATTTCAAAGCAAGCACGAAGTCTACCTATTGACTGTGTTTCACTTCTTTAGTTTAATGCAGAAGTATGGTGTTTTTAAACAGATCAGATGTGATCCTGTAGTTCACAGGACAAAACAAACAGAAGACCACGTGCCACCTGTTTTGCTGAAAGTACTGGATGAAAGACAAGCAAAATCAGGAGAACAAGCAAACTGCTTCAAGGTTTTGAAATAAAATAATTACCTCAGGCGCATATTTTATTGCCATTGTGCAATGCCAAGAAATTGCAGCCATAACAGCATTACATGAATTAGATCAAGTAGAATAAATACAATTACATTGGCACCTAGATTGCTACAGGGTATGCTCCTATCCAGAAAGCATGCAAAATATTAAAGTTCATCTCACTGAATTGCAAGGAAGGACATGATAGAGTCAGATGTTATTTTATGTCAGGTATTGCCATGAGATTTCCAGGCTGTCATTGTTTCACCACACAGTTAGAAAATCTAGAGCTTGTTTCTGTCACTGGAAAATGTCCGAGCTGCAAAACCAGCCAAAGAGAGCTGGTGACTAATATAACTCTGATAAGCGAAAGGGAAAGCTGAAAGAAGCAAGCAATGAGAAATAGTTAACTTACATCCCTCAGATTTTGAAACTGAAGAAAAATTGTACTCAGAATCACACAGACTAAGCAGATTTCCTAGATGAAGCAGGCAATGAAGTGGCAGACAAACTTAGTTCTCTAAGACTAAGCAAATTGTACACAGCACTACTCATGGGATACGTATTTATTTTCAGACTAGTTCCAGATGCACATTTTCTCCTTAGCATCCATTTGACCTCCCTAGCCTGAAGCAGGCTGGGGAGAAACATAAATGGAAAATTACTCTAATTATTCACCCAACTCCAGCTCTTCTTTAATATCGACCCATTAGAGCGGATAAGAAAATGTGTGTATCTTCCAGTAACAGCAAACTTGCTGATCCATCGCCACTGTGTTCTTATCACGCTGACTAGACCATGTGGTCCAGAACACAAACAGCTGCTCTATTTTAATGAAGACTTTTTTGCAATAATTCTCCATTATTATTGCTTATTAGTTAGGTTTCACATGAGGACTCAGGTTTCTGCGCTCCGACTTTGATGTGCCAGCAAAGTTAAGGACGTGGCTTCTGGTGGCTTTGTTACTTTTGCTTCTACCCGTAACAAAGTGCTTTATCTCAAATTAACTTCAAAAGATGAGCCAGTAATGACAGATTTATATTAACAAATATTGCAAATATTGATTATTGATAAAGATCTGTCTGCTTTATGAAGCTCAGAAGCTACTGACTGTCTTTACTAAATAACTAATGGCAGTGACAAATGCCTTGATCTACAGGCTCTTTAGAGAAATAGCTTAAATTAAAAAGAGTGACGCTCACATAACTCCACATAAAGCATACTGAGGAACTGTGCAAAATATTTTTAAGGACAGCATAGCCAAACTTGCAATGAGAAAACAGTGCAAAACATTTCTGTAATCTGAGAGCTGCAGTTACTGGAATTGCTATTTTCATTTTGCAACATTTCAGTTTAAATCCTTCATTCTATTTCTCCACTACAAATAAAGTTTCACTGTACCTAAACCACTTCTACCATATTTATTTATACAGTTAAAAAGCTGGAAGTTGACAAGAAATGGGAACCAGAGATTCAGTTCCCATCCAAATGGAATAACTCACTAAGTACTGGGATCTGCAGCATCAGCGCCCCGCTAATCCTTCCCACCCTTCAGCAAGATGTGCTGTTGACTACACCACGCAGGTCAGCAAAACTCTTCTCTCTCAAGTACTTTTGTTACAGATCATGAATTTAAATATTTGCATGGTAAGTAAATGGGAAAGTCAATATGTGAATGTAACAAATAAATTTGATTCTGAGATCTTAGGGATCAACTTTCATTTCTGCAAGGAAGCAAAATCACAGAATCACAGAATCACAGAACTGTAGGGGTTGGAAGGGACCTCCAGAGATCATCGAGTCCAACCCCCTGCCAAAGCAGGTTCCCTACAGCAGGTCACACAGGTCGGCATCCAGGCAGGTCTTGAACATCTCCAGAGAAGGAGACTCCACCACCTCCCTGGGCAGCCTGTTCCAGTGCTCCGTCACCTCACTGTAAAGAAGTTCTTGCGCACATTGGTGCAGAACTTCCTATGCTGCAGTTTCCAGCCGTTTCCCCTTGTCCTGTCTCCACTCACCACTGAAAAGAGTCTGGCCTCGCCATTCTGCCCCCCACATCTTAGATATTTATAGACCTGGATCAGGTCCCCTCTCAGTCTCCTCTTCTCAAGGCTGAACAGACCCAGTTCACTCAGCCTTTCCTCATAGGAGAAAAAAACTGGAGAACCATTTCAAATGTCACAGTAACAGAAGTATGGCTTCAGAACTAAGACAGAAAAGTAACATATTAAGTTGCTGTACCGCGGGAAATGAAACGTTGCAAAAAATACCTGACACTATAAGCTTACAACTACATTGCCAAAATGCTATAAAGGCTTCAATGGTCATCAGTATGTAAGGGCTTTTTGCATTCTAATAATGTACATCTGTCAAGCCCCCTATTAATAGATAGCTTCATTTAAAGAAAAAAAAATTTAAGCAGCAATCATTCTGTGTGAGAAATGATCCAGTTAATGACATGATGAAATTGCAAGTTTTAAATGCCCTGCATTTATCTATTTAGCCTCACATTTATTTAAGAGGAACTTGTGCTTAGATTAATTATTTAAAAGAAAATGGAGCAATGCCAATGTAGGTCTTCAATGTAGGTTCTTTTTTTTTTTTTTTCCTCTAATCACTAGGAACATCAGAATCCTAAGAATGAAAACCTCAGAACAATGGTGTTGCACAACTGCATTTTTCCCCAAAGCAGATGAGTACAGCAAAAGATAAAATTGGTTCAGTCAGAGTCTTAGCTGAACAATGACAGCAAGTAAACACAAAGTAGGAAACTGGTTATCACTACTAAGATTGTATGTAGACTAATTCAAGCGTGCAGAGAAAAAGTTAGAAGCCACGGAGGTGAGGAGGAACCTAACAAGAAAACCAAACAACAAAAGGAATGTCATCATTTGTTAATATACAAAGAAAGTGGAAAACATCGATCCATTAACCAACAGAGACAGAATACATAAGATGTCAATAGGGCTTAAGGATTACCTTCACTAAAGAAAGGAAACAAAGGAAGATCAAGAGCAGGTGACAATCAAAATGAACCCACAAACCAAAAAAGGTATAATTTCCACTCATAAAGGAAAAGAAAGGATAAGTTTAGAGAGTACTTAGGTAAGTACAAACATACATTCCCTACTGCATTCTAAAACATTTAAGGAAGTCTCTGAAATAATCTCAAAGCTGCTAACTGCTGTTCTGAACTCAAAGGACATGAGAAATCTGAGAACAGAGAAAGGACAAATGTCAACCTCATTTATAAAAAAGCAAGAAGTGAAAATTTAAATTCAGCTGTGCTTCAGTCTCCATTAGTAAATAAATAATAACACAGGATACATTAAACAAAGAAGCATCAAAAAATACTTGGAGGAGAAAAAGAGAAAAACATCAGCAAATATGCATCTGTCATGAGTACAACTAATTCCTTCTGCAACAGTGCATGAGAATATACAGGCATGATGGAAGTGATAGCTGTCATGTTTCCCAACCTCATTAATACTTTCATCAGGTCTTGTACAACAGTTCCACAAGGATGCTAGGAATAAAGGAGCTAGAAAAGGAAATGCTGCAACAGAAGCACAAAGCTCATACAGTAGATAGCTGAGAACAGTTATCATTGCTCCACAGTCTAAGTGGAAGATGTGTCACACAGAGGTACCCAAAAGCCTGCATTGGATCCATTTCTGCTCAACACCTTCATTAATGATCTGGATGATGAAATGGTGAACAGCATTATAAAACGTATATGTAACTATGAAGAAGGGAGGTACAGCAAATGTACTGAAGGACAAGAATTGAATTCAAAATGAGTTTCAGGAATTGGAGAGTCTTAAAAATAACATGGAGTTCAGCAGGGAAAAAATGTAATGCGTTTAAGCAAAATGAATTAACTGCCCAAATTATTTTCAGTAAAGCCTTGGGGGTTATACTGGATGCCCAGCAGAACAGGAGCTTATACTGTCATACTGCTTTCTATCCTCAAAATGCCATCATCTCAATGTAGTGCATAAACAGGTACAGAATCTATGCAGAACAAGTGATCTTTCTCTTCCTGGGGCTTCAGCTGCAACACAATGGGCAGCTTCAGGTTCCATGCTTCAGGAAAGCTCATGTGGCTCAGTTCAGGCTGAAGAAGAGATCAACAAAAGGCTCAAAAAACATGAGCTCTTAGGCAAAGTGACAGGAAGTGGGAATGCCAGGACTTGGACTGATGCTCCTAAAGACGTGATGAAGAAGGGTAGCATGGTAACAGTATATTAGATGTTATATATGATACACATATATAACTATAAAAAATATATGTAAGTTATTTCAAAGAACAGAAAGAGAACAATCACCACACTCACAGTGAATAAGCAATAAGCAATGGCTTTTGCAATAAAGAAGAACAAGGATATACATTAGGAAGCACTTTCTAACAATAGTGACAATTACATACACATATGGTGGTAATATCTCTCACACCATAGGTCTTTTAAACCAGGTATCACATAGACGAGGCTAGATTTGTACTCATTTCTTCTGTTAGAATGAAGAAAGACCTTTACACAGAAAATTTCTACATTTTAGAAATTGATATATCAACAAAAGACTCTTCTTCGGAATAAACCATCCTTGATTCAATCCTTTCAGTCAACACAGCTCTATCAGCACAGCTCTATATCTATCTATATGCAAGATTTATACGTATTTTCTTCTATCATACGGATGGTCCTCAGTCCAATTGCCCTGGAACTTCATTTCTTTTATTTTAAAATCTGACTTTCACTCTGCAAATACGTTTTTCTAAAATTATTTCAATATCTCAGGATATTAACAACTAGCTACACGTAAAGTTTAAATTCATGAAGTGAAATAACCCAACTGATTTATATGAAAAAAAAACAGTCTTTTCAGAAATCATCATTACGCTTTTATAGAATCATAGAATCATTAGAGTTGGAAGGGGTCTTTGAAGGCCATCTAGTCCAACTCCCCTGCAATGAACAGGGACATTAGATCAGGTTGCCCAGAGCTTGATCCAGCCTGCCTCACTTGTTGACTTTTCTTAAGATTCTCTATTCTAAATGCAAGCCCATAGACACACACACTTCAACTTCTTTAAAGGGGTATTTCAATATTTTTCTTTTTTTACCTTTTAATTCTGATAGCTAACTGTGAAATTACTCTAGCTGTTCCCCAGAAACATTATTTTTTTTCCTGGAAGAAATTTGTAAGTAGCAATAGGGATATAGTGAAAGCTGGATTGCAACCTAAACCATGGCTTTTGCTGTAACAGAGTTTATAATATACACATATGCTTCTCTACATCTTGTCAGACTAAAATATTAATGTGCAGTTGTTAGCTCAGATAAAGAATTGTGTGTGTGTGTGAATTGTTCTGGAGCTTCAGAACGCACACACAAAGGATTCGTGACTGAATACAGTTCATTCGCCATATTTGAGACTAAATGTTTTAAAATCCAAACAAGAAATCTTATTCAAGATCCATGCTTCACTTGTAACTAAATCTTCAGCTCCCCTCTTCAAACAGAGCTTTTCTGTTGTTTTTTTCTGCAGAACATAAATGTAAAAAGGATGCCATGAGCTACCAGCAATGTGAAAAAAAAACAAGTCAGTTTCAATGAAGAGATCAAGTGCACACACTCCTTTCACATCTAGTAATGAACACTTTTAGGTTAAATATTTACACTTCAAAATTCACTAGGAATGCTGCATGGTAAATTTTTGTAGCTTTGCCAACATCACTTAGATCATAAATTTTCTAAGAAGGGAAAAGACATTTGTTCTACATTGGTAGAACATTCGGTGCAATGGTTTCCCATCTTGAGAATAAAACAAATGCACAAACAAGAATAATTCCCCATGAACCTGAGAATAAATCGTAGGAAAACACTTCCCTTTAAGTTTACCACAAATACATTCTTTCCATGGAAAAACATTGTGTTTCACTAGAGTATACTGGAAAGCCACTGCCCTCTTGATAATATCTTTCCTTCATACACTCTATCTGCACTCTCTGAGACATGCAAAAGATCTGGGCACTGAGATACTGATTTCTACAATTTACCCTCCAAGCACTGCAAACTCTGAGATCACTCTCATGCACACATGTGAGCACAGTCAATACTACTGTTCCTTTTGTTTACTGATTTACTCAGTTGAGGCACAGGATAGATCACGGTGCAGTATTCCTTGATATCACTGCATTAGCAGGCCTTTATGCAGTTACTTGTGCTAACTGGAACACACACACCACTCTGAAAGAAACTGGATGGATAAGAACAAAATTCAACAGATTTGAAGTATTTTGAGAGCTAAGCTTGGCCTCACAACATAAATATATGCTTACTGAAACTTCTGATCAGGCACTAAAAAGGCTCTTCCAGTGTCATTTGCCCATACGGCACAGTTTGCTATCTCCTGATAAGAGAGGGATGGAGAAAATACAGAAAAGAATAGTGTTAATAAAAGGATCTTTCATACTCCAGCACAACTATAGTTATTTGCCCTCTTTTTTTTACCAATACCTTTGTTTGCATGTAATCACTGTACGTCGATCTCCTCTTTTAATCAATGAACAAACATGAAGTTCACTGCATTATTGCTATCAAATCTATAATTTATTCAATAGAACAATGGCCTGAAATATTTGTTGTCTTTCTGTCAGTCAGTAAGCTTCATTTGAAAAGTCATTCTTCATCATTCATATGCTGAAAACCCCACAGTAGAATGTTGAAATGTGGATAAACAGATAAAACCATTGCCAGAGTCTTCTATTACCTATTTCATATAAATCAGAAACAAAAGTCACCAAGGTTGGAAAACATCTTCAAGATCAAGTCCAACCATCAGTCTGACACATCTCCAGCTCCATCTCCCAGTTTGGTCCTCCTCATAATTCTTTCCTGGTCCTCCAGCAACTTCATTGCTCTTCTCCACACACACTCAAGCAATTCCATACCCTCCTTGAAGCAGGAGGCTCAAAACTTATCACAGTACTCAAGATGCAGTCTCCCCAGTACTGAAAACAGAAGATCAACCACTGCTCTTGCCTTGTTGCTCACACAATTTCTGGTGCAAGCCAGGCTGCCATTTGTCTTCTGGACCATCTGGCTACATGGCCAGTTCATGTTCAGCTGTCAACCAACACCCTTGTGTGTCTTTCTCAGGGGAGACAGTTTATCAGCCACTCTTCCCAAGGCCTATATCACTTCATGAGGTTATGACTCAGGTACAGGACCCAGCACTTATCTCCGTGCAGTCTCACATGCTTGCATGTGGCCTGTCAATCCATCCATCTGCAAAGCCTTCCAACCCTCAAGCACATCAACAGTCCAGCCTAACTTGTTATTCAGAGTGTACACAATCCCCTCACCCAGTCCATTGATAAAAGCAGTAAACAAAACTGACCCCAAGACTGAGCTCTGGGGAATACAACTGGTGTCCTGATGCCAGCTGGATTTAACTCCATTCACTGTGGCTCAGGCTCAATCACCCAGCATGTTCTTCATCCAACAAACTGTACACCTGTCCAAGCCATCAATAGCTAACTTCTCCAGGAGAATATTGTGGAAAACACTGTCAAATGCTTTTAAAATCCACATAAACCTCCTCACCTACTAAGCAGGTCACCTGGTCTTAAAAGGAGATCAGGTCAAACAGTACCTGCCATTCATAAACCCATGCTTGCTGCTTCTGATCACTCAGTTGTTCCATATGTACCATGTGATGACAGAAGCTCATAAAGACTACTTCGCTTTTTGAAAATGCTATATTTTTCAGTGAGCACAATTCAGGTTACTTGTTTACTTGCTTTTGCATGTGTGTTTTGTTTTTCCAAAATGAGACACAATCTTGTAGCAAATTATTATTTTTTCTTATTGACAAATGTTTCTATTTTGTTTTAGTTTGTTTTTTTTTTTTTACAGTATGATCTAATATAAAAGAGAACAGAAAAAGCTTCAGGAGAAAAGAAGGCAAGCAAGGTCTCCTTTCTCAGGAGGAGGAAGAGGAAAAAAGCAAGGAGCCTATTAAATGTTAAGCTTCTTTCTTCTACCCCAAGGCAAGTGTCTCTAAAGAAAAGTCTGATTATTGATAAAGATACAAAGAGAGCCAGAGAACTCTATATTATAACTCAACCGGACTAAAAATTCTACTAGGAGATTATTTTACTTGAGGGATGTCGGATGATCAATTTCCTTTGAAGGATTTCCATTTTCTCATGGCCTTTAAGCTACAAGATATAAAATACAAAGAAATCCACAAATAATCCTCTTTGGTTTCTTGAGGTACGTTTCTGGTGGCACCTAGATTAAGCTCTCAGAAATCAAGCCAGGGAACACTTTTCTTTCCATCAACCGTATCTCACTTATAAAACTCAAAAACAGCAATGGAAGAGTAGTGATGTAAAGAATTTCACTAATAACAGTATTTGTACTAATCTCAGGTAAGCCCGAGAGAACTCAATTAGCTGTGTGTTTGAAGGAGTATCTAACAAGAACTTTCACACAAAACTGGAGTTCTGCTGTGATAATGTAATCTCCCACAGAATGCAAAGCACAAAAGGCATTTCTAACACCAAATGGAATATAAATTAAAAGCCCTTGTGATCTTCACTTGTAACAGTTTAGTGTACCTATCAGTACAAAACCTTTGTTGTAACATGTGCACATGTCACGATACGTTTCCCAGAAGGACAACATACCAGTAGGACAAATTCTAGGCACAGATCCTCAAACAGGAGTGTCAGGAGTGATTTATTATTCTTAAATGCATCTTTTTGCAACATTCATCTAAATTAAAGCTACCACCATGAGAGATATTGAGATGAAATACATCTTTGGTAAAATTTCCTTGACATCAGTAGAAGTCCTCTAGAGATTAACTGTAACTCAGTAGATTGGATTCTTCTGACAAACTTGTCATCTTAACTGCTTGTCATTTTCTTATTGGTGAATAATGATTACTCTTCACTTCGTGAATAATCTAAATATAACTATCTTGGAAAGAAACAAGGCTCTTACAGGTTTAAAATAGCATTTATTGTATTAGATGCTATCCAGATTCTTTGTCTGAGAACACACAGTGGGATAGCAATCAATACAGAAAACCATAAATGTGATTTATCTCACTCTACCCAAATCATCAGAAGAAAAAGGGATCTTGTCTAAGCTCCCTCTGCAATAAGTACAGAGGACCATTCCTTCCAGTCTTCAGAGACAGATGGAAGTGTCAATTCCTTTTCACACTTGTACACAACTAGTTGAAAATATTATTTTAATTGTACATAAAATTTAATTGGATAAAATTAGATGAAATTACTTGCACGTGTGTTGAATACATGCATGCACTTGTGATTGTGCATAAGGTACAAAGAAACCCTGAAGATGCTATTCTGCAGGAATTATGATGGATGTTTCCTAAGCGGTCCTAAATAGAGTCTAAGAAGTACATACAAATGTGTGATATCTAACTAATTTAAAGCCCACAGAGCAGTCTCTTCTGAGTTGTGTCAAGTAGATAACTGCTAAATACAATAGTCACAAAATACGGACCTCTATAGAGATCTCTATCTGAGCCCGATTTTCAATACAGATCTAAACAAAACAAGATAGGAAAAAAAAAAAAAAAGAAAAAAAAAGGAAAAACACTTAAGCATCTAAACTAAATGGAAACCATGCACAGTGCAAATTTTTTTTATTTTTCAGACCAAAATTTTTCCTTTCTCCTGTTGTTTTTGAGGTCAGTGTTCAGATGTGCAAAACCAAACAGCGGGCAGAATTTGTTGGAAAGGACTTAGCAAGAGTTTAAAAGAACATACATCTAACCTCCTTTTATATGCCATAGGAACTCCCTGTCAGCCCTCTCTCCCAGTGAGGATACCTGCATTAGGAAATCATTAATCTGCATTAACATACAATAGCTTTGGATAAAGTAACTTCTGAAGGCCATCTGGACCCCAATATGACTCCTTTGTTTGTCCTCTCATTCAAAGGGGGCAGATTCCATTAACCTGTTGGCTACCCATCACCATACTTAGTGGCACTACTGCCTGCACATCTGCAAAAAGGGTTTCGAGGACTGACATTACAGTGGGCGCCCAAATCAAAGGTACATGAATGAGCAAGGATTTATGCATTAAGGTCATATCAAACTATTTCTCTCTCTAAAACTTGTAGAATCATCACTTCTTCTTGTATACTTGTTCTATCCAATCATCTACTTTTCAAATTAACTTTCTATTCAGCACCAAGTGTGTCATTCTGTCAGAAGATATGGACAGATTCTCATTCTATCTACATTTCCCCACAAAAATATACATAGTTTTAATGTCCTCTGCTTTTCTGGTAGATACTGAATCTGATTGCTTTCTCCATAAAGCTGATGGCATTAACTTCTAAAACTTCTAAAGCACCATTAAATTCTGAAAGTTGATTCTGTCTAAGATACTTCCCTGTTGTGTAGAGGAAGCTTGGTCTAAGTTTTGGAAAGAGACTACTAATGTTAGAAGCCCTAGCTATTGGGCATAAAACTTAGGAGAATAATATCTAGTTTTCAGAGGCAGCTAATAGACTATGCTTAGTGAAAAACAGGCATCTGTAAATTATGTCATTAGCACCCACACAAAACACAGGCACCTAAAAACTATTTATTCCTTTCCAGAAAACCAAAACTTAGAGTCTATTTTAAGCTGTATTTACCTAATAAATTATCCTCATAAATTAAAGACACATTCCCTTCTAGAAATGCAGTCAGTCACAAAGGAAAGTATGCTGAAAGGCACTTCAGGTGTCAAAACTGACTTTGATTTCATCTATTAATCCTGGTTTTCTAACAACCACGCTTTTCCATTTCGAAGAGGTGCTTTTCCCTATTGATTGCAGTCAGACCAACCAAACACCAGAAAAAGGAGATACAGAGGAAAGCAACCGTACTGAAAGTTCTACCAAATCCACAAGCAAGTGAAAATTGATTTTTTTTCCCTTCATTTCAGTAATCCAACTGATGTAAACTTATTTTCTACAAAATTATTTAAAAATAAGAGCATTTCAACAGCAGGCCTCTTTTTAACTTTGCGCTGTTAAGGTGCTAGAAAGAATTTGCACAAAAAATGGGAAAACATGAACCAAAGGGGAAAAATGCTGCCTCTGTATTATCATTCTATTTCTTTTTTTTCCTGCAGAGTCAAGAGAATGCCTCATATGCAACAGGCTCTACGAGGCAAGGGAAAATGTTTTTGCTTGGAAACATTACAATAAATCCACAGAAAATTACTAACTGCACAATTATAAACCATAATATTCAACAAAGGAAAACAATGTTTTGTTTTGATTTCAGGGTGACAGAGAAAAGCAATTTGAAAAAACATACTTTTATTCATACTAGGCCTTTGTGATCCAGAGGCACTGCAGTATTAACAGATTTATAGTCACATTTTTATAGACTCTTAGAAAATAATTTTATTGAATCATTTAGGTATCTAAAGCAGTACATTCTGTCTCTAACATACAGTCATTCCTCTACCATCCTATTTTATTTACTGGTATCCTCTCAGAGAATGTTCCAAGTCTGAATACTAAGCATGTCTAATATCCAGATGCAAAAACAAGCACTCTTGACTTGCTCTGCTGGTCAAGAGCATTCCCAAGCTAAATAAGGCACTAAATCAGAAGGTTGCAACTGCTGCCAAGAAAAAAAAAAGGGAGGGGAAAAAAAAAAGAAAAAAAAAAAAAAAAGGAGGAAAAAGATAATAAAAGGTGGAGAAAATTAGCAAGACACAGTCTTTGCACAAAACTTCTTGAGGAAAAAAGACATCATCTTACACTGAACGTTGTTGTGCAACACTAGAATAGGGAATAGTTCTTTTGTCACCAGCTGTCTATACAAACATTGTTAACCAGCTGCTTTCACCTTTTCTCCAGAAGATGCAGACAAAAGTGTGAGACCCTTGTCATAGCTTTTTTCTAAAATTAAAAAATCCTGTTTATGTAAGTGCAGATCATTACTGAAGTTACATATACCAGAGCAAAGGTGGCAAAAGCACATGCATGCCAGGTTTGTGGCACCTTTGCTTACAGCAAAGTAATACAGTAGTATTTCTGCACTGACAAAGGAGAGCTCCAGCCACTGTTCCATCTTTCTAACAGTTCTCAGATCTCATCATGATCTGGTTGTGAAATCGTACACTTCTGCTCATTAGGAAAAAGACATTCAGCTTATTTACCAAGAAATGGGCATCTCTCATAACGTCTGGAATTTGGCATCAGTTCTGTGCCCTGCCTCTCTGGAAGCAGAGCTTGCATGCAAGTTAACTCCTCTTTTTTGACTGTTTTGGCCTGACAGCTGGTTTGCTGGCTCTGAAGAATGATCACAGTGAACTAACACATAGGACCCTGATAAGTTCTGACCTACACACGAACCTAAAAGTCCAGGTAATGTGACTGTACAGGCTGCCATAATGTTACTGTGGAGCACTGCAGTTCAGTCTCCAGCTCTCTCAAAGAGAATAACAAATTAGTTTAAGGAACTCAGAAAAAGACATGAAAGAATGTTTAGACTGAGGCAATATCTTACAGTGAGAGACTGAAGACATGTGAGTCAGAGTGGGACAATGTCTTACAACGAGAGACTAAAGGCATCTGAGTCATTTAGTCTTACATAAGAGATGGTAAAAAAAAAAATTGATCATAATTTCCCAGCATGAGCACATGAAAGGATTTTAACACTAGATGACCTTTGCACCTACCAAGAAAAAACCTCATGAGATTAAATATTTGGTAGCTGTAACCAAGCAAACCTAGACTTCTAATAAGGTATCCATCACTATAAGTGAGGAAGCCAACTACTGGAAAACTCAAGTGGGTTGTGTACACTTTATCTCCTACATCAGGCCTGCCTTTTTTTTTGTTTGTTTTCCTCTCTTAGGTTCAGACTGATGCTCAGATAAGAAGATCCAGAAACCTCTGAGTGAGATTCTTCAGCTTAGCAGATGTCTCTTCTGCCCTTAAAATCCATTGTCTATGGACAAGATGTTCATAGGCCAAAGATGGCAGGAAACATAAGACTATTAGATTGATATTTAAAATACACCACTTTGAAATTTATCAGTAAAATGATGTCTTTTGCAACATATCAAGGCCTGTAATGGGATAAATCCAACAATTTCACACTTACACTGGAGATCCCCTCTGCTGTCTTGATTTCAAGCTATTTGCAGCACAATGGCTTAATCAGAAAACTAGTGTTACAAAAACAGTTACGTTATTTTAAGCAAATCACTCCCACTTAAATCTATGCACTTCCTGAGACATTCTCTTGTCTCAAGTTTTGAGTCACTGTATCATTACAAAGCATTGGCAGGAAAAGAGCATCCAAAAGCAAATGGTGAAATGATGACAGAAAACATCAGACAATCCTGTGCAGTATTACAGAAGCTTCCCATAGAGACACAGCATATGTTTCTGATTTCTATAGAAAGTTCAAACTGGTAGCCGTGATCAGGAAATGCTACGGTTTTGATTTTTTTATTATTATCATTTGTGGAATAGTCCGCTTATAAGCATCTCACAAATCAGAGCTTATCTCAAAAAATGCAGGCATTACTTTAAACTGGTCTGCTCCTCTTTGGATGACAAACACTGTGAGCAGAATTACCTGGTGTTGCTCTTCAGGAAGTTTTATTGGTTCCATCACATATTGCAGCTGCTGCAGCACACCCGTGCTCCAAGAGCAAGGCAAGTGAATTCCAAAAGTCTCCGTATGCTTAGAGATATTAAAATATCACAAAGATGTGGGGGAAAAAGCATGTGTGCCACATTTATTTAGGGGAAAACAAATAAAAAGCTTGCCCTGTCAAGACAGGTCAACATATTCTCCTGACATCTTTTTCCATTCCTCCTTTGGATGTATCCTGGATGGACAACAGATTTCCTTTTGGTTGAAGTCACGGACCCAGCACACTTTGTAGAGTACTCCAGGCTCTAGCAGGTAGAAGCTTGTTTTCCAGCATTACATCAATAAGCCTAAATTAATTCTGGACCTTAATTTATATTCCCTTTGGGATCCTGTTACTGTATAAGTTTACAAATGCTCAAAAATGGCACTTAAAGAACTAGGCATGCTGTATTTGTTCACCCAAAAACACAAAAGCCCACAGACTGAAGAGTTAAACTCACTACATTGCCATTACTTAACTGTTAATCTTTCCTTGTAAATTTTGTACATTCCAGTCAGCCCAGCTAACCGCACTCACTAGCTACGAGAAGCAGATTGAACTGATTACGGCACCGCTCCTCTGATGTCGTGTCTTCTGGCATGCTGTCATCCCTCACTGACACTGCCTGGAAAGTCCCATCTCCTTCCCAAGGCTACTGACTGTGTGCTCACTGTATTCTCCACTCCTAAACACAGCCTTGGGAAAAATGAATCTTTCTCACCCCAGATGGGGACTGTGATATTCCTCAAGAATATCTCTGAGACAGTAGATTCCACAAGAAATAGCTTCTCTGGATTTCCAAGAGGGATTTTCCCTGAGTTACTCTTTTTCTAGTCAAACTCTGCTTTAACCACCTCTTTCACTTTGTAGCACACATTCAGGCAGAAAATATACACTTAATATAGTTGCATTCAGGCAGGTCAGATGAAAGACAGGTGATATCAAAACATACCGTAGGCATTTAACTCCTTTCTCCAACTATGCTTTTGCTGTTGACAACCAACATCAACACACAAGCTGAAGGTGAATTCATTCTATTGGTGCTAGCAATCTAAAACCTGGCACTCATTCTAACAATCGTTAATAGCTCTCTGTGTAGAGAAGGTACAGTTAAGTAACTCCACGAGGGCACTCTCCCCAACCAATCTCAAACATCCGTAAGGTTCTGTGGCCATGGCTGTCTTCCTCTCCACTACCTATACTTGGATTCTAAATAATTAATTAGATGAACATCTACTGTGAGGTTAGGTGAAACCTATGAGAAATTATTAGTTTTAGGCTATGAGGCATGACAGTTTGAAAGCGTGTCCCTAAAAGCCTTTATTGCACATCTTCAGACTCTCTGGACTGAAGGCCTTCATATTATAAGGCAACTTGGATTACAGGGATCAAAGCCCATCTCACCCTTCTTTCAAATCATCTGATTTCTTTTCAGATCTTTCATAACTGCTCCATTCCAATCAGTCACTGAGTCACAATCACTCCACTCTGACCCACTGAGTGAATTACACTTCAGCCTACATATACACACGTATATCCACACAGTGCACCTGCAGATTTGTCTAAGTGAGATGCTCTAGTGGTTTCAGAGCAGAAATGTTTTTTTCCCACTGTTTGAAAACAAAAAAAACACAAATGCCTTATGACACACATTGAAAAAATGGCAGACAAGCCAGAACTGTTTGTGTAGTTGGATTGCTATTCAAGTCCCACTGGTGCCTACTGACAAGTGAGTGCACTGCTGGGAGGGAAAGAGGAACAGGATTCAGTGACAGAATGAGAGGAAATGGGCTCAGGTTGTGCCAGAGGAGGTTCAGGTAGGGTATTAGAAAAAGCTTCTTCTCCAAAAGAGCAGTTAGGTGCTAGAACAGGCTGCCCAGGGAGGTGTTTAATAAATGTTTGGATGTTATACTAAGAAACAAGGTTTAGTGGGCAGTGTTGGTGCTAGGTGGACAGTTGGACTGGATGATCTTAGATGTCTTTTCCAACCTTAATGATTATAAGATAATTCATTTTATCCATTAGCATCTAATCTTCTCTGTGCCCGCCATGTTCAGCTTCTGGAGAGAGACCAGAGATCAGTCCCCATTTCTGCCAGATTTGCATGTGCTCATGGTTATATCTACATTCAAGAGAAACACTTGATTTATGCAACTTGCACCCATCAGTGAAACAACACGTGAGCTGATCAAGTTCAAAACTCACAGCAAGATCTCTGCACAGACTTTTCGTAAGTCTGAGGCTCTCTAAACATGTATTCCAATCCTGCCTGTTTTTTTTGTTTCTGTTCACCCAAGATACAGGTCTCTTTCTATGACCATTACATTTCCTAACTATAAAACTTCTAACCAGCAAAAAAGAAAAAAAAAAAAAAGAAAAGAAAAAAAGATTGTAAGTACACAGAAGAGAATCCTCAGTGTGTCCTAAGTGTGTGCAAGACTCACTTGCCAAAGTTAAGCCTACCCAGAATATTTGGTATTTAGCTGCAGGCAGATGAGCATGCCGGGGTCAACGTCCTGGCCCTGCACTCAGCTGGAGCAGTAAATCAGCAGTACTGCCTTTCTGGCCATGCCAGATGGATCACACCTGCTTGTGCAATCAGGAGGATGGGAGCAGGAGCTGCCCTGCCTGACTTGCATCCCAGTGGATGGATCAAGCTCTCTGCAATTGCCATGCTGGCGTCTATTCCAGGCTTGATGAGAGCAGTTAAGACGCACAGCTTCATAACACTCATTTCATTAAAACTAAAAACCATTTTAATTTCTTCACCTGCATCTCCCAAAGTAATATCTCCGCATGAGAACACACTTGCAGTAGAGTTTATAAAGAAAAAGAAAATAAATTTTTGAAGCCTATTGGCCTGGCAAGTTGGGAAGTGCAATAGAATATTTAACATACAGGAGATGTACATACTACAGGGACCATGACCATGTAAATATGTAAAGACAGATAGATAAGGAAAAAAATTCTCTGTCAGCCTTCCAAAAGGAAAGAAGTACAGCCTTTCTGGAAGTCTACATCCAAACATAAAAATAAATTAAAATACAGACTGATCTCCTAAACGTTCATACTCTAGACTTTACATTAATCTCCCAAATGGCGCTTGACAATCTGTCACATCTCTCTGTTTGGTGTTTCATAGCTGAAGCACCAGCTTTAGATACTTTTTATCACTGTCATTCCAACAACTAGCCACATAAACTAGAGGTTTAAGTCCCAAGATGACAAGTGGGGCTTTTCATCCCCTACAGTAATTCTATCCTCTAAGTATTTTAAAATTGTACTTCAAAAGTGTATTGCAGAGCTGACATAGGGAAATGATTAACTTCTGCCCTCTGGCATTTGTAGAATGGGCTGCATGTAGAATTTCCCCATCCATATTTCTCCCAAATTGTGTATCCATATGCATTTACGCCAAAATGCTTAGCAATTTGCAGCCACATTCACCTCCATATTCTATGCACTGACACACTCCATGATAAAGCCTCTTAAAGGACAACAGACAAAACCTCAAAAATGCATATCCCACGATAAAAATAAAGGTGTTCTTGTGAAATACGAGCAAAATCAAAGCAAAGATAACTGAAGTTCTCAAGAAGAACACTAGATGCTAAAAGAGAACTGATAGAAAACTGTGGTCTCAAATGCACCACCAAATTCAGAAGAAAACTTTGCCCTTATTTCAGGACAAGCTTTGCATCAAGTTAGCGGGACATACATACCATTCAAATATTTATTGACAGAAATATTGTAAGGTGAGTAACTCACACAGCAAATTAAACACACTTAAGACAATGTCAAAGCAGAGTCTTTCATAAGAAATGTTGGAAACAGCATTATGACCATTAAAAAGGTTTTCAAACATGTTGGTTTCTTACATTTTAAAATCCGATCCATTTTTTAAGTCTGATTACAGGCTTAGATGCTTTCCTGTAGATGCTGGCAAGCACCTGTAGAGCTCCATAGCCAACTCTTCCAAAGCTTGATATCTAATTTTTGGGGGTTAATTTTAAATCACTTGAATAGTTGCCTTTAGGAACTGCCAGTAGCAAGGACCTCTAATTGTTTTCTGACTGACTTCCTGGCATACTACATAGCAGCTTTTATCGCTGCATATGAATTAAGACACAAGTTTTCATGTTCTCTCCTGACACCCTTTGCCTTAAAGCAAACAAAAGCCTTCAAATCCTATTCAGCTCATTCTTTCACTCTTATTTCTGACTTTTGCTGTAATGGCCAAATCAGCTGTCTGTATTCCTGTCACAACTATGCCATTGCATTTGTTCTCAAAAGCTAAATAAAAATTGATATAACTCTCACATCACAATGTAAATCCAAACACTAAATGAATAATTAAGCTTCAGTACAGTCCCTCCTGAACTTCACACAAATGTGGGATTCTCCCATATCTGATCTAATCAATAAGCTATACTATATTTAAGAGATAAACAATCCTCTTCAAGGAAAACCACAAAGAAACGTGTGTGAGAACTCTGCACTCCACTATTTATTGCAAGACCAAAACATCCCAAACATCTGTGAGCAGTAACAAACACTTTGCATTTACAGGATTCATGCAACTGAGCCAAAGCCAGTGAGATCGTATCTGGCAGACAAAAGATACTAGAGTGGTATCACTCAAGCAGTTGACCGGTCCAAGAACTCAGTTTCAACACTGCCTGCACCAAATCTGTTTATCCATAAATCTCGGGTTTCCCACTTAAATTCATAATTGAGGTGAAAGTGATGTAGAATGCCATATAATCCACTTTTACCTATTGCTCCTGTGCAGTCCTTTTGAAATAACAAACCAACTGGTCCCAGTTTTCAGTGAATAAGTGCATTCTCTGGAAGACACCAAACCAATCTAAACTACACCTGAAAACGCTGTGTGCACATGCATGAGTCAGAGGTCAGCAATAGTAGGTGATTTCAGTACCATATGAGAAGTGCAGCACACAGGCTAAGCTTCTTCCCTGCACAAAAGTCTGTTTGTCCACCAATCAGGAAAGAAATTAATTCTATGAACTTCTTCTGGTTTTTTTTTAGTAGCATTTTGGCTTGTTTGACTTAATTTGCTAACTTTGCAGTCAATATGTTGAATTCTTCCCAAAGAAATCTGATGACTCAACACTCAATCAAATCTAAATTTCTAATATTCACATATAGGTCCTGCATGGAAGCCGTGGTCTGTTGTGAACTAAAAGCAACAACATTGAAATCACAGTCAAGTTTGAGATTGCACATCAGTCTCAACTTCTGCCTTCCTGACATTTGTCAATCTGTATCTGATTTAAAATTCAACATATTATTCATTTTACATATGTGCAACTTGTTTTTTCTCAGTATATTCAACAAACATTAGTCTTACTTCTTGAATTCACCTGGCTTCTGTTGCCTCTCACATAGCCCACTGTGGTCTTTCTATATCTAAAATTCATGAAATTGACTGCTAACAGCTATATTATTTAAGACAAGTTTCAATTATTCTTGTCAATAATGCATGAAGCAGAATATAGCTGGTACCTAACAGAGCTGGACTGACTTGAAAAAGAGAGACACAGGTAGTCTCTTTGTACATTCAACATCTTATTTCATCTGACTAAAAGTGTTTGAGAAACATCTAATGTACCAATTTTTATTTTTTTTTTTTTAATGGATGAATCCTAAGAAGTGTTACATCCAACCAGAAATACTGAAGAACTGCAGTCTTTCTTCCTCCTTTGGAATAAAGGATCTGAAATGTGATCACTAACATGAATTCGTTCCTACAATGCCTGTAGGAAGAAATGTTGAGTTAATTACTCAATTAGAGCATATTTACTTTGTAATTATAATGTCATGTTCAGTCATATTTAATTGTTTTTTCCAAAAATACCCAAAGGCAACCATCCACAACATGGGCTGAAGACCTGAGAATTTTAAGACAAATAACAAAGGCATTAGAGAAGCGTACTTTTAACATACGATAAGGCATCCATTAAGATTGGACGGGTCTCAGATAATAATCTCCTTAAAACAATTAATTATAAGATTTATGTATAAGATGCAAGCAGAATTCCCATGGGATTAGCCAGATTTTTATATATTTTTTATAACCCTTTTTCCCCCTTCCATTCATACAAGGCTTAACTAATATTCTGTAACTCCGCACAGCTGCTGAAGGAAACCCAACTTCCTGGCCACTTTATGTGGATTCTGAATGTTTAGCTGCTCAGACAGCCTCTGAGATTTAGAACGTAGTACTGAGACTAAACACACATGCAAGGAAAATTGCAGAAGTGACCTACCAAGATCCAGCAAATATATAATCTTTGAATTCCTGTAAAAGCTTCTAGCATCCCATACAACATACATTAACATTTATCTCAATTCTCTTTAGTCAGCAGGGGAAAAGGAGCCTAAACAGGAGTTAGGACCCTAATCCTTTTTAACAGTCATCACTTCCATAGTGATTTGATGTGTTGGTATATATATCCATAGAGCAAGTAGTTAGGTTCAGCTGAATGTTTGCAAATTATAGCACATTTCAACTATTGACCTGATGCATTAACAGGCACTGGAACACTGAAGTGAATTATTTATAGATTTCTACTGCCTCATCAGTGTTTGCGCTGGTCACTGTCTCTATCCAGTTCTGAGTGAAAGCTAATCTAGCATAGCACAGGAAAACAACCCATTATAAACTCAGTGATTGAGACTCCAGGTTTGTCTCACCTCACCTGCAAACTCTGATTATATATGATTGCTGGCCCAAAAAAAACACAAAAGCAAAATACCAGCCCATAACCTACTCTGAAACCAGCATAAGGCACTGAGGCAAGAACCCCTCAAGTCCTCCAACTCAAAGATTCAACAAGTGGTCACAAGGTCTGATTAAACACAGAAATGTGGTCAGTTTAGCTATTGGCTGGTGTATGTAACTTAGTTCTGAATATTAAAAAAGACAAATTTAAATATAGATTTAAATACATAGACTTAATACTTCAAAAATCTTTTACCATTAGTGCAGCTAAATACTGGAGTTGGCTGCCTAAAGAGTTCATGGAGGCTCTGTCCTCTAAGGCGTCCAGGACTCGACTGGATGAGGGCATGAACAACCTCATCAAATTATACATGTTCTGAGCAGTGTTGATCCATCTGGCCTCTGGAAGTCCCTTTCTTTGCGATGAGATGTGTACCAGAGAGAACAGTGTCTCAAAACAATCCTTCCTGAGAAAGATGATGGAGAAGGTGATGTATAGAGCAGAACAGTTTCAAAGCCATTTCCAGCAGCTTCTCCACAATTTAAGATTCTCTTGAGTACAAATGAACTTAATAATTCACCTTCCTATCAGGACAAGTGATGATGTGACAAAATAAAGTCAAAATCTGATTCTACAAAGTCTTCTGTTACCATTTACTCTACATATACCGATATTTTCTAGATGTTTTTGCTTTGTTTTTTTTTCTCTCACTGCCAATGGACCATCAAATTCAAGAATCCAAGCTGTACAATCTATTAACTTTGTACTTCGGTTTCTGGCAGAAACTCAGCTAAGCCTTCTGTTCTGGAAATCTCTATACAAGGTATAGAGACAACTGTGTTCTTTCAGCTGGAAGAGGTCTACCCTGATCCCTCTCAAGTTCTTAACAAAGTTTACATTACTATCATTGGTTTCTGTCAGCTACCATGGATGGGGCATTGCATTTCAAGGATTCTTTTGGACAGAGATTTATGTATGCCATTGACTACACCATCATTTATTCCATTAAAGCCTCACAAGACAGGTCATAGCAGGTATTCATACAAGCAGAATACATCATCATTGTATTTCAGAATTCCCAGCAAGACCATTTTACCACCTAAGACTGATGCTGACAGCTGCAACATGCCTGTTCCCTTACACAAACATAGAACATCCATCAGTTATGCCCTCTTCCATTAAAATATATATCTATATATTTAATTTTTTAAAAACCCACACATACACAAAAGAAAGGGGAAAATATCCTCAAGTAGCAGAAGCATGTAGTGTTTCATTTACTCCAATATAGTCAAAATCATCTAAAAGAGGTAAGTACTCCATTTTTCTGACTTCTATGTGTTAAACTGACCAGAAAAAGTAATGTTCTGTTAGGTATCAGATGAACTATACCAAAGGAAAACAATTCAGGGGTAATCAATGAGTCTGAATGCTTAATATTGTCTTCTCCTCTTATAATTAATGATGCTGAAATAACAATAAGCATTTTAATTAATGAACTCTCTCAAATCCATCTTATTTCTACTATCTAAATAAAAAAATACAGTCTTTCAGATAAATGAAAATGCATTGGGTTGGAGTACAGTCTGAAGAAAAGAGAGTCAACTGAGCCTTTTAACGACATTATGTTTTGTAAAGCATATATCTGCCATTGGTAAAAGCTTTTCTCAGTGTTGATCTGATTTGTTGTTTTCAATAATTTAAGAGAGACTTTTACTGCACATAGTCACATCTGTTAATGTTGGTTGATAGCCAATAAATTTAGAGGAGCCACTTGCACGGAGATCTTGTTTTTGCTATTCCTGAACTTCAAGGGAGTGTGTTCCTTGAATTAACCCCCAGAAAGGGTTAAGTGAGACAGTTCCTAACAAATCAAATGGCAAATTGATGTTCTCAGCTGGCCTGTAGAAGTGACAAGTAACACACATACACACCCACAAAAAGGAAAGGCAGAAGCAATTGCTGTTCAGATAAATGCTGCTTTAAATATGTACGTAGACTCATTTCCCACAAAACTAAAAGAAAATGAGAAACCCTAAACATAGATGATGATATTGAAGTTATACTGCATGTTGCTCAACTGAAATGTTTTGAGAAAACAAACAACAATAACAAAAAAGGATGAGGACAAATAATTCAGAGTAAATCTTGGTAGAATAAATTCATTCCACACAAGGGTGTGTCAGGTCTGCTGTAGAGAATTACAAAGAAATAAACCCCAAAACTGACTGCAGAGCAGATAAGCAACCAAGGGGGGTTTCACAATGGCAAACAGGTTACAGATTGCTCTGGTGAGTCCTTTACAAGCAGGAGGTTGTGATGGGAGAAACTCACAACCTTCAGGACTACCTGTCCAAGGCAACACTCGCATTGCGATCCAGCCCAACTCAGCCTCTGGGACTAATGGTCATTTCAAAGGAAATCTATAAAAAGTACAGATCTCCAAACCTAAATGCTCCTTTAAAGGACAGGAAATGGTTGAAAGCGCTTTAATACTTTTCTGAAGGCTCTACCTTAACTTTCTCAATGCAGTGGACTTTATTATGCAGAGTAGTTAAGTACTGCTCTTTAACATTATATTAAATATATTTTTATATATTAAACATATTTTTATATGTTACTGCCATTCCATATCATACTGAACCAGACACTGAGCACCCAGGATGTTTTGAGTACTTTGAGGTAGAAGATCACGCTTCATAAATACCAGCCATTATTAAGTCAGTGGACGTGGAATTTCAGCGCGTCATTTTCAAACAGTGATTCAGATTTTTCCCCCAAATCCAAAGATAAGCTGTCTCAAACCAATCACCAGTATGCTTTATGCCCCACATCTACGGCCCACTGTGACAAATCCTTACAGAAAAACAAGATGACAACAAGAACACTCTGAGCTGAAGATTCCATTTGCTCCACTGATCCCTTTGCTGCCATGGGAAGAGCACCATTTCCACATGTCAAAGTACTGCCCCACAAAAATGAAGGGGATAAAATTGGTGTTCTGAAAGCAGAGTGAATAATCACAGCAAACATCCAATAAATTCTAGTCCCTATCTACAAGGGTTTTGCCTTGTGGCACAGCATGAGTCAGATTTCAGCCCTTAAATTGAAATCAGCAGTGAAGTGAAGTGTCCACAATCACTGGTGTATTTATACCTCGCAAGTTAGGGGGAATATCTGTGGATCTGACCCTCAGCTCAGGTCAGAAGAGGCATTAGAAATGCATTAGGGAGTACACGTGTGAGCTGACCCTCACCCCATCAACAGGATCCTGACAAATAAAGGCAATGCTAATTAGCTCCTAATTGAACCCATACGACGGATACAAGGACTAGGAGAAGAGTGTCTTACAGAGAAAGATTTCAAGAACAAAATGCGTGCAGGTTAAGAAAGGAGGTTGCCAGAAGACCTAATTACGGCTGACAGATACCTGAGGGGGTTCTTTTTACCATCAGCAGGTAGAAATCTGTCCGAAGTACGCAATAAGGACAAAGCCCAAAGGCATTAGCTGACACGGAAGGAAGGGCAGCTCGGAGGCGCCGCTACAAGGGGCTCCACCAGCCGGAGGACGGTCGCTATATGGAACGCACGACCTACCGGGGCTCCTTCACTCCCACAGAGCTCGGAACGGAAAGCTCCGTGCCGCCGTCCCCGGGCTCAGCTCGGGTGCCGCAGCCCCGCGGTGCCCCGCACCCGGCTCTGCGGCCCTGCACCGCCACCTCCTGGGGGCGGCGGGAGCGGCCCCTCCCGGCCCCGAGGCTCCCACCGCAGCTCCCCGGGAACGGGAGAAGAAGCCGGCCCGGCGGAGGCCGGCGGGCTGCAGGGTGATGCTCCCACAGAGCTCGAGCTGCAGCACCGAGGGCCAGGTTGAGTCATCGCGTGCTCTCCCTTGGGAGGGCTGGGAAACGTGATGTTGCAAACCGATTTTCCATTTCACGTTAAGAGGGCAGATTTTCAAAGCGCCCGTTAAAGACGCCCGTCTAGGGTTACAGAGAGTCCCACGTGTGCATTAGACGGGATGGAGGCTGTTTTGAAAGCTCTTTTCTGCCGCTCATTGGGTGGTTTGTAGGATTTAGGGCTCGTTTTTCACATTTTCCAGATAAACACATATTCTGCGGTCATAATGAATAATTGATTGTTATCATAATATAGTCCATTGTGCAGCAAAAATAAACACTGAGAAGCATCTCAGCGCCGGCAGATAACACTGCCACGCTCCCTTCTCTTTGTGTAATGTGAGGCTGCACTGAAAGCACTGCATGCTCAGATGTGCGCATCCAAACAAATGAGAAAATTCTTACTTTGGGATGAACCATTTCCAGGGTACTGAGCAGCACTCAAAAGTGTGAAAGAAATAGATTACAGACCCACCCCAATTAGTGGATTGGCAGTCAATGATGGCTTTTCAGACACAGTTCCTGCTCCCCACAGCCCCTACCTCCTGACTAAGGGCCTCCAGCGCACCCCATGGATTTGCCTTTGGTAAGGCACTGTTGTCTCCCACACTGCACAGGCACTGAGCACACGCTGTTCCAGCCGACATGTGCAGAAAGCAGCAGCCAGCAGAGGCCTAGCCATGCTGCTCACTGCTCCGAGAAGACATAACAGCGTGGCTCGTGCTGGCAGTACCTGGAGCATCCACCTTGCTGTCAGGAGCATCTCAGCTCGATTCTCCCTCATCTCTGAGCATCACCCCCATATCATGGCCCCAGGCTCGCCTCCCACTCCCATGTTTATTCTCCACCTTGCAAGTGAGAAGCTGTGGTTGCTTTAATTACTCACTGCACACCCCTATTGGTTTGCTCTGATCTCCTCACCACCAGCTTCTCCTGACTACCAAGCAGTTTAATCTTTCAAGCTCGGTATGCACAAAACAAAAATAGATTGGAAATAAATGGCAGCCCGAGCACTCTGGGGAGGCAGAACTTTCTTCCACCTGGCCGGTTGTGTTTGCTTTGGAAGTTGCTCTTTCACCTGGCACTAATGGCAATCCGCATCGAGAGACAGATGCAAAAGTGTTCCTCCAATTATATAATCACTGCAGCTGATAAGGAGGGAGCAGGATTTAGGTTGCCATAGTGTTGGCATATTGCTATGGAGGCTGAGATCTCTGGCCACATTATCAGCTCTGGCCCAGGAAGAGCGGCCCTATTATGCCTGCTGGATGTGTGTGCTTGACAGGAACACTCAGGATCAGGGGCTGCTTCTTCCCCTCCCACCTCATTGCCATAGAGCAGCTGGGGGTGCTAGGCCTTGGGTTTTTTTCATTTTAACCTCTATCATCTCTTTGTCAGGAGGGGGGAATGTTCCCAATGAAACCCACTGCCACCCACGACCAAAGTCTGCCCCAGCCTCAACATACATGCCTTGGCCTTGTGATGGGCGGGGGTCCTGCTGGAGTGGGGTGCAGGGTCGGAGGAAGGGGGAGGGAAGGGTCCTGCTTGGCTTGGGGCCCTGTTGGGAGAGAGACGAGCCGGTACCTCGCTCCGTCTGACCGAGGGGAGGCAATGGCTCTGCTGCTCCGCAATAGCGACGTGCGTGTGCGGGAGGGGAGGGGAAGGGAGGGGTGGCCGCATGCAGGTAACGGAGAGCAGGAACTTCGGGAAAGCGGAGCCAGGTGGGGCGGGGGAGGCTCCCGGAGTTGGGACAAACAAAGTTGTGCCCTGGGGACGGCCGACACCGCCGGGCAGCGTGGCTCTGGTCGGTGCCCACGGTGCGGGCGATGCTCGGAGGAGACGGGCGGGAGAAACGCTGCCCGAAGTAAAGCTCAACTTTAATTGAAATGCGGGCGCTTCTCGCCGTCTCCATTCTCCCGGGACGTGCGCGTGTAAATAGATGATTCTCCTTCCCCTCCCCTCGCGCGTGAGACGAGAAGGGAAGGGCTCCTCTCCCGGTGCCCGAGGAAGCCGTGCCCAGCCGGGGTGCGGAGGGCCGGGGAGGCATTAAGCGGCACGGCCGCCCGCCCCTCAACGCGCCGATGTCCCCGTGCCACGGGGCAGCCCCGTGCCTCCGGCCGCACTGCACGGCTCCCTCCCCTCCGAGCCCCTCTCCTTCGGAAGAAGACGACGGCGACTCACGGCAACTTTTCCACTCCCGCGGCCTCGCGACACACCCAGCCCCGGGGGCGCGGGGGGCTCCCGCAACGCCCCCGCCCGGGGTGTCCGCCTGCCCCGCGGGGACGCGATGCCGGGGCCGTCCCCTCCTGCCCCCGCGGAGCCGAGAGCGGACAAAGGCTGCGGGAGAGAATGGTCGCCGGCTCCTCCGGGGCTAAGCTCGAGCTTACCTTGATGGTTTTCCTCGGGAATGTACATCCTCTTGTTTTCATTGACCATTTAAAACGAGTCCAGGTTAATCCCTCCGCAAATCGGCTCGGTAAAATTCGAGGAAGAGTGGAGCTGCAGAATTTCCCGTTTGATTATTACCTGATTCCCATTATTGCATCAAACACCAAAAACTGATCCTTTCCACTACTGCCTCCTTTAGTGAAATTGCAATGCATCCTCAGTACATCCGGGCCCCTTCCAAGAATTTAGCACAGCACCTCTGGCTGTTAAACCATAAAAAAGAACGAGAAGGGGGGAAACGCGAGAGAGGGCGAAAAAAAAAAAAAAAAAAAAAAAAAAAAAAAAAGAATAAGGAAGAACGGCGAAAAGCAAAAGCATCCAGGGCAAACCACGGAGGGTTAAACGTCTCTTTAAAATCCACCAACTACAAAAGCAAGAAAAGGAGGAGGAAAAAAAAAAAAAAAAAAAAAGAGATGTTCAAACGCTTCTGCTCCTCCTCTTCAAAGCCATTCGGAGCGCGTTGTGCTGGCAGGGAGCTGTTTCTGCAGAGGAAGAGAGCCCAGTCCCAGCCCCTCACTCCCTCCCCTCCCTCAGTGCTCGCTCCCCGCTGCCGCCTCTCTCCGCCGCCACGGCCGCACTGAACGCTTCCAGATGTTCCAGCTGCGGCGGCGGCGCGCAGCCCCCCGCGCACAGCTCTGCCAGCCGCCGGGCTGGCCGCTCGCTCGCTCGCAAAGTTTAACGCGCTCCGTGCCGTCACCGCGCCCGCCGGAGCCTCGCCACAGACATGACGTCAAGGAGAGGCGAGCCGGAGCCGGCCGCCTCGACAAGTGGGGGACAGCGGGGAGACGAGAGGGGCCGGGGGGTGGGTGGACGGCGGGGCGATGCCTCCGGCCCCGCTCCGATCCGCGGCTTCGGCCCTGCGGTTCCGCACGGAGCGCGGCCGTGAGCGGAATGGCGAGGAGCGGGGCGGGCGGCGGCGCTCGGCGGGGGCTGCGGTGGCCCCGAACCGCGGCGGGGGAGGAGGAGGAGGAGGAGGAGGTGGAGGAGGAGGAGGAGGAGGAGGAGGAGGGAGCCGGGCTCGGTTGCGCGGCCGGGAGGATGCACAGATGTTTAAACAGATTAATCGAGCTCGGATTTGCCAAATCCTCGGTGGAAACGCCAAAGTGCTCCGCCGGTATCCCACCGCTCGCCTTAATTATCCCTGTCATTTGGCCCGCTCTAATTGAAGCCTCCGCAGAGAGCAAAAATGACTTCTTTCGAACGAAACGCGAACTGAATGCATCCCGTGTACCGCGGAGCCGGGTTCCCCGAGCTGCCATGTTCAACGGACTTAGACAATACAAACTGCCACAGCCCGAGAAGCCGACCCGGCCCGGCCGAGTGCCGAGTGGGGATGGATACCCAGCGCACCGCCGCCCCGTGCTGCCCGTGGCCCGGAGCTTCCATCGGACAGCCGGTGTGCAGTGCTTCGACAGTGGTTCTTCCCCTTCCTGTCCAGTGGTTTTCCATTCAGACTAGGAGAAGAGCGTTTCTATTCGAAATACTTTATAGTTGCTAATACCTCTACAAATGAATTTAGAAGGAACTCAGTGCCTTCCCTGCACGTGGATTCCAATGGGATTTATCAGCTATCTGTCTCCTTTTGAAGCCTTTTCCCCACCACTTTCAGATCTCTTGGATGAAACTCCAAATACAGTAGAAAACAGCAACACCTAACAGCTTGAGCCAAAGCATCAACAAAACACATCCGCTTGGAACTACAAGGGAAACTAGAATAGATGCAAAGCGCTTACCAAAGACTGGATGCAGCCAAAGCACTTGTCCTAAAGAAAGGTCATTGAGGTTTCTAATAACTACCAGTCATCCCCACTGCTGCCTTAGATGCTATCCAAAAGGTAATTTGGCAAAACCATATTGCCATGGGCAGCACATAGAAGTGCAGCTTTATTTCTGAGTAAGGAGGAAGAGTTCCTCCGAGCAATTAAAATACTCTGTCCTCTATTGTTGGTTTTTCTCTACTAATGTCACACGCACTTATTCCATTTAAGTTATGAGATCAAGCGAGATCACATCCAGAGGTTGAATGGCAATATATTAGCTTTCATATTCAATTCTTTCTCCTGTTAAGAAAGAAAAATTTTCCCTTCACCGCTATAAAAGGACAGCAAATCCTTCCCTACCTAAATGTACTGTGTAAATATACATTTCATTTTTCTCCTCGCAATCAGAAATTCTTGCCATTTTGGATGGCGCTAATTCCATTTTCTCAAGCCATGAGTCAACCAAGAGTTGAATGATTCACCCTGGCATGGACATAATCTCTGGGGAAGCAATTAAGTGCACGCTGATCACTCTTGCACAGCAATCAAACACTGGTGGGGCAGCTGTTAATAAATAAATAAATATATATATATATATATATATATATATATATATATATATATATATATATATTTGCCCTTCTTGGGTCACACTCTCAGCTAGTGAAGGGTTTATGTACAGCATTAGTTAAACAGCCAACATCCACATAGCTGTGCTTTATGCCAGCTCACATCCGCACGCAGCCACATACACAAGCTGTCCCTGCCACCTACAAATCGTTCTCTCCAATCTTTCTCCCTCTCTCTCTGCCAAGCTCTCCCAATGGGACACAAGTTGGGCCAATTACCAAAAATCAAATGTAGAAAAAAATAGATCAAGAAACAAGAATATTAGCTGCCATTAATTTCTTTGGTATAAATAAAATTGTACTATAGCTCGTGGTTTCTTTATTCAGCACTTCTGATGCAAAAAAATTTCTGTACAGAGAGGTGGAAAGGAACTGATGGTAGGATAAAGCTGGAAAGATCCTGCTAATGAAGGACAGTCAGGTGATGTAACAGTGGCCATTGTACATTCCCCTAAAGCACTGCTATGTCAGAGTACACTAAAAAGAAGTACTTTGCAGAAACAAGTTTGGTAGAGGTGGCAATTGAAGTAAAGGTGCTTCTACAATTTTTCTTCATGTGAGTACTGAAATTCAGGTTTAACATTCTCACAGGAGAGAACTCAAGGTTTTACTCTCTGCAGAAAAAGGAAACAGTCAATTGGCTTCATGGTTGTTTCTTCCAATACTTCTCACCTTCATTCCACTTTTTCTTAGAAGCAGTGCAGAAGGGACTTTATTAGATTCCAGAGCAGCAGCTTGGAGATTTGTGCAAAGACAACAACAGGCCTTCCCTGCACAGCCTCTGATTGTGTACATTCTGGGCCAGGACTCCCAGAGTGAAGCATCCAGCCTAAGCAGGTGAAAGGGCTTTTTACTACCTTTGAAGGACCAATGCCCTAAAAACCCTTAAGGCCTTCTGATGGGGGAGAACATTTAGCCTTCTTCAGAGTTTGATCCCCACTCATGCAACCCAAAGATGAGCGTACAAGTGAAAGCTTAAAAAAAAGCCATGAAGTAATGGTTTGTTCAGTACAAAAAGAATTGGGGTGATCTTAGAGTTTGCCTGATATGGCAGCCAGCAGATTGAAGGTAAGATGGAGACTGACATGATCAGAGACCAGGGTATCTCACACCCTGGTCAATTTGTGTTCATTCCTTCCAAGCAGATGACCTACGTTGGACAAATTATCCTGCAGTCAGCCTTAGGCCAGCTGTAAAGAGGAGATGCTAGTTTTCTAATCCACAGGAATGCTAAGAAGAGAAAAACTGTTCTGCAATCACTCCGAACAATAGTAGAAAGTACCAAGACAGAGATTTCTGAGAAACAGCTATTTAAAGTTACGAAGTGTCAAAAATGATTTGTAGAGTGCGAAATATTAACATGCAACAGTCCATTCTGCACGTAAGGCATTTTCTGTTGCTCTGTGTACAACGTATTACTCTCCCTCCTATCCAGCCATATATAGAGTAGACTGGGCATAACAGCTTCTTCAACATCCAATATCAGAATCCATGTCCATCTTCAGAAAAGAAATCACTCAAATAGGTTGTGAAGAACATCTCCTTGATTCAAAAAAGAAGAGTTCCCATCTGCCGACATATAGAGATGGGGCAAGAAATTAAACGGATGGAAAACAGACAAGAACATATCACAGCTCTGCACTGAATTATTTGCACAACTTATAAAATTATTTGAAAGGCTCTTTTAAGCAGTCTCAGTACTTCTTAAATGATCTAGGGCTCTCATTGGGTCTACTGCATAAATTACTTAGCTATACTATTGCAGTAGGTTGTGCTCGTGGTATTTTGGCAGTTGTGCCTTGTGCTATAAAATAAGATAAATTACTCAAAAGTGGAAAAGAAATGTATTTATCCCCAGAAATAATACTAAGGTTCAAAATACAATTGTGAAATCTTTTCAGGGCCAACATTGAAACATTGACAGAGATCTTCATTACCTTGCTGCAAGTAGTCAGCAGGGACAGGGAGGTGACTCTCCCTCTCTATTCTGCTCTTGTGAGGCCCCATCTGGAGAACTGTGCCCAGGTCTGGAGCCCCCGGTACAAGAAAGATAGAAAGCTGTTGGAGAGTGTGCAGAGGAGAGCCACAAAGATCATCAGGGGACTGGAGCATCTCCCCTACGAAGACAGGCTGAGGGAGCTGGGCTTGTTCAGCCTGGAGAAAAGAAGGCTGCAGAGTGACCTCATTGCAGCCTTTCAATACCTGAAGGGAGCCTACAAACACGAGGGGAATCAACTCTTTGAAAGGGTAGATAACAGCAGGACAAGGGGAAATAGTTTTAAGTTGAGGGAGGGAAGATTTAGGTCAGATGTCAGGGGGAAGTTCTTTACAGAGAGAGTGGTGAGGTGCTGGAACAGGCTGCCCAGAGAGGTTGTGGATGCTCTGTCCCTGGAGGTGTTCAAGGCCAGGTTGGATGGGGCCCTGGGCAGCCTGGTCTGGTATCAAATGGGGAGGTTGGTGGCCCTGCATGTGGCAGGGGAGTTGGAGATTCATGATCCTTGAGGTCCCTTCCAACCCAAGCCATTCTGTGATTCTGTGATTCTGTGATTCTGTGAAGTGATTTTTATCCCACAGATTTAAGGTTTCACACCTCCGCCAACTAATAGAGAAGGCTTCCCATAAGAATCAGCACATTCTTGCTCTGAAAATTATGGGATATTTTTGTCACCTATATAAATAGATGGGATCTAAAAACAGTGCAACCTTTGCATGAAGACTTTGACCTTCCTTTTTTCAAAGGTCAACATGTTAGTAATTCTGTTTTCTATCTAGTGTCTTTTTCCTTTGGAGCATTAAAACCTAAAATGGTTGGTCCTTGGGACAAGAAAAGAATCATCATGGATGTATAACATAACATCCTTAACAACTTGTGTCACTTCTGACCACGCTGCCTTGATGCTATAATGGAAATGCTGGGTGTTTCCCAGTGCTGTGTGATAACGCATTTACAGTAAATCAAACACTGATGGTGGCAATTTCTTCTCAAATATCACAACT
This sequence comes from Tympanuchus pallidicinctus, assembly GCF_026119805.1. Lineage (NCBI taxonomy): Eukaryota > Metazoa > Chordata > Aves > Galliformes > Phasianidae > Tympanuchus > Tympanuchus pallidicinctus. Next base: position 3,447,144 of record NW_026294802.1, read on the forward strand.
GCTTTGTTTAGAATCATTCTCAAAGCTGCTTGTGATTCTTCTCCATATCATCTAGAAATACATCTTCCTCTCCATTTGTCCTTCCTAACCTTTACTGATAAAAAATTCATGTTCACAACAATAATGAGCAGAGATTTCAAAAATGTTCTTTATTTGGCAGGTTTGCTTTAGTGGCTTAATTATAACTGGAATAAAAGTAGCTGTTAGTCCTATCTAAAGGTATTCAAACTACTATCAGGAAACTAGACATCTCTCAAAAATAACAACTAGCTAAAACACAGGAGACTGATTTTCAAACACAACTTGGAAAACTTAGCCATATTTTTCATGTTAGATTTCAGTCATTCTCTTTCATACATACATTAAAATACCAGCAAGCAACTACAAAAACTTAGAATGAAAATGATGAGATTTATCAGGCTAATTATAGAGTCTACTGAGGCCTAGAACTGATAAAGTACAGAAAATATTAGATCTGAAGGGGAAAAAGGAAAGAATGAAAACTGACAAACGCATAGATATGGTTTAGTTTGTGGTAGCAATGGTAATGAGAAGACGGTTGGACTAAATGATCTTACAGGTCATTTCCAACCTTGCGATTCTATGATTCTATGCTTCTATGATAGGAAAGTTGCTATTAATTAGGGTAAGCTGTCATTAGACACAGAAGAGCGGTAAGTTAGATGAAATTGAGAACTTTTAAGTAGGTTTTGATTTTCCAGACTGCAGAATCTTCTAGAAAGTAAATGGGATATCTGTAGGTATGTTTTTATTCAAATCATGCAAGCTAGCTCAGTTTTCAACTGTAATCCATACAGATGATTTCAGTGGGTGGTGGCAGTAGTGATTTTTCAACTCCAATTGCAGAAATGAAAGAACTTGCCATTTATCGTTTTAAATGGGTGATTAGTCTTGAATGATTACTGGGTAGCGCTGAACGAATTCATGGACAAATCCGAAGTGTAGCAGCAAACAAATGCTTAAATACATTGAAACAACAAGAAACATTTATCCCAAGTAAAATGTAAATGCAATTACGCTTCTCAGGCTTGAGGAGAACTTGTGACATTTTTCATGACCCCGTAGGTAAGATTCATTAGGCTGTGGTCATCATGGATGTCTGGCCATAGCACTAATTAGCGCACTAAGTAAGGTTTAAGAACTCATCAGAATTTCAAGACAGAAGTAGTCTCTGTTTCTAACCAAAAGGTCAGTTAGTAACCATGCCACAAAAGCTTAAGAGAAAGTCTTGAACGTAACAAGAACAGCTGCACTGATTCTATATTATATTATATTTCTATGAAATATAAATCACTGGGCCTCCCTAGATTGGAAAATGTACAGCTAAAAAGGGACCTATCATCAGCAATTCATTATAACTACTACAAATACATTTTTTAAATGTCATCCTAAAATCATCAGTTAAACAAAATAAATGAGCTTATAACGTCTACAAGAGTATCCGGAATGAAAAACTAATTTTTAATCCAATCACTCCACATTTTCACACAAAACAAACAAAACATTCAGACTATTGGCAATTATATCTTCAATAATTGCAATTGCTTACGCAACAAAAATGAAAAAGATATTACCATTCTAATCTTCAAATGTTGCTCTACAAAATATTCAGGAATATGTAGGATCATAGAATCACAGACTATCCCGAGTTGGAAGGGACCCATAAGGATCACTGAATTCAACTCCTGGCTCCACACAGCACCCAACAAAAAAAGCCTGTAACCAAGTACCACACATAAACTGAGATCTACAGCAAGTTCAAAGGAGGACTTTTTTACAGAGCACTGGATTCTTCAGAGAGTAAATTTATGCAAGCTGTTGAGGAATACTTTACAGTGACTAGAAAGGTTGCAGGATGCTGGCACTTTGACACCACCATGGATCTAATTATTAAACAGTGAAAACTATGCAAAGTCAAAATAAGAAGACAATGCAGAAATTACATTTAGTCAGTAAAATCGATTCTGAGCGTAAAAACTATAAACTAAGTGTAAAGAGAATCATAGAATCACAGAATCATTAAAGTTGGAAAATACCACTAAGATCATCTACTCCAAACCATCACCACCACACATGCTAAAACTTGTCTCTGAGTTCCACATCCACACAGTTCTTGAACACCTCCAGGGATGGTGTCTCCACCATCCCCCTGGGCAACCTGTGCCACTGCAGCACCACTCTTTCTGAAAAGAAATGCTTCCTAATATCCAACCTGAATCTCCATGAAAGAGGGATGCAGGTGCAGGCTATAACACCAAATTCCTTCTTTTTGTCATTTGAAGATGATTTTTGGATCTTCTGAATCTCCTTTATCAAACATAGAAAATTGTGGACAAACTCACAGAAGATGAGACTTTGGAATTCTGACAGATTTAAGAGGATGTATAATATTAATTTTTAAAAATGGTCTGAAAAGTCATGGTCTTATATATCAAGCTGCAAGGAAAATGATGAAATTAATACATTGGTATAGGCAACTACTGTGCAAGTATTGGCCTTACATACATTGTCAAGCAGTTCATTTTGTACAGTGGGTCTTTCTAGATCAAATGTCTACATTTGTTTAGTAAGTGAATCTGATTATAATGCAATCTTTGTGGTGTTCTGGATTTTTTTCACGATTTTTTCTTTCCAACACGGATAAAATCACAACTCACTCTGCACTCAGCTTCTGTTTCACCTTCAACTCATGTAATCTTAAATCTGCTCTAAACCAATTCTCCCACTGCATCCTGTTAGAATGACTGCTAATTGATTTTAGTTTATTCATGACTCTGCAGTCAATTCAAATGTGCACTAAATTAAAGGTAACTTCCATACATAGCAATGTTAGATTTCTATCCCAGTTTCCAGAATTATAATGGTTACAGTCCAGGCTTATCTCAGTGCTACCTAAGCCTTGCAATGAAATACGCTAAAGCTTTTATTTTCAATTTCATTGAAAATATCATTTTTATGTTCTTGAAAACAAAATTAATTCCAACAGATTGCTCAGAATCTCTCTTTATTCCCATAAAAATCATCATCAGAACACCACAAACAAGCACTACGTAGACCCTAAATGAATTGCTTAAATCATCGACTTTATAACTGTACATTTTACTCTGGTTCCATCTTAACTAACTGTTCTCCTAGGACATCCAGAAACTGATTAGTGGGACTTTATTAAAATGTTACAGAAGTTCTGGAAGTGTAAAACAAAGTGTTTCAAAGTGCATCTTGCTGGAAAGATATTAAAAGCATCCTGGAAGGATTCCCAAATACTATATAAATTAAATCCTCCCCAACTCCATTGATTTGGTTTTGTACAGTTTAGTTATTCAAATGGATTTAATTTTAACTTGCTTGTGTGGCTATCACTGTTCACAAACTTCATGAGTGCTGCAGAATATTCCAGATACTTGGATCAACATGTAATGTCTAGTCTCTGAATGGATGTCCTTCAAAGCTTCCTTAGCTCCAGTGGAAATCCAACGGAACTGAAGCAGAAAAAATAGGTGGAGTGCCAAGCAGCAAAATTGAGAGCATTATTTGATTTGGGAGAAAATACCGTTGGGTAGGTTTTGAATCAACACAGTGCAGGAGAAGTTTGTTACAGTCAGAGTTCCTCCAGAAAAAAATCTGTCATTTCAGAATCTGAGAAAATGTTCTATTGTTGTTTAAACTATCTCTCCAGCATGCAATCAGAAGAGTTTATTTACATCTTCCCTTTCATTTCCTCCCATCTTTGCTAGAACATGTAGATGAGCAAAGTGAAACAAATAAACAGCTCTTCTCTAAAGTGTTTACTGGCTCAGTAATTCCACATGTTCTGAAGGAAATATTTATATTTCCTCAGTATAAATACTTACGAGTTCCGTTATTTTATAATGCCATCAGATGTCTGCTCTAGTTTACGAGTTGCTTCTCAAGAACTGCATGACACCAAGAATGACCAAGTTAAGTTCCTAACATAAAACCAACCAAACAAAAATCCTTGAGAAAAATAAATAGTCTTTTTTTAATTTATTTTAATAAATAAAAATAGAACTCGAGAATAGAAAGTTCATGCCAGTCATATACATAGCAAGTATACATAGTTGCATCATATCCTTGCCTTTACTCCTCCCTCCCACTCTGTGCTCCTCCTCTTTCTGGAGTTTTCTTAAATCAGAATAAATAGTGGTTGCATCTTATATATTTGTAAAGAATTCAGACCTCAATCCCGACTCAGATTTTTGAGCATTAAAGCAGTAATCTGATAAACTATAGTATGCTTACCATGGTAATCTTACTAACTAAAAGAAGGGGAGGGGAGAGGAGAAGGGAGAGAAAGGAATAGAATGTCTGTCTTGTTACTGCAAAAGGAATAAGTTGTGAAGAAAATAGTAATTGCTTTTTTCTGCTTTGCTCTCCTGTTGCTTCCTTTTCAGATGTCCTTTATATCTCACGCACTTGTGTTTTTATAAGACAGTTTGAGTCTCTTGACTTTAGAAGGACATTAACCAAGTGAAAGCAAGATGACTATTTCAGGCCTAGCTCCTGAATGATGAAATCCTTGGAGAAGTCTCTCTCTCCAGATCCTCAGTTTCTTTTCATAGGCTTCAAGAGCAAGGCAGAACTGGGATCTTTACACCAGACACAAGGGGCAATGGTCATAGAGTAATACACAGTATGGTCCAACTTAGCATTAAGAAATTTTTTTTTACCCTTAGGTCTGACAGGTACTAAATCAGGTTTCTTAAAGGAGCCATGGCATCTATATGGTTGAACTAGAGGAAACCCTAAGCAAGCTGGTGCCTGGAGGGGAGTTTGGAGTAGGGCTTTCCAATGTCAACTGTTTCTATGAGTGTGAATGGAAAAACTGCCATAATTTAAGGGAGGCACTGCTGGTGTTTGTGTTGTCATAATAAATCTAGAATGTCCATTGATATGATTCCAAATCAAGAACAAACAAAATAAGGTTTGTTCACTTTCAAGTGTACCACGTTCCTTTAGTCTGGAGAGTACTTTTCTTGCATCAAAGAAACAAAGGCTCAAAATCTTACTCAGTTCCATCTGTGTGATAATGCAAATGGCTTGACTGTTCTGCTATTTAACTGAGTAACTGTTAGACAGAAATAGGTTCTTTTTTTTTCCTTTTCAATCTCCTAGGGGAGTCTCTGACTCTTTCAGTTACTGTATCATCTGCTGCCATCTGCAGAAATGCAGCTTGAACTTTGAGGAAGACAGGAAGGTGGTGTTATTCAGCGATCTGAACCATCACTGGTCAGTGCATCCAAATGGAAAAATACGGTTCATGAGATACAGATTGATTCCATCTAAGAAGGTAGAAAATGAATATTTAAATGATATGGGACTATTATGTCCCTCTGATTCCATTTCTCTCCCATCCCCCATCCAAGTGTGTAGTGCTTATGGCAACAGCTACCACGCACAACAGGGGCTGCTGGTTCTCACTGCAGCCTGAGGAAGGAGTCCTTATCAGCACAAGCACAACAGCAAAGCTAGCACACAGCAAATCCACAGTACATGGGATGCACAAAGAGTACCTGATTTAATATGATGTGTGACCGTTGTTCTAACATGAATAGGCATAGGCTTGTGCCCAAGGGATGGACTGACAGATTTCACATTCTGAGCTGTATTTAGCTGTACATTACTGCGCTGCTGCTTTGCAGCCTGACTGATGTCTAGAAGTAGAATACACCAATTAGCTGAAGAAAGAAGCTAGAAGGGAAGTTCTGCTCTCAAAATGAGTGTATAGAAAAAGAATACTAAAGAAAAAAACTGCATGGCCTAGTGACCCAAAGACATGCTAGTAAGATCTGACCACAGTCAGAAATGGCTGTGCCTATACTTACATCTATCTTCCTCTTTTTGCTATTCTAGTGTATCAGATAGCTTCAGTTTACCAGAAATAGATCTACAGAAATAGGTCTATAACCATATATAAACAATTTCATCTGCTCCTACACTTTTAAAAAATCACTTTAAAATCGTGCAGCTATTTTTAATCTAGATTTTTGCAGTCCAACTGGCCTATCATATCAAAACAATGTAGTCATCAAAAGTGTTGCAAAGATAGAGGATCGACCCCACTACAGCAGATGGCATTACTGTCAAAATGGAAGCAGGCTGGTGGTTGAGCCTGACCATTCATGCAAAGCTACACCATGCCCGAACTTTCACATAGGAAGAGCACATGACTTAAACCAGAATCAGAATCCACATTTGTTTCCGTGTCCTTGGGGAATCCATGTACTTTACAAGAGAACTAAATATATACGTTTTCTCAGACCAACCCTATTTCCAGTGAAGTTGTTGACCCTGACAAGATCTCACACAAAATTCTATGGATGTATGTCAGTTTTACCAAGTTACTCCCAACTTATATTATTATAAATGAGATCAAGAGCATATTTAGTCTTCAGTGGAAGTTAAATCAAACCCATAAAGATACATCTGCGCTTCAGCATTAAGCAAAATGGAAGCGATGAATCACAGTCCTGCCCTAAGAGTGACACAGGGGAGTAATCAAATTGAGCTGATGTTCTGGCATAAGTAAGAATATATTCATGATTCCCCAAGTTCTTAGTTTCTCAGTCTTTGAGATGAAGCTCCCACAGTCTGTAATAGCATCAAATCCAGTCACTAATAATATTCACAATATCTTGCATCCAAAAAACTTCAGAGCATACATAAAATCGTTTAAAATCATTTTACCAGTCACAAAGATAGAAATGACATTTGAGTTAAAGCTTCCTTTTGAGTTAACATCACAGGGTACTTTGAAAGATGCAGTGAAAAATACCGTGTGAAGTTATTTAGTTAGTTTAAAAATTGGATCCAAATGTAATTATGTGAACAGGAAATTAGCGTTGTCCTCTAAACTTTACTAAAATATTCATTGAGATCCATAATACCATAAGTTAAGCTACCAGCTGTATGCTACAGTTGAAAGGTAGAATATTAGGCAGCACAGTGAAACCCAGAGCATATGGATTTGTTGGTTCAGTACTTATTCCAGAAGAAGAATGCAATCCCACTCACTAGCTTTACTGTACCTGATATCACCCTAAATCCTACCTTAAATCACATTTGATTAATAACTATAACTAACTCTACTTAGTTTGCAAGAGTAAAATTCCAGTTAATATAGCAAGTAGAGTAAGGAAAAGGTGGAGGACACTAAAGTGGAGAACCCAATTACAATGCCTATCTAGCAATTTAATTCTTTAAAAGTATTGCAAAGCATGGGCTAATTAATACTTAGAGCATCCTTGAAGATAATGAATAGACCTTGTTCCTTACGTTCAGATTCAACAAGACTAAATTGCAGGGACCTTGGAAACTTTGCCTGTAACAAAGCCATACTCACAAGTTTAAGATCACATGTATTTTCAAATAAGTCCAGCGTACCAGTTCAGTTATGTATTAGGAAACAAAAAGATGAGTAGGTGGCAGCCAGTAGCATTCCTATCTGCAAACATTCCTCTCTGTATCCATACATTACCTCTGAGAATAAAAATTTTAAATGGACCCTCACAGAAGAGCATTTCTTCAGTTCTGCAGTAAGGAAAGAAAAAAAAGTTTGTGTGTTTTTTAAACAACATTTTAAGTTCTACACCATCTTCTGTCTAATATCTTTTTCTCTTTATACACTCAGTGCTTTAGCATACAGCAAATATTGTCCTCTTGCTTAATAGATCAATCAGCGCAGTCAGAAGTATTAAGTCTTTCGAAGACTTTTGAAGACAAAATGAATGGTAGACCACAGGTAATCAAGAGTAAGGGGTAAAAGGTAAATCATAATTGTATTTCCAATTAATTTTCTGTTTCCTTTCAGTGAACAATACAGGTTATCATTTCATTTCCAGGCTGGTGGAGCAGATGGTATGAAGCAATACAGTTGATATTAATGGTTGCATGCTGCCTTCTCTTGATTAATCAAGAGCGCTGCTTCACATTGTTGTGAGGAGAGAGCTTCAAAGCCAAGGAAATCTGCAATTTTAAGGAGACATGAAGCAGAAATGTCTCTGTATTCAGATAGGCTGTGGTGTCCATAGTTGGTAGATAATGTTTTAGGAAGACTTTTCTCTTCAGAGTTTTTCTAGAAGAGTTATCATAATATTGAGAATATTTCAAATGTTGAAGAAAGTGGAGCAAAAACTCTCTTCAAAACAAATTCTAATTAGTGTTGGCTTTGTTTGTTTGTTTTTTAATTTGGGGCTGAGGATCTTAGGTCCTCATGCCAAAGGGATGTCACCTTCATCTCTCTATGTTAGTATTTGGAAAGTCACAGTTTAGCACTTTACAAAAGATGAACATTTTCCTTCATTGAGCTGAAAAGCATCACAGTATGTTATGCTCTTTGTCTGAGCATTAAAAGAGAAATACAGGATACTTTCAAACTCCTCATCTTGATGGGATCAGATAAGATCTTATAATATGGAGCCTTCACACATCTGGATTGCAAAGTAAGGCTGAGTGGGACTTTGGGTAACTGTCTAGTTAGGTTGTTTCCCAGTCCATGGTAGAAGGTTGGAACTAGATGGTCTTTAAGGTCTCTTTCAACACAAATGATTCTGTGATTCTACACTATTAATGGATAATTATGGGGAAAAATAAAAATAAATACACAAAACAGAAATCCTTCGAATGAAACCTTTGCTCATTTCATCTGCTATACGTGATAAAATATCTAGGTTCAGATCTTCGTTCCTCCTGCCTTCTACTGAATTCCAGTTCTTATGAACAGTAACTCAAATTTGGATACCCTATTGAAACCAGAGTATTGATGGCGCTCTACTATCTTAAAATGAACTGGGTCATATTCTGCAGTTTTATATTCACTCAGGTAAACTGCTGAAAACCTTAAATAGTGACATCAAACCAATGATGGCTTTAGAATTTTGTGTATTACTTTCCATATTTGATAATAAGGAGGGATTCTAAAAGTCCTTGTAAGCACCTTGTACAGGTAATCAATTAAATTTTTTATCTGAAATAATGCAGGTTTACGTTTTGATCCTTTTCCAGGGCACATTTTCATCTTAATTTATAGCGCTTCATTAGTGGCGGTTTGCAAGCTCATCTTCCCATTGTAAGGAAAACTATTTTTCTAACATCATTTGCCCATATTTTAATTGGAAAGATCTAATTTCCATGGTGCATGCTATGATACTCTGTATATTTTTTTCTTTTATAAGCACTAATGCAACGATTTGTCTTTGTAACCCAGAACTATAAAACACAAAATCAAAAGTCCATGTGATTTTTAAATAAATTCTTTCTTATGTGCACTAACATGAAAACATTCCAAAGCCTAGACTGAAAGAAAATATTTTCAACTAAATTACATTATCGAGTTTCATGCAATTTCTATTAATAATATCAACTAAAATCTGGTTTTGTTTTTCATACTGAAGTGGTACATCTGATCTTCTCAGGCACAAATGCTATTTTAAAATAAAAACTGCTTCTATAAATATTTCAGCTTCAAACACCCATAATTCAGTTTCTTCCTCTCTCTATTTAAAAAAAAAAAAAAAAAACAACAAAAAAACATCTCAAACTGCAGCAGGGCCTTGAGAGGTTAAACAACTACCAAAACCGAACATCCTCATTATGACTGCTAGTAGCATTTCCCCATCTTCAAAGCAGACAGTCCATAATTCAGAGGACAAGACAAGGTCACCAATAAACATCAGTGAACTGTGCCTGCTTTTGCAAGTTTCACATAAAAATAGTGCATCCCTAAGAACACAAGGCAGACATAATAGATTCGTTTAATTCACATCAGAGCACACATAAACACAAGAAACGAATCATCTTTTGATTGCAACAGGCTCTGACTCAATTATTTTGCAACACTAGCAGCCCTGTCCTTTGTATAGGTTTAAAAGAAAGGAAAAAAAGTTGTTTGTAACTTAAAACAATTAGAACCACTGCCAAAACCAAAATCAGCTCCTTTTAGATAAAAGTAAAAGACCGCATTTGGCCTGTCATGGTCTGCACATCTGGCAAAACTGGACATGAGAAACTACAAAGCACGTCATGAATGCACCACCAATTGAATTATCAGCTCCCACAATAAATCACACACGCAGCAGGGTGGGAATGAAGATGTTTTTTATCACTTTATTTCTTCTGAATGTTAAAAGTTAATCCAGAAGGGATCGAGGGACCCCTTACTGCACAGATATCTGGGTCAAAAAAACTCACTCTGTATTCACCTCTCTAAGTAAGTTATCTTCAGCTCTGAAGGAAGAAAAAAAGAAGAAGAAGAAGAAGAAAAGAAAAAGCAAACAAAAACTAACTAACAACATAAACTAAACCATCACTGAGTGATCTGGGCCAAGAGTGAAAAGTTGAAATATTGGGGGAAATAGTGGATGTTGATGAGCTAAGTAAAATCTCGGCCTACGAAGGGCCAACAGGTTACTACAAGTACTGCACAAGGAAAGGGCTCCAGAATCATTTACTCTCACAATGACAAAATAATGAGGGAGTGTGGTCTTCCTTAAAACCCAAGTGACAATGACTGTTAAGTAATGAGAGAAAGATCAATGATCTCTGAATTATTTAACACTTTTCTTCTTTCTTACTACAGACACCTCCAATCCAGGAGCTCACTGAACACACCAGAGTGTATCTTAAAATACTCTGCATTTCAATAAAAGAGATATACCAGATGTCCTCACCCCAAAAAAAATCAAAGGAAAAAAGAATGTGCAACATTATTTTTGTGTTTCTTCAGTACTTGGCACTGCTTAAGGTATAATGCATTGCATATTTTGCATACTTTCTTCTTGTTTTTTCATCTTTACCTCCAGTTAGCTTACTGGGTTCAAATCACATTTAAAATGCCATAAAGAAAGAAGAACAAATTCTTCCTTAAATATTGGTTTCAAGACACATCTTGACTTAGCTGAACTTCCATGTCCTCCACACATTATTTCCCAGCCATGGCACGCAGTCAGTCAGGATGTTTGTACTGACATCTCCAAACCTTTCCCCTCCATCTGCCAAGCTCAATGGAAGCAGGCACACTCCCACTGGGAGCAGGGGAGAGAAGGAGAAGAGAAGATTTATCAGTGCAGGGTAATTCATTATTTAAACATGCAGAAATGGAAACAAGAAGCACTTGACATCTCCTTGCTAACTGCTAGCTATATCTCTGCTTAGGTACACCTCCAAGATTCTTGGCCTACCGTAACACTATGAACCAAACCCACTTTTCTGTGTTTCTCTCCCCAGAGATCCTCTATGTTTCAGGGAGAAAGACAGCACCACTAGGAGACAGCTACAAGAATGAAATCCGATCACAGCATGCTGGTGGCTTTCTATGGCTAAACCTAAGTTTCACGAGAGGATATGCAGCCCTCTTGCAAACCTCATTTGGAAAAGGTTTGGTTTGCAGTAAAAGTTTTAAGGATCTTTGTATGAAACGGAAGATTTGGAGAACTCAAGGCTGCAAGCACTCTTAATCTTCAGGCAGATTTCCTCATGACAGGATGCAAAGGGCATGGCAGTCTCTTTGTACTGCTTTTCTCATCCATCACATCCTCTCATTTTCTGAGTCTGAATTTTGACTGTTCTGTATCTTTTTGCTAACATCACCCAAGTATTAGGATAAGCAATATGACGTGGAAAGCTACATGCAAGTAGGCATCCCTTCCTCAGATGACAAAAATAATGGTCAGAAAATGATTTTTCAGCGAAGTAACACATATTGCAAAATACCTGAAGACACCTAAGGATGATTTGGGAAAAAACATGAGCTGTCCCCTCATGTTGTGGTTTAACCAGGCATGTGGCTGAGCACCACACAGTTGTTCCCAGCTATCCAGAAGTATTTCTAAGTTAGTCTGTAGATCACTGCTTTTCCAGATAACAAGACATTACAGGTGTTCATAGGTTTCCATTAACCAGCCAAAATTACAGAAGTAAATATCCTAAAATTCACTGATGAGGCTGCTGGCAAGCCATGCAGAGCACTACCTACAAAGGGACATGAAGGAAGACAAATATATACTTGTCACCAAGCAAGTAATTGAGATTCTCAGTAACAAGAAGAAACCTAATTCAAAACTTTCTGAATTTAGAGTCACATTTACTTCAGTGTATAATTCAGCAGTCCTAAACAAAGATGGAACTTCCAAATTTTTCCTAGAGACCACTTCAGAAGGCAGAACTGCAGCTTCAAAGGCTACCAGAGAGGACTGGATAAACTATTTCACCTCTAACCCCAAAGGTATCCTGACTCTTCACTCGTATTGACCAACTGTGGCTCTTTTATCCCAATTTTTTAAATTAAAAATTAAAAAATATAATATTTCTGCATCTTATGGAGCAATAATTGTCAAGTTATTTGAAAACGTAGCAAGAGAACTATGATTCCATGCTAGTATTTTATAAACTTGCCATCTAAGTTATCGTCAAACTGTTCTTGGTAATTTGACTTTCATTCAAAATCAGCCTATTCTACTCAAGGTAAGTACCATGCAACACTGCCATGAGACATTCTTTTTAGTTTTTGACAGCAAAGTTTTAAATGCCTGGATTTAAAACTCTCAGATTGAAGGCTGAATTAATTCTGCAAGTTTTTAAAGGGGGGAAAGGAAGAGAGACTTCAGCGATTTCTATCGGAAGGGTAAGAATTGCTTTTTCCTGTAATGTCAAAAAAATCATCTACTGGAAGCTCGCAAGAAGAAAAGCAGAATTGCTCAGATTTCTAGGCCTTCTGTCATGCGTATGACATGAATTTTGCCAAATTAAAATTCCAAAAAAAGAATTCTGACTTTTATATGCTCAATATGGAAGAAGAGCAAGCTTTAGGACAGGAAACATCCCAGATCACAAGAGTCACTGACTTCAAGCTAGGTTAGAACAACATTCTGGATCTCATAAGCTCCTCTGCTCAGAGAGCATAGCATTAAAACCCTGGACAGATGTAATACCTCTGTTTTCTCTTCAGGACTGATGTAACAGAATGATCACCTACACTTGTTAGCAGTTATTCCTGTTTTCCAAATGGCAAAATAAGTGCTGTGAATAGAAATGTTTCAGCTGTTTTAATAAACTGTGCAGTAATAGCATTCCATATATTTGAATTTGGGGGTGGGTGAAAGTGTGAGTTTTTCAGGAGATGAATACCAAGAAAATGACATCCAAAATACTGTGGAGGAAACAAGAATTAAGCCTGGCTGAGTAACCTTGTAGTTCTGTTTCCATGGAGTTATGTCTTGTAATATTTAAATTATGTTCAAGTGCTACTTTCTCACAAGACCTGAGGAATCCCTTCTGTGATACTGATTTATCTTTCCTGCCTTTGGAACCAAGGGACTGAGGAAAGAGGTCATATTTACAGCAAATTTTCTGTCCCTGGGGAAAAGATGCATCTCTATACTGAATCAAACTAGAGTTACTGTAGCTCCAGGCAGGCATCACAGTCTTTGTTGATGGATGACTGGGCAAGAACCTTTTGAACACAAGTTATTTTTAACTATGTCATGGCCATTTCGACATTGCCATCCTATCATCTGGTACTTCAAATCAAAATGTAATCTTTCTTCATAAGCAAGATCTAGCTTATCCTTTAACGAAACTGAGTAATGAAAGTGAATTCTCCATGACAAAGATTGTCCTTGCCTCAGCTGAACTGTAGAACAGGTTTCTCACTTTGGAATTGCATCTCACTGGATAAATTCATTAAACATTCACAAAATTAGGAATGTTGGATGTAGGAGACAGGACCCAACATTTGTAGTCATCCTGCAATTTGAATCACAGAATCACAGAATCACCCGGGTTGGAAGGGACCTCAAGGATCATGTAGTTCCAACCCCCCTGCCTAGCAGGGCCACCAAACGTACACATTCAGATCAGGTTGCCCAGGACCCCGTCCAACCTGGCCTTGAACACGTCCAAGGATGGGGCATCCACAACCTCCCTGGGCAGCCCGTTCCAGGGCCTAACTACTCTCCTTGTGAAGAACTTCCCCCTAACATCCAACCTAAATCTTCCCTCCCTCAACTTGGATCCATTTCCCCTAGTCCTGCTGTTGTCAGCCCTTCTGAAGAGTTTACTCCCCTCCTGGGTGTAGGTTCCCTTCAGGTATTGATAGGCTGCAATGAGGTCACCCCGCAGCCTTCTCTTCTCCAGGCTGAACAAGCCCAACTCCCTCAGCCTGTCCTCATAGGGGAGGTGCTCCAGCCCCCTGATCATCTTAGTCGCCCTCCTCTGGACCCTTTCCAAAATCTCTATGTCTTTCTTGTACAGAGCTTCACTTGCATACTGTCAGCTGTTCTTCTGGGACAGTAAACGTCTCTGTGAGCCTGGGCCTTCCATGACCTAATTATTTCATCTTATTTTTCAGTAAACTGCTGCTTTCTTGTCCTTTGGTAGGATAAGGAAGTGTGCTACTTGTCAACAGTGCCCTCATGAATGTCCTACCTTATATAAAAACAGAAATACTTCCAATTATGAACATGTGCATATAGATGATAGACAGCAGGAATACAATGAATATTATTCCCCTTTTATAACTTGTTGCAATTTCATCTCTTTAACATAAAAATGAGGATATATTTCAGTTAAAAGGATGAATATCTTGAGATTTAATATTAAGTGCAAGAAATATTGTTAGAAGTTTGGTGTAGCTGTGTAAGTGTACACTGCCAAACTAAGCAGCTTTGTTTCTGAAGCTTAATACCCTTTAAATATGCAACAGTCTGCTCTATATCATATCCTAATTTTATCTGTAAGTATATAGTATATGAGACATGAAAATTTGATCTTTTTTCCACAAAAACAACCTTCTCAAGTTCTGGATGGACATGAGCTTCATTTTCCAACTTAAAACCATTTTCCCTTCCTCGTTTTCTTCCCTTTATTTAGAATGAACAAGCAAAAGCAAACTGATTACTTTCATAAGACATTCTTTTTTCCTCATACAACACATGAAAAAATATCTTTAAAAAACACAAATATTTGCATAAGATCTGGCACGTGGCCAGAGAACCATTTTCAATCTAATTGAAAGAAAGTTACAAAGGCTCTGACCAGATGTGTGTAACATACAGCATTTCTTAGAATACTAAGGTGGAAAAAACATTATGAGAATTTGCCTCCTTGGACTTCTCTTCACTAATGTCTGCATCCTAACAGCATGTTCTGCCTGTATTCCAAAAAGTTGCCTTGAGTAGTCTACTCCCCTGGAATTATGCCCTCTGATACACAGATCAAAAGGATGTGCTAATTCACCCAATACTTGTTTGTTGGATAACTCCACTGTTGACGTTGTATAGTGAAGTCAGTTCACTTCCACAGAACAAACAGTGATACCCGATCTTATTAGCCTTTTTACTCTCCTGAGAATCTTTATGTAATGCTGCATTAGTAGCCTTTACTAAATTAGAAAACCAAAAGGGATGATAAATCAATATGAATGTACGTTTGCTGAAATCGATTTTTCCCTTCATAGTCAGCATGGGAATATTGCGGCTCCTATTAATAAAAAGAGTGGGAGAACTTTAAACAGTTCTGTCTGGATAATTACCCAGTCATTCTGGAGACTTACTCAAACTTCTTTAATGTGTAATTTTGAACTACACATATCGTGAAATGAAATCCTCATGAATAATCACATGAAGATGCTGATGACAATTTCTTGATGCAGACTATCAATGAGTTGACTAGGTCAGGCATTCAATCTGTTATTCGTGAAAAAGGATGACTAGCTGGGCAACACGAAGGTCATGGACAGCCAAGGCTGCAGCAAACATCATATTCTGAAGTTCGAAATCCCAGAAGAAAAAAGCGAGCAAAGGACATATTGGAATCACAGCTCTGGATTTCAGGAGAGAAATCAGCTTGCTTATGAATCTGCCGGGTAGTATCCCACAGGAGACTGTCCCACAATGCAAAAGGCTCGGGACTGGTGGTTGGTCCCCATGTACAACCTTGTCAGAGCACAAGAGCAGGCCATTCTGATAGCCAGGAGCTGAACAAGAGTAATAGAAAGCTCATAGGGAGGAGCAGGGAACTCTTCACTGTGCTCAAATGAAAAAAAAAAGGGAAGTACACAGGAGATGGAAGCAGGAACAGGGTACCCAGGAAAAATATACAGACACTCTCTGAGAATGCAGGGATGGAGACAAGAAAGCCAAATCTTACAGGCAAGTGGAAACAGTGAGAGATACGAAGGGCAAGAAGGACTTCTCTAAGTGCTCTGGAGGCAGAAAGAAAGCTAAGAAGAACGTGGAGCACAACAGCAACTACAACCACTTTGTCATATCACAAGCAATCATTCAAGTGACATAAAAATTGGCCATGGCAGAAGGGCAGGTTCCACTGATGGTGGCACACTGTTTACCCATCTTTGTGCTCCATACTTCATTCTCTCTAAAAGCCCAACACTCCCCTTTCCTCTATTTCCAATTACAAAATTTACTCAACTTTTTCTGCCCAACATCTCCAGTAGCTCTGTCCTTTTTATTTCATTTTGTTCCTAGAAGCTTCCTCCTTTTTGCCATAAGTGTCCTTCAGTTTTGCTCTCACATAAGTCCTGCCTTCCCCCCCACTGTGGCAGGCCTTGCTCCACCTCAGCTCTGGCTGTTCTGCCCCTCATTTCATCAGCTGTGACCCAACAAGCATCTTGCTTCTCCAGCCTATAAGCTTAGGTTTTACATTACCAATAATACAGTGCTATAACTAATTCTTTTCCAATCCTGATCTCTCTCCTTTATAATCTTGTCTACTAATTTGTCTTACGCATTTCCTCTCCCAAACTTTTTTGTTCCTCCTTTCCTTAGGACTCAAAGATCCTTTCAGACTCAGAAATAAACACAATGGCTTTTCCATCTAAAGAAGAGAAATCCTATTGATTAGCATTAGAGCCAAGCAAGTTTTCTAAGGGCTTAGCAGCAGTTTAACATTTTTATTAATGATCTGGTTAATAGGGCAAAACGTATCCTTAGCAAGCATATACATGATACAAAGCTGGGAGGAGTGGCTGAAACACCAGAAAACATTCAGAGAGACCTCAGCAGGCCAGAAAAACAGGCTGACAGGAACCTCACCAGGTTCAACATGAAGCACAAATCCCCACACCTTAAGAGTAACAACCTCAAGCAGCAGGACAGGCTGGGTACCCTTTGCAGGCCAGAAACTGGGGTCCTGGCAGACACCAAGTTGAACATGAGCCAGCAATGAGCCCCTGCTGCAAAGAAGGCTGAAGGTACTCTAGGCTGCATCAGGAAAGCGCTGCCAGCAGGTCAAAGGAGGTGAATTCTTAATACTATAAGCTATGCTTATAGGATTAATTCAGCATATAGTTATTAATTCAGCTAATAAAATTAACACATTTGGGCAAATCAGCAGGAAAAACAACAGAAAGAAAGAAACCTTGGCCTATTACTGGTTATGGGAAGTTTTTCTTTGAAAAATCTCTGTAGCTCATGTTTCTGCCAAGCGAGGTAATATGCCTGTAAATTTAATCTGACAGAAGACATAGCACAGCATCCCCAGAAAATGACAAAATCAGATTGTAGGAGAGGGACTGCCAAACACCTTCACAGCTCTCAGAATTCACCCGGGGAAACAAATTGACACAAGTGTAATAAAAGCAGACTCTGATACTCACTGGAGTTTTGTGGTGCTAGTATCTGTAGTTCCTACTCCAAAAATCTCATTCAGAGTGCTTAAATCTACTATTGGGTGCCTGCTGGAAGCTGCCCTCGCCCGAATCAATCCCTCCTGAACAGCAGGCATACATTGTGCTGGTTGTTTGTGCAACACTTCAAATGTTACCAAGTTTCAACTTCTGGCACACTTACAGAAATACAGCCTTTCTTCCCATACCCACAAAACCTAGAGAAGTATGAAAGTCGAAACGAAGAACTAAAATCATTCTTCATTATTCTTAACTTTAAGTAAGAGGCAAGACGTTACATTTAAAGCACAGAAGCACTCAATAAGTGGACCCTCAACAAGAGAAGGTAAAAGCCAATTTTTAGTTTGAAAGGAAGTCTTTAAAGCACATGCCAGCCAAATAATGCTAGTAACAAGTAAACACGGGCAACCAAATTGTGAGGCAGAAATTCCACCTCGCTTATTTGGTTACTTTAAGAAATCTTGTTTGCATCATCATTTTATCTGTTGTAGGCCTCAGTATTCAGTATTGTCACAACACTCTCATATCTTAATTTACCCACACTACATCTACTGATGCAAATTAATTTATCAGAGCCTAACACAACTGTTCTTTGTTAACGAAAATATATGTAGCAAAACATACGTCTGTAACAAATATATTTTGGTCAGTCAGATACACATATAGTAGAAATCCAGAGCTGCTCTTTTTCAACAGTGATCTCAAACAAGCTAATCTGAATGCACACAACACATTTTCCAAAAATGCATCCCCTTTGGCACCAGGGCACATTGCCTTTCTCCAGAACTCTCCCCACATGCCATTACCCTGACCAAGCTCAACCCAGGCACCCCTCATGCTTGCTACCAGCATCTTAGCAGCAGCAACGGTGACACATCTTTGTGATGACTCCATTTCATTGCCATGGCAAGAGGTCCCATGCCAGGTGAGGTGTAAAAATGAGGTCTTGACTATGTAATTATCCGAGGGAAATTTTCATTTTAGGATTTAATTAAATGAGGTCCTCTTCTCTGTAACTAGTTGGAAAACAGCTCTTCTAGAGCTACAGCTGTTTGATTCTGCCAAATTAAATGGTGATTACCAGAAATATGTGGTTGGAAAGGTATTATCTTAGGTGAGATGTAATTACTGATATATCTTATTAACCTATGGGAGATAATAGGCAGGCTCTGTCCTCACTGTTATTTTGGACAGTGTAAACAAAGAACCTGATGGATCAAATCAGTTCATGGCAGTTTATAAGGCCTATATTAAAATAACAGCTCGCAACCATGTTTTAGTGATTCTACACAGCTGTGGTAGCAGAACTGCTTAAGAACTTCAACATAGCCCTCGTATGGTGACCTCACGAAAAAAAAGACAGATATTTAAAAATAATTAAAAAGTCAGTGTCATTTTTTTAAGCTGCAATTAAATTGCTGTGGGGATGAAAGCAAAAAAAAACCTGTGAAGTTGAACTTTGAGAGGAATGTTTCTGAAAGAACCCAATGATTTCTGATATGCTAAATAAATAAAGGCAAAAGAAGCCAAGGATTTTTCACAGGGTTTTGTTCCTTGTTATAGCAAGGAAAATCTCCATTGTATGTGTAGAACGTATCAGCATTTGGGAGAGAATGAAAGATGTAATCAAGAATTTTATTAAAAGATCTGATAGAATCATGCTCACAGTTGCATAGCTAAGTAGAATTCAGGCAAAGTTTATGGGTAAAGATAACACCTTTTGTTGAGTCAACTAGTATAACTAGAAAAAAAATGTTTCAAGCACAAAAATCTTTTTCAGGTTTATCATTTTCTCATTTCTGCTCTGAAATCGTATTTCCAGTCAGTGAAAATCTAACACTGTACATTGCCAATGTACACAATCCTTTTTTCCTAAGACTATAATTCAATGCAATTATATTGATAAACATCCCCCTTACTCATCTCGAAATGGTTGTCTCCTGGTACTAAATTTCTTTCAGCTCAAATTATATCCCCTAAAAAGTTATTCAAACTAAATCAAAAAGAGTTCTCTAGAAGAAGAATATTTACAGGCCACTGGTAGAAGCCAGGCCTATTAAAAAAGTACAGTTCAGTATCTTTCAAATAAATATCCACCAAAAAAGAAAGCATAGCGTTACTAATAGAATCACTTAGCAAAATGTAAGTCAAAGAAAAAAAAAGTCTTTTGGTAAACAAATATATAAATAAAAATTCTACTGAAAATCATAGTAAGCCTTACATGGTATGCAAAAAATCAGAACTACAAAGTCCACAGTGCCAAAGAATACCACCCCTCTGTTGTTTGGGCTAACATTTTGCATAAAATCTCAGAAGAGTCTCACAAACCTCCCCAGGAGCAATGTTACAAACACACTCGTGCATGCTAATAAAATGCTAGGATTTATTTGGGGGTCGAGGGGTGAGTTTTGACCCACAATGAAAATTACCAGATTTAGTTTTCATCTAGAGAATTTTTAACAACTGCCCCAGTTGAAATTATGTAGTCAGACCTATACATTTTATGGAACTTCTAGTGAGTCATAAATTGCCAACAGACTAACATTGCTTTAACCACGTAGAATTAGAGTAAAAAGTGGTCCAACAATGCAACCAACAATTTCAACTGTTGAGCATGAGAAAAGCAGTCTAAAGCTAGCTCCCGAGAGTCCGTAATAAATGTGGGCTAAAAAGACTGCACATTTCACCTGTGTCTGGGAAGGAATGCATCCAGCATCCAGCACTGGCTCCCAGGTAGAGAGAGGTACTGTGCTGCAGAGCTGTGAGCACATCCGCGGTGGTATACAGAGCCCTGTGGGATTACCTTAGCTCCACAAGAGCCACCTACTGTTCCCCAGGAAGCCAGAACACTGGATGGTATCAAGCAAAGATATGCAAGTGGCCATGAATTCAGGAAGAGAAATATATATATAATGCTGCCACAGCTCCCTTGCCACCACTCAGTTAGAAACTATTTATAGAATCACAGAATTGCAGAATAGTTTGAGTTGAAAGGGACTTGGGTGTCTCCAGGGATGGGGCATCCACCATCTCTCTGGGCAACCTGCTCCAGTGCCTCACCACCTTGACTGTAAAATACTTTTTCCTTGTGTCCAATCTAAATTTTCTCTCCTTTAGTTTGAAACCCCTTGTCCTATCACAACAGCCATTCAGTGATTCCATGATTCTATGAAACAGATCCTGCTGAAGGGCCTGTCCCCTTCTTTCTTATAGCTCCCCTTCAGATACAGAAAAGCCACTACTGAATGGCAGCCCTGGGGAAGGAATAAAAAGAAAAGGCAACTACTGTGCACTAACAACTTCAAAGGGAATGAATATGAGGAAATGGCGCAAAGTGCTAAGTGGCTGCTCAGCACTACATTTTCTCAAGTGAGTCCTGCTGCTTCTTAAAAAAAATTACTGCTCAAAGTAAGGCCTGTGTACGAACAGGTAGAAATGCAGTCTGTTGAGGTTGTGATCCCAGCAACAGTGTGAACACTTGTTTTTCAATCAGTTCACTTTCCCTGCCTGTCTGGTTCATGCTGTGCCACATACGCACTTGGGCCAGGACAGAGCAAAGGTGCCAGAATGGCATGGATGAGTGACTGGGACCTGGAATGGGGGCTGTGCATGCACAGGAGTGCCACCAGACACACTCACATGAAGACATATCCTCAGTGCTGATAATTAAGTAAGACTCGTTTTTTGCAAGTAGCATCAATAACTGAATGTGAAGCAAAGACTTAATATCTGAACAATCCTTGCAAAAAGGTTTGGCCTGAACATGTTAACCTTTTGTCATTAGTGTAGACGTTAAGAATGGCATGTTGTATGGATTTTGCCTTAAATCGGTGTGGATATTACCTACATAAAATCCTTTTTATACTGTGCCAAAATCAAAGTTTTTTGCCTTTTTTTTTTTTTTAACAGAATAGCATCCTAGTGGGCGGAAGACAAAAATGTGACATTCAAATTATATCCTTCAAGAAATTATGACACCTTCAAAGCTACTAACTGAATTTGTTTCATAAACAAATTACAGCAAAATCATTCTAACTTGATTTGATAGTTATCATGGACTATAGGTAACTGACTGCAAATAACAACTTAAAGAATCAACCTTTTCAACCTGTGACTTTTTTGCTAAAAAGTACTTACCTTCAGATGCACTGAGAATTCAGTCTTTCTCTGCTTACAAGATTTTTTTCCATGGGAAAGATTTTAAGTCTACTATCAAGTGATACCACAGTGCAGGGCAGAACTAATGGTTTTATTAATACCTTTCCTTCAGGCTAAATGAAAGGAACAATTTTGCCCCATTTACACAGCAAAGCAGTTGGAACCAAGAAAAGCAACCACATGATGCCACAGCAAATACGCAAGTGCATGACCAGAAGCTTGACAGGTTCACTGACTCAAAACGGAGGGCTTGGGAACTGTCTGTCCAGCTATGGGAGAAAGAGATGCACTGATCCAGGAGGAAGGCAGTGCTAAAGAAGCCAAAGTGCTGAAAACAGGCAACATTTTTGACAGGGAACCTCACAGTTGGGTTTTCTTCACAGAGTAAAAGGAAACAGACACTCTTCATAATCTTTGTATGTCAAGAGAAGAAAGACAAGAGACACACTTGGCTCAGTCTGTCCATCTCCCTAAGGTAACAAATGTGCAAAGCCTCAATTACTGTTAAGTCCCTAGTTCCAATACCACCTGGAAACTCTTAAACTCCAAAGCCATGTCTCATTACAGTCCCAACTAAAACAAGATGGCTGTAGAAAAGACAAAGTGAGACAGATTATAATAAAAGCTTATGTAAAGAGGTTTCCCCTCCTACTCTATACCTACAAAGCAAGCTGTAGCTCCTTATTTGAAGGAAGTTCCTTTTCAGCAGCCTTCTGGGCTACAAAAAAATCTAAGTTTTCTCTCCTGAGTCCTAAAGAACAGCCTTCTACTGTCCATTCTGAGAACATATCCATTCCTAACTCTTCTTCAGACTCCCTGTCCCTACTTTAAATACTACAACATCAAGCTTGCTATCTCTTCTATCCCCACTTTCACACTGTGGAAGTTTTAATTCTGAGCTGGCCCGGATGCCCTTGGATCAGATGCCACTTCTCACTGCATGCCACAGCCTCAGTGCAGCCTAGCATGCAATGGGGGGGAGAAACAAAATGGCAGTCTGCCTCCCCTGTGTCCAGCTACTGCACTTTTAAACACATGGCATCTGGAACACCGCAAACAAATTAGCACTCATTACCTTTGCCTTTAGTTCTTCTGAATTATCCCATTCTCTGGAAGGAATTAAACAGCCCTGCTTCTTCTGTCTAAAAACGCGGGGAAGGACTTGGTCGTTGTGGTGGATGAAAAGCTGGACGTGAGGCAGCAGTGTGCGCTTGTAGCCTGCAAGGCCGTGTTCTGGGCTGCATCAACAGAGGGGAGGTGGCAGGCTCTGCCCTGTGAGGTCCCACCTGCAGTACTGCATCCAGGGGCCTCCAGCACAAAAAAGATGTGGAGCTGTTGGAGCAGGTCCAGAGGAGGGTCATGAGGATGGTTAGAGGGCTGGAGCACCTCTAGTGAAGAAAAGTTGAGGGAGCTCTGCTTGTTCAGTTTGGAGAAGTGGGAGGTCTCTGGAGAGACCTCATTGTGGCATTCCAGCTTATAGGTAGGAGACAGACTGAATCTTACCCAATCTAATCGTGATAGGATAAAGGGGAATGGCTTTAAACCAAAAGAGAGATTTCGATTAAATGTTAGGAAGAAACTCTCTACTCAGAGGGCGGTGAGGCCCTGGCACAGCTGCCCAGAGAAGCTGTGGTGCCCCATCCCTGGAGGTGCTCAGTGCCAGGTTGGATGGGGCCCTGGACAGCCTGAGCTGCTGGGCGGCAGCCCTGCCCATGGCAGGGGGTTGGGACTGGGTGGGCTTTAACGTCCCTTCTAACACAACCCATTCCATGATTCTGTGATCCTTACAAAACTGTCACAGAGCGCTGATAAGATGAAGTCAAATCCAATTTGCTACTGCAGGGGGTTCAGGCTGAACTGTTAAACAAGGCTTAAAATGTGTCTGTACATACTGAGTGTATCTGCACGCCACATAAGGCTGAAATATTCACTGTGAACTGTAGCTATCAATAGACTAATAAAAAATATATTTGACAGGAAAATATGGTAACTAAATTCTCAGTCTCGCCAATCTGTTCCTCTGCTGTTTGTGTGTCTCCCTATCGTAGTACACTTGCTTATGTTTCAGCTGCCTATATCACATGTACGTGACACACACACACACATATATATATATATATATACACACAAACACGCACGCAACAACCGCGCGCAGCGCACTCGGCGTTCGATTGCGGTGACTGGGCTCCGATCGGGCTAGCAGGGGGAGGGGGGGGGAGCTCCCTCCTTTCTCTCGGCGCTGGATTGGTCGCGCCTACTAGGAACCGTGTGTTGTTGTCAGAGGCAAAATGGCGGCGGCGGTGGCCGGGGCCGCCCTGCTGGGCAAGGGGCTGGACATCAGCCTGGCGGCGCTGCAGCAGCACGACCCCTACATCAGCAGCATCGTGGACGTGGCCAGCCAGGTGGCGCTCTACACCTTCGGGCACCGCGCCAACGAGTGGGTACGTCGGGCCGCCCCTCCTCGCGACCCCCTCCCGGCTGCGAGGGGAGGAGCTGGCACCAGGCTCCGCCCATATATGGGCGGGGGCTAAGACGAGGCCCCGCCCCCCATCCCTGTGCGGAAGTGCGGGTGCCCTGCCATGAGGAGGTGTGAGGGTAGGGTGGACTGGGTGGCTTTGTCAGCTCTTCCTGGGCTGGGCTTGTGGCCTGGTAATGGGGCTTTAAAAGTAACATCAGGCAGCCTGGTGTGTTGAGAGCTGGGCTGGAGGAGTTTGCTGCTGTTTGAAAATTGGTATTGACCAGAAGCAGAGTGTGTGTGTGCAAGCTTTCAGTTTACCAACAGCAGAAGGGCTATTAAAGATGTAATTAACCTCATGGAGTCATTCTGTTAGTTCAAGGGGCATATCTCAACCTGGCCTGTGCTAGTTGTGCTCTTTCACCACCATCCTGCTGAGCTGGGATAGAATCATAGAAAGGCCTGGGTTGAAAAGGATCACAACGATCACCTAGTTTCAACCCCCCTGCTATGTGCAGGGTTGCCAACCACCAGACCAGGCTGCCCAGAGCCACATCCAACCTGGCCTTAAATGCCTCCAGGGATGGGGCATCCACAACCTCCTTGGGCAACCTGTTCCAGTGTGTCACCACCCTCTGTGTGAAAAACTTCCTCCTAATATCCAACCTAAACCTCCCTGTCTCAGTTTCAAACCATTCCCCCTAGTCCTATCACTATCCACCCTCATAAACAGCTGTTGCCCCTCCTATTTAAACATTGCCTTCAAGTACTGGAAGGCCACAATGAGGTCTCCCTAGAGCTTTCTCTTTTCCAAGCTAAACAAGCCCATTTCCCTCAACCTTTCCTCATTTGTTATTTTTCTTTATGGGAAAGAGGTGAAATGTGTTGGTTAAACAGATAAAGGAACTTGCTTGTGTCTGGCAAAACGCAGCCCTAATTTAAACTTTATTAATATTTTGATTCAGGAGAAGACAGATGTGGAAGGAACGCTGTTCGTTTATACAAGGTGAGAGTGTTACATCTGAAGGTGCAGCCTGTGGGTGTGGGGAAGCTGGGATGAGGCTTGTCTGAAGGACAGAAAATGCTCCCAACTGTGTTGTGCTTAGAGGTGAAAGGAAACTGTGATTGGCAAAGACAAACATAAAGGAGGAAGTGCAGCAAAGGAAGGATCGTCAAAAAGGAGGGATCATCACGTATGTGACTTGAAGATGTGATTTAAATTAACGTGGCTGAACCATAGAAATCTGTTATACTGCCTTAAATAGGATTCAGTGTTGGCGGGTTAAAGGTGCCTAAACAAAAAACAAACAGAAATAAATAATGATATTTCTTAAAGAATGGTAGAAGATATGCGCACTGTATTTAGGAGTTAGTATTTCTTCAGTCTGATTGTTCAATTTTGTGGATATTCCATCCAGCATTTGGATTTTCTCAGTGCTTGCTGTTTGCAGCATCTCTAATTACAGGTTTTCAGAGCTTGGAATTGGTCACTTACTTCAATGTGTACTTTAGCTCTGTTGTAAATGTGTTTTGTTTTTAGGTTTCCTAAGCAGCGCCCAAGCATTTCCTTGTGGCACTGTTAAAATCAGAAAATGACATAGTGAGCACATCTTGCAGTAGCTGATGGGATGGGATGCTGAAGAAGAAACTTTCTCTTTCAGTGTTTATTTTTGAGGAACTGGTAGGAAAACTGAGGAAACAAGAGACTGTTTTCAGAGGGCAAGAGGTGTGTGAGTAAAATGGCAAATGGACAGGAAGGCCCAGGAGACTGAGCTTTGTATGGAGTGGGAAGGGTGGAATTAATCTTTTGAGTTCTCTTGTACCAGCAGTTGAAATTGTCATCAATAACTTTTCTAAACTTCTTTAAGGTAAATGAAGGGGAATAAAAAGGTTACCATTGCAAAAGGAAAGAGCCGGCCCTTGATTTTGTTAGCAGTAGCTAGGGGTAGCTGGTTGCATGCTGCAAAACAGAGGCATTTGTCTGGTATGTTGGATTTAAACCTTCAGAACTTGACAACATGTCACCTGACGTGTTGTATCTGTGATCTTTCATCATGCTGTTTTGTTGGCTGAGGAAGTTTCCATTTACAGCAGAGATTGCTATCCTTCCAGCCATGTAGGTGACTACAGCAAACAGGTTGTGAACAACATTATACAGGGCCTTTCCCACCAGTTTTATTTCTTGTGGCTTTGAGCAATGTTATAAAATCTTGTTACGTCATAAACGTTGCCAACAGACTGCAGGTTGGAGTCTGCTGATGTTGCTTTTTTGCTTTTTATTACTGCTATGAGAATGTAACATGGCTCTTCTGCTGGAGCTGATTTTTATCACGAGTTGAAGCTTTGCAAATTCTGAGGAAGAGTCAAAAGTCAGGCTTCCCACTGAGTTAGTACCAATGGAAGTTCATTCTTGTAACTTAAGTACTGATTGGGTTCTTGTTAAGGGTTCTGCTTGTTTCATTTCCTGTTGCATCTTACTCCCCACTGCAGGTCCCCATGCTTTAGATTTCTTAGATGTCCACCAACAGGCAGTTACCAGAGATGGCAATTTTACCAAATGTTTAAGCATCACAATATACTTTTGTCAAATACGAAAGTAATGTCTCCTGCCAGGATGGTAATAGGTTTAACACCTGACATTAATAAAAACTGTCTAACTGCTTGAACTGTAACCACCATAGGCAATTGTCACAATTTTTTCACTTACATTTTAGATAGGTTTTTCAGTATTGTCCACAATTGCTACTTGAAGGTTAGTGATGATAATAAATATAATTGCAGTAATAAAATATGCAGTGCTCCTTGCTTATTTCTGAATGTAATCGTCATTTTCTACAAGAAATTATGGTTGGAAAATGTGATGCTAGTGATCTGGGACAAAATGAGAATTTTATACTATCTGTGAGTGGGGAAAAAATGCATTTTAGAGGACCATGCAACAGAGAAAACCACAGTAATTCCTTTTTTTTTTTCTTGACTTGATGTGATTTCTACTTGATAATTTTCAGATCAGCTTCTCCAAGGCATGGCTTCACAATTATGAACAGGCTGAGCATGGAAAATCGAACGGAACCAATTACTAAAGACCTTGATTTCCAGCTGCAGGACCCTTTTCTACTTTACAGAAATGCCAGATGTAAGTATGTGATATGTTGAGTTAAATGTTGAAGAGGTGAGCTCTTCTTCAGCATCTATTCTTAGTTGAGGTAATTAGATTAGAGTTTAGCTTTGAAGGGCTGGAACTGGCTGGTTAACATTTGCAATTGAAGGAGTGTATTTTGCTCATTGACATGCAGAAAGAGTTGTTAAGTGCTACCTGAAATGCCACTGTTGAAAAGGAAGTCATTTTAAACTGGCAAATAACAGACTTCTGTGGCCCCATGTACCTGATGGGTGTAGAGACTCATAGACATGCGTTGTATGTTCTGAATATACTCTGGTCAGTGCTGGGATATCTTGTCATAATACAAGCCCACTGAAGATTGGAATAATCCTTGTGAGCTGTGTAAGGGTAAACAAATGCAGCTAGTTCAAGCCTCTGTGCTCCAGCTCTGATGCACTGTCCTTAGAGCATCGTAGAAGGTGGGTTACTTCCCAACTATTATGGGAAACTATGACGCTGTGACGCTAAGCCTAATTTAAACTCCGATGAAAGATGAAGTTATTACTGTGGGCTGTGTGTTTGTCTTGCATAATTGTCGAACCTCTATACAAGCATGCATCTGGCAAATTCAGAAATGAGTGGAAGACATGAAAAAGCTGTGCTTTTACACACAGATAGACACACAGACTGTGATAATGTGCAATTGTATAAGAACAAACAGTTATAAATATGCAAGTTTATATTTGTACTTGGAAATAGAGCTATAGTATGATCTGTATTTTGTTCTTGATGCATAAAAGTACATTGCAAAAAATCCTTATGTGAAATGTGTTGCAGAAGTGTTCCCTCTGGATGAAGTAAAAGCAGAGGAAATTAATGGCATACAAAGCAGCGCAGTTTGATAATCTGCTAGACCTTTTTATTTCATAAACTTAATTTGGAGTTGGCATGTATATCAAGAGGGAATTCTACCACATAGTGTTGTTTCTACCACATAGTATGCGTGAGCAATAGAGATGGCATTTTAAATAATCTAAATGAAACTTCTATTTCCAAGAGCATTTGGTGGGCTGAAAAACAGTTTAAATTTGCTATCTGAAATTCCCCAAAAAGCTGAAAAGAAATACAGACATCTCCAGGCTAACGTAGGCTATCAGGATTCTAAATACCTTGAGACTTTTCTCCCATGTGATTATGAAAACTTTCCTATGTATATGTAATGTATTTTTGTCTTGTTTTGAAATTCCAACAGAAATTTGTATATGTATGTATACCTGCTTTTTGAAGCCTGATCTATTAATTCTTTCTTTTTGTTGAGGCAATTAGCAATAAGAATAATTAGAAGTTATCATAATTATACTGACATGAAGAAAGACAGTCTTCAGTCCAAATACTGCATATAAACTGATCTATTTAGGAGAAAAATCTGGGGGCTTTGGAGGGAAGTATAAACCATTTGTTCACTAAGAGATGTCATAATTATAGATTTGCACAGTCTCAAATACAGGTACTAACATGCTTCTGATAACACATCTTGGTATTTTATTGGTTAATTGTGCAACAGCAAAATGCAGAAGGCTGCTTTTTTGGGCTCTGCATAGACAGTGATTCCTTTTGGAGTAGGATTTGAAAATGGAGTAGGATTTGAAAATGATTATCCATCAGCTTTTACAAAGGTCAGAGTGCTTTGTTGGTGTCTTTTTGCACTTCTGTGCAATTTTATTAAATCTTCCTATGTTCATAAACACACTAAATGACTCCCCTTCACTTGGTAAGGTAATATTCCCTTCTGCTAGGAGACGTTGCAGATCTGTACTACAAAGTTGCAGCATTTTGAGTGTAATGTTAGAGATCAAATGCAAGAGTTGTAGTAGACAAACTAAGGAGGATTGGAGCACAAAAGTGAAAAGGATGTCCTTGGAGGCAAACTACTGTGCTGGTTTTAGCTGGAAGAGAGTTAATTTTCCTTGCATAGTGCTATGTTTTGGATTTGTGACCCCAGCTCTTGTGATTGTTGAGTATCTGGTATAGTTGCTTTCTCACATAAGAGGACTTGTGTTATCTGTCCCGCCCAATGTTTTGCAAGTTCTAGTTTTCTGATCTTGTTGTATTGCATCTATCATCTTAGAAAAATTGTTTTGCATCCAATATATTATTGCAGTAGAAAAAAAAGCTTTCTAAAACCATATTAAAGTAAATTTTATTAATAATTAAGAAACTTTTGATCTTTCACTTTGTTATGCTTCAGACTTCTCCTGTTGGTCCATTGTTCTTGGTAATCAAGAATTGAAATACTATCTAAGAACCCTTTTCAGATGCCTGTAATCTGTTCACAGGTCTTTGGGGGTTGGTGTTAGGATCCATGCAAGTAAATGAGTGCACTGATCCACTCTTTCACAGAAAAGTTTGGTTTGGAAAATCTAGTCAGGCAGGTGTAAGAGTTATTCATTTCAAAGCCAAAAGAGTTAGATACAGGTTATAGCATGTTTAATGCCAGAAGAAATCTTTAATTCCAACAAGAAACAAAAAGCACATCAGTCAAATAAGTGAGATGGCCTTCGAGTACTTGAAGAGAGCATTTAAATAGGAGGGGCAACAGCTGTTTATGAGGGTGGATAGTGATAAGACAAGGGGGAATGGTTTGAAACTGAGACAGGGAGGTTTAGGTTAGATATTAGGAGGAAGTTTTTCACTCAGAGGGTGGTGACACACTGGAACAGGTTGCCCAAGGAGGCTGTGGATGCCCCATCCCTGGAGGCATTCAAGGCCAGGCTGGATGTGGCTCTGGGCAGCCTGGTCTGCTGGTTGGTGACCCTGCACATAGCAAGGGGTTGAAACTAGGTGATCGTTGTGGTCCTTTTCAACCCAGGCCATTCTATGATTCTGCAAAATATGTTCCATGTTATTTGTAGACATTGGTAGTTAACCACAGTTTCAGATACTTTCTGTGTGCAAATAAGACAGTACTGCTTTTTTTTTTATCATCTAATGATTTCAAAAATGTAAAGTATTTCCTGGATTATATATTTGAGTAATCTTATCTACGTAATTAATACTTTTTTTTCTTAACCTTTGGTGGTGCTTATTGCAGAAAAAGAACATTTGGAACCTCCTGCTTGAAGCTTGATGCTGGTTAGTGCGAAATAGTTCAGAAAAATGCATAACTGTAAATTCTTGGGTGAAATAACTTCAGTTTCTCCTTCTAGCAGTGGTCAACTATACAGTAATTTACTTGCAACTATTCCCAATGGTGTCTTTTGTACTGGGTGTATGAGATTGTATGCTGGGCTAGCAAATTATTTCTTATGTTGACTGATGTACAATTTCATCACTGAATACTGTTTTTCATGCGTATCGAACATGGGGTACTTGAGGAAAGTTGCATATGTTAGAGCTCAGTACACCTTGTGTGTTTCAGCTGCCAGAAAAAGATACCAGATCCAGCTTATAAGGAGCTTGTATGCCAATTACCACTGCTGATTATTGTACTACAGGAAGTGGAGAAAGAAACTTTGGAAGCTCTACAAATAGTCTCACCAGTTCTACAAATAGAATCTGACCAGATTCTGTGCCCGTTTGTGCATTCTGGGTCATATTTGTAGCAAGGCCTTTGGTCATGCTATCTAGTAAAACTGAAAGTGAATGAAGCTTTCTAGCCAGATGTGACATATTCTATTGAATTATCAGGTTTTGTAGAAGTCCAGGAAGTGCTACACAGGCAGATCAGACGTGCTTGCTTCTCATAAAGGTGCCTCGTAATAATTTCAGTTTAACTTGCCACCTTCTGTTTGTCAGAACCCTAAACAACTGACATCATTTTTCTAGATTTCCGTACTGCAAAGACTTCTGGTAGACGAGACTGGAAGTTTGCCAAAGAAGTAGCTTAAACTTTGTCATGGGTGGGTTTTATTGTTGCTATTGTTTTTTCTCCCTCCTATGTCATAACTATTTTTACATCATTTTTTTTTTTTTTCCCAAATGTAGGTTTGTGTTTCAAGGCAAATGATTGTAAAATGTTAGGGAAAGGTAACTGTATATATATTTCTTAAACTTTTCATCTGTAGATTCTGTGTTGCAGCACACTAGAGCGCTCTCAAACAGAAGAATTCATTGTCTTGGGAGACTAATTTGGGTCCCTTTCGTTAACTTTTCCAATGTTTATATATTGTTATAAATATATACTGAGTAGCTAATGTGTCCTGATTCTGTAGGCATGTTGGAAGACTCATTGATCCTGCAGGTAGACTAATAGTAACATTTTTCTTGTAAGGAGCAGCTTGATTAGAAGAATATGAGTTTACTTCCCAAGATAAAAGAGGAGACAACAGTAGTAGAATTTGGGTGATGCGTAAAACTGAATATAGCATGAATAAGTGTCTGCTTTACCCTGAAATTTATTCTTGTTCTGTCATAGATTATATATTCTATAATTCAGTATTATAAATCTCTTCTTGCTAACCAGATTTGGCTGATTTATTTCTAAAAGCTTGCCTGGATCAACCACTGACGTTTGCTTAGAATACAAATTTGTGTGTTTTACCTGAGGTACTGTCCTTGGGAGACATTTTTGTCTTGGAAAAAAGTAGCTCCTCCTCCTTTCCCTTCTACCACCTCTCCGTTGATCAGTATGATAAAAATTCATCCTGCCTCTAGCTGGGCAGGAGCAGCAGCTGAGGCCAGGATTGTTCTCCAGGGATATTCTTTACCTCTGATTGAAACCTCGGTTTTGCTGAGAACATTCAAATCCTAATGTTTTATATTAAAATAATATCCTAACAGATATTATTTTTCCTTTTTGAAAGGAAAATAGTGATACCAAAAGTACACTAACATTGCAGTGTTGCTTCTAAAATCAGAAAATTAAGTTGACGGACAGGATTAACTGTCACGTTACGTGCAAGTTTTTAAAAACCTTTTTTAGCATTTGTGTGGCTTCAGTGTCTTATAGTTCATTGTATATGCAAATTTTTTCAAAGCAAATTTATCCCTCCTGTTTTATTTACTTGTCTGTTGCATAGTGACTATAAATTTTTGGTTATTTTTCTTTTCTGTGTGAGGTTCTGTCTTCCTTGCAACTGCTTGCAGAAATTATCTGTTCTTAGCCTGGTCTATAAAAGCATATGTGAAAGCATTATTACTTCACTATATTTCCTGCTTAGTGCCTTCCTTTGTGTTCTGTGGTATGCTATTGTGCTTAAAAAAAAAACAAAAAATCAAAATATCAGGAAGAATAATCTGCCCCTTTAGGAATGACATAGGTGTTACTTTGCACTTTTATGCTTAAAACCATAAAGTAGGTGTGCTTCTATATTAAATGTTGGCATTTCTGTCTCAGATTCAAATTTTCAAGGGTACCTACAAGTCCTTAATGTTTACTTGTAGAGATGTAAAAACAATATGATAACTTTATGGCATAATTAAACTGTATTTTGCATGCAAGCATAGATGGGCGTACAGCAGTGCTAGCCTTAGAAAGGAAACTTTTAAGGCCAGGAGTCCTGATCTTTTCTCTAGCAATTAGCATGCCTGTTTTAGAGTATACAGTCAGATGCATCTGGTTTTGAAATCTGTTGCTAAACTGCTTGATGCTATGGAAATTGGATTGGATTTTTATGTAGTGTGACCCTCTGAAAGGGGACAGAATGATTTGGTTGTTTATTTATTAAGAAAAGATGTGTTTGTGTGTGTGTATGCAGAAATCACTGCAAAAATAAATAATCAGCAGGTATTGGTTGATCCTGTTTTCCAGTACGCAGGATTTTTTGTGCTTATCATGAAAACTAAGTGTAGTTCAGTGATTGCAAATTAAGGTTTTTAGAGTTTGGATCAAGAGGAGGAATTGTATGATTCTATTTTGTTTTTTTCTGTTTGTTTTTTGTTGTTGTTGTTGTTGTTTTAAACAAAACTCTTTGTGCTTGTATTTCTGAAGTGTTTTTTTCTTTCTTTTTTTCTTATTCAACACGCTTTCCTACAGATACAATGTATTTGTTTTTCAGTGGAAATTGAAGACCTTATCCTTAAGGCATCTGCTCTGATGGATAAAACCATATTCCTTTTCACCCTGCCCGATTCAGCTCAGTTACACAGGGTTTCAATTCAGACTTATAGGACGTTTTTGTTGTTTCCTCCTCACGCTTCCTACCTTAAGGATTTGATTGCAGTCGTGGAAGACTTTGGTCGTGAAGAGCAAACAGTTTAGAACACTTTGTGTTTGTGAATTTGGTTTTCTCAAGATAGTAGGTCTTGCAGCCATGATGACTGCAGCCATCTTCTTGCTCTAACAGTTTCAGTCGTGATGATGGTGGTAAAAAGTACAAGGACAGAAGTGCAGTACTGCTAACGTAAATTTTTGACTATGTAGAATGATGGATTCTGATTTGAGTGTATATCATGAGGAAAAATAAATAGTCTAAGGAGATAAGGTAACAAAGTTTTTTAGTAGTTTTTTAGTGGCTGATAATTATTCTGAATATGGTGGAATTGTTGCTGTTCGGGCAAGCAAATTGGTAGGAAAAATGTATGAAATAGAATTAAAAGCATCTTTCAAGCATCCTGCAATTGTGGATTGTATTCTGAACAGAAAGGAAGGAGTCTCACTGTTTGTATCTGCTAAGCGGTCTTTGCTTCCCATTTATGGATATTGTCACATAAGCAACATATTAGCTGGTCTGGACGTTTACTGCTGAGAGTGTACTGCAATCACTGGGAATTCCGGACATCTCTTCAAGATAAGATAGGCATATGATGCAGTAAAACTCAAGAGTTAAAGTTGGAGCAGATTTTTTTTTTACTTTTAGAGAGTGTTATCTTCACATGACTACCTATATACTCTGTTTTTATACCCTCTACCTTGTACAGCATAAAATACTGGATGTTTCCAGGCCAGTGTAAATGCATTCTACAATTGAAAATATTGTAGAACTAGTTGGTTTTTAGAGTTCACTCCCATACACAATAGACATCTGTATCTATAGAGTTCACTCCCTTTACACAATAGGTATCTATTCCATATGTTAAGCTTTAGTATGTTCTAAATCTCTTAGCCTCTTTACTTTCTGTTCCTTATACCTGTGTGCCTTTCTTTTTCCTTTAGTTTTTGGTCCAGTGTGAAAGTGGAAGTGAAAAAGGAACTTTCACCAGATGCTCAAAAGACAGCATGTTAACAAGAGAAGCTGTCTGCTCAACTCCACAGATGTGACAATTACCAAAATTCCCTAAGTCTTGTCACACACACAGGCATTTTCAGTACCTTATCCCCAACTATTTACCGACATTACTAGCGTTATTTCATGCATCATACAGACTGCTCTATTTATGTAGAAAGGGAATACTTATCTAAGCAGACAGATACCAGTACAGTTTGCATGCACACAAATCTGAATTGCTCCCTTACCTCCAGGTTTGATGTAGAAGCAGTTGAGCTGAGTTTCATGCACCAGCTTCCCCTTGTACTTCGTTTCAGATTCCCCTTGCTGGTGGCTGGATAGCGGTTGGTATGCTTGCCGAACAAAGGCTTGAAACATGTTTTAAAATTCCAAGAAGCGTTGAAACCACTGAGTTGAATATATTTTCCCAATATAAAGGAGGTAAATTCCTTTTAGACGATTTTTTCCTAATGCAGTTATTGTATGTAATAGCCTTGCGCAGAACTGAAAAAACCAAAAACCAGAGCTACTGACAACTTGGTCCTTTCATCTAAAAACTACATTTTAGCTCTCTGAAGCCTCCACAATATCTATCTTGCTCTTCCTTTCCTTGCTCCTCACTCCTAATCCTTTTCTTGTATTGTGTTCCTTATGTTCTGTTGGTGCCTTCTCCTCCCCTTGCGGTTTTTCAGGAAAACTTTTTCAGGACTGAGAAGTGGAGATAATGGGCGCCATCCACCCGTCAGCTCGTCACCTCACCGAGCCATGGTGATCTCTGGTTTCTGTATATCAGCACGGACTTCTCTGATAATATCCTCTTGTGTTTGAAAAAAATAGGTTTGTCTAGCAAGGGGTGGACTTCAGTCCTGACATAGCCAGAAAACTTCTCTTGGAATGTGAGCTTGCTCACTCTCGCTCTTTTATGTGTGTGTGTGTATATATAAAAATATTTGTAACCTTCTCTCAAAACACAAAAGATAAATATAGGAACAAGTGTATCCCACAGTGCATATACAAGCTGCCCACTTCTGTCTATTACTGATTTAATACAAGCTCTTGAGTGCCTCATCAGCTCGGTCTTCGTCAAAACAAGCCTTAAATCAGAAATAAGCAATATTCTTCAATTGCAGGAGGAGAAAAAGAAATCCTTTGCAAGTATAAGATAGCATACCCTTTAAAGGACAAGGAATGTGTTACATACAGAAAGCCGGTGTTACTGTTCCAGTGGAATTCCACTAAGGCTGCAAATGCAATGCTGCTTTTTTGTCTCAAGTGGCATACAAACTACTAAGTGTGTTGGAATTAGTATTTGATGTCTGCTCTACTTTAACGATTATGGTTGCAGTTCCTTTGTTATTTTGCAGTGCAGAACTTGTCGTGGTAAAATTTGATAAAATATTAAATCTCAATGGAGTAAAATATTTTTTTAGTCAGTCTTCACCAAAAATGTGGCTTGTACCTGCTGGCTTCATTATTTTGGTTGAATGTACTCCTAAGCCTTTTAGAGCCTCTTCCAGTAATCCTTTTGCATAGCAGAGAGATTATTTATATGAATAAAAGCAGCCAGAGATCCTGTAGCCAGGAAGAAAAAAAAGTGATGCAAGACACATGCTTTGGGTCAGAAGTCAACAACAGAGGAACTATAAAGGTTCTTCCTGTGAATCATCTGGTGCTGCTCATTGTCTTAGACAGGATATAGATTTTAAGTTTGATGAATTCCACCAATTTTTTTCTCTCTGCCAAACAAACTGTCTTTCTGTAAAATTTCAGGTTTATTTGCTTTTCGACATACAGTACTAAATCCTCTGCACAGGAATGCGTAGCATCTCTTACTAGACAGGTTTTCGTAATTAGAAAAGAACTAATAGTATATTTTTATTTAAAGTATGGTACCTGCTTGCAGAGCTTTATTTCTTTTTTAATTGACATCTCTTTACTTTTGTGGTATTTTTATGTTTTTCCTGGCTTCTCTCTCGTTAACATTTTGTATGTCTTTATTGTACAGAAAACAAAGTTAAGGTTTAGATGGACGCTAAGAATTAAAAGCAGGAGGGGATAGAATGGGGAAGCAAAAGATGATTATGAATGTTTTATTCCAAAAGGACCGTGCATGTGATGTAATACTTCTGAAGCAAAGTCAAATGATGCACTTTCACTTTCTGTATGAAAATATGCCGTTGCTGTAATGAAAATCACCCAGTGCACAATTGCAGTTTTTAATCTGAGTGGAAACGTACCTCTAAATTCTGTACTCAGCTACTCATAAATGGTAGGGTATATACCCCAGTGCTGCTTCAATATTTTGAAATCTTTACCTGCTAATATAAAATTAATTTGATAATTTGTGATGCTTTCACCTGTTGGACTACATGCTTAAAACAAGAACATTTTAACAGTTTAAATTATTTTTGTCATAACAAACTTGATCTCAGAAGTATGTTCTTGTTTTTCCCACTGTACAAGAACCCACACTTGTGTTGGAAGAAAGTAGAAAGGTCACTAAATTGCTATGGTAATCTGAACAATTAACTTCAGTAGTTAGAATTGTTTTTAAAAGGTGTGCATATATTTGGTAAAATAAAAAAGCAATAAGGTAGTTCATAGAGATGGCATTTGTGTCTTTATGAAAGAAACTATGCACTTGCAACTTTCACAAGAAAAAAAAAGGTCATAAGGTATGCTTTAAACTTTCTTTTTTTTTAATTAAAATACAAATGATAAGATGTAATGATCCTTCCATTTTGAACAAATAAAAATGCAGCGGTCATATGTGAGTGATAAATGCTACAAGGTGCAGATGTCTATTGAAGCCTAACCTGAAAGTACAGCCTGCTCACAAGTTCTGACACAGTAAAGCCATTTACTACTAGACAAAGTATTAAGTACATTCCAGTTGTGGTAGGTAAATGGCTTTACTGTGTCAGTTGAACTATATTGTATTTTCTAAAAATCAGATATATTTAAAAATCTGCAACAGCAATACAGAAAAAAGGTGTTATTTCAGTCAGTGTCACAGCTGACTAAAGCAAAAGGAATCGCGACAAAGAAATAGAGACTATTAGTGTGTTGAATATAACATGTTAACAGGCCGTGAAAAATCAGCAAAAGCAAATATTTGAGAGATGCTGTAAATATGAATATTTGGGATGTCAGAAAGAGTAGTTCACTTTATAGTTACTTATTTCTAAATGGTTTTTGTATTTCAGAAATGAAGAGATAGTGTAGGAAAAATGAAGAAGTTGCTTGCCCCTAAAATGGTGGCATGTACAAAATGTACAAATGAGAAGATGAATTTTAAAAAGAAACTTGGCTGTATTATGATATTTTTAGATGTCAATTGTTACAAGAACAAAGGTGTGTATATATTCAAACAGTTTAGGCTTTTGTTGTTGCAAATAAACATTTTAAGATCTTTCAGGTTAGCAAATATATTTTCAGTCATTTGGGGTCATCAATCTGATTAATAGTATATACTCAGGCTTCAGGGAAAAGAAATGATATGCTATTGAACATCTTTTTAAAGTTTAAATATTCTTTGTTCTTTTTTATTGAGGGGAAAAAAAATATATAAATGACATCAGCATAGTTTGGAAAGCGACTTGCCCTTGAACTTGACTGTAGCTCTGGAAATAAAGATTTACTTTGTCCCGTGGCAGGTACATCAGAGATGCACATTGGAAACGTATTCCTCTGTTTGACTAAATCATAAATGAATATTCAAATCCATCTGTGTCCTCTGCCACACCACAGTGTGTGTTATTTACAGTGGAGAAAGCCTTATTGTAACAGGACTGAGTCCCTGGATACTCAACAGCAGTTGCTGCTTTCCTTAACCTAGTGGAAAGCGGGATGGAAATATGAAGACAAGACATTGAAAAGGCAAGGGCAGAACTCCTTTGTATTCTCTGAAATATAAACAAGCTTTCTTCTGGATGGAAAAGCAATGTCATAACCTTCTTGATTGGAGAGTGTTCGCATTGCTCTTAGCTACTGCTGGGCATGATTCTGTACAAAGAATCAAGAGGAGAGCCTAATTTCTAGTTTCCTCTCTTTTACTTGTGTTGATGATACGTTATTGTAAGCTTTTTCTGCTCATAGAAGTTATGGATATATATTTAGTGTGGATTTGTGTAATTGCATG
Organism: Tympanuchus pallidicinctus; assembly: GCF_026119805.1. NCBI lineage: Eukaryota > Metazoa > Chordata > Aves > Galliformes > Phasianidae > Tympanuchus > Tympanuchus pallidicinctus. Next base: position 3,485,826 of record NW_026294802.1, read on the forward strand.
TTGTGTTCTGTTCTGATCGTTCATGTAGATGAGGGTCTGACTTCATTTTGGTGTGCACTGAAGACCTTTTTAATGATTTGTAGCCTAGATAATAGGGCACTGCTGAGCTAGTAGAAGTCGTAGTTTTAGATGTTGAGGAGTTAAACTTCTTTTCAACTAAGCCATCCTCTGGTGAGATTCTTTTTTTCACAGGAAGGTTGCTTTTGTTGATTTAGAATTTTGGGACTGACTTTTTAGCCTTGCGAAAGACTTCTTTGCTTAATTTTTCAAAGTCAATGTCTATCATATTTCTGTATCAAAAACAGAATGATAATTTCTCCCACCATGTGTTTGTCTTAACATTTCTTTGCATAGTGTATATGCTCCTTGAATGAGACTGTAATTATTTCCATTACAAAAAGCAGTGGAGCTCCGTTCCCTTCGATGTTTCAGAAGTCTATTGTGAAGAAGTAATGCAAACCACTTGTTGCTGAAGAGCAATTTATAAAACAATAAAGGATTTATTAAGAACAACTTCTTATTTAAGAAATTGATAGCCTGGCCCCTAGAGACAGACTTCCTGCCTTAATTTCAGTGTCGTGAATCATCATGATTTAAAAATTACTTGGAAATGATGTTGCAATGACAGGGGATACAAGTGGAAAAAAAGTGCACTGGGACAGATGGATCATAACGTAGATTCTATTCCTGTGTCATGACCAAAATAAGTTGTTGCATCATAAGAACGCAATTTTAAGGTATATGTTGCAAATTGAGTTTGGGATCTTTTTCAAACAGTAAAGAAGCCGCTGATGAACTCTTGCATCTGCTGAGATTTATGGGAATAAATGGAGCATTGGGATTTAAAGTTTCCTACAAAGCTAGCATAATTTTAGTTTTGAAGCTATTTAACGGACATTCTAGTCAGTCATTCTTTTGATTGCTACAGAGTCGATGGGGGTTTTTGGTTGTTTTTTGTTTTGTATTGTTTTGCTTTCTTTTATTTTCCAATATATTTGACTGAAAATCTGCCTGACGTCAGGCTGTCTCCATAGATTAGAGCAGACATGATTTTATAACCATCAGAATATTTTGTGGCACTATATCTGGACGTCTATGAGTTGGTCAGCCAAATTGCCTGACTGGTGGAAGGTTATAGGAATATTTAAAAGTCCATTTTTAAAAAAAAAAAAAAAGTGTTTAAGGTATAAGCAGACAATGGTTGGGAACCTGTTCTTGACTTTTAGTGTTCAGTCACTCTCCATTCTCTAACCAGCTGTCCTGGTTCTGTCCCTCCCAGCTTTTCTGCTCCCCAGCCCCCTTGCTAGCAGGACTATCTTATCAACAGTTATAAATATCTAATGGTCAGGAGTCAAGTGGATGAGGCCAGGCTCTTTTCAGTGATGCCCAGCGACGGAGCAGGGGGCAATGGGCACAAACTGGAATACTGGAAGTTCCATCTGAACACAAGACAATACTTATTTTGAGGGTGACAGAGCGCCGGAACAGGCTGCTCAGAGAGGTTGTGGAGTCTCCTCTGAAGATATTCAAAACCCACCTGGACATTTTCCTTTGGAACCTGTTGTAAGGAACATGAATTAGCAGGGGGTTGGACTGATTATCTCGAGAGGTCGCTTCCAACCTTTGTAATTCTGTGAAACATCATTGGGTTTGCACAGCAAATACCATTCCTTTCCTTGGCTGTATAAAAGTCACCCAGATTATGGAACCAGGGACATTATCAGCTTTTAAATGAAAGAGCAAGCGTTCAGTACTTTGACAGATATGTTTCTTTTCCCCAGTTTTTTAGGAACTGAAGTTAAGCTCATATCAAAACACAGTTTTATGTTGATTGAAAATTCTTGTACTGCTTCAGTTTCTTGGCATTTCTGTGCTTAGGATGCCATGAAAATGTTGATTTCTGAGAATTTCCAGAAACAACAAGATAAATCTAATCTCTGTTTCCAGTGTTAAGTAACAAAGGCATTTGTTTTATTTATGTTTATTTATATTTACTGCTTTCTACAGCAGAAAGAAAGGAGACCTGAGGTGTGTGATCCTTTTTATATGCCACATCATTATGTTTTTTTTTTTCTTAGTATTTTGTTCAAGCTAAACAAAATGTTGCATTCAAAAAGCTGCAAAACTGAACTCTCCCAAACTAACAGATGCTGAAGTTAAGGTTGTTGGTGCAATCTCCCTTTTTTACTCACGGAATTTTAAATTCTATGATCATAATCTTCTGCAGTAAAGACTTGCTTCAGTCACTTAGGAGTCTGAACAATGTTCATATGGAGTGGCCACTCAGAATTCTGTTTTTTCTTCATTACTTATACGTGGGCTTCTTGCTTTGTCGTCTGCTGTGGAAGTTCTGTAGCAGGGACAGAACTATTGGTTGTTTTTCTTTTGCTGCTGTCTGTGACACTCGTCAGTATAATAGCTGATAACTTGTTGCACTTTGATGGATTAGAAGTATTATTTTTTCTATTTTACAATTGGGATCATGGGGCATAGTGGTTAAAATCACAGAGATCCATTGAGTGCACTGTGTGACTTTAAATTATTCTGGTGCAATTTTTCCAATATATTTATCATTCATATGTTCAAAACCGCTTCCTACAGACTTCAGCTGCGTTTTTAAGTAGCTGGTGTTTTTGCAGGTCATGCCCTCAGATCTTACACTCAGGTTTAGGGTTTCACATCAAGAACTGAATGTGAAGCATACACGCTCAGTGACAGCCACTTATGATGACATTTCACAACTTGCGTACCATTGCATAATATCTGAGGGATGGCGTCAGAGATGGTATTCAGCTTTCAGAGACAGAGTGCAGCTGACTTAACTGCAGATATTTTAAACCCTCTTTCCTTTGTTGCAATCCTGTTTTGCTTTATCATGTGGAGCAGGATGTTGAGCTTGAGTGGGCCAAGACTCCTGTACTTGAACCTGAGCAAAGTGCATTGAACATCATGTGGCTATATAGTAATCTTAAATACTCTATTGCAGGTAAAGGGATTGCATTTGCCTTAGAGTAAAATGTCTTAAGTCACGTTTTAAGTTAGGAACTCATTGATTGTATGACCTACGGTTGGGTCTTTTTTGCAGTAGGTCTGGCAAAATTGATGATGCAATATTTGAGTATGTACTAGAAGAAGAACTCTACCTTTTTAAAATTCAGAAATTCTGAAGATCAATATTCCTTAATTTTTATTATGCTTTCAATTGGATAATTTAAGTAACCTATTTATTCTAGTTCAATATTAACTGTATTTTGTTGATTTGATAGCTGTATTGTATCTTTCTGGTACTACTTAATCTTGTTAACAGTGTTACAACTTTGGTGCCTCTTTTCACCTTTCTGTAATCAATTCATTATTAAATCTCTTTTCTTTTAGTAAATCAAATGAGTTGGGAGCTGTTGAATGTGGATGACTAAATGTATGCCATCTTGTCAGTATAAAAGTCTCTTTTTATTGGTCTTTTGTTAGCTATTTTTAACTTGGCTTTCCCACTTGGGGAACAAAAGATACTTGATTTTGATTTGTCCTTTCTTTGTTTTTTATGGTACTCTCTTCCTTGATAACTTGATAGCTGAAGCTGGGCCTAAAAATGACATAATATTTCCACTTTTATGCTGCAGTGGAAGACTTTGCTTTGTACCTCTACCATTTGATGATTCACTGTTAAGATGTGAATGTTTTAGCAAAATTACCATTACCACTCTCCAGATTATATTTAGGTCTGGATTTCTGTTTTCTGATAAGACGGAGGGTGGATAAGAAAATAATCTCTTTAGTTTTAATCCCAATGAAACAGTGCTTTCATGCTGGTAGAAAGCCTGCAGTGAAATTTGCACTGTATGTCTGTTTATCTTTTTTGTTAGTGGAGAGCATTCCAGGTTCCTAGCTTGACAGTTGCAGTTTGTAATCATCTCAGTTTCTTTTGCTAGTCATGGATTTTCACGCGTTGTCATACATAAAAGAAAAGCTTGCCATTTTGTGTTCATCGCTAATGAGGAACGTGATCATCAGTAGATGTTTTTTACTTCTTTCATTTCCATTTTTGTTTCTGTAAGTACAGCGGGATGAATTGTATGAATTTACATCATGGTTAGCTAAGGTGATGAGCAGGCAGTATGAAAACATGAGTTAGCATATTTGGGGTACGTGGTATCTCAGATCACCAGCAAAGTATTGTCTCCTCACTGGTACATGGTTCTCCCATGCGTGAAAGCATTTAGAGTACACTGTGCTGCAACAAATGGAGCACCTGCATGATTCTTTCTCAGTGTACTTCTGAAGTATTCATCTGTTCTGTCTGGACTGATGGAGCAAGTGTGGAAGGGAGAAAAAGAGGATTCCCTGCTTCTGGAAGATCTTGCTGCTGAATGGGAAAGTTGTATGCTCAGCAGATGTGGGTTTTCTGTCTCAAGATTCTTCCAGCTGTGCTTCTTTGTCTGGGTTGCAAGTACCTTTTGATTGAGGTGAGAAATCGTGTGTGCCTTTGTGTGTATACCAGTACGGAGGGGATGATATTCTGCATCAAGAGTGATTCGATAGTGAAGGCAGGTATATGTATCTGCTATATACTGGCTTTAAGCTTGGCTTGAAATGTGATTTATTGTTGCATTGGTGGCTTGCTTTGGTGGGCCACTTTAGTGATAATTAGTATCCTTGTGCTGTAATCAGAAATGGTTGTGCATTTGTATGAGTCGCATTTCAAACTATTAGCTGTCACTCTATCAAATCTGAAGGACCATTACTTAGTTGTAGTCAGACAGTTCACTTGTGATGGTCTCCAAATTGAGATAAACCAGCTTGTGTCTGCTGTTGATTCCAGCCTTTAAACTTGTAATGACCAGAAGTACTGCAGTATTTCTGCAGGACTGACAGGTTTCAATTTTATCAAATATTCATAAATAGCCTCTGACATGTTTGGTCAACTGGCCAAAAACTGAAGCTGTTCAACCTATCTTGCACATTCAGTGATGTTTTATCAGTACTGTTCTACACTGGAGATACTCTTATAACAAAGAAGAATCTTGATTAATTAAAAGGATTTTGACTTGTCAAACTACTACACTGTTGCACTGAATTTTATGGCTGTGGTATGGACAACACTAAAAGATCATAAAATATTCCAGTATGTTGAGTTAGAAGGATGTGTAGTTTTGCATTACAGGACAGTATATTGCTAATTATTCACATATTTTTCTACAGTAAAGTAGATGGTATTGTTAAATTATTGATGGTATATGTAAAAATAATAATGTCTATTTTAAAGGCATATTGATATTAATGTCCATGTTACAAACAGGTAGTGATCTAGGTACTTCAGCTCGTATGTTGGACATTTGTATATGGATCTTAGAACCACTGAGGCATATTGTTACCTGTGATTTTTATGGTGAATAACAGAAATCATGATCAAACTTCTGAAAATTTAGCCATGAAAAGGACTATATATATTATAGGAGGTACTTATTGTCTGTCTACAGGATAACTTTTTAAATGCTTTTCACCACTTTTTTTTCTGTATTAAATAGTTGAATTATTTTTGGCTGTATCAAAGACAACACGTGGCTGAAAATTAGAGGGGAAATGGTGATAAGTACTACACTTCTGTCTTGCAAACAGCTGCACATGCAGTTTCTTTTCAAATATTAACAAAGCTAACTTATACTTTATATGTCATGGGTTTGTTCTTTGGAACTGCAGGAGCGATTGCTTTTGTATTCCTCTGATGCAAGGAAATATTGCATGATCAGTGTTGGTGTTGTAATTCTTTTTAAACAGATACCCTATCCACTTCCTCTCCTTGCAAATAGAATCTAGCCCCTAATGTGTTGGAAGGCATGCTAGAAATTGCCTTATGTTACATTAAAAGAAGCTTTTGCTACAGTATAGTAGGAGGGGAAGAAGGAGAGAAACAGGGTGGTTACCTATTTGCTACCTTCTCCTGTAAGGAGAATGTATACATTTCACAAGGTCACAGAGGGATTGCAGGGTACAGAGGGGAAGGTCTGTGTTTACCCTGTAGGTAAGATAGGCTTCTTCCTGTCCCTTCTCTCAGCAAATTTGTACCTGAGGTTAAAATTGAAAAATATGGATGGATCGTTCACGAGAATATGACTGGACAATGTTACACATTTATTCCCAGGCTAACAGGAACTGTATAACAAGGTGGTGGGTGGAAAAAGCTCTTTGTTTATGGTGATTGTGAAAGCTGCACTAGCTACAGCTCCATTATGGCTATTACCACAATGGTGGTTAAGTAGAGTGTACATGGGAGAATTTTGAACTGTTAGTACACATAAATCTTGTTGCTGGACAAAGCTGCAGGCACTAACTTTTGTGGAAGTCAGAATCAGAAGTCTGAATTTAGATAAAGGTTTTCTAATCCTATTGTTAGATACAGATAATAACTTATGGGGGTTAAACTAGTTGATAAAATTACAGGAAATCCACGAGGAAGTAGAGATGTGTTCATACTACCATAACAACTTTGACGGTATATGAGATAAACCCCATGGTTGCTGAAAACTGAACATGTCTTGCATATATTTCCGTGCATCACTTCCTGCAGTACTTAGCCCTGGGATCTAATCGTTATGATATGACAACTGGGAAATTCAATGAGGACAAGTCATTAAGGGGAAAAATGACAAGCCTCTGTTTTAGTGTTTTGAAGAAAAGGATCAGAGGTACCTTTGCCTGCAACCAGGGTTCAAGAACTTGTAATGTACATTCTTAGGTACACCTTTCGATCCTTTTTGATTTTGCTGGAGAATTTGAGGTGTCATTGTTATAGAAGGGGAAATAAAGAAATAAAAACTAAAACTTACAGGTCACAAGCCTGTATGTTTAGGTATTAGCAGGCAGAACTGCTATCAGGTAGCAATGCTGTTTGAGAAGATGCTCATAGTTTGTGTTTGATGTGCATTTACAGTGTCCATATATGGGATTTGGTTTTATGATAAGGAAGAATGCCAAAGAATTGCAGAGCTCATGAAAAAGTAAGTGACGGGTAAACAAGACTTTGTGCTTTTTTTTATGTATGTATTTCTGTACATACATGCACATTATATTACTAGGATGGCTGTACCTTTCTACTTAAAACCTGCTCGTATAGAATTTGTTGCAAGTAAAATTGTCTCACACCTGCATTTTATATATTCAGAAATAATTGCAGGACTTTTTCCATAATTTGCAATGCAGGTTTCTAGCTACATCAAAGTGTAAAATTTCATCTGAATTGTTTCTTGATAATTCAGAGATCTGTTTTATACAGTTGTATTCGTTGGGAGGCGTTAATGCGTTTCTCAGTTTGGGTAGCTTTCCTTCTTATATCAATGTAAGTATGGAATATCATGAAGGAATGCTGCAATAATACAGTTTATTGTTTTTATCCTTTTTCTACATCATGGTTGATTTCTTCTTTCTTTCTTTCTTACCAGTATGTAAAGAATCCACTCTGGTTTAGGACTGTAAAGAAAGGCTTTAATTAGCTTTGAATTCATAACTCTTATATACATATTAAAAATATTTTATGTTACACAACCTTAATACTGCAATGAAACAGGAGATCAGAATTATGTACAAAACTGTATTAAGCTTACAACATAATGGATGGCTTTTTAACTAACAACATAGTGGCTATTTTAGTCACTGTCACTGCTTTTTCTATTTGTCCAGGATTGACGGTTCTCATTCTGTTTTTCCCTCTGCTTGATCTAACGACTGCCTTGTTTGCAACGATTCCTTTCTTAAGACTACTTTCTACAGGTTTTCATGCTTGCTTGGAAGAGGAAGGAGCTGAAATCCTACAGATTTTATCAACGTATATAATCTGCTTTTTCTTTTTTTTTCTTTTTTTTTTTTTAGAGGCATAATGTGGAGTATATGTAGGAAAGGGACAGTGTAGGAATGGACACTTTAGATGTACTAGTTGTCTGTGGTATAGAGGGTTGGGCTTACCAATGTGTCACAGTTCATGTAAGGGAGAGGAAGAGGAATGATTTAGAGGTCAGTCCTTGTCGTCACAGAAAAGCCATGAGAAACTCATAGAGTCAAGCCAACATCATTAGATACTAACAGGGTGCAGTGTGAAAGCATAGTCAGAGCTGTGAATCTTTCCTTTTCATGTCATCTATACCAATCTTAACAGCCTGGTTAGCAAACATGTTTCTGTAGCTGGAAGCATGCTGAAGAAGTGACATCAGTTCTGATTGCCAAAGTATCAAGTGCCCGTTTCCATGTCCTACAATTCAAGTCCAAACAAGGTCTCGTCTTGTTGCAAGGATGTGCTCATCGTTGCACATCTCAATCCACAGCAAAGTGCGTTGATTCTTCTGCCACTGTGTTTCAGATTGGACTTATTCCAAAATACTGGATGGGAAGTTAGTCATGTTTCCCCTATATCTCTTTTTAAATAACTGCCTGCCGCTTTACATTTTGCAGTGACAAAACATTGTTAAACACTGACTGTAACAGTGGTGGGGTTTTGTTTGGGTTTTTTTGCTTTTGCTCTACGTTCTGCAGCTCTAAACTGACTTGGTTATGACCCAAGGAATAATTGATGGGGATGAATTTCCAGAAATAAGCAGTGAACCCTAGGAAACCCATTTTTTTGACAGCTAATTTTAGTTAACTAGCTCAAGCTTCGGTTGGTGGTGATTAGGTACTCTCAAACTGGTAATTTACCACAATAAAAACTAGTTTGCAGAGAATTCATGCTATTGTAAACCACGTGTAGTGGTTTATAATAGTGGTGTTGCACATAGATTAAAAAAAAAAAATACCTGTCATTCAGCCAATTGGCTGTGTGTTTTAATTCTCAGCATTCTACAATAATAATAAAACAGCTAGGGCAGGAAATTGGTCATTTGCTGGTAGTTAATGACTGATTTGCTTGTGTTTGCCATCCTTTATCACCGGGAGAACTGAATAACGTTATATGTTCCCTGCTCCTTCTGGGTATGGAAATTGTGACTGAGTTATGGAAATTTTAGGGTATGACCTAGTCTATTCAAGATTGAAGAAAATGTTTCTTGCACCTGGTCAAATTATGCTTTATTATAGATATTTAAATAGAGATTTTTAACTGTATTGTTATGTAGTTTGGGAGGTGGGGGAATTAAAATACTTTTTTTAAATTCTTGTAAAGTAGTTGTAGTGAAACTTCTTATATTTTACCTGTTTTTGTCTTGTGTATTCTCCTCTCACCTCCTGTTTTCAGCCTAACTCAGCAAGAGCAATTGAAAGCACAGCAGGGCACAGGAACAGGAGTGTCCCCTATGGTCACGAATTCTGCTAATAACAAAGAAGTGGATATCTTACGGATGCTTACCAAGGCCAAAGATGAGTACACTAAGGTGAGATTTGCTATCTCTAAGATCTCAGCTTTTGTTTTTTGGTGATACTGTGTTGCTAATTTGCTCAAACTTTACATTTTAAAACTTTTTATTCTGTAAACTAATTTTACTTGAAGTTAAACTGATTTTTTTGACAGAATGCTCTGTTGTTTTGTAGTATGTGTGTTTTGTCAGAGTTTTCTAAAGATTGGAAAGAACTGAATTCTGTCAGTAACTCCTGAAAGGAGAACATGAATGAGATTTGATTATTTGATGAATGTTAGGGTGTAAGAGCAAGTCTAAAATGGCTTTTGTTTTGACCTTGTGCTTTCAGTACCTGAAATTTGTGTCCCCGTTTTAGGGTGAAATATTCAAAACTGCTAATAGATTCTGTGATTTGCACAAATGATTTACCTTAGGGAAAGCCTTCAACATTGAACTTAGTGCCTTTAGCTGCAGTTATTGTCTATCTTCGACGCTACTGGAAGTAAATGAAAAGGTTGAAATCTAGTGTGATCCCATGTGCTGCATTGGTCTTCTGAGGCTTCTAAACCACAAAGTAACTAATGGACTAATAATGTTCTCTATTATTGGATAATCAAAAATGTCTTACTTTAGGGAATAAAGATTTAATAATTTTAACTATTCATATATATACTGCAAATTGTTTCAGAGCCTGCTATTTCAAGTATTTCATGTGTATTGCCATGCAGTAATAAAGCTCATTACGTAAGTGCTCAGAGTCTAGAAATATGTATGTTTTAAACACAAGCATAACAAAAAAAAGTTCACTTTCTGAAATATGACATATTGTCCTCAAATAATAACCATTTGAGTTATGGTAATGTCTATGTCTTTTTTATGTTGGTATAGTTTATTTTGAAACTGGGATCTCTTTTGTCTGTAATAAGGATTTAATGTATTAATAGTCAACAAACGCTTCCAGCTCCTGGTATCTTTTTTTTTATTATTATTTTTAAACTGAATTGGCATCTAGTCTTGGAATAAAAGGGATTTGATTACTTAAGTATTTCATAATATAATTTCACTAAATGCCTTAAAAATGGAAAGCCTGAAAAATATTAGACTGTCATTGGATACTAGGAGAAGGATGTAGTACATGTTTTAAAAGTTACCTTTCACTTCTATATGAACATACAGCAAATCAAGATCAAGGAAAGGAAATTCTAGATCTGTGTTTTATAGTTTCTTGATTTTATTTAACTTTTTTCTGCAGCTAAGATCTTTACCAGATTTGCATCTTACTTCATCTTTAATCTTTCTGCTGATAGGGAAATAACATGAAAACTTTTCCACCTGGGACATTTTGAGTACTATTATCTGACTTCTTATGAACTGTGTGCTTTTTCTTGCTTGGTTGGTAACACAGAATTAGGAAGGGCATGAAAGATAAAGGCAATGACAGCTATTGTTGTATTTTATGTCAATATGTTCCATAGCAATTGTCCTTTTCAGCTCCTCATGACATTTACTTCCCTGTTGACGTATGTCTTAAAGTTTACAATGCTAACATGCTGAGATGAGTTATGAATTACGCTGTTCTTTCTGAATTCCATTTGATTTCAGAAAATAAGGTGCTTTAAATTGTTGTGAGCCTCAAGATAAGAATATCATTTTTTTCCAAGCATCTAAGGAATTCTACTTAATTTTTAAATCCTAGGATTTTATTTTTAAAATCTGATGAGAAGTATTTTTAGGAGGCCTAATCATGATAGCTAGGAAGATAAACAGTTGAAGAGCTGCTAGGATACAGAAAAAGTACACCAAAACGTGTTGCTCCTTAACCATTGTGCCTTGTCTTGTACTGTAGTGATTTTAGCTCTGTGCTACCCTGTTCCTTGATTGCATTCACCCATTTAATTCACTGTCCTTTGATCTGTTAGATGTCAGATGAGGTGCACAAGCTTTGTCTGGTTGATTTGACCAGAATAACTGGAGCTTCGATCTTCATTACTGAGGACACAAACGTTTGATAAGAACATCTTGTCTGGTAGTGAGCAGAGGCTTCTTGGTTTTTATTTCTGTTGATTGCTTCTTCACTGTCTTTGAGCAAAATACTCCAGTGATACTGCCCTGTTCGAACAGAAATAGAGTTTTCAGTTGTCCTAATAGCTTTTGGTTTGTTAGCAGTATGAAAGACTTGATAGTAGCTCATCACCTCCCCAGAAGGCCTGTCCTTCCTAGGGACATAGTGCTATACTCAGGCTGGATGATGCAAACTGTATGCTTCTAATCTTGAATGGTCTGAGTGGGGTGTGAATGTCTTGCTTAAGGAGGGCTCTGTCTGAATATCCTTGTTGCTGCTTCTCTCTTTAAAGACTGTTTTTGTCCACCAGCTTTTCTTTTCTGCAGAACACCTTGCGCATTTTCGTGTGTCTGCCCACTAATATCTTCTTGTGGTTGCTTTACATCAGCTAGACATTTCCAGGGATTCTCCACGTTTAAGTTTGTGAAGCTTCAAAGTTCTCTGTTGCTTTCTGTGTAGCTGACCTACATAGCTCTACTAAATCCCATCAAGTCTTGGCTGAGATTTTTTTCCTGTTATCAAGCCTTCTTGCATCTTGTTTTTGTACTTGAGAGGTCTTTGCAGCTTGTTTCTCAGTCAGATTTCAGCTACAGACCATGAGATGATGATGTGACATGGTGTTTGCTTCTGGACAGCTGCACTGCTTATGGTACCATGCTTGACCATTCCCTGATTTCTTCTGGCAATGTCCTGTTCAGCTTGAGCCTCATATTGCACAGGCAGACTATGAAATCTTTGCACAGAGAGCAGTTGTTTTGTGTAGTCAGAGACGTTTAAGACAAACCTGCCTAAAACACCCTCAGTGAATATCTTTATTCTTTTTGATCAGTGTTTTCCTTTTTTTCTAATGCTGCTTGGTCTTCAGCTTGATCTTAGAACTTTTTAATAGCGTACACATTTCTTGTAGGGGCATAGCTTTGAACAAGACACATGATTACAGGACTGACCTCTGAAGCAAGATGTGGTAATCACGAAGTACTGTAGTACATCATTACTCTGCTTGTTCTAACGCTAAAGAGTATGTTGACATTTCTATGAAAGCTGCTTTTTGCTGTTTGATGATGATGGGAGATTGTATCTTTTTTACCTGTCCACCCAACGGGAGCTTAAGGGTCAGGATGGTGTTCCTAATTTACTCATCAGCTAGGCCATGCTGCCAGTGTGCCAAAGTGACCTTATAGTCTGAGCTTCAGTAGTAGAAATCAGCACAAGGCTTTTCTTCGTCAGTATGTACTCCTGTATTGGATACCAGCCTGCTAGCCATGTTATCAAATCATGAAAACTATACCAAGTCAAAAGTAAAAGTCATCCACAGTGGACCTCTGTATATGCTGCTGTAGTTTATGTTTTCATTTTGCTGATGAATAGCATCTAAAAAAATGCTCTTACACTGGTAAGAGCACTCCTACTTCTCATTTGTAAGCACTTAGTTTTGATGCTATGTAGGCTATGGCAGTGCTATCTAAGGTACTCACTATTTCCGAAGAATTCAGCTTATTAAAATACCCTGGAGAAATAAGGGCCTACTGCATTTATTGAAAGTCTGCAGAACTCATTATGAAATATACAAGACTATGTCATACGTCATGTTGAAGAAGTTTATGTAGATGCTTATGTGTTTTCACCTAAAAACCTGTGCTGAAAAATAGCAGTGAGGAGGCATGTTGAAGAAAAGGCAGCATACTGTAGAAAGAGAGCAATCTGGGAGAGAATAGATATTTAATCTTACTGAAGTGTGTGTTTGTTCTGTATAACATCATAATGGGTTAGGATATGTCCAAACAAAAAAAAAAAATAAAAAGGGAATGATATCCACCTGTTTTAGTGTAGGTCAAATTAGTGGCTACAGGAATCAGTTACTTGAACTATCAAAATGTTTTAATCTGCTAATTAGTAGGTAGGATATTTAATTGTCATTAAGTGAACAAGTGACAACAAAAGTCACTGGTCAGAAATTGACTGAGAAAGTGAAGTTACGAAGTGATTTAAGAATAATTCAGTCATGTGTCTTCGTGTGCTTAAAAACGATTCCTCAAAAGCAATGATAACAATGTGTCAGCTGAAAAGAATCTATGAAAATAATTTCTTTGAGCATTGCAGACCAACCTCCCTTGGAGTTCCTGTGCTTATTGCTTATTGAGTGGTATCTCCAAGTTCTGTCCAGCCTCATTTGCTTTAAGCATGTTGCCTAGAGGCATGTTAATTCACGGTTTGAATATTTCCATGCACTTCAGGCAGTCCGTTTGGTATTTGAACAGCCTTATAGTAAAGTTTTTTACTTCGTTTAAACATAATTTTGTGTATTCCATATTTTACCTATTGACTTTTGAACTTGACGTGAGCTAGCAGTGTGCATTTACAGCCTGGGAGGCTAGTGGTATCCTGGGTTCTATCAGAAGAGAGATGGCCAGAAGGGTGATGGAGGTGATTGTCCTTCTCTGTTCTGCTCTCGTGAAGCCCCAGCTGGAGTACTGCGTCCAACTCTGGGGCTCCCAGCATAGGAAAGATGTGGAGCTTTTGGAGAAGGTCCAGAGGGGGGCCACAAAGGTGATCCAAGAGCTGGAGCACCTCTCTTATGAGGATAGGCTGAAGGAACTGCGCTTGTTCAGCCTGGAAAAGAGAAGGCTGCAGGGAGACCTCATTATGGCCTTTCAATATTTAGAGGGAGTTTATAAACAGGAGGGAAATCAAATCTTACACAATCTAATAGTGAAAGGACATGGGGGAATGGTTTTAAACTGAAGGAGGGGAGATTTAGATTAGATGATGGGGAAGATTTTTTACAGAGAGAGCGAGATGCTGGAACAGTTTGCACGGAGAGGCTGTGGATCCCCCATCCCTCCAAGTGTTTAAGGACAGATTGGATGGGGCACTGGGCAATCAGATCTGGTGCTTGATCTGGCAGTTGGCAACCCTGCCTGTAGCAAGGGAGCTGGAACTTCATAATCCTTGGGATCTCTTTCACCCCAAGCCATTCTATGATTATGTCTACCAGGAGCCCTGGATCAATTTTGCAAAACTACTTTCTGGTCATTTGGTCCCAGCCCGTATTGGTGCATAGGGTTATTCATCTTCAGTTTTCTTCTGTTAAACTTCATGATGTACCTCTGAATGACACTACAACCACCGGGTCTACTGACCACACAGTCTCATTTTACATCCTCTGCTTGCCTGCTCTGTTCCATCAGTTAGGTTATTACTGATGTTACACAGTATTGACCCAAATATCAAGCCCTGGGGAATAGTACTAGCAGCTGGTCACCAGTGGGACTTGATACCAGCAATATTTTGAGTCCAGTATACCAGACAGTTTTCATTCCTAACTGTCTGCTTACCTAGCCTGCATTTTGATCTTCAGTTTGCATCATTTTTGCATCAGTTTGTCTTTGAGGATGTTAAGTGTCAAAGGCTTTGCTAAAATCAAGCTAAACAATATGCACTGCTCTGCCATTACCCACTGAGTCACTCATCTCCCTGAAGAAGGCTATTAGGTTGATCAAGTAAATCCATTCTGGCTACTTCTGCTCATGCTATTTTCCTTAACATGTTTAGAAGTGGCTTCCAGGAAGATTTCTTCCACCACCATCCCAGAGACTGAGGTGAGGCAAACTGGCCTGAAGTTCTGCAAATACTCCTTCTTGTCCTTCCTTGAAGATAGGAGTACTTGTTTTCTTCTAGTCCTAAATTGTAGGTACCTTTAAAAAAAAAAAAAATATATATATATATATATATATATATGAAAATCTTCACAGTTTCTTGGTTTCAGTCATATCTAGAGACAGTGACTTCTGAAGTACTATTTTCTATTACACTGACAATAGCATTCGTTGTACATCCAGTACTTTTTAATTTTGTTGACTAGATTCTTGTTTTGGATACAGTGTAAATAGAACTGTGTTACTCACTTTTTCCTATTCCATATTTTCTTTCTCTTTCATGCAGTGTTTTCTGCACATTTTCTGAATTAAACGATGGCCTCTCTGTGTCTCTGACTACTTTTAGTCGTCTGTCTCTGCCTGCTCATTTATAAATACAGTTAATAATTCCGTCATATATAATAGGTAAACATGCTAATCTACAACTTGATTAAATCTTTAATTATTTTTCTGTGTGAGTATACGAGTTCCCACATTGTGGAATGTTTATGTAATAGAATTTGATTTTAAAATTTCAGCATTTAGCAAGAGGCATTTTAAATACTCTGTGTGTACATAAATCCCTGTATCTAAACTACTTGAGACTATTAAAGGTCTTGCTGACTCCCAATACAGGAAAAACGTGTCAGATTGATTTTGTGTTAAGTGCAGGACAAGCCAAAGATGAGAACTGAGTTTCAAGCTAAGGGGAAACCTTGTGCTCAAAAAAACCTTGGAGTTAAGTGTTTATTTTTACATATGTCTTTTGATTTTAGAAAATCAGGTTGTAGTTCTTTCAACAGCGTAACACCTCATGGTGCTCGGGCTGTCATTTTTGCTAACTGAATACCCAGCTAGGTCTGGATTTTACTGTGGTAGAGAACTAAGACGAAAAGTACAATAACAGTTACTTAAAAAATACTGATTTTCTGTTTCAGTGTAAGACCTGTTCTGAGCCAAAACAAATAACTAGTTCCTCTGCAATCTGTAGCAACCCCAACCTAATCAAACCAATTCCAGTGAAGCCTAGCGAAAATCAACATCAACGAATATCTCAGCAAAGCAAGGTAAAGTGTTTTGTGTGTGTTCTGACTAGTGTTATAACCAAGTAGCCAACCAAGAGTACTTAATTAGATCAGAAGATCAGTGCAAGAATTTGTGGTAAAACCACAGTAAGGATTATGTTTTAAATGCAAAACTAATCTATACATAAAAAAGTCTGCTTCCATCCCACCAATCTGAGTACTGAGACGTAGCATCCTGATGCAGCAGTTAAAAATAAATAAAAAAATTAAAAAACACCTTGTTTTTCAATGTTGAGATGCTGCTTTGATCCCAAGCTGGTGTAGTTAATTGCTGAACCACATTTTTTTTTGTTTGTTGTCTTCAAGGGAATTTTAGGTAATCTAAAAGTCTTTTGCTTTTACAAAAGCATCTTCAAACTATACCATATTGCAAAAGCTGAATTCAGTCAACTGTGACAAGGAGATGTACCAGAAGTGACCTTGCTCTGCACAGGGGGAGGTTTTTGTTCTTTATTAATGTTGTACGGATGGCTGGAAGGGTAGGTGCTCTTTTATGGTATTTAAAGTGAAACCACTGCTATCTTTCAGATGCACTGGTTTTCTCCCACATTAGCAGCTTGACAACTGTTTTCTTGCCCTTCTGATGTGACTGAACTATTAGAAATTCTCTAGGGAGAAAAGAGCATAGCAGTTCTCTTGGCTTTTTCTTGAATACTGCTGGCTAAATATTGTCACCACTTAATGTTATTTATGCGTGACATAACTACACTTAAGATTTTTTTCTTTGTCCCTTTGCAGAATGCGGATCCTGAACCACAACACTTGTCTTTGACAGCCCTGTTTGGAAAACAAGAGAAAACAGATGTCACAGAACCACTTAATAAACAGCATCAAGAGAACCTTCCTGTTAGGCAGGGTGTGGTACGTTCTCTGTCCTATGAAGAACCTAGCAGGCATTCTCCCTGTGCAGAGAAACAGCTTTGCCCTGCTATTCAAAAGCTGATGGTGCGTGGGACAGACCTTCACCCGCTTGCTGAGTTTCCTGAGAACCGACTCTGTGAAAATGGCAATATCCACCCTGTGGGTGAGACTTTCACAGGACTCTTCCAGCCTGTGACTTCTTGTGGCGTTGCAACATCTCACGTAGTTCAGGATGCTGCTGGTACTCAGAGCTTGTTACAGAAATTGCAGAGTCAGTCAGGGTCGATGACTAAAATGGATCCCAGTGCAACAGGATCTGTGAACTCAACGGCTTCTGTGTTCAGCAGGACTCCTGCTGCTGTTGGAGCACCAGCAGCACAGATGAATAATGTGACCCAGCCACCTTTGGTATATTTCAATGGTTCCCTGCCAGGTCAGACTTTAGAGTCTCAGACGCTTGGTAAAGAACAGTCCAAACTTCCTAGACAGCCAGTTTCTCTCTCTGGCAATCAGACAGCCAATTCTGGGGTGATATCACCTCAGGAGTTATTGAAGAAGCTCCAGATCGTGCAACAAGAACAGTTGCATGTATCCAGCAGACCAACCTTGGCAGCTAAGTTTCCTGTTGTTAGTCAGAACACCAACACCTTGAAACCACTGGATTCCTGGATAGAAAAGGCACCGGGTACGGAGAAGCAGAGCTCTCTCTTTCAGGTAAATAAACAAGTTCAGAAGCAGTTTTCTAAGTTTTTAGAGGCCATTCTCTGTTTCTTTTTGGCCAGTATATTCTTCTTTCTGCCTTACTATGTGTTGCTGTCTTGCACACGTGACTCATTTTGCAGGTGATAATTTATCAACAGCATAAGGAAGTTCTAATTTACTAAGCAGTGATATTCTAAATACCAAAGGAGATGTCTCTTGTACATCAGTAATGACAAGGGGTAGTATTTATGTAGCTTTTCTTTGTTTTTCAGACATGTTTAGAAATGGCATGTAGGTTTCAGTGGCCATTCTTTGTAACGTTTTGAGTATAATAGTATTTCTTCCTCACAAAATTAGTCATTACTTTTTCTGTGCAGGTAAGTGTTCCTTTTTGTGCCAGTTGCTGAAAGTGCTAAAGATGCTGACAGGATGCTTGCTTTCTAACAACAGGCTTTCAAATTATTTTTACGTTGCTGAATTCATTGTCTTGGACCATAACCGCTACCCCAAACTGTACAGCAGTTTTGGTTTTTTATTCAATAAATATTGTTTCGAAAATTTGCCCTGTGCATGAAAGTCTTAAAAAGAGGGGGGAAAAAAAAAAAAAAAAAAAGCAAATCTCCAAAATACTGAGTTCTTTTGATTGTGCCCCTGGTATTGGGGCCAGAAAATTCAGGACACATCAAGAGATGACGCGTCTCTACTTAATACATTTTTCTGTCCTTCAGGAGAACCTCAAATGTGATTACTAAGTGTCTAATCCTAGACAACTGCTCACTGCTAACAGTGTCTTTCTTTGTAGGAACTTCCACGTTTGAATGTCTTCATGTGTGCTCTGCTTGAGGATGAGCATTAAAGTCCCTTTTACTTCCTTTATAGGAGATACAGAATCCATAAGCCTTATATTGTGTTGGAGTCTACAAGTTACTTGCCCAAATTATAAATCATTATTTTTTCTGCTGCTTATCTACTGCAACTTCTTAAATAACTGAATGAAACACTATTGTTCCAAATATCCTCCTTATTGCTAGAAAGCTATTTTTCACCTGAGGAGCCTGAAATAGCCATTTAACAATTAAGGGCCACGTGGGCTACATCTGTTATAAACACTGACAGATCATGATTTCTAATTTCATGAGAGAGGTCAGAGGAAGATGAATTTGATAGAACGAATAGCCACCATTATTTTAATTCTTCCAATTAAACTAGCATGATTTTGAATCTGTGTGAAGGAGCGTTTGGTGGATTAGTCACTGAAATTTTTCAGGATCAGTTGCATACAGATGGCAATCTGACTTTCCAGTGAAATGCTAATGAATAGAAAGAGGATCTAGAATCACAGTGATTTACTGTTTTTGCTGGGAATGGAACTTGCCTGCTACAAATGAAAGAAATTGTCCAATTCACTGGGAAATGCGCGTATAGAGTGGAGACTTAAGACATTCTTACTTGGAAGATAAAACTGAAATGAGGCAAGTACCAGGCTATGCATAATAAGCTAGTACGTGCAGTAGAGAGTGGGGAAAAAATTTTGATGTGTTTTCAAATGAAAAATCCGTATTGATGCTGATGAGGCTAATGACTTTGTGTATATTTGAGAAAAAAACTGATGTCAGCATTAGTTTCAGTATGAAAAGGGAGCTGAGGATCTCACTAATAATGCAGTTACAATAATTTTACAGCTTTAGTATAAACAAAGCAATAGCTTGAGAGAAGGGACAATTTTTACTGGAAGTCACATCCACTAGAATTATTGCTGCAAGTTTGCTTTAAAAGGGAGGAACAAAAACAGAAACACACACACACACAAAAAAAAAAACCTGAAGAGACTCTAAATCCCACTTTGCATGGCTGTGAGCAGTCCAAAAAGATTGAAGTTGCCTAGGAGTGGCTATGCTGACAGCGCTACAGCTGCTATCGAAACAGCATTAGATCAGTTTTTGACACATTTTTGTATAAATAGAATAAAAATAATAATAATCAAACTTAATAAGCAGACTAAAAATGATGAAAGTACGACTAATAATTGTTTGGGACCCTAAATCTCTGCAATGTGGAAGGAATGGCCTCTCTGACATGCAGCAGATTCCGCCTTCCCCATCCCTCCTCCCCCCTCCCAAAAAAAAAAAAAGGAAAAAAAGGATAGGAATTAAGGAACAAGTCTTTATTCCCGTAGATTACCATGAATTTGCCATATGAAGAGATTCTTGAAGATAACAATTCAAAACAACTTCTAAAACCAACGTTAATGTTTTTATAATCGCATCCATACCATAGACAAAAGCTTTTAAGCGCTGCCACGCCTGCAGACAGACATTTGAGTGAAATTGAGTTGGCATCAATATATCTGCACATGCTCATGCAAAATTGATCAAAGTAGATTCTGCTGACAAATATGGCAAAAGGTTTGTTCTCTGTAATTACTTATCTTTTGGTATTGCATCTTTTACTGTAATCCAGCACACAAAAAAAGTGAATGCTAAAACGCTTGACAGGAATAGAAGGGTATCTGGACAGTGTCTTTGTTATTTGGAAAAATCACATTACAGGAACATCCCAGATCTATCAGCAGTGCTGAGAAAATTAAAGCAATAGTCTTTTCCACAATTGACACATTACAAGTCCAATTTTAAATTGGCTTCTGCATCTCCATATGGTGTAAGAACTGCGCTCTCCCACGTGGAGAGGAAAAGACCAGTTACAAAAGTATAAAAAATAAAACTAAACATGAAAAGCTAAGGAATAATGCTTGGAAGCATTCGTCTGATGCTAGCCCTACTCTGAGAAGTATTCCTTATGCAGACAGTGAGTAACACGTGCTTTGGATGCAATGAGAATGCATTAATCTGCAATGGGCTTTTAAACATGTGCTTAGTATTAGGCATGAGTTATGCCAATTATAGATTCATGCATGCTGAAGTGTTTATGTTAATCAGAATTGTGATTTGGAGAATGCTTACAATAACCTTGACACAAGTTGATCTTTTCTTCAGAAGTCCACTTATGTTATATACCACTCACTTGATTTCATAGAGCATTTTCCGTCAAAAATGTCATAAACCTACTGTGTTACATGTTCTGAATGTGTGTACAGTACATAGTAGCTAGTGGTGTGATGCCTGCATCAAAGATACCTGTTACCATAACTGCAGTTTCAGCATGAGATTATAAGCATGCCGAGGAAGAATGCAATAGATATGTTAAACTTGTCATGAAATGTAATCTCAAATTCGATAGTTATGCATCAATTAAAATTTTCTGGATGATACCCAAGAGACAAAACAATGTTATGATTAGCATTATAATTGGCTGTATTGTAACAGCAATTGTTTTTAAAATTCTGGAGCCATTCCTAGATGAAGTGTTCTCAGCTCTAAACAGTGCCCCTACAAACAGCCCATGGCATCCCCCGGGTGCTGATGTTCCACAGGAGTGCTTGATGCAAGTGGAATTTTGCACAAGCAGAAAGAGGAAGCAGGGCCTGGTCCCAGTCTCCCATTACAGGAGCGCCATGTGTTTCTTAGTGCGTGGTGTTATGTGAATTTGCCAGCTGTAATGTCTAGCTGCTAGCAGCCATACACAACATCAAACATATCTTAGTGAGCGTTTGTGCTTCAGAAGAGGAATAGTACGTGCTGCAGTGACTATCTTGCACATTTTTTCATTGTTCTTACTTTATTGCTGCACAACTGACAGTAGATTCCCACTCTGTTATTAGTGACTCAGAGATGTAAGTGTTGACCTGAAAAAGCTGGAGCTAATTCAGGGAAGGCTGGATGCACAAGCTGCTCTTGTTAGATTCTGTGAGAAAGAAGGGGATCTGTAGTGTTTTGGAAAGGCTGTTATGCCTTGTACAAAATTACTCAAGGCTAAAAGACTGGTTTGAAGGTTGTATGTCTGTACAGAGTGTTTCCAGTGCTCTTGGCAAAAGCTTTGCTCTGTAGGAATCACACTAGTGATGCCAGTCCAGTGCCCTACATTTGCTGATGGGCATCAGTTGTCAGGTGGCTGGAGGTGATCTGAATTGAATTTAAACTGAAAATTTGCCCTTATGTTTTAAAACGTTTTTTTTTTTTACACATAAGTTTTTTAAATGGCAGAAGCTTTGAGCATGATCTCTTAGCAAAAGAAAATACATTTTAATGTTTGCACACAAAAGCACTTAGTATGGGCTGAGAATAAAAGATACGTGTATTCTTCTGAGGCAAGTACTTGAAATACTGCAGTAAGCTGTAGATATTAGCTCTGTCGCCAGTAGATGGCAGCATTGCTTATTCCATATACCATCCATATGATTGGAAAACTCTTCCAAAAAGCTGTTTCTATCCAGAACAAAATAAACAATTTTTGATATGTCTGTTAAAACAAAACACATGTATGTTGGACAGTAGTAACTATGTTACATAATTCATGTCAAATTTTGTTTGTTTGTCTCAGACTCTAAAGAGTAAATGTCTTTTGATTTCAAAGGACTCATCATTTAGATCCTTGACATCATCAGTCTTAGGTTTCCCTGTCTTAGTGAGACAATTTACCTCCTCCAGCTGCTCCCCACCACTCCTTTGCTGTAGGCTCCTACCCTGCAGAGCATATGCATTCTTTAAATCACATTAGGAAAAATCATCTGATTTCAGGTAACCCACCAGTTTTACTTGGGATAAACTAAAGAGAAGTTGTTCAAGCTGCATGGATGAATAGGTCAGAGATGCTGTCATGAGTGTCCAGAGGCAGCCGATCTTCTACAGGCACATCTGCAGGAGATGTGTGTGCACATGCTGAAGGTCTGAATCTACATCGGTATGTCCCCCTGGACTTCTGATGGTTTTCCTCTAAAATGAGCATTGGTTTTTAAGCATAGGTGCACAAATGTCTGTGCCACTTTACTTCCTGAAGCAAACCTGTATTAAGCTAGAAATACTGTTAATTCATTCAGGAGCTTGTAAGACAGACTTGATTATTTACTTTGTCATCTCACAGGGGAGAAAAAAAGGTAGCAGGTAGAGAGTTGAATTTTTAAGTAATATTCTGTATTTGAGAAACAGAGGAACAATGTTTACCTAGAAAGTGTACTGGGAGATTTTTGCCTGAGACGCATATTGCATGCTTTCTAATGTGTGTCGGTGTGTCCTGGCCCCTAGTCTTTCTGCTTCCTTCAATTTAGCACCAGCGAGCATGAAATCTCAGTCTTCATTATTCTATTCTTTTTGTACTGGTGCCTAATATTGCTCAGAAATGTCTTGTGTAGAGCAATTGTGGCTAGGGCTAAGAGAACCAGTGAAAGAAAGAATGCTTTTTAATGTTCACGTGCATTGTCTTGCACTCCTAGGAGATCAACTTCAGATCTATTTTCTTAGTCTTAATTTCTCTTCAAAATTGAAATGTAACTCAGGACACAGAGCGGAGTGATGCTGTAGCCTTTCACCTTCATGGAATAGCAATAAATCATGTTCCAGCTCCAAGCATGGAGGGCTCAAACTAATTTCTTTGTGCATTCTGTTCCTTGAAAAAAAAGATTGGATGCTTGAATGCTGAGGAGACAGCTGATAAGGATTTATTACTAGAATTACCAGCAGAAAGTTTCAATATCTACAAACTTAGTGAATAAACTTTGTTATGCCATATATTATATCTGCTAGTGCTGACTAATCCTGCAGGTTTTTCAGTTCTGAGATGTATCGCAAATTTGAAATGTAAAAATTCTTTGACACCCATATTTGCATGTTGGCATGGATATGACAACTTGTGGAACTCCAGCAGTGTCTGGATTTTCCTTCTCTTTGAGGGCCATTTTGATGAGCTAAGTATTGGTTGGGAATCAGTTCTGTTTCTTACAGTGCCACTAGTTCACTGCAGGTCTTTACATAAATCATTTAATCTCCATTTCGTTTCACTTCTCCTAGCTTAAAAAGAGAATATAGAGGAGTTTGTATGCACATATATGCACATATATATGTGTATGTGTACACATATATATGTACATATATCAAAAGTGATAATTGGCAAGTATTTTCTAGTATTAGATACAAAGACTGAGCTTTATTATTGGTATTTGCAAGTAAGAAAGAATATTATCAAACTTCAGGGCTTACTGACCTTATGGAAAACTTCTCAGCTGCATTCTCTGAAAATGCTCATTATTCAGCAGTAGTCTGATTTCTGTGATAACATGCTTTTGTACTCAGATCACTTGCCTGACAGGTAGACTGTATTGTATTGGAACTCATGACTGCATTCACAGTTTGGATGGAGGTCCTTTTAATCTGGAATTGAATCATATAGGAGTCCTGAACTTGGAGATTCATGTGACTATACCAGTCTCCCACAGTTTCTGTACCTGTTGCTAATCAGTCTGCAGCTTTAATCATCTCAAATCATATACAATTAATTAAATAGGTTATTTAATTGATAATTTTTATGTGGACAGGTAATCTCACCTCAGCGCATTCCTGCCACTGTGACTCCTACCTTATTGATGTCCCCAATGGTGTTCACTCAGCCCACACCTGCTGCACCAAAAGCCAATGAAAGTGGGCTGTTAGCAGCATCAAACCAAGAACCTGCTGCCAGCTCTGCTAACCTTCTCCTACCACTGCAAACCCCAGAGCCACCTGTGATCACCAGCAGCTCAGTGACAAAGATGCAGCTGCAGGAAACACTTCTACACCTGATCCAGGTAAAGTGCCAAGAGTTCTACTTCAATTTAAACCTTTATTCCCATTTTAATATAAGCACCTGGTCACTTAAGCACCTGGTCATCTAAAGAGTTGTATTCATCTGTTTAGAGACTAAGGGGGTAATTAAGTATGTGCTGGAATCGTGCTTTTTATTGCTGTGTTAACTGAGCACTATTCCATAGACCAGGGAGGTAATAGCCTCTTCTTGCATACTGCTAGCTTAAATGCACTGTGATTAGTCAATGTAGTTTGAGATTAGGAAGAGATGATACAATTGAAGGAAAAGAATAAAGATGACTGAAAGCTTCAAAAGGCTGTCCTGAGAGCTGGAAAGATACCTGTTGAATTTCTAGCAAAGTTGGTTGGTTATCTTAGCAGGCAAATACTTCAAAGAGGCATGCTAGCAGCAAGAACAACTCAGATGGGAAATGTGAGCAACTTTAAAATACAGGTTAACATATTTATGTTTATAAGTAACAACATGCTAGTTTAATCTGTTCTATGTACTTCTCTACTTGAAATGCTAAAATTCCTCTTGCTAGAATTATTCGAGCTTAAATCTGAGAAAGCATTAACAGCATATAGGACATTATTGTTTCCTGGTCTGCGATTATATGAATGATTATGATTTTTTTTTTCCAGTAACTTGCTCTGAACTTAATACCTGAAGAGTGGAGTTTGAGACTGTAGAATTAAAGAACTGGCTATAGTACATAATGAATGGAGGCACGGGTTGAATTGTCTAATTTGTAGGCCAAACTATACCTGTAAGGCTTGGCAATGCGATATGTCTTTATTGGAATGCTAAAGTGACTCACATAAAATGAAGTTTAAATTGTAGACCTAGAAATAAAATAGCGTCTTTTAGACATTAGATGTTCTTCTCATTTTTCTCTTTATTTTTATGTTGGATTTAAAAATAAAAGTATCGTAATATTTTGTCTTATGTACATAGATTGTCTTATGTACATAGAATATCTGGATAGTAGGAAAACTGTGTACAAAATTGAAAAGGAGACTACTTGTGAAAGAAAACTAGATTCTGTGCTCTGAGATTATATTTGTAAAATGCATTTTCAGTCCCGCTGTTCTTGATGACAGCTAGGATTAACTGTGTTACCTGGAAATTATTTACTGCTTAATAACATGATGCTGATCGCTAGCTTCTTAGCTAGCATTTTCAGTTATATAACACTACAATCTCAGTTTCTCCTGGTTTTCCTCAAGGACTGCCCTGAATTTTAATTATCTTCATATGTTTATGTAAGCTACTTAAGACACTTTTTCTTAATGTGAGTTTGCCAGTTCTTGAAAAAACTGGTCTTGTAAAGAGGAAAGTTAAACACGCAGCAGAGCCAAAGGAGCAGTTCGTGGTAGGAGCATTAAGTCTAAAATAATTAAACAGTCTAATGGTGATAGGACAAGGGCTTATGGATTTAAACTAAAAGAAAAGAATTTTATGTGAGATGTTAGAAAGTAGTTTGTTACTCAGAGAGCAGTGAGGCCCTGGCCCACGCTGCCCAGAGAAGATGTGGGTGCCCCATCCCTGCAGGCGGTCAGGACCAGGTTGGATGGGTCGCAGCCCTCCCTCTGGGATGGGGTTGAAATTGGATGAACTTGAAGTTACTTCAAGCCCAAGGTGTTCTGTGATAAACAAGACAGAAGTGTTTGTCCAGGTAGGATTTAGCATAGGAGCAAAACCCAAAGTGTTCCACTATTCCTTCAGAGACACTTAAAATAATCAGTGAACTAATGGAAGAAACTTAAGGAAACTGTTAGGTAAATGGGGGCAAAGAGAATAAATTACAGGATTATATCATGGAATCCTCAGTGTTGGTAGGGACCCTTAAAGATCATCTAGTCCAACTCCCTTGCAATGAACAGGGGCGTCAGATCAGGTTAGTTAGATCAGGTTGCTCTGAGCTGTATTCTTTGCAGTATCATGCAAGAGCAGTGTAGTCATGATAAATCAGTGTGAGTTTAGAAAGTTTACTTTCTGTCTATCCATTACTACTTATAAAATTGTGCTTCCCATCCAGTTATATATTACGTTCAAGCCATAGAATATATGTTTGTACAGGAAATAGCCCTTCTGTTGTCTGCTTCTTAAGACAGAGCAAGGTTGAAAAGTATTTTGTCTGTGAAATGAAAAAAGAACCTTATCTGTGTACTCAAAAATGTCTCCTTTGTAGTAACAGTTGTTTTGTTTTTCAGAACGACGACAACTTCTTAAACATTATTTATGAAGCGTATCTCTTCAGTGTGAGAAAGGCAGCAATGAAGAAATCCATGTGAAAGATGTTTTGTTGGTTTAAAACAACAAAAAAAAAAACAACGAAATTTTACTTCCTGAATCCCAGGAAAAAAAAGGCTTCCAAATTTTCAACTAATGTTACATTTAAAGAAAGGAATGGTCTTGGGTGCTTTGCATACACACAGAATTTGCTTGTTAGCAAGTGGGTGGAAATGGATTGTGCCTTCAGGGAGAGGAGTGTCACAATGCTGAAGACTTAATCGCAAAGTATTTTTCGTAGACTGGCCCATACTTAGAATTGGTTTTCCTGCATAAAGTCACCGTTCTCAGAGTTCAGTTTCGTTTTTGACTTACAGCATGGTTATTCATTGACTGGGTGCGTTTCCTCCAATATCACGTGCGACTTCCACGATGAACGATGCCCGTTTCTGACCACATGGTGGCAATGTTGGACTTTTTTTTAGGAAAGTGAAAATCGGTGGAATTTTGGAACTGAAAGTCTTAGGTAAACTGTTATGTCACCTCACTTAGTTGTCTGCAGAGAGATTTAGAAGAAATGTCATGACTATCCCCCAAAATTTTGTAGAGAAATCTTTTTCTATTTTAACAGAAATATTTTTAGCTAGCTGTAGAACTCTGCAGGTGTTTTGATGAACTAGGGGGGAGGGTTTTGTTTGTGAATGTACTTGCTATCAGCATAGCTTTGGGGTGGCAATGGATTCATGTTTCTATTACTCCAGATCCAATCTGCGTTACTGTAAGCAACGTGCAGCTTTGTTAAGGGGGAGGCTACCTGATGTAAAAGTTCTATTAAGTTGGGGTTTTTTTTAAGTGCTGTGTTTTTTTTTTTCTTTTTTTCTGGAGCACAGTGGTTTCATGGATCCATTTCTAAAGAAAATAAAATGGATAGTCCCTACTTTGTGGTGTTTTCATTTTATTCTACAGTGGACTGTATATATAGAATTGTTGGGATCAGTTGTATTTCTGTGACTTTAAAATGTTCTTACGCTTGGCAGAAGAGACATTAATGAGATTAGAATAAGTGGCTGAAAGAAATTTTCTCTATATTTTCATCAGCATCTCCTGCTTAAGTGCAAGTTTGCCACAGTTTAGGAACCACAAGTTGTTGCTGAGGAGATATTTCCTTTATGGCTGCAGAGAGTCTGACCTGTAATGCACAAATGAGTATACACTTGTCTGGGCGGGCTACAGATGTAGGTATGTAGGCATAGCTCACCTGCCTCAGCTGTGAGGGAAAGGTTCTTCAGTGTAAATAGGGCCATACGTTTCAATTAGCGTAATTCTGTTTATATAGTTACCCCCATTCCCCATATATATGGCCTTTGGGGAGGGATAATAGCATTGCTCACATTCCTTGGGCAAATTTGTGAACAAACAAACAAAAAAAAAGTGAGGAACTACTTGTTTTATACACAAGTGAGTAATCCCAAGAGATTTGTGCCTACCAAACTGCTAAACTTCTCCAAAGTAGCTCATAGAGAGCAAGTTGTGTTCTTGTTCCATTTGTTACCAAATTGGGTTCCCTGAAAAGAATGTGTTGCACAGGTAGAAAGACCTTAAAGGCAGCAAGACCTAATTCTAATTTCTTCTCTGCTGTGAAAGAAGTTGGAATCTGCACAAAGGAGTGTGTATGAAATGAAACACATGCAAAATGTCTGTGACTCTGGATTATCTGTGAGAGTACAATTTAGAAATGACGGGGCTGCATAGTTATGACCTAATTTGACATGTAGAACCTTCTGTAACTGGTGGGTAAAGATAATCCCTGAGTATCTCTGACTGTGTCTGTGATTGATTGGTTTTCTAGTCATGGGAGAAACAGTTATATTTGAAAAAACAAAAACAAAAAAAAAAAAAAAAAAAAACCTTCACAAATCCACAAATCTGATGCACAAATTTTAAGAACATCCTTACTTATTGCTTTTCAGAATAACATCACTTTAAAAAGGTGTATTTCTAAAAAAATATCTGTTAACTCTTGATGCACATGGCAATGGTAATATTGGCACCGTGTCAACAAGCTGAAGCATATCTTAAAGCAGACAAGAGTAAAGTTAATTCCAGATTTCTTCTCACTGCTCTCTTTCTGAGTTACTGCTATACCATGTAACGCCAACGGAGCTGTTTTTCTCTCATCCTCAGAGCTCTAGGGAGTATCTGAGACTGGGAAGTGTACACTTGCCTTTTGGGTGTTTATAAGGGTAGTTTGTAAGGGAGCTGCCATTTTAGTTGACTTTGCATACTTACCAACAGTAACAGAAGTAACAAGGTAGAACAGAAAGAAAAGCTCTGAATTCTAAGACAACAGAGGAAAGAATAAAAAGTATTGACAAAACTGAATTGCAGTCAAATTTGTTGTTCAGCTTTTTATTTTAGATGGCAAAATCAGCTTCTTCAGGGACATTTGGGAGCTGGAGGCTGAACTTTGGTTCTGTGCTATGCTGAAGAGAGAAGTGCTTGCCCTATTCTCTCTTCTTTCTGCTGTAAACTGAAGAGTCCATTACAGAAAGACACTTTTTCAGAAATACAGCCAGAACCTTCCAGTACCATGGAAAAGCTGCAGGATCCTCACGCAGTGATGAAAATGTACATTATTCTGCCTCATAGCCTTTTATCAGCTGGGGCTGTCTCTTTAGGCAGTCAGATCTGTGCATGACACTGGAACGTTTATGTCAGGTTTTATAGATCCTTACCTTGAAACTAGAGTGGTTCTGAACACTCAGGTTCCCAGGTTGTTTGCCACAGTTGTAAGACACCACTAGCATTACTTTTAATTAAGGCATTTCCACAGTATCTCCATGTATTTTTTTTTTCTTTGATGTGTTTTATCTAATACACTGCTAAGTTTTCTTCTTCTCTCTTTTTCCCAGTAGAGTAAATATGTTGGGAGTTGATACTTTGCAAGAATTTCCAGTGTTGCAGCAGTGCTTTACACATTAATCCCGGTCTCGGCATTGAATTGATACTGGATTTCAGAGTGTTTCCACTTCAGTACTGTTTGCTTTCTTACAAAATTCCATTCCTATTGAACTGGAGAGATAAGTCACTCAAATACTGAAACATAATCTGTAACTAATTCTGCCAGTGTTTATCATGGAAACCCATAATATTCTGTGAAGTCATCCAAACCTTTCCTCGGGCCATTTTCACAGAAAATTCAAATCCTTAATTTGATTTTCATTCATTAGCCCTCATTGCTCCTCTGTCTGTGCTTCCTTGTTGTTGCTGCAAAGGGGATAATTAAAACTGTACAACAAAATAAAAATTTTCCAGGAGCAGCATGAGGCTGAATAGGCAGGATGCTTCATCTCCTCTGACAGCCTGTTTACAATGTGTTGAGCTTTGAATTTCAGTCATAAGTGCAGTAGAATTCTAGATAACTCAGTCCCTTTAGGATATTAAAAACCATAGTTAATATTTTAGCAAACTTGGAGATCTTTGCTGGGGAAAAGATGAGATTAAAAGACATTTTTCATCAAGCATTTGAGGCTCTAATGTTGAAAATGTTATGAGAAGGCAGCAGCTTTACCCCGAGGGATTCCTGAAACCTAGAGAAAAGATAAAATTCCAGTCTTGAAAGTGAATAATGCACTAAAAAATTAATCCTCAGTCAACATATTATAGACTTTACTGTTCATCCTGACTAAGGACTTTTAAGAGCCTCATATGACTTCTGGCCTTTTCCAAACTGCTATGGTTATCCATAACAAGCTTGTTCTGACCTCTGGGCATGAATCTGCGCTGAGCAGAACTGGGAATAAAGGAGGAAGTTTGGGTATGTATAAACAGGAGGAAATGTGATCCTGCAAGACACAGATGAAGAAACAAAGACTGTGGCTTTATAAACACTTTAAACTGGCTGTAGAGGCAGACTGGCCCATACCCACACTTAGGCTGGTGTGGGAGTGTGCAGCTTTCCTTCCTTTTCCCAATATATTTCTTTTCATTTGGACTAAGACAGGTTCATAGTAACCTGGACCTGTTTATCCACGATGCATTTTAAGACTCTCTCCACACCAATGCTGCTTTAAATCTAGATCAGTTTGGTGAGCAGCAGTGCAGGTACCTGCATTGGTGAGGCAAGGGGGTAAATGTACTCATAGAATCACAGAAGCTTTTCAGTTGGAGCTACCTGGTAATCTCTCCTGCAATCAACAGGAACACCCACATGTAGATCAGGTTGCTCAGAGCCCCGTCCAGCACAACCTTGGGTGTCTCCAGAGATGGGGCATCCACCACCTCTCTGGGCAACCTGTGCCCCAGTAGAGGACACGCTGAGTCACACCTCAGGGTATGATGAGGGCTGACAGCTCTCCTGCTTGCTGCCCAGCTGCTGATGGAGTCACTGTGAGAAGAGCAGACCTACGTATAAATCATGGGTGGGGTCTGCAGAGAAGAGAGTGAAGCAGGAGGACTGAGCTGATCTATTGCTTTAAGCTGACTTCAGCTTTTGTGAAACTTAGCAAAAGGCCTTTCGCCTCTTCACTTCATACTCAGAAGATATCACAAAGATCAAAATGTGATTTCACTGCTGTGCCCTGCTTTGGTTGTATGTGGAGGTCCATGCGAGTGTCTGCAATAGCTCTACTAAGGATAAGCATTGTTCATGAGGTTAATCTCTCTGTAGAGGCAATGGAAAGACAGGATTGTCTTGAGGACAAGCCTGAGCACAGACCTAACTTGGCCTGGGAGATTAGGCTGACTGATCTAACGTTAGCTTGTGCAAGCACCTTCCCCAGCACCACCACCATCTTGTGTTGAAACTGCTGACCATAAAGGCAGCCCCTACTTTGCCTCACAAAACAGCAGATGCTTGGGTGAACGAGTTGGTATATACAATAGGAAGACACTGTATGTGTTTTAAAGGCAGCAATCTCAGACAAGAAATAAAAAAAAAAGAAACATTTTTGAGACTGTGTCACGAATAAAAATCCTTTTTATTATGTTTGGACACAGAAAGTCAAGCAAGCTCTGAGTTCAGGACAATGTGTGTGCACTAACAACGTTAGTCAAAATAGGCAGAAAAAAAGAAAACCCTCAGATCATGTGGACAAAAGCCAAAAGAAATAGAAAGGATCGCAACTCATTTTACTACTAGTAAGATAGTGGTTCACTTTCAAATGATGAAGGAACCAAGGCTCTACGGGTGCTACTCTGCATACAGAGGGATGCTGAATGTTGGCTGGATCCTACACAGTTATTAATTCCTTTCTTGCCCACATATTGCCAGCCTGCATCATAGGCCCATCAGCTGAGTGCAGAACTCCTGCGCTTTCTCTTGAACACTGCTGGTATGCATCTCTTTTACAGCAAAGAGCTTTGGGTGCAGCTATCAGTACCACATTTCTTCACCTGATATCTGAAATCTACTTATGAAACCTATGAAATAATGATAGATATTATGTCTCTACAAAAAGATACAACTCTGTGGTTTTCTCCAGCACTTGCCTGTAAATACTACAGATAGAAGGAGAGCAGGAAGGAACATGCATACTCCTGGCAGCACTCCCAGCGCAGGGCTGGGGACAGAAGCTCTGTCTTCTTTCATTTTTACTGCTGCTTAGCAGCCTGGATCACTAACAGCCTCCTCCTTTCCCCTTAGAGCAGTAGCCCCAGACCTACCACTTAGCAGAAGTGCCTGCATTTCTCATTCCTCTAAGAAAGTGGTATTTTGGGTTTTTTTTATTTTTTTTTTTTTTATGCTTGGGTATTTACTGGGCCAGTCCTGCACTTGCTATCCTCTCCTATGGAGCTGTGGCCAAGTGTTGGAATGAGAGGATCAGCCATGTTGGAGAATCACAGCCTGTTTCTAGGGTTCTTGTACTTAATGCTTAGTGTTTGGCAACAGGGTAGAAATGCACAATCTGCTGTTTGTCCCTGCTGTCTCACCCTCTTGGGATCTACTGTCTCCATATTTCTCTATCTAAAGACCCAAACCCAGTGCTTCCAGTTCTGTTTCCTACCCCAGCCACAGTTCCTGTAATCTCCACCTCCTTTTCCTCCAAAGCAGCTGATCACAGGGGGATGTTTGCCCACATCTTCCATGTGAGCAATCACAAGTGCTCACTTTGTGCTACTTTCAGATGGATCACATCCCACTAAAAACGTGTCCTGCATCTTAGGAATGTCTCAGCAGTATTGGTAGAACTGATCGGAGAAAGACTGGTGATTACTGTAACAAATGAAATCGTTATCTTTGAAAAAAGTCCCTGCAGGAATCATAAAGGAGGTTTGTCAAGGGAAGGTTAGAAGGAATGAGCAGAAATGCAAGGAAGATCAAAGATCTCCAGTTCACTCCCTTGACTGACAGTTATGTATGCTGGCAATATGCTCAAAAAAATGCAGTGAACTCTTTGAAATGACAATGAATTATAAACAGAAGGGTAAGCTGGGAATTTTCAGCTCACCTGTGGGACAGAAGTGGGTGCGAAAATTGGAAAAGGATGAAGGGAGATGGAAAAGCACAGATGAAACTCAATTTCATCCAGGAAAACTTTCACTCCATTGTATTAAAGGAGAAATTTGAAGGTTACAGTTCAGAAGAGACACGAGCTAAGCTAATCCCTCACTGCAGGGGGCTGTTAAATCCAGCAGTTGAAAGTTCTTCAGTGCAAAGTGCCCAGAAGCAGCCAGGTAACCAAAGGTGAAGACAGTGAGCGCTAATCTCTGAGCCATCAGCAGGCAGCTGAAACAGAGCAGGCACTGCAAAGCAGAGCACTTCACAAAGTGCATACTTTGAAGGAATAAGCTACCAAAATGAGAAGAATTCAAATACCAGCTTAAGAGGTGACACAAGGAGGAAGGTTGTGGTTTCTTCACATCACAGCATAACAACATGCTTAATAACACGGGCACTGAGGTAGCAGGTCTGAATACGGGGATGGTGGGATGGGGAAGACTGAGTACAGAACAAAGGGACACAAAACTTCTGGTCAATATTGATGGAAATATCCACATAATTTTCCAGGACGGTATCTCTGATAAAGCAGATCTCATTTGCAGTTGCAATGGTGGGCCTCCTGCAAGCAGGAGTGCACACAGAAAACAGCCTTACATCTTTTATTCCCTACTGCCCGACCCTTATCCCTTTCTCCCCTGGTTCCTCATTGGCTGAGTACTGCAGGTTCACACTCTTTTGCGAGGCTTCACTGATCACACAAGTACCCAGTAAACACAAATCCTTGCCATCCAAACACAAATTTCTTAATTAGTTAATTACTTTCTAACAATTGCTCTCTCAACACCTGGTCATTGCTTTCAGACACCTGCTTTGCAATTCAAACATAAACATAAACCTCTTAATTATTTAATTACCCTCTAGCATTTGTTCCCTTCACACTTGGTCACTGTGTTGACCACCTGTTTGTCCTTGCACACAGACAAGCTTGGAAGGAGGATAGAGAGGAGTATCTTGGAGCCTGCCTGTGACATCCTAACCTTCCCACAGAGTGGGACAGTCCTGCTTTGTGTAAAGGCCTTGGCTCCTTGAAAGCTTGTTTAGAGCACTCAAAATCTATTGCAGCTTTGTGAGAAAGAATTTGTCACATCATTCAGTAATTATGTTTCTAAAATATGTTACTAATACGTATATGGTGTTTCTACTTTTCACATCAGCTATTTCTAAGGACAAGCTACAGAATACAAACACTTTATGTTCTACTTCTTCAGATCCATTGCCCTTTCCAGTATCCAATGCAGAAACAACTTCCCACAATTCCGCTTTTTTTTTTTTTTTTTTTTTTTTTTTTTTTTTACAGTGTTGATTTCTGCAATTCTTTTCTAAGATACGATTTTAAAGCCTTCTTCACTTTCTTCATCCTCCATTTCTTCTAGTACCATCATTTTATCCAAGTACAGTAGCGGCTCCATTATGGTTTGCTTCAGCAGCGCAGTTTCAATTAATTGCTGTACCAGCCCCCTCACGCAGGGGATAATACAGCAACCGATGGCCACCAGGACTCCTGCTACTACAACCAAGGAAGTAAATATGGACACAATCATCCCTTTCCATTTGCCAAACCAGGACTCCAACCACCCAGTGATAGAAGTATTTATTCCTGAGTTTTCTGCCAATTCATCAGCAAGAGTAGTAAGCCCCCTTCAGTTACTGTGCCATCTGGGGCTGTGTTATTAGGGATGAAGGTGCAACAACGAGTGCCTAACATTACACACACACACACCCTTTTTCAGCTAATATATTTAGGGCGGTCCTATTTTCCCAGGCCATCCTACTTGTAGCATCCAATTGTTCTGCAATTCTCTTTACTGCCTCCTTGGTATAGTTTATACCTGTATAGTTTATCTCTGTTGATTGTAATAGATGTAGTTTATCCACTCTACATTTTTGTAAATTGTCACCCACCAGAACAGCGACTCAAATCCTGCAGCAATTTGATTTCTAGTCTTAAATTCATTCCATCATTAGAAATACTTGGAATGGCCCTTCCCAGTCAGGTTGCAGCTTTGTCTCCTTCCAGGTCTGGATCAGGACCCAGTCTCCAGCTTGGAATGGATAAATTGGAAATTCCAGAGGTGGTGTTTGTGCTAACAGTCCTCAGATCCTGAGAGATGATAGTGAGGAAGACAATCTGAGTACATAGTTTTTAAGAAATATATCTTTAGTTTCAAACTGTGGTATCTCATTTTTCTTTCCTAGAAATGGTAAAATGGTAACTCAAATAACATTTCATATGGAGAAACCCCCACATCCTTTCTTGGTGCTGTCCAGATTCAGAGAAGTACTAGAGGCAAGCACTTGGTCCAAAGGAGTTGAGTCTCTAGGACCAACTTAGTCAGATGTTTCCTTATCGTCTGATTCATTCTTTCTCCTTTTCCCAATGGTGATGAGTGCCAGGGGGTGTGAAGTTCTGTAAAATCTACTTGAATACTTTGGAATGGTCAAGTTCCCAGCTCTCTCCCCCCTTCAGGTTGATTTCTAATAGCCTTATTATTTACTTTCTGGCATACTACACACCCCCTACAGACCTGTTTACCAGAGTATATATCCCCATGCTTACATATTTCCACAGAACACCATCACTCAGAGCTTGCACTCCCCAATGACTCCCTTTATGCAAGATGATTAAAACTTCTCTTGTCACTGCCTTGTTTAATACTTCTCTCCCATCCACCTTCCCTCAGACTCCGTGGCCCCTAAGTTCCTAAGAGTTTCCTTTTCTTTTTCTCTGAATATCTGTTTTGGGAAGAGGTGATACCTCAGGCACAAGATAATTCATAATAATTGTTGATTGTCAAGCAGCCTCATTGGGCTGCCAATGGGCTGCTTTATATGCTGCTTGGTTACCTTGGGCAATAATCCAATTCCCCTTCTGATGCCCTTTGACATACACTATTGCAGTTTCAGT
The DNA here is from genome assembly GCF_026119805.1 of Tympanuchus pallidicinctus. NCBI lineage: Eukaryota > Metazoa > Chordata > Aves > Galliformes > Phasianidae > Tympanuchus > Tympanuchus pallidicinctus. Next base: position 3,521,802 of record NW_026294802.1, read on the forward strand.
GGGTAGCAGTAAATTTTCTAGAACTTGTCTGATGGGTCCTCATGAAGCAATTCCTTTCCTTCACTGTTGATTAATCCTCGTTCCTCCCAAATTTTTCCAAAAGTGTGTACCTCTCCATACGCATACCTTGAATCAGTATATATGGTTCCCTCCTCTCCTTTAAGGAGATGAAATGCTTGGTTCAAGGCATATAATTCACATGTCTATATATAATTATATATATATATTATGTATATATATATATAATTCACATGGACTGCCCAGGGAGGTGGTGGAGTCACTGACCCTGGGGGTGTTCAAGGAAAGGCTGGATGTTGTGTTGAGAGACATGGTTTAGTTGGAGCTATTGGTGATAGCTGAACAGTTGGACTGGATGATCTTTTAGGTCTTTTCCAACCTTGGTGATTCTATGATTCTATGTCTGTGCTGACCAATCATTAGGCAGCCGGCCCATCTCTCTCACCTCCTCTTTTGCCCCCTCTATTACAGCACATCCATTGTGTCTTTTTCCTTGCACCACCCTTGAAGACCAGTAGATAAACAAAAGCTTTCCTTCCTCAAGGGGGGTGTCTTGCAGGTCAGATCTTACTCTTGTCTGATACTCAATTAAATCCAAGCAACTATGCTCTACATTTTCTTTTTTCTCCTCCCCTTTCCACAAGAATATAGCTGGATTAGGCAAGATTCAGTTGTTAGCACTAAGTCATTTTTCTCCATTAAGATTGTCTCGTATTCCAGAATTCTAGAGTCAGTTAACCATCTTCCAGCCTTCTGAGTTAAAATAGTTTACACCTGATGTGGGGTAGTGACTACCAAGCGTCTCCCGAAAGTCAATTTTCTGCTCTCTTCTACCAGAAGAGCAGTCACTGCTACAGCTTGGATACATTCTGGCCATCTCCAAGATATTGGATCCAGTAGCTTAGATAGATATGCCACAGGCTGATGCTTGTTCTCCCATTCCTGGGTTAGCATTCCCAGGGCTGCCCCTTGATCTACAGTAACAAAGAGCTGGAAAGGTTTATTCAGTGCAGGGGGAGCTAGGACTGGGGCTGGAATTAGATTCTGTTTTAATTCCTCTATCAACTCCTTTTTCTTGGCAGTCTGCTCAAGGGTGTTGGGTTCCTCATCTAATAATTTAAGGTATAACCCTTTGGTTTTCTAAGCATATGCTTCTATCCAGAGTCTGCACTATCCTACTACCTCTAGGAATTTTCTCAATTCCCTCTTTGTTCTGGGCAAGGGTAGTTCAACAATTCCCTGAATTATCTCTGGGGTGATCCTACAGATCACCCCTTTTCCCTCAGAAACCAGGTGTCCCAAATATCTAACTTCTTTTTCTACTTATAGTTTATTCTTTGAGACTCTCAGTCCCTGTTTCCCTAGTTTAGTTTAGCAGTTCATTTGTAGCTTTTTTAACATCTGCTTTTTCTGCTCCTGACAAGAAGAGATCATCCACATATTGTAGGAGCGATAATCCCTATGGTGGCTGAAAGTGTTCTAATATTTGCTCCAAAACTTGTTCAAACAGATTTGGTGACTCTTCAAACCCCTGAGGCAGAACCATCCACAGATACTGTTGTTTTCATCCTCTCTCAGAATCTTCCCACTCAAAGGCAAATATATTTCTGCTCTCCAGATCCAGGGGACAAGACCAACGGGCACCCTTTAGATCTGTAACACTGAACCATTCATCTTCATTTGGGATTTTACTCATCAAGGTATATGAGTTTGGAACCACTGGATGTCATTTCTGTACTATTTCATTAATTTTTCTCTGGTCTTGGACTAATCAATAGGAGCCATCAGGTTTCTTTACTAGTAGAATGGGGGTATTGAAAGTCGACATACATGGTTCCAGAGACCCATCCTTCAGTAATCCTTGTATCACAGGTTTAAGCCCAATACGTCCCTCTAAAGGAATTGTGTATTGTTTCTGTCTTATGGTCTTGTATTTTTCCTGCAACTTTATTTTTAAGGAGTTATTTTCAGCCCCCTTCCTCCCCTCCCCCATTCCCTTCTTTTACCCAGACCACGGGATCTATCTCTTTCTCATCTGCCTCAGTTAACACATTCATTGATACTACAATTCCCTCCTGACAGGTTGTTATTTGTATTCCCAATTTCATCATAAGATCTCTCCCCAGCAAATTAGTCCCTGCATCAGGCACATAAATAATTGTCCTGTTGTTGTCCTATTCCCTAATCTCAAGTCAGTCTTTTCAAAAAGTGCTGCTGTCATCCCAGTCCCCTCTACCCTCATTGTCTTTAGAGTCTCATTTGTTAATTTGAGCCCTGACACTTTATGAGCCAGCGATGACCAAGCTGCCCCAGTATCAACTAAAAATACAATATCCTCCTCTTCAGGTCCCACTTTCATATTTACCAAGGGCTCCTAGTGGGACCAAATTTTCAAGAGCCCCTGGCACCCCTATTCTCAGTTTAAAGCAGCTAGTAACGTCTCCTTTCTCTTCCACTCTGGGCAGTTTCTCTTTATATGTCCAACCCTACCACACCTGAAACACCTCTTTTCACTATTCTCTGACTGAGGCCTAGATCGATATCCTCGTCATTTTCCTTCTCTTTGCCACCCTTCAGAACTCAACCTCTCTTCTATTTTCCTTTCCCTATTATTCATTCTTTGTTTCAATACACGATCAACTGTGGAAACCATTAACCTAGCCCTTGTATTCCATCCTTGTATCTTTTGAAGTTTTTTCTGTATGTCTGGCCACACCTTAGTTACAAAATTCACCTTAAGGAGGCTTTGTGCTACAGGATGCTCAGAATTCATTCCTGAGTATTCTCTCATTCTGTCTCTAAGCCTTCCTAGAAAATCACTAGAAAATCATCCTTATTCTGCTGAACCTCAAATGCCTTAGTGAGATTCCAGGACTTAGGCACAGCCTCCTTAATTCCAGCTATTATTGTATCTCGCAAGTCCTTCATGTTTTGCTGATGTTGTGCATTATTACAGTCCCAGTTAAGGTCTTCCACTGGGTATTTTTGCTCTGCTGGAACCATCCCAAGGTGTCCAGGGGGATTATTCTTTTCCTATTCTTGCATAGCAGCTCGCCTGATCATAACTCTTTCCTTTCCAGTAAACAATATACCCATGATAGACACTAATTCCATCCATGAGTACAGGTTAGGACCCAGAAATTGGTCCAATTGTTCTGCTACTGCTACAGGATCCTCAATTAAGGATTTCATTTCCTTCTTAAAATTTCTGACCTCTCCGCTAGTGAGTGGGGAGTTTATATACCTATTTGCCCCTGTCCCAGTGGGACCTCCCATCAGGTGTACATGGAGGTGTTAATCTGGTCAGTATCAGGGAAAGGAAAGTTTTCAATATCCCTCTTACATTGTTCTAACTCTCTTCTGAGCCCAGCATGCCCTCTTTCTTGTGAAATGACTCTATGGCTCTTCTCTTGTTCTTCTGGGGGAGTGACTGTCACCTCTTGTACTACACTAGAGTTATATGGGGGGGGGATAGGTTCTCTAGGGAATCCCATTGATTAGTTTTCTTTCCTAATTCCTCTTCTTCCTGATCCGAACCTTTCTTTGCTAGCAGTAGACTGACCTCTTGTGTCCAACAAGCAGCATATTCTGTTTCTTCCTCCGACAAGGGAGTTTCATTCCTTACATACGAATTCAAAATCTGACAGGTCCAATCTTTGTCAGATCTGTATTTTGGCCAAAATACTCATTTTCCCTGTAAAGGCTCTCTAGGCCATATCTGTGCACCGTATTTAAACATCTCTTTCCTGTCTTTGTCCCTAGTTTTGGGGTTGGTTTTCCAGTTCTGAAGCACTTCTCCCAAGGGCTATCTATAGGCACGATTTTGGGGACCCTTTTCCCCGGCTCTCGGGAGCTCCTATTACCTCCAGAATGCTACCATGAACTCCCCAGCTCACAGGTTACCAGACCCCCATTCTCAGATTTTGGGCCCAATCCCCCCAGAGTGCTGTACTCCTATCTCAGATTAATAGGGGTGCACTGCTGGCACTTCGTCAGGTGCGCAGGGCACCGCACACCAACAGCCCCCTCCCGAGACTCCTCCTTTCACCAACAGCCGCTCCGTCCGCCCCTGGCCGCGCCCCTCGCGGGACAACAGAACCGCAGGTCGGGACTCCGCACTCGCTTCGCACTGAAGTGCGTCCCAGTCACACACACTCAAGAGTCTCAACCGACCCCCAAGGCAAGAATTAAATTCCCTTACCTTGGTCCGTGCACGAAGTTACTGGGTCACAATGGCCAGCACCCGTGCCTACCTGCCCCTTGGCTTTCACAGAGCCCGTCCTTTATGTAAGTAGCAGTCTTAGTTTCCTATCGACCGTCCCAGGGAGTCACCTCACCACCCAGACTGGACCGCTGAAATCAGCGGGGTGCACCTATCCTGTCCAGGGCAGCGGGGGAGACCCCCAAGAGGCAATCATAATCCCAGACAAGCCCCCAAATGGCTGGAAATAACCAAATAATTTTCCAGGACAGTATCTCTGACAAAGCAGATTTCATTTGCAGTTGCAATGGTGGGCCTCCTGCAAGCAGGAGTGCACACAGAAAACAGCCTTACATCTTTTATTCCCTACTGCCCGACCCTTATCTCTTTCTCCCCTGGTTCCTCATTGGCTGAGTACTGCAGGTTCACACTCTTTTGCGAGGCTTCACTGATCACACAAGTACCCAGTAAACACAAATCCTTGCCATCCAAACATAAATTTCTTAATTAGTTAATTACTTTCTAACAATTGCTCTCTCAACACCTGGTCATTGCTTTCAGACACCTGCTTTGCAATTCAAACATAAACATAAACCTCTTAATTATTTAATTACCCTCTAGCATTTGTTCCCTTCACACTTGGTCACTGTGTTCATCACCTGTTTGTCCTTGCACACAGACAAGCTTGGAAGGAGGATAGAGGGGAGTATCTTGGAGCCTGCCTGTGACATCCTAACCTTCCCACAGAGTGGGACAGTCCTGCTTTGTGTAAAGGCCTTGGCTCCTTGAAAGCTTGTTTAGAACACTCAAAATCTATTGCAGCTTTGTGAGAAAGAATTTGTCACATCATTCAGTAATTATGTTTCTAAAATATGTTACTAATACGTATATGGTGTTTCTACTTTTCACATCAGCTATTTCTAAGGACAAGCTACAGAATACAAACACTTTGGGTTCTACTGCTTCAGATCAATTGCCCTTTCCAGTATCCAATGCAGAAACAGCATTCCATTCCCACATTTAAAACACTGTGATCTGCTCTTTGTTTTTTTTAGAAAATATCGACAATAGCGGTGATTTCATAATCCGCTTAAACATCTTTGGATGAGAGCTCTTACATGATTTTAAAGGATGTTTCTTGTGTATATTTTGTATGTCTCCAACGTCACTGTAAGAATGCTCTCCTGCAAAGACCTAGATAGATACAAAGTGCTTTTATAAAAATTACCCTTGCAAAAAGGAGAGAAGGAAATACTATCATCTCCATCTAAAACTGCAGTGACAAATGGTTACACAGTGGGTTTATGGCAGTTGCAGAAGTAGAGAGGCACGGGCAGAGACTCAGCCACATACCACTGAAGTCTTTGTCCTTTCTGCATCCTGCAATTTCTGTTTGTAGCAAACAGAAATCCCTCCATCCAGCCCAAATGTCCCCCTCCCCCATCAGCAGCACTTCAGAAGGAATCAGCAAGTTGTGTGGGCAGGGAAAACAAGAAACATCACAGAGCAAAGAGAAGCAGCAGCCGTGTTCCCTTCCCCTGCAGCATCCCACGGGCTGGACAGCTGAGGTGGCCTGCACATGACAGCCTGCTGCAGGACAGAAGAGCTAACACAGTCAGCAGAAGCGAACAAAAAGTGATGGTATTTGCACATGCAGTGACTGCATTGATCAAAAAATAAGTCACAATGCTCTGAGATGTGCTCTCCCAGCCATGCAGCAGAGCTGTACCAGGGGCTGTTCCCCTTACCCTTCTCAGCCCATTGGCAGCTGCTCCTTGCTCAGCTTTTCTCAGAGCCTCTGATGGGATTGGTGAAGTGCTGCTGACAGAGCTACTTCCTCCCTGAAAATGTTTTTCTCCTACCAAACAACTGCAGCAGCATAACAGGTGTCCTAAGGGCTTTCTGACAGTCTGCTCAGAGGTGAGCAATTGCTGCTTCGGAAAAAAAGCAGGATTAACAGAAAGTCCCTTTTCAGGGGAGAGGAAAAGGAAGAACCTCCCATGTGCTACTGTTTCTCTGCAGATGCAGCTTTGCCAGAACAGGTGGATCTATTCGAATCATAGAATCATTGAGGTTAGAAAAGATCTCTAAGATCACCTAGTCCAACCCCAAGCCAACACCACCATGCCCACTGATCACATCCCTCAGTGCCATATTCATGCAGTTCTTGAAATACCTCCAGGGATGGTAACCCCACCACCTCCCTGTTCCTTAACATCTAACCTGAACCCCCACTAGTGCAACTTGAGGCCATTACTACCTGAGAGAAGAAGCCAACTCCCACCTCACCACAACCTCCTTTCAGGTCATGGTAGAGACTGATGAGGTTTCCCCTGAGCTCCTCTTCTCCAGACTGAACAATCCCAGCTCCCTCAGCCACTCCTTATAAGGCCTGTGCTCCAGACCCATCGCAGCTCCATTGCTTTCTCTGGACACACACCAGGGCCTCAACGTCCTTTTTGTAGAGAGGGACCCAAAACTGAACCCAGTACTTGAGATGCAGCCCCACCAGTGCCAAGTACAAAAGGATAATCACCTCCCTACTCTTGCTGGCTGTGCTATTTCTGACACAAATCTGTGATACAAAAATCTGATACTGATTCATGGCCACCTCCTATCAGGACCTGTAGCTACCCCTCTCTTTGGCCACAACAGCCTTTAGAGACACCCTGCAGCCCTGCATAGCACTGCTTGCTGGCCCCTCAGCAGTAAAATGGCTGCCATCTCCTGAGGGCTGAACTGTGTGCTCCTTGGCATCTGTGTTTGTCTCTACAGCTTATTGGCCCTGGGCAGCCACCCACATGGACAGCAATTTTCCTAGTGGTTATAACGTATTTCTACTCGGCTACCATATGAAGCACGATGATAAATCCAGCTGATTGTTGTCATTTTTTCCTGTGGCCATTCCAACCAGTCAGTTTTTCTCACTGTCCTACACAATTAATTACAATTAATTATAAGGAATTTTTAGTTACCTGAAGCTAAAATGCTTCCTCTACTTCCATCTTGTTCCGTACAAGATGCATGAGATTACAGCACTTAAAGCTGACGCGAAGCGGAGGATTTGCAGGTAGCACAGATTGGAGATGCCCCAGCAAAGGACATGCTGAGTCCCGGGCCCTGTTTCCATCTCAGGCTGTGATGAGGGCTACCAGCTCTCCTGCTTTGCTCCTTGCCTCACCGCATGATGGAGCCACCCTGAGCAGAGCAGGCCTAGGTGTACACTACAACTAGAACTGGAATCACTCCAAACTGGGAGTGCCTGTTAACTCCGGCATCACTTGCATGTGTAAAGCTTAAGTCAGAGCTGCAACAAGCAACCATTGCTAACAAGATTTCAGTGCAGGTCTGCATGACTGCTGTGAATCAGGTATTCCATGCAGGCATCCCGAAGGCATGGCTGCACAGCTCTTCTGTCTGAGATTTGGGAGCCTCCATCTCAGGTGTTAGCTTCAACCTCAGTGTTGTGCTCAGCAGGAGGCAGGCAGCTGGAGTGTGTTTCTTCAGCAAATGGTACATGACTATAGACATCAAAGCTTGGGATAAGAGTTCTCTTCTTTATTACATATGCATGCATTATTTATCAATAGCCCTGGTGAACCTAAGACCCAATTTTTGTCATGGGAAGTGAATGCATTTCTCTAATTTCAAGCACGTTGCAGACTGCTCTGCTCAGCTAAATGGTTTGCTGAGTTGTCACTGTCTCTATTGAGTGCCACATGTGCTGGCTCAATGCCAGGAGGAAGCAGAATAAGTGAGGCTGCTAGAAACTGATTGTTTCAAACATAGATTGTGCATGCTGCTACATGTTACAGCAAGAAGAGAGAGGTGATTTGCTCCCATATGTGCACAGATGAGACTATGTCCTGGTGAGCTGCCATGCCCTCTCAATCTGATGCCCTCCTGTATGCCCAGCATCCCATGGGGGGATGATAACTGCTGGTGTGGGGGGCCAGCTTGAAAGAGTCTGAGTTTCTTCCTCAGCTAATTTGTGCCCCTTGAAGGAAATCAAAGGAGCTGACAGGTGAGACAGTTAATTGCAGGCTCGGAGGCAATTTAGGGCTGATGGGAAGTGGTTCAAGTCACTGGGGGCTTGAAGGAGCCCCTCTTTCCGTAGTCATAGGTCAGGGCAGACATCTTCCTCTCACTGCAGGAGGAATCACAAAGCAAAATGCAAGCTGCTTGGAAACTGTGGATCTGGTGTGGAAACCTTCTCACTGTCCCTCTCTTCCTCAAGACTGTCATGATATTTTTAATAACAATTGATGGCTGCCTAAACTCGCAAACATGTTCTCATTAATATTCATGAAAGAATGGACTGTTTTTATCTACACCTACATCAGTGTGTGGTAAAATGTATCTCAAGCCCAGCTTTTATGTTTAATCGCACTGAAACTGGATCACCTCTGATTTTTATGGGGAAAAAATAGTTTGTTTTCAAAGGAGGAAAGCATGAAACGTTATAATTTCTGACCTAGAATTTTGGCAGAGCTGCTCCATTCTCTGGTATCAAAATGGATGGGGAAAAAAAAACAATTTTTTGAGATTTTTAATTGACCTCTGAATATTTCAGCCATGCTGTTATGCGTTTCTACAATAGCACCCACCCAGACTTTCAGTGTAAGCACCCTGCAGCCATTAGCCAGTAAATACTTGTCAGAATTTCTGCATGTACATGGGGCATTATTATCAGATCATGAAAGAAAGAAACTCATCTCTGCTCCCACATCTGTCAGGGGGAAGTTTTGCCCTGAGAGGGTGATGAGGCACAGCTGCCCAGAGAAGATGTGGGTGCCCCATCCCTGGAATGTTCAGGGCCAGGTTGGATGGGGCTCTGGGCAGCATGAGCTGCTGGGTGGCAGGCCTGCCCCTGGCAGGGGGGTTAGAACAAGATGATATTTAAGGTTGCTTCCAAACCAAGCCATTCTCTGATTCCATGATTCTATGTTTCTATGATCTGCCAACTCTGGCTGGGACACAGGGCAGAGGAGACTTCCTTCTGGCCCAGACAGCATCTCTAATTTGACCCAAATACCTCGATGCCGATAACCTTGTTAACCTCTGTATCCTTATTAACACACTGAGAAGTGAGAGGTAGGTATTTGCAGCATATCCTCTGAGCAGGGTCATTGCACGACACATTTAACGCAAAGGATTTGGCAACACGAAGGATGCTGCGAGGCGTGCACTGAGTCAAGTGTTTTTGTGGCTGTGGAGATTAGCAGATTAAGTGGCATCATTTCTTTAGTCACTTGATGCATTGCAGTTCCTGGGGCTCCCCAAGAAGCAAAGCTTCCTCCCTCAAAAAAGCTGTTCTAGTGCAGCTACTTTATCAGGAAAGCTTTAATCCCTTTCAAAATGGGGTTTCCCTTTCTCCTAATCAAGTTCTTTCAAATCATGCAGACTTGAAATGGAAAAGATTAAGTTTAACCCCTTGGTAGTAGAGGGAGAGGGCTTAAATCGACTTTCATTCTAGCTACCTAGTGTCAAGACCCAGGAAAGCAGCTGTCTGCTCACAGTTCTCTCCCCATTGAACACCTCTGTTCATATTTCTTTTTCATTTTTTTTCCCCTTTTCCTTTCTTCTTGTTTCAACATGGAGTATTTAAACAAGTCTAAATTTAGAGTGGAAATTTAGCTGTGGAAAAAAAAAAAAGGAACAAAGACAATGTAACCAGGCAAAGGCATTAATTAATGTGACACCTACATGTCTGCTTCTATAAACAACAGGTAGAGCATGCAGCTGAGATTAGCGATCTGCAGGCAGATATTTGCAGAGCTACTGAATGGAAGGAGGGTGTGAAAGGCCATTTCGGCCAGAGTCCTGCTGACATGGGGAAACTCTGTAGGCCAAACATGCATCCATCGTTCACTGCTTCTGAGGCAACTTGAAATGGAGAGATTTGGGGGTATAGCACCTGCCTGTACCACCGGAGCTACTCTAAGGGTGAATCTGTACTCTGCAGAGATCTCAGTGAGGCACTCTGTATGTGCTGTATGTATTCAAACCAAGATCTCCACGTGACCGGTCACTCAACAGCATTGCCCCAGTGAGCTGCAGCATCTGAGGCTCAGTGGGATACTGCTAGCTCTGACACTGTCGGACCAGAGGGAGGGCAGCGCACACAGGGGGCAGGGATTGGAATAGAAGTGGGAATAGGGATAAGGACGCTTCCCAGCCCTTAGCCTTGGGGCCTGTCTGCAGCATCAACACTACTGTAGGAGCAAGTCTGCAGCCCTTTTCACCCAGTAAATCCACTCTTCTGTGAAGTCAGCTTGCAGTTTTAACCCTCCTCTGAAACCTGATCAGGAGAGATTTGCATGGCCAGCCAGTAAGCCCACAAATAAAAGTGCTTTTCCGACACCGCCTCTGGCAAGGGTCCCCTTTTCCTGGCAGCTGCTGGACAGGCAGATCAAATTCCCTGCTGCTGGAGAAACACCTCACAGCTGCCTTCCAAACCACGCCAGGGAACAGTTAAATCTCCTCAGACAGGCCAGAGACTTCGTCCTCATATCTCCTAAAGAGGATACAGGCTCCAGCACTGTTGAGAAAGGAGCTTTTCAAGCACAGTGTTTGAGCAGGGTAGAAAGGAATTTCTATACCCAGACACTTGGTGTCCTGGTGTGAGACAGAGAGGCACAAGATTATGAGCTCAGATAAATGTATCTACTGTTAATAAGATCAAGTATGTTGTTCCCATCGTTCTTTGTTTTAAGTTATTGAAAATCAAAGCAAAGAATTCTTATTAGGCTATGTTGCTGGTTTAAGCTCAGGATAATGGTACAGCAAAGATTTGCTTGGAGGTGCTGGCAGACATGCAGCAAGTGCCTCCATAATGAAAACCAAGGGAGTACCCATCTTCTACATCCTCTTCCCAGTCCTGATATCCACAGTGCAGAAAGGACTCCATGTAGGCCCCAAGATATTGTCCTGAAGAACAGAGGGCTCATCCTTGCCCTGCTGCTTAGGCTTCCTGGGAGACACATACCATGGTGCCACGGGGAGGAAGTATCTGGTGACCAGCTTCAGGCAGATAAACCTGGCATCAGGAGGAGCTTAATGCCCAAGGGGTCTAAGACAGTGCCTCATCTGCTCTTCATCTTCATGAAGCTGCACAATTCGTTCAGGGCTGCCGCCCTGTCCCCCATTCCAGCTGGTTTTCTGACAAAGAGAAGCTTGGTTGCTACCAGTTGTGCCTTGGCAACCTGTGCTGCAAGGAGAGAGGCTGCCTCAAAAGGCTGTGCCATGCACGGCAGAACTTTCTGATCAGCTTTTTATGGTGCTCAGTGTAAAATTTCCCTTTCCTTGTTTTCTCCCTTTCTCTTTGTATTTATCTTGCTATCAGACTGCACTTCAGTCTGCTCAGGCATTCCCAGATTAAGGTCATCATGTGAATGCATTAAACAAATGAGGATTTCTGGTGTCTGTAACAAACTCACCTACAACACTGCTTAAACCAGTGTTTTGACTATATTTGTTCTTTGGCTGATCTTGACACTTGCCAGCATCTTCTCCTAGCAAGATAATCCAAACTGACCTCAGTTTCTAGTAAAACCAGAAACAAACAGAACTGGTAAATCTTCCCTATATTTATGAACACAGCACAAAATCACACTGGCACTTTTTATTGCCTCATGGTCTAGCAAATGTATTTCTAACTTGCTCCTCTCTCTGCCCCCATGTCTCTTGCAACCCTCCTCAGATGCTCACACTTCATTAAGGATTTTCTCTCATTCTTTCTCATAGGACTCATTTTCTTCTTCCCCAATGAGACCTGCTGTCATTTATCTCCTTCCTGTGCCTCAACTGTGCTCACACAGCACAGTGCTGAGCTCTGCAGAAGCACATCCACACACAATAATCCCATTAAGGGCTCTCTAGGCACCTGATATTTTCCAGTTTTCTTTGTTGTTTTCATTTCATCTTTGAATTCCCTTCCCTTGCAACTTTGGGTCATTAAGGGGTTAAGTGAAGTATACCTGTCAGGTGATATCCATTAAACAAGATCAATCCAAATAAAGGGATTTGGGTCTCCCTGTTTAGCGTGTTGCTGCATCTCATTGCCTTTTCTACAGGTGTTTCAGGATTTGCTCAACACAGAGCAGGACTCTTTCCAAACCCATCTGGGTTACACTGGGTCCCCGCTGCAAATAGCATTCAATGACTGGAAAGGCTAGCACAAAGATGCTGCAAAATCACTTACAATAACTCTTTGCTTATGGCTCCCTGCAAAGTGGAGAGAAAATGTTGTATGTAACCCTGATTCTCCTGCCTTCAGCTTGCACTCAGATTTTTTTTCAGAATGTGAACTTTCATCGTCTCCTTCCTGAAGTATTCAGACAAGTATCCCAGCAGGCCTGTACTCTACCCCTCATTTTTAATCTTGGTAAATGAGAAATGAGACCTTGATGATCAGTCTTTGTAGTCCCTGTTAGAATAACACTCTCCTCTTTTCAGGATGCAGAGAGAGGAGGAGGAAAAGGAAGCAGCAGCTGTCTGACCCCATGATCCCTGGTGCCAGCACCATCTTCTTAGTTCTGGGGAAGAGCAATCAGCTCCATCCATTCTCACAGGCAATATATTACACTCCTTGTCTGCAGAGAGTAATTGCTGGAGGAAGACATTTCTCCATGCTATGCTCACCAAAAGAGTCCTCTTGGGGCAGTCCAGATCTGTGCTGACTCCTTGTCAGGGTGAGAGCCCCCATGGCACGTTTTGGCCATTTAAGAAAGGTACTGATATGATCTAGACCTGTCCACCTGTTACCTTCAACTGCTAACAATGCCATTTGCTGTACAGCCATGTGGTACCCCATAGGCACTGTCACAAGAGTGTGAGTTTATATGTGCAGAAATTGATTTTTTTTTTTGTAGATTTTAAAGTCTCAAAGAGTCATTTCAACCTTCCTGTGTAACCCTTTGCACAGCACAGATTCCAGCCCTGTCAGACCCACCATCTGCTTGAATAGGATCATAACTGAAAAGACATTTGGTTTGGAGTAAAGATTGCAGTAAATGCAGAAACCAGCCTATCCTGAGGTGAGTCAGCTCTGTAATGACTTAATTGCTCAGCCTGAGCTTTCAGTCTCTGCATCACACAATTTAACCTCCATTCCATGTATCACCCTTTCATTGCCTTATCTGTATTTTCTCTGCCACTTCTATTGTCCCATTTAACATGTGGCACCAACACTGCATTCAGCAGCACATCTATAATACGTGCTTTGATTTTACTTCAGTTGTTTGAAGTCACTTTGCCCCCTCACATTCTTATGAAAAACCTAATGATCTATTGTGGCTTTGCATTTTATAGAAAACAAACCATTTAAAACGTGGAGAAGATGACTGGAAGTTATTCTAAGAGTGGGTTAACTCATAGCCGCAGAGTCAGGCTGCTCAACAGGTCACTCTGCTCGTTTATATCTTTCCACTGCTATATCTACAGTTATTTATAATTCATACTCCTCACAATGATAATGAGCTTTCAAAGCGTGCCCCTCATCTGACTGTGCACTTTGCTGCTCACTGCTGCTCTTCACTTTCAGCCATTGTCTTCCTTTGATTCATTGGTCTCCAGACACTGATTAGGGGACGGCAATCTCAATTGAATCTTTCCCAAACTGAGAGGTTCAGCTATTAACAAAGCATCACTCACATGAGGAGGAGATCAGGTAATGGGTAGTCCTTCTAACTGCTCATCCCTTCCATCTCTCCTACGTGAGGTGTCTGGACATTTCAACCGCACACAGCACTTGTACCCCAAAGTGATAGTGCCGGAGTGGGTACCCAGCATCCCACGCTATGGGTGGGTGAGATCAAAGGTCAGGGGGCTTTTTTGGTCCCGCAGCTGTGAACCCTTTAAAGCAGGCCGGCCTGACCTCCAGCTCGAGAAGCTGAAACCCGTCTTCAGGAATCAGAGTAATCCCTGGTGATTTTATCCCACTCCACTTCCCTAAATCTGTGGCTGCTGCTGCTTGGCCAGGGGATTAAGGGGCTGCCGGGGATTACGTAGCCGCTGCAGCTCGGGGCACAGAGCTGCCTCCTGGCGCAGCCATTGCTCGGGGCACGGGGCCAGCAGCATGGCCGGGGCTGCACAGGGACCCCCGCAGGGCAGCAGGAATGGCATGGATCCCACACATCCCGCCGGCCGGGCCCCTTGCTGATGATTGGCACATGGAGAATGGACCGTGGAGCCATCCCGCTGCTGCTGCTCAGCTTCCTCTGCCTCCTGCCCGCCGCCCAGCTCCAGACCAAGATACCGCTGGAGACGTGAGTGCTTCCTCTCATTTTGAGGTGGGGTGGGGTGGGAGGGGGATGGCATTCCCTCCAGGTGATGCGAATAGCAGTGGTGATGGATGCTGGCAAGGACACAGGACAGGAGCCACAACTTCAGCTCCCAGCACTAGCACTGCTGTTGAAGCCTCATTTTCCCCACTTGCTATGCAGGGCAGTGACACCCATCTGCTCTAGTTAAGCACCTGGACAGCCACTAATGCTCCAGGATGTGGAAGGCAAAACCAGCTGATAGACACCTTCATCACAGTGCAGGTGCAAGTTGCGGTGTTACAGCCATGGAGGCAAACGTAGGCAAGCCCAAAGCCCTTGCTCAGGGCTGCTTTCACGAGTGCTGCTTTGCAGTCTACAGGGATAGCTGTGGCCAGAATCCAGCCTCAGGAGGCACAGGAGATGGGTGGTTGGGTGAGGGCTTGTCTCTCAGCATAAAAGCAAGACTGCTGCTGCTTTTACCTTATATATTAGCAGCACTAGCCAAGTGCACTGGAAGCTGATAAAAGCAAGGATGTGCTTATGCACACTTGTATTTATTCCATGTGGATGTCAGCAGGGGAATCTGAGCGGAGGACGGGGCCCACAGCTCCTTGTCTCACCTGCTCTGCTCTGCCTTGGTGTCCACCAGGAGGCTCAGAGTGCCTGGCAGGCCAAGCTTGTGAAAGCCTCACCTTGTTAAGCTGACTTAGGCAAGTTAAATCCTGTCAGGATTAAAAACGTCTGTAGGAGAATTGGTGGGGCAGTGGCTCTGGGGCTGAGATGATTAGTGTAGGGGAGTAGTTAGTGTGTGAAGGGGACAATGCTGCTGTCAAGTTTGTCTGCTAGACCAACTGAAGTCATCTCAGTGCCTTTTGCTGAGAATGAGAAGATGTTTTGCATTCAAAAAGTGCCATCAGGTCCCTTGCAGATATGCTCACCAACACAGCCCTCCTGATTGTTGGAACTGGATGATCTGTAAGGTGCCTTCCAACCTAAGTAAGGCTATCTATGGTTCTGTGATTACAAAGCGTGGCACTGACTTCATGCAGGGGGCTACAGGATGCTTTGACACCAGGGTTTCATGCACCAAACCCTATACCAGCAAAGTGCTCCTGATGCTGTGCCACAGAAAAGACACAGAGGCCACACAGAGTGATGTCGGCCCACTTCACACATCTGCACAGCCCGTTTGTCTCCATGGGTGATTTTGCTCCCTTTGAACTGCAGCAGTATCCCTATGCTCTTTAATAGCAATAGAGATGGGTAGATTTAGGTTAGATACAGGGAAAAAATATTTTACAGTGAGTGGGATGAGGCACTGGAAGAGGTTGCCTAGTGATTGATGCCCTCTCCCTGGAGACAAGCAACATCAGGTTGGATCAGGCCGTGGCCAACCTGATCTATCTGTGGTGTCCCTGTTCATTGCAGGGGGCTTGGACTAGATGGCCTTTAAAGGTCCCTTCCAACTGTAAGCATTCTATAATTTATGGGACTTCAAAAATCCAGCTGAAAGGAACTTCCCAGCAAAAGAGGCGGTTTCTCCCTAAAATTGTTCCCCTCTTTTCTTCTCTTAGGTCCATCAGATAAATTTCAACCTCTATTGTAAAATAAAATTAGAGTTCAAACTCAAAAATAGAATTAAACCTCTATTGTAGAATAAAATTCAACCCCCAACAGCTTCAGGCTATGCAAAATAAAATTGACTCTCTGTGTCCAGAGTGAATGCTGCATGGAAATACCTTTTGGCCTTGAAATCGGTGGCATTAAGAAGACAGCCTGTCCTTTCTGCTGTTTTCACCACTGAATACAAGTGCAGGGATTACAGGCAGGCAATCTCTGGCCAAATCCTTTTCTGATGCGTGTGGTTATAATGTAATAGCCCTTTACTACTGAGAAAATGGTTGCGTCACTTTGCACAGTTTGGAACTTGTTCATATACAAGAATAAAGAATAAACAATAGAAAAAGAGCTTGTCTCCTCTGGTGCCAAAACCAGACCAACAGCTGAATTAATCCCTTGTGTTTCAAATCCACTCATGAATTTGACTGCAACACAAAAGTTGCCCTTTTCAAATATAATTTCAGGAGAGGAAGATATTGGCCAGAGGAGAAAAGAAAGTAAATCAGTAGAAAATGGAGCTGCTCCACAGATTACATGAGGACATTTTGGGGACACGAAACCAAAAGCTTTTAAGCACCAGCTGAGTTTGATCACTGGAAGTGACACAAAACTTAGTTACCCTCTTCTGCCCTCAGAGTCATGCCTCCCCAGAGTCAGCACTGCCCTCGGCTCATCACCGACTTACCTCTTTGCTGGCTTTAATTCCAGCACTGCAAAAATCTGCTCAGCACATTGCTAGCTTCTGGGATACAGATCCAGCACAGAAACCACCTGCCCTTTTCTCCTGGCCTCCACTTGATTTATAAGCTGGCCATAGCACAGGATTTCTTGAGCTGCAAGGGCACTGAGTGTTTGGGCTGGCTTCTCAGCCTCTCTTTGTTGGGGTGCCAGAAATGTTAGGAACTTCTGTGGGGAAAGGTGAAATTCAACCTGGAACAGGCTCCTGCTGTAACCACCTCTATGCATTTTCTTCATCCCCCATGAAAAAGAACCATGTATTTTAATTCCCCACTCATCAGCCCTGTCACACAGAGCCTCTCTTTCCGCTCTTTCCTCTTTTTCCTCTCTTTTCTTTGTTTCCTCTGGGTTTCCCAGCTCCCACTCTCCAGGTGCTGGCCTTCCCCGCCTTGCTCATCCTTCTCCCTTTGCTCCTCCTCTTACTGTTGCCAGTCCCTCACATTGTGGGTTTTGCCAAGCGGATCAGCAGAACATGAGCCCCCAGCAGGAAGGGCAGCTCAGACTTGGCCATAGTGTGCAGCCTGAGGCCAACACTCAGCACCTCTGGGACAGGCTTAAGAACTGTGAAAATGCATACATCCCAATGCATTCTTTCCCCTACATTATGCTGTTACTGGATGTTTCAACATTCATGTGTTTAGGCTTCTTTTACCATGGCCTCAAAGGCTAAAAAATGAACTTCCTTTTTCCCGTTTCTATGAAAGCTGAGAATCCCACATAATCACGTGGCTTCAGGATTTTACAACCCAGCAGCTCCCTGAGCATTGAGGCTGGGTTTTCCACGAAGCCCTGTGGTTGGCTTCTCTACCATCAGTAATTGCTAAGCTCATATTGCAGACCCATCGTCTCAATAGCAGCATCGTTCTGCTGAAGCTGTCCAACTACACCCACTGGTCTGAACTTAATATCTCCGACTCTTGTACTCTGTGGAATAGAAAAATTACAAGAAGAGATAGGAAGAAGGTCACATGCATGGCCACAGACACAGCACAGAACAGAAAGTGTAGGATGACATGCTTCTGATTTATTTTATTTAGAAAAATAGGGTAAAAATCACTATTCCAAACTTCATGCTTAAACTCTTTCTTTCTTCAGTAGAAGGTGAGATCTAGAGAGTATTAGTTAATGTCAGCACAGAACATCTCACACCAAAAAAAGAACTATGAAACTAGCTGCTGTGTCAAGTTAAATACAGGTTCATAGATATTCAGGCAATAAGCTAATCACTACAACAGTCAGGAAAGCAATCCAGGAGGGACTCATCTCTCTTTGTGTCTTCTTCTCTTTTCTTTCTCTAGAAATTGCTAGAATGACTGAACTGTAGCAGTAAATCCTGGCCTCCTACCAGGTGCCTGTGGTCTTTTTGCTCTAAGAATGAAATGAAGAGATAAAATCTGCCTGTCAAAATAAGACCTAGGCCACAGTGTCCAAACAATGTAGCTATACTTACTGATTTCAGCTGGTGCTGGCTTACAGCAGATGGAAATGAGTGCCTTGTTCGCAATCGAGGAGTAGTCGCGAAGGGCACTTGCTCGCATTGTGCCTCCTTCATAGGCACTGAGGAGGGGTACTGTTCAGGGCAGAAGTTTTACAGTGGCTTCAAATCATCCCTCATGTCTGCCTGCATTTACAGTAGGAGAGCCTAACAGACAGGCTTCCTAGGCTAAAGTTAGTTGTTGTGGTTATTCCACCATTGCTGCGCTGCCTTTGCTCCTGTGTTCGTCTTTTTGTCGGCATATTACCCTACCTTAACAGTGGTGCAATGTGCTGAGCAATCAGGACTTGGGATTAAAGCCTGCTGAGGGCTGGGAGGTACCTACTGAGAGCCCCAGGTAAGGCTGCAGCCCATAAATAAGTAGTGCATGCTAGTAAGTGAAGGCCCATTTATTCCATTAAATAAATCTCTCCTAAGTGAATTCTTGCTGAAGGAACTGCATGTAGGTGGAACTGCCTAATGTGAATCATGTAACAGATTTCTGATGAAGTGCTCTGTCAATTATGAGAGCCATCTATTTTCATTTGGATGGCTCAGTGTTCAGACTGCTCTTCAACATCCTTATGTTCTCCATGTGGAATTGCTATCATCAGTTATTTACAGGATGGCACAAATGTGAGTAGTGTTTTACAAGGAGGAAGTGCATAATCTTCTCTGGCATTATGAAGCTGTAGTACCTCCTCTAAGAGCAGTACATTCATCTGGCTCATTAGTCTCTACCCCACACAGCTCTGGGAACTGAATCCAGTGGTGAGTCCTGACAATTTCTGTCAACTCTGATACTTGTATCTGCTCAGCAGCCTTGATGTGAGCCCTTCACTCTAGGCTCTGTCTGTAATCAGTGAAGACAAGTATCTCCAGAGAACTATTTGTTTTGCTTTGCTAACAGTAGAAGAAACCAGATGATGTCTAAGACCAAAGAAACGACTTTCACACCTCTAAAGGGAGTTGAGACAAATTCCACTTGGAATCAACAGGCAGTGACCAGGGCCAGCATTCACTGATATTCCTTGCTGACAAATGTCCTGCTTATCAGCGTTTTTCACCTTCCTTACTGCTTGTCTTGCTAACTGCTTGGCAAGAAAGCATTACTATTGCCACTCTACAAGTTTGAGAAATATGAGGAGCTTCATACTTAGAAAAATGGAGTTTTCATTGTAAAAAGAAGTAAGTAATTTACTACCTCTGGATTATTAGTACTGATTTTCCCTTTTTTTTTCTTTTTAGGGTTAAGTCTTGGGCAGATGTCTTTGGTGGTGAGCTGTACTCAATTGTGACCAAGTATTCAGGCTCTCTCCTATTGCAAAAGGTAGGTTAAAACTGTGAGGATCCCACTGGCCTTGCACCCACTCCCCACATAGCCTTCCACCCTTCCCCCTCCACTGAAAACCTGGAGTGGAATAAGGCGAGTACACAGGTCTCCAGCCAACTTTCAAAACCATGTGAGTTCATATCCATGAGAATAGTAATCTCTCATGGCTATGCCAAACTGCAGAGGGTGATCCACATCTTCCCTACTTTTATTAGCTATGGCCAAATGCCACAAAAATGTCCAGTTGAAAACAAAATAAATGCGCTTTAGCAGTACTCCTCAAGTTCACCCTCTCATTATTTCACTCTCTTTTATGCTAACCCTTCAGTCCTCTTTAAGTGCACATCAGTCCCCGCCTCGTGTGCACATCGCTCATCTGTTTGTCATCACCCCACAGTGCCCTCCTGCAGCTCTCCAGCTGGTGCTTTTGTTTATTTCTGCCTCTTCATTTGTATTCCTCCAGTAACTCTTCAAGGCACTTTCCTTGCATTTGAATTGCCTTTAAAATCATCGTTTGGACAGGGTCTCTGAGGCAGGTGTCCTGGAAGCTATGATCTTCCTGAAGAATAGAGACCACTCCGCTAAGCTCTCTGCCAACATTAAAGGATGCAGCTCTAGGGACTTCAAATAATTTTTCCCATTTACGCTCATATAGAATTTGCCCTGTAGTGTTTGATCACTAAAGTCAGAGGTGAATGGCTGCTCCTGTTCTGATCTTTGATCTCTGCACACTGCTGCAGCAGGGCTGTACTAACCATCCCCTCCTAATTACTACTCAGGGGGCCTGATGGCTGCTGAGCACATCCGAGGGGATATGTTCCCTGCTCGATGTGGCCAGCCAGTTTCTTTTCATTTCTTTCTCTGGTTCTTCTCTTCAACACAAGCCATGCACTGCCTATTAGTGCCTTAGGGTGACTGGTTTTTGTCCTTTAGTAACACCCACATCCCAGCGCAAAAATAAATAGATAGATAGATAGATAGATAGATAGATAGATAGATAGATAAAATCTAGGTGCTAATGAGCCCTACATCTGGAGAAAGGGAAAGTCTTTGCTAGGCTTTCCTGAGAAAGGCCTTTAGTATTTGTCAAAGATACATGATGATTACAGTCGTTTTTAGAAGGAATGTGTCACTGTACAATAAATAATTTTCAGCAGATATAGGCAAAAGTTTGCATTTTAGCAATTTTGAGGATTCAATTGCATGACATCCTCAAGCAGTAGTGCTAGAGTCAAAGTGACAGCAAAGCTACAGCAGTTTCAGTGGACACCCAGTCACCAGTGGACAGTGCACACCCAAAATGAGGCTATCAAATAGTCAGTTATCTGTGTCTGGTGCTGTGTAGGTATTTGATGTCCAATAAGAAGTCTGCAGACTGTAGATTTATTTTTTTAAATAAGTTAAGGGTGCCACTTTATAGTGTCAAGAACTGTTGCTGTCACTGTCTTCTCCATGCTGCTCCAACACTGTCAACCTGCCCCAGCCCTAGCAGAGTGCTAGCAGATTAGGGGGTTTACACTCCTCAAGGTTCAAAAGTCAGTGGGACTTCAGAGGACAGGGTATAGCTTGGAAATGCCAGTGTAATTACAAATCAATGGTGGAGGTCAAGGATAGCAGCCATGATCCTGAAGTGGGTTCCAAAATAGCTGTGCTTTGTTGGTTTCATGAAGGTGTTGCAGAGGATCATTTCACCTCCCTCTGTTCACACTGTTCACTTTGTCACTCAGGATCTTGATCTCTTTGGTGTAGGGGTTGTACGAGACCTGTAGATGCTAGTAGACTAGGAGTCACAGCAACCATCTCAAATAAAAATTCACAGCTCTGTTGGCTTTTAGTATAGTTCATTGTGAGAGAAAAGAACGGATGAAGAAGAAGCCCAATGTAGCCAAATCCATTCTAGAATTCATGTTGAGGGTGGTCAAGGCATCTTCAGTCCTTCTAACAACCTAATCAAGCAGAGAGTTGGACACCTTCTCACACTTCCCAAAGCAGGGACAGTTCTGTAGGTCTTCCCTTAGTCCCTAACACAGTGCTGCAGACTAACTTCTTGCTAACAGGCAAAATGTTCGTGCCTCATGCATCAGTACCTAAGTGGCTTCAGACTCCAAGTGGCTTCATGGAGATTGCTGCCCCAGTGCAAAGAGTGCAAGGCAGCCTGGCCAGAGGAGCCAAATGTGCCCTAGAGATAAAAATGTGCGTGCTCCCCAGTTACCTCTCTCATCTGGGACCACTGCCTCTTGTTCATATGAAATATTTCTCTTTGTGCAAGAGATTCTCTAAGTACAAGGGTGGAGATGCAGTGCAGAGTGCCAACAATTGTGTCCTCAGGGCTTTTTTAAGTCAACGGGCATTTTCTCTTTGAGAAAATATGGAGACAACTGCACCTTCCAAATTTGATTTCATGTTTCCCCTGTGACTAATAGGTAGTATGTTAAAATAGCTAGTTTATTGTTCTGAGACCTGTAGTTCCTTCGTTATCTGAATGTTTTTCATGTTTTTGCACCTTCTCCTTACTTAGCATAAATTTTCTTCTGGGCTTAGTTTGCTTGGATTTCTTTGGATTTTTTTTATTTGTTTCCCTCCAGAAGAAACTAAATACTATATTGCAAACCCAAATCTTCTATTTCCAACCAGGCTTTATTGCTTCTGGAGAACTGGTGAGGCAGTAGATATCCTTTGGTTTTGGAAGGGCAGGCTCTCATCCTGGACCAAGCAGCTTTGAGAAAGTCCCAGGTGGCTCTTGGTCTCAAGCAGCCAGAATGCTTCCAAATTTAATCTCAGAGAAACAAAAGCTTAGGAGTTGTTTTGATTTGATGGCTGAAGCATTCATATTCACTTGGATATTATGCTGTAGAGGTCAAGAGAAGCTCATGTAACAGTCTGATATGTGAACCTGGCTTGCTGATGGATCTATACCAAAACACTGGCTAGGGTCTAGGACAGATGACAGCAACATAGCTGGGGCCAAGTGATGATGTGGGAGGCTGAGTAGGAGGACAGTAGCATCTCCCACAGCTTTAACCTTTGGCTTGTTATGTCTGCTGGCAATAGCCCTGCTGCAGCTGTTGTCTAGGGCTTGGGGCCACCAGCTGCAGCCATGGTGGGAGGTTCCTGTGTGGTTTTAGGCTTCTCCCCAGAGCTCAGCTTGCCTCTGAGAGAGGCAAACACTAATCAATCTCAGCAGACCCAGAATTTATTTTTTCCTGGGCTACATTAGCATGATATAGATGTTTCTGGGAATTCCTCTTGCTTCCTTCTGAAGCTGAGGTGACAGTTGCCTTCCTTGGTAGATAGAGCTTAGAAAGGACAGCAAGACTTTGTTCCAGATGTGTGATTACTATAAAGCAATGCAGGTAACTACAGAGCAGAGAACAGAAAAATAAGTTCAATCGAGACATGTTTCTGGACGAAGATGAAAGCAATGTCTTTCACACCCTTAATATAGTTTCACTAGCGGTGAGTAATGCAACACTACATACTTCAATGGGCTTAATTTTAAGAAGGTGGGAACAAGAAAATATATTTGGTGACATGTCTCTGTTCACAGTTAAAACTTTAGGTACTGAATTCTAGATCTTCCGCTTTCAATTTGCCACCCCCACAGAAAGAGAATCTTAATGAATTGTCCCTGCTATTTCAGGGAGTGAAGCACCAGAGGAATGTGAAAGAATGTGTTATTTCAATTACCTATTTGGTGCCTTCTCAACATCAGCTGACTGCAGCTCATTCTCCCAAGCCTATAGCTGATTCCCATGTTGGAAAATATAATGATTTGATAACCTGAACTTGTGTTGCAGCTTGGTTGAACTTGGTTGGCAACAAGTACCAGTGATGGCACTTACCATGTTCTTTGTGCCATGGAATCTGGTAACAATACTGAAATTAAAGGTACAACCCTGTTGCCTACCTGTGGGAAGCCTTGCAGTGAATATTCCTTAATAGCAGGAGCCTTTAGTGGCAGGAATACAGATACAAAATGGTTTTATGGATTGTTTCTAGGAGAAAAGCTCAAGGGGGATCTGAGCTCAAACCCCATTTATTCCTCACAATAGCTAATTGAAATTTTGCAAAAAATTTGCCACATCTTCCCAGCACTGGCTAGTTCCCAAGGCTGAGATGTGTATGATATTAGCAGGTTGCTTGAGTTAGCTTGTGATTATTTTGTCTTGTTAACCTCTACTTTTCAATGTGTTAAAAGCACACTAAAAATAATTGAGAGGTAATGAACCCTGCTTTTCTTAATCTAAGGAGCCACCCAAGGTATCTGCTGGCAGGTCACTTTGTGAAGTGTACGATGGCTGTGCTAGTGCATTCTCCCCCCATCACTGCTCTCCCAGGAGAGATTAGTCTCCTCCCCCCGAGGAAGGCCTGATTAAACCGTAGCAGAGATCACCTCCCTCCTGCTGAAATCATGACATGGAGCTAAATGGGGCAGGCACCAGCTGGGTGCGTGCTGTAGGCTGGTCATCAGCCAGAGCCCTCCCTCTGGGGCTGCTGAACCTCCCTCTTTCAGCAGTGCGGTTATGCCAACCTCTCCGCTCGACCTGACCTCTTCCTCCTCCTCCTCCTCATCCACCACTGCCCCAGCTATCAGCTGCAGCAGAGGGAATGCGAGGCATTTTTAATCCAGTAAAACCCTTGCTGTTAATCACGGCAGACAGAACTAGCAGCCTCCCCGCCATGCCTGCTGCAGACTGGTTGCTGCTGCTATTTCTGTTTGACCACCTCAGCCTCCAGGGCATTTCTTACTCTGCCTGTGCTTGTTTGCCTTCCCAAGTGGTCAGCGAGCTACTTGAACAAAAGGAGCTGTGCCCACTCACCCCCAAGACATGCAAAGTCCTTTCCCCACCACTTGCCTCTAGTTCAAAAGTGCCACTAAAGCTTTTGCCATCTTCTCGTTCTTTTCACTTCCTCATATTGTACTTGCAAAAAGAGCACATCCCTAGTGAGATTGCTGCTGTGGTGCCAACACAACATGAAGCTTGTATGAGCTTTAACAAGACCAAGTGCCAAGTCCTGCACTTGAATCACAAACAAACTCATGCAGTGCTATAGGTTTGGGTCAGAGTGATTGGAAATCTGTAAGAGGAGGAAAAGGATCTGGGGGTGTTAGTTAACAGCTGGCTGAACATGGGCCAGCAGTGTGCCCAGGTAGCCAGTGTGCTACCAGGCAACCTGTCTTGTATAAAAAATAATGCAGCCAGCAGAACTAGGGAGGTGATCATCCCTCTGTATTCAGCACTGGTGAAGCAGCACTTCAAGTACTGTGTTCAGTTTTGAGCCCCTCTCTGCAAGAAGGACATTTAGGCTCTGGCGAGTGTCCAGAGAAGGGCAGTGGAGCTATGATATGGAGCACAGGTCTTATGGGGGCAGCTGAGGGAACTGGGATTGTTCAATCTGAAGAAGAGGAGACTCAGGGAAGATCTCGTCATCCTCTATAGCTCCCTGACAGGAAATTATGGTGAGGGGGGATGAGAGGGATAGTCTTAAACTGTGGCAGGGGAGGTTCAGGTTGGATATTAGGAAACATTACTTCTCAGAAAGAGTGGTGAGTCACTGTAACAGGCTGCCCATGGAGCAGTGGCAGAGTCACCATCCCCTGAAGTGTTTAAGAACCGTCTGGATATGGCCCTGAGGGACGGGGTCAGTGGGCATGGTGGAGGTGGGTCAGCAGTTGGACCAGAAATTCTCAGTGGTCTTTTCCAACCTTAATGATTGTATGAGAATGGAGGGGATGTGTTTGTTGTAAAGAGAGATATGATGATGGGGGAAACTCAATTTGTGCCCTTCCACCAAACTGTTCATCATTAATCAAATTGTGTTTTTTACTTGATTTTCCCTTTTCTTTCAGCTTATCTGTTTGTTAGCTATGGGACTTTTTTTGAAAAGGAGAAATAAAAATTGGACAATTACCCAGTTCAGAAGTGTTCCCAGGCTTTTAATGTCTTCATTAGAGGGAGCTATGCTGATAATTCCTAGGTATATTGTCTTTTTAAGCAGCCACAAGCTCATAATTGGATTGTTTGCTTTTACTTAGTGCTTCAGGTTCTGATCAGGGATCTGCACGTGCACAAATTACAGAGTAAAAAGGGAAGAAACATAAAAATGGGAGAAGAAGGTAAATTGTGGTGGTTCTTTCAATACATCTTTTGTCACCAGCAACAGTGTCCAGCTAGCAGTAATAGTTTCACCCCTCCTTAAGGACCTCCCGCTCAGCAGGGTTTTCTGCTTTCTCTTGGGCAGAAATACAAAGACGTGGAGCCAACCCTGAAGATCAAAGAGGTGGATGGCCTGGAGCTTGTAAAGAAGTTCTCAGAGCAGATGGAAAGCATGCTCCGCAGGAAGGTGGAAGCTGTTGAGGTATGACCATGGGCGCTGTGGGAAGGAAGTCCCCTCCCAGTGGCTCCAAAGCAGCCAGTGCTGGCCTCCCTCTGCCTGCACCAGGGGTACGTGGGCACTGGGGTTGTGTGAGGACTTCCTTGCTGAGCAGAGCAGCTGGCTTCTCTGAGCTTTAAGTAGACACTGGTGGGAGGACGTGGGCGTTCAGACAGGGGAATGCTGGCTGCTCTGTCAGCCCAGAGTAAGAAATAAGACAAAAACAAAGTCTGGGAATAAATATAAGGGAATTAACACTTTTCTCCTTAAAGATGTTTAATTCTATAGCTGTTAGAAGAAAGGGAAAAGCCTCTGATAAGTGAAAATAAAGTTCATCCTTGCATGATGCCTCTGATAACTGAAAATAAAGTTCACCCTTGCATGATACCCTCTGGCCACTGAAGACTATAGTAGCTTGTTTCAGCTGTGTGTAGCTCAGGGGAAATTCCTGCAGCCCCTGAGCAGGAGCTTCAAGTAAAACACTTGGGTTTTCAGTGTACAAGGGGAAATGTGGAGTAGGTGGCAAATGGGCTTCAGATGTTGCTTTGTTGTAGATGAGGAGAGCAGGTAATCATTATGGCCCCTCTCACATCTAAGTATCTATCATATTCCTTTGTATTTACACACTATACAAAGCATATTTCCGTAGTCACAGAGCCTTGACTGTTTAAGACATCTAATGTGGAAAAGCCATTCAGAAACACATCATTTGAATCTTGAAGTGAAATGTGGACATATTTAGATCCAGGGCTTTGGCTCATAATGTTAAATTCACAGCCAGACCTTTCCAGCATTTGGATTGCCTTACCCTTTGTGAAGGAGCACGAAGTATCTTTGCTGAAACTGTCACTAATTGTGCAACTCTGAAAACATGTGCATTCTTATCTGGATTCCTTCCCAGTCTGCATGTGAAGTGAGAATTAGTGCCCTGAAGCATCATATTGGAGAATGCTAGTGATTATATTGGCACCATAAATGGTCAGATCTCATAAACAGCCATAGCATCACGGAGTCCTTTACGAAACCAAGTTACAGTCTTTTTTCTCAGCAACAATGGCAGTCTGAGACTCCTTTTCTTTTGACAAGTTACTGACATCAGTCTGGATCCAAAATGCCTTTCCCATGGCTTTTTGAAAGGGTTCATGGACAATGAAATATATGTTTTTCGTCTAAATGAATATGTTTCTATTTGTGTGTACATGTCCTACAATGACTGAGACTCTTTGAGAGGCTGTTAGGGACTCCAGAGTAAGCAGGTGTAAATGCACTCAGCAATAAAAAATGTGACTATAACTTCCAAGTCATAAAGCTGCAGTATGGGATGACAGCAGGGGACAGGGAGTGTTTGCAGCCCTGTGTCTTTGTTGTAGTGAAGGGGGCAGTCACATGTCTTTTCATTATATGAGTGCCTGTTGGTGGTGGAAAAGCTTCTGGGGACTTCCCACAGCCTCTCTCGTCTTTCTTTATCTGTTTGCATTAGAGGTTGGTGGAAGCAGCAGAGGATGCAGATCTGAACCACGAGTACAACTCCTCACTGGAGGTAAGCTGGTTCCCATCAGTGACAAAATATGGTGCATATCTTCATAAGGACCAGGCAATAGGCTGATCTAGCAGAAACCTCCCATCTCTGGCACCTTATGCAGCACACCTGACACTCTATCTAGGAGCCAGGTTAGGAGTATCCTTGTCTTCAGAACACTCAGCTCATCTAGAAATCAACACGACTCCTTGGGCAGATCCCAAGCCTAAGTAACACCTAGGGGATTAGTCTCTTTAGGATGAGAAGGGTTTGGGAAGACATTGGGTTGCATGATGTTACAATTAAGGTTTTACCTTTATTGCACACCAGCATTGTCATTATGTGACACATTAGTGCAAATTATCTGGTGCTTCCCTGTGTACTTGCCTGGGAAATTAGCTAAAAATTGGTGTATGAGCAACAGGGAGGGTCCTGCTGCAAAGGTCGTAATGTTAGTAATACCTGTAGCAAACTATTAATCCCAACGAGCAGAGTTTCTCACCAGCTGCCATTGACTTTTCTCCAGCTTGCAGACACATACTTGTCACTACTTCCTGTTGGATGAAAGTTTGGTTCTGTCTATGCAATTTGGATAATTGGCTTTCCTTTAGTAACTGTTTGTAACTAAGCAATAGGATTATTGCTGGTGAAGGGAATTGGAGTGCAAACTGATTATTGAAGTTCATTATCCACACTGTAAGCAATGAGTGTGTAGCAGAAGTGCAGGCTACTGTTAATGCTAGGAAAGGCAGGGACTGAAAACGCTTCATGAAACCAACCCAGATATCAGTTTTGCCTCTCTTACTCATTTGTTTAAGAATCACATTATAGTCATACTTCTTGCATCAGCTGCATTCGCAGTATCAAGGCACATGGCCCTTTATTCACACACACAGTTCACACCTCTGAGTACTGATAGTACTTGAACATAATAAGACTTTAAAGGGCCTCTTGCCTCAGATAAAGTGAAAAAAAACACATTAAAAATGGCTGTTATCCAACAGGGAAGACTATCCTGAAGATTCTAACATGTCGGCAGCTGCTAAATCCCCAGAGGGCCTTAACAGGGGAGATTTGTGTTGTCTTTGAGCACCTTCTGCTTTGTCCTTTGCTTTTGATGAGCTTCTGCTGCCTGGAGTGACAGTGAGAGGATAATCCAATCTGAATGTACATCAGGAGTTAACTCCAGTACATGACAGTGGTAGAGACAGGGCGACTAAGGTCAGAAAAGGCATGCTGTAGCAAACCCGAGAGCCAGACCCAGTGAGGCACTCCACCTTTCCGGACAGCAGCTCAAATGCTGCTGAGTGACCATGGGAATCTAACACTGCATCCCTTTGCTCTTAGGAGGCTCTTTGGCAGTTGGCTTGATTATGCTTGAAATCTGCCAGTAAGAAACTGGCAGAAACCATCATTTGGGCAGCTTGACACGTTTGACACGTTTCATTGGTAGAGGCTGTCATTTGGTATTCATCTTGATTCTAGCTGAAGCCTGCATTCTCCAGATTTCCCTTCTTTTTTATAGGTGAAAGAACATTATTTTTTTCAGGTAGTACTGATCTCTGTACTCTCATAGTCTTTTTCATTATCTTCATTAACAGTTTGATTACTACAACTCCCTCCTGATTAATGAGAAGGATGAAAATGACAATTATGTGGAGCTTGGAGATGAATTCATTCTGGAGCCAAATGAGCATTTCAATAACCTGCTGGTAAACACAACATACAGTGATATCCAGCTCCCTACGAATGTCTACAACAAAGGTAATGGATGGCTGGCCTTTGCTTTCTCAGTCCTAGTAGGATGGTGTGAAATCTAAATGGGAGTAATAATACCAGAATAAAGGATGAGGAAAGGAAAAACAAACAAACAAACCAGGTCTGGAAAGGTATTTTCTGAAGACACAGTTATGCCCATGTTGCAGTCTATCACTGTGACAAGGGTCAGGTGTAATCTGCTCTTGGAAAGCCTCTAAGTGATACACTGTCCTTCATTTTAGGTAGGCAGTGTAGTCTGTAAGATTCATCTCTATAACCAGAGATGCTATGAAATGAAATGTGATGTGGATTTATTGGCAATTGCTATTCTACATGAAGAGTCTGATCTATCAAGATGTTTAGGTGTCAAGGAGCTCATTGATTTCAGCTGAGAAAATAGATCCCAAGTATTTTTGGATTATGAGAACCTAACAACTCATGGAGACACTCTTAATTCCCAGTGAGCACACTCAAAGGGGGATGCTGACAATTCACAGCTACTACTGGAGCATGACTGTTCTGGGCTATTTGCTTTTCTCAATAAGACTTTAGTAGCTGCAGGAGACCAGGAAGACCCTGAGGCTCATATAGCCTCATTTCAGTCCAGTCTGTTCTTTCTCCCTTGCACACTGATGCCATTCCACCTATGCACCAGGAAATAGTCCTTCTTCAAGACAGTGCACACACTGCAGAAGCTGCTGGCTAGAATCTAGTTGTGACTGTCCTAAGTTTGCTGCTGTGTTTGGTCAACACACAAAGATGCTTTGAACTGGCTCCTTGCCTGGCACCCAGTTGGTTCTTCCTGTTGAATGCATTTGGGAAACAAACAAAAAATCCATTATTTCTTTCATAGATGGAGCTCTTTTACAAGCCTCAGGACCAGATGGGGCTGGCACTGTTGACTGAGCTTACAACTGGTACATTATTTAGAGGGACAATAGAAGGAGTTTCATTTCTCGACAGATTTTAAATTAATTTCATCTGGTCTGAGACCCCCAGACACAAAAACTTGCATACAATCAAGCCACCAGCAGGGCTGGCTGCAGCTGAGCATGAGGCAGGGAGCTGGCTGCAGTGGCACACGAAAAGGTGGCCAAATGGCTTCTGTCGGAGACAGCAGCGATGCTATACCCAACTATCTGATTACTTGTCTGTACAACTGGACAAAAAGCATCCAGCTGCTCTTGCTGCAACTGGAGAACAAGCAGGATAAGGAGAAGGAGATGGTGAAGACCATTTCCACACCTGGGGCTCCTCTCAGGAGCAGGCCTGGCAGCATTTGCTCCTTCTGTCATGTATGACAGTGGGCTCAGCAAGCTTTTGCTTTCCAAAGCTCCTTTGGTTCCTTTCCTGCATGAGCTTCTTTGATCCTATCACTGGGGAGCCACTGTTAAATTTTGCCCCTACTTTGAAATGACTAAACAGGAAGTGGTAGGTCAAATTCCTATCCTGTTTGACATTAATACTGTTAATCCTGTTGTGACCATTTTCCTGCAATTCCCTTCTATTGCTGCTGCTCTGTTTGGTCCCCTGAGGCAATGACTCAACACAGACACTGCATGTACACTGCTTCCTACGACTTCACACAAATCTGCAACTTTTTATTGGTTCTGATGAGACTGAGGGCAAGGGAGGACAGCTCAAGCTTTCTGAAGGAGAGGGAAAGCAAGGTAGAAAAATGTGAGGAAAAAGTGGAGAGACAAAAAACAGCATGTAAAACCTAGGGCTCCTCTGTCTTGGGAAATTGCATCATGGGGACTAAATTTAAACACTGCAGAAAGGCTGTTCCACTTAGTGGTAAGCAATTGCTTACAACAGCTCAGGCCTGTCTGTGCTCACTTGCTTATCATCTCTAGCCTCTCAGAGCCTTCTTCCAACTGCGCGTAAGAGAAATGGGGATAATGCCCAGCTGGGAACACCTCCAGCCACCAGGGATGACCTGCCCTCCATAGCTGGCTTAAACTATGCATTTTACTCCCTCCACTGCTTCTACTGAAGAGCTGCTGGTGAGGGGACATCCGTCATTGTGAGGCACTGTGATGAAGAGACATGATTTTGGGCAGATCAGGAAGAAACACCTTTGGAGAAGGCTGTACTCCTCCAGGGTCATCTTCATTCCCATCCCAATCTGCATCCTGAAGGAGGGTGAGGCATGAGAGTCTCCCCTCCTATATATCCTTTTTTTGCTCATTTTCTATTCTTTTTCTCTGCAGATCCTGACATCTTGAATGGTGTTTACATGTCAGAAGCCTTGAACCCTGTCTTTGTGGAGAACTTTGAAAGGGATCCTACGCTGACCTGGCAGTACTTTGGCAGTTCTACAGGGTTCTTCAGGCTCTACCCAGGTAAGAGCACAGCCATTAGCCCAAGTCATCCTGTGGAGCAGAGCAGGATGGAGCAGAGCTGTGTGAGAGCCCAGGATGGGGATAGCATGTCCTCATGAAGGACAAGGTGTGGTGAACCAAAAGTCTCACTGCTACCTTAGGCAGAAGGAATAGCATCCATAGCGGGCATAAAGCCTTATTTCTTTCCCGGATTGGCCCCCAGGTGTGCTGCACTTAAAGCCCCAGAGAAGCCTGTTTGTAGGACTGTGCCTTGGACAGGCTGCCCTACAAAGAAGCTTACTGGACTGGGTGTAATCTTTTCACTTCCATGCTGTTTTTAGCTGCAGTCACAGTGCCACAGCCCTTTTTCATGCTCAAGGCCACACATGCCCAAAACAGTTGCTCAGCCTGACTTATCTGATCACCAGTTCTGAGCATTGTGTAAGGTCACAGCACTAGAGGGAGGGCCCACGCACACTTGGGGGAGGCTGGGAGACCCTCCACAGCTGCAACGTGACCTGGTGGCCTCTGTGAGATGTCTGTGTGCCCTTGCTCTATGACCTGTCTGCCAAGTGTTATGGAAGGGAACAGAGGGATTGCTGAGCATAGCCTCCAGCAGGGAACATAGGACACATTGCTCTCCTTGCAGCTGCTGCCTTATGCTCTTGATGAGAAAAAAAAATGTGGAGAACTACATCATAATGTTTAAAGTAAGTGCAACTGCTCCTCAAATTTTACCAGACTACAAGGAGACACCAGCCAACACCTAACTATATTCATTAATAAAATTTTAATAGTTTTCTGGGAACTGCTGAAGACAACAGAGCTCTGCTAGTGCTTTGGATACACTGACAGGGAGTCCATGCCTGTTTGTGTACATGCTGATTGCTCCCTTTGCTGCTCCCCTCAGGAATAAAGTGGCTACCAGATGAGAATGGGGTCATCTCCTTTGACTGCAGGAATCGTGGCTGGTAAGCATTGTGGAGAAAGGTGGTTCTCCCCTCTTCCTCTTTTTCACAGTGACACCTGAGGAGCTGCTGAGCAGCAGTCACTGTGCCATGCTGTTCATGAAGGAGAAGGGTACATAACTAGAGGCTTGACACTAGACAGTGCCAACTTTCCATAGGGGATCTGACCTGTGCCATGTAGAAAGTACCACATGTGCTTCCTTCTTAAACCTGCAGCTAGAGGAATGGGACTGTTTACACAGAAAGGCAGGCATTCGCTCAGTTTGTTCAGCACAGCTAACTGGCATAAGTGTAGTATAGTAGCAGTTGTCACTCTTGCTGAAACCTGGACATATGTCTGCAGCTGTCCCAACTCTTGTCTATGTGTGAAGAGGTTGGAGCCACTGGGAGAGGCAGGTGGGTAGCAAGAGCCCTGCTGTTGAACAGCTGGACCCTGTGGGATAGCCATACTCACAGTGCATGTCATGCTGTGGCTCACATCACCCAGATGCATATGACCAGAAATCCTCGCTCCACTCTTTCATAGTTTCTTGTATTCCTCTTTTTACCAAGGTACATCCAAGCAGCCACCTCTCCCAAGGACATTGTCATCATTGTGGATGTCAGTGGAAGCATGAAGGGCCTGCGGATGACCATTGCCAAACACACCATTGTCACCATTCTAGATACTCTTGGGGAAAATGACTTTGTCAATATCATTGCAGTAAGTATGTCTTTGGTCGGGATGCACTGGTGCTACTCGCTCCCTTTTCAAGACCCTGGCCATGATAAGAATGGTCTGATTACCCAGAGAGAACCAGCACCAATGAACACAAAAGGAATTTTTTTCCATGATTCACAGTGAGACTGGGGGATTCTGAGTCAGGTTAGAGACAAATGACTGCTCACCTTTTCATTCTCAAAGCTAATTCAAGCACTGCCTCTTTCACCAGGCTTTCTATACGAGTCTGCCAAGGCACAATCACCAAGATATAACATCTACTTTTCATGGCAGCTTTCCCATTGTGTAACATGGTTAGAAACTCCAGTGGTGACAGCTCTGTCTTTATATGGATGAACGGAGGGAGGGATGAATAGTGTTGGCAGATAAAAGGAAGGAAATTGTTAAAAAAAATGTGAATATAATCTACTCTTAAAAAAAATAATAATCACAGAAAGGTCAGGTGATGTTACACCTACACTAAGAGCCTTCTGGTTCAGATATATTACAGCCTGACCTAAGGTCCCATTGATAAGCTGAGCATTGGTAACCATCAGTAATTACCACCTTAGTCCATTACAAATATACTCATCTGAACCTTAAAGGGAAGGGTTTATAATGGCATCTCCTTTCTCACATAAATATCAGGCTGGAAGCAGACACTGCACTAATAATTGTAATTCAGTGGATGTGGGGTAACTTAATATATCATTATTTAGCTGAGTATCAGAGACATTGACTGCTGGGCTATAAAACCATTGACAAGGTTCATCTTATGACTGGGGCTCGAAGTCTACAGAAGTCAAAAAATATGTGCAAATACTATAAACAATTGTAAGAAGGGGCACAAGCTTGTAGAGCATGGAGATCTCTAGAGAGTCTGAGTGGGAAAAAAATTATTGTATATGTGGATATGCCCAAATGTAATACAGCAAACCCTATAATTAACAAATTATTTAAACATACATGGGTTTTTTCAAAATTGTATTTTTCCTTGATTACTGCAAACAATTTGAAAGGGAAACATTTATAAAATGTGTTAATGATTAATAATGCTTTTCAGCCTTCACCCAGGACATTGCACCAACTTTCTTCTCATTTTATCTTTGCAGTACAATGATTATGTTCATTTTATTGAACCCTGTTTTAAGGGTATCCTGGTCCAAGCAGACAGAGACAACAGAGAGGTAAGTACCAGGCTTCCACTAATGCTATCTAGACAAGGCAGCGATAAGTGATAAGTGCATGGAGTTAAGATGCTTCAACATGAAACTCTAAGAGCAAGAAACAGTTATCTCCTAGAAGCATGTAGGTCTGTATTTCAGAAGCAAGCACCAGCTCAGTGGTGTGTACTGGCTCTGGTTCAACTTTGCATAAAGGTACCATGACACTGGGTTAATTTGTTGCTAAATGGCAGCAACCACTTCACATCATTCATCAACTTTCTCTCCAAATTTCTTTCCCAGCCTAGCTCTGGGCTGCAGAGTATGCCCTCAGAGGGTGACATCTCCTTGCAGCGTTTCCCAGCGGACCCTCATTTCTTTTGGAGCTTGTCCATTTTGTGGAGAGCACTCTCTGAGGGTTTTGTCTCAACCAGATCAAAGCCAGCTTGAATGCTTGTTTTCTTCTTCTTTATTCTGTTGCTCTCACATGCACAGGAATGTCTGTTGGTGTTGTTGTCATTTTTCCTGAAGGAGTGGATAGACGAAAGTCTAATTTCTAATTTTTATTTTTTTTTTCCCCCTTTTGGGATGTTTCATGATCCACTGGGACTTCACAGGGCTGTGCTCTGTAATGCAATGGCTCTGCTAACAGCACAGCCGCTTCTCCACCTTCATCCATGGCGGTGTGACACTGCGCTGCCAGTGATGAAAAAAGGGTGGGAGTCCACGAGTATGGACTCTCCAGGTCTCCCTTTCTTCCCTCCTCCAAGGATGAGCCTACCTGCCGCTCATCACTACTTTTCTGGGTTCTTGACAGCATTTCAAGCAGCTGGTGGACGAACTGCAGGCAAAAGGAGTGGGAACGGTGAACAAGGCCTTGACAGAGTCCTTCAAAATCCTGAGGGAGGTAAGAGGCTCTGTGCTGATGCTCACACAGGGCACGTGTATCCCTGCTCTCTCCTTTGTATCTGATGTAGCATATTTACCATGATGCTATGGGGAGAGTTGATATGGGTTGTGCAAACTATTCTGATGGGTTCCGAATTTGTGACAAGAGTGACCAGGTGTAGGTTTGTGTGTAATGCTGCTAACCTGCCCAGGATGGCAGTTGAGTGCCCAGGGGAGCAGTCCTTGTGGGTATGTAGACCCCGCAGATGGGGGGACATCTCCTCACTTGGCCCCACTGAATCATCCCCTCCTCCTCCTCATTGCTGTGTTGCACTGGCTCATCACAGGCCAGGAGGATTTTGGCTGTGATAAGATTCATAAATAATTCATTGCCTTATGTGAACATTTGTGATTTCTGCTTGGAGGTAAATGTGTGACTGAATTCCATTCCTTAAGAAATATTAACAAAAAAAGGCTGCTGGATACCACCTCCTCCTCACTACTTTGTCTGTAGTGAGTTAGGTGGAAAAAATTCCATGCCCTTGGTGCTGGCAAAATATATGTAGCAGTATGATGCCAGTGGTCCAAATAAGGATGCTGATGTTAAAGGTTGTAACAGAAATGTTGGCATCCTGGGAAAGATACTCCACTCTTACTCATTTTGCAGACTGTAAGTTTAAGCTCATTGACTATACAGTGACCATGTTCCTAATTTATGCTGGTGCGATCAGAGCTGAATCAACCAGTGGTGGTGACTGAACTGACTTGGCAGCCGTAACTAAAGCTTGATGAACCTAATGGCAACCTGAGAAGACTAGTTTAGCATCATCACTGATGTAATTTGACATCTTTTGCAGAAGATAATTGCTTAGATGACCATGGAAACAGTAATGATACAAACCTAGAACAATTACGTGCACTAGATGTCTGTTAGATTTACCTAAATGTATCCTCATATTTTATGGCAAAATAGATTTTATCTTCATAACAAAAGACCTAGAGCATATGTAGGCTTGAGCAGTATAAATAAGAATACTTAAACCGTTGTTCCCCCAGAATAAAACTGGTTTCTTAAAGTCTAACATGTCACTGGTTATGTACAATGACAACAGATTGAAGATGCTTAACGCAGTTCAGCTGCAGGCCCTCTCAACCAGCACAGCTTTGCAGGGTTCGGTGGAAAAGAATGGAGCACAGCCCTGAAGACAACCTCCTTGTCCCAGCTGACACAGCAGGCGGCTCTGCCAGGCATATGATCTCTCTCACGAGAGATTAGACTGCACACCTTCTCCCTCATTGGACAGGCAATCCCCAAGTCTGCAGAAGGACGTCCCCTGCAAGCATATCTGTGCTTTAAGGACTTTGAAATCTCTCAAGGCTTTAATAGATCCCAGTCAGTCACAGGGGAGGAAAGGGGTCTGCATCACCTTGTCCTGAAACAAACCTGTGGTGCTGCTGCCATGGTCATGCAGATAAGGCACGCAACGGCAGGGCTGGAGTGCAGCCTGGGTGGAAGCAGCCACCCCACCTCCATCAGACAAAATTCACATTCTCAGCATGTAATCATAACTGTTCCTCACAGATTGTCTGTCCTGTTATTGTTCACAGCAGCATACGCAAGAGAATGAAAGATGCTACATCACACTGATGAAATGGGCTTCGCTGATTACAATAGACAACCAGTAATAATATCTATAATGAAAGTGACTGCAAAATTTCCCCGG
Organism: Tympanuchus pallidicinctus; assembly: GCF_026119805.1. NCBI lineage: Eukaryota > Metazoa > Chordata > Aves > Galliformes > Phasianidae > Tympanuchus > Tympanuchus pallidicinctus. The sequence continues at coordinate 3,558,870 of NW_026294802.1, forward strand.
TAATTTTCCTCAGCCCAATTGCTTTTAGAATTAATAGCCTGGCAGAGATGTATTTTGGGTGAGCTACGAGTGGCAGAGGGGGGTGAAGGAGAGTACAGTGTCTCACCGCCCTTGTTTCCCTCTGTGATGCCCTGGGAGAAGCAGGGCATATTTTAATCTCAAACGCAATCCGCACAGCAGCTCCAGGAGCACAGTTAGCCACAGCTTCCCCTGCCTCTGCCATGCTCCATAAGCCACTTACACTCTCTGTTTCAATTTAGCCACACACCACGGAGTTTCACTGAAATATGCATCACAGGGGAACCGATTGGGGTTAAGCATGGAATTCAGAAAGCGCTTTCAAATTCTCAAGTGTCAAGCACAGTCTTCTGAGTTCCTTTCTGGCTTATCAAGTTCGAGTCTATCTCACTGCTGCCTTCTCTCCTCCCACTTGCTGGGCACACCTCCTCGCTCTTTTCCATCAGTTGTGTACATCTCAGTTTGGCCTCTCTGCCCCCTGTGGAGCAGAGTGCTCCCAGCACTGCCGAGTGCTGCAGCCGAGAGCTATCGAGGGCTAAGCGGAGCATAATAATTATTTTCCTTGTCTTACACTCCACAGCCCTCTCTTAACACAACGAAAGACAACAGTTACCTTTCTTCAGATGCTGTCACATTGTTAATTCATAGGCAGCTGATCTGCCTCCGCAGTGTTCCTCTCCAGCCAATGTTCAGCCTCCTCTTCCGCACTGGAGCCTCCGATTATTCTTCCCAGTGTAAATAAATTGTAAATATATTTTTATATTTGTATAGTCATGCCATATATATGTATGTACACACATATCTATGCAAATACACTCCCCCAAATCCTAGGGGCATCATACATAACTTCATATATTCATTACAGTCAACCTCTTAGGATAAGGCAGTGCAAAATCTGGGGCTCTTTTGGGTTCCTCCTTTCTCAGGGCCCTCTATGTAAGTAGGCATTTTGAAAGCTGATCCCATGGAGGAAAAGGGAGCCTGGGTTTTGCTCTCTGAGGCCACCACAGAACAAACTCTGCTCCTAACACCAAGCTGTTTTAATGGCACCCTGACTCACTGCTGCACTCAGAAGTGACAGAAATTGTGAGATTAATTATGACTAGCTCATTCCCAAATGGCTATAGGTAAAAAAGAAAAAGAAAAAAGAAAAAGTGAAACTGGTAACAAATTGGCCTTTGATGAAATATGAATATCTGAGAACTACTTGTCATGGAGAGAGTAAACCTGTCTGATGTAAGAAATTGAAAGAGTTTGCAGCCTCTTACATCCCACCTAGCTGGGACTTTACCTCTGCATACTCATGGTAGGACTGTCACTATTTTTTCTAGCACTGGTGAAGATGCTTAAGGACAACTTACCCATCTTTCCTACGTAAAATGTACTTTCTGGCAGTTCCTTGTTGCCCTTTGGGATCTCAGTAAGGTCCCAGTCTGGTCTCAGCCCCCAGGGCAAGCAGTCCAGCAGCACGTTCTACAATTCTTATCCTTTCTGCTCAGCACAGATTATTTGAATGCTTTCAGTTTGCTTTTTCTTTAATCCAATCACTTTGTGACCCTCCCTGTAATTCTTTCTTTTCCTTCTTACCACTTCAGACTGTACCCAGCCACTACAGTACTGTTCTTTTGATGATAAAACATGGAGGCTATAAAGCATCTTTGTCTGATTATTTCTCTGCTGTTTTTGTTGTGGGCTTTTTTTTGTTTGGTTTGTTTTGTTTTACCATCTGCCAATGTACTCTGTACTCCCTTTCTTCTCACCAGAAAGTTTATAAATCTTTTCTTGATTCCACTCACATCTTTCTGGGCTTGGATTCTGCAGTATATTTTTCAGGATATGCAAAGCTCAGAATTTCCTGCTCGCCAGCCTCTGCAATTCTGCTTAAAGCCATCTCTTGTTTCTCCTTCAATGACTTTCTGTTTCCTTCCTTAGTGCTAACCTTCTGCCTGGGGGGGATTTGTCAATAAGTTTGAATGCCTCATAAATCTGAAGGCATGTCTGTGTGAATGTGGGGCAGACAGAGGTGGAGGGGGACACTCAGCCATTTGGCCAGATGGGTGCACCATTATTCTAGGGGTGCATATATCACTGAGCTTTGCTCATGTTCCCATTGCTTCACCATTGTTTTGACCAGGCTGAAACTGCAAAGTAAACAGCAATGAATAAATAAGTGAGCGTAAGACATCATGACCCTGAATGAATTAGATCATACCTGTTCCTCCTGGCAGCATGACCAAACTTATACAGGAGAATACATGGCCCCAACCCTCATTCACAGACCTCATCTCTAGCCCACACCCCTTCAGACATCTGTCTCTGGGCATCTTGCACCCCATCTCACCTTATTTCACACCCTTAAGTCTTCAGTCAGAGCAGGGAATTACGTTCAGAACTTTGTGTGAGTGTTTCTAGATCATTTGCTACAGCTGCAGCCAGCCACAAAAGGATCCAAACATCAGGGATTACCTCTTGTTCGTTTGTTTTCTAAATCTGTCTTTTTAATCTCTATTTCTGTGACAGTGATGATCTCATTTTCCCTGTTGAAAATATCATCTACTCCAGTAATTAGGAGATTGCTGGTTCTGATACAGCATCTAATTTCTTAGTATCTCAGTATTATGAAGTCTAAAGAAGCTAGAGAGGAGATGTCTGAAGTAGTTTGCTGACAACCTTAATAAAACATTAATGTAATAATTGCCCAAACAAAATACTTTGCAGATTGCAACGGTCTGAATAAGCTGCTTTTGTAATTACAAGGCTTGCATATCTGTGATACAGACCTTATTCTGATGTCTCCTACACCACCATAAGCCTGCACCTCAGTGATGAAAACTTACATTTGCCATTCTCTCTGGAACCCGTTGGTATCTGTCCTAGGAATAGCTCACCTGAGATTCCTTCTCATCTTCCTCATTTGGTGGTTTTATAGCACAATCCCACGTTGCTATCAGCTGCTTTTCCCTTTTCCTCCTTTGTACCAAAAGGCATCCTGTTCTTGCTGCTGTTCAGCACTACCAGGCTCTGCCTTGGGTCCCCTTGCCAAGCAGGAGACACTCCTGCTGTGACACTCCTGGGGCCTCCAGCTATCCTGCAGCTGGCACTCAAGGCTTTTCCATGGTACAAGGTGTAGAAACTTCCTGGACCATTGGAAACATCAGTGCTTGGGGACTCCACAGAGAAAGATATGCATATGACCACATTATCTCACTGTTTAGAATGAGAAGGAATGGTCTCATGTGGCACTTGGGGAGATTCAGGTTGGATGTTAGGAAACATTTTTTCTCAGAAGGAGGTGCTGCAGTGGCACAGGCTGCACGGGGAGGTTATGGTGTCACCATCCTTCACATTCAGTAACTGTGTGGATGTGGCACTGAGGGATGTGGGCAGTGGGCATGGTGGGGATGAGCTGATGGTTGGACTGGATGATCTTAGAGGTCTTTACTAACCCTAAGGATTCTGTGGTTCTCTTTTGTAATCATCTGTCCAGGTTCTGGTCAGTGATATAACATGATTATTAAGCAACAGAGAGGGATGGGACCATACATGTTGTTCTAACAGTGGTCACTCAGTAGATGTTGAATTCATGGTCAGTGAAGTAGAGTAACATTTATTTCAGTGATATTAAGAATGGTGTTGTAGAAGACAGGACCTCTAACATAAATGTAAGGAGACATTATGGTGATATTAACACCAACTCTGGTATTTTATACAGATGAATAACCATAGAGGTAATGGTGGGGTGGTGAACTGACTGGAGAAGTCTTGACTTTGACTAGTTTCTGGGTACTGATGGTCATGATGCCAATCTGCAGTAGTAGTGCCATTCATACTGGTAAAGATGCTTGCCTTTTGTTATAACAGCCTTGCCAAGCCAGAAGAGACTTGTGAATTGAAACCTGAAACACCTCACGAGTCCCAGTTCACACCCTGCACTCCAGTGTTTACTTTTATTTTATGCAATTAGTCTTGCCATTTCAAGTCTTTATTCCTAATTTATGTCTATTCTCTCCAGCTTAAAATTGCTGCTGTTTGATATAACCTCAGCCACCCTTCAAACAGCCTCCCATACTCTTTCTATCTCATGCCATTGCCTCATTAATTTTCTGTGCAGAGCTGTCATATTTTCCTCTTTCTGTACTTTTCACTCTACATACCAGCTTCTGCAGCCTTCTATGCTGATTAGACCTTTCCTTGGTCGGAGCACAGAAACAGAGCACTGACATTTGTACCAAAGTCCTAGCTACCTCTATATGCCTTGAGTATCACTTAAGCACAGATACTGGCCCTCTCTCATTACAGCACGTGGTCTCTCTATCTGATGCATTTGTGCTCTACTTCAGTGCTGATGGCAGCAGCCTTGTTTTTCCACGTGTTCCTGTTTCTCATTGCACTTTTTGGTAGATTGATGGATTTGCCTTGAAATAATGAGTCTGATTTCCCCTTCCTCTCACATTTTCTGCCATAAAAAGTGACAGTTATTGCTGTCAAATCAGAATGGCAGTGTTTATGGTCAGTCTACAGCCATTTAGTGTAAATGAATGTGACTGCACAAGCTGTAAAGCAGCAGTGAATGGCACCTTCCTCTGCAGTGCTTTTCTTCTTATTTTACTTCTGTAAAGCTTCCAGCAACCACATTAGGTAGTAAGTGCTGTAGAAATTAATATATATATACACATATGCAATATCAAAACAACGTCCTTTTGCAAGGAGAGATTTCTGCCCACAGGGTGAGATTTGCAAGAGAAAGACAGGATCTGGCCCTTGGTGAATAAAAACACTGCAGCAACATGGGAAGGGTCAGTGCTGCAATAACTAATCCTCTTCACTCTGCTTGCAGTTCAGAGATGCTGGCCAAGGAGGCTTGTGTAACCAAGCCATCATGCTGATCACAGACGGAGCAGTGGAGGATTATGAAGCTGTGTTTGAAAAGTACAACTGGCCAGATCGAAAGGTTTGTCTGGGAGAAGACAGATAGGGCAAAGAAAGGTGCTATCCAACCACGGTGGGAAGAAGATGATCCAAGGTGTTGGGCAGAGTGGGCAGAGCTGAGCATCCAAACACCTGCGTGCATCCCGCTGCTAAAACCAAGCAGCCAGGCTGGACTGTTTATAATTGGCCCTGTCTGGGAAAGCCTTGTTTGTTACCAGTCCATATGGTGGGCAGTGGAATGGCCCAGACAACCTCTCTCAGTACCTCCCAACCCTGCTTGCTTTGAAAGTGAAATAGACCAAGCTCATCCTAAACCCTCCAGATTTATTTGTTTACCTCATCCCAGCTAACAGCAATGCACAAAGGGAGAGAAGCAGCCTACCAGAGCTGTTAAAGCTGTTTATTTCAGGATTCACTCCTTTGTTGTTAGTCAAACACAGGATTCACTCCTTTGTTGTTAGTCAAACACAAGAAATGGTGAAGCTTCCTTTAAATGCTTACATGACCGGCTGTTCCCCAGGGTAAAGGATTCCTGTGAGCTATAAACCTCTCTGCATGTTGTTGCTGAGTGCCTAGCAGAGCTGCTATCTTAAAATCAAACAGAATTTGCAGTTCTGCCTTGTTATGCAGATGATCCTGGGTGATACTTGGCTTTCTGAGCTTATTGTAATTGGAAATGAAGTTCCAGCCCGGAAAATGTGAAACAAATGGAGCGAGAAGCTCCTGTTTCTGCATGAAGGCAGAGCTCTTGTCCTGCAACACAAACAAGCGCTCACTGCTGCGTGGCAGGGTGTCAAACCTTGACCTCTTGGCTTTGGTAGTGTGTGACAGCTTCTTTTAGGCTACCTTTTCTTTCTCTTTCCCAGGTCCGGGTTTTCACTTACCTCATTGGACGGGAGGTCACTTTTGCCCCCAATGTGAAATGGATCGCCTGCAACAACAAAGGTGCTGTGTGGTAATGGCTACCCAACTCCAACCACTCACCTCACATGTGGACCGTGACTGTAGGTCTCTGGACTCCCCCACTAGTTCCCCACACCAGCTCAGGGGCCCAGGAACTGTTGGGTGGAAGATGACCTGAGGAAAGAGCAGGCCCTGCTAGTCTGCATGGAGTATGCCCATGTCCAGCTAATGCAAGTCCTCAGTGCTGAGCCACCATGTTTTCTTGTCTCGGTGCCAAGGGACACTGTGAGCAAAATTCATGCCAGCTGTTGTCCACCTAAGTCTCTGTGCTTATTGTGTTCCAGCTGCTGGCTTTTGACAAGCTGTCTAAGCCTCTGTCAGTAAGCCTGACATCTTTTGACTCAGATGTAAAACAAGCATATTTTTTAAGGATTTTACAGCATTTTTCACAATGCCTGCAGGTTAACCCCTATATGCCAGCCAAATTCTTTGTGTGCCAGTGATTTCACTGAGGTACCAGGACAGCTTGCTAATTCTGCCCCAAAACCAATATTCTCTGTAGCCAGCATGAAATGGCATGAATGGGAAAGTTCATTCAAAGTAGATGAGTCATCCCTATCCATTTGAGTCCAGTTTAAAAGTCCAGTTAGACCAATCAGACATGGGAAAAGAAAGGAAAAAAAAAGTCTTGTCTGTTTGAGCTTGACTTGGCCCCAGTACATCTGGCAATGGCCAGCACCCTGCAGTGCTTGCTACGTCTGTACACTTTTTCAACAGATAAAGGAAAAAGAGACTGAGCTTGGGGCCTGACCACTTAGGGATATTGGATCTCTTTCTGTCTGAACGGTGTCTTCAATGGACTCTGTGAAAGACATGGGTATATTTGCTATTGAAAATAATTGACATACAAGATTTGCTGTTCTGTAGAGTGTACACATGCTGAGGATGTCCAAGGTTCAAATGTTTACCTGTTAGCACTATGAACACAAGTAACATTTTTAAGTAATATTTTTATTAAATGAAAAAAAAAAAAAAGGATTTCAGATTGCATATTCAACCGTAAGATTACTGACAAGAAATTCACAGTACTGTTTTTTCACTATAAAATGTGAGAATGGATTATCCTTGAGAACAAAAATACACTGTTCGCACTTCAATTCTCACTTAGCAAACTCGATCTCCAAGGAAGGCTCACTGATCTTGGCTCTTCCATTTCAACATATTATACTGCTCTTTAATCCTCGTTTTCAAGCATACAAAATTTTCCACATCACAAAGCTTATCAACTCATGAACCATTTCACATGGCATTGATTTCCTAGTGATAACAATTTTCCATATACTTGACATACTTTGTGCTACACCAAGTGTAACCAATGAGATCCATGTTTAGCATTTCTAACCAATTAAGCAGCTCGCATTTGACAATCTTTTGATAACTGGAAGACATTATTTCCTTATATTCTTTGTTGTATATTAGACTGCTATAGGAGAAAGCTCTGGAAATAAGTAACTTACACTTTTTGGTTCTGCTTCCAATGGGTGGATAGACATAGTCTCCATCCTTGGATGCAAAGCTAGGCAGAGCAAAGAGTAGAGCACTGTGCAAGAGAACCTGAGAGTTTAGGCTTTACATAAAATGGGGCAGGGGAAGTGAGTAGTTTGTTGGAACACCTTCTTTGCATATGTTTGGCATTCAGGAACACAGGCAGCCTGATTTGTGAATGTTTTTGCCTAAGACCTAAAACAGCATTTTACATCTGCTTGTTGTGTTATATCAAGACTCTGGTCTTGAGTACTGGTCCAGTGCTTTGAGAAGAGCAGAGCCAGTGCTTTGAAACTCTAGATTTCCATGGAAACTTGTATACATAGAAAAGCATGGCAACAAGGCATGTCAAGGCGCTTTTTGTAAAGAGCGGATAAAACTGTCTGGGTAGATGTAGTTTTTGACATTCCCTTTTCTGACTTCACATGAACGTTCATTTGTAAACACGAGGGACATGTCAGAAGACTGACTCATGCCTCTCTTTCTCCATGAAGGCTACTATACCCAGATCTCCACGCTGGCGGACGTCCAGGAGAACGTGATGGAGTACCTGCATGTTCTCAGCCGTCCTATGGTCATCAACCATGACCACGACATTATATGGACTGAAGCCTACATGGACAGCGCGGTAAGGAATGACACCTCAAGTCTTTAGTCAGCAAACAGTAGGGCCTATGAGCCAATCTGGCAAAGGTGTTAAACCTTCAGTGAGTATGCTAGGCATGTAACTTGTCCCAGTTCCTATCTAAATATCTTATGTATCAGGGTAGTAGTAGTATCAGAGCCTAAATGAAGTCTTGAAATTTATGTAAAACCAGGAGCTGGCTGGCAAAGAGAAGTTACAGGTCTCTGGCTGAGTCAGGCAGTATTTCTTTTCTGCTTGCTCCTGGAGCTGAGATGTATATATGGACTCAGGTAAGTATCTGCAGTGACCCAGGAGCCCAGGACTAATCACACAGACATAGCATGACTTAAGAAGTTCTCCTGTGAAAGACGGCTACCTTCTAAAGGATTATTCACAGGAAAGACTATTTACAGCTCAAGATATGGGTCACAGAGATTTACTTCCTCTAGCCTAGTACCTAAGCACATACTGTTAGTCACACAAAGACACAGATCTCAGTTAGGGAGGCAGGTTCACGCTCCCATTCTTAGGTTAGTAAGATGTAAGGTCGCCCACTGTACTGGCCTGTGCTCAGCCTATGGGTAATGGGCACATCTCACTTCCTGAGAGGGAAATAAAGAACCAGGAAGTTGGGGCTTCCAACACCCCTTCCTTGTGTCAGAGGAGGACTTCAGAAACTGGGACCACAAGCAGGTGCCATCATGATGTTACGTTGGCCATGCACCTTCCAAAGGAAAGAAGGGAAAAACAAAGTTGATTATCACTGAAGTTATTTTCCCCTGCACTACCTCAAATAGAAGATGTTTCTCAGTCTTCATCTCCACTTCGATTTTCAGTACAGAAAGGGAAAGTTACGTTTCTTTCTGTGCTTTCCACCCTTCTAGAGAGATGTGTTGGTTTTGGTTTTTTTCATACACTGGCATTCTCACACCGAGAGATTTATGCATAATTGTGACAACTAGAACTGACCAGAGGAAAAAATTCTCTAGAGCATGTTTTCAGGTACTATTTCCTGGACAGAATTCCACGGTGGAACTGCACTTACTAGCTGTGATCAGCAGCATCTTTAGGATGTCTGCCACAGCCCTGAAAGGAACTGAGGAGAACCCACAGCTTCTGGGATATGTTTGTTGCACTTTTGTTGCTGTGTCTCTTTCCTTGCCTCGTGCTTTGGTTTGCAGTTCTTTTCCTCTGCTCCAAACTCTTTCATCTTTGTCTCATTCCTCCATTTGTGTATTCATTCACCTGTTCATCCATGTCTCCCACTAGCTGCCACAGTCTGAGGAGGTAATTGCTGCCCTGTGTTTTGTGAGCGTGCTGTGCTGTTGCCGTGTGCTGAATGGTGTGTCAGTGTGAGCACTCACAGCCACAGCTGGCCTCTACATCTGGGGGTGGGAGTCTGCTGCTCTGAGGAGCCCTCTGACACAAACAAGAGGGGAGGCAATGCTAGATGTACTGGAGAGCTGTGCTGTGGGTCCAGAGTAGATAGGGGTGTCTGTGTCGTATGGTAGCTTAGTTCACTGGATCTCTTCCATGCGCTTGATAAGTGCTGGGGACAGTAGTTTGTTGTATATTAGCACAAGTGTTACTGTGCAGGGGAATTCTTTACAAAGAAGCATCCAGACCAATAACTCAAGACATTGGACTCAAATCTCCCTCAAGCAACTGCAGAGGTTATTGGCTGGCTGCTGCATAGCTCCCAGCATGCATACTAATAGAGACAGGAAGTCAGTTCTTGCCTTGCTACTAACTTGACCGAAGCAGAAATGGAAGGGAGATGCTATTGGCATCAAGAGAATAGGTCCTTTTCACTGCTAGGTATGTTTGGGAGACTCTTGTGCATGTATCTTGCCTGTTTTACCTCCTTTCTTGTATGTTTTTAGAGCATCTATCTTCTCTAGTAATGAGACCCTCTGCTTCCCCATTATGTGTGCACATCAACTGTACAGATAGCTCACTGTGTTGTCCTCTGTCTTTCCTATGCTTAGATGCCTGAGTGACAAATTTATACAAGCAAGCTGTGTGTGTATTTGTGCCTTTTAAACATTTGCCTATGCTGTTTCTCATTCATGCTATTCATGTGTTTGCAGTATAGATTATATTTGTGTTCTGCTCATATTTGTGTTGTTTTTCTACATTCTGTGCTTGATGTGTTGGTGGTTTTTACACTTGTTGCATAACTACCTATGTCTATACACCATTATGTGTCAGTTTTAAGTTGTGTCACCATTTCTACAGGTTTCTTCATTCTCCTGCTTCAACACATTTCACTGGCTTTCAGCCCATTCTCATCACCCCACATGAGCAAGCATCCATCCTACGATCCTCTTGGATACAAAGCATTGAAAAATGCTGCCATCTGTTTTCAGAGGGGTGTGGGAGGCAAGGAGGTGTCTGATTGTACCCAACATCTGGGTTTCCTGGGATTTCCAGTGCCTTTTGCTTGGGTTATCTGCGATACTGCATCCGCTAACACATGGCTTGTTGTTCTCTGGCAGCTCTTTGCATCTCAGGCTCAAAGTCTGTTGCTCATGACAACAGTGGCTATGCCAGTCTTCAGCAAGAAGAACGAGACGGTGAGTGCAACATGGCCTTTGCTCTCCTTTCCACCAGCAGAAGTGTAAGACTGCAGCAAACCTGTGTGGGGTTTTAGAGCCAACGCTTCTCTGAAAGACTGCCAGATCATTAGGAACTGCAGTTGACTTTGGGCAGGATGTGCAGATGATAATTTGTCTGTCAAAATGATAATCTGTCATTTCTTCTGAATACTATTTGTTCCAAATACCTCTTGAACATGACACTCCTCCCCATTTTATCCTTCCATTTTCAAAGCCAGCCTAATTCACAGCCCTGTAAGATTTGAGACTGAAAGTAATCATTACTTTGTCTCGTTTATGCATTTTATTACATTCCTCTACATTTCATGTAACGGTCCTTCATGAGTCCAATAACCTGTGTTTGGTCAAAGTGTCCTTGGAGAAAGGCATCCAGTCTTGATCTCTCCATTGCAGTTTCTCACTCTGTTAAAAATTGGTGTCTAAATTCCACTTTGAGGCTGTCTGGCCTCACTCTCCCATCATGATGGCTTTCTCTGCTGAACTAAAAAGCACATAGCCTTTGGCATTTCTCCTGGGAACTATCTTCTACACTGCAATGAAGTCAAACCTGTCTTTATTTTGGTAAGGTAAAAAGGTTAGAAAATTTAGGTGTCTTTGATGAGGGCATTTCCTCTGCATTTTGAAACCCTTTACACGCTTTTCTGTACCATATCTAGCTTTTCAGCCTCATCTCAGCTTCTGGTTCCTTACTGTTGCTGTACAAGGCATAAACTCTCCACCTGGATCATGTGAACAGCTGTCTATCTTCTCTGCCCTAGGCCAGCCTTAGCCTTTATTAACACAGCACTGCAGTGGGAGCTTCTGAGCCATTTTTTTCCTCAGACGCTTATAAATAAACAATTTCCCATTTTGTGAGGATTTCATGCATTCATTTGTCCTAGACTGATAATTTTGTATTTGGCATTTGGTTCACTTAGCCCGGTGACAAACGAATATGTATTGCTTCGCATGGTTGCCTTGTCCTTATTGTTATTCACACATACCAAATGAATACTTTTGCCCTCAAATCTTGTGTTCAGTCATTTTCTATTACTTCTGAATCACAGTAAAAAATGTGCACTAGTGTTGGGTAGAAATGCTCCTACCCATAAACATTGGAGCAACCCTTGAGATTTTCTGACGTATGCTAGCTGGTTTAAATGAACATACACAAGTTTGGAGAAAACACGTGAGAGGTCAGTAGGAAGGCAGCAATGTGTATTCAGGCAGAAAACTACCCAAATTTTACTTTTGAAAATGAATTCTTGTTTTCAAGCGATCTCACGGCATTCTCCTGGGTGTGGTGGGCTCTGATGTGCCACTGAGGGAGCTGTTAAAACTTGCTCCACGTTATAAGGTAAGATTGAGATAAAACTTGCTATTTTATAAAGCAAAGTCATTAGTCATTCTTCCATTGTCATGTCTCTGAAAAGTCATTCTTCTGCCTGTAGGAAGAAGAATGAGCATAAAGCAAGAGCAGTTGGTTGTGGTGATACATCATAGCAACACAGGAAATCATTCACCCCTTAGGATGCCTCAGAAACACAGGGACTGGATGGTCCAGTGGATTCATAACTGGTCACCAGTTTTGACTTTATGGTCACCTGCTCAGATCCCTCAAAGATGATATGGATTGGATAGTCCATCTCATAAAAATTAATGTTTTATATCCAGTTCCCAGTGGATAAGCTGCCATATCAGTTGCCAAAAAACGAACTAGTTTCCCTGTCAACATATTCTTGGCAGAAAATTTAAGAACTGAATGGACTTGGGAAACCAAATGGTTTTGTTATGCATAGTTGTCCTTTTTTTTCCAGCTCAGCTTGAAGACTTGTTGGCAGCGCAGTGAACAGGGAGTTGGCTCTCACTCACTGATGCTATACCTAGACAGAGTATTTGCTCTCCAGAATTAGTCCAAGAGTTTCCACTAGTTCTGTGCTCAGTATATCTTAAAAAAGAAAAAGCATTCCCCAATAGGCAAACACTCCAGAGATGTGCTGTTTAGTTTGGTTTCTGCTGTAAGTTCTGTGCAGTGAATTTTGTTCAATCAGTCTGCATACCAGGAGATGGTAAACTCATCCTAAAATCACCACAGAAATCAGGTAGTTTGAGCCAGCATTTCCAATTTCCAGTTTGTCCTAAAGAACTATTAGACATCAACTACCAGTTAGGCAGCTGTCCAAAATCTGATTGCTAGAGACTCACAGGAATGGAAGTGCTGTCAGAGGCAATGCATGAGTGTGGCACTTGAGACCTAGATGCAGGATTTGCAGACCGATTGCTACAGGAAACTGCCTTTCAGGCAACCCAGGAACTGAGAGTATTGAGGTGCCTGTGCTCAACAGACCAATGCCAGCTGGTTTGGGCCTGTAAGAGCCTTGTCCAGGAGGCTTCACTTTTTATACACATTCATTTTCTGCAGAATACTTACATCTTTTCATTTTCCTTCCTCCGTGTCACTCAAAAGCCATGTGTCGCAATAATCTTTCTTCTAGACCTAGAAGAGGAATGGTCCCTTACTCCAAGCAATGCCATGGAAGGAAGGAAAATATTTGAAGGGTTTCTTTACATCAGAGACAGGATGTGATTTCCCAGAAGCTATTTCAGTTTCAGACCACTTTGGAAACCTCATTTCTTCACCTTGCCTCTCTTGGCATACAGGCCACAAAAGACCAGTTCTAGAGCTACCTTGAGAGCTCACTTGAGTCCGCGCTTTTCATCTTTAATAGGCCAGCAAGGAAATTTGATGTAGTACTGATCCAGTGCCTTGGATGCATCTGCCATGCTGAGCTCTATGCAATTTGAAAAGAAAAAAATCTTTTAAATAGAGTCCAAGTTTTGATCTAAGATGTGTGCAATACATAATCCATTCCCTTAAAAAAAAAAAGTGCAGCGAATGACTTACCTCCCTGCTTTCCTATTGTTAGCCCTCCAAGATTGTCTCTATAGGAACATAAATTTGCTACATTTTTTTTGAAGATAGAAACCTTAGCCATTCTTCCTTCAGACACCTCTTGTTTTGGCAAGCATAGGCTATCCATGGGTTTTCAGAAACTCACAAGTTAAGCTGGAATTTGTATTATGTATGGGCTTGATCTGAGTAATTGCTCTCTTGGAAATCTCTTGCAGATCAGGTCAGACGGTGCCTGCTCTGGCTTGATTATGCTACTCTTTAAAAAGCACTGTAAATGGGAGGCCTATACAACTGGCCAAGGCTCCGTATGTTCTTGCCAACAACCAAAATGTAAAACAGAGCTCCTCTGCAGACTGACCTGGCTTCTAAGGGAGGTATCTGGGGCTCCCCACTCCAACATGGTTGGTCCTCTCAGAACAGCCAAAGGGGCAGAGAGAAATGCTTTAGGATTAAGCCTGTTTTCTACCAGTGTATACCTTTAATAAGAAAATATTTCTGAATATTCTGAGTTGGCCAGGTACTAGTGGCAATCCTTATGCAGTAGTTCTTCTAGCAAAAGCAGAGCTAATTATTCTCATGCCTCTTTCTCCAGCTGGGTGTCCACGGATATGCCTTTCTAAACACCAACAATGGCTACATCCTCTCACACCCAGACCTCCGTCCTTTGGTATGTACAACTGAGAATTTAAGAAGCTTTGCTAGTGTGGAAGAACTGGCTTTCAGGAGTGCTCCTGACTTCTCATGTTTTATTGATATACCAGCCTCAGAAACATGAGGAACGGAGAAATCAGTACCACACCCATAGGTGTATATATGCATGCATGTGCATGAAGTGGGAGGTGCCCTGCCTTTCCTCTCTGTAAGAATGCATGTGGGTGATATATTTGTGCATTGCTGTGTTGTGGATACATGTGTATTTGCATGCATGCAGCATTTCACTGCTGGGCTGAAGGACCCCTCACCCACTCATACCTCCTTCGGGAAGATTCAGCACCCCAGTAACAGCTGGCATGCAGCTGTAGTGTTGGACATGTGGAGAACCTGAGGCTAGCAGGATCCAGCATCACGCATCCTAGTCACATGTAGGTCAGAGACAATTTAGGGACTAGTAGACCAGCTGGGTGGATGCAAGGATAATTCTCACTTGTGGTACCACACAGAACTCCAGACCATACATCTCTGCGAACGCCCAGCAGGTTTCATTACCCAGGTATGCTATACATTTGATACTTCACACGCATTCCTGTCAACACAAAACTTCACATGCACAGCAATAGTAGTTAACATGGCTACTGGTGAAAGAAAGTGCCACCACAGGGATTCCCAGTAGCCATCTTCCTAAAGGCATACCACATGTGTGGAGTTACTTCATTAAGTCAGGAGGAGGAACATATCACATTTCCAGAGAGGCAAGGCAAAGCCAGGTAAGGTTGCTATCTTATCTTCCACCTGAAACTGATCTCTCTTAGTCTACTTCACACCTTTTTCTTCATCAGGAAGATTAAAGGCAAATAGGTGTCTTTTATCAGTTAACCCTGAGGTGAAAAGCCTCCTTTTTTCTCAGTGAAGCTGAAGCCTAATACCCATCAGAAAAGATCTCCTGCTGGTGTAATAGTGTTAATGGGATTACACTCTTAGCTGTAGAGGAAAAAAATGGTTTCCTGGAGGTAAGCGTATTGAAGTGTAACATACTGACCTATTTAGCTGAATATTCTCACAAACCAGGCCATGCCCTTCATCTGTAAGTTCACCTATGTTCTTGCTTGTCTCTTTCTCCTGAAAAAGCCTTTCCTACATAAAGAAATACACAGCATAGGATTGAGAAGGCACCTGCACCCAAGTGCTGCCTTCCCAGTCAGAGAATGAGACAGTATTATTCTTCAAATTCGATTTAATTCTTCACAGGTTAGTTTAGAAAAGATTAGTTTATCTGGATACTTACTTGAGTGTTTTTCTTCTTTGATTGTCTTTCTTCTTTTTCTTTTTGTAAATAAATAAATACCAGTATAAAGAAGGAAAGAAACTGAAGCCTAAGCCGAACTACAACAGTGTGGATCTCTCAGAGGTGGAATGGGAAGACCAGGATGAAATAGTGAGTATCAAAAAATGAATTCAAGCTTTTTGTATCTCCTTCTTACTAAGCATACCTATACAGAATGAGGAGGAGGGAAGTGGCATTCCTGCTTTTACTATGTGTAACTGGCTCTATGAGAAGCTGGTGAGAAGAGAACAAGGCCAGCGCTCCCTACAAATTGCTTGCCTTCTTCATCTGTATGAGCTTTTGTCTCCACGGAACAGGGAGGGAAAGTACTTGCAGGAGGAGGGAAGAAGTTGGAGGATGCTTCAGGGAGTCAGCCTATGTGTACATGGCCCACGTGCTGGTGGTAGCTGCTGCACCTCTGGATTCAGCTTAATACAAAGCCAGAAAAGCTTGGGAGTAGGGAGATGTCCCATGATGTTGCTTGTACATGCAGTATGTGAGATATAGCAGAGCCCACTCAACTAATGAGATTCACAGCAAGGAAGAAAGTGCAATTCAAAAAGAGACAAAGCTTGCAGTCATTTCTAATGATAGACAAAGAGCATATGGGATATATCACTTAAGAAAATGGTTTTCCAGAAAACACCTTATTGCACACATGGAGCCTCTGAAAAAAATAGCTGACTAGAGGGAAATTACTTGAAAATGCTTTTTCTACTCTCTCTCAAGCAAAACTATTAAAAAGTGGTAAACAAGAAACAGCATACATCTCAACAGCTGCATGTTGCGGTGTATCAGAACTTGGAATCAAGATACAACAGCAAGTAGACAGGCTTCTCCATAGCTGGTTTTCTTTTACTCAAAGGGGTTAAGAGAGAATAGCTACTTAAGTTACTAAGATAAGAACTGAATTGAGAGTAAGATAGAATTAGCTGTAGGACGCATGCTTCGGGATTACAGGGGAGACTGCTGAGATAAGCAGATCTGGTGCTATAGATGCCCACTTAGGTGGGACAAAGAGCCCAGCAAGGGGATCACAGCAGCTATTGTGGCCAGTGCAGGGCAAGCACTGAGGGCTGTGCTAGGGGTGACACAGGGTTCCCTCCCTGTGAGGGGGAACTCGGAAAGTGGAAGAGTGTGGCAGACTGAGAAAGGAAATGAGGCTAAAATATAGAATCAAAATCAAACAATCATCAAGGTTGGAAAAGACCTTTAAGATCATCTAGTTCAACAATCCACTACCAATATTGCCCACTAAATGATATCCACAAGTACTACATCTACATGTTTAACATAGAGAATTAGGTAAAAATAAGCAGTTTTATATGCAGTGGACTTGTCAAGATACGGGTTCTCTGTGGTTTTGTGTGGGTTCACTGATGTCTTCTAGCATTTCTGCTCCCATGGTAGTTTTCTCTCTTGCTGGAGCCACTATGGGAGCTACTTCTCTCTCTACTCAATATGCTGTTTCACAAATACATACGTGTGTGTGTGTGTGTATATATATACACTTTTTTTTGTTTTATTTGGGGGGGTGGAAATTAAAACTTTGCTGCCATATTTATTTGGCTACCAGGTTACTGTCTGATCAAATAACATTGCTATCTGAATGCTAATATAATGCACAGTGTAAGGTTTCAGTCCTTATGCAATCATAATAAAATGATAAAATGTCAAAAGAGCATGCAAAACAAAGCCACTTTGTGTTCTTTTGCTGCATCTTTCAGAAGAAAGAAAGATTGCAGCCACTGAGAGTACAGAGACATTCAGTGACGTGAGCAATATCTGCAGTGTGACTTCAGCAAGTTGAGAGTCTCTCAAGATACACCCACTGCAGCAGAAAGCTGCCAACGTTTCAACACTCAGATTCACAGCTATGGTATTAGATCAATGACAGACTCAACATCAGTTGCAGTGTAATCTCAGCAACACTGATAAGCAGCAAAATCAGATTGGAAAAACATGCCTAAGTGCTAATGATGTATAATACAGCCAGCTGCTAAAGAGAAAAAGAGAGGGAACATAGCACTGTCTGGAAAAGACAAATTGATGTAGAATGGTGTGACTTGCGGCTAGGAAGTTTGGGTTTGCTTGTAAAGAAATTCTGGGCTATTCTTAGTGTGAGGGGAACAGGGAAGAGTTGAGGGATCATGTCCAGCATCAGGAACTGCCACCCAAATGGAGCTTCTTCAGCCTTGACAGAACTTTTGAAGAGGAAATTAGCATGCAAGGATGTTGTGACTGGCAAAACACCTAGATGTTATGAGAAACCTCAGGAAAACTGTATGTATATTGGTTTGAAGCTACATGAGTAGATGGGGGAAAAGGAATCACCAGCACTCATGGCCTGCAATGGTGACAGCACGGATCCATTGCTTCTGAGATCTTGCGTGCCAGGACTGTGTCTGCTTTTGAATATTCAGAGCAGGAGACACTATCATGGAAGATGCAGCAAGGTTGGGCTATGGCACCAACCTACAGCCACTGCCACACCATTGGAGGTCTGTGGACAGGCTGGGGATGAGGAGATCCAATATCTCATTCCCACTGATTTACTTCTCCATTGCCCCATGGTGCAGTGAGGGATGGCTGACATTCAAGAAGACATGGATGAAATAACAACAACCAAACTGAACCCAGGACCCAGAGAAATTACTTCAGGCTGTCAGACCAGAACAGAGTATGCTGTGGCTCTGGCAGGAGGTCAAGCTCTCTTAGCTAGCAAGGAGTTACAGTACCAGTCATTGTTTGGACTTCCAAGACATGGACTTTGGAAAAGACAAGCTTCTAAGCCTGTAAATAATCCACATCAAACAGCCATAATAAATAGAGCTGTGGTCTTGTAAAGCAAATGCAGTTGAGTCTGGCCAGCACCTGAATGGAAGCCTGTCTCTGGAAGCACGGAAGCAATTTGTGTGAATGAATAAGCTACTTCCCACCTTTTTTTTTCTACCCAAGCTGAAGCAACAGGCTGATATGCTCTGGCAGGCTGAACCTAATGTCAAACCCTCTGCACTTATGGAAAAATTTCCTGGCTCTTGCTCGCAAGAGGCTGGGAGTTACTGAGAAAATTATATTTTGACTTTGGAACCTGGATTGAATGAAGTGGGCTTTGCACTGCCTCTCCAGCTATCACACAGCCTTGCTTTGTTGTGTTAAACAGCTGCTTTGTTGCACTCAGAAGTGGTACTCTGTACAGTCTATAATTTATAAATCAGTTTAAAGAAATGCCAAAGGGTTTTGTAGTCAGCCTGAGGGAGCCGGTGGGATTCTCAGGTGTCTCCTCTTTCAGGCTCTCAGAGAATCACACTAATGACATTCTGGCTGCCAAACGATGAAGTCTGAAACGTGGACTGACAGCTTCATAGCTTCCAGATCCTTTCCTTTAGTTCAAAAGACATATCAACAAGCTTTCAGCATAAGCCATTTTTATTCTGTGTCACTGATTGGACAAGGATCCTGACCACCAAGAACAGGTTTTCCGTTTAAAAGAAGTAAAAAAAAAACAAGCTGTGGGGGGAAAAAAATGACACCCGCTCTTTCCTGTCAAGCCCTGTATTTTAACAATGAGCAGCTCTATTAATTCCCATCCTGCTCTACCCAGAGATGCTAATGCTGATCTTGTTCACCTCTGCAGCTGAGAACTGCCATGATCAATGGGGAAACAGGCTACCTCTCCATGGATGTGAAGGTCCCTGTGGATAAAGGGGTAAGAATGATCCTGCTCAGGTCATACAAAGGGAGGGGAAATGGATGCTAAAGAACCATGAAGGATGTGGTTTTAACTCTCAGCATTTCTGAGTGTGAGGATTTTACTGTTTCACCACATACATTACACGTGCTAAAGACATAAAATAGAACATAGTTAGAAGCACTCTTTTTACCTACTAGCATTCTGCATGAGCAAAGGCACTGGAAATGCCTCACAGCTCCCTGCTTTGTCCAGGCAAAGACAAAATGCATGCTGTTCATTGTTTATAGGGCTGTGAAACAAATCAGAGATCTTCAAGAGTTTAGAGATGGAGAAGACATGTTGAGCTGACAGAAAGAGGCTTGGATGCTTTTTTCAACTCTCTTTCCTTACCCAAAAACACTCAAGAAAACTGTCCCTCACTCTGTCAGAATGTGTTTTCCTTTATCCAAGTCCAGGATTAAATTTCTACGCAAATATTTACAAGCATTTTATGAAAACTTCTAATGAAATGGAGACTTGTGAATGTTCCCTACCAGCTCTAATGTAAGGCTGTACATCTTCCCCTGGAATCAGTGCAAAATTGTCTTGTATATTTAGGTTCACTGGTACTTTTTCATTTGGGTTTATTTAACTTTCCCAAAGAGTTTGGCTTCCATCATTTCCTCTTAGGAAGTATTCCAGAGGCCTGCAAGTTTAACTGCCCAGAAGTCTTCCAAAAAAAGTTTCCATCTTTTTTTATAGAGCTGGCTGGTCTGCTCCCATGCTAAGCCTGTCAGCACCAATTCCAATAGGCCAGTGCTCACAGCCATAGGCTGAAATTATGCCATTTCTCAGTGAAGATACCCCTCCATTTCCTCTGAATGGCTGCATTGCTAGATATTGTAACTAAATTACCCATCTCTGTTTTTGATGTTTGCAACTATCAGGTACTGTCAGCTGGCAGTGGGTTTGCCCTTCCCCAGCATCTACATTTGAAATACACAATATTCAGTCCAAGCACCCGAGCAATTATTTTTGTTGCCTTTGTTTCTTGTATCATTTCTAGTATCTAGGTACCAGAGCTTCACTGAACTATTTGAGTGCTGCTTCCTCCTTTCTCTGTAGAGCACTTCTATTCTCTGCATTGGATATTTCTGAACAGGAAGCCCCAGACCTCCTTTCTGCTGTCCCTTCATTTTTTTTCTCCATCCCACAGTTGTCCTAGAACTACTGCCTACATTTCTATGTTTCTTAGCTATTTTTTCCAGTTGCCTTTTTTTTTTTTTTTTTAACCTGAATTCCCCTCCTCCTTTTCATCTTTATAATCTTTAGAGCTGCTAATAATACGCAGAGAAATGTTGATTTATTTTATCTTACAGATACAGTACAGAATGGCTCCTAATACAGTCTCTTTCTCTGAGTAGGTCATCTTCTCCTGATGCACTGTGTACTGCTTCTTTCTGTTTAGAGTACTGCTGCTCGTTCTCATTCCAGATCTATTTAAGGTCACATTAAATGATTCTTCAGAATAAAATTTCATGAAAAGCTGTTTCAAGTGCTTTATAGAAACCCAGATACAGAGCATATCCTTTATTCTCTTCATCCATTATCTTTGTTATTCTGTTGGAAAAGAACAGGGTTTTCCAACAAGATCTATCTTTGTCAATCTAGATTGCTTATTTCTTTAATTTAACCTCTTTTTTTCTGTCTCTGGGCACCCTCAATAACGTATCTTCTGAGTCATCCAAAGATAGCATTTTAGTTCAATATTTTAAGGGCATCTTTCTGCTTTCCTACTGAGGAAAAAAAAAAAATAACAAAAAATGGCCTTGGTAAGAGATATTATGTGTTTTATTCTGCAACGCTGTGAGCCTTATGAAGTATAATAGGAGACAGAAATTGAGCAAGTTGCAATTTTACCATTATCTGAATACACAGAGTAGAGACCAGAAGTGAAATTGCATTTCCCACTGTTGCTGCACTAGCTGATAAAGCAGAGCAGCAGTAGAAACAAAGAAAGTGCTGACAGAGCCTAGAACCACAGAGAATGAGGCAGTCAGTGGAGTGAAGGACTGAATGAAGGGGATAGGAATTATTCTGTCAGCCACACAATAGCAATTCCCCAGGCTGATCTTGGGAAAGTATCGAGGGCAGAGTGAGACAGAGATGGAAGTATAAGGAATGAAGGTGAAATCAGAGAGATCTGGTGGCAAAAACTGCATTTGTTTTCAGCTTGGGGACAAATGGATGGGCCTGTGGCAAACATTGATGGCGTTAGTCAGGAGAGACTGCCTAGAACAGTCACAATACCCAAATTTGAAATGTACGTGTTCCCAGACCTCGGTTGCTAGAGTTAAAGGAACTTTGGGACAGTGCTCTCAGAAATGGGGCTTGATTTTTGGGTGGTCCTGTGTGAAGCCAGGAGTTGGACTCAGTGATCCTTGTGGGTCCCTTCCAGTTCAGGATTCTGTGATTCTGTGTGCAGAAGAGGGGCAGCAGGTAGGGAGTAAAGGATGATCAGAGCAAACACTGCTGAAGCATCTCAGAGCAGTGGTACCCCTGGGCTGTCATCTGTTGTATCCTTGCCCAAGTCTCCTTCTTTGCTCTGCCTCTTCCCCATCAGATCAGACTATAAACAGGGAGTTTCAGTCTCTCTTGTACTTTCTCCATAACCACCAAAACATCACTGTGCCATGTTGTCTGGGTCATTGTAGCTCTTCTGGAACATCTCAGCTCAGCAAAAGTCTCTATTCTGTTGCAGTACACGATTACCATACATGGAGAGAGAGGGAAGAGAAAGGGCTGAGCTGTTTGCCATCTCCTCACGGTAAAAAAAAAAAAAAAAAAAAAAAACAAAGCAACAAACAAAACAAAAAAACAGCCTTTCTCCATTTCTCATCTGCCCAGTGCTAGCCTGTCCTTTGTGCACTGTACCTCTTCTATGGCTGCATGGCTTAAGCAGGTTAGAGCAGGCATGACTTTCCCTGGGGAACAGTGAGTTTTCTGTATTCACTTGCTGTCTCCCACACACATCCTCTCACCTCATTCTCAGACTGGGACTGGGATTTTAAACATATTAGGGTTCCTATTCTGCCTTAAGGGTGGGATAAAAATTTTCCAAAAACTTTTCTTCTTTGGAAAAGAGTTTCACTTTCCTATAGGAAAAGGCCAGTCTGGCAAACAGCTGAAGTTCTGAAGCAGCTTTCTTGAGTTGAAATGTCAGTCAGAAACAAATATTTTCATATAATCAAAATGGCTTGGATTTGAATCAGCACTTTTCTTTAATTTGAAAATGTAAATTGTTTCTTTTACGGGTGTTTTTTAACAAAATTGGAATATGTTAATATTATGTCCCAGTTTGGCATGAAAGCAAATGTCAGGAATCTCATCATTTCCCACAGGGCTGAGGAGAGCTGGCCCTAGCTGCCAACCTAAGCAGTGAGTAGGGTTGCCAACTTGCCTCTGTTCCCACCCCACCCCTCTTTCTTACCACTTCACTGAATCCCAACTCCTGCTGGGCACTGTGTTGATGTGCAAAGCCATTAGAGTTGTTTTATGCAGTAAAAGAACAGCAGGATTCCACTGTATAAGCTTGGAGGATGTGAGAAGGAAGGCAGCTTTCCTCCATCCCAAGCAGGAGCCCTAGAGCAAAGGAAGATTTCACTGAAGACCTAGATGGAAAGACAGGGTGGCTGCCTGGATCTTGAAAGTCACAAGTTGTTAAATATACTGAATACTACACATTCATCCTTGCCTCCAGAAGTCCTCTACTGGGGATGATCAACTTATTTTCCTTAACCCCAAAGATGTTACTCTCAGGTCTCCATTGCCACTGTGACCTTCATCTGTCCATGATCTCTCACTTTCTTATTCATTCTCATTCCAGAAACGAGTTCTCTTCCTCACAAATGACTATTTCTTCACGGACATCAGTGGCACACCCTTCAGGTGAGCATGGGCTCGTACATCAGCTATGCAATACATCAGAAGTCTGCCATCAGGGATGGCAAACTGGTCATAAAGCAGGCTGTGACTCATGACTAGAGCAGCATGAATAATTGACTTACTTGTTCTTATCGCTATCAAGAAAGTTATTTATCTGAAGTTCAGAGCCCAAAAGCTACACTTTAGGTGAAGCACATTGTTTCAGTTCAGTGAAATGGAATATATTCAACTTTCAGTTCCACTGAATATTCTTGTGTGCCAGTATTGGTTCTAATACAAAATTATTATTGTAAACTGAAAATGATAAAAATTCACGTAAGAAATCAAACTGAACGTTTTCTTTTTTTTTTTCCTTTTCCATGGCTGAAGTGGTTTAAAATTGGAACAGAATTTGTATGTGTTATTGTTGATTTGAACCTACAACTTTGGCTAAAAATGTTGTCACCAAAAATGTCTCATAGCTCTACAAGCAGGTTCCTTAGCCTCTTGTGCCACAATCAGATCTCACTTAATCCTCTTTTGATGATGTTCTTTTCTTTAATTGCTGTGAAGGGAGTTAATGTCTTTAAGGGTTGCAACTGCAGGGAATGCATTGTCATGTCTCAGGATTACACCTCTTCTTGCTGACCAGCCCACTGTTCTCCCTGCAGCCTGGGGGTTGTGCTATCCAGGGGACACGGGGAGTACATTCTGCTGGGAAACACTTCAGTGGAAGAAGGTAGGTTAATCTGGAACGGCCCCACCGTCCCAACAGACAACGTTGCTACCCTGAAATGTACTACTTCGCTTCTCCTTCTCAGCCTCTATCTGTCTGTCTGCTACCTAATTGAATTCTGAGTGTATTATTTGGTTTCAGGTTTGCATGACCTGCTCCAGCCAGATGTGTCTTTAGCAAACGAATGGTAAGTGGAGGAAATCCTGTCAAAGACCGAGAACTCTGTCATGAGATTTTGACAAAATTCCCAACAATTTTGCTTGAGTTCACCACCCTCAGTGGCCTAGAAAAAAAGCAACACTGTTCAGGGACAACAGCTTTGGAAAGAACTGAGAGTCTCAGGGCAATGTAGTGGTACCTTCAAAACTCTATTCCACCTCTTTCTTTGGGGGATTCCACCAAGGCCTTGTACACCACCCAAGAACCATCTCCTATGATTTATTCTCAGTATTCTGCACTCCAACTCATTTTGTTCCTCCTCGTGATGCTCAGAACTGTGCTGCAAAACTCACAGTATGTCAGACCTGTCAGTGAATTTTGTAGCAAACTTAGAAACTGAAACGTTTTTTAAAATCGTTGCTTATTTTCGGTTGACATTCCTCTGAACTAAGTCTAGACCTAATTCCTAGAGAACACAAAGGTGATTTATGACTGCTGTTTCAATAGCATGCATAATTTAGAGTTTTGCTTGGTTTGGATAGAAGACAGGGTAAAACATGGCACTTTCCATTTATTGCTGTGAGCTTTGGGATTTTCATGAACCCAACATTCAGTTACACTCAGGCACGTGAACCCAGCCTGCATCAAAGCCAAAATAACTATATTCAAGAAGCCCCACAGTCCTTCACACCTCTCATTATGCTGTCAAGTTTCATAGGCAGAGTATTTGAGATGCATGCAGTGACTTCTTCTACTCCTAACTTGGGGTGTCAGCTTACCACATTTTACATATTCATTTTTCCTAGACTTTCCTCATAAATCATTCCTTTCAGCTCCTTAATGAGATGCAATTCTCTCATAGAATCCCTTCCTTTCCCTTGTCCCGACAATGAAGCAGTCAGAATTGGAAGCAGGATTAGAAGGCTGGTTTCTTTTATTATACAGACACCCACACTTGTAAAACATTCTCTCATTTCTCCCTTAAATGCATCCTACAGCAGTGTCCCATTGGAAAGTTTTTGTTGACACTGTATCATACTGCAGGCTCATTCCTCATCTCA
Source organism: Tympanuchus pallidicinctus (assembly GCF_026119805.1). Lineage (NCBI taxonomy): Eukaryota > Metazoa > Chordata > Aves > Galliformes > Phasianidae > Tympanuchus > Tympanuchus pallidicinctus. The sequence goes on from NW_026294802.1 coordinate 3,583,935, forward strand.
CAGTTGCATCTCTGTCTCATTTTTTTCTGTTCCCAACCCAGTGTTACTCACACTGCATGTGGCCCCCTGCTTTTCAGGTCTCTCCATCACATTGTTTTTGTGTATAATACAAAGGTACACATATTACACAGTGTACAGTATTGATAAATCTGCTGTAATTATTTGGGACTGTTAATATGTTGCACTGTGAGCTTGTGCTCATAGCCCTACTATATTCATGGGACATTCAAACACAGCCATCAGTTGATGCTTGGTTTTACTGGTAGGGCTTCACTTAAAGCCACACTGATGGAGTGTGAGTGGTCATGGTGCGCAACAACAGCAAACTCTTTGCACCCTAAGCTTTCTTGCTGAATTCCTGTTTGCAGTTATTATTCTCAAGAAGCATTTATTTGATGATGATTTCTTTTTGCCTTTTTGGGCTTCTCCTTCCCTACCCACCAGGATTTACTGCATCACAGACATCGATCCAGACCATCGGAAGCTCAGCCAGCTGGAGGCTGTAATCCGGTTCCTCACAGGAGAGGAACCTGACCTGGAATGTAAGTTCTCATCATCCCAAAGGCCCTCCTGAGTTTTCCTCTACCTGTCACAAAGGAATGAGAACTGTGAAGCTGATTGGTATCAGGCTGAGTTCCCAGGGCTCCTGTTCATGCTGGCAGGGCTAAACCTAAGCCTAGCTTAATTCACAAGTGGAAATGAGCTGAAGATCCACTTCCTTGTCTTCAGCAGAGATATTTTTTTTGCCATTTCGAAGCTGTCACATAACTTGGCTTCTCTGAGATCTTTACATACGTAACATAGAGAGGCTTGAGCAGCATGCGGTGGGGGCTGAACACCTCGTTTCAGATGGGCCAGCCAGCAGGACAAGAAGGATGATGGCAGGAGGATCCAGAAAGCTGCTGTGGCTATTCTGCTCCCCAGAGCTTCAGCTAGCATCCTCTGAGGGTTGCACCGCGCCATGGAGACTGATGAACACTTTCAGAGAAATGTTACTAATTGTGTTTTCCAAACACAATTTGTAATTGATTTAAGGGAAAAAAAAATGTTGCAGAATGATTACCTTCCTTGGTGCTCATCCCTTGTAACAGGTCTGATTCTCCATGTGAAGTGCAGCTGATGTAGCACCACTACAGAGTGAGATCTCTGTTGGTAGACAGAAGTGGGCAACTGTGCATAGGATCTCCCTACAGTACTTTAGCTTTAGGATGTCCTTCAGTTCACCCCGCTCTCCATGGCTTCAGCCTTCTTAGTCATGCAAAGTGCTGAATCAATATTCTGTATGTAATGATTCTAAAAGGATTCAAAGAAACCTTTGATACAAGGATTTCAAGGATTTGAATCTCTTAAAACTAGACGTAAATGTAATCTGTAATCTGATAATTGCTCCTCTCTTACACTGTATGAACAGACCCCTCCTGACTGTTTTGGAGAAGGCTGGAAAGAGATATAGTAGCTGAAGAGGCCAGGAAGAAGGAGGAAAGTTTTGGGAGAACTGACTGGGAGAAGCATGCAGATTGGAAGTGCTGTAAGAGAGAAAGAAATATGACTAGGACACAACCTAGGCATGTAGGGCCTGAGGAAGAAAAGATCAGCTGGTGACCTCTGATTTTGAGTTCTGAATGACAGGGAGATGGAGAAATGTATCATGCAAACTGTGATAAAGAAAGATTAGGGGATACCTGGAAGCTCAAGCCAGAATGTGAAGCCAGAAACACTGAAACAGAGGGGATGGCTCTGCCTAGAACAGCACTGGAAGGGCCACATCTGCGATACGATAGCCATCATGTCCTCATGCTGTGAGACAAATGGAAATAGGGCAGCATAGAAATTAAGTAGGTCAAATGAATGGGATTTTAGACTATACCATTTAGCACATAATGATATCTCAAACTTTTCTAAACGTCTCTAAGACCCCATGCAGACTGGCCTGAACTGGTTGTCTAGACTGGTCAGGTGTCTGGGGGAAACCAGGACAGGAGAGCATTTTGTGAGACTCACAGTAAGGACAGGTGGTTAACTAAAGGCCATCAAGAAGTCACTAGGGGCTCTGAAGAAATCTTCTTGAGTGGAATGGGGTTGATGGCATCCTCACAACAGGACACTCAGAAGAAAGGTTAAGGCAGGGATCTGAGGCAAAGCCTGGTGAATAACTTCATTTGGTAGCCTCTCATTTGCTTACACTTTCAAACCTAAACCCTTCCATTGAGTTTGCAGGGGAAACAGTGTTATAATCTGAGCTGTAACACCTCGTCCTGTCCTCTTCCATCTAGGATTGTAGGTCATATTTTTAGTCCTAGAAATGGAGGCCTCATTTGTGCCTGTTGCTCCACTGCGCAGGGTCAGGCAGACGGTCCACAACAAGAAACTCTGAGACATCTATGGGGACACATCTTTCTCTTCTGACTCTTGTTCACCTTCCTCTGTAGGCGATGAGGAGTTGGTCCAGGAAGTGCTGTTTGATGCAGTGGTCACTGCACCCATGGAAGCCTACTGGACAACACTAGCCCTCAATATGTCCACGTAAGTGACTGAGAAATAAATACGTGTAACACACTGTTGAAGCTGTGTTTCCAGATGGCATGGAAAACAGTCACAGATCTCTGCAAAGCATATAAGAAACTTTAGAAATAGCTCAAAAAGCTGTTAGAAGTAGCTCAGTAGATTTAGAAATAGCTCAAAAGTGTCTCTGAGGAGAAAACTCCAGCTGGTTGGGCTCTCTAAAGGAAGCCTGTAGTTTGGTGAGGGATTGTTTTGGTAACAGAATATTAATGCCAAATGTCTGACTATTACTGGAAGACAACAGTGATCCAGATGTGTCACTGCAGGGGGTGTTCAGCATCAGTTCTTCGCTATGTTTAACTTGGATGCACAGCATTTATCTCTGTAGTTGACAGTTTGGGATCTCGGGGCACTTGAGACTGCTTCAATTTAAAATTAGTATTGGAGTTATTTCCCTACGCACCAGTTATCCCTTTGAATGACAGCAACATGGTTTGGATTGACTTCCACATGACTGTAGCAAAAGCTACATCTCAGCTGGCATGGAATTTGTTTCCCTACTAGCAGTGGAGAAGAGAGTTTGGTCTTGTTTCTGTTGTTGATACCTGATGAGAACTGAGACTCAGGAAGGAAGAAGACAGGCTGGCTTCAGCAAACATTCCTCTTTATTATTCCCAGTGAGGCATTTGATGCTATTAGTATCTGGTATCATGTCACACATCTACTTTCAGCAAACAACATGCTATTCATAGAGGTGTGTGGCCACAGAACTCCTGTTCCTGTTTCAGTTACCACTATCCCTACTGCTGAGGGAGATTGAGCCAGGGCAGTTGTGCTAAATCACCCAAATACCAGCACCGTCCTTCAGCAGCTACACCAGAAAATCTCTCTCATCTGTTCCATACCACACTATGGCAGACTCCTCACTGTGCAGCTCTCCCACCAGTGCCCTTCGTAACTCCAGAAAACCTCATACAAATCAATCTACAGTCAGTCTGCTACCCTACCTGTCCTGTGCATGCCTGAGACAGCCATTTTCTCCCTGCAGTCTGTCTTCCTTGATTCAACCTACACGTGGGCAGCCTGGAGCAGAGCTAGCAGGAGAGCAGCTTCTTTTCTACTTCCAAAGAACCAAATGAGCAGGCTTCCAATGTGTCAATCCAGGCACAAGTCTAAGCCTGCCAATTGTTAGCTAGTAAAAACTTGCTGTCATTAATGTGTTTTTATTCCACAGGGATTCTGAGGCAGGTATTGAGATGGCATTTCTGGGCACTCGGGCTGGACTCATGAGAAGTGCCCTGTATGTGGGCTCTGAGAAGCTTTCTAACAGGTAAGTCCCTAAGCTGCACTAAGGGATTTCTCGGTGTCTCTGAAGGTGTCTCTGAAACCACTTCCAGACTTAGAAATGTACTTGAGGACACAGAAAGAAAAGGAGCAAGACCTTGGTGGCATGGGAACTGATTTACAGAATCAGGGTACAGGTCCTTTATGTTGCTCTTGTCCTTTTGATTTTTTTCCTGAAGTGCTGTCCCAAAATGCATTAATTTCATTGTAAAATAAGAAACTTCTATTATTCCCTGACTTCAGTCAGCTAACAGAGAAAATGTCCATCATTATTATATATCCCCAGGAGCATTCTGTAATGTAAAGGCTCTGCACTCCAGTGCCCTATGACATCCCAGCTTGGCTAGGTTTGATCTTTCTGTCTCAGTTCTTCTCTGTTTTATTCTGTTCTGATCTCACATGGCCCACATCACATTACTACCCCAGTATCTTCCAGTGATGCATTAAGTGATGTGACTGACATCTGTCATATATGATTCATTCTCTCGTCCCCTCCCTTAAGGCAAAAGTGCATGTTCAGTGGGGGTTTTCGACATGGAAAGGGCATAGATTTTCATTGTTGGTTAGTTTCGAACATGCAGACTGATAACATGCTGCTGTATGAAAGGACAGGTTGCAGAGGCAGATGGAACAACAGGATGGTGGTGGTGGTCCTTAGCTTCTTGGCAGGTGTTTCACTATCTCCCACTTTCTCAGATATGAATCATATGTCAAAAGCAGAAAGCTGCACTGTGCCTGAAGTGCACACCCCGACAGCCACTCTCGCCTTGTTTCTGAGACAGTCTTTGAATAACTTGGAGTACTCAGGCTTTGGTGTCAAGGAAGAAAGAGTGCTATAGAAAGCTAATAGCATAACTCAGTACCCCACGCTGCTCATCAGGAGCGTTGCTCAATGCTTGAACAGTTGTAGTCACTACATTTCAGTGACAGATCCCCAACACGTCACAGGAGAGGCACTTTTGGGATCTCTTGAAAGGAAGGAATTGTATAAACGAGTAACCGTTGTTATGACAAAACGTTCATCGAAAGGAGAGCCTGAAAACAAAGAGGATTTGTCAGCCAGGAAAGAGAGCTCTCCAGGGAAGGCAATGACCCGATTTTTTTCCAGGGCTCTCCTGAGCTGCCTGGCAGGCCATGCCCCAGCACCCATACTCTTGTCTTCAGAAGCACCTGCTTCCTCAGGTTCGTTAGTCCGGGCATCGCTAGGAGCTCAATATCTAGCATCTCGTTTGGCCCCCCGGCCCTGCCCGGCGCTCTCGCACGGCTGCATCCAGGGGAGAGGTGGAGGAAGAGGAGGACGTATTCCCAGCGCTCAGGGCCGTTGCCAAGGCCAGAAGCCGAGGCAATTCCCTCGCTGTCCAGCCGCAGGGCCGCGACCTCCCCTTGCCCGTCCTCGGGGCTGGCGTGGGGGCGATGGCGGAGCCGCGGGCCTCGGCCTGGGCAACAGCGGCACCTGGCGGGCGGCTGGCAGCGGCGCGGCGGCCGCGCTGGCCCAAGAGCGTCGGGGAGCCTGGCGGGGGGGCTGCCGGGCCCCGGGACTTGCAGAACGCTGCTCCCCGAGCGGAGCTGCCCTGTGCAAAAGGCGACTCTCCGTTTTCTTCCGGCAGGAAATTCCTGACTCGGAAGGACAAAGAGAGTATCTTCACCATGGACCACTTCCCTCTGTGGTACCGCCGGGCAGCCGAGCATCCCCCCGGGAGCTTCATCTACAGCATCGTTTCAGAAGATGACTCAGGTAACCTCAGCCTGAATGCAAGAAAAATGAAGAGAAAGCTTTGGGCTCCTTCCGATCCCTTTATTGCCTCTGTCGCACAGTGAGAATTGCAGAGGTCAGGCCTCATGATGTTTTGCACACCCTGAGTGCTGGCAGAGGTCAGAACCATCAGGACAGTGGCCAGGACTGACAAGGAATATCAGCAAACACTCAAGAATTGACTTCACAGGGTGTCTTTTTTTTTTTTTTTTTTTTTTCCATCACTGCTTTCCATGAAGGGATGGGTTTGTTGGGGAAGAAAGTGCAGGAAAAGGGAGGAGTGCTTTTCCATTGTTTCCTCTTCAGTGAGAGTGTGCCATTGGTGCCCGATGTCCCCTCCATCACATCACTCGACTATATCACCTCATACTCAGCAAAAGAGTTCAAACACCAGAGAAAAGCAAGGAGTGGCTTTTTGGTGTCTCTTGCTTAGAGTGTTGATTCCTATGAGCTTGCAGAGCCAGCCAGGACTTCCTCAAAGGCTGGAAGAGAGCAGAAGAGCCTGGAAATTAAGAAATCAAAACAAAACCCTCTTATGAGACTCCTACACAGAAGGTGGAAATCCCCTCTGCTCCCCAGCCCCTAGCACTCAGTCTCTGTCACAGAGCTCAGCACTTTAACTGTCAAAGCTTTTTGTGGCACAGTGGTGGGAGGCTGGTAGGTGGAAAAGCAAGTAGCAAAATGGAGAAAAAAACACAGGGAGGCAAGAGATGAACCAAGATGTAAAGAGAGAGAGAGGTGGAAGGTGGAAATACTTGAAAACTTCCACCAAAGCCTCTTTCTCTGCATAGCACCTTTACATCTCACTTAAGTGGCAAGAGAAAGAAACAGGCATGGCAGGAGAAACCTTGCACACAACAGCGTTTGTTCTTTGAAATAGATATTGGGCTAGAAAAACAGGCAGGAACACCCTATAGGGCCCTCTGGGATAGCCACAACTCAGGTACGTTATAAGAAGTAATGCCTGCCCCTGAATACTTCATGCTCTAAATTACAGAGGTGATTATTAGTCATTTTAGAGGTGAACAGTTCAACCCAGTGAAACTGTGATCTATGGGATCATTCAAGATGACTGTGAAGAGTCCAGAAAATAATACCCAGTTCCCCTGAGTTACTGTGCTTACTGTTACAGTATGTGAGTTATTGTGCTTACTGTTATAGCAGATTCTGAGCATTTCATTTGACATCCTTAGAAGCAAACCTTTTGGCCAGAACAGGCCACCCAGTTTCTCAGGAAGTTCTTGGTGATTACATTCTTAAATACCCTTTCCATGCTTTCTGCAATTTTGTGTATGCCCACCATGTGACAAGGAGTTTTCACAGCAGATGCTCTTCTGATCATGTAAGAGGCAAGAGCCTGATGACTCCTGTGTTGGGGAGGAGTCCAGTGGGGAATGGCTGCAAGTCATGAGAGTAGTTTATCCAGTGTACCTCCTTCCAGAGTCCAGAGGTCCCAGAGACATGACAGCGGGGAAAGCTCTGCAGGCCACGTAGGACTGTTCTTGCAACCCAGATCTCTCATGTGTTGGGGTTCTTTGCTTATTGCTGTGTTTTGCTTATTCGTTCCATTCCAGGGGTGAGCCTGAAATGTGGGGTTCACCACAAAGGCACGATCAGGAGCAAGGCATGTCAGCATGAGTTGGCTAGGTCATTGTTTCACAGAGGCTTTACCAGTTCTTCTAGTTCTTCTGACATCCTTTAGTAAGTTAATCTGACTTCATTAAAAAAAAAAAAAAAAAAGAGTGAGAGACTCCAGGCTAAACTGCAGTAGCCACTGAATCAGGATATGCTGGGTACCAACAAGAACGATGACAGCAGAAATGGAAAACAGCAACAAATGCTTGAGCTCTTGGGAAGGAAAAGATCCCTGACCCATCCATCTGAGCGGGAGTTTTCCATCCAGCATGCGAGGAAGGAGTCAGTCACACATTAAATCGATCATGCTGACCTTCAAACTGTCCCCTGGCAGTTTCAAAATAGGTGCCCCAGCTGAAGCTAACCTAATCACTTAAAAATACAAAATTGAATCTGTCACATGGGCAATTGCAGGCTGAAACAACTGCACTAACAAAGACAGAGGACGTGGGGCTCAGTTGCTTAAGTCTATCCAGCCATGCTATTTTAATTGCCCTATGGGATACAAGAGATCTGCATGGGGCTGGCAGATGGGACACGGGACCTGCAGGGACACTTGAAAGAGCAACTAAAACATAAACAGGATACCCTTGGGCACAACAAAGTTTAAACAGCCAAATATATCCCATAAGACTTTGTTTCTAAAATGGACTGCGCTCTGGAAGTACACTGAGCACTGTGTTTGTCTCTCCAGTTTGTAATGCTAGTCTGTCTTGGGTAGCAGAGCTAAACATAAGCATGGCCTTTGCTGTGCAGGGCCAATGTCAGAATTCCTTGTCCTGCTTCTACTCTGCCTGCAAAGCTTAGCTGGGATGTGAAGCAAAGCAGCTTTCTGGCCTAAGAGCTCTGCCTGTTCTGATTGGAAGAGGCTGATCCTTTACATTTCATGCTGAAGATACCACTTCTATCATGAGATAAACGAGTCTCCTTATTTATTAGCCCTTTAGGTCTCTTAGCGTGGTTTGGAAAATGCATTCCTCCAAAGCTCGGGATCCTTCAGTGCTGAGGCATCTGTATGCACTGATCTGGATGCAAATCCTGCTGCATTTTCCTAATCTCCGGTGGTGAATTTAACCAAGTCTGCTGTTTTTGTGTGTTGACAGAGGGCAGCGGCCTACCAAAAGTGGTGACAGTTAGCACGGCAGTGGCTGTATCTGTCGATGGGAAGATGGGCATTGCTGCAGGTAGGAAATTTCTGACTTTTCTTCCTTTCTTGAATGAAATGGTAGCATCTTGTATTGAGAGCAGGAATTGAGAGCTGTTTTCTTGTCATTCGGCGGAAGTGACGGGAGCCACAAATGATTGTCATGTTGAAAACTAGGCTAAACAAAAAGGTACAAATGGCTGACGTGTCTTTGGAAGGGAAGCTGGCTGTCTGAATGGAAACTTCCTATCTTCAGCGCCAGTGACTTTGTGGACTGAGACTGGCTATTTCCTTGGAGCATGAGCAGGTTGAAAAATCTGTGCAAGTTTTGAACTGTTTCGAAAGAACAGCACATTCCTACATCTTTATTGTTATCTCAGCTGAAAAATAACTTCTGTTGGTGGAATGGGCTTGCTGCTGGATTTCCAACTCATGTATTAGATTTCTAAACCTCTCTTTCTATCTGAGTTTTGATCCCCATTTGACAGACTTTCACCAGATTCTGCATCTACTTTTGGAATACTTGTAAAGCACAGTATTTCCCTCAAAATCCAAAAGCTTTTGAACCTGAACCTTTACCATTTTCAGTAGTAATTGCTTCTGAGAGAAGGCTATATTTAATACCTTCAAATCACTGTCAGCCATTTATTTTACGTAGACTAGGTAAACCCAGGTGCAATAGGTGATCTTCAGTCTACTATTAAGTTAAACTGTGGCGTTTTAACTTCATCTGATGAACTTCTCCTTGATTTCCAGGCTCTCAGTAAGTTCCAGCTGAGAGTAGAACTCTCTAAGTATCACATGTGGTTTGTGAGAGTACTTATAATCTTAGGGACTGATGATACAAAATAGTGCTTTTCAATTCTATTCTACCACTTCAAATCCAAACAACGGAATTTATTAGGAAGTGAAGCCTGTCCAGAGATTCTTGTGAAATAGAGGTGTTTTCAGTACAGTCCATTTTAATTAAGTGTTTGAGTCGTAGAAAATACTCCCCAAACTGATACTAGCTGTCACTTTACAAGTACACTGGCAGAGAATGAAATGGCATTGAGATTATGCTAAGTGTGCAGCTCTGAGACATTTTTCTGGCAACGAATTTGAGAGGAGAAAAAAAATGCTCTTTAAAAAAGATTATTCTTCATGATTCTTTTCGTTTCTTTTTGTTTCTTTTCCTGACCTGTGAGCTAGAACAGAGGCACACAGACAGTTGATTTGGCACTCAACATAAATACTAGGAAGGAAACTTCTAGGTAGAAGAGCTAAAGCAAGAACAAGTGGCTGTAGGAGCTGCCCCTGACAGAGCCAATTCTCTTCTGTCAGCAGCACTTCCCACAACCCTGTGGAGATTTCCACCCCCTCAGTTATCCTGGATGCTGAATCGACTGTCTCTGTGGACATGGTGTGAAGGGGCAGAATCCTCTGCTGTGGGAACAGAGGGTGGAGAAAGCAGCAGAGGACAGGGGAAAAAAAACTGTCAAAACAATAATCGCAAGGTAAAATTTCCGACCTTTGTGGAAATGATACAGAACAAATGATTTTCCTCATTCATAATCAGAGAAACACAGAAGTGAATTCTCAATTGATTTTGTACTGTAGAGATACTATTGGTCCTTGTCACAAGTAGGCATATTCAGTGACACGACCACAGTCATCTGCTGCTTACTTTCACATGTAGTATATTCAGCAGCACTGAAGGAAACATTTTCTCCCAAAGGGTCTAAAATCCTTCGGGCTCCAGCTGTAGCCTTTACTGACTTCAGTGGAAGTGCAAGGGTTTCCTGAGGTACATCCCGTCTGCTATACTGGGCAGAGGTTTACAGTTTACAACTTGTTGTGGGGCTTCAGGGAGAGAAGTGGCACTATATATTACCTTTTGTTTTGTTTCCAGTAGTGAATAGGTTAATCATCTGAATCTTTCATAATTCCACTAGTCATTAAAAAAAAAAAAAAAAAAAGAAAGAAAGAAATGAAAAGATTTACCCATTACAATACTATTTGATCTTGAGGATAGCAGATTTGAGAGTAAGTGTATAAGTCTCCCTTTGCTCCCTACACACTAGTGCTGAGTGGCTAGGACCTGGTTCTGGGGAACTTCACCCCTCAGTGGAGGCTGCAGCAGAGATGATGCTGCAATATGGTCCTGCCCCCACACTGGGTACAGGAGAGAGGTGAGGGAAGGAGGGTGAGCGAGGCACAACAAGAGACAATCAGAGCAGAATGGGATGCAGATTGTTATTATTATTGTTATTCAGATGGCATCAGCCCTTGGTGAGCATGGTAATTGTGCTCATGTAGAGTCAGGAAACTACCAGAAATCAGTCTGGTACCCAGCACTTGTTCCCAGAGAGCCAAATATCTGCATAGTCTTGTACTTTCTGGATAAACCCTGTCACAGTTCTGTAAAGGGGGGACAACAGAAGGCTTTTTAAGTGCCCCTATAAAAGTGCAATTTGTATGAACTGGCCTGTCATTCTGCCACTGATTGTTACTGTCATTTCCTTGACTTGATGGTGCTTGGGGGGATTTGTAAGCACTTTGAAATGTTCACTATGCGTGCAGTGAAAAATTAAGCTCTAGGATTTACAGCTGTGCCTTTGGGGAGGGGGTACCCCCTGTGCCCCTGCAAGGAGGACGCCGGTGACAGGGCCCCTTTTGTTCTGGCAGCTGAATGGCAGGCCCCAGCCAAGGCAGAGAAAGGCAAACTCCTAAAATCAAATGTCCAGGAAGATGACATCGGCCTGGGCTCTGTCAGAGAGCGAGGGAGCTGTCAGCTAGGATTAGGGAGCAGCTGGGCTGGAGGGCTGAGAATAGAAATGGAGGGGGAGCATGGGGCCTCCGTCCCCCTGTTTCTGCATGGCTTGGTTCAGCCAAGCCCATGAACCTGGGGCATGTGGGACATCATGCGGACATTTTGAGGGCTGGAGGTACCCGCAGGTCTTTCAGATAACACAGTGGAGCCACTTATGTGCGTTGGATTGCACTAGTCTCAGAGTCAGTGGGAAGCCATGCCGGCGAATCTACAGCTATACCTGTTCCTTTGAGTTCATACTATCTACCCGCTATATTGTGCTCTGGCAGTTCAAAGCACTATGCAAACATTAACTAATGCCTGGATGATTAATTATAGTTAATTAGCAGGCGGCTGTTCTCCTGGGATGTCAGTCAGTACCTTTCACAAGCTCTAACTTAGTTGGAAATGAAAAATAAGGAATCGTGATGGCACTCTCCTCAAGCCAAGTCCTGCCCCAGATAGCACTGTCATCTGCTCCCTCCACTGAGTCAGTAGCCTGAGGCTTTATGGTCCTCCAGGGGGGTGGGGAGGGGTGTGCTGCAGAAATCACATGTAGTTGCTGACAGCAGCTTTTAGTGATTTAAAGCCCCAGTGAAACTGCTGGAATCTGCGCAGAAGTTTAACTGTCACTTTGGTCTGGGTATGATGTCTCTTTTTATTGCCTTTTGTCTGAGTTATGTGGTGGTCAGCTGGCTGCCAGTCAGAGCAGGGACAGGTAAGGTCTTCGTTCTGGTGGACTGGTTCCATGCCATTGCTGTCATGTCTTGGGGATGGGAGATGACTGATACCAGCAAAACTCCATTGTCCCCAGTAAAACAAATAGAGTATCCAGTCAAGCAGCTGGGAGATCCAGATTTGTTGTATGCAATACCTCTCACCTCTGTTTATATTCAAAGGTAACGTTCCTTCTTATTTACAATGACTATGGCACATTGAAATTGTTACCCAGTGATGATAACAGTATGCACAGATGTGTTTGGAAAGAGTCCTAGGCAAGGCCAAAGAAGATTGAAAGAAGTATCATTCCTATTGTACAGAGGGAGTTTGGGGACACCAAGTTATTAAGGCCAATATTTTCAGAAGAGCTCTGCACTCACAGCAGGAGCAGATTTCAAAAAAGCTTAGATTTTTTTCAAAAGTATTTGAAATCAGCCAGTCTGAGAAATGGATAATGGAAAGTAATTTTGCCATTATACCACTGGTTAAAATCCAACCTCTATCAGTATGATGGAAGCTCTTCATTTGAAAAGCATTTACTGGCCAGCTTGACGTCTCTCCATCCTCTTCCTTGGTCCAATTTTGGCTTCCTGCTGGCTGTTACCAGCAAGCAGAGGGAAGAGATGCAGGTGCCTTTTTCAGCAGTTCTGTTGCTGTGGCATCTTTTCAAACTAATCTACACGTAATTCTGTATTCCTACTGTTTTGCTGTTTGGGTGGATAAAACCTCCTCTCTGTTCCTCTCCAGAAAGTTGAGAGAGTTGCACCTGCGGAAGCAGCTAGGATGCATGGAAATTAGCTATAATGACATGAGCACCTTTTGCACTGAAATAGACACATCCAAGCAAGAGGATTAAAGCGATTTTACTAGATTGACTTGGAAACCAGCATGATATTACCAATAAAAAGTCTGAGAGCAGCTGATCTCCTGAACGTGTGCTGCCGCATTCAGAAGGAATGCTGTCCTTCTTTTAATGTTGCACGTTGTGCCAACATGGTTCCAGTGGGGGGATGTCAGAGAGCTTCTGAGGCATTGCATGGGAGTCTTTATGGAAAGGCATGATCTTCTTTGCATTCAGACCTAGCGTGGGCAGAAAGAAGGGACACCCAACTCATTTTCATCCCACTACCTGCTACTGCTAGTTTCTGTCTAATGCCATTCCTTCCTGGCATTCCCTGAAGCCTAAGCAGTTTCTGAGGCAGCCCTCTGATCTGACAAAATAAGAGACATCTGAAGGGGCAGCGCTTGGAGCTCAGGCATAGGAAGCATCAGGGGCAGTCAGTAAGGCAGAAGCGCTTGTGGTTTTAGTACTACCAGCAGCCGTGCCTTCTCCACCTCTCAGGAGATCCATCTGGAGGCTCTTATCTGTGAGTGCTCATTTGATTGGACTAAGAGTTGAGCCAGTCTTCTGCAGGCCAGGTTATTGGCATCACGCAGTGCCAGTGGCGTGCCAAGAGCAGTATCTCTCCATTCTCCATTATGTATAGATGTCTCCACAAACAGACAGTAGCTACTGACAGTGGGGACAAATGCATTCATTTTATCTTCGAGAGAATGCAAAAAATAAGTGTGTGAGACATCTCCCATAGCATTCCACCCACTCTGGCTGGACATGAGCAGTTTTCTTTTAATCCATGGTGTATGTGCTGTCTGCAACAATGGTAAGAAATTCAGCATAGGGACTGTCCCTATGTGTGGGGACATTGCTTGTTGCACAGGGAGTGAGCCCTCTGGGTCCTACAGCTGCCCATCCCCAGTTTTGGAGCCTGTTCCAGGCTGCACCTCCAGCCCAGGAGCTCATTCTCGCCTGCGTGTGGCAGAAATCTTCTCGCCTGAGGTTATCCATCTCTCTCGCCTCTGTAGCTCCTCTGATTGCTATGGCTGTCACGCTTGAAGGGAAGAGAGCCCTTGACACTGACTCAGGAGAGGCTTGCATATAGCTGGATTTTTTAGATTGACACTCAACGCCTTTGCCGTGTTCCCTTTGCTTGCAAATTATTTGATATCGTTTTAATTCTGAGCCGAATTAGAGCAGTGCAAGGGTTGCCATAGCAACCATTTCCTTGTGCCTTTTGGTCTGACTCATTGCAGACAATTACTCTCGCGCTCCAGGATTCACAGATGTGATAGGAGAAGAATCATGTGCTGGGTTTTCAACTTTTTTTTCTTTTTTTCTTTTTTTTTTTTTTTTTGCTTTTAATTTCTTTCCTATCCTCTCTTGCATTAACTCCTACCCAGCCACAATCATCAGGGATCTGTGTCTGCTTGAGGCCATGTAGACCTGTGAGAGCATCTTGCATGTAGAATACATAGATGCACAGTGTGTGAGGGAATTTGTGCTGTTTGTGTGGTTTCGCAAACACTTACACTTTCTCTGCAGTGTGTTGTGTGGTTGTGATACCTGTCTGCACACATAGCAGTATATTCATGCACATACTGGCACATATTCCTACATGAGGTGTGGCCACACACTTGTGTTTTCTGTGTACACACAGGTACATGCATGAGTAATCTGTGTGGATGTAGTTTGTAGTGGGTGTGGGTGAGTGGCAGCAGTTGGTTGATATGCACTGACTTTTCAGCAGGACAGAAGATCTGTGAAGGTCACAGATGAGCCAGGGCCTCCGATTCACAGCAGTGTGAGGATCCTCAGGCTGCCAAGGAAAGAGCATTAATGTTTCTCACCAAGCTGAGTGCAAGGCCAGCACATTGCCTCACTTGTGCTTGTCCCTCCACAGCAACTCCTATCTATGCATGTGAATACATGGAGTAAAGTGGTGTTGTCCTTGCAAGGACTATGGCTTTGGCACAGCTACAGATGGTGTCATGAGCTGTATTATGGCCTGTACTTCAGCAGAGGAGCGAAGTCAACTGAGAAGATCCTAAAAGGGTCACAGAAGCAGTCTGTGAATGTGGGGATGAGGATGGTAAATACAGCAGGTTATAGCGAATACTATGTGAGATGGTTTGGCCTAAATTCAGCCAAGGCATAAGCAAACCAGTTTTACAGATTGAGAAGCTTAGCAGGTCTGAGGCAGTTCCAGTCTGTTCCTAAGATGTATGACTTCTAGCACCAAACAGCCTATTTCCTTCCTCTTCTGTTGCACTATCCCCTTAAGACACAAATCTCCCCATCACAAAGCTATGTAATGAGGCTCCTGCTGCAGCCTTTTCCACTCACAAGACCTTTTTCTTCTCCTCCTTTCCCTCACTGGGATACAGAAGTCTCATTCATAGGATCATAGGATACTTCTGTTGGAAAGCACCTCAGGAGGTCCCTTGTCAACCTCCTGTTCAAAGCAGGCTTAGCTATGAGGTCAGACCAGTTTGCTTAGAGCTTCATCGCAGTAATATGCTTGGTGATATTCTCAGAAATATTCCTTGTTCCTCCCAAATGCATTTACACTGGACTCTCAGTCTGTATAGGGAGGGGCTTTACTGATAACAACTCTCTTTTCCTCTGCCTTCCCTGCTCTTGTTCTGCTTCAGCGCTATCAAGAAATCATCATGGCTCATCAGACCAAAAAGATTGCCCGCACCTTGCTCAGAGAGTGAGGAGAGTGGTCTGCTTCTGACTTTTGGCACTGCTTTCACAGAGAGCACATGGCTGGAGGGTTTGAGGGGAATGTTGTGAGCCAGTGTGTGATTCTGCTACCCTGCATCTGCCTGCTGCCACAGGCAACTGCTTAGGCTATTTAAGCTGGCTCTGCAGAGCCTACATGGAATGGAGAAGAGACAGCAAAGAAGGTGATGTCTTAGAAATCAAGAAGTGTAGGGATAAAGTGAGGATTGCTTACAAATCAAGCTAAGTTAGACCCTGGAACGGAGATTTAAACTAACAGCAAAAGATTCTACAGCTATTCAATGAAAAAGAGAGTAAGGATCTGGACCACTTCTGGGGAGTGAGAGCAGTCAAGAACAAGGAGACTAATAGTCTGAGCCAAAACCAAAGAGGACTGTGTACCCAGGTTATTAATAAGGACAGCTATATTGTCCTTGGGGAAGGAACAAGCTGACTACTGGAATAAGCAGCTCAAGCTGCTTAGTGCACTCAGTGCGTGGGCCTGGGTGCACTCCATCCCTGGCAGAGCTGCTATATGGAAACGCAGCAAGGGTTTTTTGCAACTCTGCCTGCAGTTGTGACTCCATGCTGGCTGGAAAAATGAAAATTCAGCAGACAGGATTAGGGAAGGGAGAGAATTGCCAGTCTCAGATCAGTGCAACCTCTGTAATGCTTGTAATACTTCAGAGGAGATCATGAAGGAAAATGCAATTATTATCATATGATTAAGGAAAAGGGAATTCAGGCAACCTGAGTTCAACAATGCTAGATTGTGCTGGACTAACCCAATATCTTTGTTTCAGATGACTGTTTTCCTGGAAGGCATAAGAAAATTCAAAGTTCTCATATTTGTGTCTCAGTGACCCATAAGAAACAATTAGATACATTGAAGGAGATCAGGAAAGACACAGGAGCTGTGAGGGGCAAGGGAGGTAAAATTGAGTCTACTTTGATGGCAACAGCAACATCACCAGTCCATATAATACAAGATTACTTGTAGCTCTCCCCAGTGTTCAGCCACATTCAATCTTTGCTAACATAAGTCTGAGACCATGACAAAAATAGGAGTAGATAGTGAGGAAGTGTCCTGATGACTCAACACTAGAAGGCATTGCTAGTACAGGGAAGGACCAGGATATCATAGAGAAAGCTTTATTTGACCTTGTCAGGAATACAAGAAACAGAATGAATTTCATTAGTATGACAGACAAGGTCATATGCTTGAGAACTAATATTAGAAATCCATGTGCAGGGAACTCTCTATAATCTGGCAGAGAGCACGGCAAGCAGGACTAGAGGCAGCCCTTGTCTTCTGGAAGCTGCTGGGTCCGTTTTGCCACATCTGAGTAAGGATCCTCAGTGTAGACTGTATTGCCCTCTGATACCCAAATAAAATTCAGGGAATCTATGCCTACCGAGTCCAATCCTGAAATCCTTGCTGAAAGGCAACCAGGCATACTTAGTGGTACCCAAACAGCTCTGGTCATGCCTCAGCCACATCCTTCTCTGCTCCACCCCATTCTTCATCAACCTTTAGTTCTCAAAAGTTCACAGGATCTGTTTACCAAATTAAGGATTTTTTTTTTTTTTTTTTTTAATTCTTCCTTTCAGTATCTAAAGGAGTTTATAAGAAAGAAGGGAACAGACTCTTTAGTAGGGTCTGCTGTGATAGGACAAGGGGAAATGGTTTCAAACATGAGGGGGGGAAATTAAATTGGATACAAGGAGAAAGTTTTTTACAGTCAGGATGGTGAGGCACTGGAAGAAATTGCCCAGAGAGGTGGTGGGTGCCCCATCCCTGCAGACACTCAAGGTCAGGCTGGATGGGGCTCTGAACAACCTGATTTACCAGTGGGTGTCCCTGTTCATTGTAGGGGGTGGACCAGATGGCCTCTAAGAGTCCCTTCCAACTCAAACAATTCTGTGATTCTACAGTTCAGAATGAGTTGATAAACATATCCTGAGAGAATTGAAAGGATCGTGTCTTCAGCAGATAGGATTGCTGTAATAAGTGCATCCTGGGGGAAACAATCTCAAGGACATTGCTAATATGAAGACAACATAGTATAGTGAGGCTATGAAGATATTTAGGATGAAAAACTAAAGAAGGGTTTCTAGCCATTAGGCTAATGCAGTTTTAGAACAGCTTTCCAGCCGTAATCTGAGGTAAAAAGTCACATGGTTTTAAGCTGAAGTTTGAAAAATCTGCCAGAATGTGGTGGTGCACCTGGAAGGCCGCAAGGCTGGCCAAGATAGTTTCTCTGGATTGATTTGGGTATTTGTGGAGTAAAGAGGAGTGAGCAGAGAAGCCCCTGCTTATGATAATGATCCTTTAAAAAGCAGATGGGGATGTGGGGGCTGGCATGCTTGTGGCAACTGAGAAGTGACAGTTTGAGGAGATCAGAGAAGGGAGGATCTGAAAAGCAGCTGGTCAGAAGCAGTCGCTGAAAGGGGGTGAACAGTCAGAAGAGAGCGATAATCAGGGAGAGAGGAGGAGTGATGGAACCAATGCATTATGTCCTGGGGAGAGATCTGAGAGATACTGTATGAGACCAGAAGCAAATTAGAAAGTTGCAACTGCTGGAGAGGCAACATCAGATTTAAGTAAACGATTTTCTCTTACCAGGAATCACTTCAATGTGGAGAATCTTGTCTGAAATCTGGGAAAGCAGTGTTACAGCAATGGTGGTTGTAGAGGGGATCAGAACCAGTCTCCTGTTAACCAGCTTCCTCAAAATGATTTAAGGGCTTTGCAGTATCTCTTCCATCTGCATGCATCTCTAAGTAAGAATAATGCCCTCATAGCCTAGCAGGCACGTTGTGAGACATGGGCAGGTGTAGGGAAAGGTGATATTTACTATTGTATGGCAAAAGCTAGGCATTGCTGACAGTGCAGGGCACAGATTTTGACGGATTGTGAGGAATGTGCTTCTACAAGGAGGAAAAATGGAAAAGAATGCAACACATGTCTATGGCATTGTTCCAAATCATAGGAAGTGCTTTATCACAAAAATGAACTTAATGAAAAATCTATTTAACTTACCAAAGAAAAAAGACTGAGAGATGATGTGATTAGTGTATAAAGTACCTTCAAAGTAAGAGATACTGGTTACAAAAAGGTTGATTTTTGATCTACCGGGGAGAAGCATAACAAAAACCTATGATGGGAAACTAAATTCAAACAGATTCAAATAAGATATTAAGTATGAACACTAATAATGAGTGTGAATAGTTGCTCTGGTAAGGTACCAAAGGAAGCAAGGAGATTTTGTCATCTCTTGAATATTTTCAAATCAAAGGTTTGCCTTTCTGGAAAATTCACCTTAGCTGCATGCAAACACACTGTTGGACTTTCTACAGGATAACTTCTTTATTTTCTGTTTCATAAGCTAAACAGATTGAGCTCTTTAAGCCTTTTCACAGAAAGGCATTTTCTGCCACCCTCAAATAACGTTTGTGGTTCTTTCCTACACACTTTCCCATAGCGTGCAATACGCAGAAGGTCAGACTGGATGATCTAAAGTCCCTTCTGGCCTTTATACTCTCTGAATCTCTGCCTCTGTGAATTCATTAATGCTTGCAAGCTCCCAGAGAGCTGCCAAAGGCAAGCACTATAGAAATGCAAAGCATTGTTGTTACTCTGGATATTTCCCTTGAGCTTTATGCAGAGCTGGGTGAATATCTCAGTGTATAGTCCATGCGTTTTTTCTCAAATGAAATATCTGCATTTGCCACTCTTTCTGTGCCCTTTACATGTTCACTTTCTGCAGATGTTCTTAACAAGCAAGTCTATTCCCGAGTTAGAACACAGAAAAAACAAACATGAAGGGCCAGATCTGGACCTAGTGCTCCAAGCAAAGGGCGGCACGTCGTTGTCCTGGCTCAGAAGCTCCACACAAGACATGTTGTTATTCTGAGCGGCATGCTTTGCTTTCTCCAGGTGCCCTACACATGGCCTCTGCCTGACTGCAGCACAGTGCAACTGTAGGAAGGAGAGGTCTGGCCCCTTGGTTGCTTCTCTCCCACCGTCTTAAAGGAGAAATGCTGTGAGGATGCTGCCTTGTCCCCGCCTTTCTAGGGCTGCTGCTGTTGTTGGAAGCTTCCCGGAATGACACAGGAAATATTTTATTCGCTTTCACCCTGTTCTGTAACTGTACTCTTCAAGGAATGCTTATTCTTTGTGTCACACAGTATTCTCAGAAAGGGCTTTTTGGTCCTCAGAAATAGCATGCTAGGACTTGCACCTATCTAATAAGAACATGGAAAGTGATCTTCTGACCTGTGCTCCCTATCAGTACCAACAAGTGCTCTGCAAGGCTGCAGAGTGAGCTGACCATGAACAAGATACTGAGGAGGCATTGTATTTTATATAGGCATATGCAAAATTACATGTTAATATATATAGAATTATATGTCTGTGTGAATAGGTACGTATAGGGAGCAAATACATTTGCTAAACAAAAGATAATCAAATTGCAGAAAATCATAGGCTGCTCCCAGGTGATCTATGAACCAAAAGAGCTGAGAGTCATCAGATGAGTGTGTTGGCTTTGCTTTATTTTCAGTTCTACATTTCTGATTATTATATGAACTGCTTAGTAGTACCTCTGTGTGCTCCTGTACCGACATGGCAAAATTAGATTAAACTATGTGTCATGGACACACCAGTGTTGAACAACAGTGGTGACTCTCTCACAGCACATACCTTTTCAGCAGAAGAGATGCCTTGGCTGTTACCTTGATTCTACTTACAGTTTCTCTTTGAAGGTCAGACTGAGCCTAACAGTATGACTGAGTATAACAGTGCCAGTATAGCAGCAGAAGGGTTTGCTTGTGGTGGGGTTTAACACTCCTTGTGATTCCACGTGCTGCACAATTAGCTGTTTCTCATGGAGAGAGTATGTGATGAACTGTGTATAGGTAGTGCTGGGAGTGGAGAATTTAAACATCTTAGCTGCGTGTGATAAGCCTCACTAGTGAACAGCTGGTGGAGAGACTCATCTAGCTCCGAGGGTGACAGCTTGTGTACTTGGGGGTGCAATAGGATTAGATAGAGATTTCCATTCATTTTAAAATAACCTTGCTCAGGAGAGGCAGAAATCTGGAGATGCAGCAACCCATAGCTCACTGTTTGTTACAGTAAGTTTCATTGAATGTTATGCTCTAATTTAAAACAAAAAAAAAAAAAAAAGGTTTTTGGAATCAAATTTGACCTGAATATAACTCCATTGGCTTCTGCGTTCTTACACTAGGGATTAATTTGGCCCTTTCTACTTTTATGTAATGAGCTGATTGCCACAGTATCTTATCCTTGTTATACAATCGCCCTTGCCTGCCTGTGTCCCTGGAGCTGCCTCTGTTTGTTTCCAGATCCAGGGTCTCACCTTGACTGCCTGCGTGTTCAGTCCTCCAGCCTCACCCTGACTGCAGACAGATGCTTGCCAAGGGCTTATGCTCATAGCATTTGCATGTGTGCATGTATGTGCATGATCACTCCAAGTTCAAACAGTATGTATAGGGAAGTATATGCTGATAGGGAAATTCAGAGGCTTTTTTGTTTAGCTGATTGCATCCCTGCAGTGTTTTCCTTATTGGTGAAAAGAGGAGGGGGAAAGTTGCTATCAGAGATCTCATTTAAATAAGAAGGAGCATAGGAAAATACATTCTTTATTATTCTTCTGTAACAACAAGCCAGAAATATAATATACCTTTAAAAATTTTCTGTCTCATGCCAAAGAAACCTCCATTCAGTCGTTTTAGAAAATCTTGTTGCTCTCCCTCAAACAGTAACAAAAAGAAAAAGAAATTACAAGTGCCATCTGTTCCCTGCAAGAAATGTGCCTGCCTGTACCACAGGTGGGTGTGTGAGGCCAAGGGGCTGCAGGGAGCAGGGGTGATGTTTTTGGTGGGCCTGCCAGCCCATAAGGAAAGCATGCCTGCCTCAGAAGACCATTCCCTGAGGGCAGGTACCTGCTCTTGGCATTGGTACCCCTGCCTGCAGCAAAGAGTGCATTTACTGATGTTCCCCCATGCCTGCAGGAGCCCCCACTCCACACACCAGAGGAACACATTTCCTGGGCTTACAGGGAGCACCGGGGCTCATTGTGTGCCTGGCATCCTGCAGGAGAGCATAATTTCTGACCCTGTTGGACACTGTGTTCCCTAGAGATGCTTGCTGAGAGTGCAAGGCCTTTCCAGGTGTGCTTGGAAAGAGTAAGAGCCTGTTTGCCAGTGGTACAAGGAGGTAATTTCCCAGTGAATCCCATTACTCTGCTCTGCATGAAAGAGGATGGGTCCTTGTCCTTCCAAGTACGATATTTGCTTTCCAGTGGGACTCCCCATAGCATTCAGCCTTCATGTTTCTCAGCAACATTCTTTTCTCCCCTTTCCTGTTTTTCTCCTTGGTGGATTTCTAAACACAGCGGTCCCTTGTCTAGGGTTGAGATGAATCCAGAGTTTCTGCCTTATAACTGAAAACAAAGAGGAAAGGATGGGCAAGGTCATCATCAGCCCACAACACGAAATATAGAAAATGTTATTAGCAACAAATTAAAATTTGTCTGGACAGGAGGAGCTCACAGGGAAGGTGCAGAGAAAGGAGGATTTCCCCCATCCCCAGCCCCTGCCTCCCTCCTACTCAATTTGTCTCTAGTCTATCCCTCTAAAAACAATTTCATTCTCTTGCTCTCTCTCTCTCTCTCTCTCTCACACACACACACACACACACACACACACACACACACACACAAACACACATATATAGATCCCATTGGTTTTGTGCAATGTTTCACCGTTATTTGATGCAAGTAAAATATAGATCTATGAATATACCGCTCTGACTCAAGTCCCATTTCAAGTATGATTGCGGAGTCCAGTATGGTAAAGGGAGAAGTTCCCCTGAGAGGGAGATTGGGGGGGATTTGGATTCAGCAGGCAGAGTCTAGTCCCGGCTTGCTGGGAATGTGGAGCAGCAGTAACACACATAAGGAGTCTGCAGTGCACCAGTTCTGCCCTTCAGAGCGGGCTATGGTTGCAGCAGATGGGATGGTTTGTGTGGCTGTACAGTGTGCATGGGAGAAGAGTCCTTCCTCCTCACATTTTGCCAGCCTCCCTCCTCCTCCTCATCTTCCTCACGAGCAGTGTGCTGAGAGTGGGAGTGCGATGTGTGCCCACGCTGGTGGGTGGACAGTTTTCTCCCAGTCCTTCTTCCAGGGTAGCCTGGTCTTCTGCTTCCTGGAGAACATCCTGGTCTGTCCCATGCAGCCCTGTATCATGCTTAACACAGTCCAGAGCATCCTGTCTCTTTGCCTCTGGTGGCCCTGGTAGACCAGAAGGAATTTTGCAAATCCAGGCTTTTATTGAAGTCTTGTCATTGCATGCCCATGGGTCAGTACAACCTGTCTGGGATCAGGAGGGGGTCGGAGTTGGTATGCATCGCTCCCATGGGGACCTAGCAGCAGCGAGCAGGAGGGCTGTAAGATGTCTGAAGGCTTCGGGATCCAGCTGGAGCAGGAGGGAGAGGTGAGGTGCCCTGGCAGTGCCACCTGCAGTGCCTTTGAACAAGGGTGACTCGCAAAGTACCCTGCCAAGCTGGGCTCGCTGCCAGCTTGTCTCCTCATGGCAAGGATCACACCATCCACAGGCACTGTGGATGCACGACCTCTGGTGTCATCTTCCTAGCCCAGGAATACCCACTGTGATGGGTTAGAGCAGGTTACCATGGCAATGTGCGCTCTCCCCTGGAGACAACATTTTATCCACTTCCAGCAATACAAAATGAGTCCTTATGTTGAGTTTCCTTCATTTTTTCCTCTCTCACTTTTTTTTTTTTTTTTTTTTTCCCTTCCCTGTCAGTTTGAAAAGAGCTGAGACTAGTAAGAGGCACTGCAGTCTGAGGGCTTTAAAATCTGGTTGGGGGAAGACACTCTGCATGAGAGCAGCAGTGAGTGCAGTTGTGTATGGGCATGCTCATGCAGCTGTAGCTGTCAGTGAGCACAATGGTGATGGTGAGGTGAGAATATGTGGGCTATGCTGTACGCCATGCCAACTCCTTTTCAGGCTCTCCCACCTGTGCCACGCTATGGTCTAGATTTCAGCCTTTACCTTAAGACCCTCCAGAGTTGTGCCCCTCTCTCCAGTTGCCCAGACACATTGCCCTGCTTTGTGCACTGTGCTCTTCCCTCTGCTAGTAATGTCAGCTCTCAGGTTGTTTCTTTTTCTCCCCTTCAGCCCACACGACCCATAGCAGCAATCATACTGCCTGGACTGGTAAGCCATGTTCTCCACTTCCTGATGGCCCACATCTGCTCTGTCTACCAGATATTTCCAAATGGAGGCTTCATATCTTTGCTTTCTCCATCTATCAGAGAATACATAAAATGAATAACAGAACTTCCTTATTTTTCATGCTCTGCATTTGTTTCCACTGACTCATGCTGTAACCTTAATAACTCTACCTCTCTGTCCTCTCCTCCCCATTTTCACCAGCTCCCTACTGTGGCTGAGAAGTTTCTGTTAGCTCCTCAGTGGCAGACTTTGTGCATTTTGTCCAAAGCAGAAGATACTGCACACTGTTACAATAAGACTAAGCTGCAGTGGCTAGATGGATTCATGGCTGCATGCACAGGGCAGATCAGTATGTGCAAATGGGACTCTGGATACACAGACATAGCGTCTGCTTGTATGGAGCTGAACAGACTATGTGTGTGCATTTGGATCACAGTGAGTCAGGAAGCATGTACAGGGGGATGGCTCTCTCTCTGTGCACCTATAATGGATGATGAGGCAACTGGCAGATTGGGTGCTGGCTGGGAGCAAGAAGAGGAGCTTTGTGCTCTCTGGCATCGCGTTAGAGTGATTTAGGTATTTTTCCACCTTTAAAAGTGAGAAACGAAGCCTCTCTCTGACTGTTGTCACCCCCAAGGGACCCTTGATCCCTTCTGATGTGCTCTTGGGCACACTGTGGGCAGCAAGTTACAGTCACAGCACAGCAGTGACCCTTCCAGTGAGGTGTGGACACTTCTGGTCCTGCTCCTCCCACAGACTTTCATAGAGCTGCTCTCTCTGTTTCCAGACAGCTCTTGGTGGGATACAAAACAACTCAGGACTGAGGCTGAGAGGATGACACAGGTTCCCAGAAAGTGCCAGCTGTCTCTACAGCAGGCATGCGAGGGGAGATCTGTGCGTGGGCATGAGGCACAGCAAGCACTCGAGGTCTGACTCTACTTTATTTGTCTGGGCCCAAGGGTGAAAGGGCACAAATGGGCCCGGGGCAGAAGAACAGAAATTAGAGTCAGATGCCCTGACTCCCCAGAAGCATGTTGCACTGCTTGGGTGAGTGGAACAATAGCACAGTCTGTCTTTCTGTCTGGGAAGATGTATTTTGGGAGGACCCCATGCTTGCTTGACTGCTCTCAGGTACCTTTGTTCATTGCTGTCCCTTCCTTCCTAGAAGAGTCTCATGCCACAGAAGAGATTTGTTTTTGCTCTTCATGTTCACCCTCTGTGTCACCCATGAGCGGTTGCCTCTTCTTCAGCTCCCGGTGATACTTGGCCATGAGGGAGGCGTAGATGCAGCCATAAGCGGCCGCCACCACCATCATGATGCAAACAATGCCACAAACCACCCCTGCAATGATCACAGTGCCAATAGCCCGGCGTACGCTCACAGGCCGGTATCGCTGTTTCTGAGGGCATCCCACGCTGGGCTCCACTTCTGGTTCTGGGCCCGATTTAGTTTTGGAGGGAGTCGGGCTTCCTTTTGTGCAGGGTGGGCCAGTATTGTCCAGCACAGTGGAGCTGTTTTCATCATCCAGCTGTGAGCAGTAGTTAAACATCTCCATGGGCACCATTCGCATATCCTTCCCTTTCAGCTCCTTGGGCAGGGTGCATGCCAGCTGGTCGATTTTCCCACCTGTCCCAACAGAGATAACAGGAGTGAACCACAGCTTCATCCTGATGC
The DNA here is from genome assembly GCF_026119805.1 of Tympanuchus pallidicinctus. Classification (NCBI taxonomy): domain Eukaryota; kingdom Metazoa; phylum Chordata; class Aves; order Galliformes; family Phasianidae; genus Tympanuchus; species Tympanuchus pallidicinctus. The sequence continues at coordinate 3,609,347 of NW_026294802.1, forward strand.
AGAGCTATGGCATAGCATTTATGGACAACGGAACTAGATCCTCAGGTGAGATAAAGTTCCTATGTCTCCATTCACACCTGAAAAGGATTTGTCCTGCAGAAGTCAAGTGCAGTAGCATGATGGTTTTCTAGTGGAGGACTGCTTCAGTATAGCTTTGAGGCCATACAGAATCACAGAATCATTAAGGTTGGAAAAGATCATTAAGATCATCTAGTCCAACCATCAGTCCATCCCCACCATGCCCACTGACCACATCCCTCAGTGCCACATCCACACGGTTCTTGAACACCTCCAGGGGGAGTGAGACCATCACCTCCCTCGGCAGCCTGTGCCAATCCCTCACCACTCTTTTTGAGAAGAAATTTTTCCTAATATCCAACCTGAACCTTGCCTGGCCCAACTTAAGGTCAGTACCTCTCATCTTAAATATAATCCAGTCCCTCATGTATGAATGCATTACTGAGTAAACAGAATATTCAGAGATCTTCTCCCTATCCCAAAATGCAGCCACAGTCTTGCACAGTACGTATTTGGAGTTCAGGGCTAAGGCTGAAGTCAAGATGAGCTGCAGGCCTCCAAATGCTACCACATCTGCAGCCTTCTGAAGGGTGGAGAGCAGCAGCAATGGCTGCACCTCCATGCGCCAGGCAGGTTGATATCCTTTAAAATGATTGTTCTGATTGATTTAGAGATGTTTTGCATGCCGTAGGCCTCCATCAAGGGTTGAACCATGGCAGGATACTTCTACCTAGATGGAATTTGACAGTAGGGCTCATGATGCTTGATATCTGTGTAGGCATCTTTAAGACCAAGATGTGAAAGCCCTCTGAAACCATCTATTAAGTCAGTTTCATGCTTTATACCGAGTTATATAAATGTCAGCAGAATCATTTTAGAAAGGGGGAAATTAAAGAAAAAGACAGGGCCAGGCTCTATCTTCTCAAAATAACAGATTCACAGTACCATCTTCTAACAGCTAATACATCCCCCTCTTATGGAAATAGTGACAGATGTTGAAACAAATGCTTGAGTGAGTTTGGGCAATTTCTTTTGGGGGGAAAAACAACAACAACAACAACAACAAACAAACCAAAATCTCTGTGTGCTTTTTATGGACTGTGTGATATGACAGTCAAACAAAACAAAAAAAAAAAGAGAAAAGTGGCACTCATATGCTTGTTTGATTCTGCTCACACAAATGCATATTTCAGACTGCAGTCTAGCCATAGGCATAGATAATCTCTTTGCAGCATGGCTGTGATCAGCAGGGATGTGACAGCTGACTGCTGCTATCCACATGATTTGAGACCCTTTCCTGCTCATTGGCTGCACTGACAGGAGGTCAGGCCTTCAATCCTATAAGATGTGCCATTTTACTGTGAGTCGCAGGTCCTGAAATTATCCTTCAGAATTCCTGCAGCGTGATACAGACCTTTCTAGCCTCCAAGGATAAGCTGTAAATACAAACTTGTCAAAAAACACTGATTTTGAAATAATGATTTAGGGACTGACATATTAAGTCAAGTCTTTGGATTTGCCAGTATTAGTTGTAATATTTTCCAAAACAACACTGTTCCCATGGTTCTTCTGCTGAAAGCAGACCCAATGCTTCACAGCCAAATCCTCCCAGCCTAAGGAGAAGACCTAGATAGTTGTTTTCAGGTTTGAAAAGCATTTCTTTTCTTTAGGCACAAAGGGTTAGGGGAACTTATAATCCTAAAGTTTCAAAGTTATTTGAGAACAGCACTTTCCTCTCAAAGAAAAAAAAAGTCATCTTAGGGATTCAAAACAAAATGAGGAACTAGGGAGCCTGAGGCTGCAGAGGATTCTCCAGCCTGGCAGCATTATTTTATGAAGATGCAGCAGTGTTATGCTGTCAGTCAGCTTTATCGCACTGTACTCTTGCTCCTTGGCTAAGATCCAGAATTTAGGTTGTTCTGATCTGCCAGCTGTGTCTGCTTGCTTTTCCTCCCTTCTCGTGGCAAACTAACACCTGCCTGCTCCGTTCCCTCTGCGCAAGCACCTACCTCGATAGGAGAACCACTCCATCCAGTGCTTGAAATCCCGCAGGTTGCAGTCGCATTCCCAGGGGTTGTCCCCAACCTGGAGCTGCTGCAGGCTGGTTAGCGGCTCAAAGGTCACCCTGTCCAGGCTCTGCAAGCGGTTCGACCTGAGCGAGAGGGAGCGGAGAGCAGGCAGGTCATCAAAGATGCCCGAGGGTATTTGGGCCAGGCCGTTAATGGAGAGATCCAGCTGGCGCAGCAGGGCCGTGTGCTGGAGAAGGTCCTTGTCCAAGGCCCGGATGCTGTTGTTCCTCAGCTGGAGCTCTGTGAGGTTCCCCAGGTCGCTGAAGATGTTCTGTGGGAGCTGATCCAAGAAGTTGTTGGATAGATCCAGCCTCTGCAGGGCAGAGAGATTGGAAAACACTGGTCCCGGCAGAATGCTGAGTTTGTTGTTGAGAAAGAGGAAGGTCCTGGTGTTTGTGGGGATGTCTGAGGGGATGGAAGAGAGGCCCAAGCCACTACAATCCACTTCCAGGATACCACTGTTACACTTGCAGGAGGAAGGGCAGGCAAAGAAGGACTCTGCAGCACACAGTGACAGCCAGCAGCCGAGCACTGGGAGGTGGATAGCAAGGGAGAGGGAAGAGAAAATGCATGTTTTAGAACAGTGCTTTCCCATCCTCAGCCAGCACCACTCTGTACACAGCTACAGCCACAGTATGGCCCTCACAAGGATACTCCTCACCACAGTGCCCCAAGGAAAAGGAGCTTCCTCACAGACAGATCCTCCTACTGCTGGCCTGTACCCTGCTAGCATGAGTTTCTCGTGAGCCTTTATTTAATTAGCAAGCAAATAAATATCCTTCCAGTTTCACAGGACATTGTGTCACAGAATTTTAGGGTTGGAAGGGACCTCTAGAGATCATCGAGTCCAATCCCCAATGATACCAGATGACTTTGCTGCCAGAGAATTCAGAAGAGAAAGGAACAGAGAGCTGTAAGAGAGGTTACCTCTGATAAAGGACAGCTATTTCGAAATGTCAGGGCTGAGAGAGGGCAGTCAGTGCAATATACTTAAGAAGTTCTATTTTTTAAACAAGTAAGCAGGTTAATAAGAAGCTTTTAAGGAAAATCAAAACAAAACAACCTAAATCTCAGTTTCACTCCTGCAGTTTGTGTCATGGTCTTTATGACATCAGACCCAAGTCCAAGTTAGTCTCTAAATCAGCTTATCATTTGCTCTCCACATCTACAGCACATTGTGCGGGCCTTGTGGAAAAAGACTTTCTTATGAATTAGATTAACTTACAAAGGGATGACCAAAGAAAGCTATTAGCAAGTAAGAATGAGACACTAAGCCAGCAGGCACTTTGTATGTGCCACTGCTCTCAAAATAGTTTCTGAGTCCCACAGCAACAGCCTCACAAGCATCTCTAACCAAAATTACTCATAAATGTAGATGAGGAACAAATTCCAGACTTGTAATTGAAGAATAGAAAAAAGGGTTAGCACACACTCTCTTTCTACTCAAAGGTAAGGTTGGATATTCCACAAGATAGCATTTTTTAGAGCTGTTCTGGATCCCTGTTCCAGCAATGGATTCAGATCCTGTGAGAAGTGTCAGGGCTGTAGTTGTCACCCCTTCCTGGGAGCCAGTGACTTTTAAAACTCTCATTTCTGTGACAAGGAAGCATCAGCAACAGAAAAGCAAGCTTTGTGCCTCCTGTCGTTAGAGGAGTGGGAGTTATGTTTAAGCAGACTGTGTAAAACATTTGCATCCTTCATCCCAATTCCTTTTGTGAAGTTGAGATTAATTGCTTCAGTGTGGGAAGCAAATTCAGCTCCCTTGCTTTTTTTAAGGTGATGAGTTTGAGCATTTGACTAAAACTGAAATAAGTTTGTCTCTGCATCATGCCCTACCACTTTACTTCAGAGAAGTCACTTGGGCTTGGTTTTCGTTAGCAGTGAATGGTAGCAAAAATGGATGCATTTGTTGTCTTGTTATTCTTTCCTGGGTTGAAAACTATGCCCTGCCTGCGTTCCCTCTTTTTCATCAAACTATCAGCAAGTATTTTATTTTTTGTCCCAAGGGGAATTCTAAAGATTTTTTGTCCCAAGGGGAATTCTACTGTCACAGGCCAGGTAGCTGTTGGATACCCAGATTGAGGAGAAGCTCTGTCTGGGACAGGTCTGCAGACAGGTCTGCTTCTCCTCTCTTCCCTCATGCCACTGTTTCTGGAGTTTAGTCAGCCCCCATTGCCCATTTTATGTACCAACGCAGCTTCTTTCAGTGATGCTGCCTTCATACTTGAATCCTGTCATCCTGTGTCAGTTCTTTTTGTGTTCCTGGTGATCCTTGTGAGAATTGGCATATTTTTGGACTGACAGCCTAAGGAGAAATGCACAATTTGGATGCTAAGCTATGTAACTTTATTAAGGACCAAGGGATGAGTGTTCAGAGAGAATTTCTCTGCTCTTTTTTTTTTTTTTTTTAAATCCATCTTTTCACAATTCCTTCAAGAATTTTTCTTTTTGCTCTACAATTGAGATCTCAGGTGTACATCAGCCCAAGCCATGCCTGCAAGCTCCTTTAATGACAATTATAGAGCATTACAGTAAGGTATAGCGAGATCTTTACCCTGAGCACCTCTGCGCTTTCTTATCATGCAAAGGTTGGGGTCAACAGCAGATATTGACATGAAAGCAGATCATAGCCTGTGAACTGGCACAGTGCAGGTACTGCCTGGCTGGGTGATATTTAATTCCATTCAGAATACATAGCTCTCTTGTTGTAGGAAGAGAATTAAAAGAATGAGAACTAGAATGAGGAAGGGAGAGAGCCATGAGTCACTCGAGTGACCCTGTCTTTTCCTGGATGCTTAACAAAAGTACACTATTAATAATAGATTGACAGCTGTGATGATGAGATAACTCTTAGCTTCTTTGTATACTGAGAAAGGCAAAAGCAGACTGTGTAAAGCTATACAGGTAGCCTTCTGTTTGGGGCTTATCTCCCCAAACACCTACCCACTGCTGGCCCCCAACCACTTGCCTCTGGGGTGCTGACAGTGGTGAATAGGAACATAATCTCAGGCAGCTGGCTGTGGTTGTTCAGGAAAAGCACTTATGCCAAGTTTCTGCAGCCATATAAGATGTGCCAAAAAAGTCTGTTATTATCCATATTCTGCTTCGTTCCAACACCCCTGCCATGGGCAGGGCTGCAACCCAGCAGCTCATGCTGCCCAGGGCCCCATCTGACCCAGCCCTGAGTGCCTCCAGGGATTTGGGGCACCCACAGCTTCTCCACAGCTGTGCCAGGGCCTTACTGCCCTCTGAGTAAAAAATTTCCTCCTAATATCTAATCCAAATTTTCCCTCTTTTAGTTTAAAACCTTTCCCACTTGTTGTATTGCTATCAGACAGTATAAAAAGTTGGTCTCCCTTCCTTCAAGTACTGGAAGGCCACAATGAGGTCTCCCTGGAGCCTTCTCTTCTTCAAGCTGCTAAAAAAAGCCCAACTCCTTCAATTTTTTTTCATAAAAGAGGTGTTCCAGCGCTTCGATCATCTTCATGGCCCTTCTCTGAACCCATCAGCTCCATGTTTTTTTTGTGCTGGGGGCCCCAGGCCTGGGCGCAGTACTGCAGATGGAGCCTTATAAGATTAGAGCTGAGGGGGACAATTCCTCCCATTCCCCGCTTGTTGCCCCTCTGTTGATGCAGCCCAGGATACTCTTGGCCTTCTAGGCTATAAATGCAAACTGCTGGCTCATGTCCAGCTTTCCATCCACCAGAACCCACAGGTGGGCCCAACTTTTCAAACCTGTCCATATTTCTTTGGATGACATCCCTTCCTTCGGTTGCATCAAATGTACCTCTCAGCCTGGTTTCATCATTTCCTTGGAAACATTGTACTAAAATCATAGAGAAGACAAAGTCTGATTTCATTTTCAGTCCTTGCAAGAGATGCATCTACTAAGATGTGAGCAGAGACCAAGAAATGGCTACAATGCAGCTTTACAGGGAAGAGAGGGAAGCAATAGGCAGAACCTGAAACTCTCTTCCAGCCCTGCAGTAGGATGAGCAGCATGTGTTTTTGTGTTAGGTGAAGATGAAGTTACTTTGTGAGGTGTTTGGTGACTCGTGTAGGTGGTAGAAAGCTGATCCAGGAATATCAGATTAAGTCAAGATTCAGTAGTATTCATTGTAAATAATTCATACAGCATTCTAGTCTGTGAGGATGGATTACAAAAATGCCTGTTTCTTGGATAAATAAATAATTCTCTCAGCTTCTTACAGCGGCTGTCCCGAATTCAATCAGGAGGGCAAGCAGGAGGGAAACTAAGGGCCTGAGCAAGCAGCAGTGACAGGCACTCCCTAATGTCCCCAGGAGCTTCTCTGCAAAACAGGAACACCCCCTGAAGCCCCACATCACTCTGACAGTTCTGCTCTGCACTCAGGGGTGCTGCGGCAGATGCCTCTGTCCACTGGGAAGATGCAGATGCTGAACTTTTACAATTCAATTTGAAAGATATTTTCTTTATTTATTCTTTGATTTTCACTGCATCTGGCAGTGCCCAGTAGGAGAATTCTGCATTTGCATCCTGTATTCCCTTCTAAATTCTGTCATGACTTCTGTCATGGGGAACTGGGAACTGTGCTCGGCAGCCTACATACAAAGCCCTGCCACAGCGAGGAGGCTGCAGCTTACAGGATGCTGATCTGAGGAGTGTTCGGGTGGATCTGTGTGCAGTGGTATCTGTCTTGCTGTTTCTCACCTGTCAGGCCCACTGGAATTCAGAAGCAATCATCACACACTGTCCCACTTTAAGCCCATCTTCAGCTTTAGAGTCTCGCTCTCCCTCCCAGCTAGCCTGGCCTCTAAAGGAATCAGGAATTAGTTCAAACATCTCCATTCTTAGCTGTCCCTCTCCCCTATTCTTAACCCTGCTGCGACCTATTTTCTTCCCACTCCCTTGACAAAGAGGATCATTGTACTCAGTACCTGAGTAGGCATTACTTACGGCAAGCTTCCTGCCACCTCATGAGGGACCTGCTCCTCCACCGGTGGCCGGCACTCATAGGCAGCATCTTTGTCCACTCCAGCGTGCCTTCACATCCACCGGCCAGCCTGGCGCTCGGCCCCGGGGTGCAGAATGACCTCCAAGCCTGCCCACCCGCTCCTGATGGGGAGAGCAGAGCAGAATGGGTGTGATTCGGTTCCTGGCACTGGACGTAGGGCTGGACTCATTGCTATCCTTTCCCCTCCCCAGCTAGAGTTTTGCCTTTTGGGCACCAGCCCTGTTTCAGAGGAGAGATGGAGGATGTTGCAGGAGGCGCTGCAAGAATTCACCTTTCCCCTCTCACTACAGAAATAAGGCCTGATTCTCATAGGTGCCAAAGAGACAAGCCTGTGCTCGAACAGCCTGCTGCTGCAGCTCTGTAAGCCCGACATTCAAGGTCATCCTGATGCATGGCTGAGGTGACTCTGCCAGGACAGCTCCCCGCCACTTGCTGCCGTGCCGGCTGCAGCCACCTGTGCATCCCCTGTGCACACTAGGGACTGACAAGCAGCTTCTTCCCCCTCCCCACCCTCCTTTTCCCCCCCCCCCGCCCTCCCCCCCCGGCATCTTCCCCACCAGCGTCCTTTCTGTTTCAAGGTAAAATGGATGTGATGTCTAGAGCAGGGCTGGGCAGCATGGGGATCTCACTGCAGTGACTGCGGGAGCTGAGGAGCCTCCGAGGGGAAGGGAGGGCCTGGGGCGGGGGAGACTGAGTGGGAGTGTTGAAAAGAAAGGAATTACGGCTTAATTAGAAGAAGGAAAAATGCTCAGTCTAATTAGAAACCCAAAGACCATAAACTCTCTCCTGACAATAGTGACTGACAACAGGTCTCCCCTTCTCTCCTGCTTCCCTCTTGGATAGGATCAAGGGGAACACCGCAGACCCTCCCTACCTCAGGTGCTCTCTGACATGCCCTCCACAGTCACAACATCACTGAAATGGATGCATTTCTACCACGGCACAGAGCAAACCACCCCTCATACCCCTGAGAGGCTCTGACAGCCTCCATGGTTATATTTCAGCTGGGCGCTGTGCTCCCTCTTGGACGCTCTCCCCATGCATGTGCCCTCCCTCAGGCTTCCGTGATGGATTTATTCTGGACAGGAATGTAAACCACCGGGAAACATTTAAATCAGCATCTTGGTGAGAAAGACAAGCAGGCTCAGTGCCTGGTCTCATGCATTTTGCAAGGCTGCTCCGCTCGCTTACTGAATGCACCAGCTAGATGCAGACCTCTCACAGCACCAAAACCAACCCACTCCAGCCCACCGCAGCCCCCCAGCAACTCACAGTGCCAGGCTTGCCTTCCAGCAATCTCTGCTGGAGGAGAAGGCTCGACAAGGAGACTTCCAGCCTCCCCCGTGCTGATGGCTGTGTCCTGAATGCCAGCCCGAAGCCTCCCATCTCCAAGAGCAGTGAGGATGATGAAAAGCCGCCAGCACTTACCTGGAGGGGCTCTGCCCACAGTCACTTCCACCTGGCTCCCTGGGCACCGCACGGATGCTGCCGCTTCCTTCCCTCTCCCTCTGTGACTTTCACTCCCAGCAGCAGGCTTTCCTTGTGCTCTATTTAACTCCCTACAGCACAGGAATAAACAGCAGAGTTAAGCTGACAGCCACAGAGCCTTATCTAGCTGCCGGATAGTGGGAGCCGCTCACTTCCAAATCCTGTTGCCGACTGATCGCGTCCTTGCTTTCAGCATCATTCAGGGGCTGCCTGCCACGCTCTGTCTTTCCCTCTTCTCCACCTTCACTCCATCTAACTTTGTCTGGGTTATAGATAGCTCTGTTCCTTGCGCTCTTGCCTTTTGGCTCTGTTTTGTAACACCCCATCTGTATCAGCTGGCTTAGCTCCAAGCAGGGGGGCTAGGCTTTGGGAAAAAAAAACAACAAACCCAGCTTGCTTGGGTGCTTCATGACACCGTGATCCCCCTCAGCCCAGGCCCCCTTTCCATCCCAGGGCCAGGGTTTCCCTCCGCCTGCTGCTCCATTCCACCATGCCAACCCCAGGCAATGCCGAGGTGCTGATAGCAGCACTGCATACCCAAGATTGGTGACAGGGTCGGGGTTTGTACCCCTGGTCCGTTCTGCTCTGGATGGCAATGTCCAGCTCCCACATCCATCCCTGGTACCTCACAGGCGTCTCTTCCTATGAGACAGTGCCAGGGCTCGAGCACCGAGTGCAAGGTGGGAGGAGCAGCAGTGTATAAATAAGCCCTCTCCCTATGTTTAGAATTTATTGCAGTGCATAGTGATTAACACCTGTTCAGGCTTTAATGCTGTCTCCTGTGCTGCAACATGCACAAAGATGGAGGTACTTCGATAAACCCATGATTATTTTCAAAGCATGTCACACAAACACAGTACTCCCTGCCCTACAGATTTACATCCACACCTTTGTGCATTCATATGTTTCTAAGATTTAAAAGCAAATACCATCATATGCTTACACAGACATAGTTGCTAATCTAGCTTGCATTTACAAACGTGTCCATAGAGTTGGGCTTGCACGTGTACTTGGGACTCTTCTGTGACCCATATTCATGTTATCCGTGTCTTGCATGAAACTGCCTACTTCTCCCAGCATAGCATCTGTTCAGGGGGCAGAGCATGAGATTTGGAATAGGTAGGGGTTCCTGAATGCCTAACTGAAAGGGCCAATGAGCTTCTGCATTTCTCCTCTGAAGTCACATGTCTACGGTAAATGCAGCACTGGGAACTTCATGGTCCTGGAACAACCTGGGACCTGCCCGCACCTCCGGGCTCCCCAGAGCTTCACCAGAGCCGTCTGGCTGCTCTCAGCCTTAAAGCTCACAGCTTACCCAGCAGTGAGGACTATGCCAGACCCAGGAGTGCCCCAGCCCGTGAGGAGAGGCACAGTGGCATCCATTCTGAACTGACGCGGGACTGACCGGAGCCTAGCGATGGTATACACAGCTGCAGCTCTGAACACTCTGAAGATACCCAAAGGCTCTACAAACCCAATGTTAATCTTTCTCTCAGGATTATTGGATGAGTTCTTCACCCGGGAAAAACCTGTCAGCCAGTTCCCCTCTGCTCCATGGGACACTGTCTAGAGCTTCCTTCCATGTGCTTAGAGCTGAATCTCTTCTCCAGATTCTGGAGGAATGAACAGCAGAGCCTGCAGGGCTGATGACCTTTGCTTCTTGCCATTTGGTATAGGACAGTAAAGCGCAACTTTTTTTAGTTTCAGCTCAAAGCAGCAGAACGGAATCATCCATTTCTTGCCGTGGGCTCCAGAGGCCAAAAATACACTGAGCTGAAGTGCCACTTGGACATTTGGCCTGCTGTCAGACTTCCCAGAGGACTCTAATGAGGATTCCCCTAATTAGCTTAACCAGGGAACTTTACTGCTGGGGGGGTGCTGGGGACATTTGTAATGACTCTCCAGTGCTTGCCAGGGCATAAAAGGTACAGCAGAAAGTGTCACTGTCTGGTGCTTCCTTCTCCCTGCCCAGATACCAGTCACGTTTGCAGTATCACTTCAAAGCCTTGGCTTTGCTAAGCAAGATCCTAAGGAGCACACTGTGATGGTGAGGGGGGCTTCTGTTGACTGCATCCAAATACTGCTTTAGTATCTTCCCAATTCAGTTTCACGAATGACTTTTACCATGACAGTAAGTATTGCTGCTGTTATTTTGTATTTAATGAACCCCAGAAACAAAGTTGTGGTCAGAGCCAGTAGGTAGATGGACAAAATTATCCCATCTTCCAGCAGGTACATGAAGGCTATAGAGACAAGTAATTGTCCCAGCACATCACTGGGATGAGCTAGGGTCACAAGGAAGGCCCACAGCCTCTGTCTCAGATTCTACCTCCCTGTCCTTTGTACTAACCCGAGCTTGGACCTTGGCTTGGGGATCAGACTCCTCTAACTTACTGGCTTACTGGCACTGGCAGGGCATATGGGTGACCTATATTAAAAAAGGGTAGGTTACAAAGGCTATGACAGATGCCAGTGATAAATTACCAGAATGCAAGCAGACGTTCATCCCTCCCCCACGCTCTCCCTGATGAATGATGGCAAAGTCCCCTCCCGGTGCTGAATTGCTTTAGGCTTTATCAGAAAAGCACCAAGGCAAGGGAGGGCATGGGGTACTCTTAAAGAAGATTATCTCTCCCCCTCCCCCTTTCCTGTTGCTTTTAGGTTTTGTGTTTTATTACTGTTGCCCATAATGAAGGGGAACAGTGGTACCCTAGAGCCCAGTGATTAAAGCATGCTGTCCTGTGTCTCTTCCTCCATCAGTACTTGGAGGATGGGAGTCTGTACATAAGGAAGGGAGACACATCAGCCATGTCATCTGACTGCAGCAACTGCAAGTTCATTAAGCAACCTGGTTGATGAGTCCTAGTGGGAAGCTGCACTCTTCTGCAGTACCACAAGTGAGTTTAGGATGGACTGTATATGATGCCCATTCTTTACCCCTCCACTGACCTGGGTCAGTTCAGCAGTGAGTTCACACTGAAACCCATTGTCTCAGCAGCTCCTCGTTTATTGTTTATTTGGATTGCAAAAACACCCAGACTTGGCAGCCAAGCTCAGCACCACTATAGAAACATACAGTGTGTCACTGCCCCAGTGTGCTTATAAGCTAAATAGCTGGGGGCTTCATTTCCAACACTTGCTGATTTATTAACACAAGTGTTCAGGATTCATTAGTGTTGTGCTGTCACACTCAATGGAAAGCACATTTTAAATTTACACTAGAAACCCACCTGCACGAGAAACAGTGCCATCTGACTTGCAGCAATTGATCACAGCAAAGCAAAACACCTCATACAGAAAGCTATAAAGTAAGTAGAAAGCATGCAAAACCCACTCTGTTGTAAGGGAATCTGTCACATTCCTGACTTAGTGTGAATAAACCTCACCCTATTCACTGGGATGTGATGAGGTCAGAGATCTTCTGATCTTTGAGATGACAGTGTGTAGGCACTTCTGAAATGCAAATGTGATTGTTGTAAAACAAACATTTCCTCCCCAAAGCTACCAAGGAAGGTCAGTTTTATTCTCATTTTATGGAGGGGAAAACCATCTTAGAGGTTACAATGGCTGCTGAGTTTAGCTGTTGGAGTTTCAGCTGCCCAGCTCTTGGTACTTCGTCATGGCCCTACATCAATTCCCAGCTTAGGATTTTCAAAGCTGCCAAGTGCAGTGATTGCTCAGAATTGCGTGGACTTGTGAATGCTCTTCTGCACTGCAGAAATGTGTGGGTCTTATCAAAGTTACACAGAGCAAAGGAGTTTTGATGGGGCTTTCCCACAGTTATCCAACAGACCTGTGCCAGAATCAGGAAGGGAGCCAAGTGTCTTGATTCCTCATCCTGTATCTTAAACAGGAGACATTATTTGCATCCAAAGTCTTCCTGATCAATGCACAACAAGGAGACTGAGGAGGGTCAGAGGGGCTGAACCCAGGGCACCAAGCCTCACTGAACCATCTGAGAAAGCACAGAGCATCCTGAGGGGAGCCAGGGGGCAGCATCATTGGGGAAGACCCAGATTGCAGTGAAGAAGTGAAATTCCTTGGGAGTCTGTGGAAGCAGGTGGGGAGACCGGGATATCCAACACAAGAGTGACAGGAAAGTCCCAGCAAAGCAAGAGTGTGGCATATGGAGGAGGCCCGGAGCAGCAGCAGGAGGAGAGCTGAGGGGGCAGCTGGCAGGAAGAAATCCAGCCATGTGTGTGCCAGCGTCTTCTCTGAGCGCGACAGACCACGTGCGTGCTTCCTTCAGCAGAGCGCGGGCGATGTGCAGGGAAGCGGGTGAGGAGTGGGAGAGGGGCTCAGCAGAGAGACACGTGAGCTGGCCTCCCAGTTTTCCTCTTTTTTTTTTTTTTTTTTTAAATTTAAAATGTGTATTTTGTTCTTCTCTCACTGTTGGCAAAAATTGATAACCAAGTGAGATGTGGAGGGGGGTTCTGCCTGAAGACTGAGATAACATTTTCTGATCCAGCTGGGAACAGTTGGCTGTGGGTGGTGGCTTGTCACCAGCTCTGCCAGTTCTAATCCAGATCCCAGTTTTTCTCTCAGCTGTGAAGAGCGTTCTCTACAACTTTAATTTCCTGCAGGGGTTAATCCCGTGGTCAGTAATAGCTCAGACCCCTAATCCTCCCACTCAGCCCTTGGCAGAAGGACTGCAGCCTCTCCCAGCTCAGCAGATCGGAGAGAGGCCCAGTTTGGCTCCTGGTTCCATTTCTGTACCTCGCAGGTGTCCTTCAGCTTGCTGGCATTTAGAGCACTGCACTCCCTTCCTGCCAAGCCTGATGGGTGGTGGGTGGGCGGCTTACCCCACAGACAGCCTCCAGGAGAGAAGGCGATTCAGTGGGAGAATCCCAGTGCTGTGCTGCTCATCTCCCTCCCCACCCCACACATAGATACCTTCCACGTTTCTCACTTGGATGGTACTCTGAAATTGAAATTAATCCTTTGTTGGTTTTATTCCACTTGTGTTCAAAAAAAAGAGTTTGGGTCCCTGTTTGAGAAGGATTGTCGGGGCTCAGAAATCTCAATATGACCCAGTCCTTTCCTTAGGTCTCTCATTAGGGGCAAAGGATGCAGTGAGTCTGTACCAGGGAAGTTGCCAGCCTGTCTGAAATGAAAGATGTATTTACATGCTCAGAGTACGAAATGGAGGTACATCAATTTAGCAGTCAGATAGGAAAATGCAAGTTTCATTATCAACCCTTCACAGTTCTGTCTCTGGGCAGATGGACATCTGTCAAATAGTACAGCCAGACAGCCAAGTCAGTGGGCCTCCAGATCAGTTCCAAGAAACCTGTTACATCTTATCTGGACCAAGGTACTTCAGTCATAAGCCTTTCTACCTATGCTTCCCAGTCAGTACAGTCAGATGAGGTTCGGCAAGCCTGGGTGATGCCATACATACTGAACGTCCCACACCTCCTTATCTGCAACCGCTCTTATCTGCAGTAGCCCAGGAGCTGCTTTTGCCTTTTTTCATAGTCTGCATTCTGAAATTGGTCAGACCCCAAGCTCACTAACCTTCCTAGTGCTTGCTTCACTACTTTTACTTCTGGGAGCTGAGATACCGCAAAGTGAAGAAGCCAGAGTGATGGAAGATCGCTGCCACCCAAGCTGCTGAGTGTCACTCCCACTTTTCCTCCCATTGCACCCTGTCTGCAGATCCATGGCTGCAGTCCTTTAGAGTCAGTCCATCAGCTGCAAGGACAGTAGCTTCCTGCTCGGTGTCTGGAGCGGGAGGAGAGAGAGGGGGCAGCAAAGACAGTGGGGTGAGGGAAGGAGTTCATTGGTGTCTCACTTCACAAGCTCGTGCCCCTGGCATATTCCTAGGGGTAGGGATCAACCAGGCATGATGATCTGTGGTGGGGCAGAGCATGAGATGCCAGCAGTAAAAATCCTCTCTACTCTTACCGTAAGGGAATCGGCGACCCAGCACACACACAGCTCCTGGCAAACCTCCCAAGGAGCGGCTGGTTCTCATTGTTCACACATGGTGCGTTTATACTGAACTATGAAGGAGACCTTTTGCTGATTTCTTTTTCTGCCTTAGTGAATTGCATGGATCTGTTTCACTTGCCACTGTGGCCCCAGTACTGCAGTGTTGCCTGTTAGACTGGCCTGGAAATCTTCTTAACCATCATCCCCCATCATCCTCCCAGAGCATCCAGGAGGGATGTCCCTGCAAAGTCATCACAAACTACACAGGGTCTGAGGATACTTGAGGATCACTGGGACACACACTCTTTACAAGGTGGGAACATTGCCCACAGCTCAGGACATGGTGACAGCTATCAGAACCCAGAGCTTCACCTCCTCGTATGCATGTGGGCCTGCAGAGCGCAGCCCCATGCTGCAGGGCCTTCAGGGGCTGGAGGATGTCTTAGGTCTGAGGTGAATTTAGTTTTCTGCAGCTATAGAACAGATAAGGGCATGGCAACATTCACATCCCATCCATATTATTGGATGCAGGGCAGGGCCTACTTCAGACCCTCTGTCCTCACATGGGCATCTCACAGCAAAATCTCAGCTTTGCAGAGTGGCCAAAGGGAGCTTCCCAACTTCCTCACAGCAAGGAGGGGCGCAGCTGCGGGGCCTGATTTCAGGCTGCAGCCTTTGCTTGGAGTTCAGGCATGGATGACCCCAGTGTGAATTTGGGTTTCAAATTGTCCTGTGATGGCTGTGAGGCACTGCTCTCTACAGATCCCTAAAAGAAGGTTATGCTGAGGTGGGGTCAGCATCTTCTCCCAGGTAACAGCGATAGGACGAGAGGGAATGGCCTGAAGTTATGCCAGGGGAAGTTCAGGCTGCATATTAGGAAACATTTCTTCTCTGAAAGAGTGATAATGCATCGTCACAGGCTGTCCAGGAAGGTGATGGAGTCACTGTCCCTGGAGGTGTTCAAGAACCATGTGGATGTGGCACTGGGGGACGTGGTCAGTGGGCTGGCGGTTGGACTAGATGAGATTAGAGGTCTTTTGTAACCTGAATGATTCCATCATTCTACGATTCAGTGCATAAATATACATTATATATGTCTTGTTTTCCTATTCATAAAAAAGTCAAGAAACTTATTTTCATTTTTTAAAAAAGGCTATATGAAAAAATATGCCACATGGTTTGCAAAGCCAGTACCTATATGAGTTAATTATCTGCACAGACTTTATTCAGCCATTCATACAAATATGCATGACAACATAGCCTTTGCCCACCCCAGCAGGTACTCCTGCTTTTTTTTCCACAGGGCTCCGTGCCAAACTCTGTACAAACAACACATGGTACTCAGGCTAACAATGAAGATGTTGTAATAAATAAGGCTATTTTTATATGGACAGCTCAAGATATTAAACTGCAGTTTTGGCAACTGGCCACAGTCTGTACATTCCTAATTTTGTGGGTACCCCACACAAGACCCTAGGGGCCATTTTGCAGAACTGCTGAGCACTCACAGCTGTTTTCCAAAATGCTGGCAGCATAGCCAGCAAACTGGTACAGTCTGAAGGAATTAGTGGCACTGGGAGCCAAGACGCCCCAGGATCCAGTCCTGGACCTGCTGCTCCTTCCTGCCTAGCTAAGGGGAAATCTTCGTCTCCCTTTTGACAGCAAGCAAATAACCATCCTCATGCGTCATCAACAACTTAAATTCTCTACTGTCAGTGAGGCAGCTACAGCAGAGAAAGTCTTCAGAACACCACATGACAATGCATGATGATGTATTGCCTGAAAGGCTGGGATGTCAGGCAGTAAACAAACAAAAGAGGCACATGCTTAGCTGTTCCAAAAAAATAAGTCTCCTGCTTCCCTCCTCCAGCACCATCAGTGCAGTTCTTGAGCGAGGCAGCCTTGTGAGCATGCAGGGAGATGGTACCAGGGGCTGCAGTCCAGCATAGACAACAATCTGCTCTGAATGCTGACACCTCCTAGCTTTCAAGTGCTTGTTTTAGCAATATGAATAAAACTGCATTTCATGTAATCCTCAGCTCGCAGGTGAAGTAACCTTCCCTTTGATTTATCCAAAATGCATTTGAACTGGTATTTAGACATGCAACTCAGTTTTAGCATCCCCCAAGACACACAGAGCATTCTTGCTAGCCAGCACTTCAGTACAGCCACTGCAGGAACCAGGTGTGTGTTGGGAGGTGTTTCTTGCGGCAAGGACAGGAGCAGCCTGGGACACTAGCCCCAGTTTCTTCTCACTGACAGCCAGAACACATGTGGTGGTGTGGCACTTTGGAGCACTACCCAGCTGCCAGGAGCATCCCAGTATGGTCATCTGAATTACTGCTTGAGCCACCCAGGGCTGGGACAGATGTCAAGCACTGTGAGCAGCTGCTTGTAACCAAACATGGCAAGTGAGGGAAACTCGATCAGCAACAGGCGGGTGCAGATCAGTCACTGCAGACCTGCCCAGACTCTCAGCTCCAGGTCTCCTCGTGGCCCACTGCTGCTGCTGCCCTCCCTGCTGTGCTGGAATCACGCTTCTGCTTTCCAGAGAGCTCGGCAAATCCTTTGCATTGGGGCTGGAAGAGCCAGAAGAGGGGCAGGGAGCTGGAGATACCCAGGATGAGTGCACCTTGCTAGCATGTGGCATTCACTTTGCTGGAGGCAAGGGTAAAGCCATAATCCAGCATAAAAATTATGTAAGAGGACTTCCCCCCTTCTCCTTGCAAACTGCCCCTCTGCTGAGGATTTACCATAATTCCTCCGAGTGGACAAGATACGCCACAGAGCCTGTGCTGATGTCTGATGGGGAGACAACTCCCTCAAGCCTTTTGCTCATGTGGAATAATTCCCTCGCAAATGTTGTTTGCCCACAGCGGTTAGAGAGAGATCCTCCCCCCGAAATGGGCCCAAGTGACAAAGCTCAGAAAAAAAATGCCCTGTGATCCCAGAACGGCAGCCCGCCTCCTCCCTGCCAGCCCGTCCCCTGCTCTGTGACAGGTCCCTCTGAGCCTCCCAGGGCTATCTTCCAGGGTTCCTTTCCCTGTGTGGTGCCCCACTTCTGCCACAACAGCTCTTCCTTCCTCCTGCCATCCTCTGACAGATCTGCACCTTAAATCCTACTTGCCCACAACTGGGATGTGCTGGGGCCAGCACATTTGGTTTCCCCCCGATGATACAAATGGTGGTCCTGAGGCATAGTTCTTTGGCTGTAGCCTCTGTCAAGCACAGCAGAGACCTGAGCTCACACGTCTCTCTTGCTTAGGGTGAGAGGCGGTGGCAGCAATGTGCTGGGCAGGCAGTGAGAGGAGGGGGCAGGATGCCCTGTGCACCATGTGTGTGTGCACGTGTCGGTTCATGCATCCATATGCACACATACGTGCACGCTACCACTCACACAGTCTTCCCACCACAAGCAAAATCTGTTGGAGGCTTCCGCTCATTTTAGACTCAATTCTCTCCCCCTTTTCTCCCAAGCAGAGCTGCTCTCAGAGGCAACACTAGGAATGGCTGTAAAGTTCCCCCATGCTGTATTTTTTGCCCTTTTCTCTTTAAAGTTCAGAATCCCAGGCTCAGCCTGCTGGATACAGCTTGGCACTTATTTTTGGGTACGCTAATGGTAGGGCAGCCTCCGCCTCATGTCAGCAGATATGTCCCTGAGCTCTGCCTGTGGAGTTGTACACGCACACACACATGCACCCACATGTATGCACAGTACCCCAAAGCACGTTTGCTGAATGCTGGATCTGTCGCCTACCCAGTGCTGGTCTGAGAGAAGGTACATTCAGCTGCCCGCACTGAACTGGGCTAAAATCTACACAGTTGCCCTTCAGCTTCACGTTAACGACTCTGTGGCCCTCCCCAGGGAGGTTGGTTTCGAGAGGCAGCCCCACCGATCTCAGGTAGGCTGGGGAGGACGCGCGGCGGGGAGACGGCTCTACTTACAGGGACAGACGCTCCTCTGAGACACGGGGCTTTTCCAGCGCACCCTGGGCAATCCCAAAGCAAATCCAGCAGAACGTGCCTTTTCGCCCAGCAATCTCAGGGAGGGCTCTAGTTGGCACGGGCTCGGTGGCCAAAAGGCCAGCTGGCCGCACCACACGTGGGGCTGAGGAGCCGCGCACTCAGAGGGCAGCCTGGGGAGCGAGCTGTAATCCCCTGCGAGCAATAAATAGAGGGAGAAAGAGCGAGCGGGAGGCGAGAGAGGCTGAGCGCAGGGCTGAGGGTACATCGGCAGCGGCAGCACGGGGACGCGCACCCGTGGTGCCGAGGCATCACTCAGCCGGTGGGCAGGGTCCGATCCGGATCAGTTGGAGGAAGGGACACGGGGGTTTTCCATCTCTCTCAGCCTATCCTGGGGGAAGAACCGTCGCTCGCCTTCAGCCTCACCATCTTCCTCCTGCCCCCTCACTCCTTTCCCTCCCCCAGTGCAAGGGGCTGAGGGGGGCAAGGAGGTGCAAGCTTGGGGGTGAGGCAGATTGATGCGAGTCGAGAGGCTGCAAGAGGAGCTCTGAGCCGGGCTGCCTCTTCCCCGCCTCCTCTCGATGTGATGGCTGATCACAATGAGCCGGGGAGAAAGGCAGGCGAAGGGAAACCTGCTGTGTTGGCTGTGCATACTATGGGGATGAGACACCCAGTTGGGAGGGACACCAAGGGGCTCAGAGCAAGAGCCCCTTCCATCAGTGCTGCGGAATGCAGGGTGTGCGGCTCAGGGGCTTCACCAGGCATGGCTGGGTACATCCCAGCCACTGTCACCCCTCCGTGCTGGGATGAAGCATGTCTTGGCCTCTGCTCCCAAGGGGGGCTTAGGGAAAACTTGACAGGGGGACAGAAAATGGTTGTAGTGAGGGGAATGGTGAAAGAGGGGAGCACTGACACCCACAGTGTGCTCCCCTGGATATGGGGCGTGGGGGGGAGCAGGTCAGACAGGATGGCACTCCGATTCTAGTGGGTGGCAGCTCTGCCCATGGCAGGGCGCTGGGACTGGATGGGCTCAAGGTCCCTTCCAATCCAAGCTGTTCTATGGTTCGTTCTGTGATTCTAAGTTGTGCTTTCCCCTGCCCACCAGCCTGCTGGTGAAGGGGCACAGGAAGGACCCAAACCCAAGCCCCTGCCTCGTGGGATGTTCCGGGTATCCCACTGTGCTCCCACACCCATCCTGCCAAAGCCAACCCCTTCTTGCTGGGAGCTCCAGCGGCTAATGTTTGCTAGGCTTTGCTGATCCACTTCTGTGTGATTTTGGCTTTTTGCTATTTTCAATGTGTCTTGAAATTATTTTTTAAATAAAATTTTTAGCTGATTTTCTCAGACCTAATGGGGCAGCTACTCTTCTGGCTTGGAGGTGGAGAATGGGAATATTTCAGAGATAGGGAGCGGGGAATACAGTGGGAAATAAAGGCTGCCCAGGCGCGTTCTTTCATTAGAAGTACAGTTTTTATTTAAGCATCAGAGCAGCCACCATGAAAACAGGTTCTGAATGGCCAGGTACATCTTGATAAGCGGTCCCTGGGATGTATCTCACAACTCTTTGTGGCGCCTCTTTGTGACACGGCAGGCCAGAGAATTAAACCTTGAGAAAAGCTCCTTATGAGAGCAGCATATGGATGATCAAAGAGACAGGCTGGAGAAGGCAGACAGAACGAGAGACGGCAGAGGATGAGCTAATGAGGCAGACATGCTCGGTGAAGGAAGAAGCAGGTGGAGGGGAGGCTGTTCTCTCCACACTGAACCAAGAAGCTGGTAACAGCGAGTGCTGGCCAGGCCTGCAGGTGGGAAGCTGCCTGCTGCTAGGTAGCTCCTCAGCGTGATGTAGCACCAGTTCGATATGCAAGCATGCAGCATGGCTTGTCCCTGGGTTTTATTTCATTGCTGGGAAACTGGAGGCGCCCAGGTTATTTGTACATTGGTTGGAATAAAATGATTTGCCACAGTCCCTCCAAGGACTTCAAGGCTGTTGCTGAGCAGTACGCAAGGCCATTCACAATTTCATGGCCTTGGATCTTTCACTCCTGCAGCATGCACTCTGCAACCAGACCAAAAAGGGCCCTTAGCCATGTTTCAGTGGGAGAAGAGGGTCTTGTTCTAGTCCTCTCCCTCTCAGCTGAGCTGTCTACCCACACCGGGGTGATGAGGAGAGGTGGTACCAGGCAGGAGCATGGGGCAGTCCTTCCGCCATGGCTTCCTTTGATGGGTGCTTTGCAGACAGGCAAACCTGACTGCAAATTCAGAAGGGGACAGACCCTTCAGCTCAGGCTCTGGATGTGCTGCTCCTGCCTGCTGGGCAGAGGCAGGGATGGCAACTAGGGGCTGAGGTCCCTCAGAAGAACACTTTGGGGATAGATGTTCCCACCGGCAAAAACATGAGCCACTCAGTGTGTCTGTGCCATGCAAGGTTAGCTGTGTTGGTGTCAACTCCTCTTTCAGTCTCATAAAACCTATAAGGCCTGGATAATGCTTGGTGGCACTGATGTGATCTGCTGTGATAAGGGGAATAGCTGTTTCCTGAGAAGCTATAAAAAAGAATGAGGAAACTCAAGTGAGAGCTGTGTCTTGTCTAGTTTGTGCAGTGCGGGACTTAGGGCTTAGGGCAGCTGTACAAAATCATTTTTTTCCCCCAGTCACTGGCAGTCAGAGCTGTTCTGCAGCAGGGTAAGGGGCATACACATGAATGGGATTCCATAATCTCTGCAAGCAGTGGGACTGTGACAGGAAGGGCTCTGACACTGCTACAGAAGGCAGAGCTGCCACGATATGGCTGTGACCCTGCTGGTACCAGGCTTTGTGTGTGCTGCATGGAAATTACCACCACGATACTCTGGTTTTAATTCACACCCATCCAAATGAGAGCATCAGATCTCAGCATCAGAACAGCTGTGTTGTTCTGTCAGGGAGACCCTACCTGGCTTCTTCCAGTGTGGGGCTGTGCCATGCTTCAGGAACATGGTGCTGGGAATAGAAGAGCAATTAAGCTGAGAAATTAGGGTGCACTTCATTAAGAAACACAAACTTCTTGGAGTGTGCACTGGGCTGGGCTGGGGTAACACTGCAGTACTACCCTACACGCTCTCCTCAAGGGGCATTAGTGGTTTTGTGCTTTTGAGGTGGCTTAAAAGCCTTTTCAATCACTGTTGTTTCCCCCTGAGAAAGGGGAGGTTCGCATCCCTTCTTCACGCTGCCCTACTTTTTGCTGATTGATACTGGGTTGTAAGGAGATGAGACAGGGAGGATCAGAGCAGTCCATTCTGGCTGGACAAACCCACAAAGGGCAGAGATGAAAGCGCACAGGCTCTCTCTGTGTTGTTTTTTTAGGGGGATGTTGTTTCAGTGGTGGTGTTCTCAGTTTGTAGGTCGGCAGTATTCAGCAGGAGGGAGGTGTCAGTGCCTCAGTGTAGCAGCCAGCGTCCTCCTCAGCCCTACCTTGTTAAAGCCTTGACTCTCAACTGCAGTCTGTTTAGTACTCCTCTCCTAACTTAGTCTTTCTCACACGTTCCTCTTTTCCTCCTCCCCTATTCCCATAGCGGTGGGCGTGCAAATCAAGCTGGAGTTACTCCAACGCAAGTTCTGGATGGCCATGCAGCAGGTAGGAGCATCACTGAGCATGCAGGCAACGCAATGCTCTTGGTCAGCTGGGCCAGGGCTGCAGTGCATCATGCACATTGGTGGTATCTTCGTAAGGGCTGCAGTGAAATTCATATTAAAAGATTTTGAAAGTAGATTAGTTGGAAGCCACACGTTTCCCTAATCCTCTGACAGCACTAATGCCGCCTGAGCCCCAGGTCTGCTCCATAATCACTACGATGATGGTGTCAGCATCACAGCCCAGCATGAGCTCTGCTGCATATGACATTTAATTGTAGAAACATGTCTCTGCTCATCCTGCCTTTCAGAAACCTCACAGAAATCTGAAATTTCAGGAACGTGGGGGAAAAAAAATATTCTGTCCTCTTTTATCATCTTGATGATGGTAACAAAATGCTACGAGCTTGCCAAAATACAAATGATTTGCTGCAGGGATAAAGTTTCAGTGTTGTGCTCATTCTGAAGCCTTGCTGTGCCATGAGGAAGCTGTCCTCCTCTGAGGGGCAGAAGAGGGGAAACCCCATCCTACTAGCACCGGGGGCTTTCCTCATGGGTTTTGCCACTGGCGGGTACAACAGACTCTGGGCTGGAGCAGCATGCAGTGGACATGATCTTGGTGGTCAGCAGGGAAGAGTCAGAAGGTGAGGGCTGGGAAAACAGGGGGCTGGGAGGGTACTCAGGAGGCTGGGTAGCAGGAGGCAGAGGCACCCCATCTCTTGCAGACCATACCCATGTGGCTCAAACACAAACATGGGCACAAGCCCATTTCAGCTGTTTGAAAATAGGGGTGCTTATGACAGAAGCTGAAAGGAGGCTTCTGTTCCAAGCACCTGTACAACATGGTTGTAGGAAAAATCCTGCCAGGCTTCCTGTGACCATAGACTGACATGGACAGTACTAACAGCTCTGTTTTCTCTCTCCTGCTGCCCTGGACACGCTGCATCGGCTGCCCCCAGCCCAACGATACTGATGTAAGTAGGCACTGGCTGGCATTGCTGAGTACACTGGGTGCCAGTGCATGAAGGTCATGGTGTGCAGAGGGTCTGAGGGTCATGACTTTCTGGGGCCTGCAGTTGGGGAGACGGCCCCAGTCTGTGTGTCCCAAATATGTGACCCCCAGGTGGTCACGCTGGCTCCTTATGGCTGTATTTCTCTGCTGTGCTGCGTGAAGACAGCAGTGAGGCTTTGCTTGCATCTGTGGGTGAAGCCACCTTCCCCACAGCCTCCGTGAGCTGCTTGGAGCTGTAGTGCAAACAATGTGACAATCACTGGCCCTCCCTCGAAACTGAGCAGAGGGATGGAAACCTGGAAATAGAGTTTGTTCTAAACTCAGGATGAGAAACAAACCCTACCTTGGAGTAATGGCTTTGTTGTACTTTGAAATTTGCTTCTTGGTATTGAGAATCATCCAGAAAGAGGCTGGGGCTTCTGCATAATAAGGGCTTTGCAGAGAGAAAGGGCAGTGGGGGAGGGGGGAGCAGGCAGGCTGCAACACGTCAGCATCCTCCCCTGGCCCTGGAAGACCTCTGGCAGGAAGGGGACCCCATGTACAGAAATGGCAATGCCGTGTCAGCTTCCCTTTCTCAGTTGCTAGCACAAATAGCGTGAAAAATAACACAAAGAGACAGACATGGGCAGCCACCACCAACTCCGAACAATTACAGAATCAATAAGCACCTGAAGGGCTTTGTTACTCGCCACTTAACCCCTCGTGTCCCCACCCGGTTCAGTGTTGTGAAACACATGTCAAATCCAGTACACAGAAATCCTAAATGAAACAAATGGATGGTGCCCGGGGCTACACAACCACCATTCACATCCTATTTTATCATTAGCTGTCCTGAGAATAAAGAAACCAACAGCAGTAACAACAACAACAACAAAAAACCCCGTCTGAGAATAATCCCGATCTAAAATACCATGCCATGTATTTCCCAGCAGATGCTGAAATACGTGCTGTTTCCTTGCCAGCACACAGCAGCCTCTGCTAGCACAGCAGAGCTGGCTGCTGCCCCTTCCCTTACCAGCCCTGGCTCTGCTCTGGGCACAGAGTTCTGCTGAGAGCATGCTGGGGCAGCTAAGGGGACATTGCTCAATGGGGAGGCACAGCACAAGGACTGCACATGGCCATTGACTGACCGTCCTCAGGGTGCTTCTTATCTTGTTCCAAATGCCAGCTGACCTGCAGAGCTTCATGAGATGCTGGTGTGGAGACCCTGTGCAGTCCCAAGGGGGAGTCTGGAAGATGAGATCATGTCTTGATGTAATTCCTGCTTTTTCTTTCCAGTGCAGTGCCTTCGATGGTGCCTGTCCACTCAGCTGTCAGGACGATGTAAGTTGCCCAGATTTCCTCTCTGTATCTGCAATGGGAACTACTGATGGTCATGGAGGCCTCTATCTCTCCAGACATCAGGTGCTGCCTGCCATCTCACAAGAGGTTGCATAGCTAGGCTAGGACAGCTTAGATATTCCCTTGACTTAGATGTTCTCCTAGTAGTGACATCAACTGAGATGTCAGCCCTGCCCACAGCAAGGGATTGGAACCAGATGATCTTTAAGATCCATTCCAAGCTAGGCCATGCTATGATTCTATGCCAGCTGAGCCCACCAGGGACACCTGGTCTCCAGCCGTCCATCTCTTCTAAGGCAGTCCCACCAGTGTCACCAGCCTGCCAGAGAGAGAGGCTAGCAGTATGACAGTATGTGCTGGACTGTCCTCTTTGCATTTATGCCACTGCTTTGCATGTCTCAGCATACTGAGGACATGATATTGTGCCCAGGAGAGTGGAATCACCTGTTATCTTCCCATGTTCATCTAGGACTATGATTTTTGGAGCCCAGTGCCTCCATTTCCTACTTTGCAAAGTAAAAATGATAAAAGCAGCACAGGTACTAAGTGGTGAGGAGAGGGTTATTTAACAAGTGGTTATAAAATATGAATTATGGAGATGGAAAACAGTAGAAGAGGGATAATACCCTCCAGATATCCTGTCAATGCCTACAGGATGTATCATCTCTTTAAGAGTGGTTCAAACTGTGTTAGCCCTACATACAGCCATAGCATGACAGCATCTCTGCCACAAGCTGAATACCTCAAAATGGGGAAGCAGAGGGAAGTCAGTGCTCCAAAGCCTGTGTTAGCTGTGTGATGGGGCAAGGCATGGCAGTGTTGGGGCTGAGCCCACACACTTCACTCTGTGGAAGCCAGCACAGCACTGTCTCTGATGTCATTTCTCTTTCATCTCCGCAGGTTCTGAATTGCTTCCTCATTGATAATAATGGCTTTATCCTTGTTTCCAAAAGACCTCCAGAGGTAAGAGTACATAAGAGAAGGAGGGGAGTGTGCATGGTGTGCTCACTGAACACCAGTGAAGCCCAACAAGGGCTACGAGGGTGGCCAGGTTGTGGTGACACTTGGCTGTGTGGTGAAGGGACAACACATCCCAGGTAAGGCAGGAGTTTGTGATGATAAGGAAGGAACCGGTCATGTCATCCTTTTGTTTCCTTTTCTCCTGTGGATGTGACTGGGACAAGCAATACGTCTATGATAGAAGAAAATATGTCTTAGCAGCTATAGTTCTTTGCAAGTGTTGGCAAAACAGTAGTAGGGGAGGATGAATGGCAGACTGTATTTCAGTTTCTCACAAAGCCTGTAGCAGAGTATCTCATAAGAGGCTGTTCAAGAAGTTGTAGTTTGAAAGTGGAGCACAAGGTAGTGTCATTCATCTCAAAGCAGCTGGGACAGAAAAGAAAAAGGAGGAATAAAACAGGATTTTGGTAATAAAAATTTGTGTGTCCCATAATTTTCCATCTGGAGTCATCTTGGTTACCATGCTCGTAATAGGCTGGCAAAAGAAAAAAGTGAGATTGTGAATCCAGCAGACAATACACAATAATTTCAAAGAAGCCAAAATGAGGGCTGCTGGGACTCACAAAACAAAGTGAATCTGCACCACTGCATCACCAGGGGGTGATACAGACAGATATAAAGATATAAAGAGGGCACACTGCAAAGAAAAACCAGACTCTTTTCTGTCAGGACAGTGACCTACCTGGCACAGTGACTATTTCAGTAAAGGTCCCTGTTCAACAACTTGTTTTGCCAAAAATAAAACAAAGAAAACTTGAACAATAAAGAAAATACTGCTTGTTCCAGTTACTGTGCTTGTTTCCCAGCATAACCATGTGCATCCACACTCTTAAACCCCAAAGAGAATTCAAGACAGCAGTAGCATTAAATCAGTATCTGTGCTTCTTAGCCTTGCTAGTTGAATGATGCTCACTTGGTGCTCTGCAGCCCCTCTGTCCCATCCCACGCCCTGCCCTGTGGAGATCCTTTGGGCCCCTGTAACCACTGCCTGAAGCTTATCAACAGCCAGATCACAGAAAAAAAAAGGTACCAGAGGTGACATTTTGTGCTGTGAACCTCTGAAATCGCCAGGACATGTGGAAACCCAGAGCCGGGAATAAGGACAAACATGGCAGAGGGATTCTTAGGGGAGCCCCATCTGTGGTCCTGCAGCGGCCCTCTGCCCTTGTCACAGCAAGGAGTGAGAAAAGCTATTTCATGCTCAGACACCTTCGACATCAGGGATGATTAAAATCCAAGTGCTCAAAGGGGAGTTGATGTTACATACTTACTTGTATAGTGAAACATCTTTTAAAGCTTGTTGGGAAGATAGTATCTTCCCATAACCATGTAGATGATTACCATATGATCTTAGGTAAATTTATAAACGGAATCTATTTAAGATTTGCTTGTTTGTTTTTGGAAATGCCCAGCTCAAAAAAATGGAGTAATCTGTCATCTGCTAGCGCTTTCTAAATAACTAGGGGCCTATCAAAGAAAAGTAAGAGGAAAAGTAAGATGTCCCCCCAAACTGCAGGGATGGCTCCATTGTAGATGGGAGCTACTTGTTATGTCAAACTCCATGAGTCAGGAAGAGACAAAGGACAGCACATTTTTTCAGTATCATTATGAGTATTTTATTTTCTTACTTGCAAACAAAGCAGTGGACTTGGCAGATTCTGAGCAATTTTTGAATGGATTTGTCATGATTTAGTAATCAAGAAAGCCAGAATTGTTCTTTATGTGAAATCTCTAGAGCAGCAGTTCTCAGGTCTGAGGTTGAGATATTTGAGGTCGTTGACATCAAAACATAAATGGGACCAGAAGACCACAAAGTCCACATTTAATCCAGGCATGCCAGTGGGATCTGGGGACTGTTAACTGGGCTGGTGGTAGGGGAAGTCCTCACCAGCTGAAGGTCAAAGCTCAGCACTGCCTTCTTACAGGCATGTGTGGTGTGTTGTGCACCTCCAGGCAGTCTAGGTTAGCTGGAGCAGGAAAGAAATTTTACTCTAGACATGGAAATTTTACTCTTGATAGCTTATGCCATTTTTTCCCCTTTCTTGTGCTTGCAGATTGGAAAATTCCTTGGCGCAGTGGATGGCTCAGTAATGACCCAGCTACTGAACATGGGCATGTTCAGACGGTAAGCGGGGATCCCTGCTTCATGCTCATCCTTACTCAGCTGATGTGTGGGGCAGAGCACGTTAGGCTCAGCAAGCAGTCCTACTCAGCAGTGCAGGATGCCTGAATAGGCATCTGTGGCTCTTTGCTACCAGAGCAACTTCAGCTGCCCACATCCTCCCCTGACAGGCTCTGCCATTGTCACCCCACAGCATGTTTCTCCTCCTCTCTGTTCCTCCTACGGCTTGACGCACTGAGATGTACAACACCAGTCTTAGTGTTGCCAGAGAACAGCTGCTCTCTGCCTTTTTCAGGACACAGTACTATGGAAATGCACCCTGGCATTTGAGGTGAAAGCACTTCATTTTCTCCCACCACTTGGAAGGCCTTTCCATGAGAGATGGAATGAGGGGTCTCAGAGGCGGCACTGCATTTGTCTGAGAACATTCCTTCCCTTATAAAATCTTTTATAAAATCTCTCTGACCACTTCTCTCCATTCTCCCAGCACATTTCAAAAGAAAACTCAGATATTCAGCGACATGAAAGCAGGAACTAGGGGAACTTACGGAATACACAATTATAATTCTCCAGCTTCAGATTCTGCTTTACTCATCACCTGTAATTAGGGATGCATTGCCTCCCATACTGACCCAGTTACATTAATCCAAGTCCCATATTTCTCCTTTTTCAAAGTCCAGCACTGACCTAACAGCAAAGACATATTTAAGCAGGCCACTGCTTTAATTTGTCCACACAGAAACTTTTTTGTAGAATGGGACCCAGGTAGGATAAAGTAGCATAGGCTGCCATGAGTGGCCCATAGTCGGTTGTGTTGCTTGCTCTTCACTGCCTGCTTATTTTGTTTTAATTGCAGGGTGACAATGTATGACTACCAAGCAATGTGCAAGGTGCCCTACCACCACCACAGTGGTGCCCGGCCGCTGCTCAGTGTACGTATCCCACTGCACACAGGGATTGTCTGTGGAGGCTTTTTCCTTGGGCATCTCTGACAAAGTGGTGTAGCACATGTAGTGTAGCACATTGCCCAAAGAGCTTAAGGGCCGTTTGCTTCCAAGTGCTGGGAAGATCTAGACTCATCTGAGACAAGTTTCTGAGGCAGTAATGGCCATTGACAGTGGTTTCTAATTTGACTATTGGCATGTAGGACCCTACTGACGATTGGAAGAAACAGGGAGGGGGCAGGAACCAGACTATACCAGCTTGCAGCTGAAATGAACGGAAATGCTTTCACAGGACGTGTTTTCATTCAGCAGTCCCAAAGGGAGAGTTGCCCTGACAGTGAACAGAGCATCAGAGAGGCGAAGTTGTCAGCCTTTCAGGTGAAGCGTGAGTGGGCTGGGAGTAACAGAAAGAAGGGTCAAAGCTGCTGAGAAGAGCTGACAGCCCAGAGAATAAACTATCAGAGGTTGCAACCTCTCTTTAATCTGATACAACAGATAACATAATTCCTCTCTACCTTTCTAGCAGCCTTGACCAGGCAGAACTAAGCGTTAATCAATACTCAATCCAATTCGAATTAGCTAAAGTAACCCTAAACAGAGATGTACTTATTATTGATATGATGATTTGACTATTGAAAGTGTGGTATGCTGGAAGTACACCTAATGGCATAAAATTGTCATTTTTTTTTCTAGTAAAATAGTTTTCAACAAAGTATTCATTTTAATAGCTAAACTGAAACTGGATAGATAAAATATTGTGATTGTACTGAAAATATTTGCTTGATTGAGAATTGAAAAAAATGTCAAAATACATCAGCTGCCAAAAGTAGGTGAATTGAGAAGAGAACAAAAGAATCAACCTCCAAATTCCATCTCTCCTTTTGTCCCAGTAGCAAAATCCTCAGAAAGGAAGAAAGAAAAGTCCATTTATAGATATATATATAGTTCGAAGGAAAAAAATCAGTCAAATCTCCAATCATTTTACTACTTGCTGACATATCTTGCTTGAAGATAAGCCAATTAGCAGTAATTAAACATTCTCTCGTGTCCAATGACTGCTGCATGTTTTGGGTTCCAGGACATGAGTGTAAGTTGAAGAGGGAGAAATGAAGCTTAAATATGGTTACTTACCCCGAAGTGAAGAACCAGCAGGATCCTCTGCAGAATAATTGGCCCTGGGATGATGCTGGATTTTCAGTTCATAGCAGAACAGATGGAAGACAGTACAAGTCATGCCATCTTGAGGAAAGGCTGCATGAAATCACAGTTAAACTTAATCAATAGCAGATAACACCAACTCCTGGACAATGCTGTAGCTTGTCCCAGAAACACCACTTGCAATTGGAATATAAAAGCTTCCTAGAATGGTGGTGCCCCATTTAGCTATATTTCTCTCCTGCTCTGAGCTTTCAAGGTCATCCATACTGGAGAGAAATCATCAAGCAATTACATCTTCAAAGTCCTTCACACATCTCTGATAAACTCCCTGACCCTGACTGGGAGGGGTGAGAAGATATTATTAGCAGCAAGGCAGTTGCTGCTTCTGATGTATTTGAGTGTTTTCCAGTGATGCCCAGACCTTGAATTTCCAACCTTCAGGAGCTCTGAGCAATGGAGGGAATTGATCTGAAACATGGGGTCCTGCATAACAACTGTATACTCTCTGACCAGGTCCTTATAGTGTGTCTCATTTCTTCTTTTGTTCTCTAGCCAATTTATGCCTTTCTAGCTGCACTGAAATGGCTGATAAGTGATTTCCTCATGTGAGTACAAAAAGATGCGGGTATTTGGGAGGCTCAGACTAGCTGGGGTGAGAGCTGAGAGGACTGTGAGCAGAGGCTATGCATAGGACATTGCTGTCAGCCTTTTTGTGACATTCAGCCTGGTGCATTGCTCCCGGGAGGCAGAAAGCTATTACTAATTCCCATTTCACAGAGGCAGAGGCCCTGAGCAGGTCTGGGATTTACCTGAAGTCACTCAGTACAAAGCGGCAAAGTCAGAAATAGGACTTGGGTCTCTGGAGGCCCTGCAGGTCCTTGATGCTAAGTCCTCCTCCCTGTCTCACTCTCCTATGATAAGTGATTCCCCTACGGGGTGAGGGAGGCCAGAAGGAAGCAGGAAGCTCCCATATGAGTGGCAGGTGAGGGAGAAGAGAGGGGTCTTGTGTCAAGCTCTGAATCAGGCATACTTCACACCACAGAAGGAATAAAAATTAAAGCTCAAATCAGGATCAAGCTCAGATTAAGACCAGAGCTGCTCAGCTTTCTGGGCCCAGGCTGAAACAATGATTGTGAACATCCCAACTCTAGAGGCAGCAATGATCCAGGTGCTGGGCCTTGAGCCTGTTGGTACAGCACAGTTCAACATGGCTTGTGGCTAAAGTCTGTGTCACCACAGTGCTGGCTCCCCACAAGCCACCTGTGCCCCTCTGGGGCTGCCACTTTCAGCCCTTCACCAGTAGGTCCCTGAACAGTATATCCTTCAGGGAAAGCCCACTCAGTTATTCCACCGTATAGATCCCACAATACAGATCTACACACCATAAATAAACAAATAAATAAACCTAACAAACAGACAAACAAATTAAAAAATTCAGACTTGCACTGCCAGGAAACTTGCAGTACACTTGTTAGAGGTGGTGCACATTGGGCCATCTCTTGCATCCTTGATGACATCCTTGATGACTGACCCTTACATCTTTCCAGGCTGCTGAAAAAGCATCCCCTGTTCTTGCTCTTTTGACAGCTTCCTGTTGGAGTTTAACATGAGTAGCTTCTGGCACTCTGACAATGTGGCAGACGGTGAGTATGTGGCAGTCCAGCCACCCCATAGCAAATGAGTGTCACCACTGCTGGTGGCAGCAGTAGCTGTATGGAGAAGCCAAGCCTCATGGAAGAACACACCATCCCATCACATTTCCCTTTGCAGACACTGGAAGCCAGCTTCTAGGTCTCAGCACTACCCTGTTTCCCTCCCACCCCCATCTCAGCCTGCCCAAGCTCAAGGAAAAGTCTGTGCAGCTCACAGATTTCTTTCCTCAGTGTTTTTGCAAAGAGAAAGGGAGGCTTTTCCTTCCAAGCACCCCACCCTGCATGCATGTCTATCGGCCAAAAAGTCCTCCAGTTGGAAGGGTTTCCTGTCTTTCATAGTGATGGCTCACAGGATGGGACACAGTGATGCCGCATCAGCGGGCTCTGCGGAACTAGCAGGAAAGCCTGTAAGATTCAACCAAGAACAAGCTTCTTTGCATCCTTTGATTCAACCATGCTGTGGGATTCTCTGTTGAGTCATCCTGCGTGGATCAAACAATGCAGTGAGGGTCTTTGCTTTCCCACTGGCTTTAGAAGCTGGTGGCACCTGGCACCACACAGCAGCTGTGTGCAGCAGAGGAAGCAGAGAGGTGTGGGTTAGGGGTCTAGGTTGAGATCCACTGACTTGCCCTGTAGCTACTGTGCTGCCTGCTCAGAGTGTTCTGGAAGCCTCTGTCATCCCATCCCTGCAGGCAGGGAATGTCAGTGGCCCCAAGGTAGCCCTAAAGGACAGGCAAGATCTACACTCCTGTATGTAGCAGTGTAGATGCCATCACTGCTTCCTTACAGACTGTCAGCACTAGTGGTGCTTTGGGTGATGACAGAGGAACATTCCCTGCAAGCTGTGGGACTTTCCTGGTCTTAACAAGGTAACATTCATTTTCAGAGAGCAAATTGCCCTTCTAGTCAGAGAACCAGCCCAGCATCTGGGTGCTGTCAGTCCCACTTACCTCTTCCAAAGGGGATCTCCAGACACAGCAGTAGAAGTTACAGTTTTCCTCTGTGAGGCGCTGATGGATGCTGTTTAACTTGCATGGAGTGTCCTCCTGCAGAAATCAGTGGGAAAGAGTCAGATGAGCAAGTACAAGATTTCTTATAGTGACGTTATGAATGGTAAATGGCTGCAACTTTGTTTAATTTTTGTTTGAGGATGTCTGAGGGGGAAGGGAGAAGGTTCTTGCTGCTGCACTACTCATCACCATTTCATTTTGTGCTTTCTTCAACTCTCCTATATCATCTCCATGCCTGCTATGTGCAAACTCATCTCCATTGTGCTGCCATCACGTGAACCTGTCTCATGGCTCCATCTTCACTGTTTGTGTGCATGCCACTCTTCCAGCCAAGGCTGTCTTCCATCACTGTAAGTAGAACCAGTGAGTAGCAAAAAAGAGGAGGATCTAGCTAGAAATCCCAGGCTAGAAATGACAATTTTCCCTTTTTTGGACAACAGGGAATTTGCAGAAGGATGTCACGGTGGTGTGGCAGTGCCTGGCTGTTTCCCTGCACTCCTTGTTTAGCTGGCTGAGCTGGGAAGGGACACACCAGCCTGCTCAGTAACTGCAGGCACAAATGAAACCATCACACAATGACTGTAGAACAGATGGGCCCTTAGCTGCTGTGATGTGGTTTGTCCCTCACTATGTCTCCCAGCAGCCCCTGTCTTTTCAGGTGTTACACCAAAATCAATGCCTTGTGTGGGTCCCATAGTCTTCAGATATTAAGAAGCATTTAAGTCTCCTTTTCCACACCCCACGGTTTAGCTCCTTCTGATGAATAACAGCCCAGCCCCAGGGTAATGCAGAATTACATTCAAGCAGTTTAACTGATAAGTATATGCTCTAGCTCATAAATCCACTCCTGCAGGAAAGCTGGAAATCCCTCCAGACAGAGTCCAGACTGTGGCTGTGTTTGTATCTCACTGCTTCCATACCTGGCTCATGTTTGCCGGTTTGCGCTCTGCCCTGCAAGACGTATGTGTGAGACAGAGATAGAGAAATAGAGACAGTTGGAATGCGCCTCATGCGTGAAGAAAAGGAAGAGCAGGGGAGTGTGGCTGATGAAAAACTGAGGGTCCGTGCACGGGGGAGGGAGTGGCAGGGTGAAAGGAAACCACTGGAGCTGGAAGGAATGGGTTGCACATGTTGTTAGGAACAGGCTGAAGATTTTTGCCAGGGATGTTAACATTTTCTTGACTGCCTGCCAAAGCTGGTGAATGCAAAGCGTATGTAGAGAAGGAGACATTTTGTGGGAGAGAAACTGAGTACACGTGAATTTGGGGATACGTACGGAGGAATTAATGTTAGGGGATCTAATAATGCACATCCCTGCTCAGTGTGCACTGATCCTATTTCTGCTTCCCAAATTCTTGTGCTTTCTGGGAGGGCAAGGCTTGCCACTGGAATATGGGCATGATTGATTCAGACTGCACTCCTTGTGCAAATCCGCTTCCCAGAGATGGTGAAAAGACATTTTTGCTTCCACAGATTTCTCATTGCTCTCAGCATCTCCCTCCCCTCTGTGTCAGTAAGGGCTTCTGCTTTTATGGACAACAGTGCAGATTTGAAGGCCTTTAATTAAGCCAGAGATACTCCCAGCCAAGACACGCAGCCTAAGAAAGAATATTTCTAGAATTCTGGAGCTCAGGAAAGTTCCTTTCTGACTGCAAGATAATGTACTCAGAGGATATTTTACAAGCTCATCAGTTAAATTCTGTGTTTTGTATTTGTATCTAAGCAGCAGATTTTGTCTCATTTGTACCAGAGTAAATCCACTGACATGGGCGCAGACATTCGTGACGTATGCTGGTGGCAAAGGGCTCACAATCTGGGCTGCACAGTTCACAGCAAGGAGCAGGGCCGCCTTTGCTATTCAGAAGGATTGGTTGCCAACTGCCTGACAAAGTCTTTCTGGAAGTGCAGATGGCAGCAATGACAGCCAGGAATTAACTCACGCTTTGCTATAAAGTTTGCAATTTGTTATCAGCTCCTCCAACTGTTTACTAAGCCCTGACCGCCAGGCTCTCAGAGCTGCTGATAGCGTTTTGATGTTCAGTGTGTGCACGCCGAGGCTCAGTCCCAGCGTGCTGCTGATGCTGCACATGCTGCTGGGCCCTCTGAGATTCAGAACACTGCTGCAGCTGCATTGCTTCCAGGCAAATTAAGTGGCAGTAGGCTTAAGCATAATCTCTGTCTCAGGTCTTGTCTTGGTTCAGAAGTCAGAGATTGTAAAGTTGCTTGTTTTCATTTAGCCCGTGCCACAAGGCTGATCTAAGACAGCCTGTGTAGGAGCTTTAAAGTACATCTTAGTGCATGTGACAAGGTTAACCCAGAGCAAGGCAACTGTGGATGCCCATGAAAGGTTGTGGGCAGAAATGTTAGCAACCAGCCCATACTGCCAGGGCTGAATTGCTCTTGCAGGGGCCAGTCCTGCAGTACTTTCCATCACTTACCTCTGGTCTGGTTTGGGAGCTGCATCAGAGCTTGGGTAGACGTGTGCCTGTAAGCAGTGCTGGGCTGGCTGAGGCTCCAGGTATGTTCTTGGTGTGGGTTTAGCTGCCTTTCCTAGTAAGGCCCTGTTCTCCAAACCCACCAACTCCAGCACAACAACCCTGATTATTCATCACTACTTCTATCCTGTATTTTGTAAGCCTGGGTCTGATTAACCCCCTACCTGTGCTCCATCCTTCACACCACTGTTTTTGTGTTGCTTTAACTCCATCCACTTCAACGACACTGCACCAACAAGCTGAAGCTAATGGAGAATGAATTGCTCTGCTGGGGATATAGGAAAAATGAGGACCTGGATAAAATCTCTGTTTTGTCAGGACCATGACATGAGCAGCATGATAAATTCTTGCAGGCAGTTGTGCAACACCTGAGGGGCTGAGGGGTCAGGCCAATTCTCTTTAATGTTTCCATAAATTACGTGGATGCAGGACTTTAAGGTATACTAAGTAAGTTTGCAGACAACTCTAATACAGAGGAGCTGTTGACTCCCTCGAGGGCAGAGAGGACTTGCAGAGAGATCCTGACAAATTAAAGGGCTGGGAAATTACCAACTGTGTGAAGTTTAAAGAGATCAAGTACTGGAATCAGCCCCTGGATATATGTACAGAGTGGGGGACAAGAGGTAGGAGAGCTGCCCTGCGAAAAGGAATTGGGGGTTCTGATTGATGGCAAGTTAAACACAAGTCAGCAGTGTGCCCTGGCAGCCCAAAGGGCCAACCATGTCCTGGGGTGCATCAGGGCCAGTACTGCAGCCAGGCAAGGGAAGGGGCTGTCCCATTCTGCTCTGTGCATGTGGCTTCACTTCAAGCTCTGTGTGCAGGTTTCGGTGCCACAGCATAAGAAGGACATAAAACTATGAGAGCATCCGGAGGAGGGCTGTGAAGATGATGAGGGGTGTGCAGGGCAAGGTGTGTGAGGAGCAGCTTGGGGACACATTCTTCGCCAGAGGGAGATGGGCATGGAACAGGCTGTGCAGGGGAAGCTGTCACAGATGTGGGGTCTTGGCACATACGTTCCCAGTGATAGTCTGGCCACAGGTTACGGAATTAGATATTTTGCAAGCCACTAGTATGGCAAATGAAGTCTGAAGGAAAGGGTTCCTGCTCCATTCTTCCCTCTCTGTTAGTCCTTCAGGGATTTCGCTGGCTAGTTTATGGTCACCTGCTCTGTAGCTGCTCTGTGCTGGAAAGTGCTAGTAGCTTTTGTCATCAAAGCACAAATGGAGATATTATCAAGAGTGCTGAATACTGATGCTGAATTCAAGTCCTGTCTGCTTCTGGATCTGTAGAAAAAGAGAAACCCAAACATGCTACTGAGAGGC
The DNA here is from genome assembly GCF_026119805.1 of Tympanuchus pallidicinctus. Classification (NCBI taxonomy): domain Eukaryota; kingdom Metazoa; phylum Chordata; class Aves; order Galliformes; family Phasianidae; genus Tympanuchus; species Tympanuchus pallidicinctus. The sequence continues at coordinate 3,645,501 of NW_026294802.1, forward strand.
GTTCCCATAGCCTGGAAGGATTTCGGTGGGAGGTGAGAGCTCAGGTGAAGAGCACAAGGTGCAGCTGTGGGGGATCTGTGTCGCAGGGAAGCATTTAAATCTTTGTTGTATGCTCGGAGCCCTTTGTATAACACTGCGTGCCCGGGACCAGGCAGGACACGAGGCCTCGGTGAGGACAGCAGGCTGGCAGCACTGTAGCCTCTCGCCCTGCTCTGCGCAGGGCCAGCCGGTGTGAGCCGTAGAGCAGCCCTGCACACGCTGGTTTTCCCGCACCACCTAGTGGGAGCCGGGATGGCTGCAGTGCTCAGCTGCTGCTCCTCGGGTAGGCTATGGGCAGAGCGGGACAGGCCTTGATGGAGCCCTAGTTTATGGAATCATTCAGGTTATAAGAGACCGCGAAGATCATCCAGTCCAACCACCAGCCCATCCCCACCGTGCGCACTGCGCCTCATATCACAGTGCAGACCTCTCCTTTGTGTTCCTCTGACGTTGCCTGTTCTCTCCCTCCTCCCCACGCAGCCCACAGGCACAAGAAGCACGACACACTGCAGCCCTGCGACACAGAGTACCCCGTGTTCGTGTACGAGCCGACCATCAAGGAAACCAACGGGCTGATCGAGTGCGGGGACTGCCAAAAGTAAGAGCTACAGCTGTCCTTTCGTAGCGGGAATCACAGCACCCGTGCCCAAGCAGTGCCAGCACTGGAGCCTGGTGGCAGTGGGAATGGTGACAACCTGAGAAGAGCCACTCGCCACCGTGCCCAGCACATGTCCATGCTGTGCGTGCAGCGAGCGCGTCCCCAGAGAGGGGAATGGCCCCGCTGCAACTTCTTGATAAAGAGAAGAATCAGAGCCATTGTTAATAAGCAGAGGTGTCAGGAGGAGGAGGGAGAGAGCATGCAAAAAAAAAAAAAAAGGTCTCTTTCCATTCTGCAAATTTTAGAAAGGAACCCTCTGTTTTTTCACGTTTCTGGCAAATGTTTTCTCCTTAAAATTTTCCTTTTTGCAATGCTTTCAGCTTTCCTTTCTGCTTTTCATTCTCCCTTTTTTCTGTTTTTCTACCAAAAAAAAAAAAAAAAAAGGAGGGATTAGGAGAAAAAAAGAAGTGTTAAACCAAAAGAAAGCAAAACACGGGTACACATTTTAATTTCTGTTTTCATTTTAAGCGAATGAGCAGTCAAAAATAACAGAAAGGCATTGTGAGAAGAGCCATTTTCAGCAGTCACATGGCACCCTCAGCACTCACATGTAGAAAGGTGAAGAGAGGATGAATTTCCACTGGCCTGGCTTTTCCTAATGTGCTGTTGCACAGACCCACAGAGGCCAAAGAGATCTGACTGGAATCCCTCGTAAAGCAAAGCAAAGCCCTACCTGGTCTGGCTTCAGTCTTGGACTAGCTGCAGGAAAGAATTAAAGGTCAGGAAAACAGCCTGTGCTAGTCAGCACGGCTTGATGAAGAACAGGCTGTGCCACGCATTGCCTGAGCTCAGAGCATGGATTTGCTGACAAAGGTTGTAGGGGGAGTTCTGTAAGGCACAGACCAGCACCTTGCCCCATGGGGATGCAGCATGCCTTGCCTGATGCTCAGCACTGCAGCAGCAAGCCAGGCTCTGCTCTGTTCCTGTAGGTGTGGGCTGGGGTCATAGCCCTGGAGCTGGGTGTACCTCTTGCACCTTTCATGCAGATGTTCAAGGGGAATGAGAGCCCCAGCGTGGGCTCTGTGGAGTGTTAGCTGATGACCTGCTCAGACACACAGGCCTTCCCAGTGCCTTTTAGAAATTCCAGATGGTTCCCAGTGCAGGGAGAAGCTGGGCACTGCTTCGTTCTGGGCACCTCCATTGTGATGGCAGGGTTAAAATCTGCCTGTCCGACCTCCTGGAGCAGTCATCACTCAGGAAAGAATGAAACAGCCTCAGCAAGTGGCAGCGTGTGACATTCAGCACCTCTAGAAACAAATATGAAGTTCCCTGAAGGCAAGAAGCAGACAATGGGCAGTGAGCTGTCAGGGAAATTGGTTCTTCAGAGCAGTTGAGTCTATCAGGGCATCCTCACAAACTTGTATGCCCACAGCCCGACCCAGAAGCCCTCTGCCTCAGCCAAGAGGAGGAACAGAAGTGGCACAGACAAGGCATGGGGTGGGAGGTGATGCAAGCTGGTGAGGTGGCACTATGAAGCCACAGATACACACAGTCTCCTGTGTGCAGAGCCATTTCTGAGCTGCCCAGGTACGTGCACGTGTGTGCACACTCATGCACAGTCACACACACACGTGCATGCCCTGCCCACATCAGCCCTCCAGCTCCTGCACAGCCTACACTCCCTCATGCAGGTCCTCACGTGGGTGTTGTCACGCAAAGACTTGCATTTGGGCTCATCCTTATTTGCATGTGCCCATGCTCACCCCTGGACCTTTCTGCTCATCCCTCAGGGAAGGGAAGGGACAGACAGACTCAAAGCTGCAAGAAGATGAAGCACTCACGATGTTACTGGGATTCTTCAAGGCTCACTCAAGTAATGTGATGTTCAGAACTCTGCCCCTTGAGGACCACAGAGCACACAGTCCCTCTTGTTGTTTGGGCACAAATACAGATCGGCTGAGTGCCAGCCACCTCCTGATGAAGCTGGGCCTTCCAGCTGTGCTCCTCTGAGCTACGCTGCCCAGTTTCATGCTGCCTCCATGTGCCTGAGGAGTGGCTCTGCTCGGAGTTGGTTTTTGGTCATTTGGGTTCTGCTTCTGATTTTGGCTTTTGCGCCCTGTGGAGCTGTGCTTCTAAGCTGGCTGGGCACTTCTCCGTAGCGAGGTGTACTCCTCACTCCTTCCCCGCCTTCTGCTGCTTCCCTTTCCAGAGCTGCTTGCTTTCCTTCGGGTTTGTTTGCACCAGGCAGTGGTGGTGCCATGCAGAGTCTGGCTGCCATTTCTCCATCTCTCTCTTTTCTTCGCAGAATGTTTGTGGCCCAGCAGATTGCCAGCAGCAACCTGCTGCTTCTTGTGACAGATGCCACCTGCGACTGCAGCATCTTCCCACCTGTCCTGCTGGATGCGAAAGAAGTCAAATATATCCTTCTGCTGTGTGCTTTTGGGCTCAGGGCTGGTGAGGGTGGAAAACCTGCTCCCCTGGCAGTTCCTATGGGGAAAACTGTGGAGTGCACAGCCTGCCTGTGGGATAGCAGGAGGCAGGGAAACGGAACAGTGTGGTGGAGAAAGCAGCGCTGCTGCTGGGCCTCCTGCATACATTTCTGCCATTCCCAGCCATTGGTCATTCCTCGTCTTCTTCTGGCTCCTGGAGGCCTCCCAGCCCACACCCTTGCAACATGCAGCTGGGAGGCTGTTGCCCTTCCCCGACCTACCCTGCTCGGACCCAAGGCCATGCAGAAGCACCCATAGGTTTGCACCCCGTTGTTGTGTGCTGCAATTGCGCCTCGTCTCAATGCCCGTGTCCTTAACAGCCCTGCACACAATGCATCGGTGAAGTGTGACCGCATGCGCTCCCAGAAGCTGAGGCGGCGACCAGACACGTGCCATGCGTTTCACCCCGAGGTATGGCTGTGGGTGTACCCCGAGGTGTGACTGAACAACCCCAGCTCCCTCAGCCTCATCATAACACTTCTGCTCCAGACCCCTCACGGCTCCATTGCCCTTCTCTGAGCACACTCCAGGGCCTCAATGTCCTCCTTGCACTGAGGGGCTAGAACTGAACACAGTTCAGCCGACCCTGTGGGGACATCCTGGTGACACGCGGGATGGCGGTGTGCCCTGGGAGCCACAGGGCTCTGCCAGGCAGATCTTGCCTTAGGATGGGGATGGGGATGCAGTTGAGGTGCAGCCCCACCAGTGCTGAGTGCAGAGGGATGATCACCTCCCTGCTCCTGCGGGCTGCACTGTTTCTGATACAAGCCAGGATGCCACTGGCTGCCTTGGTTACCTGGGCACATTGCTGGCTCATGTTCAGCTGCTGTCAACCACCATCATAAAATCATAGAATTGTAGCGGTTGGAAGGGACCTCTAGAGATCATGTAGTCCATTGCCCCTGGCAAAGCAGGCTCCTGTGCACATTTCCAGCCACTCTGCTCCATGCCTGTAGGATTGCATGGGGTTGCTGTGACCAAAGTGCAGGAGCTGGCACTCGGCATTGCTGAATCTGATACAGTTGGCCTCAGCCCAGCGATCCAGACTGTCCAGATCCCTCTGTAGGTCCTTCCTACCCTGAGGGTGGGCTTTGTGCATCCCACTGGCTGTGGCTCCCCAGGAGGCTTCCTCATGGGGAGAGAACATACTGGGGATGGGCTCCCTTTCCTCCCCCAGTGCCAGCAGGGCCCACTAAATGCCTTCTTTTCATCCTCCAGGAGAACGCCCAGGACTGTGGTGGTGCTTCTGAGCTCTCAGTCTCCCCCATGCTGCTCCTCCTGCCCCCAGCGCTGCTCGTGCGGTGACACTGCTCCCAGTGGGGACGTGGCGAGGGACAAACTGCCGACCCTGTGGGGACATCCTGGTGACACCGGGGATGGCGGTGTGCCCTGGGAGCCACAGGGCTCTGCCAGGCTGATCTTGCCTTAGGAGAGTGGGCATGTGGGAGACCCTGCCTTGTAAGAGAGGCTGGGGTTTTGAGCCAGTACAGGGCCATTGGGGTCCTCAGTAGTGAAGCAACTTCTCCTGGTCTTGCGATGGTCATCAGCCAGGACCCTGGGCTCAGGACATGGCTCTGGCCCTGAATTGCACTGACTGCCTGCAGGCAGACCACAGTAGGCAGCTCGGCTTTGCCAGGCAGCTGCACCTCGCTGAGAACCTGCTCCAAGCACTGCCAGCACAATGCTCAGATGCCTCTCCAGGTGTGGGTGTGCGTGCGGGAAGGGGCTGCATGTTGCTCACCAAGGAGAGGCTCCTTCTCTTGGGGCAATGCTGCCCTGAGGCTGCCCGTGGCTGTCTGGGGCCCTGGGCCTGAGCTTGGCCAGCAGGCACAGAGTGCTTCTCACAGAGCTTTATGAACAAGGGGTGGGGAGCATCCATCTTTCATCTCTTTTTGTATGAACTGCTCCATACCATCTCATTAAAAAGAATATATATGGCATATTTTAAATAGATATTTAAGCTTTATCGTGTCGTGCTTGGTGCTCATCGTGGCCCTACAGAAACCCCTCTCCCTGCTGAACCCATGGGGACGGGTACAGGTGGAGGCCATAGGAAGGAGACAGCGTGCCCAGATGCCCACAGGTGTGCTTCAGGGAGTGATAAGGTCAGGGGGTGCTGCCCCTCATAGCGCCAGGTCTTTTGGGGGATGTGGTGGCTGGGTTTGCTAAACCAGAGGCAGTAGAGGAGAGGATCGCTCACTGGGAGTGGATCAATCTCTGGAGGTGGATACGTCTTCCCTCCTGCACATCCAGTGACCTTATCAGAGTCAGGCACAGCGAAGGAAGGTAAAGTGAGCTCAGAGGGAAAAAGGGCTCTGTCAGGATGCAGAGCTCAGGCAGTCCCCAGGGCTCAGAGCTGCTCCCCCAGCACGGCTGCCCTTGCTGTCAGAAGTGATTAATGGCCCCAGCACCGTTCTGCTTGGAGAAGACGTGTGCGCATGCACTTGGCTGATTTCCAGCGCATTAATCCACAGCAAACACACCCTCATGAACAGACCTGTACTGGAGGAGGAATTATGTCCAGCTCTCCACTCCTTCAGCCACCAGCTGGCAGAAGCAAGGAGAGCTGAGGACAGAGGCTTACCGGCAGCTGTGCAGCACCATACTGACCTGGCTCAACTCACAGCTGAGGATCCTCCAAGGTCCTGTCCACCCCTGTAAGCAAACTGCAGGCACTGGGCTTTTTAAAATTAAAATTCAAAAGGAGGAAATTCCCTGAGTGCCTCTACCACTTCTGGATGGTGTGGCTGACACTCCAGCTTGAGTCACACTGCTGTGGGCCAACAGGTATAGCCAGGCAGGGCTGATTTCACACACAGAAAAACAGGAAGATCAGCCCAACAGCACATCAGCTGCTTGCAGTCCGAGAGAGCTCATTCAGAGACCCAGCTGTCCCACAGGGGCTCACCTCAGGGATGATGGGCTTGATCCAACAGAGCCCAGCCCCAGCCAACCACAAGGCCAACCTCCAGAGTTGTGTGCAGGTTCAGCACGGCTGCAGACGAACACAGAAGGTATCTCTCCCGGGTCTGGTTTGGGTGTAATTTGCCTCTGTTAGGGAAACACATCAGTGCTCTGGGAACCCAGCCAGGCATATGATTTTCTCATCTCATTTGCAACTGGAGCAGCTCAGCTTTTATGCCAGCTGCTTAGAGCCTCCGTGCCCAGTTGCTCTGTGCCAGAGCTGAAGCTGCTAAAAAAAAAATGAGATCAACTTGAAACGTTGCTGCAAACATCTCTGAGCTCAGAGGCAGCAGCAGCTCCGGTGTTCCGCTACAAGTGTTAACAGAGGAGAGAGCAGTGAAGTGAAGCTCTCCGAGGTGGCTCTGGAGTGCCAGAACTGAGCTGAGCAGGCGCAGCCCTGCAGGTGCACGCAGGATAGCCTGGTAAGCTCACAGACCGCAGGCCTCCTTCCTGGGGGAGAACAAGGTCCTCAGGTGATGCTGGGCAAAGGATTCCCTCGTGTGCTCTTTCTGTGCTGCCGTAGTGCTCGATGATGACCATGGTGACACACTCAATGTTGCCACGGGGCTGCTAATGCCTCCTCCATATATAGCAGTTTGCACCTTGGGATCTTCTCCAAGGAGCTGCTTTTTTAAGGGACTGTCTGAAAGCATATCAGCTGGTGCTCAGCATTTCTGGAAATCAGCCTTGAGAAGTGAGGCTGGAGCACTCCACGCAAACATAGAAGTGCCGACCAGCAGGAGAGTTTGGCTCAGTGCTTGATGGCACACAGCAGGCGAGAGAAAAAAAACAGAGGGAACTCGGCTTTGCTAATAGCTTCAACCAAAACAAACTCAGCTCCTTCATACTAATCGCACACCAGATTTATTTCCAGCTGCTTTTAAAAAGCTAGGCAGCGGCCCTAGAGGTTCACCTTGATTGCAGCACTTCAATCTGTACCCACGACCTTGGTGACGTTGGCAAAGAACGAAGAGATTTTAGAGGGAGGACCAAGCACAGCCCCAGCCACGTGCAGAGGCAGCAGGGTGCAAAGCTTCAGAGCGCCAAGGCAGCTTTTAAGTATCATTCCAATGTCTGAAAACACAATAAACCCAACTCACATTTGCATGCAGTAGCTCTTTTTAGTGTAACTTGTGTAATCTAATGCTGGAGTTCTCTTTGCTCCCTGCATTTGCTTTGCATTTGAAAAAAAAAATCCATCCTGAGGCATCTAGCTGACATGGGTTATTATTTACTGGTGCTGGCTCTCTTACAAGGCGTGTATCTGAAGAATGGGAACTGATAAACAGCACAGCTGTAGGTGCCCAGACTGAGTCTGAACCAACACGGGAGGAGGAGGTGCATCTCACCGAGGCGGCTCACAGATGTTTGCTGACAGCTGCGCAGCAGAGATGAAGGAGCAGCAGGCTCTGTTCCAGGCATGGAGCTGCTCTGGTTGGCAGCAGCCTTGCTCTCTCCCCAGCTTAATGCGACTCCATCCCACCCCACCAGCCCATGTCTGCTTAGTAGGAGGAGACACCCATCCCCTGCGTGGGTAAGAGCTAGGAAGCATTTCCTCCACACCAGGAATTCCAATCCAGCCTTCCTAGAGAGCCCTTCCAAGCTGAAAAACCCACACCAGCCAAGGACTCCAGCACCCATCCTCCTCCTGCCCAGCTCCCCTTCTTCTGACTCCCCATCCTTCCCACCCCTTTTCCATCCCACAAGCTCTCACCACCTTCGACCTCCCACTGCTGCCCCAAACCACCAACCCCTCTCCCTCCACCCAGTTTGGTTCTTGGCCAGTTTGTTCCAGCCCCTTGTCTGCCAGTTCAAGGGGCACAGAGTGATGGAGGGGGACTGGGAAGAAAGCCACTGCAATTCTGAAGTGTCACACCCAGCCCAGAAAGCCAGACAGACAGCATTCCATTTGGTTCTTTTATTAGCAGAAGTTAAGAATACAGCAAGTAGTAAGATCCCATCTTATATGGAACCATCACCAGAGTCCCCAACCATCAAAACCCTAGAATGTGCTTCATTGCTTTCAACAGTAAGCAATTTGTAAAAAGAAATATACTGAACAAGGCCACTATTTAATGGGGAAGGAAAGAAGCTGTAGGTCCTAACTATTCTATGGCAATAACCTGCACACAGAGCAAGCAAGCCTCTGACTGCTGAGAGTAAGGCATTCAGGTGCCAACCTGGGAAGAGTTCTCAGCAAGAGCTACAGAAAAGTGCACAGCTAGGTTGCTTTTATTGGAACACACAAACTTCTTGAAGGGAGAGACTGACCGGGTAAGAATAGCAGGTGAGTACTGTGTTTCTGTAGTAGTTCTGTGCTGTGTAGGACCAGGTTACAATCACCCTTCAAGGAGCGAACGTGGGATGATGCAGGATGGAGACTGCCACTCCTGCTGGTTCTGGTACAGAGGCATCCCAAAGCACCCTTCAGATAAGTCTGATGCTGATATGTTCTATTCTTTCCTCAGCCACCAGCCTACTTCCTGCTAGGCACCTCTTTGTCGGGGTGCCGGTGCTGCGAGCCCTTACACCCACTTAATACTGCTTTGTTTCATTTCACTACCACACAGCCCCACGATAAGCTTCCTCTGGGCCCACTGGCATCCATCGTAGAGACCCTACTGAGAACACGTCCCCCTAGGCTCACAGAGGGCTGCAGCAGCACCTCCTCCTGCAGCTGGCCCTGCACTCAGGGCTTTACAAAGACTCCGGCCCAGTGGTGAAGCCTCACTGCCCAGCCAACTTTAGGAAGGCTCTCTGCTTCCATCTGACTCCAGCAGACAAAGCAACTTCCCAAAACACACTTGGTGCCACTCAGCATGCTGGGACATCTTCACAATTCACATTTTTTTCCCTTGAAGGATGAAAATTAAAACTTGCAGAAGCCAAAAAACCAAAAAAAAAAAAAACCAAAACAAAAACCAAACCCAAGAAAACTACAAAACCAACCTTCTACCTTCCTTCTTTGTGAACTACAGCATTTTATGAGCTGTTGAACTCATCTGTTGGCGGTAATTGCTCTGAATTTCCAACTAAACACTCCAAGCAGTGCTTGTGCCATAACAAACAAAGCGTTCAGGTTTCATCTTACGACTCCAAAGATTCTCCTCCAGTCTGGCTTCTGCCTGGGCTCCAGAGATCAAGCTACATCAATTAAGCAAGAGAAGAGTATATGCCTCCCTTTATACAGGAGCTGTGTCTGCTCCACAGCAATTCAGCTGAACTCTTAGTTTCAGGTTTAAGAAATACCAGCAGTCCCATTACTAAAGCACAGATGGGAAGCAGACCTAAGGAAAAAGAAAAAATATAAAATAAAATGGAGCTGCAGTGGGTCAAGTGTGGATTTTTTCCTCCTAAAAAGAAAAACCTGCAACCCCCCTTGGCGTATGGAGCCTGACACATGAGAAGGTAACATGCTGGAGGCCTGCAGCAACTGTTAACTCCAAGCCCTGGAGCACACAACTTCCTCTTTCCAGTCTACCATAACCCCACCTCTGTTTCCCCTCACATGCTCAACTACCTTTAGACAAGTGCACGACCACCATGCACTCACGCTCAGACAAAACAGCGCAGGCCCTCAACTGGCAACTCAGCAGGGGCCCCTGTGTATAGGCAGGCACTGATGGGGTCAGACTTTTCGCCAGTTCACGTGCAGTGATGCCACCCGGCTCCAATTCGAGCTGTTTGGGTTCTCAGCATCTGCTGTGAGATCCAAAGCCACGCAGGCCAGGCAGGCTTGGAAGGCAGTTGTCCCATGCACTTGGGCATGGTGCAGGCTTATCCTTCGAGCTCCGTGACTGAAACTTGCTAACACTGTGAGCTGGATGTCAGCTCGATGACTGCAGCCTTCCCAGCTATCTGTGCACATGTACTGAACCCGCCCCAAGCCCTGGCCAGGACCCCGCGTTGCCCAGGGCATGCTGACCATCAGGAAAACCTGCACGGCCAACATGATTCACTCCTGGGAATTTTACCTGGTCCTTCTGCAATCATTTATTTTTGTGCAAAATTGAAACAGTGTGTGGTACTTGCATGTTGCATTCTTTACAAAACCCTTTCCCCCCCCCTCCCCACCCGTTGTTTAAAACATTTATATAAATTTTATTTAAACAGAAAGTTAGAAATCTTATTTACAATTTGTTTTTCTCCCAAAAGAGCATCTAAAATCGACTCCCAACCCCTCCAAGAGGATATAAATTTAACCTCCATTTTTTTTTTTATTTTTTTCTTAAAAAAAGGAAACTGCTAAGCTAGCCCTCCCCACTTCTACAAATAAATATGGCATTGAACAGAAGCCGATTTGGAAAGGGTCCTCTGTAGCTCAATCTGTAGATCCCAAGAATAAATTAGGGTTTCGGAATTTCCTGGTCTTCAAATTGATTTATTCCATTGCTTGAGGTATAGAATTTATCTCGGTTAGTCAGAATCCCCGTGAAGCTCCACGCTCCATCAGCTGAAACTTGGATTCTTCTTAGGTATTCATTTTGCTAGCCTGTAGGCTTCAGCCACCCCTGCTGCACTGTGTTGCTTATGATCTCAGACTGAAGCCTGGTCTTACTGCATGCCCTCCTCTTCTGTGCAGCCTCCTCCTACTGTGAAGCGGAACTCCTGGAGGTTGGAAACCCCATGGAAATGCACAAAAGCACCAGCCACTACAAAGACGTGGAACAGCTGATGGGAGTGGAACTGTGAAGACAAAACGCTTGCATTCAGCTGGGTACTTCCAGGGCCACCCCGTCCCCAGAAAAGCCATACATTCAGCTGAAGCACACGGTAACATGGAGCAGTACCTCAAACTGCAAGCAGCAAAGTTCAGTTGTGTATTAAACCCATCCCTCTGCTACCATTAGCAAAGGGCAAATTCCCCACACCCCGTCCCTCCACAGTGATCTTAACCAGCTGATCGATCTACAAGCACACGACATAAATAAGCATCATCTCTGTTAAGGGGCAGGGAGAATTTCAAAGTTCAGGGCAAAAGTCTTAAAAAAAGCATACTTAGAATCAGGTCCTCAACCACACACGCTGCTGGTTTATTGGTAGAACACAACTATCTCATGCAGCTAGTGGCTACAGATCTCTGCTCCAGTTACAGGTATAAGTTTTACTGAGTAGATTTTCAGAATGTAGCTATTTTATTTCTGTCACAAAGAAACAGAGCAGAAAAAAACACTATGTTAAAATGTTGAAACAACCAGATGTTCTCAATGAACACTCAGGATGCTGTTGATTATGGTACTACAGAATGAAAACCAGGAGGTGGGTACGTGACAAAGCATGGCCTTGTTTTGGGAAGCCATATTAATATGGGTGATGCTCATGAAAAAGTCTATAATGCATATTTGTGGGCTCCATAGGAAGCTTGGAAAGGAGCTGGTGGTACACCAATGCTTCTGGAGCCTCTCACATTATCACAAAGTTTAATTTGGCCACTTAAACAATACTATGCCTCTGATGTTTACACCTGGCAAACTGGTGCTGTGCAAAAGCCACTCAGACAACCCAGGCCTGACCCCTTCTAATCCTCTTTAGGGGCATTAAACCACTCTAATGGAAGTAGAGCGACAGTGCATCTCTCTCAGAGGTCTATCTCCCTCTAATCTCTACTTTGGCACCAGTTTTTCCCTCTGCATCTTCCCCACAGATCTCTACTCCACAAGTCTTTGTGATCCTCACCCCAAGTTTCCACCCGACCAACCTGCCTACCACCACCTTCCCTTCTTCTGGGCTAGGGATCCCACAGATGTATCAATTCTATCCAGTGTTTCCACTGGCTTCACAAGATAAGAAGGCAGACATGCTGAAGATATGAAAGAAAGGGTTGCAAAGTTTCGCACCTACCTATTAAAAGCTACTTAGTACACATGATGGGGTGAATTAGCACACCAGCAGATATGGCAGACCAGCTAACCTTTGATAACTCAGCAAGAAAGGCACAAGGCAAGCTGGGCTCAGAGAGCTCTTTGGCCCCTTAAGAGGTACAGGTCTGATTCAGAAGTTTAGTATTTGCAGTAAAAACCACTGACACAACATCCTCCAGCCTTAAGGGAAACCAGCTTTCATGTTGGTCTCCTCATGCAGTCATTCTGTAGACTCACCCAGATGTCACACTTGCCAGGGAAGAATCTCTCCGGGATGCGGGCAGCATACAGTGCAGCACCAGTGATGTACAGGCATGCCATGAGTGCCAGCCAGCCTATCTGCCCCATTGTGGCTGCTTTCAGGAGCCCCTCAGAGATGACAAAGTGCAGGGTGGGAATAACCCCACTAAGACCCAGACCTAGAAATACTCCTGGCAGGTAAAGAAAATGTGGAGAGTCAGGTTTGAGTACACTGGCAGAGAAAGGAGACAATAACAACAACAACAACAAAATACAAAAACAATGGCAGAAAAACTCAGTATTTGCCAGAGCAGCAGAAAGGTCACAACTCTTGAAGCTGGGTAACTTTAACGGGGAGAAGGGGGGGGATGTTAAATAAGACACAAATTTCCTTCAAGTAACAGAAGCTACTTCATTGTATGTTCCAGCAGATAGTGGAATTTTTCATTTTTACAATCCTGTATGCTAAAGTTGGCAGACATTACACCAGTTACACATCTGGGACTGTAGAGGGCACTGAGACTACGTGAATTATGTCACGCTGTATCACAGTCTCTCAAGAGCGGGGCAACAAGGAGAAACAACAAAGACATTTAACATATTCACTGCAAGTAATCCTAGGAAACAAATGTAATATCTGAGGCTCATCTGCCACACGTGAGAATGTGGTGGTTGACTCAGATTTCAGAAGTACTGAATCTTGGAGGAAAAAAAAAACGTGGGAAGGATAGAAGGAAATAATCACATCCTATCCATAGATTTTAAGTTTGGAAGGCTGAACTCTCGAAGGTACCTCGATAGCTCATCCAGGAAATCTGGATTTACTGTAGATGGCACGCTCAGGTTAAGTAACAGAAGGACTAACATTCACCCTGCTGTGTTCGTACTCCATAGCTGCCCACTGCAGGTCTCTATTACTTCCTACCTCAGAACACAAAACCAAGCTCATTTTCATTCCTTCAATATATGAAGGAGAACAATTAGGCTCTTTGCCTTAAAGAAGTATTTTATCTAGGCAAATCACTCGGCTTAATTCAATCATTCAATGATTTGCTAGCCTGGTGTTACAGAGATAAAACAAAAAGCTGCACACACAGACACACACCAAGCAGCCAGCCATTTTAAGCAAAGTCGCCAGGTACAGCTAGAGATACTTTGTACTGCCATTCTTACTGCATGTGCTACTGCCCATTTCAGGAATGCACTTCCAGGACACCAGCCCTCATCTGTGCATCCAGCTGGCTATAAGCAGTGCTGAAAGAAAATCCATCAAGTTCGCAGTCCAAGGCTATTAGCTTTCTCTAAAGTTGAGCTCTCTCTACGCCTCCTCAAGACAGCTCCTCCAAGTGCCAAGTAGAAAGGAAGGGAGGCAGACTAGAAGCAAAATAATTGATTTCAGGTCTTACCTGCCCTCACACCCCGGTATTGAGGGGTTGCAAACATGTCCCACTGTGAGACAATTATGGCTGCGATGCCCAGGACACAAATCACAATCAAGTAGATGAAGCAAGGCTGAGGGTTGCAGTAGAACGAATAGTACAGCCATGGTACAAAGCTGCCCATTATGAGAAGTGCAATGCCAGAGTAATCCAGCCTAGAAGGAAACAAAAATCAGTTTGGTGGGAAATGCAAACATTAATATGCTTCTCAAGCAGACCGACAGACTACCTTTCACTGAAGTTTTCCCCCTCTACTTCAACTTACTTTCTGACCACAGCTCCTCCACCAGTGCATTCCTACAGTAATGTATTATCTTCATAGCACACAAGGTCAGCTCTGGACAGTCACCAGCAACATACTGAGCAGCCTTTAGATCAAGGTCTTTTCAAGGAAACTCAGATTTAAGCTTTGGATAAGGAAAAAAGCAGCACAAAGTGCTATGAACACAAAGAAGGGCACACAGCGTGTTGAGAGAGCACAGCCAACACAAACTCTTTAGAATCTGACAAGTATGAGTTAGGCATCAGCTAAGTGACCACTGGGGAATAGCGTCGTAATTTTTCAGCCAAGCTGTTTTTCTAGACACCAATGAAGAAAGGAATTCCCACAGCCACTGCTTTTCACCACACCCTGCCAAAGTGTTCCTAGCAGAGAAGATGGAGTTAATTCTTTGGTAGGGGATTTTAATTGCTGAGTTACCCTAAAGGTGGTCTTGCAGATTACATAATCCCTGGTTGAGTAATCTTAAGAAACATGAGATGCTTAGCAGAATGCACGGCAAAACCAAACTTGATACACAGAGCTGTCTTACATAAGAGTAAAGATTCAGTTACCAGAATAATTAAATGACAAATAGCGACAGTAGCATTCAAAAGAGTTCTACCACTAAGCTCTAGGCATAGTACTTGCAGCAGCAAGATGCATTCACACACCTGCTGAACAACATAAAAGGAAACAGTTCTAAGCCTAAAACTAGACAAAAGCCCCTGGTGAAACAAACAACGATTAGAAGAAGCTGCAGTGAATCAATCTCTGCTCAGTTCTGTTCCAAAATACACAGAGCACTCATGCAGTGAACCACTCCTACACTGGGGCGCCAGGCATGAATTCCAGTCCTGTTTTCCCAACTGTTTCCTATTTGGCTTACCCTGCCCTCTAGGCACTTACTTGGAGAAGAGCCGGGAAACACCTTCTGAGTGGCAATAAACCGTGTGGAAGAGCCATGAGAAGGAGAGGCAGAGGATAGCTCCCAAGAAGAACAATCCAACAACCACTTTCTCCTGCACAGGTGCTACAAAGGACATGTTTGGCCGGAACATGTAGAAGATTCCCAGACACAGGAAAAACACACATCCTGACAAGCCAGAAGGCAAGAAAGGTGTCAATTCTGTGCAAACAAAAACTTCCCTTTCAAACAGCATGGCTTTAATGTGCAGATGTAATAAGCAGAGGAACTGCACGGTAACTAGCAGCACACGTGCAGAATAAACGTCTTCCATACTTCAGTTGCACTTCTCAAGCAGGTTTTTGCTTCAGCCTGAAGCATTTCAGACTTGCACACTCTGTATTTTTACTCATTTTGCAAGAATCCTGACGGCAACAACAAATTTGTATATAATTATAGAATCTTGTATAGGAGAGAGTATAGTTCAAAGAGCTTGCAAGCTGAAAACCACTGATACAAGCTGCAACGTCATGTTCCCAAGGCAAAAAAAAAAAATCTTAACACTTACACACTTGGGAATAATGACTATTTAGTGGTAATTTATTAATGATCAGGAAATTATTAATTCATGCAGTGGAGTGCCATAATTAAGGACATCCCAATCAACCTCAGTGGGAGAAAATAAGGAGAGGGACACCAAGCTAATTTAACAGGTCACTATTGGAATGATTATGCTGATCACTCCACACCAACTTCTATCACAATCTCAGCTAAAGAAAGCAACAAACCTAACCAGCATTAGAGCAAACTGAACATACCTAGAAGATGTGTCCAGATGTTACCAGTCTCTGTGTGTATTCTGAAGATACTCTTGAAACAAGCCCGGAAGGAAGGCATGGGTGGTCTGTGTCCATGCAACAGGTAGTCGTTGTCCTTTAGCCAGTCAGGCAGAACATCATGGGGAATGACTCTCCATCGGCCCTCCCATACCTACAGTTTAGAAGGTTTTGATTAAGTACAGGAAACTTGACTTCAATAAGGTATGGCAAATGTCAGAAAACCCTCATTAGTGGAAGTGTTAACCTACGGGTGTAATAAATAGAAAAGGGTTTAATGGGATGTCTCTGGGGAAAAGACACACTCTTGAAGTGTAATGCTTGAGTCACTCTTCCCTATTCAAAACATCATCATTATGAAGTTTAGCTGCCTCTCCAGAAAAATGAGTGCTTCAATATTTCATTACACAAGATAGATACTGTACTTTTTGTTTGTTTTACTGCTAATTAAGGGTGAGCATTTAACTCATTTCCATGTCTGTTTACGCAGATTTCCACAGATCTTTCCTATTTAATTGAAGGCAACTTTTTCTCTCCAATAAAAATCCTTTCTGCCAACCACAAGACAACCTGACTATAACATCTGCTAGCATTTAGAGGCAATCTAGTAAAAAGGCTGCTCATCAGCACTACAATAGGCAAGAAAACATGAAATGGCAAGAGTCCAGTAAGAAGAGTTCGACCCCCTATCCAGACTGGAAAAAGATCTCCCACATTCCCAGAACAAAGTGACAGATTTGTTAGGCCAACAGATTCATGACTGTCAATGCCATTGGATTTCTTCTTTAAAGAAGTTACTCTTGTAGCTGGCTCCCAATGAAAAAAAAAATACATATAGCTGTTCTTAGCATTCTCCAGTGTTGTAAGACACAGGTCATCTTCAGTTTAGCTTGTGAAGTGCTGCTTCTGAAGCAGAGGGGTACCAAGGAAGTGCTTTATGTACCGGGGTTGTTTCTGCAGCGTTCGTTGCATTTGAAGTCTGCTTAGTAATACAGGAGCGAAACTGGAGAATCCTGCAACACTAAGTTTAGAAAGCTACATTCTTATTTCAGTTTCAACATCAAAAGTTTTCAAAATTCATTCTCCTTGCTCCGCCACAAAAGGAACATTATTATAATCAGAATAACCATCCCAGTTAAAGACCAGATGCTTAAATATATTTAGCAAGACCAATTAATTTTAGTCAATGAAACAAAGATTTAAGTCAAGGTAGGAACGAGGTTTTACAGAATTCACCTTTCAAAGCATCTAAAAAGTAGAAAAGATGCGTCACAAAAAAGAAAAAAAGAAAAAAAACAGCCACAGGCAACTCAGGTTCCTCTGTAAAAATAACAAGGAATAGTTCATAAAACCAGCAGGAACAAACATACAGAGGGACAGCATGCGTCTCACCCAAGAAAAGGGGTCCAAGGCCGATACTGCCTACACCCCGTGGCTTAATAAATAACAGAAATCGAGCCAAGGTCAGCAGTTACAAAATCTACAATGGATTTAGTTGGATAACTTTTAATACATTCTTGTTTTCTATTTGAGTCAGGGACAAAGCTTGTTCTACAATGTATGCAAAGGGTGTCAGGAAAGCAAAATATCTGTGAGTCTGAAAAAGCCCGAAAAACATAAAAACATCCTCGTAAATGAAAGTACCTTAAGATGAAAAACACTGGAAGCAGAAGGCTTTGATTCTGCTTTGTACACACAAGTGTTTCTCAAAAAAGGTTTCTCAGTTGCTTGATCATCTTTCGAGTCTTTTATAATCCTTACTGTTCCATATTTCACAATTTTATTTATGCCAAACTGAGATCCCAAGAAGCTGTAACATTCCTAGTTATAACAAGAGACACCCATTCAGGGGATGCTATGTACCTGCTCTTCCTCTTCCTACAGGCATAGTCTGTTGTCCAATGGAACTTCCTGAAGAAGGAAATCACTTTGGCAGTTTCCACACGCTCTTACCTTACACACGAATTCTTCCATTCTCTCCATGGCATGATGGGCTTGTAGAAGAGGTGACATACCCATAAACCCTTCATCTTCTTGAGGTGACTCATCATTGTGGTTATTATCCTCAGAACTCTGGGTTGGAGAGAAAAAAAAAAGTTTTGTAAGAAGGTGAACAGAGAAAGGAGTTGTTGTTTTCCATACAAAACTGTGATTATCTGAGGTGTTGGCAAACAAGCAGTCTTCTATCCTTGTACTGTACTGAGGAAGGAATTCAAAACAACCAGCCAAAAAATTATTACATTCTCAGATATCTGAGAACAACTCACATGCCTGATTCATTTTGCACATG
Organism: Tympanuchus pallidicinctus; assembly: GCF_026119805.1. Taxonomy (NCBI): domain Eukaryota; kingdom Metazoa; phylum Chordata; class Aves; order Galliformes; family Phasianidae; genus Tympanuchus; species Tympanuchus pallidicinctus. Next base: position 3,663,423 of record NW_026294802.1, read on the forward strand.
CTTTCACCAGGTTTGGAAGAAAGCAGTGCTCCTCTTTAAGCTATGCTTCATTAAAGTCCAGATACAGAGCCTCAGGCTTGCAGCCTACTCTCCTCTAGGGAAGAATTACTACCTGTTTTATGATTCAGTGCCACCATGTATGCTTTAATGCCACTATAACATATCTGGCATTTTAAAATAATAAAAGCAATACAGGGAAAGAAATCTATTTACCTTGTTATAAGGCTCAATTTTTAGTTTGAATCTGAATATCTATTCTGTTTAAAGGTCGTTTAGTCATCAGTTGAAAGTTCAAGGCACTCCAAGAATCAGTACGCAACTTCTTTTAGTTGGACAAAAGCACATTAATCAAATAAAAGCAGTAACTGCCATCAAAGCCTTAAGCAATATTAAGAGAGAAATATCCATCATCAACATCCCCAGTAGAAGCCAAAAGAATTGTGAGACCAAACAAACAAAACTACTGAGCCTGGGCTGTCAGTTGATACTTGTCACTAATAAATACATAGGGAAAAGTTAGCAGGTTTGGTAGTTTTCTACCCTGTGCTCACTTCACGAGCACCATCTCCATGTCACAGCGCACTATAGTTTTTCATTTTAGGGGAAGAAAAAGGGGCAGATGGAGAAACAAAAAGAGCTTTACAAGTTTGTTTACTCACTACAATGCTCATAGCCCAGAGACTCCATTCAGTACTCCAGATTCCAAGATAAATAAGCCTGAGAAAGCTAAAGAGGGGAGAATGAATCTTCTGTACGGCTCAAGCTTGATGGAGGAAGCTGCCTCATCTCATGACCAAGTCAAGAAAAGCCCCACAAGAAAGTCAGGATGATGACTGGCCTCCTCAATACCACAAGCTACAACACATTCTCCTTTTTCTCATATCGAGATCAGTGTTTAGTTATCACTGATTCAGTCTAAAGTGACTGGGAATCTAGCATATAACTTTCTGTAATTTATTCATGAATTAGTACCAGTAACGTTCAAGTCAGTGTCCTAGGTTTTGAGTAAAGAAGGAAGATGTTGCTGTGTAGATCTCCTTCGTGTAAGGCCTTCTTCATTAGTCCCATCAACAAGTAAACTGAACAAGCTGCTTAAACGTTTCGCTTTTTAAATAAATACAAGGAGTTTTTATAGATTTGAAGAACGTTCACCTAGATGCCCCAACTTTATTTCACTCTGGCCTCCCACGGAAGGAATGACACATTAGTGCTTGTTCATCCACCCAATGTGTGCCATTGCCACCTTTTTCAAAGGTCCCCCTCACCACATCATCCTCAACCCAATTTCATTCATCCACAACACAATTCTTTGCTACCCAATGCACAGTATACACCCTTTGTACACTATGTATGACCTCACATTCATCCACAATAGAACAGTTCAATTGACTGAAATCTTCTCACATAACTCATATCACTTGTAGGGTTTACTCACCTTCATTTACCATTCCAGTCTACAGCACCTCTGAACAAGTCTGGACAGCAATTGCTTATTTTATATCAAATGTTTGATACAAGTATTGATTGCCTACAGGCAAATCTTAGAGCAGCATTAGATACACTCTCACAGCCTCAATTTCCCATTCATTCCAATGAAAAAGGCTTCAGGCAATGTACAATGTAATTGTAAATAGGTTTAAAATTATTCTAAAATAGGTATGTGTTCTGCTGGTCTGGAAAGTGCTATAATAAAAAAAATTGTTTCATTCTGACTCAACAAAATTCACCGACATTTCCCTCACTGTTAGTTTTACTGACCTTCTCTACTAATGGATCTCTCTCCTGTTAGGCTTCTCAGCTTCCAATATTATAAATAATTCACTGAAGGTCTAGAAGAGATGCTCATTATGAGAGCCTGCAGAATCTTAGAAAATCTCAGAAAAATCTAGGGCTCTTCAGACTGGGGAAGGGAAAGCTCAAGGAAACATTATAGCAGCCTTCCAGTAGCTGAAGAGGGCCTGCAGAAAACCTGGGGAGGAAATTTTTATAGGGGCAGGTAGCGACAGGATGAGAGGAAATGGTTTTAAACTGAAAGGGGATAGACTTCAACAAGTTATCAGGAAGAAATTCTTTACTGTGAGAGTGGTGAGACACTGGAAGAGGCTGCCCAGTGAGGCTTGGATGCCCTCTCCCTGGAAGCATTCAAGGCCAGGCTGGATGGGGCTTTGAGCAACCTGGTCTAGAGGGAGGTGTCCCTGCCTACAGCAGGGGGGTTGGAACTGGATGATCTTAAAAGTCCCTTCCAACCCAAACCATTCAGTGATTCTAAAAAACTAAAGAAATCTTGAGATTCCAAGGACATGCCTTACAGAAAAGCAAGGCTGGTATGTAAGAAGTACTGCTACACCTTTAACCTACCCTACAATTCTCTCCCCCAGCAGCATATAAGGACCAGCTGGAATGGGGTGATCAAGTTAGTAATCATCAGTTTACAAAACCAGGCAGACTGAAGGAAAAATGTCCCTTCCCTTACTGAATCAAAGCCCGTATTCATTGCAGTCTGTCCAGTGACTCAAAGCCAAAAAACGTTCATTTCCCCCTCTCCACATACTCCCATTTCTAGAACGATGGGAAGGCTTAATTTGAACAGACTGTAAAGCTCGAAGAGCACAGTTATTTATGAACTAGTCCAAAATCTTTGCATTTTGGCAATGTGCCTACAAACAAATCTTTAGTGAGCTTTTTAGTGATAAAAAGGAATTCATATCATATATATATACACACGCATATATATACACAAACACAGTCCAGATTACTGCCAGAAAATGGAATTGATTTTACTATCTCCTTCCTGCCCATTAAGCTGCAAAATTAGCGTTCAAGGAAAAAACTAAAGCTCAGCTTCTTAGTCCTTTTTTCTCCATAAGGAAGAAAAACGAGGTCTGTTCTGGAATATCTGTCCTCTCTCAACTCCTTCACCCCATGTTCTATTAGAAAGAACAGTAAACTGCTTTTTGGAAGCTAGAAATGTATATCTGGAGTGCAACAACAACACCAGTTTTCATTTGGAAATCTGTAGGAGACTACTGACCTTCAACTCTTCAGATAATGACTGAACAAAAACCACACCTTTCTGTTCAGAAGGCACATGGTAAACCATCCAGTGTGATAAGCTCCTCTGTCTTTGGATTCCAAGATTTTCTCTTCTTTGGCTGACCATATAAAAAATACAACATAAACAAGCATGCGCTCCAGGACCCTTTCTCTACTATTTCCAAATTCTGCCACAGAATCACATTCTAAAACTGGAGAAAACAATGGGCAAACAATCCCTCTTGCTCAATGCCTTGCAAAAAACCAAAACAAAACAAACCCAAAAAAACAAGAGTCCCAAATGAAACTGTTTCTAGTGCAATACAGTACATCCTGAACCAAGTACTTCCAGGACTGTTTTTGCCTTGTACTTTCCAGATTACTGGCTAAGAAGATTTCTATTTGACTAACATTTCAGATGTTCTTATTTATTCTGCACTGCCTAACTCACTCAACTTTTCTTGCAAGAGTGATCTCAAGTTTTCAACACTGAAACTGAAGACTCTGAAGTCTTTAAGGCATTTGGAAATGTTTGATTTTGAAATAAAAGCCCTCCTCAATCACTTGTAACAAGCAAGCTTGTTGCAATTGCCAGCTGTCACTCTCCTGCTGTACAGAGTAGCAATGCCTAGAATCAGTCTTTCACGCAAACCAGAAATCGTGGTTTCTGAATACTTAAGACTCCACACTACACTTAAGCATCTGGATGTTTATGTCTATGGAAATGTTGAACAGTATCACCTTTGCAGATTCGTAAAGGATTAAACTACAGGCAAACAGTATCCAGTGTTACATCAATTATGCAACAGAAGCATAAATGCATCCCGAGTTAAGTTGTACCAGAGGATAAGCTAAACCTGAAGGCACAAGTGACAACGGTTGGAAAAAAAACGTTTCACTGGTTCATCCTCATGCACTTCATTTTGGGAAGTCTTCCAGCTTCTTTCATGATAGCAGTGACAGACAAGAAGGTAAAAGAGAGAGGTAAGAAACAGACTTGATTATATCACTTTGTTTGGAGTTCTGGTCAACGCACATCCAGAGACAGACCATCTTCAAATCAAGAATTTCAGAGTCCATTTTGGTAAGGACGGAAAAAGCTTAATGCCAAAACCAAGACACAGAATACGAGCAAATAAGAGCAAGAAACCTCTCAGAGTCCAAATACTCTCATGAAGTTAGTTTACCTTCACATTAAATCTTATCATTTTATAGCAACAGCAGAGAACTTTTTAAAAAAAGTTTACATGAAGTACAAAAGTCTGTTGTCTGAATACCATCCAAAAAGAAAAAAATAAAATAAAAATCAGATCACATAGCCAAAGACCTTGCTACAGACAAAACCACAGCAAAACCTGCTCTGACAAACTCAATTATACTTCTTGGCTACTACAGCTCACCCTTCTCATAGAGAGGGTAACAATTTTTATTCTGCCCCCATTGCATCTGTCAGCAGATCATAGAATCCCTAGAGTTCAAAGGGACTTTTAAAGGCTACCTAGTCAACTCCCCTGCAACGACCAGGGACATCACAGCTAGATTAGGTTGCCCAGGGCCAGATCCAGTCTCACCTTGAATCAGATGCCCTATTTGTTGATACAGTCCCCATGGGAAAGTCTGCCAGAAGCCAAGCTCCAAGAGCAGAAGAATATTCCAGAAACCCCTTACCTGCTTTTGAGAAAGATGGGTTCTGCAGACTGCAAGTGACAAAAGTACAGATAATTTTTCTTAACATCAGTTTAAAGACTTACTGAAAGCTTGACAGTTTGTGTGACTATTACCTCACCCAGGTGACAAGCAAGCTCTTTTTCACTTATAGACTACAATTTTGCTAGAAAAACGCTATCTGCTCATTAGAAGATGCAAACTGAAGCAAGTCAGACTTAAATCAACCTTAAAAGCTTTATTTTATCAGAAGTGATCCACTTCTCATCCTCTCAGCCTTTTAGTAAAGTGCTTCTGGCACTTCTGACCCTCAGGTTGATTAGCGGATCCAATGGTAACCTGGCAGAAGTTGCTCACAGTTTTGTTAGGCAAACTCTGTTAGATAATCATGTTGCTTTGTATAACCAAGAGATTGAAGGAGCTCAAATTAGTGCAACAGCAACATCAGGAGCATGAGCTCCCATTTTTACCAAGGTTCACTACAGAATACCTTCTGTTCATCACATTTGTGAGCAAATTTCAGTTCTGCTGATCATCACATTTCTGCTGGTCACCAGATTATTTCCAGTCTCTCATTCTGTACTGAAAGGAACATAAGGACTTGGTTTAGCTTTCTGTAATCCACATGTAACTAATACCTGCTTCCTCAGGCTGCTGTTTTCCCCAAACTCCCAACAATTTTCAGAACTGCACGTCCAGAAGTACAGTAGATTTCACTGGTTGCATTCACAGAATTTGATGCAGAAGTACACACAGGTGTACAGAAGTGCACATAATAACCAGCAACACCAATAACTGCAGTACACATCACCTAAACCCTTAAAGGGGCACAACTTCCCCGTGTCAGGGTTTCTTTTTGGACACTCACTGCTCAATTACTTGAGGGCCATACAGATACCTACGTATTATTAAGATCGGGAGCTAATGAAACCCTAACTGTCAAGACTCTGTTTCTGATCTCAGTTCATTGTTGACATGTTGCTGGTGCCTTAAAAATACTATCACAGGAATCTTCTAAATACGATTCTGTCTGAGTGTGTTCTATAGTTCTTGTTGCTTCCTTCAGCTGATAACAGATGTTCCCCTGTTCTGTTCTCCTCTTGACCTGCGTCCAGACAGAACTCTGCCTCAATATGAACGCACCATTGTACCATGGGCAAGATAACTCAGAAAAAAATCAAATGTCTTGATTAACAGTAAGTTACAGGACACTATGCAACCTTACTTATGTACAATTCTCTTCCTACAATACAGGTTAGAAGACATACATCGCCTCATTCACAATACCGCCGTTATCCACTATATTAAACTGAAGTCACAAAGTCTAGACGTGAACTTGGAGCTCTCTTGCTCTTGTTTATCTTGATCTCATCAGATGAATGATTAATAGTGTTTAACATGACATTCAAGTAATTTAATGTTTCTTGGGGCAACGTGCCAGATTCAGTAACTCGAGAGCATGCAGTATAATGGCCAAAATATGTTGAAGGCTGTAATATAAAAATGCTATTTTTTCCTGACTGCAGTCCTGTAACATTCTTTTCAGTTAGTCAGATCCCCTTCTTCAGCAATTCCTGTGTACCCATTCTGTCAACTGACCTTTTACCAGCGTGCATTTTGCAAGGAGAAAGCAGTGATAGGTGGTACCACACACTTTCTCCCAAAAGCCTGTTACACATTGTTCAGAATTTCATCAGCTTATGTCCTTTAGATTGTAAGTAATTAACTGGAAAAGCAGGGCACTTCTCCTGGCCTTCCCTTAACTTCTGCACATACTGGGTTATTTTAAAACAGTTTTGTCACTAAGAGTTCACATTCTCTTAAGGCTCTCTCAGGCAGGGTTATAAACATGTACATACCAGAGTTTCCAAAAGACCAACTAACCCTCTATGCAGGGTGTGCAGAGCTGTTTTTGCTGTCACAGAACCAAAAAACGTCTTTCGTTAGCTCTGTGCCAAAGACCCTTGCAGCCTATTGGTCAAAATGTTAAGAACTTGAGGGTTCCTGCAGCTTAGTATTTTTCCTTTGTAGGTCACCTTCCTATAAAAGCTACACTCCATTTAATACAGCACTTGGAAACAGTTTTACACAACTCGTTATGGGTGACCGCTTGCTGGCACTCATTAAAAACAAGCGCTAACATTTAACACTTGTTTAGCAAACAGTTCTAGGACAAAAATCATGTTGGCTTCAAGCACGCTCTTATTAGAACGAGCTCCCTCATTAAACATCTTCAGATGAACAGGGCTCATTAAAACTAGGCGTAATACCAACTACTGATTTTCTGTCAGTGCTCTGTACAACGGACCGAGGACATCGGTGTCCACGCATTCTTACCAGTGCACTTCCAAGAAAAGCCAGCAAAAAAACCTCATGTGCCATTTTCTGCTCCTTCACTACTATCAACCCAGGCAGCAGAAAAAGAGAGGAAAAAAAAATCCCAGTGGGCTTATGGAAAAGAGTGCTCAGGAAAAAGAACTGCTGGAAGCACACTGCTGAACTTATCAGAAGAGCAAAGTCAAGCAATTTAAAGCAGCTGGCAGAAATGCAGGCTAACTCATCAGTACAACACTATTTCCTCCATATTGCTCTGAAGGGTTGCTGCATCCCTCATTACTGTCCAAGTCAGCCAGATAAGATCTCCGTGAGAATTAAGGCAAAAGCTGTGGAATATAACCTTTGTCCAGGAAAACAGATGTACCAGTAAGCTACAAACAAATCCGCTCCCTCGCCTCATTGCAACACCCAACGAAGCAAGCAACAGCCACAAACCCAGCAGACAGGCAGCAAGCCCAGCAGAGCACCAGTGCTTCCCCTCACAACGTGCTAAGGCTCTCCAGACTGAAAGGAGACAGTTTGATAATTCATATGGAAGCTTTCTGGGAGAAGAGGCAGCCACACAGACATGGCAGTTCCCCACGTTACCATCCTTCATGGCAGAAGACTGTATACTCATGGTTGACTAGGTTAACAGTATTTTTGTCCCCCTGCAGACATTCATGCCCTAAAAGCCTGTCAACATCCAGGCACATTAGTAACTGTCAGCGAAGGATGCATCAGCCAATTCCAACCAGTGGAGCCTGGAAACCATCTCCAGAGATGCATCAGATGTTTTCAGCTTGATGCTTGAACTGGAAAACATGCAGATACTCTGCTCTGTATATCCAAGAGTGTTTTGCTGCACAACAGAGGGCATTTTGCAGGACCAATACTAGATTCAAGCACTTGCTTCACTGACTGGCATCTGAGAAAGATATGCATTACTTCCAGTGCTTAGAACAGCAACTGAAGGAGAAATTCAGATGCTAAGATCTTTGACCTGAAGTAAAACACCAAGTTGTCTGCTTTCAAAGAAGTAACATGCTTCCCCAAGAGCTGAAAAAAAGATGGAGAGATGCAAAAGGTCAAAGAAATCTACAGAAGGACAGATTTTGAACATAACATGCTTTAAAACAAACATGTTTTGGTGACATCTTGAATTCTATTATGCCAAGCTTCTCCCGTACACTCAGATGACAATCTCTAACAACAAAACCAGGAGTACAATGCAGAAGGCAAGAAAATGCAGAAGCAGTTGTCAACTTCTTAATAATAAGTCCAAGTACCAATGGGAAAATGCTGGATGGAAATTAAAGCTAAATGAAATCAAGCAGATCAAGAAACTTGCAAAGAAAAAAAGAAGTTCAGAATATAGGAATATCACTTCTAGAAAGATTACTGTTAAAACCCCAATGCATACGGTTGGCCTGCAAGACTTCCTGAGACTTTTCCACTCAGAATCCATCATAAAGACAAATTAAAGTTTTCCATGAATTTACACTCAAACTGCTGTTGCTACTGGAACTATTTTTGTGGTCTACTTTTGTAGATAACACACAGCCACTTCTTGAACCACAGAGGCTCTGAGCAAGTTCCAGAGCTCAAGTTAAATGCCTCAAGTTCTTTTCTCATGTTCCAGTTACTCTCAAGACTTTTCTTTTATACTTGGAAACTGCGTTATCCCCTTCTGTTTCTCTCCTTCACGTCACTTTGATATTTATACCTTGGAAAGTCTCTTGCAGCTACATGCAGGTACCATTAAATTTGCCAGAGGTGCGTGAGTTCCATGAAGGAAGCGAGTTCCACTTGAAGTCAAAACGCCTGCTCCCTGAGAAGCAATCCCAACGAGTATTTGCCCAGGCTTCTTCTGCCCATTTAGATGACTTGAGAGATATGTGGAACTCCTCCCAGACCCTTACTACTGGTTACCAAACATTCAGAGCAATATGTCCCTACTTCACAGATGCATCTCAGCACCACCCAGTGCAACCACAGAACCGCTCAACTGTATGAAAGGAAGCATCAGCCAGGAATATAAGAGCCTCACGGCTAGAAGGCAGAGAAGATGGTTTTCCTGTTCACCTCCTATCACTGAGGGATTAAAGCTGAAAAAGGAGAAAGTCAAGCACAGGTTTTTAGGGCTGCATAAAGAGCTCATTCATTCAGGTTACAAAAGTCACTCTCATCTGACTGCATGGGCTTAAGAAAGCCACAGTAAGAGGGACTTCTTTAGGAACAATCACTGCTGGAATTATGCAGGCAGTTGTGATGTATCAACATATATGCACTCCAGGAAAGAACAGAATTACGGGACCAAAGACAAAGAGGTTCAACATGTAACAGATATTAATTTTATGTGATCCATACCTTCTTCTAACTATCACTATGTACCTGGCAGATGATAGCACTGGTAGAGGGATATGGCTGTTTTACTATTATTTTAGGAAAGCATGAATAATAATAATACCCAACCCAACCTTGTTTCTATGGAAAGGCAACTAAAATAATTGTTAAGGCAAATAACTAGAACCTCTTCTGGGCTCAGTTCCCTCCTATGTAGGAAGTGAACACACACACAGGCAGAGGAAAGGGATTCTTGCAGAGAGCTTGAGGCAGATTTATTATAAATAACAAAGCTGCAGTGAGATAACTAGGCTAATAAGATCAACAGTTAGCACGCAGGCAGAAGAAAAACAATGTAGTTTCATAACAGGACAGAAATATAAGTCAAGTCTTACGCCCAGTAAATTTTAGGGAAATAGTGTAACTGTTAGAATACACCTGCCTGGTAAAACATCAGTCATAACAGATCAATTTAAAAGCATAGGAAAATACAGGGGATGTTCTTAGGCATGTACACCTTCCCTATACAGCTCTCATCCACTCTTTAACAGCATAGGCTTTACTAGTTTTTTGCAACTACACTGAAGCAGAAAGTATTTGGCCAATAAAATACTACTACTGTGGGCATCACTTTTATAAAGTTTGTTTAGCTTGCGTGCCTGGGCATTGTTGCCATCTACAGAAGAGCAGTAACCTTTTTACACTGTTATCTAAACAAAACCAAAAGAAAATCATCCATTTGAACTTACTAGTAAGTCACATCTATAGAGAGCATCACATAGCCAGTAGAGCAAAAACTAAATTCTAGTTTGCAAGTCAGTGCATCCAAATAACAGCTGTACTGAGGCTTATACACAACATAGGAAGACATACAGCATGGTCTTTTTTCAGATTATTTAGACCACTGCAGTCACCACATGAAGACCATTCAGTAAGCTAACACTGCAGTGTTCCACAGCAGAGTGCTGATGCTCCATCTGAAACATCACGCATTCAATCTTTTAAGCAGCAAAAAAACCCTCAGATTTCTTGTTTTATAACTGTGATATCACAGAATAGAAATAAAACTTTGGGCTGAAGGAAGAAAAGATGAGAATATATGAGGCCACATTTTGCAAAGAAAGCGTTGCAGTCCCAGAAGAAAAAGCCTGGTCTAAGTGGCAAAAAAAGAAAACAAAACCAACAAAATTCTACGGCAGCATTTTAAGAGACTGGAAAGAAGGTAGGCAACAAACAAGAACACTTAAATACTCATAGTAAACCACAATTCAAGCAGCATATACTTTCGTCATATGAGCAAAAGCATGCTAACAATGCCTGAAAAAGGTAAAGAGTAAATCAGAGTTTTGGGGGTTTTTTGTTTGTTTGTTTGTTTTTGTTTTTTAATTTGAAAGAAAACTGGTTGAATATATACTCATCAAAATACTCTACACATGCTTCGTATTTCACTAAGCAAAAGTACAGAATGAATTACAAACCATAATCAGTTCTGGGCTTTTACTTTTCTCTGCTCCATCTTCAAGTAACTCACATTATTCAATCAGAAAGTCAAGACAAGAATGAAAACAACCTTACAGAACTTGACACCAAACACAGAGTCAGATAAATTATATCTGTTCCAAATAACTGTTAGTGTAATTCTACTTATTGTTTTTCCTACCCTAAGCAAATCCAGCCATTGGCTAACACACGTAGAAAATTTTATGCATATTTTATGACATAATACAAAGAAGATGACTGCATTTATTCACTTTTATCGTGATTCTGAGAACAGCCTGCAGAAGTTATTGCACCATATAATCATTGGCATGGCTTCTCCATCATCAGTATTCTGAGCGATTTTAATTACAAGGACATCTTAAGCTAACTGCAGTAAGTGCTCACAGAAACAAAGTTAAGACAGACTAATACAAGTAACTGCGTCATCCAAATCATTATTGTGGTCCATACACACAACCAAAACCTGTGGCAAATGCAATTACAGCAATAGCTCATCCCCCCTCCATTAAAGGCTATGTTATGTAGTATCAGCACGTTTTTGCTACAGTCTAAACAAAAAACGTACAGCTGCCATAACTAAACTGATACAGTACACTCGTAAAATCATTATGAATTTAATAGTGAGCCTAAGATGAATGCTCCTTCTACTTAACTGTCCTGATATTCAGCTGTGTATATCCTGAGAGAAGCACTAATTACAGTTCTGAAACTCTCTAACCAGAAGGTACTTTTGCCCAGTGCTTGGACACTACCTTTGTACAACACTTCATTAAGCAGTGGAATACCTTTCTACAGGATGCTGCTAAATTCTACAAAGACTCACATGCCAAAAATTCAAAAATGTTGCCACTATCTCAGGAAATGTGCAAACTACCAACTGCTAAAAGCTAGCATAGTAACACAGTTCCCCATCCCTGTATTCTTCCTTACAAGTCTACTATTGGCGACAGCATATTGACTACTGCAGAGTTTTGGTCTAACCCAGACAGCTGTTCTTCCAGTAAGAATGTTTGCAAGCACTTTTCTGTCCTAATATCCAAGAGGACAGCAATTAGCCAAGGTTCAGATTATATAAAGCTAGAGTAGATGTTTCTTCTCCTTTTATTTGTAACTGTCAGTGGCAGAACAAATCTTTCTACCTCAGCAACATCTCAGCAGGGAACAAACTATTTCAAGCCCTATTCTTTAAGGTAGGAATAGAAAAACAAAGCTGCTAAACTTACACTTACCACAGAATCATAAAATGTCTTGTGTTAGAAGGGGCCTTGAAGACCACCTCCTAGCTTCAACACCCCTGGTATGGGCAGGGCTGCCACCCAGCAGCTCAGGCTGCCCAGAGCTCCATCCAACCTGGCTCTGAGCACCTCCAGGGATTGGGCACCCCAGCTTCTCTGGGCAGCTGTGCCAGGGCTTCACCATTTTCTGAGCAAAGAATTTTCTCCTAGTATCTAACCTAAATCTCCCCCTCTTTTAGTTTTAAACTGCTCCTCCTTGTCCTGTCACTAATGCCCAGCCTTAACTAGTGGAAGACATACGAGAAGAAGCTGAGGTCCCTTGGTTTGTTCAGCCCAGAAAAAAGGAGACAGAGAGGAGGCCTCATTACAGCCTATAGCTTCCTCAGTAGAGGAGTGGAGGGGCAGAAGTTGATCTCTGGCCTCTAGTGACACCAACAGACTGGCATGGATCTGTGTCAGGGGAGGGCCAGGCTGGATATGAGGAAAAGGCTCTTCAGGCAGTGGAACAGGCTCCCCAGGGCACTGGACATGGCACTGCGCTCACTGGAGTTCAAAAAGCATCTGGACAATGCTCTCAGTCACATGATCTGATTTTTGGATGGTCCCGTGTGGAAACAGGAGTTGGATTCAGTGATCCGTATGAGTTCCTTCCAAGTTGGGATATTCTATGATTTTATGAAGCCCTCATACATTCAGCTGAGCATTTCTTATATCTTCCTAGTTTTATTACAATTATTTAACACGCATAACATGGTCACAGAATCTCAGTTCATAGGTCTGGAACTTATTTCAACCAGTGAATGAAGCATTCACACAAAAAGTCATTTATCTCAGCCACTCTAACAGATAACTTACATTTTCCTGATCAGAAGACAGAAGTGGCTCCACTAAAAGAAGCCTCTGCTCAGAGCTGTCCTCTTCAAAGGCTGTCTGTGCTGTTGCAGAGTCAGACATGTGTCCTTTTCTGAGCCGCAGACCTGGCTCTGGAGAACCAGCATTATCGAGTTCCGTTAGTTCATTCATGAGATGCTGGGAGCCTTCTCAAATATTCTGCTTCCTCTTGATCTGGTTTGGCTGATTACGCGTTGGCTCTGAAAGACAGGATTTGTATAACTACACTGAAGTTAAAATGAACAGCATAAGAATTGGCTGGAAGAAGAATATGCCTAAAAGCTGCTAGACAGCTATGATGATTGCTTTTACACGTGCCCAAATTTCCACATAATCATCTCTATATAGTTTTACACTGCTGAACAATGAATTCTTATCTTCTGACCACTAATGCTTGTATTCTAACACAAGTTAAGCACGTCTGTGAAAAACAACAGAAAATGCTTCCCAGAAATTCACGGTACATTTACAGAAGCACAGCTGTGCTCCGACAAATCTTTTTTATTTTTACGAAGTAGAAATGCTGGGCTGTTGATATTAGTCATAATTAAAGTACCTGTCACACACATTCTAAAGCTATCAGTTTTGCACGTACGAGACTCGTTTCAAATTGCCTGGGCTCCACTAACACTAGAACATTAAGCACTGATACAGCTGCATGGATGGCAGCAAGCACACAGAGCACCAGCTAGCTCTAGGCAAAGTGAAAGTGGGGTAGTAGTACACACAGCAATCATGTTGTTACCATCACTTAACTTAGCATGTTATTGCTAGCAACGGGTTTGTACCATACCTTACAAAAGGAGTTAGACTAAACAGCTTTATGCCATTCATTCCATCCCAACAACTGAAAATTGATAATTACCATAGATAATTACCATAAGCCAGGCTATCCACACAGAAAAGTAACTGCATTTTACACTTTCAACAATGCAAAGAGGATGCGGAGCAAATTTAACTCAAGATGCCGAAGATTAATTAAATGTCCAAGTGCTACCTGATGATAGCTTGTTCATGAGCTTTTTATCCAAGAGTACTATTGGTTACCTATTTATCTCGTACACCAGTACCCAGCAGTCACTGGGACAGTAAGCTGAGAGATACCCATCTGGCACCACTTGCCTCAGGAGGCACAAAATCAGGGTGTTTTGAGCTCCAAGTGCCACGAACCAGAAGAGCAAATTAGTGCTCAACTGACACTGCAAAGTCACTCTGAATGAGAGCCCACTGGTCTCATACCAATAATCGCTTGGGCTGATTCTGCTCCAGCATCATTTAAGTACTTAGATGTGACTAACATGTAACATTAAGATAACCCATCTAACAAGTCTTAACTTGCCAGAGTGCATAATTAGACTGGAATTTTAGAACCCAATAAAAGATGCCTAACTTTGTCATAATGTAAGAGGGCAAATTAAAAATGTAAGATGAGGGTTTGATATTGGTGGTCTCGCAATAAAATATCACCTCTAAAAGGCCAACAAATAAAATAACCCTTTCAACTAAGGGATTAATCTCATTTATATATGATCACTGCAAGATAATTCTCAGCTCTGTCAAATGTGCTGTAGTTAATTTTGCTGTAGCAGTTTGTAACGTTATCTCCCCTCTGCCGCCCAGCAGTCTCCAGGGAAAAGAGCTGCTAAGGAGCAGGTACCAGACTGAGGAGCCTGCGCACACCTTGGCTATCAGAGCTCAGCATGGCATGCTGCCTTCATCACAGGAAAGTACAATTACACAGCACAACAGCAGAGCAGATGGCACGCACACCTTTCTGTTAGCCTGCCACTACAGGATCAGCAACCTCCATCAGAAAGGTAACACCTCAAATGGCCACATCTGTCTACCAAGTAAACAGCCAGTTTTACTTGTTTTTGTTTTTTTTCCTTCCACCAGCTTTAAGCAATAGGACTGCTACCGTGTGCTGTACTGCCTGCTATGTTGCCCAAGAGCATGTCCTTACATCACCCTGCACCTCCGTGACACTGCGGGAGCAGCTCAAAGACAAAGAGGCACAGTACTGGCACAACAGGCTTGGCCACATTTGGCCAATGCATTTGTGAAAGGTTCTGCTAATATGAAAAGATGTAAGAACGCCAAGAGACTTCTGAAATCAGGCCTTGAAGATTTACTTAGCCAGCACTCTCTGCCAGGCAATCACTGGGGTTTAAAATAAAAGATGCATTTTACCTCCTGCCAGTCAGATTTGCATTCAGCAGCAGAGGTGAGCTTCAGAGCATCATAAAAATAGACTTCTTTGTTTCTTGAAATTACAGCAGAACTGCTCAATGGACTGAGATGTCTCCGTGTTGTCCTTCAAGCAGTACTATTTCAGTGCTGAATATGCCCACTCTCACAGGGTATATAGGGCAAAGCCTAAGTGTGGCCAGTACCACCTAGCCAAAAGACGGCAGCTAAAACACTCAAAGAAGGCCTGTCGTTCCATTCTGTCCCTAAGAGGAAGAAGCTCATGAAAACAAACATCAGAAAGCTATAGACACTTGGGTTGTTGGAAGAGGTCATTTTGCTTTTGAAATTACAAATCTTAAATTTAACACCTTAATTTTTTTTTTGCAGCATGCAACAACCTAGAGCACTCATTAAGATTAGTTTCTATTTAAAAAGGAAGTTGCCGTATGCAACTAGAACCACTTAATAACTGCACGTATAACAAGCATAATATCCACACCTAGATCCATTAGTTCCTGCTGTGTTTAAGATCAGCTGAGAAGAGAATCTACAGAATTTGGTGTATTTATTTTAACGTACAAAAAATTTAAAAAGCTGTGTCAGTTTTTAGAAAGGACGTAAGACTTTAATATTATCTTAAGTTCTAGAAGCAAAACCAGCACTCGGTCAATCTGTTGACTCAACATGCAGCTGCCACCACAAGCTGCAATGGCCCAAGTGCTCCTCTCTCCCAACTGCTCGCTCCACCCCAGTTCAGAAGAGATCAGCCTCACAGCACAGGGCAGCACTGCTTTATGGCTGGAGACAAACTTATCTTCCTGAGAACAAATTCAGGAGGCAGAACTATTTCAGCACATCACAGAAATTGTGCAACAGCAGCGGAGTCAACATCCACAGTTACTGAGCATATGTAGGACACCAAATACCCCCCAGGTGTCATCCTCTAGATGACAAGGCAAGAGTAGTTACACAAGCCTAAGCACCACAGGAGGATGATGCTGTCCTTTGTAAGATCTTCCTGGATATTCTCAAGAGAAAAGACTGCAAGAGCTTAGTAACCTTCTCCAGTATGTCATACAGACCTTCTAAGCTTTCACAACTTGCCCCCCATGAGGACTGGCTTTCCACCTTGAGTGAACAATGTAGCAAAGCAAGCACTCTAAAGGCAATGCCTGCAGACAAATGTCAGAGATTTGTAACTCCCTCATTTGTGATAGAACAGACCCCAGACGGTCACATTACTTCCCACCACCAAGGCAAAGCAATCTCCCCAGCACTCAGCCCTCTCCAGCACGTCCCTCTTACAAGCAGCTCAACAATCCCATAAGACCCATTTCATTCTGTTCACAATTGGTATTTGAAAGAAGAATGAAAGTGTCACCTCTCTCTACTCCTCTCATTTATCAACAGCCTGATAGAAACATTCTGGCTGTTTTATCAGTGGACGGGGTCAGCACAAAGGCCACAGACATCAAGTTAAAGAAGTGAGTTTCTCTTAAGTTTAAAGCAATTAGGTAATAACTGAAATGATACAACAAGAATAATACAGAGCAAGGCAACGTACCTAACTGTTACTACGTGAGAATAGCGATTGTAATTAAGAAAGATACATCACCAACTGCCCAAACACTTGACCATCATCCGGATCAGCAGCCAATGGGGAGCCTGGGCTGCAGCAAGGATTTGGAGAGCCTTTCCCAGCTACTGGGAGGCCCTACACAGTGTGTCCATGCATAGGTGAGGTTTCCTTTGCTACAAGAGGGTCCAGCTTTTAATACTGTTGAATAAATAAGTTTGTGACAATTAGACAGAAATATTTAGTTTCATTCTCCCTTTGGATTCCACCTCAAGCCTGGCCAGGGCTCAAGGAAGAATCAAGGAAGTGTGTCCTGCCAGGTCTTGACACTATGCTTCTAAACAAAGAAAGGTTAATACACAACACTTTATTTAAGCTATATCTCTTACTGATAAGATGCGCTGCTCAAGATACATATTTTGCTAATGACCATACATATTTCACTAATGATCAGATACCAATGATATATAATGCTGGGTTGTGAGATTCATCTAGACGCCAACTTTGGTTTGATGCCCATGGTTCAGGCCTTAGTGCTCCATCTATTTAGAAAAACTGTGGCATCCACTCTGTATTTTCCTTGCTCATCCTGCTCAAACTATCTCTCAGACTAGTGTGAACAATATTTAACGAGCAATAGAGGACTAACCTTCCTAATATTAGTCCATTATCCCCAACAGAGCTTAGTTATCAAAAGAACCTTTTGGTCATGAAAATTTCAGGCTAACATCATTTCTCACAACATTCCTTAATGTATAAAGAAGGGCTTCACTGCATGAAAAGCCTCTTTAGAGATGCATATTTCATCCTGCAAACTTCTGCTAGAGAGGTCCTGCATAAGCAGCCCCTCCCCAAAGACACAGTAACAACAGCACTATTCAGTAACATCATATAACAAATTATATCAGGTGTTGCTGGCATCATCCTTTTGCCCAAATCAGACATCATGTTCCCTTGTTCCCTAGAGCCAGTACAAGTCTTCAATCGAGTTTATCAACTGTGAGACACTGGCAGGTTGTTTTGGATTGGGCTTTCTTGGTTAATTTGTTTTGGAGTTCTTTTTGTGGTGGTGGGATGATGATTCTTCTAGTGCCTGTGCAGCATCCTGCTCTGCTTACTGGGGAAACAAAACCAGCACAAGTGCCCATACAGACAAGAAGCGGGAGCATACACACTGGGCAAGGGGGAGAGGAAGAGGAAGTCATGTGAAATGCTGCATCACATGAACTAGACTGCTGCTGAGCTCCACCTGCAGATGTGGCCCTCCTACTTATTAACTGGGTGACTTACTAACTAGATGGGGTACCTGCTGATTGGCTGCATTTTGCTGCACATAGAGCAGTGCAGAAGAGATGCACGCTCCACACATTTCAAACCTCCAAGCTGAAAGACCACAGCTGGAAAGATAACAAAACAATAATATCAAAATATCTAAAAGCATAGCCTGAAATAAGTGATTCTCACCCCCTCTTCAAAAAAGTAAATCAGCCTTTTGGTGACAGAGCCATGCCTTTTTCAATTAAGGAGTTAAGGTCTTGCAGTCTACCAAGTACTCTCCTGAACTACTCGCTCTAAAATAACAAACAAGGGTGCCTACAAACAGAGGAAGGAAGAAGATCATAGAAAACCTTGTTTTCTTAATGTACCCTGAAGGAAACTTATGAATTAGGCTATAAAAATTCTTTTGGGTGGGGGGGCATCGTTAAAAAAGGAGGAACAACGAGGAAGCAATGCAGCACCGCTCCTCTTCAATACAATTTCCCTAGACAAAGAGACACCTACCAAACAAAGATTAGGCTCCCGCCGAGGGTCAGCGGCCAAAAAGCTGTCTTTGTAACTTGTAAACTGTCACCGGACACTTCAGCCTAAGCTATTTCACAGCAGGCTGCAGAGACAAACAATCAGGCACATTCTAATGCGTTTGGATCCAAAGAAAGGGAAAGAGCCAAGAGCCTGCCTACATTAACTGAATGCATCCATTTCACAGGATCCCGTTACATTGTTATAACATTTGTCCAATTTGTACTGCGAACTGGAGCCCGGTTTTGTAACTGGGTGAAGGCGTTGTGTCACAGGTTGGCCCACCCCCAGCGCCCCACGTCCGGCTCTTGCAGACTGGATGGCTGCTGTAAATTAGTTTTACTCTTCAATAAATCCAAGCCAAGAGAATTATCACCGAAGACATAAAATGAGGAACAGAAGTTCAAGTTCTTTTCACACCGCATTCCACAAAAAAACACAGCCCAGACCTGGGAAGCTTTGGTTCATTTTTCATTCAATGGCTCGCTTTCTCCAAGTGCAAGATGTCCCATTTTCGTGCCCTTCTTTGATTTTATTTCTATGGCATCTTACTAACTCGCACCAACTTGCTTCACAGTTGCCCACAAAAAAAGAAAAACTAAAAGATGCAGTTGGTTTTTGTTAGTAACACTTTGGATCGCAGGTTGTCTGAAGGCGAGAGACTGAAGTCAGACATCACTTTTCATCTTAACCAAGATTTCTAGAATACAGCCTTTGAACTCCTGCCTCAAAGACACCCGATCCGCAGAAGAGATGTCGGGAAACTATGAAAACAAAGTCTTTGGAGCAGGCACCAAAATCCATTGCTACACTAGGAAGCTGAGCTTACATTTCACTTTTCCCCTCTACAGAGAATCTCTGCATGAGAATGTAAATGGCACCAGATCAACAGCAGCTGCGATCCAGAGAGCAAACATTCCTCTGTGCTGGCAGGTATGAATGCTCTCCCTCCAAGTGTGGGATTCCATCTCTAGAAACTGAAGTGAAATCCTTTACAGCACAGACAAACACTCTAACGCCTGGAGCAACGGTACCAAACCAACCACTTCTGCCTTGCTGTTAAAAGCAAAGAGGAATACACACGCTTTAGGCTGCTAAATTCAAGCAGGACGCATTTAGAACAGTTGTTTCAGTGGTTCCTGAGGCTTGCCTGAATGGCTGGTTTAGGAGATGTTGCAACAACGTAGATGGAAGGGCTGGCTGCTCTCAAATGCAGGGAGCTCCATTGCTGCCCATCCAACCCCAGCCATTTGTCACAGGAATGGATAGGATTTGTCCATCCCAGTGCTGTCTGGAGAAGACAACCATTTTCTATCAAACTGGCAAGTTGGACTGGTTCGGTACACCACCAGATAAGCAGGAGGGGCAACATGACAGAGGGATGGGCCACACGCTTAAGATTTTAAACCCTTCTGTGTTTTACAGGCAGTATTTTCCTTACTTCTTACATACTGACAGCTCTTTATTGACCAAATCACTGAGTTGTCACCTACACACCTGTGATCTTTCCTGTGACCTACTAACCACCTGCAGACCACAACTGGCCTAGCAAACCGTACACTTCACCAAGGCTCCTGATTTAAATGCATTTTTTGCTGATACTCTCTTAATCATAAAGACCCCAAGAAATAAATTTTAAAAAAGATCTGCCGTAATAAGTCTGCATCTAAACTGCATTAGTATGAAATGTATTTAGTCAAATGGGTGACGTTCTAGACAAGACCAGGTAAAGTTACTTTTATGATGCGTACCTTAATAGCCTTCATGCAAAAGGCAGAGAATGCAGCCTGTTTTCTGAAAAGGTTATCACAGCTGAGAGTTAAGAATAAGCCTAAGCAAACCTTCAGTACCTGCTGACACCTAGCACCACTCTTCCAGAGAAACAGCACTATCTGAAAAGAAACACAGGACATCTCCAATTTTCAAACAAGACCAAGGACACTGATACAATCCAAAACGACTGCCCTGTAACAAAGGAGAGAGAGAAAAAAAAAATACACCCCTCCCCTCTCAATCTCAGACTACTGAGATACTCAGACTACTGTTAGAACACTGAGAACCCAAACTGATATCTGTATGCGTGTAAACCCTTAGAGATGTAGCCTAAACTCAAAACATATCTACAGTGCCTAGCTAGACCAAGGCACTCCCACAAGAAGTCATCTTGCTGCAGTTTGTTTTAACATCCTGACATAAAATTTTTTGCTAGTGTAATTGCATTCCCTGCAGAAGTTTTTTGCTAATCTAGTTGTGGTCTGCAGTCTAATCAGCACAGCTACACTGGTATAAACATTAAGTCTGAAATGGCTTAAAACCATAAACATGCTCCATGCTAATTTTCAGGTAACCAGGAAGCATTTGGGGAGCAGATATGTTAGATGTGTTGCAAAGCAACGGAATTCACGCTGGCAGGGGGATGAGCAGCTGTGCAGCCCTGTAATGTAGCATGGCCACTGCCTGTACTGGCCCTAAGGGACTGAGGCTGGGCAGGCTTGCTCTGCAAACTCTTCCTGACCTGCCCCGAGCTCCAGACAGGTCAGGAAATTGACTATGGCTTATTTATTTTACTTTTCTTCATCTTTGTGTGACAAAAATAAAAAATAACAAAATCAGTTTTAAACAGATAGCAGCAACGAATAGTTTTCCTCTGTGGAAAGTTACTTACAAGGATGTAGAGAAACACAGGACTGGTGTGACAGCAGTGGCCTTGAGGACATACAAGAACACAGTGCAGAGGAGTTCAGGCACAGGACAGAGATGGGGCACTTGGGCCTCCAGAGACCCTGTGGCTGTAACCTATCCACTAGGGGTCTGGTAAGGAAACCAGACAGACCTGGAGCCAAACCAAAGTGGCTTCAGGAGCAATACAGAAATGGAAACTGACATATAGAAAGGGCACCACGGATAGTAAATCTAGATACAACCTGGAGCTGTAGATCAAAGAAGAAAGAAAAAGGTGGAAAAGCTAGCAAATATACAGAAATATATCCCTAAGTGGATCTTAGAGGTAGGAAGAAGAAACAGGTAACATTACTATCATATTCCTCCCAACAAGGACTCCAGAAGGTGACAGCACGTTGGTATCCTCCCCAGCAGCACGAAGCTGCTGATGTAAAGAGTCAAAGCAGCAGCAGAAGGGGTGAGTGGCACTGAAAGGGCCAGAAATCAGAGTGTGAGAGCATTTTAATCGCATTTCATAGTTGTTTTTTTCCTGTAGGTAAGTATTCCAACTGCATTCTAAAGAGCTCCTTCTTTTTCTTTAAGGCCTAAATCTGGACTAATGAATCTTGAGCTAGCCAGCTTAAGATTTTTATTCAACTAATAACATATCATTGGCTTCACTTACACACACGTTATTTTCCACACACAAACACACAGAGTACTTCCCCTTCGCCCATAAACAAGAATGTACCAGTGTGGGCGGAGGCTTCAATTTCTTCCCCCATTTTGCAATTCTGAAAGCATTATTAGTCTTTAAAGCACTACAGGAAAATTACAATAGAAAAATAAAGTCTGAAACAGCCCCAGGTAAAGCAACCAAATAGGCCACCTGAACTTGTAACACTCTTTCCCTAGAGAGAAATCCTTGTTAGAGGGTGACCCAGTCAAAGTTGTTTTGCAGCAAAGTGCCTTCCATGTATTTACATACATTCCTATGACAGCATCTAAATACAAAAAGCAGTCAGCTAAGCAGTCACTGCCTATTTTCAGAAAGAAATTCAGGCATCACAGAAGACATCTGATTTCTTTAAGAAACCCTACGAAAAGGAAGCGTGGCCAAGTCGATAAGCATCCACACTCTTAGGAGTAAGAAGGGTAGGAATTTGGGTTGATTTCCTGGCCACGGGCCCAGACAGGAGGAACACAAGCAGAGAGCAAGAACTGGGTCAAACTACTGAATAGTTATTTGTCCTAGTTTTCAAAATACTCACTGAAGGTACTCTTATCCTAGCCGAACTGCATCTGGAAGGGATGTTAATACATGCAGAACTATTCAGATAAACTGTTTAGAAGAGAGGAAAAAAATGTATTTTCTGACACAACACCTAAAAAAACCCAACAAATCACATTCCAGAACGAGCTTGTTATCATTCCATAACAGAAATAAGTCGTTCAGCATGATTTTGATGCAGAGACTAACTACTGCATCCACAGTAGTGACTGAAAGGCAAAGCAGCTCTTCAGATTCATCTGCCACGTACAGTCAGCCAAAGTCACCACCAGTACTGACAGAACGCAGGCCAAGCTTCCTAGCAGAGACTCAGCACTGCACAGAGACACCAAAGGCTCGTCTGTATGCCTGGCTCATCTGACCAGCTGAAAGGCTCATCTGGACGTATGTAGAAATCCAGCCACTATATAGAGCGTTAGGTGTAAAGAGAACCTAAATACTGCCAGATAAGCTACTTTGAAAGGTACAAAACATTCTTACAGCATTGACGGCATTGATAGTAATGGCATGGATGCATTCAGGGAAAGAAACATACAGTGACAGAGGTGTAAATCCCCAAAAAATAATTGGTAAACCATGCGTGAATTTATTAACATTAAGACAGAAGTAAAATCATGGATGACAGCTGACCTGCCCAGAGATACGCAGTCATGCTCTGACCTACGAAGAGAATCAACTGTAGCTAAGGAAACAACACTATGAAATGACACAAGCTTTGCCATGTATGAAATACAAAACCTGAAGTCTACTTTTATTGTGTGCTAGGCAATCAACAGTTATTCAAACCTTTTAGATCAGCTTTTGTACATTCAGTAAATGATTTGCTCATAAGTTTGCATTTAGTAGAGGATGTGCTTTACGTTAGTGCAGATCTATTTTAAACCAATGTCGACTACTCAAAACCCCAGTAAGATTTCAACACAGCACAAGGTTTCTCAATCTTCACATCTACAACAACAAAACACCACCCAAAACAATGACAACAAAAAAGCAAAGACACTCAACATTTTCTGTTAGCCAAGGAAAGGTCACAGTTAGCAGATAGCAACCTCAAACGCAGAAGGAAGCTGTATCTGATGCAGCAGATAGCCAACCTTACAAATCCTTGCTCAGAATCAGGATTCATAGGGAACAAGGGATAAATCCATGAAGGGGTGCTAAGCACCAGAAATAACCACTAGCTCTAAAAGTCCCTAAACAGCAGTGCTCCCCAAAGGCACCCAAGGAGCCAGCAGGCACTGTCCTAATGACAAGCTGAAATGACTCACCTCCTTCCAGAGACTCAAAACACTCCATTTGCCTCAATTTTGATTATTCAATGCAGATTAGACAGCCAGTTAACCGATTAGGATTTCGAGCTTGTTCAATGAATAGTATGCAGGCTGTCACGCAATGCTTTGATGCCACAGATTTCTACTGACTCTCAAACTGAGCAGTGGTTTAAGGCAGAAGAAAAACACGAAATAAAACACCTCAACTGCCCACCAAATATCTGACATGTCGTTGCAATTTTCCTTCTGAAGTGGAGAAGAGTGACTATAGTTCAGTCACATCAACTTTATACTTACACCTCAGTTATAGACTCCAATTTAGAAGCCATGCTTGCCATCTCATTTCAGAAAACATGAATTTCTCGTAAGCCTCAGTCCCGAGAAACACAGCTTAGAACAACAAAGCAAAAAGCTCTTGAACCTTCTTTGTGGAGTAACACACAGCAGTTAATCACTAAAATACATCCCCCCCCTCCAAAAAAAAAAAAAAAAAACAAACAAACAAGACTAACAGCCAGTATTCCTAGCCTCCATCTGTGCTGTCTGACAAACAGCTGCTACCGGATCAATTTCTCACCTCACCTTTGTCACTGGTTCTTGGGTTTTACATTCAAGTTTAGGAAGTCAATGTCCAACATTCCAACAAGGAGGATGTTAAAGCAACATAATGGCTTTTTATCCACTTAAAAGCAGATGATAAGTTTAGGCAGAAAGGAAAAGATGCTCAGTTTGTGTTACAGAGCAGCTATCAAGCATTTACAGTTGTTAAGAAAATGCACACGTTCCGTTTAACTTAGAATCCCTCGATTCCTCCCCGAAGAAAACAGCTTCAACTTGAATGAAATTGTGGCTAGCTGTCTCTGAGTAAATATAAAGGTGCATCAGCAAAAGACCAGAAGAAGTGAGAATTTTTTCACCATCTCAGCTTGAGCACTCCCCATAAAATGCTCAGCGCAACCCCAGATATCCCATTTTAGTCAAACTCCCAGTTAAACAAGTACTTGTTAAGACTGATTTATTACTGTCAAATACATTAACCTGCACGTTAATCTGCCTTCAGTCACAAAGACAGTCAGAGAGGAGTTTTTATCAAACCACATACAATGCTGCTTTTGGTTCACCCAGCAGTTTCGAATTGGAGCTTCAGAGTGATCATCTATGACAAATATCGCAGCATGAAAACATCAAGGAATGCTGAAGACTTTTCCTGTGATTCACTGCCATTTTCTCTGCACTGTTGATGGCATGTTGTTAGACCCTTAAAACCACTAAATGAAGTCTTGTGTTTATCTTAAGATCTTGTGTCACTGGAGTTGTAAAACACACAGCACTCAAAAGCCAGTTCCAAGCTGACATTCATTGTGCCCCAGTGGCAGGGAGAATGTTTCTGACCTCATACAGCCCACTTCACCCATACTTCACATAGTACACAAAGCACAAAAGTGAGCTCAAACATTATGCTTACTGCAGCGTGTCCAGTAAGTGCTCTGTATATTCCCATACAAAACTGAACACCCAATAGTTGTTTAAAGCTTCACAAAAAGCAGGATTGGTTCTCATACAGACCACTTGCTTCCTACTCCAGTCAACTCTCCAGACTACTTACCAGGCAACCTAAGACTGCCAGCACAATCCAACCAGAAACTCAAAGGCAAAGGGAGGCTGAGGACAAGCAGCCTTAGCACACAACTTGCATGTCAGTGACCGGATGGTCCGACACAACACGCCCATGCAGCTCTATCATTACCTGTCACATCCCCTGAAGAGGCAGTCTCAAATGCAAGCAGCAGTAATGCATATCTCCTGCACCTTTCCTTTTTATGTCTGCCTAGTAATTAACTTTAAGTGCCAGTAATTCCCAATTACTCCATCATTAGCATGACTAAATGCCATCCTATGGTAGGAATTACGCAGCTACGCTTTGGTCAACCCCAACCACCACCATCACCTGTGACTTTGAATGTTCTAACAAATAACGTGCTTACAAGCTGTTCATTTATAATAAAGACATAACTTAAATTACCATTTAATTCTGGAGTCCCTTTGGCTTTAAATGAGAAAGTGTTCCGAATATCCTGTGACCTCAGAACAGTGCGTGTAAGGAGGGAGTACAGAGTTTTAAAGCAGCTCCAATCCCCACATAAGATAAAGCCTCTCTGAAAGCACTTTAGTCCCACCTGAATCTTACTGCTGTACTGCTGTACTGCTAAAGGTACAGGAATGTGGAACTGTACCTCTTCAAGGATGACCACAGCCTGCACAAAACACTCATGTGAGTCTTGCAGGCACATGAGCCCTCAGGCACTTACATAATAATGAACTATTGAAAGGGAGCCAAGACATTAGTTTTCAGAGGAAAACAGTCATGGGTTCTGTGATCACGCTTTGTTTCTCACAATGACTTTACTGTGATGTGTAACAAGGGGCTGCTTTGAACCGCTTAACTGGTACAGAAAAAGTCAGCTGGAGAGGGCTTGCATTGAAAAACGAGAAACTAATGTCCTCCTGCAAGCATCTTGTGCCACTTGTCCTATAGCATTTGAAGACTGCGGCTCAAAATCCAAAGCGACCAAAGTTGCTTACCGTCACACAGAGCTGTACAGTTACATCAGCCCTGACCTTATCTTTTTGTTGGTTTTTTTTTTTTAATATTTGTTTTTCAGTACTGCCCCAGTCTCACGTATCATCTCCTTTTCCCTACGCTGACTGCACACTGGAGTCCTTCCAAATCAGTTGACATAACTGGCATTTTCAACAGCATCACGCGCTAGCTAGATATGTTGGACAGAAACCTTTTGCAACCGCTGTGAAACTTGCTCAGCCTCTCTTGCTCTCCATCAAGAATGAGTTTAACCTGAAATTGAGTTTGCCTTAATGCTGGGAAACAAGAAATACCCTACCTGTACATCTCGCACTAAGGAAGCAAGTCCAAGTTTGAGGAGAGTTTTTACAGCTACTGTAGCTAAAAATCAACAGACAACTCGATTTTGACAAGATGGCCCCGCTTACTGAATCAACCATTAACTTCCAGGTTCCAAAAATGGAAGGTTTAATTATTGATCTTCCTTGTTTACAGTCCTGGTTGATATAAGAATGCCAAGAAAGCCATGAAAAACTACATTCTTCCTGGAGGGTGACCTGCAAAGCAAACCAAGCAAACAAACTACCCACCTCTTTCTGCTTTTCACAGGAGTGAAATGAGCAATTCATAACCCTCAAGTAGTCACAGAGATTTAGCATTCCTCTTCCATACCAAACATATATTTGGAAATTGCCCCTTAGATACCTTACAAATCAAGTCTAAGCTACCTAGCAACTTCCTCTGCTGCATTAGTGTAGCTGCGAAAAAAAAAAGACTCTTAGAACACATTCTTTATTAAACTATTTTAATAATGCTGCAGAATGAGTAAGGTTGCCAATTATTAAAAAGGTCACAGCAGGAAGTCAAAGAATATTCACAGTTAAGCACAGACATTAAGGTTATCAGGACACAAGTGTTTTACAGCATTCTCCTCTTAGCTCAGACCACACAGGTCATGAAGCCACTAAGTAAAGCTTTGGGTGACTGCATGTTTTTCTCAATTCTCAGCACATCCACCTCAAAAAAATAATCCTTTTTGTTCTCTGCTGAAAGAACTGCAGGCAGAAAGCCAATGGTTGGCACTCTGTCACATAGCTGCTTTAACAATAATTATTAATAGGCCCTTCTTTATATCTCTGGTCACATTCCATTAAGAAAAAACTGCATGGGAGTTTAAAACTAAGAACAGGAGAATATTGCTGTTATCAACCTTGCAATGCTATAATGCTGTTCTACGAAAAGTTTGATAAACAATCAAACTAAAGCACATAAAGCCACCACCTGCAAAGCACGTGGTTTGTTGCATGCAAAAGAGGCCTATCACGAGTCATAAAGTCAGGCAGCACCAACTTACCATCACAGCACTAGAACCTGACTATGCAGTGCATGCCCACAAATTCCACCAGCTTAAGGACAGCAAGGCTTAAAGCAGCCACCAGTTCACTCCAGACAAAAGCAACCCTAAATCACACAGAGGAGCCCACCAGAAAACGCAGTGGGGGGAATTCTTCATCACAAAAGCATGCCCAAACTGTCAGCTGGGAGAAGCTGAAGTACATATTCAGCAGTGCTTAAGGTCAGGTCCAAGAAGCTATCCACTCTCTCGTTCCAAAGGCTAAAATAACTTTCCCTGAAGAAGGTAAAAGCTTGCCAATACTCTCAAGACTGATAACTGGTCTTGGCTACTCTTTGCACTGCATGGGTCTTTCAAACAGCTCCCACAGCATACTGGGAGACAGATCTAAGAGTTTCTAGTGCAGGCAGGAATTTTATCCTTCAGATTAAGTCTTCTTGAAGCCAGAGGTGTCATTCGCTCTCAGAAGACAACTTCTACTGCCTGTGTAGAGATTCCATTTTCATCACAAGTTCTCCATTTCACAGAGACTCAGGAGCGACGCACAGACATGCTGGCTTGGTGCCCTTATTACACCAGCAGGCCCCAGGACACGTCACCCACCAAGTGATTTGTACAAGAAATCAGACTGCAGAACTACATGAAGAAAAAGTTTCATTCAAGAAGGTCTGTGGCACATTCTCTCCTAAGAGCAGATTGTTTACTCAAATATTCATAAACATCCCATTTCCTAAATCACACAATAACATTTTGAGGAGATAAGCCTAGTCAAGCAGCAAGCTCATGCACAAGTAAGGAGCAAGCTCATGCACAAGTAAGGAGCTACCAAAATGCTGTCATTACAACAGAGAGAAGCTCACAAAGGACTCTCACCAGCAAAACCACCCAGGAGGACTGCTTAGCATACCCAGTGATCCCCCCAGCTAAACCTATGCCATATAAGCTGTCATCCTCTAGACCTAAACAGGGCAGCACAACTGACCTTGGCTTTAAACAGGGTACAGCAGTTCCCTGATCAAGTGGGACCAAAAAGATTGAGGAAAATTATGTTTATTTTGGTTGAGATGGAAGGAAATGAGGTGAAAAGGTGTGAAAAACAGCTTTCATGTACCTATAAATCAATGGGAGCACACCTTAAAATAAGCAGATGACCAGAACTGCATTTTAAAAAAATAACAGTTCACACTGTTTTACAATTCAGAGAGAGTGGTGAGGTGCTGGAACCAGGCTGCCCTGAGAGGCTATGGACACCCCATCCCTGGGCATCCTTGGTTCAAAACCAGGTTGGATGGGCCCTGGGCAGCCTGGTCTAGTATTAAACGGGGAGATTGGTGGCCCTGCCTGTGGCAGGAGGTTTGGAACTACACTACTAACTCGATGGCCCTCCAGCTCCCTTCCAATCCAAGCCATTCTATGATTCCATGAATTCATGTTACCTTGTCTGTGTGCTATCTTGTAGCACCATGACATCTGTAGCTACTGAAAGCAGAATTTTCAGCACAGAAGATCCCCAAAGAAATTTGTAATGCAGCGTTCTACTCATTTTAAGTACTTCAGAACAGACTTCCAATCTATCCTACAAGTAAATCGTCTGCACTCATTTGCTGTTCTCCAAAGGCGTCTCGGAGCCAAGGACTACAGCACTGCCTATTCCAACACTGCCTTCCCGTAAATAGCGCCTATTTTCTGTTCTCACAAGAGCATAATTAGCCCTGTTCAGAGCAACAGCAGCTGGCACACCCCAGCAGCAGACTCCATTGCACTTTCACAGCTGCTGAAAACTAGCTGAACCACACTGTCAGTTTTGCTGTCAGCCCAACTGCAGCAGCAATAGTAAAAGCTGTGGCACATCCCTTCCGGAGAGGCCAGCTGCTTACTGCCACCCCAACTGCCATGCTGTGACATGCTGAGTAGCTGTTGCATTCAGAATGACTGTCATCGTGCCCTGAAAGTAAGCCTTGATGTTTGTCTTCAAACTGGACTAAGACAAATATTTTATTTTTGCATCACACCATTGATAAGAACTTTCCAGAGAACATATGTACTCACCGAGCAGCTCAGGTTTACAGTTACCTAATGATAAAAGCCTGAGTCTTACTGAGCTGTGGCCAGATGGAAGGCAAGAGGTCGTTCTCCTCAAAGCTCGGCTGCAACAGGAGCTATGTGGAAATAACTTCTGCTTCTTAGTAATTTACATCCTGATCCGTAACATTTAACTTCAAAAATAAAGCATTCTGGGGGTTGGAACGTACTCACATAAACAAGCTAAACATGTTTTCAGAAACCTTTTCTCTGAAGAAGCAAAACCAGTGCCAAGTTTGTTGGCACTGGTTTTATATATTCTTATAAATATTCTTATTTTTTAAGAAAGGATGTCTTGGTTGAACTTGCCTTGACAAGCCTGTTACTTCAAAAAGCAAAGAGAGACGGTCACTACACAGGGTACAACCATCTGAAGTAGAATATCTTGCAGGAAGAACTTAGAGCTTTATTAGAGGATGGTACAACTCAGAGCAGCAGCCTTCCCCTTAAACAATGTCCCAAGTACATTTCTGCCATCACTATCAAAATCTTGTGCAAGAACATCTTTTCAAATCTACCCACACTGTCTGCCAGAAAATTCATTGAATGACTCAGACAGACTTTCAGATCATAAATACTCAGATTTGCTATTTCCATTTCAGAACTACTTCTATTTAAGCACTTGAATCACTGATGGCATAACAACAAAACAATCCAACAACTGCCTGAAGTTTCCTTATCAAGATTTTCCTCATGTACAGACACTAATGAAAGCAAGCCTTGTTTCTCCAGCACAGCATCTTGAACAATACAGTTACACAACCAGAAACCTGCAAAACTCACACTTTAACAGCGTAGCATTGAGAATCTTTATACAGAAAAGCTTGACACGGCTCCTTGAATACTAACAGAAAACAATCACTGGCATTACACGCCCTGCCAATTCCTGCTAATCTTCCTTCATGACAAATCAACACAAACTCTCACCTCGAGCAAATGTAGGCTTTCCAAGGCCCAGCCTTTCCACCCTATATCCAGGAGTGGGGCTCAGGTCTGAGTCTCACCCATAGCTGCCCCAAATACAGCTCCTGGGCAAACTCACAAGAGGGCCACCAGTTCAGCAGTACTGATACAATTCCAGCAACGTGTCACAGATTGAAGTGGTGGAGCAGAGTCCTGTGTCTGGCTCAGCTGAAGGTCTGATGCAGTTTAAGCTCGAACACCCAGCCCATTTTACAGCATGATTTTGATAAACCAGACAAAGTCGGGTTGCAGCTTTTAGCTCTGCCCATTTTGATTCAGCACTAGCAACTCTTCCCCAGGGTTGCCACGATGAAGCTGCCAACAGCCTTACCGAGAGGTTTACTTAAAAATATTTAGCAATCAGCTCAGAGCAGGGAGTCATTGCTATGTTTTAAGCAGCTAACTTTACACGTCCAAAACAGCAGCGAGCTTCCTGCAAACTGCCCACTAACACACACACAGCATTTACACAGGATGAAGTGTCACAGGAAGCTGAAAATGGCACATTATACATTCTCTCCATGAAGAGCAACAGCATAAAATAGTTGTAACCGGAACTGCCTGGTACCCCTACAGGAAGGGAAAAACCTAAAACATGATCACTTCCCCTTCTGCATAGGGGAAAACAATTCAAAACTAAAGATAGAAAGAGAGAGCAGGCAGTGTTTTATGACTGGCTGCACCCATAGCTCCATGACATGCATTGGTCTGTCAGGCATTTTTGAAACAGCCTCGTTAAGCAGGAGCTCCAAAAGGACTGTGTAGAGGACTCTGCGGTGATTCTGGGACAGATCCATGAAGAGCACAGTCAAAGTATAACCTGGAATTCAGCGCTCCCAGACACCGACTGAAGCCAGGCACTGAACACGGAGCTTAAGTTACACTCTGGGACCTTGCCAGCTCGTGTGCAGCACAGTCTGTCCAGAGGACACAGTCGACGGTTAAGGTCCATGTTAAGGAATACACAGAGTTTGCAATAGGACAGCTCAAGCACTAGAAGAATTCAGCACGGGACTAAGACTCAGAAGGATCTTTAACTAAGGAATGACATTTACAGCTTTTCCACTGTGACAGTTGCTTGTTTACATGTCTACGTACACAGTGACAAAGCCCTAGCACCAAAGAAGTTCCAATTTCACTTTAAGGGTTCTCTCACACATACACTAACCCACAATAGCCACTAAACCAACTGACTTATTAGGTTAAAGTAGATCAAAAAAAACCCACAGGCTGCTTGAGGAGCTCCCTAGGAGCAGCAGCTGTCACCGGGCTTTGGCTTCCAGCTGATTACCATCTTTCTTATCATCCCCAACGCACAGGAGACGAGAGCCTGATTACCCCTCGGAGGAAAACAACTCGTAAAAAAGTTAATGAAATCAACTCTCACTCGGGAATACGAGGACGGCGGCCGCGCTGCCGCCCAATTCCTGCGTTCCCTATTGCTGAGAGCCGCGGTGTTTATATCGATACACACACACACCGTGCGGGCAGGGCTCCCACGCACAGCGCTGTTTTTCCCCGCTCCTCCCGAGGACCCCAGGGCCCGCAGCCACCCCCCCACCCCGACCAGCAACAAGTGCCCTGAGCCGGGCGCAGGACGCGTTCTCCCACTCCCGACCCAGCGACTGCCGCGGGCCTACTCCCTCAGCCCCTCCGAGCGCCGCAACGTAGCGCCCCGACCGCCGACCCGGCGCCCCCCGCCGCAGGCCGGCTCACCCACCCCGCTCCCTACCCGGCCCCGCGGCGGGACGCTCCGAAGCTCCGAAGCTCCGCGGCTCCGCCGCTCACCTGGCAACGCGCGCCCTGGCAACGGCCAGCGCCCGCCCTGGCGCCCCGCGAGGTGCCGCCGCCGCCCCGCGCCGCCCCCCTCCTGCCGCAATCGCTACCGCCTCCCGGTCCTAGCGCGTCATCATCGCACGAGGACGCCCCTGCCAATCAGCGCCTCCCTCCCGCGCCTGCGCGCCGCGCACCGGAAGGAAAGGCGGCCCGCTCGCCCCGATGCTTGTTGGGTGATGCAGGCGGCCCCTATGGGGGAAGGGAGGGGTGAGGGCGCCCCCCCGCCGCCGGGAGCCAGCTCTGATTGGCGGTGACGTTTCGGCGGGCTTTTGTTCTCTGCCGGCGCTGTTACCATGGTACGGGCGGTTGGTGGCGGTTGGGGCTGATGGCACTCAGGAAGGGCTGTGCCTGGCGGCGTGTCCTGCCTGCCCGCCCGCCCTCAGCCGCGGGCAGAGGGAGTCGTCCCGTGGCACTGCTTCCTACGGGTTTTGCGCGGGCAGTAGTGTCGCCCTTGGCCCCTTTATAGAAGCAAAATCATCCCTGTCAATCCGTGTTTGAAACACTGGCCCCGGATACCTACCAACATAAGATAAATATTCCCCAAAACCTTGTTTACAAAAACACGAATCCCTATTGTCTCCATTAAAACACGTCCCGTCTCACACATTCATTACCATCTTCAGGGGTTCCAAGGGAGAAGCGTCATTGCCACCCACCAAAACGGCCCTAGTGCCCTTGTTTACAGTTTCATCAATCAAAATGCATTCTGACAGCACAGCAGAGAAGAGCAGCTGCAGTGCCCCGCTCCCGGCTCCACCCTGCTTGGCAGATGAAGCATTTCCTGCCCTGTGTTTCAGTATTTCATCTGTAAAATGGCGCTAATGAATTTGAGATGCTTTTGAGTTCCACTGGCAAAAAATGAGTGGTAAAACGACATGTCATTTTCATCTGTCATTTCCTGTCACTTTAACTTAAAGCAGACTCAGCCAAAGGAGAGGGAAACTGAGACCGGAGCACTGTTTCATTAAATATTAAATAAACGGGATTAAAGTGGTTTATTCTGGTTCAAGAGCCTGTAAAGCAAAAACAAAAACAAAACAACAGCAACAAAAAAAACCACCAAAACCAAAGCTGTGCTCTGCCATCAAGCAAATGACTCACTTGGAAGGACACATTAAAAAAAAAACACAAAAACTGAGTTATTACTTCTTGGGCATTTTTAGGTAATTCCTGGAGTTCAGAGCATTAATATACCATATTCATTACCTTCGTTCCTTCTCTGAATGTTTTTGTTCTAAATACAGTCCTGCACTTTGTGAAAGTAGGCAGCTCATTAGTTAACTCTCTTATTGTTCCTGAGCAAGAGGGAGCAAATTTGCTTGTGGTAAATGAAACTCAGAATAATGACTGTGAATTGCAAAGCGGCTGCCGCTCTAAAGCCCTCAGCTGATAGGGGGCTGGCTGAACACTGATGCTGGCTGTGAGCAAAGCTGGGCTACAGTCAGTTCCAGCACAGTGCTTGTGACATGCGGTGTGACACTGGCTCTACTCCACATCTGTTTGGTTTGGTTTTGTTGTTGTTGTTTTCCCTGAAAGGCATCATTGTAATGTGTCCTTGCATGGTAATGCCTCATCCTGCTCATCCTGCACCAGTCACCACACTCCGGTAATCATGCAAAAGACTGACACAACTACATGGCATTCTAGGGACAGTCAAAAGACAAACCATGATTCAGAATAAAACTACCCTAGGGTAAGGAAGAGCCTGTACATTTTTCTTACAGGATATGCCTTATTTCAGCAAGCCTGTAAACTGCTTTATCCCCACTGGCGAAAACAGCTGCTGCCTTCTGTGCTTCCCAGGATGGCTGCAACCCTGTGACACCAGCGCTATGCAGCGCTAATGGAGACAGGGCCTGGGGGCAGGGGACTGGCATTACTATTTTACTGGCCCCCAGTGAACCTTTGCCTGCTCATTCTGTTTGCATTTCCTTGCAACAGTCTTCCCTATCCCATGCTCATCTCATGCTCTGGCAGCGTGCTGAGGGGTGGTGCTCACTGCAGCAGCCAGCGTGATGGCTGATGGCAGTGCCATGGGGTCATCAAGCCTGGCTCCCTCTGGACACATAGTGTGGGGAGGTAACTGTGCCATTCAGGTGGCCAACCTGATTGTCATGTTTCTCCCTCCTGGGTGATGTGGTCCCTGAGTCACTGCCAAGCCATCTCAGGGGCAGCCTGCTGTCTGAATGTAACCAAGGTTCAGCCTGCCAGTCTCAACCCCTGTGGGAAGAATAAATACAAAGAACATAGAGGCAGAAATTAATGAGCTCTAGCCCAAAGTGTAAACTCCCTCAGTGCAAAAGACACAAGGAGAGAAGCAAGAGTGGCAGAGCAGTGAGGATAAAAGACGGTGGCAGAAGTGATATCTTCCTGTAAAGACAGAGTAGCCACAGCTATTAATGGGATTCCACAAGAAAACTGTATGATGTCACAGAAGGCTTCCCAGTGCCTTCCTGGATGCTACTGAGAGCTCCAAACACACACCATCTATGGGGAAGGAAAAATCAAAATGAGGCTCTCTCTTAAGTGTAAAGAACAAATTGCTTTAAAAGATTAGCCTAGCTTTGGTCTTCTCCTAAAATAGTATGAAATAATGGAAGTAAAGAAAAAGATATGTTGGTAAACTCTCTTTCTATATGTGCTATGCAGACGCATTGCCATGGGTGTGCCAGTGGGCAGCCCTGTTCTCTGCCAGTGCACACAACACAACTGGCACCACTACACCTAGAGGACTTGTGTAAACCTTCATGCCTACGGTATCCAGCAGATGCACAGCCCTGCCTCACTGGTCGTAAGGTCCTGGTCTGAGAAACTCTGAAACTGCACTTGTGAGGAACTGGTCTCCCATCACATTGCATCACATCAAAGGAGAGCTGCGGGCACCCTCTTGCTGCGCTCCTCAGAGCTGAGGCAATGCTCAGAGATCAGTGCTTAAGTAGGGTGTATTTCTTCCAGGGGCGGTTGTGGTGGAGAGGCATGGCTGCAGAGTGTTACATCTGTTCATGTGGAAATGGAAAGAATGCTTTAGCTTTCCCACTTACAAGGAAATGCTGGCTCTTTATAGAGCACAGGTGGCAAAGTCCAAATTAACAAATAGAAAGCATTACGATGGCAAACAAATGAAATAAAACCAAGTAACTTTCTTAGCACATGTCCCCTGTACACTCCAGCCACTTTACCAGGCTTTTGCACAATATCTAGTGGTTAAATACATTGATAGTTTTCTCTGGAAAAGGGAGAAGGACTTCTTTTATCACAAGGCAAGAATCCACGAAGCCTTTCTCCATGTGACTCACTGTGAAGGCATGCAAATTCTGGCTACTCGCAGTTAAATTTTCCAGAGTTCACTCACTCAAGTGAAGACCGAGCCCTACTTCTGCTAGCTCTAATAAACCCCTGCCTTGGTTTCCATTCTATGGATGCTCACCTGTGTGAACAAGAAATAAAGAAACTGTTTCTCCCAACTCACAGAGGCAGAGCTTCTGACCCCACTGTTTGTTCCCCTGTTCTTTCTTTGAGGAAATGCTATGAGTAGGTCAGGACCTTTTGTATCCTAACGCAAAAAATAGATTTCAACTGTCATTTAAACAGAGCAAAGAAAGAAGAGGGAATGGTAACCCTGCAGGAGCGGTCTGACAATGGGTAATTTGACAAGAAGGCACAAGCATGCTGTGATCATTGTATTATACAGTGGGTTTTTATCACTGTTATTCTGGGATTTACAACGGCTGATCATGATTCTTTTTGTCCCTTCTGGTATGTGTCCTGTTGGCCACAGAGATCTGTTTTGCTTATCTTTGAGGCCGGTTATATTTAGACTTCAGAGCTGGCATGCTCATGACATAGCCTAGTCCCAAAGCCACCAGCTATCTGCACTGGAACTGGGGCCGAGCCAGACTGCATGCTTGATGGTCTGTGCATCCATCAGTCCTTTTGTATGGGGTGTAAGTGCCTGTGCCACCCTGGCAAGGAGTCAGGGCATGGCCAGGATGCATTTGTGGACCACAGTTCATACGCATCTGGGACCCAGAGTTTAGATGTTGTCAAAGTCTAACATTGAGGAGAGGGGTTCCCTTTGATGGGAGCAATATTTTAGTGACACCTGCCCACTGTCTGCTGCACAAGAGGTCTTTCAGAGCATGCCACCCAGTGAACTTCATTTCATAGAGCTTCTTCTAGGAACTACTTCATCTGACTGTAGTTAAAGTAGTTAAACAAAAGCTAAATGAATATGGATGCCCATATAAGCAGCTGGTTCTGGACAACCTTGTGACAGATACTTGAGAAACGCCCTTTAGTTGCTGGAAGGTATTTCTCCTTGAGATGTTTTGTGTACATGTCAGCTGATGAAAATTCTGCCTGTATTTTTGTAGCCACAGGTGATTAGGAATTGCTCCAATGGCGTAACTCAAACCTACCAGGCCTCTCCCAGGACAGGTCAAGTGAGCAGAGAGAGACCTTTGCATGTTTGATTGTATATGACTGAACAAGATCTGCTTCATTTGTGCTTTATCAGGGCTATAAAACTTGGGTTTGTGTAGACAGCATAAGGTAAACTTAAACTATAAGGTTCCACGTTGCTGTTTCCTGATTTGCAAAAGGCAGCAGTCTCTCAGTTACACTGAGCTCTCGGTAGGCACAGACCTCTTGGAGACAAAGAATAGGAACCTCCAAACAATGCAAGTGGCTGAGACTCCAGTGATGTTAAAAGGTTTGTTAAAATTCTCCCACAACCCTGCCTGCCATTACCTTTTTTACTGTAATTACTATCAAATTAAAATTTCAGTTTGTTCTGGTGCCAGCTGTTGCTTAGCTTACTTTGCAGCAGGGTGTACTAAGGCCTCATTCATTCACTTTATAACTTATATATTACCAACCAGTTGGAAAATGATGACAGATTAGCATCCTGTTCTGCTCCGTTTAGGAGCTGATGTTCACTGACTTGCAATAACCGCGTGTTTGCATAGTGCCTTTAACTCCAAAATATTTTAGTTTTACATGACTTACGGGTGGTCATTTCTATCAGCCTTGAAGTGCAGCGACTTCAGGGTTGGAATGTGGCAGTCAGTTACCAGCACACGCTATAAAACAGCACATTGTGTGAATATCTTATCCATACGAAACTGCAAACAGAATTTAAGCAGGCAGGTATTTGATTCAGAAACCAGGCTACTACTCCTAAGCTTTACTCTCACTACAAGATATTCGATGGCCACAAAAACAAAGTCTGTGTTTCACTTCTGTTTTGTAGAACAGCCTTTCCTCTTCAAGGCTCCTGCTGTGCCCCCAAACCACCACTATGCATCAGAAAAAAAAGAGGTATTCTGTTCTTTGTTTTATATATATGGAGATTACAATGAAAAGAAATGAAGTAACTTGAAGACTACAAAACAGGTCATTGGCAAAGCCCAGAACGAAGCTTAGCTCCCCTTCCCCACATGCCTCTACAACTTTGTGTACCTAACAAGACACAGCTTCAAACCCATCATTTTTGAACTTTCACAGTAAAGAAGCAGTTCTGCTAGTTTACTGTTTTTCTTTGGCTTTGCATCAAACTGAACATGCCGTGCTCTGATTTATTTTATACTTACTGCCACCCTGAGGGGGTTGGATATCCAATGCGTGGGCGCCATAGAAATTAAGTTTTAACCTAGCGTGCGCATTTTTGGATACAAAACTATCAGAAAGATGAGAAGACTGAAACCTAGGTCTTGTTAAATAAAAAAGGGGGGGTGAGGGGAGGAATAGTCACTTCTCTCCTATCTCTCTATAGTCCCAGTCCAGTCCAGTAAGAACTACTGGCTCCAAGCAGGCTGTCCAGAGTTCTGGGAGAAACAGCCAAAATCATTGTTTTTCCATCCAGACAAAATTTGGGGTGGAAGAAGGACATACCCAGGGACACCCAGATGAATAGCAGTCCCTAAGAATGCCAACTTTTCCACTCCCCAAGTTGTTTACACCCACAAAATTAATTGTGGTGCCAAATGGCAAGGAGAGTTGGGGCTCCCTTAAATGTGTGGTCTTTATTGGGAAGGCCAAGTGAAATCATTTGGAATTATTAGACACGTTAACAATGCCTGAGGGTGCCGTATACAAATAGCTGACACCTTCAAGGACTGATGCAATGAGGATGGACAAGAACATGAAGCGAGGATGGTGGGAGGAAAGGTCTTTTTAGATGTATCCAAGGTAGAATAAGTTTTATTACTGGGCTAGAAACGTATAGTATCCCAGGAGTGAATAGCTCACACATTTGATCTGATCTTGGGCTCAGTCCAGCTCCCACTGAAGTTTAATGGGAGTTGGATCAGGCCATTGCACTCACATTTTTTCCATGCATGGAAAACTATTTCCGTTACTTTGAATTACAATACCACTGGCTTTGGATTTTATATAATAAAATAAATCTAGGCCACTGTTTATATTCCAAGAAACTGCATTCTGGGATGCCAGCAAATATATTGCCTGTTGGAGTAAAAAAAATAAAATTAAAAACTGGACACATTGGTTTAAAAAAACAACGGCTCCTAATTATTAAACATAATTTTTCTTCCTTCTGCTTTTCTGGAGTCCTCAAATATTTGAAGAATGAAAGGTACATATAAATTCTTCTCTGGTGGTTGAAATGGTGGAATCTGTAAAAGTGCAATATTTTATAAGAAACAGAGGTTTAATAAAAGAAAAAAAAAAACAATCTTCACAACTGCCTCTTTGCTTATTGGCATATTTTGTGCATTTTTAAAATTTACAGTTAGAAACCCCCTTGGAATGCCAGTAAGAAAGAGGATGTACATTAGCAAAGCCTTGTATTTTTGGGACTGGCCTCTCCTAATTGTTCTCTGACTGCAAATGAACTCTGCAGATGCCAGGAGGCACAGGAAACGTCTTGTGCTAGAAACAGCATTTGTTCCCTGCCTTGTGAATTGGACTCCAAAGCGGTAAGACTGAGTAGCAGGCATTGGTGATGGCTTCTGTCCTGGTACAATTTTATTATACTCTTATACACCAACAGAAAGTGCACAAAAGCATTGGAGTGGAGAACTTATGCCCATGTTCTGGGAGCAAACTTACCTGCGGGTGGTTTATGCTGGGGAAGAGCAAGGCTCTTGGACTCTGAAATGCAAAGTAGTAAAATAAAGAGCCCCCAAAAAGAAAAAAACAAAACCACACATATACAAAAGCAACAGAGGGATAGAGATTTCATTGAGGGGTGTTTAATATTAAAGAGAAACTATACATCTGGGACGGTGGTGAGGAGGATTCAACAGAGCCAAACGAGGTGACCGCCTGCATCCACTCCAAAGAGGGAAGATGGCAACGACATCGGAAGTGCTTATGCAGTCGTGTGCACATAACTTCTGCCAGAATATGAAGTATATCTCCTTTGCAAACGTCTCTGGCATTGGCAACTTCTCTTCTACAATGTCAAGTTTCAGCATGGGATTAAAAGGAGTTCTCACTCTTGTATGCTGCCATGTAGACTGAGCTGGACAGCCTTCCCCTGTGTCCTGGAGGCATGGAGGAGCAAGGTGCTGGCTTCACTTGGACTCCCAGCCACAGGTCTCACTTCCCCTCCTCACAGCAGCATGCAGACCTTCCACTGCCATGCTGTGGACTTTGCAGCATCCAGGAATGCTTTACACGACTGTGGAGTTTAAGCTGTGTTCTTGTGCGTGAGCCTTGGACAACCTTCCCTTTCACGTGACAAAACTCTTTAGAGGGATTAAGAATTGGTTCCAAAATCCACACTGGGGTTTATTGGGGTGGCAGGGCTTGACACTTGAACAACCAGGATTCTGCCATGCCTGGCTATAATTTCAGATGTCCAGGAACAGTGCAAAATGCAGAGATGCAATGTTGAGATAGCAGGGAGCACCCATCCTTCTCCTTGCTGCCAATTTGGTTTCTGTCGTGAAATGTTGTGTGTGTGTTTGTGAGTGTGTGTGTGTGTGCGTGCAGGGGATTCACTCTGTCAGCACCTCTGTGGCCTCTTCACCCTGCCTGGATCCTCCGAGGGGAGATGCACACACAAACCCCCCGGCAGAAGGGGTGGGATGGCAAAGCAGCCGGCTTGACGGGGGAAATCTCAAAACCAAAATGTCTCTTAAATAAGCTTCTTTAATTATTATCATCATCTGTTTATTTATACAAATATAAAATATATTTATATAGATTTATATAATATAGATTTGTTGCTTTGGTGGCTCTTTTCATTTACAGACGTACTGGTCAACGATCTCTGTGCATTTTTTACACTTGACGTAACAGCACCAATGGAACTTGCAGTGGCAACGCTCCACCTGAACGCTCTTGAACTGGTCGTAGCCCCGTCCGCAGCACATCAGCTCGCACCCATCCATGCCCTCCGAGGTCTTGTTGCACAGGCGGCCCTGCGTGCCCAGCGAGCCGGTGGTCTCATTACGCAGGCAATAGTCCGGGCTGGGGTCGACGTAGACCAGGTCCTCCTGCGTGGGCATGTTGAAGCGGTTGTTCACAAGCTCCAGCTTGCCCTTGCGACTGATCCGCATGGCGGCCGCGCTGTCGTACTTCTCCTTCAACAGGTCGCCCACCTTACGGAAGTCTGCCAGCTGCAGCCAGCATGTCTTGAGGCTGCAGGAGCCCGACACGCCGTGGCACTTGCAGGCCACATCCGCCAGCTTGTACACAGCCTGTGGGAAAAGGAGCATGGTCAGCAACGAAGCATTCTCACTAACCCAGCAGCTGGCATCTGGTACAGTGAATCCACAATCACATCTTCTTAACAGCTTTGATTATACCCCTCTTTTCTGCTGTTTCATCCTTCAGAACAAACAAAAATCTCTCCTTCCAGCTGCAATCCGGTTCCCTAAATATTTCTGGTCACACTGCTAACCATGGCTTCTCTCACCCCACCTTCTTTTCCTCCGGCAGACTGCGGACTTGATGGCATGGTCAGAAACAAGAAAGACCATAGAGAAGAGCCCTATCCTTTTGCTTCTGGAAATGCCCCATGGACCACCCTACTGCATATTTTTCCCTTCACAGTTGATACAAGGGAACACCTGGAAACCTGTTCATTTCCTGCCAACTAAAACAGGAACTGATGCTATCGCTCTAGGAATAGATCTGCGTCCTTTTGGAATAAATCTATGAACCCATGCCTTTCCCTTCTTTCCCTGCCGAGGATCTCATTTCTCTGCCGAGGATCTTGAACAAGGAGCAGAGATGGTAGCTGGTAGCCACGGGGTGGAAGTGACAGAGCCGTCCACATCGCTTCGATGCGTTACCAGTCTCCCAGAACAGCGGATACGCAAGCCTGAGCTGAAAATTTGCGCCATCTCGTGTCCATACACTCCACTGCACCAAAATCACTGGTGCAAAGCAGAAGAGCATATGCTTCAAAAAGCAAACACACTTTTTGGTCTTCTCTGAGATACTGCAAGTTCCACTTTCAAAAGTCTAAGAGAGGCTTTACGATGCATCACACCCCTGAAAATGCAGCACCTTGTACTGCAAGAAGGACACCAGAATTAACAAATGGTCTTGAGAATTTATGCCAACGAGTGTAAAACCCTCAGTAGAGCAAGTATGTGATGTACAGGAAAACAGCCTTCACTCTCCTTCTCCCTGCACTAGCCGGGAGGAGAGAGAAATTTAAAAACATTTTAGAATAACATAGCTCAAAACCAGGGGAAAAAAAAAAAACAACTCTCAAGTGCAGGTCAGGTTTGTTCTTTCCATTAATTTCAGATGCAGGTACCAAACTGCTGGCTATGTGAGACCCTGTCAGCACTAACAGGAACTCGGAGTTTACAAAGTGAAGAGCTGGCATCCGTGTTCAACCAGAGCTACCAAGTGTTCAGCATTTGACTTCCAGAGCCCTTTACACTTTACATATGAGGCTGACATCTGCTCTCTCATGGCCATCTTGCCTCTTGCACATTTGCAGGGCATTGAGTCTGCCAAATCCCACATGCCAAACAGCTATTTGGCACTGGCTGCAGAATTACCACCAGCTGCAATTGGGGTGGGGAGATCAAGGAACGTGAGAAAAAATAGGATGTTTTGAAAAAGTTGGCGATACGTCTTCTAGACAGGCTTTTTGCTGAAAAAAGCAGCCAAAGTCTGAGGTTCCTTTCCTGCCTCACTCATGGACAGAAAAGAAAGTTTCTCAGCTCTCCACATTCGCTTGCCAAGAAACAAGCGATTAAGGCGATCCTGCAAACAAAGCCTTCTGCGTATGACTACACTGCGGACTAGCAGGGAGAGGTCAGAGTTCTCCTCAAGCAACTGGCGGCTCCTGCTCTAACAAACACCTAGAGCTTCTCACAGCTAGCGAAGATGCAATTGGGCTTAATTGCTATATCACTCGGAGGCCAACCCAGCTCCCAAGAAAGTCAATGGGCTGAGTCCTGAAAACAGAGGAGCTTTAGTTCTGCTCCTTGGAGCTCAATTTGTGGAGGCAATCACTTGCAGTGCAGACTAACAGCTACAGGCCTGGAGTTAAGTGGTCGTTTTGAATTGAAGGGTAAGTGTGGAGGACCAACCACACCGCTACTTAAGGACTCCTGCTGCACTACAACCAGACAGAGCTACAGCTCAATTTCCCGAGCCCCAGACACTTACTATATCCTCACTACACTGCCAGTCTGCTCGTTATGAGCTTCAGTTCGCACTTTTTGGTTATGGTTCCACCAAATCCCAGGCCACTCATGCCTCCTTTGCCCTTGCATATGTTTTTAGAAAGTATTATGATTCTTCCTAATCCCAGGCTTTGTTCCTTTAGAAAAACACTGCAACCCGATCTCTCTCAGCTAATGTCATGGGGCTGAGTTCACTCCGACTTGGCTATAAGCAACTGATGCTCAAAACATCTGGCCCGTGTGGGTGACGGCCACGCGGGGGAACGCGAGCGCTACCAGCTACCACAGGTAAGCATGGCGCCGCTCAGCCCCCGCCATCAACAGCCCTCTGAGGTAACCTCAGCTTCAGCCTCTGAATGGCTCTCCTCTCTCCCCTTCGCTGCCTGGATGGGGAGAACGCAGAGGAAATTGGAGGGCTCCTCTCTGACTGGGCGAGAGTCAAGGTAAAGAATAACAGACCCCACGTGTACTTCTGAAAGCAGGGTCTGATTGATGGACGCACCACTTAAGCAGGTTGAAAATGTGTCTAATGGAAAGGCTTAAAGCCCCTTCCCATAAGCCCAAGTTCTCTTCCAATTCTTTTCTTGCAAGAATGGGAACAGGAAGAGAATTAATGGGGAATTCCTATGTGGTCAATTAGCCAGACCCCCTTCCAGGCTCTCCTGGCACTGGCTTGAGTGACTGATGACTGAGGCCTGCCATATGCTGACTGGGTAAATGGTACGGAAGGACAGACCGCCACAGCCCGCCAGACAAGGGTGACAGATAAGGAATGGGAGAAAGAAGAGAAGCTAATGGAGACCAACTGGAAAAAAGAGACAGATGGAAGGAAAGAGCATATTGAGATAACAGCCAAAGACAAACAAACAAGGGCAATAAACCCAAGGAGCACTACCACACGGACTGCGACGTGGAGTGAAGGGGTGATGGGGTCAGAAGTGCCTGAAAGATAAAAGGACTCGGCTTCCTTCCCAGCCCTCTCAGCTCCTCATGAGAAGTGCTGATCCTCTCTTCTGCCCTCAGAGCTTCATGGGGTTCAAGAGAACTGTCTCACCTAGAGGAAACTGAGCAGGAACACCTGCCAAAAGCCTGCCTGGAGATCAGAAACATCATCCACTCAAACACAGGCTGGAAGTGGGAGCAAAGCTGCACAAGGGATGGCAGCTGGTGGTCACTTAGCAGCGCTCACCGCCACATCTCCTTTCAGTACTCCTTTCCTGCAGCAGTAATTTCAGGAATATGGAGTTACACATGCACCTTCTTCTTTGCAAAACCAGCATCTCAGAAGTGAAAACATTCAGGAATGTAGGACTAGCTGGGACCTCCTCGGTTATTAAGTACAATCTCTTGCTATTGTAGGCACTACTTCAAGTAATGCTTTTCTTAAATGTATTGAGTGCCCTTTTTAAAGCAATTAGGTTTTCAGGCACCATTATTCTGATCACTATTCCAGTGATAAAGTATCTTTTTCTAATTTCCAATCTAAGCGTATTCACTTTATGCCCATTTGCTCTTGTGCCAAATTGGCCTTTTGCTTAAAAAGTACTTTTCCTTCACTATTATTTCTCCCACTAACATAGACATCAGTCATATCCTCTCTCAGCTTTCACTTTTCTAGGCTAAACATGGCAAGCTGTTTTAGCCTGCTTTCTTAAGAAAAGATTCTTATCCCATGGGTCAAGCACAACAACCCTTCTCTAGTCTGGGGTCATTTTACTTGGGAATATGAGAGCATACAATA
Organism: Tympanuchus pallidicinctus; assembly: GCF_026119805.1. Classification (NCBI taxonomy): domain Eukaryota; kingdom Metazoa; phylum Chordata; class Aves; order Galliformes; family Phasianidae; genus Tympanuchus; species Tympanuchus pallidicinctus. The sequence continues at coordinate 3,708,377 of NW_026294802.1, forward strand.
TTTTGGGGCCTAACAAGAGCTTAATACAATAGCATTACTATTCCCCATGTTTTACAGAAAGACTTCCCTTCTTATGTTTCAGGGTACTTGCCACCTTAGGAGACACATTGCATCTGCTGTCACCTACAGCTGACAGCCACACACAGCTCCTTTCTAGTTTCCTAATGAGAAAAAATGTTTCTCATACAGGACCTTGAAATGATTGTTTCAATGTAGTTTTGTTCAGTGTGAAATTAGTTTCTTCTCTGTATTCATGATATCTGCTACCTCTGCATAATCAGCAAATTTCATCATCCCACTCCTGAACTCTTGTGCCAGGCTAAGAAGCAAAAAAAATACTAAGCGTTGGTCTTGAGGCAAGCCCTTGAAGAGCTTTGCTAATTAAGCTTTGCTGAGATCAATATGCATCTTTTCACACAACTTACTGACATCTTGCCATGAACCAGTTTCTTATCCATCTCACAGTCACTGTATCCCTTATCTTTTCCAACCTAACCAAGTGTTTTCATGTGGGAAATACATGAATTATCTCACTGGAGTTCAGCTAAGTCATTTAGCTGTCTTTATCTATTAAATTTATTTTGTCTTCCAGTAAATCAGTGATGTTCTAAATACCCACGTGATCAATCTTTGAGAAATTTGAGATGTCCTCCTGTAAACGCTACCAAGGTCACTCTGCCTGTGCTACCAGGTGCCAGTTCTTTCAGAATGCCAGGGCACTAAAAGGACTCACTCTCTCTGTGTCTTGAGAGCTTCAAGCTTCCCAATTTTTGCTTCCACTTTGGTGGTGATCATTTCCAGTACTCTTTGCTGCCATGTCAACATGTTAACATTTCCAAGAGCTGTGAGGAAAAGCTGTCTTGTCCTGGCCAGACAGCCCCAGAATTCGTAGCAGAGTCACTTCAGATTTGTCTCAGGTTAGATCAACTCAATTCATCTCCTTTCCTGACCCCAGCATCTCCATTCCTCACTACCCTCAAACCTTCATCTATCCAATCCACCCCAACACCCTTGTGCCATTTACTCTAAAGCCCTCCATTCTCCCAGCCCTTTGCTGCCACTGCTTGATGATCAATTCTGTCTGAATCACAGAACATAGGGGTTGGATGTAGCCTCTGGAGATCATCCAGTCCATTCAACCCAATCCCAAGAGCTCTCTGTCAGCAGCCCCATGCACGATCCCACCCATTCCAGGTCTGCTGGCACCAAACATCAGTACTTGCTGTTCAGCTCCTCTTCCTCTACCTATCTGAGAAGAGCTGCTTCCTCCTGTCTTTCTCACTTCCACAGGGTGCCAGCAGCATCACCACTGCCTGTCCCTAGGGCACTCTGCCTGGCTGTCCCCAGATAGCACAGTCTGAGGAGGATTTACAATCCTACATTGCGGGCACTGACTCCTTTAGGCAGAAGTGCTGAGGACAGAAAAAGACCTCTCTGTTGAATAGCAGACATATGGTAGCCCTTCCCACAAGCAATGTTCTGACTTGAAGCTCTAGGTAAAGCATTCACCTACTTTGGGGAGCAAAACTACTCTATCTTTAAACTCAGCCCCATCTTCACTGAACAGCAGCTCCTTTCTTCCAATCTCTTTCAATTTACTAAGTTTAAAAAAAAAAACTTTTGCTGTTTCTGTTACTATCCTTTGCAAGGTCTGACTCAGCTTGATTTTTCACTGTTCTCACTTCATCTTTACACTTCTTGACCTCTAAGACAGAGGTTTTTTGTTATTTATTTGCTATCAGTTCTTTTTTTCCATTCTTCGTAGGCTCTCGGTCTATTCCTAACAGCTTCTTTCTGGTAGTTATTCATTCAGTGAGGTCTGGATATTCTTCCTACAAGCTTTTTCCTCTTGCTTGGCATGCAGAACTGTAATGGCTTTAGCATCTTTGACTTGAAAAAGTTCCAGACCTCCTCCACATCGAGTTCCTCGGCTGAGTTTACTAACTGGCTCCCTTACTTTATCAGTTTGTTCTTTGAAATCCACAAGCTTAATTACACACCGGTTTATACTTCCATTCAATTTAATCTAAACGACTTGTGTTCACCTAATCTAAGGTTATTTTCTGCGGCCATCTGTTCTACAGAATCTACCAGAAACAACCTTGAAATAACATTGTCTTTTGCTGGGCCCTCAGGAAAGCTTTTGTCCAAGTCCTGAGCTAACTGGAGACAAAGAAATTGTCTCAAGGGTCTTGTCTGCAAAAGTACAAGCACTGCAGCACTCCAAGCACAGTTCAAACAACTTACTGCACTTGTAGTAAAGGCAGCTCAGAACTGGTTTTAGCTGTACCCCTAAGGAAGACACAGCTTTCTCCATCAAAAACCATGCCATCAGTTGAAATCACAACTCAGTTTCTACCACATACTACAGCAATAGTAAGTTGCAGTGATGTTTTCGCCACGCTGCATAGCATCTTCTAACTTGATCTTCCAATTCAGGTGCTACTGAAATTCAGTCATCCCTCAAACTGTTGACCATTTTCTATCTCTGGTTCTCTCATGGCAACAGGACAAGCTGTTAAAAAGGCTGGTAACATACAATCCCTGTTATACAAAGGACATTTATTTGTAGTAATCCAAATTCATGACTCCAGACATACAAGATGTTCAAAGTATGTAATGTAGTGAAGACGTCACTTTTACATTACTACTCCACAAGAGATGACTGTCCTTTCTAAGTAAATGCAGATTCTCTGCTCTCCCAAGCAAAACAAATGAACAGAAAATTTAAAGCAAAATACTCAAACAAAAACCCACTGAGTTCCAGAGCTCTCAAGAGAGCTCAAGCTCTCCAGAGCCACCCTTTTCTGCCTTCTGTAAATTAAGCAAATGCACATACACTGGAAGCATTAAAAAGGGACAACTTCACCTATATTTATGGCATCAGTCAGAACACCACCAGAACTTGGCACGCAATGTTTGTATGTGAGTTTTAAAGGATACAGGACAACTGGAAAGAGTACACTAAAGTGATGTGGAAGCAATCTGACTACTGATGAAAACATCTGCAAGTGAGACAGACACAAGTTCTCAACCAAGTAAAGAGAGTGGTAAAATAAAGAGAGTGGTGAATAAACCGCAGCAGATAAATAATGCTAGGGAGAGGAAATTCTGATTGGTAAAGAGTTTTTCAATCTAGCCGTGAAAGTCAGGGGAGGAACTGATTGGAAGCTCACAGCAGATAAATTCAAATGGTAATGAGGCACAGCGTCAAAGGAGTGAGGATGATTAATGACAGCAGTGTACTATGAAGAAGGTGATGGATTCTCCATCTCTAGAGGTCTGCAGAGCAAATGCATCCATCTTCTCAGAAAATGCCTGCTGCCCTGGTGCAAGTTATTTATTTTGCCTAATGCTGAGGTAACTGAGCGAGGTGTAAGTTTCGGAGACAGCCAAGCAGCCTGATTCTACGTTTGCTTCTGGTCTTACATTCCCAAAAATCTGAATGATGGCAGCAGATTTCTCCACACATCAGCAGGCCATTCTCTTCACCATCACCCTGCCCTTTTGGCAGCTCTGGGAAGCACATTTCTGAGACTTAAACTTGAAAAGAGGGCCATGAGAGCATCTAGTTTGTTTGGCAAGGGCTTACATGCCTGCACATACGTGCCGCCTAGCATCTCAGCAGGCCCCAAAACTCATAGCCTTTAGAGACAGTGGAAGTCAGCCACTAAAACTGGAATATCGTATTGTCAATACTGCTTGAGCTATACACAAAAATGCAGAAAATGGGACCACACACCATTTCAGAGGAGTTTACAGGGGCATGACGGGACCACCTCTCACCAAACCTCCAAATAATGTGGTCCCCCGCTATCTCACAACCTCCGAACCTCACCAGCCGGGAAAGGTCAGCGTTCAGCTTACCCTGCGCCCAGCCTCGTTGTTCTGCAGGTTCATCAGCATGCGAGCCTGCTCCTCGGAACCTCTCACGTAGTTCTTCTCCCTCTCCTTGGCATCCACAAACTCCTTGGCAAAACGGTACCCGTACTCCACGTTATCCCCGCAGCCGCCCCACAGCCAGTCTCGGGGCAAGTCCTTGGGCCGGGCCGTGCGGCTGCAGCCGCAGCTGGACAGCTCTCCTTCGCGGCAGGCACGGCTGATGGCGTTCACCACCCCGGCAGCACTGACGGCATAGGTGAAAGCGGTCTCTCGGCTACCTGCAAGGGAACGTGAGAAGCAAATGAATGGCAGACGAAGCTCTTTTAGCAAACAGCGTACAAAATTAACGGTTTGACCTTCACCAACCTGCTCTGGTGAAGGAAGAACTACCCTAACACAGGCTGGCATCCCTTTTGTATTTTGTTTCCACAATAACAGCTCCAGGCAATTGTCTGCCCAGTGCCGGTAGTTTCTGCGTGACCAGGAGCAAAACCAAACCTGATTCTGACATGCACCAAGAAAGGAACTGAGATTCCTGATACAGCCTGGAAGAATGTGTCTGTCATGGCTTTGTAGTGCTGTTCCACAGGGACTATAATTTGTATTACTGTTATGTTTGCCCAGTTAAGAGCTCTGGAAATGCTAAGTCTTGCCCAAAAGAAATAGTAACGCCATAGGCAGGGGCTGCTCAGCCTTCTTTCCCTCTCTACTTCAAGTCAATCCTTAGAGTCGTAGAATCATTATGAGTTGGAAGGGACCCTTAAAGGCCATCTGGTCCAACCTCCCTGCAGTGAACAGGGACACCCTGGTAGATCAGGTTGCTCAGAGCCCCATCCAGCCTGATCTTGGATGTCTCCAGGGATGGGGCACCCACCACCTCTCTGGGCAACCTGCTCCAGTGCCTCTCCACCCTGACTGTAAAATACTTCTTCCTTATATCCAATCTAAATCTTCCCTCTTTTAGTTTGAAACCATTTCCCCTTGTCCTGTCAGAACAGACTCTTTAGCAGAGTCTGTCCTTTTTTCTTATAGACCTCTTTAGACATGGAAAGGCCACCCTCAGGTCACCTCACTGCCTTCTGTTCTCCATGCAGAACAGTCCCAGCTCTCTCAGCCTGTCCTTGGAAGGGAGGTGTTCCATCCCTGGAATCCTATGGCCCTTGTCTGGATGCTCTGATTTTAACCTGGAGGTACCAGGTTATTTATTTGCTGAAAGTACAGCTGCTGCCCACCGAATCTGCAAAAAGCCATTGAGAACAACCAGTGAGGGTGGAGCTGTACAAGTTGAGCACTTCATATATCGCCAGATATACAGTCTAGGAGTGCTTCATTTCAACTGGGACAAGCATATTTAAGGGGCACATCCAGTTTCATTTTGGCTAAATACGGTCGGCTGAGACTTGATTCAAAATAAACTGTAGGAAACCATTTTTCCACTCAAAGGCAGAAGCTCTCCCAACATCTACAGAACCGCAGTGCTGGAAGAAGTCAGACTTTCCCAAGCAGATAATTGAAAAGATTTTGTGAAGCCCAGAGAGGTGGTGGATGCCCCATCCCTGGAGATGTACAAGGTCAGGCTGAACAGGGCTCTGAGCAACCTGATCTAGCTGTAAATGTCCCTGTTCACTGCAGGGGAGTTGGAACAGATAGCCTTTAAAGGTCCCTTTCAACAATCATTCTATGATTATATGACTTTCTGCTTGCACATGCATGAGACAGCCCTGTTCAGGATGCATCCCAGCAGCTGCTGCATATCTCCTGCTCTCTGCTACTGGCACAGGTTCACTGCAACCAAAGCCGGGCACCAGCACAGCCACAACACTGCAGCATGGGCCAAATGCTGTGAATTGCCATGACTCTGCAAGGGGGGAAGGGCAATCCACAACTGTGCTATCACCATACACTGTAATAAATTCCTAAACCAGCACCTCCAGAGTTACTATGTGTGTCACCATGCTCCCAGGTGATAAAGAGTACAACTGCCAAAGCCTTCACGAATAAACAATCTGATGCTGCTGGGCCACAGAGAACCCCAGCAAGAGCTGACCCTCTGATGCTGCCCAGTAAGTCAGGATGCTCCCACAGGGCAGGTGCCCCAGGAGCAGTTTGTCACCATGCTCAGTGCCAGCTCCCTCAGCAGGACCCAGCCGATGCCTTTGGTATGCTCTTGTTCCAATTTGCATGTGCCAACACTCTGCAATTAATAGCGGCTTATCACCAGCTTAGTGGTAATGATCCAAGACAAAGGCGAGGCTGTGAATGGCACCCACCTTGCAGAGTAACTTGGGATTCTTTTTTTTTTTTCCCCTAAATGAGGACTGTGCACTAAGGGCTTCTGCCATGTGCACAAAGAGTGATAAAATGTTGCAGGACACAGCATGCAAGGGAGTCAGAAGGAAGAGGATTATGCCCCAAGAACCTTCCCAGACCAAGAGGCAATGAGGAGAGTCAAGATAATTCAGCTGATAACTCCAGCCCATAGGGCAGTTCTGGTTCTTTAGCAGTGACTAGTCCAGCTTTTTAAATGGCATGGCCAATTTCAAGGTAGTGGTCCACTGTGTAGCTTTACCACTGTGCCCATGTGGTGGGAACCCTGCAGACAGAGCAGCCTTCCTGTTCAATGCCCTGTGGGAGCCGCACTCCTGGTACCTGGAGAGATGGAAATACACACAGGGACAGCAGCACCTCCTGGGGCTGCAGTTTGCTGAGCAGTGGCTGCATGACTCCAGGTGCTTAGGATCCCTAACTCTGGCTGCGATTCCTGTACTGTGGGCAGGCTGGCTTTGCACTTTCACTGTCCCTGTTTAAGCACCCACATGTTTCAGAGGGAGCGGCACTCAACTTGTGTGCAGTCCCCGCATCTGCATAAGGAGCTCAGGATGGTGCAGTTCCCGGATCTGCACAAGTCTGGGATAGTAATGGGAGAGTCTGCAACAAGCAGAAGTAGCTTTTCTTCCTGGCTGTACGTGACGCAGAACAAACCATGGTGCTCAGCTGATGCAGCTTTGGTTTGGGAGGCAGAACCCGACGTGTGCATGAAACCCTCTGCTAACAGAAAGCAAATTGGTAGCCAGTAGCTGTGGGCTTACACATCCTTTGGTTGGTCTCCTATTTCTGCTCTTCTAACATACCTCCAGCTGTGAAAAAGCATTAGAATGTCAGCACATCTTCTCAGAACCTACCTTAGCCCACACTACTACAGCATCACCTCGGTGCTGGCTTCTTCCCTAAACCTGCGTCCTGCAGGTGGGTGCCTGCCACTCTGCTGCTGACAGTCCGGGGCTGTGTGGGCTCTGCCACCCCCCTCTGCCTGCTGGGCATCAGGCCTCCAAGAGCTGAAAGAGGGAAACAGGAGAACCGACCCCAGCCAGGAGAATGAGCAAAAAAGAAGGAAGTGTGTTGCTCTAGCTTTTTCTAATGGAAAAGCTGTAGCTTCAAAAGACTAAAGGGAAAGAAAAAAAAAAAAGCATTTCCCTGAAGTGTTCCTGTCTCCGGGAAAAGTATTTCTCTTTGTTCTTGTCTTTTTATGACTCCTTTTCTCCTTTTTGCATTTGAAAAGGCAGAAGAGATAAGATCTATGGCTCCAAAGAAGACGGACCATCCTGGAAGCCCCCCTCACCCACCGCAGATTGCTCTGCGGGAGATGACAGGCTGTGTATTCCCTCCTCCCCCAGGGACATGCCAACATGGACTTCTTGGGTGCTCTGCCCTCTTCTACATAAACGTAGAAATAAGGAATGTACTTGCATATAATGTATGATTATACACATATGCCACCTAAAATCTGTCTTGACAGGACCAGAAGCATCTTCAGAAGGATTTTGTACATCAGCAGGTACTGTTGTTGAATAAGCCAGGAATTACATTCGAAAGCTAAGGGTGATTCTCACCATAACACAAACACTAGGAAGAATCAACATTAAAATGCTGCTGACTTCAGTGCTACAAATTCCCCTGCAAATCCCTGTCTTGCTGGGCTGCCTTGCTAGCACACACAGAATGAAGGCACAGTGACTGAACACAGAAGCGGCTCTCCCATTCCTGCACTGAGCCAAGTGCTGCGAGGTGGGAAGCAAAGCAACCTTCCAGGTTACTAAGTGAACTCTCTCCTGAATTTCTTTCTCCCAGGCTTTGGACTTGGCCAGGGTAGGTTCTCCTCCCCTCAATAATCTAAGGCAGCTCAGGAAGTCACGTAGCATATGCCATGCCTGCAGCGGTGGGTGGGCAGCCGCGGGTTGCTGGCACACCGCACACCTTCTGGGCCCTTCTTATCTCCTTCCCCCTCTCCACATCTCCCTGGCATGCCTCTGCAGATATTCCAGTCTCCAGCCCCTTCTCATTCCATTGGCACCACGTGCAGGGATAGGGCTGTGGTCCAGGATTGGGTTTAGGGGCTGAGAACAGGCGACAGGCACACAGCATGAACCCGGGGAAGAATGGCTTTATAGCTGACATGATCTGTGAGATTAAGGGGTTTGTTTTCTTATCCTAGCATCTCACTATTAAAGTCAGCAGAAGTAAAATCAGAAGGCAGAGCCAAGAGGGAGGAGAAGAGGCAGCATCCCCCTCCACAGCAACTATTGCACATGTGGACATCAGCAGTGACTCTTCAGAAACCCTCCAGGCTGCCTCTGTTGTCCATCTCCTTGTTTTGGAGAACTAACACCCCTGCTTGAAAGCACTCCCTCAGAGCAGGGATCTAAAGGATCTAAGAGCTCTCTGCTGGGACAGACTTAAATGGTGGCAGCCACAGGCCATGGCCTCATAGACACCAGCAGGTCCCTCCTGGAGATTCCCTAGCACAAACCAAACAGCAGTGGCACCACTGGACACAACCAGTACAAGCTCACACCACCTCTGTCCTGTCAAATCCCGAAACTACTCCCACTTTAAGCTAAAAGCATCAAATTCATTTTAAAAAGGAGGTCATAGAATCACAGAATCATTAAGGTTGGAAAAGACCTTTAAGATCACCCAGTTCAGCCATCAGCCCACCCCTACCATGCCCATTAATCACATCCCCCACTGCCATCTCTACAACAGATCTTGAACACCTCCAGGGGCAGAGACTCCATCACCTCTCTGGTTAGCCTGTGCCAATGCCTCACCACTCTTTCTGAGAAGTTTTTTTTAATATCCAGCCTGAACCTCCACTGATGCAGCTTGAGGTCATCACCTCTCAATCTGCTGCTGTTACCTGGGAAAAGAGGCCAACCCCCACCCTCACTAAAACCTTTCAGAGGTATCACTTATCTCCCAACACCCATCTCTTCCTCTCCTCCCATGTGCTCATTGATCTTTCCTGACTGCTTTCTGTCCTTCACCTCCCATCCCCTTCAGTTCACGCTGTTTATTTTCCAGGTTTGGAGCATCCCTGGATCAGCTTGGGGCTGCAGGAAGGTGCTGGAGAAGAGGACTCTTTCCATACACCCTTGTGGGGTGACTAGGATCTCTCTGGGAATCTGCATGTTTCCTCATTCTTTGGGACATTAAATTACACAGGAGGGAGGGACACCAGAAGGGCATTTGCTGTCCATTCCCTCTGGCTGAGCTGCAGTTTTCATACCCCGAAGCACAAACCCTACTGACAACCTGGGATTGCACACTGCCTCATCTGGCCACCACCCTTGCTATCAAACAGTGAGAGATCAAGGATGCACAGATGCCTTGGATGTGTGTCAGCAGCTGAAAGTATGTGTCAGGAAATGGCATTTCCCAAGGGCAAATCCCGAGGAAGAGGGGATTTGTTGGGGTGTGAGCAGGACAGATGGGCAGAAAGGCTGGGCTGGGAATGGCTCTGATGGGCTGGGTTAGGGACTGACATGCAGGAAAATCCCTGAAATTCTCCAGAGAGACATGTAAGAATTTTAGTATTGAATGGAAGCAATCACCCCTATTGCCTTGACATTAAAGCTCCGAAGCTTTCTGAGTGAGCCTAAAAGGCATTAAGAGATGCTGGGGGCAGCCGAGGCTGCAGGAAACGGCTCTCCATCCCTTATTAAGTGCTCTCCCCGACCCGAGAGCTGAAAAGTAGCGCTGGCCCTGGATTCCTCAGCGTCAGCTGCGCGGGTGGGACGCAGAACCCCTCCTCACAGGGGCTTGAGTATGTGCATGTGTGTGTGAGAGTGTGTGTGAGCGGCTGTTTTAACACCTTTTCTTTATTGTCCTGCCTGTCGGACACATCAAACCCAGCCCGGATTTCTCAGTTTCTTGCCATCAAATGATTGCATTTCAAAAGAAGCCGGGACAATGCAGGCAGGTCACACCTCAATTCAAGTGCAGGGATGGCCTGCCAATGTGCCCCGCACAGCCAGCAGGGGCAGGAATTATAAAAATCCCTTCGGTTTACACAGAAAACAGCGGAGATTGGAGGAGGAAGCCGATCCCAAGGGGGGAGCCCATATTTCCCACATCTCAGGACCACACTCCCCGTCCAAGGGCACTCAAGATGCTGGGAATTATAATGTAGGTCCACTGTTCCCAGCTCCAGCTTCTCTCCCCACCTCCAAACCAGCACATAAACAAAAGCAGCCCATGTCCCACCTCTCTGGCTCCAGCGGTGGCTCAGTGTGGGCAGCACCTGCGCACCAGTGAATGGACAAGCTAAGGGCAGTGTTAGGAGAGGTGCTAACGGGGTGCATAGCTTCCACGCATGTATTTAAAGGGAGAACGCTGCTCCTACCTATTTTCATGACCCGGCCGAAGACGGAGGTGTTGTCCACCGTGCTGCAGTTCCACCTGCGCTGCCGGAACTGGTATTGGCACTCCTTGATGGCACTGCGGGCCCCCTCGCCGATGAACACCATGTGCTCCTGGTAGAGCTGGCACAGTTTGCGCTGCCCCGGGGACAGCCCCGGCAGCTGGCTGCACACGGGCTGCGCGCCGATGATGTACATCTCCGGCCTCTGGATGGGGTTCATGGCCAACGACCTGCACGGAGAAACGTCCCACGAAGGTTGCGGTTTCATAAGCGCTGCCAGTCCCAAGGGCCGAATGCGCTTTTCGCTTTCCCCTCCCCGCGCTGCCAGATGTGAGCCTTTCCCAGGGCTCGAGCCGGAGGAAGCCGGCGTGGAGACGCGGTACAGAGCTCGGCACTTTCTTTGCGGGAGCGGAGCGGGAGCAGCTTCGCACAGAGCGCCGGCAGCGGTGCCCTCGGGCCGGGCTGCGTCCGCTGCTCCGGGAAAGGGGCTCCTATGGCAGCGGACGGGAGACCTCACCCACCTTCTTCCCCATCACTCCCTCACGCAAAGCCCGACTCCGCACCGAAGCCCTCCGGGACGCAGGCATCCCACCTCCCCAAAACCTTTGTGGGAACTTTGTGGGCAGGCAGCGAGAACACCCCGCGATGCGGCACTTCGCCGCCGCCGCGCTCCGCCCGCCCCGGGACGCCCCCGGCCCCGGACAAAGGCTCCGCTCGCAGCCCCGCGCCCCGCTCGCTCGCTCGCTCACTCACCACCAGGAGTTGGCGTCGGCCACCGGCGAGGTGCAGCTGCAGAGAAGAGCGGCGGCGAGCGCTAGTCTCGGCCCCGTCATGGTGGGCTGCGGGCGGCGGCGGCGCTGGGGCAGCCCCCGCGGAGGCGGCCGCCGGCACGGGGCGCCCTGCGGAGGAGGAGGAGGAGAAGAAGAAGCGCTGAGCCCTACGGCGGGGTCTGCGTGCGGCGGGGCGCGGTCAGCGCGGTCCCCGGCCCCCGCCCACCCCACAGACCCTCCTCCGGCCGCGCCCCCCGCGCCCCCGAAGGCAGCGGGGAGTCCCCTCCACCCCCGCCCTCCTCCTCCCCGCCGTCCTTCCCCCGGAGCCTCAGAGCCGTCTTTGAAGCGTCCCCCCCCCCCGGCCCCAGCGCCGGTGGTCCGCCGGTGCCCCCCGGACGAGCCGGTGCCCTCAGCCCCGCGGCGGCAGGTGTGCGGGAGCCGTCGGGGCGCTTCAAAGCGCCGCGCTCGCCCCGCCGCCTTTGTAATGCGGGGACCGGCTCGGAAACGCTCCCCTCCTCTCCGCCTCCCCGAAACCGCCTTCAAACGCAGCCCCGGGCAGGGAGAGGCTCCGCGGCGCTGCGGGTCAGGCCGGCACCGGCGCCGGGCGGCTTTATGGGCAGAAGCAGGGGAGCGGGTCGGGAGTTGGCGAGAGGTGAGAGAGCTCCAAAGGCTCCCCCGGTCCCAACAGCCCGACGTGGGCAACCCGGCAGTGTACCGCCCTCAACACCGGCAGAAAGCACCCGGATCCACGCGGGTACCACCAAATAACTAACGCTCCCTAAGCCGCACAGAAACCCACATCACGGTTCACTCTATCCTCACCGTCCTGCCTGGCCCCACACCACACACCACAGATGGACGTCCCCACGGTCGGCCTGGGCATCCCTGGCCGTCCCCTTCTGCTGTCCTCAGACAGTTCCAAGCTGTGCCACAAGCACCCGACCTTTTGTTCTGCCTCACGCAAGCGTGGCCCAAGCCATGAAATCACCAGACCCAGTGGCTCAGCCCCGCTGAAATATATTTTTTATCCAATTCCTCACGGTGCAATTGCTGCGTTTGTTTGCGGCACGCTCTGCTTTCTGCCCCGTCCAGATGTGCTCTACCTGCAGCTGGTGGCCCGCCTCACCTGGCAGGCAGATGTGTGGCCACCAGCGCCAGAATCAGCTTTGGGACACAAAAGCCTTGTGTGACCCACAGCCTGTGCTCTGCCTGCCCCAGCACAGTGGGATCCACAGGGTGACTGTATTCGCACCTTCATACCCTGCCTCTACGTGCTCCCACAGCGCAGAGCACAACGGAGGGATGGCGAAGGCTGCGCGCAGAGCTGGGGGCTGCTTCTATAGGGAACAGACAGAATGGAAAGTTTATCTCTGGGAGTCTGGGGAGGAAGGAAGTCGTGTATGGATGAATGGCTTTTCCATGACAAACAATGAGGCTGCACAGACACGGTGTGATGTCACCCCAAGAATTTCCAAGCCGGCTTCAGATACAGAAAATCCTTTTGCTGAAGGAGAAGACCATGTGCCGCCTTTCCGTTTCTACACGGCCAATGGGAAGAATTATGGCAAAAAAAAAAAAAGCAGCAGTGACCCCAGCTGTTTCACACACATACACATGGCATGCACCATGCAAATAAATGATGCAGAGGGAGAGGTGCATCTCTGTGCTTTGCCCCCACTACATCTCCTCCTCGGTGCTGAGGAAGGAGATGCTGAACTGCTCAAGCCTGCCACTGGCACAAGCAGCTGTGGATAGTGGAAATGCCAGCAGCTTTCAAATCAAAAGCTGCAGAGTGTTTGGCGGCTGGTGTGAAGAATACCACCAGTCCTCCTTCCTTGCTGTTATCTGTTGTTAATTGCCCTACAGGTCTTTAAAAGGAGTTTTTGCTTCGGTAAATGAAAAGCTTGGGTTAATGCTCTCAAGCCTCTGCTGCCCTAGACAACTGCCTATTGTGCTGCCTAAAATTAGTACCTCTGTTTGCCTTTGTTCAGTGTTCAGAGGTGACAACTGTGCCTGAAGCATGAGTTTGCACACCAAGTGTTGGAAGTCATGCTACAGAGCCCTTTTCTGATGCTGTTCTTGCCACGTGCACGACAGTGAAGATGTGAGGCTCCAAGAAAGAAGGGGAGGTGGTGTCCATGAGATCATTCCCAAAGATTTGGCAGGAGGCAAAAAAATTGAGCCCTGGCTGGAAGACAGCCCTGATAAGTTGGAAAAGGAGAGCTACTCAAGCAAACTCCTTGTCCGATGTTGACTGCTTTCCAAAAATTCGGGATGTCCCCAAGCGTGACACAGATCTTTACTGAGTGCCATAAGCTATAAGAGTTGAAAGAAAGTGTCTCTTCAATGGTCACTGTTCCTGCATCTGCTCCAGTTTGTCCCAGACTGGGGAGAACTGGACTCTTCCTGCTACGATCACGAGCCTTTTTCAAGTTCCTGTTTATTTCTGCAACTTGACTGTGGTTCAATGCCTGTTTCTCATGCCTCGCAACATCCAGCGCATCCAGAAACATTTTCTCCCTCTGGACTGACATGAGACACTTAGTTGAGATGGGAAAAATATTCACTTAAGTAGAGTCTCCTCTGTTGAAGGAGCCAGCAGAGAGACACAGGGCTCCACTCTTGGGAAGGAGGGTTGACGTGTAAATCTGTGCTATGGGCAGCACCAAGAGATGTACCGTGCCATACCAAATTACTCTATCTTCACTTCCAGCAGCCAGGCTTGTTTTTAACCACAGCTCCTACCAAGGCTTCAGAAATCTTATCGAAGTTGCATATCTGCCCACTCAGTTGGTTTTATATGGAATATAGACTGGTCCCTTGCAGCTTTCACACAGAAACCACATCATCTGTTCTCCTCACAACCTGTTTGTGATTCTGCTGCTCCTTGCTGATGACCAGTCCCTCCCTCAGCACTGTACCACTGTGGTGCCACACTGATGCTCACACTGCCCGACTTAAATGTGCTATTTTATATGTATTACGATAATTACTTCACCTGCAGCAGTCAATCCACAGGTCCAGCTTACAATAGGTGTAGCACCCCAGTGCCCATCTCCCTCCCTGTGCCATTGCCTTGCCCTGCTGTGTTATTGCACACCATCTCTCTCTGCTGGAAGGGCAGATTATTTCTGCTCATTTCTTTGGTACTTCTGTGCTCAGTTTGATCTCCTGATATGCTCGTGCATTACCTTTTTCTGCATCTCATCACCTGCCAGCCTGCTGACAGATCCAGATTTCCTTTCACCTCTACCTTGCTCTTTCATTTTTCCACAGCTGCCCTGGCCAAGGGCACTTGGTCTCATTGTCACCAGGCCATGTCATGCACAAATGCCAAGGCACAGCTGCCAGCCTCAGCAGCCCGGTGACAGCTGTCCCTGGAGTACCTAACCATAGAGAGAAAGAATGGTTCAAGCATAGAATCATGAAGGTTGGAAATGACCACTGAGGTCATCAAATTCAACCATAGACTCACCCCCACCCTGCCCACTGACCACATCCCTCAGTGCCACATCCACATGGTTCTTGAGCACCTCCAGGGATGGCGATTCCGCCTCCTCCCCAGGCAGCAGTATTAAAACAACAACAACAAAGCACAGAAAAAGCTGAAGCTATATATAAAGTCCTGTTGACATCATATTACACTAATTTAACCAATTCCAGAACTTTATTTATCTTCTGTACCACCACATTTCTATTCAGTGTAAGAATATCCTATTAATGCTGCACGCAACAGATTTAAGCTAAACCCTTCAGACTGTTTTGGAAATAGACTGCATACACATTTGTACCAAAAAGAAGATCATTTTACATCTCAGCTCTATTTTAGTACCAATCACACGTACAATTCTAACTCCAGGAAAAAAAAGTGTTGTGCTTAATATCACCATTTCGTAAAACCAATTTGTAAAATGCTGTTTTAACATTATTATGCTCTTAGATAAAGTTTCCAGATACAAATTTTCAGCAGATTGTGCATTCATGCAAACTTAATCTGAAAGAGCTGTATCAGTATATCAGTGTTGTGCAGGTTATCCATCCTCTAAACCAAAAGCAAAGCCTTGAAAGTTAAGATCTGCACTGATTTAACAGAACAGTGCAGCTCAATCATTCATTTACTTTCTTTTCTTTTAATTAGGTAATAGCAAAAAGGGGATGTGCAACCCTTCAGGAACAAACCATACAATCCTATGAATAAATTTTCCAAGCATCCTGAAAGCTGTTTGCTATATTTGGGTCCCTACGCTGTGTGCAAACTCACCAGGCAAAAAGCTGTGACTCTTTCTCTAATTTCCAGTCTAAAAGTGGTCAGCTCACACCCATTTGTTTGTGTTGCCAGCTCATCCCTTAAAGCTCTGAACGCCAAGCCTGAGGCTGTAGCCAGCAATAGGGTCCCACAGGCAGAAGTACTGGGACCACGCATACTTCTGCCTCCCACCCTGGGAGCTCATAGCAGCCCTATGCTGCAGGACACTGCCCTTCCAAGGTGATAATGTAAGCAGAAGTCAGCATATCGACACTGATACACACAGATCCAGTCCCACGCTCCTGCCTCCCCAGTTCTGCAGGCCTGTCCTGTCCCTCAGCAGAAATAAAACAGAACTGGAAAGATCCCCAAGTCACTGGTGCGATCCAAAAGCGATTTCAAGAGAAGCTCCTTTTTTTCTGCTCCTCCTCACTACGAGCTGCAATGTGGCTGCTTGCTGGTGGTGCAGGCACTACTAGAGTGGAGACCCATCTCTCCTCCTGCAGCTCTGCCAGCCCAGCAGGACTAACAAAAGCAAAAACTGCTTTGCATCTGGAGAAGCAGTGCAAGGTGCCACAGGCTGCTCTCCACCTGCCCCCAGGGCTGCAGAGCACACACTGCCCCTTGCACATCCTGCATTGCACTGGGGGAGATCTATTCTGCCAGGAGCTCAGCTTCAAAAGGAGGAATCTGATTTCAGAAGCACCCCTGGAAAGCCAAGCTTCCACATTCCTGTTTTTGACACCAAAAAATGTCGTAACCAACCGGAATCAAAACTCCAAGGATTCAATTATCTGGAAAACGCAGATGCTTATCTAACACTTCATCTGTTCTGAAAGTGCTGCTCGAGCTGATGTATGCAGCGTGCACTGGCAAATCTGGCCTTAAGCCAGAGGTGAAGGAGGGCAGGACCATTTCTTTCGACACAATGTGGGCTGATGTCACCCGTGAATGATGACACAACTGCAGCGTCAGATGGTGTGTTACTGTCACCAGCTCTCAGGATCATGCTGGTAGAAGGAAACAAACGACTACTAACAAGTTCTCATTCATGGTCAAAATTCACATGTGTACATGACTATGCATCAATCTATTAGAAGGCAGGGGGTTGCCATAGTATGGGTCTGTATGCTCTTGTCTGTATGCTCTGCCCTAGTGTGGCAGTATGCTCTGCAACCTCGTTGTGGTTCTAACTACCCAGGAGGCTGGAATTCAGTCTCCCTGTTCATCCAAGGAAACTAGATTAATTTCAGGACCAGTATCGTGACATTGCCTGTGGATGCCGTGATAGAGCCTCTGCAGGCTCCAATGCCTTTAAAGATCCTTCAGTGACACTGTATAAATACAGTTATTAACTCCATATGCACAGTGACACCTAAGGCAGACTGTTCCAATGCAAGAGAACAGTTTATAGGTGACAGCTTTTTCCAAAGAAAGAGATGTGTTTGTTCTTCCCTCGAAGATAATGGGAAAATATATACCCAATTAAGTGAGGCTAGGCCTTCCAATTGCCATTCAAATAGAGAAAATCAAAACTACCTATTTTATGCTGCTATACAAAAGGATATTAACAGTACTAGAAACTTTTATTCCATTACGTCGAACACATTTATTCTCTCTGGACATGATGCTACTGAATATGCTGACTGGAAAGGCCCAGGGAATTTCTGTAGGTGGAACGGCTGCTCATCATCTGGAGTTAAATCCAGCTGGCGACTGGTCACTAAGTGGTGTTCCCCAGGGGTCAGTGCTGGGGTCAGCCCTGTTTAATATCTTTATTAATGATCTGGACAAGGGGATTGAGTGCACCCTCATTAACTTTGCAGATGACACCAATCTAGGAGGAAGTGTCCATCTACCCTCAGGGATGGAAGGCCCCACAGAGGGATCTGGATAGGCTAGATTGCTGGGTTGAGGCCAACTGTATGAACTTCAGTAAAACTAAGTGTCCTGCATTTCGGTCACAACAACTCCATGCAATGCCACAGGCTTGGGGCAGAGTAACTGGAAATCTGCACGAGGAGGAAAGGATCTGGAAGTGTGAGTTGACAGCTGGCTGAACATGAGCCAGCAGTGTGCCCAGGTGGCCAAGAAGGCCAACAGCATCCTGGTTTGTATCAGAAATAGTGCAGCCAACAGGAGCAGGGAGTGATTGTCCCTCTGTACTTGACACTGGTGGGGCTGCATCTTAAATGCTGTGTTCAGTTTTGGACCCCTCAGTGCAAGGAGGACACTGAGGGGAGCGTGTTCAGAGAACAGCAATGGGGCTGGGGGTGAGGGGTTTAGAACACAATCTTATGGGGAGTGGCTGAAGAAACGGGTTGTTCAGTCTGGAGAAGAGGATGCTCAGGGGAGACCTTATCACACTCTACAGTGATCTGAAAGAAGGCTGTGGTGAGGTGGGGTTTGGCCTCTTCTTTCCGGTAACTAGTGGTAATGGCCTCAAGTAGGGCGAGAGGAGGTTCAGGTTGGATATTAGGAAAATTTCTTCTCAGAAGGAATGGGGAGGCATTGGAACAGGCTGCCCAGGGAGCTGGTGCAGTCACTGTCCCTGGAGGTGTTAAAGAAATGTGTGGATGTGGCACTAAGGGACTTGGTTAGTGGACATGATAGGGATGGGTTGGGATCGGACTAGATGATCCTAGAGGCCTTTTCCAACCTTAGTGATTCTATGATTCATGATTCTATGATATTGGCTTTGATGAACAAATACAACAGCCATTTAGTGAAGTGTGTCCTGCAAAAATGCTGTATTTGTACAGAAGGTGAGGATTGCTTGCCTTGCAGGTGAGGAAAGCATGTTGTGTTGCATAGAGGAGTGTTATAAATGCTGCCTTGTATGCTTGTTCTGTAGAGCACAGAAAGCCAGTGAATGAGGATACATGCACTCACCCCTGGGGTGGGCACCGTGTAGGAGGAGAGAAGGAATTGCTCAAGTCTCTATTTTGCAGGGAAAGCAAGAGATCCAAGTAAGGATTTATGCTGTTGCGGCAAAATAACTTCCTCACTTGGAGCAGAAGCCAGATCTCTGATTGTCTTTCCTTCACTGGTGCTGACAAGATGTGCACAGTTCTTTGGCCAGGCCCAGTGCCATTCTGTACCAGGAGACTCAACACCAGCAGACGGTCATCAGCATTCCCAGCTCCTCTTCCAACAGCCCAGGTTTTTCCAGAACTCACTGCCTCTGATAACCTGTTTTGAAAGCTTTACATGAGTGGCCCTCAATGCAAAAGCACTGTTATTTACGACATGAATGTGTCTGAAAATACAGCGGTGCTCACATTCACAAATACGTCTTAGAGAAGGCATGCATACAAGATGTCTGAAAAGGAATTTGTGCGTAGTGCATAACAATTGTAATGTGTTTTCATTTACTCAGTGTCTCCTCCACACACAAGGGAGTATAACAGAATGTAACTAAACTCGCATATCCTTGCAAATAAGAGCATTTCATACAAAGGTTAAACAAAAAAATCTGTTTAATGTCACTTTGGGGATTAGAGGATATGGAGTAAAACAAACACGCAGAACAAACTTTGAGGGGTTGCTTCGGGAAAAGCACGTGTGTGAGTGTGTGCCATCACATCTGCATATTCAATACGTCTTGCTGGGACAGCTAGGGGAAAATAGGAAGCTGGAAATTTTCAGTGTGGGAATTAGATGGAAGAATGTGAACCACGCGAAACAAAACACGGCGGGGCTGCCAGCTGACTTGCTAAAAAGTCAGTGCTCTCTAGGATCCAAAGAAACTCAGCAAGGAGCTGGGAAGCGCTGGGGCCTGGACTGCTGGGCAGCAGAAGCCCAAGCCTACTGAGGCAGGTGCACACCTCCCAGCCAGGCCTTTGGATCTGGGTTTCACCACTGATGAAAGAGGGCTAAAACTCCCTCGGAGCAACCAGTACCTCTGCAGAGCTCACAGTATGATCACTTACATAGAGCTCTGGCCCTGTCAAACGACACACACTGCAGACGCAGAGGAGTATTATTTAGTTACCTGCCGCTTCCCACGTTCTGGCAGCTGTTGCCATTCTATAAATATTTTCAGAGGTTTCTATATATCTAAAGGCTTTTTGTTTACATTTCCTGCTTCAAGGCATTAAGAATAATCTTTAGACGAAAGGATTCGCTGTTCCAAGATGAACATAAAGAATACAGCCTGCGTTTGCTGGCAAAAAGTGTGGAACAGCAACACCAACAAAACTAGGAAAATAGCAGATCTCAGGGCTGGAAATAGTGGAAAGAGAAGCTGCTTTTCCATGCCATTTAGTCAGCTTGTATGCTGGGAAAAAAAAAAAAGAAAATGGACTAAAAGCAGTATTTCTGTCTGGCGTTCTCCCATGCGTATACACTAAGAAAAAAAAACAACAAAAAACTTGGGAACCATCTTGATTAAAGAAAGTCGTGTTTTCATTGTACATGACAGGTTCTGGCTACACAGCTACATGGAAGATTAACAAATATGTGGCAGGCCAAGGGTTCCTTTTTCCGAAAGAAGTTGAAAGAACCAGCATAAAATACCAACTTTGTTTTAACCATTGAATTTCCACCCCCAGCATTCTGATCTTCAGACTTTCCCCCACTTTGCTCAGATCTGCCCTTCATCTCACCCTCACATTTTCAGAGGCTTTCAAGATTTTTTGTCACGTCCCTCCAGATACTTCATTTAGGCCAATTTAGCAGTTTGAATGAGGTTTTAAAGTGTCTGCACGTGCCCAAGAGCAGAAGTTAGAATTGTCACCACTTCTTTATGCATCTATTGGAACTGCAGAAAAAAAAACCACAAAACTTTCAGGAAATCAAACAAACCTGGCAACAACACTTTCTGAACTATTACTTCTAGTAACACAGAATCACAGAATAATTTGAACTGGAAGAGATCCTTAAAGGCCATCTGGTCCAACCCCCTGCAGTGAACAGGGACACCCACAGGCAGATCAGGTTGCTCAGAGCCCCGTCCAGCCTGATCTTGGATGTCTCCAGGGATGGGGCATCCACCACCTCTCTGGGCAGCCTGATCCAGTGCCTCACTACCCTGATTGTGAAAACCTATTCCTTATTTCCAATCTGAATCTCCCTTTGATGCTACACTGACTTTTCTTCAGCCAGAACCAATACAAATCTCCCATTCTATGAAACATAACTTTGCTTTTTTACCTTACATTCCATATGAAATTATATTTCGTAATTTTCACTTGCAGCTTCTCCTTCACGCTGGGCTGAAACTGTGGCATCAATTCTCACAGCATTTTTCCAAAACAGTACTACCTTATTTTTCAGTTTTCCTCTAAAATCTTAATTGGAGCCAATGCTCGTAGGGCAGGTGACAAAACTCTGTCCAATTCTAGTGAACTGCCAATTTTAGAAGGCTATTTACTACCTGAAAATGTGCCGGTGGCTGGGATCCAGGGAGGGAGGAGTTAACAGTTAAAATCAACACTGCAGTAATCCTTGGGTACAGAAATACTGTGTTTTAAGAACCATATGGCTACATCCGTACCTGGGGCTGAGCTTACCTTCTCGTGAGGTTACCTCTGACTCTACTGAAGAGCTTATGAGTTACCTTCCCATGGACCTCACTGCCACATCTACCCTTCTGGCACTTGCTTTTCTCCCATCTCAGCCAAAGGCCAGAACGTTTCCCCTTGTTCCAGCTGAATGTAACACAGCATTCACTCTTCCCTGCTGGGCTTTGGCCCATGCAGCTGCTGGAGGCAGCCTTCTCAGCGTGCTGCTGTGACAGTACCACATGGCATGCCGGGCACACGTGTCTGTGCTGGAGCTGCAGGGCTGTCTGCTTCAGCTCTGCTCGTAGAGGTCTCAGAGTTCAATCTCCAGGAATGGCTTAGGAAAGCAAGCACTACCTGAAAGGCCTCTTTGTTTTTCTGCCACTGTTTTTAATAATAATGATTACATCAGATATTTCCCACCATCTTGATCGTCTTTGGTACTGCTAATAAAGGACAGACAAAGCCCAGCACTTAAAATAGCTCCAATGCAGTGAACTGCAAGCGCTGGGGTTTGAGATTTTACACCCTGCCCTGCCAGAACACTTTCTCTTTGATGATATTAGCCATCGGGTGCTGAGGTGCATAAAAGCTACAATAGGTGTGACATGCATGGTGGAGCCGTGGCCAGGGCCTCAACCACTTATCGCAGCCCCAGACAGCCCTGTCACACAGAAGCAGATGATAGGTGATAGGTATATGACATCCAAGCATAACTGCCTGGACCATAATCATTTTGGTTCTCCCAGTAATCCTTTCATTTGGACTTGCTTCAATCTGCTACAGCACTGACAGTCAGTGGCCACTTTAATGGCAAAATGGGGAAAATAATCCACAAATCCCATGCTTTGTAACCTCTGACCATTCTTCCCCATATAAGCAGTTATATTCTTGGCAGTTACTGACTGAGAAGTAAAATCAAAACCTGGATAAAAACCTCTAATCCCATAGGCTCCAATTGAGAGCTGGTATTTGCACTGAGACATCAGCTCTGAATTTCACCACAGTCCACTATATTTCAGATAAGTCACCCCCAATGCCATAAAATACATGGCAGAGCAGAATCACTTTGCAGGAGGAACTGTGTAATCCCCAAACACAGGCTCACACAGCACCTCACCTTTAGAGTCACGATACCTTCCATTTAAAAAACACTCCTTCTTAAACTAGTTTTAAGGAATGCTTCATTGTGACCTAAGCTTCCCAGCAAAGCTCTGCAATGCCGAAGGATCCTAATGTCACAGTGTCTGAATAACCCAGTAACTAATTACACCTCCTTGATAATGACTTGTCAAAAAACGATCGCGACCGGTATGAATTCCAAAGGGAATCCATTCATTTAGCAGCTCCATCTTGATTTACTGAGGCACATATGAGTGCAATAATAAACGTATATACACTTACACATTTTAAATACGCACATGACACATGTTCTGCCTACACTTAAAAGTACTCGTCTTAATAGAGATCTTTGTCGGTAATTACTGGTTACATTCACAGAAGAGTTGCAGGGGATCATTCTTTGCGTTCAAGCAAAGAAAGCATTATGTGAATCACGCCATCGCTGCTTTCTGACACCCTACTAAGTGCTGCAGAGCCTAGCAGCAGCACCCCGCCTCACGTGTAACGCTGACGCTACATATTCTCTCTCCAGCAAGCCAGCACCCTCATTGTGCTGAGCCAGAGTATCGCCATTCAGGTATCAGCCGAAGGATCGCTTTGGTCTCCTCCATACAACAAAGCCATTTCCCACACAAACTCTCAACAAGTTCCTTCCACAAAACCAAATGGAACCAGTTAAAGACAATGAGCTGTCTCAGGCCAAGCTGAGTTTTGTGGGCATGTAGATTTGATGGAGAAGGTCTGGAGACCAATTTGTGAAGGACAACTGCATCCACCTGGAGCGAGGTGGACACCAGAACCTAAATTCCAAAGCAGTGTTAGCTGAACTCCTCCTTAAGCCAGCTTTTTTTTTTTTTTTTTTAGGAAGGAGAAATTTCCCCACTGCAGTCTGGGCTGTGGAGAAACGCTTTAAACTGAGAAGCAATGCAGTGGTGGGCTGGACAAAAGGACTGAAAAACGCAGCACAATCCAGCCGCAGGAAATTAGCTAATGGGATTTATCAGGCTACACCCAAACAGCACGGGCCTGCGACCTCTACACCAAACGCCAGCAGCTGACATCCATGCCTTGTTTTTTCCAAGGGTGGGAAGGGAAGCACCAATGCTTTGAATGCCAGCCTGGATCTCCAGAGCCATCTGCATTAAGACAACGAAGGGTTGGGCTGCACTGTTGAAGCGGTTTTATGACGCTTCTGCCTTGCAGCCCCAGTGGCCACCACCTACTGGTAAGAAAAAGGCAGAAGCCAAGTAGATTCGTGTGGATAAATTCATGAGTTTTCCATTCCAGGAAGCTGTAAAAACACAGAAAGCACGTGGAATGGAGTGGCAGAAGAAAGGAGAGGGAATGAATCTGCATTTGTTATCTCTTAAATGAGAGATTGGATCCAGGTACGGAACAGAACAAAACGCTATCCTGCAAGCTGAGAAGCAAAAGAAACAAGCAGGGAGAGACTGAGATGAAAACTGCAGAAAGACCTGGCAGATGCTATGCCCAACCACGCAGTAAGAGATGCACCCAGTCACTGAAGCCACGAGTAAGTTATGCAGATCCTCCTGAACTGCCGCCAAGCTAAACTGTCCGGCCTCCACTGAACACTGGTATAACCGGGGGAAAAAAAGAATGAAACATTTATCTGGCAAGTGCTTTCAAAAAGAGAAAGCGGCTGCTGGGAGCTGCTCAAGGGGCTGGAATGTCAGACACGGCTCCAGCGGGACAGATTAGCCGTCAAAACGCACAGAGGCAGGCAGAGATTTTTAATAAAATTCAGGTTATCTCATGGTGATTACCACCTCTTATTTGTACCATGAGATCATGATGAACATAGCACATATTTCTTTACTCCTGGAAACAGAACGTCAGCTGGACAGCCATGAGATAAATTGCCCCTTTTCGTGTACTTCTACTTTTCTTTCTAAACCTCTGTTTCCAAACATCTGTCACTTAGAGTTGACAATAAAAACCCACCAGGAATATACTTCATATCTTTCCCCCCAAAAAAGAGTCCAAGCTCCAGGGCTGTTCCATTTAGCACCTAAGTCTGAACTGTTTGCAAGCAGGCACAGGCAGCTGAAGTATAACATGTGAGATGGGGAACTCGGGGGCCTCCAAAAAATGATAAGATACATTAAAAAAATATTTTGTGTTGACTTCTATGCCTTAAAGCATGCCCTTCTCCGCTTCCCCCAAATGTCATTTTGAAGGAAAGGCTGAGGGATGGGAAATGCAGCATTACTTCCATGTTAAGATTCTGCAACCAAATTTGGGATAATACAGTAGCAGCCTTTATTAGCGCACTCTATGAATGACTTGTGTAATTTGCTCGTGCTTTGCCAGGCATGAGTAATGCAAGAATCACCACAAGATCCCAACACCACCTCTGTGCCACTTCACTTCCACATGCTGCCGGATCTCTGCTGGACCCATCCTGCTTCTGAGCAGTCCTTCTTCAGCCAAACCTCTGCTCTCCTCGGGCTGAGCAAACTAAGCGACCTCGGCCGCTCCTCACACATCTTCCATGCACCTTTCACCCGCTCCTCACTTCACCTCGACTTTCCCCTTTGGCTGCACGGTTTGAGATTTGCAGCACTGCCGCTCAGCACCATTCACCTGATCATTTTCCAGTTAACCTGCTGGTTAACCGCCACCCTTAACACCATCAAAACAGCCAAATCGTACCACAAAGCTCAGTTCTCACCAGGTGACACCTGGCGTGACATCCATGGTCATTAAAACCAGCCATACCCTGCGCCGCATCACCCAGGAGCACAGATTTGATCAGGATCAGGCCAAGGCATATAAGCACACTCCTGCTCAACAAGGCAGAGTGCACGGTGCAGAGCCGGACTCAACGCCGGCTTTGCACCAGCTGCAGGGGTCCAGACGATACCTGATCCAGCTGGGGCTGTGCTCAGCGATACCTGAGCCGGCAGAAAGTCTGCTCATAAAAAGTTAACCTGTCAGGAGCATCGTGAGCTGACTTGAGCAGACAGAGTGAATGAGCAGCAGGTCAGCGCATCCCATCACGTGGCCTGGGAGTTGTAGTGCTGGGCTCCGTGTGCTGCCAAAGCACAGCCACATGTCGGAGGAGGCACGTGTGCGTGCCGGGACCTCATGGCAGCATTGGGGCCTGAGAGTCCATCACTTGTTGCTGCCCCTGACTTGGAGCTAACACTAATGCTAACGCATATGAGGAGGGAGCAATGGTGATTCTGCAGCAGACATGATTAAAGTCGAGCCCATTCCTCCAGGCTGCTGAAAGTCTCACTGTAACAAATGTTGTCAAAACCAGGCTAATTTCAGTATCACTTCAGCAATCCAAACGATATTAAGAACGCACCCCACCGTGTTAAACGAATACAAGCTTTATTTTTTTTTACAGCACTTTGACATGGAAGACCAGCACTTCTCCTTTGGAGGCATCCTGAGAAGCCTTACCTGCTCCACAACACCACTTCATCCAGTTGTAGCACCCAGTGACAGCCCTGGGCCCGAGCCGTACTGTTACCCCCACACGAGGCTACGAACACGCAGGAAACTCGGATTTCCAACACTCATTCCCGACACGGCTGGAAACCGCTCAGCTCATGGGAGCGCTCACACCGTTTCCGAGCCGAAAGTTCTTTCACGGCCCGCCCGGCGGCCCTACAATAGCAGCCCTCGTCACGTCCCTATAGCCGGGCACCAGGCGCCCCGCGCAGCAGCAGCCTGGCCTGCACACCCCCCCCACATTCCGCATCAGCCCCTCCGCTCCCTCCCCTCGGGGCCCGCAGCCGGGAATCCCCGCCGGCCCCGCGCGAAGGTGCGCCCGGCCCGGCGTGGCCCCGCCGGCGGCGCGGCAACGGTTAACGGCGGGACGCAGCGAATGGGCCGCGCTGTTGCCGGGGCGACGGCTCGGAGTGTTCCGGATCGTACCATTGCGCAAGGGCGCGGGGAGCGCCAGCGGCGGCGGTGGCAGCGCCGGCAGCCCGGCCCATCCCATCCCAGCCTCCTCCTCCTCCTCCCTCGCTCCCTCCCCGCCCGCCTCGCCGCGCCTCCTCCCCCTCCTCCCGCCCGGCCGGAGCGCGGCGCCGGGGCCCAGCAGCGAGCGGCGCGCGGCGGAGCGGAGCAGGCGGCCGGCGGCGGCCGGGCCCGGAGCGGCGGAGTCGGTACCGGCGGCGGGGCGGGCCGGGCCGGGCCGGGCCGTGCCGGCGCGACCCCCTGCCTCGCTCGCTGCCCTCTCGCCGCCGCCGCGGGATGCGGGCGGCCCGGGGCCGCGGGCTGTGAGCGGCGGCGGCGGCAGCGCGGAGACAAAGGGAGGCGGCGGGGCCCGGCGGCCGGCGCCGGAGCGCGGGGGGCCGCCGGCGCCGGAGCGCACCCGGCCGCCGGGAGGCGGCACGATGCGGCACGGCGCGGCGCGGCGGCAGCAGCGCGGCGGCAGCAGCGGCAGCAGCGGCGCGGCCCGCCCGGCGCGGCGGTAGAGGCGGCGGCCGCGGGGCGCGGGGCCGGGCCGGGCCGCTCGCGCGGCAGCAGCGTCTCCCGCGGGCCGGGCCGCGCCGCCCGGGCCGGCGATGTGAGGGCGGCGGCGGCGGGCGGGAGGAGCGCGGCGAGGCGCGGAGCGCGGAGCGGAAGGCGGGCGGGCCCCGAGCGGAAGCGGGCCGGGCCCGGCGGCGGAGCGCGGCGCCGGCGGGGGCGGCCGGGCGCGGGCGGGCGATGGAAACGCACATCTCGTGCCTGTTCCCGGAGCTGCTGGCCATGATCTTCGGGTACCTGGAGGTGCGCGACAAGGGCCGCGCGGCGCAGGTGTGCACGGCCTGGCGGGACGCCGCCTACCACCGCTCCGTGTGGCGGGGCGTGGAGGCGAAGCTGCACCTGCGCCGCGCCAACCCCTCGCTCTTCCCCAGCCTGGCGGCGCGGGGCATCCGGCGGGTGCAGATCCTGTCGCTGCGGCGCAGCCTGAGCTACGTGATCCAGGGCATGGCGGACATCGAGAGCCTCAACCTCAGCGGCTGCTACAACCTCACCGACAACGGGCTGGGCCACGCCTTCGTGGCGGAGATCAGCTCCCTGCGCTCGCTCAACCTCAGCCTCTGCAAGCAGATCACGGACAGCAGCCTGGGCCGCATCGCCCAGTACCTGAAGGGGCTGGAGGTGCTGGAGCTGGGCGGCTGCAGCAACATCACCAACACCGGGCTGCTGCTCATCGCCTGGGGCCTGCAGCGCCTCAAGAGCCTCAACCTGCGCTCCTGCAGGCACCTCTCCGACGTGGGCATCGGGCACCTGGCGGGCATGACGCGCAGCGCCGCCGAGGGCTGCCTGGGTCTGGAGCAGCTCACGCTGCAGGACTGCCAGAAGCTCAGCGACCTCTCGCTCAAGCACCTGGCCCGCGGGCTGGGCCGCCTCCGCCAGCTCAACCTCAGCTTCTGCGGGGGCATCTCGGACGCCGGGCTGCTGCACCTGTCGCACATGAGCAGCCTGCGCAGCCTCAACCTGCGCTCCTGCGACAACATCAGCGACACGGGCATCATGCACCTGGCCATGGGCAGCCTGCGGCTCTCCGGCCTCGATGTCTCCTTCTGCGACAAAGTGGGGGACCAGAGCCTGGCCTACATCGCGCAGGGACTGGACGGGCTGCGCTCGCTCTCCCTCTGCTCCTGCCACATCAGTGACGAGGGCATCAACCGCATGGTGCGGCAGATGCACGGGCTGCGCACCCTCAACATCGGCCAGTGCGTCCGCATCACCGACAAGGGCCTGGAGCTCATCGCTGAACACCTCAGCCAGCTGACGGGCATCGACCTCTACGGCTGCACCCGCATCACCAAGCGGGGCCTGGAGCGCATCACCCAGCTGCCCTGCCTCAAGGTGCTCAACCTGGGACTGTGGGAAATGACTGAGAGCGAGAAGGTCAGGTGAGAGGAGGGGGTGCCCCGAGACCTCCGTCTCCTCCGGAGGAACTCACGGACTGAAGGACTGACTGACTGCTGCAACGGAGGAGTGGAGAGAGGGGCACGCGCACAGCCATGCTACCCACGCACCCTGGCACTGGAGGGAAGAACAGAGCGAGTATCCTTGACCCCTGTGTGCTGCCTGCCTGCCCTCGTTCTGGAGGAGAAGGAGGAAAGGGTGGGGTGGGGGGGCAGGAGGAAAGAGAGAAAACACCCACCCTTTTTCCAGGTCATGCCTCGAGCTCCACACAGGGGAAACAGAGCTCTCCGCATCCCTACCCCAGCATCCTCCCCCTTACAGAAGAGGTAGAAGCCCACACTTATGCACTGGGGCTAGAGACACCCCTCTTTATCCCCACTCCCCGATTCCATCCCCTCCTGCACTAAGGATGGATAAAGATCGAGACCCTTGCTCTGCCATGTATTGAGAATAGATTATTTTTGATTTATATAAAAGAGAGTAGGAATGGAAATGGGAACAAACAATTAGAACAGCAGGAAAGGCTTCCTAGCTACACTTATGTACCTGGCCACCCAGTCATCCTGCACTGGGCACAGACACAGCTTTTGGTTACAAAAAAAATAAAAGCCCTGAAAAACAAACCCTAACCATTCCACCTCTGCGCCTGCCCCTCCCCTGTCAGCTGGGAATTGTGACAGAAATACTGCTCCCTAGGTACATTGATTTTTTTTTCTTTTTTTTTTTTTTTTAGAAGTCTGTTTTCAATCTCCAGTTCCGTGTTGCTCTCTGCTGTGGGTAGATACATACTCCCACTACTCCAGTTCTCCACTGCACTGAGAATAGGGACAGCTACAACCTCTCCTTTTGTCAGCACGTTTCCATGTCATCCTGCACTATAGCTAAAGGAAAAGCCCAGGCACTCTGTTCTTTCTCCCCATCTCCGTATTGGAGATGAAGATACCATTTCCTCCTACCCTGTTTCTGTAGAGCCTGGACGTGGACCCTGGTCTCTTAGACCTTCCCGTGCACGAGGGGCCACACAGTTACTGAGAGACTCCCCTTCACCATTCTCTCCTTCTCCCCTCCCTCTTCTTGGCAACAGGGATAAACATATCCAACTATGTATCCATTCCTCTTGGATGGGGGCTGAGAGGGTACAAGGGTTGGCCAGCTCCCCTCGGCCTGGGGGACTTAAGGAAGAATCTCCAGCTTCATTTCTGCTTCATTTGAGATACTGTGACCTGTTTTTATTTTGAAATGCATAAAAAAAATTACTGCTACAAAAACAGCCTCTTACTCTCCCATCTATCCCTCGCTTATGTCCTGTAACTGGTCCCAGTTTTCCTCATTCATTCTCTTCTTTACAGTATTCATTTTCTTACACGGTTTTATTTTTAAAGACATTTGAAGTTGCTGTTCTTGTGGATTTTTAAGTACATTTTTTTTCTGCTGAATATATTCTATATATATAAATATATATATGATGTCTGGCTACCTCGTTTTAATTTGTTACTTTTTTTTTTTTTTTTTTTTTTTTTTCCTCCTCAAAAGCCCTGGAATTCTTACAGGAAAGAGATTTTGAGACTGAAACATTTTTGTGCCTAGACTGGAATAATGCCCCTTCCTTGGGTTTGTTCTTCATTTTTTCTCCCCTTTCCCCCTCCCTCTTTTTTTTTTTTTTTTCCTTTTAAAAAATCTTCGTTTGCTTTTGAGCTTACCCCGCTGTGTCCCACCTTCACATTCTGGTTGTGCCTCTCCCTCCCTCTTCACTGGGGATTGGGGACCCAAACTGTGCTTCTGCATTTTGCCTCTTGTAGCACAAACGTGTAAATGTGAGAATCCGTGCTGAGGATCGGGCTATTGCTACGATAGAAATGTGTAAAATGCAAGTCGGTTTTTTTACAAAATTATATAGAGATATATGCAAATCCTATCCCCTCCCCTCTCGAATCACCTACAAAAGGTCACTGTGCGAGGCTTCCTGTTTGTGGGCGAGGAGCGAGCAGCCTGCAGGCCCCGAGGCTGCAGCGCGAGGGGAGGAGACTGAAGTTCATCTGTCTTATCTCTGTTCTGTCAATAAAATGGAGCTGGTTCTTTAGATTTTTTTTTATTATTATTATTTTAAAGAGGAAGAGTTAAGGATTTTTTTTTATTTTTTTTTTAACAGAAAACTATCTTGGCTTTTTTTTTTTTTTTTTTTTTTTCTTTTTCCCTTTCTCACGTGTTCAATATCTCAAACCCTCCACAGTAACAGGCCAGACCACAGAGTTAACGCAAACCCAGAGACCCCTATGGATTAATTGTACTGTTTGTGAATTTGTATAAAAATAACAAAGATCCTCTTAAAACATTTTATATTCTTACAGTAAAAGGTTAAACTGATATTTATATAATAAAAGAGGAAATATGAAGTATGTTTTTGAAAAAAAAAAAAAAAAAAAAAAGTATCTGTGTTGTCTGTGCTTCTTGATGAGAGGTGCCTGCCTGCCCTGGTGTGCTCGTGGTGCTGAGAGGTTCGGGCCGCTGCTGAGGGAAAAGAGGTAGGGTCTGATCCCTCAGTGCAGGATGCTGGGTAGCATCAGCATTAAAAGGTTCTAGGGAAGGTTTGGTCGCAGCAGCACCGGCTGCGGGAGCTCTCGGCATCAATGGAGAGAACTGGTGTTGAGATGCTCCTTGGTGTGAGGTGTCTGCTTCAGCTGGAGTTTGTTACCACGTGAATTTGGTATTTTGTGACAGGGGAAAGCTGACACTTGAAAGGGAGAGCATAAGGACCGATCTGTTCATTCTTCATAGTGCCAGGTAGATGGTAGAGGGGGTCTGTGCCTGACTTGAGGCCCACCCTCACTCACCACTCCCTGCAGAACACCTATCAGATAAAAATGTTTCCCAGCAAAGCCGTGCAAGCACATGAGAACCTGGGACATCTGACATGGCTCCGCTGGTTTCCATTGCCCAAGCAAAGATGAAAGGAAAGAGGAAGTAAAGTGGGAACGTAAAAAAAAAAAAAAAAAAGTTTGAATAATTGAAGGTGTCCTTTGTACTATACCGTAATCTTTCTCTTTAATGTATGACTTTTAACCTGACAGGGTCCCTTTTAGACTTGCACGATGTGGGTTTTTTATTGTTGTTTGAGATGGAGCTTAAGCGGTGTTTATAGGGCATGAAACAAAGCTTTTCTCCCTCTAAGTCCTGCAGCAGGGCTTTCTCTCCCCCGCTGCCCCTTTCCTTTCTTAAAGGAGGGGTTGGGGTAGAGAGAATGCGAAATGGTGGAAGAAGCCAGAGCCATTGTTCAGGAAAGTTAAAAGAGGAGCTGTCCTTGCTTGCTTGTTCAGTCATGCATACTGAATCTCGCCGTGTGAGGGTCCCTATGGAAAGGAGGAGGGTGATTCTTCCCCTCTTTTTAACATTCCTCTCCAGGCCTGGCTGTATTTAAGCTGCTTTCCTCCATGCCGAGGAGGGAGGGGGATGGTCTGAAGTTCCTGTACATTTGCATTTTAAGCACTTCCAGCACTGAGCAGGCCACTTTGTTCCCTGTGCGCTATCCTGCTCGGGCACCGCGCTCACCGGGTGCTGCCCCTGGTGCTTGGCCGCCCAACCGAGGAGGTGTGGGGCCTGGCCCTGTGCTCACCTCTGCCTCCGCGATGCTTTTGGCTCAGGCTGGACAACACACGGCTCTTTGTTCCCAGCTCTAACCACCTCTCCCCTTTTATCTCGGTGCTGCATTTCAAAGGGGAAAATCACATTTCAAGAGGGCCGCAGTTGTGCATAACCTCATCCCCACCCCAAGGAAAAGGGCCGGCACCTTGAGACTGGGACTTTGGGGTCCGCGTTGTCTTCTTTCCCTCTCTAAGACTTCCACGCTTTCTGCTGAGAGTTCATCACAAAAGCTGCATTGTTCACACTGGGGAAAGCCACCACAATTGGATCTAATTGAGCCTGACACTATATCCATCTTCCTTTACTTGGAGGGAGGTGTGGGGTCTTTCTTTCCTGCATGAAGAAAAAGGTCTACAGTAACTTCCTGACTAAAAAGACAATGTACGAATGCTATAAGCGACAGGAATTCCAGATCAGGTTCCCGCTACCTCTGAAATGTAAGCGTTCCCAGGGTAGCCAGCAGTTCTAGTGAGGGACGGGGAATGATAGATCTCGCATGATAGATCCCCAAAAAGGGTTGTTTCCACTGGATTTGACTAAAAATGGTGTCTCCTTATTAAGGGCCATGTTTGAATGGGTAATAGTTGGATGTCTGTGTCTAAATGACTAGAATGTATGGGCTCTTGAGTTCTGTAATCAGGAATAGAACAGGATTTTTTTCCTAAACAACAACAAACCCCCAAAACACAAAACCAAAACAACCAAATACAAGAAAAAAAACACCAAACTTCTCTGCCTACTAGAGGAAAAAAACAAAACAAAAACAAAGCCAAAACCATTGCCCCATGGCCCAGCATACTGTTTAAATGGAAGCCAAGCCTAGACACTGCTGAAACCAAAGCACCCTGAGACACCACGGATTGTTCCCACTGCAGAAGCCAGTGCTCCTCACCGACTGCTGTGCTCTCGTGCCTGGGAACGACAGCTCCTTGGGCACAGCCTTACTGTACTGTGAAGCCAGAGCGGGGAGAATGCATGTTTTCACTAGTAAAGAGAAGGGTTTCTCCAAATAAATAATCCATTGCCAACAACCATAGACCAATTACCATATGACTCCTCAGGGTAACAAGAAAACTTAATTTTCGCTCTCCAGACGCTCTTGAATTTTTGAATATGACTCATTTGGCAGCCAAGGTAGAAAGCCATAAAAGCACCGTTTGGAAGCGGGCTGGAAATATCCTGTCTGTGTCCCCACACTCCTCAGAGCACCACCAAAGCAGCGAGGGCTCTGCACTGCCTGCCCCAGCCCCTGAGTTCCAGCCCAGTGAAAGCATCACCAGCCTTGCTGGCTGAGGCAGTCCTTGCCCAGGACAGAGGAGCAGAGCAGGTGTGACACAAAGCGGGGATAAAGGGACAGGCAGCAGAAGATGGCAGCTCGCAAGCTGCAGCGAAGCACCCGAGTGTGCAGGTCCCTGGCTGCTGCAGCAGCTGCGTCCCTGGCCAGAGCCAGTGGCTGGCTTCTCTCCCAACCAACCTCCAAAAGCACATGTGGGGAGGGAGAGATGGAAGGAAAGGGAGGCTCCACCTGGGTCCTACTGCCCTTGGAGGAGCATGTGGGAGTCGCGTGGAGATTTATACATTTTATATGCTTCCACCCTGTGCTGTAGTTTTGTCTGAATCCATTAGTCACAGAGATTTTGGGGTCGTTTGTTTCCCTATTAATAAATCATGAGGGCCTAGGGACAGGTGTAATGCAAACTGCCTGGGTCCATGCTAGGACAAGAGGTTGTCCCCATGAAAATATAGCTACCGAACATGCCCTCTGATAAAGGAGAAGAGCCAAAATGAGAGCACGGTGGCCAACGCACCTGGACTTTTCAGATCCAAAGGCACAAGTCAGGCTGCCCTTAGCAGCTTAAACGTAGGTAGGTACCCCTGGGGTCTGGCAGCCTCGCTACATATGTGCACGGGCTGCTTCTAGCAAAGTGAATCCTTTGCCTTCTCTTTTTTGATCCTCTACCTAAAACCCCACTACTTCAGCCAGCAGTAATTTAACAGTGCCTTCTGTGGAGGCAAAATGATCGACGAACCCATCGGGGTGGCTCAGGCCCATCCAAGGACCCCTAAGGACAGCAGTGAGGCCCCATGCCAGAGCTGCTGGCCGCATTGCGTAACGCTCCCTGCCTGGCCGCTGGATTCCCCAGCCTAGAGCTGGAGAGGGCTCACGGGCTCCTCTGCCAGAGCTCAGATTCCAGCCACGTTTGGCAGTGACACTGAGTGCTTTTCCACCATCTTTAATTAAATCTACCAAACGCATTAGCTACATGCCAGTCTAACCTGAAACAGTGCTGTCAAGATTTTGAAAGATCCAAATCCGACCTGCTCTTGCGACAGAATGATGAACAGAAACTGAAATGAACAGAGATTCTTCTAAAAGGCTTCCTAAAACCTGGGGTGTGCTTCGGAAGGGGTGCCAACAGTTCCACAGTAGGGATGTACGCCCCCAAGCAAGCATTTCCACAGGAGCTTATTGAGTTGTATCGAACCAGGCTGCCGTTCTGCTACAGAAACAGAGATGCGCACATAGACGCTTCCTTGTCGGTCTCCTCCTCTCGATTCTAGCGCCTCGGCCTCCGCCGTCTCAGGCCTAAGGGAAGGGAGGGACACGGGGACACCGGGCAGCCCCCCGCGAGCAGCCCCCGCCGCAGCTCCGCGCCGCGCCGCCAGGCGGCAGCATTGCCCGCCGAGTGCCGCCGCCCGCCCTGGGGAGCCTCCGCAGCGGGCTGGCTCCGGCTGCATTCAGCCCCGGGAGCTGCGCTCAGCCGCCGGCAAGGCGGACGGGGGCCCCGGCTACGCGCTCTTCACCGCCTAATTAATTAATTAGCACGCGCTGGGAAACGCGCTCCGCAGCGCAGGTGGAGTGCCGAGCGCAGGCAATGCCGCGCGTGAGCACTGCAGGGCGAGGCCGGCGGAGGTGTGTTGTCACCTCGGGGTCATCTGCAGCACTAGCAGGAAAATGGGCTGAAAGGCTGTAAGGAGAGGGAAGAGATTCTACGCGGGCATAGAATTGCAGAATCATTAAGGCTGGAAAGACCGCTAAGATCATCTAGTCCAGCCACGGATAAGTACCCTGGGTGAGATGGCTGCCGTTGGAAGCTGGTCTGGCAGGAAACAAGAAGTGGAGTTTGTCATCATCAGCACTTGGCTTCCCCATAGTTAATTCCAGCATGCTCCTCCAGCTCCTCAAACTGATGAGGCTGCTGTGGGTTTTCACCTTAAAGCAAATGGTGTGGAGACAGCTGCCTGGTCACGCCTGGTTCCCGTGTGGGACCCACTTGTCTAGGACTGAGATGGCTGCTGCTGGAAGACACCTATTTCAACAGCAAGACATGTTACAGAGTGATAGTGATAGAACAAGGAGGAATGGCTTTAAACTAAAAGAGGGGAGATTGAGATTAGATGTTGGGAAGGAATTTGTTACTCAGAGGACAGTGAGGACCTGGCACAGCTGCCCATAGAAGCTGTGGTGCCCCATCCCAGGAGGCACTCAGGGCCAGGCTGGATGGAGCTCTGGACAGCCTGAGCTGCTGGGTGGCAGCCCTGCCCATGGCAGGGGGTTGGATCTGGGTGGACTTTAAGGTCCCTTCCAACCCAAGCTGTTCTATGATTCCACGATTGTATGACAAGATATCCCCCTGATTTGGAACCAGCACCGCCTCACCCCTGCTGCACCAGAGCCAGGTTGGGCCTCTGCCATAGAAACACCAGCAGCGAGCCTCCTCACAGGCTCCAGGCGTAGTGCTGCTGCCCAGAGCAACACCCAAAGCAGTCTGCATCTCAGCCTTTGCAGCTTCACACTAAGCAAATCATGCACAAGTATGAGCATATGAACAGAGTAGGATAAAACAAATTAATGCTTGGATTATTTTAGCTCTGTTCCGTTGCGCAGGGCTTGGTTATGCTTCTGGCAGCTGCTCAGTGGGATACCTCCATGGTGATTAAAGTACCAAGGGCTGTATGCACATGTCCTTTTTAGCACCTAAACTTGAATGTTTCTTCTCCCTCTGACTTCTAACACTGCTGCTACAAACACAGTTATAGTGTCTTTTTCAGAAACAGCTGTACCCAATAATTTCCTAGAATTAGTAATTAGCTTCTGCATGGCTCATTACATGCACAGGCATCAGAAAGGCAAGTATGATCACTGACGGGGAAAGAGGTGGAAACAACTCAGATTACGTACACCCCTCCTGCTTCCACAGCTCTCCTCACTGCTGGCACCTGGAGCAGCAAAGTCTAAATGAGCTTTCCAGCCTCAGCTGCCCTGAAAGGGAGGATCAGGGCAGGGAACACCAAGTGTGGGGCCATTTTCCTATTATCCTCACAGCAGGGTCTGCCATCCAGAACCCCCAGAAGTGCTGATGTATGAGCACAGGTTGTAGGGAAGCTCCAAGCAACAGTGACTACTCCAGCAAAACATCCCCCTCTCTCCAGATTCTTTGGCTATTGAAGCTTTTGTTTCAAGCAGGGCAAGCCTCGAAAACAAAGGCAGAACTGACACACAGCAGTGCCTGGACACTCCTGGAGGCAGTCGTCTAGTCACAACAGGTACGGCTCAGATTGCACCAGCTGCTCTGTCTGCATCTTCACCAGGACCCTCTCTGCAGTGACTCAGCGAGACCACCCGTGTGGATCAAAGGCGCGGGCAGGACATGGTCCTTAAGGCCACAAATGGCATTGCCCATCACGGTTTTCCATCCCTAGGGGCACCTGTCCATTAGCAAAACTCGCACAGATCGCACCAAAGACCAATGGGATGGCGGCAGCTTTTGATTTAGAGATTCAGACCGCAGTGCTGGAGAATTGTGTTTGGGCTGCTGGCTTCTACCCCGTATCTTGGGCTGCTTTGGACGGGGCGTGCTGGGATGACACCTCCTGCACACCTGCCAGGAGCGCGGGCAGACATGCGGAGGCTGCATGTGAACGGCTGGGTGTAACTTCCACCCTGTCCCCGGTGCCAAAAACAAGCATGTTAGAGCTAATCTACCCCTGTCTCAGCTCAACTGCTTTTCTGTGACTAAGCCCCTTATAATGGTTTTACTAAAATCCCCTTTTGATGGAAAAAATCCCAGCTGGAAGTTTCAGGCAGCAGCACAATGTGCAAGTCTGCGTGTCCCTTTCCCTAGCTTCACAAAAGCCTCTAATCGAGTGGAAAATTTGCTGGAGGCCAGAGGTTTAGGCCTGCAATTATTTTTTAAGGGATTATCAGGAGAGAATGGGGGTACTTACGACCCTCCCTCTCTTTGTGTTTTGGTTTGCGCCGCTTTCAGACAGGCTCAGCCAGAAACCTAAACCACTGCAGCTGGATCCAGAAAAACCACAAGCACGCATCTCAGCAGCTTCCTCCAGCCCCTATAGCCAGACTCCAGGCTTTGAGCCCTACTACTGCACTGCACACCTATAACAAGAGCAACACTGTACTCTAGAAGTCCCTCTTAATAATCACTCAAGAAAAAGCAACTGATTCCAGTCCTGTAAGCCTTGCTGAACTGGAAAATAAAAAACCAAAAAAGAGCAGACAGAGCTATGGTCCTCTGGACAGGCCATGAGGCTGGGCTTTGGCTCTGCAAACCCATTATGCAGGAGGTCTTGCTCAAGTAACTTACAGCAAGTTCCAAAAAGCCTTGGCAGTGAAGCTGTGTGCACTGCAACACCCAGCTTTCCAGAGCTTCACTCCAAGGGTGGGACCTAGGTTGGAGTCCTTGGTGCTTTCGCAGCTGACACACAAGAGTCAGACACTTCAGAGGCTCCAGAACAACTCCTTGCTAGGCAGGGAGCCACATGTCAGTGCTGCTGGCTGTCCTGCCTGAGGAGCCACATACCTTAATCAGAGCTACTGGGAAGTGCCTGCGCTCACACGCCATCCAAACCATCCAATTAGGCACTGCTCCTCTATTGTCAAATTGCTGTGCTTGCACCTGTGTACAAACAAGCCTTACCAGACCTGGAGGAAGCAGCAGCATGCCGTGCTTCTGAATAGCAGACAAAGGAAGACATGCCTAATTCCTTCCTCCCTTTGCAGCACCCCAAACCTACACCTCCCAGAGAAGGCAGTAACTATGAGCCGTCAGGTGAGGCCTGGAGAAAGGGCCGCTCTTCCCCTTTCCTTTTAAGCCACACTGGTCATTTCATTGGTCATTTCAGATTTGTGGCAAGAAGAGCACACAAGGAAAAGAATGACTGCAGATCGTGAGCATTTACTCTCAGGGCCTGTCTTTACTTCTGGAAAGCTTTCTTCACATTCCATACAGCAGCTGTTGAGTAAAGCACAGAAATAGGCTCTGACCCCTAAGCCTTCCAACCATATGGTTGGTACGGAAGATGTTTCAAAAGAAAGCAGTGGCTGCCTCTGCCTTTTGGATCTTATCGCATCCATGTGTGCTAGGTGTGTTCTGAAAACACCTGGGGAGGCTGAGGGGCCAGGGTGTTCTCCTTCTGGATCATGATCAGATTCAAGCAATTTTGGGCAGGCACGCAAGTACAGCACTCAGCACCTGAGGGGTGTTAAAATAAAAACCAGACAAACACAGAGGAAAAGGCAAATGAGGCATCTGTGGAATTTAGATGCCTCCAGGAGCTAGGTGGTGCCTAAGGTGGGGATTTTCATTTTGCAATTTTGAATGCTGCCTAAATGTCATTTGTCTTGCTTTGTTATTGTTTTTTTTTTTGTTTTTTTTTTAATCAGGTCTCTTACCTCTCTCTTCCTCACTCTCTCCATCCACACACAGTGCTTTTGCAAAGTTTTAAGATGGTAAGATATAAAGGCTAATGACCCAGCATTTTCAAAACTGCTCATTAAGGCTGATGTGCTTTAAGATACGCTGTATTTGTCCACCTTTCAGAAGACAGATGAGTCCGCTCTCCAAGACTGGAAAGCTTCAGCATCCAAAGATAAGGGACTCAGAATTGCTAGTAGTCAGTAGCATCGTATGTGACCTGTATGATTCATTAGTGTTGCTACAAATTTAAGGCCGGGGAAGAGACAGTTCTCCTTCCTCTTTCTCACTCCAGTCAACTGAATGTGAGGCGTAAACCCACAGGAGAGCCATCCTGCTTAAAAAGTGAATCTTTCACCCAGCCATCTATCCCCAAACACTGCAAGCAAGCCTCCCTCCTGGAGCTCCCAGTCTATTTTTACATGGCTTACCATCCACGGATAACCTTCAAGAGCCCTCCTTACAGTATCAATGAAACACAGTGGACTTCCACAGATCCCTGCCCAACATCCTGCACAGAGGCAGCATCAAGTATACTTGGATCATTCCTCAAAAGGTTTATCTCATCCATTCCCAAAACTCACCTGTCAAGGACAAAGCCTGCTGGTCCCTATCTTGTAATAATTTTTCTCCATATCCATCTAAAATCTTCTGTATTTCCTGCAGATTAAGCTTCTCCTCCCCCTCCTTCCCCCACCCCCAAGTACTTTCCACAGCTGGCAACAGAAAAGGCTTCATCACTCTTCTGTTTAGGGCAACCACTTAAGGCCTGGCACGCAACTCCTTTCCCTTCAGGCCTTTTGCTCAACTCAGTGGATGCACCTCAAAGTGCAACATGCTTCATCTCTGTGCTGGATTTGCTTTGTGAAGAGCACAGTTATAATGCTACACCACATATGTGGATTTTTAGATGTATGATAAACATACCATGAACCATTACAATCCTCCCAAACATTTGCAGATTGCAAGATTTTAATCCAGAATGTCAACAATGTAAAGCAACTTCTGCACAGGGATGTTACAAGATTTCATGTGTTACAATATTGTTGTATACTATAAAGACAACTTGCCATTGTAAGTTGTTAAGAGATTCCTACTACAAGTGGGTTACTCAGTACTGTTCCTCTGTCCCAGCATTCCCACTTCTTTCTCTTACAGGTTCCTGCAAACCTCACTCCTTTATCTTTCTTTTCAGTGATCTCTCATATTGCAACCCCATTCATCCAGCAGCAGAGATCTCCACAGGAATCCCTGGAGGATGTAGTTCTGTCCCCTGCCCAGGGTCCACTAATGGTGACAAGGTGGATGTGCTCAGTTCAGTAAAAAACTGTTTTCAAGGCATAATTGCATCTCCAGTCTCACTGCTAGTGTAGCACAGCAGAAGTACTGAGCTACCATACAGCACAGAGAGGATGTTGCTCACCCAGGAACTTAGAACTCTATGTCTTACACACTGCATTGCACTCATGGGCATCAGCAGCAGTGGAGTAAGAGAAGAGGCCTATAGAGGGGTTCAGTTTTTGGGAGATTGTTCAGAGATTCCTGAGCAACATGGAAGCTAGGACTAGAGAGAAAGACCTCAAGTTGTGCCAGGGGAGGTTCGGGTTGGATATCAGGAAAAATTCATTCTCTGAAAGAGCGGTCAAGTGCTGGAATGGGCTGCCTGGGAAGGTGGTGGAGTCACCATCCCTGGAGATGTTCAAAAAACATTCAGATGTTGTACTGAGAGACGTGGTTTAGTGTGGAAATATTGGTGGTATATGAACAGTTGGACTAGATGGTCTTGGAGGTATTTTCTAACCTTGGTGATTCTATGATTCTGGCGAGTTGCACCTCTGAGTATAAATAAGGGAGTAGACTCTGCTCCAAGCTCATTGCATGACAGCATAGAATCATTACAGCTGGAAAGGTCCACTAAGATTATCCAGTCCAACCATCAGCCCAGCAGGCAAGTCCTGCTCCTTGGCTGCACCTCAGCTGCTTCATCCATAGATCGAGAGCAGTATCACATATCCGTGAGAATGAAAAGCTAATTTGTGGAAGTTCAAAAAAAGTACTTGAGACCTTTGCAAGGAAGTCATCAGAGACATCTCAAATATAATCCCCGATATCCCTGTGCCCAAGGCACAGCATCATGAGGTTGTCAAAGCCTCCCATCAATCCTGGAGGTGGTCCTAGAGCGTATTCCTTTCTGCCTGCTTCCATACCGTTTCCCTGAAGAATAGTCCTTGTAGAAATAAGTATTTGAAAGTATTTCAAAACACAGCTTGAGTCTGTAACTGCAGACAAATTGTGTCAGGTGGGGTTTTTGTGTTGAAAGAACTGTCTATGTATTCAGCTGCACATTGCTGCAAACATTTAAAGAAGCTGCTTTATCCAAAAAGGAAGGACAAGTTCTTACTATTATGAAAGCTGGGGGGTTTCCAGGGTTGCTGGTGTGCCAGCAAACGATCCAGAGCCAGCAGAGATAATCACAGTAGAAACGATAGGAAAATCTACACCATCTTGAGGGCCACCTACGCAATATCTGCACATGTCTCATAAACCAGGTGTTACTCCCCGGAGCACATAATTTGGGCACGCATTCAGCATGCCACTCCTAGCACCTCCTGCCTTGGATGGGACGTCACTCCCACCAGAACAATGTCGCGCACTGCCTACAGCTACGTGTAACCCCAGCGCTGCTAACCCCACTTCAGAGGAATCTGTCATTTACACAAGAATATGTTGTGTCAGTGTAAAAGTAGCCCACAGCTGGGAATCAGCAGGAACATATTTGAGGTATCGCACTCGGAGAAGGAACAGAAAGCTGCTTTGCCCACAGCTGCCCCAAAGCAGCTCTGGCAGTCTAAGTCAAAGACTTGAAGGGAGGCACACAGAGAAGCCAGGGGTGAGGCTCCAAAAGAGGCACAGATGTGCACTCCAGAAAACAGGCTGCAAAGCACTAACGCCATACATCCAGCAGCAGTGCAGCCTGCTTGCTCAGCACGTGGATCCTTGCACGATTCAAGACAGGAGAATTTCTCCTCTGTGCACCAGCTGTTCTCAGGAGTCAGAGCTGAAATCCAAGTAATAACTCCTCACTCTTTTCAAAAACTAAACACGAAAAAAACAACTTAAAGAGAAACAAAAAAGCAATCCCTAGTTAGGAGCCTGCTCCACCACAGAATGAAAGAAGTGCTTACTTTTTTTCAGGAAGAGATTACATTTCTTGTACCAGGCTGACGGTGGTCATGAAATGGGGTTCAGCGCATGGATGTAGTTCTGGAGGATTCTTGTTCTAATAAATAAGCATAACTCTGGGGGAAACCTCTGTCAATA
The DNA here is from genome assembly GCF_026119805.1 of Tympanuchus pallidicinctus. Lineage (NCBI taxonomy): Eukaryota > Metazoa > Chordata > Aves > Galliformes > Phasianidae > Tympanuchus > Tympanuchus pallidicinctus. Next base: position 3,750,181 of record NW_026294802.1, read on the forward strand.
CAAATCCTATGGAAAATATTGCTCCTGTAGACAGAAGAGACCAGTTCTGTTTGTGTATTCAGGCACTGCATACATGAAGATATTTTAGAGGCCTCTATACTTAGCCATTGTGGTTTCGATCTTTCCCAGGCCAGAGGTAGCTGTGTAAGTATATAGTCAGCATAGGCTAAACAAGTACATTTAAAACCATACTATTATTACCAAGTTAGTTAAAGAAGGCTTTTTTGTTTTTTTGTTTTTTTGTTTTTTGTTAAGTTCTGTAATTCAAGATGAAATTATTAGAGAAAAAAAAAAAAATCCAACACTCTTGTAGCCCTTATAATGAACTGTGTTTCTTTTCAGTACCTCCTTACACTTAACTGCAGCCAGACCACTTCAGGTCATGAGCTCATCTGATCTCACCCCGACAGCAGGGCTGGGTCCCGCTGATACCCCCAGGAAAACCCAGGGTCCCTCAGGAAGCGATGCGGTGACTCAGTCCGTGTCACTCTTTCCTCTGAGTCAACACCGACCCAGTGCTTCACTGCAGTGCTGGAGGGTGCTGACCCGCACGGCGGGATGTCTTTCAGAGGAAATAAATGGGTGCCTGACCACGCTTGTGGTTATTAAAGACATGTTGCTTTACACAAACATTGGCATTTGGCTACGTGACCGCTCCTACGTGTGTAATTACACTTCTGCCTCCCTCCGCTTTATGCCCCGAATTGTGTCAATAGCTGCTGTGTTTCACTCAGACCTAAAGGCACTTCAGAGGTTGAAGAAGCAACTCCAGCAGAGCACAAAACTAAGAACCTCAAATTTTATTGCAGCCCCCACCTCTGGTTGGCCACATAACCTTGAATGCGTCCCTTCTACCTTCTTCTTCTACTCTGGTTTCCCCACTGAGATTGTGAGAAGAATCTCTTCTGTAAAGTGCTTCGATCTACTGATGGAAAACTCCATCTAAGAGATCACCATAAGGATGAGTTATGCAAGATGGTACTGTTAATTTAGTACATTTATTAAACAGTCTAGGATTTTTTTTCCAGTAGAAAAGGTATTAGGGAAACTTAAGAGAGACTCCTACAGACAGCAGTTTTCTGCATTTGATATAATTGTGACCTATGATATTCGTGTAATGCAAGATGTGCTGAATTACAGACCAGACAGGTATTACACCCTTTGATGTACAGGAGTTCAGGGATGCCTACACTACGCGGCAAGTAAGCACTCCAAAGATGCTGAGCATAGGCAACTCAGCTGCCTATAATTATCTCAAGAAAAATTCCTCCTCTTCTTCCCTAATCCCAGTACCCTGATGACATGCTGCGTTTGCTCTGTGGACTAAACTTCAGAACCATGTAACATTTACAGCACATGGTCCTAAAAGCACATGAAAAATACACCTGGCTCTGGGATTTGGCACGAACTCAGCCCAGGTTCACTGAAAGGTTTGTGACCCTTTTGAGCACAGCTGGGACCAAGTTACAGTTTTGCACCATACTCTGTGGCTCAAACAAAGAGATCTGATTGCAGTCTGAAGCTTTGACCAAGATGCACTTGGAGAGTTATGAGTTTGTACTCTCAGTTATAAACTTGGTTCCAAACTCAGGGACTGCACTCAGCCTGAACGAGAGCAGATGGAGCATCTGCACTCACCAGGATTTCAGAAAGGACTGACCTGACTCTGGTGGCAGGGACCAGACAGCCAGCCTGACCACTACCAACATGAGACAGCCAGAAGCATGCCAGCAGTGCAGTTCAAACCATCAGTCCTGCTGTCTATGCTGGTCTGCAACTTGAAGCAGCCTTTTAGCTGACAGAATGGATTCCTTCTGGCTCAAAATGAACAGGCCAACACGCCTGAGGAGGACACCTCACACTCCTTCATGTTGTAGAACCTAATCGGAGCCAGTCCTAGACAGGAGCCCCCACCACACTGCTATGTGGATGTCTTCAGCACCCACTGCTTCACCTTTCAGCCCCGCTCAATCTGTCAGCATGGGCACAGCCCCCTGAAACTGGGGCTTGGCTGCACAGAAACCTGAGTGCAGGATACCAGCAGTACCCAGTTCCTCAGGCTACCTGTTCATGAGCACCCTCTGCTGGATATCACCAGGCTTTCTTCCATCCAGGCCAGCTTTGCTAGCACACTATCTTGACCAAATCAGCAAGAAACTGGGGGTTGGAGGTAGGGGCCTGCCCTGAGCATTCCCAGGAAGGCCCCTGTATACGGTCCCCCTGTATCCTGCTGCATTGCTCCCCATGAGGAGGGGAACCATATGGACTCTGATTCTGCCTACTTTCCTGCTGGGCCACATGAGGGCCTGCAGAGCCCACCTACCCACTGCAGTGCACATGGCGCACGATCATCATCTCAGATCTATGGTCAGAGAAGACAACGGCCACACTTGCCTCACATCAACCTGCAAGTGATTAGAAGCTCTTGGTCACCTCCAACTCCAGCCATATTTACAGAAAGCTCTTGATGCAGAGATGCTTGAGAACATGAGGCTCTAATTCAACATCCATCCCCAGGTATTCCAAAGGAAGGCACTACGCGTCCATGGGGCCAGCTTAACCAGCTGCAGATGGAAGGTTGTCCTGGAGCAGGAGGCCCAATACCTCCTGAAGCAGCTAGAATAATATCCATAAATCGTAAGACTTTTATCCATATAAATATCTAATCCTTTCTGAATTCTGCTAAATTCTTGGTCTCAATTATTTATGTGCTGCAAGAAAAAGTAAGTTTCACCTATGTCAGATGTTTTGTTTCAATTGGAAACCTTGTGCTACGTAAAAGTACACACAGGAATGCCTGGTTTACTTCTCTGTGCTTCTAGGTTTATATACTTCTGTCACGTTCCTTTTTATTACTCTTTACTCTAACTACAGATGCATAATCTTTTCAAGTCTCTCCACAGCGCTAAGCATTTTCATCACCTTTTTTTGCTAAGTATTTGTAGCAGAGTGACCGGAAACGAACACATATGATATTTTATTTTTAAGAGCAGAGGCCAGGCCAGCAGAGAATCACACATCTTCCACACAAAGGGAGCCAGCGGGTCCCCATGCGCAGCAGCTTTCTATAGTCACCTCGAGCGGCACCGCAAAATTCACAACTGCTGGAGCGGTCCTGCACTCCAGCGCCATGCCAGCCAACGTCAGCTGTGGTAACGCAGACGAAAAGGCATGAAAACCCATTCCCTGACAGAGAACAAAGTCTCCCACTCATTCCTTCAGAAAGTTAAAGGTACTCATTTCTGAGGGACTTGTGGGGTGGGCAGATACGTTCACGGCAGTTCTCCAAAGATAGCTCAGAAATAACCTGGGAGGATCCCAGATGAAGGCTGGGTGTCTTCTTACATCTGTCTGGTTTGGGAGATGGAGTGTAAACAGTGGCACATTAGCTTAGATTAATTACAGACTGCCGGTATTTTGCTTTCATGTAGCGAACTCCGGGAACATAACACCGCTGATAATTAAATAGCGCCTTCCATCAAAAGGCTCCCAACCACCCAGCAAACCGGCCAAGCTGTTACGGTAGGGCTGCTGGAGAGGGACACAGCAGTAGCTTAGAAGGACATGGGAACGCAGAGCACCAGCTCAGGAAACAAAACATTTCTACCAAAATGAAAGAAGGGAATTACTGTGCGTTTTACATCACGTTCTCCACAGCAAGACCTGGGAGGATTAACAGGAGTGCCAGGAGACCTCCAGCAGTCACACAGAGTTTTATATCCCCCCCAATAAGACCGTCTCTCTCATGGCACAACACCAAATTTTATTTTTTTACTCCTGCAGCACTGGTTCAGTACTTTTTATGAGGGGAAATATTAAATAAAATTAATCTCCTACTCAGCCTTCTGCAGCCATGGGATTTCTCTGTGGCTTTGCTACAGAGTATGAATGAAGTCCTAGTTTTATTTAGGAGACAACAGCTTTCATCTAAACATGGATGACAATACACAGAATAGGAGATGGCTGCAAATGAAAAAGAGCTTGCAGCAGCAGGATTAACCTTCTGCCTTATCACATTCCCTCCTTCCCCACATGCATGCTGCTCCTCAGCCTTTTGGGATTTTGTGCTGGGGTCACCATCACAGCCCACCAGTGCAGTGTAGACACTGGGAGATGGATGAAAAGACCTGCACCCTGTTTCCCATACGCATCCCAACAGGATTACCACCTCCCCTCTCCTAGCTCATTTCCTCTTCTGTCCCTGCTCTTCCCAGACCCCAAGGCAGCTTTTGACTTCTTCCCACTCCTCACCCCTTGCACTCAATATCTGCAAACTAAGGGGAAGCTCATGGCCACTCCTGCTGGCACAGATGAATGAATTGCTGCTTTAAAGCCAGACCGCTCCCAGAAACCGCAGCCCCAACTTGTCAGCTGTTCTCTCAAAGGCACCAAAGGGTGAGAGCCATGTAGAAGGCAAAGAGCTGCCAGGATCTATTCACTGCTCTATATTCACTTGTTTGCAATGGGCAGGAGGACTGGTGAGGAGCAGCAGGCCTAAGTTTATCCTCCCCACGGAGTCACCTGGTAGACCAAGACTCTGCAGTTCAGGAACACAAAATCTTTGACTTGCTGTTGTCTGGAGGATGTTTCTTGCCCAGAAGTCCCAGGCCATAAGGTATGGGGTAAGCACTAACACACCTGTCAAGAGGTATCCCGAGTGTTAGGAGGGGCAGGGAGAGGGGTTTGAGGGAGAAAGAAGGAATAGAGCAAGCTACATACAAAAACAGTGCTTACTTTTGAAGGGTTAATTACACATTATCATGGCTTAGTTAATGACCTGAGATGGACAGGTACCATCCACCTGGCATCTCCTCACCAAGTAAAGGTACCTTCTTGGCATGCAGCACACACAGGACTGCGTTCTGTGCAACTGCTAAGCAAAACCCATGAGCATCCAACTCTGCTGTACAGCAGATGGAGCACATGGCATGGTCGTGCCTTCTACCCACCTCGGCTGAAAAACCCTCTGCCCCCAGCCCTGCCATCCCTAGAACAGCATGGCAACCCAGCCACAGCAAAAGTGCCCACTTGAAGAAAAGCATTGGAAAAACAGACATACAAAGCTGTCAAACACCTACCAAAATATCTGCTAGGAATGTTCACTCACCTATCATCTTCCTAGGAATCACTAGGCAACCAAAAGAACAGGACAGACATAGAGTCTGTAACAAAAGCTGAAGTATTTCTATTTTCCTAACACTTTGCTGTTACAAAGAGGACAATCTACACCTGGCAGGCTCAGATGGTAATGACAATTATCTGCCCTCCCAGCTGCTTGCATTCTTAGTGCCAGGTGAAGCCCATGAAGAGAAGACAGACGTTGCTCCACCTTGTCAGCAGTCACAAAGACAGAGATCTCAGCCCTCATCCTCATATTTGAATCCTCCCAAATACACGTGAAGTATTTCATTGTGGTTGGTATGAAGTGCACGTCAGGTGGTTCAGGGATTGTGGGTCAGGCTGCTGGTATGTCCAGTACTCTACACAAGTAGAATGCGATGGCTTTTATCTGTAGTGTGGGCAGGTTTGCCTAGCACCATGAAACAGAAGGCAGGAGTTACTTCATTATCTCTGGACAAATGTTAGATCTTACTCTCAACAGTCTCCTTATCTCCTAGTTTAAAAAGACTGCCACAGATACAGGCATTCCTCTCACTCTAGAGAAGAAGAAGGAAAAACACATTCAGCAGCCAGAGATGTGACTGCTGTGTGCGAGACAGGTAGGCAGGAGCTGCTGGATTGCTCTGGGCAGACAATGAGGGCTTCACCACCTATTTGTCAGGGTGAGTTCCCATGGAGGCCCCAGGTCTGTGCTACCAGTGCAGCCTCACTGGGCCTGGTGAGATAGAAACCCAGGCTAGCTCAGGTGCTGCACCTCAACATTTCCATGCTCTGGAAATGTGAAAGGAAAACAAGCCTCAAATCGTGGCTAGAAGCTGCAAATCTAAACCCTCCCTGGACACTAAGTTGTATATGTTCATGCATTTCTTAGAGGCATACCCTTCTGTCCCAGTATATCCAAAAGCCCAAGGATTGCAGTTGTCAGTGCGTGCCAGAGCTGGAGTTCCCCCTGATATATTTAGAGCACTCAGAATTGCACCACCTCCTCTACTCAGTAAGCCATGATACTTGAACATGATATATTTTTTTATTTACTTTTTAAGGCATCCTATCCAAAGAAGCTCTTGGATCTTAAATCTGGATGCTGAACAAGAAACTGATGGTTCTCCAACGTTATTTTGTTGCCGCAGTTAGCTTGTTGTTTGTTTTTTTTTATTTTAGAGAGAAGGTTTAATGTCTCAATTTTCAAGGACAAGCTCCTGATCGAGACTAAAATTCTAGGTGAGACAACTGCCCAAATGCATCTGACCCTAGGCTGAAAATAAAAGCTGGCTTCCCACCTTAGTTTCCAAGTAAACTCCACCAAATGACGCAGTGCCCCATACTGCATTTCACAGACACTGCAGATATATTTAGTGTAGGATGCCCCTCCCAAAGCACAGCTTGGGGCATAACTGGCCAAGCCGAACCCAGACAGAAACATGGGAAAATGAACCCAGCAAACCATTCTCTGCACTGGTAGTGTGGCTTTTGTTTCTTTGCTTTGTTGAAACAAAACAAAACAAAACCACCACCAACGAAAACAAAAGAACTTCATGAGAAGAGTTTTATTTTCAGGTCAGGCAGCAAACCCAGGAACCATAATTAGGTTCTGGAAATTAGAGGTTTAATTTATTAGTGTTGTCAAATGCCCTTTGTGTTTCCCTCCAAGCCCAAGAAGGGAACATAGAGGACACGTGCTTCTTGGGTGTGTTGCAAGAGGAAAGGGAGGCAGCAGTACACAAGCATCAAAGAAGAATGAATATGCTGGGACTTCCCTTTCAGAGGTGTAAAGCCAAGGGGCCACTGGCAGTACTAGCAATATTTAGGTGCATAAAGAAGCACACTGGCTGCTTTGGCAATGAACAAAAGTGCCTGAGGAAGGTGGAATAATACATTATTGCAGATTAGAAATTAAACAAGAAATCAAGCCAAAACCTAACCACGAGGTTGCACAAACAGGAGAATCCAGACAATACCCTTATCCCACAGCTTTCCCTAACAAAGGTGAGTCTTCTGTAAGCCTTCGGGAACCTTTTGTGTTGAAAAAGAAACCTTCCGTTCAGAGCAAGGCTAAGCAGAGTGCGATTCATTAGGCAGCCCTCAGTGCAAAGCACAAAGCAATTTCCCTTATTGTTTTCCTCATCCCCAGATGGGAGGAGGTTGGATGGGGCCAGGGAAGGTTCATGGCCATGAAAAGACTTTAATGTCTGAATGGTACCACAAGCACAGAGACAAAAAGATTTCTCAGAGCTGCACTGCTTCATTCTCCTGCAGCAATTTAGGAGCTGAGTAGCTGCCTCTCAGATTTCCGAATCTTTCTTCCTTTTCCCCTTCCTTTTCCCCTTTTCCCCTTTCTTCCCCTTCCCCTCTCACTCTCTCAGCCTCCTTTCCACGGCCTTCCTTCAACCAGCAAACGCCTGCTTTTTGCTTTTTGCTCCCAGAACATCATCAGTGTCCCAGACCAGCCTACAAAGAAAGGAGACTATTATTTAAAGAGGTGCAGAAAGGAACTGGGATGTGATCTTAATCACTGACCCTGGGGTATCCTACAGCCCAGGACCACAATGTGCTGAGACATGAATAACTCTGCTCCTGCAGGGAAGGCTGGGCACTCTGGCCATACCTGACAACGATCCAAGAGTTAACCAGGTTTAGAAATCCTTTTGCACATCGGTGTCCTGTTTCACGGTCACACAACCACAGAGAGGAATAATAGCTTGCAGCATACAACTTGAGGAAACCTCTTTTTCTCCTCAGATTTTTGGAAAGCAGTACGATCTTTCTCTGATTTGAGATAAGCGATTGTTCATAAAAGCTCCTGCAAATATTTCCTGTCCTGTAGACTGTTTCTGTACACACTGCAGAAAATCTGATACCTGAACACACCAGGCTAACAGACATGGCTTCTTATCCCTGAGTGGATACAGTTCCTAGAAACAAATTTAGGATGCAAATATTCGAAGTGAAGATGTCAAAATGCAGGTCCCTCCAATACATTTGCTACTGGTAGTTATGAGCTTTTCTGTTATTAAAATCTCTTGCTAGAATATTCACAAAGAGCACGGAAGCACGGAAGGGTCTTCAGTCGCAGTCAAACGCCACTCTAAATACTGACTGAAATTAGAAGAAAAGTTAAAACATTCACCTGGCTCATCATCCTTCCCGTGATGTAATGTTTGTAACAGGCCCGCCAAGGCAATCCACAGGGGAAGCTGCCGTGAGAACCACTATTTTCCCCTTCAAGAACATGTCTCCTGCTCATTTAAACTAATTGATTTCACACACAGTTGTTTATGTGTGTGGCCTCCCTTGATTTCCTCAGCTCTCTTGGCTCCAAACAAAACAGCTTAGGGACGTAGATGGAGCCAGTTGCATTTTGGAAGAGTGGAGATAACAACTCAAAGCCAAACAGAAAAAGGCATTTCTTGCTTCAGAGACTTTCTCTGGATTACGCTTTGAGGCAACTTTACAAAAGCACGCTTCTGGGGAACACCGTAAAACTGCTTCAGAGACAGCGTGCAGAGCCTGGAAAACATTCCCCACCATGGTGGAAAGGGGAAAAAGTAACTTCTGAGCAGGAAGATAAATGGCAGCTTGCAGGATATCAATCAACAGACAACCAAGTATCTGTCTCACGTTTCCAAATGTCCTGATGTCACATGAGAGCTTGTAGCTACGCCAAAGGAGCATCGGAGTTCTGCTTTGTGCATGGATTCTGTATCAGGAAGCCATGCAGCGGACTACCAAACACTGGTTAGAAAGGAAAATTTATCTTGGGCAAGAAATCTAGATATTAATTTGAAAACACAACACAGAGTAAGGAAGATTAACTGCCCTCAGCCTCTCCAGACCAGCCATGTGGACGCGCCGCAGATTCAATCTGCAGTGAATTACAAGTCATCGCACACAAAGTATTGGAGTAGCCAGCCAGCAAAACCAGTGGAAATATACTTTTGTGGATCTGGTCAGAGAATGGAATCTCTGTTCCCCAAGAAGGTCTGGGATTTCAGCATTTGCCTTCATCCCAAGGAAGGATGAAAGGTCAAAATATTATACTATTTCATGTCATGAACAATTCCAAATGTTTTTGATTTGAAAATGTGGAGGAAAAAAAACCAAGGTATTATTGATAGAAACAAAACACTCAACACAAAACACTGATGCAAAACAAGAGATTTCAGTATGTTGATCTGAAACTTAAACTCCTGTTTCAGGTTTCAACTTCAAATGACACTGAGTGGCAACTGGAAACAGAAATCATTGGGTTTTGAAACATCACTATGAAAAAACATGTTTTCCTTCTGAAAATTTCATCGTAGACCGAAGCATGTCTTCTAGTCAAAACCTATTATTTTACCAGCTCCATGTTTGTTCCTGTTGCCTGCTTGAGGAGAGAGCATGTGCTTCAAGGATATGGATGTCCCCAGTGTCAGTATGCCCACCGGGATACACAAGGAACCAGGTGTGGTTGGCCTCTGTGAGGAACTAGTATGCCATCGTCTACACTTACACATTAGACTCTGCCATATCCTACTCTGATACATTATAGAGCAATTACTGATTTCAACTTCAACGAAAGGGTCTGTAGTGTCAGATAAGCTGTGGACAAACAGAACCCCACTTTTACGCACAGATGATGGGGAAGATCTGGAGACAGAACTAAATGCCTCACAGAGCAGCACTTCTTATTTAGCACACTTGATTACAGAACTCTTTCCCATGGTCTGCTTTGCAAAATCTTGGAAAGGACAAGGCAAATGGGATTCTGGAAACATTATATCACCTCTTAACACTTGTTACTTATTTAATATTGATTCTTTACAGAAAGAAAATAACAACAACAACAACAAGTTCTGAACTGAAAATCTAGGAATCCTCAGCATTTCTGAAGATGTCTTTAAGCAAACGTAAAACCAACAGCAACCTCTGCCCTGTGCAGAAATAACCAGTGTTTTCTGAAGAACTGGGGACAACGAGAGAAAGCAGTATAGCACAAACACAGGGTTGTGAAGTTCAACCAAAAAGGCACCTACGCCACTAATGTCTGGTTTTCCTGACAAATGGGACGAGGAGCATGAGAATGCAAGTCTGCACTGCATTAACAACACACAGCGAGTCGATCTATGGCACAGGACCTCAAGTTATAAGTCAGCAAGTTGGTCTGAAAGAACAGTAGTACGTGCTGAGGTGCACTGAGAGAAAGCACTACCAAGGAAAAGAGTGGTAGGATGAAGTGATACATTTAACACTCTTGACACCGAAAGTCAAAGGCTCCTGCCCACTTGGGCAGAGGAGATGAGGGGATAAGCAAAACTCAGTGGGAAAGAGATTTCAATGACAACAGCGCTCAGCAGGGCAGCGACATTTGTTTGAGATCCAAATGGGGACTGAATTTTGTGAAAGTGACTACACAGCTTTCAACACCAGACCAAGCCTGCTCTGCTGACAGACCTTCTGGGTGACAGTGCAGGACTTGGGAACAGGTATTGCTTGGGGGGCTCTTTCAGTCCCACAGGGGATCCTCCTCCTAGGCCTCCCTCACCCCTGCGCACGTCCTCTTGCACAAAGGTTTGATGGATAATCCAAAGAGGGATTGGGACTCAGTGAAATCGACAGTTCTTTTACCAGGAGGAAAAATGGGTGAGAGGAAAAGCACTTCATCTCTCCACACCGCGATGGTGAGCGGTACTCAGCCACCTTCCATCTGCTCAGTTTGGAGGTGATTGCATGAAGTGTGAGGTTCACCCGCACCAACTCGGATTTCACACAGGTTCACAGAAAGTGGCAAGACTGACAGAGCCTTATCTCTAATGTATTTAAAATACACCTCCTAATTTGGCTTTGACCATAAGCTAGTCAGGTTTCATTAAAAAAAAAAAAAACAAAACTCTCTCTGTCTAAACATTACCACTTTTCCTATTGCTTGCAGCTTGGTTTTATGCTTGACTTCTAGCATCATCATAAGGCCTGGTCCAGACTACTATCAAGTTTACCCCACAAAACTTTGTTTGTGGAGTAAAAACAAAAACAAAAAAAAACCAAACCAAACATATGCCTCAGTTAACACCATTGTACTGCCATGGATCCCAGCAGGAGCTGCTGCTGCTCCCATTCATGTTCCTGGAAGGTGTCACGAACAGGCAGGTAGCGCCAGTGCTGCTCTGCCATGGATGGGATTTATCAAGAGCAGTTGAGTGCAGACAGAGGCTGATGGGAATCAACCATTCCCTGTAGGTAAGTCTGACTTAATGGCACAATTTTCTTTGAAAACATGTAAGTTTTAGATGCCTAGTGAACAAAAAATGTGGTTGTTATGTGCAGTAGGTTCTTATGCTTTTGAGTGCCACTGTATTCATGCAGACTGGTCGATCAACTAAGTGAGTTGTGCAGAAAACAACTGGCTCTCGAACCTTTCAGGATTGCACAGGCCCCTAGGAAAGCAGCAGAGATGCTGAAAGAGCCTGAGCAGACACAATAAAAAATGCACATAAACAGCGCTGCGCTCACCGAGCTCACCCAGCTGAAAACTTTCTCACCATTAATAAAAAATTATTAGAAGTTCATTTTGTCCTTTGGCAAAACTCCCAAACAGCTTGTTAAGAATAGATGGAAATGGGGAATAGTTATAAAAACAGAGGAGAAACTGTGACAGGGAATTGGTTGTAATTCACACGAGCGCTAACTCGGCTCTACCTGCGTGGTGGGCCACGAAGCTCTGCAGGTGGAACAACAGCTGCAGTCGCACACAGGGCAGCAGATGTCAGTGGGAAATCTGGTTTGTGCATGTTCTGTGCTGGAGCAAGAAGTGACATCCTGGTTCAAAACCAGAGGTCTCTCCTACAGCATGCAGGGTAGTGGGGCTACCTCATGAATATCTGCATCCCCTCAGTGCAGGGCTGTAAAATTCCAGTTGTTTTTTTCTAGTACACGTGGCTGAGCAGAATCAACAGTGATGACAGCCACAGGGTACACAAAGCATCCCAGCTGTGACACAGAAATGATAAGGGCAACATATTTACTAAACAAAACCCAGCATTCTGCCACATCCAATATTTATGGTAATCACAGCAAGTCTGTACCGCAGAACATAATCGGGCAATCTCTAAACTGCTCTATCTGTAAAAAAAGGAGAAAAGGAACTTCATTTTCTTCTGCACGGTATCAGTTTTTTATGACTGCAGCCAACTCTGAAGTACTTAGGAACACTCCAGAGACTAATGAACCTGACAGCCACAAAATGATACTTTCTGAAAAATGTCCTATTAATGGCGTACTCGGGCTCACACGTTTTTCTCGTCATTCTTTGATGTGTAACAAAGCTCAGAAAGGTTTTAGCAGCTAAGCAAGGAGACGCTCGGTTTATTTGCTTTACAACTGACTTGTACGTAACAGAGGTGCTACAGTTCTCCAGGACTCTGTGGAACAATGACACTGAAACAGCCAAGAGAACAACTGGAAGATAAATTTAGGGAGAACTCTGAAGTATCAGTATTGGGATGACTGTTGTTAACCCTTTGCCCTTAATGATGTTTAAAAAAATTGCCTAAACACATGCTCTATCCAACAACTTCACAGTCTCCTTCATCTCTAAAGCTTAGAAAAAGTACACTCTGTTCTTCCCAAATCCTTCAAAATAAAACGACAACTTAAGCTTTATATATAAAAAAAACTTTACATATAAACTTGATATAGAAATATATCTCTATCTATCTATCTATAAAAGATACAATGCTACTCTCCTTTTCCTAAGAGAAAAGCTATCAAACCCTTCAAGCTTTTTTATGACCTAATGAAAAACAAAAATTACATCCAAAAACCCTTTTTTCGAGCCCATGCATGCAACAGTGCCACAAATTCTCTGAGCACTCAAGCCCACTCAAGCAAGATTTACCCTATTGGAGCATCCCTGCTAGAGACCTACAGAATGTATTATTTTATCTGATTTCATTTTTCCTAATGCCATTCCAGCTCCTGAGACAGTCTTTCAAAACTGAGTCGTCATTTTGAGTAATCAATTCCAGACTGTTTAAGCCAGCCCAAGTGTCAGAATGAGCCGAACCCTGGAAAAAAAAAAAAAAAAATCAAGACCTTTGACAGCACTTCAAGCTGGACGCCCCAAATCACCAGTCACTGCTGAAAACCTTGGCCTTCGATCCCCTTCCTCAGAATACAAGGGCATTAAACAGAAGGCCACCGGCTTAGCTCAAAGAGTGACAGAGGAGGCCAGGATTCAAACCATCTCTCTCATGTGGTAGACCACAGCATTAACTACACGACAACCAGGCATGCCCAGAAAAGCAGAGATCAATTAAGGGTCTTTTGCAGGGATATGCAGGACACTACTGGTCTGATCCTGCCGTTTTTATGAAGATGAATAAGGCTGCCAGGTTGGGCCATATTTACTGTACCAGATTCTGAAACTCTACAGAAAGTTAATTCTGCCCAACCCAACAGAAATAGGAGTGCTTCCTCTCCTTGGCTTTGCCCTCTCGCCAGCTATTTAGAAGCCGAGGAACACATCGGTAAGCTCCCAAACAAACTGGGACCAGCGCCAGCCCAGGGAAGCTCAGTTCCAGACAAAGCAAGTAAGGAAGACACATCCATCAGGAAGGACCTACAGAGCAACACCGAGTCCAGCAGGGCTGCAAGAGGCACAGACCCTTCAGAGACAGCCATGGAGCTCTTCAGCGTGTTGGGAATCCCTCTGGGATTGATCACAGCCAGAATGAAAACAGCTGTAGGCTGTAAGGGGACAAAGGAAGATGTCCCAAAGCCCACTGCAACATACATAGCAAGAAAGAACATCTGGAGATGACAGAGACCCTCCAGCCTGAGAGCTCTGAGGTCCCTTTTTTGCACAGTCAGGCTTAAAAATAAAGCCAGAAGCAGGGAGGATGAGCTGCCCAGGACCTAGAAAGAACCAGTGCCTGCTGGAGAGAAGTACTGAGCAGCAAACCACGGGCCCGAAGCCGCCAGGAAACACTGCAGCAAGAGCCAGACCCGCAGCTCAGCCACAAGAGAGCAGGTTGGCTTTGGAGGGATGAAGCCAGCCAGGGAGTTAAATATAGACAGGTAAACAGAGCAAGGGGAAGAGACAGGGTTCACACAGCTCCTGCCGCCTGCCTGGGGAGGGCACCCCAATAAATGTGCAGGGTGCAACCACAGGCAGAGGTGCCTCCATGTAGGCCACAGCAGAGCTGTGTCCCCCAGGGAGGTGTGCGTGGGCTGCAGTCCCATCAGCCGAGCTCTGATAGATGTGAGGCTGAGCGCAGTCAGAAGGTACCAGAGAAAATGCAAGGAGGCCACAGAGATGGTGTGGTGCCAGAGCCCTGCTGAGCAACCATGCTGAGGGAAAAGGGCTTGAAGGAAGAGGTTTGGTGATTGCTTGTGACACTTAATGAAAGAAGAAGGAGTTAAAGTCTTGCAAACTCAGCCAAATTTTAACTTGAGTCTTCCCGGCCCAGAGGACTCGAGGGGATACACAGCACTGCCTTCCTCCAGCTGTCTGCAGCCTCACTGCAAGTCATCAAACTCCACGGCGTGTTTCACAGCGTCCAAGGACAAGTGAAGGATCCCCACAGACGGGCAGGCTACAGCGTACAGCGGTCTCGGCTTGCAAAGCGCTTCTGTGAAGAAAGGCTGCGTAATTACAAGGGACGTGAGAGCATCCCTACTTTGCAAGACAGCTGCACTGAGAAGCGGCAATCTGCTTTCAATGACCCTGCTGCTCTGCCTCCCTCACAGCAGAGAAAGATTTGTGTAAGCTTTGTCAATCCGCACACCAAGGCTCGAAGGGGCATGGATCGCATGGCCCGGTCCTGCCATGATTCTGTACGTATGTTTCCATCCAGCTATCTCTGCAGCCAGCTCCACCACTCATGAAATAAAGCACGCCTTCCAAACAGATACTCAGTTTTTATTTGAGGACTTTAAGAGCTAACGTTTCCTTTGGCTGTTTGTTCCGATGGCTCATCACCTGGCTGTCAAACATGTTGCCTAGTGCTAATGTGAATGCACATAGCCAAAACATCCGTCCACACACTGCTGTGCACAGCTCTCTCCCTGAATCAAAAAGCTGTTCGAGTACCAGCTAATTCCTAGCCCTGAATGCACTCAGGTATCACACCAACCCACCTCCCAGTTTTCTCTCTGAAACGCTGCTTAGGTCCACATTCCTTAAATCTCCCATTAGAAGGGATTGTTTCCAGACCAGGAACAACTCCCGTGACTCCCCTCTGCACCACCTTCAATGTTAATGAAGTTGTATCCCTCTTCCAGCAAGCCAACATCCCTTCCTCTGTAAAAAAAGTGGAAGTACATCACTTACACGGACTGGGCAATCGTACGTGACAACATGCCTTGGCTATCCATGTCCTGATTTAAGAACTACTGTGCCTAAAAGTCTTTCTGAAACACTTCTTGTGTGTGCGTCCAATTCATTTTCAAATGATGAAATGGTTTTCACCAGGACTGTGATCAGCCATTAGGAAAAAAGTTTTTCTCAACAGAAACAATTTATATTCATTCAGCTGAGCAATAGTGCAGTTTTCAGAAAAGACTGGTTTCCCTGCAAGCCTCAAAACCCAAGCCCGACAACTTCGAAAGAAAAGACTTAAGATCTAAAGCAGTCCAGGAACACAGAGGCCTACTGGACTAGAAAAAGAACACTGAAGGTGATCCCACTGATCTATTTGGGTTTCTAAATTTCACAATGTTTGATTGCCTGCTAAGCGCCCAAACTCCTGGAAACTTCAGTATACACAAATGTGAATTTTTCTTTAAAAAGCTGTTTTTTGGTCTTTGAAGAAAAAGTCTTGAAAAGACTTTTCAATGACTTACCACCTAAAACAAAGTCAGAAAATAAAACTTTTTAGACTCGGCACTTCCAAGACTTCAATTTTTTCAGCAAATCTCATGAATTTTTGCAGATTTGAAGGGAAGGGACTGGGAGAGAAGACCCTCAGTGGTGGAAGCCAGCAGCAACAATTTCAGCTTCAGCATGCCCTGAAAGGAGGCCAGTAACACACAAGGACATTTTAGCTTTGCATACAATAGAGACTGGGCAAAGGACACAGCTGCCAAGAGGAGAGGTGAACCAATCCCCAAGTCACCGAATGAGCTGTGGAGAAACTCACTTCCAAAAGGAAGGAATCCCTTGCTGACGCTCCTAGACAAGGAGTATGAGTGAGCGATGCAGCCTGAGAGCTCAGGAAATCCATGGCTGGGCTGTGGCCAGCTCTCCTGTCCAACTCTGCCTCCTACCCTCAGCTGGCAAGCAAACCTTTTGCTTTTCCCCTCATATACTTGGCTGATTTCACGAAAGAAGGAGGAAAAAAAAAAAAAAAAAAAGTGCTTGGGCTAGCTTTGCTGCCACACATGGTAGCTTATTCCACGTTTTGGATGCGTGAAGAGAACTCCATCTGAACTACTTCAGCACCCAAGTTTGTACAAATCCATGTGTCCATGGATGGGACACTGGTTTAAGAGGACTTTGTCCCTCCTGTGACCTTTGAGAAAGACCTCAGCAGGAAAGAACATTCAGCGTGTAGCAGTCAGGAGAGGAGATACTGGGGCAAAAGACAGCCCCTGTGCACCACTGAAGTGTGGCAGGGCACACTGTCAGAAACATGCACTTGAAGATGGATGTACACCAGTTACTGGCTACAAAGAAAATGAAGCAAGAACATAAATACTGCTCCATGTGCGAGCAAGAGCACTGTTCTGTCACAGAAAGGAGACAAACGTGAGTAGGTGGGTGCAGACAGAAGAGCAAGGGTGATGGTGAACACTGCTGGAGAGCATTAGGAGGCAGGAAAAGGTTGCAGAGGGAACATGACAAGCATGCTCAACTGGTGGCAGAAGAAAAACGTGAAGAACATGGGGCAGCAAAGCGCGTCACAGCACACAAGGATATATTGGGGGAAGTTCTTTTGCCTGTACCATTATGAGAGAAGTACTGAACTACGACTCTCAGGAAAAGCAAGTTTCGTAGAACAGCGTGCTTGTTATGGGCACTATATACATGCTATGCTGGCACCCTGGTGCCATGACACCAGAAGCCCCATCGCTACTGGAGCGTGTTTCCAGGGCAAGAACACGACCTCCTGCGCTGCTGCCCGGGTCGAGGCCCGCTGCCGTATTGAGAGCACGAGGGCCAGAACGGCAGCGTGTGCACGGGGCTCGCAGGAGGGCACGGGACCTCGTCGAGGAGGAACACCCCTTCTCCTCTGGGAGTACCGCCCGCCTTACCGGGGTACACCTGCTTTGCCAGTCCCGCCCGTCGCATCACTGAGAAGCGGCCGGCCGGGCCGGCCTGGCTCTCTCCCATCGCCGCGGCCCCCGGCCCTTTCCCCCGACCCTCAGAGCCCGGGCCGAGGGGCGCCGAAGGTCCCCGCCCGACCGCAGCCCGCGCCCCGCTCGGCACCCCCCGATGGACCCTTCCCCGCCGCCGGAGCAGCGCGGAGCGGCGTCCGTCCGAGGGTCGGGAAGCGTGCGGGGCTGCCGAGGACGGGCGGCGAGAGGCGCTGCCGCGCTCGAGGCTGCCGGAGCGCGGCGACCCCCGGCGCCGCCTCTCGCCGTGGACGGGACGGGAGCGGCCCGCGGAGCCGCGCCGCCCGGCAGCGGGACGCCTCCCTCCCCGCCCTCCTTCTCCTCCTCCTCCTCCTCCCTGCCCCGCCGCCGGCCGGGGCCGCCTCCTACCTGCATCTCCACGGCGCCGTGTCCCCGGGCGGCGGCGGCAGGTGAGCGGGTGCCCGCGGCGGGCACGGGGCCCCGCGCCCCCCGCCGCGTCGGCCGGAGACCGCTTGGGGACGCACCTGCCCCGGGACCGCGGCCCCCGCGCCGCGCTGAGCCCCCGCCGGCAGCGAGAGGGGAGCGGGGGGCGGCTCCCGGCGCTGCCCTCCCCGGCGGCGCTGGGCTGCGAGATCGGCGGCTCCGAAGGCGACTCCCGGCCGAAGTTGGCGGCGGCGAGTGCCGGGCCCGGGAGGTGCCGGCGGATCCCGGGGGCTCCGGCCGCCTCCGCCCCGCCTCCCCCCGCCCCGCGCCCGCCCCCTGCGCCCGCCCCGCCGCGGGCACCGCCGCCGCCGCCGGCGGGAAGGGGACGGGCGGCGGGTTGGGGCCGGACCCGGGGCGCCGCCGGCGGGGAGCTCCGCGCCGCTGGCCCGGAGTGGTGGAGTGGGACGAGGAGACTCCCCAGAGGCACCGAGCCGCCCGCGGGTCGCTGCGGTCGCAGCTTTTGCCGTGGGGCGCGGACGGCCGCCCCCCCCTCACCTACCGGGTGCCGGGGCAGTGTGAAGCTGTCGGGGGGGCTGGTTCCCAGCGGGCAAAGCCACCCCGTGCCCACATCGCTGGCATCACGTCGAGGGACTTTCCCCTGCCTCTGCGCCCATTACACTCGACAGATTCACTGCCAGATTCTGTCTTGCCCTGATGGGAGCAAGGGGTGGCCAAGGGGCATGTGCGGGATCACCGTGTCTTGACATGGGAATCGCTGAGTGTGGTGCTCAGCCCTTGGCGTGGCTGGGAAGTGAGCATATACACAGAGTTATTTGTCTGGCCTCCAAGCTGGGTGGCAGCCCAATGGCTGCACAAAGCCAGGATTTACACTTGTTGCACTGGGATCCCTATCTCAGGGCCCCATGATGTCTGCAATCCAAAGTCTCTGTGCAGTGGGAGCTCCAGAGCATGGCACGAAGTACACAGAGCAGCTAAGCCAGACCCATGCCTCTCACATCAACGTGCAGGTGGGCATCAGGATGGAGTCATACTGGGGAGGTACCTGGTCCAGGCTGGGATCGTGCTGCTCCAGCCTCGTATCCATGCACAAGCATCTGTTTGCAAACAACCCCAAGGATCTGTGTGTGTTCCCAGTGGGAACGCCCACATGAGCTTTTGGAGAAGAGCAGGTGAGGGCTGGGGCGCAGGATGCAGTGCCACTGATTGCAGGCTCTCCATGTCTTAGTTTACAACTAGCCATTCCCATTACAGCAGTCATTAGAGATACTTTCTTTTAATGTGAGCAGGGGGGTAGAAGAGGTGCAGCTGGAGGTAAACAGTAACCTGGTGCTTGTGGCAGGAAATAAGGACCCATTGTCTCCAGTGGTACGTAACCAGGAAGATAATAGCTGGGACAGCAAATGCCAACTAATTAGAGGGGAAATGCTGTCCTGAAATTGCAGCTGGCTGCAGGAAATGTTGGGTACCAACTTTTATCCATCCAAAGGTGGAGCTGCTTTATGGTGCTCCTCTGTCAGAGTTCCAGCTTTGCATGTTTGGGCTTCAGAGTGCAGATGTGGCTCTCTGGGGAGCCACTGAACTGTGAGGTCCCCCTTGGGGCAACTATAGGTGTGAGGAGGAGCAACCTGGGGCATGGTGGCAGGTGGCTTGCTCTGTCGAGTGACATGCATTTCCACTGTTGTGTGACAAGGGGCAGCTGGCCACAGTGGGTCAGAAGGCTTGGGGTCCTCATCGCTGCCTCTGATACTGTGCCACTGGAGTGCTGGGACTGATCCATGTCCTATGATATCTCAGGGCTAGAGGTGATAGGAGGGGACAGCAGAACCACTGCAGAGCCAGCAGCAGGGACAGAGAGATGGAACTGAGTACACATGCTGCTTAAAAGCTTACTCAGAAAGATCTTGGATTATTGAATGCCCGTGCTGGTTTTGGTGTAACCCATGAGGAAGAATGGACTTCCATAGATGAGTTGGTCTCAGGTCCTTGTGGGGTTGGGTGAAGAGAGCAGACTACCTGTGGCTTTACATTGTCTTCTCCGCCAAAATAATCTGTAACGATTTTCTTTCTAGGAGAGTGGTTGGTTGCCTTCTTTTCATCTAATTTCCCCCCAAGTGTGCTTCATCCAGAACACCAACCCACTGCAGGTCATCATGGGAAGATGGAAGTGGCATGTGAATGTGGCCAGGGCTGCTCCTCACTGGGCACCAGGGGCAACAACTGCCAGCAGGAGGGACTCCTATGTAGCATCAGTTGTCATCCAGATGTTCTTTGCAAGATGTCATGATGTGATTAAGACTCACTGATTTAATAATGAGTTGGTCCACAACTGGAACTGGTTGTGGTTTGAACTTTACAGTCAGAGACTCAGCTGTGACTAATGTTGGTGGGAGACATGTCACGGCACACCAAGGATGCTGCTACATCTGATCAATTGCAAAAAATTGTTTAATGCAGCTCCCTGAGAGCACAAGCACTTCTATGGCTCCAGTCATCTTCATGCTGCTCCTTTTTTTTTACCATAATAGTGGTGCTGTCAGGCCCTCTTCAGAAGCAGGAGACCTTATCATCAGAAAGTAATATGGCTCTGACTTTTCATAACGTAGATGTTGTCCCAGTCTAGTTTTTGTTGTGCTCATAAGCTCTTATCCCTTTGGGTGTTGCTTCTGGCCTTAAGTTGTACCAGGGGATGTTCAGGTTGGATGTTAGGAAAAACTTACCCTGATGAGTGGTGATGCATTGGAAAAGGCTGCCCAGGGTGGCAGTGGAGTCACTGTTCCTGGACGTGTTCAAAAGCCATGTGGCTGTGGCACTGAGAAACATGGTTAGTGAGCATAGTGGGGATGGACTGGCAGTTGGACTGGATGAGATAAGAGGTCCTTTCCAGCCTTAATGATTCTTTGACTCTGTCCCCATTGCCTCTGCACAATAAATTTCCCCGTAGTCCTCTCTGCATGCAGTGGAGTCCAACCCCATGCCCATTCCGTGTCACCTTTCAAAGGGTTTCTGCTACTCCTTCCTCCAGAACAGATGCTTTTTGTCCTTTGATTAGCTCCACACTCCTGTGGTGGTTTTAGTGGCAGTGACAGGAGCAAGCTAAAAGGGGGTGAATTTGAAGGAACCGAACAAATTTCCAGCAGTGAGACTTTCATGAGTCAAGGTGCAATTCATGGAACATACATCTGGAAATGGAAAAAAATACATATATCTCCATCTTCTGCCAAAGGAGGGTTCATTCCAGACAGGTTACCTTATCTGACCTGCCTTGCAGGTGTGAAAACCTTCATTGACCCACCCCATGTTCTCTACCTGCCCCTGCAAACTCGAAAGGAAACCACCACCTTATTCCCAGCCACTGCTTTCGTGGGAAGCAGCCAGTTTCCTTGAGGCGTAAAGCTCACGACCTGAGAATTTGTGGCACTCCACAAAAGGAAATATAGACTAAACTTCTGAAACATTTTCTCACGTTGACGTCTTTCAAGCTGTGGAATTGTCTCCCACAGGGACACGTGGATGCTCTACTCCTTGAGTCAGTGAGACAGGATGGGACAGAGCACAGGGGTACACGTAGTTGGGAACCATACTGCCCCATCCCTGGGAGAGACAATGCGGGGGGAGAGAGGAAATAAATTAGATGACTTGAATCATTTCCAGCTCTAATTGCTATGATTGTGCAGTAGTTTTCCCAGACCCAAGTATAACATTAACCATCAGAGCACAATTTCACCCATGGTCATTTAAACCAGGATTCATCTGGTCTGACATCACCTAGTCAAATCCATACTGGACTCACGGACACCCTGCACTGACCAGAGGTGGGAGCCAAGTAGGGAGTCCACAGCATGGACAGAAGCTGCTGCCAGCAGAGATGGGTGCCCCAAGCACGCTCTTCCCCTGCACTGGCACAGAGGGTAATGCAGCAACTGCACAATGTGTGTTTGCTTTTCCTTACCTTGGTGATGCACTCAAAGTATCCCTGAAAGTAATTCCTGCATCTGGTGGTGCTGCTGGTGGCTGCACTTCTCTGAGGTCAAACAGAAACAGCCAGTAATGCTCATTGCCAACCTCGTGCGGTGGCCTGCGGCTCCTGCACAGGCACTGCTGCACTGCTATTGGGTCAGTTTACCTTCTGTCCTCTGTCCAGTTTACCCCTCCTCTGGGAAGCACAGCTGTGCTGGGCCTATCAGGCACCCGTAGCAGGACTGAGAGTCTGGAGCTGCATTTCTGGATGCTGAGTTCCACGGGCTGAAGGGCAGGGCAAGGGCTCCTGGGCTTCTCCTATGGCAACCCTCTTCCTTTCAGCTCCTTTCTCTTCTTCCTCTCGTCCCTGTATGAAGGGCTGAGCTGAGCCATTTATTAGGTCTAAAATACGTAGAAATCAAATAGTGATACCCTCTCTGTGAGCCACAGGGATTTGAAGGACAGTCATACCCAGGTGGACCTGGTGGCTGCAGTGTGTGAAGCCGTGACTTGCTGCCACCACGTAACCCAGCAGCTAGACCATGCAGAGTTCATGCCGCCTCGATCAGTGCTTTAATCATTACACCGACACTCCCAGCAGCAGGCTCCAGGGGCTCAGTGAGTTAAAGTGTAACTGCCCTCCTCAGTGGCCCCCAGCCAGTAGCTCCTGCCAGCAGGAGCGGCCTTCCGCATGAGTCCCATCAGCTCCCTGTGCTGCTTGGCACCAGGGGAAGGTCCTTGTGGTACCTCGAGGGGTGACCAGGACCATGTCAGGTTTCACCCCATCCCTCCCTCCCGTTGGCCAGGTGGATGCTGTCCCCAAGCCAGGAAGATGGGAGATGTCCCTAGCCTAGCAGTCCCGGGGCTACGTGGTTAGCGGGGGCTCAGGCCCCCGGCCATAGTCAGACGGTGAGGTAATCTGCCCCAGTCCCGCTCCTCTCACACCAAGGCCCTCAGTCTCTTCTGCTTGGCTTAGACCCCAAGGTGAAGAGTTGTACATCCTCTCCAAAATTTTTATCGGCATGAGTTATGACAACTCTGGATATTCTCGTTGTCTGTTGAAATGGCTGATCCCTTCCTCAAGCCTTACTTAATTCTTGGCCTCAGCTGCTTCCTGTGGTAACGAGCTCCGTAGCATAATTAAATACGGTCTGTGGTATCAACTGCACCACTGTCTTCAGCAGGGGCAGCAGTGTTTGCCTCCCTGCTGGGTCCTGCATCAAGATCGGTGATGTGATGCTGAAGTCCTATAAATCCAGTGAGATGTCCCATGAGGCTCTGCCAGAGGCAAATGGGACCCCACAGCTCCTGTTTGTTGTCATGCACCCCTCTGGCACAGCAGCAGCCCCCTCCGTTCACAATTTCTTTGTCCCCTCATTTAAACTTTCTTCAATAATTTCTACCTCTGAAAGCAAGGTAGGCTTCTCTCCTTTAGCAGGAACAAGAAAGTGGACTGGTCTCCTGATAACCACTGCGATTAACGCTGCAGAATAACCGCAGATTGAGAAGGAAGCACACTGCCCGTGCATTGTGTCTGTTCCCATGTACCATGCCGAGCAAGTGGGTTCACACCAATGGGGAGAGGCTGAGACTGGGGCTAATGGAGGCAACCCCTCTACCTGCCTGGCTCTAGGACACATCTCACAGCCCATGGTGGTTGTTTTCAACCCCATCTTTGCGTTCACTGCCCTGACACTGCAGGGACATTTCCTTTCCATAGGGATCTCCCACCTGCGTGCTGGAAATGACTGGAAGATCAGTGGGTACCCTTGTCTTCCCCAGCTGCTCCCTTGCTTCTCCATGTTGCCACTGGCACGGGGTGATGCAAGCTGGCTTCTGGGGCGGGTGACAAGCTGCTGGTGGGGCAGGTGACAGGGAATGTGCTGACAACACCAAGCTGGGAGGGTGCGACTGGTGCCACCGAGGTGCTTGGGAAGCGGGCAGAGCCTGGACAGGGAAGGTGGCATAGCACAGAGGGACACCCTGCGTGCCTGCTGGGTGCACAACTGCTGTGGGCAGAGCTCATACAGCCCTGGGATGAGCACTGAATAGAGACAGAGAAATCGCAGTGTGCTTCCTGCCTCAGGGAAGTGGTGGAGTCACTGTCCCTGGAGGTGGTCAAGAAAAGGATAGATACGACACTGAGGGACATGAGTTAGTGGGCATGGTGATGATGGGTCAGCAGGACTGGATGGTCTTAGAGGTCTTTTCCAACCTTTGTGATTACGTGATATTATTCTGTGATTTACTTTAGGGTCCCACAAAGCACAGAGATGAACTACAGAGCTTAAGCCAGGTTTGGGATGGCCTCCACGGCTTTGCTGCTCACAAACCAAATGACAATAAAACCTTCGTGTGAAAGCTATTATGTTTTGTTGGCTGCAAAGCATCCTTTGATGACAAATCTCTTTGGTTAGTAGTCTCACCTTCACAGTGTAAGCCCAGAGGGAATATAAATACAGTTCTTAGACATTGTGGCTTTTAAACAAACATATTTAGCATCGGTAATATATGGGCTTACACAAATACCAGAATTAAAGCACATAAAATAGGCAGAGAAGGAAATTATAATAACTGAAGCACCAGCACAGCCACAAGATAAGAAAGGGGAAGATACCACGTGGCAGATAATGGTTCTTTTCAGACACTCAGATGTTGTGTTGAACATGGTCTAAGAGCTGAGGCACCAGACAAAGAGCTGCATGCAAATACTGCTGTTCATTTGGCACATTTCAAGGGATCAATTAGGAGAAGGTACCCGTGCGTGTGTTTATGCACATAAGGAGCTAAAGGCATATAAGCCAATAAGTTTTAGTTCAGATTGCAGCCACATATGCTTGTGAAGGTAAAATCAAGGACAGAGTTGCCCTGTTTGGCTTAAGTTATATTGCTTTTGTGCTCTATATTCTCTCTAGTCAACTTCCTTAAGAAATCACAGCTGAATTTGCTGCTTGAGATACGAATCCTCCAGGATACACAAAACGCCCACTGCTTGACACTGGTCATGGCATCTAAAAGTAAAGCCAAAACTCACTAAATGCTTCAGCAGATCCTGTGACTGTAATCACACACACCTGCAAAGAAAAAAATCCCCAAGCCCCATGATTCATGCCCCTAAACATGATATTTGCTGTCACGCACAAGGCCTTGTTTTCACTCAGGAGGCTTTTGGTTTTTTGTTTAGCCCATTTCATTCTTATTTCTGAAGCTTTCCAGTTCAATGAAGCTTCATTTTTCTTCTCTCCAGCAGTGAGAGCTGGCATTCTTTTTTTTTTTTTTTTTTGTACATACAAGTGTACAAAAGTGCAAATGTTCTTTCCATTGCAGAACTTCCAGAGCTGTGATTTTAAGAACCAAACGTCATGAAAGATTATGATGTCTCGTTTAACACCTTCAGGATGTGGTTGGTCTATAAACCATTCTGTAGAAGTTTGAATAAACTGTCCACAGCGATCTGCAGAGAATGAGTGAGCTGTTGGGTGCAAAGGGCCCAGATCTATCTCTGCTGGTACTTAAGGAATACATACAGTTGTGCATTACGGGTGACCGCATCATTCATTGTCAGTGAGCTACAGGAACCTGCACATGGCAGCTAAACCTGCAGGCTTCTCTTGCCCTTTTTGTTGGATTGAGTTGCTGAACTGAGTTGCACATGATGGTGTGGACAGAGCCCTGGTGAGGGCAAGGGAGAAGATGAGCTTTAATTTCTCCTTTTGTCAGTTTGCCCTTTACCTTTTCTTAAAGTTCCTTGGTTCTTCCCTGTTGGCATTTGACAGTGTCAGCACTTCAGTGAGGATGTGCTTTGAGATACCTGAGCAGCAGGAAGAGCTTCAGGTCTGGCTCTGAGCTGGGCAAGAAGCCATTACTGCCACTCTGACTCCTCACATGGCCATGGGGTTCCAAAACAATCCCACACAACACCAGGCTGCAACACACCCCGCAGCCACGCGGCTCAAAGGTCTCCACCGTGTCTGAACTTGCTGAGATAGCATCTGAAGGCTGCACATGTAATGATGAGCGCAAGCGATATTGTTGTGCTGAACAAGGTCTCCTACCAGAAAAACAAAAACAGGGAAAGTCGGCGTCATCCTGTTGCTGCTCAGCTGTAAGCAAACGCAAAGAAAAGCTCTGGGTCAGCGTTAGCTGGGATGACTTTGCTGTGTGGGCCTTAGACTGGTTTCCCAGTGAAGTCATGCTCCAGTCTGTCACCTCACACAAAGGGAGCCTCTGGGTCATCCGCGGTGATGTTGTCTGCAGCTCTATAGATAGCTTTGATCTACTCTTCTGACAGCTGAACATAAATAATTGTGCTGCCGCTGTTGTTTTCAGGAGTCATCGCTTCACTCACATTGTGTTCAAATGAAAGCCTCCAGCCATAAGGGCCCAGAGCAGCCTTCCACTGCCACCTTGAAGTCACCGTGCCCAGCTCAGCCTCAAATCATTGCAAAAAGCCCTGGTGACCTCACAGCACTGTGTGACAGAAAGCAATCCCAAAGCGTGCAGAAGCCAGAGTGGGCAGAGCAGTTCGGTTCCCGTCTTGAGGACCAGTAACACCCCTTGCTCTGGCCTGCAGCTCCTCCGTTTGCCACATCCATCTGATGATAACTTTGTGGGCCAACAAAAGTAGCCAGCAAAACCACCTTATTGAAATGCAGAACTGTTAAGCATAAGGTAAAAAAATAGGCACTGTTTTCTGAGATGCGCTGAAAGCTGACAGTACTAAAAAATTGGAAGTGAGTTAGCTTCCAAGCAGGAAGGCCTTGCCACGGCTGTATATCATCCTCAGCTGAAATTCCTGTTTGTCCATACATTTCTCTGTTGTAAGTCCTACTCCTATTCAGAGAATCAAAATAGCAGCATGACTCCTCACTTATTCTTGTCCATTTTACTCTTCTGGGAGCCCTGAGATTGCAAAAACATGAATATTCACCGTGGACAAAAAGGACATCTTGGGAATGGAGCCAAGCTGCATGCAGGCCCATTAATTCCTCTGCTACCACTTCAGCTGCAGGCTACTAGAAAGCATTAAACAAAAAAGCAGCAACAACAGCAAGGAAGGAAGGTAAAGGAGGGCCAAGCAATCTCACTGCCACCTTCAGTGGGAGATTCCTATCTTGTGCTGAACGGCAGCCTCTAAGGAAGATGGTCTGCCCCAGCTGTGCACTGCCCAGGATAGGCAGAGCCAGACACAAGCGGCATGCTTTGGCCAAAGCCTTGCATTCATCCCCACTCACGATAACCCAACACAATGCTATCTCCTAAGAATGGAATGGGATCTGCTGCTGAAAGTGACCTAGGGAGGGTTTCATGTCTAATATCAAGTGACTGCTGGAAATGTCCAGGCTGCCTAGCCATGGTGGAGTGACAGTGTTCTTGAGCTCATGTGTTTGATCTGTTCCATGGTAAGTGATGCACAAAATGCCCTCCTGCAAACAGCATGCTGGCTCAGGTAGGCGTTGCCATGGCCTGGCTGCACTTCACACGGCAGCAGCTTGAAGAGCAAACAGCCCCGAAGCCACACTGTGCTCCTTGACTACAGCAAGGGGCATCAGTGCGTACCCTGAGTTCAGGAGCAGTAATTCAGAGTATCCCTGATAGTCACACCTTTGCTCAAACTTCAACAATCACCACCAGAGACAGGAAGAACAGAGGAAGACCATCACTACTCCTTCACGTTAACTTCAAACTGGATCTCCCCCCTGCCCTGCTAAGTCTTTAACTACCTCACAGCCTCAGATGACTTACCTCCTATAGGAGGGTTCTGGTAATAGAAACCAGGTGGGGGCAGTTCAGGTTCAAAGACCCAAGCGTACAGAGGTGCCTGTGTGCAGGCTGCCCTCAGCCCAGTTGTGGGGTAGGATCAGGGGTGCTCACGTTGTGAGCTGCTGAGTTGCGGGGGATTTGTGGCCTTGCACATCCCTGGCACCTATTTGGTGGAGGAGAGTCAGACAGCTCAGCCAAGAGCAGGAGACAAGTGCCAACACAGGCTGAAGGCTTGGACATGTACAGGTGTGTGGCTAATGGGAATTAGATCACATTTTTACACTTACAAAACTAAGCTGTGCAAAGCACACAAGTAGGTGCTTGATGCATATAGCCCCAGAATAGAAAGATTTTTCTCACTGACCTAAGAAAAAGAGAGATGATCCCCATTTCAGCTCTGGATCTGGTTGATATATTTTTATATACTCTGCCAGACTAAATCCCGTGCTCTAGACACTTGTGAGCTGTGGAATTTGAAGTCTGGGTCTTCCCAAATGTCAGGATCTGATTCTTCTAGGACTCAAGACAAAGCAGATTTGAATTTATGTCTCTTGAAAAATATGGCAATTCTTTCTCTGAGGCAATTCCTTATAGGGGCAGCGTGTTGGGGTCGTAGGTCACTGATGTGAGGGACAATTTACAGAATCAAAGTAACGAGAGGCTTGCAATGCAGAACTGGTGGCCTTGGGAAAAGCACAGATAACCTCAGTGCTGAGGCTTATGTAATTGCTGGTTTGAATAAATCAGTTCATCCTGCACATATAATGAAGGAAAGTCCAGAAGAAAAATGGATGGATGCCTCATCTCTAGAGACACTCAAAGTCAGGCTGGATGGAACTCTGAGCAACCTGATCTAGCTGTGGGTGTCCCTGTTCACTGCAGGGGGGTTGGACCAGATGGCCTTTTAGAGTCCTTTCCAACTCAAATGATTCTATCATTCTTTGAAATTTGGTTGTCTAAATGCATGACCAAAAATTCCATCATAGACCCATCAGACATGGAGTCATGTATTTTCTAATTTCCAGACCTTTGGCATTGCAAGCTTAGTATCCTTTAAACACGATTTCCAGTGTGCAGATGTATGTATATAAGTACATATTCTTTTGCACAGATGTACACAGATGCACAGAGATACACGTACACATGTGTGTCAGTGTGTTGGGCTACAGATGATGCATTGTCTGAAGCTAAAGACATTTTCCATGTGTTATATAGCAGAGTTTAAGAGTGTTCATATACATTCCAAGGCTCGTGGTTCTCCAAACGGTGAGCCATTACAGAAAATGAAGGGTTTACTCTAGCTGAGTAAAAATCTTTTCAGGAGGGGCTCCAAGCTGGGTCAGCAGCCCTTCCTTTTTCCCAACACAGAAGGAAACCAAGTGACGTAACTTGCTGTGTCACGAGTTTTGCATCTGCAGACATTTCGGGAACTGAGTTCCCGTGAATGGAGTGACATGTGAAAGGACTGTGGATCCTGGGCCTAATATTTAACTTCTTGGTGACTCATCCAGTACTGTGCTAGTGTTTGCAATTGTAATAGTTTTGGCAAATGCGACTGATTACACGCTTAGAAGCACCCAGATTTTAAGCCCCAGAACCACTGGCTGTAGCAGCAGAGCCCAGGGCTCTTGCAGGGCCCAGCTGGCTCTCCGGTCGGATGGATCATCAGTGTATTCAGAAGATGTTTGTCTCTCTCTGCTTGACAAGGAATTTTTTTTTTAACAATTGTGTTTATTATGTGCAGCTACAATGCGTTTGCTTTCTTGAGGAGTGCTCTCTTTCTTTAGTTTTAGGGCCTTTTGAGACAGCAAAAGGCAGATTTTGGCCATTGGCCCATGATTTTTAAACATCCTGAAGCCCAGTGAGAAGAGTGGATATCTCAAAGCCCCAACCTAAGGGTCACTAGCCAAATGCAGATCACCTCATTAGCTCAGGCAATTTGTTTGCAATGACTGTTTTGGGTAATCCTGCACATGCGCAGTGCAGCTGATGTGTCTCTGTAGCATCAATCTGCATAAGCAAAATGAACCAAGGCAGCACAAACGCTGTTGGAAACAGGAGCTCCAAAACACATTGATTGCTCTCTGAGGTGGTTTCAGCAGTTTCCCTGACCGGTTTAATTTAGAGATGAGACAGGGGCAAGTGTCACACTCCTCAGGAAGATGCATGGAGATGTGAGGCTGCTCTGTGAGGCCCCTTGCACTCTAACCCACCTTTGCAATGCACACCAAGTGAGAGAGGAAAACACTGTAAAACATTCTGTGTGTATTTGATCACGGGGCTGATCATTTTCCATCTCCACTGTGGCCTCGCCTGCTTTTTGTCTCACTAACAGCAGTCAACACGGACAATTTTATTTAGATGCCTTGTTGCGTTTTACTGCACAACCCATGACATGTAACCTGAAGCACAAATGCACAAAAGGGATTTGGCATCTTTGCTCTGTGGCACAATCAGCATTGTTGTTAGGGGCCATCCCGAACAGGAGCCTGCCTGCAGGGACACAGCAAGCAGCTTGCCGAGCAGCTGGCCCAGCAGAGCCCTGCAGGCCCACAGCCCTGCTGCCCACACCTCCTTGCCCCATGCTTGTCCTGGGATGGGACACACTGGGCCCACTTGCCAGCCCATCATTGTACAGCAATCAGTTAAATTTATGTGGCATGTGGTTTCATTCAGCTCATCTGGGCTCCCCTGTAAGTCAGGCACACCCTGGCCTGATTGGAATCATGAAGGCCCTTTCCTGGCCAGACGCTCACCCGAACACAAAGCAGACTAGGCACCGAAAGGCCAATGGGTTCTTCCTCTCAAAGCTCCGGAGACCCTTAATCCCTGTGTATCCTTTTTCCACATGCAGCTTTATGCGTTTGATTGAAGACCAAGTGATAGAGATTCAATTAGCAGAGGGAAGGGACTCTGCAGGCCCTGAGCGCAGGGGGCTTTTTGCTGTAGTGTATGAGGTCATCCCCACAGAAGCAGTTAGTTGGGGTCTGAAGAGCCCCTCAAAATGATAAATCTACAGTGAGCAGAAGGGACATGGCCAGTAGAACGTCCCAGAGAAAAATCTGCTGTGTGGACAGACAAAAGAGGGAAGAAACAGAGAGGCTTTACAAGTGAAATTCATTAGAAATTGTCCTGATGTAGGGAAGTCATCTCCCAGGGCTTTGGGATAGCTGCAGAGAATCTGGTGGAGCGCATTTAAAATGGACATTGTTCTACCACTGGGACCTGGTTTTGCAACACTATTCTCTTTTAGAGCAGTTAAGAAATGCGAGAAAAATGAGATTTTATAGTGACATTACTCAGGCAATCTCCTGCGTCTTCAAAATGCAGCTGGAAGCAGAACACCGGGTTGAACCCGTTTCCTCCAGCGCTGCAGGGGGCACAGGCCACCCCTGGTGACAAGCTGCAGCCCTGCAGTGTCTGAGGGTGCTCTGGGGACAGGACTTGTGCTCAGAACTCATGGACAGCATGCTGTGTGAGGCAGCCTTGCTGGCCTTTGCACTTCAAGTCTTTCCAAGTCTATATGACTCGATTCTGAAATAGGCTCAGTGCTGAATGTGTATCTGGGATTCAATCACTCGTTAGCAACCTTGGAGTCGTGTTTATTTGGAAAACAGGTGAGAGAGAGACAAAGGGAATGGCTCACTGTAAACATAGTTGCTTCATCTCCACATATTTGGCTGGTGTGATCCCAAGGCATGGGGGACACCCCTACAACAGTGCTCACTCACATTCATCTTGCAGCAACTTGACCTGTGCCCACCCACCCTGCCAAGGTCACAGGACAGCCCCAAAAGCAATGGAGGGGGAGTGGGTATGACCCCAAGCCTGGTCTCAAGGAACAACCATGCAGCCACCCGGTCCTCTGACTTGGTCATGTGCAGTGAGGGCACTGGGAGGGACACACTGGGATTCACTGAAAATGAAAGACAATGGCACAGAACTTTTAAATAATTTTATAATTTCCTGATGAACTTAGTCTGTGAATAAAAAAAAGAAGAAAAAAAAAAAAAAAAAAGAACAAAGTGTTTATATTATCAAGGCAAAGTTGAATATAACACATTTTCTTTGCAATTTCATTATCCTGTCAGTAACATGACTCCAGCAATAAAACACATACAAGTTGAAGGCAGCGTGCGCACTTGCATCACGGACATCAATGTCTCCCGCTGCTATTTCCAAAAGGAATCCAAGTACACCAGATCCCATACCCAAAGCCTTTCTCCCCCTCCACTAAAGTGCAACACATCTCTTCCAAAGCAAATGAGGGATCCATGTCTGCAGAGAGGATGGAGTATCCCATCCCACCGCGGTTTTTTTAACCCTTAGGGCAATCCTCTGGATTGCCCCCAAACACTTGGTGAGCCAGAACCTGGAGTGGGGCCCTCATTATGTACTGACTTGGAGGAAAACAGCAACGTGCTATTCTAGTGAGCTCAGAGCAGCACGTTAGACTAGCACTAGAAGTTATTTCCCCGTTCATGGTCCCATTTTTCATCCTCCTTCAGAATCTGAACAGATAAAGGCATTTGCCACCACAACTTCCCCAGATGTACTGTAATAAACATTTCAGGACGGGCCCAGTGCAGGCGCCCTGAGCCAGGCTGCTGCCATGTGCTGCTGAGGGCTGAGGGCAGCCTGTATCTCACAGGGTCTGAGGCCTGGCCGTGCCCACGGAGATCGAAGGAAAGATGCCTACTTGTACAATTTAGCTTCAGATTTGGATTTTAGTTGATGACCGTGTTTTATAAAAAAAGAGATTACATACGATGGATCAAGAAATCCTTTTTTTTTGTCAGCCCAAATTGAAAAAATAATGTTTTGAGCAACGAACCCAACAAAGCACCGAGAAACCAAGGCGCATATAAAAGCAAAATTGATCTACTTCATTAAGATCCAAACAGGAAGTGCAAAATGAGGATAAATAGCACATGCTAATTAACTTTGAAAGAAAAAATACATTCATTTAACGATGTTCTTCACCTAGTATCCCAGGTCAAGCAAAATGTGTGGGCTTTTTTTTAATGTTAACATGCCAGTTTATCCTCACGTTGTTCCTTCTAAGCAGCTCTGAAAATAGACCCACATGCCTACAGCCAAACTACACTTCCACGTGGCTCTTGCATGTTGGCCAAACAATCTGGTCCATTTACATCAATGGTTCACATTGTAGGGGACACCC
This sequence comes from Tympanuchus pallidicinctus, assembly GCF_026119805.1. Lineage (NCBI taxonomy): Eukaryota > Metazoa > Chordata > Aves > Galliformes > Phasianidae > Tympanuchus > Tympanuchus pallidicinctus. The sequence continues at coordinate 3,782,921 of NW_026294802.1, forward strand.
GATGATACCAGAAAAGACCGATCTCCAAAATCCCCTTTCTTTCTGCCCATTTCTACACGAGGCATGTACAGTCTAAAAGTGGGAAAGCAGGAATTTACAACACATAGTTCATAACATTTCCAATGAGGCCAAGCCTCCTGGACCTCAAAAGCCTGCAAAGGGCAACTGGTTATAATTATAAGCCCACAAATCCTTTTCCATACAGTCCTGAGAGGAGGAGTCACGGCTTTGTTGTTTCATTACTTGAATTCCTTTTGATGAAATTTATTTTTTATATATTTTTAAAACACATCTTTTTCAGTTCTACTACTATCTTTTTTTAATCCGACAACAGACACACATTGTTGGTAACTGCCCCAGCCTTAGGACCACACAGACAATATCAACAAGCAGAAAACAAAACAGGAAAAAACGCCCCTGAAAAAGTCAGGAGAGATACTGATGACAGGGTTACAGCACTCACCACACACACTGGAAAAAAGTCAGGATTTCTGTGTTTATGCTTTTGACACTAAAAAGTTTTGAAACAGTTTTTCTTTTTAAAAAAGTCAGTGGACGCAGCCATTTTGTTCAGAAGGATTTGCCGTTGTATAAGGTTCCTTCCATTTATGTGGAAGAAACAATTAAAAACGTAATTTTGCTTAAAAATCCCCCCCGACACTCATTCTTTTTGCCATGCTGACGAGACTGATTGGCAGGGTGCTCTCGCCAGCAGCGCCGGACACCCTCCGCCTGACCCTTCTACCCCACCAGCTTCACTGGGGCAGTGTTAGTTATCCATTGCCTTCTGCTTCCTCCCCATTTCCCCGTTCCAGTGCAGACGTTGAGCTGAGTAGAGCTTTTAACATCAGATGCCTTGATTGTACTATTTCCCTTTTTATTTTATCGGTGTCATCGAGAGATGCGCGTGTGACTTACGTAGTGAAATATTTTTTTTGCAATGGTATCAGTGCATGGCTCTCTACATCCTTTGTAAAGAGCCCTTCAGTGGCAACAACTGGCAATTAGTCCAGGAGTGGGGACTCAACTCTGTTAACCTGTTATCAGCCGTAGAAATTTCCCAACAAATTGAGCTTTAGCAGCAGAATGGGTGGGAATTAGAGGACAAACAAAAATAGGAGCCCCTTTGGTTAAAAAAACAGGGTTAGGCATATAAGAACTATGAGATCAGTGCTCCCTTGTATAAAATACTGAGACCCACAAAGTCAGCAAATCTGATAGAGAAGGTATATTTCAGCAGCGCAACTGGAAACAGCACATACAGTTTGTGCATTGCATGACTTTCGCCTTCCATCCACTGGACTTGGCAAAAACTGGATGCTCCAGAGTTTGGCATTTTCTAAAGGGAAAGCTGGTTAAAGGCAGTCAAAGTGAGAAATAATAGCAGAAGCTTAGAGTTTTGTTTGGGAGCACTCCAGCCAAATCTTCTTCCAATCACAAATAGTGCTAATGTTCTCACACTGCAACTCTAGTGTTGTAATGTCCTTTTAGTGTTTTAAATGAGGCTTGATTCAGAAGAAAATATGTGCTTGGACTCATGGATATCATCAGCAAGCATGGTTGGGATGTCAGCTTTTACTCTATACCTGGACTACAGGCTTGAGCTGTTTTTCAGCTGAAACCTAGCAAAAAATTATTTAATTTTCTATAGGCAGATCCTCGGGTCCTTACATCTACTAGTTTCTCTACAAATGACATATTGGAAGAAAAAAAAAACAACCAACAAAGTAATCAAGACTTTCACAACTCCTGCAGCAAATGGAACTTCATTAGAAAGAAGAACAAGTAAGTTTCCCCAGGCTCACTGGGATCTGGACAGGAAGCCAGGAGGCAGGAGGGGCCCCAGAATTTCCCAGAACTGCTGTACTGTGGAACTGTTGCACAAGGAAACTGCATCTTCCTGGCTGCTGACACCTGGATGTAAGATAGCAGAGGAATTGGAGAGAGTTAGACAACTGGAGGAGCATCATGGCAAGTACTCTTGTACGAATTTTCTGCCATGTGCCCAATGGGTGGTTTCTTGATGGACAATGATCACCAAATCTATTGATTACCCTAAGGCCAATGTTGTGGCACTCCATATAAACAAGAAGAAAAGCTTTTGCAGGCCACACTCTGCATTAAATCACAGCCAGCAGCATCTCCCAGATCACACAGTTCTTCAAACTATTTGCCACAACAAGATCTGTATCTACACAGGATGAGAGAGATTATTTGAAATAGTTCAGTGGAGATCAAGTTGGATCAAGTCTGTTCCCAACTGAGATCTGCTCTCTCCCTGAAACTACTTCACTGAGGTCTAAGATCAGTGTTTAAGTTGCAAGTCTAGAAGCCCAAGAAGATAACAGTAGTTAAGAACACTTGCAGTGGCCCAATAATCCCGCTGGGAAGAACAGCAAGCATGTGGCTCGCAGACAGAACACCAAATGGCTGGTATGAAAACTGGCCTAGTTTTTGATAAACCCTTTCAAGGAAGTCACCAGGAGATGCATAAACAGCGAGATTCACCTGGTTTCAGATGCATGGGTCCCACAGACAGCATCATGCCTTTGCTGAGGCACTTTGCAGCCAAGAAACACAGCCTCAGGCTGGCAGCTAAGTTAAAGACGCAAAGGAACCAGTGCCGAAACTCAGAGCTTTCCTGTGATGTATGGGCAACGCAGCACACAGATGGAATTGAAATAACAGCCAGAAATGACCACCCCTTGCTCTCATCCCTCCCCCTTCCCCTGCAGCAGGAACACTATCAAGGGACATCTCAGTAAGAGGTTTACAAGCAGGAGTCATTTGAACCATCGATAAGGGAAATTCCACAGCTTCTCACAGAAGAGGGATTGTTTTACAGCAGGGAACCAGGGCAGCTGGAGATTTGACCATATAAGTTAATGAGATAGTCAGGAGTGGTGGTGGCAGTGTGATGATGTTAGGCTGATGGCCCTGATGGTTTTACAGGCAGCATTAAATTCCTTGAGTGAGTAATTAGGGGTGATGAAGTAAAAGCAAGAGGAAAGATTTCAAAACAACAGCTCCTATCAAAACGTGCTGACTCAAATAATAGGACCAAAGGGGTGGTTCTGGTATGAGGCATGGCTCAGTGGTATGTACAGTCACTGTCTACATGCCTTCCGGTATTTCCCCCTTGCAAACATTCAGGTTCCCATTACTCTCCTCTTACATGAGAAAAAAAAAAAAACCACAAAAACAAAACAAACAAAAGTCTTTGGACACAGGCTAATGCTATACTGAGAACTAAAGTTACATTTCCTGATTTGTAAAGCACTGTCAGTTCGAAAGATGGAGAAGGTGCGAGCCATCCCTTCTTTGGAGACCTAGGTATTTCTACCCAGCAGACGACATGGCTATGGATACAGTTGCTTCTTCTGAATCATCACAGTAGAATGAATTAGGGTATGATTCATTCATTTCAAATTAGTTAGTTTCCAATATATTCCACAGATGTATACGTTTTCAGCTTTGCCCACTTTTCACTGGTTGAAAAGAAGATGGTACACTTTCCCTCATGGAAACTTTTGCTGACCTCCTTTCTATTAGAAGCAATCAGTCATTTCAAAGAGTAAAAATAAGGTGTGGAAGACCTACAGGTGAGTTATGCTACCAATTTGAACGATGTAGGAAATCCAGTTCTTCTGAAAGGGTTTGAAACATTTTGTTTAGCGTAACAGTTTAGTGATTAAGCTCAAAATGTAGTAAGTCAGATGGAATTAAACTCTGAATGGGAGGCTCTGAATGGGAAGTTTACTGAGAGACAGACGATGGATGGACACTGTGGTCAGCTGATGTTTCTAGAACTTGTAAAATCAGAGTTACAGCAATGGCTGCAGGAGTCAGAGGGCTTATAATTAGCTGGTAACTAGAAAACCAAGATTTCATCGCCTGCTGCGTTGCTATTTGGTCTCCTTTTCCCCTCCCCCTGTTTTCTTAAGTAATATGAGAAAGCTAAAGGGGAAAAACTCCTTTAAGGAGTACACGGGGACACGTTAAATGGTTCTGTCCTGCAGATGCCCCCAGATGCATATAACCATTGGTAGCCAGGAAAAAAAATGTGTCCTCTTTAATGCAGAGCCCAAGAATGAACACCCAAGTCCTACTCATAAAATAGGGTTCTGAATTGCTACCACGACAAACCAACCTGCTATTTCAGGTCATATTACCTATCAGCAGGGGCTTTAATGAGCAACAAAGATGGATGGGAGCAAGATGAAGGCCTCTAAGAATTGCACTGGTTTAGCTAAAGCTGTGATTTTATACCTATCTACTCAACTGGGTGCCAACTCCAGCAGAGATGCTCTTCTTTATAAGAACAGGTTCTTGCTCTGAACTCAAACTAATTCCTTGTCAACCTAAACTAACCCCAAATAAATTAATTCATAATTATAGTAAGAACTGTGTTGCTAATTTACCTAAATTAGTTTTAAAATTATATTTTTAAGCTAAATGATGCAATTTGGTTATGTACAAAATGCCTAAGACTATTCTGATGGCAGCTGGTGTTTACAAGCCTACAGCCTGAAAAATTAGCAATGGGCAAACTATACAAGTTAAACCTGGGAGCTGACTTGCTGATCACACCTGTTTGAAGGGGGAGATCTTTCTATAAAATAAGAATTTAGGTGACTCTATGAAGAACTCAGCTAAAAAAATGAAGAGCCAAAAGACAAAAACTGTTATCTGAAAATATGCCCCACTCAGCACTTCAGAGTCAAATCAGTGAACAATAAAAATTAATGCTAAGTAAAAGAAAGTACCAGCATGCCTACCTGGTTTCCCAGCTGCTAGATTAAGACACTCACAGAACGTAATAAGGAAACCTTTCTTTCATCTCTATGTTATTTAAGAATGTAAGGAACATTGAGACAGGCAGTGAGACCTGAGCTAGCTAGCTGATGCTGGCCATTTGTGAGCCGTAATCAGAGCATACTCAAGTTTAATTTTTAGCACTATGAAATAGAGGCTTTCAGCTTTTATGAGAAAAAAAAAAAAAGCAATAAATGAATGAAAGGCAAGGGCTACCCATCTGCAACCTCACGAAGAACTAGAACTTCTTGTATTCAGTGGATCCCCTCTTTGATCAGGAGACTCAGAAGAGCTCTGCTTAGCTGTATCCAAAAGTCCAATACTGACAAGTCAGCAGGGAACTGGATGCTAAAGTAGAAAGGCAGTGAGAAGATGAACATAAGCATGACTGATTAATCATAGACTGGAAGAACCTAGAGAGCCTGTAGTTTTTAGAGGTGTTTGTTTTTGTTTGTTTTTGTTTTCCTTGCAAAAAGTGCACCAGAAGTTTCTGTTCCATTTTCTGTCTTTCACATTCCTCTCCACTCTCATGGCTCCTTGGACTGACTGGGCTGGGCCGTTGGTGTGCTGCTCCAGCGGGGCCAGCAGCCGAGGTCATGACGACTCCTCGAGTGCATTGACGACTTGCTCCAGGATGTCAGGGCAGTGATCTGCTATCTGCTGTAAAATGGCGTTGGCAAACTCTTGCAGCTCTGCGCTTTCCTTCTCGCCCTTTTCTAACTCGTCACGAAGCTGCAAGAAACACACACGACTACAGTCATTCTTTGCTGTTAACTTTGCTGTTACACACGTTCACAACACAATGAGTTCTGCCTAGCAGGCTCAGCTCTAAGCTAAAACACCAGCTTCAGGGAGGCAGCTAGCAGAATGCACCAAGCAGCGTGTGCTCCCAGTTAAAGCCGGGTCACCATGGGAAAACTAAGTGCCTTAGCTACTCCTCAATAGATTGTTTTACGATTAATATCTGCAAAGCTTCCTTTGTAGAATGTTTCTCTGAAAGCAACTGTACTCCAGAAAAAAAGACGTTGTTTTGCTAGTATATCAATTAACTTGATTTTTATTAACAGATAACGGGACATATTTACTTCAGAATTGCTTCCTATATGACATCAATAGAAATGTTACAGACTCCTACCTAATATACTCAGTGTCAAGTAGCATTCTGATTTGTCTGTGGTAAAAGTAACTTTCAGACACTGTGCTTCTTTACTCAGTCATACGATTGCCATACAGAATTGCAGTGCAGCATCCGTACTTTTTGTTTACTAAGAAATTATACATTTCCTATTGGATTATCTGCTCAGAGTAATTGGCTCAGAATGAGACATGAAACTTGCAAACCTTACCTTATTCATACTTTGCATTGTCTACAAGCTGTCCGTCCAACAGACAGAGTAACAAACCACAGCACACAACACAATGGCGTAGATGTGAACATGGCTTTTAACTCTGAATCTAATGGCACTGTCATAACTAAGGGCCCAAAGTCTTAGTGAAGAGCAGGAAACATCTGCCTTCAGTAACCTGTTTATCCAACATGGAATTGATAAATCCCATGCTAGCCTGTGAACTGCTCAGGAGAATCCCAAGTAAGGTTGTAATTTGTGGAAGCATTAAGGGATTACTGTAGTCACAACAATCTAACAACAAGGAGAAGCAGCATCTCTTACCAGACCAGATGACACAGTTAAATAGATTGGATAAGCTTTCAAGCATACAGCTTTATTGTGATATTGTGATACGATATAGCAAAATCCTGCTTTGTTTTATCAGTGATGATGCTGCTTCTAATTCATTCCTTCCGAATAGAAGACAAGTATATTTGTAACAGGTACATACACTTCTTAAATGGGTCTGAAGTTCATTGCAAGCTTTTGCATTTAAAGTTTTGTTAATTTAAGTAAATGTAGCAACCAGATTATCTATTTCTGAACCTTCCTTTAAGTTTGATTTGTTGAGTTTCTAATATTATCCGGCAGTTTTGTAACAATTCTTATTCTTGAGTTATTAATATTTTTATTGGAACTCTGTTGTGTTCATATGTGACATGGAAAGAATGTCACAGTAGGATTTTTCATCCATGAAGGGACACCTGGTCACCAGCATACAAAGCTCTTGATCTGTATTTTTTACTGTTGTAAGGCTGCTTGTTGTAAGTATTACAAAGAGACAGCTGTCAGGCAGTAGGACAACAGAGATCAGTTTATGTCAGTAAGAGCACAATCAGAGGGAAAAGTTACATTCCTACAATTAAAATTTGAATCAGATAGGATGTCTGTGCTTAGTGATGGCATCAAGCAAAGCATGGGAGATTGCTACAGTGTACTGCAAGAAATACTGCATGAAAACAAACAGGCTAAGAGTGACTACAGAATAAACACAAATGTTTTTCAAGAAGTTATGGTATAGACTTCTATAGACAAAAGTGAGAGAAAGGAAATTAAAAGGGTAAGCCAGCTCCACTACTCCCTTTACTAGGCAGGGTAGCATATAGTAAATTATTTGGGCTTTGCGTGCTGAATGTTAGTTTAATGTGCTCTTATGTGCTTTGTTCCTACTGGCTGGTGTGCTCACAGCTCGGCTAGATGAATCTGAGAGGGGCTGATGCCAAGAATCACAATGCAAAAGCAACCTGATCCTGCTCGGCAGAACGACATGAGCTGGGGAAGGGGGAAACGAGTTGGAGGGGAGTACTTGGGGCTGTGAGAAGTCTCAGGGGAGAAGGAAGGGAATTCGGCAGTAACCCATCATGGCTCAGGAAGGGCATGCTGCAGGTCTGCGATTAGCTTGGTTCCAGCAGCCTGGCAGAGCAATTAGTTGGAAATTTGCAGTGGATGGATAAGCCTAGAAGTAGTCCAGTCAGCAAGCAGGAATGAAAGACACAGCCAGCGAGCAGCAGTGCCGCAGATGAAGAACCAGGAGATGTAAAGGAGCCATGTCCGAAGTCTCTGGTTGTCAGGCTAATGAAACTACAGCAATTCACGTGGCCCCAAGCCACCTACTGCTGGGAAACTCACGAAGCTGGTCTTAATGCTGAGCTCTGAGGCACGGCTTCCTTGGCATTTTGGGCCAGAGCAATGATTTGATGGTGCCATTTAGCAGGTAGAAGGTTGTGGAGGCTAGGAAAGACGTGGAATAATGGGAGAATAAGCAATTGATGTAATTCTGCTTCTCTTCATCAGTTTGCATGCATGAGTCCATTCTGGGCTCTCGAGCCACAAGAAGAGGACCAGGAGAGGGCACTGTTAGCAGGGAAACAGGGTCAGGCTGACATGGGTCTGGCCCCTCAGGCCTTGCTCCACCACCCTGTGCAGAGCTGTAACCCTGCCAAGTCTTGCAGGTAAAGCTCCAGAAAAGGACAAAGTGATTTTTAAAAAACAGCAGCATACCAAAGCACCTCAAGGAGATTAACCTCCAGAAGTGAAGGGAGGTTGGTGGGCAAGAGAGAATCCTGCAGGCTGTTGTCTTCGGCCAAGCAGTGCTGCAAAGCCAGTGACTAAGTTTCTTGCTGTGCCATTAATTTATGTGAAAGTATGTGTATTACAAAGATTCCTTATAAAATCAAGAGAAGATCAACAACATAAGCCCACACCAAAGCTGAAATAAGTCAAATGTAATCAAACAACAGTAACAAACTTAACCAGATGGAGAAATTATTTCCAAAAAATAAGTTTTGGGCCATCAAGAGGAGACTGCTCTGTATGCTGAAGGCAAGCAATAATACTTTGTAAATTAGCACAGACAGAAAGTCTATGCAGCTGCCTGGCAGATGTCTGTGATGAAACATTTGAAAAAAGCAGCAACGATAGCCTTGCATTGAGTTTGCTAGTTTCAGAACATTTAAGTTTAATGATAGGATTTCTAGTTAAACAAAGCCATCTTAATTGACTGTGTGGCTGGTTACAGCATTTCTGTATTATCTATGTCATCTCTGTTTACATCATTCCTCTCAGAAACAGCTGTGAGCAGCATACGTCACTCCTCATCCAGACAAGCTTCTTAATGGGGAACATCCAGTTCTCCATGGTATAAATTGATGCACCTAGATGTCTGACAGTCCAAAAATTAGGGAATTTATGTAAAATTATCACTATCATTCTGCTCCTTGTTTTCTAGAATGTTGTGAATGCAAATAGAAACAGTACCATCCTTCCCGTATCATTTTTCCTATGAAAATAAAGGAGTGCCAACGGTGTTTTCATTTGGCAGTTTGAGCTCAGGATACTGTATGTCTCATCTGCTTGCCTCATAGTAATGTCAGAAAAAAAGAGAAGGCCAGATATGTTCGTAAGCCTAGCTGATGACAAGTAAAAGCAGACAACTCAGAAAGAAAAGGACAGAAAGGACTCTAGAAGTGCCTCACAGTATTTACACTTTATCTAGAGATAGAAGAATAAAAAGGACCTTTGGTGTCTCAGAGGAATGTACATTTGCAGATAGCCTGCAATAGATTCAGACACCATTCACCACGGCTGCCTTCTTGGGTTTAGAGCAAGTCATGAATGGAATACGTTGGCACTCAAAGTTAAACTCCATTAGTGAATAGCAATAATAAACGTGAATTTACCTTGCATTTGTATTTCTCTGATCCAAGATATTCCAGAAAGTATTTAAAGATTAATTGACTTTTGGAGGGAAAATAACTTCCTAGTAAAGAAATGCAATGCTGTGGTTTTACTAGGTGAACCACAGAGTTGCTCTGCAGAATCTCAGTGGCCTTTGCTTATCCCATAATGTATACAGGGCAACATTTAGCTAAGAATCTTCTAAATTTCTTGACATGGAAGAAGTTCCCTATGCAAAGCAATAATTTTGCTGATGAAAAAAAAAAAAAAGGCAAATAAAAATAAAGCTGTATCTCACTCATACAGACGAGTTCTGGCTATAGACAGTAAAACTGGATGTAGGTTATGAAGTGCTTGCAGAGCCACACAAAAGGCAAGTTAACTGCCAGACTTCTATAAGGCTGCAATGCTGGGATTTGTAATTATGCTTCCCTTACAATTCAGGTGCTTCTGGATCAGACCTTAGCCAGTCTGAAAAATACATTTAGAACTTAAAATAACAGAAATAAGCAAGAAAAAGAAATTCAACTGATTTAATCTTAGCCTCTGCTTTATCTGAAAATAACTTAAACTATGGTGTATCTCTGGCAAATGGCGAGCAGCTTTTGCGTCTTCCCAGACATACCAGTCTAAATATGTACATGTGAAGTAATGAGAGTCAATTACACACAATCCTTTATTCCTCAACTCTATTAGACTTGTAAAAGGGACAAAGGAATGGGCTAGGAATGTGGAAATCTCAGTCTGCCAATCCTTCCTTTTTTTTTTAAAGTATATTAAATATATACACATTTAGATTAGACCACTAAATATTTCTGCTCTTTCTATAACTTCTGTTTTTCTCTTATCTTTTATCAAATATTAAAAAAAAATCATTTAAGTTTTCAAATTAAGCATTCTTACTTGTCTTTTTAAAGTAATGTACGCATGAAAAATATGTTTCAGATATATCTAAATGCACTCAAATAGATTTCACAACCAATTTTGAGAAAAACACCTTTACAGATTTGTTGAGGGCTACTGAAGTATGTATCTGAAACTTGTACATGTGATTTATCCTGCATTCCTGGACATCTCTAAGCTTTGCTAAGAGCAGAAATGTTATTACTTCATTGGTAGTATATGAGTTTCAAAAGGATATAAATGGAAAGAAGGGATTAAATAATTATCTGTAAGTTATACATTGCTTTGGATAGAGAGGTTTGCCTGCAAACCCTGCACTTGCAGAGAACATCCTCTATCAACAGCGGTCATTTCACTGCTGGAGGAGAATGTTCTATTAATGTAAATTCTAGTGCACGATGCTGAAAATGAATGCTGTTACTCTGTGGCTAAGGAGAATAAAGAATAATGCTTGCCTATATCACAGAGCTACCTGTGAACTGCACATATATGGGATAGGCAGACCCCACAGCTCTTCTCCTGAGCAGCTCACCATTCAGCATCTTACAGGGACTGAAAAGGAGTTAGCTATGTCTCCTGGTTCGGTTGTTAAATATTACCCTATAAGTCATCTTACTCTCGGAAAGCAAGATGATGAGGCACTGCAATCACCTTGCAATGCCACTTCATTCTGCAAATCTACCTTGCCCCTCTGCTCCTTTGCTGGTGAATGAGGCTGCAGTGCTCCACGGGGACTCTGCTCATTTATTCAAGGCAGTGACTGATAACTGTCTCATGACAGGGAAAACTTGACTAATCTGAAGAAAACTCTCTTCTAAGTCATATCTCATGAGTTTTGAAAATGACTCTTCTTAAATGTTAGAAGAAAGGATTGGAAATCCAGTTACAGCTTTGTGAAACACAGAAGACAGGACAAAGCTGCAAGAAGTTAGTGAATTATTAAGTTACACGCATCCGCTTATTTCAGGATCACAGACTGAGCCCTTCTTACTCTTTTCACATTATTTACTTATCTTTAAGAGGAAGTCTAGGTTCTCAGATTTTGTTTATTACAAAGTGATGGAGGATCCTGTTAGCCCTGAAATTTCTGACATATTCCAAGAAAGAAAATTCTGTGGAATATTTTGTTTTCGTACAACCCTGTGAGGCTGACAGACAACACAAAGATCCAGCTGCTCCTGCATGTGGTTCCCTTTACGCATGAGGGACTTCCCCAGAGGCCTCCCCAGCATCCCTCTGCACAACCAGCCACAATCCATAGCCACGTCTCATGCCATGAGATTCTGCAGGAAACCTCCATGAGCACTGTAGCATACAAGCAAGGCACAGAATAACAGAACTTGTTAATAATAAGTATGGAGAGGTGAGCTGCCCTTGAAAAAATGAGGTAACGTCTCAGGCTGGTACACCATCTGCTTATAGAGACTGCTTGAAAAGAGACTACAATAAATTTTAGGCACTCCCCCACCAAACACCTGGCCTCCTCCTGAAAGCAGTGTTTTTCCCTTTGTATCTCTTCCCAAGATAGCACTAATTAGCGTTATTGATTGAGAGTATATGTCTTAATTAAAATTAATACTAGTACTTCAATGCACAAATACAAATGGATGCTGTTATGGCAGAATCTGTGAATGGATAATGTTTGTGACTTCAATCAGTATCTAAGAATTGTGACATCGATCCCAAGATCTCATCCTCACCCAAAACATTAATTTAACAAAAATGCTCTACAATGTAATAATTTTAGAGTGTTCCTGTATCCATTATTTTCCCAGATAAAGTCAGCAAATACATTTTTATATAAAGAAGTATAAATTGTTGCAATTATTACTTTTAATTTCTAACAGAGACCAGAAGTGGGCTGTTTAATTTTAAAATACATTATGCGTTCCCATAAGATTACAAATTAAAAATAAATGACATAAATCAGGTGGGGGAGATAACAAGCTAATGGAAGAGCAGTCCAAGAGGAAAGACAGGGTAAACTCTGAAGTAATGTAGTAATTTAGAATTGCTAAATGCCAAACCGCAAAGTAATGTCTTTACAGAAACTAAATAAGTTGAGTAATTCCTCACAGATGATGCAGAAGTAGGGACACAAAAGGACTGTAAACAAAGAAGTATACAGGATGTATATCAAATAGCAATTTGTAACTTAGAGCTATGTTTACCTCACTTAGAATAGTTTGTGTGACAAAATGTGTTTGATACTTTAGAAATTCAGCAGGCATATATGCAATTTTATACCTGAATTTTAAAGCTACCTGCACGCAGTCTGGTGTCCTGTATGAAAAGCTTAACATTAACTTGGCTGAGAGTGAAATGTGAATTATATACAGTGTCATGACTGGTTAGCTGATGCAGCAGGTTGTGGCTGATACAGGGAAGCCACATCATCACCTTTCTCCTTCTTCTGCTTTGAGCGGCTGAGCAGAAGAGAAACTCCTGACTTCTTAGGAGAGGGTTAGTATGTAGGAATCCTAAGATGGTGTGTGCCTTGACTGGAGCCAGTAGACAGGGAAAAGGGAAAATCTTGCTTCACTACAACGGCTCTTCTATGACAATAAATGTTTTTCCAAAGTACCTCTCAACTTATTGCTGAAGCAGTCACAGGTACAACAAGCTGTTAGTAGTGATGTGGGACAGCATTCCATCACAAGCGCCTTCTGAGAGACTGTCTCATGGAAACAAACTTGCCCAGCTCCTACAGGCTGCTGTTGATGCCCAGGTTGCAATGCAAATGGTGCTGGAAACACCTCTGGGAAGAGGTCAATTGTGCAGAAAAAATGCTGCCTGGGGGTGACAGAAACAACCAGGGTGAAGCCTGGACATGTCAAAGGTGGCTGGAAAGAGCCTCTGATGGCTTGGAGCTAGGGAATAAAACACTGCCTCCTCCTATTCCCCAGGGTAAGGAAATTATTTTTATCAGATAAATCCTTTTCTGCAAAAGGAAGTATTCTTTTAGAATGTACTTCACTGTAGGACCTGTTGAAACTAAAAAATCTCTCCCAGATAGAGAGAGCTGGTTTTGAAGTTATGAGAAACATTTGTGACACTGGTTAAGCTATTAACGGAATGAGCACTGTCGCCTGTTACTAATATCTGGTTGCTCTGTTTCGTTGTCTTTTTACTTTCTCACACTGCTGCCTTCCAGCCACAGCACAGCAAACCACCACCAAAATATATAAATGATGGTTTTCATCAAGTTTCTGCTTCTTCTCCACTCTTTCCTTTTGTAAAGATAAGAAAACAAACAAACAAACAAACAGAAAAACCACCCTGAACTGTAAATAAAAAAGTGGAACATATCATTATGTTCTTAATGTTATTTCCTTTCATAAGGATCAAAATCCCTCACTTCAGGACAACCATCTGAAATGCCAAATGTAGCCGAAGTTCTACAGAGCCCAATATTAACATAATGATATGCTTAGGACAAAGTGAAAGAAAATACTGTATTTAATAGAAATTGCTAGGATATTGCCGTTATTTACAATAAATGAATGGAATTCTTATTTCTCTGTGTCAAGATTTGGAACATCCATCCTTCCTGCTGGTAACTCCAATTTTATAATAAGAAAAATGTTTAAGAGGGCATGAACCGGTTGAAGGAGGACAATTCCAGAAACAGCGCTGGTTGAAATGTTTGGGAGTATTGGGACAGAACTGACTCAAAGGAATATTTTCCACCAAATCAGTAACTTAATCACATGGTTCCAAGCACTGTAGATTCCCCGCTGTCCACAACTCAGTACACCCTGTCTACGTTAGTTTTTGAGATATCGTATATTCATAAAGTATTGCCTTCAGGCCTTCAGAAAAGATGGACCAAGATTTTACTACAGTAACTCAACTTTGCAAAAAGCCTTTGAAAAAATGCCAGCAACAAAGAACTATATAGCATTCTGGCTACATATTCTGATTAAAATCAATTGAAGCCACTAAGGAATACAGCTGAACTCAATGGCAGCATACAGAAACTATTATACATGAGAGGTACCAATTATCAATCAAATTCTTAGAGTCCATGAAATTATTAATCTGGCAACATACTCCCCTGAGAACCACAGCAGATGGTTTTCCAACACTGATTTGTACATGAGTTTCTGTGGGTCACTGTGGATGTGCCAGAAGAATATAAAGTTTATATCTACTTTGTACACTAGCTTTACCAATGAAAAGAAGTCACAAAAAACCAATTTCTATTTGTACCTGAGCCTGTCCAGCACGCATGAAAGACCTGCAGAATACTGAAACACAGTACAACACTTCACCTGTAATAGCTGCTGGAGTGGGAAATCACAGCTCCAAAACCAACAGTATAAAAATAAATTCTCCATTATTTATTAGAAAAAAAGCACTAAGAACAAACCAGCAAAACAAAAACACACACACACACACAAATCCACCCCAAACCACCCCATTGGTGAGAAGTGGATACATTAGCTTCAGTCTTAAATATCATTGGTCTTTAGTTAAATGTATCCTCTCTAACAATGTTAACACTTCTCAACATTCAAGAGGATTAATTTTTTCCCACTGAGGCTTGTGAAGCATTATCTACAAAGGATCATATTAGAAGGGACAGGAGTGAATTTAATGCACTGGATTTGAAGTAATTTACAAAACTCATTAAAATTCCAAAGATGCAAAACGGGCAGTCTGTCACGGGCTTCTGTGAATCTGGAGAACTGACTTCTCCCCCCATGGGAATCCTTTAAACACAAAGGAAATTCTGCAGTCAGAAACAGAAACGCTCTGCAGACATAAATGAAAAATGTGCTTTGTAAATTGAAATATATCATTAGTTTGTATTTTTCAACTGAAGTTTGTTAAATACAATAGAAGTGAGCATGGGAAAGCAGAAGGGACTGCTACATTTTATTTTAGTAAATATTAATTGTGCATGGGAATCACATAAGGAGTAACTGCTTTTACTAAATGCGAGGATAGTAATGCAGAATTAAGACAATAATGAGAGGGGATGGAAAAATGTATTTTTTCATTTTTCTAAGACCACTCAGATAAATTATTTTCTCACCATTTACACTTGAACACTTTCTTCATAAATGTTGCTAGGGGTCTGGTAAAGTTTTATGAAACCAGTACAAAGAATTAGAAAGAACAGATGCTGTTTCAGTAGACCATCTACCCAGAAGGACTTGCAAAAGAAAGCTTTCCCTGTTTTCTTTACCTATGTCTCTTGAATCATAGAATACCTCAAGTTGGAAGGGACCCACAAGATTCACTGACCTAACCTCTAGTAGATCATAGAATCATAGAATCTCCAATGTTAGAAAAGAGAAATAATCTAGAAAAGATCATGTAGACAACCATCCACCTACCACCAATGTTGCCCACTAAACCATGTTCCTTAGTACAGTCTCTGTACGGTTCTTGAACACCTCCAGGGACAGTGACTCACCCACTTTCCTGGGCACCCCATTCTAGCCCCTCATCACTCTTACTTTCCGAAAATAAGTTTTTCCTAATATCCAACCTGATCTTCCCCTGGTAATTTGAGGCCATTCCCTCTTATCCTGTCGCTGTTACCTGGGAGAGGAGACCAACCCAGACCTTGCCACAACCTCCTTTTAGGTTATTGCAAAAAGTGATGAGGTGTCCCTGAGCTTCCCCTTCTCCAGACCGAACAATCTCAGTTCTGTCAGCTGCTCCTCATAAGGCCTGTGCTCCAGACCCATCTCAGCTCCATTGCCCTTCTCTGGATATGCTCCAGGGCCTCAATGTCTTTTTCGTAGTGAGAGGCCACAAACTGAACACAGTACTTGAGATGAGGCCCCACCAGTGCCAAGTACAGAGGGACAATCACCTCCTTGCTCCTGCTGGCTGTGCTATTTCTGATACAAGCTAGGATGTCATTGGCCTCCTTCACCACCTGAGCACACTGCTGATTTGTGTTCATCCAAGCATTGACCAACACCCCCAGGTCTCTTTCCTCTGCACAGTCTTCCAGCCAATCTGCTTGACGACCATAGCATTGCATGGGGTTGTTGCGACTAAAGCGCATGACCCAGCACTTGGTCATGTTCAACTTCATCCCGCTGTGCTCAGTCCAGCCTTCCAGCCTGCCCAGATTCCCCTGTAGGACCTTCCTAGTTGGGCTCATAGATCCTGATTATATTCAAAGATCGCAATGGCTATACCAGACTAACCAATTTCTTTCAGGGAAATTCAAATTTTGCCCACGTACAGCCTTAATTCTTTTTTTTTTTTTTCTTTTTTTTTTTTTCAGAGATGGCTCCCCATCCACACCACAGGATTTGCCAACCGTTGTTTCATCCCACCCTAACAGACAACATGGTTCAAAATGATGGCATGTGTTATACTGAAAAACTTTTAATCCTGGATCAGGGAGTACAGAATTCCAGAGGCAAAAAAATGCTGACTTAGTGCGTAGGGGATAGCAGGCTCTGCAGGAAAAAAGAATGTGCCAAGCCTATGGAGACAAATGTAGATATTGAGCAAGTATACAGCACACGCTGAATCAAGTAAATGAATGAAGATACGTAGAAAGACAGAGACTAGCTGTCTTGTACCATCTAAATCCTGTTACAGGCATATTTATCATTAGAGGTCTGGTCTTTATAAATTGTTAGATATGCTTCTGTTGGCTTCCTGTAATTTAGTTTCTGAGCTGCTGTCTCAAATTTTTGAATCAAAATTGAGCATTGTGAAAGAATACCAGGACTGAAGCATTCGGGTAAGACTCAATATAGTGTTCACTGACCTGCAAAACCCCATTTACTTATATAGGCCTTACCCTAGCTTCTGTACATACTGAGTAGAGTTTGCTGTATACATAGAGTAGTAAACAATTTGGTAAAAGAATTAGCATTATAATCCAAAGGTTCAAAAGAACAAAAGCAGCCGCATATGCCTTATATGAGTTTATCTAATGTATGTGTAATTCAGGAGCAAAAAAAAAATGAAAGGGTTGAAATAGGAAGTAATGAGAAAAAAAAGGCCGTGGGGAGTGATCAATTACAGTATGAAACAAGAGATAAAAACTGCCAGAGAAGGGATTAAGGAAGACAAGACATCACTAGAGTTGGGAGAAAGGAAGATTATTTCTGTAGTTGAATTATAGCTAGATTGACAGTCTCTGTAATGACTTCGTCAGACAAGCCATCATTAAGACCTTTCAGTTCTGTATTCTAAAACACTTGGAAATACATTGTTAGACTTCTGAAACCACTCTGTGTGTGTGTGTGCATGTGCATACATTTGTACATGGATGTATGGCACTTAGTACCAGGGGTCAAATCTCAACTGAGTTATCTGGGCAAGGTGGTCATACAAAAAGCAGAAGAAAGTACTGGCAGAACATACTGCTGCAGATGATAAAGACATTACATACATTTCCATAAAGTGAGTGACTCATAAAAATATGCCAATTAAAATAGAAATGATTTGTGTCATTAGAAAAAGATTTAAGATCCCTATGCCTATGTTAAGTTATAATGAACAGCTAAAATCTGTTAGTAGTCAAAACATGGCAAAAGGGGTATCTTGCAGTTATAATTTCCATGACTGCCTAAGTGCAAGTTCTCAAACACAGATACAAGAGCAAATAAAATTCCACAATAAATATCAAATGCCAATGATTTCAAGAAGTACTGACTTCTTCCACCAGCTGAACTGTGGATCTTTGCTGGCTGTTTTCACCACTTAGGCATGATTTCACATCATTTTGGTGTGGCACATCATTATGGCCTATATAAACATTTCAGGCCATTTCTCAGAGCTTCAGACCACAAACTCACCTGCTCCTGGGTCATCTTCTGCAGCTCTTTCTCCCAAGCTGCCTGGTCATCATCCAAATGGTAGGAAGCAGGTGGGGTGAGTCCACGCAGAATCAAGGGGTCACGGTCATGGCAGAGGGCTGTCAGATGTCCAATGTACAGCTTCAACTTGCTGCGATTCTGATCAAGTTCTAAGAGGGGCTGAATTATCTGAAATAAGAGAACAGAAATAGTGAGGAACAGTCTGAGACGACTGAGACACGAGCAGTGGTGAAGGTGAAGCTTACAGTCTTGTTCAGCTTCAAGAAACACAAACACTCCCTTCCCACAGTATTCCTATCCTATGGCCCTGCAACCATACAGCACAGAGACAGACAGAAATGAAGTACATCAGGTAAAGGGGATGTGGTGATGACAACCACCTTACTGATATCTGAAATAATGGTGATATGGGCTGAAAAATGAAGTGGTATAAATTAAATGGATTAAGTCTATTGATTATCCATGAGGACTTCAGTCATCTATCTCAAATCCTTCCTTTAAAGGTAAATTATTCTTCTGATAGAAAGGTGACTGGCAATAACAACGTAGATTGTAGCTCATTTTACTTACATTTCTTATGTACGTGTGCACGCATTAAACATATTTCAAAGAAAGAAATTTCTAATGATGGAAAGTTGCTTGTTTCTAAGATGAACATCACTCTGCTGTAAAAACCACAGAAAGTATCTTAACCAGAAAGTCTTCTACAGTTTTGAAAAGGCAATCATCTTATGCAAGCCTGATTCTATGCAACACGATAAAAAATAAAATCAAAGAACTCTAATTAATTTAATTTTATTTCATTTTACATTACCTAATCTGAATCTCTGTATTTTTTTTTTTCCCCTCAGTGCAATCCCTGGAACCATCCAGTTCCCACACAAACTATCAGAAGAGTCATTTTTCATTTGTTTTTTCCAAAAAATAGGGCCTGAGTGGATAAACACGTACGTGGAAACCCTCGCTATCTCCCTACCCATATTTCATGGTCTTACGCCCACAAAAATAGATATATATTCTAAAGTGCAGAACACAAAACTTTGTCTTTAAGGTTTGCAACAGAGCAAAGAACCAGGCTTTGGACCTCCACTCCATCAAACAAGGCACTGAAGCTACACGCAGTGATGCTCCCCAGCTCTGAGAGCTCGAGAGCCCGGCCACAGCGCCGGCAGCCTGGCTTTGTGCTCCCAGGCAGGGGCTGCACCTGCTCTCTGCTAGCGGCCGGGGATATCTTTTCAATAGGACACCTCTGACCCCGCTAATGAATAAGGAGTGAGATAATCTCTGAGTCAACAGAAACAGGGTGCGGGCACCACTTTCAACAAAGCCTCTGGCTTCGAGCCCTTTTAATAAGGCTGTCAGGGCTCACTTATTTTGTTTCTAACGCTGTTCTACATGGATTAATTTCTGTAGAGCCAGAGGATCTGAGAGCAGTGGCTAAGCAGCTAACTAATGTCAAACTGCTTGTCCCACAGAGAGCCAGCTGTACTTTGCAGCCTGCGCCAGAGACACCGCTGAGAAGGTGCTGGGGCAGAGGGGATGGACAAGAGACCTGCAGAGAGAGTAAGCTCACTCGCTTATTATAAAACCTAGTGCTATGTGTGGCCTCAGGGCAAGCTCTGTTTGCAGTTATGTGCATGTGTTAAAATACAATTTGATGCAGCAAGTCTGCAGATTGCAGCAGGGCAGAATGCTGCTCTCTCGTAGAGGACAATGGGAAGGGATATTTCAGCACAGTCATGTTTCACTTCCATTACCTAGTACACCGGTCTTTAACCAATTACACCTATCAACTTTGGTTGTTTGGTGAATTTGCACTACCTATCCCAATTTCTTGTAATTAAGATCACTGAGATTACGATCTCAAACTGCACTGGCTGTACATGTTTAAAAATACATGACATTTCTAATTTACCTGGTGTTTCCTATCCTACTAATTGGTTTGGCCACAAAGGGGAGAATGACAGAATGTCCTGAGAAATGTCTGTTTTTATTAAAATGTGAAAATGAAGGAGTCAACGCCTGATAACTAGCTGTCCAACCAACACAGCAGCTGCCTTGTATTCTCTTTCAGGTACCACAGTCTATTCAACATCCATCAGATCTGCAGATCCATCAGATCTGCAAAGAGCAAGACTTGCCAACTTTCCCAGCTGTGACAAAGAGAAAGCACAGCTCTCCAGCAAGTAGTGATGGAAAACTTTAATAGAAGAGCTGAATCTAACTGCTCAATGTTCTCTCTGCCCCCTTACCTTGAGCAGCATGTTCCTCCCTCTCTGGAAATAGGCCAAATGAGGCGTGTGAAAGTTCTTAACTAGCAGCACTCCCAAAGCTGTTCACAGAGCAATGATTTCTCTCACTTGGGATCCATTAAAGCCTGCCAGTCAAGAAGGAAATGCCCTTCTATCTGCGTTCCTGCCATATCTAATTTGAACGACACAATTAGCAAAAGGCATTCTGCTTCCCACACAGCTGAGCTGCCACTGCCTTATCTCAAGAGGGTGTAAGAGCATTTGCTAAGTGGGAAGGCAGGGCAGTACTGGATGCATAAACCACAGCATGTTCTCATGATCAGCTCAGTGCCGTAGAGCCTTCTAGGAAAACAATGGATAAATAGACCAAACCCAGGAATATCTTCTAAAGCAGCCAATCTTCATTAAGCACACTGATATGTTTGGGCCATCCTCACCAGAGCATGGAATGAAGCCTGCTTAATGTACCCTCTAGTTCAGAATACTGCTAATGGGCAGCTATGTTTGAAGGAAAAAAAAAAGGCAATTGTGCTACATTGCTGAAGTTGGGACATGAAATGTCTGACAAACCACTGATACAAAACCAAAGCATCTCTACCAACCGATAAAGGCACTTGGGAAGGTATTTCAAAACAAATTCAACTTGGAAACAACGTGCTCCGAAAAAAAAAATAAAATTAACTTCAAGCATGACAAATGTGAATCTAATTGTAGGTTTGCAAGCCCATCAGGACTAAGATACGCTTCAGAAGGAAATTAATCCTGCTTTTTCAACTGTAGTCTTGTTGGTGCTGTACAACGGTCAGCTTACATATGAGTAACTGTATTTGAAAGTTTTTTATGACAGAAGTCTGCATTTAAATGCGCTGCACAGATAAGGTAGTTGTAACTGGATCTGGCCGGATAGAGCTATCTAACTGTTTGGTGTCTTTTAATGTGAAAGATGAATACAATGAATACACCTCAGATACAGAGCCTACAGTGTCTAAAAGTTTGTCTGAACAGTGTGTAACGTAAATACGCAAAAACAGCCAACCATGTGGTGATATGGAGAAAAAAGGCAATGAATGGGTGGTGTAAGTGCAGCAGTGTTGAACTGAGACAAATGCAACACTGACTATCCATAAACGTCTGCAGAGTAAAGTATGGTTTTAATCAACGTGTAATAGAACTCAGTTACCACAACCACTAGCTTTAAATTATTAGTTCTCCAGGCAAAAGGACAAATGACCCAGGCACCTTTCTCCCTGCTAACATTCTCTTCTTCTCCAAAGGAAGCAACCGCTTTTCCAGAACTAAGTAATTAACTTCATTTAATTAATTTCAGAGAATATGTTCTACATTTCTACACACTGATAAATCTGCAACTCCCACTTCAGAGCCAAATAAAGTTTTATAGGCACTCGTAAGAGTTTGCCTGTTTTTCCATTTACATCAATTGATCTAGAAAGAGTTACCTGCTTCCAAAACTTCCTTACTCAGGATCATGCATGTGGATCAACAACAGTCATCTTTTTCTCACAGAAATATATATATGAATTCTCTGGGCAAATAAAAAGGAGAAAATAACTTCATATTGGCACTGCAGCACCAACACGGTTGGCACTGGCACGACTGCTGTCATTAGCTTACACATGTGTTACGTATATTTTATTCACTACAGAACATAATCAGGCAGAGTAATGCAGATAAGTGGTCTTCATTCTGCAATCAAGTAATTCAGCAAACTATTTGCCACTTACTCCTAAATCACAGAAATCTTTTCCAACCTTAATTATTCTATTTTTCTAAGAAAATAAAAAGGAACTGATGGGTTACCTCACAGTCAAAGTAATTAAAGTGAGGTCAAAATACAACTGGGTTTGCAAGAAGTTTGGAAGAAGGTTATGGACGAGGGATCAGAAAGTTTCCAAGGAATTCCCCAGTTTGAGAAACACTCTAGCTTGCTAGACACTTCTATGGACCTTGGCTGTTCTTTGTAGAAGCTGCAAAGGCACAAAAACAACAGCAGCAACAAGGACGCCTTCAAAACCTTAAGCTGGATGTGGCAAATAGGCTTTGAAAACAATCAAGCCAAATCAGATAGCACTTTATCTCCTATCAAGCACATTTCAAGCAAACAAGGCAAATTATTTTCAGCTCCAGTTTTCAAACTCCATTGCCTCCAGATACTGCCCAACAAAACGTACTCCCCAAACTACAGTTACACAGCAGAAGATGGACCTGAAGTCTGGGTACATGGAGACATTTATTAAAAAGAAATTATTCCAAGGAGGACTTGAAAAATCTAACAAAAGATGGAATGGATCACAGTGGGTCCTCAGATGCCAAAAGGAAAACAACTCTCCTGTATCTGGGTTTTGTTATAGATATCATCAGAAAAGAAAATTTTGCCTACATAGCAAGATTTCTTGTATTGTGAGATACGGAAATAAACTAAGAAACAGAACGATACAGTCTGGAAATATTTGCATGGTAAATTGAATTACGCCTTTTCCCTGCTCAAACCATTTGTGTTTGTTTGGCAACAAATGTAAGGGTTCAACTACGATCATCGTGCAACCATTGAATGCAGTGGAGTTTTATGAGGCATGAATTTGGCTCAGAAAGTGCAAAGCTTTCCCAAATTCAGAACAATTTATCACTGATGTCTTCCCTTCATTATTTTAAATGGAAACAGAAGAAAGTTCTCAAAAAGACACTGCCTGACCTCAGTTCAGTTCAGCTCAGTTCACTGCTGCACAGATACTTGGTTTCTTCAGGAGACCACAACACGAAAGCCCAAGGACAGGCTCAGTTTTCTTCAGATTTGTTTTAAAGACAAAAATGGATTTAAATCTAACCTTCACCATTTTCTCCTCATAAAACAAAACAAAACAACATGCGTGAGGAGCCGAAGGAGATTCTGGCTGTTTTGACAGAGCTGTCTTACTCAGTTCATTTCTGACACAATCAATTAGGAAATCATTTTTATAAAGCAAATTATTTTTGAAATTTTTATACACCATGAACAAATCCCATGGATTAATGATTTCCAGAGTTCAGTCCCTTCATCTTGGGAAAAATCCAGACCAGAAGACTAGAAAAAGTACAAAAAGGGGAGAATTGCTTTTTTATTAAGTTCCTTCATTTAAGTAAAATCTTTTCCCCGTTATGAAGGTGAATCAAATAATTGCAGTGGGTTGGTTGAATTCCTAAAGCACCTAAAATGAGAGAACAGTTCAAAAATATTTTTCTACATAACAAATCCAGAAGTGCTTTTTCATGACACTGGCAACTTTTGCTTACATGGGCTGCAGAGTAAAATTTTGTGGGGAACCATGTGTGGAATAGCACGGACTACTGCAGATCAGAATTGAAACACACTGGCAGGACTGTGTGAAGCTTATAATTGGCACACTGGGGAATACTAAAGTCCAGCAGTGGGGAGAGCTGAAGGGGCTCTCTACATACAGCAAACCCAGCTTGAATTTTGCATGTTTCATCAGTCCTCTGCTTTCAAAAGCAAGAGCATTTGCCCAAATCCTCACCTCCTAAATATAACTAATTGCACAATGCATCTCATTCTTCTGTAACAGTCCATATGGCTCTTTTCTAGCTGAGGCAAAGGAATGAGATTTGTGACTTAACTGCAAGATGATCAGAAAATACCTGTTCAAATGCTGTTCTATTTGTCTAAGTTTTCTTTTGTTTTCAAAAATTTATTGGGAATCTAGCAACTTAATCCTCCAAAAAGCAGGTGGGGTAAAGTAAAGCAAGCTCCACTAAGGATCTAACACCTTCCACTGCTCTTTAATATGTTAACATACCCATCATTTGAGAATCTTCCTGATAAGTTGTGTCAGTTTCCAGATTCAATACTAAATTCAACTACAGAAAGCTGTGAAACTGGTAATTAGACTTGTGATACTGAAAATTACAATACCATCAAGGAAAAAAAAAAAAAAGTATTCCTGTAGCAAATGAAAATGATTCAGTGAATAAAGTGCAAAGTGCTTGCAGCTGGCACGACACTGAAGATTTACATAGCATCCACCTGATCAAGCTTCTGTGGATGTAATTAAGCCAGTGAAAGTTTTGATTTTACAGAATCAATTTCATGCTGATTCCTTTTTTTACGAGAATACAGCAGCTTAAGAATAAGAAACAATAATTTGCTTCTATTTTTGAGCCAGTCGAGCTTTCTAGCACTCATTCTCTAAATAAAAGCGAACAGGAAAGCACAAGTACTCCTTGCTGTACTGTAGTTTGTCTATTGCTTCTTCCTATTACAACAGATAAAAGGAAACAGCAGCTAATATACTTTTGTATGAAACCAGAAAATTGTATTACATATACTGGGAGAATCTGTCCATGTGAATGCTTATGTACCAAGGACTGCATTCTTTCGTCTCCCTACTGTCTGATACATTGCTAATGGAAAACAGAAGGTATTTCTTAAGTAGTCTACCAGAGAACACAATCAGTGCTCTTCCTGTTCAGATGAACTATAACCTCCCTGTCCACGATGCGAAGCTTTGCCTCATCCCTCTCTAACACGGAGCCTTCCTTCCGTTGTTCTAGCTCCCTACTTACTACAAGACACTTTCAAAGCAAAGCCACATGGAGCCACAGTGTGTCTGGTTTAGTGGTTCATCCGTTGTCACGAATTCTTTTGGCAGTTCTTCGCTCCAATTCAAATGCAAAATCCAATTAACAAATACGTTTATATACATACATATATACACAATTCTTATCTATAAGCTGCATTAAACAGATGTAGTTGGATTGCCTGTGGTGAGAATACTATGAGTTGGAACCTGGCATCTCTGTCAGTAATTACAAACTTCATCAGCCAGGAAAATATAGCGTCTAGATTGGCTACGTGCCTTCATCAGCTTTTATTTCAGTCATATTTCTCTCAAGCTTGTTTTCATAGTTAATATATTGGAAAGCAGGTTTGGGCTTGATTCTTTCTCTACTCTAACATCATTCATCCTTCCCAGTTCCTTTCCCCCTAACTTACAATTAAAAGGCACTGGCAATGACAGCCCCAGCCTGGCTGCAGCATCCCCACTCCAGAGCTCAGCTTCACTCTCCCTTACACTACCAATGGTGTATTCACAATCAGTATGCAGAAGCTTCTTCTGTGGTTGCATCCTGGCATGCGGATGAAGGCCATTAGAGACCTAAACGACTGAGTAATTGGGAGGCAGTACAGACTATTGCACAGTCTCTAAGTGACAACTTACAGAAAAAAAAAAAAAAAAAAAGAGTACAGAATTCTTGCTTACTACAAAGAACTAGCTGAGAGAAGAAGAACATATTGAGCTGTAAATCATCAAAGAAAATAAGATACAGACCTGGAATAATCTCACTTGGTAGAAATGAATGATAGCCTCTTTGCGATTGTTTTGCTGAAAAGCTCAAATCTCTACAAAAAGAAACCAGCCATCTGTTTTGAATGTTTTAGAATATAAGTATCTATTTGTGTTCTTCTTTGATCTCTAAGAATAATAGGAAGACAGTGATACAATCCAGTTACACCTCTGTTGTGAGTGCTTAATTCATCCCAGAACTGCAGATTACAAAATTCCATCTGGAAATCTTGGTCTTATCTTTCTGGGATCAGAAAGAATACTAACAGTGTATCAAGATCAGTTCTTTTGTGCTGGTAGATAAAACACTCTTGGACAGAGAGTATATTCTTCCAACATAAAATAGTTATTAAGATAGCAAAGAACTATAGTTAAAGAAACAAGCAGGCAAAAGAATTGTTCCCAGAAACAGGAAAAGGACAGAAGTTAACGTCATTGTAAGGATAGCATTCTTCTCCAAACCGGTCCATTCTAGTTTAACAATGCTTTTCACTTATTGGCTAAAAGATTACAGTAAGGAACAGAATAAGAGTGGAAAGGAGTGGTTTCCAAACGGAATGATAGAACATTAATCATTAAGCAAGTTATTAAGCTTGAGATCAGTATCACTTAAATTGGTCACTCCACCATAATGAGACTGTGGCTTAGACTAAAGTAAGAAAGCCACTACAAAAGGCTTTCCATTACTCAGAGTCAAAGGAGAAAAGGTTATTTTCTGAAGAAAGGAAACACTTGGAAAGGCTTGAAAAGAATAGATACTCATTTGATAGCTAAATCATGATTTTGAACCGTGCTTCCTGACTGTCAGTCCACACACTCTTCTTGTGCCTTCTTGCCTGAGCTCCAGTCTTTCAGGCTCATCATTAAGGATGACACCCATACAAGCATGACTCCGGAAAAGCAGGGACGGAACACAGATCCTGTGATTAAGCAGGTATTAAAAGTACCAATTAATTAGTTACATTATCTTATTTGTGTGTATCCCACCTCGGTTCTTAGTTCTTACTACTGTAAGTTTTGCCCATCTGGAAAGTGGGAGTGAGGAGTCCTGACTGCCATAGTACAACAGAACAAATCTGGCAGCTTATCTCTCAGTCAGGCCAAGTGATAATGTTTAAATAAAGTAAGGCCATTTCATGTAGTTGCCTTCACATTTTGCACAGGATATGTCTTTAAGGCAAGGACAAGGCGCACGCTTTCACAATGATTTTACATGTATGAAAGATGAACTGTTACAAACACACAACTCATCTGTAGATTTTACAGAAGAAGGAATGGCTGTTTGGATGACAACAGAAGGCAATAAAGAAGAGACAGCAGTCCAAGAGCTTTGTTCAGTAGACTAGAATGGCAGCTCCTTGAAATATTGATTTTCCCTTTTTGGGGAAGGAATAGGATCTTGGAAAGAAAAATAAGAAATATTAATAAATCAAGCTGAACACAAATCCAACACAATTTTGGGAACAATTTCAAAATGAGGTATTATAATCACCATTATATCACTGTAACAGCACGGTTTTAGGATATTGTGTAATAATATTACCTAGCACTTATGTAGCACTTTTCCCAAGCAGAACTTACACTTCACAAAAACTTGAGCTCATTTTACGATTAGAGAATTTGAGACAGAGAGAAAGAGAACAAGCAAGTGGTGGGAGACAATGCCAGGAAAGAATTTATCTTCTGAATCGTGGTCTAGTACTGCATCCAGTAAAGTATACTGTAATATGAGTCAGGCATGAAAGCTTGGAGTTTTTGACCATTCTGCATGATCTAGCAGTTAAAAAGACCATACTGAAAATGAATCTATTTGAAAAGCATCCACAGAGAAGCTTATCAGGTCACAGTGTAAAGTGACAAGACTGAGAACCTAAAAGAAGTGTGACAGTAAGACAAGCAGCTCTCTACATGCTGCAAGCATAAAATGTGCTTGATGTTGAGAAAAAGATCACATTTATGCACTTAATGAATGCCTGTGTAATCATTTGAAAACGAATCTAATAACGAATAAGATATCTACTCTGCTGAAAGAAATCAGTATATTTATCCAAGCATTGAACAGATTTTAAAAAAAGAATGTTTTTCTCAAACTTTCCAAAGCACAGATGCTGTTATTTCTGTAATGATCTTAATGAAAAGTTCATGGTGATTGGCAGCTGTGGCAAAGGTTGCATTACGTCCTGAGACATCTTCCCTCAACGTCACTGCTTCTATCCCTCTTACTCTACCATGACAGGAGCCACAGTTCTTCAGGCCATATCATCTGTCACCTACTTCTGCTACTCTTCTCTTTGAATAACTAGGTGTGCTGACTGATGAGGTATCCATTTGCTGGGCATTTCTTTTCAGCTGTAAAATGGAAATAAAGAAATACCCCCTCAAAAACAAACGAAAATTGTGAATGTTCATCCTCAGCATTCCTACGGGTGAAACAAAATTGCTCTGAACACTAGAAACACATGACTTACAAACTGATCGTTCAGTTGCCTTTTGCCTCTGTTTGATAGCATCAACTTCTCTGTGAGCTTAACCATTTCCATTCTTACTTCAATCCTTTTTAACAACTTTGTCATAATAGAAGGAATATAGAAATGTCATTCAAACTACATTGCCCATGAATAGCATAAGTGTAATCTGATGAACCCCAAATTATAATTTACACTTTTTGACATGAAGTCTATGGAATTTACTTGAGTTGACTGTCAGATAATGGAAATGATTCAAATATTTTCTGGTTATGACTTAAGTCCTCTTACCATCACAAACATCACCCCTGAAATCTTAAGAGGTGTCTGAAATTATGCTAATGCCTTCAACCAACTCACAGTGCTTACAGTTTATACTTGAATTTGACAGAATTTAAGGAAAAATGTCACAGAAAGAGACCTTTTGTCTGGCAA
The DNA here is from genome assembly GCF_026119805.1 of Tympanuchus pallidicinctus. Lineage (NCBI taxonomy): Eukaryota > Metazoa > Chordata > Aves > Galliformes > Phasianidae > Tympanuchus > Tympanuchus pallidicinctus. The sequence continues at coordinate 3,811,518 of NW_026294802.1, forward strand.
AGATTTTACAGTAATAGGAATGTACTGATATTTTCATCATCTTTAACTTTTTTTTACTTCTAATATGCTCCAGCTCAATGGTAGCTCTTAGGCTATTCTGCTGTTACTCTAATAAGTGTAAAATTCATTTTCAGATTTTGTTCCTGGAATTCAAACACAGCAAAGCCAAATACTTTGCTCCTTAGCAGGCATATCCATGACTTCAGATTTTTTTGGCAATCATTAATAGAAAATAATTCCGCAGAATGAGTTCAAAAATCATATGGTGATGGCATCTCCTAGGTTCCAATTCCTACTTGAAGCCAGAGCAATGGAATATGGGAAGAGGAATGCTATACGACGGCATGCATGCTTAAAAACACACACAAAGTACATATAAATTATATGCTGGGATATAAGTCTCAATTGTCACAGTTTCTGTTTGCTCTATCCTCTATTTTTGCCCTTCACACTTTACCATTGCTTTTCCATATGTCCATATGTCCTTCAATTTGATCGCCTTTCACTCTTCTGAGTTTTTTTGTCATCCTATGCACACTATATCCATTCAACAAAATTAGTTCTTCTCATATTTGATTGGCAGAGGTAACTCAAGCAGATTTCAGAACCACGCTCACACTTTCTTACACTGTGGATAGTATTGCTGTACTTAATGAGAAAACTACACAAATTGAGCAACCTGAGAATTTTAAGAATGGCAGCTTTCTTCTTTTCCACATATAACATACAGCATGCATTTCCAATAATAGACGCATGTACACACAACATGTAATACATATTAGATATCACAAAGTGTAAATCCCTATTATTTTTGGATAAAAGTGAATAACTAATAAAGTCACTGGCCATCCATACTAGTATCTGAGAAAGACAAAAGGGCATCCGCATTAGAAAGGACATTAGAATCAGATATTGAGAAGACAGAGCTCCATCTGGGAAATAAAAAGAGTCATGAGAAATTCAGACAACAAGGAACTGAGAGAATCACTCCTAGAGAAAAAGGTTGGTATTTAGATGGAACTGCAAATTACCATTCTCTGAAACTATAGGAAGGGTGCATGCTCTGTTTCAGGGGAATTATATCTGACAGTGCTGTCATGTACAGAATTGACATAATATTAACATTTTCCATCAATTCCACAATTCTGCAGGGGAAACATAAAATAATGTAGTTTGTTACTGTCTGTATTTCTATGGTCTCTACTGTACCTTCAGTACTGGCCAGAGAAAATCACATCCTCAAGGACCTAAAGTAACTTTGAAAAATTATCTTCAAGTCCTATACTACCGGGTACTTTCTAAAAATCATTTTAACACATGCACTTTATTTAACACATGCAGGTTAAGCACTCAATGGTTTTAAATTTTTAATTCATTTCTTTTACAAAAAAGATCAAGAATTTTTTTTTTTTTTTTGGAATGTACATGGAATGCCATGGTGAAAATGGACTTTGTTAGGAATAAATGGCTCGGGAAGCATCAATCACTTCTGTGTTTTCCCTTGTTGATGTATGCAAGACAGACTAGAGACTGACATGTTTCTCAGATGGGATGTCTGTTAGGTGATGATGCTGGCTGCCTCATTATTTCAACTAGGATATTCTGTAACATGTTTTCCTTGTTCTGCAGCCATAGCGAGGAAGCAGAGAAAAATGCCTCAAGTACCAAGTAGAGGCATATAATGTATTTAATTGGTATGTGGAGTACCTATCAATTCACTAAAATAATAAACCATACTCCTGACAGAGTTTCATTCATAGATCAGCAAATGGGAGATTTTTCTATCAATATTCACTACATAACCTTCATTTTCGCACTGAAAATGAGAAAGTGCAATGAAAATGAGAACTATTCCTACCTTTATAGTGAGTGTTGTCTTCCTTTTCATTGTTTACTTACCTGATGATTCCTGTTTAATTACCATGCTTCCGCAAAACTTAACAAGCATTCTCTCCAAAACCTTTAACATCACATACCAACATACAGCCATTGCAAGAACAGTGATTTGAGAAGAATGCGAAATCAACAATGAGTGCAAATTAATGAAGCACTTTATCACTTTTCCCACTGAAGAGATTTTCCCAGTTCAAACCCCAAGGCATGAAATTCAAGTTTGACACTGTCACAGTTGGATTAAATTTTTTAGATGGTTGACTGGAAAAGAGGGATCTGATCAATAGTCAGACAGAAATGTAACCTCGCAGTTAATTGAGCAAGGGTGAAGAGATGGGAGTAATTTGTTCTTTTTCACAAATGAAGCAATAATTTTCACAAATGTGAAATTCCAAGATTTACACACTTTTTCAGAAGGGCTTCCTTTCAAATAATTGATATAGAAAAATCAAGTTCTGGGAAAAGCTGCAAAGATATGCATGTGAAATATTTTTAATGAAGAGTACGTGAAAAAGCTTCATATACATTTTAAAACTATTATCATCACAGCTCAATCCTTCACAATATTTGTAGTGTTTAAATAAATTTATTCTACTTCAAAACTTTAAAAATGAATTCTATGCACTGTAGCCTTCTAATCCATATTTGATCCGTGTGGCTCCATATCAAGGCTCCTGGTCAGTAAAGGATATTTTCTTCTTTCTGCTAGAGAATGACTCTGCCCTGTGCACTGCCCTCTGTTGTGGAAATGGGAGTTGTTGCAGAGATAGCAGAAAAGATAAAATTACTGGGGCAGATACAGAGAAACAAAATGTTGTTTAAATGACAAAAAGCTACCAATTTCTTCCCTCTCCTCCATCTCCCCCCTTTTTTTTTGAGAGAGACAGAGAGATAAGATGGATGGAAGGCAGAAGGTAAGCTTAAGGGGATTTTATTCTCTGCCTTCAAATTTACAGAAAATTTATTATATATTATTCTTTGAGTCAGGATCAAGAATCATCTGCTCTGAGCTGATAAATATTGGTGAGCAGGTCAGCCTGCATGGCAGCCATCTCACAGATCTCAACATGCTCAAAACCTTTAGCAGAAACATTATCTGCAGGAGGAACACCATCTCCGAGCAAGTTTTTCACTAACCAGAATCGCAAAAGCATACGTAGATTTGGCTACAGTGCAAACTACTTGGAAAAAGAATCTTACTGAAAATGTTTCCTTCATGAAGTTAATGATAAATTGTGAAAGACATTTCCTGTTCTCTTGTACGCTCTAAGACTTTGCTTTGCATATAAACTCAATTACATGCCCTGGAAAGTTCTCCCCACAACATCATGAAACAATGACATGATTATTATTAGAAGAAAGTCACCAACGACAAACAGGCACACAAGAAACACCCACATGCAGAGACTATGCAAGCAAGAGAGAAGGGGTGTGCCCCAGTTTCATGATGCACGCAGCAGTGAGAGGGAAGAGTGACTGTTGGAAACTTTTCTAATGGCAAGTGAAGTTGATTCTCACCGTTCTGAACAAAATGGCTGAGCTAAGAGCATCTGACTGGTTATGCCCAAATACCCTCCTCCTCATCCTAGCGGTGCACAGGTGGCAATGGGAGAAAAGACCCAGAGCAGCATGGGAATGAAATAAAGAGTTGGTTAGTATTTAAAGCACATACGTAAGTACAAATAGTAGCAAAAAGTGTGGTTTTAATCCCTTATGGAATACTCAGGGTTACCTTGAGGTACAGCTTCCTTTGCTCTCTTGTAGGCTTTGCTAGCTTCTAAAATGCCCCTCCACAAAGGGAAGGTGCAGTTGGACTCTTCTCCTGCCTTCTCCCTGCCGCCCTCCCCTTGAAGTCTTTGCAAGAAAATCCTTAAATATTTAAATTTTATCTTTTTGTTTCATCTGTGAATACTATCCTGCATTCAGTCACAAACATGTACTACAATTACACTGTAGAAATGGTTTCATTTCACTACATACTTGCAATGCAGATATGACAGATATCATAGAGTTTCCTCCAAAATAAATTTGGAAAAGCAATTTAATACGCAGCCTTGACAATTGTGCTCTCCTGAAGAAGCTAAAACCAACATTTTCCAAAAGCACACCAGGAAATTAAAGACATTCAATTTACAGTTCTTTCCATACTATCTGGAGAGTGGTATTAAAACAAGATGCAGAAGGAAGCTGCTTTGAGAAGGAGAATTTTTCTGATCATTTCTTTGCTTATATCCCTTGTTATTTTCTAATAGAGACAATGAAAAAAATAACTATTTATTTTTGCAAAGTGAACATTGTGTTTTGTGTTTGCTTTCCCACTTTCCTCTTGTACATTACTCAATTTCGGCATTTCACAAGGCTGGTGTTTAAAGGTCTAGAGTGAGACGCCTTCCCTCAGATCTCAATAATTTCTAGATCAGCCAGAGGGTGAAGAGGAGTGCCAAACATTCTTTCACTTTGTCAAGGCAGTGATTAATGATCACTAATATTTTAATTAAATTGGAATGGATGAGATTACAACAAGGGATATGCAATTACGTTGGCATTTTCTGTGTTACCCGAGGGACAGGTAATCTTTCTGATAGTTATCAAATACACAGCTGTGCTTTGTAAGTGACACAAGAGGCTCCTCGCTGCCTTGGAGATGGTAAATTGATTTTCCTCCAGTTCATGGCCCATTGAGTCTGTGAGGGAGCAGCCTCTGCTCATTTGGCACACAGGCCAGGATTTCCTCATGGGAAGTGAAGGGAACTGCTCATATGCAATGCATAGATCAGAAAACTGATCCTGGAGCATGATTTCCTGCTACTGAAGACAAGGAACAGTTCTTGGCACTCCACACATTCAAGCAGCAAACCACGAGTTACTAAAATGTGAACATGCTACACAGGACTCTCGTCTTGTATTTTAAGGCAAGCAACATCTCTTGCTGTCTCCTCCTCACCCACTTAATAATAGCTTGGTACCAGGAACTTTTTTTCACACTTAGGGAGTTTTCAAGGAAGGTGACACAACAGCAACATCAATTTCTGTTTCATAACTGCATTGTGGAATGCTATTTTTGTTCCAAGGTACTGTAAGCATGTCAGGGAAAATAACATACAACTCAAAATAATCAGCCTCCATTGTCAAATTACTTTACAAGAGAAAAAGAGAGAGACTGTACCTGGTCTGGGGAGGGCTTGTGGTTGGTTTGGTTGGAATGGGATGAGGATTTGAGGTGATCATCCTCATAGTTGTCAGCCATCAGCTTCATACGGTTCTGTGTCTATTCAAGAAAAGAAGAATTTCAGACTAACTTTAAAGGGGTCAGAGGGACTAAAGAGAATAGGCTATTTATCCTGCTCACTATATCCAAAATCCATACTCGGAAAAAAACAGAAGATATGCCCATAAAACATACACAGGTATTAATACAGAAAAATGAAGACACATTAAAATCACTACGCTGTGAAGCTAGGTTAATTTTGCAGTTAACTGGCTCATCTGGCCTGTACCTACTAAAACAGGTGCTGTATACACGTGTAGGAAGAAACTAATTTCTTGTTAAAGAACCTTGAGATGAAGATTCAGATATAGCAATTTGGAGAACGATTCAATGGAAACATCAGTTAGATGAGATTAAGTAATTTTAAAGAGAGAAATCTGTTTTTAAAAGAAGAGCAAATGATAATAGTAGGAATGCTGAATATTGATTATTAAAAACAACAGTAAAAACACATTCAGTCTAAAAATCAGTTCTCCATTGATATATCAAAGATACAAAAATCCTCAGACTGGTCAGAAAAATCTGAATAACAGAAAAGCTTTCCTGTGAGGAAATTACAAAGTCAATAAATTTGTCTTTGGGAAGAAGAGGTGACACAATAGAGATACGTAAAATTACAAACTTTATACAGTCAAGCAAAGGACAAAATATGAAACAAGTTTCTTTGCTTTTCTTAGATTTTCTTCAACTTCTCAGGAAATGTCAAGTTTCAAGGGTTTAAGCAGAAAATATAAAATACATGTGGAATTTTAGACTACCAGATATATTGAAGGTCATTTTTCAACTACGTTTAAACACAAATGAAACTCCGAGGGGCACTCTGAGCTTTTACAAGGACAACTAACTAAGCAAAAGGTTCGCCTGTTCCTCCTTACTTCCAGGCAATAAATTGTTTCAAAAGACAGATAAAAATAAATTGAATATTGCCTTAACATTACCATTCTAGGTCAGCAATTGCAAGGAAGTTTAAAATAGACTATATGGTTGTGTCTGCAAAGGAAAATGTAAGTGACATGGAGCCCTGTTAGCAAACAACTATCCTGAAAGGAGGTTCCTAAATGCCTACAAAAACAAACACACAGAGGAAATAATCCACACAGGCAGAATGTCTCACTTTCCCAGTAGAGCTACAATAGCAATGTAGATAGCAATGACACTCAGTGTGCACCATAAAGGAGACCACGCAGGAGAGCTGGATCTTGGATCTTGCAATGTGAGCCATGTCAGCTGCGTCAATGGAGGGCATCTGGGTGCCACTGTCACTAGGCACGTATTTTGGGAGCAGAACCGAAATAGAACAATGGCTTTTTCCAGTTTATAAGGTAGGCAAAGCCTCATTTTAAGCTTTGTGAAATTCTTGTACTACAAAACAAATAAACAAGCAAACAAACAAAGAAACAAAACTGCAAAAAAACAAAAAAAATGGCTAGCCAGACTTGTAGTAGATATGATACACTGTGAATTATGTGCTAGACATATTAAAATCATCAAAGATTTACTAAAATTAAATGTCTTCAACGAAAACTCGAAACTCACTGTAAAAATGCCAGTTGTTGATTCAATCCCTACATAACTGAATGATTTCTCACTGAAAACTATTATTTTAATGAGATTCTCAATGCTAGAGAATGTAGATTTGAACCGCCTGTATTCAGATCATTATAGAGACGGTCCAGGGCTTGAATCTGGATTTGATTTTAGTTTGGATTAATTTAACAAAAGCTAATTGTAAATTGAGCTTAAGCAATAAGCAATTTAATCTTCATATTGTTCTGTTCTGTCAAACAAGGTTTGAATTCCAAGTCTGACTCATCATTCATAAATCACTACTTGAAATGTGCTACATTAATACTCAAACAACCACTTCATTGTAAAGATGCTTTCTCCATATTTATTATTTTATTAAATGTAAGACTGGATCTTCAATCACTTCTTCTTTGCAGGAAGACCTACTGATTTCTTGTAAAATGTTGGCTTTTAAAATAATCTTTCACGTGAATTTCAATTTGTATGTGAACGGATTTATAAAAAAAGCAGAGTTCTAGCAGAATATTAGTAGAAACCACTAACTTTTCTGAGAAAAGAAAGTAGCTATTCTGCATGCTTTATCCTACTGCACGTAAAAACCTCTGTATTAGTTCCAACATAGAAAGAGAATGATATAAAGATCTAATCACTTGAAGTACAGCATCTCTTGTGGAAAATTATGAAGTGGCATGGAAGAGGATGTGTGCATCTGTCCCTTGACTTCAAGTAGCATATCCTACTACTAATAGTCAGCAGGAGGCAATGGGAAGAGGCTAAGAGAATTGGGCCGATTTAACCTGAAAAAGAGGAGGCTTTAATAATTTTGATAGGAGGAAATAGAGAAGATGAAGCTAGTCTTCTTGGATGGAACTGGACAAGAGACAGCAGATACAAATTGCAAAACAGAAAATTCTTGTCAGAAATCAGGAAAAACCTTTTCGTAACTGGGATTATCAAACACCAGAACAGGCTGCCAAGAGGTTGTGGCCATCTGTATCCTTGGAGATACTCAAAATTCAACTGGATGAAGCTTTGAGCAGTCTGCTCTAAATAGACATGTTTTGAGTGGGTGTATGTAAAGGACTACTCCAGTCTAAATTATGCCTTTAATTCTTAGAATTTGGGGTTTTCATTTTCAGATAATTTTTTAGTTGTCGAGGCTGGAGTTTTCAAAAGAGGGGAAAGATGAACTCCAAAATTCCTCCTTGTTACACAAATAAACAATTTAGCTGCTTAGCTCCATTACAGCCCTTTGAATATTAAACCCAGAAGAATGTCTCCAGCATCCCAGTAACGAGAAATATACCAAATCAGTGCACCAGGAAGATGTTTTCTGTGTTGTCCTCTTAATCCAACCTGACCTTCCACTGTTTTTGCTGTTAGTCTAAGAGTGCATGTTTCTGATATAGAAATCTTGGCAAGAAAACACCAAATTCAGTACTGACATACTTACCCTTGGAATGAGGCAAGAATTAAGAGATGGAAGAACAGAAGTTTATTTCTTGGTGTATACCACTAATACCACTAATGTGTTTTTCAATAGTAACGTTCCAACCAGTGTCGCAAACCTATTTCTATCATAATAGACAAATGTCTTGTTATGTTTTAATTCTCTATGTCAAATATGGACATATATAATATATAATGATTTCGCTTTAATCCTAAAGTGCTAAATGAAGAACTTCTGATTGAGACAACAACTGGAAATACATTAATAGAGCTTTTTACCTATTGCTTCTCTCCACACACAAAAAAAGTATATTCAAAAGGATGGAAACTTCTAGAGTATTGGCATACGGCTGTTGGAATGGTTTAAAAAGAAACCATTTACTTTACTGTGGGGAACCACTTTGACATCCTGGAGTCCTAAGGCACGTTGTCATGGTGCTATTATACAGTCCTCTCCCACCTTATGAGGTTACGGCTCAGATCCTAAGGCAAACATTTCTACATCATTGTGAAAAAAAAAACCCAACAAAGTGGTCTAACCACAGTGTCCTGTGAGAAAATAAATGAGCAATGCAGACAAATCACTTGTGTCAGGAGTGCTTTTGTCTAAACCTACAGAGCTTGTAATCAAAACTAGTGATGATAAGAACTGGATGTCAGATCCAAATTTTGCCTAAAAATACCTTTTGACATTACAGGTACTTTCTTCACCCATGTGCAGATAAATCACTAAACTGAAAAAAAAAAAAAAAAAGATGAGCTCTCATAACCCAACAGGCTTCTTACTTTTTTTCCAGAAGGTTTCTTTCCTTCTTTTCTTTTTTGACAGATTTCCTAAATTTGTCTTCCAATAACAACAAAAAAAAAAAACAACAAAAAAGTCAACAAACCCCAAACACCAACCCAACAAAACAATGCACCAAAAAGCAAATGGCAACAAATGCACACAGCATACACCTACCTTGCCAAGCCTGCAATAACACCCTTCAGGCTACCAACAAACTCTCCACAGAACAGTCCTACAAGCCTTTAGACTAGTGTCAATCCTTAAAGCTACTGAAGAACCAACGCACACTTTCAAGCTGCTAACAGAAATCCAGAGAGCTTGGCATGAGAGATCTGCAGACCACAATCTGTGAACCCCAGGTCTAGAGCAAAATATTGGAAAAAAAGCTTTTTCCAGCTATACGTGACAATGCTCGAGCAGAATCAGATCCTGCATATCCTGCATACCACCTTTTTTTTTTTTCTTTCTTTTTTTCTTTTTTTTTTTTCCCCAGAATTTCTGCAATCACTTTTTTTGCCTCTCTGATACATCTGATACATTCCTAACAATCTCTCATTATTTAACCTCAGCCTGTGTCCTGTCCCTTACTACAACAGGTGGGTATATTAAAAGTACCATGAGAAAATATGACATAAAATTGTTTTTAATCATAAATAATCATAAATATAATTCATAAATCATAATATATAGTATAAATCATAATATAAATCATAAATGTGAATGCTCAGCTTCAGCACTGCTTTTAAACCATGCTCTTCTGTTGTTTTGTGATTTCACATGCACTGAAACCACATATTCCCCCTACTGTTCTTCTGGTTATTTTATAATTTACTTCTGCCTGTGTTTTATACTGAAAAAAGTTTGGGTAAGCAAGGATATTACCATGAAATAGACAGGTTCTAATGCAACCAACACCTGAAAACCTTTGTTCAAAATAGCACTTTGTGTAATATTAGCTGCCAAAACTGTAGCCACGGTGAATGCTATTTAAATCTCACTATGTTTCCACCTCATGGATGAACAGCTTCAAGGCAAACTCGCCTGGATATCCTACGGGTAAGTTCACTGCAAGCTACGCTGGTACTTTGTTCACCTATTTCCTAAAGACCAAATGAATAGATTTTGTATTTAGTGAAAAAAATGGACAAGAAGCTGATCCACAAAGTGTAGGGGAAGATCAGCGACGTATCCTGCTGGTAAAACCTAGCAGAGTCCAACCTCTCTTTCTAGTGGAATTCCACATAGAAATTTGAAAACCACAGATTTAACAACAGACATCATTTATATTTTACAGAATATTTTTATTTGAAACCTTGCACTATGTTGTATGTTATAATGAGAATACACAGCTTCCTTAAGCATCTCAACAGGACAGCTAGCATTCTGGTCACCACTGCCCTGGCAAGGTTTTGAAAGCAAATTTTATTTAGAGGAACAGCACACCTGTATCTCTAGACATGACTCCTAATAAACAGCAGATACTAGCTCATAAGCTATGCATCCACTAGATTAATCTAGGCAGCTTCATACAGCACATCAACTTACTCAAGGAATCCTCATCAAATCTGTTTCTCCACTGTGGAACACAGTGGAAACCATGACATCAGTGACTACTTTCCCGTTATTTTTTTTTTCTTGTAAAATACTTGAGTAGAGTCATTTCTGGCTTTGCTAACCAGCCTAAACAAGCTTTATTATTCCTTTAATGTAAAGTTTAAAAAAAACCCAACACATTGAGTAAATGTTAATATAATGACTGTTCTTGTGACAAATGGATATGTGGTGGAAATTGTGTATGAGTGAGTTAAAGGAAGCATCCCATTTCTCTCAGACTTGAATGTTTCACTGAGAGCACACGTGTACAGATGAAACATTCTAGAAACCTTTTGTCCACTAATAATGCAGAAATGTAGTAGAGAAGCTCTTTTTTGGAAGTCATTAGCTAAATCCAGAATATCTGAAAAATTATATTCTTGTGTTCAGATAGTCCTTTTCTACTTTGAGAACATGTGGTGAGCCATACCCTCTGTAAATACCTAACCATCTTCTTGCTGGAACCTGGCTGCCAGAAACGAGAGAATAAACCCTCCCCACTTGTCATTAGATTGTGATGCCCTGTATAACTACCTTCAGCATACACTCGTCTGGAGTATGGGGTCTGTGAGATTCTGCATCAAGTATTTTAATGCACGTGCCCTTCACATTTCTAATATTTAATGACCCAGGAGGCATTTTTTGAATTTTAAAGACATGCTACATGTTGAGTTGTCATTTTTAGTTGTGGGGTTTAAAAGACACATCATTAGGCTTTCCTTTTGGCTATGTTTAGTCTTAGCAACTGAGATCCCACTATTATCAGCAAACAAACACAACGCACAGCTGAATACAAATGAAAATCTTCTTGTTATACAGTTCTGTATATCCCGGAGTTCTGTGTTTTGGTGACACCAACAAAGAGCATATGCTGCATGCAGCTGCTGTGGTTTTTCAAAGCCTGCAGGATTTAACACAGATCCTACCTGAGACAAAGGCTTCTCCATCAACTATTGGCAATGTTACAACAATGTTAGATTATAAAGTGAAAGACTTTATCAGCCTAGTTCATTTCTGCATTTAATTATTTCATTTTTCTGTTCATCTCCCCACATGTGGTAATTACAGAGAAACTTCATTCTGCAGAAAGCATATTTGCAAACCTTTGAACTAAACTAAAGGAGATCATTTAGATATGAATTTCTCTCTGAGGTTCAACATATGTAGATTAGATATATGTGGATGGATTTAAAAACTAAACTTTGAACTGAAATCTTCCTTGCACAGGAATGTGTTTCTTTATTAGTTCCTTAGGAGATGAACAAATAAATAACTTCGGGTCTGCCAGCTAACAGAGTTTATTGAAGTCTATTGCTCTGGATCCCATATACAGAAAAACAGTGGTACAACTGACAACCCAAATAGGGCCTTGTGCTTAGGATTCCTTGTTGTGTTATACCCATATAAATGCAACTCTCTCTGTTACTTTAGCTCTCTCATATCCTCTTTAAGACGTACCTAAAGCTGTGCTTAGGAGTGACTGAATAGTGGCAATATAGCCCCTCTCCCATTTGTTTCGCAAGGACTGGAATCTGCCCAGACTCAGATTTAAAAGGTAAAAAAAAAAAAAAATAAAAATAAAAATCAAAGACAAAATTTAAAATAAATCCCTCTTTCTCTCATAGCTAACTACTATCAAACCAAATAATTCAGCTCTTCGGCATTTTTCCACCACACATAAGGATCTTAGGCAGAAAGATCAGTAAGGTGCATTTCCCTCTATCTCACAAATTTCTCAGCAAGGGATGAAGTCTAAGAACGCTTACCACCATATTGTAAACTCAACTCACACTGACTGGGTGGCCTATGCATCAAAAGCAGGACCAAAAGGAGAAATGGTATCCTGTGACAACATCCTTAAAGAATCCTGGATCCCTTATACTACACAATCACCCCAGAATTATTTACTGAAAAAGACTCGTAGACAGCAACAGCAAGCAGAATGAGAAGTTATCTTATTTCTTAGGACAAAATCAGAGAACTGGTTCTATCTACCTTCCAGCAGTGTGCATTCACAACCTTTACAATCTAAGCTTAAAGGAAGTGAGTGTTTTTTATGAGCCTGCCCCATTGTACAGCCTGTTCGGGCAAATCTGACCTTAGCTCCAGAGCAAAATAGCAAGAAGAGCAGAACAGAAGAGCTTTACTGGGCATCTCCTGCTAGAAAAGTTGAGCAGTAGCCTTTGTTTCCACATGCCCTGAAAGCAAAAAAGACTCATTTATATAAATTGGTTTAACTGCAACTTGTTGCTAAATTGCACTGCTATATCCGCTCTCCACTGTACAGTCTTCATTACTTCTTTCATCAGTTAAGAACTGATTTCTTTTGCAGACAGCATCGCTACCCTTGAAGAGCATAGGAGTCTACCTTATTATCCATTTTATGCTGGCTAATGAAATCTGAGTGCTTTGGATTTGCATCCTCCATCTCACAAGCATGGCCTTCAACCCTATAATAATCTCTTTCTCCAGTCCTCCTCCCCCACAGTGTCTCCAGGCAAGAGTCAACTGGGACTAGTCTGAAAGTATGCTATGTTCTGAATGCCCAGCCATACACAGATGCTATAGCCAAACAAAATATATCATGGTTCAATTCTTCTTGTTTTTCCCTGTGTGGGAGAACTTTGGGCTTTATTCTCCTCTACCCAGCTGTGGATGTTAATTAAGTTCCTCTAAGTTTCATCATCTTTGAGACTTCTTTCCCTCCATCAAATGCTACTTGGTGGGGACTACTCAGATAAGCAGATGGATAGTGCTGTCATTTAAACTCTATTTTGGAGCATTGAAGATAAAAACTGGTCCAAATTAGTATGCTTTGTCCAAGCTGTAATAGTTTGGATGTGTTCCTTAAAGATATTCTGCAGTTTTCTAATACTACACACACTCCATGCCTTGCTTCAAGACTCTGAGAGGACGAGCTTTGGCAAATTCTCAGCTGAACAGCAGTGAACCTCTAATGTTTAGTTCATGCATCTGCTGTATGTTTAATGTATACAGTTTACTCAGTCTCTTTAGCTTACTTTGATGCACACCACTAAAGACAACTGACTTGAAGAAAAAAGTGAAATGCTACTTCTGTAATAATGTGAAAGGAAATACTAGCCTTTGTCATGGTCCTCATTATTCAAACCATAGAAAACTCCTCATTTCTCCCCTGTGTGTTTGTGGGCCTAGGCTAAAAATTATATTTTATATTTCATCCTTTGAGAGAAAATCAAAGACAAAAAAGCACTGAGAATAACAAGATGAAACGCCATGTGGAGCATAAATATTCCTACAAACTGTTGGTGACACATGTATTTTACGGAGTCAAATGTACAATAAATAATTAAAAAGTTTTTTGTTATGCTAAGGTTGGAAATACTTTGTAGCATTTTAAAATTGGGTAATTTAAGCACCAAGGTTAAAAAACAGATACGTTGGCCTTACAAAATCTATATATATCTGAAGGAAAAACCTCCAAATTATCTACATGGTATCCCATAGAACAGAAAAGTATTTCTATTAAAAACAGAAAAAGCTTTGTTTGACACAGTTGATGGGACTTTCTGTTTTCTTACGACTTGAAATTTCTCCTTTCCTTTTCATTTGAGCTTCACTCCACACCCCGCTCATCTTACTCTCTTCTACCTTACTCTGCTCCTCTTCCCTTCATTATTTTTTCTCTTTGGCTCTCCTTTCCAAAGTAAACCCATGTGCTTATGCTCAGCTTAACAAAGCTGTCTGTATAACTTCAAATACCTTACTCACTGTGCTTCTGTCATAGTCCTTCATCTAGTCTGTATTCAGAAACCTTCTCAGTCCAGCAATACTGTGAAAACTGATTGACAAAATTTGACCTAGGAATTGATATGAAAGTTATATCTCACTGTAAAATTTCGAAACCTAGTAATTATTCCTGCTTTGATAAAAGCGTTTGTAGGACGTCTGCTCATGTATATGCACATCTTTCCCACTTGACATCATTTGAAAGTTTTCAAATCTTTGTTGACTGTGTCTTTATAGTAAGTATAGCATTCCCATAGTAAGTATGGCATTCCCTTTTCCAGGTATTTTTTATTTTTGAAGGTATTTAGCAGTGTTTTAACAACAGCTGTTCTAGCCTTACATATTTTCATTGTTATATGACTCATCGCTTCGACTACATTTGCCTGCAGCTTCAAGGAGATGTTAATAGCAACCCCTCCCCCCCCATCTGCATGCTGTTCTTGGCAAAAAAAGTAGTTATGTACAGATACAAATTCCTAGATTCTAAAGTGATGTGAGCTGCTCAGTATCACCTCAACACAGACCGTCTGTAACTGCCCAGAACCTAGCCCTGGGTATATACATGAATGTGTCTGTGTCTGCATGATATAAACAGAGTTGATAGAAACATTTATGAAAAAAAAAAAAAGAAGATGTAAATCTTAGAAAAAAAACTTAGAAATGAATTTAAAAACCAGTTGCGTATAAAAGAGAGAAGAAAAAAAAAACGTTATCTTTTTTTGCCTCACTTTCATCTTTCAATCTAGGCAAAATTCCCCATATCATGGAGGGAAGAGTTGAAAGGGCATTTCCTTTGACAGCCAACAGGGCATTGCTACTCTGAACTAAATTAATGCTAAGAATTTTCTTTGTACAGCTAATTATTAGGGCTGACATCCACATAGAACAGCCCTGCCTAGTAAGATTCATACAAACATACAGACATTACATTCCTGTCTGTCCGCACCATCTGTGCGTGTGGTCTGCAGACACAGAATTCCTGTCCATCTACACTGTCCCTGTGTTTGGTCCACAGAGGCAAGATTCCTGCCCAAGCACATAGCAGCACATGTGCAATAAAGGGCTGCACAGACAATTCCTCTCCATCTGCTTTGCCCTTGCATTCAGTATCCAAGGCAAGGGAATCACAATAAGCCAGCATTTTTTTATTTTTCTTTTCCCTTGCAAAGGTTGCTTTTTAAAGTCTGCATCAGTGCTTAGATAATAGTGTTAGTTGGAAAGACTGAAGAAACATTCAGATTTTCTACGGCATTTGTGCCAAAATTATCGAACAGAAGAAGTTCTCTTCCTTTCCATGAAATTCATGACACACAATATGTAGTTCATGCCAGTTTTGTCGGATAACTTTCTCTAAGGTGTCTACATTTCATACAGTATTCTTCTCATTGCCTTCTCTATATCCAATCTGTTGCCTTTCTGTGATTTACTTTACGTTATGCCACTATATATCAGTAGCAGTTCATCCACTGGGCACCAAAAAGCATGCTTTAAAGCTTAGAAAAATATTAGAAAATTCTGTCTCAGCTACAGAACCACCAAAATGAAAAGGTCTGTGGAAGACGATGAAGAGTTCAGCCAATCATGCCTGTGGTGATTTTTTTCCTAACAATGATTTTGATGCAAAGTCATTAAACTTAGAAAAGTGATGCCATGTGTGAAAGAGTCCTGACAAAGCAGAGGAAGAAGCAGAGATGAACTGAAGGGCAAGGGCAAACTGAAGTGATTTATTTGCCGCTAGAAGACTTAGAAGGAGAATAGGCCTTCATATTGCTGAAGTCATATTTGTATCATGAAAAGATTTCCGGGTAATAATGGAGAAGAACTATCTTACTCCAGTAATTTGGAAGTGGGATAAGAAAGGAGATAGAGATACCAAGAAATCTTTTTAGCATCTGAATGATGAAAAAGATAGAGATGGACAATGAGGATCTAGAATTAGCTTGTGCTTAAACACATCCCTCAATCTGTGCGTCGTTCTTTCTCCAGTCCAGGAGCACATATTGATAGCTTGCTTGTCACCATGAGATATGTAAGAGACTTCAAAAGCACACAAAATGAAGATTTGTCCGTATAAATAAATACATGTCCCCTCAGAAAGAAGAAAAAAATCCTAGAATGAGAAGGTACAGTACTTATTACTTCCACAGAACAAATAAACCCATAGAGTCTTTCAAGTTTTAAACAACTTATGTACTAGTGTTTTCTTAAGGATCACTATATTGCTTTTAGTATTTTTTTTCCAACAACATTAATGTCAGCAGTTGGCAGCAGTTTGGGTTGCTAGCTGAAATGAAGGAGGCAAAGCCAAGGTTTATCTACTAGTGTTTTGGAGATGGAGGGCACACTGGCATGGTGTCAGAAACAGCAGTTAAGTTTCAGCTTAATGTGAAAAAAGTAGAAAGATTCATTTCTCAAACTATTAAAAGGATTAAGTATAGTACAACAGGGAAACTGAGTGTTTAAAATATTAAAGTTCCCTCCTAAATAAAAATCCCACTGTAAAAACAAGAGGTTGTTCAATTCCTAGGAAAGACTTGGCCAGATTTAACTGTGAGCTCCATTTGTTTTTTGTTTATTCACCTACAGGAAACATTTGTATTCACTCTAAGACAGAAATTGGTGGTATACAGAAAGAAAGGGAACAAAAGACTCAGTTCTCTGCCTGTAAAGCTGAAATCAAACAAAGAGAACAATATCCCTAATAAAATGGCTAGCCCTTAACAGGGGTTGTATTCAAGATAAAAGACCATTACTTCCCCTCAGCATCAGGACAGTGATCAGACCTAATACATATTTGGAGAGTAAGGTACTATGGAAGTTGAGAAACTGATAATCACCTACTGATAACCTAGATTTGTGAGATGTTGTAGTAAAGGTAAATGTACTCACACTTGAAACTGAGGGTGGTTGAGTGCCTCACTAATCTTATATCTACATGATAAATGTGATTATGCCATGTAAATTCAGACAGCAATCAGATAACTGAGTTTGCAACTTACTTTGCCTTTATGCACAGTTCCTAAAAGCATTTCTTGGTATTGAAAAGACTCAAACTTTTGGTACCATGTTTAAAGCAAAGAAGGGCAGGACAGAGACCATTCCTTTATTTATTAATTAATTTTTGTTCAATAAAGATACAGTAGAACACAACTGCTCTAAGGACAGTCTGTCAAAATCTCTACCTTGTATTTGACAGCGCTGTCTGCAGACCCCCATTTGTGGGAGGGACTGGAAGCAGGATCTCCATCAGTATCAACTTTCTCATCCTTATCTTACAGAGTTGGCAGCTGTTAACAGAACCCTCACAGCTTCCCAAGTCACAAAGGAGCAAAAAAATCTCCATCCTCTTTTTACACACATTCATAAATGTCAAGTGGCAAAAACATTACCTCTAGGGAAAAAATACACACCTTTTCTTTGGACATGAGCACTTTTCCATCTCAGAGAAAAAAGTGCAGAGATGTACTTATTAGGAATGCAAAATGCATGTCTTTATTTTTTTAATTTTTCTTTCCTTCTTTCTTTCTTTTTTTTTTTTTTTTAAGACTTGGACTCTTTAGAACATAATACCGTGAATTTAATAGAACTGAAGGGAGTCTGCAGCCATCAGCACCAGTCCATTTGCAGATGCTATCACAAGAAACCGATACCTAATTTCATAAATCTATGACTGCTTTTGATAAACTTGATACGCTCTCCTACCAATTTCCACAATGTAGTATGCAAATTAGCGAAGGATTAGAATCAAGAAACTTAGGCCTAATTGCAAGCATGTATCTCAGTTTTCCAACTGCAATATGAAACTTTTATTTTCCTCTGCATTATCTATTCACTAGCCTGAGATACGGTGTACTGGACTAGGCTCAATCAGATTGATTCAAAAAAGGGAATTATTTTCAGAATTTGATGGAGCATGATGAAAAATCTGTAGACAGAAATATTCCAGGGCATAAGCTGAAAAATACCTGAGACTGCTCTTCATCAACAACTCGCTATTTACTGAAGCTGAAGTGCATTCTGTAGAGCTAAGACTTAACTTTTCATTATCTGTTTTTGACATAGTAGAAATTATAATTCTCTGTTTTGGTTTTGCAACCAAATAGTGTTGATTTATTGTGTAAAACCCCAAATATACAACATATGCTGTCTTCTAGATCATTAATTTTCAGGCACACAAATCTATCGACTCTTCTTCCTTCAAATAAAAAGCACATTACAAGTTGCACAACTGTAAAGCTGAAATCTACTTGAAATCTTCTACCAATCACCACATATCTCTGACTTCACCTTTTCCTTACACATTTTTTGAATGCTTGCTGCATTTATCACCTTACCTGTTACAGATCACACGCAAATTAAAACCAGTACTAAAGCTGGTGAAATGGTTTTAAGTTGCTGTCTCTGTCTTCTACTAACTATTAATTTGTGAATTGGATATCAACTGTTCAATGGCATCTTTTATAGCAAACAGATTGAAAACCCCTTCTTAAGGAATATCCTCAGGAATGTCAATAAAATGCTGAATTGCCATTTATGTAGAGAGCACTGAAACCACACTTTTACTAGGCTTTTCATCCACAGAAACGTAATCACAAACAAAATCTTGCTTTAAAGCATGAGCAGGAAACTGCTCAGTATATTTTGTCTTCCCTGTGGAACAGTACCAGTAAACAGGAACAGATAATCATTATATCATTAATTGGTACATTTTGACTGTGGATGAGGTTAATGGGATCTAAGTGTCTTCTAGACAATTGCCAATGTCATGTAAAACAGCTTTAATTGATGAGAATTGTTATTATAGAAAAAAAAGGTAGATGGTGATAGGACAAGGGGGAATGGTTTTAAACTGAGACAGGAGAGGTTTAGGTTAGATATTAGGAGGCAGTTTTTCACACAGAGGGTGGTGACACACTGGAACAGGTTGCCCAAGGAGGCTGTGGATGCCCCATCCCTGGAGGCATTCAAGGCCAGGCTGGATGTGGCTCTGGGCAGCCTGGTCTGCTGGTTGGTGACCCTGCACATAGTAAGGGGTTGAAACTAGATGATCAACCCAGGCCATTCTGTGATTCTATGATTCTATGAGGTTGCATTAAACAATGAAATACAGGAAGGATGACCATGCACTCATCTTGGATAATCACTGCACTTTTACTGTGCTACAAGAAGTCATTCCATATCTTCCCATATGAGAACTGAAATTCCAGTATCAAATCCCTTTTTCTTCACACACAATATACTCATTGGAACAGGCTGCCCAGGGAGGTGGTGGAGTCTCCTTCTCTGGAGATGTTCAAGACCTGCCTGGATGCCGACCTGTGCGACCTGTTGTAGGGAACCTGCTTTGGCAGGGGGGTTGGACTCGATGATCTCTGGAGGTCCCTTCCAACCCCTAAGATTCTGTGATTCTGTGCTTCCTAGGATTACTTCATCAGGATTAGATCTTATCCTCTCTGTCACCAAAACTTCAGAGTTCAGTAAACAGTTCATCTAAATGACATGATTTAAATGTAATCACAAACTCTCTGTTTTTCCGGTCAGCACTCAAACGTCATTACACCAAATACCAAAACAGTGATGCCAAACCAACCTGGCCACAAGAACCAGCTGTTGGAAAGTCTCAAATATTTTATTCCTGAGGCACATCCTGCCACTGGACAGCAAACAGGAAGTTGCTGTGCATGGATCCTTCCCAACTACCACACAAGCTGTAACTTTTAAGCAAAAGAAGATGCGCCGATAATTTTATTCCTTGAGTTAATGACTATTGGCAGTGTTGAGCTCTTCTAAACTGCTGGTTCTGAATCTCACAAATTCATCAGCTAGCAGAAAGACTGTCAGAAACTGACAGGTTACTCTTCTCAACATAAAATTCAGAGCACAGAAGTCATAAAAATTAATAAATTTGATCTGTTTGATGTCTTTATTAAAAAAATCTGCTTCAACACTTTCTCTCTATTTAACAGCAAAATAATGCCTATCAGATCAATGGTTTGTGCCACAACAACCACAGCTAATCACTGTGTAGTACAATTATGTGAAATGACAATGACTGCATTTACACCATTCCACCAAGCTCATACAATGTTCTTAACTCATTAGTAACACTTGCACAAATTCCTCCCAGTGCAGGCTTAACTATCATAGAATCATAGAATGGTTTGGGTTGGAGGGACCTTTAAGATCATCTAGTTCCAAACTCTAGTTCCAATCCCCCTGCTACAGGCAGGGACACCTCCCTCTAGACCAGACTGCTCAAAGCCCCATCCAGCATGTTTCTAGGGAGGGGGCATCCACAACCTCTTTGGGAAACCAGTTCCAGTGTCTCAATACCCTACTGTAAAGAATTTCTTCCTAGTATCTAGTCTAAATCTACCCTTTTCCAGTTTAAAGCCATGCTATCACTACATGCCCTTATAAAAAATCCCTCCCCAACTTTTCTGTAGGCCCCTTTCAGGTACTGGAAGGCCACTATAAGGTCCCCCCAGAGCCTTCTCTTCTTCAGGCTCAAGATTCCAGCTGTCTCAGCCTGTCCTCATAGTGGAGGTGCCCTAGCTGATGCTGAGCACCAGCGGACTAGTTGCCAGTAAATAGAAAAGACACACCAATGGGATGCAGGGTGTCTTAACCACTAATTTGATATACTATGCAATCCTGATTTTCTATCAAGGAAAAACAATGCTTTAATAATTTAGACAGGGCTTTGTAATCCTTGAATGAGAGACACTGTAAATGCGGCAGTGGATGCTTTTAACAACTATCCTATTTATTTACATTTATTTATGCTAAGTTTAAAAGAATTAAAAAGCTGCATAATTACAATACAACAATATTAATAATACAATCAATAAAATGGAGGAATACTTCTAAAAGTTTCTGGAAACTGAGTTTGAACCAGGAAAGAATCAATCCATAGATTATTTTTACAGTATTACCCAGTGTCTGTAAGGAAAAGGTAGCAAGTAATGCTTTGTCATCTTTCTTCCAAAGTAATTTTATAAGTCCGTGTCTCTCAATGGAGAAGCAAACCTTCCTCTCCAAGCAAGCCTACAGATCCATAATAGAAAAGCCCTAAAAACTACCTGCTGAAGCCTTAGTCAAAGTACAAGCAGAAAATAGATATGGCTTTTTACTATAGGGCCATCAGAAAGTTTATTTCTCTGGCATCATAAGGCTAGTTTCAGCACAGCACTTGTTTGAATCTATATCATTATTTAGTAATACAAGAGGCAGAGGTAAAGGTAAAAGGAGGAAGGAGAAAGGAAGGAGACCATGTAATACAACAGAAAGATGAAATGCTGTCACAGAAGACCGCTGTCACTGCACTGAATGCTGTTACTGTGGTAACTAATGATTAAAAATGATGGGAAAAAGGTCTGGAACACGTGGCAAGGAGAAGGTACTTTCTTTATTTTGCACTTCAAGGTTGTGTTCAAGGGCATGATGGAGCCTCACTTTCCATGCCTGCTTGGTGTCTGTCAGGTTATTTGCGCCTGCTCCTGGCAGAGCTCTCCATCTGACAGAAATAATTACAGAGGAGCAACAACTGGCAAAGTGAGTGGCACTGTGACTGATAATCTGGGTGGATTACAGGCCTTCGACAAAAGACACAATGTTTGACTTTGACAGCTGGCAATGCTCGATGGGAGCCAATTAGGGGATATATGTTCACTTCAGCCAGAAGTCTCTTCTGTTTCTAGTCAAATAGCTTCCTGACTGTACGAGTGCTTTCCCTCACTTCCACCTGCTCACCTGCATGCCAGCTACACTGTCAGAACAGCTAAAACCGGACTATAAAAACAACATATTTCAATATCTTTATTTATTGAAGACAGTAGATTAAAATTTTGTAAAGCTGCATTTGATCTTTCACACAGTAGTGGTACAAGAACCTTAAAAAAGATCACTTTACTATGACTCTACACGAACCTAGACTGTGTAAATGAGGCTGTGACTGTACTCTTAAGGTAACAAGTCCACCATATCTGGCAGTATTTCTCAAAAAGCGTCACTATTTCTTTAAAATTTCCTGGCAAAGCAGGTTAATTTGTCCATTGCTTTTTCAAATAGATTAACCCAAAACTTAGAGAATACCAGCATTCAGAGAATAAGTTCTGTTCGGCCCAATACATGCATGAACTTCTGACATCCAAGTCCTCTTCAAACTCATCTGCCCTCAGCCTTCTTATCACACAGATTTTTTCCCACTTTTTCATCTATTTCCATCTTGCCCATCTTGCTAGTGCAAACATGCAGACACTGTAGCAAAAGGATCAATAAATGAAGATGGATCCACCTTCCTTGAATGATGTCACTTCTTTCAAACATATACTTTAGTTTCTTTCTCAGCTATGAAGAAGCCACCATCACCATACCAGACAACTTAAATACAACATCTGCCATGTTCTGAGAGGTGCTTCCACTCAATAAACTCAGTGGGCACCACTGCACCAGCAGGAACTCTCAGATGCTCTTGGAGGGCAATGGTAGTGCTGTCACAGAAACAGGTTATGTTTAGCAATTACCTGTAGGGATTACCTATGTATCATGTGAAAATTAAGCTATTTTGCTGCTCATGTCATCATACTCATAAGACACGGTTTCAAATCAGGGTAGCTATGGCAAAGAAAAAAAAAACAACTGCATTATTTACAGAATCTGCAGTATTTCATCTGGCAGGGTGATAATAAAAGCCTGCTAGAAGTGGGGTAATTCTGATACAACTCCATGGCAGTGAGAGGAAAAAGACTGCCTGTCAGTCTTCTCTGAACCCTTTTACATTCTCCTGTTACAAAGAAAAATCCCTCTAACCAGTGGAACTACACTTCGGAAAAGCTCATAGCAAAAGAGTGTCAAGTGTCAGTGTGCTGGGTTTCTAAGGAGACAAGTAACAGTGGAAAGCCAGTATTTTCAGGGGGGAGAGGCAATTCTGGAATCTAAAATTCTTTCCTTTTCCTCATGATCCCATGAACCACATTTACTTGGGAAACAAATCCTTACAGTAACTTGGATTCATAAGGAATGTCAGCCAAAATCTGCAGGGAAGAAGCTCAGAGAAAACAGTTTGGGACTTGCAATGCTAGATGAAGTATGCATTGAATACTGCATAAATACCAAACATTAATAGTACTAGTCATCATCAAATAATTTTGCTCCATTTTTGGGAATGGTAAATAACAGCCTCTCAGTTCATTTTGGCCTACAGAAGAAGGAATAATTATGATGAGGAGACAGTGGCAGAAGAGAATGTATTAAAGATTCCTCTTAATGGCAAGCAGATTGACTACGTAACCCGCATTCTCAATAGCATTAGATTTCTTATCTCCCTTACTAAGATAGAAAAAGCTCTTTTTCAAAAAGTTTAGAGTAACTGAACAGCAAGAGTGTATATTGGACAAGTACAAAGTCAAAATTGAAAATGAAATGGAAACTACTAAGAGAGAAGAAGTAGACACTGCAGATGTACATTACCATAATGGAGCCAAAGACAATTCCTGACAGCCTACTCTGTTAAAAATGAAAGCTATCAAAAAATAAAACCAAGAAGATCAAACTGCTCATTTCTTTTGTGTGTCAATCATCAGTAAGACTGGTGAGTAACAAAATTAATTTCAATACCCAGAGAACATCATTTTAGGACAGAAAAATAATAATGAGGAGATACCACTGTAAACAAAAATGGCTGCTAAAAATATCTAAGAAACAATCTCATTTCTCCATGCTCATAACAAATAGAAAAACTAGTAATGAGTTTAAATTGCAGTAAGGGAAATTATATATGAACAATAGCATTGTAATGGTAAAGACAGATGAGCCATAGAAAAGGCTTTTCAAGACTGAGGGTCCACTAGGATTTTATAGGAATGGAATACAGGTAACTGGTTCTGCCTCAAAGTGAGACAGTTTTTCTGTGATTTAAATATAAAAACATGGATATTAAACTTTTTGGGAAATTATACTCCACAGTAATTAACAGTTGTTCAGTAGCAGAATAGATGAATAAATCAGATGTGTTTCATGGAGACCTGTCCTGAGTTCAGCACTATTCAGTATTTTTTTCATTAAGAACCTGCATGATAGTATAAACTTCATGTTTATGAAATGTGAAGGAGGAAGCTTAGCTAAAGTACAGGACCAAAACTGTAAATGTTTTTAAAAGATTATTCAACTGGTTCTATAGATTAGGGAACTTTATGTAAGAAAAGGCAGCAAAGTACAAATGTACTCAGCAACCCAGCTTGCAGGGAAACATGGCATCACATCATCTAAAATGAAAATTTAGAGATTCCATCATCAATATAGTTGAACCAAGCTAGTTTTGATATCACAATAATATTTGAGAATAATTATGAAATCTTTATATAATAATTCAAGTAAGTATGGCGAATCATGTAATAGTATGAGTAGGGTGATTTACAAACAATTCAATGGAATAACACTCTAAGTTCAGAAGACAGACACAGATACAAGTTCAGAGCCTCCTAACAATTTCATTAGTATGACTACCACATACTAATGACTTGACATTTATGGCATCATAATGTTTAGAGATATTGGTCAAGTTAGGCCCCCACTGTGCTAGACATTGTATAAACACAGAAAATGACAATCTTTACTCCAAATAGCTCCTAGTAGAAAACCCCAAACATTTGAGACTCAAAGCCCACAGACAGGAAAACCTCAGCCCATTCATATATGCCTTCCATTTACAACTCAAAACTTAAGAAGTAGGATTTCACACAGCTACAACAAAAACATCCTGATTTTTTAAAATTCCGTTTGACAAAAAAATGCATAAATGGTAAATATGCTCTTTTCTAACAGGACAGTGGTGGACATGCTGCCACAAAGCTCCTCAGGTCTCTTTCAATTCCAGCATGACACACATTGCAGGGACTTCTGTATGGCATATAAACTGAGCGCTGAGGCTGGCGCTCGCCACACTACATCTGGACTGTGTTAGGCAACCATCAGCTCTGTATTCTTGCATCAGCCCTGGCCCCCTCATGTGGGGCAGCCTCCCAACCGCTCTTTCGCCATGAACCAGTCAAGGAGACAAAGTACTTTGGGAGGAAGTAAATTGGGACCACATTAGCTGGTGACCCTCGCCCTGCAATTGGCCTCCCTTTCCAATGATAGAGGAAATCCCTCATGCAAACTGACAACCAATATGAAACAGGCAGCTCCATTTACTGGAAAGCCTGGTCAATGCTGAGTGCCTCATTAGGAAATGGTCTCTATATTGAGGCACATTCCTGCAATTCAGAGCCTAGAAATTCTAAATTAAAACAACATTCATGCCATATCCTCTTTCCGAAATGCCTCTCTTCATCCAAACTTTAATTTCTTTAAGTATGTATATTAAAGAACCAAAATGCCTTTGGCAGCACTCCTTCCTTCTCTTTCATAGTAATACCCTTCCCAGGCGAGCGGCTTGGAATAGGACACAGTGTTGGGAAGAGAAAGAGGAAAGAATAATTACAGAATCTTCAAGTATCAATATGATCTTCCATTGACAATTCTCTGTCTTCACAACTAGTTTTAAGTAAGAAAAAATCATTTGAAATTGTGGGGCAGAAGAACATGGAGATTATTTCTTAAGATGTGAATTGGGACTTAATGATAGACTGCTCTTGTTTTAGGAAAGAGTTGCATCTTAATATACGCTAAGAAAAGTCAATTAACAGTGAGTCAGTCTGCTAACAACAGAAGTTATTGTAGCCACTCAGCGATAACCAGCACAAGCCATGAAAAGGCATAATCTGAAATCCCAACCTAGACAACAATTAGATCCATTCACATTCAATATAATGTGATCAGAAAACTGCTTTTCTAAACAGTTATCTCTGTCAGAAGCTCTTTTCTAGCTCGCTGTCAGATTCGTAAATCAGGCCCACGGTGCTCACCACGGTATGCGTAACTCTTCACACAAACCACCTCCTTCCGATATTGCTCAGCACTTCTGTTTGCATCCTACGTACATGGAAACTGGAACCTCTTAGTCAACACTGCTCTCTAGCCAACCGAAAGAACTGCTTTCCCACAACAAACTGTAAGTGTTTCCTAGAAATGGGATGGACTGAAATACAACACACTTATCAGGGATCTCAACAGTCCTAAAATAGTATTGAAGACACAAGGAAGGAAATACTGAGGTCAGGATCCCAACTCTGAATCTGAAGGAATGAATCAACTTTTTAAGATCCAGAGTTGATTTTCAGAGTCTTCCGGAAGATCTTGATTAACCAGCACCGCTTGTTTTTCTTGAACAATTTTTAATATAAGTTTGATTTTTCACTCATGATTTCTAATGGAATTTTAGGAACTGCAGCTAAACTTCTAAGACATTCCTGAAATGTGATACAGTCCCTGGAACTGCTAACAGAGATGGACCTTTGTTCGAGATGTAGAGTAGGATGTACTCAGAGAAAGTTTAAACTGATGAAGAGGCATTGTGACTGTTTTTGACAACACAAGGCTGTTCAGCTGGGTGACCTGTAATTACCAAAGAGAACCACAAGGGAAAAACAAACAGATTATTTGCAAAGCACATGGAAAAATGATTTTCCCTTTGAAAATATTTGTAATTAGAATCGTAAAAAATAACATCAAATCGGAAAATATCATAGCCTTTTCATAGCCATCTCTTCTGCCCCATCTCCTGTATCTGGAGCTGCTGTAGTTGGTGATTTGAGTTGGTGACTCAATGCAGAAAAACTACATATTAAAACTATTTGTATTGAAGAAATAAATGTGATGTCATGTCCCCTATATCTTACAGAGTTGGTGAATTGTCTGCTGATAGAATTACTGTCCACAATAAGCAACTCTGAAGAGCTTTTCTTTCAATAGTATTGAATGTGGCACACAAAGAAAGACAAAAGATGATATACTCTTACAATGTAGGATAGATTATGTCAAATCTCTGTTACATCAAATAAGGACATGTCAAGTACAGCTTTAATAGAGTTTAAATTGTTTATATATAAACATATATTCTGCCTTAGATACCAAGGATGCACTGGACAGTACCTGACAGTCCTGTTGTCTATGACTTTATATTTGTACTTATATTGCTCACATACTATTTATATATAATGCTCGTAGCAGAGATGTTTTGAGGAGACTATGATGTACTGTATGCTTTCTTCAAGGTTCTTTTAAGAAGAGGAACAATTAAGAGTCTTTATAGATAAGGGCAATTTTGGATTCAGAAACTTCAAAGGCATTTGGATATTCCAATGATTTTTTTAAAAAGGAGCTACTGATCCAAAAAACAGACAACATGTAAGTCCACAGAATCATAGAATCATAGAATCACAAGGTTGGAAATGACCTATAAGATCATCTAGTCCAACCAGAAGTGGCCTCAATTCATATAGGTCATAGCAAGAAAAATTTCAAGTTAATCTCTCATGCATTTGTTTATTTTGAAAATTAAGTACGTTGTACCTATGCATAAAAGCAGTTAGAATGGGCATCCTTCAGAGAAATGCTTTTGAAGGAACAATATACGATATTATGTGACTTATCAGCACTGAAAACTATCGATATGAACTACCAACATTCTAAAAATCATCTAGGTGAAACTTAAGGCACTATAGAAAATCACAATGTTAATATACAAACTGCATACACACAAGTATTCAGTAGGAAAAAAAAACACAAAAACCAACCCTAAAGACCATTCTCTTCACCAACCAAGGATAATCAGAAGGATACGAGGAAGAACAATGTGCATAAAGGAGCTATAATTTAAATTTGTGACAAGAACTGCTAATAAAAAAAAATGTCAATTTCTCTTAAAACAAGTAATAATGTATATTAAGGCTGTTACATCTACAGACAGTTACTCTAAGAAAATAAATACAGTTGCTGTCAACACTTCAGAATCCTGTCATAGTAGGAGGGCATCTGGGTGATGAGTGAAAGTAGTTACAACCTTTGCTCAAAAGTAAATGGGTAAATGGTATTTTCTACTTGTTTTAATGCTACTGTAAAACTGCACAACCCTTGCTGCATGATTAAACAGCACATAATTGTCATCTTAAAAATACAGGACCCGTAACCTACTTGTATTTTCTAAGGAAGAAGCAGAGGAATCCCTTATTAGGGACCAGACCTGCTTTTGCCTCAGATTTTGACAGCAAGAAAAATAACATCTGACAAATGAAGTACACATAAAACTTGATGAAGATGGAATCAGTGACACTGAAGAAGTTGATACTGGATTACTAGTATTATGTGCTCTTTCAGGGAATGTGGCATGTGAGGAACATAGCATAATCCACCAAAAGTGTTAAAGTGAAAAATCTAAACACATTCTGGATCTCCTATTGACAAAATTGCCTTCTGCTTCCTCATTCTTTCATTGGCACTGTATCTTTCGCTTTGCATTTAATATCAAAACATAATTTTAAAAGCTTGAATCGAAATATGTTTTTTCTGATCATTTTGCTTAAACATAAAGAACTTGGAAACAGGGAAAGCACAGAAATAGAAAGGGACCGATCTCTTCACTAGCATGAGACCTCCCGGATTCCACACAAGTAGCTACCATTCCCTTATAGTGCTTCTGTTATAGATTAGGAACCACAGCAGAGACTGTGCAGTGTAACAGATGCATTTGACCTTTATAGCAAGAATTTTCTTCCTCTCTGACAAGAAAAATACAGGTCACCACAAGTACTATCACTGCACTTCCATGTGCCTCTGGAAGTTAAAGATAAACGTCTTATTAAATCATAGTGTCCTACATATAGTACCATACATTTAATAATGAGGCAGGGACACAAAGAAACTTCCTTTATAATTGAGACTGTTTCATTCCCACCATGTTTTACAGAGCTCATGATGAGTAGCTAGTTTAAAGTCCATATTTATGCACTTTTTGTTCTGATAGATGGAGATTATGTATTATTAGTTCCAAAAGTCAAGATAATAACCTCACATTAAATTATGAACTGGTTTCTTTCCTATCCTCCCTCTACTCACCTGCTGCTTGAGCTGTTGCACAAGGCGGTCTTTCTCTCGTTTGAGGGCAGCCACTTCATCTTGAGTCTTCTTCTTAGAGGATGAAAGCTCTAGCAGAGCAATATTGGCATCTTTTTCACTAATGGCAGCAAGAAGGGCTTCTTGTCTGAAAAACACATGTAGGTATGTGATCATACTGTGGAACTGAGAGGATTGAACATACAATAAACATTGTAGCAGCATGCAACTCCACTGAGCAGAAATAAACATGGTTACTGTGGTTCTACATCCATCGGTGGAGCAGGAAGCCGAGACCCACCTGCCCCCAGACCCAAGATGACAGTGCTGATACCAAAGTTGCTTATAGGACAAGAAAAACATATTATGTGCTTCATATTATATTCTTCACTTCGCTGCTCCATTTTTAATAACTACCATTTATTGCTTCCTCCTCTGAAGATTTTCATTCCTTATACTGGTTTACATTTCCAGAATGGATTTTGAGAACGCACACAAAAATACTTAACTAATCATAAGACTTCTGTGTTAAATTACATTAGGTTACATTGCCTATTCCTGCAGCTATTTTAGAAGGGAGATGGCATGTGACAAGTTTATTGAAATCACTTGAACAATACGGAGTATTCCCAGAAGCATATGATGACACGGACACTTTTTGTGCTACAAGACAGATGCTGAAATAGATGCCCTTAAGCATGCTTGAGCTATTCTCTAACTTTTGTTTGCAAGCAATCAATATAATAGTGGGCTCTTTGATGTATATCTTGAGTAATTAAGAAAAAAGTTACAAACCTTTTGCAACTTTGAAGAAATATTTTAAGCAAGAACGTTCCATAGCAGTTTAATAACCAGATATAGAAACACCACCTTACCAATAGCAAAAAAACTCTCACAAATATCCCAGTGTTGTCTGAAACATTTTGTAGGTACTGCAGAGAGGGGAGATGCAGACAGTAACCTTGCCGATACGACAGCACTTCTTGAATTCAAAGGGCTGCTATACATTAGGGAAAACCACTGTTTCTGACCATAATTCTCACCTCTGATTGCTGTGGCCAAGTCAGGATATACATAACATAAAGGAAAACTTGTTGTCCAATAGGAACGGCCAGTCCCTGACCTCATAAAAAAGAGAATGCTGTTCCACTAGTAGAACAGAGGTCCTTCCTAACCATGGTGTGAAAGGTGTTATCATGCAGGAGCAATGAAGAAAGAGGGAGCTGGAATATTACAGATTTTCTACCTTTAATCTAAACATTTAGTTGTAAATGGAATCAAAGTAGTAAAGGTTCCAAATTCCCAAATAATCCAAATTTTGACCTCATTGTAAAGAAGGTCATAGCAATGTTAGTAATTTCAGAAAAATAATTTTCAAGAATAATAAGGGGTGCTAAAATTATTCTACTAATCATGACAATAGCAATTATTATACTAAAGACAGTGCCATAACAGTTGTTTATTAAAAACATAAGAAACATTGAAGAACCTCAGTGTAAACAATTAAGATCAATGTTAATTATACCAATACATCCATTTGTTGTCAAGATCTTTTTATAATCAAGACCCATTCATAACCTGCTGACTTAGGATCACAATGACAGATTGCTAAGGGTAGTAATGACATTAAATCTTCTTTTCCTAATTCATCTATTACTACTCCTTGAGGAGACTAAATCAGCTTTCTCATTTTCCTTCTGTATCTTTCTTTTTACACAACTTAAGTGTGGATAAAACAAATATGCTTGCTTCAAAAAGTGTACTCAATGAGCTCCATCTGAAAGAAGACATGACAGAGAAAACTTGGAAAAAAGGGAGAAATCGAACCACTATCATTTAATATTGATGTTTTAAACATATGTGTCCAACACAATGGACTTCTAAGCCTACGGTTTGGAAAAGGAAATGATTGGTACTACCTGAATACAGAAATTTTTATTTTAGATGCTGAAAACTTCACATTTTTTTTTATGTTACTGAGCATGGAAAGATGCATCTATTACTGCAGTGTTTCTGAGAATGGGGAGTGAAATAATTCCATCAGGGATTTCAGGGCTTAAATCAAGAGTGTAGGGAGACGCATTCCTAAATATGTAGGAAGTAGTCGTATAGTTTGCATTGGCTGCAGCTGAGCTTGATGAAGAATTTATTGTCCTGGATACACACTAATCCCTCCTCCAAACTGTACTAACAACAGCACATATATTCACTTCTTGACCTTGCTCTTCCAAGAACTTTGAACAATAGTTTTTCCTCTTAAAATGCCCAATATACATCATTTTAATAGAACGGGACCAGGAATTGACTGGAATTGAGAAGACAGTAGCTTCTGAGAAACTCGGGACTGTAACCCTTTAACCCAGCACAGCAGTAACCAGCACAGCACTTCACACCACAGATTGAGAAGAGTTTTGTGAAAGGCACATGGACTCCACAGCACCAGAGTAGAAGCAACTAGTTTCTTAAGCAACTTCTCCTTGGGAACTGTATGGATGAGACATCGCATCTAAAAAAGCTCTTGTTATTTTTACAGGTGAAAAAAACCAAACAAACACAACATAGCTCTCACTTGAAAGGTGTGGAGTTTCTCTGAGACAGTGGGTGAATTGACATGATTCACCAGTAAGAAAATCCACGACTGTTTTCACATGTGATAGCTGGGAATGGATTAACAACTTTTTCTTATGGATTACAGATCTAGGTAAGAAGAGGATGACGAAGCATGACCTGCCTTCCTTCTGATCCCAGTTTGTGTTTGTGAGCATGCTCTTAAGAAATATTTATGCCTGTTTAAGCTGAAGACCTCTATCACTGCACAGGCTGAAGAAACCAGAGCATAAAAAAGCTTCACTGCTAAGATATGATCTCTGTTCATCCCCTCTGTTGCTCCATTGATTACTACCCATATACAGATGTTTGTTATTAAAAGAATTTCAACTGAAGCCATATATCTAATATATATATTAAAAAAAAAAAAAAGTATAAGAACTGTGTATTCCAAGAAAAAGACAACAACATGTTTCAACAGACCAATTTTTTTTCACCATCTGACAGCAGAATAGACTTACACAATAGACTTTCTGTGATGGAATTTCTCTCTGGATTTATGTGTTTCTTCTGCATGCAAACAGAGTAAGCTTGCTTTAGGTGGACTAACAACATATCAAAAATGACAGATCCGGTGCCTAAATCTTGCCTATATTATATACTACCCAGACTGTAGAAAAATCGGCACCTTAATTCATTCCTTGAACTTCATGACATGACACCACAAAGTCAGGCATTTTTAGATGCTTTAAAATAATGGAAAGATACTCTAAATACATTTATTCCATGAAGAAAGGAAAAGGTGTGCATCACATTCCCAGTTGTGGAATCAACATTGTAGGTGTGGGAACAACTGATAATGGCTGCATTATTACTGCAACTTTGTTTTTGTTGCTTTTTCTTTATGGAAAAGTATCCAACTTTGGATGTCTGCCTGAAACATGAAAAATATCAATAGAATGAAGTGACAAAATATGATACATGACCTCTGCTTTTTCTAGCTATTGGTATCCTGGGAAAGACAGACTGGTTTGGTGTTCTGGTAATTTTCACTTTCTTTACAGTAATCTGTTTTGATTCTAAAGAAACACTTATTCTTTTAATAGTAAATCCACAATCCTTGCTGATGATTCAGGACCAAAGCCAAGAATATCTCTGTAATAGTATCTACATAGCCTTTACTCTGGCATGAAATTTGAGGTGCCTCAAAGAGAATGTAAGGCTTATCTCTGCAATCAAATGTTTTGTTGCTCATCTCTACTTCTTAAATGAAAATTCCAGGACAGTGAGATAATGGATAGCGATCTGTCACATATTTATCACTGTGTAAACTTCACTACAGCAGCTCAGAAAAAAACATCCTACCGTTCAAAACTTCAGTGCTCTATTATCTGTGATATGTGGCTGTTGGTCAAGAAATGGGGTGAAAGGAGTTGTGTCTTTCTGAATATTTTCTGGAACTGAAGCGAGACAAAACCCAAGATGTTGATTTTTCAGAAATGCTGTTTCACACCAGAGTCACTACAGCTCATATAAACACAACTCATATATGTTAGGTTGGGTATTTCTGTGCCAACTATAACTGAACAGGGGGAGCACTGTCTCTATAATGCAAGCAAACAGTTTCAATTTGCACCAGGTAAGTTTTAAGTTGGGTATCAGAAAGACTTTCTCAATGAAAAGGGTACACGGGCATGGGAACAAGCCCACAGAAGTGTGGAGTTCCCATCACTGAAGGTATTTAATAGACATGTGGACGTTACACTTAAGGACATGGTCTAGTGGTGCACTTGGTGGTGTTAGGTGGATGGTTAGGCTTGATGATCTTATGGGTCTTTTTCAACCTAAATTATTCTATAATTCTATCTCTCTCTTTATTTCAGCAGACTCTATAGCCTGTTCTGAGCTGTACCATAGCTCACAAGATGTAAGGTGGCATTAAGGTGGTTTTAATAATAACAGAAGAAGAAAATTTAGTGAAAAGAGAATTAGGATTACCTCTGAACTGGACAAAAAGAAGTTCTCTATTGAGAAGAGGGATTATTTTTCCTCCGTTTATGCTGCAGCCTTTCACTAATAAAATCATGATCACCACAGACTGGAGTGGTACCAAGACCAAGTAAGTTCAGTTCTTAACATATGGTGCTGGATGTATTCTGCAGATAAATAAGGCAAAACAGCTGTCCTTTGGGGTACTTCTGATTCACCCCCAGTCTCCATTTTTTCAGCTGTACAGCTGGGTCTGAGATTTCTCACAGTTGATACCAAAGATGCAATGATAACAAGAAATGATTCCAACTCTAAGATATGGATGGATTCAGCAGACCAAAATACCATGTGGAAGGCAGTGACGATCATAGAGCTGAGAAGTCACTGCAAATTGCCATGACTGAATTCTCCTGATGACAGATATTGTAAGTCTATGAAGCACACCTGAGGAAGTTGTCCTGTAGCATCTTCTGGTCATCCTAATACTTTTGTTGTAATACAACAACAAATAGTATGCAAAGACACAACTCTTTCAGCTCTTGAATGTAAACATCTAACTACAGGAAAATAACAGGACAAGAAGGCAATAGTTCAAATTTCAGCTAAGTTTTCACTATAGGACTTGAATCAAGTCAACGCTTTAGGAATGTCTCTTAATCAAATAAAGACTCTTTTTTTTTAAAGGAAAGCATAAAAATGTACTTTTTTAGAATTATGTATTCCTAACACTGCAAACTGTAGAAATAAAAGGCATTCATTGAAGCAGCATTTTCTACACCTCTCTGTAGCACAGAACAAGGGGCTTAAAGTTGTAAAGATGCTGAACAATATTATTCTTAGAGAGAAGTTCAGCTGCACAGACTTTAGTACAAATGGCAGGTGCTAGTAACTCATATACATGTTTACAGAGGCCCCAGAAAAAGACAAATACAGCACTTATGAGATTTTTTGTATGGGCTTGGATAAGGATAAGTAAGTGATCTACAGCTTGAGTATTTGAATGAGGCTGGAAAATGACAAAGTGCCAGTTACCAAGTACGATTACCACCAAAACAACCCAGTGTGCAGTGTAATCGTATCTCCTTACACATCTCCTTGGAGTACTGGAGACACTAGACTTGTTTAATTCCTCTTTTTCCTCTTCGGTGAGCCACAGTGTACTTTTGAAAACAGGGACATGAGGCTTTCTAACTAGTCAGAAATCCTCAGCAATGCAGGACCAGTGTGCTATATTGCTGGATAATGAGCTGTAGTAAGAGAAGTCCAATAAGAAGAACTAAAAAAAAAGTTCATCTGCAATACCTTAAGTGTTTTAACTACCAGAATACCTTGTCCTCTGGCACAGAAGTAATAGAATTAAGATGTATAAACAGTGCCTTAATAACTTGGTTTCAGAAGACTGTGCAAGTTCTTCACAGTTCTTTCCTAGTAAAGAGGAATTATTTTGGTAAAAACTACCACAAAGTGAATTTAAAAGTCAGTTTTAGACAATACATCATAGTTCGGAGGATTTTAATACACAAATATTTATCAGCTCTATCATTTGGAGGAGTAACAGGCTGCAACGTGCACTGAATTAATGATGCTTCACAGTGTAACTATTTTAAATCTACTTGAAATATTTAAACGTAATATTTCAGTGAATAACACAAATTCCAATTAGAAATGTTAAAAACACACCTTTCTATATCATTAAAAATTATGAGACTTTTTCCTATGTGGGGTATTTCTCAAAGTGTAAATGAGATAGTAAAAAAGCAGCGTTGAGATCACTAGCAGCATTGATTTTAATGTCACTGAGGAACTGGGCTAATTCGATCGGGTCTGGTTTCATTATGGAGATCAAATGTGTAGGTAGGCACAAGCTCACAGCAGTCTAGTCAGCTCCTTCAGTAGATGCTGCTGCTCTTCTGTGAGAAATGAATGACCTCCCAGAGTTCTCAACTCGGTACATTAAAATAAACTGTAATTATGCCTGGCATGCCTTTAATGCACAAGGCTTAGAAGTGGAAAGGTTCTGCTGTTTCATAAACTGTTTAGTCTCTAGCTGTACAGGCATCAGCTGCCACAGAAGGAAAGAGCTGTTAGTTGGCCAGTACTTGTATCAGTTGTCTGATTTTATTCCACTGCAATCACTATTCACTTAAAGCCTACAGAAAATACCCATCAAGCTTCTAATCCTCTTCTATAGCAAATATTTGTAAAACTTAAACTGTCAAATCAACATTAAAATAAGAATTCTACTGTTTTCATATGATTTAAAAAGAAAACAAAACACCTCCCATAAAGTGATGACAACATAAAAAGCAATCCAGGCAAACTATGATGTTTAGATAGACATTAAGGTGACAGCTTAGAAAATAATAGGAGACATGGTATTTATGATTTCATGAGTTTGGAAGAATAATGCTGGTTGGTTGGCTCACATCTGATAAGCTATTAAAAAGTAATTAGTAAAATAGCACACCAAACAGCTGAGCCAATGGGTAGTTGTGCTAGGACTAGCATCCTTCTCATACTACTCTGTCAATACATATACAGACGTAGTTCTAAACTCAGAGGTTTTTTCTTACATTTATTTTATTTTATTATTATTTTTTTGCCAGTTAGAGATCATCTTCAGAAAATTAAGAAATTCTGACTGCTCTGAACCACACTGAGAGCAAATTTCAGATTTCAACACTCTGAGACGCTGGTAACTGAAAGTCATCATCCCACCAGGAGCTCGTGAGGAAGGAGGCAGTTCACTCAAGGTTCTAGATACTAAAATTAGGTTCTTAAATAACTTGGAAAAGATACAGGCAGGCAGACCAAAGAACACCATTTTAACACGCTAATACGTCAGTACCTTATTTGAAGCAAGTTGCCAAAAGCTGCACCATCTACAATTTCTGCAGTATTTAAGATGCAGCCATATGAAAAGCACAAAGTATAATCCCATAGCAAGTAAAACATTTGTCCAAGAGAAACAGTAGCACCATCTTTCTGCAAAGAGGTGGGAAAAAATCTAACTTGGCAATATGTACTACCTGCTCTTTTAATTACAGCTGGCAGCAATCAAACCTCAAGCTGCAAATTAATTTCCCAAACACAGACTTACACCCTCACTCAAGAGGTATAACACTACTCCTTCCACTCCTGTACTCGCTTCCTGAGTCACCTTTGTCTTGTTTGAATGGCGTTTCAGCAGTTTCTCAGCTCTGCGATTTAAACCCTCACAGCTGCCGTATTTACTCAAAGCCTATGGAAAATGCTGATCAAGTTTTTAATGCTGATAAAACGGCAAATCATCATTACAGTAAGAACCATATTGTGTAAGAAAGAACTGCATATTCAGACAAACAGAAGAAAATTGTCTGTCAACTTGAAGCATCCTGAATTTGTACCTTTTCATTACCCTTTTCAGTGTTACCACCTATAAGTAAACACAGCTGGAAAACAAGAGATAAGTACATAAATTATTTGCAAATAGAGTTGCGTGGTCATGAGAGACACTCCTTTGATTTTCCTTTGCATGAATGGTGTAAATAGTGAATGTCTTTAGACACAGGAAGCAGGAAGCACTGTTTTTTGTGCTATCTTTGTAAATAAATAAACATGATACTCACTCACTAGGACTTTCCTGTACTATTTGTCTCTAACATCCTAAGTGCCTAGAATCATCAAAACATCACTCCTAGGATGGACAGACAACACTTTTAGAGGCCCTTTCCCTCAAGATGTCTAATACAGCTGTAATTGATCTTATAAATCTTTTGTACCACTCTTCCTGCAAATGATTTAACCCTTCTTTTGCTTACAGCTTTTTTTTAATGTTTTGGCAGATGAAGAAAAGATTTGTGTTTCCTAATTGGTCATGTCTGAGCACTCAGAATTTCAGTACAGTTCTAGATTGTGTCTACCAAAGATTCCAACAGAAAATCTAAAGCTTCCACAGAAATACTTTCCAATCACTTCCTAATTGGTGAAGCTTTTTACTGATTAATGTGAGAAGAAGGCTGCTGCATATCACAGCTGCTAAACTGACAGTGCATGAGCCACACCTATGTGTCTCTGAAAAGAGGCGGCTTCTGAAGATGGCACAGTTTAAAGAAAATTTTCAATACTGGCACCTGATGTCGTAGGTGTCTTGTTCCTATACAGGGTAGAATTGTTTTAAGAAAATTATCCTTGTATGACCAGCCTTTGGTGTAAAAACTAGAGGAGTGGCAGGAGTACACACAAGTCTTCCGAATTCCATAGAGCTGGTTTTTCTGAGGAGGAATTCCTGAAACTTGCACTAACTTTCCTCTTCTGCATCGTAACAGCAGTGCAAATAGAGCATGAATTAAGGTATAATTTTCATTCAGGCAATACAGGCTACCTCAATACATTCACCAGATTTTGAAAAAAGACCTTATAAGAAAGTCAGTTTGTCTCTTTTCCTGTGACATGGTCAAGTACAGGTTGAGCTCTGGCTTAGCATGTGGTTTCACAATCAGCTTAAGACGATATAAGACAGGACTCTTACTGAAAGAAATGGCTCTGTCCCTGCATTTCTAGGCTCCTGCTCCCTCCCTAGTGTTAGCACTAAGGATTGTGCATCTTGAAGCCTGTAGATTCAGTTAGAACCTCACCCTGACTAAACAGGAGAAACCCAAATCTGACCACAAAGTCCTTACCCTTGAGGAATTGTAGTTCTTCAAGACACTGCTACAGTGTCAAAACCCTCAATTGCGAAAGTCAGTGCTGCCAGAACTTAAGAATGGAAGGTGAATCACGGCGTTCGCATTGATTATAACCCATCAAACAACCACAAAGTGAAATTACAGTTATGTTTGTGTGAATTAGACTCCAGGTGAAAGCTAGCAGAAAGAAATTTCAGGTCTGTCAGTCAGGTAATGACTACAATACTGCAGTCTTAGTGTGGTTTCTGATCAGATGAAAAGGCCACGCTTGTGGCTTACAACGTAGCTGTTTTGAGAAAACTATCCAACCTATGGACTTGAATCAAAGCTTTTTACTAATACAGAGAATTTACCTCCTTCCCAAATGGCTATCATTGATGTCATCTCTAGTAAGTATAATGATCACTTCTTTTTGTGCCTGTGTTGTTTCCATAATTAATATACTCACCCTGATCCTTACCTTCCGTTCTTTGTATTTTACTAGCTTGCTTCATTGGAAACTAAGGCAAAGGTAGTCACTTAATTTTGGGACATTGTAGATACCATTGCTAATCCTAGTCCCTTCCTAAGTGCATTGTGGTTCCATTTCTTTTCCTGATTTTTTATTTCTGTGGATATAGGATATGTATGTATTGGTTTTAATTTCCTTTGGAAGATTTAATACAGCATGAGTTTTGTCAGTTCTCACTGTATTCTTGTAATATCTGACTACAACATATAACTCTCTTTTTCAACTTTTAAGATGATGTACAGACTGTTGCGTACTCCTAATTTCCTTCTGGATGCAGACAGACAGACAGCCAGGTTTGTAACCCTTCCTTAAATTCCTTTCTCTTCACTTGGAGTGCAAAGATCTCACAGTTTTGTTTGTATTTTTCAGTTGGGTAAATTCCCCGTTTCCTCTACATTCAAATGCTAAAGTTCTTCTATTTTTGAATTCACCTGCTAACTAATACTCATAATTTTTCAGCTTACTGCTTTGAAGTTGCAATCTTTACTTATTTTCCTTTTATACATATTTTGAGTAGGTTTTAAAAATTTATATGTAAGTACTTTCGGCTCCTGGTTACTCCAG
Source organism: Tympanuchus pallidicinctus (assembly GCF_026119805.1). Classification (NCBI taxonomy): domain Eukaryota; kingdom Metazoa; phylum Chordata; class Aves; order Galliformes; family Phasianidae; genus Tympanuchus; species Tympanuchus pallidicinctus. The sequence goes on from NW_026294802.1 coordinate 3,851,072, forward strand.
CTGAAGTTGGTTTTGGTGATTTTTTCCTCTTTGGTATCAACAACCCTTACTACACCCCTGAAGTCTTAAAACAACATTACTTCTTGGCGATCCAATAAATGTTTTATCAAGAAGAGCAGCGATTTCCCTGATTTGTATTCAATAAATAGAAGTCTCTCAGAAAAAAAAACCCAAAAACTAACACATTTTTCCCCTGTTATTTACCTCCAAGCCTAAAGTCTGGCAGCCTATTTTCTGCCCTATTTGTATAACTTCTTTTATGGTTTTTAAGTTGTTTTAGCTCAAAATAATGCTATTTCACTCATCCTATCACTTTCTTTCCTCAGAATCTCCTGTATCATTAATGTTCTTCCATTTCAGCTTTTCTAAACAACTTGTGCTCAGATTCCAGATGTGTGTATTATCCTAATATGCATTAATTTTCATTTTCCCTGGTGATAATCTGCTTTCACCTTTCACACCAGATATGTATAGCTACTTCATTTTGTTGCTTTTTTTACAAACAACTCAATTTTCCTCTGGCTTTTGACAGATTTTCTTGCCAAAAAGAAAGCAGTTACAGATGGCTTTCATTACCTACTGTCTATTTGATGACCAGACTGGTTGCATCTTTCCTAACTTTCTTCTCCTCCCTCTTTGAGGGTTCACTGTATGCTTGTATAAGCCTTTCTTCCAGAACAACTTTCTTTTATCTCTGAAAGATATATTTCCTTGAAGGTCAGCCACAAAATGGGACTGTTTACATTAACAAAAGGTGTCTTAGCATTTGGTGATAATAACTATTGGAGCACTAGTTTAACATCCTTCCATCTTAATTTTAATACTTACTACCTGTGCTTTAATATAATGGAACAGTAGAATGTTTTGGGTTGGAAGGGACCTTCAAGATCATCTAGTTCCAACCCCCTTGCTATCTCCTGGTTCCTGCTGCTGCTGCCCAGGAAAAGATTGAAAAGAGAGCATAAGAACTGCAAAGTGTTGAGATAAGGCTAGGGATAGTGGCATCAGATGAAAAAGGTGATTGAAGTAGCACCATTCAGCTCTGAAGCATCATTTTGCTTCCCGCTCCAGCCAGCTTCAATGACTGCCATGTAAGTAGTGCTAGAAAGGTGTTTCTAAGCAAACAAAGTTGCTGAAAGGCTTGAGAACAGGAACAGTGTAGATGTAGCAATGGAAAAAAATTGGGTGTATATATATATGTGTGTGTGTGTGTATAGTTCCATAATTGCAAAAAAAGAGACCTGTGAAGTTTCATTTCCTTTCTGTTTTTCAGATCCAGGTAGGTACTACTACCTGCAGACTCTAAGTGTGTAAGATTTGTTTGAATTGGTTCTAAACTGTATTCTGATGAGCTCTGAAGATAAACATCTTTCCAGATTTCCAAACTTTTCTAGATCTAAAAAAACTGGCATTTAACAGTAGGTAGGAAGCATCTTACTCTATTCTTCCCTGTTTTTATCTCTGTCCATTCCTTGTTCTTAATGGAAAGAATGAGAAGATAATGCAACTACATGCTGCAAAAACAGTTTAGGAGATCCAACATGCATACTCTATTCCAGAACAAGCACTGCTAATCCTGATCTAAACCATGAATATATACTCTTGAAAACAGTTTATTATCAGATTCCTGCTTATCACAATGATACACGATGTTGTACAAAGCTTTGTTTTTCATTTATAGATTTAAAATTTCTAAAGAAAATAATGAAGATCAACAATCTCAAAGTAAGCTATCACTGTCCATGTTTTATAATGCGATACAAGCACATGAAACTTCATCAACGTGTTGAAAGTGAGAAAGCAAGTCATTCATGTGTGAGGGAATTTGAAAAAAATATTTCAGCACATGTTCCAGCTTCTAACACCTCTTCTACTGAACAAATTTGAAGTTGTGTTTACCTTGTAGTTTAAAATTACATGGAAACTCCCATGAAAATCGCCGCATTGAGGGAACTTTATCACATGTAAATTTACAGTTGGAATTCTAGAATCTTAGAAAAAGTTAAAAACTCAAATTTCAAGCACAAGAAATAGAAAGGAATATTATTACATTGAAATAAACCAGCTTGCTAACATGCAGAGACTGGCTCTCATGAAATTTTGTCTGCACTATGAATACAAGAAAGTATGAAAGCTTTCATTATCTAAGTTCTTGCCTGTTTTGATATACTTTTATATCAAATCCTTTAACTAGTTGTATAATTACTAAGAAGTATTATTTGGCATATATATTTCATTCTGAAAGTAATGCTTCCTACTTATTTCCACGGAAACTACAACAAAGAGCATCAGAACACTGTATTGAACTCCTCCATGTGGACAAAAATTCACCCACTGACATACATCAGTGCATGCTGAGTGTTTATGAGACCATACAGTGGATGTGAGCACTATTGTTGTAAAACAGTGTTCCTGTACACGATTTGATAGAGCAAATCCTCAGCTACAAAACTGTTTTACAACAATAGTCACCACCGTTAGCTCTGCATGTTTGCCAGTGATGAAGAAGAGCCTGCATGCTGCACTCATAAAGATCTTCATGGCTTGTTTAGAATGTGGCTTGTCTTTCACATCGCTGTTGTTACTGCTGAAGCATACCATGCACTGCCTCATTGTGCTCACATCCACTGTTTGGTCTCCATAAACACTCAGCATGCATTGATGTATGTCAATGGGTGAATTTTTTTCCACATGGAGTTCACTGACACACCTTTGCCTCATATACACTTCCATGTCAGACTGCCCTTCTGCTGCCATCTCTTGTTTGGTAATGGGATATTGATGGGAAGGTTCAATCTCACCAATATCTGCCTCTGATGTCATGGTCCAACATAATAAAATAGGAGGCATTAATTTTGGAGCAGGCCTTGTACTTGTGTACTCAGACTTGTGGTTAGGTTAATTTCTTGCAATAAAATGCATTGCCAAATTTCAAGACGTTTAAATTCTGTCTACTTTGCAGAAAGATTGAGTACATTTTCCAAGGCTGATTTCAGGATGAGAAGGTTAAGGAAGAAATGTGAGAAAAATGAAAAGCAGGGTGACCACGAGTGAACTGGATAACTTTTAATCATGAGACTATCCTAAAATATTGGGCATTTTGCACAAATTTCTGAGTGCTTTCAGAGGTGTATGGACAAACAAATGTACAAGAAAAGTATGAAGTTGCTTTATGCAGAATACATCTTTTGAAAACTGATGTGAAAAGACCACCAACACAGAAAGGTGTGAGTTTTTCAGAACAACTGTTAAGTGCAGAACACATAAACAAACAGTGAGTCGGAGCAGAAACACGGCTTAGTATTTAAAATATCACTGGAGCTGTTCTTCATGCTGACCACTGGTGGTCTGACAAAGAGCACATCACCCAGCTGCCTCTCTAAATACATATACAGTGATGTCCTGAGTGATCAGGACAACTATCAGGGTCTTAAAAAAATATAAATATATATATATTTACTTCTAGCATAAAGGAAAAATAGGGATTATCAAAATCACACATATGTAAAGCTGTCTTGGTTTTGCTGTGGGTACCGTGATTGCACCCAGACCTTCACTTTTTCTCACAAGAAGCTGAAGGAGACGCACATCCTGAAGCACAGAAGTTACTCCTGGGGAGGATTCCCTACTGCCGGCCCCAAGCAGACACAGCACAGAGCTCCCAAGCAAGACAAGTGGAACTGCCCGCTCCCAGCAAGCCTGCTTTATGGATTTATGGCAGCCTCTAGTTAAAGGCCCATCTGGGTTGGACGGGGGGAGCCAGGACAACCATGTGCTGGTTACATTTTTGCCATTCCTGCTGCGGTATGGCATGAATAAATCACAGGGCTGAGGTCAGAACAGCCAGCCCATAAAGTGATTCATGGACCCAGCAGCACATTCCCCTAGGACTATGTACTTTATTACAGTAAACCTCAGAACAAGATACAATTTCCTGTCTCAAGGAGCAGCCTTTAAATCAGGACACCTGGACAGCCCTGTAACCACTTAAAGAAACAATAGGCCTCGGCCCCACCACCATGGCCTGCGCCCACCACAGCCCTGGACTGCTCAGCACTAGCTGCCGCCTCTGGCATCACCTCCTGCTGCAACACATCGCTGCGGGATGAGGCTGTGCAGCAGAAACCCACTGATATCATCCTGTTCTGCAGCTACAGCCCACAGCCAAGAAACAAATACGCTCCCTCTTGTTGGTTTTCCTTCCATGTGAGCTTTTGCTCATCGTACGCGCTGTCAGAATTTCACTCAAAATGCTAAAGCACCAAAGGAACTGAAACGTAACTTGCTGGTTTCTCTGTGAGTGAGCAGATCCTTCACCTAGAGTTTTTTTTTTTCTTTTTTTTTTCTTTTTTTTTTTCTTTTTTTTTTTTCCCCCAAGCTGAAGAACCTGCTGTACAATTTCAGTTGTAATATGGATGTACTCCAATCAAGGGATCTGATCTGACTTCTGGTTTTGATGCCTGCAAAGCAGCAGCAACAGAGATTATGGTACTGTTAGGCTCCTGAAAACTCTTAGTTTCAGCTCAGAGTAATGTTGCTCTTATGGCACACATAACGTTTTCAGGAGAAAAAATAATAGAAAACTCATTTTAAGCCAAGAAATAAAGCACTGGGTATGCTCTTATCTAAATATTCTAAACATTCTCTAGACACTGAAATTGCATAGACCTGCCAGGCTGTATAGGAGCAGGCTGCCACTGACCTGCTTTGTATTCTCACAGTCCCTTGAATAAAGGTTAGGCACGTGCCTGTTGTATTTTTGCCAATTCCCTTTGGAAACAACAGTAAGCATTGCAGAAGGAGGTTTACCATGCTCACTCAAACTGTGACAACTGAAGCTGTACTGAAGAAAAACTTGATTTGCCTCCTTCAAATTCATAATAAATCATAGGAACAAAAATTTGACTTGGGGATATTTGTTCTGTATGTCATTCAGTGAGAAGCACGGATAAGAAAAGAAAAGGGGAGAAAGCTTCCCTTCAGTGCTTCATGGCAAAGGGTAAGACTTTATCCTCTACATTCACTCTGCAAATAGTGGAATAGACCTTAGAATTACCTTCACTCTTCAAAGTTCTTTCAAATATTAAAATCACAGAGATAACAAGGTAGCATTTCCTGAGATGCTGCTTCTTGTAAAAAAGCCAGGAATAAGAAGCTTACACATGCTGAGACACACCTGAAAGACCTGAAGTCTTGCAGAGAATGAGAATGTGGCAGAAAGTGGTAGAGAAAAAGAGTTTTAGGTAAGTTTAGGGGAGAATTCAAACACAGAGGGTAATGAATGCTATTGAACTGGTCAAAATTTAAAAAAATGTATCTGGATAAAAGAGAAGGATCAATTCTATGACTAATAAAGCAGATGTAATACTAATGTAAACCCATCAAATCTGTCCAAGACTGAAGCCTCCTGTAGCTATTTGTTTCTTATGATTACTTATATGATTATTTTTCCTGTAAGTGAAAACACTAAGGAAGAAAACAACTTCCAGTACCTGCTTACTTTATTTTACTTAAAAGGTGTCCTTCACTGTTGTAGATTGTTTCCCAGCATAAAGCAGGCAGAATCAAGGCTTATTCATAGATTTTATCCCATCTGATTTCCTGTACAGAACAAAAGCTTACATCGTATCCAGTTACTCCCATTGAACCTGGTAACTTGCTCTGCAGGATAAGAAAATCTCAGGAAGACATCCACATGTGATTAAAAGCCATGAAGAATTAGCTGTTATCCCTCTGAGTTTGTTTCAGTGGTTGGTCACCGCCACTGTCTAAAAGTCAGGTCTCTTTCTAATCCTATTTTTCTGACCTCATTTGCTAGATAACGAGCCTTGTTTTTACCATCTGGAATAAACAGTGTTTTAATATCACTATTCCTTTTTAGACATTACAGCAATATAGAATATTGTGATTAATAACAACTTACCATAAAGTTGAAGTAAGTTCTCATCCTATTACTAGTCATTAATCCTGCTTTTATGTAGCCAAGTTATTTTTGCTGCCAATATCACACTACATTTTTCCATAACGTCCCTACATCTTTTCCAAGTCATTCCTTTTTAAACAGTATATAATAGTCTCCACATTGTTGTAATTTGTGTTTGTAGTGTTCAGATGCACTTTGTGTAAATATATTCACATTAAGAAGCAATTTAAATTGCTGTACGTAGCTGTTCTCACTATTAGATAGTGCTACAATGTTTTCTTCATCATCTGGAGATTCTATATGTGGCATTCTATACTTATTTTCAGGTCACTGATAAAATGATTATTAGCATCAAGTGTAATACCAAGACTGATGAAGCTCAAACATAAATAACTCCGCTCCGTTCTAATTGTAAGTGGTAAATGCTGATAGATAATGCTCACTTCAAGCATGTTGTCTAACCAGACTTAATAGTATGATGTTGGGAATCAGCCATTTAGAGAAGCTTAATTAAATTTAAAGCCAAAAGTTGTTTCTGTTAAACAAGTGTTTTTTGGAGAAAAGAAAGGAACATTACATGTTTTTGACATGACATATCTTAAACAAATCAAGCTGACTGGTATTAAATGTCTAATTGTTTCTTTACAGCATCAGAACTCTTTATCAGTTTATTAATTATTTTTCTCACAAATTGTAATAATTAATCAACTCACAGTTAGTTAGTCATCCTGTCTGCTATTCTGCAACGCTTCCACGTTAGTATTTCCTCAACTTCTAGAATTTCACCAGAATTCCAGTATTTATTAAACTTGCAAGAAGCCAAAATTCCCTTCAGCCAATTCTGTTTAGGGTTCTTAGATGCCAGAAACTTTGGCCTGCCATCCCTAACACATGTATAATGTCTTCAGCAGTTTCTTACGTTGTATATAAAGAGATATGAAATGCCACAGTGCCTTTCTAAGAAGAAAGTCAAAAACATTTCTGTCCAATTCATATGTGATCCACACAAATAATACAAGATGTCACAATCTCAAATAATAATTTAGGCGTACTGCAAATGCCTCAAAGAACTTAGTGAACAGAAGAAAAAATGGAACCAAGCATCTGTCTTGACTTTGTTTTCTCAACAATATTAATTAAACTGACTGTTTAATTAACCAATCCCAGCAAACTTTTATAATTTTGTAGGTTTTTAATAATTTGAATGCTGTCATCAAAATAAGGTTGGTCGTTTCTTCACTGCTGCAAATACAAATGGCGTTCTCTCTGAAACCGAAGACACTATTCTCATTGACTTCATTGACAAAGAGCTTCATTAAAGGGAAGAATTCTCTTTGCATTCCAAATGGCTTTAAATATTCGTGAAGTATTAATGAAGAACTTTCATCATCACGTTTATCTATTCAAAAACACACATAACATCATACTTTAAAAAACCCACGCTTTCTAAGGTTGCAAAGTGAAATTTGCGGTGATTGAGAAATGTAACCATGATGCTATTTACATGTAGATATGTTTTATGTGCTTGTTTGGTCATTTATTAAAGAAACAAACAAAAAAAGCCTAGTAAGTTGGACCAAAACCCTGTATGTCATTTTATATTGACAAGCTCAGTTATCAGAATAATAATATAATCAGCGACTGTGGCAGGAGAACACCTTAAGATGGTTAACAAAATCATCTTCAGATGAAACAGAAATTAGGCAGATCCCTAAGAATTTTCTAGCTAATCATTTGCAGCAAAGTTTTGGTTGTGACATACACAATGGCTTGTAGGGTGGAGTGAAAAAGCAAGTTTTTGTTTTTACGTTTTATCTAAAAAGGTGTAATTCCTCAATTCTATTTTTGAGAGCTCTGCCAGGCAACATTCTATTATCAGCATGATTTCAACGACTAACAAAGTCAAGAAGCAAAAGGAAATACGAAATACAACCTCTGTATTTTTTTCCTCACATGCCTTGCTTTTCTACTTACTGATGTTTTAAGGACAAAAGATAACAAAGTAGAATAAACAGTAGAAATGAGAAGTTCCTCCTCTTTCCTTTCCATCTTATGGCAGTACTCCATTTGGTCTTCTATTCAAACGTAAAATATTTCATCTCTTTCAAACAAGATATTTGTTTATGCTGCTTATATCTGAAAGCTCAGCTGTGCAGCAGCAGCATGCATGTCAAGATGCCCTGAAATGCTAGGATCACTCTAAATTCACTAGGTTTTTCCTGGTAGTATTTTTTCATAGCAAATACTAAGTGGACTTTTTTTTTTTTCCCCTCCAGATGAGCATGTCCTGTGAAAGCTCTGCCCATGGTGTGGTAACTGAAGTTTACCACAAGCCATAGCAAGGGGATTAACGTGGACAGCTTTCATGTGGTTCCAGAGCTGCTCCTGCACTCATCAGAGAGCTCAGCGCCTTTTCGTCTCACTGCAAATGGAACTGTGTGCTCAGGGGCGTATGAAAGCTCCTCTTCCCCATCAAGATGCTGACAGAGGCCAGTGCATGTTCATAGCAGAGGTCACATTGAGGGGAGGAAAGCAAAAACAACCGGGATGGAACAGACACCCTCTTCACAGAAAAGTCAGTCATTCATGCTTTCAGTCTTGTACACCTTACTGCAAAAGATTTTGAAGCAGTTCATTTAAAAGTAGTGCATTGAGCCTGCTCTTGAAGCACACATGAAATACATGCACTAAATATAACCTATGCCAGCCTACTAGAAAATACTGCTTTGTGGCTCAACGGCCCAAAAGACTCTCTGGGAAAAAGTGTGTTTTAGAACAAGAAGGCTATCATGCTGTCGCTGTTTTACAACATTAAAGTTAATGATAGCTTTTCATTAATATGGCTAGTCAATATTATTTTGTTTAAATTAGCATTTTACAACCTTTTGATGTCTTGAGTTAGCTACCTAATTGTAGACCTTTTTATTCCTTTTCCTCTAGCAAAGACAACTGAAAGCAGCAAAAGAATGCTACCTAAAGAAGAATTTATAGTTCTTATTAAGCCCTTCACAGGGAGGAGCGCTGAACTATAAAGCAAAGCAATGGGGGAAGAAATAGGAGTTGAGAAGAGGTCCCAGGTTCTCCAAGAGCAATGGGAATGGGTGGCTGAGGACTGCATGATCTCAGACAGTGCATTTCTTCTTCACTCTCTCTCAAAAAAAGCTATTTACGAGGAATGAGCAATTCAACCATGAGAAACAAGATCAGACAGTTTGCCTCCCCAAAGGGCACAGTCAAAAGTGGTGTTTGTATTAATTGACATCCTCTCTTTAATTTTCCATGCAGTTGAATGACTAAAGGCTCTCAGTTTCTGTGGTGTTAGTGCAATTGTGAAAAATCTAATCAAATCCATCAACACAAAATGAGATGGATCCAGTCCCCTGTGAGTATATAACACCCACCCACATATATATGGGACTTCAAATAAACACATTTCATTGAGAGGATAATTCTCCATAATTCTAAACAGCATTTTCTTACAAATTCTGAGAACTTTTCCAAAATCAGAATAGGCAAAAGAGGAATGTCCAGGCTACTCAGCAATTTTGGAGAAGAGGTGGGTAAAGAAGAAGGGGGATTTTTCAGCTCAATTTGGTACAAAGCTTGTTTGCACAGGGCTGTGCTGGCCTCATGGTGACTATTCATAAGAGATCCCCAGAAGAGCTATAAAGTCTGCCTATAGCCCAGGTGCTATAATTGCTGTCTGTCAAAACAGAGCTGTTTTCTCAGCAAACATTTCAGAATGCCCAATGCTAAGTTGATTAGTTTGGGGTTTTCTGGGGAGGAGTATAAGGAAGATAATCGTGGAGACAAAACTTTGATTTCATTAAAACACTCCAGAGAGCATTTAATTTCTCAGTAAAAAGAGAATTCCTGCCCTCTGAAGGGAAGGGAAGAAGGCTGTAGAAAGGAATGATTGCTAATAACATCCAGTGTAAGAAACATGAATCAATCCAAGAACCAAACAGATCGGAGTGCTATCCATAATGCAAACAGCTCCGCTGCCCCTTAAGCACAGTGTTCACACAGTGAAACAAGGCTGCCGAGACGACTCCCTTTCAGTACATCGCATTCAGCATAATAAAACTCCTTCTTGGGGAATTTCAGAGACCTACACACAACAGCCTTGAGAACCTCCTTCTTCACACTAAACCTATTTTGAATCCAGCTTGTTACGTGTTTGTAATGGGGAGAGACAGATCTGGCTCCCTCAGGTGCTGGCAGCAATGCTGACCACACAGAGCCTATTCAAACCACATAATGAGATCATCTACAGGATTTTTAAACAGGCTGAGCCTGTACAGGTTCCAGACACCTGAGTATGTGAACTCTATAAAAAACACTTCTCGCACGAAGCCTCACGCAGAAATGTTCAGGCTGGGAGAGGGGGATAGTAGGCGGAGTTGGCACTAGGGAAAAAGGAAGGAAATTAGGAGTACATAACAGAGCGAGACTTCAGGCATCTTTTGCAATTAAAGAAACTCTTTACAGGCCCTTAAAGTGGCAGAAGGCATTACTTGTGCATTTCAGCTGTGACTTACAACTTCCTATCTGTATAGCATGGCTAAGAAAGGCAACACAGATGTAAGTCATCCAAAGCCATAGTAGCCTCTTTAGGAAGGACTTGGTGAAACCAGTTCATAATGGCTCTTCCTGTACATTATCTGCAGTTCTGTATTTTCCATCAGAAATCATTGCTCCTGACCATCCGCAGAATTAAAGCAACTTCATTTGTACTGCTCAGGTTACATCAATGTCAACACTTACTTGAAGTCCCATGGTTTTAGGGGTTTGGACTTTAGCCATAAAAATTCACTCCAGTCTGAAATGTGGCAAATTAGGGCTCAGCCCCTCCTCATTTCCCAAGCAATTTAATACTAGATTATTATTATTATTTTTTTAAAGCTTCTGCAAACATTTAAGATTTGTTTTTCTCAAACTAAAAATGCCTTACATTGTTACTATATTTGACAAAGGTTAATTGTGAAGTCTCAAAATGCAATTAAAAAATGTTAATTAAAAGCAAACGTCTTGCTAAATCCAGTGCAGCACAGGTTCTTACCAGTGCGCACCTCCTTATTTTAGCAATATCTGGTACGCTGAATGGCTACAGAGGACATGACAATGGGAAACTGAAATGGCAGCCATAATAATACAGAGAATAACTAATAATGTTTTTTGATTATTTAGAAAGAAATACTGAAGAGGTAACTGTGCTTAAAAATTGCAATAATGTTAATAAAAAATAAAATAATGCAATGGACTGATTTAATACTGACTAAATAATTTAACAATTTTTAACAACATCTCAAGAAGCAGTAGGCCAATATTATTACTGGATTTTTTCATTCTTGTGGTCATTTTCAGCACTCTCAGAATGCACCTGTGAGGCAGACATCATGTCAAAGGCCTTCAGAAAGTTCTTAAAAAAGCATTTTCTTATGTCTCTCAGCATTGCAGTGCCTCAAATCAGGCTCTTTTTCCAGAAGTAGAATTCACCATCCAGAGTTAAGTGCACAGGTTTCCTACACAGGCAAGAAGGATGTCAGACTCCTCAAAGTGGCATGCAACATGACATGCAACAAAATGGTGAACACTTCAATCAGCAGGAGAGAGATCTAGGACTTGTTTCATTCCTTTAGGAGTGAAAATTATTGCCATAAAAGGGCCTATCTGTAAAAGGGGGATCCATAAATGCACCTGAGCATACAGATTTGAGGCACACATTTGTGCACAACTAACTCAATCAACTTCTTCTACAGCATATATGTGAGGATGGAATGATGGTAGGGGAATGACATGACAGTAGACATTCTATCTACAGCAATCCATCTTTGTAACACTGCTCAGGCACTGTGAAATCATGTTAGTTGCTCCTCAGTCTCAGAAAGTCCAAACCCACACAAGAGAACAGCTGCTGAAGCAACCAGGCTAACAGCTGGAGAAATCACAGTGCAAACTGTTGCCATTCACAATAAGTCTCCCTCCAATCCTGATGGAGTAGCAGGATTAAACGCCAGCATGCCAGGCTGGCAGCAAAGTCTTGTGGCTTTTATTTTAATTTTTTTTTTCAATTGGTTGGAAACAGAAATGCTGAGATACTGACAGGCTGACTCCTGTTCTTACCCCTGCCATCAAAATGGTTCCAAAGAATGTTTATCAATCAGGTGATAGGCGCTTTATATATAAAAATATAAATATAAATATATATATATATAAAAAATAGGCTATGTGGTGTTTTATGCAGGAGAAAACACAAAACTGGCAATCTTTGCTGGCAATACGCACCAAAATTCTTCAATTCACATTAGACTATCATAAATGGTATTTCAGGTTTTTACTGCTTTGCTTGTGCATTTATGATTGATATGCTCTTAAAGAAACTTGTACTAGGTAAGCAGAATGCTCTCTTAAGAGGTGTAGAAGACAGTTTTGTATTTAAGAATGCTAAAAGAACAGATGCACTCTGCAGAAATTCTACAAAACTTCCTTTGTACATCCAACCATAGGTGAAAGTCAGTACTCTGCACTTTGAAAACAAATGCATTAGAAATCAAGAAAAGCTGGAGCCTGTGCAGGTAAAAAGATGGAAGATCTGAAGGGTACTCAAGTTTTGAGCTTCTGCAGCAGACTTCAGAAATGACAAAGAACATTTTTGTAACAGGACGTAAGAGTCTGTACAGTAAATGCAACTATGAAAGTTTGAATCTGTAAGTTAATAGAAAAAATGGATCTAGGTATAAACACAAATTTGCATTAGGCAGACTCTAGCGTGTTTTAAAAGCAGTAGCCCAATATGCTGATTTTCATTCTAGAATTTGTTTTCCTTCCAACTAACTTGCACACAAATATTTCTCCTTTTGAACCAAGGGATGACTACAGGAATGAAAATGCAACCCCTCGGACTCCTTTTATATAAAGTTCCAAAATCAACCAAAAAAAACCAAACCTGGGTAGCATCGTTGTCCCACAGTAAAATACACTTACACAATGCAGCTAAATGTTCACTATATCAAGACCTGATGTTACATGCTAAGAATAGAGTAGTCATGATTTTTGTGTCTCTCCAAAAATAATAATAATGAACATTTCATGTGGCTTTCTACTGACATCCTTTCTCTAAATCACAGGTTAGTGCATAAAAAGAAAGATCATGTGAATGATGAAATTCAAGTCTTATCATTTAAGCAACTGCTGCTCACTTTGATTTTTCTGTCTATTCCTGTTTTAGTAAGTTCACCAAGTTCAATCCCTTACCATTACAGACAACCATACTATATAATCACTTCAAAATGCAGTTATATTTTCTCCTCAACCCACTATAGCTATCAGAAGACTTCCAGAAATGTCATTGGTCTGCTGTTTAAGAGAACAGAATTCCAACCAGAACCACACCGAGATCCACAGCTTTCACATGAAAATATTTTCCATGTATAAAATGGAGAGGCTTACAATTCAAGATTACTCTTCAATTTATGATTACCAGGGATGCTCCTGTCAAAGTCAGTCACATTACACTGCAAGTTGTGGTGGAGTCATATATAAAAAGATGAACGGTAGGTAGGAGATTTGTATGCCAGCAGAGAGGTAAGTACTTCCAGATCTCTCAAATGGCGTTTATATGGCAAGTCCTCCATATGCTCGACAAGTTACAATGAAAATTACACAGCTTGAAATACTGTATGCAACAATCTGAAATATTACCTGCAGCACTGCTTATTTAAAGCGTTAAATGGAATAGATCTAGGGTCGGGATACAGTCAATTCCGTAGCCCTTCTAGGATGATGGATGTAAATTCTCATGTTCTTACACTTCAACACATGAAAGGCCTTCTGCGATAACCTTTTCCACTCTAAAAAGAATTTTTTAAAATACAACTCATGTCACTTTTTGCTTGTAAATAAACAGTAGCAGGCAGGATACAGTGGGGAAAGTTCACCCTGCAAAAACCGAGATGTCTCACTGCTGCAGCCACAAGACAATAAAAGAGATTGGTTGAGATTTTTACAAGTTCTGACGGCCAATTCCACTACTGCTGGCTGGCTCATAGGATTTAAATATCTGCATCTCAAGTTTTATAACTTGCCTCCCTAAGGAATTACTAAGCTTTTTTCCAGAGTCTGTTTAGAAGGAAAACCATTCAGTTTGGAAAAGACAGGGCTAATGTGCTTACTCTGGGGGTTCTGGTTTTGGCTTAGTCCCCTTATTCCCTGTCAGACACAACAAGAGTGCGCTTAATTGCTGGGAGTCAACAATTTAATCCATAAAGTTCAAACATCAGGATGCCAAGGACCAGACTTCACTCACAAGCATTACAATGTCAGGCTCTTATTTCCTGAAATTAATGGAAAAATCTGAGGTAAGGTAAGATAAAGTTACAATAAGGAGGAATGCAATCAGTGATCGCAGTTGTAGCAAAAGGGAATCAGATATTTCCACTGCAGGGAAACCTAAAGCAAACATCAATTTTAGGTTGAAAAGAAACACTGCGTGATCAAACTGCTTAAAAACTACTCATAGATACTTCTGAAGAAGCTCCAAAACTGCCTCCTCCAATCGATTCTCGCTTTTCATTTTTTATTTATTATTACTATTATGATTCTTGATGGCCAGGGTAATTGAAACAATCTCAAATCCAACTACAACTAAGATCGGATTCACTTTGACACTTGATAATACACAGAAGCACTGCACAAAGGAGTAAGAAACAAGATTAAAACCATGTGATAAAAAGATTTGCAGATTTTTAATGTTATCTTATACCTATTTACAAAAGAGAGAGACTTCTGCCACAGTCTAAGACACAATGTCCTTAGCATCTCCCTTGAATTATGCCAGTGATTCAAAATGCCCTTGACTCTAAGTTGTCTCATTCATTTCAATACCTCTATGGATCTACTTCAGTTTTCCAATGAATTTGGTGTAATTCTGTTTCTCAATTTCACATTATCAAGCGTGCACTTTTCTTTCACAGTCCAATACTATTACCCTATTATTCATTTCCTGCTCCTTAAATGAACTAATATTCCTTTGTTGCCTGTATCTTAGTTTCTCTTTCCATTTGTTATACTCATTTTTGGTTTCTTTATATTAGCATTAGCTAATCTGGGCACCAAAACCAGAAACATGATGTTTTACCATGATTTTTTGGTACGATATTTTCAATGCCTCAGTGTTCTCCATAAATGTTTTTACAATTTCCATCTTTCAGATTATGGTGGCAATTGCCATTGTGCTTTCTTTTTGTTTGCATTTTTTTCAATTCTGAATAATTCCATAATGTAGCATAACATGTATACATTTGTCTGGTTGTGTTACTTTGGACCAGAGCTTTAATCTCAGTTTCCATTTTCAATAGGACAGTAACAGCCATTTGCTGTCAGTACTGCTATTACCATCAGCTGAGAGATCTGATTTTGAAGTTCTGCCGTTTAAATTAAGATTTTATTCCTAGTCCATTCAGTGATGTAAGTCTGGGTTCTATTGTTACACGCTAATAAAAGGTAACTGCTTATGAGAACATACCAATGTGAGAAATGTCATAATAAGGCAGATGAATTATCCATCTAGTATAGTACTTCGTCTCTGAAAGCATCAACTCAGCTGCTGTTAAGGGAGAGCACCAATTATTTTCTGTTGTCTGCTCACCTCATACTCTGTCAACATTGAGGATTATAGTATTATGAATATTAGAGGGCACATCCCTGTCTAATCTCATTCTAGTATCAATTTACGGACCTGCTGACCATGAATCTGTCTAAACTGTGTTTGAGCCTGACAACATTATCCCTACAGCATTCTGTGGCCACGAAACCTCACTATTTGCTGCACAAATAAGTGCTTTTACATGTTTTCAACCAAACTGTATTTTCACTGAGTAAAGTTCCATTCTGTTGCAAAACTTGCTTCTTGACAGTCTTGCGTAGAGCTAATCTACAGATTCCATAAGCTTGTAAGCCATGATCTTACTGTCCTCTACCCAATCCTTTTGATTCAAAATGAAAAAATCACAATCTTTGTATTCTCTCCTCATAGAGCTACTTTTCCTCTGTCCTCTCTACATCTTCTCTGATGCTTTGCATCCTCACCTATGTGTGGAGATCAGGAATGTCACAATACTGAAGTCATCTAAAGGTTTTACATAGCAGCAAAATGATCACTGTTTTGTCCTTGATAACCTTGCCTTCCAGTATGGAAACTTTTATTCTGGTTTTCAGAGCAGATTAGTTATACACATGACACACAGTGATAAAGTAAATGAAATTCACTTTGTTTATCCTTGATTTGCACATAACCAATATAGGTATAATAAATACCTTCTTAACCTCAGTAACTCGAATTTATAATTTAATAATTTTGATTGCTTTGCAAAAGACAGTAATTTCGTATCTCATTTCCCACTAATAGAACATATTTCTGTAGCTTCTGGAAAGACAGTTGAGAAAATAGCTGAGAAAATAACCCACACTTTTCTTCTTATTGTTAATGTCCTGAAGGAAATTACATCATTTACTCTGCAATACCACTGTGAAATCTACACAAACGTGGCTGTTTATAAAAGCAAAATATAACTGCTGGTTAAATACACCACAACAAGCATTACAGGCATCACTCATTCATAAAAATAAAGGACAAATAAGATAACTGCAAAACCTGAAATAATCTTAAGAAGTAGGATTAAAATTAACCTTGAATTATCACTGCATAAAAATGACTGAAATCCTTGAAAAGAGGATTAGATACCTTTCCTATAATTTAACAAGCTCTTCCTTTATCCGTAGAATCACTCTTTTTTTTGTTTTTTTTTTCATTGCCTTGAATAGCTGTATGCCTGACCAAACAAAAAGATCAACTGTAGAAGCTGGTCTTTATAACATTACAGGACAATCTGAAGACAAATTAGCTAATTCTACTATCAACATTCTAATAAACAGTTAATGTGTAGCTCAAGTATGATCTTTTTTTTTTTGCCATGTCACGTCATGCTACTGAGCGGTGGGAAATACAGCATGAAATGCAGGGTAAGCCCACGGGAAAGGTCATCTGAGCTGAAATCAGAAAATGCCCATCTTTACCTCAGTACTTCACCTAACAGAAAAACACAGCCTCTCCGCAGTAGCCCTGTCCTTCTGCACAATCTTGTCAACAGTGGTGCAAAAGTCAAGGCCAAAGGTGATAAATTCCCTCTTCACATGCAGAAGGAGAAATACATCAGTCTTTATAAAAATAGGTTTGTTGGAGTCATAAATATCATGGAACATGAAGAAACGTAAGAATGGTCACTATGTACACTGCCATAGAAAAAACCCAAAACTGTACTGAATCAAGCTAGATGTAGGTGAACCACGAGGAAAAGAATAGGGACACCTGCTCTACAGAATGGAGCTCCCGAGAGGCACTGAACCACAGGAGGGATGTGCACTCATTATGTATTCACCAAGGAGATGTTATCTTTTAAATGTTGCTTTACCCAGCACCTCTGCATGGAATACACTAAAAATTACAATGTAAAAAAAAAAAAAAAAAAGCTTCATTTCTAATATGATACAGAAGGTACAACAATCAGCTTTCCAGTTTTTGCCAAAAATTTTTTTTTCCGTGCAGCCAAAAGCAGCAGCGATTTTGGCTCAATGCCATTAATATAATCAGTGATACCAAGAAACTTAATCACCTTGGCAGCAATGTCAATTAAGTCCTGAAAGAACTGCACAGACATTCAAAAAGGAAATATTCCCTACACTAAATTGCTTCTCTTTAGCTGTGTGCAGTTTGATGAAATACCACCTCTGACCATATGCATACTTTCTGTGGATGAGCAGTGCCTTACTTTCTGAAACTATGACACACAAGGATGGTTACTGGGCAGGATCAGCAACTCTGACACATTCTTGCTCCTGAGTATAGCTAGCAAAAAAGCGACGATCAGAAAAAAAATAAAATAAAAAATAGTGACAGCAAAATTATTTCTGAGCAGATAATTACTTGGTATTTTCTAACCCATAATCAAGTTTAAAAACAGTATGTTCTGGTTTCCTTGACAGAAAAAAGATACGAAACTGAATATGAACAGAGTATGGAAGTTTGGAGATATTTATCAATATAAGATCCTTCCTTCCCTGAGCACTAAGGAATACTTTTAATCAAGATATATCTGTTTTTCTACTTAATTTTTCGTTATTCCCCAGACAGTTAGAAAACGTTACCTGTGGTTATAAACCCATAAAATACTGAAAAGTGAAAGGCAGATTAGACAGCTCACTGCTTTTATGTCAGAGTCCTACGTAGAAGAGAAGAAAGTTGGAGTTGAATTTGGACCACTTATGCAGTGCCCCCGGTTTCCAGTGTTCCCCACAGACCTTGTGTTGAGGGAGAGGAAGGAGAAGTTCAGACTCATGATAAACCAACAGGACATCGGTGCCATTGTGTATGCTTACACAAATGGAAGTATGGAATATTCTAATGCAGAATTCTAATATTCTATTCACAAATGGAAGTAATGGAAATACTATTCTACAGCAAACATTTCTGTTGTGCTCTCCATATTAGAATGGCTTATATTTTAAATGTGAATGGCTTATATTTTAAAGGCATATGTCAGGAATGAATGGGTCACGACTGTTTTTTTTTTTGTGTGTGTGTCCTCTTAATTTTGTTTTTTATTTTTGTTTTGTATTTTATGTCCTTACAACGTAATACTGATGAATATTGAAGAACTAATGAGAAAATTTTAATTCTACTCAAATAAGAACATTTTAATCCCTTGCTTTGTGAGAAATTCTGATAATGCTGATCTGATGAAAACAAAAAACAGCAACAACAACCTTCTCCTGTGACAGATTTAAGAACAGCATTTGAAAACCTTTCATTCTTTCTCTTAGAAAAAAAAAGACATCTAAGGAAATAGTGCAGCCAAAGTTTATTAATGCTGCTATTCAATGCCACTGCTGGCTTTATTTGAAGGAGGCTCTCGAGAAATTGTTGCAAGGGGGCAGACTACTTGTAGGGATTCACTATTGGGTTAATGGAGCAGTTTCTGAATGCATAAACTCCCTCAAATCAAAAGAATGAGAAAAATATCCTCACTGCTATCTAAATTTGAAAACTAAGAACAACCATTACGTGTGTAAAAACGATGGGCTTTTTTAGTTATAAATAACAGTCTCTGATGCTACTCCTGCTACCTCATCCAAGGTATCGGGTTAAAGATAGTTCCTTCCTCTTCTCATTCACAACATTCATATTACAAAGGAGGTATCAGGAAAAAGGGCATTCCTTCGGTAGTGATGAAAGCTGTTAAGTGTTGACTGTATACAACATGAGATGAACTGGTACAAGTAACAGCGCAGAATAGCACACCATTTAAGAAAGGACAGATATAATCTGAAAGTGATTAGCTGCCTTAATAGCATAAGCAAGACTATTTGCAACCATATTTTTGCTAAAATTGGCAAATATCTACATGAACGAAACCGATAATATAAAAAAATTCTGACATTTTTTTCTTTCTGTGGAGTGTTATATACAGAAATAAAATAAAGTGTATGAAAATAGGTTTCAACATAACTGCTAACAATAAAGCAAGAAAATGAGGTATTCATAAGGTCTTTACATATTTTTTGTCACTCTCAGCACTTCCTCACACTCTGGTGCTATACATTAGAATGATCTTTTCTCAAGATTGAAGGTTTGGTACCTACAAAACATAGCAGTGGAATTGGTATGCAGTTTGATAAGTGTAGACAATATTACAGTCGTATAAACATACAGTTGGGCTCTATGGACTTAGAAGAGTGGCTATATCAATTTTAGTCATATTTATAATAACAAAATTGCATTCAGTCCAAGGGTTGTACAAACAATTGTGCTTGCTGAGTTAGCCTGTTCTGTTAAGGCCAGAAGGGGGGCAGGCAAAAAAACCTTTACTAAAGAGTTAAAATGCTATAAAAAAAAAGTCTGTGTATGCAGCTCAAGTCTTATAAGGAAATGTTCTTAAACATTTATTTCTGGAAACACAAGGTTTCAATCAACAGCCACTGGAGACTCTGAGGTCATGATCTTCCCTGTACGTAAGCCCCTCAATGTTCTGCATAAAGGTCACAGAGGTTTACCCTCTAAGCATGAATTTGCCTTCCAATCACTTTCACTATGGAATAAACAGTTTCTAACCCAGACTGCAAAACCCTTAGCGTTGTTTTTTCAGAAGAACACAAAGCCATGCTATACGATTTCATCTTCATACTCTCTATAGACTCTTCACAAATTAAAGATCTGTAAAATCATGAAACTTCATTATGTCTGTCAGTAGCAAGTGAGTTGAGAAGAACACTTTATTTTAATTTAAGAATTCCGTTGAGTGTGTACACTGCTATCTGACAAGCTTGAAGTTTTTACATCTTGATACACTAGAATATCCATCCTCGTTATTGTATACATATAATGAACGCTTGTGCTTGGCATCAGCTGGACTTGTATCAAAAGTGAAATATTGTGAGGCTACAGGTAAACTGGAATACGGTCTGATGAAAGACATGAGTTTAAAGAAAAAGATAAAAAAAATTACACTTTTTTACCACCTTAAAGCAACGACTGAAAACACAAAACAATGCGTTGTGGATGTATCTACAAATGCTGATTTTAATACTTTGAAGATTAAAAGTTAGGATCAAGAAATCCTAAGACTCACCAAAAGTCCAAATTAAAATGGAACAGCTACTTCCTGAGGAACTTCAGAAACTATTTTAAAAGAAGCTAAATATTATGTAGATCACTCTGAGACCAATACCTCCTCTTAATTTCCATGGAACGTACTGCAGATACAAAGGGCACAATAATGTGATTTGATAGAGCAAATTCTCAGCTACAAAACACTATTTCTCAGTGTAGTCACCACCACTAGCTATGCAATTTTGCCAGTGATGAACAAGAGCCTGCATGTTGTATTTGTAAAAATCTACACCAGTGGACACTGACCCATCACAGACCCATTCACAGCTGCTATGATGGTGTTATTGCAAGGAAAATGTTACCCATGCAGTCCAGCTTTCACAGTGCTGACATCCACTGTTTGATCTCCACAAATGTTCAGAAAGTGTCGATTCATTTTCTCCAAATGGAGGAATTCAATGACACACCTTTGCGTCATACGCACTTCCATGTCAGACACCATTCTGTCAGACTGCCCCGCTGCTGCCATCTGGGCGGCAACAAAATGTAACAGAACATTTGTGGGAAGGTCCAACTTTAACTGCCACAGCACCAACATTCCTCTCTGATATTGCAGGCCCACATAATAAAATAGGAGGTATTACTTTTGGAGCAAGCCTCGTATTTTGAGTTTGATAAACATTCCAGCCATTTTCAGAATAGCTCTCATTCGATCGGGCTGCCTACTGCCTGAACCCTACGGAGCTGCCATGCTGCAAGTAACACGATATATATTTCTTTAGTATCTGCTGGTGATAAGTTACATTACTGAAATTCATCCAGGAAAGTATACCTGTTAATTTTGCTTTAGATGGATTCTATTAAAATGTGAAAATCTTGGCAAGAGCTGGGGTGAGACTTGCCCACTGTCTGGGTCCCTTTCCCACCCAGTCAACGGGGCAGACTTTTTAGTTCATTATCACCTCATCAGTGCTCCTGTCAGCTGCCAACAGTGAGAAAAGACTAAGCCACTCACTAATTCCTGGCTTTCCTGCCTCCACTGAAGCAGTGGTAAATCCAGAACAGATGGATGCTCTTTAACCCTCTCAATACAGACACCCACTTTAATAATTCTAATCAATCCACTGAACTCAGAACAAGGAATGACTGGCACATGTTGAATGATGAATGGATTGACCTGTTGCAGCTCAGTTCCAGCACAGAAAGCAACACTCCATCTCCAACGCACTGCTGGTAAGGGAGACAGCTGGCAAAGGCAGCAGGACTACTGAGTCAAGAGTCAGACAGACCTTTTGGTGAAGAGGGTAAAACAGTAGGGCAAGGGATTATGAAGAATGAGCTTATTAAACATCAAGATCTCATCACAGGAAATTCATGAAGGAAGACCAGCAGGCATTTGCTCTGTGCAGTTCCAGTTTCTTGTTCTGTAACTGAAATTGCACTGCAAACAGCTCAGCAGCTTGCTGTCACAGTCTCTTCTTTCCCCAGAACACAAGACACAAGTTACCAATCAGGCCCTGCATCGTCTCAGACTTACCTTACCAGACCATAGATTGCCATTTCATGAAAAAACACCTTCATAAGAGAATAACTTTTTTTGTTATGTCGGTGTAACACAATGAGCTTAGATGAGCTTAGTGCACAGCTACACTCAAAACGGGCTTTCTATGTACCATTTAATAAAATTCATGACTTTGCTCTTTAGTTTTGAAAACCTGCCACAGTGCTCACTGACATGACAAGTTTCTTCTGCAATAACAGAACAGCCAGGCTTGTGTGAGCAGGAGAGCAAGAGAAAGGCTGCTTCAGCAATTGGCCAATTGAACTAGAAATTACTCCTAGGCTACCTTTAAATAAAACTACAAAGCTTGGTAGCTTCAGAAAAACTCCTTCAAGACTACATTTTTCTTAATTGTGACTACAGAAACAGTCAAAAAGATGAAACACTGATGTGTTTATTCTTTCCTGAGAAACAGAATGGGAAAATATTTGTGCATATGCATCTTACAACTGTATGAAGTTTCACTAAAAAGAAGATAATCAGGCACAGAAAGGTTATCTAGTAAATACATAAATATGTGAGAATGGCATTAGGAATCCACTAATCTTTGTTAAGTAACAGAATCATAGAACGGCTGGGGTTGAAAAGGACCTCAAAGATCATCAAGTTTCAACTCCCCTGCTGGGGGCAGAATTGCCAACCACCAGACCAAGCTGCCCAGAGCCACATTCTTGGCCTTGAATACCTTGAATGCAATGGATGTAGCTTGAATAATGTATATAAATTGTATAAGAAAAAAATATGTATTAAAAATAAATAAATTTAGCTCATTCATGGAAAGAGCTATCAAACATATAATTGAATCATTCTCAACACGGAAAGTGAAAGACAAGACCGAGCTATTAGCAAGGTTTTAGAAAAAATTTCTTCTCCCAGAATATGAAACATCTCCTTTGAAAGACTCTTTCAGTTGTAATGGTTATGATGCACATAAGGTATGAAAGTGACTTGACTCTAACAGGTGAAGGACCTTCACTGAGAACATGAGTAGTGATAGAACTTCAACTGAACTTGGTCTTGCAGCACAGAACACATTTACAATAGCAAGTTAGAGGGTATTAATACATTTGCTGTCATTTCAAGACAACCTCTGTTAGCGACAGGAAGCTGTCTGACCAGACTAATCTCATCTCTCTAACTGATTTTGATAGGAATTAAGATGATTCAGTCATTCCTGGTACCTGTTTTGGGAACCATTACCCAAACAATGTTATTTAATGTTATCAAACGTATTAGCTGTCCTAGGATATGTGAGACATTCACAAGAGGCCAGTAATGTGACAAGCAAGATCTGTAGAATCCATGTGTTTCTGAAGCAGCACTTGGAGGTTCATCAGGATATTCTGGAGTGCCTGAAATGGCAATAGACTCTTAGGATTTGACAATGGGTCTGTTCTCCACAGAACCAGTAATTAATTTATCAACAGGAGTCCCACAGATAAAAATGAGTTCCTTTCTTATGAAATTTATCTCTTGTGTGTAGAGTGGAAGAACTCTTGAAAAACGTTTCTTTGAAAGTAGTCACACGGATGATCACTAGTAGACAAAGAAGCAACGTTCTAAAGGACAACGAACCAAACAAGAGAAACTGAAGACTTGAGGAAAAGAGAAGACAGGAAACAACACAGGTGTGTATCTGTTGGTCTTTGTCCTATTCAAAAAAATATTTATCATGAATATTACTCTTTAAACAGTACTTCAGTAACTTTATTTACTTGCATTGGGATATAAACCATATTTATGGTAAAAAGAAATCTTACTTCCTTGTGAACGAACTTTTAAACTGCAGTGCAAATGGCCTTTTGGTATATTGTTAAAAATCTTCAGTGCAGTCTGGAGGTAACTGCAAAAAGCAGCCCAAATGATTTTCTATGCCATTTTTCCCATGCTGAGTTTTCCTTATCCATAATGAGATAAACAATATCGATTTTTTTCAGAGGAGTATTTGGAGAATTAACATGGCATTTCTAACTCCTTCAAGATTTTTGAATGGAAAGTGCTATACAATGTAAAGTATCAAAATCAGAACTGAATGCCATAACATATATCAAAATTATACACGATGGCATAATTTAAAAATTAATAATTCAATTCCTAGAGGTATTTTACAATCACAAGGAAGGAATTTATACTATCCTATTTTGGTCCGCAAAGTCCTCTTCATTAAACGTTTAGGTGTATATTTCCAAGTCCCAGGAGACTGCTACCAAGTTCATCTAGATAAGCCAAGAAGCTAGGAAAGAAGAAGGAAATACTTCAACTACACTATCCTTGCTCATAGCTTAAAGCAAAACATACAGTTAAGACATAAACTAGAGAAGCGCGCAAATGCGGTGCATGAGCTCCTGTGATTTTTGTTGTTGCTGTTGCTGCTTAACTTAATATTTAGAAAAGAATTTTTCTAAGACTTGCAGGATTTCCTTGGGAATAGAGTAATGAAACAGATCAATTTGGTCTTTTATAACACATGTGCTTGACCAGCAATATCAGTGTATAAATGGGGATTAGAATTTAACTGAAAATCTGCAACTGGTCATGAGGAGTCAAATTCTCCATCTTCTCCAAGCAGGTCTCACTTGACAAAGTAATGAAACAAAAGTTCTGATGATTAAGGCACAACTGCTTCAAAAATGAGAATGACTTGGCAGGAGGAAAAGGGCATAAAGCAACTCTGACAGAACAGCCAAGGTTTTATTCTAGGCCTCATTCTATAATCTAACAGTTATTAAGCAAGTATTCCTACACCACAAACACATTAAATAATCATTAAATTACTCATCTGCTAACGAAGTTATCAGAATCTACAGCAAATTAACTGTTCTCTTTTCTAAAGTAAAAACAGCTCTAGACTCAAAACACAAGTCATGCACGCACATCACTTGCAGTTGGGTTTCTGTATCAGGATAAAGTAGAACAGCAACTGGACTAAGACAAGCATTGACTAAGAAAAACACAATTCATTATTAGGACTTATCAGTGTGAATCAAATACATCTTACTCTATTTTTTACATATGCATTTCATATCGATATTTTTTACTTAGATGGTGAAAGAAAAAAAAAGAAAAGAAACCAGAATGGAGATCTACTGAAAGATAATTCATCTCATATATATGTGGGTATTAAAATTTTTGTTATTCTTAGCACAGAGGCAAGAACCAGAGTATTGCCTAGCTATTTTTTTTCACTCTAAAACTGCATCTTTATTAAAAATCTGAAAGTTCCCCTTCAGAAATAAAAAACAGAAATAGAAACAGAAAAAACAAAACAAAACAAAACAAATTCCTTATGCTTTGTTATACTCAAGTTGCATTGAGAGAATATTTGTCAATAAAACTGAACAAGAAATACAGCATTTGTATAAATAATGCACTATGTGTAATGGAGATGCACCTATATAAATCACTTGGAGCATTCTTTCCCACAAATTTGGGCACAAAAACTGAAGAAATATGTCATCAGATAGGGTTTCTCTAGGTATCTTCTGTACTTTCAACTTCCCATACAGAGGAAGTGTTACTCCCATGCTCTACAATGCAAACTCCTTCACAACAAAACTCCAGCAGCTGAAACCACTGTAGCAAAGACTTGGTATGAGATCTCTTGAAGTGGTTGTGCACGATGACATGGCTGTTCGACTAACACTGACTCTTTCTGCTTGGGCCAAATGCAAATCCAAATTCTGACACACTCTGCAACTCAGCACCAAACACCCTTTCCATTCTCCAACAGTTTACTTGCATTTCTGCATAAGTGCTGATTTCTTTTGGCTCCAAAGGCAGCTTCACCTGCAGGGTTTCATTTTTCTGTTTGACACCTTGCTGTTGATTTTCCCTCACTGCACAAAAGAACTTGCTCCAGTGCCCCTTTCACAAATGCTTCTTTGTAGAAAATGAAAGCCTTAATGATTGTATTTTGATTGTAGACTTGATTAATTTTGACTTCATTTAATTTGCAACCTTTTCTGAGATCTTTAGGGCTGGGAATTAGAGAGCACACTGTACCACTGTACTTTAGACATTACAGGTTTGCCAATTTGTTTCATGCCTCATTTGTCACAAGATCTATGAAATTGTAGTCCAAAGCCAGCTTCGTATTTTTCAAGGCAAGGCAAAAATGTATTTGTTTTTGTTTTAAATTAACATCTCCTTGCTAAATTCATCTAGTTTTCCCAACTTCAGACAAAAGCTCTCACTAACATTGAGAATATAGCAAGCAAGATCAATCTGAAGATCAGCTCAGCAAAAGAGAACAGATTGCTTTTCTCCAAGTACAGCACTAACGCGCTGACATAATAATTCTTAATTTTAGGTATAGACATACAATAAAGACAAAATGAGGATGTAGAAAAGCAGTGTATGAGAATGTGCTAGAAGTAAGAAATAAATGAAGAAGCATATATCTTACTTGCATGACATTTTCTACTAGTTTGCCTCTTAACATATTTTAAAACATACAAACTCATCTTAAGTTTAATTCCTGACATCACTGAAATTCTGTGGGCTTGGGTGAACGAGTCACTTAATGTTTCTAGTGTCAGTGTACGCTTTTGAGGAACAAAAACAACATTTCTCTGTTTTTATGAAAAAGAAATACACAAGAACCTTCAGTGAAAATGACTCTGAAGTATTATTGTTAAGAGTTGCATTATTAATATTTTTGGAAGATAATGTGACTAGCCAAGGTTATAAGGACTTTCTCCAGATACCAGAAGATAGCCTTGTCATTATTCATAACCTAACAAGGCTTAGCAATTACAAAAAGCTGGGAGGAGAGGCTGGCTAACCAGGAGGCTGTGCTACCATTCAACAAGACCCGGACAGATTGGAGAGTTTGGGAGGAAGGAACCCGATGTGGCTTAACAAGAGCAAATGTATAATCTTGCACTTACAGAGAAACAACTGCATGCATCAGTACAGGTTTGTGGATGACTTGCTGGAGAGGAGCTCTGTGAAGAAGGACCTGGAGGTCCTGGTGGACAACATCTTGTCCATGAACCAGCAGTGTATTCTTGTTCCCAAGAAAGTCAATGGTATCCTGAGGTGTATTAGAAAAAGTGTGGTCAGCAGATCAAGGGAGGTGATCCTCCCACCTACTCTGCTCTGGTGAGGCCACATTTAGACTACTGAGTCCAGTTTGGGGCTCCAAAGTTCAAAAAAGACACGGATATCGTAGAAGGAGTCCAGCAGAAGGCAACAAAGATGGTTCAGGGGCTGGAGCATCTCCCACATGAGGAAAGGCTGAGTAGCCCAAGGAAAAGAAGACTGACGGGGGAGCTGATAAATGTTTATAAATAACTAAAGGGAGGCAAGAGGCAAATGGATGAAGCCAGGCTCTCATTGGCGGTACATCATCAATAAGACTAGAAGTAAGGGCCTAAAACCTGAACATAGGAAGTTCCATACTAACATGTGGAAGAGCTTTATGGTAAGGCTGAAGAAGCTTTGGAACAGATTGCCCCAAGAGGACATGAAGTCTCCTTCATTGAGAAATTCAAGACCTGTCTGGATGCCTACCTATGTGACCTAGTGTAGAGTACCTGCTTTCTCTATATCCTCAATTTTGTATAATCTACCTTCAAATCATGTTCAGCCATATCTAATCTATTTGTGATTCATTTAAAATCACACATAAAGCTTGATTCCTGAATTACATAGTGGGGTCTTAGTTTCAGCTGGGGTGAAATTTTTTTCTTCAGAACATCTGGTATGATGCTACGTCTTGGTTCTAGGAGAAAAACAATGCTGATAGCACACCAATGTTTACAGTCATTGCTAAGCAGTGTTGAACAGACCAAAGCTGTTCCAGTTTCTCAGCTCACACTAATGAAGGGCTAGAAGGGCACACAATCAGGACAGCTGACTTAAGCAGGCCAAAGAGATATTCTATACCACATGACATCATGCAGAAAGAGAGTTTTGAAGGGGGTGGGGGTTCATCTCTATTATGCTGCTTGGGGAGCGAGCCTAGCTGGGTATCGGTCAGAGGGATGATGAGAAATTGCTTGTGCCTCATGTGTTATATACATTTATACATTGTCATAACTAATATCATTTTCATTTTCTCTATCTTAGTAAATAGTTTTATCTCAAGCTACGAGTTCAACTTTGTGCTTCTTTCCGATTCTCTCCCCTATCCCATTGGGAAATAAGTGAAGTGAGTGAAAAACTGTGCGGTGCTCAGCTACCTGCAGGGTTAAATCACAACAACTGGAAATAAACTAGTGTGATTTTTTTAGTTTCCAGTGCTTACTTGACATCAATTTTAAATAGACAAACTAGAGATGCAAATTGCCAGCAGACTGAAAAAGAAATGCTGGTTTATGGAAAGATATAGTATTATCTTCTTTGTGTTTGAGGAAGGGCTATAAAAAGGGATTTAGGGAACACCAAATACAACATTATGTTGAATGTTTCAGTCTTCCCTACAATTCTGTACATTCTGTTTCCTAGTACCATGAAAGATAGCTCTCTCAGTCCTGTAATCTGCATAAACTATAACACCATATATTGAACTGGGGATAAGAGCCTCTAAAGCAATAGCAATATAAGTTAAGGAAAGAGACTTTTAGAGTGCCTAGGGTCTAGGAAGATTTTTAAAAATAGTTCTGATGAATTTTCATATTTTTAACTCCTTTTCTAATAGTCAATTGTGCTGCACACAAGACACTATCAGACAGCAAGCTCTCATATCCTTTCACTATGGAGTTATCTCAGAAATTCCACAGACTTGCAGATGGTTTTTATTTTGCCAAAAAAAAAAAAAAAAAAAAAAAAAAAAGGAATATATTTTATTGTATGGGAGGAAACAAAAAGCAAAACAAAAAAAAAAAAAAAACCAACAAAAAAAGACTGAATATTCACATAGAGAATAATTTCAAAGATTGTAGGAACTGCCAATAATTTGACTCATTTTCCGATGTTTCTTATATGACTCCCACTTGTCAGACTGTCTTCCAGGAATGTAGGGAAACAGTTATTTGTTTCAGAGGTTATTTCTGTAATTAAAGCAAATTGACCTGAGTTTTCTTGAAAAAGAAATTTCTGGTCAACTACAGAAAATAACATCAAATTAGGCTTCGTCTTAGCTATATATCGCAGAGCTACACTTTTATTTTACAAACAATGAAAGAATGACTCACACATGTAGAGCAGCCTTATGAGCACATCTAACCTTTGAGATTTCCTTCTCTGTATTTCTGAACTATGTTGGCGATGTCTGGACGGGATTTACAATGGCTCAAAGCTACTATTGTTCACACTACATTAAATCTACAATATACACCATGAGATACCATAATATTTTTACTTGGAACTTCTATTAGCCCACAACTTAGCTGTTTTTAATGAAATATGTAGTGCTCATAGAGTTGATTTATATGCATCGCTATTTACAGTGCACGTTTATAAGAGAGGAAAAAGCACCCTAAGGAACTCAAGGTTGTTTTGACTTTAACAGAAAGTAAATAGTGCCTGATTTGGTTTAGCTCAGTAACACCCCTGGAAGCCCCAAAATCTTATAGTTGGATTAGGAATGGCGACAATAATCACTGGTGTAGCTGAATCAGCTACTATAGGAAATGTATTATTGCTACCAAACCTGCACCAATATGCACTTCTGCATATTTTAATTTTAAAACAAAGATCACAATCATATTTATGTATGTTGTGAGAAGAAGTATACAGCAACAATAAAAAGGCATGCTGAAAACAAGG
The DNA here is from genome assembly GCF_026119805.1 of Tympanuchus pallidicinctus. Lineage (NCBI taxonomy): Eukaryota > Metazoa > Chordata > Aves > Galliformes > Phasianidae > Tympanuchus > Tympanuchus pallidicinctus. Next base: position 3,880,934 of record NW_026294802.1, read on the forward strand.
AAGTCCATTTCTGCCAGTGTTATTCTAGAAATAATCAGAGTAGAGAATTTGTACACGCAAGGGAAAATTACACTTGAACAGGGACCTCTTGGAAAGAGTCCAGCGGAGGGCCACGAAAATGGTAAGGGCCTGGAGCATTTCCCCTATGAAGAAAGGCTGAGTGAACTGGGTCTGTTCAGCCTTGAGAAAAGACGACTGAAAAGGGATCTGATCCAGGTTTATAAATATCTGAGGTGTGGGGGCCATAGTGGTGAGGCCAGTCTCTTTTCAGTGGTGAGTGGAGACAGGACAAGGGGAAACGGACATAAGCTGCAGCATAGGAAGTTCTGCACAAACGTGCGCAAGAACTTCTTTACAGTGAGGTGACGGAGCACTGGAACAGGCTGCCCAGGGAGGTGGTGGAGACTCCTTCTCTGGAGATGTTCAAGACCTGCCTGGATGCCGACCTGTGCGACCTGCTGTAGGGAACCTGCTTTGGCAGGGGGTTGGACTCCATGATCTCTGGAGGTCCCTTCCAACCCCTACGATTCTGTGATTCTGTGAACAGATTCTCTTGAAGAGATAAACTTTAAGTTCTAAGAGAATTTCTGATTGTACTTAATTACTGAAAGTGTATGCTACAGAATATAGAACAAGAAACAATCTTCCGTACTGGAAAAGGAATGCAGAATTACCTAGCAGAAGACAGTATATTGGTGCCCTCACAGGTGTCTTACAAGCAGTCTGCTTTATACATTAGCCAAAACAAAACAGTCACACACTCCATTACCAGTAAAACACTGAGTAAGCTGAGTATGTATCTAGAAAAGTCAGCTGAGAATGTATCTAGAAAAAAAGCACTGTTCTCTTTATCCTTCTAGATAGAATGACCTGTACAATATGCAGGTTATGCATTACTTTTCCCAAAGTAATGTGGACTGGGCAGTAAAGGACACAGGGCACTTAAGGCTTTCAAGATGTTGCCTTGTGCTGCACCTGCTCTTGGTTTGTTTGCAACAATGAATCAGTGAACTGAGAATATACAGGAAAAGTGTTCATTTGCTCATGCTAGCATTGTGTTAGCTGAAACACTGCACATTTTACTAGTCTGTATATATGCAGAGGTTCTCTACTGATGAGATTTCTCATGGTAATTTCTACAATAATACTATAAACTACTGGTAGAAAGGAAAAATTTGATAAAACCTGTGCATTCCTACAATTGAGGCTTGATGCAAAGGATTTTGCATTCCTTCTTGAAAAAGGTGTAATTTCATTGCACCACCTAGAAGTTACATTCCAAAAATACTGAAGCAGTCATTCACACTAAGCCCTCAGAAAACATCCAGAAGAAAAAATACCTCCAGTGGAAAGGCAAGGAAACAAAAGCATAATGTAACTGCATTCTTGGGAGTTTAATGACTGGACCTCCTTTTCCAAACTCTTCCATATAACAGTAAAAGTCGCAGCAATTACCGAGTGGAACAAACCCCTTTAACACCACCTGGTGTACTTTTCAGCAGTTGGTCCTGCTCCCAGGCCTGTCATGCCTCATTAAGATAGCACAGTACTTTCTCTCTGCAAGACTGTTCTTGGGGACCACAGAGTTCAAGATAAAATGAGATATGGAGGTTTTATCGTAAGACAGTAAGGGACTATGAGAACCCGTGCCAAGATTTCAGAATCTGAGAAAACCACAGAAGAAAAAGTTTTTCAAGGAAGATGAAGAGTGAAAACAAACCAGCTACAAAAAGCATACATAACTTTCCCATAGTTAAAGAAACAGAAGAAACCACAACAATCTAATTCTGCCTATGCTGATATGGGGCACCTTGTTTACATAAGTTTCACTAGAGGTCCCACTTCTTTCTGCTTTGCTAAGCTTTAAGATTTAAATTTAATAGATCTCTCACCTACGTGAATTGCGACCAGAGTTTTGTAGCACTGCTGCTGGGTTAAGCTTCTCTGCTTCCATCTGTTTCACTGAAAACAAAGTGGCAGATTGCCCTTAATGTTGCCATTGAGTACCTACCGGTGCTTGAAGGCTTACTGACTATGCAGCAGGACACAAAGGATAATGGATTCCGATTACTTACTTGACAAAAGAGGAGAAGTGCGTAAGAGATTACATTTTCTCTCAAGCATCCAAATGAATAAAATAATTATAGCAGAACCCACCAAATTCCAAGGTAACCAAGATCTACACTCACATTTGTGAAAAGCTTAGTGGTTCACTATAGTAAGGAGAACAGTGATGCAATAACCTTTAGCTTTAGAAGATATATTTCAACTTCCCTATTGGCTTCAGTGAGAATCACTTTGAGATTAACAGCAGTTCCAGCATCCGTTTATTTGCAATCATTTAGTCTTAATATCTCAATTCTTCAGTTATTAGAAATCGGTATTTTTTCACATACCAGACTCACTGAACTTTCTACAGCTTAAATGTCAGAATCTTACTCAGTGAACATATCTAATTTAAATAAACACGTATATTTTAAGCTGAAAAATGGAAAAGGACAAAATAATGGGAATAGGATATTTTTTATGTTTATTTTCACTTTTTGTCCTCCTCTAAAAAAAGACATTTTAATGAAAAAAAAACCCCTAGGCTTACAGAGGAAAAAAGGAATGCATTTGTTCTGTGTTGCCCCAAACAGTAAATGCTACAGAAATTGAGTGTCCTCTGTGGGATTGGAGCTTATTTAAAACCTCAGAAGTAATTACAGGAAGAACGCTGGCAGCATTGCTGCAATTGCCTGATGGCCTGATACACCACGTGGCCCACAGACCACATAGTCCAGCTAAAAATGCTGAGAAGTTTTGAATTGGATCTGGAAAGCCAGGTGCAAGGTTAAGGTACTACTGATTTGTAGCACTGTTGACAAATACGAACTTGTTTCAAACTACAGAGAGAATTGTTTTTATGTATATACTTCCTCTGAAACTACAAATCACTCTACTCCTCTGGAGAACTGTCATTAGAACACAGGCATAACATAAGATTTCCACAATAACTCCAACAAATATTTCTGTAATTTCCAAGAACACATTTTGTGATGAGGTGGATGGACATTGAGGACACTGATACTGTTTGGTTCTGGATTTTTTTTTGCTGGTTCTGCTCATCATGGGTACACATAACACGAAAAAAATTGGTTTGGTGAAACTGTTTGCTGTATTTGAATTACGTTACGCATCATTTTGGGCCAAAAAATAAACTCTATGACAGTTAATCAGTTTCTTTTGGATCACTTTCAATTTCAACCTCTCCTACTCATACCTCCAGACAATACTACCTTACTGCTGGAAGGATTAACATTTTAGAAAATAAACAACCTTGGCTTTCACTGACTTCATTTTCACTTGTTTGTTTGTGTCTATTTTTCTTACCTGAGAGGCAGAAAAAGAACACGTGGACTTATCAATCATCTACCAATTACTTCAAGTGGCTTGCACACTGTGTAGGAAAACTGCAGCAGAGAAGGGTTAACACTGCATTTCCTAGGCTGGCATCTTGTTTTTAATAGTAGCCCTCACGTAGCTCTCAGCAGACTTTCCAACTCATATATGAAATAAAATAAGAATGCAATAAACAGTATAATGAAGCTACACAGCCTGGTTAATCTCTGATCACCATCTATGCTCTCTATCAAATCAAACATTATCTGCCAGAAAAATGGGATTATTCATGTAAGTAAATACTGCTGTAATAAATATTCAGAAGACCACTCAAAGTCATGTGAGTGATCAAGACTTTTTTGAGCACTTAATTTTGAAATAAATTATATGTTCTATTGTAACAATCCTTTTGTAATATGCTTAATTATTTCTAAAGGAAAAAAAAAAGATTATAGTGAATTATTCTTGGATAAGTGATAATCTTTCTGTTGTGTGCCAGCAGGATCAAGGATTCAAATTTGAAGTACCATCTACATTGTGTAAGTCTGCAACATCTGAATTACGGAGTTAGCAGTAACTTCAATGAGCAAGGAAAGGCATAATTTAGGAAAGATTTGTTAGACAAGTTCCCAGGTCTACAGGAACAGGTTGAAAAATGCACCAATTGGAACTCAGCAACCCTGAAGTAGATAGATGACTTTGGAGAATCTTCTGTTCCTTCTGTCCATAACAAAAGTCCTGCCCAGACAAAAAAAAAAAAGAAAAAAAAGAAAAAAAAAGTCTCTTCTCTATAGGCAGACACAGTGTCTGTTCCCCTTCCCTATAAGTGCAGTGTCTGCTGCTGCAGTTTTGGCAATTGCATGAACCCAGCCACAGATTAGAATGTTTGTACTCGGTTATTTTCACACACTGCCAAAATTTGCTGACAACACCAGGAGAAAAAAGGGAAAGGAAAACTGGTGATTTTCAACAGTTTATAACTCAGCTCAGCCTAAGCAGGTTTTTATGGGACAAAGAACAGAGATTTCTCTGTAGACAGCACTTTATTCCTGCCTAATTTGAAATATTTGCTGTGAATGATGGAAACATTAGAACTTCTTAAAGAAAACATAACAAAACAAAAATTCTAGCAGTTCGCTGGCTTTTTTTTTTTTTTTTTTTTTTTACAGTAGATCATGTTTGTTGAAATAAATGGAGAGACTATTATCTACCTCTCCTATAATTATTTACAATAAGATACTTCTTAAAGAAAATGAAAATATTAGACTTAAAAGGCAGAGAGGTTCAAAATACGTAGTATTTCTTTAAGCAGTGAAATTTCCTCCTTGGAATAATTCACTTTTCTGCCATGCTAGTGCCACAGTATTCCCTAAAGAGTGTGGAACAATCTTCTCAGGATTACAGCGTCAGTAGCAAACGCAAGTTCTACTCTAAGACATGCTATTTTAAATACATATCACTAACAAAATATCTAACAACTTCCTGTAACAACTCCAAGGTAGCTTTCTGGAGTCCTTCCTCCATTTTAACACCTTCTTTCAGTCCATATCTAGAATCTACTGAAGTAGAATTTCTTAAGCTTTTTTTCTGTATATTCCCCTCATCCCCCCCTGCTCTGTTAGCTTTCTGTAGGGCCCAGGCTATTAAATGTAAACCTCTATCAAATAGCAAATTTAAGCACTGTTGTTTTGAATATCTGAAACCTTTTGCACAGAAGTGTGCCCTACAATTTGGGGAACAATGCTGCTTTACAGTGTCAATGAACTGTAGCTGCACAACTATTGCTTTCTGTTAAAATATCAAACCAGCAGCTCAGCTGCTTCAAAAAATTTACTAAAGATTCCGTTAGTGTTATTTTTGGATTGAAATAGTAGAAAACATTTTTAAAAGCACTAGAAAATTCTGCAAAACTAGAAAACATCTGAGAAGAGTGCTTTTCAAAAAAGACATGGGCTGGGAAAGTGTGCAACAAAGAATATACTGGAGTATTTTCAAATAAGATATTTAATTGACTGGGAGTCCTCAGTAGAGACATGTTTGCAGCAAAGACTCATGGCGAGGGTGAGTTTTTGAAGTTTGGATGCATTTGGCAGCTTTATAGAACTTTCAGACAGCCCAGCTACGTCTAAAACACGTTCAGCTAGTTAACTATACAAGTGTAATGTTTTTTCCATCTTTCTGTCCATGTGCTGACAGCATTACCATTCTCTCCAGTGTTCTTCTTCCTTCTTTGGCACAATGGATCTACCAGTTAATGCAGTTCCCGATACTTAATTTCAATACAATGGCTTTCCAACAATAACTTACTTAGGTAAGAGAGGTCATCATTTAAAAGAAGTGAGTAGTTATACTGAAAGTGTGAAAGCCTCACAATTCAAAATACATTTCAGGATATATTGTACAATACGTGTATATTTTAATGAGGAGGTTTGGCAGAGCAGTTTGGCAGAAGAAAGTACTGCCAAGTGATTGGATATGGGATATATCTCCAGTTGGTTTGGATTCCCATATCACCTTAAGAGCTATTGTTCCCATCCCCCAGTACACCAGCATTCAAGCCAGTCAAATTTATAGCTCAATAAATTTTTTTTATTAAAAATAAAAAGTGTGGCTTTTAAGTACTGCAGTCTTCCAACGTCTTTGTGCCAGGTCTAGATCAGAGTGTAGTAGCTTAATACGAAGCTAGAGAAGCTTGGCCCACTTTGCAGAGCACTCCTAATTTAAGAGTTTCAAGACTTAAGCCACATCTCTTTGCATTTTATAACAGCTGCTTTTCTATCCTTTCACTGAAAAAAAAAAAAAATAATGAAGAAAAGGAAAGAAAAAGAAAGGAAAGAAGATAGCACAGAAAAGTTAAATAAATAAATAATGGCTCACAAAACCACAGTGGAGGAACCACTGCTGGTCCTGCCAATAAAAACGTTCCTTCTCTTCAGGGCTGGCTAAACAACTGAAAGTGTTTCTAATGAACTGCTGGCAGCACTATCCATCATTGCACTAAATGGATTCCCGTCTCCCTAAACTAAGGATAACTATTCATCTATAATGCACAGTCAGAAATTAGGAAGTATTTAAGCCTTAGAAGTCTATTTCCTCACTTCTCCCCACCTCAAAGCTTGGTTTTATTCAGATCCCCTTATGTAAAGATGACAAGAGAAGTCTGATAGAGAAATTAAGTCTCTGTTCCAGTGCTAATGAATCATTCACATGAGTCTGAAAAATACTTTAGCAGACCAGACATCTGCAGTCTCATTTCAGCATTACAACTATTTGGAATTATGTTTGCCTCATCCCTCTCTCCTTTTTAACATTTGTTACACTGACTGGTGTCTTGCCTTAAAGTGGATAACAAGAAATTCAAGGTAAGATGGCACATTCACTTCTGAAGACTTGATTGATTATATAGATACGTATCTACAGAGGCAAATTAATAGCTGTCTTTAAATCATCAGAGATCAGTGAAGAATTCATAAATATCAATAAAACATGCCTACAAATAATGGAAATAACCACTCACTTCATCTCCAGGACCTCCTCCAAATGTTTTCTTCTTTCTGCTCGTAGGTTGGTCAAATGGGTTTCCTTCTCAGCCAAAGACTGTTGTGTAGAAGACAATTTTGCTTTCATCGACTCCAGCTCCTGCTTAACCTTCTCCATGGCCATCATCAGCTCTTCTACCTAAAACATTTTTGAGGAAGGCAGGAGAAAAAAATAGCACAGTGTGACTGACTGGAACTTACTAAAGGTCCCAACAAAGTTAGAGTTCTAAGATTACCAGTGCAAGTACACTGCATAACACTGTAGACCAGAAGCATCATCATCTACTGCTGTGTAAAGTATATCTACATGTTTTGGAAGCAGCATTATAAAATGTGAATTAATATGGTCTGGTCACTGAAACATTACTTTTGAAATATCAAACTACAAATCTTCAATTCTTCAGTATTTCTATTTTAGAGAACGTAACACAAGGAAAAATAGATGGTCAATTGGCATTAAATTAGCTTAGGAAAATGCTAAGTATTAAATAGAGCACATTGATAATTTAACATGAAAACTTCTTCTCTAAAGAGAAGCAACATATTTACTCTAAGAATGAAGTTAAGAATATTTCTCAAACAAGGAGAGGACTGGGTTTCCATGAAAATGTAAGTAAGGCTACTTCCCCCAAAACATCTGTTGAACAATGATTATAGCCATATTTGGTGATTCAGAAACAAAAGCACCTTCAAAGATGGTAGACAGTTATAGAAGAGTAATGCTTACATCTCTAGGCTACTACAAAATTACTTGGTTCAAAGGGTCAGAATTAAGATGACTGTAAATTCTAGAATATATAATGCACAAGTGACTCTAGTTACATTTTGTGTACTAGCAGTGGGTTTTGTCTCTGATAGAATTTGCCACTTAAACTTGCAAAACCATAATAAATAAATCAGTATAGCTATATGTATGGTGCATCACTTGCTGTCTAGGTGCTAGATAATGTAAGGTGTACAGCATATCATCACTTGCTTTAATAAATCAAGTATTCTGAGAGGTAGAGCTATTGGCTCAGGACAAACAAGGATAACAAGATTGTTTTTCACCTTCAGTAATAGATACAGCAAGAAATGTTGCAATTCAGAAAGACCAATTTATAAAATCTACCATAGTCATTGTGCAGTGCTTACTGCAAAATGCCTATTTCCATTCGAATGCAGCTGACAATGAAAATTCTTCTTGTATCCAGCAAATAAAGAACAATTTAAGATATGAGATTATCAAAAACTATTCAAAATGTACAATCAACAATTCATTCAGCAATCAACAGATCAAAGCAGAATTTCAGTGACACATACTTCAAACTGGCTAGGACGTGTAAAATAACCAAGCTTTTCCTCTTGCATTAGTGTACAAAATAAGACCAGAACCTCTGACAGTTTTTAAAATAAACAAAGAAAAAGCCCCATAGAAGAAAACAGAGAAAAGTCAGAAAAGAATGTAAAAAACTGCAGAAATAATGAACGGAAAAAAATACTTCTAGGAAGAAAACTGATACCTAGAAAGAAAATAACAGCGATATGTTGGGCAAGTGAATATGTACCAGTATATCAGCTTCTACTTCCTTTGGTTGGATCATACATAAACATTTTTCTTTAAATCAAGGAGAAAAGAGGCATGCCAACTGCAAAATCCTCTGCTTCTAACAAAAAAACAACCTCAAACAAACAAGTCCCCAGCCAACGGCAACAATCTGAAAGGCTTGTGTCAATCTGTCAGTTGCCAAGATAAAACAGTCTTTGAAGCAACTTTTCCATAATGAAGTCTGAAAGACTTTTGCTGTCCATCATTCCATTCCCAGCCATAAAATTTGTGATACTAATAACGAAGGATTGATTCGCTTGATGCAGATCTGTAGTGTAACAGCTCTGCGCTATTCCAACACAGAAAGGCTGGAGGTCGATAGCTGGGGCTGTCAGTGCTGGGCGGCAAGATTAAAGTCTGCAGCAAAGTATGAACTTACATGAACTGGAGTGCTGACTACCACATGTATTCTTTTTCTAATCACTCCATTTGGTAATTTCGTTCATTCTAAGGCTCTAGTCTATGTTTCCAAAGGTTAACAGAAAATTGATCTAATCACATATAGGGAATGGATAGAATGTGAATGGCTTTTACATGACATCAACGTGTAGTCATCTGAAGTGTCATTGCTTTCCATTCTGTCTAGAAGGCAGTGTGCATCAAAGACAAAATTCATGGAAGTAGTATTGCTCATACTTAAAGACTTTATTACTTGGATTCATCAAGCTATAGATATTCCATGAGAGTATTTCCATTAAACTTGTACAAAACAAAGCATTTTACATGCCAAGCTATGAATCCTAGTGCAGATCTGTCTATATTTCTCTGTAAGCAGTCCTAGAAGAAATGATAAAGAAATATTCACTAGAAGCACATTCCTTGCAATGGATGTCCTTGCAATGGCTGTCCAATTTATCCTACATGAGAAACTTCAAATCTGTCTTTGATTTTTTGCTCTGAGTGCAGCTAATTATATAACAAAAAGTATTTGCCAAGAACCAGAATTTTCTGAGGCATGCCGTTGACTTTTCGGCTACAAGGATGGAGTAGAGTCAGGAGGCCAAGGTGTGTTCAAGGGATGTTAGGACACCACTCTCAGACATAGGGTCTAATTTCTGAGTAGTGCTTTGTGAAGCCAGGAGTTGGATTCCATGATCCTTATGGGTCCTTCCCAACTATGAACATTCTATGATTCTGTGATTTTCAGTAAGCTTGTGCCCTATCACTAGAATTATTTCAATTCAGAATGCACAGAATGCACTTTCGCTTCTCATTTCTCTTTCCTTGAATGACAGTTTACAGGCAGAAACGGCAATATGGCAAAAAAAGCAAAATGCTACACACTGGAAAAACATTTGCAGTATCAGAGGACCTCTTTCTGGATAGTAAGATAGAAAAACTTCATTGGGACCCACATACTCCACTTTTGTATGCTATACGCATACAAATGAAGAGGAAAAAGCTGAAGAATGTTCTCTTACTGCAAAGGAAAAATTTCCAGTCTTAAATGACAGGACATGAATGAACGAATAGTTCAAATGTATATGGAGTTTCAATCTTGCAGACGGTCCACGCTATCTGTTAGTCTTGGTATTTCTCTTTCCTTGTTGGTTTTTGTTGTTGTTGTTGTTTGTTTTGTTTTGTGTTGTTTTCGTCAAGTATTTGAACACTTTTATGAGCAAGTGAAAAAGGCTGCACACCAGTCTGTAATTAAAGGTTTCAAAGGGCATGGCAGAGAGACTCAGTATTACACAAAGATCTCTGCATACTCCTAAGCTGCAGATACATTACTTTTAGTTCTAGTGATACATGGGAAACTTATGCTTTAATGTTTAATTGCCGAAAACAGTCACATTTTTATCTTCCCAACTTAAAGAATTATATTCCTCTCAATATACATACAGGCACTGTGGGTTATGGGATAGCTCTTTGTATTCATGGCTGTATCTTAAATGTTCCAGGCAGAATACAAAAAGATGGAATTCTAGAGAATAAAGATACAAGTACCTGCATGAGCAATTTATTTTCAATGAGCATTGTATAAATCAATCACTAGAGATCTTATCTTCAAAACCGCCTCAGCAAGCTAACTTCTATTTAAAATTATTGGCTTTCTGAACATAGATCTTTCTTGTATAAACAACAGATTAGTATTATGAGTTAAAATGTACCAGAAATCTGTTCTGTCCAAAATGAATTAAACCAAAACTAAAGGTCTTGCAATTACAATTCAGTATTAAGAGTACTACAAGTACTGGAAAAAAAATAATAAATTGACATTTCCCATAACGTGGTACTCGGCCTCTCAGAGGACTCTCTTCTACTTTTTTTCAGATCCTGAGTTTTTAAACTATTTTTCACTTCACTGTGTACACTGCTGAAATGATAAAAGGGGGCAAATTTCTGCATTATCTTTTACTGAACTGACTAAAATGCAGGACAGAGAGGAGAAAGAAACAGACCCACGAAAAAAAGACAAAGACGAGTTCTGGCTCCATGTAAACTTGTTTGGATCCCAGAAAATTTTCCCAGAACAGATGTTAAGACATGGAAAAAGCACAGGCCAGGCTTGGGACTTAAGTATGTAATTTAACTGCCTCAAGTAACATATTACAGGGAGAAAGCATTGAGTCTGACATAACCTGGAATGCCAGCAGGACCAGATGGTTTGCTTAAATCACAAGCTAATAAACCTTTACACAAAATAAGAAGGAAATGAATTACGGTTTCATCACAGCCCCATTTCTGCTAAAGCAGTAGGGCTTTAGGTACTCCTGAAGACTATATCCAAGACACTTAACTATATCCAAGACACTTCGTGGCTATTCTGAACTGGGGGGACAACCTCCAAATTCTTGTAGGTATTGAGAAAGCTTATGGGTGTAGCTTTTTGAGGGCTAAAAATATCAGAAGAGAATGAGAGAAATAAGTACGCAGTAGCAGGAAATATCTTATTTTTCAGTAAGATTAGAACATAATTTCTGGTTTGTAAGGTAAGGATAGCCCTCAGCTGAAAGACATGTTGAAAGCTCTGCCATGCTGCCAGCAGTGGCTCTGCCCTTACCACACGTGCAGCAGCTTTGGCTCTGTGTCAGGCTCTTCTTATTCACTCCCAGTGCATGAGCATGTACATGCTGGAAGGTGCACAGAGGAAAGGCTTTTATGATGATGTTGTCACATTGTCACTAATCCTCTCATTGCACATACACAAGGGGTTAAGATGCTTTACCTTCGCTTTTATTCTGTTGGCATTGTAAAGATATCATAAGGTGAACAGACACTCATCATTTAAAGAGAGTGTTTCTCCCTACACTGCATGTATCTCCCCTGTGCAGCTGCTCCACTTGTTCTGCATGGTCACTGTTAACGAAAGTTGCCATGAGATTCTACACAGACAAGAGAAAAAAAAAAAAAAAAAAAAAAAAGTTTGTTGAACACCAGAATTCCTCAGCTGAAATCCTGCCTAAAGAAACTTGGAAATAAACACAGCAGGATGTTGTGCAACAGTTATGGTGTTTCTACACACCATATTTATGTCCGTTCCAAAAAGGATGCCAGATTTGCAGCACCCCTTTTGCCAAGGCCAACTGAGCACAACACTAGAGGGCTGTGGCAGACTTCACACATGAAGATTTTAGAGGCGTTTTCCTTTGTACATAATACAAAGGGAGGTTAGCATCAAAACTCAGACAATGGCTGGTAAGTTATCAGTTGTCTAGGGACAAGGCAGGATATTCTGATTATATGTAATACACAGCAAATATTTTGGGAATAAACTATATACGAAAAATTTTAGAGATGAACTGTGTTTCTTTACATTAATGTGCAGTATTCTTAAACCTTTAAGTCACTGATGAGTCTAAACAAGGAAGCACACTAGTAATTAGATTGACCAGAATATATCTGTCATTAAAATGTTATTCCTGCAAACCCACAGAAGCAGAAACATGGGAGCTCTGTTAAGGAATACACTCCTAGAGCACCATCCGGAATGAATTCTGCTCATACTCTGAGAGCACTGTGCTCTTGGTATGAGCGAGGAGGAATCAAAACTCAAAGATGTTTGGGAAAGAGAAAAGTCTGTTGAGCTGCCAGACCTCAGGCCTGAAGAAGTCACAGCTGCGTCCTTTTAGGATGTTTGGAGGTACCTGTGACAGTTGTATGTCCTAAATGAAGGCCATAAGCCATACAAATAAGCAATGGCCTGATGTTGGGACAAGAGCTCTTAAGAAAGAAGCAATAATCATCTCTACTTTACACACACAGACACAAATCAAGTCAGGTTAAGGGGAAAAAAAAAAAGTGAAAGATTACAGTCTGATTTCCAGTAAGGACAGAAACCTGTTGCAATCTTTGATATCTGAAGGCTACAGCAAATTAAAGTTTTACTTCTGTATTTTCCTCAACTGGAACCTTTATCCAGTGTAGAATTCTATGCATTTTAACCTTTGCAACCAAATCAAAGGATCTGTGCGGGCTGCCCTACAAGTAATGCCTCCTTTTTTATTATGTTAGCCTGTGATATCAGGGGTGGACATTGGTGGTATGGCAGAAGAGGTTCAACCTTCCCACTAGTATTCTGTTACATTTTGTTGCCGAGTGACAGATGGCAGCAGAGGGGCAGCCTGACACTGAAGTGCATATGAAGCAAAGGTGCGTCACTGAATTCCTCCATGCAGAAAAAATGGCACCCACTGACATTCACTGATACTTGCTGAGATCAAACAGTGGATGTGAGCACAGTGAGACAGTGGATGGTGCATTTCAGTAGTGGCGACAGCGAGAGTGGGTCGCCTTCACCGGTGCAGATTTTGAGGAGTGCAGCATGCATGCTCTTGTCATCACTGATGAAAATGCATAGCTAATGCTGGTGGCTATTCTGAAGAATGGTGTTTTGTAGCTGAGAATTTGACCTATCAAATAGTGTTATTGTTCTTTTAATATCTGTTGCAGTTTCCACAGAAATAAATAGGAAGCATTACTTTCAGAATAACCAATATATGTGGATTTATGTGAATCTACAATCATAGGAAACTGTCTTGTGTTTATCTTCTATAACTAGCAATGAAGCTCTCAAGCCCCTTAGGGACACAGCAGCAATCACTTCGTCTAGAAATAACATACAGTATTGCAAAAAAATTGAATTTTGATCATCATTTAAAAAGACTATAGTTATAGAGAGTAGAATTTAGCATACTTAGCACATTCTGTGCAACTCTGCACAAGCATTTAGCACCATTTGTTACAGAAGAGAAGGCACCAGGGAGACCTTATTGCAGCCTTCTAGTACTTGAAGGAAGCTTATAAACAGGAAGAGGATTGACTTTTTCCATGGTCTGACAGTGGTACGAGAAGGGAGGATGGCTTTAATCTAAAACAGGGTGGATTATGGTTAGATGTTCGGCAGGAATTCTTTACTTAGAGGGTGGTGAAGCCGTGGCACCGCTGCCCAGAGAAGCTGTGGTGCCCCATCCATGGAGCCCTGGGCAGCCTGAGCTGCTGGGTGGCAGCCCTGCCCATGGCAGGGGTTGGGACTGGGTGGGCTTAGAGATCCCCTCCAACCTAATCCACTCCACAATACTATAATGCAAACAACCTCTTTAGAAAAGTGGCTGATGCATGATACTGCATCCACAGGTATAAACAAGGACCTCTTCAAAACAACTTGGCCTATATTTGATTACATCTAATCTGTCAACTGCTGTTAAGGTAACAGTTAAGGTAAGCAGTAACAGAGCCAAAGGAAGTCTTTCAGCTCAGATTAATTATCCAAGGATGTAAGCAGTTTTTCACAGGGATTCTGCAAACCACACTGGTTTTAATGTTGCTGCATTTTAGACAGTTCCATAGAATCATACAATTGCTCAGGTTGGAAAAGACCCTGAAGGTCATCAAGTCCAACCGCAACCTAACCGTACTACCATGCTACCCTAACAGCACTCCGCTAAATCATGTCCCTGAGCACCACGTCCAAATGGTTTTTAAATATATTTATCTTTTGTATTACTTAGGATAATAATAATAATTAAAAATAGTTATCAAATTATTATTATTATTAATATATCTTATATAATATTATTTATAATAATTTAATTGTTTCATATTATCTCGGATGTTACCGTGGCAGACTGAAGTTTAGACACAGCCTGATATTATTCAAATTTTCAACTAATATTATTCAACTTTAACATTCTTCTCAAAAGATGTTAAGGTTCATGAACAGTTACTATGTGAAAGCCCATCCACATACATGAAGGTTGCACATGTGGCTAAAATATAGCTGAAGAAGTGCAGTCTTGTTGGCAAGCTCAGGGAAGTTTCCACCTATTCTAACATGCGGAAGCATTGTAGTTAATAAACAGCAATGAGCAGAATCTAGCCACAACTGCAAAGTAATCCCACAGTTCTGAGCCAGCTGAACTAAGACTGAAATGCAGTGACGGCTTTGAAGGAATCTGATGATAAACAGCAGTACAGCAATGTCTAGAAGCTGTTGAGTCAACAGGAAATGTTTCATGAAGAATCTTCAATTTAATTAATCTGAAATCGGTCACTCTTCTGTATTTCGCTGTAAAAAAGAACAGTAAAGAAAGGAATACAATTTCTTCTCTTGCACTACATGTATTTTGATGAAGAATCAGTTGCCAAGAAAAAAAATCATATTTTTCTAATTTTTGCATTTAATCTACAATTCTAGTTTTTCTAAAGCCTTAATCTACATACTCTTGTATTATACTTGCACCCAAGCTCACAATTTAAGATCACGACTGGTACACGGAAAAGAAGTTCCAAATGGAAGAAGTACAAGCTTAGTTTTATGTAAATATTAAAGTTTTTGCTTGGGTCCTTACAAGCAAGAATTAATGTAAAATCTGCGTGATTTCCTCTTTCAAACCAGATTTGAAGGCAACTCAAGACTTTCATTCTTATATGAGCCAAACCAGATAAAGTAGAATCTGGAAGTAGGCACTTGAGAAAATACTATATCGGATAAAGAGGTACGAAGATGGAGTTTTTTCTCTATAATAAAAGAGATAATTTGAAATCAGTATTTATCTATTAAAAATAAAAACAAAAAAAATCTAAACAAAACCCTTGTAAGATCAGTGTTTGCACCAAATTTCCCCCAGTATTTCTCATTTCATTAAAAATATGACCTATAGCGAGAAATGCTCACTATACACTTCGAACAAAATTATCCTTTTAGGATCCCCAGTTCTCCTAAAAGTTCTCAAATTTTGCCCACTTTCCAACTTTGTGAAACAAGTTAAACAAAATTAAAGGATTCTGGGCTCCTTAGAAGCATTTTTGCCTGCAACATTAAAAAAAGATCTCTGTACCAAAATCATCTTTGTTTATCCTTTTCTATTTATTGCTATTTTCTCTTCATTCTTCTCCAGTGGAGAAGCAAATCCCTCAAGCCCCCCACATAGGTACAGCTGAACACAACTAAGACCAGAACAACAATTGTGCAGTTTCACCTCTTAGAAAGTATATTACTGAATAAAGAAGGAATTCCATGCTATCCTTGACATACTGAATCAACCCTTCCCTATAAGGGGTGTGACTTGACATAAAACTGGATATTTTTAAAGGAAGAGGCTACACAATCCATCAAAATACTCTGGGGAGAAGAAGAAAGTTAAAGGAGAGGCAGCACTTCTGAAATGACTGCCAACAGCTTTGTTACCATTTACACAGTGCATGGTCACCCTACCTAGCCAAAACCAAAATACACAAAAGGAGAAAAAAAATTCCAGACTTTGAAAAATGGCAAGAGTATATGTCAGGCTGACCACTGAGATTAAAAGCTCTTAAAACTATGTATATCAGAAGAAGAAATTCAAATCTAAGTTTCTATCACAGATTTCTGTTACTTCATTTGACTTAAATACACATATGACTTATATGTATATACACACACTCAAAAACCAGACTAAGTTTTGCAGAAAATATTCAAGAGAATTTCAGCCAAAGAGAACGCAGACTGCTTTGAGCAATCAGGGATAAGCTATGTCAGCAGCTTCACCCCCAAAACATAGCTTGGAATACTGCCTTGATTCCCAATCACTTGTTTATCAAATTTCTCAGTGAGAAATACAGAAAGACACCTAAGAATATGAGTTAAAAGCAAACTGTCCAGCATGTGTTACAGAAGAGCCAGAATTTTGACAGCAGTGCTCAAAAAACTACAGTGCTCAGAAAGCTCTACGTAGGTGGTTCATGAGAAACCCAGCTTCATATTGCCCACGTACAAGGGTCTATAGAAAGTAACTAATGTGTGAGACTTTGTGCACTGAAAATATCTTGAAGTACGTTTTAGAAAATATTTCATTACCTGTTCCAGTAACAGAATAGCACAGCAAAAGGGAGATGTATTTAAATTTTGCATTTTTAGAAAATACTAGATTATAATCAGTGCTGAATGTTAGGGTCCAATATAAACTAATTATGTTGTAAACGCATTTTCTATTTTTACAAGAAAAGGTGGTTAAAGTAATGTATTTTAGGAAGATAAAAGAACCAGAATGGCAGATTTATGGAAAAGGCAAGTGAGAAGTATCACCCAAAACTTGGCTAGACTTTCAGTATAGCAACTTATAGATAAACAGAAAAGACTCTAAGAGGCTGTACTCAATATTCAAATCTCTGCAGCCATTGTACTTACAGTAGTGAAATCCTGATGAACAGGAGATGGGGAAAAAGAGACAACTGGTACGAAGGCTCCAGCTATTTATGAGTTAGCAAACAGACATGGCATCTGAATTGTGCATACGTGACAGAGAATTTCAGAAGCCTTGTTGCAAATAATTTTTACATGTAACATGTGCATGAAATAAGATTAAGTCCCGCTGAAACAATTTAAAAAGATATTGGAAAGAACAAAGCAGTGTATGACAGCATATTAAAGCAATGTGTTACCATTAGAATATTCAGTATTTAATTTCTTCTCAAAAGGCTAGGCAGACACACCTGCCATGTACAATAAAAAGATAAATTGTATGAGCACAGATATAGCTATTTATAGGTGTTGGTTTATATACTTAAACTAAATTAAAATTTCCCACTGAGAACCATAACTTCAAACAAAGTTGATGGAAAGTGTCAAAATCAGACTAACTCAGATATTTTGAGTTGAAGTAGCTACTTAAAGAAAAAAGCAAAAAATCGTGGCTAGTCTTTCATTTGCGTATTTGCCATAGCGATTTAGGACAGGGAGTAGATGCTAAATGCACTGTATAGACTGAGACTGCACTTAAGTAGGAGTTGATATTAACAAGAGAACAGTTACACTGTTATGAGCAAAAATGCTACCTAAAATTCTGAAACTACAGCTCTGCAAACGTGAAGGGAACTGAAGATAGAAAATAACATGTTGCAGTCAGGCTCTGCACCATCACGCCCCTAAAAATAGCAGCCTACTGTAAAAACCAGAATTCAACAACAGCTTTAGGTAAAAACACTTTGGTAATAATACTCATACAATCTCAGTAGAAAATAATACTAAGAATTTCCTGTGTCCTGCTCCCACAGTTCCATGCTTCCTCTGGTGTGCCTTTGTCCTGTGCTGGGGGACATGGACCAGATTAGCACTGATTCATTGGTTCAGACTGGTTCATGTGAAAATACTCATTCAAAAAAAAAAAAAAAAAAAAGAAGAAAAAAAAAGAAAATTATAATAATAATTTAGGTAACTTCATTTCACAGCATGGCCTCAGAAGACTTAGGCTGGTAAAACTGAAGGGATGTTCACAGAAGTATAAAAAAAAAAAAAGGATAAAAGTGAGCAAAGAGAAAGAGGGCAGTTGCTAATTTCTTGTCTCTGTGAACTACAAACTATGCCCTTCAGTAATTAAGGCTTTAAGTGCAAGTAATTGTAATATTGTTTTTCCTGAGACAAGGACCAATGCTACTTATTACTGATTGAAGTTGAATTACAAATCTGAACTTCTGCTTCACTTTACCCCACAGAAAGAGCCATGTCTTTTCATGAAGACAATCTTCTCAAGCACTGTTCTTGGAATGGTCCTCATTGTGATTAAATTGATATGGAAGTTAAACTCCTGTCTTCTACTACAACCTTTCAGAAAGTATTTATTAAAAAAAATATAGAGGTCTCCACATACTTTCAGATGTACAATGTAATATGTTGAACTAAGGCATTCAGCCGCAGTCCATAACTGTAATTTACATAACATTTACATACAGGATTCAACACGTGGAACAACAAAACCAGATGAATGTGTTGGAAATCAAGAACTTGTTGAAGAACATTCAAGCCTTTATATGTAAGAAGATTTATCAGCTGGAGAAATCTTGCAATATAGAAAATGAGTGTTAACACTCTTAACACACTGCCATAGTTAACACACATTGCCAGGATATTATCAAACATTGAAACAGTGCAAAGTCTTAGTCTGAAATGGGTATCTGAGAACTATGAAATCCTAGGTAGCTTCATGGACAGTGAAATTCACAAGCAAAGCTTGTTAAATAGCAGAAAATCACATTATCAAGAAATGATAGAGGGTAGGATTACACAACACAGGGCTACAGAAACAACAATACATAATGGGGCAGAGGTACACATAGATGAGATGTCCCCATACCTTGAACCACTTAAAGCCAAAATGGTTGACCTCATGCATTGATTCATTAAACAGCTTCAGACAGGCAGTGAAGTGGTAGAGAACAAGATAAACAGAAGAGAGGAAATAAAAAGCATGCAATTAAAAGAAAATTATAATCATTTTGCACAATATTAAAATTTCCAACTCACGCATACAATTTGTATTTGGCCTAAGAATGATATAATCACCTGCAAAGATCAAAAGATTAATATCCTTCACAAAAACAAAGCCTTGCATTTGTAAAACTGCAAAGCTACCGAAGGGCTTCTGTCATAACACTAGAGAATATAGAGCAAAGCAGGCATTCTCTTAAGTAATCAAAGAAATGAAAAATAATTGAAGGAATGTATCCCCCTCGCATTTGAGGTGATAACCAGCTACTTGCCATCACTCCATGACTTGACTATATCTAATAAAGAACAACAACTGGGCAAACTATTGGGCACGGTGGGGCAAAACAGCTATCTTGTGGCTGGAACAAGACCCTCTGGTTGCTTTTCTGTGTGACATCCTGTTGGTCATTACAGTGTATAAAGTATGATGTGCCACAGAGAGCAGTTTAGTTATTCTGCTGGACTAAGACACAGCTGTCATAATCAATGATGGTGTGACCTAGAGGTCTTCCTCTTCTGATCCCAGTGGTTTCAAATCCATCCTTCTTCCTCCTCACTTCCATACAAACTACTACATTCAAATTCATTTCCTGTTTAAGATGCTGTTACCCATCATATTCCTGAAATCTTTTCCCACAATTCATACTTCTCTTGGCTTTTCTCCTCACCTCTCAACCTCTCTCAGTGATCCTTATGGCTTACTGGCCCTCCAACAGCACATTTCCATCACCTTGCCTCATCATACAGATTGTACTGCCATTCAATCTATTTACAGTTATTTCATCAAGCTCTTTTCATCAAGCTCTTACCATATGATCTCACTGTTTGCCTCTCATAAGGCTTTGCTGGTGAATGTTTTCAAAAACCATAATGGAAATTTGTAGATATTCCCTAAGCACTAATCACTTTCCATATTTTAGTTTTAGGATGTCTCAGGTACAAATAAGATTCCACTTCTACAACAGTTTCCTATTTTACTAACTCAGACTTAACTCTTGTCCTCTCCATAATAAGCTTGCTTACAGCAGATAGACAACCACAAGGACTTCATGCTAATGGGCTGAGTCCTCCTTTCTATCCTGCAACTGAAAGTTTCCTTGCTATTTCATTTCTTTTCATCTAGGACAGAACCTTCATATTTTTGTTAATCTTGACAGTACCTTTGACTCAGATGTCCTTCTACTCCTTGTGCAAAGGTTATTTTGAAACATTTGCAGAATTTCTTTTATGGAATATCTCTAATGTAAGACTTTTCTGGTTGTCTCTCTATTGCTAAAAGTTCTTTGGTTAGGTGTATTTTGTGTCTGAATGTACAAAAATCTTCCTTCTGCAGATTGTGGCAATTTGTGCAGGAAAGTCCTCTGTAGCTTTGATGTTATTGTGGATAGTGTTAATGCTATTAGCACGTTTCTTTACTAGCAAATCAAATATAAGCCAGCAATCACATGCAAACTGTGCTCCACTCATCCTTCACCTTAACTACTGAGGTGACCTGCGATCAGCCTCTAGAATAAGCCTACCTCATACTTGTATTTCTGTAAATTTACCAGTTATATTCATCTTCATGCTTATTTCTTAACATCAGACATTCCTAACACTTACAAAATTAATGTACTACATTCTTCAAAGCTATCCTTCAAAAATTCACTAAACCTTATGCATCTTGTATTTAGACCGCAGCCACACAAAACGTTCTACAGGCTTTCCTACAGAATTTTCTACAGAATTCTACAGGCTTCTCTACACTCAAAGAACACCATTGTCACAATCCTCCAACAAAGAAATTAAAACATTATGACATCATAGATAACAAATTAGATGTTCTTTTGTTTACTCGTGCATCTCAGCAGAGAACTTGCTCTTCTGTGAGATACATACATTTCTGAGGAGGAAATCTATTCTTTTATGTGGTATTCACTACCAAGATAACATTTCTATAAGATAAATTTTTTTTAAGAGTTTACAAGAAGTTTAGAAAGAAGGCACTCTTGAAAGTAAGTTCCATAAAGTTACCTAGAATCTTAGGATACTTTAACCAGAATTATCCTCAGTATGTTTACCAGCTAACAGTTGATACTGACTGTAGCATAAAGAGCAAGAGTTGCTTTCTTCTTGAAAACTTGATTATTAACTAAAAAGAGCATAAAGATACATCTTGAAAGAAGGTGATATAAGAATACATGTTGAAAAAAAACCTTTAAAAATGGTTTAAAGTGTAGTTAGTTAAATCTTTTCCATTTAATTAACAGAAAGAGAATACATCATTGCAATGTAACTGACCAAATGCCCCTGTTTGCTTATTATGGTCAGGAGAGGAACAGACAAAACACTGAAGAGGTTCACAAAAACCACAGTAAGAACACCAGGCTCAGCTCCTTATACTTCAAAAGATTCATCAAAATATAAAAGAAGTTTATTCATTAGATATGGTATGTTTTCTTAGTGATTAATTATGGAAGTCAAAATCTGGTCTATACATGATTCTTCAGGATATCTAACCCGTGACAGAATAAATTCAGGCATAGAAGTTTACACCTGTGGTTTCAAAGCGACTGTGTATTTTCTGTGTGTATGCTTGCCTTAAATAAAGGGTTTGTCTTTCTATCCAGTAGTTGAGAGACTGTAAAAGAAATGAGATTGTGGCCCATATGCATGACCATGCTAATAAAATTCACCTTCTTTAAACATGCACAATGAACAACACAGTGAGTGTAAGCATGTTTACATATAGAAGGATAGCTTTGATAGGTAAGATTAGTCAGAAGAATTATTACATAAAATAATACTTAAAAGATTAGGATACCTTGTATTTCTTTCTCTTTTTTTATTTTTCCCCAAGAAAATATCACCTGTGAAAAACAAATCTTAGCAGATTTTATGGGTTTTGTTACCCAAACTTGAACAGAGATAGCTGATTAAACAAAACCATCTATGTTTCACAGTAAAGCAGTGGAAACAGTACTTTACTGTTTCCTAAGAGGACTACCAGCGACTTTATAAGATTGCAGACCTGTTTCTCAGCATTGATCCTGGCTGACTCCTCTTGTGCTAGCACCATTTCTCGCTCTGCAGTTATCTGAACACTTTCTCTGAGTGCCTCTTCCAATTCTTCAATCCGATCATCCTTTTTACGCAGATTGTCCTGGAAAATGATGGGAGACCAGGTGAAGAAGACTTGTTTGGGACTACAGCCTTTCAGTCAACCATGTTCTATGCCAAGCAAAATCTGATTCTCCCTACCAAGGTGCAATTGCAGGCAAATTATCTTCACACAAGGGAAAGAAAGATGAAGTGATGCAAGAATAGGAAGAAGATCACAGTAAAGAGAAAGAAAAAGCTAGCAAAGTAGGACCTCAAAGCAAGAGGGTTTGCCCTCTCATCAGGCACATCACAGTCTTGCCAGATTAAACAGAATAGCTAAGCAAGTTTTGCTTGTGAATGAAGATTAGTAAGCAGTTCCAAAGAAGGAGAGTAGCCAGAATTGGTGGGAAGCAGGCACGCAGAATTGTCCATTTGCTCACACATTCACCAGCAGGCATGGTAAAACGGGAAACAAAGCACTGCAGTCTTGCAACTTGCTACTTCCAGGTTAAGTGAGAGAAAAACAAATATCAACCAAACAGAATTTTCTCTTGTTCAGATAAGACTTAAAGGAAGTTTTTTCAACAACTATCTAGGAATTAAGAATGGCAGTTTAAACCTCAGAAAGCTAAGTACCAAGACTATCTGAAAATACATTCTTCAATTAAGAACATCTTCACAGTTGTAGGTTCCGAAGTCCCACCTATAGTCAAAGACCATGGAAGGAAACTCTCCTCAGAAAGTATATGGTTTAATTGGCAATAATATAATTTTTAAAATGATATTCAAAATGAATGGCATTCTTATTTGTATAGAAGACCCGTATTTTCTTAATATTGCTAGGAAAATAATTGTGTATCTTCTGCCTCTGCTGTAGTTCTGCTGTAGTAGCTTGGACAAAAGACTGCACACCAGGCTGTCCCCAGGAGCATTGCTGCTTAACAAATCCATCAGAAATGACCAGCTTGATGGAAGATTTCTGCTTTTCTCATCTTGCAGATCAATTTAGATCATATGGTTCAGATCAGATATTAGTGCATGCTTAAGTTAATGCAAAGGCTTTTTAGACAGCTCAGCAGTAGTGGAAGAATCAAATATTTTTTCCCTTTGGTTTTTGCATTTCCCTTTTTATCAGGTTTAATCCTTAGTCTTCTGTCCTGACTGATATTTTCCACTGTTTCTCTGTGCTTCATGTCATATAAAGATTAAGGATAAAGACAACTTATGTGGAAAAAAACAAAAAACAAAAACAAAAAAAAACAAAAATTTTGTAATGCCAAAATGAATCGCTGTAGTTCTAAAGAGCGAACCTTATTCCTTAATTGCTGCTCCCCAGGACTTTCAGTACATCACCAAAGACAGTGCCATATGAACACCAGTTCTGGCAGTCTCATTACTTCTGAAGAGAACTTTCCAGCAGAGATGCAAAACTTTGTATCCAAACAGTACAAGACTCCTGGCTCCACTGCTCTTACACAGAGAAAGGCTAGTTCAACCACTAGCAAAGGCAGAGAGATTTGCCAGGTTTTGCAGATGGACAAGCTTTCTGCTGTTGGTTATTTCCAAAGCAGGTTCACAAGGCAAGTAACCACTGATTTCTAAAGACACAACCGAAGAGATCTTCATTTAAAAAATCAGAGTTGCAGAACATATTTTAATACTTTCTAAAACCTACTGAAACACTGATAAAGTCTTCCAAAACTACTTCATGGTTATGATTAGTCTAACTGAAGATTCAAATAGAAACAGAGTGCAGTCTTGAAAACTATTTACTCTCCAATCTACATTCTGTGGGGAACATCAATTGTACGTCTTGATATTATTCACGGATAGCCAAGGAAGTGTGAAAGTATACCTCTCCATTTCTAACAACAGAAGTGGAGACGGTGCATTTGAACAGCTGCGTGTAAAACTGAAACTGGTTTAAAATTAGAGTGTAGAATGGAGCACTGTAACGTGTATTGTATGCCAACCTTCATCATCATAGGCCAACATTTAAGAGGTTAATTCAACACGGCAAAGTTCTCTGTCCAGACAGGTGAATCCTTCAGAGACAGGAAAAAGAGTAGCTCATGGTATGGAAACTGTGCAACTCAGTACCACATCACCTGCACTTGAAAAGTCTACAATTACATATTTTTTTCTAAAATAATATGTGAACTTTCATATATAGACTGGAGAATTGCAAGTTTAAAAAGAAGACAACAGTGCTAGAAAAACAAAAAAACTGCCAGAAATGATGATTTTAAACTTCTGTCAAATGTTCATTACCCATCTAGTAAATTAAGTTTGGTTGCAAACATCCACCTTCTGTCTCAAACCAACAGTTCAAAGAGCAGTGATAGTTTCTTGCTTGCTCTTAACAGTACCACAGTGCGACTACCCGCTTTACAAAATGACGTCTATGCCTGGAAGAGCAGAGGAACTGCTGCACAGTCAGACACCAGCAGCACTCCAAAGGGGAGAATAATTTCAGGAAACTTTTAAATAAATGTTTTGTTTCCATCCATTCTTTTTCCATCATGAAATGATCAGTATTTGATTTTATTTTTTGTTTTTAACACACGCTGCTGTTTCAAACACAACACTCCAATAGAGAAAAAAATAAATGAAGCCAAACCAGCATTTGCCTTTTAAAATACCAGCAGTGTTTTCCCAATTGCTTGGCTCAACAGTCTGAAACATGATAGGCTCATGTTGAACATCAACCCATGCTGCTCCTGTGGCTTTCCTCTTTTTAATTCCATGAAATATTTTATCGCTATTATGAGAAGCAGTAAACTTTGAAGAAAGTACTGTATAAATTGTAACTACCATCACCTATTATGTCAGGAGTTTTCTACAGAAAGAGAATATTTTGACATTTAATTCTACAGATCGTTCTGGAAAACTGATACTGAAAATCAGAATTTTAGAAAGGAAATCAGAAACCTTTCAACATGAACAGAATACAAAAATGCCCTCTCGAGATGAGGAGGCTGTGATAATGCTGGTACTCTACTGCAGGAAAAAGAAAACTGTTATCTCCCAATTTTTCACATGCTGCTGAAGCAGGTAACCCCAATAGTGAAATGTATTTATTCTCTTAAATAGGGGACTAGAGCACAACTTGAATTACTTTCTACATATAATAAAATGTGACACAGAGTGCAAGTTTCTCACTGGCTATTCTGATGAAATTGCATAGTGGTAGACCATAGCAGTTTCCTTTCACAAATCTTATACACGACTATACAGAAAGAAAAAGGAAGTGTTACTTACCTGTACAGTAACTGGATTCTTTGAGATGCATTACCTACCCAAACATCTCCATGACCCTCACTCAGCTCTGCGCCCAAGTCCCGTATGTGTGAGATTCAATGGCAGAGAGGGAATTAAACATGGACAGGGAGATAGCTCTGCCTTTATGCTCACTGGTGACACCACAATGAAAATGAAAAACCCAGTCGATGCTGTGGGAGTGCCAGGAGTTCAGGCACAATATGATTTTTTCTACAAACACTATGATCCTGCAGCTGATCCATATGCAAAACCCATTCCAATACATGCCTGTCTTAAAGACTGAAAGGAAAAGGAGGTGTGACTGACACACATTTCTGGACTTTTTATTTCACTTCAGGAAGGAAGTGGTGGGATGTCCAAGTGATGCATATTAAAAGGATGTATCAAATTAATCTTTCCTTCGTTTGTAATGTGTTATCTGCCATGAAGCTTTGTGAAAATGCATGAAATCGGATGCAAGTTTTCACCAAGGCATTTAGGTTCAATTAAACCTGAGGTATCCTGGCAAACTTCTGTGTAACTACAGCTTTGTGGCTTAACTTTACTGTTGGAATTGAAATTTAGATGAATTTCTCTGGTTAACTCTTGGGAAAGATTAGTTAATAGTCTGAGAGGGCAATTAACTGCTCCTTTTGACTGTTAAAAGAATTCCTAGAACTAGCCAATCACCTAGGTAGGGAAAGATCATTTTCATATAAACCCATAATTAATGTAATTAAGCACATTTTGCCCTTTGTACTTCCATAGATGAGAAAGGAAGAAGACATTACTGCAGTGTTGGTTGCTCTGCTGCACTGCTAAGCCCAGGAGGAAAGTTGCTATGACAAAATCAGAAATCTAAACTTAAGAAGAGAGGAACTGATGAATATAAATCATCATGAATTTTTGCTGCTCTTTCCTCTGAAAAATACTTGTAAAAACCTGAAGGCCTTTTTAAGAAAGGCTTAAGTGAATATTCAATGTTGTGGTATCAAAAGGTGAAATTAATGTCTCATTTTATTTTGGAAGCAAATAATCACAGTTATTTAAAACTCAAGTGAGTGTAGTTGGACCTCTTTCATTTGGTTCCATGCTGCTAAACTGCTTGCAGAGGTCTCTGAACAAGAAAAGAATGAAAATTTGTCACTCATAAATGGAGGAATCTCTCTTTCACTGATGAGATTCTTTTGACTTACTGGGTTTTCAAATATATATATATATATGTATATATAGGGTAAATATTGTGGCATGGAGGTTGGAACTTGATGATTCTTGAGGTCCCAAGCCATTCTGTGATTCTATGATGATTCTGTGATTTGCTGAAGAAGATGGCAATAAAAGAAAAAATGCATGCTGTCTTGAAGAGTGCTTGAAGAACAAAATAAGAAAAGACTATTAGTTCCTAATGGGGGAAATACCTGTAGGGTAGTTTATAACTTGGTTCCAAGATGTACATAAACATGGATCCAATATTAATGATTCTGAAACCAAAGTAGCAGAGGCAAACATTTGTGTAATAGCTGGTTCTATATATATTGATGGGTATGAGTAAAAAACTGAGTTGAAGGAACGATTACTATCAGTGCTAAAGCTACTATCATCAGTGTTGCATACAGATGCATTGACACTCTCAAATGGTGAAAGAAGTGCAGAGTTTGCTTGTGATGGTGAAACCTCGATCTGTCTGGGCAAAAGTTGGGTAAGTAGAAACATTAAATTCATATGACGTCTCTGTCTCTCACACAGTAAGACACAAAGGGCTTCTTCCTAAGTACAGAAACAGCATATGTAATTACCACAAGTTCCTGAATGAAAGGAATAGTCTGAGAGCTGAAAAGAATTGCCAAGTAGGAGATCCTCCACTAATGTTTCCATATCTTTGGCATGCTCAAAGACTGAGATACATGATGACAACTCATTAGGACAACATATGTCAACATCTGGAAAACTGTGTCTGCCAAATAAGACACATGAATTGGAATTCTAGCCTGACAAGTTGCCTAAATGAAGAAAAATAACTTCAGGAGACAATAGGAGAAAAATTGCAATAGAAGAATTTCATTCCATTAGGGACTGAAAGGGAAGTGAGATGAAGCCGGCCACAGCATTGCTTTAAAAACATGAGGGACTGCAGAAGGGGCTGAACACATTCGCCTGAGAATGCTGCAACAAAAAAAGAGAAGATGTGGACACCCAGAATATATTTGCACTTGCGGATCATCAGTTGCAGGGAAAAAAAATATTCTAGTAGAAAATGTTTAAAAAAATATTGCCAGTCAATGTAAGATAAATATGATTGAGTTAGTATATTAACAATAACAACAAAAAAAAGGACAAAAAAAGCATAACAAGGCCAACAATTTATGAGAAACAGCCAGTGAATTTCTGTTTTGAAGGAGATAGGTAATAGAAAAACTGAGTGGGACAGTGTAATCCTGTAGATATAAATGAGCTATAAACGATGCCGCTCACAAAAATATCTGCTCTTGTACGTGAGAGGACTGCACAACATAAATGTTACATGTGCATTGACTTGAGAAAATCACAGACAAGTAGAGAAGTTACTAACACGCTCAGTAATGAAAATGAAAAGCCACGTAGCTTTTCTGTCCTGCACAAAGTCCTCATGGCTTGCTACAACATGGCTATTAAGGAGGTCTTCATGGCTACTACGGAGTAAAGAAAAAAACCAATACCCGGATAGTAAAATATGTCTATAAGACATCACGACAAGTTTATGATGGGAAATTAGTTGAGTGTCAAGATTACTTACACAGAAGCTGACTGAAGAGTTAAGCATTTATAAAAAGAAAAACAACCAACGCTCTTCTCTCCATGTGAAGAAAAGAAATATGGTACTAATTAATCTATCAAGCATTATGTGAACTCACTTCTGTTCTCAAACATATAGGTCACAAAGAAGCAGTAAAGCAAACATGGACATGACAGTGCTATACGACAGCAATACCACTAGAAGATAGATATAACTGAAAGCAATAATTTTGAAGTATATCAGGATGTAAGCAGTATTCTGCATGTCACACATGTATAACCCTAAAGGCAGAATGTGCATATATTTTTTCCCTAAAATGCACTTACATGGAAGGAAAAAAAAAAGTCATGAAAAGCCAGAAAACATCGGCAGTAAAGGCACAGCATAAAAGATATTACCTGAATACATACACATTACTATTAACAGATCCACTTGAAATGAAGAGGAAATAAAAGGTGAGAAAAAAATCTTAGCGCAGAGAAACAATTTCTCATGTCTGTTTCTTGAGCACACAGAAAGCCCTTAACAAAATTTCTGTATACTGGTATTGTTACCTGAAATACTGCTTAGAAATGTTTCTGACCATTATCCAATATGTCTATAAAATGTGCGAACAGTGCCAGCCATTCAGACTTTTTTATTGCAAGACATGTTATAGGCTACCACTCACAGCTGTGTTATTTTCAAAAAACATTCCCAAAGCATACAGCTTTAGCAGCAATGTGAGATACATAGAGCTTGCAGGTAATGGTAGGAAAGGATCCTAATCAATACCAATTGAATACAGTATCCATCATAAAGCTCTGTATTTCCAGTACAAAGTACGAACTTCAGTGGAATTGCACTGCAATCTGGATTAGTTATACACTGTTTGAAGGTGGATGGAGAGGAAGGAGAAGAAAAGGACCAGCATTTAAGGACAATGTGACACAGAGTGGCCTAAAAGGGAATGGCAGAACAAAATAGATACTGGCAACTTCTCTCACCATGTTTTTTGATACTTCTTTCCTCTTATTTCAACCTAGGCATGCCAAATGCAGCAATCAGATAGGCATGCTCATTTTGTAAATGCAGTTCTCATTAGTAACAACTGAGACAGGTCAATGCACCTTGTCAATACTAACAACGAGGTTTACCATTTAACAGCTTGTTAGGGTGCTAAGAGCATTAAAATTCTGCTTCATCTGTGGCAAATTACCTGTTTTAATACCTACAGGGACTATTCTTCTATGTAACCATACTGGGTTGCTGCACTGGTGATTGGAATAAGACCTAAGGCTGACAATGTAGCTGTGAAAATGTGAGAAAGGCAATAGGTTTCTCACTGTATTTTATTTTTCTGTGAGAGGTTAATCAGGGAAATACTACTGTAAAAACATTTCTTCTTCACACACAAATCAAAACTATGACTCGAGACACCTCAAGTTCATATGGGACTCCAACAAAAAATAGTGACAGTTTAAACTGCACTATTAGTAACTTTGAAACCGTAAGTTATTCCCTTGGTATGCCTCTATTCCGCTAAACTCTCCTTCGCAACATTAGTCCTGTCAACATTAGTGTACTGATACATCACAGCAGCTGTAAGATCTACTTTTCTTTTGTTCAAATATATGAAAAAAAAAAAACAATAAAAAACAACCCTGTCATACACCTTAACCTGATAATTGTTTATTACATAGCCAGTGTTATGTATAACTAGTAATTCAATATCCATGACTAATACTGTCTCAAAATGGACACTGAGTATCCTCAATAAATTGACAAGTCAGAAATTTTGCCTCATTTAGAGAAAATGCTGTATTTGCCACGTTTGACCAGGAGCATTGCCTCTATATAAAGCAATACATAGTACCATACCATTAGGACATTAAGACATAGACACAATGCAAAAATTGTTTACAGGTTAAGAGTATCCAATGATTCCAAAAGGAGGAAGTGAAAAGAATACGAATAGTAACTAGCATAGAAAACTGTACATTAGAAGGGCATGAATAAGTGTTGGTACATTGAATCCCATTAACTTTTATTCTCTCTTTCCAAAAGAGGTTTTGGAAAATCATCTGACCTTAAAGACACTAAGACTTAGAATTCAGGCATTGGCAACAAAAGACGTTGAATTGCTGGAAGCATTCAGAGAAGAGCAATGAAGCTGGTGAAGGGCCAGAAAAGAGTTACGGGGAGTGAATGAAGGAACCAGGATTGTTTAGTGTAGAATAGGCTCAGGGAAGATTTAACTGCCCTCTGAAAGGAGGCTGCAGCAAGGAAGGCATTGGTCTCTTTCCTCAGGTTACAAGCCTCCAGTTGTGCCAGTGGAGGTTTAGGCTGGATATCAGGAACAATTTCTTTATGGAGAGGGTGCTGAGGCATTGGAATGGGCTGCCCAGGGAAGTGGTGGAGTCCCCATCCCTTGAGGGTATTTAAGAGACGTGTGGATGTGGTACTTGGGGACATGGTTTACTAGTGGAACTTGATAGTACTAGATTGATGACTGACTTCCGAACAAAATGATTTTATGAAATGATTTTCTATGAGAAAACAACACAGCGTCCTAAACTGAATTTGCTAGTGAATTTTAACTAAATATAGACATTTTCTAGAATGTTAAGGAGATAATCCTTTAATCATCAGTGAGAGACCAGGTGATACAAACAAAGTTTCTCCCACCATCTGTATTCAGATCCGAATGTACCTCAAACAAAATGCAACAGCTGAAAGGACTGATGCTAACTAGCCTCTATCAGTTATGAATACATGACTTGTACCCTAAGCCTCAATGCCAGCTAATAGTTACACATCACAGTAAGAGTAGTTGTTCTCTTACATGTGAAGAGCATGTAAACTTTAGTTAAAGAGGAAACTTCAATAGGCAAAGTGCTAATTGAAGAAGAATAGGCTTGTTTCTACAGGAAAAGAACAGTAGCTTAAGGATAATTTGGATGTCTTGCTAAGCAAGATTAAGGAATAATACTGAATTAGAATGAAGTAAATTAGGTTTATTATTATGAGATCAATCACATGAATATTTTTAAAGCAAATACCGAAGCACTTGTTGCCACAGGTATATACCATAAAGAAAAAAAAAAAGTATATTATAAATATTTCAAAATAAATTATGAACATTATCTTCAGGTGACCAGCATCACCTCATCTTATTTTGTTGGTCAAAACAAAAAAAAAGGCAGAACAGCAACTTTACTATGCAATGAAACTACAAAATGAGCTGCAGCAACTGGACATTCTTATTCCTGGGGAGAGATGAGTTAGAAACAATTTTCAACACAGCAAGTAAAAACAAGAAAAGCTTAAGGGAGAAAGAAAAAAAAACAGAAGACGGAAAAATGCGAATTTATTGCCATTTCTCAGGCTCATGAAATAAAACACTAAAGTGAAAAGAGAGCTGTTTTTCCCCTTGAATGTATTCCTATTGTTTTGCTTAAATCTGGCCCTCAAATGTTTTCTGCTCTCAGGAGAGACCTCCTCACAGGAACCACACCATGTTGTCAACAGTTACATTAATCTCTCTGACAGTTTTTAGGAAAGGAGTTTGAACTCAGATACTAATCTAGGAAGAAAAAAAAAAAAAAAAAAAAAAAAAGCCCTTGCAAAAAACATCCAGTGGTTAAGGTCGCTGGCACGCACTCAGCAGCCCAGTCTTCACAGTCCTTAGTTTCTGGCATATCATAAAGGGTACCAACAGAGCTCTTTGCCAAACAGGCAACAGTACAAATAGCAGGTTTCTTCTTCTACTGACACCTAATGTTTCTGCAGTAACAACTGGGTGAAAGTGTGTCTGGAGAATAATATGCCTGAGGGATCACAGAGAAATGTGAGGATATAGGGAGTCTTCTTTCCTCTATGAAGAACTCTTAAGCTTTATAATAGCTTTCTCTCACTACAAATCTCAGTTTGGAAATAAGGAAATATCAGGAAAACTGGGAGACTGCTTAATTCCAGCTTGTAGGTAGTGACTTTCAGGAATTTTTTCCAGCTGCTTGTTCAAAATTGCAGAGCATTTTTACATTATATAAGAAGACAGAGTAAGACGGTTCATCTTTTAAAAGAAGGGAAGGCAGGGTGTTACGTCTGACTTGAACCTCATACATGTGCGGTAAACTACACTGTAATGTGAAAACAGAGCAGATGGCTAAGTGTCTGTCCAGGGAGACACTGATCCATTCTAAATATCAAGTCTGCTCTCATGCTTAGTTTCTGTGAATGTTATGGTAACAAACACTCTGTCAGGATTGCTCTCACCTGGTCAAATATAGGAGGCAATTCCTTAACAATTCCTTCATGGTATAAACTTCTATTACATAGAAACTACAGATTCTGTCTCTATAAGGGCTGCCAAATCAAATTAAAGAACAGGACCATGTATTTATTCTGATGCTCAAAAATGTGTATTAGACTTCAGTGGAAAGAAAAACGTGCATCTCCCTGCCTTAACACAATCAAACAGTTCATATTGTGAGAAATATGTTTCTGAGACAAATAACTTTCTGTTCGAAACTGCATTATTTTTGTTGTGGCTTCACGCAACGCTATAAAGGGAAGCAACAACGAAGTTGCTTAGACCTTGTAAGTACATATCAGAAAAAAATGGCTTCACTAAAATTTGAGATAGGGCTGCTGCCACAGTGTGTCACAGCTCAGAATGGAAGAAAATTAAACCTCAAAAATCTCAGAAATATCAGAAAACTCAAAAATAAGTAAGGTCCCTTTTTAATGGTCACTGGTGCTACTGTATTCTCTGCCTGTGCGCAGTTATTTGGAAAAACAGCTATCAGACTTGTGTATGGAAAACTAGGAACACTGCTGCTTGAGGCAGACCCAGGTAAATACTCCTAAGGATGAATGAACAAGACAGCTTGCTTTGATGAACCTGCTTTTACTAAATGGAGAACCTACTGTTTTGCAAAGTCCATCAGGTCTGTATGTAGAAGAGTAAGTTGTGAATATGACTAATATTCCTAATAACAGAACCTGATATGAGCAGATGCTGCAGGACTTTACTTCATCTCTTCTTGTTTATTAATTTTCCCACCTTCTCCTGTTTACCTTCCTACAATCTGTTAGCAAGCCTTCATGATCTTCCTTGAAATAAAGACGCACTTTGTTACATCAATAGAGAAAATGGAGGAACCTTCTCTTTTAGTCAGAGGGTCATTTTTGCATGCACTGCTGCCCTGTTGAGATAGAAATTCAGGCATGCCTAATTATGATCTTTTAATGCCTGAAAATAGGCTAAAATTCAAAGTACTCCTCAAATAGAAACTTCAGCATAAGTCACAAAAAACCTAGCTATAAGGTTTGGAACTCCTCCCAGACATCCAGGAAAGTTAGGAAAAGCTCTCTTGACAGGGAGAGTTATGACATGATAAGAACAAGAACTAGTTTTTCTCCAGGCATCTGCCACAGTTAAATGTTTGCTGTATCTACAGTAACTGCACACACTGTGCTGAAAATTACAGCCCTCCAAATAAGCACAGAATGTAATGTTTGTGGAATGCTATTTTCTGTACTGAGGGCTGCTCTGAAAGTATTGCCTCCAGTTTTATTATGTTGGCCCTCAGCATCAGAGAGCAGAGAATTCGCACTATCAAATTGTGTTATTGTGCTCTTTGTCTCTTTCCTATTTTCCACGGAAGTAAACAGGAGGCACTGCTTTCAGACAGAGCTGCATATTGTAAAAAGATGGCAGAAGTGAATAATTAACAAATCACGATACACACTGAAGAGACTACTGCATATGTATTTCCTGCTTCTTAATGCACAGCCAGCTGCCACAGAACATCTCAGACAAAGGGCTGGAGGGTCAGTTAATCCCATAACTATTTACTGGCTACTACCGCATACTTCAAATCTAAAAGGAAGCATAATTTGCACACATTCATTCCATTGAGATTTCTATCAAGCATGACTGTCCTTTAAATCCTTTATTTGTACATAATTGCTGTGTCTTTATTAAGAAAAATTCTGTGTAATACTGGGAGGCAGGCAGTAAAAAACATGATTCATATAATACGTGAATTACAATTACATTTTTGCTTAATTACCAAAATCTTACAATAATGCAAGTTTCTCTCTTTGTGGTAATTTGTGGAATGACTGCAAGAAAAGGTATTCCCTCAAAAATACTAATGAATTTCTTAAAAACTGAATTGCAAAGGCAATTCACATTCTTTCAGTGCTTCATATCTCGAAGTTCTGTTCTAGAGGACAGAAAGAATTACACCTAGGATGGAATATATCATTCAATAAAATTAGAGCCACATGAGTTGATGACAGTGACACCTAGTCAGACCCAGGCAAAAAAAAACACTTTCAAGGCTGGGCAGCACTTAAAATTATCCAGCAACAGGAAGGCCCAATCTCCTTCCTATCACAGTATCTGATAAGTACTGGGAGATGAAGGGAGAAAGAACAGTTTGTTCTGAATAATTCTTATAGGTAGATCTGAACTCAGTGAGAAAACACATCTGATATGCTGTGTTTTCTGTAATAAAACCTGCAGATGCAAGAAAGCATAAAAAATGGATTTTACCATGCTGAAATTCAGTATCTGACAGCTTTGTAGGTCTTAACATGTCGAGCTGTGCTATCTAAGAGATAAAAAAAGAGTACATTCCACTCAGCTGGCAGGCTAGGATGGAATCTGATATGTCAGTGGTCTACATGGAAGAGAAATTGCCCTGGAATTTGACACTTATCCCCACAGAAAACGTGTAACACCATTTTACCCAGCATAACCAATTTGCTTCAAAGCTGACAATGCCTAGTAAGTTATGGAGAAAATCTTGACCTTCAAGTTTAGAGTTCTTTATGCCTGTTTCTTCAGGAGCTCTGTGTGTACTGTACAAAAGTCACAGATGAAATTAATTACAGGTTAATCACAGATTAATTAGGGCTGTATGTTCTCCGTTTACTAACAGCTGAAATAAGGTAACCCATCTTCTTCATCATAAAATGATACAACCATCAACAGACCAGACTAAAGCACTTCAGCTACCTTACCCTCAAAATCTAATCAGCATGTCAGGATGAAAATTCTCCAGTAATTTAGGCTGCAAATCATGGAGTTTTACTCGTGTTTACAGATTTTTGAATGTTGATACCTACTTTGTGTAGATGCCATCGTGCTTTGTTAGAAATAGTTTCTGATATACATATAAAGAATCCAGAAGGCTCATTTGATAAGAAGGTATTTTGTTACTTATCCATTTCATCTAGCTTGATCTTGATGCCAGTAAAGTCATAACTGAACAAAAAGTTTACCTGACCCCCACAACCTGCAAATTTGTTTAAACTGAAATTCAGCTCTTTCCACTATAAGGACATTTTAACTATTGAATACTCAGTAGATAGAGCCACTGTATAGTCACAAGGAAAAAACAAACAACACGTACTTGTCTGCTTGCAGATAGCTCCTAATCTATAAATTACATATGAAATTATTCAAGTTTGGATGTGAAAAAAAATTACTAAATATAATTGGTATTGCAGATTCTAATTAAAGCATTCAAATGTATTTTACACAACTTCTGGATACATAGTTTTCCAGCAGCAATTTGCTGGATAGTTACTGCAGTACAGAAACAATATTAACTGACAACTCTGTGCCACAAAGTATTCAGAAAACTCCACCTGAAAACTGTGGAAGACACTGGAAGGAAAAGACAAAAAAATATACACACTAATCCATTCACTTTTCTTGAAATTTCAGTAAGCATTACATTCTTAGGACAGGACAGCACAGCATATCACTTCCTTTTCACAATAGCCAAGTTTTTTTTGTTTTTTTTTTTTTTTTTTTTTTTTTTTTTTTCAAGAAAAAAATTTTCTGCTCCAGTCCAAGACCCTCTTTTTTTCATACTGTTTATAGACCAGACACTCGTTAACCTCTCAGATCTCTAGAGAGTTGAGGTTTAAGGGAACTCAGGAGGAAAAGACAAATTTGGAAACCCATTTATCCAACTCACTAGAATTGAGACATTATGGTTTTCATTCTTCCCCCACTCCCCAAAATACCAAATTTCCATCATCAGAGCTTTCTGAATAAACGAACATTTTGTTACTGAACTCAGGAAGAAAGAAACCACATGCCTGTTAGGGACAGAGAGAGGAGGAGTGGAATATGTGCTTGGGAGCGTGTTTATTTGACTGGATAGCAGACGGTCAACCAAAGAACATGTAGATCATATATTTTTAAGCATTTCATGATGTCATATTATTAATTCCAGCCAAAACCACCAAGACCAAAATTGTCTGAAATTGGTGCTTCTGTGTCCTGACCCCAAAGCCAACAATGGTTGCATAAAAAAAATAATCTATGTTCCTCTCAAGATTAATATTTTGTTTTAATCAATTAGAAGGCAGTGCCCTTTAGAGCATCTACAGAAGACAGGTCTCCTTAGCTAACAAACTAAAATGTGGTCCCGGGTAAATTTTACTTTCAGGAAATCAAAATGTTGAAATCCTTGAGAGAGGGAGGCTATAAGCAGAGGGCTCTTCTAAGGGAAGGAGTTTTTATTGAAGCTGTCACTTGTCATTAAACACTCCATATTTTACCATAGCTTGATATTTTCATTAGAGCATACAGACCTTTTTCATCCGTGAATGAAAGCATTCCCTTCAGCCTTGTGTTGAATATGAGGAAAGACTCTTAAAAATTGAGCCCACCCAAACAGGACAGTTAGATTCACAAAAGCAGAGAATGAACCAGGGAAAGTCAAGTAATATTAACAGTGTGGTAACTTACACACTTTAATGTTAAGTATCACACGCAACTTCAGTCAGTTCTCACATGCATTTGTTAGTATCTGTATTTATCTCAGAAATACTTGCATATGATTATAGGGAAAGCAGCAGAACTACTGAAGACACGACAAAATAACACTAGAGAAAATGAGAAAAACATCAAATACTTTGGCTTCCTCAAAAGAAACAACTGTATTTATCTCTAGTCCCTAGATTCAAGCTGTTTACTGTGATATTTAAATTAAAAAAATAAAGAGGAAATAAGTACAATTATGCTATTCTTAGCTCTATATCTATCCACTATCCATCTCTACCACTAAAACACTCTAAGTAAAGAATTGGATAGTGCATTGCAAGGACAACTGTACATTCTCAAACAAGTCTGATACAAACCAGCACCATTCTTTTAACTTGTCAATTTCTGAGTGAAGGCCGTCTCATGCTGCCTCCAAAGCTATAAAATTTCTTTGAAATATCAGAAACTTAACTAATTTTAATAGGAATTAAAGTTATCAATAACTGGAGTATCATTGTTCACCCATTGCTATGTGTAGCTGTACAAACACATTACATAACTTATTGTTCCTAAAAAAAGAGTAATTTTAGTATGCTAACAGGAGCTGAGAGAAAACAAATGTCAGGCTTTTTTCAGTGCATTCCATTTGTGTAACAGAAAGAAAAACAAAAAGTGAAAGAATAATGTCAAGGAAAAAAGCCAGTAGGGTAAGCCATGCTTTGAAAGAAATAAAATAAAGATGAACACGTGTGATAGTATCATTTGATAAGTACAACAGGCAAATAGTTGAATGACAGATGTCAAGTACTACTTACCTTTCCAAACTTAAAATACAGATTTATACAAATTGCAGATTAAAAATCTAACCATACACTAGATTATTTTTAGGAATTTTAAAAGACAGTTCACTAATACAAGGAGGATTGTGTTATTTGAACTTAAGCTGCCACATAACAAGAGCCTTGTGCATTGCCATAGCATTACGGCCACAAAACCCATTAGCAGATGTAGAAAACCCACATCCCCGTCTTTTAAAAAAGCGTGTAGTTATGAAATCATTTTCATACACTTGGAACTTAACTATTTCAGTGCAATGCACATGCAGGACTGGAACTAAGGGGAAAACCACAAAATGGTGCATCTGAGAGCATTCCACATGGACACATGTTTCTGCGGTTCTTTCAAAAGTTCTTAAAGAGTTGAAACCATCCCACTGGAATTCCACAGAACAGAGTAAAGAAGTATCTGTTTAAATTAAGGAGGGGATTTGTCTTTGCTTGCGAGCTATTAGGATTTATTCTATGCCTTTATTGTAGTTTTAGTAGCAAACACAGCTGGTACCAAGAACCAGGATTTAACCTAGGATAACAAAGAAAACAGCTTTGAGAAAGCACGTTCTCTAAAGATTTTGAAAAGAATTTTAACAGATCTCAAGGGTAGATTTTGATTCCCATGTTTATTTTCACTCACCAAAAGGAAAGCTGCTTTTGTAAATTTAAGAAATCACAGGAAAAATATTTATTATCTTCTCTCGGAATCATGCAGCCTTCATTCTATTTCATGGCAACAGTATAATGTTTCTATGACAGCACTTGAAAACTGAACTGCTTGATAAACCATCTACAGCTGTTATCAACCTAGAGCAGACTGAAAAGTATTTCAGTTGGTTTCATACTGGTGACTTTGTATGCCTAGACAGATTTGAGATAACCAGAATTTGGTATGGCAGCAGCATGTTATGATTTCTACAGTAATGCAAACTGTCTAGTAAGCATACTGAGAGTTCATGAGGTAGAGTAGGTTCTTGTCAAGTAAGGCCGAGTAAACACAGAAAACAAGACTCTTCAGTTGCGCCACAAAAATTTCTATTTACTATAACAATACTTACTTGCTTATTTTTCATTTCCTGAAGAAAAGGAACAGTATTAGGTAAAATCAGCTAGGAAAACATACAAAACAGCAAAATAATAAAGCTTTTAGAAGATTAGCAAAGAAAGAAATGCCACACCAATCTGAATGTTAAAAGATCAAATTATTTCAATGATGCACTTCATAACTGAACTGACAGTAAAAACCCGTTTTTCCGTGAAGAAAACAGAAAGGCTGCTTTCTTGGAAGAGCAGTAAGATAGATGTCTCCTTTTAAATAATCAGTGTATAATGGCTATGAAAATAGATCAGCAGGTACAGCAAGAGGTGATGTAGCTTACTGGCCCATTGGCCCTATTGCTTTTATCCAATTCTCATGTTACCTGAAGCTGTTGGGAGCTGTCATTAAGATTATCCTCTCGTCTCCTGGCCTCCTCCAGCATTTGTGCACTCTTCTTCTTCTCCACTTGCTCTTTGTGCTTCAGATTTGCTACTTTCTTATTTTGATCTTTAACTTGCCTGAAAGAGAGAAGAGCATTCAGAATGCAGTTCGGCTTCTGGTCAGACCTAGTGCTTGTGAGCTGGACTGGCGAGGAGTGGTGCTCTCAAATACAGTCACTTTCCACATGGAAAAACTGATTTATCCTCTAGCATTACCATCAAATGTTAAGTCAATCTAATGAACACATCATTTTACTCATTACTATTAGCTTAAATGTGAAAATTTCTGAAACAAAAACCTTAAAATAACTATTTAGTATAAGCTATTAATCAAGAGACACATTTGTCCTCATGACTGAGGTATGTATTACAAAGAAACCTTTTCTCTGTTCATGCAGATACAGACATATAAAAAATGCACACACTTAAATAGTCCATTTTGCTTTGAGTATCACTGTATCTAACATAAGCATAACAGGAGAATTGATAGGAAAACTACTGCAGCATTACTTGAACACAGAAGACTATCCACAATATCTAGGCAATCTCTTTCCAGAACTATTTATTTTCAAAATCAAGTTCTATTTGTTTACTAGATATTTTGAGGAATTTCCTATCCTTTCTTTTCACAGAAAGGAGCAAGCAAGAACAAACTATTTCAGAAAGCATGCATAATTTCCTTTTCACTTGCATCTATGAATTATTTTTGATGATCCTGGCAACTACCATTGCTTGCAGACAGGGTTTGGCCTTTCTGGGCATTAAGACACATGGAGTATTGAATCTAATTACAGACCCTTTAATCTCAGCCTCCAGACCACAGAGAACTTAAGTCTAAACTTTTAGTCCAATCAAAACAAAACAGGCTAGCTTTGCTTCCTCAGCCCTTTTCTCCATAATTATATCTGGAGTTTGGATTTTGGAATAAAAGATGAATTCTTTGGTTGCAAGATTTCCCCAAAACATCATGCAAGTAGTAGAGACAGCTCTTTAATTTACTGTTTAGAAAGCAGAATGATATACTAGCTTCCTATCTGGTATGTTATCCACACAGAGAAGGAAGAATGTTTCTTCTGTATTTCAGAAATACTTTTAGAATAGATCACAAACAACTCTGCTTTAATATTTTCTTCAGAACTAGTAACAACAGTGTCATCAAGAAAATACCTCTTTCAATATATATGTTCAAATTACGTGGCATAGGCCTAGTTGGTGATTCGAGCTCTTCCAAAACTGGAGGTTCAACACTGAGCTATACTTTCTGCAATGTAAGCCAGCTGGAGCTGGAAAAGTTGCAAAGATAGCAAATTTTCCTTGGTGCTAAACAAACTTCTATTAGTGAGAAAAAGTGCTGACATCCTCCAGAGACTGAGAATAAAAGAAAAGTCCTTTTCTGATGATGTTAAAAAGTTATTGGCATATTTAAATACCTTTTCCAACATTACAGCTGATTTGAGTCAGAATGCTTTTTAAACACAACTAGTGTAATTGTTAAGTTGCTCTAACCCAGGGCTGCTCACTGCGTATGGGCACACTGCCCAGGTTTAAAGCTGACTTGCTCAGTGATTAAACAACATATTGGAAATATTATGTTGGCACAACTCAGTTTGTACAATACATGGTTCTAGCCATCCCATAAAATAAACAGAGAAAGTACAGCTAAGTTAACACATAAAATGAAAATGTGCAAGTCCAACACATTCAGCTCCACATGAAGATTCTTATTCAACTTCTAGATTAAAAGTAGGGGAATTAGTTATTTTTTATAAACTGGCAAGCTTAGATTCACCTGCTAAAAAAGTGATATTATTTACTGTTATCTGCTGTTTAGATAAGAGACAACAATATTAATAGTAACAAATATTAAGCCTGATCAAAGTATATATAAGGAAGATCATTTGCAGCACAGTCCAATATGCCTTTAAAAAGAAAACAGCAGCTCTTCAATGAAAGGATGTTTGGTGCAAAATTAATGCCTTCCAAACAATCAAGTAGATACTAGGAGACAAATTCAGGGTTTTTCCCAAAGCAGTTTAAAAAGATGTCTTAAAATTACTTAGTACTACTCAGTCTTATGTTCGTAATTGCCATACTGTTCAGAAACTCGAACTCCTATGCAGGATAAAACTGCTACTCCGTACCTTCATCAAAAAGCAACAAAAAGTTGGACAACAAACCTTTCAGATAATACAGGTATCTACAACAATACCTCACTGCTGGGTAATTCTGTCATTGGTAGTCATTTTGGATAATGACATTTCTGGAGGTTTAGCTCCTAAAAATAGTTAGCACTCAAGTAAAAAGTCTTTTGCAGTGCTAAAAATCTCTCTCCATTTTGCAATGTCATGTCAAGAACTTGCAAATTTGAATCTATCAAAGAAAACAAAGTAGAATCAAAATCAGACTTCTAATTAAAAAAAAAAAAAGAAAGCAACAACTACAAAAAAAACCCAAAGCTTTTTAATTACAGATGGGTCAAGATTTTCAGAAACAATCTTTTACACCTTTTGATTCTAGGTGCACAGTTTAAGCCAAAGAGCCCCCCCGAGCAAAATTTCTGAAATTGGAATCTGAAAACAACTGTTCATTTCCATGACTTGAGCCTTCTTCTTCAATGAAGGATGAGGCTGCATCACTGATACAAATAAACAAACAAAAATCCAATGGCTTTTCTCTACAAAAATCTGGAATTTCTAGCAATGAGGGAATGCTATTATTCTAACACCATAAAGAGAGAATTAACCAAAAAAAAAACAACAATAAAAACTTTCAAATGAGTAGATTTCAGATTTCCAGAGTCTTTTTCTGAGAGAGGAAAAAAACAATAGAAAACCTGTGCACCATCGGGTATTCCTACAAAGTGGTAAGAAGACTGATCCAATTCAGTTTCCTTCAGTTTACTGCCTGCAAGTCCTTTGGAAGATTTTTCATTCCTAATAATATTAATTGTATTAAGGTTTAAATTAAGCTAAATTATTCCATACTACCCTAAATAATTTTGCATTTTAATACTAATTATCTTTTACAGTTATGCACATCAGTAGAAATAGCTGTTAATTATTTCCTTATATGGATTTTTATGCTACAAGTTAACAGATAGTTATTTACTACCCTAATCTGATTATCTTTTCTGAGGTAATTTTAGATGTTCTTCTTGTAAAATATGTGACAAAAAGTTAAGCAAAAATATGCAGAAGTTAATTTTAATTTTCTACTATTGCTTTAATGTTTTCTTTCAAAGTTATGCACCTAAAACACAACGGTTTTCCTAATGGTCCAAGAATAAGTGCACATTTACAATGTATTCAAATCACTACGGAAACTCATCTTCAAGAAAAAAGTGGATACTGATTATATTTCAAATGATGAGTGTGTGCACGTGGAAAAAACACATTCATTTTGTTCACAGCTAAAGAAACCACCTGTTTATCTGACTTAGGTTCTTGGAAACTAATTTCACATTAAAAAGAAGGCATACTGTCAGTCAGCCATGTCAGAAAGATTGTGCTCAGCAACAGCCTTCATTAACGTAGCATTACCACCACCCACAGGACAGTGCACTGTTGCTGCAGCTACTAATCCTGATGGAAGAGGAACTTCACTGGCTTTAAAGCACACTGCTTCTCAACATAACTACACTGATGCAATACGTATACAGTGAAATTTATTCCAAAAATGGCAAAATAATAAAAAAAAAAGTATGCAATAACGCGCTGTATTACTTAGTTTAATATTGCCAATGCTTATTATATTATGAAATATTGAATTACAATGTATAACATCATTGAATAGGACATCAAAACACTCTGAAGTCCTGAGAGACACTGAGGAGTACATTTATTCACATGCGGAATTAAATGGAGCAGCCATGTAAAGAAGTATAATGCTGACAGCAACTTAAGTCCAAGAACAAAACACATCATAACTGAAAAAAAATCCAGATAGCAATCCTGAAAGGCAGAAAACAATAAACTACATTGTCCAGACCTTTATTAGGAGTATTTGATTAGTGATTAGATTTAAAAAAAAAAAACATACTTTTTTTTACTGCAAAGAAGTCACCATCAATTCAAAGGGATGTTAATGACCTGAGCTGGAATGACTCAAAACTCAAAGGGAAGTGTCCAACTTATTATATTGCCAGCACCATTTCCTTCATCACTTCTTTGTT
This sequence comes from Tympanuchus pallidicinctus, assembly GCF_026119805.1. Taxonomy (NCBI): domain Eukaryota; kingdom Metazoa; phylum Chordata; class Aves; order Galliformes; family Phasianidae; genus Tympanuchus; species Tympanuchus pallidicinctus. The sequence goes on from NW_026294802.1 coordinate 3,924,497, forward strand.
TTAAAGGCCATACAGCCATAACCTTCACCTTCACTTAAGAATCAAAAGATCATAAGCACAGTGACATGAGGTGAGGAATTATTTTTATTTATTTTTTTATTTTGAGAGTTTTGGTGCGCAAAGAAAAACATTTTACCTTTTGGGAAGTTAAGTAAAAGGAAGTCAAAGAGGAACTCTTCTCAAGAATGCTACTTGAGATTGAAAATAAGAAAAAAAAAATCCTTTTAAAAAGGTTTCGCTTTAGCGTTTAGTTGCTTAAAACTTACTTTACCTTACTTGCAGTTGATCACCCAGCCATAGAGAATAATGGCAGTATTTGGAAAGCCTAATTTCTTAACCTCAAGAAAAAAAGAAAATAATGAAAGTAAAATAAGTGATGTAGGAAACAGGACTGACCACATCACATAGTCCCATCATCACAACTGTGTGCCTGATTGACGGTCAAAGCAAAACTGCCAAAGATTGAACAAAGCTTCCTATCTTACTCACTGAAAACTTAGGATTAAGAAATTAACTTACTGCTGAAGGTCACTATGCAATTTAGTATGGCCAGATTTCTTTTTTTTAGAGCATAAGCATTATTTGATGCTGTTCCTTTGCTTTGTTGGGTTCTACTAAGCAATTTGAGTTTCTTAAGTAGTTATTTTACTGTTAAAAAAAATGGTGCATTAAGTTACTAAATTAAAAAAAGCCACAATACTTTAATTATGCTTTTCAAATAACTCAGTCTAGTACCACCACCTCTGTTCCACTTTGTGTATTAGATAAAAAATGGATCAACACACGTTCAATCAGCTTCTACTGTATGCACAGCTGACCCATTCCAGCATTCAACTACCTCTTCTGCTTGTGGTCTCCTCCAACAACCTCTCATCATTTTGTTACACTGCTCTTCTTTTTCATATGTTCTGTGACATATATATGACAAGGAAAAACATGGCAATGAAAATATTAGCAGATTCTGAGAATTTAACTGGTCTGTTGCATGCGAGACAAGAAGCAAGAAGTCCCACAGTGGCTTTAAGAGTTGGGAAGGGTGAACTACATTTCCTGAACCTAGGAAACCTTGGTTTATAAAACAAAGTGTGCGTTCAGTGAGCACTGGAGGGGGCAAGGGATGAAGACGCAGAAGGCTATGGGAAACCAGCTTGCCCCAGATTTTCAGAACAAGGTCCTAAAAGCACCTGAATCAACAAGTGTGAAAGTCAAAGACTAGAAGCAGATCTCAACTTTACACTGTTTTTTTTTCCCCTCAATGTTAGGAATTAGCTGTACAGTATCAATCCCTGTTCCCGGTGTAGTCAGCCCATCTGACTCCAGCTAAAAAAAGCCTTCTACTTCCAGAAACAGCCAATGGGAAAATATAGGAAAATAAAGCATATAAACCAGGCAGGAACTAAATACTCTGAATCAGAAAACAGTCTAAAAACCTCCTGTTATTTAAGAATACCTCTAACAGAAACCCATCACCTGACATGTAAGCATCACATAAAGCTTACACACAGCACATTTCAAATAGTGAAGTGGCACAGGTTATTACTACAGTCAGAGAATTTAGAGAAAGATACATAATAAACACATGTACAGAAAGAGAAATCTTACTAAAGATTAGAAGCACAAGCATCTCAAAAGCATACTCTAAGTGCTACCAAGCTAACGTTTTTCAGGGAAAGTAGATTTTTGTCTTCAGTCTCTTGATTGACAAAACCTTAATAAAATCAGCTGCTCTCCAGTCAAGAGAACAGTAGTAGCCAATTACACACAAACTGTTGGAGTGTTGTTTTAGTATTCTCAAAGTAACTGGAAGAAAAGAACAAGATCTTTAATGAACCGGCTACAATTAACAACAGGGAGTAACAGGAGTCTTCATTTTAGTTCAAGAAGTCCACAGTAAATTAAGCAAAGGAAAGATTCACTTTGCCAGACACAGACACAACCTGCTAAAAAAAAAAAAAAAAGAGCAAAGCAAAAAACCTTCAGTTACACACCTACAGCACCATGTTTTCATTAATATCTAACTCCATTTCTGTAGATATAATCCACTACAGTTACTCACCCCACTACTTCGTTTAAAAAATACAGTGCAGTTTCTCAACTATTTAAACCTTCAATATCTACTCAGTAGGAAGTAAATGTGATAAAGCTAATAAATACATACCATAACTTCATAATTGATGTCAAATTTGAAATCAGTTTCAAAAACTAAATATCAAATTAATTGCAGGTAAAGTTCTATAGTTAAATTAAACCTTGCAATCTCCAATTTTTATTAAAGTTGAAAGCATTAAAAACACAAATTCAAGGTGAACCCTACAATAATGCTCTACGATGATGATATGGGTGCTCCTTTCTTAGGAGAAAACACAATGCTTTGAGAACCTTAATAACAGTATTCAGTAGTTCAACAAATAAGTTTGTTTTATTGCATTTTTTTTTCTTATGCTTTTGTTAATTGAGTAAGCAGATGCAAAGCCAAAAATGACATTAGCAAAAAGCCTGATGAGGCCTCAGTGTGGATTCCTTCTCCTAGCTACATGCTGAGTTAGTTGAATTTGGCCCTAGCAGCACGGGAAGAGCTCCCAGAGGGGCTTTTCTTTTTACCTTCAATTCCAACACATAAGCCAACCACCCTATGAACAGATCACACACAGCCAGTCACTCTCTGCTCAAGAGACCTGCATGATTTGGCTGAAAAAAGTATTTTCTAAACAGCAATAAAATCTTCCTTATGAATGGCATTTTATTGAGGTTTCAGAGGGTATTTTTGTGATCTAAGATCACACACGTCTCTTTTAACTGCAGTCCCACCAGCCAGAAAAGAAAACAAATCAAAATATAGCAGTTGTTTTCTTTCATAAGAGTATGCAATCTTTTCATTCCTTCTAGAATAATACTTGATACATACAATAATTAAAAATAAAACGGAATGTGAAATCAGCAGTTGAAACAAAAACAAACACAAAAGTTAAATATAAAGCAGGGGAAATAACATTTTAAAAGCAAATCGTTTAAAAATTATGCTAGCCTATAAGCCTATGCTTATTTTACAGCAAATATTGGACCACTTATCAATAAGGACAAGTCCTCTTCTAGAGTATTTCACAAGTTTGGGATAAGGATTGCAAATTATCCTGGTCTTTTGAAAGAATTAATGTTAAAGAATCAATGTGACATTACTGAAAATGCAGTTTTCAATGAAAGGTATTAAAAGAAACAGTTACTTGAGTAGAAAACACAATGTATGTATGTAGGTTACTCTGAAAGCAATGCCTCCAATTTATTTCCATGGAAACTACAACAGATGCAAAGAACACAACAATGTCTGATAAAGCAAATTCTCAGTTATAAAACACTATTTTTTAAACACACTCACCACCATTAGCCAATAATTTGCACAAATGAGCTGACTGTCAGAGAGGTTCTTCATTTTGAAGTGTGAGAACCACGCACGGCCATCCAGAATGTGGTTTGCCTATCAAGTGGCTGTTGCCACTCCTGAAATGCACCACCCACCACCTCAACCTGCTCACTTCCACTGTTAGGTCTCCATAAGTGTTTGCAAGTAACAACAAATGTCAGTGGGTGGGGTTTTTTTCTGCATGGAGGAAGTCAGTGACACACCTTTGCCTCAAACTCACTTGTGTGTCAGACACCATTTTGTCAGAATGCCCCTCTGCTGCCATCTGTCACGCGTCAACAACATGAAACCAAGTATTGGTGGGGAGGTTCAGCCTTTATTGCTGTATCATCAACATCTGCCTCTGACATCACGGGCCAACGTAACACAATAGGAGGCATTACTTCTGGAGCAGCTCTCATGCCAACTCAGTGGAAGAGGATTTCTTATATCAAAAAACTCCATGTATGAGAACATTCAGAATCTTGTCTCATTAGAAAAGAGAAAAAAGGCACAGAGGCTTCAAGGAAATGATGTGAGGACAGAAATGCTAAAAGGATCTTTCTGAAAAACTATAAAGCGGTCTGTTTCAGGACTATAAAAAGGTCTGTTTCAGGCCTGGTGATTTTTACATTGCTGGTATGACCATATCAAAACCATATTATTTACTTTGTCTACTTAAGGACAAAATTGTTTTCAACAAGAGTCTTCCAAGCAGACTCTCTGCATAGATTTAAATGCATAAGGTGTTTATCCTTCTAGCTATAAAAATCAGTTTCAAGTCTGAACTTTCTGATAAGAGGTTCTGTCCCATATATGGGAAAATCCAATTCTGAGTAGTCTTTTATTTAGAGAACTATACTACTCCAGTGAACTATTTTTTATTTGGTTACCTTGAGACAAATTAGGCAAAATTCAGATTTGAATTGATTGGATTTGACCATTTTACCAACACAAATGTGTTGATGCAGCCTGTCACTGTGATACAAGTAGGTACAAATCTTTTCTGTCTCCTTCAATGAATAAACCTCCTATGTAATTGAAGAATGCTCATAATCTTTAAGATAGATAAAGAAACAACAGCCTTTAATGTCAGGAAGAATATTCCTAAGACAAATCTCATATGTTTTCAATAGATTAACTGTCTCTGTATATGAAAATATACATTACAGGTTAAGAATTTTAACCAGTGTTGAGAATCTCATTAAAAATTATAGAGGCTATAGTCAAAATAGGATACAGAAAGACAAGACTTCTAGTTTCTTTCTCTATCAAAATAAACCCATGAATTTCTCTAACTGTAATTCAAAAAACATCCTCCACTATTCCAAGACGTGGAAGAAAATTTATTCCTTTCTCTCTAGAATACTTAAGAAATCATCTTAAAAAAAAAAAAAAAAAAAAAAAAAGATAAAAATGTATCTGGGGAAGATTATGTCTGCAACTGAAAAGTGTTAGCAATTCATATGTGCTTCTGAAACTGTTTCACACCCACCAAAAAACAAATGCGCTGATCTGCCATGAACATACCCATGAAATGATCTTCTACAGTAAAAACAAGGAGTCTTTAAAATAAAATCACTTAAGTCTTTAAAATGCTTTTTTCACAAGGAAGATAATTGACTATCAGAGAGAAATGTACTTGCAAAGTATCCAACTTACTTGGGAATAAAGCCTTAAGCAGTAAAAAACAATGCACAAGATGCACCAGTAAGACCAGTAAGTTACATAAAATCCTATAGTTTTAGTATTGATACTCTTAGCAGCTTCCCAGAGCAAAGGCACAAGAATGTCAAGAAACCTTCACTAGTGGTATTAAGTTTTAATGTCAGAGGCATTAAGGAAATATTTGGTTCTGATAAGTGTGCATGAAGAGACTGAGGAGTAGTAGTAGTATGGTTTTGCCATGGATTTGAATTAAAACTAATTTTTAGTGAAGCCTATGTTCTGCCTTAGCACGTATTTATTCTGAACTAATGATGAAAACGAAAAAAAAAGATCTGTGCAAAGTGCAAGGGAACAAATAGCAAGTGATGCTGAAGGAAAGATACGTCTTACTCTCACTAATATCAATACCTTAAAACGTTGACATTGCAAATAATGAAGAAATGTTTGCTTTTATATTTTTTACATATATATTGCTACAAGGAGATAGTAGTAAAACTATTTATTAGCTGGTTATTCAATTCTTTGTATGACATTGATATCACTTTCTGCCAGTAACATCTATGTGATGTTAAAGATTACACAATGAAAAGTGAAGTGAGTGAGTAAATCTATCTTGTAGCTGGTTACAAGAGAAGCTATGAACAACATTGCTGCCATCTATTTGTTATGACTAGCCAAGAAATTCAGGCACAGCTAGCATGATCAAGAATCCTACCAGCTGAAAATTCAAAGATTAAAACAGTACACCTTTGTCTTTATAACCACTTGAGACAAAAGGAACTAAGGGAGCACACAGTGCAGAACACACCAGAGAAAGGCAGGCCTAGAGAAAGAATGAAACAACACTGAACACAATATTGGTGAAGGAGTAAAGGTATGACAGGAGATAACTGCAAAATAATGTGTTGCCATACACTTTCATGGGTAAAGTTGTGCTCCGTTATCCCCCTCTCAGTTCCCAGACTCCGGGACTTCATCAAATGTGATGTGAGCAACTCAAGACATTAAAAATGCAATAGGAAGTTTGCTGACAATTTGAATTTTGCTGGCACTCACAATGGAAACAATCTGGTCAGCGCTGCTAGTGCCAGTGGGATTGATACAGACCAAGTTGGACTGATGTGGAAGCTAAGGAAGACAACATATGTTTTTTAGAGCTACCATCTGGTGAGCTATGGTAAATGAATGACACTGGGAAGTCGCAAGTTCACATGCCACACTAGGAGAGAGTTGAGCAACAAAGGAGCATTGGAACTACAAGGAAAAGTGGCCTCACACCAGTTTTACATTGGATTGGAGCCTTCTGCAATCTTCTGTCAAGGCTGGCACTGAGCACACTCACTTGGCAACTGCCAATTGCTGGCAGCTGTAATTTCTAGGACTAAATTAAGCATTTCTGGTCTATCCATACAGACTGTTTTGCACCTCAGATTTATAATGTTCTCTCACTCTTGGTTTTTAGAAAAGGAGATGATCAACTTCATTATGAAATGTTTGAAAGGATGACACTAGAAACGAATTGCTGAAAACCTACTGTCATCCCAAAACTACCATCAAACTCCATTCCAATTTTCACCAAAGCTGTTCAATACTGTAAAGGAATTGATAACATAATAAGATTCCATGTAAAAAGCCCTTTGTTTTGAAATGAGTGTGCTGAGTCACCTAAGAGATGGGGGCATCGTGCCCCTCAGAGCTACAAGTTAATCATTCATGACTGAAAGCAAGCAGTGATAGTAAGAAATGCTCTCAGTCAAAAAGTAAAGTATTGAGTCACATCTGAAACACAACTGTTCCAGTGTCTCTCATCTAAGGCAAGGAGGTCGTCTTGCATGGTGGTGCAAAATGGAAATCGATCTTCACAAGCAACACAGGATTAAGAGGCAACATTTCAAGCTAGTCACAAGCGGAACACATGCAGAACAACTAGATGCTTTTCTGGCATCTGATTACCATCACTGATTTTTTTTCCTCTTGTATCTTGTTGAAATTGATATCAGAGTATTTTGCAACTTATGTCTCTTGGCTCTTGTCCTTTTACTGAACACCTCAGAGAAGAGCCTGGCTCTTTCTTCTCTGCACCTTCCCATTAAGCAGCCAAAAAACTACAGCATAATCTCTCATGATGCTCCTTGTCGGTCATGAACATACCTGGTTCTTTCTGCCTCTTCTTGTATGCCATGTGCTCCAGCAAGCACCTTGTCATCTTGCTGTCCTGCCTGCTGGACTCATTCCACTATCACAGTACCTTTCCTGTACTTGAAAGTTCCTTCTAGACACAGTCTTCCTGATGCAGACTCACAAGTGCCAGGTAGAGGGAAAAAATCACTTCTCTCAACATGTTGACTGTGCTTGTGCTAATACACCCCTGTATGCAATGTGATACTTGCTGACTTGTTCAACTTGTCCTCAATCACATCTCAGTCCTTCCCTACAAGTCAGCCTTCCTGCCAGCTGGTCCTCAGCACATACAACATCAGTTGCAGAGCTTTGCACTTATACTTACTGAACTTTATGAGGTTTCTGTCAGTTCTTTTCCACAGTCTGTCAAGGTCATCCTAAATAGCAGCCCTACCCTCCATAACCACACCCATGAAAATCTGAGGGCACATTTTATCTCATCATCCACATGATTAAAAAAAAACATTAAATAGTGATGATTCCCTTCTAAGACAGTAATCTCATAATTGAAGGCAATCAAGTTGGTCAGGCATGATTTACCTTTGTAGAGCCAACTGGCTGTTCCCTATCAGCTTCTTGTCCTTTAGATGCACGAAAATGGCCTTCAGGAGGATCTACTCCAAATAATTGTTTGGACCCTATTTTTCATCTTTCTTAGAAACGGGCATGATGCTTGCCACTCATCAGGAAGGTTTCCTGACAAACATGAGCTTAAGATGACAGAAAGAGTCCTTGCAATGACATCAGCTGGCTCCCTTGGCAACCCTGTAAGTATGATCTGATTCCATCAACCTGCGTATTTCCAATTTGCTTAAATAGTCTATAACTTGCATTTCCATTTCTGTGGGTAATGCTTCACTCCTGCAGACTCTGCCACTAAGCTTGAGGAGTTAGGAAATCTGAAAGCAGTCATTATCAGCAAAGTTACCAGTACAAGAAATTACTGAGCTCCTCACCCTCTTCTGTGACATTTAAGGTCCCCTCCCCAGCTGAATTCTCTGCATTTTTTTCCCTGAATTCAGGTTCTGCTAAATATTTTGGTAGACAGTTAAGAAAGCATTTGTACCAAGGCTAATTAAAACCACAAATTCACTATCTGTCCATACCCTATGTGGCTTTTAGAGTTTCGACAGAAATAAAAGTCTAGCCATTGGAGGGGTACACTTTTGCATAGAAGTTAGCCCTTAAAGAAGAAAAATAATGTTCAGATTTTATTCCTATGACTAAACGTGATGTGACACATATAGGTTAATCAAAATGTTTAATGTTGCATGAAGTTTGAATGATAATTTCTGATAATCTTCTGAAGACAAGCTAGATAATTTATTAACTTTGCAATTAGCGTGAAGACGTAATAAAATGTCTTCTATATAATGTTTTGTTTTGATTTTTCAAGTAGTATGGTAAGATGCTTTGCTTTCAGTTATATTCAGAAAAGGAAAATTTTGAGAGAATTCTCAGATCTTAGAGCCCAGTTGACACACAAACAGCCCCCCGTGTATCTCTCCATTCTAACTCCCACAGGAAAGCCGTACGCTTTGCGAGTATGTGTACTGAAAATAGAGCAATAACATAAAAAGAAAAACAGCTCATCAGTTAAGTTATTTTCAGCAGGTAGCAGGAAAGAAATCAGATCAGACAAGACTGCAGGAAAGCGAGAATTTTGAGGTGATGTACATCTGTGAATAACTGTGCTTTGTTAAGATACAGTGAAACAAGGCAAGAAAAAACGACCTTTGACAGAAAAGCTATAGACTCCACTTCAAAGGGATAAGGAAATCTCTATTCCTGAAGCAAATCCTAAAGACTTTGCCAGTGACCTATTTTAACAAAAAAACAGTGTCTGTGCTCTACTTATCACTATCTAGCCTTAACAACCAAAAAGTCTGACTTCTTCAATCTTTTGTTTTCCACTATCATTTTATAGATGCTTTACTTTTTTTCTTCATTCACAAGGAACGGACAACTCCTACAAGAAAAGAGTGCTTTTTTAATATAAAGAATTCCATAAAACCATTTTTTTTTATTTAAGAAAAATTAAAGGGAAAAAGACATTAAGTAGAAAGCAATTATTAGAGCACATTACTTTTTAGAAATGACATTTAAATGGAAACTTCTTTGAAAACAATGTATCTGGCTCTGCTGCTCAGAAATAACCACTGCTGACTCAAATATTCAACATTTTTATCACTTCCCAAGGTATTAAATGATCAGCACGGTGGCAGAATGAAGACTAAACAGTCCCCTGAAGGTATGAAATTAGAGACTCAGCCACACTTGCACTGAAATTGGTCCAGGCTGCCCAGGCATTTTCTCAGTACTCAGAAACACAGCTTCTTAGAGATACAGCACATAGCTGTATCGAGAGTATATCGAGAGTTATGTCCGTAACAATGAAAAATCCATAGATCCATAGACAATCACTCAACTATACGCCTGTAACTTACCACACCACATTTATTTATTTTATTATTTATTACAATTAATATGGAACTTTAGAGGTTAGGAGGGCCCACTGGGTCCACCTGGACCAACCCCTGCTCAAGCAGGTTGCCCGGTGGTTTTTGAACATCTCCAAGGAGGAGACACCACAAACTCCTTGGGCGGCCTGTGCCCACGCTCATCACTCGCACTGTAAAACTGTGTTTCCTGATGTCCAAATGGAGTAGAAGCACAAGTTTATTACAGAAAAGATGGCTAACACTGTCTGAGTCTGATCCTGCACCTATCATCTACGCAAGTATGCACTTGAATACCAAATAAAATAGAAACAAAGAACAGAATGCCTTGCCTAGACAGCAGGTTCAGCTCCATGCCCTGATTTCTGTTTTCAGTGTGGAACCATCCTACCATTGCTACTAAATAGTATTCTGAACTTTCTAAAGTTGCTTAACTTTCTAAGAAATATTTTCTATCATTTTCTTACAGAAAGACACCATGTTTTGAATATTTCCTTGGTCACTGGATGTGTAGTAGAAATTGAGGATGCTGGAGAAAGGAGTGAGACAGTTCCCTCAGATTTAGTATTTTGTTTTTACTTTGATTTTATAAGGCTGTTATATTCTTGTTTTCTGACATTTTATTTTACATGGACTTTTATCTGGATTCATGCCACCAGCCTTTACTCACTGAATCACTAAGCCCCTTTGCTGTGTGGAAACAAGGTTGACAGTATTTTTTATTACTTCCTATTGCATCAAATTTTCCTTGGTATAACAAAGAATCTGGATATCTTTGATATCTTTTTCTGTTTTGTAGTAGTAACATCTCAACTTTTGTGACACATATACGTCAGAACTGCTTAAAAGAATTGTAGTCTATGACTTCATGGTATTTTTCTAACTTTTTCACCGCTGAAGCAAATGACACCAAAGTAGTGTCACTAGTCTTATTACTCTCTGGAACTCAGCATTAGATTAGATAGTTCTTTATGTAAAATTGTCATCGACAATGAAAAATCTTATGAAAAATCTTTATGGAGAAGTGATTTAATCCCACCTTCCAAGTCTATTTTATTTATTCTAAACCATTATAACAGCCACTCTAGGATTTCAGAATTTTAAACAGTCAGTACGTGGCACATCAGCAATAGTGATGTGGACTGCATTTTTATGTTCTGGTTCACTGACTTTATCAACAGGAAAGAGATGATGAAAACTTATTAGTCAGATCAGAAAATTCAAAGGTTTTGCACTGCTTACGGTAAGTACAGCTGTTGTTAATGAGGGCAGATAACATTTGAAGTATTTTCCTGTTTCCACAAGACAGACATACCTAATGTGATTTTGCACATACTCAGTTCTTTTTCAGGAAGATGCATTTGCTTTGATGTCTGAAAAAACTAACTGCTGTTACACCATTAAGAAAAAAATAAGATGGTAGCTTCCAAAGTAGAACATAACATTATGGAATAGCTATTTATTCATTTAAAAAAAAATAATCCCTCAAACAACACCCTGAAACCAGAACCCTTTCTTGTTTATTACAAATTCCAGCATAGGTGCAGGTATTGATAAAAGCCATATGGTTTGAAGCTGAAATATCTCTGACTTTCATAACATTTAGGACTTCAACAGCCAAACAAAGCAAACTCCATTCATGGTGGCAACCAGCAAACACAGACTACCCAATGTAAACAGCACTCAGGAAAAAAAAAAAAGAAAGAAATTAGAAGTATTTCAGATGAGAATGCTCACAGGGCAGAAAAGCTTCCAGGCAGTCCTGCTCCTAGGGAACTGCAAGAAGACGGTCATTCAAGGACAGTCCTCCTTTCATCAGCAGTTACAAGCATGCAAGAACAACACACTGAATACAGAAGGTATTGATGGACAGCATGATTAACTTCCAATCTTTTTCCAGGCTGTGGGAGGAAGGAAAACATGCAGCCAAGGCCACAGGCATAATGTCTATGCCAAGTCAAGGTCAGAATACCAACACAATTTAAAGGCATCAGCAGCATCACGCCATCGTGGGATTCCATTGACCACCACATTTTTCACAGTGTTGATCAGGAATAGAAAAGCCGGATGTTGGTCAATAACTCAGAACTTTAGTCATTAAAGCAGAAGCTTTCTGGGTAAAGGCACTGCCTGAAATAATTATAATCATTCCCTCAAGAGTCACGGATGCTTGCTACCAAGCTGCTAGCAAAAACAAGAGTTCAAAATGGTTTCTGAATGCTTTTAGGTAAATGAGGGCTATTAGATCATGCACTTTGACTTGTTAGATTACATAGGTCATAGAAGTCTATTCCTAGCTATTTCTATACTGACATTCTGAATCTACCTTTAGCAACTGCTTTAAAAAGACACAGTAAAAAATTAAGCCGAGGCTTAATCATACAAGATTCCAAAGCATATTGCCTCTTGTTAGTTTCTACAACATCAATACAAGGTTTCAGACACAGATACAATGAAAAAATCCAGCAATTAAGAAACTAGAGCGACCAGTATTTCAAGGCAACCAGTTTTGCACTTGACAACATATATGAGAGAATAGTTCAAGTATTTTCCTTCTTGACACAATAGACAAAGCCAAAGTTATTTAAATTGTCTTGTTTTTTCCCCCCGTTCTTCACATACACAACAACATTGATCTACAGTGGGTTTGACACAAATTCTTCCTTTAAGTACAGATTTCTTCTAAACACGTTTCCTTCCAACCCATCCTCCTACACAAAACTGACCAAATCTCTGATCTTTTATTTTGTGGATCATGCAATTTGACGTGCAATCTTCTTTGAGATCTCAATTTCAGCCTAATATACAACACCATGATAAACACCCTTATTAAAATGAATACTGACCTTGACGTGAGACTGAAGGAAGCAGCAAATCCAGGAAGGAGATGCGAAAGAAAAAGAGTTAAAGTTTGTGAAAACAGTGTCCAGAGATCAGGCAGTTCAAGAATACAGGACAAAACAAGCAAGATCTAAGTCAGGTAATGACACACAGAACACACAACCTTCCACAAACACAAAGAAGCGCATGTTTTATAGACATCTAATTAAAAAAAAAAAAGAGGAAAAAAAGATAAAAGGACACTTAGATTACACCATTTTACTTAGAGGCAACTTTCTGTAGAGAAAATAAGACTCTAGACATAGCAGTTCTTGGAAAAGGAGAACAAATCAACTATAGAAAACTCTGTGTGTCCACCACATGACTAGCAAGTTTCTTCTTCCAGAATTCTAGCTAACTTTTCAAAAACGTGCAGGCTGACTACCTGAGGTGAGCACTATGGTGTCCCTTAATGCCATCTTCTTAAAGGGGCTTATTTTCTCTCAATGAGCAAAACACATTTTTTCGTTTTTACTGATGATGACCTAAATGTGTCAAAAAGAACAGAAATTTTAAAAAAAAATAGCCTTCAAGTCCTGAAGACTCGTCAATGCTAAAAATTCATCTTTCTTAATTTTGACATTTAAGTCACCTTTCCAAAAGCGAAAAAAAAAACACCCAACAACCAAAAACCTAAAAACCACATCTGCCTCTTATTCCTACAGCACTCAGTTTTAACTCTCCCACATATGGTGCAATCTAAAAACAATAATGACCAAATAGGCGTACCTTTGACAGTTCTCTCCAACATTTTTATACAGCAGGACAGACCAAAGCAAAATGTTGGAGTTCCCTGTACAGCACGAGGTCCCATAGGTTCATTATTGCTTCTTTTCATATATTTTCAATATCATTTGATAGCACCTGCTGTCAATTTCACTGATAACAGCAATGTAACTCAACAAAGAGCCATACAGATCTTTTCCATCCAATTTAAAATTTTGTTCTTTTTCAGTCAACGTAAGATAGGAAAAGCAAATGTCCTGTTGCCCAAAATTTTAATTTGGCTCCTACAACACATGTATTACACGTATGGCAAGGCTGCATTCTATAAAGGCCTAAACGTAGGCTACTATCTAGAGAAAATACTTCGATAATACAGTCTAACTGCTACATACTTTACTACTCTTATTATTAAGGAACCATGTAAATGAGATTTAAAGCCCTTACCTCTGGCATAAATTTTACAAATAGCAATGTAGGGTATTGAATTTGTACAAGCAGCAGTTTCAAAGTGAGGTAGAGCTGAAAAGCGTATTGTTAAGTCTATAACAAATAAGCTCTTGTAAAGATGCATTTCTTTGGCTTTTAAATTCATATTCTGAAATCAGGATCTCTCAGGGTCATTGTAGAAAAGCCTGTGCTATTGGGAGATTTCAGGAAAGATGAGACTTGCAAAATGCCAAACGCCATATACTTAATGTTTGATCCTGAAGTAAGCCATAATGTTCCAGAAGCCTCAGTTAATTCATATAGAACATGGTATAACTGTAACAATTCTGACTGAAATCCAAGATTATACGCTCTAGGCTGAACTGCAGAATTATGGCTGCTCCAATAAATTCAACAAAAGGGAACAAAAATTTGAAAAAAATGTCTTGGCTACATGTGGGACTAAAGAGGGAAGGAAAAAAGGTTTCCTTGTCTCTTTCTATAGCTGTTATTGAATCCAGATTATGAAAGTTTAAGAACCCTCATTTTGTGTCTCAGGGATCCTTTTTACATTGTGATGATATTACCATATTGTTTCTTCAAAATATCACTGGAAAAAAGGTACAGGATAAAATTCAGTATAGCTCTACAAAATTTGAATGAACCATACTGTTCCTTCTACTGGCATTAAAAGGTAAAGTCCTGGAATAAATGTTTCTGAGAAAAAATGCACTTTGTACAACCACTAGTCCCTTTTTCACGCTCTTTTATAAAGGCTCAAAACATGAAATTTGGGGTTTTATGACAATTGCAATATGTATCCAAACAGAAATGAGGAATATGACAGTTGCATCTGAAAGCATATTACAATTAGAAAAAATTCCAGATGTGCACTGGCACTCAAAATGAGGCAGACGGCTGCAGATGCCAGCAATCTATTGGGAAAGTGAAGGGCGATGTGCTGCAGACCAGACGCAGCAGTCCCCGTGCAGGGGCCAAATCAGTGAAATTGATCAGCATAGCCAGTGCCTGCCCCACAGAAGCAGCACAAGCAAGCAGAACCCGAGGCAGAGTAGGCCACGTTCATGACACAGCAAAAGAACACTTTCAGTTGGCACTGTTTCTCTCCGAGCAGGAACACACACTCGCAGCATTCCTTACAAGATCCAGCAGCAGCTCTTCTGCCCAGCCCCATTAACTGTGTACTCTGATGCAACCACCACACAGGGAGACAACACAGCACTAACATCTGATGGTAGTCACAGGGAAATCCATTTTCCTTTAAGATGCTACCTGATTAATTCTAAAGGTAAAGCCAATTTAGATCTGATTTCCAGGTGCAGACCAAAAGGTGGTGAGGTGTGAATGCTTCGGTATTTTAATTAATATATACATTTGAAAAGCTGTTGATTATTCCAACTATAATTTTTCCTCATGCATGTATATTATAGAGAGCGAATGAGCCTGCTACGTTAACCTCAGAAACCCTTAGGAAGACATTTATGCAATGATTTCTAGTCAATCTTTGAATTCTACTTGCTTGGCAGTGAGTGATTACTATTTTGTATTTCCTTCAAAGCAGTCTGACAGCAAAGAATATACGCTTGATGTTTCTCGTGTCAGTCTGGAAATAGAAAAGCCATTTATGTTTCACCACTTCTGAAAGCTTTCCTTTGTAAAGAAGAATGATGGCTGGTCTTATCATTTCTTTTCAGCAGATACTTAGATGAAAGGGGATGAAACAGAGAGAAGGTTGGTGTCTAGGTCTGAGAGCACAAATGTAATCTAACAGGACACTAACATTATTTCACTGACATAGTGGTGATGTCCTTTTTGTTCTTACTGTACTCCAAGACTACGTCAGGATCTAACGCTTTTACTGTAACAATTGTACAAAAAAGTATTGTTTTTTTTTTCCTCTTAACATACTAGTATTGTGAGTATGGGCACCTCCATGTTGCTTAAAGATCTTGACTGAAATAATGCAAGACAGTTTTTAAAGTGGTAGAGCCAAGTCAGGTAAGAAATTAAACCCTGATATGCAAATAGGGGTCATTATTTACATAAGTCTTTTCTCCTCTGATTTTCTAATTATTTTACTTATATCACAGTTCTTACACTCCACTGATATAGCAGTTGTGTCAGGAGATATTTGCTAAATAAAACCTATCATTGGTCCAATGCAGGCAGAGTATAAATCATCAAATGACAACTCCTATATTCAGTACAGCTTTGGGCAGGAGAGGGAATGATTGATTACTACCACGACATAATGATAAAAGCAAACAGAACTTTAATGCTACAGGAAAGCTGTAAGAAGCCAGCTTACAATGGGTGCTTCTCACTATTAGTAAGTATTCATCTTATGTCCAATTGTATGAGCTTTAACAAGACCAAGTTCTGAGTCCTGCACTTTGGTCACAACAACCCCATGCAATGCTACAGCTTGGGGCAGAGTGGATGGAAAGCCATATGAGAAGAAGAGTCTGGGGGTGCTAGTTGACAGCTGGCTGAACAAGAGCTAACAGTATGCCCAGGTGGACAAGAAGGCCAATGGCATCCTGGCTTGGATCAGAAACAGTGCAGCCAGTGGGAGCAGGGAGGTGATCGTCCCTCTGTGCTCTGCACCACTGGGGCTGCACTTTGAGTGCTGTGTTCAGTATTAGTATTGGCAGAGCAGATAAACCAGTGCTTTCAGTCCACTGCTGAATGTAACAGAGGATACGGTCTGTAATAAGTTCTACAGAGACAAATCACTCTGTTGGAAAGTGTCACTCCTGCCCGCTTGACCATGGCAGTAACACTGGGTCGAGTACTTAGGAGGTTCAGTGATGGGGTACTTCAGCAATCTCATTCAGCCGCAGCCAGCACCAGTCCTGACTTCCTCACATGCCAAAGGCTAGACTGCTTGGGGTTCTGTGATCATGTTTAATAGAACAGCTGTTTCTGCCATAACACAAGGTTTCAGTTTCTCCTAAAACTGAATGGGAAATAAAGAACAACTAAATAAAGAACAAACGGAGAATAGAATATCCGTTACACAAAAAAATGTGAGGATGAATTGAGGAGTCCCCATAAAATCATTCTGATGGCCTTTTTATCTGACTCTCTCTACAGATGGATTTGCAGTTACTGGCATTGTGTCTTAGCCTTTTCTTAGAAGTGGGTTTCAAAAGTGACTAGGAAGTTTCAGCATTGATCTTCAGGCACCTTAACAAAAGTTGACTTTCAGAAAGCAGACAACTGCCTGCTGAAAAAACAGAATACTTTCAAACGTCTGAAGTTAAGTATCTATAACTAAAAGTGCCTATGACTTATATTCTTATATATTTAGAGCATTAGGATGACATAAAAGGAATTATTTTTTTCCCCAGTGAAACTCCACATGGGACTTCAGATCTAACATTCATTTTGTATGAAGACAAAACAAGACTAAAAGGAAAGAAATGACTTCTTCATTTCCAAACATGGAAATGATATAAAATCTTACATTCACTAGATCTGTGTGCTCTCTGATGGACTGGGACTATTTATGGGCCTAACCACTTATTTCCATTATAAGACTTTGTTGTCAGTTGCTTGCCAAATATTAACAGATACTGCTGAAATTTCCCATGACAGGTGTCAACCTCATCCTGCTTTTTTGCAGGGACAATTTCAGCTATGTACTTCATGCATGAAAAGCAGCATTCTTGGGGGAAAAATGTGTTTGTGTCATTAAAAACTGTATCACTTTACTATGATGCATAAATATACTAAGTGGTAAAGTAACATTACATGGCAATCTTCAATTTGTCCTGAATTTTAAGTGATTAAACTTGGAATCTTAAAATCCACTTAATCCAGTGGGTTTTTTTTAGGAGAAACAGCTAAAAATCTTTGTACTTTGAAGAAGATGGATTAAGAGAGTCAAAATCGAGGGAAAAAAATCAAGCTGCATATGCATGAATCCAAAAATATAGTTATGAACAACAGCAAATTCTGTCTTAAATTCATAGCATGGAATTACAATATAAGAATACTCAGTTTGCTTTTACAATTTAAGGTCCCAAATGGGTTAGAATATTTAAAAGTGATATTTACTTATTTCAGTTTTCCTTAATCTGAATCAGCGTTCACATTATTTTTGAAGGACTTTACTGAGATTTCCCATATTATAATATAGAATTATAGTCACACAATCTCTCAAGTTTTATGTTAACTGTGATTATTATTACTTCCTAAATACCTTTGTGTTTTTTAATTTGACAACATCTTCTTGACTTTAAATTTCTTACTTGCCCTGAGGTGGTTCTTACTTATTAATTTTCTTTTAAAATTCTTTAAGATTGCATCCAGCTTGAAAAGCAAGAAGAATTACTACAAGATATGAGCATTGGTTTGAAAATATGTACTCCAACTTCAAATTATTGTCTTGAGGTAAGCTTAGGGCACAACTTGCCAGTAAGTTTCCTTGATACAAGTCTAGAAAACCACAAAGTTGATGCAACATGCAGCTAATTTCTTCCCCCTCTACCTTCCACAGACTCCTACACAAACACTTTGCTGTCCTGTAGATAAAGATACTTCTTTACACTGTTCATTGTATCTTCTGGATCACTCTAAATTTTTTAACATTTTATTATCTGTTGAGCAAAAATAAACAAGATGAGGAGTATCCTTTGGCAGCTACACATCAAAAGTCTGAAGGTTTCCCCTTGAATAAGGCATCTTCTAGTTCTTTCTAGAAAAACTTACCAAAATCTGCCCCTTGAAAGTCATCATCTCCAGCTGTCATTAATGGGACTGCTGGAATTCCAGAGCTAGGCACTGTCCCCCTTTAGTTTTCAGTCAAATAGTTTCCTTCAGGAAAAAAATGGTGGAGTCCTACGTGCTTACATGGAGTACTTATCCAATATAATGCCAAATGAAAATCAATTTGAAGTCTGTAACTGAAAGAAGGACTTTCATATATACTCACTCAATGCTTACTTCTGAAACAACACAAACGTTCATGTTTATTGTTACCTCTCAAGTACATTCAGCCACTTCTTAATTGCAGAACTGCATATACACACAAATACATGCGTTGTAAATTACACATCTGAAGGCTGTGATGCTCATATCCGAGATGATTAGAGCAATCTTTTTTTATTTCTCTCTTTTTTTTTTCTCTCTCTTTCTCTCTTCAGGATAGTAACTGCAACAAAACCCAAGAACGAGGCAATACTGACCTCTATCAATGATATGTTTTAGAGCACTTGAGTTTTAGTTGGTTTTGGAAGAACTGATAGCAGAGATTCGAACCAAAGATAAAACACAGCAGACTGAAAAGCACCAGCTTCTGTAGAGTTTAAAACAGGGAGAAGAGCAGCGGCCCTGCTTTGGTCTGTGGTCATAACCACCATGGCAGGACTTGAACACAGAGACTGTTAGAGCTTGTACTCGACATAACTAGTTTCTGTTTAATCTAAGAAAAAAAGCATAATTGCAGCAGCCCCAAACAGCAGCAGCAGCAGCAGCAGCAGCAGCCAGCAGTGACATTCCACCCTGTACAAACAGTAGCCTTACAGAGCACTCACTTTCCCAGGAAGTCCCACACAAACCCCCCTACGTGTTGCGGTGCGGGGACCGACACCTGGTAGGGAGGGTGCAATTTGCGGGAGGCGTGCTTTCTGAGAAAAGGCATAGTCAAAAAAAAAACCCCGCACGTCCAAAACAAAACAACTCATGGAACCGCGACGTGACAGTGAGAACGGAAAGAGAAAGAGAGGAAGGAAAAAAAAAAGACACAAAATGAAAAGGTACGGAGAAACGGGGGACTATGGAATGGCAATAAAAAAGCAAACAGTTAATTAGAAAGAAAGCGAATAACCAGACAGCTACAAAACCTTTACACCACCACAAGTGGGACGAAACCAAAACTTTTAGGACTGTTCACCCATAGAAGAAATGGGAATTTATGGCCCACCTCCCCATAAAAAAAAGCAAAATCCTGACCACAGAGAGTATAAATGAACGAACTTGTGCTCTAAATATGATGTTGACTCAAGAATATTTTTCAAACTTTTGCACAGCATGCACCAAATTTAATACATTATTTTTGGAAATCTTTCCTCCCACTCACAGCTGAAAAACAATATCTCCCACCCACTAAACAGCGAAAGAGCAAAGCATTTCTCTTTTTTCTTTTTTTTAAATCTAAACCAAAGGCAGATTGAAAAGGTTTACAACCAGTTTTCTGCTGTCCTTCCCATCTTCCTCTCCTCCTATCTTTTCTCCTTCTGTTTCACTGTACGTAACTCCTAATAGGTGACTCATTACTACTCTTCCATGGACAAAACCATGTTACTATTTCTCCTAACCTCCTGGTCTAGTTCTCACATACAAATAGCATGAAGATAAACTCCAGAGAAACACTCTCATTTGAAAATTTTCATTTTCATTAGTACAGTTTTTCTCTGAATGTGACTTATACTTTCTTATTTTGCTTTACATGGTAAAGTAACAGACCTTAACAGACACATTATTTTTAGCTTCCTGACAAATGCTTCTGCAAGCATTTAGGTTTAGGTTCTTTTTCACACAGAAGAGTTTGAACGGCTGTAGAAGCACTAGAAGTCAAGATGATTTCTAGCTCAGTCTGCATAAACCACAGTTTAGGAAGAGTTCTTAAAAGGCAATGTTACCTATTTTTTTCAAGAAACCAAGACTGTAGCTATAGAACAGGCCTGAATGCATCTGGGTGACATGAAAGAATACTTTATAAACGATTAAGATAAAAAGATCAGGTCCAACTTTTGGATTTAATAGGTATATTAAAACCTCTGCTTTGCGTGAAAACTGAGAAGGAGAAAGTAAGCTTTCTGAGAGCAGCAGTGTGTGAGAGCAGCTAAAGAGAACTACGGCCAAGTAGAATGGTCAGTAATTATTCAGAAAATGAGAAATCATTCCGAAGTATCTGAGATCTTGAATCATTTTTCTGGTATTAAGATCATACTGCACTTTCACCTGAAAAATAATATCAGGTATTGCTACTTTGCCACACTATGCACTTTAGGTCTCTCGATCTGAGGACGTCTTCCATTCCCTCTTCTAGAAGTTAAAGAACATGATTATTCTCAGATTTTTTTCTACTCTTACTTACTTGACTGCAATAAATCACACAATAACAAAAGTAGTCTCCTCTTAGACATACCTTTAAGACCTACCTGAATTACTAGAAACAAAGTTAATATTCTATTCTATCTCAGCACTGGTAGAAAAGAAAATGAGCTAAAAAAGAGAAGAGAGACACTCATGCTACTTTTTTTTTTTTTTAATAAGAGCAAAGATCATTTGGTTAGAAGGAATGGGTAGAACTGAATAGTGAAAGCATTCCATCAAGTTCCTAGGGAATGATTTCCAGTTTATGCTGTCACTGACGTATTTAAAGTTTGGCCTGTAACTGATAAACAGCAAGAAACTATCACTCTAATATGAAAAACTCAGTAATTGCTTTGCTGATATTAAGAATTTTATCGTTTCAAAGAAAAAGTTCCTAACTCTTTGAAGACTGGGTGGCAGTGATTTTTATCTTTAAATGAGAAAAAAGTCCATTTTGGTTTCTCTTCATTTTTTATCACTGCATTGTAGACTATAGAAAACATTATCTCTTTTTATTAAAGGCCATTTATACATGTTTACTCAGTGTTAAACACTGCAAGCCCCAATCTCAACTGGAATTTCTGAATGCTAATGTAATTTTAAAAATTCATACACATTAAAAATGTGTACAAGAAAATTCTCTTCCTGCCATTCTATTCTCATGAATGATTAATATTAACTTGCTTTTTCTAGACAGTAATCTCTTCATAAGGCACTAAGGACACATTTATTTTATTGGAAGTTTGCTGGCTCAACCTCTTAATTGCTTTGTCCTAATATGATGATAAGGTGAACTCCATATTTAAGATGAGTATCTGTAAAGGCCTGCAGAGTGCTGCAGAAAAATAAGACTTGGAGACACTATTTAGCTTTCTTCCAGTCTGTATTTAATGCATCTTCTCTATCAATCTATTGTCTGAATGATCTGCTGAGTACATGCTGTATGGTATGCAACGAAAGTTGCACTGCTCAGAAAAAAGGTAACATTGCTGGAGAGGCCATTATGTTCATATTTGGTTGGCTTATACCGCAGCTGTAGAGAAGTTTGTTTAAACAAAATAACAACTGAAAACTAAAAGGATGCTGCTTACAACCACGTAAAGAGAAAAAAATCTAGCTGATAAGTTGAACTGCTCTGTCACTTTGAAGAAAACAATAATTCATTCTACCAAAAAATACAGATGAGTAAAGCCATTCAGTACAGTATTTTCATCACAGCACAAACTATTTCTATGAAGTTAGTCATCAAATCCAGAGTCTTTTTTTCCAGAGGATTTGTCATTGAGATTTTCTTGCAGATGATGCAGGAAGAAAAATGAAGAAGTGCAGCAGATGCTGCTGAAAATAAAAGATGTACTTGGACCTCCTTGATTCTTTCTCTGAACACAGTGAAAACAAAATCAGATGTCTAAAAATAGACTTTCTGTAATCACAACTTAGAAAACAATTTTCAAAATAATCCAGAGGAATTCATTAAGTCAGTGAACAATCACCACTGCCATAATAAAGAATCTGAAATGCCCTCAACTCAGTTCCCCTCATCTCTTTGATACTAAATGCAGAGTAGTTAAACAGAAATAGAATAAAAAAAGTGAGAAAGCCTATACTAGCACAAGGCAAATGGGAATAATTAAACCATTCTATGTTACTTTTCTAAATTATTCTTTATCACGAACACTAAACAAACAAACAAAAATACAGATATTTCTGCTCAGAAACTCCTTCTTTGACCACAGTGAAGAGGCAGACAACAGAATCTATTTCAGGTCTTTCCCAAGATGAGTAATTTTGGATTGTGATACAAATGTTGTGGAATTGTCAGAGACTACCATTCTTGTCTGGGACACTGAAGTCTAGAAAAATATCCAAACACCCTGGATCCAACAGAAAGATGGAAAATGTAGAATCACACCTGGTTTGGAGAAAAGCAAATCTATCAATTCAGCCTCACATTAGATAAAGCTTACCAGTGTCTACACCACTACAAAGAATTTCAGTGTTATTTATCAGAAGTAACTGAGTACCAAAAGATCCTAAAAGTCATTTTTTGGTGTTCGATTTTTTAGGGATAACCAAACCTGATGTATTTACTAAACAAAAACAAACTGTTGTCTGAATAAAATACAGCGTTGGCAAATTTTCCTACCACCTCCATCCCCTTACAGCTCAAACCTGCAAATTCTGTCTGTATCAGCTCTGCTTTTCAGCAGGTAAAGAAAGCAGACAGTAAGACACTTTCTTGCTTACATTCTACTAAAACCAAGTTCTGAAGCAGAAAACCACAGAACAAGCTTTCCCAAAATAGACATAGCAAGGTTTCCAAGGTAAGAAAAATGGAATGTCATCACTAACTTTAGGAAGCACTTTTCTAACTCCAGTGACTGTATATCACCCTTACCTCTCCAGTTCTGCAATTTTCTTATCTTTATCATTCTTCTCATTTTCCATCTCCTTCAAGATTTCCAGAAGACGATCCACTTCAGCTTGAGCCTTACTTGACTCTTCCCGATACCTCGTTACCTCCCGCTCCAGCTGCTGCATGCGATCACTCAGCTCTGGGCTGGCCCTCGCCTCAAGAGTTGCCTCATGAGCCTGTAAGAAAAAGGGTCAGGAAAGACGCTTCACTCACACACAGATACTTTATGGATACTATAATGAATGCAAAACTACATTTACGACAAAATTGCAATATTAATTATTAAATAGAAATGAACATACTGCGCGTATGATACTTCTAATTATGGGAAAATACTTTCTAGGAAGAGGAAAATTCATAAATGATACAAGAATCCACTCAGTCTAAAAAACAAAAATTAAGTTGGTTTTTTAAAAAAACTGAAGCACAACTGACAAGAGAAGTAAAAATATGAAAAAAAGTTAAAGCTCTTTAAAAGAAGGAAAAAGAAAAGCAAAAGTGTGCATGAAAATTCCTAAAAATCACTTCCAATGCAGTGGTTTAACTCTAGAACTAGTTACCTGACATTTTCAACAAGGACAATCCTGAAAACTAAATCATATGTTAATAGCCTTCAATAATTAGATCAGTATATGCAGTGTCAGATGGGTCCAAACAGGCAGGACTTCTCACTGATGTCCTTGCTACTTATTTCAGGTACATAGACTGGGACTAATATGAATGTGACACCAGACTGAGATTATCTGTGACTAGTCAATTAGGAAATATCTTTTAAAATCAGGCTACAGGGACAAGAAGCATCAGATTAAATAATCCAGCAAATACGTTTCCATTTGATTTATTCTCTTTAAATGGCCTGGTCTGTCGTAAAATTTCCTCATTTATCAGTAAAATGAATTCAATGGTTCCCACACATAGCAAAGACAAAGAAAAGGCAGTATTTATGCTCAAGTTTAAACCAGCAGAATGGAGACTGTATTTTCAGGGTCCAAACGGTAGTTATCAGCTTGCATCAGGAGAGATGGGCAAAACTTCCCTTCATAAGACATTTCTCCCTTTTCCCTCTGACCACAGAAGTTGAATTTGCTATCAATTAATGCTATTTCAGAACCATTCAAATTTGTTTCAGTGAATAGCAGGTCTGGTGCAATTCTGGATTCTGCCAATCAAGTTTCTGCCTGTGGACTCAAGGTCTTTCTCTTCTCTTGGAACAAACCTGCAAGAGAACATAACACTTTTCCTTCTTTCACCCTCTGTGCATTTGTGCTTTTTTATGAGCTGCCAACAGTGTTCCTAAGCACAGTAAGACTAAGTCTGATAGCATAGAACTCTGTTACCTCTAAAGGTAATTGGACAGAATTGCAACAGCATAAGCCTCTGGGTTAGAAACTGGTGCTTCTGAAGAATCATCCAAAGGCAAAGGCACTTGGAGAAAACAATTCAGTTATTTGGCAAAATAAGACTGGAGGAAACATACCCCAACATTTTTTACATTGGAATCTCCTGTTTTTTTATTAACTCTGTTAAATCCAAGGCCCTGTTTTAGTGAACTTCTATAGAATCTCAGAGCAGAGTGTTCTAGGACTAAAGGGTGCCTAGACGCCTTTCTTTACTGGGACTATGACAGGGACACAGATCTGGATTGACCAAATACTGGAACATGTAACGTTCCAGAGCCTCAGCCCTGCAGCAGCCTGCCTGAGGGTCTATGCTACACAGTTTTAGTACTGTTCTATTTGAAGCAGAATTTCAAAGAGCTAGACAAACTGGACAGTACTTTATCCTGAAATAAGATGTCTGACACTCTCTAGGTCTTCTGGGCAGGTCTCTCTGCAGGAGTGTCCAACAACCACAGGTCTCAGCAGAGCAGAGCCCTTTCTGGAGGCTATGTGTTTAAGTTCCCCACTTCTGAGAGACTTTCATGTCAAAACTTCCCCAGAACCTCTGCTGTTGAGCTCTAAGTCTGAAAATCCTGCTTCTGAGCTGCCGACCCAGCTCCAGCTCCAAGCACATCTCTGGTGAGCTGGAGAACTTAAGAAACCTTTTGCTGTTAGGACCACCTATGGTTCTATGCCAAATAAACACTTTAAACTAAAGAGCCTATTCCAAGGGTTTAAAAGGAAAGTGGAAGTCAAAATAACGTTGCCAACACAATGTAGATGCTGGGAGAAACTTCTAGCAATGAGAAAGACAACTGCATCAGTTTCACTGAGCAGACACAGGCATCAGGGAACGTATTTTGTTTTTGAAAGAGCAACAATGGGTGTTCCTGAAATGCCTTATCACAATTTCCAGCCTGTAGGAAATTTGAAATATTTGATTTTATTTCCTTTTCAACCATATCTAAAATTTCAAACAAAACCTCCATCCTTCCCTCCCACTTGCTGTTTTGTAGCAACTGGAAACATTATTTTCCAGGGGCATCTGTAAATGAATTGGAGGTATCTATTTTCTCCTAAGAGACAGAATGTATACAGTCTGTTTTTTCACCAGACACACTGGTCTGAATTTTTTTGTACTAGATTTGGGTATGTTTCCAACATCTGAAATTGTTTGTTTTAACAAGTACTCCTCCGGGCCTTTTTCAATGTCATCCAAAATATATAATCAGATAGTCAAGACACTTTTTCTATAATACAAAAGCAAAGCTAGGCTGTTTGCCTGGATTACTGAGTTCTCTAATTCCAAGTAAGTTACAAGACCTAATGTAATTCCACAGCCAGGATTTTATTTATATCACTCTGTGCTAATAAAAGCATCTCCACAACAACCCAAGAGACACTACTGAGAAGAAGAAATCAATTTTATTCTTTAAGAAAATTGCCAACAACTCAGTGGGCCTGGTTCTTATAGAATGAAAGAGCTATTTACACAACATAAATTATTAGTTAAGACATGTAACACATGTTATTTGTATATAATGCACATAATTATGGATACTTTCACCTAACACAAAAAGAACGTTATATGATACGGTGTAAACTGGAGACCACTTCCTGAGTTACTGACTGAGTGACTTTGGTCTATTTTGTGGGTTATGTACAAAATATGTGTTACGTGATCATATCTAAAATCCTACTGGATTCACTTATTGTATGGGAGAGAAAACCGATGCATTTAGAGGTTTCCCACAAACTCACATCAAGATCTGGAACAGATGATATTGGCAACCTTCCCAATGTAACATTGTGCAAAATAATTCAGCAGTATATTAAGAAAAAAAAAGAGAGAGAAAAGAAAATTGGAAAAAAAAAAAGTTGAACACAAATAATGAATTCTTATATTCATAGTAAAATACAAACAAATAAACAAACAAAAACCTCCTCATAAAACTTTCCCTGCCCACCACAGGTACAAAAATTCCAAAAGAAGCCATTTTGAAATCAGAATGGATGTATAAAATGACAAATGAACTCAGACATTCTGCTGGATTAAGCGACCATAGAAAGTACATTTCAGTTGGTTCTGCTTTCAGGTCTGATTGAGACTTACTCCTAAATCTGCAAATCTTAATATAATTACAAGCAAGTATGAAAATGTATAAATGTATGATAAAAATAATTAAATAAATTGAAAAAGCAACTTGCCAGGGTGAAGGGAACCTTGCATTTCCACCTCTGACAAGTGATGTATGTAGCAGTAGGGATGTGCCTATACAGGCCAGAGAGCTCACTGATTACAGGTGATTTTACATGCTCTGTTAAGCCTCTAAACTGTTACTAGTACTAATGATCTTGTCATTAGCTCCTCACCTCTATTTCAGTATGGAGTCAAATAGATGAATTCAAGTTACTTTCAAGAGTGTTTTCAACTTTCCCATTTTATTCCACATTGATCTGCGTGAGAAACCCATGCTCATACTTCAGCCAGTAAGTAGCACCTTTTTAAGCTATGTTTTGATTAACTCATCTGAGCAGTTTTCATCTCCTCAAATTCAATGTAGTTCAGGACTGAGAATAGTTAAATTTAACACTGGATTAGCTCTCAAACTTCTTAAGAGTGACTATAAATTAAGAGTAGGTTTAACAGCTTTCTGCTTTTCTGCTCCTGGCCATCATTCCCCATCTGGAATGTAAGTGATGGGGTGAGCACTTCAGGTACCTACAGAATAAAAGAAAGAGCGATTGTTCCTCAAATAAATGTACTATAGCTCCTATTGCTTCCACAGAAAACCAGCTGACAAAGCTAACTTCTACAATTCTAGCAAAGATGAACAACGCTGCGCAGAAATAAGCACTATTTACAGATGGAGAGGAAGGCCAAACACATTGAAAAGAATTCTGTAAGCTAGTATTTCTCATGCCAAAAATCTCTTAATAAAGAGGCAAGGTGATCTTACACAGCTTAAAGTATATCAGAAGCAGAGAAGAAAACAACAGCTCAGATCTAATTTAAAAGTTCTAAAATGTAAATAAAAATTCCAAACACTATGACTAAGATTCAAAATCAATATTCCTAAAAGGTTAACTAAATCAAACAGCAAATAATTCACAGTAAACACTTTCTACTTTTACCTATGAATAGAGACAGTAAATTCAGTTTAACATTTCACATACAAATGTTGCCAAGAACCTCTGGTCAGAAAGTAGAAGTTCCCGAGAATATGAGATTGCTTTTTAATCCATCCTCCTACCTCCGAGTGTACCTCACATCTCCTATAAACAGTAAATGTACATACCAATTCAAAAATACATCATTACAATTTATTGCAAAAGACAAACATGTATAACTACTTTATTTTTTCCTGTTGGGAAGGCAGCCTTTCCAATGATAAAACATTTGTAGTGCCTTCTATTATGTTATATTAGTTTCAACAAAATTATCTATTTTGAAAACAAGCAGACTTAGTCCTCCTTTAGCTCCAGGGCTCTAAACAACATGTATCCAATGCTCTAAAAAGTCACGTATCATGACAGTTTTTGAAGAGCTGTGCAAGAAGTTAAAGGCTCAGTGAGCCCTCTGATACACTGTGTACCAGAAAAACTTGAGTCTGTCACAAGGAGCTGCTTGTTATCTTAATATTAACAAAATATTTAAAAATCCCTTCCAGGAAATATATGATCTTAGTTAATGGCACTGTAAATTTCTGACACTGAATAAGCAAGTATTTGGTTGGAATCATTTAATAAAGAAGGCTGGAAGTCTAAATGAGAGGAAGATCTCTCAAGAGAATCAATTACTCAAAATAATTAATGACTATGTGAACTCCTCTCTTTTTTGAAGAGATATTAATTGCTTTTGTATCTCTCTGAAAAGATCAGAAAGACACGAGTTCCCATAGTCATTACTAAACATTAACTATTTGCTCTTTGGAAATTCCACCACCACAAAAAGCAAAGGCGGAAAGGAAATGCCCAGACCACAGATGTCTTCACAAGCATGCTTCAGCATCCTTATACTTGCCTCCTCTGAATCAAGCTGAAACACAAGGAAATTCCAACTGGAACTTCCATTCCCCAGCTTCCAATTACGTGAGATGATGTTAACATTATGATGAACCACGAATAAGGCTTTAACTTTAAAGACCACCACATGGCCTCTGCAAATTCTCTTAAGGTAATGCAGCACTTGTACCTTAGCCTCTTTACTGACTATATCATACAAGGGAATTAAACACAGTCTTTGTTCCCACGTTTTATATTTTCTGACTTTAGAGTAACAGGGACACAAAAAAATTGTGTTTTATTAAAGACTTCATAGAGAATATGCTCTTCTGGACACAAATTCTCCTTCACATTTGTACCAAGCACAATCCTTGGGTAGCATAACTTCTTTCCCCACCTTCTGTCAACATTATTTAGCCAGGTTCAAATTCCACTCTTCTTACAGGCAGATTCCATTATCAACCAGATGTCCTCATTCTCCTCTTCCCACTTTTTTCCAGGCTTGGGGACTTTTTTTATTTGCACAGTTGGTTCAATCAACCAACAGCCGTCACCCCGCATCTTGGAACCAATAAAGCATTTGGTGAAGAGTCTCCATAGGATGCTGCCTATTCAAATGACCAGACTTTGAAGGTACTGTGATAACAGAGGGCAAACACTAAGTTCTCCTTCCCTCTCCAGGCTGGGGTATGATCAGTGCATGGGGAATATTTGGGAATACATATTACTAAATTCATATTGTTACTGAGCATGTGCAAACAGACGAGGAAATTAACTGTTAGCCATAGGGGGGAGAATCACATATTTTCATTACTAGTCTAATAAAGAAAGGTTTAAAAAAAAATCAATATATTTACATATTTTGTTCTTGAAAACACTGTTTCCAAGATCTGTTATGGCTGAGAGCTTCTTTGAAGATACAAAAATGAACAAAATCTCAGTGAATCGAACAACATAAGAAATTTCAACTAAAAGATTTAACAACAACAAAAAAAGTTTTATAAAACTTACATAAAATTAGTAACAGAATCTACTGAAAATAATGCATTAAATGAACTGAGTAATAGATAGCAATCTATAGGAGAAGAGGCTGGCAAACTACTTGAAAGAGGGGAAACGTATCAATTTACTAGGAAAGTCCTGACAGCTGCTTTACGTACCTGAACATACAATTCTTTGGGGAAAAAAATTTTCTGCTATAAAATATTAAATAATGTAATCATTCAAATGCCCCATACGCTAACCTTATATCTTTAAAGAAAAGGTTATTACTCCTTTTCTAAACTTTGTGCACTGAATACCTTAGGATGCGTATCTATGACTTTCTCATATGCAAAAAAAAAACAAAACAAAAAAGCCAAAACACTCAAACCATTAACATGCAGTATAGTAGTTTTTACGCCCTAATTGATTCTCTGTTATTATTTGTGAGAGCAATAACAAAATACTTTACACTGTCACATACACAGTGCTTTTTCTAAATCTAGTCAGACTATAGAAACCACTCTCATAAAACAATTTTTAACAAAGAATGTCACAAAAAATGAAAATGAAAAGGAATTTTCCAACATTCAGACAATTACAGTCAGGACAGACAGCTACATTTACCCTGAACATTGTCAAAAGTAAGACAGATATCAACTTTCTGAAAGTTTTGTAACACGATTTTTTATGCACGCAGTCACAAAAGAAGGCTCTGATGAAAACCACCTTGGATTACATAATTTACAGTGCCAAGATATTAATATACAAACACTCCTTGAAAGGAGTGCTCTTTGATGTCAAACAGCAGGTTGGTAAAACGATCCAAAATTAAACTGACATAGTACCTGTCAGCTTATTAATGGTTAGACAAGTTCTTGAGCAATCCTGTATTTGCTCTAACTTAATTATTATTTCTAATGTGCTGCTGTACATAGCGTTACAGAATACTTTCACACAAAAAGCTTGATTTGAATGGAAATTCTATTACCTTCTTGGTCTAAAAATGGATTGACAATAGAAGTGAAAGAAAAAGAAAGGACACCTCAAGCAGCCAAGGGAAACAAAAACACTGGCACAACATTAAGCTGTTCAAACAAAAATGAAGTTACTAACACAGACAAAAAGTAAAAGCATCTAAGAAAGCTTTTTTGAGCGTAACTAGCACCAGTCTGATGCATCACTGCACTTTATATCCACACCCACTACACTAAATTAATTCACCATACTCAAACATACAGCACAGGTTAATACACATGCAACACACAAGAAAATTACATGGGATGGCAATGGCTTCTTATTTTGCCAGGGAACTTACTGGCTTGGATGGATGACTCAATAAAACTTCAGGGCGCTAAAGGGAGAAAGAGGATAGGAAAAGATGGGGAGAGTTGGGGATAGGAGACAGGAGTGTGAGAGAAAAAAAAAAGATGCAACAAAAAAATAGTTTTAAAAATAGCTACATCTTGTATTTAATAAGAAGACAATCTCAACGTGCAAGTTTGCACGCATTACTAAGCAGCTTTTGAAACAAGAGAAATGTTGGAAGTTACCCTTGTCTGAGTTCTAAACTTTATCTTCATTTCTTATTATAAAACAGTTTTGTCAAGTACTCAAATATTTATTGCAGTCCTCTGTTTGGGTTTAGGTGACAGTTTTACAGGTAGCAGGACTTCAATTTCTAGGGTTTCACTTGTGTCAATCACAAGACCACTGAATAGTTTGGGAAAATACTTCAGCTACTGACACTATCTGAATGCTGAAACCAGTTGCTGAGTTTTTACTTTTGTTCTTAATAGAGAAGCTGATTTCCCTGGCAGCCTTTTTCACCCTAGGTTGCTATACTGCAAACACATTTATCACCCTTTAAGAAGAATATAAAAATTCATAACCTTCTGCAAATATGTGAAAAAAGTTTTATCGTTTCTAGTTCATCTACTAATGTATCTGTAATACTTTCAGTTGTAACAGGGAATCCTTTTTCACAAAAATGAAAGAACACAAGAGCCAGTATAAGACTAACCACGCCAAATCTTAGGAAACATGCAAATTGGGTCAACACTTCATTCAGACATTTTTTCCTGTCTTCTAAAATATATTATCCTTCTTAATTTGAAAGTAGAAGACCGCAGCAGAAAAAAAAAATCTAAAAAAAAAAAAAAAGCAACTTGTAAGTGAGCCCAACGAATCTAGAGGTATTTTCCTGGCAAGGAATCACTGTTAACTTTCTTTTACGTAAAGTCTCCAGAACAGCACCAAAGGGAACTGGGTTAACATATGGTTTGGGATTCTTTCTTTTCTCTAACCTTGATCTCTTTCAAATGAATAAAATTTCCAGAGGGAGAAAAACTATTCACTGGAAATGGAAACGGACAAAGACCTGCTCATCTTTGCTGAACACATTCTAATGTTAGGAGGTCTCCTCCAGATTAGAAAAGCAAAATGAAACAAAGCACATTGCCTGAGAAAGATCAGACACAAAAGGCTAGGAAGAGGTTGTCCTTAAAATAACTAGAAGAAAACTTGTTCACTAGAAAAATATTACCATCGCACTTCACATAAAAAACACCTTAGAGAGAAATGCTTGGAGAGAACTCTTGTGTGTGATTTCCCTCTAATGACTCCATCTCAGCATAAAAGGAGACTATTTAAGGCATGACACCAGACCAGGTACACTCAACAGTGAGGTATGGCCTTCTTTCAGCACTCAGTATCTCCTTGTGGTAGGCTGACAGCTGCGCAAAGAAGCAGGAGCAATAGAATAATTAGAACGTTTAGCACACAGATTTCCATAAACGTATTATTAGAAAACTAATTCCCCCATGAAACCCAGCAATGCAAAAAACACCCAAGCTCTTTAGCTACAAAAAAAAAGTCATTAGCAAGAAAGTTAATAGTAATAATGAGAACTGGATGGACAGAATCAGAAAACAGAGACTGCTGACACGGAAAGAAAAACAACATGAGTAACTTTTCAGCACCCCTACACACTACTTGGTTAATGATGTTTCACTTCAGAGTAATGCTAAATGGCTTTCACAGAAGTGGAAGCTTGCACTGTTAATGATTTCTTTAAGATTCACTCTTTACAGATTAACAAGAGTTTCTTTTCCAAGGATCCTTATTATTTACTTATCTAATGGTTTAGCAGGGCTCCAGGGCTGCATCTTCTGAACCTTTAAGGCTAAGACTTAACTGAAAGTAAACAAATTGTTTAATAGACAAAAAGAGGCAAAAGAAATAAGATTGATGTGTGATGATAGGCACATTTCTACTCAAACGACAAGGAAAAGAACCTAGAAGGAAAAGCTTCTTGCTATTTGCTGTTAAGAGCTACAAAAGGGAATACCTCCTTCACGTGTCACTTACAAAAAACCCCACTAAAATAATATAATTATACTTAACGTAATAAAATTCTTCAGGTCATTTTTAACTCATTTTTAAACCAAATGCTATTATGTAGCCATTAGATTTAAGGGTAATTATGACAGTTATTTACAACGGTTAACAATGCAGATGTGAAAAACTGGGTTTTTAAAAGCTTTAAATTGGAGCTGGATTATCCACCATGCAATTGTTTCAAGGATGACAAGTAACTAATCCACCTTGAAAATGCCAAACTGCCTGAATAGTTAGCTGCAATGTATTTAAAGAGAGAAATGCTGTAAAAAATATTTTTCTACTTCTCTGCAAATGACAAAAAAAAAATTGGTAGATTAAAAACAGATGGGAAAAGGTTATTAAAGAAATACCTAAGCTTACTCATAGCTATAAAGTATATTCAAGTGGTTGTTAACTATATTTTCTTCTGTAACAAAGAGAAATTGTGACTTGGTTCTAGAAAGCAGGGAGGATCAGTGGTAGAAGTGGGATGTTTCATACAAGAGGAAAGCGAGAGATAGTCAATTACATGAAAACACACGAGGCTCTATGGCTGTAATTTCTTTCTAAAAAGCCAGTCTGGACTGACTCAGTATCACCAAAAAATCTTTTAAGTCAATTTGTATTTTCCCTTAAATGAGAAAGATGTAGTAGCCCAACATGTTGCAACATTTTTCGTGAGGTAAAAGGTATTGATGATTTTCTCTCTGTGAGACTTCAGAGAGTACTTTAGGCTCTCTGCAAAGGAAATAATTGCCTAATGTCCCAGCAAGCAGCAATGCCTGAAGCAGAGATGTCCAGAGTATTAATGGTCAAGCTTTGGAATGAACACAGGTAATGGTAGGTTATGAATTTTCTTAGCTTGCATAACTGAAACCATTCTGAATGAATGAGATTAGTTTTTTGTAGGATGTACAGATGAGAACTTATTTGTGTTTACAATATAGTGAATACATACTCATTATTTTTCTCAGAACCAAATAAAGAATGCAATTGCTTGTACCATAGCTGCCCTGCCTAGGTACTTTTGATCCTTTTTCTATTTTAAGCCTCTGGAAAAGGATCACAGGAAAATATTTCATCCTCCTAATTATTTCCTGAAACAAAAGGAATAGATAATAAAAAGACATGTTTTCATGAACTGGCAGTGTGTCCTTAAGTAAAGTTCCTGGATAACAGTTATTAAACAATCTCCAAAATGAAATGAGCAGAAGTAGACCTAAAGAAATTATAAAGAAGAGCTGCCATTGCAGGGCAAATTAAGTGCATATTCATCTTCTATCTAGCAGTGTTTCAACAGATTTTGGTCACGCTCCACACCAGCTTATGCTCAGTAGCTTATGCTACTGAGATGCTTAAAGTGTGCATATAGCAAAAAAAGTGATCTCTGGGGAAGCACTGAAAAGCAGTACATTCACAAACATGCAATATAAAATCACATTACCTAAATAATTGAATTTCCACAACTGTTATTCCTTAACTTCGTTTGTTATGTACTCTCTCAGTTAATACTACGTATATATACTTATAAGTAATTACACTTACAAATAATTTTAACTAGATGCATATCTACAAATTATTACTATCGTCCAGCTGCTACAATAACCTCTGGTAAATCTTTGCTACAATATATTACTCAACTCATTATTATTAACAAACTGACAAGGGTGAAATGCTAATTCAAAAGAAAGTGCCCTAATTCACGTCCTAATACTGATTCATTCATGTTGAAAACAGCCTGAGAGATTGATCAAATGTGCACAACTACTCATTCCTGACGTTTTATTTTGCTGACCAATAGAACTGTTTAATTTGTGGAGCAGAATTAAAAAGGGAAACTAAGGATCTAGATATGCTTAACTGTGTAATTCTCAAGTGCATTAAAATCTACTCAACAGATTTGCCAAGCAGCACTTAATTGTAGCCTCTAAACTTAAGCTCATATTCATCTGAAGAACGAGGACAGAGTTTCAGACCAGACAGAGCACAGACACACCTCATTTTCCTGGCTAGATGTAAAGAAATAGATATGACTCAGTAATCCAAGACTTAAATTTCTTTAAAATGCTGTATTTTGTCTTATTCTAATTTTACAAGCACAAGGATTATCAATATTTCAGTTAATGTGTTTTGTACTCTTTCATTAAAATCAAATCAATACTCTCTAAAGGTGTAATATATGGGCTATTCATATCTGAAGTACAGACAACTTGCATGATTATGTTCAAGTAAATTAGCTTGCCTGTAAGAGTGTACCACTCTGCTAAACTGCACACTCCTACAAACTTTCCATCTGTGACTCACAGTGAGATTAAAACAAGGGATCAGACACTTCACTGGTGACATACCCATTTGTTATTACACGTTCCCACGTGCCACTCATGCACCTGCATTTATCACATTAACACCTACATATGTTGATAATTTACGTGCAAAATGTTTGGCTGTTAAAATTCTAGTTGTTACACCAGTTTAATAGCACAGTTACTAGTGGAGACTGTATTGAAGCAGACTAACTTTCTAATTTCTTGTACCTGCTAAAATATACAGTCAATAGCACCGTCATTGCATGCAAATGAAGTTCAAAATTAGCAGCAGTGTCTGAAAGTTACTTTCTGATAGACTTGGCTTGTAATACTGTTTGCATGGACACAATTTCAGAGTATTTACTGAAAAGCAATCTACAAACCCAATTTTTTCAGTGTAAATGTATCCAATCTATGTAACATTGGATATTTACCTTGCATATATAAACATGAAATAAGATTACCTTCTTCAATTGAGTTTCCATTTTCAAACATTCTTCCTTTTTCTGTTCCAATGCAATTTCCAGTGTCTTAAGCCTTGAATCTTTCTTCAGTCCTGATGAAGCTAAGGATGAAGCATGCTCCTTCAGATCCAGTAAGGATGACTAAAATAAAAGATGTAAAATAACTAACAAATAAATACTCCATATGTACAATAGCTTGGTTTTGTGGGGTTTTGGGTTTTTTTTTTTGGTCATCATTTTCTTCTTATCCCTTCATATGATGCTGAGGATCAACTTAGAACAACATATTTTGTTGGAATTTTTTGGATGTTCACAGAGCTGGCTTAAGGCAGCTTGATTTAATTCAAGTTCTCAGAGTTAAAATGAAACCTTGCCTAAATCCATTTAAAAATTATTTTTAAGGACAGAACATTCTGCAAACTATAACTAGCTCTTCAGCGATAGTCAAATTTAAGAAAAAAACTGTTTTTAAAGAAAACCTTCTTTAAAAATCATATACGTTTAGCAGATTTGGTCACTGTATGTAAAACAGAGATTGCAGAAAGTTTTTCTTCCACAGAACTGTTAGGGCGTGACACTGACTTGTGCAATTTATCTTCAAAAGACTTCTTAACTTCTCAACTTCTTATTTTCTGAACAGTTTTGTTTTTTTTTTTTCCCCTGAATTTCACTTCTATGTGCACAAAAATTGTAGCACTTGTCTGGTAGCTTTTTTATCCTTTTCATTTGATTGAGTTGTGAAAGATGACTGAAGTAGACCTGAATGTTAGAATTCCAAGAGAGGAACATGGAACTTACGTATTTCTCTGATACAACTCAGTTGACTTCTCCAGCCAGTTGGTTCTTTAAAAACAACCAACTTAATTACCAAAAATGGACTCTTGACAGGAAAAAGAATAAGTTCTATTGTTTACACAATATGCATGAACACTCTCCACTATGTGTATACATTCTTTGACCTGCCTGGAGCTTCAATCTACTTCTGTTCTTCCCTTCCTATATTTAGACATAAACAAGCTTGTTCTCACCTTCCATAAGTATTGCTCCAGCAAACTCATTGCTGACCAGTGGTATTCACTGGCAGTAAGATTAACTGCTGCTAATAATGGGACTGTGCTATCCATGAAAAAGATGGTTCTGCAATATTTATGCTTTGAGAAATTCTCAAACAATATATTTTACTAGATAAACTTGTTGAAGGACCGTTACAATGAAGGAAGAGTTATTTTCACCTAAAATATAAAATACAGCAAAATGTAATACAACAGATTTATTTTGCTGGTCAACCTCTTTCTCTGTGAGATCTCCTTGTAAAATGCCGACTTTCTCTTTCAGGTCCTTAATGTCTTTTTTGTAGGTGTCAATCTCTTCCTGTTTTTCTCGTTCATCTCTGTCCCGTTGCTCCTTTAGGCGCTCAATGGTCCTTTCCTGACAAAAGAAAGTAGCCTGTGAGGACAATCCCCCATATTCTTTCAACTTCTAATGTAATTCAACACTTCTTACACCCTGATGTTTGTTGGATATTGTCATATTGTTCTCTACTGCTGTATAATAGATCCTCAAGAAGGAAAACAGTTGACTTGAAAAACCTGTGCATTCATTGCTAAGAAATATCAGGCTTTCTGTACAGTTGAAAGTTTACAGTACTGTTACAATACAACAAAATTTATCTGGTTCTGATAACCAGAATTAACCCAGAGGATATGGTATATACTGTTTCCTTACTATTTAAACCTATTTTTTTGAAGCATAGAGGCCCTTCACAGAAGAAGGGGGTAGTGCATATATGAGAGCACGATCAATATGTGGCAGGCAATAAAACAACAATTTAGTATGCCAGATATCAATGGAGAGTTGCTTATTCAGAAAGCTGAAGGGTTGCAAGTGAACACCCTAACCTTAGCAAAGCTTTACCACAGCATTTACATTGATAGGATCTGACAGACTAATGGCACCATAACCTTGGTTCTCTGAGAATCAAGAAAAAAATATAAGAATTCTAAAAAGTTGCCAAACCAAAACAGAGCAGACAAGGCTGCTCCCTCAGTCAGCTATCTCCTGAGAACTGAGCAAACAGAAAACAAAACACACTAAGAATGATAAAAGTGCAAATAAAGTGAGACTGAAATGCAGACATCCACAACAGTACCAAAGATGTACCACGCAAATAGATGACAGCACGAGCAGCACCCCTGTGGAATGCGGTAAGACAAAGAGCACAGTTTTGTTTCACACAAGATGATGATAATTAGCTAATGACTGTAGAGAACCGGTTCATGGCTCAGCTCCACCCTCCTGCCTCTCTGGAGCATTTTGTCCACACTGTGCGATACCACACAGTACAGGCTGCACTCAGAATATCCTACAGTGCCCTCTTGTGAGAGATGTCTCTAAGCAGCAGCATCACGCTGATTCCTCTTGCAGACAAAGGACTTGATGCTGCATTAAGGATTTCTTTTATGCAGAGTCCAATCAGCACATAAGAAAGCTGACTGTAGCAAGGCTGTGAGCAGAAGGACCTTCAGCACTGAGAGACTGCAGCTTGCCATACTCACTTTTTCGGCAAGTGCTTCTTCCAGCGTGGTCAAGGCAGTGTCAGTATTGGTGGTGTCAGCCTGCAAGGATTTCACTCGATCCTTTAAACTGCTCATTTGCTTTTCCTTGTCTCTTAGCTGCTCTTGAAGGTTTTCAATCTTAAAGAAGAAAAGCAGATTTTAAGAAAACAGTTACTAGTTCCATCCAAATCCTCTTAGAAGTGCACGAAACTCTTCAAAACGTTCTCAAAACAAAGAAAACAAATGAGGGCATAATACCTATAATCTTACATGGAAACATCAAGCAATGCAATCAAAATCATCAAGTATAATAAAGAACCAGCAACATTTTCAGGAACTGGAAGAGAACTCAGAGTAAGAAAGTGTAAATGTTCCCCAAGAAAATCAATCAATCAATCAAAGAATATTTCTGATTTCTGACGATCTTGGGCACTGTGTGACTGAAGGAAACTACCACATTTGATATTTACAAAAAAATGCTGATGTAATAACAATATAAAAGAGTAAAAGCTCAAAACAAAATAAACAAAAACCCTATTACTACCAATATAAACAAGAAAAGACTCTTGAGAAGTTGTGAAGTAGTATTCTCTTAAGTAATTCCCTTGCTACCAACACATTCTCCACTGCTGTTTTTCATAGCATCATAGAATCCTTGGAGTTGGAAGGGACCCTTAAAAGCCATCTGATCCAACCCCCCTGCAGTGAACAGGGACACCCACAGGTAGATCAGGTTGCTCAGAGCCCCATCCAGCCTGACCTTGCGTGTCTCCAGGGATGGAGCATCCACCACCTCTCTGGGCAGCCTGTGCCAGTGCCTCGCCACCCTGATCGTAAAATACTTCTTCTTTATATTCAATCTAAATCTCCTCTCATACTAAAAGAGTATGAAACCATTTCTCCTTGTTCTATAACCACATTTCTTGCTAAAGAGTCTGTCCCCTTCTTTCCTGTAGCTTCCCTTTAGATACTGAAAGGCAGCTATTGGGTTACCTTGGAGCCTCTCAAGTATTTTGCTATACGGTGTACTAACAAAAGACATCATTGTCAGGACAGAAAATATACAGGATTTGTTTTCTGCAGTTGCACAATTCAGTCTGTTTAAGAGTTCTGAACATATCTTTTGACAGATCAAGAAGACCAAGTGCTGAACTCATATTACGCATACACACACTTCACAAGGAACAGACACATTAGCACATACTGGTCACCTGTAGAAAAATTTATCAGAACAACATTAAACTGGGTACTGAATTTTCCTTCTGCACTTGCTGCTGGCAGATTCATCTTGCATCAGCAAACGTATATTGTAGGCTGGAGAATGACATGTGGCATCTAAGGTACCTATCTTCCAAACATTTGTGACAAAATATTCTTTTAAATCAATTTATGCAACAAGACAACCCCAGTGGTTTAGTCCAGTATTTAGGAAACTTTGAAAGCATTACCAGCATTTTTGCTTCACTTGTCTAACAGCAGTTAGAAGGTCATCAAATATCCCCATTTCTTTCTTTTGACCTTAGAAAGACCGAGCTGCTGTGATTACAGAGCAAATAGTTATTTAGAACCATCAAATACTACTCTGCTCCCTATTACAATCACATCTGGACCAGTGGTTTAGAAAATAGT
The DNA here is from genome assembly GCF_026119805.1 of Tympanuchus pallidicinctus. Lineage (NCBI taxonomy): Eukaryota > Metazoa > Chordata > Aves > Galliformes > Phasianidae > Tympanuchus > Tympanuchus pallidicinctus. The sequence goes on from NW_026294802.1 coordinate 3,964,475, forward strand.
CTAGATACGTAAAGATATGTCTAAAATATTTTGTAGGAGGCCAAACACCCAGTCACAAAAAGTGGTAAATGCATTATACATGAAAGCTAAGAGAAAGAACCACCTCCTAATCCAGACAAACCCTTACTAACGGTCCTTAGTAACCCAGGGCCACTGAAAAAGTCTCCTGGTAGAACATTCTCTAATCAGGTTGGTGTTTTTTATTTCTCTTATGCAAGCACATGTAAACTTATGATCCAGCTTTGTACACAATCTATGTCTTATTGATGGCGGAACTGTGTGTGAACGTATGTTTATATTTATTTCAATTTTTAAGGAATGGACTCAAACTGATCTTAATCTTCGTCATTATTTCCTCAGAGAGGAAAAGCATTAGGCTTCCAAGTTTTTCTCAAAGTTTAAGACTGAGCACAGTACAAGTAACACCATAAAGCAAATTTTGAAAAGCACCAAAAAAAGCAGACTCAGAAATAAATTAACCATAAATTCCTGCTTCTTTTTAAACGTGTATTATTTAACGTGCCACTAGCACAGGCTTGGAGCACAGGGAGCTTCAGAGACGGCTCAGCCGTTCTGAATGAGAAGCTCTGCTGGCGCCCACCTATGCAGACACCAGCGAGGTAACATCCCTGAGAGCAGCCTACGTGGCTGCATCTGACCGTAGGAGCTTTCAGTGTCGTCAGCTGTCTAGACAGCCTGGCTGTTTAGACAGCCAACCATGAAAATATACTACAAAGAAGTGTGAGCTATACTTAGACTTGTGTTTACTTCTGGAGGCGAAATGCTCCAGCAAAGGCTCCAAGTGGCTGGAGAGGGGACTAAGTGACTTTCTGTTGTGACCGAACTGCACACAAGAGACAGCTAAATAATTTAGAGCCAGCACATGGAAGATACTTGCCAAAGCAGCACAAGCATTTGCACAAGCACAGCAGACATTTACATGTTTCAGTAACTCTATTTACCGTGATGAGAAAAAAGTGACAGCTATGTATTAGTACTGTAACTGAAGCATAGTCCCATTTCAACAGCATTCTCTGGCACAAAAAAAAAATGCTGTGTATAAAAAGGCTGAATTTGTCTATTCTTTCATGTTTTGGATTCTGGAGTAATGAATGTTTTCTTTCTTTATCCACCAGGGAATAGAAGATATACAAAACTGTTCCAAATCACACTAATACACAGGAGCTATTAATAAAAATAATAAAAATATCCAACAAACCAAACAAATAAAAAACAAAGCTACTTACAGCTGCGCTGTAAGGATAGGATAACTGATGGTCCCTAACAAGAATATGCCTTTAAGCTACAGAAAACTAACTCAACTGATGTGCCTAAACTGAAACTCTTCTATAACAACAGATGGAAAATGCCCTCTCTGCAATCACAGAAAGAGCGATAGAAATGTTTTTATCCAGTTTGGCTACTGTAAGAAATAGAAGATAAACTATAAATTCTCCAGAATGATATAAGCTGAAGGAAAAAGAAAGACTACTCTCTACATATGCAATTAGTCAATCAACAGAAAGAATTTTACTACTACATCCTTGCCAGCACTCTGAGTCCCTTTGTCAAATAGAATACATAATATACCTCATATTTTTTTTACGGTCTTCTAATCTTAAAAATTGGGGAAAAAAAATTATTCTGAACAAATTCTCAAATAACTGATAGAAATAACTCAGATTATTAAAACACTTCTATGTTTGTCCACAGTGAAAGATAAAATAAAATGTGTTGGTATCTCCAAACTCTCTGGAAAACAGAAAGGGACAAAGAATGAAGCAGCACCGTTTAGTCTGGAAACAGTTGGAAAACTGCACATTTCCCCTATCCTAGATATCCTAGAATCCTAATATCCTAGAAACCTAAGGAGCATACATATGTAAATACATGGCAACTTTCTAAATAGGAAAAATAAAAATATAGATTATTTATATTTTTCAGTCTTCTCATACATACTCAGTTTGCTGGGTCAAGACAGGGATCTTCTTTTAGAAGCTTAGACACTAAGCTTACGTGAAGGCATGTGTTCACACATTGGAATCTTCTGTTCTGCATAACAGCTTCCTTTCCAATAACAATTTACTGAAATCTTTTTCTCCAGCTTTACCTGCTGTCAGGTACTATCTTGTTTCAACCTGGGTGATTTACTCCTAGTTGCATAGAAACAATTATTTCTCTTTCCCCTCTGAAGTGCAGTGAGGCAAAAGAAGTCGCCTCTGGCATGCTGTTCCAAAGGCAAGGATGCACTGGTACTTCTTGCAAATACTCATGCTACTGAAAAGTCTATGCAAATGCAAGGAAGAAAAACTACATTTAATTTAATACTCATAAAGATCATTAGATTCCCAGATTCCTCTAATTACAGGTTATTAGACCCTTCATACTACCTTTCAGCCAAGAATACCTTTTGCACAACAACCGTGATGCGATGTGTGTAAACAGAATATTTGAGAAGCTGATTTCTACTCTACCAGTAACTGCAATATCAGAATTAGCACAGTGGGCTTGGGAATTGGTCATTCCATTTCTTTTTTAGTTCTTTCCTGATACTGGAAAATAACTCTTTCCTCCCCAAAAATATTTGCTTTTAATCAAAGATCAACAGATTACAACTTTTTTCATCACCTGAAACCTAATTAATTGTATTTGTATTTCATTTCCAACATTCAAGTTTCTCTTTTCCATTTTACTTGTCTTCTAAAAGAAATAAAGTGATAAAAGAAAAAAAAAATAAGTAAACACGTAAAAAATAGGGTAAGACCCTATTAAATTAGTTCACTTTTTTTCATTCTAAGACCATAAAGAATAGAAGTGAAACAATCCCCTTACAAATACAAAGGTCCAACGATATTTGGGAATATATATATATGTATATATATATAAGCAAAATTTTAAATTAAAAATCTTTTTATTCAGTTTTGAGAAAGTTTCCTACATTGAATAACTAGCTGTAGTATTTTCACCAGTAACGTGACATCTTCTCCTTAATATACACTGCACATCTGAAAGGCAATTATTGTAACACAGGACAGTTTTCTGTGATTTGTATTAGAAAAGCAAAATACCTCAACAGACTGCTACACCTCACACTTTTTCAATCCTAGGTTTCATTCAATGGGAACACTACTGTAAAAAGAATCTAAATAATCAGATGAGTTCATAGGTTTTCTAATCTTTCCCATGGAATTCCTGTCCAGATAAATAAAGCATTACATAAGGTGTAAGCTTTCCAAACAGAAACGCTGCTCTCACATCTATCCAGAGCCTTCTCTCTCCTGTCCTCATAGGGAAGGTGTTCCATCCCTTGGATCATTTCTGTGGCCCACCTATGGATGCACTCCAACAGGTCTATATTTCTCCTGTACTGAGGACTCCACACCTGGATGCAGTACTCCAGGTGAGGTCTCACCATTGCAGAATAGAGGGGCAGGATCACCTCCCTCACCTGTTGGCCACATTTCTTTTGACGCAGTCCAGGATACGGTTGGCTTTCTGGGCTGTGAGGGCACATTGCTGGCTCATGCTCAGCTTGCCATCCACCAGTGCTTCCAGGTCCTTTTCGGCAGGGCTGTGCTCCATCCTTACATTCATCAGCTTACAGAGACAGTGGAAGTTGCCATGACCCAGGTTCAAGACCTTGCATTTGGCTTTGTTGAACCTCATGAGGTTCTCCTGATTCCACTGCTTGAACCTGTCTGGGTCTCTCTGAATGGCATCCCATCCATCAAATGTGTCTCAGACACCACACAGCATCATCTGCAAACTTGCTGAAAGTGCACTAAATCCCGCTGTCGATGTTACTGATGAAGATGTTAAAGAGCACTGGCCCCAGTATTGACCTCTAAGTATATTTAAGTTTTCTTAAAGAACTTCAAATTCTAGAGCCCCGGGTAATACCTCCATGCAGACAGTGAACTGTTCAGTTAACCAATAAATCTGTTCTGCTTATACAAATTGTGCTACTCCTTGATCACTTTTTATTTTTCCTCACATGTAAGTTTTCTCTTTTTTTTTTTCTTTTTTCCTTTTTTTTTTTTTCTTTTTACCAGTGTTCTAATTCAGTGCTTATCTGGAACATTATTGTCTTTGCAACATCACATCAGAATATCACTGTACTTTGGGAATGCCCTGATTCTGCAGAACATAGTATAGTGGGATTCCATAATATATGAGAACAATGGGATTCTGCTACACTTTGATCTGCAGTGGCTTAAGAGAGAAAAGCAGTCTAAAGGGATGGGAAGAGTATGGAGGAAAGAGAGTATGGCTGAAAGAGAATTTAAGATTGGGAAACTCCAGCGTAGTGGTATATCATACACGGTACAATCTTACTGACCACCATTTAAACCCAGTTATAGTTAAGAATAGCTTCCAAAGGAGGAAAAAACAAAAAAGCTTGCTCTTTAACAAGATGAAAATTTTTTGCATTTTTTATTCTCAAGATCTGATGAAAATCAGTTGATATTAACAAGTTCCTCCACTGCTTAGCTTTACAAATAAAATATTTTGTGGCTATGTAGCTTAGAAAGCTTAAAGAATCTACTATGATTTCTATTTAAAAAACAACTCAATGTCAAATAAATGCTTGCATGGACTACAAACAGGTATATTGCTTCAGGTTCAAAAGGAAGTAATGGTTACAAAGTGATAAGAAAGCTCAAAAAAAGGGAAGAATTGCAAGACACCTAACAGAATCAATGGGTTATTCTTGACCTAACTTTGCATTCACATTCGTGCAGGAAGATTGAAAAAACAAAACAAACTCTGGAGAAATTAGTGCTACTACAACAAAGCTTGACATAATAATTTGTATAGATGGTTCATTATTTTGTACATGTGGTGAAGAAGATGCAAACTATTGACACTGATTCAACAGACTATTTTCAGTGGGTTTTTTTCCACGAAAAGGTGCACTGCAAGTAGATTTGGATCAACAAGAAAATACTCATCTATGCTTACACAGAAATAATCTCTAAAGACACCTCCATCCCTTTGTTTTCTGCTGTTCTCCTTCCCTTTGCATATTTAATCTTTCTCTGGTAGTGCTGGTTTGCTGACAGACTATAAAAGAGAACTGACAAGAATTGGTGCCATAAGCCGAATTACAATTATAGTATCTTCTGAGTAGCATTTTTTTTCCTGTACTGTTGCATTCCCAACATAAGACAGCATTTAAACCAGATGTTTCAAATTATATTCTCAGAAGACTGCTATCATGTTTGCAGTCTCTCTGTCTTAGTAGTAAACAGCCTGGATTTCCTTCAAACCTTGTAAAGCAATTCTATCACTGAAATTTTCTATTTCTAAAAACTGATGTTGAAAGGCATTTTCCTTGCTAGCTTCTAAGGAGAATCTCGCATAGTTTGTATTTTCAAGAAAAAGATTAAAAAGAGAACCCATAGACTGATTCTTCAATTGGTAAATGATCCCAAATTCACTTTTTTGGAGAGATTTCCAAAGCATTTTACTAGAAAAAAATATACATTAGCAGTGGGTTACATCCTCAAACACTTTTAAAACAGTTAAATTTAGTTAAGTAATTAATTACTTCATTCTGAGAAGGTTTAATATTATCAATAGCTCAACCCAGAGAAAAGCAGAGTCTTCATATTGTAATAATCATATCATGGACACTGGGCAACACAAGAGGTTTTTGAAATGAGGGGTGCAGGAAGAGGTGCTCTGTCTAAACCACGGACATTGGTTGTGTTTCAAAGCATACAGGTTTTAATATGAACAGACAAAATTTAATGTAGAATGCAAATAAAAACAATGTAAGTCTAAAGGCTGTAAGGGATTTGTTTCAGAAAAATCTGAGCCAATTGGTTAATTACATAATCCATTAAAAAGCATCTCTACCTCTGGTTTATCTTAAAGTTTTTCTGCATGATCTTTTGGTTTTGCCAGTGCTTATCAGCTAAGAGCTATAGTCAGTTGATATGTTTTATCAGCTAACCCATTATCCATCAACATCAAGTTTTCCAACTGGCTTGTTTATTAAGACAATTTGTTGGTTCCAACTTCAAAGCAACACTTTCGTTACCCAAGTACAAAATAGATTACTGCTATCATAAGTAGCAAAAAGAAATTCATTCAGACTTTTCTTCAGTGAAACTCTAAGCTGGTCTGGTGGTTGGCAACCCTGCACATAACAGGGGGGTTGAAACTCGATGATCATTGTGATCCTTTCCAACCCAGCCCATTCTATGATTTTACGATTCTAAATCTTACTCATTTATTCAATATGCACTAAAGTGTCACTTATACTGAAAACTTAAAATCATCTAACTTATTTCACAATCAATTTCTGTGTAACATCCATTTCATTGAAATCTTGGACTAATCGTACAGAATAGCATCATGCCAATTCTTCTTTCAGCAATGTCCTGACATTATGAAGCAATCTTTGTGACTGCTTTCTGAAGTTTTTCTCCTAAGAACCATAAATGTATTGAAAAGAACAACAACAACAACAAAAGCCTAAACAAACAAACCCCACAACCAATTCTTTTAGAGGCGTTTTCTCACTTCTGTACCAAATTCTAGAAAAGGCTTCGCAGATAAAGGTTTGATTTCGGAAAATTCACTACAGGAAAAAAAAAAAAAAACAAATAACCCATAATTAAGCATACTTCTATGTTGACAGTACTCAAATGTTCAAAATAAGTAAAACCAAAACAACTTCACTGTGGAAGTCTCTGTCTCTTTCTTACAAAGGGCTGATAAAGCAAGGAAAATTTGAAACCAGTAAATGTTAGCTTAGATCTTCTATTTTCTCAGAAGCAGGGTAAAACTAAGGAATTGTGACATTCCTTTTGGAGTAGGTCAAGCTTTACAAGACTACATAATGTTTAAAACATGTCAAGTGAAAAACTTACTAAATTATGAATCAAACTTCTTAACTTGGCTAAACCTCAAGTACAGTATTTCATTGATTATTACTGCCAAGTACTGTTAATTCTATGGCAATTTAATGTCTCTTACTCAGGATTACTTAAGCTATTTTCCTGACTTGCTTTAGATTCTTATTTTGGTTCTACACAGAGCAAGGGTACCATAACTAGTGACATACTTTTAGCAGTACGGTGCTACAAACAGAAAAACAAACAGAAAAAATGGCTGATGAGAAAAGACATGAATAATGGAAAGGTTTAACTTGTCCCAGCACTGCAATAGCAAAGAATGGAAATAAGGGACCAAAGAAGATCAAACACTGAGGCAGGCCAACGGACAGGACGGGAACATGGGATTTACCGCTGACTAGAAGGAATTCCTCACAGCAAATTTCATCTTCATTTACATTATCATTTAGGATCACTCAAGCAAGACAGCTGTGCAACTTGAACAAAGACTGTAAATGAAATTTAGATTTAAATACTCTATTGCATTGTCCAAAGCACTGATTTAATAAAAAGATCAAAGAAATAATGCAAGGTAAATCAGAGGGGAATGCTTCAGAAACAAGAGATTTTTAAAATCCTGGTGTAAAACATGTCCAAACAACTGTTATTTACTGTTTCGATCTCCTTTCAAGGAGAATGAGTGATGAATAGGAAGGGAGGAGTAATGTATTACTCTAAATGCTAAGCACGAGAGTGTAGATCTGTACTCCTGAGTATTTAGCTATTATTTCTTTTACAGAATTACTTCAGAACGCGTCCACTGGTAGCTGACAAAAATATCAAACTTACTAATAAAATTCTTTCACGATCTGTGCTCCAAAAAAAGTCTAAGAGCCTAAGAATCCAATATTTTAAATTAATACCATCATTTGATCATATTCTTTCCCATTTTATACCACTGATTGCTTTAGGTAAACCATCACTTCAAACTCAACTGCGCATTAAGAATGGAAGAGTGGTCCTGTGTTCAAAACTATCCTTTACTAATCTTTGCCTGAAGGTATGCAAGCCCTTCATAATGCTAAGGAGCACTTTAATGATGAAACTTGTCCTGTTTTAGGACAAGGCAATCTTAGTTGCCCGTGGTGACACTACTCCATACTGGAATTAAGTTTCCTTATGCTTTGAGCAAGTGAAATCACAGGCTTGAATGCTATTTATATACTTGTGCCTTAAAACAGTCCTAATAACTGCACAAATACTGAGCAGAACCCCATCTCAGAACACTCCCTATCCTAGTGGATTCAAAACTCACTCTTGAAAACAGTAAAATACTGATTTATACCAAGAAATGATTCATTCCTTGTCCTAGTGAAGATCACTAAGCTCGCTAGGTCTATCAGTAATGTCTATTCAGTAATGTCTATTCCAGACACAGCTCAGACAATCCCCTGAGGAGCAGAATAAGCCTGGACAGCCATTTAGTGGCAACTAAAATGTTGGAAACTCTGTAAGTCTTGCAACCTAGAGAGCAATGAAAAGCTATCTGAGGAAGACTGATGTAAGTAATCTCAAAAAAAGCATACGCCCTTGCTTTTCCTGCCTCTTCAATCATAGAAAAGTTTGTATTTGTCTAGCATGACAGTGAACACACCAACAAAGCTTATTAGCTTTATCTTGCCAGAAAAACTACATTTAATTTATAAATGAAATCAAGAGGCCCCAAAGTTGGCTCTTTTCCCAGATGCCTTCAAGAAACAAAATTTGTCAGACCCACTACCTATGAGTAATGCTCTGTCTTGCCAATCAAGAGGTTATCTCAAGGCACAAGAAGGACATAACAAAAAAAAAGACTGTTCCTCTTTGAGTGATACTAAAAAAAAAAGAGATTCCTACAATATACGACAATTTGCTGAATTGTGGTTCAGGGATTCAGGTTCTTTGGAACATTGGAGCACAGATAATACCAGAAACTCCATGGAGTTTTCTCAAAACTTTGCTGGTGCTATCCATCTTATGTAACACCATTACAGCTACACGTATCAGTTGAATAACCCTACATTAGCATGCTACATCAGCTGAACTGCAGAACTGAAATCATTAACCCAACAGTCCTGTCTCCTTTTCCAGATTGAAATTACTTATCTAAAATGAATGGATGTGGATATTCATTAAAAAAAAAAATGCTAAAAAACAAGTTGTCAAGTTACTAGAGGCAACAGGAAAGATTCTTTAATAGCATCCGTGTAAGATAAGGTTCTGTATGTAACTGCATGCCAAGAAACTGGCTTGCCGTCTTTCCTACACATCAGAACACTTGATTTCTGAATAGAATATTATCCTTCTGGGACTACAGGTACATATGCTACATACGATCCAGATGTTCTTATTTTACAAAAGGAGGTGCACATGAAAAAGAAGGGGTTATATAAAAATAAAAGAACATATGCTCCAAATATAAATTCCAATATATAACATATCCAGGCATAACATTTATTTTGAACCCAGTAGGTTCTTCTAACACAGTTACTGCATTGGTAACCACACCATACTGTAATAATATAAAATGGGCACTAATATCAATCATTCAAATTTAAATTTTGTTTCCTTCACTAGGTCTCATACTCCATACAATTTACTAATCATATCTTCAAAGTGCACTTTAGAAGTATACAAGTAAGTTCTCTTACAGATTTCACTGCAGTGAAGTTTAATAAAAGTGAGTTTTATGCAACCTTGCGATTTACTTTTACAATATACAGGTAAAAATAACTTATTTTTGAAGTTATTTTCAAAAATCCATGCAGTGCATATTTGGGATTCTCCACGTATCTTAATTTTTAAGTGACTAGCAATAAAAGCTTTTTAGATTTAAAGGGCAGTGTTTTTCTAAATAATTGCACAATTAATCATAAAAAGAACAGATAATGTAATGTAATCTAACTAAAAGAGAGAACTGTTAATTAATGCCCTTTATATCTTCAAAAAAAATCGACTGGAAGCTTAGGTTTTCATGAATAATCTTTGATATCCAAATACACTATTTCTGGCATGTTGTAGAATTAGGGAATGTTTCACTGTAATTGATGTGAAAAAAAAAAACAGACTGAAAAATAATTTAATATTACTAAATTTAAACACTATTAATGTACAGAGCCTAGAAACTGTACTCAGAAACATCTCCATTGGGACTACAGAGATCACATTCAAAAAGGAAATTGCATAGGCTCCAACTTTCTCCCAATTTCCTGCATGATAAAATCATGATCTGCACACTGATAAAACAAGGAACTAGATGTTAGTGACTCAAAGATTGGAGGCACAAGTATCCCAAACACAAAGTTTATCTCCATAGTGGAAGGGAAAACCAGACACCTCAGGGATTCTACGAAGAACAGATACATCATGCAGAGCACAGTCTGCTATCTCCGGGACACAGTGAAAAATGTCAGAGGCACAGCAGGAAGGATTCAACATACATCTGTGGAAACTCTGAGACAGGAACTTAGTCAGCCAATGAGGCCTGTGCCACCATGTTGATTAAAAAACACCTGTCTTACAAGAGAAGTGTTCCATTGACAAAGCTACTAACATCCACAGAATGAGATACAACATGGCCAGAGTGCCAGAGTGTGTGCTAAAGTGTTTGTAAGTCTGGACAGAAGAAGAAAGTAACTGGCCAATATACCAACGCAATCCTTACATTACAACTAAACCATGTTCAGATCATTAACACTTTCCTAACGAAAATTCTCACAGCAAGAAATAACAAGAAAAGGCACAAAGCAAGACTACTGCTGGCAGGTCAAGGAAGGTGACATTTGCCTCTACTTAGCACTGGTAAGGCCATACAAGGAGCCCTGGGTCCATATCACTCAACTTATCTGTAAAACATCTGCTCACTGGAAATCATAAAGAAGAATGCTGGAGTGTACCTCAGGCTACAACATGGCATCTGCCACGACTAACCTAGATTGAGTTAAAAAAAGATCAAAAGTATATTCCTTGTGCAAGTGCCTCAAGAGTATACTGTCACCTCCACCAGCAGCTGTAAACTAAGGATATCTGCCATTGAAAAGACTGCTAGAAGCTAAGCTTTTGGATCTATGAGGGCAAATGTTGCTGTACAGCTTAAAATGATCAAAAAAGATCATATCTCAAGAGTAAAGCCTTTTCTGAGCGGGAAAATCTTGCTGAAGCTGAAGTTGCTGTAATAAACTCTAAGATATGTTTGGCAATCATTCACCTTTAAGTCCAAATTAATAAAGAGCTGAAGATAGTATGAAGAAATGGACTCACAGAATCACAGAATTGTAAGGGTTGGAAGGGACCTCTAGAGATCATCAAGCAGGTTCCCTATAGCAGGTCACACAGGTAGGTCTTGAATTCATCTCCAGAGAAGGAAACTCCATCACCTCTCTGGGCAGCCTGCTCTAGTGCTCCATCAGTCCTGGCAGTGAAGAAGTTCTTCCTTGCATTAGCATGGAACTTCCTGTGTTCCAATTTCTGCCCAGTGTCCCTTGATCTATTGTTTCTCATCACCAAAAGGAGCCCACCCCATCGACTAGACTCCTACACTTATAATGTTTATAAACAGTGATGAGATCTCCTCTCGAGTCTTCTCCAGAATGAAGAGTTCCAAATCTCTCAGCCTTTCCTCTAGGAGAAGTACTTAGGCTCTGAATCATCTTTGTCACCCTTTGCTGGACTCTAAGAGATCCCTGTCTTTTTTTGCCCTGAACTGGACACTACTTTAGATGCAGCCTCATCAGGGCAGAGTAGAAGGGAGGATCTTCCTCCACCTGCTGACCATACTATTTTAATGCATCCCAAGATACCAATGGCCTTCATGGCCACAAGGGCACACTGCTAGTTCATGGCCAATGTGCTGGCCACCAGGTCCTTTGCTGCAGAGCTCCCTTCCAGCAGCTCAGGCCTTTATATGTACTGATGCATATAGTTATTTCTCCCCAGGTGTAATACTCTATACTTGCCCTTGTTAAACCTTATCAGGTTCCTCTCTGCCCACCTCTCTTCTCTGTCCAGGTCTTGATGAATGGTAGCACAGCCTTCTGTCGTGTCAGCTGCTCCTCCAAGTTTTGCATCATCCAAAATTATGACTCCTACTCTAAAAACTTCTTACTAACTGTAAATTTAGACGAAAAAAAAAAAAAGACATTATATCATTTGAGCTGGACTGAATTGCTGTTAAAAGTCTTAGCAGATTCTGAGAAGTAGAAAGTCAAAGCAGAAGAGTAAGTGACAGAGTACTGGAGCAGGCTTCCCAAAGAGGTTGCAGAGTCTTCTCTGGAGATATTCAAAGCCCTCCTGGACATTTTTCTGTGCATCCTACTGTTGGCAACTTTCTTTAGAAGGTGGTTGGACTAGACAACTTGCAGAGGTCTCTTCCAACCTCTACAATTCTGTGTTCCTTAATTCCTGAGAAGAAAAGTAGCATCCTTGAGACAGAGTAGCAACCTGGACAAAATAGCTCCTGGAATTTTCTTAAAAACATACATTTCAACTTTGCTGATGTCATGCTCAGTGATGATCTGCCTACCTGTAAAATAAAGGTTTGAATGAAGGAAGTGGCAGCAACAGAGATCTGATATCCCTTCAGGGACATGGAGGGTCAGGTCCTCTATGACCCTCTAGGACATATATTTGAAGTCATGGCTGTCAATTTTAATAAAGAAGCTGGCAAAAGCCTGTGAGGACTTCACATCTGTTTTGTGGTATTTGAAATCTCTAAATTGTGTTTGGATCAAGTTCCCTGGTATAAAATTTGTTGAAGAATGTTTTTTTTCTAACAGATATTTACGGAAATACTACTAATTCCTTCTTATTAAGACACACAGCTTCTGAAAAAAAGTTGCTATTTCATCAGTCCTAGAAGAGTAGAGAATGCATCAAACGTCTTTCTTCTGCCTCCTTGGGCTGATTAGCTGTTATGATCACGAAGGACCACAGAGCACTCCCCCTTCAGTGTTCACAATTCAGTAATGTAAAAAGCAGACAATAAGCTTGTTCACAGGTGTATTACTATTATCTGGTCTCAAATGAGAAGGCATATGCTTACTCACTCTAAACACACATCTTTGGTAGGACATACTCACTTTGCTCTTTTCTGTATAATTTGCACAATCTGACATTCAGATACATACTGCAGGTTTGAACAAGTCATCATTTCCAGTGTTAGGAACACAAGATTTTTAAGGACTAATTGTTATCTTACAGAGTCTCAAAGGAGGAAGATGAAACTATTTTAAACTGAGTTAAAGCTTGAAATGGTTAGTCCCATCAGTTGAATTCTCCATAAAAACATTCCAGGTTTGCCAGCTAGAGGAACTGAAAACAATATCTTTGGATTTGAAACCTTGCAATTCAATTGTTCATGTTAAAGGAAATGGTTGCAACAAACTGATGGCAATAGCAAACTACAATGTTTGTGCAATCCCAACTAGCAGTAAGAAGAATGTTTTTCTACAGCTTTCGGCTGTTTTGTTGTTTAAGAAGCTTATAAACATACTTTATAAAACAACTTAAATCACTTTTTACTACAGCAATGTAGTCTTCTATATGAGAACACAAGTTCAAAGTCTTTACGTCTAAAGGTCTGGGCCCCTACTTACTTAGCCACAGAGACCAGATAACTTTACTTGGAAGCAGCAAGGAACAAATCTCACAAAATAGGCTAGCCACATGAAAAGATGAAACTTTCTTAATATGGATTACAGTGGCTTCAGGAAGTAAAACAATTACCAAAAAAAAAAAGCAGGAAAAACAGAACCTTCAGCACTACTAAATGAACCACTGAAAGAACACTCTGAAGAGTTAAGTAGAGCAAATAAGAAAACATGAAAAAAAACAATGTAAGAGTCAATGGAATAAAACAACCTCACTGACATTTAACATTTATATAAAGGTCAGATTCCCTACGTTTTGGTTAAGTATTCAGCTGGGATCTCAATCAATCTTTGGAGCGTGCATGACCAATTTTGAAAACAAAGCAAAAGCACAGTACAAAAATTAGAAGTCTGTAAGTGTTCCTAAAAAGAAAAAAAGGCAAAAATTGACACTGTTCAGAGAGGGAATGAGACTGATCTAGAATTATTAATGACTGGTTTATGGCTAAACTGCATAGCTGAACTTTCATTCCCACGTGGAGTTTGCTGTAATGGAACTGAACATGACCTAAACCATCATGATTTATAGGTACGTACTAGAAGAAAAGGCACTGGCCAGGCACACCAAATTAATTAATATTCTGAACTATTAAGATGACAATAATTTCACAGAATTGCTACAATTGCTACAGAGTATAGGAAAAAAATACACAAAAAAAAAAAAAAAAAAAAAAAAAAACACATTCACAGCATAATATATAGAACACATGATCCAAGAGCAGTTTCAGTCAGAAGAGAAAAAAAATAATCCATAAATTTAAAAAAAAAAAAAAAAAAAAAAAAAAAAAAAAAAAAAAAAAAAAGCAGTTGTTTGGGAAATACTGTGTGTGACCTGCAAATATCATTCATTATCATTCATTGCGTTGGGGTTTAGCATCCTTTGGAAAATCTCTCCAATTTCTGACAGTCTACATTTTCTTATTCAGACCTGCCTGATTTCACTGACAAGATCTACATGTTTTTATCCAGAAATATATGTAGGTTGGTCTGAAATCTGATTATCCTTTTCCAGTAGCTCCTGAGAAAATTTAAGATTGACAAAACAGCATTCCTAATTAAAGTTATATCTACTGAATTCTTAACTTGTCTAAGAAAGTTAAAGAGGAACAATTCCATTTGGTTCTGTTGCTACAAATCCCTATTAAATTATTCACATACTGACATCAGGATCACCCACCACCCAATGCTTCAAATCAGCATGGCTTTAAATGGCTGGCGTGAAAGGACTGATTTTCCTTAAGACGTGCCCTTCTACAATTACTGCAGTCAACGTTGATAGTGAAGTGGAACCAAAAGCAGCATCTGGAACACTGCAAGGCAACAATATTTGCTTTGAATTTTTTCTATTTTTTAATTCAAAATTTTAAGCAGATATTCATCATTTACAATCTTCCCATGACATGATGAGACTGACTTACAAACACAGAAAAAGTAAATTCTTCACAGGCTTAGGAATCAGGATGTATCAAAGATAAGGATCTGACTTGGAGCTCTACAATCTTACCTTCTTCTGAAGAACGTTAACTTTGCGTTCCTTCACCTCTAACATATCCTTGAGATCATGGATCTCTCCTGCTTGAGTGCCTTTCTCCTCTGCAATCTCCTGAATCTGCTTTGTCTTCTTATTTAGCATGGTCTCTTTCTCCTCCAGACGTAAGCGTAATGCATCCACCTAGATTCAGACACGCAGAAACAGGGTTTGTTTAGCACTGAAGGAGAAAACTCTTACAAAGATAAACTGCACTCCCACAAGGAACCATGTGCTGACAAATTACAAAGAGATTCTGAAAACTAACATCAATTTGAGACTTCAGCATATTTCAGTTTGCAATCAGTTACATGTAGTAGGAGACCAGAAGATGAAAATAATCAGTTGGGTTTTTTTTCCCCCAAATTATATCCAGAACTATACTTCTAACATAGTTCAGTCCTAACGCAGTACAATTTTGGTACTTTTCCCTTCAGAGTAGAAGATAGCACCATATCAGCAGAGGTTCTCATATATGTAGGAAAATTGACTCTTTTATTTGAAACACTACTAATGTTAAGAGATTTAAATTCGGAATGTTAGTACTAAATAGTCACTTTATAGTCTACATTTATTGAGAGTCTTAGCTCAGCCTGGACACAATGAAAGTGGCCACTTCAGATCAAAATATGGGACGCAGATTGCTTTACAAAGGCTAAGAATATTTTCACTTAAATAGCAACAAATTAGTTTAAACATAAGGTGCTTTTTTTCTGTAGGATGCAGCTTTGTGTTAAAGATAAGATGGAACAAATGACATACAACAGGATATTGTGGGTGCTATTTGGACAAAGAAACGGAGCTCCTATAGTCTCAACAACCTTTGAAAGACTGCTAATTCTGTGGTATCCTCAAACTTCAAATCTGTACATTGGGAAACTTTTCCTTCTACACTTGTCTTGCACAAATGAAACACACAGACTGCAACACAAAAGGAATGGGAGAAGAACTCAGAGCTATCTGAATACAAATTTGATGAGAAGAAAAAGGTCACCACAGAGCACAGACTAATCTCAAAGACCATTGTGGAACATGAAATCCAACACCAGCAACCTGCTCAAGAGACCAAAAGAAACCCACTGACCCCTATCCACTCGACATTCACACAGAGCTCAAACCTGCCAGCCTGGCTGCTAATCTTATTTGACAGTACCAGATTTGGTTCCTGTTAGCTGAAGCCATTACAGGACATCAGTCACACAAAGTAAACAGGGTAATCACTGAATTTCTTGGTCCTTGTACATAGCAGAGACATGAACTGAAAAGACAACGTGGACAACTCTGGCTAGAGAAACAGTTTAGGTAGACACTTTGCTTGTGGCACTTCGAGCAACATTTAGTTTTAATGTGCTTTTTTGATTCCACTTTATTTCAATTTACTAATGGAAAACCTGCCCCTAAGGCTCTCCATTTACAGCATGTTATACCCACAAAAGCCACTGTTGTTTTGTCTGATTCCTTTTACACAGAGCAACGAGTTCCCGCCGTGGGGCAAAAGGCCTGCCCTGATCTTCTGAGCAGCACCACAGTCCTGCTGCCACCTCGATGTCTGAAGCTTTCCCCCTTACACATGCATTATTAAAAGCACATTCCTAACCTCTCACCTAGCAAATAGTGTGTGGAGTACATTTTGTAGTGATACCAGAGAAACAAGCACTACCCAAATATGATCTATAGAATTGACAGTGTTTGTAACAAGAAGTTTAGCAGGTAGAGCTAGCTTTCTTTTCTTTAAACTAACACAGAGGATGATTAGGTATGTCCTCTGCATGTACTTAATATTCAAACTAATAACCATTTGCATTCATACTTAAAGGGAAACTGAAAATCTCTCTCAAAGGCAAAGCCACAGCCTCAACATTTGTGTTACAAAATATTCAAGATATTCCAGATGCCTACAGTATTAAGGGAACACAGAACATCCGCAAACAGAAATTTATCCACAAAAGCTTTCCATTTTCTGTTTGATTATTCTCTTTGAACTCTGTATTAGCTTACGGTTTGGAGCAAATTGCATTCCTGGTTTTATTTGTGTGAGGTCCCTGCCTAGGAAACCACAGAAAACACTTTCAGGAATATTTTCAAAGGCTGGCAGGACACACAGTCATTACCTTAACACTATTCCTGGCAGAACACTGCACTTGTTTATTCATGTCAACTTGGTTTATGTATGGCATCCTCCCACAGTGACAAGAATTGAGGGCTGCTGGAGTCAGGTGATGCCAATTTCAACAAAGTCAGCTTAAGATTTGTTCTGCACCTGGAAACAACCGGGCAAACAGCTGTTGAGGTGCTGACACCCCTTCTCCTGACTTCTCCGTCCTGGATGGCGTTGTCTTAACCTAGGGTTAACCTAACTGCTTTCACAGTAACAGTGTGCCACGACTTTATGCACGGCAACTAAGTCTCGCAGCACAGCTCAGGCAACTGCTAGTCCTTTGCTTAACAACACAGTTGCTAACTCTGTCTGCACATACAGCCCAATTTCCCATGAAGCTTTAATAAAATAAGCACATCAGTTGCCATCTTCAACACAACAGCCTGCCTAGGTACAACAGGTAGCTCTTCTCATCTAGGTACCATACATAAGAATTTTCAATTTCTTCACTGTAACAAACATATGAAAAACTGTGTTATGAAATGACTGATCTGCCTCCACAGAATTTACCAGTAGCAGTAAATTATACTCCATAACTGTTCCTAAACTACATAGCCATACACACAGCATAGGGAATTCTGAATTTCCAAGAAGAAAAGAACATTAGTAACTCCAATTATTACAATTAGCATAAGAAATAATATAAAATTTAAACTACATTTATTCTTAAGTCCTTTAAAAAATATCTATCTTGGAATCTGTAATTAGAATTAAAAAGTCCACAGTGAGTTTCAGAATTCACTGAAGAGCTTGAGACAACAGGGCTTAGGTTCCACATGTGTTTTTTCTCATTTTAACCACCATCTCTAGTGTACTGTAGAAATCAGGCTATTATTACTATGCTAATAATTTGCAGTAGGGTTCATGAAATTGTCAGTAACGTCTAGAAAAAACAATACTTTATTCCAAGATTGATTGATTCTTCTGTCTAATTTCGTGAGTCACCTGCACAAACCATGGCATAACCATTCGTTTAGATCCATGAATAATGCCATGCTCCATTCAGTCAGATCAGAAAGAACAATGTTCCATACCTTTTATCCAGAGCCTGGTTTCTTTCTAGTGGCAAAATGCAAAGCATTTATTCTTTGTTGCTATCTCTACACTATTGCCAGCAAAAAGGACAGAATATCTACTGAGAAATGTGTTAAGAGCTTGCTATGACTTCTAACAAGTGCCTGCTATTTTTAAGACAGATGTTGAAGTGAATACAGAAATAATTAAGAAACACACAGCAGATGATGGAACACTGTGCTTAGTGCGTGGGGTGAAATGCTACATTTATGTCACTGTAAATATTGCTATGTGAAGTATCATGCACCTGAAACCACGTGTTAAAAAGAATAATTTCTGTGACGTCCTATAACAAATTAGAAACACAAATTGAGTTGTTTCCCTGATAGCATGGTCAATAGAGAAATGTTTACTGACTGATTTTGAATACAGCAGCTGTTCCCAGGACTTCATTCTCTACTTTTGACATTGATCTTTCTTATGAATGATGTTAGAGTTGACTTTTCACCTTGCTATCCAAATGACCACAGTACTCAGTCAGGCCTGTAGAAGAGCTGAGGGCAAATCCTTTATGAATGTACAGCTCCTAGTTCTCTGGACAGTTTCAATTACACAAGTACCTTGCAGAGCTGAGGCTTTGTGCAGAGGCTGTTTGCTTCTTGCTAGGCCTGTAAGCTCAATAGAGGACACTACCTTCAGGGCTTGCTTACGTCAGAAAACAGTTCATCTCTTCTTCCACAATCTCTAGCACGTGGTATTAAATACTTTAACATGGCAAACTCAGTTTTCTGAACTGAGAATATTTGTAGGTGTCAGCAGAGATCTTGTTAGAGACACCCAATTCCCATTAATATACTCCTCCTTCGTTTGGGAGTCTATTCAAATTCCTAAATGCAAGTAAAAGCCCCAGGAAAGAAAGGCCTATAAAGTATTCTATATTCTAATAAGACATTGGAAGTAAACAATATTGTTGCTGATGACTTAATGTTTGTTGATTTTTGTTTTTTTTAAAGATATAAATCTGAATTTACCACATGGAATAGACCAATTACAGTATCATGTCAAGCAGTACATGAAACAGAAAATTCCCACTGATTAGTCTAAGCACTCATTGAATCCATGTACCAGATAGCACTGAAACAAGCTGAAGAGTTCACTGAGGTATAATACAAACTTTATACGGAAAAATGCCAAAATACATATTTTTGGATTGTTTCATTTACGAAAGGATTACACACATTTAGAACTATTTTTATAATTTCCCTCACAAATTGAAAAGTTAACCACAATATCCTCTCCACCCAATAGCCCTAAAGATGAACATGCCACAAATTAGACACCGTTCTTTGTAGTTCAGTAATGGCAGGTATCAGATCCATCTTTGATACACTGCACCAAGGTAGGTATTGCCATGCCTCCCTGCAGCTTTATTAAAGAAAAAACAGAAAGGTTCATGAAGCTGTGCACCTTTCTGTCAAAATGTTTATTTTAAAATGACTGTAAAATATCATTCCCTTATGAAGATTTCTGCCAATATATGGCAGAAAATGCACCTCTTTTCTTCCTCACACATTCTCCAGGCATCTAGACATAAGCTATGGAGATATTTTAACACCAGCCAGTGTTGTCAAGCATACAGTGAGACCAAGCAAGATCTTATGCTCCTATCCTATTTCCAGCAAAAAATATTCTATAGAAAGATGAACATTGCTTTAAGAAAGGGCTGTTGCACAGGATGCAACAAGCATCTTAATGATACAGTTTATGAATATCTTTCCAACTTATGCTTGAGAGGGTCTCTTGTGAAGACAGAAGAAAGGTGAGTAAGATGATTTAATTGTTGAGTTTTCTGTCAAGAACATCAGCAAATATGACGAAGATGTGATTAACTTTCAAAAACTGTAAATATCTTGTTGGAATTACATAAAAATTCTCAGAAACATAAATAGGTAATTCTAAATATTCAACTTAATGCTCATACAATGGAATACTCTGATGAATCAAAGGCACTTTGTATGTGTTTAATCCATACCAGATTGCTACGTTTTACTATGGAAAATGCACTAGACTGTATTTGAACTACTTTTCCAGAGAAAGTACGCCATTCACAGCTCTATAATCCATTTAAATCTATCAGAGAAGCATCATGCTGAAACAGTTCTGTTAATGTTTTAACTCCATAGCAACTACTTACTGAAAGACAAAGACAGGAAGACAGACAGAAAATTGTCTTTCTCTGTTAGTGTAGATGTTGTGTTTCAGTTATAATATCTGGAAGGAAACAATATAAATAGCCTAACAGCAAAAAGTAGAAAACCTCGCTGTCTCTCCTTTCAGGCACATTTTATTATTAAGAGAGCCATGTCATGTTTCAGAAATACAGTGAGATGATTTGCTTTTGTAAATGACAATCTCACTTGGAAGAAATCAGCAAATATTTTCAACGATTAGTTAATATTACAAGTCATAGAATAGGAGAAAATGATTTCTATATTAAAAAGAAACACCTACGGTGGCCTTCAGCTAAAGTAAAATCAAAATGTCTTGAATAACTATGAAGAGTAGCTCCCAAGGTTATATAACAATGTCTTTTAGCTTTTAAATATTTTGTTTAAATTACACAATGTGTTTCCAGTAAGTTTGTTTGTAAGCTTCTCACAATACTCAGTGATTTAATATTTTTATATTACTTTCAATCAATATAATGAATGAAAAGCTGCATCTTTTATTTTTAATTACTTTTAACCTAATATCTACTTCCACATTCAGTCATCCCAAATTATTTGCCTATCTCAAATGGTCTGTTAATATAACCAAGCTTAAACACAGTTTTCATTTTCAACTCGTACTTAAACTGTAATATTGCTGCCTTTGCTTCTGATCTGGAGATGTCCCTGTGGATTCTCTCTGCCTTGTTTCCCTACCTCAGTTATGTTTAATAGCTAAATATAGTTTCTCTCTGTAAGACCTGCTTCACTTAGTCTTTCACTGTTATGCCTACACCCCTACTGCATTGAAGGAAATATCATTTCAGTCTTTACATAAATCAGAATAATCAGATCATAAACCAGAGAATAATCAGAAAAGCATTTTTACATCAAAGGGTATTTTCTGTATAATTTGATTTCTGCAGGTGGCTAAGGCCACGTACACCCTCAGAGTCACTGAACATGGCTGAAGGAAGGCTAAACAAAGGTAAAAGGTGCAAATAAATTCACTCACACTCTTGTAACATACAATCTTTCTACCAGTGTTAGCCACAAACTTTCTGTATGCTTATTCTATAGCTTAGCTTTTTGCTGGTTTAGCTGTAACAATTCAGATATTTTTTGATGCATGACTGCCATCTTTTGGGCTTCACCTAACACTACAGTTTTCCATGGCAGAAGACAGAAATGCTGTCTTCACACAACATGCCAAACTTCTTCTTCAAGAACGTCCAGTAGCAATAAATGCATATGCTATACTTATCGTCCATTTGATATTCAAAAATATTGCTGTGCTGGTTTTTTTTGTTTTTTTTTTTTTCCTCTCTCAATTCTAGCTACAAAGTCATTGAAAATAAATTCCCCTAGCTCAGGCACTGCAACTTCCAATATCAGATGTGCCTAGGAACTATAATATTACTGGATTATATTGTACAAATGTGCATTTATCCATAGGAACACGTCTGCACTTTCACACATTTCTTTACCCTCAATTCTTGGCCAAGAGAAACCAAGCACATAAGCAAAGAAACAATGTGCTCAGAACAAGGAATAGCAAATCATTATGGGATTGTATAATTGAAACAGGAAGAAAAAGAATATTCTTTTTATCTCTTGCTCTATGGGAAGCCAGTTAAGTGCACAATTGCCCATTTTACCTCCGTCTGCAGAATGGCAGCTCTTTGCTCTTTAGCTGTAAGAGACTCTTTCAGAACTTCAATATGCTGCTTGCTGTCAGAGAACTGATTTGTGAGGGTCTCCAGCTTTGTCTGCAAGGCTAGCAACTCTGTGTCTTTGCGTGACAGCTCCTGTTTCACCTGGCCAATCTGAAAAAGAAAGAAAAGATACAGAAAGAAAAAAATAATCGTCATTTTTTGTCTTTACTACAAAAGTAAAGATAAATTCACATAAGTACCAACAAACAGTATGATATCCTTAACTTGTCTCGGAATTTTGAAGTCTTCAGTGACCTTGAATGGAAGGCCAGCAAAAATTTTTGTTATAAGCAGAAGGTACAAGGAAAAACGGGGGAATAAGAACGTTTACAGTTAAAAATGGCTTTTAACAAAGTCAATCCTGGTCACTTTTCAGAGTACTGACCAAAATCAGTTAGCAAGGAAAAGTTTTTAACATCGTGAAGGAAAATCGTAACAGGAACGTACTCCTACCCTGTAGTATCAAGCAAAGTATCTTTTCTTGATTGAGATATCTAGAGGTTTCTCTTGTATATTACATAACAAAGATGGACATCTCTCCAAAAACTAGAATTTTTCCATTTTATAACTTCAACATCTTTGTGACACTAAAAAAACCACACCACGCTAATCCCAAAAGTGCTAATGTTCAATGTTTAAAATGTCATGAACAAAAAAAACTGTCCAAGTCATCTTCAATTTTGGGGAATGTGTCAAGAACAAAATTAAACTGACATAAACTATAAATACGATGTAAATTAAATCAAAATAATTAGAAATCTTGGGTAAATGCGCTTTTATCTTGCCAACACTGTACCAGTAATCAGGGCTACGTTCTTTACCACAGAGTAATAAAAGAGCATGAAAAGATTTCATTAAGAACTATAGTGTGTTCCATCGCGCAATGGGATATGGAAGCAGGAAAGAGATAGAAGGAAGAAGGAGAATTAGTTTAGAGAACTGTTAGGTAGCTTATCTTTCACTTAATTCAGACACAATAGGATGTTTTTTTCATACTTTTTACTAAAAGCAAATATGCCCACAGAATGAATTCACCATTTATTTAAACAAGATACAAAAGTACTGATGTAGCAGGGCTATTTCTGCCATCAGCTACTGACCAATACAACCAGCGGTGCAGTACTCCTAGATTCAGCACAATGACTGGGATGATTTAAACTGTTTACTGCTAGTGATGGATTTTTTTTTTAATTTGATCAGAAAAATCTCAAAAACTTTAGATGACACAAACTTTTTCAATTAGTAGGTAGCACGAATTATATCTTTCTTAAGACAGTTTGCTCCTTCTTTAAAATAACAATTTCTCTGTGGGGTGGGCCATCTTAGAAGAAATGTTTACCCTACATACTAGTGTTTAGATGAAATTTCCTAATCTGAAGCAAACCACATTCCTTTACATTAAAATTCCCAAATAGCACTTCCAGATAGTTCTTTTTAAACATCTGTTTCAGAGAAGTAAATTCACACTGCCAGTGTACTAAAGCTCTCTAGGAAGAATGCAGTGGAATCCAATCAAATTGCAAAGGAAGTTAAGGCAGCATTAAGAGCTCACATTTCTCTTCTCTTTGTGATTATATGATCACTCAGCAAATGCACTATTTTGACAATAAAATTATTGCAAAGGAAAATTCATGCTGCTAAAATGAAACAATCAGTTTTTAAGATATTTTCAGCTTCTGACTTCCATTTTCTTGTGAAAGAATGTTAAGAAGGTTCAGCACATGATTTTGAGACGTTATCAAATTATTTTTATCCTACTGGGGAAAGTAAGTCCCTTTGAAAGTCTGGTACCACAATGGGTGCTGAATACTTTTCAAAATGTGGTACAAAGAGGGGAATATCTTACTGCTAAGAATGAATCATATCATTAAAAAGCAAATAAGAAAACAAATAGAAATACTCAATTGAAGAGTGATGTTGTGGACACCAGAACCATGTGAACCAAAGGCAGCTACGGGGCCAAGCAGGCTGTTAGTCCTATGGTTATACACAGTTGTAAAGAAGGTAAGAGAAGAAAAGTTACCCCGAAAGCAAGAGAGCTAGAAAGCCCCAGTGCATGGCCACTGCACACAAAAGATAAATCTTACGGCAGAGACCTCGGCCTGGAGACCCGCCACTCTTTTTTTCAGGTCCTCCCCTTGAACCTCTTTGGCACTTAGCTCTTCCTTCAGTTGCTCTACCTGTCACGACATTGTTATGCTTTTAAATATTTATCAACAATCATCTTTTGCTTAGCCTCTTGCAACTAAACAGTAAACTAAAGTTACTGAAGTAACTAAAAGTGACAAAGAACTGAATAGAAGAATCAACATTGGTCACTCTTTTTCTCTTCTATTCTTCATTAAATCTTCTCAAATGTTGTATGTCTCTGTGATTTCATACAGGCTGCTGGACAAACATTTGATTATGAAACAAAAATGCATACTTATGGTTATGTTTATATATGTAAAGTATTGGGCACTTCACCCAACAGTTTTCAAACTAGAATTCATGAGGAAACTAGGACAAGTAAAGGGAGATTTTGCAATACAGGAGAAAAAAAAAAAGTTAATTGTCAGTGTACACTCATAGTTGACTATACAGTACAATATTAGAAAGAAAAAAGAAAGAAAAACACAAATTTTGTACACTTACAAAACAGAGCTGGACAACAAGATGTTCAGGCAAACAGAAGAGACCCAGAAAATATCAGAGTAGCTGACAGATATACAGCTAAGTAGATATACAAAGGCAAATGCACAGGAGGAGAAGAAATATGAGCACTACTAACAAGGGAAGAAGGAAGGAAGGAAAAAAAGAAAGAAAGGGAAAAGAAAGAAGAAAACTGCCTCTTCATTTTCCCAATTCGGAACAAGCTATCCTTTAGTTTCTAGAGGCAATGCAGTGGGATAAAAGAATGAAGTATAAAAGAAGAGATGTGGCTATTTTTAAAGAAACACATACTTCGTACATGTTTCTATTTTAGGTCAAATAATACTTTTTCAAGAAACTTCCTCCAGCATTCTTTTTTGAGACAATTAACTTCAAGCAGGACAAATACAATAGGTTAGAATTATTCGTGACATGGAGAAATTTTCAGCTTCTTGTTTCAGAGATTTGTGCACTCCTTTTACAAATGCACAAGGTAACTAAGAAAAGCAGAACTACTGACAACATATCTACACATCTACTGTATGAGGTGGCCTAGAAGTCCATTGGAAAATGTTAGGCTTCACTAAGAAACACTTCTTTGAGAGAAACAAAGGAGCACCTGATATCTGACTGTTGTACAATTTCAGCTATATAATGACAATGCAGTAAGTCTGCATTCATTTTTATGCCTGAGGACCAACGTATCTCACTCCTACATTTGTCCTAAGACACAAATAACCCCAAGTGTATAAATTAATGTTGGCACGATCACTGTTGTAGAATACACTAACATTCTGACTCCACTAGCAGAAGGGGAGGGTAATGGAAAGCAATTCTATTGACAGTTGATGTTCTTCCTAGCCTTTGTGTAATAAAGGATAATATATTCAAGGGGTGACAAAAAGAATTGTATTTTTTTCAGTAGGCTACCTTTTAAAGGATAGCAGACAAAACCTGTAGCTATAATGGATTATCAACATTCTATAGATGCACACAAAATACTTCCGGAATAAAAGAAAGTTACAAATGTGGCAGTAAAAGTAGAATTTGGTCCACTGAACTCTACTGAATTTGAATATTCAAATTTGAATTTTAAATTCTTTTTAATATTTATAAGTTATTTTAGTGGCTACAGAGCAATATACAAGCAAACTCTATCTAACAGAGCTAGAATGGGAACCAAGATCCTAAGTACTTTCCTTAACTGAGCATGAAGATTTACTTCATTTGTTCGCCTTGGCTCATTTTGTCTTCCTACAGTCACTCTTTCTCAATACCTTATTTTTCATGAATTTGGAATGACTACGGTACACCTCCATTTGCTTCATTTCTTCTTCACGCTCCTCTGTGCTCAGAGCTCCATTTGACTTCAACATCTGAATCTCCTCTTCCAAATCCCGGAGGCCACGCTCCATGGAAGAAATTTTTGAATCCTGAAAAGGATTAAAAGAGACAGATAGTAAAACAGTTAGATGTTCTGGTAATATACCATAAGAGTAATAAATGAAATAATCTGTTGGGCATGTATCCACCCTTGAAATTTTCTCAAGTTCTTACATAAATCAATCTATACCTCTTTGCGTAGCATCTGGCTGGGCACACAAAGACGCAATTGTTTTTATACCTTTCAAGGAAAGCAAGACTTTAGTACTGGAAGGAAGCATGGCTAGGGGCAGGGACACAGCGTACAAAGAATATATAAAGGACTATGAGAAAAGGTTGCCTTGTAATGCTAAGTCCAGCATAAAACAGAGAAATTTAATTCTAACTGAATGAGCAGCAAAATATGACTGCAAGTATGACAGGAAAAAAACAGTTTGTGCTGTTAGTAATTTGAGTGAGGTCATAAATGGAGAACAAAACATCTTAAGCAAGGAAGAGATGAAACAATCTAATTTTGAGTGATGAAATAGAGGAGATTCTTGAAGTATTTTGGATAATACACACAAAATGTAAAACATTTTCATTGCTAAAATACATACATCTGGAACAATGTGAAAGTTTACCTACCATTATCCTCGTGGCTTTAAAGAATGAACAGAGATTTTCAATCTATTTTCTTTACCGTTTCTTTTGAAGTGTTATTTGTTAGAACAGCAGAAATAGATTAATTCAGGACACAGAGCTCCACACATACTTTTTACATGCATGTGCATTTACGAAATGCTGTCTTTAGGGCAGTCTTTTTCCTTCCTTTTTTCTTTCTTTCTTTTTTTTTAACTCTGTTCTTCCAAAATATTTCATTTTTCTTGAAATATGGATTGAATTTGAAGCAATCCTCCATTTTTTTCACAGACCATCTCTTAATCAGATTTTTTGATAATCAAAATACAGCTGAATAAAAGCATGAAAGACCTTCATATGTAAGTTTTTATCCATGAGTTAACATTGTTCCAATGGACCATTATAAAGATGTAGTTTGCTGCTTAATTTTTGATGCTTAAGTTAAAATCAGTAAGGCAGACTTTTGCAACAACAACAAAAAAAAAACTACAGTAAGGTAAAGTGCTATGTTGTAATTTACAAGAGTATTTAATTTCAGCCCTCACATCATTTCCAAGAAATACTTATATTTCCTTTTAGATGATAAGACTGCTTATTGTTACCAGACGGTCAATTAGTTTTCATTGCTATAGATCATAAAGAAAAATAATAAAAGAAAGACAGTAGAAGAAAGGCTCCAGAGTAAAAAGACGAGAAATGACTACAGAAAATACTGAGATGGAATGGAATGGAATGAGTTGGAAGGGAAAAAAGGGAAAAGTTGGAAAGCAAAAGAAAAAGGGACAGATACAGAAGGTGGGAGAAAAGGAGGGCATGATAATGGAAGAAAACAGTTTGCAAAGACAGTTTCCAATTTTCAATTGTATTTGCCCAGACCTTGCTTGTTTGATGTACTTTATGGACAATCCAATAAGAAATATGATTACATAGTCCACCTGTAGTTGAGCTCTTGGCAAATTGCTATTGCTCCATTAGATATCTGAGTTAATGGCTGAAGAATTCAATCACAAATTCACTCATAAAAGTTAGGTTTAAGATAGTAGACAGACACCTCTCCAATTATACAACCTGTTCTTTAAGTGGATTTTGCAGTTGGAGATTGCTAACATCATTGATAGACAAAAAGCAAAAAAAAATGGCATTTCAAAGGTTGATACTTTGAAAAGAAAGCAACCCACATCATCATAAAGACCTAACAATCCATCACCTCATTCTTGTAACACAATGGACTCTTTGGTAACTGAAAGGAATCTGGATATGTTGCCATAAGCAGGCAACAAACAGGTTTCTACTGTGTCATCAAGTAGTTTTGTGTTTTCACTGGTCTTTATAAGATGCACAATAATACTGATAAATTATATATGTATTTTTATATATGTTTTTTTAAATTAGGAGATTGACAGAAGTATATGGCATTTGAAGCAGTCTATTTTGCTATGAAAACTCATTTTACAAAGAATATTCTCTCCTGCTGGCTATATGCAACTGTTTACCTTCATCTCAATAACAGTTTGCAGAGCCTTTGTCTTGGCTGAGTCAGGAGCATTTTCAAACCGTCGATGTATCTCCTATGTGAGGAGAAAACAAAGCAAAAGTTAGCCTAAAGGCACTTTGTCCCATTTATCAAATACAAACAAAATTACTACAACCTACTCTTTCTGATATATGGCATAATTTAGCTGCTTTCTGAAGTTACCAGTTCATGTGTTTTATGATCTCTTACATGAAAAAAAAAAAAAAAGAGTATACAAAAGCTCATTGAACAGAACCATCATCACAGTGGAAAAGAAATGAGAAACTGTATATCTGACCATCTACTTCCTCCAAATAAACTGTTGATAAAGTAGTTGAATATGCTAAAATAAATCTGTCATTTGCCTGGTAATCTAAACTGTTAGTATTAACTTAACTTCTGTTAGATTAATCTAAACTGTTAGTATATTCTCACGGAAGGCATATATGTCCATTACTTAACTAGATGTGTACTGAAAACAATAATGCTGTGGTTTCAACAAGCTTTACAGTGCAGCTGATAACTTTTTAAAACTTTTTACCGCATAGCAGCACCATTTAATGGCATGTGATGAAAATCCTTCTCCGCTGGAGCTAGAGCGTAGCTCAAAGCACAGAAATGAATGTCACCTTGTTCTAGAAGATCGGAGCGTGCAAACAGGAGGTTAGAAATGTCCATGTGATATTTCCATTTATGTGAATTCACAGACCTAGCATGTTTCAAAGGGCTCTCAATGGAATAAAATGGAAAATGCTAGAACACTAAAACAGCTTGTTCTCTCATATAAAGTAGGCACATATTTCAAACCAAACAAGTGCAAATACAGGAGAAACAGTAACTACTACTTTATTATTTTTGTCAAAATATTATCCTTACATCAACACTAATATTCAATGTAGGCACATGAATACATTTAGAATGTATTATATGACATAAGAGTACCTTGGTGCCTATAGCATAACTAATATCAGTTAATGTAACCATCTGTTTACATGCACGTAGGTTAACCACACACTCCCATAAGACCCCTGCAAGAAAATCCAAAAAGCCATCCACAAAGTTGTGTTTTCAACAGAGATGGGAAAGGAAGAGATAACATCTTTATGGTAGTCATATGGTAGTCAATTATCTGAACAAGAAAGGTATAGAGTAGTATAGAAATTTCAAAATACTGAAAATATTACTTAACTACATTAAAAATAAATATTCTTACACAGCTGCTGAAATGAGCCAGGCAGAAATGTGCAACCATGTGACAAGGGCCACAGGAAGAATTTTCCATCAGTTTGGCACAAGGAGACTTTCTCAAGTTTAAGCTTGTGAATGGTAATAACAACAAAATCCAGCAGCAATTTTGTCTTTAAATACTGTACTTATGGATTTACTGAGAAAGTGTTTTTAGAAGTATGCTTGCAATTTAGAGAGATATTCCCTGATAAAAGGATCTTGGACAAACAAACCAGAAACAACCCTTTAGATAGATAGATAGATAGATAGATAGATAGATAGATAGACAGATAGACAGATAGACAGATATATATTTCTCTCAGTTGGTCTCTAACAGTCTTTCACAGCTGCCTTCTGGTAGAGGGTCAGGGGCACACTTCTTCTTGCCTGCAAACAGATACTGCTTCTATCTCTTCAGCAGGTTGTAAACCAAGTGAGGAGGTCGTTTCTCTACATTAAAGATGCTGATGTTAAATCTTGGGGAGGGCTTGGGGGAACACGCTTCGCTGAGATGCTCTTTCCAGGGAGTTGATAATATGGCCTTCAAAATCTTGCAGAGATCATCTCCTTAACAATGTTGTAAGATTTCTAAAAGCAATCAGCAGCCTTTCGAAGAACTGAACCTTTATTACCCTGTTTCTTAAGCCCACTCTCACTAAGAATAAGAAGCTGTCAAGACACAGTATTTCATTGTTACAAAGCTGGAGTAACATCCTCATGTCACCATGTCCAGCCTCAGCATTTCATTGAAACACATCAATGAAAGTACTTTTCCAGTCTCTCCACTATTCGCTATTCAACTATGTAATGAGATTCATTTCATACACTACTATGTGGTGCTAAAAAAGAAGCTCCCTATGAGCTTGAATTTGCTTTACAAGCATTTCAACAGGAAGTCCACCATACATGTTCCCCACGTGAAACTCAGAGCTATATCTCATCACTTTCAATCAAAAACCATCATACCACATACTGCCTTTATAAGAAGAAGCTACAATAAGCCTCTAGCACTCAAAAGAAGAATTTAGAAACACAATGAGAAGCAGTCCAATATCCACCCATTTACTCACTACTCTCACAAGCTGCCATCACAAAAAACTCTTCAGTGATCTTGGTCATCCTCCACAGTGAATGAACTGAACTAACTGCATTTCCTAAGGTAGCTATGGCATAATGATCCATTTCCAGCAAATTCCATAAACTCTCCTTATTGAGCAGATTCAAGGATTGTGGCACAATCCTATGACTGGCTATCAGTCCTCTTGATCTGTGAATATAGATACTGTTGTATTGTTGTGTAATATATTGTTGCAGACACTGTTTCACTGAATATCTTAGCATGCCGCTTCAACATCAGCTAAATTGGAGCCTTTAAAAACTTTCAAAGGGTGTTCATGAACAATTCAAGTGATAGGAGTGGCCTTCTCCTAAAAAAATGCCCATATCCAGAATTTACAGAGTGGACACTTGCAACTACATTCATGCATTCACCAAACAGTGTACTGTTGGAGAAATATACAGATACTTTACTGCTCTGCAGTGGCAGTCCTGTAGTTTCTGATGAACTCTCAAATTCACTATGTCTTTGATTGAAGTGAGCAGCAACACTTGAACAAGAAAGAAAATGACCAGATGACCTCTAGTCTTTCTTCAGAAGAGACTCGCATACTGCCCATATCCTCCAGTCCCTCCTTTGAGTTCTCAAAGCCTCTCCCTGTGATTCTGAGATTGAAAGGAACAGACAAGATAAGGAACAGGGTGACCCTTTTGTAAAGGCACATGTGGCACATTAAGTGAGGTGGTATTTGAGAACACACTGTAACACACAGCCTATGGGCTATAATACCAAGTTCTTCTGTAATCATTGCTCGGCAATGACAGCACAAATAGAAGAAATACATATAAACAACACATCTCAAAGGGTGCAGCTTGGCTCCTGTGATAGAACTATCCACAGTTGAAGACACCCCAGTCACATGTTGTGGACACTTTCAAACTTCATGTTCATAGTAAGAAAAAAAAAGAAAGAAGAAAAAAAAAAAAAGAAAAAAAAAAAAAGGAAAAAGAAAATAACATGTAGAGGAAGAAAAAAAGGTTTCAGTCACCCACATTTCAGGATTAAGAAGTTACTTTTACTCAGGTTTTCCAACTTAAAAATACATGCATGGGCAAAATAGAATAATTCTGAAGATAATTCCTCACCCTTTTGAGCTTTAAAAAAAAAGTATCCCATTCTGTTGCATGAACTTTCACTAGATTCAGAAAGTTATGTCTCCTTGTAACATCAGTTGAACAACCATCTAAATACTATTACTGTAGAAGAAAATGAAAAAGGATGATCATAGAAAAGATGTACAAACAATTCCTCAGGACTTTTTGAAAATGAGAAATTAAAAAAAAAAAAGTATATATATACATACACACACACCCCAAATATCTGTTTTGAACAATCTACTTTTCAGCAGTGCATTTAAGTTCTAAATGGTTTTGAGTTGTGCAGTTACCTAAGAATAAACAAGGAACTACTACGATGGAAATGCAATAGGTGGAAGACCCAGCACCTGATCAGCTTCTAAAGGCACATTTCTAAAGGCATGTTTCTAAAGGCATGCTGACACAAGACTGTCTCCTCTTCACATTGCATGGCGTTTTCACAAATAAAAAATTCTTCTTTCAAGCTTTTTCTTCAGAGAAGTCTGTATCTCCACTGTCTGAAGTAATCCTTTGCACTTCAACAAAGGAAATGTCCTACTTCTATCATCTTTAATAACTCCACTGTGATTTGGGTTAATTATAACAAAAACAACACCTCCCACCTCTCAACTGCACAATAAGGACTTGATTTTGGAAGCATGTCTATGATTCTGAAGGGTCTGAAAACAGGGCTACAGTCACACCGAAACTCCCCAGAACACAAATTTAACCGTGGCTGATGGAGGAACATTGTGCAGAAGCATCCTTCTTAATTGTGAAATGTAGATTTTGCACTTGTCTGTGTGATAGAACACAGCAATATTAATAAATCACTGACACATTCAGGTTCTACTGTGGACACATACCACGTAAATGGCTGACAATTAGTACTTTTAATTTTCATAACAGGACTCTGCATAGTAATCCCAGCACAGGGCAACACCCTGTGATATCATGATCAGAATAGCTATTTTCCTTTAAAAGCAATCTACTTCAAACAAGACAGAAATTAAAGGCATGCACTTTTTTACCTTGCATTTGCCAAGTAGGTCTGCAATATAGCACTCCATCTCTGTGAGAAACAATACTGTAACTTTCTGTCCAGCATAATTACATACAACTGCAGATCAGCTGTATTAAGTATGTACAGTATATTTGTGATAAAGTAATTTATATGCATCTTAAGTATTTTAAAAATGACCAATTACCTTTTGTTTTGTTTTGTTTCCTGACCAAAAAGTACCAAAATAATTGGAAATCAGATGTCAGTTAAGAATTGAGGAAGTCCTCAATAATGAGTAGTATCAGCACCAGGCCGAAAAACCATTAGTATATACACGTGCATAATAATAAAGGGAGGAATTTAGTCACAATCTTCTTTTCCTTAATTACCTGACTATATTGTTCATTCATGGCTACTCCCTCAGTTAGTTCTGCATCTGATTTTGCAGTGCATTTGGATGAAGCACAAAGGTGCATTTAAAATGACTTTTAAGAGAGTAGGATTTATGCTTAAAAACACACCTTATCTTTCAGTCGCATCACAAGATAGCACTTTCCAAATGCAGAAGAGAACATGTCTTCCCTGCAGAACCTACTTAATCAGACAGCCTGCATCATATGAATAATGAAGGAGAAAAGTTCTTGAAGTAGACTCTCTTTCATACATAAATTCCTTCTTAAAAAATTGACATAAACAATATGATTGCAGTTAAAAACTTAGCAGTAACTTAGGAAACAATTTTCGCTTTTCAATCTGAACTGGCCTATTCACGACTTTATATGATTTTAGTATTATTTTCTCTGCAGGATCTTCGCGTTATTCAGTGGATAAGATACTTGGTTTTGTTCTTCAACTTGTGGTACAGGCCTAACTCTGAGAACATTATAGCTTTTGTACTTAAAGCTTTTCTGTCAACCTTTCATTTCAAAGCCTTTGAAAGAATTCAGCAGCCTATTTCCTACTAATTACAATGAAATGCAAATATTATAAAACAAAATTTCATGAACACAGTTAGTTCAGTATTAGCATAAAGAAGAATTGTTAAATTAATGTAACTTAATATTACAAATGAATCTGTAATTCTGTACAAAGGCAAATTTTACCCGACTAACTTGATTTTCCTGCATGACGAGGTGGCTGACTGTGTGGGCAAACAGCAAGCGGTAGCTGCTGTGTATCTTGATTTTACTGAGGTCTTTGATATAGCCTCCAAAAATCCTTGTAGCCAAATTAGTAACAAATTGGATGTGGTTCATAAGGCAGATGGAAAAGTGTCTGGACTGTCAGAATCAGAGTGCAGTGACCAGCAACATCAAATCCAATGGGTAGCTGCTTACTCCCAGTAACCTTCAGAGGCCAATACTGTGACTGATACTGCTCAGTGCCTCTATTAACAATCCAGGTTATGGGACAGATTGCTCTTTCAGAAGGTTTGTAGATTATGTGACATTTGCAAAAGACACAAATTGGTTGTCAACAGTGTGTCCTTGCTGACAGCATTTGCATCCTGGGCTGTATGACTAAGAATATACGTACCAGGAGAAAGCAAGGAATTATTTCACTAAATGGCTCTTGAGAGATCCTCTCCTGGAGTACTGTACCCAATTTTGGTCTCCCACGTGCAAGGAAGACATTGAAAAGCTGAGGAGAGTCCAATAGATAGTCACCAAGATGGACAGCATCCAGAACATACAATGTCAGAGGATAGAATGAGAGTACTGGGTTTGTTCAGCTGCAAAGAAAAGGCTTGGGGGGAATTTCAGTGCTGTCTAAAGCTATCTAAATGGACACCGCAGAGAAGACGAAGAAAAACTCTTTACAGAAGTGTGCAGAAGTACAAGAGCCAACAGCAGAATAAATTCTGACTTATAAAATGGAAAAAAATAAATTAGAAGAGCAATCACACACTGGAAGAGAAGCGTAGAGAGGCTGTGGAATCCCCATTAGTGTAGAGACTAAAATTGAGCAGGAGGTTGCATGAAGTGACTTCTCAAGAACTCTTTCAACCTGTTTGACTCTGTAATTCTGCAGAATACAAACTGGGACCAGACAGTGATTGGAAGTATGAAAATTATTTACTTTCAGGATTTTTATGAGTATTTTTCAGAAACTCATCAAAAACTATAGCATTAACTCTTACTTTAGCAACACATGAAATTGAACTAAAAAAAAAACCAAACAGAATGTGTAATAAAAGTTATCTGTAATACACCTGATTACTGTCCAAGTTCTCTTACTAAAAATACAGTCATAGAAATTTAGAACCAATAATCATGGTAGTTCCTTCATAAATAGCTTCTCCATTTCCAATTTGTCTCACTTCCTGCATTTGTTAACGTAATCAATGTAATTCCCTGAGAAATAAATTGATGATGTAATAATGAGCATATATTCGAAAGACATGCTGGAAATTCCACACAGATGAATAACAGATGGTCCCAGTTGCTTTGAAGCTCAGTTACTCCTTGTTATCCATCTCCATGCTTTGCAATTCTATGACAATTCAACCAGTGATCTCAAAATCCAGCCAAGAACTCAAATAGTAGGACACACAAGATCTCTTAACAACGGCATCACGTGAACTAAAAACTAAAGCACACAACCTAGTTCATCTCTATGATCAGATCAGCAGGAATTAAAAGCAAAATCCTGTAAAACTCCAGCATTAGATTAGAAATGAGAGAGACCAATTCAAACTAATCTATTAGTTCTAAGTCCTTGTGTTGAAATCTGACAAGAAGTGTGAATTCCAAAAACTAAGGGAAAGTTGATTAAAAATTAAAATCCTATTTGTTTAGAATTTTATTTACTTATATGCTAAGAATTCGTAATTCCTTCTTTTTTTTTCCTTTTCTTTAAGGAGCAACAAGCACGTATTTTCTGCTTGTTTCTTAAATTAGCTTCCAAATTGTTACTGGCATTTTCAAATTCTTTTATACTTCCTGATGCTACAAAGCTTCAAGTTTTCAAAAACAACTTTCCACAAATATCACCTCTACTGAAGAAAGGTGCAGGATAACATCAACGCTAACAAAGAAAGTGTACTTGAATGTAATGGATGGAATTGGTAAAGTTATGTAAGACATACTGACAAACAAAATCTTCTAATAGAAAAAAATATCAAAAGACATTAAGCCTTAATTATTTAAACTTATTAACCATAGCCAGGTTTCCGCCACTGTGATTGTTTTAGATGTTTTTTAAAATTTCATTTCAAGGGGACAGAAGCAATAAAGTGAACTTAGTTACAAACTTTGCCTTGTGTAACTACCAAAAAAAAAAAAACAACCAACAAACAAAACAGACTTATTTGTAGCTGAATTTTTGTGGATTATTTCACACTGATGAGATCACAACTATTACACGGGGGGAAAAAAAGAACCAGACTTTCATGGATGACTGTAGCTCTGCTTTTAGCTATTCACTTAAATCCTACCCATAATTAAGTAATTACCCAAACTCCACAAGTATCAAAAATTTGCCATATGATAATCAGGAAGCATTTGTGATTTCTCTATAGTCTGTAAAGACATAAAACAAATATGGAATTTTTCACTCCTTTTTTTTTTGCTGAAAATCAGTTCTGAGAAGAACTGTCATGCAATCAACCTCTGCACTAAGGAAGGATGAAAATAACAACTTTAAACGTTTTAAACTGTCATTCTTTTATAAAGCTCACATAAGACTTTCCAAACTATAAGTGCATTAAAAAGAACCAAATGTACAGATTGTACTTTATACGTTTTGCTCTCAAGTTACAATAGCCCAAATTCTCAATTTTTTGTTCTAAAAAATCTAAATATGTTTGAAAGCTGTTTCTAGATAAATCAAATTATTCTAATCTACACCTGAACCATTCAAATTACCTTGATTTAAATTATTTCTCCCTGCTAACCTCTTCTAAAAGGCTAAAAGAATGATGCAGCAGCTGAACAAAGCAGGAATTTTACTTAACTCATTAAAAATATGTCCCATACTACAATGGTATGAGAGTTCCAGTTACTGAACCAGCCTACATACTATTGCAAACCACTCTCAAAAAGTGTGTCTTATTTATGTTGCAAAATCTTGGAACAGGACAAAAGTGTTCTTTGAGATCACTCTAATTGCTCTAATTAAAATTTCTAAATCCTTCTCCAAGTCTGGAGCAGAAAAGGGTAAGAATTTTAACACACGCATGGAAAAAGAACTTCTTTGCAAATCTTGTCACAGTTGATTAAAATCTGCTCAGATAAGGCAAACAACCTTTCTTTTCATGGAACATTATGAAATGGCAACATCACTCTTCAGCAGTACTCCAATGGCATGTGTAGATGGCACAGCTTATCGTACTCACGGAGCTCCATGCTGCTCCTAATTTGCTGTCTCAGTGTCCGATTAGATAATATAAAGCTAAGTCAAATACATCTGTATCATAGCCTTGTGCCTCTGCTTTCTGGAGCAGTGGAGATGCCAGAATTGGTACTCACAGAAATTTCTCCTATAATAAAGTAAGCACTGTTTAATTCAAAATAGCCACAAATAAGGATCAGTCCTTGTAATAAGGCCATGCTAGATAACTGTCATACACTTCACAAACAGTACTTTGTTTGCTTGCCATTTCAACACACAGTGAAGACAAAATAAATAATAGCTTTTTCTGCCTAACCTCCTTCCTTAAGCTCATTTTAAATGAGCACCCCTGTGAACAATCCATTTCAGTGATTGCCTTACATACAAGACCACCCTTTATCTGTTAAACACTATATTCCTAATCGCTTAATTCAGTTCTGCACTCGGTTGTGTTAGAAGAGCAGGCCTGGAATAACAGTTCAGATTTCTTTCCTACACTTTCTAATTTTTGTCTGTCAAGTGAAGTATTCTGTATTTTGAAGTTATGTTGCCACTCTCATCCCTGTGCTGGCATCTCAAAGAACACCACCACATCTCACCTCCAACATCCACTTGGTCTCAAAATTTAAGCCAACCACTCCCCTCCCCCAGAAGAATACCAATCTGATCACCATTTAATTTCAAGGGGCCTATTGGACAGCAAATCAATCTGACCCAAGTCATTTGTAGGGCATGCATATCCTTCATTGTAAGTATGTGCTAGAATTTTCACAGAGGAAGAGAAACTAGCACTGTACATGACTTCTGCATCTTCTCAGGATAAGCCGAAGGCCAGGGCATTGTGCTATCAGGACTCTGAATGCATGTTATAAAAACATTATAGGATTAAAGGCTTCAAAGGAGTAACAGGTAGATATCAACACTGGCCAGTGAAAAGAGAGTATATTTGGGAACTTTCCTTCATACATCCTCCTCAGTTCTCCGGAGAGAAGACATCATCTGAAGGCATCCCTATCTGGGCATAAGGAATACTGTGATGTGTCAGTGTATTCTGGAGATTCCAGTTAGTATATGCCATTGAAAAGATATATTTGGCTTGTACTGTATACATATCTAGTAACAATCCAGAGATGAACAGTTATCAGATTAACCACTGTTGGAAGGTTGGTGCTGATATCCCCACTGAAGAAATAAGAAAATGGGACAACACTGCTGAAGTTTACTGTATCTGACAATAATATACACTGAGCAGCTTATTTTTGTTCCCCCTGGGTAGAACAAATACAGATGGTTCTGTTTTTATCCTTCCTTCCAGGCAGATGGGAAATTTGGCCTAATTTTTTTTTCCTCTCCAAAAACTCTCAAGAAGTTACCTCTTTATCGACTGTGACATTATTAGTGCATAATCTCAGGTCCTTGTTCAGATATGTATATTCCTAAAGACAGATGGTAAAGAAGAATTCAAAAGAGAAAGGATTAATCAACTTGGTGTGATGATGTTGGACTGTCCTTATGAAGCACCTTGACCACAGTACTCTTAACACCAGGCGTGGATACAATCACAGTTGTGCTGATGTTCTATGTATCCACTAATACGCATAGTGAAGTAAAATATATTTGCACCCAGTTCATCTAGCATTTTGGAAGGAGTGGGGAGGATGTCAAAAAGAGCACAGCAAGCCTCGTTATCTTTAGAGCTATGTGCTGTCACTGCCACCACTGATAATTCTGCAGCAGGTGAGTTTGGAACAATGAAATGGCAGTTAATGTCACTCAGGAGTTATTCTGGAAGCTGTAAGTCTAGCTGCTGGATTTCATCAAGTATTTCTTGCTGGTATGATAACAATCTCGTTTCTGAAAGTTTGGTCTAGAATACCAACAGTAATACGAATAATCTTCAGAAAGATTTAAGAAGGAGTTTTCAAAATAGCAGACTTCTTTTTATATGCTCTGAAGCTTAAGCTTGTTTTCTGCAGTGGAGGAATGTGGAACGCGATGCAATCACACTCTGCTGAAGTTACTGCATGCAGATCTGTGCCCAGATGTTCAATAAAACATATAATTTTTCACTTTTTGTGTTCATGAGAGACTGTCCTCTGTATTTGTGCACTGCCAAATACATCCTACATTATGCTGGGTACCCAATCTTTCCTATGAAGTAGTATGGAAAGATTATTTGAATTGCCCATAATTCAGGAAAACATCTGGGGAAAGTCCAACAGGGTCAAATTGATCAGAGATACATCAATCAAGAGGAGAATCCATTTCATAAAATGAATAATAAACTGAGACGGTGCTCTGGGATATTCTCAAAGATATTGCATATCTTTAATATATGAGGCATACATGAGGCACACCTAAGAAGCAAATGAGTTTTCAGCATGCAAAAAGAGAGAACATGGAAAGGATATGACAGAAATCTAAAATCACAGTTGGCACAGCAGTCCCAGTAGTGATCTTCTATTCACTCTGTTTTCTGGAGCAAGAATAACAGGTCATCAAGTGAGATACTGGGAGACAGATTCAAACCCTAAAGAAAAGAAGTATGTTCTTCCTGTTGCAGACAATAGGCCTGCAGAACCAGTAACAAGATGATGCCACAGCTACAAAAATTTACATGGGCTGGACAACACACTAAGTACTTACATGGTAGATCCATGGAAATTACTAAATTGACACATCATAAGACCATCAGAAAATCCCTGAGTTGAAAATAATTTTGAATATAGGGCAACATTACAGAGAAGTACCATGTCTGCCCTACCCATTCCTAAGTGCCTGTGTATGGCCACTATTTGAAACAGAATACTGAAAGAAAGGGATCCTTGGTAAGCTTTTCTGTAGATATAAATGTAGAGAGCTCAGACTTGTGATTCTGTTAAGAACTTACCTTCCTTTGGAAATTAGTGCAATCTTTAGTTCAATCACAGTAATAGAAGAAACCAATTAATTTATGATTGCTTTTTAAGGTCAGACTGCTGGCCAATGCACCTGCACCATCTGAGACACCATCTGATGTCCTTCAGTCTCAACATCACTTTCTACACTACAATTAAGCTTCAAAGATGAAAAATAAAGGAATATCTTTTCCTTCAGAATATAGATTTTTATTATTATTCCTAGCAAATATCTTCAACAAAAGTGTAATATGCTTATAAATAGTAACCATGGATTCTGACATCTCAGAACACGCTCTGGCTAATACGGTAAAAACTGCTACAGAAGCTTCTCTCAGATTTTCTGATGTGTTAGAATACGAAGCATCCTCATAGTTCATGCAAATGCAAATATTGCAAATTTGCAATATTACTGCTCCTTTTAATAGCTTTAGAGAAGAGTTTAGCGTGTCTCCAGATACTGGGTATACCAGTTATAAAACAACCAATTAAATAGACAGTTTTCTTCAAGGCAGCTCAAAAAATTGCGCAGTTAGTATTTAAGGTAGCCAAGGGCTAAACTAAACTAAATGTAGAAACACAGATAAACACCTAATAGAAGATTAGGCAAGGAAGGTGATACGGACACATCTTACAGGACCTGCACAGGGACCCTTTTCTACACAAATGTGGTGCAGTGACAATAATACTTGAAAAGTCATGGCAGCCAGGTGAAGTCCCCTGTTACTGGAAAAAAGACATCACATCTATTCTTAAGAAGGGTAGAAAGGATGACCCATGAATTACCAACCTGTCAGTCTCACATCTGTGCAGGGAAAGATCATGGAGCAGATCCTCCTGGAAACTCTGCTAAAGCACATGGAAGACAGGGAGGTGATACAGGAGAACCAGAGTAGCTTCACCAAGAGGAAATCCTGCTTGACCAACCTAGTGATCTTCTATGATGATGTCAATGCAGCAACGGACAAGGGAAGAGCTACTGATGTCATCTATCTGGACTTCAGTAAGGCCTTTAACATGGTACCCCACAACATCCTTCTCTCCAAATTGGAAAGACGTGGATTTGATGGGTGCACTGTTTGATGAACAAGGAACTGGCTACAAGACTGAATCCAGAGAGTGGTGGTCAAAGGCTCAATGTCTGGATGGAGACCAGTAACAAGTGGTGTCCCTCCAGGGTTCAGTGCTGGAACTGATCAGCAAGTCTGCAGATGACACCAAGCCGTGTGGTGTAGTAGACACACCTAAGGGAAGGGATGCCATCCAGCAGGCCCTAGACAGGCTTGAGCTCAAGAGTAGCTCATGAGGTTCAACTAAGTCAACTGCAAGGTCTAGCACGTGGGTCGTGACAATTCCCATTACCAACACAAGCTGGGGAATGGAAGGATGGAGCACAGTCCTGTCAAAAAGGACCTGGGGGTACTAGTGGATGGGAAGCTGGACATGAGCAAGCAATGTGCCCTCACAGCCCAGAAAGCAACCATATGCTGGGCTGCATCCAAAGATGCATGGCCAGTAGGATGAAGGAGTTGATCCTCTGCCGTGTACTGGTAAGGCCTCACCTGGAGCACTGCATTCATATGTGGAGCCCTCAGTACAGGAAAGACGTGGACCTATTAGAGCACGTTCAGTGATGAAGCACCTTCCCTATGACGACAGGCTGAAAGAGCTGGGCTGCTCATTCTGGAGAAAAGACGGCTCGAGGGTGACCTGACAGTGCCCTTTAAGTATCTAAAGGGAAGCTACAAGAAAGAAGGGAACAGACTCTTCAGCAAGGTCTGTGATTACAGGATAAAGGAAAATGGCTTCAAACTAAAAAAGGGTGGATTTAGATTGGTTATAAGGAAAAAGTCTTTTACAGGGAGGGTGATGAGGTATTCAAACAGGTTGCCCAGAGACATGGTGAAAGCTCTGTCCCTGAAATCATTCAAGGCAAGGCTGGATCAGGCTCTGAGCAACCTGATCTAGCTGTGAATGTCTCTGTTCATTGTACAGGAGTTAAACAACATGACCCTTAAGGGTCCCTTCCAACAGTACGGGTTCTGTGATTCTATGACAGCAACTCTGAACCAGATCCTGTAGCGCAGAGCAACTTTGTGCCCAAGAACTCTTTAAGTTTGCTTGCCAGATTTTACTAATCTGAGTTAATAATCTTGGTTCAGCCGCAGTCAGCTTCAATTCTGTAGTATCCCCTGATTTTCTCCAGCCTTCTGGACCCCCATGCATGAGATTTGTACTAACAAGCTTGAGTTCATCAGCATGGTCAATTCCACACAGAGATGGTTTGGCATCTCTCACATGACATCATATTTCCGAGGCTACTGAGGTGCTCAGCTTCAAGGCTGAATTCCACACTATATCAACAGTTTGAGCTACTAGTTACAGCATACCCACTTTATCTTTCTCAATGCATTAGAAAGAGGTTGGCATCAAAGAGCAATTAGTTTTAAAGTACGATAGATAAACAGCATTTGCTCTTTCAAAATCAATAGCAATCTCTACCTTCTCCAGAAAATCTTTTAGCGTAAATGCTAAGATTTAAATGATTGATGATTTGCAGACATTTGAGAACGAAGCAAGGATTCTTCTCGCTCAACTCCTACTCATCATTATGCAGAAACAAAAGAAACTGCGTTCCTGAAAAATTACACAGCTCCTGCCAGCTTCTCATTTAAGATGCCGGACTTAAAAACAGAAACAAATGGAAGCCATTTGGGGCTCTTCCTGAAATAGATACAAGAATTGGAACAGAATTATCATTGGTTGCTAAATAAAGGAAAAATCATAGTGTAGAAACTCTGGAATCATATTATCTTCACTTCAGACACTCAAGAGATTACTGCTCTAAAAAAAATAAATCTGGCCTAAATCTGGCTCAGAAATGCAACGGGCTCTTGATTTCTTATATAAATGCTTACAAGAGCACAAGTACAATGGGTTGGGCCATGGAAAACATAAGTAAGAGGTATGTGGAGATATATATTTGCTGCAAACACTCATTTCAAAAATCTCTTTGCAAGACCTCACTTCCTTGGTGTTTTTTGTTTTTTTTTTTGAGAGGGGGCTTACTGTTTTAGTATGTCCAGCTTCAAAAACACGTTGAATCACATAATAGACACATAATGCATAAACAAGCCATTAGATTCACACAAACGTTAGACATACACATATAGTTATCAATTCACACATTCAATCCAGAGATGGATATTAAATAACCTTTACAGAAAATCTTATCATAAGTGAATACATACACAACACACATTGAATTACTAGTTATTTGGAAGTTAATACTGGAATACTTTAGAAGGCTAGTTGACTAGAATTGGAAAATCCACTTTATGTCAAGGAATTTAAGGACACTGGTCACAGCACAACTCATTTATTTTCCTTTATTTTTGCAAGATACTCATACTATCTGTTGCCTAAAGTTTGTTGTAATTAATTTTGGATAGTTAGTTGTGTAGAATGCCTGCCATCATACTCTTATGCTATGAAACAGATATACAGATATAATGTCTTTTCTGTTTTCAGAGGGGTGGGGAAAAGGTTTGCAATATTTGCAGCAGTGTCCCTTTAAGTAATCTTTTTTTTTTTTTTTTTGGCTGTGCATCCAGGGCAGCTAATAGTTTTATCAAATACCCTTCTCAGCAAGATGACTGTTTCCATGGAAACCGCAGAGAAATCATCTATTACTCCTGCAAAGATTTCTCTCAGCTCTCTATTAAACACAGGTAGCTACTTTCTCACTTTCTCTCAAACCAGAACAGAATGGAAGAATACATTTTACAGACCATGTAACAGTTCATCTCCAAAGTATAACACTGCGGTGATGGGGAAAGTGGGACATAACATACAACACACCAAAAACCACATGCAAGAAAAACAAAGAAATTTTAAGAAAGGGACAAATTCTGTTAAACCTGCAACATAAAACACAGCTTGTAGAAGGATGGAAAACTCTTTCCTTGAAAATATGAAACGGAGAGGAGATGGAGAACTAGGCATTAAGATGAGTTGAACCCACAGCTCGGTCACATACCTCTCTCAGCATGTTGTTTTC
Organism: Tympanuchus pallidicinctus; assembly: GCF_026119805.1. Lineage (NCBI taxonomy): Eukaryota > Metazoa > Chordata > Aves > Galliformes > Phasianidae > Tympanuchus > Tympanuchus pallidicinctus. The sequence continues at coordinate 4,008,488 of NW_026294802.1, forward strand.
TTTTTCCTTCTGTTCGAGAAGGCTCTCCAAGTGGTGTACATGCATCTCTGCCTCAGCCAACCGCCTTGTTCGTTCATGATCTTCCTCAGTGGCTTTTGCTGACAGACCTTTACTCTGCAGCATCTCCAGCAGCTTTTTGATGGATTCATCGCGTGCATTTAAGGTCTGTTTCTGTGTCTCAATGCGCAGTTCCATCTCTTCTAAGGTTTTACGTAGGAGGAAGAGTTCCTTGGCCTGGCGCTCATGCTCTGTGTGAAGCCGCTGAAAGTTTTCCTCTGTCAGCTCTGCCACAAAGGGCTCACTGGTTCTAGAGCTGCTGTCCTGCTGGAACAGTTGGTTCAGGTCCCGCTGGATCCGAAGTTCATCTTGAAGAGCCTGGATAGTCATCTGCATATGCTAGAAGAATAAAGAAATAAAATCAGAGGATTCCCTCCACTGAGAAATAAGGAGAACAATATGGGCCACTTCAGTCTTCCTCAACTACCAACAAAGAGAAAACTGTAGTGTTGGCAAGTCAATGTTGTTTTTTCAAAGCAGAATTTTAACGGTTTTCCATAGAAAATTCAAGTCCCTTCTTTTCCATATGGTAGAAGTTGTTTAACAATGGAAATTCTCACTCAAGTGACTCTCCCACTTCTACCAACTTAAGTAAATCACCTTTTCAAAAGGGAAAATATAAGTAGGCAAAAATTGATAGGTTTGCCCCTCCCCCCACACCCCCCAAGTATTTGTCTATCTTACAGAAGAATTCTGCATAAGATCTGGATGAGAATTACTGTCTCAGCAAAGCAAAGGGACTATAAAAATACATGTACCAGCTAATAACATGTAATCAGCCATGAAGGTTTTCAGTACCAAAACTACACCTAGCACAGACATCCCCCAGTTGACTTACTGATGAGATTAGATCATGTCAAAAATACAACTACAGAGAAATGGATATATGCTGACTGTGATGCACACAATTATATGCACGAGGACCTTAGTAGAGAACTGTTGCCTTACAAAGAGCAACATGCAGTCAATCAAATGATCAGCAGTCATTTGTGGTTGTGCAAGACAAGAAATTCTATCTCAGTGACTGTGCATACAGTAGTATAATTTACTGGGATAAAACAGGAGAAGCACAGCTTGCATGGGAAAAAGTCCCTACTTTATATTTACCTAAATGTTTGTATTCTTCTCTGTAAGACAGAAGTATTGACAGAAGTCAGTAAGAGACAAGTACTAAGACACTGAACAAAGATCAAAGAATTACCACAGATGAGATAACCACCGAGTGATATGTCTTTACACATTTCTTCTCATGTGGCAGACATGCTTAGAATCTTGTTTGAAAGTGAACAAGTCAGACAGACTGATCTCTAGGGTCTACATTTACATTACAAAAATCCGACATCGGCAATAGTTACTTCCAGTATTCCTGAGCAGTGAAGTATTAGTATTATCAACTGTTATCAAACAATGCAGAAGACACATTGTGATACTATGAAAACAAAGCAGAAAATATCATTTGCAGTAAACATATCTAGCTTTAAACTGTTTTAGAAATATTTAACACTTAGCTTTGTTATGTGGAAAGACGCATAAAGGCAGTCAAATCTTATTTTCCTTACGAAAAATCAAGTTCTCCAGCTGGCCTAAGAAGAGTTTTCAAAACTTAAAATGCCGCTTCACAATCAGCTCATCTATGTCCACAGTGCTATTAAACGAACAGGTCAGCTCTCTTAAGTGGCTGGCACTCGGGACTGGATCAAAATTTCATCTAGCTGAATACTGGCTCCACCAAAATAAAGTCTCTTCAGCCAGCTTTCTGATCCAGTTGATAATGTGACTACACCAACTGGCACAAAGTAGGGTTGGGAATATGTAATGTAGCCAAGGAGCTGGTGGAGATGAAAGAGGAACCATTTTTTATGTTATCACCATAAAATGAAATCAGCTTAAAAGCGTAGCTTCACAAATGATTGAAGGTGCTGCAATTATCTTTTCTTCAGTAGCACAATACTTGGCAGACAGTCATGCTATTATTAAATTAAAACAATAGGTTATAGAATGTGTGATAACTAAGCACAAGTTTATTATGCTAGAGAATAATTGATTGCTCTTCTTAAATATGCATTTAGTTTATATATTGATAATCTATTGAAACAGGCTGATATATTATTAACAGATAACAGGCTGCCCAGGGAGGTGGTGGAGTCTCCTTCTCTGGAGATGTTCAAGACCTGCCTGGATGCCGACCTGTGCGACCTGCTGTAGGGAACCTGCTTTGGCAGGGGGTTGGACTCCATGATCTCTGGAGGTCCCTTCCAACCCCTACAGTTCTGTGATTCTGTGATACTGGTGGGTGCTAAGATTTATTTTCAGATTGGTATCAGTAATAGAAAAGAAGAGAAGAAACATCTCAATGGAATCAATCTGAATTCAGAAAACCTTTTTATCTATTTTTGTTTTGTTTTAATAAAGATTTCCAATTTCATTTCTAGTCATTTCTCCAAAACGCAGTCCAAGTAAGAATGTCAGGAGACCTTGAAGCTTAAAAAACTGAGGCAAACATGCCAGCACGCAGGTAGGCAATCAGAGCTACTACAATCTGTTCAATTAACGTACGTTGATCAAGCTGTGAGAGAAAATGTACCGTGCTCATAATAAGTTTGTCTTATCTGTACTATACAGCACCAATAGTCAGTAGGACTACATCAGCAGTGAGAAAACATCCTTAAATTTCCTTGAACTTAAAAATCGATAACCTCACCAGAACTGAACAATTCCACACAAGTTAATTCCATTTACAAACAGAGTTTTGAAAAGCCCAGCTTATCCAGAGCCCAGCTGCGTGTTGCTCTGCAGCTAACAAACAAGTTCCTACACGCTTCCACCTGCCTCTCCACATCCTGCCTCTTCAGCGTTTTCTTTCTTACAAGAGGGAAAAGAGCTTCTGAGCAACCACATCATCTACCAAATGAAATGACTTCCTCTACTCAGTGCTGTCTCAGAATCAAACTTGGGTTATTTATAAACATCAGTGGACTAAATCACCACAACAAAATTCCTGCATTAGAATTGCAATCAGCTGGTCTGCTGTGAAATCTCAATTCAGCTTACACAGGCAAATGTCATGTCTCATAGACCCACAAAGTTATGCCCCCAAAGCTGGGGAAGCCCCCATTAGAACACCTGGATCAAAAAACAAAAACAAAAACAAAAGCAGCCTGCTCTATTATTCAGAAATGGGATGTGAAATAAAATTCAGCAACAGTGACAAACAGCCCTTATGCGATCCATCAGTCTTAAGCAATGAAAAGAGAGTTAAAGAACACCCAACATAACTGGTAGGCAATGGCCTTGAATGCAGTTTTTAAGGAAAAATTAAGGAGTAGGGAGACAGGAGAGGTTAGCATTGACACTGCAAATTCCTATTGCTGCTCTCTGAGCTGCTCAGCTGAGAAGAAACTTCATTACGTGTAAGGTGGTGGGAAAATAAGCCACAGAAAATTATTCTGTGCTTCTGACACCCACTCCTTTCCAACATGAAAGAGGTATGCAAAATGAGTTCTTTTCTCCGCTTTCCAACTTTTTTTTTTTCAGTGTTTTTCAGAATAATGGAACAATGTTCTTTATTAGTTGACATCATAAATAAACTAGTTTTTCAGATGTTCTGGCTCTTTCTTCCAAAACCTTTCAAACAAAACATCCTTTTCCCTCTGAAGGAGCAGACAAGTCTTAGCTTCTCATTCATTTCTCAAGCTTCACTTTTAAATCAGTGATGCTCCAGAAAGGCAAAAATCTTTTCCAAGTCTTCATGACATTAGTCACTTAATCCTATTTCTAGAACCTTACCAGAGACCTCTATCAAACTTGAAAAATACTGTTGAAATGATCCCATCTAGAAACACACAAGTAAAAATACCTTTACTACCATTAAGCTTGGTTACATCCTATTCTGATGGGTAAAGTACTGATCAAAGTCTTAAGTAGTGTAATAAAGACAATGTATTTAAAGTCAAAGCAATTATGTTCAATCTATGCTTTCCTGAAAGCTTACTGCTCTTATTTCAGACCTTGAGGATTTGCTGTTTTTTCCAGTAATGAAAGTCGGTCTTTAAGCCTCACTACAAATTATAACTACATCTGCAAATTACAAAGGTATTTTTGTAAGCATGGCTCACTAATAAAGCTATTTCTGGTTAGTGTACTTTCATCTTAGTACTACGCACCTCTAGGATCACCTGAAATTTAAATCCTAAACATCCAAGGTGCAGGCATATTTTCTTACAAGGTGTTACACTGCCTCTATTACCTCCATGGGGCAATTTAAGGATTGCTAATTAGCACAGGAAATGGGGTTGCCTTTCATCCAGTAGCACAAAATTTACATCTGTAAGCAGTAGAACATGATTCAGTCTCCTTCACTGCCTTACAGGTTTCAAATTCACATTTCCCACACCTTGGCAATATTGGTTAGATGAATTTCCAACCTACTGTATAAACACAACCAATGACACAGGAGTTCCTCCTATCTGGTTCACTAAAAATTGCATTGTTGCACTCTCAGGGCACTGTAACACACTTCTTTCTATTCTGTTGAATTTGGGAACTTTGCTGCAGGCAGCTCTTTTCATCTTTCCACGTTGAAACTTTTCCATTTTGCATGAAATATTTAAAGATTTAGTTGGCCTGACAGAAAATACTGAGAGCACAATTTCATATTCTAATTGGTAGCACTCACCAGAGCAGAAAGACCCGAAGTGCAAATCTTCCAATTAATTTAAATGTTTGTCATCATCTTACCATTCCAAAGCAAGTGAGAGACGTGGATTTTAATGCAACCAGACAGAAAAGAGAATTTAGTTGGTATTTTATAGCCAAGACCCCCATTCTAGCCCTAAATTTTAGATCAAAAGGAGGCAAGCATTGCTACCAGCATGATTTTGAACAGAACAATTAAATTGCAACATACTTTTAAAATAAAGGATTTCCATATTCATCTTTGCAAGACACAGCTTGACCTCCCAAGCTAAGATATTTCCAATAAGCACTTGTGTGCTTGTTTTTAATTGCCTGGTTTAGGTTATTCACACTGCAGACACTGTCTTTGTAGCTATCTTAACAAGATAAGTAACTCATCCTATTCAAGAAGGACTAAGTTAGAACAGTGGGTTGTGCAACAGAGGCGGTGCACGTAGGAACTGAACACTTCTGCAGTGAAGTTTTTCTTAATATCTTGGATTTAAATTCTAAGTAGGTTAACCAAGGAAATTATTTGAATATTTAGGGTTAAAAAACAAAACAAAATAACAAAAAAAAACAACAAAAAAGCAAACAGTTTGTTCAAGAGATGCCTGCCAAGGATCAGCAGAAAGAAATGTAAGAACCCTGTCTTTTTCTTCTGTTTTTTTTGTCTTCTTACACTGGGAAAATACTGAGATCGCTCACATCAATGAACAAAAGAATACGGAGCGACGGAAAGGAAGGGCGAGGAAAGATATGTTCCACAAGCATACACAGTGCAGTGTTAGTTAGAACAGCTTCAGTCTGGAAGATAACAATTCAAGTTCTTACATGCCGTTCTCATGCATCCCAAACCAGGCTCCAGTCAGCAGACAATAAACTAGTTTTGAGTGGATCTCTAACAAGTCATTCCTATAGAAAGTGCTGAGAGAGATTCTACTTTGTATAAAGGTTTGACTAGTGACTGGCTTAGATGTCTAATGTCAATGTCTTAAAGGAAAGCTGAGTCTCAGCTCAAAGTCCTTGAATTAGCCTAGATGCCACTAAGGATCTCCTATACTCCAGTGTGCACTGCTGAACAAGTCTATTTCCTGCTCAAAGGTTGATCTCATCTCACTCTTTTCTAATTTTTAATTAGAAATTCCACTATAGAGGGAAGAATTTTGTTCCTAACAAAGGTTTTCTGAAATTGGCAGATTCAATAATTTTTCTCATTAAAAATATGATTGACAAACTTAGTAACTGAAAATTTCCTGACTACTTCAACTGTAAGCCAGGACATCCTGTACTGAATGACAGCTTTATGATGTGCACATATTTGGCAGTTTTCTGCAAATCTGCTCAGTGATCAAGCTGTTCTTCATTAGAAGACAGTAAGTGCTAGGAAAGACATAGGACAGGTTTGCGTTTGTGATGTCACAAGTTTGAGTGCAACCCAGGGAGGAGGAAAAAAAGAAAAACAAAGAGATAGATGTAATGTATTAATTGACCAAAAAACGGGATTTTGATGTTGCCAGTTTAAAGGTAATCTCGTTCATTCAGCCAACTATGTTTACTGCTAGGAAAAAAAATTAAAAAAAGACCCAGCAAGGTCTGAAATAGACACACTTGTAGAACCTACAAAACCTTCATTACTTTTACCTTTAGAACATGACTACATTGCTACTACTCTGAGAATGACAGAAATACTGATTACAATATATTTTATGTCTGAAGGACAATTCAGTAAGGTCTGCCCTCAAATGTGCAGCACCAGAAAATGGCAGAACCTACGGGAGTCCATGACTGTGCTTTTCTTGCCAGCAAATCTGCAAGCACGATCACAGACTTTTGCATTATGACGATTCCTTTAGCGTTCTTCACAATGAAAGCATTTCAGACTTTTGTAAGAGGATGAACTGCCTTAAGCTCAAAAGCGATCACATGCCAAATTCTAGAATAGTTTGGTCACTATGGGAAATCCTTCTCTCCCATTCACAAAGAGTTAATGTCTTGGCAGCATTTCTGGGAAATAGATTCTGCTGAATGCACAGTAGAAGCAAAGGCCTGGCTGTCTGAGGGAGTCCCTGCTGACATTCAGCTGCAGCCCACGCAAAGAAGCTGAAAAAAGGGCTAATGTCAGGTGTCCAGCAGGGCTGGCATGAAACAGAACTTGCTGATTCCAGAAACACTACATATTCCTGGTAAGATGGATCCGGGGCTTCAAAAATCCTTATTTGAATGGAAATAAATGGGTAATTTTTATAATGTTTAGCTTAGATAGAGAATACAACTATGACTGTAATAGGATTTAATCTGTGAGAGTTAAAAAAGCAGACTTGTATTTTAAAGACAACCATACATTGCATTACCTCTGAGACAGCAGAAAGGCAAAATAATAAAAAAGTGCCATAGATAAAAAGCTTAAGGTGACAGCAACGCATTTTTCAGCTAACCTAAACTCACAAAACTGACTCATTTGGTTTAAGGGGCCAGGATGCAGCAACCTAATTCCTTCTCTGTTGCCTGTACCAAAAAACTCAACACACACACACACACACCAGCAGAAGTGAGTTTAAACTCCAAAAGCAAGCAGATCAGAAACAAGCTATTAAATTTGTAGCAACAAAAGAACCAAAAGTGCAATTCAATATCTTCATACTAAGTGTACAGGTACATGAATAATAAAGGTTGCAAGGTAAAGCAATAGAGTACATCAAATATTCAGTGTCAAATGCCAACATGAAAAATTTTCATTTGTGGTAAAAAAAAAAAGCATATCCTACAAAGAAAAAAGGAAAGCAATTTTTATTTTCAAGGAGTAAAGCACACATATGGGCTGCTTCAATAGAATACCTGACGTACATAGCTTATTTTGAATACATTTGCGACTACGCTTGGATGATAGGAATATAAATTCTGATTAAGCATAGAAAAACCTAGTAAACTTTTGAAATAAGAGTTTATCAGCGTTTGGGCAATAAGTATAATTCTGACAGTTCTCTGGCATCCTAAGGGATGAATCAATTTGACCTCTGTGGCAGATACTATCAATGGCTCAGAGGGAAATAGAATTCAAAGGAAAAATATCTGAGGTCCTACCAGTTAGCTCCACCTATTGTGTGCCTAATTTTCCAAAGGTATAACTACATTACTATTTCAGCATGCTTCAAAGAGCTTTTTCTCATGCAAATCTTCCTAGCATTTACATTTTACACCCTTTGAACGTTGGCACACTGATTCTGCACTGCAGAAATTGGATTAAGTGCCCCATATCGTTCTTGAGAGCAGGCATTCTGGTATTTGGACAACTTCTTTTTTTTTCTGTTTTTCTTTTTTTTTTAAGAATTTCTCAGGAGATCCTGCGTTTCCTTTTAAGGAACAGGAGAAATATGTCATGGAATATATTACAGTAAAAAAGATAGAGAGCTGTGGCTGGGAACAGATGAGAATTCATTCTTCATTTCTTCAGACAAATCTGTAGATTATATTTCCCAGAGGCCAATGTCTACACTGTCAAATAACTGGACAAAAGTTAAAGGAAGAAGAGTACATCTTGACAATCTGCATGGGGAGCACTGCCTACTCCTCTGTCTGAAGACAAAAGTGGGCCAGTCTTTGTGAAATCTGCAAATGAACCACACTGTGGACAGCACTAAGGTAGGTAAAAAAATTCCAGTAACAAGCCATAATGAGAGCTCTTAACAATAAATTATTAAATGGAGAATAGCAGGCTTCACTGAGAGCTCATAGCCACAGATGGCAAGAAGAGAAGCATCAGTTAACTGTTTATGTTGGCTTGGTTTTTTTTCTGCTTTCTTTGGGTACAGAAGGATGCTTATGACATACACCTTCTGTAAATGCACCTCAGTGTTAACTTGAAATGCACTAGGTAAACACAGCTCAAAAAGAACCTGCAGGAGGATGCGTGACCACTAATAGAAACAGATTTCCCTCCATTTCATGAGTTTCACAGAGTCACTGGAGAGGAAAGCAACTGTTCTAGCAATACTTGAAGAGGGACTAATAATGAGAATAGAAACCTGTGCCTTGGAAATGGACAAACAGTTACAACTCACTGGGTAGAAATACAAATTATTGTCCTGCGTTTGGAATTTGAGTACATGAAGTTATTCTGAAGCCACAGCCTTCAAAGTTGGAATTACAGCTAGGAATTGAAGGACATCCATGTAAGCAAATTCTATTTTCTTACATGCTTTAAGAAACTTTTTAGTCAAGACTACAGACTCTGACCTCTGTAGATTATGATTGCTCTGTAGGAACTAAATACATTGTAAAAGAGTAATTAAATAAAAATAGCAATGATTTGTCATGGCAGAAACACGAATGTGCCTGGTTGCAATGACAGACGTAACCAAAATTCACCTTCTTCAGCTTCAGAAAATGGCATTTCTAAAATACGACAAAAGCACCAGTAAAGATACATGTCCCTCCAAAAGCATGTTCATTAACAACATGGTACAACTACTAGATGATGGAGATTCTGATAAGCCATGCTACAAGGTTCTTGATCTATATCTAGATCTTGATCTATACCTTTAGTGCTTATGGTGGCAATGGTGATGAGGAGATGGCTGGACTGGATGATCTTATAGGTCGTTTCCAACCTTGTGATTCTATGATTCTACAAATAAATAACGATGCAGATCTTTTCACAGAAACTTACTACGTGGAGAATGAGTAAAAAGATCAGTTAAACGCAAGGTGTAGACATCAGCAGAATTTCCATTCATATTTTTTCTAGCTATGTCAATACGTTCTACGTAGCCACAGGTGTAACTCTTGTGAGAGATATCAAGAGATACCTGCAAAGCAGATTTATGCTGCTGCAAGGATCATTCCAAGAAAGGGATTATTTTTCTGACTACTGTTAATATCATACTAGCTAAAACTTTCTAGGTTCTGAAAATGCATTCAGTTCTTGACTGCATGGGACTAGAAGTCAGATATTTATAGAGAGAATTACAATCTATCAGTATATAATACACTATAAAATATATAATATTTTATAGTAATAAAATAATAATTTTATTTAAATAAATATAATTCCCACTACCAAGTCCTTGATTGACGAGACTCTGCCCAAGTTTAGCTTCAGAAGCCTACATTCTTGGGCATGAGAGAGGGGAAGAAGCTCAATAACTGTGTGCTTTTTCATGTGCTTTTAATATAGAAGATGACTATAGAAGCCAAGAATATACGTTCATACAAGAGAACTAGGTCTTAAGTTCTATCCCTGTCCCTTCCTGCACATGCCTTACTAACACGTAGTTAACAAAAAAAAAAGCACTGAAAAACATAAATCAGCACTGATCTGTTTTTCTCATTTCACAAGAATGTTTTTAAGGACATTTTGATCTAGGAAGTCTTCAACAACAGTTCTCCACATAATCACAAACTCCATTTCTTGCCATGTAACACCAAGATAAATTAGAATCAAAGACTAGGGGAAAACAACTGCATGGCTAATAATACAGGCCTGAGAAAAACAATTCCTAGATGAGTTGTCTCAAACATTTATTTCTGCCATCTGTTTATCACTGCCCAGAACCTGAGAAGATTACAATGATAATAGTCTTAATTCCTAGTCCTACAAAAGGAAAAGAGAGCTCATCCCATCCTGGCTTGTGATTTCCTTCATTCTTCTGTATCAGGGAAGGGAAAGGAAGAAAAAAAGAGTGAACAAGCTGTGAACAACAGCACAAACAAGCTAGGAAGCTTAGTAGGTAAAGTACTCTGGCAAACATAGGAGAGACCCCTACTAAATATGTCAGTCAAGAAATATGTCGTTAAATATGTCATGTAGAGAAAATCCCTGCCTGGGATACATTTACTTGTACTTGTTCTGATTGCTAGGGTTAAGGCATCTAAAGCAAATGACTAAGGAAGGTAAAGAGAGAACCATTAGCTATCCATTTTGGCTTGTAGTTGTAGTTTTGCTATAAAAAAAAGGATCAACAGAAAGTAAGACAAACAAACCATCAAGGCTGCTAAAATTAGTGCATCCGGATTTTTTACTGCCTTCTCTCACAGTCTGGGCCCAGGAAATGCTTTTTCAGGGCCAGAAACAGTCTGTGATGAACAAGAAAAATAACCTCTCATCATACCAAGTGATGTAAAACAAAAGGATGTAAAACCCCATCAATTTCATCTTGTCCTGTACCTCCAAAACCGCCAAAACAGAATACCTAAGGAAAAATCTAAGAGGGTAAACGTATTTCTTTTAGCATCTGCAGCTGAACGATTTCTTAAATCTGAGACGGTATTTCTGTGACAAAGCAGTAATAAAAATAAATAAAACTAGTTCCACTCCTGCAATGATTTTCACTAGATAAAGACTGGAAAAAGAAACCAGTTGTACCAAGAAGCTACCTTGATGGTATGCCAGTGTTTGCACAGGAGAAAAAAATCAAATCACTTGAATTTAAAAATGTATGTTCGATTATTTGAACAAAAAGCCACTGTCTTATGAATTAACTGTCCTTAAGAAAAAAAAAAGACGACATGTTCTACAAATGAGCAACATTAGTATTTTCTGTACTGATTTTAACCTCATATAACTTCCTAAGAGACTAACGAAATTAGGTTAGTACTACACTATTTAAATATCATCTTTTATTTATATACAAATATGAGCTTTGATGATTTCCTCCTACGCTGATGAAGAAACAAAGCCCTTGTGTATTTGCAGTTTAATATATATTACAGAATCAATGGGATGGTTGAGGTGGGCAGGGCTCTGACTGCATCTGCTTTAATCCCCGCTCAAGCAGAGATACCCAAAGCAGGGGGCCCAGGACCACACCTAGGTGGTTTCTGAAGATCTCTGAGAACCCTCCACAAACTCAGCAGGCTGTGCCAGAACAGCACACAGCACAGAGTGCCTCCTGACGGTCAGACAGCCTTCTGTGTTGCAGTTTGTGCCCACTGCCTCTTGTTTTGGCACTGAGCATCACTGAAAAGAGCCTGGCTCTCTTTACATCCTCCCTTCAGGTATTTAAAGACATTGATAAGAATCCCCAGGAACCTTCTCACTATAGTAAGATAATTATAAGTTCTGTCTCCTTTATTTGGCGAGCACCAGCTTCCTTTGTCACAAACAGTCTTGATAAAATGGATCATAATGTAAGAAATGTTTGTTGAAAACAAAAGAAAACAAAAAGACCCACCACCACACAAAATTCTGACTAGTCCAGACTGAGGCCAGCTGAAGAGATCCTGTAAAACTCTATCTTATGCTGTTTTGCATGGGTACAAAGCACACTAGAACTCTACTTGATCCATAGCATAGATTCCTGCTAAACCTTGTATGTATGGAATAGGTGTCGAATTAAGTGTCGAATATGGATTTTGTGAACCTCTCATCTTATGAAATAAGTTAGAAATAATTGTAGTATTTGAGGAAATGAGACCATTAACATTTACATATGCAACATTTATACATATGTATAATATTTTCAAATTGATAGCTTCCATATGAAATATGACTCATTTTGTTAATAGACCAGGAGCTCTTCTGCAAAAACATATTCTTATTAGCCAACTCTATTAGGGAGGTCAGCAAATTTATCTTTCCATTAGCTGATGTAAGGAATCAATGCAAGATAAAAGGTACTCTGCCACAGAACCTTTGATCTCATGGCAGTATTTTCCAAGATATGAGCACACATCAACACTATGCTTTAAAAAGGAAAAATATCAATGATTGATAATGAAAGAGAAATATATGAAAAATCGAGGCACAGAAAAGCTGTTGACAGCTTTATCTGCATAACCTCCTAGTTTTAAAACCTTTTATGCTAGGTGATTTGGAGAATTTATAGGGTAAGTATCAATACAATTGTGCACGAGTCCCACAAATATAAAACCAAAATATTTTGAGTAACTTAATCTGTATGCATAAACCCTATTCTTCTCAAGCGGTGGTATAAAATACGCAGTAGCCCTGATCTTTAAAGCTCTTAGAATATTTCAACCTCGTGATTCCTGGGACTGATGTAACAATCCCAAGGTAGGTTGTTAAGACATAAATTGATAATGTTTCAAAAAACTAATTTCAATATCAAACAATAAGCTTTTCAGCTTCTACTTGCCCCCCATACAGCAGTACATTGTAAGAGAGCTGCGGCAAGCAGACACAATAATACTTCATTCTTCCTGTCAGTCTCAAACATAGCACAGTGACATCCAACAGCTGTAAGCAGCACAGGAAGATCTCATGAGCTATCCGATGCTCATGATTACAGATTAGCAATCACAGCAGTATTTTTTTCAGACTTGTGGCATTTCTGGTGGTTTAGGAAATACTCTCTCTAGATGACACGAAAAATAAGTTTAGAAACTATACTAGTTTAATAAAAACTATTGCTCTGCAGAAACTGAGCTGTTGACCTGAGGAGATATCAAGAGCCATCCTATCCTATATGTAACTGTAAATGTTGCATCCAGCTGCCCAGCTGAAGAAAAGCAACATTTACTCGCCTTGCCAGAATAATCATAAAACCTAACAGAGGCTCACCAAAATTCTGAACACACTGAAATTCTGAGCTCTTTTTTCTTTTGTTTTTTTTTGTTTTGTTTTTAAAGAAGTTTTCTTGACCAAGAAAAGCAGCAAATGATTAGGTATGGTCATAAATGTGAGGTGACTGCACAAAGGACTTGATCTTGTCAAATAACAGAATATGTTATGATCTCACAAACAGCACACAGCTCGTGCTGTGTTAAAAATACAGAAATGTGGAAAGCTCTTGCCAGAGGAGACTTCACCCAGCGTTTAACCAAGACAGCTCAGAACAAATGGCACAGAAGAACTGCTGCCCCACAGCTGATGAGGCCCTAAGCATGTCTCTCTGTGGGGGCAGTCCTGGCATTCATTTCATGGCCAGGAGCTGAAATAGCAAGCAGGGAGGAAGAAAAGCATAGGGGATGGACAATAGAAATCAGGACATCTCCTGCTTATATTTTTTATTGCGTTAATTAGATAGTAGTGTTGCAAGGAAATAGTTAGCTGAAGGAGCTAAACACAGAATGGTGAAATCCTGTATGCCCAGCGCACCACCCCACTGTTTCAGAAGATGGAACCAATTTGGCTGTGTCATGATAAAACTCCCATTCACGCTTTATCTCCTCACAGTCTCTCAAATACACCTCTCTGACTGCTTCCCATCCTATATGTAACTGTAAATGTTACATCTCCTCACATATGCCATCCCATCAGTTCTTCAGGGAAAAGAAAACAAGTTCCCCAAAAAGTCATTTGAGTGTGTATTGCCTATTTTAAGCACAATAAGAAATAATTACAAGCTCAATTGGCCTAAAATTCCCATGGCCCAAAATGATAGCTGGAACAAGAACACTAGTCAGGTACATCATCTGCCAATGCAGAAGACTTTAATTTGCACACTGTATGTAAATAAATACATAAATAAATAGAAGAACCCCATCACTCTCCCTTCTGGAAACAGGAAGCATATATGGGCTTTTTTAAGAGTTATCAATTCACAACAATAAGCCACAATGGTAGCAATCACTTCAAATGTATCTTGAAAGATTAGGGCTTGATGTTGTCACAATAAAGTCAACCTCTTGCTAAATTGGAGGTATCCATCCTTTCCATCTTCATAACTTTTCTCATTTTCCTCAAAATGCATGGAGAAAGAAAACAGAAACCCATTATTTGTAATAAAATTACAATAAAAGTAACAATCAGCAAGACTCAATCGAGCCTTTTTCCATCCTGAGGCTTTTTGATACTATACACATTATCTTCTCTGCTCTCTGCCATGAAATATTGGCTGCACACCCAAAGGAAGAGACTTGAAAACGTTTATTCTGGGCATATCAAGCCTCAGTTGCTGAGTGCAGTTTTGGGAAGACAGGCAGATCAAATGTGTTACTGGAATTTCAGGATAAATTTAGGATATGGTTGTAGCAATCACTGTCCCTGTGAAAGAACATATAAAAAACCACTGATCTCAATGTTCTGGCACCTACCCTTCTGCTGAAATGACAGCAGCACCTTGGAGGGCAAAGCAGAACGCAGCACATTGCAGCAAGTTCGAAAAGAGCTTTCTGTGACCTTTAAGAGGCAATGCAGTATCCCCTTGAATGAGTTCAAGCAATAACTGTCTGGAAAGCATGAAGAGGAGCCTGAATAGCTCCAGAAATTAGGAGATGTAGCATAACCTACCAGAAAGGAAGGCATTCAAACTTGTACAAGATGTACTCTGATAGTGATACATGCTAGGATCATGTGCTGTTATGGAAGCACAGTCAAGGATTTTCATCACAAGAATCTTTATTGGATGCTTTCATCTGTAATGAAAACACCCAAATAGAAAAGCTTTTCCATTCAGAAGAGTGGTTCTTCTTGGTGGACATTGTTCTGTTATGTCTGAGAATTTTCAAAGCAGGAGGCAATTCGCTCTGGCAGCAGCATGCCATCATACAGCACTCAAACTGTCAGGTGCAGTAAGCTGAGTTCTCAGGAAGCATCAAAAATGCATCTGTTTAGAATGTGAACAAGACAAACTAAAACGTCTGCAATAGGACTGGCAGCTAGAATGACTTTTTCAGTGAAATGCTTTAATACTGTCCTGTCTAAACTTGCATACCACTCTAGGAATCAAGGGAATGGACAGAAGAACAAAAAGGAGATCAAAGTTCACCGTATAAAATACAAAACTAACTCTGAGAACAGTCTTGCATTTTCCATGGACAGAAATGGACAATCGGTGTAGAATGTGTTGAAAACATAATTTAGGGTAACTCTTTCACTAGATGAATACAGTCTCTTAAGAAATTTTTGAAGAACTATGTGCTTGTAAATCATTTCTGAATGGCCATTCAAGCAGTACATTGCCATGCTATTAGGCTTCACACAGAGAAATGACTGCATTCCCTTGCTTCTTTCTATACCAGACTCGGAATACATAATTACTCAAGATCTGCAAAACTAGAGATAAAATGAATAGAAATGCTGTACATAAACAGTCATCTGGGTCTGGTTCAAATACATTTATGCAAATCATCCTGTAACCAAATGCTCTGAATTTAGAAATGATTCAGAAAAGCGTCTGAATCTGTTGCTACGTCTCTATGAACAACTGTAAAGTCAGGCAGGAAAATGGAATTCCCTGCTGTGAGCTCGAGGTGTCAATCCACCAACTCAAGCAAGACTTCAGGCAGGGCACAGGCATCTGAACAAAGATACTGATCTTTGAGCTAGATGTTTTACAACAGTCTGTTAATCCAGAGCTGTGAAGAAGATTGGGAAGGGCTCGTATAATTGAGAATTTGTAAAACTCACTCGTCTAGTGTTATGTATTTAACTTCATGGAGACGTAGCAAGGCGTTCTCATCTGTTGAGCATGTCCTGGGACTTAGGAAGAATTAAATGGATTCCCTCTTTCCAATCTATCTCACTGCAAGATTGAAGGAACAGTGGTGATATTTATTTAAAGTTTAAGGCGGGCTTCAGAGTAACTCACTGACCTTTCCCTGAATAATAATGCCATTTTCTTCCCCTTTCACTTTCTCTTGGCCTTTGCTGACTTAATTCCTTTTCTTCTCTTACTCAGACAAAACAGATGTCAAGATAAGTTTTGTGGACAGAAAACTTTTACGTCTTAATCAAGACAGAAACTCTGAACATATTCCTATGAAGCCACTCCACAAATCTGATTGTCATAATGCTTGCACTCCTTTTAGATCCCATCTGCCAGCAGCATGTTTTGTTTGTCATTCCAACACACCCACAGGTAACACCACTTGGACACACCCTTGCATGGAAACTGTCAGAAGACAATCCACAAACTCAGGATGGAAGTGAAGTATCCTGAATTCCTGACCATTCATACACACTTCTCCCT
The DNA here is from genome assembly GCF_026119805.1 of Tympanuchus pallidicinctus. NCBI lineage: Eukaryota > Metazoa > Chordata > Aves > Galliformes > Phasianidae > Tympanuchus > Tympanuchus pallidicinctus. The sequence continues at coordinate 4,025,092 of NW_026294802.1, forward strand.
CCTAATCAGATCCCCTAACACCCTCGTCTACAGAATAAAACTCAGATTTCCATTAATGCAGCTGAAAATTATACATCTGTGCTTCAATAGCTATTTCTAAGTAACGAGCACAACCAGGTAAGCACATCTAAGCTTTCAGGGTCATTTGGATTCAGTGTTAGAGCAAAACTGGCTTTCATATTATTTCGGCTTGCTCTTTTTAGAAACTTCTGAGTACAAACACACTGTTTTGGGGATCAAGATATGAGAAAACAAACTTTTGTTTTCTATATGCCATTTGCTACTGAAAGTAGATAGCCATTTGCCATCTTGCTCTGCCACGGACTAATTGCTGTTCACATTTGCATTCTCAAGCAAAACTTTTTAGAATATTGCCTGACTGGGTAACTTGCAAACAGAACAGTTAACATCTGAAGCATTTTAGCGAGGCTAAAAGCTAATCAATGCAGATTTAGAATCCTTCTGATCACACCCAAGCTATTTTGTACAGGTAGGCCCTGTAAAGTGGGATGGAAACTCCTTTGCAAAGCACAGAACTCACATCAGCTTCCCCACTAGCAGGGCAAAACATTGTTTGAGGCAGTGCTCAACAAACCCTGTACCTGGGCTCTAGGTTTAAGATCCCAGAAACTGTTTCTCAGAAATGCAGAAAGCACACAATTCCAGTAAATGGAAGGCAACAAATCATCACACTCCAGCATCTCCACCTGCTTCTAGCCTTTTTTTTGGTCAGGCTTAGTAATTCACTTATTTTTTATTCCAATTTTGTTTTCTGATAAAAACCTCATTAGAAACCTTGATACACAATGTTCAGTAAATGTAAATGGTCCCGTGATAACAGCTTTAAAAATAAAACCTCATTATTTGTTCAGTTTTTACAGTTAAAGGGCAGAAGAGCTCCTCTTGACAAATCCACTGTGATCATTAAAAAAAAAACAAAACAACCGCATCAAATTAACCTGAAGATAAGGACTAATTTAAGTGATAGCAGCTGAAAAAACTGAAGCAGTTACTAAGTGGCTTTACATTTTATATTATGCAGAATAGATGGGAAAAAAAAGTGCTATTTTAAAAAACTCCCTACTTGAATTAGTGAAGAATGATTAATCACCTCAAACCACAGCAGCTGTCAGGAGAAGGGAATACATGGGAGGAATAAAACCATAGAAATGTAACCTTTCTTTAGTCAACATATTAAATAAATAAACAAAAGCTAAGCCTCTCTGGAAAACAGCTAAACAAATGATGCAATCACATCTGTATTTGCCAGAAATTGTGGCAAATTGTATCACTTCACCACCATTGCTTTCCTTTCCTCCAACCTAGATCATCAGTCCTTCAGGCACTGAGTGTCACTTTGATGTATGTGCTTGTGTAACAACGAGAGCAATGCAACCCCAGCCATTAAACACAATCACAATATAAACAGCAAATTGAGGTGTTAAAGTGAAAAAGGATGGGGAGCAATAAATAATGAATGAGGAAAGGCTTTCACTAAAACATTACAGTTTTCACCATCTAGAAGTATGAGACAAGATTTGTATACAGAGGTAATAACTCCACCAGCTGATGAACCAAAACCAGCTTTCAGCACGAGGTCTTTTTAAGGTTTTGCTGCTTTGGTATTAAATCTTTGAAATTACATAAAAGAAACAGAAAATTTTGACTAGGTACAAAAAAAAAAAAACAACCACAAAAACATTTTATCTAGACGATTTTTACAATTTACCAGTGTTTTACTGCACGTTTCATTCCTTCCATGCCAGGCCCGCAGCTGCCTCATCACTATCCCACACTACCCCTTCTCCCTTCAATTCACAGGAACTCATTACCGTAATTAGGAGAGGATATGATAGAATTCATCTACAATCACCACCCAGAATTTTTTTTTCTACTGAAACTGAGAAACATGACTCAGAGAAAAGTTTCTCAATTTGTTCTTGACTTGAAAGTTGTTGCTTCTGACCCTTCTCCTCCCATAAAAGAGAAATTTTGAGTCCAAAACTCTGCTCCTCTCTCAGCTGTCTCAGCTGATATTAAAAGATGTTTTATTTCTCTACTAGCAGTGCTGGGGTAATCACAGAATCACAAAATTGTAGGGGTTGGAAGGGACCTCCAGAGATCATCGAGTCCAACCCCCTGCCAAAGCAGGTTCCCTACAGCAGGTCGCACAGGTCGGCATCCAGGCAGGTCTTGAACATCTCCAGAGAAGGAGACTCCACCACCTCCCTGGGCAGCCTGTTCCAGTGCTCCGTCACCTCACTGTAAAGAAGTTCTTGCGCACATTGGTGCGGAACTTCCTATGCTGCAGTTTCCAGCCGTTTCCCCTTGTCCTGTCTCCACTCACCACTGAAAACAGTCTGGCCTCGCCATTCTGCCCCCCACACCTTAGATATTTATAGATCTGGATCAGGTCCCCTCTCAGTCTCCTTTTCTCAAGGCTGAACAGACCCAGTTCACTCAGCCTTTCTTCATAGGAGAGATGCTCCAGGCCCTTCACCATCTTCGTGGCCCTCCGCTGGACTCTTTCCAAGAGATCCTTGTCTTTTTTGTACTGGGGAGATCACCTAGCCTTTCCAGGCATCCCTTCACCCTTCCTCCTTCCCCCCCCAGAAAGGTAAAGGTGTTGTTACACAGATGATCAGAGCATCTCATTATAGCCTAAACAAATGAGAAAATTTTACTAAGGTAACATAGATATGAATGGCACAACTTAATGAAATCTCTAGCACCTATTTTAAAGTAAAAATGACCTGTTATAAATACAAGGTTCCAAAGTTCTCTTCTGAAAAGTAAAGAAATTTCTTGGGAGAAAGCCTGTGAATTAATAGTATAAAAATTAAGTAATACTTGGGCACTTAAACACTAAACATACCTGCATTTTCCTTGAAGACCATCAGGTAGCCCTACAGGGCATTTTTTAGTTTATTTTGAGGAAAATTTTAACCCTTGAAATCTATTTGCATCATTTGCCTTGTAACAGAAGTGCCTGTGACTCACTGCTGACACCAGCCCATGGCACAACACAATAACCTTCCTGTGCTTCCCAGTGCTGTGACTGGTGATGATTCACCAGTGCTTCACTCAAGCCAAGATTTCCTGTGATGCCGGCGTTTGTGTGCACCAGTCCTTCAGTAGCCTCACTTACTCCCAGTTTAACACATTCAACACCCACAGCCATGTAATAAAGATGGTGCCATACATCTTGCCTCTTTTACAGACAAGCACCTGCATTTATTCAACCCAAACAGAAGCTCCGGCTACATTCTAAAATTAAATGTGATTCAAATCTTTAAAAAGATAGGACCATTGTGGAATTTTTCTTCCCTGAAGTCCATATTAGAGACCAAGTTCAAAAGATAATCATTTGTCTTATTTGGCTGCATTTAAGATTTTAAATGAGAAGTTTCAAGATTCAACTTTCTGTTGATCTGTCTGTACTGAATGCATTTTCAGAACAGGAAAAACAACATGAACAATAAGGCATTAAAATAAACAACCACACTGGAACGTCTTAATGAAAAAGTACTCCTGATAGGTGATTTTAGGAGGAAAAAGATATAATTACCCAAAATTAGTCTGACAGAAAAATTCTACTTACTTCTTTGGAAAGAGTAACACAAAACCTTGATTTCCAGAAGTTCCTTGCAACCAGCAGATGGTTACTATGTATATTAACTTTACCTTACGGAAAATCAATAGATAGCTGATGAGCAATGAAACCAAAGCTGAAGCATTGATCCACTGCATCCATCTGTACACCTCACAGTGGTGTTCAGAAGGCAATGCTAAAATTCATGAAGTTTTTCCTTTCTCGAGAGCATATACATAATAAATATCTTCAAAATAAACCTGTTTTCTATAAATTGCATTGGCAAAGAATGATTATGTATTTAAGAAACTGAAATTTAAAAATCTATAAAATTTTAAGGATGCTTTTGACAGACATGTGAGACTTCTGAAGTAGCGTGTTAAACAAGAAAAGGTTTTCCAATATCCTCATTTCCTGAATTGCCCAAAGAAAGTGTTTCACACGTATGCTTCAGCCTTAGTGTATCTTTTAGAAGCATTTGTAATATAAATTCATTTATCCGTGTACTCCTTGGTGGCAAGGCAAGCTCTAACTCAAAAGAACAAAAAAAGTAGAGAAAAAGCCAAACGTTGAGAATAACTTGATATCAATAACAAAATCAACTCTAGAAATAAGTGATAAAGCTCCTTTAGTAATGGGAGCATTTTCTTACAGGAAGTACTGAAAGAAGTTTCTCTGCTGTTCCAGAAGAAGTGAAAACTGCATTTCCAACAAATTTCTCTCTCTTGTCCAGGAGCTTGACTTTGCTGGGGGGAGGAGGAGCAGGGAGAAGGAAAATAAACAAACAAACAAAAAAAACCCACTGGTATCCTACCAGATTTCCTCAATACTGGTTGTTGTACAAGGTTTCCTGAAGAAATCTCCTTGGCCTTGTTTTAATCCCTGCCATTTTTGCAAGGGAGATTTCATTAACTCAGCTTATAAGTATAGAGACTAGCAGCTATCAGTCAGTAAGAACAGAGACAGTCAGGTCATATGCTTCCGTCTATTTAGAAATCAGAGAAAACTGCTGGAAAAAAAAAAAAGAAGACATCAAAATCTCATGTGAACCTTCAGCAATGTGTCGATAAGTAGAGAAACGATGAGTTAAAAACCCCTCTACGTGACTCTGTTGTGAGTTTCTGTTTCTTTTTTTCAGGGAAGAAGTAAAAGCTAAGTTCCCTGCTGCTCCTCACCAGGAAAACTGCATGAACACCAGATTTCTCTTACTGAACAGTTACGCCTTTTGCTACTGAGAACTTAGGCTTCATGCCAACGCAGTTCTGCATGCAAATTTTAAGAGATGATTAATCACTACTAACAACTTTCTGTTCTGAAGCACTGTCTAAAGCACTCAAAGCCGAGTCTGTTAGCCCTGACAGTACCTCAGAAGTACATGTGTAGTTCTTCCATTTCCAGCAAATGTTTTATAGAGGATCTCCTCACTTCTCCCTGCCACACATTTCTCCTCAACCAATGGGGATACCTTGATCGTGATGTCTTAGGAGACACACGGTCAGGCTGGATGGGGCTCTGAGCAGCCCGATCTAACTGTGGGTGTCCCTCTTCAGTGTAGGAGGGATGGACTGAGTGACCTTTAAAGTTCCCCTCCAGCTCAAACAAATGTATGATTCCACCATTATATTTCAAAAAGAAAGGTCTTAAAAATTAGGGCTCTACAGAAGTAGGTAAGACATACAGGTGGTCAGCATTAACACAGAGATTCAAATAACCTGCATTTGTAACATTTCTGCTCTTTAAATGATAGCCTATATGTCATTTCATTACAGGTGACTGTATGCATCACCTGCACACTGAACAGGTTATCAGAGAACTCAAGGACTACAGCTAAAGCTTTTTTTGTTCTCTAGATGCTTCACTTAGTCTCTCGCTTAACGGACATATAACCAGAAGTAAAGTTGCAGCTCTATGGATCTGCCAAAGGATAATTTCTGGGAGTTCTTGGTCACAGTCTGTCCTCAAACTAGGAATTTTCACCTCTCTTGTTATTCTAAAACAGCAGCCCAGAAGAACAGTCTCCGAGGAGAAACAGTCAAATCTGGATTCCTCCCAACTAGGAAACATCAAGGATATGTTTTCAAAAATGACAGTACCTATATAAATAAAATGTTGAAGCCCATTACAAGGTAGCCTCTGCGATGCTGTACCTGCTAAAGATGAATGGGCTACTTTGAAAACAAGCAAAGGACAACTGCCCAAAAATTGCAGCTCAAGCCACATGGGCTAAAGGCTTCACACAGATACAAAGCTCAGCTGTATACTGATGGAACAAGGCAGCAGGAAGTAGAATCAGTTCTCAAACTCCTGAATTTCTGCACTCTTGACTGCTGAGATAACAGCTATTAAGAAATCCACGAAAGATGAAGAGAGGAAAATCATAACCTCAAATGGTTAGCCTGAAGTTGCTACCTGTTTAATGTTCTGTTGTGGGTTTGTGTTACTGAACTTGTGGTATCTACAAATGAACAGCACAAGAAGACTTCCTTTAGAAGGAAAATATCTGAGGTTACTTCCTCCAAGCCTATTGTTATTCCATAGCTGAATTCTGTCTAGATGGTAATCAAGAGTCAGTAATCAGCTACATTCATTTAGAACTTTAGACATTCAGATATTTGTATTGAATGTGCTCATTTATGAATAGATTGAATACAAAAATAAAGTTCTGGGCATGGAGACATTTACCAGGTGCTAAATCTCCAAAATAAATGTAGGGAGGAGTATCTCTTAATGAGTCAATCAGTTGATCAACCAATGCAGACATCTGATCTAAAAAGCAACACTTACATCCTCAGGGAAATGAATAGTGCTTATTTTAGTCAGCGGAGCAGAACTTCTCCGAAAGTTCTCCATAAATTTCTGAAGGAAAGAATGAGCAAGGGGAAAATTTCAATCTCTCTGAATAGCACAAAAACTTCAAAAAAAAAAAAAGTTAAAAAAATGAATGCTACACCAAGATGAGTTTCTCTTTAGTGCATTCAAATAGAGGCATCAGATATGGAGAGACAAGGCTTGTCTCACAAAGGGATAGGTGTAGGTATCCAATGCACAAGCTGGATGCCTTTAGAAGGAGGTGTGGGATGGAAGAAGTTTGAAATTTAACTTAGGCAGAGATTATAAATGTTTCTCTTCCATTTCTGTGTTCTGCTATATTACAAGCCATTTGTAATGATGTTCTCTCCTTTTTATTCACAGCATTCATTTACTTTTAATCAAGCATATTGGAAGAATGCCTTTCAGATAGCTTAATTACAGGTCATTCCTAACACCAAGGCTGTAATAAGTTTGTCAAAAGAACACTGTACAGGAATTTTAGTAGAGTTCAGCTTTTAGCACATTACTCTGAAGAGAATGTGCATGAACTAGATTAAGAGCAGGAAGAAACATCTTCCAACTAGTGATAACAGCAAGATCTCTCCAGTCTAAAACACAGCACTGAAGAACTTAATTAAATATACACTGAAATTTCCCCAGAGTTGCTTGGGTAGGTTGTGGAAAAAGTATCTTTAAACAAGAATGAAAGAATAATGCAGTTCTAAAACAGCTGCTTAGATGAAGCTAACAGATCCATGTTCTTGAGATCTATATTAAAATCATACAGAGAATTACTTCCTAAATAATAGGCATGACCAGAAATCCAAAGAAAACTTTACCATTTCACATTATCATTAATATATGTATGCTTTCCTATCATTCATAATGATTCCAACAAGGAGCATCTCTGATGATCTGAGGCAATCCTACTACAATCTTGAGTAAATGTATTGTGAGATGCAGATATTCCACCTTTAGCCAGATTTCCTACACTGCAAATTCCGGAAAAGGAATGACACTCATAACAGCATTAGCCAAGACATCTGCACAAACAGATGAAAGCTCCAATTCCACTTGTACCTCAGTCATAACAGTACAACAGAAATCACATTGGACACAACCTGTGTTAGCTGTGTTAGCCACACCCCGAGGCTTGCAGGAGAGAGGTACGTTAACTGGTCAGACCCAAAGAACTTGAGACAATCCTGGAAACAAACTTGTTGGAAGTGGAAGAACATTATCCTCCTGGATCTCAAAAAGGCTGGTCTCAACTCTTAAGTTATCAAATGGAAAAAAGTATCACCCAATGAAAGGCATTGGTCATGATGTATCATTCAAAATGTCTCTTTGTACCACAGGGTGCTTCTACAGGAAGACTGACAACACCTAGTTCCAATTTTAAATACATCAGAAACTAGTGAACTCCAAAATCCAAAGTTGTTGTAAGAGAGAGAAGTTGAACTTTCATTATTTACTGAAAATGTTTTAGCCATCACCTGCAAATGATGCCTTAAGACAGAGAGAAACCTCTGGCATGTTTCCCACGTTCCCCATGTCTTAAGAACATTTATGCAAGAGAAGCATTTTTAGCGCTGTGTAATATGACTTAACCTAGCAGGAGGTGAAATTGCCTGGTTCTTTGACATCAGTTAAAAATAGCATCCTTCATACAATGTGATTCAGACTGTATGTATAGAAGGGATCCATTAAAAGGGAGGGTGAAAAAGCAGCAGGATGTTATATGCATGACTCTCATTATCCAGCATACAGGAATCCAAGAAACAGCCTTTTCAGCCAGACACATGATTAACCAAAAATGACTACTAAAGGGGGACAGAGACTGAGGCAAAGTGAGTCATATGCAGCCCAATGAACACTCAAAACATGCCAATGAGAGAACACAAACTGAGCTAGAACTGGGACTCTGTATATAAAATCACCAAGAGGTGGCGTTTAGGTGCCCTGCAATCCCTGCCCAACATTTAAGAGTGGGAGACAGAGTTGTCTTCTCTATGCAGTAGGCTGCACAGTGATATCTGCCCATCTAGAACAAGCTTTCAGCATGGGTCTATACATGAGCAGTTCTCCCATCAAGTGAATCACCCAGGAGTACTTTGATTCAACCCAATTAAAAGAAAGTATAAAGAACCTGAACAGCTTCATTTTCTACAATCCTACTGAAGATAATTTTAGCAGAACAGTTTCCTCCTCCATCTTAACATATTGCATCTCTTACAATTCATCCTGACAGACTTGCAAACTCCCTCTGATTTCACCACTGCAACAAAAGAATTCAAGGGCAGATGTGAAAAAAGAAAATGTGCCTCAATGTCAGGATTTAATCACACTGATCCACTCAAGACCATATGGAGGCAAAATATCCCACAAGGAAAAAGTCAGTTCCAACACGGTCAGTTTGTCTGCTAAGGCACGATGAGAAAAAGCTTGCACAGTATCTGTCAGAACACAATGGAGAGGCAGAGGGCAGATTTCTGCATGGACTTTAAGGTAACTAGAGTGCAAGGGAAGCAAAGAGAAAAAATGACTTAAAAAGAGCTAAAAGGTGTAAAAGCACAGTTTATGGGATGCAAGCTGTTGGTCAGCCTTGTGCCACTAAAGACACCGTGTCAGCTGCAAGCTTCAGAGATGCACTATTTCTTCTAAACCTCAGAAATCCATAAATAAGTTGGTCAGAGCCTAATCCCACTTTCCACTTAGAGCAAAGGTAGTAGCAACACTAGATTGGGTTGACTCCTCTCAAGCATTTATCATTATTAATAACTTGTGCAGTAAGCCACCAATCAGCAATATAATGCATACCTCTATTGACATATGCCAATAGAATATTCCTTTTAGTTTGTTTAAATAGAAAGTAATTTGTATGGCATTTGTGAAAAAGCAGAGAAATATCTGTCTTGCTCATATACATGCATAGTACGTACGACAGACAATTAAAAATCCTCTATGTACTGCACAACTAATAAATAATCATCGTGCTTTACCTCTGTTCAATAAAAACTATTTAAGGTCACCATAATAAATTTAAGCTTTATTCCACAACCTTGTATTTAAAAAGCATATAGCATAACAGAGCTGCTTCCATGTTAAAAAAAAAAAACAACAAACACCACCACAAATTCTCAAAGATCACTGAGAGTATGAATGTAGCAAAACTTTAGAACAATGAGTATTTAGAGACTCAGTTATTCTACTACCTTGGTATTTTTCACAATTAACACTGATGAAAATTAAACCAATGTGAGAAAAAAAAGCAGTGAAGATAATACAATGCTGCACTTTTCACTCAAGATTGATAATACCACATCTCCCACTGCATCATCTCCTGCTTTCCATAAAGGCCTCTGCACTCCCTCAGGCAACCTCATTTCCTTTTCTATTTATCTGTTTGGAACACTGGCCAACTTCTATGCAATGGAAAACAGAAACCAGCTCAGCGAAAGACAGGTTTAACCAACCTAACAGGCAACAGCTGGAAGGAAAAGAAAAAATCATTAGGTTAATGAAATAATGGTCGGCAATGCTGGGATTTGTATATTTATATGGGCATGCAAATGAGACAGCGTGAAAGGGAAGTTGTACAAGCTTCAAATCATTCTAAAAGACATCAGAAAAGAGCTTTGTTTTCCTTCAACTAACATTTAAGGTTTCTTGTTACAGATTAATGTAATGTGTTGAAGACCTTCCTCCCTTCGCTCATAAATTGTTCTTTATCCTGAATGTTTTCATATGGCAAGTGAACAAACTGAGTTTGTATTGTGGTGCAGTATGCTAACTTAGATGAAATCTAGCAGGCCAGCTATATACACTGCTATTTACAACAGCTATTTAGGAGAGCTCTTCTCAAATTATTAGCTTTTCTAGATATCTGGCAAATCAGACTATGTGCAAAATGTAACAAAAATGGTCTGAAACCAGCTGCTTACTAATCAAGGGTCAATATTCTCTCTGCATAACTGCCATCAGGAGCCACTTAATTAGTAAGCAATGAGCAATTAAGAACACATACAAAATATCATCCCATCCTGAAAAGCATCTAACTCTGCTGCCACTGTGACCCCGAAGACATTGCTTTTAAGTAGTTCAGAACATTTCTTCTGTGAGACACTCTGTACCCTTGGAAGCTGACATATATCCAGCTTCCTGCATGACTGCAAATTCATAGCAGTCAAGGCTATTAGTAATGTCATACAGATACAGCATTTGGTACTGCTTTCTTTCTCTTCTTCACGTCTGTTGCTTCTACATGCTTCTCCTGAAAGCCTTTACTCTTAACAGTTTCTCATCTATGCATACAGAAATAAATGAAATTCACATACATAGGTGGGAAAAAAAAAAACAGATAAAAGATACTGTAAGAAACTTCTATTTCTAAGAAAATTATGTTCCAGAGTGTGTTAAATTTCCAGCCCTTCTATTACACAGCTATACCTCAGGTATTTTTTGAGTGTAGACAGAAACTGAGCACCTTGGCTTCTCCCAGCTTCTTTCACAAGGCACGAAGCTTCATCTCTCCTGAGGCTTATGCAAAAGAAGTAGCAGTTAAAGAAATGCTCATTTTTTTTTCCACCAACAGAAATGACAAGTGGACTTTGTTGGGACTCATTTGTTGATAAGCACTAACTTGGTATTACTGCCTGTGGTATTTTTGAGTCAAGCTGATTCTATGAGATTAAGTATTTGGCTGACAGGATTTTTTATTCTAATAAACTCGTATCGTAATTCTAAACCCAGCAAGCCAGCCTGAATTTCAGCAGCTGCACGCTCTTACAAACACAAAAAAGAACATTACCAGTTTCCTTGCATATTGTTTGAAATGTATAGATACTGAGGCTGTCTGGCATTGCAGGTGCCAGCTGAAGAGCCTACCACTCAGACTGCCACTTCACTGGTAGACTAGCAAAATGCCACAAAAAAAAGCAGAACAAACATTAATTTGTTCATGAATTAAAAATGCCAGTCATAGACAAATCTCACCTATTCAGTGGAGACCTCATGCCCTAAACACCTCATTCAAAAGACACACAACCCAGTACATATCTCCATTTCTTCTCTGTTGTCTAAGTGGGTTAACAGACACGAGTCAGGATAGGAAGGGATGGAAAGCTTTTGATCACTTGCCCATCAGCAGCTAATCTTTAACATGTGGTGAGTTTATCTCTAACTTAGTAGAGAAAAGGTAACAGCTAAAAAGTTGCATGTTTTGCTTAATGACTATTTCTGTAATAGGAATTGAAGTGTGTATACACACAGTTGCACCGTTGAAGATTGACTTCCTTTAAAGGTATTTGAAGGATATTCCAAACAACAGAGCAGAGAATATCCTTTTAGCTACATGTTTTTAATCAGTAACGTGAATGCTTGAAAACATTTACTAAATCAGAAAATAATGCTGGTATTTTTTAAGCTCTCTGTATTTTCCTCAGGAAGATTAAACTAAACTGAGGAACTAAAAAAGGAATTTTTAGTTCTCTCCATGTTTGAGATTTAAAATAATATTTTAAAATTATTTGCTAAATAAGTTGGGTTTTTTTTTTGCAATAATTTTTTTAAAACCCAGAGTAATATTCAGTAGCTTATTTTTAAGATAGTCAACTTCTACCCGGATTTTTTTTTTAAATCTCAGAAATGTCTCTAAATTCAAGCCAAAAAACTGCTCAGCCTAGCTACATATAGCATATAATGAGATTGTGCTTATACTGATAAACTCTGAAAAATGAAAGTAATTACAATTAAGTTACCGTTACTCCATAGCATAACACCTAGATCACAAGACATTGTTCAACAGTTTCTCAGTACAGAAGTGCCTCCCACCCCTAAAAAAGGCACTATTTTGCTCTGGTGCAAATTGGTCAATTAAGAGCTAACAAAGTAAATGCTTTGCTTGAGGATAGCATTCATTTACCAACCAGACTCTGCAAAAGCTTCTCAAATGTTTTACTGCTTCTATACAGGCCCAATAAAATTACAACTGGCATGCAGACTGTGAATAAACGGGAAAAATTATTAAGTTGGTTTTGTAATATGAGAAACAATAAATGTCATATAAAATTATTAGTGAGCAGGTTAGAAAACAGAACAAATGAGATTAAATAATAACTCTGGTATACAATGTCAGAAGATATTAGAAGCTTACACAAGTTTATGCATGACAACCAGTAATAACAATACTTAACTAAGAACAAAATATATAAAGCGAAGATTAAATGGTAGACTTTTAAAGCTACATGTAAACATTTATTTCTATGGCTGAGGATGACTTTAAGCTACATAAGTAATAAGAGAACAATAATTTCTAAGATAAAATAACTTCAGTATACAGATAGTAACTGCTAGCCTGACTACATAATGTGTGTATAAGCGTATATAAAATTCATAATGGATCACATAATGTTTATTAGTATATTAGAAGAAGAAGAATAGCAACAACAGAGGTTTAACATATCTCAGCTGTTGGAATATGGCCAATATAATAAATTCAACTACGGAAGACATGAATACAAAAAAACCCAATATCATTTGTTAAATCAGAAACCAATTATTTAATTTCTTATGAAAGCATCAAAGGATTCATTATGCATGAACATGAAAGGTACAAAAAAAGCCAGATCAGGCTTAACATGATTCACCTATTTCCATCTTAATTTTTTTTTTCATTAAAAAAGAAATTTAAATGTTCCATTAAATTTGTTGTTAAAAAATTAATTACCAGTTTGTTTTCCAGGTCAGGGAGGTACTAGGATGCTTTGAGAGACTAATTCATTATTGTTTATACAGTTCCAAATTCCACATTTGTCTGATCCTATCACCATATTCCATGATTTCATCAGCATGATTGTTTGCAGGAAAACCACTCCTATGCAGCGTTAGTCAGGCAGACAAAAAGCATTCCAACAGTATTTTAGAAATAGAACCCCTAGGAGTTCAGCCACGAAAGAGTTCTTCAAAAAACACATCAGAGTGAGGACACAAGCTAGACTTACATGGAAGCACAAGAAAGCTGAAGACAACATTAACATGCAATAATGAAACGCTTATTGTCAGTTATTTGTAATATTTAGCCCATCACTCCCTTATGCACATTTCCAGAATCTCCCAGCACCAGCTGCAGCATCTGTAAGCATTCAGGTGTGGGCAGGGGTGCAGGCTGGGGTTGCTCTGTGCCAGACCCATTGATTCTGGTGGCTCCACAGCATGCCCACGGAGGAGCCCACCAGTCACATGTGGGCACCTTGGAGAAAAGGCGTATAGCAGAGGGCAGAAACTGTCACAGGGAGAGAAGCAAGAAGGGAACAACAGAGAAGTGAGACTGTAGCCAGGTCAGAGCCTGTCAAGGCCCACCCACACTGGGACTAGAGAAACGGCAGGGAGGAAGGAGTGGTAGAGAAAAACTGCTCTGTCCTGCCTGCAACTCCTGCACCACCCGCTGCCTCAGTGAACGGATCAAATGCAGCCTATGGTGCCAACGAGGGGGAAGGAGAGGTGAAAGAGTGATGGAGTGAAATGGAGCCCAGAAAGGGGGGAGGAGAGGTGTCGGGAGAGAAGCGGAGCCTGGGAAAGGAAGACAGATGTCTTTCCCCAAGTACTTTTAAAATTTGCCTCTTTTTTTTGTTCCCCGGTAATTAAATATTTATGTTAATTTGCACTAAATTCAGTTAAATTCCCCTTGTCTAGTCTGTTTTAGCAGTGACAGTAATTGGTGAGTGATTTTCCAGCCTTTACTTCAACCTGCAAGCTTGCTCGCTTCTTGTCTCCCCGTTTCCCCTGCATCCCACTGCAGCCAGCCCATCACAGTGACACTACAACTGATCGTGGTACAATGCCGCAGTAGCATTCTAACATTTCAGCCAAGTTTCACACGGGTGAAGCTTACTATCTATCCCTAAATCCCAGTTAATTTATTATCAAAAGTACTGCTATTAACAAATATACTTCAGTGGGGAAGCCAGTACCACATAAATAGGCAGACTTTGGCTCACAGACTGATACATCTTTATTTCGCCAAGCTGTGACTACAAGAGGCCTGAAGATCTAAATTCTAATTTCTTCACAGTTAACACAGAGCATAAGCTGCAGAGAAAAGATGTGTATGTGGAAAATTGCCTATGACAAATATTGGAGACACCTACCAGCCACTAGTGAACAAATCTGCCTAAATTGACTAGTTAGAGAAAATAACCAACATCCAACAAGGCAGGTTTATATTTCCACAGGTTTTGCATAGTCATGAACCAGCAACAAAATCATACAGAACTATTTCCAAATTTTCTTTAATAGGTTTATAGTTTGTGAAATAAGCCATAAATAAAACAGAGCAAAATCCCAGCATCAAAGTTTTGCCTGTTTTAACATCCACAGGGAGCACTATGAACTTAAGCATGAATTTAACTTTTGCATAACCTACAATTTCTTTTCAAGACAAGTGGTCTTCATGTACAGTCACACTGCGAGTATGCACACACCATTAAAACTGGAGGTTAAGAATTTCATCAGATAATGTCTCAAAAGCACAGACAAACATTTTGCAAGTACAGATACACAGAACCATAAAGCAATAGGAGCTGGAAGGCACATCTGGAATTTATCTAATCCAGTGACCTGCTAAAAGCAGAGCAATGAAATCAGTTTGCATAGCAGCTTGCGCAATCAAGCTCTGAATGTCTCCAAAATCAGAGGTGCTGGACAGCCTCTTAGAACAATTACTCTAGTGGTGAAAATGCTGTTTCTCTTCTGCTATACATCTCTGAGAATTCTGCCTCCATCTTCTTTATGCCTTCTCATGTGCTGAAAAGCACAATAAGATGCCCTGAGTGTTTTCTTTCTCACACTGAACAAAACCAGTTCTTCCAGGCTCCCCTCATATGCTGCATGCTACAGCTCCCTAATCACCTTGACTGTCTACTTGACTCACTCTGGAGATGGTGGACTCACACCACCATCTTGTTCCGTAAAGCTGAAACCTGGATATGGTGCTCCAGACACGGTCTCAAGTGCTGAAAAGAAGTAGTAATTGCTTCCTTGAATCAGCTATTATTCTCTCACTAATTCACGACAGTATAGAGTTGGCCTTATTCACCACAAGGGCACATTGCTGATCCAAGCTCGCTTTGATGTTCAGCTGGACTTGTAAATCCCTCAATAAAAAACTGCTTTGCAGCCTGTCAACTTCAAACTACCTGAGTGTATGGAGTTCTCCAGTTTCATGTGCAGAATTCTGCACTAGCCTTTACCACACTTTGTGAGGATTTTCCCCATTTTTTTCTGCCTTTTTTCTGTCCCTCCAAAGAGCAGTCCTGTTCTTTGGCATACCAGGTGTTACCCACAACATGCAATAAGCAAATCTGCAGCATCCCATTACCCAGCTCATTAACACAAACACTAAACAGTACTGACCCAAGTATGGCTCACTGCTATTAACCAGACATCAGTTAGATTTTGTGCTGCTGCTCCTGACCACCCTTTAAGCCTGGCAATCTGGACATATAAGTGCACATATTTGGTGCATACCAAGTAGAGAATAGGGATGCAATGGAAGACAGTGTCAGAGACCTTGCTTAAGACCAGGTCTTAACATCTACTGCATTGCCTTCATCAAGTTAGTCAAGCATGATTTGCCTTTAGTAAAACAATGCAGACAGCTCTCAACACCATCTTATCCTTCACATATTTATATGTGGCTTCTAAAAGGATCTGCTCTGTAACTTTTTTTTTACAGTTGCCTGTATCCTCTTTCTCATCTTGAGGATGGGCACGTTTTTGCCTTTTTGCAGTTCAGACAGTGCTGGTTATCCCCCTTATTAGTATTAAAAAGGAAAAAGAAAAAAAAAAAAAGGTGATTGCAACATAAAGTTGGGTACGATACAAGTATGCAAATAAGATACAGATATTCAGCAAGTCCTATATGGTAGGATAACTCACACACTCCTCAATTCCAAATCTCACAATTTTAAGGACCTCAAGCAAAGGGGAAGTCAATGCATACATATACACAGCATGCACTTACAGATGAGTGAATCTCCCTTCTGCATTCATTCACATTGATTAAACAAGTATCAATGCCAAAATATCCACTAGCGCTTGCAAGTCTTTCATGCAGCACAGACACTTTCATGCAAAACAACAATCAGTTAAGGCATCCATGGCAGGTAGACAGCTAATAAATTTGGCATTAGATGCACAACTTTTGATATGGACTCTCTCCGGAGATAGGGATTCTACACTTTCTTGACATAGTAGCAGTGATGTCTATATATATGGAACAACAATGTGCATACCTAGCTTTGCAGAAGACTATGGATACTATGCCACTAAGATTGCAAGGCCCTGGAGAACCAAATAATAGCAAGGAAATAGGAAGGGCAGAATACAATCAGCAGTTTCCCTCTCAGTAAGTCATCCCACAAAGGGTATCATCCTCTTCAAAGACAGGTTGGCAATTAAAGAATCTCAGTAAAAATACTTAGTGCTTCAGAGTGGCTGGAGGGAAACACTTTGAATTGATAAGTAGCAACCTTGAACAACAGTAATAGCATAACTTTAATTGCTGTACAGGAATAAACATCCTGCAAGTTGAGAGAGATGAATGAATGAATAAATGAATTCCAATATCTGTCAGAGGGGCTTCAGCATCGTTAGCAATATCATCATCATGTGCTTGAATTTCAAGTGAGAGATACTCAGACCTCTTAGAACAGGGACAAATCTATATTGGATCTTCTTCCTGGTACTTGAAAACATCATAAATACCCCTTCTCCTGGAGCAGTTGTAGAGCAAAATGTTTTAATTTCTCAAGCAATAGCTGAGGAAAAACTTTCAAATCCCATCTCTTGAGAGAGGTCCCTGGGGGTGGGTAACTGAAGGGTCTAAAATTACACAGTACCTTTAAATATTTATAAACACGCTCCCTCTATTGCTCACATTCTTTACAACAGCAGTTTATTTTATTGAAATAGCCTGTTTCCTAAACAAGGATTATAAATGAAAATAAATAAGCGGGGAAAGATGCATACATCTTGGAGACCTCAAACTCTTTTAATATGGACAGTTCAGAATTTCTGGCATTAAAAATGAATTTCTCAGCAAAAATAAACAATAGTAAAGATACCTTCAGTGCCAATAAGTGGTATGGCCTCGGTATTATAGGGAAGGAACAAAGCAGGCTCTTTGAACAGATTCACTAAGCTTTACTGCTGAGTAGATCGCAGGGACAAATATTTAAGCAGGTGCAAACAAGCAATATGCAGAACGGGCTGGGATTGCAACAGCATATTTGTATTTGGGTGCTAGTGGTACATGAACATGAACAACACCAACACTGAGCTAACACTTGAACAAATTAAAGCCTATGAACGCAAGAGGAATTCAGAAGCTGAAGAGAGAACAATAAAACTTGTATGAACAAGCTGAGCAAAGGAACTGAAACTGCCTACCTACAAACCAATTTCACCAGAATACAGTGAAACCAAAAAGGGACAAATGCAAAAGGAACAAGAGATGAAAAAATGCAGCTGATTGAACAATGACAAAAGCTAAATGGATTTTAATAGATTTTAAATATTTTAGAACAATATAATATTTTAAAATATTTAAACAAATGCGGTATTATAATGTACATACACATATGCACATATATATATACATTTAGTAGAAAATAAAGAGAATGCCAAATTTTGAGAGCGATGCTCACAAAGAAAATTAAGAAGCAGAGAATGACTTCAAGGTCTAAAAATAAAAGAGAAGGGGGGGAAAAAAGAAAAAAAAAGTAGAAAAATACCACAACAACATTACAAGGACAGCAGTTCCTGATCAACATCAAGACTCCAAAATCAAACTGAAGGTTATACCTGGAAAGAAGAAGCATAAGGCATAGCACTTGCAAGGTACATATGCAAACTACCTTTTTTATGAGACAGTCATAATAAGGAAACTGACTCAATACACATTCAAAATAAATAGTAAAAGATGCAAAAATCAGATTGATTATTGTATATCTACTTCATAAACTTGAAAAGTGTTTCTGACAGCGTGAATACATCATGCAGCAGCTGTGAGAGGCAGGAGTGAGAAAAATGTGAGAAAAACAGCCTGTAAGTTACCAAGGTCAGTGCAGAAGAAGGGCAAGAATTGCTCCAGGCGTGGAGCAGAAGTTCCCTGCAGCCCAGGAGAGGCAGAACAGGCTGTATCCCTGCAACCTGTGCAGAGGACAAAGCCAGAGCAGACATCCAACAGAGCTTATGGAGGATCCCACAGCACAGCAGGTGGATACACCCTTAATGAAGCTGTAGCCCACGCAGGACCAGGTGCCTGGTAGGAAAGAACTGCAGCCTGTGGAGATGAGCCTGTACTGGAGTAGGTTTTCTAGTAGGAAACGCAGCCCACAGGGGCCCTAGGGCTGGAACAATCTGTTCCTGAAGGACTGTACTCCATGGGAATGATTCATGCTGAAACTGTTCTTGAAGAACTGCAGCCTGTGGGAAGGATCCGAGTCGGAGCAATTAATGTAGGACTGCACCCTGAGGTACAGACCCCATGCTGGAGCGGGGGAAAAGAGTGAGGAGGATGAAGCAGCAAAGATGAAGCATTAGGGATTGACTGCACCCTTCATTACCACTGTGCACCACTTGACAGGGGGGAACGTATGAGAGTTAAGAAGGAAGGAAAACAAGATGAGGATAGATGGAAGGCCTTTTTTAGTTCTCAATGCTTCACATCACCCTACTCTATTTTTAACTGGCAACAAATCAAATTATTTTTCCCCAATCTGAGTGTGTTTTGCCCATGAGAGTAATTGGTGAATGATCTCCCCGGCCTTATTTCAAGCCAATGAGGTTTCATCTCATTTTCTCCCCTTCCTGATGTGGAGGGGCAGTTACGTTGTAGCTCGGTAAGCATCTGTCAGCCAACCAATTAGCCCACCCCAAAAGGTCAAGAAAAAAGTCTTCAGCTATCCTTATTCTAATAGCATCAGAACAAAATAAGAAAAATGGCTAGAATATAAAGGTGAAAGCAGTTTATCCCATTTGCAATAAATGAAACACAGTCTGTATCCTCTATGCTGCTCACAGGCTAAAGAACATGAAGATGACCAAAATCTGAATGGGAAGGTTGTGAAATTAGGAAGACAGAAATAAAGTCCACTGAAAATAAGTGAGCAAATCACATCATCTAGACAAAAGCAAATCTAAAGGCTAACACTGATGTGGGACAAGCTGTCAAATCAGACATACTGTGTGCATTCAGGGGCACTGATAAAGACTTATTTTCCAACATCTAGAAATTAAATGCAGTAGTAAGTCGGATAAATCAGCTTACTACAAAAATCAAATGAGTTAAAATTAGATCTTTATTAAAAGTTATCTTATTAAGATAAAAAAAAAAAGTTATACTCAACATATTTGTTTTAAAAAAGGTTTTAAAAATTCATGTTCTCAACATTTAAAATACGAACAAAGACATGCATTTAAAAAATTGTCTAAACTGATAGCAATTGAAGAACTAAAACCTAGATCAACTGTACTCTGAAAAAATAAACTATAAGTTTGTCCTAGAGAAAACCCTTAGGAAGCTTGGAAGGCAAGACTACTGAAAGAACTAACATGAAGATGGTCTGACCTGAATTGAAATTGAACAGTAAGCCAGAGGCAGAGTAGCTACAGAACTGCCATGCACAATGAACACTTTTCTCCAAGTGAAGAGAAAAAACACAGCAGTAAACCAAAGATCAAGTGACAGCACAAGGCTCAATATATTCATACAGTTACGTCTACATGTCAACTAATAATTTAAATGTACTGTCACCCTCTGTACCTTCAGAATAACTTCCTCCTTCAGACACATATTTAAAAATAAATGACAGCCACGAGCATTTGTTCAGTGCTTTGAAACAAGTTTTTTCAGGAAGGTGTAACACAAAAATCATAAAGATTCTGAGAAAAAAGTGCACCTAATTAAGACATTACGCTACATTTATAAAATAAATAAGGAGCTGAAAGACAAAACAAAACCAAAATGATCTTAATGAAGGATTTGGAAAGGTATGAATTATATTTTTATAAACAACCTTGGATTTGTGGGAATCCTGTCAAACACGAAGACGTGAAACCAGTCTATACCTAATGCACCTGGACTAAGAGTCCTCTCATCTTAATCCTCCCCATGATTGATCAAGAAAATGAATGCAGTGCTAGCAACAGCACACTTTCATTTTGCTTATAACAAGCAAGGTATGGATGCTCTTGGCTGTCAGACCAGAAGAAAACACTCCAGTTGCTGGCATGAGTCTGCAGCAAAGCCTGGGCAGATGCTATTCTCTTGGCACCAGCGTGTCCAGTGAGATCACATCAGTAAAACTGGAAATGAAATCAAGAAGGTTCCAGTCTTAATGGTACCAATGTACTCAGTACAGTTTTGGGATGCAATACTTTCATTGTCTGAAAGTTCACTTAGTTCTACTGTATAATATGGAGTGTTTTTCCAGCTGAACTGATATGGCAAGCTCAACTGCGATGGAAGAACAAATGATCTAGTGTTACTCTAAAGACTCAGACAACTGGAACACTTAACTCATAATAATAACTGCCTCACAGACTAAGAATAATATCTACTTTCCCCTGAGTTTTTATAATCTTTTTTATCTCCATCATTTCAAGAAGGTAAACAAAAGATAAACAAGCACTGCTAGGTGGGAGCTGTACACTTTCCTTTCAGTCTCAACATAGGCTTATTCAAAAACTAAAAGCAAAGACATCTTCCCAAAACAATTTCAAGTTTTGTTACCATTTAGAAAAAGATTTGTAGAAAATACATTTACTGGATGTGTTTACATTTCTTCTGTAACTAAGTATGCTTGTGACTATCACATGCATATTAGAAGATAGAAATGCGTATGATTATGGTGAGTTTTCAATGTCTGTTACTTTAGTGTACTGACAATTAGACATAACTTGACAGTGGCAGACTGTATACATACTGTACCCCTTATACATATTCATGAAACAAGATGATTACACAAAGTCATGTTCATTTATGATTTGAACCGAAAACAGAAGCATACATGATGCACTATGCAAATGAGTATACTGAAACAGAATTATGATAGACTAATTCACACTGGAAAGGACAGCAAGACATTTAACCTCCTCCTCAAGGCAGAGTCAGTTATGAGACTACATTAAGTTTCTCAGAACTTTATCCAGATCTTGAAAGCCTCCAAGGTTTTCCATGCATTTGACCAAAACCTTTATTTCGATTGTTTCTCACCCTCTCACTATGCACCACTATGAATAGCTTGGTTCCATCATCTCAGTAACCTCCTCATAGTACAGAAAGGCTGCTACTAGGTCACCCCAAAGCCTCCTCTTCTCCATGGTAAGAAAAGCCCATTCTCTCATCCTCCTTCCTAATTTGCACAATCTTCCAAAGAAGAAAGAAATGAAACTCCCAGTTGGCATCAGCCAGCAACATCATCACCCTCAGATTCATACTGTAGTCTTGTACAGACTGAATTCTTTCAAGTAATCCCTGTCCAATTCACTGCTAGTAGCGCTCATAGAATCATAAAGGCTTGAAAAGATCTGCAAGATCAACCCATCCCCACCATGCTCACTAACCGTGTCCATCAGCACCGTATCTACCCTTTTCTTGAACACCTCCAGTGACAGTGACTCTACCAGGGACACTACCTTCCTGGGCAGCCTGTGCCAATGCATCACCACTCCTTCTGAGAAGAGATTCTTCCTAACATCCAACCTGAATCTCCCTTGGCACAACTTGAGGACATTCCCTCTTGTCCTTTTGCTAATCACCTGGGAGAAGAGCACAATCCCCACCTCACCACAATCTCCTTTCAGGTCATTCTAGAAGTATATATCTTCCCTGTGCTTCCTCTTCTCCATATTGAATAATGCCAGTTCTATTGGCCGCTACTCGTAAGACTCATGCTCTAGACCCTTCATTTTGTTGTCTTTCTCTAGACAAACAGCAGGGCTGTTTGCAGTGAGGTGCTCAGAACAGAACAGAGTTCTCAAGGCACAGCCTCAACAGTACTGAGTACAGAGGGACGATCATCCTCTGCTCCTGCTGGCTGTCCTATTTCTGATACAGCTAGGATGCCATTGGCCTTCTTGGCCACCTGGGCACACTGCTGGCTAATGTTCTCTGTGAAACCTGGCTCTCATTACAAAGGCCTGCTGGGTCTTCTTGAGTATCTCAGCAGTCTGGCATAGCACAGAAAGATGCAACATTTTGTTCAGATGTATTATCTCTCTATTTGCATACTGTGGGAGAATGTAGAGAAGCCAAGTGGGAAGGTGGAAAAAATTGAGTAATCTGTCTAGGGGATCAACACTAATCTACATTTCACATTAAAAGTTCCTGAACAAATAAATCCTGCAGGATTTGAGGAGAGCCTTCTTTATTCCCTTCTCAATGCTCACTCAAGTATGCAAATTTTTGGAAGCAGAAGCATATTTTAGTCAGTTTATACAATTGAAAAGAAAATTCAGTCATGATCTCTTACTTCTGTTTCAGACTCTGTCCTGGAAATACACATTTAAAGCGTGAAATAAATGACTTATTGCAAGCAGATGCAATATTTATTTTATTCTAGAGTTCATTACCCTGTTCTACAGTAATAAAAACATTTTTATAGTTTTCAGGTTATATCCCAATCTTATTTCGCTCAGTCCTGTTGTTTAAGGAACACATTCAGATGAAAATTAACTGTTTTAGTAAATCACTCTAACCAGAACAGTTCATATTAAGCTGTATAAAACCAGTACAAGCAAGAGGGGACAGTGATGCCAAGTTATATAAGATTAATGAGAATGGAAATACAGCACATTAAAAAATCAAATTCCATCCAAGAAGTGCATTAAAAATATGCGCTAAGTTCAGGATTTCCTAATAATTGAGTGGTTTCATACTGAATTGATTCTGCTTTATTGTGCATATATTGCAAGTTTGCTTAGATTATTGCAATACCAACTGCTCTTCACTTGTTGCAGAGACTGAACAGTGCTAGTAAGGGGACTAAAGTCATAGTAATAGCAACTACTGGTGCTATCCATGAGATGTGGAAATAAAAGATGCATCAAGAACAAACAGAAAATGATGACTACTGGGAAATTACTATTAAGACAACAGCTATGTGTTCTTTCATTGTTAGTTTGGTAGTTTCGGTGGCATTTTCCCCCAGAGAGTTGATTGTCAAAGTGGTGAAACATTTCAATTTATGATGTTTGCGCTCCACAGCTGCAGTCCTGATTGAGAACCATTCAGAAAATGTGTAAATCATTTGCGACTATAAAGTTAACATAAACTGTGCCTTGAATATGAGGCATTGTAAAAATCTCCATGGAAAATGGGGCCCTTGTTTCCATGTTAGTCACTTACATATGTAGCTTGGATACATATGCAGCTTGTGTGCGCCTTAGGGCATAATCTGTTGCAAAAAGAAAAAAATACCTGAACTTGTGCAATTCAGATGGTTCCAATATCAAAAGTGATATAAGAACTATTGTGCTACTTATCTCCCAACAGCTTGTTGAACAGTAAAGGAAAGAAGAAGGGAATTGTACTTGAGAAACAAGAAGCCATCCCAAAAGATCACAAACCAAGACGTAAAGAACTTCATGAACTAAAAAAAATATATATATATTTATCAACTTTAACTATCAAGTATTGTACATGAGGCCATGGTTAATAATTAGCACTTCATATAACTGTACACCTCCTATGCCTTGTACTTAACATTTTCCATAGCCTTCTGTTCTCTTGATTTAATGCTGCAGTGTTTAATATCACTTTTCAATGATGGAAACTGATGTGACAGGCAGAAGTTGTAAACTCAACTGATAAGTTAATTCAGAAGACGTTCATACAGGTTGGAAAGACAGAAGCTTCCTACTGGGAACTGAAGTCAGCTTATGACAGTAACAGCAGTTTTGTAATTTGAAGAAATACTAATATAGCATTGCTAATTACTTGTACTTCTGGTTAATAAGTTACTGTACAAGGGATGCAAAGTTTAAGTTTGCTATGTATATATACACCAGGCAGAACCTCTCCCAGTTACTTCAGGATTAATAAAAAACATAAGCCACCAAAATCAAGTAGTGGTGTTCTACCTTTTTAATTATGAAATATCTCACAGCCTTCTCTGATTTTCACTGCCTAAATTGACAACAACATTTAAAAAAATACAGCATATTCACTCTCAAAATAAAAAGGAAGAGGAAAATATAAAAATACGACCCATTTTCATGGACTAAATGCTACCTCTGCATTTTTGTAGTCTGCTATTAATGAAATACTCAGCATCCGATCAGACATGAAAACCAAAAAAAAAATTAAGGTGTTTAACAGTAAAATCACATCTCATCCATTCAATTATATGTAAGTCTATATTGCATAGGGACCCATTCTGTTACTGATATGCTACTAAAAATTAATATCTTCCCTTAGATTTGATTAACAAAATTAACTGTTCCTGTTGCTTGATATACATTAACTGTGCAGGATCCTCATGAAGTCCCTACTTGTTATGTGTTGGTTGATTTCACACAACAGTATCGGTGCATACAAACTGAATATATATCAGAGGAAACTAAAAGAGCAGCTCTGCTTGAGATGCACAACAAGTGCACTCTAATCCCCAATGCCAAAATGAACTGTGCATCTTTGGTTTGGGTAGCACAAAATCACATGTGCAGGAGGAACAGCTGGTTCACTTGGGCAAGTCAGGAATTTAAACAGCACATATACAAAGGGATGGATCCCAGCATCAGCTACTGTTTATCCATAATAGTGTCTTACTGCACCGAACAGCTGTGTTAACATTCAACCTGTGAAGTACAGACCTACTTTTTCCAGATCAGCCTTCAAAGGCTGTCTAGCATGCAATACTTTACAAAGAAATATTAACATGCGTATTAGCTGCAAATGAAAGTGAATTAAAGATTTCTTCCAAAGGTTCTCAGTCTTCCAGATTAAAGAAGTCTGACATGAAACACTATAAAGAGTTAATTAACAAAAAAGTGGGGCTAAATATGAATTCATGACAATTCTCACACAGAAAAGGAGACAGACATCAGACCTAAAACATATACAGATTTGAGCTTATTCAGACAAATGGAAAGGAGACAAATCATTCTTGAATAAGCACACAATAAATTAATTTAAACAGTTTTGAAAGGTTAATCTTCAGTGCCTCCCCAGCCTTAGCCAAAAGTAAAAGCTTCTCCTGGATAGAAATGCTAACTTGGAGCCTTCCTTAAATAGCAAACATGGGACTTTAAATCTTATTTGTAGGAGAATGGGGAGACAGAATGGAATGAGAGCACGATCATCAAACCTGCTCAAGTATTATATGTTAAGTGCAAAGTTCTGCTTTGAAGCTAAATTGTAAAGTCTTCAGTGATTTTAACCAGACAGATCAAAAAATAAGTCAGATTTTGTAAGAGAAATTAGAAGACATTTTATTTCCAACTATAATGGCTCATAAAGCAGTAACTGTGAAACAACCAGTACAATCTTGCTAGTACGTTACACAACTGCAACGAGCAAAGACCCCTGGAATCACACACAGATCAGAGTCTGAGCACACAGCAGCACCCATCTTCATTTCAACTCTTTGGTCAAGTACGTGCACAGAACGCAAATCATGGTCAAAGCATACTTAGTAAAAATTTTCTTACTGTTTTTCAAAACCATGCGCTAGCTCAAAAGCTAATTCACTGTTACAGAAAGTTTGAATCAATTCATTTTATTGCAAAGGTAATTTTCTAAATTTCTTCCATAATCCAGCACTGAGGATAATTCCGTTTTTTGAATCCTTCCTCACTGTGAATGATGGGAACAGGTCCAAATACTCTCTGCAAAGAGGATCACCAAATGGTTGAGTGCTTCACTTCTCTCACAAGAAATGGTATTGACTGCACATAAACAACACACTATTTACTTTCTAATATGAAAGTATACCTACGCTTCCTTAGAGATGTTCCTCCTTTGAGTAACTAGGCTTACAGATCTATTTAAATGGTTACACATTAACAGGCTCACAACCATATTGCCAAACCTGACCGAACAGATACCACCTGAAAGCCTTAAAAACTGTGCAAATAAAAGCACAATGATAGTTTGATTTTACTCAACTGATCAACAAGCTAAAACTAGGAAATTCCCCTATTCCAAAAAAAAAAAAACAACTCGTGAGCTCCCATTTGTACGAGGGCTGCTTTGAAAGTAATGTCACGACATTAGAGGTGAATGTTGGTGATATGGCAGTAGAGGGTGAACCTTCTCACCAGTATTCTATTACATGCTGTTGCTGTGTGACTGGTGGCAGCAGGAGGGCAGTCTGACAGTATGGAGACTGACATGCAAGTGCATATAAAGCAAAGGTGTGGAACTGAAGTCCTTCATGCAGAAAAAATTACACCCATTAATTGACGCTTGCTGAACATACATGGAAACCAAGCAGTGGATGTGAGCATAGTGAGGTGGTGGGCACTGCATTTTCTGCAGGGGTGACAGCAGGCCACCTCTTCTGGTGCAGAATTTTTCTATTTATTTATTTTGCGAGCACAGCATGTAGTCTCTTGTTCATTGCTGGTGAAAATGCACAGCTTACAGTGGTGACTATGTTGAAAAATAGTGTTTTGTAGCTGAGAACTTGCTCTACAAGTGTTATTGTGCTCTTTGTATCTGTTGTTGTTTCCAGAGAAATAAATAGGAGGCATTACTTTCACAGTTACATCTATGCAGCTACTCTGGATTAACTGTTAATTCCCACAAACAAATATATCAATTAATTTTAACGCACAGATGAAAGATTCCATAAATGCACATATCTTTGTTATACTAATCCAAAACACAAAAATTGCCATAGTCAGTTAATATAAAGAATTCTCTTGATTTTTTACCAATGCTCTCTCCCAGAATTCTTCTATCCTTCCTCATCAGGGTAACTAAGTGGTAGTATGAGAAGCACGCCACAAGCTTGACACTATGTTCTAACCTGTTACTATGCTGTAACTGGTAGACACACTACTATGTTATTAGCACTCTTAAACTAAACAGGGTCAAATAATAAATCTTCCAATGATCGTATTCTCCACATTTGTTTGTACAAAAGAGACAAGCCAGATAATTCCTAAGATTCCAGCCCAGGGCACATAGCATTTCCTAATAATGACCTAATTAAAAGATTTTGCTATTAAGCCATTTTTATTTGTACCCACTTCCTTTTCCTAGGAGACTTCTGGGATTCAACGTTTCACCAAAAAGCACTAATCCTCAGCTTAAAACTTCTGCTATCCTCTGCATGGATGCGTTCCTGTCATTCAACAAATTCTGAAACTCTTCCCATACAAGCCAAAAAATCACTTTTATGGACTTCATATGTACATTTTCAGTTCATGCCAAAGACAAATCGGTAGCTTAGTCTTAATGTAAACTGAGGGATTTCTTGTGAATCAAATGAAAACCCATGTCCCAAAGGAATTCCACAAAGTAAACTCTAACCTTAGAAAAGATAGGAGCAAAACATCTCAATGCTCATTCACTCTTTTCAAGCCTATAATGCAAATTTTTCTTCTGTAGAAGAGAAAAAAAAACTCCAGGTCCCTTTCCATTTGTTTACAGGAGATGCACCTTCTGGTTCTGAAAAGCAGAAAAAGTTCATTTCGTAGCCTTTGGCAAGATAGGGCTGAGCAGAGGCATGATGTTAGATGCTTCTGTGAAACTTCTGTATGCTTTTCATTATATTTTGCAAACAAATTCATCTGCTCATAGATTCTTAACACAAAGCCAATTTTGAACGCTTCTTGCCCTAATATCCATTACAGTAACTCAGCACAACACCCATCAAACAAATAAGGAGTACAAACATGCATTTTCTTCTACATATGAAGCATCCTTCATATACTACAACATCACTGAAACAGGAGGAAGACACGTAGCTATAATGGAAAGCCCTTGTAAAGTTTTCATATGAAAAGACAATACATAATCACTGTAAAATCAAAGAAGAGTAGGATGTTATAATCACAAAATAGACGAGAGAGTTAGGCAAAGCAGACTATGATAACAAAAGAGAATAGATAGAAGGCTTATCCCTATGCTGGGCTCACCCACAAAACACCAGCAGAGCAGATCTCCAGAAGAGATCCTTCCCCACTGGTAGCCAGCTCTTCAATAGCTCTAGGAGGGGTGCAGCCAGGCTCCATCCCTTCCAGCAGCACAGTGAATGGCCTCCACCTGTGCTCCTCTGGCTGACTCATGGCTCGCCTCAGGTGATCAATCAGAGGTTCAGGCCGTGACTCCGCAGTTCCCATACAATCACTTGTATATGTAACATGGGACATGGTTACCTTCAACATCAGGTCTTCTTAAACCTGAGATGACAATTCTTGTCAGTACAGGTCTTTAAAGGCAATATGCTACAACACAAACATTTGTTTTAAAAGCTTTTCCCTCTCTCCAGTCAAAAATAAGCCTCTGGTATTTGCGGTGTGATTCCACTGGAAAAACAAACAAACAAACAAAACAATAAAAAACCACCAATAACCCATCAATCAAGACTCTTCCAAGGGGAAAAGAGTACATAAGGCTCACCATTCTGTGTTACAGAAGGTAGGACTTGCTTCCCACCACCATCCCACATCCCCTCCCCTTAAATGCCAGAAGTAAACTAGGGAAGAAATAGATCCTGTATACTGTACCTGGAAAAAAAAAAAAAAATCTATTTCTGAACAATGGTGATTTGGATTAGTCTCAGAAAGAAGTGACCAAAGAGAACAGAAATACATAATCCCTTACTCCTTGAAATCCACACCAGCACACACTTCAAGACTCTCTCAAAAGTCACCAACCCTGACTATCTGACAAAAAAGATCAAAAATCCGTAAACTTAAAATCAAGCATTGCTTTCTCATGTAGAAATCTGTGAGAAAACCTATGTAAAAAAAAAAAAAAAATCTGTAAAGTGTTCAGATGGCAAATGTATATTCAGTGATGTGCCTACTTCTTCATAGAGCTTCTCAAAAGAACGTGAAGACAAAGTATTTGTTGGCCATGAAAGAACATAACTGTATTCAGTTTGAATTCAGATACCAGTGAGGCATAGTTAATCTTGGACTGGCATTCATTATTTGCTTGTTTTTCCAAAGCTAAGGCTGCCTCCCAGTTTCAAATGAGGCAGGGTTGCGAGGGGCAGAAAAAGAAGGGGAGAAGCAGGAAAAGATCGTGCTGTAGAAAAACAAAGGGATAGCAACACACTACAGAACCTCAGAACGATGCAAATATACAGCAGTCGTTTACACCTTTTTAGAAAAATGGAGTTTAGTCTTACCTTTCTGCTGTATTTGCAAAGCATTGACAAAGATCTTTCTATGGAATGGTTGATCTCCATTATTGCCTCCCTTTCGACTCCTTTCCCAAAAAGGTGTCTTCATTGTATTATATACAAGATTAGAAAAGTCATCATCCCCATGAACCAGTCTTTGTGTACTTTCAATGAGCTGCCTGAGATTGCTGAAAAACTACATGTTGCTTTTGATGTTGTGGAATCAAGTTCTGGAAGAACCTAAATGCCTTTGAACAGTTGCTCACCCTCGTTCACGTATAGTATTTATTTTCCAGAACACTGACAACAGTCACTGAATCTTAAAAGAAAACCACATAGAGATGCAGGCAGCATAGAGCAAGGATTCAGACATTTTACTGTGTTTCAAAGGAATTCCTGACCAGCAGCTCCTACTCAGAGAAGGGTTAAAGAAGTCCACTGCACACATAGTTAAGTCATTTAAAAATAGAAAGAAAAAAAAGAAAAAAAAAAGTAGTAACACATAGCAATTTATTTTTTTTAAGTTTGTATATAGATGAGTAAGAATTTTTAACACAAGAAGAAGCTATCAAAAAACCTAGGTTACCAGTGATAGTACATTGCTTGGCATTCCAGTTTACAAAAGAAGCTGCTAAAATTAAGCTAAAGTCAATCACATTTATTTACTGCTGTAGCTGTTATACATCGCTCTGATTTCTCCTGCAATGGTCACTGGAAGAACTTTCAGTACGTGTTCTGTGCCAGTACTTCTGCATGTGATTAAGCTGATCCTGATGAGCACACGTGCAATAAGAAGAGTATATTATGCTATAAAATATTTTTTATTTATCATTAAATATTTTATATTTCATTATTAAATAATTAAAAGTCTCTGAATCTAAG
The DNA here is from genome assembly GCF_026119805.1 of Tympanuchus pallidicinctus. Classification (NCBI taxonomy): domain Eukaryota; kingdom Metazoa; phylum Chordata; class Aves; order Galliformes; family Phasianidae; genus Tympanuchus; species Tympanuchus pallidicinctus. The sequence goes on from NW_026294802.1 coordinate 4,055,740, forward strand.
ATGACTTTCTTAATGGAGATCAATTGAAAAAAAATAAATTCAAATCATCATGAAAATTCTCCAAATATTGATTTAGACATTGATAATGAATCCTTCCATGTATTTTTTTTTATTTTCTTTATGATTTAAATGCAAGCCACCACACTGCAGTTGCAAACCAAAGTGATACACTTCAGTTTCTCTCAATCAGGTCAAAAGGTTTTGGTGCTCAGTGCTCAAATGTTATAAAAAGAAAATAATGCTGTAATTCCTATAGATAGGCAAGGAAAATAGACTAAGTCTTTAAAAGATGAAGTGTGTGTACAGAGCAATACAGCAAGAGCATGGTTGAGCTGTAAAGCACTTCGACAACAAAAAGGAAAATTTATCAGGTTTTTATTGGTGACATGGCATGAATTCCTTAACTCTAATAGAGTTTTATGAATCTGTACATGCTACCTACTTCTCATGGCTGTTAGTAACTAAGTATTTCTTCTCTTCAGTCTAAGGCAGCATGCAATCACTAGGCAAATCACTTTGATATAAAAACTGATATCAACATAGAATGAAACTAACAGTGCTTTTTCCCTGTATTTTGTTCACTACAGAAGGTGACTACGGTCTTTCTGAGAGGACCCAATACAAATCTGTAAATTCTGTGTAAAAATATTGCTATATGGATCTCATGAGTCACGAAAAGTTTTGCCAAGGGCTTTCTTTTCAAGGTAGAGCACTAATTATCTTCAGGGGAAAACAAACAAAACAAAAAAAAAGCATAATCCAGAACAGTTATGCGTATCTGTTGACATACCATTGTAGTCAGATTTCTGTCAAGAAGCTCAAATCATCACAGACCAATACTACCCAAAACACTGAAATGTTCTTGTGTGCACTAAACACACAAGCATATATTAACACTCTTTATGCTGAAACACCCTGAACATTGGAGTTTCTCCTTTTCCACACCTCCTGCCTGCTGAGGCTAAAGTGGTATTTCAGAGCATTTTTTTCCAATTACTAAGGCAGACAGCTAGCATTATTACCCTTGATAACTTATCCAATGAAGTAATCACTTTTGGAGTACAGAAATGTCACTACTAAACTCTTTTGCTCTCCAGCCTTTGTCTGAGAATGTATATATGAGAGATGTATTTATCCAAAAGACAAAAAAACTTCTGTTTTATCAGTGTCTCAAGCACTGCGCCGATTGTTAACAGGATTGTTAGATATCTACTTTGAAGGGGAAAAAAACCCCATTCCTTTTATCTAAGTTTAATAACAGTGGTTAACTCAGCAGTCATCTTCAGGTCTGTAAGACCTCCTAATATCACCAAATAGGGGAAGAAGAGGAAAAAAGCTCAGCTTAGATTTTTGGCCTTGGAGGCATACACAAAGACTGGCCTCTGTATTCTTAGTAACACTTTTCCCATGGACTAGCATTTCCATTAGAAACATTTCTCTCTTTTCTACTTAAATCAATACCATGTGGTAAAAGATATACACACAAGAACATTAGATTTGGTATTAGGAAGCTATAACAGCAGTAGAAGACCTCTACTAAAATGAAATATATAAGCACAGAGCTATTCCCACAGCTCTCACTATTCCATTGCTCGCTAAGTGACTAGTAGGAAGCTTGATCTGCTCTAAACCAGAGCCTTACACAGTTTCAAGTTATACAGCACATATTTTAGAAAGAAGGAGCACCTAAGGAAAAAATGAACAACTCAAATACCGGAATTGACATAATACCAAGAAAAGACAATGGCTCCTGAAGAAATTCAGTAATTCAGATAAAATTCAGAACCATACACACTGAACGGTGGAATAACACGCTGGAAACCTCACTAGTTAGGGAGCGATGTCTGAACAGCCTTGCTACACAGCAGATAAAGAATTTCAAAGCAAAGAGCAGAACAATTTGCTATGTAGAACACAAAGTAATCCTTCTCCCAGCTCCGTAGCAAAAAGCACAGTGAAACTACTAAGAAATTCACCATTACCAGCGATGCAACCCATTTTAATAAAAGCTTCTTTTAAGTTGGTAGTATTCCCCTTGTCTGCCTAATGGATCAAATAGGGACCAACTGTTCAGCTTATGCTATAGCTTAAAGCAACTCAAGAGTGATTCTACCTCAATAAGAAAACAGGAGAAAAGGAGCATTAGGGAGCTTTGATAAGCAGCAGAAGTCTTAGTTTCTTTCCTTACAGAATTGCAAAGAGGCAGAACACAGAAGGTCCATCTCCTGGGAGACTGCGTGTCAATTTCTGAAGAGCTGCAGCTTGATACATGCCTCAGATACTAAGCACTCCTCAGGAGATAGCCGAGTTACTCTAAAAAAGAAGTTATTATGTCATGTTTCAACCAAATAAGGACAGAGTGAGCCTTACAGAATTCTATAGAGTTAACAGATCTGCCACAGAAAAAAAGTGTTTAAGTGTAACATCATAGGTTATGTACAATGAATTTTAGCAATGACGATGGAATTGCATATGACGCAAATAAAGATGCACTAAAGGGGAAAAAGTCTAGCTAATAACCAACTCAAGAATGGTAACTACCATTAGAATAAAGTATTAGAACAATCCACTTAAAATATATATATATAATTAAAGCAAAAAAATAAAATGAGTGGAGATGGAAGAATTAATATAATATTCAGGTGAAGACTATGCTCTTTAGTTCTGCCAGTCTCACAGCAGCATCACCCAACACATTTAAGAGGCTAACACACAGACAACTACATTAAAATAAGTGAAACATCTCTTCCACGCTACTGCGAAATGGAAACCACTTCTGACAGTGAAGTCATAATCACAGAGGTCTGGAGAAGAGTGCTGATGAACCGCCGGAGGACACCAGCCACACTCTTCCATCCCAATAAGGCAGAACGTTCTTCAAGCACTCACCCCACGTAAGGTGAAATACTTTTCAGAAATATTTTCTTGGTTAAACTCCCTCACTCAGACATTCAAAACCTCTGACCACAAAAAGGCCACAAAAATACATCAAAGTAGAAAGATGTTTTCAGCAGTACCGCACTAGTTCAGCCAAAACATAATTCAGATTTGAAACCCAGATCAGACAGTGTGGTAAATTTCAGTACAGGGTGGCAGACATCCAATTTGCATTGCACTCATTATTTTTATGGACAACCACCTTGGCATATGTAAAGTTTCAACTGAGAGGAGTTCCTTTTTTCTCTCTAGCTCCATGCAGTCCATCGTGGTCCAGTTTTTAATGAAACTATCAGCCAAAAATACTCACCGTCTTTCCTTCATTCTTCAGGCTTCTAACGAAGACATTTTCAGGTAAACTTTAAACCCCATTCACACCAAAAAAAGAAAATCTGTTCCAGTCAGAGAAATGTAATTCTTACTGAAGCGTGCTAAGGAGAACAAGTCTGTGCCAAAACCAAACTCCCATTTATTGACTCCATCAGTTCGTCCTTGCACATGCTTGCTAATCTTTGAGAAATCATCTCTACTCTGCTTCTACCTTCTTGCTAAGTGTAATTGGATAACTAATCCACACCACACTGCAAACTACTCTGTTTTTCCACAACTCTATGTTAACTAGGGGAATACTTTCCACTTCATGTTCTGAGCTCTTCAGAATGGGATGAGGAGGACATTCCCCATGTACCGAAAGACAGGATTTTCTGGCACTTCAGCAACAAACTATTAAAGGATGAAGAAAAATTCAGCTTACATTATACTCCACAGCTGTTAAAATTTGCTCAGAGTAGCTGATGAATACAGCTGTACTGCATCACAGCTGAAACCATCAACACTGAGCAAAGCTTAGCCTTTCCAACCCATGTGAGAACTATTTACTCCTAGATAGATGCATGCACATACTAAATCCCAGATAGTCCTGCTGACTATTTGCGCCAAAATAAACATAACTGCACCAGGACATATAGAGTACTCTTTAATCTTTATTCTTTAATCTTTATTTATTCTTTAATCTTTATTTATTTTATTTTTTCTCCAAAAGGAGATTATTCAGCCTTTATTCAACCTAGAAAATTTCTAGGAAATCAGCAAGGTATACTCCAATAATTAACATCTATTTGCAGACATTCCCAAGACGTAGGTAAGAAAACTCAGGGACACCAAAGCACATTGCACAGGATACTGAGGTAGTGATCGACTATAGCTCATGTTTTTACATATTTTTAACAACTTCCAGAACTTAGAGACAATTCAGTCAAAGCTGAGGTGACAAGAATAGTAAAACAAATAAGCAAATAAATAAATCCAATCAGGGACAATTAAGCACGCAAGGAGGAATAACTAGCCAAGATCACAGCCAAAGAGATTGAGATGACTATCAGATAATGGGATGAGTCAGCCCCCACCTTGGCTCCATGAATCTAGTCAATTTTAAACAATGCATTTGGCCCTAGCTAAACTTAATCTACAGCACAAGTCCTGCCCATGCCAGAAGGCTTTTATTGAAGTGATGTGCTGAAATACTGGTATTGAGAGCTGAAATACCAGTTCCTGCAGGTACGCTGAAAGACCATACAGTAGGAATATATTAACCTTGTTTTAGAAGAAGGTAGGAGGAGGGTAATGAAGATATTTCAGGTCCACCAACAAATCAGAGAAGTCCCATGTTCAGTGTCTAAACAGAAAAGTCTGTTTAATTACTGTAAATCCTATTAAACTGATTTTCATTATAATGGCTGAAGTGACCAATTCCAACAGGCTATAGAAGACATAATGAATTCAGAGTTTAATTAGGACACACTGTTAGCTAACTATAATCTATTAATTAGCACTCTTAGTTTTTACCGCTCATTGCAATAATACCCTTTTACTTTTAAATTGCACCCTTCTTTTTTAGGACCGAAGTTATACAACTCTACCACTGTGGTAGTAATTATAGTGATTGCCTAGAAAACAGCCGCCTGGAAGTATCTGTAAATGTTTAATTAGGGGATAAAGGAAAGACACGCACAAAAAAACTCTCAGAGAAATCACTGTTCTCAAATCTATACATATTCAGTAGCCACTTACTCCATTCTAAACCACACAGTCATTGTATTTCTGCTTCCAGATTTGCACAGCATCCTCAGATGTCAAAATTCACAAAAATATTGTCACATTTAAAAACATTCCCTTTCTCTTCAGTATGAAAACAGAACTTTAAAAGCACAAGGAGAGAAGTGGGCAATTTAAATACTCACCTTCTGCTGAAAAATAAACAGCACCAAAAAGCTGAGTGAATGGCATTCTGTGTTTTCATTATACTAGCACTGTACCAGTGTCTTGGTTTGGACTGGGATAGAGTTAATTTTCCTCATAGTAGCTGGTACGATGCTGTGTTTTGGATTTTGGATGAAAAAAAGTAATGTTACACTCATGTTTTTACTTGTAACTGAGCAGTGTTTACACTAAGTCGATGACTTATGAGCTCCTTGGGCTGCTCTGCCAGCAAGAAGGCTGGGGATCCACAAGAAGCTGAAAAGGCACAGAATCAGGTCAGCAGACCTAAACTGGTCAAAAGGATATCTCGTACCACGTGGTGTCATGCTGAACAATAAAATGGGAAGGAGCTGCATGGAGGGGGGCAACCACTGCTCAGCCCCTGGCTGGGCATCAAACTGAGTGGTGAGCAATCGTGTTGTGCATCTTTTGGTTTTCTGTTGTTGTTTGTTCCTTTTCTTCTTTTTTCTTTTCTTTGTTTTTTATTGAAAAGTATCTCTGTATGAACTCACATATCCCAACCTTCACCTTTTTCAATTCTTCCCTCAGCCCACTGAGAGGAAAGTCAGCAAACAGCTGAATGGTATTTATCGGATTGCCAGATTAAACCACAACAACCAGCATAGCTGAATTTTTCACTTGATTACTCCTTCTAAGGAAATGCTGCTCTTACAATAAAATTATTTCACTTTAAGCTTTTTTACTCTAAAAAGACATGAAAATGAATATAAAATTTTGTGCATTGTCAAATAGCACCTTGTAACACTACCATTCAGTAAGAATACAGCTATAAAACTGAATAAATTGATTAAATTATTTCATGCTAGTTCAAAAAAAGCAACTTACCTCATTACTACTTTTTAAGAACTTACCTTACTAAGTTCTTAAAAGGGTGAAAAGAAAGCCTCAAGACTGCTTCAGTGTAGCAGAGTATCACTAACCTAAAGGAATCTACTACTTAAGTCATGTTACCTGAAAATAGTACATAATGTGTTAAGTACTGGTAGTACTATTTATTTCCTCCAGCTTCCTTCATCTTCCCAACAGAAACCAAAAAAAGCCCTGCTTAAACTAGTAAATATACCTGAACAGCTCAATAAAACCCCTAAACCTATAAATGAGTGCTTTATGATAGTTGTATAAGAACACAAGCACTGCTTATGACAAAAGAAAGTATGAGCAGGTATTAGAGAGAAGTACTTCCATGTAGCCAAGAACATGGTTTGCATGTTTGCAAAAGTTGTAGGTCTGGAGGATTTAACTAGAGCTCTAAACTAAGATCAGTGCCACATGAACTTTGTTTTACTGGCAATCTATCAACATCCAGCAGCAGTTCAGTTGCATTTGGGGTCAGCAGTTAGTACATTCTGCATCTCAAGAGAACACTTCTGGAATTAAACACTATACAAATAATGATCATGAGTGGTATAAAAGAGTTGCAAATTGGAACTGATTGGTGAACAACAGTCCCAGAAAATAAACGGAAAAAAAAGAACAGAAAATTATAAAAAAAAAATCACAAGGAAAAACACACTCCAAAGAGGAGGCTTACAAGTCTGAAAAGAAACACTTAAAAAGATGAAAACTTCTTATTCATACCAATTACCTAAGGGGAGCCTATAAACAAGAGGAGGATCAACTCTTTGAAAGGGTTGATAACAGCAGGACAAGGGGAAATGGTTTTAAGTTGAGGGAGGGAAGATTTAGGTTGGATGACAGGTTGGACTTGGATTGGACGTCTCACCACTGTGAGAGTGGTGAGGTGCTGGAACAGGCTACCCAGAGAGGTTGGATGCCCCGTCCCTGGAGGTGTTCAAGGCCAGGTTGGATGGGGCCGTGGGCAGCCTGGTCTAGTACTAAATGGGGAGGTTGGTGCCTGCCTGCAGCAGCACGGGTTGGAGATTCACAGTCCTTGAGGGCCCTTCCAACCCAGGCCATTCTGTGATTCTGTGATACCTGGGAAAAGCACTAAAATAATTTAACTGTGATACACAAGCTAACTCATTTAATCACACTGCTGCACTAACACAACAACAACATCAGATAACAAACCTGGTTTTCTTCTTGCAAAACTCTATACTGTTCCTTCCAAATGGTGATTTTTGAAGCTTCATCTTTCCTCAGAGCTCTTTCTTTTTTTAGCTCAGGACTCCAGAAGGTCTTGATGCTGTTCATGGAAGAACTCAGCTTGCTTTCTTTCACCTCCACATCCTTGCGAAGCAGATCGTTTTCCCTTAATACTTCTTTGAGTTGCGTCTGCAGATCCATGATGGTGTTATCCCTGGCCTGGCGAAGTGAGTGAGGCACAGTGGACGCCATACTCACTGGAGGAAGATGGTGCTCTCCAAACGCGATAGTATCACTGGCAACTCCACTACTGGCAATGTTAGGGCTGCTACCCATTGCAGTCATCCTAACACCATAAGGCAGCCGCCCCCCAGACCGGCCCAAAGTCATGGTGCTTTTTGGGGTGTCTGCACCGACGTTCTCATGGTCACTGAGATACATAGGGCCAGACGTAGCATAGGCAGCGTTTAAGGACTGAATGTTTTCCATAGAAAGGGTTTTCCCACTGCCTCCCCCAGTACTGCTGCCAGAACTGCCTCCAGTGCTGTTGGTTCGACGATGGCCCAAGCGTGGTGACTGTGGCAGCCTTGGTGAACGCCCTGGACTCTGGTTGCTTGGCTCAGCCTTGCCAACTGACCGAGCACTTCCATACATGATTAAGCTGGTGGTGTGAGGCAACTAGACAGGCATAAATTAGGAATGAGAGAAATCCCGTGAAGCTCTTTAGTGTTTGTAAGTCAGCTTAAGGCCAATCAGAATTTGCAACAGATCCAGTTGTCCATCTTTGAAGTCACATGCTCACCATGTCCAGAACCACATCTGTATCAAGAAAAATAACACATTAACAATCTAGTTTATTCCAAAATATTTTGTCCCATATTAATAATAAAAGAATAAAAGCATTTTCTACTGCCACTTTATTTCTCCAGCGTTTTTTGATTCCCACTCACAAACAGCAATATTATTTAAATTCTAATATTTGAATTCAAGAAGTTCTACTCCTGTTGGTTTTTTTTTGTTTGTTTGTTTTTTTCCTGTCATTATCATGTAACGAGGGAGTGAAAAGAATACCCATCAGTTTTCAAGTCATAATGTTAATGGCCACGTTGAGCAACTTCTTTTCCTACTTCTGACTCACCATTATCCTTGATTTGTTGCTCTTCTGAGTAAAAGAGATTTAATCAAAATTTTAAGTCCACTTACTACATTCAGTAGTACTTTTTTTTAAGTACTACTACTAGCTTTTGTAGGACGCAGTTTCTAAATCCTCTGTGTATCTTCACTGAAAACTAGTTTCAGTCTCTTTTTGCCTAAATGTGACTTAGTCTTTACTCAGATTAAGAAGTTCTCAGACAAAATAGGTTTCTCACTTATCAGCTCAGAGTAGCTCCACTAAATACTATCATCCTAACAGCAGGGACTTCTCCAAAAACAGAACAGCATGATGACATCATGTTGCTATACCTTTCCCCTCTACTTTATATATGGATACGCAGTAAAATCCCTTATTTTTGCACTGTTAAATTTTGCTGTTCTGCAAGTACACTGGCAGGTACCTCCTTAGTACAGAAATGCTGGGTTGAGACCACAGTTAATGAGCAGCTGTCAGAGGATAAAGAAACAAGGCTGAAATCTACTCTTGTGACTGAGCTACTACACAACTCTGTTCTCTCTTCTTCTGTTTTTAACTAATTTTTCCATTATAAACATTTCAAATCACAATTGTGCTCAACTAAAATCTAAAAACTAGAACAAGACTGAAATATTCCTGCACTGACCTCTCCCCGTGAGACAAAAGGCTACCAAGTAGCATACAAAGACATCATATATCCTAACATTTTTCATTTCACACCAGCTTTAATCCAGCCCACCTTCTGCTAGGAAGTTTGGTTTAACAGATACTAGCAATCACTCAATCAATTTTTCCAGCTCCTATGGCTGAGGGCACATTTGGATTTGATGGATGGACCACTTGCTAGATAAATAATTAGCTGCATGGTCACACTCCTAGAGTTGTGGTCAGCAGCTCAATGTCCAAGAGTAGACCAATGATTCCTCAGGGATCAGTGCTGGTCTGGTGTTATTTAACATCTCTGTAGATTACATGGGCAGTGGGATGGAGTGCACCCTCAGCAAGTTTGCAGATAACACGAAGCTGAGTGGTGCAGTTGACTCCCTAGAGGGAAGGGATGCCATCCAGAGGGACCAGGACAGGCTTGAGAGGTGGGCCCATGCCAACCTCATGAAGTTCAACAAGGCCAAGTGAAAAGTCCTGCATTTGGGTCAGGGCAATCCCAAGCACAGATTGGGAGGAGAATGGCTTGAGATGAGCCCAGAGGAGAAGGATTTGGAAGTATCAGTTGATGAAAGATTCAACATGAGCCAGTAGTGCGTGCTTGCAGCCCAGAAAGCCAATTGTATCCTGGGTTGCATCAAGAGAAGTGTGACCAGCAGGTCAACAGAGGTGATTCTGCCCCTCTACTCTGCTTTCATGAAACCCCACCTGGAGTACTGTGTCCACTTCTGGGGTCTCCAACGCAAGAAGCACATTGAGATGTTAGAGCAGGTCTAGAGGAAAGCCATGAAGGGGATCAGAGGGCTGGAGCACCTCCTCTGGTGGTGCTGAGAGCTGGGGCTCTTCATGCTGCAGAAGAAAAGGTTCCGAGGAGACCTTATAGAGGCCTTCCAGTACCTGAAGGGGGCCTAAAGTAAAGCTGGAAAGGGAATTTTTATAAGGGCAGGAAGTGACAGGGCAAGGGGAAACAGCTTTAAACTGGAAGAGGGTGGATTTAGACTAGTTATCAGGAAGAAATCCTTTACAGTGAGGGTGTTGAGATACTGGCACAAGTTGCCCAGCGAGGTTGTGGATGCTTCCTCCCTGGAAGCATTCAAGGCCAGGCTGGATGGGGCTTTGAGCAACCTGGTCTAGAGGGAGGTGTCCCTGCCTATAGCAGGGGGGTGGAACTGGATGATCTTAAATGTCCCTTCCGACCCAAACTAATCTATGATTCTATGGGTTTTAAATCACAAACAGAACAGAGTAGCTTTCCATTTACACACTATTTCATAGAAGATACAGTAGCATGAGTTATTTTACAAAGCTGCAACTGCGTTTGATGAGCAGCACTCAAGAAGTTCAAGTGTTCACTTTCTTATATTCTTTTCTTTTTTAAAATGACAGCCATAGCTACTCTGCTCAGTCAAGTGACAACGTTGCTATGGAATATTTTAAACACACACATAAAGGAAAAAAGAACAATGACAGCCAGTACAATCAATAATTGAAGTTCGCTCCCAAAACACTATCTACAGATTCATTTTTTTAAATATAAGTTTCAGATAGGAAGTTTCTTCTATTTCTACCACATATCCTTATGCAAAACAGCACAGAAGTATAAACTACTCAACAAAGTCTGCAGTGTTTCAGTGGAGTAACTTCAATAACCAAGAACTTGTGCTCCAATCTGAAAGAAAAATACTTTTTCCAAAGAGAAAAGCTATTTCGGACTAATCTTAGTGTTTGAGACACCAAAATGCTAAAAATGCTGCTGCTGTGGCACCCATTAGGAACTTAAAACAATTAGATATTTCTTAGATGCTATGCAAATTATTTTCAACTGAGAGCCTGCATTCACAAGGATTCTCACGAGAATTAATCCAAATCAAAACACTTAACTCATTTGCTAGAAACTCACCTCAATAAATCACTGCCAACACTCATTCACTTCAACAGCTTTCATTAAGTTTTAACTCTAAACAAAAGGTTACACATTTTATTCCATTTAGTTAAAGCACTTTCCCCTCCAAAAGCATCAAGTTGAAATGACGCTGGGAACACATCACAGCTGCATGCAGAAGTATCACCTAGTAAGTGCTTAATGACACGCAAGAAGCACACAAAAGATTTGAGATCATTTCTAATGAGTTAATCACTCCTGAAAAGGGGAGCATGGAGGGAAGTAAACTCACGAAATCGTTTTCTCTTGGCTTTAGGTAGCATTTTGCCAAACTACTGGTAGCTGTTGAATGAATGAAAGCAACCAGTGTCCTCGATAGAAAAGCACCTTCCATGTAGCTGAAAGCAGTTGATAGCACACAGTGTGCCGTACCGCTGCCACGCTCCATACAGCAGGCAGCCACATTAACCCTATTCCACTGCAAGCAAAAACACCAATTCTGCACTAATTCATCTCTCATCTCTGTTTCACAGGTAGGTGCCACCCTCTCTACTGCTCAGGAAAAAAATAATCAAGTAATTCAAGCTAGAATTAGCTACTGAGTTAGAAGATCATTAGTGTTCCAGAAAGGAATCACAGAGTGGGCATGTGACACCTGGGGGAAGACATCAATCCCATGTATCACATGGCTCTCACTTTCCAAAGTAGAAAAAAAAAATAAAATAGTTCCTTCAAAAAGGTCTCTGGAAACAAGAAAACCTCACACTACTTCTCTTGAGCTGAGAACTTTAATTACAGGCCTGAAAATTGTGCAAATTCCAAATATTAACTAAATAATACTCCTTCCCAATCATGCAGCCAGTTTTAGTATTTTCACCGACACAGAAGTCTGTCACAGTTCAAGAGAAAAAGTCACATGGGAAGATAAATCATTTTAACTGCTCCTTCAGGATTTTTTTCCAGCAGTATTCATCACCGACCATTTCGTTTTAGTGCTGTTAGGAATCCAGCAGCAGAAGCAGATATTAAGACAATTCATTCTAGGAAAAACATCTTTCATCCTGGAAATAGCAAAGTCAAACAAGTGACAGAAATGCCTCCTCTCATTTCCAATCAGCAAGAAGAAAGTTCTAACTTCCTTCCAGTAACGTAAGCAGAATTACATGGAAGACTTCTTTCCATAGCAGCATAAGCAGAAAAGCTAGAGTTCTTCAATATTCTGAGCCACACTAACATTTTTGCTAGCAGTCTCAGAAGCGCAGCTTCTTATCTTCACAAAGTCCAAAATAACACTTTTTTTTTCTTTTTTTTTTTTTTTCTCTCCTTTCCTCTGCTATGATTCTAAATTTATTCACAGCTAAACCATCTCTTTACCTTACGGGACAGTTGAAACCACAGGGAACAGTGGCAAACTGTGACTTCAATGCACTGACCATTCTGGCTTTGCAAATTCCTCTATTGGTTTTAAAAAACTTTGGTCCTCTCAGTCAATACAAGAAGCCTTAGGTACGATTAGGAAGAAAAATTATGAACTGTGGATGTTTAAAACATTAGTAATAAACTGCTGAGGTCAGTGCTAAACAATTTTTCCTCAATGTATGAGGCATACTTTCACATCTGTGAAAGAAAACTCTTTTACTCACTGAGAAAACAAAAACTTCCAAAGAGCATCATATCTGTAACCCAGCTAAAATCTATCTTAAAAAAAATCAGCAGGCAAGCTAAAAACTCCATCCATGCATCTAGAGATTGTCTCAGCAGCTTTGCCAAAAGAGATACACAATCTTTAGTACTTTAGTATTAATTGAAAATGCCATCATGAAGGAGACAAATCCCACAAACTGTGGAAAAACATTTGCAGTCTGACAGTAAACATTTGAACGTAGTATGGTGAATGTAGTATTGCCCAGAGAGGCCGTGCATGTCCCATCCATGCAGGTGTTCAAGATCAGGTTCTATAGGGTCCCAGGCAAATTGGTCTAGTACCAGAACAGGAGGTTGTAGGCCCTGCCTGTGGCAGGGGGGTTGGAACTCAATGATCCAATGGATCACAAAGCAGAAATTCCTGGCTATATCTATCAGAATACGGAAGCATCTTTTACACGAAAATTTGCTAACCTCCAGAAGATCTTTTTTATGTTTATATACATTCATATAAAGCCTCTCATACTCCCTCCTCCCCCTCTCCAAACGCCAGGAAAAACGGTCATACCACAGTAATTATAGAAATACAGAAAAACACATTGCAGAAATACAAGAATATCCTTGCTTATATTTGCTAGAACAGAAAGAATCCAGGGATAACCTTTGCAGCTTTCAGAACGTAACACTTGCTCTGAACTTCTCAGCTGCAGTTTCTGTTCAGGACTGACACAAGCTGAGGGACACAAGCATTTACAGAGCTAGCTTCTTCAAGAGCATCACTGCCCAGTACATCAGAATGAAGCATGAAGTAGGCAAAGAAACCCAATTTACTCAGTTCCCAGCAAAATGAACTGCCCGGTAGCACCGATCCATGTTTGTATTAGAAGAGCTTTGAATATCAGCTCTACAACAGCAACAAAGTCAGCCTTTACAAGAGCAATCTTCATCTGATACTGCAGTGTAGCAGAAACATTGAACTTCATTTACAAAGGTATTCATATTTCATAATTCATACCCTAATAGTTAATCACGACTGACTTACGCAGAGGGACCTGGACTTTCTTGTACAAATGCCAGGGTTGAAATGACTTTTTATAAAGAATGTGGAGTATCTGTCATCTTATTTGACTTGCAGGCTTGGAAGATATTAGTCTTATCTAACTGTTAGATTTGACTTATAGCTATGGGAGGTTAAAAAGCTCACCAGTTTTCAAGGCAAATTAGTGACTACTACACAGAAAAAGGGCAGAAGAAAGTTTATCTTGGAAATTGTTTGCAAGCCACTCAGTGCTAAATACACAGCAATGAACCCATGGAATTCAGACTTGTTTATCCATATTAAATAATCTTTATCCTCATGGCCTGAATAGCAAGAAAGCAAAAGCAATTAATGAAACTAAGACAGAAAGAAGATGAAAAAATTAACTGTTGTTGTTATAGTTGACTCTCACTCCTAGATAGTGGATGTCAAAGCACCAACATCTGTTTATGTCCATGCCTTTTTTTATTTATTTATGTTTACCGTCTTGAATATCTGTCAAGTTGACTGAAGGTAATACTGCCCTTGCTCTGTCTCAATGGATATAAGAAGATATAAATGGATGTTTTTATCTCCCACCTCTCTGTAAATAGAGAAGTCTTCCTGAAACAAAGGAAAAAAGTCCTGAAAAAAGTCTTCTTGGGACCCTCAAAAGTGACTTAGAATGTGGATCTGACATTTTGAAAGCTGTGTCTTATAAAAAGCAGGCATCCCTGAACTCTGACCCTGGCATTCTAAGGAAAATCTCAACAGTCATTTATTAAAGAAGGGTTTTACTTCTAAACATAAATTGACACTCCTGTTCCAGGCTTTCCAAATTTGGAAAGTTAGCATAAGTGGTATGCATGCACTTTAAAACACCACACAACATGGAAGCATTTTGATTGTCTGTCCTTTTTAGATATCGCTCTGTTTCCCATTCTTCTCCTGCATTCTTAGAAGATATAACAGATTAAGCCTAAATCACAACTACTCACCAGCTTCCTAGGATACTTATGCCTCTCTCAAGCATAAAATTCCTTTCATGAGATCTACTTGCTCCCCAGGTAGGACTAGGACAGGACTAGGATGACAAAACACACTCTACTCCACAGCAGCTTCTATGCAAAAGAGGTTTCAGCTGACATCGGGTTTTATTTCTTATAATTCTAATAATTATTGGAAATAACGAAGGCATAATAGGTATACTTTCACCAGCACAGCTTCGTTCCTTTCTATCATTCTTTCTAAAAACTGAGAGCACAAAAAGGAAAAAAGCTCACTATTTTTACAAAGACGAGTATATTTTGCCAAGTCTTTATTCACACCACTTGCTTATAAGGGTGTTTTCCTAAAGTTCCAGTGTTTAGCCTCAGCTAGAAAGGGAATGTAAGGTGCTATTAACATTTCTAAAGGCCATCTCATTTTCCAGACTACAACACGCTACAAATTAATCTGTCAATAAATTTGGATGCATGAGCAAGTTCTTCCCCTTTGTTGGGTTGCTGTGCACCACTAGAAATGTTTTGGTTTCCATGGAAGAGTGGGGCACATATTTCTTAAGACCATCTGGACACCACACCTCACGGTTTCACAAGCTCAGCCCAAGCGTTGGACAGCGATGAAGCACCAATTCTCTGGTAGAACTCTAAGCCTTCCTCCAGCAGCACTGACTTTGTTACAAGGTGGCAGGGACATGGATACATTGTGAATCATCCTTAATTGCATCCTCAAATCATCAACCATTTGGGTTTAGCAGAGGTAGGTGGGACCCAAGGGTCCCCTCTGGTCCACTGAAACACACACACGGGCTTGGTGGGCACATCAGGATTTGCCTTGGGCAATGAATGGGAGCTGACTGTAAGTCTCTAAATGGAAAGCAAACACAAAACCAAACCAACAACATTTGGCACGTTGGTGTTTTTTTCACTTTGATGCAAACAAAAAGCAGAAGTCACAACATGCATATAAACTTGCTAGTGACAGAATAGCTCTGATTAAAATAACTCTTGCTCTTCAAATTACCCAGAAGGTTGAAGACATGCAGACATGAATTTGCTGCCAATGAGCGGCTAAAGACCTCATAGCCTGATTTTTAGAGTACCATCCATCAACGCTGTGTGCTTAGTGTAGGGAATGTAGGAAATATGGCCATTTCTCCCTTTCCCCCAGGTAGCACGTCACCACTTCCCAGTAGCACAATCAGTAAGGTACACAACCCTAAGAGTAATAAAGGTGCTTCAGAACCCCAGAAGTACATAGAAACACTAATGAATCTGCTCAGGCAGACAGCCTCAGCTCACCACAGGTAACATCACTGCTCTATGTAAAGTGTGCTCCTTCATTGGAAGTGGCAAACCTCCCTTTTCTTCAAACAATGTTCCTTACCCGAGTGCACTCACGGTGAGGTTGCTAGGAAGGGTCAAGAATACATTCACATTTCTTAATTCTAGATCTGATTATTTCAACGCCTGCATTCATGCATCCATACAGTTCCAGGTATACCATGCTCAGACAAAACAAGCCAGACCTTGTAGACCTATTGGCAGTTTTCGAAGGGCTTAGCCAAGGTAGCAAACAATGCAAGAGATGCATTTTGGAGAACAGATTCAAAATAGTTTGACAATGGGGAAGGGTGAGGGGAGAAAAAGTAACGCTGGGAGAGTCTCCCACTGCACAGAATTAGGAATAATAGCAAGGAACTCTCCCACTCATTACAATAGCATGGTGAAACATTTCTATTCATGCAGCAACACAGATAACTCCTACCAGGAACTGAGAATGCAGCAAACTCAGCAAAAGGAAAAAAAAAGGGTTTCTTTCACAGTCCAGATTAGCAATTCAATAACAAGGTATAGGCCATGTAAATATCAAACTTGCTTTTCTTTTTTTGCTGGTGAGGACCTGAACTGAATGTTAGAGGTGTGAAGTTACACAAACAGAATTTCACAAAACAATGGGATCAAAAACCTCAGACTTACAAAAAAAACGATGCTTTCCTATCACCCAGATAACACAAACCCAAACAAGAGAAACTGCTAACAGCCGTAGAATGATTTCATTACAGCTACACTGGTTTGCTGGACAATGTGGAAAAAGTTCAAGCTATATCAAATATTATGACAAACTCACGTCATGTTTTAGCCAGCAGATCCCAACCTGTTCCTAGCTGCAGCTCCTCTTACAGCTTGATTAACTCAGACAATTCTATATTTCTGGGTGATACAGAGAAATCAGAAACCTGACAATTCAGGGAACTGCTGTTCTGTGCTGAAGTACTGAAGTTCAGTTTCCAGAACTGAAATATAGTCCAGATAGCTATCTCAATAATTAGCGGTTTCATCCCAAAACCTCATTATTGATAAAATTTGATTATTGCTTTACTAACTCTGCTCTCAACAGCAGGGACAAGGTGATGATTTTTCTCTTCTAATCTTGTTTGATATGGCTGCAAGGGTGCTGACTCATATGTGACCCTGAATTGGGGCACACATCTCAACTTTATCAGTCTCAAACACAAAATACCAAAACCTTCACAGTGATCTGTCAGGCTGTGGGCTGCAGAACTCAGAAGATGTATGTTCAACCACCTCCTGCTGTAGACGCAATACTCTCTGGGAGGAAAGGAGGGCAGGCAGATGGTGGAGGTTACTGTTCAGACATATCCTAGCTGGGTTGGCCATCTTATCAGAATCAGAACCTTGCAGCCAAACTGGACAACTTTTTCTGGTTACAACCTGTTGGATTTGAGGTAACATATTATTCAGCAACAATCACCCCACCTACCTTTACATGCCTTTCCCCCTTTTCCCCCCTAGAATGAGCTTCAATAAGATGTAAAACATACGCTGTTCTCCCCACCTATTCTATTTTTAGGAATCTCCTTTTATTCTCTCAGCTTCTATGCTTCTGCTTCTCCCTTAGCTCCACGGACGTTTCTTTCTTCTTCCCTGTCCCCTAAACCTCCCCATTTCCATCAGGGTTTCACCTAGAACAATTCACACCCCATCAGCACGAACCACAACACGGGCTTCCAACTCGCACGTAACACTCCAAGCAAAAGGCATTGTGAGCCTTCATAGCTGAGGTTTAGGGTTCACATCAGGAACCAGACAGATGTGGAAAGAGCAGCTCCCGACACATGCTTCAGGATGGCTGCAGATGCAGAAACAAAGCATGATGTCAACTGACACTCGCGCTGTAGTAGGTTCCATGGGATGAACGCGGCATGCCCAGAGGTGGGGCGGAAATCACAGCACGGCTCGCTCCGGGCAGAAAGGCGGCCGGCACCATTACCTTGCCGATGGCACCGAGACAATGAAGGCGAACGCTTAGCGAGGGCACACTGACCAAGTAGGGAGGGACGAACGCGATCGCAGGGGAGACGAGCAAAGCCCCACGGCCGCCCCAGAACCAACCTCCTCCCTGAGTACCGCCGCACGGCGGGACTCGCCCCGTACCTCCGGCCGGGCCGGGCAGCGGGGGCAGCCGGGCCCGGGGTTGCCGCCGCCCAGCACAGCACAGCCCAGCCCAACCCAACCCAGCATAGCCCCGGGCGGTGACAGTGCGCTCGAGGCCCGCGGAGCGGCGAGGCCCTGCACCCCTCAGCCTCCTCCCCAGCTCTCCTCCCGGTCCCGAGGCCCCGCAGCCTCCCGGGAGGAAACCGGACCCACCTGAGCGGCGCCCGCCGGCCACCAGGCCCCGCCGCAGCCCCTGCCCAGCCCGGCGGCCGCCCGCAGCTACCGGCTCCCGCAGGCCCCGCCCCGCGCCTGGCTCCCCCCAGCGGCCGGCGAGCGGCGCTGCCCCCTCCCGCGGCCCCCCGCGCCCGGCGGGGCCCCTCACCTGCCCGTCAGCGCCGCGGCGAGCTCCGTCGCCTCCGCCTCTCCCTCCCACCCCGCCGTCCCCTCGCGGCCGCGCGGCGCCCCGCCTCCCCCAGTCGGCCTCCCTTGCCCTCCCCTCCGCGTCCGCCCGCAGGAAGTTTGTCCCCTCTCTCTCGCCGTAGCGGTGCCCGCCCCCGTCGCCCCTCCTGCACGCGCGGGAGCTGCGAACGGCGGCGGCGGCAGGCGCGCGGCCCGGCCTGACCCAGGTACGGCGTCCTCAGCCGTTTCCGGCGGGGCCGCTCGCGGGGCGGCCGTTGGCGGGAGCGGGCAACGGGCTGTCCCCTCAGCGACCCCGGCCGGGTATCTGCGGGGAATGATATTGTCGCTTTTCACCATGCAGACCATTAGGCTGTCAGGGTGTTCGCTCTATCTCTGCGCCGGATAAAGCAATTTTTGCATAGCAAATTATTCGGCTTATGAAACAGTTTAGCGTCCCCAGACGAGAGAATGCTCCACAAAAGCACATATATGCATTTCGAGTTCACTATTTGTATTTTTTTTTCGTGTTAGGGCGATAGGAACCTTAAGTTACCTAGGTAGCATCCTTTGTTGTGCTTGGTCAGTCAGGCAGTGCGGGCCTGGCACAGGCTGCCCAGAGAAACCTTCTGAGAACACTACTGGTTACAATGACAATAATTCCGTGTAAATGATAATTGATAAAGAATGATCACGGTCACAAATGTAGTAAATGGTGATTCCTAGTTGTCCGATGGTAAACTGCTTTTACCATGCTCTATACAGAACTAAAATATTTGAACTTGAACTTTTAGCATTTGAAGATAATTTGAGAGTAAGGCATTTTTAGTGCTAATTTATGTGTCCAGCAGTGTCCTAGCACTGTCTTTTGGCACTTCTCTAGCCAATAGCTGATGATTATTATCTATCCCAGGGTGAATGTTTGAGATGCGTTAAGAGAGTGAGTGAGGAACCAGCATTCTGCTGAGGAGTGGAAGCCTTGCCTTCCCAAGCTCCTGGCTCTGTGTTAATGGAGATTTAGAATTCCAATTGCAGAATTAACTTCAGGAGTCCTGCTTTACTGATCTTGAAATTGAAGTTCATAGAATCACAGAAAGGCCTGAGTTGAAAAGGACCACAACGATCATCCAGTTTCAAACCCCCTGCTATGTGCAGGGTCACCAACCACCAGACCAGGCTGCCCAGAGCCACATCCAGCCTGGCCTTGAATGCCTCCAGGGATGGGGCATCCACAGCCTCCTTGGGCGACCTGTTCCAGTGTGCCACCACCCTCTGTGTGAAAAACTGCCTCCTATTATCTAACCTAAATCTCCCCGTCTCAGTTTAAAACCATTCCCCCTTGTCCTATCATTATCCACCCTCATAAACAGACATAGCCCCTTCCTGTTTATGTGCTCCCTTCAAGTACTGGAAGGCCACACTGAGGTCTCCCCAGGGCCTTCTCTTCTCCAAGCCCATTTCCCTCAACCTTTCTTCATAGGAGAGGTGTTCCAGCCCCATCGTGCTCTGAAAGCTGCTTGGAGACATAGAGCCTCACTGCATTTCAACAAATTGATGAAAAATATCACATTGCACTGTTAGAACGTTTGGTTTAAATAAGATCCGTGGCTGAAACAAACTGTTGTGCAAGCAAGGCCTGGAACTAGCATCATCCATCTCATTCACACAAGCTGTAGAGTAAATGATAACTTAAATACAGGCTATGGACATATTTTATCTGTCCCTTACTAGAATTTTCTAATGGCAAGATTCTATTGAAATCTCTCCATTAGATTGAAACCATATGATACAATGCTGTTTTTAGCAGAATTCTGCACTTCCTCATTCTTGTTCAGATCGACACCCATACTTCAGTCAGTTTCATTCAAGGTGTATCTCTGTATAGAATGTAGGCTGACAGTAGTGCATACCTTGTAAAAGCTTTAAAGACTTAATAGTGGTTTCATTTAAAGCAGTTTTCCTTCGGAACGCCACCCACCTGCTGTGTGTGTAGATTCTTGGCCTACTGCTCGCAGGGCAAATGCACACATTTCTTATATTGCCTTTTCCCTCCAAGGGCTTTATACTGATTAAGATCTGATTTAATCTGCATAGAGTGAAAATATACATATAGTATTCTTCAAACTTTGTTTCGCTCCACCACTCACCACAGATACTATTTTTTTATTTCTCTCCAAGTGTAAACACTTTGCTCAAAAAGGGCAGTAACTTTCTTAAACCGTGTGCATCTTCTAGTAATATTAACTTCTACATGTTCTCTTCTGAATCCAAATGTATTTCCCATAAATTGCATTTAACTTCTGATTGAAACACTTTCAATTGTACAAGATCTGTGCAATTATACAGCTTCTGGACAGAAGGTAAATAATGATTGCCAACAAAAAGAGAATTCTAGCTACACCTGACATAATTATCAGTGTTTGTACTTGCCAAGGGTACAGCTGGTATCCCTTTTTTGAGATGTATTTAGCGAGTCCTTAGTAATACTTCCTTATTTAGAGACTAGAAAAACAACTTCTTTCAAAAAATCTGAACATGAAGTACAGGAGCAAGAAGTAATACTAGCCAGGCTCCTACAGGCTATCACATATCACTGTCTGGAGGATTTTAAACCTTTTGTATCTGTTCTAATATCCCCAGCTGTCTCACTGACATACATTGCGCGTTGACTTCCTTTGTGCTGTGTACAGAAGACTTACAGACTGATGGGCTAAAACCACTTGCACTCAGTATTTGTGCAAATACAGTAAAAGATTGCCTCTGTGGACTTCTGTAGAAGTGTTGCTGTGGCTCCCTCGTGCTCCTGTCATGCAGGCACTCAACAGGACAACCACTTCTGTAGCAGCACAGCAGAGTGGTAGCAGGGTTACCATCAGGTGCTTGTTGGGTACTGGCTTGGAAAAGGGTGCCATCTACTGAATTATTGGCACAACTTCTTCATGTTGTTGGAGGTTCTGTATGTTTTCCAGCTCTGCGTGGTTTGTGTGATGCCATCATAACTCAAGGCAGTCGATGATTACAGTCAGTAATCTAAAATGAAGATGGACAAGTCGGGTTATAGACAAGTACAACTTTAGAAATCTCCTTCTGCTTTTTATCAAAGTGTTAATGGATTTGGAAGGTGATGTAGGAAGACACTGCTGGGGAATCTGAACAATTGAGGTGTTTTTGTTTTTCTTACCTAAAATGGTACAATGCATTCATGTTCATCTAAAAGGAATAAAAATACATCATTTTTACCTGCTTAATATTTAGAATAAAGACTCACAACATTTTTTTGTTGTTCTAGGCTCTGATCTTACACAAGAGCACAACAGTGCCTCTGCCTGTAGGATGAAGCTAGTCATTTCTGTCTATTTCTGTCTACTACACAGTAGGTTTTTAAGAAGAATTTTAACTGCTATGAAACAGCATCAGAAAACAAATTTCCACCTGGTCCTGCAGCAGTTTCACAGAAGTATGCACTAAAATATGATTGGTATTACTGTATTGTCCAATATGTTGCAGTACGTTGCTATACTTAGCGTGCAGTGGACTTTTTTGATGTGTTTTTGTATGGATAGTTGACTCTTATTTTCATTAATTGTATTTTCTTTTGTCTTTAGGGATGCCTGCAAGGCAAGGGAAGGACAGCGAAAGCCATGTCAGCTGCAGCAGTACCAGCACCAGCAGTTCAGCTGCTTGCTTCGGGCAGGTCAGTTCCCTTTGCCTGAGAAATACAAGTTCCATTCTTGTACTACTAGAAATCTACTCTGTGTATTTGTATTTGCTCATTTTTAAGTTGGATACAGTTAGGCTAGAGTCATTTCCACTACACTATTCTACACCTAAACTTACATTCCGTTTTCCTCTATGATAGCCATGGCGTGTGTATGCTCCCCTTTTCCTTATGTCTTTTATTACAGACTTGCTTCTAGTATCAGAAAAAGAAAGCCCTTCCTTTAAGCCTAAATACAACCACAAGTAAATGTGAGAGATTTGGCAGTGCTGGAACATGAAGATACAGTTATTGAACTCCTATTCTGTCCACACATAACAGCATATAACAACACAAGCTTTTTAGTGCTTGAATCCTTTAACATGTAAATCCCCAAGAATGCTGTTAGGCCTTTCTAACCTTTCTACTAAGTTATTTCTACTAAGTTATGCAGCACGAGTTACAATGCTGGGCTTCCTAATGATACCCGTGATGCTGGTATCCAAAGGACCTTCCTTGCAGTAGGGGAATATACTGAACACGTCTCAATAATTTTCTAATTTGATTGATCACCCAAGCTTTGTCCTGATGGGACATGGTGGTAGAATAACATTAAACTTTGGTTTTGTTTGAGTTTATGAAGACTTTTCTCGTGAAATATTATATTTTAGTTTTGAGAGATAAGATATAAATGTGTCTGTGTATTCCTGGTAACTTTGACTAGGGTTTATGATTGCGTTAAGATTTCCCTAGGATCCACTAAGAGACCTGCTTCATTTAACTTCTTTTAATGTAAGTGATGGTTATGAGAAATGGAAAACATTTGCTAGAGCTTAACGATTAGTAGAATCGTGATGGTTGGAAAAGACCTCTATGATTATCTAGTCCAACCACTGACCCATCACCACTGCCTCCCACTAAACCATGTCTCTAAGTACTACATCTGCCCTTTCCTTAAACACCTCCAGGGATGGTTACTGTGCCACTTCCCCGGGCAGCTATTGCCAATGCATCACCACTCTTTCTGAGAAGAAAGTCTTTTCTTCCTAATACCCAATCTGAACCTCTCCTGTTCCCTCTCATCCTATTGCTAATTACCTGGGAGAAGAGGCTGACGCTCACCTTGCCACGACCTCCTCTGACCCTCCTCTTCTTGAGACTGAATAATCCCAGTTTCTTCAGCCTCCCCCCATAAGACTTATGCTCCAGACCCTTCACCAACTTTTCACCCTTGTCTGGACATCCTCCAGAGTCTCAGTGTTCCTATAGGAAGGGGTCCAAAACTGAACATAGCACTCAAGGTGCGGCCTCACCAGTGCTGTGTACAGAGGGATGATCACTTACTTTCCTGCTCCTGATGGCTGCACTATTTCTGATGAAAGCCATGGTGCTCCTGACCTTTAATGGTTCAGCTGAGAGTCAACCAACACCCCAGATCCTTTTCCTCCATGCAGCTTTCCAGCCACTCTGCCCCAAGCGTGTAGCACTGCATGGAGTTGCTGTGACCAAAGTGCACACAGTTGGCCTCAGCCCATTGATCCAACCTGCCCAGATCCCTCTGTAGGGCTTTCCTACCCTCAGACACTTCTCCCTAACTTGGTGTCATCGGCATACTTACTGAGGATATACTCAGTTCTCTCATCCAACTCATCAGTAAAGATATTAAACAGGATGAACCAGTCATCAGCTGGATTTAACTCCATTCACCACAACTCTCTGACCCTGACCGTTCAGTCAAGTTTTTTTATCCAGCAAAATTGTACCTGACCAAGGCACGGACTGCCGCCTTCTCCAGGAGAATGCAATGGGAGACCTTGTCCAAGGCTTTGCTGAAGTCTAGCTTGACTATGTCAACAGCCTTTCCCTCATTCACCAAGTGGGTCGCTTGTTCATAGAAGGAGATGAGGTTGGTCAGGCAGCCTCTCACAAACTCAGGCTTGCTGGGCCTGATAGCCTGGTTGTCGTGCACGTGCCGTGTTACTGCACTCAAGATGATCTGAATATGATCTCAAGAGTATGGAAAAAAACAATATAGTGCACAAATGTGTACACGTGCCCCAGGGTCTCTCTTCGGTGGTTACATCCTGATTCTAAAAGTGGACCACGCATCTCTTGAAAGGACAGGGAAAATGGGCTCATGAAGTAATACTAGGAGAAGAGGGATGGCTAATATGGAGAGAATGAGAACCTTTGTCTTACTTTGTTTCCATCAAGTATCAATTTACAGCAAATGAATATCAAGCCATCCAGCACGCTCTTCGTCAGAAACTGGGTCCAGAATATATCAGCAGTCGGCAAGCTGGAGGAGGACAAAAGGTATGAATAAACATCCATAGATGTTCAACTTGCATTTTTTTTCCAGGAGAATTATTATTAAAATAATAACAATCCTTAGTTTAGAAAAATTCCCACTGAAGTGTAATCAGCAAAGGTGAAAGGAAAACTAGACTAGCATGTATTCTGGCCTTATCTTAGCCACAGAAACCTTACATTCTTATTCTTAAAGCCACTTAACTTTTCAGTGCTTCATCCTCCTTGTGGAACATTGAGATGTTTTTCTTTTTTTTCTAGAACTGCAGTATATGAATAATTATGTGACACAAGCTGCAATTTTACTTCTTTAGTGCCTGCTAGCTCTGCTCCCCTTAATGCTGGCATATTTGTTCAGTTCTCTCCATCACACTTGCCAGAAGATGGTGAACCTAAATCAGCATCATTATTCAATTACCTTGAATTTAGGCAGGTTTCCTCAGAGTAAGACGATGTAATCTTTCTTTAAAATAAAGAGTGTGTGTGTATATACATACATGTATGTTTCTGTTTTCAGGTCTGTTACATTGAGGGTCACAAGGTAATCAGTCTGGCCAATGAGATGTTTGGCTTCAATGGCTGGGCTCATTCAGTCACTCAACAGAATGTTGGTAAGTATCAGATTGGCATAAAAAAAGTCTGTCCACATTTTTCACTATGATGACTTGAAGGAAAAATTTCTCAAATAATCCTGTAAAAAGTTCAGAGCAGTTCAGAGACAGAGGATTATTATACTGCTTTTTTTTAAATCCTGGGTTGAAAAAGGATTACACATCTGGCAGCTTTACAAAACTATTGAACAAGTGGACCAGATGAGGATGGAACTTTTGGACACCATTGTACGGTTTCTTGAACTACAAAGAATTTCATGTCAGCTATGTGTCAGGCTGAGAGACCTGGTTTTGTTCAGCCTGGAGAAGAGAAGACTGCAGGGTGACCTCATTGCAGCCTTTCAGTACCTGAAGGGAGCCTACAGAAAGGAGGGGAATCAACTCTTTGAAAGGGTTGATAACAGCAGGACAAGGGGAAATGGTTTGAAGTTGAGGGAGGGAAGATTTAGGTCAGATGTCAGGGGGAAGTTCTTTACAGAGAGAGTGGTGAGGTGCTGGAACAGGCTGCCCAGAGAGGCTGTGGATGCCCCGTCCCTGGAGGTGTTCAAGGCCAGGTTGGATGGGGCCCTGGGCAGCCTGGTCTGGTATCAAATGGGGAGGTTGGTGGCCCTGCATGTGGCAGGGGGGTTGGAGCTTCGTGATCCTTGAGGTCCCTTCCAACCCTGGCCATTCTGTGATTCTATCAGACTTGTAATACTGCCAGTGGTTGTTTAGAGGTTCTGAACTGAGAGTCATGGATAAAGCCTTGAGCAGCATTTCCCAGATGAGAAGCTTCTAATAGATAATAGGAAATAAATTGCTTTTATAGACAGTTAAGGTTCTTTTCCATTGTTGTTTCTATAAACTGGTACTTTAAATCTTTACTTCCAGCTGAGAAAGAGCTGTTACTCTTTGAACGTCTAAGATATGTATTTGAATGAGGAGTCATGCTTACAACTCTGATTTCTTTCATATATAAGAAAAAAACAGATGTAAACATATATTTAATATATCTTTATACACATGATACCAGAGCACAAGTGTTTGGCATGCCAACACACTGATAGCCAGAAAATAGAGCATCCCCAGAGCATATCTACAAGTTATCATTCTTGGATGGCGAGTATTATTTTGTAAGTCATGCTCCACGTTGTAGAAAATACAGTGACAATGTCTTGGGCCCACTCAGCAACTACACTACAGGTTTATGAATATCCAAAGGAAGAGAACTGAGATCTACATGTGGAAGTCTTTTGTGTTATTTAGGATGCTACTTTTTTTTTCCCTTCAGACTTTGTTGATCTCAACAACGGCAGGTTCTATGTGGGCGTCTGTGCATTCGTGAGAGTCCAGCTTAAGGTAAGTGGGTTTTTTGTTTGCTCTGTCTGTAGCTGAGCAATTACTTAAAGCTGGGGATGAAAATACACGGGTCAGACCGTAGTTTTCAGGAGTAATGCACTACACCAGAGAAATAGTGGAGTCTAAAACACTGACATCCAGCTAAGGGTGAGTAAACAGGCTTAGGAAAGCGCAGTGTCTAGCAGTGGATGCTTTACGTGCAGAATTTCCCTTATACTTAATGCTTTTAAAATCTTACTGCAGGATGGCTCATACCATGAAGATGTGGGCTACGGAGTCAGTGAAGGCTTGAAGTCCAAGGCCTTGTCCTTAGAAAAGGCAAGAAAGGAGGCAGTAACAGATGGACTCAAGAGGGCACTCAAGTAAGTGAAGATCAGTACTTGCAGATTCTCGGAAGTGATTTGGGAGCTGTTATTTTCAGTCACAACGAGTCTTCTTGTTTCTCAGGTGCTTTGGGAATGCTCTTGGGAACTGCATCCTAGACAAAGACTACCTACAAGCAGTTAATAAGCTTCCACGTCAGGTACAGTATGTGGTGTTTCAGAGCAGGGACTGCTAGATGTTGATTGTTCCTGATCCTTCGTGTTAAAAGGAACGTAAATAATGATACAAATGCATCTTAGCCTCCAATATTTCCTGCTGTCAGACCTGTAGCATTTGCCTGCTTGTTTGATTGCACGAGCTGTCCGTTACTGAGTTCTTCCAGCACTTTACTACAGCTGTTCTAAAGTTTAACTATTTTCAGTAGGCAAGTTTACTGTGGTGAGAAAGCTGAAGAAACAGTGTTCTACTCAAGATGCCGTGTGACATTTAGTGTCTTCACAGAATCACAGAATGGCCAGGGTTGGAAGGGACCTCAAGGATCATGAATCTCCAACCCCCCTGCCACATGCAGGGCCACCAACTTCCACATTTAATGCTCAACCAGGCTGCCCAGGGCCCCATCCAACCTGGCCTTGAACACCTCCAGGGACGGGGCATCCACAGCCCAAAGCCAAGTCTTTTTATTCAATGCCAGCAATGTGTGCAGTTACATCTGTGCTCATAAGAGGTTAAATGCTACACTGGGAAGATTAACTGTTTAAACTAGCTCTAAGTGCTATTTTCTATACATTCTGTGAAATCAGGACCATTTCATTTAGACCTGAAGACTCTCAAGCTGGAAGCCAAGGCTGGACATACTGGGCAGCAGGAGGAAGATTCTCTACATTTTAGAAGCTCTGGCAGAAAACAAGGTGCTTTTTTGTGAGAAAGACTTCTTCCAATAAAGTTTAACATGCATAGCCCAGCATGTCCTGGAAACAATACTAGATGGATCACATCCCAAAGCTGTCTGCTGTAGTTAGAACTTAAGAACAAGCAAAATCCATACAGTAACAATATCAGTGTGTGCACTGATAGTTGCTTTGTCCTTTTACTAATCAGCATTCAAACTTTACAAAGCCCCAGTCGCATCACCAGCTATACTATTCTTGGCCTGGTCTTTCTAACAAGGTTTACATTGCGCCTCTATTTCACCCCTCAGAGGTCTGTCCATTGTTCTATTTATAATAGATAGTAAGTAGGCATTTTATAACAGTGTTTTTGTACTGAGATCTAAAGTTCAAAAGGTGATATCAGCTTTCAATTAAGCCACTTGGATCCTTCCCAAAAGAGCACTGCTATATGCTAGATGCAGCTATTACAAAGGAACCTAAGCTTTTAGATTGAACCCAAAAAAGTTATGGCTGTTGCCAGCCCCCCCAGAAAAGCAAAAGAGGTGACGGTAATTTGTTCTTTTGCTGCATGAGGAGCAACCAAGAGGACCTGCAAACATCCTCTGCTTGGCTTCAAAATGTGTTGGTACCTGAAATTTGCAACTGTATGATGAGAGCAGGCTCTTGAATGTATGAAGAGTTAGTCTGTACAGCTGAGGTGCACTTGAACACTTTCCCTGTCATCACTACGGTTCTTTCCATTACCGAACGTTAAGAAATAGGCCATGTGACTCCTTGCCTTGCTTCTCAGGCTCCTTTAGGCTTACCTTTAGGTTCCACAAGGGAAGGGAGAGCTGCAGTTACTTTTCCCTCTGAAGTCCTACGTTCTAACAGTGAACCTTTAGAGTTAACGAGCACTGTGAAGAAATGCCTCTTTCGGAGGCCTCTGGTCCAGAAAGAGACAAGAAATTGTGCTGCACGTCCCACTGGTAACAAGAGTGCTGTAAGCCTGTTCTTTCAGAGCTATCACAAAGTACACTTGGATGTAACACAGCAGTCTTTGTAGCACTAAAGGTGCCCCTGCTGTTGGTCGGCATTAATCTTGTTAGCTCCTGATGTGTGCCAGCTGGGGGCAGTAGGCTGCTAGGCTGTAACCTACCTTGCGCACTGAGGAAAAAGTCAGCCTTTCACATCCGCTGATCCACGTTGTTCCACAGGAAAGTTGCCCTTGTCGTACCAGGATTTACTCAACTCCACTAGTCAGCATGGAGCTCTCTCTTTGGCTAGCTAACAATCTGAAGGGACACCTCACCAAGTGAAGATGACAGAGATCCCTGCTTTGCCAAGGTCACCCACTGCCTCACAGACAGAGATTTGTAAAATCACAGAACGTGGGATATCTTCCCTAAAGAACTCAACTACTGAACTGGCACAAAGCAATAAACTAGATAAATTAAACTGCATTTTAGTTTCTAAACTTCTCTACCACGGGGAAATAAACGAGATTTTCTAACAGTACCATGCAGAAAAGTGCTGTGCATATTTCGTGAAGGAAATTTCTGAAGGTGTTTTCTTTTTTCCTTTACTAGGTGCCCCCCGAGTTAGATCTGGTGAAAACTAAAAGACAGGACTATGAGCCCAAAATAGAGAAAGCAAGGTATGATGGCTGTTTGGAAAGGCAGAACCCAGGATGGAGACAACAGTATGAAATGGCACCAACTCATAAGCCCAGTCACACAGAGGCTTCTGGAGAGACAGAAGATCAGAAGCAGCCAAGCAGTTCCGGGTATGTTAGAAGTTGCTGTCCCCTTTGAAGCACGTGGACAGTCCAAATTGGAAGATGCCATACAATACTAATTTAGAGGATTTTTCTTGCAGTTATTATATTACAGTATGAATGTTTCTTCATAAAATACAGTTGCTGAACTCCTGTTTTAACTTTGTCTTTACCTGGGGGTGGGGCAGAAACACAGATTCCCCAGCTGCTGAGTGTGACGCCACGTACCAGCGGAAACTGCGACAAAAGCAGCTACAGCAACAGTTCCGGGAACAGATGGAGAAGAGACGTCAGGTCACAGAAGTTACTCCCAGCAGTAAACAGGGTGAGATGGGGCATTAGAAGCTGACAGTTTGAACGATAGCTGCTGGCAGACAAGTGTTACTCTCAGTATGGGAGCCTGATCTGTTTTATGCTGTGCTATCGCACTCCTTTGAGACCAAACAAAGGAAGATCCTCATACTTCTATCCCAGTGTTCTTAAAGTGGTTCTAAAACCACATCATTAAATCTGCAACTGTCCAGCCACACTAAAGCTTCGTGCAGCACAGCCACTGCCATCTGTATCGTTACCTTTCTGCGTCAGAGCTGAGGCTGCAGCCCTTCCCTGAGGTGGTGACAGGCAAGCGGACGTTGCATTAGCTGCTGGTAGGTTCCTTTTCACTCATGGGAAGTCTGGACAGATGTGTGGTAAGTGGGAACTTGGGGGTGGGGTAAAAGAGTTTGTAGTATTGCAATTGCTAGTCAGCAGCAGCATCCATACTATTCTATATACCGCTTCCAAAATCCAAGCAGCTGTGGGAAAAGAGGGTACCTGGGTACAATCACTTCAGACTCATAGTCTGTCTGCTAAGGAGAAACAGAAGAGTTCTTCTGTATTTCAGACTTTAATCTCTTCTTGTGTTACCTCTATCCAGCAACAGCCAATCCTCCCGTAAAACACAGCAGTCCGGCAGCAGTACAACAGCAACTGGCAATTGAAGAAGAGTTCTTTGCAGGTCAGCCAAGAATAATGAATAGAAGCAGGTTAAATTATTGCTATTTGGATTAATTCTTCAACGTGTAAGGGTAAAAGATGTGAAGAGCTTGGAGTAAAAGAAGTGGGAGTCTGACCTTAGCTGTACTAACCTTGCTTGAATGGCAGGAAAACAGTATTAAAACATGCAAGAGACGAGATGTCCATCAGTATGAGAAGTTTTACACCATGCCTTGCAGTAGAGCACTGTTAGACATATTTGGCAATCTCTTCTCTTCTGGTGACGTTTCACAAAAATAGAACATAGAAGGGGGGGAAGTGCCTTTTCTTAACACAGCTACGGCTGTTTGTGTCACACAGCACAGCACGTGGACCTTGCTGAAGTTCAGAGCACAGGGCATAGTGCTGTTTTCTGCTGGTGCACTGACATAAAAGATACCTTACAGTTTAACTTGTATAGTGGCCACCACTATAGGAAAAGGGCGGGCTGGTCTGGAGTCACTCTTGTTCCTGTAGCGCCGTCGTCTTTGGTTTCATCATCTTTTCATTCATTCTAGATGATCTTGAACTTTGGGACATTTCCTTGGAGACCACTGACCTTAACAAGTTGATGTGTCACAAAGCAGCAGGCCCACCAGCAGCACACCAACCCCCCGAGACGCCCCGCGGATGCCACCAGATGACAACTCGTAACAGAACGCCCCAGAGAATGCATTCTCACAAACCTTCCGTGAGGTTTGCACAGTTGCAGCCCTCTGCTGCTCTCATGGGCAGCAGCCACGGTGCCAACCAACACACACCAGGTAGGTGCTGTGATAAATGACTGAGTTCTTTCTGTCCCGACAGCAGCTTTTAGCTTTGAAAGCTTTGCTGTCATTACTAATCTGGAATGGGAGAGGCATCCCTCTTTTGTGTGGAGTGGAGGACTCTTTTCATCCAACTGTCTTCTCAAGGAAGAGCTAAAGAGTAAATCAATGAGTACTTTTAGAAGCAAATCACAGAATGGTGCGGGTTGGGAGGGACCTCAAGGATCACGAACCCTACTACAAGGATTCCAGCCCTACTGCTGCAAGCAGGGCCACCAACCTCCCCATTTAATACCAGACCAGGCTGCCCAGGGCCCCATCCAACCTGGCCTTGAACACCTCCAGGGACGGAGCATCCACAGCCTCTCTGGGCAGCCTGTTCCAGCACCTCACCACTCTCTCTGTAAAGAACTTCCCCCTGACATCCAACCTAAATCTTCCCTCCTTCAACTTAAAACCATTTCCCCTTGTCCTGCTGTTATCAACCCTTTCAAAGAAAAGCTTGAAGAAACTTCCCTTTCTCACTCTCTCCCTGTTCAGCAGAGCAGAGCCCTCACAGGAGAAGCCAAAGCTGGAAGAAGCGGAGGCTAGAACCTACATAGGACACCTGGTGGCATCATTACCTAAATGCTGGATTACATCATAAGACTGCAGTTGGCTGCTCAAAGTATGTGAGGAAGCTTCATCTATTAATAGATTGTCCTGAAGCAACACAGAATAGCCAGAGAGGCACAGCCAGCAAGAACTTCATGTGCTTTGGGTTTATTACATAGCCCAGATTTTTTTTTCTATAAACACATCATCATTTGTGCTCCTGCACAACTCGTGGCTGTTTTACAAATAATTTGCCTGAAAATTGTAGCATAAGTAAACCTTCAAATGAGGCACCGTAGCTTCTTTCCTGCTCAGCGTTGCATTTTGGCATACAGAAAGTTTTTTCCAAGAAAATGAGGGCAGGGTGGGCCATGGTCCCAGGAAAGCAGACAGAATGCAGCCTTGCATTCCCTCGGGCATTTTGCAGTTGTGGCAGCCTCTGCCTTTCACATGCAGCCCAGCTGCCTGCCCGGAGGCTGCACAAGCAGGGTCAGAGCATTGCCCTGACAGCTCTGCCTCAGCTCACCCCTCAAGCACACAGCATCCCCAGGAGCAGCAGCAGCACGTCCATCTGTGCCCATGCAGCACAGGGGCAGGAACACGCAGGGGCTGCTAGTGAGGAGTGCATACAGCCTCTAAGTGCTTGTTTGGACCTTTTGTGAAATGAATGAGAGCCGCAATTTTATACTTTTAAATAAGCTTTTACTCCTTTTTAACACGAGAATAAACACTAAATTTGGACAGACAAACCAAGCTTGTTATTTGTGCCTTCTTCCTATTCAGTTCCAACTGTTTAACAAGCTCAGAGAAGTTTGTGAGCAGGTACAAGTAGAAAGCTAGAGATTACCACTGCATGCACAGCTTTGCATTTGCTTTAGTATGGGCAAACAGAAAGGTTCAAGTGGATTTTTAACATGAGAGCAAAGCAACAGTTGCTCCTCTTAGTAATAAGGTCAAAGCAAGATCTTTCAAGCAGCATTTAGGAAGTCCTCTGTGCCCACCTCAGGCCCCGCTCTGGTAAGAGAACGGTTCTGTTGGCAGCTACTGGGTCTCTTTCTCTTCTGGTGAAGGGACTCAGCTGCAGCCCCTGCTGTCTCAGGCAGGAGCTGGGCACCGCCAGCCAAGCAGTGGCAGCACCCTCCATGCCAAAAGCAGCCTGAGCCCAGGACTTGAGAGGGGAAGCTGGTTCTGTGTTACCTAGCGGCAGCACTGGAAGGATGGTGCAGCATGGCTGGGGCTGGACCCAGGAAAACTGACACCAATTTTGACTAATCTGACCCTGAAACTGATGTCAGACTTGAAACAGGACCTTATTTCTGTGCTCTGCTATCATTACCGTTCTATCCAGATGAGTTTCGTAAAGCAATCTAAATGTTACCCAGGAGGTATGAAGCATTGACTCCTGTCCCTCCTATTTCACCTTCGCCACTTATCAGTCCTTTTTTCTTATGCAGCCTCTATTACCCACTCACCTCTCGAACAGGACAAACAAGGACCGATGTTGGTACCAAAAGACAGGACAAATGAAATTAACTGTCACAGATCATTACCTAGAAAACAGTTTCAGATTTCAGCAATACTGGTTTCTCTCCAACTCAGTGCTGAGTGAGATCAGAGCAGCTCAGGAAAGAAATACATACCACACATCTGAGTCATGCGCCCAGTGTTGAAATAAGATACCTGTAAGGAAGGGAATGTGCAGACACACCACTGCTGTGTTCAGCAAAGCCTCCCCCAGCTCTTACAACAGAAAACCTGAAAGTCTCTGACAATTTCATCAGCTTTCTTGACAGCAGAACAGTGCAAAGAAAGAGATGCCTCCTCCAGAGGGGGTCAGTACCTCTCAGCTTGGTCCTTCTTTAAAAAAAGCAGTAACGTTCATCCATGGAGCTTTTCCTTTAAGGACTTGAGCAGCATGACTCATAACAGAAGCTGTTCTTAAAATGGAAAGAAATGCAGCAGTAATTAGTGTTTAGAAATACCAAGTAATTCCTGCGAGCCTACAGCTGCTTGGGAACAACTCCGTACAGCTCCATCTTACACTGTATGGGCAGAGTTGCAAGTTTGGGGATGGCATTCAGACCGAATCAAGACTAAAGGCAGCACCCGGCACCGCAGCTCAGCCCCACTCCCTTCCGACCCAGAGAGGAGAAGAGCCGACCCAACAGGAGAGGTGGAGCAGCCCCGCTCCAGCTTTTGTACCCGTAACTGTTATCAGCTGTGTAGCAGTTAAACCACTGCAGGAGCAGGGAGGAGAGGCCCACGAGAAAACCCAGCGCTCAGCAAAGCACGTTGGGTTTCTTTCAGTGACTTGACGCGATGTTCCGCAGAGGTGACAAATCGCAGCACAAAGCACAACCATAGAAGGAGAGCAGCTGGGGTGACGCTGCCAAATACGCAACTAACTGTGGCCAGGGAAGCCCAAAGGTTCAACTTTTTTTATTTTTTTTTTATTTTATTTTATTATTTTTTTTTACAGTGTACATTGTTAAATAATGTAAAGAAAACGCTTGTAATTCAGAAACAGATTTTATGTGGAAAAAGATACTCAAAGTGTAATATTAAACAAAATAATTTAACAGTTCAGTAGCATTAGTTTATTCCTCTAGACTTCAGTTATTCATCCACAGGAAGGGGGGAGGGGGAATCAATGGTAAATAAAACCAGTTCTTGCATAACATTAAGTGAAAACAACCTCAAACTTATTAGATCAAAATTAAATAACCACGTGCTGCGTTCAGCTTCATCGTTCCCCTGTCGTGAGTATTCCCCTTGTGTGTCACCACTGCCTCGGGCCGACAACCGCTCCTTTTCCTCAGGCACACCTCTCCCCTTCCACCGGGTGTATTTGGGAAACCAATGCACCATTCAGGGCACAGAGCAGAGCTTTCCTGTCCAACCTCAGCAGCAGGGCCCCCCGCTTCTGCCCCTTCCCACCGCACTCACGCCACGAGCCTCTCTCCTCTCCCCTTCAGCAGCTCCACTCCGCACTGAGGTCACAAAGAACGAGCCTCCAAACCTAAGGATCTCAGAGCCCAGGCTCTTTGCTGCCGGCTTTCGCCCTCTGGCATCTCCCTCCACCCAGGTATGGTGGCCCTTGCTGCCAAAACTGCTGGAAAGAAAACAAAAAAAGAAAGAAAAAAAAAAAGAAAAAAAGTAACAGGAAAGAAATGGATCTCGCACATCTCTGCAAAAAATAAAATAAAATAAAATAAAAATTCAAGTGAGAACACTCACAGACAGAAAAACTCCCTGTTAAGGCTCCACAGGGGAACAACACTCTCAGGAAAAATGATTTGGGCAAGGAACAATCTCCTGGGTGCACCAACTTCCAGACACCAGCAAGCTGCCCCAGTGCTGGGAAGCAGCAGCGATCCTTCACAGCTCTTTGCAAAATGTGTAAAATACTGGCTGGTATTATTTTAACTTTGTAGAGGAAACCAGTATTCTTAAATATGAAAAGGGAGAATGAACACAGCAAAGGTACAGTACAGCTAACTAAGAGGTGACGGCTACAGTCCTGGTACCAGCTGGAAATCTGTTAGAGTTGGAGCATAAATCCAACTGAGACTGAGGAAATTTCGTGATGCCGGCTGTTTCAAGTGCATCCATTGCCGGCAATGGACATTGTGCCAGGACGACTGTTCCTGGCTTCAATGGATAAAAAAAAAAAACAAACCCATAAAACACAACAAAACAAAGAAAGAAAAGCAATCCCAGCAAGACAAGCCCACGCCAACGAGGAACGGCACCTCTCCCTCAAGTCACATCCTGACCAAACACCTTCACCACTTCACAGGTGGAGTCACACTGCATCTTACGTGGGACCCTTCCCATAGACACTCCTTCTCCCCATCCTCTGCATTCCTGATCCAGACCTCCTGCCCCTACACAACGGCGCTCCGTCTCATTCTGGCTTCACGCACAACCCTCCGTCCCACCCCACCTGGCCCTCATCGCACCACCACCATCGGGTCACCCCCTCGGCCAAGTTTCCCAACACGCGGAGCCTGCTTGCGCCCCGCTGCACCTCCTCCAGGCGCCACCGCGCGATCGCCATCGCTACGCCGCCGGTCGGGCCCCCGTCCACAGGCACAACCAACGCGGCCTTCTCTGAACTTGCCCTCTGTCCACCTGGGGTCTGCTGGGAAGACAACGCTAACTGCAGAAGCAATAGAAGTCCAAGGCACTAAAATATCCAGCAAGCATACTGGGAGAACAGACAAGTATTCAAGTACATTAATTTATACAATTTTACATTCACATTTATTTATCTAATACAATGAAAATACAAAGGAAAAAGTTAAAGTGTCTCCAATAAGTATAAGGATATAGCTAGCTTTTTTTCCCATTTTTTACTTTTTAACTTTTTTAACCCTCTATATTCCACTCATTTTTAAACTACTGTTGTCCAACAACATTTATATATCACAGTGTTTCCACATCAAAACTGATGGTAAGTACATGTCCGCAGGGAACTTTTAAAATCTTTAAACAATTTAAATTGCTCTAATGCTGCAGTCAAAGCTGTTAATATCTTACTTAAAGCAGTAATGACCTATCAAGCACGGGCTGCACTGCAAGTCCATTCGGGTGCCCCATCGTTCTGGAGCCAAATACGATCGAGTGGGGAGAGGGAGAGGAGGGGGATCTGGACAGCTGGTCTCGGATCTTCAGGGAGAGAAGTGTGCTAAAGCCTCATGCTAGGATTCAACTCTCCCATCTTGACATACGCGGATTCGGCCTCAAACCAGAGAAATGTTACAGCAAGACTGCGTTAACTGCCCCCGTCACTGATCTTCACGGCTCTCGCTTCACACGAGAGCGGGACCCCTCGAGTCCAAACAACTGTCCCATCGTAAGGACGCCGATCATCCTTCTCCCCCTTGAAAGCATGTGGGGAAGCCCCCTTTACAGAAAGTTAACAGCAATGGGTGGAAAAGAGAAATTCATTCCCAGTCTGGCAAGCAACCAGTTCATTGCAGCACTAGGAGTTGACAAAGGGCCCCGTCTCCCTCCCCACGTCCCGTCCCCAGGTCTAGCCAGCACGGTCTCCGAGCGGGGCTAAGTGGTCCGCAGGTTGGAGCCTGGAGGGTTGCTGATGGATTTCTGCAAACCGCTGATGTTGAAGCTTTGCAAAGACGCGGCACCTACGGGCTGGAACTGGCCAAGTGGCTGCTGTGCCGGACCGCTCGTCCCGCTCCACGGAGCGGCAAAAGACGCTGCTGGGTAACCGTACTGCTGCGGAGGGCACATGGCCTTCGTGAAGGGACCTAAAGAGGTAGCTGATGCTGCAGAGATGGGCGTAGCACCCAGGGAAGATGTCATAGAGATACAGAGCTGACCTGGTGCTGAGAATTTTCTTGCCATTCCAGGGCCCTGAAAGAAAACCCAACCTCCAAGTTAAACAGCTGCTCTTACAAACCACCGGCTATCCCCGCAGGCCATTCCAAATGGCTGTCTGGAAGAACACATCATGGCTTTACTCTCTTTACTCTTCAGTTATCTCTCTTCCCTTCCAGAGCACGCAATATCACACTGTGCACACAAGGTTTACCCAACATTTCTGTAGCGCAGTTGTCCAGGATACGTGGTGACTGTACTCCACCTGGTTGACACTCTGACATAGCAAGACGACCCGACAGTCACAGTCATAAACATTTATGGGTTAAAACTTACCTCATAGTTGCTATGCCCTTTGCCAACTTTCTTGCCAGACAGGTTCATGGCATCTCGGGCCCAGTTATCTACCAGCTTGTGCAGGTCATCTGTGAAAGTCCCTTTTCGGCTGGAGGCAATAGCAGTAGGCTGAGACTGGGGTGCTTGGCTGTTCACTGTAGCCCCGACTGCGTTAGTGCTACTGGTCCCTAAAAACACAAGAAATGGGAGTCAAAATTTGGGGTCAAGATCAGCTTCCTCCAGTGAATTTAATAATCGTGGCAATGGTACAACGATAGAGAGCCAATTAAAATGCCATGCAGCTTAAGTCTAGGTTTCAATTTCAAGACAAGCTGAAGTAGGAACTATGAGGACTCCTACAGGCATTTCCTCAGATTATTAATATTTCACAGATGTTTCCTTCAAGAAGTCCTGCAAGTAGTCATCTTTACAGGGGAACAGCAGCAGCCTATAGGTCTTTGCAGAAGAAAAAGGAGATTAGATTTCAGCACCAGATGACAGTAGTCGTGTCGTTCTTTCATCCTATACCATTTAATCAGCAGCAACCACTACCAGCACAAGTCAATTCCACCTTAGAGGACAATGCTGGATGCTGAATATGGAGTACTACAAACAGCACAGCCAGCTGCTCTGTAGAAAATTATCTCCACTTCATAAAATGAAGAGGAAAAATTCACTCAGATTACACAAAAAGCCACAGTGAGATACAACAACTGTTGTTTCCAATAGCTGCCATACTTGAGCATAACCAGACAGGACTGTCTTCATCCACTAAAGAGCAGGGATCAGCAGGGGAAGTCTGCACTGTGTTAAATTTTGCTTTTTGCCTCTGAAAGCACTTTTTTGCCATTATGTTCAGATTTCCTAGTCTGAAGAACAAGCATTTCAATGTAAATGACTAACACAGCTTAAAGAAGGCAGAAATGAGACCAGTTCCTTGGATGTGCTTTGACACAAATTTCTGTTCACTGGGTTGACCACAAGAACAAAAGCCCCACACATGAATACTGGGAATTTGGTGCTTCTAGAAAGCTGGCTGAACAGCACGCTGCAGAAAACATCCAGAAGTTCTGTGTTTAGTAGCCTTACTCACTGTCTCGCCCTAATAAGCACACAGCTTCACTCAAAATGAAGCTTTTCACAAGACAGATAACATAGCAGTAGCAAAAGTTGTTTATTATCAGGTAAGAATTCTGAATTCCCAGCAGTACCTTCATTTCAGATGTGGAATGAATACATTCCAGAAGTATCTTCATTTCCAGATGTGGGACCAGTAGGACCATGGGGAAGGCAGAATGAATCTACATTTCTCAAATCCACTTGGCTCAAAACCAACTAAACATAATTAGTTCCTGTCAGTGTAGAGCTAAACCCTGCATTCACTGCAAGCATCTTCACCTAACTGGTTTTCAAATAGCCTCATATATTTCTACCTGCTTGTTCTGAAGGCTGCAATTGGGAAGCCCAGGATAACCTGAGCATATGGCAGAATTTCTGGAGAAAACTGATTTAAAAAGTTGAGGATCAAAAATCCTAGCAAAGACAGTCATCTCCATTGCCAAGGCCGAATGACAGTCGTTGTCCCCTGTCTGACAGCTGATTTCTCAGTAGTGGTGCTGCAGTGGCACAGGCTGCCCAGGGAGGTGGTGGAGTCACCACCCTGGAGGTGCTCAGTAACTGTGTGGACGCGGCACTGAGGGACGTGGGCAGTGGGCACGGCAGGCGTGGGCTGCTGACTGGACTCAATGATTTCAGATGTCTTCTCCAACCTTAATGATTCTGCAATTCTAATTCCTCCGTGCTGCCCTCCCTGGCTAGCTGCCCCGCTCCCTGCAACCATGGCATCAAAGAAAGAACTGGCTCCAAACCCCTGCAGGAATGCTTTATAATAAGGAGTGAATTAGGAAGGTGACATACTTACTACGCAGGACAAATAAGCAAAGTGTTACCGCCTCTAGTAGTGCTGAGGAGGGAAGGACACAACTCCCTCCCACCAGATCCAGCTCAAGCATGGAGATGGCTCCCAGTGAGGGTGCTCACCAGAGGGACAGCAGCTGTTACAGGCAGGCAGAGGCATGCAACAGTGCACAAGGAAGGAGAGAATAGGGTTCCCTGACCAGGGAGTGCAGCTGCAGCTCAGATGAATGCTAACAGAAACATACCATAAGGTGGAAAGGAAAAATCTACGATAAAATAATGAAAACTTTAAGCATGCACCACATCTTATTTAATAATAACAGTGACCGAGAAAAAGAAGGTGAAATTAAACACAAAACAGGCAAAAATAACAAAGAGGTACTCAAGATGAGGTGTGGAACCAGTAACAACCACATTCCACCATGAGGGCTCATGCAGGGATTGATACACTCACTCTCATACTCTTCATGATGGCCAATATCTGGTTCTCGTGTCTCATATTTCTATGTTAATCAATAAGTGCACAGCTGGCAACCTGGGACCGTGGCTCTATGCTTGAAGAGCCTCTTCAGGCCGCGCAATGGAGGGAGTTAATTACAAAATACTACAGAACAATCATCCAGAGATGTGAAAAATCACTTAGAAAAGCTGAAGTGTTTTGAAGAGGACTGGCTGAGTGTTTAATCCAGGGTTTAAGGCAGATAGGAAAGGTGGGGGGCAAAGAGCTTTATCTGAAAAGTGATTTTAGTACGGAGCTCCAATCTCAAGTCACAGACAACTTGAGGCAGACCAACCTACGCTATAAGAAGTGAGCTGTAAAATTACTGGGAGCTCCCACAGTATCAGTGTAAAAACTGACTTCTTAGGAACTTCACATTTTAACCCTGATGTAGTTTCTGCCTACTGAAGCTGCCATTCAGAAGAGTGTGAGAAGGAAGCGTTTCAATTCGTGGCATTTAATGGAAACAAACCCCCGCATTCCTGCTTGGTCACAGCAGCCGTCCTCAGTCCTACTCTGACATAAGGGACCTGAAGTGAAACAGGCTTCTGCTTCTTCAGCCTGCCACCTACAATGCCTTCATTTTACACCCAGCCTTCTTTTTTATTATTGTTAAATCTCACCATGAGTGACAAAGGCACTGTCAAAAGGCACCTTTAAGCCGTTTTCAGTGACGTGACCACATGCTGGCTTTTCTAGACATCTCTTACTTCAGGACACGGATAGAGGTCAGATGGCTTACTCTTGCAACGCTGAAGGACACTCTGCCATTGGAGCTGTCACTGAGATGGCAGAACCCATCAGATACGTACAGAAAGCAGCTGCTCAAGGGTACAGCATTAGCACATCGCAGTGAGCAGCTGTCCTCGATGCTCAATTCACTGTTATTAGCAGGGAGCAAGGAGTTGCTCAGGGAAGGTGAGGCTCTGCCTCCACTCTTCTGCAAAGGTAATAGCCACGCTGTACAGCTATGCTAACAACAGAGTACACATTAGAGGGCATAACAGAGACAGACAGATGCTGTGCTAGGGACAGAGTCAGGGAGGCAAGGCTTCGGTGACCAGAAAAAGCCAATGAACAGCTTTACAGTCAGGAGTTGGAGATAACAGAAATAAGATAATTACTACAGAGCTGGTTGCAAGGACAGACTTTTTTCACCATCTTCCCTGAAGCACAAAGAGAGAGTCATTTGTTAAAGATAAGAGAAACAGTGAGAAATGTTTAGTATCAGCAAACAGTACGAAAAGCTTGGTGAGAAACAGAGGGCATGGCACAGCAGGGCTCCTGAAAGTTCTGGTATGTTCTAGGAAAAAGCCCAAGATTGCTCTGACAGTTTCGTGGGCTGTATTTTCAGAAAAAGAAATGGTTTGGCCTTCTGCATTTATTTCTCAGTATTTCAGAATTCCCAAACTGCAGTGAGGAATGGCAGAACACATTTACGGTTTCAACTGCCCATTACTACTAAAGCAAAGCAAATACATCTTGCATTTTTGTCAGGGCGCAGAAAGCATTTCACAGCTATCAAGTTTGACTGTCATCAAGTGAGAAGAATTTGATAAGCCAAGTGCACTCATGGTTTGTCACCTTGTTCTCTCAGGCCTCCCCAGGTCTGTGGGACAGACCTTCCCTGCCAGGCTGTACCACTCTATTTCTCCCGCCGCACAGTTACAAGCATCAATTACTGCACTGTTTCCTCAACGCTGCTGATTCGAACCCAGCATCTTCCCCAGTTGTCACTCTCCATAACAGTCTGCAATAGCACTCGAAGGACAGGACTCCAGGAAGCAAGCAGCCTGTAATGAGCTGAGCGCCAGGCCAAGCTGTGCCATGCCTCTATGAGTATGACCTGCTTTTGCAGGACAGCTACAACACGCATTTCAAAAAGAATCCATTTTTCTTAGCACAAGCCCCGCAGGTAGAGGATATGCCAATGTATTCTTAGAGCCAGATGGTGCACAATTTGCAGCAAGCCAGAGCCTTAGAAGTACATGACACTCTCACATTCAGTTCACTGTCAATTCCAGAAGTAGAGTAGTTGTTCATTACAAAGGATGGGGCAGCCAAGAGAGGATTTTGAAGAGTTAACTTTGGTAAGCATGTGAGTATTTCCAAGAAAGGAGCTGCTAAGTCTTTGAACTGCAGATGTTTGTTACTGCACATCCGCACAGTAATATATCTAAAATCCAATGAGGTATCACTGCAAAATTCAGCAGCCACAAATATGTTTCCCCTCTCTGACTCCACTGCCTTAGAAGATCGTGCTGGTTGTATTGCAGCTGTCTCTGCAGAAGGCCACGTCTTGTTCCTGCACACAAATCTCTGGCTGCCAAGTGCAGCTCGACAGATGCTACAGATGCATGGTACATTAGGCAGTGCAGCAACTGAAGGTCTCTTTTCAGCATTCAGAACTCTCGTATCAACTCATTCTGGAGTCTGGGAAACAAATGTCAGAGCATTTAAAGGGTCCAGCCTGCAGCAGCAGCATGGGAGATGTTGCAGCCCACCCCCCCCCCAAAAAAAAGAAGCATTGCAGCAGCAGCAGCCTCAGCTCAAGCACACTGTTAGTTCAGACAATCACATCAGAAGTTTGAGGCTCTCTTTTTTAATCTGGCGTAGTGTAAGCACCAGTGAAAAGATGTTGAGAAAGGCTGCAAGGTAACTTGCAAGGGTTGACAGAATGTCTGAAGATGGCCATTTCCCCACCTGCACTGCTATGTGTGCATCATATTTAATCTGACTCTGATTCACACTAAGAGCTTCCAAATCTGTGGCCCATTTGAGTTGACCTGAAAATATTCTGTAACTATTTTTAAGTTTCAATCTTTTACTCTCCATCTGTGAATGAACACAAAAAGTCAATGTTAACTGCCTACAGGTGGCATCAATGCTCTGCACTGTGATCAGCACTGGTGCTGACAGCATGCATAAACACCCAACTTGCACAGCAAGCACACTGCTGGAAGGAAGCAACACATCCCCTCCACCATCAGTTACAACAGTGCCCAACAAAGGAATAATTTGGGAAACAAATCTTCCTCACTGTTTCTGAAGGAAAGAATAGTTCCCCTGCAAGTCTCATGGCAGCTAACATATACTGAAGCGTAATTAATAAGCAGGCCAAAAGAAAAGGCCCAGTGTACTACATCTGGCAAGCCAACCTCAATTTCTGCCATTTCACTGACCTGCCCAGAAAAGTTTCCACCAAAAGCTTAGAGAAATCAGTGTTTGTTAAAACAGTTTAAAAAAACAGAATACCTAACACGAGAACCCAAACTTCCAAAGGTATGCTAAGAGCAACTCAGCCTAGCCATGGAATGGAAGGGAATACAAGGCGGCACATGAGGATGGGCTGCATGAAACAGATCCAAGCAGCAGAAGAAAACAAAAAGACAAAACAAAAAAGACAAGGAAGGAGTAAAGGTGTTACACACAAAGAGCCAAGCAGGGCGTACTCAGAAATCGGGTCCTCCTGCCACCAGGCTTGAACGTCACTCTCTCAGATGCACAGTTAAACTTCGCACAGCCTGTGAGAAAACAAAAACGGGAAGAACAGAGAAAGGAGAGGAGAAGAGACAGAACACCACTACAAGATGTTAGCAACTTGAGGTTGGAAGGGTGAAATGCATTAACATGGCACACAAGAGTAAGCTTCCAAGAGCAGACCACAGAGTATGCAGACAACATACGGAGTGAAGAGACTCGCCTTCAATACAGCGGACATGAGGCCAAGTTTGCTGTGTTAACCTCCAGTTTATAACCCAGCAATGGGGTTTCCATTGGTAGGAAAGCCAAACGCCAGCAAAAGCGTCTGCTTGTAGAAGATACTGCACAACTCTAGATACAAGGAGGTGCAAGTAGCTCCAAAATACTTGAGCAGTTCAACACAAAAATCTCTACAGAAAATTCTTCCCAAAATTCTTTCAGAAAGTCGATTTCTGTTTTCCGTTTGTACTTCTCCAAATTCAGCAGTAATATTTGTTTCATTTGATGCATTTAATCAGACTATGGTAAAGCTTTTCAAAAAGATGCTAACACATAAAAAACTGAGGCAACTACTTTCATAGAAGCAAACGAATCAAACTATCATCTCCTGAGCAACTGACAAGGAAGAAAGTCCTCCCTCCAAAATAGATTGGGGCTGAGTGAGAGATGACCTGACACTACCTAAGCAATCCACAACTTGAGTAAAATGAACATTTTATTCCTACACCATTCCATCCTCCTATGCTGCTGACCAGGATAACTCTTTAACGCATAAATGAAGAACATAATTCTTTTTTTCCTTTTATTGCCAAAAAATTTTCAACAGAAACAGCCACAGCAGTTTCAAATTCAAGAAAGAGTGAGTCTTCCGAAATTTTCCTACCATTTCAATTACCTATTATCAACAAAGCTATTCTGCCTCATCCTTAATCTCACATTTGAACCCACCTTTCCTCTACCTCTCTCCTTTGTTTCCTCACCCTTGCAGCCAACACC
This sequence comes from Tympanuchus pallidicinctus, assembly GCF_026119805.1. NCBI lineage: Eukaryota > Metazoa > Chordata > Aves > Galliformes > Phasianidae > Tympanuchus > Tympanuchus pallidicinctus. The sequence continues at coordinate 4,100,076 of NW_026294802.1, forward strand.
ACCTTCTCTCAGGTCAGAAGAATATTGCTTGCCACCACCACACTGCATTCTCTTGTGTTCTCCTTGGTGTTTTCATTAGACAGGGCCACATGCTATATATTAATTATTTTAACGTTCCTGGCACCTTCTGTTTATGTGAGAAGCTAGAAATGTAGTTGCAAAACATACACTCTTTTCAGTTTGCATGCATTGGGGTCGAATTCCCTGTCTACTTTATGACGTGTATTAAACATCAAGTGGCATCAAGTAGATTCTTTCACCAGCAGTAAAGGTGCAAGACTTGTCACTAAATCCATCTGAAGTCTTACCTTGGCCTGGCGCAGAAAGGCTTGGTACTGAAAGGGCACCATCACTGGTAAAGGCAGAGTAGAGGTTTTCGCTGGAAGGTGAAGGTTTGAGGGGCTGTAACAAATGATTCTGTCCAGTCTCTGGCACACTACCAGGAGGATGAAGAGTCTGTTGCGGGGGCAAGACTGATGGTGCACTCTGAGCTGACAAATTGCCTGGAGAAGGAATGAAGGCAAAACACAATGAACCTTTCAGCTTCCCCGTGTCATTTTCTGAGCTTTTTTTCAGTGCACCCAATGGAGAACAGCAAAACGTATGACTGAGTTATTATGCTAGCAATGGAGAAAAGTGCAGGGGAGGGGAAGTATATTCATCCTCTGGACTTGACAATTCCAGGTGAGAGAGAGGCAGGGGAAGGACTACACCAGCATATTGGAAAGTATTAAGACTAAAATAATTTTTCTTCAATCTTAAGGGAACTCACTGTCACACGCTCACACAGAGTTCCTCTATCATATAATAAACCAGAAGTGAGCACAGTGCAACTAGATACAGACCCTCATACACGACATGGAGCTGCCAAAGTCAGAGTATAAAACAAATATTTCCGCTTACGGGCAGGATGTGAGTGACATCTACAGATAGATAACATCTGACACCCATGTCAGTCAGGCACAGAACTATTTTTCAATTTATTGTAAAAATTGTCTTAATGAGAAATGAAGCCTTGATAACTGAAATCTTCTTAATTTGCAAAGTACAAAGAATTGTCACTCCCTAAAACTTCACTACTTCAACATCCATCAGTTGTGACTTTGATTTCTGGCAATACCATGCTTAAGTGCTCTGAAGTATGAAAAATCATTTTTGAAGATGGATGAAGATACCATTCCCATTCTATAAAACCATTTTCAGGAGAAAACAAGAGTAGTTGATGCCCCATTCCTGGAGACTTTTGAGGCAGGGCTGGATCAGGCCCTGGGCAACCTGATTCAGCTGTGGTGTCCCTGTTCATTGCAGGGGAGTTGGATTAGATGGCCTTTAAAGGTCCCTTCCAACTCTAAGGATTCTATGATTTTATGGGGAAAAAAAAAATTCCCTTTGTAAATTTATACTTTACACTCTGGATTGATTCCCAGTCCTCTTATAGCCCCATCACTAATCTCAAAAAACCAAACCAAAACAAAACAAACAAAAACAAAACAAAACAACCCATACCCACAATTTTAAACTGCTCTTACAAAACAATGTAATATAGTTTAAGTAAATTGCAAAAGGCAAAACTATCAACTAGCAAAAGCAACTTAAATGACTTTGTAGTCCAGGCAGTGGAGGAGCTTGGAGTAGGGAGTGCAGGAGAGCAAGGTGCAGCAGAAGAATCGTATCAGTCTGGAAGTGACTGGTAGCACTTAGTCAGTTCTATCTTATTTATTAAAAAAAAAAAAGAGAGAAAGCCTTACCTGACAGCTGTGGACTCTTATTTCCCTGGGAGCTGCTACGACTGGATTTGCTGCTTTTTCCTTTAGTGGGTCGTCTCCTCCTTCCTGAAAGGGGTGCAGCAGGGGGTATAATGACTGCAGGTGGGACTTTTCCTAGTTTTGTGTATAGTGATTCAATCTCCTGCTTCTGGCGACTCTGCAGCTCCTGGATCTCTTTAAGGTGCCTAACAAGTTGCAAGAGCATCACTTACAAAACTGTATGCACACAGCTGTAGTACATGTAACAATCCCTCCCCTCCAGTCAAGCTTGATCAGCTTGTTTGGTCAAACTCCCATAAACATTTAAGAGCAGATGAAATAAATCCCTTCCACAAGCAATCACTGAATACATATGGCAAAATGCTTGTTTTTTCCATTTTGTCTAAAAATGACTAGGAATTCCAACACAAAGTTTCCAGCATTGTAATCTCAAAACCAGAATAAACATATGTATAAACAAGAACACACAGCAAACAAACCAATCAAATCATTCATCATAAATGCTATAGGAATAGCTAGAACACTGTTTTCTGAAACATATGGCATTGGAGGCTTCAACATTCATACTGAAGCATTTTTTTCAGAGCAGTAGCCAGCTGTCCTAAAAAGTCAGTTTTCAATATAAGTTCAATATTAAGTCACATTCTTTGACTTCTCAATTTTCTTCTAAATCAACAGGGATTCTCCAGGAAGTGGAGAACACCAGAATCACTTACTAGAAATGCAAAGTTGATTGCCATTTTCAAGACAGACAACAATATTTCCACTATCTACTAAATTTCAGAGATATGCAAAAACTTCTGTACATCTACATAGATTTATCCACAGTGTGGCAATCTGTATTTGAACACACACACTGAGATTACAGATTAGAAAATTAACATACCAAGTGCACATACCTGTTGTTTGGGATCATTATGTATTACTTTTCCACTAAATAATTTTATTTCCCATGTAAACACTGACAGTGGGTCCTGACACTTAAGAAAGCTTTAGTTTCTTTTTAAAGAAGGCTAGCTTTTTTCCTTTGTGAAAAGTGAAGTCCAGAGGAAATGAAATGAAATTCATATTAAGCCTTTGCTACACATTTCACACATGCACAAGGGAAGGAAAAAGCCTTACTTCTCCCGTAATCGACGGAGTTCCAATTTCAAGTCTTCATCTTCAATATCTGACTCGTTGTCACTGCTCATGTAGGAAGAATTGAACGAGTTGCTAAGACTCTGAACAGGGAGGCTGATCTTTGACGCTGTGGCCTGGAGGGAGTCTGGACTCGCTGAGCCATCATCCAGATCCTTAGCCATTCCACTCAAGAAAGCAGCCTCTGGTTCAGAGGACGGACCATTCATATGTGGGGACTGCCTCGACTCCAACTCTTTCCTAGGGGCTGCAGCTGAAGAAGCAACTTGTTCCAAGTCCACAGAGAGAGGGAGAGTCATTGGCTCTCTCTCTGCACAGGTGACCTCATCCTGAGTCTTTGACACTGAGAAGCGCCCCACTTGATCTGTTGTTGTTGTTACCTGGAAGCGTCCAACCTTAGTAGGCTGACCATCGTCTACTGGCAACTGCAGCACAGGAACTGGCTGAGGAATGCCATGTGCCACAGCCTCGCTTTTCCGCCCTCCAGCCTGCTTTACCAGGGTGCTCTCTGGACTGCTTCCAGAAAGAGGGGAGGAATCAGAGGAGGTGGTTTCAAATTGCAGCGGCTTAGTCTCAGGTTTGTCACTCTCTTTCAGCACATCATCCACTGCCACAGATACCTACAACAGAAATGCAATCATACAGACCTTCTAAGTTCTTCCTTAGCATGATGCACTTATTTACATTACATAGCAGAACCATACGAGGGGGGGGGAAACAACTAGTTGCTCACTAGTTGCTTGGTGAGGATTTTCTATGAACATCCAAATCAGTTTAACATGGAATCATAGAATGGTTTGTGTTGGGCTGGACCTTTAAGATCATTCTGTTCCAACCCCCCTGCTATAGGCAAGAACACCTCCCTCTAGACCAGGTTGCTCAAAGTCCCATCCAGCCTGGCCTTGAATGCTTCCTTAGAGGGGGGGGATCCACAACCTCTCTGGGCAACCAGTTCCAGTGTCTCATCACCCTCCCAGAAAAGAATTTCTTCCTGATATGTAGTCTAAATCCACCCTCTGCCAGTTTAAAGCCCTTCTCCTCATCCTATCACTACCTGCCCTTATCAAAACTCCCTCCCAGCTTTCCTGTAGACCCCTTCAGGTCCTGGAAGGCTGCTATAAGGACCCCCAGAGCCTACCTGAAACCGTCCCATCTTAAGAATGCCAGCTCCTGTTGTTGTGGAAGCCATACCACTGCTTTCTCCACCATAAGATGCTGAAGCTAAAAAATACCAAACAAATAAAGGAGAATGGGATTGAGAAGAAAATTAGCATGCCTTTGGATTTATGGAACCTATCTCCTTTCTCAGCTCTGCCATGTATAATACCAAACTAAAATTTTAAAATTGTTTTTCTATAAAGTTCTGTTGTGCAGTAGACTTACCAGAAATGTACTTTTATATTGTGATAAAAAAGTACACTTTGATTTCAAGCAAGGATGTGAAGTAGCCAAAAATAAAAAACAAATGAAATTTATCTAAGAAATAGCATATTTCAATTCCACACCCATGGTGACTACATAAAATTCAAACGCTGGAGGCAATTTCTTAATAATAGAAAAGTGGTACATTTAAGAAACGGTATAAACATTTACTCAGGGCTGCATGAAGCCTTCAGAGCTGGATCCTTAGATGGTAGCTCCTGATTTTATTATTGTATGCACTAGCAGTATAAGGTTACAAAGCTGAAAAATAACATTCTATTTTTAAACTAATTCTGTTGGACAGCTTGTTGGGTTTATTCAGCAACTTTTCACTTTGCTTACTTTTACTATCTAAAATTAACAGGCAAATGAACTCATTTTCTAATAGGAAAAGGAGCTTAATGACGTAGTTATCTATCAAGCACACCAGAAAGGGACTATTTTATTTTTCTGTTGGCTTTATTAGCTTTTAAAGTTTTGTCATTGCACTTGCAATCTAAATGTTGTATATCCTTACAAGTTGCTAACCTGTTTCAGTTTTGCATTAAATCTCTGTGCTAAGAAATCATCTGAAATAACAACGGCTGTCTTACCATCTTTTAGAGGCTGTGCTGCTGTGGACACCAGACCAGTAACTGCTGTAGATGCTACTGAGGGCACAGACTAGAAGTTCAGGAGAGAAATAAAATAAAAATAATCAGAATCAGCAGTTCGATTCAACTCCAAGTAATCTACCATAGTGCATGTAACAGCATTTTTTAATTCCATCAGGTCTAACAAACGATCCATCGTAGGACTAACAGAAGATCTCTTCATCTCCAAAGCAAGCAACATCAGCAACAGATTTTGCATGCCTTGCAACACAAGACTACCAGCAGAACCTCCCCTTTTGCTCTGCAGAAGTGATGCACGAATAGTCACTTGGAGATCAATGTTAATCACTATCATCCTTTTCTATCATCTTTTTATATCAATATTTCAATAGACTCTTAAGAATTGAAACCTACGCTTTAAACATCTCTCCTAAATTACGACTGACTTCCCACATAGTGCTAGTTTAGCACCTTCTTTTCCCCTGTTTCCCATTTTAGTTCTGTGATATTAATGGCTTTGCCAAAAAAGATGGGTTATGAATTAATCCCAGAACTAGCCTCAGGATATACAGTATCTATTGCAACCTACATACTTCCTCCATTTCGCTTGGCTCTGTCCCACACACTATAGGAAGACTCTCTGTTTTTAATTAGAAGCCTATAGACTCGTGCAGTGATATTAAAGGCAGTGACTTAAGTGCATGAACTTGAGAAAACACTGGTTACTTGAGAGTACTATTTGTCAGTATTGCAAACGTACACAGGCAGGAGCTGATGTCACTGGAACGGTCTCTGGACTAAGGGTTCTCCTCAGCTTAGCATCCAGATCTTCCAGTGGCTGCTGGGACTGATGAGAGAGGAAACAGTAAACAGCTGCCCCAGCTCAAGAAAAATACACACATTTCTAAAACTATAGCCACATTTAATACTAAAATTTAAAGCAGTCAGCACTGTTTTTATATTTCTGTCTTTCCCTTGCTACGTGCTTACATTTAACATGTGCAACACAGGAAGGCTGAAAACAATTTAAGCAACACATTTGGATAAGCAGAGAAGAAACATTAACTGAAACATCCATTTTTCACAAAGTTTGCATTCCCACCCTTGAGAATTGTGTAAAGACAGTCTAAGTCTCCAGGTTCTACAGTCTTTGGTCTACAAGGATTACACAAACTTGTTATGACTAAGAAAACTCACAAAAAAAAAAAAAAAAAAAAGAAACATGCCCATACTTTCAAAAATTGAGGAACAAATTATCCAAAAACTGGTCTTGGGATGACATGCAGTTGGACTGCTGGTTATGAAACTTGTACAAAGGAAAAATGTTGCTTAATGAGCTACTGACAAAACCAGAAAGAAAGACAAACCCATCTATTCTAAGACAAGTCAATAATTTTCCAGTCCATATTATACAACAGCAGCAAAGGCTCTTAGCAGTTATCTAGATTTGATCCAATCAATCTTCTCCCATTTTGTCTCTTACACCAAGGCAGGTTTTAGAATTCAAATGAGAGGTGAAATTAGGTAAGCTGTTTGCAAGTGACAAACCAGAGAGCTGTATTTTGGCCTTTTCTATACCACAAATCCTCATAGAAACATCTACAGTAAACAGAAGAAAGCCGTTAGCAGTAGTGCTGTAGGATGAACCACACCAGTGGTTAGCGCTGCGTTGAGTTTGGGGGAAAATGATTACCAAGATAACCAGTTCTAAGCGATGACCTGAACCAGTATGAACTTAATGTGACTCATTTTAATTGTTTCCAGATCCATTTGCTGCCACTGTTGGTGAATACAGATGAATTATCACCAAATTGGCAACTCCCCCCTCATTCAGAAAATCATATTTCAAAAGAACTGGCTGAACAGTATTAAAAAAAAGCTACAGGTTCCAGCAGCTGGAGGAAAAGATTCTGCTTGTTAACACTATCTCACAGCTCCACATAAGACAACTAGCTTCTTGCTCAGTTTGGAGCCAGAACATACCCATTCCTAATGAATCATGTTCAGCCTACCAGAAAGCAGCAAGTAAAAGCAAATACAGTGGCACTCTCCTTTCCATGATACAATTAATGAGCAACACCCCAACTCCGTTTTCGCGCATGCAGAGCACAAATTTCTGCCTTTTCACACCGCATAATACTTCCTAAATAATGGATGTATTCTTATCACTTTCAAAGATTTAAACATACTTCTTAGAAAAAAGAAAACCTAGGAGCAGCTCTGAATACAAAGGCCATCTGCAAGGACTCACTGACTGAGCCTGGATGTATTACTATTACTAACTTGCATTTGCTCCATTACGAGGACTAAGAAGGTGGTAGAATAAGAACAGTCAAGACAAGATGCCAACTTTCAGCATCTTGTAATTCTGGCTTATTAGACTGTTTCCATTCTAACCTCTATTCTAGATCCTATGCAAACTTGTCTGAGAGATTCCCTAGAAAAATGACATCTATTGGGGTACCCAGAGAAATCACTGAATAAACATAGCTTCCGCTCAGACAGTGTTGGAGGATAAAAAACCGTAAAATGGAAAAAGGGTCTATTAATGCCATAACCAAAATAAAAGCTGCTACCATGCCTTGCTGCTCAACTCCTTTCATGCCTTTGGAACCAGGTATTACTACATTCCTCCCATTTGAGAGACAAAAGGAAATCCTGCTCAAAAAGAATCTTTGAAGATTAGTATCCAAATATATATAATTCTGTTTTTGCAGTTTTAGCTGTAGAATTAATGGAAGTCATGACAGCTCATTAAGCAAACTTGCCTTAGCAGAGTTTAAATTATTTACAATTTTCTTCCATTATCCCTTTGTGTAACAGTCAATTTAAATCCTTTCAGACTGAAAAGTTCTCACAGGCTATTGTAAAGCCCAACAAAGGAACAGCTTGCAAAGAATAAAACGACCTTTTACAGGTCATTTTAAATGTCAGCACTTCCATAAGTGAAACTCGAATTCAAGAGCACTGTTTCAAGAGATGAGAGCCAGACCGTTACCAGAGTGTCAAGAAGCAGAACTTTATCAAGGTTAGCTCACAGTCAGCACTAAAATTCTGTGGTCAGAAATCCAAAAGAAGTCCAGCCAGGAAGCTAGTTAGTACAAGCCTTCGTACTGTAGCTATTATACTGGCAGTGCTTTAAAATTATAGTTAAGTCTTAAATGAATAATTCCTTTCTACGAAAAGACAGTAAAAATGCAGATTTAGATGTATTCCAAGAGTATTTTCCGCAGACCAAAGCCACAGATGGAAGAGGTGAATATTATGAAAAGTACACATACACAGGTAGTGTCACTTTTACAAGAAAATTACTCTGAGCCTCATGTAGGCACCTTTTCAACCATAATGTCTATACAGGTTTGAATAAAAAAACAAAAAAAAAACAACCAAGGCCAATTCTATCCCAAGGACATTTGAATATTATTCTAAAAATATAATATATCTTTATGTATCTAATATAATTCCTTCAGAAGCACCATACTTCCATCTCAAAATCTCATGGGTTTTGCCTAGTTATTTTTTCAGCTGTTCTTGGTATATTGAACCATAATGTTTCCATCTTACATTTCACTGCACAGCTTTAGAAGATCCAAAAAACAATTTTGTCTCATTTTTCTTCTACATTTGCTCTGTTTCTTAAAAAATCGAAGTGAAGGCAGTTTTAATCTCTATGATCTTGAACTGATCACCTGTCCAACTCACATATAGAACATGCAAGCTAACTGCTGCACACACAACAGAAATTGAACAAGGTGAAGCCACTGTTATATTTCAACTCCTGTTTAGGATTAGGAGCATCACAGACCTTTTACAAAACTGAAAATCTGTTGAAATTAGAGTCTCGTAGTAACCACAGGAAAAAACTTAACCAAGAACTCTGAAAACCAGTAGATCTGTATTAATGTTAACAATTAATTGTGGTATGTACAGCTTCGATGAAGAGCTACTTTGCTCCTGTAACTTTTCACTGTATGAAGAAAACTCACCTGCGTTACATTTTTACAAAAACCTCTACTGTTCAGATTGAAATACTGAATAACTTCAAGTCTGAATTACTCTTCCTGTATTTCAGACATTGAGTAGAGCAGCCCAAAGGACAAGCTAAATCTACAGTGCTGAAGCAACTCTGCCCACTGCTACGTTTACACACAAGGGGTTACTATGCCAAAAGACAAGAAAAACAGACATTAATAACATGCAATGGAGAGTTTAATCGAAACATGCCCTTTGAAAGAAAAAGAGGCAGATAAAATCTGCTGACTCGTGTAGCACCTGAGTTAGTGAAGGTCCTGGAAAAGGTGGCAGCGGCTCACTGGACGGAGTGCCAGCTGGAAGTTCAGAACCTACTGGTAGCACCTATGGATAACCAAGAGGAAACGCGAGTCCATCAGACACAGAACAACCGAAGGATCAGATACCAAGCTACGGTCAATCATGCCCTATGACAGAGGCCTCTGTGTTTTTTCTGTGGAGACTTCCTTCCTGGAAAGTCAGCAGAGAATCTTTGTGGAGTTCAGCAACAATGAAAGTAGGTGGCTGTTTGTCAGTTGTTTTGTTGCTGTTCTGTGGAGGCTTTTTTTCTTTTTTTTTGGTTGATTGGTTGTCTTTGTTTTGCTTCTTTTGTTTTAGTTGTTTGGTTTTTTGCTTGTATTGTTCAGATCCAGATTGAGTAGTCACAATTTCCATTATAAGGAAGCTGCTCTGTCTATGAGCATAGCAACTCAGTTACTTTCTTTTCAAGTCTGCAAGAAATGCCACAGCAATATTTCTTAAATAATTTTTTTTTTTTTTAAAAAAAGCTAAATTTCCAAGAGGCTTCATTTATTAAAAAGTGCAAGAGTGCACTCAACCTCCTCACAACAGATCTATTTTAATGGCTCATTAACAACACCAGGCCATGTGCCTCTGGCAAACAGCTCCAATCAATTATTTGAACAGAGAAAGTCATGCCTGAGGATGTCTCCACTTGTTGAAAAGCGTATTTATCAACTTCTTACACCAATTTCCAGAGCTGTTTTTTTTGTTGTTGTTGTTGTTGTTGTTTTTGTTTTGGTTTGGTTTGGTTTTTTTGTTAACCTGAAGGGTGTTGTGCACCCACAGAAGATGACTAGGCCATGCAATCAGATAGGGGCAGGTCATCCAGGTTATGTGGTAGGAGTTAGAGAAACTGGAAAGGTTAGAATGAGGGATCAAAGCCTCCCAGCAAGGTCAGACAGTACATTCCAGTTAGTTATTTCCATTGTTAGGGAAGTGGGAACTCCTAGGAATTAAGTGACCCATTACACAATTTGCAAGTCTTCTTCTCAGCTGTAACCTTGAGGCTTGACCACAACTTCTGAAGTTTCAGAAACATAGGACAGTCCTATGAGTTACAGCATTAGTCACCTGGCTTCCCTTTATGACAGTGAACACCATTGGATGTGTGTAACTGGCCCAAAATCCTACTGTGGTCTTCAACAAGCAGAACCAGTTCTATCAATGTTATCACAGCTTAACTAATAGTTCAGATTGCAGTAATAACTGACCAGTGAAGATACTGGACACAATTATCTCTTGTTCCCAAAATGTTGAGGCAGGAACTAAGCCAAGTTGCATTACAGCAGTTTTTCTGTGTGCTGAGATCATATACACGGACATTACTGGTTCTGATGCATGGTGACTCACTAAGCTGTGGTAAATTCATCCTTTAGTTTATAAATAAGAGGCAAAATACACTTTACATACATTCATAATACAAGTCAAAAGTGTTCAGGTTAACAAGTTGACTGCAAACAAAACATCTCCTTCTCCTACAGTGTAGTAAACCCCAGAAAAATAAAGCATTAAACTCTAGAAGCTCAAAAATGACACAAAGTGAAAATGAAATTTGAAAAAACACAGAAGAATTTAGAAGCGAAGAATTCAAAGAGGAGATATTTTTCCCTACAACAGACAGCAAAAATCCCGAACATTTATTCCATTTAAATCTAAGCACTTGTAATTATAGGTTTCCACTTTGCAAATTTCTACCTGCTCCAATTATTCCTAAATCATTAGCTAGTTTTTACAATTTTCTGATCCTTCTTTAATTCTCAGCTCTATTTCAATATAAATGAATGGCCCTGCATCTAAGTTTCTTCCCCAGCTTCCTAGACACACTTTCCTGCTGAAGTGGCAGAAATTGTCTACTTTGCAACTGAATACAATCTAAAATGGAAAGAAGTGCCTCACTGGGCTCAAAAAGTAACTGCTGAGTCCAAGTTGTTGAATTACTTACAATTCTAGTGCTGCGCACTATGTGAGAGGAAAAAATATCATTTACAATATCTGCTGGGTGTTTGAATTAAAAAAAAAAAAAAAACAGTAAAGAATCTCCAGAATCTTTGCTGCATTCATTCCCTTCACCTCTCCATCTTTTTCTTCCCCATTAACTTTACTTCAATGTGGTCCTGTCAGAGGTGGATTTAGAAGTCAATGCATAACACATGAGAGAGATTTATACCCTCAGTAGCATCAGTATGTTTTACTTGACTTTCAACAAAGAAAACTCAAAGTAGGGAAACAATATGAATACAGCTGAGAATAGCATAGCTGAGAACAAAACAAATGGGAAGGAATTCCTAGAAAACTATAAGAACAAGTGAAATAAGGAGAAATCTGCAGAGGCTGTGGAAATCCTCAAAAGTTATTGCTATAACAGTTATGACATTCCCTCAGGCCTCAAGCTTCACGTTACTCTAACACGTTTTTCCAATTAGCTGTAACCTCCTCATTGTATGTCAAATTATTCTATCCGTTCTCGTGCTGATCATACCTGATTTGATTTAAGAAAAATATCTACACACAGGAATGGTACCATAGTTATACCCCATCTATCTCTTCGCTTTTGGGAAAAGGACTGGGAAAGTAACAATGTTAGTCTGGCTCATGGAGGCACATGGTAGAGTTCTGATTCTTGGAAATTCTTAATTTATTCACCCTTGGTCAAGGTAAGAAACCTTAATTTTTATTTTTCCCCATTTGCCTTGCTTCTCTGAACAGAGACACCATGTAATCTGAAGGATTCTTAAAAAATTCAGTTTAGTTCATCCCTACTGTCAAGGAAAGGGCTAATGATAAAAAGCCAAACTGCAATCAAGACTAGTTTGTGAAACATAAAATGATCCTGGCTTATTTTAACAATTATGGATAAAAGGCTATTTTAAGCAAGGCTCCCAAACTTCTATCTATTTTAAAAAACACTAATAAAGACAAGACACAGTTGCTTCACTCTTTGTAGTTTAGGAGTATGAAAAAGGAACAGCGATACTAGAGAGTTCTCAGACACACAGTATAGAATTGGATGTTCATTTCAGTATGGACCAAAGAAAAACCCTCTTGAAAAAAAAGAAAAAAAAAATGAAAACACCCAGAAGATAAACGCTTCCTTCCAATATTATAACCAAAGACACCTTTACCTGAATATTTCTGCTTTAAAAAATAGATTCTGTTCAAGAAGTCTATTGACTTATATTCTATAAGACGATTGAATATCCACATAAACACTGCATTTCTTACCGGTACCCTGCTAAGCGGAGGCTTCGAGGGAGAGGTCCCTGGTTTCACTACTGCTGTTGCAACGCTGCTTGGTGCTGAAATATAGCTTACTGGGGTGATCACTTGCCCAGGCGTGGCGACTGGTGTCAGCACTGGCAAGCCAGCTGGTCCAAGAGGCAAACTGCTCGGAGGTATACAAGTGCTAACGGATGTCAGGGGTTTAGTTGGTGCAAGAACAGTGGTTGGGATCCCAGGAATAACAGTAGTTTCCATGATCAGTGACGTCTCCAGAGATACTGATGGATGCGCTGCTCCCACGTTACCATGTTCACTGAAGAGAGACCGTAGCTTTTCTTCCAGGGTCTTTATATCATCAATACCAGGTGCTTTGGACTGAGCATCAGCGTCAGCCTCCAGACAGTGAATATGAGGTTGGTTGGGTAATGGAGCTGGCTGGGGCTGGCTGTGTATCAATGTTTGCTGTACTGCAGGCAAATTAGTAACTGGCTGTGGTAAGACACCAGGTAGGGGAACCTGGGGCAACACAGGTGTTGCACCTGGAATCTGGGATAGGACAGGTGTTGATGTAACTGCTGATGGGATGAGTAAGGGATGTATCACTGGCTGAGTGACCGAACCACACAAACTTGTTGCTACAGAGGATGATAAAGGTGCAGAGATTGGTAGCGATAAGCCAGCTGCACTGGAGGGCTGTGATTTATCTGCGGACTGCCCACTCTCAGGTAGTGATTGTGGAGCACTTACAACTGTTGTTTCTGCCAGACTGGAGACAGAGCCACTACTGGTAAGCTGAGGAAGCTGCAAAGACACATTCTGAGCCTGAGACAGGGCAACAGATGTCTGCGGTGCTGCCAAACTACTTACAATTTGAGGAGTAGATTGAGATGTCACAGCTGGTGCAACGACACCAAGACCAGTGACACCAGGAACCTGGGTAGCAGATAGTGCCAAAGAAGCTGGTGTGCTGATGCTAGGGGTAATGTCTCCAGTTACTGGCTGAGCAGGCTGGGATGTGATAGTTAAGGAGAAAGAAGCAGGGGCGCTCACACTGGAAGCCACACCACCAGACAGCTGCTGTCCAGATTGTGAGGCCGGAGGTGGAGAAACAGAACTTGGCACACTTGCACTTAGTGCAACTCCAACAGCTGCATTTTCTGAAGGCAAAGTAACAGAACTTGGAAGAGAAACACCTGTGCTAGAAGGAACAGATATTGAAGGAGCAGCTACAGATGCAGGAGGTGCACCACTGCCTGCCATGGTAGAAAGCACAGGTGGAAATGGTGGTATTGTTTGATTAAACACTGGAGGAGCTGTACTCGGTCCTTCTGTCATTTGACCATGCCCAATCTCAGAGAAAGCTTGTTGTAAGCTCAGCGATGATGCAGAGTGGGAGAGATTCATTCCAGGACCATGTAGTGGAGATGCAGCAACTGAAAGAACACAAAAAATATCAGTCCATCTTGGAAAGTTCATTAGAGTACTACCTCCTATCGATAAACTTAGACAAAGTTAACTTCCTAGCATAATTTAAAAAAAAAAAAAAAAAAAAAAAAAGATAAATCCAGGCACACATTGAAAATGTGGAATTAAGGTTTCAAGACTTTTGCAGGCAGGCCATCAACATTTTTTCCTGCAAGAATTCTACACAGTATCAGCCAGATTATCATCACTTCTTATCAGCACAGTCACTTCTCTACTTCCAGATACTTAAGGGGTGCTAAGGAGCTTGTCAGTTTGGTAAACTAACTTCAGTTTTGAATAGCATTTCTTAGCCTTCAGAATTTAAGAGTTCAGATAACTTACCAACATCTGAAGTTTCTTTTCCCCCGGGAACAGGAGAGGTGAAAAAGCCCTGTTCTTTTAACCGACTTTCAGGGACAGGGCTGACAATGAACCGTCTTCCCGCAGAATGGACAACCTGGGTAAAGGAGCTAGGAGGAACCCCTAAACAGAAAGAAGTTGGATATTTAGTGATACGTAGCTGCAACAAAATACATAACCTGCAATATGGAATGTGAACTCCATCATATAAAATAAAAACCTGGCAGCACCCATCCGCTGAAATCGAAAAAGGTAACTGTTGAAAAAAAACAAAATCACAAAAGACTTACCTATTCTTTGTGGCATGGAAGATGTAGGATCTGGCTGTTTGAACTCTAATTTCTGTAAAGTAAGATAAAATTTAAAGTTCTATTCTGAAACAGAAACCCACACGATAGTATTAAAACGCTAGCTTACTGAAATGTGGGCATTTAAGTTAAGCAGTGCCATGGACTCAAGCACCATTATCAAAGCAGTGAAATTCTGCCTAGGCAACTGTCAGCTATAGCGTTTTATAGATTACCAGCTCAGTGACCATCAGTGTAACAAACGGATCTAAGCATCTTCTTCTTAAACACTCCAGCCCATTTCCTTAAATGAATTTCCCACAGATAAGTAAACGGAGGATGGATGTTTTGGAGTAGTTTTTGATAGAAATAAGGCAGAGATTCTGGAAATGTCACCCCTTATGATTCCCAGCAACCAGCTTGAAAACCTTTGTTTTCTAACTGATGCATCCAATCCTAGTTGCTCACTGAGTAGAGGGCCTGGAATCCAGTCTCTTGGGATTTAGTGAATAACAAAGGATTAGGGATTTTAGCATCCTGCCTCACAACTTCAAACCCAGGAAGCCCCAGCATTTATGACTGTCTGTCTAGTACTCTATTATGAGATTCAGCAGCTTTAAAAGTGTCAGAACCTGACAAAAAACAATGGCTTTTTGTTATTTAGTTTTCTAAATGAATTTTTTGTTTTCGATCTGATCTGAAGCTTTGCCTGTTAATTTTGTTTTTAAGCTTTGCTATTCTCATGAAAGATTTCAGTTTCTTGCTAGCACTACGCAAAACCGTAACACCCAAAACTGAAAAAATGATTAGCTAAGGCCATTCATCTTCTACATACCTGTGACCCTGGAACGAAGCCATCGTCTTTTGTCTGCATACTCTCCAAACCCTGATCACCTTCTGGCTCCACACTTACATCCTCACTCAGCATTTCATCTGCTTTCTCAATGATCTCTCGTACCTGTTCCACGAATGAGTCTCTCTCAGTTGCTAAAATAAACTCATTCTGCACCTGTGAAGAGAACAGAGCAGTAAGATTTTTAATTGATATGAAATATTTCAGAACTATGTATTGAATACTGAGTAACCATAATATAACTTGTTTGTGTTTGTCCTCCTTCCACTGTTCTTATGCATAAGATAAAGTTCATGACATCCTGGAGAAAAAACATTTGCTTCTGAAATTATCTCCAGCACTGAAATATTTGTCCTACTTTGCTCTTTGCAGTGGAACAACATTCTGTGTCATTTTCATCAGATTGATATTTCAGACTTCCCCAGTGAAACTCAAAATTTGCAACTTCATTTACTACCATATTTAAAGAAAGATGTAAATGTAAAAAAATCAAAAATTTTATATTGCAAGATAAATTCTGTGCTACTCTATTTCTACATCATACTGAACTTCTACCCTATGGAGGCTATACATCACTAGTTTCCAGAAGTCTGGCTGCTGCAGTACATAAACACAAGAATTATGTTAAGAGAAAGTGTGTTCAGCCTATTTAGTTTCAATATACTGTATTGCTTTATAAAAATACATCCTGCTGTTTACATTGGAATAAATAAGCTTAAACAAATACACTCGGTATTTATACAACAGTTCTTAGTTTGTCAGCCTAGCCCAGGAGAAAATTACGTCTCCTGATGGGCATAAAGTTCTAGATTAAGTTGTCTACGTTTGGTTGCGTACTTCAAATGATTTGCTTGCACTGTGAAAGCACAGATCACTTATTTTGTTTGCACTCCTCATCAACCGTCTGTTCTTTTATCAAATATACTGTTTTATTCCTCCATAGGATCATTTTACATATGAGGAAATGTAAGATCTATACTTTCTGTGACACTTCATTTATTTGACATGTCAATACATGTACATATCCAAGAACCAAATTCTTCCTCTTCTGTGGAAAAGTCTTCCTGTGTTACTAATTTGATTATTTCTGAAAAAATATGAATCCAGCCATTATTCTGCTGTCTCTTCAAGTTAAAAGATAAATACCACCACACAGGTGCCCAAGTTGGGGGAAAGATAGTGCTTTGTGTCAGGATGAACTTCCAACCCACTTCTCACTCCACTTCAGCAATACCAAAGTGATCTCATTTTTGCTCAAATTGTACCAGCTCAGGAATATAATTTTAAATTTAAAAAAAAAAAAAAAAAAAAAAAAGAAAAAAGTGTGGGAGGTTCTATTCCACACTTCATGGTACTTGCATTTAAACATATCTGTATATGACAAGTTCTCTTCTGTTTCCTGACCATTATCTGTTGAATGGAGAGGTTGCTTTGTTTGTTTTCCTTTGAGATGCACTGACCAATTTAGTCAGAAGCAGCAGTCATTCCTGTTCTCCAGAAATCAGAAAGAAGTTCCCTCAAGAGGAAATCTTGCTGTTTCAGTTGAGAACAGCAGCAAAATCTCAATGCTTAAGCAGAATTGTAAAGACTTAACAATGTTTTGGTCTTCAAAAAAAAAAAAAGCAAACTATTTAAGTTGGTGCTTTCAGAAAGCTGTCTGCAGTTTTTCCAAAATATAGACTGTGAAAAAACAAAAGTAGATACAATTGATAAAAAAGACATTTTAGGATAAAAAAAATTGACTCAGGTGTTCTCTGTGAACTGAGCATGTAATATTAAGTGTCAACTTTGTATAATACTCTGCACAGACAGTCTCTAGCTGCGCTTACGTACCTATTAAGTGAGTGCAGAAAAAAAGGAGGCAGGCCATGCTACACAAAAGAAAGCAAGTGAGAAAATAAGACTACTTATATTACTACCAGATTAAGTGATTAAGACCAGATTCAATTTTCCACCTCTGAAATCCATCTTACCATAATTGATGCTATTTCCTCAGGGTTGTCACCATCCAAATCAAATTTGAAAGTAACCATTTTCCGATTGTGTGTCTCTAGCTGGCATTCCACTACCCGGTCACCTTTATTTGAAACCTAAAGCAAAAAAAATAATGGTTCAAATTAAAAGCATAAAAATGTAATGTTTGTACTTCAAAGTCCACTGAGAAAGACCAACAGTACTGCTCTAAGACAAACACATTCTCTTTTTCTAAACTAATAAACAGTACAGCAACATTTTCTGAGGATTTGCCAATTACTCATATGACCAAGCTTACCTTGCCCTCACCTTTCTCTAGGGCTCCAAATGCTCCCTTGTTCCTTTCTAACTTATATGTCACTAGCTTAGCCTTACTAATAAGATTAAAGCAAACATTCAGAAATAGTATGTGTAAACACTGGAGGCCACGCAAGCGAATTCTGCCATCTGAAATATTCTGAAAAACTCTTAACTATGACTTTTGGAACACTAACACGAGAAGCAGAAGAAATACAGTGGACAGACTGCGTGCTCAAAGTGGCAACAGTATTAAACAGTCACTTCAAAATTAAAACAAAACAAAACCACTCACATTTAGAATTCTCAGTTTTGGCCTAGCAGTCTTCTCATGGCGAGAGCGACTGCGGACAGACCTCCGCATATGACGCTTGGTAGTCCTCCCTTCATGCCTCCCACTAGAAGCTGGAACATTCTCGTTGCCATCACTCATTCCTGAAGCAACATCAGAATGTGCACTAAAAATGAAAACAAAACTTTATATTAGTACTCATGCACTCTATATCAGCAACAATATGGTTTTGCCCTACCGATACCATTCTCTTCAGGATAGGAGTGGACGCCTGTTCATCACAGAGTACGGGAGAAGAATAAACACTGAACATTCTGAGTTGGAAGAGAGCACAGAGCACCACCCAAAATCCAAACCCTATGTCTGAGAGCAGTGTCCAAAAGCTTCTTGAACTCCAGCACTTGGGGCCATGCCCTCTGCCCTGGGCAACCCATTCCATGCCCACTGCCCTCTAGTGAAGAACCTTTTCCTAACACCCAACCTGCTCCTCCCCTGACACAGCTCCATGCCATTCCCTTGGGTCCTACTGCTGTCACCAGAGGGCAGAGCTAAGTACTGCCCCTCTATTCCCTGTGAGAAGCTGCAGCCACCATGAGCCTCTTTTCCAGGCTGAGAAAACCAACTTGCTGTTCCTCACGTGTCCTTCCCTCTAGACCCATCTCCATTTCCACAGCAGTCCTTTGAACACTCTCTAACAGTTTTATGTCTATTGCATGAAATTAAAATTCAGATTGGTAGATAGGTGAGAAGAAAACCATGCTTACCTATCCATAGAGGAAGCCAAAGGGGTAGACTGAGCAGGCTGCGTTGATGGCAGAGACTCTGAAGGAGCAGTCTGTGAGGCCCCTTGAGTACCCTATGGACAGAAACCTACATCAAGAACTCTAAATAACTCCATTCCTTTCGAAATCACCCATTAGTCTTCAATCATTCTACTCAAATCAGTTATAAAGCTAAAAGCACTACTTTTTTTAGAACTTTGAACAGCTAGCTAGCATCTAGAGAGCTTTAATTTACAAGGCTCAAAAGCAAACTGCAGTGAAGCAAATAATCATCCTGAGGAGGGGTGGGGCAGAAAATCAGCCATCCTTCTACAGATGCACGTTGCTACAGTTTGCCATGCAGCCACAGTCTTACTAACAGAATGTGCAAAAGGCAAGCCAATGCAGAACACAAAGACAATTCAAATTCTCCCTAGCAACATCAGTGCTGCAGGGAATGGGCAAAATGAGAGAATCTCAAAGGCTATCGGTAGCAGTTTTTCATTGATATGGCAAAATATTCTACAGTACTAGCAAGAAGTGAAGTGTTAACAGGTTTTTTGCCTGTAAGAGGTACACTCACTTCCCAACAGAACAGCCAGTGGCAACAAGGTCCCCACATTGGCATGACATTCTGCTGTAAGAAAAAGGTTATTTGAAACATTAATTTCCATCTGAAGACAAGCATGGAAGGGATTAGTTCCCCACACACATTCACTGCTGTATAATCTGAAGACTCTAAATGCATTGTTATGTTTAACATAGTTACCTCCACAACTGCCTGCTGCGAGGAGGCTGATGAGGCCTGTTGTGCTAAACTCACTGTAGGCTGGGGCACTTGAACCTGTCCTCCTACGCTGCCCATAGGAACTAAAACGTTCTGCTCCACATACGGCTGCACAACAGGAGCAATATAGCCTGGCTGAGTCATTACATCTGTGGGTAGGGGAGGGGACAGTATGGCAGAAGGAATGCTAACAGAAGCCACAGCAGAGGAAGGTGCAACACTTGAGTCCCCTGGGTACTGAGGTGGCAGCCGAGATGGGAAGCCCTGTAACAGAAACGAGGGAGTCAAGTTAGTGAATGCCAGAGCTGATAAGAAAACAACACAAAACAAAAAAATACATATATCCGTTTCAGGGGAAACTTCTAACTGCTTTCCTTTCCCTTCTGTACTTATTCAAGTGCTTCTGAAGACCATCTTCACACAGAATAGCTGTTTAAGAAGCCAAAGCTCAGCTTGCAAGTCACTATGCTTCAACAAGCAAATTTCCGTTCAAAATTTCAAGCCTTAGGCAAAACAATTTTCACCTCCCAACTCTCCCAAGTTACCTATTGGACTTAATATTTTAAGACCTGTGGCTTGACATGAGTTTGAAGGATTTTTATGCTGAACTGCTCAGAACATACTATACACCTGTTGCTGATTCTCAAGACGAGTAAATACCTTGCATGTCTACTGTCCTCTCACGATGAACCGACCCGGGAACCAAGAAGCATGAATTCCTACACAGTTTCTATTCTGCAGCGCTCTACATTGTCTCAGTGACTTTACTTTAGAAGAACAACTATATGCCAAGTCACTATTTTTGTCACTACTCATATTGCCATGACAATGATTGCACAAAGTAGCCAAAGTAGTCCTTGCCGATCAGTCTAGCATTTCATAACTTGCATCATATACTTACTTCTCGTTCAAGATCCTTGTTGCCCGACTTATTTCCAGAAAATCCAAGTCCACACCTCCCCATGTCCCTTCCCCAAATTGGAATAAAATACTGACATTGCTGAATATGCTGCCACAGATTATCTTTCCCAAACACAACCCATATGAGTTTTTAAATCACAATGTTTTGGGACTTTTTTTTTTTAAATTTAATTCAAGTTGGCAGATCTCTTAGATACATAGCTATTGTCCTTTACACAGCAGCTGACAAAAGTCCTGCACTACACTTGTCATTTTAGACAAACTCCACTGCCAAATGAGAGAAAAAAAAAAATCAGAAGGTGACTAGAAGACACTTTTTCTCCTCCCTCCTTAAAAAGGACTTTTACCACAAAATAGAATTCATCTCCATGGCCTTGTGGCTCTCTTATGAGAAGTGAGTTGGCCCAGGCACACAGTTCTGAGCTGGTACCTTAGAGGAAGAGGTGAAAGTCGGAGGGGAAGAGCTCTGCTGGCTTGCAACAATACCTGGTAAAGAGCATCTCCAGCAGGAAGTGAAGCATCAGCAGCTTGTCCAATGCTGACTGGCAATCCCATGGACTGGACAGCCGGCTGCAGGAGCTGCGGGAGAACCTGGCTGGGCAACTGAGCCACAGGCTGCATCAGCGTGGGAAGCTGGCTAGGGACAACAGTTGATCCTACAGGGACAGCGGATGCCGCAGCAGATGTTGCCAGCGTGAGCAATGGCTGATTCATGCCGCCTGCCATTGAAATTGGCAGTGACTGGAAACCTGGCTGAGCCACTGACACATGAGGAGCTGCGACGGGCAACTGAGAGACTGAGAACTGGGGGACAATGGAAGTTGGCAAGGGTTGTCCCACGGGCAGAAAGTGAGAACCAATAGGGACTGATGGGGCAACTGAAGGTTGAGGGAGAGAAGGTGCTGCAACAGGTAATTGAGGTTCGCCTTGGATGATCGACACTGGTTGGGAAACAGGAAGCTGGGGAGGTAAAGAAAATAGAGATAGATTTTTCGGTTTTTAAGCAGGGTTGCAGAAAGCAGAATTTTTATGCATTAGTCAAAGAAAGAATTATTCAAGTTATAGCACTCTGTTAAAGTGGGTGGGGAGCACAGTTGGCAGAGTGGCTGGGAAGTTGGCTGGAGTTCCAAAAGGTCCTCACTTCGCAACACTTCCCTTGAAGGACTTCACAGGCTCTTGAAATAGACCCCCACAGAGGGTAAAAGAGCAACATCAGAATACCCTAAAGCACTGACTTGTACACAAACAGAATCCAATTCCCCTCAATTCTGTCCCCAGAGCCAAGCCTGCCTTCTTACAGGAAAGAAGTGCAAATGTTTCCACAAATCTGTCAGCTTTGGGTATGGGGACTAAGGAATGGAGAATGAAAAGCCACTGTGCCAGCATTCAGAGAATGGCAGGGGATATGTCAATTAAAGCCAGCAAATGATGCAACTGGAGAGACAGTTAAGATGAACAAGCAACAAAACAATTTCAAAAACAAAAACAAGGCTCACATGTTCAAGATAGAGATATGAGCCAAAATGAAGTAATACTCAGTAACAGAAGCTTCTTGATCAGGCAGTAAAGGAGAAGAGCTGAATAAGAGAGATGACAAGAGTGGAAAAGGCAGTCCTTATGGTTCACTACCTAAATATGTGAACATGTGTTTTACACACAATGGTGCAGAAGATGTACATTCTATGGGAAGCAGAGAAATGACAAGTTCCTGAAAACGCATTCATAGTAATCCATTCATCAATATGCTTCACGATACTTTGACTGTTTAAAGACCTTAGAGAATGGAAGTGCTATCCTTCCCTCAAACAAATTACTCATGACTGCCATGTGTAAAAGAAAGTGTTTCCAATACATATTTTCCAGCAAAATTGACAGTTGCAGTATCCTGAGAATACTACTATCTGGATGAATGTTTTGGAACCATTAGAAAAGATGACAAAAGTGAAAGTAGCAGCATACTGAATTTGCCAGGTGTGAGGTATCTTGTACTGATAAGAAAAATATGGCTTACCTGTGTCTCTGCTGCTGCCTGAGGCATTGGCATAACCTGTGAAGTCTGAGTTTGAGAGACAGTTTGTGTGGGAGTGGCACCAGTAGAAACTGATGGCTGCTGCAGCTGGTATTGTCCGGGTTGTTGAGAAGAAGCTGGCTGCTGGGCATTCTACAGTAGGGAAAAGATGCAGAAGCTATTTTTAACACCTCACAGAGGAACTTTTAAAAGCCTATCTATTTAAGTTTTGACTTTTATTCCCTCCTAAGTGATATCAGTGGATCTTCTGAACATACTGAGTGAATTCATCTTTAGTAATTACTTCTTAGTATTACTAACACAGCTCCACTATTAGCACCAAGTATTGCAACGGGATTTTAGCTTCAACAGTGAGAACAAGAATACAGATTCCACATAGGGACTTCAGGCAATTAAGAGAAGAGGACTCTGCAGAAGATACTATTTCAAATTGGAAGAACTCATCAGAACGGGGTCTGCCTGTCTACACAATTGACAATCTAACTCTCAGATCCTGACATGTCTTTCCTTGAATGGCACCTCCCATGCAAAGTTAGGTTGGGCTAGGAAGACAGTCACACGAGAAGCAGCATGAACATGATCCTAAAAATAAATTTCAATAAGGTAATCTCGTAGCATGTTAGACTATGGGAGAACCAGAGGATTCCTCTTTTATCCAAAACTACGGATTGAAGAGTGGGCAGGGAAAGGTAATTGCTCTTTAAGAAGTCATCAAATTTCTCTGCTGAAAATATTTTACACCCAAGTTTAAAAAACAATCGTACCTGCTGAGTGTGTTGGGCAGGCTGAGACGGTACCGATGTACTACTTGAGGCTGACTGGCCTTGTACTTGTGTCTATAGGAAAAAAAAGACCAAGGGTCAGCTTTTAAAGAAAAATAAAAAACCACGCGGCTCTGCAGCAGGCAGTTAAAATAATTTCTGCCCGGAATGATCTGTTTCTAATCGTTTCTAGCCGTTCTTTTTAGACTAGCAGTTTACTTGGCCAAATTCCACTACAAAAACCAGAACAAAGTAGTGCAAGCTGGAAAAGCACCAAAATCCATTTTAAGTCCTTCAAAAAAGCAAAGTTTTTGCATTCCCAATGCCCCTCAAAATGAGACAGACCAGCCTACCAGCTTCTTCCTCTACTGATGATGTGTTAAAAACAGGATGCCTTGGTATGTACGGTAACTGGAAATATAGGCATTAAAATTTACCTTTACAAGTGTTCTGAACACAGTTAAGTGAAGAGGATAAAATAAGCTAGAAAAAAATAAAGCTGATTATAAAGATCAAAAACATACATACCAATAACAAAACACTCAATACATATACATATAAACTGTTTCTTTAGAGAGGCTTATCAAAATCCTAATTAAAAATCATTTCCAGACCAGCTATCAGCCAAGGATAGATATAGAGGAATCTGGGGCCATGTTCTAGCTAAGACAGAAATCTGAATGAATAAGCAACAAAAAAAAAAAATGGATGAGTGGCATACAAATGAATGTGAAAGATGCAAAAGAAAATGGAATGGATTTTCACCACTGTTTTTGTGACCAACATTCTTTGATTAGATCTTGGAGACAGTTGGACAAAGATCTCCACTAAGCTCCCTGAGCACGCACCACCTGTAAACTAATGGCCTTCATAAGAAACATCTGGAGCACAGGTATCATATCAGAAATAACTATTAAAATTTCTAAATGGTTTGCATATTCTGCCTGCAGAAGCTTATTAGGAAAAATTTTCTCTAAAATGTATTATTTTAAGGAAAGAACAGTGTCAATGAAAAGAACCGTTTTTTCTTTGTTGTTTTAGAAGCTTTGAGGCCCTTATTAGTTAGAATACAAATGTGTCCATTGAAATAATCTCTCTTCATATTGATTCAGTTTGAGACTTCACATTCCGATCTTCCAATGAATTAGATAACAGCTTCTGGAACTTGCATTCTGTAAAAATAATCTGAATCCCTTCTTATGATTTCCAGATGTCTTTTTCACCCATCACAAATCACCTGAAGTTTAGCAAAAGATGTTTATGGAGAAACAATCTCCAAGTAACTTTCAAATTTCCTGCACTGCAGTTTCACTCCACAGGTTCTCCTAAACAACAGAAATCACTATTTATTGCATCAGTGATTAAGCTGTTTCAGCTTAAAAAAAAAAACAAAACCAACAGCATCCTACATGGAAAGATTTAAGTATTTAATTCTTGATCTTACCACAATAAAGCAAAAAAGGCTCTCTTTCTTCTAGAGGAATAACAATGTTGCTTATAGCTTAATAGCTAGAGTATTCGAATTCTTAATTTCAAAAACAGAAAGAGTGAGGGAGTAAGAGATGTTTACTTAAAGTAAAGCCTCTCTTTTCACAAAAAAAAAAAAAAAAAAAAAAGAAAAGAAAACCATCTTCTCATGAGTTTCAGAATACAAGCACAGATACAATATACACGTCCACCTCACATTCATGGTGTACAAACTGAAGGATACTAGAATGAAAACTGCAATGGCATTTATCATACACCAACAGAACATATCTCCAGCTAAACTCCATGCCTCAGATTTTGCTTTTTAAAAAAGACACCACATTCTAGGCTTATAAGGAAGCAAAGCCTATATGAAGAATCATTTGTGCCACTAGCTAACTACTCAGCTTGCTCGGTTTCTTTGATAGTTCTGCAAGGGCACTTCCAAACCCATTTACATGTATATATACTGCCCTTAATTTCTCTCTTCCCACTTCCTTCCCTCAAACCTAGAAAAATCGCTTTCAGCTTTCAAGAGTCACGGAGTTAACCTGTTGTCCAATGAAACATTATTGATAGAAATCTTCAAATAACATTCTCATCAAACAGCTGAGGAACAGGAATAGCAGTACAAAGCAAGTGTTAGTAACACGACCAATACAAACTGCGTGGAAGACTCATTTCATTAAACCCATTGTTGAGAAGCCAATTTAGTACTTCAGCTATCTCTTTCCAAAACAGCATCTGATCCAAAAGAACACTGACCTTTTGTTATTCTTAACACAAAAGCCATACCAATACATCACCCAAAGCTGAACATAGACTGAGGGGTTGCTGATGCCTCATCCTTTAACTGTAACCTGTTAAGTTAAAGAGATCCTAGTAGACCACTGACTTAACGTAAAGACACCCCCATGAATGCTAAGATACTTGCTCCATGTGGTTCTAAATAAGAGCAAGGCTCCTCTTTAAGTGCAAAGTATGATTTACAAAAAGCAGAGAAATTCTGGAAGGATTTTCTCCTGTAACCTGAGGATAGTGTGCAGGTGGTCCTGATGAAAGCGAGGTGGACAAGGCCTGCTGAGTTGAGGCTCCCTGTGGGAAGCAGATGAAGAGCTGCGACTCTTGCAATACCTTCTGAGGCAGCTGAACAATGGGCAATGAGAAGTCTGAACCAAAAGCAGATGGTCCCCCTGTAGGGGGAGGAGACTGGAAATCGCCAGTGTCAGAGGAAGTCAGCTGTGAGGAATCACTGGAGTATTCTGGGCTTCCTTCTGGCCAGCTCCGACTGGCAGAACCCCCTCTGGGACCTGCTAAATCAGGACCAAGATAGTTATAACGTTCCTCTGTCACGGGCTGAAGCCGACCATGCAACCCTATGCCTTGAGTAGATTCCTCTTGACTGGTCTCCATTGAGCCCCGGCGACTTCTGTAGACCCGCTGGGGTAAAGCCGCCCCTTCTGCTGGAGCAGAACTCGGTGTGTGCACATGGAACTCAAAAACACAGCTTGTTCTGCCATCACCGCTGTGAGAGAGCACAGCTGGGGCAGAATGAGGAACAAATACCTGATGGAACGTCATCTGAGCAGGATCTGCACTCAGAGGAGCTGAAACACTGGATAATGGACTGGATAGAGGACTCAACCCAGCATCCAGCCTCAAGTTCTGAACATGTCTTGCCAGGAATGCTTGCCCCGATTGATAGTCAAACACAGAGCTTTGTGGAGGACCACCTTGCACATGCTTTGAGTCAGAAACCTGCTTCAAATGTTGTTCAGTCACGTGTGAGTTATAAGCTACTTGATCATACTGCTCCGATACCTGTGACGGATAGTGCATGCCCACCAAATATACAGCTTCTGGATGCATTCTGTAGTGAGCATCCTCTGGAGGTGTTGGTCCAGATCTATAGTCACTGTGTACAGGAGCTGGCTCAAACACAGGGTTAACTTGCACATGCAGAGGCTCTCCAGCGACTCTATGAGATGTTGTGCCCAGCATAACCAATGCCTCTGGTGTCCAATTGGTGGGACTACCACCAGGTGGAACTAAACTCTGGCCAGTCTTCAGCAATGGTTGGAAGTGGCAAGTTTGGGCTTCCAAAAATGAAGTGCTCTTGCGGCGCTGAGCAACTGCCACCTTCGGCGGGCAGACAGGTGGTGGTGAGAAAGACACCGGCCGTTCATGAACGGTTGGGAAAAATATCTGTGAATCTGGGAACGTTGGTGTTCCCCCACGCGGATGCTGAGGCTGTATTGACATGAACAAGACAAGTAATTCATACATTAAAAGTGAAAGCACATTAACATGCACAGTTCACTAGGCAGTTCTGTGAAGTAACTTTATAGAATGACTACTCAATTCATGGTCAAAAACATACAATACTTAGGAAAATTAGATGAGTTGTAAATATCCATTAAATACATCCGTGGCAGGCATGTCTACAAATGGAAACATTTGCTTGTGTTAAAGCTGCTTTTCCAGTCCAATTCCAACCACTCAGTAAATGTGAACATTGGTTTTGCTCCTGACAATGGAATGCAGTTTATTGTCATGGGCTATTCACTGCGGTCATTGCTTGAAATCCAATCTAACTCCGGACGTTACTGCCATATGGGCATATAAAAAAATCAGAACTTGATAGCAGTAACGACGCAGGGCCTCTAACTCGCATCTGGAAGATTAAAATGATATGAAAACTTAATACTATCTAATGTAAAAAACACAGTGCTGGTGTCCTGTCAGGAAGGTGCTCTGTACGGTATCCAGAGAGCTAAACAAAAATGCTTTCCAAGACTGAACCATACCAGCCTACGCATGAAAAAATAATGAAAAGAAAACTCATAAAAATGCAGCGTCTTCAGATTCCATCAAATTCAGTCATCCCTTTTGATCATTTTGATCCATTTGCATCATATCCTTTTCACATAAGAAATTAGCAGTCACTGAAGCAAATCCACTTTTTTTCCTGGACAACAATACATTCACAGGTTTGTCAACAAAAACTTTAAGTGATTCCACTCTTTATGATGTATTACTACAGATTAGGCTCATCTTAGTTAGGATTTCTGGGCAAAATTTCACTGACAAAAGTTCTACATAAGAATACTAAACAATTCAGCAATGCTGCATCTTTTTCATCGCTGCCTACAGTACACTGAAAGAAAATACTGCTGACACTAAAGGAAAAATAGTAAGAGTCAGCAGCAAATGTACTGTCTTGAAGACAAGAGCTACTTTCAACTTTTTCAAATTGCCTTTTGCACATTGTTCCATTTCCTTCCCATCCCTTCTTCCGGAAAAGCAGCAGCAAATTTCCATATTGACCAATAGTAAGAAGAAGGTCCTACTCCAATACTCCTGACTACATTCTGAAAGTTAGTTCTATATACTTCAATTGCAGATAAAAGTTTCTCGAAGCTTATTTTAAGTGAATAAAAGCCAAAAACTGAAAGAGGCTATCTTGCAAGCTGTCATGCATCTGACCTTTTGAAACACATGAAAATCTTCCCACCAAGCAGCAGCCGCTAAGGTGGCAACCACGATTAAAATGTAAGACTCCTCAAAAGTATTCATACTCTGAATTTCTACTATCACTATCACAGCAAGCCAAAGCTTCCGGAAAACCAGCCACAACAACTAAGCTTTAAAAGCCGGCTGTTTTGTGCAGGGCTTAATTAACATTCAATGCTTGGAAGTTGGAAAATGAAAAACAGTCTTCTGATTTCAGGGGAAAAGAACTAGTCTTCCCTTTAACTCCTGTGGTATAGCTGAATAATTTTCATTTATACTTTCCTAAAATACGAAATACACGGTCAAACACTGATCATGTTTTTGAGTGTACGGCTTGTCAATAAACAGTAACAGGAAAAAAAAACAAACAAGCTAGCAGCCCAGAAATGAGGAAGAATCATCTTTTCCTTTTCTCAATTTATAAATGCCTGAAGCCCAGGATGTATTTAATGATAACTTATCTTACTGTGCTGGGAGGCAAATGGTAACACATACAGGACTGACAGAGAGGGAGGGCAGGCTGGAGCGTCGATGCTTGCGTGGAGAGGCAGAGTGCATGGGCAGGACACTTTCCAAGGCTTTAGAAAGCTTTTCTGCAAAGGTTTCTTCAGGGACAGTCCGAAGGTAGAAAGGAGAGAGAGGTGCAGACAGCGCTGGTGGTGGGGTGCAAGGAGCACTGAGAGGGATGCAGGACATAGAGGGAAGAGCAGGAAGGTGGGGAACACAAACTGACATGCTACGACCACGTTGAGGCTAAAGGAGGAAAACAAAAGTTAAAAATTGAACACTTCAAAAAAATTAAAAACAAAACCAGCAAAAATTGTAATGATAGAAAAGAAATGCAGACACACAATGATAGGCCCAATACTGACTACTATGTGTGCAAGAAGATATGAGAATGCTGAATGAATGTTGACATACACCAAGAACAGGATGTGTGCACCTCTGAGGATTCAAGTTTTTTTTAGATTACTGAACAGTAAGGGAAGTTCCCTAGTGCCCTTCTAAGATGCATGTGGAAGGCAGAATAGATAAGAGAGAATGTTTTCCTTGGAGCCACCAATGTGGCCCACAGTATGTGTATTCACTACACTTAATAATGTGACAAATAAAAAACCTTAAGTTATTGATGGCCTTTCATTCATTCTTAGTTTAGTGAGTGCATGTGCTCTTACACCTATCGCCTCTCTGTAACCAGTCTCTCTGCTTAGGCAACTCCCTGAATGAAGTGAACTAAGAGGTTCCAGCTGGTTCTTTACCAACTAAAATGTTACCTAAAAAATTTTAGCGTTACACAGTCTACAAAACAGTTGTGGAAAAAGCTGTTTGAATACATGGAAAGTTTAGTTAGATTAGTCTTAGACAAGCATTTTCCAGACACTGAGCCAATACAAGTATCAAGGATTTTGTAATCTTGCCTCGAGACAGAAGGCCATAGGTCAAAATTCAACCCAACTGACAGAATCAGAATTATCCTTCTGTCTGGTTCTTTTTTGTTGTTATTTAGGCTTTGTTTTGTTGTTTTTTTTTTTTAGAATGATTGGAAAAATTATGTTTTAGAGAGGCAGCTTTTAAAAACTGAAATATTTCTCTAAAAATACATGCCCCTCTTTTGGATATAACTTCTGAAGATAACTGAAATCAAATACATAACTGAGAAAAAAAATAAAGTCAAGGTATCTAGCAGAGATCTAATTTAAAGTATTTCTCATATGAGAAACCTTGATAGACTGCTCAGTATTTTGGAGGAGAGACATCAGGAACCTCAAAGGGTTAAACA
Source organism: Tympanuchus pallidicinctus (assembly GCF_026119805.1). Taxonomy (NCBI): domain Eukaryota; kingdom Metazoa; phylum Chordata; class Aves; order Galliformes; family Phasianidae; genus Tympanuchus; species Tympanuchus pallidicinctus. Next base: position 4,130,076 of record NW_026294802.1, read on the forward strand.
TCTCACCCTTATCCTTCACTTGGTCCAAGTCAGGACCGGTTATACATGTCGTTCCTGACAAGTTTATCTAACCTGTTCAGAAACAGCTCCAGTAATGGAGTCTAGAGTAAACAACTGTCCTTTCTAGTTAGAAAAAAATCCTTTTCTAAACAAGAATTCCTTGCTGCAATTTAAGCTTATTATTTTTGTTATATCTGACAACAATGTTGTGATCTGATTAGCCTCTATGTATTTTATGGTGGCCTTTCAGCTTTCTCTGTCCTCAAGCTCATCTTCCACAGACTCAGCTCTTTCAGTCAACCCACAAAAACCATGTTTCCTGTATTCTTGGTGTTTTTTGTCACTCTCCTCTGAATTCTCTCCCCATTCACACTCTCAACTTCCTTCATCAGGCAGAGTGTCCAAAATAGACTTAACAATGGCCAAGAAGAGCAGAACTACTTCACAAAACATGATGTTTGTCTTTTACACAATAGCATGATGTTTTTGACCATGTCCAGCTTGTGGTCCAATATAATCCCTGACTCTTTCTTTTAGTGGTGGAATTGCTGCCTAGTCAGTTGTTGCTCATCCTGTACTTGTGTAGCTGATTTTTCCTGCTTAGGCACGAAACTTGCTCTCGTCCTGATTGAATTGCATTCTACTTCTTTTAAAGGTTATTTCTCCAGATGTCAATTTCATTTTGACTTGTCATCCTGTCTTCCCAACAAAGTCTTAGTAGTTCTTGTAGCGTTCTACTCCATTCTGTTAACCTTCCGGTACCGCTGTTGTCATCAGAGCACGAGCACATTTTAGGATTTAACTGAGCAGCTTGACTATACATTTGTAGTGTGCTTGTTTTCCCAACCTCTCTCAAAAGGTCATGGTCTTTCAACCTGGAAACTAGCCATCCCAAGGCAATAAATGGCTTCTAGTCCAAGACATACTCACACATCAAAGTATGGCTTAACCAGAGCAGTAACTTAGTTTGAGAGCTTGAAAATTCGTTTGCCCAAGGACTAGCAGTACCACAAAACTACAGGTTATGACTGAAACCAGCATGTTTTCCAAAAATCTAGGAACACCGATTTTGTAATAAAGTCCACAAGCGCAGGCAGCAAAAAAGTGAGGACTCTTTTAAGTCCTGACTGTCACATTATCTTCCTGTATGGCTTTACCATACTATAAGATATCTCTGCCTTAGGTTTAGATTTTTGTATAAAAAAAAACAAAAACAAAACGACAAGGGAACCACTGAAGACAATATAAGAGTAGCAGAAGTTTTACTCCAGTGCTGGAATAGACTTCTGAATGTTCTTGTACTCTGATCTAAAACATACCAAGGGAAGAACGTACCAAAATAAAAGGGCCACACAAATGAACATAGTAGGAGAAGTATTTGTGCCCAGTGCAGACTTTCCAGGGACAAGGAATACGCATGGCAACTGATGAGCAAATCAACACAAGCTAGAAATAATATTGGGAACAAGGATGTGGGGTCCTCAGTCTGGAGTACTCACATGCAGCATTCTATAACAGTTAAAAAGAGCTTACCTGCAGAATCTGTAAATCAAAGCCTCACAGACATACATAGCAATATCATACTTCAAAACAGCAGCTTAAATTATTCTAATCCTTTCTTCAAATCAAAGCAATAGCTAAATATTTGGTAACTTCACATATATACAAAACACCTTCCCAAGTGAGATGAAACGCTCATTTTCATGAGACAGTCTCGTACTGAGGATGTTACATCCATTACAAATCCCAACCTGTCATTCTGCTTAAGTGTACTCAAGATTTAATAAAAACTTTTTTTTAAAAGAAAAATATTTCCTTTTATTTCATTGAACTAGATTCAGTCACCTTGTAAAATAGGAATTTTAATGCTCCCATGCAGAATTTGTATTGCATGGAAAGCATACATGAAAGAATGCCTAGCAGACTTTCTTCTCACCTTCAAAAAAAGAAAACAAAACCAAAACAAAACAAAACAACCCTCAGAACTAAATAATTCCATGCATTTGCAATACTTTTAAGTTCTGGCTTACCACTGTAGGTGGCTGATATCCTCCATGCTGTTGTGACTGCACTTGGCCAACTGAAGCCGCATACCCCTGGACTGCAGCAGTTGAGATTGGCTGGTCATGCTGGGAACCATACGACACAGTCTGCTGACTGCTCACACACGATTCAGTATAAACAGATGACCCTTGGCCACTATCAACTGCTCCATCAGCTACAGAAAATAAAGACAAAAAGAACTGCAAGACTGGATTCATAATTCAAGTATTACTATCAAATATTAGATTGCATTTGTGTCACATCACAATGACCTTATAAGCATTTTACCCCTTCTAATATTTACAATGGTGCAAAAACCATGAGTTTTCTTTTCTCCAATATACTAAGTAACTCCCTACCAGTAAGCCTTCCCCTAGCTTCTGAAAATCAGTCATTTCAGGAGTTCTTTGGAAATATACTTGCCAGTAAATTATGCTCCCTATTAAATGCTGAACTAGAAACAAAAACCTAAATTCTACTTTGTCATGAATGATGTTTCAGGCTCGCTTATTGTCTTGTTTTGTTTGCTTTTCACTTTTATTTTATTTTTCATAAAAGCATGAAACAGGTCAATTGTACAAGCTGGCAGATGCAACTAAAATAAGCATAACAAAGAACTTAAAATCTCTATTACCTTATAACAGATCATAATTTGCTTGCTAACTTCTGACATGGAGCTTCTCATTTAATATCATTATTCAGATACTGATTCTAACATTGGGATGGCAGGAGAGTTAGGCGTGTTAACTTATGTGCTCGTGTTTAGTATGTAGAACAGGCAGTGATTTTTTTTTCAGAAACAGAACCATGATCTGAAATACCTGCATCATTTTTGTCTTAAAAATATTAAGGCAATTCAGATTCCAGACTCCCTAAGGGCAGGTGAAATAGTGTAAGTGCAAGAGTTCCTAAAGAAATCAACTGACACACTTACAAAGAATAGATATACTGGGTTGCTGGAACTGCAGTTGTTGGTGTTGATCAGCTTCTGGTTCTTCAGGCTCCACTTGAGTAGAAACAGATGCTGAAGTAGTGGGGACAGGAGCAGTACCACTGACAGATACGGGATGCTTTGACCCTGCATGGGAAGCACTTGAGGGTTGCTGTTGCTCCAGCTGCTGCTTCTGACTACCTTCTTCCTGAAGCTTCTTCTCCTGTTCTTCTCGCACCAACTGACGCTGCTCTCGCTTTCGCTTAATCAAAGATACCCTGTCCTTGATAGCTTTCGCCATTGTCTTGTGATCCCCTTCACAGACATAGCCAGATTCCACCTGAAGGAGGATATATTCACAGAATTCAGACTGTCATAGACAGCCACTATTGTGCTACAATATAGGCTATCACTCTCTTGCACTAACTTCTCATTCACAGACTTCTGAAGCAGTTTTATTTCTAGACAGTAAGAGTAAATGCAAAGGCTGATAGGTGACATGTGACTGTCAAAGAATGCTATTACCTTCAATGTTTTGCCAGACTGCCACCACTTACCATTTCCTGTGCCACATCCTCTGGGACATCTCTCTCCAAGTCAAAGGAAAACTCTATTGCCTCATTATCTTTATATTTGCCCTTAAGTTTTTTGATGTCTTCAATTCGCAGCCAGAGTTTAATGGCAATTTTTTCTCCATCATCTTCTTCTGCTAGTTCTACCCGTACTCCAGTCTCTTCTTGGAAGAAAGCATGATTCAAAAGGTCCTTAATAGCATATCTAGCAGATTGGAAAACAATGTGGAGAGCACATACACCGTTAGGTTTTCATCAAATATTAAAGAATATCCTTGCCTGACAACCTCCCGAATTTATCATCTACATTTCATACCTCCTCTCATTAACCACTTGACAGCTCATCATGCAAATTTCTATCTAAAAGTATGATGAAGGAATAAAATGCAACAGCTCTACAGATTTAGGAAAAAAAAAAGTCACACATTGGTTAGCAGAAGTGCCCACTGCCTAAAATTACGAGCCTTGAAGGGACAGTTTGGTTTTACTGAAGATTAAGATCCAACACACAACTCTTAGTCCCCAGATCAGTTCAGCAGTCATAAAAGCTATTTCAGTCTATTTAAAGATATTGACAAAAGTCTAACCTAGTTAATTCAGCACTAGTGAAGCACCTTTCATATCTGTACTGTTTTCAACCATTTCAACTTGCACAGTTTTCCACAGTTACCTTTGTCCAGAAAGTACAAAAACATTAGCAATATATTCTTATATTCACAGAGTGTAGCAGTAGTCTGAAAGCTAACTGGTTAAGGTAAAAGGCAAGGAACAAGTGCCATGCATTCAGAATATTAGTTCAGAATTGGAAAAATACATAATTGCTTTAAACATTTAAATTTGAAGTCTAAAGTACACAGCAACAGCATTAGACGTAAAACTCCAAGAATTAATAGAAGACAACTCTACACTGACAGAACAGGCTCAGAACAGAATAGTGAAGAGCTAGAAAAAGACAGAAGATTGAAGCATTCTTAACTCCAACAATCTACATAAAAGCAACTACATAAAAGCAAAAACAAAAACAAAAAAAAAAACAACACCAAAATCCATTAATAAACCATTAGAACAGCTACAGATTTTCTGCAATGGTCTAAGCTAATCACTTCAAGCCAAAATAATATTGCAGAAAATTTGAACGTAAACAAACATCAATAACTTCAAAAATAAAGAGCTCTCAAGATAATTAGCTATAAATGCCAATGGAATCAAAGGGACAGAAAAAGAAAAAAGAAAAACAAAAAAACCAACAGAGCTACAGAATGAGGAATCCCATTAATCCCATTAAGTGGTAACTTGGAAAGATCCTTATATGCTATTTTACTGATTAGATCAAAATTTTAGTAAGAACAGTAGAACTTCTGAATAATATGGATGGTTACTACAGCATTTGCACTTTGCCTTGCACTAATGCAGTAAAACAAGTGTTAAATGAGAACCTGCCAGAGAAAGAACCTGCAGAAATAATATTCATTTTCTAACTTGCATCAGATCCCAGTAATTAACTATATCTAGTATTAACAAGTTACAGATTCAGACAAAAGTAATATCTCTATCAGTACGGGAAAGAAAGCTTACCTTTCGCCTTTGTTTTGCCGAATGCATCCCTCAATAATCTCCTTCACTTCAGGGATCGCTACTTTATCAAAGCTGGCGGGCTTGACACCCTGAAACATACAAATAAGAAGAAAAATCTGGAAGGCTCACTTGACTTAAGTGTTGTTTGTGCAAATATTCACTTACAAACCGACTGTTTTTATTCAACATGTACCTGGGCAGAATTCCCCACTAGTGGAGGTTGCAAGGAAATCTACCCCCAATATTATTGTTCATCTGTTTGCTAGTGACTTTTTCAAACGTGGATTTTTTCCAGCATTTCTTGATTAGACTTCCATAACAGAAGGTTTCAACAGTTAGGTGCCAGGCTATAAGCATAAGCTTATCGTGTCATTTTTTTCTACAGAAGGTATGATGATCAGAGGAAAAAATGTTTCCTATTGAACACTAACGCAAGAACCCATAAGATTGACTTCAACAGTCTTTAAAGGATTCTGCTGCTTCCCAGAATGTTCCTAACATGCCATTAGATGAAGTAATTTTGGCAGAATGATTTTATGGGAAAAACAATAGCTCAGAATGATCAGACTGGATCATTATATAATGTGAATAGTGTTTAAAAAAGAATGGGAAAGGAAAAAAAATATATCTTTACATCTTAGCTCTTCTCAAATCTAATAATTTCAAACCACGCTCTTGTACGATTGCTGTTTTGAGTCCAGGAAAGTGAGCTTCACAATACACACCTTTCCAAAAGCCCTTCAAGAATGTATGATGATTCTTTCTTCAGTACATGTTAAAGCCATTGGGGACAGATAGAAATAAAATCTAAGTGCAAGCAACTGCTCATTTCAGTCAAGTAACTAGACCATGAGGTTTGACCAGTTGGGAATTCTGCAGATCGCTGCAGACACAGAAAGCCAAACTCCATCACTAAATCATGGCCAAGAGCTCTTTTTCAGGGGGCAATTGTCCAAACCAGCAAGACTTGGCGCTCAGTTTTACTTGATTCAGCCTTTAGCTTCAAATTCTGTATTTTAAGATGGAAGAAAGCAAGGATGGAGCCACCTTGTTCAAATGCTGTTTATGTGATGTGCCCAAACTTTCAAGTCAAACAATCCTGAAATCAGTATAATTTGATGCACAGTAACATATAGTACTGAGATAGCAACATATAATATTAATTACCACATACACTGGACACATCTGAGCCTGTGTAACTGGTGAATCATAAGTAAAAAAAATGAAAGAAACAGACTCAAGCACAGATACAAATGAAGAAACAATACAGACAGCATGATCTGTGTCTTAATGAGGAAGTATTTCTCTCAGTGTATCATTAGATATCCCTTCTCACCCAAGTGGAATATGAAAATATAGCACTTCTTTACTGTCAGTGCAAAGGAAGCCTTGAAATGTAAAGAGTCAAGTCTCAACCAGAGCCTTTGCAGCTGCAGACTTTTATTTAACTGAACGTTGACTTAATACAATAGTAATTTTTAATCTACATTTAGATATTGTTTTTCTTGGCCAAACATGGCAGCATATTGATTTCACGTGTTCACAACCTAATACATTCCCTACCATGCTCTTCCACGAGGGGGCACAGTTTACTTCAAACATATGCAAAAACAAGTCTGGGAGAGCATAGCATCCAGTCTTTCAGTGAAGAACTGCACTATTCGTCATTGTGCAAAGGTGTTGTGAATGCATCTGAAATTTGGTGATCACATCCAACATTTGAAGAGAAAGGAGAAGAACCATAGAAAGACACAGATCTTTCCCTTAGTAAAAACCTCCTGTTACAACAACATTCTCAATTTTCTACTTAGAAGCTCTAAAATTTGTCCCTATGACATTTCAGCAATTGAGATTACAGAACTGAGGAGTGTACTGCGACAAGACTAAGATCTGAAACACAGCCTGTCAGCATACGTTAATTTAACACTAAAAAGCTTCAGTGAAAGTAAGACTTCTGGAGATAAATGCCTCAGCTGATAGCAGGTTTGCCTGAGTACACTACAATACTGTAGCCAGGTCATACCACAAATCTCCCGCTTTCCAGCAGGATGCCACAAAGCAATACACTCAGTGAATTTTATTAAACTGCTTTTAGCATTTACTGCTTGCATAGAATGCCTGTGTATTTGTCTCTGCTCACATGGCAGATACACCCATCTTTTAATATGTGGCTGAGCTTAAAATAGTCCCAGGAATTCAGGTTCATATATGCACAGAATGAAATGCTCACTTATATTCATATATACTCAGATAATCTGTGCAATAGTTATTTGTCTGGCTGTTGTATAGATTTGTATCTAAATTTGCCAGAGAAGTTGTCTAAAATTTAAACTTATCTAATACTCCTAAGCAGCCCAACTTCCAGCCATAGCATCTGCCCACCTGCACGCTCATTTACACTGCGGCAGCAGAAGGAAAGTGTCAGATCTGTGGCACTATCTTATTTTAGAAAACCTAAAAACTAAGATGAATATAAGACAAAAAAGCATTAACATAGGGAAACCAGAACATGAGCCTTGTTGGTGACTATTTGATCACATGCTCTCTTCTTGCACAATGCCTGAAGAGAAGTAGCTAAGAAAACGTTTTTAAATTGGGGACTCAGTCTGCTACTCTGTATTCCTCTATCCTGAAAGATGTTAAGTAAACGTCCAAAAACTTCAGGACCTTCCATGAGGGCCACCTTATAGTACTCCATTTCGTGAATTAAAAACAAAAACAAACAAACAAAAAAAAAAACAGTTAAGAAAAAAGCTCTCCCCAGCCAAGTCTTTCGCCACCATAGCTTCCATAATTCTGAAGTTTCCCTCAGAAAATCTCAGATACATTCACACTGGAACCTAAAACTAATATAGGATTGGGTGTTCAAGCAGCTGCCTTTCTCAGCTTCTTCCAAAGTCAGTTAGAACTGCCTAACTGGTCAAGAATCCCTTAAACCAAAGTTCAGACTATGCTCAGCTTTGAAAATCAGTTTTTCTTTTTGACTGCCAAAAGTGAAAGACCGCTTCACATAACAAGACAGAAGATAGTATTAATGGTAATCAATAAATCAATGATCCTTTTCTACACAGAGATGTCCTTCCCTTGTAATCATGCCATCACAGAGAAACCAGAGGGGGACCCTGTGATTCAAATAACCTTCACGTGTCCTTAAAAGCTCATGAGCTGCGCAGCCAGGCATACTTTCATTAGATTCTGAACCCAAAGGCACTGTAGTCCTCACTGTTTCCTGGTTTTAACACTGCACACTTATTGCAAAATGGCCTCATTCACACATTTTCTCCCCAGTCCCCAAATTGCTCAGAAAAATCATAGGACTTTTTTTTTTTTTTTAATCTATTTGTTCCACTGTCCACTGGAAATTCAATCAGAGTTAAATACCCAAATACTATTACAAATTGCAATTTACAAATTTGTTAAGGCAGTGAAAGGAAGAGCTCTTGCAGACTAAAATCTTGTATCTAGGTATAACAAGTACATTTTCTCAAGCTATTATCTACATCATCATAAACTGACATGGCTGCTGAAAGCAGCAGCGTCCTGTTTCTCCATCTCCCATTCCCACATGCCTGTCATTTCCTCCCTAAGGCTGGCAAAAGCATTTACACAGCTGCATAATGAACCAGATCATGGTGTTTAGCAGACTTGAAACAAACTCAGCCAAAAAAGCCTGCAGTGGTTTCCAGTGAGACCAAGATCCCCAGCCTGGTTTGCTGCATCGTTGCAGTAGCGCCCACACTTGCACATGGAGTACAAGTGTTGCAGCTGATGCGAGCACAACCGTGTCTCTTGAAAACAACGCTAAGAAAGTAGAACCCACCAAACACATTTTAGGAAGGCATCCAAACCTTTACAATGTTGGTGTATATACAGGCAGCGCAAAACACAACTTAGGCAAAGCTGAATGCTTTATTAGTACTTATCTTAGTCTTCATGTTAAGTACAGGAGATTATCACAAGGAAGACAAGTGAAATGTAAGAAGTTTGTGATTTTAACAGGTTTAAATCAGGTTTTAAAAAAAAAAAACACACACACACACAACTGAATTTGAAAATTGCAACACCCACATTTGTATGGTTATACGATCCGCTAAAAGCAAGCTCTGTACTCTTAGAAAATTACACATTTTCAAGCTTTTGAACATGAGAACTCCCCTTAACAACTTTTGCCTAGAAGTATGTAGTAGTATTTTACATGAGTTAGCACACCAAATAAATGGATAAGTAGATTATCATCTCACTCTAATTCAAAATATACTGAAAATATTGCAAGAGAAGGTACAATCAGTGCTTTTTACACCATGAAAATAGTGAATACAATGTCAACATGCCCTGAGAACTTTTTAAAAAAATTTTTAAACAGTTCAGTGGAGAGCAACACAAATAGGCAATAGCAGCAGCTAAGTGTTCTAGCTATTCTGAACAGGATTTGAATATTCATTAGGAAGTTGGAGGAAAAGTACAATCAAGTTCAAAAGCTAAGGGCATTCTAAGCAAATACAAAGCAGCTCACACTTGTTAGTAAATCTGATTCACTACCCCCAAATCCTTCACCGCTCCTATGCAATTTTTCTAGACTTGACATTCTCACCTACCTCTTTAGTGCAATCCTTGTGAGAGCAGCAACAACAGTGGGAATTAACAATTACAAATACGGGACCGACCTCCCTTTTTGTAAAATCCATCAGGAAAAGAGAGACTTGCACACCAGCGTTAGTTGGGTGCTAGTTTCCGATGGGAATCCCTCAAGCTGTGGGTTTAACGCACAGCAGAAGGAAAGCAGACATCGAAGTTAGAAGGGAGCATTGTTTTTTCTTTGACTCCTCTTGTACTCTTCCAAGTGCAGTTCATGAGGCTGCAGAGATTCAAGCTTAATATCGGCTTTTGTCACTCAAATTCTGAATAGAAATAATGACTATAAGAGGTGAGCTCGTCCTTTCCAGCCTGTCCAGTTGGTTGCAAGGAGGAGGAAGAGAAGGCAGCACAGAAAGCCTTTACTTTCTGCTTGTCTCCGCCTCCCCATTGAGCTGCTCTGCCTATTCTCCACCTGTTTTCTGCCATAGTTTAAGGCTGTATGCAGGAACATCACCCAATTGCCCCCCCCCCCAGCTGTGGAATGGGTCGATCAGTAGGTTGTTCTCACCTAACACTGCTTGCACTACTTTTGTACTGTGAAGAGAGCTGCTGTTTCTCCTCTTCTTTCCATGGAGCTAAACAAGTGTAATTACATCTATTAATTTTAATTTAATCCTACAAAAGCAAAACCTGCACAAGGCTAACAAAGAATAGCCCATTTCCTCAGTCAAATTCCATGACCATTGGTAGCATTATCAACTTTTTTTATTAGTGGGAATAGGTATTGAAGGTGATGTTCAATCTGCTGGACAAAGTTAGAAAGCTGCATCATTGCCTCTTTTGCATCACTTGCATGAATACAGTCTGCACTGGTATTTCCTACCAATTCTTGCTATACTCCAAACCTAACATGAAGTCTTTATTTTTTTTTTGCCACTGATATCTAGTTTTAAACAGCTACTGTGGAACTTGCTTACTAATAAAATGAGTTGTTCAGAGTTTTTTTGGAAGGACATATGGAGTAAAGGCGAGAAACCTCATACATAGCCTCCAAATGCAAAGTGAACAAACAAATCTTAATCAACTAATGAGGAAAATTTAAAATTGAATTTTATTACAGTTCATCAAGAACACTGTTCAGTCCCTCAAAATAGCAGACTTAGTTCCTCAAGTACACCAGAACTATACCAACGTTGTTACACCATGCACCATCAACACTTTCTGATCCTCCACGGGGCATTTTAGAAATCCCTTCCACAAGCTGTAGGGAAACCTGAGAGGTGTCAAGGGACAAGAGGTTCTTAGGGACACTGGTATGTTGAGAGGTCTTCCAACTGCTTAGCTAGAAATTTTATACCCCCGCATTAACAAACTGTTGTTGATTACCTCAGTTTTAACTGCTTATTGGCATTTTCAATAAAGCATGATGGAATTTCACTTGCCATGGCTTATAATTTTGTGTCACCATTACAGTTCCACTCAAACCCAATAGACACTGTGCAGCCAAAGCAAATGTCCTTTCCAAGAATATCATCTAACATTAAGCATATCTGATTAAGGCTGCACTGCACTCTTCTGGGGTGTACGGCATAAAATACAAAGAATATTTGAAGTGTTTCGACTTTTACTATGCACACAGTGTACATGTCTCAGTATAACCATGTTTGCTCGCCTCTTTGCAGTAGTGCTTTAACTGCAGACCTCGAGAGGAATTCTGCTGTAAATGATTAATCATCTCAAATAAAATGTTCAAACTTTGCAGTCCAGAGGCTAATACAATCAGTAGCAAAGTCAAATCTCACAAACAAAGTAATTATAGTCTCCACATTTTCCTTTTGCTAAGTTGTTACTATGCTAGTTTGAGCCGGACCCAAGCTGCCACAAACCATTAATTCTATGAAACTAGATGAAGCATATGATTCCAGTGGAAAACAATCCAGGAATCCTACCTCCTTCCATAGACCCTGAGAAGCCTCCAGGCAATAGCTTATACTGCATTTAAATTGGTTTACCCCACGATCTTCTAAAGGTCACCACTTGCTATTAGTTACTCACCCAGCCCTTAAAACCTACAAGTTTAACTATTTCACCCCCTTTTCCATGTCTTATCTTAATCCTGTTGTCTGGAAACACTCTTTCAGATTTAGTTCTTTTCTTATTTCACACAGAGTACATCCTAATTCTCATCCTAGCTCAAACGAATCTATTCAGAAAAGGAAAATCCCACTCTGCATTTACTCAGGTGAAAGAGATACGGGTTGCCTACAGAAGCTATATTTTACTGTTCTTGTTAAACAAGAAGTTATAAAACCTGAGACAGCAGAAAAAAAAATTAAAATGATACTGCACAGTTAACTGAAGTGAAAATTGAGCTTCTGATGACAGTATTTCCATAGCAATTAATTCTGGACAATTGATAATTCTGTCAAGAATGAAATCTGTAAATCCTGCAGAATAAGCTCTGCACAAGATCAATATCCTAGCAGAGTAAATAGCATTACTGCAATACAAGCAATAGGAGTAGACAATGGCTTTCAATGGGCTAGTTAGCTCACAAGGCACTATTTAGACCACTGTCTCAGGACAGTTGTGCTCTCTTATAAAGAAAAGCAACGACTGCACATTTTGAACCTGATACCTTTTGAACTTGACTAATCTACCACCACCCAGACCAAAATTCCGCTCTCAACTATTTAAGAAAGCTCTTCATCACTGAAATAGCTCAACCAGTCTGTCTGCAGTCACTAGAAGCTAGAGATACGACATCCATCTCCTATTATACTGGTGTGCAAGTAATTTAAGTCTCGTGATTCTTAAATTTCCTTGAATCAGCTGTCTTCAACATTTGCTACTGATAAATGTGCACCCAGATTTCACATTCAGTTATGAAGACAATGGAGGCAATGCAGTGTTTATACAGGCTCGGTGGCCGCAACCTGACTGGCCAGTTTGGGAATCATTTTCCTTTTCACTTCACCATGCACTCTCAAATAATGAAAATCCTTGAACTGAGGTTTCTTAAGAGAAACGTCTAGTTATTAGCATGAGAGAATCCTTAGTACAAAGAACAGAATGTATTCCTCATCTGACTGTTTATCACTTCTTGCTGTCATCTCCACATCTATCCACAATTAATCTCCAAAGCTGCCAGAGCCTCAACGTTGTGTTTTTACTTAAAGCCAAAGAATTTAGCATTAAAACTTTACAACACCATGCATGTGAAGTCTATCCCATTAACAAAGCTCATTTAAGAACTTGAACAAAGACCAGTCTTATCCTAAAGAAATCACTGCCTGCGTTCCTTTCCAAAACCATCCTATTTGTGATAATATTGAAGTGTATCTTATACTACCTTACAATTACCACCACGTTGACTAGTTTCCTGGCCTCGCACACAACGTACTTTATAGACTTTTTCCAGATGTGCCAATTCTCTGCTCATTAGCACCTCCAGGTAGGAAAAAACATCAACTTATTTCAAAAGTCAGAAGAATCTGGAGCTGAAGATGTTTTTAGTTTAAAAGTACATGAAGTAATCATAGCACCTCCTGTAACTACAGCATTCCTCTATAAGGAACAGTAGAAATTACACAGCCCCTAAAAGAGGTGATCAAAAGGCAGAATGCAATTCCTTAGTGCATCGCTGTCAAATGATATAGCTACATGGTAAAATAGGTCTTATTAAAAAATACACAGGATGATGATACAAGTGAAACAACAGTAAAGTCTGAGTAGACAAGAAGGCTAGGCACAGTTAGAATCATAGAATCATTAAGGTTGGAAAAGACCACTAAGATCATCTAGTCCAGCTGTCAACCCATCATTACCAGCCCACTAACCATGTCTTTCAGTGCCACATCTACCCTCTTCTTGAAAACCTTCAGAACAGTGACTCCATCACTTCCCTAACACTCTGAAGCAGGAGTGCTGCCTTTGTCAACTGAACAAGAACATGCAATGGTGAGCATTTCAAGCTAGCTGAATGGCCCGTCGTTTTGTTGGGATTTCAGCTCAGAAATGGCTTTCAAGAGAATGGCAACATGCCTAGACACACATCTCAGTGCTATAAATATAGAAATGCCACAGCGACGCAATATTAAAAACAAAAACGTCTCTTCTATTTTCAGTATGGAAAATGTATTTTTGAAAAAAAATCATGTCGTATTAGTCGCATTCTCTGCTTTAATTAGCTACCAATCTGACAGATAAACATCGTCTAACATTCATTCTAAAATCTGAGTACAGCAATAGTAATTCTCAATCCACAGATTAGGTCTAGTGAACTTAAAACTGAATTAAAAAGAACAATTCAACATAACACCTTTTTCATGGGTCATAAAACCACATTTGCTACCAATATGAACACTCAGAAAATACCGGTTAAACAAACATAAACCTGAGTTTCTGGCCAAGGACAGTGTGGCAAAAACTGCAAAAATAGTGCACAATGCAACAAAAGCCACCATCTCTTTTATTTTCTGACTTACCAGAATTGAAGTTAAAGACTTCTATTTGTGTACCAAAAGATTCAGTTTCAGATGAGGGTCCTAAAAATATTCCTGCTATGCACAGAAATCTGATAGTGGAAATAGGTATTATAGTAGAAACATCTCTGAAAGATATTTACCTCAATAAGTCAAAACCTCAGTACTAGAAAGCTCAAAATACCTTCACTGGACAAAGAAACAACAGTCTTTTTATCCTTTGGAATAAAAACATAATGCACAATAAACAACTGAGCTTCTCACACAAACTTTTAAGCTTGGAGTTTCTCTCATCAGAAACAAAGCATACTGGAGGACTAAAGAAGTGACTGTCCCATGTACTCAGCACAGAGGTGAGTCTGCACCTTCAATAGTGTGTTCAGTTTTGGGCCTGTCGCTACAAGCATATGGAGTGGCTTGAGTGTGTGCAGAGAACAACGAAGCTGGTGAAGGAGTTACAAGAAGTGACTGAGGGAATTGGGGTTGCTCAGTCTGGAGGTGGCTGAGGGGAGAACTCATTGCTCTCTACAATTTTCTGAAAGGAGGCTGTAAGCTAGGAGAGCACTGACTTATTTTCCTCAAGTGATAAGTGGATAAGACGCATGGAAATGGTCTCTAGTTGCACCAGAGAAGATTTAGGCTGGACATTAAGTACAATTTCTGCACAGAAACTGTGGTCAGGCACTGGAACAGGCTGTCCAGGAAATAGCGGAATCCCCATCCCTGGAAGCATTTAAGAATCACATGGACATATTAAGGGACATGGTTTTGTGATGGGATGGTAGATGAGGCTGATGATAGGACTAAATAATCTTGGAAGATCTTTTCCAACCTAGATGACTCAATGATTCTCTACTTTTGGGAATTAACTGCAAAATTTCATTCAGTTTCAGCAACTCTCATATGGGAACAAACAAAAACATTCAAGTAGACATACATGCTTGCATGTCATAGCCAGTTCTGGAAACAGCTTTCAGGAACTTGGAGATAACTATATACGGTTTCTGTAAAAATTTGGTGGAGTTCTAGCTTATGAATCACATAACATCTTTAAATAACTTCTTTTTTTCTTTTTTTTCTATTTGTTTTTGAACTCACTCCCCTTCCAAACGATGAAAACTTTCCTGAAGTCATCTTGTTTCCATGTCAGCGCAACCATAGGAATACAGTTGTTAGGACAAGAAATAGCAGCACACCCATTCTTAACATCAGTGCTTTTGACAAGTGGCACAGTGGTGATGAATAACATCAAGGTATCAGACTCTCCCTCTCTGTTCGTTAACAGAAGAGTCACCTTTCCACTGTTTGCTATGTTAAATTTATCTCAGTTAATGTCAGAGCTACATAGATGTCCACACAGGACAATGTTACATATTAGCAACACAATTTTACAAGAATTGATCATTTGGAGTTATTGAACTTTTTTTTTTTTAATTTACATTGTTTACTCAGCATATTGGCATTTTTAGAAAGCTGAATAAGCCTACATTTCCAAAGCCTGTAATACAACCAAATCTTAGATTTCCACATTGAAAAAATACATTTGATCTTCATTTTCTGCAGCTCAGCTCAGTTTCTCCCCCATTTTAATTTCTGACTGTTTTAAAATATCTAATTCAAAATTGAGAAACATTCCAAGCTCAGTAGTGAACAATACAGGAGAAACTTTTCACTTCAAACCACATTTTACAATACCAACACTGACATAGTCTGTTGCTTTAGCTGTGATCTAGAAAGTTTTGTTACTGAATAGTACAACTGCCTCTTAAGACCAACTTGTAAAAGCGATCTCCTTTTAGAAAGCAATTCAGTTGAATGAGCTTTTTTTCTCCCAACTTAAGATCTTCCCTAGCTTTATGTACTGCATAGCATGTTACAGCTCAGTATTTTAGTTTATCCCTGCTGTTTCTCACTTAGATCACTACTTCTTTAAAAAGATGACTATGAACTAACAGCTTCTTAAGATATTAATGTTTTGAGACCTCGTATTCTTGTTTCATCCCTCATCCATTTTTAAGCCAATGTATTTCTGAACTGATGAGTCAGTGACTGTACTGCTACCCAGAAAGATTCCTCACTCTTAAGAGTGCTGTTCAGAATGCTTGCAACTGAGATGAACAGCTATGGAAAACAAGTGGTAGAAGCTTACATGTTGCTTAATCCGTTTAGCGTGATACTGAGGAATAACATCTGTTAGAAAAATCATAGATTTTCCTGCTACTATTTTCCCCACTCAATACTTAGGTGCCTGAGTTTTCTTCTTTCAGTTAACACAGTTACAAGAATTTTCCCCTTGTTACTCTGTTTTAGTGTGCTTGATGGAAGGTTCATGGATTTTCAGCATAAGCCTTAACAAAAGGCTGCTTGCTTTATTTGTGGGCTCCTGCTCCCTACTTCCCCACCACCTTTCCCATTTAAAAACTTGGTAGAAAAGGTGTCTATCTGTATGAATGAAGCCAAGAAACCAAGTTATTTAAGACAAAGGAACAGAGCTTTATGTACATTAAACAATTTGCATATTGCTTCTAGAAAGTAAAATAGGATATTCATAAATATTCACTAGACAAGTAAAATTAATCACAAGACTAAAGGCTAAGCATTTATATTTGCTATCCCCTTTAGGGAAACAAAAGAGAAGACAGATGGGATGACTCGCCCATTTCATCTCCAGTGAAAATACAGACAATTCAGTTGATTGAGTTTGGCGATTATGGTGCCTAATTTTTAAGTCACTAAAGCCACTGATTTCACCTCAAGTGACCAAACTGCAGCACTTAGTGAGCGACTGGTTCCCAGCCAAGGGAATGACCTTCACTCTAACCAGTAAGCTTTAGTTCCCACAAGTTAGGGAAATTACAGATTTTTGAAGTGGTTAGACACTGCCTGGTCTGGTTACTCATTATGTGCCTTGTTCCCTCAGGTGCTTTTTTAAGCTCTGTACAACCGAGATGAGAAAAGTTGTGCACATTCTGTGGAACATTTCAGTACAGAACATTGTGTTTCATTTTTCAAGTCAAAATGCAAAATGCTGTTGTTTGTTTGTTTGTTTTTTTTTCTTCTCACGCTAAGGCTCAGATAGCAGACATTTGTTTAGAGAAGAGACTGGACTTCTGGTGAAGGAAAAGGTAAGTCCACAACTTCACTTTGTCCAAGTAAATGTGGAGAAAATTAATTATAGAGAACAAGACTCCATCAGGAAAACTTAAAATGTCAAAAAGACTTGTCTGTTCTTAATCTGGCATACACATGCCAGATTTTCAGTACATTTAAAACTGGGGATGGTCTTTATTTGTTTGGAATGAGAACATTGGTTGGTTTGTTCTTTTTTTTTTTTTTAATAGAGGTGTATGTGCGTGACTGAGATAAAGCTGCATAATAAAAATCATTAATTGTTATTCTACCTGTCGAGACTACTCAGTCACTTAGAAAATGTGTCTGAGACAGATAAGTATTAGAGATTGAGCAAATATGCATTTATGAAAATAATTCCTGTGTTGCAAAAAGCAAGCCTGAAGGAAATTCAGCGTTGAAGTACTCAACATCTTTCTGTGAGCTGAGAGCAAATGTAGAGAAAAAAAAAAAAAAAAAAAAAAAAAAAAAGCCAAGAAAGACCAGCCAGCTTTTCAAGCAATCACATGGATTCCATCAGTTGCACCAGAGGAGCTGAAGCTAGTGCAGTCATGTCTTCATTGCACTGCTTTCCCAAACAGTCTAAATTAAGAAATCATACTTAAGATGTTTATTCTACAAATACCTGTATTCATTTAAATACACAGATAGCTCATTTCAAATGTTTCTTGGTTGATGCATATTTCAATAACTTATCAGAAGTCAAGGAAAGAATACCAGCTGACAGGCAGGAAAAGTGTCAGACAGGAAAGTCTGAATTTTACTAAAATTCTATGCCACTTGTGCAAACAAGTAACAGAATTGAGTATCCTGATCACATTTTGTACTAACTACCCATACTGCTTTGTAGGGTTTGCACACTGAAATAATTAATAATAATAATTATCACCATCACCAGAGCAGGCAACATGATCTTAACAGTTCCATTTATCTTCAATTAAAGGCTTAGGTGTTTTTTTCTTAGGCCAAGTAAGTAGCAATGCATGCCCAGCTGAATCTCTTCAGCCTAAATCACAGGGGAGTTCTTGTTTGTTTTTCTTTTTAAGTAAGATAAAGACATTGCAATTCCTGTGATTTTTAAGTAGTGGCTAGTCATTTGTTTAGAGCCATTTCCAAAGAACGCTACAGAGCTTCAAAGAAGAAAACACGCTCTTTGTGGAGACCAAGTTGCCACATTATGTTTTGATAAGGAGGGCAGCTGGACTCCCTACACATAAGAGACACAACAGGCAGGTATTTTCTAAAGAAACTGCTAGTAAAAAGGTCTGGATGGAGTTTGCTGGAAAGTGTAAATACGAAAAAATAAATATGTTGTGTCAAACTTCTGCCAACTTCTTCACCAGAATGGTAAAGCAAAGTTAAGGCCTAAAAACTGTAGAGTTTTTAAACTGAGCTTTTACTCAGTTCTTTTACTGAAAGAATTCTTCTAATCAAAACGAGACAGAAAACCAGTTTAAAACCTTGCACTTATTTATTGTGCCAGGGAAAACTTGGGCACTTTATTTTTGTTCCTAATAAAAGAGCATTGAGATAGAAATTTCTCAGTGAGAATACAGACAGGATAGACAAACATCCTGGAAACACCAGACTCATCCAGCAGCACTGCTGTTCAAGATGTGAAACAATAACAAATAGCTGGTCAAATAACTTCTCATTGCAAGGGCAAATTTCAGATAGTTTTGCTATCTACATCTTTGCTTACCTAACTACATTATTTCATCAGAAAACTGCTTCCAGAAAAAAAACACTTAGGGAGGGAGAACACAAGCGAGTATTCTGAGCAATCCTGGCAAAGACTTCAAGCCAATGCTGCAGTGTCTGGGCATCAGGTAAAGCAATCCTAATCACAAAAGAGTAAGATCAGAAAGCAAGGTAGAGTCAAGGCCATGCTAGAAGCAAAAACAACATATAGACAAGACAGGAGAGAAAAATGCAAGCCAGTCCTGACAGGACACAGCACCTTGGACATTAAGACATCTTCAGGTTTCTGTCCTACGCCATAGCTAGGGTCCAAGCTAACAGACCAGCTGTGCTTTTTTACTAAGCACACCAGTAGCTAGGAAAGGGGTTGAGGGAAATCGATTCATTTAAATGCATTTCTCCTGCGCTGAGTGATTGCATGCTTTTATCTTGTTGCCTTTAGAAGTTTCAGTGATTTTTATGCTTTCACATCCATGATCTTTCAATAGCAGACTGCCACTACTGTCTTTACTTCTGGTCTTTGTGCATGCAGCTAGATAAAATCATCCTGTCGTTTAAGGCACAGCAAGACCACAGCTCCTACCTCAGAATGTTCCTTAATATTCCTAGGAAAGTAGCAAACTGGAGAGTTGAATTGGAAACATTAAACATCTACCACAGACCACAATCACCTTCTAATCCAAGTTAAAAGGAAATGTGTTGGTAAGTACTGCTGGATTCACTCATACACAAAGTCTTCCAATTCCATTCTATAGTTGACAGTTCACATGTTGACCTTCTAAGTACCGAATTTCTTAACAGTCCAACCCCTTGCCCACAAATGTAGATACTGGAAAAATTCCTAAAATATCTTTCAAAATGAAAGTAAAAATGGAGCAGAAGGGCAAAAGCTCTGACATTTCTGACACCTCCTGCTTAAAACCCAAAAAGTCAGAAGGATCGTGAGGCCCCGCTTTCACGGTCTGTATTCGTACTGAAAATCAAGATCAAGCGAGCTTTTGCCCTCTGTCCTTAAGAGGACAAGAGCAGAAAACTGTAGGGCTCTTTCCACGTTGGTAAAAAGAATATAAAGTGCATTTTATTTCATAACATCATTGTGCTGCTCACATTACAGAAAAGAACAGTGAATTCTCCATTATCACTTAAAAAAGATTTATGCTTTATTTCTAGATAATGTTGTATTTTCACTGAAAGTCTTCTTTGAAAACTATTCAACTGTCTGTTTTCAGTTTTGTGGGTTTGTTTTTAAGCACACTGCTTTGTGGCTATCATACAATAAAAAAACCCTCAGATTTATCAAGATAGCCTTTCATTCTCTGCCTAGAAGCAGAGACACGTACATTCCACTTTGTTTACTTTTCTGCTCTTTGCTCCTTCTGCAATCAAGGAAATCTTTTATTTTCATGTCAAAATGCATTTTAGAGATGTCAAACTGTAGATGAAACAGCAGGAAAAAGTCAACAATTCAATTTGTGAAACATCAGCAGCAAAGTGCAGTAAAAGATGTGTTGGACTGAGCAAACCGTTACCATTCCCTGCTCCTCATCCACTTAGAAGTTCAACGGTCAATCAAAAACAGTGGGGAGAAAGAAGTATTCAGGTTTGTCAAAGGTACAACACACATGTGGTAAGTAGAACCTCAGTAAGTCTATAATTAAGTTTCAATTTGCTAAGTATTTTGCAGACCAGGAAAAGGATGCTCCTGGGAGCATGAGACCATCTATTTCAAAAGATGACTTTCATCACCACAGCCCAGTTCCTAGCACGTTTTAAGCGATAGGGCAGGATAGTTGCATCAGGTGTCTGTTCTGGCATAAAATACCCATCCATACTGAAATTATGTTTCTTTGGCTCTAGGCAACATACATACACAAGCATTGCAAAGGATACCACTAAAAATTGTTTTCATAAGGTATTTTGTTTTCTTTCTCTGATCCAGATAGCCAGCAGATCAGAATGTGCAGTTAATCAACTAGATTTTACTCTTGTTCCTTTTGACTTAGAGGATTACAGTTAGGTTAACCAACATGTCAAAAAGAAAAAAAAAAAAAAAAAAAAAAAAGTTAAAAACTTACTCTAGTTGTTGAAAAAAAAAAAAAAAAAGAAACAGCTATTTTTCCTCTTCTTCCTCCTCCTCCTGTGCCTCCCTCACATTCTCCTTCAAAAAAGCTATCATCTTCTATTTCACCAAGCCTTCCTTAGCAACTCATCCCTTCTAACATAAAGACTCTTTCTTCTCTGTTTGCAGTTGGTAATTATATCTCTCTTACAGCATGAGGCACCAGGAATAAGCACTTATTTTTCCAGACCTAAGCAAATCACTTGTTATTAAATCCTCAAAGCCTCAAAAATAATACACACCAAAAGATTAACTGGAATAATACTTCCTCCAATCTGTAGACAGCTGAAAGTCTTTTTCTCCCTTTGCACATGTGAACAGATGCACTGATTTTCTCAGAGTAAGTTTTCACTCTCCCAAATAGCCAACCTCACTATTCTTTCTATTCCTTCTCGTCAAGTTTCTCTGTTTTAAATCCTATCCAATATCTTCTTGTATACCAAACAGGCATCAGCACACGCAACATTTTATTTCCACTCACATATTTTACAAGTTTCTAATGAACCATTTGAGGTAAGTTGAATTGTTTTATTCACTTCCATCCATACTCCTAAACGCTCTAATTATTCTCTCCCCCCGCAAACACTTGTACAATGCCATGCCGTCCAGCTTTACTCTTTTGCTAGGCTGACAGCCTTAGAGCCAGTAGTGGGGAGGAACTTACACTGGTCACTCGACGGTAGATCTGCGCGGCATTTTGGCACTCAGAATAAGGATACTCAGACGTTGCCATCTCTAGCATACACATCCCAAAAGCATATACATCAACGGATTCATCATATTTCTCCTCATACATCTCGGGGGCCATGAACTCTGGGGTACCTTAAATTAAAAGAACGATTCAGACTCTAAATGTCTCAAAGCGAGCAGAGGCTGCTGGCGTTACTCACCGCAGGAGGAAGTGGATGGGCAGACCTGTGAGACAAAAGAAAGTGGAGGCAAAAAGAAGAGGGAGGAAACCCTTAGTCACTCTGTTTTATCAAACCACTTTGCGAGTCTTCCATTGCAAGGTCTTTATGGAATCAGAATGGCATGAACGGACTGATGTAGTTTTCATTTTATGCATGTTAGCACAAGTACCAAAACAGACTGAATCAGGCATCAAATGGAGGAAAGGGGATAAGAAGAAGGGAAAACAGACTAGCCATAGGCTGCAAACCAAATACTAAGGAGAGTTAAGACACTTACCTTTTCTCCCTGTAAGAAAGGAGGCACATTAAACCTGGTTTCAAGAATTACCTGACCGCCCTCTGCTGCAAAAGAAGTAGTATTGGTAAGAGCCCACAGCTAGTCTCTGTCCTAGTGCTCTCCACCTACTTTTTGAAGTAGAATGGTTCAGGAAAGGCCTTGCAATGAAAAACTCTTTTTGTTAAAAAATATAAATCTTCATGATAGAAAGTGAAAAGTAATTTTCTGCAAAGGCCACTCACCGGAGCCCTCTTCTTCATATACTTACCTTCTCACCTGCAGTATATTTATAGGCCTACTGCAGATACAGGCATTAGTGAGGAACATCCTACAGTCAAAAAATACTTAGAAATACAGAGAGATTGAGTTACAAGCATAGAGCGTGAGATTCAACAAGTCCCATTTAAATAGTTTGCAGAGAATTTTTGCTCAGAGAAGCATCACAGCATCCCCTCTGTAATCAAAGGGACTGCACTGTATGATCAAAGACGTAAGTTTGATTCTGTAAATTTAAGCACAGAATTACTTCCTGCAAATACCAGAATCAAGATAGTTCTATAAATCAATGAACAGTCACTTTTGTTTTCACAACACAAAATGAAGAGAGAATGTCATTGTAGCCATTTATCCAAAGGCAAACTATGAACATACAAAGGGATAATTTTGTAATGATGTAATTGAAGAAGGGAGTACATTTAAGAAAAAAACTTTTTTTCTTGGACAATGTGTACTTTTCATTCGTACTATTATTTTGACCTGGTTAAGAAGCAGGAAATATTTCAGCAATCACTTTCAAGACAGTTTATGGATATACATCTTTTATCCCATTTGGGTATCTAATATAGGACTGTTGAGCAGTATTACATTTTAGCAAGCTTAGACACTGGAAATAAAAGCAATTTCATTCCTCAAAGCCTATTTGCCCAACTACAAGAACAAAGCTGATAAAACCATTTCTTTAAAGAATTTACAAGAAAACCTGTACTAGATCTATCAATCCAATAGCTTATTTCCTGAAAACACTCATTAGCGGATACACAAGAACAGAGCAAGTACAAGACAATACTTCCCCAATGCATCCTCCTGACTTAATGTAAAACTGCAGTCCAGAGACTTCCTGGTTAAAACATTATGCCCCAGTCCAACTGCAATATATTTTGACTTTCTTTGATAAATCTTAGTTTTTGTTGGCCAATTGTAAGAGATTTAATATAACATCTGGTGACAATTGAAAAAATTGGCTGCATAAATTAATGCTTAGCTAAACATCAAGATATTTGTTAGTCACCAAAACCTATTTGCATGTTTCTTGAAGAGATACATAATTCTCACCTTTCATATGCAGTTAAGAATGGTTTTATCAACAGTGTTGCAGAAAACTGTTGGGCAAGGCAATAAATCTATATTCTGAAATACTTTAAGTTACTATACAAATACAAAACGCATCATGTCTTCTCATCAGGAACTCCACCTGACCTCAAAAGCCAAGAAATCAAGCCTACACATCTTCAAGCTTAGATTGTGTAACTTTGAAACCATATTTTAAAAGGAAGGCTCTTAAAGCTCGAATTCCCAACTACATAGACCGGCTCATCAGCCTTCTAAACAGTAGAGACTTACCTATCACACTTTTGGCAAAAGAAGCTCTCTTCAGGGTTGCCAGTCCAAGGTCTCCAATCTTGACTGAACCAGTGGGGCCAGTAATGAAGATGTTGTCACATTTTAAGTCTCTATGAATAATGGGAGGAGTGCGTGTGTGTAGAAATTGTAAGCCTTTCAGTATCTGACGACACCAGCTTCGTAGTACTTTGATTTTCATCACTTTAAATCTTTTCAGGTACCTACAGAAAAATAACAGTACATGAAACAGGCTCCAGCGTCAGCCACTTGTACTACAAAATTAAGTTCTGCTACCAAATAGCAGATTATGCTGTATATTTGCTGTTTTAAAGCGAGAAAGCAGTAGCTAAAGAGACTGAGAAATTTTAACTTCATCTATTTTAAAAAATACCTCTCCAGTTCAAAAATCAAAGAGCTGAAGATGGATCCCCCTCCAAGAAAGAAAAACTGCCCTATGGAAAATTTCTGCCTACTTCCTTCTAACCACGAGACTATAGTGCTGAAGGTTAAAAAGTAAATTATTAAAATCATTACTGTATTATCAAAATATTTTAAAAATAAATAATTTGCATACCAAGTCAAGACCTAAAGATAATTAAGCACTCAGCTTGCTAAATTTCAAGGCACTGCTTCCCCAACACACAGTTAAAAACTTATGCATTACATTATCTACTTATTTAAGAGGATTACCTACCCTTTAGTTTATCCCATCATTGCTTAAATAGTTAAAATCTTTTCCTTGGTGAACTATTGGGAAGAGGGCAGTAAAGCCAAAGATGCTAATAAAGAACAGCCGAGTACAGAGCTGCTGCAGACCACGCAACAGTTACAAAGTCACCCTAGTTATCAATGTTATTCCAACCACTTTGATCAAGCATTCCAGATTACGCTTTGAACCTACATGAAATTTACTTGCTGTCAAGCAAATAAAAAACTCTCAGAGATCACTTCCCTGGTACTGTCCCATATGGGATGTGACTGTCTGAATCTGATCAGATAATACTCACCACTTCAAAACTACGGAGAGGAAAAGAAGATCTTTAAAATGATTATGCTAACAGATTGATGTGGAAAGTACATGCACAGCATCAGCATCCCTTTGCAGGCAAAACATGACCCAGTCTTAACTGTTCTAATATTGCTGCTTTCTAAATGTCAAAAGAGAAAATTCACACAAATAATTGTTTTCCAGTCTTCGTGACACAAGAATGTGATCTTATTCTACTAAACTTTGATAGCCTAAAGATGTCACAAGGTAAATGGCCTATTCAAGTGTTTTCCAGCTGTGTATTCTCACACGCTCTCTTCAGGTAGAAGCATTAGTTTAAAGAAAGAGTTCTTTTCTTCCTTTTTAAAAAGAAAGGGCTGACATGTATTTAGAGAAGGAACTGCTGAAATGGTACGCTCTGTACAGCAATAATTTTATTCTTATGTGCCTGAGGTTGGACAAGTTTTATACTGCCACAAGACTGGGTGTAAACTCTGTGACCAGGATGAAGCTACATGCTTAAAATCAAGTCAGGTTCAATTATTGAATGTCAGTGTTCAGACTTCTGCATACCCATAAAATTACTTGCATCAACACCAGCATAAAAACTCCATAATTAAACTCCCATTACTTTAATTTCTCCACTTTAGAGGAAGATCTGGGAAACAAACTGCTAGCAATGAAAAAACAAAACTGTAAAAGCAGTCAGGACCTAGTTCCAGAAGGAGTCTTGAACCAGACTGTAAAGACGGACAGGGAAAAAGCCAACCCAAGGAAGGAGACAAGCTGAAGGAAGTTCTGGATCACATCAGCTACCACTTGAATTCTTGCTATTGACACAATCCTCATTCATCACTCTTGAGTCTGTTCCAAAGATCACATGGTAGGGGCACTTCAGTTCAGCATCTGGAATCCCTAATTACATTCTTGGTTTCAAATATGCTAGTCTACTGCCAGCTTCTCACTGTTAAAGGATCTGGGTCCAACCATCACCCAGCATCCTGCAGCGTTGCTGTAATTTTTCCATAACACAGCCATAAACAAAGTCACACGTCACTTAAGGTAGAAAGTGTTTTAAAATGGAGAAATATATAAATACTTAAAAAATACATGTACAGCCCTATTAGCCTATTAGGCTTTGTTTATCCAAGTATTACACATACAGTAACTCAGGTTTGAGAAGACCTCAAAAGGTCTCTAGGCTAAGCTTCTTTTCCACATAGGGTCACAGTCAGGAAGTCAGACCAGGTTCATTTGAGCTGTGTCCTGTCAGATCTTGAGCATCTCCAAGGAAGGAGACAGCATACCTCTTGGGGCAACTTGTTCCACTGCCTAACTGTCAAAAAGCTTCTTATTGCACCCAGAAACCAGCTCCCTAGTTTCAGTTAATGCCTGTTACCTCTAATCCTCCTACCCACCAAGCAGCAACAGAAAGAGCCTATGACTTCTTCATAACAGCAGTCTTCCAGTGCCTAAGTCACTCCTAAAGGTTTCCCTTCTTTAGCTCAGTTTTTCCAGCTCATAACCACACAGCAGGTACTCCAACCCCTGACATCTTGATGACCGCCACTGAACTTGTTCCTAGCTGATCAGCATCATTTTTCTCTATTTAACAGGGTAGTTGTCAATTAAAGATAGGTACTTGATCTTAGCACAAATACAAGCAAAGATGAGAAAACAAGACAATCCTAATAATTATCTTCAACAAATGGAGAAAAGTAGGAACTAGAGTTTGATTTCTGTCTCGCAATTTTACATGTTTGGATTTTTTTAAAACCAGGAAGGCTCACAATCTATCACAGCATCTCATCTCACGGAGCTAAAGAAATTCTACTTAGCAGAAATAGTTATGAAGGCACATATCCTACCAGAATAATTAATATTTTCATCTGAAGTAGATCAGGAATACACATTACAGTGGCTTTTGAAGTCAGAACTAGAGGCTGAGACTTCAGTCAGAAAAATTAAACTGCCATCTTCATTAACAGTGTAATTAAGACTTAAAGTAGACAATTCAATTTTTTCCAATACTTTCTGTTTATATATAATGTTAGAAAGCAAATTCTTATAGTAATTGAGTTGTAAGACGTTTAAATTGGTATGTTCCCCAGAAGTGCAGGGACTTTTCTTTGTGCAATTAAAAGTCTTCCCAGGCAGCATTTTAAAAGGACGAATTCACAATATTACCCACACAAATACAATACAACTTCATGAAAAGATACTTTGGGATAACATTACACATCTCACATTTTGTTTGTTTGTTTTTAATATCAAGTGGCAACAGTGGCTATGTCTCAGAATGAGGAAGATACCACTTGTTTTAAAAGCAAGTAGTATAAACACACTGGATAAATATGGAAGCAATATGCATTCAAACTCCATATGTTAAAAATAAGTGAGCAGTATGGGAACGGAATATAAATGAAATACATATTGATATTAAATTTGGTATTGCAGAAATTTCTCATGTAGTTTACTTGTCAGATATCCAGTGAGGAGCAGAAAAATGAACTAAATTACAAACGAAGTACACAATAGTGAAAAAACTGAAGTGTATTATTTAAACGATAGCCAATTAAAAAGAATATTAAGATTTTTTTTCCTAGATAAAAGAAGACCTTCATAATTCAGAGTACAAAACAATCTTACGGCTAGTAAATCTTAAGTATTTCTTCCTATCAAAGCATTATCTTATAGTTATCTGCTTTTACTTTATCTTGCTTATGCCACTGCATAACAAAGCAATCCAAGCATTAAATCTGTGAGAGAAAGAACAGAGTGAGAAAGAGAGGAAGAGTTATATCCAACCCTATATACACTACTATGAAAATAGATACCTGCAAATAGATGCATCTGTACAAAGCTGTAAAACCTTCATACTGTTCCAAGTGCAGGACATAAAGTAACTGATCTATTACTTTATCTGATATACCTTAAACAACCTCAGAAAAGCTCTTCATGGACACATAGATAAAGTTACAACTTCTTTAGTCCTCCAGCCCTATTTCAAGAAAGAAACACATCCCTATAAATTACAGCTCAGATTCCCAAGAGCACATTTTCCCTGTTTTAAGCATGTCCATTTGTGGCAATCAACAAATGTTGCAAGAGGAAAAAAGCCACAAGAAGTTCACAGCCTATTTTAACCAAAGTTCCTACTACACTCTATTCACACATTTAGGATTTAAATGCTAGTCCAAGATTTAAATGGACACCAAATTAAGACTGCGACTCACAATCCATGAATTTTAAGTCACGGCAGCTTTATTTCCAGTAATTTAACAGCAACTGGATGCTCCTGAAGAAACTCACATTTCCGCAAGATTTACAGCGTAAGACAAAAGCATGATTTCAGTTCAACTCCCTCAGCTTTACGTACCACTAGAGGGCCCTCACAGCAGTTTCAATCACTACTTTCCAACTGGCTTGAAAACAGATCTAGCTTCACTCAATTACTTCACAGGTCAAAACTGTAAATGCTTTCAAGCTTTTCTAAAGTACAACCTCATGAAGTTTTAACTAAAAAGATGTATTTTCGGGTGTGCTTTTTATTCCTTCTTTTTACTGATCACTGGTACTGTAGTAACACCCAATGCCTCCCAAGCAAGGTGAATCAATAAGAGCTTTGAACTCTACAAAATACCTCATGCCAAATTGAAGAAGCTCAGGAGGAAAACAAAAGGTACAAAAAAGCAGCATACTTACTGAGCTCACAAAAATTAGAGACTTCTCCTGCATGTACTTAGTAGGACGTCACAAAGAAGAATCTGACAAGTTTGCTAACATAAAGAATGGTCCATTGTACCCTGCAGTGCTAACAAAACTCTTCTTCAACTCCTTAAACTTCTTAACTCCTCTCTTGCGGGAGTTTAGCCCTCAGTAAAAGGTCTCTGTCCTTAGCTATTTTGAATTATTACCTACTTCAAATGCCCTAATAGTGATAATGCTCATCAAGTGCTTTGACATGCTAGAATTTACTTACGTTTTTAATGTTCCAGATGTCATAAGTTCTGTCACAAGGACAATACATTTTTTTCCTTTGACTGTGGACTCCCAGGAATCGTAGAACCTGACAATATTGGGATGCTGAAGCCCTTTCAGCATCCCAGCTTCCTCTTTGAATCTTTGTCGCTCTGACTTGGATAGTTTCCGATCCTAACAAAAAAAGAAAATAAAGCTTTGTTTTATTTCTCAGAGAAACTGCAAATTGAAAAACAGTTGTGTACAGTCACTCAACAAGAATCAGCATCTTTTAAACGCCATTTTGCTGACAGTTACTCATGCAGTAACTTCTTTATTTAGAAGATACTCTATCATAGCTTTCCTTAGAGTATGAATGGGGATTATCTCCTAGTGCTATTTCTTCCACCCCTACTCCAAAGGGATTGCTTGACTTGAGGTGGAAAGGGACAACGTCCTAAAATACTCGTGCATTCAAGGTCAGGCAAAAAGGGATCATTTAAAGCACATATCTCAGATTATAAACACCTATAATCTTCAATTATTCCTTCAAGCATAGAATCCACACCACTGGTAACAGACTGGATTAATTCTCCTTACAGATGGTAGAGCAAAAAACCTAATTTATAGGATGCATTTCCAAAGAAAGACAAATAAATTTGGGTTAGATTTTTTTTTATTTATTTATTTTTATTAAAAGCATGACCTCATGATTGAGCAAGCTTCCTGTAATCTAGCATCAAGGAAAACAAAGACATAATTCACACCAGAGAGACAGCGAGCTTTTGGCCAGAGACAAGTCATGAAAAAGCTTTCCTGGACGATATTGCTGTACTATCTACAGCAACCAACTATCTAATATCTTCAAGATTCCGACCAGCTGACCAGGAATAAACTGCAAATATGAAGAGTCTCCTTGCATCTTTCAGTTGTCAGTTTACCAGTGCATAGTCACACTAGTTTGGCTGATAACTGACATAAATCAGATCCATATGCAGATAATATGAAAAACAATTCAAGATAGATTCAAAGCCCAGATTTTTACAATCAGTGTTTCTGCCAGCTAATTACAAATTACCAGTGCCCTCTGTCAAATCTTAAAAATTTTAAGGCTACATTTACTTTTCAACTACAAGGCAGCAGAATAAGTACTTAGAGTCTACTCAAACTGCTCACAATTGTCCACTAATCTGTAATTCCTCTTCCTTTGTGAAGTCAGTGTGTTTTCTCAATACTATTCAGCCATGTTAATATCCAAACCACCCTCTATTCACATAAATTATCGACTTTCCCTAGGAGGCATGGACTACTTCATTTCCAGATGAAGCCCCAATTTTCAGAAGCGTAGGAATCTTCCAGATCAAATAGGAGAATAGTTCTGAAATCATTTCAGATGTCAGTGCTTTTATGCGTCTATCACTTACCATATATTTATGGTTGTTTAGGAAAACACCAGTTCTTAAGTGCCACAAATTAATCAATAGATATCAAAAGCATTCAGTCCCGCAACTATTTCCCCCTGCAGAAACCAGTGCTACCACTTCTCCTCACTCCTTCAGAAAGCATACTTGCACAGACAAGTTTTGATAGAATGTGCTTGCAGAAACACTAAGAAAACATGTCAATATTCATGTCTGCTGAGGTTTAGTGGTGTTTTTTGGTTGATTTGGTTTTTATTGAGTTTCTTTAATATGGAAGTAATGTTCCCATTTGAGCTCTTACACAGCTAATAGCTTTCCTTTCTTCACAATGTACAGCAGCACAAGTTCTGTCCAAGACCAATGCAATCCCGACTGTTACAAGCAGCAGAGATGCAGAAAAGCAGTGAGCTGCTATCAGCAGGTCGATCAAAAGATCATACACACATGGTTTAAGAATCTCAATACTTTGAACAGAATGCACAATCACAATAATCATTCTCACAAAGATAACAAAGCAGATTATTCCCAGCCTCTGCTCTTTATCTGTACAATTCATCTGTTTAGCTCTACATCGAATTACTATTTATGGTAATTATAAAACACAGGCCGTAACAATTACTCGTTACATCGCTTAAATTTAGCGATGTAATACAAACACCTGCATTTGCTTGTGTACAAAAACTAAATTATAGTTATACACTTGGATTAAGCTTCCTGTATTTTGTGAACTAACAAATATTACTAACCAATTTTAGACTAGACTTGACCTTAATTTTTTATTTAAACCTGAATACACCCAATCTCACTTTTAAGGGCCTCTCTGGGCTTCCCCTGTTGCTGTACTTGTGGTGCCGGATAGAAACTAACAAATGCTAATCACTCTTATCAAGGAGCAGATTCCTAATGGGCATGCCTACTTTGAGTCATTTCTCTTTCTGGTCACATCAATGGTAGCATCATGTTCCTGCAGACTTATCTGTGACGTTTAAAACAGACACTCAGCACTTCACTGCTGGCATTAACAGAAGAAAAAAAAAAGTCCAGACAATGACAATATATTAATGCAACACTTCTCTGGAAGCCACAGTGCCCTAATGATCTCAGACAAGTTTGGACACAAATGCAGGCCAACAAACACAAATTGCACCCAGAGAAAACAGCAATATTTCTGCAACCAAGGAAACATCACACCTTTCAGTAGCACTGCAGCAGCCGAAGCTAATTTTGAATAGAGCTGTCAGAAAAGGACAGAAGCCACTTGTTTCATAAGACCAGCAATGTGTACGGCCTTTAACTACCCCGATTTGTAACAGGTATTTATATATCTTTCCTTAAAGGAACACTAGTGCTAGGTAGCATAAAATGCTATATGTACTTGAAAAAGAAAACTAGCACTCAACAATTAGACCTCATGTACAATTACACCAACAAAATTCATCTGTATGTACAATAATTGGTGGTTACACTTGCATAAGCTACCCTCCAACAACACAACTTGCAAACAGCCTACAGGCTAAATGCAAGGAACATAAGAGCCATCCTTGCTCCCGTTCCATCCCCATCTCTAAAGAAACAGCAAGAAGTACCACAGTTTATCACTCAAAGTAAGCAATTACCTCTGATTCAATTATATCAAAGGCGAATCAAATAAGATCTGTATCTCCTGTAGCCTTTTTCCTCCCTTCAGCTCAGGGTCTAAGTAGGTACAGAGATGGAAGACATCAGTGTGCATTTGCTGTTTCCAGCAACCAGACCTCACAGCTTGACATTCCAGTATCACAAAGCACAAGACTGGGTAAACAAATGCAATGTTCTCTCTTTTATTTTTATTTTTTAAATCAAACAATGAGAAACAATGCATGATATAAAGGTGCGTAAAAATGTTTTTTCCAAAAATCTGAGAAATTTGATAAAAAAGATGCCACTTTAAGAACTGTTAATAATATACGACTTGATATCCTATCCTTCCAAGGCCAATTTATTTGGAATTTCAACTAAAAATAATAATTATAAAAAAAAAAAAAAAGAAAGAGATTGGACACCCTCCTTCCTCCCCCAGGCATTCATTTTGACCATATAATGAAGCAATACCAGGCAGACAAGACAAACTCTAAGTCTTGCTGTTTGCAAATCACATTCTTGCATCTCAGTTACAGCAAGTGCTGAGCTGATATAGCCTAAATATTTAAAAATACACAAGCTGTCAAACTCGAAGAGAACTTGCTTCCTAAAATGGACTTAACTACCTCATAATTTGGACAGCATTGTTCTCCCTGAACCAGTAGCTTCCCTGAAGGACTGAAGTGTCACATCCCAATCACCAGGCTGCCCTTCCAACAAATTGAAACAGATGCATCGAGCCCACTTCGTTCATTTCACTCATTCCTTTCCACCTACATTAAATTGTTTTGACAAGCCAGGACAAACAGCAAGGCTTCCCAGCACGTGACCTATGGTTCTACAGTGCCAGAGGCCTGAATAGAGAGAGGCACTAAGTGAAACAATTGTTCAGCTCAATACCATTCAATAATCTTTTCTTGGCAGCTTTCATTTATCCGCATGCTCCCCTCTGACTTCTTTTGGTCAGGAAACAGCTATCAGAGCTACTTACATCATTCAATGTAAGACAGGAAACTTGGTCATTTACAATATGCCAGGTATATGGGCTGAGCCTTTTGCTGGTGTATTTAATCTGGAAGAGCATAAATTACGCAGTACTGTTACAGCCTGCCTTTTATCCCTGTGCCTAGGTACCTTATGTAAAGAAAGAAGAAATAAAGACAACTAAAACCAACCTCATCACAGATCAGCTTTTCTGCCAAGCCACAAAAAGCGAGGTACATCAGCAAAAGTTATCTATATTCCCTCGGTGATTTTTTTCAGCCAAAGCTAATGTCTGTTCAGCATCCTTCTGAAAGACGGAAGGAAATACATTTCTGACATTTAGATTAATCTTAAATTTCATCTGGGCTGCTCATACACCAGTTAATAGGTTCTATTGAGCAATTTTTCCATGTGTTCTCCTTTCCGAATTCCTGCGGTCCTTCCAGGCGTTGTCCCAAAGCAATGTGACAAGGACCACACAGCACAGCGGATCCAGGAGCAGCCCCAGAACGGCCCTTGCTGGGCACAGAGCTCATGAACTCAAAAAAAAAAAAAAGGTCTCACCCTCTGCCTTGCCTCATTTCTGCTACACGGCCCCAAAGAGCGCTGAAGGGGCCTGAGCTAAACTACAGAACAATTCAGAAGAAAAACTTCAACACAATAATACAACAGACCTCCAGAACCGCATGTCAGAGATGGAGTTTTAGATGTCGGTAAAAGCAACGGTGCCCTGTTAGGAAACTACAGGCAAATATTTCATTAACAGAATGAACTGACACACTCAACAGCTGAGTGAGTGATCTGCTAAACAACTTAGAGAAGCTCTCTCTTCCACATAATAGGAAGATATCAAGGAAGAAAGTAATACACTGATTGCTTTACCTTTTACAGACATGCTTTGCTTCCTTTCTGCACATCACACCACTACATCCTGCATTGCTATACTGCTCATGTAAGTACTGGGTTTGGGTTTTTGCTTTTTATTTTTAAACTACATTGAAGAAACACCAGCTAGCTTTTATCTAAAAGAGACGTGCTAGAAAACACCAGGCAAATTAGTAGGAATGAATCCACTTCAAGTGATGTGTTCTGACAATGTACACCACGGCAGACTTCAAAGCACTGGTAAATTATAGATAAAGTGACTCATAACCTAGGTAAATAAAATATCTAGCTCTGCTGAGGTTACACCAAGCAGCATTTTATCAAGCTTCCCAAATATCTGAAAATTTGAGGGAAGTTACTGCAGCCCCCCACCCCCCTATTATTCAGAAAAAGTAGGATACAGAACAGACAAGTGTTCTTCTGTGTGCATTTCTGCAGCATATGAAAAAGGCTTTGGAAGCCTTTTAGGCAAGGTTAATGAGGGGTCATCGGAGGAGAAGCTAGCAAGACAGTGTTCTGATATTCAGTGCTGTTAATGGAACCACAGCTTTGTGGGCTGCAGTGTTCTCATCCTGAAAAAATCTAGCAGTTAAGAAGAAAAATGAGCACAGTGACCACTGAGCTAGATTAACAAAATACCAACACAGAATTCACTGAGCTTAAAGATCAGCCAGTGTTACGCAGTCAATACCCAGGAATGGAAGTCTGAGTGCACAGGAACTGCCTATTTTTATGTCAACACAAACCACATTAGATTTCTAAAGTTATAAGACAAGATAGAATGAGGGGGGAAGATACCATTCAGAATGCATGTCTGTCTGTACAGCAACAGACGTGAAAATTGAGATCAAGGATCTCCACGCATCCTTCCACCTGTGCACCCCTCTACAAGTCACTGAACATGAAAAGTAGATTAAATGCAGCAAAGCAGCTGCTATTGCAAGAGTTTATTTTTTCATATTGTTTATTTTATCGGAGGACCTGGTTTGAGAGTATAGTTGTATAATATAATGTTTATAGAGTTATATAAAATTTTAGCTTACATGGAGTGGAGAATCAGGTCTGTAATCCTCAGTTAAGACTTTCCAGGCAAATCCTACTTCATGCGTTTCCTTGCTACAGCTCTCCTACCTTCCAGCAGTAGCCTTCTGCAAGCAAGTCTCTACAACCTAAGACTGTAGTGGTTGATTCCATAAAATGCGTCTGGTAATACTTTGGGGGCTCTCAGCACACTGGGGAAGATGCTGCCAAAGTTGCCAGCTGCTGAATAAGCAGTACATTAGAACTATGCCTACCGAGGCCAATGCCACACTAAGATACCCCAGTTTAGTACACAAGAACTCACCATATCAAGAGTTACCAGAACACAGCTGTCAGTGCTTCCAAACTGCACTCCATGCACAGGTGGAGCAGTATATTAAAACAGACAGACACACACTGTTCTTTAGATAAGTCAAATGTTATTTCTGCCAAAAATATACGCACGCATTAACCAAAAGACAAGCCAAGAATAAAACAAACCAAAAAAGCTGCTCTCTGAAAAAAGACAAAACTAAGAAAAGACTCAG
Source organism: Tympanuchus pallidicinctus (assembly GCF_026119805.1). Taxonomy (NCBI): domain Eukaryota; kingdom Metazoa; phylum Chordata; class Aves; order Galliformes; family Phasianidae; genus Tympanuchus; species Tympanuchus pallidicinctus. The sequence goes on from NW_026294802.1 coordinate 4,165,439, forward strand.
GCTACCTCACTGTAAAACCACACTGCTCAAAATCTTCTAAGCATTCAGAAGGTTAGACAAAGCAATCAAACCAAACATCAAACTCCTTAATTATCCCTCCCTCCATCAGTCTGGGCCACTCACCCCCATAAACAACTGTGCAAACATTTTAAGGAAGAAAGGATTTGCTTACAGAAATTAGAAATCAAGATCAGTTTCTGTGTCTGTTTGAAACCACGCTGCTTTCTGAAGGGGAAGAATACCTTCATCTTGACATTAGATTGCAGAGTCTCAAAACAGAGACTTATAACAGAAAAGCCAAAAGCCATTTCAGTATACAAGGATTAGTTAATAGAAAAGCAAATCTGAAGATTTTTGTTGTCCTGTATCTTGGACGCAATTAACCTGTATTTTCGGTCCCCTTCTCCCTCATCCTCATTCTGGGATGAAAGAGTTCCCAGGACTGGTAGCAGAATGAAAGGCAGTGCCAAGTTAGCACTTAGTGAAAGCTCCACCTCACGTCCCTGGCTGGACAACCTTCACAGCAAGGCTCAACTTTATATAAGCTACAGACAGTGCCAGTGGAGTGCGCAGATAATCTTGAGCAAGATTACACTGAAGTATAATTGTTCATATTTGACACAATCGAAAGGAGTAGGGTTAAAACAGTCATTTATCTACCACACTTTTTCAGCTTTGTGATCAGGGGTAAATATTTTTCTATAGATTTCTTCCTACTCAGGTAAAAGTATTCAGAAGTGCTCTGAGTTTTAGGCAAGCACACAAATCATCTTAATTGAAAGCTTGTGGGATTATTCACATTCAGCTGTACAGTTCCCTATAAAAGCACCTACCTGTATGTTCTTCTGCATTCTTATTTCTAACATTTCAGTACATAAACTTATGAGCAACACAACACACTGTTATCACTGATACAGGTGAGTGACGCAGATAACACATGCGAGCTTAGTGCTGCTCCTCAGAGGGAATTAAAGCAACAAAATATGCCTATCCTGACAGAGATGATACCTAGGTATACTTATGAGAAAGGAGGGGAGGAAGAAGATGAAGGAAATACAACTCTTAATATTCAAAAAGGAAGCAGACAAATCTTTGAAGTTTGGACAAACTTTTCCTGAGAGCTGAAGCATTCTGGTGCTTAGATGGAGAAAATAGGTCAGTTTAAAAAAAATGAGAAAAGCTCTAGGCTTTCCTTGTTCATTTGTATTTAACAAATGTGATAGCTTACTGATTCAGGGCTTGGGTTGACAGGGTTCCTCCATTCATTTTTCAAAAAAGCATCGACCCCATTCAACAAAAAAAAAAAAATAACACACATCTGAAAAATAAAAAAAAATAACAAACACATCTGAAGTTGGCAAAAAATAAACTACATAGGTCAGAAGCAGTGTGCAACTTAAACTCTGTGCACAGCAGCCCTTTCCTGCTCACACTGCATATTACAGCTAACAGACAGGGGACTGGGGTAGGGAGTTACACTCCATGTTGTCTAAGCTTCGTGATGATGAATCCTGTAAACATCAAAATTGTTTACTGAAATTTAAAATAGCTTGGTAATTTAGTACTTAGTAATTTAGTACTCTTCCAGTACAGAGTAAAAAGTATGTTTTTTTGTTTGTTTTGCTTTCCTTTTAATGTACAGATTAGAACTAGCATCATTCTGCATACATGCTTACTACTGTCCTCAAAAGAATTTAGTTTGCAGAGGTCAATTATACGTAACTTAAAGAGGCAAAAAAGAGACTTAAGCTTCAGAAGATAATTATATCTAACATTAAAGAGGGAGTATCCATAACTGAAGCCTATGTATGTGATTGAAAGATATCAGTGATGCTCCCCATTTTTTCCTGCAATTGCTTGTTCGCTTTGACAAAGCTATGATTCATCAGCATGGGGGAAGGGGAAGAGAATATCACCATTAAGTACATTCCTCTGTTGTGGTCTCTTCCCACAGTTACACATGCAGCAGCACCCACCCAGTGGCAGCACCATCTAGGACACCTGGTGGCAGCAATGTGCTTGAAGAGCCACCATGAGAGTTCCTGATAACGGGGCATTAACACTCATGTAAGTGCTTGTTTGCACCAAGTTCCAGCACTGTTAAACACAACTGACCCGTAGCTAGTCACAGTTACAAGCTTCTTCCAAGGCCAAATCCTCAGGTTCCAAGATCCCATAATTCACAAGGACGTTCAGAACAAATCTAGTACTAACATTGCTATACAGGAAGCTGGAAGTAAGGAATAACCAGGACACGCAAAAACAAAGATGCTTAAGAAAAGGAAGTTAGGAACAGCTCATCAGAGATGATCTCACCAGCTAGCTTAGATACAAAGCCATTCTGCCTCACTTCCTTACACCGAACAAAGAGCAGAAGTGGGATCAGAAGTGTAAGGAGTATGGAAACACAATGTGTCTCATGAAAACAGCTGCAGAAGAAAAGCCTTTTGTCCTTTTGCAGGACAACAGCAGATCAGAATATTTCCTCTTTATGTAAGGTTACGAGAAATCTTAACACAACTTCCAATGTTTACCTTTTGGAGCAGTAGCACAGTGAGAATTGTTAGATCCAGCAGTGCCTAAGGTAGTACACCAGGCACACTTCAGTACCTTGCTCACTGAAGACACAGGTGTGAGCGTGCTGCCTAAAGACTGAGACAGAGACAAATCTAGGTAAGATAATGGCAGAGCCTACACCACTCCAAAAGGGCTACAACAGTCTGGCCAACAAGCTTCCCAGATGCTTACACTGCCTGATTTCTTAGCTTTCCACTTAATATGGACAGCACACATCAGGCAGTGAAGCACCTAGCTTTTCCCAGGAAAATAAAATAATAAAAATAAATCAAAACCATACCACCTGTGAGCCTGTTCCAGAGCTGGACCGCATGTGAATAAATGTGTTAATACAAGGTCATGCTACTCCTCTCCCCACTTCACCATGTCAGCACAAACACTTGAAGGCAAAGCAGGAAGAACTGACCCAAGAGAACCAAACTCTCCCCCTGTAGAAAACAATGCCTACAACTAATCAGTATATTGCCTAATCCCACGGTTTCCTTCAGGAAATCAAATACTTCACTTACACTCTTTAGAGCAGAGCTATGAAATCTACACAGTAGCTTCAGAAATTTATGAACCTTTCAAACCTTTTAAGCCAGTTACATACTTCTCCTTTGCTCTCTCTACAACCAATAGGAGAAAAATGATAAAGAGTAGATAGAAAAACTATGACTTAGGCATGACCTTCTCTGGTATCTCTCAGGTCCTTGAAAATCTTGTCTAAGAATGGCAAACAACTGTTTGGGCTTCAGTCATTTCTATTCTAGGGTTTCTCTAGGCAACATTTGTGTTTCCTTACACAGAAGTCTGGAAAAAAAATTGCTGAAGGTTTTAGGTGATTTGTTCAGCCTTGAAGGATGAACATAGGGGATAGCGATCAAAATGCTGTCCCATGTCAAAATAATCAGTACTCAGAGAACTCTCTTCACTTCAAAATTTCTAATTTGATCCACAGAAGATAAACAAGTAAGTTTGCTATCTGATACCAATTCACAGTAAGGCTTACATTTAATACAGAGGGCTTATCGCTGAGTTGAAGTGCTAGCTGAACAGCATTCTCCGTGAGCTATTAACCAGCTGCATCACCTTGTCACTTGGTTCAGATGCCTCATTAAAGCTTCGGGAGCTCATGCCGATTCTCATTTTGTACTCAACTGATTGCTTTGTTAGTGAGAGGGGAGGTACATTCAAACAGCTCTGCTTAATTTTACGTGCAAACCTACTTTTCCACTTCAGGGTGCCAATATGGCAATAAAAAGGCCTCTTCCACAATCCATTCTCTTTACCTTATACACCAAAAGAGGAACTACAGCTCTATTTTTATTAAACTTAGAGTCCTTTATGAGTAGGTACGTGCATAGAACACTGGGGTGAACTCTTCACTAGTTCTGATACAGACAAATCTATTTACAGAACCAGAAATGTCTTAATTCTTCATCCTAAAATATTTCAAAAAGCCACTGGACAAGGGGAAGGGTTGTAAGGTTGTCTATATCCAATTTTCTGTACACTGATGAGTTGCACTAGCTGCATGACTTCCAAGCAGCACGAAGTGTAAAGATAGCTCCCAGGATTTTTTAGCAGTGTTCAAAAGCATAAAAGATCATCAAAGACAGAGATAAATGCACACTTAATTCTCCTGTGCCACTGGTGAGTTACCTTACAAAAATTCCAGCACAACTAGAGGTAACAAACAAACTTGGCAGAAATAATCAAGCAACATTCCCTACAAGACTACCCATGTTCTCCCACTTGTAAATTAACTCACATTAGTCTACAATACATGTTAGCTTCAAGATGATATGGAGGATAGGAGCATACATACTGCACATGCAGCCTAATTACAGCTCTCTTGGTCTTGTTGCTGCTTCTGCAAACGCATCCAAAAAACATCCTTCATTTACTTCACAGAATTGTGGATGACTATCAGTTATGACACACAAAGTGTAGGCCAACAGAAAATCCTTACATAATCTCTAGGAAACTCCATGACAGATCATTCATTGTTAGGCCTCCCTCAGCGTTCCTCTAGGATTCATACAGATACAGTGAAATAGGAGGCAATCAAATAGTTGATGTTCTCTGCACCATACACCACAATTAATTGCTAACCATGTTTAGCACTGAAGAAGGTTCCTTAGCCAAAAAGTTATCTAAAAAAAAATTCTCAGCCATGGTTCTGTCAGAAAGACATACCTGCATTCAGCAGGCCAGCACACAAGAAGCCACAGAAGCAGGAAGTCAAACCAAAGTGGTTTGTCAGAAAAGCTGCACAAGTATTCCAATACAGCATCCATTGCTTCAGTGGCAGTACCACTCGTGGTAAGAGAGGGCAAGAGGATTTGAGGCATCCCATATTTCTGTTTAAATTCAATTCCTTCCCTTATTACATCACCATAGGCAACATCCCAGAATAACCCCCTAAGTCAGGGGGACCAAAAGGTGGAAGTGGCATTATAGTTTTACCACCTAAAAACGTCAGAAAATTCTTAAGAGAGCTGTCTCATTGCCACCATAGCATTCCTCTGTTTGGAACTTCAAGTTTCAGTGCCCTAGGTAACACTTCATAATGATTAAAAGAAAAAAGACAAGGAGATGCCCTGAAGAAAATTGGTTTCTAATCAGGACCATTATCTATAAGAAGAAAAGCAAGCTGGAGATCCCTCTAGAAGTCCTCTTAGCATTTCCACGTCCTTTCCTTAAATTTGCTTATGAACAGCCCCAGAAAAAGCAGGAAACTAGCTGCCACCAATGACTGCTCCTGCAGGGGACAACTAGTGACAGCCCTATCAGTATCCACAGCTAAGGGGAAGAGAACCATACCATTCCACAGAATCTGTGATTCCCATTTCTTCCAACAAAGCAGGAGGCAGTCTGAGCATCTTTTTCTTAGCTTGGGCCACAAAACTGAATTCTTACACAAGGGGAACATGGGAAGGATAAGTACTTTATTTGCTTCTAGTTTTCTCTAATAAACAACACACAAGGGCCCAGCATAAGCACCTGCTTCTGCAGCACCTCTAATACTGGAAATAGATTTCAATAACAATATCGGAGTATGGAGTAGCAAGTTTTACAACTCTGAGTTTATGGTAACTGCACCAGCATCAATATTTAACAGCTGGCAATTGTGAAAGGGGAACAAGACCAAGAGGCTGCCCAACAAGCAGGAGCTGGGCAGATTAATCACAACCTCAAGAGTTACAGTCCTACCTTCAAAGCTATTTAGCGGGCTGAAAAAAAATCAATGATCAGGCTTCTTCCAGATTAGTTGCTACATATCTGTCTACCAGAAACAGATACTGCCTCTTGTGATTTCACTTTGCAAGTAATAAAATCCAGACTGCATTGCAAACAAAGAACTGCAGTTCCACCCCTGCTAGCTCTCGCCCTGAGCACTTTGGCTGCAGAGGCTGCTTGCTTTTTGATGCTATTTTAATCTCTTTGCTTCCAACATATGTTGAATCTAAAATTTTCTCACAACTTGCCATTTCCAACTATGCTTTCTCAGACAGACCCAGTCCACCCTCATCTTCAGCTGAAGGTCTGCATAACCAATCTGTTCGGATCTCCATCTGCAGAGCAAATCAACATGCAGTACGCAAACCGAACTGAGAGCCTGAGCACTTTCAACATACTGAATTGCTGACTCAGTCCAAGCGACTCCATTTCAGAGTTTGTCACACACATAAGGCTGTAAGCTAGAAACTGAAATTTGTGCCACAATGGACTCTTCTTCTCTTAGCTGATTTCACAACACGTACCTAAATAAGGACTTCCCAAGAAACTTACTGGAAGCAATCAGCTTTGTAAAAATAGGAGGCTTTTCTCCAAAATTCATGTTCTTGCCAAAAACTGTAACAAGATGGTATTGTAAGGATATGATGGAAGCTGAAGAAAGCAGAAGAGACCATGTCTGCAAACACCCAGAATTATGTAAGAGATGGAAGGGACCACTTTCCAGCTAATTCAAGGGATAACAACCGTGCTTTCCTACCACAGGCTCCTGCCAACCCTTCCTCTCAAAGCACCTTTCAGAATCCACTTCCCAAGAGAGTCAAACAGCATTAGACGTAGCACAGACCTGACTCTGAGCTAATTAAAAAGGAATTTCTATACAGTGTGCTAGATTCTAAACACTAGAGCAAAATTAAAAGCAGTCAAGTTGTTATTACAGCTATGTTTAGACTGTTTAGATTTCTTGCACTTGTCTCATTTACATACATTTTTTAGACTATTTTTCCTCTGCGCAATCACAATGGCTGTCACTACAGAGAAATCAGAACATCTCTACAAACCTGCAGCTTATACAGAAGCACTGCTTGCTAGCAGTTCTATTTCAATTAAAACCTGAATCATCTATTTCAGTTTAATTTGAAAGATTCAAAAGGTATTTAAAAGGCTCAGCTGCAAACAAACTTGCTAATTTTACAAATACATTCAACCGAAAAGGATAAAAATTCTAACCACTGAATTTATTTTAAAAACAGATATTCCATCTTATCCAATAACATCATTCTCTCAAGCTTGTGGGAAAGCAGATGGATTTTGAGCATCTGCTTTAGAACTACTAAGAAAATGACTTGGCAAGATTTGAATTTGCTATAATTAAAGCTACTTGAGCAGTATCTTGTAGAAGGTCTGATGCAGACATCTGTGACAACACACCAGAACCAAAGCGAGGTCTCTATCATTTAAACAGTACGGCTAATAGCTGCAAAGACTGCTGCTTCTGCAGAAATAGAGGCTGCTGTTCCTTAAAAGATTTTCTGCTTGAGAAATTCAGTCCTTATTCCTCAGAGAAACTAACGCACTGATGGAGAATGCCTTTTCTGACTATATCAAACTTTAATAGCTTAAACATCTGCAATACAAATTCAGGAACTGAATTATGTTCTATAGCCTTCTATACTGCATTTCCCATACTGAGAGTTTGACTTGCACATGCTACACAACAATAATTCTGTTTTACCACCTCACTTTGCATTATGTAAGTGAAACTCTTTCAGAAGGCATCATACGGACACTAACATGTACTCCTCATGTAGACACGCATCAAGGCTTCAGAGTTTGAATAAAGACAGGGGTTCAGGTCTCAGCAAAAAGGCAACTCGCATGTCTCAGCACTGCTTTTAGGACTCTGCTCAGCCATTCTCAACTACCAAAGCTTAAGAAAGAAACGGAAGTAAAAGAGCAGTATTTCCACCACCTTGTTCGAAGCTTCTTCAACAACTAAGCTTGAAACAAGACACTCAGCTTGAAAATTCAGAGCCCACATGGTTAAGGTAGACCAGCTGGGCAAATGGAAGCATGATCTTACCAAAGTGGTGCTTACCAATGTATCATGCCCACGAGCTGGTAATAAAAATTGAACAGCTAACAACCATTACATAAATATAAAACATTAGCAACATGTTTCTTCTAAAGTCAGCTTGCAAAATTACAGACCATTCAAAATCCAAACTCCACGAAAGTTATAGGCATTTTTGCTACACCGCTCACTTCTCAAATCTGCTTGACTGCTTTTTGCAGTCCAAAAAAGCGCAGTAACCAAGGAGTTCAAGTAGCAGCTTCTAAAACTGGATGAGTGAGCTGCATTCATGCTGTTAGACGAAAAAAGACCTGATTGACATTCATGTTAAGCACACGCATCACACGCACTACACTAATAGAATATTACAGCAAGTATATGCAACTGGCTTCTCAGTTCTGGGCTCTCACACAGAGACACTTTTCATTTTGCTACAGCCTGGGTTAAAACCAAACAGTTTTAGAGCATTAGAAAAACAATATTTCAAGAGTATTTCCAATGACTGACGAGGACAGGGCTCATGTGCAATGAGATACGCGTGGTCCCTAGACTAAGACCAGAGGCTTTACTGGAGGAATCCAGCTCATTGTAAACACAAAGACAATTAAACAGCTTTCATATTTTTAGAAGCAGCAAAATAAGCATTGATTTGCACTCTATGCAAGCTGATGGTAATACAGTTTCAACTACACACAGCTTACTAATTCTTTCAACTACCATTTTTGGAATAGTCACCAAGTCTTGCTCTGAATATTCAACACTAAATCGTTGTGGTGGGAGTCCTGTCAGCAACACCAAGAGGGGCTGCACAAGTACGCACAGTCTCTTCATGTCACTCCATCTAAAGAACTCCCCCTAACTACTTCTCTTTTGCAACCTCTGTTCAAAAGCCAGAGAGCCAGACAAGGCTAACAGCTATCCTTGCTATCTCCATAGCATGCACTGATGGTTCCCAGGCGCTCAAACTGTAAACCTGGCACTAGAAGATGGCTGCTCAGATGAGGTTCGAGTCAAAGGATTCCTTGTTCTTTGACAACAAAGCAAAAAGATCATACACTGCTGAAAAAAAACACACACTTATCAGAATTCCTTATCCCAGAAATCTTAACTTATACAAATACAGAAAACAGCATGAACTAAAGTCCATTCATGATTATGAAGCTTACAGAAGTTGCTCACGTCTTTAAATATAACCATCTTTTAGTATGCCCATAAACGCCATCAGTGTGACAGCAAAAAAACACTGTTTCCATCAGCAACACCAGCCACGTAGATTCAACAACACAGGTTTTTACTGATGAACACTTCCAATTCAAAGGCCAAAACACTCATTAAAGGAGCGTAGAACAGCTTTGGCCTCCCAAGCTCTGTTTGATCCCCAAATCTTTAGTGCTGCAGAAGACATTTCCTACTGGCTTCAAGAGCTCCCATCACACAGACACTGCATTATTGAGTTCCACAAGCCATCAGAAAACTGCTTCTGAAAACACACCATTAATGCAAGAGAACTACACAGACAAAGCAACTCAACAACATTTTGGATTGGTTTGGTCTGGTTGGGGTTGTCTTGGAGTATTGTTGTCTTCTGTTGTGTTTATTGTTTGTTTTTGAGGCCTGCAAACAACCACCAGGAGCTAACAGCAGGGTCACTGATATTTATCTTTCCATTTTACAAAAGTATTAACCATAGAAATTTCAGAATTCCTTAAGCATCTCTCTGAAGCACTGAGTAATTCCTCTGAAGACTTGAGCAGCAAGTAATTCAACTAATAAACAGTTGCTTTCCATGTTTCTTAGTATAAACCTGTAGTTATTGCAAAGTTTCGTTTCTAATTCAGTTCCATTCATATACACTGCAGCCTTGACTAAAGAGCTACAATCTCGATTTACAGAAATTTGCTGCAGAGAAGCTATTTTAAGTTAATGATTATGGCTATTCTCCTATTAAAGCGCTTTTTTCAGCCATGTACTTAGCACTCAAATTGTTTTGTTGGTTTTTTTTTCCATGGCACTTTGTTTCACATTGTGCTCAGTAGCCCATGCAACACACTGCATTTTGCAGCCACGCAGCCAATGGCCGTTGGCAGGCTTCCATCTCCCCTTTCTCAATATTACTGAAATAAATCAAGGTTCATTCACACACGGATGGCAGTAAAAACTCTTTACAATTTGCAAAGTCAAGCTAACCTCCCTTAATTATCAGCATCCACTAGATTTATTACGAATCTTGTTACACTTGATTCATTGTTAGCTGGGACCACATCAAGTATCTCAGTTTTTGCTGGACATCCAGACCAAAACACAGCATGAAAATAACAGACAAGAGCACAGGACCAGAGACTGGATGTTTTAAACTAACAACAATACTAAAGGAAAGGAGACACTTAGATTTCACAGAAATTCTTTTAACTACTTTTGCTGGTGCATTTCCTAAACACAGCATCAGTGGCTGAAATCATTACTATACAAGGACTTATATAATACTTGAGAAAAAGTTTTCAACTCTGTCTGAAAAAGAAATTCACTCAGATGGTTCAACTTCACGTCTCCTTTTAGTGAGTCTAGTACTAAAATTGTTCCTATGAGATTCACAGTTAAGCTTTATTTATTTCAAGTTGGAGTAATGCTTACTGACCTCTAAACTTACAGTTTGGTCACCAAATTTGATCTCCATGACTCCTGATAAACTCACAGCTGTTGGACTGAGTATTTATACACGAAACAACTGACGTATTTCCATCTGGTCTTCATGACAGAAGGATGACTATATAGAACTGCCTCTTCCAAACAAAACTTGGGGAAGAGGAAAGGGAAACTGCTGAGCTGGACTGCCCTTGACCCACAACACAAACAGACAACTCAGCTGTCGCTTATGTTTTGGTCATCTGAGAAGGAGCAGAAAGTGCATCTGAAATAAGACACCCTATCCAGCTGAAGCTCGATCTAGTGCATGGACTTTTTTTCCCCCCTTCCTGGAAAGAGATTTGGCTTGAGAAGGAAGAAGGCAAGAGTGGAAGGCAAATGCCCAAGAGAATAATAAGCACATTTCCATGGACAAGATTGATTTACCAGCTGGAAAAGTCTACATTTGGAAGAAGGCAACTCCAGCAGTCGAAATTTAGGTGCAGGATTCAATTCTGCTCATCATTCTTTTATATGCAATATAAAGTAAAGTATATATGTAGTAGCCCAAACACAGACAGGTACAAAATCCACTTCATCCCAGAGTGCAAAGGAAATTAAAAAAACAAACCATGTTTTGCCAGATGGCTTATCCAGGGATCACAGGACAACGCAGGAAAGCTGAAGCTAGGAAACAGAGCAAAAGTGTCATTGGCAATGACTGATACCGTGTTTTGTTTGGAGGGTGGAGAGGTAGGAGAGGGGAATAAGAATACTTCCTGAACAGGTAAGCAGCAAGAACAATTACCATTCCTACACACAGGAACAAGAAAAAAAGAAGTCATTTCCGTGCATAATATTGCCAGAGAAGATAAGGAGAAAAGTCAAATGGAAAATACTTTTGTATATCGTCAACTAACTCATTCTTTCCATTCTAAATTCCAGTGCCAACTTCCTCAGATTTCATACTCCTGAAGTGACAAAACATACTTAAAACATCACTATGCTTACAGTCTGCAGCTTCTAGCTGCACTCACCCACGCTCTTGTTAATGTGCATATCAGTTGTGCCATTACCTAGTAATTATCAATGATTTTACATGGAGTAGTTGCACCCCTTCAAATTTTGTAAGTTTACCAAACCACGTGGGTTGCTGCAAAAAGAGTTAAGGATCAGAATTCGAGCAACATATGCTTTTGGATGCGATACAAAAGTAAAATCACAGAATGCAAGCATTATTTCTGAATTCAAAACCATCTTAAAAGCCGCCACATTGGAAGCCACAACTGTTTTTTTGACAAAGGTCAAACCACTACAGAAGTTTAGCGAAGCAAACCTTCAGTTAGACAGTTTGGTGTGCAAAACGGCAACTTGCAGCAATGGAATAATGGAGTAAATAATGGAGGCTACCACAAGAAGAACTTGGAGGTATTTCGGTGATGTTCAAAGTACAGCTAGCTGCTCTCACAGAATGGATTGGGGCAAACTCTCTCTGTTTGCCCCATTGTAATCAAAAGCAGCTGGACCATTTCCTTGCTTCACCCTTCTGAGACAACTACTGTTATCACTTGTGTTGGCATCCATCTAAGAAAGGGCTAGCACAGTTCCTACAGATTCTTTTGAACCAGTTTAACAGCAACCTAAAATTCAGAAGATCCAAGCATGTAGTCTACAAAACCGAAGAAGAATGTAGGAAAATAAAACATGTTTTCCTAGAGGAATATCTGACTATTTATAGGCAGATCTTGGGGTATACACTGTGCACGTGCAGCCTATTAATGTACTGTAGCATTTAAGCCTTCAGCAATAACTCAGAGTCTCTTCACTTTCTTACCCCTCCTTTCTCTGTGATCCCCAAAATACTGAACCTCTTAAATAGGCTCGTATAATGAGCAGAGCGTGAGAAATCATGCCATCGCCTGTAGTGATTCATGGTTGCCACCAACAGGCAACAAAAATCAAATTCAAGTGCCATGCGTAGGGTTTTCTTTGTTTTTGTTTTTCCCCCCCTTTGCAGACAATCTGAAATGCATGCTGCCTATCTGCAGTCAAGAAGCTCTAGCTGCATGCAAAGGAAGTACGGAAACCACAGAAGAACCATGCAAACAGTGAACTTTGAGTCTTCCTGTATCACACATTTCTACAGTTTCTCCATTTTCAGCACACTGCTCCTGGCAAACGTAACAACTCACTAGGCCCCAAACCAGGGCAAATGCAAATTAAGATGATGCCCTCAAAGAACATTCTACATACCGTCAATACTGGTCTACACCCACAGATATTACAAAAATAATTCAATCCTTTCAGACAATATTCCTTACTCTAAGACACTTGCCTAAATAGACTGTTTTTCAAGAACTCTAAAATTCTTCTTTAAAACTTAGTTTTCCTTACCATTACTTTTATTTAACTCAAAGGCTCTGAGTCCAAAGCAGTTACAGCATAACAGAGCACATCAAGTTATCATCTTGCCTTTTTCTACACACAACTTGAAATACACAACTTACATTACCTGAATGAAAGTATAGCGTAAGCAGCTGAATAAAGACAGACTGAAATCAAAAATAGCTTAATGTTGGAAAATACCTGTAAGAGTAAGATAAAGGAGCAGATTTTAAAAACAGACGTGATAACATTTTGCAACATCTCAGCAAAACCTGCTAACAGTTCAGAAATTGCCATTAACAGATGCATATTACATAAGTGCATACAGATTTGCAGATCCTTCAGATAATCAGCCTGGATTGCTAAAGCTTTTAATAGAAATATTTGTGGGTTATATTGTTTGTATGTCATTAACCTTTGCCAGGATAGAAGCTGTTTCCATAGCAGTCAAAATACATTCATATTGGGGTCATAAACTTGCCAGCAAGAGTCAGTAAAGCAGAAACAGGTCACATGGCACTCTAAAAGAAAATATCCAAGAGAACTGGGTAACACCAGCAGTTGGACAGACTTGAACCATCATGAGACTGTATCAAACAGCCAAAACCAGTTAAAATGTACCTAATTGCTAGTATCACTTTGTACGACCTCCAGTTTAGCCAAGAACTCCTACATAGCTCTTTCAAGTTGACCCAAATCACATTAGAGATCAGTATTCCTATTCATTTTTTCGTTCCAAATGGTGGTTAAAAAATGACATTGAACCATAGCTTCAATGAGCTCTCCCATTTGTGGTTGCTTACTTTCTCTTAGTAGCTCCAAATCTGCCATCAGAACTCACTGCCTTCACTGACGCCACAGAGTCAGGAATGGTTGAAACCATTCAGATGAAATAAATGATCCAGGACAGCTCAACAGAAAGAACGAAGCTTCTCCCTCATACAAGGAGCCTAATAGGGTTTGTTTTTAACACTTTCTGCTGTCCTAAAAACCAAGTGAGAGGTGCTCTAGCTAGCCATACCGAAGTTTCTATTCATGACACTATAATAATAATAATAGACATAATAAATAAGAGGTAACAAGATCCAAACTGTTCTGGAATATGGCTCAAAACACAGCATCCACATCCCCAAAGGCTTCCCCCTTTGTTTTAATCTTACCAGTAAGATACTGGGGGAAATCCTGCCAACAGCTGCAGAAATAAGAAGACAAAACCACCGTAACAACCTTGTCCAGAAAACATCTATATCAGAGAACTGCTGCCCAGAATACTACCAATAGATTAGGTAATTTCAGTCCCACATTCTTGGTTACACTGACTACAAAAAGAAATGGCATCCCTACATTAAAATACACAGATCTGGGCAAAGAACTATGCCCAGAGTCATTGACTTAGCACATAACAGCTCACAAATATTTCACCTACAGAATAGGTGGCCATCAAGCACGTACAAACTTTTCGGAAGATTTCTAAGCTCTGAATAAGCAAGGAGGTAGCAGTCCCAAAGATTCTATTTAGGCCCAAAACAATAAATCAGAAGGTGATTAAGTTACTCTGTCTGAGCGATGCATTATGCTTGTGAAGAGCACTTATTGCTTTAGGTGGACATTAATACTTAAACAGCTTCTGGAAGACAAAGAAAATACCAACACAAATGTATTTTTTAGCATGTTGAAACATCCTTTGCCAAAAAAATAAGTATGTTAAGTTGCCTGGGATTCAGGCAAAGTAAAACACTACTGCTGGGAATTACTCAGGCAAACCTGGAAGCGCTTTATCTAAATAAGTACAGTGCACATCACAGGAAAGTGATGAGTGAGATAAGTTCAGAAGTGCATCTGAGAATCGAGTCCGAGTTCTCCTGGTCACTGCATCACATCCCATTCTACTCTAGATTATTAGAAAAAAAACATTTAGCAGTATCTGTAATGATCTTGCTGCAAGAATCTCCTTTTGGACTAAGAGGATAGCATCACGTAGCACAGAACATTGTTAACACAACATTTACCCTTCGCAAATAGGAATTAAGGAGTAATCTGCAGGTTGAAGCCATAAACCAGAAGCATGTAAGCTCCATTTTTCAAAGATGACCACAAGAGCTTATTGCCTGATGCCATGGATTCAATCCTAGTCACCCCTTCGCCTACTCGGGCTCCCCCAAAGGGAACACTGAGGGTAAGAAATCCATGCATTAAAAAAAAATGTAGGTTCTAAATTACCAAATCTTCAACAATTTCTACATGCATTGAGGAAGTTGGATAGAAGGTAGGAAGAAGGATATCTTTAGAACATCATCCATGAACATTCAAATATTGTTTAAGTTCAGTACAGAGTTGATATTATCCCAAAAAGAGCTTGAAGAAAATCCTAGGGACTACAGAGAACCTCCATAACAGCACTTTTAAGGTCCATACAAGAAGTTGGGTCCCACTGGTCAGGAGAAGAATTTTAACAGTATATTTGAAGGCTTGTCAATGTCTCAATTTAAACAAAAGCCCTCGACTTTTTTTTTCTTTTTTTTTGCACTATAATTGCTGCAATAGAAATATAACAGAAATTGTGCATCAAGTACACAGGAAGAATGTTCTTCCAGTCATTGCACGGGCACATGATCAAGCTAAAACCGTGGAATCAATATTTAAAGTTTAAGAGTCAAAAATAGCAACTTGGTACCATCTGCTATTACAAAACACACGCTCTGCCAAGAGAAACTCTTATGCCCAGCTGCAAACTTGCATGGCATTCAGTATTTCTCTTAAAGCCCAAACATTACAGCCATTATGCCTGCATTTGTATTTTTTTCAGAAGTTCCCAGCTCTCAAGATCAAGACAAGCTTGAAAACATGAACCTGAAGGCCGGCACGGAAAAATACTCAGCTTTTCATTCAACCCAACTGTAATCTGGGAGAGGCAGTTAGAGATCTCAAAAAGAAGTTGCTGGACTTGACAGGAAGTGAAAGTCTCTGAAGACATTCATGACAGGAAGCACCAAGGCCGCCACTGCTTAGCACAGACTTTGTCACATACTGTATGGAGAACCTGGGTTCTCTGTATATAGTTGAAAATGTGCTGTTTAACAAGCTGCTGGCATGAAATTAAACACAAAAAAATTAAGGAAGAGGACAACGTGGCCTTGAGGGAAGTTACTAACCCAAAGGCACTGAAACTACACTACACCAAGCACTGCATACAGACAACCACAGATCTCTTGCTGTTATACGTATTACCCTGGTAGACAGCTCTATAAGGACCCTGCACAGGATGTCTCCAGAGACTTTTACCAGGTTCCCTTCTAAAGAAAGATGTTTTCCCTTTTGCCCTCAAAAATTTAGTTACAGAGCTAAGAGTTTTTATTTTAAGCCACAGAAACCCAAAACAAATCTAATTTAAGAGATTTGATTCTTCAATTCTCCAACCCACCTGAACTAACATATTTATTTCCATAAGAAACACTGCATCTTCAAAACTTACTCGTCTCATTATATTTACTGTCTCACAAGCAGCCAGTTATAAAGTGAGCCACAGCCATCCCTAGACCTGACATCCCTTTGAGGTAAGATTATTTTCCCAAGTAGAGGTCTCCTAACAGCTGCAACTCCAGAATGTATTTTAAAGATCCCCTCTCTGTTTCAGAGTCACCTCTGTAAAAGTCTGAAGGAGTCAGACCACTGTTTATACTTCTGCAGGTAATTAGTCTGGCTCTTTTCCCATGTCATTTATCAAGTTGTCAATTGTATCAATTACAGCACAAACACTCAGGAGTATGGCTAGGTTTTGTTCTTCAGCCATGGAGTTCTCAAATCTGAGACTTGAAGCCAGTAAGTACCAGTAACTGCGTTGTGCCACAATATAGAAAAGCAACTAAAAGTAAGCCTAGACTTGGCTCCAAAAATGTCAAGCTCCATATATGAGCACACTTAAAAGAGGTCCAGCATGATCTGAAGGTGTCATACAATTACGGATTTACACCTGTTGGTCTTCAGCATTTTGGACTTTGTAGAGTTCAGAACAGATAGAAAGCCAATGAAGACCCAATAACAGACACTGTTATATACCTTCATTTATGAGGATCTGCTATAACCTTGAACCTACCAGGACAAGTAATAAGATGGAGACACATACTGACATCACAGCTGTTGTAATAACACAGTTATGCTCACAGACTATTATTTTAAACACTGATCAGAAGTACAAGGTAGACAATGGGCGCCACCACAATGAATTAGATTCAATTTGGATCTAGAACTGCAACAGCCTTAAAAAAATATGCAGAATTTAGAGCACAGTTACAATTAAGAGTCTATATTTATTTCAGGATGTGACTGAACATTCCCCTGAACTAGCAGAATATAATGGTTTTCCAGTAGCATGCTAACAGTCAGGCAAATTCTAAGTCCATAACCCTCAGCTTCCTCTTGCTGCACGTAAGTTTTCATCTGGTTTTCCATTTTGTTTTAATGTGGATATAAGGAGATTGTCCATCATAGCCAGTATCTCCGCAGTCAAGTCTCTCAGCGAACAAAATGCAAACAGTTTTTTTTTTTTTTTAAAAAAAAAAAAAAAAGAAGACTACAGGATGCCACAGCTATGTGATACAAGACCTTTTTTGGTTGTCAGAGTTGAACAAGCAACTTCTGAAACATTCCCAGCTCAGCTAGTACAGAAAGCTAGAAGATTTTTAAGAGTTGTACTTTGGCTTCAGTAGGCTGATGATTGTGGTGTGCCTGCAGCAGAGCATAACCTCCAGAGCACAGAAGCTACATCCCACTGTTGTCTGTGCAACTAAAGCTCAGTATTAAATTGAGTTTCAGCTAAGATATAAAGACAGGTAGAATTAAAACTGAAGCATCAATAAAGGCGAAGACGTACCTCCCAACTAAAAACTCAGAAGACAGGAAGTTGCTCAGATAACTTTTACAGTAAAAAATAGAAATCTGACCCATGGAAATACTATTCAGCTTATCACTATGTCCTCTTAAAAAAAAAAAAAAAAACAAAAAAAGCTGACGACCAGATGCATTATCATTTCACTGCACTACGGAATCCCATAGCTGACATTCACCTATTGTTTGCTTTCAACTGCTTTTCATAGCTACTATGGAAAACTCCATGGGCAAGCTGCAGCATCTCATACACTGGATGTATAATTTACAGTCTACAATGGAAGCGCTTTTATGTAACCTACCCTGGATTACCTACAGGAGTCATAACTTGAGGTAACCAAGTTTGCATTCAGCCCCCCTTCCAAGTAGTAACTAGCACAGCTTGCCTTTTAAACTCACAGCTTGCCTTTTAAACTCACAGCTTAACTTCAGAAACTTTGTCTTGCTTAGGAGACAGCACCCAGCCTCCTTCTCCCTCAGCAGCTCACACACTGTACACAGCAATAACACCAGCACTGCACTGAGAGTAGAGCAAGAAAGGCAGTGACACATCAGCAAGATGTGTTCGTGAACTGTAACTGACAACTGACTGCCCTGTCCTTTCTGGAAAGGAAATAGAAGGTAAAGGACTGATACAGCACATACTAGGCTTGTGGTATACAGTTCCCCATGCTTGTGGTTTACTAGCAAAGCATTTTCAGCTAACGTAAATATCATTGTAGTTGCAGTTTCTAAATCATTCCTCCTTTTAAAAAAAAAGATGCTACCAAATGAAAGAAGGTAGGCTCCAAATCCTCAACAAATACACAGCTCAAAACAGCTCAATCGTGCTTCCGTACTTCAAAAGTTACTTATTTGAACAACAGAATCCATAGCAATAATTCCACGCAAAATTTTGTGTAGACTGCACCAGCCTGCATTGTTCAGTAGACCAGAGGTTAACAAGCATCTTGTTTAAAACTGACTCAAACTGAAACAAGGACTCAGAGGGTGACACATCGTCCCCAAGATTTAGCTTTCATAATCAACTATGTGACTCTTACTACCTTTGGCATTAACTTTATCAGATGTAAGAGGCCTAACAGGAAGAGGTATCACATTATTGCCACAAAGTTACCTGAGCTGTACAAAGAGGTGACAAAAGACTCATCATTCCAATGTTACTTACAAAAGTCTCAACAGTAACACGGTTGTACAGGAAGAGACATTTTAAATTACAATAGCAAACAGCAGCAGTAACCACTCCTGCTAACTTCTAACTACTTCAATATCATTAAAGCAGTAACCCTAACTACTACTTCACTAAATTTATGAGATGTGCTTATGGCAACAGTAGGAGGCACACTTGACTCAGAATAACTAGAGCCAAGATGAACCTACACAATGGGAATAAAAGTATTCGAAGGTTACCATTGAACAATGTCCTTGCAGTAAGTGAAGCTGAGCAGTGGCTCTAAGCAGTTGCTGCTGAGCTCTTCCTAGCTCCCCCGTGCTCCCAGAAAGGCAGGTATTTCACATTTAAATACCTGCATCCAATATTTAAACTAGGTTCAGTTACAGTTCGTAGCCTGTTTGTAGGAGCAAGTTAAGCTAGCATTGTCTATCAGCCATGCCCTCCTCAGACTTTTGTTAGCTATCCATCAATAACCTCGAAATACTCAATTCCTTCTAATCACACCTTTCCATCATCTTCAGATTAAGAAAACTTAAGAAGTCTGGGCCAGGACCTCTTCTGTTGGAGGTTCTCACAGCAGTAAGTTATCCACAGAACATCATGACTTTCTCCTATTTCCACCACAATTCAGCACATCAAGCGTAAGGAATTACAATGCTGTAGGAAAGCCTTCCTAAGGATACTGAACACCACGATGATGATTCCAAGGAATCATCAGCACCATGGGAACCCGAGCTGTATTGGATAAAACAGCAACTACACTCCTCTTGAGAAGAAACTGATATTCCCAGAGTCACCCTTTTGTCTCTACAGAGGACATAAAAATTAGATAGTCTCTGGCAGAGTGACTTCACAATGATGGACAATGCAACTATCACACATTCCTCCACACTGTCTTTGATTCACACAATTCCTGCTACGACATTTTCTCCAACATTTAAACATTAATTCAGCTGAACTGAAAGCAGCCAGCATATTCTTTTCTTCCAAGCAGAACTTTAAGAAACTGAAGCAGTGAAAGCATGCTAGAAAAGTCCAAGAGAAAGTAATTCCAAAGAGTTGTGATACATCTTCATCAGCTCTGGACAAGCGCAGAGATGAACAACTGAACCTGCATGGTCTCATTCTGGCAGCACTACAGTGGAACTGTAGAAGACTTTGGAGAGGTGGGACACCTTGGACGTCTATGATACGTCAAGGGAATTAAAAACAAGCACAAGTTAGTTCAGGTTGCTGTAATATAGCACGGAAGAAATTGACTCACATTTCCATAAAATAAGGGTGCTTTGAAGACTAGTAAATCTTCAAGACACATCAAACAAGAAAACGAAGATGACATTTTAATTTTGACCATTTCATGAATTCAGACATTGACAGAAAACACACATAAAGAATTTCATTGTCCTGTCAACATTTATGTTTTCCTAGATAAAGAGGAGCATGTAGCCATCATAGCAATAGCTCCCAAGTTCCTCCTTTTATTTCTAGACGCAATAAAACAAGACCTTATCTCAATATCCTTAACCATACAGAGTAGCTCCTTCAAGAAATACTTCTAAAAGCTACAAAAATTATGTTTATGCTTTAAAAGCATCATTTTGCATGCAGTCTCCTTATGAGAGGAAAGCTACAGCCTTTCAAATAATTTCACTTGTAAGGTACTCCTTCAGTATATGCAGCCCTCAAGGAGAACATCCAACATTTTCCCCCAACCAATATTTGCAGTCTCACTGTCATTTTAGAAACTACTCATGAAATTCTTCAAACAGCTGAAAGCTCAGCAACATACTCTTCATAAATGAGCTTTTTTATTACATTGCTTCAAAGGTGCTTCTTTGGACCATTTGTTCACACAGTATGGAAGATGACTTAGACAGTTCAACAGAGGTGGTATTATTGGAAAGTGACTGATGCCAAACTGTCATTAGTTTCTGATCAGCAAGTACATTGTAAAGATTAAAACAGATTTTAGAGGTTAACTTAAAGGAACTCCAAAATTACAAAGATTAAAATTCCAAATAGAAAGTCATATCCTTTCAGAGGATTAATCTCAGGTCAGACTGCATATGAAAAGCTCAAGCAGGGCCCAACGCTAGTTAAAATTCACGCTCAAAAGACAGCCACAGGAAGAACAGCATGTAGGAAGGGTGCGTGCTTAAAGGTCTCAGAAAACTGGAAGCTTACTTCCACAGCCACTAAGCATAGAGCAAGGGCAATAACTTAATCTACAAAGGTACTGTTGAAGGATGAGATACAAAAAATTGCTTTGGAGGAGAACAAAGTCTCCCTATAGTACTGCAGGGAGCTATCTGCTCTGATCCTCCTCCAAAGCTCCTGGGATTTTGACCCAATGCTCTTTTGTCTGCCCTAAATTGCATCAGAACACACAGAATAATGAAGCCATAGTACATGAATCCCTCTGCAGACTGTACTGAAACAACACTAAAAAGTAAGCACTATCTTTTTAATTTAACACTGAGGCTTTGAAAGCCAAATACTACATCAGACACTTGCTCCTGATACCCCAGCTCTTCCCACTTCTTTTAAGGCTGTTGCACAGCAACCTGTCTCTCAGTTACACAAGCTCTGACTCGCATAAACTAAGGGTGTTTCTGCCATCATTAGATCAGGACTGGGAGAACTGTGGCCCTATTCTCACTTTAGTTTTATCCACCAGTCATCTGCAAAGGTTAAGCATGAAGCTTTTCAAAGCTTCATAAAGAATGTGATTAATTTCATCCTTGTACCTGTACCAAGCAAGAATCCTAGCTCTCAGAATGAAAAACAGCTTCACACAACTCAGCATGCTGCTCTAAACGACTTAGTGTATATTCTAAGCCTACAACAACCCAGTGCCACAAACACACAAAGCATCTGTGAAAACTGCATTTTAATATTGTTCTAAGACAAAATTTGTTTTTAGGTGCTTGAAAAGCTGCTGTCATTAATTTATGACAGAGTTTTTCCCTCGGCCTGTCTAAACTGCATTTCAAGTGCTTCTACAAACCACCAGGTTACCTTTCAATGGTGATAAAATGCAAGATGTCACAAGAAACAGAACTGTAGTAGTTTCTCTTAAGATAAAAAGAAAAAAAAAAATTCAGACTCCAAGGAAAGGCTGCACTTTTCTCCAGAGGGGGTGACCCAAGTAAGATCTGCAGTTCCCTGTCTACATAGACCTTGAATGGATGGGTTTTAGCACCCTCAAACATGCAGCCAAGCACCTAGGAGCCTGGCTGTGCTCTGCTAATTCACCATCTCTATTTGCTTTACCTGCAGCTCGCACCAGGCGACTTCCACAGTGGTATCAGTATCCAGTCCTTTATATACAGTTTTGAAAGAGCCTCTTCCAATCTCGATGTCAAACTTCAGGAAGCGGCCGTCAGGGGAGATGCCCACCGCCTTGGTCTCCAGCTCCTCTATGTCCTCCTGCTGCGCCCTCCGCTCCTCGAACTCCCGGCTGGCAGCCGACGTGCTGCCAGCGGCGCTGGTGGGGGGCAGAGCGGCGGCCTCATCCTCCTCCTCTTTGGGCAGTAGCGGGGCGGCATCCTTGGTGGCAGGGGGCTCCTGGCCAGAGCGCCCTTCCAGTGGGAGCGGGACTGGCGGCGGAGGCTGCCGCAGCAGCGAGGGGGCCTGCGAGGCTCCAACGGCGATGCAAGTGGTGCGGACGCACTCGGGAGGAGAGACCAAGGGAGCGGCGCTGCCTCCCGACACGGGAGCCGAGGGTGCGGCGGGCTGCAGGCTGGGCAGCTCCAAGGCCGTGGCGTTGGAGTCGCAGATCACGCTCCGGCGGAAGAAGCGGTGCTCGGTGGCTGCCGCCCCTCGGCTGTCCTTGTCCATGGTGTGGCGGCGGCGGCGGTACTCCTCGCTACGGCCTCCGCTCCCCGCTCCGCCGCTCGCTCCGCCGGTCCCAGAGGCAGCGTGCTCGGCGGCTCCCAGCTTCTCCCCGACGGAGCTGTCCGAGCTGGAACCGTTCTTAGGGGGCGGCGGCGGGGGAGCCAGGAAACGGGGTGCCGGGGGTCCGCCGTCCGCTGCTCCCCCCGACATCGCTGCCCGGGGAAGCGCTGCTGGGGCGAGGCGGGGCGGGGGGAGGCGAGGGGAGAGGCCGCTCACTGCGCGGGGAGCGCTCCCGGCCGCGGCCGCAGCTGCGAGACGGGAGGGTCCCAAGGGCTCCCGGCGGCGGAGCTGGGAGGCGGCTGCTGGGGAGGCTGGGCCAGCGGGGCGGCTCCCCGCTCAGCGTCTGCATCCATCCTGCAGCGGGGCAACGGGCAGCGGGGCCGACATGGAGCTCTGCGAGAGAGCCGGGGCGCGGGGCCGGGCGGGGGGAAAGGAGGGAAGGGCGGGCGAGAGAAGGCCGGGGCAGGCCCGGGAACCCCCGGAGCGAAGGCCCGCGGAGAGGGGAAAGGGCGGCGAAGCGGGGGCAGGCCGCGGAGGCGGTAGCCGCCGAGCTCAGTCGCTCGCAGCGGGCGGGCCCGGAGCCTTCAACCCGCCGCGAGGGCAGGGAAAGGGGCCGCGGGGCTCAGCCCCGCCTCGCAGGGGCGCCCATGGCGGCAGCGGCCTCCCCCTCCCGCCAGGCAGCCACCGCCCGCGCGAGGCCGGGCCGCGTTCTCTCAGCAGTAGAAGCGGCCGCCGCCGCCTCGCGGGAAGCCGGAAACCCTCCTCCTCCTCCTCCTCCTCCTGCTGCTGCTGCCGCTGCCTCCGCCGCTGCTGCCGCCCCCCGCCGCCTCGCCTCTCCTCACCGGGGGCCGCTCGCCGCCTCACACAGGGGAGCGGGAGCGGAGGCCGCGCGAGTCCGAGTGGCGCCCCGCGCCGCGGCGGGGAGGAGGGAGCGGAGGCGCTGCGGCCACCTCGGGGCCGTCTCTGCGCTAAATGGCGACGGACGCCCGAAACCGACACACAGCAGGGAGGGGGAGGGGAGCCGCCGGGCACGCCTCCTTCCGCGCACGCGCGCCCGCCCTCGAGCCCTTCCCTGGCCGTCGTTTACTCGGGGAGCCGCGGCTCCCGTCGTGCCCCGCGCCGCGCGCGGAGCCTCATGGGAGTTGTAGTTCTCGAGGGACGAGCGGCCTCTGCCGTGCGAGGGCCGCCTCCCGTCTCGCTCCTTCGCGCGGAGGTGCTTGCGGTGCGCTCCGCTGACCGCCGCTGCCGAGACGCAGTGTGGGAAGTGCAGGCCCCGGCGCTACGGCGCTGCGGTACACAGCCATATTTCGATACGTATTCGTATTTAGATACGAATAAACCTTACCCTAATCTGCGCTCCCGACTGTTTGGAAGAAACAGCGTTGTCAGACTTTGCCCTGACAATGATCGTTACCCTCTCGCCATCTGAGCGATGACTTTGGCAGCGTCGCGGCGTTAAGGGATGTGCGGCAGAGCCCACGTGAGCGCTGAAACAAATCGGGAACTTTTCAGGTTGAAGAGGCGCTGGCACACACCAGTCATCTGGTTATTTATATCGTGTTCCTCTTTCATCGCAACGTACCGAACCCAAGCACTTTCCATCTTACGTGAGCAGTCAGAAGTCACTGGGAATGTACCACAGGAAGCGTGAATTAATTGCTACCCTGCCTTTTAACCAACTGTAATTCAGAATTCATGTCGGTGATATATTCGCAGGAGGCATTCCGGCCCTTCACATGCTTTTTAAAAGTTATTTTAAAACGATTTAGAGGAAGTTGTGCGTTGCGTTGCTGATGCGAGGCCTTACAGACCTCAGCAGCCCCCAACCGCAAGAGACCAAGCCAAGCAGTTCTCATGTGCTTGCACTCCTCATCTACACAATTCGACACTTCATATTAACTGGAATTGTGTTGTCTTCTGTATATCAGCTTCTCTTTGTAACAGCAAACAACATAATGATGCAGTCTTCACAAAAGGAACAAAATGTACTTTGCTGTACAACTCTCCAGCAAAGACTTCTGCACTGCTTAATCCTTCTCGGTCCTACCTTTATGGCAAAAGTTGATTTGAGTTAGTTAACATATTCTTTTTGGTCCGCTTGAAATGCACTGACACAACTGAGTAATTACTTTTCAAAGCAATGCTGAGTTAAATGGCATAATTTGATTAGCAGTGAAGACTGACCTGATTAAAATTGATAAACTTATAACTCAATCTGTTCCATCCTTACTGCACCACCAGTGCCACAAGTTGACCATCAACTTTTTTAACACCAAGAAGGATTCGAGTTCACTAACCTCTTGACTACAGGTATTTGTGCATCTCTTCGTAATGGAATGAAGATTCATTTGCAGCATCAGCAGGCACATCCATGAAAACTGAATGCTATTAAGAGAAGTAGGGCACTGTAGAAGAGCTCAGCAAGGACTTTTAGCCAAGGCCCTGTTACCCAGCGTGGCCTGTGCCACCCTATCTTCACTGCTGCTCTTACCTCCTGGAGCTACATTCAAGCAAAAGTCTGCTTTCCTCCATTGCCTGCTGTGTTTTTACAAGCTCTTTAGGTGGGATAAGCAACAAACTCGGGAGTAGACAGCAGACCTTGCTCCAGCCTGATGTTTGTTGCAACTTAATGAGCACGTACCTAAAATAACACAGTGACAAATCACTCCTTGTGGTGTAAGCCTACAGCCTTCTTGGTGAATTCCACTTGCAGCATCAGACATCATCAGCCGCAGGCTTGCACCCAGCCCTCTACCTACCAAATGATCCGCTGCAAAAGTGCTGAGGCTGCAACTGGGAACCACCTCCCACTGGTCTACATGTGTTATTCCAATGCATCATTGCGTGTAGACTCTCTTGCACAAGTTTGTTTCACCAACTATCCTTAAACATATTGTCCCTTACTTAACTAAGCAAAATCTTTATAGAAGAAACCTGAAGCCCCGCAGTGCAGAGCCACAGAGAGCCTGAGGCGGTCTCCTACTAGAAAACTGTGGTAATTATGTAGAGAAGCACCTCCCAGGTGTCTGATCCAGCACATTCCTTGGTGCTCCTGAAACTCAGCCTTGCGTAAGTCTTGAGTACGAGGGCCCTAATGCCCAGTTCTTCTCACTGGCACCTCTACTGGGAAGAGATGGGTATAGCAGTCATCTCTGAGAAAGAAAGAATTGAAAAGGCTGAGCAGCTGACCAGGAGATGGGAATGATGGATTTTGCCTTCTGTGGCTCACAGAAAATAAAATAAAATAAAATAAAATAAAATAAAATAAAATAAAATAAAATAAAATAAAATAAAATAAAATAAAATAAAATAAAATAAAATAAAATAAAATAAAATAAGATAAAATAAAATAAAATAAAATAAAATAATCTTGGCAGTTACATTTTATGTGGGTGTTGTTTTCATTTTGTCAATCCAAAAAAAGACATATGTAATAAAGAGTGTGGGATTGCTTGCTCTTCAATTTCATTTCTTCCTTTCTTTTTTTTTTTTAAAGTCCATTAAATGTGCTTTGTCTCGATGGAAAATCTCAGAATTTCAGCAAGATTTAAAAAGCATTAAATTCTATACATGTTCTAAGTTTAGACACAAGTAATTAAAATAGTTTAAATGCCAGTTTAAATCCACAGCCATTTGAAGAAATGTCTTTTTCTCATGTTGCTGTAAGAAAAAAATCCATCAAAATAAGGATTCTGACTGCACTTGGAAAATTACAGGCAATGAGACTTAAATGATCTTCTGATTAAATCCATGGGGCTGACACTTGACACAGTAAAAATATCCTCCTTCTGTCAAACCTCTTTCAGTTATAGTCATCATGCTTGGAACTGTAACAGTTTAAAACATTACTGTGAATGAAGTATTATTTTGAAGTTGACTGAATCAGAAACTCTTTTTTCTCATTTGCTTTCCATGGTGAAATTTCATTCACCGTTGGCATGCCTCACCTGCCCATGTGACAAAGCATTAATGTGAAACAGCTATTCTCTATTTTCTCTTATGCAATACATTATGCAATACAGAAAGCTATGCCATATTTTTGATGCATGTGATTTTATTCCAGAACCAAAGTGCTTTTCAAAGAAAACTCATCATGTCAGTTTTATTGCACATTACAATGTTGCAGCAACGGTGCCATATAACAATTGTGACAAGCCAAATGTTTCTACTGCAGTTTCTTCTTTTTCCCTGATCTTTCTAGAACCCAGGCTTCTGCCACAGCATTCACTAATGCTGCTTCTTGCTGGAAGTTGGTAAAACAAGGTGTTTCAGGATTCTGCATTTGAGAAATTAGGTTATTAACTTTCCAGACAACAAGTTTTTGTTGGTCTGGTTTGTTCTGCTTCCCCCCAGAAAAGTCAATTTTAATTGGAACATTGTTCAGAAAGCTTACATTTATTTTAGTCTTTTATCTTTAATGAGATTTTGTACTACCAGGTAGCTCTAGAAGTCAGGTCACTGATGATGAAATCATTCATTGTGAGCTTTGGAAACCACTCTTGGGCATTTAAAGACTCAGACTCTGTAATAGGCGATGGTGTTGGATGGTGAACATGGGTACTCTCTGAACATGGGCACTCTCTCCACGAGCAGAGGAGATGAGAACTGGATAAAGAGCGAGAACTGCCAGTCTCACAGGGCTCAGAAATACACGTCCTTCCTGAGCTCTTCTGGCCTGCAACAACACTGCCATAAGCCCAGCATGTTTCATGCACTTACTTATCAGATTGAAACTTGCATTTCCCTCTCAACCCCTCATTCTAGTTACTAGAATACAAAGCATAACTCCTTTTATTTCCCTTCTTTCACCATTCTCTTGATCTACACTGACAAATATAATCTAGCCTCCTGAAAGTAAACCAGTCAGAAGGATAATTTACTCATTTGTTATCTGTGTTTTTTAATGACCAAAGTACAAATTTCAGTTACGTTAGTAACCATTTTTAGTCTGGAGCTGGTTTTAGCTTGCACTGAATGCTCCATGTTGCCCGTACCTTATCAACTATTGCATTTTTTATTAGCATATCTATTTGTCTATGTACATCCTCTAAACATAATCCCTTCAGATAAAGTCAACCAACAGGAACATGATAAAAGGACATTAAAAAAAAACCTCAAACACTGAATTTTACCAGATGTGAGCCGATTTATTATTCATGCACTATTTCAGACCTTATCAAGCCATCATGGCAGTTGCTGTGGCCAAACTCAATGTCACCCAAACTGGGGGCAGCCAAAAATAACTGCTCACTTCATTCATTATGTCATCTTCGCTTCTATTCTTGCAAATTTTCTTTACATAAAAGGTTTGTGGAATAGCCTAACAGTGAGTAAGTGTTGTGGAAGCATGGGTGTTTGCTGAAATCAGCACCATGTCCTCCTTTTCTCTCTCTGTAGTGATGGCTCAAGATGCCTCATTTATCAGTTTCTCTCTGATGCTTCAGGGAATTCTATGCTTCACAGCAGTGTCATAACACATCTAAGAGAGCAGAAAAGCAGAGGTACTGTTTTAATGAAGAGGAGCTGTTTGATGAAGGTGAGCAGAGGAAGGTGTGAAAAAAGTGATGATTCTGTGTTTGTGGCTGAGCCTGCCTTTGATGCTGTGGAGCAGGCAGACTGCCTTACACGCTACTCAACAGCCACAAGCTGATGAAAATCAATCTCTCTACTCTCTACATCATAGTACAGAAACAAAATCCACTTGCTTCATCCAAATCAGGAGCAGGCTCATAGTCCAGAATAAAGAACTTCCTCATGCCCTTTAAAAGTGCAATCTGGGCCAAATGCAAAGCATAAGCCTGTTTCTGCCCTGTTCATCCCAGTAGCTCCAGTCCTGGAAGGTGCTCAGTATTTCTGAATGATGTCAAGCATTCCTGAGGGACAATGACTGTTCACCTGGGCCACTGATGGCAGTGAACAAGGCACGGTCAGTGCTTCACAGCTGGGCTCAGTACTCTGCAGAATTGAGCCCTGTATAAGGCAGAAGTCCTACAGAAAAAAATGTTATCATTTGACTGAGGATATCAATATACACCCTGAGTAACCTCAGATTGCCTCTTGCAGAACACGTGTGTGTTGTGCACGGTGCAGAGCTGTACACTTGGTCGGCTCTTGCAGCTTACAGGGATCAGGATCGAAGGCACAGAGCTGAAATGTAATGCTGGCAACCCAGAGCTGGTGCATGGCCTATAGGTGCGGTTTGTCAGTAGCAAGGGTGGTTATTGGTGACACACCACACTGGTATTAAATATGCCTTACAACAAAACTCCTTACCTGGCTTAACTCTGCTACACGTGCAAAGTTTTCACGCTCATGTAGTTTCAGTGGTGTAATTACATTCTCATGAAAAAATATCCCGTGTAAACAAGCTCTTGGGGACCACTGCCAGATGACATGGGTCACAGCAGCTCTCATGTTGCTCAAATCTGTGCCCAAGGCTGAGCAGAGAATGAGACAGCATTGAGTCTTTTGCTGCAGTCGATCTTGATGAAGTACTCCAGGAAATCTACTCAGTGTTTATCAGAGATCCCATGAGACTGATGGATGCCTTAAAGCTGCAGGTGAGAATCCTGCTGGAGAGAGTATGTGGGTGGATTCGAAAACTGCTATAACAGTTCGATTCGAAAAGTTCTCAATCTCTTTTGTCCCCACACAACTACCTAAATGCAGGCAGCCCCAGTGGGTTGACACAAATTGCTGACAGGTAATTCCAACACAAAATATCCACCTCTCCAAACTAATGGTGTGCACCAGAACTCAACAAGTAGCCTCGAATGTAGCAGAACTGAAGTCCGTATTTTGACCATCTGTGAGATGCGACACATTTTTAGAAATGTTTCACATCCATATATATGATATCTATATTCCAATGCCTTTCTCGCAGCTGTTTCAGTCTAAAAACCTCAGCCTTTATTTTTATTTCATTTTTTTCCCCTGTAAACAACTCCTCCTCTCACACATCCCTCCACAAGCTATTAACTGTCATCAATAGTTGAAAAGGTTTTGCCTTGTG
The DNA here is from genome assembly GCF_026119805.1 of Tympanuchus pallidicinctus. NCBI lineage: Eukaryota > Metazoa > Chordata > Aves > Galliformes > Phasianidae > Tympanuchus > Tympanuchus pallidicinctus. The sequence goes on from NW_026294802.1 coordinate 4,195,286, forward strand.
GGAATACAAACAACATCACACCAAAAACCAGACTGTGAAAGACAGCAGGAGTGAGGCTTCAAGCTCAAAGAGAGGAGATTTAGGTTGGATATCAGGAAAAAACCTTTTACAGTGAGAGTAGTAAGGCATTGGAACAGGTTGCCCAGAGATGTGGTTGATGCCCTGTCCACGGAGACTTTCAAAGCGAGGTTGGATCAGACCCCAGGCAACCTGATCTAGCTGTGGTGTCCCTGCTCCTTGCAGGGGAGCTGGACTAGATGAGCTTTGAAGGTCCCTTCCAACTCTAAGGGTTTTGTCATGTATTTCTGCACTTTCTCAACCGCTGTAGGTTGACAGGACAAAGCTTCAGATATCTGTAAATCTCCACAGCTCACAACTGTCAGCCACACTAAGACCGAGCATGCAGATTGCCCCAAGAAATGTCTGTATAAAGAGCAAATTATTAAAGCTTTCTGATGAGTCAGGCTCATTTCCTCTGGTTGGTGCCACCCTGTTTGGGATACAGGGCTTAGCTCCTCCCTGCGCCTGCAACCTGAACCATGAGCTGTTTATTCCCTGCGCCTTTGCCCAAATCGTTGTCTTCTCCATTGTAGCTGGAGACAGGATGCAAATCTGCAGACACTTCAGATGGGAAACTGTCCTTAGCCCTACCAACAGTCCTGCTGTGCAAACAACAGTAAGTGTCTGAAGGATCAGGTTCCTAGTGATTATGTGATTAAGGGACAGCAATTAAGATTCAAAACAATGCAGGTCATAGAAATGCAAATCATTCTGGTTTTTCCTAAAGTACTAAAAATCTCCAAATCAAACATCAGTACCTAAAATTAGATCTATAATCAAGCAACAGAGATTACACAACATTCATTACAAGGTTTGCAAAAGACCCAGAAGGAAGTATAGATCCATTCATTAGGACTTCTAATATCACAGCAAGTAAATTACTTTTTAAAAACATCTTGCTTTACAGGGAATATGTAATGTCAGGGGACTCAAACAGGCTCTGAGCAGCTTATACTTTTGGCTGCAGCCCAAGATGGCATGAGGCACAAATCACACAAATGTCTCAGTTGGTGTAAATTCTGTGCTCAGCATCTGCAGGAGCTTTCCTCCTCGCTGTAAAAAAAATCCTGGTTAGTGCTTTGTTTCTTTGCCCAAATTCAGATATTCTATATGTTGCCAGACGTATCAGAAAAACAGTGGTTATTTCTTGAATCTGCATTTTTTGTGTCCTCTCACTGTGCCATGTATATAACATATCCCACAAGATCTGTCATGTGTTGCCAGTCAATTCTAAAGTAACACTATCAAGAAAAGGAAGTCAACTACAGTGCTGCAAAGATTTCTTCTCCATGAAGCAATTTTTTACCTCCTTCAAAGGCTTAAAGTTAAAATGTATTTTTACTGTACAATTATTCTTCAGGACTTGAAATGTGGTTATTTGGGCATTATAGCAGCCTATAAATATTTAAAGCATAAAACCCCAGAGAGGGTTAATGTAATACAGGAAAGTAATATTAGAACTACCAGGGTGAATAGTGGAATGGAAAGATGGAAAAGTTTGAATATGTTTGAATGTGGAATAATCTCCCAGTAAGATAGAGCTGATACTGCATTAATTGATGTTACTTCAGTTACAATCCTAAATCAGCACTCAAAATATATGGAGTTAAAACACTGATGAGAGACACATTAGAACATGAAACTGAGTATTAGTGCAAACTGCTGCGCACCAAATCCATCGCTCTGTCTCTAAGAGTAATGAGTTCATCATAGATGGTATATGGCATAGTTACAAATATTCGTTTAAAAAACAAAAAACAAAAAACCCACGTCAATTTACATCTGTCATTTTCACAGCCAGAATACGGACACTTTCTTGGTCATCCACCCCTCCCATTTCAAAACCAAGATATACACCCTTTTAGCACCTGTAAAACTGGTAGCACCTGTACACCATGCCAATATATTAGGCAGTTCGTATCATTTTATCAATGTTGCTGAGGTCTTTGTGCAAGAAGGGGAAGTAACCACCACTATGGTGTGGTTTTTGATCTGCTCGTTACCAGCTCAGCTCACTCAGCTGGCTGGTTCAGAGTTTTTTTTAAATGCAAGCCTACAACAATGTGCTCTAAATGCTGCATAAGCAATTTCAGAACATATATTTAGCTTGGTGTCTGAATTCCTTTTTCTTTCAAGTTTGTTTGGTAAGAGCGAAATATTTTATGCCGTAAAAAGGCTGATCACAGGCAAACTAAACAGCAATACGGGCTGTGCTTTTGCAGTAGACACTCTTAGTCCGGATACGGGAATGCTAGAATCCCAAATATTTTTCATGTGATTCTCTGTAAGCCCTCTCAAAATAAGCCCAATATTATTATATACGGGACATTTCTTTATTAAAACTTCTTTAACTCCTCAGAAATGTACTCTGTGGGTTTTGAGGACATTTTAGTTGCTCAAGATCTGTTGACATCTCATATCCCTAAACAAGTTTCTTCCCTCCAAGGTTGTTCTTCTGTCTCTGGGATTTGGTGAAGACAACACAAAGACCTTCAGAGAGAGGTTCAGTATGCCAGGTGATATGGCAAAAGACAGGAATTTTGGACTTGTTTGCCCAAGACAAAAGAAGGAGAAAGGCAGCTCTCAGACTTCTGGGTCATGTGAATTCAGGAGCAGGGTGAAATATTTAGGCAGGAAGAGGAAAAAAAAAAAAAGAAAAAGGGTAGTGAAATCTTTATAAAAGCTTCGTTACTTTTTTCTGTTTAGAGGACACGTTTTTAATAATATGAACCAACATCACCATTAAAAACAGGCTTAACACTGCATGGTAGGTGAGATGTATACCAGAAAAACAGCAGCTTGCTGAAGGCAGATAGCTGAGCACTAACACAGTGTTAGGAGAAGGTAACATGAAGAGCGTAGCTGAACACAAGTAATCCACATTTTTTTCAGCAGTGTCAGTTTAGTATCTTCCTCTCTAAGAACTCTCCCTTTTTGTTCTTTATGCTTACCAGTGTGAAATTGCCCCACTAACACATTCAACCCAGACCCTCCTCTGTGCTGATCTCACCTTCTCCAGGTTGTTGAGACATGCAGTGCCTCTCACTTAGCCATCAATGGACTGTTTTCGTACCTGAATCCCACATTACACAACAGATACAGTTATTGCTTACCTAATGTTTGTTACAAAACCTGTGACAGCATTTTTTCCTCACTGCCCTACAAGAGGAAATAGCATTTTATTTGAATGTTGCTGCACTGAATGTTGGCACAAGATGTGTTTTAAAAGAGCAGAGAAGAATGCTGTCAGGAGAATGTTTCCAGGCCTACCTTCCCTCCCACATCCAACTGTGTTGAAATAATCAAATGTTATACCACTCGTACTTGGGAAGAAGATGACTAACAGTAGCTAATTACTGCTCAGTCTGTTGCCTTCAGGAGCTATCAGTCTGAATCACACCTGCTGACATGGAGGGGCACAGTGCTCGGTGTGATGCTCTGGAGGCAATTTAGTTTTCAGGGGCTTCCTTGGGAGGCAGTGAATGGGGTGAGGACTCCGTATGTTAAGACACTATCACAGAGTAGCTAACACCAAATATGATGCAGCAGATGGCCTGATCCTCTGCAGGCCAGCCCTGTCCTGCCTGCTGCAGACATTGGACCAGCCTATGTTGTATCGCATGAGAAGGAGACGATGGTTAGCGCTTTCTGCCTGCTCCATCCCTCTGCAGCTCAGGCTCAACCCAGCTCAGTTGTACTGGAGATTAGATCCTGCCTTCCTCCCAGTTTGTTGCTGCAGTAGCAAAGTGTTGGCAAAGGGCCTTCAGTATCATATTTGATCTGTTGACACTTGCAGCAGTGCTGGACTCTAACGCTGTAGGAGTTTCCGCCTGGAGAAATATGGTAGCCCTTCCTGCCTCCTCGCTCCACTCCCTATGGAAAACTTCCCTCTTGTTTTCCCAAATTCTGGGCCAAATAAAATATACCAAAATAACACTGGAGACAGAGAAGGAATCTCTTGCCTCAAACTTGGCCTTGGAGCAAGACATGCAACCAGGACTCGTCTCACGAGTGAAGTCACGTGGGTGGAATCCAGGCAGGGTTTCAGCAGTGGGGACGGCAGGTTCACCCTGGCTGCTAGGCAAACAGTTATCACCCTTGTTTGTGGTGGCCAGAATTACTACTTTTTTCTGGTTTTGTTCTAGGTTGGGTTCATGAGAGTTCACGTATTATACACTTCAGCTGGCTATACTAAAACTTTCTAGGAAAGAAAGGGCCAGGAGGTCCTGAGCTGTGGTGGCACAACTGTCTGTTGGCCAATGTTGCAGTGACAATTCACCGCTGCTCTCAGAAGAGGCAGAAAGTAATATTTTCATCTGAATTAGAGATCCTGTCTCACCCTCAAAGCTTTTCGTTACTTCAGGGATGTTCTCCTGAGTAATTACATAATTCTGCTGCACTTAAATAATGTATTCAACATCTGACATATGAGCCAGAGGCTGGCTTTCTACAGCATTACCTACTCCTCACAAAGCAACCATTATTATTCTGTCTATGCAGAGCTCTTTTCTAGGAAGTCTCTTGTGTGTGGGACAGTGAAGCCCTGCACAGAGATGCTGAAGAGCATCCTTTTGTACCTACAGTTCCTCAGTGTCATTCCAGGCTTGAATCTTCACATCATCTAACTATTAGAGGCTGAGGTTGGGTCCAAAGCTGATGATGTAGTATAGTGTTATTCTTTACTTAGAAGTAAGATAAGAATTATTATCAAGCTTCCGTCATCACTGTCCAACATAGGATACTTTTAGGGCACCATACTATCACACATAGTAGTTCAATTCAAGGTGCAGTTACTTTAAGAGAGCCAAAGGGGAGTTTCTCTACACTGCAGATTCACGGTTGTTTTCTGCCAAGATGTGAGAGATGTGTGTTTAAAAATCATATTAGCAAGTATAAGCCTGTTTAACTTACCCTGTCTTATATGGATTTTCATCCCTGTGTGCAATCAGTGTCAAGACAATATGAGCAGTGATAATGAATGGCCACATACTGTGCACTGTAACTTCAGCTCTTTTTAGGGAGCTTGAATCTCTTCCTGATTTCCATCTGCCTCCTGTTCTAATGAAGGCCATCTGGCTCTTCAGAGCCACCTCTGTGCTGATTAGATGGGATATGTATATTTGAAGTAGCACTGTTCTTCTGAGGAAATTTCCATTTCAGGTATGGACTGGCACAAATGGGGTTGCCAGCTGGTTGTGGACATTTCTTTGATACATGAACTTAAAGGCCATAAGTGTTGATTCTGTAGTCTGGCTGGACATCAGACTTAACCTGAGCTGTTGAATGACACATATTCTCCCATGATATCCCTAACTATTGAAACGATATTGGAATCATACTAGTGCTAAGTATCTAAACAAAGTCCCAAGGATGCCCTTCTGCAATTTATCTCCATCCCTCAGTGAGTGTTCTCATACCAGTTAGTGCAGACAGCAAGATAATTCACACCAGCTGATGTTCTCAGCCTCCATTTTCTCCTCCCTTCTCTTACTTACCTCAAGGGGTAGTGGTCTCCTATTTTTCAGTAGATTTCAATTGCTTGTAAAAATCTATATGCAAAATTTGTGATGTGAGAAAAAAAAGTTCTCCCCAGTGATTAACAACCTCTCAGGGGTAGCATTACTTGGCAGACATCCACGAAAGAACGTCAAGTCACTGGATGAGTTTCCATACTTCACTGTGCTGTGCTCTCATCTTGATATGGAAACACTTAAGTGGTGATCCTGAGCCCCTTACTCATGGCTCTGGCAGTTACAACAGCCACTGTTAGGCCACAATTCGTGATGCACGATCTGTTTATCTACATAGACACCAAGTTGGAAGTTGCATAAATGTCCATGTGATCACTGGTCAAGCAATAAAAAGAATACTGTTTTAAAAAATCAAATATGCAGGGAATTCAATAGTAGCCCACATTTCCTGTTATACAAGTCCACTTTCCCTCACCTAACTTCCTCCTGTGTGAACACCATACTTCCTCAGCTAATTCCTGACAAACAATTTTGTCTTTCCTATCCTATGCCCCACATTCTTTAGATTTTTCATGTAGGTCATAGAATCATTAAGGTTGGAAAAGACATCTAAGATCATCTAGTCCAACCTTCATTGCGTGAGCACAATGCCCACTACTCATGCCCCTCAGTGCCCCATCTGCCCTTGATGTTACAGCTGAGATTTGTTACTTTTTCTTCTTTTTATCACTCTTGCCCTCAGTTCCTCCTGGTTCCCCCAGTTCCTCCTGGTTCCCCGTCCTTGCCTGCCTTTCTGTCCCTTTAGTCCACATCACGCATCACCACTTCCTGCCCTTTTCTGTGAGTCTGCAAAGCCTCCATCAGTAGAGACCTTTAAGAACAGGCCTGAGCACAATTACCAGAAATAGCATAAGTACCATGCATTCTGCCTTTCAGGAGGAAACCAATTAAAGGCCTTAACTGCAGCCTCTTCCAGACCTGTATCACCCTGATTCTATTATCCTTTGCATTAGTGGGAGAGCAATAATGGAACCGTGCTTCTTGGCATAAGATTGTTATCTCGGGCTCCTGGGTCTGAAGCTGGAGCTCTCTTTTGGACTGAACATAAGCATCAGCGCTCATGCTTTCTCTCCTGGCTTCCATTGGTGTCTTCAACTTCTGACCTTCTCTTCATCTTCAGTTATCAAATTACTTTCATTTTCAATCATTCTACATTTTCAAGCACAACCTGGTACTTCTCCTTGGAACTTCCCCGTTAGTCATCAGCAATATTTTAGATCTTTTGTGATAAACATTGCTTGTGTGCACTAAATCATGCAACAGTTGTAGACATCAATTGGACTGTGGATTGTGTAATTGAGAATAGGTTCATCCTTTTTGCTGTGTTGCATGGTTTTCTTCTCTCTTTTACACCATTCATGAGATACTTGTCATTTCTGGTAATTCTACACATCCTACTATCTTGATTGAAAACAGTCTTCCCATCAGTAGCCAAACTTGGCTGTCAGATGCATAAGTAGGATACACCAGTCAAGGAATACAGCCCTTCCAAAAATATTACTTTTCTCTTGCATTAAATCCCTTGGCAAACAAGTTTACCTATTTGCCTATTTTACTGCATGTTAAAAGATTTCAGAATGAATAGCACATTATACCCATCCAGCCACAAATTGCTGTTATCTCTCCTGAACAATTCTCTTATTATACATCCTTTGAAAACCTGATACGCTCGCATAACCTCGGAGCCCAAAGAATAAAGCCCTCCATTAACTTCTTTATACTTTGGATCGGCCCGCAAAAACAGCTAACTGTTCCAGGATCCTTCGCAACAGGACTGCTCATTATCAGCCCTCAGCTATTGTGCTAACAGTTCCACACGGAGTACAAAAAGAAGCAAAAGGGTTTGCCTGTGGCTTTCTATTATTTTAAGCACTCTGGACTGAACTTACATCAATATTGTTACTGGTGTACTTCAAATAATAGCCAAAAGAATAGATGACTGGAAAAAGGTGAGGTGATTTGGGGAGGAGGAGGAAATGCCGATGCTGCTGGAAAAACAATTTTTTTTTTTTGTAATTTAAAAAACACTGTTTCACTGAGACAGACTTCATGATGAGCACTGCTGAGCCCCATGGAATTAGTCCTAATTTGTACTACAACTGAGAAATGAGTAAACAGGTACAAAAAGTTGAAGTATATAAAAATTTCAAAGAAAACCAATCTCTGAAATCAGGCAAAGTTTTCAGAACCCTGGTACAGACAGTCCAAGGCCCAAGAGATACTCGAGCTTGTGCAACCCTCTATAGTAAAGGCTTGAAGTTCTCTGGACAGGGAACTCACAAAAAGCATCTTCAAAACTCAAAGTCTGCATGCTGTATGGCTTCCTTAGAGAATTAGGTTTGCCATCACGCTGTTAAAACAGTGATTATTCACCTATAGAGCACAACTACTACTGGGTCATAGTAATTCAATTCTTTTTGCCTATTCCATTAAGGTTCTTCTGGCAAAATACAATTTACTTTTTTAGCTGTGCTCTATTTTACTTCCTTACATTCTTTTCCTGGAGCTTTTTTCCAGCTCTTCTTATTAGCCACTTGATCTCCTGTTGTGCTGGAAGACAGGAGCACCTCAATCTGTCAGATGCAGGGGTAAAAATCAAAAAACAAAGTAGAAAGCAAACCAAAATCCTATGATATGGATGGGATTTCCCTTTTTCTCCTCATCACTTCCAAACTGAAGCTAATTGGTGTCACACCCTGCCCCATATGAGATGTAGCACACAGCCAGATGCCCACATCGCCAGGCCCCAGTGCTGCTGGTAGCAGCATACCTGAAGTCCCTTTCATTGCTGCTTTAGGACAAGTGAAGGGCAAAAAGGCATCTTCCCTTTTGGGGTGGGGGCTGTCAGAAGGGCACACCACCACTCTCTCCCAGGGGGCTGCTTGTTGGTCCGTTGAGAAGCTGGTGGAGCAGCTGGTCCAGCTCTGTAATGAAACATGCACAGATGCTGAGAATTTGCCCGAGGGTACAGGTCACACATGAGAGATGCAAATAAGGAATGGATGCAGCTTCAGTCAGAGATGGACAGAGACCTGTCCCAGCACAAAGGCAGTTCTTTTCCCTATGATATCCAGCACCTTTGCTGGGGATAAAAGACAGTAGGGATTTTTTCTATTTGATGGGTTGGATTGCTTTGGTTTGGAGTTGTTTTGCTTCGGTTTATTATGGGGAAAAAGGCTAAAATGAGATGCTTTCAGGCAAGCACTTATGGTGTTCATTATTATAAGCTGGTGGGAGACAAGACAGGCCTGTGATGATAAAGAACAGAGACTTTCCTCAATCAGCATCACTCCATTCAAGCTTCTAGTAAAGCCATTCCAATTTCTTCTTACCCTTACTGACTGAGGTGTGTGTGCTGCCATCAGCCTGGGCGGGGAGAGAAAACATTTGGCTGTCATGTCTGAAGTTGGAGAACAGGTACTGAAGGCTCAGAGCCTACATCTGCAGGTGACCAGGATAAAATAGCAGTTTCTAAGGAGGCTGCTCTCATTCACAGCTGATGCTACCTGATAGGAAAAGCTTCTAAAGCAGTTTGCAAGGATAGCGGCACCCAAAACAACAATTATACTCTAAAGAGAGGAGGGGGGGAAAATGCTGAGTAAGGATGAGATTTGATAGTTATAAACAGTGGACTTTGGAAGTCCTATTTCAGGCAAGCAAGATGGTTTACCTTATCATGCAAACTCATCACTCCCCACACAATTTATGTTTGCTGTGGGTTGTATATTGGGTGAGACCATGGTTTTCCTTTGTTTAGTTCACAGTGACCTTGTAGCTCCTACACAATGGGCAGTCACATAATCAGGTGTCACGGCCAACACTTCACAGAACGGGTGAAGTTTGTGAGAAATGCTGTTGTTACCATATTTCTTGGCATCTGCAACCCAGGCTTTTCTATCCAAAACCTACAACAACAAAAATAACAATAAATCACCAACACCCTTCATGCTAGTTAATAGACATATAAAATAATAAAATATTTTCCTCTGGAGGAAATTATTTTTTTTTCTAGCACAGTGATGGATTTCATTAGGAAAAAAAAATGTGCTTATTCCAAAACAACTGTTATCATTCTGGGCCATTTCCGTAGGTTTCTATCTATTATAATCTAATCACAACTATTTTTAGAACATCAGTGAATAATAATGTTAGACAGCTCTGATCTCTGCGAGACAACTTGAAATTCCCAGTTCAGTTTCTGCTAGGGAAGCACATCATAGAAAGCACCATCACAAATCTGCACCATTGTTACACAGGCTGGCAGAGTGATCAAGGACTTGGAAGGGCTGCTATCTGAAGTTGCTTCTGTAGGAAGATATACTGTTAAGGATCAGAGCAGAAGGGCTTTTGTACTGCTGCTGGAGTAAGTGCTTATAGATAAAAGGAGGATGCCTGTGCCTGGGCCATCAACTTGACATGAAATTCACTTAGAAGTAAGCATGGGATGGTGAAGTGAAAAACAAATTGCATGTGTTTTTACTTTGCTTAAGTAGTACCCCAATCACCGTGTAAATGAATGCTGATGGTCAGTCAGGTTACTGGAATGGAGGATGTACAGCATCACTTTGCACAAGAATTTGAACAAGCATGGTAGCAGAATGAAAAGTTTAGAGACTACATTACAGAAATTTTCATTATGTTTAGTGTGTTTTTGTCAAGCCCTCAGAATGCCTGGAGTGCAAACAGGTGGCCACCTGTGACAGGTCCCCATAACAATCACCATAGCGGACTTTTACAAACATGGATGCAGGTACATTGTCTCTCATTCCTTGAGGAGCCCCTTCAGATCCCAGATGAAATATACTGGGTAAGACAAATAGAAAGGGGAAGATTTTTACAGCTTCTGCTGTGGTTAGAGAGGAGATTTTAGCTTTTGAATCTCTTTGACACCTTTTACTTAGGCAATAGAAAATCCTCCTTTTTAGACACACGTTCTTTTGTAATATTGAAAAACAAGTAATATAATGATTTATTCAAAAAAAAAAAAAAGCAAGAGTGAGAGAGAAAGGATAGCTTATCATAAACTTGCATCTTATGTTGTTCAGTTCTCTTAAATTCTCACTTTACCATCATCCAGAGCCCACATATACTCCTACCAAGGAGTGACCAACACATAGGGTATCCTCAATCCAAAGATCACCAAGTACCTAATGAAATTCAGCAGCTGATTACTTACCATAAGCACAAAGAGCATTTTGTTCACCACTGTAATTCAGCAGCCTCCAGGATGGAAAACAGTAAGTATTGTTTGAGGATTCTAAGGTATATAGTTGCAAATAATATTATTAATAAGAAAAAAATAGAATAGTTGGATTGGTTGGAAAAAAAAACTCTCAAATCATCTAGTCCATTTGCCAATCCATCCCCACCATGCCCATCAACCATGTTCCTCAGTGCTATATCCACATGGTTCTTGAACACCACTAGGGATGATGACTCCACCACTTTGCTGGGCACGTTAGGCACAAATGAATCAATTACCCATCATGAATGTTATCAGAATAAGAGAGATTTACATTTTGATAAAGTCCAGAAAGTGATACAGGATTTTAACTGATTCAATTAGTTAAATCCTTGGTTTTAGAGCTGCCACCACAACACAAACCACTCTGCCTACTAAACAATGTCCTGCACACTGGCTCACAGCTTTGGGGCTTTGTTTGTTTGTTTGTTTGCTTGTTTTAAGTAGAAGGGGAACTAAGCCCACATGAATTTTCCTCATAAGAGTGTATGCCTGAAGAAGTGGACATAATAAATGGTAATCCAGATGCAATCCCACCTGTAGGCCACTGCCACACAGTCTATGCTTTCTGCTGAAGGATCAAAGTCGTTTGTAGAAGCCTGTGAAGCAAGGCTGGAACAAGGGGTACACCTTTTCCACCTCTTGGCAAACCCCTGCTTCCCAGCTCAGGCAGGGTGGACATGCTGTCATTTGGAAGTACCAATGCTCTTGCTCACTCCCATGCAGTAAAGGGTTGGGTCTTGCTCCTGTTGCTTCATTTGAATGTGGTTTTGTAGGAGCAGCAAAAAGTGGATACTAGCTGGAGTAGATTCTGTCATCATTTGTACCAGCATTAACTTAAGATAGATTTCTGACATAAATGATCATCTCTAAATATACTGCAGTATAAATGAGAGCAAAATGTGACATTAAAGTACAAAATTTACTGTTGCTGCCTGCAGGACTGTGAGTTCTATTAGAAATATTTCAAAACATTTATCATCCCCAAAGACTAATTAAAGACAAGCAATTCTTTAGCAACAGCTCAGCCTTGCAAATTACTTTCTGATGGGATACACAGAAGAATATCATTCCTGATGCTCTCAGGTTGTTTTTTGTTGGTTTGTTGTTTTTTTTTCCCCTCAATCATTGTTTTCCCTTACCTGCAGCCTGGTTTTCAGTGGCAACAATGAATGACTTACCTCTACATGGGACAAAACAACTCCTTGTAACTTCCAAGATCAAGATCAGCAAAGGAGCTCAGACCTTCAAACAAATGATCGAGGAGCTGGCTGTAGTACCTAGGTCTCAGGTTTGAGCATGAAATATTACAGGCGATCACGCAGCCTTGGCCCCCGTGTTCACACAGGGCTTGGCTGTGCAAGTCAGGCAGCCAGGTCGTTCGGTCACATTACTCATTCACCTAAAGCTCAGCACTTTGCTCAATGCTTTGCTGTTTCAGTTTGGAGTGGTCAGCACTCTGCAGATTTGAACCTGCTCTTCCTCCTACATCAAGGGGTAGTGGGGCAGATTTGGATCTCCCACCAGTTTTAACAGGTATAAGCTACGTGATAACAGGTATTGCTATTTAGCTGGTATCTCACTAAGGGAGTTATGCGTCACTTAGTCAGTAGTGAAAGAGAAATAACAATCTCACATGAGTATGGAACCAGTAAGCAGTACCAGTGAAATATTAGAAAAGTGACTGGAAAGCCAGAACTAGTACACAATCCATGGCTAATGTCATATATTTAAGCACCAGTCATTATGCAAGCTAGTGCTGCACAGTGACCCTGATAAGGAGCTGCTGTAACAGAAGTCCTTACACTAGAAAGGATTAAAACTTCACTTCTCAACGGTAATCAGAAACAGTCCTGTAGAAATAAAAGCGGTTGTACTTGTGTGAAAGCTCAGCATTAAGACTGCAGAGCAAAAGAAAACAATGCTTTGTTTAGTGAATCCCCATGATCTATTTATTTTTTTTTTCGCAGTATTCCCTCATCTCACAAGCACATCTGGTGTTTTAGGAACATTGTATTCAACAGGGTAAAAGGACAGTAGGGCCAAGAATAACAAATGAAAAATGAAAACACTGGAGCCTAACACTGATCTCATATGGGTGTAAATCAGAGGGATTCCAGCAAAGCCTTTTGGAGCCACACCAATGATATACTTGTGTCTGATTCAGAGCAAAAACTGTAGAGACTGGGGATCATCAGGACTTACTCTCAGGCCTGAAATTCTCCCATTCTACCAGGAAGTGTTACTGCAAAAGGTTTCTAAAAGGGCTACACACAAATATCAAAAATATGCCGTGGCAATGAGAAAGCCAAAGCAAAAATGTTTGAGCAGTTCTTGTGTCTGCTCCGTGCAATACTAAACGCTCATTCAACCAGATTAAGCACGAGGATTTAATATGCAATTTGCAGTCCAAGAAGGATTTTGCCAGCAAATAAATACATATTTTGCACCTACTTCCTGAACTGATACATTAAGTTTGCCCTTAAGCCCTTAGATCCAAAGGAAGCCCTTCCACTGACTTCAGGGTGTGTTAGACGAGTCTCTAAACAGCTCTCTGTAAGGACCTCTGAATAATATACATTATTGCACTTTGTGTTCCTGGGCTTGACCTGAGGCATTGTGGTAACAGCAGTACTTGGAACACATGGCATTTTAACTAAATAGGCTGTCTTTAAAATGTAAACAGTTCTCAGCTGTTTGTTGATAAAACTGTTTGAAGAGAGCAGACATTAAAACCTCTTCATCTCCATTCGTTGTGGGTAAGATCCTATCAGGGAGGAACAGCGTAGCCATAAATGTCCCCACAGAAATTATTTGTGAAACTGAAAATTCTGTTTTCCCCAGGAATCCAGCAGCAAGAAAGCAAGAGGACGGAAGAAGACATCCATAGATGGTAGTGTTAAGTTTCCTAATCTCACCTTCCACCATAAGAAATCAATTGTTTTCTTTCATTGCAATGCATTTTCCAGAGCTAAGTCACTTCAAATTAGAGCCATCATAAAAACACGGGTCTTTCTCTTCCCAGAGTCACGACATGAAATACTTGGCACTTTTTGTTTAATAGCCAGGTGCTGCTGGTCTAATTCCATCCCATTGCAGCTATAGTTTTACTTCTCTGACTAACCCCTCTTCCCTGTTTCAAACATCAGCAGAATTCCCTCTCCCTTCCCTGGCTCTCTTCCTTCTGGCCTACTCTTAAGCTCACATTAGACAAGAGGACATTCTGTGGACTTAGAGGGGCTTTGTAGGAGGCATTATCTTTAGCTATCTTTCACGTGCTTTGCTCTTAAAACACTTCTTTGCAAATTATGTCTATTGTTACTTGCATTCATTGCTTTTGAAGCTGCCTGGTTTTCATCAATACCTGGGAGGAAAGCAGCCCAGTGCTCCAGCTCTCTCTCCATATTAAATCTCTCTGTGTTTCCCTGCTGTCAGTTCCCCAGGTGCTTTCCTACCCAATTATGCCCTTTTAGTGTCCGTTTTGCTGGGAGTCAGGATGCTGCTTGCCTTGTAAACCCACTCAGGCTTGTCCCTTGTTTGACTTTGCATTCATCGAGCATCAAGCCAAACAGCAGCTCAAATACCTGACCTCAAAGATTGATGTTCAGCAAGAAGCACTGAGATCTTGAGGCAAAGTGGTTTCATATTACTGGCTCCTGTGTCTTTCATTGATTAGAGGTTTTACAACTGATAGTGGGTTTCAAGGTTTATTTGGGAACTCAGTCAGGAGCACACAGATGGGGGAAGGGAGACAGTAAGTAAGGCTGAGGATTTCTTTTATAGCCAGTGTGCGGTGTTAAGGTGGGAATAAGCTGAAAGGAATGCCATTAACATGTCATTTCCAGACCTACCCTTCACTCATCCTTGGGTCAGCTCTCAGGGCAGTAGGAGGAGTTAATTGAAGGAAGTTTGTTCACTTTCTGCTAAATGTATTATATTAGCTCCAGCTGAAGTGAATGAGAGCAATCTGGATATTCTGAATTACTCTGTACAAGCAATAACTTGATTTTCAATTCTAGGCCCTTGAGAAAATAGCATACAGGTGACATGTTACCGGCACACTGTAAGCTTCACAACATTTGTTCAGAGCATGAAATGTGCCCATGGCAAGCTCTGCTGCCAGGCTCAGATTTGGGAAAGTCTCCATTCAGGCAGGGAGGAACATGGGGAAGGGTACCATACAGAAAGGGACAAGAAGGGCAAAGAATCCTTACTTTGACCATTTCCCAAGGGTTAGATTCAGAGGAGACTTCCAAAAGAAAAGCAAAGAAGTGCACGAGAGTTTTAATTAGCTGAACTTTCCAAAATTTATGCTGGGAAATGGCTCACAAATCTGCCAGGCACAGCAAGGCTGAGAAATGCTGCTGAGGCCCAACTCAGATATGGATCAAGACTGTAAGCACTGAAGTCAGTAGAAATATCCACAGGGAAGTTTAGACAGCAGCAAATTTCTGGTTCAGAAGTTTCATGGAGATGGTTAGGTAACCACAGGAGGACTCAGAAAAAAAGAATTTGCTCTGACTGTGAAGGACCACGCAACATTAGCAATGATCACGTAACAGGGGTGTGTGCCTCTGTGCGTGTGCAGGCACACGTGCGTGCCTCCTGACCCACCAGTGCTGAAGAAGTTTCAGGGATTGGCCTGTCTTGAACTAATGAGATGAAAAAAGAGTGTGAAGCAACCTGTAACTTCTGTAGGCCATGGCTGAGGTGCTGCAAAGAGAGGGTACACACTGGAGCGCACACAACCCTTTTCTAACCTCTTGTAGCCTGTGTATGAGATAAGGACCAACATGGGAACCCTTTGTCCACCTGGGTTCCCAAGGAAGCATCAGTTAGGCTGTAGCCTCAATGGGCTCCCAGCTTCTGGAGTGTTGCCTTCTTCTGTGAGACGTGTGGTTAATTAATTAACTGTCTTAACTTACCTATGCAGTAGCAGGTGTTCATCTGAGGAAGACAGTGTTCAGGTCTCAAGAACTTCTCCCCAAATTCAATAAGGTTTCACCACTCCGAATTATTCCCTTGAGAGCTAAAGCAAGTGTGAGCTGCTAGAATTTCTGGAATTTATCATTGGCTGCTTAGCTACACGACCTTCAGGTGGTGGTCAGGAGGTGACCTTGGGCTCCCTGCAGCCCGATCCACCTTCAATCTATTCTCCTTTTCTGAATGTGGCTTACCACAACATTTTAAAAATTTGAAGAGTACTGTAAGAATCTTCCTTGTCTAGCATGCATCCTGTCTGTCTAGCTGGAATTACTGATTTTCTCTCAAGAACAGACAGAAAATTCACTCTTAGTTGGATCCCTCAAAAGTTTCAGACTGTGCCCAATTCTCCTATCATCAGACCAAATACAAAGAAGATTATTCCACTATTATTTCTCTTCCTTGCATCACTATGACTATTTTCACCTGTACTATATGAATCCAGTCTGCCAACAGTTCAAAGCTCTCCAATTATTCAACTGACGAGAGTTCAGAGAGCAACAAGAACACTTGGCGATCTGTGAAATATAATCTGTGAGGAAATGGCAAAAGAATTTTTGTTTCCTTAAATATAGAGAAGGCTGAAAAAAGACATGATAACAGTCCTCAAAAATGTAAACCACCACAGCAAAGGGGAAGGAAATAATCTTTTCTCTCCCACATGAAGAGGATAAGAGTAACAAGCTAAAATTGTAGGGAGGCTGATTTATTTATTTATTAAGTTAGGCTTCAGCAAAGCCATTCCTGGCTGTAAGGGTTGTGATACTGAAGCAGTCAGATGAGATGCCTTGGAAATCTCCACAGCTGGAATGATTTTGGAGCAGGCTGGGTCAACATCTGTGCTAATGGGACAAGCACCACTGAGCTGCTGTTGCAGGAGAAGCAATCTGTGACCATTCAAAGTCCTTTATTGCCTTGCTTTCTTAAAATTTAATAATTCATTGGATAAGTACATGTTCATTTGTTACCCTTTGACAGAATTTTTGAAATATGCTTGTATCTTTGTATTCTCAGTCTCCAGAGACTTCCTTATAATTGTCACCTTTCCAACTGTGCTCTGTGGTTCTTTCCTGTTAAAGGTGATGCAAGTCCTTCCAGCTAGGAGCTTGAACCCTGCTACTCGTTGAAAGATAATGGGACTAATGCTTCTTCATATACTACAAAAAAAAAAAAAAAAAAAAAAAGAAAAAAAAGGACCTTTTGGCTACATAGTTGCTTGCCTTCACTTTTGCTGTGGCTTGCACTACCATGTTGCCAGTCTATGGTTCTATGACTCTATGATACCAGGTAATCCCCTCAGCAGGCTAAGCAATCTCTGTCTCCAGGCTGATTTAGTTGCTTGTCCTTATTACTATCCCTGGCTGGCTTTTCCAGAATATCTTCACTTAGGCAGATGAGAGCCTTCTCAAAATTTCTAACCTAGCATTTTTTCTTGGCCAACTTATAAATTAGTTCCTGTGCTAATGCTGGGCTTCCATCTCCTCGATATTATCCGTCTTAAAAGATAGTATCAGTATTCCTCTTGTTTTTCATTCTGTAAAGCTAAACAAATCTTTTCATACTGTCCTAGAGGATGTGCGCCCATAACAGATCATGAGGACCCTCCTTTCTTGATGTAGTGAAGGCCCAAAATTATAGACTGGAGAGAGGTTGTCTCAAAGGCAAAATACTGCCACTTTTGCAACAAAAAATCAAGGCCTGGGAAGGGTTAAGAAGTGAAGTAGCCTGTTATTTGCTTGGTTAGAAGTGTAGTTGTCTTTTAGGATCTCTTGAGTTCTTGGTTATGTGGTTCTCTCCTAAGCACCACAAGAAATCTGAGAGTGCTGTAGAAGAACAATTCTCATATCAATCTTTGAGCAGCATGGCTTTCTGCTGCCAGCAGACTCTGCAGGCCAGTGCAGAGGCCTGGGAACTGCAACTCTTCTTCCCACATCCCCTCTGCATTGGCCAGCCCCACTGATGGTACCAGCACTGCTATGCCATGGTTACACCCCAGCAGCAATGCTGCTTGAACCAGTTTGTCCCCACCCTTCTCCACTCCCAGCAGCATTTTCCATTCCTCACTGGGCACCCTTGCTTTTGCCAGCAGAAGTGTTTATGCAGTTATGTGCAGAACCAGGTCAGAGATTTGATCCCAGCCAAGAAAAAATGGCTAAATATATGTAAATTTTTTCCAGCTGGAATAAGTTCTTCTGTCTGGTTTCTTGGGTGGCTGCACAAGCAGTTTAGCTGGCATATAGGAGGGAAGATGACAGGGGTGGAAATGAGCATCTTTACCATGAATGCTTCTCCCAAGGGAACATGGCTGTTCTGCAGTGCCTTCCCTCTGCTCTCAGCTAGTGTGGGCTGATCTTGCAAGGGAAATCGTATACTTGTTCTTCATCGTGCCCCACGTGCTCCTCACCCTCCTTACAAGGAACACTGCACTTTCCCCATTTATCTTTTGTATATATCACCAAAAAGACTAACCAAATCAAAAACAGACCAGTTTTGGAGACCACTTGTCTTGTGGGATAAACACAGAGTCTAAGAAGGGGGATCATTAACCCTAAAACTAGCAAGTGCTGCCACTCATGTCAGAATCTCTTTTAGGAGTCATGTCGCATTTTATATACTTTAATCTTTGAACCATCATGATGGTGTGTTCTGGCATCGTAACAAGTACTGGAAAGATAATTAATCCCTTGTAATCAAATTTAGCAACAAGAAAATCTTTTATCTGTGTTCATGGAGGTATTCTTTCTTAGCATGCTATTACAACTCGAGTTAAAATAAACCTACCTCTCTCTCCTCACATTTTCCAGTTCTGAGCTTTGCTGTTAGTGATATATACAAATAACTTCCAGGAAGAATGTTTTTGTTTGAAGTCTTCCCTTTCTAATGTGTTTGGCTCCAGATACTCCAAGGACAGTTGTTACAGCCATTACTACTAACACGCTTTGCAGAAAAACTCCTTCACGCTATCTTGGGAGAGTGAACTGGGAATCTAGCTTGACAGAAGTGAAGGACACAAGAATTACTGCAAGCTGTGACTGATTTCTGTAGGTAATTTGAGGATGTTACACAGGGTTATTACTCTTGCAATATCTCTCTGGAGAGCATGAGGAAATAAAAAAAGTAGCATAGCACTTAGATACAGTACTAAGAAAAATAGTTGAAAAAGTACTTTCTTATATCACAGAATCACAGAATCACAGAATGGCCAGGGTTGGAAGGGACCTCAAGGATCATGAAGCTCCAACCCCCCTGCCACATGCAGGGCCACCAACCTCCACGTTTAATGCTAAACCAGGCTGCCCAGGGCCCCATCCAACCTGGTCTTGAACACCTCCAGAGACAGGGCATCCACAGCCTCTCTGGGCAGCCTGTTCCAGTGCCTCACCACTCTCTGGGTAAAGAATTTCCCCCTGATGTCCGACCTAAATCTCCCCTCCCTCAACTTCAAACCACTTCCCCTCGTCCTACACATATCAACCCTTTCAAAGAGTTGATTCTCCTCCCCTCTGTAGGCTCCCTTTATATCATGAACCTTGTCCGAAATTAGCTCACTGGTGATTTTTGTTTATCTATCAAGTAAAGTGATGGATACTTCATTCCTGTCTGACCACCAAAAGCTATTTTGGACTTGTTTTTATGCCTGTCACATGTGTAGGGACTCAAAAACTTTGGCCAGACTTCACGGATCATTTGCTGGAGATGTGTTCACAAAAAATCTGCACAGCATGAACTCCTTGTGACTCCCAGGAGTGGCCTCAACAAACACAGTGGATGCACATCCAGTGCAAATTATCTATCAATAAACAATATATTATTTATAAACTGGTCAACCACATTTTTTTAGAGTATGCTAAGAAAAGTAATTGAAAACATGTAAATGTCTATATTCCCATCCCTGTAACAGTGTACTTACTTACAGTGAGTTTTTAGTTAACATATAGTTAACACCAGGACAGCAAGTCAACAGCAGGAGGTAGCCAGTGGGTTTTGAACTAGATGCTCTTTTCAGTAAAGAAAAAAAAAAGCCAACAGGTGCTGAAAAGGAGCAAGGAGTAGTGCCTCACTTTTGTTTTCCATTTAAACAAGCTCTTCACTAGCAACAAGACATAGCCTCTCATTCAAGAGTAGGAGTAGGAGCCATGAAGGTGGCTTTCATTGTGACTATAGAATCAGCTGCACCTAAATTCATGTAAACAGAGTGTATCTTTTAAGCAAGCTGAAGTCTTAAGTCTTTTTGTGTCATTCGCTTTCAGAAGACAAAATTAAATCTAAAAGCTGACTGTGTTATCAAAACAAACGAAAGCAAGAGTACAGAAGCCATTTGTTCTAGCCTCTGTCATTTACTTTAGAAGGAAAGATGTTGGTTTCGATTGTCTAGCTGTTGGATGGGGGCCCAGATTGGGTCCAAATGACAATTCTGCCTTATCTTTTCAGCAGACGAGCTGCTGTTGCGTTACCCCTTACTATATGTCAGAATAACCAGGGAGGTGAGCCATGCACATGGCCCAACAGACTTAAAGGAGAAGGGTCTCTCAAAATCAATAACTGCTCCCTGGAGAAAGTAAGCTTGATCAACTCCACATAGACACATTGTCTTGAGAAAGATAAT
This sequence comes from Tympanuchus pallidicinctus, assembly GCF_026119805.1. Classification (NCBI taxonomy): domain Eukaryota; kingdom Metazoa; phylum Chordata; class Aves; order Galliformes; family Phasianidae; genus Tympanuchus; species Tympanuchus pallidicinctus. The sequence goes on from NW_026294802.1 coordinate 4,215,708, forward strand.
TTGGCAGTAACAGAAGCCTTTCTCCATGGGAACTATGTGGCTCTGCCCCCTTCCTTGCCCCAGTTATGTTTGTGGCTGGGTCAGCTCCCAGCTGCCTGATGTCGGCCCAAGGCTGAGCCAGAGCTGAAGGGCGAGCTAGGCAAGGCTGCATCCCTGCAGCATCCCTGGCCAAGGTGGGCTCAAGCTGCTGTAGAGGCCACAGCCTAAAGGTCAGATGAGGGATATCCTCATCCTGCTTTCCTGCATAGTATTAGCTTGCTCACTGGATATATCTCACTGCTTTAGCTCACACATCTGTGAGAAAAAAAAAGAAAGCTGTTTGAGAGGAATGCAGGGGGACTAAATTCATCAGCACTTTGAAATGAACTTGCAGTACTAAGCTCTGGTATTATCACTGCAAAACCAGGCCTTTTACTGGGAAGCATCAATGCAACAGGATCGCCTACTGACAGAGTTGTCAGCACTTTTTATAAGGCTGGAGCAATAGGACATGCATTTGGTTAAACTGTTTAAGCAGCATATATTACTTACCATACATTTTTCATGCTATTGTGACAAGGGAAATTGTCCTTCAAAAAGCCGAAGAAGCCGACCTGATCTGCAGGTGGTACAAAATAGCAGAGAATCCAGAATCTAGAGAATTGCACTGATTCTTCTGCCTAAGCATTCCACCTAATAATAACTTATTTTCCTACACTGTGATTTGATTCTGGCTGCATGTGTTTCCATTCCAGTGACATCTGTAGTTGTTTTTGACTTAAGCAAAAAGCAGAACTCGATTTCAGCCAAGACCAGCTATATCAAACTGAAGCTAGAAAAAGTGCTGGGGAGGGATAAGGAAGAGCATTTTGGCTAGGGAGAAAAATGAGAAGAAGCGACTATAAACAGAGCAAAGTGGAAATTTTACCTCAGCCGTAACAATATCTTTGCTGTGGCAGCAGCTAGCAGGCATAACTTTCTGGACCTAAGCTCTTTACCCGTTAGTTTTTCATCTGCACTCTCAGCTGCGTGCTGATGAGCTGGGCGAGCTGGGGATCACGACTGAAGCCAAACAGCCCACGCCAGGAACCGCTTGGTACACTGGCTGCAAACCTGCATCCCAGCCCAAGCGAGCTCATGAGGCTCAGCTGGGCTCTGAGAGGTAACACAGACACGTCATGAGCACGACTGTCATGGAAAGTCTAAGAAGAACGCTTGTTCCACGCGCTGCCTGGACAATGCAGCATTGGCTGCCACCCCCTCTCTCAGCCCCCAGCCGATGCCAAGGCGGGCGGCCGGCCGCAGCTGATGAATAGTGGGTCTGTTCCAGCAGCTGAGCGGCCTGGTCCAGCAAGGAGAGAGTCTCCGGGAACGCAGAGTGCACCGCTCCTCGTGCCGTCTGCAGGGAAGGGAGCCGGGGGCAGCGGGATGGCCTCGGAAGGGGAGAGCATCAACCTGCAAGTGAGTCCATCTCGGGGAAATAGCTGGGGAGGGAGAAACGCGAGGGAAGATCCCTGCTTCAGGGGATACATTCACCCCTTCTATCACTCGCTTCTCTGTTCCAGCAGCCAATTTCACTTGCTGCTTTTTGCCTCTGCTCTCCGTTGAAGTGAAACTAGCTCTGCCCCTGCTCTGCCAGGAGCTAGGAGTCTTTTCCTGAAAGAGGGTAAGAAGAGGGGAATTGCTAAGAAGAGCTGCTCTGGGGGGCAGCAGTGGCAGAAGGGAGTGTTCAGCTCTCAGGAGGAGGCAGCACATACTTTACAAGCTGCAAAACTCCGATCCGTTCCTCATCTCACAAAGCCTTGCTCTGTTTGGCAGAAACTGCTCCCAATCTGGAGAGGAGGAGAAGAAATAAATACAGCAAATGCTGAGCGAGTGCAGAGGCCAGGGTTTCCTATGTGGGGTTTGCAGAGAAACAACACTTCTTGATAAAACTCTTTCAGTTCTCCACGTTCCTTTCTGAGTATTTGTGTTTTTTAAGAAGGGTGTTTCTTGCTCTCAGCGTGTGTTCTAGGAAAGGGCAACTGCCCAAGGGTTTGGAAAAAGAAACTTTAGAGATGAAACGGAATCAAAACCCCAGATCACAAACACTCATCTGAAGTTCAAGCCCAGATCCGTGCTTGGGACAACTCTGGAGAAGGGCAGAGTGTGAAGCACTGCCTGGGGCTCAGCTTCCAGCCCCGGGGAGGTTGACAGCAGGATCCAAATTTTGCCGCTGATTTTTCTGTCTGTTACAGTCTTTAATGTTCTGAGAATTAAAAGTGGGGAAGTCCACCTGGTGGCTCAATTTTTAATTCTTCAGTCCATCTCAAAGAGACTAAAACGTAAGGTATGCACCCTTGGGAATAATCAGGTTATCATCCCAGAGCTGGAGCAGTGGACTGGAAAGAAGAGTAGAGGTTCTCTGGTCCTACAGGACCTTCCCTAAAAGCAGAGCAGCTTTATAAAACCTTGGAACAGTTATGCTCAGAGACAGAGACACCATAACTGAGTAATATGTAGAGGTAGCTTTGACAGTTGGTAAAAATACATTCTGTTTAGCACTCAGGAAGAGAGAGGATAAACTTTCCTTGGGAAAAATGTAGACATCACTGAGCCAGGAACTGGGGACAGAGGACAAAGAGGATACAAAATTATGCTAAATAAAAATAAAGTTAAATCCTTGTATATTAAATCTTCCCATATGGTGAATAGTTTCAGGTCTATACTGGATTTTTAGCACGGTCCATAGATGAAAAAAATCAACTTCACAGATTAAAATGGTCAGAAATTACAGAAAAATCTGGATTTCAGATGTTTTCCGCAGTCAGACTTTTCTCTTCCATTTCATCTTGAGGTTAAGAAGAGCCAAAAGTGATTAGCAGTGCCATCAGCCAAAAGTAGTCCTTACAACACTCAGAAAAGTAAATAATGCCAGAAGGACAAAGTTTCCTTGAGTTACAACATTGAAAAGAGCATACATATGTGTTTCTAAAGTAGGAAAGTGTGGAGGCCCAGGGAGGTGGTGGAGTCACCGTCCCTGGAGGTGGTCAAGAACCTGGAGGTGGATGTGGCACTGAGAGACATGGTCAGTGGGCATGGTGGAGACTGGCTGACAGCTGGACTAGATCACTGTGGTGGTCTTTCCAACTTTAGCGATTCTCTGATGCTACAAGTGTTCCTATCTCTCTCTACATAGGATGCCACACCAAAGATCTGAGATTTGATTTGTGACAGCACAGAGAGATTTCACGAAGCCACCAGAAAGTACCAAACAGAGACAAGTGCATGCATATCATCAGGAAATATGCAGTGCTGGCAAGGGAGGGAAAGTACATTGCATACAACTGCACTGCTGAGGCAGGCAGAGGGTCCCATTGTGTTGTGATTTAAGAAGCGTGAGATAAAGGGATCTGTGGAAGGGGGGAAAAATATGCCTTTCAGTAGAGAGTCAATTTAAAAGACTTTGTTGAGACCCTGCTTTGAGCATTGACTGCAGAGCAGGCGTCTTCCTGGATGTTTCTAGCTGTGAGTTTATGAGGAACCTGCAGGAACGTGTGCTGCGTGCTGCAGGGAGGTGACTCCTGATTCACTCCTCCGCTGGGAGCTCTGGGATAGAGTGGCAGGAACAGCCAGGAACATGGCTGAGATGCAACACAGAAACATGATTGTGTACTTACAGGGAAAGCATTTCTTACACGTTTGGACTAACAGCCTTGTCAGGTGACAAGAGAACGGAAATAATATGAGTCTCTAGCCCAGCACAGGAGAGAGCTGAGAGAGGTGATCAAGTCCATTTTAGATGGTTCTAAGGATAACAGATTGGTTCCCAACATTTTCGCTCATCCTAAAAGATGAGAATAAAGCTCACTCAGCAAAATTGAAAGTCTCCCTGGCAGGAGACACACCTTCTCCAGAGTGGCATCAGCCTGTGGAATTTGCCATCTCGTGGAGCAGGTCAGAAAGCCAAATACTGGAGAAGCATTGAAAAGAGGTCAAGAGGATGTTACGACCAGTAACAATATTTACAGTTCTGCGAGTCAAAAAAGGCACTTTCAATTCCCATGACCAATGGCAGGATAAAAACAAATACCCTCCTCAGCTCCCTGCAGGCAATAACCAAGTTGCTGACCAGACTGCAAGAAATAACTTGCACTAGAGAAGATGTATGCCTACTGTCCATTGGTAAGACGTAGGGCAGATTTTTATCAGCAAGAAGTGCCATTAATCCATTTTTTCACAAACAAACATTTTCTTGCTTGGTGTGTTTCAAAGCAATCTCTTTTTCAGTTTTGAGGACTGACAGAACCTCAAATGACACAGAGGGTCACAGAATGGAAAAAAAACAGGCACACAAAGATAGAGCAGCCTCACCTGATTTGCACCCGTTAGCCAAACACTAAGACAAAACTTAAATTAAAACCTTTTAATTGAAAAGATTAGTTCACTCATTAAAAGACAAGACTTGAATGTGAATCAATTTAAATAATACACTTTTCTTACCGGACATCTCTATTTTGGTTTCTGAGCAAAAGTTTCACCTTCCCCTACTAACAATCTGCCATTGACAAGTAAGCATGGAGGCGGAGCAGTAACATGATGAGATGCAACAGCGTGTTCTGAGATAGAAAAACACATTTGAGAGAGAAACAGCCCACAGGGTCCTATCACCAGGTCCCTTTTGCTTCAGGAAATAAAGGTTTGCAAGCCAGAAGAGTAGCTTGGTTTTGATAGTCACACTCTGGCTGATTAATCTGCACTTTTTCTATTACTTCCCCTAACTTCCACTTCTTCCCCTGACTTGCACAGGGGGTTGAGGAGAACGGGGAGGAGGAGGGGGCTATACAGGTCTGTTCTTTTCAGAAGCAAAAGGCCCATTCAATCTGTTTAGCCGTGTGCCTCAGCTGCTGTAGTTCACGATTTGGCATCTTAACACAACCCTGTTTCACTGGTGATTTAAGCTAATGTACCAGACTTTGAATGGGAGCAACTGAGACTACATCCGTTCTACCCCTCCCACCACAGCAACCAGGGGAAGGTCTGCAGACGGCTGAAGTCAGTAACACTCACACACTGCTGCCACGGCTATGTCTGTCAGAGCCCCAGGTGAATACTGCAAAATGGAGCAAAGGCTGGGGCCGATTCTAAACGGCTCCAGAGGCTGGTTAGGTTTGTATTTTAATATTTTCTAATTCATGAATGAATGCTGTGTTCTGGTTAAGTTTAAAGGATGTGCACTGGATGAATGCCATCCATATTCATATTGCAAAAGAGACTACATCGCACATGCCGCTTCTTTCTTTCTTTTTATAGTTTCTTACTCCTTGGTTTAAAAAAAAAATTACAATCCTCTGGGATGAGAAGCAGAAATAATACATAACCATTTAGGGAATCATTCATACATCAAAAGTAAAAAAGAGTAAACAGATAAAATAATCATTCTGGGAAAGAGCCCCCTGCCGAAATTTTTTGGCAGAAGCTGTTTGGTGAACACTTGGAATACCACGTACATCTTCAGAAAGAAAGACAGGTTTACAAGCAACTTGAAAGAAGGGGGGAAAAAGAAAAAGGGAAGGGGAGGTTAGGGTTAGGGGGAATGGGGGTATTAATTCCTTGGATAATTTACTTCCAGTGCTCAGTTTTTGACCGGGTCAGCAGCAGGAAAATTTTAAACAGGCAGATTAATAGAGTTAGCTGTAGGCCTGACTGCAGTGGGGATTTTTCCAAAATGCCCGCAAAACAATTGGAAAGTCCCACTTAGTGCTGTAAAACCCATCTCCCCCACATCCCACTTTCAGCCCAGGCTTGAAGAGGGAAAGCAGCGAGTGTCTTAGACTTCTGGTTTTGCATTTTTGTTTGTGGCTTTAGTATGTGCCTAGAGCTGTGACGTGCTTACAAGTTCCTGGCTCTGGCACATTGTTTGCCTGCTTCTGCAGTAACAGCCAGCTTGTGCTTTCTAGTGCTGGAGGACCTTTACCCTCATTTAGCAATTTCCTAGAATGATGGCAATACAACATCCCCAGCCAAGCAGCATCCTTTGCTCCAGCTGACTTCAGTAGTGTTGTTTGGGTTCTAGGACAACCTCTGCAATTTGTGTTTGGACAACAGCCTCCAGTAAGAACGCACCTTTCAGGAAGAAAACACTAAGTGCTTCAAAAGGAGTCACTCCTGCAGTGTGTACAACTCAGTGATCAAGGGTCTGAGAACTTATTTCACCAGTTTTAACAACACTAGTCCAGCTGACACAGCCCCCCAAGCAGGAGCCTGCTCCCCACTCCCAGTGTGAGCTCCATCTTTTGTGTCACTCATTTGACCCTGGTAAAGCTAATTCATAGAGTTAAACTCAGAGAAAATGCATCATACTTTGCCAGAGTTTCTGTTCCTCTGTGCTGAATGGATTCTTGGAAGGATCAGGCAAGCGTCAACAGCCAGCAGGGGTAGGACTGTGTGGCCTGTAGGTAGGACTCCTGGCCTGTGTGGCCAGGAGAGCGCAGGGAGGGTGCAGGGTCCCTCCTCTCAGCAGAAGCTCCCTCTCCCTTCAGATCAATTAGCTGAAGGTCCAAGTCTGAGTGTAGCCTGAGGCAGGAGCAGGGAATGTCCAAACCATAACAGTGATTGCTCTCACTAGTGGATGTCACTCAGACTGCAAGATTTCAGATTGCTGCTTGAGACTAAAGCCTTTGTAGGGCTAGCTAGAGGCTAAGGTGAAGATTCAACATGCCTTGTCAGTCAGAAGGCAGATATGAAATACAGTATCGCACTTAGGAGTGAAAATGATCCTATGCTCTTCACTCCAGTGTCAGGGAGCTGTAAGTTGGGGCTAGTTCCAGAAACTTGTAACTCTGACACTAGAGGACAGACAGCATGATGACAGGGTACTAAGGAGACTTTTTCTTAGAGCCAGTACTGATCAGTCCTTTGTTCTGTAGTGCAGACGCGGCATTTCTCCTCTGCCCTGTACATTCCTCCCACCAGCTCTAACTGAACACAGACTTCTCTCTTAGAGCATTCATTTATGCCTGTCCCAAACATGGGGATGGTGTTTTCTCATCTTGAAGAATCCCACAGAAATCTTACACACTGGAGGCTGACCTGGCCCTTGGCACCGCACCTTGTTGAGGGGTGGGGAAAGACCAGTAGCAGTGTCTTAGTTCAATCCCATGCCAGCAAACCACGTTCACACTGAAACTCTGCACATAAAGGTGGAGAATGGCAAGGGATTTTAACAGAACACATTTCAAGGAATGAATTAGCTTGACTGACCACTTAGTAAGTTTGCACTCACAGAAACAATAGGCATGAAGAAGCCTCCTGCAGAAGAGTAGAGGGGCTGCTTTTAAAAAGGGTCCTTACACTGGGCTTGGGCCAGGGTAGGATTCAGATAGCACTGTGGTAGAAAGAGGAAGGCAGCGATCGGCCATTAGAAGAATGATTTTATCTGATGTATCTAAAAAGTTACCTGCCGGGGCTTGGTGAGAAGCTGTGTCTACAGTTGTACATGAGTTGACAGCAAACCCACATGCCAGAGAGCTTCCTGGGAGACAAACTCATCCTTGACAGAACACCTCTGAAGCCAGGAGGGGCTTAAAGGAAGAAACTCGAATCTTTTATGTCTGTTGTGGCAAGAATTTCAGAGTAATCCAACAAAACTTTGCCATGGCATTTGCACATTCATACTGCTTTGGGCCCACACTGAGGTCCCAATTGTGTTCTGTGGTGGTAGCCTTTGCTCAGAAACCTTTCAGCGTGGCCAGTGAAAGAAGAAAGCAATACAAAGTAAGGAGAAGGGACTGAAATACTATCTGCTGGTACTGCGTGCTATTGGACTGATATAAGTCCTCTTGCTGACATAGTTTGTTTTCATAGCACTCTTCCAGCATCCAGTCTACAAATTGAGGCTTTAGACATTTGGGTTTCAGTCAGAGCTGGAGCTGCCATAACAATAAGTAAGTTCTGGAACACTGTACCCCGCTGCCCAGAAGGGTTTCTCACAACATTTCACCTCTGTGCATAGTAAAACTGTTCTGAAGAAATTGAGGGATTTACAAAAAGGAGAGGGTTAAAACTCTCTATTGGAAAGAGGGGGTCATGTGGGCTGGTGTGCTGCCACCTCCCTGAGATAAGGGGAGAGGACCTCTAAAGTCAGTTGCTAAACAAGAACATTAATAATAATAGATTTCTGTCTACTTTGTAAACATCATACATCTGAAGCATGGTAAGAGAAAGGGAGCAGGCATGGGAGATGTGGGCCTCCTGAGCCTTTATTTAGTGGCTAATCCATGGCCTGTTTATGGTCATGGTAACACATGGCTTTCCTCGCTGGCCAACGTCAGAGCCTCCCACCGAACCATCTTTGTGTGTTGGAGCCCTCTACAATGTGAAGCCCCTGCTAAACCAATCAATTTTCATGTCTTTGATAAAAAATTTGCCTCCTTTGGCCTCATTCCATCCCATGTATGAGAGCTGAATCATTCTTCTGCTTCTCTGCTCATTTGACAAACAGGTACAGGGTCCTCCTCTCATTTAGCCAGTAAAAATAGAAGCCTTCGGCCCAAGCTACCATTTCTCAGCCCTTCCCGAAAAATCCATATTCGTGTATCATGTCTCTCTTCTGGCAGCCTGCAACGGGTGACGCTGCGTGTATACAGTAACACCCACACAGAAGCATGAACTTCTCCAAATACGAAAGGGCATGTGGGTATTTTCACTGCCATTTCCCCATCCCTGGCTTGTGAGTCAAATGTTTATAAAATACTCTCTTAGAAAAGGGAGTAGAAGAAACCAGCTCCAAGAAACCTAACACTAGTGAAATCTGGATTGCTTCGGGTATGTAAACATGTAACAGAAACTTGAATTGGACACCAGAATGATAGAAGAACCCAATTGCAGATGCTGCAAGATTCACATCACCAGGTACCATACACCTTGACACGTAACTTTGAAGAAGGCAAATTATAATTCCTCGTCAAATTACATGAATCAGCTGTGTGATTCTATAATTATAGCCGTGAAAACCTTTCTACTTGGGATCTTAGAACGTTCAATCCAAAATAACCCTTAGGGAAGAAATTTCTCATGAAGCTTCTTGGGTCAAGGTTCAGCAAGTGCTGGAAATTATGGGGGAATCCTACCACCTACTTTAGAGAAATGAGAACACGAAAACGAGATGCTGTGCTGGTTTGTGGATTGTTTGAGCTCCCTTCTTTCTCTTTATAATTTTTGCAAATATTTATGCATATTTGCAGAACTTTTCACTTTGTACCCACACAATTCAAAATAATATTTTTTGGGGGAAGGGCGAAAAACCCAGGTTCACCACAGACTTTAGTTATATGAAAAGAATAACTACTCCCACCAGTCTGAAAAGAGTCAAAAAGCGATCAGCCATTTAACTGTAACTTGTGTTTTTCTGTAAGTACGTATCTGTAGAAAATATAAACACTGTAATATTCCACAGAAATTATGTGAGAGCTAAGCTCACTGCCCATAATTTTCCAGGCATTTTATACGAATCAGTGGATTTAACTTCCCAGTGTGTGCATAGAGAAACAAGTGTTTTCTTGCCTATTTTACAGACTGGTAAATCTAAGCAGAGGGACCACTGGTGTACGTACCCAAGGGTACACATACAGAAACTGACAGAAGCAGGAAGGAAAAACAGGTTGTCTGAATGAACAGGTGAACTGGCATGCAGCAGAGTGGTCTGTTGTTCCATTCCTCCTTTTCACTTGCTAAAGTCCTAATGCTTACTATTTTTTGAGGAATTGTTAAAAGTTACTGCATTTAGTCATCAGAGACCACCTTGTTACCTCACACAATGTAAAGTAAAACATTAATTGAAGCTGCCAATAACAGACCAAACACAATTCCCACCCTGCTGAATGTAACATCAACATCAGTTGGAAACGGACTTTGTTGACAGGCTTTTAAAAGCCCAGGCACACAGCTGTGTTTGCATCTCTTTTTTGGTGGAGCTAGAGTCATGTTCAGCCACGTTGATATAAGAAGCAAGCACCAAAGCAAAAGTGAAGTAAGCTAAATTAAATTAAACATAAATTATGACTCAGGATGATCACACATGTTCTTGATCACCACTATTCTACTTTAAGTTTGAACCCTTTATCAGCTGTTTCAAGATTAAATGTTTCTTCACGTCCCTTTGTGACTTCAGGTTGTGGCTACATTTTTTTACTGACTGAAACTACATGACAGGAGGTTCATCTTCACCACCACCACCAATTATTATTGCTCCCTCAATGTAGCTGCTCAAGGTAATCACTCTATCAAGACTGTCTGGGCTAGGAAACCTCCATCACTGAGTATCTTAGATAACCTACATCATTGTGAAATAACTTGTTTAGGGAACGTGCAATTATATCTTCTTCCATGGAAAAATTAAGTCCCCTGTTGTCTTGAATCTGGACAGAGACAGAAATGGCAGGTCCTTTACATAGGCCCTCATCCATATTATTACCACGGGTAATAATTGTTCACATCCTTGGATTTTTTTTGGCTGGTCATCTTCACTGAAGATCTAGTTATTCTGAGATCATTTGGGAAGGTCATGAGGAATACAATCCAGGTTCTTCCTAACTTAGAAGTAAAGAATAAGGAAAACAGATACAAACAGAAATACAACCAAAATCACTCCTACGCAACACAAGTGCCTGTTTTTTCTCATCTTTAGCCTTTGGCAATACCTTGACTGGTAATCCACAGTGATCAGAGAGACAACCAGCAAAGAATTAATATTCCACAAGAAAATATAATGTGCTGCTAAAACAGATTTGAGCTCCATTTTCATTTCCATGTACTAGATTCTTGGGAGCTGATCTGGGACCAAATCCTTAGCCAGTCCCCAATTTTTGGCATGTAGCTGTGAAAAAGTTGCCTAAGGGAGTTGTGTCAAAGGGCTTTTACTTTGCTCTTAATGGCTCCACGTAGGGTCTGAAGGAATCTGAAGTGCTCACGAAATGTGGTTTCCCCTCTGGTGTTTGCTGTTCAGCTGGCTCAGCAGCTCAGCGTTAAAAACCATTGTGAGTGGATTTAGCACTTGTGAAATAATGCTGGCCTATTCAGATCCAGAGAGGGATGGGCAAAATCCATCGGCACAATAAAAGCCCCTCTTCCATCCTCCTCAAATGAGAGTGTGATAGAGTTCAAGGGAGAAAACTACTCAAATCCAAGTGCAGCTACACAGATCTTAGGGGAAAGAGATATCGGACTGCCAAAATAAAAGATCTAACAAATGCTCAGAGGAGGCAAAAAAAACAGCATTCCAGAAAAAAAAAAAAGAAAAAAGAAAAAAGAAAAAAAAAAAAAAAAAACCACTTAAAAAGAAACCAACCTCAATGTAAGAAGCAAAGCACAAAGGAGGAAAAAAGAATCAGGGATAAGGTGAGTCTTGTCCTTGATTAGAGGCCTGTCCCCTCCTCCTGCCCTGCAGCCAGGAGAACTGGCCCAGTAAAGAGCTCCAGCCGGGTGTGGTGCTTGGCAGCACAGCAGGAAAAGCTGGAGCTTGTCTTGATTTGAGTTGCTTTGGTTGTGCAAGGATATCACTTTTCTTCTTTCATGCCTGTGATTTAAGAAAGGCCAGGGTCCTGCAAAGCTCGCAACTTGGCATAACCATGGGAAGAAAGTAGGAAAACTGGTGAAGAACTCAGAGGCCTTTTTCCTTCCTGGGGAGACAGGTAAAAATTCAGCCAAAGCTCACAGTCTACAAATGACAGACTATGCATGCTAGTAAGCAAAATGTGGGGATAGAGAGAAGTGAGAGATCTGAAAGTCTGTGTCCCCAGATATCAGAGAAAATGGAGCTCTACGCTTCATCCTAGCCTGAGCCTGAGCTATTAAGTATAGCAAGAGGAGTGTTTAATCTCAGCCTATCTAATACTCAGTTATTCTGCTGAGACCATGGAGAAAAAAAAGATAACTAATGGCTGCTCTGGTGTGGACGACATTGCAGGCGAGCTGTGGATCTGTATCTGTATGCCAGGACCAGGCTCGGGCAACTCCAAAGCAGATGGCAACAGTTCTTGGCAGCTACTAATAAGGCAAGATTTGGTTAGAAATGTCTAGCCAAGAAGTCCTCTGATTCATTTCCACCCTCCTCTGCACTACCTCGAGCCACAAGCCTCCAAGCATCACCCTCGTTTATTGAGCTGGGGCTTAGGCTGGTCATTTTCCTGGGTCACAGCAAGATGACAGCTCTCTTTTGGATCCCTGGATGGGGAATGGGCTCAGGATTCGGACCTGGGCCAGTGTGTGATGAACTCAGGTGTTTACAGCCAGGGTGGGGCAGGGGCTGAGCCCAGTGGGTCATGTTAAAGCGCTTCCTGTTGCCTCGCTTGCACAATGTACAAACAGGGACATTATCTCTCCTGTGGGAGCAACTGAGTCAGATGCTTGGCCAGATGCAGGGAAAGGTGTCTCCATAGCCACCGACAGCAAAGAATAGCTTAAAAAATATATCCATCCCTTTGAGGCAGCAAATGATAACATTACAGTCCTCTTTATTGTGATCCAAAAACTTTTTTTTTTCCTTCCTTTCCTCTTCTCTCTGTTTTTTCCTATCTAATGAGAACTTGTTTTTTGTGTTCCTAACACAGCTTTTTGGACTTTCTGCCTTCTATTATTATTATTATTATTTATTTTATACGTAATCAAATGACATACAAAAAGTAGAGTTCAGCCAACTAAACTCCAAGAGAGCAATGCAAGTGCAAATCACACTGCTACGTCTTTTCAGTTTTACCATCAGCCCTGCACAACTACGTAAGTCCATGGACTTCATAAATTCTTTTGTGAAATACATTGTGGATATAAGCGGCTGCAGGCCTGGCTGGTGCAATCTGAGAGAATACTGTTCCCGATGGCATTCTGCTATCCTTCCATCAGGAGACAATGCCTCTAGCCCCATTCTACTTACCTGCTCTGAGAAGTAAGGGGGCAGCAACTAGCTTGAGTAACTACTTTTGCTGTGTGAGCCATTTCGGTAGACATGCTGTATCAGTGCCCTGCACACAATGAGATGCTTCTTCATTTGTTATCCTCCATCCAGTGGGTGTAGTTGTAAGGCAGATTCAGCAGAAACAAGAGCAACAGCACCTGTGGGAAGCTTGTTTGAGGACCAGTGAAATACAGAGACTAAGAGAAGGCTGTGATTTGCTGATCACAATCTTTGCATGGCAAGATGCATGTCCTTTGAAGGTCTGCTTTTCTTCCCAGTGCATTGTGAAGAGCAGATAGGCCTTTGTGACTCCTGTTGGTTGCGCTATAGATAATATCCTGTGGGCCCAAAACTGTGGGAATATTGCATCTGTTACCAAGCAGCATTTGGTCTGCTTTTTGCCCAAGGCACCTGTACTATATACACAGTCAACGCTAACGTGTTGCTACCTGTGAGCAGAGGGAAATTCACATTCTGTGCTTAACTGCTGCAGGACCTAAAGGTATTAGGAGGATGTATGAAATTAAGGTAGGAAGGGCAGGGAAAGAAAGAAAAGGCTTCATAACTACATTTCAAATGTAATAGGTGCAGCTGAGTGGAAGCCTTCAAGTTTGAAGACTGACGAGGTATTCTCTGAGGCAGTCTTTCTTCAGAAGGTAGTTTACCAGGTAAAACCTCTGCAGAATGTCCAATAAAAACAGGAATGTTTGGTGCCAGGGGCGAGAACTGAGAAGAAGAAGTGTAACGATTTCACTAAATATTTGCCTTCCTGTCAGGGAAATATAGATTAAGAGTCCCTGATTGTTATAATAGTAGTAATTATATGGAAAGATGTTTATTTTACCCATCTTTTCTGATCATCTCAGCATCAGCATGAAAGAGGATATTGTATTAGGTTGCCCAGACAACATATAAGTAGCTCTGAATAAGCAGTAAGAGGCATGGTAGCATCCATTTCAGTTTTGTAGAGAAACTGACTGTAGCAAGTGCAGAGAAAGGCACCAAAGAACACTTTCACAGAGATACTGCACACTGTGCCATCAGTAGAACCCTTCTGATCCAATGACATGGAGCTCTGCTGAGGGAGGCAGGAACCAAGAAAGGAAGATTCGGATCAAATGCAAATGAAATACAGAGACAATATTCTTTCATTACTTTGTGCTAGATGTGTGTAAATGTTTTGGTACACAACTAAAACTGGGAGTCAGTATGAGCTGCTCTCTGAGCCCATATCAAGTAAAAACAATCACAGCAACCATGGCACTCTCAAACACAAGCATTCATTCTAGTCCATCACAAATGGCCCAGTTGTTTGGTTTTTTTTCTTACTTCTCCCCAACCTTATTCTCCTTAAGTCTCCATCCTGACATACAGCAGTTTATTTGGACACAGCTTTTTGGCTGCCCTCTTATAAGAATACAACTGCAGTACAAAATGCAGACTGAGTGAACCCAATTGAAATCCAGGGCATTTGTTCTGCATCCACGGTTCCCACTTATTTTGTCCCTCAGCCATCTTGAAGTGAGAAACTTCAGGATAAACACCAGAAGCAGTTAAAAAAGGAACTCTTAGAAACCAGTTACTGCAAAAGTTTGCTTCCCACTGCAGGAACTTACAAGTACTTTTGGTGGCTGAATGTGAGCACTTTTCAGATGACTATATTTGCAGAATTTGGGCATTCAGTTGTCAGAGAAAGTGTTATCCTGCTTCGGTCTCCTCCCATTCCTGCTCTGGCCCAGGGGCTTTTGCTTCCCTGATATGGTCTCCTAGGAGGCCCTCATTTGCTACGCTCCTTTCCAAAGGTCTCTCAAAGCAACATCCACCCAGGAGATCTGTGAAGAACACAATCGTCACTAAGGGGATTTGGGCCTCTCTTTAATTTCTGCTATGCTGTACTTTAGCTCCTCATTATAAAGTTAGCTCCTCAAGGTTATTTGTCTCTGCAGGGATGAAAATTGCTGACTGAATGTCTGGGCCCAATTTGCCTCTATTTTTCCCTTAAGTGGCCATCCACAGCTCTGCAAAATGTTTGTGTAATGCTACAAGATATTTCACATCAATCTTATTTGAGATTTTAACCTTTTTTGCAGTGAATTCAAGAAGAAAAGAAAAAAAAAAACAAAACCACAGTCTGAATAATAGGCCACCAGAAAAAAAATACTAGCCTAATATTTTAGTATGAAGTGTCAACTGTGCTTTCTTTGTTCTTTGTTTTTTTTCTCTCTCTCTTTTTTTTTTTTTTCCCCCTCCATGGAAGGAAGAGAACGTTTTTCTAATCTGAGAATGAAATTCCCAGGGACAGTGTATGAGAAAACAGCAATAATATACAGAACACCCAGGAACAGTTGCTGAAAGATTCTCAGGGTGTTACTTTTGGCAGGACATCAGGTTCCTATCAAACCCTCTGAAAGCACAAGGCTAACAACAACAGTAATAATATTTTACTGCAGACAAAGTATTTTATCTGAGGGTCTTTTGTAGGCTTCTGTGAATGGCAGATGAGCTCCTTCAGGAAGGGGAGTGAAATTAATAGTCTGTGGATATTTTCACAGGTTCAGTGATTTAGGAGACAGGCTATCATGCACAGAGTTAGAAAGTAGAGAAAGAAAAGAGTTAACGTGTATAGGCAAGCGTGGAGCATTCACAGCAGTGAACTTGCATAGACACAGTAACCCATTTTTTAATGTTCTCACTAAATCAACTGCTGACATTCCTCATACACCATCTGAGCACCTGT
This sequence comes from Tympanuchus pallidicinctus, assembly GCF_026119805.1. Lineage (NCBI taxonomy): Eukaryota > Metazoa > Chordata > Aves > Galliformes > Phasianidae > Tympanuchus > Tympanuchus pallidicinctus. The sequence goes on from NW_026294802.1 coordinate 4,231,352, forward strand.
ACACAAACCAGGTAACCAAAAGTTACATTGTGCAAATACACAAAGTGCTAGGTGAATTCATGCACATCTATTTGACTGCAATGTGAAATTCTATATACTGTGCTTGCAATTTCTGCTTGGCAGCCTTTCACATGTTTTCTGGGACCACTCTGGGTCTTCAAGATATAACTGTAGCCACACATGTACATGAAATGTTAAGGACTAGAAATAAAAGATTGGTGTATATCTTATTTCCTCCCTGCAGGCATTCAAGGCTAGGCTGGATGGGGCTTTGAGCAACCTGGTCTAGAGAGAGATGTCCCTGCTTATAGCAGAGAGGCTGGAACTAGATAATCATAAAGATCCCTTCCAACCCAAACCATTCAGTGATTCTATGACTTGCAAAGTCCTAGAAGTTTGGGACCCAAACCCACACTTTGCAGCATTAGGCTCTCTTCTGGGAAACCATTCCACGGTGCAATTGCCTTTCACAAAATACAAGTTGCTGCTTCATGCTGGCCTACTGGTCAATCTCAGACTGTATTTCATATGAAGATGTTCCTGGCTTTAAGTTAGCAAAACTCCTAGTGGAAACAGTTTCTGCCAATCAAAGAGCTTTAACTGACAAGGAAAAAGTATTGTGACATAAGCAGTCCAGAAAATACAAATAGCATCCCTGACATCTTTTATTGCTAGATTTGATTGCTTATGGCTTTTAGCACAAATATACACTGCACCGATCTTACCTAAATTACCATAGGAGGAGAACATATTTTGAGATAAGTTGTCTCCTTCCTCAGAGTCTCTCAGTGCACATTTCCTATAAGGATTACTTGCTCTTTGTAGTCATCTGAACAGTATATTCTGCCCTAACTTCCCAGCCTAGCACTCTTAGCAAATGCTGTTGAGAAGTCACTGTGACCCTGGGCTGTGACCCTAACACACACAGACATGGAATTTGTGGTCGCTGTACACATGAAGGAAATTACCTGAAACAAGACGTGCTTCCTCTATGTCATAAGGTTAGCAACAAAAGCAACGAAGGTTTTGTCATGACACCCCCACTCCAAGGCAGTGACTAACAGGCAGAAAGATTAGATATCAAGATGATCTCATAGCCTGCTACTCCCCAAAAGGGGAGGTCCCACTCTTCTTCAGCCTACAGCTCCCTTGCTCCCTCCTGACCTTCTGCTCCCACACACACATCCCACCTTCCCTTTGTGCTGGCTCTGGACAGACCCCTCTCAAACAATTCAGATCACTAGAGTTGCAGGAAGTAATTTATTTTTTGCATGGTTTTGTTAAATTAGCTTGGCTTAATGAGCTGAATTGGCTCAGAACAGGGTTTTGTGAAAGACAGAGTGAAGAGAGCACAAGACTTGTAGCAGGTCCAGTTTGCTTTGGACTCTTCGATCAGCATAGCTACAAGGTATAACCCCCAGCATCTTGCAGAAGATGCTTTCTTGATGGCAGTTTCACTTCCTTTGTATAGATGACCCTAGCTACTTTCTGAGAGAATTTATTCAAATCAGAAAAGGGATTAGCAGAACAATTGGTGTAATTCAGAAGTTGCATTCAGCTACAAATGGACTCCTTGAGCTTTACCCTGCAGTACCACAAAAGAATGAGGAGGGGCAATGAGAACTGATGATACGTGGATGAGATAGGTTTATAGGCTGATCATGCTGCAATGGCTCACCTCTGGGAGCTGTGTAATGCTTTACTCACTATCTGATATAACCACAAGTCTTGCCTGTGGCTTGGAGCAGTGTCTATCACTAAGCGAAAGCAGACAGAAGCACACCAACCACCATGCTTCACTGCAAAACTCAGTCCATTTTCTCTGTCTAGTTTTCTTGCCCTGGACCTGAAGGGCACCTTGTCAGAATCCTTAAATAAACTTCAGTGCCACCCTACTGGAGTATTTGCGTGCTCCTTTCAGCACTCTGCTGCTGTGCAGAGGTGACAGAAGATGTGTGTGTGTAACTGCTATCATTGGACGTGGGTTAAAAGTTTAAAAATTGATCGCAGCAGCTGTATTTGGAAGCTCAGTTCTAACAAAGCAAACTGTTCTCACGTTCCCAGATTTTGGTTTTGAACAGCTCCAGAGTTATGGTCAGAGATTAGAAAGATTTTTCTTTTTTTTTTTTTTTTTGAGGTGTTAAAAGAATGGTGTGGAATTTCTCATGCAGCTATCTGCCCTCAAAACGCAGCAGATAACTCACCAGCACTCACCTCCATTCCTTACTGAGCTCAAACTTGCATATCCTCAGTTCTACTCTGTATCCTTCCAGAAGCAGAGCCTGTTCCAATACGAAAGAACAATGTTTAAAGTGCAACTCAGAATTGAAGTTTTCAAAAAACTCACGTTAAATTCTGGCTAAGCTAGCACGCGTGCCTTCACAGAAGCATTTACACACATAAATCACAGCTTGCTTACATCTGACATACACAGAGAGCACACTGCTTGGCACACTGTTTAAATGTGCTTCAACTGCTGGACTGTGTTCAGGTTTGCAGTCAGGAGACACAAAACCTCACTGAGTAATTTTGATGATATTCTCATGGATCAAGGATGGCTGTTGTTGCTCACCATTTCCTAATTAAATTTCTGCATCTGTACATCCGTGGGATTATTGAGAGAGGTGCTTTTCACTCCTGGGAAATAGAAAAGATGTCTCTGTATCGGAGATACTAGCTACCCTGTGCAAACTAGAAGCATTCACAGTTCCTAAGCTAACTGCAAAGCTTGGCCAAGCCACAGTTCATAGAATCACAGAATAATTTGAGTTGGAAGGGACCCTTAAGGGCTACTTGGTCTAACCCTCTGCAGTGAACAGGGACACCCACAGGTAGATCAGGTTGCTCAGAGCCCCATCCAGCCTCACCTTGAGTGTTTCCAAGTACTGGGCATCCACCACCTCTGGGCAACCTGCTCCAGTGCCTCACCACTCATCATAAAAAACTTCTTCCTTGTATCCAATCGAAATCTTCCCTCTTTTAGTCTGAAGCCATTTCCCCTTGTCCTATCACAGCAAATCCTGCTAAAGACTCTGTCCCTTTCTTCCTTACAGCCCCTCTTTAGATACTGGTGCCATGCCAGCTTTCACCACCTTGTACCAGACTAAGTACACATCAGGTGAGATTTCTAGAGTGGTTTGTGAAAACCCATTAATCTATACAACATTTATCACATCTCTTTAAACCCTAATTTTTTTTTATTCTTTTATCCCCTGCAACTGGGTCGTACTCATTCTGGGTCCTAAATTACTCCTTTTGAGAAAGGAGTATTTCTGTTGCTCTTTACCTGGAAATGTACTCAAACTGCTTTTGAGTGATGCAAGTCCAGATCTGCAGTTCTTTCATAATTGCCTGCAATGGTAACAAACAGGGCAGCACCATGACTGGTCCCTTGAGCCCTGTACTCATGCCAAAGATAACCAGTTATACTCATATAATTAATTTTGAGGCATTAATAACACAACAGCTTTTGTCTTCCCTGGTTGGTAGGATTCAGCAAACGTAATTTAGCAAAGCACTTTCCTCTGCTGACAAGGAGAGCAATTCACATTTAAGGATTAATCATCATTTTGTAACTCCTGCAAAATTTGCACTCCAGGCTCTGATTTGGTTATACACAATACCTGTGGCTTGCTAATTAAGAGCAACATGCGTATTAGCCTTTCTTCTTTTATATTCTTAAATTGCTGATTTAAAACTTCTCTCAGTGTGAGAAGCACTTCTAACTATCTGATGTGTGAAATAGCAGGACAGAGCAGATTCAGCCAAACCCACAGAGGCTGGAAAGAAAGGCAAGATTTACATTTAATACCTCAACCTATAACCCGGAGGATGTCTGGAACTCTTCAAAGCCAGCCACCACTCTGCAAAAGGGGGACTCCCCTCCTGTGGTGCAAAGCAGATTCACTGCTTGTGAAGTTTTAACTTGAATTTCTCCTGTATTTTGATAGCACTTCTGAGCAGCTGGGACCACGGAATGGGAGCTCAGCTTAGCATGATTAAGGCAACATTTCTTGTGATCACATATTGTTAAGAAAGATGGGATGATTTTCATAGAATCAGAATATTCTGAGTTGGAAGGAACCCATAACGGTCATCCAGTCCAACTCCTGGCTGCATACAGGACCACTCTTGATTCCTTTGAGCCTGGATTTTATAGCAGTTTTGAATAAGAAAATTGATGCCCACTCTGATCCGTTTGCATAAATAGCTTTGATATTTCTTTCAAACCTTTTAGTTTTTTTCTACCAGCTCTTGGCAATCACTATGTAGCTGCAGAATTACAAGAAAAGGATTACAAACTCAGGCTGGAACAAATCAGAGTTTTCAACAATACTTTGCATCATGGACAAGGATATGAGTAAGAGGAGATGAGTGATAACTCTGGAGGCACTGACAGAAGGCAGCACATGAACAGCATGTCGAGAAAGAGCAGGGGCAGGCCTGGGGGCAGATGTAGGTAATGGGGAACATGAAGTTCCACATGACCTTCCTCCTATTGACTTTGATGGAGGGATGCAGAAAGTAGATAGTTAAAGTGCTAGCTGGGACACCTGCAGTACACACTGAAGGTTCACACTGGAACAGTCTACTCTCACTTCCCCGTGTCAAGATATGATTGCATGTTGAACAAAAACCTACTCTGATGGTGACTGTGGTAGGTAGAGTTGGTGGAACAGCATCTACTTCTCTTACTCAGGGACATTCAGAGATACCTGCAAGGCATGCAAGTTGCTTAGCCCCATGCTGCATTGACTGAAACCATTTAGCTGTCTTTGGAATGGAAGTGAACGTGATGAAAACCATTTGTACTGAACACCACTATGCGATTTTATGATGGTTTTACTGCTTCTTTCTAAGGAATTCTGAGTTGTCGGATGAAGACAAATTGTCAGAAAAGTCCTTTCTGTGCATTTTCCCAGTAGCTGCAATCATTTCTTTCATATGGAGATTTCATTTCCACAGTGCAGTGCTTCCTCAGTCAGTTCAACACTACATTCCAGAGAACACAGGCTTGCAGCCTTTCCAGAAACACCAGGTAGTCCAGGGCTCCTTGCTCATTTAGCTGTCAAATATATAGCTGATGTAAGAAGTGCTTTCTCTGGTTTCCTCTCCATTTCTAGATGCACTTCAAGGGAATAAGTGCAGTTGTAAAAGTGAAAGAGCATTTATGATCTGTCTTGTAGCACTAGTAGCCATCTCTTACCCTGGAATAAAAATCCCCAACCCACTGCAGTGACTCTGCTAACATTCCAGTGACCTGACTATTCACAGGAACAGGGTATTTTTTGATAGCAACTCCTTCATTCTTCATTGTGCGGATCTGGATGGCCCACAGAGGCTGACATCATTTGACCACACACTGTAAGACACTAATCACTTGAGCTTTTGCCAGAGTAAAATATGATAACTGAGCACCAATCAAGATTTCTTTTGGAATCAGCATCAACTATATATGGTGCTGTTCAGCAGTGGCACGCATTCAATGCCTGCATGCTTCTGGCTAGTAGGTTGCTTTTTGTTGTTTTTTTTATGGATACATTTGCCAAGATGAAAAATCAGAAAAAACGTAAACAATTTCCAGTGTATTTCCAACTGCTGAACTATGGTTTTCTGAGCTACATTGTTGAGTAGTGAACTAAACTTAATGAATATTCTCTTGGGCTGCTATTCAAACAGTGACTCTCCATTTTCTTTTTTGTTTATGATCTGTAAATCACTAAATATTATCAAGTGGGGCTCTACAAATGCACAATCTGGGTGCATTACAAAGCAAGTCACACTGGGCAGTTATTTCTTCCTCTCTAAGGGTTTGGAAACTTACCCTGGAACAATATTATAGTCTGCTTTGGAATGAAGAATACTCTAGAAACAAAAACTGTCCCTCTTTCCAACTATGTGCTGGTGTTGCTATTGCCAGTCTGACTCGAGTGTGACACACAGATATTTCACAGGAAAGGCTTTGGTGGTTTGGGGTTTCTTTTTTTTTTTTTTTCTTATTTTGTTTGTTTTGTTTTGTATTTTGCTTTTTTTTTTTTTTTTCTCCCCAAGCGACTGTTCTGAAAGAACTGATGATGAAATATTGAACAAGCTTTGTTAACGTTTTCTTGGAGCAATATAACATCTTGGCCAGAAGTTTTACATTAAAAAAACAAACAAAAAACAAACAAAAAAAACCAACTTGGTACAGGATCACTTCCTATTAGAGAAAAAAGAAAAAAAGACAGTTCCAGTACATATTTTCAAAGCTGTGTTGATTCAGCTAAAATATATATACGCTTTCCACCTAAATGTTTCAAAATGAAGCATTTCATCTTTTCACTTTGAAATGGCTGTCTCTTTTGGATTTGAGCGTCGTGGTATTTTATGTTACCAAAATATATCAAGATTAGTTAAAACTTTCTCTGAACAGAATATAGATATTCCTTGTTGGGTCCCCCGCCTCCTCAGACTTTTTTTTCCCAGGCAGTTTTGAAATACTTTGCCACCATTCCAGATCAGAACAAAATAAACTGAATGTAACCAAGTAATCAGTGCGTATTACGCACTCTCCTCTGGGCCTGAGCCACACAAGGATGTGGATCAGTTACAGCTTTCTGCTGAAAAACTTGGCTCTTTGGCTGAGGCTTCAGGGACCTACACACTCAGCTTGGATGTTCTTGAGTTAATATTTCAGTGCCAGCGTTGGCCATCACAACGGTTATCTGTACTTACTGGATTTAGTAATCCTAGTGCTGTAAAACCCACTGAGCGTGTGGTCTTAGTAAATACAGCGCAAATTCCAAACTCTGCAGCAAGATATCTTGGATAAACATTTTATACCTATAATACACTCATTAATAAAACAGGAGACTTCAGGTTTTGAGCGTGGCATGGAGAACTGAGTTTTTCTGCATTCAGTAGGTTTCATTTTCCTGACCTTGGAAACAGAGAGGACGAGCAGAAAGCAGTCAGTTATGTGCCACGTATTTATTGATTACATAAAACTATTAGTTGAGATTTTCTCCTGTCAAATACAATGATCATAACTATACTGCAGGAAAGTCAATTATGGTTGTTAGAACAGGTAATTGAGGCTGTTACAAGCAAACCCCACAAAGAATTGGAAATTCACAAGCCAAAACCAGCCAGTGCTCATGCAGTTCCAGCATGTACCAAGAATCAACCTCTTTCTAGTCTGTTCTCAAAAGATTAACTGATTCAAGCGCTGCTTTGGACAGTTTTGGTATGAAAGTGTGAAGCAGATAAATATTCTGGTTCAGAACTTAAGTCCCATAGTATCTATGTCTCTCACTGCTGACTTTTTGTGTAACTTCCAAATATTCAGGTCTCTCTGTAGGCGTTTGTCATCTACAGTTTGGCGTGCCAGGAGGAGCTGCAGCACAACAGTCAGATAGTATTTATATACCAGAGTTTGCGCTTCAAAGAAAGATGTCCCACCACATGCAATGTTATGCCATGAGCTCTGAAGTAATTACTCAGATCTTCATAACTCACTGCTATCTTCAAATTATCAGAAAGTTATCATGCTCATGGAGCCACACATGCAGCCCTCTGGTGCTCCTGATCATACAGTTGAAAGGAAGGTCACACAGTGCTGAGGCCAAGAGCTGGTGTAGCACTTTCAGGTGCTGTTCCACGCTTGCATGGTGCCAAAGTAATCATTACAGGGAAGACAAAACAGTAAGATTCTTCAGATGGTTCATAGAATCGAAGAGTCATTAGGGTTGGAAAAAAAACTCTAAGATCACTGGGTCCAACCATTATCCTATCCCCAGCATGCCCAATAACCATGTCCCTCAGTGCTGTATCTACCAGTTTCTTACATGCCTCCAGGGACAGTGACTTCACTCTTATCTGGGCAGCCTGTGCCAATGCACCACCACTCTTTCTGAGAAAACTTTTTTCCTAATATCCAACCTAACCTTCCCTGGCACAACCTAAGGCTGTTACATCTCCTATCATTTAAAACCCAGCTAGCCTGTCATACAGTTACAGTAGCATTAGTACAGCATCAAAGCCTTTCCCAAAAACCATTGAGCCATACATAATCCTGCTGATCCTCCATCTATATCTTTGGGAGTTCATAGAAGTTAGGTGAATTAAGTCAATAAAATCTTTTGATGTCAGAACATGACCAGATCTGAATGATATTCTCCCTTCACTGTCTATTTAACTCTGTAGTTTATTTTCTTTTCAAGTCATGCTAGATTATTCGTAGAGAGGAAGATGATAAAAGATACAAATATGCTGGAGATGTTTTAGAATGTGTGCTGTTCTCTGACAGGAAGCTGGGCAAAAGCAAAGGAAAAGTCACTTCAGGGAAAATATGCCTTCCTCTTTTTTAAAATAATCCAGTACTAACAGGAATGTACATTACCATCGTCATGTGGCAAGGTCCTTCCTGGTTCTGGAATCCCTTAAGCTTATGCTTTTTAAAAATATTAATATCCAGATCCCACAGAGCTGTTTGAATAGAGCTTATTACACAGTAAATTATTTAATTTAACGAAGTAATCTAACTATACCCCCATTGTAACAGATAGATAGAATAGTTGCTATATTAGCACCAAAACTCGCTGCAGTTTGCCACAGTACAGTAATGCATTTCAAAAGTTCAAGAGGAGTAACAGACATGACTCCTTAGGGATCATTAAATTATTCAGCGTCACCTCCTGTGTAAGGCTGATGCTGTATCATTTTGCTTTTTCTGCGCAGTTAGAGTAACTGGTCTTTGACTAGAGCATACAAGGTGTCACATTTTGATAAGGAAGTTTCAAAAGGTCGAGAATTTACTCCCTCTCTTGGCTAGTTACCTCACAGTCTTCATTTCTAATTTAAACTTCTGTAGATTCTGCTTCGTGCTGGAGGATTTAAATATGCATTCTCCAGCAACAATGCAAAGTTGCTTAGGGGTAGACTGTTCTACTTATTAAATCTGAATTAAGACTTCCTTTAAGGAAATCAGCTCCTTAAAAATTAATAGGGATCAGATTTTGTTCAGTTTGCTATTGGAAGACATTTTTTAGTATTTTTGTGAATTTGTATGGTTCTTTTCCTCTGTGCTCTCCAGATTTTCTGGATTTCTCAGCTAAAAGACAAGACGGCTTGCTTCTCAAGTTATTCCAGAATTAAACTAATGAATCTTATGAACACGGCCTTGCTCCTGTCATCACTACATGATGCCATGTCCTACATCAAGCTGATATTCAGCTCCATTTCCATTGGGATCCTTAAATCCAGTGCAGAATCACTGCCTCTCAGTTGTATAGCTCTTAATGCTCATGAATCATATTTCTCTTGTACTGTACCTAGCCATTAATAAAAAGACCAGATAAGAAATTGATTATGGTTACCTTTATATACCATTTGAAGTCAAATCAATGCAAATTTCCCTGACAAATCTACCTTGCAAGTGACTATGTTGATTAGAAACAAGATACCCATATTGCATCAACTGAGATTAGCTTCGCCTTGTGACACAGAAAGTTAAATGATCTTCTGCCTTCTCTATCCCTACAAATAAAATAAATACATTTTTTGTTGAAAAGTATTAGCCCTTACATACTCCCTTAGCCATAGTAGGTGGCCATATAGCCCACGTGCCTTCCATAACTGGTTACCTCTCATACATTTTGTTCTATTTGAGCCAGCTTTGGTCTCAAGAAATGACACAGACAAAAAGATTGAACTCTGTCAGCAGCTGTCAACAGGTTGATCCTAGCCTGAATAGTTCCAGCTCTAACACTCAACATCTGCGCCAAATCTAGCTATGGTACCAACTAATCCCAGCTACCAGGGAATGCCAGTGGAATTGATAAAAGTCTCTAGAAGTCAATCTACTAGGGCAGAAAACATATAAAGCAATAGATGTTTTCAAATATCTTACAAAATTATATACAAAAAAGGCCCTAAAAAACCAAACCTCACATTATGCTTGCTACAATATAGCATATCCCTTTTCCTTCTCTAATAATTGATTTCTCTATCAAGCTTTTGTACTATTTGCCTCTACCGTCAAACTGGGACATGAGTACCCAAGTTATCTTGCCTTGCTTTTGAATTACCTCTCCTTAATATCTGCAGTTTTCCTTATTGAATAAAGGCTTGCTACAAGCTAGCAAGAGAAGACTACTCATCTCACATGGTTCTCTTCTGCGCAGCTGGTGCTATCTAGGCATTCTGGTTGGTTTTTATTTCAGTTCTTTATGATTACTGCTTAACATCTTAGCAACCTGAGAGAGCTGCAAGGTACTTCTCCATTCCCATGAGGTATGGTTATATCAGATGGCTTCCTTCTAAATGCAGAGAAGAACTATTGAATATTTCTGCCTTTCCTGTTATCGTTAAGACTTTCCCAATCTTCTGCTAGCAAGCAGGCTATGCTATTTTCAGGAGTCATTTTATTCCTGTTATCCTTTAAAATGCTTTACTGTCCTTAGGCTGTGAGATAAGGGCTTCTTTTGCTCCTGCTCAGGTCTTTCTCCTCTCTATATTTCCATGGTCTCCAATTTACGTAATTGCTGCCTCCTTCCTCTTTCTTCTCCTCACCCTTGTTTATTTGCTAATTTTAATAGCTGCCTTTACTTCCTCACTTAGTGAGGAAATGCCTCTAATCAAAGCAGTCTTTAATAATAATTTCATGATTGTAAATAAGTCATCAATTAAAGTTTTCTAGAATAATTTCCAGTTTTCATTCACATTTCCCTGTTTAGATCCATCCAAGTTTCTTTTCCCAAACACTTTCATTCATTCTTTTCATGGATGCTTTGGAAAATAAGTCATTTAGAAACACTCAGAACATTTGGAATGTGCCAGGACCAGGGTTCAATTCTTGTTCTGATTTGGTCTAAGTACTTAGCTACTAGCAGGAGTTGCTAGGCTTGTCATGGCACTCTATTTTATAGGAATTAACCAACTCCACTCAGCTTGAAGGTACTGGGAATCTGTTAAGTATCATTACTGGAGAAATGAAAAACTGCAGGGAAAATTAGATTACAAACACTACAAGTTCAAAGACATACTAAAATACTGAGTACTTAACTATATTAAACCTTCAATAAGCTTGCACGTTATTAATAGTAAAGATAGTTAGATTGTGCTCGTAGTGAACTGTGTTGGATTGACAAGTCCAGAGGGAAAATGCTAAACTATGAACAGATTCCTTTGACAGACGTTTTGTGAGTTGGGTTTTTTGTTGTTGTTGTTGTTTTGGTGTGTTCTTGGTGTTTTTTGTTTTTTGGTTTGTTTTTTTTTTTTTAGTATTTCAGTGAAGAAAACAGAATATGTAGCATTTCCAGCAAACTAAGAACAGGTAAATGATCTTGGCTAATTGATGCTTTTCCTTCCTGTTAAGTACTGCTGTTTGAGAAGTATGGGGAAGCAAGGAGCGAACGTTCCTGATGATACAGTAGAAGTCTACCAGGACTGAAAAGGCAAATGATTATGAGATTAGGATCTTGTTCACAGCTGAAAATTGATTTAGCTAAGATGTTATGAATATAAAGCCTACCAACTTCACACAGGTAATTCTTGATATGCTTTGTTAGTGGATGAGTATGATAATGGAGAGCAGTAGGAGTATCTAACTATATATATACATACACATGTGTATATACATACAAGTACACAGTTCCTAAATAGCTTTGTTATTCTCTCCTTAAATTAAATCTAGTGCAATAGCTGGAGGAGAGCGGGGGAAAAATGGGAAAATACTCTAATAAACACTATACAAAGTTTGCTACAACACAGTAGCTTCACACTTGATTTTAGCACTGCTATTTATGAATTTATGAATAAAACAGGAACAAGTATGAGTGGCATCAGCAAGAAATACTTAAGAATACGTGAAGGGCAAATTATGGCTTTGGTGTGTGTAAAGATCAGAGATATGTCAGAAGGAAGATGACCATTTAAAAGAAAATACTGATTAAACCCAGACATGCCTGCAATTACTTCAGACAATATAACTGATGCAATGGAGTGAGTTGTATATTTTATATGAGATGTTATGGGGGAAGTAATCCCATTGCAGGAACAAGAAGTGGATTTTTTTTTCCACCAAAGCAACCACTATCTATTAGCTCAGTTCTACATTTATAATCTTGGATAAGAAAGATTCAGTAACTACTGACTTCAGTTTTTGCCGGCCAAGGAGACCAGTAACTTAAATGATTAAACCCAACTTTCACTGGAGTCAACTTAGTTGTCTTGAGAGCATAACGCTGAAATAACAGTGAAACTTCTCCCTCAGTTATGATGAAGCCAAAGAAATTTTATCAGATAAATGGTTTAACTGGAGACAGAGAATAGAGCTAGCTACTAAATATTTTACTATAGAAAATGATCTGGAACTTGCACAATTCGGTGTGGCAATGTACTCATATTCTATGCTACTGGCGATTCTTTTAAGAAAATTAGGTCACTTCATTTCTTATTTTTAAGAAACATTAGTAAGGAGCATATATGGAGATTATACATCAGAGCTCGGGAGCAATGTGCTTCTTAATGCTATGGTTATTTCAAATTCTCCATAATTTGTTGGTTTTTTCTGACATCTAACAGATTTGTCAAACTGAAGTGCCCCAGACTTAGCCTAATGTTTATGTTTTTCTGTAGTTGAATGCTAAATTAGAACTGTCATGTTGTCATCATTCGCTGTGAGGCACTGCTGCTTGGCTTTATTATTTCTTTTTCACTGCTGCTTTACATACTCCTTCAAATCATGAGAAAATTTACATCAGATACAAATTGGTTCAACACCCTCAACCCAGTTCCTGGGAAAGGCTCACTTCTGAAAAAATACCAAAATAATGGGTACCCTAGACAACTGTATTCTTATTCTCTACCTAGACTAACATAGAGTTTTCATTACTTAACCTTCAATATTCATCTTTAAAACATAGCTTTAAAACTTTGAAGGAAAAATAATTATTGTGATGGGAGTCACACACTGCAGTATGTTGCTCAGAGAGGCTTTGGATGGTCCATCCACTTAATCCTTTTGCAGTAGTTTCCCAAAAAGCCAGGTGCTACTGTTGGCCTAGCTTTGAGCAGTTCTTTGGAGCACATGGTCTCCAAAGGCCATTCTAGCTCACATTACCCTCTTGCATATGAAAAAAAAAGTAAATATTTTTTAAAGTAGGAAAAAGAGAATGCATATGAAACAAAAGACTACTTTTTAAGTCTCCTGTTTAATGTACATATCCTGACACAAGTGATTCTGTCAAGACCACTTGCTTCTCTAATAGTAACAGTGGAAAATGACAACTGGCTTTAATAACAGGAGCAAGACCGTATCACATTTTGATTTGAGTCCTATTGGCAAGTGTGACATGGTTTACTCTCATACTTCTGGTGCTATCTGGAGTACATCTGAAGCCTGGCAAGGTCACAAGTAGCAGCAGAAGTGCAATGAGAGCTCAAGTGGAAGGCAATGCTGATGGGCGCTGAGGCTGAAAGCGTCAAATATGCATGCTGTTGCTTTGAGTTCTTCCATAAGACTGGCCACAGAAGCATTTTTCCCCTTGACAGAAATGCTGTTCTTCAGCATGTGAAATAATTATGAGATGAACATGAATTGAAAGTGCACTTCCTCTTGACCTACTTCCCAGGCAGGGAAGCAGAGCTGGATGCCCTCCTGTTTAGTAAGGTAAAATTATTACTCTGCATTCTCCAGACTCCACAAAAGCCTCTACTGTTTGGTACCAACCACGTGGCTAATTATCATACCTCGTACGCAGTTTCTTCTAATGATTTCCTTCCATCTCTTGTCAACACCCAAGCTGACTGACCAAACTGGTTCCTTTGGAGAGAAGTGTACCTCTTTACCCCATCAATAAATGGGCTTTTAAACTGTAAAGGTAAACATTCACAATGACAGCGTGAGCTGGTTTGGGAAAGTAGCACATCATGCCAAAGAGCTCCAGGATTGTGTGCACCTGAATTCTACCTCATTAAGTGAGCAGACATTTCTTTGTTCATAAGGTTTCAGAACCCATCACAAAACCAGTTACTATTCCATTAGTGCTGGGGCCCCAAATCTCCATGCATGAGTCCCACATCCATTCTCCCACACCCACAGGAACTGAGGGCTTAGAACAGATGGCAATACAACTGCTCTGACAGTGTGCTTGCATGAGAAAAGTAGGTTCTAACCTACTGCTTTTGATATATAGATCTCCTTGGCTCATCAGAGGTCTGCAGCACTCACTCTGGTGTCTGTAAAAATTGTAGAGAGGGTGTAGTACAGCTTTTGCTGGTATTTCAAAGACACTGGCTATGCTGGCTTGGCACACTGGTGGGAGAAGCTGTTGGGTTTGGTCTTGGCAGGCTTTGGGTTTACAGGTGATACAGAGCTGGCCCTGTCCTCTTCTTGTGGAGTCACTCCTCAGCTTGTGCACCAAAAGTAACTGAACATGAGACTTAGTTTAGTGGGCAGTATTGGTGGTAAGTGAACAGTTAGACTAAAGGCCTTTTCCAAGCTCAGTGATTCTATGAAAAGGGAGAAACTGCTGGGATTTTCTAATCTGGATAAGCTTCCCACAAAGTAAGCAGTGTACATAGAAAACAAAACTATTTGCCAATATGTTCAGTTTATTATTTTCCAAGATAAATGCCATAGATATTTTGCTGTTGCTGGCTGTTATTGTGCCCAGGCATTGAGAACAAGGCATCAAAGGTATAAAGGAGAAAAGAAAGCTCAGCAACACAACAGATGTCATGCTGTGAGACTCCTAAATTAGCACTGAGCTAAGTCTGTGCAGCCCCAATACCAAGTTGGACTAGAAGCAGCAGAGAGCAGGGTGTTGCTAAATGATTGCTCAGTTAATCCATAACCTGAATGAACCACCCACAGATAAGTGAGAGCGGATGGTGTGTAAACTGCCAGAACACAGCCTTGATTCCAATTTCACAGGCAGCAGAGCTAATCATAACTCTGCAAGTCAGAGAAGATTATGCCGGGGAAGAGACTGATCAGGGATTTTCCCCAACTTCTATATATGACACTGAAGATTGTATCTTTTGCTGCTGTCTTCACCTGGGATGGATTGTGAATCAGCATACATAAATCACCTGCCAAACCCTCGAGTACGTCACTGATAAGATAATGCAGATTCAAAAGTGCAAGTGTATATCAGCAGCTGGAGTGCATCTGACAGCACAGTCAGAGACAATGACCATTCCTGCAGTTGTTCCTGGACACGATTTGCTTTTCTCACCTCACTTTCCACATTAAGGTATGTTGCATCTGAGTGATGCCACCTCTCTGGATATATATATCAACTCTGGATATACAGCTGAGTTCTCTCAGCTCATCAGTGATGCTAATTTTGTTCAGTTTTGAGTATTTGTTCTCAGTGCTATAATCCTAGACATAACCAAACTTCCCATAACTACCAGTTTGTCCAGAGATGAAGTTACTATTCCAGATTTCCCTAATATCAGTCTTTTCCTTTCCTCCATCCCAAATTTCCATGCACTGAGGCAATACATACCCCAGATGACACAGGTCTGTTGTCAGATTTTTAACAGAGAATCTGAGATTTATTCACAATAATCTGTTTCAAAGTCATTGCTTTGACTGTCAAAGCAAGCACAGCTGAATTGGGCACTGATTTTCTTATTTCTACAGTCTAATTAAATATATGTTAATTACTTATATTAGAGAAGATTGCCTCCGTAAACCCAGTCTGACTTGCAGAAGTGCTGAGTATATGCCTAACCCCCCAAAGCCAATAGGAGCTCTTACTCAGTGCCCTGAGCACACCCCAGCACTGCCCCTGCATGTCTGCTCCTACTTCCCCGAGGGAGGTTAGCAGAGGCTCTCTGTGCCACAGCTGTCAGTAGAAGCGCAGCTGGCCACGGAGGCATATGCATGTCAAAAAGGCCTTTCTCTGATGCTCTAGTTGCAGCCAGAAGGCTATTCCAGAGATATTTGCTTAAGTGTTGCTTCAGCTTTCTTCATGCAGGAGTGTCATCCAGTGACACTATAGGAGTATCTGTATAAGGAATCTCAGGGCTTCTGTCACTTGGGAGGTGGATGAAAAAAAGAGATCTCAGACTGCATCATTTTGAGAGGAAGCATTTTGATACCCCGTTGCCTGGAACAGCAGCCAAAGCCAAGTGGTGTAGCTGCAAAGTTCCCACTGGTAATACCAGACGTTCCAGCCCTATTAAGCTCATTGAAAGGAATAGCACTTCATTTAGTAGTTAGAAGAGACCACTGTTAATTATTGAAGTGAAGGAATTATAAGTCAGTTACTGCTTCCATGAGCCTCAGACAGAATACTGGACTGCATGGGCAACAGCAGTAAAGCCCGATGTGCCAAGATGGACCTGGCAGGACACCTTGGCTCCTCCAGCTAGGCAGGAATGGGCATTCTGACCTTCCACCTCACATATGTGCGCTCTCACAAGCATAACTTCAGCTACATGAGCTTTCTCAGCTGTCTATGAAGGCTTACTGTCATCATCTGGAAAGCCTGCATCACTTTCAAAGGCATAAAACCTTATTCTGTGGACGCTTAATCTATTTTGAGATACCGTTCCCTTTCTTTCCTCTCTCAATCTAAGCTTTGTCATCTGTGTCTTGGGTTGCAAGGCAATGCATTATATATTCCTGCTCTTGACAGATTTGAGACTGGTAAACATTCACTATTTAAGACTATGTGGGAAAATTCACTTCAGAGAAGGACTCTTCTGGATCATTGCTCTGAAAAATGAAACAGCAGGATGAAGTTTATGCTTGCTTGTATTCTGCACAAGAGTTGCGCTGGGTTTAAGGCACAGCTGGTTTTCTTTCTTAAACGCTATTTAAGCTGACCTTTAGTATTGCTTTAACCTAAAACTGAAGAGCCACAGCAATAGCTGCGTGAGGAACTGAACCTGAAGCATAATACTTGCCCAAATCTACTGCAGCATCTTTCTGTGCTGCAGGGAAGAGAAACTTAAGACTCCCGGAGGCTGCTATTGAAACTCAGTATGTAGTGTTAAAGCAGGAGAAACAGTCTTACCTGATGAGAAATTTTACTGGGATAATGTGTGCCAGGTGGTTGACATTCGATATTCAAAAGAAAACAATCTAGGGCTACAGCAACCATTAAAGAAAATAAATCAAATCTATTAAGAGCCAGTTCTACATGCATGACTGGCTTCTGAAGTAGCTCTTTTTACAGTGCTTCCCTCCTGGGCTTTGTTGTACGCATTACTCACAACAGTCTTCCAGCTACAACTCAGTCCAGGCTCTTATGTATAATTTTAGTACAAAAGAAAAAGCACCAAATGAATTCTAAAATAGATGATTGGTAGATGGAAGAGGAGAGAGTGTGCTCTGTATGTTTCTTCTGCTCTACAGCTCCCATACACTTCTTTTGCTGTGTGGATTCCTATGGCAGCCTACCTTAAATGCATTACGTGAGGCATCTTTGAAGCCCAAAGAACTGCAACTTTCTGAACTCTTTGCCCTCAGACTTCAATCCCTACACCGCAGCTATCAGAGAAGCTTCTATATTACGTAGACACAAATACGGAGATTATAGTGCAAAAGTGCACTATCTAGGTAGCATATAAAACCTTTTAGTCATCATCATATCTGAATTCATAATCCACTGGAAAAATACTGCTAGCGTAGGGTGGCTTATTGCACTGCCTCACATTTACAACTGAGCACCACCTGCTGGTTACCTTGAGTCTCATTTAAATTAGCCATCTCTCCTGCAACACTCCTCCTCCCAGTAAAGGCTGAAATCAGATCCTAGCTTTTAGGAAGACAAGTTGATGGAAAAGGGGCTAGCTGATGTAAGGCAGGACCTAGAGATTTCAAAGCAGTGCTTCTGAACTCAGCAAGAAGACTCAATACAGGAAGGTGGAGGCAGCTGTGAGGGCACGGTTGGAGCAAACATCAGAGGGGGGCAAGTATCTCCAGTCCCATGACATGGAGGGCAATGGGGCAATAGCCCTCTTCTCTGCACCAGCTCCTTGGTCTCAAAGATCTATACAAAACAACTTCCAAGAGAAAAAAAAACAACCCAAAACAGCAGAAGTTGTTTCCCTTTCTGCCAAATTCTAAAGTGTCTTTATTCACACTGTCAAGCACTTGCCTCATTCTCATTCACTTCCCTCGAAACACATGACTTTGCCTTGCCCTCTCCAGCACCCCATGGTTGAAATCCAAGATGTTGAGTTTCTTGTTGAGCCATTGACCTGGGGAGCCACCCAAGGGATCTATCATGAACTGCTTAATATGGATTGCAAAGGAGAATAAGCATATTAGCTACTATTAGAAAAAAAAAACAACAACAAGAGCAAACAACAATAAACCACTGATCCCGTCTTCAGTTTTGCTGCTTTGTCTGATCTTACTTGAAGTGATGTGCTTTCAGAGTCACACTGGGGGAGTACAATTTAACCTTGCATTGGGAACTTAAGCTGAGATGGCTGAAGATAAATGCTTCATTTGTTCAACTTTTGATGAACCCAGTGGAAGTTGGATAGAGAAGTCTCAGTACCATTTTTTCAGAAGAGGGAGGTGTTACTGGCCACTGGCTGCTTTAATGCCGACCTCTGCCTAACTGCATTTCACAGTTTATATGCAGTATTACTGATATACTAATGGCCATATTTATAGCATCCTGTATTATTGATTGGCCTAACTTCAGCGTGGCTAGCTTTTACAGCACCATCAAACTGCACTGAAAGATGAAAAGGAAAAGGGAAAAACAGCCTCATCCTATGAATCCTTCTGTCAACATAGCAAGCTACAAACACAAACAACAGGATGACTCCACCCTTCAAATTTCTCTCTTGTCTTTCTGGTGAAAGCTAAACTTAACATTTCTAATTATTAAGGAAAATCTTCCTTTCTATAATCACTTAAAACTCCTCCCTGGGCTTTACTGTTCATCCTAAGGCACAGACTCATTCCAACTCTCAATTAAATTATTAACAGGAACAACAGAATCAAAGTTTCCCAACTCAGATGGCTCAAGCCGTTAAACCTGTATAAAGCAACATGATACTAGAAGCACTGATCTCAGATTTTCTTTCTGACTACTAGGGATTTGTGAAGATGCTGTGTTGGATCTCTCCCTCGGTCCTCACAAAGGAAGTGCTCCTATGGTGGCTCTACCAGCTGTGACCCCAGGTCTCTGGTTCCCAGTGCCTTCTAGTGATAAGTCCTTGCCCAGGAACACCAGCTCCCCAACAAGAAGCAAGTCTTGGCAGGGCCTTGGACGTGCAATGTTGTTAGAGATCTTACTGGGTTTGTATAGTTCTGCACTTAATGCACACCAAGGGGTCTGGAGAAGTTGCTGGGGAAGGAACTAAGGCTGAAGGCATGGATTCATCCTGCAAAGGCACTTGGTTCATCTCAAAATTACCTTTTTTTAAATCATAGAATGGTTTGGGTTGGAAGGGACCTTTAAGATCATCCAGTTCCACCCCCCTGCTATAGGCAGGGACACCTCCCTCTAGACCAGGTTGCTCAAAGCCCCATCCAGCCTGGCCTCGAACACCTCCAAGGAGGGGGCATTCTCAGTCTCATTGGGCAACCTGTTCCAATGTCTCACCACCCTCGTAGTAAAGAATTTCTTCCTAATATCTGGACTAAATCCACCCTTTTCCAGTTCAAAGCCATTTTCCCTTGTCCTGTTGCTACCTGCCCTTATAAAAAGTCCCTCCCCTGCTTTCCTGTAGGCCCCCTTCAATTACTGGAAGACAGCTATAAGGTCTCCTTGGAGCCTTTTCTTCTCCATGCTGAAAAGCCCCAGCTCTCTCAGCCTGTCCTTGTAGGGGAGGTGCTCCAGCCCTCAATCACCAGTTATTAGATTTAGTCTTTTAGATTAGACTGTTCTTACGACAACCTACTGATGAGATGCTTTTGGTGCCTTCTGATTCAAGGCCATTCTACCTCAAGGTGTGTGCTTCAGATTTCTGTCACATTGCCAAAAAACAACCAACCAGATTCTGGCATAAAATTCACCCTAACCTGATTTTCCGTTGGTTCAGATACACCCAATATCTATTAGTAATTAACATGCGTAAATTCTCTGCAGAAGTTAGCTGTTAACCTTAAAATAAAGCCAAAATTCTAGAGAAACACCTTACCTATTAATCTTTGGTAGAGTCAGAATAACAGGCTTAGACAAAGACGAGAGCTCCATTGAGCTAGCCACTGTACACATAAGAGGAGTAGTTTTCTTGTACTGGAGAGATCTTAATATATGAGAAGAGTGATGGTAAACGTGAATAAAACTAAGAGCCCATAACCATAATTATGCAATAGCTGAGACACATGATAGTTCTCCAGCCAGCCTCAGAGAGATGCCATGAATGTGCTCTGAGGTGCTCCCAGGCACACAAGTGAACACACAACCATGCTCTATCCCAGCACAGTACCTTGTGTCCTCTCCAGGTCACCCACAGCTCCAGCCCTGGCAAGGCAGCAGTCTTCCTTGGCACAGCAGGTTCCCAGCAAGAGGCAACCCTGCAAGCCAGAGCTTAATGGAAGGGCGTTAACGCTAATTGAATCTGAACAGCCACCTCACATTTTCTCGTGTTAAAATGCAACAGCCATTTGTTGGAACATCCCTAATGCATTTAAAAGTCTTCCCGGAGACAGCTGATGTTATTTCTAATCGTGACAGCCAAGTGCAGACCTGAGGTGCTGCTCTGCAGCTCTCGCTGCCCACTGCTGGAGACAAGTATCTATCCCTGCAACCCAGGTACCAGCTCACTATTTTCTGCATTCAGTACTTGGTTTGGCCAGCACTGACAAAAAACCACAACCAGACGTATTCAAACAATTAGGATTAGGAGGTTATGAAAGTTTAGATTGGCAACAGCATCTTTTTTATTTCCTTTCCTCCTGGTGGGCAAAAGGCCTCAGTTGGCACACAACTCAGCATGCCAGTTCTGAACAAAATCTGCAGATTCAGCCCTTTCAGATCCAGAGATTGGTTCAATTTCCTGGCAGAGAAGGAAGCTGCGTCTGGCAGACTTGGAAGAAAGAGAATAGTATGCACCCAGGTGAGACCAAGTCAGCAGGGAGTGTTTGGAGACACTGGGAGCACTGCAGTAGGAGGCAGAGACACTGACCCAAAGGACAAAGATGTGAGTGTTAGCACATGAAACTGGAAAAATGCTTTGTGGTTGAAAAAAACCTTATAAATAATAGAGAGACAAAAATCCCTGAGTTGCGCTGTTTATAGATATGATTTCATCACCTCTGCTGTGTTGAAACCCTCGGTCACATTCTCCCCTCTTTCTACCCAGATGATCACAGCTCCATTTCTCTGGCAGAGCCCCGAGCACTCAAGGTGACCAGAGGCATGCGTCAAAACCTGGAGATGAACCCAAGCTCCAAAGGGGCTTACAGGGAGGTTTAACTGTAAAACACTAAGTAAAGCTTCCTAGCAGTAAAACAAGTCACCTCTCTACTTTAATCAACTTCACTGGCTTTCCTGAATGAGGAATGTAACTCATGTGTGTATTATATAACAAACGCAGGAGCGTATCACACTACTGTAGTAGATGCTCATATGTAAGTGATCTCTAGGGAAAGAGCTCACAGACCATCCTGAGTTGGAAGCGACCCCAAGTTGGAAGTACTGAATCCAATTCCTGGCTCCACACAGCACCACCCAAAAAAATCAGACCCTACATGCGAGAGCACTGTTCAGAGGTGGCCTTCATTATTTTATAGTCAGAGAAACGAAGATCAGGGGAAAACAAGCAGAATGCCCTAAGCCACATAGCAAGGCAGAGATGCATAGATGAGGCTTTCCACCATGAAAATTAGCGTTGGCTCGTTGCTGGGGTAGTTCTGAATAGTTGCAGGTCACTGTGCCAACATATCACAAGAGAACCTTATTTGTGCTTGTCCTATTCCAGTAGTTTTACCTCTGGGCATCTGCTAGGAACCAGAGTCAGAGGGGAGCTGGCCCTTTGGTCTGACCCTGCACAGCTATCAGTCTGTTCCCCCAGTTTCAGAAATGAGCCTGACCCACAGCAAAGGGTGCAGACACCCTTCAACGTGGAAGAAGTTCAGATTTAAGACCTCCCCCAAGAAACGCTTAAGAATCAAAATGATTGATGCAAACACATTTGCTCTTTGGATCTGGCTGCAGAATGAGATCTGGCCCAGCTTTTCTTAATATTTTAGGCCATAAGCCATCCAGCTTGGGGATTTATTCATCTTAACATGTTTAGCTTTGTAAGCACAATGCAGTAGTTACTGTTGTGCCTCCCGGCTGCTCTTCCATTTTTTATGAACTCATTTTCTCTGCTAACCTACTTTCCCCCCCACACACTCTTCCTGTAAAGCTGTTTTTAGCCTTCTCTTGCCATCTCTTTTTCTCCTCCCAAACACCAGGAGGAATCTGCTCTGGATGCTAAACACAAGTGACTTGAAGAGGCTCCAGCACCAATATCCTGGCTTTGGAAATAATTGTTCCTGCTGATCGCATTGCAGGCATTCAATGAGCTGTTCTCCCTCTGCTACACACCCCCACCCAATTGCTTCTGTTCAGCAGCCAGGGACCATGCATTAGCACAGCACAGTTGCTGGTGCCACAAAATGTTTATGCTCCCCAAACCCACCCACTGCTCCCAAGCTATGGATGAAGACTCCTCTAACACTGCCCTTCCAAGTAGCCAGAGGAATAGGCAGGAAAAGAAAACTTGTCTTCCATTCCAGCTCTGCCCTGCAGCCTGCCGATTCCTGGATCCCCTCAATTCAGTATCATAAATACACTTAACGAGGGAGTTTAATATAGGTTTGGTCAGACATTTATTTGTGCAGTACGTGATTTATGCTGCCCTGTAGCACAGGCAGTGGCAGATTCAAGGAACTCACCATACAGCTGTGCCAAAGGGAGAAAAGTGGGGGGAGGAAGGAGACAGCACCCCAAGTGAAGCAAAGGAGCTTGATAACTCAGAACAAATATGTGAAAGACAAGGAGAGAGGCACAATGTGGGGAAAAGCAAAGAAGAAAATTGAGGGAGAGGATGAAAGGAGAGAGCAGGAGCAGAACAGAAGGATGCAGGCAGTTTGGGTCCCACAGGATAAGTGAGATGAGAACTGGGAGAGGCAGCTCAATACACACGTGCCTGATGCGACAAGCAGGTCTCTGCAGGCTGCAAGTGCTGCAACCAGGCAGGAGGCACAGCCCTGCTGCCGTGTCAGCCGGAGGGCAAGGGCTGGGACAGGCTCTCATGGGGCTCTGCTGCCTTGTGATTCCCCTCCTCCTCTCCTCTGTTGCCAGCCAGCAATTAGGTTTCACTGCTGGCCTTCCAAGCTCCTGTATGGAGTTGTAGCAGGAATGCAGTGCCAGCATTGGAGCTGGGTAAAGGAGAGGCTCTGAATCGTAGAAATATTAAGGTTGGAACAGACCATAAGATCATCCAGTCCAAACATCCTCCTACCACCAAAAACCACGTTCCTCAGTGCCACACCTGCACAGTTCTTGAACACCTCCAGGGACAGTGACTCCACCACCTCCCTGCGCAGCCTGTGCCACTGCAGCACCACTCCTTCTAAGAAGTTTTTCCTAAGATCCAACCTGAACCTCCCTTGGAGCAACTGGATGCCATTTCCTCTCATCCTATCTGCTGACAGCCTCACCAACTGTACATTCACAACTTCACCTGTATCAGTATCCCACCTGGCTTGTATGTGGGTGTGCAGTGAGATATAGGAGGTGAACGAAGCAAGTGGAGTAGCAAATAACTGCACCCTCAGAAATGCTGGTTGAGAGCATCTCTTCATGTTCTGCCTGTAGAAAGGAAACTGGGAACCGCTCCTACTTTGTGAGAAAATGAGTCTGTGCTTTAACCTTCAGCAACCAATGTTTACAGAGTGCTCTGAAGGCTGCCAACCAGCAAATCCTGTGGAAAAATACCCTGGACAGTGAACCCGGATTTGCCCTAGTGCCCATTGCCCTATTTATGTCTCTGTTCTGCTGCTTATCAGCTGTGATCCCTGCAGCATGCACAGCCTGCGTTCAGGCCTCTGTTTCCTTTGGCATTCTCCAGCATTTCCCTTGGAATCGATGGGCAATAAGGGCTTCTCCTCAGACATCCCCTGCTGCCAAAGCATTCCCATAAAGAGGATTATCGTTCATGTTTCTCAATCCCATGTCATCCTACTGTCTCTTCCAGCCTGCCCTCCCCTAGAAAAGGGGCACAAGACCCATGAGGCACACAGAGTTGCAGTTAGATCTGCTCTTTTTTCCCCCCTCTCCTTTGAAAAAGGCTCAGTAGAAACTGTTCAAGCAACTCTATCCAATTTCTCACAGCAGGTAAAGGGGGCTGAGGCTCAAGTGGAGGGAAAGGTTTGATTCAAGTCAGAAGCTCCTGATATGATTCATCTTCACATAAGCAACCAGGAACAGATGCCTCAGCCTCCTCGTGCCAGTCACTTGTTTGACAAAGGCTTTGTCTGATTTGTAGGGAGTCCTTGTTCTCACATCCTTCATTCCTCATTAAGGAGATAAATTGTCAATGCTCAGCACTGTAATGCTGCCGGGCAAAAGGCTGACTTCAGAAACGAGGAGTACACTACAAGGGATCAAGTTCCAAACCTTGCACATAGGTAGGTAGGTAGTGCTCTGCTTTGACAGGCTCATGTGATCTTAGCCAGCTGAGAGGGTGTAGCACCTACATCCAGGATTTGAAGACATCCCCAGGATCAAACCTTCTGCTGGCTTCCTTGTCCCAGACATAAGATACCTCTGTTCTGCTGCCCCAGACATCACTGGATCATCTGGGGTGGAAGAAACCCTTAAAGATCATCCAGTCCAATTCTCCTGCAGTGAACAGGGACATCAAACAAGCCCTGAACCCACACATACTGTCTTAGAATCCTTATTGGCTCCCCTGTCTTACATTTTCTTTCTAGCATCCTTTACCTCTTGTCTTACCCAACAAAGAAACACAGATCTTACAGAAAAGCCTCTTAATAACAGCAGCCTTAGTATCAGAAAACACAAGAATTACATGCTTTAAGCTAGCAAAACAGCCCTGCAGCTCAAAAACAACGGAAGAGGCAGTCTGTTTTTGTTGCCATATCCTCAGGTGAACAGAACTGTTCCCTTTCTCACTACGAGGAAAGGGGGATGCAGCTCAATAGGAGGAAGCACTCCCCTACCCCTAAGCTGGCCTCTCCTTAGGGAGCCACACTTCTCAGTTGTTCAGGCCAGACACAGTCCTTCTCTTTCTGTTGCACGTCTTTTTCACACAAGGAGATCTACAACTGTCTTCTGAAATACAGCCCCACTGCAGCCCCATGTCCACAAAACACTCTCCCAGGTTTACTGGTCCTGCCCAGGGCAGAAGCCAGAAGTTCCCAGGGATGCACAAGGAGACCAGAGACAGCAGCACAGTTCGAAAGCCATAATTTCTCTTCAGTTCTGCCTGGGGGAAAGTGCACATCCTAAACTGTATCTAGTACAAAATGAAGAAAGCAGCACTCAGTTTGATGCAGGTACATCCCTACTGCCAGCACACATCTAGAGGAACCTCTTCCACACTCCGCTGAACAAGAGAGGCCTCCTCCTGTCCTTTGCTCTGTATTTACAGAGTTATCCATCAGCCAGTGGTGAGGGCAAGGCTGCCAGCCATCACTGACAACTGAGATGAGGCTGATTGCCAAGACTGAAGCCTGTCTGCTACATGGACAAGTTGTTTTTCATTCTCCTTGAGAAAGAAGATCACAGTTTGCAGATGTATCTGAACCTTTTCTCATCTGAGGATGACAGAGAAAAGGCCAGATGACCTACACCTTGTAATGAGACAACCCACACCTTGTAAATACCAGCTTCCCTCCACTGATGAGACACATAACATAACTTTAAACACATAAGTGATTAAAATTAGGTGTGATGAATCCCACCCCATGTCTCCATCTTGGTGACTGATGTATTGAATAGAGACCATGGTTTCAAGAAAAAATATGGATTGTCACATCTGCTCTGGTACATTATCTAAGACAGCAACCAGAAGAAAGTGTTCAGAGACAGCTCTTCTCAGTGGTGTGCAGAGATAGGACAAGAAATGATGGCCTAAAACTTGAACACAGGAAGTTCCACACAAACATGTCAAAGAACTTCTTCGTGGTATGGGTAACAGAGCACTGGAGCAGGTTGCCCAGAGAGGTTGTAGAGTCTCTTTCTGTGGAGATAATTCAAGACTTGTCTGAATGCCTACCTGTGTGAACTATCATAAAGAACCTGCATTGGCAGGGGGGGTTGAGTCTCTATTTCTTGAGGTCCCTTCCAGCCCCTGCCGTCATGATTCTGTAATACAAAGCCCAGCCATCAACAGTCCTTTGAGCATCAAACCCAGAAAGATTTCCCTCTAATCCCCCTGAAGTCTGGGGTTTGTCTGTACCCTGAAGGAAGAGAATTTAATAATGCTTATAAAATCCCTTGCTCTGGGTAATCTGTGCTATCATAGCACTGGACAAGCTTGTTTTCCACAAGAACACTATTTTTCTAACCTTACTGAGCTCTTGATCACCTTAAGTGTTCTTGATCACCATAAGTGTTTTGTGCCTATTAACACCACAAGATGACTGTGAGGGAAAATTGGGTACTCTTGGCAGGTTTTAAAACAGCAAGGTTTAACTCTTTCCCAGCTTTCTGGATAGCCCTCATAGGAATGGAGCAGTTTGCCTGACATGGACAGGCCCATCAGCTTAGTGGTTGTATCCGGTCTTGCAGTTTCTCTTGTCTCCCCAGGGCATGAATCCTCATCTGCGGACTAATGGGCCAATGAACATCAACCATTATGCAACGAAGAAGAGCGTGGCAGAGAGTATGCTGGATGTGGCACTGTTCATGGCAAATGTCACACAGCTCAAAGCCGTGCTGGAGCAGGGGACTTCTTTCCAGTACTACACCACCCTCATCGTGCTCATCAGCATCTCCCTCTTCTTCCAGGTGGTGATTGGGATCCTTCTCATCATCACTGGTAAGGTAGCCACTGAGGTGTGCACATCACTACAGAGTACTGCTGGCATGGGGATGGAAGGGAGAAGCCCCTTGCCCCAAAAAATTCTCCCGTCCACAGTCAGGGCTCTGGGAAGGTTGGAAGCAGCTCAACACTGGTGATGCAGGTCTGCACTACTGCATCATCAAATCACCTAGGTTGAGAAGGACCTTCCAGATCATCAAGTCCAACTGTCAACCTGACCTACTGAATCCCATCACTAATCCATGCCTTTTAGCATCACAAGGCATGTCCCTTCACACAGCGCCTGCAAATAATACGTTTCAGCTTCAGCTTTCACCTCACCCAAGCTGGGGCCTGACGGAAAAAAATGCAGGCAGAGATATTCCCTATATTACACCGACATTTAACCAATCCCCCAGTTCTCCCGGTGCCACATAGATAGTACGTTAACAGTGTTTCAGAAAGGCTTGCCCAGTGTTTTATCTGAAATAGGAGTTCCCACACCTCAGCCTCAGACATGTGTCCAGTATTAAAGTGAGCAGAATACTACCTTTTCCTGTACACTGTAGCTGTTTTCTTTATCTGGGGCATGAGATCTGAGGCAACAGGAAATCCCGAGGTATGTTCTTTCCTATGTTCCATGTGCCTTTCCATGGGTACCATGGAATTTTGCCAGGAAGGGAGGGCTTGCAGGGATTTATGGACTTGGAGTCAAGACACAAGTGACCTTTTGGTTTTGTTTTTTTGTTGTTTTTTTTTTTGCACTGAATCACACAGCTCGTTTGAACCTGAATGATGTGGCAAAACAACCCCGCCTAAATATACTCAACAATGCTGCAACAGCTCTCATCTTCATCACAGTCATCATCAATATCTTCATCACGGCCTTTGGGGTGCAGAAGACCGGCCTCTACCCTACCAGGAATTTTCGACCTTATTAAGTCAAGGGGAAGTGAAGTCAGGTAAGAAAAGGGTGAGCCCCATCACTGCCAGTCCTTGCAGGAGCCTTTGAAAGCATCATTGCAAGGAGGAGAAGCAGAAGGCAATGTTGCACGAATTCACAAAGGCTCTCCAGAGCCATGTTGATATCTTGTGGGCATTTGAGGTCACTGAACAAATTCAGAGAAGGAAGATTCATTTTCTAAGTCTATAAAGAACAAACACCAAACGCTCCAACTGCTGGTATTCATCACCAGCAAGCAGTTCTGTTCTCAGAAGACTGCAGATCTGAGGCAGGTGCAACAGCAGTTGTGACTGGGAGCTACGTTTGGGAAATAAAATGAGATGCATGGGGAGATACCTGAAGATGGCAGCACTATCTGAGAAAGGGAAGGTGTTGGGGGGCAGTGGGAAAAAGGGCTCTTTACAATGGTCGGTGCAGTTGGCAGAGCTCATTTTAAGAAGCTAACTCTAGAGTGCTTGTTCCTGAGATCCAACCAAACGCTTGGGTTCAGACATCAGGTCAGATGAGGTCAAGGTGCTTTAGGTCAAGAAGCAAAGTTCCTGTTTCCTTACTTATCCTGCAGTGTGTAAACACAGCTTAAGAGGAATATAATAGGGCAACAGCAAGCAAAAAAAGCTTGACAGACCCATGATATTTAGTGTGAAGGCCAAAAGCCTCCATAAAACACTGCTGGCTTGGGATCTAAAAGGGTGGGAATGCTGAGGCTGTCAGCCCCCACCTGTGGCGTGGCCATGGTGCCAAGTGACCCACTATGCTCCAAGTGCCTCTCTCTGCCTGTGCAACATGGGGAAGTTTGCCACAACCTTACCGTCATTCCTTGTCTTTCCTGCAGGATCTGAACAGCACAACCAGTGGGGAAAGCTCTCCTTGATGTTTTGAATGATCTCAGCAGGATCCCAGCAAAGAATCCAGAGAACAGAGCTAAACTTTCAAAATTGTACTTGTTTTGTGGCATACCTGCCCCTTAACCCTAAGGCTTATGCAGTTCTGCAGGGGTGAAGATTTCCATTGCTTTTCAAAGCTAGAGCAAATTTTGCAGTAATCTCTAGAGAAAGCTGCAGAAACAGCAGCAGGTACATAATTTCAAAGCACAGTTCTCTAAACCTCTTACTGTAGCTGCCTGCCTCACATAGTGAATATTGGCTCATTTTGTAGAGAAGAGTGAACAGTGTACTCGGTAGGACAAAGAAATATAAGATATTCAGCTTCTTAAACATGATTTGCTATATCTATATATAGATAGCGATGCTGATTAGTAGTTTACCTTTCAGATGGAGGAATGGCTCTCTCAAACTGAAGGAAATTATAATGAGACAATAGGAAAGTATGCATGTCAACATAGCTGAAGAGAGATCAAATATTTTCCTAATTGTTTAAAAATAAAATGAAACGAGAAACAGTTATGAAAACAATCAGATATTTCCAGTATTAAGAAATTAACAGTGACAGAAAATAGGTATTGTATTCTGATGTCATCAATAGGGGTGTATAAGGAGTGCTGACTGAGCATCCTAACAAAAGGTAGGAGAGAAACATTACACGTGAGACACTCTGGGCTAATTGCCATGATAACACATGACAAATGTGTAGGGTATTACTGTATAAGTTACCATTTTAATTTAAGGTGTTATCACTAACATCGATGTTGTAAATATGTAATCTCCATATTGACAACACTAGGAACTCTTTTTAAAGAAAGATCTTTCCAGTACAAGTCTTTGAATTGAAGATTTTTCAGATTTTCCTTAAGTAGTAAACACTTTGTATCCTAGATTTTTATAAGTCTGCAGTCACAGTAATTGAGATTTTAACAGCCTGGTGTAAGCCTACTTAAGCAACGAAATGCTTTTCTGATTATTAAATGTTTGGCTTTCTTTTTTCTTTTTTTTTTTTTCATTCTATAGCAGAATGAGTCTGACTATTTCATTTTGCAGATTCTTACCAAAACTGAGAAAGAAATGTCATGAGAAAGCCCACACATCAGTCTTCAGGAGCAACTCAGAGTGACTGACACTTTGAAAAACAGATATAAGTAGATTTCTTTTACATTCCATACCTGTCTTCAAAGAACTAAGTTTGTCTTTAAGAGGTGGTGACTTTTTCTGGAAATAGTGCAGATGACCTTGCTAACAACAGCACGTGGGTGAGACTACAGGCCCACATCAGGTTGTATCTGCCAGTCACAGTGGCTCTTTTTGCAGCTGAAAGACAGTTGCAGAGAAAATATAGAATGGAATGCAGGTATGCCAATTTAAATTCTAATGCAAGGTTCAGTAGAGTTTGGATTTGTTTTGTGTATCAGGTAAGGCACTCTTCTTCCACTTTATCATAGAGATCATAGAACCATAAAGGTTGGAAAAGAGCACTAAGATCTTCAAGTCCCCAACCACAGACCCAACACCAGGATGTCCACTAACCACATCCTCCAGAGCCACATCCAAACATTTCTTAGACACATCCAGGGACAGTGACTCCACCACCTCCCTGGGCAGCCTGTTGCACTGCATCACAACATCCCTTAATAACCAACTCGAAACAATCTGGGGCAACTTGTGGCCATTCCCCCTCGTCCTATCACTGTTACTTGGGGGAGGCAGCTGAAATCCACCTCACCACAACCTCCTTTAGGGTAGCTGTAGAATTATAAAGTCACTCCTGAGCCTCCTCTGGAGCCATCAATCCCAGTTCCCTCAGTCAGTCACCATAAGACCTCTGCTCCAGACCCCTCACAGCCTCATTGCCCTTCTGCAAGCACACACCAAGGCATTAATGTCCTTCTGGCAGCAAAAGGCCCAGAACTGAACACAATACTGAAGATGCAGCCTCACCAGTGCCAAACATGCAATGATGACAGATCTAGAGGAGAGGGAGGTTAGGAAGGATGGCGATTGGTTCCACTCCTTCTGGTCACACGGGTGAATTGTTTCCACCTGTGCTCCCAGGGCTGGCTATGCCCCTTCACCATGTGCTCAGTCACTGGTACATGCCATGACCTAATGGTTCTCATACATTTTGCTTTTCTAGAACATGTATTTATCCAGCATTTCTGCTCTGTTCCACAAGATAAGTCTTGGTAAAATGGATGAAAGTCTGTTTCATTGCCAGCCCTTGCCCCTGGCAAGTCTCCTGCCTGCTTGTTGGGCAGAGGGACCTGGCTTTGCAGTACTGCCTACATGCTCAGCTACATGAGAACAGGGAGCAACACTGAGTATCTAATCCCTGCTGTGTGGTGATGCAAGTAACATGGAGACATAGTAAAGCACTTGTAGGAAGACCATATATTTATAAAATGTGTGGGAGAACCAGTATATCCCCCAGATCGTACAGAGAGGTGGCCGAGAGGTTGTCTAGAAGGCACAGACCACTTTAAGGCAGATAAGTCGAACGTATACATTCCAGATTTATAACACAAAGCATTGGTACATTAAAAAATGAAACAACTTCAGACAGTCATAGGCAGTGAGAAGTTCATACCAGGCAAATATTAAAAATGATGACAAAACAAGTCATGTTATTGTTTTCACACAAGGCATTTCTCAGAATAAAAGCTGGCCCCTCACTGTTCACTTTGCTGAGCTATAAAACAACCCTCCAGGCCCACAGTTCACTGGCAATGAACAAGTCCTGCTGATGGAGCCAGCACCCTGCAGTGCAGCCTGCACATGGGGGATCAGGGCCCCCAGCCTGGCCGCATCCTGCTGCAGGGAAGCTCTGTTCTGCACAGTGGCCCATGGTTTTCCTTCCACCCCCAGCCAAGGACGCACTGGAACCCATGTGGTTGATAGGTTGATACACAGGAAATGACAAGCAACTCATTCCTTTCTGCCTCAGGGATAGGACATGGCCAGGATGTACATGAAAGCTGGGAATGTGAGGCAAAACTCACCACATACTCAGGCAAAACTTCTTAAAACTCCTCTGTGACAGAAATGAGAATCAGGAGTCAGCTTCCCTGCTCTGGTGACACCAGGTTCCCTGGTCTTGTGCTTTGGGATATACTGATGGTCGGGACGAGCCCTCTGTGCTGCGGTATGTGACACTGGTGGGCTACCTGGGGATAGTTAGCTGGGCATCGTGGTGGCCTGGCCACTGCCCTGGATGGCCATGTCCTCTCACAGTATGGCTGTGGGACCACCTACTCCTGTTGCTCGTCATACCTCCATTTGAGGGGGAAGAGCTCTGGGTTGTTTCAGAAGAGGGGCAACAGCCTAAGGGTGAAACCTGGCTCTGCTCCCACAAGATTTCTTGCTAGCTATCAAGCCAGCAAGCACACAGCCCATCTTCTTCAGACAACCAACAGCAGTTGCTGAGCTTGTGGACTACACAATAGCCTCTGTCCCCATGAGCTCTCTCCAAGCTCCTCCACAAAGGCTGCCAACTAGTGCCAATTAGTGTTAATCATGTTTACCACCACAATGCTTAAACACCAGCTCAGAGTCCTCATTGTGCTAAGAACAGAAGAACAGTTGTGATGGCAACTTTTACAGTGGGGACACGGGCCTTTAGGAAATTGGATTGAGCAACAGTAGTTCCTTACATGCACACTAAGGAGTTCCCATGAGGTAGGCAGCTCTGGGCTAAAGGTGTGACAGAAGGAGCAGTCACCCAGCCAGCTAAAGCACGGGTACAAAATCCTCAAAACCTGCCAGCAGTGCTGGAGCCAGGATTGTACCCTACTTTCTACTCCAGTCTCTGATGGTTATCATCTCTGGTGAAGAAGAGGAGTTACTCCTATCACAGAAGCCAAGGACAGTGGATTACATCCTGGATGCACATCATTCTCACCACTATCTACAGAAGAACACAAGCTGTTGCCTTTAGGTGCTACAGATTACACCTAAGCCAGATGTGAAAGCACAGAGGAGAAATCACCCATCTTCCCTCTGTCTGATATTAGGATCACCAAAAGATTGCCAGCTCTCCCTCAGCAAAGTGGCCATAATGCCATTCTCTGTTTTTTATTCTTATTGTCTACATGGGAAAAGTACTTTCCCTCATTAAAAAGACTGCTCTAGCTTGGGCAGAAGGCTGAAAGCTGTCTCTTCTTAGCTATTCAGTAACTGCATTCAAGCAAAGGCTGCATGGAGCGATGGGCATAGCACTCTCGCATACTTCTCACCATAGCTGCACACTGCACATTGAAACTTCCTTAAACACAGCTAACTTCATCAGGGACAAAACCCAGACTGAGGCAGCCAGATGATTTGACAAGATTTATTTCGTGTGCCAGAACTCACATGTTCCGTTTTCTACCACAACAGTGGAGCCTGATGGGCTTGTGAAGCACCATGGAATTAATAACAAATATCTATTCTGAATTAGCATCTGTTCCATCAGCCTAAAAGCAAGCAGCTCTAGTACCACTTCAGACACTGCTTGTGTGCTGCACACCTCCATTGCTCACTACTCAACAACTCCCTTCATTGCTGAGAGTCGTGAGGAGCATTCAGTGTCACACTCCCCACAGAAGCATGAGACCAGCAGCAGCCTTTTCAGCTTTGTATGGGGACCCTGAAGCTCCAGTGTAGAGTGCAGTCCTGTAAAATGGTTTTAGAGGTAAAAATCTTACCTTGAATTTATGGTAATTTCAGGGGCTGAGAATTTGCTCTGGCATGAGGCTGGCTGTGGACATAAGCTCTTCCCACAGCTTTCTCATCAGTGCAGGCGTGGGTCTGACCATCATTTTATTCACCTGGACCTCTTCTGCCCTCACTGATCCTTACAACCAATGCAAATGCCAAGTATGGAAAAGCCATCTTCTCCATAATGGGCTCCCAGGGCTGCTCCAAAAGTGAAGCACCAACAGTTGTGCCAGTTCCTCAGACAACACAAACAAGTCTGCTCTTTACACGAAAGTCGAACTATAACAGGACCTAACTGTTAAGTCTTAATTTATTAAATTAACCTTTAGATACTGCATAAATGTACAGGATTTAGAGAGCAGAAAAATCTCTCTCCTCTTTTTCTGACAAAATCTCAATATATCAACTAATAAAATATTGCCACTTCTTCCCTGTGAGGGTTTCCCTGATATTTTTAGGACAAACATGTATGTCTGTCAGATAAGGCTGCAAAATTCCTCCTGAGATGCCCTCCAAGTGTCTCTGTATAACCCCTCCACTATCCTCAGGCAGTGAATCAATAATTCAGGTAGAGCTGAAACATCACCCCCTGTCACCTTGCTCCACTGCAGGCAAATGTGGCTCTCATTTGGGAAGTGCACTTCAGACTTCATCCACATTCAGTGAGCATGTTTTTTCATAATGACTGAAGTGCAAAGCACACAGAAACACCTAAGCATCAGCAAGGTGAAGTGCTTATCAGCACCTCCTCATCCAGAATGTTCTGCGGTCAGCACATGGGCATACGGACACAACGCAGTTCAGAGAAAATATTTTGGTCCCCTGTCCGAAAGCATTGATACCAGAGAGATGGGGAAGGGGTTGGGAGGGAAGGAGAGGTTTTTGTTTTTGTTTTTCCTCTTTTTCTTCAAGTATTGACAGAGAAGGTGCATTCCTGTAAAACATTCTGGGTTTAGCTGGGATTTTTGTTTGATCTGCACCACATAAGACTCAACAGGAAATATGGCACCTCTCCCCGCTGTACCATCCACCAGACTGCATGGCAGGAAATACAAATCCTTCACTGTGCGACAGCTCGCACATACAACTTCCCAAAAGGACACGGATCCCATGCTGGATGCAATGATTCACAAGAGAAGCTCCCACTCTTCTAGCCCGACACTTCCTTCTTCTGTCCCAGTGGAGGCAGAGTTTATGCTCTTGGCTGTGTGCCTTGATAAAGTGCACATCAAGGCAAGATGGTGGATGGTGCTGCCGAGCATCTCTGGAGTTGAAGGCTACAATGTTTTCAGCTGGCGCCGGTTCCACATTCCCCTCTTTGAATGAAACCAGTGAAAAAAGTTTCTCAGGGACAGACGTTCCACTTCCAGCCCAGCCTGTAAGATCCTAGCAGAAAGGAGAAGGGTAAATTGAGGAAAATCTTGATGGCAGCAATACGAGGGAGCTTGTGGGGGATCTGTTTTAAGCAGCCCTATTGTCAACACATCACAACCCATCTCAAGAGTCCAAAACAGCTCAGGGTATCTCCTAACCATAAGCAGGCATCTGATGACACTTTGCTGAGTGTTCATAGGCCCTTGAAAGCAGATTTGTTGGGAACAGGTACAGGCATGCTGCATATGGCAGGCTTGGAGGAAAGACAGCTGGCAAGATGGGATTATGCAGGATGCCGGTCTTTTCCTCAGTGATCTGACTGAAAAGAAAGGGCCCAAAACACAGAAGGGCCTGCAAACACAGAAGACTAGAATTTGTACAGCAGGGTATCATATAGTTCTCAGAAACTGTAACCCAAGCTCATGATCCTGAAATGTCTCTCTGGCAAGTGCTATTTTGAGTGACTGCTGTATGTTGTATGGAAAGTTTGGGGGACCATAACTGAATCACCATCCACTGATTCAAGAAGATGAAGTCTCCAGGATCATCAGTACTTAATCAGCCATCTGTCCATGGCTAACCAACAGCATGGCTGGAAAACATCAGAAACATTTCCTCTTTTCCTTTATCAGTGGCTGTAGTGGTATATTTTGGATACACGCATGTAGTGGTCTTGAGCTCTGGACATCCCCAAAGTCTCTCTCTCACTAACCAAGCTTATGGTGGTCTTCACCACCTTCATTTCCTTAGATCTGTGCTTTCCAGTCACGGTTCCTTCAGGACCTAATGGGTCTCCTTTCTAAGCACGTGAATGATGACAGTGAATACTTACCTGTCCAGAAGTTCCCAGTCTTCTCCTCCCCAGCGGTCCCGAAACTCTTTTGTATTCATCCCTCCGATCTTGTCCAGATCAGACTTGTATATGCCAAGGAGACCAAACCCATTCACCTCCCAGTAGCCTGAGGACAGCACAAAAGAGGCACAAGCATGTCAGTGCTGAGACAGTGTTGATACCAGAGACCCAAATCACCAAGGCAGAACCAACTATTTTAAAGCTTCAGGAAGTCAGAAAGGCTTACAGGCAGCTTGGGTTGTCCTAGCAAAGCCTCTCACATCTCCTGTCTGGCAGCATGATACTTAATGTAAATGGGCCTTCTCAGGTTCAGGTGATTGTCCCTGTGCCAGGATGAAAAAATATCTACTCAATGGTAATTTGCTTCTGTGGTGCCTCAGGATGACCACCTTTGTCTAACAGAAATCCTATGCTCTCTGTCACTTTTCTCCCCCTGACTTGAATTGCCTCCTCTCACTCATGGGCTAGCAGCCATACTCAAGAGGCCAGACAGTGCCCTCTAAAAAAAGAGAGAGATGGATAGGAAAGACTAAAAGGCGGGATTCCTTAGACAGTCAGATCCACTGGGAGTTCAAAGCAGTGACCAGAAGAAATCATATTCTCTTTGATCTCAAATGTCAACTACCTACCGCAGTTCTATGCCTAGTGCTCTCCCACCTGTTGGCTCTGGCAGTACATGAAGCACCAGACCTTGACAGCAACTGAGCAGCAAATCCAGGGGCTGCAGACATGTTCCTTCTTTCCCCATTCCCCGAGGTCTGAGCCCAAGAAGCTCCACTCCCTCTTACCATCGGGTGACTGTGGGGACATGCCGCAGTGCAGCCTCATGACCATGGGAGCAAAGGCCATCTTGCCTTCCACGCAGTGCTTCCGGATTGAGTCAATGATTCCAGCTGGGAAGTGGATGTGGAGGTCGCAAAGGAAAATTATGCTGTGTGGATCCTGGAGCCGACCACACCAGTTGGGAAAAAAATAGGGTGACTTTAAGTCAGTCTTTCTTGAAGACAGGATGACAGAGAGATGGGAGTGAATTAAAGAGCCATACATTGCTAGACTGGAAACTGAAGTCTCAGTGAATGGCGAAACTGCCATCGGCTGCTTTTTCAATGACAGATATGTTATGACTGCAAACTGAATGAGCCAACTTCATAAAGCTGCTACTCCTGATTTCCTTCCTGTCTCATAGTTCAAGTAGGTAGGGCAAGAATGGCATGGATCAGAGGGACTGGTCTCCTTGGAGAAAGGGACAAGATCCTTACTCCAGAGGGACAAGAAACACATCCACATTTTATCTGTTCTGTTGGGCTATTTCCTTTCTTAAAAGCCAGCATGTCCAGTATGACAGACAAGAAGCAGTGCTGGACATACGCCAGACATCCTCCTATCCACCCCACATCCCCCAGGCTTACCGTCACGAGGTCTATTCCTGCCTGCAGGCCAGCAGAACGCTCAAAATTCCCCATCAGCTTCAAGTACCGATAGCTGCAGGCCAAACAAGAAAGAGAAGTTTGGTGTATGCATGTTGATGAGACAGAAAACACTGCTAGCACTGATACACCATGGGTACCGTGTTGAGCCACCTCTTGCCCCTTGAGCAGAGGAAAAAAGCCATTGTGTGAGCATGTGAGCACAGCACTGCCTCTGTGCCAGTGTGTCCTGATGGTCCTGCCACATATGCAACAAGGATAGTTCATAGCAGAAGTCCTGCCAGCTCTATTTTTGGAACCTCTAGCACTGGAAAGGACCAACCAAGGCTGTTTGAGGTCAAAATACAATAAGCCAGACAGCTGTTGCAGCAAGAGAAGTCCCCAGAGGACTCCACACTCATTTCTCACAGCTTTCTTGTCTTCTCTGGCTTAACCCGTCCGCCATCACTTTGACACTTGCTTTCTGTCCTCCCTTGAAAACTTGAAGAAAACTGAGAGAAAAGACATGCATCTGAATAGATGACTGTGATAGGTATTGCCTTACAGTTTTATAACAATATTCTATGCAGCACACATACATGCACATTATAACAGCAAAATGTGCACATAAACATACAAAGTGTAGATGAATATCATCATTGGGTTTCTAGCTGCCAGAAGCTGAGGGAGATTAATGCAAAAAGATTTGTAGATGTGGTGCATTTACAGGAATACACTATTTTGTGTATTCTGTGACCAGACAGCACTCTCACCTGCGCAAGCTAGACCTTTTCAGAGCAGTCTCTATGTTCATGTCATCGCTGCTGTAGTCTGTGATGATGACATTGAAGTAGGGATCCTTAGTGACTCGGAACAGCTCTTCCATGTCAGAGATGAACTGCAGCACCCACCGTGCCTGGTTTTTCACTGGATGTATTGCAAGAGGGAGAGAAAAACTGATTTCAAAGATTGCATGGACTGATTTCAAAGATGGCATGGTTTTCAGCAAGCAAGGCTTCTTGCCTCCTCTCAAACCCTACCAACACTGAAGGGATGAACAAATAGGTCCAGGCTGAAAACTTGGACCGAAGGGCCCAGAAATGGGTGTGGGTTCTTTCCCAAAGTGTGTCGGTGTTTTTCTCTGGGGTACAAGCCATGGGAGGCTTGGGCCCTATCATATTTGTGAGGAGAATTAGCTAGGAGACAAAAGAAATCGGAAATGACCCTAACAACTCTGCCCCTGAAGGAAGAACCAGCCATGCTGTTCCTTCAAGTCCCAGGAGGGTAGATCTCCTTACCTGGCACCACAAAGTGAACCACAGCACGGTGGTTCCAGGAAAAGCCCTGGGGCCAGCACAGCTCTGGCTCTTTTGCCACAGCCATCAGGTGACGCCGGCGACCCCAAGCCAAGTTCCTCATGTTCCTCTCCTCTTGTTCATCGCCACCCACGCCCTGCCAGCCACGCGCAAAGATGTACTCGGAGAAGCGGACGAGACGCTCTCCCTGCTCCAGCAGCTCCAGCTCCAGCAGGTAGCGGCTCCCTCGCATGCGGTCCTGGCGTTTCTCCACATTCACGATACGCTGCAGCTGGTACCGCCTGCAGGAGATTCAGCCAGGATGGGTATGTCCCCTGCACGTGGCCCACTCTCCCACCTTCACCCTACTTGGCTCATTTTGCTCTGCCGGCTGTTTCCTCCTGGGCTAGCACAACTCTTTTTGTCCCCAGCTTTCCCCCATGGGATGATTTAGCACCTGTTTCCTAAATCCGTAAGCACGTGGGATTAGATCTGGGATCCCAGCCAAGAGAAAATACTTGGCAAGGGGAATGAAATAAAGGTGACACTGAAAACAACAAATGTGTCTGAATGACTGTGGGGCTGGTAATAGCAAGTGTACTCAACACCTCTGTCAAAGATCTTGGCACGGGAAGAATGGTTGGGTTGGTGAAGGTGGCTGATGACAGCTTATCAGACGATAACAAGGAGTAAGACTGAGCGATCATACAGAAAAGACTGGGATGAGCTGTAGGTCCAGAACGGCCAAAATGGGATGAAATGCCAGGTCATGTCCTGTCATGTAATATGAAATGGATGCTCATCGGTTAAAAGTGCTGAGAAAACCATGAGCGTACTGATCAGTTACACTGTGACTGTGACTGATGTGACCCCAAGAAAAAACAAACACAATCTAAAGATGTAGCATGAGAGCTATTTCCAGGAGTTGAGAAGTAAATAACACCATTCTATGTATTACCCAGAATACTGTTCAGGAAGATTAATCAAAACTGAAACCAGTGTGGAAAAAGACATACAGAAAAATCACGGAAATATAGGCCAATTCATCAAAAGGGTTGAGGAAAGCTGGAGACTTATAGAGGCTCTTAGGAGGTTTTTTCGTTCATTTGCCAGAAAGGTAATCAAGATGGTTAGTTCTACAGTGGAAGTGCATATGTTCAGATAAAGGTTAGGGTACTTGGTTGTTTGTGAAGTCAGTGTGCTGATTCACAATATCTGACAGGTCCCTTCTGATCCTATGTCCTAAATGGTACCGGGTTCACAAACTGAGAGGTAATAGGCATTAAACCACAAGCATGAGGAGCTCCAGTCCTAATTTGTATCACTGAGATACCTTAATCTACAGCTGACCAAATGCTTCTATGTGCTCTCAATGCTTACACAGTGCAAGGAGGAAAACAGCCATGCACCAGTGATGCCAGCTAGTCTGAAACCTCCAGTCTCTCGCATTTACTACCACTGGCTGTTGGAGGGTGATAGTCAGACCTGGACATGATCTAGTACCCAACATTCCCATTTCTCAGCTCAGAGAGATCTTTTGGTTTTTACATAGAATCCTTGTCTGAAGTTTTATCTCCCACATCTAGTTTATCCTTTGATTGATTCTAGTTGCAAACAATATGTACACAAGCTCCAGTTTTTCACACTTTGCCTTACCCTTTAATCCTCTGGTTGAGCTTCTTGAGGAAGACACGTGTGACTTCCAGGGCTTCCCTCTCTTTCAGCAGCAGGTTTCCTGATGTGTTGCACTTCAGATCAATCCAGTCAGTGCGCAGCACATGGAAATCCAGGTTGCTTGCGCTGAAAGTCTGCTCCCAGTTCACCAGCTGGTCAAACACTGGTACATAATCAAAACCCTCTTCATCTTCCTCCTCTGGCTCCCCATCCACCTCTTCTTCTTCCTCTTCTGCTGCCACCTTCTCAGGCCTAGACTTGCCCTTTGCAAGAGATGCCACCTCTGTCTCTCCCTTGCCCGCATCCCCACCAGTGGCCCTCTTTTGCTCAGCCACGTAGGCCTCCACTTGGTTCAGCCACTGCTCCAGCCGTGGCGGGTCCTTGCTGGGGCCAGCAGTATCCACGAGGTGCCTGCTGGCTTTGCTGGATGCTGGGCCAGCTCTCCTAGCCTGCTTAGTGCCTGCTGGCTGCAGGCTATCCTCCATGACGCTGAGGTCCCCTCGAGGTCTCAGACCTTTGGGAATCCTGACCCCTGAGTCCCTGGGGCTGCTGAGAGGCTGCTCCCTTTGAGACCTGCTCCTAGAAGGAGGGTTCTCCTTTTTGGCAGGTGCTCTGCCCTGGGCGGCCCTGGCATGCTGCGGAGGGCTTCTGGAGTTGTCTTTGACTCCAGCTTTTAAGTGAGGTCTCTTTGTCACCGGGTTTCTCTCTGGGCCAGCTCGACTGAGGCTTTGGTTGGCAGGGGCCAGAAGGGCTGTTTTGACACCAGACTTTTTTGTCCGTCTCCTTTGTGTCACCTCACCTGTGTCACCAACAGAGAGGAGCCGACGATGCTCCCGGAGGGAATAGTCCTCATAGACACGATCGCTGCCCATCGCTGTGCCGGGAGCAGCACTTGCTGGTTCTGCCTGCTGCATGTTGGGGTGCGCAGGGGAGACAGTGCTCTCCACATCCTGCTCTCCATACTGCAGGTCATCCAGGTTCCCCTCCTGAAAGCCTGCAGGAATAATCACAGTTACATCTCTGGCATCCATCTCCTAGAGTGCATTGCTTGGCCTCCCAGACTGCCCTTAAGAAAAGTGAATGTGGCAGGAAATACTTTCTTCCAGTTGCGGCACTCCGGCAGGGAAGGGCTGTGACTTCCTTGCCATGGAAAGTCAACAGGAGGATAAAAGGCTCCTCGAAGCTCTGATATTAGGAGGTCCTACCTGGTTGCTCAGTCTTGTCATCAGAGTCCAGGCTCTTCTCTGTCCGGTCCATTTTTATGTACTTGGAGAACCCAAATCTGCAGAAGGAAGGACATCAGCTTGATCAAAGTTATTTTGCCCTCTTCAACTAAATTCTAGCCATTGCTACAGAGGAGATGGTCAATTACTTTGATTACACCTCCTTTCATAGCAAGTTATAAGCTACCATCATCACTTTCAGATCTTGGGGCAATCAAGATCTTACTGTCAAAAACATCAGCTTTCTTGGGTTACCATTCCAGTTTCTCAGACATTTTCTTGAGTGCTGCTCCATGTGCACAGGAGGAAATTCCAACATAAGGACACTGAAATGCTCCTTTACCTTCTCTTCTCCTTAAAGCTCAGATCCAGTGTAGCACTTACAAACTGAAGTCACTGTGCTACTGAAGTGGCTCAGACAAGTAACTGCAGTGATCTCCCTCTCTCTTCTCCCATACCGCCACCGTGGTTTGTGTGCTATATCAGCCCATTGTATGCTTATGCTTCAAGCTTTTGGGAGGGATTTCCCTTGTTGCATCGTTTCCTTCCATGTGTGCTTGATGACAAGCAGAATAAACTCCCCCTTCCCAAATGCTGTTACAATACAAACTATTTGTCAAGCAAAAAAACTTGAGGTACATGTGCCAGCCCACAGTAGCCACCTTCTCCATCCTTCACAATGGACCCCAGGCCCAGTAGATCTCTCCCTTTCCAGCCCTCTGTCTTTCCAGCCCTCAAATAGGAAGATGAGCACAAGGAGGCCACCATCAGCTATCTCACAGGAACAGCAACCCTCCTTATCCTGCAAACAAGTCCTCCTGAAATGAACAGAATCCTCACACAAGATGCTTGTTTCCCTGTGAAGCGGGGAGCATGCACATGGTGGTTTTCTTGCAGGGCCATCACTGGAGCAGGACTCCAGTAAAAGTGAGCTGCATGTTTTCATCCCTCCCCCCGAGATGTCTGGTTGTGAGTAAGGCTTGGCTTCCACAGTGACAGCCATTAGGAGGCTCCAGATGCTGGCATGGAAAGTTTGCTGGCAAATACATTCCCTGATGTACTGGAACAAATATACTCTGACCCAGCTTCCTGGTTAATAGAGCAAGAAAAGTAGCAGCAGTTTTCCTTTGAGACCTAAGCACAATTTCACTTAAAGGAAGCACTGGCTATTGAAAGAAACTATAAATGCTTTAATGTTTTACAGGACTTAAGGGACCTTTAAATAAAGAGAGTCCCAACTAAATGAATATGAAATTCCACTCTAATTCCAGCCTTAAAACTGTCTCCTCCCGTTCTCGCTGCTAACAAACGTCCACTTGCAGCATCCTACCTTTCCAAGTAATACGGGTTTTCCTGATAGAAGCATTTGTTTTCTTTCTCCATATGGCTCAGACGGCTGTAATCATTGGGGTAAACGAAGGATAAATGAATCTGGGAAGAAGGGAAGAAAAATAAAGGAAAAGCCCCCATCAATGCCAGATATCATTCATAAGGTGACCCAGACCCGATTGCAAGGTGAGCTGCCCTTTGGGGAAGGAACAAGCACTGCTCACTATATGCCTCTCAAAGGCACCCAGCAGCAGACTGTGAGTAGAAACTATGGAAATGAAAAAAACAAAAGGAATAGTGATGGGCATCTGCTGGTCCATCTCTGCAACTATGTGTTGAAATCCTGTAACAAAGCAAGAACTAGATGGGATAGTCCAACTGAGGAAGTGCAGGAGAACACGGGAGCCCAGAAAGTGTGTGAGATCCGCCCCAGGCAAGGCTGAGGAAGCCATGGTCGCCCAGGGTGCAAGTCCCATGGGAAGTGTAGGCTTGAATTGGCACCAAGGGATAGCAAAGCAGACTGGCTCCCAGTCCCACTGGCTCTGCCAGGCCTCAGCCATTCTCCTCTGCTATGAAAATGAGTGAACTTTGCTATGCTGCATGTTCACAAATGTGGGTCCCACCTCAAGGCCAGTTTGAAAACTCTCCTGGGCCTTAGTCCATGCACTCTACACCTCCCCAGGGAATGAAATCCTCAGCCATGACAAGTCTCCATGTGAAGACAAACTCAGAGCTTTTGCTTGAGGTCTGAGGGGCTTTGTAAGACTCACACACTTGTCTGCCAGCGAGATCAGCAAGCAGTGTGTAGCACTTATCTCCCTTCTCTTGCTGTTAACCTCTGCCATGTATTGGGATGCTGAAGACCTGAAGAACAAGTGGTCACATCTGCCCAGGAGCTTCCTACAGGAGGTACCCACGGAGGCCCATGGATAATCAGGTCTCCCTCCTTCCTCCTTAACCCTGGGTAAGTGCTGGCTCAAGGAATAAAACTTACAAACTGGAGGCCCTGGTAGCGCTGCAGAGGGAACCCATTCACCAGGTAGCTAGGCTTGTATGGACAGTCTGGCAGGGCTCGGCGCAGGCGTGACTTGCTGAGCAGAGGCACTGAGAAGAAAAAATGTAGGCAAGCATTGCTGGAGAAAACCTACTGCAATTGATGCACCAACCTAGCTATTTCAGTGCCCAGCTTGTACTTAACTATATGAGAGGTTATCAGATAGAATCATAGAATCATTAAGGTTGGAAAAAGACCACTAAGACCATCTAGTCCAACCCCAATCCATCACCACTATGCTTGATATCCGTATCTCTCAGCGTCACATCCACACGGTTTTTTGAACACCCCCAGGGATGGTGACTCCACCACCTTCCTGGGCAGCCTGTTACAATGCATCACCACTCTTTCAGAGAATTTTTTTTTTTCTAATATCCAATCTGAACCTCCCCTGGGGCACCTTAAGACCATCCCCTCTAGTCCTATCACTGTAACTTGGGAGAAGAGGCCAAAACCCACCTCACCATAACCTCTTTTCAGGTATCAGTAGAGATACCTTTTCAGGTAGCCGTAGAGAGTGATAAGGTTTCCTCTGAGACTCCTCTTCTCCAGCCTGAGCAATGCTGGTTCCCTCAATCACCATAAGACCCGTGCTCCAGACCCCTCACAGACCTGTTGCCCTTCTCTGGATGTGCTCCATGGCCTCCGATCCTTCTTATAGTGAAAGACCCAAAACTGAACACAGTACTTGAAATAAAGCTTCACCAATGCAAGTACAGAGTGGTGATCCTGCTGACTACACTACTTCTGATACATAAAGTGAAACATCTTTTTCAGTTCATGTATTCGTCTTGTTCTACAGCACTTGCACTAAAATATGCCTGGAGACACCGCATAAATTCGACTCCAAGAAAGAAGAGATGGGTTTACTCTGTGTTTTGTCTTGTACCCTACAGCGACAGATGCTGCACGCTGCTCCCTGCTCCCCTGTGAAATAAGGAGGGTGGCCTTTGATAACCATGGCGTAGGAGGACAGTTTTGCTCAGCTGTTCGCCTGCATGTGCTGAGACAGGCTGCAGCTGCCTTCTCAACTCCCTTGCAAGTC
The DNA here is from genome assembly GCF_026119805.1 of Tympanuchus pallidicinctus. Taxonomy (NCBI): domain Eukaryota; kingdom Metazoa; phylum Chordata; class Aves; order Galliformes; family Phasianidae; genus Tympanuchus; species Tympanuchus pallidicinctus. The sequence continues at coordinate 4,276,103 of NW_026294802.1, forward strand.
TTACCTTTGTAAAGAGTGTCCCGGGGGTCAGGCTTCAACATGTCAGCAGGGTGTGCCTTGCCGCCCGTGTCATCAGCAGCCCGGCTCTTGTGGCTAGCCAGAGTCTGCGGGATGTGCCCAACCTCATCCATCTTTAACAGTGTCTCATCTAGAAACCAAAGAGAGAACAGAAGGGGGAGGAAAAGCTCACTCATCCCTTGTCCCAGGCAGCAATTTTCCCCAGCATCAGCCCTTCCAAATGGTATTGCACAATTGTAATGCCTACATGGTACTCATCAGGAGCTTCAACAGTGCTTGAGGGAAAGAAAGGCTCTGACCAGGAAAGCTGGAGATGCTGAACACAGCTATCAGCGAAACCAAACAAACACAGTGATGAGTGATGGCTGGAAATTACCTTGTGAAAGAACACACTGGCAGTGCTGTGCTGCAGACACCCCAGCCTGGCAGAAATTACTGGTCACATTTGAATTATCAGCATTAAATTTCCTTTATACGTAGACAGAAAATGTTGAATAGGAGGAGAAAGCTGAGAAATGGAAGCTTCTCCTGTGCTGGAAAATGAGTGAAGGTGAGGGGTGAGGTTTTCAATGGAAAATGAGTGAGGGGAGTGGGGTGAGGTTTTCAATGCCCTAGGAGGATGGTGCTCCAGCAGGGTAATGAAAACCCATGGTAAGCCAGGAGCAATGGGAAGCACAAATTCAGGATTAAGTATTGGTTATGCCTTTTCTTTAGTGCTGCTGCCAGATTTCATGTCTCCATGGATCTGGCTCTGAAGTGAGCAGAATTGAGTTAATATCTGCAAATGTAATAAATAAATATCATAAATAAATAATAAATAGCATGCTGCCAAGGGCACTGGGGTTACTGTTAGCAACTTTTGGGTACTGAACAACATGGAAACCTCAGAAGAATGGGATAATGTATGATACAGCCACAACACTGAGGTGGAAGAAGGAACACTGTATGGGAGAGTGCAGCGCTGCGCCAGCCATGAAGGGATCTTCTGAGCTGCAAAGCATTCCTTCTACAGGCAAGCAATAAACAGAAAAAAACAGACGGAGAAAGAAAGATCTGACTGAATACCTTGTCCTGGCCAAATGGCAAGTTTCAGAAAATGCAACAGCAGGTTGTAATCCAAAACACCGTAAACAGATGTCTAGATTACATCATGGAGTCTTCCATAGGCAAAAGCGTTAGCACAGAAAAAATACCAGACATATTGGAAGCTACCAGCAATAAATACAGAAAGGGGGAATGCTGGCAGTGGAAAGTGATACTGACAAAGGTAGATAAGCAAAGGAGCTCCTTAACTGATAAAGGCACCACGTGATGTGCTGAAAAGGGTTTGCAAAACAGGAGGACAGGGCTGACATGTTAGCTGCAACCTGGAAGCAACCTGAAAAGACTTAAAGGAAGCACTGAAGAAAGCAGCTATACCTGATACCTCTAGATGTGTTCAACTGTGTCCAGCATCCTGAGAGAAATCTGCTGGAGATGCTCCAGTGGCCAGCACATCCTCGTGGTTCCCACGTTTTGGGCTCCTACATTCTTCCATAGCTCTCTGCACAAGCAACTTTCATCCCATGATACTCTTGCATATCAGTTTCCCTCACTTTTACAGACTCTCTTCCTTATCATTTCTCTATCATCTAATCCTAATTCCAGTTCTCCTGTATTTAATAATGAGTCACACATACTTGTTCAGAGGTCTCTCTCCTGACCTGTCTGCATTTCTTTCTTGTAATGATCTGTACACAAACTATTTGCCTGCATAGACTGTGATTCAGAGCAAAATACTGATGATAAGTTTTGGAAGAATGGGGAGGTGCTCAAGAAAACTTGTTGGGAATATACTTACTAGCAAAAAGGGAGAGGTATTGGGAGTCAATGACTTTGAACTTGGCATCTGGGTCATTCAGTTTCCACTGGAACAGAGAAATGCATTAAGTGCATGTTGTTAAGCATTTAACCTGAAAACCTGCATAAAAGGAACAGATACAAGGTGGCGTTTTTTCACTAGATGGGCCCACAGCTTTCTTCTTCTCCCTACTACAACAATTTACCTAGCAGCAAAAGACTGGGAATAACTTGAAATTCCCCTGGATTCACTCAAAGCAGGAAAGGACAAAGAGAAGCAACAAAGACCAGAAAGCAGAACTGTCCCAAGCAAAATGGTCCTAACATAGCTAGGGTTGTCCCACATAGAAGGTAGGACTCTGGAAGGGATTTGGTATGTTCACCTCATACAAAGAGGATAGGAGGCCTGAGGAGGGAGGGAAATAATTATAAACTTACTTCCCAAGATTCAAGAACCACATATATTGTACATAACATATCCATTTGCATAGAGCATACAACATAGCATAGACTCACTGCTACTTCCACATGGTCTGTCCCTTTGTCATCCTGCTTGTGCAGCACCTCAAAGTAGTACCTGCCTGAGGCTGACAACCTGTGAAAAACAACATGTCTGTCACCAGCGGCATTAAGGAATATTTCTTCTTAGCTTGCCAGCAGACAGTGAGTGGAGAACAACTACATCCATGAAAGAACCTAATTCTCAGGGTGAGCAGGACTGGGATTGCCAAGAAAACTCAGATGCTGGCAGCTAGAAGGTGGCTTCCCTGGTGCGTCTGAAGCACTTCAGACCCTTCTCAGATAATTCTGAACAAATCCCTTTCAATCCTGTCTGCCAGGTTTGGGCCTCTGGGAAACCTGGGCAGTTCCAAGGCAGGAAGTTCGGAGTACAGCTCATAAAGAAGAGTCTGGATTTGCTGATGACTGTCCTCCAGGGAAGAAAAAATCAGCAGTGCATTTCTGCTGCAAGCCTGTAAGGCAACTGGCACAGATGCAGAAGTGTGACTTGAGCTTTAGCAGACCCCACAGTAGTTTCTATCTCTATACTGTTAAATTCTTCAGAACAAGTTTTATTTCATTTTTCCTGTCACTTCCTGACTATGCACAGAAGTAGCTGGAAGTGAGAGACTCTGCTCACTCACCTCACCACCTTTGACTGCTGGCTCCAAAATTTTCCAAACTCCCCCGGTGCTGTCCACTCCTTCCCTGTCTGAGAAGAGACAGAAGATGCTGCAGTTAAGATGAAATGTTTCCCTGGTTACTGTGCTGGAGCAATGAAGAAAGAAATTTGAGCTGCTCATCCTGGTGTGACAGCCTCTGGACAGATTCAAATTCCTTAACCATGAAACTAGGGCTGCCAGCTGCAGTGCTGATATGTATCTGGCTTAAGATATGTTGTGTCATGCTTGTCTGGCATCTGTGATGGTGGTGCCTGTAGTTGAGAGGCAAAAGAAACTTGGCTAGGCCAGAGAAGCATGGAAGACAGGAGGGTATCCATCCCCACATAAACATCCCAGCTTTTATGGAAGAAGCCATGCAGAATGCACTGTACCTTGCCCACACTGGCCAGCAGCTGGAGACCAGAGGTCTTTTCATCTGAACTCAACCAGAACTCAGCATTGTCATCTGCAGCAATGGCAAACTGAAACTCTCCTGTCAAGAGATGGCAGCAGTAAGTAGGGTTCTGGGGTGAGGACTTGTGCACAGAATGGAGTCTGCTTCTCTAAAATGCTGTCTTTGCCTTCTTTGCTGGTGATACCAGATTAATCCTTTGGATATTAACCATGCTCCTTTCAACCACTCTGAATTCTCAAACTCTGCAGTGATTGAAAACAAAACGTCACTTACAGCTGGTTCCCTATTCATCCTACACTGACTTCACCTGACACCTAATCTGGAAAGCTAAGAAGTCTGTGTCATGTCTCCCTGGCTTTTGCTCTCAGAATAAACATTTCGTGTGAGAAATTATGTTTGGATGAAGGAATATACAGGTGGAGCCATGATGGGAGACAGAGGTTTTTGAGTCTGGCTGTTCCAGTTAGGGTCACAGAGATGGCAGCTGAGGGCCAGGGATGGGTGCATGTTAGTGGGCTGCTCTGGGCAGAAGCACGTAGCTGAGTGATGCAGATGTCAGCTGGTGTCAGACAGCATTCATGAACCTAAGGAGCAGCAGGAACACTAACAATGTTATGTACAGTCCTAGCTGTGCAAGGGGGGGCGGTTGCTCATACCCACATGCACATCATGGAGCAATGCATCCATGACAGCATTGTTTTTCAACCAGCACTTCCAACTGTTTTCTTCTGTGTTTTTTCTTTCTACCCTACAACAGAGGCAGATGTGCTTTATCCATGCCAAGGACACAGCCAGCTGGACTGCCTACGTGAGGGGCCATGCACTAGGGCTAAGAAGGATGTGAGCAGCCCCAGAGCCCATGAACTCTCACCATCAGTGAAAGGATGCAGGTAGCCAAATATCCGGAGACCGTAGTTGGTCCATTTTGGGGACACGGCCAGTTTCTTCAGCACTGTTCTTGTCTGAAGTGGAAGATGATAAAAAAAAAAAATAAAAATTTAGATGGATAGGAACAAGAGAGGAGGAGCAGTTTGCAAAAATCTTACAATGGGTGGACAGAGGGAAGTATGACATTTGTTTTGTGAGGACATGGCATGGCGTGTGACAGATGCAATGGGAAAGAGCAGGAGAGCTGTGAGAGGAACTGAGCAAGGGCTGCTCAGAAGGAAGGGCTGCAAGGGGGATGTTGGAGATGGTGGGAATGGGATGTGACATTTGGTGGGCACTTGAAGGGAAAGCACAGAGCTCCTTCATGCTGTGCCCAAGCTCTGGCAGGCCAGCAAGGGCAAAATGAGCTTCCTCCCAGAGGTTCATTGAACCTTTGTGAAAGCTTCCTGATCTCTCAGGAGCGGGAAGAAAGAGGAGGTGGTGGAAAGGGGTGGAGACAGGATGCCAAGGGAGCAAGGACAGGAACCATGGGACAGACATTGTTGGGTTCTTACTCACATGGGGGTAGAGGGGAAAGTGGAGGTTTCTTCTGAGCTGATCAGTGGAGCTGCCACACCAGTCCTCAAACACATGCAGGTTGGCCTGGCCCTGGAACTGGAGGGCAGAAGAGAGGGACCATGAATTGCTGTGCCCTTCCCATGTTCTTCCCTGTATTCCAGCCTCAGCCATGGCCCCCAGCACCAGAGAGCTTGTGAGAGAGAAGGAAGATGCAGTTGTAGCAGTGCCGTCTAACCAGCTGAGCATTGAGACTGGGCCAGGTGTCATCTGAACAGCACCAGGGAGCTGTGATAATGCTCAGGAGAGCTCAGCTAAATGGCTAGGAGTCACTCACTTTGCTCTGTCACAAAGGTGTTAAATCAGAGACTGGTACCATGAGTCCTGGGGCATGCTGTGGTGTGGCACCAGCTAACAGTGAAACTGCAAGGGTAGGACCCTCTCCAAAAAGATATTTTTCATTTCAGGGCTATTTTCCTGACCCATGGAAGAGGGGACACCCTAAGGAGTGGAGATGACAGATTTCCTCAAACCCTGCCTGCGAGGTGGGGCTCAGGGAAGATGGTGAGGAAAGGCCTGCTCCTCGAGGAACAGACTTTCTTTTGTCATAACCATCCAGAAAGGAAGAGTTGGCTGCCTCCCAGACAGCCCAAGCTCTCTGCATGCAACACTGCTGTCGGATGGTGAAGTTTTCCTTGCAGAGAAAAAATAAGCTGGATACTGTACAGGCAACCTTAGATGGGGAAACACTGAAGAAAGAAATAGGTTGCTTTGGGACTGGGGAGGTTTTCTATAGCTGTCTTGCCTATATAAGGAGCTACAGAGCCCAGCTGAGGTTGGATGAGCAGAGGCTGGAAATGCCTCAGCTGCACCCACATGTCTACAGATGGCAGCAAACTCCTAGTTTTGGCCGGGGAAGCCTTGAGCCGGGCGGAAACAGCGTGGAGGAGCCGGGCCTAGCCACCCTGAGCACTTCTGGCAGAAAAACCATTTCATGGAGTTATTTCTCCCAAGGTAGCAAGTTGGGGTTTTGTTTTGTCATAAATCAGGGCTTGAAGGAAGGACGTGGAGCGGACTTGGCCCAGCACCAGCTTATGTAGTAATGCTCCTTGTGAGCTGTGGGCTTTAGTCATGCACGTGACAATCATCTCTGCCTGCCAGGCAAAACAAATTCACAACTACTGCAGTTCTCGAGTGGTGTCTTGTCAGCCCACTCTCCCTGAAACTGCCAAGGCTTGCCTGATGTCTGAATGTCCCCATGGTCCCTCATTATCGTCTCTCCCCCTCTGCTGATATCCCTCAGCCCAGACTCTGCTCATCGGGCAAAAGCAAAGCAGATGCAATTCCCCAGGAGGAATTACAGAGGGCCCAGGGCAATGGCTGCAGCCAAGAGAAACCTGGGGCTCTGCAGGGAGCTACAACATAAATCAATCACTGCACGTGTGACAAACACTGATTTGAAACCTCACGGCTGGGCAGTCCCATGCACCCAGTTCACATCCAAGGGTCTTATACTGTTTTCTCAGCCAAATCAAACAAAGGCAATAACTTTTCTTGTGGAACATGAACTGAGGTGAAAAAGCCGTGCTGACAGCTAGTTAGGAACCAAGTCTTCTGGCAGTCTGTCCCTTGCTGTTCAGAAGTGACGCTGTTTTCCATCTGAGAAAACCATGTGTATACTTCAGATAGCAGCCTCAGATCTCTATCACATGTGGCACAACACTCCCACACTGTGGGCAGGCTGTGGCTGCACTCCTTCCTGGCAAAGGCAGACCCCAGGAGGTGCTTTCAATGCTCAGAACTGCAAGAGAGCCAAGTTGCCTTTGGCAGGGGGCAACTCAAACACCAAAGCAGATCTGTATTAGGGAACTCCCTAAAGAGTGGCCAGATTTGTTGTTTGCAGAGGAAAACTGGACCAGTGCTTTACTGCAGAGTTCTGGCAGCATTAGGCAGAGGGCAACTTACTTAAAATGAAGGCAGCCATTACTGAGCTCAGTGCTCTGTCAACAGTCAGAGATGGGCCTTCAGACTTCTATGACAGAACCCCAACTTCCAAAGTCTTTACAGAGCCACCAGAGAGAAATTTCTGGCAGGAGCTAACATGATCACTTTGCTTTCCTGTGCTCACAGCAATCAGAAATAATTAACTGGCAAATAACAAGCATTTCTTGCACGTAGCTTCAGAGCCTTTTTTAAGGCAATAGATTTTCTCCTTTGCTACAGCAGCCTACTTTACCTTCTGCTTCCTCTGAAGGGGGAAAAAGAAGAAGGTTATTGACAGATATGTGCTGGCTGCCCAGAGCAGCTCTGGGAGTGAAAACTGAGCTAGGCTTTAATTTTAGGCCTCCAAGAGTCATTGGAGCAGCAGCTGTTTTGAAATCCTATCACCTCTGTCCCTCCAGCTCAACTCATGGCTGTCCACTGAAGCAGCTGAGAAATTCTTCTGCTTGCTATTTGGGTTTCCTCTGGAACATGCAGAAAATAATCTGCCTAGGGCTTTTGTTCCAGATTGCAGCAATAAATGGCACCATCATTCACAATTCACACACAGAGCTTCTGAGAAACATTGATGGACTTTGTAAATTTGTCTTCCCAGCTTGGAAACTATCTGGCCCTGGTTTTCAAGTGGTCTGAAAAGCTAGGACCTAGTAAGTAACGACTTAAGTTTTCCTTCTCCCTTTAAGAACATCTGCTTTGGATATTTTAGATAGATTGACTTGGCCAGAACCAGGAATAGAAGCCAAGAATCTTGGCCATAAACAGGAGCTGGTATTATGTGGTCTGTGCTACGTAACACCACCACAGAGGCACTTTCTGACCCTTGGGTTCCTCCTTCCCAGCCCCACCTCCCAGGTGATCATCTCCTTCCCAATGACACAGTGGCACTTCAAGAACTCAGCTGTGATCCACATGAGCCACATGTCATGCACTGAGGGCACCATCATCACAGCGTGTGTGCATCATGGGCACATCCCTAAGAGCTGATGTCCTCTGAGCACAGCAATGTGGTCACACAGCAAACACTATTGCAGAAGGGAAGGGACAGCTGAAGTGTACTAAGTGCAGGGCTATGAGAGCTGGGACTGACACAGCAGCTTTGTGATGCTGGGCTGCTGGGCCTGCTGCTGAGCCCTACTGCTAAATGAACAGCAGTTTAGAGCCACGGGGTTGTATTAAGAGACACTGGTATTTCCAATTTCTTCTAGTAGGAAGTTTGGATTACCAGCCTTTCCTCAGAAAACATGCACAGATCTAGCTGCAGATGTCCCTGTTCATTGCAGGGCAGTTGGACTAGATCACCTTTAAGGGTCCCTTCTAACTCAAACAATTCTGACTGTACGGTTCTATGATACTATGATCTTTCTTCCTAGCCCAAACCCCATCTTGTCAAGACTGCCCAGCCCATACCAAGCAATACCTCTGCAGCCAGGAGCCCCAGGGAAGAAGGGAGAAGCAGCAGCAGAGCACAACCAGCTGCACTGGAGCAGGACGGAGAAGAGAGGTCTTTCCTAATTTAAGCTTGGTCAGCCCTGGCATAACAGAGGTGTGCAATTCTGGGAATGTGCAGCACCAGGGAGAATAGATGTGGCACAGAGGGCGAGTCTGAGCCAGGGAAGAAAGGCAACATTGTGCTGCAGACTGAAACTCCCGGAGCTGAGTTCATAAGCCTCATCTGTCACCACAGTGCTGCCGCAATCCCTCATCTTGCCTGGGCCAGTGTGGGCAGGGGACATTCAGCAGCCAGCAGCTGGACTTGCTGCAAGCTCTGATGCACTGGCATCAGTTGGGGTCCCTCAAGATGAGTCAGCAAGAGACTCTTGAATTCAAGAGATCTCTTGAATTCTGCTTTCTCCTGCATGCGAATAGAACAGTTTTAGAGATTTCCCACATTGTTCACTTTCCCACTACAATATCCAAAGCTGAAGACTCAAACCACCTATTTCATCTCCTATACTGAAAGAGGAAAATTGAGACCCATTGTTTGGCCATGCTGGCTGCAGCACACCCTGCACACCTGTTAATTATTCACGTTTGTCAGGAATATACCTCTGTTCAAACGAAGCCCAGCTCCGTGACCTCAGGGAGGCGAACCACCTGCTCTCACCTTAGGAATCAGGCTTCAATTAAGTGCTTAGAGATGCTGCCAGGAGGACATAATGGGATCATAGACCTCAGGTAATTAATTCGGGCAAAATTACAGGAAAACCTAATCCCCAGGCCAGGAGAAATTTCAGCTGGTGATTACACAGGCAACAGGCATCTCCACACAGAGCTGTGCCTGCAGATTGCTCTTCATTTCATGCAGATGGCATCAGTGAATCCAGGAAGGGAGTGTGGCAGGGCCAACCAAACCCACTCCCCTGCCTTTACATCCTGGGACTCAAAGGCCCTCTTGCAGCAAGACTGCAAAGGCACACAGTTAACTCATAGTCAATCTGTTGTCCACCAGGACACGTAGGTCTTCTCCTCACAGCTCTTTTCCAGAAGGTCATCCCTGAATCTTACTGATGCACACTGATCCTGTAACACACTTCTGAAAAATCACTGAGAAGTGGAAAACAAAGACAACAGACAAAGCCTCCAAGAAACTGTGGGAATGCCACAGGATGGGGAAGAAGCAGTAAATTCACTGCATCCACCCTGTACACAGCAGCAGCTTCGCTCCTGATTGAGACTCAACATGCCATCACTCATCTAGGAGTCAGCCCCTTCTAATTGGTGCCAGTCCAATCACCAAATGCCCCCTGGCTAGTGTCCCTCTGATTATCAGTAGGCTGCATTTCTCCCTTATCTGAAGAGGAATGATGAGATAAGGGGACAGGAGAGGAAAGAACAAATGAGGTATGAAGAAAACAAAGAGAATGTTTGCCCCAGCCTTCAAGGGTCACCGGAGAAGGTCTCCATTCATCAGGAGTTTCAGTGAAGTGGAGAGATCTCTATGCACAATGTGCAGGGATTGGGTAACAAGCAAATGCCAGAACATGAGCATAGCATGACACCACTGCGTGCCACAGTCAAGTATTTACTTGCTGAATACTTGGCCCTGAATAAACCTCACCTTTCCAGGACAGCAAGCTGCCCACTCTCAGGGAATTATGGAAGGTGCATGGTGCCTCTGTGGCCGGGGAAGATGTCAGATTATCAGGAATCTGGACACTCCTGTCTTTCTGGATGATTACTTGGGTCTGTAAGTGTCATTAAACCAGGAGGGGATGATAGCAAATGAAACAAACGCATTTCCAGGCAAAGGGTCCTTTCTTATTCCCTTCCAATCTCAAAGGTCTCTACCTATGGTTTCCTCATGCAGAATGTTAGAGAAAGGCACCAACCTCTGGCATCCATGGGACAGGGTTGTTCACAGCTGTGTAATTCAATTTATTCCTCCCACTTCTTTGATGCTCTTGGTTCTGAAATACAAGTAGAAGAAAATCAAAGTGACTTGATAAATAGCCAGGCATTAACACCTTCACAAGAAGGTTCAGGTCTTGTTGCAAGAACATGTGACAAAAAGAGCAACTTCCCATAACTTCTTCAAAAGGGATGTTGGCCATTGGAAGCACAGTGGGGTTGGAAATGCTCCTTGGTTTTCTTGACAGCAGATTTCCATAGTGAGCCATTGAGAGGAAGGGATACCAGCACTTTATAATGGCTGCTAGCACAGAGCTAAAACTTACATCATTATCCCTTGAATGTTGTTGCCCGTTCTTGTTTCAAAAGGTACAAGCAACAGTTATTCCAGCACTTCCTTCAGGCAATAGGAACAAGCTGTACTTCACCGGAGGCACTACAACCTCTTTTATGACCTTTCATTTCTGCTTCCATCTCATTCAGTGCTTCCTGTGCCACATAATCAGCCTTCTTCACACCAACGCTACAACTGAGTACATCTAAAATAACTCAACTGACTACAGTGGAGTTATTGTATGCTAGCACTGCTGTGAGTCAGCTCAGATTTTGCTCTGTGGCATGTGCTCTTTTCTGCACAAAGGGAGAACTGCCTGTTGGTACCGACATCCAAAAGGAGAATTTGGCCTCAGAAATATTTAGAAGTTATTCAGAGTGTTCTCACCTGATGTCCCATCTTCTGGGAATAGTAAAACGGGAGGCTTAGGTCCCCAGCTGGGACATTTGGGTCTGCCAGAACCTTAGCCAGTTCCCTCCAGCTTTCATATCCTGCACACAGAGGAAACAGAAAGAGATGTCAGAGTACAGGCTAAAAAAACAAGCTGCAGCATTTACCAGAATAAACTTGTCCCTTGCAGGTCTGAGAGACCTCCAACACTCTGGAACAGTCCAGCAGAGACCAGGAGTTGTTTATGTGAGTTGGAGTTGGTAGACTGACACAAGGAGAAAAAGAGATATTGCCCTTTCTTACTCCATAGCTCTTTCCTCACTAATTTGTTACACTAAGGATTTGTCATTGTTCTAAAACGCATTTCAGAGATTTCATTAATCATCACAGAACTGAGAACTTCTTTGTAGATCCTTCAGATAATCCCATTAGTCAAACAAAAGACCAATTTTTTAAACCACCAACCCCAAAGAAAATAGCATATGATGATAAACAGATTCCTAATTAGTTTAATCATCAAAAGAATATTACTCTGATTATGCAGCTATTTGTACAATAAAAGCTTTTAATCTTTTCCTGAGTGCAATACCAAATGACTGCTAAGACCACACCTGATGGGACATTTGACTGCAGTGCATAAAGTACTAGCAGTGACGCAGTTGAGGATGCCCTTGTTTAAGTGAAGCCAGCTTCCAGGTTCAGATCAGCTGTATTTGACATGACCTCTGCACAATCAACTTGAGACAGGATCTGGTTCTGGTATCAGGTGAAGTAGCAACTCTGAGTACTGAGATGAAAGATCTGCGTCCTCTGTGCTGCTCCAGCAACAGTAGTAGAAGGGATGTGGTCTGAAGGAGCAGCATGTCCCAGTGCTGAGGAACCTCTGCAGTTTCAGCATTGGCAAACCCATCTTTACTGTGCTCACCCAGCCAGCATGGGAGGTGTGTTGTGGCTTCAGTAGCATGCCCCATCAGTTTGCTTTGGAGGAGGCATTTATAAGTGACATGGTTGAGATCAACTCTGTTGAGACCAAGGCAAACCCAAAACAATTTCAGGACCTGGAAGTCACAAATAACCCTTTGACAGATATTGTCTCCAGCTATGCTAAGCTCCTGGCCTGTTACTGAATCTACAAATAAAATCCTTGCAACTTGCTCCCAAATCTGTGTTCTGCCCCCAGATCTGTGTCTGTCTGAGGCAATTAGAAAGCAAGGGCATTGGTCCTGCCTCTATTATGTAGGGAAAAAAATGGAACAATTACTGAAAAGCAAGTGCAGAGACTGTGGGAAATGTGAAAGTAAGCTGTCAGAGATGTAACTCTAGAGGTAAGGCCTGGAAATAACTTGGGCATCCTGCTCTCTCAACACAAGTACTGACTTAGGTGTGTGGTTTTGATTCAGATCCTGTTAGATGCTGTTCAGCCATAAATGTCTGATCTAGGTCTTACCATCACCAGATTCTGATCTGAAGTTATGGGTTTTTGATCTTCTGCATAAGTTTTTTCAGTCAGACATTCTGGGTGAGTAATCTACTGATTAATGCAGCTAAACAAATCTCATACTTCAGAGATTGACTGTCATGGGAAAGAGGAAGAATTTTCTGTGCCCCCTCAAAAAATAACATGTGAGAGCTTCCACCTCACTCAGAGTGATGAGGCAGAAACCACTGTTTCTCAGTGTCCTGCAGCTAAATATAAGGTCCACTTGCAACAGGGCTGGAACAGTCTTTGCAGTTGGCATGAAATTCAGTGCTCACTGCTTGGAAGGTTCATTTCTACTGGGAGAGAGAAGCACACTTTTTTTCAGGGGAGAGAGCTTGCTGGAAGGAGGACACTGGCCAACACAGCCTGACTTTTGGGCTGGTCCACGGCAGTTTGCTCCTGGCCTTGTCTGTGCTCAAGCTCCTGTGCACGACTGGCATGGATCCCACCTCGGATCAAGCACAGAACCTGGCTGGATACAAGTGCCAACAGCTGACATTTCTCTGACCCTTGGGAAAGAGAAGAGAGGGAGGAAATTTGGAATTGTACAAATTTACCTAACACTTGTATCAACCAAAGAGGGAAGAGTAAAACAGCTAGAAATTAGTCTGGAGGTAGCGATTTCCTTGCTGAGTAATTTGTACTTGGTCAGACTAATTTACCAATATGGTATGAAATGAATTTCAGAAAATAATAAGATGAACACCCTCTTTAGAGAAAGTTTGTAGTGCTGCAGTTCTTTGAAAGATCATCTTTTCCCTGGGGATTGCCATGAGACATCCTTGGAAAAGAACCTGGCTTTCCTTGCTAGGAGGAGTGAGGGAGCTACAGAAGTCAGGAAAAGAAATTGAGCTCCCTTCAGTATCCTTCAGCCAGAAGACCTGCTGATGATAACTGCTGCTTGATGGCACTGAGATAGCCTTCTCCCCAGCACAAGGTTCAAGACATTGCCTTGCAAGTATCCTCCTGAGAGCCAGAAAGCAGAGTGTTCTACAGCAGAGTGGCTACATCCACTGCTCTGTCTTGGGAGCAGCAGAGAAGGATGGTCTATGTGGTCTGTGACAGGTTCAGCCCATCCTTGAGCCCTTCATGAACACTGCACTGAAGCCCAACTGTTGGAGCACCTTCTTGATGGCTGTTTAAAGTCAACAAGAAGCTAAAAGAGAAAAATTAGATTGGGAAAAGTTTTTTGTGATAAGAGTAATGAGGCACTGGAGCAGGTTGCCCAGAGAGGTGGTGGATGCCCCATCCCTGGAGACACCCAAGGTCAGGCTGGACGGGGCTCTGAGCGACCTGATCTGCCTGTGGGTGTCCCTGTTCACTGCAGGGGGGTTGGACCGGATGGCCTTCAAGGCCATGACTGACTCAAACGCTTCTATGATTCTATGTCTGGAAAAAAGCAATAGTCAGGATTTTACCTCAGCGAAACACTCAGGTATTAACAGGAGGGAATGCCAGGACTATTAGCTTTGATGGTTTAGCTCCAGAACCTCTACAGAATCGGTTCTGGGTAGGATGGGAAAAGGCAAAAAAAAAAATGTCAAGAATCACAAGCTTAGGAAGAGCTTTTCCTGAAGCAGGTAGATAGCTGAAGAGGTTGGGCCAGGCTCAGCAGTGGTTAGTCTTCCAGACAGACGCACCAGCCAGATCCTGCTTTTCTCTGTTCTGGGCATTTAGCTCCTTAGCTCCCATCACTTCCTGAAGCATGCTGTTGTTTTCCAAAGCTATTATTTCACACCACAAGCCTCCCAGAAGAGCAACTCTGTCACTCTGATTCGGCTTGCCAGAAGAGGCGGCTGGACTCCTACCACCTGCTGCCCCTCCCTGGCTTAAACACCCCCACAGCCACAAAGGACACAGGGCAGTGGTTCACCAAGAGATCACACCATTGGAAAAGCGGGCACATGACTTTCTGCCAGGCCAGGCAAGCTCGCTACTGGCAACCCGGTCTCCCACTGAAATTTTCTTTCCCAAGAAGAAGTTACTGCTCATAACCCTGCCAGTGGTCATCATACAATGTATAAGACCTTGGCTAAGGAATAATGCAAAGCCAGAGCAGTTAATTTGCTGTAATGCTGCAGGAAGATGCTGGCAGCTTGCTATGGTCAGAAGTTACGGCATAGCAGAGATGTAATAAGAGAAAATAAGGTGAAGGTGTTTCTTGCTCTGGGTTGGGTCCCAAGGACCTCTTCTCAGCTGTGCCTTTTCCTGTGCCTAGGCAAAAAGTCAGCAAGGAATCTGCAGGAATTGTAAAGGGTGGTGGGGAGATGTCACCCAACAGCAATGACTCTGCTACAACAATGCACTTGGAGCCTGTCTCAAAAAAGGAGAACAACCAAAAATTTAAAAAAGCAGAAAGTCAAAGCCAGAAATAATATACCAAAGCACCCTGGGAGCTACCAGCCTCAGGCAGGAGCATGGCCAGGGCTGCTCTGTTCAGAGATTAGATCTATCCAGCTGCAACCATACCCTCAGACCCATTCAGTGCAGAATCATCATGAATCTCCAACCCCCCTGCCACATGCAGAGCCAACCTCCACATTTAATGCTAGACCAGGCTGCCCAGGGCCCCATCCAATCTGGCCTTGAAAGCCTCCAGGGACGAGGCATCCATAACCTCTCTGGGCAGCCTGTTCCAGCACCTCACCACTCTCTCTGTAAAGAACTTCCCCCTGACATCCAAACTAAATCTTCCCTCCCTCAACTTAAAACCATTTCCCCTTGTCCTGCTGTTATCTACCCTTGTAAAGAGTTGATTCCCCTCCTGTTTGTAGGACCCTTTTAGGTACTGAAAGGCTGCAATGAGGTCACCCTGCAGCCTTCTTTTCTCCAGGCTGAACAAGCCCAGCTCCCTCAGCCTGTCTTCATAGGGGAGATGCTCCAGCCCGCTGATCATCTTTGTGGCTCTCCTCTGGACCCTCTCCAACAGCTCCCTGTCTTTCTTGTACTGGGGGCTCCACACTTGGATACAGTTCCAAATGGGGCCTCACAAGAGCAGAGTAGAGGGGGACAGTCACCTCCCTGTCCCTGCTGGCCACCCCTCTTCTTATAGAAGTGCCTGCTGTTTCAATCATTCCTGGATTGTATCTGAAAGCCGTGCAAGAGGGAAGTCCCTGACCCTCTCCGGTGATCAGCTTTCCCTCTAAAGGATAAGATTTGATCACTCTACTGTTGTTACTAATCCTTAAACTGCTGCAAATGCTGTTAATGTCCAGATGCAATCATGCCTTACTGTAGCCTGGCTAAGTGATTTCACTTGGCAGCCTCAGGAAGCAGCATGTATATGGGCTGGTTTGCTTAGAAGCACTTTCCTTCTGCTCCAAGATCATCTTCCTCCTCTGCTGCTGTAGAGACAGGGAAAGAAGGAACTGGCAGGTATGAGGCAGGTTTTGTTTTTCATTACTCTCACTGTTCAGTGAACTCCCAGCATAGCATGAGGTTTTAACCCTCTCTTGTTTGAACATATTTCTCCCTTCTCCCCCTGGCTGGATTTTTCCCACTTGCTCTCATTTCAAGGTATATAACTATTAGAGGTCTTTCCCAGTGTCATTTCTGGATGAAAAAACAGGTGGGAGCCATATTCAGTACTTGCAAATACCACCATGAGGTGCCTAGAAAACACAGTACATAGTGACAGGACAAGGGGAAATGATTTTAAACTAACAGAGGGGAAACTCTTTACTCAAAGGGTGGTAAGGCCCTGGCATAGGCTGCCCAGAGAAGCTGTGGGTGCCCCATCTCTGGAGGCATTCGGGGCCAGGTTGGATAGGGCCCTAGGCAGCATGAGCTGCTGGGTGGCAGCCCTGTCCATGGCAGGAGGTTGGAAGTGGATGGACTTTAAAGTTCCTTCCAATCTAAGCCATTCTATGAACACAGAAAATAACTCAGAGCTATTTGCAGTCTCTCACATGCATATACCCCAAGCCTCCTGCCCTGAACATAAACATCACCTCCACCTCTTGCCTCAGCTACTCTCATTCAGTTTACTGCACACTCACAAATGCACACACACAAATGCAGCTGCAGGATGCCAGGGTACATGCAGTGGGGCCATGCACCTGGCCAAGGCAATACTGTGTCACGCTCCAGGGAAGCAGCGTCAGCCTCCTGGCCTACTGCACACGTGTGCATACCACAGCACCAAGGATACAAAGCATAAAGATGAGGTGCAAAATGACTTCCTAAAAACAGAGATGTTGAGCAAGGATGACGTTAAAAAAAAATAAAAAATAAAAAATAAAAACCCACTACCAATGGCTTTTGGCCACAGGATTAAGTGAAGATCAGGTCAGGGAAACTACTAAAAGAAAAACTATCACTCAAATGTAGAGCCAAAAGGAGAGATTCTCTCTGGTTACTTATTTAAGACAGCCTAAGACATAGGCAGTTAACTCCTTGCCCTCAGATCATGATCAGAACAGCACTCCTGGAGTTAAATGGTTCAAGAAGTTATGAAACCAGTTGTTACAGAGGGAGCTGGGCAAACCTTCCCATTTCTGGTTAGCACAGCATTCTGCAAATACAATCACTGACTTGTTTCAGGTATAAATCACAAGTTAGAGACAGCTTTTGCTGCAAAGGAGTAAAGGAATTACTCCTTTGTTCGTCACTGCTCTGTGGAGGTGCCTGGTTTTATTGTCCGTGCGTCTTCTGGCAAGACGATGCAGAACAGTAAGTACAGAAAGGCTGACTGAGGAAAGGGCAGAGTGCTGCCCACAGGAACAAAAGCAGAAACGAGCAGTTGTAACCAGCCAGGGCACTCGTGCAGCCTCACCTCCAGCCTCACCTGCCAGGTTGCTGCTGTTGCCCTTTAGGTATAGGAAGAGTATTCCCTACAGTAAGGAAGGAACTGATCAGCAGCGGCTGGGTCTGGAGGGCAAGGAGTGCAAGGGGTGGCTGAGGGCCCTGGGTTTGCTCAGCGCAGAGCAGAGGAGCTGAGGGGAGGCCTGATGGCGGCTGCAGCTCCTCTGATTTTTGGGTGATCCTGTGTGGAGCTAGGAGTTGGACTCAGTGATGTTTATGAGTCCCTTCCAACTTGGGGCATTCTGTGATTCCATGACTCTAGCATATGTTAGAATGAACTGACTCTGACCATTGCTTCTCTCACTGCCATGCTGAAGGCAGGGGAGGGTCAGGAACCAGCTACTTCCAGTCCACAGGGCAGCCACAGCCAGTAGACAGATGAGGAGCCTGGCTGCGGAGGCACAGCTTTGTCTGCACAGCTTTGTCTGCACAGCTGTAATCCCTGGGCCAGGGTGACACAGCCAGCAGAAGCACTGAGCAATGGAAGGATTCCCCTCCTGCCCATCTTCACCTCTCTGATCAGGCAATGAATCTCTCTCACCTTCCTTTCTTCTGCCTCTACAAAATTGCACTAAGCAGTCATGAAGGATTAGATCTGGGGAGAGAGATCGAGGCTACCTAGAACTTCAGGGAAAGGAGGTGAAATACACCTGCATGAGGCCTGAGAAGAACAGCATCTACTGCTGATGTTAGGAACAATACACAATACAAACAGTACAATAGGCTGTTTCTGCCACTGCTAATCTCTACAGCAAAGGGGTGAAGTCCTTTCTATTCTGCTACTTTGTGGCATTAATCTAGGGGTCATCTTAACCACATAAAACACATGTAGAGACTTCCAGATAATAAAAATTTGTTATCAACATTATGCCCATGATAGCGGCGCAGTTAAAATCATAAACTGCTGGCAAGCTCCAGGCACGTGGCAGCTGTCCTGCTGCACCGCGAGACGCCTGCTGCACAGGCTGACTTTGTCAGATAGTGCTGTCAAAAGTCAACAGACTTTCACTTTTTATATTGTTCATGTACCGCAACTGATTTCTCAAAGTAGCCCAGCCTGTGTTAAAAAGAGCAGCTCCCAGGAATACGGAGATTAAGGGTATTTGAGTAATTCACATCACAGCATTGTACTTCCTGAGAAGAGCTTTTGCCGGGCATTGTTTTTAAAATGTAGGATTTGCTTCAGAACTGGTTACTGATGGAGATCAACATGTTTGCTTAGCTTGAGCAACAGTAGTTGGCAGTTGCTGGGCAGAAAAAAACCGGATGAGGTTTAACAAAAGCAAGTGTAGAGTCTTGCATATGGGGAGGAATAATTCCATGCACCAGTACAGGTTGGGGAACGACCTGCTGGAGGGGAGCTCTGCGGAAAGGGACCTGGGTGTCCTGGTGGATGACAGGTTGGCCATGAGCCAGCAGTGTGCCCTTGTGGCCAAAAAGGCCAATGGCTTACTGGGGTGCATTAAAAAGAGCATGTCCAGCAGGTCAAAGGAGGTGATCCTCCCCCTCTACTCTGCCCTGGTAAGACCTCATCTGGAGTACTGCGTCCAGTTCTGGGCTCCCCAGTACAAAAAAGACAAGGATCTCTTGGAAAGAGTCCAGTGGAGGGCCACGAAGATGGTGAAGGGCCTGGAGCATCTCTCCTATGAGGAAAGGCTGAGTGAACTGGGTCTGTTCAGCCTTGAGAAAAGGAGACTGAGAGGGGACCTGATCCAGGTCTATAAATATCTGAGGTGTGGGGGGCAGAATGGCGAGGCCAGACTGTTTTCAGTGGTGAGTGGAGACAGGACAAGGGGAAACGGCTGGAAACTGCAGCATAGGAAGTTCTGCACAAATGTGCACAAGAACTTCTTTACAGTGAGGTGACGGAGCACTGGAACAGGCTGCCCAGGGAGGTGGTGGAGTCTCCTTCTCTGGAGATGTTCAAGACCTGCCTGGATGCCGACCAGTGCGACCTGCTGTAGGGAACCTGCTTTGGCAGGGGGGTTGGACTCGATCTCTGGAGGTCCCTTCCAACCCCTACAATTCTGTGATTCTGTGATTCTGTGCTTGTGAAAACGAGAAGGTTCACAGAAGGGCATAACTTTAGGCATTTTCATATAAGTCTAAGGCTTTATCCTTATTCCTCCTTTTAAGATCAAACTAATTTTATGCTATGTGGTCTCCATTTTGAAACAAGAATACCTTTAATCCTGGAACATCTACATGGGTTTCTACCAACTTGCTCCCAGTGACCACATCCTCAACTGCTGACTCACACTCTGCAGCTCTGCACACAGTCTGTCTTCTTTTACAAAAACAATAATTTAAAAAAACCCTCTCTGGCCCTTAGGGGGACTGGCATGAAAAGCAGATGTTCCACCTGGTTACAATTAGTGCAAGTGCAAATCCTGGCACTCTCCCCTTCGTCTGCAGGCTCTGGTGAAGCCATGCCCATAAAGACTAGAGACACAAGAGGCAACAAAGTCTGGTTCTACTGTCATAGCAAGTTAATTAAAGCTAGCGTTTGCCTCCATATATATTACCAACTCAATGAGGCAAATTATATTCATGTCACCCGGAGACAGAACTGGGAGGCTTTCTGCCTACTTTCAGTGCAGCATTGTCATTTGCAGCAGTAAGGATTTCTTGCAAAAAGAAGCACATTTCTGAGCGCTTTCAGCCATCAATGGATTTGGTATTTTGATATTCCAAGTGTCTGAATAAATGCACTGAAGAAGAAGCAACGTATGTATGAAGTTTCCCTCCCCTGAGCATGGGGAGGTACCTGCAAAAATAAAGAAAAGGGCAAGTCTACACTTAGCCATTTTTGCCATCTGTTTTTCTTTTCACAACATGGCTGTGCCCAGGAAAGTTCAACAAAGTAATTCCTACAGCTTTCAGAAAGCTTTAAGTACATTTTTCCAAGCTGATCCAAACACCACAGAGCATTAAGACCTCTCAAAGGGCTTTCCAAGGTTTTTTTTTTAATAGAGAACCTGCCTAGAATGCAAAACTGGATGTCAACTGTGCAGGAATCCTTTAAGTCAACCTTAATTTTTTTAGAGTATGTAGCTAACCCATGACTTTTTCTATCCTGGCTGAGGACTTTCCTAGTGACTCAACAGATTGTTGCTTCCATGTAGATGCAGCATTCCCAAAATAGCCACTTGCAGCTTGATTTCCAGTCAAGATCTGTGAAACTTCATGCTGTAGAAAATGTTGTGCACTACTATATTATATAATTATATACCTATTTATTTCTCTGTTACTGTTTATATTTGCCCAAAACTGCTGTAGCCATTTTCTTCCTGGTTCACTTGAAGACTCAATTCCACTTAAGTGTGTTACTTCTGTGACCTCTGTGGGCACTGCTACAGAACTATTGCTCTACACAACCTAATTTAGAAGCGACTGGAGGCAGTCACCTCTAAGGCAGGGGATGAGAGTAAAGGAAAAGAGGACTAAAGATAAGGAACAAGCCGGACAAACATCCACCAGGAATGCTGCAGGTAGGGCTGATGTGACCTTAGGACAAGGAAGTGAGCTAAAGTGGCCTTCCTGAAGGCCATTCCAGAAATTCTTAAATAATAATTTGCTTGTTTTTATTTGCCTACACCATTGAGGGTATCTGAATGACTGGTCTTCCCAGTGCTCTGCGTGGGACAGCCTGCCCTAACACCAAACAAAGCTCTGATGACAGAGGGACCTCTCAGTGTGAGACAAGTGTGGGACAATATAACATTTATGGGGCAGCTATGCTAAGTAGGAAACAAAAGCAGGCATATTGGTGAACATTAAACTCAGAGAAATAGGACCATATATTCAAACTAGACACCATTTCATGTGGACGAAAGGGAGAGAACCGTACCTCGAGCATGTGGGAGTGGGAAGAGCCTGTAACAATAAGGGGACCCAGGAACACAGCCAACACGGAGTACAAAACATTTCTCACAAGACCATTTGGAAAAGCCTGCTATGACAGCACTGAGACTGGGCTACCAGGCCTCAAAAATACAGCCACCCACAGCAGGAGAGTCAGCTTCCAGTGCTGAAACATAAGCAGAATACGAAGCATCCCATCAGGCAAAATGGGAACCATTCTACAGAAAAAGCAAGAATACAGTTAGAAGATTAGGAAACATAGCATAGAGCAAGACTTATTTTCTGCAATAATGCCTAATTTCATTCTCATGTTAACAGGAAACAAGTCATCTAAATAAAGAGAAACTGATAGAGCAGAGGTTGATGTAAGTTTTGGTATTGACTTCTAGGTACACTGGATTAGAGACTATTTGGTGCTTGAATTTTGAGTGAGCTGAAGTTCTTCTGTTAACAGGTTTTAGATGAAGCTCTAGAACTACTCCAAAAATCTCTGGAACTTGGATACAATCCCTGTCGGCAAGCTTACGTCCTTGATTCTGACCCAAACCTCAAAACCCCAGCTCCTGGTTTAGATTTACATACGATCAAGTGTTGATTAAAACAGCAGTAAAAAAGAAGGTGGAATTTCAGGACAGTTGTCAGGAATGTCTGAAATTTCTCATCAATGCTGACAACACTGAATCCAATTCCAAAGCTTCATTTGGCCTTAAGTGCCAGGCTCCATCTCTGTTTGTGAAGAATTTGTTGCTTCTATGCCCCTGAACCCACCACTACCACCCCTAAGTAGCAGAAGAGCCACCAGTAACACTGTCCTCTTTCCTCTGAATCACCAAATACCAACTGCTAGCCAAGGGCAGCCAAACATGCAAGATGGAATAATGATTTAATCCTGTATACCTCTTGTGCAGAAAGCACAATGCTAGCCCTCCCTGAGGGCACAGACACTTATTTCTCCATAGCTTTATTTACACAACAGGGGTTGCTATGGGGAGGAATCACAGTTGCGTACAGTCTCTTGAAAGAGCTCCTACACAGCAACACGAGAAATCTGAAAAAGAGTCTCTGAAATACCCCTCCTTCTCTTCCTATACTATATCCCATGTCTTGTCCTGCTCCTCGTGTCAAAACAGCCTGTGCCACACACTTCACGAAAACCACGAGGAAAGTGGGACTGGGAGGCTGCTCCATGCCCCAGAGAGAACAAACCCGTAGACATGCAAAGACTGAGATCAGGCTGAAGTTTGCAAAGCATAGGCTGCAGGGGTCCAGCCAAATGCTACTGGGGGGCCTGCTCCCCACAAGGCACCCCAGGCACTCTTGAGGGCTTCCAGGGCTGTTCTGATACCCAGAGGGGATGGCTGGGTTAGGTATCTCAGAGCGGGCTGCCCGCATTACAGAGCTATCCTATTTCAGTGGAATGTTTAACCAGGCTATGGCTTCTACCAGAGTAATAAAACTGCCCTGCCAACTGCTTAAGGTGGCTTGCAAGGACTGAGTGCAAAATTACTGCTTTCTTTTAAATGCACTGGAAATTTCCATAGGGCAAGGAAGAGGACTTCCTACTGTTCAGCACTAGTTCAGCAAGTGCCTCATGAACCTAAGGACAAATGAAGCTGCAATAACTGTGCATTCTGTTTCTTATGCAACGTAGTGCAGGAAATACACCCAGTAATTCCTGCATTAGTTCCAGAATGAATATCCAATGAAAATATGGTCTGACGTTGGTTATTTACATCCTGACCTGAGTTTAATCCGAACTCTGTTCTCAGTCTCTTCATTAAGCTTTACTGACCTTTTCCACAGGCTCTTGGTGTGATTCCTACTGAGCTTCACTGACTCTGGCTGATTCCGTTCCAGGATGGTATGAGTGTACCACCTTATACAACTTAACTGCATATATCAAAATCCCCATTTCTAATGTGTTCTGCCAAAACCGAAGATGAGTGAAAGCAGCTGGCCTCTTTACTGCACTTAGCAAAAGGACTGGTCATTAATCATTTGTCCTTTGTGCCTCTGACCACACTAACTCACAAAGCTCTGGGTTATGCTTTGCTGGAAGAGCAGCAGACCTCATCTACCTTGAAACCAGTATGATTAACATGCTATCTACTGTTTTATGGGAAAAGTTCCTAGTGCTGTCTCCAGGGATGCTGATGATGACTGCGTGTGCCTTTGACTTTCCATTGTCCCAGGGCAGTCCACTCCTGACTATTCTTTAAATCCACTTTTTCTGCATACTGCTAGAAGAATACAGAATTTCTGAGGGTGGAAGGCTCATCTAGAAGACATCTAGACCAATATTCTGCCCAGAGCAGGGTCAACAGAATGGGTTGCTAAGGATCATGTCCAGTCAGGTTTTGAGTAACTTCAATCACAGAGACCCCAAAACTTTGAGCAACCTGCTCCAGTGCCTGACCACCCTTAGAAGAAAACTTTTTTTTACACTGTTTAAACAGAATTTCTCCTTTTTGGTTTGTATCCATCTCTTCTTTTCCTTCACCTAGATGCTGGTAAGAAGAGTGTCTCCTCATTCCTTACCTTCTTCTATTAGGTAGATCTTTGCTGCAGGGGCACATCTGTGATTCACATTCAACTTGGCATCCGCCAGGACCCCACAGTCCTTTCCTGCAAAGCTGCTTTCCAGCTGGATGGCCCCAGCCTGTACTGGGGCATGAAGTTATTCTTCTCAGAGAGGAAGGAATTATTAGCACGTCCCTTTGTTGAACTTGATGAGGTTCTTCTGAGTTCATTTCTCCAGAGCTTTGCTTAGGTCCCTTCATTTGGCAGCATAAGCATCTGGTCTATCAACCCCTTCTTCTAGTTTTACACCGTCTCAAAATTTGCTGAGAGTGTGCTTTGTCTTATTATCCTAATAACTAACTATACTATAACTAATGGAGA
This sequence comes from Tympanuchus pallidicinctus, assembly GCF_026119805.1. Taxonomy (NCBI): domain Eukaryota; kingdom Metazoa; phylum Chordata; class Aves; order Galliformes; family Phasianidae; genus Tympanuchus; species Tympanuchus pallidicinctus. The sequence goes on from NW_026294802.1 coordinate 4,300,099, forward strand.
CATTAAATAGTATTTGCCCCACTGTCCTAGTGTATGCCAGTGACTGGTTCCCAGCTGTGTTTTGTACCACTTGACATTTGTGTTCTTATGTCCTCATGAACCTCCATCAGCTGCAGCAATCTTTTAGTGATCTAGATTGGCCTTGCAGTGGCATAGGCCAGTTTTGTCAGTTCTCATAGGTACAGCTCATCAGGTTCCAGGGACTTGTATCTGTCCAGTCCATTTAAGCGTTTCTCAACCTGACCCTCTTCCACCAAGTGTGCATCTTCTTTGTTTTTAATTTTTCCTCTGGACTGAGGGGCATGACATTCCTCATGGCCAGTTTTACCCGACTCACATTTTCCCCTATCTTCCTTTTGCTGTTGATATGCCTGTACAAGTTCTTCTTGTTGCCCTTCACATCTCCTCCAGATGGGTTTTGGCTTTTCCAGATCCATCTCTACACACTGAGACTGTATCTCTAGATTTCTTCCTAGCTGACCCAATCCTGCTGTCACCTCCTGTATGCTTTCTTTTTATGTTTGAGCTTATTCAGAAGCATCTTGTCCACTCAAGCAGGCCTTCTACCACCACTGCTTGACTTCCTGCATGTTGGGATGGACTCTTTTTCAGCTTGCAGGAGGTGATCCATGAACAACCAAGCAGTTCTCCTGGATCCCCTGCTCCACAGGACTATCTCCCATGTGAATCTCTGAGGCAGCTCCCTGCTCATGGCAGTCTGCTCTTCAGAAATTTAAGGCTGTGATCTTGCTCTTAACTCTGACCTGTTCACCACATGAGGCAAAAAGCACCTGTTTAAAGTTGCAAAAAGCAATTTAAAACCAGCTAGTCATCTCAATACATCGATAAATCCGAACTCGGAAAGTTTACAACTTAAATGCTTTTGAAAATTCTGTCTGTAAATACCTTTAAAGTAGAAGTCCCAATGGAAACTGCTGGGATTTGAGCCAAGCCGTGCATGTGCTTTTTTTAAAGCCTGTCCTAAAATGGCAATACAATTAACTACTTTAGAGTTTCCAAGATCTTTGTGAACCTTCCTCTGCCTTTCTGTGCTCTCAGATTCTCCACCTCCCCATGGGAAATCCACCTATCCGTTGCAAGTTTCAAATCTGTGGTGGTGAGGCTTTGTGATACTGAAAAATGAGAATAGAGGGACAAAAGAGAATAGATCAAATGATACAAATAATGAAAGGTCTTGTAAGCTAAGTTTATTGCTTGTGTTTATCACTGTATTCATGAGATACTGATTTTTCATTTAAGTAAAGCAACCACAGAATAACATTGAGGTTACCACATCAGCATTTCATAGGATTTAGAAAACTTGGGAGCAGAATGTAAATCCTGTTTGCTACAGGATATTAAGGCTTTGTCTATTATATTTTGTAATACACACAACCGCTACTGTTAGACACACTGTTCTGCTTGGATGATCGATGCCAAAATGATGCAATTAGATTCTAAGCAGCCTATTATCTGGGAGCTTATCCATCCACCCATCCACCCATCCAAAACCTCCCTGTGGTGATGCAATACGCTAGCACATACACTGGCAAACTAAAATAAAATTGCTCACTTCTGTCAGGTTCATTTCTTCATTGCTGCCCTGGATCTTAGCAACAGTTAAGCCAGGAGGGAGATCTGGCTTATTGCAGGAATTGGAGTTGGCACAAGTTCAGAAGGGCCCAACAAGTTACTCTTAAGCATTTGCTCTTTTAGCTGACAGCATGAATGACACTCACACTACTTGATTTTTAACTGTTTGTAAGGATTTGGACTAGCTGACTGAATTTTATCATGTGTTTTTTTTTGCCGTGCTGAGTATTAAAAATGCAGTTATAAACAGCTCAGCACCGATTTGACATCTCATCACTGAAAAAAAACTGGGAGTTCACCCCACCTGAAAAACAGCTATCTGGGCTTTTGAAAATTCAGTCATTCTAACAGCATCACCAAATGAAGTATTGGGATAAACACTGGAATGTAAATGCAGAAGGAGTACAAACCTTTATTGCCCCACTGCCATGAGAAATGTATTAGTCCATGAATGTGGCCAATTGGTGAAATTTGGGCATCTCCTGGATGCCAGCAAGCTCTCCTTCACTTTTTTTCAGTCACCATTTGATGATGAGAATAACGTGAAAGTTTGCTTTTTGGGAGTACTGAAAGACTTGATCATCTAACTTTCCATTATCACCAAAAAAGGAAAGGATGAGGAGGCCGACTCTCAGGGTTTGAGCACAGGCTCTGTGTACTCTGATCCTCATTAGAAATTAAAACAAAACAAAACAAAACAAAAACACAAAAAAACCCACTTTTATCATCTAGGAGTCTCTGAATCTCTGAAGCTGGCAAAGTAAGCCTCACTGGATTTGACTTCAAATGCTTATAGCTTTGCATAATTGGGAAATGTTAGAGTAACATTCTTACGTGTCTTCACATATGATCAAAAACATGACACAAAACCAGATGAGACACGCAGCATGCCCCAGATCCTTGGAAAAATCTGTTTGCCAAAGCACTCAGCTGCTGTAAGAGACCCTTCTTGAACTATCTATCTTGGGCCATCTCATGTGAAAGAAACCAGTACCTTTCTCCCTGTTACAGACTGTTAAAGAACAGTTACAATAAACACATAGAGCATGCATCATTTTCTGCTGAACTTTTTAGAAATGTTTAGGATGCTTCTAAATTTGAGTCCCATACCTAAACCTAGAAACTCTTGCATGTCTTCTTCGTAACAATGGAGTCTGCTTATGTTAGCAGTGCAGTAGCGACTCTGTAGAAATAAGCTTTCATCCAGCAACACCTCAAATGACAGGAAAAGCATATGGGCAAAACATTGTCCTAAAATTATTAGTGAACAGGAAAGAGATTAGAGAAGGAAAATGTGCTTTTATTCTACCAACTCTGTAATAACAAGTTGACTATCTATCTTCTCCTGCCTTTTCAGTTGGCCTCCCCAAGCTTTTCATCTGATTTCTTCTCCCTTTCCTTGCACTGTTAGCTACTTCCAGCCTCTGCTAGTTTTGAGGTAGCATTCAAATGCTCCCAGTGATACCCCTGGGACTCCTCCTCCTAGTCCTCTCATGTTTCCCCAAGGGCTCTGTCTTCTCTTTCATCAATTGCCTCGAGCCCTGTCCCAGTCTTACAATGCTGGAAAGATATGCAACCCGATAGCATTAATAAAAGATAGCTTGTACCCCCGTTTCCTTTCATCTCTTCTTCTCTGGTGGTAAGTGATCCTCCTGCCACCAAGGCAATGAGCAAGCGCCTGCCTGGGCCAGCACTGCCATGTTGAGCCACGGGACCCACTGCAGGCCAGGCTGCCATCTGAGCAGGATGGCGAGTGAGCCAAGATGCTGCTCCCCTCGGCTGCCCTTGTTTTCTGCCAGCACCTCAGGTGGAGAAAAGCACTGGTGAAACCCTTCTGGCAGAATCACAGAGCCATGGCCAGGGTTGGGTGTGATGGACACTGGCCTGCTACAAGGGCAAGGGAAAACTTTTAACACTAACGTCCTTCCAGTGTAGGGTCACGCTGGATACAGCAAAGTCCTTTTCCCTTCCTGGTCTGACAAGGAGTAGCACTTCACTCAACAGGTGGTGGTGGTGGGAGCAGGACGTGGAGAGACGCCAGTATTTGTGAACCTGAGACTGAAGATTATATTCCTGTTGAAACCCTGACAGCTTCAACACTGTAAGCAAGAGAGGAGCTGCAGCAGAGCACATTTGCTCAGCAATGGGAGGTACAGGCTTTAATCAGATCCCATAAGAAAACAAAACACAATTATAGTTGAAGAGGCAATAGGGGACAGCACCTCAGTGTAGCATATTTTTTGTCTTTTAGTTGCTTGCTCTAATTTTTAGATCAAAAGGAAGATTTTAACAGATAGGGCTGCAAATTGCAAAGTGAAACAAAAAAGCCTTGCTCCTTGAAAAAAAACCAGCAGGGGTCTTGCCCAATGGTCAAAGCTGCCTAGCTGTGTATTTTTGTATACAGCTGCCTACAATTTGTATGGCATTGTGCATCTATAGGACAGAAGGAACAGAGCAAAACCAAATTGCCACAGAGAGTTACGTTAAAAAAGATTCTCTTTACCACTCATCTTCCCAGCAATTAGAGTAGCTTATTCCCAGTTTTCTGGGCGATTGAACCACCCTAGAAGAAAAAACCCAACATATTTTCAACCTATGCTTTTGTTTACTCAGAGAGGGCCAATTTTTAATTCACTTCTTATGAGAACTGGCAACGGGGCTGGATCATCAAAGGGCTAGCCTTAACCAAACCAGAAGGGAAAAAAAAACAATGCCCATGTAATGAACTGTTGCTAAACAACATCAAATACATTTGAGGAGAGTTTGATCTGCTCCTGGAAGTTCCACGAACACACACAGAAAGTGAAATAAATACGTTAGGTTATTTATTGCCATTTCTTCACTCAACTCAAAGAGCTTCTGCCAGAACTACAGTTACTGTGCATAGAAGAAAAACCACAGAGGCCCGCCTAGGGCTACTCAGCACGCAGATGTGCTCCAAACTTACTGAACTTTGCTGGTTTCAATTAGAGACCAGAGCCAGTTCTTTAACTCTGTGTTACAAAAACTCCTGTCTGCAAAGGCACAGTGTGTGCACACTACCTCCCTGTGCATGAAATAAAAGCCCTGCATAGGAATTTAGTAATTAGCAGATCAGATCAGCCCACTGGTTCATCCCATCAGATAATCTCACTTTGACTGGTGGCCAACATCTAATGTTTAAAAGGCAGAAGGAAAACAACCTTCAAAAGTACCTTTAGCTGTATTACTTTACGGAAGAGAAAAAAAAAACATCCACATGACCTATGCAAACAGTCAGCTTATGCCCTGCAGCACAAATTCAGATTAAACTTCTCTAACCATGTGTAATTGCAAGTGTTATTATTAGTCATAAAATTATCCAACCCTTAAAAAAAATCCATCCACGCCATTTGCATCATAGGATCCTGCAGCACTCAATTAACAATACTGAAATTATCCTGCACATACATGATAGGTGTTATTTTATACATAATGTTTTTTAATTTAAGGGAGCAACGCCCTTGTGCTAAGGAGCAGAAGGAAACCAAGAGACTGATTTCACTTTTGAAGCCACTTTGAATTCTGCTGTAGGACCAGCTTTCACTCTTCTCATTGCAGAAAGAACTTTAAAACCTTATATTCTCCTGTCACATGTAAACCTTTTCTGACTCAACCACCTTTATCGTTCCTGCCCTCTGGACCTTCTCAGACTTCACGATGCTCTACATGCTGAGGCACACTGAGCTAGGTGCACTACACCCCATGGAGATGTGTTTGGCTCAGCTGCTCCTTTCCCAGCTCTCTCTCATTCATCAAACAAATCTGCTCTGGCTCATGTTGACTTCAGCTCAATGGGAGCCCTTTAGCTGGCTTCAGTGGGCTTAGATCCAGCCCTGGGCCCTCACCGACTGATGCTTCCACCAGCTGCAGCAAATGAGGCAGGCAGCTTTGTTGCTCAGCCAATTTTTACCATGCAGTATAGCGAACAATTCTGGGGTCACTCATCTGCTCCTTTGTTCCCCCTACAATACAATTTTTGAGATATTTTCTCATATTTTTCAAATCCAAGAAAATGTTGTCTACTGTTACCACTGCCTCCTCAGACAACTTTGGTCTGAGTTTAATTAGTGCCTCACAGCCTGATTGTAACCTCAGAAATGCCATGGTCAATCCGTAGCAATTCCCCTGAGTTTTGAGAGCAGATTTTAGGCCTCGTAATATTTAGATCTTCTCAGTGCTCCTATGGGGACTGAGCAGCAAGCAGTTGTGGGAGCAGCTCTGGTCAAAATACAAGTGCCGGGGCCTGGCTTTCCTGGACAGCCTGATCATCTAGCAGTGGGCAACCCTGCCCATGGCAGGGGGGTTGGAACTAGGTGACCTTTAAGGTCCCTTCTGATCTAAGCCACTCTATGATTCCATGATTTCAAACCCAGGTGCCCAAAGTGCAGCAGGTTCAACCAGGCCAAGCAGGGAGTTTGCTGCAGCCAGAACCCTACCACAGTATCCTACACTCCCTTCCTGTATGAAAGCTTAGGGACGAGACTGACTTGTCTAATGCCAAGAGCCATGTCTGCAGCTGGTATCAACTCAAGGGAAATCATGACTTTTTAGCCCGGCTTAACAACAGTGTGGGCTGTTCAGCTGCTGCCATGTCCTTGTGTCTGGCTGAGGTAAGAGCCTGCTAAACGTTTGGAAATGACATGAGGTTCTTGGAAGCAACCAATGATATTTGGCCACTCGTATAGGAAATACACTTGTACAAACATTCTTGCAGACAGTTCCCTCATCAGCTTCCCATCACAAAAGGGTGCCAGGGATTAGTTCATCCACCTCGGGGATGGAGTTGACCTGCTGTCTCTGACAATCCAAATCCAGCTGCTCCTGTCCTAGTCTCTTCCATTACTTACTAAGCCTGACTGCTTCTGTGATTGCTTTCTTGGATACTTATCTGTATACCTAATTCTAATGTATGCTCTGGGTGTATGCCATTCAACACAGGCTTTCCTTTTGCAAGGGAACACAGTCCTTCCAGGAGGCAAGTCCGGGGCCTCCAACACATGAAAGATGTGGAGCTTCTGAGAGAGTCCAAAGGAGGGCCACAGTTACGATCAAAGGGCTGAAGCACCACTCACATGAAGACAGGCTGAAGGAGATAGGCTGGGGGAGAAACCTCATTGCAGCCTTCCAGTATTTAAAGAGAGTTTATAAACATGAGGGAATTCAACTTTCTATGAGGGTAGATAGTGATATGACAAAGGGGAATAGTTTTAAACTAAAGGAGGGAAGATTTAGAATAGATGTCAAGGGGAAGTTTTTTGCTGAGAAAGTGGTGATGTGCTGGATCAGGTTGGCCAGAGAGGCTGTGGATAAGGCCAGGTGTTTAAGGCCAGGTTAGATGAGGCCCTGGGCAATCTGATCTGATGCTTGATCTAGTGGTTGGCTACTCTTCCTGCAGCAGGAGGGTTGGAACGTGATGATCCTTGAGGTCCCTTCCAACCCAAGCTATTCTATGATTTCTATGATTCTATGACACTGTTCAAACATAGCAGCCTTCTCCTCAGTGCCTTCCCCACTAACTGCCAGCAATTTCACTTGTCTGAGATCTGTATCACTTGTGTCTTTTTCTACCCACATCATGAAACTCCAACACCATCAGAAAAGCACCTGAATACAAATTCAGCACTGAAATACTCCTGCATCATGTACACATTACTATAGCTGCTTTCTTGGAATATGCTAGCAGCAGCCAAGTGTATGCTGAAGGAAGGAAAGGGCTCCACTTTGCTTTAACAGCCCCTTCCCCTTCACACAAGGCATGGAAGAATCAGCCACATCAAGTTACGTCTTGATCCAATTGAGCTCAACAGGATTTTTGCTACCATTCCCCAGGAGAAAACTATTTGGCTTAGGCTGTTTTGCAGAAGGATATACACAGGTGCCTGGAAATGCACATATATCATTTTTGCTGGTTCTTCATCCAGATATAATCACACTTTCTGCTGTTTTAGCACTAACCAATTTAGACTGTACCAAGTTTTTCTTGATTACCAGTTCCTTACTGGTTGTTTCCCAGGCAAAGTGCTTTGGATTGTTGCTGAGACCCTGAAGACCTTTGACCAGCAGCATTCTGGCCCAGGAAATGATTTGCTCAGGCCAGGTATATGGCTGCACGGCTGATTCCAAAACAAAGCAGTCCAGATGACCTGACAGACTCAACACTTGCTGAATGGAATGAGTAGGGCGTCGAAAGGTATTATTTGTGTATGGCCAAAAGGAGGCATCCTACATTGCAGTATTGTCCACTTTTGCTATTTTTGACAGGAGTAGCTCTGCTCCTGTTGAGCTGGCCTGGAAGCCAGCTCCATCCAGGATGCATTGGGTGGGAACAATGGCAGAATTGAATTAGGGACTGGATAAAAGCAGGTGACAGTAGTCTTGTAAAAACAGGGGTCATTATTTTCTCACACTTACGGGTCATTAGGAGACCTAGGCAGCTCTCCAGAGACACAGCAGCCCCTCATCCTGCACCTGTCTGGGTTTTCCCACCTCCACATCTCATGGCCACCTGTGCTTAGCCAGTATCACCCACTTAATTGTCGGTTCCCTTGGCCACAACCTATCAGCTTCATCTGACACCTGTCTGGGATGCTACACTGAGTGGCAGGGAGGGCCTGACATTATGTATTTGATTAATGAGCATCCTTGCTTCTTTTTATCCTGGATTCTTAAGCTAAATTTCTCAGGGTGAGACAGAGTAGATTCATGTGCCGGAGCTGGGACACAGCAGAAACTTGCCCTGCAGCACCCACTATTGGAAACCAGAGCAGCCTTTCCCAGTGAGCAGAGGCAACACACAATGATCCACACCAGTTCCCCATACATACCCTTTAGTCAAAGCCTTCCTGATGGAGAGCTATTGAGAGTGGCACTAAAGGGCTGTGCCAGGACAGGAAATCTGGCAAACACTATGGAGCATGCGGGCTTTCAAGGAGACCCTCTTCCCTCAGATGGCTAACCTGGCCCTCTTGTGTGTAGCAGTGAGATAGACAGACACAATCCAGTTGTGATGTTTTTACAGAAAAATACGAGAATGTGCTACAAGGCTGAAATCTTCGGATCCCTACAAGCAGTTTGCATGCTGCCCTGCCCTGTTAAGCACTAAGAAGTGACTGACAGCTAGTAATGACGCTTGTTACCTTGGCTGTAGGAACACAAACAAGATTCTCAAAGTTCAAGAATGTTTCTCACAATTTTAGACTTGTTAAAATACATATTTTTTTCACCTACAAGTGACAACCCTTAAGCTTAAGAACTCTGCATAATGGCTTCTTTGTGTTTCCTTTAGGAAGGTGCCCAGCACCTTCAGGTACTTGTGTACCTGCCAGCACTGGAAAACTACAGAAACACCCAAGGAGAGGAATGGGAAGATCTTATAATTCTGATTAAGCAAAGGGAGATTAAGAAAGCCTTTGTTAAGCAGCTGAGGAACAGGATGCTGAAGTGAATATGGGTACACTTCCTGATAAACTACAATCTCTAAATATACATGTATCTCGGGCTACAGTCCTAAGTCTGAAGAGGTGTACATGTTACAGGCTCAGCTGCTTTCTTATCAGGAGCTGGGATGATAGTTCAGTGCAGAAAGCCCTAAGATGGGAAGAGCAAGAACTGCCACCAGCCCAGATGAAGAAAAGCTGAGTGAAAGCTGTACAAGCTGCACAGAGTGCGGGAGGCACACAGAAATTGGCAGTGGCTCTGTATGATGTTGTCTGCGTCCCACTATGCTCTCCTCTGGGAGAAAGATGCTACCTCTTGCAGCTCTGCTGCTCCAGCCCATGGAGCTCATTGCAACTGAAACAGGCATGTGTGCAGCTACGTCATCAGGATGTGTTGTGCACAGCGAGGAAGGGAAGGACAAGAGAATGGCCTGTGCAGAGGAGGAGGCAGGCAGGTGTGAAAAGTAAAGATGGCTGCTCAGGATTAGGGTACAGAGGCAATGCAATGCTGAGGATGCTGACATTCTCTGCTGTGCTGTATGGACCAACCCAGTGAGCAGTTGGCATGGGATGGGGTCAGAACTTGAAATGGAAACATAGTTGCAACCCTAGAAAGGAAAATTGTAAGAGCCATGGCCACAGCATGTCTTATTTATGTGAGATCTGAACTACCACCTTCACAACCACTGCTCTGAACCCCTAAGAAGGCAAGAAAGGGAAAAAAAATGTAACACAGAGCATGTTATGAAGGGGGGAGCTTGGCAGCAGAGAGAAAGGCTTTCAAGGTCATGCAAGCATGAAGAGGAACACTGCAAGAGCAGTACTAGGTGAGGTCAGCAACTTGCAGGCATATGCATGCTGAGGTAGATGGGTATTCATGCAGAAAGTGAGCATATGGGGGTACATCTGCACACCCTGAGAGCACAGGGGAGCATGCAGCTGTGGAAGGAAGGGATACGTGGAGCCCCTTGGCCAGAGGAGAGACATGTGGCAGGGTGAAGCAGAGCAGTGCATGGCTTGTAAGTGTGCATCCATACCCATGCAGATGGGGATGGTAGGAGGTGAGGCAGTGTATAGCAGCAATCCCATGTTGCAAGTATTGCTGTATGCTGGGGTTACCTGGGCACTGCCAACTTTGTCTGGGCAGGAAGACAGCAGCACCTATCAGAGAAATATTACTCACAGAAGTCTCTTAATTCTGGTGCTTTTGATGCATACATGTCCTACACAGAGAGGATCTTTGGGTGACAGGGAAATCAAGAGAAACCCAGTGCTGACAAGGGACCAACACCAGAGGGAAAGCTCACTGACAGTGACTGGAATCACTTGCTCATCTCATTGCCTCCAGGGGCCGAACACAGCCTGCATCATTCAGTTTTAACAAAGCATCAACATCTGTGATCTTATAGATCTTAAGATGAACTTTAATGTCAACCCTGGTGTAAAAACATCAGAGTAGAGTGTAAATTAATAGCCTCACACCTTGGCTCTATACAAATGAAACCACTGCAGCTGATGAATACATTACGCAGAACAGACACACAGAAAAGCTAGCATGAAGACTTGCCTCTGGCCTACAAAGCAATGCATGAAGTACTGCAGGAAGCTTAAGGGTAGTTTAGTAGCACACTACTGGGCTGCTAGAACCCCCAGCTCACCTCACCTACCCATTGCACCATGGCCACCTCAAGCTCAGAGGGAAGAGTTGCAACCAGGGGTTCATCCATGCAGGCCACCCTGGGTCAACCAAGTGCATGTAAAATTATCCTAGCTCTAACCCAACTGTCTGGCATTCAATTTTTGGGCCAAAGAGAAGAGGACAAGTAAAGTACAGGGGCTGCAGTTCTTCTGCCAGGAAGTTCTACTTCTTAGCCCAGAGCAAACAGGGTTTGATTAGGTGTGCTCAGCAAACAAGAGGAGCACATGGAGATGCCTTTAGAATCTGAGTGTGCACATCTGCAGAGTGTAGTTACAGACATTTCTTTACAAAGCTACAGATCCAGACAGTACTAACACATGTATTTAAAAGAACAAAAATTACAGAAGAATGCAAAGCAAAGCATTTTTACTTTGGCCTTACAGGGAGCTGACAAGTCCCAAGCACCCATAACAAACACATAAAATCCAAGAAGTGTGAAAGGAGAATTGTAGCCTATGCACCTCCCACTGTACAAATGCACTCACAGCACAAACTTGTGCAATCCAGGACAAAACCGCCACTACACACACTGCCTGCAAGAGCAAGAGCAGAAAGGTGTGAAAATGAGAAAGCAGTCCTGTACCAGAGGATTTGCCAAATTGGTGTGAGAGGGAGAAGATGGAGTCTCCTTTTCCCTCATCCTCCAAGCTAAGTCTCTAAGTAATATTTCACTTTGTTGGGTTTGGTGCAAATCCTTACCAGCAAAAACATTCACCTGAGCTGGACTTGGCAGAGCGTGCAATTCACTTTGCAGCTGCCTCAGCCCATATGTTTCACCTTTCTTACCTATGCTAAAAATACCTCAGTGGCCTTCATGGACTCCTCATTCCACCTTTGGCAGGGAAAAAGGGAAGCCAGGCACCCACAGGACAGTTCTGCTTCCCTTGCTTTGCTGGAATGAGACACATACCATGCTGGTCACAGGAGGCAAGCACCTAGACCTGATGCAGGTGCACAGATGGACACTGTCAGCACCACATCCCTCCAGCCTCCAGGGCTCTTCCCTTCCAACCAGTGTAGCAGAGACCTAGCAGACGGCTGGCACACCCACTGCAAAATCTCCAGACACAACTGGAGAGGCCAGTTGGCACATTGGCTGGTTGACACATGAGGTGCAGCCATTCCATCTGCTCATTTCTCTGTTGTTTGTAGGAAAAGGGGTAAAAGGAGAATTTCATTTGCCTTTCAACAGAAACATCACCAGACAGACTATGAACATGCCATCATAGATTTTTATTTCTTTCTGCCATTGGCCTAACTTTCTCCATGAGCAGTGCCTGCCAGCACTCCTTTAGCTCCTTGCCATTGAGGTGCTCTGGAAACAGAGCTCCTTGAAGACAGGACCTTCACAGGGCACGTCAAGCAGACCCCACATGTCCAGCATGACTCTACTTCTGCACTTGCATCCTGGCATCCATCACATTGCTGGGAAAAAAAAAAAAAAAAAAATCTCAATACAAACCTCGATTACATTTATTTTGGGTTTTATTTTGGCTGTCTGGGATGCTCACCTTGCTCCACTATGCACTTAGGGATCAAGTTCCCATCTCTGCTGCATCTTTCCACCCATTTCTTGCTCCAGGGCTGTGCAATTCAAGCAAGGGCAATGAACGGGAAATGTCAAAGGTGAGAACCTTTGAAGTGAGGTATGCCTGAGGCATCCACGCCAGCAGGATACCAGCAAGTCTGGCTGGGTCCAGCATAGTGGTCAGTATGAAACAATGTAGTCACTACAATTAGATCGGCCTCTTCTCCCAAGTAACAGTGATAGGATGAGAGGTAATGGCTTTAAGTTGCTCCAGGGGTGGTTCGAGCTGGATATTAGGAAAAATTTCTTCTCAGAAAGAGTGGTGAAGCAGTGGAACAGGCTGCCCAGGTGGAGTCACCATCCCTGGAGGTTTTCAAGAAAAGGTTAGATGTCACACTGGGTGATGTGATTTAGTGGTATGGTGGCGATGGATTGACGGTTGGACTAGATGGTCTCAGTGGTCTTCCAATTTTATCGATTCTGTGATCCCGTGAATGTGCTTTCCCCTTGAACTGGAGTCAGTGGGAGCCCAATTAATGCTCTCTCTTCACAGACATCGAGTGTTTCAAAAGGCTAAGTAACTGTTGTCATTAGTATCACAGAGGTACAGGCCACTGAAGGGCCTTGTCCTGGAGCTTCAGCTAATCAGCAGCACCCCATTCCCCCAAACTGGATCTGTAACCACCACACCACACCCCTCTCAGCCATAAAAAGACAAGTGCTCATTTACGGTGGGTGCTACTGAGGGCAGCAAATTCCTCAGCAGCTTGTTCTGGCAGGGTGGGAGCACTGAAATAGTTTTATGACAGCAGCCAAACCCCACATCTGCCCAGAAAACCTCTCCCCGAGTAGAGAGTTATCCAGGAGCAGAAGCTGGCCTCCCAGCCTGTTTACATATTCAAAGAGAGGCAGAGAAGGAAGCAGAGCTCTGGGAATAAGGATTTCCTCCCAGCCGCTCCAGCCCTCCCCCCCCTCTCAGTGGCACCCTGAGGCACCAGATGTGGCAGCAGGCCAGCAGCAGGCCTGCCGCTCTGTGTGGAGCGATTCAGGGCTACACTCATCTCCCCCTTGCCAGGCCTGGCTGGGTCAGATGCGGCATTTGGCAAGAGCAAAGCTCCCTGCTAATTTTAGCCTCCAGCTCTCCACCCAGGCAGCTGGAGAGCTGCGGAAAGCTGGGCAGCACTGAGGTGAGGGCTGGAGATTTTGTCTTCAAACGGCCCGCATGCTTCCAGCTAAATATAAACCCATGGCGGGTGGGGGACGGAGCGAGGCCACGTCACAGCTCCCCAGAGACCTGTTGCTGGAGCTCGCCTGCTGCCTGGAGGGCTAAAAATCCCAAGACCATGACAGGATCCCATGTGTTACACATATTTACAGAGTTACGAGCATTTGTAAGGATGAAGCAGGTAACCACGCGCTGCAAGTGATGCAGAGCAGTGCAGCACAGAGCACCACGCTAGGTACAGGGAAACCAGATGTCTTGGCAGGCACAACCGCAGTAAAAAGCCACCATGGTACCAATTTTCAAGGCATCAAAAACCCCTGTGACAGCAAGCATGCTCTTAAGCCACCTAGGTAGAGTTGCTTACAACCAGTTGCTAGCAGCTTCTGTAATTATCACTCCTGCGTTTTCCTTTTTAAAACTCAGAGTCAGCAGTTTACCCTGTACCCTCCAACCTCTTCCTTCATCTCCTCTCCTTTTGATCTCTGCACCCAACACCACTGGTCCCAGCCTCTGCTCCACTGAAATCTAAAGCATTTACTTCTAATTCAGACTTCAGCTCTTTGTCACCCACTGCTTTTGGGTGGCCACCAGCATTTTCTGACCACTCTGCTTCAACGCTCACCTCACTATGCTCCATTTCTGGCTTTCTCTTTCTCAAATAATTCCCTTGGCCTACATTCCCAAACACTGCTGCTTCTTTCCCGCTTTCCTCATCTTTCAGATTTCTTTCTTCCTCTACTTTTTCAAGAGCTGCAAGACACTGAAACATTTCTTTCCCCTCCTCAGTGTCTCTATGCGTGATACCTAATTAAAACAGAGCTACACAAAAAAGGAAGTGAACAGCAGCACAGGTGAGAAGCATCATGCCAGCTACAGAGAAACATATTTGGAAAGCCATGAGCAGCAAAACTATATGAAATTCAGGTTGAGTGATGGCCACCACAGCTCCACCATTGGAGCAGGTGACTTACAGACAAGTAAACACACATGAAGGGCTGCAGCTATTAACTGCGTGGGGAAGAGAACACCCACTACCAAGGTTACAGCTTGTCAAACCCTGGTGTCACAAAGCACAGCTCATTCCCTGAAGAGGCAGGAGACCAAAACAACAGAGACAGAAATAGAATATGTCTATCAGAGGATAAAAAAGTTCCCAGCATAGCTTAGTACAGAGCAATGCAGATGTCCTTCACCTTGTACACTGAAAAAGCTTTTCCTTCCCCAAGGAAGTGGATGTGAAAGAGCAGGACCGAGAACTGCCCTGAGAGTCAACAGACAAGGAGCCATGGCAGCACAGAAAGAGGCAACAAAGCAAATTTCCCCAGCCCATGTGCTTGTGTAGGCCATGAAAAATTAAACACCTTTATAAAGAGAATTTTGTTTGTGAGGGGAAAGGAGAATCGTGGCCAATACCAAAGAATTTCTGATGCTTGAGGTGCTTGCAGAGCACCTGGAAAACAGGTGAACAGGGCAAAACCTTTTACCACAAGCTGCCTTTAGGGCTGTGTTTGGCCCTTTCTCTTGTTTTGCCTTTTGTGTTTGGCCTAGCTCTTTCCTAGGATCTGGATGAACTCAAATCCATAGGGATATTTGCTGTAGGGGGACAATCACAGTGAGGCATCACCCAAGCCTCTGTAAAAGTCCGATCTGCCAGGCTGAAGCAAGAGAATCTAAATAACCTACATGGTAAAAAGAAAAAAATAAAAATTGAGAGGAAAAATTATAAATGCTTGAAATAGTGTCCTATTCATAGAATATCCCTAGAATATAAGGGTCACTGAGTCCAACTCCTAGCTCCAATCAGGCCTGCTGAGCTAAAACATCCTATAGACACAGGGCTGGACTTTCAACTAAAAAACTAAACGAAAGCTAAATGAATAATACTCAGTATTCTGAGAATAAACACTAATTCTGCAGTCCACAGTCAACACACTGGTTGCTGCTGCAGTACAAACCCACTCTGCAGACCGACTGAAAGCCTAAGGGAGATACAGTGATTGCAGGCACTTGCTAGCACAGGAAACAGAGATACAGCAGCACATTATACGATGTCTTGACTGAAAACAAATTAAAACCTCTCAGCTGGCCTGCTCACAGCAAATCACAGGCTGCAGCAGCTAGCACTGATGCTGGCAGTGAGTTGCTGCAGCAGGTCAGGGAGCCTATTAGTACGTGGCAGTCTGGGCAGGATATTCTCAGCCCTCAGTAAGTTTTGTTCTATGGCCTAGATGGGGTTAATAGCAACCAGACATGACTACCACAATTTTACAGATAGCAACATTAAATAATGTAAATAAAACTAATTTAGGAAGTGAAGCATTTACGAGAAGGGCTGGAGACAGCTTAACTAGGTTCAAACAAACAGCAGCGCTGAGGAAGCTGTCGGAGCTGCCAGCACCACGTACATGGGCCAAGTCAAACAGCCCACACTAATGACATGGAAATAAGTGGCCCCTTGAAGCAAGGCAGAAGCATATTTATTTAAAATGGCAGGAAAAAATACACATATTGTGGATATAGATTATTCTCCCATCAAGAGAGCTTTACCAGGCAACTCTGCAGCCTAACAGGAGATGATACAGATCAAGAGTTTTTTACTGGTAAAAGAGATGTAACAGTACCTGACAAGGAACTGCTGTTCAACATGCATGAATTTACAAAATTCCAGTGAAAAACAGCCTTCCATCGAAACCTTCTAATTCCTGATACCTAAAATCCAGTGGGCCAGTGGAAAAGAAAGTTAAAAATACACAAGATGCCTGTTACGGAAAACCTTGTAGTTAAGTCTCTGGTCTGTATTTAGTGTTTTTACATTACGGAGTCGTGCTGGCTGTCAACTGCTCATATTTTGCTCGATTGGAAACAAAACCCAGGAATATTTAGTCTGTCTGAAATCAAGGTCACTGGGGACTTGTAGATGAGATGGAAACCAGGCAGCACAAAACCAACCCATGTATGATGCAAAGGTCTGGGACACAATTTGCATCTGCTATGGAAAACAGTGACACAGAGAAGCAAGAATAGCACAAGATGTAATATTTTTGCCATTATAAATGTACAATATAGAGTAATGGATGACAGCTTCTCCAGATTCTAAAAAGAAAGGAGAGAAGAAGCCACATCCAGTCCTTTTTCTTCAAAATAAGTAAGTCTCAAATGGGACAGTCATATCACACCAAAATAACCAAGTCTGAGGAAATAAAACCAGAATTAGTGAACTTATGAGAGTAGCACTGATGCTTCACGGAGACTCACAGGTTCACCTGGCAATCTTTGTATCATCTGAAGTGATCCACACCTCAGCAACTAACTGAATCTGGTTGCTCACTGTGGCTAATATAAATAATTTCTCATGCCAACATGAATCCCTGTGATGTCTTTGGAGAGGGCTGATTGACAGCAATGTTCCCCTACATAACCTTAACACTCCCAAGTGCAGAGGGCTCTCCCCAGCCCAGAAATACCAAAGCCTTGTGCTAAAATGGCATGGGGGAGTTTCTTGGGTAGAGATGCAGAAGAGCTCTGGTCATAACCTGGCCAAAGTCAGTAGAGGTAGACCTGGTTTCTTTTATTCTTCTGCTTTGGATGCTATGCATTGGGTTGTTGGGGTTTTTTGGTGTTTTTTCTTTTTTTTTTTTTTTTTTTTTTTCCCCCTTCTTCTTTTAAGCTTCCAGAAATCATTCAGAAATGAGTTTGGAAGACTGAACAAGAGATGAGCTCAGACTGCAAAGACCCAAAGCTGGAGGTGTATTTTGGCTTGGCTGATTAAACACGCAGACTACAAATGTCTCAGATCATAAAAAGTAGAAGTATCTAAGGACCAAGTTCACACCTGTTCCCACCCAAGGCATTATGTGTGTCTTTCTTAGATCTCCCACCACATTAAATACGATAGCTTATTTCCTCTTCTGGAAAGCCCTTCTCAACTACTACTGCAGGCTTAGGGAAAAAAAAAAAAGCTGTTGCATTGGGAAGTGTCTGAAAAAAGGAATATCAGTGCACAGCAAGAAAAAACAGAACAGGAAAACATCAAAACATCAAGTACACAGATTCCATCTATTCTTACGGCAATCACTGTAAACACAGGAGGAAAAAGTCTATCATCCCACAATTGCTATTGCCATGACCTACAGTAGAGCATTCAGGAAGACATCCTGCTTTTCACAGCACTGCAGACACTGGTAATTCCATACCAGGAGATGAAAGATATCACCTCTCCCAGTGCCACTCTGCCTCCACATCTGCCTGAACCTGCAGGTGAGAGGCACAAGACAAAGCCTTCGTGCTGACAGCTCAATGCCAGCCACCCGCGGAGATGCACCTCCAGAAGACAATAGCGTTCCTCTGCCAAGCGCACTGTGGAGCAGGCACAGAGGAAGGCACAGCTCCCCGATGTATGAGTAATCCTCACAGCCTGATTCAACAGGACAGGAAGGTGTGGTGTGAGAGTACGCATTGTGCTGGCACACCTTTACACAAACCTGTCACAGGTAACGTATGTAGTCAGAGGGGTGGTGCAAGAGGTTCTTTCTAATAATAATACAGTCTTTGCCTGGCCCCAGAAAGTCCCCAAATCGCTTGCAGATGGTGGGCCAGGTTCCAAGAGAGCAAACACTCACAGCTCTCATGCAGCATGCAGGGAGCCAGGCGTTGGGCGCCGCTCCAGAAAGAGGTTACATACAAGTCAGATCCCGACCTGACTTCGCGTCAAGAAGTGGAAAAAGCCAGATTCACAAGCTGCTTGCTGTATGTGCATGGGAAGGAATCGATTGCCTCCAAGTCAAAAACCCGTCCTGCCCGCAGTGCTTGCTTTCTCCCAAATCATGCTGTGCCTCGAGAAACAGTGTTGGCGCAGGTCACTGCTAACCAGTGTCTCGTTTCTGTCTTCAGAGGTGCCAGATGAACGGCCCCAGCCCTCAGCCTGTCCCTGTAAGGGAGGTGTTCCATCCCTTGGATCATTTTTGTGGCCCTCTTCGGGATGTGCTCCAATAGACCCACATCTCTCCTTTACTGAGGACTCCACATCTGGATGCAGTACTCCAGTGAGGTCTCACCAGCGCAGAACATAGGAGCAGGTATCTAGCTTGACTTTCCCACTAAAGGGAAACAGTAAAGGTTCGGCCACCCGTGGAGCACCACATGCTTAAACCTCTCATTGTGGGCACTCAGCAGCCTTCGGTGCAATTAGCTATGCAAAAGAGTGATACTGAGCATGCACGGGCAAGTAAGTGTGAGTGTGAGCAATTTCAAAAGCCAGACAGTGTGCACGTGAACAAAGCTGCACATCTGAGCATGCACAGCCTTATGCATAGATGCAATGAGGTTATAGAAGTGGATAAATTACACTGAGCAACTTCAGTATTTCACCAGCTGCCTCTTAGCACACACACATGCACCTGCCAGGACTCAAGATAGGTTTTATGCAGTTCACGCTGCTCTGTAATAACCTGGAGCCAATTTTCTAGGGGTGGAAACATTAAAGGCACACATATTGGGGATGGGAAGTTTTGTCATATGTGAATTTTACAAGCACATCTCCCTGGATTCTCCTTAGTCCCTCCTACTTCCTGCTTCAGAAACTGGAACTGCATGCTGCTGAATTAGAGCAGCAGTTCAGAACCCAAGAAATGAGACTGTCACAAACCCAAGTGGGAAGACAACGCAGTCCCAGCATTGCTTACACACAACGCAGAAATACGGAGGAGCAGGGGTGGGTTGGAGCAGCCAGGAGGAGCAGGTTAAAGCAGGGCCCCTTACTCTCTTACTTCTACAGGCAGCACCTCCCAGCAATTTCATCTAATCCTGCACACCCTGCTCTAACCTGGCTCAGCATCACTCACCTGCAATAAAGGAAATCAGTGCAAGTGACTTATGGCCTCACAAAACAGCCCAGCCTTCACAGAAGAAAAAACAAGACAGCAGAGCAATAGCTGGGACTGACCTTGTCTCTAAGCTTGTTCACTGATTCACTTTTATGATGTTGATACAAAGTTTTAAGGCAAAGAGGGATTCTGCACAGAGGGATTCACTTATCCACGCTGAGCATGGTTTTCTCTCAGGAAGACCTCTCCCTGCCCTCGCCCACTGTCCTGACTGCGCTGCCAAGCCAACAGCACTGCAGAACACAGGACTCAGACTCCAGCCCCACTGCTCTGTGCTTCGCTGTTGCTTCCTCCCTTCCCTACTCTTCACTCACTCATCCGGTCCTTGGTGGATGCCATGTCTATGGGGAATTCAAAGCCAGGATGGAGGCGCTCTGAGCAACCTGATCGAGCTGTGTTCATAGCAGGAGAGTTGGACCAGATGACCTTTAAGGGTCTTTTCCATCCCTAATAGATTCTGTGATTCTAAAAAGAAGATCCTTTCCTTCAGCACCCACTGGTGGGGTGAAGCTTGCTGTGTGGCAACCAGCAGAGATGGGAAAAGCACTTCTGCTCAGAGCCTGCTGCGAGGCAGCCAGCGCAAGCTGCCAGTGCCCAGGTTCCTTGGCAGGGAGGCAGCGTCCTGCCTGCTACAACTTGTGTCAGATGACAAGAAGCCACATCCAATGGGAAGAGAGTTGTGCCCCATCTTCTGCTCGCATCAGCGTGCTTGGTTTTCCTCCCTCAGCTGAAAACATGTTTATTTAAGATTCCTATAAATACCTACTGAGCAGCAGGACAGCCAAATATGCTCAATTAACAAAAAAAAAAAGAAAGAAAAATAAAAGAAACAAGCACACCTCCCAGTAACAACAGGAGTACTCTCCTGCCCAGGAGACAACAGCCCTGCCTGTAAAGCTTTCCTCCATATTCTCATATTTAGGGATATCTTGATGCAGCCACACTTGAAGGTATTACTTTCTTTTTAACCAGACTGGCTCCTCATTTCAGTATTACCTTCAGAGGAAGGTGCCATTCCTGAGGGCCCACATGTTCACCCACCCCTTCCCATCTGTCCCCAGGAATCCCACAGCCAGAGACTCTCCCTGCACAGTGATGCAATGACCGTGACCACTAAGTACCAATTATTACAGTAGATTCTCTGAGGTCCTTTATGCTCTCCCAGCCAGTGTTATTTATTTTCCTCTGTACTGGCCACTAGAGAGGCCATACCTCAAGTGCTGTGTTTAGTTTTGGGTCCTTCATTACAAGAAAGACACTCAGGCTCTGGAATGTGTCCAAAGAAGGGCAATGAAGCTGTGATGGATCTGGAGCATATGTCTTATGGGCAGCAGCAGCAGGAGATGGGATTATTCAGTCTGGAGAAGAGGAGGCTCAGGGGAGACCTTATTGCTCTCTACAATGACCTGAAAAGGAGCTTGTGGTAAGTTGGGATCAGCCTCTTCTCCTGAACAGCAACAGAGCAAGAGGTAATGGCCTCAAATTGTGCCAGGGGATGTTCAGGTTGGATGTTAGGAAACATTTACTTTCAGGAGTGGTGCTGCATTGGGCATAAGCTGCCCAGGGAGATGGTTGAGTCACTGTTCCTGGAGGTATTCAAGAACCATGTTGGATGTGGCACTGAGGGACGTGGTTAATGGGCATGGTGGGGATGAGTTGGGGTTGGACTAAGTGATCTTAGTGGTCTTTTCCAACCTTAGAGGTTTGATTCTTTGATTCCATGATTAATGTGCTTAACTCGTTGCATAGCAGAGTTCCACATACAAAAAAGGAGGAGAGTCAAGGTCACAGCTCTGAAGCACCATTTAACTCCACTGTCTGCAGCCACTGCAGATTTACTTCTCCCACTCCACATTGACCTCTTGAGGGAGAGCAGTATGAAGGTGGGGAGAACAGCCATGCCCAAGGACCTCTCTGCACACACATATCCATTCCTTCATAGGCAGTTCTACAACACTTTTTTGGGGGCATGAAGAAAGATCAATTACAGACATAGACAAAAACAGATCTCCCCTAGCTCCCTTCCAAGATCTACAGCTTTCTGCTTCAAGGAAGGAGCCTTATAGCCTTTTACTTAGAAAAATTATTGAGTAAACAGCCTTTGTATTTTATCAGCAATAACTAGGGAGGCTGTTGCATCAGGTCATTAGAGATGGCAGCTCTTGGTTGGTTCCCAGCTGTGACTTACAGAGGGCTCCCACCTGGGACGCGTGAAGGAAAAAAAAAAGCATTAATTGCTCTGAGAATCACCCCCTCCTCTGCCAGCTCTCCAGGACCTCTGGAAAGAGCCACCACACAGGGTCACAAACACAGCCAACCCAGTCCCAAGAGAAGAAAACACTATTTTGTTCTAACAAGCAGAAGAAAACAAATACCAGTTGTTTTTCATTCCAGCTCCAGATTTCTTTTCAAACAAAGCAGGCTTCTGGAGGTACAGGGTGAGAAGAAGGGTGGGGAAGGTCATGGATTAACCCCACTCTGCTGGCAGCTTCCGAGATGCTCCCCAGGAGGCCAGGGAATGCAACCTCAATACCCAGCACTCTGGTGCGGCAGGGATCCTGATGAGGCTGCACCCTTCCCTCCTTGTGGCACCAGCAACCATGGTGGGTTGGGAGAGAACGCAACTTTTTATTAAACTTGAATATAACACAGTTGTTTTCCTCATCTTCTGTTTTAGTTGGTAGGGACCACAGTCATGTCACTGTTTCCAGTTTCAGTCTTGAAACAGGATGAATTTTCTAAGATGTAAGAGTAGTTCCTGCCTAAAGGCAGAGGGGAAGAACCCAGAGCATAACAGCGCTTCCTTGCTTGCATTTCTGCTATTCTCACCTCTGTCCCAGCCCTTTCCCCTACTCCCTCTCCCTTTGCAATGCTACCTGTACAAGTACCTTCACCGTGTGCCTGCACACACCCAGCCCTTTCCCCTTATCACCTTGCTCTCTCCCTCGCCCTCCCCCGCCCAGAAGCCCTCTTCAAGTTTACAGTGTTTCGGAGTGTGTTGGCAGGCTAGTATGCAGCAGGAATCATAGAACCATTGAATAACATTGGAAAAGACCTCAAAGATCATCAAGTTCAACCATAGACCCACTCCACCGTGCCCACTGCCCACGTCCCTCAGTGCCACATCCACACGGTCACTGAACACCTCCAGGGATGATGACCCCACCACCTCCCTGGGCAGCCTGTGCCACAGCAGCACCACTCTTTTGAAGAAGGACTCTTTCCTAATGTCCAACCTGGATGCTTGGCTACATTGCATAGACGATGCCACTTGGCACAGGCTCATCTTCCCCATCCCAACTTCACCATGCATAAAAACAGCATCACAGACATAGGATCCTTTCCAGCCACCAAAATCAGACCCATCGGCTGGAATAAAAGCACGGTTTTAACCTTAAGATCACAGATAACAGGGAACAAATGGACCAGCTGATGGTCTGGTCCTGTAGGGGCTTTGTGGGAGCAGATACCCCTGGAGCACCCTGCACAGCTACAGCTGATAACCTGGTTGCTGACTCCAAGGGAAAAGGAAAAAGGAAAAAAAAAAAAAAGGAATCTGCCCGCACCCAATCTCCTCCCTGCTGTACTCCTCCAAGTTCGCACCAAGCACACCGTTACCAGGCCAGCAGCGCGCATCACCCGGGCGCGCGTTGTCTCCTCCCGTACGTACGGACATACCGCCGCCGTCCCGTTAAGGCGATACTCAAAGCGCCGGCTTCGAGCCCGCCCATCGGATTCAGCAAACCCGGCCGGGTCCCGCGTCGTCACAGCCCTCCGAACAGAGCCGACGGCAAGAAGGCGAAATCCCGACACCGGCCCCTCTCTCGCGACACAAACCTCAGCACCGGGCAGAGAGACGAGGGACGGAACGGGACGGGACGGGCGATACTTACTGCGGACAGGGCCGGCTCCGCCGCCGGGTCCCGCCGCCGCCAGCAGCTCCAGGTAGGCGGCCCAGAGCCCGAGCGCCAGCGCGCCCAGGGCCAGCAGCAGCCGTAACAGCCGCCGCCGCCGCAGGCGCGCCAGCAGCCGGCCCCGCATGGCGCCGCTCAGGGCGCCGGGCCCCCTCCGCCCCGGGCCATGCTCCCGCCGCCGGGCCGCTCCGCACAGCACCGGCTGGGCTCGGCCCCCCTCCGCGGGGCGGGCCCAGGTGCGGGGCGGCGCCGCGGCCCCGCGGGGGCAGCTCCCGGGCGGGCTCTGCCGCCTCTCCCCGCACCTGCCTCCTCCCCGCGGCGCCGCAGCGCTGCCCGGCCTCGGGTCGCCCCCTCCGCCCGGGAGGGTCGGTACCCTCCAGCACGGAGCTGGGGGATGATAGCTGACATCTCTGGGAGGTGCTGACCTGCCTCTTCGCTCTGCGCTGCTGAGACAGCGCTGGAGCACTGCATCTAGATGTGGACTCCTCGGTACGGGACAGACAGGGACGTGTTGGAGCGCGTCCAGAGGAGGGCCGCAAAAATGATCCCAGAAGCGGAACACCTCTCCCATGAGGACAGGCTGAGAGCTTGGTTTGTTCAGCATGGAGAAGGCTCCAAGTACCTGAAAGTACCTAAAAGGGAGGCTGTAAGAAAGAAGGGACTGACTTTTTTAGCAGTGTCTATTGTGACTGGACGAAAGGAAATGGTTTCAAACTGAAAGACGGAAGATTTAGATTGGATGTAGGAAAGAAGCTTTTTACAGTCTGAGTGGTGAGGCACTGGAACAGGCTGCCCAGAGAAGTGGTGGATGCCCTATCCCTGGTGACACCCAAGATCAGGCTGGATGGGGCTCTGAGCAACCTGATCTGCCTGTGGATGCCCCTGTTCACTGCAGGGAGATGGACCAAGTGGCCTTTAGGGTCCCTTCCAACTCAAACAATTCTGTGCTCAGAAAAAGGAAACTCATTCTCTATCTGTCCATCCCCAGACAGGGCAGGTGAAACCAGGCACTGCCTGGCCACTGGGACACAGCTTGAAGCAAGACTACAGAAACTAGAGAGGGACACTTCTCCTGTCCAACAACTGCACTGTTGGAACTTGCATATTAAAATAAATAACCATGCAATTCTCTGGTTGTATGGAGGGAAGTGGAAATGAAACTCTACACTAACAAAGGGACTGCCTACCCAGAGCACCCTCTTCACACTGGGCATTCTCAGTGAGCATCCACTAGTTCTGTCAACAAGGTATTTTGTGCTTTGCTTGGGGTTTTGTTTATTGTCTGTTTTGGCTGTGTTTCCCCCAGTAATACAACACTTAAGGACATGCATCTCCTGTTCCTCTCCGGCTGCATCTCTGCACATCCCTCCCTTGTTCTATTACACTTGTGCCTTTGGTCATCTAACAACTGTTTCTCTGTTCTGTAAGTTACTTTTAGCTCTGTGCCAACATCCTTTCTCTGCAGTCTCCCCAAAGGTTCAATTATCTGCCTCTTGCTCCTTTCCTTTTTTCTTCCCATGTAACTTTCACTTTAACACCAATTACCAGCCCCACACCCAGTACACCCAAGCATCCTTTACCATCACCAGCCCTGGTAACTGCAGGGCCTCCCTGCTGCCCACAGCCACGCTCTCAAGCACAATTCCTGACTTCATCTCAACATTTGTACCTGAAATGGCTGAAGTGCTTCTAGCAGAAAAGGCAGTTCTGAAGATGCTGTTGCCCATTATTTCCCCTCTTGGCTTTTTGGTACTGGACTCCATAAACACGTTGCTGATAGGCTATGCTGGTAAAATCCACACTGATGCTTTGCAGCACAGTAACAGAATCCACTGGTTCCTCAGTTAAACTCTTGGCAAAAGCACCTTTTTGACCAGTAAAGTTGCAGTGACAGCCCAGGTGTGACTGACAGCAGTAGCAGTCACACCACTGTCTTCCTACAGCTCTGCTGTCTGGGTAGGAAACCTCACCCATGCTTCTGTCTTTTCACAGCGTAACTTTTAATACATCTCAAATTCTAGTTGTGCAGACAAAATGGCATAGAAATGACCCGGCCTTCCTCCTCAGCTGCGAAGAGGACACATTTTGGTGTGACCTTAAATGCAGCCCAGTGCCTCGAGGAACATATCTTTGATATCCATCCTGCCCTATGAATGGGCCTCAACTGCCTTCTGAGCCTCAGAACTCTCTTAATATTCACAGCACGTTTACACTTCCAGAAAAAAGAAAAAAAAATTACCTAGTCCAGGGTGAGATCTTTCAAAAGACTTTTTAGGATTTATCATAACGAGAGACACATCTAAGTCTATGGTCATTTTGGACATCCACCTCTCTTCAAATCTGACTATAATTTTTCCTGACCTTTCTCCTTTCCTTTCTTAAAAGCACCAGGACTTGCTTTATAATTTAAGCGATCGTGCCCATCACCCTTATGTTTCAGAGGAGCTCTGAAGATACGCCACAGTTATTTTATTATGGACACCACTGAGCATAAAGCCAAACAGCTTCCCCTGGGATGATGCTGATCAGACCTTTCCCCAGCCAAGCTAGCACTAAAGGGAAAGAGTGACTCATTGCTGAGATAAATGTTTACACTGAAAGAGAGTCAATTTGATCCCTGAATCAATATAGGAGAATTCAGCACATCCTGGATGTGCTACACCAGGGTAAATCCAGAGCTTTTTATTCAAATTGAACCCATTTCAGCAATTAAGCCCTTCCTAACGGAGCAGTTAAGATTTCCTTGCTTTGACATTGAAACTGGCTGGTACATAGAAAGCCTCTGTGGGTTTTCTGAATCAAAGCAGGTAATCCCTATTTACACGTGTAATTTGTCCACGACCCAACAGCATCGTAATTCATAAAACACACAATTTAGCCTAAGTGAATGCTCAGCCCTACTGAGGGCCTCATTAATACAGCTGCGTTTGGAGCTTACTTGAAGCACAGCCACACTAACTCCTGCTCAGAGACATCCTTTCTGCAAATAGTTAATTTGGTACTACGTGGCCAGCATCAGAACTCCATCCCCACTATTCTCATGCCAGAAGCATTTTCCCCCAGTAAATTCCAGTTACACCTATGGCATGTCTCAAAAAAAAAAAACAAAAAAAAAAAACCAAACCCTTAAAGATTTGATGCTACCTAAAGATTGAAACAGTTTTTGTTTCTTACACCAAATCTTATGAATGCAGCCATCAGGAGTTACTGCACTTTCAGCTCTCATCCCTTCTACGAAGCATCTGAGTGTGTTTTGGCACACATGCTAACAGTGTGCTTCTACAGCTAGACTTGCAAGTGTAAGAACAGCTTTTTAAGGGAGCAAAGTGAGCATTTATTACAACCTCAGAATATGAAAGCAAAGCGTTACCAAAAAATAGTAAAAAGAAAAATCTTAAAATGTCCCTTATATGCAAATAAGCTGTTGTGCTGCTTTGAATGGGGACAGAAGTGACATCTTTAGTCAGATTTTGACTAAGCAGGCATGAATATGTTCCAGTGTCGCAAAACTAGATGTATTTGTGAGCTGTAATTAAAAGTCTGACCAACATAGTTTTCATCAGTTCATGATAGAACTGCTCTAACAAAATGCACGGGATGTTGCTCCCAGCTAGTGTCAAAAATAAGTGTCTTATTATTTACCAAAGAAATACTTCCTGGCCTATGTACAGAGGCATTACAATTCCAGATTAGGTGCCCAGAGAGTCCACCCATACTGACAAAACGTGTCTCTGAACAAAAATGCAAGCAACTTAAGTTGCATGTGAGCATATTTAGGTCCATTCTAAAAGCAATGATTAATTACACTCAAATTATGGTATAGGAAAAACATGAGGTTAGATGGGTTGTTCTTTTCTCCTCCTTTTGTAACCTTGCTGTGTAGGGCAAGCTGACACAGTATACTTTCCTATAATAAAAGCAGTAGAACAAGTGCTGAAAAAAGCCCTACGAATATTGCCCACAAAAAAAAAAAAAAATAAAAAATAAAAAAAAATCCTATCTCTAAAGGCACAAGGGACCATTAAATCATTTCCTGTTATTTCACATCATTATATTTCATTACAGTCCAACACGTCAAGCCTGGTAACTTATTAAAACAAGTCATCTTTTCCAGAGGCACAATCTTTTTTTTGTTTTGTTTTGTTTCAGACACAGAGAATTCATTATCTCCAGAAGTAGTTTGTCATAATGAAAGAAAAAGAACCATCTTTCTGATCAAATGTGCTCTTTTTTCTTTTTACATTGAATCTCCAGGGTCAAGCTGCTTGTTCTTGCTCAGCCTCTCTGCTAAGATAAAGAGGCCTCTGGTAGTTTTTCATCACTGTACATGTATATTAATCAGCCCTAATGAAATACAGTATGAGCTCTTACACAACCTCCTCATCTCTGCTAAATCATCTTTAGTTCTGTGCCTTGCCCAATACTTCAACACCCTTTCTAAAATGCACACACTCCTAAGTAATGCTACACAACTTGTTTTCACCTTCCGCTCACATTTCCCCTGTGTGCAACACTTTTGCACCCCAGTCCCCAATAAGCTTGTTTGCCCAGTTCCAATCCTTAATCCTTGGACTGTCTCCATATTCCAAGAGTCAGCCATTTGAGAGGTAGGTTACAAATTGTTTGCACCTACATAACACGGCACTTAGTTGTATTGAAATGATACAGATCACACATTCACATCGACTGGCCAAAAAGCTCATCTTTGGAGCAAATGATGGAAAATGGACTAACCCAGGGCTCAGAACCTTTTCAGGAAACCTCTGGGAAATGCCAAAAACGTCTTAAAAGGCAGTTGCAGGTGGTAGAAAGTACTTGACTTTCTAAAGCAGTTCTTGGCCTGAAGGTCCCCATTTGTTTTGGCAACATGAAAGCAACATTTCACATAATCACGTGATGTCACACAGAAAAAGCACATGCAATACTCTGCACTGCCTGCCCTTGGACAAACATTCAACCTACAAATAAAACAAATTCACAGGTCAGCACTATCGTAATTTCTTCCCTTACCCAAGTCAAATAGGAAAGGTTCATAACCTAATGACAAACAAAGAATAAAGTCCAAGATGTACATTGATCCAGAAGCACCAGCAAATATTACAAATGTTGCCAGTTTATTCTGTTCAGTCTTTCAAGTAATAAGAAATATTAGTAAGGAAGACAGGAACTTAAACATTTACATCCTTCTTTCCCCAATACTTCTTCCTAACGCTAAAAATGTGAACATTCAAGCCTACAGTCTTTATCCAGATACACTGCATGGCTTTCAAGTGAGGAAAATTTAACTTAATCAGCAACTTATAGTTTGGAAAAGCTGAAAAAAAGCAGAAAACTTCTCTATACTGGTTCAAGAGGCCTTTTTGCTGGCTTCCTATCAATTTAATTTAAGCAGATGGATCTTGCTAAGTGGCTAATACTTTATTATATAGCATTTTTTCAGAAGTTGCCTTTCAGGACCTGTAAAATATATACATATATATATTATATACTATTATATATATATTATATACTATATATATATATACATATATAGTATTCTGTTTTCAGACTGGTAGAATATTATCTCCCATACAAGCTTCCTTTAATTAGCTAGACTTACCTGAGATAGTATTCAGCAGCTAAGAGATGAGACTAAATTATGGACAGCAAAAGTTTATTAACTTCTCCCAGCTATCCACGTGGCATTGGCATCTAAGCTGTCCACGAATCAGCTTCTGAACAGGATCACCATTTTTTAGCTAAACTAGTCAGTGATAATACACTTTAAAAGAGCCTATTTTAGTAGTGGCTAAGCAACCAGATACACATCTACCCACAGTGAAGTCTGTCTGACTTCAATATGACTAAACATGACTTCAAGAATACATGTGCCCAATGAAAGCCAAAGTGTAGGACCATAAGGGACAGCAAAATTTCCAAGATAGGGTACAAAACTGAAGCAGGCCTTGACTTTTCAAAGCAATTTCCCCAGTGTATTGTTTTAGCTGGTCCTGTATTAAAAAAATGTATATATTTCTTCAAATTTTGACAGCACAAGAACTTCCGTTGTGTATCTACCTCTCCCAAATACTGAATGGGGATCTCCATTGCCACTACCACATCCAAAAGAAGATGTGGGCTATCACATGGAGTACTTCTTAAATGAGAAGAAACAGCTGGTATGCTTTAGGTGTATTCTTTAGAAAGATGATACGCTGCTTCTGCCATATTTAAGGTAGAAAAAGGTACAGTAGGAAACTTAAGCCCTGAAATTGCTTTTCTAGCACAGGCATACTCTCAGTCTACCAGGTGGACAAGATTTGCTGACACTGCAGTGAAAGCACAAATACCTTGTGATTAGAAACTGGGCTGAAGCCCACTGTAGCATCCCTCATTATTTCATCTGTTTTCTACAACTGCAATAACCTTACGCCTGCTATGGAGATAATCATTATATAGCTATATACATCACGCAGCAACTAGGCAGCTGCTCTTCAACCCCAATTTCAGTTACAGCTGTGAAACAACAGCGTGAGTGAAAAGTGATCGCGACTTGTTGGTACATAACCATAGTATAGTTTAAAGCTAGTGACTAAGGAAGATAGTATGTGCCCTGTTTTATTTTCTAAATGAGCTTCCTGCAGGAGTCAAGAGGCTAGAAAAAAAGGAGATGGGAAGATGATTCTTGATAGTGTGGTATCTCACTTCCCCCAGCTATTCAAAACAAGAGTAGACATTGCTCATTCTTGCAGATAAGTTCCATAAAATGTTATCTTTTTTCGCCATATTAAAATCAGTCAGGTTTGTCCCAGCTGGGTTAGAAATAATCAAAGGGAAGCTATTTAAAAGTAGTTGTATTGTAAAAGGCAGAGTTGGATATAATACATCTTAATACAAAATTAGTACAGAAGATCTGTGCAAGGTCTTTTTCAAAGAAAATTTCCAGTTACATCCTGAATTGCCTAGGTACTAAAACAGTCATCACTGAACACACTTTAAAAGCTCTTTCTCACATAGGAAAAGGTGAGCCAAGCAATTCAGATCTTGAACTAGATCTTTTAATGGCCATTAATTTATATTCCTGCTTTCTGAAATGTTCCAAATGAAGTTTAAGATCAGTATACACCACTCCCTACACCACAAATATGAAAGTAATAAAAGGCATAAAAATGTTCCTGATGTATCAGACTTCTGATACTTTCTATAGCAGACTCATCAGGTGCCTATCAACAGACACAGCAATCTAGTTTGGCATGTTAGGAATGGCTTGTATATCACTGATGGATGTTATGATGTTCCTAACTGCAGATTTCTTCAAGCCTTCTATTACTGGATGCCAGTAAACAGGCAATGTCCCATTCCGAAAACTTTGATGCCAACTAAAACTTCAGTTTCAGCAGACTCGTAGTTCATTCTCTAAGCCATAGATTTTTGCTTTTAAGTATTTTAATTCTTCTTGAATTTTACGAGTTAGTCTGTTTCCTTGACGAACCTCATGTAGAATTGCAAGATCCTGGTCTGGTCCAACATTCAGAGTCACCTAAGAAGAAAAGAAAAACAAATTAATTGCACAGAGTGCAATTGAGAGTATACTATGAGTATATAAGAAAGATAATTCCAAAGGAGACCTTTTGTAGCTAGCAAACAAGATGCTTCAGCTAATGTCAGTA
Source organism: Tympanuchus pallidicinctus (assembly GCF_026119805.1). Lineage (NCBI taxonomy): Eukaryota > Metazoa > Chordata > Aves > Galliformes > Phasianidae > Tympanuchus > Tympanuchus pallidicinctus. Next base: position 4,331,046 of record NW_026294802.1, read on the forward strand.
GGCTAATGCATGTCACCAACAGAAAGTTATTTCAGAGCCAAAGTAGCAAAGCCTTTCATTCATTAGGATGCTACAGTAGTGATAAGGAAGAAATCTCAACAGAATATTATCAAGTTTACTGTAACCCATTGGGTTACTTTTTACTGCCTGCATTATTTGGAGAATAAAATGAGGCGAGTTAAAACATTTACTTACTGATGTTTACACAGCAGTGTGTTTTTCCCCTCTTACGAAGACATTTTGTCACCTTATGCTATTAGAACTAGAAATGATCTAACTGCTGTGGCCAGCTTGCTGCCTTCTGAACTGCATACAACTCAAGGGCAGCTCAAGAACAACTCCTAAGCTCAGGCCATGGCATATAGCTGACATTGAGCTGAACTGAGGCTGTTGGATAATCATAGTTCCTGATGGCAAACTAGAAAGGGTTGACATTTCCTGTCACCCTGGAACTGAATAGCATGCCAGCCCAGTCACATTCAACATCGCAACAGCACAGACTTGAAAACTGATCGTAAAGCTCTCTTTCCTCTTGACATTTTAGGGTGTCTCATTGCCACCACGTAGTTCTTTGTCAAAGATTTTAATACACAAGTTAGGTCATTCAGTCATCTATAGCCACTTTGACCTCAAGTGATAAGAAGGATTTAAAGATCAGGGAAGATTTCTAACAAGTATTTTATTCCGCTGCCCTCTTGTGGTTGGAAGTGTGAAGAGATTATGAACACAACTAAGCATACCCACAGTAACAAAATACACAGGTCTGTAGTAAAGATATCATAGGCAATTCCTGTCTCCCACACGCACATATGTGGGAAGTTTAGCTCTTAAAAAGAAAAAAAGCAAACCCACAGTTAAAAAAAAAAATAAATCCAAGCCTCAATTCTCTGAATCATATCTTAGATATCGTAACTCAAACTCCAGACAACATCAAGTCTGTGGCTTCCTTTCTAAGCTGTACAGATGTTTGTCTGCACATCTAGAAAATGCATCTTATTTCAAAGTTACACAACCTCAACTTCCAGTCATTGCTTCTGCTGTGATTTCTGCACTATTGCACATGATATATTTACAAAATAAACAATATTCACAATACTTACATCAATATTCCATCAATATTCTATTTGGAACAAAACCAAACCCTACTGCATCCAGAAAAAAAAAAAAAACCAACAAAACAGCATATTCTTTGCAGAACATTCTTCTGCATCAGTCCACTTTACTGCCTTCCAATTTTGAGTCTGCTGAATGAGCCAAAGGTGTAATAAGGCATAATAAGGCATTACAAGATTGTGGAAGGAGAAGGCTCCAGGGAGACTTCATTACGGCCTTCCAGTGCTTGAAGGGAATGTTTACATAGGAGGGGGAATGACAGTTTATGAGGGTGAATGGTGATTGGACAAGGGGAGATTTAAACTGACACAGAAGAGGTTTAGGTTAGATATTAGGAGGCAGTTTTTCCACACAGAGGGTGGTGACACACTGGAACAGGTTGCCCAAGGAGGCTGTGGATGCCCCATCCCTAGAGGCATTCAAGGCCAGGCTGGATGTGGCTCTGGGCAGCCTGGTCTGGTGGTTGGTGACCCTGCACACAGCAGGGGGTTGAAACTAGGTGATCATTGTGGTCCTTTTCAACCCAGGCCATTCAATGATTCTATGAGAACCTTCATAGCTAATACATAAACAGGACTGTTCCTGGACAAACCTGATGCTCAACTGATTAATGATGACAAATCTTTTTTGCTTAATAATATACAGAACAGGACAAGCTTTATCAAATATTAATATTTGAACAACCACTCAGAAAATGAATTTATTTTAACTCTAGGGAAATCTTAATTCAAATCCTGAGACTACACCTTGATTGGTTAAGCCCATAGCAATTAGCAACGAGCTATTACCTTAAAAAGCTGCTTCTCTACATCTTTCAGTTTCTGCCGGAGCTGTTTAATGTCATTCTTAAAGCCTTCCACTTCCATATTACGACGTCTTTCCAAGGCCTCGTATCGCTGAGTCACCAGCTTCAAACGCTTCCCCATCTTTTCTGAGCGTTCCTATCGAGATGAAAACTTGATGGAGTAACACACCAGAGACGGTAAGATCATGGCGCTGCTAGTCGATGGCTACAGACTAATTACCTTAAAGAGTTCTCTGCCAACATCTCTCTCTTCACAAATCCTAGCCAGCTCACTCTCCAGGGTGATACACTGTTCTCTGTACATGTTTGATAGCCGCTGCTCCTGCGTTAGTTCTTCTTGCAGCGTCTAAGACACAGAAGGAACAGAATCAACTCCAAAGCCAGCGCTCACAATGTTTCCCCTGCTCTAGAAAAACAAGTGCTTCATGTAGATAGACTGACAAGCAAATAACTGAAAGCAAAGCTATGGAAGTAACAAGGTTAGGACTCCTTCCACAGTATTATAATGCCACTTCCATTACCAACACCTTTTAATGAGGTGATCAGTTTTGCACGACAGTTCAAAGAACTCTCTCCTCTTTCCCTTAAACATAATATTCTATCATAGTCTGCAATTCTCCTTTTCACAGCTACTTGCTCAGTACTGCATTTCAGAAGAATCTGCATTCAGCATAGATGAAAACAATTCCTTACTGTCTGTTTATTTTCTACATTCTTACTGCCTCTTTGCCCACTTTGCCCACAGATCTCTCAACTGTGCACTGGAAGTGTATTAGAAGTGGAAGGAAAATCCAGACTACTATAAAAGAGCTAAGGTACACCAATTGAAAGGACTACTCATTTCTGACAACACTGTTCACTTCTGTCTCCACTCACCACTGAAAAGAGTCCAGCCACTCCATTCTGCCCCCATCTTAGATATTTGTAGACCTGGATCAGGTCTCCTCTCAGTCTCCTTTTCTCAAGGCTGAACAGACCCAGTTCACTCAGCCTTTCCTCATAGGAGAGATGCTCCAGGCCCTTCACCATCTTTGTGGCCCTCCGCTGGACTCTTTCCAAGAGGTCCCTGTCTTTTTTGTACTGGGGAGCCCAGAACTGGACACAGTACTCCAGATTCAGTATTTTTAAACACATTAGTGTCAGCAACAATGCAACTTAAAGCAAGCCAGTACAGCTTTGAAACAACTACTTACTGCCGAACTTGGCAAGAACCAGTCTTGCAATTTTGGAAAGACTGCTGGAGAGCCTCCCTGGGCCAAAAAATACAATTACCTTTACTTCTCTACTGTGGGGCTTCCCAGCTTCACGATCTGCTTGAAGCACCTTCTTGGTATCTCTCTGCTTCTTCTCTCCTGCCTCCCTGCTGGTAAGCTGATCTGAGTCTTTGTCAATCCTCCTCAACAGATTTTCCTTCTCTACCATCCACGCTTTCTCACTGTCTCGAACATCAGACTTCAGCTGCAGAAAGTCACGAGTACTCTCATACAAGAGATTTTGAGTCTTGTTGAGTCTATAAAAAGAGATCCAAGAGGATTTAGTTCATTTCCTCCCTAGTTCCTACCCTAATTGCCCCAGTCTTTGTTGCAAGTCAGAAGAAAGCAGACAACAAAAATACAAGCATTTTTCCCAGCATACTTAGCTCTTCTCATCTCATGAAAGATATACTATACAAAACAGTTTTTCTGGTATGTTGACTACTCCAACTACTTCCACATACTGACAAGGCCAATAGCTGCACAAAATGCTTTTCTGCTTGCTTCAGCAAGCAACATACTGAAAGCCAACAGTTTTGTTGTTTCCCCTCTTCTCATCTCATGCCTATATTACATCATGGCCATTCTCTCACACTCACTTATCTGTTAAAGTTTTAATCTTCTCCTGGTCTCTCTGATGCTGGACCTGGGCTTCTTCCATGTGAATCCGCCTATCCTCTAGTAATGCCTGAAGCTGTTCCTTGGATAATCGTGTCTGTTCTTCTATCTGAGCTTGCAGGGCCTCCACCTAAATAACCAGGCAAAGATATTACTGAGGAAGATTTCACAACAGGTGGAGCTCCTGACTTTGCAAGTGTCTTTAAAATTCCAGAATTCAAATCAGAGACTCTACCTGATAATAACCTTTAGAGTTTTAATTTTTCATTTTTAGTTTTTGTTTCAATGCTAGCTATTTTGAATAACTAAAACATTTTAAGAAAAAAAAATCATACAAATAAGCAAGACGGGGAAATGATAAACAGCAGCAATAGATAAAAGACACCAGAAAGATTTAAACTGCACACAGGATGTGACAAATCCTTTGGAATATGCAAACAGACTTCTGCCTCTACGCTATCAGCTTCCAATGAAATGGTAATCATTAACCCAAATTCTAGAAAGGCAACCAGTCCACACATCTTGAAAAAAAAGAAGTCACTCAATGAAATATTAAATGTAAACAAAATGAGTGAAGAATAGAGATGCAAATAGTGCACGTGGTCAGGGAGACAAACTGGAACAAGTAATTGAAAAAAATTTTACGTACTATTTGAAAAAAAACTTCAATTACAAATTCTGTATTTAAAGGCACTACATACAAGTAGGCTCTACTGGAACATCTGCTTATGTAATGGTGCCAGGGTCAGACCCAAGTTCTTAAATCTAAGCTATTCATCACAAAGGAACAGGCAAACTGATAGAAAGGGGGAATCAGTAGTAAGAAGAGGGCACTAATAAAATTGGTGTGTGTATATCTTATGTAGGCAGACAGCATATTTATCCATCAATTTCCTGAATAGGCAGAAAATAAGTCCTTCACTTAGCAAATAGTTCTACCTGAAGTAGAAGTGTTTGGTTGTCCCTCTGATATCTCTCTGGACTTTCATGTGTGTCTCCTTTTCCTGCTTGTTTTGAAGTGCTCCTCTTGGTGCCTATTTGCAGAAATCAAGAAGTAGAAAAGTTGCCTCCAATGTACCTGCAGCACCTTTCCAAACACAAGATACTGTATGTACTAGATGGCTTCCAAGAACAGGAAAAAGCTTGCAACTGCTACAGTTTCAAGGACTTACAGGAGAGATAACTGGATAGAAAACCATTCCAGAGCTTGTAGTGATTGTATTTCTTTGTCCCATACTATTAAACTTAAATATTTAGGCAACATACTGATTTTCTTGACATATACAGAAAGCAAACATATTCTCTTAAATAAATGATGAATAAGCATAAAAAACAGCTGCACGTTTGTCAAATCTTGAACAAGTTTTGAGCTTGTTAGCTCATTTCAGTCTATTTGAAAATGGCAGTCCTTTCCAAATAGAAAAATCTGCAAGTAGACACAGTTCCAAACTACCACCTACATTAAGTGCAAGCAGAGCACCACATCATGGAATGGACATGGGGGGCTATCAGTCGCTACCTGCACAGTTCCTGAACAGACATTCCACAGTCATTCCAGCTTCTTCCTTAGTTGAACAGATCACGAGCATGAGAGCCAGCTCAGTTTATCTTAAAGGATTCTGAAGTGAAGCTTAGAGTAGAATATGCATAAGAATGCACATATGGATACATTTAGGAAATTTAATGGGAGCACAACAAAGTATTCACAGTAAATCATTATTTCTGTACATTGGACAAACCACAGAGAAACAAGTATCAATTGCTGAGCTGCTGTTAGGTCATCTTGGTATGGTACCTGTTCTAGAATTGTCATTTCCTTCATGTGTGTCTCTGGAGCTAGCTGGCCTCTGTAGAACAGTGACCTATAGAAACAAGATTAGATAGCTCAACATCTTGACTTGCCATGACTAAGAATAAATCTTAAAGAGAGAACTGAGATATCTAAGACAACAGCAATACCTCACCTCTACCACAAGAAAAGGAAGACATTCACAAGTGTAATGCCTGTGGTAAAAAGAAGTTGCCTTTGTAACAGCAGAATTTTGCCATTTCAGCCTCTATTTTTTCCAAATCAACTGGAAAGTAATCCTGCTTTTGCTGGCTCACTAGGATGAAAATCAGCATCTTCAGAAGGAAAAAGAACATTTTGGAGGCAGACGAGAATAAAGAAGGTGATAATGACAATTATGTTATTTTCTTCGCTCATACTCCTCTTAGCAGCCCAAAGAAACACGAAGAATCGTTTATCAGCACATTCACTCAAGCTATTAAACAAGCCTGGGATAAAAGCCCATACAGCTATTAATGCAAACCATCTGTTGAACAGAAGGCCACTTAAAAATAGGAGGGCAAAAGGGGACAGGTTATAACCCCAGTGTTTACCTCAACACAGATATTATGAGGGCTGCTCCCACAGTAATGCCCTCTATTTTAATATGCTGGTTCACAACATCAGAAGCAGATGTTGGCGATACAGCAGTCGAGGTTGAACCTTCCCCCAACATTCTGTTACATTTTGTTGCTGTACAGATGGCAGCAGAGGGAAAATGGTGTCTGACACAGAAGTACGTGTGAAGCAAAGGTGTGTCATTCAATTTCTCCACGTGGAGAAAATGGCACACAGTGACATTCATCAGTGTCTGTTGAATGTTAAGGGAGATCAAACAGTCGATGTGAGCATAATGAGGCAGTAGGTGGTGTTACAATACTGGTGACAGCACCATGAAAGACAAGTCATGTCCTAGACAGCTACATGTGGCTGCCACACCATGGAATTAAGTGTTTCAATCAGCTCATCCACACTAACTGGATAACCAGAGAACTGTGCTGGAACTGAATATTGGCTTCAAAGCACTGGAGACGATGCTGGCAAGATCAGAAAATCACTAAGTTTGTGCCAGGAGGGTCCCATGAACGCTCACGTGGGAACAGAAAGAACATGACACACAAGTTTGTCTGGACCTATTGAAACAATATGAGGCTGAAGGTGACAAGACATCATTATTGGTGACAAGACATACAGTCACCACTATGAGCTAGAGTCAAAATGACAATCCATAGAGTGGCAACATGAATTCCCTGTCAAAGAAAAAGTTCAACAGGTAAAGTGATTGCAGTGTCTTCTGGGACAGGATGATCTTTCTGGATTTCCTTAACCATCAACTCTGATGCCTACAAGACAACACTAAGCTGAAGGCTTGAAATTCCAGAGTCAGGCCAGAGAAGACAACCTTTCTCTTAAAACACAATAATGCCAGGTTCCAAACCAGTTTGAAGATCCTGAATCACATGGCCAATCTTGGCTGGACTGTCCTGCTGCACCAACTGTACAGTTGGAATATGGCACCTTCTGACTTTCATCTCTCAGGCAGATGAAGGATGGACTGTGTGGGCAACACCTTCCTAGCAACAATGCTGTCGTAGCAGCTGTGAAACAGTGGGTCATCTTCACTGGTGCAGATTTTTCCAAGTTCAACATGCAGGCTTTTGTTCATCACTGGTGAAAATACAAAGCTAATGGTGGTGACTGTGCTGAAAATAGTGTTTTGTAGCTGAGAATCTGCTCCATCAAAGAGTGTTATTGTACTCTTTGTATCTGCTGTAGTTTCCATGGAAATAAACAGGAGGCATTACTTTCAGAGCAACCTATGTATATAATAGGCCTAATTTTAGAAATATCCATATTTTGGAATTTTAAAGCCACTGCAAGATTTTTCCACTGCTTTAACAATGCAGAGCAATCACAAAGAATGCAGGGATCCAGCCTTTTTCCCCTCACCTTACACAAAGAGAAATCCTAACATTCCATCATCCTCTGTATATCTGAATCATGCCATGTATGGCAAGAAAGTGCGAGTATGTTCCGCTATGCTGCTTTTCATATGCATTGCCACATAATTAGTTTGACATTATTTCTGTAACATGCAATACAACATTGCCTAGAGAGGGAGGTTCTTCCGTAATCCCCTGCCCAGGAAACCACAAGAGCAACCTTAACACTTCTGCACCCTTCATGGAGGTCCCAAATGCTACCTGTGCTGTTCTGAAGATCAAATATCTTGGAGCATCACACGTACCGACTTTCTGCACTTCCTTCTGCCTTTGTGCTCTTCTCTCCAGCTTCTCAATAACCACTTGCCAGATGGATTCAGACTCCTAGCTGACATTTAGGGGGTTAATCTTGAGGTATAATTTGAAGGTAGAAGGGGCTGAATGCTAACAGGACCTAGCTCTGGTGTGTTTGTTCCTACTTATCTGTCAGTAGCTATACTAAAGCCTGATGCTGCTATAAAGCTACAAATTCCTCCCTCTTTTGGGCTTATTTAGCATCTTTTGACTCGGGGGATACATTTGGTCTGTGGTCAGCCTTTGGGGTACACATCTTCTTGTAACAACGCAAAATAGCTCCACAGAAAAATTGAACTTGCCTTATGTGGTGGCTCCTTGTGAAAATATGTAACTTCTCCTACGTCTGTTCCCACTAAAGCCAGGAGATGTTGAATTTTTTTCCTATCCTCCAATTCCCTGTAATGTAAAGAAATGGATCAATACATTGTGACATGCTATATTTCCACCTTACTCATCAAAATCTCCAAGATTTCCAAACTGTCAAGTTCTTGAGAATACTTTAACAAGCTCCCTGAGACACCTCTGATGTTGCACAATAAAAAAAACCACCAATTCTGTCAGCACTGAGGAGTGCTCTTCTTTTCAAATACAAGCCTGATAACTCATGGTAGTAAAGAATTTGCATTCCGCAGTTATGAACTGTATATAAAAACCTTGCAGATACTTCAGTGGATTGTATTACCCACTGTTTTTCTTAAAGTAAACTAGATTGAGGATTGTGTCAGATTTCTGTCATGCTCCAAAGAGATGCCAAAGCATACCAACACAGATATTTTTTTTTTCTTTTTTTTGCTTCAATTCTTAAAGCTTTAACAGAAAACTCCCACTGTGGGAAGTGCCGCTTTGCTGCTTCTCTGAATACTCCAGATCTGGATGAGAACTAGAAGGATCCATGGGATCCATGCAGTTTCTACTGCCAGTGCCCCAGCCCAATATGCAGACAGTGCACCTGATTTTCAGTCGGTCGTTCTCAGAGTAAAGACGGAGCACGTGTTCCCTCTCCTGGAACAGGTAGATTTGCATGTCACTCAAAGCCTTTTGCAATTCTGCAATCTCCTCTTCTCGCTGACGTACTTCCCATTGCAGTTTGTGCTAGGTAAAGACAACGAGGTACTTTCAGTGAGCACTGGGCAACATTAGAAACAACACACCACATAGGCCATACCCTGTGTCTGTAAGTGGTGTGTTGAACTGTCAGTTTGAGTGAATTGTGTTTTCCTCTTACAACAATTGACCAGATGAAGGTAGTACTGAAAAATTAGTAAGTAGGTTTCAATAGGGAGCTTACAACACCAGTGAAAAGTCTTATGTTAGGGTCTCCCATTTCCAATGGTTGCATTTCTGCACCAATAGGCAGAAAACCTTAGCAAAAACTATGTAATAAACTTATTTTCAAGAAGTTACAGAAGGATAAGCATTAAAAGTTTTATATAACTTAGTAGTGAAAAAAGCGTTCAGTTACAAAGTTTCATTAATGATTTTCTGCCTAGTGCAGGAAACTAGCAATCCCTTCAGAAGGCTATTCCCCTTGGACAGATGGAACTATTTTAGAACCCGTCCTCTCTTTTCCTATATATTAAATTAGTTGGGATGTCTGAGGGCTTTCAGGCCATTTCAGACATCACCAGTACTTGGGGAGGCACCATAGTCCCCTCAGAAGTGACCATTCTATTTCCAGAGGGTTAAACAAAACAACAGACAGATGCCTGAATAGGAATGAGAGAAAAAGAAGCCCCTTCTCCTCAGATGAAAAGATTTTCAAGTTTCTGATTTATTTATTTTTTTTAATCAAATAAAGCTCTTCTCCTAACCTGCTCATCGTATGTTTCTTTGTATCTCTCCAGCCTTTTTACCAAATCCTCATGCTCTTCATCAAAGTCGGCAATCTTCTTGCGGTAGTATTCCAGCAGCTCCCGGGAAGGGCGGAGGAAGGCCAGGCGTTCATTGATTGAAGGGAGAGGAGTAGAGTCCCCCTGACTCTGAGGCTGAGAACTAGAGTACCTGGATGAGCTGTGGGGGGTTGCCAGCCTAGGCATAAATATTTTCTGTTACAATCAGAAAGGTCAATGCAGTGAAAGGGCAATACAGAAGTATAGTAGCAAAAGGACTAGTGTGAATGGGATGGTGTTATAAAGGAAAACGTGCTTGTCTCCAAAGATCTAGGCTCACAAGGAAAACTCCACAAGGGAAGGAACTCTAACCAGAGATCCTTCCTCAGTAACAGTCAGCTGTTAAATGAGGTCTAGGAGAGGCGCAGCCAGGCTCCGCCACTTCTGGTCACACAGGTGAATTGCCTCCACCTGTGCTCCCAGGGTCCTTTCTCCAGGTGCTCAACAGTAATCATACCTTTTCTAATAGCATGTACACTTCAGACTACAAAGCATTTTTTAAGCAAAATAGGAGATTTTTGCTTTTAACTTACTAAAATTTAAATACTTCAGCTTATCTACACTCCAAGAATCATCAGAAGAAAAAAGAAAACAGTACTTAAGAGAACCAAAAGCTTCATTCATTAAAGAACAGTTGGCAGACTTCGGGCACAGGAGATGGAGGAAGCTTATGGAAAAGGGAGAAAGACAAATTGTCAAGGAAGGGAAGTCTTGTGGCTCATTTAGGTGAATTTAAAAGAAAGAGAAGGTGGTAAGTAAAGGAGGAGAGATCAAGGAGAACAAAGTTGTCTTTTGTTGTGCAATTACAGGTAGCAACCACTACAAGATAAAAGACCAAGATAAATCTTTCATAGTCTCTATGGAGAGAAAAACATTATCTGAAGCACTTTTGATTTCACTGACTTTTCAGTAAAGATGACAATTTCAGGTTAGTTGATGCCCAAACCATCCTAACTTTGGATGTAGGATGAGAAGTCCACACGTTTGTTTTTTTTTCTGGTGTTAACTGTGAGTAACACCCATAGTTTGTCCAGCCTTGACAATGAAATGGAAAGCTATGATTTCTTGAATTTATTACATAAATTGAATCAAGGATACATATGTGTAATCTCATATTTGGCTTTAAGCAGCATTTACTGCATTCATACATTCAACCTACTGCAATAGGTATCACTTTTGCATACACAGAGCTGCACACACCATTCAATCCTTGGTAAGAGTTAGTTACTTACGTTGAGCTGACAAATACTCTTTAATAACATGATCTGTAGCAGAATTAAAGTTAAGATCTCTTTAGAAGAGATCTATTCACCCTAGTAAGAACTCACTCCAGAAGCCCAAACCAGAGCCAGAGCTCTGCTCACAGGTAACACAGGGACCTGCAGTGCTGCTTAGGTCAGAACTCAGATGCACAACATCCACGAAAGCCTCATACGAATCCAAGTCATTAATTCCCGCCGCTCTAGCACACTAATAACCATTAGCAAAAATATACTTCCTGTAGGAACTTTCCCACGTTTAACAACACGCTTGCAGAAACAACAGCCCCCACATTACCTTCTGGAGCGCGCGGAGCGTCCCACCGAGCCGCCTGTAGCGCTCATGGAGACCGCCGCTTGTTACCCTCCCACACTCAAACAGCGGACAGACCCGCCGCCTCTGCCAATCACGAGCAGCCTTCCACGCGCATCGGGCCTTCTCTACCAATCGGCACTCGCGACACGGACAGCACGCGTCCCGCGCTGGCGCCTCTGGGAGTTGTAGTCTTGGAAGGGAGCACTGCGCGTGCGCGGCGAGCGGTGGGGCCTGCAGGGGCGGCTGGAGCGCGCAGCTCCAGTTGAGTTGTTTGTCTGGGGGGCTGTGGTTTGGGTTCCGGTGAAACAACGACAGCCTGCTGCCAGAACGTACTTCATGAACACTAGTGGCAAAAGCATGCTGTTCTCCTATAAAAATAGTAAACAGAATGACGCATAGGAGTCAGGAATCAGTCACAAGATTCACTGTTTCAATAACACCTGAGTATCCAAATGTACAATTTTGCATCATCTAGGTGCTTTTCAACCTCTGCCTTCCCCCATGTATCTTCCCATACCCAGCAGCACTTCTTATCGTTGATGCAATTCAGCACTTCCTAATATAGGTACCACGTGTGCTAGAAAATAAACCTAGACTAACTTCCAAAGCTACGAAGTTCTTCATAAATTCAGAAGACAGCAAGATGGCAGTGGATAATTCTCTGGAGGAAGGCTAGCACAGGCTGTGCTCCCCACCTCATGTAAAGCAGTTGAACACTCTGTATGAGAGGTGTAAGTCTCCAGAGAAGGAGACTCCAGAACCTCTCTGAGCAGCCTGTTCCAGTGCTCTGTCACTCTCACAGAAAAGAAATTCCTCCTTGCATTATTTTGGCACTTCCTGTGTTCCAGCTTGTGCACCTTGTTCTGTTGCTGCACACCACTGAAAAGAGTTTGGCTCCATCCATTTGATTCCCACACTTCAGATATTTTTATAAACAGTGATGAGATAATCTCTCAGTTTTCTCCAGGCTGGAGACTCCCACGTCTCTCAGCCTTTCCTTGTACAGGGGATATACCAGACCATAGACCATATACCAGACCACTCATAATCTGTGTCCCTCTTTGGGACTCTTGCTAGATGTTCCATATCTTTTTTGGACTGGGGAGCCCAGAATTGAACACAGTACTTCAGATGTGACCCCACCAGGGCAGAGTAGAAGGGAGGATCACCTCCCTCAACCTGATGGCCATGCCCTTTTTAATGCATTCCTTGATTCCACTGTCCTTCTGGGCCACAAGGGCACACTGCTGTTTCATGGTCAATCCATTGTCCACCAGAACACCCAGGTCCTCCTCCACAGAGCTTCTCTGTCAGCAGCTCAGCCCCTAACCTGTACTGGTGCATGCAGTTATTAACTCCCCAGGTGCAAGACTCTTCATCTGCACTTGTAGAACCTTATCAGGTTCCTCTCTACCCAACTTTCCGGCCTGTCCAGGTCTTGTTGAAGTATTCTGTTTTGTCAGCCACTCCTCTCAGCTTTATATCATTAGCACTCTCTTCTTCCAGATCACAGATGAAGATATAAAAAACAAACTTTTCCCAAATCTTCCCACTTTTCCTATCAGTATCTGCTGAAATCCTCTCACCAAAACACAGAAATGAACTTTGAACAGCCTGGAAGGAAAACAATGGGCTGTTCCTACAATGAAATTTTGACACAGATTAGGAGCTTTTTAGCACGCAGGTTTTTTTTTCCACATAGTATTCCTGGCTGAGTCACTGCTTATCTTGGAAATGGAGTATGTTGGCGATTCAGTTGTTGGGAACAGTCTCCATACAAAAATAACCTGCTACTGCTCTTCAGAGAGACACTATGAAAAAAAAAATATGGCAGTGTTATGTAGAAACACAATTTCTAGTGGCTGGTGGGCGAACATCTGCACTCCACATGCTCTTAGTCATAAAAATATCTGTCACCCATGTCCAGAGCCCCTGCAGAAATGTAGTGAAACATTGCCGCAGCACAGTATCCACTGGCAGGCTCATCTGATGTTTCACAAGATCGGTTTGTTCATATAAATTTTGTCAAAATTGACCATTTGCTTCCAAGCCATTTCCTTCCTGTCTGTAAAATGGGAGCACCGCCTCCTCAATCTAGCAGGGAAACGCTGCTAATGGAAGCGCATTCATTTGTCTGACGCAGGCACGGTGAGCCTGGAGGGAGTAGGAGGAAATTACTTTCTCTGGGGCTGAAAAGGTACGGTGACTGAGTATTAAACAACGAGAATAAACAGAAGAAAAAGAAAGAGAATAAACCTCAAAAAGAGCATGTCAAAAACTAACACACGGGTCCCGAACGGAGCATAGCACGGCGCCACCTGAGGGGAAGGGTCCGCCCCTCCCCCCACCCCAGAGGGCCCAACGGCCGCAAGGGGCCAGGCCTGCAAGGGGGCGGGGCTCCCAGCCTTCCTCCTGACGTCCGGCTCAGACAATGGGCGAAACGGCCCTTCAGCACCGGAAGTGAATGGTCTCAGTATCGTCGCACATTCCTCCGCGCCGGAAGTGGAGGCGGTCCCCTTCCCCCCTCGACCCCAGTTCCCCTCCCCCGGCCGCCCCCGGCGCCGCGTCGCACGATTTCTCTAGAAGCGTCGGGCCGAGCGCTTTCCTTCTCAGTTCCTCCGGAGCAGCGTCCCCGCGAGCGGGCGGGAACGGCAGGTGGCCGTTCCCACAGTGCTGGTGGCCGCCTGGAGACTAGTGCGGCGGAGGGACTATTTTTCGGGTCGGAAGACAACAACTGTTCCCGCTTCCGGGGGAGGGCTGAAAGAGACCGCGTAACTTCCGGACGAGCTGGAACGCGAGCCAGAGGGGCTCGGCGCGGGGGGAGGTAGCCCCGGGGGACGGGGCGACGACACCCGGCAGGAGCCGCCCCGCGTGCCAGCAGGCCGCGCCGCCCCCCCTGCCCCGCCCCGGCTTGCCCTGCCCGGCCCTGCCCTGCCTCTGCCTTGCTCCGGCCGCCTGAGGATGCGCCTCGGCCGCCTGCCCTGCCCCACCGGCCGCCCCTGAGGGCCGCCCCTCTGTGCCCGTGCCTCGGTGCGCTCCCCGCCCCCCTCCCGCGCCCCGTTGTCGGCAGCGCCTTCCCCCCTTCGGCTATGGCGGGGGGCGGCGGGTCGCGCTACGCGGCCGAGTTCGTGCCCCCGCCCGAGTGCCCCGTATTTGAGCCCAGCTGGGAGGAGTTCAGCGACCCGCTCGGTTTCATCGGCCGCATCCGCGGCTTGGCCGAGAAAACCGGCATCTGCAAGATCCGGCCCCCCAAGGTACCGCCCGCCTGGCGCGGGGGCAGGGCGGGATGCGGCCGCAGCCGGGGCCCAGGGAAGCCGGCGGCTCTGGGGCGCGGCGGGTGGTTGGAGCTGAAGGGCTCTGTCCCTGGGCGGCCCCCGGGGGTCGGGACCCCCTTCCTTCTCTCCTCGAGTGTTTCCGGCCGAGTTTGCGGTACTCGCTGCGGTTGGGACCCCCCTGGGACTGTTCAGTTCCCGTGCCCCGGTTGCTGGGGTTGTTTGTCCCCCTTCCTCAGGCTACGCTAATGACGCAGAGACCCTGCGAGGCGGTCCTTGAGCTTAGAAGTGGTTTTGGAGCGGGTGAGAAGCCTGTAGGCACGGTCAGGGCCCGGGCTTGACGCTCCTCTTGGTGTAATAACCAACAAGCTGCAGTGCGTTGTAGCTGAAAGTAGGTATTTGCATTGCAAGGAGGGGGAGGAGGAAGGACATGCCTTGTAAAGGGGCCATTGTTTGTAAACAGCCTTCAGACTGTTGGTGGAAGCATGGCTGGTCCGGTTGTGCGCAGGAGTTGTTTGTGTTAGCAGGTTAGAAGGTCGGAGCTGAACACCCCTTTCTGCACCAGGCATCAAGTGTTTTATGATGCCTTGCTCTGTGACCATTCAGACAAGAACATCAAGCAGTGTAGGAGCTCAGAGCCTCCTTGGTAATTAAGTATGAACAAACCTATAAAATAGGAGAGTGAAAAATAGCAAAAGAAAGAGAAAAAGAACATGAAAACAAGGAGCTAAGAGTAGCCTGGATATGGCGACTGCCAGTTAGATTCAGTGATCCTTCCATTCCTGACCCGCAGGGTTGCTGGAATCTTTTTAGGTGGTTTAATGTCATGGTGAAATCTTGACCTCCATGAGGCTGCCCTTTCTAAAATAAGTAGGATGGCTTAGATTGGGGGAGAGGTCGCAAGAAACCGATCCAGATCTGATTCATTGAGAGCACCTAGAACTTTCCTAGCCACTGAAGGCTGCAGTGTTTCTCTGTGATTGTTTGGCCATTGGTGTTGCAAGGCCTTGCCAGATGTGTGCCTCAGGTTGGTTTTCGATCTGCAAGAAAGGACTGAAAGACATCTGGTGCTAACCTTGCTGATTCACAATCCTTTTCCATTATTAGGATCTGTAAATATTTTACAGTTGTGCTTCAGGCCTTCAGATGCTGCAGCCATTCATACAACAAATGTGTTGCTTTTTTTTTTGTCCATCTGTAATGTTGTGTCCTTACTCTGTTGTATTTACTGCCTGGCAGACTACCTACTGCAATTTTAAGATTTCTTAAGAGGTTCTAAAAAACTGATCTGTACTTGTTTTGATGTCATAATATGGTTTAGAGAGAGGAGATGGATCTGGGAGGCATGTGTGGTTGGATCTGTGTGATTGAACCAAGTACAGACTGCTCAGAAAGTCATTATTTAAGACTGCATTTCTGTTGAAGTGTTGGACTCCTGACTGCTGTTGTTATCTTTATTGAAATATGAATGTAGGCAAACAGGGACAAGTTACATGCGTAATATTGTGTGATATTTGGTGTTTATCACTGTTGATAGTGACAGTTTTGCAATGTGCAGGAAATACAGACCTTTCCGTCTTTGGATAAATGCCAGCAAGTGGCACGATGTCTCTCTCAAGTGAGAGCCCAGTAAGAGATGGGGCATACTGAAATGCACCAAGCCTTATTTTCTGGTTTATTTCTGACTTTGTGAACACTTCTTTCATCTGACTGAAATGTTGTAAGAACGTTTTAGAAGCATGATAATAGCACAAAACTGGAAAATATGACAGATCCTGCTGAAACTCATTTAGTAGGGGGAGCTTGAATGAGCAAGTTGCTCAAACCTTTTGTGTGTTTTTCAGTGAAGTTTCTTGAGACACTGAAATGTCTTTCTGTCTCTCCTTAGGATTGGCAGCCTCCGTTTGCCTGTGAAGTACAAAGTTTTCGTTTCACTCCACGAATTCAGCGCCTGAATGAACTGGAGGTGAGCCTTTCCACTGTTGATACAGTTTTGTGTTTACACTGAAAGCTGTAGTTCTCCTTACTTGAAATTTACATCTTGTCAGGTTTCTGTGTGGGGAGACTTCAGAAACCTGTAGACCGCATCGGTGTTTATACTTGGCAGTGGCAGACTCCATAGAAAATAACTCTCAGTGGCTTTGAGAAAAGTCTGGTTTTATTTTATTACCCCAAATAACCACAAGAGTCTTTCACGTTCAACTGGAAATGTCTAAAATGAATGCCAAATGCCATGTTGCATAGTAAGAGCAGCCAGTGTCTGGCCTTCAGAGCTCTGCAGGCCATGATTTATTTATTTTTCTTAAAATATTTACTGCTGTTCTGGAGCCTCTGGTTACCTTATAGCCAGCTATCCCAGTAATGCCTCTTAAGCATTAAAATGAAGTTGCTTTGTATTTTATAAGACTAGCTATGGTTGGCTAATTTTGTTTCAAAAATGTAGGGGAGTTTTCTTGAAAACACTGTGAGTAATATTCTGTCCTGGCTTTTCCTTTTCCCTACAGCATTTCTCAAAGCCTTGCACTGTTCCTATACCAAAATGTCATATGTCGTTTGACTTAAAAATGGGTCCCCTTATGGAAAGTGATTTGAGTACTCCAAAAATACTCAAGGGAAGAGCTGCTTTTGTATGGTTAAGGCATATAGAAAAGCTGTTTATAACCCTCCTGTTTCCTCCCACAGTTTTTATTAATTGCTCTTGTGTTTCTTCTCCTTGGAATTCTGACTTTAAGTGAACATTTTAGTCTGAAAATGTGAAATTTTTAGGTAAAAGTTTTGGCTTATGGGATTTCAAATATGGAGAACAAAAGCATATACAATTTTATGTTTATAAACATCTGTCTTTTTACTAAATATTCCTTTTTTTTTTTTTATCTTTTATTTTACATGCTGAGTTGTGCCTTGAAAATATAAACAGTAGAAAGCTTGTCATGTTTTTTTGTCAGGTCTGAAAAGTATTGTCGTAATTTTTTGGGGATGTATGCATTCGTCTTCTCTTATTGATTGCAGGCAATGACAAGAGTGAAGCTGGACTTCTTGGACCAGTTAGCAAAATTTTGGGAACTTCAGGGATCCAATTTAAAAATTCCTGTGGTGGAGAGAAAAATTCTGGATCTCTATGGTCTGAGCAAGGTGAGTAAGCAAGTATGGCAGTGCTTGGTCAGGCAGAGACTTCATTTTTCATTTGAGCCTGAGAAGCCAAGCAACATGGAGGGCTTGTTTTACAGCATCAGTCTCATAAATATGGAGATGAAATGAAAATGGGGAAAAAATTAGAGTGGAAAAAAACCTTACAAATTGCAAGGTTGCTTTAGATGTGTCTGTCACAGTTACTTCAGCTGGCTTTAGTTGAGTCATATCCAGCACACCTGAGTTGCTTGAACATCCTGATGTTAGCTGTTTGAATTCAAGTTGTCCTCTTTTATGTATGGCAGAGCTGTAGGAGTTGAGATGTTCCCTGAGAAGCGTGCATTTCAGCTCCTCACCTAGCAATTCTGTAATAAATTGCAGTAATTGCTCCCTTCTGTCTCCCGGCACAGATTTTCCATGTGACGTAAACATGCATCTTTGGGACTTTATATTGTCAACTTCTGGAATAATTATTTTAATCTGTTTCCAGTACAGGCTGTGCTTAGGGCTAGCTAAAATTTTATGTTGCTGTAGTCATCTCTGATGCGTTGTTTTTTCATATTTTCATGCAAATAAAAACTTCTGGGGTTTGCCACTGGCAAAATGTACGTAGTTATAAACTTGTCTGCTAAAGAAAAGCTATTAATATAAATAGGTAGATTTGTTTGGCAAGGTGACAAATTGAGATATGGTAGTACTAACATTTTTGTGTTCAAGCGTTTGTTTCCACTCCCATATCAAGATTTCTTTCTCTTAAATCTAAACATTTTTACTTACCTTCTCTTAAAGATGAAATTACTCAGAAGTCGCAGTTCTTTCAACTGTCTGAAGTTGCTGCTAGCATGCAGACAAGAGACAATAATGTCTTCCAATGTTTATTTTTGTGTGTACTGTGCTTTGCTGGGCTACACAAAACCATCATACTGGTTCTGGAAATGTCTGGGTCACTGTTATGAGCTAGAGTGTTTTAGTATGTTCCAGATAGGGAGATGTAGGCTGATTTTGTTAACTTACTCACTTCTCTGGCCGCAGTTCATATAAAGATAACTTCAGCAATCACATCTTCCTGGGCATGTAAAAAATAAGTTGAATTTTAGGAATAGCTTTGTTGAAACTGATTTTATCTTTGCTGTAAGTATGAGAAAAGTAATGATCAAGAGTATCGTATTATGAGTGCAACTCTCTCTAATAATGAAAAGAAACAGAATTAGGTAATGTATTTGTCACTGTCACAGTTAGACATTTGAGCTTACTGCAGCCTGAGAAATAAATCGTAAGTTTCGCTCCAGTAACCGTTGTTTTTTTGCTTTGAGGTTTTCAACTGTCTATGAAATGTTAAACATGAAATTTGATCGTATGTAAAGACATGAAATGCAAAACCATGCTGTAATAGAAATGGTATTAGTAATATAATAATGTGAATTAAATTACAATCCATTTCGGTTTTAAACTACTTGGTGAAACCATATGATGGGAGTGGAGGCAGTGGAAATGTGGCCAGTGTTTCAGATCAAGCAAGTAGTCATTTTTCTTTCTGTTTTCTTGCATGTAACAGTGACGATTCTGTATGTAAACTGCTAGATTCAAAACAATTGACTTCAGGTGTAAAAAGTGAATAAGTTAAATGGAAGGTTAATTCAATTTCCTCTCTTTGTACAGTAGTCTCTCTGCTGTTTGGGGTTTTCTGAGAGTTTTTGTAACTCTGAAGTCCAACACTCCCTTCTATGTGGGGTCTGTTAGAATTGGCTTCGCTGCTGGCCAGACTTGTGTTTTGCATCAGTGTGTGAGTCTGGTGAGAGTTAACTTTTCCGTTTGCTCTGATGGTGGGTTTGTATTCTTTCCAGCTTGTCAGAAATCTTAACTGTTGAGTTCCTCCTGTCTAGAACAGTATGCAGACTGTGTTTACTGGGGAAGTTGTAATAATAAATATAATAATTAGGGAAGTTAATTGTGTAATTATGGTACTAGTCCTTCAGGAAACAAAAAGCAAACTCAGTTTTCTGCCATTCTTTAGTAGAACCTTTTAGCATTTGATTGCTGTAGTTGATTTATGATTTATGTGGGGTGGTAAGAGCAGTTCAAAGCCCTTAACTTTTTTTGTGTGTGTGTTTCAGATTGTTGCTGGCAAAGGAGGTTTTGAGGTAGTCACTAAAGAGAAGAAATGGTCTAAAGTGGCAAGTCGGCTTGGCTACCTGCCAGGAAAAGGCACAGGATCATTACTGAAGTCTCATTATGAACGGATCTTATACCCCTATGAGCTTTTCCAGTCTGGGGTCAGCCTAATGGTGAGACGCTTCTCTTTCAGGATATGAGGATGGGGTCCAAACTGCACGTGGCTGCTCGTTGCTGCATGCAAAAGTAGAACTTAGGTTCTGTGCTTTTAGAGGTTGCAGCTATGTAGACAAATGTGTACCCACCCTAATACTTACAATACTGTCAGTTCTTGACAGGATAGTAGCAGAAGCTGTAATGTGACCTTGTGTCGTAATTTTTTCTGAGCAATTTCTTAATAAGACCAAGCCCAGCCCTATTAAGGAAAACACCATGAGACAAGGACACCTTCCACTTGATCAGGTTGCCTGAAGCTCCATCCGGCGCTTCCAGAAATGGGGCATCCGCAGCTTCTCAAGGCAGCCTGTTCTAATACTTCACCACCCTTGTTGCGAAGAAATTCTTCCTTATATTTAATTTAAATTTAGCCTTTTTTCTTATTTTGAAACCGTTATCCCTTGTCTTCTCACTAAATTGCCTGATAAAATCTGCTTATCTTTCTTGTAGGTTCCCTTTAAGTAAGGCTAAACAACTCCCACACCCAGGGTGCCTGGATTAATCAACCCGTTGTCCAAATTGTGTATGTAACAGTGCTGTGTGACTTCAGTCATTGGCTTATTTTTCAGTAAAGAGTGGTTTACAGGCTGTAGAATGATCAGCACTACCTGACCAGTCAACTCGGTGTTCTGTGCTTTGATGTTCTAGGGCATCCAGAAGCCTAACTTGGACCTTAAGGAAAAAGTGGAGGCTGAGGACCTCAGCTCAGATGCCCAGACTTCACCAAAGCAAGGTTCGAGAATGAATGTCGTGCTGAAGAGAACCAGACGTGTCAAGTCCCAGGTACCCCTATTTCTTGGTTATTGCAGGGAACCCTTATTCCTTGTACCAGCAAAGCAATACTGGGAGTGCAACAGTCTTTGGTTGTGGAAGCCTGCTCAAAAGCACCACAAGAAAGAAATCTTTACTTACATAAAATGTGGAGAAAGATGTCTCTCTGAGACTTCACTTGTGGCAGATGTGCTGTTTAAAAACTTCTAAAAGCTGCTTTTTGTTTTTTACACTTAGCCTGTGTACTTTGGTAGAGAACATATATGAAAACCATGTGTTCACTATATTTAGTGAAAACTAAATGGTTCAGCTCTAGTGGCTACCTGCTGACCGTTTGATAGAGTGTAAGTGAAAGGTGAATTTACCTTTAGAACAAATTCTTATTGCTTCATGTCATTCTATATTTGCTTTTAAACACTGTGAAGCAAAGTGTGGTTAAAATTCTGTTGTTTTTTTTCAACACATTTTGCTTGTTGACTGAGTTTATAAAGGACACTTAATCTCCTCTTTGCCTCTGATGTCATGACTGATTCAGACTAAATTGTCCCTTTTGATCTGTTCTCTTTACTAACAGAAGCTGACTTGGCATTATTTATTGCAGCCACATAGCAATGCATCAGTCACATAAGCAGTCCCTGGCTTTCCAATTCTGTTATTAGTGAGGTGTCCAAAAAAAAAAACCAACTTGAGAAATCCTGCAGTTCCTGCAGCAGTTATTCATTGTGTGGAATTCTGCTTTGAACCAATATTGAGAGTCAGTGCCAGTGTGACCTCTTTCCTCCTCCATGGTGTAGAAGTGTCACTGTCTAATTAAGATCCATAAGATTTGTTTCCGACACTTCTTTGTTTAGAGTAACTCTTCTCATTGGAAGAGTCACTGTGTGGTACTTGTGACACAACATAGCTGCTTAATTTCATCTAAAGATGCTGCATTTTCAAAATGAGAGAGGTGATTTCATGTGAATGATCTGCAAAAAGTTAATGCATATGTATTTAAATACTTTCTAGAAGACCTATACTCACATTATCTTTTCAGCAATTTAGTTATTAAAATAGCTGAACTTCAATAAAGGAAGAACTCAGCCTATTCACATAGCCAGAGAAGTATTTCTAGGCTGTGTTGGAAGCTATGTATAAATCTGTAACTGTGTTTAGAAATAGGGATTTGTCCTCAGGATCCCCAAACTGCAGAAGTGAAAGATCTGGAGAATGGTGAAAAATTGTCCCAGATTTCAGTACCTTGTTATTATAGACAGGACTCTGCTTATTGTTTGAAGTACACATCTGGAATTGTACCAGAAAATTACGTCTTCCTTACAACACAGATAATAGGCAAATAATGTAAAAACAAACAAACAAAAAACAACCCAACCTGCTAAATAAATGTCATTCTGCTCTAGCTGCTGTATCTCAGTGATTGAGTTGTTTGCTGAGTTGCCCAATGCCTGGTTAGTGAACATAGCTAATTACACTGAACGCTGCATCTCAGGAGATTATTTCTGGAGTTAAATGCATTTTCCAAAATGATTCGCATCTTATTTCTGCACCTGAGAATGGGAGATACATAAGAAATAATGAAGGTGGTAACTGGAGATTACTGAAGTAAACCCACATCCTCGGAAGAAGCTGACATTTTAGAAAAGCGAATGTTTTAATTTTGAAAGTTACAAAATAAGCGAAGGAAAATAGGGAATGAGAATTCTCCTTTGTGAAATAAGGACTTTTTATTTCCAAGAGAAAGAATAGTTTGGTTATGAGATATTCTCCTTAAAAAAAAAAAAAGATTAATTTTCTATTCCTTTCTTACAAAGAAAACTCTGAAATAGAGAGAATGGAGGAGGGTAACTGAAGTACTTGTGGGCAACAATAACAAAAAGAGAAATAGAATGAATTTAGGTTACGAAAAAAGATAATCTTTAAAGTCGGGTTAAATTCTTTGTTAGGAAAAAAAGGAATGTCTTTGCAAATGATCTTTTAGGATGTGTTTTAACTGACAAGGGAATTTATCTAATGAGGTTACATCCTAACAGTTTCTCATAAAGTAGCACGGTGCTGGAAGAAAACTATAAAGAAGTGCTGTCTTTTCAAAGGAGATCAATTTGGTTAAATAAAAAGCATATTAACGTCTAGATAAAAAGTGAAAAGGATTATGGGTAATGTGTGCTTTCAGTATGCTGCTACAAACGTGGATGGTTTTAGAATGGCAATTAAGAAAATAAAATTCCATTTTTTAACTTGGAAAAAAAAGAAAGGCAATAATTCTGTGAAATGATAGAACTCTGGTGGATGCTGATGTGCCCACTGCACACAAATACTTGAACTCTTGATTGTAACCACTTTCATCGTATCATAGAATTGTAGACTGGCTTAAGCTGGAAGGGACCTTAAAGCCCATCCAGTTCCAACCCCCTGCCGTGGGCAGGGCTGCCACCCAACAGTTCAGCTGCCCAAGGCCCCATCCAGCCTGGCCCAAAGTGCCTCCAGGGATGTGAGCTTCTTATAAATGATTTTCCTTACAAAAGGAAAGCATTTGAGTTGTACTTTCTGTTGAGAAGGTAAAAAAAACAAAGATCTCCCTAAATCTTTAGGAAGAAGAATAGAATTTCAGTATAATCAAGTTTGGTTTTGCTTTTTTTGTTATGTAAGCAACAAAACAAAACTAAGAATGTGGAGTCTTGTGCTTTTAGCTGTGGAAAAAATGGAATGCTTTCACAGTTTTTGAGTTGGGTGTTTATGTGCTGTTTTGGACCATACCCCAGAGAATCCAACTGAGGCTTCTGAATCATTTTCTTTCACAACTTAAGCTATCAGACAGCCTTGCAGTATTTGTGAGTTTTATACAGAAAGCTGATTTTTTAAATACATTTCTCTTTCAACCTGCTTTGTTGTTGTTTTTGCCTGACTGTGAATACATTACATCCATTTTGCTTTAGTTGAATCCAAATAAATCTGAGCAGTGGAGTTATGAAAACATATTTAGGGAATGCGCTTTTAAACAAAGCTGTAAATCAAAGAGGGGTTGTTGCATGTTTGTCATTTAATTCAGTAAATATGATAGTCAAACTATTTTTCCAAGTATTACTGAGAAAATTGTTTTAGATCACAATAGCAGGAGGGAAATTGTGAAGATCATTAATAAATGTTACTGAGGTAATGGAAAATTGCCCAGTGGAAACGTAATGTGAGTTGATTCTGTCAACTTCTGTTAGTTGTGAAAATGGAAAAACTTTTAATGAGTTTCAGATGGAAATGGAATGACTCCAAATTCTGCAGGTTGTGAGCTTTCCTGTTCAGTGAAAATGTGATGGTGATCCTCTGTGGCTTGTTAGCCAAGAAGTGAAGAGTTTAGGGGGAAAAAAATCACCAGTTGGGATGTAATTTCAGACTGGACTTAAACAATCGGTAACATGTCTAAACTGAAAATATAACATCATAGAATTCATAAATATCAGAAATTAGAGTATCAACTTGAGTAGCTTTGCAAAGATGCAGGTTAGCATCCTGTACACAACTCAGTGAGAGCAGAGACTCTAAATATCACTGAGAAATTCATGAGTAGTAATAACTAGGAGATTAGGTCTTTTGGAGTGTTCTTCTGGCAAGAAGAAAACCAACTGATTTAAGCTGAATAAATGGAAGTAATCAGCTTTTAACTTTATTAAAAGTGCTTTTGAATATCCTATTTTTAAACACTTTTTAGGAAAAGTTTTTTTTTTTTTTGTGGTGTACTGGAGGGAATTTATATCATACCTTATTTATCAGGGTGTATTTCTGTGGATAACAGATGAAATATCCTCAGTAATTATGTAAAGGAAACCAGTTCAGAATTAGCTAGCTGCCTTCTGAATTGATGTACTTGCTGAGATCTGCACTGAATTCAGTGAGTTTCAGGAGGAAGTCTGAATGGTGGGAGTACAGTGGCTTAGTATACCAGTGTTAGAAAGTGTTTTCAGTGTGTAAGGAGGCAATGTAAAATCCAAAAGATGGTTGCATTGAAGCTCTGAAAAACCAAACATGGAAGTTCTTTTTGCTGTTAGGTTAGCAGCTACAATGTGGGGAAATGAGATAGGTCAGTAATGGGAAATGGGAAGAATACTGAAATAAAATGCTTTGGCAAACAGCTGAACACTGCAGAGCTCTGGAGATGTCACCTAATTGAATGGGTCTTCTGTTCTGTGATTTTTGAGGTTGCAGGGGCACAAAGAGTAGCTGTAATCTCAGAGTTACACTCATAACATGTCATCATAAATAAATCTGGGAAATAGTTTCAAATTCATTAGTGTCAATTTATATGTCTACTCAAGAAAGTGTGTGTGTTAACTTCCAAGCACCTCATGCTATCAGGACAGAGGAAAATACTACTGTGACATTCTTCTTGTTTTGTTACCTTAAATGTTAATGCTAGGTTTTGCTGTAGAGGTGACTTGCTGTAGTTAGTCTGTGTTACTAAGTACTTATTTGTCTTTCATTCCATTTGCTTTTGATTGTTGGCTCTAGGAAATGAGAATCATGTCTTTTCCCACCTGTTTCCTTTCTTTTGATGAGCTGACGTTGGGTATTATGGGAAAGTGAAATGCAAATGATGTTGAGAGTTGGAGCAGAAGTATTGTTAGTTTGTGCTGATCTGGCCTTCTTTTTATTCTTAGGTGGAGGCAGGAGAAATGAGTAGAAATACTGAACTAAAGAAGCTGCAGATCTTTGGAGCTGGACCCAAGATGATGGGTCTGTCACTGGGAGCAAAGGATAAAGAGGGTAATTAAATCTCAGGCTCATTGCTTTGTAAAGTAACAAGGCTATTAAATCTTTTTGCATGACTCTAGAGGCAACGTTAAAAAAGAAGGTAAGGTGTTGTAACTTTAAATAGAGAGTAAATATTTTAGGTTTTAATTCATGAGAGATTTTCAGGGTGCTTCATGTAACTTGGCATAGTTGCAACTTTTCATGTACTGTATTGTAACCATAACAGTTATGCAGCTGTTGCCTGAACTGTGGCTGGAAGGAAAAACAGGACTTTTTTTTTACAGTTTTGAAGCTAATCCTACTAGCTGAGTAAGCTAATTCTCTCTGTTCTTTGAAGCAATTGGGATGACCTGTGAGGATATATGAAATATATTTTCCTAATTCCTATTTATTTTAGAATGATTGGGTACAGCAAGGCATTTTACCTTTTGCTAGGTGGCCATGTACTTTCAGATATTAAAGACAGGTTACCAAACTGGACTTCTTTGTTGCTTTTGCAAGTTGCATCTATCTTTGTGTATTATTAATAACACTTAACTTTATTTTCCTTAAAGATGAAGTGACACGAAGACGCAAAGGAAACAGATCAGAAGCATTTGGAATGCAGATGAGGCAGCGCAAAGGAACTCTTTCTGTCAACTTTGTAAGTGTGATTATCTTGCTATGGTTTCTGATAAGAAATTCATTGATTTACTAAGGTGTTTTTTTTTTCCAAAACAAAGAAGAGTGAACAGTGTTTTATGAAATAATGTATAGCTTTTAATTCAGGCAGGAAGAGTATTACAATGTAAAGGTACTTGATGATTATAGGTTTAAAGACTTGCTTTGCCATGTACTTCTTGCATGTCTTCCGTAGCTTGCTTTCCATTTGAGCTCCTCTTTGTGGAGCAATAGTGCTACATCTTTTCCTTTAAATATATATGAGATGCTCCAGTACTTCAGCTTTTTGATTATAGCAATATCAGCTTTCATCTTCATCCTTGCTGTTCTGAGTTTAAAATAGTCATTGTATCATGAAATTGAGTTGGAAGGAACCCTTAAAGGTCATCTGGTCCTGCCCCACTCAATGAACTGGACCATCTGCAGGTAGATCAGGTTGCTGAAAGCCCGATCCAGCCTGACCTTAAGTGTCTCTAGGAACAGAACACCTACCACATTTCTGGACAACGTGTGCCAGTGTCTCACCACCTATATTTTGAAAATATTCTTCCTTGTATTCAAGCTAAACTTCCCTCTTTTAGTTTGAAACCGATTTCCCTTGTTCTGTCACCACAGATCCTGCTGAAAAGTTTGCCCCCTTCTTACTTACAGTCCCCCTTTAGATACTGAAAAGCTACTCCCTAGAGCCTTCTCTTCTCCAGGCCAAACAGACCCAGCTCTCAGTCTGTCCTTGTAGGTGAGGTGTTCCACCCGTGGGATAATTTTTGTGGCCTTCCTCTGTATGCACTCCAACAGGTCCACATCTCCTGTACTGACGACTCCACACCTGGATGCAGTACTCCAGGTGAGGTCTCACCACTGCAGAATAGAGGGGCAAGGTCACCTCCCTCACCCTGCTGGCCACATTTCTTTTGATGCAGCTCAGGATACAGTTGGTTTCCTGGGCTGTGAGGGCACACAACTGGTTCATGCCCAGTTTGCAATCCATCAGTACCTGCAGGTTCTTTTTCACAGGGCTGTGCTCCATCCTTACACCCCCCAGCTTTTAGTGATAGTGGGGGCTGCCATGACCCAGCTGCAGACCTTGCGGTTGGATTTGTTGAACCTCATGATGTTCACCTGGGGCCATGTAAGTCCATGCAAAAGGCAATGAAGAGCAACTCTAAGGGGAGAAGTGAATTGTTTAGTGTTCTGATGTTTGACCGTCACTGTCACAGGCTGTGAAAAAGCAAGAACTTTTCACTTTTGAAGGGTCATAATTTAGCCTGTGTATACAACAGTGAGAGAAGATGTATGACTAATGTTTCAAGTAGTAGGCTCCTACCTACAAATTCAGCTGTTCGTTTTATCTTAGTCTGAGAACACATAGAAAAATTAATTTTAAATTAAACCACAGAAGGTCAAGGCAACCAAAAATCTCCAGTAATTACATGAAAATGCGTACTGGAGAAAGAAGATGGAGAAGTTGGACAATTTAAACAATCAGAGCATATCATTGTGATGTTGTAGCTAAGTTTGAATCTGTAACTTGAATTTCTTTTTGTGTTACTACCAAGTATACAGTATTCCTTGGCTGTTTGAGTATCATCACCCTTTTGTTTAAGGATGTTTTCATTAAAAAATATATTGTCCAGTCTCTGTTACGTAAAAGGTGATATGTTAGCCTTATGTAACTTGTAACTGAAGAATACTTTGCTGCAGTATTGTTTATAATTTTTCTTGATTCATTTATGCTTTTTTTTTTTTTTGAGAGGTGCTGTGAAATAATGCATAACTTTTAATCACCTCCCCCCAGTTACCAATCATTGTGGTTCTGCTGTGTTTTAATTATGTGGGGAGGAGGCTTGTTTGTGGTTATGGTGTAATCACAGGTCTACATTTTGTGAGTAGTTTTTGTGGTGTAGTCTTTCTATTTAACAAATCGTCATCTCTTGGGCTGACAAAAAAAAAAACAACAAGCCAAACATATATTCATATGGAGAAAAAAAAGTATTATGAGCAGTAGCTAACTAGATAACTATAATAGAATAGCCTTGCATTGTAACTGCCATTTTAATGCTTGTTAGTTTTAGAAATAGATCCTGGAGATGTTTGTTAAAGCAGCCTTTCTCCCTTACATATACTTGCAACCAAAGTAACTAGTTTGGTAACTAGTTTTAGATCTGCCATATTTGTTATGTGTTTTTCACTTTTTGTCTTAAAAAGAAATAACTGGGTTTCCTAATAGAACTACAACATTTAAGAACATTGTTTCTTAAGATAGTTCCTGAGCAATCTTTCCCTTGAGAAGTGTACTGTTGCATATTTAGGAAGTTGCATAGGCTAACTAGGCTGACATAACTAAGATGGGGTTTATTTCAAATATTTAAGCTCACTGTGCGAATGTGGGGTTTTTTTTGTTTGTTTGTTTTTTTTGTTTGTTTTTTTTTGTGACAATTTAACAATAAAAACCCCACCTAAACAGAGAAAACTCCAAATAGAACCCACCATTTCTGGTGGGCTTTTAGCTCTGTGGGGGAAATATGCAGAAGCCAAGTTGCTCAATGACTGAAGGTAGCAGTGGCAGAATTTAGAATGTGTGTTACACAGAAGACATTTTCTTTTTAGTTATGATAAAATAAGTTTCATTTAGATTACATTTGATTACGTTACAGGTCTTTGGTGCTATTTTAAATGTTTATATTAAAAGTCCTTTGGACAGCACAAGATGCAGTAGCAAACAAAATTTGAAACCCGATGATGTCTAAGAGACACATTTCCCAGTCTGTGTTGTTGTTGAGAGGTGATCATAGACCTCTGCAATTTTTTTTCTGTGGTTGTGCTGGGTTTAATTTTCTTCTAGCATCTGGAATTTCTGTCCTGTATTTTGGAGAATATGAATAAGGATTTGGTACTTTTATGTGTACACTTTCCTCCTCTTCTGCTTGGAATTTGATTGAAATATGCAGTCTTGGATCTTTTTTGTTATTCTTTCTTGTCCATTATAAGCATAATCACTGTACTGTTGCAAGTGATAACATGTATGTTTCTGAAACATTTCTTGAAGATATTCTCCAGTTGTGTACGACCTGTAAAGAGTTTGAGTTGTTTTCAGCACATGAAATCCTAAAAGCTTTATTCTGCTCTATTGCCTTGGAATAACATAAGTGAGATGCTCCGTTGAGTTACCTGGATAATTATTACCCAACTGAAAGGAATAGTTGTTTCCAGCAGTAATTTCCAGTTGCTTCCTCTACCCCAACTGAAGCACAATTGATTGTTAGCATTGCTTCTCAACAAGCAGAGGAGGTTGCATTCATGTTTACATTGAGTTTTAGGATTACATCCTTTCTTTGTTATTTAAAGGAAGGCAGGTTCTGGATGAGGAAACTTGTTACTGCTTATAACAATGTATGGGTTTTTTTTCTCCACAGGTTGATTTGTATGTTTGCTTATTCTGTGGCAGAGGAAATAATGAAGACAAACTGCTGCTCTGTGATGGATGTGATGACAGCTACCACACTTTCTGCTTGATTCCTCCTTTACCTGATGTACCTAAAGGTGACTGGAGGTGTCCAAAGTGTGTTGCAGAGGTACAGTTGAGGAAATACTCAATTTTTGTATTTCTAGTTGTGCTTCAGAAAAGAGCAGAAGAGTTGCAGTTCAGCTCTTGTTGCTGTTCCATCTGACTAGGAGATGTAGTTTTGTTTGGGATTTTGGTCAAGATATGGGCTGTGAATCACAACTGTGATTGCCAGCTGATGAGCTGTAAGAGAAATATTTCTCCTGGAGCTTGGGCATAACCTTTGAGACATAGCTATGTAAAAGTTAAAGCTCAGGCCTTTATATGGCCTTTAACTGGAGTTGAAACTTACTCTGATGAGTGGGTAACAGGAAATTAGGTGAGAATTAAGGTGGCAGTAGATGTTTAAACGTAACGATGAAACACTTTCTAACCAAGAAAGTAATTGAACCGTGTAATGTGGGCACAACGGGGAGCTCTCTTTATTGAGAAGCCATCATGACATTGTTCAGAATAGCTTTTTGCAGGTGGTGAAAGAACTAATTTGAGGAGTAACTGTTAGTTTTGTTTTAGACTAAGAAAGGAACTGGAAAGACTGAGAAATGGAGGCCAGTTTGAATTTAATTGCTTGAGAAATACGAGTGACTGTATTCAAAGAGATAACTGATCAACAGCATAAAGGTAGAAGGCATAATTTGACTGGCTTGATATTTGTCTCAAAAATTTACAAGTTCAGGAAGTTTGTAGATATAGAATTCATATTGAAAAAGCTTGCCATTGCTAAATCTGTAACTTTGTAACTGGCTTTAACTCTTTAAAAAAGAAGCTTTTTAGACTTTTTTTTTTTCAGGGAGGAGCAGTAACATACATGCACGCTTCTATATTCATTTCCCCCCCCCAACATCCTCCATGCCCTTTCCAGCTGTGGGTTTCTGCTGTTTTCTTTATAACAGTGTTAATAGTTGTGCAGCCACATAATGATGTGGCTCTTTGCTCTCTAAATGTTCCTTAAGAAAGATTAAGTTGTTTGATGAACACAGGTTAATGCTGTTGCCAGGTGGAAATTTCTAGTTACAGGCAAGGGTGACTGACTTATCCTTTGGGCTGTTGCTCATGTAACAGATGAAGCTTCTTGTTAAACCTTCTCTTAATAGAGAATAATAACGAAGCATTAGCCAAATAGGGCAATCTGATATGGAGGTAATGTAGAGAATATAGCAAATAACTGTGTCTGTTGTGAATGATTTAAGAATGTACAGAATCACAAAAAATTTCAGTAGTAATTGTACTGTTACTAAGGTGTCTTAACTTTGCTTCGTAGTAGTACTACTTGTAATAGGAACAAAAATGCATTGTTCCAAAGGGAAAATCACATACTGGGAAAAAAAGTGGTGAAGAGGGCCAAGTCAATTGTTGCTAGTTTGTGATACAGAAAGTATTTGAAAAATACCTTGTATAGTGAAAATGCAAAGTCGTGGCTTGAACCAGTGATTGAACACCTGGTGGGAAGGCAGGGCCATCCCAGGGGAGCTCAGGTGCATGCAGTGCACCTGAGTGACTGGAATAGTGGAGCCAGGATGCATCCCTTCCCAGACCTCATTTAAGAGTTGGTAGTGGAGGTGATGGTATCTCTCTAGAGATCTCTGCCTACCTGAGGACCTTACAGGTCTTCTGAAGGTAAGCAGCTTCTTTCCCTTATTTCTGTGCCCGTTGTTGTTGTGTCTGATTGGATCCTCATTGCTGTGGCCTGAGATCTTGTTGCTCTTCTGTCCTTGTTGCACTTTCCATTACGTTACACCATGAATGCATGGGAAGTAAGAGAGAGGGGGGGAAAGAAAAGAGTGTGTGTGTGTGTGTATATATACATATATATATATATATATATATATATATATTTGTACCTCATAGAGGTGTTTGAAATGATTAGTAGTACTTGTTGTCTCAGTTTTTACTTCAGAAACTAACTGTGCACTATTGGTTGATGTAATGTTAACACCAGAGTGCCAAAACAGAAGCAAAACAGAGGGACAGGATAAGGACTCTTTATTTGTATTGAGGTCAGCATTGTCTTAACAGTGTATAAATCTTCTCTTGCCAGCTGCATTTAAGAGCAGCTTTGATAAATGTTGGTAATAGTCTAAGGATAGTTTCTCTAGAAAGGGAATGGCTGATCTCTCGCACTCCTCTTCGGACCATTTTCATTGTGATACTTAACAGCTGACTGTTAAGTTTGGTGGCAAGTTTGTGATCAAATACATCTTGTAGATGTTCAAAATTGTGTCAGCCCCTTTGTCAGCAGGAACTGAAAAAGATGTAGAAATGAGTGGGGACAGCAGGAGTGTGAGCTGGTCTTGGATTTTTAGGTTGATTATAGGTAGGACAATAGAAGACTTGAAGGTTTTGTCAGAGGGGCTGTATTAGTCAGCTACTTTGGTATAAGTGATGCATTGTTTTAATTTCCTTTCCTCTTTCCTCCTGTGCTAAATCATTTGATATATTTTGTTGATAGGACTGAAACACTAACAGGATTTGTTTCTGTGCATCTATTCTGCAGGTATTTGAATCCAGCGTGTTTAAAAAATGCCTTTAAGGCTAAGATTTTCTTTGTCTCACTCTGCTGCTGACAGGAATAGATGGTGAAACTTAGTTCGTACAGGAAGCAGAAGTGTGCAGTATTGGGGTTTGCTTAGATTAACTTTGATACAATTAATTTGGTTCTATTTCCATTATGGTAAGACTTCCTCAGCTGAGAAAAGCACTCAAAACTGATAGCTTATTGTGTTTGTTAAGGACTCAGATTGTCAACTGTTTTGTTTTCTTTCCTCTTTTTTAATTTTAACAGAAGTATGACTGTGTCATAATCTGCTGTAGAGAACAATGTTTTTATGTTCTGTCTTTTAGGAATGCAACAAACCCCGTGAGGCCTTTGGATTTGAACAGGCTGTCAGGGAATATACTCTCCAGAGCTTTGGTGAAATGGCTGATAACTTCAAGTCTGATTATTTCAACATGCCAGTCCATGTGAGTTCAACTTTCGTTGTCATTCTTTGTAGGGGGAAAAGAGGTTTCAGCTGATCCTGGACTTCTGCTGAGGCATCTTAGCTTTCTGTGAAGAGGCACAATAAACTCCAAACATGTGAACGAATGATACAACTTCCTGGCATCTGGTCTTGCTTCAACTTCATTTAACTTTTTTCCACTGATCAATAGACAACTTTATTGTTTGTAAAGGCTATACTCCATTTCAGTTTTTTCCGTTTTTGATTATTTGAACCAAATCTAGAGTTGTTCTTCTGAGACAGTGGGATCTTTCCACTGTCCTTTCTGTGGCTTTTGTCTTGATTGTTCAGTGGACATACCATTATTTTCTTCCCTATTAGATTCTTTTCTTGCAGATGTATCAGTAGATGAAGTCTATCTGATAATTTTTTTTTCCCCCTGCATCTCAGCAGCATTTTTAAAACTGATGTGTCTCTGTTGGTGCACTTTTGTGATTCCATTGTCCTACAGACTGCACGAAATGACAAGCTTCTTCTCTCAGGGTTTTTGAGTAATTTGTGGACAGTCTTCTCAAAACTTCCAGCTTTTGAGATCTCTGCTTCATTTCAAGACATTAAGGGACAGATCAAAACAAGAAATAAAACTTATTGTATAAACAGACTTTAACTAAATGCATGTAAAAAATATGAAATATATGCAGACTACAATCTTGAACACATTTATCTGAATTTCCTTTCTGTTTTTCAGATTTTGGTTATTATTCTCTGAAATAGTTTGGAATATTCGTATTCTTCATTCTTTTTGCTGCTTGGCTTCTGCTGTACTCCTTTTCTAGCTTTCAAGAATATTCCTAAGCTGTACTCCTGAAAATCCCTTTTTTTTTTCCCTTCATTCCATCTTTCATGGTGTGGCATTTTATTGCATTATGCTGCAGCCGCTACTAAGGAAAACAAACCAAACTGCGACAGTGAAGAGATGGAGTGAGGGAATTTGAATTGGAATTTGAGGATACCCCAGGGATTACTAACAGTATATATCCTGAATGATAGTTTTCAGGATGGATCTAATCTGTGCAAACCCTAACAACGTCTTGCTTTCAGATGGTTCCCACTGAGCTGGTAGAGAAAGAATTCTGGAGATTGGTGAGCAGCATAGAAGAAGATGTCATTGTAGAATATGGAGCTGATATATCATCCAAGGACTTTGGAAGTGGCTTTCCAGTGAAAGATGGCCGACGAAAGCTGATGCCAGAGGAGGAAGTAAGTAATAAAATGTGCAAGCTGACCCTGTTCTTTGCTCTCCATGAGATTTCACAGTAAGAATTTAAGTCTGAGATCGTTGTGAATTTTCTTTTTATGAAGATACTAAGACTCACGCTGAACATTCTTCTTGAGCAGGGCATTAATCTGATAGTGTATGTTCTTTTTGCAGATCTTTGTTTCTGATAGCTAAGCTGTTTGTAATGATCGAAGTTACACCTGTTTTGTATCACTAAATAGGCGAAGATATGCAAATTGTTACAGTGTAGCCAAATATGAGGAAACATCTGATAAGATTTTCCTTTCTTGTTTTGAGGAGTTAACTACTGAAACATAATACATACCTCCTTAGGAGATTTGTAATAGATAAAACAGACTAATCAGATTTAGCTTGTCCCTCTGACTGTGCATACTGTAAGAGTGAAAAAGCTTTGATACAGCATCAGTTACAGGAAATTAAATAAAGAATGTCTGGTGAGTGTGTTGCTTATTTTCCCTCAGACCGTATTGTAGAATATCCATTTTTTGTCTGCTTATTTGTTTAAATTCAGATTAAAGGGGAGAGTAAGATGTGATTTCATGGTTATGCAGGCTCAAACTGGTTCGTACCAATCTCTGAAAAATGTTATTTTGCTCACAATTCAATCCATGTCTGCACCTTCTTACTTGTACTTTTTGTCTTGGTGGTGCAGAGATTGGCTGTCTACTTGCTGAGTGAGAACTGCTTGTTGATCTCTTTGTATAAAAGTAGTAATTTAAAACAAACAACCAGCCACAATAACTTTCTAGCCTAGTTATCATCTCTCTCTGTTGTCTTTATGTCAGTGCAGAGGAAACAAAGTAGAGGCAATCTGAATTTATCTTTTTTTCTTTTATACAAACTGGGTGTTTTTTGAAGGAAAGGATGAATTTCTTAACTGGTGTTGCTGATTTCTGTGAAGTAAATGTAGAAGTTTATTCTATTGAGGGATTTGTAAAATAATTTATAGAGATCAAGTTAAGCTATTGTGCAGTAAAACAAATTTCTCACAAGAAATCTCATTATTATTTCAGCTTTTGATGCTTGCAGTCATTGTATCCAGTTTTAGGGAAGAGTTCTGTCTTTGTTTGCTAATGTTACTGGTACTGTTTTTCTTTTCAGTCAGAAAAGCATGAAAGTTAGGCATAGGATGGAATCAAAGTCTGTCAGCACTGATCCAAAGAATGTGTTGAAATACTAGGATTGGCCTTAAATGTTAGTTGTATTAAATGCTGGCTAAAGAGTTTAAATCTTTCCTTCTTTATGCGCTTCACTGTTGCGAAATACTGTGCATCATCTGCAACAGGAATGGATAAGTTGATCTCTTAGTATTTTCCTTGTCTAGAGATGGTGTCCTTGTGGTCTTCTGATTTGCTCAGAATTCTTTCCTTTTTCTTTTTCTTTTTTTTGCAGGATTATGCACTTTCTGGTTGGAATTTAAATAACATGCCAATTCTAGAACAGTCAGTCCTTGCTCACATTAATGCAGATATCTCTGGCATGAAGGTACCTTGGCTATATGTGGGGATGTGCTTCTCCTCATTTTGCTGGCATATCGAAGACCACTGGAGCTATTCCATCAACTACCTGCATTGGTATGGACTCTCCTTTGCACATCTATGTTATACTGCTTTCTTTACTGTTAGGAAATTTGTAATTTTATTTGAAAATATCTATTCATGCTGATGACTTTTAACCAAAAAGCTGTATGTGTGTATAACCAAGATGTTATAGTCACAATATAATTGTGTATAATCAATAGATATCAAGATGTTATAATTGCAATATAATCAAGAGAGTAAGGCAAAGCAGACAACGATCACAAAAAGAGAATAAGTGGAAGAGCTTACCCTTGGGTTGAGCTCACCAGAAGATACCAAAGGAGGGGATCTCCAGAAGAGATCCTTCCCCTCTGGTAGCCAGCTCTTAAATGGGTCCAGGAGGGGTGGAGCCTGGCAGCACAGTGAATTGCCTTCACCTGTGCTCCTCTGGCTGACTCAAGGCTCACCTCAGGTGATCAATCAGAGGTTCAGGCCGTGACTCAGCAGTTCCCATACAATGTGATAAGTAGCCCATATTCTTAGCTGAGCTTGATTAAAAGAGAACACAAATACTGCTTTAGTGGTGTTGGTATTTTTCATTAACTGATTGAATATTCTTGTGTTGCAAGCAATCTAGTACCACTGTAAAATAATTTTTTAGAGGCTCACATCCTTTCTAACAACTTCTTTTGTTTTAAATTGAATTACAGTTCATTGGTGTGGAATGTGCTTTGTGTTCTAAAGTTGGTAATCCCCTGCTGGAAATGAAGCCTGCTGTCTAGTGGCTTATGCAGGCATCAAAACTGAAAGTTCATGAGCAGAGTTATGCATACACAAAGTATCCCTACTTCAGAGAACAGAAATTTGAAAGTAATTCTGACTTCACAGAATCACAGAATTGTAGGGGTTGGAAGGGACCTCCAGAGATCATCGAGTCCAACCCCCTGCCAAAGCAGGTTCCCTACAGCAGGTCGCACAGGTCGGCATCCAGGCAGGTCTTGAACATCTCCAGAGAAGGAGACTCCACCACCTCCCTGGGCAGCCTGTTCCAGTGCTCCGTCACCTCACTGTAAAGAAGTTCTTGCGCACATTTGTGCAGAACTTCTTATGCTGCAGTTTCCAGCGATTTCCAGAACATTTCTTATAGTGTTCTGGTGTTTGTTTTTTATTTGAGAAGAATCATGACAGATTAATTCTTTGCATTGCAGTCAGTCTTCATGAGAGGAGACAGTGGGAAGCACTCCTTCAGAATAGGAAGTTAGCTGTCTGCTAAGGATGAGTTTGATAGCCTTTGGCTTATGAGTGCACATTTCTGAAGAACTGTTTGCTAATGGATCTGGTCCACAGGCTGCGAGGGAGTATTTCATTTGTTTTGAGTTCACTTATGGTCCTCAGCATTCTATTGACTGGGTCGGTGTGTGAAAGTCTTGTCAGCTGGTGAATTCCAGCAGCTCAGCCAGAAACAGCAGTATTTCCTGAGGCTTGCTAGTTCTGTCTTACCAGCAGGTGTCACTAAAGCCTGCAGGAATCATAGAAAACTGCATTATCTAAACTTCTGGGATGTTTGGCGTCAGGGTAATTAGTATTGTTACCTATTGTACTATTGCTACATAAGTGATATGCAAATTGATTCAGATATTTTAACAGACTACTAGTTGTACTTAAAAAATTAAAATAAAAACATAATACAAACCTATGAACTACAGATTCTAGTTCATTACAGCTCCTTTCGTTGAGACAGGACTGGAAGGTCTAGAATAATACATTCTCAAGTTGTTCTCTGTTATTGGTCCTATTTGTCACGTTTTTCCCCCATTCTTAAATAATTCATGTGATTAGGTATCTTCTGTCTTCAGAATCTAGTGAACTACTGGTTTTCAGTAACTGGGGTTATGTGTATTAGAAGGGCACGTCTGCTTATGTGGTATAATATACCTTTTGTTTCAGACATAAGACTTCTCCAAGGTCTATTGAGAGAGTGGACAAGTACCACAGTGTATTTCTATTAAAGGTGTTTTTTGTGTCTTCACAGAAAAAATATTTGGCTTACACTTTCAACATCACTGTTCACGTACTTTGCAGTTGGGTGCCATCGTTTGTTTCCTTTAAGTAATGCATCTGTTTCTGTGGTATTTTTTTGGTAGGGGAGAGCCAAAAACGTGGTATGGTGTGCCCTCTCACGCAGCTGAGCAACTGGAAGATGTGATGAAGGAGTTGGCTCCTGAGCTGTTTGAATCCCAGCCTGATCTCCTGCATCAGTTGGTCACTATCATGAACCCCAACGTGCTGATGGAACATGGCGTACCAGTGAGTAGTACATGGGCGTTTTATCCACTCAGTTTCATTTTGTGCCAGATTTGTGTTAACAGTAGCTTGATGTAACTCTGAAGAACTTTTGTGGTGGCCACCTACATCTCCAGTTCATTAGTTATGAGGTGGCACTGAAGTCTATTTTTTGAATCCTTTTCCGAGCCTCACCATGAAATCCAATTATCTCACATCAGAAGAGGATGTGTCAGGCTTCTTACTTAAAATATCTTACAGAATAAATGTACATTGTGTTACAGTTCATTTTAATGGAAAAAATCCTTCTACTGTATTTGTCTGTGAATTAGTTTTAATATCTTTTGACAGTCAAACACTGTTTCATAGAAATTTCAGTTTTACAAACTGCTTTGACCTAGCCTTACTGACAGCAGACCTTTAAGCAGCAGACACTTTGACTTGCTTTTTGTGTTAGGATAAATTGCTTTTCTGACAAATACTCTGGCAAAGCAAATCATAAAGTGTTTCTAGAAGCCTTTGCAGGTTGTGATGCGGTGGATTAAATAGTGATAGTCAATAATCCTTTTTTGGAATTCATGAGGAGAATTTTAAGCTGCTGGATTAGATATCTAGCTTTTACTTTTTTTTTTTTTTGATTGACACTATAAACTGAGGATTCATTTTAAGAAGACAGAATCAAACTTTACCACTTAGCTGCATTGACTCTGTTGTGTTCTACAGGTAATGCAAATGATGTTCAATATGTTCTAACCTCTCTTGCAAGTTTTTTAGTGCTTTTTTTTTTTTTCTCCCCTTTTTTTCTTCACTTACATTAGGTGTACAGAACCAACCAGTGTGCTGGCGAGTTTGTCGTGACCTTTCCTCGTGCCTATCACTCTGGATTTAACCAGGGATACAACTTTGCTGAAGCTGTGAACTTCTGCACTGCTGACTGGGTCTGCTCTTCTGTATATGTTTTTTGTGTCTCTACTAGTTGTCCTTTGCAAGGAGACTGTTAATCATTTCTTACCTGAAAAGTAGTCTTTTATGCTGCACAGTGTGTTTTATGCTTATAGTTCCTGGAACAACTGTGAGACTGTTGTTAATTTTCATAGCAGAAAATGATTTTGATGTTCACACTATTTTAAACAGCTTTAAAATGAAACTTTTTCATGTGGTCTTCCTTTTCAAATATTGATCTTGTAGTACTTCAGCTAGTTTTTCTCTAATGCATCTTCCTGGATTTCATATAGATTATTGTACTGTTTTGAATAGCTGTTGTCATTTGCATCTTGGAGGTAGGCATATAACTCTTTTGTTCTCCTTCTGTGTCAGCTCATTGCATCTTTTAATTGTGTTAATCCATACTCTAATAGCCATGACACACCAGAACATAACTTACGTGGGTTCCTCAGTAAGTTGATAAAAGTGCCTCATCACTATTCAGAGTTTACAGATGAAAGATAGGATCCCATCTGTAGTTTATCTGTATCCAACTTCTGCTTTGATACATTGAAATATGAATTCTAGAAGTCAAGACATTTATTCGTTTATCAGATAAATTGTTTGTGGAATTGTCAGATTTCTTTTCTTCTATGCTCATGATATAATCTGTGTGTCTAGGAAAACTCCTCGTCTGACACTATGCAAAATGTAACCCAGAATTGCACAGCAAATTTATCTAGTAATACTTTCTTTTTGTGCTTTAAAAGACACAAAGTGATTGATGCTAGCTTTGGTTAACTTCAGTGCCAGCATAGTTATTTCTAGACGGCAGTGCGTTTCACCTTTTTCCCATAATATATTTTTCTGTTTCTTAGTCTGTCTTTCCCCAGATTTTGTGAAGGAAAGTGGGTGGTGAGAGGTTGTCTCAAAATGTTTTGTCCCAGAATGATGAACGACGTTGATTTTTGTAGCTTCCGATCGGACGTCAGTGTGTGAGTCACTACCGAAGGCTTGGGCGCCATTGCGTTTTCTCCCATGAGGAACTGATCTTCAAGATGGCTGCAGATCCAGAGTGCTTGGATGTCGGACTGGCTGCCATGGTCTGCAAAGAGATGACTCTGATGATAGAAGAAGAAACACGCTTAAGGGAAACTGTTGTACAGATGGTAAGTAATGAAAGGCAACTCTTTTGCTTTACCTGCAAAAGAAATTTTGCTCCCTTTCCCCATTTCCTCTGCTTTGTCTGTGCTAGCGTTTCTAACAGGTGTCTAATTTTTTTTTAAGGGAGTGTTGATGTCTGAAGAAGAGGTGTTTGAATTGGTTCCAGATGATGAGCGTCAGTGCACAGCTTGCAGAACAACGTGCTTCTTGTCAGCTCTTACATGTTCCTGTAATCCCGAGCGCTTGGTCTGCCTATACCACCCATCTGATTTATGTCCGTGCCCCATGCAGAACAAGTGTTTAAGGTATGCCAGCAGTTGGTTTTTTCCCTTTCCAGATCAATGCTGTGTTGAAGACTGATTGCCAGATTTGACATTTGGCCACTCTTTTCTCTTCCTTTATTTAAGGAGTGCTTTTATCCTCTTTGTTTGATTCTTGAGTTCAAGGCAGAGGATATTATACATATTCTGTCCTGACCTTATTTTAGCTGAGAGAACTCGACAGTAAGCAATATCCTAGGTATTGTGCAAGCATTAATACTCTTGCTTTATTTTCCTTTCATATCTCCAGGTATCGGTATCCACTGGAAGACCTTCCTTCTTTGCTGTATGGAGTGAAAGTTAGAGCACAGTCTTATGACACTTGGGTCAGTAGAGTTACAGAAGCTCTGTCTGCTAACCTCAACCACAAAAAAGGTTAGATTTCTGTTCTTTGTTGCAGGAGTTGAAAAGCATCCTACTTACTCTTTTTCTGATTTAATGAGAGAAAACGCTGTGTTGTTTAGTGAAAAAAGAAATGAGAAACTCATCTTTGTGTGTTTGAAATTGAACTAGCCTGTTGGAACCTTGATGTAAGGGTTGGGAAGCAGTCTAAAATGTCTTTTGTTTCTACATTCAAACTGTATGCTGCTACTACAGATGTAATTGAGTTGAGAGTGATGTTGGAAGATGCTGAAGACAGGAAATACCCGGAAAATGATCTCTTCCGTAAGCTTAGAGATGCTGTGAAAGAAGCAGAGACCTGTGCTTCAGTAGCACAGCTGCTTCTGAGTAAAAAGCAAAAACATAGGTAAGACTGATTTTTTTTTCTTTTTT
Source organism: Tympanuchus pallidicinctus (assembly GCF_026119805.1). Taxonomy (NCBI): domain Eukaryota; kingdom Metazoa; phylum Chordata; class Aves; order Galliformes; family Phasianidae; genus Tympanuchus; species Tympanuchus pallidicinctus. The sequence goes on from NW_026294802.1 coordinate 4,372,113, forward strand.
TTTTTTTTTTTTTAATACAGTTTTTGTCTATCTGTTTTGCTACTTGGTTGGACCTGGAAATGTAAGAAAACTGAGCTCTCACTGTCTACTAATTACCTCTAGTGTTTGCCTTTAGTGCTGTGACTCATTGAGAGATTGGGGAGACATACACTTATAACAAAGATCCAAAAAGCAAACTTGAAATGCATTAAATATACTGTTTTGAGCTGACTTATGTACTGAAATGTGAAATCCTTTGGAAAAATTGTTTGATCTCTGATCAGGCATTTGTTTAAATGTATGAGAGAGTTGTAGGAAAAGACAGCTGGAAGAAAAAATGCAATGGAAGTAAGTTCTTGACATGAATGTTTATATTTTAGTCAGCATGGCTAAGTATATAGCTTAAATAAAAAATGAGTTGATAAAACTGCTTTAGGAAAGAAAATTGTTAAAACGTTGCACTGCAAAGTTGAGTGTAAGGAAACTAGGAAATGGCAATTATGATTGGTGAGGCAAGCTTAGTTATACCTTCTGGTGCAGCATTTCTCAAAAATGTTTGATTTTTGCCAGCTGCTTACAAGTGAATTGCAGAATGTGTTGGTATGCTGGTGGAATTACTGGAAGATGAAGAGGAAATGTCTTGCCAGCAATGACTAGGAGGATGGGATCCTGAGGAGCAAAGCAGTGCAGAGAGCAAAAATTGATTCCCTAGTTGCAGGCAGTGATGTCTGGCTGAACAGTAGTGCCTTCTCTTTATATCTTCTGGCTCCCTTAGGTCTTTGTATTGCCTGCCTTGCTTATGACCCTTCTGGAATGTTTTGCTGTCACTACCTCAGCATTTTCCTTGTTGCATATACAGTTTTTGGTGTTAAGCTTAAGGCTTCTTTAAGGAATGGGGTGCAAAGTAAATTCTTAGCTAGTTGTAATACCCTGCTTTCCTACACAGGACATAATGGAGTGTTCAAATGCAAGCCATGATGATGAAATGTTGTATCATAGATCCAATTACACTTCTCAACAGACATGCCTTAAGCTAATTAGTGAGTTTACAGGGTTTTCTCAAGAAGTAGAATAGAGGGAACTGGCAACTTTCAATGATGTATCTGAACTAGAAATTAATCAAATCCCATGGGGCAAAGAAAGAAACTTGTGTAGTCTAAGACTACTGCTGTATGCTAAACCATAACATGATATAAAATAGAGGTTTGAGAATTTTTCAGAAGATCTTAAATCCTCCTTAAACAACACTAGGAAATTTAAATCAGAAATTGCCTTCAGCTAGTTCTTTAGCACTTGTATTCGTATTTAATACAATGAGAGGGATCACATTTACACTAAGGATAAGGTTAGAAATACATTAAAAATGAGTGCTGAAACAGAACAACTTGGCAGAGAATAAAGCACCAACAGAGTTGTGATCCAAATGTAGCTAATGATGTTGCACTTCTTTTTGGTTTTATGTATAGTCAGATGGCACAGAACTATGGAGTTGGCTTCAGTATGTCCACATTTTCTCTCCCCCTTATTAATGCTGAAAGTTGTGAGTTTTTATAGGCAGGGATATGTGAATGCTTGTGTGACACATAGTGCTGTGGCAATGTATGGCTGCACTAGGGTTGGAGTGCTTAGGAGGTGGGTCCAAGTGCAGCTACCATTCCTTCTCACTGTCTGTTACAGTAAATCAAAGTCTGCAGTATTCTTTTTTTCTCTGTGACTTTTACACAGTGTAATTATATTTGATGACTCATCTACATTTTCTTTTTAAGTCCACAGAATGAAAGATTAAATTTACTACTTATTTAATGTGATAAAATGTATATTGATTAGCAGGGAACAGCTATTCAGTGTTTAAAATCTGTCCTGCTCATGAGATTGCTGTGCCTGCAGTGATTATTATACCAAATATTGCATTAGTGTAGAGCCACTTAACTTTTCCTGCATTCAGTGGGCTTGTAACACTTGCTTCTAGTGGTACTTAATGGAAGGATGTGTCGTATGCAGTACCAGTCTTTTTCTTCTGCAAGTTTCAGTGGTTCTCTGCCTGCAAGAGAGGCGACTCTATCAAACAAGATTTATTTTCACAGCGTGTTACTGTTGTATATCGGAGACCTTTTGCCAGTGCCTGTCATGGCCATTAACTGCTTGAGCAAGTATAGATCTTCACATGGCTCTTGTGAACAGTCCCATCTGTCAAGTTGACCGGAAAGGAAGGATCACTGCTGAAATCAGTTCCTTAGCAATGGGTTCCCCTTATCAACTTAAAGACAGAGAGTCAACGTTACCTTTTTTCCTTTAAATGTTTTGGCCCGTGTGGTTTCCTCCATATTGTTGTCAGTGTTACTCTGTCTCTTGATCAAAATCTGAATTAATGACAGAGGTTCCCCCAGAAGCTGTGGCATCCGTGCCACTGATCATGTTTTTTAACTCCATACCTTTCACTTCCCAAAGCAGTTCTTGGTTCCCACAGATTGGTTACTGCGGTTTGAAACAATATCCTTGTAGGTAGATACATTCCTTATTAGCAGTGCTGAGGACTTGAATTCTGAAGATGCTTATTTCAAATACCAAGTCTGCAGAGACTTCTTCAGTTTCAATATTTTTGGAAGAGGCTTCTGTGTTTGAATAGCGAGCTGCTTTGGTTTTTGATTTTTACTGTATGTAGTATAGTAGACTCTTAGGAAAACAGTTTCTGCTTTGGATGTGTCTCACAGTATATGGAACATCTTGTAGATCTTGTGCTTCAGAGCAGTCTTGTTTTTTTGTTTCTGTTTTCAGAAACTTGTCTTTCTCCCTGTTCTGATCAGCCTTAGTAAGTTTTGAAAGAATTTCACCTTTCATTTCCTTTTCAGTCACATCTAAGGCATCTTGTTTGACTTTGTATTTGAGCACTTGAAACTGTGTGTAGTTTGTAGCTTTGTGTAGTTTGTTCAGTAGTTTCTTTTCTTTACCTGTTTCAACCTCTACTATTTTGCACCCAATCCATTTGCTTATGTGAGGAACAACTGGAATTCTGTCATCCTTGCTTGCCCTGGTCATGATAAGGAGCTGTGGCCAATATTTTACCTAAAATAATCTTGAGTTTCTGAAGAATCAAGCATTTCTACTGGAAAAAAGAAGCAACACAAAAATCCCTGACCTCTTCGTGCTTTTGTTTGTTTAGTTGGAGCAAAAACCCAATTAGAAAGTCAAAGAGTAGAGTAAATTCTCTTTATAGCGGAGTGTTTTACATTAAATCTAGTTTTCAAGGGTTTAAATTCTTACAGAGATGTTTTGTTTTGATTGGCCTTTTTTCTTGGGGTTCTTGAGTGATTTTGATACGTGTCTGTTACTGGGAATAAACCTAGGTGTCATTGTGTCTTTCATATAATGTTTTCTTGTGTTCATTCATACAGCAGACAGAGCCAAGATAGTGGAAGGACACGGACCAAGCTGACTATGGAGGAGCTGAAAGCGTTTGTACATCAGTTATTTAGCTTGCCCTGTGTTATCAGCCAGGCCCGACAAGTAAAGGTAGGTTTACATCTGTGTATCTTTATGTCTGTGTATCCTTGGATATACTGTAAGCATTGTGCTTTTTTTCTGGACTTTTTTTTGTCTGTTAGTTTTGATTTTCATGTTTTGTTTATTTTGTGTGTGTGTGTTTTGGTTGCTTTTTGTTTGTTTTTTTTTTTGTTAGGTTTGTTAGTTTGCCTGATGTACAGGACTTCAGCTTTTACTGTAAGGCAGATAACTGCTTCATGGTGATATTTGTGGCCTCAAGAAGGAAAATACTCTGGATTCATTTAGCTCAGTGTCTTCCTACTTCAAGTAATCTTACTATTGTGATTGAATGATGCTATTACATGATGCTATTTATCCACGATAGAATTAATGATAACGTGTAATTTCTTCTCATTTTCCTGCTTAAAGCACCTAAGTGGGCAAATATGGTGTTTGTACTACAATAGTATGCTCATGTAGTCATAACAGCTTAATATGTAGGGCTCAATGTTGTTGCCTAAGCATGGATGTCTAATGCCCTGTGAATGACTCAAACCTATGCCATCTGGCCTTCGTTCCCATTTTGGAAGAATACTGCTGGCCTTGTGTGGCCTTCACGTGACAGCTTTTAGGCTACGGAACCAAAGTGTTTTATGTGAATATACATACACTTTTCAAGATGCTAGTTATGATGGATGCAGTCCGATGTGGTGGTTTCGTGGTTAAACTAAGAGAAAAGATTTCTTCTGTCTGTCACTGACCAAGCAGCCCAATTTTATCTCAGTGAACCAGTTGCTTTTCTTCCAGCATCATTAAAGCTATCTATAGCAGTGACATTTCCTGTTAAATCCTACCCTTCATATGTTTTTGCAGGAACTTCAGAAGGCTGTATTGCTGTGCTCCTTTAGGAGAGCAGGGAGGCAGTAGTACACTGGCAATTTTGCACTTGAATCTGTAAATCTTTTTCAGCCTTTGCTTTCCAGGTTTCAGTCTCCTTAATCTGTATGCATGGCCTGTACTTCTTGTCCTTCATACATTTCTTTGCACCTGTCTTTGAGTGAATCTAGACTAATAAGTGATCCAGATCATACTGATTCTCCTGGCTGCGATTATCATTTCTCACTGTGGCAGTTTGTATTACAGCAGGAGTTTTCAGCAGTAAACTTGATTTGTTTCTGTATCTCTGATGAAATGTTAAATACTGTTTGGCCTGCTAACCAACCTCCAGGAAAACACTTTAGGAATCCTTGGTAAATATTTTTTTTTCATCTTGAGAAATAGTTCTTGATGTATGTCAACCATTTATTAACCTGTGTTTTCCGTTGGTACAGTTTTAAGAAGAATGTTGTGTACTGCTAAATTGAGATCCTAAAGTTCTAGATGTCACCATGTGTGCAGCTAATTCTATAAGCAAACATATAGTAGAGGGATTTAATATTGGGCTTTCTTCCCATCTATTTGATATTGGCACGTTGTTGTTGAAAACAAGTATCTTCAGTAAACTACAGGACTGCAGGATACAGATTATCCAGGCCTGCTGACTCTAATCTTTATCCTTCTAAGATGTTCTTTAACGTGTTTCCCAGCAGTTAATTGAGTGGAAAGTATATGATAGGAAGATATTTCCAAATATTTACTAAGTATTTTCTGCCTCATGAAATTTTATCATCATATATTAATGGACCTGTGTGACTGTTAAGAGTTCATTGATTCTACTGCATTTGATTCTAATGTATTTAAAACCTGCTTTAAATTAAGGCATGGTCCATAGATGACAGAGCTGAAGACATCTTCTAGATTCTTTGCCAGTTTTCTGATTGCTTATTATGCAGCAGTTTTCTTCTGTGGCATCTATTTTCTGGGTGGCTTACGACTTTTTGTTCATATAATAAACTCTTAACAGTTCTGATTTATATTTTATCAAAATATTTTCTCCCAGCTGGGGTAGTGTCTTTGTTTTCTGTTTTTAAATAGCCTTAGAAAACTAATTGTGTTGAAGTACTCTGTGTGCATGTGTAAGTTCCCGTGGCTTCAGCAGTTTCTAACTGGTAAAATTGATAAATCTCATAGTCTTGCTGGTTAAAAATCATAGTCTTAGTTCTTGAATGAAGTCAGATAATGATCACTTAAACCTATGTACTCACTAACTTTGAGCGTGGTTTTTGACTGCAATTATCCATCATAATGAATTAGATTGGATGATGAGTATTTTCTAACACAAAAGGCTTGATAATTACTAGACTGTAATAATTTATTGTTGTTGCTATGAAGCATTCAGCGTCTGTTTCCTATATGAAAAACCCTGTAATGTGGATCATGGTTGTTTGTTTGTTTGTTTGTTTGTAAATGTCTTTGGTTTCTACGTGGGCATGAAAAGCAACATCAGACAAGAAGGGCAGTAAGCATAGGTGTAGGAAATGCTTTGTTTTTCATTGTGGCACTGACTTGCCATCAGTAGCATCTGATTCTGATCTTTTGTTAAGATATTCAGGAGTGAATCAATCAAGTATACAGGTTGAATGTCCTTGAATAAATCTCCCATGGAGATATTCTCCTGTCTGATCTTTGATTTTTTTTCACTGCTGTTCCAAAACATGGAAATACGAACAAGTACAGAAATGTGGTTACATTGCTGTGGAATTCTCCTTTCATTGGAGGGTGTTCGCATTTTCATATCCTTACTTTTTAAGTTAAAACTGTCATGCTTCAGTGGTTAGCATGCTTTGAATAATTGCAAACTTGACTATTGTTCTTTTAATGCTCCTTTAACTCTGGTTTGTTTTTTTTCCCCTAGCATATTGTGTTCTGCTATGTATTATCAGCATTAGTGAGTGCCTACAACAACTGATTAAATGGATGACATCTTTGCAGAAGTCCCTCCTCAGCCCACTGTTTTAAAATAAGCATTATCTGGGCAGTCGACAATATCTTGTTCTGTAGGGATCTCTAGATGGTTGCAGCTATGTTACTTCAGTTGCAGATTTTGTTATAACTAATATGTATAATGAATGAAGTAGTCCCTATGTGAGACTCATTGGCTTCTGATAGAACAGTTGACACTGTGTAGAAACTTTGACCAACGATGTGATGATCACATACAAACTCATATCTGACTGATCCTACAGCCAACTTTATTTTGATTCTGTGGTCATTTTTTCTGAACGTTTTTTATTGTATGTTACTCCAGAATCTACTTGATGATGTGGAGGAATTTCACGAGCGTGCTCAAGAAGCTATGATGGATGAGGTCCCAGACTCGTCCAAGCTGCAAGAGTTGATAGACATGGGCTCTGGCCTTTATGTAGAACTTCCTGAGCTGCCAAGGCTGAAGCAGGAACTGCAGCAGGCACGGTGGCTGGATGAAGTGAGGTCCACCCTCTTGGATCCCCAGAGGGTCACCCTAGATGTGATGAAGAAGCTGATCGACTCAGGTGTGGGCTTGGCACCACATCATGCTGTAGAGAAAGCCATGGCTGAACTTCAGGAGTTGCTCACAGTTTCGGAGAGGTGGGAGGAGAAAGCCAAGGTCTGCCTGCAGGCCAGGTGAGTGTTCCTCTGTAAACTGTTCTTTCAGGTCACACTCTTAAGGGATTCTCAGCCTTTGTTAATGAGTTGTGAAGAGTGGTGGCTTTGAAGATGTAGTCTACTTCTGTCATTGCCCAAGAGTTGGGTTTGAGGTTATTGATGAGTTACGGAAGGGCTGATTCCCTTTTGTATTGTACAGTGGCTGGAAGGTGTGACTATTGTTGCTGCCTTTGCTATTTACTTGTCTGCCCCAAAGCAAGCAGACAAAAAAATGCTCAGTGTGGTACACAACAACTTCCTCAATTTTAAGGATTTCTGATGCTGTGGCTTTTTGATGGACTTCAGACAATCAAGTTCAGCTTTCTGACCTTTGCTGTTACTTGGTATCCAGTAGCACACTCCAAGAATAGAGCCATGATATATTCTAGGCTTCTACACATAGTGATGAAGTCCCGAATTTGCCTGTCAAATTTGTGGCTTTAGATGGCTGGCATTTTGAGAGAAGGCTGGAAATAATTTTGTTTGTTTGTTTGTTTTTTACTCTAGGCCACGCCAAAGCATGATAGCCCTGGAGGGCATTGTGAATGAAGCAAAGAACATCCCTGCTTACCTGCCCAATGTGCTGGCACTGAAAGAAGCCCTGCAGCGGGCTAGAGACTGGACAGCCAAAGTGGAGGCCATTCAGGTAGAGGTTACAGCAAGAATTGGACCCTTCTGTTTGCATCCTTTTGTTTAGACATACTCTTTATTCCTAGCCCCTCTACCCACAGATATGACCCAAAGGGAATCCTTACTGTAGTTGTTCAGTGTAGTAGTCATAGATTATGTGCTTGAATTCCTTTTCTTCTTTTTGTTTAACTGTTTCCCCATTCACTATTCCATTTTTTCCTTCCTCTTGCCCATTTCTTAGGAGATGTAAAAACTGACAATTTTGTTATGATAGAAATGTAACTCTAGAGGGCTGTATTTATTATTACTGTTCTATGTACTATCACTGGCAATACTTGCCGCAGTGGAGAATGTTCTCCTCAAAGGTCTTTACTTTTGGAGATGGTTATGGGAATACTTTGTTTTTTTCTCCCTACTGTGTGTTGAATATTTGTTTTTTTTTTGGTCTCAGATGTAATGGCACTGATAGCTGTAATGCTTTTGTCTGAAATAGATTGAAGTTAGTTATTAGTTCAGTAGAGCCCCCCCTTTTCTATTGCCCTATTCAGATAACATGGACTGAAATCACAGTCTCTGTGATATTCGCAGTATTAATCTCTGGACTGCAGCTGCTTTTCTTGTATCAAGTATTTATTGAGAACTGAAGTGAGATCTCATTTGACTTTGCATCAGCCCTTGTAGAACTCTCAGATATGTAGCTTGTTAGTGAGCAGGTAGGATTTAAGACTGCCAGCTTGAAATGAAGTGTCTTACTCCCTAAGCCAGTTGTCCACATCAGAATAGATGTTAAAGTAAAAACTGTATGAGAGAATAGAGTTTTAAAAGTAGCAGTGAGATGGCAACCCTGCTGTCCTTTCCATTCCGTTCCTGTTTTTGTCACTGACTAGAGTGGTATATGGCTTGAAATCAAACTGGCCACTGACACAGTGGTGCAATCTTTGACTCAGGGAATTTTCTTTTACCCCAGAATGGGAACAACTATGCCTACTTGGAGCAACTGGAGAACTTGTCTGCCAAAGGCCGCCCGATACCAGTGCGCCTTGATGCCTTGCCACAACTGGAGTCACAGGTAGCTGCCGCGCGGGCTTGGAGAGAGCGCACGGGAAGGACCTTCCTGAAGAAGAACTCGAGCTACAGTCTGTTACAGGTAAGCAACAGGAGTACAGTGTCAGACTTCAGAAGTGGATCTTGATGCTCTTCTGCAGTATTGGAAGGCAGAATAAATTATCAAATTCCATTTGATAATAGAAAATAATAAGTTTCAGCTGAACAAAGAACAAAAAAGACAAGTCTGTGTTTGGCTAGTCTTATTTCATGTATAAACAACCTCAACTGTTGCTTTTTTAAGAAACACATTAAACCTCCAATTCGTGGGAGTAACAGTGTAAGTTTTTTGGTTACAGGTTCTGAGCCCTCGCACTGATATTGGTGTTTATGGAAGCAGTAAGAATAGACGGAAGAGGGCAAAGGAGTTGATGGAGAAGGAAAAGGAGAAAGATCTTGATTTGGAATCCCTGAGTGAGCTGGAGGATGGGCTGGAGGAGGCCAGGGATACTGCAGCTGTGGTAAGGAGCAATGAAAGGTAGCGTCTCCTGATACGTGGATTTAACTTGTCTCTAATCTGTGTAAAAACTTTAGGGAAATCTGATAAATTTTGCTGAAACAAATATTTAATAGTACTAGCACAGTAATATAGTTTGTTTTTTTGCAGTGAAAGTAGAGGGAAGCACAGTTCAGCAAATAAGTGCAAGTATACAATATGTATCTGGCTATGTAAATAGCTTAGATGCTCTTGGTCTAATAATGTGTGGGTGTTCTTCTAATATTCTGATAGGATTTCAATACGTATGAAATGGAATGTAACTCTTAAGCAGTACCCAGCATAGTACTATTTGTTACATTTATGCAGTATACTAAACTGAAGTAAATTCTGTTTTGGATTGTTTTAGCAATCGTTCCTTTGATTCTTAAGATTTATGATAGTGGTTTGCTGATAGGAGTCAACAGATTTTAAAAGTGTGCTCTAAATTTGCTGACCTTAGACATTGCCTACCATACTGTAGAAAGTCTTTTTATTTAAGCATTGTCCTTCCTTGTTCCTATGTGAAGAATGTCCGAGGGCTATCTGTAAGGCTTCATCCTGGAAACTGGGTAGGAAACAGTGTTACATTTGTTCTTCTTTGTTGGAAGGATATTGATGCAGCTTATCAGAAGAACTTGCTGTCATTTGGCTGCCCTTCCTCCACAAACAAAGAAAATACATGCAGAATCTTTAATATGGCTTATATACCAGTTTTATCTTAGTATGCTTCATTATATTTATTTGAATAGAGACACTGAGGAAATAGAAGTTGCTTCAGGAAGATAAACTGTCACTCAGAGATTCCTGCTGCTGTCAGCATTTAAACAATGAATATCTGTTTCTCTTGTTTTTATAATGGATTTAATTATGAATTTCGGACATTTTTTAAACAGAGAACATTATCTAATATTTGTACAGTGGTTCTGTCAGGAGGACATAGAGGAGCAATATGTAATTGAGGAGGCATTTTAAATGAAGTTTTAAATAGGTTGCACAGTCCCATGATTTTGGGCTAGTTTAACTAAGAAGATCTCCTGATGTGTTTTTTCTGTGCTGCTAATAAAAAGTGATCTCTCCTTGCTGTGGAGGTCACGAACTGTTTCTGTCTTTGGATAGGTGGCCATATTCAAGGAGCGGGAACAGAAGGAGATTGAAGCCATGCATGCTCTCAGAGCAGCTAACCTGGCCAAGATGACTATGGTGGATCGTATAGAAGAAGTCAAATTCTGTGTCTGCCGCAAAACAGCCAGTGGATTCATGCTGCAGTGTGAGCTGTGCAAAGACTGGTTTCATAGCGGCTGCGTGCCTCTCCCCAAAACAAGCTCTCAGAAGAAGGGCTCTAGTTGGCAGGCCAAAGAAGTGAAGTTTTTGTGTCCACTTTGCATGCGTTCTCGAAGGCCACGTCTTGAGACGATACTGTCTCTGCTGGTGTCCCTGCAGAAGCTGCCTGTACGGCTGCCGGAAGGGGAGGCATTGCAGTGCTTGACAGAGCGTGCCATGAGTTGGCAGGATCGAGCACGGCAAGCTTTGGCTACTGACGAGTTGTCCTCTGCTTTGGCTAAGCTTTCTGTGCTCAGCCAGCGAATGGTGGAGCAGGCAGCACGGGAGAAAACAGAGAAAATAATCAGTGCAGAGCTACAGAAGGCAGCAGCCAACCCAGATCTTCAGGTAGGGGTGTGAATATCTTATGCGCTGTGCTAGTCATTCTTCATTGTGTCAAAATGCCTTTCCTTGCTTGGGGAGGAGAGAGCAGTTAGGCTGAGAATGCTAGTGTTTAGGCAGTTGTTAGTTTCAGGCTGTTCCTGGCTTTTCTGGCAACAGGTCTGTTACTTTGAACTCATTGTCAGGAGCAACTGTGTAAACACAAGCAACAAGCGTAAAGGATGCTGGTTCAAACACTACAGCCAGCTAAATAGCCTGAAGATTTTTAAAGTGGTGGCTACTTTGGTGTCCAAGTTCCATCTGCCTCTGACAGAATCATAAGTATCTGTATAAGTTCTAATAGATTTCATTCTTGGGATTTTGATATCTTAGGAAACTTTATCAAAGGGTATAGGGAATCACTGATACTTTTTGCAGTCAGCTTGCTCATCTTGAGATCAAGATCAGTAATCGGATGATGCTGTGGTAAAGAAACTTGTACAGCTCCAACATGGTATAATTTGGTACCAATGAACAACAGTAGCTAGATCTTCCTAGTCACTGTTACTCAAAAACTTGGAAATAAAGTCTGAAAGATCCTATTTCTGTATTTTTTCGCAACTTGCTGTGAATGGCAGCCAGACAGTTGTCTTCAGGATTAAAGAACCATCCTTTTCTTAGTGACTGTGACCTCAGTTTTTAAAATAGATTTTTCTAGAAGCTCCATTGTTTCAGCTTCTTACTCTGTTTTTCTTTCAGGGACACTTAACTAGTTTCCAGCAGTCAGCCTTTAACAGAGTGATAGGGAGTGTGTCCTCTTCCCCTCGGCAGACTTTGGATTATGATGATGAAGAGACAGATTCTGATGAAGACATCAGGGAAACATATGGCTATGACATGAAGGTAAGTAATCCAGTGTGGCTTGTCTGTGTGGAGTTAATTCAGAACACCTGTTTTCGATTTGTTTCAATTTATTCTGGAATATTTTAAGCTACTAAGTATATTCTGCCCTGGCTTCTGATGCACAAGAGGTACTTCTTAGTTTAGAATGTCTTAGCTTTGGTGTTTTGGAAAGTTCTGTAATGTTTTTGTTCAAAATCCTTAAATGTCCTGTGATTGAGTTTCAGAAGGTTCTTTCTATTGCTAAAGAAAAAACTGTTTCTCAGGGGATTTGTATTCATAATACCATTGAGATTGGACATTGTCCTTACGCCTCTTCCAGAGATGTTAGGAATCATAAATACGAGTAATATTTGGAGAGCTCTTAATTGGTTTCCACTGTAGCAAAAAATAAGTCTTTGAAAACTTTGTGCCCTGTAAGAAGCTTCCCAATGCCAGAGCTGCTCTCACGTTTTCATACCTTTATCTTCATTCAACCCACATATGAAAGGAGGTACATCAGTTCTGATCTGTGGAGCTGTTCAGGTTTCAATCTCTGGTTCACATTGTGAAACTAGTCCAGTTCAGAAATTGTCATTGTAGTTATACTTTATATACATATATTTTTTTTTCTAGAGGAAAAAAAAGTCATGAGAGAAAGCAATTGTAGAGCTAGCCAAGCATTGTCTGTATGATGTATTTCATTTTAGTACTTCTGAAATATCTTTTTTTGTATGTATACAGATGAAAGTGATGTCACCGATTCTTCTTACTTAGTGGTTTCTATTTAGTGATAGTGTCATTTCTACTTCAAAGAAATGTGATTGTACAGATTCTTTTAAGGCACATTTTCTGCTTTCTAGAGGAACAGTGAATTTTTCAGATATGCTCTGCCTCAATCTCCTGTTGTTAGTAACTTGTGTCTAAGTACATAACTGCATGAAGCTACATTTGTCTTGCAGCCCTGTGAGATGCCAACAAGAGTAAATTGTATTTGAGTATTACAACTTTTATTACAACGTCTTCATTAGAAAAATGCTGCAAACTGTTCTTTGCACTGGAAGTTGTAATAAGGCATTTCTGAAAGATGTGGCACATTCTGAGGTTGTGATGAAAGAAAGCGTATGTTGAGAAAGATGGCATATGCTTGTCAGGATGTGAGGGTATTGCAGGAGTGTAATTTCATTTCTGTTGAGTGCATTCTGTTGTCATGATTTGAAAATCTGTTACTTGTCCTTTTGATTTGGATGTCCATCGTTATAAAAATCTAAAGTAAAAATCTGACAAAACAAATGCAGATAGGGACCAGAAATGTCTTTTGTTAGGTCAGCTAATGTGATTGGAAGAGCAGGCACATTTTTACGCAGCCAAATTACTCAGTTCTAATGTAGATGCAGCAGAGTTCAAAAGAAATGGCAAAGTTACTCAGAATTTAATTCTTTACACTGTTGGCTTTCAAGTGTTTCTTCCCATTTGTGGTTTATAAATGTTTTCCGTGGGAATGATGGGTTTAAAAATAATGTATAGAGATTATGCTGTGAAAATAACTGGTTGAGGAGTTTATTAATTTCACCTGTAGGAGTGAGGAAGGGGGAAGTGAATATTAGCAGATGTCAGGGTATCTACTGAGAAGGGTTTGTGCCTTCAGATTTTCTGCCTACTGTAATGCAAAATCAAAACAAAGTTTTTTCCCCACTTTTAAGGCATTCCTAACCTCTTTCTATTTGTGGATCCACTTGCATCGATGACATGCATCACATTCATTCTATTTGTTTTTGTAACACATTTGAGATGTCAAGCAGCCAGCTTTATGCAATGCACTGAGTGCAAACCAGTGCTATCATTAGTCTTTTCCTGAAAGTATTCACAACATTCTTAAGTATTGCAGCCTTTCTCTTTTTTTAGTGTTTGTATCTTAAAATTATTCAAAATTGCCATTAAAATCCTGATTTCAGGGCAAAATTTGATTTTTATTTATTATTGCCATTTTGTGGCCATCTATCTATTGATATTTAGATCCTGAGATCCTGTGCTGGATGAAACATGCGGTTTTTTCCTTTCCCTGTAAGATCTTCAATCATTTCACAGAATCACAGAATCACCAAGGTTGGAAAAGACCCACAGGATCACCCAGTCCAACCATGCACCTGTCACCAATAGCTCTCACTAAACCATGTCCCTCAACACAAAATCCAAACATTCCTCAAACACCTCCAGGCTCGGTGACTCCACCACCTCTCTGGCAGCCCATTCCACTGCCTGACCACTCTTTCAGTAGTATTTCCTAACGTCCAGCCTGAATCTCCCCTGGTGCAGCTGGAAGCCATTCCCTCCAGTCCTATCACCAGTTACACATGGGAAGAGGCTGACCACCAGCTCACTACAACCTCCCTTTAAGTAGTTACAGAGAGCATTTCTTTCAGTAATAACCATTATTTACTTTGCATACCTCTGCTTTATTAAAGATGCAATCTTTATAGCCTTGCAGTGAAATTTTTCAAACAAAACTGTAAGCTAAGTGAGAGTGTCATCGTGTTGACTTCTGAAGACCTCATTTGAAGGACTGCTTAGGGAAAAAACTTGACAAATACATCTCATGACTCACTGATTAGAGAATTAGAATTCACTTGCCTCCACAGCTGCTGTGTTCTTCTATTGTTTACATAGGGATTTAATTTCTACCTTTTTCCAGTGGTGTTGGTGTCTATGGTGGGGATACTTTGAAGGAGGGTTTTAGGAACAGCAAACTGTTTGGCCTTAGTAGAATTTACTTTGAGGTAAGCATTTGTTAGAGCCAGATGTTACATTTTTTTTCTGTGGGTCTTTTTCAGGACAATGCCAGCGTAAAATCTTCTAGCAGTTTAGAACCCAATTTGTTCTGTGATGAGGAAATCCCCATTAAATCAGAGGAAGTGGTGACACATATGTGGACTGCTCCCTCATTCTGTGCCGAACATGCGTATTCATCTGCTTCTAAAAGCTGCTCTCAAGGTATCTGCTTTCCTATGCATTGGATAAAATTGAACAGACAACTGGAATGAGCAATCAGAGAGCAAGAGAGGAACTACTCTTGTTGCCTCTGCTAGTTGTAGAGGATATGCTCTCTATAAGGAGTAAGAGAATAGCATTGCAGTTGGGATGGCTGGTATATAAAGCTGTGTCCATGATTCTTGTTTTTGTGTTTCTTTTTCTTTTGCTTGGGATTGCCTCCGTCTTTAAGTAGCTGTTGTACAAAGTATGTAACTTCTTTTTTTGTTTTGATCTCTTGCAACTTGTGTCCTGTCTGAAAGGTTCCAGCACTCCAAGAAAGCAGCCTCGGAAAAGTCCACTGGTACCTCGCAGTTTGGAGCCCCCTGTATTGGAGCTGTCACCTGGAGCAAAGGCTCAGTTAGAAGATTTAATGATGGTAGGAGACCTACTGGAGGTATCACTGGATGAAACTCAGCACATCTGGCGGATTTTACAGGCTACTCATCCACCCTCTGAAGACAGATTCCTTCATGTAATGGAGGTATGAGCTTGTAGAAGTAGTCTAGTACAGGAAAAAGATCACGTCATTTATAGTGGTTCTTTTTAAGGGTTCGTGAGGAAAGTGTTTAACATGCTTAATTTCTTTTTATGACAAGGTTACCAGTTAGCTGACCAAAGGAAATGAGTTGATTTAACCTTTCTGGATTTCAGCAAAGATTTCAGTGCTTTCTATCTTAGTATCCTTCTGGACAAAATCCCAGCCTGCAGCTAGACAAAAAGATAATGCAGTGGGTGAACATTTGGCTGGTGGGTCAGGCTGAAGGGTTATGGTAAATGAAGATGCATTAGACTGACAGGCAGACAGTAGTGGGGCTTTATTTTATAACCAAAGAATCAATTGAGCTGGGAAGCGAAGTGGCAGGTGTGGATCTCTTCTCTAATGACACCAATAGGACCTGAGGGAACAGCATGGAGCTGTGTCAGGGAGAGTATTGTTGGGTATTAGGTGTAGAACCTTCTCCTGAGAGTGGTAGGCACTGTAACAAGCTCCCTAGGACAGTGGTCGTGGCATCAATCCTGACAGATTTCAAGAAGCATTTCAACAAATGCTTTCAGACATAGGGTCTGAATGTGGGAGGTCATTCTGTGTGGAACCAGGTTATGCGTGGAGTGGACCTTAATAAGGACCTGACCTGAAGAACAGACCGTCAAGTTTTAACCCCCTGCTGTGGACAGGGCTGCCACCCCATCCAACCTGGGCTTGAGCTGCACCGGGGATGGGGCACCCACAGCTTCTCTGAGCAGTCTCTGTGCTAGTGTCTCATAACTCTCAGAGTAAAGAATTTCTTCTTAACATCAAACCTAAATCTCCCCTCTTTTAGTTTAAAACTGGTGCCCCTTGTCCTGTCATAATCAGGCCAAGTGAAAAGTCAGTCTCCATCTTGTTTAAAAGTTCTCTTAAAGTACTGGAAGGACACAGATATGTTTCCTTGAAGCCTTCTTTTCTCAGGACTGAATATGCCCAGGTCCATTAGCCCTTCTTTGGGAGGTTCTCTAGCCTTTTGATCATCTTTGTAACCTCGTCTGGACCTGTGCCAATAGCTGCATGTCTTTCTTGTGCTGGTGGCCACCTTTTAAGCTTGTCCAGGTACCTTTGGATGGTATCTTTACCTCTGTCATACCAGTTGCACTACTCAATTTATAGTCATCTGCATGCTTGCTGAAGGTGAAGGTTGTAATGAAGATCTTAAAGGGCACTGATCCCAAGGCCAATGGGAGTCATGACTTGTCACCAGCCTTCACCTGACCGTGGATCTGTTGACCACAGCTGCGCAGTTAATAAGTACACAGAGGTTAGGCTTGGTAAGATGTAAGATCAATAAGTATACAGATGTTAGGCTTAGTAAGATTATCACAATGGAAAGAGAATCAAAATAAGTGAAAATGTGTACTGGTGTTGCAGTAAACTCTACAAGGAGCAGTCTTCAGAGAGAGAGATTGTTTCTCAGTGATATTCCTCAAATGGGGTCTAGAAGAGGTGGAGCCAGGCTCCACACCTTCCTGGCAGCACAAGTGAATTGCCTTCACCCGTGTTGCCACGGCTGACTCGTTGCTTTCCTCAGATGGTCAATCAGAGGTTCAGGCTGTGATCAACAGTTCCCATACAACAGCACTCTGGTTGCAACTGTCCAAACAATTCCTTATGCATTGAACAGTCCTTCAGATCTGTATCTCTCCAATTCTGAGGTAAGGATGTGGTGTGGGACCACATCAAAGACCTTTCAGAATTCCAGTATAGACAACACCAGTTGCTTTTCCTTTGTCTACTGATCTTGACACTCCATTGTAGAAAGCCATCAGATTGGTCAGGCACAATTCTGCCCTTGTGAAGCTGTGCTATCTAACTTGGATCACAACCTCATCCTGCACATAACTTGACGTAACATCCAGGAGAATCTGATCCATGACCTTCCTAGGCACAGAGGTGAAACTCAGTGGTTTGTAATATCTTGGGTTTTCCTTTCTACCCTTCCTAAAAATGGAAGTGATGTTCCCATTTTTGCAGTCACCAGAGGCTTCACCTGATAGCTGTGACCTTTCAAATATGATGGAGGGTAACTTGACAGCCATGTCAGTTCCTTCAGGACCCTGAGATGCAAGTTGTCTTGCTCTGTAGACTTGCACACATCCACTTCCATCAGGTGGTTCGGGACTTGCTTCTCTTACAGTGAGAGGGGTTTTGCTCTCCCCAACCCCCACTGTAGATATTCATAGATGGTAAAAGACATGGGAAGCCTGACTGCCGGTGAAGACTGAGGCAAAGAACTTGGATACCTCAGCCTTATCTGTGTCTGTTGTAGCCATATCTCCCTTCTTGTTTATAATGGGCTAGGTGTGGGAGGAGGGAGAGACCTTGACCTTTCCCTTCTGTCCTGTATACTTGTAGAATTCCTTCTTGTTTTTCAGATACCTCACCAAGTTTAGTTCCATTTCTGCCTTGGCTTTCCCAATTCTGTCTCTGTGTGTCTGGATAGCATCCTTGTATTCTTCTCAAGCCACATGCCCATGCTTCCTCTGCCATCCAAAGGTACCTGAGCAAGCTTGAAAAGTAGGCCCATGAAAACCTAACGAGGTTCAACGAGACCAAGTGCAAGGTGCTGCACCTAGGTTGGGGCAATCCAAGATACCTATGTAGACTGGGAGAAAGATTCATTGAGAGCAGCCCTGTGAAGAACCGTTTGGGTGTCCTGATGGAGGAAAAAGCTAGATGTGAGGCAGCAGTGTGTGCTTGCAGCATGGAAGGCCAGCATCGTCCTGGGCTGCAACAAAAGAGTGATGGCCAGCAGGGAATGAGAAGGGATTGTCCCCCTCTGCTCTGCTTTTGTGAGGCCTATCTGGGGTACTGCGTCCAGGCCTGGGGTCTCCAGCACAAGAACAGACAAAGCTGTTGGCGTGGGTCTACAGGAGGGCCACAAAGACAATCAGAGAGCTGGAGCATTTCTCCTACAAAGAAAATTTGAGGATGCTGGGCTTATTCAGTCTGGAGAAGGCACCAGGGAAACCTCATTGCAACTTTCCAGTACTTGAAGTGAGCATATAAACAAGGTGGAAACTGTGATAGGACATGGGAGAATGGATTTAAAACTAAAAGAGGGAGGTTTAGATTAGCTATTAGGAGGAAATTTTTTACTCAGTGAGTGGTGAGGCAGTGGTCCGAAAAGCTGAAGATGCCCCATCCCTGGAGATTCTCAAGCCTGGGTTGGAAGGGACTTCTTTAAGATCTCTTCCAACCCAAGACATTTTATGTTCCTGTTAATATGGACAGCTTGTACTTACCTTAGATAATATTTATACATTGCCAAGTTTCTGTTGCTGGGGAAAGAGCATTGTTTTTAATGTAGGTAACAAGATTCCAGTTCTCATCAAATTAGCCCACATACTCCTATTTTTTTGAAAATATTCTATGAAAATGTGCTGAGTTTTCTGCTAGTACTGAGTCAGGTGTGTATGGTGATTCTAAGGACTAGTTCAAATTGTTTATGCCTCATTCACACTGTGGCTAAATAATGTGTATGAATGAGGGCTGTACATTAGAAGAGAATGTAAACTCTTGTGTTGGAGCTGTATTGTCATCCATCCTTCATCCTGTGTCACCTGAATAGGGTCATTTTGACCATATATAGTCACAGAGTACATTATTGCTGTTTCCTGTACTGAGCAGTACAGGAAATGCACTGAAGATTATTCCTTATTGACAATAGCATGCACCAACATAAAATGGGTTACATTTTTTGAACAGTAATGCATGCTGATCAGTTATCATTCTTTTGAGTGCCATCCAGTACAGTGGATAAGTCAAGATGTTGCCAAACTGCTGGCTTGTAGGGCAGTAGCATAAAGCAGATCCTTCTTCTGGAGAAGTTCTGCATTACTATTTTTAGATCTAGGGACTTCATTTCGTAAGATTAATTTTCTTTTAATGTTATGTTTTGGTTATAGGCTTTTTGATGAACAATTTGAATGCCAGCAAATAGCACTTTATAAATAGCATGCCACAGTGTTGGACTGATAGTTAAAAACAGCTTTGTGGGTGGAGGGTAGTGTTCAACATTTTTGTGATTAAGCTCTGCGAATACTTGTTTGGCCAGAATTACTCATTTTGAGTTAAATACCTTTCTTTGTCTATTTAGATGCAAAATAGGTAGACTTCTGCAAATTAGTCTTCAGAGAACTTGTTATAGGGTGGAGAAGCTATATTAAGTCATGTACAGTAAACAGACCCAGTCTTTACTGGCCTGTGGTACGTCCTTCATCTATTAATATAATTAAGGTTAAAATATATGGCTGAACTAACTCAAACTGAATCAGTCTTGTTTGTTTGAAGTGGTTCTAAATAGAACTTGTCACCTACAATGACAGTTTGCTAATTATAAACCCAATTTTTGATCTGAATCTACTACTTAAGAGTGTTTAATAACACCAGTTTTTTTTTGTAGCGTGTCCTGGTTTGGGAGCTATTCAAGTAATGGATCTGTTGCAGTCTTCTCTTGCTGGAGTTGATAATACATTTTAAGAATTCAGCAATTGTTCTGTACTAATTTCCAGGATAGCAATTGCTTTCTTCAAAAATAATTATAGGCAAGACTGACCTAGGATGAAAAACAAGCAAGAACACCTAGCCATCAATCTTCCTAACTTTTATTGAAAAGCACTGTGAGTAGGGAGTTGTGATTACTGCCTGTTTTTTCTCCTTGCTCTTGCTGGTATTTTACATTTTCCTACTGGACCTTGTAAATTCACTATGCTTTGGGTACTTAAGACTTTTTTTTTAGTATAGTGAAGATAAAGGTGAGCCTCTTTTATTTAGAATTCGTGACAGTATGTTGCTGGATAAGTTTCTTCCCCCATGTTATGGTAATGGCAGAGGTAAGTACATTTTTAACCACAGATTTATGGTACATGGGAATTTGTTTGGAAAAAAAACCCCAACAATCTCTTTTTACCCTTTTATGAAGGATGACAGCATGGATGAGAAACCACTGAAAATGAGAGGGAGAGACTCGTCTGAGAGGAAGCGGAAACGAAAGCTGGAGAGAGCAGAACAGTTCTTTGGAGATATGAAGCAAAAATCTAAAGAGTTGAAAAAATTAGAAAAGCCGAAGAAAAAGAAGCTAAAACTCACCATGGATAAGACAAAGGAGCTGAACAAGCTGGCAAAGAAACTGGCCAAGGAAGAGGAGCGGAAGAAGAAGAGGGAGAAGGTGGTTGTGGCAAAGGTGGAGCTGGCAAAGGAGAGCACAGAGAAAAAAAGAGAGAAGAAAGTCCTAGATATTCCTTCTAAGTATGACTGGTCTGGAGCTGAGGAGTCAGATGATGAGAACGCAGTATGTGCTGCACAGAACTGCCAGAGGCCCTGCAAAGACAAAGTGAGTTTTTGCTTAGTCCCATCACAGTCAATTTCACGCAAAGTGAATTCAATGATAAGGCTGAACAGCTTGAGTAGCAAAAGTAGAATAGTTTGAAATGAGAAGTTATTGAATACTACTTGGGTAGGTATGTAAATGGGAATAAAACTTGACAAACTCATCTCATTCTCCTAGCCACTTTAAAACATGAGGGGAAGATGAAAAATTACAATCTGGGAAAAAGTACTCTATCTTGGTTGGGAAGTTTAAACTCTTCAGACTGGACTGCTGAGTAACTTTTACTGGTAATGGAGAACATGCATTGTCTGATTCAAAGCATTCTTTGCCTCGGTGATAAAATGTTCCAGATCACATGCTGTTTCTGAGCAGAAATGGGATGTGCAGCACTCCTAAGTGTGGTACATTTTCAGTGTTTGCTGCACACAGCTTGTGAGCAGTGATGCTGCTGGGTCTACAGACTGCAGTGCTTTGCGTTGCTGTTGGGAGATGGATAATCAGCAAGTTTAGAATTGATTGGTTTATTACAAAAAAATTTGATCTGCTTTTCTGTGTGATGCTTTCTGTTCTGACTGTCAGCTTATTCTCCTACAAACTCCATCTTAGATATGTTGCCACTACTGTTATTTTTACTAATGTATTTTTGTTTTCACGTTGCTCTGTAAGTCAAAAGTAGAACTACAGCAGCAGTAGCTGCCATGGCCTAAGGATACAGAAGGAGCAGCGTTGCTGGGAAAATACTACTTTTTAAGCTGAAGCAGCTTATCAAAACAAGTTCTGTAGTTCATTAATTTGTGCCAAACACTTTTTGCATTCTCATTCTATCGGGTGGATTTAATAGAAGACATTTTCTTCATAGAACCTCTGCTTTTCTGTCTCTCCTTCTAATGTTGCTGATACAATCTCTTGCAGGTAGACTGGGTGCAGTGTGATGGTGGCTGCGATGAGTGGTTTCATCAAGTTTGCGTTGGTGTCTCTCCAGAAATGGCTGAGAATGAGGATTACATCTGTATAAACTGTGCAAAGAAAACAATGCAGGGCCCAAGTAGCCCTGCTCATGCACCACCTCCTTCTTTCTTGTTGAGCTACAAACTCCCAATGGAAGATCTTAAGGAGACAAGTTAGCAACTGCTTGATGTCTGGAACTTGCTGAGAAATGGACTGCTGATACCCCTACAGAAAGAGAGGGTTTGAATCTAATGTAGCCACTGAGCTTCACTTCCAAGGATGTACAGACCTGCAGCAGAGTTGGTCCCTTCCTTACAGCTGGCTTCCTTCATACAGCAGGGACGTCAAGGCACAGTGGTTCTGACTCATCTATGCAGACACCGCCTCATTAGGAGCTGCAGCCAGTGTTTTGACTTGAGTATTTCCATCTTTGAGAGTGGCTGTTGCTCTTAGAGACTGAGCTAACCCGAGGCTGTTAGATTAGACGCTTCAGGGTGTTAGAAGTCCATGTTGGCAGCAGAGCTGGCCTGAAAATTGGTGGCATGGGCTGGAGCTTTTTAGCCATACCACGTTGCCCTAAGGAGGTTTTGGAAGTTATCTTTTGCCTCCTCCTGCCAACCCAGTGAGAAGGGCAATGTCTCGAGAGAGTTGTCTCCGTATCCAGGCGGCTAACACTACTCTATAAGGATGGGAGCAAGTGGATGAATGAATGAGTTTCTCTTTTGTAGCTGAAGGGCAGAGGAGCTCATGATCTCAGAAATAGCAAAGGTTCTGTGTACCAAAAAGAAACCCAATTCTACTCTGCTAGCAAAATTTTTACCTTAGTGGGGGACAACTGATCTTCCTGTCCTGAGGGGGGCCGGGAAAAAATGATGTCCATCTTGACCAGAGCTTGTGAAAAGCAGAGTGCTTCCCTTTCTGCAGGGGTGCCCTCTCCTGTTCTAGGCTTTGCTTAGAGTTCCGCACTCCTGCATGTTAAAGTTGTCTCACGCAGGATGGAGCTGGCAAGGAGGTACAGGGCACCAGCTTCTGTGATCTGTACCCAGGAATGGGAAGGAAAGAAGACAGCCCACTTACCTCAGAGGTTACACTGACATGTGCTTCTGTGAAAAGTTTCACTCACAACTATTTCCAGTATCACCAGGCTACGGGCATGGCCTCGAGAGATACCAGCAAGCAGTCTGCAGATACTGTTCACAGTGCAAATTCCCCTCCCTGCTGGCCTTGCTGGATGCGTACCAGTCAGCAACAGTTCTTGTTGAAAGTTACCCCTGGCTTTGCCAGAGGACCAGAGGGCTTGGGGTCATCCTGGGTGACAGTTGTTTTAGTAAATCCATTTTTAAAGAAGGACTTGTTTTTACTTTTTTCTAAATGTCTCAGACTACTGACTTGTTCTATAAATAGATTATTTTTCTTTGATTTTTTTATACTTACCACTGTTAACCAGCAGCACAGACAGAGGTTCACAAAGCAAAAACCTGCCCGTGGGCTTGGGTTTTTTTACTCCATTCCTTCCTTGTAGTACAAGGAATTAGCAGTTACCTTCCCCATTCTAGCCTGACCAGCTGCCTGTGTTTAAATAGGTAAATACATTTCACGTGCTACCTTTGTGTTTGGGTTTGTTCCTATTTAGTGGGGCATCTGGGCCTTAATGACTCCAGTCAGTGCTGGCTTTTGTGTATGTGAATGTCTGAAGCTAGCCACTGGGCTGTCTTGTCCCCCCCCTTCCACTCGCTCCCTATTGTGTTTCCATTCTTCTGCAGTTCTAGGAGTGTTGTAAGTAGTGTCCAGTCTTACTAGGAGCTGGATTGGGATTTAAAAGAAAATTGACAAAAACAAAAGTGTTCTGTCTTGACTGTTCTGTGTCCATTCTCTTGTTCTCTGATATTTGGAAGTTTATTTATCTGGCAGAATTGTCCGTCCAAAAAGAAAAGCAAACAAAACACCAACACCTCAGCTCAGGTAGATGAACTTTATTGGTTTATTTGTGCCTGCTACCTGGGGAGAGGAAGATGTGCAACAGAAAAGAGCTAGGGTGGAGGGCAGAAAGTGCAGGATCTTGGGAGTTTTTTGAGTGCACATTGGTCACTGGCTTCTAATTCCTGCTCCTTAAAGACGAATGTGTTAAATGGAAGCTGTGGTTAAGCATGTGGCTGAACGGGCACCCTAGCAAACTTAAGAGTATTATTTGTTTACTTAGTTATGAAGGAGTCTATGCTATAGCTAGACATGCCCTCTTTTTTGCATCCACTTACATTTTTTTTCTTCTCGATGTACGTTTAGTTTTGGTAAACTGGTTTAAACAGTTGTTACTTTCCTTCAGGCTTTAACTGATGGTACTACATAAATGTTTCCCTATATGGAGTGGATAGACTCTCTGTCACAGATGTTTAATTGTTCCAGAAGTAGACTAGTACAAGATTTTGTAAAGAATCCCAGTGTCTGTATTCTTTCATGACTCCTAGAATTCGTGACACGACAAGGAAAATGTGGTCAGCATATCCTGTTAACTGTTGAGCATATCCTCTTAACCATTCTTACATTCTCTGTCGTGATAAAAGTCATTGTTATATGTAATTTACCATCAACTGGAAAGAGTTCTTTTAGTAAATCTGCATTGAATGTTCTTGTTTCTCTGAGTAGAGGGTGTGATCATGAGCAGCAGGAAGCAAAGAGCAATACAATGCAGTGGTCAGTCGTTCTCCTTGTAACAGGCGTTAAGAACAGTGAACAAGAAATGGGCAAGTAGTCACCTTCTTAGTAGCTGTTTTCACATGACCATATGAGGAGGTTTTTACCTTCTCAGAAGGTGATTACTGCACTTCTTTAGCTGTGTGTTTTGTTTCCCATCTACTTTTGGGTAAGGTGTTCATAAACTGAAGACCATTATTAGCTTTACATCTCTCTGTTTAAACATTTATTTTTAAAAGCATAATTCTTCCCAAAGGATTGCTGATAGTATAAAATTTTGAATAAATGTTGACTTTTTGAAAAATCTGTAGAAATGTAGTTAGTGGTTTTAAAAAACAACAACAAAGCACAACAAATTTCAGCTGTGGTACCGTCCCCACGTCTTAGCTTATAGAATTTTTATGAAAATATGCAAACAAGTAAACCAAAGTTAAGCTAAGGAAATCATTTTCATAAATGCTTGCTGCAGCTGTAGGAGAAAATTTCTCGTGCTTTAGAGACAACATGTCAGTGTATACAAAATCTTAGCTCTTGTGTATCTAGAACAGTACACAACTTAATACTGTATTCCACAAAGAATATTAACCACAGTTCTTGTTTCTCTTCACGTGTCAAATAACCAGAGCTGTTGGATGGAAGGAAAAATGGCCAAGACTTGAGTTGTGCCTGGAATTGGGCTGCTTTACTTGCATAGAGATAAACATTGCTCCTGAACTCTTCAGTGCTCTTACTTTTAGGATTTATGCTTTTTACAAAGTATCTGTACCTGAATGCATATGTGGCCTGGACTATTTGATAATAAGGGCTTAAGTTAAAACTGATGATGCTATGAAAACTCTCTTGAGTTATTAGAGTGCAGTGTTACACAGCATAAGATAACAGAAACAGATGTCTGTGTGTTTTGTTAGCCACACTGTGAAGCTTGCATTCTTATTTTCAGCTTTTAGAATCACTGAATAGTTTAGGTTGAATAGGCTACAGAAGGTCATCTGGATCAACCTCTCCTTACCAAAGCAGGGCTGACTTGAAAGTAGGTCAAATTTTGTGTATTTCCAGGATGTTTGAAGGCCTCTACAATTTCCTGTTCCAGTTTTATAGCATCTTTAGTATGTATTTTTTTTCTGATGCACAGTCAGATTCATTTGTTGTAGCTTTCCTGCCTCTTCTAATTTTGCTTTTGAGAAGAGCCTGGCTCTCTCTTTTCTATAATTATCCAGTAGGTGTTTGTAGTCTATAGACCCTGCAACCCCCTTAATTTCCAAGGTGAACAGCCCCAGCTTAGCCTCCTTTGGGCCATGTTAGTCTTTTAGCAGTTTTGTTGGTTCTCTGCTATTCTCTGCTATTTGTTAACATCTGTTTTTGTACTGGGAAGCCCCAGACTGATCACGAACTCCAGATCTGCCTTACAAGCGTTGAAGTGTACGGGAGAAAAATCACTGTAATCTCCTGACAATGCGTTTCCTATGCAGCCTGGTATGGGTTTGGCCTTCATGATAGGCAGGAGGCATGCTGCTGACACTTCATTTGTCCACCATTATTCCCAGATCACTTGGTTTATTTTTGTCCAGATGCAGATCCGGTTAACTTAATGAATTTTCTGTCAGCCCATTACTCCAATCAGTAGCGATGCGACTGAATGAACTTTCCTCCCATGTTTTAGGCTGTTCTGCTCTTCTCCTCTTCCTCCTCCCATTATTCAGTTTGGTGCTACCTGCCAGGTTGCTGAGGGCACAGTGTATCCCATCACCAGGTGAGTAAAACATAAAACAGTGTTGCTTTCCCTACCAGCCCTGGAGGTACTCCTTTCCCAGCTGACTGTCTGATAGACTTCAAACTGCTGATTGCTAGTCACAGCAGTGCACACAGTTTTCCATCCATTTTGTTGGATTTCCATCCACTACACATTTTTGTTTTTGTTGTAAGACAGGTAAACATCCACTGCTTTCCCCTTGTCCAACCCTTCACAGAAGGCAACCAGATTGGGCTAATGCTGTCAGTGATTCATCTTATCCTTCATGGCCCTGAATGTGACTTCAAGGAGAATTCATTCCATAATCTATTCAGGGATCAGGGTAAGGTTGGCTGTCCCGCATTCACATCTCGTTTCCTATTCTTTGTTGAATATGAACACGATGGCAGAAGAGTTCATCAAAATCCATCAGGAAAATGATCCTCTGTACAGACGTTTCCTTGGCTGCATTCATCATTGTGGCATGTAAGATTAGAAGGAAAAAAAAAAAAGAAA
Organism: Tympanuchus pallidicinctus; assembly: GCF_026119805.1. Classification (NCBI taxonomy): domain Eukaryota; kingdom Metazoa; phylum Chordata; class Aves; order Galliformes; family Phasianidae; genus Tympanuchus; species Tympanuchus pallidicinctus. Next base: position 4,398,646 of record NW_026294802.1, read on the forward strand.
CTACATGAATTGCAGTTTGTAAGATGCATGAAGAACCTTAAATGGCAGAACTGAGCTGCTTTGAGTGCTGCTCACACCTATACTCTGTGAGCTAATAAGCAGTTGTGTCGGTCCGTACATCTAGGAAAGTTCTGGGCTGGCTGTGTTGAGGTCAGTGTTACTGATGAATGGCCCTTTTCCATGCAGCTCATTACACTAAAAGAAAGGCATAATGTGAATGAGAATGAAGAAGGGCAGCTAATCTTTGCCCTAGTAGAAGTGAGAGAGCCTACAGTTTTATTCATTCACCAGTAGGCTGCTTACTAGGCAGCTGCACAAGGATAGCTGTCACCTTTGTTTTGTGTTGTTCTAACAACAGTTACTGGAATAAACAACTTTATAGCAAAGTAAAGCAAAAACTACTTGGATTTTTCATCAGTTGCCCACCAGACATCCCTCGCTCTCATAATAAGTATCTGCCTGCCTTTTGAAGACAGTGACTGGCTGAGAGAAACACTGTACATCACTGGTCAGTTTTGTACTCTGGAAATGAAAAATTTTTCAAAGGCACAAAGTTTCTTATTTGTTCTGAGAACTACGGTCTTGCTAAAAGCAGGGTTTGAGGGTTTTCTCCCATTAGATGAAAATGGAAAGCAGGGAGCTCCTTCAAATCCTGCCCAGCTGCAATCACTAAGAATGTGTTTGGTCAGCTTGCCTGGACCAAACAGGAACTCTGCTTGGAGCGCCAATAGTCAGCAGGGAGATGCAATAAATTCAGCCCTTATCAAAATTCTAGCCACGCTGGCTTTAGAGGAGTGATAAATGTGTAGGACAGCTGGAAACTGCACAGCAAGAGATTTAGACCGTTGTACCAAGACATCTCATTACATAAGGCTCAAATGAATGTTAAGTTGCAAGGTAAAGGCATTGAAAGTAACAAGGCTTTATTAAAACCCGGAAATATTTGTGAGGAGACATGCTCTGAATAGCTTCAAAACAAAAGCCTTGCTGCAGTGAACGGTTTTAATCATAGATGGGGCATTGTGTCTAAGTTGGAGCCTTTTCAAAGGCCAATTTTTGGCAGTCACAACTCCCCCAAAAAAAGGAAAAGTCCTTTAAAGTTATCTGAGTAACTGCTGTGGGTACTGGTATCTAAGGAGAGCAGCCTCCTCAGAAGGCAGGACCTGAAAAAGCTGGATTGCCTCGGCCAGCCCAGCATCTGCTTGTTGTGCCTTGGAGATGTGCCAGCAGATCCAACTGCTGTATCAGCTTCCCAGTTGACAAGGTCCACACCATCTTACAGCAACTCAGTCTCCTGCCAGGCTCCCCAGAAGAACAGGATGTTTGCTACTGCTGTTACTGCTTTTTTATGATAATAGCAGTGGAATTTCCACAAATCCAAATGGTGAATCACAAAATGGGTTGAGTTGGAAAGGATCCCAAAGCCAACCAGCTCCAACCCCTTGGCGTGGGCAGGGCTGCCATCTGGCAGCTCAGGCTGCCCTGGGCCCCATTCAACCTGGTCCTGAGCACCTCCAGGGATAGGGCACCACAGCTTCTCTGGGTAACATGAATTTGAGAAACAGCCCAGATTTTGAGCAGATGTGAGATGGGTAGCAGTTCTGACAACTGGTAATTTAACTTTTCCCTTTATACAGATGAAAATATACTTAACTCACTCTTCCACATCTGCAGTGGCATTTATCAGAGCAAAATACAGTAAAGATTAACATCGAGGACCAGGAATCAGTGTATTGGTAACACTTTGACCCATTATCTCCTTGCCAGATTTTCTGATAGTCTCTTATACAGATGAGCGGTGGGAGATAAGTGCCTTATCTTTGCCCAGAAGCATTATTGTGAGAGAAAATTGATGCACACCAGTGCCTGAGAGTCTCTGGTAAAGAAGTGGAACTGTCTGGAGGCACTCTGGCCTCTTTCTGAGTGTGTGGGACCTTAACATCTCCAGAATTGTTGCATGCTATGTGTTAGAAGGGTGAGGGTGGACTGGAAAGTAAATGTGCAATCAACTGCAGCTTCTGGATGTCCATGCAGACACAAGGAGTTGAAGGCAGGACATCTGATTTCCTCAGGGTCCTGGTAAGAACATCCTTGGTCTGTATAGACCTCACATTTCAAGATCTGATGCTGTTAAAAAATGACAGAATGCACAAAAGTAAGTAAATAGCAAATAATGGAAGAGTCCACACAGTAATAGAAAAAATTCCCAACTTGAAACTGAGACTTTTTTTTTTTCTTGCTGAGTAAAAGGCAGTTTTAGGAAGTTGGCTGGTCAGATTCCTGTTGCAGTCAGCAGCTTCTTCCCTTAGGCCTTCCCATTACACCATGGGAAATTCAAAGTAAGGTGAGGAAATAGGGCTGCATTCCCTTTGAGGCCCTTTATGCAACTCCCCACATCTTCTCCCTTACCAGTGGGAAAGGTCTCATCTCTAACCCCTCTATGGCTCCTAGTTACCAGACCTCTTGAATTGAAGAAAACCCTTTTACTTTTTTTTATATAAATAATTATGAACCAAATGCTCTCTGAGTATTGCCCTAACCTTGACTATTTAAAAGCAGATTACAGGTGTTCTTCAAAGGAATTGTTTAAGCAGGTGCAACCCTATCTCACCTCTGAGTGAAGCTTTCCCTTTTACCCCCAGAGCATCTCTCTTCCACACAGACAGAGAGCAGGGGGTTCATATAATCTCAGCCCTCTCAATAGCTATGACTGCAGTCTGTGTCAGCTTTATAACCTTCACCACAGAGCAGTCAGATGCACAGAGAAAAGGAGAAGCCCATGATCCCCAGAGCAATACCCAGGTCCTTCTCTACACTCTATACTGTACATAAATCTGCTGGACTTTTCTGTCTCACTTCTGGGCCACTTGAACAGTAGTGCTATCATTTGTCTGAAAGCGTGATATCCTTTGGCACATGGTTTTGATATGAAAGCATGCTCTAATTAGCTCTTTAGCAGCCAACAGCTAAAGGGTGGATTTATCTTTTACATGCAAGCTACCCATTTTCACACCAGGAAGTAGATGGCTGGGCTTCAGAAGGGTCATGGTTCCTGCCTCCTCCCTGAGGCTCTGCTCCTGCAGTTGCTCTGCTCAGGCTGCCCAGCCTCTGGCAAGGTGCAGCAGGAGCACTGAGAGCTTGTAACAGCTGCTGGAGAGAGGAAGTGGGAGATGCCAAAATGAATGAAGTCTCCAGCCTTAGGAGTCTTTGTTTGCCATTCATCTATTGCTTATGTTGCACAGTATGTTACAGGTGTATATGTAGCTTGCCTAATTGCGTTGTCTTGCAGAAAACCTTTAACTGGTTTAATTTCTCATAGAATTTTTAAGGTTGGAAAGGCCATCCAGATCATCCAACCGTCAGCCCGTGCCTACTAACCACGTCCCTCGGTGCCATATGACATGTTTCCTGAACAGCTCCAGTGGTTGTGATTCCACCACCTCCCTGGGCAGTCTGTTTCAAAGCATCACCACTTTCTCAGAAGAAATTTTTCCTAACATCCAACATTTTTGTCCAGGAATTGAGACAGTTCTGAAATCTGAGCAGAAAAAACCCCTGCAAACAGGGAGAGGGAATGGCAAGCTTTGTCAGTTCATGTGCTGAACATCCCTACTATTTCCTGTATGCTGCAGGCTGTGGGGCAGTTCCCCCAGCTGTCCCTTTATCTTCCACAAGCAGAGCAGGCTGTTCTCAGGCCAGCCTATCTAACACTTCCAACATGAAGCCTCTGCCACCCCACAGCTATCCAGTGTGGATGCAGATTTTCTTGCTTTGGGCCATGTCTGTTTGGGCAGTTGTCTGGCAACCCATATCCTCTGGGGCAACTTTGCTTGTGGGAACCTGCCCAAATGACCATGGTAGTGTTTTCTCTCGCTGTGGAACCTGCAGACTCTTGCCATGACTTTTGGTTTCTGCCACTGCTATTTCGAAATAAAAGTGCCTTTCTTTGAACCTGGTGGCTCAAGCAAGGGATTGATCCTTTGTGCTTATTTTGGGTTCTTTCTGTGCACTCTCAGCCCCTATATATCCCCTTCCTGCTCATATTTGTGAGAATTGTGCTTTCTGTACTGCCGTTTCCACTTAAGCTTAATAATGTTTTCAGTTTGAAAAGGCTGCTAGCCTGGTGGTTATCAGATGGAGAAAAGGCATTGCATTTGCTCTGGCCTTTGGTTCCCAGATAGCCTAACGGCAAATTGTGTTCCTGGAAGCAGGGAGGTGGCTTGCAAGATTACACAGCGCTGGGGCGGGCAGACACTGTCACACAGTGGGGGACTGAGGTGGGAGGTAGAAAAGCTTTGTGTGCTCAGCTCACATACGGAGCCACAGTCCAGCATGGATCCAGCAATGCTCTCTGCTCCTTGGGGCACCGGAGCTGCGCAGTGGCCAGGCCCTGGCTGCTCTCCTACAAGTCTCTGGATGGGTTAGGAGCAGCAGCCATCTCCCTTTTGCCCTGTCATCAGCCTCCAGAAAAAGCATGGAGGAGAAGACTGATGTGCCCTTACCCCAATGTTCCTCAGCACCCAGGGGAGGCATTGCTGAAGCATGGACAGTGAAACAACCCAGCGGCGTATGACCAGCAGAAATGCACTCACCTCATCTTGGCTGGTTCATATATTTATCCCCAAGGTTCACTTTATTCCATATCTCTTATTTGTTTCTAGCAGATCTATTTCCCAAGTGTTTGCTTCTGCTCGTCCTTGTTCTTCCATTTAGGCTTAGATATCCATACGGATGCATAATCTTAGGCATCCAGGCTGATTTCATCATGTGCATTTTTTCCCTTTGGATTTTCATTGCCTCTGATGGGCTGATTAATGCCCCTCCCAGTTTCCTTTCCTTCTGCAATTTTAAAAATGTGTATTCAGCTCATCTTTTTCTTCACTGATTCTTTGTGATATATGTTGGCCCTCTTCTCATCTTCAGTAAAAAGATCAAATTATCTTTTTTAAGCTCTCCAATCTCTCAAGGAGTATCTCTCAAAACCATGCTGACTTTTCCCTTTTTCTCCCCAGAAGGCACTGAAAGAGATGTTCTATTTTAAACACGCTTTGCTCAGGATTTTACAGCTTTCTTTTGTATTTGTAGATTTAATATTTCTCCTTGTTGCTTATGTTTACACTGAAGATTTGTTTTCATTTTAAACTTATTGTTGTCTTCAGCACAGTCTTATCTATCCAGGCAGAAGCTGAATAGTTTGTTATTGATTACACTGTTTCCTATCGTAGTCCATTAGTTCCTGCCCATTAGTTTGTCTTCTGTTTAAATGGTTGATAAGAATATTGTTACTGGTGCACTGTAGTTATCATTGTTATCCAGGGACATTTCTGCAGTGATGCTGATGCACACCACAGTTTTGAGAATCTATATAAACACTTCCTTGTTCAATCTCCTCTCTGCCTACAAGGATCCATTGCACAAGGCAAGGAACTCTTTGGCTTTGCTTTCTTTATTTTTATCACTGTTGCCTTACCTTCAGTATTTTACTATGCCATTGACTGTCAGAAGGTTTGTCTCCAAGAACATTTTCCCATCCTCATGCTCCAGCGGAATTCCCCACTGCAACATTTTCCCTGGTTTCCAGCCATCTCCAGCTTGAAGAGGTGGCTCTTTTATTTGGGCATCTGTTAAAGTCCTACAGCAGCAGAATCCAGTGTGAATTGACCTGGTCACCCTCTGAACAATACTCCATGGCAATGGCCACGGATATCACACATATTAAATCACGCAGTATGTGCGAAGAAACTATTTCCTTTTTTTTTTGCATGGGAGTATTTCAGCCAGTGCCATTACTTACTGCACTGTAAGGTGCAGAGGACGATGCCACTCTCATATTTCCTAGACCTCTCTTCTCCTGACAAAGGTACATGTAGTGTACATGATCACCTTTTGAGTGAATCCATTCCTGCTCCAGGTTCCTATAAAGGAATCCATTAAGGTGGTGAGGCACTGGCACAGGCTGCCCAGAGAGGTGGTGGATGCCCCATCCCTGGAGACACCCAAGGTCAGGCTGGACGGGGCTCTGAGCAACCTGATCTGCCTGTGGGTGTCCCTGTTCACTGCAGGGGGGTTGGACCAGATGGCCTTTAGGGGTCCCTTCCAACTCAAACTATTCTATGACTCTATTATTCTCTTTCCCTGTTTCTCTTGTGGGAAGTCTAGCAGTGTGGATGCACACTGTTGACTGATTAACATGGTGTTGCTCCAGTGTTTTCTTTCTCTTCTTTCTTTAGTAATTCTATGATCTGCCTGCCTGCCTACAGTTTAAACTTTGCCACTGCTTTGCAGGCCTACCTCTATACCTAAAATCATGATTTTTTCTCTTGCCCCAGATATTCACCAGCAGATGCAGTAAGTATTTTTTAAAGCCTTGCCTCGTTTACATCCTTGCACTATCACAGCTGTAACATGCCTACTGTGAATAATAATATCCAGTTCTGTGTACCTTATTTGTGGCCTCCAAGCACGGACCTGTGATGCCTTCAGATAATGACCTGCAGCAGGATGAGGACCTCCTTCCAGTGCCTTGACTGCTGGTGCTGCAGCCCTGTGCAGATCCAGGGCTGGTTTTCATAGTTATGCTTGATTGCAGCTCATGTGGTGACGTGTGGCATGGAAACTGCCCCATGTCCACATTCCCTGCAGACCCCATGGTATGAAATTCCCATTCAGCCAAGATTCAGCTCTTACCTCGGCTAGGCTTGTCATTTTGGGTCATGCTTTTTCCTGCAGTTCCACAGCCAGTGATAGGCAGCGGCACCACCAAGTACAACTGCACTGGAGCCAAGAACTCCTTGGCCAGCAGTGCTGCAAGAGACTAACGGCACCAGCAAGAGCTTCTCACAGGCAGGCAGGGGGAAAGAGCCCCTTTGCACTGGCCATGAAATCAGTCATGTGTAGGTTTTTGTCCAGCCCTGGGGGGTGGGGGAAGGAATGTGGGTTGGGCGAAGTCTAGGATTACACCACGGCTGAATTTTTTCTTTCCACACTTTAAATCGCCAGCACCTTTCAGACCTGCCTTCACCTCTCCTGCCTGCTAGTGCTCCGACAGTGCCATCCTCCAGGTAAACCCGTTCCTGCCCCCCATGCCCACCTGTGTCTCATGTGGATGAGAGGTCACCTCGCGTTCTGCTCGTTTAATCATTTTCTAACTCTGACTGTTCTACTGACGGTTCCTCCGATCCTTCTAAGCAGCTGCTGTCAAACTCCTGTGAGGGCTCCTGACTCCTCTTTGCCTCCCCGAGTGCTTTATAGGGGGCCGTGCAGGGCAAGGCAGGGAGGGAGGGAGAGGGTCAAAGTGCTGCTTTGCCTGTTGTTTTTTTTTTTCTCCTCCCCGGGTGAAGAGTGTCATTTGCTGCCAGTGCCTTTTCCTGCTCTCTTGGTGACAGTGTGAATGGATGGCCAAAATTTCCTGCATTACACTGAGGCTGGAAGGGCTGCTGAGAGCCTGCGGCAAACTAGTGGAAGAAGGTGTCCTCTGTGGTGCAAGGGTCTTCAGCAATCCCAACGTCAGTACCAGGATTTGGTGCGAACAACTGCCCTCAGCCTTTCCCCTGCAAGGCTCTGTAGCCAGGAGGGCATCATGCCCACGAGGAACAGGCTCAAACCTCCAGCCTCCTAAATTACAGAATCTTAGAATGTTTTGGTTTGGAATGGACCTCAAAGTCCACCGGCCTCCAACCCTCCTGCTTTGAGCAGGGCTGCCACCCAGCAGATCAGGCTGCCCAGGGCCCCATCTAACCTCGCCCTCAGTGCCTCGAGGGATGGGGCACCACTGCTTCTCTGGGCAGCTGTGCAACCACCTCACCGCCCTCTGAGTAAAAAAAATTGGTGGCTGCAGAATAGGCAGAACCTTGGGAAGGCTGTGGCATTTGTAGTTTTTCAGCACACGGAAGGATAGCACCATCCTCAAAATCAAATTACTCTTATGTCACATCTAGTAAATCACTCTTAACAGCTGCCACCACTGAAAGAAAAACTCTAATTTCATTTTGTCCTCTTTCTACATCTAAAAAATTTTCTGTGCTTTCTGGCTTTCACTACATGGTCTGTGAAGCCAGACCTTAGTAAATGGCAAAAGAGGTGACAAGAAACCCGTACAAGACCTCTCATTAAGTTTCTAATCCTACTCTCACCCCATTCCAGCTCCAGCTCTGTTCCTCAGTCTCTGCTTCTGTGGGAGATTCTGCAGACAGATGGGCTTCCAGAAGCAGGAATGTTTTCAGATGGGTTGATTAAAAGTGATGAAACTAATAATGGCTTGCCCAGGCAAAGTTCACATATGCTCTTGGCACCTTTCTTCTAGCAGGAATCATTATAAGGAACAAGTAAGGGTTTGGCACGCAGGTGTTTGTGCATCTCTCCCGTCTCTTGCCCTCCATTGCCCAAATTTTGGCCTTATTGCACAGCTTGTTTTGAACATAACAAAGGAAACTCTTTCTGAAGGTGGGATGGATTACAGTGTCCCTGGTGCTGTTAGTAATGGCGAAACGGTGCCTGCACAACCCAGCATGGAGAAGGAGAAGGAAGAGAAGGATGAGACTCTGGAGCGAGGGCATTGGAACAACAAGCTGGAATACGTCCTGTCGGTGGCTGGGGAGATCATCGGCCTGGGAAATGTCTGGCGCTTCCCCTACCTCTGCTACAAGAACGGTGGAGGTGAGTGCAGCCCCAGCCAGCTTCACTGGTCACCACATTCCCACCATGATACCTGTGTTGAGCCTTGCTCACCTGCAGTGCCTGATCCATAAGACTCAACCCAGGGGCTCCATTGCAGGGTGATGAGGCACAGAGCAGTGTGCGTAAGGGTCAGAAGGAACATGGCTGTCACCTGGTACGTGAATGCTACACAGTCTCTCAGCTCAGCAATGACCCCTGGCCTCCCTCGGGCTGCACTTGTTCAGAATCTTGTGCCTGCTTTTAAATTAAGGCAGCCTTTTAGGAGAGAAAACTTTATTTAAAACATGAAAGCCCAAAGCAATTCTCAGGTTGGATTTGGTGGTATGCAGGGAGGGAGCTTCTCTCTCAGTTTGGTGATTAGTTGTTAATTGGGCTCTCTGGAAGGGCAGAGGTGAAGGGATGCAGCACATGGTGTGGAGTTGGTGGGCACTGGGGAGCCAGGGCTGAAATCCCCTGCCGTTTGCTGGGGGCAGTCTCATGGGCCCCGCTAAACTGCTTTCCTCCCAAGGGCACAAAAGAGGATTAGCTGCTGTTTAGCTACTTTCACGCTGTGCTTTGCTTGGTGCTTGTTCCTTTTCACCATGAGCTTGGGAATGTTATTCTCTGTTGAAAGGGAGGGCTGTTCTTGCTCCTCTTCCCGTGGGGCTGTGTGAGAGCAGTGCCTGCTCCCCTCCCTGCATGGATCCTGTCAGGCAGCAGGGCCTGAAGCCTGCCTGGCATCACTGCCTGCTGAGCCCTATAGGCTGGTGGCTGGGGACAGTTCAGAGAGGGCTTGGGAGAGTATTTAGCAATGCCATATTTAAGTTCTGTGCAATGGCAGAAAAAAAATGTAAACAGGAAAAAAAAAGTTATTTCCCTATCGTCAGGCCCTCCCATGGCAGGCAAGTCTGGCCGATTGGGAAATACTGGGGCAGCCTGTCTGGTGTGCAGCCCTGGTGCTGCAGGGAAGGGAGTTTTTAGTTTGCTTGTGTCTGAGGATTGTTATTCCTTCTGAACTCCTGTCAGCTTGACCTGAGAGCCAGTTAGCATCTGTCTGGCACAGAAGAGGACTACGTAGGGGGAAGGCAGGGCTTGAGTCTCCTCAATAGGTCATCAACGAAGCTGGGCTCTTGAGCAGCTTGTGGGACCATCCTTCAGGCTCTGCAGGATGAAAGCTGTTACTGCAATTAATGCCAACCTGGGGTAACAAACACCTGATGGGTTTCGTCCTTCTCTGCCTGGTTTCATGGCAGGTCTTGACTGTAGGGCAGCCCTGGCTGCTGGTGTGAGGGATATACATTTCTGTAACTGCATGTAATGCGTTTCCCTTTGCATGTTGTTTTGATCAGCAAACCCAGGCTGGGTGGAGGTATTACTCTACATGTATCCTCAGTTTTTTGGTGCTTTTATAGTCAGAATAATCAGCATAAAAGGAACTGACAACTTGTTCCAAAACCATAATGACTTTATGGCAGGATGTTCTCTTTTATTTATATGCAAGTACTGAGACCTGTTTTCTGCACACACACACACATACACACACAAAAAAAAAAAAGGCCTAGAGACTTTCCTTCCTTATCTTCTTTCCCATGTACTAAGTTTCTCAGGCAATCACATCGCTCTGAGCAATTGTACTTGAGGAAAATCCCTTTTTCCATGCCCTTCCTACCCTCCTCAGCATACATCCTTCTCATGCTGTCCCCATGTGGTATCTCAGAGGGACTTTCTCAGGCTGAAGATCACAGAATCACAGAATTGCAGGGGTTGGAATTGACCTCAAGAGATTGTTGAGTCCAAACCTCTCGCTGAAGCAGGTTCCCTACATTTGATTGCACAAGTAGGCAGCCAGATGGGTCTTGAATATCTCCATAGAAGGAGACTCCACAGCCTCTCTGGTCAATGCAGCCTATTCCAGTGCACCATCACCCTTACCATAAAGAATTTCTTCCCCATGTTTGTGTGGAACTTCCTATGTTCAAGTTTTAGGCCATTGCTCCTTGTCCTATCCATCACTGAGAGGAGCCTGGCCTCATTAATTTGCCTTCTGCCTCCCCTTAGATGATTATAAACATTAATGACATTCCCCCCTCAGTCTTCCCCAGGCTGAACAGATGCAGGTTACTCAGCCTTTCCTCATATGGGAGATACTCCAGGCCATTTATTATCTTTGTAGTCTTCCACTGGATTCTTTCGAGGAGATCCCTGTCTTTTTTGAACTGGGAGCCTAGAACTGGACACTGTAGTCTAAAATGTAGCCTCATCAGGGCAGAAAAGAGAGGAGGACAATCTCCCTTGACCTGCTGGTTATACTGTTATTAATGCATCCCAGGATGCCACTGGCCTTCTTGGCCACAAGAGCTCACTGCTGGCTTGTGGCCAGCCTGTTGTCCACCAGAACACCCGGGTCCTTTTCTGCGAAGAACCTCTGCAGTAGGTCAAACCCTAACCTGTATTGATGCTAACTGATGAGCTGAATCCAGCCACGTGAAGGAGCTTATTTCTCCTCTGTGCTGCTTGAATCTGCCAGGTGCCTTTTTCATCCCTTACCTCATCTTCCTCTTCACCTGTGGCATCCCTGTCTTCTTCCTGGAGACGGCACTGGGACAGTACACCAGCCAAGGAGGTGTGACAGCCTGGCGGAAGATCTGTCCCCTCTTTGAAGGTGAGTGGGTTTGAGGTCCGGGGACCTTTGGGGGACACTGCGCTCATCCTCTGACCACGCACTGTACATCCCAAACCTTCCCAAAATTACGCCTTCTCACCAAACATTGCGTCCCGGATTCCTTCTTCATGTCCAGATCTCTGGACAGAAGCTTTGCGCCCAATAAAAATGATCTTCAAGATCTAATGATGAAAATGCTCCTGGCAGTTATCAGCAACTTACTTAAAATATACGACTGTCCCTGTAAATCGGTGCTAAGTCATTTTCCCGAGTTTGTGGAGGGCTTAAAATCTTCATGGTGAAAGGTGTCAGCTGTCTTAATAAATCATTAGCTGTCAGATCCACTTCTTGCACTATTTCAGCATGATTATCCAGTTTCAAGTCACTTTCTGTGATCTCTCAGGTCTTAACAGTAGCTTCTATCCTACATACCGAATCTTTCAGATACTCCTCTGGCATCTATCAGGGAAGTTGCATGTTAACACAAAAACTTCCCAAACAGTGTAGAAGGAAGAAGGATGAAAAAATGAAGGGAAACTGAATTTTGGTAGAGTAGGTATTATTCAGCAGCTGGAGCACTGTCATGTGTTTCTGTCTCTCTGGGTGGTTTTCCAGCCACACACTGTCTATCCCCTGTCCAGACTCCCAGCCCTTCCTTCTGCCTTGGGTCTGGACTCCACAGAGTGCTTCATGTGGACTGCCCAAGGCCTGGAGATGCTGGGCAGATTCAGCTGTCTGCATTGCTGGCCAGGCAACACCTGATGCTTAGAACCTCAGCTCCCTGTAAGGCTGCATTTCTAGTAGGTCTGAGGCCCAAAGAGCACATTCATCCCAAAGTGACTGCCCTCCAAGTCCATCTGCTGGTGAGGGTTGTGTTAAAGTACCTGCACAGATGGTGGGATGTGGAAAGGAGATGATGGCATGAGTGGCTAGCTTGTTGGTGTAGATCCAGCAGCACAGTCAAGATGTGGGGCAGGGATGCAGCACAGTGCGTGCTGTCAGATGGAAAGGCACTGAGCCTTTGGTGAAGCCTGCTTCCATCTTTCAACATGTGGTTCACCTGGGGCCTCCTTTCTGCAGGAATTGGTTATGCCTCACAGGTCATCGTTGTGCTCCTGAACTTCTACTACATCATTGTCTTGGCCTGGGCCTTGTTCTATCTCTTCAGTTCATTTACCATCGACCTTCCCTGGGGCAGCTGTGATCATGAATGGAACACAGGTAGGTGTGGAGGATCCTTTGGCTCCAGGAAAAGGTATGCCCATGCTGAACCTATGAAACCCAAAACTCAGTCACAGTGGGGCTTGTAGGTGTGGGGAGCCCCCAGATTTGTGCTGCTGATGCTTTGGGGAAGAAGCTGCAGCCACTGAGACTATCTTCCTCTTTGGCAGTGATGAAAAATCCCGTCATCCTGTTGTGTGTTAGCCACAGAGCCAGTGCTGGTTGGGACTGCTCTCTGTGCCTGCTGGAAGGAAAAATTAAATGCCATCTTCTTGATTGTCCCAGGTTTCTTGCCAGCCTTGACCTGGAGGGATCTCCTTTGGTGCGTCTTTGGGACTACTCAAAGTTTGTCTCTGAGTCAATACTAATGAGTGCTGTCACTGTGGATGGAAAGGGAGCATTTTTTCTGATCCTTCAGTACTCCAGCCACTACTACTCACACTCCTTCCCTCCCTGGGCTTCTCCTACAGGGAACTGCATGGAGTTTCAGAGGGCGAATTCAACCCTAAATGTGACCAGTGAAAATGCCACCTCCCCAGTCATCGAGTTCTGGGAGTAAGTAAAGGACGGGCTGGTATCCCTCTTTCTTCCAAGACAAGCAATCCCAGGGCAATGAACCAACCTGCAGAGGTACTTCCTATTAAACCACGCTGGTCAGAAGAGGTGACAGTGAGCAAGCTGGTCAGATCAGGGCAAAGGCTCTTGGGGACAGCACAGTCAGTCAAGGATGGCATCACTGAGCCTGTGGTGTTTGTCCAGAGCTGTGCTGGTGTGTCTCAGTGCCAGTGGACTTGTCCAGAGGTGTCCAGCCTTTTGATTTGCCTGGGATGCACTGAGTGAAGAGGAATTGTCTTGGGCTGCATATAAAAAAAAATAGAATCCTGCTGATATATAAAATTAAGAAAATATTTTAAAAAATATATTTTTCATTAAAACTTATAAAGAGGGCAATAAAACCAGTGAAATGGACATGTAAGTCTTACACTGTATTTACCCCCGGACTGTTTCAGCTTCTTTCTCTCACTGATTTCAATGAAGGCCAGCTGACTCTGTGCAAGACCTTGCCTCGCTGTTGCTTTGCTTCCTCTGATTCTCGATCTTTTTTCTTCTCCTTTATTCCTCTGCTGTTGCTCTCCCCTTTCCCTATTTGTGCTGCTTCTCTTCACTGCCACCCATGAACTCCCTTACACAGTTGTTTTCTCCTGCAATGCAGGTGAATTGGCTGTATGTTCCCTATCTTCAAACCATGGATCAGACTTACCAAGGGTACAAACCTCATTAAACCTCATCACTGCTTCAGGAAATGAGAGCCATAACCATGTGCTTCTATCAGGATTTATATATAGGTTGCAGACCTTGACCTGCCTGGTGGCTGGGTCCATGCTCAGGATATGGGTCCTAAGACTGCAGCTGGAAGCGGGGTGAGATCTGTGGTGATCCACTCTGCAGCATCACTGTGGTGGGTCTTTGTCTGCATGTTTTGTGAGCTTTAGCATGGTAAGCTGTTGAGGAGGAAACCTTAAAGCCTTTTGAATTACTAAAGGGATCCATACTAGTGATGTTTTTATTAGATAGTAGGTAATGAATATTAGATATTAGACATTTTTATTTCAGAGTGGCTAATATGCAAGCCATTCTAAGGGGAGAAGCTTACCAAAATGAGAACAAAGTACCGAGTTCAGCTCACAGCCTGGTAAAATCTGTGCCCTCATTTTCATGGTCTCCTTCCCTCGTGCCCATGCACTAGTTTACTCCAAAGTACAGAGTTCCTTTATTTCTGGCATGAAGGCTTAGACCTGCTGGCTCTCTGATGATGGACACAGACCAGTACCAAGTCCTTGCTGAAAGACTGAGAAGGCAAGCCCTGCTGCCACCACAGATTACTTGGTGAACAGTGGCTGGTAGAGGGCTGTGCCCTCACTGCTGTGTACCACCAGCACAGAGTACATCATGTCCCCAGAGCATCCCTGGGGCAGCACAGGGCGAAGCACTTCACTTGCATTTGCCTGTGAGCAGAGAGATCATTACAGGCTGGAAGACACTGAATGCATACATTGCTGCTAATAAGCTTATGGCATTTATTCCTTCCGTAGTTGGTATTTTCCTCTTCTCCTACAGTTCCCTTTTACTTTTTTCCTTTAAACTGCTTGCAGGCAGTTAGATGCTGTTATGAACTTAGACTGCTCTTCCTGAGGCTGGCTGCTGGAAAAGCTGATGCTTACTTCACCACTGTGAGCGTCCCTGTGTTACTGAAGTGCCAGCACACAGGACTGGAAATTTCCAGTGTAGTGTTGGGGAAAGGGTGCAGGAGGCAGGAGTTTCCTAGGGAAGCACTGACCTGCCACTGGGGTGAAGGCACACTGCTGTGGCCCTTCCTGGCTGTGGTACAGTGTCCTGTTAGTTACACACTAACTGGTTACTCTTCCCTCACTGGTTACAGAGTCCATGCCCCTAGAAGCAGGAAAGAAAGCAAGATGAAAATAAAATATTCAGAGGAACAGCCTGATTTCCTGTGAACCCCTCTTATCCTCTCAATCCATCTCAGACTATGGTTCTCCAGGAATGCAAACTTGATTTGGGGATAATTGCAACAGGGTGGGTTTGTGAGCGTGCTGTACACACTGCTGCTGGGGCTTTAAGGTAGCACATGTCCTTCTCTGCTCATCTCAGGACTGGGGTTTGGGACAGTTTCACACTCAGATCCATCAGTGCAGCGTAGAAGACAGAAGGAGGAGAATGAGTTCTTGCTTCTGTAAATGGTGAGGAAGACCTGCCATACCCATAGCTCAGAAAGCTGCTTTAAGGCAAGGGTGAGATTGTAAGACCTTAGCCTTGTAAGCTGGTAAGTGCAAGAGGGAGCAGAAACGCTAAAGGTTGGAGGGGGAAAGGAAAAGAAATGTCTTGACCCAACAGCCCAGCTTGAGAGCAAGTGTAGAAACCATGTGTGAACCTCCAGGCTGGTAGTACTGGTCCAGTAGTCTAATTCCAGTAGTGGGCTACAGTTTGACACCTCTGCAGCTTGCAGCTCAGAGCTGGGTCTTGTTTGTAGAACATCCTTTCTCCTCAAAGTTGTTAGGTGCTCTGGAGATGTGGTGAGAGGTGTGTTGGGAACAATGGTGGCCGACACTGGAGACACTTGGGTGCTGTTTTCTTCTCCCTCTACAGAAGGAGAGTGCTGAAGATTTCTGATGGCATCCAGCACCTGGGCAGCCTGCGTTGGGAGCTGGCCCTGTGTTTGCTACTGGCGTGGATCATGTGCTACTTTTGTATCTGGAAAGGGGTCAAGTCCACAGGAAAGGTGAGTTCTAGGCTCACATTGAGCCTCCAAGTGCTGGCCCAGGAGCCATTGCTATCTTTGTATGTAAGAGGTGGTTCAAGTTCCCTTCCCTTCTGCCACAGCATGAACAGTTTGTGCCCCTGCTGGATATTTTCTCATTTATTAGATAGTAAACGCCCATGTACTTAAAGCTTTCTCTGCCTCAGCATCATGGGGATCTTCTTTTTGTCTTTCCTGTTGGTCCTAGCTCTTCCTATAGATGCTTGCATTCCCCATGTATAAGATTTCCTTTTTTAGCCACGCTGGTTATCACAGAGGTATTTCTCCGAGGCAGGTTGGTGAGACTATCCAGCTCCATCCTGAGCTGCCTCACCCCTGCCTCCTCCCTCTGTTGCAGCACTGACACAATTTGTTTCTACTTCTGCCTCCTGACCCATTCCCAGTCTGGAGGCAGCAAAAACAGATGGAAGTGAAATTGTTTAGTATGTTATCTAGACGGCGTCTCTTCAGTGTGGTGGGTTGTAAATTGTAGCTGCATCCATTTCCATCAAGTTGATGGCATGGATGTTATCAGTTCCTCCTGCTTCCAGGATAGTCCAGAATTGTGAAACATGAAGGCAAAGTCAAGCAGCTTGCAGAGACAGTATTTCCTGGTTTCCATGGAGTAAAATTAGAAGAAAAGAGCAACTGCTTGCTGTAGTGGCCTGGTAAAAGAAAGCAGAGGCAGTATAATAACAGCTAAAATGATATGAAAGTACAGCAAACATAGTGTGGGAAGTGCTGAGAACAAATCCAATCTATTTCAGATCTGAGTTCAGTGCTAAATGCAAGTGACTCTTAGCAAAAAGGACTAGCAATGGTGAGA
This sequence comes from Tympanuchus pallidicinctus, assembly GCF_026119805.1. Taxonomy (NCBI): domain Eukaryota; kingdom Metazoa; phylum Chordata; class Aves; order Galliformes; family Phasianidae; genus Tympanuchus; species Tympanuchus pallidicinctus. The sequence continues at coordinate 4,415,326 of NW_026294802.1, forward strand.
TGAAAACAGAAACCTTCCAGTAGAGATACATGGCCCATTGGTTTATCAGCCCTTGAACTGAATTTGTCCTACACAGAACAGTTTTACACAGCAGTTTGCATCCTCAGATGTAGAGATTGCCTGTCCCCAGGGAGCTCTCGCAGATGCAGGAGGTTGTCACAGATGGAATCACTTTGCTGAGGCATGTGGATCAGGTTCAAATAAACCCTGGATGTTGTTGACCAGCATGTGACAGAATGATCACACTGGTCCCGGCAAGGTTCCTGGTGATGGAGCTAGAGCTAACACTGCCCAAGAAATAAAAAGATTGGTTTTGAGCCAAGCATTGAGTAATATCTTATTGGATCCAGATGTCCATGTTGTCAGATAGAAGTTTGGAACTCTCCATTCAAGAAAACATTCTCCAAATCCAGGCCGCTGGTCTCAGTGCAGATGTAAGTGACTGTTGAGTGAAAAGCTCAACATGTGAGCACTCACAGGCACACAGGACATTACCAAGTCCAGAATCTGAACCATACACAAGAGAACAAGCAGATTGCGTTCTGAGCTCCTAAAATTGATGTTTTTTAGAGATCCATCTGAAAGTATGCAACTTGCCACCCTGGAAGAAAATGCACCAAGGTTGAAAGGCAATGGGTTATTTTTGAGATTTCTGTTTCAAATATTTTGATTTCGTGAGCTGAGAAATATTAGGCTTTCATCCTGTCATATCCTGAAGCAATAATTTGGTTCTGTGGTAAGTACAGAGATGACTGTTAAACTCGCAGGACCCATAGATTTGATTAACTGTCACTGAGAAGCTCTAAATCAGAGCCTTCTTGAAACCTTGAGATTGAAATGAATGATGGCATTTGCCAGTGTTGAAGAATGCTGTCCCTGGGTTCCTTCAACGCCTAGGATGCAGATTCAGACAGACAGGGATGGAGCTGCTTGCGCAGACATCTCAGGCAATCATGAGCCCCAGCAGGGAGATGTTTTTCACTGATCTCTGTGACATTACCCCAGACTGCTGTGATATATAGAGCAAGGTGTATTAAATGCATAGAGAACTTGGGGCTGCAGGCAGAGGTGATAATCAAAGAGTTTGTTTTTCAAGGGTAGGATATCACTCAAATCCTTCTGTCCTTCTACATAACAAGACTGAATTACCAAAACGTGTATCTCAACTTAGAGCAGGGCTCCCATGGCAGTGTCAGGTTCTTTGGACGTTGTTTTATTCAAATAAAGTATATCAACAGGATGGATCCAGAAAAAATCTTTTTGAAGCACTGCTTGTCTCACAAGAATTATCCAGGGAAGAGGGAAGGTGGTTGTGTTGCTCAGGGAAATCATCCTCTTGCTGCTGACAGTACTTCCTCTGCTGCAGAAGCCTGTCCCTGCCATCAGGGAATGGTGTGCTTTAAGGGGATTTTGAAACAGCTCGTTCTGGATGGATGGGCAGGTGGGAGAAACAGATGATTTCACAGCATCACATATTGTGGTTCCTCTAGAGAAGTTCTTCGGTTCTTCAGTGCGTAACTGCTGAAGCTGAGAAAAGAGCTGTAAGGTAGCATTAAGTTGAAGTGTGCTGATCAGCACGTCCACACAGGAAAAACCTGAAGGAGCAACATTTCTTTGCTGGCCCAGTGTGATACAACAAATTGAGCAACTGTTTTAAAGGTGATCAATAAGTCTTGAATGTGCAGGAGAAATGCAAAGACATTAATGACGCTACTTGAACTGCTGGGGAGGCTGCATCAGACCTCGACTAGTTTGACAATTTGGAAACACAGAGCACAATGTGGTATTGTGGCACACTACAGCAATTAGCAACTGAGCTGGGGATGCATAGCCCCTCTGCTGATGCAGACAAGTATTACTGCTGTCTTCGGTGGAGCTGCTCTCATGACAGCCCAACTCTCACTCCGGTTCACTCCTAGGACTAGCAAGATTTTCTCTGGCTCCAAACATGCTGTGCCACACCACGCAGTTCCTGGGCACATATAAAAAAATGCATTTCTTCTCAGTGTAGGCTAAAGCAAGGTAGCAAGGTGCTTGGAGTGCTCATGCCTGTTCCTATGTTCCATTTCTAGGTGGTGTACTTCACAGCCACGTTCCCGTACCTCATGCTGGTAGTCCTGCTGATCCGGGGAGTCTCCCTGCCTGGGGCATCCCAGGGAATCCTCTTCTACCTTTACCCAGACCTCAGTCGACTCGGGGATCCTCAGGTAAGACCGGTGAAAAAATGAACGGCTGAGTTGTGCTTGCCTGGATGCCTGTGGCTATCTTCTTTCCTTCTTTTTTCTTTCCATACTATCTTTCTCCCAATTCCTTCCATCTGTCTCCTCTTTACCTACACTGGATATAAGGCAGGACTATGATACGGATGGCCCTTGGCCTTCCCCTGTGCTCTTCCTGTATTTTCTCATCTGAGGTGGGTCTGAACTGCCTGGGAGCAAGAAGAACACAGGTGGCAGAAGCCATCGGTGGGTTTACCCCCCTCAGAGAGAGCAATGTCAACTGAACCAGTCATTTCTTGGGGATACCACTGTGCTTGGGGGCTCTGTAATGTCTGGGGTTGCAGGGGTGAGGAGGAGGAGGAGCTAGGAGAGAATGAGGATGACTTGATGCACCCTAGGACCTGGCTGTCCTTCTCCCCCCCCCAAGTCCTTATTGAGAAATTCCTGCCTGCCTGGCTGGACAGTCTGTGCCTGACTGCTGCTGTTAATCTCTTTGGGACAAGTTCTTCCACATTAAATCCTGGCTCCAGCTGAGCTGCTGTACCAGCCTTTGTGTGAAGGTGTTTCCAAAGGAGATTAAAGGGTGCCTGCTTGGAAAATAGGCCAGCAAAACCCTTTGTAACCCCATTAACTCTTTCTGCTCTAGCCCTAGTGTTGACTCTGCTGTTAATTTTACAAGTGTGGGCATCTCTGCCTGATGCAAGGAGCAAGGGTCAGTGGAGTGTGGTGACAATGTGCTAAGGCTGCTGGGGGCTCTGAATTTGCCAGTTCCTCCAGCACGGTGTGACTCTGGTTGAGCAGGTTTAACTTAGGGCTTCCAGTCTGCAGCTGAAGGAGATCTGGTTTTCATCGTGTGAAGTGCACAGAGATCTTGTCCAGCATTCTGGAAGTTGCTCTCATTTGTGTGCCCAAGCAGTGGCTGAAAGGCTTTGTTTTGCATTACCAGCTTCTCTCATTCTCTCTCGGCTGCAGGGAGGAGGTGGGCAGGACAGCCCTGCTTCCCTGTGGGGTGAAGAGAGGTTGAAGGGGGTTTTCTAAAACTCTCAAGAGAGTGAGGACAGGTCTGTGTGAGCTGATGTGATGTGAGATCCTTCTGCCACTTTCCAAGTGTGCTTCCTTGCTTCTTCAAAGCCTTGTGCTTACAGGGCTCTCACCAAACCAGGTAGCATGTCTTGCATTTTCTTCATTTTTCTCCTATTGGATAGGAAACGTAAGGGTTAGTGCCCCAAGCCCTGCATGCACACAGTTTGCCCCTGCTGCCATGCAGGGACAGCAAATGTGCTGCTAGCCAAGCTGATGACAGTCGACTTGTGCTCACAGGACAAGGCTGTGACTGCTTACTGCTGTCCAGCGCTGCCTGGAAAAATGCAAAGTTCTGCAGTGCCTAGGAAGGGATGCTGGAAATTAGAAAAAAAATATAATAACCTCTTCGATCTGAGCCTTGTAATAAGGAGTCTCAGGGGGAGGTTTAGATAAAGGGAAAACAATATACAAGGGGACAAAAGGATAACTGCTTAAAAGTATATGAAAACATATGTGAAAAGAAGGGATGAATTATTTAGCAGATTCTACCAGGGGAGAAGCAGCCAAGATGTGATTAAGTGTCTGTGTGGAAATCACTGCTTTTCACCTGCTCAATGACCTTGGACAGAACCATGAAATCCTGTGCACGAGAGCTGACTGATGATTAATCATAGAATATCCTGAGTTGGAAGAGACCCACAAGGATCATTCAGTCCAAGTTCTGGCATGATGGTCTCTTCCAGCCATAAAGTCTTCAATTCCCTAAATCTTCCTGCACCTTCCTCTTCCCATTCTATAAAATGTTTACAATTAAAAGGTTAAATGCAAAATATTTGATATAAAGATAGATCAGACATACAGTGAAACTGCTGAGCAAGTTTTACATAATAAAATCCACTTCTGCTCAAGTAGAAGCAGGTAACAGCAAAATCATCTGAGAGACTTTATTTTGAACTGTAGGCCACAAATCTAAAAATTCCCCCCCAAACCAACCCTATTGTTTGTTTCTTGTTTAATATTGTGTATTTTTAAAGTAGCATACCAGCCAATTGCTGAGCTTGTTTCTTTTTGTCCCCCCCTTGACTGCATTTTTTGAACTCCAGAAGGTTCCTATATTTTCCGCAGTACAGACTGGGTTTTAACAGACAGGGGAACTCAGGGTTGCTCACCGCTTCCTCTCTTGCTCACTCCACCCTTCCCAATGTTTTCTGTGGTAATTTTATGACTTGTTTATTTCAGTAGATAACTCTGGGATTTCCTGATGTGATTATGGAGAGAGATGTGGAGTGGTCCACTTGCAGGAAGCTGAAATGAAATAATTCACACTAAAAATAGGGGTGAAGAGTGGGCAGTTTGTTGGTGGAGCAACTTTTTTTCTGGCACTGGTAGTTTCTCTATCAGTCAATGCAAACCATGACCAGGTACCATTGTAATGGACAGAGTTGAAGAGATAGCTGATGGGATTGATGCAGAAAGTGCTAGCGATGTATTTGGTCTTGCTTGAAAGAGAAAAAATGCAGTGGTTTCCTTTCACTCTGGTATCAGTCTCAAATATTTCTAGTTAAATATTATTAGGTTTATTGACTGAGAAAAGGAGAGTAAAACTTAGAAACCTTGGAGAATGTCCCTCTCAGCACAAGAAAGTGCTTCTCAGAACATGCCCAAGACCTCTCGCTTTTGTTTTCCCCCAGATTTCCCCAAAACACAACTGTCTTGTGGTGTCTGCTTGTGCTTTACCCCTCGAGCATCAGAAAGTCTTTGTACAAAGAAGAGCTTGCCATAAGGAGCTGCTTCCCCTGTGGCCTCTGAGAACTTCTTGGCGATGGGCCCCTGCAGCCATGCTGGGGATGGGGTCAGAGCCTTCAAATTTGGGTCCCTCCTGCTGCTTGCTCCGCCGCCAATGAGAGTTGCTGCTTCCCAGCAAGAGGTGAAGGCAACCATGGGCATGCTAAATATTATTTGTTCCCCTTATTTGTTTATTTTCCCCCAGCAAGCCTTCAGCTTGTCCCTGTGTGCTCATGTCATGCTGTTGCTGGCCCCGTTTCCCCTTTCCGAAGGCAGTATGTTTGTTTTTAGGCAGAATCATACAGCCTGGAGTCCAGGAGCATCCTTCTTCCCTCCCCATCACCTTGGGGAGGAGGGCAGAACAGCTGTGTTTTTGGGATGAGCCAGAGCTTGTTTGTTTTTTTTTACTTATAGTGTTTACAGAAAGTGTAGAGGTGGGGGGCTCTCCTGGAACCAAAACCATAAAACCATAGCATCATTAAGGTTGGAAAAGACCACTAAGATTATCTAGACCAACTCTAACCTGTCACCACCATGCCCACTAACCACATCCTTCAGTGCCACTGCTACATGTTTCTTGAACACCTCCAGAGATGGGAGAACTGAAGGAGGTGGCCAGGTAACTCGGCATAGCTCTCTAAAAAGGTACTCATTGAACAGCAGCTGAAGGCTTGCCTAAATTTTGCTCTTTGCTTTGCACTACCCCAAGAATGATGCCTTGTGCAGCAGAGACTTACTCTGCTGCGTCTTCTGCTGACTGCTGGGGGTATCTCAGCGCTTGCCAGCATGGCCCCTGTGTGTGATGTGTGATGCATGCACTAGGCTTCTTAGAATAGAATCATTTGAGTTGGAAGGGACCATTAAATGTCACCTAGTTCAACTCCCATGCAGTGAACAGGGACACCCACAGGTTGATCAGGTTGCTCAGAGTCCCATCCAACCTGGCTTTGAGTGTCTCCAGGGATGGGGCATCCACCACCTCTCTGGGCAACTGGTGCCAGTGCCTCACCACAAAACCTGATTGCACTGATTGCCTGATTGCACAAAACCTCTTCCTTATCTTCAATTTAATCTCCCATCTTTTGGTTTGAAACCATTTCCCCTTGTTCTAACATAGCAGACCCTGTGGAAGAGTCTGTCTCCTTCTTTCTTACAGAACACCTTTAGATACTGAAAGGCTACTCTTAAGTCCCCCAGAGCCTTCCCTTCTCCAGGCTGAACAGTCCCAGCTCTCTCAGCCTGTCCTCACAGGGGGTTGGGTGCACTCCAACTGGTCTACATCTCTCCTGTACTAAGGACTGGGACACAGTGCTCCAGGTGAGATCTCACCAGTGCAGAACAGAGGGGCAAATCACATCCCTGATCTGCTGGCTGTGTTTCTTTTCATGCAGTCCAGGATACAGTTGGTACTCTGGGCTGTGAGGGCACCTTGCTGACTCATGCCCAGTTCACCATCCACCAGTACCCCCAGGTCGTTTTCAGCAGGGCTTTGTTCCACCTTGACATCCCCCAGCCTGTACTGCCAGAGGGGTTTGCCACAACTCACATGCATACCTTGCAGTTGAATTTATTGAATCTCATGAGGTTCACCAGGTGCCTCAGGATGGCAACTCGTTCCTTGAGCGTGTTGACCGCACCACACAGCTTGATGTCATCCGTGAACTTGCTGAGCGTTCACTCTGTCCCACTGTCAATGTTCAATAGCATTTTGCTCTAAAATGCTCTTTACTGTTATTTATAAGTGCTCTGAGGTTTTCCTAAGGAAGGATCTGTTTCAGTTCAGGGGCCTATTAAATTCTAGTACATGTAATAAAGCAAATATTGCTAAGAAAATTAAGGGAGGAAGGAAAATGTTCTCTGCTAGGCCATAACCATCTCAAATAACTGCATCTCAGGTGTGAAGGCTTTGGTTAAAAACACAGAGTAGGAGGTTATTACAAACTGGAGTAAACAACATGTTCAAGGAAATTGAATTATGAATTAAATAAACTTGGATGGCTTGAAAAACTGCAGACAGCAATGGCAGCAAAATACCCAGTCTGCCAACGTGCCAGCAAAATCTGAACAACAGGATAAACTTCAGCAGCGGAGCTGCAGCCAGAGAAGAGCAGCATGCTTTTCTGCAGGGAAAAGAGAGCCCTCTGTGACCCCATCAAGCCCCTTTAGTTGGAGTGGAAATATTAAAATAATGAGAGGCTGTTGTTCTAGCAGCGTGTGGGGAGGGGAGGATATTGAAAGGGCTGGAAGGAACATTTCTCTGAGTCATAAGAGGGAGAGGAGTGAGCACAGGAGGCAGCTCTGGGAGAGTAGATGTGGCTACTGTTTTCAGGAGAAGGTGCTTTTTGTAGGACCCATGAAACTGTGGGGCTGAGATGGGGTGAGCTGAATACCTTTCCCACCCCAGGTCCTGAGTCATGCTGCTGTTGCTCATCTCCATAACACCCATGGCATCAATCTTGTTGGAGTCCAGCACTCAAAGAATGTGGGAGATGCTAGGGGTCTGGGAAGGGAGTAGAAGTGGGTGGCCTTTCACCCAAGAGCTTCAGTAGCCTTTGAAAATGAGAAATAGAAGTGTGTACAGTCTGAGCTGGTGCTCACAGTCAGGATGACTGAGTAGGATCAGAATCTCCGTGTATCATACTTAGCTTTGTTTGCACTGGTTCAGCCACAGGCTGCCTTGCTTCAAATGGGAACACATGCTGTGGCAGGACCCGTATTCCCTACAGACATCCTTCAGGATGTGCACCCCAGGCAGTGCAGCAGGAACCTGCAGACCCCATTCTTAATCTCTGCTGCACATCAAGGGTATTGCTGGCTGTAGGAACAAAGCCACTTCATGAGTCACAGAGCTAATGAAGCTTGGTGTCTTGATATTTGACTTCTACCATCATCTGGTAAAGCACCAGTTCTTTTCCTGCCCTTGGGATGTTTCTCATGTCTCCCGCTCATGTGATTTATCTGATATTTAACACTGGTTGACTGCTCCTCCCTGTAGCTTTCCTCTCAGTGGGGATGCTGAGTCTTTCCTGTTCCCTGGTTGTTGTGAAATTCTTAAGTAGTTGGTATCTTTGAGATTTCTGACCACTGTTAAATCAGTTTGAGCTGCAGAAATGGAGCCAATGTTATGGCAAGGGTGGGGAATGCTGTTTGATGGCAAAAGTCTTTTTACCTGAACAAACTGACATGAAAGTGCTTCAAAAACCTCAAAAGAGTGAAATTCAAGATGGAATTTTATTGAAAAAAAAGGCAAAACACAGCACAAGCAATGAACAGCAGAACAACAAATCAAGCCTAACGGAACTTTCCATCCTGACCTGTAAGAAGATGCTTAAATTATTGATGCACGGATGTCAGCTGGATAAGCCTGTCTCAGTGCCTTGCTGTGCCCAAAAAGCAATGGAGAAGTGAAGCCCGTGCCCTGGCTGCTTACAAACACAGTGATTAGGAATTTATTGCGAAGAATATATGGTGAAGAATCTTTAGGAATTAATTGTGAAGAAAATAAATAGATAAATAAAAGACTTTGTTTTTTCCAGTCTTTTTCAAATGCAATAGTGAGCTAATATTTTGGTTTCTAAACCTGCTTCCCTACCCCACTCCTCCAAAAAAAAAAAAGTACAGAAGACTAAAGCCAACTACTTTTTCAATATCCTTGTGCCCAGAACTAGCTGTTCCAGTCCAACCCCATCATCTGTCTCTTCCCATTCTGCAAATCAAAGATTTGATCTGACTTCCCGTAGAAGGGTTTCTTCTTGTCAGTTTTGACTGATGAGGAGAAGATGGGGCTGAATGTTGACTGAGCTATTTGCAGGATGGCTGGGGAAAGCAGTGACACCAGTGAGTGCTAGCTGGTTGCCCCTCAAGACGTGAGGCCTTGGTTGAGCGTGTACGGATATAATTTGGAATCACCAAAACCACTGTGTTCCCCTCTGGTGCTTCTGTTCCTGGGATACATCCCCAGGCAGGGCCCTGAGCAAGGTGAGTGTTTATCTGAGGACTCACCAGCACTGCTGCTCCAAGGCATAGCCACTTGGAGACTCTTCTTATTAAATTTACCCCAATAATCACTTTTTTCCACTTTTCTTTCCTCACTGCTTTCTCTTTTGTCTGTAGAAGCACAATTGATTGAATGCTTGCCTTATCTCTATTTTATAAACCCTTTAGGAAGAAAGATGTTAGATAGCAATCTTTGTCATTGCTTCATTCCTCACTGCTGGTCCCTGCTTTTGCTGCTCTCTGCAGAAGACAGAGGCTATGATTGCATCAGTGACTTTCAAATAGTCTTTCAAATCTGATTTGTCATTGACAAATGTCAGGCTCTGAGCACTGGGATGTATTCTTGACAGAGAGATCGAAGTGGAGTTGAGGCTTCGTGGGACTAACATCATTCTAGTATTTTCTTTCAAGAGATGTTCTGTGTGAGCAACTCTGTTTATTTCTAATATTACTCCCCAGTTGATTTGCTTTTACATTTTGGAACTTTTGAAGTTAGGTCTTGGAGAAAAGGCCACCAGCCATGGATACCTGTGCCACTCAGTGGGACACCAGGCTTGCCCAAATCATATCCCCCTCCTCTTCTGGGCTCCTTCAGCTCTCCTGGATAATGCTCACTCAGTCTCGTGCTACCAAGAGACTATCGAGAGTCACAGTTTTCTGCACACTTGCCTAAGAAGGACAGAGATGATGATGAAGGTCCCTACGTGCTGTGGGTTTGCAAATCTCGCACCACCTCCTTTCCCTTTGGCTCTTGCTACCCCAGGGTGCTTTAGAGAGCACTGCAATTCCTTGTACTGCATAACCTGTTCCTACCAAAGGTTTGTCTAAATGCAGGGTATTGCTGACTGCCTGAGCACTGATTTTTTCTGCTGATTATGGTGACCCTTGGGTCTCTGCCTCTTCCCACTGGTGCACCATCTGTGCTCTGTGCTAGCCTTGTCTTCTTACCTCTGTTTGCATCTCCCTTGCAGGTCTGGATGGATGCAGGCACTCAAATCTTCTTTTCGTATGCAATTTGTCTGGGATGCCTGACAGCTCTGGGCAGCTATAACAAATACCATAACAACTGCTACAGGTAACTAGAGCACAGCTCTGCTGCCTTGAGCCTTCCCTTCCCTCGACATCAGTGCAATTAGGCTGGTGAACTGCTGAGGGCCTTTTGAAGTATCATGCTTTCCATTTCTACTCAAGATGTAAAAAAACACTTTGCAGGTGTTTTCTTCTCCAATCCATCTCTCTGTGCTTTGTACCCAAGGGAAATGTCAGGAACTTTCTGTCCGTGTCATGGATGACAAATTCCCTTTTCCAGACCATATGAGACCCATCAAAGCCAGATCCTCTTCACTAGCCTTGGGATCCCAATCCACACCACAACCTCCCCTTTTACATAGGTAGGGGAAGCAGAGCTGTGAGATCAAATGGCTCTAGATTGGAGTCTTTTCACCTTGTGATTTATCCTCTGTAAGTTCTTTTAGACCTAGTGTCTTGCACACTTTTCAGTGCTCTGGGTGCCTACGTGCTATGTACAGTCTGTATATAAACCTACAGGTGTGACTCCTGCCTCTTGCATTCTCTCCCCATGCTGGGCTGCCCTCAGTCAGAGGTCAGCCCAGCTGCCAAATTGCATCAGGCTGTCAAGTTGAAGTGTTCAGGTGAAAACACACTCAGTTTGCTGCAGATGTATGCATCATCTGAGGCTGTATATCCAGAGGCAAAAGGTTAGTATGAGGGGAGACCAGAAAAGCTACCTGCTTCCTTTCTCACCTTTCTCTGCTGACCACGTTGCTCCCCACACCTTTTAAATTCAAATTTGTTGTCATTATTGTGGAAGATCCAAGCAGACCACTGTGTGGACCTAGCTTGGCATCTTTCTCTTCACCTTAAAACTTCACACCTGCTGTAGGGATGCCTCTGCAGCAGCTGGGCTGGGACTTGTTTTTCTTTTCACATTGTCCCTTCTGTCAGATGCAGTTCTGAGAGAAAAGGCTGTGGGAAGAGAAGACAAAATGGATTGGCTCTGGCCTGTTGCACATCCTTGAGCATTGTCCCTGTGCATCTCCAATCTGGAAGTGTGACATGGAGGTGATGACAGGGACTGCTGAGCAGCAAGGTTGTGAAAAGCTTCTGTAGCTGAGAGAGGCAGAAGAAAAGGAGACAGGTCCATTTGTGCACAAGCCCTTCATGCCTTTGGCTTTGCTAGGGAAACTGTGCTAAGTTCTGGTATCAAGACTTTGACCAGCCTGTTTTTAGACATTTACCCAATTTTAACAAGTTGATACTATCCTCTGAAGCTTTGGTTTGTGCAGAAAGACAGGGCCAGGCTGTAATGACACAGAGGGACACAAGCTTGATGTCCCACACAATTCTCTCAGGTCAGATGTAACCTTTGGAGACCTGGGTAAAGGAAAGAATGTGGGGAGGATGGACCACCGTTCATATGACAACAGTCCAAGACAGCACCGTATGGGATATTTCTCACTTTCTGGGATTGCAAGGGAGGCTCCATGGCTTCCTTCTAGGTGAAAATCTGGGGACTCCTTTTTCTCTGGCCATTTCTTGCATATTACCCCCACCATGACACCCCTTCCCACCTGCCAGGTGATTGGAGAGCATCTCTCAGCCCATGCCTTTCCAAGGAGGTTCTAACCTCATACATACAGCTGGGGGAAGGAGGGAAGAAACACTGGGAAGGAAGAGGAGCTATTGGAAATAAATGTGAGTTTGTATAAAATAACTGAGAACATAAATGGAAATTAAATGGCTTACAGCAGGTGGAGAAAGGATGTTCTGGCACGAGCATCCCATGGGGCTAGTTGAGCTTGGCAGAGCATGAACCTTCTGGGTGATTCTTTGGAATGCACCCTGAAGGTTTCATAAAGTCTCTCCTGCCTTAATAAGGAAATTAAGAAGTGGAGCAAAGATTTTAGGTGTTGGGTAGTCCTTCATCACTCGAAGTGCTGTGATATGGGGAGGAATAATCTGAGCCACTTGTAGGGCATCGGGGCTCTGCGTGAGCTAAGATTTATCTCTAGAAATGGTTGCAGACTGTGAGTAGATTCAGTTAATGTGCAGGGAGGAGCAGAATGCTAGAGACCTAAAGACTGGTAGAGAAAATCACACCGGATTTGCAGAGTAGCATTTAATAAAGCATTTAATAAAGTCAGAGTAGGCCATGAAATGCTGGAAGGGTGTGTTCAGTTTTGTTCAGAGTATTTTGGAAAGATTCTGGAAAAGGTTAGAGTTGTCCCCAGGGCTGCAGTCACAGGAGGCATGGGGAGACTGAAGAATAAAAAAGAATTGGATAGATAAGAAATGCTTAGTTTAACGAGTAGATGGATGAGAATGAGATGAAACAGAGACAAAAGGGAATAGATCAGAGAAAATAAATTGGATAATAAAGATTATCCAATTATTTGGATATCCAAATAATTAGAAAATAAATTGTTCATCTTTTTCTCCTAATGTGAGGGCCAGGAGATACTTTGCAGATCTGAGAACTGAGAACATTGTAACTGGTCTGAGAAATCTATTAAGGAAAAATAACTGCCCCCCTCTCAAGCAGAAATAATCTCTGCTACTGTCCCATAATTGAGGAACAAGGAGAGGAAAAACATAAGGTGTTTAGATATGTAGCAAATCTATCTCAAGGGTGAGGAGAGCAGGGGCTAACATGGGGTATGGGTCACACCTGAACCCTCCAGCTGATGCTGTGCTTCCTCCTCCCAGGGACTGTGTGGCCCTCTGCTTCCTCAACAGTGGCACCAGCTTTGTGGCTGGCTTTGCCATCTTCTCCATCCTGGGCTTCATGGCCGAGGAGCAGGGAGTGCCTATCGCTGAGGTGGCCGAGTCAGGTGAGTGAGGGCTGTGGTGGGATGATGGTGTCATGGGAGGTTTCTGTTTTTACCCTGGGCCAGGAGGCATGCCCATGGGGTATCTGCCCCAGAGAAAACAGTGTTGCAGAAGCAGGCTCCTGTCCTGTTGGGAAGCTCTGCTCTTTGCCTCCAAAACCCAGGGAGAAACAAATGCCCACTCATGAAATGTTATGATGCTATGTCCATGTCTTGAGGCCAACGTAAGCTGCCTACTTGGGCTATGTTAGGCAGGTAATGGCTCTCCAGAAGGGATGCAGTGACTGCATGGCATATACCTAGGCTTGTGCTGGGCTCAGAGGCTCATCTGGACCCCAGTCCTTGTAGCAGTGATGCAGCCATAGCTTGCTGTGCCCCATTTTCCTCTCTCCTTGCTCCTTCAGAGCTCCTCCACTCTGCCTTAGTTTCCCACATGGCGCTTGGCCAGGTGTCTGCCTCATATGGGTCCACAGGGATGTGCCATGCTGTGCCATGCTGCTGCCTGCTCTGAAGCCCTTCTCCCCGCAGGACCTGGCCTGGCATTCATCGCCTACCCTCGGGCTGTGGTCATGCTGCCCTTCTCCCCACTCTGGGCGTGCTTCTTCTTCTTGATGGTTGTTTTACTGGGACTGGACAGCCAGGTAAAGGTGCTGGATGCTTTTCTGCTGGACTAAAGTCACTACCCCTTCAAGACAGGCTTGAACTTGACAGATAGAGGTGTGGGGCTGCTGGTGAACTGCTCTGGTTGGGCTGACAGAGGTGGGATCTCTGCTCTTTGCAGTTTGTCTGTGTGGAGAGCCTCGTCACAGCTCTTGTGGACATGTACCCCACCATCTTCCGCAAGAAGAACCGCCGGGAGACCCTCATCCTGCTAGTCTCCATCCTCTCCTATCTGGTGGGGCTGGTGATGCTCACTGAGGTATTTTGGGCTCAGATCACCTGCATGGTGTTTGCCGGGTCTAAGTGCCTTCTGGCAGGGACCTGTCAGGTGGTGGGATTTATACTGGAGATGGGTGAGCTTCATCCTGCTGCTAAGTGCCTGAAGGAGGCTGCCCTGCCCTGCTCTGCCCTGTCCTGCCCTTCCCTGTGGTGTTTGCCTTCCTGTCCTAATCGCTTGTGCCAGTTACAGTTCTGTCACCTTTCCTGCCAGGACTGATAATTGGAGCTCTGAACAGCCAATATTTTGGTTATAAATTTATCTCTGGTTATAAATTTATCAGCATGTGTTAAACGTTTACTGCTGTAGTTGGTACATGGTTTAGAGTGAGCCTTTATCCTTTTCTTTGCTCCTGTATGGAGCTATAAAAATGGTTGAAAACTTGGGTGGAAAATGGATGGAAAATTTAGTGAGCCAGAGTGTGCCCCGTATCTATTACACTCATTTTCTATATATTTCCTTTTTGTATGGAATTAAAACTTAGTGAAGTCTGTGTGTTGTGATGTTGATGCTGCCAAATCTGCCTTCAAGGGGGATTTCCACCCTTGTTTCCAGCTAAAAGAGTTGCTTTGTTTTTGTCTTCTCCTAAAATATCCCCACCATCTCTGATGGTCACTTCCCATCTCCTGCCCTGCCCAGGACAGAAGGGTTGCTGAGGCTCCTGAGAGCAAGAAGTCTCCTAGATCTGCCACACAGCTTCATCAGGCCTTGAGCACAAGGGAGATGGCCTTTGTTTTTGGCTAAAAGTGTGCCTGAGGGAGAGGGTGGTCTCCTAGTCACGGAGAAGATGCTGAATTCCTGCTCTTCTCTGGCTGGAGCTCTTGGCTTGTGCCTGACTCCTTTCTCCTCTCTCTTTCTCCACTTCTCCTCACTGCCCACTTGACCCTCCCTAGGGTGGGATGTATGTCTTCCAGCTCTTTGATTATTATGCTGCCAGTGGCATGTGCCTGCTCTTTGTGGCCATCTTCGAGACACTCTGCGTTGCCTGGGTCTATGGTGAGTATGAACCAGGAAGGCTCAATTCTGCACCCTCAAGCTTTCACTTTCCCCACCCTCAATGCACCTGTCAATATTTCCTCTTGGAAATCACTTCATAGTGCAAGGCAACCTTCTAAACCCTTGCTTTGTTGCCAGTGGATTCAACTGATGGGACATTCCTCACAGCAGTGCTATAGGGGAGCTGCTTGGCAGACATCCTCAGTAGGTTCCTAAGTTCCCCTGAAGTTGAGGCCCTCCTTCTGTGGGGATATGAAGCTCCCTGGGGGAAGTTTCCCAGTCTTTGCATAGAGGAGACTGAGATCCTCATGATGCTTTTGTGTGCCCTCTTTCAGCCCTGACATTCACAAGAGATGGATAAAATATGGTTCAGGTCACAGCCTCAGTTCACATACTAGCACAGGGCACAGGATATACCAGCTGAAGGGCTGTGGCAACCCACTGAGCTGTTCTGGGGTGAGCAGACATTAATCCAGGACCGAAGTTCCTAGCAGGGTTCTTGGCTATGAAGAGGTTACTGACTCATTTTCGGGGGAGCTCCCAGATGGTGGGGAAGCAGGGCCCTCACCTGCCATCTCCTCAAGACACACAGACCCTGCTGCCCTTGTTCCCTCAGCAATGAGACATCATTCCCCTCTCCTGCAGGTGCTGAGCGTTTCTACGACAACATTGAAGATATGATTGGCTACCGGCCGTGGCCCATCATCAAATACTGCTGGCTTTTCATCACTCCGGCAGTTTGCTTGGTGAGAGATGGGCAGAGCTGGGTGCCTCTGAGATACATAGACACATATTTAAGGAGGGATCTGCACATGTGTTGAGGCTATGTAGCCTCTCTTTTACCACGTAATTCTGTGCAGGTGTGGAGTAACCAGACCTACTTTGACTAACAATGTTGATTTTCTTGTACTTTTTCTCTTGGCTTCTTTCACCCTGTCAGGCAACCTTCTTGTTTTCTCTGATCAAATACACCCCACTGACATACAACAAGAAATATGTATATCCGTGGTGGGGGGATACGCTGGGCTGGCTGCTGGCCCTCTCCTCCATGGTGTGCATCCCTCTCTGGATCGTCTACAAGCTCTCCACCATCAAAGGTTCTCTCAAAGAGGTGAGACAGAAGCTCTGGGATCAGGGCAAGGGCTGTACTGCTGTCCAGACTTTCAAGAGAGTTGTTTGTGTGTTGCAGGTTGATTAGTAGGGATCCTAGAATGAATCCATTGAATGAGTTCATTGCTATAACTGAACTGTTGGTTTTGTTGAGTTCTGCCTGGCTGCCCCAAGCTGATGGTTGCCTCTTGGTGCCCTTTGTTTATTGCTTCTGTCTCTTTGCAAACGCCGTTAGGAATAAACTCATTAGATGATGAGGAAAAAGATGATATCCCGTACTTCAGCTCAGCATGGAGGCTGCCCTTGACAGCAGCTTGGGGTCTTGCTCCAAGAAAACTCCAGATCCCACCTGTTCTCTAGCTCCTGCAAATGCTCAGGAAGGGGTGGTCTGAATGACTGAATGATACCCATGACTGGAAGGGGAGGGGCCAAGTTACCTTTCATCCTTGAGACCATGTTCAGTGCCTTCTTTTGCCTTCCAGAGGTTCCATCAACTCACCTGTCCGCTAGAGGACTTGCCTTCGAGGCCAAGCACGGGACAGCGTCTTCCTTCCACCAGATCTGGCCTCCTGATGCTGACAGAGCTGGAATCTCACTGCTAGGACCAGTGGGGCTCTCCCTCCCTCCCCCAAGATGGTTTCATATGCAGCTTTTACCATGTGTTGGACAACACAAGGATTCACTCACCTAGGAGAGAGGGATTTCTGGGTTGAATTCCCTTCCCTGGAAGATCTGAAGGGTTGAGGGAGAAGCTGCTGTGGAGATGGTCTGCGTGGAGTTAGCAATGCACCTTAATCTTCTCCCTAAGAGGGCTCTGAAGGGGCAGATCGAACACCGGTGTTTCAGAGCACCCCCAGCCTTCTGGTGGGCAGAGAAGAAGGACTGATCGTGGAGTGGAGAGTGCCAGGGTCTCAAAGTTGTGGCTCTGGTGTGGACTTTGGGAGCTCTCCATTCATTCCATTAAATTCTTGTCTTTCCTCTCTAGTTACAGACTGTCTCATTTTTTGTAACCAGCATCCTTTGCTTACACTGTGTTTAGTGGGGTGTGTAGCAGTGGAGCTGTGCTGGGTATCTCTGTCTGCATCTCTGTTGCTCTGGCACAGGAGGGTAGCAAGAGAAGAAGCTTGGTTTAAGTGGGAGGGAAAGTGGGGAACACTGACTGGGAGACCTCTGCATGCAGTAGGCTTGGGGTTCTTGGTGCAATGCCACCTTCTGCTAGAAGCCATCACCTGCTCCCAGCCAAAAGAGTCATCTGGCTGATGAATCACTGGGCTATTCCCAGGGCCTGGGAGAAGTGTGTGGGCTGGTGTTTCTTCATGCAAGAGAAGGATCGTGGGAAATTGTCCCTCATCTCTTCATGTCCAAGCCATTTTTATTCTGACTGGATTCCAGGTTCTCTAGAACCTGCTATTTTTGTTTCCCTGCATATGGAGGAAAGGCTTCATGGCTGAGGTGGGATCTGTATGTTATGTCAACTCAGCCACAAATAGAGCCTCTCATTTTCAGGCTGTTTGGGTGAAAAAAAAAAACAACAAACAATAACAATCAAAGAACAGTTGTTTTAAGTGTTGAAGTCTCAGCATCTGAAGAGGGCAGCCAGAGGACATGTAGCCCTGGGAATCTGGATAGCTCTCAGGTAACCCTGAGAAAGCCGGAGCATAGGAAGGGCTGAGTGAGTGAATGAAGCTTGGCTTTCCCAAGGACTGGCAGGCATTGTGCTATACGGCCTGGTACGGTGCTGCTGGAGCACCCAGCACGGAGAGAAGAATTCAAACAATCCACGTAATGAACCACCAGGTGGCCCCAGGACCTCACCTACTGCCGGCAGCAGAAAGGCGAGGTGCAAGGTTACCTCCACGGGCAGGCTGGTGGCACCGGGTGCTCCTGTGGGGCAAGAGGACAGGTCCCCAGCACCACTCCTTGGGACAAGGGGATGTGGAAGAGGAGAGCTTCCTGCTGTCTGCTTCCTTCTGGGGCTGTGGGGCACTTGGATAGGTGTGAGCAGTACATGGTAGGGGTTTCTGCAGGAAAAGGTTAGAGAAGGAGACTGAGAGAAGACCCTTTCCTCTGGTACAGTGCCAGCTCTTGCTTTCCACACAAAAACAGCATATAGTTGTCTATGGGAAGCGATGCTGATGAGTGAACAGTCTGGCTGTGCTCCAGGGGATTTCTTCTTTCCCCTTCTGAAAAGATGATGGTAGACCTCAGCTGACTGTACCTCAAATGGGTCTTTGAAGTAGATCAGCAGACCCTCCGCGTTGTGAGACTCTTTGGCCCCACTCGCATGCTGGGTGAAAGGCAGTCCACCGGCTGTAGAGCCAGAGAGGGACTTTCCCTGGCTTGGGGTGAAGGAGGCACTTTGGCTCCTGCTGCCTATTGGTGTTTTCCAAGCTGCAGTCAGCTCTCTCCCACAGGGATCGTATTCATTCCCAGCTGTGGCATGTGCTGTTTTTTTAGCCTCCTGAGGACGTGCATGTTGATGCTCGCCTGTGAGATGAAGGTAGGAAAGAGCTCAGAAAAAAGAAAAGGAAAATCCCCTTTGGGAAGAGACCTCCAGTGTGTGAGGGTGGATGGAGCCATTCCGCTTCATGCAGTGCTGGCTGGTAGAAATTATTTCCAGAAATGAACAAATGGAGTTCAATACGGAGGATAATGTTCAGGCTTTTTATATGAATCATACTTGAAGCTCCAGAAACACATTCTCTTCCATGTCTTACTAATTTCAAACAAAATTATACTTTCATTTTCCAGTAATACCTATAAGAGATTTGGTCCACTGGTGAGGTACATTAAAGCTAATAGAAAATTGACCACAGCTACCTCCAGAAAATGGCTGAGGTAGAAAGTCTGCTCAGCTGCAGATAGGCAAAATGGGTGCCTGCCGAAAGGCTTGTGACTTGCTTTGTTTCCAAATAGCTTGGTGTCCATTGAATTGGGCATGTGGTTTATTGATCTGGTTACATATGAGCCAGGAAACCTCCCAAGCCTGTGTTCCTAAATGACCTAATTGCTGTAAAGCTTTGGATGAGCTCTGCAGGTCAGATAAGCAAAAAAGAAAACCAGCAAAAAAACCACCAAGGGTTTGTTGGATATTCTTATTTTCAATAGGACTTTGGGATGAAGAATTGAAAGCTGTGATGCCTGGCTTGAAATCTAAATTGAGTAGATTCTCATTATTTATTAAGCAGATTGATAGACTAAGTCTGAAATGAGTACACTTGAAACTTCCAAATATGACATTTCTCACACCGTTTTTAAAGACTCCATGGTTAAATCAGCAGCACCTCTTATTATACAGCCCCCCAAATGTAGGTGAAATTTGGAATGCAGTAATCTTTTTTTGACTTGGAGTATGGTGAATTGAGTTGTTTTACATTCAGGATCAGCCCAGCATTCCTCCTCTCACAGCCTGTGGCACATACCCCAACTCAGACCCTTCCCACATGGGGAAGACACGATGTCCCATCAGACAAGAGAGACCATTCTTTGAAATTTCCCTTCACATTCAGAATCTAAAATCTGTAATTTAGTCTAAGAAGTCAATTCTTAAGCTTCAGGAGCATGGGGATAGGATTGAAGACCTATTTTTTTTTTTCATGTATATTCTTTCACTTTTTTTTTATATATCTTTTTACTTTTTCCAGTTTTACATAGAAATAAGTGAGTCCCACAGATTTTGCCTGGGCTTACTAATGCATCAAGTTGTTTTGGGCACCAACATGTGCTACTCTGTCCCAACAGCCACATAGTGTCCTTTGCATCTTTGTGACCTATGCACTGTAGATGTTTGCTGTCACCTCGTGCACCCCACGGCAATAGGATTCGCTGCCCTGTGCCCTCTGCCTGATGTTTCTCCATAGTCCTCCTTGGTCTCTGATCACCAGCAAGCACTGCTGTTAGATTCAAAGAGTCTGTTAGACCAAGGACGTTGCCCTAGCATCTCTAATCCTCCCACAGCCCACTGTTGTTGCCAACACTGAGCTCCTGCACAATCTCCCCTTGCCTTGTCCTCTCCTTTACCATGGGAGCCGTAGGATAGAGGGACATTTCGCCCTGAATGTGCTACTGAAGCAGGAGACTCCTGACAGCCTCCTCTTCTCTAGAGCCCTAGGAAGAGGCTGTCAGTGATGGGCAGTGCTGAGAGGGGCACAAGTGAGGCCCTGTGTTGGAGCAGCACTGCAGCTGCCGGAGCCCATTACGGTACAGCAGGGCCTCGTTAGCACTTTTAGTTATGTTCACTTGTGATTAGTTACGGTGGAATTGTTGTAGGACAGGCTTGCTTAAGCAGAAATTAACCATAAACATAAAGCATAAATTATAAGAATGCATAGGGGAAACTCCTCTAAAAATACAGTGTTCAGCTGACAAGGCAAATTCCTGATCAAACAAGCAGCTGTTATTACAGCGTTATTTTGGTTTCATTAGCAAAGGTGTCAAAAGATGGATGGGCATTGGCTGTGGTGGCTCCTCCGACTGAAGCCCAGTGAGATGGGAGCCAGACTGCACCATGCTCTGGCCTGGAAGAGTGAGAGAAGAAAGGAGGTGAGGAGTGCTGCCAGCCAGCAGGGAGCAGGAGAACTTTGCTGGGGTGCAGGGTGTGCCCAAAGGCAGGGACAGCCACTACTGGCAGTGCAGCATGGACCAAGAGTCCTGATCTTTAGTGGTCCCTGGGGTCTGTGCCACCAGAATGGCAGAGGATGAAGATCAGGTTGTTGGGATCTGGGCTATGACAATGGTGAGTCCTTAAGTGGATGCTGCCACAGCAGGATCAGGTTGCCCCGTGAAAACTACGATGAATTATTAGCCGGGGAGAAACTCTGAAAATTGAGTGTAACTTCTGGTATTTTCTGGTTTGAAGAGCAGAAATAACAGCCCTTTTTTCCCTGATGGAGAGTGATTTTCACTCATTTCTAGATAAAGTTTTCATTTAGTTTGGCTTTCTTCTTCTTTTGCCTGAATGTCACAGGTCTTTTCCCATCTACAGTTTTGCAAAAAGGCTGTGATGTTCTTGTGAAATACTTCAGTGTGGATAAATGAGGTTTTTAGGTCAGTTCTGCTTACCTAGGCTTATCTCAATCCCCCTCCATATCTGGATAACCTCTTCTGTCCCTTTTCCCAGCTGCCCTGGGTGACGCTGGAGCGCTGCAACAGGACAGGCGGCAGTACGGTCCCCCATCAGAAGAGACTGTGGTGCTCATGCTGTGGTCTCTCATGACCCAGAGGGCTGCTGTCAGCTCTCTGATGACCAGAGGAAGCTCTAACCCTGGTGTATGGTGGACACGTCCCAGTTTAAATCCTGCATGCGACTCTGGTTTGACGGCATAGATACAAGAAAAGGTCAGTAGAAATTTGGCAGACATGTTTATGGGCAAAGTGATAGATGAAACAGTAACAATCATTTAAAAAAAAATGTATGGAGCTGAACTGTTTTGAGAAAAGTAGCAGAACTGGAATGCCTGCTGCTGGCATAGCACTCAATCAGCCCTGGAAAAGCACGTTGGTGCTGAGATGGGTGCAGAGCAGGCAGGTGGCTGGGGCCATGCTTTGGGATCGGTGGGCTTACTGCCGATGGTTGATCTTTGCAAATGTAGGGCCTTTGCCCTGTCCACCCACAGCTGCTTGCTATTCTTGCTTTCCTATCAGGGCCACAGTTCAAGGTCTGGAGAGGCACATGTGGAAATGGAGCTGCAGAGAGAGTTCTCCCTCCCCGGCACACCTCCCTGTGCCATCCCACCACCCACCTGAGAGCAGGGTGACAATTTGATGGGGGGAGTTGGTGGAAGGGGAGGGACTGGAGGAGGAGAGAGGGGAGCCTTTCCCTTAACTCTTGCTGGATCTCCCTGGCGTGCAGTGCAGTGGATTCCCCATCTGGACACTGGTGAGACGGGACTGGCTTGCCTGGCAGATCCCACATGGGTGCAGGTGAGATGGGCATCTGCTCGCCTGCAGGTCTGGCTGGGAGTGGGCCAGTGAATTTGTGAGGGAAAACAATTCCCAGCAAAAGGATAGAGGGCTGGAGGGTGGGGAGCAATTATCAGTTTGGATCAGCACAGGGAACAGCTTGCTCCTAATGGTTCCTGTCGGACAGAGCAGGCAGTTGTGCTGCCAAGAAGCGGTGGATACCTGAAGGATGGGCAATTGGCACTGAAGGCTGCAGTAGAGCGAGAGAAGGCCTCATGCAGAAGAAAGGTGGAGAAAGACATAAGAGGGGGCCAGAGAGGGATGGGAATGAAGAGCAGCAATAGCTAGGTAGTGATATGTAGGGGAAAAGCTTCAAGGCAAGCAGGAGGCAGTGACTCCTACCATGCTACCCTGCAGATTGCTGACCCTGTGCTAGTGCGTGGCTCGGCGGTGCAGCTCCAAGAGGTGCTTTCTGCTCCTTATCCTTCCTGCTCAGGGTGTCCTTGGGATCTGTTCCCAGTTAGGGGTGAAGAACCAGCCTGGGGGAGGGCAGGGAGAAGGCAAGATCTGTGCATGTGCAGAAGCCCTGATCTGAGGGTGTGTTTGTGAACAAACCCAAGCAGATCACGTGGGGGTTTCATAACATCTGATCCACATCTCCTTAAATCAACAACAGTGCTTTTAAAGCAATCACTGTGGTGAACGGGGGCTTTCATCCAATGTCATTGGAAATGCTATTGCCTTAGTTTTCTTCACTGAGAACTCGAAATATAAGGGTCTGAACCTTGGACCTGGCCTTCACAGCTCTGCAGAAGCCCATCAGTGCTGAGTGTGGGGCTGAAGATGTGGTCCCTGATGAGGTCTGCCCAGCAGGCCCTGTGTCTTACTGCTGCCTGCTGGTGCTCCGGGCAGGGCCCCAAGGCTTCAGTGCACATCCGCGTGCTTCCCGAGCTTGAAGCTCTGTGAAGGAGCAGCCCTGCAGCCACTGTATCCCCTGCCTTGGACTCTGTCCTGTCCGTGTGGGTCTGCACGACAGGTCACTGTCCTGCCCCGGTAGAACCTCTCTGCTGCCTGTGCGCCTTGGCTGGCAGCCAGGCGTCCAGCTAGACCCAGGCTCCAACCAGCATTTGGAGACTCCAACCAGGCCCAGGCTGCTGCGGGGCTCGGGTCTTCATGGTCTTCTGTGGCTTTACCCTCTGCAGCAGGAACGATGAGCTGCAGGCACCAAAGAGCCAGTGTGAGGAAGAAACAAGCCTGCACTGCTCTTAGCATGGGTTGTGTTTCTCTGCTAGTAGAGGACAATGAGGAAAGGCTTGGTCCTTTCCTGCAAGGGAGTGCACTCTGCTCACCTTGCAGCTTGCGTCATAGATATACATGTCATTAGCATCTTTACAGATGCTCCTACTCTCATTCTTGCTGGTGTCAGTAAGCAGCAAAAATGCTGAATGCAGGAGTATTGCCCTTTTTTCATGTTGGAGAAAATGCAAGCCAGGTCTGATCCTCGTGGCAGGATGGCATGGATCCTCATGGCATGGGTCCACTGTGCCCCAAGAACCTTGATGCCTTGAGATACCCTGTATCACCCACATCACTCAAAAGTTAATCAAGAATTGTAAAGAAGCCAGGTAGCTTTCAACATCTAGAAAAGAAAGGCATTTTAATTTGAACTTGTGTCCGGGAACTGATCACTTTTCTCTCGCTATACTTTTTCTTGCCCTTCTTCTTGCAGCTGGAGCGAGCCATGCTCCAGACAAGTTCAGGTTTGGGAGCAGCAATCACTATTCATGTTGCTGGGAAGAGGTACTGCTCCCATTTCCCTGTACATCTTGCGTCTCTGCCCTGCTCCAGCAGCAGCACTGCTCCTCTGGACTGCTCTTTCAGCTGTACCCTGGCACTGTACCCTTGTTCTCTGTCCTTGTTCCCTCCTCACCATTGGCATGTGGTACAGGATTCCAGCTGCCAGTTCATATCATGTAGCCTACAAATTTCCTGCATTGTCCTGCTCCTCCTTGCATAACACAGCACAGCCTGCCTTTCTGATTCCTCCCTCCCCACCTCAATTTGCAGTTCATGTGCTTGACTGCTACTTCTTCCACAATAAAGCCAGGACACATAAATGCAATGCTGTCTTCAGCCATCAACTGTGACTCTGCCTCCTGCAACTCAAACAGCACCTACCAGTGTCCAAAGGTGCTTTACATTGCGCTTCCTCTGGTGAGCGTTATCTTCTGCTTTTTGATATGGTATCAATTGCTGATTCACTGTTTGCTCCTGAGACTGCCCTCTTCTCGTTTGCCTAGAGATAAAACAGCAGAAGAGGGTCAAACAGAGGTCAGCTGCCCAGAGGCAGGGCTCTTGAGTGGTGACACTGGGCTTGTGGGAAGGCAACCTTCTCCCTCCTATGTCAGAACTCCTGGTGGCTTCCTTCTCTTTTTACTCTTGTTCCTCATCTCATATGAGCAGTCCTCAGTCCTTTTTGCCTTAGAAGGGACTGAGGTACCACTAGGATTTGCTTTCAAATGATGCTTTCATTCTCCTCTTTCTGATTCTTGCCTCTCTCTTTAATGACAGTTTGCAACCAAACACAATCAGTAAGTATTGCTTTTCTGCATAGTGCTTTTGGCATGTGGGACTGAACTGGCTCACAGCACTTCAGCTGTGTCCTGGGCCTTGCTTGCCTTGAGTGGCCATATGGGAAAGATCCCATGGCTGCAGGCCAACAAAACCCCAAAATTGTGAACACTGAGAGACGTGGTTACCTCAGCCAGCTTCTGAGGAAGGGACTTGCTTGAGGCTGCCTGCGTGCTGTCTGCTCTCTTTTCAGTGACAGGCAGAATCCAGGAGGATTCTGATTGTTGCAGCATTTACAGCTTGTGGAGAAAAAACTTGGCTGCTGGCACACACCATGCCCTGTTCCAAACCTGCCCTGTTCCCTCTGTGGGGAGAGGACAGGTCATGTCTGCAAGGCCTGGCCTGGAAAATCATAGAATTGTTTGAATTGGAAGGAACTTTTAGAGGTCATGTGGTCCAACCTCCATGCAATGAACAGTCATCCACAGGTAGATTGCTTAGAGCCCCATCCAGCCTGACCTTGATTGTCTCCAGGGATGGGGTATCCACCACCTCTCTGGGCAACTTGCTCCAGGCACCTTACTGATGGACTGGGGGTTGAAAATACAGTAGGGCATCTCTGAAAGTGGCTGGTGAGGTTGGAAGGAGATGAGGTCAGAGGATGGAGGTGGTGGATGAGTGGCAGAACTGTGGGCTATGCCAGGGGCATCTCAGTCATGGGAAAGACCTCATGGCAAAGGAACAAAAGAGACAGAGGGAAGGAGCCAGTTTTCTTCAAACTTTGATAATGAGAGAGCAGAAGAATTGCAGGCAGGCAGTGAGAAGCAAAGTATTTTTTCCAAGCTTGTGTATTAAGGACAGAAATATCTAAAGGAAGAAGAAAATGCACGTCAGGAAAGATGTAACACAGTGGGTGTCTGGGCTGCTGTGGGAGACTCATATTATTCCTAGCTGGAAACAAGAAGCTATTTGAGTCCCCATCTGGCCTGGGAACATATAGGGCAAGAGCACAGTGGGAGTAGATGTTTCAGAAAAGAAGCAGGAGTTGTGTGAATAGGCTTCTTCATAGAAACAGCAGGCAATGCAGAGGAGGAAAATCTGATGTGTAATGCTGTGTATCACTTCGCTTGGGAAGGGAGAAATGGGAGCTTGAGACACAAAGGGCCCAAACTTTGGGCACTGGTTTAATCTACCAACCATACCTAGTTGAAAAGGTTTATTTCCATAACTTGGGTGCTTCTCCCTTTTTTGCAATAGGAAAATAAAGCCACAAGCGCAGTATCTCCCCTGCTGATCCATGCTTTCCTAGGGTGGCATTCCAGATTCTACTCTTCATGTTGGCCTGTTCTGGGGCCACAGGATGGGGTCAGAGCAGGTCAGAACCCATGTCCTGCTCCAGATATCCCTGATAGCAGCACTGGGGCTCTGGACTAGCACTCAGCACTGCCTCCTGGGCTGGGCAGAGGAGGTGGCTGCCCATCAGTGAGCTTCCCTGCCCCTCTCAGAGACAGGGCTAACACACAACCAGGGAAAACACAAATATTAGTAGAAATAGACTGCTTCTTGGATCTCCTTGCATTAAAAGAACAAAAGCAAAGAATTAGCCAAGTCCTCTCCTGTCAGCTTTTCATGACATCCTCAATAAGCCCAGACTTAAGCATCATTGTACTTGATAATGTGCCCTGGACTGCAGCAAATTGGGACATGCCAAGGACTGTGACAGATCAAACATGTTTCATTAAGTACGTGCTATTTTTTTCTCTCCCATTTGACAGTGCGAGGAGCTCTGCTACTCTCAGAGCCGAGGAGGCTGTGCTGCAGCATCTGAATGAACTGATGAGCCAGCTGGCAGCCCTGCAGCAGGCAGGCAGCAGGGAGAGGGTCCTTCAGAAGCCAGGAAAAGGCCGGCAGCAGGGCCTGGCCCTTCCCCTTCACATCCATCCCAGCAGGGAAGCAAAGTGGAAGGGGCAAAGGTGGAGCTGAAAAGCTTTCAGGTTTAATGGGGAACCAGAATCTTTGTGCAGTGTTTTTCAGCAGGCAGACACGTAGCCTTGAAAATGCCCTCCAATGGCCCCTAACTGCCCTTCTCTGTGCTATAAGCCCCACTGCTCTTGCTGCAGCTCATCTTACTAAAGGCAGTGTTAGAACTTTGTATGTGATTCAGTCTTCTGCTTTCAGAGTCTGTGGAAAGGCCAACCCTATGCTGGGGTGCATCGTGCACAGCATTGCCAGCCAGTTGAGGGAAGCGATTGTCCCACTCCACACTGCACCAGCGGAGCCTCACCTTGAGTACTGTGTGCAGTTTGAAGTGCCACAGTACAAAAAGGGCATAAAACTATGAGAGCGTCCAAAGGAGGGCTAAAGAGATGAAGGAGGTTCTGGAGGGCAAAGTGTGAAAGTGAGGGCCCTGGGTTTGCTCAGTGCAGAGCAGAGGAGCTGAGGGGAGGCCTGATGGCGGCTGCAGCTCCGCACAGGAAGCGGAGGGGCAGCGCCGAGCTCTGCTCCGTGTGACAGCGACAGGGCCGAGGGAACGGCATGGAGCTGCGTCAGGGGAGGGCAGCCGGGGGTCAGGGACAGAGTCTGCAGCACAGGGCGGTGGGTATGGAACGGGCTGCCCAGGGCAGCGGGCACGGCCCCAAGTGCTGGAGGTCAAGGGGCATTGGGTCACCGCTCTCAGACACCGGGTTTGGTGCTGTGTGGAGCCAGGGGTTGTGCCCAATGATCCTTATGAGTCCTTTCCAACTTGAGAGATTCAGTGACTCTATAAAATTGTGCTGCTGATGTCAAAGGGAAGTGTAGGGGCCCCTTAGCATGAAGGCAGATGCGGACGCAAAGGCCTGGGTATTTACAGAGCAATTGATGTTTTACACTGTGGTCTGGTTTCTTTTCTGTACTTGAATGACAGAAAATATGCCTTCTGCCAAAACCTGCTTGCTTTGCTATGCACATTCACTAAAAATTGCCTTTTCATATGCAAGTGTCTTTCTCTGCCTGAGGACCTGATATATCCAGAGGGTTAGCATTTAGGAAATGATTTCATTTGCATTAGGCAACTTGCAGAAGCAAATGAGACCCAGTGATAATGATGCTGTCTTGTGTGAAGCAAGCTCAAGCATCAAGGATCAACCTGATCCTGCTTCCCTCTCACCCTGTTGAACACTGCACCAAAAGAAACGCCATGGTGTTTTTATGCTACCAGGCCAGTTTGTTAGTAAGACCATACCTATTGTTATTCCCAGTTGCCTCAGGCTTTCTGATTGTCCTTACACACTAGCTAGCCTTAAGTGAGAAAACTGGAGAGAACGTACAAAGAGAGAAAGAATGGTGTCCATATGAGACTGCAAAATGTTAGATTGGTTTGGAGGTCCTGTAAGGTGGAGTAAAATGTGGTGAGGTATTGCTCATTCTATTGGCTTGGAGAGGTCCCTGGACTGAGCCACTTCCAGAACCTTGCCTGGATTTCACCTGGGCACTCAATGGTCCAGGGGAGATCCAGGGACAGAGGAAGAGATGAACAGTGTGGGCAGCACAGATACCTATCTCTGCTGATCCTTGGTAATGGGGATGGCCCCTTAGGATGGAAGGGGGAAGAAGTAGAAGTGATGTTAAGATACCTACCAAACCACCAGCAAGCTAATGTGAAGAGAGAAAGCCCTCGTTTCTTTGCACTTAAGACAGTGGGGATGGAAGCCTTTCAGAGACGTTGTTACTTTGGAGGGATTTGCTTCCAGTGCAGCTTCCTAAGTCAAGCAAGGGAACATGTATCCCTGATGCATGTTGCTGATACCAACTGGCCCTTCTAAGGCCAACTTCTGAGCAAAGCCACCAGCAAGATGTAGCTACAGCTAGGACTTCCCTGGCACAGTTCATCATCTACCCTGTTCATGTTAAGGCTGTGCTTCCCCTGTGCATCCTTACACCAGGTAACCCATTAGGGCATGCTTTTGAGGAGGATTATTTCAGATGGGTAAAAGAAGTTTCCTGTCTTTACCCTTAATCTTCTCTTTATAATCAAATACTAGGAATCAATGTGAAGATGTTGTCAACAAGAAGATTTATTCTGACTTGAGTGAATTTTGGCTAGATTTAGACTGACTCTGTGTACAGTAGAAAACTGCATTTTGCAATAAGCAATGACTAATCTTGTTTAATTAAGATGACGCTACGGATAGCTCATTATTCTGTATAGATTAGAAAATGTCTTCCTTGTTCCACCCCTTAGGCCCAGCCACATTCAGTGTGGCTTCTCAAGCAGTGAGTGAATTTTCTCTGTGATTCCATAGCTCTGCTTTCTCCTGCAAATTTTTCTTTCACTTTTGCACTCAAGGTGACAGTAGGAATGGGTCTGTTGTTGCGGCTGGTCCCCTCACTCCTTTTCCCACCAGTGGCTCTCTGCACCTGCATTCTGTTTCTCCTCTGTCCCACAGAGCCATGACCAGAGCCACAGTCAAGAAGGCAGAGCCCAATGGGGCACTTGCAGTTCCTGAAGAGACAGAAGAGGAGGAAATGGAAGAGCGAGGCCAGTGGAGCAGCAAAGTGGAGTTTGTGCTGTCTGTAGCTGGAGAGATCATTGGTCTGGGTAATGTGTGGAGGTTCCCATACCTCTGCTACAAGAATGGCGGTGGTAAGTTGTTAGTAAGAGTTGTTCTTGGTCTGCAGACCATTTCTGGGCCTATTTCTCCCAGTGGGTGCTGCTTCTCAAAGCAGCTCTGCTGAGTTTTAATTACAAATGAATCTTTTAGGAGAGGAGCTCTACCTCTCAGGAACTGTTTGAGGCTGTTGGGTTTGAGGCTGTTCAGAGACACATATGGTCTTCCAAAATGAGCTGTAAGGGGTCAGAAAGACAGCATCAACCTCCTTCTGCATCATTACCTTTCCCACTCTATCTATTACCCCCACCTCTCTCAGGACCTTGTTATAGAGGAGGAAAGGCTTTGATGGTGCCAGTATCCTTGCTAAAGCCTGGTATGTCCTTCCTGGCACCTGGGTGCTCTCTTCCTTCTTCAGAAAACTTGAACTCCCACCTGCAACTCTCACAGGGCTGGCTGCCCTGTGGTTATGAGGGCAACACAGTGTTTTATTATGCCACCATAACTCAGCTCCAGAAGTGATGGAAGCTGAAGCATCTTATCTTGTTGTATGGGGAAATATAAGACAGAAGAGACATCTTTGAGAATATATGAGAAGGGTTTTCTGAGGATGGAAAGAAGGATGCAGCTACCACTTTCCCAGGAGCAGTTCTGCCAGTGGTCAACACACTGCTAGGGAAATCTGTCCCCAGGAATAATCTATTCCCTTCCCTTTTGTTTCTTATGTGGCTGCCCCTTTCACAATAACAATGCAATAAAATCATTAAGTGGTTAAAAAATAAGCTTTCTCATAACAATAAAACATAGCTGGGGAGGAAAAAGAGAATAATTGGCTGCCTAGCTTTTGTTAGCATGTTTCCCTTGCCTTAAGTATTTTTCCCCTGCAGACTATATCTCAAAGGCCATTCTTCCGCCATGTGCTGTAAGCTGTCACCAACAGATTACTGATTCAGCTGTTCTTCATCCCAAGATTACCAAATTCTCATCCTGTGTGTTGTTTCTGGAGTTCTTCCAAATCAAGCTGGAGTCAGTACAATGTCACCTCTGAGCCAGATGGGGGTTGGATGAGAAGATGGTTTAAGAAAATAGAAAGAGTCTTTACTTGAACCTGGGGTCGTTTTTTAAGTAGATTCTTTAGTTACCTTCTTTGAGATTGTGATGGCAGTAAGTCAGAAAAGCACAGGATACTTAACGCAGGTGCTGCACATTATTGAACAGCCCATTCTGCAGTGATGATTTGAGAGAAAGGTCATGTTTTTTGCATGGAAGTTCTTTCCTGGGCTTGGATGATACCTTTACATAGTATATGTCTATATTATCCAGTCCAGTAGTCCTGGACTGTTATGACTGTATGTCTATATGTTATGACTGTAGGGGAAACATTTCTTTCTCCAATGCTCCAGGGAAACAAATGGACAACAAACAAATGGACAACAAACTAGTTTGTTGAGACAACCTGCTCTCTTTCCCATGACACTAAAATATATCCTTACCATTGGAAAAGCCCTTCACATTGTTGCAAAAAAAAAAGGTATTTTTGCCTTTTGTTACTTCTCCACTGCTGCCAGCCTGGGAATGGTGTCCTGTTACCTTTCTCTACCTTCCAATGCAGTGAAACAGTTATAAAGTTGTGAAGACTGATGAAATAAAAACAATCATGTTAATTTTTTGTAAATCAACTGACTGTAAGCTTGTGTATGGTTTCACTTCAAGTTTGATCTAATTGCTCAGCATCCTGTAGTTGCTATAGAATCATAAGGAAAGGAGGTCTGTTTCTTTCATAAGGAAAGGAGAGCTTTCTTGCTGAGCCTCCTTTAGTGGAGAAGCAAAGAGGGGAGGAGATGGCAGTTGGAGTATCAGCTGGTAACAGCCGGGGAAGGTTAAGGGAGACAAGGCAGGAAAGGTATAAGAAAGCCCTCATTGCTCAGAATAAAACAGGTCAGCCTTTGAGACATAATACCAAAGGAGAGGGTCTGGCCTGCTGGAAGGCTCCCACATGCACAGGATAATAAAATTGTCCTGCAGATTTGTTGCAAAGGGGTCTTGTAACAGCAAAGGAGCAGCTGCCTCTGGTTTAGCTTAAGCAGTTTCCACTGCCTGCTCTGCAAACCTGTAAGGAGGCTGTGAACCGAGTTCCCTGCCTCCACCCTCAGGTCCCCTGTAGCTACAGCACAGCTGTGTTTAGAGAAAATCTGGATCAGCTTGTTATTGTAACATTGCTGGCTTAAAAACAAGAGGAAATGCTCCTAATTGCTAATTATCCTTCATGAGAAGGAATTTCAGCATGAGTGGCAGTGCTGGCAGGGGAGAATTGGGACCTGGGGACAAAGCCTGTTCCTGTTGAGGCCCTCATTTCTGCTGTCCACACTGCTGCTGCTCCCCAGGCACTGGCAGTGGGAGATGCTCATGACTAAATTTTGCTGTGTGATGGAAGGACCCTGACAGAAAGACATCTACCCTGACTTGCTTTGCTTTTACTGCCTGTCTTTGGAGGGGAGTGAAAATGTGGAAGCCTCACACTCTTTATTTTAATGAAATACCAAAGAGAGAAGTTAAACTTTTTCATTTTGAAAATGCTAGAAAGATACTCTTTTGCCATCCCTCTACTTCCATTCTTTCAAGTGCAAACTACTTGTCTAATTTGATGTGAAATCTGTCTCAAGCGAATTTATACTCCAATAGATTTATTATTTATCAAGAAATGCCACAGTCCCCAGGTTTGTATCCTCCAAGCAAGTTTTCTGTGACTCCCAGGACAGGCAGAACAAATGCAATTATGTGAAGCAAGGGCTCCTCGTGCTTTGCCTGTCTCCTGCTGAAAGTGAGCATGAAGTTGGGGAATGATAACAGGGACACTTTTGTAAGTGTGGTCTTTTCCAGTCAAACAGCTCTACCTTACCTCTAGCCATTGGCCAACACAAATGCAGCAGTACTGCAGAAGCATGAGGCAGACCAGACTTGTATTTTTCCAAGAACTGATGAAGTAAGAGAACTTTTTCTTTTGCAGAGGCCACACAGTTAATTCAGGGAAATATTTCTGTTTACATCTAGAGGATTCTAGCTGTGGCCCAAGGTATCTGTAAGGGGTGTGTAGGGTAAGGTTTTAAAGAGGTTCCTGAGGCAGTATCTGATCTCTCTTTGCAGGAGCATTCCTCATCCCCTACCTCATCTTTCTCTTCACCTGTGGGATCCCACTGTTCCTTCTGGAGACAGCACTGGGGCAGTACACCAGCCAAGGAGGGGTCACTGCCTGGAGGAAGATCTGTCCCATCTTTGAAGGTGAGTCAATTTACAGGAACTGCTGGCAGCACTTTCTAAAAATTAGTGACTCAGAGCCTCTTTTGGAAGCATTATTCTGCTTCTCTTTCCCTCTCTTTCTTTCTCTCTCTTCCACATTTCCTCCTTTCCCTTTCCCTTTCTGTTTCCCTTTCCTTTTCCCTTTCCTTTCTTCGTTTTTTTCCTATTCCCCCTCCCTTCCTTTCTCTCGCAGCCCTGTTTTCTCTCCTGGTGCCTGCTGTGTGTGCTGGTGATTCCTGTAGGTGACTAAAAGTGAGTGATGCTGGGAAAAAGGGTATGTGTTGACAGACAAAAACCTCCACGGAAGCTGGGACAAATGCTCATGAGAGAATGAGACTGATGTCCTGCATACTGGGGTTCTTGTGCTGCAGCCACCACACTGACAGCCTGAAGCTAGGCTGGGACTAAGGTACAGGTATAAGAACTAGGACTCCTGAGCTCATGGAAGAAGATTGCTAAATGGCTTTAAGATGTTAATGAATTTAACTTCCACAATTCTTCTGCCCAGAGGAGAGTCTATTACACTCATTTTATGGGCAGAGACTCATAGAATCATAATGGTTGAAAAAGACTACTAAGATTGTTAAGTCCAAATGCCAGCCCAACAGCACCATACCACTACATGTGTCCCACAGTGCCACATCCACATGGTTCTTGAATGCCTCCGGGGCAGTGACTCCACCCCCACCCTGAGCAGCCTGTGCCAATGTGTCATCGCTCTTTCTGAGAAGGAATGTTTCCTAACATCCAACTCTGCTGGTGCAACTTGAGGCCATTCCTTCTGATTCTATCACTGTTACTTGGGAA
The DNA here is from genome assembly GCF_026119805.1 of Tympanuchus pallidicinctus. NCBI lineage: Eukaryota > Metazoa > Chordata > Aves > Galliformes > Phasianidae > Tympanuchus > Tympanuchus pallidicinctus. The sequence continues at coordinate 4,448,405 of NW_026294802.1, forward strand.
AAGAAGTTGACCCTCACATCTCTGCAACCTCCTTTCAGTGTCTGATAAGGTCTTCTCTGAGCCTCCTCTTCTCCAGACTGAACAATCTCAGTTCCCTCAGCCACTCCCCACAAGACCTGTGCTCCAAACCCTTCACATCTTTGTTGCCTTTCTCTGGACATATTCCAGGGCCTCAATGTCTTTCTTGTAGTGAGGGGCCCAAAACCGAGCACAGTACTTATAGTGCAACCTTACCAGTGCCAAAGGAAAGAGAAGCCTATATTCAGGCAAATTAAATACCAGCACATGAGCTGGAGGCAGACAGCAATGGTATCTCTAAGGGAGCTGACAGCCAGTTTTCAGCAGATGAATTTAGGCTTTCTGACCCAATGACTTTTCTGGTGTCTCAGTGAGTGATGAGCCCAAAGACCCAAGGGCAGAGCTCGTCTCCTATATATGGTCTTTTGCCCCATCACCATATTTTATGATTGGTGTACATCACCAGTGAGAATTCTTCTTGCCCAAGTCTTTCCAGAAGAAATAAACTCACCTGTATTTCTTTTTTTTCAAGGCTATACGTCTTGTTTTCCTGAAGGTGAGGCAGTGTAATATAACAGCGCTAGTATCAGAAAAATATTTTCTCATCAGTGAAAAGTTTTCTCCCTCTGCTCCACCATATAGCTGTCTAGAGATACCAGCAACATTTCTTGTCTTCATAAAATCCCTTCTCTTTCCTAGAGGTAGCTCTTACTCTATTCTCTAGTGACCTATGCTTGGCGTTACACTCTGCTTACTATAGCATGCACTATGCCATTTTTTGTTTTTGGGGAGGGGGTGGGGGATGAATTTAGACATTTGACATCTGATGGCCTTCTCAGAGGCTTTGTTTTTCTTCACAGGAATTGGATATTCCTCGCAAGTCATTGAGACCTATCTAAACATCTACTATATCATTATACTGTCCTGGGCACTCTTCTACCTGTTCAGCTCATTCACCACTGTACTACCATGGGCCAGCTGCAATAACCCTTGGAACTCAGGTATACCTTCCTCTGGTTGGCTTCTGGTTGGAGGAAAGGTAGGAGATGGAGTCTCAGTTTTCAAATAGATTCATGCAGTCACAGATTCATAGATTTCTTTTCCCCCTTCCCAATTCCCAGAAATTATTTGGGTTTTGTAGAAAATGCTTTTTCACTTGTCTAAAAATATTTTTACTGTAGATGAATGTCTTGGCTTCTGACATTATTTTGTAGTTGTACTGTGGGTTTCACAGAGTACTGTCCAGAGGGGTTGCTCCCATGAGGTGCTCTGTGGTCTGTGGGATTCCTGTGAAGGCAGCGGTCTTCATTCACCATGGACAAAAGGCCAGGAAGAGTGAATGAGTGGTCTGGCTTTATACTCAGTAGTAGGGGACAGTAAGACTATTTCTGCATGGAGATACTTTCAGTGTTGAGATTTCACTGAACAATCCACGTTTTCTGGAAAATGGGATATGTGGGTTGAGAAGAGATTTCAAGCCAATTTGTAGTGTCCCTCACAAGGCAAGAGCTTTTCATTAGCTCTGGCACAATGATTTATTTTACAATTCCCTTTTGCTACTTGGCTCCTTCTGAGCTTCTGGAGCGGTAGCTGCTCAGCTGTTTTCTTTTGCACACTCAACTTTTGGCTAAATCAGCCCAAACCTGCATAGGAGGATTTGCCAGTATGAGTCTCCCAGTGCAGGAACCAGGAACACAAAACTCTTAAAGCCTTCTTCTTCTGGTCTAATTTCATTGTCTTGGCCAAGGATCTCAATTCCTCATGCCTGCAGATCACAACACCATGCCCAGCAGTAAAGACTAGGCTTTCATTTTATTTAAGGCACTTGGGCTGTTCCTTGGAAGTGGAATTAGATATGAGGTAACTTTCATGAATCTGATGAGGCTTGGCATGCTTTTGCTTTTTTTTTTTTTTTTTTAACCATATTGAACAGGTTGTTTTGCTTTCAGTTCAAAGCCAGGCTGGAAAGGGCTTCAGCAGCAGCTAAAGCCCTTTATTTATTTATTTATTTTGTGGTGAATCATTCCTTTGATGTGTTAAATTTCCCTGCCCTATGGGCTATTTACTCACAGCTTCCTCTGCCCCTACATCCCAGCAGAGGTAAGCATCTTTGTAAAGAGTGGATCTGATTCCTTTAGCTCCCCCAACGTGCTTTTTTTTTTGGGGGGGTGTTTGTTTGTTTGTTTTGTTGGGAAAACCACAGATGTTCTCTTCATGTGCTGAAGCTTCCCAGCCAGAGTTGGCATTCCTCTGTTTTCCTGTGGACTATCTTTTTCTTGCCAAATGTGTGATGAAGTGCATTTCTTGGATGCATGGCATCTCCTCCATTTTTAGCAGTTTTACACTGTGTGACAGAGTTGGGGATGGTATAGTGGAACATGAAAGCAGTTGTGGTGTTTGAGAATATACGCATATATGTGTGGATAGCAGATGATGTGTGATGTGTGAGGAGAATGGGATTTTCCATCTTTTAAATTTTTCTTTTTTATTTTTGGCTACCTATGGTGGCTTCTTCACAGTAATCTACATTTTGCAGTCATGTGGTTTCCATTCGGCAGAGAAGCTCCCCCCTTCCCCCTCTCATACCCAAGCTCTCTGCCTACTCTTGGACTGGAATTCATAACTGGGGAGAGCCAGGCTTCAGTGAGATGCTTAATGAGATACAAAAGTTTAATGAGATGTTTTATAGCACAGGGTGAAGAGTCTGTGTACAGTCAGCATGAAGGCTAGGGAACAGTGGGGAAGGAGCATCCCTCATGGAGGAGTCTTGGAAAATTTCTCTGGCTCATTTACTTCCTTTTCTTTTGCTAGATCTCTGTGCGGACTTTCTGAATACCTCCAACTGGGACAACAGAACTGTGCCTGCAAACACCACCTCTCCAGTGGTTGAGTTTTGGGAGTACGTGATCACCTTTCTTCCGTTCAGGCTCCTCTCTCATCCAGGAGATATGCTGGAGTGGGAGGGATTCCGTAAGACCAAGTAAGGTGCCACGTGTCAGAAACAGGGGCATGTCAGACTTGGGGAGCACAGTGCACAGAGCTGCCAAGGAGATCATCGTGGATTCCAGGAGAACTAAATGCACCCTGAAGGCTGCTTGCAGTAGCATGCCAGCCTAGAGAGCTCGTGTGCACACATGCACATGTTCTGGCACTGAGATGTCAGGGCAAAAAAGAAGTACCAAAAGAAATTAGGACTTTCTGTAAGCTGGGTGTTCTCTGCAAGAAGAGGCCAGGGGGCAGACTGATCAGTCCTCTACAGTGAAATAGAAAGGGTAAAACTGCCGTTTCACTTCTTCTGAACACATCTTTCCAAAGGAAGAGGTCTATCTGGCTGCCCTGTCTTTGTACGTGAGCAGACATCTGAGGCAGATAGGTGAGGCAGCAGACAGGCACTCAGGAAGGTTTGGCCATGGGTCTGGAGGCAATAAATCACCTATGAAAGAGGGGTTTTTCAGCAGGCCAGCATCTTAGAGAGGCTTCTCACTGCAGCGCAAAGAGTTTGAAATGGCTGCAAGAACCATGCTGTTTCTATAGCTATTCAGGTGCCCCTGAGAGGAGAGAGAGGTTGTCCCTTGCAACAACCAAAGTGCAAAGAGAATATGAGGTATGGATGCAGAAAAAGTCTGCATGTTGCCAGACTCTCTTTCCTGCCCTGTTCTCTACATCTGTGGGTTGTTACCTCTCAGAAATAGTTGTTTGGGGTTTTTGCACAAGCTGCAATGCAAACGGAGCCACAAGAAGTTTGATTTGGAGGAAGGAGTGCATAGGAATCCAAAGTGTGGGACTGGGCTGCTAGGACTGCATGAGCTGCAGGGCTGAGCTCTCCTGTTGTCCATCTTGGTGATGGTGAGTATCTGGAGAATGAGGCTGAAGAAAGGAGATGGGAAAAACAGAGATCATTTTAACTTATGTGCAGGGTGTCCATAGTGTATGGGGAGGTGAGAGGAAAGTGGCCATGGGTTGACGATGACATTAGTAGCTTGCTTTGGATGGAGAAGAGTCTACCTAGCAGCTGTCAGGGTGATGGATCAGTGAGGTGTACTTGATGATTTCATTCTGTGTGGCTCTGGTGAGCACACTGCAGTGGGCTGGGAGGGTTGGAGGGCTTGAGCTAGCTGCGGGGCACAGTGGAGCAACATCCACAGCAATAACAGAGAAGTAAGCCCTTGGCAATGCTGTGGTAATTCACTCATCTGGGAGCCCAGACAGATCTGTTTAGTCTTTTCATGAGGTAAAATGTCAAAGGTGTATTTGAATTAATGGGATCTGAGGTGTTAATGCTTATCTCCCTGTCCCTGGATACCGACAGGAAGAGAGTCCTGGGAATAACGGATGGTATTCACAAACTGGGCACTGTGCGCTGGGAGCTGGCTCTGTGTCTCCTGCTGGCGTGGATCATCTGCTACTTCTGCATCTGGAAAGGTGTCAAGTCCACAGGAAAAGTAGGAACAGAGATGGTCCTCCTCATCCATAATCCTCCTTGTACCCATCTTACATTTCTTTCCCCATCTCTTACTTTTTCATGAAGTAGAGACTGGAGATACACAGCACCAAAGTCAAACCTAAAATCTGGTGGGGTCATATTGATTTACATTGGTTGTATTTGACCCGTAAAAGGAAGGATGAAAAACGGGGAGGGAAAAGCAGTGGAAGACCTGGGAACTGATGGAAATCATAGGTCACCTTTGTCTTTGGAGACGACCCACAATGGCTGATGAATACTCTGCAAATGTCGTTGGAAACCACCCACTCATCAGTGTGTTGTCTCAGTGTGACTTCTTTATGTTTTTAGCTAGATCCTCTTCAGTATCAAGCTTTCTATCCCTGGCAATAGTTAAGCAAAATAGAGAAGCTTCTGCCTGCAACTGTCTCAGCAAAAAGATCACTAATTTCTCCTGCTTTTTTATCCCGCAAAATAGTTGGAGTGGGAGAGATGTCTTAATGCTTTCCTTTGGGCTCCCTTTTGTACTCTCTCTGGCTCTTTGGCTCAGCAGGTCACTTTGTGCATTCTGCTCTTGAGGCTGAAGCCATTGCTCCAGTTCCCATAGGTCAGACTGGATATCCTTCTGGGATGGATGAATGTGGTGTGCTTCAGGGTGGGTGTCAGGGACTCTGCTTATAGCCTTGACTTGGTCAGGGCATCCTTCCTCCCTGGGGCTGTGATGAGATGGGTAGGTTATCAACATAAGGGCATTCAGTGGATGTCCCAGCAACAAAGAAAGGAGCCAATTTTTTGCAACAGCCTTCTTCCAAATAAGTATCCCTAATATTGGCAAATGTTCCTGTAGAACTGCAGATCTTTGTTTCAGTGTCAAATCCCACTTCTGACCTTAAAACTACATTTTAATGGGCTGCTGTTTTAACAGGACAAGAGCTTGCTCTGCTCTCCAGAGCCTCTTGCTGGTGCTGACCTGTCTTTCACCACTTCTCAAGGAGGGAGAGCATGATTCCACATCTATGGGAGAGGGGCTTTTAAATTGTCAATCTCTAATGCTCCATGTAGGCTGTTTTGTTAACACAGTGCCACCTTCACGAGAATTATCATTCTGATCTTATGACTCTGTGTCTGCATGGAAGTGCAATCGAGTTGTTGCAGGTTCCCATCAATTCTCAGCCCTCTTCCTGCCAAGCCTTTTCTTTGCCCAGTGCTGCTCACATGCAGGGAATTTGCCTTGTGAGAGAAGGCTGAAGAAGTTCACTTAATCTGGGATCAAGTTGGGTTTGGCAACGTCAACCCAGAAAGTGAGAGTTCAGCAAGTGCAGGCAGTAGCTGTCATGGTTTTCCTGGAACCACAGAAGATTTTCCCATTGCAAGGCTTAGGATATAGGACCTACTTTTTCCTAGTCAAGTGTATGGTTCAGGTGAGCAACACGGTGAGTTTTCTTGTCCCAGTCCACAAGCCAGACAGACCAGTAGTCCGCTCTGCAGGTAGTTACATTGAGATTTACAGGAACACCATCACAAAACTCAGTTCCTTTCTTTTTCAACCCTGAATACACGTTAGGAGAAGCAGTAGGAAGGTCCCAGAAACTCTGGGTATGTGCATAATTTTGTTTACCCACTGCAGAGTAAACAAATGCTATGCTTGACTGAAGGGCTGCACCAATCAGATAGCCCTTCCAGACTCTTGTGCTTACGCTTCTGTCATTTAAGGAGTCTAACCTTAAAGAAACAATAGTAACCTCAGGAAAATAATTTCAAATAATCCCATGAAGAACCATTTTCATTGAAAGCCTTTTTCTTTTATTCATTTTGCCCACTCTTGCACACTTTCAATCTTTCCTTTCCTGATGCAATCACCTGATCTGTGCAGATGTTCCCCAGAAGTGATTTCTAAAGGTATATTTTCATTCTTGTGCCAAAAATGCTCCTGTTCTCTTTCAGTCAGGGAGCAGCAGAAGTGCTGAGTACCGCGACTGATTTGACCAATTATCACTAGGCAGCAACATCTTCATTTTTGACCCCTCACTTTGAATCCGTACAGTAAACAAGCTTTAATTTCACTTGGATGAATTGTAGTAGTGAATAAATGTTAAGAAGTTGCAGATTGCTCATGGATATTTTGCAAACAACAGTAACTAGAAGTTTATATTGGGCAGTAGATCAGGGATGATTAATTGTACTGTAATATTTGTTTACATAGCACGCAGGGAGATGTGAAAAGAAAGCTTTATGGAAACAATAGCGTATGTTTTCTTGACAGACCTCTAGGCTCCAGGTGTCCCCATTTTTTACCCATGTGCGCAGAGGCATTGAAGGTATGAGGGAGTCACACGAGCTCCCCTGGAAATGCAGTGTCAAATTGGGCAGCAAAAGTTGCTGTTTAATTTGGAAACCCCTTGCTGGGAATGGGACAATTTTAATAACTCCTCATTAAAACTCAGTGACAGGAAGAGACGTAGGTTTCTTTTGCAGCTCTGGAAAGATGAAGAGAACAGCTTGAGAGCAGGGAAATGAAGATGACTGGAAAGAGAAAATAGCAAGAGCAACCAGTGACAAAACCTTGTGTGAGGAGCAGAGCCTAGATTAACAAAACCACTGCTGAGATGTAGCCTTGATTAATCCCTTCCCCATCCCACACATCCCCCCCCCCCCCCCCAACATCCACGTCAGCAGTAGCTGCTGTGGCCAGAGAGAAGGTCCAGGAACATCTGCTGCGTGGGGGCTGCAGGTGGGACAAAATAACACCCACACTCCCTGCTGGTTTCCCTGCAGGTCGTGTACTTCACTGCCACCTTCCCATACGTGATGCTGGTCATCCTGCTGGTGCGAGGAGTCACACTGCCGGGTGCCGCTGAGGGGATTGTCTTCTACCTGAAGCCAGATGTCTCCAGGCTAGCAGACCCGCAGGTGAGTGGGGGCAGATGAGGTTCTGGCTTTCTGTTCTCAGGGGAGGCCTTCAGACTGGGAGAAGCTCATTATAGGTTGAGCAGGGCCTGGCCCCCACGTTGTGCAGATTCTCTGCTCACATCTGCAGCATATGGGCATATTAGGTCACTGCTACTCATGGGCTCAGCAAAATCAGAGGAGTGCATGAAATATTCAGCATGCAGCAGATGGTTTTGTTGGGTCTTAAATACAAATAATTGAGGAAAGGTGGGGGGGAAGCAATCTACGACTTTCCATTTCTTCAGGCCTGCTTAGAGCTTTGTTTGCCTGGGACCAACCACATGCCATCAGTGCATGTCCCAGCATGCAGTCAGGTCTCTTCCCCCATCCAGGTGGGCAGAACTTGGGACCCCAACCCAAAGACCCCAGCACCACTCCATCACAGCAGGTCGCTTTCCTTTCCAGGAGGTTTCAGCAGTGCACGCAGGCTGCATGCACCATTTCTCCAGGGTGTTAATGCAGCTCCCCAGCCCCAAGGAGGGTATTTAAATGACATTGCTGCTAATTATTCTGCTGCTAAATCTTTCTGTGGAGGCAGCCAAGCAATATGCTTAGCCCACAGCCTCAGCTTACCTCCCGCATCTTCCCAGATGGCCGCAGCCCCAGCTGCTCCCAAACCAGCTGCCAAACACACTATCTTCCCCCAAATGGCTTTCAGATGCAATTACGTGTTGTCAATACAAAATCTGTGGAGCGCTAAACACAAGAGCCAGCCGAACATAAATGGCATTTTAATATTGAAATAAATAACAGGGGGGCGATTGAGGCTGAGTGCGTTTTATTCATGGCAAGAGCTTATTCACCGAAAGCCTCCTGACCTTTAAAAGCCTAAACAAAGCCAACGTGGTCTTTCCAGGCTGCAGCAAGGCAGCATAGCAGGAGTGAGGAATTCTGCTATTGATTTTAGAGAGTGCAAAGCTTGGGTGCAAAGCTGGATCTGTGTGTGTAACCATGCCACACTCCTGTGGATCTCAACAGCACTGCCCAGGCTGGGGTTCTCTGCAGGCTGTCAAATTGTAGCTGCCTGGCTGTTTGCTACTGCTTAGAGAAAAAAGAGAATGAGGGGGAGTGTACAGACAGACAGAAAGAGGGCTGCGTTCCCTCCTGCCTGTTACCCTGAATCTATGACAGGGAGTGGGAGCAGTGCTGGATTTCGCCCTGCAGCAGTTTGGGAGACCAAGGCCCAAAAACCTTCTTGGGGAAGAGGGATGGAGCAAAGGGGAAGGAGCCCACTCAGCACTGGCCAATGCCCTTGTGTCACTCTGATGTGCAAACACAGACCCAATAAGAACATTTTCCTAGAGGTATTTCCATCTGATAGTTCAGTTTCCCAGAGATGTATTCCAGTTTCTGCATCCATTGTGTCCCCCTATCCCACACAGTTTGTTCAGCTCTGATGGAGGGGTTTTTACCAGGCAGGGCACATCCACTTATATATTTTGTCACCAGGTCTGGAGACCACTGACATTCTCTGTTCCAGGTCTGGATGGATGCAGGCACACAGATTCTCTTCTCATACGCCATATGCCAGGGATGCCTGACAGCTCTGGGCAGCTACAATAAATACACCAACAACTGCTACAGGTAAGAGAAGCCTAGGTGCCTTGATCTTCCTGGAAATTTGCTCAGAGACAAATTGCACAGGGCTGTGCCTGATGAAGATAGACCTTTGGGCAACGCTATTTTGCATAAGGACATGTTCATAGTTTGGGATGGACTCAGCATAGGGATTGAGATTGGCTAGGGCAATGCAGGAGCTCCAAGAGAAGTGTTTTACCAGCCCTCTCCTGTATGAGTCAGCTTGGAATTGGAGGGACTGGAAGAAAAGGAGTGGATATTGAGTATGCCCAGCCAGTATGGGGATACCACAGGCTGTTTTGATGGGGTGAGTGAGAAGGGGCTACACAGCTCTCTCTGCTGTCACTTGCTAGGTAGGGGAAATGGTACAAAGATGATGATGGCTGGGCCCCCTGTCTCTAGTTCTTCACTAACAGCAGGGTAATGTATTGCCAGTGGCATTTTGATCCTATCAAGGAGATTAATCAAGTCTATCTGGCCTCTTCCTTGCCCTTGAATTACAGCTCTATTTTCTCCATGGCCTGACATGAAGCTCAGTAAAGACATCAAGACCGTTTCTGGCACATTCCTCAAAGTCCTGTGGAGATGGGGCTCTGTTATTACTTCCAGTATTGCTCCACCGCAGATGGGAAAATTTTACTGTGCTCTGGAGGCATCAGTCATCTCTTCTGCCCTTCTCAAAGAGGTGCTGCTGTGGCTGCTGGCCAGGCAATTAATACTTTTCCCACAGCACTCCACAATGTGTCTGTCACTCATGGAGCAGTGTATGACGCTTTCCTCTAGTGTCTTATGAGCCTTGCACTGTTGGCATGGCTCTAGATAGCTCTCCAGCCCAAATACACTGCATACCTGCACTTCTCCATAGCAGTTGATGGTTACTTTGGAGGGAGCTGAGGAGCAGTATTGACACTCCTCAGTGCTTGGGGAAGCTGAGTACGGAAGTGACCCTAAGTGGGCCTGCTGTGCAAAGGGAAACAGTGTGCTCTCTCATCTCCTCCTGCAGGGACTGCATTATGCTCTGCTTCCTGAACAGTGCCACCAGCTTTGTTGCTGGCTTTGCCATTTTCTCTGTGCTGGGTTTCATGGCTCGAAAGCAGGGTGTACCCATTGCAGAAGTGGCTGAATCAGGTAGGTTTTTTCAGCAGACTTTGAGCCCAAGGAGGCTGGGGAAGGGGGCTTTTCTGAGGTGAAGCCCAAGATGTTATCTACAGTTTACATAAGAATTCTGTTCCTCTGTCCTTGGAGTCCACTAGGAATTAAATACTGGGGGAATTTTCAAACTAAATCTGATTCAGCCCAAATTATTTGAGTGTTCTGTGGCTAGAGACCCCCAGGATGGATGAGTCTGTACCTGGTACTTCTGAAATGCTTCTGAAAAGGACTGCAACAGTTTCTAACCTCAACATGACTAAATTTCAGTCTCTGTGTTCCCAGACCCTCAAATCTGCTGCCAATTTTGCTTAGGTTGAACCCCCATGGAGCCTGCAGAGACGCCTGGACTTAGCTGAGAAAATGGTGCATGCAGTCAGCATACATCAGGCTCTGGCTTGTTGCAGTGAGCAATGGCCATGCTAGCTCATGCACAACAGCACACTCATTGCCACCTAGCTGGCACGTGCAGGGCCAAGGATGTAGATGTTATCTACATCCTCTGTCACTGTGCTGTCTACAGTGAGGTCTGCAGGACCAGTGCTTTCAGATGTGGATATGCTGCTGTTTGTTGGCAGGTCCTGGTCTGGCTTTCATAGCATACCCAACAGCAGTAACAATGATGCCTGTGTCTCAGCTTTGGTCCTGCCTCTTTTTCCTCATGCTGATCTTCTTGGGACTGGACAGCCAGGTACAGCAAGCTAACCCTCCTTCTCCAACTCCTAAGTGCCTGTTGCCACTCTGCACACATCTTCATGCCTGTGGGAAAGGATTAGGTGGTTATATGCTTTGCTGGTACCTCAAATACATTCTCCACACTGTCCACAGCTCTTTCACACCACAGATACTCACAGCCAGGGCTGAAGAGAGGCCAGTGGGTATATGTGGTGGCATCTCTGTTTGGCATCTTTATCTTCACATGTATGCGAGGGTGTCCCAGCACATCTCCATATGGGGAATGATCTTGCATCCACCTCTTACCCTCCAGGAGGAAAACCCAGCAGAGCAGTGTGAAACACTGGTATGCAGGCTCAAGGGGAGAGGGGGTGTCCTGGCCTGGCTGCCAAGCAGGGCATTCTGTTCAGGCTCTACTTTGTAGCACCTAAACCTTTGAACCTCCACTTCTCTTTGTTCCCTGAATCAAAGTCCCCTCTTTCCTTACCCTGTTGATTGTTCTCCTTCACGCTGGCCTAGCTGTCTTGGGAGAAGTCTCCAAGTCTCGAGGAGAAAAGGACAGTGAGCATGTTCTTGGGGAAGGGGAGACATTAGGCTTTGTAACCTATATTCTCCTACAGTTTGTCTGTGTGGAAAGCATGGTGACAGCTCTCATTGACATGTTCCCGGGAGTGTTTCGAAAGAAGGGACGTCGGGAGCTGCTGATCCTGGCCATTGCGGTGATCTGCTACCTGCTGGGCTTACTGCTGGTCACTGAGGTAAGAGAGGTGGAGCTGGGCTACAACCAGACACCAGAAATCCTGCATGACTGCTCTGGAGGAGCACTTAGAGGCAACAGGCTTGTCTTTGATGCTTTTGTTTATCCTTTATTTTCAATGCATTAGCAGCTGTCAGCTGTCTCTCAGCCACTGTCGCTGACGGTGTGATGCTCCTGCACCTGTTATGGAGCCACAGAGACAGCCCTGCAGCTCGATAAGGCTGCCTTATGCAAATATCACCTTGCTCAAGCAAGCTGAGCTGCATATTCAGAAGCTGTTGTAAGGGCAGTGATCACTTGCTGGTTGTTTTGCATGAGAAGCAGGGTGGCAGGAGGGCAGGATGGGGTAATGAGTGCAGCATCATCTTGCCTCAGCCAAAGGAGAGCCTGTTGTCTCTGGACCAGAAGCAGCAGAGTTGATGCTATGCCACGCATGTGATCAAGAGATCTTCAAATGTGAGAAACTGAACTCAGGGATTCCATGGATTTGGTATGCCCATCATGTGGAGGCATCTACACCCATTGTTGCAGTACACCACCTTATATGTGTTGGGATGAAGGGATTCCACTATTCTGTCAGTGGATAGAGTCCTTCAGCACCCTTGGAAAGCATCTGCTTGACTTCTGTTGGCATGGCTTTCTCTTTGGAAAACACACATGGAAATATGAGGCAACTGAATTCTAGAGCTAGCTGATGGCAAGTAGACAGGGCTCAACCCAAGAGATAGGGGCAGCAGGAAGTGATGTGCCTGCCATCATGGGGTATGGACCTTGAGAAATATGTAAACATGGATGCAGGCAAAATAAGGTATCATCTGAATATCCTGGCAATCAGGATCCCCATTTCTTAGATGCAGAGATTTTCACTGTCATAGTGCTTTGAAGTAATGCTGGAAACTTGCTAGGTGATTAACAAACAAAACCAAACCAATAATAAAGTGCTCTTGTGGACATGGAAACCTGCTATGACTCCCTTTACCTCTGTTACAGGGTGGGATGTACATCTTCCAGCTCTTTGATTACTATGCTGCTAGTGGCACGTGCCTGCTATTCCTGGCCATTTTTGAAGTCATCTGTGTAGGATGGGTTTACGGTAAGTAGAGGACAAAAACCTGTGCTGCTGCTTCTCAAGGCTGGGGCTGGGAAAGTGGAGGTGGATGGAGAAGATTCACCACTCCCTTAGGAAGCAAAAAAATGCTGTAATTACCCTCTTTCTTGTCTGGTTTCCAGTGTGTTTCCTCACAACATTTTTTAACTGCTCTACATTTAGAGTAGAAATGACTTTATCATCTCTGAAGCTTCCTTATCTTGTGTTACCTTGCTGCTCTTTCCATTCATCCTATGGGTTAGAAAACCAGCTACGGAGGAGTGACTGCTGTTCGTCAGACTCTGTTTCAGTCTGTACCCTGTACCTCTGGTTTAATCCTGCCAGTTTGTTTCACACAAAGTGCTGGAATACAGACTTGCTGCGTGCCACTTCTGTGATGATGCATACTTTATATTTTTCACGGGCTGTGATGGCAATCCCAAAAGAAATGAATGGGGACTGTCTTGGCACTCAGTGAGGACTGTAACCAAACCATGCAGGAGCAGAATTAGGCTGAGCTCAGTGAACTACCAGAAGGAAACCAGTCACTTGTTGGTGTGCAGTAAGCAGAAAATCCTGTGGTATCCAGGAAGGTCTCTGCCCTGCTGAGCAGTGCATGAGCCCAATAGGCTGCAGTCCCCCTCACTGAAGTACATACTGAGGCTGGTGGTTTCCAGGAGGGGTTAGTTTTGTGTGTTATGGAGCAGAGGCTTCCTGTCCTTGGCATAATAGAATCATAGAATCATTAAGGTTGGAAAATACCTCTACGGTCATCTAGTCCAACCATCAGCCTATCATCACCATGCTCTCTAACCCACGTCCCTCAGTGCCACATCCACATGCTTCTTGATATGGCAGTCCAGCATCTTCAAGGATAGCATAAAGTCATATAGATGAGACCAAACTGACAGCATCCTTAAAAACAGCAACTGCTGGCTCCTTGCTGCGTCAGGTATTGTGCCCTGATCAAACTAAGGAAAACACTGCAGACATGAGCATCATTCATATCTTTTTTTTTTTTTTTTTTGATAGCTAACATTGGTTGTTTAGGGAGGAGTACAGGGGGAGTATAGTAAGTTGGCAATGATATTTCCTGGGAATATTCTTCCAACTTCTAAAAACTTGTAAGTCAAGGATTTCCAGAGCTGAAAGTAAAATTTTCCTATTTATCTTCTGTATTTTTTTGTAGTTGGCTCATGTAAGCGTTTATCATCCAAAAAAACCCTACAGCAAGTAGTTCCACAGCTCGGTCTGTTGTGGTATGAGGTATCACAATCTTTTGCTTGTTTTGAACCTGCCACCTGCCAGTTCCTTTTTCTGCCCCACAGATCTTACTTCAGAAGAGATAGGAGAACAGTCACTCCACATTTGCTTTCTTTGGTATGTGTGATTTTACAGAGTTTGCCATGGCTGTAGTGCACTTGCTGATAAAGATGTTCTCATGCCATATTCTCCAAACACTCAAACAAATCGAACCAATTTCTGGTCTGGAAAGACTTCTCTCTCACTGAAATAGGAGCAGGTTCTGCTGCTTCTGTTTAACCTTCCAGGGATGCAAGAAAAGTGTGTCTGTAGGAGAGATTTATTCTAGAGAGATATCCTGGGAGGGAAACTCAACTGAGAGCTTGCAGTGCCAGACCTTGGCCAGATTTGAATTTAATCAACTTCTGTAAGTTCCCTGTGAGATTTCTGAGGAGAAGGAGATTTCCATCCACGCATAACAGGGCTTTGCTATCACCACCCTGAGCTACATTAAATTTACATTACAGTTTGCCCATTCTTCCCTCCTTCTGCCCTGCTCCTCGTGGCAAGTAGCCATTCCATGGGTCTGATTCTGGGCTGAAATGCAGACAGTAGGCTGAGACGGGCCATCTTAGTGGAAAAGATGTGCCTAGTGCCAACTACTGCTTTTTTCCCAGCCTCAGAATTGGCAGGACCAAGCCTCTTGCTTACACTGTGAAGAATTACAACGTTTTCGCTAACACAAATACACGCTCTGAGTTTCCCCTCTCCCAGCACATACGCCAGCCGCCCACCACTTGGCAGCCTCCCTCTGCTGACAGGCAGATGCTCTTGCTCAGATCTAAGGCTTTCCTCACGTACTGCTCTCTGCCTGCACAAGGACCTCACAGCATCCCACCTGCCAATCCTGTTTGCTGCAGGGAGGGACAGAGGTGATTTGGTTTCTTCCCCCACCTGTGTCCCTTCCATTTTTGGCGACACAGCCCTCGTATAAGTGGGTACTCTTCTTGTGCACTCGGGTTGCAGCATGATGCCACAGAAACATGGTATGGGAGTGATGTTTTCGTTTTTCAGGCAGTCACAACATGCATATTACGATAAGCTGTTGCAGGAGAAAGCATGTGCCTCCATCGCTGCATAAGAGCTGGGGCTGAAGCCCTTTGAACTGTTTACAAAGCTAAAGCAAACTGATGCCAGCAGGCACCTGTGGGTGGCTGCAGGGTGAATCTGTGTTGAGCTGGTATAAATCTTCCTCTCTTGCTCACATGCAGTGTGTCTACCAGCAGCAGCAGCGGGTTCCTCCTGGCTGGATCCTGCCCATCAGGCTGCCCTAGCTGAGTTTGCTTTATCCTCTTGGATGCCCCTGCTACAGGCAACCTCACATTGTTATTTATGGATTGCAAAGGCTCTTTAAAAGCAGCTGCTACCCAAATGGCACACAGATCCTACAGTGTCCCAGCAAATGTCCTGCCAGCATTTTCATGGTTTTGGCACAGGCGTGGGCACTGCAGGTTTGGGACAGCAAGAGAGCAGACACAAGCTCAGAGCGTGGCACCAAGGTCATCATGTACTGACTTCCTGTGGATGAAATTCAGTACAGATGAATGCAAATAAATGCAGCTTGGGAGAAAAGATTTAAAAGAGAGAGTTTTGTCATAGGCTCTACACTAACAGTTCAAACAGGATGTACTGTATTGTGATTTAAATCGGCAGACAACCCAGCACCATTCAGCTGTTTGATCACCCTCCCCTTCAATCGGGGGATATGGGACAGAAATGGAAAAAGATAGAACTTGTAGGTTGAGATAAAGACAGTTTAATCAGACAGAAAAATAAGAGAAAATTAATAATAATATACAAAAAAAAGTGATGCACAGTTCAGTTCTCACCACCAGCTGAGTGATGCGCAACCCATTCCCTGAGCAGCAGCTGTCCTCCCAGCCAACTCTTCTCCATTTTGTTGTTCAACATGACACCACATGGTGCAGCGGTGGCTAGTCTGCATCAGCTGTCCTGGTACTGCACCCTTCCATCTGCTTCTCCCCCCTCACTGGCAGGGCAGCACTACAAGAACACATGTCCTGGGCTCTGTGCAGCACTTCACAGTGACAATCAGAACATCAGCACATTACCATTATTCTCATCCAGAATCCAAAACACAGCACTATACCTACCACTAGGAAGAAAATTAACTCTATCTCAGCTGAAACCAGGACATGTTGAGAAATATTTCCTGGACTATGTACTTCATCTGTGAAACACACTGTTTCTGGGTGGGGAAGAAAAGAAAAATCTTTGTCCCTTTCATTACTTGCAGTTGTTGTAAGCTACTTCTAATATTCTGAGAAGGAATGGGGACTGCACAAATCCTCTAGCTTCTAAGTTGCACAAAAAGCCAACGCTGAGTGATTGAACTGATGATTTCTTTAGCTTGATTACTTTTCCATATCCTGTGGAAAGCAGAACACGTAAAAGCTCCCATTAATGTACTTTCTGAGGCTGTTCGTGTCAGTGTCCATCGTGTTTCACCACAACACCCTACTGTTTGCCACAGTGGTCCTGGAAACACAGGACCTGATGGGAATACTACAGAGAACAGGGATGGGAACAGGTGGACCCACGCTGTAACTAACTGTAAGGTTTGTGTTGTTTCCTTCCTGGAGAATAGACGTGCGCTGTGTCTTTCTTTTGGTCTGGCATCTTTGTGTTTCTTTACTCACTACGTCCCTCACTAGATCTTAGATCCAAAATTTGCAGTGAAATTGACTTCAGCCGTCAGTGTGAATTAATTTATCCATCGTATATCTGACATCATGGTGTGTTTCTGTGGAAACACTGTACGGTGTAAGAGACTGCGCTATGCCGCAGCCATATCATTTATCTCACTCTCCTTTTTTTCCTACCTCATGGAAGATTTTGGCTTTGTGGCAGAACATATTTTTATATTATCTCCCCTTCATCCCCAACATATTTTCAGAAACGTTATCTGAAGCCTCATGGGATTTGTAGCTTGGAAGTTTTAGGGTTCTGTTTTCTGATGAAGGCTGGGCTCCTACACAAGGCTGCATGTCCCTTGATATGCGCAGCTTGTTTTTGCTGGAAGCTACTTGTTAACTTGCCAACTCAAGATGGGAACCATGAGGTATTCAAAGAACGTGCTCCTCCCCATCCCTCTTTCCTAAATGCTTCAAAAGCTGGTTTTAAGGGAGCTTTCCTGCAAATATTAGTCATGGGATACAGAAAATAACACAAAGAATTACAGAAAAGAAAAACACGCTTAATGTGCTTTTGTAGAATTCACACAAAGGAAAAAGATCTTGGGACTTGGTTCTAAGACAGAAAAACATAACACAACAAAGCACATTAAATACTAAGCACATGGTAGTGTGGCAAGTCCTCTAGGATAAATTTTTGCCCACCCTTCTGGTATGAAAATGTGAGGAGACAAGGTCTCAGCTCATTTGAAGATAGGAATTCTGTCAATGAGTTCACAATTGGATGAACAACCCTAAAAGAAGAAGCAATTCTTTATCAGCTAAGCATTATGATAAAACTTCAATAAGGCAAATACAGTAACCATTTCTATGGGCAAGTTATCTCCAGCTTTTTGTTTAATATTGCCCTATTTTACCTGAGAAAGTCTGATTTAGTATCTCTAGCAGTTAGGAAGATCTTTGTGCATTCTTACGGGTGCATTCTTATGAGGATCTATGATCTATGAGGATCTTATTCCTTGAAGACATCCTAGAGCTAGAAGTTCTGCTGATTTCCACTTGCATTATGCTGTCTTCTCTATATATCACTGCATGTATTTCAAGTTTATGCTTTGGTTTGAGAAGAGTCAGTGGATAGGGTCTGATCCGTGGAATGATTTTTAGATGCTCTTTAGAGGTATATCCCACTCTGTTGAATCATGGGGTTCAGGTGGGTGCAGGCTAATATGGGCTGTGTAAGAGAAGCTGACTTATTTTTAAACCCTGACATTAACTTGAACCCTCTGAATATTTCTTGAAGACAGGGTCAGATCTTTCCATGGTGTTGTGATGTGTGTACAGAAGTTAGACTTTAATTTAATGGGCCAGTCATTCAACTTAGGGGAACAGTGAGAGAAGGAAGAGATCAGGCATCCACAGGTTAACTTATATTGAACAGAACAGCAATACTTGCAGATGGAAGACTTGTTTTCTAGCAGAGTTTGGATTTCCAGGTCTTTTGGTTTTATGCCAAAAAAATAAATATTCTGTGGAAAGCAGGCTCTTCATGACAGGTGAAACACCCAGTTCAGTGTGGATTCTTGACATAAACTCTTCGGTGCGTTGAGCTGGTAACAAAGAGAGGGTTTTATTTGGTGTTCCCTGCTGTCTTTGTTTCTTGCATCACTGTGGGCTCGCACATTCCCATGTGCTCCATCTGCAAGAGCCTTCCCTTGTTGACCTGTAAATCAAATACCCCTCAAGCTAGGGTCTGCGTTCTCTGACTTACAGATGCTGCTCTCTGAGGGACAGGTTATTTTATGTCAAGCTTTTTGGAAAGTTATGGCTGAAATTAAAAGCCTCCATCTGTATTTAGCCACAGGTGAGCATTCTGGATACCAGGAAAGTCTGTCACATGCTCTTATTAGGGTAGCCATGTTTTTTGCCAGAAGGAAACACTGAGGATAAAGAAATATGGGATCTGATACGAGTTGTGATTGAAGGAAACAGCAATGATCTTACGTCCTCACTTCTGACTTTGTCTCTGTGCTGGCTGGTGGCCAAGGTGCCAACCGCTTCTACGACAACATTGAAGACATGATTGGTTATCGGCCATGGCCTTTGATCAAGATATGCTGGCTGGTGTTCACCCCGGGTCTGTGCTTGGTAAGTGCGTGCAGTTATGACAACATAACAGATTGTTCTGGGTCCCCACATCCTTCGTAGGAAAGGCTGGTTTGTCTTCAAAGTGCTGCTGTCATTTTATCAAGCTCCTTGTGGAGAAGTACAAGTTTATCCATAGCTGAGGTGTCAACTTTTTTCCACTGTAAAGCCTCATCTTTTGCCTGGAAAATTAATTCAGCCTGAAAAGCCATTGTTTACAGGCCTTGTTTACTGACAAGGCAAAGGAAAATATATCCTAAAAGTCTGAAGAGTTTTGGTCAAATTATTTTTTAATAGAAGACTGGTGAGTGTTACACTGTTGTGAAAAACTTCCTTCAGTCCATGTTCCTGCAGCCTCCCATTTTCTGTTCAGAAATATCTTTCTATGGCCATTTGCTTTCTGTGTTATTAAATCTCTTTGAAAACTTTTCAGACAACTGTATTAAAAAAAACAAACAAATAAAACAACAAAAAATCTTCAAAGATAAGTTCCCACCTCTTTCAAGTTCATGTCCAGTTTTACTTCACTGACATTTACAAGTTTTCTGTGCCAAATTCTGATTCCACGTCTGATCTTGTAGATTGTTTCCTTTGTCATCAGTGGGAACACAGACAGGATATAGCTACAGTTTACACAAGAACTCTGTTCCTCTGTCCTTGGAGTCCACTAGGAATTAAATACTGGGGGAATTTTCAAACTAAATCTGATTCAGCCCAAATTATTTGAGTGTTCTGTGGCTAGAGACTCCCAAGACGGATGAATCTGTGCCTGGTACTTCTGAAATGCTTCTGAAAAGGACTGCAACAGTTTCTAACCTCAACATGACTAAATTTCAGTCTCTGTGTTCCCAGACCCTCAAATCTGCTGCCAATTTTGCTTAGGTTGAACCCCCATGGAGCCTGCAGAGAAGCCTGGACTTGGCTGAGAAAACTGTGCATGCAGTCAGCATACATCAGGCTCTGGCTTGTTGCAGTGAGCAATGGCCATGCTAGCTCATGCACAACAGCACACTCATTGCCACCTAGCTGGCACGTGCAGGGCTGGACTGCCTGACTTCCTCTACTCCCTATGCCCTGGCTATGTTTGTGTTCTGTGTTCCCCAGGCTGTCTTCTTGTTCTCCCTAATTAAGTACACACCCTTGAAGTACAACAATTCTTACGTGTACCCACCCTGGGGCTACGTGCTGGGCTGGCTGATGGCACTCTCCTCCATGGTCTGCATTCCTCTCTACATCATCTTCATCCTCCTGAGGACCAAGGGATCCCTGAAACAGGTACTGAGATCGTGGTCACTGGGTGAATTGCTGCTGCTTCCCTATGACAGCTCATGGGCAGGGCCCCAGGGAGGATACACATTGCGCATTTTTCCTCTGAGAAGGCAAGAAGTGTGAGTGCCTTTTCCCCAGAATGCCTGACAACTGTTATTGACAACATGTAGGGCTTGGAGGGAGCACAGCTTTCAGTTTGATCATCAGTTCTCCAGGGTTTTCCCTGGATGACAGAGGGCCTCCCAGTGTGTGCTATCTGAGGCCACATGCTGGCTGGTTTTAACATGCTGATGATGTTAGTAAAGATGGCATAACACCATCTTTTACTTGTCTTCCTTTACTGACTCGTGCCAGTGCAAATCAGGTACAAAACTAAGATTTGATTGCTATTGGTGGCCATGAAGAGGTGACGAGGTCGGGAGGGAGCTGCCTGGTATATCTCTTGATAAAATGGCTTAGTGGAAGATAAATTGTAATTTCTCTTCGCCACTGAACACAGATTTAAGGAAAGGCACCTCAACCTTTCAACCTTTTAACTTCCCTAGCCATTTCAATTTGGAAATGTATCCCTCCCAATGCAAGACAATATAAGTCAATATTGTGGCAAGTTGTCATGATATGGTTTGCTCCAAGTTCAGATCTGGAATCCTAACTCTCCTAGCCCTATCTTGTGCTTCAAACCACTTGGCAGCCCAGCACCTTTCCTATCCCACAGCCAGTTTGAAGATGGTCTTGATGGCTGACACTGCATCTGACTCCTGACAGCTCAGAGGCTTCATATGCCTTTATGAGGACTCAGGGCTTTCTGTGAAGTGATTGCCTAAATGTCCTGCTTGCTGAACAGGCAAGATGCCTCACTTGTTGCCAAATTCATTGAGTCCTCGGACTAGAATGCTGCTGTAAGTGGTGCTAATGCTTATTTTACAGCACATCCAAGAAATTGCTTCAGCCAGTTTCAGACTGTAGCATTTTCTGTTTGCCCTGGTTTAGGTTATATTATCTGTAATTTTCAAGAACCTCTCAGTTATATTATTATGAAGAAATCTCCAAATGGATGCTTGTGGCATGCAGGAAGGAGCCAGCTGCCAAGCCTGGACTGATTCAGGGGAGAATCAAAGCCAACTTCATGAAATCTCCTGGAATATTTGCTTCTGTTTTGTAAACAAGTTTTTTCAAAATATACCTGTTCCATTTTTCCAGTCACGCCCCATAAATGTAATGAATTATTTTCATGACACAGCTGCTTCCAGGTACAGTGCCTTTTAACTGAATATTGCAAGCCATTCACTGAAAGTGAGCTTTTAATTGGCAATTATGATCAGTTGCTGCAACAAACTGATTCCTCTTGCTCCACTTGACTGATCAAGAAACACAAATGTTGTTGCTTAATGTGTCTGATTAAGACAGCTCAAGTCCCAAGCATTGAAAACCTGCAGTGAGTTGCTCACAGAGAAGCTTCAGGCCAAGGCTGGTTTCACAAATCACGGGGCAAATGCTTTTGAATAAATGAGTGAAATCCTGCATCCTGGCAGGAATTTCACAGTGAGCAGAAGCACTAAAATTAATCAAACGAGTCACGGATGAGTTGTCTGTTCTGCTGTGGTATGCTGTGTAAGAGAGGAGCGTGCAGTGGCCCGAACAGCCCATGAAAGAACAACAGCTGTGACTGAACTGGGATGGCACAGGAGAGGGCAGATGTGGCAGGAACCCCCTGATCCTGTGTCACTCTGGTGAGGGACTGAGAATGTCGCTGAGGGAGGTGTCATCTGCCTCCTACCAGGACAGAAGGTGCCCAGTGCCTGACAGTCACGACATACAGAAGGCTGCACAGCCCCCATCAGACTTTTCAGGAAGCATGGCTACTTGGCATAAGGAAAAGAGTAATTGGACTTTACCCTGTTTTTTCTGTGGCCACACAAAGTGCCTATGGGGTGAATCTCTGGCATCTTTCCACCCAGAAATATATCTGTGGGGAGCCGTGTATGTCAGGTTGTCAGTCCACAGCACAAATCTGAGCCTAGGAATGCAGTAACTGTGAGCAGCTGAAGTGAGCCTGCCCTGCTTCACCCCCTTCCACAGCCATCCAGCAAGAGGGGAGCATGAAGCTGTAAGCATCAGCTCTACAGATGCCTTTGCCCCCAGCAATGGTTGTAGATCACTATTGGGTGCCGGTTTGTTTATCAGCTTAATTAACAAAGACTTCCTCTCCACAGCGGCTCGCACAGCTGATTTCCCCAGCAGAGGATCTGCCACAGCCCAGGAAGCACATAGTGGCTCTGTCTGAACAGAAGCTCAAGGAGCAGTCCCTTCCTGTCCAGGAGATGCTCAGCATCACAGAGAGGGAAACTCATTTCTAAGGCACTGAAGATATCATTTTCGTACTCTGAGTTTATTTGCTCTCTCCTTCCTGAAGTGGTTTCTTTTCCTGGACTCTTCCCTTCTCTCCTTCACATGAGACACCCCTGACTCCTGCCGGCTGTCAGAGGGGTCCTCAGAACTGACACTGATGGAGAGGGAAAGATGCAAAAAATGAAGTGCAATAACAAAAAAAGAGCTGAAACTCCCCCCCTACCCCTCCCCATCCCACACACACTCACATAAAAAAAACCCATCAGTTGTGTTGGGAGGAGGAAAGGAAACCACAGAAGTGAGAGAGAGCAGAGAATAAAGGTGTGCAGTAGAAAAGTTATGGATGCAAAAACACAAATTTGGGGTGTTAGCACAGGAAATAAGCAAGTTGGTTCAGAAGTAAATAAGAAGCATGAGGATGACAAAGGGAAATGTACTGCTACATCACCTCTATCCAAGGGAGAGGGTGCGAATAAGGTATCACTGGCTGCAGTGTTAGTGGTGATGGCTTCAGAACAGGAAGAGTTGACAGAGCACTGGGTGCAAACACAGTTATTGATGCTGGATCTCACAGCAGGCTCTGGTAGAAAGGGGGTGAGGGCTGTCCCAGAGGTGTGCTCCCAGTCAGACACACGCTGTCCAGTGAACTTGTATCCGAGAGTGAAACAGCTCAATCTTTGGTGATTCTCTCAGAGAAGTCATGGAGTGAAGGCGAAGACCCAGAGCAGGTTGGTTAAAATGAGCTGCAGCACAGCAAAGAGAAATGGAACCCTGGAGACTGCACACCCACAAATTGAACTGCACTGCTGGGGCATTTTATGGAGGAATAAATGAAGGAGTTGATGGGTCTGTTTCTGTGCTGCAGAGTAGCTCTGGGGCAAGAGTGGGAGAAGGATTGTGCTGCCTCTGCTCTGCCGCCAGTAACTGCTCATGGGACATGACAGGCACAATCAGGCACAATAATCATAAGCTCAGAAGTGATAAAGGGATAATTAATAGCTAAGATGACTTCATTGGCAGCAGACTGTGTCAAATTAAATATTCCCTGTGCCAGGGTGGTCGTGACTGCAGTGCAATGGCTGGGAGGGATGTCATGGGGATGTGACGTTTGGAGCCACACAGCTCTGTCTTGCAGAGGCTGTTATGTCACGTGTGACCCGAGCACTCAGTGACAAAGCCTACCTGAATGCCTATTGAGATTTCACAAAAGCCAGCAGCAATATCTCCTCAGACCATTTACCACGGTCCAGGGAACGCACACTGGCTTTGGGTCTGCCTTGCAATAGTGCCATATCGCAGCACGCAGGAGACTTACCATTAAAGAGAATCACAGGTGCCACAGGCTCCTTTCCCTTGTTCCTCCTTCCAAGTAATTGCTCATCCCCGTGCTATGTGGAGATAAACTGCCAGAGCTGAAAGAAAGTGGGGAAATCAGGTCTCATCTGTGCAGTGCAGTACCTTTTCCAATTGCTATGGGAACCTTATCTTTTGCAGTCTTATGTGAGTTTAACTGGTGAATTAGCATAGGGGAATTTTTTCCCCATTTAATTGCCTTTCCTCTAACATCTAAAAATTGTTGGTGAAATGAAGGCTGAAAGTCAAACATCAGAATTTGTACCTCTCTGGGATATTTTCATTTAATTGGAGATGATTTGCTGTAGAAGGTAGAGACAGCTGGCAAGCCTTGTTATTCTTCACTATGAAGGAGTGCAGCACCACAGAAGGCATCATTTATTTTATTTTATTTATTAAGGAGCTAAACGTTGTGTTGCTGCAATGGTCTTGAGAAGAGCTTAAAATCCAGACTCTTGCAGCCTGCCACACAGTAAACATTTTGGTATTTTTCCCTTCCTGACTAGCAGTACTGCTCACAGTTTGTTGCGGTGAGCCATCCTCTACAGCAGGTCCTTATCTATGCTAGGACAACAGCTCCTGGTGGGCAGCACTGCAAGGCCAAGGCATGTGACAATGCAGTGGTGGCACAGCCTGCTCGTCTGGTAAAGCCACCAGCCCCAGGTGTCCATGAGTGCTTGCTTTCCATCAGCCCCAAAGGAGAGCTGTACACAGGCAGACTGTTTTGGTGGCAGCCACCATCAGAATGGTGGCATTGGTTTTGAGGAGGGAATTTCCTTTCCCAGTCAACACAAGTTCAGTAGCAGGACTGTGTCATGGCATCCAGATTCAGTTAACAAGGGTTTCTTGTGTGAACCTTGGTAGGATGTTCAACCCCTTGGCTCCTTTTGCTGTGTCTCTAAGGTGTAAGACAGCATCTTGCTGCCAGGGAAGTGGTGGAGGTGTGGCCACTCCTTTTCCTGAGGTAGTCTGAAGGCACTGCAGTAATCCTAGATAGAAACAAATCACCTTGCACTTTTGAACACAGGTGTGGAGCTGTGTTACTGCAAATAAACACGATATGAACTGGTTTATCTGTTGCTTATGTATAATCTGATAGCAGTGTCCCAGACCTGTCAGAAAGCAGCATATTTTAACAGTCGGAGGAGGAATTGCTGTCATCACTGAAAGAAATTACAGAATTTCCAGGATCAGGAAGCTCATCCAGACACTCTGGATGGGACTGAGAGAATTGCAGGAAGCTTAAAGGAAAAATCCTTGTCATCTTGTGACCCAAGCACACCCAGCTGGGGTAGAAAGGGAAAATACCACCAATGATTATTTGCTGCTATAATCCCCCCTGCATGCAGACTTAGAGATCAACTAATGAATGATTTGTGATCACACAAACATCTCAGGCATTGCTGCACACACAATAAGCATCTGAGAAGTCTTTATCAGCCTCTAGAAGATGCCCACACTGTGGTCAGAGTTGGGTGTCTGTCTGAAGAAAAGCCACCACAGTCCATATGTACCATCACAAGGGGTAGTATGGAAAGAAGGATTTTGTTTTCATGTAGTTGTTGATAAGACGTCAAAACATAATGTATTTGAAGCTGAAATCCAAGGGAAGTTACCAAATGGTCATTCTCGGCTGCTCCTCCCAGTCAGAGGAAGAGTACTGTACAGAAGTGAAGAAAGACATCTATAAAGCACCAATTGCCAGGTTTTTTTACCTTTCTGGGGGGGAAGTTGTTTTACTTTTCATTAAAAGTTCATTCCCCCTGCCAACCCTCTCCAGCAAGGAAAACCAGGAAAAACATTTTTTTTTTTTAATAAAAGAAGACAAAATGTCTTAAATTTTCTTCTTCCTTTTGTCTTTTTTTGTTTCTTTCTTTCTCCTCTTTTTTTTTTTTTCTCCTGTTCTCCTCCCTCCCTCCCTCCCTCCCCCTTTCCAGCCTTTCTTTTCTTCAACAACGGTAGATGGAGAAAAAAAAAAAAAAAAAAAAAAAGGACATGGCAGGTGAAAATTTTTACTGGAGAAAACAAACAAAAAAGGTGAAATAAAGGGTAATTGAGTTTTTAAGAGTTATTTGCTGGGCACTGTCATCTAGCCCCAAGAGCCAAAAGGTTGCGTCCACTCTTGTAGTCTCCAAGCAAGCCCCTTCCCAAGTCCATCTGGCAAGTGTTTTTCCTCAAAGAGAAATTCTTTGTTGTTGTGTTGTTCTTGTGTTGTTGTTGTGTTGTTCTTGAACCTCTTTCCTTAGATCCTCATGCAACCAAAGGTGGTTCCTGGTTTGGCAGGACTGCAGCCTCCAGCACCTGGGAAAAGAAGGAGAAGCCATGGTGCCTCTCACAAGGCCTAGGACTGCAGCCAGCAGGAGCCAGATGGGAACTCCTTATGTCCTGGCTCTCTAGAGCTTCTGAGAGAAACTCTCACATTCTTACCTTTGTCTAGCATGAAGTAAAATGCATACTTTCTCATTTTCAGGATCTCTTCAACTTTCTTACAGGCTTCTTTCTCACCACAATGCCACCAGGCAAGGGAAGGAGTTGTCCCGCTCTGCTCTGTGCTGTGCAGCCTCACCTCCCACACTGGGTACAGTTTGGAGTGCCACAGTACAAAAAGGACATAAAGCACTCGTGTGTTAAGGAAAGGTTCTTCACCAGAGGGCAGTGGGCATGGAACAGGCTCCCAAAGGCAGTGGGCGCAGCACTGAGCTGCTGGAGTTCCAGGAGCTGGATTCAATGATCCTTGTGGTTCCCTTCCAACTCAGCATATTCTATAATTCTGGAGAAGCTTGGATCTAAGGCCTCTCCCTGCCCTTGGTAACCTTTGTAGCCCCCAGGCAAAGGACAGTGATCTGTAGCTCCTGATGAGATGAAGGTGCAGCTGTTGCTCCCTGCACCCCTCAAGAGAAGCTGTGCCCACCATAGACCTAGTGCAGTGATTAGTTTCATTAACTACCAAGAACTTGGATCTGCATCTCACTCATTAGCAAAGTTGTTGATTTTGTCTTGATCCTATGAATGTAATGCACTTTGCTAAGGGCCAGGAGAAGTCAGAGGACTGTAAAAACATTGAACATACAATGACTTTGGTGAAGGGAACTTGAAAGATCATCTTGTTCCAACCCTCTGCTGTGGGCAGGGTGGCCAACTACTAAATCAGTTGGATCAGGTGCTCAGTGCCCCATCCAACCAGGCCTTGACTGCCTCCAGGAATGGAGCATCCACAACCTCTGTGGGCAGCCTGTGCCCTATGACCACTATGAGTAAAAATCTTCCTAAAATTTAGCCTAAATCATAGAATCATAGAATCACAAGGTTGGAAATGACCTATGAGATCATCTAGTCCAACCATCTCCTCATCACCATTGCTAACACAAGCTACTAAAACATATCATGCAGCACATGATATGTCCTTCTTTTATCCCTTCTTTTAGTTTAAAGCCATTCCTCTTGTCCTATCACCATCAGGTCCCCCTCCTGCTTGTAATCTCCCTTGAAATACTGGAAGGCCACAATGAGGTCTACTCAGAGCCTTCTTTTCTCCAAGCTAAACAAGCCCAATTCCCTCAGGCTTTCTTTGCAGGAGAGGTGCTCCAGCTCTCTGAGCATCTTCATGGCTCTCCTCTGAACACACTCTAGCAGCTCCACATCCTTTCTGAGGTTCTGGAGACTCCTGGCTTGGACATAGTATTCCAGTTGGGCCCTCACGAGAGCAGAATAGGGGGGACAATCCCTTCCCTCACCCTGCTGGCTACTCCTCTTTTGTTGCAGCCCAGGATATAGTTGGCCTGGACTACAAGCACCTACTGCTGGCTCATGTCCAGCTTCTTGTCCATCAAGATCCCCAAGTCCTTTTCAGCAGGGCTGCTCACAGTAAGTTCTTCTGCCAGTCTGTACTCATGTCTGGGATTATCTTGACCCCAGTGCAACACCTTGTTTTTGACCTTGTTAAACCTCATCAGATTCTCATGTGCCCACTTTCCAAGTGTGTTCAGATCCCTTTGGATGGTGTCCTTCCCTTCTATTGTGTCAACTACACCACTTAGCCTGTGTCATCAGCAAACTTGCTGAGGGTACACTCAATTCCACTGTCTATGTTCTCGATTAAGATGTTGAAGAGCACCAGAGCCAAGACAGAACGCTGGGGAACATGACCAGACTACTTGTTCACAGAGCTGTTGACAACAACCCTCTGGCTATGACCATCTAACCAATTCTTTATCCACAAAATAGTCCAATCTTCAAATCCTTACTGCTGCAACTTAGAGATAAGGATGTGGAGCATCAGATCAGCCTGTTGTTCTTTGGTTTATTAGGCTACATGCACTTACGAATAGTTTACCTCGTATTAATTAGCTAAAAGGGTTTGAACAGGATGAGGAGGGATTAATGTTAATCAAATGAGAAGATAATATAAGCTTTCAGAAAGTGAAGATTAAGACATGAGGCCTGAGGGACTGGGGAGATGTGTGCATGCTGCCCTTCGCTTCCCTCCACAGCACAATAAAAAAGACTTAATTACTGAACATCTTGGTGTGGACAAGGGAAAAGAAATATTTCTAACTGTGCTTGGTGGGAGGTGAATTTATTTTCTTCCTTTTTGCTTTTAAACCTAGAATAAGCTCTGCCCTCTTGGCTGCTCCTGGGACATCATCCTGGTCTGTTTTGCATGCCTGACCCACAACTGTCTCTGCACAGGAGGACACACATTTTTGGAGCTGTCTGTTCCGGTTTGTCAAGCCAGGACATAAAAATCTACATGGAAAGGGAAAGGATTCCCAGGGAGAAATGCTTTAAGTGTCTGTGCAAAGCCAACTGTGGGCAACTCAGCTCGTCCTGCTTTTGGTGATGACTTGCCAAGATCACACTGTGAAATGCGGTCTCCTCATTTTTTCTTCTTTTTTGAAATAATTCTGTGGAGCAGTTTCCATCCCAGCATGGTTTATGGCCAGGGCAGGGAATGTCTCCTCATAGCAGTTTAGAATGGTTGTACTGGATAGGAGATAGACTCATTTTCATTCCTTATTTGCCAGTAGCCAGTAGACTTTCCTAACACATGCTTTGTCAAGTATGAGGCTGTTGTTGTACCATGGTGTGGGTAATGATCTCTGGAAACAGAGGAGTAACAAAAGGCAGTCTTCTGCCTCTCTCAAGCTTGTATTTAACAGTAGATGAAACGAGGTTCTTTTCACATGGAGAAATAAACCCACTCTCCCAAACAAAAAGCAACCTGTCACTTTCCCACACCCTGAGAAGGGCCATAACAAGCTCATCCTATGCAAGCATCTCTCCACAAAGTTCTCTAGCTTTGAAGTAAGGATGCCCTGAGAGCTGGAGGTTGATATTTCTCCACCACAATCTCTGGGACCAGAGGGATTTGTGCTGGGACATTACAAGCAATGTGCAGGCATGCTGACTAACATCAGAAATCAGTGTGTTAACCTCTCCACAATGCAGAATGCAGCCTGGCAATGGGAACTGGCCCAGTGCTGAGGCCAATAACTTTGGGGAAAATGTACTCATATTGTCCTAGTTTTCTGTGTTATACTTTTGGATGAGGCACGAGTTCCCTAGATGGGCTGTAGGATGGTGGCTCCCATTGGCACTGGTGCAATGCAGATGTCACTCCTGTTACGGGAACAGCAATAGAGTCCTCTCTCCCTCATCATACAGCCCTGCCCCATGGGCATCTGTCCTGCTGCCAGAACTGGGCTGGCTGCTCTCCTAGGACTCAGCTTTAAACCTGCTGCCAGCAGTGGAGTAAGATACTAGATAAGTGGAACTGCAACCCATTGACAGCCCTCGGTCATTGTGCCCCACGAACCTCCTCACCCAGGAGCCAAAGCACGACAGTGCATGTCTCCAGTTTCAGGCTTGTCTAGCTTTTGTCAGAGCCTGTGAGTGCAGGGTGCTTAAGCAATGCTTTGAGAAAATGTTGATAATGCGGTGACGAAATAGGACAACGCCAGGAAATTTACTTTTAATTTATTTCATTTGGTGAATTACCTGCCCCAGCCAAGTAGACACAGGTTTTAAAAGTTATTTACTGCCTGAAGTTCTACATGGTTTACATAACATAATTTCCTGTATGAACCAAAAGAGTCTCACCCCAGACTCTTCTCCAGGTCAGGATGGGGGGCATTTCCCTTGTAATTGGAGGTGGGAGAGCTCAGTCTCATTCCACTGCTTCCCAGGTCTTTGTTCAGTGGGGGCAAGGCTTTATTTATAATGGCCAGGGGTGCCTGCTCCAAACACCTCTCCAGTTCCTCTTGTTCATCCCATTTTATTGACCCAAATAGAGCTGTCAGCAGCACCTTCGGGTTGTTCTGGCCAGAATCCCTTGGCCAGGCTGACGTATGTACAACCCATCGAGCGACGGCAAAGCAATTTCCCACCATCCAATTCTATTGATAGCAGCAAGTCCCCCAGGGGATTAAATATATGATTACTGCAAACAAAGGATCGCTTTGTGTGTGTGCATCACAGCAGAAAGGCAGGAAGTGCTCTCCCTCACCCATACCTGCACTGTTCTGTCCCTCCCGCTTGCACGTATCAACATTGCCTTGCACATAGGTGCGTGCGTTGACCCTTCCCTTGCTGTGTACATGAGGTTGCATCTGCAGAGCACTTCACAGAGGAGACTGGCCTTGGCTTTTCCCATGCTAGAGACTCTAGAGACTTCTCTTCTCCTTATTCACTGACAGTTTGTTCCGATAACCAGTCCTGGAAGGGCTCACCCTATAAAGAAAAGCAGGAACTTCTCCCATAGACATTTCAACACATTTTTCTTAAAACACTGTGGCATTTTGATGACTAAACTTCTTTGTGGCCAAAGAATTTATGACCAATTTGTGAGCCATGAATACAATGCTCCCCAAATATCCTGAATGCTCTTCCTTTTCTCCTTCACATATTGCAGACCTGGATTCTCCATCTCCAGGGGAGATGTGTGCATGTCCCAACACTGGCTATGGTTTTTCATCTTCTCTCATCTCTCCTCCTCTTCTTCTTTCTGAGGATCCTCTGCTTATCACAACAGGGGGATACCTGTGGTTGGCATTGATTATCCTGCCTTTGTTGTTCTTTTTCCTTGGCTTGCATCTCATACCCAAATCTGCCATCTTTCTTCTCTACACTGACCACAGCAGCTCAAGTATTCCATAACAGGCTTCTTTTCCCTGTCAGAGTGGGTTGCTGTACGGTTGTAATAGGAAGTGACAGAAACTCTGCCAGTATAACTGCACTTCTGCTGATTTAAAACATCCACCTTAGAGCTTTTATCGGCATAAGCCTCTTAATAAAGAGGGGGAAAAAAAACAACTATCCACGCTCCTGGCAGAGCTATGCCAATGATGTAACTGGACCTAAGGGTGCATTCACTTTAAAGTTAGGTGGCTTAACACAGTATGTGATTTCAGTTAAATCTTCTAAAGCGTTGTGTGGACACTTCTATTTATGTTCTGTTCATGCTGATTTTAATTTATATTAAGTCCATCAGGATCATGTCTAAGCTAAGTTGAACACAGGTTACACTTTGCACTACTTTTGGATGGATTAGAAGGACTAGAGCTAAATCATTGCTGTCCCTTCTGGGAGCAATTTCACTGGTAGAAATATGTTTTTGTACTTTAACTACATTTAGCAAAACAGCCTACATATATAGGCATGCTTGCATCAACATGACTGTGTCCAACTATCACCTAAATGGTCTTTAAACTGTAATAAACCTGCTCGCAAAGTAGACTACTCTTGCTTAATTTAGTCTAACTTCTTCTGCCCATGAATAGGTACTGTAGTGCTGACAGAAGTCCTTTTTCCCTGCAGAAATCCCATGGCTGGTGTTTGTTTTAGCTTTCTTCTGGTTCTTTGAGCCTGGTGCCCCTTGTCAGTGCTTGCCAAGAAGAGCACAGCACAGATATATCAGAATCTTCACCTGAACCCCAGGCACATTGGAGCTCTGCTCTGGGAACTCCTGCTTTTAGAACATCTCTGGGGAGAGCTGAAAACTCACAGCCAGGTGGCATACCCTTGCCACTGCTTAGAGATGAACCAGCAAACATCTCAGGATCTCATTAAACCTTTTGATGCAGATGGCCGCAAAGGGCCGTAGGAAAGGCAATGCAGATCCAGCTTCAGCCAGCAGCAAGTTAAACTTGTGTCACAGTGAGATGGTGTGGCTATCAGCACCATCAGGCTGAGCTGCCCTCCTGTACTGGCCATCCTCATGTGTCACCACCAGCTTGGCTGTGTCAGGGAAGGAAATGTTATGGCAGTTCTGAGCTTGGTGCTGTGCTTTAGCAGTTGACAAAACCAAATGTGTCTGACCCCCTGTGAAGCAATGTTTACCTTCTCTCAAGAACTTCCCTGTGTACAGATATTAATTCCTATCATGTGGAAAAATTGGTCACATACCTAAGTATCCCACTGGAGGTGAAGACTATTCATCCAAAGAAAGAGCAGGGAAAATGCCCTTTGTGACCTTTTCAAATAAATAGATTTTCTTTTAGTAACCTAATATCCCCTCCCTCCCATAACCTGCTAAACTGCTCTTCTTCATTTTGTGTTTGAGGCCACTTGGTCCTCCAGGTCTCACCTGAGATCTGAAAGCTCAGTGGCAACAAGTCTTTAGTGGAGGAAGTTTTTCTTCCAGGTTTTTCTAGACTACATGAATTAAGATGATATGGACAGGACAAATAAGTGAAAAAACATTGAGCTTAAAAGAACCTGGCTGTTTCACAGCTGCTAAATCTTACTGACAAGATTTCCAGTTGACGTTATCTTGCTGGTTCCCTGCGTCCCCATAGCTTTCCAGGGGAAAAAAAATACTTTGGTGAGTCCAGAACAAATATGCTCCAACCTAATATGTTTTCATTTTGCGGGTCACTTTTAATCTCCACTGGGTGTAAATTCCTCTTCTTTTGTTGTATTTATTTTCAGTTTTGTTCTTACTATATTTCTTCTATGCTTTTTTTTTTGTTGTTGTTCCTCCACCATGTTCTTCTTTGTTTGTGCTGCAGGCAATGAAAATGATTTAAAAATGCCTGGTTTTGAAACAAGCGATTTCCAGACAAAATTACTCCCAAGGCCTCCTAGCATCTGCAGAGACAAGTGGCATAAATGCACTTTTAAGATCAGTGGGTGAAAGCAGTTGCAAATAACAGCACTAACAGTGGGAAGTACTGGACATGTTTCTGTGGGAAGGACATTTCCAAGAGGTCATATGTCCCAGGAGCATGGCCTGTGAGGAACTATGGATGTATGTAGTAAGACTTTCCTCTGGGCCATAGGACTGATCAATCTCAGCTTGACAGGGAGATCACAGAGGGTGCCCAAGATCAGAGGGAACCCCAGTCCTCATAGCTTTCCTGGAGAGAAGAGGGCAGCAAGACTGGGAGGTCACACAGCTGAATATGAACAGATGAGCTGATGAAGCAGCTCTAGACCCTACCAGGTGAGTTCTAATCTGTGCATCTGTGTTGAGAGTTCATATATACAATAGTACTCATGAATGGAAGATGAGAAGACAGTGCAGGAATTTCTGAGCTTTACCCAGCCTGGTCTTAGCTATTTTCCCTATCTGTACCCTGCTGACCAGGGCAAGATATTTGATTGAGCAAGGATGGCTTGGGTACCAGGTGTCAGAGTGACACTGAGCACAGCCTGCCATAGGGTGGGAAGAAGAAAGCCGACCAGCCTGGCCCCAGTGCTGGCTGTCAGAGTCACTGAAGATGTGGAGACTGTGCTTTAAAGTGGGCTCCCAAATACAATGGCTGCCAGATCTGCCGTGATTGCTAGCCTTCCTTCCCTTGGAGCTGGTGGGCTGGGGGCCTTGGTCAGAGCCAGGCAGCCTAACAGATGGCAGCAGCTCTTTTCAGAGAGTACAGCTCTCTTCCTCTTTGCAAATTATCCTTGAGTGATTATACCTCTGCTTATTTTACAATGATTGTGCTAATGATTTTTGCAAACGAATTTTAAACTAAAAGATGGCTAGCCTGATTATTTGGCTGCTTTTCCTGCTGTCATCGCATCCAATATCTGTTATTCAGAAAACACTCTTTGCACTTGTGTTTACTCACCCAGATTATACAGTGGGGTTGGGCTCTTTTGCTGGATAATTCCCAAAGCCTCCAAAAGCTTTGGAGGTGGCAGCCCAAATGCTTCAAACACATATACTCAAGCCAGCGAGTATTTGTCTGAGTACCTGCCAAGCTCTCATTTTCTGTGAACATGCTGGTGAATTAAAATCTAGTCTCATGAATGTTTATGGACAACAACCAAGAAAACAACTCCAAATCCCATCCTTCCAAACAAATTCTACTTCTCTTCTAAGGCACATTCCCAAATTCATTTGAGCCCACCTGCCTGTGACTAGTTCTAATCAAGTATAAAATATCCCTGGCCTCTTCTGTTGGTCCCACTTCCCTTTCTCCTGGAAAGAAAAGCTTTGCTTGTGACAGGCTGAGAGAAACTCTTGCTCTCCTGTGCCTTTGATACTGACTGCTTGTTTCCGCCTCTAATTCACATGGCTAATGTTTT
Source organism: Tympanuchus pallidicinctus (assembly GCF_026119805.1). Classification (NCBI taxonomy): domain Eukaryota; kingdom Metazoa; phylum Chordata; class Aves; order Galliformes; family Phasianidae; genus Tympanuchus; species Tympanuchus pallidicinctus. The sequence continues at coordinate 4,482,655 of NW_026294802.1, forward strand.
GCAGAAAACATGCATTGCTTTCAAATGCATTTTTTTCCTCCCTTCAGTGGAAATGGCTGCTTTGAGCAGTGGTTTATGAGGTGTGGAAATGGTTTCTCGTGTTTCCAGTGAAAGCGTTGCATGTCTTTGCCTACGGTACCTCATGTTTGCAATTGAGCTGCTCAAGTGGATTTCAGTCAGGGCTGCATGGAAAACTGTGAAAACACATATTGAAGGCTGGTTCCCTGAGCTCTGCACCCACCCTGCAAGCAAGTTGCTATGAATTCCTTTTTTTTTTTTTTTATAGGAGGTGTCACATCAATAATGGGGCTTGGGGAGAGGTTGATGACCAAGAGGGAATGGCAATGGGCAGGCTAATGCTAGGCATGGGAGTAGGTTGTGCTATCACTGCAGCCACATTTCCATTTCTTTTGACAAATGCAGACCAGGGACTTGGCCACTGGCTTCCCACTGAAACTGTCATTTATATGTACATGTTTTAATTTGGTTTGCTTGGTCACAGTAAATCTGACTTGGTAACACAGTGTCGCATTCAAATATCCTTTTCCCAGCCTTGAGACTGAGTATCACTGTAAAGCAAACTCAAACATAAGCTTAGCTTTCTGGCCAGACATGCATCTTCATTACTGTCAGTGAGCCTCACATTCATAGAATCATTTGAGTTGGAAGGAACATATAAAGGCCATCTAGCCCAACTCCCTTGCAATGCACAGGGACACCTATAGGTAGATCAGTTTGCTCAGAGTCACCTCTAGCCTGACCTTGAGCATCTCCAGGAATGGGGAGACAGGGCTCATGAAGAAGCCCTCTGCAAGGCTGAGCATCCTGGGTCAATAGGGCCACATCATCCCACGGGGAGTTTTACCATCTTCCCCATGCTCCTGTAGTGCCCACTTACCTGAACACATTATTCAAATGTTGTTCTGTGTAAGACTTAAGAAATCTCCTTCAGACATAGGACAGGGCCATGAGCAGCAGCCTCAGTAAAGACATAGCTGCATCTTTTCCTTCCCGTCTGTACAGGTTAAGAGCTTTGGCAGATGAACTGGGGTAGGTTTAGTTGCAACAGGTTATGAAGCGATTGCTTACTTCAAGGGGGCACACGGGCTCCTTTGAAGAAAATGGGGTTTGCTAATGAGAAGTGAAACACCTGGGTGCTGGGGTGCTTCCCTAAACTCCCAGCAGCTGAAAGCCACTAAGCATATTTTGCCATTAATTGAAGCACACCTATCTCTGCTTTCACACAAGGAGAGGAGCTGCTGAGTGACAAGTGTCATTTTTGCAGAAATGCACTACAGTTTGCTTGTGCCCTCCCAGTGCCTTGGGAAGGACTGCACTGCTGCAGTCATACTAGCAGGATAAGCAGCTCCTCCCAGATGCAACTAGTCTGAAACATGTGGCTCCTTCCTTCACCCAGTGATGAGTATATTCCAATAGATAAATATCCCTCACCCTCTGCCTCCCCCTTTCAACACCTAAATCCTGACCCACCATCAGCAAGACACCTGGCTGGTGACAGCATGGTGAGTCCTGTCCTGCCCTGTCCCCTTCATGGGGCTGCACTGTCGCAAACTTGGCCGTGCTGGGGAAGGCTTGTGGTAAAGCAGAGGAAGCTCACAAATGGATGCCCATCCTCCCCAAAAATTTTCGGCACCAGGCCCTTGGCCAGCACTCCTGCCCATGCCCTTGGAGCCTCATCTCTCCCACCACAGTGTATTTTTCCAGTGGTTCTGGATATCCCCCCCCCCGCCCGCGACATGCTGGGTGTTGATTTGACTGGACGTGAGCGCAAAGCTCATTAAGGGCTCATCAATACGGGTGATGAGGAGCTGTGTGGGGTGAAGCTCATAGCTCCCCTCTGTGCAAGGGAGCAAGTCAGAACGTGCCTCCCTGGATCGGATCTTTGGGAGAAGCTCTGCAAGCCACGAACACCCAGCGGGCAGCCTGAGGTAGGTGGGACAGCAGAGCCTGGATGTGGGGATGGGAGTTTGGGGGTCAGAAAAAGGAGTCTGAATGTGCATGAGCATCCTTGGGAAAGGGTGACTGCAGGCACTGAGCTCTCCTCCATCCCCCTTAGTTGGATGTGGGGCAAATGAAACAAAAGCACCCCAAGGACGTGGCAGGATGAAAGATGGAGTGTGCCTCCCTATAGGGGCTATAAAGGTGAACAAAGAGGGGTAGTCCCATCTGCCTGGCACTCTGCTGGTGCAGCATGAAGCAGATGGGCTGCCCAAAAGCAGGGGCAGAAGTTGCCAATGTAATGGCCTCAGCTGCACCACTGCTATGCCTATATTTCTTCTGCTAATTGCCATTCCAGTTGTGATTTCTCCTGGTCAGGAAAGGCAGCAGTCACTGGGAAGGCAGCATCCTTCCTCACAGCTACTAGCACACAGAGCCAACTGGATCTCCCTCAGTTCCAATGGGCCTCTGACCCACTGAGGAGATGTAGTGAGCTTCTGGAACAGCAGCCAGGTGGAATCCTGGGCAAGTTTCCTTAATGGGGTCTCCACTGGCAGGAAAAAGCTGCAGCTTGGCCACCAAAGGCTCCACTGTTGGCTGATGACCTTGCTGTGATTTTGCTAATTTCTGGTGGACATCTCCAGTACATTTATCTTGGTTTTCTTCCCTATATTCCCATCACTCTAAGAGAAGCTCTGGCATTGCTTGGAATGCAGAGGAGAAAAACAATCAAATCCAAACTAGCAAAGGCTTTGATTTTCTTCTTGAGAAAATTAATGGTCGTAAGGAACAAATGACAAACACCTTATATGGGGACTCCCCATGGTGCCAACAACAAGTGACCACCATGCCTGCTCCTGCAGTCTCTAGCTGTGGAGATGAAGGTACAGTAAATGGCAGCCTGGATGGCTCTCTCGGAGACTTGATGCTGTTCCTGACAGCTGCTGCTATAGTCTTCCTCCTGCCTTCACCTGTCTCCCCTCCATATGCTGAGTGTATTAGCGGAGGCTTTTGAGGCAGGGCAGGGTTTTTACCTGCTTGCCCTACTTCAGGAGAAGCAGGTGCCTCCCAGCTAGAGGGGTAGTGGCCAGACCTTTATTCCTTGGCCACACAATAAAAGGGGAGACCATTCTCTTGATACACTAGAAATGAGAGGCAGCATCTAGTCACCCTCACATGTTTCTACTCCTTGTCATTTTTTTAATTCATTTTTTTCATTAAGTTACGACAATTAAATCCAAGGTGACCTTCTCAAGTGAAGCTCAGCAATTCCTGCAAGATCAATTTCACCCAGATCTCTGTTCAATGACTTCATTAAAATAAAAAGAAAGGAAAACCAAAAATAATATCAATTCCACTGCAGCAAATAACCACTGGCATTACTTGAAATGTCTCTAGAGATTTAGTAAATCCAGATCTATGTGTACAAAGTTATTTCCCCCCTCCTGCACAAGATAGCCATGCCTTTTGCACAATACTTGACACTACTGATGAGATGAGGAAACACTTCTCTGAAGGCTGTGGTCCCGCTGAGGTTCTTCTCTCCCTGTTGCTTCATTTCAAGTTCCCCCACTCCCCAGCCTCTTCTTCAGTGCTCCTACCTTGCTTCCACACTCTTGGGAGCTGCCCCTCTGTCCTCATGCTGGTGCCTGATCCCCAGCTGGGCACTCCTGGGCTCAATCCGCATCCCTTTCTCATAGAAAGACTCATTTGTGCCTCTTTTCTCCCTCCAGTCTCTCATTGTCAAGGAACCTGATGTCTTTGGGAATCATGCTCCTTCATTACAGAGGAAAAGGATCTGGGAATGTTATTGGTCAGCTGGTTGAACATGAGCCAGCAGTGTGCCCAGGTGGCCAAGAAGGCCCATGGCATCCTGGCTTGTATCAGAAATAGCACAGCCAGCAGGAGCAGGGAGTGATTGTCTCTCTGTACTCAGCACTGGCGGGGCCTCATCTCAAGTGCTGTATTCACATTGAGGTCCCTCACCACAGAAAAGGCACTGAGGCCCTGGAGCATATCCAGAAAAGGGCAATGGAGCTGTGAGGGATCTGGAAAGCAGGTCTTATGGGAAACAGCTGAGGGAACAGAGATTGTTCAGTCTGGAGAAGAGGAACTTGGGGAGACCTCATTGCTCTCTACAGTGACCTGAAAGGGGGTTGTGGTGAGGTGGGGGTCGGCCTCTTCTCTCAGGTAGCAATAAGATGAGAGGGAATGGCCTCAAGTTGCACCAGGAGGTTCAGGATAGGTATTGAGAAACATTTCTTTCAGAAAGAGTGGTTCAGCATTGGCACAGGCTGCCCAGGGAGGTGGGGGAGTCACCATTCCTGGAGGTGTTCGAGAACCTTGTGGATGTGGCACTGAGGGATGTGGTCAGTGAGCAGGGTGTGGATGGGCTGGTGTTGACCTAAATGATCTCAGTGGTCTTTTCCAACCTTAAGGATTCTATGACTGTATGATTCTATGATCAGGTACACACGATTATTGACAGTGAGCTCAAAAAGTGATGGGAGCTGAGAACTTTTGTGCAAGAAAGCTGAGCTAAGAATGTCTGAGTTGCTTTAGGCGTGGCAAAAGAAAAATGTTGCAAAAATGAATAAACTTCCAGTACCGTGAAGCTTTGTGTGTCTGAAGTATTGTGGCATCCCAGAGTGCCAGTTTGCACTGTATAAGAACAGGAAAATGCTGCTTAATTTGATCAGCACATTTTAAATGGGCAGAAATAGGCCTTTAATCTTTTTAGCACACTAGTTTCACTGAGGAGGATGGAGGCAGGGATGCCCTTAAGCCAACTGTTCATCTTTTCCAATCTGGAAGCCTGTGGGGGCTGGAAGAGCTGCTTGTTGCCTGCTGGGAGGCTGCAGCCGGAGTGAGCATGGCTTGGCCCGGCCCTGGCTGTGGGACCCATGCTGGGCCTGCACTGCTGCAGGAGTGGGATTCCCCACAAGGCACAGGCCTCAGGCAGATGCACTCATTTTCTCTTCATGGCTGTGAAAGGGTCCTCAAGTAGGATTGCTAACACTGCTCTGTGCTGATAGGGGAAAGTGCGCTGTCTGTGTTGTTCAGCTGCTTTTATAAACTAAGGCAAAAAAAAAAACCCACGCTTTGCTACGAAGTGCCATCTGAGGTGAGAGCAGTGAAGTAGGGGCTGTGACGGGAAGCAGGCTCTGACCCCGCTTCCCCTGCAGGAAGAGAAGCCCAAGGAGACTTAAGTGGGCATCCAGAGTGGGGGAGGAGGCTGGAACAGCTGACCCAGTTCTTCCTGCTCACATAATGCAAAAATTAAGGTGGGTGTTGCTTGACAAAGTGACGAGGCAGTAAGCAGGAGCCAAAGCTGGCAGCCCAGTGGTTCTTCAGATGCTTTTCAGGGCTATAAGGGACTCCCACTGCTCTCCTAGAACCAGGGCCAAGCAATCTGACATGTATTCTGTCTTTCCCTGACATCCTGATTGCTCAATGTCTTCCGCTTGTTCCATGGCTTCAGAAACATGATCCAAGATCCCTCCGCCCCTCCCAGCTGGACGGGGTCACAGTGTGGTAACAACCAGGCCTTGCGAACCATGTTGTTGGGTCACAGGCAGCTGCAGGCAGAGGAGGGAGAGTGGGCAAGAGCCATGGGTCTGATTTGGACATCAACAACACAAATTTTGTGTAGGAGAGTGGGAAAGAAGGGTGGAGGAGCTGCTGGTCTTCCTGTAGAGCTGGTTTATTCTCTTATCATGCCCTCCATTAGTGTGGACTTCTCTGTAACCAGCAATCAACTCTTTGGGGGAAGGTTTCTGATGAGCTGGAGCATCTCTGTTTCTCAAATTTGGGAGAACATAGTCAGCATCTCGTCAGCATCTCAGGCTTCTCTCCTGCACTCTCTCCTGCCACTTTCTGTGTGGCAAGAGGAACAGGAGAAACTGCTCTGTCCCTCACTGGTGCCTAGAGCAAGGAGGGGATGTGATCTGCCCTGGGGGCAGATTACATATGCAGGAGGCACAAGGGCATGCTGAAAGTGATTTACTTTTCATGCAAGCATCTTATGACACAAACTGCTCAACAGTCTAGCCTTGAGAATTTTGGCCAGTTGCAAAGCCCCTGCTGTGCTACCTCTTGGTGCTCACCCAACCATAAGCTGGTATTTGACCTCAGAGGCCAGTAGATCCAAGCTATAGATCTGTCTCTTGCCCCCAGAATAGCTCTGTCACCCACAGCTTTTAGAGATGCAGGAAGCTCAAGCATATGCTGCTGCTGCAGCCAGCCAAAAATCACAGAGCCTTCTGTGGCCTGATCAGCTGGTCATGGCTTCAAACACGAAGCAAGAGCCTTGGGGCTACTCGGCTGTCATTAAAATGGTGTGGATAGAAGGAAAAGTTTAATTGACTGAACAACAGCCCGCACCGTGTAATTAAACTAATTGTGGCTCTACCTGCACAGGTCAAAAGTGATTTGCGTGGCTGTTACAGCTCTGACAAAGAAGAGGTGGGGAGGTGCGATAGCACTTTTTTCCCCACGCGTTTCCACAAGTAATTTTGCTGTTTCATTTCAGGCAATTTTACGCCATTGAAATTTTTGTTTCTGTCAGATTTGAGGAGACTGTTAATATTTCACGCTAAAGCAGGGGAAAGTGAAAAGGTCACCATTGTTAGCAGTTTCAGGCTGCAGCATTTCAAGTGGAGGTAATACATTTTCAGGGCTATTTTCTTATTTTCGGAGAAACTCCTCTAAAAGGAGGCAGAGGACTATTTTCCAGAAGGCTCTGCAGCCTGGCTTTGCAACCAAGAGAGACTATGCAATTGTTTCCATCAACCTGAACAACAGAAGACCAGGCCTTCTGCATGGCACTGTGAAACTCAAGTTACTGCTTCACTGCTAGGGATTTGTGACCCCTGGTTTTAGTGGCTATTTTGAGAGTCTTGACTCTAGTTCATGATGCATTTAGAAGAAGCTGAACAAGAAACCTGCTGCAGTGTCATGTTTAAACTCTTTGACCTTGTTTTCAAGGCCTTGCCAAGCACAGCCCACCTCCAGCTGGTAACTCTACTCTTATTGATTATCATTCTCAGTCCTTCAGGCTTTTTGCTGTGCCCAAAGTGCCATGCACTTTTCAGAACAAATAATGTGACATGACAGAGCTGCTGTGCCCACACTGATTTCTCCAGGCTGTCAACACAGCCCTGTGCTTGGAATGGAAGAGACAATGTGGTCAAGCAGAGAAGCTGGTACATTTTGTCCTGATAGGACTGCTCGACCAGTATGTGAACTTGTGCCCAAACAGAGAAGTCAAACACTGCACCTGGGAGCAGATGATGCCAGGATTATTCCTGACCAGATCTGTATGTCCTGGGAAGAGACATGTGGACCTTGCCACCATGATTGTAGGGCAGATCTCAGGGACAATGCAGCTCTACAGGCATCAGACTGCTCTTGTCAGCACACTCTGCACCTCAACTGAAATTGCTTTTTAAGACTTCTGTGCTTTATTTGAAATGAGACACTTGAGAGCAGATGCATGGGAAACGCAGACATGGTCTCTTCTCAGCCTCTTTTCCCAGGTCACAGTGATAGGACAAGAGGAAATGGTTTTAAGTTGCACCAGGGGAGGTTCAGATCAGTATTAGGAAAAAATTCTTCTCAGAAAGAGTGGTGAGGCATTGGAACAGGCTGCCCAATGAGGTGGTGGTGCCACCGACCCTGGAGATGTTCAAGAAATATGTGGATGGGGCACTGAAGGACATGATTTAGTGGGCTTGGTATTTTCCAACCTTAATGATTCTATGATCCTATGGTCATCCGCAGCCTGGAGGCTACTCAGAACTTTCTCAAGAGAGATGACATGTCCCACTGCTCGTACCCCTCACTGAGTAATGTGTTCAATGGCGAGGGAAGAGTTGAAAAGGATGTGCCCCAGGGCTAAATTTCTTTCTGACAGATGTATCTCTGATAGATGTGTGATGGAAGAAAAATCCATCAGACTTGATTAAACCTCAAAACGCAGGTGCAAAACCTGGCTCAGGAAGCTGGATATACTATGAGAGACATCACTCTAAACTTCTTGTGGTCCTCTATTTTTTGTCTAATCATCCACCACTGTAAGAGACAGGACAGTATGTAGGAAGGACCTTCAGTGGGTTCAGTTTTCATGATGTCCCTTGGCTATAGGAAAACATACATAAATCTAGTTAAAGACTGGCAGAATTTGTTTTTCTTGAGCTGGAGATGATGGAACTCACTTCTCAGGGTAGAAGAAACTGTCAATATGGTCTACTGCTCCTTTATCATCCTAACCTCTAGCACATGAAATATAGAGTGTTATCACCTACGTACAGTATTGCTACTGAGCTGCGGCAGCAAGAACAGATGAAAAGAGCACAGAGAGAGCAGGATATATATATTAAGATAACAGCTTACCTACTGGTTTTTGTCTCAGGAAAAAAAAAAAAGTCAAAATGGTTTCTGCTGAGCCTAATTTGTTATGTCTCCAGGCATAGCTAATTATCCTGACTTAGCCCAGCTCTGAATTCTTCCCAGGGGTTTTGGTGCTATTTCTTCTGTTTTGATTTATAAATTGTCTTTATTTTACTTTCCTCCTACATGCTCCGTATAATCTTTTTACTCCTTGCCTTTCTGAGGAGCTGGGAGTTGGTGTGACAGTGCTATTACGAAGTGTAAGATGGAAAAGGAGATCCATTAGCCACTATGCTGGGTGTCCAGAAATGCTTTCTTCTGGCATCTGCGTCATGGGCTATTTGAAACTGTCTCTTCTCCTCATGAGGTGCCTGTGTGCAGTCACTTACTGCTGGGCTTACCTGCAACCACCCTTGGGCTAAAGGAGCCATGCATCTCTAGGCTGGCTTTGAAACTCATAGGGCTTCGGTTACAGCTTTTATCCTACAGCTAGGAGTACTCTCTTGATGTAGAGAATGAATTATGGTGGAATGAATTACAGTTATTTTCTTTGTAATTGGCATAGTTTTTCTAACCTCCATAGCAAATTCTGTAGAGGAAGGAAATCCATTTGCTGTAGTCATGGAGTAAACAGGAGATGATGCTGTCATTTAGCCTGGACTTGGGAGGGTGTCTCTGTTAAAAAAAATTTTAGAAACTCACAAGCATCCTGCAGGGCAAATGGGTGGTATTTGGTTAGGCAATGAGGCTAGCAAGAATAAGAGGCTCAAGTAGGGCCAGTTTTAACTGCTACGGCATGCCACCTCCTCATAGCATTGCTTTATTTCCTGATATATCCACTTTATGTTTATTTCTAATTTGTGCATCTGGGAACGTATTTGTCAACAGACTTCTCTGGCAGACTGCAACACTGGTCACAGTGATGGCCCCTGGTGGAGGCTTAAATTCACACTTCTGGATAATGGCTTGAGACATGACAGAGAGAAAATACCTTACTGGCCACAGGCCCATCTTCTGCGCTGGCCAAAGGCAGGTGTTGAGGGGAGAGGAGGCAGCCAGAAGAAATACTGACTTAGAAGAATACTGACTTAGTGCAATCTCAGTGGCTCACGGGCTGCCTATATCCACTCATGTCCTTAGTGCGAGTGCTGTTGCAAAAGCCATAGACACCAGCCATGGATGGGCAGCTGGGCCACACCATCTCTCAGATGGCTCTGTGGCCAGTGCCCTCAGTTTCAAGGCTGGATCTGGTGGATGTATCTCCTCTGATGTGCGCTTCTCTACTATCTCTTCAACATGCCAGATAAATGTCTCTGCTGAACTGCTCCATGGGTAACTCACTGTTACTGCGCTCACATGTGAACACTGGTCCCAGAGCTTTTCACAGAGCAAGTGTTGGGATGAGGGGGAGATGAGGGGTGAAGCATTTGCTATACGCTGGTAACAAACAGCTCTATGCCCATTGTTAGCAGCCTGTGACTGTAGCTCTTCTGAAGGGCAGAATTATCCTGTTTCACCTCTAGGGAAAGCAGGGAGGCTGCTTTAGTGCGCATGAGTCTACCTAGCAAGTCTACTTCAGCTAAGTGAGGCCCTACCCTGAACCTGACACATACACAAGGTAATTTCTTTCTCTGCTTTCTTGCCAGGAGGTTTGCGCAGCACTTCCAGTTTCATCTAAGTTTGACCAGGGCCGAGGCTGCCATTTCAGCTCTTCCAGCCCCTGAGCAAGGGCAGCCATACACCTGAGTCACCATGGGCAAGATGGACAACACCTCTGTGGAGCTGAGCTCTCCCTCTGAGGTGAAACAAGCAGCCTTGGAAGAGCCGGAGCCCATTGCCCCAGAGGCCCCAAGCACCAAGAAGAAGATCCCAGACAGGGGCTCTTGGAAGGGGAGGTTTGACTTCCTACTGTCCTGTGTGGGCTATGCCATTGGGCTGGGCAACGTCTGGCGCTTTCCTTATCTCTGTGGCAAGAATGGAGGAGGTGAGTGTAGCAGAAATGCTAAGTCATGGCTTGAAACAGTGATTGAGCAGCTGGTGGGAAGACACAGCCAACCCAGGGAAGCTCAGGTGCATGCAGTGTACCAGAGTGACTGAAAGGGGGTGGAGCAAGGATCAAGCCCTTCACAGACCTCATTTAAGGGTTGGCAGTGGAGACAAGGGTAACTTGCTGGAGATCCCTGCCTGCTTGAGGCTTAAAAGGACAAGCAAATTTTCTTCCTTCATTTCTCTGCCCATGGCTACAGCATTTGGGCTTGTCCTCATTTGCTGCAGTCTATGACTTTGCTCCCTCGCTGTTATTGCTGTGTTTTCCATCATGTTGTAGCATTGCAGTAAGAGAAACATATAACATCTTTTCTCAATTTTGAGCAGCCTGTTCCCTGGACAGGCTCTGGGTTATGTGGGTCTGTGCAAGTGGCTAGTGGGCAGATGGAAACAGTGCTGGGCCAGAAATCAAGAGAGCTAGAAGGTCAGTTCCCTCCCCAGTTTCGGACTAGCTGCATGAATTGAATGAAATCATAAAACACACCATTGTGCTTTTCTTTGTAAAATGGTAATGTTTCTTCAGCATCATCACAGAGATGCCTTTGTAGAGGGGAATATGTGCTACTCTGACATCAGCAGAGCAGACAGCTCTTCTCCCCCACATCTGTCTCTCTGTGTTTTTGCCTTTTAGTAAATTAACCTTCCCTACCTCCTTAATGTGCTGCTTACCTCCTTGAGCTATTCCTCAGAGTTCCCCATAAGTCCAAATTCCTTCATCTCACCTTTCAGACGGTACGTATAGTTTATTATCATGTCAGCCTTCTTGTGCTGGTGATTACTTTCCTCTTAGCTCTCCCCTTCCCAGAGTTTCTGTCATGGAGTCGTAGAATCATTAATGTTGGAAAAAACGATTAAGCATGAGTGAATGTTTCCCCAATGTTGGAAAAAAAAACAATTTTGCAACACGAGGGTCATGTTCATTCATGCAGCTCTGAGGGTCTCCTGTTCTCACTTACTTTCTCCACACCTTTATCCCTTCCCTCAAGTTTCGTTTTCAAAACCTACTTCTTCTGTGGCTATCATGACTGTTTCTCATCGCTTCAGCTCACCCACACTGTCCCTCCCTTTTCCCACCATTTTCAGGGCTATGATGCAGGTTTCCAGTGCCCATACCTGGTACCAGTACCCATGTTTGCTCAGATTTAGCCCATCCTCTGCTCTGTGTTGGCTCTGCAATCTCAGACACACTGCATACATGGCTGCCCATCACATATATGCCTCGCATATAAAAGTGGGGATGGTAATACCTATAATTAGAGATTTATTTGAGATAAAATCAATCCTATTTATAAAACCAGCTGAGATCCTAAGAGGGACTGAACTGCGGAGGTGTAAAATGCTGTAATTAGCATTAGTAATGGCACAGGGGGTAATTTCTGACCTGGCAGCTGCAGGCACACCGAGGGACCAGCTGGCTGCCAGCCAAAGTGCTGTGCAGGTGTAATAGGGGAACCGGTACCTGTGTTCTCATTCCTACCTCACATGCTGGGCTGTGCAGCTAGTGGCAGCCTGCACCTCTTGTTCTGCTTACCCTGGCCTGCTCTGGCTGTTCCCACAGCCAGCAATGAGAAGCAGTGAACGTCTGATGCCTGTAAGGGACAGAAGTGACGCACACAAGCGTCACTGGCTGCCAGTGGGGAGCAGCGAGGAAGGGTCGTGCTGCATCTGATGGCAGCTCCTGGCACGGCCCCAGCGGAGCAGGCAGAGGGTGGGATACTAATTTTAGCATCCTTCATGTGAACTGCATGGGGTGTGGGCTGTGGGCTGCTTCCATTACGCACAGGCCAACTGGACTGAATGGAAATACCATGGCTTACTTACTGCCATCACATTGTATCAGCTCATGGCTCACTTGCTCTGTGCTGTAATCGGGCATGTAGTTAGGGGATATTCACCCTGGGTACAGCGGCCTTCCATGAGCCCCATCCGCTGCACAGAGCAGGCATCACCCCAAGAGATGCCTGGCTCCCCACTGGCTCTGTGTGCTGATGGATGCGTGTGCCCAGCAATGACTAACACTCAGCCCTGTGCTGTCCTTCTGATGTCAACAGAAATTTGCTGGACTCCAGTCTGACTCTAAATGTGGCTCAGAAGGTGCTAAAAATTGTCTATCAGATCCTGAGCTTGAATAACTTGAGAGAAACGTTTCTTTAAATAAGCATCACACACTTCTCATTTGCACTTTGAGATGCCAAGAAAAGGCACATAGCAGCTTGTAATGCTCAGCTCCTCATCCGTGGGCAGTGTTTGCTGGTTTAAGACTGCTATACCTCCCTATATGGCATGAGAGCTGAAAACTGCAGAGGGGTGTGAGGCCAGGCACACAGATTTTAGGTACAAATTCCTGAACTGATGTCATAGCTGGCAGTGCAGCTTTGGGTGTGTTCTTAGAGCGTGCTGAGGGACCTAGCCTTCCAGAGCAGTACCACCCCTGCCAATAGCCCTCAGCTCAAGGCTGCAGCCTGGCTGGTAGATTTGCTCCTATTCCAGAGGACTTTTGGTTAAGCCAGGATAAATTATCTGGGTTTACATGTTTCGGGTTTGTTGTCTTTTTATTTTTCTTGATAGTCTAATAAAACCTTTCACAAATCTTTTCTGGCCTGCTGTAGATGAAAAATGCTAATCCATCAGGGGAGTGGCCAAATTTCATTAGCTGCTAGCACAAAAGCCAGCCGAGCACTGTGTCCTCACCAAGCTCAGCCTACCATAGCTGTACACCAAAGCAGCATCCATGGCCTCTGGCTTTCTCATAGGCCCTGGGGCTGAACCTAGCCTATGGGCAGGATGCTGCATGGGCAGAGTCTCTCCAGCTGCCATCCTCAAAGCTCTCCCTCACCAAGCTCCTGTCAGAGGCGAGAGCCTGGGGTTGCATGCCAGCTTGCAATTCAGACTTACAGACACTGAGCTGCAGGCCCACAGCATGTTTTCTCCCCACCATCCACTGCCAGCTCCTCAGCACAACAGCTTTCAGTGAGTCCCATGCTGGGTGCTGGTACCTGCCTCTCCCAGCTGGGATCACTCCCTGCTTGACACGCAGGCATCCTCAGCTGGGTGCCCCAAAGGCAGCAGCTGCCACAGCCTTGATGCTTTCCTGCCCACAGAGAGCAGCTCGGGGAGCTTGGCTGGGCTCTGCAGGGAAGCTCTGCTGGCTGCCTCAGTGCTTGCTTTCCCTCTAATACTCGGAGAAGAAGACTTGGGTTGACAGCTGGGCCCTCCGGATGGTGCAGACATCAGTGCTACCCTGCACCTGGCCAGCTGTTGCTGCACAAATAGAATTCCTCTTTCCCCTGCCAGGATCTTCTGCAAGACTTAGTTCTATTCGGGGATAATGACAGGCTCCAGCACATGTACCAGACAGCTGGAAAATGAGCATTGTGCTGAGTCCTGGAAGTCAGAGTGACCTGAACTCGTACAGCCTTCAAATCGCATGGCGAGGCTCATCTATTTTGTTACTTCTTCTCATACTGGGGTACAAATAATCCATATGCTGGATAGCCGTACTTCTAGTGACAATAAGACTTCCATAGGGTCCATGCTAATAATAGGGTCCATAGAAATAATGTTTTCACTGGTAACTTCAAGGTAACTAGGGGAAGAGTGGGGAGGTGCACTAAGAGCAAATAGGGTTTTTGCCACAGATTCCCTGAAGGACTGAAACAGCTGTGAACTGAAAAAGCAGTGCCAATGCCCGATATTCCTGTGTCGATTTCCTCAAGGTGAAAGCACTGCTACAAGTAGAACAGAACTTCAATGACAGCAAGCTACCAATGTCAGCACCTGAGTGTTTGGTTTTGTTGTCATTCTGGGTTAAGCAGCACCCAAGTATCTACCAAATAAGTGAGGCTTAGCAGTATCACTAGCTATGGTGTATGTACTTACATTATATGAGGGATAAATATCCACAGTGGTATGAGCACAGAAGGGGAAGGCAGCGGTGATCTCAGTACGAGACATTATGAACACATCAAGCCCAGTTGCAAGTTGTCACCTCCAAGCAAGTCTGCTCATCGTCGCATGGGTGCTGATGGAGAAACAGAGAGGCATCTGGTAACACTGCTCCTTCTTTCAGGGGCCTTCCTCATTCCCTATTTCCTGACGCTAGTGTTTGCTGGGATCCCGCTCTTCCTGCTGGAAACTGCTCTTGGCCAGTACACCTCTGTGGGAGGACTGGGAGTCTGGAAATTAGCACCCATGTTTAAAGGTACTGTGCTGTAAGTTGGTAAAGGTGGTGATGTGCCTACAAAGATCTTCCAATGGTTTGGGAAGCAAAGCCCTGGGGACTGTGGTGGGGAGCAACTCAGGGACATTTTTTCCCTGTCCTTGACCCTTAAAATCTGGGGAAGTAATCAAATCCTGTTTATAAGGGGCAATCTAGCATACTGAAATTTTCACCTGGTGGATGTGGCTCTGGGCAGCCTGATCTGGTGGTTGGCAACCCTGCACATAGCAGGGGGGTTGAAACTAGATGATCATTGTGGTCCTTTTCAACCCAGGCCATTCTGTGATTCTATGATTGTATGATTCTATTAAATGGGTGGATGAGAAGCTCTCTTGAGAGCACAGTGTATCTGTGCTGTGTGCCACATGGGTAAATCACCTTGTTTTTTTCTGGCTCTGCCACAGAGCTTTCTGTGATGCCCAGGAGCTCACTTGAGCACAGAGACCTGGATTGATGCTGCTCTTTGTCTTCTTTTGCAGGAGTGGGGCTGGCAGCTGTGGTTCTCTCCTTCTGGCTGAACATCTATTATATTGTCATCATTGCCTGGTCTCTCTACTATCTCTTCAACTCTTTCACTTCAGTGAGTCACAGACTTCTATGACATGGCATTAGCTGTACAGTCCTTACTCCCTGCTTCCTGGGGAACAGTTTCTCACCCTATGAAGATGCATCTTAGGATGTGGCTTTGGTTTGTTCAGATGTCACAGACCTGGCTGGTCACAGTGCTGGTGTCTCCACAGGCAGCTTCAGGTGTTGGCTCACAGAAAGCGAGCCTTTCCTTTCTCCAGACACCTTTGCTTTCTCCAGAAAGCTCCTGGAAGGTGCCAGTCACAGAGCTTGGCTGACATCTGTTCCTTGCCCCTCCTAAATCTGAGTAGGGGTATTTTGAACCTGAACAGGGAACCCAGCTTGCCTGCTGCTGCTTCTGTCCTCTGAGATCCAGAGGAAATAGAGCAGCAACAAAACGTCCCCATGCCCTCCCCTCCTAGAAGAGCTGTGCTGCATCTCTGACGTGCAGGGTACTTGGTTGAAGGGCTGCTCTGCAGCTCTGCTTGAGCCTCTGCATTTCCTTCACAGCAAAATCACAGGATGGATGCAAATAGCTTGGGGGGGTGTGTGTGCGGGGGGGAACTGGGGTGTTCCTATCTGTCCCTCCACAGCCGTTGTGCAGAACCAGTGTGCTCCTTGCAGGCTCTGATGCCACAAAGCACTTAAAACACAGAAAATATCTTTAAAAGAGGCTGTATTCTTGTATGGTCAAGAAAGGATGCAAACATTCTCAAAGACTTAGTCAAGCTGGAGCCCAAGGCTTTATCTACAAAGGGAAATCATCCAGAATAGCCCTTCTGCATCCATCTACATGTCTTGGTCATGCCTTCTCTGTGCTCAGGAAACAAGACTGCTGCGTGCAGGGATGTATCTGAGCTGCTTATGCATGGCATGATGGGGCACGGGTGAGCTGCCTGTGTGCTCATACAGCCCATGATGCTGCAGCTTCATTGCTTGCAGCTCCAGAGCTGACCGTGTTCAATCTGCAGCAACGCACTACTACCGTGCTGTTAGCCACTGCATCAAAATATCCAGGAACTCCTCTGTAATGCTTAAAATCGGGGGAGGAGATGACGTGAAATAGCTACTGTGCTTCATATTTACTCGCAAGCTTATGTTACAATAATTTGTTCATATAGACAGACTTTTAGCCTCCAATTTGCAATGCTACATTGCTTTTCATATGTTGGGGCTCGGTATGAATGGGAGATAAGGAATGAATCAGTGTTTGTTCTTTGTGTAGAAAACTCCAACCACTTGTTTTGTGAAACTAGCCAAAAGCCATATTGATTCTAAACACAATATCCTTTGGTAGCTATTTTAATTAGTAGCTATTAATTACCAACAGTTAATTGGAAATAGCTTACTATCCGGGGAATTGCTACATTTTATTAGAGCTATGACATTGCCCTAATCATGTTCTTGATATAATTTCCTGGAAAAGTCTGCTTCACACTTAACTATTATTTTGGAAAACTGTTTAATGCCTTTTGCTGCAAAGCTTCTGCCCATCCAGATGAGCTGCTCACCCCCTTTGCAAAAACAACCTGTGTCTGTAGTTTAAAGAAAGACAGGTTTCACTCCTTGCTGGAGATGCTAACAACAGCTGTGCCCCCAGGACCTGCCATGGCAGAGCTGCGGGAATGCCTGGAACACCGACCGCTGCTTCTCCAACTACTCCCTGGATGACACCACCAACCTCACCAGCGCCGTCACCGAGTTCTGGGAGTACGTCACAGCCTGCCTACACCAGGTTTCTCCCCACTGCAACCATCCTACCTGTCTGCCAGGGCTGCTGCCCTCCCTGTCAACTCCAGACCTTGGAGAACTGGCTGCTAACTGGGGCAGGCACAGGATGGGGAGCACTGTGCGGTTGCATGTCAGATGAATGGAGAGTAATGGCCTCACTGCATCTATCCTTCTTCTCTTAGCCCCTCACCATGTGCCGCAGGTCCCTCTAGGTCTTGTGGGCTCTCATGCATGTCTGCATCTGGCCCTTCGCTCTCCAGGCACCACTGAGATCTCCAATCACCACACCCCTAGGGGTCAGACTTTCCCTTAACACAGCCTCTCCCACCCTAGGAGAAACATGCACCAGATGTCCGGCGGCTTGGGGGAGCCTGGATCCATCCGCTGGCCTCTGGCTGGCACACTGGCCCTGGCCTGGCTGCTGGTTTACTTCTCCATCTGGAAGGGTGTGGAGTGGACAGGCAAGGTATGGTGTGAGGAATGGGTTGTTCGGTGCTGTCAAAATGTCCTCCAGATTCACTTTAGTCTGAGTGTCTGTAACTAATGTTACGGTGCTTCAAGGCTGAATTGCAGTAGATGCTATTAAATTCTTGACATTTACCTTGCACGGCTGTAAAAATTGCTATGTTCATGGTAACTTTCAATCTAAGTGTAGAGAATAATTCTTCCCCACAAAGTCGCAGGTAAACGTTCTCAGTCTCTCTGAAGATTTGGGAAAGAGATTTTCAGAGATGACTACTGTTAACCCGCATCAGGACAGTTCTCCAAGATGATGAGGTCTATTCTAGGTTCCACCCTACAATAATAGCGTCTCTTGAAATGCTGTGAACTGAAAAGCACTCACCATCTCTTTAGAAAATCTTTCTGCTGCCGTTTAGGTATTGGTGAGATACCTATGGATCAGAAGTATACGATTATTCACTGTGTAGCATTTCAGACCAGGACAGTTGAGAGGTAATTGCTTAGTTTATTGAAATGGGAATGCTGAGATACTGAGGTGTGTTATTTAGAGCACAGCATGATGTTAGAGGGACAGTATTATGAAAGGGATAATCTACAGTGAAGATCAGAAAGAAGCACTTCAGAGGGAGGTCACCTCAACCGCTGACCCCTAGGGGTTCTCAGATGGGGTTTTGCTACACAGTCACAGCAAAGGCCCAGTGACTGCCATTACCTGTTGAGTGATGGCATATGCTTGCAATTCTCTGAAGAGTTGGAGTCAAGAGAGCTAATGTTTCTTGATGCATTGGACTAGTGGAATGCTGGCTTTAGCTCTGCAAAATAAGGATGCGATGATTTAAAGGGATTACTTCTGTGGACTAAATTTATCCTTCTGCAATCCTCTTGTCTTTGGGCAATCCATCTAGAATTTTGCCTGCTACTTTTGCGATTAGTGCATCCTTGCTTGTCTTTGGCACAGAGAAACAGCCAGAAATGTTACTTGCCTAGGAGTGTGAGGTGGAAAATACAAGGAGGATATCAATCAATTTCTTCTCTCTGGGGGCTGTGCAGGCTGCTCTCTCCGTGATTACAGGCTCAGCCTTGAACAGCAGTGCTTGGGGACCTTATACCCCTCAAAGGTGGTGGGGGATACACAGTGATGCAGTGCCACCATGGACAGGAATTACTGACAGTATCTATCCCATGGTATCTCCTGTAGGTGGTGTATTTCTCAGCCACCTACCCCTACTTCATGCTGTTCATCCTCTTCTTCCGGGGAGTCACTCTGCCCGGGGCCAAGGAGGGCATCCTCTTCTACCTCACACCTGACTTCAGGAAGCTCTCCGACTCTGAGGTTGGTTGCCTGGCTGTAAATGTCTTGCTGGTAGTTCTAATGCCCAGCTATCTTCATATCAGTGTTTCCTTCAATATTTTAAGAGAGAACTAAAACTGAAAAGGAATATCTCCCTACTTGGGTAGTCATTACCTTCACAGTTTGAGACAAAATTCAGGTTGTTAATGGGTGGAATGCCATGCAGCATCTCTGTTGTAATCAGGTGATATTGTCCATGAGGGATGAGAAATTACCCCAGCAAAGGAACCTCCCCTCTGGGTTGGGAATGCCTCATTGGGGGTTGGACTCGATGATCTCTGGAGATCCCTTCCAACCCCTACAATTCTGTGATTCTGTGATTCTGTGATTTCCTGACTGGCCCAGTGCTGGATAGCCTGCAGCCCACACTAACCCTGTGTAGCAGGTCATCAGTCTCTGCAGGGAAAGAGAGATGGACCAGAGACTGGGTAACGGCGAGCAGAGTCCACCAAGTTGACTGCATGGTAGAGGACAGACACAAAGCTTGTTCCCTTTCTGCAGGTCTGGATGGATGCAGCCACACAGATCTTCTTCTCCTATGGCCTGGGGCTGGGGTCCCTGATTGCACTGGGGAGCTACAACACTTTTCACAACAACGTCTACAGGTCTGTTGGGTTTTCCTGGCTCTGTTGGGTTTTCCTGGCTCTGTTGAGTTTTGGTGGTGGAAGCAGCAGAGAATCACGCATTGTGACCATCGTCAAATGGCCAGCAGAGCCCCCCTCTGCTACTGCTCTGAGTGCTTGCAGGGATAGAGGCATCACAGCAAGTCTGGGTGCCTGGCCTCTGCTGTCTCCCTCTGTCACTAAGCAACTAAGGGGCACACTGCCTCCTCCCTAGTGGGGAAGGCTTAGTCTTCTCTTTGCCCACCCTTTGTTCCTCGTCTATTTGGTAGGGACCTGAAAATGGCTTCTTTTCTTCCTTTCTCTTTTCCAGAGACTCCATTATTGTTTGCTGTATAAACTCCACCACGAGCGTATTTGCTGGATTTGTTATTTTCTCTATCGTGGGCTTCATGTCGCACATCACGAAGAAGTCAATTTCAGAACTGGCCTCCTCAGGTGAGCAAACGTGGCAGCAGTGCCAATAATACCCGGAATATCTTTTCCTTCCCTGACCCCCCAACATCACCTCTTAAGGTTTGTATCTCTCTGCATTGTTATTCAGGAGTTGTTCTTTAGTTAAAATGCAGGACTCAGATCTTAGTATTTTCCTGGGAAACCTTTATATGTTGTGCATGTGTAAAGGGCCAGATTCTCTGTCACTGGTATAATGATAGTTTGTGTATTGGTGTAGCCAATACCACTTCACACACTTGAAGATCCACCATGGGAAGTTTCCACAAGTCACCCAAAATAGCAAACCCAGGTACAAATGCAACAGCAGCATTTTTAGAGAAATTTGTCCATGTGTGTGGGATGCTCCCAGGTCTTTCTTCTCCATGACCAAGCACACAGCCATCTTTGTATGTTTTCTGCCCAAGACCAGTCTGAATCACCAGACATTCACTGCACACCAATTCCTGCTGCAGGGAGCATTCCTGACTCCTTTTAATGTCCACCTGCTTTCAGTGGTGAGGTTTTGTGAGCTTTGGCAGTGGAATATTTTGTCTGTTTGCTTTCTGAAACCTTTCTTGGAGAACATTTGCCTCCTCACATACTGCCTACGTTCTCAGTAGATGTGATCAAAGCTTGGTGTCCTTTTTCCATGCAAGATTTTGAAATCGTGATCTCTGAATAATTTTTTAAAAATGTAGATGAGACTGTGTCTTTTTGCCCAAAGATGTATTTTGAAATTGCTGTCTTTCCAGAAAAACCTTTTATCTCAAGTAACAGCATTATGTGACGGGGGGAAAAAAAAGACACCAGCTTCAAATTTCATTTTTTTTTTTCTAGCAAAGTGCTCCAGTTCCATTTGGTAGCAGTGATTTGATGACTGTCGCTGGCAGGAGGAGAAAAGGCAAAGCATCTCCCCAGTCATTGCTGCCTCCCATCCCACCCCTGTGCACCCAACGTGGTTGGTGTGTCATGGGTAACATCTCTTGTAGTAACTTCCCGCAGTTTCTGCCTGTCATCACTGTTTCTCTTCACTGTTGCTCATCACTATGACTTTCCATCAAACACTTTATAAATGTGAACTCATCTCTCATTTCACTTCTGCAGGCCCTGGACTGGCTTTCCTCGCCTATCCGCAGGTTGTCACCCAACTGCCCCTGTCCCCACTCTGGTCGATCCTCTTCTTCTCTATGCTGATGATGCTGGGCCTGGATAGTCAGGTGAGGCAGCCCAGAGACAAAAAGGGGTAAAATACAAAGATATTTTTGGACCTCATGGTGGTTTTCCCTTCTGCACCTTGAGTCAGTGTTTTTTCACAGATTCTTTCACATGAAAAAAACTCTCTTTTGTGGTCATCACCCCTGCACTCTTCTCATATGCTGCAAGTGGGGTGGTATCGGAGCACCTTCACCAACCTGGATTTCCTGTGAGGCACAGTAAGAGAATGCCATTACTTTGGCTTACTGTTGCAGGTTGGAGTAGAAAGTCCCCAGCACATACCAGTCTCCCACTAGACCATATCTCTCTGCCATGGCATTGGCAGGTTGCACTGAGAAAAGCAGCGATGCAGCATCTGAAGCAGTGGGAATAGTGGTTTGGTGCAGTGTTTTGGCACTGTTTTTAATAACTAGCATAGTCCTGAGCAGAGGTGAAGTGCTCTGCTGCTTGAGCTCCCAGGCTGGCTTCGTAACGAGCAGGTAGAAAGAAGCCATGCCTTGGGAAAATATTGCAAAACAAAATAGTATGGGCTCTGTATTTTTTTTTAACAAGTAATGACACGTTTTTAATCTGATAATTTCGTATAAATGTAGCTATCTGGTGAGGCAGTCCCTCTGGAGGAGAGGGTGCAACAGAAGCCTTCAAAAGTGTGTGCCTGCCTGGGTCTGTCACATCCTTCCCTGTAACAGCATGGTCTTTCCATGCTGTGCTAAGCCTTAGAACAAAATGGACTCTCTCCTGGGTTACACATAGCCTTCATAAAACCAAATCTAATTCCTGATCAGACTCCCTGACCTGTCATACTTTGTTTCCACGAAAAATACAATCAACCATACCTGCTTTTCAGTTACAGCACGCTCCCACAAAAACACATCCTGGAGCTCTCAGCTGCATTAGCACAGACATTATTTGGCAAATAATTTCAAATAATGACTAAACGTTTCGAAAGAAGCTCCATTTACAGAAGAAAAAACAAAACCAAAAACCACCGCTCTCCATGGATTATTCACTCAGCTCCAGTAAATAGTTTCAGACATGACAATAAGCCCTCAAAGCACTGTGTGGAATTTATTTGCTGCATTTGCTTCTCAAATACCACTTGAAATTCTCCAGGTCCCTCCACCAGCCGGTCTTGGAGGGCGGGCCGTCTGTGGGGGGCTATCACTGCCTGGAGGAGGAGTGGGGAAAGGAGGCACCAAATGGAAAACAAGTTTTTAAAGAAGGGCAGATAAATAGATGGGAAGGAGCTTTCTGCATGCATGGTGGCACTCTGAGTCAATCACACGATTTACAGAACGGCAGCTTAGCCGTATAAAACAACACAGGCTGCAATTACACATGCATTTTGAAGTATCCATTTCAAAAATGGCAGTTTTGATATGTGCTTGTTTTAAATAGTGTTTGTGGTACTTGCAGATGAGGAGCAGCTGCTTTCATTAGGGCACAGCAGGGACCCTCACCACCCTCCAGGCATGGGGCCAGAGGGGTATGGGAGCCTGGCCAGCAAGGGAAGGTCAGGCTGAGGTCTGTGTGATGCAGCGATGAGACCCATCCCCTCAGCAGTGCTGCAAGGTGGTTCACTTGTGTCTTTGAGGCTCAGCAAAGAGCTCAGCAGTGCAGCTCCATCTGCCTCTCTGCCATCATGCTCATCTCCTCCACAGTGCCTTGAATGCAAGCAGTGACCTACATTGATGTGTGCACCTCCCTCCTATGCCCCCACTTGCTGCTTGTGGTCCTTAATGTTTGCTCTGCCTCTGATCCACTCCGGCTTTAGCTCTCTTGCGTCTAGACCCTCTTGCATAACATGCTAATGCTTTCTTTTAACCTACCAGTTTCCAGGTCAGGCGTTTTACTCCCCAAGGGAGCTGACAAGCCTTGTGACTGCAAGCCTGCATCTGCCCTTTGCGAGACCTGCCTCTTGCAGGTTATTCATGAGGATTTATGGCTGAGAATAGTAAAACCCATGCTGCACATCTGGCAGCTGTGGTTAACCTTCTCACAGGTCCTGGTCCCAGTCCCGGTCCTGCTCAGGCCACAATTCTCCTTCTGGTTATTGCTGAAGAGGAATAGCACATCCTCAGCACTGTGAGGATGGGGGAGAGACTGCCAAGTCCAGGTCATTCAACCCAGCAGCTCGTGATGGTGATCATGCACCAAAATGGGAAAAAAGAGAGAAGTGACTGGAAATAAAACCTGTAGGTGAAAAATGTTATCGTGGCCCCAAAATCAGCAGACTCTCCTCACTCTTGAAAGCAGCACGCTTTCCCCCAGCTGCCTGCTTATCCTGGGGATAAGGTTAGGTATGTGGGCTGGGAAAGTAAGACCCTAGGCCACACATGGGCCTGCAGTCCCAAGGCTGTAAGTAGAGTCCCTCCAGCTCCTGTAGCTCCCTGCAGTCTGAGGCTGACAGAAGGTCATTTCCAATGAATTGTAAGAAGTTCTGTTTTAGGGCTTGAAAAACCAGCATGGCACTGCTTGGTTCCCCATTTTACCTATTACATGCTGGAATCCCCTCATGCCCACTCTCTCCCTCAGTCCCTCCCAGCCCTCGTCCCTCCCTGCCTTGCCCAGTGCCAGGTTCTGGCCATGCATCCATGCGGAAGGAATAGCTTTCGACAGGGTTGGTTTCGTCATGCTGATGCTTCACACTGTGGTGCCAGCTCTGTCCTGACTCTTGTAGACAGTGAGCAGGTGGGATAGGGTGAAGAGCTCGCTGACAATGAGTATACAGACAGATTAACCCATGCTCTAATGGCAAGGGATGCTTTAATGGACATTTAAAGGGATGCTTTATGTTGGACACAAGTCCTACATAAAAGTCTGAGCTCATTACAAATTCCAAACAAAGCAATTGAGCTTGGGCTCTCTGGGATGCAGCTTTCCGTACTGCAGCATGTGGAGATAAAACCCCAGGCAGGAATATTGCTCTTTGCCTCTCTCTGTGTCCCAGAAGCCAATGGGATGTCAGCTCCTCTACTATCCCTGCACAGCAGTAGGAGTTACTCAGATGTCTGGCTTTGCTTCCATAGATTTTTCCAGTGTTCTGCTGCTCTTTTTGTCTGTGTATTTCTACCTCCATCTCTATTGATTGCTTTTTTTCTTGTCTCAAATCTGAACCTAAAAATGCCCCCACTTTCTACAGCACTCTCCTGGGGGACAGAGAAGTCTCTGATATCCATCTGTCACTGCCACTGCACTGGTTTGTATGTTCACTGAGGGTGACCGGGGAAACCAGGAGCTTGCTGCCCTCATCAACTTCCCAGTGGTTTTGCAATGGGCAAGATGTGCTCTCTGAGAGCTGTATGTTACCTGTGGTTCCTAGGAGCAAGACCTGAAAGTGAATCTCATAATTTAAGAGGAAATAGGAGAGAAGGATGTGCTTCACACATACACAACTTGCTATAGGGCAGATCATGGTACAGACAGCATTAACTCACTGTGTCTAGTACAGCACAGCTCTAGAACAACCACATGCTGTGAGGATGGTCTTTGAATGTACTACATGCATTTTAATGCAGCGCGTGAAAAAAGGGAAATAAACTCAAGGAACAGGTAGTCAGAGATGTTGTTGTTAATACTTGCATGTGGGACTGGACAGTGGGTGATACAGCAACATGATGAGTGCTTTAGATCACTAAACAGCACAAGCATTGCTGCAATATGCTGAGAAGAGCACACCAGGGAAAAGACGAGCATATGTGCCAGCAGCAGAGCTGTTGCTGTGATGGAAAGGCTGGCAGAGCTGTGGAGCAGGACAGCAGTGGGGTGGCCCTCGAGAGTTTGAGGGGAGGCAAAGGTGGAGATGCATCTCAGCTAATTTTAGGCATCTAAGCTCAGTGTTTTTAATTCCCTGTATAATCAGTGAAGAGAGAGAGGTACTTTCAGGACGTGATTCAGGGCAGCTCTGTGCAGAGCCTTCTTTTCTACTGTCTGCAGATGACACTTAAAGTAATGAGGCTGTCAACACTGGGGTTAAATGTAGGTAGGGGTGATGTCAGGCTAAGATACTTACAAATGTTTCCTTGGTGTTGTCTTTTGCTGCAGTTCTGCACCGTGGAGGGGTTCGTTACCGCCCTGATGGATGAATATCCTCATATCCTAAGAGCCAGGAAGAAGATCTTCATAGCAATAGTCTGTTTCATCTCTTATCTCGTTGGATTCTCCAATATCACCCAGGTACAGACAGCCATGCTTGTACGTCCATTCCTGGCACCTGCCCAGTCACCCACGGATTTCACAGGAGCACCAAAAGCTTTAGGAGAAGTGACAGCATCTGTAGGAGCCATCCCAATTCTGGACATATGGGCTTATCATTGCTGTCACATCTCAAGTGATGCCTCCATAATTGCTGCGGCCATCCTGTAGTCAGCCTAGTGTGTTCTCTTGCTATTTGCAATAAGGGCTCAGGCCAGCAAAGCCCATCCTGAAGGAACACTTGGTGCAGAGGGTTAAGATAACATAAAGACCAGTCTCTTGGAGCCCTGAAACCTCTGGGGCTGAAGCCAAGGTTTATGTATGTGAATATAGGACTGAGTAGTCTGTAGATTTGTGAGGTGCAAAGCAACAAAACTCCTGGGAGGGGCAGAGTGAACTAATTAGGTGACTCCAACTAAAACAGGGATAAGTAAGAAAGCCTCACGAATCCCCATTTTTTCTACGTGCCGTTGGCCATACCTGAACAAGCTGGCTAATTGCCTTCAAGAGCACACCAGTTTTTCTGCTGGGAACCTGATTCCAGTGGAAACATTTCAGCGCCTACTCTCCTGTCTGGAGAAATTAACATTAAAGCCAGCAGATGTAGTTAGTAGCAATTGAAGCAGCTGGCTGATATTGTCAAACATAATCCATAACTAAACTCCTTGACCCTGGCTTTGTCTCCTCAGGGTGGCATTTATGTTTTCAAGCTGTTTGATTACTACTCAGCCAGTGGCATGTGTCTTCTCTTTCTTGTCTTCTTTGAGACCATCTCAATTTCTTGGTGTTATGGTAAGCAAAAAAAGACCTTGTTTCTTTCTTGTCTCTACGGGCAAAGGGTGATTTTTTTCAAAAGCATCCAACAGTGAAGGCAATAAAAGATTTGTAACTGAAAATAGTTGAGGCTGATAATGCCAGAAAATCAGGAGCAGGAGGCTATCATCTCTCTTCCACAGACCACCACAAAGACCTGTGCACTAACTGGCAGATGCCTATGGTCCTGCCTTCAGCTCCTCCTAAGACACCTGCAGTGTGCAAGATGACCCTGTGTTTGTGTCCCCATCCTTGGGCCCCTCAGATAATGGCTCTTACACCACAGCGTTGTCACCTTCTTGCTGTGGCTGACCTTTGCTCTCTCATGAGAAGAGATGGAGCCTATGGGGCACAGAGATGGGATGCTTTTCTCAACAGCCTTTTCTTTTAGGTGTGAACAGATTTTACAGAAACATCGAAGAAATGATCGGCTACAAACCTTGCATCTGGTGGAAAATCTGTTGGGCATTTTTCACTCCTCTTGTCTGCCTGGTAAGAACAGAAGGGTCATATCTGCAGGAGTGAATCCAGAAGGGCCTCTTAGTTTGGAAGGGCTGTAGGGGATACACTACATTTTAATTCCACTAACGGTCTGTCCATAACTGCAAGGTACCTGGGATAGGCAAAGTACAGCCGGAAATAGCGAGTAAGAAAGTCTTCAGAGTTAATTACTTAATCTAAAAGATGCTCTCAGTTCTTCTATCTGAGACGTCAAGAGACAAGCAAATAATTTACTGTATTTAAAAGCTGTTATTGGTAGAAGAGAAGGTTCTCAGCCACTGCGTCTCCTGCACTGGTGCCTAATAGGCTTGTCAGAGCAAAAGACGCCAGCAAATACAGTACAGCTGATGGTGGAGCAATTTTGCTTTTGCTGGTTCTCACATTTCCAGCAGTGGTAGAACAAAGAATGGTGTGAGAAGACCAATGATAGGAAGTTAAGGGCTCCTGAGGCCAGCTGTAAAGATGCTGTCAACTTGGTTAGGAACTGCTTGCAAGGGCACTGCTTATCTGAGCGGTCTGGTGAAGAAGGAAATCAGGGTTATTCTAGTTCTAGCTTTCAGCATAGGGTAGTCAGGGGGGAAATGATACAAAATTAAGAGATGAGGGGCTGAAAGCTTCTATAATAATTTAAGGAGCTGTTGGATTGCCGTAAGACTGTTTGGCACTAAGAGAGTGATGAAGGGAGAAATTAATGGATGTTTCTCTGATCTTGCACACCCTCACTTGCAATGGCTGGTGTTCTTTTCCCAGGGTGTGTTCTTATTCAGTGTGGTGGAAATGACCCCTCTGACGTTGGGCAAATACATCTATCCTGCATGGGGACAAGGTATTGGTTGGCTCATGGCGCTGTCCTCCATGGTACTGATCCCAGGATACATGCTGTACAGCTTCTTCACCTCAACAGGGACTCTCCGGCAGGTATGTATGACTTTGCCACTCCTCTTCTGTGAAGAAGAAATCCTTAAGATTTTGTAACACAGAGAAATCCCATTCCCAGCGGTCCCTGGCTGTGAGCAGTTACCTGGCACTTTTCAGCAGAGACATCAGCATCCTCCAAGCATGAAGCTTGAGATAACTCAGGGCTCAGACCTGCTAGTGATGGAGACAGCTTTGCAAACAGCAGTCAGCGTATGAGGGGGATAAGAAGCAAGGCGGAAATCTGTACAGAGCCCAAAATACCTGCATTTCTTTGATCTTGCTTAAAATATATTTTTTTAATTCTTGATTTGAGCGAGGTTATATGCAGCAGTGAATCACGAATCTCTGTATGTCATACATGGTAATTGCTGTTGAGATCTTATTTACAGTGTTGACGTTCAATCTTGAGAGCGCTGTGCATAAAGTCCCCGTCTCGATGCTGTCTGCTGTGAGCTACAGGTGCGAGCAGTCACTGCAGGGGTGCTGCTGATTTATGACTTTCCCAGCCTGCCTTCAACAGCCAGCTGGGGCCATCTAAACCCCGCCAGTTTAGTTCGTGGATGTCATATTTTGAGTAATGTTTAAGTCCAAATGCTTTGGCTAGAGCTGCTGGGTTGAGATCAGCTTCAGGCCCTCTGCTTCTGAGGTCAGGTTGCAGGTGGATTTGACTTTCCTTCCTCCCAGCTCTCTATTTAGATGAGATCTGCTACAGGATCTGCCTGGGTCTGATGTCTCAGATGAGCTTTCAGTTTCTGGTCTCTCATTTGAGTTCACGTTCTGATTCTTACTGTTTGTATTGGGAGCAGCTTTGAGGTTCTGCAGCACTCAGACCTATGTAATGCCAAGCCAATAGGATGATGCTGGGTTGAGGGCCAGCTGTGGTTCCACTAGGAAAGTCTTACTCAGATTTCTAGAGGGCTTCTTAACCCCTCATAATAGGAGCTGGAAAAGGGGGAAAAGGGAATTCTGGCAAACAGATATGTTTTCAATCCTGTTCCCATTAGGGATGTGACAACACATCTTGGCATCTGGGGGAGCCAAGCCAGCCTGTGGCTCTCCTGGAGTAGCTGCACTGCTGGCTGAGGGCTTCTGCTCCTGGTGCTCATAGATCCAAAGAGAAGCAGCAGATGGCAGCAGGAGGGAGGCAGGTTTTTGTGTGTGTGTGCGTGTTCCAGAGAGATGGAGAGAATTTTTGGCCTCTTATATGCACAGATCCTGGATTAGTTTGTAATAGAGCTGAAGCTGGAGGGAAATTAGATGCCAATGCTGAATAAAGTGATTTTGACAGACAGGGAAGATTACAAGTCATTTTGATCCTACTGAGCATGAATGTGAGGGGAAAAGAAAAGACCATGAATGGCAGAAGCAGCTCAGTGATCGTTTCAGGGAATTCACCCAGCAACAGCCACTTCAGCTGAGCTGGAGAGTTGGAGCTTGTTTCCCTTTGCTGCAAAGAGCTTCTTCCTGGCTTAGTGATGCCTATTCAGGTCGGGCTCTATTTTCCTCTGCCTTCTCTTTTGCAGCACCAGTCCCACTCTGGCAGACAAAGTGACTCATAAGCATTCATCACTCCCGATGCTCAGTCTGCATGCTTCCAGTAATGACTTGCCCCTCTGTATCTTCCTGGGTTCTGGCTTCATTTTATTGCTCTTTACAGTTTTCATTTGATCAGTTTATGGCGGTGGGAATCACTGCTGGTGCAAAGGTTTGTGCAGCTGGACAGGTCTGATCCACATTAGAGTCACAGACCGTGACCTGTCAGCATGCTGCAGTTGGTTAATGACATTTCACAGGAAACCCTAGCTGCAAAAACGGGGAAGCTTGGAAAATGGCTTTGCTCTGAAGTCTGTGCCATTACAGCTCTCCCTTGCTCCCATTAGCAGCAGGCACTGCCTGGTGGCTGTTTCCCCATGTTATAAAGGTGATCCCTGCACTTCAAGTAGAAGTGCTCTGCACAGAACCAAAGCAGGGGGCTCACATGGCCTGGCAACAGAGATAGATAGAGTGGTGCTGCAAGGGCATCCCCTGCCACGTTACCATCCCCTCACGCTGGCAATAGGGCCACCCCAAGGTTGGGGGCTGGGGATCCCAGTCTTCAGCTGACACCCTGTCTCCCCTTGTTCCCGAGCAGCGTTTCCAGCAGATGACGCAGCCCCAGCCAGATGTGCAGGTGCAGAAGAATGGCCTGCAGCCGAAGACGTCTCTGAATGGCAGGGGATCAGAAGCTGCCGTCTAGGAGGAGAGCCGGAGCTCCTCGCCCTGCCCCATAGCTGCCCACACCATGCCATCCCTCCAGTCCCTCTGGCACAGCCCGCTGCCCCCGGCTCTGCAATGGCTTTGCATGAGAGGACCCAGCAGAGGAACTCCAGCACCTCTGTTCCCTCAGCAGACCCCGTGTCACATCACTGACTGTCTCCATCATGCAACACTCTGGCCCAGGCTCTCAGAGAGGAGCAGCCTGTAGCCTCTCGACCAGAGGTGGTATTTCTAGAGAGCTTAATGCTGACGGTTCACTGTTTCTCCCTTCATTTTGCATTTCCATGTGATCCTACACAGCATGCCCCATAGTACGCAGCCTTGCTTCACCCCAGAGAGCCACGTGCCACCAGGTTCAAATCTCAGATGGTGATCAAATGATGTAGCATAAAACAGTGCTAGCAAATGCAACTCTGGATGGGATGTGGCAGATCAAGCAATTCCAGTGAGGAGCCCTGCATGTTGGTAGCAATAGGACATAGCTCAAACTGAAGAAAGGCATCAGGAGAGGATGCAATACTCTTAGGTACCATGTTTCAGCCCTGCACATCTCCAACCATTACCACCCACCCAGCAGGTTGGCCCATGAGCCACAGTCAGGTGCAGAAGACAGCCCCTCTCTTCTGGAGAGCCTTGCCCTTTGCAGCTCTGTGCAGCAGCCACACCTTGACCTGAAGATCTGAATGTACAGGCTGGATCTTGTAAAGCTGAAAGGCAAACACTGAGAGCTGCAATCACAGTTCATCACAATTAATCTCAGCTAGTTACAGAAGTATCATTCTTCCTTATCCTGTAATTTTATGCACTATAGTGTATCTGAAAATTTGTATTCCACTTTCACCCATGTTTATAAACTGGGCAATAAAGGAGCCCACTCATATCCTTTGAGAGGACATCTCTGCTGAGGGCACTTCATAGAATCATAGAATCATTGCTGTTCGTCTTTGGTCTTTGCATGAATGACCTTTACTACAAATCCTGCTTTCACCTGTGATTCCCAGTCACATCACCTCCCTCCCCTTAAAGGCCAAGAACTTCAGAAGTGGGTAATGGGCAAAAAAGTCAGTGCTTGAATGAGGCCCGAAAACTGTGAAAGATCTTCATTTTCTAAGGGTATTGGGGCAACCCCAGCCTCAGGTAGAGGAAGCTGGAGTCAGCAGTCC
Source organism: Tympanuchus pallidicinctus (assembly GCF_026119805.1). NCBI lineage: Eukaryota > Metazoa > Chordata > Aves > Galliformes > Phasianidae > Tympanuchus > Tympanuchus pallidicinctus. The sequence continues at coordinate 4,513,495 of NW_026294802.1, forward strand.
TTTTGGAAACTCTTGGCCAAGAGCTCCCTTGCACATGGCAGGGCTTCACTCCTGGGGCAGCAACGGTGTTACCCTACGCTGGTTTTCTCAGGGTAACAATATTCAGTGAGAAATAGCCATCCACTCAGCTTCCTCCCCATCATTTTCTCTTTGTCTCTTTCTTTTGTCATTGTCTCTTTGTCCCCTTTCATTCTCTTGCCACGTTTCTTCCCAACTCCCATCCACCCAGTGGAAATGAACTACTTCAATGAGCTTTGTCCTCCTTTTTTGCTGGTACTACCACAAATTGCAGCTCTCCCTTCTCTTCCTTCTATTTCTATCTGTGTTTCCAGCCTAATTTCTCTCCTTCTCTCACATCTCCTCCTACCACCCTTGTCACTTTTCCCTGCCTGTCTGTGGCTCAGCTGTGAGCTCACTCAGCCCTCTACCCTCAGCTGCCCAATCCCTAAAGTCCTACACCCATCCCAATATCACAATTATAACCTGTTCCAGCTGTCTTTTCCCTCCTTAGATCAGAGTGAGCTGTGCCAAGCAATATTATTGCTTGCCTTACAAAGAGAAGGCTCTCAAACCTCGCTCCACCAGTTTCTGCAGAGTTGTGCCTGCTCTGAAAGACTTTGCAGCATTTCCTGGTTTTGCACTATCCCACATCCACCACCAGATATTTGGATCTGCCAAGCCTGGTGTCTGTGGCTGTGCAGGGAGGATCTCGCCCTTTGCCAGCTCTGCCCTAGCAGCCATTGCCCTTCTCTAGCACTTCAGGTCTCTCACCTCCATTGCAGTCAGTCTTCCTGCTCAATGGCAATGCAGGGATGGGGCTGGATCCGTTAGCTCACCCCCCGTCCCAGAATGCTACCCATGTGCAGACACGGTGAAGCAGCCACATGCACTTGGTGACTTCTTGGCTGTAGATTTCGGACACCAGCTGAAGAGCTTGTGACTCCCATAGCCTCAGGTCTCCTGTCCTCCTGCTTCCCCACGGCACCCAACACCTGCTGGCGCTTGGCATAATCCACCCGAAACCTCTTAATTCTAAGGAGCTATTTAGGGAGCTGTGCTCAAATCCCTTCAAAATCCTCTTTTTCCTGAGGGCTGCAAAAAAATGAATGTCTTTACCCCCATGCCCGGTGCAGCAGCTGCAGGAGCTGTGGGTGATGTAGAAGGCCTTAGGATGGCTTTGATGCTGCTCAAGCACCACAACCCTGGAGATGCAGGGTCGATCCTCCCCAGGACAGGGGAGTTCATCCACCTGCAGCCCCAGTGTGCTCCAGCAGCTGGTCATGAATGTGTGAACGTGTGTGTAAGATGTGCAGTACCACACAGACACTGAGTGGCACCGCCACGTTTTGTCCAGGTGATCGCTGCTCGTAGTCTCTTCACTTTTCTATTAAATGATGCATTGGACGCTGCCATGAAAGTGATGCAAGGTCTGTTCCACTCCTAACACACCTTTCAGGCCTTTGGGAAAGGGAAGATGGGAGACTTTGATTGATGGCTGAAAAGTGAGGGCTCCCATGGGGGCTAGCTGCCAGCACCCCTCTGCCTGCTTGCCTGTGCATCAGCCCCTGGGTCAGACCCTGCCACTCCTTCCTGCCCTCTTTGCCCCTTCCTCTTCTCTGTTTGGCATCCTCTCAATCTCCTGTCTCACCTTCTCCCTTCAGGGAGAAGTATACGCATTTTAACAACTTTCCTCTTCTTTCTGCATCTCTAATGGCACATTCAAGTGATGCTCGTGGTCAGAGGTGCAGGCAGACTGTGACATTCACATTGTCACAGTGGCACAAGCATCACCACCCCTGGCTCCCACTCAGAGCAACTCTGGCACTGGTTTCAGTCCCTGCCATGCCCCTGGAGACTGCATCTCAGTAGGGATGGGACAAAAGAAGGAGAGGGATGAGTGCTCTTGGTGGGAGGTGGACACATCATCTTCCACCCTGCCTGCCCTCCTGATGGCACCACCATACCCACAGCTGTGTCCCCTGCAGTACAAACACCTCGATGCATTTTGGTCCCATATGACGGAGAGAAAGAGAGCTGACATCTCTGTCCCGTCTGCACTTTTTGTCAATGAAGGGATTAGAAATTATAATCTCAGATTTGCATTTTAAAGTGGATTTTCAGCTCTGTGTGGAGCCTCAGCCCAACTTCACCAAGGACCTCAGTGGCACAGCCGCTGTCACAGCCCCAGCAGCCACTGTCACAGCCAGGGGTGCATAGTTGCACTGTCCCTATGGCCACATCTGCAACACTTGCCCCCAGTCTATGGCCCTAGGCCTCAGAACAACTCCTGCTGCAGGGGCTTCTCTGCAGAGCAGAGCCCAGGATCATGTGGTGCCCGAGGGCCCCATGGCTGGAGCTGCTCCCAGGACACTGTCTGCTAAATCGTACTGGTCCCCATCACCCCATAGCCCCCAGAGGCTCCCACTCCTTTCTGCAGCCCCACCCCTCTCTAAGCAGTACATGCTCCCTTCCCTGCGCTTTTCCCCAGGCTCCTTCCTTCACCATATTGGCTTCAGACCCATGTGAAATGTTAGCAAGCTGCTGTTTGCTTCTTTTCCTTGGCATCTCTACTGCCTTTCCTTCTGCTAATTGCTGCAGCAGTGCCACTTCTAGGGCAGGCTGACAGATGGCCAGGATTTATCTTTGAACAAGCCATTTAATAAGTGCTCCTGCTTTTCCCTTGCACATTTCTTTCCCAGCCACATGTCCTGGGCTGCTGCTCAGGCTGTCCTTTTCACTGGGGATGCCAGGAGATATGGCAGAAGCTTAGGGCTGACGTCAGATCCCAGAGGTCACCAGGCTGAAGAGCTGGGAGGCAGAGAGAGGCTGTGGTCCCCCACTGGCTCTCTGTGGCAATGTCCAAGAAAATTTGCTGATGATACTAAACTGGGAGGTTCTGCACCAGAGGGCTGAGGACATGGAACAGGCTGCCCAGGGCAGTGAGCACAGCCCCAAGCTGCTGGAGTTCAAGAGGCTTTGGGACACTGTTCTCTGACAGAGAGGGTTGGATTTTGGGTTGTGCTGTCTGGAGCCAGGAGTTGAACTAGGTGGTCCTTATGGGTCCCTTCCAATTCAGAAGGTTCTGTTGGGGATGAGTGGCAGCAGGATGGTGAACACAGGGAATGAACATGGTGATGCAAGAGGTGGGCGCAGAGCAGGGAGAAAGCCCTACATGGCAAGCAGGAGATGGGGCATTCATCCTTCCTGTGGCTGGCACTGTCTCAATCCCATCTGGTCAGCTCTGCAAGCACTCAGCCTGAGGTTGTGAGCATTTGAGATAGTGGAGAGCTGAAGCCTTCTGCAACGGGTGGGAGTAGAAATGTGTATGTCTACTATCAGGATAGACACATCTTAGAGAGACACTTGAAGTGTTTTTACCACTAGTTTCGTCCCTTGAGTCCCGTGGACAAAGAGCTTTTGCACTCTCTTTCCACTCCCTTTTGTTGAAATGAAGTTGGTACTGGCTGGGAGGATCTTCCCTCAGGAGCAGAAGGGCTGAGGGAGACAGAAAGGCTGGAGCACAGCATCGCACAGCTTAAGGCCCCACTCCACATGCTTGAGAAGAAGTCCAGCTCGTGGGGTGTATGGATTAAGGCAAAATCCACAGCTTTTAACCTCAGCTGCACTCATTAGTTGCAGAAAAGATGCTCCAAGATCACCCAAGTGTGATAAAGCTCCTGAACTGACAGAATCACACAGTCCTGATTGCCAAGTTGGCTTCATTCTTGAGGAAGCATCTTGTATCCAGATGTCTAAGGTAGGGCAGCAGGGTGAGCACGGCTCTTGCTGCACTCAAGATCTCGCAGTGGCTCTACAGAGTGACACCTCTCCCTTGGCAGCTGTGATGACAAGAAATCTGAACCTTTAGGGAACTGTGGAGATGACTGGAGGTGACCAGCTGTCCCCAGATTCCCTGAAACCCCAGCACAACTTTCCAGAGTCTCCCAGGCATTGTAGAAAGGGGCCTATCATGTCCTGTATGCAACAGTTGTACTACAGCCTCTGTCCCTGATAAGAGACTGTGATGTGGCAGTTTTGGACTTGGGGTAAGGCTCCTGCTGCATACTGATCCCACAGGGCCCCAGTGCCTGTGTTGGCCTTGGGACGAGACTCTGATCCAGGGCAGGACACAGCAGGGCACGCAATGCTGAGGTCAGTGGCACCTCTCCTAACACCTCACTTGATGTGGCAGGGTGGGACCTGCTTATAGGAAGCACGTGAGGGATGTGTTTGATTTAAAGTCCATCTTGAAAGGATCAGAGAAAAGCGCTTCTCAGAATTCTCTGTGGAAAAGAGTGGCATATACTGATGAGCTCTGAATGCACTAGGGCTTGGTTATTTGTCAACTATGTAGACAATATAACATATATTGTCTATATAGCTGTATAGATGCAGTAAGGCAGTTGTGGTGTATGCTTTTTGGGTTGTAAACTCTTTGTATTGGCACTGCCTATATGTGCCTACACACTATCCATGGCAAAGAGTCTGGCCATCTTCTTATTAACAATAGCTAGTATATGTGCAGCAGAGTAAGGCAGGAGTATAACACATATAGACAATCTGTTTTTATTGCTTTCATCTTTACAGCCAGGTGTGTGATCTAAACATCAGGCAGAAACTTCTCCAGATAATTTCCTGTTTCAAAACATCTTAGAAAGTGGATGTGTTTGGGATGGACCGATAGATAATACATCTGTGGCACACAAAAACAGAAATGGAAGCCTCTGAATCCCTGCGAATTCCTATCCGTGTCTCAGGGATTTCTGCCCTCTCAAATGTTTCACCAAAGGCCTTTGGATCTGAGGGATTCTTTGAAGCCAGCAAAGAATGTGCAGCCTACAGACTGCTTCCTCAGCAGGTGCAGTCCAACCCCAGCTGCAAAAATGTGGGCTGCTGTCCTCCACCCGCTGCAGAAGAGAGCTTCTTCACGTGCACGTGTTTGTCTCTGATCATCTCTCATCCCTGTGCACAGCTTCACAGAGGTTGGTTTCATTAACCCCGGGGTGATGCTTTGTGTAAATATGCATGCATATCTGATTTGCATGGAAAATGTCATTTTCCCAACATGTCCCTCATCCAAATGTTAGTCGAGCCTGAGCCTCTGCAACTCACAAAGTGTGCTGTGACGGTAACTGGAGCCCACACAGCTGTCCTGCTCAGGCAGAGCATGGCTGCACACGTCTGACAAAATGCACGGCGTGTTCAGCCGCATGGGTAGCAGAGGTGCCTACACATGATCTGCCATATAGTCTTACATGTTGGCAGATGGTGTGTGCATTAACGCGCGGTGTGTGCTGATGTCTCTGGGTGAATGAGTTTCTCTGCAGCCAGCTGGCGTACCACACATGCACTGGCACACTCGGCGCGCTAAGTTGCTCTCCTTGCTGCAGCATGCACACACAGCAGCATGCGCTTGGCATGGCGTGCACTGTGGGCACAGAGACTGGGACCGGCCCTGGTGCATGCCAGCAAGGTGCAAGGGAAGGAGCTGCAGTATGTAGGGCTTGGCCTTTCACCATCCTGCTTTCCTCTCTGCCTCACCACATGGGTGAACTGCACATTGGACAAGATTATTTCTCCCTGGTTTCCTCCGGATCTGGTCCTTTGGGGGCCCCAAGCATGGAGCTAACTGATGAAAACTCGGCAGTGGGCACACAGGGCTGTCCCCGAGGCCAGCAGGAAGCCTTGATGCTCAGCAGCCCTTGGGAGCACAGCCTTGGTGTGTCAGCCATGCACCTGCACACACCGACAAAGCCCGGGGACACGGGAGGGGGCCGAGGCAAAGAAGACATTGGCGCACAAGTGACAGGTCTCAATATAATTTCTAAAACTCTATTATAATCGAACAGATAAAATACCTCTGATCTACTTCTGTTGGTTTGTTACAAAATAGCCATTTGGACTCTTAGCTAGGTGTGACCACACCACTTTCCCCAAAGGAAGCTTTTCTCAGTGATATTTACAGCAGAAAACACGTACAGACAGACAGGTGCTTTTCAACAGCCTACACACAGGTAACACGTCTGTTGTTAACTTGTTTTGTTTTTTTTAAAAGACACATTCAGATGGGATGGTGATTAGTGCTGAAGAGCTGGGTGACTCTGAAGCTGGTGTCCCCAGCATGGCTGTGGGGAGCAGGCAGGACGCAGACAGCTTGAGCTCACAAACACAGTCCCGGAGCCCATGTGGGCACAGTGAGGCAGCGGTGAGGGGAGGCAAGACCTGCTCAGCAGCTCCCATTTCAAAGCAGAGACTCTCCCAAGCAGCAGCTTGCTGGATACAAGACTCAAATTTGTTTCAGAAACCTCACCAACACATGCAGGTAGTTGCAGGTTAAGCCTTCTGAATACAACAAAACTCTTCCAGCTCAGAGGCCCTCGAACGCTTCCAAATCTGGCAGTACTTTTTGTGAAGAATGAGTGTCGGTGAAAAGCTGCTTGTGGACCATGCTCACAACTTTCATCTACAGCAATGTGTGAAAACATAAGCAGTGCTCTGCAGGTCTTGCAGAAAACACTAACTCCTGCTACCACAGTGGCCCAGTCAATAGCATTAAAAGCACAACAGCAGCAGACAAACACTGCATTAAACCCAGATTGTTTGTGCTAAGCCTGATCCTACTGCCAGATTTTTCCCACCCCTTTGTTTGTGCTATAAACAAATCAATTTCACTGGACCTGCACCAGCATGAGCAAAAGAATCATGACAGTGATGGTTTGCATAACACAGCTGTCAGACCTCCCTAACACCTTGCTCTGTTCCAGCTTCCAGCAGAGCCACCTTCCTGCCTGGCCACTGAGCACCAGACTCTTGCTGCAGAATGTTCTATATTGGCTTTCTCCCTTCTCCTCCCCTCTTTTTTTTTTTTTTTTTTTTTTTTTTTTAATATAGAAGGATAAGAACCCAGCAGCAAAAAGCCATCATTCTTTAGGGTTGATCTAATCTCTGCAGCGGCTTCTTTCCTGATCCCACCACCTGAAGTGTTGTGCCAGCTTCACCATCAGGATCACTGCAGCCAACAGCTGGTGGCTTTTCTTTGGTGAGTTGCAGTGCACGTTTTGTCCTTCATGAAGCTGTCACTGACAGGCTCGTTCTTGCCTGTGCCCCATCAGCAGTTAGTTTGTGTGCAAGGGTGTCTACTCACAGCACTACAGCTACACTGCATTTGTGTCTTGCACTTGCACGTGGGAGGGCTGTGGAAGCAGACAACACAATAGATCAGATGAGGTGCTGACATGCTTTAAAGTGCTTGTCGTCCTTCTAGACCAACCTTCAAAGGAAAAACAATCCAAATTTTGAAGTGAAGTCCGAAGGGCTCAGCTACACAGTAGAACTTACGGCAACCTATTTTACCTGACCCTGAAATGAAGTGTTTTGGTATCTCTGTGGCCAATCCCAACAGAAGATGCGAGAAGACAGCAAAGGTTATCTCTGCTTCTGTGCCCAAAGCTGGAGGCCAGCAGTAGCCTTTGCAGAGTCAGGAAAGTGGATCCTTCTTGCCCTGAGAGACGGTTGTGCCATAGGTATTTTGGCACTTCAGTCAATTCACATCTGCCCTTCACCCAGCATTACGGAGGGAGTCTCATGGAAGCTTCCTTCCTTCTTTTTTTTTACATTCTTTTTGCTTTCTCAATCAATTATTAAAGCAGCAAATCTCTCTTGTAGGAACTTCATAGATGTGATAAATATTTTATCCCAAAAAATTATTTCATCAAGTACCTTACGGTTTTTGTTGTTGTCACTTTGTGTTAAATGTCAAGTAAAGCCTAATTTATTTAACACACACATGCACGCACACATACAGACCTGCAGTGGTTCATTGCACTCTGGGAAAAAAATGAACTGAGTGCTGCTATTCCTCTCAGGCAAGAGACTGCTGGGAGGACAGAGCAGAGCCGCTGCCTCTTGGATACCCCCTTGCACCTCAGCAGGAAGCAGAATACGGCAGCCACACACTGTGCTGGCCAGCCAGGGACAAATGCCACACATAATGACCTTAGTGGTCTTTCCCAGCATCTGTGATTCTATGATTTGGTGATTCTATAAGCTTTGCCATGAAGCTGCAGGTGGGTTGGGTGAGATCACAGGTGCCGTCTCGTGGCGTAGTGCCATCTGGGATGCATCTAGCAGCAGACCAGGGCAGCCATGTCTCACAGCTGGATGGAGTCTGAGGGATTGAGCCCTGCCTGGAGCCGTATGCCCATAAGGAGGGCAAAGACCTTACAAAGGATTGGCTCAGAAAGGTGGAACATCTTTGTTGTCCCTGAAGGCTGGATAGGAGAAAGCTTCTCTGGTCTGAAGAGAGACTGAACTTCTACTCAGTGCTTTCTAACAAATCTTTCAGTCTTCTGCTTCCACGGGCCTCCCTGAGGCTAGGCCTGTTTGTTCCCGATCAATACATCTTCTACTGCATGTAAAAGCATCAGTCTGGTGCCCAGCTCCAGAGAACTAAGTAAACAACCAAGACAGGTCTGTTGGCAGATCTGGGTGCAGGGGTCAGGCTCAGAAACTAGCAGACCTGGAGCTGAGCAGGCCCCTGCCCTGGAGGACTGGCAAGCACAGGGCAGCCTTCACCACAGCCCCTCCCTGTTTATTTAACCCCAGCTGGGTATATGGCAAAGTCACAGGAATGAATTCTTTCATCTGAGTGTTTCAGCAGAGCCAAGGGACATCCAAAGAGCACTGGTGGGGGGCAGGCCCTAACGCATTCTTTCACTGGTAATAAGCCCCAGAGATGAGAATCCTGGAGTATTGCTGCTGTGTGGATTTTAGCATACAGAGAAAAAAATATATTTCCTGCATGTCTCCACCATCCCTTTTCCCTGACATTTTGCACATCCACACTACTGCCAACACTCCTCACCTCTCTTTACCCCACCAACAGCCAACCAACAGCGCTCATTCCTCAACCTCATTCAGGAAAGAAGACCATTTCTTTCCTTCCCTCTTAAAATAAAAATAAGGGCCCTAAAAGGCGTACTGTCCTATTTTGAAATCCTAAAGTTGATCTTCTTAAGCCTCGAAGGAAGATAGAATGAATGAGTGAAACCAAAGCCTTTAAGCTAATTAATACCTTCCCCTCCCTACTGCTCAAAAAGATTTTTTTTCTTCTAAAAATACAGCCATAGCTCATTTTTAATGCTGTCTTCTTTCACATCAATGTCCTCAATAAAGAAGAGAAGCTGAGCTGTCATCTCTATCTCAAGATCTTCCCCTCCCCTCACTTTGAAGCTGGGATAGAGAGGAAGACTGGAGAAGGGGCCTTGGTGTGCAGCTTTCTTATGGGAAGGGCTGAGACAGGCAATGGCATAGCAAGGCAAGAGATGCAGATGGCAGCTCATGTGAGTGGGCTCCATAAAACATTTTCCCCTTAGCACTGGAGGAAGAGCCCAAGAGAAGGAAACATCCACCCCCAGGAGGTGAACATAATACTTAGCTTTCTTTCAGAATGTATAAAAGCAGATGGGAAGGAAACACAAAACCAGCTAGAATGAGAAAAGCAGAGGTGGGTCTGTTTCAAGATAGATAAAAGAGTCGTGTGTATGTGTGTGTTTTGAGGTGGAAGGCCACCTCTTGGTGCCATCTCTTTGGAAAACTGCTCATCCATTCCAGTGGAGATCCCTGGGCTTAATCTCTCCCTTCTGCTCTCTCAGAACTGCTTAGTGTTTCCTTTAGTAAGCATGCGCCATACATACTCTACCATACAGGTGTATTTACACATGATGTGGTCTGCTAGTTCTCAGCAGAGGTCTCTGGTACAATGCTCCAACATAACAGAAACAAAAAGTTTTGGTGTTCAGAGTGAGGCCATCTTTGCGTGTACTGCAGCTTAGGACAGTCTCTCCTCCTCTCAAGCTCTTTTCCATTCTTGCGCTCCCTCGTCTGGAACCAGCTGCTTCAAGGAGATAATATTTGAAGAGCGATGAGGAGAAAGCATGGCAAGTGGAACAGGCTCTCAGCTCCAGCTTAGCAGGCAGCAGCAGTGGTGGCAGGGAAAACTCCACCCCTGGGAGTGCCCCAGCATCTTTCCTTGGCACGGGTGAGTCAGTTTCTCTCTGAGGCTGGCGAAGTTTCAGGGTGGGTATAAACCTATGGCCAGGTAAATGCAAGGCAGGGAAGAAGATCAAGGAGTAGCAAACGGAAGACACAGTGCCTAGAAAGCAGCAGGTCATCAAGCCTCTCAGGAACAGGGCAGCAAAGTGCTACGTGGGGATGGCATGAGCACAGGAGGCCTGCGGGGCCAGCAGGATGTAAGGGTATGTAAGCGTGTAGGTTGGCAGGTTCTATAGATGGCTCTTCGTGATTAGCATCATCTTGAGGGGAGATAGGGCAAGAGTTAGCTCTTTTTTTTTTTTTTCTCTTTTCTTTTTCTTTTACTAAAAAATAAATCACAAACTAGATCTCTGTAGGCAGAAAGGGTCCCAGGGAGGCGGTGGGGCTGGGAAGCGGGGGAGTCTGTGCTGTTCTGGTGCTGGTGGTGTGGCTACACGAGGCTCCGCGAGCCACTGGAGTACCTGCGCCTCTGAAGCAGGGAGCTGGGGGGGCAATACTGGTGGGGGTGGTTGTAGGGAGGAGGTGGAGGTGGCAGGGGAGGCTGATGGACCAGCTTCATGGGGGTCCCGGGGAGCCCACTGCCCACACCGCGCCAGGGGGTGGAGGTGCAGGAATCAGAGGTGACGTAGCGTGTCAGAGTCTGGTTGAGGGCCGGCTCCATTCGAGCGAGGCACGGCTTGTCCAAGACAATGACTTTGACAATCTGCTGGCACTGTACAAGTGTCCCCGCCGAGGCGGGGTGCGAGGGCACCAGTGCTGTCTCCAGCCGCTCCCGTGGCATGTTAAGACGCATGCTGGGCTGCATTCCACTCTCGGGCCCCAGGGCGGAGTTGTGCTGGTACGTTTGAAGCCTGTTGTGAATTGACACCTATTTTAGAAACAGTCAAAGAAGCATTAAATGTTACAAGACTTTTCCCATCTGCTGCTACTGGCTGCCCTGAACCCCCGCCACCAGTCAGCCTCACATGCATCGAACCCTCCCCTCTTGAAAAAACAGAACAGGCACAAGCCCTGGCTGCATCCCTCTCTCCCAGCAGCCCCATCATCCTATCTAGGCCTCTGTGCCTCTGTCCCTTCCATTGCATCAAAGGCGGCAGGGCTGGTGTTCCCAAATGCAGTGCAACTTTGATTATCCAAACAGCATAGGGAACGCAAATCAACTCAATGAGTGGAGGCATCCATAAATTCTTGTAATAATGAATAGACCTCAGCGGTCATGCCTTTGCCCCCAGCAGCAAAACAAGGGGGCAAAAGGGACAACTGGGTAGCAAGGTTTCAGATAATCGAGGTTGTACATTTCTGCAAAAATGATGGTAGCTGAATCTGAGATAGAGAGAGAGACTCGAGCCTTTCCCAGCTCCCTGCCTTTCCGAGTATGAAGGTACACCACATGACTGGCTAATCTGTTTACAAAGGAAAAAAGCAGAAATCTGACATACTCTAGCAAAAGGCAGCTCCCTCTGATCCATTTGATGGTTTGTCAGTGAAAGGAAATGATTTTCAAAAAAGAAAAAAGAAAAAAAAAATGCCCATCTAGCTCATACAATGATAAAAGAAATTCATGATGAAATGGCAGCAGATTAGATAATCTCAAAGAAATGGAAATGCTCCTCTGCTGGCAGAGTATTATGTGGGCAGTGGGAAGGGGGGGGTGGAAGGAGGAGGTCATCAGGGTCCCCACAGAGAGATGCTGACAATAGAGTCACTCGAAAAAGAAAGTTCACTGAGACCAGCTTAAAAAGGGAGCTGGTCTGGACTAGAGATCGTTGAGGGGGAAGCACAGCAGTAAAATGGTGCTTCCTGGATGGTGACTGAAGTCATAGTTCCTTCTGGCAAGGCCATGGGCTGATGGAGTCACCAGAGCACAGCAAGGTTGCTGTTGAATGTCAGTCAAATGACAAATCCTGGGTAGGATACTATTGCTTGGTGGCTGGCACAGCACTTCCAGCAAGGCAGGGGTATACAGATGGGCAGACTGGGCAAAGGGGATGCCCTGATGGTCTGTATGTTAGACAGCAGAGCAAGCAGCCATGGAGGAGGAGCTGTGGAATGACCAAGCTTCCCACCATGCTGGAACAAGGATGAACTGTTTGTCCCTACCCAAGCATGGAGGTTGTTCAGGCCCAGAATGCAGCAGGACTGTGTCAGTATTTATTCAGGCAGTGAAATATACCTTTGGAAAAACTTGTTGTTGGGCCATGAAGTGCCAGTGACATTAAAATACATGGAAGTCATTCTCCACAAGAAAACACAATGCCCAAAAGAAATTGGAAGTTGGCTGTGAGAGGCACCTTATCCAGATAGTGGGTGTCTGCAGGGAAATGGGTGTTTTTCAAGGAACATCAGTGACACCCACTCCCCACAGAGAAGCTGAACTCCTCAAACACAAATACTACGACAAGAAGGGAAAGAAGTGCCCTGGAAAAGGGCAAATTCAGGAAAATTGAGGTATTCCAGACATGGAAAATGTAGGAAGTAGTAAATAAGATTTTCAGAGTGAAGACAGCATTTTTCTGTTTTCTTACAGGCAGCGTGAGCATGGGTGTCTGTGAAGAAACAGGCAACCCATGGGTGCTAGACATCCCTGCAAAGATAGAAGCATAAGGACAGCCAAGCTCCCTGTCTAGGAAGGTGAAGCTCTGGGAAAAGTCTCTGATATAAAAAGGCCATGCTTAATCCCCTCCAAGGGATGGAGAGACAGCTGCAGAGATTATGCAGGAAAGCTGGGCTGCAGGGGAATTTGCATGTGATGCTGCATGGAGTTAGCATGTCAGGGAAGTCTTTAGTGGGGTTCTCAGTCTCCCCATAAGCAGTGGGGTGGGTTAGTCTACAGCGTTTGGGAGCTTGGTCCATGAGGGATGTTACAGTTATAAAAACGGATTGAAAATGCTTTGAAGTTTAGTTTGGATTTGAAAGTTGTATTACCCGTCCTAGCAGTAACTTTTAATTGTATCTCTGGAAATTGGTAAAATTGTCAGTCTGGCTGGGGAGGCATTGATTAATACCTGAGAAAAGAAACAACAGAGAATGTGAGAAGAGCTGAAGTGAGAGAGAATTACTTACCTCAGCTGCTCCGCACTCTACTTACCTCCACTGTGCTGTCCGAGACCTTCTCCCCCAAATCCTTCTTGCCTTTAAAATAAAAGAAAATATCTCACTCATGAGGTCTGTTCCTCAAGTCAAGAGCTGGCCCATGTAGGGTGGACTGGAAAGCTCTAGGAAGAGGTCCCAATAGGACTCAAGATAAATTGAATTCCTCTTTCAATCCATCAGTTGCATGGTGGTATAGGGGAAATCCTTTTGGGGTCCTATTGTTAGTTCTCGATGTTGAAGTGAGTTGGTAGCCACTCATCAATGCGCCTGTTTTTGGCTGGCACAAGACATAAAGCTTCTACAAAACTCAGAACACAAAGCTCCTACAAAGGAGCTGTCGTTGCAGAAGTGGCAGAAAAGACTCCAGAGGAATTATATAGTGCTGTTACTGTGCTGCATCAGTTTTAGAAGAAGAGAAGTGGGCCGTGCTCAAGAGAAGTTAGCTGCCTCTTTACCTGTTGGTGAGCTCTGCTTGGACTGTGGTTCTATCTGGGCTCCATTGCTCCGTAGCGAGAGAGTCTTTGCCCCTTGCTGCTTCTCCAGCTCCCCTGCAAGACAGATGTGTGGCAGTGAGTGAGAAGAGGGATGAAGGGAAGAAGCAGGGTATACTGAAGGACTAAAGTGGGAAGTCAGCAAGAATTAATGTAAGAATATGACAAGAGTCTGTCAAGAAAGGAAGGAGAGAGGAACAGCTAAGAGAGAAACAAAAACTGGAGAGGATCTGATATATGGAGGACCTTACATAAGGCCTCTGTGTATGACTTGCATTTATAAAGAATAGGTTACTGCTGCATAAAGGGGTACCACTGATGCTGAGCTACTTGGGCTTGTTAGTTTATACGTGGCAACATCATTAAAGTCTATTTGGACCTTGCTCTGTGTAAGACAGGCCCCAGAATGGCATGGTACAGACTGCTTTTCTCCCACATGTCCCTGGAGTGAGAAGACAATTCTGCTAAGACTATAATCTACCCTGTACTTCCCAGATATCTACAGATAGTATTTGCATACTCAGAGTGTATGAGATGGAGAAGTCTTCTGGGTCTGATAGTCTAAGCTTCTCTACTTCAGTCTACTGTCTCATACACTCTAATTGACAAGGACCATAAATAGTTCTTCCCTTTCTCCTGCTGCTGAGTGCTCACAAAACCTGGCTGCTTTTTGCTCTGTTAGTGAACAGAGGAACAGTTCTGGGAAGACTTCTACAACTCATCCTCTTTGTCACTCTTCCTGAAGAACCCACTGCTTTTACATTTTCTCCCTTGCATACACATGGAGTATGATGGCATCAGAGTCTGAATTGTGTTAGAGGTCCTTACATTCAATACGTATCTGCTCCAGCTCTGTCACTTCTGCTATTGACTCTTTCAGATCTTCCACAAATTTCTGCATTTCCTCGGCTCCCAGAGCACAGAAGTGCAGTACCTGTTTCTTTTCTGAGCCCGAAACTGGAGTCACCAGTGTGATGCCATGGGGGTAATCTGTGAATAAGATGTGTCAAAATAATAGAGAGGCATTAGGGTTTCTTGCTGGAGAAGTCTGCTTTCCTGTTTTCCCAGGACAGACAATTTCAGTCCAGAGGAACTTAAGAGTTTGTCACACTGCAAATTGTGAGGATCTGCAGCATTGCAGCACTCCAAGGAAACAGAACGGCCAAGGTCCAGCAGCAAGGCAAGTTACCACCACTACCATAGTGGTGCCATAGTCAAAAGCCTCTAGATCTTCATTACAGTTAATGTAATGTCAACGCTAAGAACCTGAGCACGGAGATGAGACTATAAAGCCCTCCTGAATCTGCAGAGGAGTTAACAGTATATATGATGCCAATGATACTTTTTCTCCTTTGGGAGTTGCAGCCTGAGAAGTTGGCTCCTGGACTCAGAGTCATTAACATCCTCAGATACAGGACTTCTCTCCAGTCTCTACTTCCACCAGCAGGGAACATAGCTGCAGTGTCAGCACAGCATGAGTAGGGAGCTCATCATGCTATGCAGAGAGTGCGGTAAAAATAAGGGTGTGGGTTTGCAGGTCTCCACTTAGTAGTCCCCAAAAGGCAAAACACTGTCAGAAATGAAAATGAAAAGAAATGCCCCGAGAGTGAAAAGAGCACAACAGAAGGCTTTATGATTTAAAGATCAGGATGTGTGCATGGAGGAGATGGCTGCAGATTCAGCCAACGTAAGCTGGAGAACAAAGGTATGCAGAGAACTTCTTAAGCTTGTGACTGGACTTTCTCTGTCTTTTGGTCATTGAAAAGTGGTTTCTGTCTCTTTTCTCCTTCCCCCTCTCCTTTGTCTACATTTAGTTTCTTTCTTCACCTGTCATTCTTTCTCTTCTCTACTGTTCCTGTATGCCTGCCTTCTCCACGCTCTTCATTAGCAATCTTTACCAATCAAGTCAAAGACCAACCCACTGTTTCCTATCAGCCCTTAGCTCGCTCTGTTTGTGTTCTAGTTCCCTTTCCCCACCCCGTGTCTTGTCTCATTTGTTAAGATCACAAGTTCTTTCAGGCATCTGCTTTTCTGTCTCTGCGGAGTATACATAAAAGGATGCCTTTGCCAACACTCCAGGATAATCATCATACCCCTGAAAGTAGATCCCAGCTCCAACAATGTGTCCTGGGAATGCCGAGCTATAAATGGCTTTTTTGTACATTCAGAAACGTGAAAAGCACTGTGTGCTGTGGAGGGTAGGAAATTGAGATGATGACCCATGCTGTCCATAGGGCAGAGCAAGGATGTAAGGAACTCAGTATAGCCTCAGTACTGCTACAGTGTTCCTTCCTTGCATCATATTCTGCTGGTGCTCACAAAACCCTCAGTAGACACAAACCACACTTGCCTGAGACCACTGTGCATCCCCTTTGCCTTTGCCAGCAGGAAGCCTGCCTGTTTCTGGAATTCCTCCACCACACAACCAGCTTCAATCATGACACATCATGGCTCTATTCCCAGACCATCGAGGTCAGCCTGACTAGGGCTGGCCTCTCGCCATGCTTTGGTGGGTGCTGTTCCAAGGGTTCTGCTTCAGTCTCAGGAATCTCAGCACAGCACATCATACTGCAGGAAGGCGGCAGCAGCAGCACCTGGGTTTTTATCAGCGTCAAAGGTAGAGGTGGGTGTTGTGATTTTGGATGCAAGTGGAGAGGGGCTAAAAGCAACAGCAGCAGTTTTGTCAATGAGGTTCCCCTACTGTTGGCTCCTGAGAGCTAAGTGACATGCACCTTAGGATCAGTTACCTCATTCCTCCAGATGAGTGCCCTCCCTGTCATCTTAACAAGTCAACTCACTTCAGTGAACTTAAGGTCAGCCTTTCTGCCCATGTTTAGACCAAGAGAGAGATCAGAAGCCTCTTCTCATCACACTGTACTTGCACAGTAATGTCCTCAGTACCAGGTCTGTTTTTTTCTCCCATCTCATTTTAACCTTGATAGAATCCCTGCTCTGATGAAAGATCTCACTGGGCTATGCAGCCTCCTTCTTTCTTCTCCTTTTCCATGCCAAACCCCTTCAGGCAACCACGGAGAATCAGACTTACATTCATTCTCAAAGAGATGGAACTGCATGCCCAGCAGGCCAACAGACTTGCAAAATGTGTAGGTCGAGGAGCTTTTCTTCTTGGGGCAAAGCTTGAGGATCTGTTAGAGGAACAGACACATCACTGGGTAGGTTGCTGGTGAACAGGGAAGCAAGAACAATACAAACTACTCAAAGCACAGAAGAAAAAGATTTTTACAAGCTGTGTTAACTGTACATGGGATGAAAACTTGGTGACTGACAGACTCTTAGCCCAGAAAACTGCCTGGCACGCTGTACTTGCAGCACTTTGAAATTCTGTATGTGTAGCCATGGGCCCCCTCAGGTTCTGTTCCCCAGGAATACTAGGGATGATTTTTGGATGCTCATATTTCTGACTTTTCAGTGGTAATTCTTTCCACTAAATATCCTAGGTCTGGGAACCAGAGTACGTGTGCATGCTGTGCTGCCCTTGCTCCCTCAGTAATAATCTTCATAGATCTGATTTATCACAAGGAATGGAGGGCTAGGAAGGAATAGACCCCTGCAGGTTCACAAATGGTTGCAGAGAAATAGGCAAGGAAAGTTCTCTTCTCTGGGACAAAATGCCTTGGCTTTGGCCTTACTTTTGCAACATCCACAGTTTCCTTTTGCCATTAAACTCAGGCATTTTTTGCCTAAAGCGGAATATCCTTCTTGGCCGCATCCTCCTTTTCTCAGCAAACCTGTGTTCACCCTTGTAAATGCATGAACTCAGCTGCAAGATCCCTTGAGCAGGACACTTTTTAAAGTATTGTATGCACGTTAGGCTCCAGTAGGTAGCACCTACTTTTCTGTAGCCTCTGCAATAGTAAAAGGTAGTGGTTTTATGTACCTGGCAGGAAACTTTTAAAGTACATGGGAGTGCTCTGCCTACTATAATACAAACAGCCAAATAAATGTACTTCACTCTCACAAAATGAACCTCCCTGGTAGCAAAGGAATGAGAGATAGCAATGACATTACTTGGCTGTGAGATATGACTTTTGTCTTTGTTTGTCTTTTGAGGGGTCAGAGGAATTTTAGGTTTGGTATGTTGTTAACAGGGAAGGATCCAAAGCTGTGTCTTGCATGTTGATGGATCAGGAGGATGGTCTGTCCCTAGGATGGGGGAAATCGATGTTGTGGACTGCTTTTATATTTCTTTACAGATTCTCAGACTAGTTTTATCACTGCAGTGCCTAAATGCCAAAGCACACTCACCACTAGCAGGTCATTGAAGAGAAAAACTTCCCTCTGGTGAGCTGCCTGCTTCTGCACCTTGTTCACATCAGTCACTTCATACAAGCGGCTGCAGCAGACCAATCTGCGATGGGGCACAGAGAGAACCTGCAGAAGATCCACAAGAGTGTGTGGGGGTTATGAGAAGGTGCCAGGAAGGTTCACCAGCACTCTTAACTTACACAACCCTGCCAGGTGACAGTGGCACAAGATGGTTCTGCCCATTCTGCCTACTCTATTTATTTCCTCACAACCACTCCTCACCATCAATCATCCTGCTGGTGCCATAACAGAGAGAGCCTTCATGACTTGGATAGATCAGGGGAGTAGAACAGTCTGTAGGCAAGCCACTTGTTCACATCCGATCTCATATACCTCTGTCTACAAGTCACCGAGTAACTTCTCAGTCCACTGGACTGCCCTGGGCAGTGTCTGCATTTGAGGGTCTTGTAACTTTCCCTATAACTTTTGCTTTTCACATCCTACAACCTCAAAAGGCCTGAAAATTCGGAGCTGCAGAGCTATCACTGAAGTATTGGCAGGCAGGATCTGCATTGGCAAGCAGAACCTCCAATGAGAGGTACTATTGCACTGGATAAAGCAAACTCTGGCCAAGTAAATTCCAAAGAATTAAGAAACAAAGAGATAGCAAGTGAGGTGTTTGGAGAAAAACACAAGCAAGAGAAGCATTATGAAAGAAGAGGATTAGAGAGGAAAATGGCAAAAAAGGGGGACAGTGATGGAGATGGATGTGAAAAGGGTGAGTAGGTGCCAGCAGGGTTATGGGTGCTCACCGTTTTCATTCCAACTATGGACTTCTCCACCTTGGTGACGTATGTCACATGGTCCTCATTGGATTTTAGTTCTTTCTGCTGGATCCTCTCGTAGATCCCTACCACCAGCTCCCGTGGGATGTCAGCACCATCATCCACCCCTGCGAAACACAGAAAATGTTGAGCAGACTAGGCAGAGAAAAAAGGAAAGAACTGTCATCCCTGACAGGCAGCTACTACCTCAGTGCAATGTTGAGAAGACAGAATGGAAATAGTTTTTTTTTGTTGTTTTAGAGTGGTTTTTTTCTTGGTCTAGCACACAGAATGCACCAGCAGCAGAGATGCAGTCGCATCTAAGACCAATGCTGAAGATTTCATTATTCCATTGCTCTGCATGGTGGCTTCCTTCCATATGTTCCCTAAGGTTTTATAGCCACAATTTCACATTCATATTCCTTGGGCCATTCAGTAGCAACCCCTGCATTGATCTCATATTATTAGAAGTGCTAGGCATAGTGAATATCTGCAATGCGATCCAGCTACTTCTCCTGCCAATGCAAGCCTCAGAACTCCTATTGGTAACCTTCAACATTTTCTTCTGTGATGTCTCCTATGCATAATACTTCCTTGCTATTCTATCTGTGATTTCTCTGTCTGGGGTCTGTCCCCTTCCTTGTTTGTATTTGCTTAGCTAATTTCCCAAATTTTGCTATTTGACTCTTGAAAAGCCTGGCAGAAAAGTTCTCCTTCCCCCTCCCCTCACCCAAACACCACAAATCAAATTGCCAGCCCTTCCTCCTACACTGAATTCCTTCAATCATGTTACATTGGTTTTCTCTGCTTCCCTCCAGCTCTCTGGTCTGAGGCTAACTATGCTGCTGCTGGGGAATTGCCTAGGAACGGAGAGGCATTGTCCTCTTCTGGCTCCCTTCTTCATGACCTTGCAAACATTGCCTGAATACTCTGTGTCTTTTCTTAAACACAGGCCAGCGAAGCTCTTGGCCCGCGTGTTGGGCTGAAGGTGAGTCTGAAATGAACTGTCTCCCCTCGTCTGCAGCTTGGTCCTCATGCTGGCTGAATTCATCGTGATGTGAATTGATGGTGAACATTAACATTAATAAATAAAAAGGAAAGAAAGAAAACCTTTTGAGTTAGTTCAATCTGCCATGATACTGAAGGGGTTGATGGCAGAAAATAACTTGAAAGAGGGTCTCGCTGTCACATTATTGCACTCTGAAGTGGATGGGGAAGGTGTAAGAGGCTGGGACAACACTGTCTGAGCAGTCATAAGGACAAGAATACAAGTTATAGCAGTCCACAGCAGTTCAAAGATTTACACTGGGAAAACTCTGAAAGAACTTAACCTGAATTGCAGATGTGCAGTAAGAAACACTCGGAAAATGACTGACCTAGGAGTGAGCATGGCTGGGAAACTGGACTTTGTCTAGACATCGTGTCAAAAAGGCAAAACAATACTAAGCTGTATTAGCACACCTGAAAATGAGGAGGAGGCGGTGATTCTCCATAGGAGTATGTTGTGAACACATCTGAAGAAATGCTTTTAACAACCTATTACTGAGATAAGGAAGGACCTTGAAAAGTAGAAGAAAATTGATTTGGGGAACTGATGTATTAGAAATTGCTAAGAGGTAATACATGCATGAACTCTGTCAGGCTTACAATTACTGCAAGCAATTGCAAGCAATTAAAAAAAAGAAGATTTAGACTGAGTAAAAGAAAAATTTGCTTGTATATTTAAAGCAACAAGGAGGGAAAGGGCTTGTTAAACATAACCGAACGGGGTTTAGGAAGGATGGAGATGAACAACAGAAAAATGTAATATGATGGACTACCAAACAGTGAAAACCATTAAAAGATGAAACCATCTCTCAAGGAAAATGGTTAGTTTGTGAAGAGGCTGGGCAGCTTTCTGCAGAGAACAAAGCAGAGATCTTCCCCTTTCCCAGCAAAGTAGAGGACATTTCAAAGAACTCTCCTCCAAATCTGGCTTACAGAGAGTAACAGAAGTCCTGGAGAAAGGCAGCTTTGCTAGATTTTTGCTGCCTTCACCTGGGCAGGATTTAGAGAAGCAGGAGGGCAAAAAAAAAAAAAAAAGCTAAGTGGGATGCTCACCTCTCAGATTGCGAATGAAGTCCTCTAGCATCATCTTCCTGTCAGGCTTGATGTTGGGGCTGTACATGTCCGTGTTGAGGAGGATGATTGCAAAGGCCAAGATGAAGATGGTGTCTGGGTTGTGAAACTGCTGGACCACATCTGGATTACACATGCAGTACCTCTGGCTGCAGCAGGAGGGATGCACATACTTAACATAGAATATTGGAGTCCTCTGCTCAAGTGTAGCAATGACTTCCTCATGCATGGATCAAATTTCTCCTTCCACTCCAACTCTCACACAAAAGAGAAGGAACTGCTAGAACTCTGAAGGCCAATTTACCCACCAACAGCTGAAACTGGCCACTAAAACTTCAGCTTTCTTGTCTTCAGAAGCCAAAAGAGCAAATGACAGTAGACAGACTAACCAATCTGGGGTCACTATGCAGTGGTAATATTGGTATCTACTCCAGTCAGGAATGCTAAAGATTCCTCTGGATGCAACGAGGGAACAACCCAGAACCCTTGCAAGCCCCAGTGCTGCTTTTCCTGCCAGTCACCAGTGAACAAGGAGTCCCTTGCTGGCAAATATGGCTGGACTCACTCTGACCCTTCGTGCCCTTCATGCCACTGAACATCCATCAAAGATGTGTCTCTGTGGTGGCAGTGGAACAGAGGACTTCCACAACCAGCTTTTTTAGAAGGAGGGCCCCTGGTCAGTCATTCCATTCCTGCTGCATGTTTTCTGCCTTGGGTGCGCTCTCTGCTTCCAGCTGGTTGCAGCAGTGTGGCCACAGGGCTCTCTTTCTTACCTGAAAGCCTCAATTAGCCGCTCGACCTTCTGTGCCTCCCCCTGCACACGGATGTGAGCCTGGAATTTCCGCAGCGCTTCATCCAGCTCCATGCCTGAGAAGTCCATCTCGTCCACCACGCAGCTGTGGGAAGTGGACACAGCCTTTGTCAGCACCTCCTCCTGGGCAGGATGCCAGGTTGGCTCCTTCAATGTGGTGCCCAGGCTGAGTTTCCAAGGGAGATACCATGGAACAGGCCAATAACTCTGTGTTCTTGTTGATATTTTCTATATCTGTACAGTTATATAGACAACTATAGTGATATAGATATTTAAACTCCTATATACCAATATAGGAATACAGATATAAATCCGTCTATTTTGGCCTCTTTTATCATCTGGCAATAATACTTCACACACTGTCCATTCCTAACTGCCTCCCAGAATGTGCACTTGTTCACCACCCATTTATCCATCCTTCTCTTATCTGCATTCACTGTACTCATCCTCTCCTCACCTTCCATTCAGTCAAGCACATATCCACATTTGCAACCCAGACTTTCTTCTCCACTCTTCACTCCTACCCAAATGCTGCAGCAAAAGTATTCACTACATTTGTAAAGACCAGAGGCCACTCAAAGAAAATGTGACATGGAAGTTCTTGTACAGAATGGGGTCACTACCCTCTTGCTTCTCATTTGTATTCTCATCTTAAAGTCCTACTGCTATTCTCAGAAGTCTACTACAGTCATTCTTTCTGTCTTCATAGTTAAATCCTCAAGTTCTTACTGTTACTGAATGATATTCTGATCTTCATTTGCAACAACAGTACCTTCTCTGTGTGGTTTCAGCACATTTTGTTAGCAGACTCCTACCATCTGTGTCCAGGTCTCTGCTGCAAACATTCACCAAAAGGCTAGGCTCAGGAAACTCCTCATAACCTCCTTTAAGTCCATCTTCCTATTTCAGTAGAGCATGTAGGCAGTAATGTCTGCATCGGCCAATTCTCTTCCCCATTTATGATTCCTTTATTAATATCTTTCTCTTCTACACTCAACTAACCATTTCTCATGTCAAATACTTTGCTGAAGTTTAGAATTATCTTCTGTATGTTCCTTGTCTAGAAAACCAATTATTTATCAAAGAAAGACAGAATTAATCTATTCTCCACTGGTGCTAGTACGTACCATTTACCTTCTTGTCTGCTATTATTTTTTCCCATAAATGAATTCTCAAATCTGACATCGTATCTGAAAGATGAAGAAATTCACAGGTGCCAAAATTCCATTTTCTTTAAAGTCTTCCTTAAATGCAAAATTACTAGCTTGCTAATATTCAGTAAAATTGCACCACCTGGACATCACAAATGTATTAAAATCCAGTGACTTCACATTTTCTGCTTCCATTCCCTTTGACTGCTTATTCTATCTTTCATCCTGTTTATCTCATCTTCTGTATAATATTTGGTTTGGCTTTCTCTTGTAAAGGGTAAACTGATCCCAAATTTAGGGCTGGGAAGAAATTTTTCAAAAGACAGGTCATCTGAGAATGCACGAGAAATGTAGAGAATGAGGGATGAGGCAAGTGAATTAAAAGGAGAGGGGATGAGCTTCCTTCTGGATTCTTCCAATTTCTAGAATCATCTGGAAATTTCACCAAGCATGCTTTTGCTAATAAAAACGTATGCTGTAATCAGATTCTTCTGCTTTCTTTCTGTGATGTCCTACCTATTTTGCTATTACTCTTTTCTATAGTTCTGCAGTTTGCTGTAGGCTGTTGGGCAGTATTTTGTGAACTAGGCTGTTGAATGTCACAACAGCAGCCTTGCTAGAACAAAAAATTATTGTGTGAATGTCTCAGATGTAAGATTCGAATGCTCAGATAGGTCTTTTCCTTCTTGCATTCCCCTGTCCATTCAAGAGCTGAGATATCATTGCTTAACTGGAATGACACCCACAGAACACCTTACCAAAAGCTCTGTCTGAACTTGGGGTGTTCAGAGTGCTCGCTATCTTCTATGGAGCAGCTATAATCTCAAACCAGAAACACGGACTCCTTACTCACACAAGTTCCAGAATCAAAGTGTAGAAACAACTAGTCAAGAGCAAGGGCAGAGAATCAATGGGGCCACTCTCACAGGAAATCTTACACAAAAACTTCATTTTCCTCTCCAAGAGGTGAACTGCAGAAACACTTGCAAATTGATTCTGGCAGCAGTGAAAACTCTTTCTACTGCCCCTTTCCTTTGTTATTCTTATTTTTCTCATACTTGCATTCACTTGTCCCTTGGGTTGACATCAAGGCATTCTGCTTCTTGGAATTTGTCTTTGATAGTAAGAAAAATTTTTCTCTGGTTAGTCATTATTGTGTTCACAGCTGCAAACATCTCTGTAGTTGGAATTCTGTTATTATTTTTTAATCTTTTCTGATACATGATGTTTCTCAGCATTGACTCCGATGATTTTGCTACTACTATCTGCTTCCAGACAAAGTGAAAGCAAGAGTCCTTGCACATACCTTAAAAACCTGCTGAAGTCATGCTAGTAGACCAATCCACCATAATTAAATTGTATCTTTTCCTTCCTTACTGATTAATCCTTCCCCTTTCACACAGTATGGTCTAACACATCTTTTCTTTCAAGTCTGAATCACAAATAATAAAGTCAATGCTCTTGTCTCATAGGACAAGTAGGGCAAGTCACTTGTTTATAGTTATTTTCAAATTCAAGCAGGTAGAATCATTTCCACACCTTTGCTTCATTCACTTTAATGTCAACATCATCTTTTCAGACCACCCTTCCGCTGCCATCTGTCACACAGCAACAAAGTGTAACGGAATACTGGGGGAAGGTTCAACCTCTACTGCCACACCAGCAACATCTGCCTCAGGCATCATGGGCCAACAGAATAAAATCGGAGGCATTAGTTTCAAGCAGCCCTCATATTGTTGATGTTGCCCATTCAGCTAACCAGAAAAGATTCCTAACATCTGCCGTACAGTCTACATCCCCTTGCTGGAAAAAGGACATAGTAAGTAATGCATCAAGCTAATACAGGCTCTGATATTATTCTTAGGTTGTACTAAAGGACAGAGCAAGATGAAAATTCTCAGGTTAGATTCTGTAACGTTTTTGGGAAGGCAATACCAGGAACTGCATAGGACTAGTTGAAGAACAGCCTGTTTATAAAAGAACATATGACCAGTAGCACAACACAAGCTCAAAAACAGAGTAGCAGCTTGGAAATATACCTAAAACCGTAGGTCATTTCTGAGGCTTGTTCCTGACCTGGATAGGCAAAGCTGAAACGAACAGCAGGGTTCATCACTTCTACATTTTATATGTCATGGGCCATCCCATGCTCTCAGGGCAGAGGAGGGATAAAGGATGCATGGCATCCCAGGGCAGCGTCAGGGAACAACCTTTGGTTAGCTCTAAGAAGGCTCAGGGAGAATTTGATTGTTGACTACAGCTGCCTACTGGGAGCACGGAACATGAAGCCTGGCTTTTCACACAAGTGCTCAGTGGTAGAAGGATGAGAAGCATCAGACTCATGCTGGAAACATGGACAACTGCCAGTTAGGCAAAAGGAAAAGACTGCCACCAAGGGTGCTCAGACATGGAACTAGTGCCAAGAAAGGCTGGAGGTCTCCATCCTCCCCAGGGTATTCAAATTTAAATAAGCTTGATTGAATGAATCAAATTCACAGAACCAACAATCAATTCTTTAAATGTGTCATCTGCACTATAGGCCTTCTCAAAATGGTATCAGCCAAAGGAAATCCATGAATTAGATGAGAGGTTACACCTGCCCCCATTAGTCCACTGAACAGCTTAAAGCTTAACAGTTGGTTCTACCTCCTGCATCTATACAAGACGTGAAAGCAAAAAACTGGAAACAATGAGGAAAAAGGGACACAGTGGGATCACCTGGTACAATGTCAGCATAGGTACAGAAAGCCATCAACGGAAATATGAGTACAACTGGCTTAGCTCTTTGTTCAACAACAGTCTGTACATTTTCTTGGCACATCATTTGTAGTTTAATCACTGTAGAGGAAACAAACATCTCCCTTTCCTATTCACCTAAAGTTACAATATGAACACTTTCATGTTGCTAGAGGTGCATAGGGGTTAACTGATGGAGGACAGCCACCTACATAGCTCTGCCTCTGTACCTAAGCCCTCTTTTCAAGATCTCTATTTCAGAGATTGCAGAGATGGAGTTTGCCTAAACTACTTATGAAGAGGCACAATTGATATCCGTGGAGGACCTGGCTTCACCTTCAACTCCCCATTCTGTGGTAAGGGAGAAAACAGGCTGAGGATAGCAAACCCCACCCAGAGGAGGACATCAGGTTCTCTCCTCCCCACTCCTGTCCTTTGGGGATCAGGGCAGAAGAGATGCCACCTCCTGGGAAAGGACAGCTGGACACAACTCTTGAAACTCAACGGTTTTAAAAACTGCATCCTCTTTAGCTGTCTGTGGAGTGTCAGTATGCTTTGTCCCCTCTCTGCTACTCTCAGGCACCTGGATGGCTCCACTCCAGGCATCTGCAGGGTAGCTGAGAATCCCCCTTACTCAAACCTCTTGGTACATTCCTGCAACTATCTCACAGAAAGTGCCATGGGTCCCATTGCCCAACTATCATGTTTTGGTCACCACGGGAAACTCAGAATCCCATAGCCATGGTCACCTTCTTTTCCAAGCCCTGTAAATACGAGGACCTTGCATCCAGAATACCAGTCACTGAGCCAACACTGCCAGTGGTGTTCTTTCTCTGTGTGAGATACACAAGAAGTTTTCCTTTGAGGACAGAGGATGAAACATCTGCCTTTCGAGAAGAGGCAGCTGGTGGAAAGAGGCAGTGACATTGAGCCCATGGAGGTGGATCCATCTCCAGAGGACATCTTGATGGAAGTGTGTCCACCTCTACTTGGGCAGACCGCTCACCACACCATCATGAAGAGATCATGAAGAGATAGATTACACAGAGATGGCTCCCTGTGTCCAAGAAATAAAACTGCAACTTATGTGTATATGCTAAATCTAGCACAAACAGCAGCATGCCTGTGAGATGCCTATTCCTAGACAACTAGGAGGTCCAAAGGACAACAAAGCAGGAGTGGAGTAATTGCCTTACAAAATCTCCTCCTCTTAGGAGGACTTTGGACCTTTGCTTCATGTTGCTGAAGTGAGCAGGAAAGGTGCTGACACCTTGCTCATGAACCAGGTGGGGCTCCTCTATTCATGAAGAGCTTGGTCTGCCTCAATGCATAAAGCAGCCAGGCACCTTATAACTGCAGAGAATTGCATTCGTGGTGTCAGGTGATGGGATCAAAGAGGGAGATCCTCTTCGCGTCATTTTGCCCCATTGATACATCCATGGTACTGTGCTGCCTCCTAGGCTACAAGACATGATTCCCCCCCAAAAGTTGGTGGACACAGAGACATCAGGGCTGTGAGGATTTAGCACAGGGCTAAGCATGACAAAAAAGCCTTGTGGCAAAAAGATTCAGAGAAGGCAGGAAGCAGCTGTATCGTGTGGGGCTGGAATCTGCTCACCCATGCGTAATGACCTATTTTCCAGCTTTTCCACTCAGGTGACAATGTAGCATGAGCTGGGCTGCAACTAAAAGCATCTGTAATGAACCTGCAGCCCATGCTCAGGGATGGGACACAGAGGGAGGCAGCCAGGTGGAAAGTTTAAGACAAGGCACAGAAATACTAATAAAAAACATGCCTTTTCTCAGCATCCCTGTGCTCTTTCTGAAGACAAACCAGGCTTAGGGTGTACTGCAGAGGGAGAGATCAGCTCCCTTGGAGGACACTGCCCCTGCAGGTGTTTGCTAAGGCCCACAGTAAGAAAAGCAAGCAGGGCTCTTTGCTTCCTTGCACAAGCAGGCAAGGGCTTGTGTCCCAGTCCTGCCCTCCACACAGCACCTCTTCCTGCCATCCTCATGTTAGAGTTGTCTCTACAATGGAGATCATGGCCTGCACCCCCTTTCTAGGTGGTACAACATTACGTGTACTGCCTGTTCTTCTCTGGGGCAGCCATGCCTACTTGCCCTGCCAGGACTGTTGGTACTTACTTGTGCATAGTGAAAAAGTGCTGCCATGCCTTGTGACATAGCTGTATTCCAAAGTGGAAAGTTGTTTCCTCTCTGGACACTTTGGCCATGCAGGACAAGACACTCCCTAGACTTCTTCACCCTCCAGGAGACATTAAGAGCTTTAATACAAGGGCAAACCATTTCCCTAGGCATCCAAGTAAGTTCAAGCTTTACTTTTAGCCCTTGCAGCTTGTCATGGGAAAGTCACTCTTGTTCACAATTCTGATCTGTGCCACAGCTCTGCTTGCAGCAGGAGGTCAGAACTGACTAACATGTTCTCCTCTCTGTTCTCTGTTTCCACTGCATCATTATCTACTGCTCCTCAGCACAAGCAGCAGCACTGTGCTGCTCAAATCCTCCCGTAATACAAGTCCCCTATTGATCCTCTCTAATGTCCTCAGTGAGAAGGGGAAGATAGGCTAGTTTGGGGCTAACCTGTCAAGTTCACTCTGCCAGTCAAAGGAAGCTAACACTTCTTTAAAAGACAGCCTCTTAGCTGGGTTTCCATCTCTGCTTTTATACTCCTAAGAGCAGTTTTTCTTTCTCTCTGACTTCCCATGAGAGAAAGAGAAGACACTACTGGCTTGACAGACAGGAATGCTGCTCACCAACAAGGAGAGTGTGTCTAACAGTAACTTACAGTCTAACAGGAACAAGCCCCCAGTCCAGCACACTGTCCCCTCTTCTTCAATCCCTGCACCTGTCTTTTCTGACAGGAAATGCACCAGGACAGCCACTTCTGCACATCCAGGTCCCATGACCTGAGTATAAACCATCTAACACCAGCAGCATAGCTGACTCAATTCACGACACCACGCACATTATCTTGCTCATGAATGAACTATAAATGGAAGCAGTTCCTGAGTCAGAAACAGGTGGAGGAGAACAATGAACTAAAGAGAAGGGAAGGATGAATGAAAGAGAACAAAAGCAACAAATAAACACAGGGTTAAGGGTGCACACAAACAAATAAACAATGCATCTGAGTATGCAATACAAAAGAAAGGATTAAAGGAAAGATGTAAGAATGATGCTGTACCTCATTAGAAATGTATGCACTGGCCCTGACTTTTTCAAAGTAACAATATGATTTTTCTGTCACATTTGACAAGTAGATTTGATGAAAACTGTCCAATACCAGAACAGAGTTTGAATGGACCACGCTCCATCTACTCAGCTGTATTTCCTGGACTGACAGATGCTGAAACCCTCAAACAGGTCCCAGCTTGCTGCAGGCAGGTTGTAGAAGCAGATTCTCCTGAGAAGAAGCTGGATCTTACTGTGGAGTGCTGGATCTTTCTGTCAGATGCTTAAAATTGGCTACAGATGGGATTTAACCCTGTAACATAAAATGTTTAAAGGCTAGATGTCCAGGCAAAACAGGCATAAAGAGAAAAATGGCACTCTTGAGGAATCTGTGACTCTCCATTGACTACAGGGATTCATAAATTGATAGATGACACTAAACTTGGTGGTGGTTAACAATAGGGGAGATAAATCCTGCTCTTAAAGATTGAAGCCTTGTTTGCAAGAGGAAATGACATATTTCACCTCTCTAACAAAAGAGGAGTGAGCAGTTCAGTGTTATCAAAGGATGAGTGCCAATTACAGTTAGATACTCTCAAAAATCCCCTACTCTCTCCCTCATTCCTCTGGTTAGTGTGTATAATTACCTGTGAGGTATCCAGATATATTTTCTGGGTTCCAAGAAAAACAGTTAAAGGTTGAAAGAAGAAATAGGAGGATGGAAGGAAGAATGTAATTTAAAGACTTCTAGTAGTTGGATATGCAGATGTGAGAAGGCAAAATAGCAAACCAAAGGGCTGAAGTCTCATACTAAGTTTATCCTCATTCACCCTTCACCATGCCTAGGAGGCTTTGCAACCAGTATGATGCATTTTTGGAGTTTTGGATTCACTACATAGGCAGTAAAGAGGGATCCTCTTCACAGCACCAAGCTCAACTGTATAAGTTAAGTGTAAAAGTTAACTGTATAAGTTATAAAGTATACTTCTGAATTCTTCTACCTGACTCTAAGAACAGACAGTGGTTGACTTGTTTGCCATATAGCTTAGCTCAGATAGCCATGGAAGCCAAGAGAAGTTTGCAGAGTATTGACTTATGGCTGGACTTAGAGATGAGTCTGGAATTTATAACCTGGGCAGCTCTACCCAGTATCCAAATGCACAATGGAGCTGGAGACTTTTGCGGATGTTTTAAAAGCTGCTTCATTGTTTATTTATGCACTTGGGTTAATTCAACCTGCAATTGAAACAATGCTTACAGTACACATTTCTAACACAAGTTTTCACATCGAGTGGAAGCTAAACTAACACAGCAAATGACATCAATAATTGAAATTGCTCTGGGGAGGGATAGAATGGTCCAGAAAGGCTCCAAGGCCACGTCTGGGATGTGAAGGAGCAGAATTGACTCCCCCTGCACACAGGTTCATTCAATGCAGGTGGTCAGTGCCTACCAATGGCCATTCTAACCAGGCATTGGAGCTTGTCAGGACCAAGAATGCCAAGGAACTGAAGGGTCAGTCGGGCCACAGAAATGGGAGTGGAACTGGGCAAACCATACAAAAGCTGTGTAAAGGCTATCCTGATTGCCATGTGCTCTCCAGGGAATACCATGTCTCCTAATACTGGCTTGTTAAGCATGGGGACTGAAAGACCAACCTGTCCCAGTCTGTGCAGTGTTCCTGAGCTAACTTGATGGGAGCTGTTCCTTAGTCACACCAGTGGAACAAGGAACCAGACGAGGTCTTAGCCAGTCCTAAAATGCTAGAATGTCTTTGAGTTGCCTCATGCTCACATGCAAACAGCTCAGACCAGCCCATCAGCACTGGAAAATGCCATCATACTCTCATACCCTGCCAGCCCTCTTCATCCTCATGCACAGACAGGAAAAATATCCAGGATGATAATCCTGTGTGAGATTTTGTTCCAGCAACACCTTGTTTCCATGCATGCCACACTGTTGTGTGTGCAGCTACTGACCAGACAGCTTTCACAAGAGCTGACAAAATTTTGCTTGCAAAACCCCCCAGCCACCGCTATCTAGAAGCTCAAAATTGATACACAAGCAAACAGCACAGCTGCAACTAGCTGAATTATTTGGCAATCTTTCTTTCTTTTCTGTTGCAGAACATTTTGTGTATTTTTTATGTCTGCTTTTACATTTGTCTTTAAGGAATATGAGTCAGCAATTTATCAGTTGTTTGAAGCAATCAGGTACAGCTCTGAACTCCAAAATTAGATTCAGCTGCTTAAAGATATGTACAACCTTAACAGCTCACTTCCCACTTCTGAGCTTTGCTTCCTCCATCTGTAAGTAGGACAGTAGGGACACTCCTTCATAATGTGGTTGGAGTGCTACATTGAGAGGTACAGTGGAAACAGAGAGTAATGACAGAGTATGGCCACATGCTTTAATAGCTCTCCTGCAACATTCAGAGACAATACAAGCAACTATATCACAGCAGTTCCTGGACATTGAGACTGGGAGACTGACATCAAGCTTTGTAATACAGACTGTTACCAGGTGCTGCTGACACAACCTATAGTTGCACATGAACTGGAAGAACGTGGTCATTTGCAGGAATTGAATGTAGGACTACAAAGAAATGCTTGCCTATTGCTACTGCAGAGGCTGCCTGTGCAGAAGCAGGCTTTGGACTTCAGCAGTGTATCTGTCAGGGGAAGCAGCCCACACATTGCTGGAGAAAAAGAGGCAATTACTTTTAATTGTAGCTCTCGGCATGAAGAAACTGGAGACAATACGTGTTTCATTGCTGTTCTAATCAATACCCATGCAGCATATTAAAAATAGGGCTGGATCAAAGGTCAGGAATGGGCAGCAACAGGCAGCAGCAGTTGCATCAGGAATGGAGTTTTAAATTTGGGCCCAGATTTGCATGCTGAACTGGCATACTCTCCACCTGCAGTACTGCATTCAGCTCTGGAGTCCTCAGCATAAGGGAATGGACCTGCTGGAGTGATTCCAGAGAAGGCCATGACGATGGACAGAGGACTGGAGCACCTCTCATATTAAGACAGGCTGAGAGCTGGAGTTATTTAGTCTGGAAAAGGGAAGGTGCCAGGGAGATGTCATTGTGATCTCCTAGTATTTAAAGTGGTCCTACAGGAAAGATGGAGAGGGACTCTTTACCAGGGATTGTAGTGATAGGACAAAAGGTAATGGCTTTAAACAGAAAGAGGTTAGCTTGATAATAGATATTAGAAAGAAATTATTTACCATGAGTTTGATGAGGCACTGGAACAGCTTGGGCAGAGAAGCTGTGGATGCACCATCCCTGGAGGTGTTCAAGGCCCATCTGGATGGGGCCTGGGCAGACTGATCTACTGGATAGCAGCCTTGTATCCATGAGGGGAGTTGGAACTTGATGAACCTTAATGTGCATTCAACTCAAATTATTCTATGATTCTATGATGATTCAATTATTTTTTTCCAGGAGTAGGAATGGTGTGTGTGTTGGATTTACGTTTTCTCTTTGGCTTGCTTCAAGATAAGCCACTGTAAAACGAGTTATCATTTTGGAGACTGGGAAAATATTACAATGGATGCAATACAAAGGACCGTGCCTTACAGAAAGGCAGCTCTCACTAAGAACTGTGCTATTGCCTAATGAAAGAAAGACCCAGTTGAGTGCTGATCATCTCTGGAAACAGGTCTTTGAACAAGCTTGTTGCGCCATGACTACACATGTCACATTACCATGCATGGCAGCACTTGCATTTACACTCTGGTGAAAACTCCCCCTCTGTCTTTACTGCATTGACTCTCAGGGTGGCAGAAGCATTATGCCACTACTTTATACCACGCAGAGCTGTGCTTTCTCCTTCTCCCTCATCTGTATGGCAAGAAGTAGATCACAGCCACACAGGAAATTAAGGTCCATCTCAGTTCCCCAAGATCATCTTTGCAGAGAGCCTGTCATCTTGGGCAACGTTCAGAAAAACGGGTAATATGCTTTTCTGCCAAACATTTCTGCTCTGCTCCTGTGATGCTCACAGTAGGGGGATAACAAGTTAGCAATATTTAGCAACATGAAAGGCGAGGCAATAGGCAGACACTGAGGTAGCATACATAGGTCTTAGGTGTTCCAAGGATTTTGTAGCCCAAATTGCAAGGCTTGAAAAAGAAGAGAGATGTAGGCTGAGAGATGCCTCCTTGTGCGAACAGGAGGAAACCACAGTGAGTGAACTGAAGGGAGTAATCCAGCAAAAGCAGCTACTGAAAAGAAGAGGGCAGGAAACTCAAGATCTTGTCTTGAAAAGACAGCTCGGTCCACCAGAGTTTTTGGAGTGAGGATATTCCTCAATGCTCTGTGACTACAGAGTAAACTAATTAGTAGCAGGTTTCTATGTGTAGGCTTCTTCATTACCACCTACAGGACCAGATGCCCTCTTATTTTCCTATCGAGCAGCTGGAATGCTTGAAAAGCCCACCCATTACAGACCTGGACAGCAAAAGAGCCATGTGCATAGACAGCATTTGCTGTTTCCTGCTGGTTTCACAGCGAGGAGCAAATGCTTTTTCTCCTCTGCTTCTCTCAGCACTTCCTAGAAAGCATCAGGAGCGCTTTGTTTAGATGGGGTGAGACATGAGTCACGGAGTTCTTCAGACACAAAATCTCCTGGCGTCACTAGTCTTACCCCCTGTGGTGCTGAACTCCAGCTGGATGATAGCAGGCCCTTTGGGAAGGAGAAATTGAAATGATACAGAGAGGCAAACACATTGCTGGGAAATGCAATGAGAGGCACCAAAATGGAAGTGGAAATGGTGGTGAAGTTCCCACAGGAATGGAGGGGCACGGAGGACAGATTGCTTGCTGGTGCAAGCAGGGCAGGGTGGGCTGGTAACTCCGTAAAAGGGCAGGAAGGAGAGGGAGAGTTCTCCATACTTACTCCAGGACATCCCTGTTGAACTGTTTTTTGCTGTTGCCCAGGAACTCCCCAATCATCTGGCGGCTGAGGCCCTTCCGCTGGAGCAGGAAGTGTGCCACCCCAATAGGAGTGTCTGGGATGAAGCCCCGGGAGATCAGGAACTGGATCCCTTTGTCTGGGTTTCTGAAAAGGAAGGACAAAAATATGCTGAGTTGGCATGAACTCTCTGGGACATCAATACCCCTGGCTCATCATCTGTTGTGCCAGTAACGCTGCCCTCAGTAGGCACATGGGCTCCTATGAGTTCATGTATGTGACAGGGATGGGACTGGTGCAAGCAGGGAATAGACTTGTGAGAGTTCTCCTGAGCTGCTGATGAGTGCATACAGATGTCATGGGAGCCACTGTGTCACCTGCAGCCCCTGCTGTTGTCTGGAGGAGATGTAAGTGCCTCTTGCCACAAAGGATCTTGCTGCTCACCAGTGACTCTCTCCTGCCATCCCTCTCCTTCAGGATCAAAATCTGTTGCACTGTACCTACTCCAGCTTAGCTTGTTTAGGGTGCCTAAATATGACCCTTTGTTACCATTTCAGAAAGCTGGGGTTACACTTCATGTAGGACAGACAATTGCAAAGGGAAAAAGGTGACTGTGAAGAGAGTTAGGAGGCACTGCTTCCCTGGGCTATGGGCAAATGAGGCTCAAGACACAGAGGGGGAACTAACCAAAGATGGGGAACTTTTTTTTCTGTAATTAAAAATTCATTTTCTTTTTTCATGCATTTTTACTGCTTGGTGTTGAGTGACGCTTCTGCCTTCCTCACTTGAGTCTACTGCTGGCTGCCTGAATAGAAATCCCATTCTCATATTTGCATTATCCCTTCCTCCACTTCCCCCACCAGTAGCTGTGTTGTTCCTCCCTTCTCTATTGATTTCCCCCCTCCGGCACAAATCTGCGAGTGTGGGTGGATGAGAGCATGCACCTGGAGAATGCCTTGTCAGAGCTGGAAGAGAGCTGTATGCAGCTCCAAGACAGAGCACAGAGGGTTTTTCTCCCCCTCTGACTGTGAGCCCCCTCTGAGATCAGGCTGGGTGTGAGTGAGCCCAGCTGCCTGTCTGTGGGAGTGCTGTTCTACACAGTGGTGTGCCAGCATCTGTGCACACATCTTGGGGGGTAACTGTGTGCCTCTACAAGTACACGTTTTCATGTGTGCGTATATCCCCTGTGTGTGCAGATTTCTCCTGCATCATACATTTTCCTAGGAGACCATCATGTCCATGCATTTTGCCTTTCTCCTTACGTATCCTGTAAGCATACAAGCCTCTATGAAACCTGGCAGCAGCTTTGAGTCTATGGGGGTGCCTGTCCCACAGTACACACTGGAATGAGTGCATGTGTGTGCATCGTGTAGCAGAGTTTCTTCCTGTACCTCAGACTGTGCCACTGAAGGGCCTCAGTCATGATGCACTTTTGCTGAGGGGAACTCATGTAATGTGGAGGATTTCCACGTTCCTTTCATTCTCTGAGCTGGTGAACAGGGAGAGGTAGCATCCTCATGAAGGATAGGAAAGGAAAACATACTTCCACCATTAACCCAAATTCAGGGATCTTTGTCATGGATAAAGGGCCAGGTTTACTCAGGCTGTTTTCTGGGGTGAAGAAAGGATGGGATGAGATCTCTGAGCATGTGAATGCATGCTATGACAGGCACAGAGTGTGACACTATCAGGTGGTGAAGGATGTGGGTGAGCAACATATGTCTAGCTATAAGGGGATCAGCATTCAGGAGAATGCCCTGCACCATACAGAGGCCTCATGGTTGTATTAACAGAAGTTGGGTTGAAGATATTTCTGCTTACTCTGTCATGTCACATAGAAAACATCCTGGGCAGAGTAGCATTGTCAAGAAGAGTGTCTGGGAGAACAAGTCAGCCCATTAAATTTACAAATAGGAGAGATGCAAGATCTAACACTGAAAACCTAGGATTTGCTAAAGGAAAAACAGAATACCTTCTATATCATCATATAGATCTCCAGCTTCACCTTTGAAGAGCACAGGCAAAGTTCTCAGCTAAATGCAATGGTTAAATGGCCATGGGTGAAGTCAAGGTAAGTAGCAGAGATTCAAAAAAACATACCTCCATGTGCATATTTTAGTCCTAGAGCCAATGTAATGTTCAAGGCAAGACCTC
Source organism: Tympanuchus pallidicinctus (assembly GCF_026119805.1). NCBI lineage: Eukaryota > Metazoa > Chordata > Aves > Galliformes > Phasianidae > Tympanuchus > Tympanuchus pallidicinctus. The sequence goes on from NW_026294802.1 coordinate 4,549,309, forward strand.
AGTCACTGATGTGACTCCAAAGACATTGGGCTGACTGTGGATTAGTTCCAGAGGAGATGGGAGCTGGATGTGGCCAGGAAACAGTTCTAATACAGACTGGCATAGACATGCAGATTTCGTAAGGAATGGAACACACAAAGCAAGAGGATGTAGAATAAAACAGTCCAGCTCTGACAGCTCTCCTTCACTGCATAGACTAAAGCTCAAGTATAAATGTGACCATTAACCAACAGCAGCCTTACATCAGCTTTTCGCTGGATTCAAGTTGTTCCCCACAAAATCCTGGTAGTGAGCAGCATCTCTGCCACTGAACACCTGTATGTGTATCCCATATACTGCAGCATATGACTTTTACCAGATGTGCAGCAAGCAGCTCCATTTCTTTCTCTCCTGAGCTCAGTCCTTGCTATTTTTCCTCAATATTTCAAGGGTGTTAAGCACGGCCAGCAAATGCTGTGGGATTCCTCACGTCCTGCTGGCTTTCCCTCTGCCCACACAGCCAGCTGCCCACACACACTCAGTTATTACAGAAGTGCTGCATAATGAAGCACTCTCCGTTCCAGGGATTCCACCCCCTCACTGTGGAGGGGCGGAAGGAGAAAGTGCCACAACAGCGCAGGATCGGACTGTTCCCAGGGGCCTGCTCCAAGCCAGAGCACTGCTTACAGAAAAGCAGTGTAAGGCCAGACAGACTATGGCAGATGGTGCTAGCAATTGGAGGCTGTCAGCTTTTGGTCCAGCAGAGCAGCCAGCAAAAATATGTGCATGCACATACTCATGGTCTCAGCTCCACGCACTATGGGTTGGTGACCGTATCACACACTCTGTGATGGCAAACCATCTCCTTGGCAGGGACTAACAATCAAACAATTGCACTATGCTGAATGCCTATAAAACCCCCTTGTCACCCCTTGGGTTGTGGTACATTACAATGTTACAAGAGAGGCTATACGTCCCTTAGTTCCTGCTCATAGAATTAAAAAAAAAAAAGCTTTGCTTGCCAGAGCTAAGTCTGTTCCCTTTCTCCCTACCCTCCAATGTTTTGTCTAGAAAATTGAGCCTCACAGATTACTGGCACATTGTTTCAGCAATTAGTTTCAAGGCAGCAGGGAAGTTGTGTTACAGGAAGTTGTGTTTCAAAGCACCATGATTTCAAAGCACTCAGTTTTCGATCCCACAGAGACCTGCAAGATGCAGGAAACTCAGGTCACTACATGAAGAATGGCAATGCTGCCCCAGAAGACCTAGTGTTGTTAATCTGATGTATGAATGTGTGCCAGGCAGACTGGGGGAGGCAGACAGGCTGGGAAAAAACACTTTCACTCCTGCTTTATGATCGCATCAGTACTTGTGTCAACTCTGCATGAACCAAAGGAAAACACACTGGGTATAGGAACTCCTGCCAAACATGACTGAAAATACTGAAACACTTGGTTTGCAGAGATGTGAACCCCATGTCCTCCTCCAGAAACACACCAATCCCAACACAAGTACCACAGCATCTCTGTGGAGCTGGAACTATGTCATAATCAGCTCCCATCTGTTCCTGGTGCCTACCTTCTCTTATTCCAGCCTGCTCGCATCCATTGGGCAAATGCGTGCTGCCAGAGCCTGACTTTGATATATACATGTGAACCCACCTGTTCACAATTTACTGAACAGAGTTAGTAAAATGCCCTCCTCAATATCCTCCTTGGTTCTCTATGAGTCCCAAGTCTGTCTGCTCTTATAGAATTTCAATTCTGGATGTGCTCTGGAGCCAGCACTAACAATCTTTCAACCACATTCCTGCCTTCTGGGGTCTACAGTCTCTGTACTACACATATTTAATCCCTGTCTGTGCAAAACTTCTGCCCGTAACTACATAAACTTCAGTCCTTGCTAAGACCAAAAGGCCCACACTAATGCATGGCAAAACATTCTGCTTGTATGAGTGCATTATGTTCCCAGCACCTTCATCTGGGGATTCAAATGGAAACCAAGACAGCATGAGATAAAATCCCACTATTTCTCATGGGTTGTTTTGATGAGAAATGTCTCATCGAAAGACAACAAGCAAATCTAAAGCTTCTTATAAGAGCTCAGCTGCTTTCTGCCAATCTAAAATAGACTGCATATGACCCCTTGAGCTCACCCCTTCTGACTGTACTTTCTGAGCCACTCTGCTTTACTTTCACATCTAAAGCCTTTTCATAGGATATCAGACTCAGATGTATGAGAAACTAAGATGACTAAACCTGTTCTATTAAGATGAAAACAATCTACCCAAAGAAACAGAAGGAAAACAAAAGCCAGAGCACTCATACCGGGTTAGCCAGGCTCAGCTCTACTTTTCTCTCTCCTTCTCCTTGGAAATGCTCCAAGTGAAGTATTTGAGACTGTTTTTACGTCCTCAGATATGCTTCTGCCTTTTCAACAGAATGTGGCACGATCTCAAATGGACTGAAATTGGAATTTAAGGTTTAGAATTCAGGACGGCATTGTTCCTCTACTGGGCAGATCAGAACAGCACTTGGGAAAATTTAGGGAAAAAGCCATTGGGCAGACAACCCATGGTCTAAATCTGATACTGAGAGGGTCACGCCCTTGAATATGAAGAACTTTCCTAGAGACAGATCTAGACCAAGAGTTTGTCTTCACCTATTCTTGCGAGGCATTAAGCAGTCTAGGAAACACGAAAGATGAAGAGTCACTTACATATTAAAGAGATTCAGCCCAATGCGGTAGAGGCGTTTCCTCATGGTGTCTGTGGAAAGCGTGGGGGACTTGCAGCTAGCTGGGTTCTCACAATGGTACCGTGGGAGGCTGAGGATCATGGCTTGCAGTGCTTCTTTGGAGGACACCTCAGAGGCTGACTTTGCTGAAGTGGAGGTGCTGCTGCTGCTCAGCTGTTCTGAGTTGTCTGCGTTCTCAGATTCAGAGCCTTTGCTTTGCCCCGTCTCATTGTTAGCATCAAACTGGAGCTTCTGCACTGCCATCTGCACAGGCTCCTCATTGCTGTCCCCCATGCCATTAGTGCTAATGTTCACTTCAGTGAAAGTGTGGCTGTTCTGGAGAGCTTCTGTCTCAGGTAAGCACTCTGGGGCAGCCTGCGGTTCACTGTCTTCTCCCTCCCCTTCTCCCGGGCTTTCCTCAGACTTGGAGGCTTGAGAGAGCCCAGCCTGGGCATTGCTGCTCAGGCAGTTTGCCATGGACACCGAGGTAGACGATGAGACAGAGATATTCTTGTTGTCAATCTGGACCGTGACATCTCGAAAAGCCATCATAAGAGTGCTGCTGCTCTTAGGTAGGGTATCTGGCAGAAGCCCTTCCTCCTTCTCCTTGTCCTGCAGCTCAGCTTCTAAGTCTTGGTTTGGTTGCATTGAACTGGCACTGAAGGTCTCTCTTATCTGGTATGAGCCCCCGTCCTGCAGTGAGCACATAGTCTTCAAGCTCCAGGTGCTCAGAGCATCATCAATAGACTTGGCCAGGGACTGAACTTGTTCCGTGAAGGAGTCCTCCAGCTCAGTCAGTGCTCCACTGATCGTGGCTGGCAAAGATGGGGACCTCACCAACGGGATGCCCACAAAGTTGTACCCCTCCACTAGGGCTTTCTCAGCAGAGAAGCTCTCGGAGTTCTGGACCCGGACTTTCCTCAGAGAGATGCGGCGTGGCATGCGGCTCTCCAGCAGTGAGTTGCGGATCTTCTCAAAGTTCTTGCTGAGCTGATATTGTCGGAAAGCAGTTTGGATGGTGCAGGCTGCCCTGCGAGATACCAGGTGACCTCCGTATTTGTGCTCTAGCATTTCAATCTGAAAGACATACAAATAAGAGGTTATTTGTGCTTAATTGACTTCTGATGGCTTTACGTGACTCCAATTGCTATACTGATTAGACTATAATGACTGTCAAAAGTACTTTTAACATGGAATTAATCTTCTCCTGCATTGCTGTGCCCTCAGTATCAACAGAAGGCTTTCCTTTAGGCACGACTGGTCGAAACATCAGCATTGTGAGCTTCCTTACATCTGTATCATGCCTCCACCTACAGTGGAACCATACAAGCTGGAACCTGGAGGCACCCCTCCTTTGCGTTTCCATTTCTGACAGCATGATTAAACAGACAATTCCAGAAATGTGTCTTCTTGCTCTGCAATGCTTTGATAGCATTACAGAATGGCTAATGTTAGAAGGTACCTTAAAGAGCATCTAGTTCTAACCTCCTGCCATAGGCAGGGTTGCCACCCAGAGGATCAGGCTGCCCAGGGCCCCATCCAACCTGGCCCTGAGTGCCTCAAGGGATGGGGCACCACAGCTTGGTCTCTCTCCTTTTTATAAGCTCCCTTTCAGTACTGGAAGCCTGCAATGAGGTCTCCCCAGAGCCTTCTCTTCTCCAGGGTGAACAAGTCCAGCTCCATTAGCCTTTCATGGTAGGAGAGGTGCTCCAGTCCTCTGATCATCTCTGTGGTCTTCCTCTGGACCTGCTCCAACAGTACCATATCTTTCTTGCACTGGGAGCCCCAGGCCTGGACGCAGTACAAAGAACATTGATTTAGCAATGTCGAGGATTTTCCCTTTGTTCAGAGTGCTTCCAAACTCTTCCCATCCTTATTCACCTTAGGAAATACTGGCAGAAGCAAGAAGAAACCATTCAGAATAAAGAAAGAAAAGTTGACTTCTAAATGCAGAAAATGCTGTTTTGGTCATAGGAACTAGCAGGATGTATCCATTTCCACAGAAGTCAGTAGAAGATGTTTGCTCTGTGTCTTTTAGCAAGCTCTCTGAATCCCAAAGTGTCTCCTTTCTGGTCTCTCAGTTTTTCAGGCATTAACCAGAAGTAAAATGAAAATAGCTCAAGAAGAGAAGAATAAGGTTTGAAAAGCAAGAAATTCTGATGTTAGACATTGAGACATGACATTGAGAAGAAGTGGCAGCAGGATTTTCTCCTTCCTGAACTGGTAATAACACACACACATGTGAATACATACACACGCAGCTAAGTGGAATCCCAACAGGCTTCAAAAAAACAAGTATGTATGGTCTTCTCCATAGTCTTGTATCTGTACTTCCTAGTATTGCCCTCTCTCTTGTTCTGCTGCTTCACTAACACGCTGCAGGAAAATGTTTGCTTTGTTGGTTCCAGGGAGTAACTGAGAGCTGACAAGTGGGACAGTGTGAAGATGATGGTGAATGATGGAACTGGAGAAAAAAGGATGAACTCAAATTACTTTCACTGAGGTCTTGTCTGAATGATAACTGAACTCTACATCGTCTACACTTCATAGTGCAGAACACAGGTGTAAACTGTAGTATATACATACATGTGCACATGTGGAAAAGCCCACCAAAGGTTAAGTGCTGGGCTGGGAGCTCTGGTAAATTCAGACTTGAATTAACAGAGGATTGGCTACATAATTCATGTGGTATCCTTACACCCAGATACACACTGCTGCCCCTCAAGGTATGCCTCGCTGGCTCATTATTCACAGGGTGAAGGAATGAGCTGCCAGAAAACCTAAGGTTAAGTGCACAGACAGAGTGAGACATGAGCCCTAGCTCCCAGAGACATGTCATGTAAACTGATTCCTTCTTTACCATTTTTTTAAAACACTATGTAAGTTGTGGATAAAACCATCAGAGAGTGAACTGGATACAAGTGAAGGTCTGGAATGATAGCTGTGAGAAGTGCAAATCACTCTAGGCATCTTTCCAATATTAACTCCTCTGGTTGCAGGGGATGATTATAAGATTTTGGGAGATGACAGGAAGAGACAAATAGTGTAAGTCCAATCATTCTGCTCCTGCACTGGTATCCTGGCTGCTGGAGTATGAATTGAAGGCCTTGCCCTCCCATTGCCACCCCATCACTCCAGGCAGCAATAAGTCTAGGTACTCTGCTGCAATAGATGAAAGGCTGCCATTTCTTGGAGAGAGCAGAGAGATAATATCCTTTCATGTTCTCCTCCATGAAAATGAAGAAGGGCTCCTCTGCCTTGAGCTTGTTTTTTGTTTGTCTTGCTACTGAATTCACAACTGCCCAAAGCAAGTATCAAAGCTCAGCACTAGCAAATTCTAACAATTTACTTAGCAATAGGGTCAGTAGGGGCAGCTGGCTGAGAGCTCTGCTTATCCCTAATTTAAAAAATGTTGGCCTATTATTTGCCTGCCTGCCCTTCCAGAACAGATCTATAGAACTGGTGCTAAAAATCAACTACACAAAGATCATGGATTCAGGTTCGTTTACTACAAGATGTATCAGTAATTTTTTGGATAGGAGTTCATTTAATGTGACAAGAAAGAAAGAGGAATATAGGGACAAGAAGATATTCTTGGTAGTCAGTAGAAGGGTTTTGCTATGTTCTCTGACTTTATTTCCTAAGTGACCATCTTAAATCCCACCATCAACTCAGCACTCCTGCCACATCTCTTCAAAGCTTGGTTCTTTGTCTCCAGGAGGAAGCCTCATGTAGATAAATGCAAATCAAACCCGTAACCTGCACACACCCAATCCAGACAGTTACTGCTGAGAGCTGACCATGAGCACTTCACATAACCATCTGGTTAATCAAAACGTATAGCTAATTGTGTTGAGAGGGAAAGGGGAACAAATGGGAGAGACAGACACAGCTATCTGAGGAACAGAATAATAGTAAGATACAAAATAAAGCAGAAGCAAGAGCCTTTAATTACCTGAGGTTTCCAGGGAGGTGACAGCCATTCTGAAAATGTGAAATTCATATGCTCTGATCTTATTAGAGGCTAGGACAAGATGTCACAGCTGATCTGAAGTAAAAGGCCAATTTCTGTCATGCAAGGACAGTTCCCAAAAAGGCAGACTTTAATAACTATTAAGGAGAGAGATCCTACTAAAAATCCGAAGGAATGATGCAAACTGTCAGTACCTTGACAAAACAATCATAAGATTTTTGCAGTCCATTATCTCAGCCCTCTCAAAGGACTAAGGCATGACAGAGCAGAACAACATGTACAGTGAGAGGAGTCCCAACATAGTCTGCTCTCCAGTTGTACTAGGAGCTCAAGGGCAGGTTCAAGTGGTCATACAGTCCTTACCAGCAAGGGGCATCTATCTTACAGTGTTCTGCAGCTGGCATAACAAGGGCCCAGAGACATGAGATGACTAAGCATGTCTAAAGGATATTTGAGATGGCAGGCAAAGCCAGAACCAGCATAAAGCAGTGCCCTGCCCTCCCCACTGGAGTGGGTCTTAGTCTCTCTCCCTTTGATGCAGCCCAACCATTTATGGTTTACTGATGTCTGAGACATTCAAATTTGCTACCAGGGCAAGCAAACTGACATTCCAGAGGAATTAAGGATTTCACACAGCTCTTGGTCTGTTTTCTTCCTCTCAAAAAGGAAGAAAGGGCATCCATTAGCACACCCCAGCAGTCACAGGTAATGGAGATGTATGTCTGGCTTGCTGAAGGAACCTTCCCTGCCCATTTGAGAGGCCAGCCATGATTGGCCACCTCTCACTCCTAATAAACCCTATGAATCACAAGTAATTGCCTACTTAAAGATATTCTTCTCTGGGGAATTATCTGACAGCCAGAGCCAAAGAAGGGAAAAGCAAGAGAAGGGTAAGGGGGATTTCAAAGTATAATTAGCTTAATACATTTCTGGACCTCGATATGAAAACTCAGTTTGAGCAATTTAGGCCTTGTGGCTGAATTACAAATGGCTGGGAAATATCCATGGCCATGAGAGATTGCACATGAAGGGAGCTTTAAAAAGGTCAGCCTAAGGCAAGCTGAAATGTCAGGACTGGATATGGCAGAAGAGTTGAGGTATGTACCCCATGCTCTTGTTTTCCAGAGACGTAAAAGCAGAAGTCTGCCAGGATGCTCTCAGTTGTCACTAGTTTGTTAACCAGGTAGCCACTGAGAATGGCTACATGCCACCATGTTAGCAAGAAGAGAATCAGTCTTAGTGACAGAATCTGAGTAGCTCGAGTAAAAGTATGCATTGTGAATAACAACAGTAATACAGAACATATACGTTCTCTATCATCCCTTCTTAACACCTCTTCCTCCCACCAAACTCTCACAATAAAATGACATTGCTACAAAGGCCATGTGTTAATGGGATGTTTTCCTTCTTACATGAGACATCTGCCAGAACTTGTGCACAGAAAGCTCTCTGTGATCTTCATTTTCCCTACTGTCCTGCAGAGCATAAACTTAGGGCAACTTACCAACCCTCTAGCTTAATGCTGAGGGGCAATGACTGGTAGATGATCTGTACTTCCAAGCCATACAGAGGAAGCTTTATGCTGCCCTCCTTCTTCAGCAGCACTCAGTCCCCTCTCCAAAGCAAAATGTGAGTTCAACTGCACTGTGAGTCTAAAAATACATTCTTCCACTTGTTTGTGATACATATTAGCAGAACTTACACTAAGAAAATTTGTGCTATCACTAGGGAACTACTGGAAAAGTGATGTGACAGGTAATGTTCTCTTCGTTCCCATTCAAGAGAATAACTGAACAAGTAGGTTGATGGGAAACTTACAAAACTATTTACTACAGAGTGTCAGAGTGTAAGATTCCTCTCCATGGAAATCTCCCCTTCCAGAGCAAGAAGTAGTTCACTGAAGACATCCATCAGGCCTGGAGAAGCACACATATTTTAATCCCCCTCTGCTGTGAGAAAAATGGTTCTACCTATGAGACAGGCAAGGTTCCTGCAAGGTCAGTACTGCAAGGCACCAGAATTTAATGAACAAGCAGCTAACATGTTTCTCTGTCTCACATGCATCCAGGGCAGGTCTGGCCTCTGCTGCAACAACAGTGATGGGACAAAATGAGCTTAAAGCTAAAATAACACAGGACAGACACTCCCCAGAACAAAAGCAGAACAACTCTAGGACATACAGGAGGCTAAGCCCATATATAGCAGCCAAAATCTGGCCCACCCTGAGGATATGTCACATCATTTTGTAAAGCCAGTTAATTAGTGTCTTGTTTCTTTTCCTGGTGTGAAGCGAGAATTCTGGACATTCAGTATTTGAGAAAGAAAAAGAAAAAGGCTTCTTTTCTGCTCAGGAATTTAGTGGGCCATTGATCTGAAATGCCTGTTTGGGACAGCAGAAATGCCTTGAGGGAAGTGGCAGAGAGATGTACCAGAAACAGCTATTTCTTCTATGGGAACCTCATTAGCTGAGACCCTTCATCTGCAATAACATAGCTCCCACTGAACTCTCCCATTGAATGCAATATGGACAGTATCACTAGCCCCTGTTTGTCCTGTCCATCTCACATCCTGCAGGGTCTGTATATTAGACAGCCTCCGGTTGAGCTGCCAATCCAGGGAAAAGTCAGAAACGATTCCTTAGGTTTTCGCTTTGCACAGCAGCTCTCCTGGGCTGTAAACTGCAGAGACACAGGGTGGTGAGGGCACATTCCATCTCATTGCCTTTGAGTGAAGCGGCCAGCTGCTATTAGCCCCTGTCCCACTACCGCTGTTTGAGAGCCCCATTGGGAAACGCAAATAAAGACGGGTAGACTGTGCTCTGGAGCAAGTCTGTAGTCTCAGGCACAGGAGGAAAGGCTTGAAACTTCCAGAACTGAATCACTGTCTCAGTCTAGTAAACCTGCCTGCCTCTTCAGCATGCTGAAGGCAACGATGGCAACAATATGCTAACACAGTGGTAGACACTGTGCAGGACACCTCCTGAATAAACCTCACCGACCCTGTGAGCTCATTCTGTGAAGAGACTAACGTGAAAATGCACATGGGGCCTGTCCAGGTTGATCCAAGAAGGCAGGATGGCTCTTGGAGACCTCTCCCACAAGGGAGGCTTTTTGTGACAATCATTTCCAGGGAAGCCTACAGGGACTCTGTGCTTTTGTGCAGGCAGTGTCTCTGGATGCCTCACTCCTCGGCTGCCTAAAATCCATCTCTAAACCTACAGTAGCACCTGAGTGCCATTTCAGAACACAGAACACAGGCAATGAAGAGTAGAGCAGGCTTGGGTGAAAGACCATTGCAGTCAGAGGTGGGGAAGTTACTTCCTCCATCAGCCCCACGCAGCCAAAGTGCCAGGCTGGGTGAAAGCTCTAAGCAAACAGAAGGCTGAAGTATTTGCAGAAACACGGGCACACCACAGTGTGAACGCAGCCCCTCCCACCCCATCCCCTTCTCCCACAGCCTGAGGAGGAAGCCTCTGTACCTGTTTATTCTTTAGGTCAAGGGAGAGCTCATAATCGGAGGCAGCTGCATGGGAACACGAGGCCGTCCCTTTGCTGCGCTGCACTCTCACTGGGGAGCCCGTGTGGTGGAGGCTCGCCTTCTGCACCAGAGGGGAACACCCCGCTGCCTGCTCTTCTTGGAGCTCCTCATGCTGGGCTTTTAGCGTCTGGGTGTCGGACCTGCCTTCCTGGCCACTCTGTCTGCCGGCCTCCTTCGGATCCTCCGTTTCACACCCGGCTTTCTTGCTTGTGGAACCGCTGGGATCATCACTGTGAACAAAACGCAACGTTTCTCTTTTTTATTTGTTTTTATTATTATTATTGTTATTATTTGTATTGTTTATGATTATGCTTATTATTGTTCGCTGTGCTCTTTCACTGACCTGCATTTTAAATGTTGAGGGAGCACGGGCTGTAAAGGCTGTCGCTGGGGATGGAGCATCCCACAGTCTCACCTGCTTCAGAGCCTGGTTCCCAAGGATCCAAACTTTCCCCTGGTTTTTATATGAGCATGTGGGAAATGATGTAAGGACAGATGAATGCTGCAGATTTTCCAAAGAAACAGCGTAAGAGTATGGAGTGCTGAGACTATAAAGATACAGCAGAGCCAGCCAGCCAGACCTGAGGTTCCTGACTCTTTATAGCAACTCTGCAACACACCCACAGCAGGCTACAGGACTTCCATAAAATAAGTCATTTCTTTCTGACCCACAGGACAGTGCTGTGCCACTGAGGGCTTGAAGAGAAAGCAAAACACTTTTCTCTTGTCAGCCACAGCAGTGATTGTATGAAACCAGGGCTCGACAACTGTGAACTCTAAGGGAGTTGACGTGTTGCATTGAACAGGGTGGGATTCACGTACATCTAATCCATTGAAGTGCTGAGGAAGTCTGCTGTTAACCTCCCTTGCCAAATGTTTTCTGAAATCATCCAATTTCAAACAAGACTTTGAGGGGCTGCTTGAACTATGGGAGTGTTTGCTGCCACATCTTTCCAGATGAATAACTTATGATTTCCCAGAGAGTCCACTGAGTCCAGTCTGCATGGACTCAGCTCTGCTGCATAGTTTACACCGGATTCAGCTCCACTCCTTTCCAAGGGATGAGTATTTAGCTGATGGCAGCATTGAGTTTGGAAATAACTGCCACAGAACCAGTGCATTTAATTCAATTGAAGTCAAAGTTGTGTACCGTCTCCCACATTTAAACACCATTACATTCTTTAATTCACTTCTAAACAGTATTTCTTTTTCTTGGAATTGCTCCATATATGATCAGTTCTGCTGTTATCTAGACATCCAATTATTTTATGACTGGTTTTGATGTCAGAACAAAATCAGGGAATTAGTTGCAAATACGATTTTCTGTAGCGCCCAAACTTCTTCCAAGCATTTTAGACTCATTTTCAAAAGTGCTGAGCACTCTTAAGAGCTCAGGTATTCTAAGTAGACCTGGGTTCTCCATCTGCTGAGCACAGGATGACTTTTAAATACTTTCTAGTACTTTGAAATAAAATTTGTTATCTCCAATAGCATTTTAACAATTAAATTTAGACATATTTCTATAGTTTCTGAATGGACTCTAAATGATGAGTCAAGCACAATGCCACAACTTCAGAACTAAGAAAGTAGAGTTTAAAGGTAGAAAGCTTCTACTTTCATTCACATGTATGTAGTCAGCAGATTTTAAAAATAAATTTAAAGAAATCAATGTCTTGCATTAATTCTGTATAACCAACCAACTTTATTAAAAAAAAACATTAAAATGACATAGTTTGCATTCATCAATCAGGAAATACCTTCATTTAAATGAGGCATAGAACTACATGTAAACTAAATCCCAGTTTTTAACTCTTTCTGTTTTATGTCTCTCCACATTCCAGGAAAGATTAACAGACTTTTCCTTTATGGCTTTCACTGTGACACTTTCACTGGAATCCTCTGTTCTGCCCTTTCTCGTTTTAACCAGTGGCATAGATCTGTTTTTATCCTCAGCTAAAGGGATGACCAGGTAAACACAGATTTGATCATGTTTTCTTTGCAGTGCATGACAAAAAACTCACTGCTATTTCAGTGGGAACTGGACTGTGTCCTACAAAGCAATTTCGGCTAGAGTCACAAGCTCTGATTCAGTGAGCCATATATCCCAAATTGCTTTGCTGAGTCAAGGCCACAATGCAGAATGCGCTGCCCTTAGGGCAAGTCAAAGCCTGAGGCAGTGAGCTAAACAGCTAGAAGAATTATCTGGGAGCATGAATGGACTATAAATGCCAGCAAACACTCAGTGACATGATGATTCTCTAGACACTCACATATTTAGATATTAGGAGGCAGTTTTTCACACAGAGGGTGGTGGCAAACTGGAACAAGTTGCCCGAGGAGGCTGTGGATGCCCCATCCCTGGAGGCATTCAAGGCCAGGCTGGATGTGGCTCTGGGCAGCCTGGTCTGCTGGTTGGCAACCCTGCACATAGCAGGGGGTTGAAACTGGATGATCAGTGTGGTCCTTCTTAACCCAGGCCATTGGTTGATTCTATGATTTGCTTAACCATATTTTTTGAGTGCCTTAACTGACCACCATAAAATGGCTCATGGTAAAATGTGAAGTGTGTGCATAAGATTTTGCAGCATTTAGGCCCATTGCTGTGTGAAACTGTACGTCACCTCTAGTGTAATTGCTTTGTGAGGCTTTTTGTCACCTTTAGTGCATGCTACCCACTTGGTTTTCTGTCGCACACAGTTTAGAGTGTGAGTAACATGCATAGAAATTGGATATCCTGTGTGCATAGCTAACACAGAAGGAAAAAAAGAAACAATAGGCTTTATAGAGTCAGAATAATCTGGGCTGGAAGAGAAGTTGGGAAGTCTCTGCTCCACTGTCTGCTCAAAGCAGGGCCATTTTCAAAGACAGACGTGATCAGAAGACCTCTTTACCCTCGTTAGACTTCCCAGGTACTCTTCATGACAGTGAAGGGCCCTAAGATTGCAACCACTAAGTGCACACATTCAGTTACAAGTGCGTGAGAAGCACTACCAACCTCAGTGTTCCCACTTACAGTACGTAACTGAAGCCCCTAAAGACACTTTGCTAGGATGAGAGTATAAACTAACCACACGTACACATATAACCTTGTCTTCCTCTTCCGTGCATGCTCTAGTGAATACACTCATACAGAATGTATTACACTTATGCGTGGAATTTTCTGAGGGTCAAAACTCGGTCAAACCAAAATCAGATTCCACTGAAGCACTCAAAGGCATTTTTCAGCTAGATATTTTTGAGCTAAATATAAACTTTTTAACCCCCTGCTGGTTTGTCTGTTGCACTGTTCAGAAAGCAACAGCAAACACTCATGCTGAATTGGGAATAGTGTCTGCATATTTTTTAGTGAGGGAAAAAAAAATGGCTCAACTGTTTTTATTTAGTGGGGAAAAAATATAAAATACCAAAATACCAGACAATTCTACATTACCTTCAGACAAGAGACTATTTCATCCTGATCTGAGAAAAATCAGTGACGTATAAGCAATAGTTTGTTTAGTCACCTGAATGCCAGCACTGTAGCCCTATGGATCCTCTTACTGCCCTTTATTCTTCCCGAGTTTACACCCACCTTTAGTCTGTTTCTGCAGAAATGCCCTGGGATGCGTATTCACTGTTGTCCCCTAGCAGCAATAGATGAAATTTCCACACTGCTAAAGATCCAGACTAATACTGCAGTGAAATACAAGCTAAAATGATCTTGTATCTTCCCACTGTCCTGCATGACACAGTTGATTTGCATTGGCAGAGCAGTTTTGTTAATAAGTGAAGGCTCATGGGCTATTATCATAGTAACAAGAAGAAAAAGAAGAAAGAAAACAAAAAAAAAAAGAAGAGAAAAATAAAGTAGAGAAGGACACTACGGTATGGTAGGTCTCTGGAAAAAAGTGCTATTCGTAAATTACCAGGATCTCTTGCCCAGTGAGAAATCAAACACTTTGGCTGTGATGAAGGGGAGGAACAGAGCTATTGCACATTGTTTCTTAGATTAGAAAACTTTTCTAACCACTTGTAAAAATTAAAAGTTCCCCACAGAGTCTAAGGTGTGAATCCCAATGCCCTGGCCAAACTCCAACTATGTTAATTTAGTTCTGTATCCACCATCACTCCTGCAGGTTCAACTGTAATTGGTATTCTTTTCTTGGTGTTTTAAAGTATCACATACTGTTGTCTTTCACATTTTTTGCAATTACTCTTTTATGATAGATGAAACAATTTTCTGCTCACAGTGCAGTCAGGTAGGCAAGGTTGTAATGCCTTTGGATTGTTTGATCTGAAGTGCTTATATTACTGTAAATCACTTGCAATCACATGAAAGTGGAAGACGAAAAAAACAGCTGTTCTGTTCTTTCTAGATGTTCCTGTACGACTTTTCTGACCCATACCAACTAGCTTAGTTATTATTGCAAATAGATTTCACTGACAAGAAATCTTCCCTCCTTTTGCACTGCAGACTTGTCTAGTGCTGCTGCAATTAGAAACCAGTTTGTTGACAAAGATGGCGACTACGGACAATCCAATTCAGGTCTTAAATGAAATGCAGTAGCTAGTCTAGCATAAGGCGTATGTCAAGACAAGGGTATCGGGGTTCTGGGCTGATTCTTAGTGTTTGTTTCAAGAAAGCAGGATGGTGAAAAAGCTCTGAGACAGTTCAACTGTCTTCAACTGACAGCTCAATATTTTCATCAATGTCTAGAGCATGTAAATGAGATTTCTGGGATTTAACTTCTACGTACAAACTTCTAAAAAAACTTCTAAGGAAGGTTTTCCACAAGAAATACACTGTGGGAAGAATGTAGAAAGATACTAGATGTAAAATCAGTGACACCAGCCTGAATCGATGATAACAGACTATTAAGCCAGTGGGGTCCACCAGCCCATTTCTAGTTGTATCAGCTCCCCATGTCTGTATAGAGCTTTGTATTGTTCTCTGTCCTGGGAGAGATATGTCTGCTTTTCAGTTCTCAGAGATTGGGAAAGCACAAAGATACACTTCCTTGCATTCTCCTCACCATCTCCTTGCTGTGAGAAACATTTCCAGCTTGGTAAGGATCTGCACATAGATTGGGAGCTGAATTATGGTCATTCACTGGGTCCTGTCAGTCAAATTTAAACATTCCCGTACTTTAGAAAGAATATGCAACCTGTTGTCCCCATATGTTTCAAGACAATTTTAAGCTAGGCCCGCAAGCAGGAACACAGAAGCTGGATCATTCAAACGTTCCATTCCATTGCCCTTGCTGACAAGTACAAGAATCAGTTCACAGTAATTTTCAGAGCTCTCAGAAAGGTATTTACAGGCTAGCTGAGTGACTGAACGTGACTGTGGAGCCAGGAGAACTACTCTTCTCAAGGACAGCAAGGTTACACCTGTAAGAAACCAAATCTGAACTTTTTCCCTAACCGCTCCACAGCTACACAGCTCCCCTGTGGTGAAGGCACAAAAGGCATCTCTTTGCTCCTGCTGTCCTACAAGAAGAAGAAACATTGCAGATACATAAAAGCAATAACAGAATAACAAAAATAGCAGCATCTCTCCTGAACTTGCATAGAGACATACGAAACCACTCACCCAAGAAATGGATACTCAGGTGCCCTGTTAGCAGGTACAGCAGTGATGAACAAACATCCAGTTAATTGGATAGGAGGAAGTTATGGCTGTGAGGTTTTAGGAAAGTACTACAGAGGCTGATCTCACCTCTCTGTGTCTCTCTGGGAGAAGACCACATTTTGGTTTCATATATATCACTTACCAAACACCTTCATCATGGTAGCCAAGGTTGTTGCACAGGATTGTACCCTTTAACTGAGGCAAAGACTACATAGACTACTTGCAAAGGACTGCAAAAATTTATGAGTCTGTGCCACAGAGATTTTAACAATGATCAGTTGGTTATTGCATATATGCTGCTCTAAAGTGCTGCAAGTCATTAGTATTATCATGACCTGAGAGCTATAAGAGACTTCAAACTTTCGGAGATGTCAGAATAAAAACCCTTAGATAGTACCATATGGAGAATTAGAAAAAGAGGTCACTAGCAAATGCCAAGAAAGTAGAGTCCAGACCTCAAGTCAGCAAGAATATTTCCTCACTTTGTCTTAAGACATACCAGTGTCTTCCCTGTCCTCTTTCCTCTCCCTGCTCAGGAGAAAAAAAAAAAATAAAATAAAAAATCAACTGCTGAGTTAGCGGGGTCCAAAGTGCCTTTTCAGTTTATTTCATTTCAGTGTTCCCTGAGGATACCCGTAACATATGGTGAATGGGTTGATCAGAATTCAATGAAAAATGTCTGAGACAGGCTTGATAATATATTACAGGATCTTTTCAAGGTTCAGAGATTTCTGACATGCTGGGTGCCTGAGTGCAGAAGAATTGCTTCTGATTTGCTTTTAAGTTCAGGTTTTAGGGTGACTTGGAGGCAATGCTCTTAGGGAGCATGCTGAAAATGATGGAAGGCAGAAGTGTCTCCTGCCAGAGAGGCAGGGAACTTGGAACTTGATCTTGGCAAATCATCCACTGCCAGCCGAGCTGCAGCTTTCTCAGTCTCCCCCAGCAGAGGCCAAAATAGGAACAAGATTCCGATTTTGTCTACATTCACGTAACACCTTGCAAAGCAGTGGCAACGAGCCATCTTCTCACACTAGTCTTGCCCGAGAGGAATTAATAATGATTAACCAAGCTCATTACCCATCCCAGAATATATTACTTCTTTAATAAAAAGTCTGGCACACACACCTGTAAAAGGGATTTTACAGTACCTTACAGTTGATATACTGGAAGTGAATTAAATGCAACATTCTTTTGCACAGGTTGAAAAAGACAAAGTATTTTTAACACTGTTTAAAGTGGTTTTAGTGAGATGTATATTAAGCAGATGGAAAATGTAATAATACTAAAAAATATCTCCAAATCCCACAAGGTCCAATGTGCCAAAATCAGAGCTTCCATTTCAGATTCGGTAATTAAAAATGATACCTATGTACTGTGTAAGTCTCACATTATTATGCTGTTTTGTCTGTTGCTGCAGTACTGTAGCAGCTAAACTTTTCTGATGCATTTCCTGTTGTGCAAACATGGTTTTGCAGGTATCCATCTGAGTTGGCTGCCTGTCTGAGGGCCAGGATCTCAATAGCTAATTTCAGCAACTTGAAGTCTGGCATCTCTGTTTTTTTCATGGAGGCAGACAGGTTCCTGCAGAGGATGACTTCGAACAGCAAAGGTTGCTAACAACTGAATGAGAAGTGTATGGTGCAAGACTGGCCATGCTTTTCACTCAATTTTTGCTTCTAGCTCCTTTGCCTGTCTGACTGACACCTCAAAATGACACTTGGTCCACTTCTACTCCCTTCCCAGACATGCCTCCTATTTCACCAGCCGCCAGAATACTCAGCCAGCAAAGCACAGTCCCTTTTTCTCAGCTGCCCTCTAGACCCTGGGCCATGGTTGCAGAGCTGTCTCTGCAGGTTGGACTGGGAGGAGGAACTACAGCCTGCCACTGCAGAGGGGTTACTTGTCTCTGCCTCAAACAGGGCGCTTGTGCTTATCACTGAGGTGTGAAAAGCACAAGTGGACAGTGAAGCACAGGAGCCCCCTGTCCTGCATGGTTTAATTACTTTTACTTTAACCTTAGACCTCTCTTTCCTCTGCAATGTTTAGTAAACACGACCTTTTAGAGGAGGAAAAAACAGATGGCATCCTGCATTAGTGTAACTGCCCGCTCAGCACCCCGGGAAAGAGAAACTTGGCTTCTCAGCAGCAGTCTTTCTGCCACTTCGACTCAGATCTCTTGGCTCCTCATCCCTAAGGCAGGTTTAAACATCACTGAATTCGCTGACAAAAGCCTGCCGGTGCAATCATGCAGAAGATAGAATTTTACTGCTAAAACGAGATGAATTCAGGGCTGGGAGACAGCAGAGCCTCTACAAGGGAGGCAACCTTGCATATCCCCTCAGCCCATTGCTCTCCTATTTCAGCTACCTGAGATCTGGGTCAGGGACACAATTCTTGGGATTTATAGACCTGGGCAAGGGCTTCTGTGGTCTTGTTTTTCCACCTGTTGTTGCAGATAGTGGGTTGGAATGAATCTCTGGGTTCTCTTCTAAGGGAATGGAGACATTGATTGTTGAAGGCAGTGAGGAAGCTACTTCACAAGAAGACCTTTGTGTAACTCAGGCACGTTTTGCAAGTGTTCTCAAATACATCAGCTATTTTTTTCTCTTGTGGTCACTGCTGCAATAGAAGGCTGTTGTTTGTGTGAGACCAAAGAGGAGGAAGCCCAGACTTCCTCAACATAGAGAGTAACAGACTCAGATCACCATCCTAAATACAATCAAAACACCATTCATTGGCTTTAAGAAAGCAGATTTGATCCAGTGTGTTAACTCCCCCAGTAAGTTCAGATCTAGGGTTTTGGGTTGGCCTATGGCTGAAGACCAAGATAGAAAAAGCATGGTTAGCATTCCTCCCTCCCTTCTCCCATCCAGTGGCTACCACCACAGCCTTGTGCAGTAGGCCCAAAACTCCACTTTTCCGTATTCTAACCTGCTTTCTCACCGCTCCCTTCACATCCTGATCCACTCCATGCAACTTCTCTTTCTTGAGGCCTTATTCCCCTTCCTATCTTTTTGCACTCTTATTTGGAAAACAGTATCTTAGCCCAACTTGCTCATTTGGTCATACAAGTTCAGGGCCACTTCAGGTTTTCCTCCTTTTGAGGAATGAAAATGTTTCCCATCCCTATACTTAATACTCAGACATGAATCTTTTTGGACAAGATGACTAAGAAAAACAGGACTTTGTCTTGCCACATCCAGTGCTATTGTGTTGTTGAGCAGAACTGTGGCTGGTATTGAATTCCATTGCATCAATGAACTCAGACCCTTCATAAGTCAATGGAGGATCTACCTTTAAAAATATATACATATATTTAAAATATATACAATATATTTTTAAGATAGCTCATAACAATCTTATTAGATCCAGATGTGCTATAATAGCACAGCAGTAGTTTTCACAGTTCAACTCTGCACCATCCATTTTTTTGCATCTTGATCTACCACCCTCACATTAGTGTATTGTGACAAAATACAGGCATCTGTTATATTCTGCAGTCACACTCGAAGAGATGTGCAGAAGAGTAAATGTTCAGAAATGTGTACATAAAGAAACCTACTCCCATCTTCCCTCTTTTCCCAAAAACTGAGATAAGAGAGATGGCAGTCTACCCAGACAGACAGGCAATAATAACATCAGCACAACCTGTTTACGTGAAAGCTGCAACATACCAGGTTGTGATATAAGAAGCTTACACATAGTTCTTGTCACTAGGCACATGGAGTTCCCTTAGTATGATGACACAAAATATATATGGAGAGAACTAAATTACTGAGAAAGGAGCATTAGAAATTGCTAGAGCACACTTCCAATCTGTGTGTCCAGAATTAAGTTCCTCAGTCTAGAGTTTACAGTCTAATTTACAGTCATGCAAAATGGCCTTTAATTTACACCTCATCTCAGTGACAGCTCTGAAGACCACGACCACTGGTATGGACTAAATAACCCATATGTCATCTTAGTGATGTCTTCAAATACTTGGGAGATAAGGTTGTAGTTTCACACAAAGTGGGACTTAAATCTATAAAATTAAGCCAGTATTAAATAGCACTTCTACTTTGTCTTAAATTTGTATTGGCAGTTCCTAAGAAAGGGCAAAATCTTGCTGTCTTACACTCTAATGTTGTCATCCTCATTACCCCCCCATCTTAGGAACTTTCCTCTAAACATGAGTAATAGAATCATAGAATGGCTTAACTTGGAAGGGATCTCCTCTCTGTCTCTCTCCTCATTTTCCCATCTGCACTAACTTTGCATTTAGCCAGTACAATGGCAGGTTACCTGCAGAGCAATGAAAAGAGTTGTGTGGAAGGCTTTAGGAAATGGGCTAAGCATTTTCATTACTAGAATATCTATGGGTGAGAATCAGCAAGTTCCTCTCTACCCACAGTTCTGCTACTTGCCACTTTTATCCCATCCTCTGCTCTTTTGACCTCACTAGCATCATTCAATAGCACTGCATTTCACGTTTTAGATCCAATTCAGCTTCTACATCCACAAGCTCAAAATGGAGATGGGGGGATTTTGGCACCCAAAGGTCACTTGGTCTGAATTCCTGTTTATGTCTTGATGATTTTTTACAGTATGATCTTTTCTCACAGAAGAAAGAGGTGGACCTCAGCACTTCTGCAGTCTTCTGAACAGGCAGGATGACAGTCCCAAAAAATCTGCCATCTTTTTTTTACTCCTTCTCCTTCAGCTATCTAGCTATCTACAGAACCCAAAGAAAGAGGCTTTAGCAGTGGTACAATGTGTTCCTCTTCAGCATCTCAGACTTCTCAGTTCTTCCTTAAGAATCTGAAAGCTTGCCAGGCAGAAGAAAGAACATGGAAGCATGGGCATGTGTTTCCAACAGGAAAACATAGAACTTGCCCATAGAGCTGATCAGAAGATCAACCTGCACAGGAGTGAGTAAGTATTGCAGAATAAAAACAAAAAAAAACAACAAAAAAAAACCCAGGCCTTTGGATTGACACCACACTGCAAGAAACTGTGATAAACGGCCAGATCCTCATTGCTGTCACTGCCAAAGAATGTTGGCATGAACAGGAATATTTCTGATTTATCTCCTGTTCCTATGTTCTTGTTCCTTTTTGTTTCTTCTTTCATTTATCTTATTTTTTATCTTCCTGCTTTTTCTGCTACCTTCTTTTCTGTCATTCTCTTTCTCTGTGTAGCATGTATACCATTGTTTTTCCTTTCAGTAGCTCTACTTTCTTTCTTGGGCTGAATCTGTCTTCCTTTCTTTTTTCAGTGGCTCTTTTTTTCCATCCCTTTGCCAAATTCTCTGCCTTGTGAGCCATGAAGAAATGCATGGACAGAGGGTCTACAGAAACCACCTGCTGAGTTCAACAGAACACACCTCAGTGCACAGAAGATCTGTAATTTTAGGAGTGGGGTAGGATCTTGACTGATGCAGATCAGGTCAGTTGATACCAGTAGGGGATTACAATGAATGGCGTTAGCTCCAATGCAGTCCATCTGCTATTACTTTATCAACCGTCTGTGACCATTTTTCAGCGCTAGACGCAGGACTATTTCCAAAGCAGTTATTGCCTCTTCTCAAGCAGCTCTGTGGTGTCATCAAACCAAAAGCACAGGATAGAGAAGCTGTTAATGTTGCATTCCACTGGTACTGAGAAGTTGTCATGTTATGGACAGAGAATTCTTTGCAATACAGGGAGGGGGGAAGATGATGTTTATCTGCAAGTCATGAGTTCATCAACTAGAATTAAGGCAATAAATTATTCTAAATAGCTATTGTGAGGTTTGGCTATGTTCAACTCTATTTACTGACATTACCATTCTTTGTGGCCCAGAAAATGGGAACTCCTGTCCTATGTGGGAGAAGAGTGCTTGATTGCAAGTCTACGGCAGGATCCATGGAGGCAACAGAAGCAACAGGGATGAAGAAAGGATTGGAAGGACACGTGGCCACTCAGTGGCTGGACACAGCCTCAGCCCTCAGTAAAAGTGTCTGAAAATTGTTTTTGCAGTTTCTAAAGATGATATTTCAGACTGATTTCATTTGACCTCTTTCTCCTGCCATCTGGTTTAAGAAAGGTGTTGACAGAGGTCAGACAAAGCAACCAATGTGATAGGAACACTCCAACTGCTGTAAGAGATTTTTTTGAAGAGCCCCCCTAGTCCTCACTGTACCTCCTCACCTTTGTGTTCTCCATATTTGCCTGAAAGGGGTTGCATCAGTGGTTTGAGACAAGAAGCAGAGAAATGCCTGTGTGGAAGATAGTGTGAAAATGTTCAGTCCTGGTAGATCTCCTTCACAGAACCAAGGCACTGCATCTGAAACTCACCTCTTGTGAATTTCAGAAAGAGCCATTCCTCCTAGGCCATGTAGCAGAATTGCCAACTATATTTTCCTGCAAGAGATTCCCAAGCTTGTTGGTAACTATAATGTTAGGGATGTTCTCTGAAACATTTCTTGCTCATAATTGTATGTTCATACTTTTCCTAAATATACATGCACTAACTACCTTTGTGGTTCTGGAACTAAGTTTCTGCAAAGCAATTAATGCTGCTGGTCATGCTTGTATAAAACACCCCTAAAAGCTTAGAGAGAGTTCTAGTCTGGGTCTAGATATTACTTCTGACCCACGTGTCTGTGTTAGACTGAAATCAAAATTCAGGCAACTGATCCTGGGGAATATTTATGTGAACTTTGCTGACCCAGCCCTGCCTGCAGCATCTCCACAAACTCCAATTGTAATATCTTGAACGGAGGATTATTAAGTCTACAGGGAGGAAAGAATAAGAAGTAGATGAGCTGTTAAGAAGCAGAAAAAAATCCTCTCTTCATGCCTGTGACCTCAATAAGGAAAAGAAATGAGAAAAGAAGCACAAACCGGATGTGCTAACAAAGCAGAAATGTTGCTCAAACTCCTCCTGTGTATTTTCCAAAACAGTGCTGTGGAGATCTTCAGCTGGAATGAAAGTCAAATGAAGAAGAGCTTTGCATATAAAGTCTCTTGTCTTCAGAACAGACAAGGAACAGTCCATGGGCATGGAGGCTTGCTTTACGCTGGCATGTGCAGGTGCTGTAAGCCTGACCTGGAGTGTTCTCTATTAAGAGTCAGAGAAGAATTCAGCCTCCACAATCCACTAATTCTGTGAGCTTCCACTTGACACTGCAAGCTAGGGGGCAACTACTCAGAGTTATTGCGCTGTTTTGTGTGATAGGTGATAAATTTTATTTGATACAAACTAGAATCATTATCATGCTTCGCACCTGGGCCACAGCCACTGAGTGCTTCCGAGATGAGATGAAGCACTGACTAGGCTATACACCTAATACCTTGCCTGCAAACCTAAGCCAGAAAGGCTCATTTCCCATTTCATGAACTGGATTTGCTTTTTTTCTGTCAGACAAGGTCAGTCTTTCACAGGTTCAGACGCAATGTTGTGCAGCTCAGCTGTTTTCCTGTAATGCTTTAAGAGTGGTGGATATTGGTGGAAAATTATCATTCCCCAATGGATTATTTTTTTCCCCCACCATGCTCTGGTGGTATTCCAAAAGGAGAATTAACTTGGAGAGCAGTTCAATTCCCACAAAATTAATGGCCCTCAGTCTTAAGGGTTAGTGCAGTCACAAACTGAACACAACGTGGCTTTCTCAGGTGGATCTGACTGGTAGTGCATTTAGCACAGGCTACAGCAGAGGGGAGATAAAGACAGATGTGATGTGATGCTGTGACTTGTGCATGTGGATAACATTCATGTCAGTGCCTTCTAGAAATACTTCATAGGATACTGAACAAATGCATGTTCTGTCTCTGAACAGTGAGTTCAGGTAAAGACATATGAAGAGTCATAGACAACAGATGCCCAGAAGTAAAACAAATCAGATTTTGTTTATAACCATGCGTTTTTTTAAGGTGTAGCTTACTGTGGTGCAGCTCAGAATGCTGTGAGGAAAGAATTCTGAAGGTTTGATTTCAAAGGACCCCTTCCAACAAGAACAGATATTTCCATTTGGTAACAGTCAAAACAGGACAATAGGGAGTTTCATCAGAACTGCAGGGAAGGCTGACTTGGAGATGCATCCAATGATTTTCATATCTCCTTACCACTAATTGTTGCTATGATGCCAAGCAGTAACCAATCTGTAACAGCAGCTAATTCAGAAGGCTCTTTAGAAATGAGTACACAGCTGTTTGAAGTTTAAACTATATTGAGTTGCAGTTTAATTGGATCATAATCATGAAGCAAACACTTGCCAGTTGCACTGATCGTGTTTCAATCCTGAACTAAGCAACACTATCTGTACTGGAAAGTTACATCTCATGAGAAATGTTTTGCACAAATGTGAGCAGAGCAGTGTGAGCAGAGCCTGCCCAACTTTTCCATAAATGTTTCAGATCCCAGCTCTTGTTCAGACCCCTGATCTCCTCTTCCTGGGAAGACTATGCCTCCTTTCCTTAAAAGTAGGTCAGGTCTCACCAGTACTTCTATCAGATAGCAAGTACCATATTTCTTCCACAAATACAGGTGGAACATCACTCCTTCCCAAAGATTTTTCTGAGGACTGATACTGCCCTTCAGACAATTGTACTCAGATCCCATCCCATCACCTGGATGGGATCCGAGAATAATTCAAACTTCCAGTGCAGTCTCCATGATGTCCGTTGCAAAAGCAGACCTGCCCCAAGCACTTCATGTTTTATGTAAAACATTTCTCATACTGGAGCACAGGTGATTTTCTGCTGATTTCCTATTTGGCACCACAGGCAAGTCTGAGGCAGGCACCAAAAAGCCTGTGAAAAGCAACTGAATGAATGTACTCTTCCCTCTAATTGTGACTCCACCATTTCCTCTCATTACACTAATAGAAACAAATCTTTCTCATCTCAGCGCTATTACCTCACACAAAAGCAAATGGTATGTAATCCTGTTAGAGCTGGGCTGCTGCTGGACACATTTTAAAGTCATTGTTGTGGGACACCAGTCTCCACTGTGTGAGACTGGGAGAAGTGGGAAATGCAATTATGAGGCTATTCAAATCCTTAGAATGAAACCTTGCCACTAACAGGCAGAAGCCAGCAAGAAAAAGAGAAGTTGCTTTATGAAATTATAGGGTTTAGCTAAATAACAGTCTAATCAGCACCTCAGCAAAGGAGTAGGTTTAGTTCCTACGGTGCTTTCATGGAGTCTCCTCATTCCCCTCAGCCCTATCTCTGACATCTCTAGTGGAAGGCCCAATCTGAAAGATGGGTTGTGATCACAAAGTCAGTGGTGCACAGACCCAACGCAGAAATGGTTGTGCATTCCCCGTGTTTGCACAATACTTTGAAATAGAGAAGCCTTAAGCAGAGCTTGGTGACAGCAATCTGCCTGCTGCTGCCACCACCTCACACCGTCTCTGGGCTTCCTAGGGGTAAGCTCTGGTTTCACATCTGTACCCTAAAAGCTCCTGGCCTACAGCATCAACTCAGCGGCCAGGTAGGAAATTCACATTGCTAAACTCACAAAACTGCAACACCCAGCCCCATTCCCCACAATGATTAATTCATGTACTGGGGGGAAGAAGACGAGTGGCAGTCAGTGAAGCAATGCTGAACAGTACAAGTGAGAATGATTGCGGCTGCTTCATCAAGTTGGCTTCTGCCAAGTGGTTAGATGCTGGGCTGTTCCCAATCATTCCTACCCACGTGAAGCCAAGGCTTTTTCAACTGGATGGGTAGCAAAGAAAGAATCAGAAATCTAGTAGGACAAACTGCAGGGAAGACAACACAAGAAGAACAGACAATGACTATGATAAAACACAAGCAGAATCAAGGTGTTTTTGCAGGCTGATCGTAACAACCAACCTCCTAGCGTTTCCTTCTCCTTCTGACTCACTTTTGAGCTGTGTGGCTGCTCTAACTCATCTGTCCTGAAGTCAGATGATCTTATTGCCTTGAATTAGACACCCCTCTTTGTCTTCACCTTCCCTGCTATGTTACCTTCCTGCTGACCCTGTTCTCTCTTTCTCCCTAGATGAGATTGGGTTCTCATTGATAGCCGGACTGTTCTTGCAGGTCCCAGATGAGATGATGAGGGCTGAGGTAAGGTAAGGTAGAGGAGGAGACATCAGCTGATCATTGCTGGAGTCTCCAAGTCCCTTGAAGAGATGAGAGTCACTTCCCTGTTTATGCTCTTTATTAGTCCCTATTCTCTTTAATCGGCTTAGACTGATGAGCCGAGGCAGCGGTAGGGATCAGCCAGGCTGTTTAATTAAGGGATTGCAGCTCAGCCCTGCAGTTTGGGGGTTTGTGTAAATGAGCTGCAAGTCCATTATTTAATCTGCCGCACTGAGAGGAGTTGGGGCATTAATGAAGCAAACTCTAATTAAAACTAGACCGTTGATGGTTATTAGTGGCATCAGTTCTGACAGGATTTATCTCATTTAGGGAAATGCCTGATCAAGGAGGGGAAAAACAAAGAAGAAACCCAAGCTGGTTTATCAAATTCACCACAACATCACTTGTGACTAGTTGTCTTCTCAGTGGGGCTCAGGACAACTGCACAGGGAGATGCTGTGTCTCATGCTCTCCCACCAGGAGTCCTGATGGTCTTATTTAGTGATATTCCTGGTTCACCCAGGAACTGATTTCCTATTCAGGCTATCTTACCCACATATTTCAGACTTGATTTTGTTCTGCCTAGGTTCAAAAGGGAGCTTGCTCATGATTTGAACAGGGTGACAGGCTCTGTAAATGATCTGATGAGCTTCTCTCAGCAGTGCATCGAGCCATTCCAGAGCAACATAACTATCAGCTATAGACAAGAGCTCTATGGTGACCCTGTGGTTTCCCTGTTCTGCCATTTGTCTTGTCCTCCTCACTGCTTCAGGAACCAAGCATGCCCATGGAAGACTGCAGGACCTGTCAGAGGCTAGGAGATGTGTTCTGTCCAACATAAATTTGAGCAGTGAGCTTAATAGTCCTGCATGTGCTCTGCTTTTCTCCTTGCACAGAGTGTGAAGTGGGGATACTCTTCTCACCTGAAGCCATTACACACAGAGATTGCACATAAAAGCTGTTCTGTTTCAAAAAGCAAAAATCTGTGCGACTGTTTCTTGTCTTCAATCACAGTGACTTCAACCGTTTTTGTCTCTCCCCAGAATATTGAGCCACATGCAGACAGGCTCGGAGCTTCTATTGGGGCTCAGGGCGTTAGAAATGGAAAGGAAAAGAGAAAGCCTTAGAAAGAAAGTAAGGAAAGCAGGAGTCCTGCTACAAGTGAGCATGGGAGCAAGCTACAAAAGACAGTCTAGCTTACAGAAAAAAGGACAGATGAAGAACAGTATGAGAGGCCCCTCAACTGAAACCTCAGATGCAACATAATGTAGGGGTCAATTTCGTTCATCTCCTCTTTTGACTTCCCTGATTCAGACTCATCTTTGGATGCAACTTGCCAAGTTGTTAAATTACTAGAATAAATTATTGTTTCTCATCGATTTTTCTGCCAAACCCTGCGTGGGAAATTTGGTGGTTCCCAGCACAAGGTGGGCAGACAAACTGAGACTCAAAGACGGACAGGGCCTTTTGAATGATTAGGCCAAAAACGATGATACATCAGTATGACAAAAATTACCCTAGACTTCAAGACACTGAGGTAATGACAGCCTTGTAGAATAAGAAAATGGTAGAAACGAAGGGAGTTGATCAGAAATAAGATGGGGGCTGGGACAGATCAGAGTCAAGGATCAGGGTATGGTGACAGCCAGCACCTCTTCATCTGGTATGAGATACAGCTGCAAACATCTCATGGGGCTGTCACACAACCTTTACCAATGTTTGAGAGTTTGCAGCATAGACATCGTGGGCTGTTAACCCTTCCACCTTCATACACAGATGGGCATGAGGGGTCTCACTCCTTTACTCTGCCTCCAAGTGTAGCTTAATCCTGCTTTTGTATATACACAAACATGCACACCTGTTCTCTTCACAGCTGTCCAGCAGTCACACTTTTCCTTGGAAGGAAATCAGAAATCACAGCCTGCTCCAGTGAGCAGAACAAACAAAAGAAACATGATTTAAAAAATGCTATAGACTTGCTACTGCAATTCAGCTGCCCCATTCTGTTCAGAGCCCTTCCCCGTAACTCAAGCTTCTTATACCAATGCCAAAAGCCAGACGTAAAGGTCTAGCAGTGTGATGTGGGAAATCTTCAAAGGAACCTGTTTACTGTCTACAAGAGGGTGATGAGTCATGAGAAAATGGAGCAGGCCTGTGAAACTGAGGTGTAAGAGCAGAGAACAAGATGGCAAGAATGGAGGGACAAGGTGAGCATGGAAACTATCCAGTGTATGAATCCTGAGTGCCTTTGATGCTCCTTGGAGTCCTTGGTTTTGGCACCAATGTCCTTCACTGATGAAGGACAGCTGCAACAACTGCTGTCTGCATGTGCCCAACCCTGTCTGCATTTAATAGAAGTTGGTAGCAGCTAATAGCTCCAGTCTATAACTGACCTGGCAAGTTCAAACCATTTCAGCTGCGTGTTCTGTGAAACTGTGCCCCTCTGCCTCAGGCTATCTCAGTTGTTATGGACAAATAAGATCCCAGTGGAGCACTTCTGAGAGATCAGCTCTCACTCCAGGCATATGTGGGATAGAGGAAACAGATACCATGTATGTCCCAGTGAGACAGAACCCTGAGTTTATTTGATGACTTTTACTGTAGGTTAAATGTTGTGGGTTTCTACCACTGTGTGCCCAACTAACTTATAATGTAGGGTAACTATTTTGAAGGAGAAGAGTGAGGCATGTGTATATCACTGTCAAAGTGACGAAGAAACGTCAGAAAATATACAAATATGGATGTGGGTTAATCAAAGCAGGTGTTGGAAGAAAGGCTGAAAGTTTGTATTGGAAGTGCGAAGATACTCGTGAGTTGAGACCAGAGGGGGTTCTGAGCAATTAAACTGAAGGAGTAATATCTGGAAGTGAAAAGAGAGGGACAGTAGCGCAGGGGATGTGGTGCATAAGGGAGGGTGGAAGAGGATCGGAGTGTATAATATGTGAGTTTTGTCTCCCATTAGTGAGATACTGCTAGGAGATGAGAAAGCAGGAGAAGATGAAGAAGAAAGTTTATCTATGTATCTGTATATCTGGCAGCAGTTTCCCACCTTGGTGAAGAGTCTGGAGATGAAGGCTTCTGCTCTGCGTCAGCTGCTGGGCAACAGAACTGGTGCAAAACAGTTTCATTCCTGTAAGAAAAAAAACCAAACAGTAGTAGGTTAGTATTCATTTCATCCAGCAGAAAACTTACAGGAGAATGTCTTCCCCAAGGCTGTTCCAAGGGGACAGTAACACCCAATGATACTGAAAAACAAATCTAATTATCGCATGAACATTATGCACTCTGAGATGGTGGGGAGCAGGAGAGAAGTGAGCTGACGATTTTTTCCTCTCCTCTACCCTTCCTGATGTCAAGCTGTAGAGAAGAGCCAAAACCATTCAAATAAGAAGTTTTCTTTCTGTCAGTATCTGTCCCATGATCCCATACATCTTAAGAAAACAGTTTTGGTGGGTCTAATGTTTAGTTCTGGACACAAATATTTCCTTAGATGTGTTTTTTTAGATATGTTTCCTATACATTTTAATGCAAAGAAGTTGATTTTTTGTCATAAGAATGGCTGAAGTAACCCTGCAGATATTTCTCTTGAAGCCTCTCTAAAGCATAGAAATTGCCTCAGCACATCAATATTGAGCATTGCCAATAATAGCAGTGGAAAAGTAGCATAACAAGCATAAGAGAGTGTGCTGTGATCATGAGGAGAACAGAAAGTTGGAAGACATCACAGCAAAGAAAAACAAAAACTTAAGTAACAACCATGAGGAAAACAGGAAAACAAAAAGCTAAAAGTGTGCTTATTAGATGAGAAAGGCAAAGGAATTCATCCAAAGGAAGAAAGCCTAAATTTGAGTGACTTGCTCTTGGGTCCCATGCTTGGAAACATTTGAAAGGTGCTTGGTTTTCAGAGGTACTGGGCTCTTATCAGAGCACTGGAATCCAGTAAGAGCTTCTCAGCACTTCTGAAAATTAAGATAGTTCCATGTGGACCCTTACAGTGTCAGAGGCAGCATAAATCAATAGTCAACTTTCAACACCCTGACCTTCATCAATGAAAGGGAGTCACTAAAAAGAGACACTATGGCAGGGGAAAAAGTGCTAGAAGAATGGTAACCACATAAGGAGAGAAGAAACAAAGCAGGAGACATAAAGCAGGCTGAATCCTCAGCACAAATCACTCTCTCCAATTTGGTGGAATAGCACTTGGAGCTCCATTCTCAGTGCTGCTGAAGAGAGCCAGGGCTCAGATGGTGTCATCTTTAAAAAATATTTTTGCAGCTTCTAACCAAGACATAAGCAGTAAAACTAAGTCTCCTGGTGGTCATGGGGTCCCAGCTTACTCCGAAAGCTTTGGAATTTCTTTCCTGAAATGTGAAACTTATCACCTCTATCTTTCTCAAAATATGATGTAGATGGCCACAAGGATAGATAAATTACAGATAACAATGATCCTGTTCCCAGCCATTCCCTTTCTGCTTCTCAGCTAGCTCAGTGTAACAAACTGCTTAGTTCTTCTGCTTCCTTGGTTTCCACTGCCCTGTCAAAAAGAATCTTTCCTTAGAAGCAGCAAGATTAGCAGAAGCAACACAGCAAGGTGAAGAGGGAAGGATTAGCTTTACCTCACCGACCTCTGTCCATGCCCCAGGTTCCTGCCTGTGACATGCAGACTGCTGGAAAAGAAGGGACATGTTTGTGTGACACACCAAATTCATCTCCCAGTCTTCCATTTCTGTAACTGCCCAGCTCACATCCATTCTCTCCTGTCAGTCTGGTTATTGCTGTTTCTCATGATGTTGTTTCTAATTCAAAGTTATTGTATGGCAACTACCTGTCTGTCTAGGGTGTCCATAAATTACCTGTGTTGTCTTTTTTCTGAAGCAAGTGGAGGGGTCACTTTTGAGCCTACATTCAAGCAGACTCACACAAATAGTCAAGCTCCTACATCTTGTCATTCTGCTTCCAGCTAGAAGTATCTAGAAAAAAAAAAAGGAATTTCCTGATAAAATTTTGGTTTTGCAGAAAATGCTGCATCATCAGACTGAAACTATCTGGTGACATCTTGGGTTTGACCAAGATTCTTAAAATCACAAAGTTTTGTCTGGATTTCCTGGCAGGCTTCTTGAGGTTCGTACTTCCATATCCCAAATCAGTAGCGCAGCCACGCAGTACAAGTAGTCCCTTGGATAGGGGCC
Source organism: Tympanuchus pallidicinctus (assembly GCF_026119805.1). Classification (NCBI taxonomy): domain Eukaryota; kingdom Metazoa; phylum Chordata; class Aves; order Galliformes; family Phasianidae; genus Tympanuchus; species Tympanuchus pallidicinctus. Next base: position 4,580,412 of record NW_026294802.1, read on the forward strand.
ATCATTTATCCAATATTTCCATCCACTTGGCTCTCTGTTATACCCAACTCCCAGGGCAGCAATTCTGAGAGCTGGCTAGCCCAAGAAGTGTGGAACAGCTGTGCCAAGGCAATCAGATCTACAGAGCAGGCTTGTAGTCATGGACATTGTCATCTGCAGTGTGAAAATGCACAAGGTTCTCAACTGATCCAACAACAGCTGAGGTTCACTCTGAGGAGCATGTTTGGTTTCAGAAGTATGATACACTGTCACTTTCTACTGAATTTCATCACTACTTGAAGTAGTAAAAAAAAAAAAGACCTAGATTCAGATAAAAATAAGAACACATTCTGCTATACTGGAATCTTCCAAGATACAGATAACCCAAATGTCATCCATTTTCAATCATAACACTTCCCTAAATGAGCTACATTGTCCTCTGCCTTTATTCTAACATTAGATGCATCAGTCAGATTGCTAACTGTATATAAAGAAAGCAAACAAGAGGGAGGAAAAACCAAAAAAAAAAAAAAAAAGAAAGGTATGGACAAGTAGAGACAACAACAACAACAAAAGAAATAGAAGCTTTTATATAGATGAAATGCCCTGTTAGTCAATCATCAGAATAGAAACAAAAAAAAAAAATAAAGGGAAACAGGTAAAGGAATAGTGGTGTTAAGTTACAGGACTTCAGACTGTGTTCAGTGGGTATTTTAAGAAAAAAACACCTCATAGATACTCTTCAGAGAATCAGGATGTACTGAGCATTGCAGTTTTACAGTCAGCCATTGGCTCTGGTTCTCATAATCTCTCATGTTTGTTTAACGTTAACCTTGGTATTTTCTATTTCAATCAGTGTTTTCTTGAACCTCTGAGATCCCAAGATCTCAGGAGTAGTTGCACATCTTACATAGTACTAACAGATGTTGATCATGCCCACAGACAGAAACTGGCCTTCAGGCCGTTTGGAGCCATGACACCCAGGGAGAAGTCCGCATGGAGATGAGCAGTAGGCACTGCTTGATAAATATATGCAGTGTAAGTGGATGTTCCTAAACAGCTGAAAGCTCTTCTCACTGTGGGCAAGAAAGGATATCTTCGGACTGTTGTTATATCTGAGTTCTCTAAATATCCAGGAGCAACTGCAATTTTGGGTCTACTCACATTCTTCTTTCACAGCTTGCATGTCTTTCTTTTTTATCACACTTAGGACAAAGGGAGTGCATTCCATCTTGTACACAGTACCCTGTTCTTTTTATTCTTTACGTCTCTTGATTCTGCATGTATCTGATAGTTTGCAAATCTGTGTAAAAACAAGGCCCTTAACTTTGAAGCATGGCCTGTATAGCCCAGACATGAGATGGGAGAGGAAGAGTTAAAGGCATGCACAAGAAATGGACCTGCTTCTCCCCCCCCCATGAAAAGACTATATTAATTGCTGTCTGGACAAAGCAGTTCTTATCTGGGGGTGAAATGCAAGTACTCAAATAAGTGTTCTAGAAAAGCAGCTGTTGTTTTAACTCTGTGAAGTCTTCAGGTAAGATGTTATTTTTGGTGCTGTGGTTGAAGAGGGCCCTGTAGGATTTTAATGGCTGGCAAGCAATGCACCTGAGTGACAAGGAGAGGTGCAGCCAGGATCCACCTCATGTAAGGGTTGGCTTACTATTGTGTTACAGTCATCTCTTTGGCTGCACCTCAAAGAAAACTTGCAACAGAAAATCCAGCAAGAAGGAAAGGTGTTCTGGGAGTGTGAACAGGAGACCTTTGGTATTAAAGAGGCAAACAGAGAGGAAGAACAGTGTTGAAGTGCCTATGGATGTAAATGCTACCAGCATCTTGTGAGTTACAAGTAGAGGAGCAGCAGAGGACAAGGTTGCAAGAGGAAGACTGATAAGGAAGATGTTGCAAAGAGCAAACAGGAAGACTGGGAACAGCCTGAGCCTGTCAGAGCCTTGCTCTGTCTAGCTGGGACACATGCTCCAGAGGCAAGGATTTGACAGTCCAGACCTATCTTAAATGCAGAGAAAGCTATGTTTGACCCAGTAGTAACCTGTGTTGTCAATTGAAATGTTACCCTCCTCTCTTCTGAGAGAAAACAACTGACTGAGTTTTATTTAGCTGTCTTTAGCATTGCTCCTGACAAGAGGTATCCTCCAGCCAGCTGCCTTAAGCATCAGAGGAGAGTATCAATGAACAAACTGTCCGGGCACAGCACTTCCTGCTCTGTGACAAACTTTAGAGAGGCCTATGCCAAACCTTCTGGCTAGCATGAGCTGTCTAGTTGGCTCAAGAGTTAGCGTTACCTTTCTGGCTTCTTAGAAAGCTGGACTGTGCTGCAAAGAGGCCCTCTGACTCACATTACTTAGACTTTACAGCTATGAATCCCAGAGCCAAGCCTCTTTTCTCTTAAAAACTGCTGTTGTGGAGGATATAAGAATTGAACTCCAACAATTGAAAGTATCTGTAGCTGCCTAGTTTGTAAACCAAAGGGCCAAAACTGTGGTAACTTTCCCCACATTGTCATAATGCTGTATCTTGCCATAAAACAAGCACTTGGGGCTTACATTCATTCAATCTTACTTCCCATCTTAAGCATCAGTGCCCACTGGTTTGATATTGATGGTAGATGTTCTGGGATAGAGATGTTCAACTGCTGAGAGTTGTACTAAGGTAAAGAAATTGTCATCTTCTTCCACTAGCCAGAAAAGAAAACCCCCAACCCAGATAGCACAAAGAAATCTGTGTTGCTGTGTTATCCAGAAGTCAACGTTAAGTAAACAAATATCCAATATGGTCTCTGGATATTTCTGGGTTTGCAATTTTAGACTACAAGATATGCTAGAGCAATACAGAGTAAAAATTGCTCTCAGTGGGAGTACATAGAGCATGCTTCTCTATAACGTGCTGCATCATCTCTCTGTTGCACAATTACTGTTGCACTTGTATACACATGCCTGACCAATCTGATGGCTTTCTATAGTGGAGAGATAGCATCAATAGACAAAAAAAGGGGGAGTTATGTGATCTGCCTAGACTTCAAGGCCTTTAATATGGTCCTACATCACAGTCTTATCTCTAAATTAGTGAGATAGGGATTTGAATGGTGGACTATTCAGTAGATAAGGAATTGGTTGGATGGCCATAGCCAGAAGTTATGCTCAACAGTTCTGTGTCTAGGTGGAGTCTGATGACAAGTAGCATCCCCCAGAGTTCTGTCTTGGCACCAGTGCTCTTCAACACCTTTTTCACTGACCTGGTTAGTGGGATTGAGCACATCCTCAGCAAGTCTGCACTGCTCACTAAGCTGAATGATGCAGAAAAGGATGCCATTCAAAGGGACCTGGACAAGCTGGAAAAGTGGGCACAGAAGAATCTAATGGGATTTTTTTTAAAAAAAGCCAAGTGCAAGTTGCAATTGGGTCAGGGCAATCCCAGATTTGTGTACAAACAACTTATTGAGAAACAGCCCAGCAGAGAAGGACTCAGGGGTCCTGGTGTATGAAAAGCTGGACATAAACCAGCAGTGTGTGCTTGCAGCCCAGAAGGCCAATTGTATCCAGAACTGCATCAAAAGACGGGTGGCCAGTAGGGTGAGAGAGGTGACTGTACCCCTCTATTCTGCCTTGGAGTGAGTCCACAGGAAGTCCACAATGATCAGTGGATTGGAACATCTTTCCTTTGAAGAAAGTCTGAGGGAACTGGGCTTGTTCTTCTTGGAAGAGGCTTCAGAGAGACCTCACTGTGGGCTTCCAGTACTGAAAGGGAACCTATAAACAGGAGGGAGACAGACTTTTTACAAAGGCAGATAATGACAGGACAAGGGGAGCAGCTTTAAACTAAAAGAAGGGAAATTTATGTTAGATATGAAGAGGAAATCCTTTAGGCTGCCCGGAGAAGTTATAGATGCCCCATCCCTGGAGGTGTTTAAGGCCAGGTTGGATGGGGCACTGGGCAGCCTGGTCTAGTGGTTGGCAACCCTGCCCATGGCAGGAGGTTGGAACTGGATGATCTTTAAGGTCCCTTCCAACCCAAGTCATTCTATGATTATGTATTATATGGTATATCTGGCATGACCTCTACTACAAAGCCTGACTACCACTGGGTTTTTCAACTGATAGTGCTTGCCTAACTTCTGTAGCCTTGTACTTGGGCCCTACAGGCCTGCATATTCAGTAGCACTGACCTTGGCACAAACATGCACCAGTCCTTAAAAATCTGATAATGTTGAAAGGCATATGGTGCTCCCTCAAGAAATGTTATGTCAGTAAATAAATATTACAGTTTACATGGTTTCTCTTTAAAACTCCACCTTTCCAATAAAAGCTAGGGGAATCTTGATCTAAAGAAATATATATTTTTTGTAACTCCGGATATCTCAGATTTCCTGAAATCTATTACTGTTTGTCTTTTTTCATATAGCTGCCATGAGAACAGATGGAGTCACAGAAGAACATAGCCTAGAAGGAGAAGATGAAAGCAGAAAGAATCAAAGGAGAACAGAATTCATCTCATGTGAGGTTTTACTAACTGTTATTCTTTGTACGACAAGGGCTAGAGAACCATAAACAGGAACTATTTAATAGTGGTAAGTTTATGAAAAGTCAGTTGCACAGTGCTACTTCTGTCTTGACCCAGATATATAGCTCAATGCTGTCCTTCCCAACAGAGCTGTGATATAACCTAGCTAAGATCAGCTGTAGGTCTTATTCCTTCTCTCACTTCTCTCTTGTGTTAGATATTTTTCTGATTCCATTAAACCTGTAACTTTATAGGTGAGATCTGATAGAGGCTGTGTTTTCCAAAGAGTACCTTCCAACAACTAGATGTTTCTTTCCTGTCCTACACTACTCATTCCAAAATATACTCACTAAAACTTGTTGTCTTAATTTCTGGTCTCAGTTGCAAGCCATTACATTGGTGTTGCGGAGGGAGTGGACAGAGTTTATGTCACGGGGGAAGTATGCATAATTAAAACAAACACAAGGTAATTCCTGGACTTCAAGTTCTTTAAGTACTCTTAACTTGGATGGACTCCACAAAGTTATCGGATCCTTCTGATGGCAAGAGTGTGACAAGGTTCAGAGAGAAGCTGGACAACTTAAAAACTATCCCATTAGAACTTTTAATGCAGGTCCTTCCCAAAGGCAGTGTATAGGACTCAAGCTTTTCAGCATTAGAAGGCTTTTATTGGTATCCCAAGGCTATCTTCTGTAATTTTTGCTGCTCTTTCCTATTGAATATCGGATGTTGACTATATCTGAAAAACAGCTACACAGTCCAGATTCATGAATCTGACCATCTGATAAATGCTGTGCTAGAGGGCAAGGGTTTTAGAATCCAAAATAATGCAAGTGTGGAAATGCAAGAAAAAAGCTGGAATTATCATTTTATTTTACATTCCCAGTAATAAAAACAGTCTCAACCTGAGCATACATAGGATGCATCTTGGGAATGGACTGATTCAGTAATCTTCACTAACTTGCCAAAGATTTCTGAAGTCAGTCCAAAAATACCCCAAAGAGCAGAATGAGATTGAAGCAGTCTGAAGTCAAATTTATATGGTAGATTGCTGAAGATGAAACTACAACAAAAGAAGCAGGGAGAAGAATTGTGCAAAACATTATACTTTGGAAATTGTGTGGGTTAACCCAGCAAGTTTGAAAAAACACCTTTAGGCTAATTAGCTTCTATTTGCCCTTTTCTAATGTACTCAATATCTATTGTTTTTATGGCTGTTGATTTACTCTGCTCTCCAAATTGTTACTGCTTCCACATCTTCATCAGAAACGTCTTCTCAAGTAGCAGTGATTATCTTTAGTTCCCTTAGCTGTCTGGAAGGTAAGTGTACTTGTAAAGGGTTTACATATGACATGGTAGTCTATGCAGAACCACTTTGTTGCACCTGTTCTGCATACCTATCATTGACTTTCTGGTCATATTTTTCTAGTATTATATAAATCTCTCTTCCTAGTGCTAAAAAACAGGATGAAGAGGGGAGTCCTACTGACTGAGCATCTCCACCTTCTCATCAGAATACATTGTTTTTAGAGACCCCATAAAATATCTCGAGATCTCAGCAGCATAAAATACCTTACACATATACTATTGTTCGCAAAGTGAAAATTCAATGCGACATGGTGATGCAAATGTGGTTTTGAGCTATTGTGGGTTCTTCAAAACAGCACAGTTTGGAAGAATGAGCACAAGGCACCATGTTGAGGAAACTGAATTTCCTGCACTGAAAGAAGATCTGAGCCAATGCCGGTGTGATCTGATCTTTTTTTTTTTTTTTGGTTGGGTGACTATAACAGATGTGTCAAATATGCCATTTACTTATCACCATCTGCTTCATGGGGTGTACATATTAATGCCATATCTTCCTGAACAGAGGATTTCTATGGTTACTTAATCCATATTTGTGGCAGGCATTTCTCCTGTACTAGCCATTCTTAAGAAGCAGTCAGGGAAACATGAGAGCATGACTGGCAGATGAGTGCAAGGATGTGGGGGGAAAAGTGGGGTGTTTTGCCTCTTCCTCAGTGCAAAGAATAGGACTGGTGGACATCCAATATTTTATGTACTAAAAGGACAGCATGAGCTCACATCCACAAGTCAGCTAAGTCAGAATCAGTAATACGTCAGGAGACAGAGAATATGAGCTGTGGCCTCTTGTTTCCCAGCTCAGTAGTGCATGCTCCCCTGCTACACACCCAGATGTTTTCCTTCTCTTTTCCGTGTTGGTGACATCCTACTTGATAGAAATTTCCTTCACCAAGGATCTGGGCTCCAGACTGCTATCAAGAGTGAGGAAGACTGGAAAGATGTCACCTGCACACTCACTTTATTCAGGGAAAATTGCTGCTGACAAGTCCATTTTGTTACCCTGAAACACTTGAAGGAAATCTAATCCATTTGTTAAATCCACAAGGAGAGGCTGGGCTGACTGCCAAGATTTCCCCTACGTGCTAGAAATGGGCAACAGCAGAAAAAGGAATGGAAGGAGCTGCTAGTATTCATCCAGGCCCTGGGAGTCAACGAGAGGGAGAGTCCAGTCAAGCTTCTGGGTTCAGTTTTCCAGGCATCATCCTTGTGACACAAATAAGCAAAGAGCTGGACCCAATGCCATTATTTCTTATGGTGCATTACTCTTTGTGCAGTTCTGTGACTCTTGGTGCTTCAGCTTAAGTAACCTACTTAAGGTGAGGTAAGGATGATACGCTTGCTCTCAGTTATCTATGGACTAACATTATTATAACCAGTCAGAAAGCTTAAGATCAAGTATGTAGTGCACAAAAACAAGTCTGTCCTGTAAAGCAGTGAACACAACATAACGTGCACACACACAGTACATTTAATAAAAGGCAGCAGCTTGAACAAAACCAATCAGATATGGGACATGCGGATAGTCTGGGAAGGAGCTAGCTCTGAAAGCTCTCTGTAGAAGGAGAGTACTTTTATCTCTGATGTAGCTATGTTGATGTCTCTACTAGCCAGGGAAATGCTCTTTAGGTTTACAGGGATGATGCTCATGCTCTCCTATTTGCCAGCAGAAGCTATTTCCTCAGAAGCGTCTCTTCTTGCTATTAATTTCTTTCCTAAGGCATAGTAGGAACAGGGATGAGGGAAGTGATTGTACTTGCTAAGCAATTCCCAGAAAGAAGTTTCCAGGATGGAAGTGAGTTTGCTAGCAGCTGCCATAGGGCTTGGGGGAGCTGCCTCTCCTGAAGTATCATTGAATCACATGTCAATGGGGAGTCCATTCACTCAATTTAAATTGGATTTCTCTTCTCCAAAGGAAAGCCAGCTACACAGAGTGTGGCTGTCAACTGTACTGGTGCTTTGGAAACACTAAGAGAAAGCATGCAAAACATTGGTGGTGGGAGAAAATGCTATATATTAGACTACACAATAGCCTAATGTACACTACTAGTCTTTTTTAGGACCCCTGTCAAAGGGTGGAAACGGTTGATAACTATCTCTGATAGACAAGCCACAATACCTTTTGCTCTAATTTGCTAGCAGGGTGGATATCGGTACTGAGGAAGAACAGCTACTGTATAAAAGAGCAATCTGATATTCTAACTGTATGTGCACAGCTAATCACATGGAGAGGATCCTCTAGTGACACGTGTAGCACTTCCAGGGAGTGAAGAGAGCTTTAATAAGTTGTAGCCAAAACTATATTTCAGATTTAGAATAGCAGCTTCCTATTTGTGATTTCTGAAGTGTGTGTGAGGGGGAGGTTGTGTAAGCTCCAGAAGTCACTTCAATGAAATAATTACCATAAACAGAAGTTGCATTGATTAATTTCTTAATAGAAATATGGTATATGCGTACAACACTACATTCCCAAGATAGTATCTGATCTTTTCCAAGACAGCATCTCTCAATTTCAACTGTCTTTAATACAATAATTTCTTTTAAAAGTTATACATCTAATAGAATAATTATGTGTCTGCAAATGCATGCTGGTAGAGTCATTTCTTAGCTTTGAAACATCTTTTCTTACCTCTTCTGTTTTGTACTACACAAAGGCTCTTTCTTCTTTGTTCAAATAATAGACTTATAACTACATAAAATGGAAGTAGCTGGCAAAAGCTCACTTTTAATTACACTGATGAGCGTTCCCCAAATACCCTTCAGTTCTTCATACAGTAATTACAGTTTGTCAGCCTAACACCAATGAGTATGTAGTTCTCCTAAACAGATCTAGCACTCTGCCTGAATGTCCTGCTAGCAGACTAAACACGTTTTTCTGCTCTCCTATTTTGAGCTAATTTGTATAAACACCGTAAAAAGCTGAGAATTGTATTAGTGAAATTGCCAAGCCTGGGGGGTTGCCAATTACTATGACTGTGAGATATATATATGGATTTTAGGTCTCTTCCTGAACAAGAATAAATTATTTTTCACTTTTTGCAAGTGTCAGAATTGGGCTCAGTAAAAGGGTGTTTGTTTTGATGAGTACTAGACCTGTCTTTAATAAAGCTTAGACTTGTACTGGCTGCACGCTTAAATGGCTCATGTTTAACCCCTTAATACAGGAAGAAAGCTGTGGAATTTTCTAGAGGTTGAAATCAAACTGCCCCTCAGCACTGAAGAATAACACAAATCTATAGGAGGGAGTATTATTCAATACACTCATAATCCAGTAAGCATGAAAATTGACTTCATACACAGAAATGGCTCATCACTGAGCTCTCCGTGCATCTTAGCAACAGTGCCTTCTGCAAACTTGCCCCAGCAAGTAAATGCTTGGGTAGATTTACTGCTTGTATAACTGCAGTCCTGTGCCCTTGCATGCAACTCTGAATTCACTGCTGGATGTAGCATGATGGTGAGCTGCACCAGCACTGCAGTGCTTGGAAGCTTGTCACTACCACACTGGATGATGCACTGTATTTCTGTAGTGGTTTTATTCTGCATACTCACCAAAGATCATTAAAATTGTTGTATGGGGTAAATCCTACTTCTGAGCTGCTCAGACACTACTGAGGCTTGACACTACACTTTATAACAAGAAGGCTGTGGTTGAACATAGTGAGAAAGAGGCTTGGCTTGCAGAACACTGTTTCAGGCCCTAAGTTTGGGGCCTTGGCTTTGGAAACTCAGTTTCTATTATATCTGCAGCTATCTGGGTCTTGTCCACATTGCTTCATTTACACCTACAATTGAAGGTGGAATGGTTTCCTAACAGAGAAGTATAACAAGAAGAAATAGGAACCCGCAGGACATTACAAGCATCATGGATACTTGCATTTGGTTTAAATGAAAACTTTATAATTTCTTGAGGCTTTATAAAGACCTGACCTTGCTAGAATAGCAGAAGAGCATGTGGGATTAATGACACGTCCTCAGACTTCAAAAAGCTGTGAAAGGTGCTCCCTTTCCCTATCTTAACTGCTGAACAGCTCCTAGGATTTAATACTATTAGGTCTTAAAATAAACAGTCAAGTGTATTTATAAACGTGATGACAGTTCAGATCGCTCTTAATCTCAGGAACTGGATTGTATTATACTTCCTGTCTGGTGGGACAGCACTGGGAAAAATGCACCACAAAAATGGAGAAGACATTACCTCTTAACCAGATGCCTTGTATATGCTAATTATTCATCCGTGTCCCTTCTCAGAACTGAGATACAAATGTCTGCTTACAGTCATATACCTGGCCAAAAGTTCAGTGCTTCAGTCAGTAACGATCATTGAAACCTACGTAGCCTGCATCTGCATCCAAATGTAAAGCTCATCTTGAATTAGATGAGCTGCTTACATCTGTCTGTATTACTGAATCACTCTGTAGTGACTTATTGCAGCTAGCAAGTGCCTTTTGGGGAATCTTAACTTACAGAAGCATGTGAATTAGAAATCAACTGCTATTCTCTAATAGTAAATCTTCAAGCATTCCACCAGGTGCTGGAGTCCTTGTGTCTTTTCCTTCGTTTAAAATAAATAAATAAATAAGGTAGTTCTGGAAATATAAATGTAAGAGATTTTCACGAACTGCAGGAGACTGGCTTCTGACAACATGTTTCAGGGAAGCTGCAAAAACAATTACTGGAAATCAGAGTGAGGAGCTGTGGGACTGATTGTATTTCTGCTCCTGAAGCATGATGGCTGATGCAGACCTTCTTGTGGTACTTACAGCTGGGCAGACTCCTCTAGCAACTGAGATTTAACAAGTTTGCATCAGAGTCCTGGTGCCAACAGGGCTGTAGCATAAGCTGACTCCATGTGGCTCAGCATAAGCTGGCAGTGCTATTTGTGCTTTCACACTTTAACTGTGAAGCTACATCAGAGATGTTCCAGACCCTACATGCTGGGAATGTGACTTCCCACTTCAGTAAGAAGCAACAGAAGTGACAGCATTGGCATCTGTGGTTACTTTAGCACTAGGAAGCATTGAAATTTTGATCCTGGTGATGAGCAGATTCCACTCAGACTCTCGTTTAGCCTTTGAAGATGTGTGGTGGGGGAAATTCCACTTTCGGCAGCAGCTGTTCCATGTAAATTATGTGTAATACATGAAGAGATCCCAAAGCTGAAGAAAAGGTAGTGGGAAGAGACAGCTCAGGCTCATGGGAAAAAAACAGCCTAGTACAAACCAGATTTTAATCAAACAAGTGTCAAAAAGTGAGAAGCCCAGGGGTAAGCAGAGATATCGAGAGAGCAATTATCGTGCTCCTAGGCGAGGTGGGTCAGCCTTACTTGTAGCTGAAACACGTTCTCATTGTAACTCCAGAGCAAACAAATTGTGACAGAGATTTATTAGTCACTGCATTTATTGATGAAATAAGAGCTTATAAAATGTGCCATGGAGACCAAATGCCCTTTCTCCTGTGCTAAAAGGAGTATTCTCTCTCCAGGGTCATTTAGTTCTGTGTCATTTGCATGCTTTCTGCTGCTTAACCCCCATCCTACTCTGCAGGGAGATAGAGTTCCTCTTGCCATGTGTTGTGATTCTGGACTGTCAGAATTCCTGTCTTCTTATCACTGTTGTTTCCTAAAGGGTTAATATCTGATTTTCTCCACAGCAGAGACCAGTATATTCACACAGATATAATCCTGAAATGTATGAACAGACAGGATAACTGTCCAGGGTTACTTTTTGTGTGCCTTTGAGAAAGGTGGAAATTGAGTTGCAGCTGTAGACCACTGTATAGTCTCTACAGACTGAGACATCTAAGGTCATATAGATACTGACCTTGGGATGCTCTCTAATTGAGAATCATGCTAGACAGTCAGCAGTCACTCGATAAAAAGAATCAAAAGCAATTCGTAGTGGAGGGCAAGTAATACTGAGTAACATCCATTCTCATAGCAAATTGACAAAAACTCCTGAGTAGGGTGAAGAGGGGCATCCTTGTTATTTTTGAGATAAAAGTTGTTTTACTTTGCTTGCAAAACCAGTACATAAATAGCACTAGGAAACAAACGTACATTTTATATCCTCATCTTCTATTTTAACTAGAAAACCAACTCCTTATGATTTCATTATCTCTGCCTCCTCCCTGGTCACGATTACTTTGATATACTGACCAACAGCATCGTAGTGGAAATGCTAAGTCACAGTCTGAACCAGTGATTGAGCACCTGGTGGGAAAGCAGGGCAAACCTCAGGTGCATGCAGTGCATCTGAGTGACCAGAATAGTGGAGCCAGGATACATCCCTTCCCAGACTTCATTTAAGGGTTGGCAATGTAAAAGCAATGGTCTCTCTCCAGAGATCCTTGTCTACATGAGGCCTCCTAAGGGTAAGCAGATACTTGCCTTTGTTTCTGTGCCCATGGCTGCTGCATTTGAGCATACCCTCACTTGCTACAGCCTAGGACTTCACTGCTCTGCTATCATTGCTGTGCTTTCCATCATGTTACAGGCATGTATGAATTAGATGAGAATGTTGATGCTGTTAGTTCCATGATTCTCAGCTGATCTCTCTATCATATAACAGATCTCCAGCCCCGTATAAACTTATCTCTCATTGCACTTTATTTCTCTTCTCTTATATACCTCTCTTAACAGTTCTTGCTCAGTTGAAAGACAATGTTTACTCAAGCCATATAAGTTCATATGTAACTGATACGCTTTTTTCTCCTTCTAAAGAGCATATTTTCAAATCAAGCTAGGGGTAAGAATATTTATATCCTTGGTCAGTGTGGCACCAGTTAGGCCCACAGGACAAAAGCTGAGATATGGACTTTTATAAGGAAGATATCTTGGCAACAGTGGACACTTACAGATTATGTAGTCGTTTATTGTGAAATGCAGTTTCTATCAGGTAAGTTCACTTTTGTAAATGAAGATATATTATGTGATATTTGCAGAGTGAGCTAAGAAATGTCATGGAAAGTATTGGTGTATGTCTGTATGTGGCACAAGGAAGCAGTATGTTACAGTACTCATATACAGGCATCTCATATAAAGCTGAATACTAGAGGAAAAAAAGAGGGAGAAAAAGTAAGAGAAAAAGTAAATGTAATTTGTGCAGGTTGGAATTGTCTCTCAGTTATGACACTTATAAATTGTGCTGCTATGGGATTCCCTCTGTTGGTGCCACTCTCCCTTGTTCAGGGAAGCATGGTAGACTGGGAGGGGGCAGTAAGTACATAAAAAGCTTTGTGCTTTCTTTTTCAGGAAAGAACAGATCCTAAACCCTTTCCTCTTTTCCTTGCAGAATTATCTTCTAGTTAATTATGGTATTGACTGTTTCACTCCATAACTCTGTCTGTGAAGGGCAATGAGATACTTGGCTGTGTCTTATTTATTGTTTCTGCTTTTCTCCTTTACTTGAAGTGTATCTTCCAAATTTCCAAGCTTAGAATAATTGATGCCACTATGAATATGAGGGTGCTTTCTAAGGTTTTGCACCCTTGCACAGAGCAATTGAATTTTTCCTCCCTTCTAGGCATGTTGAAAACTCTGTAATGCTCATCACCCTTTTTTTTTTTTTCAAAGTAAATTAAAGCAATAACTAGAATTCATTAGACATTAGAAACTTCAAGCATAGTTACAGTGTCTTCAGTTACTAGGTACTCTAACTCCTTTATGCCTAGGAACAACCATTGCCTAAATGTATTGTGCCTTAGCGCATGTTTTTGCTCTTTGCAGTAATCAGACAGTGAATACCATATTGCCAAAGTATGAATCCAGTACAAACCAGCTCACTGGAAGAGTATGCAGGGGTACTCCAGAGGGATGCTGTTTTGAAATCTGCATGGTTTAAGCATAGCAGTTTTTCTTCCTATCTTGCAAAAGTAATGCTGTTCAAAAGCCTGAGTAGAAGAGACTGTCTCTTCAGATCTTATCGTGGCAGACCTTGGATGTTGTTCCCACTTTCACTTACGTTCTTGTTTGAACAGAATTTCCCGTCCAGAAAAGCAGATTGCATTAGATTAAAAGCTCATAGTTTGCGCTTGGAATAGGCCATTATTTTTAGCTTTTATTGAGATTTCATGGTGATTACTGTCATAAGACAGCTCAAGCTTCTTTGCCAAACAGTGCAGAGTTGTGTACAAGGCATCAATGCAGAAAAAAAAATGGGCTTTTTTCTACTTCAGTCACTGGGTGTAACTGTATGCCTTAATTCAATTGCATGGTTCAGGTACCACTGTTAGGTTGTCTGGGGTAGTCACTTTTCGCTGTTTACATAGCTGAAAATGCTGAATTCTTTTGCATTTTCTAGAGATGATGCTTTTAAAAAGGCTACATAGTCAAGCCCAGGATGAATCTGTGTTAGTGTGGAATCTCAGATACCAATGGGAGAATGGATTTTGTGGAGAACAGTTATCTAAAAGAACGCTTAAGACAAAATAGAACCTTTCTGCAAATATGTTGGCATCTATGGCATTTACATAGCCTATGCACAGATACATCTGGTTTGGAGACTTGTAACTCCTATCGGATCAACGAGGTGAATGGGAATGTCAGCTCTTGATATTAGGAGATGCAGAATTGTGTTCTTATACGATAACTAAGCAAATGACAATAATTGAGTCATCTTATAAATTGGTTATTTTATTAAAAATAAATTTTATTAAAAAATTATTTGCTCAGCTACAGAGCAAATAAAAAGTAAAAATCAATGAAAAATGTATTCAATGAACTTTGTGATATTCTTCATTCTAGAACTGGTTTGTCCAGCTCTAATAATTAGAGAACTTCATAGGTGGTCCTATGGCAATGTTTCTAAGCAGTCAACTTACCAACAGTTCTGAGACAGGAATGGAGACTGTAGCAATGGGTTATATTAGGGAATTCCTCATTAAAAAGAAATACAGCAAAATGTGTTGAATGATGCAGAGGGAGATCTGTATGGAATCCAAGACATGGAACATAATAGGGAGCCTGGAGATCTCCATGCAGTTTTTACTCTTTAAAGAGGAAACATCATAACTGTTATCAGTGTGCTAGCCACAAAAGTGTAAACAAAGCTTATGTCTTTGGTCACTTACTCACTTGAGTGGGCATCAGTTCTCCATCCAATCATTCTTTGTCCCTAAATTTTTCTCAAGGGAGAAAGCATTTGATTGGAATCATAGAATCACCAAGGTTGGAAAAGACCTAAAAGATCACCCAGTCCAACCGTTCACCTATTCCCAATAGCTCCTACTAAACCATGTCCCTCAACACAACATCCAGCCTTTCCTTGAACACCCCCAGGCTCGGTGACTCCACCACCTCCCTGGGCAGTCCATTCCAGTGCCTGACCACCCTTTCTGAAAAGTAATACTTCCTCATGTCCAGCCTGAATCTCCCCTGCCGTAGCTTGAAGCCATTCCCCCTGGTCCTATCACTAATGACACGAGAGAAGAGGGCGGCCCCCAGCTCACTACAACCTCCCTTCAGGAAGTTATAGAGAGCAATGAGGTCTCCCCTGAGCCTCCTCTTCTCCAGGCTGAACATTCCCAGCTCCTTCAGCCTCTCCTCATATGGCCTGTGTTCCAGACCCCTCACCAGCTTTGTTGCCCTCCTCTGAACACGTTCCAGGGCCTCAATATCTTTCTTGCAGTGAGGGGCCCAATAGAAATAGACTGCACTCTTGCTGTATGAAGTTTGTCAGCTCTTAAATTAATCACACTCTTAAATTAATCACTCCTATTAAATTGTTAATATTTTTGATACAATGAGAGAGCCAGAGAATGCCCCAGAAATGGGATAAAGCGCTATGTAGATACTGTTCCCAAACTTTTTAATCTTTTGCAATGCATGCAAAAGATGCAGATGGTCAAGAGTAAAGGTTGAAATGGAATCTGATTGTTCATCTGGTATCTTTTCCAACTGTGCTAAAACCATATTTCCACTGAGTTTGTATAGATCAGATTTCAAGTCTCAAGCAGTGAATCCTAGCCAGTTCAGCTCTTAAAGGTTACCCTCACTGAAATATTATCTGTATTCAAATATAGGTTCTTCATTTTTCTTTCTACTTATGAACAGATCTTATTCTTGTGCCTGTTGAATGATAAGTGCCATTTTTTGCCATTTCAGGCAGGAAATCAGTAAACAATATGGCTTCTCATGCAGCAACATCCACAAACAGTGTCCTCTCTGTCTTTCTATCTCATTACATTTTGGTCCTAAACACTTTCAAATTGGAATACTTCCCTATGGATAGCAAAATCAACAGTCTGATTCTAAGAGCTCCAAATGATTCTATGCTGAACGCTTCTCAAACTTGGGCTTAGTGAGAGATTTTATATAGAGGGATGCAGTTATGGGAAATCTATTTCTCATATATCATCTGCAACATATGATCCAGCAAGAGCCACAAAAAGCAACAGCAAAAGAAGTGTGAAGTGTCCCACTTAGCCATAAAGACTATGCGTGCCAGCATCACAAAGTTCTACATGACTTACTGTGTCCTCTTAAGTTGATGCTGAGAGCAGACATAGCCTGCGGTAACGGAGGTGTGTGCTTTACTTTCATGAAAAAAAACTCGGCTGCCTTATCTCCTGAGATCAGTGAATCTCTTGGATGTGCTGGGCACATCATTTAGGAATACCTGGAAAGCCCTTCAAGATCCTTGGGCTGAAGATGCTTTGAAAGAGCAGTGGTGATATGCTGCAGAGATACTATCATCCCTGCGCTCCTGAGGCACGTCCCTTTGGGTGAAGGATGAAGATGATTTGTTGAGGCATTCTATGGAAGCCTGTGCTGCCACAGCCTGTGCTACACTTGTTTTCTGAGGTAAACAGGAAACCTCAGACCTCAGTAACGTCAATTCTGAACTTCTCACAAGGGCTAAATTCTGTCTGAAAGGAAAAGAGCAGCAGGAATGATCTCTGTGTTTAGTTATCTCATCTCTTGTCTTACATCATCCTCTCATGAGTGTGCCAGAAGGCCAAAAGGAGAGCTCTAATTGTCTTGTATGACCAGCATAATGGGTTTTTCAGTTGTTGATACCATATGTGGGAGACAGTAAGCTGCATTCCTGCTCTACCTAATTCAGAGTGACTGGAAAGGAAAACCTTTGCTCTGAATCTGCAGGGACTTGAACCTATGTCTCTTTCCATTCCCAAATGAGCTTTGAATAATAAAAAAAAAAAAAACTTACCTGCAAGAATGCTAAATTGGATGTGAATTTCAGCCTCTGAACTTTTTTTCTTATTCTTTTCACTGGCAAATTGTACTAGTGCATTTGGAATGTCATACCCATCTACAGATTTAATCATCATAGCATATTTAACTATATGACAAATTATTAATTCCTGTAAGAGACTAGCAGAACTGTCTCACTCCTTTTGTGCTCTTTGAGCATTCCCAAGCCATTCTTAATTCTTCCCAAGGCCTTTCTTTGTTTAACCTACAGGAGAACACTTACTGGGATAGGAAACAAAAGCAAAGTGCTGGTCCTGAGGCAGTGCCTGTTGCCCTGGAATATTTCAGCATGGCTGCCTGATTCAGCCTCTACTCTAATGTTTGATGTTGTCGTGCCTTATATCTGTCTAAATTAAAATATACTCTTGCATTAAAATGATATATAGAATTCAACTTCAAAAGCTGTCTCAGGAACCGTCTCCCTTTGTGACAACAATGCACAGGCCCACTCATTTCTCTGCTGTGCAAAGTGCTGCCAAACGTGTCCAGTTGTCAAGCACTAACTGCAGCAAAACTGTTCATCTTTCAAAGGCAGCAGTCTTAAAGCTCTACCACTGGCAGGCACCTCGTGCTACCTCCTACAAGGGAAGTGAGTAACACTGCTCCAGTCATATATAGGGAAGCTGTATAGGTAAAGTGAGGCAATGCAATTTGCCTGCTTTCTGTCTGTAGCCCAAGGATTCTGCCTAATTCTTCAGTCCTGATTTCTAAGCAATAGTCCAAGCTTCCTCTCAGCTCAGCAGCTCAAATTGTTGCAAATGACTAAGTAGGAACTAGAAGAATTAATTTCAGAGAAGCAAGAAACCAGTGCAAAGAACACAACAGGTTATGGGGTGGTGGGGTGGGGAGTGGAGGGAAACTTGTGTACTGCTTAAGAGACAGAAACAACCTACGCTGAGCTGCTAACGCTTGCTGCTGTCAAATATATCTCTTTCATACTGCTTTCCCTTGCACTGATTTGTAACAATTTGCAAAGAAAAAGCCTTTTAAAATGAACAGGAAACTTTCTAGTGAACAGAGTGCAAGTCAATTCTGCCAATAGCTCACTTGGCCAGGTGCTCCCCTAAAGGTAATTGTAAGTTCCTTTACTGTATGGCAACCCCAAATAACAGAATGGCATGTGAACCCTGGTGCTCTTCTACATAGCCTAAACTGTGGTCCCAAGAACTATGTCTATCTCAGAAGCAGTGAGCCTGTTTGAACTGAGTATCATCCTTGCTCTGGCATAGCTGTAGATGGTACATAAGCTGTCAATGGAATATCAAAAGCATCACCAAAAAGGGAAATTTAACCTGAACAATGTAGATCTGGTTCTTCTGAACAGATCAAACCATTCACTGTAAATAGGGAAGGTAACAGAAAATGGGCTGGAATGGCCTCCCAACTTTAATAAACCGAAGGAATAGGAATTGAATCTGACTTGTACTGACTGTTGATATTAATAGGCTGGTTTTGAAGGTATTCTACGCAGCCTTCTCTCTGAAAGCGAACATATAGCCTCACTAACACAGCCAGAAACTCTAGATATTTGTCAGCACAACAAATAAGCAACACCACTATAGCTCATAAAAATCTTGCAGCAGCTGGCAAAACATCAGTCTATATGTTAAGAGTAAAGAAATTGAGCATTCTGATGTCCTCTTATGGGGAAAGAATCCTCTCTTGATAAAAGAGGATATCTGAAAATGCATAGGTGTCACTGGAATTATTTCCTCCAATTTCCAGACTATTTAATCAAAACACTCTATGTCTCTCCTACTGACAGCAAAAAGCAGATGGTGCACATGCACAAGGAAACTAGAGATAAAGGATATATCTAGAACTTGCATGTATTTAATGGGGTCATTAAAGGTGGTAACCTTCCTCAAGGCATACATTAACTGTCTACTGGAATTCCTGTATCTTGTCTGTCTCTGTTCAGCTGGAAGGTTTATCAGAAGGTGGGAAGTGCAGCACAAGCAAGATGCTTAATTTAGGTTAAGTTAGTAAAATAACCAGACCAAAAAGATACAGCATACCCTGGCAAGCAACAATATCTCTCTTACTAACTGGTCACTAATAGGCACTGCGTGCAAATGAAAAAGAAAAATGGAGAGCCAGCAAAACAGAAGCCTCAGCCAATCAACAGGAACGATTGCCAGCCAACTTTCATACAAACATTTGATTAACTGTCTCTTTATCTAACATAGGCAAACAAAATGCAGGCCCTGTATATTGAGATTTATCTCCTCGTGGGATCAATCCCAATGCATATTTCTCCTGTATGTTGAATTTCCAGTATGAGGGAAAAACATGAGAGCAAACATCCAAATGATGCGTGCAGACTGGGAAGAAGGTTTTGTAAGGTTTTTAACCCGCGCAGATTCCCCTAGGCATGAATTCTTCTGGAGTGTGCCAGGTGCCAGTAGGAAGGCCTATTTGCTATCACTGTGCTTATTCATATGCAATAGTTAAGAGTTTTCAACACATTGTCACCAATCCTGAACACCAAATTCACATCACTGTTGTGCAGGCTTCCTTCTGCAGACTAATCTTGCTGCTTGGGAGAGCTTTTAGAGCTGAAGAGTATTGGCACACTTGAAATTTCAGCTAATCCCCTCTCAAAAGGCATTGTTGCTATTCTTGGAATCACGAGTAGGAAGTTTCCTTGCTTTGTTAATGGGCACAATTAAAGGCAAAATGGTGCCATTTTCTGACAGCTAACTCCAAAGATGCCATGACCAATATCACTTCCACTTGAAGCCAAAACAAGAAAAAGCAGTCAAGTTTTGGTCTGAATGACAATTCTTCAACTGACAGCTAGTCAAAAATTGCTGGAGTCCAAACTTTCTCCTGAAAATAAGGCTTTTTTGGTCCAGAAGAAACACTTCTATACTTTACATGTTGGTCTACTTTTTTTTTTTTAAAAGGTTTTCCAAGTGAAATGGAAAATTCTTCCTTTTTCAATGGAAAATCTAGTAACACAACCAAGTCTGCTCATTCTTATGTGTCACATTTTATTGTAAGACGCATCCTATTGAGACCTTATCATACATGTAGATGGTTTCTTAGCCAGTTTTAGTATTCATAAATATTCTCAAATGGTGTCAGGGAAAGAGTATAAGAAATCCTTACGTTTGTGCTCAACGGAAAGGGCTTCTGAATTCTAACTAAGCTGTGCTACTTCCTACAGTGGAGAGGCTATCCTCTTGGAGGTGCCATTCTTCTGATAGTATGAGCACAATTCCATCCTCATGGAATTGTTAAACACAATCCTGTGAACAATGACCAATATGCAGCCATGCTTTGCATTCTGTTACAGAAATTTGAGAATAGTTTTCGAGAGTGCTGAAAAAATATCAGTTTTTATTTTGTATATTTGCAACTCCATTTTCAGTTGACATAAATATATCACCTGTGAATTTTCAAATGAAATGTATTGAGATGCAAACAAAAATTTGATCCTGTCTCTTTATCAGATCTTCATAAGCCCCATCTTACCAGAGAAAAGGATGCCTTCCTTCACACTCACTCCCTGTTCGTGTCATGTTCACTTTTGGCAGTATGTATGTTTGTGAACAACAGTTTTCAAAGATGCAGCACAAGAAGAGTAAAATTCCATGAAAATGCACAGCTCATGGTGGTAACTGTGTTGAAAAAGAGTGTTTTGCTGCTAAGAATTTGCTCTACTAAATAGTATTACCGTGCTTGTTGTGGTTTCCATGGAAATAATTAGGAGGCATTACTTTTGGAGCAACCTTCATAGATGCAGCTAGAGACAAATTCCTCTTCACTCAGTGCAGTGCAGGCACTGCAGAAGGTTGGACACCCATGAATTAGGGTTTCAAATATGCCTAGGAGGATCAAAATGAGACTTTGGAAGACTCAACCTTTTTATTCATTCAGTGTGGATGAGAACGCTATTCTTCAGATTTCAAACTAGATATTTATTGCTACTTAGTGAACTCCTGAGAAATCAGTTTCTATGCCTTGGAACTGAATTCTCTTTGGAACCAAGTGCTCATGTCACTAAGCCATTTTGGGTAGGGATTGAAGACCTGTCCTGCTTGACTATATATAGATTGCAGGTAAACTGAGGATCTCACAGATGACCAAGTCATGTCTTCAAAAATCAGTGGACCTTTAAAGATGGCTGCTGTCCTTATGCTTATTCTAGTGTCTGAGATCAACAGTATGGGATGAATTATGTGAGTATGTAAGAACCATTGTATTGCTTTTAGCCCTTCTACAACTTTTTATGTGATTATTACTCTACGCTACTTTCTGCATTTGTGACTAAATTGTTGACCTGATAACAAAAAGGAAAGTTATTCCTTCATATGTGTTTAACAGTTTAAGGAGCCTTTATAGAAGAAAAAATGTGAAAATATTGAGAATAAGTGCACACTAGGGCTTATATAATTCAAGACTAGCAGATGGAAATGCTTTAGGAGCAAAATTAGGCATTGCTTGCACCATATTTCTGCCACCTGCAAGAGTATGTTTCTCTCCTTTAAAAATAATTGAAGTGAGATCTTTGTGTTTAGAACAATAAAATTCATAGCAAAATCAGAATCAGAGTGACTCCAAAGCAAACAGACTGTGACAAGTTTCCACTGTAGTTGCTAGACTTCCTTCACTGAGTTCAAAAAGAGTCAGTTTAGCAATGCTCAGTGGCCTACAGCTATGCTTCTTCAGGCTGCACTCACGTCAACTGTTACAAGCCAAGTGACTCAGTTTAAGCATATGGTTGGACTGAAGACTTCCAAGAAAAATTGAAGGGTGTGCTGAAGCAGGGGCTACTCTTTTAGCTGAGTCTTAACTGAATCAATGCCATGGTATAGTGCTGTAAGATCCAGTGTGCCCAGCAAGATGTAATGTCAAATTCACTTGAACTTCTAGTATGACTAAATAGATTCTTCTTTAGTTCCGTGCTAGCATATCTGAACCTGGAGTCTTCTGCTGAATTTCATTTGGTTAACAGAAATCACTGGGGCTATGTTCATATACGCTGTCTAGTGACTTGGTTCGCCTAACACCCAGCAACAGATTTTGTGGAAGAAACAGTAATTCTGATCGCAGCGGAATGCTGTCTTCTGTCCCCAAGCCAGCTGTGTCTCAGTGGCAGGTAATGATTAGTCAGTGTACTTAGAATGTAGAAAGGTTCTGTAAAAGGAAATTAATATTAATCTAGTTGGAAACAAAGTACAGTGCCCCTCAGGGCAAGAGGAGGAATTCCAGTCTACAACCATTATTTGATGGAACTGTTTCCAATTACAAATCCTCTGAACTCTTTAATTCAGACTCCTTTTTTCTAAGCGGGGGTACACACCTGAAAATCTTCAACAAGGCTGTGTATGGAGTGAGAGGTTTTTTAGCCGCTTAAGCTAGTGCTTCAGTGCAGGGTATGAATGCCAAGGACCTTTCTGATAACGTTCACTGTATGCAACTACCACGAACTAATGGAAATTGAATTGCACTGCAGTGTAAAAGCACTTGTGAAGAGCACACCAAAGCCTCCAGCAGACCATTAAACTGGGATCTTAGAGAAATGGAATCCACTGGAATGGATATGGAAACCTTGAGGGCATGCTTGGAATAGAAGGTATATGATAGTTGCATCAAATGGATGCTCTTCAGATAACCCTTAGGCCACTGACAGTGGCCATGCACACAAGGGAATTGCATGTCAAATATTCCTTAGGAAATAAAATAGCAAAGAGACTACAGGACAAGCTAAACTTTCATATGTGTGTACAGTTCTGATTTATACCGATTCTGGAAATCTGCTTTGAAACCCAGTGTTGGCTAGCAGGAATGGATGAGATAGGAGGAATGATTGGTATGATAGCTTTACAATTTCCTTCACAGTCTTTAAAATGGGAAAGAAAATTGTGTCCTTCCCTATCACCCTCTACTCTACTACCAAAAGCTGAACTCAGTCTGTAATTAGACTGACTTATCAACTTTTAGAAACTAAAACACAGCTAAGGACAGAAGATGCTAATGAGTCATTAGTAAGCAGAGAATGAGTGATTGTGTTTGGAAACACTCTAGGTTGTTGGGTATTTTTCTGCTCTGTATAGTACCTGAAGTTTGGTAGTCTTTACACAGACATGAAAGATGCAGGCCATCTTAGTCCAACTAACTATTTGGCCTTTTCATGTGCCAAGTGCTCTGAACAAAATCATGTGAATGTCTAGGAAAAAAACTCAGGTTCCTAAATCCCCTGAGATAATTAGGCTGGGGAGGGAGGAGGTTGATTGTGTCCATCTTTGCCACTGTTCTGCCTTTTTTTTTTCTGGGAGATTTTAAACCCAAAGCATTTCTCCTGTTGTTTAATACAATTTCTCAGTCTCATTATTTTCCATTTTCCATTTTCCAATGGGCACCATGGCTTACTTTCTAGAGTATTTGGCTTTTACTTACTACATCTTACTTCTGTAATAATTAAGATGTGTGTAATGTTCTTAATTTCTGCTCTCTTTCAGCATCGTTTCCAAGTTAAGGCTTTTGTTCTTTTGCTAGATGCTGCAAGTCTGTCAGAAAGTTGCTAGACATCTACTGCATGGCTACTTCTGTCTACAGGGAACAAAAATCAGTGACTTTATAAGCTGATACTGAGACCTCCAAGAATCAGGATGAAATTAGTCTGCATTTCATTCCTTTTCCTTAGCCTTCCTATTCCTTATAAAGGCTCAGAAAGATGCTGGCAGCCTAAGCATCTCACAAAGGTCAAGAGGATGGCACTTAAATTTATTGTTTGACCTCCAACAAAAGAAAAATTCTCTTTCTTTCTGGCTGTGGGATCTTTTGGCCAGTGGAAGACTCATAAGAAGAAAAACCTCCAAGGAGAATGACAGGAAAAGAAAATGAAAAGAGAGTAATGGAAGTACAAGAGATACACATGGAGTGGCATTATAGATTTTGGGCATCCCAATTCTGCCTTGGCAACTGGTTATGTCTTTTAAATCAGTGAAGGGAATGCTCCAGTGAACAAAGAGAGGATACAGTCAGGAAGAAAACAGACGAACTGTACAGCCTTATAGAGTTGAAATTCAAGCACATCTGGAAGCTATTCTTCATAGACGAATCTACAGACTTCTCCACTGATGGGCTCTAAACAAAATACAATACAAAATACTGTGAGGTAATTAAGAGGCTCCAGGATCAAGCAATACTACTACATTTGAGAATGAAAACATTCCACATCAACCCTAGCTCTCCATCAAACAATAATGCTGGCACCTATGAAACAGACTGCTCCATATGCTTCAGCAGTAAAGCCATCTGGCCCAGAAGCAGCAACTTTTGAAGTCTAAACACCATTCTGAAGAACATGTTGAGGTTTTGTTGACTCCTGAGTGGCATGCACCTCTGAAATGTAGTTAGTGATCAGTTCATGGCATCATCTTCTCGTAGTTATTTATTCTTTTTGCTTTATTTTGTTTAATAAACCTAGCCTTCTGCAGGAGAGGTCTAAGTGGCAACCACTCTTCTCTTTAGCTTCCTTCACAAAAACATCTGCTGTCAGGTAGTGTTGGATTTGGAGTGACTGCAAAATCCTCTACATAAATCCACAGACATAGATCACTGTCTTGAAACTCATTTGTCTTAACAAGTTCTTGTATCAATGTTCTCTTTATTAGTTCCCTTTGGGAAGGCTCTCAAGTTTGTCTCAAGACCCTCAGTCTGTTAAAAAAGAAGGCAATGATGACAACTGAGTAAGTACGCTAAAAACAATATATAACTAGACATAAACTATAAATAGTGAAATGTAAGGCAAAATAATGTATTTTGGGTTTTGTTCCTTTAGCATTTATAAAGGTTGCCTTCATATGGCACCGGGTTTCTAATTCATACCTCCTTTCATCTCATGGCTTTTATTCAACATTACTACCTTTTCTTTCTGTGTCAGATTCTTACAGAAAGGAACCTGGTAGGGTTTTTGGCATGTTCCCCAACTGTATGTTGGGGAAGAAGTTAGAGATGGGGGATGAAAGTAGGATAAAGTTAGGAAGTGTTTTGGTAATGATAATTTCCTTTAAGATTCTTTTTTTATGTATTAAAGACAAATTAAATATTGGAGTGCTATGTACACAAATACGTTTTAACTGAATTTTCCACTAAGAATTTAAAAAGGGAGTTAACAGGAGAATGAAGAATTTGTGCTTTGAGTGTTTGAAAAATAAAAAAGTCTGTGTTTTTCTATGCATCTTTGCCTACTTGTGATACAAGCAGAATGGGCATGAACTTTGAGATATGCAGCAGTGCACAGAAAGCTGCTGTGCCATTGGGACCCACGCCATGTCTATTACTACAGCCAATTGTTCTCTTACAAACAGGCTCCACTGACTACAGTGCTACCCTTCTTCTTGTTTGCTTACTCAATATAATTCTTAGTTAGCAATGCAGCTTCTATTTCTACTAAATCTGAAATAGCCTTTCCTCTTAACTCTTCAACCCACCTACTTAGAGTTTAATTATATCTGCATCTGTTTTCTGTGAGCCCAACAGAACTCCAAGGCCCTCTGCTCTCTCCTCACTTGTATTTGTTTTTTCATGGCTATGGGCTTCCATTGAGTTGTTTCTCTTGTCTTGAATGGCTATTCTCCATTTATGCAAAAATAAATCAAAGAGGAATTATGTACTAAGTATCTAGGAGACATCTGAAAGAAAATATGTGAATAATTTTGTTCTTCGGATCTACGGTTACTCTGTAGAAAATCTGTCTCGAATACTGTTTGGGAGATGGCTTGATTTATCTTTTCTTGAAAACCTATTATTATGAAATTAATAATTAACAGCATCAAAAGCCTTATTGAGAAAATTGGTTCAGATTCTCCACAGTCAAATCCCCATACAGCCAATGAAGGCATACCCAGAAATTCTGCATGACAGAAATTCAGCAAGCCTTTAGACCCAGGAGATTTTCAGTCAACAATGGAATTGCTGTGCTTTCTCCACCATCATAATTATGATTTGGTGAGCAACAGGGGGCATCAGAAACTCTCAGGTGAATAGACTATGTGTCAACATGCAGTTACATAAATGGGTGCAAGCATTCCCACTTGTACGCCATCACTGTGCCATTAAAACAGCATTCCCATCTTGCAGAACAGGCAAGAAATATTCTCAGTGGATGGATATGCTATTATTAACTAGAATGTCTATTAGCAAATGAGGCAATTTCTTGCTTGGTGCTAGTGGAAGCCAACAAGCTGAAAAGACAAAGAACAGCTTGAACTGCTCAGTGAAAAGAAGTTCCCTGAGAAGCAGAACCTTAGAAAGCAAGAGGGATCGAGAAGGGTCAGGAGCAAGTAATCAACCCATACTTGTACTCATCATCATGATGGGCATGATAAAATTGAGATGTCACTTTTCCAGATTCATATCAAGTTCTCTTTTATCTAAGTTCATAAATATGAAGCTAAGGAACCTTTCCTGCTGCATTTGAGAAACCTTTTTTCATAATTTAGATGAATATCAGTGCTTAGGGAAGTGAAAGATTAATAGCAACTGCTTGGTGCCAAGCAGAGTGCAGGCAAGGCTTCCCTTGTGCAGCTCTGCAGTTTCTCCTTACTTGGAGCCTATACCAGTCTAGTCCTGAGCACCTCTGCAGCTGCCAGTACAAATTTCACTAGCCCACACTTATCCGTCCACACAGCTCTGCTCCATGCTATTCAAGTCTTGCTCCTTCAAGCAATGCCTCACCAATATTGCTCATCATAAAGCATCTACCAGTTCTCTGCACAGCATACTGTCTTCACTTGAGTCCTCTAGCATCATTTCCTCCAAGTCTCTGTGTTTCCTTCTCAGATTGTAGACCTTACTTTGCAAATGAAATTCCAGAGCTGTATTGTGCCTCTTTTTTTCTGGCTTAGCAGAGGCTGGTAGTAGTAGTAGACAAAGTGTACTGTTTTAGTTCAAATAAGAGTATCCCCTGCTATAGTGTTAATATCAATAAATACATCTTAATGTCGTGATGGAGCAAAGCTGTGACTGCTGAGGATCTTACAGACAGAATACTGCTCAGAAACAGCAAAGAACATTATTACATCTTTTAGCTCCATGGCCTGTGCTCTGACAGATCATTCTGAAGTAGGCTACATCTGCTTTTCATAGTATCAGTTCTCTGATATGCAACTACAGCTCTTTGTTTCATTTGATAGCAAAAAAGATAGAATTTTGTTTGCCTCCTGAGCCCACCTGTTTTTTTAATGCAGTCAGAAGTTTCTGAAGCTCAGCTACCTCTTGCTTAGAAGTCTCAATCTAGTTCTTTCCTTCTTTTAGCACAAATTCCTTTCTGATTACTCAGAGCCTCTTCTAAAGCTGTCTCTGGAGCCTCAGTCCAGGTTCAAAATATGGTCACTTACTCTTTGAAACACAAAACACGAGTCAAAAGAGCTATTTTTTTTTTCCCCTGCGGTCATGACCACAGTACTAAACAAAACAGTCAAATGTAAGTTCTTATTAAAAAATGATTGAGAAAATCTTTCTTTCAATCTTTCTTTACCATTGATTTTGTCAATTCAGTGGGTTCCTGAAATCCATTTAAGTCTACAGATGCAAAAACTGGATATATGTGACATGAAGCACATCTCACTTGGAGCTAGTCATGAGTGAATACATATGTTGATCTACTTTCATACCTCTCATTCTTTCAGACTTCACCTCTCTGCACAGAAAGTTGTAGAGGAAGATGTAGAAGGAAGATGTATTGTCTTGTGAATTAAGGTTTATCAGTTACATGCCACTTCACCCAACTGATTAGCTGTTCAGTACCTGCAGACATGAAATGATATCCATTCTCCCACCAGCAGCTATCCTGGAATCCAGCTACAGAAGTTCTTCATCACAGCCTTGCTCTCAGCAGCGTTGTATTTCTATACCATTGCCACAATTTAACTGCCATCTACCTTATTGGCCTCTTGCATCTGAGCTGCAAAATGGAGGCTTGAGAAGGAAAAAGAAGATGTAACTATCAAGACAAAAACAAATGGGCTGGGTAAGTCAGAATGCGCTGTCTAGAAGGAGCCAATCAAGTTGGGAGAAGGGGCCCAAACTCTCTTCCTGGGGGCCAGTTTCATTCTTGCTAGCATCTTTGCAAATGCTTCTGTTGCTATCAGGAGCCACACAGGTACTGAATTTCATGCATAATGTTAATAAATGGAGTAGTAATTGAAAAATGTCATGAAAGGTGATACTTTAGCTATTTTTGTGTGGTATCTCCAATTACCCTGCATCCCGAGAGACAGTTACTAATTGTGCCTCCTGCTAGTGTTTACCCCAAGGAATCCAAAACAGCAGCAAATAAAATCAAAATGGAAAAACAAACAACAACAACAACAAAAAACCCCAACAAATAGAGCTGAAAGATGAAGAAAAGAGAGCGAGGTCCTGATTCTATGAGGTACAGAGTCCTCTTAAATTGAGGAAATCATTATCCTCTTCCAGTGCATGCTGAGAGGAAAAAGTAACCAACTTAAATAGCTCCTTGCTAGTAGGAAAAAGGAATTCCAGAAAAATTCAATGCACATTCACATCCTGAAGGCATTCCTGCCCTTGTTCCAGATATTTCTCATCATCTCTTGTAAGACAAGACCCTGTCCTTAGAGAAAGGAAGAGATCATTAGACTGAGTTAACGGAATATTGTTACCATCAAGCACTGTACTGAAAACTGGAGGGATGGGAGAAGGCAAATGCTCTTCTTGTTAGTGGAGATGAGAATCTCAGCCCAGAATCCATTAAGCCACATAGATTCTTCTTGCCTCATCTGAGGAGATATAACAAGACTTTGTCTTCGTGGCTTGGTGTTTGCATGTACTGCTGTGATTGTGTCGGGGGAGGTAGGAATAGAGGCATCAGACTCCCAGTACAGCTTTGTATTTAACAAGAGAAGAGGGGGAGAGAAAATATTGCTGTGGGAAGAAGGAATTGTATCTTGCTACACAGGGGTTTTTGGAGAAGGCACTTTGTCAACGTATTCACATGCACAGCTGTGATAATTACTTTTCACTTCCCTAGCTCACATGCAGTGCCTACCTCTGTGGGAGGCTTTTCCTTTAGCTCCGATGAGAGGAGTGATTTTGGTGTCTTCTACATGCTTCATGATCTGTCTCCCATTAATCTGACTGAAACTACAGAGACCATAGTCTCAGCTTTCCTGTTTTTGCTACCCCACCCCACACTACTCTCTCTAACTTCTAATGATTGATTGCTGCAAGAAAGAAGACACACTCCAGCAACTTAGGTATCATCTTTTCAATCAGACACACTTTCTTGCTTAACTACATACCTATGTAAACCTGCTGGACTTACACTCAATGCATATTCACAGCCCTGCCAACTTGAAATCACATGTCTTAGTTCCTTATATTCAAGATTCAACTTTATCTCCAGCTCCTACTGCTCACTGTTTCTAATGTCTGTATCTGACACCAATCATGAGTGGCTGTTAAGGATTTTTCGCCAAGCTCTAGACTGTTATCTGGGCAAAACTCTTCCTGATATCAAGCTGTCCAGAGAATGAATCAGATTTCAGTATTTAGGGCAATGTAATTTATGCCATAGAAGTGATCTCATAACAGTTAACACTTCTTGTCCTGTTTGTCTCATTCTTCTAAGGCACTACAGCTTACTTGACAGATCAGTGCCCTGGGATACAGGTTTTACTCTCAGCTTTGGATAGCCATGTGAACTCAAGCAAAACATTTTCTATCTCTTCATCCTCTTCTGTAAAATGAGGACTGCCTCTGTAAGTAGTGAAGGGTCTACTGATAAAAGGGTAATGCAGAAGAGTTAGTGGTATTATTATTACTTATTCTTGCATGGTCTTTCTATTATCATCTTGCAGCAAGATCTTGTCATGGTGAGCAGTGTGCTAGAAGAAAAGCTTACATAGTTGCTACATGCTGCCATTTTAGACTTTGGTAAGAAAATACACTGACAGTATCCCACTTGCAAACAAGTGCATTATTTCCCAAAGCACTATATAAAATGTGTAAATATGCTCATCTCTGAAATGCAGCTGTTTCTGGTATAAGATACGAGCGTTGGCCACTGTAGTTTGTAATGAAGCCGGCAGCATAACAACTCTGATTCCTTACTGCTTTGTAAGCCGTATTGTCATTTGTGCTTGAGGTACTGGGATGTGAACTGTTCAGTGAGGACTTCCTAGCATCTCAAAACAATGTCACAAAAGAGAAAATAACTTCACAATAGAAAGACAATTAAGAATGTGCCCTGCTGTCAATTAGACAAAATAGTGAGAGGAAAATGATGACAGATTTTCACCAGCATGTGAACAGGAATAATACCCTAATTGATTGTGTGTGCAGCCTGTGAAGGGACATAGGTGGGTAAGGTCCCCAACATCTGTCCTGAAAAGCAGGGCTCACATCCCATAGTGATGAGAACTAGTCATATACATTGTGGGCTTACAGTAGCGTGTTCCTTCCTAGAGCACAGGACTCACAGATTGGGAAGTTGCCTTCAACCATTTAGTTTCCACTACAGAGAAGGGTCAAATGTATCTTGTTCAGTCCAAAATGGCACCTAAGTTGTTGCTGTCCAATGTCACCACTGTGTAAAATAAAGCTCAGCTGACTACTAGTACAAAGTCTGCAGCCTTTTTCTGCAGCCTATCTGTTAAGCATAATGTTCACTATGTGTTGTTTATTATTCCTGAGTAGGAAGCCTCATGAAAATAGAACATAAACCCCTGCCATTCCCTCTCTCCCCCTACCTACATTAAGGTATCATTACAGTCATACACATAAATGAACCAAGCATTTGAAAACTCGCCAGCCTCTACAGGATAAGGTTTCTGGAGC
Source organism: Tympanuchus pallidicinctus (assembly GCF_026119805.1). Lineage (NCBI taxonomy): Eukaryota > Metazoa > Chordata > Aves > Galliformes > Phasianidae > Tympanuchus > Tympanuchus pallidicinctus. Next base: position 4,611,298 of record NW_026294802.1, read on the forward strand.
TTCTGGTTCTCCTGCATTCTAGTTTCCAGTGGGCCCTTTGTCATTATCCTTCCAACTCTGCCATGCTGCTGCCCTCTTTTCTGTTGGTTTACATCTCCCTGCATAGACTACCTCTGCAGGACCCAGAAGAGTGGTATATTCTATTCTACGACTGCTGCATGGAGTTGGAGAGTATGTAGATGCATGCACCCATGGTCCTGAGGCAATGCTCCACACTTGTTTTCAAGCTTGGGATTTGAAGAGCAAGCTAGTATGGATCAAGAACCAGCCTGAAGGTTGCCTACAGCAGTGTAGAGACACGCTGTAGACTCCTCTCATCCTCTTTTTCTCACCTTCCCTTGTCACTAGTCTTTCCTCTTCTACTGATCTGTAAAGCAAACAGAGTCTGATTCTTCTCTTGAAAAATAAGAAGATACTTTCACATTCGGGGGGGATAAATATCTTTAAATATCTTGAGACTGTTGGTTTTTGGGTTTTTTTTGGGGGGGAGGGGGGAGCCAAAGCTTTTTATCCATCAAAGACATACTCTGGTATTCCCTGTCCTCTTGGCTGTATAAAAGCCATGGTAAAAGAGGCGACAGATGTGGTACAATAGTTATAGACAGAGCATGTCTACTGAAGTTTATGTATTCAGCTTGATAAACTCAATCCTTTCTTGGCAGGAACAAGGGACCAGCAGTGGATGTTGCTGCAGCTAACATGGAGATCAGTATTTTCCCAAATGAGCAATGAATTCTTGGGGGAAACATTACAGCTATTGGCTGTGCCATCCCAAATGATTGATACAGCAAGAATGCATAGAATCTGATAGACTAATAGCTAACTCAGACTAACTAGCCCCAGTAATAGAACATAAGGCAGTTCCAGAAGAACCATAACATCCAGTGATATATACAAGTGTTCTCTCTCATCTCTTCAACTTTGAAGCTACATAGTTAAGTGAGTTCAGCTATTTTCATTTAAGTGATAATAGAATCTGGCTCTTAGACTTACCTGGACTGCAAAGTAGTATAAATTACTGATCGGAGCCATTCAGTCTACCTATCTTAGGAGTTTGACTGGATATAGATTTATTGGCACAAGACATTATACAAGAAAACTGCTTGAAGAAATGTCTTCAGCATGAGAACCAAGGAATGATCAGGCAACAGAAAGATTCCTCAAATTCTCTGCAAGTTCAGATGAAGGTTAGTTATCCAGTGTATGTGGATATCAGAACAATCCCTGAGGACAAATCCAGATACTCAGTTACTTTGGTGAAGGGGGCCATGTGAGTACCTGGGCAGACATGGGCAATTCATTGGTGTCCTACTGGGAATGGACTTGTAAATTAAAAGCTGTCAAACGAAAGAGAAGGACTTTGTGAGAATGCTGAAACGACTGCAGAGACGAAACTTTTCCTGGAGCAGCCCCAAAGAGACAGAAACAGTATTTCTCTTGGGGGGGTGTAAAACCAAGGAAGGACAGGACTGAGCTTGGTTCCACAAATGAAGAGAGGTCATAATCTATATTTCTTTTGGAAAACGCCACCATGTATAAAGTCCACTAAGGACCTCAGGGCAAAAACTGTGCCTCTCCAGGAGGCAGATCTGAGAATGTTCTACAGAGGTGGTGCCCACACAGGCACAGCAGCATGAAGATGCAGAATGCTGAGGCTGAAGGAAGTACTGTCAGAACAACTCTTCACTGGACCAGAATAGTGTGAATCACTTTGGAGGACTGCCTGGAAATCTACATGAGAGAGACAAACAGATTGACAGCAAGGTCCTGAATGTTAATAGAATGTTCAGAATTTTGAGAAAAAAACAACCAAGTATAGAAAGACTGAAGAAAACCCCAAGACTCCTTAAGATTCATAACATTCTAAGTGTCAATTTTGTACTGCACTTGAGAAAGATGTAGATGCTTTAGTGTGTTACAGCAAATATAAATCAAACTATTTGATAGCGATCGTCTCAACTAGCAGCTTATGTCCACGTAAATATTGACAGGTGCATTAAGATGATCCACCAACTTCACATGCAAATCCAGGAGCAGCAAGTCTCCACTTGGCAATGGTAGATCTCCACCTAGGTGCCCATTGGATTCCTACAGTAATTTCCCAATTCTTTGTAACTTTAATATTCCAAGACTTTTAAAAGGTGTACATAGAACACTAGCTCTGTAAAATTAGTGCATTAGTTCCCAGGTTTGAGTGAGTAACAGTGATCTCAGATGGGGTGGAAGAAAGAGAGCTTGTAGTTTCCACTGCAGAAAAGGATTCAGAGTGAACTGAACTCATTACACAGAAGTGTCCATGCTGGAGAGAGACGTTCTAAAAGCCTCAACACCTGGAGAAACTTAGATCGGAACTCACATCTTGTCAAGCATTAGAAAACGTCACCATGACACAGGACTTTTGGAAGCCAAGCTTCATTAGCTCTGCAGCTCATCGACCCCCCTGGTTCTTGTCTAAAAGAGGGCAGGAAGGACAAGTTTTGTCATTTTTTCTTTCTTCAAAAGCAGCTCAATTTCCCCAAAACATCCCTGCTCAGATGTGACTAATCACGGAAAATATTGATCCCATCCTATCCCTGTCAGAAAGTTATAACTTCAGAGTACACGAAAATAACAGCTGATCAATGAACACAATCTTAGCAAAGACAATAAAAATAATACCTGAATAAGAAGCAGACTGTGGGTTCACGCACAAAGTAGAGTACAGGGGAAACAAACAAACAAACAAACAAACAAACAAACAAACCACATTACAAAATAGAACAAATATATCTTTATAATTCTGTAGTACCAAAACTCTGACCTTAAATTAAAATACCATAGGAAAACATTGCAAACTTATGACATGGAGAATCAGGATGCTGCTTTCTCATTGTTCAATGCTATCTCTGTGATGAGTCGCTATAGCTATTGTCAACACTCATTTACACTAGTGGATGCGTGTGTATTTGTGTGCGAGGACAGATAGACAAAATCTGGTACAGATCCTCAGGTGATGTAAATTCCCATTGCTGTATTGACGTCAGCAAAGATACGCTGATTTCCTCCAGCTAACAATTTGCCTTTCTGTATGTAAAAAGCACAGAAGCTAGGTGCTGTTTCAACTTTGCTCTCAGACACGTTAGACAAATGCTCATGCAAATACATTCCATCTCACACGTGTAAATATACGTATTGCCTTGCAGTACACATTCAAGCAGCAGCGGGAGATTTATGCTTCCTCCTATGCTGAAATGTATAAAAAGGACTGCTCCCGATCTGCCTGCCCACTGCTATCTGTAACAATATATCCCCAGTTGCTTTGCTACAGATCTTAAAATATACAGAGATGAAAGGGACGGTCCAGCATCAGAAGTCTGTTAAAAATATATTAGGAGGGATTGAACTTTGATTCTAAGACTCCTCTAACTAAAAGATCTTTCTGCCTCTTCGACAAGGCCATTAAGCAGAACAAATCCAATCTCATTTTCTTACCTAGAGCTTACTAAATGAAATTGCAATCTGCAGTACAGATGAATACAAGAATATTACTAGTTTGTTTCAGGATACCCTTCTCTGGGGGAAAAAAATGCATATAATTTTAAAATTGCATGAAAAAGAAAGAAAAAAAAGGTCACATTTCAGGCTCTGTCTCCACAAACAACTCTTCTCATTTGCTCATGTGTTCTTACATGAGCTCTATGGAACGCAGCCCAAGTAATGATCAGAGGCTACAGGTAATTTGTGGCAAATGAAATATTTTCCATCTGTTTCGCAAAGGAATATTTCTGGCTATCTATAATGTTTTTCAAATGGAGAAATAACAAAAGATTTCACTCCAGAGAGTGAATGGGGGAAAAAAAAAAAAAGAGAGAGAGAAAGAAAGAAAACATTGCTGAAAAATAGAAGGAAATGGGGAAAAAAGGCAACAAAACAATTATAGTTAAAATAACAGCAAAAGCAGAGGGAGTAGAAACCCTAGGTACAGAAAGATAAACTCTTTTAAAATACTTTTTTACTCTTTCCACTTTTATTCCAGGGCAGAACAAATAAAGTCTAAATCATCAGGATAGAGAAATCACTGTAATTAAACAAATCTGTTTGTTTTGCTTGCAGAAATTTTGCTTTATCAGGTAAGCAGTTATTTTGAATGAGCAGAGAGCAAGCAAAAACTAAACAAAGACCAAAGTGCCAGGTGACAAGCTCTGCTCTGGTGTCATCAGAGGACTAGAAAGGCATCCAAAGCTTATTGCAGCTTACTCAGAGTAAAAGCAAATAATGTCTTGTATGGTATAGGTGGGGATGTGTACTACGCCTCATATAAGTAGCCATTTGCTGCATGCATAAACTACATACCATGCTTAAACTGTATATTCCTGTGTGCACATCGTTCTGTGAAGGACATGGAAATATCAGTCACTCGTTGCTGTCTGTGAGCGGGTGTTCTTCCACTCTTATGTGCTGCACAGTACGGAACAGCCTGCCTAACAGTCACCTGGCACTGAGTCCCTGGCAGGAATTCTCAAGGGCACTTTTAATACCTATTCATTTTGGGGTATTTTTCCTTTTTTAAAAATTCCAAACGGTCGTGCAAGAATTCTTCTGATGGCTAACAGTGCTGCCATGTGAGTCCGTTGCTCCTGAAGTCCATTCATGAGCCCTAACCTTGGATCTGCCTCAGAAGTGACACCAAGTTGGCCAATACGAAATGTATACAAGAAAGGCATCCTTGCTACCAGGGAAGAGCAGCCTGGCTACAATAGAACATATAATTGAGTGACATAACATTTTCTCTATCTAACAAGAAAAACAAAACAATGCATTTGCACCCCTTCATTTGATCATTTAAAAATGCACATCCTTTGCTGTTGCTTTCAGCGTCAGCTTCTCTTCTTGAAAGGTCAGTGTGAGTCCTTGTGACCACAGGCTCTGCTCTAACAGGGCTCAGGACTCAGAACCCAGCAGCATCTGTCCAAAGCAGCACTAGGCAGTATTTCACACAGATTCCTGCCTTATTACTACCTCAGTGACACTTCTAGACAGCCAGAGAGATTTTCCATAATGGTATTTTTAGGCCTTGATACTGTGTTGCTCCATCCAGGATATTACAGAGCACCATACAGGTGCTGTCCCCATGGGTGGAATTCCTCATGCCATCTTTACAAGCAATTTCAAACCTATAATTTCATCCTGATCTCTTCCTAAACTGCGACTTTTTCCTTCTCTTTCTTCATCCGTGATTTCTTATAATATTGTTATGAATCATTAATTCCATATTTCTTTTCCTGGGACTTTTCCAACCCTGATGCTGATGTGACGCAGGTGTGTTCACACCATAAAGAAAGTCTTCGTCTGATTATCACGTGAATGGAACCAGTACAAATACTAAAATGGGACACAGAATCTACTTTCTTTTTTGCATCTCATCGTGATCTTTATTTCAGCCTCACCTAAGCAGAGCTTTAGCATCTATGTAGTTACGCCAATGTAAACCTCTGTCATTTGAAACCAGCTTACAGCAACGTACTCCAAATAACTTTTGATGGTGAAGCTGTGCATCACTCTCAGAGATCTGCAGAACCCAGGGCAGCACCAATGGAACTATTTCTGCTGTGTGAAACCTCAAGGGAATTGAACTCTGAAATAGGGTGGGGGAAATATGAATCTAAAAGAATGGAAGCAGAGGGCAAATCACCCAGAGTTAAAGGAATGGGTATCCGGGCTATGGAAGCAATTCAGAGTTTCTCTGTCCTTTCTTTTATTTATTTATTTATTTATTTATTTATTTTTGCTGGTGCAATGCGCAAATATAGCAAAATATGTTAATAGTAAGCCATAATATTTACAGTTATTGTTAGTATCCATTGAAATCAGTGGGATTTTGTCTAATGCCTTTACCCTGGAGATAATCCATAGAATAGAACATTAATGCATAGTTAAAAGGAAAAAATTATGGAAAACAGCACCTCTGAATATGCAGCATCTTCAGTTTAAAGTTACGTAATTGAACTTTTGAAATTAAACAAAAATATAGCAAACAGCCTCAGACCACAAACCCAACTGAGTCTAACACTGTCTTTTAAAGTACGTCTCTCTACTGAGATAAAAAATACTATCCTAGCCCAACCCAAAATAGAAGAGGTTTCAACCTAATGCAAATATATATGAGCTATAAGACCTCTGGGAAAATTGTAGAAAAATTCTTCTAAGAGTTCTGAGAGTTTGTTTTGCATGAGGAGATTATCTTATAGAGCAAACACAGACTAATAATTTAAAGGAAGTATCTAGCTTCTTTATGTTGTACTGCTTCTACACCTTGTTTTCAATGTTGGTGACATAGTTGAGAGAAGACCTGGGATGATACACAGAATGCTCATAAATTGCATCTGTGCCTTTCAATGGAAAGAACTATAATGGGATACTGGCTATTATTGTGATTGAATTAATCAAAGTGAGTTTTGCAGATAATGCATAGGCTTAAAATCCGAAGTCCTTCCATAGGCAGAGTTCCCATTGAGAGAGTTTCACCGACAAAAAGACTGCAGGATTCAGGCCGTTTAGAGTCAGTGTGCTGAATTCAGCCCTGTGGCACTTCTCTGATACTCAATGACCGGCACCAAGGATTGGAAATGAAGGTAGTTTGCTGATAAAGAAGGGAAGGAACATTTATACTCACATTTGTTGATACTTGGGATGGTCCCTTAAGACAAGAGGCTGCCTAGTAAGGGTGATTTAAGCTATGCTAATTTGGCAACCTGTATTTTTGAAGCAAAACATTCCATGACGAATGACCTTATTTTTTTGTTTTTAAAGCTGTGAGGTGCTTATGCAATAGACTCCTAAGGTAGAAAGAGACAGATGCCGTGGAATAATAATCAGCCTAATTCTTGCCGAGGATCTCTGCAAAACCTTTCTGCTTGTCTCTCCTTTCATAGGTAAGCTCAGTGCCACCACTCGCACACAATACGCAGCAACAATTAGCGTGCCTTTGCAAAACTCAGGAATTCTTCTCTTCTGGAGGATGATTGATGTTTTTTTCCTCTTTAAAAATACATTTAAACAACAACAACTTATTGAAGAAATCTAATAATGAAAATAAGACTCAACTTTCCCTTAAAAGAAGAGATGCTTCTGTTGTGGCTTTTTCTTGCAAGCCCCTTACAGAAGACTGCCCATGAATAGTCACGCGTGCCCAAAAGCTCAGCTCTTCTCTTCTATCCAGATCTTGAGGTGAGCTGGGCTGCTTTAAAAGCTCAGTCCGAGCTCAAAATGAGCAAAACCCCTGCGCTGTGTCTGAAGTGAGAAGAGGCATCACTAGGACATTTAAACACGCTGACCAGAACCCCGTGTTTTGTGATGCAGAGGAAATTCCATTACAGACAGGCACCGCCTGGGTGCTGCTTTTACCACTAATTTCAGCCACTGCGTCTCATCAGGTTAAATATAATTTCTCTTCTGTTTCGAGTGGCCATTTTCTGTAGCGAACAGGCAGTTCCTATGCTCTAGGCTAAAGGGAAAAAATAGAGAACACTGAATTTCAGGGCTCATCATACAGGGAAAAAACATGTTCATTTTTAGGGAGGAAGGAAGGGAGCGCAGATACCTAATCTGTGTAAGCATCAAAATATGAGTCCCCTGCTGTCACACAAAATCCAAAATACAACTCTCAGGTTGGCCAGCTGGATCACAAGGGATACTGGGCATGCTGTCAAATAGGTGGTGAAAGATCCTCCACATCCAAGTTGCTGTTAAGTTAGATTTTGCAGTCTCTTTGATATCCTTCTAACAGTCAGAGATGAGAAAGGATGAAACTCAGTAAATACAATCAATGAGGAAAAGAAAGAAACCTGCGGGAGTGAGAAATGTAGACTACTTTGCATCTCTCACATTTGCCATTCTACACAAAGATTTTGGTTTGCCTAAGCTATAGAAGGAAACAGAAGCAATCTATTTTAATCTTCCTGAGTGAGCAGTGCTGCAGGGATTGCTCTGTTATCCCCAGCATGAGCCCTGACTTTCCACAAAGAGGATACATCTATCTATCTATCTATCTATCTATCTATCTATCTATCTATCTATCTATCTATCCTTCCATCCATCCATCCATCCATCCATCCATCCATCCATCCATCATACAGATTACGGTATGAAATGTCAGCAATCAGCAGTGTTCTTAATGCACATCTCTGTGCCTCTGGATATGAAGGAAAGGTCTGCAATTCTTCCCTCAGTCAAATCCCACTGCAAAAATCTCAGATAAGGAGGTATTTAGACTCATGCACAAAAATTGATTCCTCAATCTGCCTAATGACGTATGCTAGAAACTGTTCAGAAGAAAGGAAAGCTGTTGTTGATACAATGTTTCTAACAGACCCTTCACTGCAGAGATTCACTATTTAAGAACCAATGAGGTTGATCATGCATTTTTACACAGGTTTCTTACTGCTTTGACTTGAATGACTTAAACTAAGCTGGATTCTGGATTTACAGCACTCGGCATGAGCTCTGGATCTGGCCCTATGCTATGTCTTTTTAAAACTTCATTCATTGCATGCTAAATAAGGGCCAGATCCTGCAAATGCAAATGCTTACACCTATCTCAATATTCTCTCTTAATCAGAACATTCCCTTTAAGTTGTGATTGCGACATTGATTCATCACAGTGCAGTGTTTTAGGAGCACGGACCTGTCTTTTGGGATTCAAGCATGCCTTCACTGTAGATAATCCTTTAATAGTATTTCCTCAATAGTAATTTCTCCGATGATTTTCATGTGATAGATGCTCTATGCTTTTATGAAGTGCTGTAACTCCACTCAACCCCAACTGAAAATCAAGCTCCATGTCATAGTTATGCTGCTGCATTCAAAGCCAACATGAGAGAGAAGGGGGCCTTTCATTTAAAGTGTCAAAAGACATACAGAAAACATTTTGCTCTATACATTGCGCCATATACTTTATTCGTTTTTGATGTGACCACAAGCAAAATAATAGGGCTCATTCTAGTAAAGAAATGCGGATCTAGTTTTACTACTTACTTTAACTTCTTTCTTACATAAAAGAAACCACATCAGAGACTGCGCTCCTTCTCTTCCTAACTTTGCTACCTGGATTCAAGCAGAACACATTCCCTTGCTTTCAAAGTGCCTCAACATAGCCCAGTAAGCTGTAATTACCAGCTGGTGAACCGATGGCATATACTGGATGTGTAACTCAAGAAAATGTGACTCTCCAACAGTAGCTTCTTCCACCGGCTATCATCAGGAATGCTCATCCTTGTTTACTAGACACGCATGCACAGGGAGCATTATCAGTATTCAGCTCTAGTATGAAGCTTTCTTCACTGGAGAGGAAAGACCAGCAAAAATACTTTGTCCTTTTGAGGACCTGGATCAGTATCAGGTGCCACTCGCCAAAAATACATACATGAAGGCAACCGACACAGAAGTGTGAGATGCATCGCATATGTCAAACATACGAACAGCATCTATACCTCTCTGAACCCACACACGTCACGTGTGGCATAATGCATATCCGAGACCCTTGCATCAGTGAGGGCAGGAAATCCCAGCTCTCGGGAAGGAGTGGGAATTTTCCTTCCCAGGATGACGGCTTTTTGACAGGTACCAGTGACTTAAGGCAAACAGAAGCTGCTGTCCTTAGCAAAGCTTCTCGCCGCCTGGGCTGCACCGCACTCACCTCCTCAGCGACCGATTTATTTATGACAGTCAATGAGGGCACGGTGCTGTGTGTGAGCAGCGCGGGTGAGCGACCCGCAGACGCCCGCACCTGCACACGGCGGCGGCGCCCGGCTCCGATCCGCGCTCTGCCCTCTCTCCCAAGGAGGGATTCCCCACCCACCCACACGCCGCCCCCTCTCCCCTCCTCACTCACTCCGGTCTCCGGCTCAGGATGCCTTTCCCGATGGCCTGGGGGGCCTTGTGCTGGAGCAGCGAGGAGCAGCAGCCCTTCTCCCTGCCGTCCTTTTCGACGGGGTGCTGGTGGGGCTGCGCGGCGGGATGCTGGTGCCCGGCGGCCCGGCCCGGTCCCGCGGTCGCCGCTTTGCCCGCGGGCTGCGGCGCCGGGAGCTGTTGGTGGTGCTGGAGGGGCTCGGGCTGGCCCGGCGGCGGTGGCGGCGGCGGGGGCTGCTCGGCCGGAGGGCCCGCGGGCGGCGCGGGGGCGGCGGGGGGCTCGGCGGGAGCCGGCTGCTGCCCGCGGAGGTTGCGGTTCTCGGTGCTCAGCTCGTCCAGCCGCCTCTCCAGCTCGTCGATGCGCTGCCGCTGGGTGTGGATGAGGCTCTGCTGGTTCTGCACGATGGCGGTGAGCTCCTTCAGGTAGAGCACGGCGCGCACCGGGTTCTCCAGCAGGCTCTCCATGCCCCGGCTGCCGGACCGGGCCCCTCTGCCCGGCCGCCGGAGCTCCGGCGTTGCGGGGAGGCGCCTGGCCGCCCCTCGCGCGCACACACACACACACTCACGCACGCTCGCTCACGAACGCGCGCGCCCGCCTGACCGACGGGCACGCGCGCGGGCACGCGCGACCAGCGGCCGCTCGCTCACGCGCGCGGGGAGCGAAGCCCGGCGGCTCGGCGCCTGCCCGGGCCCCCACGAACCACGCGCGGCGAGAACGGGGGAAGGAGAGAGGGAAGAAAGGGGCGGGTTCCGCCGCCCAGACCCCGCCCCGACCCGCCGCGCACGCGCAGGGGGCAGGGGGATACAGGCAGCGGTGAGGTGCGCGGGTTGGGCTGTGCGACCGAGGGGCCGTCCGCTCTCCGGTGCCGAGGGGAAGGTGCGGCGGGAGAGGGCTCCGCCTGGAGGCTCTGCCCGCCGTAGAGCCTGTTGCAGCGCCCTGTCCCCCCCGAGCGGCATCTGTAGATGTTGCTTTGCTGCTTGCTTCTTTTTTTTTTCCCGTCGTGCTGAAGTGACTACCGTGATTTGGGCTGGTTTTGTCTGCCCAGAGCTCGTGTTCTTTTGCTTATCTTGCTAACGTGCAGAAGGCGGGGCCAAAGCTGAACCTAGGGAGATAAATGTTGGAAACTGCTGGATCTTCATAAATAGTCATAGAATCACCACGGTTGCAAAACACCTCCGAGATTATCCAGTCCAACCTCCCTCCAATCATCAGTATTTCACACTGACCACATCCCTCAGTGCCACGTCCACACATTTCTTGTACACCTCCAAGGATGCTGACTCCACCACCTCCCTGGACAGCCTGTTGCAGCACCTGACAAGCCTCTTGGAGAGGAAGTACTTCCTTACATCCAACCTGAATCTCCCCTGATTGAACTTGAGGCCATTCTCTCTCATCCTATTGCTAGTTACATGGGAGAAGAGGCCAACCCCACCTCACCACATCCTCCTTTCAGATAGTAGTGGAGAGTGATAAGGTCTCCCCTGAGACTCTTCCAGCCTGAACAACCCCAGCTCCCTCAGTCACTCCCCTCTGTCACAGGAGGAGCTTCAGTCTGTGAAGCTCCAGACCCCTCACAACTTCACTGCCCTTCTCTGGACACATTCCAGGATCTCAATGTCTTTCTTGTATCAAGGAGCCCAAAACTGGACACAGCACTCGGCCTGGCCTCACCAGTGCTGAGTACAAAGAGATGGTCTCTTCTCTGTTCCTGCTGACTGCGCTATTTCTGACACAAGCCACGATGACATTGGCCTTCTTGGCCACTTGGGCACACTGCTGGCTCATGTTCAGCTGAGTGTCAATCCGCATTCCCAGGTCTGTTTCTTCTACACAGTCTTCCAGACGCTCTGCTCCAAGCCTGTAGGATTTCTTGGGGTTGCTGTGGCCGAAGTGCAGAACCCGGCATTTGGTCTTGTTGAACTTCATCCCATTGGCCTCAGCCTAGCTATCCAGTCTGTCCAGATCCCTCTGCAGGACCTTTCTTCACATAGGCAAATCGACACTTCCTCCCAGGTTGGTGTCACCTGCAAACTTACTGAGCATGCACTCAATGCCCTCATCCAGGTCATCAATAAAGACTGAACAGGATAGGCCTCAGGGCCAACCCCTGTGGAACACTACTTGTGACCAGTCACCAGCTGGATTTAACTCCATTCACCACCACTGTCTTGGCCCAACAATCCAGGCAGCTCTTTACCCAGCAAAGAGAGTACCTGTCCAAGCCATGGGCTACCAGGTTTTCCAGGAGGTTAGCCACTCTTTTGAAGCTTTGGTCTCCATCAACTGCTTAAAAAGAGAACAAGACTCTGTGTGGAGTTGGTGCGCAGGACTGTGGGTCAGACAAGAGATAGGCAGGGCCTTTGCTTTTTATTTCCATGCAGATTGTGTCCATAGCTCAAGAAATGCTTTTCCTGCCCTACCTCATCCAAGTTCTCAAACTTGGGTTTGAGAACCTACTTGCATGCTTTCTACCATATCCATTCACAAGTGGCCTGGCTAAGACTAATATCCCTATTTACCAGAACTCCAGCATAGATCCACATAGAATTTTGATGATCTTTGTGAAGAGTTAGAAGCAGCAACCTTTCTAACAACTGCTGATAACAGGTACCAAACCTGCTCGTAGGCAAGCACGTGAGTCAACCAAGCATACAACAGGTCCAAGTCCACAAAACAAAAATCAACTATTTTATGAAGACTGTTTTGAGAGGGTAGAGCTACTTTCATTTTGCCTTTTCCCATCAGCAGAAACAGTACCGTAGTAAGGATCTCCTGAAGTACAGAATTGAGAAATGTAAATAATCTCAGTTTCAGATAAGCAGAAAGGTGTATTTCCAGTCTTTTCTGTTCACAGATAGCCTTTAGAATGTAAACTGCTGCAAACAGGATCACCAGGATTAGAAACTCTTCACAGATTCTTTCTAAAAAAGAACTGCTATTCACAGTTCTCTACAGCAAGTGTGTAGATGGCTTTGGGGCATCATGAAACACTGTTGAATGTCCCCTGTATGGTGGAGGAAAACCCCAGAGTGAACTCTAAGGGCATTCAAATGCCACTCGCTTACACTTTTATTGGAAAATTTTAAGGAAGACCTTCCACTGCCTAGTTTGTCATTTATGTCTTGCTATGGGGCTTTGACTGAGCAGGAACTTAGCAAGGTAAGAGATGGTTAGAGAGGAATGTGAAAAAAGGCTCACACTGAAATACATGAACGCACCAAAGATTTTTCTCAAGAAGCATAGAAAGTGTTAATTTAGGAAACTGTGCTGGCACGTGGTCTCTTTTCAGTGATGCAACTGAGCAGCAACAGTTCAATCCTTCCTCATCAGCATGGATTACAGAGAAAATAGTGGAAATAATGTAGTTTTTGCATTGACACATTCTGGGAAAGAACTAGGGATAGCCGAGTGTGAAGTTGTGTATGTACATTTGCACAGATATAAAAGAGCTATCTTGACCTTGTAAGGAGAGACTTAAAGCAGAGTCTGGTTCTCTTGCGGAACAGATCAGGCATGCATTAGTACAGGCTAGGGATTGACCAGCTGGAAAGGAGCTCTGCGGAAAAGGACCTGGGTGTCCTGGTGGAAAACAGGTTGGCCACGAGGCAGCAGTGTGCCCTTCTAGAGAGAGTCCAGCAGAGGGCCACAAAGACGGTTAGGGGCCTGGAATATCTCCCTCGTGAGAACAGGCTGAGAGACTTAGGGGCTGTTCAGCCTGGAGAAGACTGAGGGGAGATCTTATCAGTTCTTATAAATATCTAATAGGCAGGAGTCAAGTGGTTGCGGCCAGGCTCTTTTCAAAGGTGCCCAGTGACAGAACGAGGGGCAATGGACACAAATTGGAACATAAGAAGTTCCGTATGAACATGAGGAAAAACTTTTCTGCTTCAAGGGTTATAGAGCACTGGAACAAACCGCTCAGAGAAGGTTATGGTGTCTCCTTCCCTGGAGATATTCAAGACCCACCTGGACACTTTCCTCTAGAACTTACTCTAGGGAAATCGCTTTAGTAGAAGGATGGAATAGATCATCTCCAGAACTTCCTTCCAACCCCTACAAATATGTCATTCTGTGATTCTAGGATTCTGTTTTATATCTCAAGGACTAACCCTGTATGCAGTTCTGTTTTCATATTGGATATAATGTTCCTTTACTGCCCAGCTGGGTAAAAGCAGTGGCAAAAAAAAAAGGGTCATGGACACTGTGCTGGCCTATCCACATACAGTAAGATAGGTTGCAGCATGTATTCTTAAGGTAATAGTAATAAAGAGAAAAATTACCCTGGTGTGGAAGGTCAGGGATGGGAAAACACAGCTTGGAAGACCCATGGTGCTTGAATGATTATTGGGTGATGTTTTACTGTGGACCTGATATATTCATTTTTTGCAGCTTTCCTATGCTTGACCGGCCTTGCTAGCCCAGTATCTATTCATAAATCTCTGTAATAAATTAAACAGACGAAGACATACAGCCACAGATTGGTAAGTGAGAAATAATTAAGCTAGGAGAATCAGAAAGAAAGCAGTTTTCTGTATGGATCTGGTGACCAGTAGACAGGAATTGTACGACTCAGCCCCGACCTTCCACATTTCTACAGAGAGCGCGCGCCAAAGAAAAATGCAACAGAATGCTCTTGTGCCTAATGTGAAAGACCATGCAGGGATCTACTTACAAAATTTCAAGTTGCATAATCCTTCATAATAAGAAAATTCAGTGAAGACAGTGTATTCGTTCAAGAGGAATGTGCAGAGATGTCAGAAGAAATTTAATGTCTTCTTTGGCTCAGAAACCAAGATTCCCACATAGCTAGTAAATGCCTCCTCTTTTATCCAGCCATCGCCATGTCCCCTTGATTACACTGCCACAACACCTAGCATATATCATTTGAAAACTCTGCACATTAGTGAGGTAAGCTTTACTGTCTGTAGAAGATGAATGCTAGGATTGTAGCCATCAGAAATAGGGACGTGGGGCACAGACTGGTTAAATGACTTGTCCAAGGCTACACGGGAGGCAGGGCTGGTGGGGACAGATCTCTGACTTCAAGCATCTGTGGCATTTGGCTCAATCTTCAAGTCATTAAATGCTGCTGTTTCTCTTTGTAGGAAAGATGACATAGAGAGGAAAACAATGGTAAAGGTGATGAATTCTGCTAAAACTATTTTTGCTATAGATAATTTGTTGGTATTGTGTTTTACGAAGTCCTGATTCTTTTCGGTCCATTCCAGAAAAAAGAAAAAAAAAAAAAAAAAAAAAGGATTAATTATGTTATTATGGAATAAAGTGCTTCCCTTATCCACTTAACAAGGTGCTTGGGCATTGCACAGACAATTGCAATTAAAGTACAGCAGTAATAATTAAAATAAGCGTGCATAATAAAAACAAACCAAAATGCAGATAAGCAAAGCCCCGGGATTTAATGGAAAGGCCTAATACTACAGGATTTAAATTTATATTTATTTACTTCAGTCAGAGCAGAGTGGATCCACAAATAAGACTATACTAATAAGCATACATGATAGGGAAGGTAGAAAAATTTTTACAGCAGAGTGTTCTTGTAACTTTTTTCTGAAAGGTTCTAATCCCTCTTCAGTTTGCAACAGCTCTCTGAAACTTGATGCAAACAAATTCTTCCTGCCTCTTGACAAGTAGAGACTTTCCATGTTTTTCCATTTGAAATTATATTCAAGGCATTTCCCACCTCTCCATTTCATCTCTTTTTCCTGGACAGGAGCTCCAAGAAATCCAGACATTCTGCTCTCAGTTTCTTGCACTGATCTCATTCTGCACAACTGTCGGTCAAGGGCTTCCAAGGTAAAACCTTTCTCCTGGTAGTTCAGAATCCAAAGTGCTACTAGTGTGTGATACAGCTTAGGTTCCCAGCTATGATTTTAATTGCCTTCTTATCCTATGCTTATAACAGTGTTTTTGCTTTGTTTGTTACATACACTTTAATAGGACATGTATTTCTATTGTCTTTTTTTAGGAGAATTATGCACAAGCATAACTGAATATAGCAAAGATTATTGATATCAAGTCTTTACTGCCCAAGGAGCGGCATATTTAGTGTTAGCCAACCCACCTGAACTTACGTGTTCTCCCCTCTTCTTCCTGTTCCTCTTAAAGTATGAAAGAATGTTGAGTGAAATCATTACAGCCAGTGGTGTTTCCCAATCTATCTATTCTCATTCAGTCATTAAAAAGGACACTCAAGGAAGCATTACACAAATAATCTTAAAAGCAAGAACTGAGTAAAAGTGGCAAGAAGGTGGAGAGAAGGGGAGGAGAAGGGGAAAGGAAAGGGAAAGGGAACTGGGAAAAAGGAAAAAAAAGGAAGAGGAGGGGGGAGGGGAAGGGGCAAGGAATGGGAATCACAGTCTTCTGTTGCCATCTTCCCCTCTGATTTCTGGCGGAAGATGGGGCTTTTCCACCCCCACCTGGAAGTTAGCAGCTGCTTGAGTAGAGATTCTTAAAACTACTCACAAACAGACTACAGAACAAAAATTTCCTGCAGGGATTAGATGAATAATTTCAAAATAGAAGATAGAATCAAGACAATCACAATGTACTCATACATAATTCATGCATGGGGAAAAAAAAATCTGCATCTCCTAAATGCTTCTTTCACTCAGATTTCTTTCACTTAAGAGCTCATCCAAAACTATTCAGATCAATGAGAGATATTTCATCATCTTGAGTCTAAGCCAAGTCAGTATCTGCTTACACCTGTTAAATAGATGGATAAACTGAAGCTAAGATCATTTGTGTTGCCCATGATCACAAAGGGCACCACGGTGGGTCACAAAGAACTAGAGTCAAGAGCAGTATTTCCTCTATTTCAGATGAGGATTGAGTAAAGGCAGGAGGATTCTACTGGCATCTTACTTTTTGATCCTGCACCAAAAAACTGAGTGGTATAGTCTGCAATCTTTTCTGTGTTCTTTAAAATGAAACCTACAACATGCTGAACTATTTCTCTCATGTTAGGGCTGTCAAATTGTTAATTTAAACTGATATCACAAAATCAGAAGCAAAGGGAAAATATCTTGTTCTATAAATCAAACATAAAGAGCTGAGATGTGGTAAGCACAAATGCTTCAGTTTCTTTCATTGCTCTTCTTTTTTTTTTTATTCTATTCAGTGAAGTACAGCTAAACTGGCATATAAATATTTCAACACAGCTGCTCATCAAGAAAAAGGTATGAATTCTGTACTGTAGCCTTAGCTGAGATGTGTAGTTTTGACACATTTGAGAATCTTGACTATATATATGAAATGTGCTATTGCAACCTTGCATTATTTACTGCAACTTTAAAGAAGGGAAGTCCCTATTTGGAATGCACTTTCCTTTGTAATGTTGCTAAATGTCACATTATTTCCTGTCTTTTTCACGAAATAAATCTTTGCCTGCTTAATTGATGAATTCCAGAGAGGAAAAGCTGTGCAGAGACATTTTCTTCTGTGTCAGTCAGGATTTTGTTTGAACTGACAGTTGTTGAGTTTTTTGTAAATACTGCGGTGAAGTGAAAAAAGATGGAAAATGAGCTTCACTTACCAAATCTTATCTGACCGGTCCCACTGAATTTAACAGAGATTTCCAGATGGGACAAGCTTGTGTGATCTGACCTTGCATAAGATGCACAGAAAAAAAAATAATAATAATTTCTAAAAATTGAATAGTGTTAAGCCTAACTCTTGCTCCAAATAGAAGATTTTTCTGCAGTGGCAGAGATCAAATATAGTTAAGAAAACATCAAAAAATATACATGTCTATATACCACATGCATGAACAGAATAAATGTCAGATCAGGCTACAGTATACCATATTTCTGATTTTTAAAATATTTATGTGCCAGTTTAGCTGTACTTCACTGAAAAGAAAAAAAAGAGCAATGAAAGACACTAAAACATTTGTCCGCACCATATCTTGGCTCTTTTCTCTTTGATTTATTGAACAAGATATTTCCCCTTTGCTTCTGATTTTGTGATATCAGTATGAATTAAAAACTTGACAGCCCTAAGACAAGTGAGGTCAGCTTGTCGCAAATTTCTTTCTAAAGAACACAGGTAAGGTTGCAGACCATGCCACCTGGTCTTTTGGTGCAGAACCAAAAGCAGATTGCCAGAGGACTCTTCCCACCTTTACTCAATCTTCATCTGAAGCAGAGCAAGTGCTGCTCTTGACTCCAGTGCTTTCTGATTACAGACCCAGAGAGGCATCCCATTTCACCTTGAAAGAGTAGCTTGTTTGGTGTGTACTCGTGTTATATAACAAGGGTAAGCAGATGCTGACTTTTCAGGGAAATTCAGGCCAGGACAAATCAATAAAACATCTGGCCTGACACGTTACATACTGTATAATCCCACGCAGCTACTGAACCTGGAACTCAAACTTAATAATAGATCTCCGGAAAATGCCTCTGGTACCACTATAAAGGTAATCAAATGTAGAGAATTTGTCACATTCCTCAGTGTTGCGTCCCAGTAGTTAATCCCTGTCAGTGTCGACAGGTTGGAGCATGCTTCTCATTTGAATCTGTGCTTTCTACTTTGCAGCCATGAGTATTTAAAGAGCTCTTTACTCCTAAAGCTTTAGTCTCCTTGAAGGTGACTGATCAGATCACCTGACTATCTTATTTTTAGCGAGCTAAACATACTGAACTCTTTAAATGGTGCTTTTTTTTTTAAATTTAAGTTATTCTTTTGGATTTTGAGATAATTCTTTGTATGTGCTGATGCACATTGTGGTCCATGTTAAGGTAGGCCAAATGTTTGACCAGGAGGTCTCTGTTCAAAAGCGCTCCTGTCTCTTTTCACTTATTATTTATGGGGTCAGGCCTTCAAGTCTGCTTATCAACAGGATCGCTCTCAGTGCAACTTGCTGACGTGTGACAAATATTTCTGTGGTTTATTTCGGTGCCTAAAAGAATTTTAAGGAGCAAAATGCCAAACCAAAAAGGACCCTATCACTCAAAACAAAAAGAACTTGCTCCTGACATTTCCTTGAGGAACATGACATAGTTGTTTTAGGCAGCTACCACCGTCAACGTTCCTGCAACTCACTCTACAGCAAGATTTCTGTCTGCATAGCTTCTTCCAAAGAATGCAAAAGACCACTCTGTTTAGGGAGACCCACTTGTAAGAGCAGGAGGAGAGTCAGATAGTGGTAGATCTCTTTTTTTGTGTGTGTTTCACGCATTGATTTATCACAAGAAAGTTGTGATTATGTACAGACTCTGGGTGCATGCTACTCTGTCCTGTGAATTTCTTCACAAGTGATGGGATTTTGGCAATGGTTGAAGCTAATCTAGCAATAAGACAAGCAGCTAAGCAACTAAGCAATAAGACAAGCAACACTTTGCAGTGTTTAAATTTGGCCAGAGACAAAGTTCCCAGTGATCTGCTTGGTTTCTACATCTGCCCGTTTCCCCCTGTAAAAGCAGCCATTACAGAAAGCAGGCTCTCAAACAATATTGCGCTCATTTTTAATGGATAGAAAAAAGAAAAGAAAAAAAGAATCCCAAAAGCTCACAGCAACTCTGCTGCTTGTTTTCATCCCATGCAGAGATGACAGTTGAGTTACTCCCTCCCTCTGCAGCACTCTCTGCAGCACTAACCTTGGGAAAGAGAAATGGCAAAGGATGAGAAGTTTTTTTCCCTGGAAGGAGGGAGAGCTTAGGAGCTGGAAGCAGTAATAGCATGTGGATGGTGAGGAGAGAAAAATGATGTGAATTGAGAAGCATGATACATAGGGAGACAGATGCAGAATTAATAGGGTGCAGGGAACTGAGTATAAATAGGCTGTTAGTCATTGAGGTGGGCAGAACTGAGGCAGGGAAAAGACTGATGTTTGGTCTGCAGGCAAAACTGATGTGGAAGTTGTGGAAAAGAAGCGAATGTTCACAAAGAAGCAGAAAGGTACAATGGCAGGACACTTCTGAAGTGCCTCTCAGTAAACTGAAGAGATTGGCTGAATATATGTTATAAAGACATACTGAGTATGGTTGAAAGTAAGACTCCGAACTCAAAAGTTAGGTTGAGATCCACTCTCAGTAAGAGAGTAACAGCAAAGTTTAAGTAACAGCAAAAATCAGATGCCTGGGAAAGATAATTACAATGGGAGCAGCACAAAGTGATTCCAGCCAGACTTCCTGAGCTGAGGGTGATACCCTTGCAATAAAACAAAAAACAAAACAACAACAACAAACCCTCAGTGTATTTCTACCAGCTCGGCTTATCTCCTTTTATACCTGCCTGAAATGGTAGCATTCACCTCATCCTTTAGCAGGAAGTCTCAAGAATTTTGCTTCAGCTTTATTTACCTAGCAGGCTTTCTGTGGAGAACTGAGGAATGATGACAGCACTGCATACTTGAATGAGGAATTAAGGCCACAGGAGCAAATAGAACTCTCTCTCCAAAGATACCACAGCAGAGGAACCTGTAGGTACTTGGGGCTGGGGCACAATAAAATGCCAGTCCTTCCATTGACTCTCTCTTAGTTTCAGATCTGTATCTTAAAGTAGCCAGAGTTGTTTGCTGATGTCTAAAGTTATGATTTGTTTAAAAGCTTCCCATCTGTTTGGGTTTGTACTCTGTTTCATATGCATTTAAATTACTGCTGGATGGATGTGGTAGAATGATGATTTTGGAAACATTCTCATTGTTTTTTAATTTCTTATGTGCTGTGTTTTCTACAGAGATCAGCACAAAAAGGCAAAACACGACCAACTGTGACAGAATATATAAAACAGCATGAGCTGCCTACAGATAATGAAATGAAAACAGTCCAAAATAGTAGATACCGATGTGAATCATGATCAATAAGTCTATTTGTAATAATAAGCATCATCTATGTCAGATAAAAAAATCACAAATATTTATTAAGATAACAGATCATTAACAGGCAGACATCCCAAATTCAGATCACATATTTCAGTACTAGTACATAAGAATTAGCAGCCAAATCTGCCAAAATAAATCCAGCAATCTCACAAAGGTCATCACATCTAACAAATAAAAAGAGAGAGTGAGAGAGAGGAAGTGTACGAAAGAGGAGAAAGCAGATAAGCATATTTTTTCCTTCTACCAATATGACATAGTTTAAGAGGGATCAGGCTGCATTAGAGCAACTAAAGATGACACAAACATGATGACCAAAAGAAAAAACTGGAGGCAGGGGTGAGGGAAAGGCTTCTACTGGTAGCTGAAACTCTGACCCCAATCCAATAAGCTGCTCCAGGCAAGGAAGTACATGAGACATCATTTTGGAATCAGTGGGATCAAACTGCACACAAAAATTTGTCTCGCTGGAGCATCTGCTTGCAGTTGCCTACTTTTACTAGTCTTTCAGATGCAGGTAAGTTTTGTTGATATTGCATGAGTTTTGCTGTTGTGAAAAAAAATATGGAACAGATTATTCTTTGACTAGTTTCAGAATGAAGCCAGACAGATTAAAAAGTGAAACCAAGCCAGTTTTCAGGAGGAGCTAAATAAAAACAGTTATTTCTTAATGCAAACCTAGCATTAATGTATCAAGCAGGTGATGGATCTCCAGTCCTGAGCTTCTGGAAATTGAGAGGTCAAGGTTGTAGCAACAGAGGGAATTCTTCCATAACATACATTCTGTATGTTTTACAGTACATATTTCAGGACATAAGCAGTATTATACCAAACAGGATAGATCAGGCATCAAAAATACTGCACATGACTGCAACAATGTTTTGAGGCATTAATTTATTGTGTTTCCATACCTTCTGTGTAGGTAATGATGCACATGCAAAGCCAAGCTCCCACTGCCTTGGCATGGATATATTCAGAGACTGTAGCACAGTTTGATAGTCTGCCTGTCCCTGTTGAAACTCCAAAGAGGAGTAGGAGCAAAACTACCCTACCATTGCTAATGCTGGCTCAGCTACACCCAGGGAGTTCCTGTGATGAGAGCCCAAGTGAGACAATATTTTGGTGACTTTGTCATCATTACCACAGTGTTAATTAACCCTCTTTGTCCTCACTGGCACTTCCAGTGGCATCACTGCTGCTTCAGCTGAACTGATAGCAAGTTCTGACTAAAGCTTGTTCCTGCTTAAACAGCTATGCTGCAGACTTCAAACTGTTTGTTCAGTAGACTCCTGGAAAGTTCAAACCTTCAGTTAGAGGAAATGTAAAGCTAAAGGCAAGAGTTCACTACATGACTGCAAAGTCAGAGAGTAAGAGTCTTATTGACTTTAGTGGGAGCTACACTCTCACTCTGCATGCTTGTTCTAGTTCTGGGATAATGGTGAATATGAAGTACTTTGCAGTGATAGAGTCAAGGTGGAGTAATGTGCCACAGTTTGCATGGCTATTGGGAACAATGCCCCAGATAAAATGAGCAGCTCTCAACTGCAAATATTAGTCAGCATAGTAGGAAAGAAAAGGCTGCCCCTACTCCCTGCTGGAGCTAGCGCCATCATTGCCAGGCCAGTCTGAATTTTAAGGAATTTTCTTGTACCTGTTTTTTCATTTCATTTGCCTTCAGATGAGTCTTGCTTACTCATTTTGAGCTACCCAAAAGAATTCCAATTGTTTTCTTTCTGTTTATACATTTGGATCCTTTCAGATATTTCTCAGTTGCAGATGTTGTTTTGTGAAGGTCCTGAGTCCTTTGACTCTCTTCCTTACAAACAAGTTTCTTACTCCTAATTCAGTTTGACTTACCTGTCCTGGCCATCTTTGTGCTTAGCCTACTTCCCCGCCTGCTGGAAAGGTCAAGGCCAGACATCCCTCTCCCCACACACCAACACACCCATTACCACTTACTTTTAATGGTAGGAGTACCTCAAGGCTTTCGCAGGCAGAGAAGACCTGCGCAGTCTCAGCAGCCAGAGAAGGATGCAACTTATCATTGTGATTCCAGCTCCCTGCCTGGCAGCAAAATAAATACTCTGCAAATAAAATGTATGGAGAGCACTCCTCCCTCCCCCTGAACAAACTCACTATATTTCTGGGTTTAAACTTGATTTTCTGCATTTGATGTGAAATTCAAGGGCATATTCATGATCTACATAGATTTGAGATCATGTCTCTGTTGATGACTGAAGCTCTGCCTGAATTGAGAGGTTTGGAGGTTGGCTGTGGTCCTATCTTCCTTCCTGCAGAAAATTCTTGGTGCCTGGCTCATTTCAGTGAGTGTGCTCACCCATGACCAAAGGCCATGTTGAAACTGATGAAGTGAATTGTTTGTCATAAATTGTTTACCTGCCAAAATAAGCATTCTGTGAATGCAAAACTATTTGTGAATTTGAAATACACTCAGTAAAGGTTATGGACATTTAAAAAGAGGAGGACATAAAATGAGGACATTACAGGAACGCTAAAATACTTCTTTTTTTTGTGTGTGTGTCTGTCTATTTTTGAACAAACTGCTTGGATTTCCCAGATAAAATCATAAGGTTGGGAGGAACGGAGGGGAAAGTCCCTACACCATCACCCAGCCGCAGCCCTTTTATTTCAGCAGCTCCTGCTCAGGATGCTCACATGGACCACGACAGACTCACATCACAGAGGTCACAGACTCCTGTCACATGCCACAAAGCTGCACTGATGTAGCCTATTTCTCAAGGAAGAGGCTTTAACATTGGAACTTAAGGTGCACCCCCTTCACGCTCCCCAGTTCATATGAAGCTCTCCACACGTGTGTTTTTAGAGAGTGTACATTTTTCTAAACCTTTTGTCTTCTCTCAAGAATAGGGAAGAAAGGAATACAAGGGGCAGTTATTGATGCTTAGAAAATCTTATTTTATTTTAAAGAGTGAGTTACGCAGTAGCACATAGAAGTGCTGTTAGAAATATTTATTAGTATAAATGCACTGATTTTATTATGGAACAATGACAAAAATACTCACAGCTGAAGTGGATATTGTGTCACATACAGTATTATTTTTGCCTGTTGACATCTCTCTAAAATGGAGGGAAGAATAAAAGGTTGTGGGAAATGTATATCCTATTGCTTTGCAAATGAGAAAGAAGATTACATCTGTAGCTCTTAGAAAAAAGAATTAAGGACTCAATGTTATAATACAGATGTAAAGTAAATTCATGTTTCTAGAGAAGAATCTTGTGAAATTAACAAGGCACCATGGTATACAGCTATTGCAATGCTATTAATATAGCATAATTTTAAAGACCACCAGGAAATATGGCCTGCAGCATGAAAGAGTTATGGTACTCTAATACAGCAAGATTTGAAGTGGGGAAAAAATACTTCATGTGAATACTTAACAGCAATAGAAAGCATTTGAAAGATTGAAATGCAAGAGTCATAGCATCACTAGAAATGTTTAATACGTATTTCACTGCTCATTCAGAAGGGATACATATCACATAAGAATATCAAGTTTTCTCTAGAGCTTCAGTTGGGTAGCAATTAAAAAATATCTCTGAAGGTGACGCCTAATTTTTTATGTGGATCCTTAGTCCTTTGCTTTCATCGCTTATATCTGGAAAAGTGTCAGAAGCAATGTTGTCCCCGAACAGCCAAATACCTAACAATTTACCCAACAGCTCTGTTTGTTTGGTTTTGATTTACCTCATGCACTGAAATGCTTGATCCGGGGTTGACTTGGGGAAAAAGCAGAGTATAATTTTTAGAATTCAACAACTGCATCAAATAATCAATTACTCACACAACCCTGCCATTTGAACACCCACTTAAATCCTTAAATAGGAGCTTGCGAGTAACAGCAAAGAATTTGGATGAACTTCTTCTCATGGGGGTGAGTCTTATTCCCAAGGATTATTGATTTCTATTATTTAGTTTTTAAATTTGAGAGATGAAAAACTGTTTCCAGTTTGAAATGAACTCTGCAGGAACAAGCTTTTATTAAAGGGTGGTTTTTTTTTTTTTTTTCAGTTCTTTTCTTTTTTTATCACATATTACTTCATTTTCTGAAATGTGCTTCTGGGAGGCAATGTCAAAAGTACAATGAAATGGTACCAGACTGAGCTCTAAATGATGGTGACAATAATTAAAATGAATTATCTCATCAAAGCTTCCTCCTTCTTCTTCTTTCAATTTTTTTTTGTCTTTCCTCCTCTCATTATTCTGTTTGAAAACAGACTGTCCTGAAGTGTCACGCTGTCACTATTTAGACAAACATTTGTCAATAGACTCTTAATGTACACTGATATATTAGTAGGCTGGTAATGTAACATCTTTCTCCGCTTATATTTAACTCTAATCTTTAACGTAGGGTCCTACATCTCTTTTCACACCTCTCTTTTTTTTATTAACTTTCCAGATATATTCAGAAATCCCCTCATTTGCATCCAACAATGACTTACATCTCGAAGCATTAAAATGTACATTTAAAAACATCGGAGCTAATAGAGGAAACCGATAAAACGCTATTAAAAGTTCCTGGTTTAAATATACGTGATTTGAAAAGTATGAATTTTTTAAAGAGCTATTTAAAAAGAGGAGGAAATGTTCTTGAAAATCCCATTCCATCTTTTTTTCCTTTAGGGATTGAAAGTTTAGAAGATTAAAAAAAAAAAGGTTGGGTCCAAAGCTGGGTGGAGAGAGTACAATGAATTTTCATCAGAATACTGACATTTATTTGAGACTTTCAGAATAGCCAAAAAAAAAAGTTAAACTTCCATATTTTTAGAAGAAGGTCAACTAACTCCAGTACCCATGCAGCTCTAAAGGAACTTGGCGGATATGGTGAGGATCAGAAGAATGATGCAAAACATGACTTGCTGACATGGTGAGTCAGTAATTGTAGCTCCTCAGTTCTTGGGATAATGTCCTCTTCAGGTAGCAGAAGGGAATTCGTCGGTTCATGGCAACTCCTGACTTTCGTGATCATGGGATCATGAGTAAACATTTAGTAAGAATGGATTGGAAAGAGTCTGTACCTGAAATGAGGTAGAAAATGTTTGGTAGTTGGGAGTGTATGCAGCTCATCTCAGACTTCCACGTGTTGACTTTACAAACAAGTCCTGCATGCCTGCTAGGAGCATAGTTAAGAGGATGCCTTAGAATACTCATTGCTTTTGTCTTACGATCATGGCTGCTCTTAATATTTCTCTCTTTATTTTTTTCTAGAGGCCTGGTGCAGGATGTTTGATCTCCTGTCAGCTAGCCTAGTGGGAATATTCTGTTCAGTTACGCAAGAAGCAGGGATTTGATCCCTAACTCTTGTTATCGTGCTTTTAGGAATACACGGTTACAAAAATAAAAGCATTAGCCTGCAGCCATCCTGCTGTGTGCCATGCTCTTGTCAGATCTCACATGTTCAGCAAGGTCAGGTCTGCTCAGGACTCACGTGGGAGGGGGTGCTGTGGGGATGTGGAAAGGAACCACAAAATAAAAGATTGTGCATGAAACACCTTCCCCTTCTGTGCTCCACCTTAGGGAGCTTCTATTCTGTATTCTCTTGTCTATTTTTGTTTGTTTACTTTATTCCTCAGATGTGACATAATTTCCTAAATATGCATTTTTTTTGTTTGTTTGGGTTTTTTTTGTTTTTTTAAGTGAGCAAAGGCAATTTACTGCGCATATGCAAACTGCCACAGCCTGAGCCCTACATGAAGTGCTGCAGCAGCTGTGCCTTGGAGAAAAAGCAGCAGTCTGATGGACAGTGAGAGCACGGGGTCTTCATAAGAGCTTTGGCACTTAGGAAAGATAAGTAAGATGATTCTGGCAAGTGGTGTTTCAAGCTGTGAGTTTGGGGCGAGGAGGAGGAAAGTGAAATAGAATTGGATGAAAAGGAGACTACAAGAGGAGCAGCAGAGAGGAAGGAACAGTGAGAGATGGCCACTCTTTTGTCAATTTCAGGCTCTCGTTTGCTCCATTTCACTGCATCTTATCCCAAATCTTCCTTAGTAGGGTAAGGCAGTTTGAGGGGAGGCACATGCCTCCCGTGGGAGAAATGTCTTGCACAATCTGAGTCAGTAGAAAGCTTGCGAAGAGGATAGGTGGCTGTTTTTTTAGTTCCCTGTAACAACACTCAGGGGTAACAGAAATACTGAATGTCGTACTTAAAGCATCTATAGCTTCCTAAAAAAAGTAATAGCGCTTAGCAGATTACTGTTTCCCAAACGATAGAGCGTCATTTAGTAATGTGTAATTTCAGCATTCTGTGAGGACTGAGCACTGAGGAGGTGCCAGACACAGAAAAAGGAAGAGATGTCCAAGCAGTTTCCTGCCTGCTCTCCTAAGACAACACCACAGAAATAACCCAAAACATCAGAGTAAGGCCTGGAGCAAAACCTGATGTCCAGACACTTCTAAACATTAGGTGAATTTAATCCTATGCTTAACTGCAGTAGCAAAACTCTTCAGATCTAAGGAACTGCAAAACTCTGGGGAAGTCTGGAGTAAGATCCTATCTCTTTTCTGGCCCTCCCCTGACCTTGTGCAGAAGCAGCTCAGCCAGCTCTGCTTGCATGTTTGACAAATGTTATTCAATGGGCTACAAAAAAAATTCCGGCATCTTCAAAATACACAGTCACAGCAGCACTCTGTATTCCACTCACCTTCCCTTTTTGCATTTTCCCTTCAGGTTCTGAGTTTTATGTTATTAAATTTTGGTGTAAAACATTATAATAAATAATAAGCAGCAATATTTTCCATCCTAAAGATATCAAAGGTGGAAAAATATTATTGTTTCCATTTTTCAGTGAGGAAAGTGAGGCACTAATTACTTGCCCAAGGTGACTTTGCTCAGTAAAAGATACTGCAGCAAGAGAAAGAGCAAATTAATTTAATGTTTTGAAGGCTGGGTGTTAGGTTTTTTTCCTCAAGAAAGAGCACTCTGGTGGAAAAATGCAGTTTCAGAAAAGTGAAAATGAGTTGAAATACAATGTGAAACTAAAAGAGCTGGCTCTTGCACATAAATTGGTGTGAAACTAAAAGAGCTGGCTCTTGCACATAAATTGGTGGCTGTTCCACAACAGTAGATGAGTGATCAGTCTGTGTATTGCAGTCAAGAAATATATGCCTTTACGTGAGTTCTGGATGTAGTGGAAAGGCCTGAATGTTACTGTGATGGAAAAGCTAACAGACAGAATAAGCACTCCAGAGGGAAAGCAGGGAGAAGACAAGTGCCCCGAGCTGCTTTGGATCAGCCCCACTGCTCACAGTGAGGATCAGTAAGGACAGCAAAGCCGAGCGTGCAAAGCCTCTGTGCAGCCTGCAAGAAGAGCAGTGGGAACAATCTCTTTCATTTCTCCCACAGGCCAAGGGCAAAGCCAGGTCTACCCTGAGGGTGAGGGAGGGTCTGAGTCACTACCCTGCCACGGCAGAACTAAGTGCCTGAAAGTTCATGAGCAGGATCTCTTTGCAGCAACCTTGACTAGTGTCTCCTGTTGGTATCGACTTGGGGAATGGCACTGGGAAAGCTGGAAGGCATTTTCCAAACTAGCAGCTAGTGCATTTCCTAATTGCAAAGCCCCTGAAACACTGTCATGCATGACTTGGCACACCGTTCAATGCTTCTTTTTGCAACCTATGAAAACTGACATCTAACTGGCTGCATGGGAAGAAAGACCTCTGTCTAAATCCTCCCTCACCTGGGCAACAGTGCTTAATAGCATTCTCTTTGTTGGGGAAGAAAAATCTTGTGCCTGGTTTTATTTTTCTTTGCTAAAACTTGCCAGCACAAAGCAGAGAAAGGGAGAGTTTGGTGGATGTGTCAGTCAGCTCCTCAGGGATCCCATCCTCAGTATCACAGAAGATTATGCAGTGAGATGTTATGAAATGCAAATATTAAGGAGAGACAGGAAACCATGTGCACTGTCCCCCTGGCTGGAGACAGTACTACTCAGCCTCTCCCTGCCAGTTGGGTGGGCTCAGAGAAGCATTCAGCCAGAGACCATACCCCCAGCCTGCCTGCCTGCCTTCACCCACGGTGACACATAGCCACTGCACTCCCATTTTGCCTCCAGATTATTTCTGTGCTGGTAACACCTACACATTCCCAGTCAGTTAGGTCTTGTTGGCACAAGGAAGATGTCTGATGTGTGACAGGGTTACACAAGAGTTCATTATGATTTATGGCATCTCACCTACTAATGCAGTCTCCCTGGTGCTTTGTCCAGTGCACTGCTATGCTGCTGTCACTTCTTACATTGGGCTTTCCAAGTCCCTGCTGCTCTTCTGCCCATCCATCTCTCTGTCTCCCCAGCCTAACACTCACTCTCTTCCCTCTATCCAGTTCTGTGAACTCTCTTCCTGCCACACACTAAGGGATTTGACAAACCTGCTGTTTCCTCATCCTCAACATGGCTGGGAGGGGAACATGGGAAGAGGCTGCATCAGCCTGCCTCCACCTTCTGCTTCATATTATATTTTAAAAATGCAGAATTGGATTTTTATCTGAGCAGCAGAAAGCATTTGGAGGCCTTTCCGTCACCAGTATATAAATAAAAATGGATCAGAATAGATTGGATTGTTGCTTCTTACATCCGCTTCCCTATTTTGTCTCTGACAGGTCCTGACACCCACACACATGCTCCTTGCTCAGGCTTTCCTAGATCTCCTTTTTTGTCTGCTTTGAGTTTTGGCATGATTTTACGTTCCTCCCTCCCCTACAGAGAGTTTTCAAAGCTTTTAGCCAAGCTCAGAGTTCTTAGGCCTTTTGCCCTTACACTCTGCATACTGACAGGCCTTACCAGCCCCATCATTAAAGCATCACAAGGCCACCACCTGGGTGAGGCTCTGCCATGCCCAAGCTGCAGCTGCTCATCTGCTTTGGGGTTTGCAAGGTCCAACACTGCTCCTCCCCAGCAGCCTGCAGCAAGCATCTCTGACTGCGCTTTCCCTTGTGATGGAGCAGGACCGAGCCAGAAATCTGCAACAGGCATTTAGGTAATGGATTTGCCCTTTTTCCTCAAGTTGAACATGCATGAGCAGACCCTGATTTCTTCAAACGTATTCACTGCGTTCAAAGAGAAGTGCCCTCTTTTTTCTTTTTTTTTTCCTCTGGTGCACTGTTTTTAATTCTATGTATAAGTCACTAGCATTCCCTGTGTGCACTCACAAACTGGTATTTGCTATTTAAAGAGTGGTAAGGTACAATTGTTGAAGTAACTCTTGAAGAATTGTTTCTGATCCTGAAGTGGAGGCACATGCAAATACTTCTGTCACGTGTAGCATACACTCCCTCAAAGTGTTTTTAATATGTATGGATGCAGTACTGAGATACACTTTCCATGAATATTTGTGCTGGAGGAACTCGATTGCTTGAATGTGCACATTGAGGGAGTATAAAAGCAACACGAGAACAAGCTGGGAGAATGTGCTTTAAAAAAAAAAAAAAAAAGAATAAAACATTCACTATTTTATAAAGCCAGATTTTAAATCGCTCAACTCAAACACGAGCACTGGAGAGAAAACAAGCAAGCGTATGAGTCAGAGATTTCCTTTTTGTTTGCCGTGCTCAGCAGCAGATCCCTGGCAGCAGACACACAGCATGACACAGAAGCAGGGCTGAGGGCAGAAAGAAGCAAATTCCGTCTGTGGGGTTTTCTCTCAAATGATGACTCCACAACACACTGGTGAGGACAAGGCTGCAAGCTGTACCAGCACCCTCTCCCCTCACTGTTCACAGAAGCACAGTGCTGTGATGGCAGCCCACAGCCTCCCTCACCCCACACCCAGAGCAGTACAGAGCTCTTCTGGGACTTGGGTCAGGCTGGCAAACTACCCAACAAAGAATGCCAGCAGAGACATAGAAGTACCAGAGAGGGCACAGGCAGGACAAGAAACGTGACATGTGGCTCTGCGGTGGCAAAGATTGAACACAGCTAGGACCGCAGGACGCCTCAACACGACGAACGCCCTTCCTGCCAGGCGCCTCGCGCCTCTCTCCCCACCTTCCCCGCGCGCATGCGTATCCCCACCCCTCTCCCCTCGCGTCAGCCGAGCGCTCCAGAGACAGAGGGGCTTCCTAAGTTGGGCGGAAGTGATGTAAAGTAGGGGCGGAAGTGAGGCTCGGCGCTGCTTCCTGTTTGTTGCTGGGGTGTGGCCGGCTGGCGGCAGGTGAGGGGCGCTCGGCTGGGCCGTGGGGTCGGGTCCGTGTTTGGGTTGCTCCCCACACGCGGGTTGAGTGTGTCCGAAGTGCCGGATCTGGCGCACTGCCGCGCGGCTCTGCCCTTTTAACGGCCGGGCTCGCAGAGCTGGAGCGGGGCACCCGGGAGGGCCGAGCTGAGGCTCGGGGCTGTGCGTAGAGGTGAGTGGGTAACGTCGTTCCCCTCTGTTGTGTTCAGAGAGGTGCTCCGTCACCCCACAAGAGAGGTCTGGTCCAGAAATGAGAGCCCCGATTTAGCTAAATGCATGCTTGTTACGTGCAGGGATCACACTTTTTCTGGGACTTACGTTGCACTCAACTGCAAAGAGTTAGAGCTTGTAAAAGTTTCCTGCATCTGCCTCTCTGCTGTGGGGACAGGGAGCTGGGTGCTGTGGCCAGAAGGCTGGCATGAAGAAGAGGAGAAAGTGTCTGAGACTGGGCTGAAAGTCTGCAGAGTGTGGGTTAAGTCATTTTTACTCAAAAAGTGGCTAATACACTGTAGCACAGTTGTGGGGTTTCTGCCTTATTCTGAGTACCAGATGGAAGCAATCCAGGAGACACCTGGAGCCTGTTGAAGTTGACTTCATGGTCCGAGTGTTGGATATACCAGCTAGAGATGAAGCATTACTGGACCCTGTGCTCACTGATGCAGAGGAGCTCATCTAAGAGGTTAAGACTGAAGGCAGTCTGGGCTGCAGCAACTGTGGTGTGGTTGATTTTGTGATGTTGAGGAACACGGGCCTGATAAAGAGTGGAGTCAGGATCCTGAACTTCAGGACAGCAAGCCTCAGGCTGTTTAGAGAATTATTGGATGGGATCCTCTGGTAAACTCTAGGAACAAAGGAACAGAACAGAGCTAGCAGTGTGCTAAGATGCATTTCTGAGTGCTCAGGAGCTCTCTGTTCTTCAGCAGAAGAAATCAAACAAATTAGGCGGGAAACTGTCATGGCTGAGAAAAGATGTGCTCATCGAGGGGAGGGAGAAGAAGGAAAAATATAATCAGTGGAAGCAGAGATGAGTGGATTGGATGTAATATAAGGATGCTGTCTAGATGTGTGGAGATGGGATCAGGAAAGCCAAGGTGCAGATGAAATTAAACTTAGGGATGTGAAAAATAACAAGAAAGGATTCTTTAGATATGTTGTTCATAAGAGACAGGCAAAGGAGAGTGTACTCCTCCTGATAAATAGGTTCCATGGAGAAGGCTGAAGTTCTTAATGAGTTCTTTGCCTCTGTCTTCACTGCCAGGCTTTCCTACATTTCTCATGTCCCTGAACCTTTAGGCAGGAGTTGGAAAAGCAGAATTCTTCCTACTGGAAGGGTAGAGCACGTCTGAGACCATCTCATGAAACTAAATGTGTACAAATCTATGGGGCCAGGTGACATGCATCTCAGGATTCTGAAGGAACTGGTTGCTGTAGTTGCCAAATGACTATCCATCGTATTTGAAAAGTCATGGCTGTCAGGTGAGGTCCCCTGTGACTGAAAAAAAGGGAAACATCACTCCCGTTTTAAGATAGGGAAGAAGGGGTCAACAGGCTTGGTGAGTGTCATTCTGTGTTTGGGAAGATTATAGAGCATATCATCTGGGAAGCTAGGTTAAGGCATATGCAAGATGAGGAGGTGATGCATGGCTTTACCAAAGGCAGATCGTGTCTGACCAATCTGGTAGCCTTCTATGATGGAGTGATAACTATGGTGGACAGAGGAAGGGCAACTGATGTCATCTGCCTGGACTTGTGCAAAGCCTTTGATGTGGTCCTACACAGTCTTTCTCTCTTAGTTAACAGTTCTGTGTTCAGGTGGAGGCCAGTTACAAGAGGGCAGTGATTGGCCAGTCACAAGAGGGCAGTCTTGGGACTGGTATTTATTAACCTTTATCAGTGACATAGATGATGGGATCCTGTACACTCTCAGCACGTTTGTCAGCACCAAGCTGAGTGGTACAGTTGACACAATAGAAGGAAGAGATGCCATCCAGAGGTATTTGGACAGGCTTGAAAAGTGGGCCCCCGAGAACATAGTGAGTTTCTACAAGTCTGCATGCAAGGTGTTGCAGCTGGGTCAGGGCAATCCCAGATATGTCTGCAGACTGAGAGAAGAACTAAAAGATTAAGAGCAGCTTGTGGAGAAGGACATGGGGATTCTGGTGGATGAAAAGCTGAACATGTACCAGCAGTGTGTGCTTGCAGCCTGGAAGGCCAACAGTATCCAGAACTGCATCAATAGAGAGGGGGCCAATAGGGCGAGGGAGGTGATTGTCAAGGAGGAATAATTTTAAACTAAAAGATGGAAAATTAAGATTAGATGTCAGTGGGAAATTTTCACTTAGAGAGTGATGAGGCAATGGAACAGGTTGCCCATAGAAGCTTTGGTTGCCCCCACTGCTGGAGGCATTCAGGGCCGGCTGGATGGGACACTGGGCAGCCAGAGCTTCTGGGTGGCAGCCCTGCCCATGGCAGGGAGGTTGGAGCTCAATGGTCTTTAAGATCTCTTTCAACCTAAGCCATTCTCTGATTACTGTGCACCATCAACTAGTTCAAAGTATCCTGCAGGTGATGTAATCTGTAGTCATCCATCAGAGCGTCAGCACAGTACACTATCTAGAGGACTGCCAAATACGTGTTGCCTTTAAGTTGCATAAGGGCAGCATTCCCCACTCACCACTTGTAGCTGTGGTGGTGTAGTTATTGGTTAAAATAAAACCACATTGTTACTGCTTGCAAGTGAACCCAAACATTGTTGTGATAAATGCATTTACTATATTAATTTGTTCAAAATAAAGGAATTAGCCAACAGTAAAAAGATCACAGGGTCTTAGAGGTAGCAGTGCATATGAAGAAAGGCTCCTGATGGATGTGGTGAACATTGTGAATCCACATCTAGCACCGATGAGCACTTTCTGGTATTTATTTTAGTACAGAACAGAAGCTGTGTTATGCCTCAATTTCTGTGGTTTGGTT
This sequence comes from Tympanuchus pallidicinctus, assembly GCF_026119805.1. Classification (NCBI taxonomy): domain Eukaryota; kingdom Metazoa; phylum Chordata; class Aves; order Galliformes; family Phasianidae; genus Tympanuchus; species Tympanuchus pallidicinctus. The sequence goes on from NW_026294802.1 coordinate 4,645,204, forward strand.
TCAATGCTGAGTGGTTGTAGAGCACGTAGGTTTCCCCAGAGGCTTTCCACCATCCCCAGGGGAGAGTAGGCTGGTTCTTGACTTCTGCAGCCTAGCTTCCAGCAAAGCATGTGGGATGGTACCTGCTGTGGTGGTGGCATTTTGTGTAATGAAGTCAAATGTCAGCTGGCTGAAGATGACCTATTTGTCTCATTTAGGTTGTGCAGTGGGCATTGCTGGCAATGTTCTATAGACCGTACTGACCTCTCCTAGGTTACAAGCTGAAAGTATCACTATTTCTTGCCTGTCCATTGATATTGAGAGACTTCCTTGAGCAGACAAAGGAAGTGAAGCAGGTAGTGCTGCTCCTGCCAGGAGCAAAGGCTGGAAGCAAACTGACTTTGGCATGTCTTTGTAGAGACTTTGTGCATTTCGGTTGTCCTGGGAATCAGAGTTGCTCCGGTCAACTCTCCCCAGATTGCTTCTAGGAAGGTTGGCTAGAGGCTGACAAGCTCTCGTGATACTTAATTAAGTCTGTCTCTTCTAAGTAGCAAGCTGGGATGTAAGGGCTGCTCAGAATGCCTTTTTGTTACTGAAATGCTCTGGTTAGGGAGGAACAGCCACACCTCCAGAGCCCTCAGGCAGAAAAATGCCTGCAGCACTCCCAGAGCAGCACAGGCTGTTCTTGTCGTCTATCCTTCTTCCATCATTTTGGATATTCAAACTGAGTTTTTAATCTTCATTCTTTCAGATGAAAAGTGGTGTTCTTTTCTCTCAATTCTGGAGTTCATTGGCAGGATAACGGAGCAGATAATCGTTGGGGATTGCTGTGCAGTCAGGCTTCTAGGTTTGGTAGTACCAGGTAGCTGTAGTCACCACATGATTGGCCTAAGTCGTGAAAGAGCATGGTAGGAATTGAGGGTTGGGGAAAATTAGTACTGAGATAAGCCTGAAAGCAATGGGATTTTTTTTGTTTTTTAAGACTAAAGATACTGTGCAGAGGAAGAGGAGGATTATGTCTGAAATTACGATATTTCCTGTGACTGTGCTTGAAGGGAATCATTTGTATCACTCACAAATCAATTTCTGCAGCTACTCAGCTCTGCTTGGACCCCTTCACAAGATAACCCTTGCCAGGAAATAGTCCATCCAGCAGATTGTTTAGTGGGTTATTGATTCTTCAGATATCTCTCATTTGAGCCAGCTTTTTGTCAACTTGTCACCCAGGACACTTTGGGAAAGTGTATGGCTGTTGGATTATGCACCTGTTGCAGTGGTCTGATAGTAAAGGAAGGCAGCCTCTCTTTTTTCTGAACCAAACTTTCAGCTGGAACCTCTGCAGCAGTCCTGAGCTGGCCTGCTGGTGGAAACGCTCCAGCATTTAAGAGAACTTACTGCAAGGAAATGGACCTCAAAGGGACATTAGGCACAGCCTGTAGCTGCTGTGTTGTTTAGGCATACAAAAAACAAAGTGCCTCCTTTGAGTGAATGATGTGTAGGGATGCTTGGGCTGGGACTAGCTTGATTTAAATGCCTGTACTGTAGTTGGATCTAAGCTAGTTACTTAGTATTCTTTTGTTAAGGGAGAGAAGATGGGTGAGGCAGGTAATTAGAACACTGTGTTTTTGGTCAGTTTTAGATGGCTGCCTTAGCATAAGATCAATTATTTGTTGGAGTACCTGATTGACTCCATTAATGATGAAAGCCAAGGGTGTTGAGCAGAGTGCCTTGTCTGATTAACAATAGATATCAACGTCTGTCCATCAAAATGAGCTTCATGTATCCAGTTGAAGGAAACTGTTTTCAGCCTCAGCTTAGAGGCCAAGACTTTCTCAGAGAGATGACACAGCTCCGTCCTTGTGGCAGTGAGGGCTACTGCTTGTGCTTCTCAAAGCAAAGCTCTGTGTTAAGAGGAAAGGTTACTGTGAAGACAATAATGGCTTATAGGCTATCGTAGCCTGTGGAGCTCAGAGAACTGAAGTGCAGCTCTGAATTCGTTAAGTGTCTGCTGTTCGGTTTCTGTTTACAAAATAGTCTCTTGTCTGTCTTCTGGAGAGCTAATGTCATCTGATTTTATGTGATTCAACTTTAAATGTCAAGTATTGTGCCATTTGCCTGGGAGTTGCCATATGCTATTGTAAAGCTGGACTCAAAGATCTTAAATCTCGACTCTTATTCTTCATACTAAGTGGAACAGGGCAGAGTAGCATGTGGAAAAACAACCAATTTAAGTGTGCTGGAGCAGTTTTTAGGGAAGAGGGAGAGAATTTGAATTTGAAAGTGATCACCCAGTGTGCTAGTGGATTTGTTCAGGCACACGCTTATTTGAGCCAAGGGCTAATGCTGCTGGTGGGAAACCAAATCCTTCAGTTTATGTGCATTATTTACCTATCAGTAGCGTCTTTACCTTACTGTCACCTTGCTCCTAGATTTCATCTGTCTTGAATAGCTGCAACAGTTACTGTTCCTTTCAAATCAGAGTACTAGAGCCAAAGTTTTTAACAGGCTCTGTGGTCTTGAGAAAGGCTACGTTATGTTCAGTGCTCATGATTCCCCCAGAAAATTTTTTGTCAGGCCAGTGCTCTTCTTTTGGTAGCTCTGAGTACTCAGGAAGGGTCACATACAGATGAGATTGTCTTTTAATCCAGAAAGACCAGAGTAGGACAAAAACAGAAGTAGCCAATTATATTGTCAGTCTTTGACCATGTCTCATGGTGCAACATGATGATTGCATAGTGCCTGCATGTGCGCGGCACCATGCAGTGCCAACTGCCAGTAGGTCCCCACCACGTGGAAATGGAGAACTGTGTGGTGGTTAGTAGTGGCTTTGTTAACCTGAGTGGCACAAAAAACTTTTCCCCCAGCTGCTGTTAGGACTGATGAGGTGAGATCACTTTGCTCCCATCATTTCCTAGCAGGATACTGGCCCACAAAGCCAGGCTGAAAGTATGAGGTGGTTGATCCTGAGTAAGTATCTCACTTTCTAACACTGGAGCACAGAACTGAACATGGCTTTTACAGCTGCAGCTGGGTGAGCTTTGTGATACAGATCTGGCCTTTATGTTTTCTGCTCCTTTGAGAGACAGTGATAGCATCCAAAGCTGCTCAGTATCCAGCCTGTCTCTGTGGCTGAGCAGCTCCAGTTCACTGGTTGAGAGTAGGCAGAGTGGGAACGGCTGGAACTGAGAGCTCCTTTGGTCCAGAAGTGATACCGGGAATAAAATCTTGACAGGCACCAGGCCCTGCCACGATGGAGAAACCCTACTCTTCATAGCTTTGTCAAAATAGCTACTACAGGTCTTGAGTCAAAACAGTCATGTCTACAATGGAGTTTTGAGGATGCTACTACGAGAAATGTCGAGTAACATGAGCACCCTGGTGGAGTACAGCCTGCTACGGGGCCTAATTATGGTCTTATTAATGCTTTCTTTCATCACTGCCTTCCAGCCTTCAGATGGTGATTAGACCTATTTATAGGGGCAGACTTCCTTAATATTCAGCACAGTGCACCTCTCACCAATCAAATCAGCACCATCTGCATCTTTGATTGCTGCTTAATAACACTGTAGAACATGTTTAATTAAAAAATATAAATAGACTTTTCATCCTCTTAACAAAGTGCTTCTCTCTTTCTCCCTCCCCCTCTGACCCCCCCACCCCAAAAAAAAAGCAGCATAGGGGCCGTGATGAAACCCTCACCTCATGGAAATACATACCAAGTTACAGATGTTACTTTCCTCTATTAAAGGAGACAGCAGTGTGATAAGCTGTACCCCAGATCTGTCTCTGTTCCATCTTCTGGGTGTTAACCTTAACCCACAGTGCATTTGTGCCTTGGTCTGATCCCAGCATGGAGCTATCCTGCTGGTGATGGAGGATCTTTATTGCACACTGCAGACTTTATTGCACGTTTCTTGTCTCTGTGTCCTTGCAGGTAGTCACTGATCTTTTGTTGGAGACCTACAAAGGGGAGGCAGAGGGTTAGAGAGAGTGTGTCACTTCTTCTTGGGGCTGTTACTGCATGTGGAAATTAAAGGCTGTTACTTGGTTCTGCCTTTCCAGTGCAGAGATAGAAGCAGCAGCACAGCAATTTCTGAAACAGCTCTTGTATCTTTGAAGAACACACACACTGATATTTTTTTTCCCAAGTATTTAAGTGCTGTTCTTCCCCTGACCCCTTTTTATCCCTTGGAGCATGTTAAGGAAGCAAGTATTGTTGGTGGCTTGCTTTTATTCTCCTTCATTTTTGCAGCTAAGTACATGTCTGATAAGTGCTTGTACATGTAGCAGTCTCTCCCTGTGCTGAGGGAAGGCAAATTATTAATCCATGTGTTTGTTTGTGTTCCCTTATAGAATTAAGGTTTTATAAAGTTGTGAGGTGTTTTTTTTGTTTGCAGATAATCATCTCAATGATCTCCTCCATGGAGCTTTATTTTGAAGGGGTTTTCCTTCTCTTACAGACTCTATTTGCTGTGTAACAAGTTCTCCTGGGCTTAGCCTCTGTGTAAGGAGTTTCTTTCTTGGTCTCAGAGGGAGCAAAGTAGGAGGAGTATTTCTCTATTTCAAGTGATCAATTGTATGCTTTCTTCAGTGGCTTCAGAGAGATGCAAGTCTATCTGTAGCCTTTGGAGTATTTATTAGACTGGTTGCAGATACCTGGAAAACCTGGAATGCTCAGTTTGTATGTATCCCGGTACAAGTTTTTTGGAAAGATAAGACAGTTCTGTGAGAGCCTTATGTTGCCTTTCCTGCTGCTGTTGTTTCCATCAGCTTTTGCTAGAGCGAGTGTTGGAGCTGAGAAGGGACTGGCTTTGTGCATAGAAGATGGTCAGCAGCTCTGACAGCCTTTATCCCAGCTTACTTGAGGTTAAAGGCACAGCTTCAGGCAGCAGTGCAAATGTGAACAATCGCTAGCTCAAGCCAGAACTTCCAAATCAGGATATCGCACACGTAAGCAGGAGGTGCGGTGAGAAAACAATCATTTTCTCATTCTTTGCAGCTTAATAAGGCAAATGTGGTTATTATATAACACAAGAACGCATTTTTCTTGATCTTGAAAGTTGACATAGAAAAAATAATTGAATAAAAACTGGCTGGAGCTCCCAGATGCTTCAGCTCTTCTCGAGAGCCTCTTTGATCACAAAAAAAAGAGCCTCCGTGCCGCTTGCTCTGCCTTGTGTGGCCCACAGGTGGTCATACCACTAATGATGAAATCTCCTGGGTGATCTGACATCTGCTTTTCTGAATCATACTTGCCTTGGGGTTTTATATGCCCATTTCTCACTGCAGCGTCAGAGCATTTCTTGTTGGCCTGCCTTCATAATTTCAGGATGCAGTGCTTTCTGCTGACACATGCTAGTTCCTCTCTAAAAATCTGGAATGATACTGAAACCAGTTTATTGCTCCTCTGGAAGGCAATTCTAGGTGAAAGACGTGAAGAGTTTATTTGTATCTTTGGTGTGTGTTAAGTGAAGGCTTGGTGTCCGTTGGGCAGAATGGGGAAGCTGAGATATTTCTCCTCTGTGGCACTTTGGTTTTTTGTAATTATTGATTGTGGTAATGGAATATGGTTAAGGAGATTGGCTGCTCCTTTTTTGCTACACTGATGGCTGTGATCAAGGAGGAATCAGTCTTGCTGAGTGACATTTGGTCTTTGCTTCCCTTCCTGCCTTTGGTTGGCAATACTTTGAATTTTTCCCATTAAAATCTTCCTTGTACCTGGAGGCCCCTTCTGTTGGAAGAAGCAGTCCTGCTGTTATTCTAAGCACACAGTCAGGTGTTACTCAGAGTGCTTGTAAAACTGGCTTGCTTCCCCAGTTGGTTTGCTCAGAAAATGTAATAACAGCTGTAGCAAGGGATTTTGCCCTTCTGGTCATTTAGAAAGCTGTTGCTGTTTTTGCTCCTTCTTGCTTTAAACTTGTTATTTGTTACCTTGCAAAGAAAGAATCGTCTCTTGTATCTGACAGCAGGTTCTTACAGAGTCTGCCACATCTCTCCAGTCTGGTGGATTTTTTTTTTGGAAAGGTGAGAATGGGGAGCTCATGTGAGAGGCTGTGTCAAGAGCCTGTGAAGCTGAAGTTTGCTGATTGCCAAAATAATAAGAACACAAGCAGGAACACCTCGGGCTTTTCCTACTTTGCTCCACCAGTGTGAGTTTGTTTTTTGCAAGGCACTGGAACCTGAAAGGCAATCTGTAGCTTCTAGGTGCAAGGAGAGAAACAGCTTGGTAGTGGCTGGGGAAGTGCTGCTTCAGAGCATGGGCTTCTGTCCATTGGCTGCTGGATGGAGTGTAGCTTTAGAAAGGTCACCGAAAGCATTAGGATTGGTGAGAATCTGGGAAATGATATTGGGGCTGAATAATCTCATCTAGCTCCTGAGGTGAGAAGCTTGCCCTTGTTATCCTCTGGGGCAGGATTACACGGTAATGGTTTTGATAAGCAAGTTTAACAAATCCCCTTCTTGCCCCCGCTTCCCGCTCTGTCTCATGACTGGGCAATTACAGCTGTTTCTCTGGCTGCAGTAAATTGGGTCATTGAACTGATCCGAGTTTAAAATAGGCATCGCGAAACTCAGCAGTATCGATGCAACGAATGAGTTGTGACCGGTGACAGGCAGGATCATAAACTTGTTTTGCAGCTGAAGCTGAAGTATGTTGTAGCTGCACGCTCACTGTGCTCGCCTGTCGCTTTGTTCCACTCGGTCACTCTGGTCAGAGATCTGAAATCAAAAGGATTCAAGCTTGGTTACGGTCAGCAAATGAAAAAACGCCATCTGAGAATTAGCCGCCCTCCTTTTCAGATTAACTTGTATGCTTTACAAGTCAAAATAATAATTTCCTGTCTGCTGAATAGGCACAGTCACGAAGTCTAATCAGTGTGCAAACATTGCTGCTAAAGAGGGTGGATTCAGAGCCTGCTGCCAGTGATGCATGAAGTGAAACAGAATGGGCCCGGGCTTCCTGCGGCAGCGCCAAGCCTTCTGATGGCTGGGCTTGATTTTGCAAATTTGTTATCTATGGCTCTCCTTGGTTTCCTTCTCCTTTTTCACTTTGCTTAAAAAAATAAATAAATAAATAAAATAATAATAATTAAAAAAAAGACCACATTTCGAGATGGTATTTCCTAGCTGATACAGTAGGATCAAAAATGATGAATTCAGAGGGGGGTGCTGCAGGAATGGCTGCAGGCTCATCTAATCTAATAGCCTTGCCTTTTGTGCAGCAAGGCAGGGAAATTAAAGAGTGTGTGAAGATCCCTGTAATTTTCACCTGCTCAGCTGCTGGTTGATGCTGCAGCTGTCTCTTCAGGCCCTTGTTTTCTGAATTCCTCCAACCTCACTTGCGTTTCTGCGTTTTTTAAGCTCCTCTGCATGCCCTCCTTTGGGAAAGGGGAGAGCCTTCCTCTGTCATTAATGAGGGTGCAGCAACCATGATGCTGTTTGCACACTGCAGTGCTCCCTGAAGCAGCTCCTGGTAACCTCCAAGTGCCACAGGGGAATGTGTGCGTCCTGAGACAAATCTGTCCATTCCTGATACCTCATACTGCCATCCTGCTTTTGTTTGTTTCCATTCGGCTGAGTGAATATTTGCTTGTGCTGATGTACAGCACGCTGCATGATGAAAACTCATAGTGAGCAGCTGTATGTAGACTGGGTCTTTTATAGTCTGAGTGAGCACGACACATGCAGACAACATATTTGAAAGGATTTGCTTAGGCCTAATAGCAAAGCTTCAGAAAAATATATGGACACTTGCCTCTGTTAGATCAGACTGTCCAAGCAGTTTATATTTGTGAGTTTACAATTACTAATATGGTCAGAGAAACAAATTTCAACACCCTCCTCTATGTCCCAGGAACTTTTTGTTGTTTTTGTGCACCAAAGCATGGGAGGCAGGCTGAGGGAACATTGGAGGAAGAGACATGAGCACAGCTGGCAGCATGGAAGCATGGATGGCTCACAGCCTTGTCCTAACTCTGTTGCAGAGCAATGCTCTTGGCTTGGCTGTATCTAGGAGCGTGCATAGCACTGCGGTGCATGTGTTGAAGACAACTGAAATGTTTCTGTGACTGTTCAGCCCTTGTATGTGAAAGGATCCTGAAATAAGGAGTCTTTTTTTCAAGATAGTTACCAAAGAATGAGCCAGTTACCAGAAGTAATGAGCTGCTCCTGGGAGTCTCAGAATGGAAGAAGTCTCATTAGCCTACTTGGAGCAAGGGCATGTATGTACATGCGTGCCCTGTTGTTTTTTTAGCTGCCGTTCTTGGAAGGGAGCAGTTCTTGGGTTTCTTGGAGCAGAAGTGGAAAATGAAATGCTGTGTTTTGCTAATAGAGTTGCATGACCTGAAATGTATCCATCTGGAATATGAGAATGGGAGGAGGGGACAGGGTGATTTCTGACAAATCTTCATCAGCAGCCTGAACTGATTTTGCTCCAAAGCATGGCCTTTGTTTTCAGCATAGTACTGAACTGCAAATTGTTAATGATCATGCTAAAAATAAAATTGTGGTTCCTAAGACCATTCAGGCAAGCAAAAGGCTCCCACCTTTACTATAGCTACATTGGGTTTTTTAAAAAATCAATCCATCAACCTTAAAATGTGCCTTCCTCATCAGCTCGTTGATGACCTTGCAAACACTTTCCTAAAATAGTTGGGAGGGCAGAGGGTGAAGTCTCTAAGCAAAAGCTGTGATACAATAGAAGAGTGATGCAATAGAAGACTGTTTGCTATGATGTTCTTTTTGTTCTTTCCTTTAGGCACAATGACTACCGTAGCCCAGAAGCACTTTCTGGAGGGGCAAACATATTCCGTCCCCCTGATCCAACCAGACTTGCGCAGAGAAGAGGCTGTTCAGCAGGTGGCAGATGCACTTCAGTACCTGCAAAAGGTGTCAGGTGATATTTTCAACAGGTGGGTTCTTTCACATAGGGGCGGGGGGGGCTAGCATTCAGCACTTGAAAATGGACTTCTGTGATAAAGCTAATGCAGAGAAAATGCATTGCATTGGCAAGCAGTGGAATTTCAGAAAAGGTCCAAATGCACTTCAGTAAAAGGTTGTTGGATTCAGGTACTGTCAAAGTTAGGCATAATTGAATGTCTTGCGTTTGCAAGAGGTTGTTTGTTATTAGTTTCTAATTCAGTTGCAGATTCCCACAAATTGCATTGCTATTCAGCTCTGAGCATCTTTGATTCTTTCTTGGTCGTATTTTGAACGGAAGACTTTCTAATTTGAAGTATTTTGAAGGTGTGTCTTTCTGAATTACTGTACTTGGAGCAGTAGAGTAGAAAATGTCTCTTTGTTCTGATCTCTGGACTTGCAAACTGCTCTTGAGCTACTTTTGAACTCTGTTTTTGTATATTGTTCCAAGAGTAGAGCGCATTAGTGCCCATTCTTCTCATCAAGATCTCATGATCTATCTAACCTGGTGTCTTCAGCAATTCAACCCAGGCCTGCCACTTCTTGCACACAGTCATCTTTACATAGATAGATCTGTAAGACTATTTATATAGCAGATCAGAAAGATTCTTGGGTTTTCTTGCAAATTATAGTTTATCTAGTGTCTTCTTCATCTGAAGCCATCTTTGACATCTCAGTGCCTGGAGACAGCATGTCATATCATTGATATGGAAACCAGAAGATCAATACTGCAGCTGAGAGGCAAGAACACTTGCTTTGGTTTCAGTGGGGCCCATCATTGCCTCCTATGATTTATTATGGTGTGAGTAGGAATATGATATGTTCTTTCTTTTGAATTGTTTCTTTGTTTGATTGCTTTTTTAAGGGCAGTTTGAAGTCCTTCAGTTTTTGATAGCAATACTTTGAAAAACAGCCTCTGAGGGCAGGGTAGTCATGAAGGCTGAGCCCAGGTTACTGAGTAAATAAACGCTTTTCTTTGGAAGAATCTTTCTTTGGACAGGGCTGAAGGGCTCCTGGACAGGGCTGTGTGTAGGCTGGACTTAACTGAACACAAGGCCTCATTCTTTTGTGTGCTTCTCAGTATGGCAGCTCATGACATACGGATGGGAAAAGACTTTACAGAGCTGCTACAAATATCAGGAAGCCACCCCTCAAGCCTGAGACTGATTGGCAGTGCTGTCCTTCTCTGTGGGTCAAATAAAGCTATTGATAATATAGAAGTGTTTCTTCCTTCTCTTCCCAACCCCCCCTCCCCGTTCCTTCCCTGTTTTTGTTTTCTTTTTTTAAGCTCACTGCTTTGCAACACAGTGTCCTGTAATTTCCCCAGGGAGGCAAGCCTGTTGTTTTGTATGCAAGTCACTTCTGAGTCCTGAGCAGTGACTGCGATGCTGTTCCTTCGTTCTTCGGTGCACTCATGACTTTTAATTACCAATTTTTTTCCAACAGCAGAGAAGGCTTCATTGGGCTTTTTGTTTGCTTTGCCTTTCCTCTGAGGTCTTACCTCTCCGATATAATTAATAATGATTTAGTAATTACGCAGGCATCTGATTAAAAGTTCCATGACCTTGGTTGTTCCATGCTAATCAAGGGGCAGAGCTTTCAAGGTGAGAACTTTGCCTTTTAGTGAAGAGTGACCTTTTTTCTTCCCTATCCTGAGATAAGGCAGCTCTATCTTCCATTTCCAGGAAGAAGCTGCCTTATCTGGGGAAGCTGGCTGCTCTGATCTGCAAAATGCTTGCAGTGTTGACAGAGAGGAAACTTGTTCGTTCTGGCAGTCTCAGCTGAGTGTGTCAAACTCATTACTTCAGCATCAGAACATCTGCATCTTTGTAATACTGTTTTGTAGAAACCGTTGGGTTGGTAGTGTGCCTCTGAGAGTGGCAAGCCAGTTTGTAATTTGTGGAAAGTGCAGTGAAAGAATCTCCCTTACTTTCTGTGGAAATAGGAATCTTTCCACAGATAATTATTTTATCCACATTAGTTCATCAAAGTTTCTGCTTTGAGTTGTTGCTGACATGGTAGATGGGTATGAATTCTACAAGTGAAAATGACCATCAAGGACATTTGTGCAAGGGAGGTGAGCTTTTCCTCTCTTCGTTTGGTGAACGACTGAGGGCAGCTGTGGTACTGTTGTGGTTACAGGAAAACTGTTCTGGGAAATCACCGTGAGAAATTTCTGCCAAGCTGTTATTTCTCGGAATGCTTTCAGACAAACTGATTTGCTGTTGGATTTACCTATGGCGAGTTATGTGGTGAATGGGGTACTTGGGAAAGTTCATTATTTTGTAGAGCTTAAGGAATGTACAGGTGCAAAAAATTGCGTCAGTTATACCTGAGACCCAGTGATGCACTGGGGAAGGCACTGGAGAGCAGATCTGGCAACCCATAGAAATTAAACCTCTGTGCCTTGCTAACAGTGCACCTGGGCTGTGAGATGGAATCAGTAAGAAGGCGGCATCCCTCTGGGTCATGTTCCTAAACCATGGGAGCAGAGACCCATCCTACATCCTTCGAATAGTAAAGTACCATGTTCTGCATGGGGAAAGCACTGACCCAGGCAGGCTCTTATTTGCCAGGCAAGTTGATGTCTTCTGTCACTGCTGTTAACAGTCTAGTTAGGACTCTTAGGAAGTCCTGTCCACTTGGTGCTGAAACCACTGTGTGAGGAGATTAAGAGGCTGGATGTACTTTCTGGGGTTTGTAATTTGGAGTAATGGAAGCTCTTACTTTGTATATGTTAACTGAATTCATGCAATTAATCTGTAGTGGAAGCTGCAGAGAGGACCAAATTCATTGCCTGCAGCTACTGAGATTTTAATACATATAATTACTGCTGAAAACATAAATATTCTAACAGATCCAATCTGGCATAATATCTATACGAGTTTAACTCTTGGACATCTAAGGACGACTATTGACATAGGCCTCAGCAGGAGGAATGACCAACTTTAACACTCATTTAATGGTATCTCATCTGTTTATTACTTTATTACCAGCATTCTCTGAGTGAAAGCTTGTGTTGGAATCATGTGTTGTGGATTTTTATTTTTTTACAAAAACGTTATTCTGATAAGTACTTAAAAATGGTGATGGGTTTAGGTTTTCTGAGATGGCCCCTTGGTAAGTGAGGCCTTTGGGATTTCTCAGTTTCTGGAGAGAGATTTTGTTGCCAGGAGATGTTAATAACCTCTAATATGTCAGCTCATTATTCAGACTGTACACTTTTGTATAACAGATTTGTGGGAAATTGCCTATCCGAGTTATCTCATTTACTGTGATAGCAGTAGAAAGAAAACAATTACTTGGTGTGGAATGTCATTATCAAGGTTGTAGTCTCCTTTGCCTATAATCAAATCATAAGTTCTGCAGTAATTTCTCATGGACAACAGAGCCCTAAAGAAAGTTTGGGACAGGAATAACATTGAGATATAGAGAGGAAGTGCTCTGTGAGATGTGTGCCCTGGAATGAGCTTTGACAATGATTGCTTGTCAGTCTGGATTGAAATAGAAAAGGCAGAGAAAATCTAAATTGTGAGGTGCATTTGGATGTTCCCCCACTTCTTCTCCATCATTAATCCGGATCATCACTAGTGGAAATGAATGACTACAATGAATGACTTCTAAGATCATCCAGTCCAACTGTCAGCCCACCCCATACACACAGTGACCACATCCCTCACTGCCACATACACGTGTTTCTTGAACATCTTTAGGGATGGTGACTCCACCACCTCCCTGAGCCTGTGCCACTGCAGCACCACTCTTTCTGGGAAGAAATGTTTCCTAATATCCAACCTGAACCTTTGGAAGTGACAAGACCCTTGTAAAGCAACAAGTCACCCCATTATACTTTGAAGGCTTCCCAGGGACCATCTGAGAGAAGATGCTGGTCCAGTTTAGTTTCAGACCTCTTTCCTGAAATGCCCTAGGTGCAGTCATTCATTGTTAGGAAGGTAAAGCAAAAATGGTGACGTAAAGGAGTGGGTGTGTGGTTTACAGCTATGGAGACATGGAGCTTGGAGAAGATAAAGATGCCTGCAGATGTTGATTTTTGTTGTAGAGATGGGTCCAGTTAATGTGGAATTTTTGTAAATGTAGCATGCTGTTTGTAAGAAACTGCTCAGAAGTTTTAGTTCTTGTGTTTTTCTAGAAGCTGAATTTGAAAGCTTGTAAAGTGGAGCTTGAGAGATATTCCAGAGCTATTGGGAAAGGCTTTAAGAGTTGATACGTGAGAAGATCAGTTCAACATGCCCGGATAGCTGATGGCAGCTAGCAAGAGCAACCATCCCATGTACTCAAGGAGAGGGAAGGGATAGTGAATGTTCTGTAGGAGTCCAGATTAAGATTTTCTGAATGCTGCTGAAATCCCTAAGCTTAAAACTTCGTATGATATGAGACCAAGGCTCCATTCAGATACCTTGACAGCTCTATGGGGTGACGAGGTGGGGAGCATAGTTACAGCTGTCACAGCTTGAAATGAAAATGGAGTAGTAGGAATGTGAGACCAAATGGTATTAAGTCCTTGAAAGATATTTCCATAAAAAATGAAACAAACGTGATGGACAGAATTCTTGTTCATTTCACAGAGTGCTGAAAATCTGTGTCTTTTGGACTTCCAGAGATTAAATGTGTCTTTTGAAGGAGAAGAACAGAATGCTAAATTTGACTCTGCAAGGTTCTTTTTATGGCGTTGTCATTGAAATGTAGTGATGGTTACTTAAGCCCCTGCTCTAAGTCCGCTCAGAGTCATCGGCTCTTCCACACCATTTTCTATCACTAGCAGTCTGTTTATCTTTGAATCCCATTCCCCCAAAAAGACACTGATCAATCTGTTCTGCCTTAAGAGATTGAAAGGCAGGCTTGAACTTAATAAGCTGTAGCCTTCTTTATGCTAACAAAGCCTTCAGCGTAGCTTAAAATGAGCAATTTAAAGAAATGATTGAAGTGCTTCACCCTCAATATCCTCCTCCAAGCAGACTTAAACTTGTCACACCTAATAGTAAGTGTGCAAATAGAAGTATGTTTTAATGAATAACTGAGAGACTCAGTCTAGGCATTAATGCAAAGCATTCTCAAAGCATGAGATGACTTTGCATTAGCTACAGAAAACATTCTTTGGGGAAGAAGGGCTCTTCATGCTTCATTTCATATCTGAAAACAAAATGAGGGAAAATTGTGTCCAGGCTGATGAAGTGGCTGAAAGGAACACGAAAGGGAGCACAAGCCTTAGCTATAATCTCAGTTATTAAAAATAAAGAGTGGCTTAGGTGCAATCATACTAAACTGATGATATATCAGTTTGCTGTAAGTAGTTTAAAAAAAAGAAAAAAAAGCAAAAGTTTCAGAAGTGTTTTCCCACTCCTGAATTTGGTCTCACGGCTGCTTTGAATAAGAAGTCAGGCAATGATTTCAAACTCTTGAGTGGATTCTCTCTATAATTCTAGGGGCCCTTCCTGGTGATAGAATATCTAATGGAAACATGAGGCACTTAGATCAAAACACATGGCATGTGCAGTACACAAGACAAGTGGTAAAGAGAATCAGATAAACGTTTAGCCCAATCGCATGCAGACTGTATTGGTTTTCTGACTCAACTTTTATTGCTTTTGGTTTGTAATGGGCTTTTGTGTATCTGTAGGCTAAAATGAGTTTACTACCATGTATAGATTCCCTATGGCTTAGCTTAATTTCTCTACAATTTTTAAAGAGCTGTAATTTTAACATGAGAGTTGCCATATGTAGTAGCTGCCATTCTTTATTATTCGCTATCTTAGAAAACAGATAAAGCTAGTTTCAAAATCATTTACGGAAATAAAAGCTGTGGCAGGAAGACCAAAAGAAGCAAACATTAAACTCATTTGTGAATGTGGGACGTAATTATCTTGATAAACATTGTTTTCAACAAATATTTTAAAACACAGTCAATTCGAGGTCATAGCTGTGACTGAGTTGATGGATGGGTCATTCTGTGTACCTTAACAGCTATAAATTGGCTTAAACTTTTGTGAACTGTCCTGTAACAAAAAATATAGAGATATAATTACCCCTTCTCTCAACCATTTTGAGAAGTGGAAACCAATGAGCTTATAGCTCTCTGTTATTAATGTAGTTGCTTACTAAACTTTTTCTGGAATGAAAAGGTAGCATGAAGTCCAAACACCATGGAATTGTAGCAATGCTTGTAGAAGCTTATGGAGTTCAGAATAGTCTGATTTGTTAATGCTGTGACGTTGTTAATGGCTGGAAATGGTAGTTTCCTAGAGCCTGAGAGTAGCAAATCCAGAAACAATAGTGGTGATGTTGTATCCCTGGTGCTGTACAGGTATGTGAGAAAAGAATCTCACAGTTACCCCTAAAGCGGAAGGCTTTTCTGCATGGGAAGAGACCTAAGAGCCCTTTGAAAAATAAAGAAAAAAAATATTGTCAAGGGGTGGAAATGCTATCTGTCTATGGTGCTGTTCCCTCAGGAGTTCAGTGGAGCTGCTCAGAGTGCAGAAATGGTACTGACATCCCAGTGGTACCCTCGACTAAAGCAGAGCACTCATGACGGAGACTCTTAGCATGCAAATGTTAAGTATGCTTCCCTAATACATTTCCACAGTTCTTGTGCCCTGAGAACTTTCTCCAGGACTGAGCCTAGCACAGCTTCTGCCCTTCTGAAACTGCTGTTTGTGCAGACAAGCGAGCTTCCTTTCCTTGAATTGCTCTGGATGGCTGTGGTTTGGAAGGAACTGAATCTATTTCACAGGATATGTAATGACTGAGATTTGTCTGACGATAAATTATGTCTATAAACTACTAAGGCAAGAAGTTGATGTTAACAGAGATTTGGAAAAGATCTTAGGAACTTTTCCATCCAGAGGGGCATTGTTTGCCTCTACTCG
Source organism: Tympanuchus pallidicinctus (assembly GCF_026119805.1). Taxonomy (NCBI): domain Eukaryota; kingdom Metazoa; phylum Chordata; class Aves; order Galliformes; family Phasianidae; genus Tympanuchus; species Tympanuchus pallidicinctus. The sequence continues at coordinate 4,660,983 of NW_026294802.1, forward strand.
GCTCTTGTGAGTCCCCATCTGCAGTACTGCGTCAAGGCCTGGGGCCCCGAGTGCAAGAAAGATGCAGAGCTCTTGGAGTGGGTCCAGAGGAGGGCCACTGAGATGATCAGAGGGCGGGAGCACCTCTCCTGTGAGGAAAGGTTGAGGGAACTGGGATTGTTTAGCTTGGAGAAGGCTTCAGGGAGACCTCATTGTGGCCTTCCAGTACTTGAAGGGAGCATATAAACAGGAGGGGGAACAGCTGTTTACGTGGGTGGATAGTGCTAGGACAAGTGGGAAGGGTTTTAAACTGACACGGGAGGTTTAGGTTAGATATTAGGAGAAAGTTTTTCACTTTTCAGTGAGTGGTGACACACTGGAACAGGTTGCCCAAGGAGGCTGTGGATGCCCCATCCCTGGAGGCATTCAAGGCCAGGCTGGATGTGGCTCTGGGCAGCCTGGTCTGGTGGTTGGCGACCCTGCACACAGCAGGGGGTTGAAATTGGATGATCGTTGTGGTCCTTTTCAACCCAGGCCATTCTGTGATTCTGTGATGTGATGATTCTTCGCATTACTACCTCAAATGGCTGTAGCTATTTTTCCTCTCTGGAAATAACCAAGGAAGAGCAGATTTTAACAAGTTAGTATGTATTTAACAGCAAAAACAAAATCTTTCCCTTTTTCCATGTTTTGTAGCCTGCAGGTATGGCAGTATTGTCTGATTCTCCCACTCGTCATGGCACAATTGTCTTGTTGTTCTTTTCTTATACAAAGTGATAGCTCTACCTTCTCAACCAGCTTCGGATGCCGGACTCTCACACATGTGTTGGAATTATTTTCTCTTCCTATGGCAGAGTTTTGTCTATTCAGTCAGCCCTGAAGGCAGAGATGCAACCAAGTCACTTTGTTTTACAGGCATGACTTCCATCGAGGATCTAGTGTGGAGAAAACTGTCTGGAAAATAACACCAAGAGGCTTGAAATGTGTTTTACTGACTCCCACCTTTGTAGATGGTAGTGTGTGCATTGTGGAGAGAGTTGGGGGAGGAAACAGGAGTGCCAAAGGTCTGTTCTTCACACTTGACTGGCGGATTAAATTCTCTTTCAGCAGTCCTTCTTTTTGACTGGCTGTGGTGCTGCCAGTGGCCTTTTTCAGAAGGGGGTAGGTTAGAGTTTGGGTGTAAATACAGCTGACAGTTGAGAACAGCGCTTTTGGAGACGGCAGATCGATTTGCAGATGATAATAGAGGAAAAATAAGAACTTGTTAATGTAAATCCTCCAAATAATCAATTTATTGAATCTACTGTGCTCTGCCATTAGGGAGAGGAGAGGATGAAGGATCAGAAGTAATATGTGTTAAAGAGAAACCCCGGGAGGATAATGTAGTGTCTTCTGAGTTCAATGCCATTCTTAATTTATTCAAGAATACAATCCTTATTCTGGATTAATACGTATTTTAAAAGGCAAATACATGGTTTTATTTTACTTTAAGAATTTTAATTTTAGATCTACTATCAAGGCTGAAGATAAGAAATGCTTGAGGGGCCTAAGAGGCATGACGGGACATTTCTTGTAGAAAAGAAGGTAATGCTGTTGCCCTTCAGCCTAGCGTTAGTGCAGCAATAATAACTTCTCTGGTTATCAATTAAATGTATGTCTCGTGCCAGTCATTTCAGTAATGGCTTCAAACCCAACTAAAGATTTCTTGTTCTTTCTATTGCTTTGCCCAGTGACTAGGTTCTTTGGCTTTGCTTCAGCAACAGCACTTTTGAAAGTGGCATTTTGGATTTTTTTGGTTCTAGGCCAAACTCAGGACTTTTCTGTGTGACTTTTTTGAGAGGCAGTTTGAGAAGCTCCTAACTCCTGTTGGGTTACTGAGCACTAGGCAGGACTTTCTTTGTTCTTTCTAGCATATGGCCAATTTAGGAAATGAAGTAAATAACAAATCATCGCCAAAATCATACCTTTTATTATGCTTCATGCTTACTTTGTCAGCTGGGGATTAGGGGATTAGCTGCTGCTGAAGGTATTGCTCTGTGTTAGTATTTTACAAATAAAGTGGACTAGCAGAATGTATGAATTTATGATCCTGAAGTTTTGTGGTGGAGAAAAGTATACTATACGAATTTGTTCTGGTATTGCTGCGAAAGCAATATTTCCATTCTTAATGACTGTTTGCAAGTCACCACTTAGGGAAGATGAATCTTTGAGGACGCTGAGGAAAATGAAATCATGTGTCTAGAACTGTTCTCAAGATAATATATGATCACTGATGTGCCACAGAGTGCTTCATTGAAATGATAGAGAGCTGTCAAACAAAGCAGAGAGGTTCTGCTTTTCAATTCAGTTACAAAAAGCCCTCTGTCTAGAGCCCAAAGTTTTTTGGGAAAAAGTAACCAGAAATCTCTTAGAAGTACTTTAATTACTCAGGAAAGGTGTTGGTTGAAAAACATGATAAAAAGTTACTCTTATTTTGTGAAGCACATAGGCTCAAATTAGCTTGTCGATGGGCGTATCGTGGAAGGTGCCTTTTGAGATTTAAGTGTGAATGCAATTGGTTATAGGAAAATGAAGAAGTAACATGAAACAGATCCTGTTTCTGAAGTGCAAATATTTTGAAATGAAAGGCATCGCTGGCAATAAATAAGGAAATAAATGTTTCTTTTAAAAGAAAGAGACCCTTTTTGAAAGAGAGGGATCTGTTATGAGGAGAAGTTGAAATTGGAAGCATGGTTGAGAAAGGGAAAATGTATAGTTAGCAGTGAGGTTTCTTAACTAGCAAAGACCTAGTAACTATTTCTGAGAACGCAATTCTAATGTGGTTGGGCGTATTTTCTTTGTAAGACAATTTGGAGGGGAATTTTGTGAGTCAGCATTGGTTGTCACAGGATGGTGAGAAGTATCACTGTTGAACAGAAGCACTGAGTTGCTGTGGTCAGTCCATAACACCAGTCCATCAGTCCATGAGTATCTGCTGCTCTGTCATGGTCACTCTCCATCCCTGCTCCCCCATGGGCTGCCCTCTGACAGCTCAGGCTTCTCCTGCAGATGCTCTCCATGGACTGCAGCGTCTTTGAGCCTCATCTGCTGCTGCACTGTGGGCTCCTCCATGGCTGCACATAATGCCTGTGGGCTGCATGTGCACAGCCTGCTCCTCCATGGGCATCTACTCAGGCTACAGGGAGTTTCTGCTCTGTGCCTGGAGTACCTCCTGCACTGCCTTCAGTGCCCAATGTTTCACATTTCTGCACTCCTTTTCCAGAGCTGCTGTTGTGCAGCAGATTTTCCCCTTCCTTAAATCTGCTGTCCCAGGGCACACCCAGCAGTGCTTATGTCTCAGCTCTGGCAGCAATGGGGGCCTTTTGGGGCAGCTCTGATCTAACATGAGACAGTGCTGGGCTGCTCACAGTAGCCATCCTGCCCCTTCTACCAAAACCTTGCCAGGTAAGCGCAGTACAGCACCTTTACATCAGTGCAGCCTGCGTAGTAGAACCTGCAGGGATTTTTACTAAATCAGTTCTAATCATCGTTGCACGGCTGGATGTTGATTACCTTGGGCAGGAACGCTGATTCAAAACTTATTCAAAAGATAGCTTAGGTGCTATTGCAAAAGCTGGGAATAAAAAGGAACTTCCAGATCTTCTGCTACAAACCAGCCTGTCATCTTGTTCTGCGTGCTTGAGATGATGGTGGGTTTCCTTTCCTGTGATGAGGAAGACTCCACAAATGTCTGCCTTGCTTCCCTACTCGATCACTGTATTGTAGCAAGGCTGCTGTAGCTCCAAGTGAGACAAACGGTGGGGAAGCTGCTGTGGGCTTGTAAGTGCTAGGCTCCTGTTATCACATTCAGATGAAGCTCAGAAGTTTCAGCCAGTTTGGGCTGGTGGCTCATGCATTTTTCTCTGACAACCCCACTTGGGAAAAGGCACGCATTAGATATTTAGATCTGGAGTGATCTGTTTTCTCTGACTACTGCTGATGGAAAATGTGGAGTGAAATCCTGTTTAAGAGTAAAGGGTGTAATGAAATTGTTTGTGTAGAATCAGATATGGTGCCAGAATGAAGACTGTGAAGGAGCTCCTTTGACACTCAGTGATCCAGAAAAAGCAGAAAGCTACTGTTTACCACACGGTCACCTGGATTCCACCCTGAAGTTTCCTGTGATTCTGTGTGGTGATGCATAATTTCTGATCTTTGAGAACAGAAAAGAAGATCTTTGGCCATTCTAAGAGGGGAGTTTTAGTGAGAGAAAGGAGCAAAAGAAACCTAATGTTTGTGTGCACAGTTGATTAATTGAATATTACAAGATGCCAAAACACCTTCTCAAGCTATTTGCACAATACGATGTGTGACTTCAAGCAGTGTGGAAACAAAATTCAGTGTTTTCCTTTTGACAGTCTCATAAAATTCTGTCCAAACAAGAAGCAACCTTCCTTTCAGTAGTTGATTTAAAAAACCACAAACCACAGCAACCAAACAAAAAAACCCACTTAAGGCTATTACTAAAAAGATTGAAGTGAGTAAACATTCATGAGAAATTTGCAAGGAGGAGTGAAGACTACTATATAGCTAACAAACCAGTTACACTACTGAAGGCATCTTCTGCCTGGTATTTCAAGATAATTTCTGTAGCTGCCATCTGGAAAACAGCTCCATAGTATTATTCAGTATTTGCTCCCCTAGTGCCAGTGGAGGAAATCAAAAGGCCACTTATAAGACTCCAGCAGAAATAATAGAAGGAACCATTCTTTTCCCCAGTACTTTAGACAATCCTTCCCAGCAGTTATCACTGTGAGGGTAGAACCTGTTATGGTTATACATCCTAACGTGTGGAAAAAGTAGTTTGATCAAATAGCAGCTTGTACAGTTAAACTAGAAGACCTACTTACGTGATTTATTTGCAAACGCAGTCTTTCAACTCAGTATGTATTTATTTTAAAGAAAAGAAAGGCTGTACACCTTGAGATCAGCGCAGGATGGGAGGCTGGAAGGTTAAGATCTTGTCTGTGGCCTTTAAGAAAAAGAGAAGGCTGTTCTGGAGAGGAGAACAGTGCTGCAGTGGGTGCTGCATGGACAGGTAAAAATTTAAAACAGTTTCCATTTCTGTGTAAACTTAATTCCTAGTGAATTAAGTTCTTGCTTCACCTTGTGAAGTTTCTTTTGGGTGAGAACATGTCCTCTGAAGAGAGATGAAGAGTGGATCATGCTGAGGGTAACCTGACAACCTTCATCCCCCTCCAGGCTGCAAAGCTGTTTGGCATTGTGGGAGTGGGGCAATGTGGGAATGCTGGAACACCTGCGAATCAGGCTTAAGGAGCAATCAAAGTGTGATAAACATTAATTAGTATAATACCCAAACCCTTAATGGAGGAAGGAACATTGATTGCACTGTCTCACTTGGGATTTCTTTCTGCCAGAGACGATGTATGATGACAGCTTCTGATTACACTTACTCAGACATGAAATAAGACTTTAAAAACTGCTTAAATATGAAGGAGAGAGAAGAGCAGAAAGCAAACAAGTTGATCTTTCTTTGAGTGGCTGAATGTGTTTGGCTTTCTGTAAAAGCGTCCATTTTTGCTTTTTGCCTTCCCAACTTTCAAGGTGAACTGACACTGTGAGCTGGCTTTGAACACATCCCTGGATTGCTGTAAACAGTAAACATTTTAGCAGCTTTTCTCTTGCCCTCTCTGTCTCAATATTGCAGTGTTGCTGGCTGCTGGGTAGAATCATTCTGTGGGAGTGGTGAGAGGGGGACTCCAGCTTCTCGCAGTTCGTATCTGGCTGTGCTGGTTGTTGCAGTAAGGCTGTCTGTAAAGAAGGCTCTAGTGCCTTATCAAACATGATTCTTTGTTAGCCAGCCAGGATGCGCTAAGGTATTCTAGCCTAGCTCTCTTGGATTGTTTAGGCCTTAGTGGACTCTGCACATAAGCCCTTTCTAGTGGGTTCCAGGGTTAATAGTTGATCACTTCAGCAACCTGAGGAGCCATGGCCTTCTTCCAAGGAGATTCTTACACAAATTGGAAGTTACAGTCACTCTTTGCCACAGCATACAAATAGTAGTAGAAAAGAACGATGACATATTTCCTGGGACCGAGGGGAAAGTGGGCTCTACAGCATGAGGAGGAAGATGGATACTTGGTGGCTCAGCACCACCTTGCTCTGCTTTCATCATGGAACAATGTATTCCTTTCCCTGAGCTGCACATGGTCTCTCCTCGCCTTGACAGCCTTTTGGAAACCCATTGAACCTCTTCCTAGAGGTCTGATGGTATATCATTGATCAGCTGTGGTACCCTGCTGGTTTTACTACCAGTAATTTGGATACGTGGCACCCAATGGTGTTATTCTTCACCGTTACCCTGTTTCAGCACCAAGCTCCTTGTAGAGCCTGGGGATGTGCTAAATTTCAAGAACCATAAATGCTGTCCCTTATGATTCACACCTCCTGCAGTAACAGGAATTTAATAAAGCCACTCTTTGTTAGGGGGAAAAAAAAAAAAAAAGCAGCTTGACTTCTAGGCAAAAAGCCAAGGGTTTATAGAACAAATTTACAGTGTGTACCTAGGTTTAGAATAACAATGCCAAGCATCTCCCTGCTATCTCTCAGGACTGAAGCCCAGGCTGGGAGGAGACCAGAAGTCTGACTTGCTGTGGTGTGAACAGTCCTCATTTAAGAAAAAAGAAGTCATTTAATACTTTGGATGCCTTATCCTCCTGTGCAACTTTGTTTCTCATTCTAGTCTGTAATGTTCTTTCTCCTTGGTTGATCACTTACTTTTGTACTTCAGACATGAAATTGAAGTTCTTTGGTATTCCAGAGAGGTTTGCTCCCAGGCTCTGCTGGCTCACCTTTCTCATTCACCTTGATGTGGAGTTCGTCTCTTCTCTCTCCTGTGTCCCAAGTTTTGTCGTCCCTGTCACTTTTGGGTGATGTGTGTGCTGAACATGGACAGCAAAGGACCTCTTTCTGCTGTGATACTTCCCTCCAGCTCAATTCTGTCTTTCCTCAAGCTGCTTTGTTCAGTCACCTTTCTGGTAACCTGTCAGCCTACCTTCAAACCTGCTTTGATTTTAATTTTTTTTTTTTTTCCGATGTTGTGTGATCCCAAGCAAATATAGGTGATAAAAATCTCAATTTTAACTTGGCACTTTGGAGTGCTTGGAGACTAAGAGGAATATTGTTATTGTTACTGCATCATGTGTCTTTCGTGCCACATCCCAAATTCTTCATGTGTTTTCCTGTGGGAGTAAGAGAACAATAATCTTTCCCCTCTGAGCAGGCACAGATGAAGCAGAGGAGATTTCTCTGTAGCTGCCTGAATATGAGGATCATCAGAGAAGTTATAAGGAGATAATAGGAAATGATAAACTCCATGGCTGCAGATGGGCTTGAAGATGCACAGCTTGTCAGGGCAGCGGTGAGGAGAGGGGGAAATATTCCTGAGAACTGCTCTAGGTCCTTAGAGGGAGTCCTCTCTAAAATGGGGAAGAACATGAGGCTTTAGGAGAGGGGAGCCCTCAGCTGAAGGTGAGGGGTGCATGGAGCTTGACAGTATAAAGATTTTAGAGGGATGGAGGAAGTGAAAGCTTGAGTCAAAGCAGCTGAAAGATTGGCTTTAATATCTGCATAGATAAAAATAAAAGTCTCTGTGGATTAAGAGATAATCCACTAGATAGATTTAATCTGCCACATGTATTACTTCCGCAAAGAAAAGCACTGGGATGGGAAGGTTGGCTTGGCTCTGTGCCTGGGTTTTGAAGGCAGGTGAATATATTCTTTCTCTTGCAGGCCCCCTTTTCCCTTGTCCCCAGTGCGCAGCAGGGCTGTCCCTGTGCACCTCCTGCTTCTCTGCAGCTCTAAAGTCACGTTGAATCTAACTACAGGAGCTCCTGAAGCAGAAAAGAGTACCGAGAGCAACGTAACACAGCAGTGACTAATAAGATGGGCACAGGATAGCTTCAGATGGTGGTGGTATTCTCGGCTGCCTGGAAACAGGATTCTGAGGAGCAGTGACAAACCATTTTATTAACATTCGCCCTTCCTGCCCATCCTGCCGTTGCCTTTCATATGAACAGCACTCGGTAACTCAATCCTTCCTAAATGGAGACTGAAGTCCAAATACAGCACTGCTTCAAAGGATTTGCCCTGTAAATCCTTGGGTACACAGCCCTTCATGTATCTTGTCTTTTCAAACAGCACTTTGACTGTAACTTGAACTGTGCACACGTAACAGTCATATATTCCTAGGAACCTGTGCACGTGATGGAATTTCATGGATTAGTTGGATTTACAGTGTTTAATCGTTTTGTGATAGTTACCTTGGTCAGCAAGAAATAAAGCAATTCTGGTGTGTATTCCTTCTCTGTTGTATTCTGTGAAGGTGAATCTCAGGTGAAGGTTTTTGGCAGGTGTGCTAATGTCAGACTGGCAAATCCTAGAGCAGAGATCATAGGAGAAATCACAGATCACAGGGTGCTTCTGGGAGCAGCCAAAGTGATTTGAAACACCTGAGCTGCCACTGGACAGCTTCCCCAGTTTCCCTTGTGCAGGGAGGAGGCAATCTGTCTGATAGTGCCATTCCATGGCTGGCTGAAGTCACTCTTAATTATTTGGGAGTAGAAGGGAAGGATGAAGCTGTAGTTGAGTTCCTTGGGAAGGTAGAGGAAGAGGTGATACATGGGGAAGGAGTGGTGGGGCTGCTAGCGAAAGAAGAAATTGCTTCCTCGTTTGGCCTACTTGCATTCTGGAGTAATGGGTGGAGAATGGGTACTGGTTTTCAGGTCTGAGTTTGCATGAGTATTTGCTTAAGGTTTCCTTTTGGAAGAGAAAGGTATGCCTCGTTGACCCCTGAGACCTGGGTCTGGGAGTCAGCAGAATGCTGACTAGAAGTGTTTGACTGTTTGATGTTTTCTCTTTACTTTGGGCTTCGAGAAGGCTTTGCTCAGTTCTTTTAGGACAGAGGTCTACTCACAGGTGAGAGGGAAAATTACATCATTGATATGAGGGAGAGAGGCAAAGCAGAAATAAATGACCAATTTTTTTCATCTTTGGAGGAAGTAAAAATAGGCTGGTGCCCCCAGGAGCAGCACTGGGAATGAGGTCAATCAATACGATTATGAAACATGTGCAAAAGAAGCAAACTGTGAGGTGGGAAAACTGGCTGGAAAGAACAGTTAGAAAAGATTTAGTTCCTTGGGAAGCATCTCGTGCTTTAACAAAGCAAGGCAGTGGGACAGCCCTGTGACACATGGAATTTGCTGCAGACAGGTGCTAGGAAATGCACGCTGAAAGGAACAACATAAGCCACTCTGAGAACTATCAAGTATATAAACGATGTGGACTTCCTCCGCTGAGACAGTGGGAGGGTGTGGGAAGGAAACCATGAACAGATTTGCACTTAGTGTTGGTACAAAATACAAGCTGTTAGGCTGTATTTAAAGTAAAAGGATGAAGAAGTGGAGGATGCTACTGAGAGGCGGGATCTCATGAGGTTCAGTTTTGCTCATCTCCCACTTCAAAAAGAGTAGAATAAACTGTGTGCTCTCCTGCCCTGTGCATGAGGGAGGGTTTTCACGCCTTCAGAAAGAGGGATGCTTGGTTATGAGCAAGCAGAAACGCTTAAAGCTGGCTAGAGAAAGAAAAATGGGGGTCTTTCAGAATGAAAGGTGAGCTGGCTGCTCATACTTTTGTTTTTTTCTGTAGCTGCAGCCAGCAGGAGCCTTTAGAGGAATCCATTTTTTTACTGAGAGAGTGCATTGCACTGGGTGAAAATACTTGAAAAGACTGTGGTAGAGTTGGAAAGTGCTAATGTCACCTTTGTTACTGAAAGGAATTATACAGACAGAACGAAAAAAAGAGCATAGGAGTTCTCTGCTTAAATGCAAAGGGGGACTTGGGGGTGGAATTTAAAGATAAGACCGAGATTGATTTTTCCAGGCACAAAATGATCCGCTGGAACTCGTTGCTACAAAACAATGCTGAAATGAAGTACTGTGGCTCCTGAAAGATTGTGTGGTCACAAAAATATTCTGTGCTGGTTTTGCTAAAGGAATGAAGCTTCAGAACAATTGTTAGCATTTGAGCTTGAAGTGGGGCTGCACCTCATAGTTATGTACAGAGGAGGAGGGTCTCTTCTGAGAAGGTTGTTGTCTGTTGATAACTTATTGTGGCTTTCTTATTAGCTGTAATTGCAGTGAGACATGGGGTTTTCTTCACTCAGTTCTGACTGTGCTGTGCGAGGAGAATGTCGCACAGAAAATCACAGACTTGTCTTGTTTCATGTTGGAGCACGTGAGAAACTCTTAATGGGACCAAGACGAGTATCTGACCCTGTACTATCTTGCCTTGTGAAACAATCCAGACCACTGAGATTCACATCCTTCCTCTTGGTGTGGTGACTGGCTCTTGCCAAAAAATCTCTGGCTTTAGATTCTTATCCTTAAGCAATGTCCTTGTTCCTTAGGATATCTCAGCGGGTGGAAACCAGCCGGGCACAGCTTCAGGCAATCAGTGAGAGAGTCACGCTCGCACAAGCAAAGATTGAGAAGATCAAGGGCAGCAAGAAGGCTATTAAGGTAGTGACTCCAATGAAGGCTGTATGGCCTCTCTCCTTCTTTCCCCCTTCTATCTTTATCCCTGAAGCAAGCTCTGCAGAAAAACAGATGCTGCCCATCCACTTCTCTGTGCCTTGCTGCTGAGCAGGAGCTGTGATGAGAGTCCCCCTTCTGACAGGGCCAGTTAATGATTCTTAAACCCACGGGCTACCCAGTTCCTGGCCATACAAGGCCAATATAAGTTGTTGCCTTAACTACTACCTTTAGAATAAAACAGCTTTGTGCTTCACTATGCCCAACACCCTCTCATTTCGTGTTCTTACAATCTTCCATTGAATAGAAGCTGCTGATAGAGAGCCACCCCCTCCAGTGCAGGTTTATCTGTGTGAGCTGTGTAAAACTGGTGGAAGTCTTCCTTTTACCATTCCTGCTGTATTTAATACAGTGTTTCCAGTTCCCTTCCTGCACTTTGGAAGCCTTTCTGCCTCTTGTTACTTGCAGAGAGAGAGAATTTTTGGCACTTCAGCTTTCAAAATTGATGGCCCTCATGATGGTTTCTGCAGAAATAGCCCTTAAGAGCCTGTTAACTCCAAGGCTCTCCATTCCCACAGGCAGCACAGATCATGTGCCTTAATCTACTCCACGTGTTTCTGCAGCAGAAGATTGCTAAGTTGCTGGGATTTTGAAATCCCTCCTTGTCTCTCCTCAGGTATTTTCCAGTGCCAAGTATCCTGCCCCTGAACGGCTACAGGAGTACTGTTCAATTTTTGCTGGTGCAGAAGACCCAGCTAAACAGAAATGGCCAAGACACAAGATCCAGAGCAAGCACCGAATGCTGGATGAAAAGTCCTTGCAGGTAAGGAGGAGGAGAAAAGACCGTGAGATGAACAAGAAAAGAGAAGTCTCCTTGATGAAGTAGACCAGAGTTTTAGGTATGGGTGGGGAGCTGAACAGCTGTTGTCTGCAGCAGGTAGTGTTGAAGGAGCTGCTGTTCCTTTCTTGTTTGTGTACTGAGTGACGGGGAGATGCTTCTTAGGGTGGTCTGAGAAGGGATAGGTTTGATACAAAGAAACACCCCGATAGTTTGGGTCAAACTGGATTGGAAAGAAGAGAGAACAAATTGGTATCTGTAAAGGTTACTGCATGTGTGCTGTGCCAGCAGTAGCAGACATGCTCTTCCTGGCAGGTCAGGGTTCAAACTGTCATCAGGGTTCAAACTCAGCTTCCTTGCTCTCTTCCCCCTAAGAGACTTGCTTCCACGTCCTTGTATGCCGTGGCCCAAAAATAAACCTGCCACTGAATGTTTTATCACACTAAACCTTCCTGAGTTTTAATGGAGTTGAGGTCTCTGTACAGTGAGGTAGTTATGAATATTTCAGCCAGATCGGGAGTGGAGTTGCTGGCCAAATGGACAGCTGGCACACTTGAGCAGGGTTTGTGCATCCTTCAAGGCCTGGCTGTAGGCCAGGGCACAGCTGCATGGGACCTGTTGTCGGCCAGCTGGGGCAAGCCAACTTCTGTTGTGCTGGCTGTCTGATGGCCCCATCCCGTCAGACAGCCTGCAGGGAGCAGAGGTACACAGGCATTGGCAAGGGAGGTGTGCTGATATACAGCCCCTCACACAGGGAGGTGACTGAAAAGAGAATCAACTGGTAGAGGCTCCACTAAGAGCAAATGGCGTGCCCATTCGACTTGCCTGCTGGTAAGCTCTGCATGCTCTTCTGTGCAGCCTATGTCACTCACCTGCAGTGCCACCCTTCCCCTCGCCCAGGCGATCTCTGTTCCGTTGCAGAGTTCTGCTCTCCATGATCAAGGCTGCCATCACCACAGGGACTTTTGCAGACTCCAGTGTATGTTTGTGCTTCTTCCCTCCTCCTGTGACTCAGTTCTCCCTTTGGACTATTTCTTTTTTGGGAGGGCCTGTGGCTTTGTCACCCACAACTCTTTTGTGGGGTAGGACAGTGCTGTGCTGACAACTGGCTTATGAAAGATAGAAGGACCTGCAGGAGTGGCAGCTGCTGTGCAGTGGGGCTCAGTGTGGTCCGAACGCCGTCCAGGGGGACAGAGCCTTCTTATCTACAGCTGAGCATGAGCATGATGTGCCTTGCAGTAATGAAATGTGACAGAGAGAAGTCTAATGTTTGCATTTATACCCTCCTCAATTATTCAGGGCTTTCAGCAGAGGCTCACTGCCTGTTTTCACTTCTAATGAGGGCCTTTTTGCTGGGAGCAGTCACAGTAGCCTTTGCTAACTTCACTCACACAACACACACTCACACAACACACACGCACACACACACACTGCCAGGAAAGCAAGCTCTGATCCTGTCATTTTGAGGGTAAGTAATGCCAGCCTGTGCTGAGTGCTTAGGGTTTGTGCTCTGGGGCAGAAGCATTTGAGTTAGAACTGTATGTGGTTCTGCAATTTTATTTTAAAAATGCTTCCCTTCTGGGAAGTTCTCTTTTGCCCTCCATTCCACAAGCAAATGAAGACTCAGCTGGTGAGAGGACAGAGACATAGGCTGGTAGCATAAGTGCTGACAGATAAGAACATTGGAGCAATCCTCTGGACTGTGGGAAACATGGTCCATCTGGGACTGGGGAGAGGTCCGACTGACAGTTGCAAGTTTTTGAAGATTCCTCATTAGACTTCAGCAGTGTCAGTAACCTGAGCTGCCCAGTGAGCTCTGCAGAGTTCACCATAGGTGCAGGCAGGCACTTTCTAACCTTTAACTGCATTTCCAGTTAGCCTCCATTAGCATGAGAGAGAAGGGGGTTTCAGATGCATCACTCCAATTCCCATCGTAAGGTTGCGTGTTAATTAAACCTAAGAACTAGTGTGACTTATATATTGTTAATCATAGGCTCTTAGGGAGAAAAGTGGCTGGAAGTGCATCGTAGATGATCCTGCTGGGTGCCAAATCACCATGTTCAGGTGTTGAAGCATTCAAACACACTCCACGACTTCAGTAGATTGAGGCTGCTGAACCTTTGGCTTTTGGTCTTCCTGTCACTTTAAGAAAACTCACTCTTAAATGATGCATCAACTTGCAGTGTTCACAGTTGCAGGATATTATTAATGACAGGTACCTATTCTAAATATCAAAACAGATCTAGATATTTTAAGGCTTGCGTTTTGGTGGCATTTAAATTAAAAGGATTTACATTTCAGAGTAATATGCTTGGTGCTTTTGTAACTACCTTAGATTAGACTTATAAGTAAACGTAGGTAATGGTTGGTTTCTCGCTCCACCCTTAAAGTGACGCACAGCCTTCCAATGCAAATTGGAATCCACAAAGAGAGAAGTAAAAAAATATATATTTGACTCGAGGGCTAAGTGTGTGTGAACAGTCTGCAGAAACATCAGTACTCCCTCATGCTTAAAAAATTAAACGCTGCAAAATGAATATTAATGATCAAAAAGAACCTTTATTTCCGAATTTCTGAGTCTCTAAATAACAATTTACTCATGTATTTTTGCCTATTTGCTGCTGCAGAAATGCAAGGTGTTTATTTCAGCGTATTTTTCACAAGTTGGAATCTGTTATTTGGAGGAAACAAAAATCAAAACCTCACAGTCTTTTCCCACAGCCTTTGTAGACTCGGAGCACCATACAGACTTGTAGTGGATTTGCTGAGCTGTGACTAAGCCATTTCCCGGGATTTCTGACTACCCAATTCAAACCTGAAATTTCCATCAGTGGAAACTGCTTATGTTGCTGAGCTGCGGTCTTAAAATTGAACCAGCAATGGTCTCCAATTCCCCACTGCAAGTACAAAGTACATCTGGTGATGCTGGAAGTAGCGAGGCAGTAGAAGGCTGCGGGCAGCATTGGGAGCTGTATCAGCATGGAGCTGTGAGGCTGCTGCTTGTCCCAGTTTGACTGAAGAAAGAGTTGTGAAGGTGCTGAGGAGGGATGTGGGGAGAGGTCAAGGATGAGAGTTTGCTGTTTCATAGGCTTTCTCTGGGTTCAGGGACAAATTCCTTTCCTCTCTGTAGTGCCGTGCATGCAGCAGTGTGTTGTGGTCACTGAACATCATCCCCCCAGAGCATCTGGCAGCGGATGCTGTCATGCTAGCTGAAACACTGGTCTGATCTGGGATGGCAATTCCTGTGCTCTATAAAAGTCAAGCAGTTCAGATGCAATAAGTTCTTTTCTAAAGGGAGTTCTATATATTATGAATGAAGTTTTAGAACCAAGAGAAAGGAGATTTCAGTTCATTAGAGTTGAAAACTCCTGCAAATCCCTCAGGCTTTGCAAAACCATCTGGCACGTTCCACCCTGCATACTCCCTTCTGCCTGATCTCTTGCCTAGTGAAGGCATGCAATTTTTCCCTAACCTTCCTTTGCCTTCTCTGCATACCCCACCAGTGGGATCACCTCTCCTAAAACATCAGGTGAGGGCGGAAGAGGGGAGGTAACAGAGATGTTTGCTCTGCTTGCATGAAAATGTGTCATATCTCCCAGCTGGAGACACTATAACAAATGCTTAGTTCAGATGGAGATGCTCAATCCCTCCCGCTGGTTATAAGAACCTAAATGGCTGTTATATTTTGATGGATTCTTGCCGTTGAAACACCAACAGCATAACCCATCTGTAACACCAAAAGCATATTCCATGGGCCTGAACGGATGAGATTCATCACCTGGGGTTGCAGTGTTGTCCACGTGCTTTCTTTCTCAAACGGAGGTAGAGAGGGAGAAGTAGGATTCCCAGACTTGGTAGTGGAACCAGAACTGTGGGTTTTGGTGGCTGGGGAGAGCTGTCCCATTGGCTTTGGTTTTTTTTAGTGTTTTGCTACCCATTATCTGTCTTCTTGCAGGAGAAGCTCAAGTACTTCCCAGTGTGTGTGAACACCAAAATTCAGCAGGAAGATGATGCAGAAGAAGGTCTCGGCAGCCTCCCAAGGAACATCAGCTCTCTCAGCTCCCTGCTGCTCTTCAACACCACGGAGAACCTGTGAGTTGGCTCAGGACTGTGCTGGCCACCTGTCTCTGCTTGTTCTCAGAGGAGCTATCCCTGCCTCAGGGCAGCTGTGCTGCTTGCTTTCCTAGGGATCTTGCTTAGTAGACTCCTGATGGGACAGGTTTTGGTAGCTCCCAGCTAGCAGCCCTTTCTCACTCTGACCTATGGGTGGAATCCTTCATTCACCTGCTTTCAACTCAGCTTAACGCTTCCTTATTTTTTTCTGTCTTCCTCCTGCAAGTTCTCACCAGCCTTGAGAGCTGCTGTCACTTGTCCTCTGCCCCACTTGCCTGCTTAGGTACTGCTCTTTCTCCTGATGGCTCCTCACAGCAAAACTTAACCACTGTCACTGCTTTAATATCTCCATTGCCACACACACTGCACTGCACTTCCCTTTCCCATCAGACTTTGCCTCATGGTTCTTCCTTCTGCCTACACTGAAGATCTTCTTTAAGTCCTAGTTGACCTTTCAGCTGCTGGACCTCTTCTTTCTTCACAAGCTACTGATTATTTCCCCTCTTCTTCTTTCCTCCTCCCCCTTTATTAATAAGGCACCTGGAGAGACTGTTGTCTTGGTGAAGGTTTTGAGGCAGTCTCAGGCCAGAAAGTGGGAGGTGAGCTAGGTAATGGTGGGCAGCGTGGTAGGGCTTTGCTGCAGGATGAATGCATATGCTGGAAGGGTGGAGAACAACTGGGCTCCTGGTTGTGGAGGAGTGAGGCTAAAAGGAGATTGAGGGAGGGCCCAACATGTTCCACCTGCTTGAGCAAGTTGGGAGCTCTCCTTCAAGTCCTTCTTGACTAACACTGTTGAGGTGGCCTCGCTGAAGTGCCTGCCTTCTGCCCTAGATACAAGAAGTATGTTTTCCTGGATCCACTAGCTGGAGCAGTGACCAAGACCCATGTGGCTCTGGAAACAGAGACAGAAGAGAAGCTCTTTGATGCTCCTCTCTCCATCACCGAAAGGGGACAGCTGGACCGGCAGGTGAGATGTAGGGGATGCAGTTGCTTCCCAGTCTAGAGTATGGACCTGGCTTTCTGAGAGGAGGAGAAAGCTTTTATAGGGTGGAGAACAGTAGAGGAATGCCCCCACATGGCTGCAGGGTAACCTGCTTATCAGAAAGACCTTGCCTATTTTCGTGCCTGCAGTCCTGATTTGGGCTTAATGGATGAGATGAAGCCCTCAAATTTGGCAGGTGTCTCTCTTCTCAGTCGTTTGCTGGGTGGTGTGAGAAGTGTCATGTAACATGATTCACCTTGCTGCTAGACCTCAAAGTTATAGAGGAGTTTGGAGACTCCATCACTTGATCATTTATCTCCCTTGTGCTAACTTCTGTAGAGGAGTAGGTGTGAGGTGCCTGGGGGAAGGCTTGTGCCCCATTGTTCCTGCTGGACAGGGCCACTTGCTAATGAAAATGGAAAGGCCAACCAGCCTGAACAAAGGGGTGTGGTGCTTGGTGTGGATATGAGGCAGGCAGGGCACCAGTCTATGCTGCCTCTGCATGACCGACCTTGTAACAAACACCCTGTAAAGCTGTACCTAGAGCTTTATTGGTGTATGGTTGAATGTGTGGTTTGAGGCTGAAGAAAGGAGGCTAGGAGCTTGTCGGGTCAGACTGGAGGAGAAAGCATTGTGTTTAGCAAACAAGAGCACAGACTTGTATGGACAGCTGAGGGCCAGCCACTGTAGCAAGGCCCAGCCTTGACTGCCACCCAGGCTGTTCTCTGCAGTGCCCCTGCTTGCTGCAAGGAAAAGGAGTGCCTTCACTGCACTTCTTTTTATTTTGTGTTTCTTTTAGGTAGCTGAAAATTACTTCTACGTGCCAGATCTGGGCCAGGTCCCTGAGATTGATGTGCCATCCTACCTGCCAGACCTGCCTGGCATTGCTGCAGATCTCATGTACAGCGCTGACCTGGGCCCTGGCATCGCACCATCCGCTCCAAGCAGTGCTATTCCAGAGCTACCCACTTTCAGCACTGAGTCAGTGGAGCCTTCACAAGCAGGTATTTCCAATCACCATTACCAGGACCCTGTGAAGGATGAAGTGGGGAGGGGTTCACTGAAAGAAAGTGGAGAGAAGGTGGTAACTCCCTTAGTGGAGAGGTCAGAAGGGTGCATTTGGATCTGAGTCAAAGCTGCAGCCTGCTCAAGTGCTGGCCAGACTCTGAGCAGACTCACCACAGGTGACTGCAGGGGCAAAAGAGCAGAGTGCAGTGAGGGACTGGCCTCAGGTCACCAAGGAATCTCTTGAGTGAGCTGGACAGGCCCAGTGGAATGGAGCTGGGGAACATAGTGAATCTCAACCCTTGCCTTGGTTGTATATGCTGTAAGGGATGATGCACAGGGTGAAAGCGCTGTGATGCATGGTGCATGCTGAGGGTCTTGTATCAGTTGCTGCTGAGGCATGGAACGCTCTCAGCTGAAGCTCTGAGACTGATGTCTTCTGAGACTGTTCAGATGCAACTTCTTTCATCTTTCAGACCTTCAGGATCCTGGGCTCTTGCCACCTCCCCCACCACCTCCTCCCCCACCTCCTCCTGTTACACCAACTATTGTGCCTCCCCCACCACCCCTGCCACAACCTACAGCCCCATCTGAACCAGCCCGGACAGCAAGTGAGGACAGCAGCAAGCCTGCAGGTAAGAGCTGTACACCTCCACCTGCTTCACCAGCAGAATCTAATTCAACTCCCTAGCTTCAGCTCATGCCCTCAGTGCACTTCTAGAACGGCCTCTTGGCAGAAGAGGGAAGCTGCTCCTGCCTGCCTGTGGGGCTGCAGGCCTTCAGTTTCATCTTGGCAGGCCTCTTGCTGGCTGAGCTCAGTGTGAGCCTGTGATTGAAAGTGTCTGTGTCAGTCCCAAAAAGAAGATGGCAGGACATTAGCAGCACTTTCTGTGGGGATTCAGGTGGGCTTGGGGCTGACGCATGTTCTTCCTTTCCCTGCAGCTTCAGTCCAGGGAGCCCCAAAGGAGGTGGTGAACCCCTCAACTGGCCGTGCCAGTCTCCTGGAATCCATTCGCCAGGCTGGGGGCATTGGGAAGGCCAACCTCCGCAGCGTAAAGGAGAGGAAGCTGGAGAAGAAGAAGCAAAAGGAACAAGAACAAGGTGCTGAGGCTCTTATACAAATCTGGTCTTCCTTTCTCTCTGCCCCAGGCTGAGATATGTAGGTCTGGAGGCAGGCTGGCATCCAGGAGCATGAGGACTATACAGAGCAGAGAGATGCTCTCTCCTTACAGGTTGGCATAAGGTCTCAGTATTTCCATTTAGACAATCCTCTGTGGACTCAGTACACTACATCTGCCAGGCAAGCATGAATGTTCTTGGTGGACACCCGCTCTTTCTCAGGACATGCTTAGAAGTTCACAGGTGAGGGACAGTCAAAGGAATCCCTGGAGCCAAGAAAGGGACAGAGTTGAGCTGGTTTGAGCCATGTTGGTATGGGTGGCTGCTGAGGGTATTGAAACAGTTGATTTGGCAGAATGGGACTGCAGATGCCCAAGCCCTCTTGTTTCTGGAGCAATTCCATGCTTAAATTGCCCCAGAGAATGTTGTTACCCCACAGTGCCTGGCTTCCTGATGTGAAATTGGGCTGTATTGGGAGGGGAGGATATGGATGTGATATGAGGCTGAAGACTATATTATTTTTCCTTACTCTGAAAAGACTATTCCAAGAAAATGTGTTTACCTTACTGCTAGGCTCAGACTGACTCTTCCTTCTCATGTGACACTTGGGGTTTTGCTCTGTTTCAGTGAGAGCTACAGGACAAGGTGGAGATCTGATGTCAGACCTCTTCAACAAGCTGGTGCTGAGGCGCAAAGGTACTGTCACACAGGGTGGGCTGCTCCATCCCTCTAGGAAGGAGGTAGAGCTTTTGCAGGCACCTCAGTTATCAGCCACAGCCCTAGAACCAGGGGCAGACTCCTTCCTAGGTCTGTGTGCCACAACATGGCTGGGAGTGCATTTAAAGGGGGATATCTGGGGAACCTCCCATTGAATGATCAACTGGAGACATCAGAGGGAGATTGTGTGCCCAAGGCAGATAATGGGCTCTGAAAACTGCCAGTGAGGGGCTCTGCAGGGTGAGGGTGAGACAGCAGTATTCATTAGAATTTCATCAGTGCCAGGGGAGCCGGTCCCCTTGCTCCCTCTCAGAGCATCTGTGTTGCCCACACAGAGCAGGGGAGGGCATGGACCTGCTCAGGCAGAGCTTTGCTGAAACAAGCCCTTTCAGAGAGCTGTGGTGCCATTTCAGCACACCTGCAGTTCTACTTGATTTGGGTCAGCTGGCTGCTTAAGGCACAGTGCCACAAGCCATGTGTTTCACTTCACCTTCACTAAGCTTGTGTGTTCTCTAGGCCCCAGGTGCCACTCACTGGAGCTTTTCCTTCCCTACCAGGTATTTCAGGGAAAGGGCCGGGAGCCTCAGGAAACCCCGATGCTCCTGGCAGTCCTGCTGGTGCCTTTGCTCGTATATCAGACTCGATACCACCCCTCCCACCCCCACAGCAGCCCCCGGGTGAAGAGGATGAGGATGACTGGGAGTCATAGATGGTAGCAGTTGTGCATCAGCATGAATCCCAGGACTCGAACTACGCACCTTTGAGTCACCAGTCTGGAAGGATCTACAGAAGGTGGGCTCTGGCATGGGAGGGGCACCCTGTTATTTCTTCTGGAAGAGGAGCAGCAGGAACTAACCACAACCAAATTGTTACCAATGAGGGATTTTCTTCTGCTGTCTGCTGGTCTCCACCCCAAATACTACAATCCAGCTCAAATCCTGCTGCAGCTCACAATGAATCAATAAATCCTGCCTTAGCTGGAGGGCAGTAGGGCAGCTTGCACTCAGAGGATCAGAACAAGTATTGTTCCTGATTTAAAGGGCCCTTGGTCTTGCCTAATGTGACTGGTGATGACTGCAGGAGCATTTCTGGCAGGCAGACAGTCCTTGCCTCATTTGTCTCTGCTGTGTGCTTGCTGAAGCTCATGTTTGTTTAGATGTTGCAAGTTCTGAGTCCTTGAAGATGAGGCTGGATAGTGGTGAGTGAATGAAAGTGGAAGAGAGAGTCTGTCTGACCCTTCACGGAAAAGTCTAATTACTGGTGCCTCTGTACTTGATGGTTTCTTTCTGTCCCTGCCTTATGGCAATTCTTTGGCTGTTGCTTTCTGAAAAATTGCAATAAAGCTCAAGGAAGGAGGTCCTTGTAGCCTTCACTCTGGTAAAGGAGGGAAACGTGCTCAATAAAGAGTAGCTTAAGGGAAAAGCCCATCTGTCTACTCTCAGCTCAGGCTGGGTCTAACCTTACACCAACAACAACAACCCCAGGGCAGGAGGGCACCAGCTGTCTACAAGCCCCCTACTCCAGCTGCTGATTTCAGTGAGTTCCAGGCAGAGCTTAGCCAGAGCAGGAGTTCTGTGCTCACAGAAGGGGCAGGGGACTCAGAGAAGAAGTTTGTGAGAAGCAGCTGTGTTTTCCCTTTTGTTCTTTGCCCAGTTAACACAGAGGGAGCAGGTACCAGCTCCATGTCTAAATGTAAATGCTTTTTTCACTGAGAAGAGCCTTAAGAGGTAGCATCCAGCTACCAGCTGAAACCGGCAAGGAGGCAAAACAACCTCTTTGACCAGCCTGGTTTGTGATGACAGAAAGAGCTGAGAATGGCTCTTTCTCACACAGCCTTAGGATTATACAGCCATTACTGCTGTCAATTACCCTCCAGCCCAGAACACAGGAAAGAACCTCTAGGAAAGTGCACCAAAAAAGTTTGACCGTTTTCCACAGAAAGTTACTGTGAGTTCAAAAAAAGACTGTATGCAGTTAAAAGCACAGAGTGATCCTATGATTAAAAGTGATCAAAGGAGAAGTGGTGTGCTGTGTTATGGCCGTATCATTATTCCCCTTGAAAGAATGACTCAGTCCTTCAATCTGGTACCAGCTTGAAGCAAGGTAGAAAGGAGATTAAAAAACTAACCCACATCTTACCTGCCTCACTGTGTAATTCCAACACAGTACAAACTAATGGCCTGTTACCTTTAAGGTAACAGCTAAAAATTCCACAAGAATTGTAAACTTCGGTCGTCAGACCCCCCTAAAGTCAGCCATTGATGTGGCAAAGCCAGTGTGTTCAAACAAAATAATAATGATCCCCACACTTAAGTGTCTGGGTTGAAAATATTTAATAGACTTAAATAAAACCTTAACAGCTGTAAACAAAGAGAAGCCTTCTGCTACCTTCACTAGTGTTGATCCTTCAACTGGTTTCCCTCCTGGCTGTGGTGGTGAAGGCCAAGTGCTCATACTGAACAACAAACAGTGGGGGCAGAGAGGAGATTAGCAAACCACTTGGAACAGAAAAACAGGAACCTGCGTTGCTTTGGGTGTTCTTCAAAAGGTGTGGATCACAGAGTTGATCTACAGCCCGCTTCTCTGGTCTGCATCAGTCTGATTTCCCTCGGTGAAACTAGGAACACATGAAACCAGATAAGTAACGCTAAAGCACCAAACTGAAGGTTTGAAGAAAGTACAAGTGAATACAGTGGGAAACAATTTCTGCAGCAGTACGTGAGAAAAAAGCTCTGACCTTTCTTAATTCTGCAAAAGCTGATCCAAAGGCAGGCTTGACCTGGGTTCTCTCCCTGATCCACTGTGGCAGCTTGTTAAGGATAGCAGGGCGTGAGTACCTGTGGTCCAGGAGCAGGATGCTTGCAAAGTCTTTCTGGTGGCGAATGGCTCTTCCTGTACAGAGTGTGCAGCTGTGTTAAACTGCATTACTGAGTTGTTTGCTCCCAGGCAAGTAAGCTTATATGCATCATCTGTACTCAGAATGATTGGTTCTGCTTTCTTTTTCCCACCCTGCTTTGATGCAGTCACATTTTGTATCCCCCCGCCTGCTCAAGGAAGGATGAATTACCTATTGACTGGTTTACTGCCTTCATGCACAGGTGTTCAATCAGCACTCTGCTAGGTGCCTGGCTAGCAGCTCTTGGCTAGAAAGGAGAAATAGGTCAGAGTGAACACGAGGCTGATGTTAATCAAATTAGGGAGAGTCTTAATGAAGAAGTGAGGTAAACAACTACTTTTATCCTGGCAGAATGAGTGGGTATCCACACAGATCCCAAGCTGAGTGCAAGGACAGACAGATGAAAAGCTGCAGTTTTAGACAATTATTTTGAACAGTTACAGAGAGCCAGCCTCAGGCCGCTTTGAAAGCAGAGCACTTGTCCCTTGCTGCTCAGGAACAGTGTCTCCAGTGGGCAGTAAAAACAAGTACACCAAGAGAAGTGAGCCTGGCATACACCTTCTACCACCTTGACACCTCCTCTGCTGTGAAGGGACTTGGTTCCCCTTGGAATTCACTTCCCAGGGAGCCCTGGTGTTGCTTCTCTCCACTGACCCCTGTGCATAGGTCTTACTGTACAAATGCAGTATGGGGGTGGCTGTGCTCCCATTACCACAGTCTGAGAAACATGGAAAAGCTCAAAGGAAAAAGGAGTCTTTGAAGGCAACAGTGGAACTTGGGTGCCTGGAGGGAAGTTAGTAGTAAAAATCAGAGGTAAAAAAAGCAGAGGTGTGTCTGTTACCATTGTTTTATCGAGCCAAGTCATTTTCTCTTGAAGCTCTGGAGATTTAATGTTGGGGTAAGGCATTCCCACCATAATCACACACCTGCAAGGGGTGAGGGAGGACCGCATTATTCTTTATGTCTCATCCTAAAGCACTTTGCCAACAGACTGATAAATTAGAGGTCACTGTACCCCTGAAAGACAGCCAGCCTTGAAGACCAAAGGCGGCAGTAAAACACACTGAACTGACAAGCACACTCTGAACTGGAAGCTGCAGAGGGATTCAGGGTGCCAGAACAAGGAATTATCTAGCACAGCAAGCCTAACTGCATTATCCACATGAAAAGTACACTGGACAAGTGAGTTTTACACTACCTGCAGACTCGGCTCGAGCATCAGCCCAAGCCACCTGATCCCCAAACTTTCTATCTATGCAAGTACCAATGTGTCCATCCTGCTCGGAGTCACTGCACTACAAGCCAAGTGCTCACCTCAAAAGGAGCAGCCACCTTACCTTCCCAGGTCATCTGAGAAATTGATTCCTTCACTCATTTTGCCTCCAACTACAGAAAGCAGCAGGGCCCCCGTCATCTGGCCTCCAGCCTGGCTGCACCGCTGTGAGAGAGGGACCAACAACTTAAACCAGAGCAGGGAAGATTTCTGTGCTTCAGAAACACACACCTGGATTAGAGCCCTCTTTCCCAGCTAACAGCTGCAAAGCTTTCTTTACCAGTGCTCCCATCTGCAGACAAGATGATTCACTCCCCCCACCCTGCCAGCTCCACTCACCTTTATGCACTTGGCATACTCCACCAGCACCTGCTCCACCTGGTTGGCTTTCTTAGGCTCCTGAAATATCTGTCACACAGTACATCAGTTGCAGCATCAGGAAGCAACGACAAAACAGATCATTTTATTCACACACCATTAAATAGCACATGGAACTAAGACCAGAAAAGGCCAAGTTAACTGTAAGAAAACCACTTAACCAGCACTTTTTCCTTCTACCCCTGGAAAAGCAGGGCATGTTCACTACAGCACTTCTCAGCTGGGCTCTGAAGGGAGCAGCGGCTTCCCCTTGCCCTCCAACATTCCCTTCCAGCTTAGGCAGCTTTGTCTAATGGTGCAAGAAGTCAGAAGTCATCCAAGAGATGAAAGGCTGGAAAGCACAAGCCCTTCTTCCAGACAGAGAGAGGTGCAGCAGGCTGGAGAGACCCTCAGCTGCAAGGTCTTGGAGGACAGTGATTGGGCCAATTAATTTGAATCGCAAGTTAATCCCATGTAATGGTTCCTTTGCCCAGGAAATATATTAGTTTTCTATGCACAGAGTAATATCTTTTTTGTGTTACTCCAGCATCCCTAATGGAATTATAAACTAACAAGTTACTGAAAGCCCTTGCAATTAATTGAGCCTGGATCTCAATAGGTGCTGCACCTTGCCTTAAATCACAACTTACTGTTCTGATAAACAAGAAATGCAACATCTATCTTTTCTGCGACAGTAAAGAACCTGCAGGATGCATTTTCTTTTGGTTAGCAAGGAGTGCTGTGAGCATTTTACCAGCCAGAGGCAGTCTTTCAGTAGAAAAGTAACTGGCAATTACAAATGTAAGCTAAATCTATTTAATTCATTAAACAGTAGCTATTTAATCCTCTAACTTAAATTTTTCCTCTGTAATTTAAATAGAATCTCAGTGTGATCTCACCACAGCCACCTCAGGAAAGACTTTAACCTTCCTCTTCTATGATATGATCTTGTGTGTAGGCAGCTGAAAGTCACACTCTCTGCACTGCTACCAAATTGCTTTGCTAACGCATATCCAATTTGCTGGAGACTGCAAAGGCCAAACAAGAACAGATCAGCTGAAAGGCAGAGCAAGCAGCACGACTGCGGTGTGAGCCCTTGGAGATGCCAGGCAAACCATAAGGACTCCCACAGAACACACCTGAAAAACATTTTGAATAACAGCTGTGCAAACACGTGGAGAAGATGAAGCGTGGTGTTTCCACCACAAAAACCTACGAGCAGATCCACATGCCAGAATGCCTGCACCAAGGCTCTGCTAGCATGTTATTAGCTTTTGATCACATAACAAGGTATCTGTCATTCTCTCTTTTCTTTTTTCCTGGCACATCACCGAAGTCCCTGCTCTCCCCATAGGACAGTCAGTCTGCCTGAGCTTCAGCAGTACCCAGCCTTCAAGTAACTGGGACAGTACTTGTACAGATTTCATATCTGCAGTGATCTCCCTATTCAGTGTTTCTCATTGCTCTTCCAAATGCTCGTCTTTCAGTTCTCAGCTCTACACTTCTACCAGAAAAATACTAACAGCATTTATCCTATGAATTGCAGGCTAGTACAGTTCTGTCTGCCCCTTGGCCATGCTGGTCTGTGGTCAAGGGACAAACAGCTGAGCCTGGGAAAAACCAATTCCCCGTAGCAGCTCAACTCAAACAGCTCCCCAGCTGCAAGGGAACAAGCTCAATGACTACAGAAAGTGAAGACTGTCTCCCCCCATGGCCACTACAGACTGCGTGCTTAAAGAATCTATAGCTGCATTTAATCTAATTTAGATCCCAGCTCTGTGATCAGCCGCCCGGGAAGTATCATTTATTCATTACTGGAGGGATTGGCTAGATAAACATCCGTTCTGCTCTGCTGTGCAGAGTATGAGAACAACTCAGGGAGAGGCCTGTAATGCATAGATAATTGTTTGACTTTTGAAGCTTCTATTTGCAGTACCAACTGCCCCTGGCTGCACAATTACCTTCTTCTTAGTTGCCAGGCGGGTGAGCAGCCCTGTTTTCTCCCAGTGCGCATACACCTGCTTCTCATAGTCATAGGAGGGGAAGAAGCACACCACACCCCCTGGGACCACGTTGCACAGGTTGCAGAGGATTCGGCCTGTCTCATCCATCTGCAAGAGAGAGACAAGAGCATATTGCAGCTGACAGGAGCTCCAGCTAATGCTGCTCCAATTTTGCGCACGATCCCAGGATCACACCTCCCCTATGACATGCATCAGTGGAGGAAAGATGTGGGAAATACAAGAGGCCTGAGTGCTGCTAAGGGAGCTGGGAATTGCCAAAAAGCTGTTCACTGCTTGGCTTCTCCTCCTAATTCAGTTTCCATTGCCAGTGTGGAGCAGTGGTCACTCAAGAGGGTCTGTGTCTGTTGTGCCAGTGGATGGAAACGTCTCATACTAGAAGAGGTGTGGAGAGCTAGCTAGCACATCTGGTGGGATTCAGAGCAGACCCAGCACCTTGTGCTGGGTGCCAACTGAGCAAAGGAAGGGAGAAGTGCAGAAATATCTGATACCATCCCTGTGGTTAGGGCTGCACTCTGCAGGGCTGCCCTGCTCCACCGACAGAGTCTTCCAGTCTGGGAAGTAGTCAGATCTCTTTCTGGTGTCCAGCACACAAATGCAGGATCTCAGTACAGCCAAACAGCTGCTAGTCTTCCTTGCCCTCCAAGAGGTCCTTCTGAGCAGGCAGCTCAACACCACGCTCCTCTTTCCCAATTACCTGGCAACACACCAGCCCCAAATCCCATGTATTGTCCCTCCCATGGCCTTTGATCATCACACTTTTCGGAAAGTACTATGAAACATAGGCAAGTAAACCAAAAAAAAGAAACACTTCAGAAGGGAACAAAGAAAGACTGACCATCTGGGGCAGGTCTCTTGTCTGGTAGGTGAACTCCAGCTGCTGGTTGGAAGGACCACTGCAGAGGACTATGGGTAAAATATTTTCTGGAGGGATCACGTGTCCTAGAGACAAAAAAAAAGTAGTGAGAGTCAACATGGCTGCCCTGTGCATCAACACTGCTAGCTGAACAGCATCATCTGTGTGCAGTGACACAGGCATGTGTTTGTCTGATGAGGTACTCAGCTACTCTGGCCTCTGCTCCTCAAGCCCCTGGGAAGGTGAGGTGCTACCTACTGCTGCCAGCCAAGAGCACTGAGGAGTTCAGTGGGAGAAACAAGCACCCCTAGGGTCTGTTGCCATAATTTATAGAATAGATACCACGTTGCTTACAGTGCTGACAAAACAGCACCTATGGCAGATAGTCCAACACAGATTATGACCCCTCCCCTTTCCCCCAGCACACGTACCGCAGGAGAACTCCATGATACGTGCAGGATCCACACCAGCACAGGACAGCAGCTGCTCCCGGAAATCAGCCACCTGCAGACCACAAGCCAGAGAGAAGTGAAGTCCCAAGGGGCACTGCAGCAACAGCCCTGGTGTTGCTCCTTGAGCATCAGTGTTCAGAGAGCTGATGAGCTCAGCAAGGGGGGCTGCCAGCAAGGAAAGGAGATGAGCTTTCTCCATGATGTGAAAACCGAGGGCATGAGAATGCTCAGCCACCAGCCATACTCTGCTCCCAACCTTGTGGGACCTTCTGTGCCCCTGCCTTGCTGTCTTCTGCTCAGGCTAAGCCAAGTGCTCAGGAGCAGAACCTCAAGCTGGCCCAAGCAGAACAGGCAGCATGAAATGCAGGCAAAGTGCCTTTTAGCACCCATACTCCTGAGTCTTGCTCTGACCCTCCTGTGTGGGTCAAGGTTCCTGTGTAGAACCCCTCCTCTCTTCATCCATCATGCTCCAATTTCAGACCTCCCCAGGCCCAGAAGTCCACTACCAGGACTCCCAAGCACTGTACAGTCCACATTGTGGACTACAGCTATATCATTTCTCTGAGTTGCAGACAGAAGGGTTCAAAGCTGGAGTGAAGGCCTTCCGAAAGAAGGCCACTTCTCCAAGGTCCTGCACTTCACAGCTTTCTTCTATCCCTTGTCTTCACAAGAGCAAAGAGAAGATTTCAGGACATTCCTACCCAGAAACAGGAATGGAGGAGGCATAGAAGTCTTTTCCCACACACAACCCAGGCAGTGAGAAGAGCATGTCCCAGTGGCACTAAGCTCTTTCCCTGCCTCTTTGTAGATAGCACCAGAGATGTCCTTGTTCCCTCACCGGCTGCATGGTGCCCCCAGCAATGATTACAGCACGACATTCTTTCACCACCTTGGCAAAGTGGACAGCTGGATTCAGCAAGAGGAATTTGAGGCTGCTCTGACCAATAGTGCCTGGAAAAAAAGAGAGGCAGCACTGTGAATTACCCATGACAAACAGGGGTACGAGAGATACTCCCTCTTGCCTTGCACAATCTGGCAGATCCCCACCTCTCCAAACAAGGTCCTGCTATTCAATGCTGCCATGGCAGCAATGGGTAATGACAACCTCGAAGTTACTTTTCATTTCCTAGTCTTCCCGGAATGGCGAAGAAGAACACTAGATAAAAGCCAAGATAAAAATTCACATCCAAAGTGGGAGCTTGCTTGAGAGCAAGCCCTAGCCACAGTGCCCTTGTTAAGAATTCCTTTGGAATCATGAGAATCCTCTCACAGCCTGAGCCTGCCAGCCTCAATCAAGGCTGCACAGGTACGTTCTGGTAGGACTGCAGACTCACAGTTGCCTCCCTCCTGCCAATGAAATGGCCTGTTTGTAAGTCACATCTCACCAGCTCTCCTATTCCAGTACCTTGCCTATTGAGAATGACTCGACCATCTTCATTTGCGTTCGTGAGAGCTGAGAGAAATCCCTCTATGTGCATCAGAGGAGAGGCAGCTCGGAGCTGGTCATTGTCAGCCTCCACGGGAGGGCTCTGGAGAGGGCCTAATGGCCAGAAGAGAAAAAGAGAGGCAGGCAGTGCAGGCTACACTTCCAAAAACAGTTCTGAGTGTTAAATACAGATGGAACACGATATCCAAGTTCCATGTCATTGCTAACAACAACAACAAAAAAAGCAATATAGTTTTGTAGCTGACACCACTAAACAGTTACCCATGATAGCTCAGGTTGCAGAGCCAGCAGGTCACAGAAGTGCAAAGCTTAAGTGCATTCAGCATAAACACAATCACATCACTCCACTTGGTAGGGACCTCAGGAGATCTAATCAAATGTATAATTGCCAAAGTCATCTAGTCAGATATATTAAAAACACCTCTGCAGAACACCTCCAGTAGACTCGCTCTCTTTGATTCTGCCCTCCTCTTCCCCCATGCAGATGCACGTCCCATGTCCTCACTTTGTTCATAAATGCACAAGTGGAGGATGTCTGAACTCACCTTCCTTATGAGATCCCTGCTGGAGAGTCATAAGAAAGTTCTGCAAACCAGCCAGCTTCTGGTTCTCCTTGTTGGTCTTCACAGCTGGGGCAGGATTGCCGTATCGCTCCACAAATCCAAAAAGCTGCCAAGCAAAAGTCAGAAAGACTAAGACAACCAGCAGCACGAAACAGATAAGACAGAAACAGGTTTTCTGGCCTGTTAGAGATAAGGTTCCTTGGCAGGCGTTCACAAACCAGCCCAATAAGAATCTATCAGCAAAATCCCATTATTTTTCCCACTATCAAATCAAAACCAAACAAGTCATTGAATGCTGTTGACCATAAAGCTGCAGGAGCACTACCTTCCTACTGATGAGGCTCTTCTCACAGTAACGCTGCACCTGTTGGAAAAAGACAACAAAAATAACTGGTGCTCAACATCCTGCCTCCCATCCTGTTGCCCTCAGTCTGTACCCAGCAGGGATATCACTTGCTGTGCTTGCTGTTCTCTTGGGGAGCAATGGACAGTTCTTTGTGAGACAATTTATTACTAAGAGACTGATTCTAGAGTGGGAATCTCTTTGTTTAAAGCACAGTGTCTGGAGATTTGAGGGATGGGTTAGCTTACTAGAGCAGTAGCATTTCTTTATCCTTAACCTTTACAGTTTGACTTTGCCTACAGACAGCATCTGCACTCATCTGCATCTGCATTTAATTGCTTGTTTTCCTCTGCCCCAAGATCACCCATCCAGCTTCAGTGCACTGCTGACCAGATAGTAGCAGAAGATTTCTGTATAACAGGGAAGCATGGGCAAGCTGCTAGAAAGTAGATACTGCCATGTGGCACTTGACCCTACTTCCAGCTCTCACAATGGCTTCCTGATAATCTTGAATAAGCCATGAGCTGCACCCTGCAGAAGACACTTGCACTTACCTTGAAGAGGTTGATATTATCAATCTGGCTCTGAAATAGGAAGTCATTGATGGATTTCAGCTCTGTCCCTAAAAGAAAAAGACGAAAGGAACAAACAAACAAACAAACAAACAACTTATCAGCTGCTGGGCCTTATTAGCTGCGGCTCCTTACTGCCCACATCCATGTTCCTGCCCAGTGATGTTTGCTACAGTTTTACCTGTTTGGGAAACTGCCTGGCAGCTAGGATTTTGGTTCACATTTCCTGCAAAATATGAAAACAGTTAAAGGAAGGCTTACTGTGAGTCTGTCTTAATGTTAAACAAGGAACTTAAGCAAACAACTGAGCCAAAAGCACAGCATAAGTACAAAAAAAAAACAAACCAAAACCTCCAAAGAACCAAGAATCAATTACACATCTGGAAGAAGTAGCTATGCAGAGAAAATGACAGCTCCCACTCAGCTTTTCTTTCCCTTGCAGGCTAGCCCCACACTGTAGGACAAGCGTGCTGTTGCATCTTAAGAAATGCCACCTACATTCCTTCTGTAGCAGGAGGCAGCAGGTAGGGTGGGTGCATACAAATGCTCACACAGTCATCAAGCTGCAAAGATGAAGGGACAGGGACTGCAGTGCATCCCTCACCCCTCTTCAGTGCAGCACCGGGAGGCGCACAGGCTGACAGGTGATTGGGATAAGGGGAAAACCTGAGGACAGTTCCACGCTCAGACCCTGACAGACAGAACAGTATTAATTGCTGCCATTCGCTGTGCTTTATGTGCCAGTGTTTAACACCCACCTCACAATTCACTTTGCAGCCTTGATCATAAAGCTGTACTCGGGCTGCAGACTAATGAAAGCATTGAGCCCAGTGTCAGGAAAGGAAGACCAGCATGGACAGAAGTTCTCATCTAAGAGAAGGGCACAGGGCACCAACACGCTCCTGCATCAAGAGCTGCTTCTTCCCTGTGTAAGAGGTTATGGTGGGCTCTCCTTAAGGCACACTGATGTATGGAGGACAGTGCGTTACAGGAGAGGAGCCACACGAATGCCAGTAAATTTAAAAATCACAGAAAGGAAAGGCACCTTTCAAGAAATGAAGAAAAAAAATAAAATCACTCCGCAGAGACATGCCTGCCACAGCAGAGGTCTTGCCACAGGCAGAAGTCTTGCCACCAGATGACACAGGAAGATTATTCTGTGCAGCTTTTGTGTAGTGCTGATTACTGTCTCACTTGTTGTATTCCTCACTTTAGACCACACCACCTCCCCATTCAAATCAGATCTGCAAAAATCACACAGGAAGAGGGGAACTGCTCCTATCAACTTACAGCATCACGCTCTGCTCCTCAGCTAATGAAAAAAGAGAGGGGTTCAGACAGACACCGTATCCTCATGTTATAAAACAGGCTGAGAAATGATAATACTGGCATCAAACATGGGCAGCAACTCCTCACAGCCTGTGCAGGAGCAGGGACAATGCTCCGCAGGAAGATCAGATGCCTCTGAGTTTCTAAGCATCCACAGAGAGAGAAATGGCTTGCTTACCTCCCAGCATGACTACAAACCGCTCCAGCAAATACAGGATCTGCTTAATGTACATCAAGTTCTTTGCCTTCAAACGTTTACTGTGGAAAGAAAAAAAAAGAAGGTATTAGGCTCCAAGACATCTTCAAGGACTAACGCACAACTTCCTAAGCTGCAGAGACAAGTAACTGAACTCCCCTTAATGTGGGGCTGAAAAGAACCAGATAGCAGTAGAGAAGATCTATATGCTGGGGAACTGTGAAGAAGCAGTTAGGAAGCAGATTCTGCTACGTGGTGCTTGGCCCTACTTCCAGGCTTCACACAGGCTTCCTGATAACCTTGAACAAGCCATCAGCTGTGCCCTACATAAGACATTTGCTCATACTCCCTGTTTGTGACTGGGCTCTGAACACCCTACTGACAGCCACCCCCATGCACTCACCCATGCAGCCCAAGCACTTGGCTGTTCCTACAGACCCCTTTGTCCTCACACACAAATTACAACGGCAGTGACCCCCATGTCTCTGCCGTGATGATATTGTGCAAATTCAGTGATTAGCACTGAACACAACAATCAGCCACTGCAGGTATGACAAGATGTGAGATTTGGTCACAGTCAAAAAACAAAGAGTCTCCTCCTCCTCAGAGCTTCCTGCCTCTTCTATAATGCCAGTCAGCCCACAAAAGGTTAAGATCCAGGAGATGAAAGACTGGAGCTTTCATAACTCTGCATCACAAAGCAGGAATGATTAGAGAGAGATTGGGAAAAAAACAGAGTGTAAGGAAAAGCCAGAATCCTCAGGGTATCCCCTTTCTCACTGCTTTAATACCAGCCCCAGGAGTCTGACTTAGATGGGTTCTAGACAGAGATAATGATGCAAGTGGCTTTTCATCTGCAGAAGTATTAATGCAAATAACCTTCCTCTGGGAAAAAGCAAGAAAGGCCTTGCAGACGTGAGACGAGCCACAGCATCCATGCTGCCTGCTGCTGTTACAGTCTTCTCTGAGATCCTCACCTGTATCGCTCCATGTACTGCAGCAGCTGGGAGTGGGCACAGCACAGCTACAAGGACAAAAAGCAGAGCTGGTATTATAGAGGAGTTGAGAAAGGGTGCTCACCCACGGTTAACAGGCCAGGCCACGACTCACCTGAGAGCCACTGACCTCCGCGCTATGGATACAGGTGATGGTGTCTATGAGGTTGTGGGCCTCGTCGATGATTACAACCTGGTCCTTCAGGATGATCCCTGCAGCGTTCCTGGTGGCCTCATGCAAGAGCATCTGGTAGGGCAGCACCACCAGCTACAGGGGAAGCACACGCTGCTCTCATTCCAGCTCTCATCCGGATGGACTTAGAGCTCTCACCAGCTCATAATAGGCCTACATCAGATGGCCTTGCAGCATTCCATCAAGTTACTTACTCTTATTATGGGAGAAGTAGCAGAAGAGACAGAAGAATGTGCTTGAGAGGTAAGCTGAGGGAAAATGATTGTGCCTACTGATTCCTGAACTAGTTTAACTCCTAAATTATTGTAAGAGCAGCCTAGAAGCGCAACAGCGTTACCTTCCTAATCTCCTTCTAAGGACTGAAAGCATGTCTGTTAACAGAGAACCAAGCAAAGAAGAGCACTGGTAAATCCTAAGACTATAGACATGTGCCTGTATCACCTCAGTTACTGAACATTTCAAGTATTTCAAAATGCTTGATCCAAAACTGGCACACTTACAGCCTCCCTACTAGCTTGAAAGAGATACTCTTTCCTTTTTCAGCAAAGCTAAACCTGACAGAAACACAACCTCTTTACAGACTCCAAAAACACTATGCAACAAAGTGCTGCTTTGCTTTAGTAATTGGTTTATTCTTAGAGATCCTGGCACTGATTCCCTAAGCAGTGTCCACACCTTACCTGAGCAGCAGGAATAGCGTATCGACTCCCATAATAGGGGCAGGCTTTGGTCTCCTTTCCCAAAGTCACCAATTGCTCAATATCCTTCACTTCCACTAGAACTTCATCACGGAGAAACTGCATTTGCTCATAGGAATAAAATGGGCACACAGTGCGACTCACACGTCTCTTCTTCCCTTCTGCATCACTCTTCTTTTCTGACAGCAGAAATCAAAAGCAAGCCATGAATACCACTGAAAAATCTAAACTCACTACTTTGTACCCTGGTAGCAGTACCTTCTGAACTTCAAAGCAGCCTTTGTCATGAGTATTTGACCCATCATCTATTGAAAGAGTATGAAAGCAGTGACATTTCCACCCTCGCTGCGGACACTGCTCTTGCTGGTTAGATTTACTCATGTGACATTTCCCCACATTTCTAGCAGTAGGTTACAAAGACAAGCATCCTTCCATTGCGCAAGTCCTGATCAATGCAACACACTCAGCAAATACATATAGATCTTGGTGTGCTAACCAAGTACAAAAGGTAGAAGCACTAAGGATCTCTAGCTCTGCTCGCCCAGCTTGCCCTTTTCAGACTCCTACCGCTCTCTTCCTAGAGCTGACTGGCAGAGTGCACTGCCTGCAGTCCCTCACCCCCACCAGCTTTATCAGCCATTGCTTCCCCGTGCTGAAGTGTTCATACCGTGTTTGTTCTTTTGCATCTCCGTGCAGCGGTCATTGATGAGCTGCAGAGCCCCCAAGCGGCGCACCTCCTCATTCACACACAGGTTCTTTGACATGCAAAGAGAGGGGACAGCAGGTCGAAGAGTGTTCAGTATGCACTCTGCTGTAAAACAGACTTACTTAAAGCAATCCCAGGCTAGATTCCAAACCAGAAGTCAGGCACCTTGTGTAGCTGCTGCAACAAGC
Organism: Tympanuchus pallidicinctus; assembly: GCF_026119805.1. Taxonomy (NCBI): domain Eukaryota; kingdom Metazoa; phylum Chordata; class Aves; order Galliformes; family Phasianidae; genus Tympanuchus; species Tympanuchus pallidicinctus. The sequence goes on from NW_026294802.1 coordinate 4,695,410, forward strand.
ATGCTCAAAACCCCAAAAGAAATCAGTAAGGACAGAAAATGAAGATAGGTGTCCTCAGATGGCTCACTGCTACACAACTTCTAAAGAAACGCTAGCAGAATTAATATCTACAAGAGTGCCTTCCCAGTGACTCAGGCATCTATAATCTTCCACATCAGAAGAGGGAAAACAGACTTTTGCATTTACATCAAAGGGCAAATGGCTGAACAGCTCACAGAAAAAGGTACATTGCACGGATCTCTATCACGACACATAAACAGCTTTTCCAATGGAAGACTCACCTCAGTCCCCGAGATGCCTTCCGAGGTGTCGCATTCACACACCTCCTAGCAAAGTCCTTTGTACTGAATGAACACACACTCTGCGTCCTTTGTGACCATACCACATACCTGCCTGGATCCCAAGGAGACCAGACGCGTGCCTTTGCCAAAAGGACTTTTCTGCACTTCATGGACAAACTGAGACAACTGGGAATGAGTGCGACTGCAGTAGTAAATCTGCAATGAGGAAGACCAAAGAAAGATGAGAAGAATATGGAAGCCAACCTCCTATTCTACAACCAATCCTGGAGGGAGGCAGCCAAGCACCTCAGCAACATTAATCTTGCTGAAGCCTTCAAAACACAAAGGAAGGCACATGCTGGAATGTCACCGTGTAACTGCTAAGGCCAACAGCCTTCTCTTTACTTTCTGCTGTGCATTTGTCCTTCGTTTCCATTGAATTTTCCAAGGCCTTACAATAACTGGGACTCCTTGTAGAGTGATGAATATGTGCTTCTTGCAGCAAGCCACAGAAAAACGTCAGCCATGTTAGCAGAGCAAACTGCTTAGGCAGCCAGTATAACCCAGAAGGAAATGAGAGCAGCAGAACCGGTTGCTATTATCAACAAACTTGGCCGTCCATGGATGGCACTTCCTAAATCCTTCCATACTGCATTACTCTGGGAAGGGTGCAACGAAGCCATAATTCTCTCACACTATTCTATCTGGTGGCACAAATTACCCTCCTCATCTCACCTTCGTCACATGCTCTTCTTCCAAATCATCATCATCATCTTCCTCCAGCCTAAGAAAAGACAAAGCCCAAAGAGTTTGCTTTCAGTGACTAGGAGTTAGAAACAAAGGATGCTCTCCCTCAAGGGAGGTGCTTGTGTCATCAGCACGTAAAAAAAATGACTTTCCAAGAATACTATAGGTGGGCACAATCATGCCAAGCTTTGCTCTTTAAAAGAAAAATGTCTGTAGGGTTGTGTCTTTAGCAACTTCAAGAAGCATCTTTTAAAAAAAAAAAAAAAAAAAATTAAAAATCTGGTGTTTTCTAAGCCCCAGGCATAAACTAATCAGAGCTATACTATCCTTTGGTATGCTTATTTATTTATTTTTATAAAGCATTCCCCTTAGAGACAATTTACCACCCTCAAGCTGTTGCATGAAGAAGAAAAAGTTTCAGGAAGATATTTAGCTGCCATACAATTCCTCAAAGGCAACAGCAGTTTAATGCTTAGTAACTGCTTCATTTATATGTAGCTTAACTGCTTTGCGATTTTAAGGCAGGAGGATCTGTCTAGATACTAATTAGTGAATTTGTATTTTAGATGTATTTGTCTTTTCGTGCTGAAAACTCTGGCTCCTGGCTTTCTGCATAGCGCTAAAAGAACAGTTGTATATGTTAAAGTGTGCACTTGGTTTTCGTGCTGTAGCTCAGTCTTCAAAATGTGACCTTCTCTCCCTTCAGAATATCAAAAGATGCCATTGCTAATCTGCAGAACTGATAGCTTCCTTTGATGCCCCCAGGAGCATTTTGCTTTTCTAATGCAAAGTTCATCTCAAGGCATTCACCCAGCATCCAGAGGCGCTCTGGGAAACAGGCATGGGAAAAGGCAGGAGGTTGTCATGCATTGTAAGAAAGACCTGCTTTCTCAGAAGACACTTGAGGCTGATGACCGTGAGTGGAAAAAAAGCAACAACAACCAAAAAAAAAAAAAAAAGAGAATCCTAATGAAAAAACAACCTACCAACCAATCAGTACCACAGCTTCAATGGGGGAAGAAACTCCAGATGTGCACAAGACAGAGCCACCTATATATCCAACAGCGTAAGATGCTCAAGAAAGCAGTCGCTGCTGAACAGCTGAAATCCCTTCAATTAAGGCAAGCCAAAAATGATCATAAAACATTAGAACCCCCTCAGCCCCTATCCTTACCCAGATCCCACTTTCTTTTCTTCGTCACTCTCATATTCAGCAAGGATCAGCTCCTCCTCATTGTGATCCAGCTGCTCTGGGACAGCTGCTCCAGCTCCCTCTGACAGAATCTCTTTGCTGAGCTGAAGAAGGCGCTTCATCTCATCCTCTTCAGATCTCTGAAAGGAGCACACCATCTCATTATTTCTCACCCAGGGAAGCAGCACTTGCATCACTTTATGCCACCTGCAGTTTAGAGGACAGCTCAGTCTCTTCCCCGTAGCACAGAGGAGGGATTGCTGTGTGTATCCCCAGCAGGACAAGCAGACACACCACAACTACTTGAAGCAGTTCAGTGCCACACAGTGGAGGTGACAGCAGCAACCAAAGACTTGCCCACATAAAAGCCTTCTGTGCAAAGGACCCTCTAAACACCTAACTCCTGAAGTGACCATATGTCTACAATCCAGGATTAGTTGCTTAAGTTAGTCAGTAAAAATGACTGCCTCAGAAAAAAACTGTAAATAAAAAACCCAACAACCAAGCAAACACATAAGGATGTAATCAAATAATTCACAGTTAACCTAAGGCTACAATAAACTCGAATACCTGTTTTGGAGCACAAATTTTCTCTTGTTCTTGTTTTTTCCCCCATTATGTGGTCCTCATTCTAACACAGGTCTATCCCTCTGCACAAATTCTATTAAATTGTTGAAGAACAGTTTTTTATTAATTTTCTGTTCTGACAAAGAACATATCTTCTTCAGTCTGAAGACGGTATGTTCTAACTTTAATGAGCATTCCATCACCGTGGCATGATAAAGAAAGGCAGTTTACAGGGGTAGCTGAAATACCTGCTTTTCCAAATCTATATAGGGTTTCTGAAATTTGCCTTTGTCCTTTTTATCACAAATCTCATTTCTCATGCTTTTCATTCTCCTTTAAGAGAAAGAAGTTCTTTGTTCTACTTGGTTTTGATTCACCATTCACCTCTGAACCTTTGATATTTATGCTACATCCTTTTGTCAGGAGTTGACACAGCACTTGAGATGGAGTACACAAACAGCCTGGCTGCCTTATAAGTGCCTGTTTAGGAACTTGAAGTGGGTATTTCTAAGATTAAATCATACCATCAAAAAGCTCTTCAAGTTAAGGTTATTGGAGCCAGATCACCCAATTAAATGGCAGAAAAATACATGTCAACTTTCTGTGTGTAGAAAAGAGATGCTTCCAAACAATACAATTATATTTACAAAGAATTACAGAATCATTAAGGTTGGAAAAGATTTCTAAGATCATCCAGTCCAACTCCAACCCAACAGCACCATGCCCAGTGCCACATCCACACAGTTCTTGAACACCTCCAGGAACAGCGACTCAACCACCTGCCTGGGCAGCCTGTGCCAGTGCAGCACCACTCTTTCTGAGAAGAAATGTTTCCTAATACCCAACCTCAGCCTCCCCTGGTGCAAATTGAGGCCATTCCCTCTCAACCTATCACTGTTACCTGGAAGAAGAAGCCAACCCCCAACACACCACAGCCTCCTTTCAGGTCATAGGGAGTGGTAAGGTCTCCCCTGAGCCTCTTCTTCTCCAGAATGAACAATCGCAGTTCCCTCTGCTCCAGACCTTTCACCTTCTTCAGACACACTCCTGCACTTCAATGCCTTTATTGTAGCAAGGGGCCCAAAACTGAACACAGCACACAAGGTGCTGCCTCACCAGAGCTGATTGCAGAGGGACAGTCACCTCCCTGCTCCTGCTGACTGCACTATTTTCTCATCCAAACTAGGATGCTGTTGGCCTTCTTGGACACCTGGGCACACTGCTGGCTTATGCTCAGCTCAGGGTCAACTCACACTTCCAGATCCTTTTCCTCCACGCAGCTTTCTAGCCACTGTGCCCCAAGCCTGTAGCATTACATGGAGTTGTTGTGACTAAAGTGCAAGACCTGCAACTTGGCCTGATTGATGGTCATGCAATTGGCCACAGCCCAGTGATCCAGCCTGTCCAGATCCCTTTGTAGAGCCTTCCTACCCTCAGGCACATCCAACACTCTCTCCCAGCTTGGTATCATATGCAAACTTACTGAGGGTACACTCAATCCTATCATTCAGATCATCAATAAGGACAGTACTGATCCCTAGGGAACACCACTCATGACTGGCTTCCAGCTAGATTTAGCTCCATTCACCACCACTCTCTGGGCCTGGCCCTCCAGCCAGTTCTTTACCCAGCAAAGTGTACCTGTCCAAGCCACGGGCTGTCAGCTTCCCCAGGAGAATACTGTGAGAGACAGTATCTATGAAGGTAATCACATACAGTGGGGAGTACAACCAAAGCCTGACCTCACTTGTTTTTTTTTGGGTCTTCAGTTCCTGCAGTCTTAAATTTAATCCCAGTTCTACAGGTTTTATTCCAGAAGTACCACATCCACACATGCTTATGTAAGAAAGAGCTTTCCAAAAACCCCAAACATTAGCACTTAAAAGCAAATAAGCCATCAGAACAGACATCCTTTTAATCCACACACACATGTTGCCACAGAAAATTCTCTAAGCACAAGTTGCTTTTTACATCCGTATGTTGAAAAGATAACCTAATAAAAAATTTCAGGGAGTCAATTTGGCAATCCAGTACTAACAGCTCCCTAAATACAGGGGCTGGACAATATAGAGACAAGTCACATGTACAAGCAAGTATTATCAACACTCCAGATTATTAAGACAAAGGAGAGGAGAGTTAGATTAGACATCAGGGGGAAGTTCTACACGGAGAGGGCAGTGAGGCACTGCCATGAACTGCCCAAAGAAGATGTGGGCTCCTTATCTCTGAAGGTGTTCAGGATCAGGGTGGATGGGTGCCTTGCCCTGGGGTGGCAGTCAACCCCATGGCAAGGGGTTGGAACTAAACGGTGTTTGAGATCCCTTGCAACCCAAGCCATTGTACGATTCTATGATACCATGATTCTAACCTCTGCAGGCCAACTCACCTTCCTCTTCGCTGCATATTTTAACTGTACATTATGGCGGATTTTCTCAAGACGTTCTTCTCGCTTTTTCCTCCTGATCTGCTCTTCCTGAAATGAAGGGAGAATGATGGAAGGATGAAGTCTGCCTAGTCCTATAGAACAGACATAATTACTTTCCTTTTTACCCAGGAATAGAAAATAAAATAAAATAAAAATAATCCAACTCTGAAACAAAACTGTCAGCAGTCCCTTTGTCCTTACAGGCCTATGAATGTTGCTATGTTGACAGCAACTATCCTATACTTCACACAACTTACACAGGAATGCCTCGTCCCTTTTAAGTGACACGGACCACCAAGTCACCACCCATGACGTCACCCATCCTTGCTCCTCAAGCATTGCTACTTCCCCCCTTCTCTACGTGAGCATTTCTCAACCTTCAGTCTGTGCACCAAATCCTGCTCTTCTTTCTTCTGCACAAACGCCGTGATCCAGTCTGGTTCCCCAGATGCATCCCTGCTGTTTGGACACGCCAGACCACCAGAAACCAGGGGCTGCTTCTCTTCTTGCCCGCTGCCCTCTGGAGCCAGAAGCCGTGCCTCCTCCTGCTGCTTCTTCTCCTCAAAGTCTCGGAGCCAGGAGAGGGCCCCGCAGATGAGGCTCAGTGACTTTCCCTGGTATTGGAAACAAAGAGCACAAGCCGCACACGGTGTCACTGCTGTAACCGGCTCCTCCACACAGGAGAGGCACCTGGAGTTGGCTCCAGCTGAGTGGGACCAGGCCAAGGCCACACACAGAGATACCGATGTCGCACTTTATGACCCTGCAAGCGACACCTCTTTCTGTGTTTTGTCCCCACAGTTCCAAAACTGGCACCACAGACGTGGCAAACACACCTTGTACCAGGACCCCAGCTTCTGTGCTTGTGCAGGGAATGAGCCCGGCCTGCCCTGCTCCCCCTCCACAAGCACCACTCCGAGCACCACGCTGCAAGCAGCCCTGTCGCACTGCCACTATGCCCCCCTCACCCCCGCTGCTCACCGTGCCCGTGGGGCTCTCGAAGATCCCGACCCGCCCGGCCTCCAGCGCAGCGTACAGCGCTGCCATGAACTGCTCCTGGATGCGGTACGGCGTGTAGGGGAACGGGAAGCTGGCCCGACCCGGGCCGCTCACCGCCTGCGGGCACACAGACAGCCGTGAGCGGGCATCGGACAACACCCGCCCGCTCCCTCCCACGGCCCGCTCCCTGCCAGCCGCCAGCCCGCCGCCCACCTCCGCAGTCCCGCCATCCATTCCGGCCTCCCCGCTTCGAAACGAGCGCCGCTAGAGCTCCGCCCGCTTCCCGTGACGCGAGGGGACGGCCGAGAGAGGCGGAAGGTGCCCGGCGAGGCGGACCCGGCGCTGATTCTGAATGGAGGATTTCCCCTAACATCTAACTTCAACCTCCCCTCCGTTGGTTTGAAGCCAGCCCCTCTCGTCCTATCACCGCCGGGCTGTGTATAAAGTCGGCCCCCTCCTACTTGTAAGCTCCCCACAAGAACTGGAAAGCCGCAATGAAGTCTGCCCGGAGCTTTCTCTTCTCCTTTCCCATGAATGCATACAGTGACACAAAACAGCATCACACAGAGGAAAAAAAAAAAAAGAAAAAGTTTATTTAGGATGGAAACACATCCCTCGTAACAAAACACAGCAATACAGAGGAGGTTTCTGTAATGCAGTCATTGCCACAGCACTACGTGTAATATAGGAATTCCTAACCTAAAGCTCGAATTCCTAACTTAACACCGAGCTTTACATATTACTAAAGCACAAACAGCAGGGAGCTGAAGAAGAGTTCTCTCACATAAAGGACTACAAAATTGCAAACAGTCTCCTGCCTACCAGTAGGAACCTATCATACGTGCTAAGAATAACACACACATCTAGGGGGAACCCTTTTTTTGTTGTTTTTTTTTTTGGTTAAACAATGTAAGGCCACTGTTTTGCCCACGTTTTGTTGATGTCCCTAACAGGAAGGCGTTAAAAAAACAAGGAGGACAAAGCTGCCCAACACCGGTGATGGGCAGTGTTCCAACTGGCTACGCTTGCACGTCCAAGTCTTCTGTCAGTTTCGCTTTACTCGGCCATTTTGTCACCCAGATGTTGTGTATGGAGGTAGGAATTCATCGTCCCATGTAGGATTTGGAACAGAGGATTGAAAAACAGAACGGGTTGAGGTTCAGCTCCTCAGTTTTGGACTCAAGGAATTGGAAGTGCCTGCTCAAATACGGGGTCAACTCACCATATTTAATGGAAAATATGAGTTTCTAAGTCTACTGCAGTGCCTAACGAGCTAGAGTTTTGAATGAGATCCAACTTGGACCTTTTAAATTTGATCTTCCACTTTGTTGAAAAGTTATTTTAAAAGCCCAATTCTTCTGCTTGTATTCTACCACATACTCACAGTCCCCAAATTACACAGAACTTGGTCTCCCCTCAGCTCTCAGTACTCTTTTTAACTGCCAGTACGCAGTTCCTAGGATGAGCTCCCTGACCTCATAACTTAACATACCACTGGGGTTAAGCACCCAGAGCTGCTACGGTGTCTCCTTAGCCTTTTGCCACTGTAATTCTCAGTACCTATGTTTTTCACGCGCCCTCAGATACAATCAAATTCTGCTCATTTTCTGCTCCAACCAACCCTATGGGAGAAGAGAACAGGAAGAGAGAGTCCTCCTACCCACGGTACATTTATAAGGCTTCTTGACCACATGGATTTTCAGATGCACTTTAAGCGTCGAGCTTTTCCGGAAGCTTTTCCCACACTCAGCGCACTCGTAGGGCTTGGATCCCGCATGAATCCTCAAGTGTGCACCCAAAGCTGAGCTATGCCGGAAGGTTTTCCCACATTCCTCACACTTGTAGGGTCTCTCCCCACGGTGGATCCTCAAGTGGACATTGAGTGCTGAGCTCCGACGGAAGCTGTCCCCACACTCCACGCAGATGTAGGGCCGCTCCTCCACATGCGTGGTCTGGTGCTTGATGAGAGTGGGTTGGTCGCTGCACCGCCTGCCGCACTCAGCGCACTGGTAGGGGCTGGCCAAGAGGCTGCCATGGTACAGGGGCAACACCTCTCCCCCGTGGATGCGGCGATGCGTGGTGAGTGCTGAGCTCTGGCTAAAGCTTTTCCCACACACAGGGCATTTGTAGGGTTTCTCGCCTGTATGCGTCCGCATGTGGGTCACCAGCGAGGAGCTCTGGCGGAAGGTTTTCCCACATTCGGTGCACTTATAGGGTTTCTCTCCCGTGTGGATCCTGTGATGCCGAATGATGGCTGAGCTGTCTCGAAAATGTTTCCCGCATACCTGGCACTTGTGGGGCTTCTCTCCAGTGTGGACCCTCCGGTGTATGATAAGGGAGGAGCGGTCGCTGAAGCTTTTCTCACACCGGGGGCAATGAAATGGTTTCTCTCCTTTGTGGCTTCTCTGATGGACGATGAGATGCGAGTTCTGGCTGAAGCTCTTCCCGCACTCATTGCACTGGTAGTGTCTCTCTCCAGTGTGGGTCCGCTGGTGCCTGATCACGTTGGACCTCTGGCTGAAGGTCTTCTCACACTCGTTGCACTGGTAGGGCTTCTCTCCTGTGTGGATCCGCTGGTGTTTGATCAGGTCCGAGTTGCGGGTGAAACTCTTCCCACATTCAGAGCAGCTGAAGGGTTTCTCTGCCAGGTGGATCCTCTGGTGCTGGCTGAGATACGAGCTCCGGCTGAAGTTCTTCCCACATTCGGGACACTCGTAGGTTTTCTCTCCCACCTGCTGAATCCAAATGGTGCTGTTCCCACACACTGGAGGGTCTGGCCTGTCCCCAGCAAGGACCACCTTGCCAATTGGAGTGCCATCACCTTCGCAATCCCACACTGCCATGACAGCTCCCTTTCCCTGCCTCTTTACAAAAGACAGCTTCACCTCATTTTCCATCTCCAGCTCCTGCTTGCAGTCTGGTCTTTCATCAGAGTCCTGCAGAGTACCTGTAGTGGGCCTTCTGGAGATGAACGGGTGCAAGTCAGCTCTCGCAGGCTTTTCCTGATGAGATTGAGCCTTCTGTATGTCACCCATGGTCTGGCCACCTGCTGGAGTGAACAGAGGAGCTAGCAATGAATAACCCTCTCTGTTTTTCTCTTCCTGTTCTCTGTGAATCACTGCTGTTCTCCAGCATTCCCATGCTTAATCAAGGAAGGAAGCAGACAGCACCACAGAAACATCATCCCCTGCCAAGCAGAGTACTTTTCTTCTTTGCAGTCATAAACCTTTTCCTTACAAAGAAAACCAGACATATTCTGCAGCAAATTGTATCTAGAATTTGTCTACAGAACAGATAGGCAACTGAACAGAATGATAAACTACTTTATTAATCAAGCATGGAAAGGTACACTTAGACTGAAACATTTTGAGGCTCCTGATTTTGTATTAGTGCAGAGAACACAACTGGGAAATGAATGCTAGCAGATTAGCTGGAGGGCACTGCTTACAGTGCCAATATCATCTTATGTGTGGGAGGTCAGAAGCAGAGCAGAATGCTGCAGGCTAAGCCCCTCAGGTTTTGAGTTGGCTGATCTGTTCATGTGGGAAAACAACACCACAGTGGTTATACTGATGCTCGAAGTTCTGCTTATAACACTCAAGGCTGAAAAGCGTTCACAGTACAAATAAAATAATAGCACTGCCCCCCCAGCACAGACCTCAGGACAGCTTACTGACCAACAACACATTACAATATCGTCAGAGTAAAAGGAAGAAAAAGCCACATTGTGATTATTTATGCCTGCTAACATTCCGAGTATAGATCTTTGCTGAAAAAAACACGGTATTTGATTTAATTTCACACAGACTTCTCTTCAAAGGGTCCTGGATTCCCCAAGACCATGTTTCACTTTTGCATACCTTGCCTGGAAATATTCCTGAGAATATAGTACAGAAGCTGAGACGTAGGATGAGCGTGAAGCATGCAGCACAACAAAACCAGATTTTCAGCATTTACTCTTGTATTTCTCCTTCAGGCATGCGCTATTCAATTTCTCACCTTTTGAGCAGTACCTCCACTGTTTCAGAGTTCAGTTCCTCGTGGACACAGTGCTGTTTCTCTTCACTCTGCCCACGAGGTTAAAGAAAAGTCAGGGACAGCAGCTCCTGATCAGAGAGGGAAAACAGATGTAACAAATACCATCAGTTCTAGTAGCAGTGTTGAGAATGAGATTTAGGAAATGAAAGCATCCTAGGCCAGATATAAAATAATGCTCAGAAGCACAAGTCAGGGTTACTGATGTTCTGCCACACACTGTGACACTGCTGGTGGGGTCTGCTAGCCAGGGCCACTCACACAGCAAAGACGGGGTTGGCTGCACATACTACTGAGAGCTGCCTGTCAGCTTGCTGAGTTCTGTACAGAAAACAGAGAAGCCTGAAGCCATTTTCTCCCTGTCAACTTTCCTCCTGGTGTGTTAAATATGAACACAGTACAGTCCTGCTGAAGCAGAGGGAAAATGCTGCCCGCACACATGCGTTGCTTTCTGCATCTGCCTAGAGTCTTCTCCATTGCTTCCATGGAGGAGGATTTGCTCGGTGACTCAGCCAGGCTGAGGGAGGGCTGAGGGAGGGATTTTGATCTGTTCACACATCAGCAGCAGCAATAGCAGACCAAAGGCAGAACTTCCCATCCTGTTCAGCATAATGACACTGTGGCTGCCTCATTCCTGACAGAGCCCAGGGCTGGAGATGAGCTGAAAAATGCAGCTACACACGTGTGTGTGTGAGCACTGACATCATTTGGATTGGGCAGTTTTGAGTGCCAACATACAAGGACTTTTTCTTCAGAGCAGAAGTACAGCGTACGAGTGGGTTTTGTAGGATGGAAAATTAGGTCACCTATTTAGCTCTGTGTTGCATTTGTGCAGCACACTGTGGCATTTTAAGATGCTGAATTCTGAACAGCCAGAAAGGTACACGTTGGAGAAAGAAGATGCTTAAAAACTGTGCATGTAAATACTAACTCTGCAATGGCATTGCATCATTTCAGTTACATGACTTCGCATCATGCCACTGGAACACGGCAGGGAAGCTGAGCCCTCCCTCCCCACGTTTCCCCATTCAACATACAAGGCAGCAGGTAGGCCTGACCCTGCTGAGACATCCTGATGCTTTTAGGAGAGGAAAACCACTTTCTGCTTCAGTCCCTTTCTGCTATCATTCAAGAGGAGCTCCAAACAGACGGTCAATATGCATCCCAAGATGGTGAGCACCTGCAGAAGAAAAAAGCAGATACAGAAGAGAGATTATTTTTTGCAGAGCTGAGAATGTGGCAGAAAAGCATTACTGCTTGATGACTGCCATAAAAAAGGTGGGAAGCCTGAAACACTACTGAGTACCCAGGTGGGGACAAGGTGCTGGTCAGCCATGCCTGGACAGTGCCATGTACTTAGGCAACATCGTGGCTGATGAGACATCAGTGAGACAAAGGAGGAAGGAGATGAGCTGCACTGAGCTCCTGACATGATGGGCAGAGGCCCAAAGGGACAGCCCCATGACACAGCTGGCACAGGGAGCCACTGTGCCAACCTTCAGTTAAGCAGTAATAGGGAGGACATATATCTGCCACAGCTGCTGTTGGGTGCACGGAAGTGGGGAACAACGGAAGCAAGGGACAACAGAGCAAAGAACGAAGGTGTCTATGACACCACACATCACCACCAGAAACAAGGGAAGCGTGCTGTGCTCCCCACTGCCTGTCCCAGCACCCCCGGTACAGGAGGGAGGACACGGGCAGGTGATAGCCCAGCTCAGGCAGGACAGTGCTATGTCAGTCATGCAGGCTCTCCTGGTTCTGATCAGTGAGTAGAAAATGTCTCTCCTTCAGGTCAGGGTGTGAGGAAGGATGGCTCACCTGGCTGCTCTTTGCCTCCTCACCCCTGGTGTACTCCAGTGTGGGCACACTGGAGGCGAGATGAAGAGAAAAGGGCACCCCCAAAAAACATCAATACACAGATCTCAGATGCTTACAGTTTTACCAGTCTTTATACACTGGAGTTGGTATGTTATTCATCAAGGAGAGACAGGGAGGGACTGAGCTGAGGGAGGAAGGACTTGGAGCTGGACACACCTGAGCAGAGGCTGGAGCAGGGGTGGAGTCTGGAGATGTGACACAGCTTGGCACACAGATCAGAAATGAGAGCAGAGACTTGGGCTCAAACAACCAGCCAAGAAGGGAAGAAATGGCCAGATGAGGAGGTACGGGAGGCAGAGGGAGATGTGAGAGATGACCTTGGTTAAAGGCAAACAGAAGGTTTTAGAGTTGGAAGAAATGGACAGAAAGACATGGCCTATCAGCCTACATCCTAGTGAGAGGATATGGGAGAGTCCCGTATTTCCTGGTTTCCTCATTCCCCCACTTTCTGTAGATTTCTACAGTCACTTTGCTGTGTCTCATTCTGTTCTGTTTCACAGAAGGCTCAGTAACCTCTATGGTCAGTTCAAGGGGGAAGTTACACACTTTTATTTGATCACACTGCATCTACAGGCACACAGATGTTAATAAGAAGGCAGAGATCCTAACAAGATAGAAGCCATGTAGAAATGTTTAAGTTTGCCTTTACAAGAAAAAAGAAGACAAAGATTAACAGACTACAGAGGTGGCAACATCAAAAAGAACGTTTACCTCATCCCTAAATTGCATTCATTTTGCAACTCCTGATTTGTTCCCTCTGTGCACACAGCAACACAGCTCTTGCTTATCTTCTTTTCACATGATTTTGGCTGTTTTAGTCCTGGGATGGACAATGCCTTTGCAATGAGCAGCTGTTCAGTAAGCAGTCATTCTTATTGTTCTGTGCTTGATTTATGTGCAGATCCCATTCAAATGACTCTCTTCCTTGTGAACTTTCTATACACTCTACATTCTAGTGCTTCACAGCTGTTAATTCATTTGTAGTGATTTTGCAAATAGCAAAATGAGGGCAGAGAAGGATTAAAGTTAAAAATACCCACTACTTTCAGAATCTCAGTTTGAGAGATGTTTCAGCCCTGTCTTCTCAGAGTAGATGCTATGTAGCACTTGCATTCAAAATACAGCACATGCAGACTCCAAAGCTCTAGGAGACCTCAGCCTTCATATAAATGGCAACACACAAGGTAAGCAAAATTCCATCAGCACCACACTGAGAAGCCTGGCACTAACCCAGCATCACACAGAAGCCTCTGTGGTGTAGCCAGGTATAAAATCTACTTCTTAGCACAACGCCCACAAAACTACCCTTCCTCTTCCAGCTTCTTCCTGCTTCCTTCTTCCGTACCCCTGTGGGAAATGAGGCAGATATCCTGAATGCAGCACAAGTCTATCTTACAATTTTACTTCCCCATGTGGGACAGGTCAAGTCTCCATAATGAAGGGACACTGAAGTCCTAAGGAAAGAAGAGTAGCTTGCTGTGGACTTAAATAATGGATACAAAGCATATGCATAAGGAGATGAAACTAAGATTGCACATGGCACTTTTATTTGGGCTCATCTAGCCTCCAAATGTCTGATATCGCCAGCTTTCATAATGTTCTTTGCAGGGAAGAATTGGCTTTATGTTTTGCACATGGGTTCAGTGAATTCTTGGACCATTTTAAGGGCATATCCATACCTGTTGTGATACACTGCATTAACTCAAGAGGTCACACACTTAAAAGACAAAGAGAATTTGCAGACACAAAAGTCTTGAAAGGAATCCACCTCCCTGCTCCAAGTTTCATAGCAAAGCTGCATTCTCAGTACCAGCCATGACTTCCCAGACCTTCCTCCCAGCTCAGGATTTCAATCTCCAGAGATTTTGGTGAAGGCCCCTCAGCCACATACTGTCACCAGAATACTACATCCCTGTTAGTATGGGCAGAGCTGGTCCCCTCCATGCCTCAACCTCAGTTTTTACCCTCTCACAGCACTGTTCTGGACCTCGCATCCAGACAAGACAACAGAGGTCTGGGTTCACCCTGACAGCTCTTCTGAGCGTGCCATGGTTAGCATTTCCTCCTCCTACCCCCCTGCCTTTCATTTCTCACCAGTGCTGTCAGGTTGGGGCCGCGCTGCTGGCCCTTGGGTTGGAAAGGCACAGCAACTGGGCACACCACTCTCCAATGATGAGTACCACCAGTTCTTCAGGTCCCTTCAGACCTCCCAACGCGCCAGCACCGCCTGCCACCTTCGTGCGCTGTACGGCTGCCAGAACCCCATAGTCCGGAAACTGGATGAGTATGAAAACCATGGAGTCATCCCAGAAGGTAAAGGCAACCACAACTGCCATGGGAAGGTGCCAGGGAGGGGACTGACACTTGGGAACTGTTAAGAGAGAGGACGGGCAGTAGTCCCAGGTGAGAGGAAGGCATCTATTTCTGAACACCTTGTCTTACACCTGATGGCAGCTCCATGTACTTAGCACCAGCCTCTTCTCAGGGCTTCAGTGGCTGAGACGACCAGGAAGCAGTGGAGTTTCTCCCAAGCACGAGGTTTTCTAGTGGAGAGATGTCTTTTGACACTGAGATTATTGCTGCAGGTTGTACCTCAGTACTGGAGTTTACCACCAAGTGCATCTTTTATTTGCCTTTTTCTAGGACCCATATGCTCGGAACTACCAGCAACTTCCTTCTTCCCCAACTTCTGTGCATTTGCTTTTTATCGCTGCACTACAAAAAGGTATTTCATTAAGGTGAGTTATTTAACTATTTCCTGATGACCTGGTGCATTGTGCTCCAGGCACTGATGCAATGAATGTGAAATGAGGAAGTGCGAAAAAGAGGCTATAATCAGGGAAGGTAAAGGAGAGCTGTGGGCAGCCCACTTGTCAGGGGCATCCACACCAAGATGACCAGTCTACACAGGTGGCGCCTGCAACCACCTGCCAAAAATGAGACACTGGGGAAGGTATTCTTGAAAAAAATGAACCTCTGAGAGCCACCTCTGTCCTTACGACCAGCTCTCATTCCCAAGCAAGGTGAAATAACAAAGCTACTGCAGAAGAAATAGTGAGTTGTGCAGGCTTCATGGGAAGATAACTAGGAGTCACAAAAGGAGACTTACGGAGAGATATGATCAGGACAGCAGAAGGTTCTTTCCCTCCCTGGGCTTAAGGGAGCTCATGTTGGCAGGGAATGGGAAGAATGGGACAGCGCTATGAGTACCAATGTCACAGTGCAGGGCAGGGGCCAGGCACCTGTTCCTCAGGCCCACCACCTCTAGAGAAATGTTTTTCTCCTCTACAGCGGATTGCATGCCCGGGAGAGCACAAGCCCAACCTGGGCAGCACACAAACTTTTGACAACGTGGCCCTGAGCAGTGATGCAGCACTGTCTGCTATCTTCAGTCCCCAGCCTATTTTTCCCACCTCTCCTGCAACCACCCAGCCATCCAGCTCCAGCCCTAACATGGAAGGAGCTGACATCTCCAGTTTCTCACCTGATGGCTTGCCACTGCTGGGGAAAATGCAGCCTTCCACCTCACACCCCACAGAGGTGACAGTCAGCAGCCAGCAGCAGAGACAGCTGCCTGCCACTGACATTGAGGATCTCTTCCTGAGGCTCCAGGACAGGCACGTACAGAGCTTGCTGCATACAATGCAGCAGCTGCTGAGCATGGGAAAGGCAGTGATGGAGGAAGAGCTGCAGGCTGCTGCCCTGAAGCTGCTGGAGGCCCTGAACAACGCAAGTGTGTCTCAGGGAGCAAACAGCACTGACGCAGAGCATGGGAGAAAAAAGTGATCAGCAAAATGGATGAGCCATTGCGGCTTAGAGGGGATGTATGGGAACAGAGAAAGTAGAATCCTCCTTCCCAGGTCTGAGGCACCATTGGGGTTGCAGCACTTCCGCAGGCCAAGGGTGAGAACTAGGGAAAGAAGTTTTCTTCTGAGGGCAAGGGAAAACCCAGGCCCAGGATTCAAAGATAAAGATGTTGTCTTCTCAAAAATAATTGTCTCAAAGATGCATTGTTCTTTCCTACACAAACTGTTCATCTACTACTGCTTGGTCTGAACATCTCTATCCTCAAACAGGGCAAGATGGAAAGAAGTAATACTTTTCCTAGGTGGGCTTGTACCACTGCCATCACTAGCTCTCCTCTGCAGAGAGCAGTTTATCTCCTTCAGTGACTGCAGAGCAGAATGCTGGCCTTTCCTCACCAAGGAGAAGTGTTTCTGCTCAGAAGCATGAAGGGACTAATCTTCTTTAGACATCTGTGTGTGAATAAACACACGCAAGGACAGCTCTACCTGCAGAAGGCCTATCCCCCTGCAGAGGAACTGCCAGTCCAGCATTCTATTGCACCAGTGTTGGCACATGGTTTGCAGCTACTCCTGAAACAGATGCTATGACATATAGGATAAACATTCATGTTAAGGAACTCCTCTTGGCTCTCAAAAAGTAAGGAGTAGAGTCTCATTCATGGGAACTCTGGCTGTTGCGCTGCTCCTTTTACAAACACCAGCCGTATGGGTAAGACCATACAAAGCTGCCTGTGGTAACAGCAGGGTGGAAGCTCTCTGGGGACCTGACAAGGTTTTCTGCACCTCTGTTCACTCCAAGTTCAGAGCAGCCTCAAAGCTCCTCAGAGCATCAGCAGTCAGCTTCGTTGGAAATAGCCAAATAATCTTCCAGGACGGTACCCCTGATAAAGCAGATTTCATTCACAGTTGCAATGGTGGGACTCCTGCAAGCAGGAGCACGCACAGAAAACAGCGTTACATCTTTTATTCCCTACTGCCCAACGCTTACCTCTTTCTCCCTGGTTCCTCATTGGCTGAGTACTGCAGGTTCACAATCTTCTCAACCCTTCACTAAACATGGAAACACTGGACAAACATGCATTTTTGCTGCTTAAGCATAAATCTGTAGTTAAGTAATTAACTTATTCCACGCTTGATCAGTATCTTGCGGATATCTGCTTTCCTCCCTTCCACATAGATAAGCTCGGGAGAAAGACAGAGGGGAGTATCTTGGTGCCTGCCTCTCACATCCCAACCTTCTCACAGTGTGAGACAGCTCGGCCTCGAGAAGAGGGGCTAGCTTCTTTCATGTTTGCTAAATCTGGTTTTTTTTTTTCTAAGAAAAAAACAAGAAGGAATTGCAGAAATCAACACCGTGAAAGAAAAAGAGGGGGGAATTGTGGGACTGGAATGTTGTTTAGGCATTTGATATTAGAAAGAGCAATTGGTTTGAAGAAGTAGAACACAATGCATTGTATTCTGTAACTTATCCTTAGAAATAGTTGATCTAAGAAGTAAAATATTACTAGATATGTTAGCAGTATGTTTCAGAAACATTATTACTGAATTATGTGATTAATTCTTTCTTGCAAAACTGTAATAGTTGTTAAATGTTCCAAACGATGCGAGTATAGTGTTAGGGATTAGAAAACATACTGTAGAGTTGTTCTGTTATCGTCTTACTGCCTAATCTGCATTTAGTGTTTTCAAAAAGTGGTTCTGTCATCCCCTTTCCCTCTATGCCCATTATTCTTAGAGTCTCATTTGTTAATTTGAGCCCTGACGCTTTATGAGCCAGCGATGACCGAGCTGCCCCAGTATCAACTAAAAATACAATATCCTCCTCTTCAGGTCCCACTTTCATATTTACCAAAGGCTCCTAGTGGGACCAATTTTTCAAAAACCCCTGACACCTTTATTCTGAATTTAAGGCAGCTTGTAGCTTCTCCTCTCTCTCCCACTCTGGGCAGTTTCTCTTTATATGTCCTAGCTTTCCACACCTGAAACACCTCTTTTCACTATTCTCTGACTGAGGTCTGGATCGATATCCTCGGAATTTTTCTTCTCTTTGCCCCCCTTCAGGACCCGACCTCTCTTCTGTTTTACTCCCCCTATTATCCAGTCTTTATTACACAATCCACTGTGGAAACCATTAACCTAGTTTTCTGTTTTTCTTCCTCATTCTCCCTCCTAACATATATCCTCTGAGCCTCTTGTAAGAGCTCCTCCAGGGGCTTTGTATTCCATCCTTCTATCTTTTGAAGTTTTTTCTGTATGTCTGGCCACGCCTCAGTTACAAAATTCACCTTAAGGAGGCTTTGTGCTACAGGATGCTCAGAATTCATTCCACCTCATTCTGTCTCTAAGCCCTTCTAGAAAATCACTAGGGGATTCATCCTTATTCTGCTGAACCTCAAATGCCTTAGTGAGATTCTGGGACTTAGGCACTGCCTCCTTAATTCCAGCTATTATTATATCTCACAAGTCCTTCATGTTTTGCCGATGCTGTGCATTATTACAGTCCCAGTTAGGGTCTTCCACTGGGTATTTTTGCTCTGCTGGCACCAGCCCAAGGCATCCAGAGGGATTATTCCTTTCTCATGCTCGCCTAGCAGCTCGTCTGATCATAACCCTTTCCTCTCCCATAAACAGTATAGGTCCACGATGGACACTAATTCCATCCATGAGTACAGGTTAGGACCCAGAAATTGGTCCAATTGTTCTGCTACTGCTACAGGATCCTCAATTAAGGATTTCATTTCCTTCTTAAAATTTCTGACCTCTCCGCTAGTGAGTGGGGAGTTTACACAACCTATTTGCCCCTGTCCCAGTGGACAGTGTACTCCCATAGGGAGTATATAGAAGTATTAGTGTGGTCAGTGTCAGGGAAAGGAAAGTTTTCGATATCCCTCTTACATTGCTCTAACTCCCTCCTGAGCCCAGCATGCCCTCCTTCCTGTGAAATAACTATGAGTTTTCTCTTGCTCTTCTGGGGAAGTGCCCGATGCCTCCTGCACTACATTAGGGCTGGATGGAATGGGTTGATTCTCCAGGGGATCCCATTGATTAACTTTCTTTCCCGATTCCTCCTCCTCCTGATCCAAATCTTTCTTTGCCAGTAATAGACTGACCTCTCGTGACCAGCAAGCAGCATATTCTATTTCTTCCTCCGACAAGGGAGTTTTATTCTTTACATACGAATTCAGAATCTGACAGGTCCAATCTTTGCCAGATCTGTATTTTGGCCAAAATACTCATTTTCCCTGTAAAGGCTCTCTAGGCCATATCTGTGCACCGTATTTAAACATCTCTTTCCTGTCTTTGTCCCTAGTTTTGGGGTTGGTTTTCCAGTTCTGAAGCACTTCTCCCAAGGGCTATCTATAGGCACGATTTTGGGGACCCTTTTCCCCGGCTCTCGGGAGCTCCTATTACCTCCAGAATGCTACCATGAACTCCCCAGCTCACAGGTTACCAGACCCCCATTCTCAGATTTTGGGCCCAATCCCCCCACAGTGCTGTACTCCTATCCTGGATTAATAGGGGTGCACTGCTGGCACTTTGTCAGGTGCGCAGGGCACCGCACACCAACAGCCCCCTCCCGAGACTCCTCCTTTCACCAACAGCCGCTCCGTCCGCCCCTGGCCGCGCCCCTCGCGGGACAACAGAACCGCAGGTCGGGACTCCGCACTCGCTTCGCACTGAAGTGCGTCCCAGTCACACACACTCAAGAGTCTCAACCGACCCCCAAGGCAAGAATTAAATTCCCTTACCTTGGTCCGTGCACGAAGTTACTGGGTCACAACGGCCAGCACCCGTGCCTACCTGCCCCTTGGCTTTCACAGAGCCCGTCCTTTATGTAAGTAGCAGTCTTGGTTTCCTATCGACCGTCCCAGGGAGTCACCTCACCACCCGGACAGGACCGCTGAAATCAGCGGGGTGCACCTATCCTGTCCAGGGCAGCGGGAGAGACCCCCAAGAGACGATAATAATCCCAGACAAGCCCCCAAATGGCTGGAAATAACCAAATAATTTTCTAGGACGGTATCTCTGATAAAGCAGATTTCATTCGCAGTTGCAATGGCGGGACTCCTGCAAGCAGAAAACAGCGTTACATCTTTTATTCCCTATTTCCTGATGCTTATCTCGTTCTCTCCTGGTTCCTCATTGGCTGAGTACTGCAGGTTCACAATTTTCTCGACCCTTCACTAAACATGGAAACACTGGACAAACATACATTTTTGCTGCTTAAGCATAAATCTGTAGTTAAGTATTTAACTTATTCCACGCTTGATCAGTATTTTGCAGATATCTGCTTTCTTCCCTTCCACATAGGTAAGCTTGGGAGAAAGACAGAGGGGAGTATCTTGGTGCCTGCCTGTCACATCCCAACCATCTCATGGAGTGAGACAGTTCGGCCTTGTGTAGAGGCCCTAGCTTCTTTCATGTTTGCTAACTCTGTTTTTCTTTTGCTGGGAGTTTCTTATCATAACAGAACAACTCTACAGTATGTTTTCTAATCCCTAACACTATACTCGCATCGTTTGGAATATTTAACAACTATTACAGTTTTGCAAGAAAGAATTAATCACATAATCCAGTAATAATGTTTCTAGAACATGCCGCTAACATATCCAGTAATATTTTACTTCTTAGATCAACTATTTCTAAGGATAAGTTACAGAATACAATGCATTGTGTTCTACTTCTTCAAATCAATTGCTCTTTTTAATATCAAATGCCTAAACAACATTCCATTCCCACAGCTTCATCTCTCAAGAGAGCAGTGTCAAACAAAAACCCCTGTGCACCTTATCCCACACAGGCCTTGTGTACCCTCTTCCTCTGTGTGGAGAGAGGCACAGGGATGCACCACACCGGGCACACTGCCCCTTCAGGGTGGGGATGGCTGTGCTTCCTTCACCCTCCCTGAATAACACAGACACGGCCGGATAACATAGAGAACATCCGCACAGTGCAGCAAACCCTTAGGAGCGCTCCATCCTCTCAGACCCTCCAGTGGCCCCGGGAAATGGAACCACTTTCAAGGCCCATAGAGGTCACAAGGGGGACCGCCAAGCGCAGCGGCAGCCCGCTCTGCCCCACGCAGCGCTCGTTGTTGCCGAGGCACCGCGGCTGCAGCACGACAACCGCCGGCCCCAGCATCACGGCTGCGCTCACCTCCCCCCGCTGCTGGCCAGCAGCCCACGCGTGGTCGGTCACGCCTTTCTGTTCCGGATTTAGAGATCGCAGCGCTAATTCCCTCCTCCGCCGGCACTGACCGGGACAGAAGCAGCCGCGGGGCCGCCCCCTATCCCCGCGGCCGGCAGCAGGCGCCCCTCTCGCTGCTCCCCCGCCTCTCCTTTGCTGGCGCCCCCCGGCAGCGCCCCGTTGCGTCTTAGCGGGCGCGGCCCGGACCTGTGATCAGCTCCCCCCGGCGCCGCCCGCGCCTCCGCCCGCTGTTGTGGCGGCGCGACCGGACTTACCGCGGCGGGGCCATGTGCGCGGCGATGCTGCCGGGACCAGACAGACGGTGCGGAGGGGCCGCCGGGCGAGGGGCGGCGCGGCGGGGCGCGGCGCTGCTGTTAACCCCTGTGCGCGCCGGGGCGGGGGGAGCGAAGCCCGCCCGCGCACCTGCGGCGACCGCGGGAGGAGGCACCGAGGAGACAGCCTGTGGGCTTCCCGTTGTCCGCATTCCTCTCAGCGTCTGTGCGTTACTGTGCGCTGGTAAAGCCCGACTGCTTTCTGTCCTCTTGGTGACAGGACGGTATCGCCTTCTTTCATAGAATCACACAATGGCTAGAAGGGATCTTAAAGCCCACGCAGCCCCAGCCACTGCCGTGGGCAGGGCTGCCACCCAGCAGCTCAGTCTACCCAGGGCCCTTTCCAACTTGGCCCTGAATGCCTCCAGGGCTGGGGCACCCGCAGCTTCTGTGGGAAGCCTGTGCTAGGGCCTCATTGCCCTCTATGTAAAGAATTTCTGCCTGACATCTTACCTAAATCTCTGTCTTTCAATCAGTCAGTTAGTGGTAACTTACCCCAGAGGAAGACAAGAAGCCTTAGTAAAGTTAAAGCTGCCCTTCTGCCAAGGGAGGACTTTGCACAGACACTGCATTCCTGCGAGCCTTGCCCTGGCCCCACCAGCCTGGTGTGAAGAAGGCACCTCTCCCTTGCACAGCTTTCCCTAGCACTTTGTCCCCTGCCTCCCAGGAACGCATCTCAGTGAGTACGCTGTGTCTCGCCACTTGCAGCCTAGCTGAGATGCATTGGAAATATCCAAATCATTTTCTAGGTATCTCTGATAAAGCAGATTTCATTCACAGTTGCAATGGTGGGACTCCTGCAAGCAGGAGCGGGCGCAGAAAACAGCGTTACATCTTTTATTCCCTACTGCCCAACGCTTATCTCTTTCTCCCTGGTTCCTTATTGGCTGAGTACTGCAGGTTCACAATTTTCTCGACCCTTCACTAAACATGGAAACACTGGACAAACATACATTTTTGCTGCTTAAGCGTAAATCTGTAGTCAAGTATTTAACTTATTCCACACTTGATCAGTATTTTGCGGATATCTGCTTGTCTTCCCTTCCACATAGATAAGCTTGGGAGAAAGACAGAGGGGAGTATCTTGGTGCCTGCCTGTCACATCCGAACCTTCTCATGGAGTGAGACAGTTCAGCCTTGTGTAGAGGCCCTAGCTTCTTTCATGTTTGCTAACTCTGTTTTTCTTTTGCTGGGAGTTTCTTATCCTAACAGAACAACTCTACAATATGTTTTCTAATCCCTAACACTATACTCGCATCATTTGGAACATTTAACAACTCTTACCGTTTTGCAAGAAAGAATTAATCACATAATTCAGTAATAATGTTTCTAGAACATGCCGCTAACATATCCAGTAATATTTTACTTCTTAGACAACTATTTCTAAGGATAAGTTACAGAATTCACTGCTGGCTCATGTCCAGCTTGCCATCTACAAGCACGCCCAAGCTCTTTATGGGACAGTGCTCTTACTCTGCAATAAGGAGATTTTGCTGTGTGTTTGGGCAGAAGGCACCTCTACACCTTTCCAATGCTGACAGCAGTTCCACAGTGGGACGGTACCAGGCCCAACGCAGCATGGCCCAAGAAGGCAGCTCTCACACCATCACACAGCAGAGCTGTTCCCTTGCTGCTAGCAGCTGCATGCAGCAGGTAGTTTCCATCCTCTGTGAATTCAGCAACAACTGCCGTTGCACTTTCTCAAAGTGCCATTTACGGAACATTAAACTTTGGCACAAGTTTATGCATCTCTGCTTTCTGTAACTCCTTTCTCAGTACTGTGGCACCTGTGGACAAAACCAGCAGAGTTTGCCATCAGGCAACAACAAATGGCTTTTCCAAGCCGTATTACTTCTCCTTCCTCCTACCTTTATCACAAATCAAGTCTTACAATATTTTTTTCTGAAATTGAAGGCAAGGTCTATTAATTCTAGAGAACAGTGTCATCAGCTGCCACTGATTTTCTCTCTGCCTGAAGGTCAATAGCAACAGCAACTGTATCATATTATGTGGTAAGGGGGAGA
Source organism: Tympanuchus pallidicinctus (assembly GCF_026119805.1). Classification (NCBI taxonomy): domain Eukaryota; kingdom Metazoa; phylum Chordata; class Aves; order Galliformes; family Phasianidae; genus Tympanuchus; species Tympanuchus pallidicinctus. The sequence continues at coordinate 4,718,886 of NW_026294802.1, forward strand.
AAAGGGCACATTAAACCTTACAATTTAAATAAGAACTAAAACTGAGGAAAAAGGCTGAAAAGCCTTACCATGCTTCTTCCTGACTGCACAAATATGTCATAGAATCATAGAATGGTTCCCACTTAGAAGAGACCCATAAGGACAGAAGTCCAAATCTCGGCTCCACACAATACCACCCAAAAACCAAATCCTCTGTCTGAGAGCAGCATCCCAATGCCCCTTGAACTCCTGCACTCAAGGCCATGCCCACAGCCCTGGGCATTCAGTTCCATGCCCACCGCCCTGTGCTGCAGACCCTGTCCCTGACCCCCGGCTGCCCTCCCCTGACAGCTCCATGCCGTTCCCTCGGCCCTGTCGCTGTCACACAGAGCAGAGCTCAGCGCTGCCCTCTGCTCCCTGTGAGGAGCTGCAGCCGCCATCAGGCCTCCCCTCAGCTCCTCTCTCTGTGCTGAGCAAACCCAGGGCCCTCAGCTGCTCCTCACACACCTTGCCCTCCAGACTTTTCTCCATCTTTGTAGCCCTCTTTTGGACACTCCATCTCCTCAGGCTGTACTGCACAAATGCTCATCAGTATATGTTCTCACCCCACTTTTTTTCTTCTCTCCCAATCTCAGCAGTAATGGAATCACTATTTCCTAGTTTGCTTGGTTTGGCACTCTCACAGGTCCTAAGAGTACTGTTCTTCATTCAAGGATTCAAGTCTTCAAAAAAACTTTGTTAATTAAAAGAAAAAAAAGAAGTCCAGCCCACTTAAGTATCCTGAAAACCCAAACATGAAAACAGAATCAACAATTCAGTGAATCCAAGTTAATTAGCACTTTATGCTTAGTATTTTGCAACTACTCTTGAGTTTTTCAAAGCTCACTAGAATGGAGCCAATTATTCCAGCTCCTTCTGAAATGAATGTTTTTGTGTCTCAATATTGCTACAGGTGGCTGGAAATCTTAATTACTTCTTTGCCCATTAGCAATAATCTTTCAAAACAGACAACATCTGACTTTGTTGTTTACAGGTATGTGGCTTTAGAGATTATCAGAAAACTAAGAGATGTGTAGATGTATCAACAAGGAGTTCTGCTTTCTTTGCAGGTAACTTTCAAAGAAAACAGAGCACTAAAATATTCTGAAAGACACAGTGAAAAGTTTCTCAGAAACATTTTTCTGCTCCTACTGCAATGGTTTCAGGACTGGAAGAAAGTCAGGTTTATTTTTCCATAAGTATAAAAAGCCAAGCTTGTTTCTCCTCACTACCATGTGTACAGATGAGGAGTCTCATTATTTTTGCAGGTAGTAGGAAAGTAAATCTCTGACTTAGCTATGAGGCATTCAGAGTCTCTGGTTATTCAGGTGTCAGCAGCCAAGAGCAGCAGTTGCTCCTGCAGAACACCAAGATGCACAGCATGGAAGTGATGTAACTGGAAGAAGATGGTGCTGAAAAAATAAAAATACCTTACAAACAGACCACAAGCTGGCAGGGCAGGAATCCTAGAGCCCCAAATGGCAGTGAAGTGAGTGCCTTCATCACTGGAACATTGCCACTTCAAAGAAAGGAAGAGGTGGTACAAGATGGGACAGACAGTTGGATGCTCTACTGGAGCTTTGTATGTAACACAACAAACACCCTATTTATCCCCATATTGCTCTATGGCCACAGAGTTCATCTGGCAGCAATATCAACAGTATTCTCCAAGTGTATTTCCTGGAAATACAGCCTGATTCAAAAGGACATCATTTCTTTTCTCCAAAGTGAAGTAAGATCTGAAAGTGCTGTTGAAGTGTCACCAGATTCAGTACACACCTGGCACTCAGTATTTTGGCAATGAGTGTCCCCATGAGATTCCCTCACCCCCACAACAATAAAGGCTCATCTCTTCCGACCTGAGCATCACTTCTGCATGAGCTGCTTTAATGGTGGTGCATGAAAACTGTGGCTATAAACAGAGCCACCATTCAGCCACAGCCAAAGATGAGATATTATAATCAGGCTACGTTTAAATGTTTTCCCAGCATTACAGTAAGCACAGTCTTCACGAAGACTTTTGTACCATAATACCTTGCCACAGAATCCAGAACACTGATGCTTTTGCCACGATGACACACCTATGCTGTACACAACCCAGCACAATCCAGAGGCTGCCCATGGACAACCCCTGTGCCTTTGGCTTCAGCAGCCTCAGGAGGGCCTGCTCTTCTCCGGAGAGCTGGCTTGAGCTACTGAGGCCAGAGAAGAAAAGGGCCAATCAACCCCAGTTCTTCTCAAGTCTGATTCTCTCGTCCTCTCAGGCCAATTCTCACCTTAATCCTCTTAATAGTAGCATATGTTACATCTCCTTTCTTTTTTTTTTTTCTTTTCTTTGCTGTCATGATTCTTACAAAAATAAATAAATAAATAAATAAATAAAATAAGATAAAATGGCATTAGCTGTCTTAAAAGCAGACAAAATGCCTCCCAGGAGCTTCTACTTATTCTGCTCAACCTCAGTGTCTTTTCAGACTCTACATCTGGTCTGATTTTTGAGCGGTGCTGTGTGGAGCCAGGATTTGGACTCAATTATCTTTATGGGTCCCTTCCAACTCAAGATATTCTATAATTCTATGATTTGCAGGCTTCATTTCCATATTGTTATTGTCTCTCCAGAGTCTCTGCTTGGGGAGTGTGCATTCCAAAGGTGCCAGAAGTGACCTCCTTGGCAGGCAGAGCTGTGAGTCCATGAAGCTTCATCCCACATGCCGGTTGTCTCTCCCTATACTTTAGTATCCTTGTTCCCCATTAAATAGTGTGACTCTTACGTAGCTTCCTCTGTATTTATTAGGCACCAAGATTAATTCTATTCTGGAAAGTTTGCTTCTCAGCTGCCTCTTGAAATAAAGGGAGATTGACCATGTTTTAAGGGCAGTCTCTTAAGCTCAGCAGCAGAAGGGTCTCTTTCAGACCCAGTAGCTTTTTACAGGAACCTCAAATATTTTAATTCAATTTTTCAGTAGACTTTTCTAGACTTTTTTTTCTGACTTTTTAGAAGTCAGAGGCTGGGGTCCACCTCGTCAGCCCTTGTAAATGGTTGGAAATCCTGGCCTGAGCTGCAGTTCCTTGCTCAGCCCACTCTGTGCTGCTGCCTGGCACAGCAGATGTGCTAACACTACATTCCCCATAGTACTGTAACGGGGAAATGCAAATAATGATGCGATGCCACAGTGTAGTCTCTGCCAGAAAAACAGTGTGTAAATGTATCAAACCGTGGCAGTTATTCACCCTTATCTAGCTGCATGAATTCTATTCTATTCTAGGTAGATATTTTGAACAAACAGCTCATTCTTAGATTGTTTCTTCTAAAATTTGAGTCTTTTAGGAGGCTGCTGCGCATACGTAACCTATGCTTTCCATTTGCGTTGCTCTATACTCACATGAGCCTGTTGAATTCTCCAAAGAATATCAGATTGCAGTGCACTTTGCTTAGCCATTCTGTTCCCTCCAAAGACCAGGCCATTCTTCACAGCAAACTCCAGTCTGAATTGGTAATGCGAGCTTGCTGTGTAATTCCCTGACTACTTTACAGTGACAGCCTTAATGCCTTTTTATAATCTCTCATCTTTTACTGTGCCTCTGCAAATTTATTCCATATTTCTGAGAGCAAGCAATTCCCTTTTCTCATATTTATATGCATTATATTTCTGGGTTTCTTTATCTTGTGTAAGTCATGTTTTCAAACCTAATACTGGCTCTTTTTTTTTTTTTCCCCAGCAGCTATAACAAACTAAATATATAACAAAGAATATAAGAGCAGGACAAATATGCATCTGTGCCTGACTTGCTCTCACTGCTCCTCCAAGGGAGCAAAGTCATTTTCCCCACAACATTTTGTAAGTATCTTTGCAGGTTTATAATATAACTTGCATAAGCTGCTATTATCAACACAATTATTTGAAACATAGGCATTATTGCAGCTGGGAGAAAAATTAAACCTTATGTCCTGCTTGTGAGGAGGACCATCCTAGAAACACATCCATTCTGCGGATTTTGAAAGATTTTACATGATATTCTCAATCTGAACTTTTATGCAATTGGCTGGTTAAACCAGCAGTTAGGCTCTTGTTCCAAAAAATATTAACTTAGTCTCATGTATAGCTTGGTGACATTAATTATTTCACTGTCTCTGAACTAATCCACATGTCTAAGCAGTTTGCAGATATATTTTGTAACCCAGCCCCTATGAATTCCCAAGAACAAAGTGGAATGAATCATTTATTTTCTCTCTAACATGTTAGCTCTGCCTATCAACAAGTCTCTGTTCATCCATCAAATCCAGGCCGAACGGATATTTAGGCAGGAACTAGAACTGCCCTGAACACACAAGTAGAGGTTCAAAGGCCATTGTACGGTTGTAAATATGTTGTATGGTTTACCCAGGAATTTGATGTCTGGTTGTCTCTCAACAGTCTCCAAACTGACAGGTTCAGTAAGTCCCACCTAAGTAACTAAAGACTGCTGTGGTTTCACATTCCTGATAGTGCAAGCATAAGGCCAGATTTTCCTTTTCCATATCAACATCAAGTGTGAAATCCATCTTTTTTCTTTCAGTTTGGTAACCGTGACATAATTTAATGCGTCATGTTTGCATGCACCCCCTCTACTGGGTTTCTAAAGTGAGCCTTGGTATGAATTCTTCTGGTGGTTTCCAATTGCAATCCAAATTTTTGCTTTTGCAGAACAAGACACAACTGGATGTCAGAGACCTGCTAGGGACCAGATGGATCCCAGGTTGTGATTGTACTGCTCAGGGATTATGTAAAGCAAAAGCTATTGCTTCCTCAGGGAGCCCCCTACAACTTCTTCTCTGAGCTGGGATACAAGCTAACTCTGCACTGTTTAAAGGCAGTGCTGGTAGGAGTCCTAACCAGAACAAAGTCTTTTCCTACAATAGTGAGAAATTGTCTTGTTAAGACTTTCGGTATGGTTTACTCCAATTTTATTGAGCTAGATCTTAAACTGTTAGTATGATGATTTTCTCTACTTTTACTATAGATCTTTTCAAATGTAATAGAGGAATTAAGGTTTCTTCTGGGACCATGCAGTCACAGAAGGCTTACATTACTCTTCATTCAATTATTGCAATTATTTTAGAATTGGGTATTACAGGAGGTTTAATAAGGTCCTCCATATCTCCCACACAAGCATTGCTGGGAGCACTGCAGATTATTTCACATGCATAATACAAGATGTCTTTTCCTCCACACATAAGTGTTTTCCTAGCACATAGCACTGTCATTCCTTTACCGACTATCTTATTACTTGATAGTCTGGAATGTAAAATTTAAGACTTTTTTCAGTCATAGGGTATGTTTATAGTCTTTCATAGCAGTTTATAATCTTAAACCAGAAAAAAAATGACACGTAGACTGAAGCAAAAAATACTGTGGCAGGAGTGCAATGTTCTGATTCTTATTTGTATATACCAGAGCAGTCTCATTTTCCTGTAATAGTTATCCAATGGACTATATACAATGGTTTACTGCCTGCTGGGTAATGGTTCCTTTCTAATCAATTTCAGATTATTTTTCTCCACGTTTACTCATATCTTCCTTCACAGCCCTTTTAAACCAAAATCAATTTCACTTTTGCCTCAGTCGTCCTGGCTGTGGGTGGATAGACTCTTGGAATTCATTCCTGGAATCCCACTTAGAGCCTGTGCCATGTTCATCTTGGTCCTAAACACACACACACACACAACACATTCAGCTTGTTGGAGAGCCTGGCCAAGGCGCTTTGTCACTACCTGTGATTCAGTTCACAATTGCTACATAGACTCCTTAGAGTTGGAAGGGACCTCTGAAGAGCATCTAGCCCAACTCCCCTGCAATGAACAGGGACACCACAGCTACATCAGGTTGCCCCGGGCCTGATCCAGCCTTGCCTTGGAAATCTTCAGGGATGGGGCATCATCCCAAATAACTCTGGGGCTCAGTTCTGCGTTTCAAGCAGTCCAAGTCTGCATTCACACACAACATGATAAACCCGTAGTGTTTTTCCAGTATCTTACTATGACCAAAATTAAGTTGTTCCAACTCTGCCTTTGCTGGGAAGCAGTGAAAGGTGGAGAGAAATCCTTTCATGCAGTATTGCCTTGGGGTCCACTTTGACGTTATGGAGCCACGTGCTTTCCAAAGAGACAACTTCTACCAAAATTCATGAGTCTGACACCTCTTGCAGCAACACCCATCAAGAAGGAAAACCACAAAACAAAACACAGGCTATGGGGAAACGGTCAACACAGAGGCATGCATCCTCCTCATGCAGTGAGGACATCTCCAAACCTTCTGGAGGTGTGTGTATGTCTATCACTGAATCCTAGTGAAGGTAGGTAACAAATATACATGTAGGCTCTAACTTACCTATGGACTCTCAGTTGTGTGGAGCAGTGTCGTATGACATTTGCATGAGCTGCACCCATGCAAGACCAGTGGTTATTTTTGAGAGTGCAAGTCTTTAGATGGAGCAGAAACAAAACCTAAAAACCTAAGTTTTAATAAAGATTGGTAGCTCCTGGATGTCTCAGTGCTGGAGTTCCTTCCACCTGAAAGCTGCTTTCTTCTCTATGATACGGAAGTTAAAAGAAATAACTGGAGTGTGAGTGAAAACATTGCTGTTGTAAAGAAATATAGAAGAGGGAGCCTAGGCTCCAATTGCAGTGCAGAGAGAGACTGATTTCACATGATGGATGGGGAGAAAAAACCAAATCTTTGGAGGTCTGAAAAAGATAGTAGAAGAAATATTGTTTATGTGTGTGCAGGTAAATCCTACTCTTTTCCTCCATCAGGAACTTATTGTAATAAATTATGGGGAATGGCTGATAAGGCTTAGAAGTACAGATAAGTTTATATTCTCTGTTGTTTTTCCTGGCCAGCCATAAAGATGTCTGTGTCCTGAGATAACAAATAAGTGAACTGGTTTACCAGTGAGAAAAGATTTAATCCTGACTTTTCATCTAAGCACCATTTGGGCAAGATAATGGAAGAAGCTCAAACGCTTACTGGTCTTTAATGAGCCTCAGAGGCCACACTGCCCTTGTTTGGGTAGGGAATAATACAGCAAGAATACTGCAATTGTGAGAAGATCCCCAAAACTTAATTTGACAGCATTCAGTCTCAAGGAAGCCCACAATCCATTCAGACTGGGAGCAGTATGGATAAGCTGGTATCTCTTTGGAATGGTGTTTCCCAGACTTTCTAGACACACATCTGCTTTCAGCTTTCTTGGTTCATCTGCCTTCAAAGGATCTCCTTAAATGTTCACACCGTGGTTAGACTTCCAATGGAATTTGAATATGCCCTTTAACATTACTAAATCAAGATCATTTCATTTTATTACTTAAGTTTTATGGTTGCTATTTTTTTCAGTGAAAATTTAAAACTTATCTATGGGAAGAGTGCTATGCAGATGAAAAAAATATGATGATAAGAACTCTTTTCTTCAAAATGTGATTCAGTAATGAATTTGCATGTACAAAACTGAAGAGACTGGCTCTCAGAAGGGCTGTTCAGTCCTTGTTTAGACAGCATATTTTGAAGCAGCCAGTAGGTTTCCATTAAAAAAGAAGTATGATGTGGGGAGAGAAGCTCAGGTTAGTGGTACTCAGGTGGATACCTGTTTGCTTAAACATCTTTTCATCTTATAGGTCTTATAGTAGAGGGGCCGTGTTTAAAAATAAGAGCAACTTATTTGAGTGTAGCGGCCGGTGTGAGGAAAAATCCTGTTTGAAATCTTAAAATCTAATGTCTCTGCAGAACTTATTTTTTGAATGGTTGGATGTCATCTTCCTCCTAAGGGAAAGGAGGAGGGGAGAGGGAGAGGGTGAGGAAGAGGGAGAGGGGAAATGACTGGAATTACAGAGGAATATGTGAAGACACAGGCATAAAGTGAACTGGGGAAAAAGACGAAAGTGTTTCAGATAGAAAACAGCTAAAAATTGAGGCAGCATACAGGCAAAAGAGCAGAAAAGGAGGAGCAGCTTTTCATGGCAAGAAGGGAAGTGATCCATATCCTCATGAAGCCACTCTGTAATCATAAAATCTTGGAGCTCAGGGAGGTTCCTGGTGCCTGGAAAAAGTCAAGTGTCCCACTTACCTTCCAGGACAGGAAGGGGGATCCAGGGACAGATAGGGTAGTTTTCCATTCTGGGGAGGTTATGAAGCAGATCCCAGCACGTGATAGATACAGTCATTACCTTTAGGTGATTAGCTGGCTTACCAGTGTCTGACCATATCTAACCAATATGACTTTACTGTGACAAGGTGGCTCATGAGCGTGCTGTCGGTGCTGTTTCCTTGATTGTGCTACAAGTGGCATCTGCTCCTATCTGGTTAGAAGATACAGAGAAGCCAGAGCCAAAGAAAAGGTTCCTTCCAAATCACTTAGATCTCAGCAGTGAGATGTCATTGGAGCCTTTCATAATGCATGTTAGTCACTGAATGTCCCTAAACGTGTTGTAAACAACCTAGTGCAAATCTTGCCGAGATAAGAAGAGTTCTGGATAACTAGAGAGTAAAAGATCTGTCAACTACTGGGCTTCTACACATGGTTAATAAATCCTGTTTTATAGGGTGATTTTTACTGTATATTTGAAAAGTGCCATACATTTATAATAGAATGGTTCTCTGAAAGGTTAAATGTGCACTACTGAACAAAATGTATTACAAACCTGCTACTGCTGGAAGGGCAAGTGCTCTTTTCCCTGAAAACAAAAACAAGCTAAGGTCTTGAAAAATGACAGGCAGGAGCTGAGCTCTCACAGCAAGATGTACGTGCTCTGCTCCTAGACAGCAGAAATAAATTTGAAGGAAAACAGAATTACTGCTTCTGATGCAGCCAGCTGGGCTGGGCTGTTCTCAGAACATGGACTGAATTGGTATTGCTGGCAATTCTGTCTGAGTATGCCTGAGATGAGATCTTTAGTTAAATGAGAAGATGGAAGACTCAGTTGCTACTATTTAGGCAGGCCTCGTTTTTGCATGTCTGTAAATTATGGCTCCATTAGGACAAAAAACACACAATGAAATAAGTCCTCAAACACATTCTTCACCACTCTGCTACCAGTAATGAAGTCAAAACTGATGTTGTAAAGCAATTTAAGAGCGCTTTAAAATCTAAAATGCAGAGGTATGTTAAAAAACCCACCACTCTGTACATCAATGCATCTCTCACAGAAGTGCATACTACAGCACTGTGACTACCTTATACTCACAGAGGGCTTGCAAAACTATTTATAGGGAGTTTTTCTTTAAAAGAGACCCTCCATCTTTTTTCAAAATGGGACCCTCTAAAAGCATCTACATCCAAAGGGCTATCAAGTAAGCTTATGGATGGTTGTTCACAGATGACATTTTTACAGTGGCTGAAATCATTAACCTGTCACAGTGAATCACTGATCAAAGAAAAGACTATAAGGGAGGGGTGATTTTTCATTATTTTTCCCCTGGAGAATCACAGACCACTTGTCCCAGCTGTATGTTTGATGGACCAAAAGAGCTGCACCTCAAAAAACAGACAAGGAAGAAGAAAGTGGTTGTTCCTGAATTGATGGGGATGGTTTCTTAACTCCCACACATGGGAGGATGGTTCTCATGTCTACATGTTTGGATGTGATGCTTTCCAAAAGAATACGTAACATGAGGTTTCTATCACTCTTCCCAGCAGAACACCTGGATATTTCAACAAAAGACCAAATTTGCTGTACTAGTACAGCTAGTTACACCCTTGGGTCACTTGGGAAGCAAGAGTAATGGAAACACACCAGCCTAATGGCTGGAAAACATTATTTCTCAAAAGCTCTTATTTGGGTAAGAAATAGACACATTGTGCTTTTCTTTGGTCCCCTGGGTGTTACTGCTACGCATTCTATCATGGCAGCCTATAATTTCTGAGCTAGCCCTAATGGATGGCGTGCTTGGACACAAACTAACCTCAAAGTTTTGGACAGCATTCCAGCATTTTTTACCATGTTATCCAATGAACACCAGTACACTGCAAAATACTTTTGATTCCTCTTTCTGCAGGCATTTCCAAGGGATGCTATGTTTTGTAGCCATAAGCAGACTCTACAGAACACGTGTTTGAGTGGCCATTTTTGTTGTGGCTGCATTGCCTACTTATCAAGGACAAAAAAGCCAACATGTTTGTTACTGCTGCTTGTGACTCACACCAATACTCAGACCAGTAAGTATTGCAAGGGTGAAAATTGTGGAGATCCCAACCAGTTTTGTAGTCTGGAGGGAATATTTCTCCTTAAAGTATGGAATTTCCTTGTGATCTATTGAGACAGAGCTGTTTTTGAGAAACTGCACTTGGGAAGGTAGAGGTGGAGACCACTAAATGCTAGATTAAAACAACCTTAAAAAAACATTCCCAAGGACTTTCAATGAGGAAGTGAACTCGATATACAGAGGATTTGAAGAAGTCTTGTAAGAAACACATTCCCACAGACTGGACATTTCTAAGCATCTCAGAAGACAGGCTGTGAAATATCTATCTGCCATAGATGAAAAACTTAGAAGAAGCCATGTATAAAAATGAAGATGTCTTCTGAGGGTAAAAGAGATGGTTAAAGATGGCTTCTCTCAATGTAGGTCTAAAGAGTGTACTAAATCTAAACCAGACCTGTTCCAAGTAATTCCCTTACACAGCAGCAGAGAGAGAAAAAAACTATGCGTAGAGATCCCAGTAATAAAAAAGATAGCAAAATTTAACTTTAGCTCAGTATTATTTCACTGGTGTTTTTTAGAGAGTATCTTTCATTACACATGCTTTTTATGAGGGTCCTTTATTTTTTTAGAGGCTTTGACAAAAGCATGTTTCCTTTTAAGATGCTGAAAGCTATTTTTGAAATAGCTGCTACTAAATTCTCTAAGGCGGAGCAGAATATGGCTTTCTTCTGTTAGAGGGGATGAGCAGTTTTAAGAGGGTCATATTTCTTTAAATGTGCCTGGATATGTTTTTTTGTTTGTTTTTTTTTTTTTTTTTCCCAGCAGGAGTAAATTTAAAAAGTGTTTGTTGCTGTATCATCTCATTTTATACTCAGAAATTGCTTTTTAGAAAATATAAAGTAGTAGGCAATATAGAGGGAAAGTCAACCCTGAACCTAAAACTCTGGGGTGTAAAAGCATTCAACTCCAGTACTGCATATTTGCAAGGTTTGCAGTTAGCATCCTCAAAAGCTTCTAGAAGGAACAGAATGACGCAGGTTATATTCCCCTGAACAGTGACTCTTCTGGTACAGGCTGCTGCGTGTTTCCAAGAGAACCAGCAGTGTTATCATGAATGCACTGCATAATGAGATCTCAAAATCTGAGGAAAACAGCTAGAGAAAGAGCTCATCAGCATCTCCCACACTAGCTGGGTTGGAAGCTTTATCCTTTGGCCTGAGTTTTCTCCCAGATGGGAAGCAAGACAACTGTTTGTCCCTCGGCAGGCTCCATCCCTATCACACAGGTCTAGAAAAGCACCTCATTCTCACACCTGGACACCAGCAACAAACTTATTTTCTTTTCCTTGATCTGAGCGCTACACAGGACAACACACAGCTTCTAAAACACAAATATTTTGGGGTTTGTTTCCCCTCCAGCTAGAGGCTGGTCTGCAGCAGCATATCCCAGGGGTGGATAGTGGGGCCAGTACTGTTTGACATCTTCTTTAACAACCTGGATGAGGAGATACTGAGAGATTGATACATCAGAGGGTTCTGCTGCCACCCAGAGGGACATCAGCAGGCTGGAGAAATGAACCGGCAGGAACCTGATAAGTTCAACAAGGCAAAGTGCAAAGTCTTGCACTTGGAGAGGAATGACATCATGCAACAGTACGTGCTGGGAAAAAGAGAGCTCAACAGGCTCCTATCCATGCGTCAAACACTTGACAAGAGGGAGCAAGGAAGACAGAGCCAGGCTCTTCGCAGAGTGGAAGGGTAAGAAACAGTGAGCACAAACTGGAGTACAAGAAATTATGGTTAAACATCAGAAATACATACATATATATGCATACATACATATATAATATATACATATATTATTATGAAGGTGGTCAGACTGCCCAGAGGAGTCCAGAGGAGTTTCCATCCTTGGAGATACCAAATACCTGACAAGACATCACCCCTGGCAACCCATTCTAGGGCAATTTCTGCCTAGGGCAGGACATAGACTTTGTTAGAGCATTTTTGTGACATGCTAACCCAGACCTAGAACTAAGGTTAGCACAGGAACAGCAAGTAAACCTCTACTAGGTCATCAATGAACCTGTTGTAATGATCATTCTACACTCAAGATGAGTCAGAGTTGGAAGCTTTGCTGAATTCTAGATTAGGTCTCTGGAGATCCAAATTAAAATCTAAGCACTTTATGATTTTATTCTGTTGGCCAGCAGAGGGAGGAAAGAGAAAGAAAATGGAAAAAAGTCATTTGTGATTTTCTGAGGCTGAATAGCAATTCTCTTTTATATTGACACCAGGACTTCACTGCCTCAGGGCCAAACTCTTGCTTGTCAGAGCTGTGATAATGGATGAAACCACATGAGATTTAATTATTCTTTAGGTACTTGAACACACTGAGCATCCTGCTATGTAGCTAATATCAAGAAGTGAATCCAGCTGTAATTTTTGCTGGCAGCTGACACATCATTGCTGACAACTGGACTCAGTACGGGTTTTCATACACTTAGAATCGCATTTGATGTCTTAAAGTCTGTCTCATTTATTTTTTGTCCCCTAGCAAGGCTGTAAAGTGAAAAAATGAGACCCCCTTGGCCATTCACAAGGGTGTTCTCTGACACAAAGTGAGGAGAGAGCACTCTTGGGTGTTTTCTTCCAACAACTACCCCTGAACCACCTCAGAACTGAATAGAAGGGTGGGAGACAAGATGCCCCCATGCCCCAACGTGCTCGTTGCTTTCAGTCCCTTATTGTCAAGGGAAGGGCTGCTGTTCTTTCCCCTTATGCTCCCCTATTGCTAGTAAGGACTCACTAAGCGTTTTGTTCACATGTAGTGCTAAACCAAGTAATTTTAACCTCAGAGAAATTAAGGTTGCAGGACCTGTCCCCATCAGTTCCAACAGCTGCATTTATATACTGTATTTTTTTTTTTTTTACCATGCCTATGTAGCAAAAGGCAATAAATGACACATTTAACGATGAAAGTTATAGCTGGGAAAACAAAGGAACAAACAAAAAGAAAAGAAGCTATAATTTGATCTAAAATTACATCATCCATATGTCCAATTCCAAATGCTGTTATTAACTTTGGCCCCAAGGTGAATAGGACACAGATTGCACTACTGTACCGATACTCTTCTGAAACAAAACTACGAGTTGCACAAGACATCTTCATTAATCCCTCTCCTTCTCCAGAAGTCCATTCTGGCAGTTTTAATGGAGTTCTGCTCACAAAACTGTATTTCCAGGAGCACACAAATGGTGTAGAGTCCCAAGTGCAATGTTCAGAACTGAATGTATGGCACGTAGAAGCCAGTCAGTCAATCAACCTTCAGTGACACGATTTCTTCTGCACATAATTGCCTCATAAATGACCCTTTGGAAAAATTTTTACTCGGGCTCCAACCTGGCTCTTGATTGAGATGTCTGCAAAACTTCTGTCTGAGATTTGTAACTTGGTATGCAAACTCAGTTACTCTACATAACCTTTTCCAGAGTGTTGAAAAATGCACAGCCATTGGAAATCTTTCAACAGAAAAATGGCAGAGAAAAAAAATTGATGAAGAGCCTCTCTCCTTGCTTTGTTATTTAAATGTGTCAGAAGTTCCTCCCAGCTATATTTGACAGCAAACGAAGAAACATGTGTTGTAGAGTTAAAAGCCGTGATACAGTCAAAGATGGAACACATCTTTCTCTTAAGTTTCATCTGAACCCTAAAGGAACACGTGGTGGCAGCAGAGGAGGAAAGTGAGAAATCATCCAGAGGAAGCCTGAAGATAAACGTTAGTGACCTGAGCTGCAGTATTCCTTAGTTGAACGCATGTTGCTGCATCACAACTAGGTATGACCCTCCCAGGAATCGTACACTGAGCATGTGCCTGCAGCTACTCAAATCCAAGCAGAAGACAGATGACCGTGCAGCAGCTCAGCGACACTTTGTCACTTGGCACTCTCTGCAGGAAGCCCAGGACAGGATGATCACATTGAACCCAAACTGTGTGGCATTCTTCACACAACAAGCTGGCCTAGAGGTATTCGCCAACCCCCTGCCACCTGCTTGCATACACATCTCTCTTCCGGGAAGACTGATTCAGCTGTCACAGATCAAGGATAAAGACAAATGAGCTTAATAAAAGCAGAGGCAGACAAGGAAAACCTTCAAGCAACTGAAGTTTTCTACTCTCAGAAATACCTGGTATAATTGAGTCTGTTGCAGCTCTTGTGGTGATCTTTGCCTCTTGAAAGGCAGGTGGGTGCACCCTTCTGTCCCATGGCCATGGAAGGCTCCAATGGCAAAATAAGGCACCTGACAGTACCCAGACACCTCTCCAGCAGGACTGAAGGGGCAATTCAAGCGAGGTCACTCCTGCTTGTATTTCCAAGAGAGCTACAGGTGAGGAGCAGCCCACAGCCTCTGTTGTTTTTTGGGGGTTTTTTTTGTGCTTATACTTCTGTACAAATAATATATCAATTCCTGCAGAGGTAGAGAATTGTAGGGAAGGGTACTCCTCTTACTTTTTGTAGGAATTGTCTTTTCTCAGAAATTACTGGGACGAAGAAGGGGACAACTGCAAAGAAATTCAACTCAATTTATCCCTGTTTAAGTGTTTTCCCTTCTTGAACACAAAGGGAGAATAGACACCTCACAACTGGTTTCAGAACCAGGTATCTCCAGCAGTGCTGTGCTCCCAGAGAAGTAAGCTCCTTTTCTGACCCACATAATGCCACCAGTAAACGAACACCAAAGGAAAGGCCTGAGTAGATATCTCCTGAGCACTTCCAGCTCCACAGGAAGGTACCATCACATATGATGGAATATGTGTCTACTGGGAAACAATGCAAATGCAGTTCTCCATAATGGTGCCAGCTGACTGCTGGCATTAGTGCTCAGGTAGCTCTGTATTATGGAGATCTCAAACCATTTCAGTGTGATCTGTGGACACAGAACTGCAGGGTTTGGAAGGAGATTATTGAGACCAACCCTCCTGCCAATGCAGGTACACTACAACAGGTCACACAAGTAGGCTTCCAGATGAGTCTTGAATATCTCCATAGAAGGAAACTCCACAACCTCTCTAGGCAACCTTTTCCAGTGCTCTGACTCTCTTATGGTGAAGAAGTTCTTCTACGTGGTTATATGAAATTTCCTACGTTCAAATTTTAGGCCAATACTCCTTGTTGTGTTGCTACATACCACCAAAAAGAGCCTGACTTCATCCATTTGCCTCCCATCTCCTTTTAGATATTTCTAAACATCAATCAGAATCCCTTTCAGTCTTCTTTTCCCCAGGTGAACAGACCCAGGTTACTCAGCCTTTCTTCATACGAGAGATGCTCCAGGCCCTTTATCATCTTTGTGGCCCTTCACTGGACTCCTTCTAGGAGATCCCCATCTTTATTGAACTGGGAAGCCCATAACTGGACACAGTATTCTGAATGTGGCCTCATGAGGGTAGAGTAGAGGGGGAGGATCACTCCTCCTAGCAACTAAGAATCCACTCCGTGGTCAGTGCAAGAAAGGGAGGAAGTGGCAGTGATTAGGGACATTGGGGCACCTGTAGCTGACTACCTTCACGAATGGCCAACTGCACTTCTTCATTCAGGATCCATTTCTACTCCCTAGCCTATTGCTAGTCACTTCCAAATGTGTGCCCTCCTCTTCTGCTCCCATTTACAAGTCTAAACATGGAGACCTGTGATTGATTTTAAGGCGTGTTGTGCTCTTGACATCATACACACAATGCACTTCCCCTTCTCAGCCCATGGCTCACACTCTCAGTTATCTTCTCTGTGGTTATTCACATACCCTGTGATACACTGTCCCCCTATTAACATAGATTGTGCCCTCCTTGTACAGTAGTGGGGGTAATACAGGTGACAGCATTTCAATCAAATACTTTGGACAAGGAAGGCAGGACCTTGGGGCCTTGGGGACTAAGGTCATGTTCTGTAACCATGTGGGAGAAGGACAGCAAGAATGGCCATACCATAAACAGAAGAGGTTAATTAATCATATCACTATGCACTGCCACTTTCAAAAGGCATTCTGAATACAGGAGAAGCCAGTTCCTATCACTCTACTCAAGTTTCAACTTATTTCCAGCTTATATAATGTTTTTAATAGACCAGGTAGAAGTTAGTATTTACTAAGCTAGAGACCACTATTCGCACAAGTATCACACACATGAGCTATTTATTCTACCCTTGATACACATGAATTTCAGGACCTGCTAGTCAGCAATAGATTTTTGCAGCTTTTTACTGAAATAGGACATTTAATGGGTCCATTCAGGAATAGCAGCCAAGCAACTGTAAGTTCTTCCTAAGCAGCCAGGCCCAGCTAATTTCCAAACAGATTGCTCTGTGAAGGAAGGACAGCACATCCCAGATCAGAGAAATAGTATACAGGCCCAAGTCTCACATAAAATAGTCTCTTGGTGAGAGATAAACAGTTTTAAAATGTGTCAGAGAAACCATTAGGCGATAAAAATTCACAGAGCAATTTTGCCAGAGAAAAAGCATAAATAAAAAGTGCATCACTTCTTTCCCAGACTTTCTCGCAAGTCAGCTGCATTCAAAGAGATATGCCACAGCCAGAGTTGAACTAAAGGCAATTAAAGAGTGTTGGCTGTCTTATATCAAACTTGCAGTTTGTACTCAGCACTTTAATTAAAGGCAGCAATTATATAAATGGTGCCACTAAGTGGAAGGAGAGCAAGGAGTACAGCAAGCATAGATTAAATTTTTCTTTGAGAAGAAAAAGAGCAACTGATTCTTATTTGTGTGTGGGTGCATTCATTCAGTATCCAAAGAAAACTTACACACAAAGAGCTGGCTTGCTCTTGCAAGGAAATGTAGATGCTAAAGCAGCTTCCAGCCAGTTCGGGGGAGGGAAAAAGTGGCATCTCATCTACTCTGCTTCAAGGACATGCTGATCTGCTTTTGAGCTTGTAAGTTTTAGCTATGTCAAATGTTTCAAATTCTTCTCACAGGCCTTTCAGCATATGTATACTTAGAGCATTAAGAAGAAGAAACCTGAGGCCCAACATTAAGGACAAGGTATTCTGGGAGAAAAGTAATTAAAACTCTGGATTTTCTCTACAGTTTTTTTTTTTTTTTTTTCTTTTTCTTCCATTTGAAGAAATGTCATGCCACTCATCTTATGCCAGCACTAGTTCATATGAAAAGAAAATGTTTATTCAATTGGCAGCTTGTAGTTTCACTTAAATGTAGCTGAACTACATGCAAGTAAAGAGAAAAAAAATCTACAAAGAAAGAAGCATGAAACAGGATAACATCTCCACTGCAATTAAGCAGAACATGCCTCTGTGATAGGAGAATGAACTTCATGCAGTAACTGCTCAACATTCTAGAAGCACCAGGACACACTGCGTTCCTGCCTACTGAAGCCTATTTGGGATTTCATATTCTCACTTCTTGTACCGTGAAGAACTTGCACAGAGCACTCAAGCACATCCATCTAATACCAAACAAGAGCCCTCCCTCTCTCTCTACATTTTAGGATACAAACTCCAGAGTTCACAAAACAAGAAAGCCAAGTTAGCTTCAGTCGTATCTTTGGACCTATGGAACAGTTGGCAGCCAGGAGATCTTGCCTTCTGATTTTGAACATTTCTGCTGGCAGCACAGACAAAGCACATACAAAAGTTACAGCTGGTTCAGTACACTTATCTTCCCTCTTTATGTGGAAAAACATCAGTACTGTGGGATTTCTGCACAGAGATGCGTTTCTAATGGGCTGAGTCAGGAATAACACCTGCAGCATGGTAAAGCCGTAGTCCTCGAGAGCAAAGATATTCCTCAAAAGCAATGATGTATGGATTAATTTATGATTTTCTCTTGCATCAAACAAGTTTAGAACTGAAGAGAAGAGCTTGCTAGGGTCTATACTTTCAGGAAATACTTTTCACTCTAGTTATACAATTCCACCCTTCCCCACTTACCCATCTCCTCTATTTAGTATCTCAATCACTTCTTTCAAAAAGTGCAAACCATTCTTGGTTCTGACATCCTTTTTCCCCCTATGAGTACTAGAAAAATGGAAATATCACTCCCATTTTTAAAAAGGAAAGAAAGGAAGACCTGGAGAACTACAGACCAGTGAGCCTCACCTTTGTGCCTGGGAAGATCACGCAGATATTTCCAGAAGTAATGTAAAGTCACATACAAGATGAGGAAGTGGTCCAAGGCAACACAGCTTCACCAAGAGCAGATCATGTCTGACCACTGTAGTCTCCTACAGTGGAGTGATGGTGTTGATGGACAAAGCAAGTGCAGCTGGTGTCATCTACCTCATCTTCTGCAAGGCCTTTGACATGGTCCACAACATATTCTTACTCTAAATTGAAAAGATACGTATTTGAAGGAGGAATTGTTCAGTAGATAAGGAATTGGTTGGATGGTCACAGCCAGAGTGTTGTGGTCAGTGGCTCTCTGTCCAGAGGGTGGATGGTGACAAGTGGTGTCCCCCACGGGTTCATCTTGAGACCAATGCCTTTCAACACCTTTATCAACAACATAGGCAGTGGGATTGAGTGTACTTTCAGCAAGTTTGCCAATGACGCCAGGCTGAGAGGTACAGTTGATACAATAGAAGGGATGCAATCCAGAGGGACCTGGACAGGCTTGAAAAGCGGGCACATGAGAATCTAGTGAGGTTCAACAAGGCCAAAAGCAAGGTGTTGCACTGGGGTCAAGGCAATTCCAGATATATGTACAGACTTGGAAAAGAGCTCTTTGAGAACAGCCCTGTGGAAAAGGGGTCCTGATAGACAAAAAGCCAGACACAAACAAAAGCAGTTTGTGTTTGCAGCCTGGAAGGCTTCATCTGTAGGAAGTACTGCATGTCACATTGGACTGGAGGCTCTCTTTTCTCTTACCAGACATCCCTGTTTCTAACAGATGGTCCAGAAGGAGAGCACACAGCAGATCCTGGAGGACAGTGTAAACAGCAGATGCCTTACATATTCATTTTAATTATAACTCTAAGCTAGAATTTCAAAATATTTTATAGAATGACAGCTTCCTTACAGGGCAAGTAGTTAGCCCCCTTTAGTACCTGGGCTGTCCATTTACAGATTAGTAAAGAAAAAATGTGCAGATGAATGTTTATTGCTTCTCTTGAGCTTTACCATAAGTTTTCCTTAAATTTCAGTGGGAGGAAAGTGTAAGCTAAAAAGCCCCCCAAACAGGCTGGAGGTCCTGCTTGTTCCACAGATGGGGCCCACAGCCTGGTCTCACTTCATAGCACTGCCCAGCGTGCCTGGGATTCTTTTGGGATGTCAGATGGTCAGTGACAGGTTTCCTTCTCCCTGTCTAACTGCCACCAAGAGCAGTGGATGGGTGGCCCATCCTATCCCTGCAACTTCGGAGGTTTCAGCAAGTAGATTATTCACTTAATGCCGTACACGTTTTCACTGAATAAAGTCTCAGCAGCCTGTGATACAGCACTGAATTAAAAACGCTAAGCTGCTCTATTTTCACAGCTGAAGATGCATTGGGGAAATCATATCTTTGAGCCAAAACCCACACCATGGTTGCTGTCATGGTGGAAGAGCAATTTTTTTTAAGTTAGTTATAACACAAGTCAGTCATCAGTAACAGCAGCTTGATAAATACTGCAATTTACAGCTTCACTAGTTCAGGAGAACTATTATTTTTACAAGGATTGACTGATGTTTTCTGACTTGTGCTAGCATATTTGAGGCTTTCTTCCAGAATTAGCATGGGACAGGGACTGAAGAGAGAATGGTTTCTTTAAGCAACAGAGAGACTAGCATTTGGCAAGTCAAAAAGTCATGTGTAACTCCTAATTTATTAAACTGTTGTACCTGAATGGCAGACAGTATAAAGGTAGGCTGTAGCACTTAAGCCATTCTGGCAGCAGATAGTGGTCAAGGTCTCTTGGCCAGACAACAGCCATGAGGTTTCCTCATCACAAGCACTTTTATATTCATATTTCCATACTTTAGTGGACTGCAACATACAGCAGATTGGAAGAGAGCAGGCAGTAGATGTTTCTTGGCTTGTGTATGCACGTATTTGCTTATTTAGGCATTATTCACAAATACACTCACTTCCAAGTCTAGTATTTATCTAAAGCTTCTTAGGAACTGGTAGAGAACTCAGCCACCACTTTTCCTTCCTCAAATATTCTGTGTCTATTCAAAAGTATGCTTGAAGCCTTCCATTTAAAAAAAAAAGACAAAAAAAGGGGCTCCCAAACTCCTGGCAAACTGAATTATGTCAGTGTGGCCTTTCTAATATGCTTGTAGTAAATAAACCTCTCCAACACTTGAAGGCATATTTACAATGGATGAGTTATCACGCCAAATTCCAGGTTGCTAAAAAGGAAGCAAAGTGCCACTGTTGCTAAAGAACTTCATCTTTGATATCCATGCTGTGGCAGTGGCATTTAAAAAACAAATTACCTCTGGTAAAATCAGATCATCTGAGATGAACTGGAGTTAACAATTTTATTTTGACAAATAAGTGTCAGTTGTGGAAAGGACATTAAAGATGAACCTAACTCCTGAAGAACCATGTATTTCCTATGCACATCTCTGAATCTTCAGAACTGCAGCACCACAAGATGTGCCGCAGTAACAAGATTTCTAAAACTGACTGCTCAGATTTGAAATTCCAAACCAGAAAAAGTCTACAGAAAGATGGCTTGAATCACACACATTTTACCGAATGTACTCCACAATTTCTTAATGGAGGAAAAATACACCAAAACCTGAAAATCTCCAGTTTAACTTCAGGTATTTTGGTTTGTGACTGATGAAGTCCAGCCTCAGTAGGCTGAAGATGTAGAGTGTTGGTGACTCTAGATAGCAGTTTTCACTGATATAGTTTGAAATACCAACCAGACTATAATGCCCATAAGTCCAACAGATCGGTGGCCATCCAAAGAATTACCAAGGTTGGTAAAGACCTCCAAGGTAGGCTGTAGCACCATCCACCTACCATCAATATTTCCTCGCAAACCATCTCCCTTTGTACCACATCTAAAGGCTTCTTGAACACCTCCATGGACAGTGACTCAATCACCTCCCTGGGCAGCCCATTCCAGTGCCTGATAGCTCTTTCAGAGAAGAAATTTTTTCCAATATCCAACCTGAACCTCCCCTGGCACAACTTGAGGCCATTTCTGCTCATCCTCTCATTAGCTCTATTAAAGCTACTTTGGCTTTGACTTTCTGGAAGCTGCTGATCTCTGACAGAGAAAGCAGCCTAGCTCCTACCTAGAAAAATGTTTCACATGCTGTAGGCAACATCTGGGGAGGAGATGTGGGGGATTTTCTCTGGTGTTGCCCCCACTCTGAACTGTCAGTGCCCTTGATGGGCCGTAGGCGCTCTTCCATGTCAAAGCAAGGCACACTTACTGCCAGCTCCCATCTCACTGTCCTGCTGCTCAGCACCATGCATTAGTGCCTGCTTTCCTCTCACTGCCTGTAAGCGAGCCACTGTGCTGGAAAGCAAGTTCCTGCCAGCGCCAAGAGCAGATTCCTTGCTCTTACCTCAGTCATCCCCCTGCTTTTCTTGTCTCTTAACTCATTGCTTCATCCCCCTTTCCCTACAGTATCCCATAACTGCAAAGCAGGGCTTTAATAATGCATGTGTTCCCTCACTGTACATGCCGAATGCCTGAGAGCGCTGTTTTAATGAGTCGAGTCTGCCTTTTTATCAGTACTGCTGTCTGAGGCCACAGCACACTCAGACCGAACATTTTTTGAAGGCAGTTTCTGGGAAGGCGAGAGGTAAACCCTGCAAAGAGTCAGGGAGCCAGGCAGCTGCTTTACCTCAGGCTGGTTTGACCCAGGATTTCTCTTCTTGAGGGCAGAAATCCCATTACTCATTCATGTAGTTAAGCAGTTCTTAGGAAGACTGTGATTTTCTTTCTTTGTGGCTACTCTCACCATGGTACAGTGAGATCCATTTATCCTCCTTATTCAGTGCTCTGTTTTCATGCCCCATCTCTGTCTAGATCTCATTCCTTCACTGCTTATCGCTCTTCCCATTTTCTTTCCCCTAAGTCCTGCTCTGAGCTACATATATTAGCCAGAAAAATAACCTCTCAGCTCTATCCAAGCACTGCATTTAGGTGTATAAAACCTAAGTTCTATACTGCAACAAGATATTCCTTAAACAAGAATCTGGGCATTTTAGGCAAAATAGAATTTTTTTCCTTCAAATCCCAGCCTTTGCTACCTTACTTTGCTACCAGTGCAGAGGTGCGTATCATTAGCGCTGTGCACATGGACAGCAGTGGTGGGCTGTAGAACTGCTCCCTTGGGACATGTCTGCTTAATTTTGGCTCATTAGTTTGGATGATCATAGTACAACTGAGACACATAGAATAGATGGTCATTGCTATTCTCCTGACCACATACAGCTTACACTTACACCCTAAAGTCACAGGGAAGCCTGCTCAGAAGAGCTTGTTTCAAAACCTGTGGAGAATAGCAGAAGCATTCCTAATCCTTATGCTGCATTTTAGTCAGATAGGAAGCAAACTGTCCCAAAGGCTAGCTGCCCATTTACCTGGTAAATGATAAGTTTTTGCAGCTTCAGGAGTGCCAGATGTTTCTGGTTGTTTCTGGAAGGAAACCCACTTAAGACATAGTACACATGCACAGCTTTCACAAGCATGCAGTTGTTACCCTTCACGTTTGGCAACAAGCATATCTCTCCCAGGACTACCCTGTTCTGAGCACTGAGTAAGGAAAATGAAAATCCTTTTCAGTCTAAAGTACTCCATGGTTTCTCAGGGGGAGCCCAAAGATCACAAGTAACATTCGCTGCCAGCAATGTTCATGTTCCAGGACTTAGAACCTTCCATCATGGGGACAGTTTGGGGAGTCCCAGTTGGGGTTCCACTGCTTTCTGTGCTGACAGAACCTAGACTTCCATCTCCAAAGGTTTGCTGCTGTTATGATTAACACAGAATCCAGAAGTGGGTCAGTCACTCATCTTCTCAGGAATCAGAAAACAAAGTGGACTGAACTTATATCAAAGCTACAGATTTGGGCTGTATTATAGCTCAAATGAAACATTCAAGACCAAGACACCACGGGTGTCAAAGTATAACGAAGTTGAAGATCTAGCAATATCATGTGGTGCCACAGCTTTACAAGGGCTATTAAGGACATAGTAGAAGCCACAGGCACCAACGTGCCAGCAGCTTTGGCAGGCAGACAACAAGCTCTTCTATGACTGCCTGCACATGAATTACCAGGTACACACCAAAACCTATCTTACCGACACCACTGCCCACACTGGCAACATGCTACTGTTGGAAAGCTCTGGTTGTATGTAGACATGTGGGGAACACCAAGCTTACCTATTGTTTGCCAGGACTGACAAGATAGCTTAGAGATTGTCCAGTTCTTCATGCCAACAAGCCCTCAGTGTTCTGGGGTGAGAGGACATTACCCACCTGATTTTGCAGTGTGCAGCTGTCAGAACTCATTTTTCCGTCAGTCAGAAAGCCTCCATAGAACTGCTGGCCCTTGTACTACAAGTTGGTCAGCCAGGTCCAGGACATCAGGGCTGCTCAGTTGCACTCAGACTTCCCACATGGCTTCCCCAGTTCTGCACTCATTTCAGGCTCCAGCATACGGAATGGATCCACTACTGGAAATGTGCATTCTTCAGAGTTATTTCCATACTGTTAGCATTTATTTTTTCTGAATCTCTGGTGGGATTGACATGTCTGCATTAGAGAGTTGGAAGCATTTTTTTCTTCAAAAGAACAGCAGATATCCATATATTCTGTACTAAAAAATAAGGACATGAGCTAATACCAATTTAGGAAGGACGTGAATCTTGACATCTTAGATGCATAGAGGCTGGGCACTAAGTTGTGTATAAGTGGTGTTCTCCTACATGCTTTTCAGAAAGTGGCATTTCTCAGGTAAGAAGCATTCTTTGATTTATTTATTAATTTTATGTCAAAGCTGTTATTTTTGACTCAGTTCCCTAATACTAAGTTTCCATTTTCCAAAATTAGTTTGTTTGGTGTTCTCAACCAGCTCCAGTAAGAGCAAATTAAACAGGGCATAAATAACTGCAATACGACCATCATCAGCTTTCACTGCTCACAAGAAGTGTTAGCATGAGAAAGAAAACTGCAAGTGAGCAGTATTTACTTTCCTCAGATGTCAGTATTACAGAGGATGAGGCAACAAAAAAAATGCTTAACAAAAGAAGTCCATGAAATACTTGAAATTGTTAGAGCTGGCTTGGAGAAACCTATTGAGAACTTTAAGGGCTGATGTATGACACATCCCCTATTTCCCTTTCATTCACAGCGGGGCTTCTGGATCATGTGATGAGAGCTAAACTTTTTATAACTGGCTCCTTTTATCCTTTTTCTGTGCCCCAGGAAAAGGCATGACTCTCTAGTAATAGGAGCCAAGCTCTCAAGCAAATGTTAGCATAGATAGACTGAACTGTTTGGCTTTCTGCTTCCTGTTTATAAGCGTCCAGTTCCAGAAAATAGTTATTAATTAATCAGAGGTCATTTACATGGTGAGACCAATTGTTCTTCCCGACATACATTTATCTTAAACTAGTTTTTTGGTTAGGCTTTTGCTTAGAGCAACAGTCATCCCTCAGGAACGTTTCTATATTTGGCTTAGTGATGGTGAGAACTGCAGAGATACGTGGTCTACTGCTTAATGAGAAGTGCTTGGAGTGAGCAGTGAATTAACTTGCTATAGTTTTAGATACATGAGAGCAGAGAAGACTATCCTGACACTATCTTAGGGCAATAGCTTTAGGGGAAAAGCAGAAAAAATTACAATTTTACCTGCCTGTAATCTTCAATACTACTTTAGCAATAGGTCTTCTTTGCAAAGCAGACAGGGAAAGATCCAGATCATTACTTACATTGGCTGCTGCCTTCCATCTCACTTTGTGTTGGCTGCTGATACAGCCCCTCAAGAAGGATTTTGAAGCCTCGTTATCCCACAGATTTATCAGTTTTGAAATGAAGGATGAGGAGCTGCTACTAGAGAACATACTAAAAGATTTTTTTCTGGCCACATAAGTTTGCTGAAAATAAAATACTGTAGTTGTAGTCATTGCCAAGTACAATTTGACACTCAGCACCTATACTTATTATTTCCAGTGACGTATTTTTAATCTAAAACACTTGATACTTGAAGATGCTAGGGATGCTGAGAGGGCTCTGAGATCTTTCAAGAGGTGTGTCTCCAGTTGCCTATGCAACATCACTTCCTACCCAGAATATAGAAGTGGAGCCTACTGCAACGGCCAAATTGCTCCCACGCTCTGTATGAATGTGTATCTCATACTCCAGTGAGATTACTTCAACAAACAGCTCTCTAAATGTCTACGTATGTGGGAGGAGAAAGGATGGAGGCAGTGGGAGAACAAGAAAAGCCATTTCAGTAAACACTTCTGTAACCAAAGATCCTGTTATCTTTATGGCACAAGGCAGCTTTGGTACTCACAGCAGTACCTGCTCAAACTGCATTTCAGACAGCGAGATGAGTAGCAAGAAGAAAAAGGGTGTAAAAAATGAACTGATGTAAGTATCCTCCCACATATCCATGATGATGGAAGTCAGGATGGACTGCGTGCAGGTCTCTTCCACCTAAGAGGCCCTTGATGACAAACCTTCTCTTCATGTCTCTTGGGAAGCCTGCTGCCGCTTGACTCTTGCCTGAGAGAGATGTGGTCCATCGTAAACACTAAATTCCAAATGCAGATCCTTGCATCCTTAATTATAGTGTCTAATAGCCTTCGGTTTATATCCTGGGCACTGTCAAAACAATACAAAATAAAACAATCATATCACTTGCTTAAACCTTTTTCTGCATGAATTTCCTTAAGCAGGCCTGTTGATACTGGAGAAAGCCCAGACTGTAATGATAGATATAAGTTCTGCTGGTTGAAATGAAGCTTGCTTGGCTTCTTAAGCACAAATTCTACATGGAGTTTACACAGATGTGATCAACCAGAAAAAGGTTGACTTGAGAAACAACTGCAACTCTGAAGAGTTCAGACTGTGAGAGCATTGGTTTGCTAAAGCAGAATGGAATGGGACATATAAGTCAACACCTAAGCTAATGCCTCCTTTCTACAAGCTTGTAATAGAGAATGAGCACAAGATTTCAACCACTACTTATGCATTTAATCATTTGCAATCAAAAATACTGCTAGATCTTTAATTCTTAATAATCATTTCTCTCCAAAGCAGGTAGACACGCTAAATACTTAATACATCATTTAATGTGGAGAAAAAAAAAAAAAGAAAAAAAAAAGCATGAAATAGAGGTTGCCTGAAAAATAGGCCAGGCTGGGATGTAAGCCTTTCTCCTTTTCCTCAAGTCCCATAAAGCAGAACCTCCAAAAATGTGGTGTTAGAAAATATTTCCCTTTCTGAAAGTGTCTTAGGGTCAAACTCTTGGTGCCATTCAGGTTTGAATTCATGCACTGGACTACAGCACAAGTCTAGAAGATAGATGCCATGCTACACATTCAGGCCTAGGAAAAGCAGCCAAGACAGACTTGCATTGTTCCCAGGCACAGATCTGCCATGATTAAGATCTCGCATCCAATACATTTGATTGCAACAGCATTCCTGGGAAGGGAAAGATACCGAGCCAGGAGCTCCAAGTATTATCAGAAATCTCTCCTGGAGCATGGAAACATGCCATGTAGAAATCCCCATCTGTCTGCAAAGAAACTCAGAACAGTTCCACTGTTTCACCTACCCCAGCATTAAGGTAAGTGCTCTCTCACATATTAACTCTTTGGTTAGTCCAAATCCTTCATACACCATCAGCTGGTCATGACAATTAGAGAGATTTCTTTCAGTTCATAAGTCCAGGACTTCAACTCAAATAATGGGTTTTAATGGGGCTATAACTCTCCAGTGGCAGCTGCTGCAGAAAGCAAAGAACAAAGTCACAATGCTGGCACATTTTACAATTGGCTCTTATTTCCTAGGGATAGCTATCAAAACGTGAGCCAAGGGAAAATGGGATTGTAATGCCCATTAAAAAGAAAAAGTCAAAGACAGGATACTGGTCTGAATCTATTTCAGGCGTATTATTTGTTACTTCTGAAGTTAAGCTATCAAACAGTTCAAAAGTCTGTGCTATTGCCCAGTGAATGGAAAATTATCTCTTATCCTAACTAAGCCTAATAAAGGAGGTAGAAAAGGAAATAGATGAAAGTGCCAAAAGCTTTTTAGTAGCACAGTTAAACACTACCATTTTTAACCCCTCAGTTGTACCACATTCAGGAGTCTGACAAATTTTATGATGATAACTTTGCCCAGAGACATCAGATTTGTCTGATGCTGGAGAGAAGGCATTGGTAATCCCAGTTTTCCTGACAGTTTTTGAGGAACTTGACCGGTTTGTTTTTGTTTGTTTTTTTTAACATAATCTGTAATACCTACAGATTCATCCAAAGACATCTCAGTATTTGCAGATTTTAATGCTGGAGTTCCAAGAGTCTGAACTTGGGTACTCACCTGGTGGTGCTTCTGCATCTCATGCCGTCACCAGGATATCCCATCTTTCCTTCCCGGTCTGTAAGGGTGGCATCCTTATATTGCAACAGCTCTGAACTCATCTCCTTGGGATTTTTCTGGATATTGTCAAGTCACAGTGGAATAAGAAAGCGAAGTATGAAATTCATCTTTAATAATAGGCTTTTTAGGGGCTTTCACAATGGACTAGGACAATTCTCATATGACATGCTGTGTTCAACTAGAGGATGAGCCAATCGTGAAAGTACATTCCTATTCCACTAGGCCAGATCTTGTTCATCATAATCTCATAAAACTCAGTTTCATTTCAGCCTCATTTAAAGCTTCAGCATTTTGCATATCAGTCAGTTTTACCAAGCTGAAGCTTAAGTGAGTTCTGCTTTTACATATGTTTGGAGAACATCTATATGGAAAACCTCCAGAATGCCCATGAAGATATCTTGTAAACGAGGACATTCTTGAAGCTTCAATCAAAATCAAACAGCTCAGTTCATCTTCTTTAGAGGGAAGCAGTGTGCAGCTTGACTGTACCTTGGACTTTGGGCATCAAGTTTAGCCTATTGTTTTTTTTTCTGGAGAAGGCTCTGGGGAGACCTTATAGCTCTCTTCAATGACTTGAAAGGAGATTGTGTGAGGTGCGAGTTGGCTTCTTCTCCCAAATATTAGCTATAGTACTAGAGAAAATGGCTTTAAGTTGCACCAGGGGAGATTCAGGTTGGATATGTAGGAAACATTTTTTCTCAGAAAGATTATTAATGCAATGGCTTCCCAGGGAGGTACTGGAGTTACTGCCCATGGAAGAATTGTGAAGATGTGGCACTGAGGGCTTTAGTGATATGATGGTGCTGTGTTGATGGCTGGAATAGACCTTAGTGGAGTTTTTCAACTTAGAGATTCTATCATTTAAGAAGTATTTAATTCTATCATTTAAGAAATACCATGGCTGATGGAACAAAGCAACACTTTCACCACAGGCCCAAAGCTCTGGAGAAACCACAGGAGACCTCAGGGTACTTGACAGCACAGCTAGAAGCAAATCCAAGCACAACACTGTAAAAACACATTTGAGAAACATCTCATATGTAGGCAAATCTCATACAAGTTACTCTATGGAAAGGCAGAAAAGAGGGCAACTGCTCACATTTTAGAGACACTCAATGCCAGTAATGCAGCTGCAATGGGATCAAGTCCTGATAAGGCAGCAAGCAAAGCCTCCATCTCTTGTCCTGCAAGAACTGTCCTACTTCTGGCCAGCAGGAATTTGTGCAGTTCATTGCTTACCATCAACTGTCTGAAGTCTGCCCAGAAGTGTAGACATTTTGTTTTCTTTGTCTATTCTGAAAAGTTGCTGAAGTACTTAAAAATTAATAAATTGAAAATGAAATGGGATAGAAAATTGTCATTATTCCACCTCCATTGTTAAGTATTTCCAGTTGTAAAGGAGACTAAAATATTTTGGGATTTTCTTTTTTGGCTCTCTGAATTTTCCAACCTCTTTCTCCCCCATCATACCGTCATCCTAAAATTTGGCATGTCAGCATGAAAGACCAAATCTATGTTTTAGATTTCTCAATAGAAGCTATTTGGTTTAGAGACAGGCACGCACTGACTTCTGTTGCTCATTGGTTCTGGAGGAGTGGAGAAAAAAAATAAGATGCTGTTTCAGTATGTTGGCATATAAATAGACATAGGAATCTAGTTTAATATACCCAGCCTTGAAAAACTGCCAGCCATAACAAATGCTATTACATAGTAGTGAGTCTGTGTGCTGGAGGATGCTCTAGGGAGACATCTATTAGACTCCTGTTAAGGGAAAAGTTTGACTGATGGCCCCATTTCTGATAGTATTTTCCTCTGTCCTGCATATAAATAGTTGTAACAGTTAAACTGCTATTCTCAGCTGTAATAGGCATAATTTTAGAGATTTTCTGTGTGCTTTTATAAATGAGCTCTCAGAGGAAGATAACTGTGGAGTGTACTAAGTACTCCTTAGACATTCCCTCTCTTATCTGTCCTTTCCCTTCCACCTCAGAGTTCCCTGACATGCTACATTGGGAACTTTTTTTCTTATCACTGGTGTGATGTAAGATGACAAGGGTCTATACAGAATATCATCTAAAGACTTTCTCCAGAGGCATTACTTCATTATGAAAATACATGGAGAGTGAAAGCTTGATACATTCGAATTCACCCAAAGAGTTCCTAAAGGCTGATGGTGGATTTCTCCACCACCCTTCATCTAGATGTCAGCGTGGATCCTTCTGTATAATTCATTTCTAACTCCCATAATTACAATAAAAGTTCAACGTATATAAGGCAGAATAAATTAAGGGGAGAGGTTGAGGGGGAGGGAAAGAAAAATTCACTGAAGAGCTAGGAGAAGGAACATCATCTTAAATCAGCACAACTGAAATAACCTCTGCAAGATCTAGCCTTCATAAGTTTCCCCTCTGTTCCTTTCCCCTTACTTTCCCCTCCCCATCTACATTTTGTATCAACGGTTTCCAACTAAATACTTTTGCTTTCAAGTTGTTGTGCGATACTTCTTTTTGATATCCCTATTGCTTATGTTGCAAAAATTAGTTCCTTCTTAACTTTTCTGTGCCCTTTATGGCAGCCCATAAAGCCACTGCCTTTCTCCTCAGTTACCTTTTCCAGCCTGCTGAATCTCTCTCCCTGTAGTCTCTTCCTACAGAGTGCCAGACTTACCCTTAGATACCCATCACGCTTCCCTGTATTTCTAAATCATTTTGATCCTTCTCCCCAGAACCTAAAGCTTCGGTATCATTCATTGCCTCTCCCTATAATGCATTCTGTCACAGAAGCTGTGGGTGCCCCATCCCCAGAGGGACTCACAGCCAGGTTGGATGAGGCAGCCTGATCTGCTGGGTGGCAGCCCTGCCCACAGCACGGGGTTGGGACTTGATTTCTGAGGTCCCTTCCAACACAACCCATTCTAGGATTCTATGCTACTGCTGTGACATTTCACTTCATTATCTCACAGATTTTGCAGCGCATGGAGAAAGTGAGATCAACTTTGAATCAGGAGCTGCCACTACCACAACATCACAAGTTTCTTTCATTACAACTTGCCCAAATTCCACAGCTTATTGCTATACAGTTTGTTTTATCACTCCCTAGTGGATTGATAGGCAGCTCTCCTACAGGGTCAATGCAGCACTCACACATTGTTTAAGGGCTGCAGCCAAGTTTACAATTCAGGCTTTGGAACTAAAGCCTGTACCACACATCAGAGTCATGCAGTCAGAGATGAAAACCCATTCTGAAATTGGCCCAAGTGAAACTGAGAAGTTTCTAGGACTGAGTGCCCTCAGTTGTATCATTTGTTGTTAGCTAGCACTTTTCTTCCTCTTCAACTCTCATCATAAATCCTACAGATGGCTCTTGGAAGTCTGCTGTTGTTATTGACAGATGTTTTACGATAATCTTCACCATATTCTTCAGAGATGTTCTTCCTCTGTGCTTCCCACATACCCCGATGATGAGGAAGGAACAGAGATAACCTCCCGAGGCTCTTCTAGCTTCACTTCTGCCGCACATTCTGTGGATGAATGCACACTTCAGCAATAAAAGCATCAAGAAGAAACAGTCAGCTTTATATGAAACCTGCCACTTCTACCTGTGATTGAAAATAGTCTAGCAGGTCAATAAATGTAGTAGGAAATGGTTTTCCAGTGAGGTAAATATGCACACAGATTGGAAACCAGTTCCTTCCTCTCTACCCCCTCAGGTATAATCACAGAATCACAAAATCATTAAGGTTGAAAAAGACCTCTAAGATCATCTAGTCCAACCATAATATTCATGATTATCGTAATATTGAAATTTCCAGTAAGTCCAATATCATGGGCAAAAGCACACTTCCCTACTACATACACAGGAAAGGCACACGCAAATAAAAAGCATAGGATTAAGATGCATTCATTCTGGCCAGTGTATATATAAAAATAACGTGCCTGTCTACACAGTTTGATAATTTCTTACTTTTCTGCATGCAGGGTCATGATGTAGTCCTGTTGCCTTAGCCTCAGAGACTCAGGTAGCAGACACAAGGTGGACAACAAAGGGTTGAGACTCCAGGTCACAGAGGAAAGCTGACTTGCTTGCAAATTAGTGTTGAGCTGTGTTATAAATCTGATATCTGTTTATCTGTTTTTCCAGGTACAGGTTGGTCAAGGGCCCACTCTATCCCAACTCAGTGTTCACTCAGTGCTTAGGAAGAAGCATAATTTATTTTTTTCCCTTAACCTTGCTACCAACCTTTGATAAGAGTTATGAAAACTTACATTTTGGTCTGTGCATTCTCCAGTTCTCCAGAAACACAGCAGGAGAGCAGGATTAGCCTGCAGCTATATACACACACAGTGCAGTTAGGCTCAACACTTGTTAAATAAGAGACCAGCTCAACAGGGAAATATTTGGAAGCATCTCAGTAGTTATAATAGAGCAGGATGAGAGAAAACAAGATCACTAATGAGAACGCTATGTCCCTTTAGTGCAAGTAAAATAAGGTTGTTTGCCTCCCAAGGCAGCAGTTTTTGAAGTTATGCTCTCTATAGAACAGCTTTAATTCTGTTTAAGTGTGATTTCTTCTACCCCAACATTTACAAGCTTTCTGCTCAGAACAGATACATACAACACACCGTGTCTCTGTGTTCCTGCATGGGATACTAACAGCACCAAGGGTGAGAGGGAAAGCAAAAGACTGAGCACCTCAGGTTGAAAACTGATGAGCTAATCATACAGCTTTGCACAAGAGCAAGACAAGGACTCCTATCTGTAAGCAGTACTGCTGGAGGACACAGTCCTTGTGATTCCAGCAGGCACTGGCAGCATGAGTGCGCGTGCAGCCATCTGGAAGGTAGAGGCTATTGAGATGAGCCATAGGAACTTGTCTCTAAGTTAGTTTTAAAATTGTTTTGCTTTCAGAGTAAGCCCCGCATTCAACTCTTGGCAGCACCATGGACCTGCCATGACTTTGAGCTCACCCAGAAACAAGCAGTGCATTTGAGACAAGCTTGCTTCAGGGCAGACAGGAACCTCATATGAATTTCCAGCTAACCAGAACTGGAGCTGCTGGGCTGATGCAAGGAAAGCAATCGCACCTCCTGCTGCTTTTCACTTCAGGGAGCCTATTTTTATCTCAGTAGTGTGATGTTTTGCAGCACCAGCAAGGATGCCAATGAGAAAAGCAAAGCGCACGCCGCATGCCAACATCCTGGCTATAGCACAAGTCCTCAAACAGAGCTGGTAACAACTTCCCTCCAGAACATACCGTTTTTTGAAGCTATGAGCAATAGAACTCTCTGATTTGTTGCCAGAGCCACTGGCACCCAGTAACTTGAAGATGCCTCAAGCCTTTCCTCTAGCACTGTTACAGCATCAGATGCAGAGAAAATTAAATGCATTATTGATGGTAGGAGGGCATCAGTAGGGCAAGGCTGCTTGTTGTACTTGAAAAGCAACAACAAGGTGATTGAGCTTCTCACACAATATGAGTGCTCTGGTACATGCATATGAGTGTACACAGTCACCTCTACCCGGAGAGAACTCAGTCTGAAACACAGAAGATGCATCTCAGGAGAATCACACAGAGCTGCTCCCCAGATTGAACAGCTCCACCACCTTCTGCAGACAATGTGCTGTGGCCTCTTGCCCTCAGCCACCCCCCAGAGCCACGCAGTTATTGTGTGTGGATGCCTCTTACCATAGTTTTGTGGACAGCTTATCTGGTTGCTCCTTTGCCAAAGTCCCAGGTGCAGTACTGCTTCCCCATGGCATGCTCTGTGCAGCAGAGTATTCAGTTTAACATACAGCTCAGTAACTGTTACTGTGGCCAAGCACTTCTTGCAGTAAGAAGCAAATATGCTTGTATGAGTGTCAGATAAAGGAGTCAGTGGTCGGCATCCAGCTCAAAGAGCCCTCAGGGCTCTGAACATTTTGTACAAAACCATATGCAAAAGCTGTATGCAATGCTAAAGCATCTATCTCCAAGATTTATAGCTACGGAGCTGAGCAGTCCCCTGTATGAACTGCCTGACCTCCAGTAAATCCACAAAAGTCATTACATTCTATGGAGCACCAGGGTCAGCAGCCAGTTGTGTCAAATCCCAAGGGTTGGAAGTTCTCCAGCCAGCTCCCAGCTTACCTCTGGGAATGGTCTGGCTATCGTTCATGTGACTGTTTTTAACTCAGTTTTGGTGACTGGTTTTAACTCAGACGAGAGTTCTCCTCTAGTCAGCACCTGTACTAACATTTTTCATAGGTCTATGTGGGACTGTGAATGGCACTATGAGGGAGAGATACAGGCAGCTGCAGCACAGAGTAGGAGTCCAACTGCTCATCTGACCCGAGAGTGGAGCATTATCCACACTTTTCTTTCACATAGACTTTAATTTCCTGTTCATAACTACAGCACGCTACAGGGGAAAAAGAAAAAAGAAAAAAAGAGTTAAGTCTTCCATTTTCTGTAATATAATAAAACACAAGGAGAATAGAAACATGAAAACTGTCCAGGAATAGATGTCTCCCAAGAAAAGTTGTGGGACAATCCCAACTATTCACCAAGTGGAGAATTACATTCTTGGCTGTATGTGTGCACAGACAGGGAAAGAGGAGGGACAGAGCCTTGAAAGACAAGTGTTTTGCATCAGCAGTTTCCCAGTGCAGCTACCTTGAGCCAAAGGCCAAAGTGGAAACATTTCTCTAAAATGACAAACCTGTTTATTTAACATAGAGGGGAGGGAACTTGAAGCTATCTGATGGCTCTTTGAAGTGTCTTGAATCATGTCAGATTAAATGTGGTGGAGGAGCTGATTTCCCCATTTGCCAACAAAACTATGAAGCCATTTTCATCTTGACCTAAGGAGGAAAGAAACTGCTGGGAAAGAGGAGCAGAGTGGGTTGGGGCAGGAAAGTGGTATGACAGCACTGGGATCACATAAAGCACTTTATGAAGTTTTGATCTCCTCATTTCTGTTGCAAGAGAGAGCACCCTGTTTGAGAACAGGGGCCTCTGTATTTGTAATCACAGAACTGTAGGGGGTGGAAGGGACCTCCAGAGATCATCGAGTCCAACCCCCCTGCCAAAGCAGGTTCCCTACAGCAGGTCGCACAGGTCGGCATCCAGGCAGGTCTTGAACATCTCCAGAGAAGGAGACTCCACCACCTCCCTGGGCAGCCTGTTCCAGTGCTCCGTCACCTCACTGTAAAGAAGTTCTTGCGCACATTTGTGCAGAACTTCCTATGCTGCAGTTTCCAGCCGTTTCCCCTTGTCCTGTCTCCACTCACCACTGAAAACAGTCTGGCCTCGCCATTCTGCCCCCCACACCTTAGACATTTATAGACCTGGATCAGGTCCCCTCTCAGTCTTCTTTTCTCAAGGCTGAACAGACCCAGTTCACTCAGCCTTTCTTCATAGGAGAGATGCTCCAGGCCCTTCACCATCTTCGTGGCCCTCCGCTGGACTCTTTCCAAGAGATCCCTGTCTTCTTTGTACTGGGGAGCCCAGAACTGGATGCAGTACTCCAGATGAGGTCTTACCAGGGCAGAGTAGAGGGGGAGGATCATCTCCTTCGACCTGCTGGACACGCTCTTTTTAATGCACCCCATTGGCCTTTTTGGCCACAAGGGCACACTGCTGGCTGATGGCCAATCTGTCGTCCACCAGGACTCCCCTCCAGCAGGTCATCCCCCAGCCTGTACTGGTGCATGGAATTATCCCTCCCCAGATGCAAGACTCTACACTTGCTTTTATTAAACCTCATCTGTTTTTTTTTCTGCCCAGCTCTCCAGCCTATCCAGGTCTTGCTGAATGGCAACACAGCCTTCAGGCGTGTCAGCCAATCCTCCCACCTTCGTATCATCAGCAAACTTGCTGAGGGTGGCCACTATCCCCTCATCAAGGTCATTGATGAAGATGTTGAACAAGACCGGACCCAGCACAGACCCCTGGGGGACACCACTGGTTACAGGCCTCCAACCGGACTCTGCACCACCAACAACGACCCTCTATGCTCTGCCAGTCAGCCAGTTCTCAACCCACCTCACTGTCCACTCATCCATCCCACACTTCCTCAGCTTTGTTATAAGGATGTCGTGGGGGACAGTATCAAATGCCTTGCTGAAATCAAGGTAGACTACATCCACTGCTCTCCCCCTGTCCATCCAGCCAGAGACAACATCATAGAAGGCTACCAGGTTGGTCAAGCACAACCTCCCCCTGGTGAACCCATGCTGACTACTCCTGATAACCTCCTTTTCTCACAGTTGTCTGGAGATGACATCCAGTACAAGCTGTTCCATCACCTTTCCAGGGACAGAGGTGAGGCTGACTGGCCTATAATTGCCTGGATCTTCCTTCTTGCCTTTTTTGAAGACCGGGGTGACGTTGGCTATCTTCCAGTCTTCAGGCACCTCCCCCATCCTCCAAGACTTCTCAAAGATGACAGAAAGCGGTTCAGCAATCACCTCTGCCAGCTCCCTCAGCACCCGTGGATGAATCCCATCGGGTCCCATGGATTTGTAAACATTGGTGTTGCCTAGGCACTCCTGGACCACCTCTTCCCTGACAGAAGGGCGGTCTTCCATTCCCCAGATCCTCTCACTAACCTCCAGGGTCTCAGATTCCCGAGGGGGAGCTTTTTTCACTGAAAACAGAAGCAAAGAAGGCATTCAGTATCTCCGCCTTCTCAGCATCCCCCGTTACTTGAACACCCCCGTCACTTAGCAGGGAGCCACATTCTCCCTAGTCTTCCTTTTACTGTTAATGTACTTGAAAAAACCTTTTTTATTATCCTTTATCCCCTTTGCCAGATTTAATTCCAGGCGGGCTTTAGCCTTCCTTGTCGCATCCCTGCAGACCCTGACAACATTCCTGTATTCTTCCCAAGTAGTCAGACCCTTTTTCCACATTTCATGGGCCTTCTTCTTTCCTTTGAGTTTGTGCACGAGCTCCTTGCTCATCCACACAGGTCTCCTGCCACTCTTTCCCAATTTCTTCCTCACAGGGACACACCGATCCTGGGCTTGGAAGAAGAGCTGCTTAAATGCCAACCAGCTCTCACAGGCCCCCTTGCCTTCCAACACCCTAGCGCATGAGACAGCTCCAAGTAATAAACTCCCCCCTTTCATAAGTCCTTATTCACCAATGCATATTATAAATTATGGTTTCCCTAGTACTTTCTCTGGAGAAATTTATCCCACAGACTTGAGCATCTAGATATTTACATCCACCAGTTCAGTTTAGTGCTGTCCCAGACTGCCCTGTCTATCAAAGCATGGGTCTGGCAGGAATTTTCAGCAGCAGCTGGTTTTACTGAGAAAGGTATTTGTCCACATGTAATATTCCATTTAAGAGACAGAAGTGTTAAATACAAGAGTTATCCTTCTGAAATTCTCATTTCAATTTCTACTAGACTTTTGTCTTTTTTTTTAAAGGGGGAAGCCATGAGGAAGAGAAAGAAAAAGGGACTTTCTGCTGGAAATCACTGAAGCCTCCTGGATTTTGCTTTCTACCAGAAAAAACCTCAACATGTGTGGAATATTTTCCACAAAGGGGCTATAGTCAAGGGGCCACCAGAACCACCATAGGAACCAAGAGACTGAGATCTTGCAGTTTGCTCATCTGGCCTCTGCATTGCTGTACCTGAGAGGAGAGTTGTCACAGCTCAGACTTGCCCAAGAAATCCTCTGTGCAAGAACAGGGCACAGCTAATGGTGAAACTCTAGATCTGGAACCAAGAGACTGATTTGAAGGTTTGCTTATGAGTATAGATGAAGACTGAGCATGGGCTGAAAATCAAAAGCCACTAGTCAATCATGTTTTATTGTACACATGAAATAGCACCCTACCATAAGAGTGTGATATTGAGCAGAATCTGCATTTTAGCTTGGCAGCACCTCGATAAAAATTACTTTGCCTTTTATTTACTCAGCTGTTCTTACCAGCTTGCCTCATTATTTCACAGAGTAGTCTTGGACACTGCTGTAATGTAAGACTTATAAAAACAATTCAAGTCTTCACAGATTATCTTGAAGAACACGCCTTGAAAGAGGTTCCAAGCCAGCTACAATTAGGAAATATTTATTTCACTAGGAAAAGATAGGACTCAATGTGCAAGTGAAAAACATCCCCTTCTCCACAGGCATCACAGACATTATTGTCCAGAGAAACAATACACTACAATTAATGATCTCACATCCTAGCATCACCGCACATTGCATCTGCAGTACAGATTGACTGCTCACGTAAGCAGTGTCCATTTCAGGGATGACAGGTTGTTGGAGTTTTAGCTGTCATTTGCTACTTGCTCTGCCCTGACCAGCTCCTTCCCCCAGGAGACCTACCAATGCTTGTATGCAGACAACTTCGGGAGCACTCCCCTCTAACATTTCTGTCTGCTGAAATTGCTTAGCTCAGCTCCCACCAGCTTGGGGAATAATTCTAGGTTAGGTCTGGGCACAAGAATAGAATAGAGCTGGAGGTGTATATTCCAATGATAATGAGCAACATGCAAAAATCAGAAGACCTACCTTCTTCAGTGATCTTCCATCCAGATGCAATGCAGAGGGAAGAGGAAGACACAGGGCTGTTGGGCAGAAACAGCGGTCTCACAGCAGTGGTGTACTCCAGTGGGACATCCAGCTGCATCGGGGCAATGTCAGAGTCACTGCTCACCATGTCAAATGGAGAGGCAGCACGTTGGAGGGTCAGGACAAAGAAGGGACAAGTTGCCCTGTAAGTGCATCCCAAACACATACCTAGAAAGGAGGAGGGCAAAACCACAAAGAATGACCAAACTCATTAAAATGAAGCAAATAAGTTGCAAGCACTTCAAATGGAAATCCCTCACTTTTCAGTTGAGAATATTGCCAGGACACATTATTTAGATCTCCTGAGCCTACAGAGATGGCTGACTGCAGCACTGTGCAAATACAAGCTAATAAGCTGTGCAAATATGAACCAATAATTTTTTTAGAGTGAGTCACCTCTTTTCCACATGTATTTTTTCCTCCTCCCCACTAGAAGAGAAAAGTCAGCAACCTTTTTATAGACAGATATATTGTTCAGCACCAAGAGAGTAAGATATCGAGGACACTCAGTCTTCTGCCAGATTTTTAAGTCTTTACCACAAGTAATAAGAACCAGGTATAAAATGTACTTCCAGAAGCTATAAGTTACCTCAGTGAGACCAAGTCACTGGACTTCCTTTCTAATTCCTGAAGCTGTGCTACCCACCGGTCATTTTGCCTTGCTGCCAAGACAGTTTTCTTTGTGTACACAGATCTGTTTTGAGAAATGTGGCAAGGACAAATGTATCACAGACAGTATTTCTCATGTTCTTGCTTCTTTTTTACCTGTTCCATTGAATCTCTCAGGGCTCTACCATGGTCTGCTGTCACAGTTCAGAGTCAGGGTTTCTTGGATCTGTATAATGAGAGCAAACTTATTGGAACTACTTATAGTCAATTGCTCAAGCTTCCTTATTCAGCAGTCATATATCCCTTCTGGCTCTTCTCTAATTAGTCACTTATTCCCAGAACTGCCGAGCAAGAGCTTCTCAACACAACAAATGCATTGCATCAGTTCTGGCTCTGTTACAGCTCTGATCACAGATAGTCCAATTAACTTTAACAGATCTCAGAGGCAAGACAAAGTTGTTGCTATCTCCCATAACACTGTTCACAGGAAGAAGGGCAGAAGGGAAGTTTCAGAGGTATGAATACAATCTGTAGCTCTCTGGCTGCTTTCTCTCCAGCCCAGAAGAACACACAGCGTGAGGAGAGGAGCAAAGGCAACAGTTGGAACCACTCACGATGGAACACAGTGGGCAGCTGTCAGGATCCATATGGGGCTGATGACAACTGGTAGTCTCAAAGGAGGTTCAGAGCAGCATGCTGTGGCCAGCTGTGAGCAAAGGCCTATTCAGCCCTAGTAACACCACTGTGGGAAGGCCTCAGATGTCTGCAAGATACAGAAAAATGGTTGCACTTTTGCAGGCAAGTTTTCTTGTTTTTCTAGGTAACCTTGCACAGTGGATATAGGTAGGTCAAAGATGTAGAAGACACCAAATCTGAAAGGGACGTAGGAAGGAAAAACAGACACTTGAAAGCTTGAATCTTAAGGAGTTTAGCACTTAAAACAGAAAAAAAGGCTCAGGAACTGCAAGAAGATCTCTCCCACTCTCTACCTCTGTGGCCCCACTCTCAGCAGGAAGAGCATGCAGCCAGAATAAAGAGAACATATCACATGCGTGGGGAATCAAAGATTGGGTACCTCCTTATTACTTTTTGTCCATGGAAATAGGCACAAAAGGATTTGAGATCAACAAGAACCTGCCTTGCTGCAAAATCCCTCTTACACACTTGGGGAAAGACTTTCAGACCTGCTAGAGGGAAAATAAGAGTTCGCTCTTAATCAGATTAATAGAGCTGTGCTATCCCCTCAAAAACACCCACTCACAGAGAGATGTTATTCATCGCCCCAAGCAGCAGCTGGCACACAGGCATGAAAATAGAATGCAGTGACAGCAGACTAGGTCCCAGGTTCGTGGCTCTCTTCTGTAACTAGATTTTCAAAGGGACTGCAGAATCTCAGAATTTTCTGAGTTGGAAGGAACCCTTAAAGGCCATCTGGACAAATCCCCTGCAATGAACAGGGGCACCCACAGGTAGATCAGGTTGCTCAAATGCCCACCCAGCCTGATCTTGAGTGTCTCCAGGGATGGGACCACCTCCCTGGGCAACCTGCTCCAGTGCCTCACTACCCTGATTGTAAAATACTACTTCATATCCAATCTAAATCTCCCCTCTTTTAGCTTGAAACCATTCCCCATTGTCCTGTAACCACAGACCCTGCTATAGAGTCTGTCCCCTTCCGTCTTTCAGTCCCCCTTCAGATACCAAAAGGCCACTCACAGATCTCCCCGGAGCCTTCTCTGTTCCAGGCAGAACAGCCCCAGCTCTCTCAGCCTGTCCTTGTAGGAGAGGTGTTCCATCCTTTGGATCATTTTTGTGGTCCTCCTCTGGATGCACTCCAACAGGTCTATGTTTCTCCTGTACTACGGACTCCACAGCTGGATGCAGTACTGCAGGTGAGGTCTCACCACTGCAGAGCAGAGGGGCAGGATCACCTCCCTCATCTGCTGTCCACATTTCTTTTGATGCAGCCCAGGATACGGTTGGCTTTCCAGGCTGTGGGGGTACATTGCTGGCTGATGCCCAGCTTGCTACCCACCAGTACTGCCAGGTTCTTTTGAGCAGGACTGTGCGCCATCCTTACACCCCTCAGCTCGTACTGATGGGGGTTATCAGAATAATAACATTAACAAGGCTGTTTGTTTCAGGT
This sequence comes from Tympanuchus pallidicinctus, assembly GCF_026119805.1. Taxonomy (NCBI): domain Eukaryota; kingdom Metazoa; phylum Chordata; class Aves; order Galliformes; family Phasianidae; genus Tympanuchus; species Tympanuchus pallidicinctus. Next base: position 4,759,998 of record NW_026294802.1, read on the forward strand.
ATTAGAATTTAGTCATCTCATTTCCCTGAGAGACATAAGAAAAAAACAACCTTAAATCTTCTCCTTTATTCGGGACTGACAGCTCTACCACAAGCAGCTACTCTGTTTTAAAATTATCTTGACATAATGCAGCAGGATTAGGTTAAAAAATAGGCTTGGCTGTCTAAGAACAGATGCAAATGGTGCAGACATTGTTAGACACAGCAGGCATCTCTCTACTCACCTGAATGAATAAAAGTAACATGGGCTCTGAATCCTCTGAAGCTGTTCTCCCCATCACTTCCAAAATGCACCAGCATCGTATTTCCTGGACTCAGCACTGGTTTGGGAGCTGAGAATCCACAGAGATTAGCTGCAGGAAGGAACAAGATGTATTTTTAAGATGAGAATTGATATCCCTTAAGCAGTTGTGTTTTTAGCTAATCTAGGTTTCTAAAAAACACATAAAACTTTTGGACTTGGTCACTTCTTGAAAAAGTTCTTGTTTTACTGAGGAGAAAAACTTATATGACAATGGTAGTCAGTGACATCAGCAAGCAATAGCAGACAGAATTTATGCCCTGCAATCATATTACAGGCATGCAAAAATAATCCCAGCTTTCTAATGGTGGAATTACAACAGATAGTGTGAATGCTTTCCACTGCACAAAGAACCTTTGCTTGAGGACTATTTGCCACCACTGTGATGGTACCTGCAGAATTTCTCCTGAATGATCTACTTGCGCTGTAGGCACATCAGCTTTACATCTACTGGAGGTTTCTTCTTCCCTTGGAGAACATACCATTTTTGCATAGCATCTGGAATTCCCATCGCTGCAGCTGGACAGGAAGCTCGTACTTTATTCCCAAGCAGCTTTCCTGTAAGAATGTGAATTTCCTACAGCAAAACTGAACTGGAAAGCATCGAGTGAAATGCTGATATTCTTCCCTAGAAGACTACAAGTTTGATTTTGCCAACCTTCTCCCTTCCCGTGTAAGTACACCCTCATTTCCAATGGAAACCAGACTTCTTTTCAAGGGAGTTGTAATGTTAATATTCATTCAGCACTTGGTAAACATATGCAACTAAATTACCACTACAAAACAGATGGGGAAAAAAACAGAAGCCAAAGATCATTTGTCACCAGTAAATACAGGACAGTTTGGGCCTCTTGTCCATTTCTTTATACCAAAAAAGCTGGATATCTCATCACCCTACTCTGTTTTTTTGGTTCACATATAGGCTTGTAAAGATGTAGCCAGAATTCAACTCAGTCTTCACTTCTGAGTGCCAGATTGCTTTTCACCTTAAAAATAGATATCAAGCTCTGCTAAATGTTTTGCCTGGAAACTGTTCTTGAAAGAAGCTGTGGTGTTACAGCATGCTTTCCTTTTGTCCAAGCAGGAGGAACATCTGGAAATATATATTCAAGAAAATTAAGAACGTTTGTTTCACTAAAGATTGTTATGTTGATAAAATTGAAGCAGATATAAAGTACAGAATTAAGAAAATATTTCCTTCTGAAAGCATTGGAAAGAGGTGCCTCAGGTTAGCAATTTTTTTCATTAATGAAATCCCAACCAAATTAGCTGAATTCATAAAGAATTCACATCCATTGCAGTGGAATTAGACACCAACTGACGACTGTGCTTTTCCTCTGCCTTACTTTAAACATTCGTCTTCTTAATGAAACTCAGAGCAACAATGCACTTGCTCTCTTCTTTGATAGAGATGCAGAGCAGTAGTGTGCTCTGTGGCAGAACATGAGCACGGTCCTGTACAAAGCCCCTCAACACCATCCAGCAACATGTAAAAGCAAGGTCACAGCTAGGACATGGGATCTCTTGTGCCAATGGTACACTTGGCTGTGATAGGCAAGATAGAAGTGCTTACACCACTCTTCCTGTGATATCACATTAACAGAACATATTTTGATGATGTGGCACCTGTTTCCACAGGGATTTCCATTTTGAAAGTATTGATACTCACCCAGCTGATTTTCATCTTCATCACTGTAAACAGCAACTGAACTGTAAGTGCAGCCTGGGCTAAGTTCAACTGCAAAGTTCTCAAACTCCAGCTGTGAAGAGAACAAGCAAGAGGGAATCATCAAGAGCAGAGCAGTGATTGAAGCTCTTACCCTTCTTAACCATGGGCTAGAGAAAAGTCACTTTTAGGATTGCCAGCGTTGCTTTCCTTGGCAAGCGAGTCACATTTTGCATTAGAGCAGTCTGTGGGCAGTCTTGGCCTAATAGTGCAGATTGCTCCTCTGTGCGGAGCTACAGACAGCTGCAGAGGATGGATCCGACTTAAGTCTCACCTGAAGAGATTTCTCCTGCTATCTCTACTGGGACACTCTGTGCCTTATACTTTAGAAGGATATCTCCCATGGAATGCTCTTTCAAGAGCTTTTCCTTTGGTGGTTTGGTTTTAATCCAGACCAAAACATCTAACGCCAACAGAGCAGTGGTAACCAAAAGAATAGGTTTCCATACCCTTGGGCATCCCTAGGTTTAACACTGTTTTTCCATCGCTTAACCAAGGCAGCAGGGGAGAAAAGATGCTCCAATCAACATAAGATGACAACACAGAACAACGCCATTTGGATGCTTGCTGCACTCTAACAGAGATGTGCAGTAAAACTAGAGATGCTGGTACTGTGTGTGGGAACCATCACTACACTACTCACACACAAGAATAAACACCTTGGTATGGGGCTAAGGAACAGCCTGGGGTTATTAACACTGCCACAAGGAAAAAGCTGGCTGTTCACAACGTGGTCTGTACTTCTTTCCCTTCAAACGCTCTGGTTTTCAAGATAAAGCTATGTAGTGATGAGATTGGTGCCACCAGACTTAAAGCACTTAGAACAGTCACAGCAGCCCCGCACACTGATTCAGAGTGTGTTTAATTGACAAAATATGCCCTGTAAAAAGTCAGCGACCTAGAAACCTTACAATTTATGTTCTTGCTTGTCACAGATGTTTCTGGCAGGATTTTATTGAATCACTCCCCTGAATGGCTTTCAGTGCAGAGGTTTAAGTGCAGTTTCTCCTTTATTACCTTTACAGCATACTCTGCTGGAGCCTCAATGAGCCAGTGGCACTTCATGTTCCTGGGATACAAGCCAGGGTAATTAGCAGTATCAATCTTTCTCTTTTCCACCAGTATTGCAACACTCCCACAGCCCAAACCTACAGTACAGAGTGAGAGAACAGAGACAATTTAATGACCAACATTACACAGTGCTTTTTAATAAACCCACACCAACACTGAAGTCAGGGGGTTTTTGTTATTTATTTTAAGGGGGTCAAAAAGGAAAGGGTAGGAGTTTCTACAGTGTAGGTATGTTCACCTGCTTTAGAGTCCTTACGGACAGCTGCGATGGCAAGCTTGGACACAGCTAGCATCATCCCCATTAGAAACAAACGTAATGTTGTCCCAGTCTGACTATCAGCAGAGGGCTGGGAATATGCCTCCACAGACCTTATCTGAGGGAGACAAGGATTTCGTGGCTTAGGTGGTCATAGCATGCATTTATTCAGGCAAATATCACAGTGATTCATTAAGGTAGATCCCTCTGTGAAGCTGTCAGCTCATGCTAAATGGAGACACTGTTCAGCTTTCTCTACCTATAAAATATTTAGAGGCTGTAGAGAAAAACTGGAGAAGGGACTTCATCCAAAACAACCATATGAAGAACTGAGTGCTCCTAGAGGATGAATTGTGGACTACGGATGATGGGTTATTACAGCACACTGCCACTAGTACTGAGAGGAGAGAAGTAGTTAGTATTTGCTTGAAATATTTATTCTCTATCAGTTCAGCATTGAGTGCCTTAGAGAGGGGAAAAAGGCTGCTTCTTTTGGTCTCACCTTTACTCAGTAGTTACTAGTTACTCAGTAATCTGTACATTTCCTGGGCCATGTAAACAGTTTGTAACCAACAAATAACCATCCTTTCTGAGCTGCTTCTCCAATACGCCTTCTGGCAATGCTTAACACATCAGAAAGTCACCTGGCTATGCACCAGTTAAGCAAGAATAAGCACTCAGCTTACCCTGCTATCCATAGTCCTTAGGAATAAAAGAGGTATGGGAGAGACAAGGAATGCTGGGCATGGTGAATTATATACAGCTGAAAGACACTGTTGAGACACTTCAGGCCACCACACTACACTAGATGCCAGGACAAATATGAGCTGCCCAGGGAGGTGGTGGAGTCACTGCTCCTGGAGGCGTTCAAGAACTGTTTAGATGTTGTACTAAGGGACACGGTCCAGTGAGGAAATACTGGTGATAGGTTGGACTGGATGATCTTGGAGGTATTTTCCAACCTTGGTGATTCTTTGATTCTATGATTCTATGTCCCTCAGCCCCACCTGGGGCATCACCTCCAGCTTGTCAGATTCATAGCATGCAATAAAAAGGGCTTCTCAAAGCCAACTAGATTTGCTATTCTTCATGATGATGAATTAAAAAAAAAAAAAAAAAAAATCAGAACCCATGCCTCTCACTTCTCCAAAGCACCCAGACTTACTGATCAGCTCTCTTCTGCTTGAATAGAGGCACACATAGTCACAGTCACATCCAACATGCTACATCTAATTTGCTGAAGTAGATTAGGATCATTTTCTCCTTCAGTACTGTTACATTCCACATGCATGGGCTAGAAGCAAACAATAGCAAAGGCATGAATCTGAATGGCTGAGCTTATACACGAGTGGTCCCACCTTGGGCTGGGAACCTCCAGTAATTACTTTCCTGCAAGCAAGTACCAGAAGCCAACAGCTGGTATTTCCAACTACACTCTTTATCATCTGAGAAGTGCAGAGGAGTGCTGTGAATTTGCCCAGCACTAGGTAGGGACCAATGTTTCCTTACAGCAGCAATAGCTTAGTGCTGTGCTACTGACACTGCCAGCCCAGTTATCTCATTTCTGTGCCTCTTGCAAGAACTGAAAGCTTCTTTGTGCAAGCTGACACGGACATGGCTGAGCCACAAAGGGCACAACAGATCTCAAGCCAGCCACAGCCATTTTGTGTGTGCAGCCCAGACACAAGCTGCGTTACAAATAGACTTTGTGTCATCCTTTCCTTGTGGAGAGGATTCCCATTACCCTGCCCAGCAAGCACAGGGGAATTTGCATTGCTGCTGTAATCTGGACACTGCCAGCAGCAGTTGATGCTTCTGAGCCCTGGGAAACACTTTGGTGGGTGCCCAGGGGAAAGGCAGCAGTTGGCTGCTTGGGCAGATACCTGTTGTCAGGGTAGCTGTTCTCCTGAACGTGGCCACTTTCTCCAAAGACCATCAAGCCCTGGGGACTGCACAGCTCCAGCACAGGAAAGGGGCTTTGAACAGCAGCTAGGGAGAGAAAAGCATTGAACACGGTATTCCAATGCAGGCACTGTCCTGTCAAACCAGAAGTGCCTGACAGAGTTGAGAGAAGACTCTAGAGGTCGCACACAATTTCTTCCCTAAAGTCCTACTTAAAAATCCCCAGCATTTCAGGATTTGTCTTGCCAATACAGCAGGCCTGTGTTCACTCAGCCTACTAAGAGCTGACGTGGCTGTTCCAAGCTTATTTTTCAGCACAATTTTTATAACTTTCTGTCCTTGATCTTCTATGGGCATTTGATCCACATGGATGCCAATAGCTCTGCTTCACACAGGTGAAAGCAGTCACTTTGTACCCACACAGCTCCTACTCATTGCAGTTATTTTTTCCCCATTCTCAGGCCTGTACTCAGCTGCAGACAGAAACCTTTTCAAATAGAAACCATTATGGGGCTCTAGCAAAGCCATAATGGGCTGGGTATTATTTAATACCTCAACTTTGATGTCTATGACAGAAATATCGCCATCTCCTTAATAACTTGCATTAGCACTGTAATCATCTGTACAGAAAAATTCAAGTGGCCTGCAGTGAGCCCCCAGACCTGTGCCTAGCTATAAAAAGCACTTGTGATAAGTCATTACAACTGCTGCACACCTCTTCCCACATGTGATCAAAGTTGTGTTTGATTAGGAGATAACCCCCCATCAATCCTGCATGCTGTTATAGGAGCACAACCACAGCTTGGTTCTGGAGCTGGTTAGCACTCAAAGGGAGTTTTATTAGGGCAGAAGTGATATGCAGCACTCTGAGTTTCTTCTCCCAACTGGAAGGGCTGCATCCATCCAAGAACATATAACTTGAGTAGCCTTCTGCTCTTCCTTCAGAGTAGGAAGAATTGTTTGAGTTGAATGGGATCCCTAAAGGCCAACTGATCCAACCCTCTGCAGTGAACAGGGACACCCACAGGTAGATCACGTTGCTCAGAGGCCCATCAAGCCTGACCTTGGGTGTTTCCAAAGATGGGGCATCCACCACCTCTCCTGGCAACCTGCCCCAGTACCTCATCAGCCTTATTGTAAAATACTTCTTCTTTAAATCCAACCTAAATCTCCCCTCTTTTACATTGAAACTGCTTTCCCTTTGTATAATCAAATAATAGTAGGATGTTATAATCACAAAATAAGCAAGAGAGTTAGGCAAAGCAGACAATGATAACAAAAGAGAATAAATAGAAGGCTTACCCCTATCCTGGGCTCACCCACAAAACACCAGCAGAGCAGATCTCCAGAAGAGATCCTTCCCCACTGGTAGCCAGCTCTTCAATAGCTCTAGGAGGGGTGCAGCCAGGCTCCATCCCTTCCAGCAGCACAGTGAATGGCCTCCACCTGTGCTCCTCTGCCTGACTCATGGCTCGCCTCAGGTGATCAATCAGAGGTTCAGGCCGTGACTCTGCAGTTCCCATACACCCTTGTCCTATCATAACACACTCTGCTAAAGAATCTGTCTCCTTCCTTCTTATAGCCTCCTTCAGACACTGAAAGGCTGCTCTCAGATCTCCCCAGTGCCTTCTCTTCTCAAGGCTGAATAGCTTTGGCTCACAGCCTGTCCTCATAGGGAAAATGTTCCATCCCTTGGATCCCTTTGGATCATTTTTGTGGCCCTCCTCTGGATGCTCTCTGACATTTCCACATCTCTCCTATGTTGAGGACTCCACACCTGGATGCACTGCTTCAGCTGAGGCCTCACCAGTGCAGAGCAGAGGGGCAGGATCACCTCCCTCGCCCTGCTGCAGGTCAGACCTGCTATTAACATGGGATTTCCATGTGGGGACATGTCTACCTCGACTTTTGGTTCTACCACTGCAAAATAAAGGTAAAGAAATAATAAAAATGCTTTGCTGCTGATGCATCAACTTGAAACTAGAGAGAAGTGCTGTGGGTGGAGCAGCAGGACAACGCTAGTTCCTGTTTTGCTGAACAAACAGGAGAGAAAAAAGCACTTCTGGACACCACACCAGCTTGTGGCCAGGTGCCACCAGTCCTCAGACAGGCAAGGGGCCCTCCAGAGCCACCCTCTTGTATGTACACAGGGTATCTCATTCCTCCCAGCCTCTTGGTAGCACTGCCCATGCCACACTCCCCCATCACTTCCCACAGATATATGCTGTCCCCTGGGAAGGCTGCTAGGGAATAGGCATGACATGTTTGGATGAGCCCCAGAGCGCAGGGGAAGTGGAAATGCTGCTGAGCCGGGGAGAGACAGCAACAGTCATTTGCCCTAACTGCTTCACTGCGCCCTGGGATCAAGAGAAGGGGTTTAGAGAAGGAATCATCAAGAGTAGCCCTTGAAAGTGCAAATTCAGGCATTTTCATCTCCATTAGAGCCTATCATTCATTCTTAAGTAGAAGGGAACCTTGTAGGGACAGCTCTAGGCTCAGCTATCCATACATGAATATGCACAGAAGTACTGCAGAGCACAACCTTTGCTAATGAGCTCCAAGGTCCCATGCTGCAGGAAAATGCTGATCTGTGCATCTCATCCTGGGAACAGTCCTCTCACAAGCAGAGGATCCCTGACAAGAGAGGCGTATCCTGTCAGGTGGAGAATCAAACTGCTCCTTTTCTTGTATTTCTGCTTCTGAAACAAAATGCCTCCTCTCCTTTATGCACTACCCTTTCTCCCTGAAGTGACCAGAGGCCCTTCAAGTCCACTCCCCCTCAGACATCTTGCCCCAGCCACTGGCCATGTACAGCATCCCAGACTCGAAGCCTTCATCCATGTGGGGGAGGCAGACAGGCTGGACTTCATCCACTGCAGAAAGAAGGGCACACAGATTGACTCGGTACTTCCAGGAGGACATCTGATTTACAGGTACAAAACAACATCCTTTGATCGCACTGCTCCATACTTTCCCATTTTCTCTTTCTTTGGCAGCCCTGCTTGCAGCAGGGGATGGAACTAGATGAGCTTTGAGGTCCCTTCCAACCCAAGCCAGTCTGGGATTCTATGACTCTTCCCAGAACATTGCAGCAACTCGTAGGTACTTAAGAATTAAAAGTACAAACTGAAGTTAGTCACGTGTCATAAGTTTTGCACTGAGGCATGGCAAATTCATAGAGGGATCAGGAAGACAGCTGCCTCTGAATGCTGACTTCAGCAGAAGAATACTTGGGAAGGGGACAAGAGGAAGGTGGGAAACAGCATGATAGATCAGGAAAGCACATAGCCACTGTATCAATCTCACACAGTGTGGGAACAGCACAGCATTTGGGAAATTCTATGCATCATTCTCCTCCCTGAGGACCAGTGCAGGATGTTGCTGACCAACTTACTGCCACCCTACAGACCAACAAGGCGCTGCTGGATCCCCTGCTCTTGACAATCCCCTGCTTTATAAACCTTTTGCTAGGATTTTCCCCTTTACCACTGCTCACTTCTCCATCCTCCCCGCATTCCTTAGCTGCTCAGAATTTGTAATATATCCATTGACAGCACTTGGCCTCTTGCTGCCTTAATGTTCTTCCAGGTATATATATGTTGAACCATCTCTCCAATAACTGGATTGAGACAGTCCTGAAAAAACTATTTCTTGGGTCTTACTTCCTAGGTTCCTACCATTACAGGCAAAAAGCAAGGCTACCACCACCAAGTCAAACTACCTCAGCTCAGACTACCTAGCCAGCATGAGAAGTGACAGATGGTTATTTTATGTTGGCTGGTCTGTCACCTAATGGCCACGATCAGGCATGACCAGTTGACTGCATCTTGGCATGGCTTTATATAGCTCAGGGAACTGCTTTTAAAAAACATGGGAGATGAAGCTCACATCACTTCCCTAACACTGAGGGCCTAAAATCACCTCCAGGGACTTTGCATGCAGAAGCGCTTGAAGCAAGCAGGCTTTAAGGAGCTGAAGGCGTAGCACAGCCACATCACAGCTCATATAGTACAGCCAATTAAACCAGAGGTGCACAATGACACGTGAGATGGGGACACTCCTGCCTGTCCACCCATTGCAGGTGACACATCCCCACAGTCACCATCAGGTTCTTCTGAAGTCTCCTAACTGAAAAATAAAACCCACACTACGTGGGAAGGAGTTGCTGCCACAATGCAAAATATTTCCTGCCAGTTCCCATGAAGGCACAGATGCTGCAACCCTGAAACATGCTCCTATGCTGGGAACTGGTTTTGGCCCTCAGTCACAAGACTCCCAGCTGGGCTGACTTCACTTCAGCAGCCATGCAGAGAATCCACTGATCTCAGTGGAAAAGCTGCACTTCACTTTAAACTGATGAACAGGCTTGTTTCATCTGCTGCCCATCGAGCCACTGCTCATGCACAGCCACATAGAGCTGCCAGAAAATGTCCCAGCAGATTCCCCTACAGCCAGCCTGGATGGGGAGGGGCACAGTGGCTATTGTCTTGGGCCTCGCCAACTTCAGTGCTGGTTTCAGCCCTGAAACACCAAGCTCAGACCTTGTTACCTGCAGTCCAGGATCTTACCATCATTAAGAATCACTAAATTTGGAAAAGACCATCTAGTCCAACAGTCAACACTTCACCACCATGCCCACTAACCATCCCTCAGGACATAACCACACGCAAAACTTTAAAAGCAAAGGGAACTGAGCATCACAGTCATTCTGGCCCCATAAATCCTTCTTCTCTGTTTGTAGTTGGTGCATTAAGGAGATAAGCAGAGGCAGACATTTAACAGCTTTAGCAAGTTTTTTGGGCAGCTACACTATATAGACCCATGTAATGCTAAACAAGAGTATGCCTTTTGTGCTTTTTCTGCATATTTGATAAGCAATATGACATCACAGTTCAACTGAGAGCAATCAGCTCCAGCAGAGTCAAGGTGCCATTCAGTGTGTCTTTCAGCTGTGCTGTCAGAGAAGCATTACCCAACACATAGAAAATTGACAAGTGGGGCCTCCAACAAGTGCCCCAAAAAGCTGCAGAGGGGGTTCACTGTAAGTTTTTGTTTAAACTTTTTTCAGTAAATTAACAACTTTCTTCATTTAGGGAAACCTTTCCTCTGGAGAACACAGAAACGAACTTTGGCAGCACAACAGCTGAGAGCAGAAGCACTGGCAATAGAAACAGTGATGTGCTTTGCCATCAAGGTTCATCTTGCACATTACAGTTTTTATTGTTGTCATTCCTCAACATCAGTTCTCAGAGGTGTCACTCAAGTTGAGGAAGAAGCAGATGTGAAGCGGACTGGCCTGCAATTACAGCATAATGGATTGTAAAAGGGCTGGCAAAGGCGTCGCTTATATCATTGCCCCTGCCCATTAAGAGGTCTTTAGCAAAGCTGGTCTTGCATTAAAAGTGCAGAAACCAAAGTGATTGCTATGGGTAATAGGACAGATGCCAGGGCTGCTTTTACCAGGAAGCTTCACTGCTGCTCCTTCTTTCTCAGAAATGCAGGCCCTTCAAAGGAAGGGTCGGATATATTTTGAGATGAGGTAACTCCCATTTGCTCCCAAAATGAGGTATCAAAGATCTGCCCGGACTAGAAAAGCTGTGTATGGATGACCTGTAGCCTCCACCTTCAGCCCCAGTAGGTATTTGAAGGGAATGAAACTCTAGAAGACCCCAAAACAGAGGGGACTTCACACAGATCCCACTCATCTTTCTTACGGCTGCAAGAGCATTCCTGGAGCTCAACACCAGCCAGGCATCTAGAGAAACCCACTTGAACCCAACACCCTGCCCTCTCTTGTCTCCTAAAAGGCCTTCCTGCCCTTCATGCTACCACCTGCACACGTTTCCAAGCTGCTGCACGTGTAGGGATTGGTTTTAGGGTAGAAGGAGGTGGTAAAAACTGTTTGCCGGAGTCTGATCTGGCAATGTGCAAAATAGAAGTACTGCTCCCCCGGGACGGAGTCAGTGCAGTGCTCCACAGACCTGCTGGAGCTGCCCCCCGGGAACTGTCTTTCCCCCTCCAACAATCCGAGAGTAGAATCCCAGCAGCAGAACATTCTCCGGGTTCTGCAGGTAAATGGGACAAAGTCCACTTCTGAGGATTACTTAGAGGATAGAAAGAAGAGTGCTGCTGTGAGGCAGATCTCACATGCTCAACTGCGTCACCTCTGCAGATAGGGAATTAACAGAACAGCTCCCAGCTATCATGGGTCTCCTGACTCCAGCCTGAACTTCAAGTGATATGTAAGTAAATGAAAATGCACTAAAATTACATTTCTTGATGAGAAGCTCATGTACAGAAAAGTGAGGTCTCCTGTGAGGTACTTTCACAATGTGTGTGCATGCACAGTCATAAGATAAATTTCAGTTTTCATCCAGTGGACTAGTTACCCTTAACAGAATGCAACTGAAACTTAGGAAAATTTAGTAACAAGTGCAACAGATTATAATGGTGCTGCCTGACTTTATTCAAAGCACATTATTTCAAAGCTTCCTTATCTAAGCAGCACCCTGTGGCGCTTAACCAGAGCAGCTAAAATCATTCTGAAAGAGCTCATCTCTGAATCAGGCTGACCTAGCACTCAGTCTTGGCTTGGTCTGAAATGCACTGCAAGGAGACAAAGCTTTCTCACATTGCTTTTGGCATCAACTGTGCCTTAAAAATGTGAGCAACAAGCACGGTAGAAGTTTGACTGAGAGCAAGGCCAGCCAGGCATGCTGGAGCTGATAAAGCTTTAGATGCTTCGTTGAACTGTGCAGCGGGAGACAGATGCATGGTGATCCAATTTCCTGGAAAGAAGTGTAAAGGGAAAAGCCCAGCCATCCTCACCCAGCAGGGTGTAAGGTGCACTGACCAGCACAGAGGCAGGGTGTTCAAAACCGCTAGCTGCACAGTGTGGGAGCACAAATTCCACCTGGAGGGCCACAAAAGCAAGGAGCCAACTGTAAGCACTCACACCAGGGCCTGCTGCTGCAGGCTGGGTGGTTTCAGAGAGCCCCAGCTTCAGGTTTCTCTCTCCTCGGAGGAGAGAGGAGCAGCAGCTCTTCCTGCATTCCCTTAGCTGGACTGTGTGTGCACCAGCCAGTCAGTCTGTTAATCACTTTGGATCCTATGTTTCTCATGGTATGAAGCCAAGGGGAAGGGTCACCTGCCTGTCCCAAGGTGGGAGACCAGGACAAAAGTTCATAGCAACTGAAGGAATTGGGGCTGTTTAATCTAGGGAAGAAGAGGCTGAAGGGAGACCCCATTGCTCTCTTCTGGTATCTGAAAGGTGATTGAGTGAGAGCAGGGTTGGTCTCTTCTCACTGGTGACAGGTGACAGAACAAGGGGAAATGGCTTCAAGTTGCACCAGGGGAGGTTTAGGTTGGATATCAGGAAAAACTTCTTTACAGCAAGGGTGGTTAAGCCCTGGAGTAGGCTCCCCAGGAGGTGGTTGAGTCACCATCCCTGGATGTGTTTAAAATCCGTTTGGATGTGGTGCTCAGGAACATGATTTAGTGGTGGGTTGTTAAAGGTAGGGTAGTTTGGTTAGGTTGTGGTTGGACTTGATGATCTTTTCCAACCTGAGCAATTCTATGATTCATTTCTCTGCCCTTCAAACAATGTAACTGGGAGGCACTCATCGTGTTTGCCCAAGCAAGAGCCTGAAATAACTCACTGGAGTTGCCAGGAGAGAAAATGTCACCAACAGCATCGCCCATCTGCTCTCCTTTGGCTTTGGGCCACATCCTCTGCACAGCCTTGAATGCTCACACTTACCTTTCCATCAGGATAGTGGCACAAAAGAGCCCCACGGGCACTTGCACTGCTATACTCAAGTGCCAGTGAGCTGAGGAGCCCACATCCTACTGCACGGCCAGTGCTCCAAGGCTCAGCAGCAACCACCAACCCTCACCACAAGTCTATGGGGATCCCTACACAGCATCGTGGCTACAGAGGGGCTCTGAGCCTCTCCCTCCCTCCCTTCCCATGCAGCATTTTATTACCTTGCTGTGTCACTCTCAGGCATCCACCGTTGGCCTCAAAGTATTTGACTACCACAGAAAGCTCAGTCACAACACCAGACACAATTTTCTAAGCCACTGACCTGGACCGAGCTCTCCCCAGCCTCTGCTGCTGACTGGCTCTTCTGGCAAGAGAGCGCAGTGATTATTGCTATAGCAGCAAACCTACTGCTGGAGTAGAAAATAGAGTTTATTAAGGTGGTAAATAATGGAGAAAACACCATACCCTTGGGCGGGGAAGAAAAACTGCATTAGCAACAGCGGAAGAACCAACATCAGAGTGAACCAGGATGGGATGAATGGCAATTAGCTTTGGAAGGTGAGGCTGCAGGGCTGCAAATCAGGTAGGGCTGGAGGCTCTCTTAGCTACATCTTGCAGGAGACCACTGGCTCCCTGGTCTCTCCTGTTAGTGCTGTACCATCAGAGACACAAGCAGGGTATAACAGCTCCCACACCACCACCACCAGCCCTGAAGTCACCCCAGTCTTTGCCTGTAGAAGCAAAACTCTCTTGATAGTGCAGGAAAAGGTGATGCAGCTGTGTTCCTTACCTCATGAGCCCCCTGCCTCCCCTCCCAGCCAGCGAGGAGGAGCACTCCTGTTGGGGCAGGAGAGCAGAGTGGGGGTAGGAGGAGATGTGGGCTGGCAGATGTGTTTGTAATGCATGGTGGTGTTTGCATTTCCCTCCCATACAGGGATTACAGAGAGGCTGTAAGTGCGTGCCGTAAGTACTCCATCAGTGCAAGTGAGGACCTGGGCAGGGAGTGCTGGGTAGCAAGCTCCATTATGAAATAATGCAATGTCCAGATCTGGGAGGATCCCAGGACATACAGGATGTCTTCAAAATAAGCACGCAATTCCCCTTTGTGCTACAGAGGGTTGTGCTCACACCTAGATGGCAGAAAACACTACGGTTTGTTTTCAGGGCTTTTGATTTTCTTCCAGTTCCAGCAGTACCATTTGTCACCATCATAAATCCCCTGAGAGAACTCTGGCCCCAGGGGAGCACGGGGGAGTACCTGAGGACATCTTCCAGAGAGTAGGGAATGAGAACAAAGGGAGTTTTTTCTTCCTTTCTATTTCTTCTCTTTATGCCCTACAGGCTTCGCTTTGTTTGATACTTTTCTGACAGATGTGTAAAGCCTGACATGAAGAGCTTATGTCAGCATAATGTGTCCAAACCACTAAGACATTGCATAAGCGCCAGCCCTCGACTTTTCCCATGTTCCAGTTCCAAAAAATGCCTGCTGAAATATTTTTATATGACCAGATGCACATATATGTGCTGCAAAGCCGCTCCTCTGTGAGCAATCAGTTTGACTCCTTGGGCAGTAAAATGGGAAGCAACTGGAATAAGAAACAGACACCTTTCCACCTCCAGAACTTACCTGTGGCTGCTCCTGAGGAACAGACTGACCTCACAGAACAAAGCCAGACACACCACTCGCTTTTCTTACTTTTTATATAAAATAGACATTTACATACATTTTCTTTCGCAAAGAAATTTGAGCATAACTCCTGTATGTGAAATCTAGCTGTATGTCCACAGCGAGAAAAGCAAAGACTTGCAGATTCCTGTACCACTGACATACATCCAGCTGCTGAGAGTGAACTGATTTGTAAAAGACTTCTAATCCATGGGCTGTTCTCTTGTTTTCTTTTGAAAAGATATGCATAACTGATCTCAAAAAATTAGATACAGAAATGAGAACCATATGAACAACAGCCAACGCAAACAACTCCCACACAGAGGAACACGCAGCGTGTGTGACATCCACTTTGGGCAGAGATTTCTACAGCAATACGGTTGTAGAAGCTGTAACTTTTACATAGGATATCACCACGGGTATTTTCCAAAAGAAAAACTTCAGCAAGTCAGTACAAACATGGCAATGAACTTCTGCACAGAGTTACCAAGATTATCTGAAGCAACGTGGCCACAATGAAACACGAGTGAATGCCGAGCTCTATTTTTTTCTTTTTGTTGTTGTTGTTGTTGCTGTGTTTAAAATGGATGTGAAAGCAAAATGGTGCATTTTGAAATTGCTGCAAGAAAGTGAAGTTTGGGGAGAAAACGCCTCCAAGGGCTCAGTTTTTCCAAAGATTGTACATAATCTCATACATGAATAACAGCAATCCAGTACTTGCCCAATTCAATGCACGTATACTTTTTGGAGACTTAAGCACATGCCAACTGCTTCACCAGTTTGGAGGGCAAACAGTGCAAAAAATCATACAATTGCATTCCAAAAGGCCTAATCATTAAAATTAAAATGACTATTACCTTCCGTCACCAAATACTGTACACCATCTTTGGCTTGGTTTTGTAACTGCTTGAGATGCTTGTTTAGATAGTTCAAGGAGTGCCCAGTTTCCCCTCCAAGTTAGGCTCTTTGTTTTGAATTATTCAACTTTGACTTTTCACACTCACGTGCCTGCTTGCATGCACACACCCTCCATCCTCATGGAGACCTCTGGAACAAAGGCTATTTTCACTGTTGCATTCACGTACTCTGTGGCCAAAATTAGGTTGCCTGCACATTTTTAGGAAAGTCAAGTCCAAGCAATCTATGAGAGAGATAAAATATCCCCTCCACTGCATCATTTGTCCTGAGGGATGGAAAAGGAATGGAAGCAAAGAATGTTGGACCTTAAATAAGCAATAAAGTAAAACAAAATCCATCAGCTGAAAATGTTATTCACGGAGAAAGGAAAAAGCAACACAATTATGTTTTCCATTTAGGATTAAAATGCACAGTGAGCATTAGACAGGAGCCGTCTCACCAGCTTTGAGTTAATTCTCCACTTTAATATTGGTGAGCATTGAGGTTTAGCCAACGCAACTTACACAAACTCCCTTCCACTACATGGAGCTTCAGCCATTTATTAATCTGTAATCTCTGCTAACCATGTTGAGCACCGCAGTTGGCAGAAAACAATGTATTTATAATTCATTATTTTATGAGCCATGCAGAGCTAGAAGAAGAGGACATTTCCTATGATAAGTTTGGATAATACCCACTTTATCACAAAGTAAGTCGCTCTATTTATCTTTCACAATCGTACTCTCTTCTGGTGGAGGTAACCCATTTCGTATTATATTCCATTGCTCTTCTTTACCTGCAATAAATCTTTTACAAGATTAATGTCCTGAATAAACACAGCATCTTAGATGGGAGCCAATGAGACAGGGAGTCAGCTCAAAACTTCGCAAGCGTTTAACTGCTTTGGTAGCTCATGGCCTGAATCACTCTCCAGATATTCTGCCAATTTACAGACCATCACCCTGCATAGATGGGGTATAAAGTGCTGCTTTGGGAATCTGGCGGTCATTAACCACCCTTCTTCTCTCAGTAACTACCATAAACACAGTCACAGAAACATAACCAGTTCAGCTGGGATTATTCTACATGAACATGCTACAGCCTCTTTCAAGAGACTGGATGAACATGAGACGCCTTCCAGCCAACCTGCCTCCTCCACTGGAAGGAGAATCTGATCTTTCTAGATTATTCTGCAAGGAAGACAGCATTACCAAAATGGTAATCCTTTCCCAGGACCTGGGAGGGGGCACCCAAAGCCTTATCGTACTTACACATGTGCAGCAGCTTTAGGAGGCCAAGATGGCTTTGATTGGATTCTAGGAGAACAAGACATTGTACCAGGTCTCTCAAGAAAGACAAATGAAGTTTTTAGCTAAAGTTATAAACACAAAACCGAATCATCCCTTCACAAAGCCCTCTTATAAAAAATAAAACTTTTTTTTTTATTTGAAAAAATATGTTTGATTGGCCACAATTTAAAGCTACACCATTGTGCAGCTTGTAGAATATATAGTATTTATCTAATATATCTTTATGAGACAAACTTTATGGATGATACACATCTGCCCTGGCCCATTCCCTGCTTCACTGGGTGTCGGTACCTCTGAATATCTTGGTTATGAACCCTCTACAGCTTTGCTATGCATGGTGGAGACCAATAGCTCTCAGAGGCCATCTGTGTGCTAGTTTCCCCACGCAGCATCCCACAGTATTCTGCTAGTAGGATCCCTGGCAGTGCCTGGGCTGTGCAAAGCTACTCCATGCAAGGCATCAAGTGCAGCACTGGCACTGGGAGCTTGCAGAAATGTTAGGTCAATAAGTCTATGGCTATAAAAGTTGTGCAACTAGACAACAGCTGTTGCTGATCTATCCCCAAGCCCTCAAACCCAGCCTCACCCTCTTAAGGCAAGGAGGAGGAATAACCCACCAGGGAGAGGCTTGCTCTTGGTCCCAGCTGCTCCTTCGGGATTAACAAAGCTAGTTTGAAGGAATAAAGCCCAGAAATAGGTCAGCACCTTCTCCCACCAATGACCTCTTCCTCCCACCAACCTGAGGAGCTGGCCTCTGCCCAACTGCAAGCACCCGCTGATCTCCTTGCTCTTGGCCTTACTGGGCTGCAGGGCCTGGCACCTCACAACTCCAGCCTCTCCATGACTCTAACTGCTCCCCAGGCTATCGCAGAGCAGATGTTTATGCTGCTCTGGATTCCCTCTCAGCATCAAATGCAGCTGCTTTACATCAATAATTTGGCCAACAGCAGCAGCAAGACACCGAGTTTTGTAAATTAAGCCAGTGAAGCCAGAACAGGGCTGTCGTGACCACCACTAAGTAAACCTGGGCAACATACTGCCACACAGACTCTTCCTGACAAGACATGCATCAATGCCAAACCCTGGGCTGCCACTCTGCAGGGACTGGGCACAACCAAGCTCCAATACATGTTTTAGAGCAGTTTTCTGCAGCAAGAAGAACAAATTGGTGACCTACCTGATGTCAACATCCAAAGGCAGGACCACCAAGTACAACACCACCAACCATTCATGCTTTCTCTAAACTGGTATGAACAGAACGAGCAGCAGTGCTGTTACTGTGATGAAGTTTGGCCCAATGTGCTCCACAGCCATTTACTCTAGAATTATCATCAGGGGGAATTATTCAAGCACACTTCAGTGGTGCTGCATTTTTCTGACTTCAGAAGATACAAGTGACAAAGCCCAGCCACGTGCCCAGCTGTGAATGACACTGCCCAATTGATATAAAACAGAGAAAATATATTAATCATTTGAGTATAAGTTAAATAAATAAAGCTCAAAAATAAAAACCCCAATTCTGAAGAGAACTTGTTTTTCCATTTCAGCATTTAAAAATAGAGATTTATGACTGATTAGCTATAGCTTATTTTCTGAATCTCTTAGGGGAGGGGGTGAGAACACTCTGACAAAGTGTTTTGTCAGTGTTATCACCATGATGAATGGGCTTTGTCCCTGCACACCCATAAAAAGCCTCCTTAGTACCTTCCCAGCCTGCCAAAATTTCCCTAATCATTCTGTGGCTTTATTTTACCTCCTACACCAATCAATTTTATTGTTTTTTTGTTTTGTTGTTTTGTTTTGTTTTGTTTTTGCTGGGGACTGGACAGGAAGACAAGTAATCCTAGAGTTTCTTACTGCATTTGAATACTTCCACACTTTTGCAGGATAGTATTTATTTGTCCTGCAGGGAGAGAGCAAAGGGTAAAGCTACATGGTATTTAACAATACTGATATCATGTACCCAAATTATTACAAAATGACTATCATATGCATAAAACATTCCACTGAGGTTTTTCCTCAAAGGGTCATTTGGCCCTGTTGTTCAATTATCCTTCTAGGGTGGTATTCAGATACTGCTTTCCCTTTCTTTAGAATCACCTTCAAGTCACATTTAGAGCTGTATCAGTGGCCACCATTTCCTCACCATCAACCCTTTGAAACCTTTTTATATGACCTATAGGACCATCCTTCCTGACCCAGATGGACCTGGCAGCACTTGCAACAAAGCTCATCAGTGGTGCTCTCTGTGGACAAGGTCAGCCTGTGTTGAGGAACAGGAGGTGCTACTTCACCCCTGCTTCAATGAATGAGTGCTTTGTCCCCGTGGCTTCCCTAGTGATAACCATGACATTGGAGTTATATGTCCCCCCACTCACGGTGTGATTAAAATGGGTTCAGCCTAAACATAAATCTGGATTAAAGGAAGGTTTTAAGTAATTCTCCAGCATGTCCCACAGGAGCAGAGTGCCTCCTGTTATCTGATCAAACATAAGCATGCATTCAAAAACTGCCTTCCGTAACTCTGAGTCCTGCCAAAATTCCTTCAGTGTCCCTTTGAGCAATAGGCTTCCACCGCATTCTTCTCCAAGGTGTACGAGTTTCTTTCCACTGGTGTGACTGAATGCTATGTCTGATCTTTCTCCTGGACTTCCTGAAACCGTTTCTCCAAGCGATCGAGCTTGGCCAGATTCTCCTTTAGCAACTTGCTGTTTGGTACCAGCTGCAAAGCTTTCTCATAGTAGCCACGGGCAGTGATGTAGTTTCCCTACAAAGAAAATGAGTGACAGGTCGCATTTCTATTCCCTGGCATAGAAAGTTCATTGCTTGGGAAAAGTGAAAACTGTAATACCAAGAGAAAAGTGTTTATAAAACAGAATATTATTATGTAGCTGGAATATTTCATTGTGAAACGGATCACTGAGTGCTGTAGACTTAAATTCAAACTAATACATGGCAAAAAGTGGATTTACATTTTTCCATTATACTGTAGCAGAAGAGTTAATTTTTCTTGGAGAATACCTGGAGGATGTCACACAGTGTGAATCCTTAAGACCTAAATCATAGTTATATGTTAAAGAATTCACAAAGATAAGAAAGCTGGCTATTTCCATAATTTCATGTCAGTCTTCTGCATTAGACATCTTTACTAAACTTATTAGGTAGAAAGGAATTTTGGAAGTTGGCTCACTGTGAAATTTTTCTAAGGTAGGTCAATAATTCGGGCACAGAAACATAAGAGATGGGCAGGTTGATCCTTGCAGCCTGTCCTCTTAAAAACACGAGATTTATATTAAATATTTTTAAGCAATCTGGTTGGGAAAATGTAGCTAGGATTGTATAGACTTTCCTGTTTTTTGGATAAAATATGTCAAGGACAATTACTGATCCATACAGGTGCATAAATGTGCAACTCTTGGCAATCTGAAGAAAATTTAGCTTTCTGTCCCAAGTAGTCCCTGCAGCTGACAGCTTAAAGAAAAGCAAAATTAACATACCTTGATGTGCTCAATGCCTCCCATATTCATCCAGGCCTGAGCTTGGTCAGAATTGAGCTCCACAGCCCGTTTATAGTTCTACATAAATATGAAACATTTTTAGGTTAGGAGCCTGAGTCTTTGAACATAACCAGCACTGGAACAACACACAAAAATAATGAAGTGTGCACTCCCTCTTGCAAGGCTTTAATTTGGAGCTGACTGCAGACTATGGTAAAGCCACCTTCACATGAGTTCCACAAGCACCTGAGCGCAGCTCTATTCCTCCCCATTGCTTCTGCCACTGTACTCTGGACAAGCAAAAAAGACTTTGTGGACTCTGTCAGCACTGTTTTTACCGTTTCAGAACAGAAGAGAATTCAAACTAGGATTACATGTCTCTAGGGATACTGAGAATAGTCTGATCCGTCCCAGTAACATAATTGTCTGTGCTATTATTCAGCATTAACATAATTTCTGAGCTGTCAAGCCTTCTGTTCTACAGGATAAGCCAGTCTATCAGCTATTAGTTAATGAGGTGAGATATAACGACATTGCGAGCTCTCACAGGTCCCTGAGCTTTCAGCTGAGCCACCTGGAGTTGCCACTGCCAGTGAGAGGGGCTGGGGTAGGATAGATCAAGGGTCTGGTCAGTGCCTGAGCTCTACTATGGTCCCACCATGACTCCATAATTAATCTCTCAAGGCAAGAAGCTGTATTTTCACATTGGAATAAAAAAGATAGATGTGAAGGGTAGAAAGCAGCCCTCTGTTGAGGAGAAAAGTTCTAACTAACTAGTGAAGTTGGCTGCTCCTTATCTTTAGCTGTACTACTGATGAACTGATAAATAACCAAAGCCAACAGCCAAGGTATATCATGGAGTATTAGACACAAAGAGTTAACTTAGTACTTTAACCGATACAACTATACAGGGGGCTTAGAGCAGTCATACCTCAAAAGCCTCATCAAGGAGATTCTGTTCTCTCAGCTGGTTTCCTTTAGTGAAGAAAAGCTCTGATATGATTTTCGGGTCCTTTGGCTTTAACTGAAGAGCTTTATCTATAGCTTCAAGCGCCTGTGAAAAAGCAAGAGGACACTGAATCACTGTATTCTATGCCCTTCACCTTCTGATGGTCTCACCACTACTAAGGCCTCTAAGAACACGAGCCAGAAAAGCAACAAGTCTTTTCCTTCCCTTGTTTGCCCACAGTTATTGCATGTGGAAATGGGTTTTTTAGATGCCTATGGCTGATGGGCAATGGGGCTGAGTGCAACACAAGCAGGAAGTGCTCATAAACTTCAAAAATCATGCTGCACAGTGGAAAAAAAAAATCTCCTGTGTGCTGTGGGACATGACATCTCTGGAGAGATGGAATTCTATATGTGAGCCCTCTTGACAAGGGTATTTTGCAACCATGGTACCTTAGCATAGTGCTCCTGCTTGCTGTAGATGGCTGACAGAAGGCGGTAGCACTCCAGGCACTCCACATCTTCATCAAGTATATGGTTTGTCATCTTCTCTGCTTCTTTCGTCCGCCCCATCATTGCTAACACCTGGGCCTGTGGAGTCATATTAAGACTTATGATTTTAAAAGCTCAGCTAACTAATATATAGTGCTGGTGCTAGGCTCCATTGAGGCAGGAGTTGGTGTTAAGATGCAGCACCTCTAGGAAGGATGGAAGGGCCAAACACAGCCAGGAAAGATAGTGGCTGAGACACATGTTCTGAGGTTGACAGGAAATGAGGAGGAAACAAATAGAGTGGGAGAGATGGTCACTGGATGGCTGGCATGGAGATAGCACCAAGCTCTGAGGCTCTGGCCACACAAATGTGGGCAGTGGGCTCCACAGGTGGCCTTGGCTTGGCCATGCCCATCCCATACTCACCAAAGCCAGTCGGGTCTCTTTGTTTGAAGGCTGCAGTGATGCTGCTTCTCTGTAAACTTGCAAAGCTTCTTCATATTTCCCCGTGTTGTAGTACAGAGCCCCCAGAGGGGACAAGATTTCAGCCTTGCGGGATACCTTCAGTGCCCTGGAATTTGAGAAGAAGTGATGTTTCCAGGTGATGTGGAAATCAAAGAAGAATGAGCTGTGGCTTGCACTGAGATGGAGCAGTAAAGCCCTCCACTCTGCATGGCATTCTCATCCCACCATGGGAAGCTTGATTTTAAGGTCATGGGGAGGGATAAGTGTGCCCACAGCAACAATTTCTCCAGCCATCCAAGAGGGAGAGGCCAAATCCAAAGTGCATATGAGCATACAGCGGGTGCTGGGATAGCTGTCAGGGGCAGGGAGTACAAGCACAGGTTGGGATGCCAAAAAGAAGGCAGGGCTATTTAGGAATTATAGCTGTTACTGGCACATCACTCACACAGCAACTCTCAGCACAGTGGGAATAGCACTAAAAATCTGCTCAAACTATTGAAAACACCTCTGACCTTGTTGTTAGAACATCCCTCTGGAAAAAACCCAACCCAAAAGCAGCAGTGTGCTCAGCCTGGAGGCCTCAGTCAGTGCTGCCTAGCACTTCTCACAAGAAGTAGCCAAATAAATCTGATTTTGAATGGATGGAGAATCCCAGCATGCACTGACAGTTTCAAGTATAACAGGCATTTCAGCAGAAACGAGCCATATGGAGGGTCAAGGGAAACTTTATCCTCCCACTTCAGTTCCTTACCGCTTGTACCATGCCTCAGCCTCTTTGTTCTGACCTAGGGAGCGGTGAAGCCTGCCCAAGTTGACCATGGCGACATGGTGCGTGGGGCTCAGGTGGATGGCCTGTCTGTAGTGGGACACGGCTCTTTCAGGAGCCCCTGGAGAAGAAAACACTTTTACACCAGTGCTTCAGCCCATCCTATCCCACTCGAAGGGTTGTAACCCGTGTGTGTGTCCCACCTCCCATGAAAGCACCCTCGTACGCGTAATCCACTGGCTCTGAGAGAGCGGTCCACAGAGGCACAGAGAACAAGCTACCAACGTTCCTTGCAGCCCCAACATTGCAAATCGTTCAGGCTGTTTCAAACCAGAGACTATTCCTTACCACCTTTTAGTGTTGGTCCTGCTCAGTCTTTACGCACTGTGCATGGCAGTAGCTGCCAGTAGCTCATTCCCAGCTCGGTGCAATAAATCTGAGCCCACAGGTGTCTGGATGCCTACTCTGGAGCACATTGGCCCTGTCTCTGTGCTTCAGTGCCATTGGGTGGCACTGCTTCACTGTGAGAAATGCTCTACCTGGGAAAGGTCCCGCAGGCCATGACATCATCACCACCACAATATAAGACTGCAAATGCCTCCGAAAGCCCAAAATAATTCACCGGTGTCCTGTATTTTTAGGAAATGCCAGTGCTTAACTTGAATGGAAGAAAGGTGCCAGACCACTCATTCATCAACTTCCGTGCTATTTCTTGTAGTATATTTTTATTTATCTAAACAATGTCTGTCCTCAAGAGGGACCCTGCAGTGCAGAACCCATTAAGCAGCTTCTGAAGAAATGAATGGGGCACAGTAAAAAGTCCCAATATTTCAATAATGCAAATACTGTAAATTGAGCTACAGTGTGGGTTTAATTGGTTCGTATAGTCTAGAAAAACTAATCTGGTGGTGAAAACTGATACTCACAGATCTGTGTCCATCAGCAAAGCATTAGACTGCCTACACTTCCAACCCACTTTCTTTTTATGTTTTAATTAAATACGTAAAAGTAAAAGAAGTTTTGTTACTTTTGCACATTAACTATAGGATATACTTTATATGAGGCCCAAAACAATTCCTCCTCATTCAGTGCTGCTCAAGCAAGCCAAATGATTGGACATCCCCACGTTACAGAATTGGCATTTTTAAGCCAAATCACCTAAAAATAATTTAATTCAATTTCTAGCTGGAAAACAGAACTTGAAACAGCCTGTGTGTGTTCGAGCACTGAACATAAGCTGCTGTGGGAATTTTATTTTCATAGCTTTCCAGACAAAGTTTGGTTTTCTTGAGATTATCTACGCAACATAAAAGTACCATTAACACTCCTCGGTTATTTCCTCTATAAGAGATCTGGAGAAGTCTATCGGGAGATTTAGAAGCACTTAAGATTCATCAAAGACCAACTGCTTATCCTTCAGGGTAAGATTTCTTAAAGCATCCAGCAGCAGTCTCACTCTGCTTCCACTGCTGTGGAGATGGAGGTTTGTGAAGGTTGTGATGGAGGTTTTCACAAACCACACCTACAAAACAGGCTAGGAAAGCAGCTAGGCGAGCACTGAAGTCCTCAAGGTCAACCAATGCCTGTCCTGTTCAAAGTAAATTACTACACAAATCAGGAAGGGAGATACATTGAGCATCCCTATTCACTGCAGAGTCACCTAGAGAAACATATCTCCAGAGCTGACACTTGCTGGAGGTCCTTGCACAAAACCTGCAGGTTCCCAGGATGGTGCATCACAGCCATTCTCCAGTGTCCACGGGGGGGAACACAGGCTGAGTCCCTCACGGCTCCTTCACACTTTACCATGTCTCCCTAGAGGTAATCTACTTGTCAGGATTTCAGTTTTGAAATTCAATGTTTTTTTGGTTTTTTTTTTTTTCCTATTGTTTGTGTGTAGGGAAGTGTAGTAATAAAACAGAAAAAGTTAGTTTGGACTTTGGCAGAACACCCAAGTGCAAAAAAGAAAGAGTGCTGCACTGCATTTGAACCAAAATTTTTGGCAGGCATAGGGCCGTTCATCTGGGTCGTGAAAGAGAGAGGAGTACAATGCTGGAGTTTTTATCATTTGCAAGTTTGAATTTTGCCAGTGCGCAAATTCAGGATCTCAGTGCCTGTCATGATTGCTGCAAGGCATTTTTCAATGATGAATATTCCTGTTGGCTTCATATTTGTTTTACATTGGTACCATAGGAGAGTGATGGCTGAGTGTCAGCTCAGAGGGAGGACAGCCAGCTGCACACGGAAGGGCACGGCCCTTTGCCACTGTCCTTGCTTCCCAAGCACCACCAGAGCTGTGCACAATGTGAAAGGGACTGAACCAGGGGCAGCAATACACTGCAAGTCTATGATGCTTCTCCACTGAGTCAGAGCTCTGTTCTGGAGAGACTTCAGGGAATAGCTTGGTTTCCACTAGCTCTTTGTCAGCTCAGATTTGGAAGCTTATAAAGCTGTCAGTAAGAGGTGGCAACTGCAGATGCATTTTATGTGGATGCCAGGAAGTGCCTGAGTCCATGGAAGTTGGATGGGAACCAGGAACTCAGAAAAAGAAAGGCTTTCTATGTCATTATGGAGCCCCTGAGAAATCAATTCACCCCATAGTATCTTACATTTTGTTTTCACAAAGGATTGTGGTTTAAAAGCCATATTTGTTTTTATAGCAGTGGCACTCAACCTTTAGTCAAAGAGCTGCTTTGTCACTAAAGAGCTGCAAGTGCTTCAAAGACAATAATGATCCACTTGTGTGCCTAGGGTTTTAAACAGGTTTTACTTGATGCTGCCTGCTATCCCAGAGAAATTGCAGAATTGTTAGGGTGCTGCCCAGCTCGAATTGAAGAGAGAACTGCCTGTGCAAAGATGGTGAGAAACAGTGGAGGAAACATGCAGGCTGAATGCCTTTGCTGCACACTGAGTGCACTGACTACACATTTCAGAACACTGCCAGCTCAAGAGAGCAGGGATATTTATTTCTAAGCTACAGTAGAGGCACAGCTACTGCTCTGCAGTACCTTTTGAAACTCTTTTAGAAGTATAGTGCTGAATATAATAATCAAAGCAAATCATCCCGAGAGAGAAAATTCTTTGTTCCATCTCACTTACCAGTATCAACCAAGAAAACACCATAGTTGTTGTGCAGATCGGAGCTCTCTGGACAATTCTCTATGCCGGTCTTGTAGACCTCCTCTGCTTCCTTCAGCCGTTCCTTGAAACAGGATCACAAAATCACAGAATCATGAAGATTGGAAAAGACCAGTAAGATCATCCAGTCCAATCATCCCCCTATCCCCACCATGCCCAACAAGCACGTCCATCAGTGCCACACCTCACGGTTCTGGAACACCTCCAGGGACTGGAGGTGACTCCACCACCACCCCGGGCAGCCTGTGCCACTGCAGCATTAATCCTTCTGAGAATATTTTTCCAAAGGAAAAGGAGATTGAGGCAGTGCCCACATTGGCACCACCAGTGTGCTCCCCTTGCCATACAGGGAGCTCAGGCACTAGCCCTCCCCCTTTAAGCCCTTTAGCAGGGGAACATGGCCTCCAGCTTCTGAGCAGCCAACATTTTACCCTGTGACAAAGGCATAATATGTCTGCACTCTGGTATGCCAGAGCAATCCTAACAGCTTTCCCCCCATGCATTCACAACTGGAGCTACCTGTGAAACAAAAACATCAGTTGGAAAAGGTTGGGTAATTTGTGTGCAATGCTAGTGAGCCTCAGCTAGCATGCACCCAGCTGGGAAACACATAGCGACAGGGGTCATGTTGGTTCTGTTACCAATCTGTCATTTGGGAGCTGATATGTTTTAATTTATTTGTTTAATGAGCATCTTGCTGGCTAACTTTCCCCCTCAGGAGCTCTGCTCTTCATTCCCTGAGCAGCAGGGAAAATAAGAAATGAAAGCTCGGTGTGCATGACAGCTGAGGGATAGGGAGCTTGCACAAGGCAATGAGGGAAGCAGGAGGAGGACTGGGGGTGATGGAAGAGTGGGGAAAACCTGACAGATTCAGATGAAAAACAGGTGTTATCAATGTGTGAGATGTACCTCCCTGGGACTGATGGGATGTGCTATTGCTGATTCTCCAATAGGCTGAGCTCTTACATTTTGCATAGATTTCAAGGAGACTTGTAGGTGCAGAGCATTTCTGAAAAATGCACATCTTTCCTTTGGGAACACCCTGCTTATGGAAGTGTCCCACCAGCTGTGACCCGTCTAGCCTGAGCTATAGGCAGCAGGTCCTGAAACAGAAACAAGGCATCTAGTTTGGATCAAATAGCAACTTAATAAGGTTTCCATTTCCCTCCAGCCAGACAGTACGTGCCAGCTGCCCACATGCTCACTAGCACCACTTATTAAGGTTTTCCTCCCACCTAAGCTCAGAGTTTTGCTGTTGGGTGTACTTAGGGCAGGAAGGTTGCTCGCAATGGAAAACAGCAGTATGGAGAGATGCCAGGTAAAACTCCTGAGGCAAAGACTTTTTTTTCCCAATTTTTCCGCTTCTATGGAGCAGCCCTATGGTGACAAACCTCACAATCTCCTAACAAAGCTCCCAGGCAAAATCAACCATTCAAAGCCCTATAAGGAAAGCCTAGCAACACCACAGCAGACCTTATGCGGAGGAGCTGAAATGAGATGGATCCATTCACTCCCTGTCCCACCAATGCTCTCTGTGATTGGCATCCAACAACCTGGTGTCAAGAGCACAGTGTCTTCTTGGCTCAATGTCTGGCTGTGAAGGCGGTCCCTGAAAAAGTACTGGTTTTGGGATCCTGGTCCACTTCTCTGTGTGAAGCAGAGCTGGTTTTGCTGTTCAGTCCAGCTGTGAACTCTCCTCTAGTCCTGCAAATCCCAGAGCATACTGGGCTTCCTCTGGATTTAAAGGGTGAACCTGAGAGCAGCATTGGGTCTGTAGCTGTTTAAATGAACAGACTCCTTTCTCACCTCCTATTTCAGAACTGAAAAGCTGGAATTAATAGCACTGGAAGACCATGGCTTGATGAAAGCAAATGGTTTGTCATGGTTAAGTGCTTTCACATTTACGTGATGAAGGTCAGCCAGCAGAAAGATAGGGTGGGATGAAACACAGAAACACATTTTTTAAAAGTGCTTAAGTTTGGACATTGTGCATGTATTTATGTGAATTTGATGTCATTATCTGCAGGGTCAGGAAAAGTGAAGCAACCATCAGAACTGACTGAAATGAACAGTAACTTCTTGAGAAAGTGTGTGTGTTAGACATGCATTAACAGGTATATTTTGAAGTTTTTCTGTATTGATTTCTTTTCCTCTAATTTTAATTTGCAGCAGACGAGTACGGCTTTGTATGCATGGATGTCAGTTTCCTTTGTATTATTTATCGACCATAAACCCGATCCTGAAGCAAGACAGGGCTGTGCTAATCTGGATTAGCAGCAGAGTGCCATCTCAAAGCATTCCCACTGCCTGATTCTAAGCACTTTTAGCATTTTTGTCACGGTTGCATTGCACACGCATTTGTACAATGCTTTTTTGGCATCTAACATCCTAACCCTGCATACCTCAGGCTCAGTGCAGAGTCTGGAATGATTTCTCTAACAAAGCATTTGTACTGAGAGCAGTCAGAAGTGGGGAAGGGTGGGCCCATCTCTTTCTGCCAGAGATTTCCCCCCCACAGCCGCTCCTCTTTCGAGGAGAAATGCTCTAAGTTCATCAAGGCTTGATTCTCATTAACACTTAATAACGCCACTTCCCAGCCCTCCATGAAACATTCATCAAGCTCACAAAATTCATAAGACAGGCTTAAAAATGTATGAGATTTTTATGATATTAGAAAAATTATGCACATAAGGATCTCTCAGTTAAACTGTAGGGTTTTTAAGCCTACTTTTGTGTTGCTTTTTTTTTCTTATGACTTGAATTTTCAGTGCGGATATGCCTGAGCAGGCTCTCTTCTGCAGCTAAGTGGGTTAAAAAGTTTCTTTTTCCGAGTGTAGGCTAATATTCTTTCAAAAAAGAAAAAGGAAAAACAAAAAAAAAGAAAAAAAGAAAAAATACTAGGAAACCTTTGGATCCAGAAACTAGAGCTTGAAAAGAACCATCCAGTAGTATGAGATGACTGATAAACCTGAAAAAGCTGGAAAGAAGGTGTTCACAGAATCATGAAACAGCTTGGGCTGGAAGGGACTTACAAGCCTATGCAGTCCCAACCTCCTGCCATAGGCAGAGCTGCCACCCAGCAGCTCCAGCTGCCCAGGGCCCCATCCAACCTGGCCCTGAGTGCCCCCAGGGATGGGGCACCACAGCTTCTATGGGCAGCTGTGCCAGGGCCTCACTGCCCTCTAAGTACAATGTAGCTGCATTGGTTCAGAGGGGAACCACTGTTACAGGGTCAGGACAGTGGCAAAAGATGTTTGATTTCTCATTCTAGTACCACTGAAACGATTGGGGAAAGCAGCAATATGTTGTGAATTACGCTATCAAGCAGAGAGCAATAGTGAGAGCATGCACTTATAAAAGGAACAAACAACATAAATTTCTATACAGTGTGAAGGTGGGCTCTGATTTCTGAATCAACTAGCAAGGAGAGAAAAGGGCAATCATGGCATGTAGCAGGTGAATGGTGCAGGAGACTTTTCTCTTGCAGTATTTTTTTACAGTTCTGATACTGTTTTACCGCATCACTTCAGCTGGTTTTTCCTCTTTCTCAGCCTTAATGCAAAGCTGAAAGAGCAGAAGCTGGTCACAGAAGTGATCACTTCATGAGCGTTACTTAAATGTGCAGCTTTTAGCCCTTCAGCCCCTCTCTCAAACGTTCGAGGTAGGATCTCTGCCAAGGTCACTAGGACGGTGTGTGAGGAAGGAGGTGCTCAATCAGGCACTCATCAGCTGTGGCTGAACATGAGAATGTGTTAAAAGCTTGCAGGAAGTTGTTATTTTCTAAAGAAACTTTACAAACTATCTTTTCTTCCTTAGCAATTACTCAAGTCACAAGAGGATGAATGATCTATACATAAAAGCAGATGAATTATTGCAGGCCTAACTAATGACATTTCCTTTGGGCAAAAGACCTCAGGGCTCTATAGTCGTTTTATTGCTCTGTTGACCTTACAACTGATGGTTCTAATTAATAAATTCAATTAATATTAAAACCAGGTATTACTGCAGACAACTCATTTCCTATACTTGCAGGAGACTCATGGAGGGGCTCACTCAAAGGAGAGTTCCCATTCAACAAGGTTCTTCTTTCAATTCATATACTATATTTCTAGATTCCTGCAGCTGATATCGATAATATTCAAGCACTTGAAAGTCATTTAAAATGGAAAATAAAATAGCATGTCTTTAAGTAACCTGTATACATCATAGATGAATTTTGCAGTGTCTACATCATTAAAGAAGCCAAAGCCAGAGTTCAGATGAAATTTATCCACTTGCAGAGAGAAAATTTAATTAACCAGACTAATGGAAAATAGTGAAAGATGGCATTCCATTGTTGTGTCTGTATTTGCATTTTGGCAAGCTTTTATTTAGAAAGCTTTAGCATCCCATGCTATAGAATGGCAAGATCTGAAATTCTAGGGAGAAAAAATCAGTTTCCAAAAGCCGTGTAGAATCTTGTGTTTGCTGTGCAAGGACCTTACCACTCACCATTACAGGGCCAGACTAGGGCTATTGGTTGTGGCTGCAGACCATGGGAGCAGTGCCCAAAACAGCATCCCTCATATGTGCTGCTGCCTGCTTGCAGGAAAGAAGGGCGTGGTGGTCTCAGTGTGGGCACCCAGACTTTTTTTTATGCCTCAATTTCCCTTTTCCTATGTGGAGACAGTATTTCACCTCACAGAGACCTTTAGAAGGAAATTACCTCATCACAGCAAGCAGTGAGAGCCCTGAGCAATGAGCGTGGTGAAAAAGCCCATGAAGAAATGAGTAATCCTGCCTCCAGAGCACAATCTGGGCCCTGTGCAGTAAATAAGGTCTGGGGCACATATTGAACAATGAGGTTAAATCAAATATTGAACAGCTGCTCATTAAAAGCAACATAAAGCAAGTGAGCCTCTCCACCCACTGTATGTGATCACTGACTGTGGTAATTAAGGGCTGTATCCTGATGGGTTAGATGCAAGGGGCAGAACTGAAATTCAGAAATCTTATTTCTAGCTTTTCCTACTTTTGGAAGGCTTTCTTATAAAACCCCAAGGTTACCTCTGTAGGTGTGCATGGGGGCGGGGGGGGGGGGGCACTCACCTATTGTGCCGTCAGCATTCAAGGTGCAGATAAAGACTTTGCTAAAGATGTAGGGAGGAGAAGAAAGTGCATGAATTCACAACTTTAACAGTGATTTAGTTCAGAATCACATCAGGTGGGTGTAATTACTCATTGAGACCGAGTTGTCTTCTGAACAAGTCATCTCTAAAGCAGCAGCCCAACAGATCTCTCCAGATAGCTCCAGGCTTGTGCACTTGCTGCACATGTGTGAAATGAGAGTGTTTCCACTTTGCAACTGCAGCACTGGTGCATCAGCCCTCAGGAGGAGCAGGAGCCCCAAATAAGGCCTGTTACCTGTTCAGCCAGCAGTGAGGCCAGGCTTGAGTAGGCATCTGCGAAGTCTGGGCCATATTTGATGGAGTCCCTCAGTAAGATTACAGCCTCCTCCTTCTTCCCTTGAGACCTGCAGGCCAAGGAGGGAGGGGGGAAAAAAAGAAAGAGAAGCTCTTTAGCAGCAGATCACCCACTGAACAGCTCATTGAAAGAGATGTGAAAGACTCTGTCTTGTTCTTTTCAGCAAAGGCTAAATAATTCACCTGTGCCTCCTCTCCACAATGCACACACCCAGCACCACCTGCACTGTACTAAACTACTCTGCCCACCTTGTGAAAGAGGGTGGGCTCTCTGGTCACTGCATACGTGCTCAGTTTTGCTTGCTGGCACATACTCTTTCCCATAGGTGATGCAGATGTCCCTGATATGACTTCTGTATGTCACTGGAATGGCAGGCACACCAAGAACAGTAGCACAGGCACTGCCTGCTTCAGCTCTGGTGCTCACAGGCAGAGCACACTGTTTGAGCAAATGTGGGCTCTTTCTCCCATCCCTGCTGTAAAAATGCCTCTCCCTTCCCAGAAAGCTACGAAAGGAAAGAAGACGGATGTCAGACGTGTCTGGAAGGAGCCAGAGAGAAGCAAGTGGATCACTTGTTGAGGAAAGAAGCAACACAGGTATCTGTATCACGTTGGCAGAGATGAAGGAACTCATTCTACCTCACACCAGAGTGGGAAACGTGCTCACCAGGGCAATTCCTCAACCGATTTGGAGACTTTGTGCTTTTTGCACCCACACGTTTTTTAATCTCAGCAGCTGGGAACACACAGGTTTTAATGAATCTGCTGTTTGGTCTACTTCTTTGATGACTGTTCATACTGAGCATTATGCAGTGTACAGAGTGAAGACAAAACTTCTCCAAATGGTGAATTCCTCAATACTCCACACTGTGAAGAACAAAGAGTAATTTATTTTGACTGTTCTGTAATCAGCACAGGCCACATGCTCTGTTAGGTCACAACCTTTAGATTTGTTAACTTCTCCAGCCCTATTGTACTCTCAGTACTTCTCCCTTTGGAAAATAAACCAAATTCTACCTAATCCATCCAATCAGGATCTTCAGATACACGAAGGACAGCAAAAGCATTCTCAGGTATGAGTCCCTGGAAAGTCACTTGCATGCCAGGAGGGGATGCTCGCAGGGGTAACAGTGGGTCTGCAGCCAGCTAATGTGGCCCCAGTTGTGCCACTGAGGCACCAAGTAACCTGGGAATAGGATATCTGCCAGCAACCTGGCTCCCACAGCTGCAGGGCAGAGGTGCAGAGCATTTTCACTTCCTAAAAACACTGTGGAATCTTTGCAAGTTGCTAGACTGCTAGTGCTGTTATATATCCAGGCTTATAGTTCATTACATTAATGTTTTAAATAAAAAGTATTGGATCTCATTAAATAATTCCTAACCACGTCAATCGTTAGGCTAGAGGATTCTATTCTTCAGATCCTATGGATTATGAGCAGAGAATATTGAAAAATGATTCTGTTAATGAGCTAGATTATTTTTTCCAGTTACTTTACACTCACTGCCCTGGAAAAAGGACAAGCCTTCCTCAACAAAAATCTAAGGATGTTTTATTATTCAAGCTACAATTTCATCAGTACCACTCTGTATTCCTTCCCTTGGAAAAACGAGAAGATTTCCTGAGCAAACATCTAAGGATGCTTAGCTGGACTGGAACAACATTTTCTTTGTGCTGGGTGTACAAGGAATATGAATAGCAAGGCTTACAAAAAGAAACAAAGGACCCTGGAACAGAGAAAGTATGTGAACACCTTGCCGCTTGGGGCTTAGATTTCATCTGAGTGACAGGGTCAAGTAACCAGATCTTGTTTATAAGGTGCAAATTTCAGCTGATAATATATGTGGCTTTGCAGAATTTTTCCCTTTTCTAGTTATATAACTGTAGGAACATTTTGCCTGTCCATTATGCTAAGTGAAAACAGTTGTGCTACTCTTTTTCTTCTACCAGTGGTGCTCCATATAAATTACACGAATGAATCAAAAACAAATAAAGAACCACTTTTCCCCTGCACTAATTAGAGACCAGCTAGCTTGTCAATTTATAAAACTTTTTGATTCCTTGGCTGGAGTTTCATGACACATTTTCATAAATCAAAACCAGATGACTGCTTCATAAAGGTATTGATGTTTGGCAAAAATGTAGGAAATGCCAGCTACAGAAATAAAAGGATTAAGTGATCCGCTCAGCAGCAGTAAAAGTTCCCATTAACCACAAGCATGCTCTAGGAATATAGGGCAGTCCTCCTAATTACTCTTTTTTTTCCTAAATGGTCTTTTCTTCGTTTGATCCAAGAACAATGTTTGTCTCCTGAAAGTGGGGGTAGAGAGGGAAAGATTATGGCATCTTTTTATGTGACAGCCTGAGTTATATTACAAAAAGCAGATTCAATAGTTTCTCAGAGAGCTCAGTCCTGCAAGATACTGACTGCTCTGGCCAAGCACTTAAACACATACTTAACTTTTATGTATGCAAGCTGAAAATTAATTACTGGCTGAAGTGCTTTCCTGGACCAAGGCCAACATATTCAGCACTTTTCAGAATCATGGCTGTAGTTTTTACAAATCTCATGCAATCTGGGAGAACACTGAGTGTTGGGAGAACAGTCCAATACAACACTAACACCAAATACACCAAAGATTTACCACAAACTGGGGATCTGTGGCAGAAAAAGCTAGGTAATATATACTTTCAACATGACAGAGAGAAGAACAAACTCAACTGACACAAGGAGCCTACAATCACTTAATCCTGTTTCTCCCCAAATTACATTGGTTTCCAGTGCCCTCTCCTAATTCCCTCTTCCGTCTCCAGCCTTCCGCAACCAGCATGGTATAGCTGAATGCAAAGAGTAGCTTCTTCCCCTTGGAGCATCACTTACATATTTTTGCAAGTGCCCAGTAGTTTGAGAAGCATCAGCTTAAACTACCCTCCAGAAGCCTGGGTATCCACAGGGCTGTGTGGGCTATTATTAGCACTGAAGCAAATTTCTTTCACAACAGAAAAGTAGCCTAGGAATTAGTACCCTAGGGGACTTTTTAATTTTCAAGATATGCTTTACAATTTGAAGTTTGTTTCACTGCTTTAAAGCCAGAAACACAGAACTTAGTAAGGACTCCGCAGCAGTTCTAAACATCTCACCTCGATTTTACACCATAATCCAAGGGAAGCTTGTAGCGTGTAACTGTTTGAAAGGAAACTCCTAAGCTTGTTCAACTCCCTGGGTTTAAGCCAATTCAGATAATTGAGATGCACTCCTTTGGTTTTCTTCTATGCTATGTGGATGGATGACACCAAACCAGGGCAGTGGGCAATACAGTGCAAGGAAGGGCACCTTTTCAGAAGGACCAGGTCTGAAAGGAAAGTCAAGAAGTTGAACAAAACCAAGTTCATGTCCTGCCCCCAGAGTTGGATAACTCCATGCACCAGAACATGCTGAGGGACAACAGGCTGGAAAGCAGCTCTGCAGAAAAGGCTCTGGAGGTCCTGGTGGACAACATGTTGGCCATTGGCCCTTGATGGTGAAATAGGACAACTCCCTTCTCTTTTTTACAATATTTATGAGACTGAAGCAATGCCTAGTGTTGGGCACTCTCATGGAAGAAAGGCATGATCATACTGGAGGAAGGCCAGCAGAGAGGTCTAGGTTGTCCTTGGAGATGTTCAAGATTCACCTGGACAAAGCCCTGAGCAACATGATCCAATCTGACTCACTTTGAGCTGTGGGACTGACTGAATGATCTCCAAGAGGTTCATTTCAATCTGATTTACTCTTTGAATCTATAGTAAACTTGATGCTGCCAGTGTTTTTTGTGGTTTGTTTTTGTTTTGCTTTTGTTTTTGTTTGTTTGTTTGTTTGTTTTTAAGTGAGCTAAAATATGTATGTGATGCTGTGGTACAACTTCAGCACTTTAACCAATAGAGAGTATTCTAACCAGAAATCATCCAGAAAACCAGATGTAGCATCACTGAACACTGTTGTTCAGTTTGATTCTTCGAAAAGAAGGAAGGAACATTTCACTTTCTGAAAGATCTTGATCCTCAATACACATAACATCTACCTGATGCTTTCCAGTATTTTCGGACACTTAGAGAAGCCCATGTTAGCACATTCAAATACATACATACCCAAAAGCCTGTTTTAGGGAGGCAGGCAATCCTTACTCTGACTAGATGGGTTCACTGAACTTGGAACAAATAAGAGTAAAAAACGCATTTTTGTGACTCTACATGCAGAACAGAATCATCCCTTTGAATAAACTCAAGATCTCATGGGAGACTGTTTCTAGGCACTTCACCTCTTCATTGAAAATTCAGCCAAAAGACTCTGAAAGCACATAAGAGTTATGAGGCATTTCTTTATCAGAAATGCTGCACTGAATATTAGAGTGCTTTACGTATGGAGAGAGTACAGCAAAGAGTAAGTTCTCTCCCATTCTGCAAAAGAAAGCTGAGATCCTAAATATTTACTTCAAATGTTCATAATATTTTATTTCTTGTGTCTTTACAGAATATCCCACGGGCTATAAATTTATTTGAGGTATTCTGAATGATAGATATTTATCTCAGTTTTTCAAGCTGCAAGTAAACAAAGCTGAATCTATATAGAGGAGTTAAGTATTTATGTAGCAGGAAACTTTGAAACAAAACGAAAGCATTGAGCTGCTTTGGAACATGAAAGTGGAAAAACAGATTTCTCACTTTTAGGCAGGCCACCTTCTGGGGCTATATTAACTAAGATATCTGTCTGTGTTGTTTAATTATCCACTGTCCAATATTTATGGTAGGCAAGCAAAGGATGACATACAACTTTATTTTAGAATATGTGAACAAAACCAGTGGTCTATTCAGCCTTTGTCCTGCAATGATTCCTGAGAACATTCATCTTCTGGCATGCAGTTTTCTTCATCATATGCAAACAGAAAATGGAATCTCTTTCTAATCAAGGGTATCCAGAGAAAACAAAATAATAATAATGAAAAATTTCCATCTTGTTTTTCTCCAAACAAATTTTTACTCAAGCTTAAATCACAGGAACAGATGCTTGAACAGACAGCTTATATCCAGGCAGTAATGAGCAGCAGATTCCTGGATGGGAACAGCAATCCCATCTTTCCAAAGCCCTGGAGTTCCCCTTTCCCAGCACTGCAGAGGTGAAATCTTGAATCTGCAATCAGATTTGAGTGGGTGTAAGGAATGCAGCAGAATTTGACTGGGAATTCCACGCCAGACCATTTTGTTACATGTCCCATTATACAAAACGCAGTTACTAGACAAGATTTGGATGTTGCAAACTCTTTCTGCTCTGTATCTGGTATAGTATATCTGGCTATCACCATAGCCTCTGTTAAGAGAACAGAAAATCCTTTCTATGTCTTGACCTTTTAACTTCTCACTGCCATCAGTTTAAATATCAAAACACCCTTTCTAACGTCTCATGTCACAGCCAGAACGCAATATCTGCCTGTAATATTCTGCAAATTTCAATTCATTACCTAGATTATAATAGCATTTAGTGTCTGCATAATTCTGCTCGCCTTACACCCACAGCACAGCACTGGTTTCTTCCCAGTAGAACACAGTCTCTCAGTGCATTCTCCAGATCAGGCTGAATAAAAAGATAACTTGGTAGAAAGTCACAGAGTCACAGAATCACTAAGGTTGGAAAAGACCACCAAGATCATCTAGTCCAACCACCATGCTCACTGACCATGTCCCTAGTGCCACATCCACACGGTTCTTGAACACCTGGTGACTCCACCACCTCCCTGGGCAGCCTGCTGCAATACAGTCTCAATCTTTCTAAGAGGAAGTGTTTCCTAATATCCAACATGAACCTCCCTTGACACAACTAAAGGCCATTCCTTCTCATCCTATCACCGTTACCTGCTTCTTACACAGCATCTGCTTTACATGTTGTGGAAAAATACAAATCACAGACTGAGTAGGCAACTAGCCTGTGAGAAAGGGCTCGTGTTAGCTTGGGAACACAAGTAAACTACCTCTAGCTTCTGCATGTGGCTAAAACAAACTTGCTTGTGAGAAACTGCTAAATCAATCTCCTTGCTCTCTGTGAATGACTCCACTTCTTATCCTGATACATGATGCCTTATTGTCTCCTGCTGTTACATATATGGCCACAGTACTAAGGGGTGGCATGGGCATCTTGCCAGCCAGCCACCACTGGTATCCACTGGGGGTAATGCCAGGGCAGACACTGTACCAGTAAGCAGCCACCAGTACTGAGAACTTGAAGGAGATGAACTGACCGGCCCCCCCAAGTAACATGAGAACCTCTCTATTAAACTGATGAATGATAACTTGCCTCTGTGTACTTCCTTCAGGATTAGTAAACCTTATGCAGAAGTGCTGGTGCTTCTGCATTACACGTATATGTGCTAATCCCTCACCAGGAATTCTACCTAAGCATAACATACAGCCATTTTCTGTTATAATTAATACCTTCAGTGCGTTCAGATGCAATAGGGCTGCTTTGGAAGCCTAAAAAAGTTTAGAAAATAGAAGTAAATAGGTATGGGAAAAGGGGAGAGGGAACGTGAGAGCTTTGTTTTAAAGAGATCAGCAGAAATATCATACACCTTTAACATAGCGCAGTATGTGGCACCACAGAAGGATGCAGAGTACACACAACCTGATGTATCACACAGTGTCTTAAATATCACATCAGGAAGAAACATGACATATTGCACACAAAACAAACAGCAGTTCTAAGACAATTTCCCACAGGCCTCCTTTACGCTTTGCCAGCGCAACAAATCCAGTTTCTGCCCATCTGCTGGGTCATGAGCCCATCAGCTTGCCAGATTTAAGTGCTATTGACAGAAAATATCCCAATGCTGCTTCTGCCTTTTGTCTTTTTGTATTAATATTTTATATTTAGAAAAAAAAATCACAGAGAATAGTAACTAAAGTAAATGAGATGGATTAAGAAGACAATATATATTTTTAAACAGCATTGCCACCTAAGGCTAATTTCAATCAACCAAATATCACAAATAATACAGACTTTTCATTTATCTTGCAGTAAGGCCATCTTTACCTTTCTTGTGAGTATTTCCAGTAAAGCACTAACCTGCCTTCTACATAACTACTAATCTGCCATAGTCTAACCCCAAACCATCAGCAGTATTAGTCTGACCACTTCTCCATTACCAAATGTACCAGGTGGAGCTTCAGCAATCTGCTTAATATCCTTCACATAAACTTCACACTCAAAGTGATGGAAGGCAAGGCAAGTAAGGCAAGGCAAGGCAAGGCAAGGCAAGGCAAGGCAAGGGAAAAACCCACAACACTATCATGTCAAAAAAACCAGCAGTGGGTTAACAGAGATTATTTTTATTTAATCGCACCTCTAGAAGTTTTTAACATAGTAGCAAAGCTTTTCTTGTAAATCTAAGTTCAGTCTTTAGAAATGGTTAGTCAAATTAATTTGCAAGATTATGATTGCTATTCTCCTTGTTAAAGGCTAATGCTCTAAATGACAACATATCAAATTAGGAGCTGATCAACTCATTTTCTTGCTCATTAGAGGAACCAGACAGGGATGTAAGCCAGCTTTCCCTTCAAACCCAGACCCACACCACCCCTGGAATTGGATGAACCTCCTCTTTTGCCTCATCAAGCACCTCCAAAGTTAGGTGCTTATATTGAAACTACACAGCAGACCTTCCAGTTACAGCTAACTAACAAGAAGGGGAACTTGCTCTGAGGGATCTGCTGGGTATGTGTTATTCATTAGAACTGCATCAAATGCCTGCCTTTGAACAACAGGACTTGCTTCACTGGAAAGGTTTACACCTCTTCATTGAGATGGAAATCTCAAGTGACTGTTTTGGATTTGCACTCCTCCTTTTTTGATGCCTAATTTGGAACAAGTAAATGCCCTCCAGCTGAAGCATCGCTGTAAACAGCACCTGAAGTGACCTGGCAGACAGCATAAGGACATTCAGACTAAGCCTTGTCCCCGTGCCAGCAGTAAGAACTAATGCCATTCCTTCACCAGTCAGCAGAAAACCCACTGTGGTGATGTGCACAGAGAGAATCTGGATTTCCCAGGTCTGTGTACAACTTACTTGAGCAGATTGCCGAGATTGAAGAGAGCTCGATTGTGCTGCGGGTTTAACTGAAGGGCCCGTCTATAGTAGTCCTTTGCCTCCACCACGTCTTTGGTCAGTGTCCCCAGGTTGTTGAGAGCACTTGCATGGCGAGGGTACAGTCTGGGGAAAAGGAAATATCAAGTTACACATGCTAAGTGACACACAAAGCTCAAGTCACTTGTCCAGCCACCACTGCTGTTCGGCACTCGGTAATGGGATGGAAAGCTGGAAAATAACATCTTCCTTTCATTTGCTGCAGGTCCTGATGGCATCACGAGGAACCTTTACAACTCCCAGAGAGATTGTAAATCAGATCTTCTCCTACAGCTCCCTTATGCTTCCAGGGCAGAAGGGAACACTGAACAGCTTTGAAATGCTGTTTTACCCTCCAAGCAAAAGGCAGAGTGATCAGAGCAGCCTGGATGTTTTTATTCAAAATGCTTCTCAAACAAGCAAGAACCCTCAGTCACAAATATGTTTCCAATGGAAATATGTTTTGACATATACAGAAACCAACACAACACAGCTAAACTGATCCGTGGCTTTTTAAAAAATATCTGTTTCCCACAATAAAAGTGACATTAATAAAGGGCAAAGTGAAGCCTGAAATCAGCTGCTGAACTATGTTTTCTGGATGAAGCAAAATGATCAAAAAAATCTGTAAACAGACTGCATTATAATATGAATTCCCTGAGCTTCTAGCTGTATTTCATATTTTTTTTTACCACTTGGCTCTTCTTTCTTTTAACTGTTCAAAACAAAAACTTAAATCTGTTTCAGTTAAAACATTTCACATTGGGCCCAATGTATCTCTGTTAAAATTCCCTATGAATAAAAAAGCACATTGTGGTCCACTCAGCTGCTTGTAAGTTTTTCAATGGAAAACTCCAGAGGTGAAAGTGATCCAGGGCCATTTGTACCACAGATGGATGAAAACTGAGGTTCATGATGATAATGAAGAAATATGAGAGAGATGTCCACAGAGATCCCGCACAAGCTGGGAGAATAGCTGGAAAGGAAGGTGCCCACAGACCCCATCTTGATGCTCGTTTTATTCATGACAGGGAGGAAGCAGATTAAGGTGGCCAAGGCTTCGGTTTGAGGAGACCTAGCCTCAAATCCTGCTGCCAGTGCACATTTTCTATTTCAAGCCAGGACAAGTCATTTGGCATTTCTTTGCCTTAGGTCCCTGTTTGTAAAGTGTGGATAATAGCTTTGTAATTCATGGGAAAGAGATGTGGATAATGACATTAAAAATGGTTAGCTGTGACAGCTCAGGCACGAGGAAGGGCATTTAAAGGAAGCAGAGATTAAGATTATAATGTGGTCTAACTCTAAATTTTGAGAATGTTTTTAATCTAAGACTTTCCATGTTGGTTTTTTTCTTGCCTGGAGTTCCTCATTTTGTCAGTTCAGCCCTGGGATTTTCTGTACTTAAGTACCATGAATAATTTAGCATTTTATACACTGCTGCAACATTTGTATCAGTCATATTTTCATTCCACAGCATGTAAGTGATTCTGGCAGGGCCTTATTTGGGGGTGAAGCCAGAAACACATGAGGAAACTCTGAGAATCAAAGAGGACGCGCACCAGGAACAAATTCGGGATGTTTCCGACAGCTAAACAAGAAAAAAGCCCCAAAACTCTTTTTCCACCCATCACTGAGCCTGGCAGACAAACATCGCACAGCCACATCATTGAGGACAGAGCATCCAACGATGGAGCTGTGTACATTTTATATAAACTCAGAGTATTATACAGACAAAGCGTAAGTGTAATAACCATCACTCATATCTAATGACTGCAGGCTCCGTCAACATTCCTCCTGTACAGATAAGTATCTTGTCTGTCAGAAGTAATCACTTCTCCTGATGCAAGCCTTCAGGTGCAGTTTTCATGTACAAGCCACCATCTGCACTATCTGCACAACATTCATCCACACTACTTGCATTCATGGCTTAAATGATTTTGGAAGAGGTCCTTAATTGGTCTTGTTACACAGAAACAAAGAGGTTAGCCA
This sequence comes from Tympanuchus pallidicinctus, assembly GCF_026119805.1. Taxonomy (NCBI): domain Eukaryota; kingdom Metazoa; phylum Chordata; class Aves; order Galliformes; family Phasianidae; genus Tympanuchus; species Tympanuchus pallidicinctus. The sequence continues at coordinate 4,801,796 of NW_026294802.1, forward strand.
AGGCTAGCCTCCAGTTGCCACAAAAATAGCATCACTTTCCATCACTGAAGCTACCCAGCCAGCATGAAGCAGTTGTGGATGTGAGAGGCTGCCTGTACTTGGCGAAGAGTCAGTAAAAGACAAAGTGATCAGTGGGCAGGGGCTGAATGTTACCCTAGCCCTAAACTCCACTGGCCAGCAAGGTTAAGCCTCCCTGGATGAAGAAGACTGGGGAAAAATTTCCACAGGAATGGCCATGGAGCAATGGACAGGATCATACTTGCCTGCTTTTCACCACGTGGGATGCAGTTCTGTGTGATACCTCAGACACCATCTTGAGTAAAGAATGTTCTATCTGCCTTTTGGCAAATAACGAAAGGCTCAGTCTTGCTTCCTGCCTCTCCCACATGATTTTAACATTGCTTTCAACTAAAAAGTTTTGGTAGTTATATTTGATTCTTGTTTTCCATTTGGCTACGATAAAAGCCAAGCACCCCTGTTGCCAGTACTTGTATAAAAAGAGCTCTTATATCTGACATGAAGTCCCTTGACACACAAGCGACCAGAGGTACTTCAGACAATTCTTGGGAATTCCAGAAACAGATGAGCATTCTACAAAAACTGATGGTTTTGTCCTCAAACTTTCGGAAATTAATTCTACTCTAGGCCTCTACTGCTCCGCATGACATTTTAGGCCCAGGAGATTTGCTCGCAACAATTTGCAGAGGAATGAAAATTCAAGATTAAAAAACAGCACTGATTTCACCTCTAAACTGTACAGTTCTGACCAACGGTTCCATAAATACATTTCTGAGCTCAGCGCTAAAGCCTCTTGACAGCAAATCACAGGATGCAGACACTACTCCATGTATCCTGGGCTCTATTTCTTATGTTTTACATTTATTCATTACATCTCACTGCCCTTTCCAAGAAATGTAAGTGAAAAAACAGAACCTCAACCAGCACAAATTGTCAGCTTAAGCCAGCTTAGCATCTGGCCTGAAGAAGTTATGACAGTTGCAATTTTACATATCCGAACAAATGTTGGGAGAAAAAAATCTGAGCGTGGGGAGATAAGGCAGTGGTGCTGGGCTTTTCCACTAAGGTTCAGTTCTTTAAGTTTTTATTGGAATCTTATTTTAGATGGTGATACTGCACGATGCTCAACTGAGCTCAGCAGAGAGCATAACCAAGCCATAAGACAGCATCACCTAGAGTAAAGCAACCAGAGCCACTGCATGGCCCACCTTGAAACAGTTCCCAGGAGGGGCCCAGCACTAAGCCCAGACCAGGGTCTGATCCCAAAAGTCAGCTTGGGCTCAGCTACAATCTCTCAGATACTTGCAGGCCAACTCATACCAGCTGACCTCAGGGCTACAGAATGGGTCCTAGAGCCTTTTGACTTGATGTTGACTTAAGGACTAATGGTCTACCCTGCCCTCTTCATATGCACCCACTGCTTCTAATAGCAGCTTCCTAGGGATAAAACAGAGCAGAACAAAGCCTTGTGGCTGGATTCACAGAACATCATAAAACTTGACCAGAGATAACTAATTAAAGCAACGTTTGCTGAAGAACTCTCAAAAGGTTTCTGCAAAATTTGCAGATATTCCATTTGCAAACTGTTTTGCTTTTTGCTGCACATAATCTATTATCTTCGTGAAAGAAGGGAGATAGACTTCTTGTCTTTCATTTTTATGCTCTTGCAAGGGCTGTGCTGTTTTTCAAGATTTTCCATATTGGCAATGATTTCTGATAGCTACCTTGTTTACCTCAACTGAAATTTTTCTGATGCAAAGATTGTCTCTTCCGCATGTGTGTCTATTTCTTGGAAGAGTAAGAAATACCTTACAATGTGATATCATGGTAACGTGGTGTCTCTTCATTCCACAATAATAGCAGGACCCAGAACTTAGACCTTGTTTTACAAATAGCTGGGACACCAGCAAAAAAAATCAGCTGTTATAATGTATGTGGTGTTTTATAACTTCTCTTCAGAAAACAAAGCATTCTGCCTGGACACACACAGTGCTGTGTTTTCATTGCCACCACCATTGATAATAGTAACAGTCTGTAGGCAATATTCTTCTTGCTATGCATCTGATTAGGTAGAAATTCCTCTAGGCTTCACCTAATCAAATGCAAGTGCTGCATTATTTATGAGAGAAAGCTGAATTTCATTAAATCTATTCTACAAGAAGCAGTTCATGTAAAAAAATCAATTTTTCCTTTCTTTTAGAAATCAGAGTTATTTTCTCTAGAAAACTTGCATTCATAGGTAATTATAATAGAAGTCCTGAAACAGCAGTTACTTTAAAAAAAAAAAAAAGAAGAAGAAGAAGAAGAAATCAACCCCATATATTTTAAAGCATATTTTAAATCAGATTGGGATTTCAATTCTGAAGAGAAGACAAGTGGGATGTTTCCTTGTTGCAGAATGAATAATTCAAATGATTCCTCCAGTGCTGCATCTGCAATTGTCAGAATAAATTTAAGCAGCTTCTCCTTTAACTACTACAGGTATACAGTGCACAAGAACTCCTGTTAATAATTATCCTCACTTCTTTTAGGCTAGCAGAATTCCCTCTAATACTATGGAACAAAAGCATTATTGACTTGCACAGTCAAGAGACTTCTAGTCTCATAAGATGATACCAGGCATAAAAAATATATAATCATCAAAATGCTGACGACCACTTTTGCTTTTTAATTAATGCTGTTATTATGTAAACGTTTGCTAAAAAAAATAAACTGAAGGGTTTTGTTTGGCAATATGTTTATACTACAAGAGATCCCCCCCAAAAAGAGAAAGGGAGCGAGTTTGTTGTCATGGATACAACCTATAATCCACTAAGAATTTTAATTCTTTTAGTTCAGATGTAGAGAGACCACTTAAACCCTTGGCAAGCTCTGCTCACAGATCTGCCTTATACAGCCCTTGGTCTGGTGCCAGAGTATTAAGGGGGCAAAAAACATTAGCCTGACAATTCCCCACTCACTCTTGGAGTGTTACAGGGCTTTTGCACAGCCAACACTAGACAGGAGTAGAAAGGAAAAGGGATGGAGCCACTCTAAGGCACTCTAAGCCACTCTAAGTTCTTCAGGGAAATGACCACAAACAGCACAGAATAGGTTCCACTGACAGCTCTGAGGGTCTAGCAGCACAAAGGGGGCTGCTGAAAGCCATCCAGAGCCATCTCTTAGAGCTGGGACACCCATGGGATGTCACCATTTCTTGGTGGCTTTCCCTGATGCCCCAAGTACCTAAGACAAGCATGTCAAAACCTCCCAGTGAGCTGGGACATGAGCCAGACTGTTACAAAAGCCATAAACAACATGGGACATAACTAACCTAATAGCCATGCCCTAACAGCAGCAGAAAAGAAAAATCCACCTGTATCTCCTTGTATGATACTCGAAGAGGCTCTGCACATATTCTTTTCTGCTAGAGAAAAAAAATGAGCAACTGGTTGAACTGGAGAGATACAGCATGCCTGTTTTTGTTACCATATCTTTTAACTAAATAATCATAGAATCACTGAAGTTGGAAGAGATCACTAAAATCATCAAGGCCAACCACAACTATCCCCATCGTGACACTAAACCACGTCCCTCAGTGCCACACCAACGTGGTTCTCAAACACCTCCAGGGATGGTGACTCCACCACCCCTCTGGGCGGCCTGTTCCAATGCATCACCACTCTTTTTGAGACAATTTTTTTCCAAATATCCAACCTGAACCTCCCTTGGCTCAATTTAAGGCCATAAACTCTCATCCTATCATTAGTTATCTAGGAGAAAAGGCCAACCCTGTTGTGTTCATGTCAAGCACACAGAGTATGCTCTACCTTTGGAGCAGCTGTGATCCAATATCACTGATGTGCCACTCCGGGCAAACCCCTGGTGTTACCTCATCTTGGCCACAGGATGCTGTGTTTTCTCAGCCGTTCTTCAAGATGCTGGACACTGTTTGGCTGCCACTCATCATCCTTCCAGTGCCTATATGACCCTGCCACAGTGCTCCACAGGCACAGACTGGCTGTAGCCAAACTAAGGGAGTAATCAGGCTTTAATTACCCCACCCCTAATGCTGGCAGCACGGCAACTTGTTTTTATGACACGTTTTGCCCCATTTTAATATTTATAGCAATATTTTTTATTGGCATCATTTTGCCAACAGAAGAAGGTTACATCAATAATATTACATCTGCCTCAAATTTTTATACCACTCACTTAATATTTACTCCTATACACCCAATTTTCCAATTTGAATATTACATCACACTCATTTTCACGTGTTTACTTAGGTTCTCAATAAAGTTCTGTGTAAGGTTGATTTAAAAGCTGATGCAATACAGAGAGCAGCCATCCTACAGGGAATAACCCCACTCTGGCAACAAGTCAGGCCATGGCCTCATAACATCATGGCATCTTGGTCTGAAAGCTCTATGTGCTGTAGGTCACAGAGCCAGACCTTATGTCATCCTCCAAAAGACCTTCAATTTGCAACATCTGAATTCCTTTTATAGACAAAGAGACGATTTTGCAATATTAAGCAGCGGCTTGTTTTCTCTTGAAGAGTTTTAATAGTTGCATCAGTATTTCCTCAAAGTTAACACCCTTCAGCTTGGCAGATTTGTGGCAGGCAGGCAGATTTTTTTTTTAAACCTGGAAATCCTGTTGAAAGTCAGGCAAGTGAGAGATCTAAGGCTTTTTGGTTCCTTTGAAAGCCTCAGGCATAATCTCCTTCACTGAAAGCATGACAAAGCAGTCACTGTACACGCACAGCCCTGATTGCTGCTATTACACCTCACCCATTTCTATACAACTCAGTGATGAGGCGGGCTGGACCAGCACATCACACAGTGATGAGGCAGGGAGCAATCCTAACCTCATGGGGTTAAGCTCATGCAGTTCTCAGAGCATCTCTGAACCTCACCGGTGTGCTCCACCCCATGAGTAGTTCTGTGGGTCCCACCAGGGCCTTCACTGGCATTACGTGGACCGGCTCAGGCCCTGATGGAAACACCAAGATCATAACTTGATCCTTATGGGTCCTTTCCAACTCAGGATATTTTACGATTCTGTGACAACTGGTTTCAGAAGCGATGCTGCATGCAGTTAGCAATGGGGGTATGTGGAATGCCTATAGCTATTTCAGACACCCATTGGTTTGTCCCACTCACCATTGCTGAAGGGCAAGGGTCCCCCCACAGGTGCCTTCGCTCCCCCAGCCCACCTAACAAGCAGCACTAAGCATCTATAAACATACTTGGAGAGATGGTACTCATCTCTACCATGGTTTCCCACATGGCCTTAGACAAATCTGCCTCACAGGTCCTCATGCTTTGTCACAAAAGCAACAGCAACCAAATGCCATTTTCCTGTATCGCTGCCTCCCTGCTCAGAGTACCAGCTTTCTGCAGTGAAGGCAATCCCCAGCTCTGTTCAGAGATGGGTAAAACAGGGCCTCAATCTCAGCTGGGACCTCCAGATGCCAACTTGGTATAAATAGCAAGTGCTGAATGGCAGCCAAGGCTCAAGGAAGGGCAGGTTGGCTGGCCAGCCTGCCCTGTTTTCCTTGCCTGCAGAATGCTCCATCATCGAGGGAAAACTCGACAGGACACAAGCATCAAAACAAGAGGAATGGATATAATCTGTAAACTGATAAAAGCCACATGTATTCTTTGACCCCAGCACTTATTTTAAAACATCACATTCAGAAGCATGACATTTTAAAACCAAGCCTGTAGCACTTAGAGTATTTCATTAAATTTTCAAACTTGGGTGGGGATGGAAGCTGAAATTTAGAGCTGAGGAGGAAAGAAAGGATTTTATGTCAATGTCACAGCTAAACATAAATAAGTAAATAAAAGCCCCCTGCTAAACTCACATCTTTCCTGTGATTTGAGCCAACGAAAGGTTATCAAATTGGGCTGCCTGCTTCTGCTTTCATATAAAGAATTTATGTAGGATCCATGTAAGTCCTTAAAATCCCAGAAACCACTCAAGGCCAGCAAAGGACTAATAATTCAAGACATGCCTGCCTTATAGAGAGAGTAAACAGTACAGTCTTCTTCAAAGACCCCACAGAAACCAGATCAACATCACAGCAAACAGGAGACAGCAAGTTTGGATAAATTCTTCAACCAAGCATTTACATGAGGGTACAAAACAACATACCTTGTACCTAAGCAGATGGGACAGAATCACACCTGTCATCTGTTTAAACCTGTCCAACTTTAGATCAGACATTAGGCAGAAATTCTTTAATCAGACAGCGGTGAGGCCTTGGCACAGAGAAGCTGTTCGTGCTCCATCCCTGGAGGAACTTAGGCCAGGTTGGATGGGAGGCCCTGGGCAGCCTGAACTGCTGGGTGGCAGCCTTGCACACAGCAAGGGATTGGGGCTGGGTGGGCTTTGAGGGCCCTTCCAATACACATCATTCTGTCATGCTTTGATCTCCAGTGGCTCCCCAAAGCGCGTTCTATGCTAGCTCTGAAATGGCTGGGGATTGCCTCAGCCACTGATGTAAACTAGAGCAGCCTCATTCCAGCATTTCCCACATTGCTTGAAGGGTCAAATTCGTGATGATGAGGAGAGCACTTCACTCTTACCTACCAGGGCTTCACAAAAAGTCTCAAGACTGTCCTCAGTAGACACTTGCTGGGAACCAATTTTCCTGCTGCCCATTGATAAAGACCAGAGAAGCCAAATCTCTCATGATTTGTACAGCAATAACCACTGCTGTACAGCTATCTGGCTGTTCTCTGAGACAAATGTGGTCTCAAAGTTTCAATAAGGGCAAAGGCAGCTGGCTAGCAGAAAAGAAACAGTGCAGGAACTAAGAGTAATTAGCCCATGGATTTGACATTCTTGTTTGCAAAAAGTAAAAAGTACAGTAGAAACTGCATAGTTCACATAAAAACGGAAACATATCTCATCTTAATAAGTCAAAAGCTTTGCAGCTTCATTAGGAAAATATTTTCCATTCTCCAGATTTTTAGCCTCAATATCAAGTGCATTCGCTTCCCTGGAAACAGTCCGAGCTGCACACCATGTATGAGGAACATTCCACAGCCATGGTCACACATGACGGGAGCTCTTCTCTGAGGAGATGCTATTGAGAAGATAGCAAGTCCTTGTATTACAGTGTAGAAGGGCTTGTACCCATGACAAAAGCCACAGCTTAGGAAGTGACTCAGAATGCAGATGCCTATGATGAGGCGGAGCCATTCAGCTCCCACTCCAGAAGGAACATCCAGCTTCCATTGCTGCCAGTGCAGTGATACACGTAATGCCTGTGCTTGAGGCCTCATGGTCACACTTACACCACTCTGGTTTTGAGCAAATACACCCTGATTAGCATTTCATCAACAAAAGGCAGAACACTTGAGCAAACACAGGGTACACCCCAAAATAGGCATGGAGTAGTGTTAAACAGGTTAAAAAATAAATTACAGTGGCTGAAGTAATTTGGCCATCATCTCATGCACTGTTACAAAGGCCATTATGCTCTGATTCAAATTACCAGGCAGCCTTTTAATCGTCAATTATTATTAAATCACTCGACAGGTTTGTCTCACTTCAGGACAGCCACCACATACATATACAAGAGCACCAATACCCCAAAAGCACATCTTGATGAGGCATGATTTAGAAGAATACTACACAAAGATGCTCCTGACAGCTTGGACGTGACCTATCTCAGGCCTATAAAATCCATTAAAGGAGGGCATTGTGTTAACTCTCTGTGAAGATGTTCCATCAATGCCTAACCAGAGGGCTTGCTCCAACGGCCTGACCTAAGGAATCCAAGTGTCAGAAGAGCACCCGATGCTTTGGGAGCAAACACAGCTCCAGCAGTCACGGCAAAGCAGCACTGCACATTTTTGACTCCCTGTAAAAACAGGCTAACAAATGGTGCTGGTATTTTAATTCTTTCCAGAAATAAATCACAGATGGTATCCAAGGCCACCTGCAGTCGACACTGAGAGGCATTTCCAAGGCACATGCATGCATCAAGGACCATACGAACACTGTTTTCTTACTGCATGGAGAGTGCAATTTAACCAAATTTAAACAACCCCAGACAGTGCTGATGTAAGATATATGAAAAGCCAGTGGGTAGACGTGGGGGAAAGCTTAGCAAGAAACCTGAGTCTCCCTTATAGCATTAGAGTTTTACTTCTAAAGTGGAGTGGGGAGAAAAGGCAGCCTAGCTTGTTCTTTTTCTACTCGTTCCAGCAGCATTATGCACCAATTTATTCCCTCAGTGAGGGATATGGCTTCGGTACTCACATTGCTTCCTCCTCTTGCATCTAGTCAGGATTTCATGATGCTTCCCTTGCCACAAACCAGCCTTCCCAGTTTCCCTGCTGCAAACAGTGCCCTTAACTCCATTATTTGCAAGTTCTCAAAAGACAGTCTGCTCGAGTTCTCAAAAGACAGTCTGCCCAAGTACTTTCCTATTGTCTGCTCTGCCTCCTGGCCCAGCAGTCTCCCTTCCCTCAGGGCTGAGCCAGAAAGAGAGCCAGCCTGAGGATTCCTGCTTGCTGCCTTGCAACCCCCTTTTCTGAAGAGTCCCACCAGGGAGAATGGGGGTTTCTGCACTCATCTGCTGACAGCAGGCTGATCCCCCTTCCCCTCACTCTGTTTGGCCAGAAGCACAAAGGAAACGTGTGGCAATGAGCCTGCTAATGGTCATGTCCATTGTCCACATATACGCTGGGACATTGATGTACAAAACTCACAGGATTACCTATACAGTGAATACATTCTGCAGGACTTTGCACCATCAGATATTACACTGGTGGTAAGAGAGTTCACAATGAGCACTTGCCTCCCTTGAGCAGTAGCCCGAAAGTCCAGGTTGCCCTAGGAATGCCTGATGCGAGGAGAGCCAGATCAGTCTGTCTTTCTCCATACACACTTTTTATCTTTCTTTCCAGCATTTTTCCTTTCTCAGCGGCCCCAACCTCAATTCATTTCTGCAACTTTCATCTTTTGATAGAAATAATTCTGTTGCTGCTACCATTTTGTACCATTTGATGATCACAGTACCTGACTTCAATCACACATAGCTCGTTTTCCTGCACTATTAAACTCATTATTGCACTGATATTTTATTAAGGGCAAACCTATGTGCTTTTATGTCTGAAAGTGCAAATGTAAAATTTCAGGTGTCAACTTTTTGCTGGACACAGTGATGTAGTTTGCATACCATCAAATTATTATTACCATTATTACTTCCTTCAGCACCACCTGCTGCTGCTCACATTGATAAGAGATCCATGGGAAGCAGGACCCTGTCAGCAAACACAGCATGCCTACAAAGTGTACTCTGAGATGCTGGCTGTGGAAATGCAGACTGTAAAATGGAGCTGCTTTGGGAATTAGATTTTGAATGAGCTCAAAAGTAGCATGGAGAGTGATTCTTTCTCTCCTCCCTTTGTTGTTTGAAGAGTTATTAAAGACAAAAGAAATGGTGGTCAGACTGGTTTAGAGCTTTTTGGCTATGTCAGTTCATATGAGTTTCTGAGGAGTGATAAAGTCTCAAGGAACATCAAGCAAATGAGGCCATTAGAGAAGCAGGACAAATGCTTGTTAGCTATCAACAACAACAAAAATATCTTCATTAGCACATCACAGATATTCCTCATACTAGCATAAGGTTGCACAGCCTTGTATACTCAGTCACAGAAAATGTAATGAAAGTGAAATTTTACATTTGCACTTAATTTTATGTAAAACTTTTTGATCTCCAGCTACGGGAGGTCTCCAGAATTCCTAACAACAGCACCAAGAATTTTCAGGCTGGCTTTCAGAGTAGCCATGGTCAATTCCATCTCAGGCAGAACGCTTCTGGTCTTCATTTTTTGCAGAAGCAAAAAACAAACATCTCCTGGGGTCACTACCATATGTCAGGCAAACCACCAAAGCAATGAAACCCAGCAGTGTGTTTTTATTGTTTCACTGAAGGTAAGCTAAAAGCTTTGTAAGCCATTGCTACAACCGCAGAATGCCAGCTGTTGATAAAATCTGCATTATGGATAACTCATTTTGCAGCTCCAAAGGGTTATGCCTCCATTTGCTTTTCCTCAACCTGACTTACAGGTGGAGCTTTTCCCATATACATAGAACTTTTTTTTTTCCCCTTTCATTCTCCTTCTCTCCAATTCAAATTATGCTGCTGTTGTTCTCTATTTCTGCATATCATCTCAGTTTTCATTTCCTTCACTCTTGGGCAGCATAATTGGATTGCACTAATTACCTAAATCAGGCTCCATCAGGATACTGCATCACTAGCTAGTTGGCTGGGGTAAGCCTTTTGAGGGGCCACCTGCAAAGAGTCTCAAACATAAGCAGCGTATCAGGAGCTGGCTGATGGTATCAGTTATGGAGTTGGCCTTAGAAACCTGCCCTGCAATTTCAGTGTCAGAGAAAACACGTTCTTCTGCTCCATGATTTAGCTGAAGAGATAAACCAACACATGGCAGTGGAGGATCCTGCCTACAAATGCCTTCAAAAGTAGGAATGGGGTTGAGTTTCCTGGGATTTAGTCCCAAACGCTATTATTTCCGTACATAAACTATGTGCACGTCAACATCTTTTCACACAGCCATAGCTACACCACCTGCCTACACCACAGGAGCAATAGGTCACTTTCACTAAACAGTGACATGGCAGCTGACACTTCTGGCAGAGAAGCAGCAAATGGAAACGCATTGTTGCGTTGGTGGAATGGTAATTGCAAGCAGTTAAAAGAGCCAAGCATGGACTGACAAGATCACTTTTGTTTAGCAAACAGTTAAACTCACTCACCAGAGATCAGGCAAACCTACACTGCAGTTTGGCACAAGCTTTGGGAGGGAGCTGGAATGATTAATGAGCCATCAGCCACGTGCTTCAGAGAGAGCTGCTACAGCAGTGCTGCTCTCTCTCCTACCTCCCAGAAGCTGCAGGGTGGTGGTAGCAGCAGTCTGCTTCCCTACTGACTCTGTTTTCCTTATTAATTCCCTATTAATATGCCCACTGCTCCTCATCACACTAGGCAGACGTGCTATTTTGATCTCCCATCCTTCTGACAGAGCTGCAGCTGGATTGCTAAACCCCTTGACTAAATCTGTATTTTATGTCATATGGAGAGTGTGGATTAATCTGAACTCACCTGGAGACCAAACACATAGTGAGGGGCACCTGGGGGAATGTCACAGAAGTTGGTGTTGTTAACGTTCAAGGCCAGGTTGGACTGGGTCCTGGGCAGCCTCATCTAGTGGAAGGTGTCCCTGCCCATGACAGGGGGATTGGAATTTGGCAGGGGCTTTAAGGTCCCTTTCAACCCAAACCACTCTGTGATTCTGAATGCTGCCTCAGCTTCCCAGCTTCTTGTCCATTTTCAGGTCAGGCCAGTAGCCAAAAATATTCTGAATCATCAGAAGGACAGTATAACTACTAATTTCCTTCTTTCTAATTGTAGAGAATTGGTCTACAACCAGGGGCAGTGATTTGCAAAGCTGGAGTCTGTGAGGATGCATAAAATAACGTGAACATGAAAACTGTGCTATTCTGCAACACCTATCTAGAATATCCACCATCACGTTATATATCCCATATCCATCCCCTTCTCCATCTCTCCATTGTAGCCAATGGCATAAGTACCCAGCCACCTCTGTGAGGCCTCCACATTTCAGATGGGAATGTTGGAGGGGAAAACATGGAATGTTATTCTCCACAGGCAAATATATAACTCTTTTTAATTACATCACACTATTGCTTACTGTACAGCCTCAAAAACTCAGCAACAGGGCTTGAGTGAGAGAGTAAAAATAAGGAACATTTAAGTGAATCACTGAATCATAGAATCATAAAGGTTGGAAAAGTCCACTAAGATCATCTAGTCCAATTGTCCACCTACCACCATGCCTACTAACCATGTCACTCAGTGCCACATCCATGTTTCTTGCATACCTCCAGGGACAGTGATTCCAGCATTTCCCCGGGCAGCCTGTTCCAGTGCACCACCACTCTTTTGGAGAATTTTTTCCTAATATCCAATTTGAACCTCCTCTGGCACAACTTGAGGCCATTCCCCCTCATCCTATTGCTGTTACATATGGGAAGAGGCCAACCCCTTCCCTGCCTCCTCTTCTGCAGATTGCAGATTGCTGAGGTGGTGGAAGTAAGGAGTGCAGCTCCCCAGTGACTCCTGGCGTGCATGCAGTGCAGACCTTGTGAGGACAGACAGTGAGCATGCAAAGTGGGGGCAGAGAATGGCTTTTCAGAAATGTGAACTAATATCGAAGTAACTGAAGCAATCAGAGCACGAGCCAGAACCACTGAGACACTGGGTACCTGGGAAATGCTTCCATGTGGACTTGAGCCCTGACCAGGCCTTGCATGCTCTATAAACAATACGAGCAGAACAATCTATGCCATCTAACGCCATTGAGGAAACGTTGAAATTAGAATCTCTTATAACTGAAATACTGCTGAGCAGAAGACAGCGTTATAATTATAATAAATGAGAGCTGCTGAGTCAGTGGAGAAAAAAATGTTTTGCCAGTAAATCCCATTTACGCAGGCAGAGGTGATGTCAGTAGGAACAGAAAGCAGCGAGTGATGTTACACTCCACACTCTATGTGGGGTTTGGAATATATTTGTTAGTCCCTCTCCTTTCTTGCAATGGCCTTTTCTGGTAAATTGGAGAGAGCCTGGAGAAGAGCTATGGGAATTATCAGTGATCACAAAAAACTTGCATAACAGTGAAAGTGACAGCATCTAGGAGGGCTGCTCCGAAAGTAATGCCTCCTATTTGATTATGTTGCCCTATTTGATTTTGTTGCCCTATTTGATTTTGTTGCCATGTGATACATGGCAGCAGAGGGAGAGTGACAAAATGGCATCTGACATAGAAGTACACGTGAAGTGAAAGTGTGGAAATGGATTCCTCCACACAGAAAAAATGTCAGCCATTTACATTCACTGACATTTGATGAATGTTTACAAAGACCAAACAGTAGATGTGAACACAGTGAGGCGGTGGATGGTGCATTCCAGCAGTGGTGACAGCAAGGTGAAAGACAAGCCATGTTCCAGATGGCCATACAGATTTTTACAAACACAGTATGCAGGCTGGTGAAAATGCATAGTTAATGGTGGTGACTATGTTGAAAAATAGTGCTTTCTAGCTGACAATTTGCTCTATCAAACAGTGTTATTGTGCTCTTTGTAGCTGTTGTCATTTCTAGGGAAATAAATAGGAGGCAGTACTTTCAGAGCAAGCTACACACATTCATCTATTGTATTCAGCAGCAGATTAGAGGAGAAACTGATCACTGTATAGAAAACTGTCTTCTGATAATGAGCTCTTCAGTGTGGCATTTAAAGGTGTAAACAAATACAATGAACAGGAAGCTGACGTTAAACAAAACAGACTAAAAATAAAGGAGGACATTTTCAACAGCCAGGGTAATTAACCTTCAGTCCAACTTATTGATGGCTGTACTGGATTTTCCATTCCTGGAAATGTTGAAAAATAGGATGGAGGCTTTTCTAAATGACTTCCTAAATCCTGAGCATGGTAAAAGAGAAAAGGTACACAAAATCTAAAAATCACCTTCACCTAGTTTAACTCAATCCTTACTGACAAAATACCATCCTGCCCTCCCAGCTCATGGGTGGGATAAGAGCCCCTGAGATTCTTTGGCATAACCCTGTCAGTTGGCAAGAAGATAAAACATAGGAGTTTCCTCCCACACCACATGTCAGGAAAGAATATTTCTTGCACCTCCTGACGTGCCCTTTTGTGCTGAGCTCTGTTTTTGCCACTAGGGCCACTCCTCATGTTGTCTGCCCTTTCCACATGTGCCTTTTTTCCTGGCAGCACTGTCTGCACCCTATATGCTGGTTCTCCCTTGCCACTCCCATTTTACCTGCACACCTTTCTACAGGGCTAGTTCCTTCTCTCAGGACTGGAGGGCAGCAGGGTGCATCCAAAGTCCTGGGCAAGCATCCACTGTGGGGCAGCAAATGGAGGAACACTGCATGCAGGGAGCTGCCCCTATTCCATGTGGGGTCAGGGGATGTGTTATCCAGGATCTACTACGTGCACAGTCTGGGCCAGGGGTGATCCTGCATATTAAGCCATGCCCTTGGCCCAGATTTACCATGCATCTATAAGCAAGACAGTTCACCTTCCTGCTTCAGCCTCCCCTTTTGCAGAACTGCGGTAATTATATTTACCTGCTACTGCACAGGAGCATTGTCAGCACCAATTAGTTTAGTGTTCATGCAAAGCTTTGCAGACAGTAGCGTCAATACAAGCCGTAAGTACTATTATTATTGCTTACTTCAGATGGCTACAGCACTGGCATTTTCCAGGCATGCACCATTAACAATTTACTAAGATAAATGGCCCAGGAACCTGAAAATGCATTTATGACAACTACCTCCTGCTTACCAGCACAGATTCAGCCAAGTAAGTGACACCTCATTGCTCAATGTGTAGCTATGGTAACATTTATATCTCATATTGAAGTATACACACAAACACACACGGAACTGGAGGGAAGCCAGGCTCTCTCTTTTAATGACACACGCAACACTGAGCCAAGGAACTTTCCTAACCTCTGAAAACTGAGCTGTCCCCAGGGAAGGAGCTGGGGGGTGAGGAGCAGGCAGCCCTTGGCAGGAAGGGATGCGCTACTGGTGGGCTGCACCACACAGTGCGAGCCTAGCTGGGGCTTCAGGGAACTTACTTGAGAGCAGTTTTGTAGTGGTAGATCGCTTCCACGTTACGGCCTTGGTCTTTCAGAAAATTGGCATAGTTGTAGTGCACCTTGGCGTTGTGGGGTAGAGTCCTCACTCCTGAGCTGCGAAGAGGAACAGAAGCAGGATGGCGTAAGCACCAGCATGGCAACCTTCCCTGCGGTGATACACTGTGGTAATTCGAAATACAATGTGTTAAATTCAAAGACTCTAAAAAGCCTAATATTCAGCGGGAAAGTAGGCAGTACTTTCTGTAATACAGCTGTAACAGGCTCCCTCATCTCCAGCCCTGCTTAAACTGGAGTGTCACGAAGGCACCTTATGAAAACCTTGATTTCAATCTGTCAGCTGCAGGCACCAGAAAGAAGTATGCTTTCCATAGGCATCAGCCACTAGAGGGGATTCACAGCACACTCTGAGCACCCAGCCAGCACACATTTATACGCAGCACAGCACTGAGCAGAGTGGGACCAGGAGGGGAGGGCTAAAAGGACTCTTGCCCTGAGCTGGCAAGTAATATGCTCTCACATTATAACATATGACCATGGATGTGTGACCGCACAGCCAACCCAGCCCTCCCCTTCATCCTCTTTGCTATGCAGATTGGACTGAATGTTTGGAATTAACAATGAGGGTGCAAAGACAAAAGGAGAAGAGCAGGCATGTGCTTATTTACTTAATTGACAGCACACAAAACAAGGTACACCTTGCACAGCTGGAGGAAATGCTGCTTCGAGGTTATAGTTAGAAAGAAATCTCAAGAGCACGTACACCATGGAAACATTTCCCCTGCAAGAACCCAGAGAAGTCGGAATGCTGTTTAACAGGGAAATTTTTTCCAGCACATAAATAGGGACTCTCTGAGGTAATGGGAAATAAAAGTGGATTAAACTGTTCATGTAAAAGCAGAAAAAACACTGTTTCTCACTCACAAGCAGATCCCTGCCAGCTGCTGTCTTCCTTCCTCCCCATCAGCTCTATGCTTCCTACTCCAGGTAAGAAACTCAACAGTAAAGTCATTCCAAGCCTTACCCTGCTTACAATGTCTCTGCTGTTTAACCAGGGTGGGCAGAGAAGTTAACCATGAAAAGTTGAAGTTGCAAACAGTTTCTACAGCGGGGAGCAGGCACCCACAGGCGCCCAAGCCCTCTGCTAGGAATTTCATTTTAAATGACACTCTGGAGAATCTTAGTGGCAAAACTGCTGCCTTTTTGGTTATCTGCAGCCAGTGGCATCACGTGTCACTAATGCCTTCTTGTGAGAGCTTCCAAAGCTTCGCCCACAGCTGCCTTACGGAGTTCAGCGCAACACAGCCACAGTTTGCCTACAGAAATCAAAAATAGACCTTGCAGTTGGCCTCCTAATCATCAGGTACTTCCAAATTACTTACTGGGAGCACTACAGGAATAAGACATTTTGTGACTAATCGCTGAATTAAATCAGTTAATTGATGCTATTCTTAAGAGAATGATTTTCTATATTAGTTTTCACAAAGATATACTGCACCAGCAGCAAGTAATGTGTGACTGCTATGGCTGTGTTAATTTCCATTGGCCTTGGGAGCTATTAACTACACACTTACAACCTCTGGGCATTACCGGAATATTAATTCTTATACAGAGAGGGTTGAATTACATCAGTGACAGCGTTACAGGCAGAGTCGCAGACTCAAAGCTGTTACCATCTCAGAGCTATGTGCAATGAGTTGTTGGCTCCGTTATAGCCCCCGCTGAAACACAGCACACCGAGTTAATGGTGGGAAGTATATTACATATGCACAAGTACTGCAGTTCTAATGAGATACAGTTTTAACAGTAAGATGCATATGTTTAAATATTTTAATTCTGGGCTGTTTCTCTTTAAATAGAATTTATTACTAATCCTGCTGGTCCCATTTATTAAAACGTCACCGATAAAGCTCTTTCATCTGCGTGATTCTGCTGGGGGTGGGGGTGACATAGGAAACAGAAACTGGCTTGAGTTCGAGTCATTATGATGCTGGCTTCTGCATCACACCACTCACATTCCCTGACCTATTTATTCTCCTTGCATGGGTGGGGAGGGGGGTGTTTGGTTTTGCAAATGCACACAGCAATGACTGAGGCAAACTGCTTGTGGACTCCGCACTGTCAGCAGCACAGCAAACACCCGGCTGGAGGCAGAGTGGATTTTTTGGAGAGTTTAGGCAAACACTTCTGCTAATTGATTCTTGACCAGCTGAGAACACTGTTTGCTCATTGACAGGGGAAACAATAATGTCCACAAATGAAAGCCAAGTGGGAAAGGGTGGAGTATAAATAACAAAGCAGAACACAATGGCTTTCCATTTCTGCTTCCCGCAAGCCCGCAATCTCTCACAGTTTCAATCTCTTTTTCCAACTTCTTTTCCAAATTCTCCCGTCTCCCTCCTCACCAACCCAGCACATGTGCCCTTCTGAAAACCTAAGGACCCACTGTCCAGCCAGTCAGAAACAAGTCAGCTGACATTCAATGTCACTCATCAGGAGCATTTCCTTCCTTTCCGATTTCCACGACAGCACTAAATAACATAAATGGAAAATAAGCAATAGGAAAGCCATCTTACGTAGTGCTTCCTCCCCATGGAAAGGAGGCAGCCTGTTAGTCATAATGCAGAGAAACAAAATGCCATTGGCACTTCTAACCTCAAACCCAAACCCCATTTAGCCAGCAAAAGTCTCCCATGATATTGTTTTCCTCAGTGCATGTTCCACTCTGCAAAGTTTGGAGCAGAAAATACATTGATTTTCTGTGATTTTCATATGAAAAGCATTCAGTTTGCAAGGAAATGAGACTGCTCCTGTCTCAGCAGGAACCTTGGGACACTGAAGTGATACGTTCTGTTTGGGAATCATTATCACCAATAAAGATTCTCTATGGCAAAATGTTCCCTGGATGACCTCAACAGCTGCTGTCCCTGGCCTCATATCCTCGTATTGATTTTCACAGATATCAACATGGGACTCCGAACCATTCTAAAGAAGATGCACAAAATGCAAGGGACATTGCTCTTCTTAGCTGAGTTGACTTTCAGAATTAACAAAAGCACACAGTAGTAAATGTCTCCTTTGGGGTGGGTTGGTTATTTTTCTCCTGTTTCTTTTCTTTGTTTTTGACTGGGGTTTTTTTTGCACATTACTGAGGTCAGCAGACCTGACCAGGGAGGGAGAACTGCCAACTAAGAAAGAGCCACTTTTATATAGTTCCTCTACTGGCTACAGCCTTACTTCCAGACACTGTCACAAATGTGAGCTGTGCATGCAAAGCTTTCCAGGAGCAAAAGGAAACGTGACAGCGTCATCAACCTTGAGAAGGTTGATACAGCGGATGCAGGGGTCAGCCCACAGCCCTCATTTCGCTCTCTCTGGCTGGAGCCTGAGCCTCAAACAAGCCCTCCTTGTACACCTGCTAACACAGTCAGGCAAATTTGAGGCTTCTAGAAATTTATGCTTCAAATAGCTATATCTATACATCTAGTCACTTTTTATGCTTATGGGTCATTTGCTTCTCACTTTTAGCCCTTGCTTATGCACTTATGCACAAATATGTAGATGCATCCTCTGCTCAGGTGGTATCATTCTCTTCCACACTGAGGTAGCCTGGACTCAGAGGGATTTCTGGTTCCTCCAGATTTGGACCCTGTACTGGAGCCCAAGAGTTGTGGCAGCCATTAGCAGGGAGGGTGATGGTGCTGACACTGGCAGCATCGTGTCAAAGCAGGGCAAACCTTGAGAATGAAAAAAGATGGGGTGCAAAGTACAAAACTGATAACATGCTGAGAATACATCTACATCTCCTGGGGAAAAAAAAGTGCAGACAAAGCATGTCTAACAGAAGCGAGGGAAATGAGACAGACTGACACTGAAGAAACACATCTAATCAAATGGAGGAATTGAAAGGAGAGGTGAAGGGGAAGAACGAGAGGAGGGAAGAATGAGTAATTAATTAAAGCAGCAAGTGGAGGAAGAAGAATAGAGAACTAAGAATGGGAATAAAGATCCTCTCAGCACATACTTCTTTAAAAAAAAATTCAACGCACAGACAGACTACCAAGTAGGTTGATTTATGTCTCCTTTCCCCATATATAGATTTGCACTGTTTCCTTATTATTTTCTCTCAAACTGCTTTACTGTTCCTTATCTCCTCCTCCTTCTCCATCCTTTCTAATTTATTGCTGTCTAACATGCCTCCATCCACTTCTCCCTCCTTCAGTCCTCTCAACATCATTCCATGTACAGCCTCTACGCTCCTTAGATAATGAAATTATCTTCTTCTTCCAGTCTTCTACTGTTGCATTTCTTTCCTATCCTACCATATTGTAGACTCCCAACACGTGTAACATCTATGAAAAAAGATCTTGAAGGCCAACAGAAAGCCAACTTGGTTAAACAGCATAATAAAGAAGGCTATGAGAAATGGAAAACACTCATTTAAGAAGTAAACTTTGCAGCTGAAGAGGTAAAAAAAGTTAAGTGTATAAACTTTATCCAGTTCAACATAAACCATAGTTAGGCAGACCAAAAGAGATATAAAGAAAAACTTGCTAAAGATATCAAAGCTAAGAATGCAATGCATCAGATATAGAAAATCAGCCAAAGAAATTCCCACTAAGGGAAATATCTGAAGGAGGTTCTAAAAGTAATGCTTGAAGATGAAAAGGCCACAACAGAAGAGCTCACTAAGGGGAGCTGAAGGATGTTCCCACACTACAACCTTTCCTTAGAGAGGCAAGTCCAAAGCAGTGTCTCAAACTAAAGTGGTACTAAGAGAAGCATTAAAACAAACCAACACCAAGAACACCTAAAAATCCACAGGGCCTGGTAGCATAAAACTTTTCCAAAGGAAATCAAATGTGAAGCTGCTATTAGCTGCAGTATGTAACCTATCATTTAAATGAGCCTTAATATAGGAGAAATGGGAGATGATGAACATGATGTCAGTTGCCTCCACCCAAAGGATATGGGGAGTGACAGAGCAGCAAGACTGATTTCATGTTCAAGTAATTAGGAGAAACAGCAATAAAACTAGATCTAGCAAACTTCTGGATAGCTACAATCCAACAGGGAAGAATTTAACCTTGTATTTTGCAGAAAGAAGTTAGGTGAACAGATCCGTCATTCTTTGATAAACTCAACAGGCACGTGGTACTAAAGCCATTGAAAGCTTTTATGAAAGCCCTGTCAGTTTCAATCATCTCAATGTTGTGCACCTGCATGCTCAAAAAGGCTTTTGATAAAATCCCTCGCTGAAGTTTTCCCATTTCTTGAAGGCATCATGGAATAAGATGGAAGGTCCCCTTGTGAATCACTGTCTGCTTGAAATACAGCAAGAGAACAGGTAGGTGAAAAGTTTTCCTAAAAGGAGAAGACTACAAGCAGGGTTCCAAGAGCCATGCACTGGCACTTAGGCCACTTTATGTGTTCACAAAAGATCTGAACATGGGATCAAACAGGGAGACAGCACATTTACAAATGACAACATGAATCACATTGCAGGAATTAAAGCTAACTAAAAAATGTTGCAGAAGAATCTCGCAGTGTTGAAGACTGAGCAAGAAAGTGGCAAATGAAATGGAATTCTGTTACAGGCACAAGTTTCAGATTGGTGTCTACACATCAGACATTTCCACTCATAACAAGTATCCTGGAGCTTGTATGGACAGAATAGACATTAATAGGAAAGGAATAGAGAACAACCAGAAAACAGCCCCATAGTACTGAGCTGCAAATCTGAATGGAGTATGTTGTTCTGGTCTCCATCTCAAAAGGATAGGTTAGAATTGGAAAACACCTAAAAATAGTGACAAGAGGGATCAGAAACCACCAATATGGAAACATAACAGCTCTGGGAAGAGGCTGGGTTGTATAGGCACAAAAGGCACATGAAAAGTGATCAGTTGATGGGTTGCTCCCTACTCACTGAAAACACCAGGACTAGTGGAAAGCAAGAAAGATGATCAGGCAGAACATTCATGACATATGAAAAGGAAGTCGTTTTGTTGCACACTGTGTAATTTAATGATGGAGCCCAGTGCACAGGATGCTGTGGAAGCCAAAACTATAAATAAATTTGAAAAAGCAGCCAGAGACATTAATGGAAGAAAGGTCCATCAGCAGCTGCTAAGCGGGAAAAAAAAGAAAAAAAAAAGAGAAAATGAATCCTGACTCAGGAAGTCTTTAAACTGGAGATCAGTGCAAGCTAGGAAAAGACTGAGAGAAGCATCACTGCTGCTTGTCTGCTTCTTAAATTGCTTCTATAGGCATCTGCTGCCAATTGCTTCTCGAGGCAATACCAGGTAACCCAACATGAGCACACCAACACTCTTGCCTTCTTCTCAAAAGCCAAGGGCAGATATCTTTCCTGGACTTGTCCCCAAAAGTCCCAAGCTGGCCAGCCTAACCCAAGCCACTAAGTGTCCTACCTACTCCAGCATAATGCAAATCCCTACCTTGGGGCACTGTGTCCAAGCTCTGGCTCAGTGCTGCACTAACAGTTCTATGGCTTCTGAATTTGATCTGGTTTGTGGAAGGCCACCTTGCTTTGAATGGAGGCAAGATAGATACAGGTCTATTTCAAGTGTAGATGTGGCACTGAGAGAAGTGGTTAGTGGGCACGGTGGTGATGGACTGACAGTTGCACTAGATGGTCCTAGTGGTCTTTTCCAAACTTAATGATTCTATGATTCTATTTGCATCCAACTAAGCCAAAGTAACTATGGGTTATGTCTCTTTTGTGATAGACCTTCTGGCACACTGAATCATCCCAAGAGGGGTTCTCCTGGAAGAGAGGAGTGAGAGATACCTTCCTCTCATCCACTCTGGTTTGACTTCTTCTCTCTTAAACACAGGTGACCACAGCAATATGCAATGATACGCAGGTGACGCCTAATGCACAACATATGGGATTGCCATCTTCCCCCCCCCCTTTCAACAAGAGAGTCATCCAATTTGGGAAGCTGTCTGGCTTTCCTGCAAGTGGCCACCACCAACTTGAAGGCTTGGACTGGAACCACAATTAACGCAGAGCTGTGAGAGCCCAGACTGGTCACCATGGCTGCTGCTGTCTGAACAGCAAACAGAGGTTTAGACAGGCAACGAACTGTGTTGGAGTAAAGAAAGCCTTACTCTACATTTAAAACAAAATTCCACTAACAGAGCTCCAACCACTTCAAGAGTGTCTCCTGAAGCCTGAAAGGTACACATAAAAAGTGATTTCATACTCTTCAGTGCCGAGTAAATTAAACTTTGCTCTGGCCAATAAGTTAGAAAATAAAGCTAAGCAACCAGTGTGCAAATCACCTGCGTTTCTACAATTACCTCACAATTAGACAACTGCTGAAAGCAGCTGGAGGCAAATGCAATACATTTTCTAGCAAAACACAAAATGAAAAAGTCTGCTCTGATGCAGAAAAATATATAAATGAGGTTATAAAAAGAACTGTTTGGCAAAGAGTAATCAAATAAAATGAAATATGGTACATTAAGCTTGGCACTTTGTTGCATTTCATTTTTGTCATTAAGAATATTGCTAAAGAAAATTCAATATATCCAATAGCGTTTCTATGGTGTTTTGTAGGGCTGCAACAAAATTCTGCTATGTCTTTAAAAAGGAAAGCATTACATTATTGGTAAATCTACAGCAGTGAAGTTATTTAAAAACAGTGTCTTAAAAATGCTATTGCCAGAACAAAAGTTTGTGTATATGCACATAAAGTGCTGACACCAGTTTTTGCACAGCTGTCAGAAAACAGAAAGTAGGTGGTGGTGGTAACTTTTTTTTTATGTATAATAATCAAAATGTTAATTGCACCACTGCATTAATAGCTGGACTAGTCCTTGTGACATAGCAAACCGTTTATTCCACGTAGCAAACAGGCACAACTTATTTTAAACAATATGAAAACACAAGTATTCTCCCATGGCTGCCCATACCTGAACAGGGACTCTCTGGAGAGCCAGATTTCATTCTGTTTCACGGTCTTCCAAGAGAACAGCAGCAGCAGTAAAGCAAAGAGAGTCAGAACAGTAATTCGCCACTTATTTAACCACGTAGTCAGCTTTTTCAGACCATGGACAAAAAGGATGCAGTACCCCATACTGGAAAAAAAGTGAAAAATGGAAAAGGTACAGTTACATTGTAGTACTCCAGTTTACATGCAACACCATTCAGTATCGCATTTCTTACACAGTTACTGTTGTTTTTTTTTAACTAATTATATTGTCCAAGATAACAAACACAAATTCAGCAGCATTTTTTCTCAAGTCACTGTATAATTTCCAAATTAATCTAAATGACAGACCCAGATGCCAGAAGTATAGTAGCGTGCATAATCCCACACAGCGTAATGGTAGCCTGCACCACTCTGTGCAAGGCAGCTGCCTTTCCCAACAGCAAGCTAGCAAAGCATCGTGTAATAACAGTAATACTGAGTGCTACCAAAGGGAAAAGCATTACGGCACAATGAAGGCTCGAGCAAACAGCCCCAGTGGTGGTTGCTATTAGTGCCGGTCTGCGCAGCATGGAACCCCGAGAGGAGTAAGGCACAGCTGGAGGGGGGTCAGAGGCCTCTCCAAAAGGTTCTGGAGGGAATCACGTTTTGAACGGAGGTTTGCTCCTGTATAGCTTTAAACTAAGTCAGTAATTATTAATTACTTCATGCAAATGTTGCCCATCCTTCCAGTGACTCCCTCCGAGCTGGAAATTCAGGGCTTTGAGTTGCTGTACTTAGCACACCGCTAATTTTGCTCAGCATTTTTACGAGGGAACTTCAATTGCTATTGCCTGAGGCACTTCATTAGCTTATCTGTAACTATTTAACCCAAAATACTACACATTGAGCCACAGCTCTCACTAGACAAAAATTTAGCTTCAGACTTAAAGTCTATCTTAGCCCTGGCAGCTCTCCCCAAACAAAAGAGGGAGCAGAAGGAACTGAAACAACACTTGGGGATAATGGACGTACTGTGACTATATCACTATGTGGGCTCTACCTAGAGAGGAGTCCCAGTGAGACTGCTACAAGGGAAGAAAAACTAGAAACATAACTCCCTGGACAGAGGTAACACTGCAAATAAGTATGCGATACAGCGTAAGGCTATCTGGAAAACAGAAAAATGCCCCATCTATGAGGAACTGTGAACATGTTTCCCCGCAGTTTCTCTGCCCCATGAAAGGATGAGGATAGTGCTAAAATGCTATCCAGCGAGGGACAATCATTCTTACTGAGGAAGCTTTTATATGCTGATCAGAAGTTGCCACCCCTGCTGTGTACTGATCTGCACCAGGTGCCGCCTCTGGCAGGGTACTAGTGTCATGTAGGGCGCTGAGAGAGGCACAGACATAGGAGACAACTACAGAAAAAACATCAGTTCCAGAGATCGTTCTGAACTTTGGCATTAGGTTAGAGTTTTCCCATTTCTCAGATGCGTTTGTCAATATTTATTTTCACTTAACTACACTTGCATTTGGCTGAAACACATTTCTTACAGCACTCACTCTGTTTTTTTTTTTCCACAAATTCTTTTGCACACATATGTTTATTGCACCTACATTAATTGCAAGTAGACACTTAGAGCCACAAACCGAGATGCTGGTGCCAAACAACCCAGCCTTTATAGCTGCTGAACCTTCCTTTACAACTCTGAAAAGCTAGTCTCAGTAATAAGCCCTCCCCTCCCAATGAGAAATGCCTCGAAAACCTGCAGATTGTTTTCATTCTGTTATTTAGCCTTTTAGCAATTTAATCCTTCCCTTGAAATCAATTATCTGACATAAACGTTCTTAATTGCTTTAGCACAAAGCTGTTTTCAAAAGACGTTCCCTACACCTTCACGTTTTTGAGAACGGGCCTTTTCAAACAGAATGGTGAATGCTTCCAGAAAATAAAACATGCAAACGTCAATGTCTTGGTATTTCTATCAAACCCTGCCCTAGCTGCTAGTGATGTTGGCCCCGGCAGCACGGCCAGCTCTGCACTGTGGCTGCACAGGCACTGCAAGGCTGCTGCTTCCCGTCCAAGGGAGATTTTCCAGCATCTGTGACAGCTGCACACTGAGGCTGCAGAGAGGTGAGGGTAAGGGTCCAAATTATTTGTGATTTGTCTCTGTGCTTTTCAGGGCTCCCTTAGAGACTAACAGTCAGTAACCCAAAGGCAATCATAGAATCACAGAATCATTAAGGTACCAAAAGACCACTAAGATCATCTAGTCCAAGCCCAATCCAACACCACTGTGCCCACCGACCACATCCCTCAGTGCCACATCCATGCGGTTCATGAACACCTCCAGGGACAGTGACTCCATCACCTCCCTGGGCAGCCCTTTCCAGTCTCTTCTTCCACATTCAGCAAGGATTCAGTATGGACAGTGAGGGGAATGGTTTCCCAAGTGGCCGCCAGAAGGCAATCATGGAGCCAAATCATAGGAACCCAAAACTGCAAAACTGCTCCAATGAAGTTAGGACAGGGCTGTAGTTGTGCCACAATTACAGTCTAATTAGTCTAAAGTTAATGTATCTGTATTATAAAATGCACACATATTCAACAAAAGGGAAAAGGAAAGGGATCAGAAAGTGTGAATCTGGTAAGTTTGTCTTAAAACTTCAGACAATTCCCTGTCTCAAATCAACAGGGGAAGGGTGGGGAAGATCTACTTCGTTGCTTTGCCAAGGACCCTTCAGTGGAAGTCAGCAGAGCTGCATCTCTGCACAGTTTTTCCTATTACATCTATTTTTCAGTCCCAACCTGTGGCTGAGAGTGGTTGGAAATGTCCTGGCTAAAAGGTTTTGCAGAGCAAGGACTATAAAGCACTCACATGTCCTTGCTGCCAGGAAAGCAGGTGCATTTGTGATTTCTGTGCCAAAAATTGTATGCAAAAAAACTGTCTGCAACCTCTCTGAACCTATTATCCAACAGTATCTTGGGCTACATCAAAAGAGAGGTGGCAAGCAGGGTGAAGGAGGGGATTGTCTCCCCCTGCTCTGCCCTCTGAGGCCCCAGCCACAGTACTGTGTCCAGAACTGGGGCCCCCAGCACAAGGGGGATATGGAGCTGTTGGAGTGGGTCCAGAAGAGGGCTATGGAGATGATCAAAGGGCTGAAGCACATCTCCTATAAAGACAGGCTGAGAGAGCTGGTCTTTTCAGTCTGGAAAAGGGTCAGGGGAGATATCATTGCAGTGTTCCAATACTTAGAGCTTATAAACAGGAGAGGAATTAACTTTTTTCATGGGTAGGTGGTTAAAGGACAAGGGGGAATGATTTTAATCTAAAAGAGGGAGAGATCTATATTAGATGTCAGGGGGAAATTTTACACTGAGAGGGTGGTGAGGCCCTGGCACAGCTGCCCAGACAAACTGTGGGTGCCCCATCCTCAGGGCAAAGCGGGATGGGACTCTGGGCAGCCTGAGCTGCTGGGTGGCAGCCCTGCCCATGGCAGGGCGTTGGGGCTGGATGGACTTTTAAGCCTATTCTAACTCAAACCATTCCATGATTCATACTATGATCCCTTACTTTTTTTGCACCTCTCTTTACCTTTTAACTTAAGATCAAATCATGATGGTGAAATCACAGCAAAACCAGACCCTTCTCCTCTACATCCACTGAACCACTCTAAACAAAAAAGCATCCATATCAGTATCCCTCAGAAAATAAATAAATAAATAAATAAATCAAATACTGCTGCTTCATTTCCCCTCAAATGTAGACTTCCTCTTACTCTACAACCCACTTCTTTTACAACAGTCTAAAAAATCCTGGTATTGAAATTAGCTTTCATGTAGAGACATAACGTTTGGCAACAGAAGAGCACCAAGCTTGCTATGGCAGAGCTGCAGCACAGCAATACGGCCTAATGGCTGCTGAATCTGAGCAGCCCAGGACCACTCATTGTGAGGGTTTTAGCAATGGGCAGCATTCAGGCAGAGGTGGCTAAAAGACCACATATGGTGACACTGCATTCATCTACCTCAGGTAACTTGATAAGTGACTCTGAGACACTTCCTGCATGGTTTGGGCCCCTGGGCAGCCTAATCTGGAGAGTGACAACCTTGCTCATGGCAGAGGGTTGGAACTTGATGATATTTAAAGTCCCTTCCAACCCAGCCCATTCTGTGATTCTATGGTTAATGCTGCCATGACATGCAATCACCTACAAGCACACAAAGCACAAATACACCAGCTTTTCTTCTGAGTGTCAGGGGACTTGATTCCATATCAAAAATTAGCTCAGTGGGAAATCAGACTTTACTCACATGCATTTAAAGAAAAAAAAAATGAAAAAGCTTCTATCAAAGACCTATTTCCCACCTGAAAAAATTAATACACTTAAGTACTAAACTCTAAGCATCTTCATAGTCACCTTTACATGTACCTATGGTTGTATAATTTATTTTTGCATTAGCTGTAGCATTTCCCATTGAGAGAGAGAGCCAGTTCTCTTATAAGGCTTTTGTCCTGGCATTGGCCTCCCCTGTCATTCAAGCATTTTTCTAACATACTTTGTAGCCAAAGCAAAATAATGGAAAACAAGCCAAATCCCCAAACTACTATTATTTTTTAAGTCCATTTTCCACTGGATTATAGTAAAACTGCTGATCTTTTTTTTTTTTTTCCTTCTTCTTCTGTAGGATAGGCAACAGCTTGCTACAGCAACCTTCCCCACTGTGAAAAGTCTGTGACAGCTTAGCCCTGGGTCAGATGTGAAGCAGAACCTAAGGAACAGGTAACGTGGTAACAGTTTTTGCTTGGGCTCACAATGAGAACCCTTACAATGGGGGAACATGCAGCTTCAGAATGTCACTAGCACTACGTGAGGGCTCGCACAAGGGATTCTTGCTTGGCACACAGACCCACCAGCCTCATGTTTTGGACTCCTACAGTACCAGTGACACCTTAGTGGGGTCGTGTTTTACAGTGAGAGCAGAACTGCACTTGGTAGGCAAACACTGTGCGCCGTTTACACGTTTCTGGCAGACTGCATGCAGGGAGCTATGCAATGACAGATTTTCATCTGTAGTTTCTGTGGTTTGTTAATATCGTTCCACCTGCATGAAGTGAAGTGATAAGAGGCACAAACAGATGGGAACGAGGTGGCGCGCAGACCCTGTATCCCATGGAGCGCTACAAATACCGCCTGATTAACATAAGAGCCAAAACAGCAGACACTTAATATTCGCAAACCATAATTAGATCACAAATTCAACCTTTTCTTTGGCCACTAAGGCTCCTTTTCCCAGCCAGAGCTGTTGCTGATTTGCTTACCCCCTGTTCCTCTCTCCCAGTTTGGATCAGACACCTCATTTTTCATCAAGAAGTCAAGAGCGCCTTGCTGCACTTGGTTGCTGGCCATGCTGTCTCACTGCAGACACAACGTGGTTAGCACTGCAGCTATCTGAGCGCTGCAGCCTGAGATTATTGGCATGTTCCACTGCAGCAATCTGTCCGCACTGGAAACCATCTCACCTCCTCTGGGAGGTGCGTGAAGCCCTGCTTCTACAAAGCACTCCCAAAAGCAGAGGTGTGTTTTACTCACGTGTTTTACCGTATTTTCTGACCTGCAACTTTGCAAGGTACAGCCTTCCACTGCGAAGAGGAGAAGGGTGGGTGCTGCAGAAGGGATGAACTAAGTCCCTGCCCCCTGACTGCAGGGCAGCAGCAGATGTGGCTATAAACTTGAGTGGGAGAAACTGTGCCCAAAGGATGCCTTCCTCACACTCCTTAATGCTTATTTTGGGGATGTCAGATCTTGTGAAGTCATTGTTTGGTGGTTGGGATTTTTGGAACAGACTTAATCTCAGCCACATGCATGTAAGCCTGAAGTAAATCCACTGATCTCAAAGCAGTTACTCCAGATCTCAACCCAGATAAGAGTCCAAGTAGATGCATACATACAGAGCAGTTAAGAAAAGCGCTGCCTGGAAGCAGCCTGTCAAAGCATGGAAGAAATACTGCCCCATTCAGGGGCTGTTAATGCAACAAAAGGGATTATCCCAAAACTATACTGAGAACAGAAAGTGCACTCGGCTTTGACATTTCGCCCCGGAGGCTCTTTCTGGGCTGCAAACCTCCTTCTTGATTTCCAGCACTTAGTTCAGATGGCTCCCTTTCTCTCCATAAAAACTAACCCTCACTTTTGAGCCACTCTGAAGCAAGTTTAACCCTTGCATACATCGCTTAAATTAAGTGTATACTTTGCTGCTGTCAGGGAGGTGCAGCCAGGAGGACGATGTACTCTGCTGCCTGATCCAAATGCTGAAAGCAAACACTGGACTCTCTTAAAGTCACTCACACATTTCCCAGTCCAGACCCATGCAGACATTCCTAGGCACAACACGCTTTTCATGTTCCCAGCCAAAGCTGCTCCAGCTCCATAGTATGAGCTGAGGATACATGCCAAAGCCATCCAAGCTGCACAGGCAGGGCTGTTGCTGCAGGGGAAAAAGCTGGAAAGGCAGTTCATCCCCATTAAACAAAATGGTTGCACTCACACTTCTCTAATGGGGAGTCATTGATTGCAAAAAGCATACTCTGCACACCATTTGGGCCACTCCTGCCTCTCAGTCAGGCAGTCTGATGCAGAAGGGAGCATTGGCAAAACAGGCATAGCTCAATATGGCTCATTCTGCCCAGAGCAGTGCCCACAGGCATGGAGGTCCAGTGCGACTGGTGCTGGCAGGTAGTCAAGATGCTATTAGATGAAAAATGTCGAGGTTTTCAAGGGTGGAGCTGTTTAGGATCAGGACTTTTAAAAAATGTTTTTGTCTGCAAGAATAGTATATGTGCACATTAGCTTGCATCTGGGTCACCCAGAAGAAACAGAGAATCAAAATTTAGGGGCTCTCCTTGTGACCTGGACCACTCAGGTTCACATCTCAGTGCTAGGTCAGGGTTCGAAGTAGGGATGTGAAACAGAGTTCACCTGTAGGGCTCCAAGCCGGGGTCCCCAAAACTCTCCAGTCACCAAACCCTACCTGCTGACCCAGAATAACCATACTGTACCGAGACAAACATATTTGAGAAGTTTTGAAAAGTTAATTTTGTATGGCCAAACTTAGTGCTGGATGAAGTTTCCTCTTGCAGCTGGTTCAAGGCTAGATTAAACTCAGTGAGCAATAGGCTGGCTCACTTGGCACTTGGCACAAATGCAAGCATGGGCCTGGATCAGGACTAAATCAAACTGCTCTCACACTGATCTGAAAGAATGTAGATCCAGTGTTAATGATCCTGAGAAACTGAAGGTGTGCAGTAGGTGGAGTATGCTATCCAATGCTCACATGAGAATCCCCGTTGCCCTGATATAAGCAATGCCAGACCGCATGCATCCTATTGTCCATTTCTGTCATCCATGTCCTTTCGACCGTAAGGTCCATCTTGGATAGTCAGCACACCCTGGCAAAAAGTTTTGCATTAACTAAAATGTCCCATTTTCCATGGGAAAATTTTGTATCAAACCTTACCTTCTCAACCAGTCAGGACTGTGAGGGAAAAGCCCGTTGGAACAGTCACTTTTTTGCACTAAATGTTCAAAGGCAAGCAGGATGTGAGATGTGCCTCTGTTACCTGCAGCTAGCCAACATTATTCCCTATGCATCCCTGCTTACTTGGTGGCATCAAACTTTGGAGACAAAAGGAAAAGCATTCTTTGAATTGTCTCCATGATCATATGGAACAGATACAGTTTATTTATTTATTGCCAATTCTCGGACACTAAGGCTTTTTAAAGATGTGACACCCACCACCATGTATTGTACAAAACAACAGATGTTGTTGGGGAAAAAAAGCAAACCTCACAACTCAGTACAGTTACTATGATAACAAAGTAACACTAGTGCGTTTAACTTACTACTAATTAAGAGGCCTTTTCCTGGAATAAGGTCCACAAGTCATACATAATACAGAGAGACAGAGAACAATGAACACTGGCAGTATACATGTAATTTGGGAGCATACCTTATGAGATAGTATTAGACTTTCCTTCCAGCTCTAA
Source organism: Tympanuchus pallidicinctus (assembly GCF_026119805.1). Taxonomy (NCBI): domain Eukaryota; kingdom Metazoa; phylum Chordata; class Aves; order Galliformes; family Phasianidae; genus Tympanuchus; species Tympanuchus pallidicinctus. The sequence continues at coordinate 4,832,544 of NW_026294802.1, forward strand.
GATAAATCTATAGACCTGTACTAAAGACACTTAGACATGATTGGTTAAGTCATCAGTGTGATTTACCTCCATGAGCAACGCCATGCTATATTCAGAGCACAACATAATTACAGAAAATCTAGGAACTCTCATTTTCCTTATCAGAAAGAAAATATGAAGTAGAAATGAATGAAATAGCCTTTGAATGGCTATGTAACATTTGCACACATTTCCCTTCCCTCTCTTCCAATGAAAGTCACATGATAAACAAATTCACTTCATTAGAGTGCTCGAGTCCAAGACTGAGTTAACTTCCAACAGATTCCTGTCTGAAATATTTCCAGGTAATACAGAATCTTTTCATGCTTTTGAATACAGAAAGAGAACAGCTTATAAATGAAAATTCCTATATGACTCCACAGGGATTCCACAGACAGTCCCCTAAAATCTTATATTCTTTAGTGAGGAAGAGCCTATATGCTGTAGCTTTAGTTAAAATATTGTAATTATTTCCAAAATTCTGTGGCAGATATATAATTTTCCATTCAGTCTCACCTCAAATCTTCGAAAATGTCACGTAAGAAACTGTTTCTATTAAATCTCACAATATATCTTCTTAAGGGGACTACATTCCACTGTAAATAAGAATTCCTCTTTTAATCATTGCAACCAAACAGATTATTTCTACAAGATGACGTTAATTTAATTTAGTGTTATTTCTCAGAAATTGTGAGTTATTTCTCACATATGTCTTATCTTCAAGAGCAAGATAAACATGTCTGAAGGTTTCCCTTTAACCTAATACAGCACAATAAAATGAAAAATCTTTCCAGAACAGCCATTAATGCTCATGCTCAACACAAATACAGCCTTTTCCTGAATCAATTGTACATGGCCAAAATACAACGTGCTTCTCAAAAGCATGTTTTAAATTTAGTTAAAACAACTAAAGACTGCAGTCTAGACCAAGCGCACCATGAGCTAATCGTTTTCAGCTTTGCAGAATCATTTTGGCTTTTGTTCACTCATCTTTATTGCCTTTCACCAAAATATCTGGCACTAGCATCTCAGCATTTCTTGCCTGCATTAGCAGAGGATGGCTGCTTTGATTTCTCCTTGAAGTGCTTAATAGGGGTAGGCAAGCCTTCAAAAGCAGGGGCTTAGCTTTGGAAACGCATCTGAAAGGTAGATGCTTACAGGGCTTAGCCTTCCTACAAGCAGTAAATCCCCACAGCCCCTTCTAAAGCAACGGGGTGGAGCTGTTTTTCAACACAGAGCGAAGCAGAAGCAGAGTGCCTGCCTCTGCGTAGGCCCCAGTGGGCTGCAGGGGGCTCAATGCCACATTGACCTCAGCTGTTGGCTACTGTGCAGCCTCCAGCCTCATGGTGAGGCAGGCTGGGGCTGAGGGCTGGCCTGCTGCCACCAGTAAGGCGCTCCCAGTGCCCTGTATGCCCTGCAGAGCCTCCAGGCCTCTGCTTCTCTACGGGCCATATAGCATGACTCACTCTGACCACGCTGTTTCAGCTGCCAAGCTCTGGCAGGAGCAGCAGCAATAGCACTGCATTAAAACTGTGGGACTTTAAGTAAATGGAGGTGTGACTTGGATTCCAGATCCCAAAGGAATCAAGATGGAGGAGCAGAAAGATAAAGTGACTGCATGGAGTCAGTGGGACTTTCATAGCTGACTTTGCTGTATCAGTACTTGGTTCCAATTGAAAACTGAAGCTCCTTCAGCTAGATTACCAGAAGCCAGATTAACTACTTACAGGATCTGATGTATTACTGAGGGAATGCTGAACAGGTAATTGGGAATTTGGCTCCTCAGTCTTGGAGAGCTTTCCACTTCAGGTAACTTTAAATAATGGGATGGCAACGGAAACAGAAAGTACACCAGCACCACCACTACCATGTTAAGTAGCTGCCTTGAAGAAAGTAAAGTGGAGAGCATGACATGCTCCCAGAAAAGACAAGCACCAGTAAGTCCCATCCTCAAGAGGCTGCAAGCAATGAGGACTTCTACTCAGGAGTATTCATGTTTATAGAAATTACAAATTAATCCATTACCCATCAGGTTCTTTTTTTTTTTCTTTTTATTCCTCTTCCCAATTACACCACTTAACAGTGTACATAATTACACTAATTTGAATGAATGCATTCGCACAAAGAACCAAAAGCGTCCCCTGTGCAAAGGCAGAAATTCCACTGAGCCTCTGCTTTGCTATGGCTTAGGGAAAGCCACGATACACTGAATTCCTGAAAAGTGCAATCACACTTTTTTTTCTGTTAGTTGTCTTAACTGTAGATTATTAGATTGACAAATGCCATGATGACTATAGCAGTAGTACTGACAATCAGGGTTACAGCATCAACTGTTAACAAACTGAAGAGTTGGTGAAAAAAATGGCATCAAGTTGCAATTGTCCCAATTGGGAAAGAGTAATGGTGCACTCTGTGACCGACTCATTACAGTATGCACCTCAAATGAGCTGCCAGGGTAGCTGTGTAGGTACTGCTAGGTTGCCTACTGCTTTCAGCTTGAGTTGCTCTACAAGTCAGAAATAAGCCATATAGCAACACTTGGGTTGATTTGTTGGTTGTTACAAACTTGTAAAAAAAGGTTCAGACATCCAGTTACAACACAGCAGCCCAGCCAGGAGCTAGTAGAGCAGCAGTAAAAGATGAGGAAAAGGCAGAAATTGTTCCCCTAGGATAGGTCTGATCCTATGAGGCAAAGAGCAACTACAGTTCTGCTGCAAAGTCAATAGAGCAGGAAACTCCTGAATGGAAAACTCCAGAGAGTTCTCTGCCTCTTCTGTATCTTCATGTGAAGGGCAACACATGGTAGGAGTGAGTGCTCGCATTCAAGTATACAGACAAATGGCACATGGTTCAGAACGACTGGATGCACAATGTTGTTCCCAATTTTAAAACATGTTGTTTGCAGTGTTCTGAGCAACACTGGTGGATAGGTATTATGGATAATTACATCTGCATTTTAAAACCTGCAATGGAAAACCTGTTGTGATTTGAGTCTTTCACTGATCCAGTTATTTATTTTGATGCCTCTCTTGAAAACTGCATCCTCTGGAATTGTATCCTGCCTACATTTTCTGGAATATTTCACACTTTCAGCTCTCCTGAAAACACGCTTTCACCCCTTCAGGATAAGAAAACAACAACAAGAAGAATTCAATTTGAAGTTAAAGACAATAAATTGATTTCCTATGAAAATTTTCAGGTTTAAGCAGTGCTACTTTTAAAAAGTTCTGATTTAAACGAAAAAAAAAGCATTTGTAATCCTCAAATGAAAACTAAGTATAAGAGATATTTTCTCCAAATACTTCTGTTTTGCAAAGGCTAATTAAACAAAAAAAAAAAAACAACATTCAACCAGGTTGACTTATTTTGTATCCCTCTTCCCTGAGGCACAGCTCAGACAGAAGAGGAATTGTTCAAAACAGCCATCCGCCTCCAGAAAGGAAGGCCCAGATGTATAATTAGCCACTAAGTAGAAAGCCTGTTCCTTGTGCCTTTGCATTTACATCTTTTACATAAATCCTTGGGTCCTTACTCAACTTTTACTGACAACAAAATGCTTGACTTTTTGCCCAGGTAACTGCTGAACGACACTGAATTAGGACTTGAGGCTGTGACACATACAGGCAATGCGTACACCTGTAAAACCTGTAACAACTAATAATAGGCTATTACTTGAAACGGAGATAGAAAAGCACCTTCTTGTATAACCTCGAAAACACAGGTCAGCAAGTCCTCACCATGTGATTCAGTACTTCTGTCTAAATAAAGCTGAATTACCACCTCTGACTGGTTAACTGAATTTCAGAGAAGAAACGGCAAAGCAAAGGAAAAGCGCTTTTCAACAGAAGCAAACTGCTACAGGCTGTTCTAAATAAAGAACACGCGCCTTGCAAGAGCCATCACTATTAAACTGCTGTGCTCCTGAGGAAGGGAAAAAACATCATCATTTTGGTTCTGCCACAGTCAGGAATGCACACAGAAGCCCTCCTCACCGCTCGTGTTGTTTGAACCGAGAGGATGAAAAGAGAGTTCATTTCTTAGTAATTGAGCCAAGAAATCAGTTCTCAAGATTGCTTTGCTGGAAAATGTCTCCTTCAGCAGCCCTCACAATGCCAGTCCTCCTCTCCCATTAGCTGCTGGAGCTTTCATTCCCTTTCCTGTCAGCTGCCTGGGCTAAAAGCAAACACCACACATTGCAAAGTAGGACGTAAGAGAACCACGGACTGACACAGGCTAACTCTGGAGAAACCATGTAATCCTCCTGCCTCCATTTTCCTGCCTGAAAAAAATAAAAAGGTCAACTATCAATTCCCTTCACTGTAGGTCATATATCTGCAAAGCCCGCAGGGAGATGAAAAGCATTATACAAACTATATGCACACATGTTAACGCTGATTAATTTTGTCTGTGCAAACATCTCCTTTTTTCTTCTTCATTGCCCCTCCTCTCATTATATCAGCAGTCTCATCTGGAGGAGGACAAGGAACTGCTGACAGCTGAAGAATTTTCCGCAGTTGTTCTTTTGAGATTCAGAAATGCAACCACTCGACACAGCCTTGTGTTCAGCTGACTGTTTCCTTAATAGCTTTGCGCTTTCATGTGTTGCCTCATTTTCTGTTACATGAATTTAAAGCAATCTGATTTTCAAGTTAATTTGAAATGATGCAAGATCCATTAGTTGAAGGTATCATTTGCAAAATAACTCAGGAACAACTTTCACTCACTGTACTTTCAGCTATGCTCCCATCAGACAAAAGCAAGGCTAGTGATGTGAATAAAATCAGTAGGACTTGGCCCAAGAAGCAATTCAGATCACAGGACAGCATGGAGAGATGGACCAACTGCATAGGAGGCTTATACAAATGAAATAAAAGTAGCAGCTCAAGTTTTACACCAATGAGTAGTCCTTTTGTGATATTACTTACACAAAAGATTAACAAACGTGTAATGCTTTGCAAAAAAAAAAAAAAGAAAGTCCTAGAAGTTTGTTTTCCTAGGATTTTTTAAACCACATTTTGTGAGGACTGTGCTCTGTTGACAGCTCCACAAGAGTGGCTCCCATTAGAAATAACAGGAACTGATCCACTTCACCAGCAAATAGTATTAGTCCTGACTTGTACCACTGAGGAATAATAATTTATGCTTATGGCTGGAAAACACGTTCCTGATCAACCTTCTCCAAGTGCCTTCACTTGAGCTGGAAGTCAACCACATGGCCTCCATAGGCTGGTGCACTTTGGATAAATATCCCCTGAATGCCACTGTAGGCTCCAGCCTGGATACTATGGATATGTAAGAAGTAACATCTCAAATCTGTCACTGATTAAAAGAAATAGGAAGCACTCAGACCACTGAAGCAACATTTATTAAGAGGCTGGAAACTGAGGGAAATTTTGAGGCAGAAGCTGACAGATCCTCTTCTACAACTGCAAATCCTCCACTCATAGATATGTTTGTAATCAATATTATACAGATATGTCATGAAAATATTCAGCAACTCAAGTTAGCAGCCTAACACTGTCACCTTTGTTTTCACTGAGCACCTTTGTAGCACAAAAGCTGAGCAGTACACAACAAGAACGACAAGTTAACTCTTCAGATACCGTCCTTAGAGTAAAGCCATTGACGATTTCAGTTGAGAATGCTGTCAGGAGAAAGTGTCTGTGGGAACAATCCTCAAGAAATAACACCTCATCACTGTATTCAGCTATTTCACACACATCAAAATCTGTGTTGAAAAGTCAAAAGGAATTTGGCTAGCTTTGCTCCTGCCAAGTGATCTGCTCTCAACGGAAGACAAAATCCCTCATACAATCACACCAACTCAACAGCAGAAAGCATACTATCAATATAAACATCTGAAGAATTGTAAAAGGTTAGAAGTAATCTTGCCTGTTTTCAGAAAATGGGATGGCAGTCTCATTAGAAAGGAATTCAATTGCAATAGTTACCTCGGCATGTAAAGGACTCGCTCTGCCACCACAAATCCCACCCTGAAGAAGAGGTTGCTGGCTGGGATGAAGGGGAAAACCAGGAACAACAAGCCAACCAAAACTTCTTTGTGTTCCAGTTTCTGCAATAACACAAAATTAAACAAATATCAACTAAAAAAGTCCAATTTCATTCAACGCTGCTTAGCCTTATCTTCTGAGATTCTTATTAGTAAAATAAGCACCTCAAATTCATGTTTATATGTTTCGCATTTAAAGAAATTATTGCAATATACTATTTTTCCATATTTATATAAAGTCTGTGCATCTGGTATGCCCAAAAAGTGCACAATGTGCACAGTACACAGAATGTATTACTCTTGTAAAGTAAATTCTTTCTATGCAGCTCTCTTGAGATACCACAAATTGCACCTAAGATGCACTCCATTCTAGTAATAGGTTAAGTTCACAATGGTGTGAATGTATAAATTAACATGTCCATCACAGTACATTTGTATGTAAATACACAAGTGCACAGACTGCCTGTGTGCAATCCTAAGTGTCTGTAACCGAGGAGAAGCTGTTCAATCAGCTACATTTTGTGTGAATAAATTCGCCCCAAATGGCATATTAATGTAGCCATTTTATCTCTTTCAAGACGATGCCTAGACTTGAAATGATACTGTCTCTCACAAGTCTCTATACTCACACAGAGATGGAAATTTGAGATGTACTTATACTATATATATATATACTATATCTTTCACTTGAGCTGAGTTAACATCCTTCACTGAGTTCATTTTAATGTTCCTCTTTGAGGAGAAATCCAGTTGCCACATGCAGTTTGAAACAACTGTGATTCACAGGGCTGACACAAAAATCTCAGGGTGCTGAAACCCACAGCATTCCCACTACCAAGAGAACAAAGCCTGTTTCGGCAAGTTTAGCTCTACCATTAGCTGCACCCCAAGCTATCAACTCATTTCACACTTTCTGCTGGTGATGTCAAGGGATAAAATCAAGCTAAAAGAAGTGCAGTATTATGTCTGTAAAACCACCCAGCCAAAAATTCATGCTTTCCTACCCTGCCATACCACTGTGTCATCAGCTGCAGCAGCGCTGATCTGCATCCATTCAAAAAAGTCAGACTTTGTCACATTTGGAAACAGATGCAAGCAGAATAGCTTAATGGTTGCAGTGCTATCTAATTGTTTTGGGCAATTTCTCAACTTCGCAGAGCAAATTGAATTCCAAAGTTTTAGCTGTGGGAACCTAAATCCAGATATGTTGAATGAGATTTTCTAGTAGAGGAGGCGAGCCCAGTCCGCGATGTGGGGCCACACAGTACAACCTCTTGCTGCTGCACAACCACAGACTGTGATGCTAGTTACTGCAGGCTTTATTGATGGCTGAAATTCAGAAACCCCAGTATTAAAATGCTATCCTGTGGAAAAGACTATGAACATTCTCTACAAGTACAAAACATTATGTTATATGTTAGAAGGCTAACCTGGCACACAGACACATAGTAACCTATGACAGCTACAGGATTGAACCATGATGTGTACTAAGTATGTTTATGAGGACAGGATCTATCTTTTCAACCTTTGGACACCTAAAGGTTAGCCATTCAGGCTAGACTTAATATCTAATCCATCCCATTAGTCGGTGGGAGGCAACAAGCTCACATGGCAAATGACTAAGCATCCTAAAGCACTACAATGGTGTGACATAATACTCTGTAGGGTGTTCTTTTATCCAGGTGCTGAGGAATTGGTTTTAGGGGGGTCAGATTACATCTACTCAGTGTGCAACACTATCCAGGCTGCCCAAATGTGGACCAGAGTGGTATCTCAGCTTTCACACAAGCACGAATGACAAGCAGCACTCTCGTATCTTCTTAGACATACCAACGCTGTGTTACTTCTCACAGCCACTAAACAATAGTTTTTTTCACACAGATTCTACTTACCAGTTTGTATCACCAACACGTTTGGTTTATGCCCTTTGAGGAACACATACCACCACATAAGCATTAATATTAACTGAGACCATTTAGAAGGAGAAAAGAAAAAATGCTTAGACAGACTTTCATCTAGATAAATCTGCCCAGATATGTTATGGATGCCCCTCCCTGGAAGCATTCAAGGCCAGGCTGGACAGTGATTTGAGCAACCTGGTCTGGAGGAAGGTGTCCCTGACTGTATCACGGGGGTTGAAACTGGATGACCTTAAAGGTCCCTTCCAACCCAAATCATTCTATAATTCTATGATTCTATGATAAAAATTAATCCTGAATGTCACAGAGAGAAAACAAAGTTGAAAAAATGTTTTAGGAAAAATAAAAGCACCTTTTGAAAACAAGTTTTCAACCAGCACCAGTTTCTATAAAGGTTTCCACAGTTCTACACACTGAGCATTTGCCACAGAAACGAAGGGGACCAACAGACTCTCCCACTCAGTACTGGTATCCTCCTGAGCAGAGCGTTTGGAAATCCTCTAGTTAAAAAAAGACCTGATGTTGCTTTATAAGAGAGTCTTTCATACCCTGACTGAACGGCAGGTTCAAAAAGGGCACTGACTTCCTCTGGGTCAGAAGAAACAGAAGACAGGGAGAAGAGCATAATTCAAGTCTTCAGACTTCTTTATTAATAAAGCACAATGACCTGTGTCTATTGCCTACTTTTTCAGTATGTTTAAAAACACAGATAGTACAGCCTTCCTGAAGTCACAGCAGAACCTGAAATATCTTATTATCTGAAGCAGATACTATTCCATTAAGCTGACAAGCAGAGATGCCCAGCAATGGTCATTTAGGTTTTTAATTACAACAGAAAATTGGATAGAAAAAATAAGGGATTAAAAATTATTCTTCAACTCTACATGCAAATTATCAGTCCTTCCTCAAAACAAGCTCGGGACATGTACTCCCATTTCTCTCCTGCCTCTTACCACCACCTTCCTTTCCCATCTTGTCTGGCCTAATTATGGGGCCATTTGCTGCCATCACTACACTCTGTGTAGCGTACACAAAGATCCACAGGCATGAGAAGCTATACTGGGCTAATGCATAGAATATTCCCTAATACACTCCTGCTTCAAAATGAACCTGCTATCAAATAGTTCCTCAGTTGTTTGTTGAATCAGTAATTGGGAGAGCAACCTCTAGTTAACCTCTCTAGGAAGGACACACTGTTATCCAAAGCTGCAGTGCTGCAGATAAGCAAAGGAAACCTAATGTTGGAAAAAGACAAATAAAACCTGCACATCCAATGCGAGAAAGGAGAAAGTGTTAGCTAGACCAAAGGAGAAAATGTTACTGTGTACCTTTTCTCCCTGCACAAGTCACAGCTCTTAGACTAATGCTATTGAGGGCTGCCAGCTCAATCCCCATGGCAGGGCTAAGAGACAGGAGCCCAGTGCTACAAGCCAGCTTCATGGAAAGGCAGAGTCCTCTGTAGTAGCACTGATTTCTAAAACAAGACGTATCTGGTACCCAGCAGTGCCCTTGTTAAAGCATTTGGTTCAGGCAGAGGGTTTGTTAAGAAATGGTCCTCAAAGGCCTTTAAGCATGTGGGACTCAGTGTTGCTTGGCTGCGTTTCAACTTTCCCATCATAGGAATGTGAAGTCAATATTTTTACATCCTTTTAAGGAGCTGCTCTAACTGTATGTCAAAATGGTACCCCAGCAAAAACAACAAAGAGGTCACTACATATTTGAGGCAGTAAACAACATAAGTTGCCTCTGTTATTCTAAAACGAATGCACAAAACAAAATAAATGAAATCCAGTGGTTCTGTAACTTCCATTCCTGTTACATCTCTTACCATTCCTACCCCATATATCATCCTAGGTGCGCCATGCTGAAGGCCCCAGCCAGGCTTTTGCTGCTTCTTTGCCATGTGTGGTCATGCTGATGAGCCAGTGGGTCAAACTGCTGAGCTCATCCCATAGAGCTCAGTTTGGAGTTCTCTCCTCTACCTGGCCATTGACTTTTCCTTAACATGTGAGCACACCTGCCGTGTCTCGCCAGGGAGGACTGGCCATACAGAGAACCTGGGCAGAAACAGAAGGTGGGGTTGCAGGTCATCTGAAACTCATCTGTGGCCATTAATTTGGAATTTATACTGGATAAATAGTTACCTTAATGACAGCCAGATCTTATTCTCCACGACCCTGAACAGCTTGTACTGGTGTAGAAACTTAGTGCCTACTGATGGATCAAGACATTAAGCCTAAACCAGCCCTTGCTCAAACTCAAGAACTGCCAGTTCTCCCCTTCCAGCCTTGTGAAGATTAGATCTATGGCATGTGTTCCTGCACACCTGCTAACCTAGGCAGCACAGGGAAAGAGAAAAAAAGGACAGAAAGTGACCATGACATGTTGAAAGGATCTTGTGTAACACAAATTATAGCATTAGAGAGCTGAAGCTAATGGCAAGAAGTCTCATAGGGTACTGTTTCCTCCTTTATTCTTTTCCCTATCAAAATTTACTCAGCAGATTCCCCTTTTACTCGCCCTTCTCTAAGAGAGGCTGAAGATTTATATACAAGGAGACATGCAAGGCTGGGTGGCACAGGAATGGCAGAGACTGGTACTGTTAAGGCATTAGGAAGAGACAGCAGGAGGACCTTCAACTGATCACAAGCCACAAGGCAATACCCTCCACATTTTGTTAAGATAACAAAAACAACTCGTAGTGCTACACTTTTTTACAATGCTTTGTCATGGAAAAAAATAAAGAGAGAAAAAGAAAAGAAAGGAAAAGAAATATCGGGACCTTTTATTTGGTTGCAGACTGTATGAATACTCAGGTCATCTAAGCCACTTATGAGACAGCCAAGCAAAACATGGGATAGCCAGCAACTTACAAGTGCCCAGAGCAATAGTAAAAGCTCTTAAAGAGGCAATTTTGTATTTCTTTTTTTCTTTAAAATGAGACATCTAGGACTAAAATTAGAGAACGCTTCATTCATTTCACAGAGAGACATCTCCTTTCTTCTTAAAAACCTTACTTTCTCTTGGAAATATTAAGCTTTTCTTCCTACCTATCACAGAGTTCCCTGGAAAGAAAAAAAATACCCTTGAATTAACCTTAAATTATTCCTTTTGTTAAAGACATAGCAGCTTTACAACAGAATAGCATTCCTTACAGCAGTTAGGTTGGTGAGGTTTCATATCTGTAATTATGATTAGGCATTGCTTATATTGTAACCACAATCAATAAAGAAGAATTTTTAAACCTGTTACTTTTCATACACATATTGAAGAACTGAACACCGCCGTGCCATTTCCCAAAGGGAAGAGAAAATACTGTTACACTGTCTCAGACAGAACAGCAAAGAATCACTCCCAGGTCAAAAGGCATCAACACAGCAATAAATCTGAAAAATTGTTTCCTTTGCAACTGGGAGGAAAAAGGAGGAAAGACTCAAGTTTACAACTGAAAGAGAGGTTCCACAGTATTACATGTAAGACATGCCTGAGCTACAAATAAACATCTGCTGACTACTGCTAGATCACAAGCTTTTTGCAAGCCACTGCCCGTGAAGTACAAATATAGGATTTACACAGATTACTTTGATATATCTGTCTAATTCAGGAGTTGCATAAAGCCACCTGTAAATTTTCTATCTTTCCCAATAGTAAAGTGCTGCCTGAGGTGACAGATCCATTAAATCTGACGTCACGATGGTGAGACACGTGTTCACATCTCCAGCACCTGCAAGAGCTGAGGCACCATGGAGCAGAGCTACAAGGACAACCTCCCTCGTGTCTCAGGGAAGGTAGCAGCTGGGCAAACAACTTCACAGAATCACAGAACTGTAGGGGTTGGAAGGGACCTCCAGAGATCATGGAGTCCAACCCCCCTGCCAAAGCAGGTTCCCTACAGCAGGTCGCACAGGTCGGCATCCAGGCAGGTCTTGAACATCTCCAGAGAAGGAGACTCCACCACCTCCCTGGGCAGCCTGTTCCAGTGCTCCGTCACCTCACTGTAAAGAAGTTCTTGCGCATGTTTGTGCAGAACTTCCTATGCTGCAGTTTCCAGCTGTTTCCCCTTGTCCTGTCTCCACTCACCACTGAAAAGAGTCCGGCCTCGCCATTCTGCCCCCCACACCTTAGATATTTATAGACCTGGATCAGTTCTGTTACACCTTGAAGTATTTCTGAAGGCGTTTATAAATGCTTGCCTGTTCAGTGACAGACAAATGGGTTTAATGGGTCCTTCTCTATGTTTACTTTGAGAATCAGACAAGTACTTCTCCACCATTAAGATCTAACTGCACCATGGTGTAAGCACTTCCCATCAAAAGCATAAATCACCCTCTTCGAGTGAGCTCTGGATGGTCCACTGCAGATATGTTGTGTTTGGAACATTGGAGTGTAAGTGCAAAGAAGCTAGCATACAGGAAAATTGGTAGTTGCGTGGCTGTGTAAAATAGTAATAAATGCTATTACGTATTTCCAAAGGCTGGTAAGGTAAGCATTCCAACAAACAAGACAAAGATTCAAAGAAACTCCAAGACTCTGTAAATCACAGATTATAATTCTTCAGTTTACTCCTAAATTAGTGGGAAGTGCTTAGTGTAGATCATGCACAAACTTAATCCATTTGTTCCTTTTGGATCAGCTGCTCATGAAGCCACAAGCCGCTCTGCAATGTGATGCCTCATCAGCCTGCATCCAGCCATCAGCAGCATCTCACATGGCATGTGGTCAAGATTTGCAGACTTCTAGTCTTGCACTTTCCATGTAAATGGTATTAAAGATAAAAGGACTGTGTTAGAAGCATATCAAATTCACAGCATATTCATGAGTAATGGTAAAAAGCAAATCTAATAAGCTAACTGTGTGGTGAAGCACAGGATCAGGTTGCCCAGAAATGTGGTGGATAGCCCTTCCTTGGAGATACTCAAGATCAGGCTGGATGGGGCTCAGAGCAACCTGATCTAGGTGTAGGTGTTCCTATTCATTGCTGAGGAGTTGGACTGGATGGACTTGAGGGGTCCCTTCCAACTCAAACATGATTGTATGATTCTAATCAGGATTGAACCCTAGGGATTTACTCCTTCACAGGAAGAAATCTCTGTTGATGGAAAGCCAGTAGAACCAAGCATCAGGTGCTCCCTAGTCCCACATCACTGTTGCAGACACAGAGAGATGATGGATGGCAGAGCTGAACTGTGTCCCTTGTGCCATCAGCATGGTCTCCTTTAGGACAACAGCAAAAATCAGGATGGGATGCATAGTCTATCTTCTGTGGCCAAACAGGAGAGCACTAGAGAGCTACAACTGCTTTTTGCAAAATGTTAGGTATCTGAAAATACACAGGATGGTCTGAAAAATGCAAACATTTGGTAAGGCAAATGCCCAGCTTCAAAGTTAGCCCTGGCACTGAGCTTAATTTTCTTGCTCCTACAAAAAGGGACTGTAATTTCTGTAATCATTGCAGTTTACCAGGAGTTGTATTCTTTCATCTCATCAGAAAAAAACACAACCAAACAGAAAAAAAACAACAAGCATCTTCAGTAGTGCCAGCTGCTTGAATGCCAGGCTTAGCAAATCACTGTCTTCCTAAAATAGCTTGGTTTTTCTTTAATGATCATCTAGCTCTGGTAAAACCATATGCAGTTAGTACTGACTAGAATCAAGCAAATTCTATACTTCACAGGTAGTCCAAAGCCACGGAGACCTCCACTGTCATTTTGACCACTTCTGCTGACTGCCTATTAACCACCTGACATGCTGGTTCCATTTCTGTCATTCGGTGGCAGAACCAAAATGTACTCTGCAGTTCAGCAGCCACAGTATCTATGCAGGAGCTGGTGCACAAGCGAACAGAAACCAGTCAGAAACAGATCCAAAGCCTCTGGAAGCATCACTGGCTCCCTAATCATGGATTAGCTGAAGAGAAATCCTTGTCAGATATCTCAGATTATCCTGATGAGACTGGTGACTTTCAGTTTTCAGGAAGAAGCAAGTCCTGGTCTTTATCAGTACGTAAAACAAAGCCTCTTTGTCGAGAATGCTGAAAGTACCTAAAAATTCCATTTACATCAGGGGAAACTGCGGATACTCAGCAGCTCTGGAGATCAGGCTCTCAGCTATGTAATAAAAGCAGAAAGTAGTCCTTTCCTCATCCCATAACCCACAGTAGGGCACAGAATTGTCTTCTATAGATATTTTGATATTATAGTAAAATTTTGATATAAACTATTTCCTTTTTCCCCATTCACCTCAGCTACCCATCCATTCAGATGTCTGTTTACAGTCTTTCTTACCCAGACTGCTAAAATTCCTTGAAGAAATAAGCTCATTTTCCCAGTCCCTAATCTGTGCAGCCCCTAATTCCATTTCATGAACTGATTTGAGCAGGATACAGGAGCACACATCTTTAAAACAGAAGTGGAACATTCCAAAAGGAAATGGGAAAGTCAACAAAGTGCTCAAGGAACCAGAAAAATGCTTTTGACCTTGTGGTTGTTTTTTCCTCTCCCTTTTATTCAGTGACTGCAATCTGCTTCTCTACATGGAAAAAAGAAAAAGGTAAAATTCAAACATGCACACATTGCTTGTGATATGTACAGGCATAATCACTGCAAAATAAAATGCTTGTGGTGGGCTTGCCCTTGAGAGGTGACACTGAACAAGAAGATCGAAACAAAATCACACAATAGTTTGGCTCCATAATGTTTAACCAGATCAACTACGAGCAATGAGTGTTATTATCAGCCCCACCTATGTATTTCTTGGTACTCATTCCATTCTCTCTTTCCTTCTCAACCCTGCTATTGTGCCACTCCAGAACCTTTTAGCTCTGGGCGGGCCTTGAAATGCTAACTGAAACCAGAAGAAGAAAACGGTAGCAAACAAAAAGACCATTTCTGAAAATACAGTAATTCATGCTAATAAGCTGAACATGGCAGAACTAATCACCCCTACACAAAGTATCCACCTAGCGTGACAAAGCCCTGCAGGAGTTAAAAGCCCATTTGGTGATATCCTGAGCATCTTCATTTCACGGTGAGTAAATGAGAGCTGCCTCAGCTAGGGCTGTACTTAATCAGAGTGCCCCACTCCAAACCTTTCATCCCAAACATTCACCAAGAAGAAAAATCTGATAGAAAAGCTATTTTGGCAGTTCCTGCGTTTGCTTTTTTAATTCAGGACAGCAATAACATACTAACAGATGAAGGTTTCTTTTGCTCAGTTTGTTGGGGAGCACCCTGGAAGGCTTCTGTGCGCCCGCAGCCCCGCAGCTGATCCTCTCACAGCATCCTGCAGAGCAGAGGCAGCACACGAGGCATGCTGAGAGCCAGCACAGGGCTCCCGTTTCCTGCAGCTCTCGCCAAGCACAGTCTTTCTGGCTTATTACTCTCTCCCTGAAGCAAACATTAACAAGAGAAGCAGCACAGAAAAAAACCGCGCTGCTAAGGATTAAGAACATCAGTCCTGACCTTCTCTGTGTGGAAGGAATTCAAGTGGGCCCTCAGGAAAATGAAAGCAGGATTTATTTTAAATGGACCTTTTATGAAAATGACTGTGGTTTCCAACTCGTCAGATAGACTCAGTCAATAAATAGCCTTATTCACCTTGCAGTGTCTTTGAAGCAGGTATTGTTCTGGGAGTGTTGTGGAATATGAATTTTGCAAGGCGTACTTTCCAACCGTGCTGTTACTACTGCAGAATATTACAAAAGGCAATTGTTCCCCAGAAAGGTCCATAAGCTGTGATTTATTAATGAAATGCCAAATCTGGGAAACCAGGCAAAGGTCTTGGGAGTGCAGGGTAAAGTAAATAGCACGAGAGAATACACATAATGAGTGCTTGCAAAAGCAACAGAAACATGCACACGAGGAGAAGACACAAATGCATTCCCCTTCCTGATGTTATCGAATGTTGACAGCTAGGAAATATAGTCTGTGAGAGGCTCAAGAATATGCTCGGAAGATATTCATACATATAAAGCTCTGGATAAATGATAATAGGATGTCAATTATGGCAAGAATTAAAGTCATAATAATTTGGTATAAAATGCCTTGCCTTGGCTAAGGAGCACTATGCAGAGAAATGTAGAGGCAGCAATACCTTAAAACTAAAATTATCTCTGAGTAAAAAAATAATGAACTGTAGCATATAAAAGAACAGAATAATAATATACATCTCAGTTGCGTGTAATGAATATAAACCAAAAATCAGCACAACTTCCTGTGCCATACATAGCAATGTCATTACACAGCAGCAGAGCACATTCTTCAGAACAATATGTTCCTACAGGATATAGAGATTACTTTTTATTATTGATGTGAAACACAAGAAGCACTCCCTCCTAAGATATGAACAAACTGTTGCACATGACTGTTCTGCTGAACAAGGGGAAGGAGTGGTTGGCCACCATTACGTACCTAGTTAACACTGGTCTAATGCAAGATGAGGGCCAAACTGTACAAGGCAAATAAATTGCCCCAGACTGGTTGGGTACAGTAGTCACTACTTTGAGTTAGTTTTTCAGATCACCTTGGTCAAAATTAGCCCATTAGACACACCCAAGTGTTCCCTCTTTCAGCCCTCCCCATGGCTGCCCCTGGTTGAGTGCTGGTACCATATAGAATGTACAATCCAATCCACTGTGTGCTCTGCACATACACTCAAAACCACAACAGGACAAACTGCATTTTAATCACACTGCTAATTAAGCAGCAACCTCAAAATGCCATGCACGGTGGCATTTCAAACATCTGAAGGGTTTTCCTTTCATGCTCATTGACTTATTATGACATGTCAAAGAAATAATTGTCATCCCGACGATATGCCAAAAATTGTCCTCTCTAGTTCACTAGGTGCTCACCATTTCTTCCAGTATAGAAAGGCAGTGCTATGGGCCCCTGGTTATGTTAGTGGCCATTTGATGCGTTCCATGGATTATTCCTTTGGCTTTGCAACCAGCTTGCTTGGCAACCAGAACGAGACAGTGGTTCAGCCATTCCAGTGACCTTAGCTGGAAAACATACTAATTAGACACAAAGCTGGAAACACAGCAACTCAGCTCCTTCAGGCTGGGGTTGGCTTTGAAAATGAACAATAATCAAAATTCATCATCTTTTTTTCCCCAACTATTTCTCTGGGATGTGGGCATTTGCTGTAATGCCCCCTGCTTTGTCACACTGGAGATGACATCAATGTCCTTTACTCACACAGGACACTGCTGCAGTATGTCAAGGAGCAAGCCTTCCCTTTAGTGCATCAGACTTCCTGAAGACTGTCATCTGTGACAGGGACAATTACAGTAAGACATGAGCACAGCTGCGCACCTAAGCACTGAAAAGCAGCATATCTTTCTTGGGGAACTGCTCATAGGAGAGCTCTTTCCATACTCTTTGGCCAACATGCAAGAGATTAGCACTACAGACACGAAACAACCCAGTGAATGAAAGTTGTATATAAGGAAGTCATAAAGAAATTTTTAAAGTGGCTTCCTCATTGTGTAAGAAGGAAATCAACAGTAAAACACACAAATACAAGGGGAGAGATTTCTCTCTCCAAGCTGACAAACTCGATGTCTGCCTTCCATTTCTGCTTTTCCAACATAAGAACTCTATCCAATCTAGAAACAGACATATACACTTATGGGTGGAAATCTTGCACTATTTATTTCCCTTTATGAGGTAAAACAACATTCACACAGTGAAATGGAACAAGACAGCTCCATGCTTTAGATGTCCTTTATCAGCATCCCACATACATGCCAACAGGGTTATTACCCTAGTCACAAAAGTCAACAACAAATTAGCCCTGTTTAAAATTCAGTGGCAACAAAAGGCAGAAATCCAATACATGCATTCTCTAATTACATTCCATGTAATATATTCTGACAGTCTCCTATGAGCTTGTTTTGTGGATGCACACACCACCACTCGCCACTGGAAATCAATTCAGTGTTCACTCCACAGATCTCTTCAGTTCCAATAAAACCACTTCTACCATCTCCATCCTCCATGCCACAGAAAGAGTTCGTGCCAATGAGAAAAGAATATGAGGTTTTGTCCTCTCTTGCCTATTCACACCTACACACACAAAGAAAAGATGCACAAACCATTTCCTGGCTCACTCTAAAGCCATTCCTGTGAAAACTTCAAGCTGTTACTTCCAGGTTGGATTTTACAATGAAAAAGGATAGAAAATGGCTGTTAAGACAGTTCAATGAGTCTGCCCCAGGAAGAAAGAAGTTCTTCTTAAACTTTATGAAATGTGAAAAACCAACTGACACATCTCATGCTACCCACAAACTGCAACAGTGCAATGTAGTTTGAGGGGGGCTTGATAGAAGGACACTCTTCTTGGGTAAGCAATGCTGTAATAAAAGCCACTCTGTTACAGCTGGAGAGAAGTTTTCTTAAGAGCCTAAATATCACGCATTGTACCCGCAGTTCATGCATCCTAAACTTCACTGCAGAAGACATTCCTGAGTGTTCCAAGCAATTTATTTCTAGGAAATGTCTCTCATCTTGCTCGGTATTTCACAGTCATTTTCACACCACCTAACCCCCTAGCTGGGTCGTTACGAGTGTAACTAAAACTAAAGTGGAAATTCAGAATTTTAGAATCTTCCTAAAAGCAGAATGCTTCAGATGCTTCTAGGGGTGGGCATAGCATGTCCCAGTTGACATCCAGGAACCATTAATGGCTCCATGTTCACAGTAGTTTTGCTGGGAAACCGGTGAGCTGAGGCTGAAGAACTTTGTCAAGAATATGTGATTATTCTACTTGCATTAGATACAAAAGTAGACTGTTTCAGATCCAATTCATTCCACGTCTGCGGTTTTCAACAGCAAGCAGAAGAGAACCCACATCATGAATTTCAAGGTGTTCAATAAGTAGATGCCTGGAGAGTGAAATTCACTTTGCTTAAGGAAATGTTAACAGTGGTTAAAACGTTAAAATCATCCTTGCCAAAAAAAACCCAAACTTTTAGTTTCAAATCAAATAGTCATATTCATAAACCCATACAGAATTATTTTGCCTTTAAAAAAGGAGTAAAAATGAATAAAATCTAGACATTTAAAGCACAAAGTGATTTGAAATACTTTGTTTTGGATTTTGACAAAAGACAAATAATTTAGCTACTCAAAGGAATTCTGTTGGATTGCCATTTTACCCACACAAATGTCTTTGGATGATTCTGAAATACTTTTTCCCAGCAAACCAGTGACATTAATCTTGCACACAGTACCAATTCCAACAACAGGTGAAGAAATAAAAAGCACCTGAAACTTCAAAGAAGTGGGATAAGTTTTTTCAGAAGTGTTCAGTGCCGGGGTAATGAGAATTTTATCATTAACTTCCCTGGAAACAGGATTAGGTCTAATACAAACACTTCTGGGTATCTCTAGCAGTGAGTAATGAAAGAAGAAGGAATACAAGATGATGTACAACCTGCAGGTAGAAAAAGTGAATACCTAACAGAGTATTTTCCAGTATTTCCCATACAGCACCTGTCAGTGTATAATCTAAATTAATGACACTGCAGTCTCAAACCATTTGGTTCATTTTGTGCTCTTATCAGGAGCACAGAGAAGACTGTTGGAGTAGACTGAAGCATATGTACGACCTGCACATCTTAGGATAATAAAGATATTAAAACTTGTTACACCTCTGCTTTTTTTTTCCCAACGAAACTTCCACAACAGAACTGCACAGGGAATAGTTAGAAACTCCCCACTACAAAGACACTCTTCTATGCCAGACCATATCTGATCTCTGGCCCTTCTCAAACATGCTACACCCTCACTTTCATTTCTGTAATAAAATTAACAGTGGATGTGAAGTGCTGGAATTCGAAGTTCAGCTTACCAACTAGATCATTTATGCTAAATAACATTTTCCAGATCATTTCAAACTTCCTATATTCTGTTACTTTGCTGATGGGGAACCTTCTCATCAAGATGTAACCAAGACGTGCTCTAAAAGCACAGCTAAGTCACTGGTACAATAATAAATTTCATTTTCAAATGGCTCTGCAGATATCAGTCCCCAGTCCTGTTTACAGCAAGTGGTAAAGAGCCTACCAACTGTGGGGCAGGCTGAAACTTCACTGGGGTTTGGATCAGTCACTGTATGCAGGATTCTGGGCCAAGTTTTGTCCTCAAATCAAACCAATTAGAGACTGACACATTCAAATAGTCAGATGTGGTATGTTTTTCCATCTCAACCCAATTTATTTGGGAGGAAAATTGCTTAAAATTTCAGCTGAAGCTTAGGAAACAAAAAGTTTTAAACAAAATGCTGAATTGCATCTCTTTCTGTGCTACCTTGAACGCAGCTAGGCAGTGAAGGCTAAGTAACACCAGCACCAGCACCAGGAAGACAGTGGCCAAGTTCCTCACATCCCAGACAGACTCGACCAGAGGGATACTGCCAACTTGCCAGTCATAGCACAGGGTGATGGGTGCCAGCAGAAGCCACGCGTTGAAGGCCAGGAGGTAAGAGTAAGTCAGAAACCTGCAAAAGAAAAAAAAGGTAATGTAATACAAGGGATGACCACCAAAACCACGAAATATTTTCCTTATACCAAAAACAGAGTTGAATTCATGCTGATCGAGACTTTGATATTTACTACTTACTAGAAGGAAGCAAATAAAATAGCTATGCACACACAGGTAACACCATATTTCTCTGATAATAACGACACGCTAACATAGCTGGGAGGAACTTCAACAGATGATTAAGGTCAATACTGGATATTCAGCCAATCCCATGTGAGCTTAGTAAGGTGGGGAACAGCCATAGAAGTGAGAAGTAGGGAGTCTTTTAAATTGCTGTAATCTTTGTTAATTGATATTCCCAATACAGAGAAAACTAACAGAGAAAGGAAATAAGGAACAACACTACCCTGCGGCAAGTAAGCAGGACCTTCAGAAGTCTGAACAAGAACAGCACGCATGCAATCAGGTTAAAGAAAAAAATTAGAAAACAAAAGATAAAGCGTCCCCTCTCTCCAGCCTTCTGCTTGGCCACTACTTGCCCCAAAAAGTGTCTCCCTCAAACCGCATCTACAGAATTTCAACTACATACGTACACAAAAGGCTGGAGCTCATTCCCTTAATCACAAAGTCTAGCAAGCAGAACTGCAAGAGCCTTCCTTAGTATGCAAATGAAAAAGTTCACATTGTGCAAAGCACAAAAAATAAAAAAATAATAATAAAAAAAAGGAAATACTGAAAAGAAATTAATGAACAAACAAATAAATAAACAAATAGATCCTGCATGGGATTTCTTCCATCTGAGCCTGCTTCGGCTGTTGTTATCACACCCAGTTGCCATGGTACCTTAGCAGGTTTATTAAAATGATAACAAAGGATCCCCAAGAGATGTAGAGCCATGCAAACAGAACTGCTTCATTTGCCACTTACAAGGCCGCTTCTTTGGGGTCAAAATGCAGCCTTTCCAAAGGCACTATACTGTATTTGCTGCAGAAGGGGTAAGATATGGAAGCAGAATGTGACTTCAGGGAATTGGGATGGAATTTCTCATGTGGGTGCTGGGCCATGGTATGGGGATGGAACAGGCCTACATTTCTGCAGAAGAATTTTCCAACAGTTAGGATACCACTTTCCCTTCTCATCTAAGAAATGAACATACCCAGCAGCACAGCAACCCAAAAGCAACAAGGTTTCAATAGCTGAAATAAAGTGTAATTGTAAAAAGTGGAAAATGCTCATGCCCATTTCCACCCAGATCTTTCTAAGTTCACAGTTCTGATGGAAAATGACATATTCCTACATTTTTAAAGGTTTTCAACAGCTCAGCACACTTCTCTTCCATTCCTTCATTTTCCTCCCCAAGGTAATAAACAAGGAAAAAAGTGAGACAAAATTCATTTTCTCTCTTAGCAGAACTAGCGATTAAAAGGACGGTTTCTTTTTAAGAAAGCATTCCTCAAAAAAGCAATGTAATTCTACTCAAACTCCTCTTTAAATTTTGACTGTTCGCTATTTCTAAAGAAACAAATATGTCCTTTCACTTATTTATTTCTTTTTAAGTCCCCAAACCAATCCTTTCTGGTCTGCATTACTGAGAAACCCAGCAACTCAGAACCTGACGTAGCTTAATCACACTTCGGTGCTCTCAGAGAAGTTATACATGGTGTGCCCAAACCTCTGCTTGGCTGGAAAATCCAGCAGGATTCTGCATCAACCTTAATAAAACAGTCCAGAAAAGGCTGCCAACATCTATTTACAGCCTTAAAAGCCAAACTAAGATCCAGTGCATATCCATTTACATCAATCTGAATAATGTCACGGCATATAATATTTTTACAAGTGTGTATTTTAGGATTTTCAGAAGCACTGAGTTAGGTTTCTATTTGATGCCTATGCAGAGGCAAGTTTTTGGAGCACGTTCCTTTCATGCTCTGCATGTTAGCACTTTTCAGTAATCACGATGATGGCCATGCAACTTGTTTAACAAGTCACAATGCACACCAGAAATCTTCTCTTGCTTTCTCAGACCATGTTTCCATACAGTGAGGTGGACTGAACACTGGCTGAATGGCCAGATCAACAGGGTAGCGTTCAGTGGTGCAAAGTCTTGTTGTGGCCCAATAACAAGCAGAGTGCCTCAGGGGTCAATACTGGGCTCAGTCCCATTTAAATTCTTCAGTAGCTGTCTGGATAGTAGGGTAGAGTGCACTCTCAGTAAATCTGCTGATGACACAAAACCGGAGGGAGTGTCAGACTCACCCAAAAGCCACACAGCCATCCAGAGGGACCCTGACAGTCTGGAGAGGTGGGATGACAAAAAACTTCATGAAGTTCAGCAAGAAATGCTGAGTCCTGCACGTGGGGAGGAACAGCCCCAGGCACTAGGACGTGCTGGGTGCAACCCAGATGGAAAACAGCTCTGCAGAGAGGATCTGGGGGTTCAACACCAAGTTGAGCAATGTGCTTCTGCTGCTCAGGAGGCTAATGGTATTCTTGGTTGCATTAGGCAAAGTACCACCAGCAAGTCAAGAGGTGTTCCTTCTACTCAACAGCTGTGAGGCCACTTCTGGAGTATTGAGTCCGGTTCTGGGTGTTCCAGTGTAAGAGAGAAGTGGACAAACTGAAAAGAGTCCAGTGGAAGGCCATAAGGATTACAAAGGGCCTGGAGCACCTCTGCCATGATGGGAGCTTAAGAGCTGGGACTATTCAACCTGGAGAACAGGAGGCCCAGGGAGATCTCAGTGTCTATAAAGATTTGAAGGTTGAGTGCAAAAAGAACCAAGCCACGTTGTTTTCAGTAGTGCCCAGTGGACAAGAGGCAATGAGCACAAACTGGAACATTGGAGGTTCCTCCCAAATAGCATGCAGCATTTCTGTGTTGTGTGAGTGATGGAGCACTGGTGCAGGTTGCCCAGAGAAGTTGTGGAGTCTCTTCCCTGGAGATCTCGAAAGGTCACCTGGACATGAATGAGCCTAGGCAACCTGTTCCTTCTTGTCTAAGGAGGAGTCTCAGACCATATAACCTCCAGAGGTCCCTTCCCACCTCAGCCATTCTGTGATTCCAGGCAGGAAGAAGTGAGAAGGTATTTTGGACTCTTGCAAATTACAGCATTTCACAAAAAGGCAGACCAGTCATTTTTCTGCATCTTCACTGATTAGACAGGAGCTGATAAGTTATTATGCAGTACAGAAGAAATAAACAGTTTTGCTGCCACAGCAAATCAAGTCATTTAGCAGATTTTAAAAGGAATTCAGGATAGCCAGATCAGTGAGTGTTAAAGCATTTCTGATGGTCAAATTGCCATGGGAGATGAGAAGAAGACTCCAGGACAAGCATTGACCAGCGCAGGTTTGTAACCAAATCTCTTTCCTGTGCCTGCAGTATTTTCATCCTCCTCAGAAGCCATGTGCACAGCTCACAGCTAGAGGTAGCTCCCAAAGGAGATGGACAACTGCCCTATTCCATTACAGCAATAATTAGCATCTTAAATGCACTCTGCCAACAGCAGTGAACTATTTTAAAGCCTGTGACAGTCATTACTGTCTACACACAGCCAACTGGTTCTCATCTCCAGACATTCTAGTGAGAACCCTTGGCTAGCTCTCTTGACTGCCAAGCCTCAACGCTCTCTCTGAACTTCTATGTGCCAAAAGCAGACATGGAAAGCAAGTCCCAAGAGGCTGCTGAGCGACTTTAGCATGACTTCTTAAGCTGCAAGAAAGCCTCGAGTATAAAAGTCTGGATATGCTTTCAGCTTTGGTAACCCATCCTTGAACGTGATTGATGGCTGTAGAAAATAAAGCTGTAGAAACGATCGCTATTCTAGGTACTAGAAATAGAAAAATAACAGGATGCTAATAATAGATACTGACAATTCTGTGCTGCTTTTACTTATGGATCTCTAAAGCACATGGTATTTCTCTACCTCCACTTGTCTCTCCTCTCACAAAGCTAACCAGGGAGAAATCTAAATGCAGGAGGAATGTTTGAAGAACATTCTCTCCAAAGCTGAAACTGCAAGGAGAGGGTCTGCAAATTTTGAAGACTTGAAGATTCATGGGATGATTTCAGAAGTTAATTATGTTTCTGCAACCTACCTGCGAATGGTAACAGAAGTATTTTCTTTTAATTAGTTGCCTAAGTGAATTATCTTTTAAATTAATGATCTTCTCTATATTGCTTTTCATATCTCCCAGAATTCCAGGGGAGAAAATCCCTGCTATAACATCTACCTGTCTATCAGCTAATCCCAGACAAGACAGAGTATTACCAGTGATTGGTAGAATCTGACTCTTAATTGTCAACCAGTTTTCCCCCAGGCTGGTTAACAGCATTTGCATTACAGCAGAGTCATTTCTTATTTGCAAATTGAACACAAAAATCCAAGTTTCAGCAGGCATTCTTTTCCTTCCAGAATCTCTGGCATATACAGAAAACCACAGCTTCTCCTGTAGGTAGCAGGTGTTGTCATGGCAATCCAGTGTGTTTAGCTTTAATTTTTTTATTTTAAACGTACTGTTGCATATTTTATTTAACATAAATACAGGATGACTCGTATCGAGAACCTGTAGCAGAAAACCACCATCTCAACCGATTGCTATTGCTGCAAAATGAAATTAACAGTGCTACTTAAAGCCATAAATAAGATAAGATAAAAATAGTTGAGGTATTGTCTGTTACCCTTTGCTGTAACAGAGACTAACAAGCTTGGAAAAGCTCTAGTTTCAGCTCTGTCAAACTGGGAGACTAGTTAAATACACAAAGAGATTTATAGAAATCTGTGAGGAGCTTCATCTGCTATTTGATTTTGGAACGTTTTAAGCTTTTTTCCCCTCAGTTCCCAGGGTCTGATCTATATATTTCCTTGCAAATCTGTGCTACATGATGACTGATCACAAGATGCAGACCATTCCCTGTCAAGGCTGCATGAGAGTGCAGATGCCAGTGACACTGTTTGCTGCAGGTGCATACAGTGGTGCAACCTACCGCCTTGCCATTCTGGGACAAGACATCATATTCCTGATGAGTAACAGGGGTCCTCCTTACTCCCAAAGGCCCAGCAGGGTATACACTCACAAATGGAAGTTTTTAATGCACTGGTAATTTTAGCAAGGCAAAGGCAAGAGAAAATATTCTCTCAGTTGGGAACAAGAGGGACCTATCTAGAAAACAGGTGAAGAAATGCACTAAACTGGTATCTGGGAAAATGATGAGTTGTATGAAGAAGAGAGGATCTCAAACAAAAGCAGGAAGAAGATGCCTGATGTTGTTAATGATATTCTTCTAAAGAAGGCCTGTGCACTGCCAGGTGCTCAGAGAAGTTTCAGCTCAAGTAAGGGTGAGAAGAATGCCTTTATTAGGGAAAAGAGCTTCTCACTTGCACTAACAGCCAAACTGACTTCCAGGCTCTCTTCATTCTCTACAGAGCCCTAAAGCAAACGTACTTGATGAGCCACTTCACATTAATGTCCTCCTAGGACACATGGCTGCAATTATAAGCAGGTGGTATCATTCAGGAGTATTGTCTTAAAATTGTATGTATTTGCACTTCCCCTAGGGAGCTGCCAGTCCAATCACACTTTCCCACATGAGTTTATTTTCCTCATCTGTACATTGTTAGCCTAAACATTTTCTTTTCAGAGCCTCAGAAGAAAAACATCACACTGTGCCTATCCAGCACATCCTGTGACAGTGGGGTAAGACTACATAAACAACAGACAGACCAATTCCAATCTGACATCCAAATCCAAGCATCAGCTAGACAGAAAATACTGCTAACTGGGAAAACTGCCCGTGCATCCTCCTTTATCAAAACTCTCACATCTAGGGGAAAAGAGCTGCCAATCAGGAGAGGATGGGAGCAGAAAAGTACTGACAGACTGCTGCAGCCTGATGAACAGCAAGGTAACTTCTCTGGAAGGTGGGGCAGTATGCAGCAGGGGCACATGGGGAAAGGCAGATTGTATTGTTCCCAAAAGCTTCACTGCCTGAAAAGCTCTGATCCAGTCTCAGGTTCTTTCAAACTCTTTGGCTGAATCTGAAAAACGTTAAAATTCTTCAAAAGGAAAGACTTTCAAAGAGCTTGCACATATCCCTTAGAACCTGAGCCTGCTGTGAGAGTCGGAGTAGTGGAAAACCTGGGACAGATCTCATGATCTCACTCTATTTTTCCTCTCCAAGAACAAAACATGTTTTACCTACACGAGTTGATGGCCTCTGCTTCAGCTGCACTCCCTTCTTTCCAAACACCTGCTTCCAGTAAGGAGGGGATTGTGGTGGAACTGAAGCATCAGGGAGTGCCATGGCACACTATGATGCCTCTCCGGCTGACTTTCAGAGCAGCACTATCTACACCTGGGCTTGTTCCTTAAATCAAGAAAACTAAGAGAAATGATGAAATCTTTCACATGGCTCTGAGAAGGCAGGTTCCTCTTGGAGTTTAATGCTACTGCAGGTTGTCATTTGCTTTGTAACATCATCTTCTAGATAGATGTCAACTTCTAGCTGTAGGTGCCTATGTCCAATGCAGGGGAGTTGGACTAAATGGCCTTAAAAGATCCCCTGGAACTCAAACCTTTTTGTGGTTCAATTCTATGATTCTCTTCTTTGTTTAGCTGCAGGCCCTGAATTCTGGGTGCCTATCAATACTGCATGTATTATGCTGAAGATGTCAAGTACCTTTGGGCACACAGAAAAAAGCCGACAAAACAGGCAGACCTTTTCCACTCAGGAAGCATGTGAAAACCTGGCTAATTAAAGGCTGATACATTGCAGGGGTCTGTTTTAATGCCAGCTCCTAGCCCGAGGTTAGTGCAAATTGCATACCAGAGGAGTTGCTACACTTTATTGCCTCGGCAGAGTGGCCGGCACCGGGACCTACATCCCCAGCACAGGTCTGCTGCACACCTCTCTGTAGTTCATTTCTGTGCATGTTACAGCTGTGATGATTACACACCTTGCTCAGAAAACAGTCACAGGCCTGTATGTAAAGGCGTATGTGCCAGTTTTTACGTATTCCTTCAGCTTTCTATGGGACTGAATTCTCATTTATCTGTTTGAATACCAAAGAAATGCATAAAGCTAGCTTAAAGAGTTCAACCACAGGACAATGCTATCTCAAGGCAGAAATGCATTAACTATTTAATGCAACAACACAAACAAGTCTACTTTATGACCACAGTGAGCAGCCAAGGAACATCACAAGGCAAATGCCAGAAGCTGTTAATATAACTTGAGATATCTCCCAGAGATATAGTTTGAAAGAAACACATTTACTTAGTCTGAAATTACTAGCAAGATTCAGTATTTCCCACACCTTAAGACATGTTGTACAATGGACGTTCTTCCTTGTCTTACCATGGTGTTAGTAACACAATCTGTTTATTCAAAGGCCTCCTTCTTCTTTCCTCCTCAAGAATAGCAAAATAAAGAGACGTGCTAAATGTCTGAAGCATGACAGCTCACCACTCAGTGCCCTGCTAACACTCTAATTGCACTCCAGTACACTGTTTGCACAAAGCTGGGTAGCTCTCCAAGCCTTTCTAATTGCATTCTTTTTCAACTTACATCTAATTCAAGCAAGGATGGTGGAAGAGATGTATGGAATTGTTTTCTTTATTCAACGGCTTTCCCATAGCAGATTCTGGGATGGCAAGTCACAGTGAATGAAAGTCTGTGTTCTTTAGATTAGGTCACTTGAGAAGCTACTTCCCTTCTGTAGCAAACAACAGATTGTGTGGACAGGCTGTAATGGCAGCACTTAGGAGTAACAGGATTCCTAACACCTTCATTTCTACTTCAGCTGAGAGAGGGAGTGATGGACAGATTTTTCTTCATATCACCTTTGCCAAGCAACATACTGGAGGACAGAGAATGCAGCTTTCATTTATCTCAGTATTTGTCAGTATTACAAAATCCAGTACCTTGCAGCTATGGAAGCATTCATATTTTGACTTTCAAAGCACTTATTTGAATCCCCATTAATATGTAATTGTAATGATGGTAATCTAGTGAACATACTGAACAGGTTTTTTTTTAAGACTGAAAGCTGTCACTATTTCACACTGTTTCTTCTTCCAAAGGTTGAATCAGTTCTCTGTTCTCTACACTGTTCAAGACTGGAGATAGGTTATCCAGAATATATGGTCATTTTCCAGGGCCAAACTGGACTGCAACAAAGGTCTGCTAAAAACAGGATCCTCTCACCAATAGTGACCAAAAATTAATGCCCA
The DNA here is from genome assembly GCF_026119805.1 of Tympanuchus pallidicinctus. NCBI lineage: Eukaryota > Metazoa > Chordata > Aves > Galliformes > Phasianidae > Tympanuchus > Tympanuchus pallidicinctus. Next base: position 4,861,205 of record NW_026294802.1, read on the forward strand.
GCAAAAAATCAAAAAACATACAAAAAAAGCGCAAGGAGATACTTTTTCCCGATTTCTAGATACCAAGATGTCCCCAGGTTAGATGAGGTTTTTGCATATTTAATAGCCTGCTTGTCTGTTTTGTACGTGGTTGTATTTTTGTTTTTCCTTAAGACTTGGTGAATCTCTCTTTGAGCCCACATAGGCATTCAGCACACTTACTATGTGCTGTGGAAACATCTCCCCAACTCAATTACCTGTTGCAAACCACCTCCTTGGCTTATTTTGAACCGGTTCTCTTCTCCTCTCTATTTCATATGCAGTATTTTCTTCATGCTCACCTACTCTGTACATTCACAGACATAGAATCATAGAATCACATGGTTATTTGAGTTGGAAGGGACCTTAAAGACCACCTAGTAAACCACCCTGCAGTGAACAGGGACACCCACAGGTGGATCAGGTTGCTCAGAGCCCCATCCAGCCTGGCCTTGGGTGTCTGCAGAGTTGGGGCATCCACCACCTCTCTGGGCAACCTGCAAAAACTGGGCAACCTGGGCAACTATAAAAACTTCTTCCTCATATCCAGTCTAAATCTCTCCTCTTCTAGCTTGAAACCATTTCCCCTTGTTCTATCACCACAGACTCTGCTAAAGAGTCTGTCCCCTTCTTTCTTATAGACCCCTTTAGATACTGAAAGGCCACTCTTAGCTCTCCCTGGAGCCTTCTCTTCTCTAGGCTGAACAGCCTCAACTCTCTCAGCCTGTCCTTGAGGGAGGGTGTTCCATCCCTGGGATCATTTTTGTGGCCCTCCTCTGGATGTGCTCCAACAAGTCCATATCTCTCTTGCAATGAGGACTCCACACCTGCACTCAGTACTCCAGGTGAGGTCTCAGAGTACTCTACGCTACTGCAGAGTAGAAGGGCAGGATCACCTCCCCTGCTCTGCTGGCCCTTCTTTGGATGCAGCCTGAGATATGGTTGCCCTTCCTCACACCCTCAGTCATGTAATTGATATTACAAGCACTGTAACGGCTAGCAAAATCTGACCTCATTAGCCAGTGGTTTTTCAAACTCAACCATAGCTTATGCCCAGCCCTAATCTTTACCACCCTCCAATAACCCTTGGCAACCTTGGGACAAATCCACCTGCACAGCAAAATAGCTGACACAGAAGCCTTGCAAGAGTTAACAATCCTCCTTTGGGTTTATCTTATGTCAGGCAAGACCTCAACTCCATATCCAATTTCATGCATTTCACAATGACTGCCACATATTTCTAAACTACTGGTTTGTTTTTTTCCCATTTTTTAATCCATTTGTTGATATCAGCCTTCCTCCTAGCTCCATAGATTTGGCAAAGTCTTAAAATAACTAACCTGCTGAATACCATAACATTTACCCTGGCAAGGCATGCACAGTAACCACATTTCCAGCTCAGAGCAAATAAAGACTTTTGCTTTCAAATAGAAACTAATGACTGCTTTAAAACCTCACGTAAGCTTCTCACACCAACTTCTCATAACCTACTGCTTCAGGTGTCCACAACAGGAGCATGAACTGCTCAGCAGCTTCTCCAACGCTGGACCATAACAAAAGTCTCTCCTATGTGACAGGACATCCACCAGCTGGCCAGATGACCATGCATACCAACAGCTACCTGGATCCTGAGTATTCACTCACTCTGACTGGTCTTGAAAGCCCCTTGTAAAGCTTCCACCTGCTTTACAAAAAATTTGCCACCCTCGCTGTCCAGAAACATATTCTATAGTTCCATCCAGACTTTAGGGGTTGGTAGTATTTCAGCAGAGAAAATTAGAAAGTCATAGAACAGCTGCCAGATGGGCTTGCAAAAGGAATGAGTTTTCTGCGAGGAAAGCATAGGCCTCTGAGTAAGCTGGCTAAAATGAGAGGTAGCATCAACCTCAGCAGATGTGGAAGATCCAGGCTAACTGTGAGGTTTTAAAATCCCTTCAGAGAAACAGTAATAGTCTTCCCTTGGAAGAGCTTCTGTCATGACTTTTCATGATGTGTGGAGCAGACAGGTGTTGCTGGACTGCATGTGAGGCCAGGGAGGAGCTCAGCCAGCAGCCTTCTCATAGTCCTTCAAGAGGCTGTCAAAAAAATCCACAGCACAGGTGGCAAAAACAGGCACTGTTTTATACCCCCAGAAGCTTAGCTTTGGGATTTAAAAACCTTCCCCTATCATTATAAGATGAAAAGAGACAAACACATAAAAGACATCTGCAGCACAAAATAAGTAATTGGAGTCAGCCCAGGATCACTTAGGACGTTATGACTTCCACTCTAGCAGAAACATATCAAAAAGGGACAACACCAAATCCTTCATGCTGTGCTGCACAGTCTGGTATTAATGACCCTGCCAGAAATACTGTGAACAGATCAGAGTTTTCCAAATCAGACAATGTTCCTCCTGGAAGCACTTTTAGCCTTGATGGTAATAGGAGCTGTTGTCACATTATCATAAAGGTCTCCCAAATGAGATCCAGCCTGACTCTGCAGCAGATGTTGAATAAGATCTTGATCTTAACTGGTGGCTCAGCTGAAATTCTGCTGCTGGAATTAAGAGCCACTGAGATCAGAAAATGACACTGGAGGACCACTCCCATTTCATGTGGGACATCAGGAATTTCCTCCAGAAGCCTCCAAAGCATCTTTCCCCTGTTTAGTAGCAAACCAGAACAATCAGTTATGCAGGTGGTCCTGCCTTAAGAGGAAGTCAACTTCCTAGTACCTTCTTGGAGCACTGGTCTGGCTAGTTCTGGAAGGAAGAGCCGTATCACAGCAGCCACTTCCCTGATGGTCAGGTCCAGCAGAACCAGAGGGATGCTGCACCTTAAACTAACAATACACCAGGTCCCAGGCAAGGAAAAGGTCATTTTTGCCTTTAAGTATATGTGTAAGTATAATAATTAAATATAATATTTATGTTTAAATATTTATGTATCATTTGAAAAACAGAAATAAAATAACAGAGGTTTGTTAACGCATGTTTTTAATACCCACAGCAGCCCATCCTGTGCTGAAGCTAAAAATGTGCACTAGGAAGTAGTACTCTATGCCAGTAGGATCCTGACTTCCACTTTCACAGTCTTGATCAGCCACTCATATTTCACCAACGGGGGCGGTCATGTCCCTCCATATGAACTTCAGTTGATGCCAAAATGGAACGCTTACACCCCATACCTAGGGAGCAGCCAGTTTGAATGCTGAAGCCTCAGTCACTGGGCTTCCCAGTCCCATGCTCAGACACTTGAATGACATTTTGCACTTTGCATAAAAATAAGCCCAGAGCTTTCAGTAAGAAAGGATGTAACATAATTTAACAGGAACTAGAGCGTGTTTTGGGGTTCTGATTGTTTTCTATTTTAGACAGAGCAATAAGGAGAAGCAATTAAGGCAGCAAAACAAGTCTTCCCATTTACCATCTGTAATATATTTTAGTGCAAAGAAAAAATAATGTCATGACTACAGTTTCGCAAACTTTTGTTTGATTAATTTTGTTGTACCTCGTCAGCAAATAGGGTGAAAATGAAGCTGGATTGTCCTGTTCCGAAAACATTGGCATGGATCCTCCCATTATCCAGAGACGGAAATACAAAATGAGAATCACCTTCAAAGAAGAACATCTAGGTTAGTAATGTGCTGCTAAATATTTGTTTTGATAGTTCTCTTGGCTCTATGCTGTACTTAGAAGACAGTCAGCTCAGCTGTTGAGGCAAAATTCAATTTTCTCATCCTGTGCAGGTGGCAAAATTCAGCTCTGAGTTGAGCATCTGAGGCTGCTAGGCAGGGGAAGAGTTGTCCAGGCCCTGCATGACTGAGGGGCAAAATGTTTCTGTCTAAGACAGTCGAGCCCACTCTGGCTTCCCAGTCCAGTGCAATCCCCAGCTCTATTGCCCCCCACTTCCAGCCCAGCAGCCACCGCATCCATGCACACCGCAGGCTGCTGTAGTGCAGAGCCTAGCAGCACAAAAACTTGCAGAGTAAGGAAAGAGCACTAATCTTCTGGGCATCAGCTAGAGGGCTATGAATACGCATATGTTGAATGTGGCAGCTCTCAGCATATTGCCTGGTCCTCCAGCCCCTGCTCACATGCGCATTACTTAGAGGAATCAGCTTATCACAGCTTCCCACAACAAAGGCAGAATTTCAAAGGACAAATTCGTCACCTTGTTGTGGCTCAGTCTTAGTGGAGGTTAGCCACTGACCTCTAACTAAATACAGAGGAGAATACAGGACTCAAATCTTAAAAGCTATTATTATTCACTCATGCTGGCACCGGTCTAAGGACAAACTCCACCTATGTTTTTCATGCTGTGTAATCCTAATCTTCGGAAGGACTTCCGTGGTTTGGCATTTCACCACCTCTCTGGGAGCCACTTGTCACTGCAGGACAGGCAGGGGGATTTGGCTCCTCAAGAAGCACAAGGAATTGTACACCCAGCGGATCCACATGGTGGTGATGGGTTTCTCCCCAGCAACATGTCAAGTGCTGCTTGGAGCACACCAAGAACAAGGTATTTGCAGACAGAGCTGTTCTGGCAACCAACCAACCCCTGCTATGAAACTAAAAGCATGCCATAAAAGTCATGACTTTCCACTCAGCCCAGCACCACCAATTCCTCAGTAGTTAGGGCAGGAAAGGTTTACAGATGATTATGTAATTGTAATGGCAACCACTATGAGTTAAAAGAAAATCTGAACCAAAAACACAATAATAGTTTTGTTTGTGCCCAGCTGAAGTTTTCTAGACCATTTTCCAACACTAACTTTGCTTAACATCCACCACCTCAGCTTTCTGACTCTTTTGGGACACTACCACACAATGCTCATTCTTGTCACAAACAGAAACACGTGGTCAAGTCCATTCGTACTTACATAGCTTATTACCAAAGCAGCTCTCTTCAAAAAAGGTCTTGCAGTGTACAAGAAATTCTCATTGATATTTGCAGTCAGGTAGCTGAAATATAAGGAAACAAATAATTTTTAAATACTCTGAAACAGTAACTTATTTTTCAAACTGGAAGAAAGTTATGCTTTATTTTAACCACCCTCAAATATCTTGCTGTAACAAGACCCCTTCTATACTTCAAAGCCCTTTCAAGGATAGAATTACAATTGTAAAACAGAAGTTACTTGAAATAATACATGCTCTAAGACACTGAAGTTTCCCCCACAAATTCTGTGGAGTTTTTTTGCTTTTTGACTTGTTTTCTGTATGTTCATCTGTTTTTAAATCATCAGTTAACTCCTTAATCCCCAGAAAAACCCACGTTACACTGTGACTGCTGTGCTCAGTCTCCCAAAGGAATGTATCAACACAACAATTCAATTTCAGTCTACAATTAAAATGCAAAACCTCCTTGCTCCCAGCTCCCTCCTCAGTCTCTAGAGATGGGAAAAAAACTGTCCAGTAGAACTGAACTTAAAATAAGTTTTTGTATTTTAAGGGTATTCTGCACACTTGTTTCATTACTGACAAGTCTACTGACAAGGTGTTATGATAATTAACTGCGCAGAGACAAACACACGGGTGGTTTATTGTCCTAGGAGTGCTCATGAAAACCTTTCTGTTTCTCAATGAATAAAATTAAGCTCTATCTGGAGCCTAAGCTACATATTTATTTTACTGTAGGGTAGAAGCACTTGTCCAATTCCAGGGAGTCTTCTTAATGTAACAAATGGTGCCATCCCTAAGACATTAATTCAATGAGAATTCCATTTCTACAGAACCTGATAGAGTTTTTGTCACTGTAATAAAGCACTGAGAAACAGAAAGAAATACAGAAGAGATACGAATATTTTAAGTAGAGAGGAACTAGAAAACTATTGGAAATCTGACAGATAATTTTAAGAAGTTATAAATAAGAAGTAAACAAAATAAAATAAACATTTTGGGTTCTTCTGCGTAACAAATCAGTACCAGGATACTCTATTTAAATGATTTACAGAAATTACAGAATGAATCAACACCTGCACACAAGTTAGTTTTCCAAGCATGACAGCGTCATACATTTTTCCCGCGAACATCCAGCACATAAACTGCATCTTATTTCCTTCCCAAATTCCTCAGCACAATTTATCATCTGACTGCTTCCACCCTTCAAGTCTCAGAGGAAAAAAAAACAAGACTACAGCATTTCCTAATGCTGGTAGGAGTCATTAATATCTGGCTTTTTGTTCAAATATTCTATAGTAGGAAGCTTGCAATCCTGGTCACCACAGAAGGATGGAGAAAAAAAACTGCATTACAGACAAAAGCAATAGCGACAAAGCCAGCAAGAAACAGTCAGCATTTAACATCCAGAAGGACATCTGGGTGCCTTCTAGAAAACAACCCATCTTCAGAAAACTTTCCCTAAGTACCATGCCTAAAACTAAACTAAAACCAACCACACATTGCAAAGAAAGTCAAATGACTTTGCATCTTTGGCGACTACTTACTTAGAAATGTTGACATTTAAGCACAGAATCTGACTTAAATGTCAGATGAATCTTCAAGGGCTGAACTCTGTGAAGTGCAAAGTTTTTTGAGCTCCCACTGATTTTAATCAGGCTCCAGTAAGCACAAGTGAGATGAAACTAAGTCTCCAGCTTTCCTTCTCTGTGAAAGGTCAGGCTGGCCTTCAAGTGTTCACCATGGCCCTGCTCCAAAACCCACCACAGCCGAAGGGAATGGCTCTCAGAGACTTTAATAGCATTTGGATCAAATCCTGGTCTTTTGTTCCCCATTGGAACCCTTTATGAAGTGTAACCCCCTTGTGATTTGCAGCAAGAATAGAAGTGTTAGGTTGCATTTTGTTTGTATTTTTTTATAGGTGGCGGGAGGTGAGACTATTAATCACACGGCCTGACTGTTTTCATTATGAAGAACCTGTTTTCACTTGCTTGAAGTTTTAACTAGCTGTAACACTTTGGGCAGAGATTTTCCACTACAAATATTTGCTTTAGGTGGAATTATTCTGAAAAAAGAGCAGCCAGATCAGTTCAGCTTCCTTTCTCTGACACTCCAGTTAGAGACAGAGGAACACTTTTATTGGTGTTAAGAAGTTTGCCAACTTTGTCCTCAAGAAACCGTATTGCCTCACACCAGCGACTTGAAACTGGCAAAGCTGCCATCACCTCTGGGCCGCATGCTCACCGCCCACATCCAGGCAAGCTACAGGGAACACGCAGACCCCACCACTCTGCACATGCAGGGCAGGGATCTGAGACTTAAGATAACATTTCCCTGTATACTCTTTCATCTTTGGCAGTACAGTGAAGCAATGGTCAACTCTTCATACCTTGGTTCTCACAGAATCGCAGAATTGTTTTGAGTTGGAAGGGACCCATAAAGGCCATCTGGTCCAACTCTCCTGCAGTGAACGGGGACACTCACAGCTAGATTAGGATGCTCAGAGCCCCATCCAGCCTGACCTTTTTCTCTGCCTGTAAATAACTAAAGTGATGCCTGAAACTCACACCTTCCTAGCAGCAAGTATAACACCACACCACACAAGCTACCAAACAGTTTTAAGGCGTGAGTTTATCTACAAGTCAAAGTAAATCTGAAGCACTCCACAGAATTAAAGGCAGATCCTGTGGTAGCTCTGGCCACTGCCAGGATTTCAGATCAGGCCTTCAGAAAATCTTGAGTCTTCTCACCATTTGTGTTTGTGGAGCAATAATGGCAAGAAAAAAGAAAATAAGAAGAAATCTTTACATAGGCACTATCTGCAAATCACAACGCTGCACTGAAGAACAATGAACTGCAACACAGTAGGAAACAGAGTAAAAAAGGAGGAATGGGTGAAGCAAGAGCGTTCAGAGAGTCCAGAACTTTTTTATCTGTCCTCCAAATCTTTTTACTGCTTTGATTATAAAATGTTTCTTTCCATGACAGTCCAACCAAGAAGCAAAAAGTTCATTTTCAGAAAGCTGCCATCCTGAAGTCTACCTGGAAACCATGACAGAGAACACTACTCAGAGTTTGGTATCCAAGCTGTCTTCCCATTAAATCAACTTGCACAAGTGACATAAACATATGATTTCCCTCAATTAATCAGTGTTCTACAAAATCCATGTGGCTTTCCAGAGCACCTCATCCAATCTTCAAGTTGGATATTAGGAAAAATTTATCCTCCAAAAGAATGCTGCTGATGCATTGGAACAGGCTGCCCATGGAGGTGGTGGACTCATCAACCCTGGAGGTGTCCAAGAAACATGTGGACACAGCACTGAGGAACACAGTTAGTGGGCATGGTGCAGATGTGTTGGCAGTTGGACTAGATGATCTTAGAGGTCTTTTCCAATCCTTATGATTCTGTGGTTCCACAACTATGGAGTTTACTTTTTGGTTCAGGAAAGTTAACTAGGAAAACATCTCACGTCTGGTGTGAGTGAAGAAAAATACATGTTTGTGCATTAAAATCAAATGAACTGCAAATGACACCTGGAAGTTTGCTAAATGTTAGCAACACAGAGAGTGTGCAACATAGGCATGTGAAATCTAGATGTGTCTGCAAGCTGCAAATCATACTGAGCTTTGCTCAGACAGCCTTAGGATCAGCCAAAGCTCTTGATTTTGTCCTTAAGTAGGACAATCAAAGAAATCACTATTACTTAGCTTAACTGTTTTATACCTGTTTATAATAGCTGCCATGAATAAAGTCATTTACAGGTCAGATTTCTGTGCATTTGCACACCACAGAAGGCTGCCAAATATCCCACTGTTAATGGGAGCCACTCCCTATCACCTGCTCCACCCAACCATTGTAATGTGGCTCCTGATGCCAAAACACACACACACATTTCCACATGAGAGCAGGCGTGGGATGTCTGTAGGAAAAACTGTATGGACGGTAGCCCCATGCAGCAAAATACTACCTCCAGAACATAAGGTGAACATTTCAAGATGTGGGTCTCCCAGATTTTCATGATGAAAAGATGGAGTTAGAGCAGGAAGTTCGTACCATCAGGTTTACAGAATGGCGAGAAACAAGCATGCTTGGACAGAGGGTCTACCTCTGCTTTGTGCCAGCTTTCCCACAAAGCAGAACAGCATGTAATTGGCTACTTGCTATCTTTTAACAGCCTTTCAGGAACACTCCCTAAAGCAACTAGAATCACAACAAACAGTAAATCCAAAAAGCGCTTAATAACGCAGGAACCTCTTTTGCACAGTTTGAACAAAGGCCAAGACAGCTCTCTGGCAGCTCCGGCTTCCTGAAAAGCACAGCTCATCCTGAAACCAATTACATCATCAGAGCACTCGGAGAGCTCATAATTGAAGACAGCAGAGTAGGTGGCCTAGTAAAACTCAATACCGTGCAGTTTACAGAAATGTAAACTTTCCTGGTACCAGATGGACCTCGTGTTAATCAAAACAAACTTTGCTAAGAAGCAGACAGCTTTTTAATTTGCCTTTACTGTTGAAGGCACCCAGAGTTTACAGACGAGAGTGGGACAGCTTCTCAGCTGCAGCTAATTGCCGTGACATGGAGACATCACAAACCGCTATCAGCAACACATTTATCCCACAGTGTAGCTCAGTGTCAGTGTAAAACAAACTCTTGTGTTCTCTTTGAAAGCTTTCTCAAGGAAAAAAAGCGAACAATTGTAAGTACGATGGATGCTCCCCACTGGGGACATCTAAAAGACCAAGATAATGACACAGTACAACGGCTCTATGGTATTCTGAGAGCTTGTTTTGGGCAGGTCCCTCAGCTGTGAGAAGATTGTTGCTCCCACCTCCATCCTCCCCAGGAAGCAGATCTAACTCACAGCAACCAACAGCATTTTGAACCAACACTTTGGGAACCTCTGTGTTCGGGAAAACGTTTGTAGGATAAGTATAAAAGCAAGGCTGTTATCTTAATCTTAATTCCTGATGATAAGAGCAAGATACCTCTAATCAAGGCATTTTTCAACGCAGAAGGGGTTGCTTTAAGTGAATGCTGAAGCTTCAGATCATTGGTAGATTCACATCTAGTCAGTAAGACAGACTCCCCTTCTGACATGGCAGAAGTTTTACAGGATTCAGATTCTGTCTGTCTTTACCATTTCTACTTAGAGATGACTTCATTCCAGTCTGCCCAGCCAGCCACATCTTAGGTTACAGAAGGAGCTTTTCAGCTTAGCTTGGCCTATATTTCTCCTTTGGGAGGACCATCAAGGGGCAACTATATGTGATAGTCCAGTCAGAAAACAGGAGTGCAAATCTGTCATGGAATAAAAAATACAAACGAAAAAGAAAAAACAATCTATTTCAAACATGTCTGGATTTTTCACTTCCTTAAAATACCTGTCAATGCAGGGAAATATCAGTCACAGCTACAACTTTTGCAAGTGAAAAGAAAGAAAAGCACTTCTGCTTCCCTTTTTATGAGAAGTCTCAACATTCCCTGCAGTGCAGTGCAGGAGCAGTATCCCTGCTCCTTGTCTCCCTGGAGAGCCTTAAACCCCAGCTGCTACTACCCACGCAGACCCAGATGCATAAACACACACAAGGAGAAGCAGTTTTACAGACTTTAAATGCCATGGAAAGATTTTATGAAAGTCACAACTGCTTTAACTCATTTGCACTGATAATGGAATATACACTTCAAGTAAGTTTTCAGTTATGAGCATAAGTTTGGAGTTCTTGCTCTTTATTTGATACCCAGAGCAAAACAGAGCAGAGTACAACCACATTGGCATAATATAGCTGAGAAGGTGGCCCCACGTGTGGCCTTTTTCTGCTGTTACGCTAATGTACGTCTTTCTTTTTGGGGTGAAAATGGAGGGAAAAATCTAAGAGAAAGAGGGAAAGGGAGAGGGAAAGGCATAGCAGTGGTACAGGAAGAGAAAATAAAAAGAAGGAAGATTGCAAAACAACCGTAACTGATCAAAGATGTAACCAAGATGAAAAAGGACTTCCCCTCATACCAGACATTCCACTGACGCGACAAGGAGACAAGGTGGAGCAGGGCTAGCATGAAAAATAAGACCTCACCAAAGCACAACCACCTTCCACCAGATCTCAGGAAACCAAAGCACTATGCCTGCCATTTAAAACTTTCATTGATTTCAGCCATTTTAATTCCTCTGTGTCTCACACACAAAGCCTTGAAATCCACCACTAGATGCCATATCCCGCGTCCTAGGCCAGCTGAAGTCCAGTATAGAGATATTCACGTAACTGCATTAGAAGCAGCACTGACAACAGAATCTAGGCTTTAGCTGCTCCATGTGCTTAGCTACAAACCCCTATTTTTCTTCTGCTTGTTCTTTTGACAAGCTTTATTCATTCAGGCTGAAAGTTTTCCATTCCAGGCGTTTGTGTCAAGCTGAATTTATTTTCTTCCCTGAAGGTCTCAGGTAAAACAGACCATTTCTGAAAGAGCAATTAGAAAGAAAAATCATTGCTTTGCCCATATCGACAAATCATGCAACCATTTTGTGGAGAAAACTTCTGTGGTTGTGTACTTTGGAGCAGGGTCTTGTCATTTAGCAAGAGAAACTGCAGAGATGTTCCTGCTGTTGCTTTCAGCAACAACTCACTCTGCTTCTGGGAACATGACAAGCCACTAGGGGGAAAAAAAAATCTCTATCTGCATTGCTTAGGAGAGATAGAGACTTTTATCAGTTCCCCTGATTCTCTAGCCCTAGGAGGCTCAAAGAAGACCTTGTTGCTCCCTTCAACGACCTGAAAGAAGGCTATAGCGAGATGGGGGTCAGCCTGTTCTCCTAGATAACAGAGATAGGATGAGAGGTAACAGCCTTAAATTGCACCAGGGCAGGTTCAGGTTGGATGTTTTCTCCCAAAAGAGTAATGATGCATTGTAACAGGCTGCCCAGGGGGTGGTAGAGTCACCATCCCTGCAAGTGTTCGAGAACTGTGTGGATGTGGCACTGAGGGACATGGTCAGTGGGCATGGTGGGGATGGGCTGGGGTTACCTTAACGGTCCTGTGATTTTAACACAACTCAGCAGGAACAGCATCACTCTCCTTGCAATTGCTCCTGCAAAGCAACTGATATTCAAGCATCTCTCTGGCACTGCCTGTGCCCAGCGTGGAGGAGACAACCTGCTTGGATGTACAGAACTGACCGTATGCAGATGAGTAAGAGGCTGCATTTGAGTATTAAAAAGATGAGAGGGGATAAAGAAGAAAGAAGGCAAAGGAGGCATAAGGAGGAATGAGTACAGAAGGAGGACTGCTCAGCCTGGAGAAAAGAAGGTCCAGATTGATCTGAGAGAGGCCTTTCTGTATCTAAAGAGGTCTGTAAGAAAAAGGGACGAACTCTTTAGCAGTCTGTGGTGATAGGACAAGGGGTTTCAAACTAAAAGAGGGAAGATTTAGATTGGATATAAGGAAGAAGTTTTTACAGTCAGGATGGTGAGGCACTTGCACAGGTTGCCCACAGAGGTGGAGGAGTGTTCCCCGTCCCTGGAAACACTCAAGGTCGGGGGCTCTGAACAACCTGATCTACCTGGATGTTCCTGTTCATTGTAGGTGAGTTGGACCAGATGGCTTTTAAGCATCCCTTCCAACTCAAATGACTCCATGATTCTGTGAGGAGAACTGAAGAGAAAGGAAGGAAAGGACAGAGATACAGGGAGACACTCAGACCTCTGCTTTTGTAAGAGATCCAGTGGCAGTATCCAAGGAACCTGCTGCCACTCAATTTGTCGTGTCCCCAGTGAGCACTGAGGATCTGAGCCGTGACATGAGCAGCGGGAGCAGCCTGTCTCCCCAGTGCAGCACTGCTTCAGGAAGCAGCTGTGCTTTCAGCTAACCAACCTAGCACGAGCAGATGGCCTGAAAACACAGAGGACAGCCAGGATTCCTGCAGAACGACTGCTACCTCTGTGTCTCTGCAGAAAGCTGGCAGCTTGTGAATACAGGCTGCCCCAAAACACAGCACAGCACAAGAGCCGGGCTCATGGGCTTGGTAACAGGGCTGTATGGAAACCCACTGTGTGCTGTATGGAGTGTGTGGGCTGCGAGGTAGCTAAAACAGGATCCCTAATCACAAAAAAATGCCTTTAATGGGAAAAAGGAGGAGGTTATCCTCCAGTCATGCATGAGTCTCCATTACTGCGAGTGGAAATTATGGAGGTGTCCCTGGGAAGCAAGTGTCCTAGTAAACATTTACAAACAAACCATAAAAGATGTGGAGGCCTGCCGCATTGCTTTGATGCTCTCCATAAAGCATTTCATGTCAATAAACACAAACTTTGGTCCAAGTAGTCTGCTGAGCTACAGAAGGAACCCTGGTGGCTTGAAATCGTGCATGTGCAATTAGGAAACTAAGGCTCTTGCTTCTTGCTGCTGTCTTTGTCTGGAATCCCAGTAAGTAAACCTAATAAATTAAAGCAAAAGGCTTCAACAGAGCAGAAGAGAAGAAACAAACCCTTTCCATCAGTAAACCACAGCAGAGAAAGGGCACAGAAATCAATGTATGTCAGAGGAAAGATGCAGCAAATTGTATATACTACTGCTAACTACAGCAAGCTATCCCAGCTTCAAATGAAATGCCAGAAAAAATCAAGAGAGAAAGGAAAAAATGTTTACAAAATAAAAATCAGACGACACCATGCAGGCAGCCAGCCCCAGAACACGGAGTGTGGAGACTCAGTGAGCAACCCTGGGCAGGGATGGATGTGTGCCAGGAACTGCAAAGAGCTCTCCCCGAGAAGATGCTCAGCACCTCCTCATCTGCTCATCAGCCCTAAACAAAGTGACACACACTGATTTTAAGTGTAGGGGTAGGTAAAGTTCATCTGGTCCCAAGCCTCAGAGCTCCTGAAGCAGCTCTTTAAGGAATGTCAGTAACTCACTGGTACAGCTAAAGAGTTTGATTTGAGCAAGGAGGGGAAGACAGCAAAGTTTTATAGCTGAGTCTGCTCTCAATCAGGTTGAATGCTTGGTGTTTTTTTTAAACACACTTGCTGAAATTAGTTATATTTTTCAAATTATCATTTGGAGTCAGCACAAATGGGAAATTTTTACACTGCTTTGAGAAGCAGATAATGTTCTGAGCATTTCTGGTAAATGAAGTAAGCCTGTAAGTAAAAGCTTTTGTTTTGGAACGAGACTTGGGCAGAATTTGAAAAGAAATATGGGGAGACAATAAACGGACCCCCCTTCTAAATATAGCCTGAAAAATGTTGTTTTCTTTCATAACGTATTTGTTCTGAGATTTCTTTAATACTTCCACAATTTACTTGTAATCCAGAAACTGCCTGTCAAGTTCAATTTAAATGCACATTTTTCACTTAGTTGGAGAAGGGGGTGGAAAAAAACCACATATCTGCAGTTTGAGTCCTTCATACTGAGATAAGATGGAAAGAGGAGCAGTTATCACGCTGCTGTGGTCATGCAGAGACTGTAGATTTTCAGGACAGTAAACCAGAGAGTATTCTGAAGAGTCCATCAGCCTGAATGTCCAATAACCAATTAATGGAAATCTGCTTATATGTGCTATTAGATGAAGGCCAATAAAGCCTACATGGATTCCCCTGAAGATTCTCTGTCAATTACAAGAGATTATAAACTAATCGTTTACACTGAGAACTCTCCCAGATACCTACGATGGAATGGAAGGGGGTGGTCCATGCTTGGATCCAGACCTTCTGTCACCAGACATCAGTGGAGGAGTCACTAAATTCAGCTGCACTATCTGCAAGCAGAAGCTCTGCATGTTTTCCACAAACTTTTCCTTCAAAATGAAACCCATGTACCAGCAACTCACAGAACAGTTCTCTGGACGTCACTGACAAATAATACTTCAGGAAGAGGATATTTCCTTTCTGGAAAATTCCTAATCTGACATTTTGATCTAGCGTGTCCCTTTGCTTCCGTCAGATTAAATAAAGTAATCCACGAGTATGTCAAGCCATCTCTAAATACAAAATAAATGGTAAAAAAAGAAAGCAACTTCCTCGCTCTTCTCTTGTTAGGAAACCGTCTGTTATTTTTAACAACCTCAAGAATAGCTTGTTCTTTTTAAATATGAATGACACAAGTCTGTTAGCAATATAGAGAAGAAGAAAAATAACATTCTTCAGAGATGGTATCCTTTCAGAGAAACTTTTTGATGTTCGCAATCAAATGCAACTCAATGCCAAAGTTATACAGCAACACAGAAAGAATCTGAAAGAAAACAATTCAAAAATTGGCAGCAAATGACTGTTTTTGTCAGAAGCCCTGTAAGTAAATTGTGCCTGTGTTATTACTGTTGGCATGAAATACCAAACAATGTACTTCCAGCAACTTTCATCTCTGTCGCTTTTCCACTCCATCATCTACACACAAATCCTTAAATTCTTCAAATTAAAAATGGACCCACTCTTTCATCACAGACACTCATGGCTCTGTTCTGATATGGTTCATTTGTAAAAAGTACAAATTAAACTCCGCAATAGCTAGTAAAGATTAGTGCCTTGCTTTAAATGGATTTCCTTTGCAAAGCCCTCTTTCTATCTCATCTAAACAGATAATAAATGGTAAAAGCCAAAAGCACATCAATAAAAGAATAATTCTGAAACTTGGCAGAATTAGAAAAAAATAATTATATTTTATCCTATTCTGACCGCAACTCAGTCTCATCTACTGCCAGAAAAATGAGACCACAAATATCCCAGCCGTCTGTAAGTCACTAAGATAATCTCTTTGAACTGCACTGGCAACTTCCAAAAATAAGTAACAGCAAGAAAACTACACCATTTTGTAGTCTCCTTCTGCCACAAAAGTGGGCTTTCATTTCTGATATTTAAAAACTTGGCTCACATGGAAGATCCTGCATAGTTGCTCACAAGAAAGCTATCGGGCTGTTGCACTCAGCCAAAAATATGAGCAGCTTCTGCCTTGGGGAGTTTGCAACAGCCTGTAATGCATATCCAGCCACATCAAACTTTCATAGGATGGGACAGGAGCTGACACTCAGTAATACTCAGCTGTGTATTTATACGGATGACCAAACATTCCCATGTAATCGATGGCTTCTCCTTCCCAGAAACCTAAGGAGAGAAGGTATGTTGTCTGTTTGGCTGGAGGCAAATGCGTGAAAATGTATAATGAAGTTTGCTCGTGGCCTCTGATGTCACCAATGTCCGGGCGGCTCAGGTAGGCCACAGCCAAGATCACTTTAACAAGAACATCTTGTAACAAAAATCCCATCATAGCTCCCCAGTGCAACACATCTCCATTCTGCCCAAGGGTTGCCCACTTTGGCATCACACCCACCCCAAAAAAGCCAACCAAAAGGAGACAGCAATGCTTGCCTCTACAAGGCATGACACTGGCAGTATTTTCAAAGGCTAGGACTTGGCTCGGGAGCTCCTGCCGGTTGGCTTAGCCACACAGAGGGGCTGACTGAGCCCAAAAACTAAAGTACAGCCACTGATGGAGTGAAGGTGAAGGCAGACAGGACCCTGGTGGGAGAAAACAGGCTGGCACAGGCAAGGAGAAGAAGCCTCACATCATGAGAGAAGTGCTGGGTGTCTCATAGGATACTCTCGTAGTCTGTGATTGTCCAGACAAACACCAGTGGTGGCATCTCATAAAAAATGGTGCTGATGTCCAGACAAAATGACACAGAGGTTGGAGGAGAGCCTTTGTCATGGTGCTCGGCCAAAGAGGACACGCAGCCAGTAAAAGCCAAGGCAGGCTGTGGTGTAGGTGTTGCCATCATGTCAGCTTGCTGCCTGGCCAGTGGAGATGGAGTGGGATGGGATGGAGGTTTTGGACAAGAGGCCAGCAGGAAGGGCGTTGAGTGCTGAGGCGGGAGAGTGGTTGGAGTCCTGTCGCAGCAGCCTCTTGGGACAACTGCTGCTCACAAACAAGGACACAGCCAGAAACTCATCCTCAAATGCTATCACAAGAGTCACCATGGAAAAATGGAGGCATATCCTCTACTTCTCAGCTCAGCATCAGGCCTGCTCCAGCTAAAACAGGAGAACTGGAATTCCCACATTCACTGGTAAAGAACTCCCAGGATGAGCAATTCTGTAACAAAGCTGATACCAAGATTCTTGCATAGATTTGCTCGCAGGAAACACACATTTTCATTAACTGCCTCTTTTTCTCTTCTTGCTACTCTTTGATATTTGCAGTGCATATGTTTGAACCTATTATTAAGCACAATAAATAGGTCCTCACTGAATAATTAAGAAAGAAGTATCAGCAAGCATGAGTAATATTGCCAGCCACAACTGAGGACAGAAAGCTGCCATTATTTCTGTATTTGAGTTATTGATTAAACGTAATATCCGTAAAGCAGCAATCAGAATTGCTATTTCACAACCATTCCCAGAGAAACAAAGGCTTGTTCCAAGTGCCAATCACATATAATCTTGTGGTTAAAATGCAATTAAACGAGTAAAGCACCCAACATACCCACAAGCTAAACAAAAACAAATCACAGAAATCTGAACTGTAGAGCAAAAACAAAGGCAATATTTTAAAGCATAATTCAAAATGAAGTGTCAAGACAGGCTGTTGCTTATAAGCCATTCTAAAAACTGTCAAATTACATCTATTATCAACACAAAGGAAAAGGGGTCTTTTTACAAAATATATCACAGTAGGAAAAGTCTCGTGAAATAGTAATGCTTTACTTACTCCAAAATACTCTTTCTTTTTTTTTTTTTCTTCTTTTTTATATTGTCTTGTTTACTTTTGAAGTTCTTTTAACCAGTATGAGAAGAAAAACATTCTTGAATTAACTATGCATAACTCTTGCCCTCAGACCCGGAGGAAAAAAGGCCATTCTGAGAAGAACAAGATTAACAATAATGCCAAACAAATCTACTGATTTAGCAGTCTCAGTTTGTTCATCAGAGAGCAATATCCTCACCTAAGGCCATTGGGCTCTCTGAGAACAGCCAGAGGCAGAAAAAAGCCATGCCAGGGGGACACCATTCCCCCTCGAGGCCCAAGGATAGCAATGATGAGTCCAACAAGTCGCCATCTCCCACACGGAAAGGGGCCATGCATCCCGCAAGGGAATAGCCACGTCTTTTTAGCAAGCACATAAGCTTTCACACCAAACTTAATTTGTCAATCCCAGCTTGTTGAGAAACAACAGTTTCTATGGAATTTGGCCAACACACAAACCTGAAGTGGCTAGTGTAGGAGGTGCACACGCCACAAGTGCCAGCCTTACTTCTGAGTTTGTCCTGATAAGTGTGCACAGGGCAGGGTTCTTTTGCTGCAGGACTTCCTGAGGAGCAGAGGTAGCAGGGTAGAGGTTGCCTACATAGCTGCTGCCCATCAAAGCCTCCTCTGGAGAGCAGAATCTTGTCCAACTGCAAGTACTTGAGCAAAGCTATTTCATCTACTTCAGCTTTGTTTCCCTGAATTGATAGCTCAGGGCTAGCACACAGAAGAGAGGAAAGGGCACTTTTGACCAAGAATTTTATAAGATGGATGGAGTGAGCCAAGGCGAAGTGCTGATGAACATAGAGTGCTTCAGGCAACTTAATAAAACTGGTGTTATGAAATCACTACAAATCATCTGCATGAGCTTTAAGTCTTGACGAAATCACACACACTGTGTTACTCCATAGGCTGCTTGCCTCAGGTAAAAAGAAAAGTTCTGCCAGCTTCGCTGGTACCTATGACAGAGCATTACCCATGTCTCCCCTATTTTTTGTTGCTTTTAACCTCTAATAGGCTTGTTTTACTCCCCTGATCAGATCCAGGATTCTGTCCCTTTGCAAACAGGCACCTGACAACACGTCACAGCAGCTGTCTACAGAATTAGGACACAGACTTCGAAACACACAGAGGCAAATTGATCCAATCGATCTCTAGGAGAGTTGAGAAGCCCATGGTCCTCAGAGACCTTTATTTTTTCAATCTGCAATGAAAGAGCCTGGCAGCAAACTGGAGAAAGCCAGTTTTATAAGCTGGGAGGGAAATGATTATAGAACTGTAGCTGCTAAGAGATCTTCCAGCTGGTTTAAATGATTTGGCCTCCTTATGAAAAGTACTGAAGGAAAAAAAAACTCCTGAAGGTCAGTTGTAGTGCTGCAGGTATCGCATGAAACGAACTTCCCAATTTATCCTCAAATGTTTAATTCAGAGATGGGGACCAGGAGGCATAGAGAGGAGGAACAGAGGTTATTACATCCTTATGTAAATACAGATTAAAGAAGCAGACCAGCTCCTGCAGTATTTTACACAAATTAACAGAATCTGGAGAGGGAGCAAAGAGCAACATCACTTAATTGGAGCTCCTTGCATTGCAGCAGCTAGGAGCTCTGATGAGAGGGGAATTCAGTTTCATAGAATGGTTTGTGTTGGAAGGGACCTTTAAGATCATCCTGTTCCCACCCCCCTGCTATAGGCAGAGACACCTCCTTCTAGACCAGGTTGCTCAAAGCCCCATTCAGCCTGGCCTTGAACGCTTCCAGTAAGGGGGCATCCACAACCTTGCTGGGGAACTTGCTCCAGTGTCTCACTACTCTCATAGTAAAGAATTTTTTCCTGATATCTACTCTAAATCTACGCTCTTCCAGTTTAAAGCCATTTCCCCTTCTCCTGTCACTACCTGCCCTTAAAAAAGTTCTCTCCCCAGCTTTCCTGTAGGCCACTTTCAGGTACTGGAAGGCTGCTATAAGGTCCCCTTGAAGCCTTTTCTTCTCCAGACTGAAAAGCCCCAACTCTCTCAGCCTGTCCTCATAGGGTAGGTGCTCCAGCTCTCTGATCGTCTTCATAGCCGTCCTCTGGACCTGTGTTGGGGCCCCAGAATTGGGTGCAGTACTTCAGGTGGGGTCTCAAGAGAGCAGAACCACAAGCCTCTGGGTGCAACCATGCAGCCAATTCCTTATCCAGTGAGTGGTCCATCCATCAAATCCATTTTTCTCTAATTTGACAACCAGGATCTCATGCGGGACAGTGTCAAACACTTCACACAAGTCCAGGCAGATGACATTTCACAAGAATCACACAAGAATCACAAGAATCACAAGGTTGGAAACGACCTATAAGATCATCCAGTCCAACCATCTCCTCATCACCATTGCCACCATTTGTTGCTTTTCCTTTACATACTGATGCTGTAAATCCGTGATAAAATGGAGTTGCCTCTGAACTTGCTCTGCCGTGGCTCAGAAGAGGCTTTTACTGTTGAGTGGAATACCTTTTCCTAAAGAGAACTGATCCAATTTGGTTCATCTTTTTATGACACGGGCTTCACTGTTATGCATGCAGTCTATTTCTGAAGGAAGCAATACAATTTCTAAAATGCTTGTAGAAAGGAGGAGTGTTTGCATCAATTGAAACACTTTGGCTATCTTGCAATCCAGAGTTGCAAGTAACTTTGCCAGCCCCACGCTGCATATCTACGAGCTCCACAGGGAAAAGAAGTGGAGCTGCAATGGCCAGTCTTCAAAAAACTAGGCTGGGAGGATAAGGAGCAGCATCTTAATAGCCTTCTCTTTCTATCCCGCCCCTGGGAAAACCATAGCTGTTGCTAACTCTTTTTCAACATTTCTTATTTAGCAAATGTCCAAAACAGAATCAAAGCATACTGTTTCATTGAGAAATGCTTTTTCTCTTTTTTTGTTGTTGTTGCAGATGCTTAGGGTTAACAAAAAAACCAACTCTGTTTTAAGCTAAGCTTTTCAAGATGTATTTTTATCTTTTTTTTTTTTCCTCCATTACGACAAAATCTAATAATTTAATTTTCACTCTGTTAGCAGGGGCTGTGCCTGATCCCTCCTTCCTGCAAGGTCAGCAGGCTGTGCTCTGCTTTGGTTCCTTGCTGGCACAGGCTGCACACCGCTGTTGGCAGCTCCTGTGCTGGCAGGAATACTGAAAACCTGAGGTCACCACACTGCCTTCTCATCTGCTTGGGATGGGAAGGGCAGGCTGGAAGCAGCAGCTGCATCCAGCATGCACAGTGGCACTGCTGGTTGCCAGAGGCTCTCCCTGCTTGAGCACAGAGCGAGGCTCAATGCCCAATCCAGTGTCTTTGACCAGGTGCAGATACAGATCCTGTGGCTGCCTCTGCAATAACATCTGCAGAACAGGGACTTGTATTAGAATCTCAACTCTTACCCCCTTCAGCCATTCCCCAACTGTACACAAGCTGACTTTAAAATCTGACCACGTCAGGTACCTCATATATTTCTTTTTTTTTTTTTTCTTTCCTGCTGACCTCTCTTACTGACTTTGCAAGGCCACATCTGATGTAAATAATATCAGCCTTCACCAGGCTACAGAAAGGGAAGCTGAAACCCCGTGGACTCCATCCCACTTTCATTTCTGTCAACGGCCTCCTCTCGCTGATTTCACGGCAAGAATCATGACTTCTTTCCACTTCTTTATTATTATTTTTTACAACAACCTCTGGTTCAGGGCCAACACTTGATGGAGAATGAGCCAATTCCACCGGGTGCTGTTGATCCATGTCCTGCTGGCATTCCTGGCGCTCACTGACCCACTGTGCAGAATTTACAATGCTTGTGTGAGCACATCATTGCCTT
Source organism: Tympanuchus pallidicinctus (assembly GCF_026119805.1). Classification (NCBI taxonomy): domain Eukaryota; kingdom Metazoa; phylum Chordata; class Aves; order Galliformes; family Phasianidae; genus Tympanuchus; species Tympanuchus pallidicinctus. The sequence goes on from NW_026294802.1 coordinate 4,882,670, forward strand.
CCCACCCTCCACTGCCCTCTTTGCTCATCCCCTGCAACCACTGCGTGCAATGCGAGGCTGACAGATCGATCTCCACCCCTGAAACAACAGGCATCAAGCCACATGCCCAAATACTGATGAAAGCAGCTGGAAACCTCTGCAAGAAGAGTAAGAGGAGCAGGGGGGGAATATCCATGAAGGCTAACTTTTGCCAAGGGAAAGGAGGCTCCCTAGCCATCCCTCTGATCAGCAGTGAAAGGGAAGGGGCATGCAGGGCCACCCTTCCCTTCAAGCTGTCCTCTTGGGACCCTCTTTCTCTCCTTGGGCTGCAGATAGAGTAGACCTCCCTCAGACACAGTTCACCAAAAATCCAAACAGTCCAGACACAGAGCAGACTCTAACCACAAGGCCCTAAGAAAAATAGAGTTACTGATGGAGAAAAAACATATTTTAGATCTAGTATTTATTGCGCTAAAGAGTGCAGGATATCTTCACCCTCTTGGCAATCCTGCCTTTGAGTTCCCAGCAAGTGGCCTCAGCTTTGATGGAGAAACAGGCTGCAGAGCCTCACAAAGCATGGGGCTAGCTTTTCATTTGCTGCTCTGCAGGTCAGTTAAGGAGCCAGACTCACAAATGGAAAAGCTTTTGTCATCTCACAATAGCAATGCACAGACAGACTGGGTTTTGACTGGGAAAAAAAAAAAAAAAGGAGACTACAAAATAAAGTTGATATGGTAACATATGTTTAAAATCAGTAATGAGATGGCCGGAGAAGAGCATATCCAGAGCCCTGAATGCCAGCCAGTCTTACAGCAGTTTGGCAGAGGCAACTCTGAAGAAATAAGGTGGGGATATCTGCTTTATGGCTTACAGATTGTCTGTGCCAACCTCAGACACCTGCTTTAGCAAAAATCCAGAGACCAAACAGTCCCTGACACGCTGAGGTCAGACAACCTCCTTGGGTACGAGAGGGGAGCACCCAACAGCCCCACAGCTGCAGCATCCCACCACACAACCCATCTCAAGGTGACCACTGCTGAACCCAGCACACTGTGCTGCTTGGCTTCTCTTCAGGACACAAATAACCATTATCTGTGGTTCTCTGTATGAATGCAAGGTGCCCAGCACACAGTGTACCAGTTGGCACTCCAGAAATTTAGTTTCAAGGACTTCATCTCCACAGAGTGAATTAAATGGAACAATTCATTGTAATGCCTAACACGGAGAAGTTTAGAACATGACCACCATTGGAAATGAAACAGGAGAACACGGGATGTGAATTTCCTTGTTCTATCTAAAAAGGAATGCTTGCACTTTGCTCAATGCATCTTTGCCAGCAAGAATTTTTTTTTCTTTTCAAATTTTAAAACTGCAATGTGCAGCTTTCCACTCCAAATGAATTCCCTGCTGTTTTCGGAAGAACCAGTTGTCTAACCTTCCAGATGTTCCCATGCTGCTTTGTGGCCAGCTTTAGGAGCAAGCATGTGGAAAATAAAGAACTGTTTCCAGAATGAAGCTACCTGTGTTGCAGGAGCTGCAGATGCGACTCCTACCAACACAAAACATGGGTTTCCCTATGTGCATTTTGCAGTCAGTCACTCTGTTCAAATCAATCATGAAACACAAGCAAACAAAAAAAAGCAGCTTCGTGCTGCCGGGGCATAGGATCATAACGTTTGGAAAAGACCTCTAAGTCATCTACCCCATCCCCAACCCATCCCCACCTTGCCCAATAACCACACATCCCTCAGTGCCACATCCACACGGTTCCTGACCATCTCCAGGAACGGTGACCTCCTCCACCTCCCTGGCCAGCCTGTTCCAATGCACTGACACTCCTGAGAAGGATCCCAGTGCACCTGAGTCTCTGGGACACTGCGGGACCGTCCAAGTAACGCACTGCATGCTCCTTTCTGATGTTTTGGTTTAACACCACACATCACAGATGGTTACTGCACCCATTTTGTTCCACTGCTGACTTTGCAACTTAGAACTGTGGTACTGTCTGAAACAGAGATCTGTTTCCATCAAAGCATTAATACCAATGATTGAGAAAAGGCTGCTACTAACAGCCCTAGCCGTGAGAACATTGCATGTATCTCCTGGACCTTTCTGCCCCCTGTGAACTGACAGCAATCCTGTGATTTCTACTCCTTTGATTGCTTTATAAAAAGGAGTTGCTCTTTTTTTTTTTTTAAAGAGAACAACTGACAAATTTCAAAATTTCCCTTTCAATTTTATCCTGAGGAGGGAAGGTGAAGGCTGCATAAGAAAATACTGTTTCAGAGACAATGCAAAAATGAACATTCTTTGAAAGATTTCAGCAGGGATGACTCCCAACTACATGAGAAAAAACACCTCATTTCCAAAAAAAAAAAATAAGCTGCAATGAGACCGGAGCTTCAGATTACACGAGTCAAAGAGAAGCAATTTTTTTTTTCACCCCACTATTTTTTTTTTTTTCTTATAACTTCACTGACTATTTTTAACCCTAAAAACTTGTGTTTTTTTTCTGCTCCTTGGGTCCAAGGCATATGCTTTTCTCCAGGAGACTGAACCACTGCCAAAATCCCACTGCTAGCCAAGGTTCTTAACGCTCCTCGCAACAACGTTAATTAAAACTCACACAGCAAGGAGACAGGAGTAAGGACAGATCTTTTGTTTCACAGCAAGGAAAACAGAAAACAAAAAAAGGCACAAAAATATTTTACAACATACCAACCACGAAGAAAACCAACAGGGAGGGCACAGAGGTGGGTGAATGAGCATAGAGCCCTGTGGCTCACTGCATGTCTTGTCAGTGCTTCTACTAGACTATGCTTCTACTATGCAGTATTACTTTTCAATCTCAGCCAACCTGAGATTTAAGAGCCAGCTCCCTTAATTCTGGCCCTCTCCTGCTTTCTCACCACACCTCCACAAATGCTGCATCAAAATATACCACAGTGCCATACAGAAAAAAGCAGCTGCTAATAATCATACCTCGTTATAAGGATGCCTCATCTGTACTTCTCTGAAGATTTAGCAGACTTATTATTTCCCTCTGCAGCATGATTTCCCACTCAAATATAGGAAAATGAAGGCAATAGCTATTTAAAAGCCATTTGCAACATGTTCTATATGTATTAATTTTTCAGTCTTTCGGGAACATTTTCTTACACTTTGTACCCAATTCATAAACACATATCCATTTACTTAAGAAATTTATGGACAAAAAGAAAAGTAGAACTAAAGCATCAATTTAATTTCTACTGAATAACACATATTTATTACTTTAGAATAAACAAACACTATTCCATCAAAGCAAAGCCATTACTATTTCCCGTCAACATGGCAGGGCCAGAAAGAAATATTTAGGCAACTGGAACTCACTCCAGACATTATTTCCAGGTTTTGAAATGGTTATTTCCACTAAAAGTAACAACAACTAAAACCAGCATCTCTGCAACGCAGACAGAAAGAACAACCTGAAAAGCTGCCAGTTCAACAGTGAAATGACGATGATTTCAAGAAGGCAGCAGGTCAGAGTGCAGGATGCCCTTGAATGGGATGTGGCAATTCAGCATGCAGTGCACAAGGGTTTTATCTGAAAGGCCAGCACATGCTCAGAGCAGATCTTTTTGGTTTGGGCAACCCAGAGCTACGACAGCACGGGGAGAGGAGGGAGGAAAAAAGCAGAGTAAATGGATAAGAGCTGTTTAGCTTCCTGACCATTTAGGCACTGTTTCTTAATACACATAGCGCCACAAAAAGAAGATTTTGCTGAACCAGGCAAATAGAAACCTAAGAAGGAAAACTGAAACCCCTCACCCTCATACATTTTCAGCTCTTGGGACTTCTTTGGACCCCAGCACAGAGTTGATATACCACGGCTGCTATTCAGAGTGGAATTCACTGTCTCCCATGCACATTGCCATTTAATGCCCAATGCTAAGGGCAGCTCTTCACTATAGAAATGTTTAGCCTTCACATCAGATCAAGAGGCTGCCCTCTACAGTGTATTTCTGCCATGGAAACAAGCATTTTAAGATCAAATTTGTTTCTCAAACAACAGAATTTACCTCCCAGAGTCTAGCTGGGAGTCTAGCTAGGAGAGAGGAGGGGGGAAGGTCAACATTCCCTCCTCTGCTTTCAGGAAATTAAAGTTACCCAAGAACAGGGAGGTGTTAAGAAGCCTCAGTTTCTTCCTGATGCCAATATTGGAAGGTGTCAGATGCCTTCCCCTCACACTGCTGTCAGAGCACAGTGAGGGAGCAGAGCACCACACGTCTGAACTTACGAGAAGGTTTATTTTGTCTCCTCTGAACCAGAAACACTTTAGATCATTAATTTATACAGCTCTGAGTTATTTCCTCTTTAGCTTTTTTTTTTTTTTTTTTTTTCCTCCCTCTTTAGCTAGCAAGGAGTTGGTAACACTGCTGAGTGATGGGTGCAGAGCTGAAGAGCCATGACATCACTCCATTGCTGACAGGCACAACAACCTATCCTATGGAGGCTTTTCTTCACCTAGCAGTGACCTAAACAACAACCATACAGTCATAGAATGGTTTGGGTTGGAGGAGACCTTTAAGATCATCCAGTTCCAACACCCCTGCTACAGGCAGGGACAGCACCCACTAGACAGTGTTGCTCAAAGCCCCATCCAATCTGTCTTTGAATCCACTTACCAGCAGCTACAGTATTGTCTCATGTGTCCATAGAGACCTTCTGTAGCCTAGAAAAAAAATCCAACTTCACCTCGAGGCTGAAGAAAGGTCAGCCAGCTCCGGGGCTGTGCCAGGACTGTGCCAGGCTGCCTACTCACCTTCCAAGGGAAATGGGAGCTTTGCGAGCATCTGCCCTTCCCTTAATGATCCTAGCAGCCTTTTTAAACTGTCTAACTCAGAGCAAGTCACTCCTGTTCAGTAAAAGCATTCTTTCTTTTTCTGTGGAACTTCATGGATGGAAATTCATAGCAAAGAGAGCAGCTCTTCCTCTGGGAAGTGCATTGCCATGGTCAGCCTTTTCTTATACTCATTAAATCATACTGTCTTTGCTTACCATCTACACAATTTTCACACAGCCATTCAGACTTTTACACAAAGAGCAAGAAGAATCCCATAAGCGTGGCAAAAGAACCCCATCCAGCATGCTCTTGAAGAGGGAGCACAAGTCTCCAAAAGGCCAGCACCTCGAGGAGCCCAGAAGAGCACACAAAGAACCAAGTTTCCTGATTAACATGAAAAGAAAGTCATCTAAGTTTTAAATCTCAAGTTTCACTGCTCACCTCACTTAGACCACTTTTGTAATAGTGCTCAACAAGGTATAAGCAGCAGCCACTACCCAAAATAATTCCACTTCATATTCCTTTTTCTCTAGTTGCCAAGATAACTCAGGACATTCTCTCCTGCTTCACTCTCCCATTAAGGAAATTTAAACTTCAGGGGGATATTGGTGGTATGTTTTTTTATCCCACACATTTTCAGTTGCTGATATTTTTTGTTGTATGTTTTTTTCAGAATGGCTGCAAGTCAGAATGAAAAGCATAATTTGCTGAGTATGTCATGGTACTTGACCGAAGGAAATAAATAAAAATAAAAACAAGCACACTAAACATAAGCTTCTCATGGTCAGAGTGAAGGCAGCTGTTCTGGAGAGTCTCAGCCATTGTCACAATACCAAGCGTGCCTAGACAATGCCAGTAAAAGGGTTTAAATTGTTTCATTTACAACTAATGGTTTAACAATTTGAATTAATAGTTGAATTATTTAGTAACAACCCATGGCAATCCTCTATTTCCCCTCTTTAGAAACATACAGGAAATAAAGAATTACACCACTGGATTCTCACACTTTTAACACCAGTCTTTTTTCTTGTTCTTAACTTGCTCAGTCTCCTTTTTTGTGTTTCGGATTTCACATATATTAAAACACACAGGTATTCCAAACAAAGAAGAAAAGACAAAGAAATGCATACATCTTAAAAGACAATACTAAGATAACAGTAAACGGACATAAATTGGCTAACAGAGGACTACATCTAATGAGCCAAATAATCTACTACCAGTTCCTCTGACAGAAGGAAGGGCACTACTTTAAGAAGTCATCACTTACAGCCCATCTTTTCTCTGTTGGGTTGGTTTGTTTCGTTTCTTCTTTTACTAAGGCAGAGAGAATACATCTCTTCTCAGTAAAGGCACAGCAATTGCCATCAGACAAAGCATTGAAGGAAATAAGAACTAACAGAATGGAAAAGGCTCTCAAGACTAAATGGTCAGAAATATTCCAACATTTATTACTTAAGAAGTAAATGAGATTCCCACAGACATCATCTTGTACGTATTGCTTTACTGCAAGCAGGCTTAGAGAGCCATTCAGATCTGTACTGTCAGTTATCTCACTCTAAAACTTGTAGGGGTACAACTCATGTCATGGAGATACCAGAGATGTGGAAACTCAGCTGTACTTAATACAAACAGAGCTACAGCAATGACACCAGCTGTTCAGCTCCAATGACCCAGTAATCTTCATGATTATGTGTCCCAGTTACACCGGGATTCTGCTGGAAGGATTAGCCTGTCGTGTTATCACCATAAGCTCTCTGCTCAGAAAAGCATTAAACACAAGGACTAGATGTTCAAAATAATTTCCTGCTGAAGTACCTCAGCGTTTGTGAGCTTGAGACAAGTCAAGATCTAATTGGCAGAAAGCATTTCCACTTCACGTGAACGCATCAGGAATCAAACAGCTCAAAAGCAGGCCCCAGGAGCACCAGCTGGACTCGCTCAAGAGCCCTGAGACTTCATCCAGATGAAAACTGAGGTCTTCTTCAAATGTAACTTGGGCGACAGCCAAACGTGAGCTGCAATCCCAGGGCTCCTGTCACTCCAGAAGCCTCCTTCATGTCCTGACAGAATTACCAGAGGGCAGCCATGATGCCACGGTGTGCTCCAAATCACCACACAAAATCAAAGTCAACCTCAAGCTCAGTCCTATGCCAGAGACGCTGTCTTTTACAATTAATCATAACATCTTCCCTGAATTTGTTAGGGAAACAGCTCCCTTTTTCAAGATAAACAAAAAAATATATGTGAAAGATAATTTTTTTAAAAAATATTATTATTTTTAAGATTGAAGATCTACACAAGCTTACTGATTGCAGGTAGAAAATACTTTTTAAAATTATCTTGGTCTTCTTGCTGAACTTTATCATATTTGCAGTCATCGTTCTTTCCATAGAAGTGTGCACTTCATTACTTGGTAATGGAACAATAATTGCTCTTCACTTATGCAAGCTGCATCTCTAATTTGTAGGGGGCTTCCAAAGAGGTAATGACAGATGCTTAAACAAGTAAAATGTGAGAATACTAAACTTGTTATGTAAGAGATAATGGTACCCACAGAGCATTCTGCCAGCTGGGCCACAGTCTCAGCTGGTATAAAGGAAGTATCCTGATGTTCTGCCTTGTGTATTCTTAAACGCTGAGCCTGAAGCCAAATTAATCATATTACCTTGTGCTTTAATCTGACTAAATCTCACAAATGAAGCAACGTCAAGATAGGTCAACAACAGATGTCCCCACTTTCCTGAATGCTTCTAGGTAAGGCTGGCAGCAATTCCAAAGAAGGGATTTTTCCCTTCTGAAATTATATTTTCTGAGTTTAGAACATACTGAGTATGAAATGAAGACATCAGTCTACTTGTTTCCTGGTTTCCAGAAATGCACCAAATAAAAACTGACCTGAACATATATTGTGAGGGTAACACTGGCTAAAAAGAGCGATATATGTACAGTTTTCTCCATCTTTACTCCTGAGAGCAAAGGTTCAATACAGCTTTTTAAAATATAGCGTTTTCACTCACAGCCCTTCCAGACAAAATGTCGAATCCAGACTCTGAACACTTGCATTCATTAAGGCTTCCATGGCAATGTTCACAAGATCAAGAGCAGTGCACTCTCCAAACGTCATCTGTGTGTACAGATGCAGTATCAAGTGCACCTCCTCATATGACTAATTTTCCAATTAAGATCGAAATACTGTTGTGCTAGAAACACAAACACATGGGAAGATCTCATTCTTACCCCATTGGGATTTATTATCAAAGAGATGCTGTTTTTTCTATAATCCACTTGTGTTTCTTTAGGAAAGTACTTTTATGACATGCAAATTTTGCTCTGCAAAACAAAATTAACTCTATTTTTCTGTATTGAAACAATTTAGCACAGCTTTTACATGAAAAAAAAAAAAGTTGCTGAAGTTAGTAAATGATTAAAAGTCTTGCTTCACCTACCCTGGTCTCCTTGCCATTGCAGATATGTTACTAGCAGGACCCAAGCTATTTAATCTGAGAGTTATTGATAGCCAAATACATAAGAAACCCCACAGCAGTGATTGCTGAGTAGGTACAGCAAGCCCAGCCTTTCAGTTCACTTGGCAAAACAATAAAGCAACTATCACAGACTGCAGAACTTTCAGCTAGGAGAGCCCTGTTTAATCTACTGGAAAAAGACATAATGAGATGCAGCACTTGGAAGCTCAATTTAGATAAATCAGACTAGAAACAGGCACACCTTTATTACAGCGAGAAGAACGCACTGCTGCAACCATCCACCTAAGGACACCTCTAACATTCCATCACATCAAGTGTTTAACGCTGACGTGTGCGACACAGCTCACAGAGAAATTCAGACCTAACGCCGTAATTCCTAGATGAGGCTCTGTCTCTTGCACCATGCTCCAGCTCAGATTAGATGATCACAAATGGGTCCCTCTTGACCTTAAAGATTTACAGTGACACTTCCAGTAATGGTAAAAGTGCCTTCAAGGAGTTGTGGCTCTGCACAATCCAGAGACTGCAAACCGCATGGCGCTTTTGTGCCAGTAGCCCGTGTCATTCTCATCCCACACAAACTGTCTGAGGGCCATTGGCAAGAGCCCTGCTGGACAGATGGCATTTGAGAACCAAATTTATTCTCTCACCTCTGGGTTGGCAGCAACTGAAAGAACTGTAAAAGTCCTCATACACCTCAGAGAGGCAGCTTTCCCTCAAAACATCAGCTGTCTGACAGCGTCAGGGACTTTGTAAGGAAAAATAATAATTGTTCTAATCCACATTTCTCGGTGGATAGTCACTACCGCAGGGTCTTTATAAAAATGGCACAGCAGGAAAAGCAAAAAAATTCTCCCTAAATAACGAAGCAATTTAAAAATAGTTAATCCTGGAAACACTCTCAAAAGATTAGCCGTGGCTCAACAAACTTTAAAGATGATCATTTCTAATTTAATTTGAAGTTGAACATCCTCGTGTAATAATGGCAAAGATGAAGGACTATTAGGGAATAATCTTGTTTACGGATCAGTGAACTCAGAAAATTGCCAAGGCACTGTGAAACATATTCCTTATTCACACCTCATAATTAACTGACTGCTCTGCGGAGACAAGATGCTGCAATATTAAAGTCACTGCTGTTATTAGAAAGCTGTTCATTTGGACTGGGATGCTGCTGGGGGTTCTCGCTTGGCTCAGGCATTTGCAAGCTCCCTGGAGACAGCACCCTGAGCACATTGGAGGAGCAGACTCACAAAGTGTAATGAAGGACAGAGAAAGCCTACAATGAAAGCAGGGCTTTGCCCAGAAAAAACCTCTCTCCTTTCCTCGTGCCATCTGGGAACACATCTCTCTTAGAGGCAACAGAAAGAAAAAAAACCCACAGTTCTTTTAATTAATTCACACTGAAAGGTACTTTTGGTGGAGTCAAGAGGCCAAAACAGATCAAAGTAAATACTGTGATAAACAGTGACATGCAGGCCCTAGGACTGCAGCTATCATAGCTTGGGCTGTTGAGATGTTCCTACACAAAGACAGCAAAAGCTGAAACTTTCAGCCTGTAGGAAAAGGTAAGGAAGGGACACAACAGGCTCTGTCTTCAGGAAATCAAGAGAGAAACTGTTGGTTTACTGGCAAAACAGGGAAAGCTTTGCTGAGGTAGATGTGCTTAAGGTTCAGGAAATCCTGGATTTAAGCCTCTGCTTTACGAATTCTTCATGAATTTGCGTGAACAGTGGGAACTGCTGCCTTTAGGCATAGGGAGGTGGGAGCACAAACACACTGAGGATGGAGGGGAACTGTGAGTGAGTGAGAGTGAGGCCCAGATGCAGCAGCTATGGAGTCTGACAGTGTTCCCTCCAGCCCTGAAAGCAGCCAGGCTGAGTTCAGTGCCTCACTCCACCTTTTTCCCTCTAATGGGAACAGGCTGGATGCTCTCCAGCCACAGAATTCAAAACACGCTCATAAAAGATACTCATATTTTCCGTTCAGGTTTTTTACTGTACATCTCATTTATCTACACAGACTGCCATGCCGGCAGTCTGAACAAAAGAATAAATAATAATAATAATAATAATAAAAAAAAGGTGGTGGCATAAATCAGCACTGAAAATGCAACTTGTGAATAGTACAAGGATCCAGCAGATTTATAAAGAAACAGAACAGAAACAACAAGCAATAACAGACTCAATAAAACTAGAACGTGCTCCTGCATCTGGAGCCCTGTGTGTTATTCTGAAATCTCCCTCTTTTTCTGCACAATTTTCAAAGGATCAAGAGGGACACAGAAAAAGCTAATAAGGCTTTGAGGTAGCTTTTGCAAAAAGGAGATATGCAACAGAACAGGACTGTCCAGCATGGAAAAGGAATACACGTAAGGATAGCATAAAATAACTAAAAGGTATAGTGAACCAGAAAAATTACTTTTTACTTCTTAACCCAATGAAATTACCAGTTTTCAAGCAAAGGGAAAGACTTTTTCAGAGTGCATGCAATCAAATCACAGAACTCTTTTTGATGAGATGTCACCAAAGTCAGGAGAGAAATAGGTCTAAAAAGAGAATTAAGCAATTCCACGGAGGACAGGCCTATGAGAGTCTGAAACAGTGTTCCAGATAAAGCCTCCATGTCCACAGGGTCTAAATCACTGACTGGCTCATCTTCAAAGCATACGGTGAGAAAAGATAACCCTGTACTGGCCTCTTTCCCATTCATTTCTTTTCTGTAAGCTTCTAGTAACAATCACAGTCAGAAAATACATACTAGAGGTAGATTGGGTGTTTCTATTAAGTCAAATAGATTGATGTGAGTTCAATAGACAAATCTGAATGTAAAGGGAGTTCTAATAATTTTTTTCCAAGGAAATGAAAAAATGCCTTCTGGATGGAAAGTTATTCATCATCTCCAAAAGAACACATAGGCAACGAGCAGAGGAATTTCATATTCCTTGTTGTGCAATTCCATGATGGAGTTACCAGTCAGGATCAGGGTGATGGCAGTGAATCCACAGTACGCCAGCCAAGCTCAGCAAAGGAATGCTGTTCTGTAGAGACTAGAAATTCTAGGCTGGCATTAACAGCCACTCAAGACTCAGGCCTGGTAACAGCTTTCTGAAGATGAAAATTCCTGATGCTTGTACCAAAAAAGCTTGTACTCTAAGCAATTCATTTGCTGAAATAAATGTGCGACATAATTAACTCCAAAGAGAAGGGGAGAGAAAAGGGAGAACAACAATGGGTGAATAGAGCTTATTACCAAAATACAAATGCTTCAGACATTCACACACAGATAACTCACAAGCACAGCAGTGATATAAACTGCTTTCATGAGATTAGGCTGAGGTTATTGTTAAATGCAATTAAATCAAGCAAAGTCAAAATATTGCAAGAGAACAAAGTACATAATTTTACAGCAGCTTTTGTAGAAATTCCTAGCAGCTTACAAAAACAATACATGTAATTGGGGGTGAATGATCACACAAATCTGCATGTTGTGGGAGAGAAATACAAGCACTGTTTCCTCTCTCTTCCATCCTTGACTGATAATTACTTTTTCCCTGATCTTTATGTTCATCAGTCAGTACAATCTTTGCCTCCATGGAAAACAGAGATAAAATAGTTTTTTTTCTTCCAATTTTCCTCTTCTATTCCGAAATCCCAACAGGCTCGTTGTCATCTTTCACAGACTGGAAGGAATTGTATTATATTCCATAGTTTCTGTACTAGTACAATCAAAGCACAAACCACAGTTTCATATTTTCTCCTCACTCTACAGCTGATTTGCAAGAATAAGAGATCTGTCGGTCATAAAAGGAGAGATTTTAGCAAACTTTCAGTCTCCAGCCACGAAACAGAGGGCCTACAGCAAACACAGGCAGAAGAGCTTTAAACAGAGGGAACAACTGCATTATCTAGACAGTAAAAGAATGACACCTCAAGCCAACCAAACCTAATTTTAAGAAAGGAGGTTTCAAAAAGAACAACCCCCAGCACACACTTCAGTGGAAGATTTTCTTCTGAGCAGTCTCGTGATGAGCTGCAGGAGGTAATGAGTGCACAAAGCAAAGCAGAGCTCTGCCAGATGCCATCGGACCTGTCTGACTCGGGGGCAGACAATGGACAGCAGTGCTCCTGTAGCGTCGGGCGCAAGCGTTGTCTTTCAGGGCTCGCTTCAGCCATTATCTGAATTTCAGCACGGATGTTTGGGAATGTGGAATGCATTTACAAGCATCCCTTCTGCCCTACAGCTTCCTGGACATTCCCCCTCTGGAAACTGCTTAAAAGAATAGCTTAAAAAAATAATAATCTGCATTTCAAAGGTCTGCAGGCAGGAGAGAAATTGTGCGCTCCAGCATTTCAAAGTATAGGATTAAGGTTTCTAATGCACTAGTTGGAAAAAGATATTGGGATAAATGAATTAAAATGTGAAAGTGGATTTGCTACTCTTCTTCTTTAGATTGAGATGAAGATTAAGTTTCTAGCCAGGGAAGGATCTATGCATCCTGGAAAGCATACAGGGAAGATGAGAGAAGCTTTAGACACGCAAACAGATTTTGTCTTTTTAAACCAAACATTAAATCTCAACAACTACTTCACATTGAAAGTCAAAGTCACCCTTGCCACATCTAAATCCATCCACCAAAAGTCAAATTTGATGGGATTGGTATCCTCACAGTTTTGAGCAAATGACTGCATGTGTCAGAGCCTGTGAAAACCTAAAGCCATGAAGCTTAGCCCACAGAGTCCCACTGTCCTTCACTTAACACATGCCATGATATCAGGTTCTTGAAGAGGGCATAGACCGGTTCAGAAAGAGCCAGACATAAAAGATGTAGAAAGCTACAACTGAATCTGTTAATCCTGAGAACAGCCCAAAAGTTTTGCTTTATGTTCAAGCACCTGGAAGTCAAAGATGGAAATGAGAAACTGTACAGCAATATTAGGTCTGGGTAAATGCCTGCAATAACCTGCATTTCTCCTAATCTTTATGGATTTTGTTTCTTTTCTTATTATTTTCTGTTGACTGGAATACCATTCTGTGTCAAGCCACCCCAGATTTACTGGAAGAAAAAGGACCTGGCAAGTCAGTAAGGTTTTTCCATTTCTCAAGTCTCTGGTAATTCTTTGACACCAGTTTACAGGGCTTTCAGAGAAAGCCAATGAGCATGGGCATGTCGTATTTCAAACGTTAATTTAATTGAGACTGCCATCAATTGTGAATAGAAAGGCAGTCCCATAAGGAGGGAGAATGAACAGAGTCTGCTGTGAGTCAGTCTGGAACACAAGGGCTGCACCCACAGATTAGGGATTTTCAGTTAGCAACACAGGGAACAGAACAGGCATTGATGCACCACTAAGAGACTTCAACTGTGGGGTTTCAATACCAGATAAAAAAGCCTGCTCCCTCTGTGCAGGGATGAACGAGGGCTCAGCATCATTCAGAAGATGGAGAAGAAAAAAGACAAACTGAAACATGGCTGTCAGCTCTTCTCCCTGATCCTGTCTTGCTCTGTCTGGTTCTTTGTCTCAGGGAAATTTTCCACTCCTGAATTCATAAAAATGGATTTCCATGGACTTCATGAAAGTCCATCTGAAAAGTCTTCCTTAAAATAAATAAATAAACCAGCTGGCAGATGTTAAGTCATCAACTGCAAAAACTAACATCCGTCTCAGTTTTGTCCTCCATTCTGACATTTAATGCACGCAAAGCCAAACTACTTAGATTTATTTCTGCTCACTGAAATAAACAGAGCCTCTTGAGCACTGTTGCACGCTAATAATCCCAAGAATATTATTTACTTTTCACTTCCTTCTTGAAAGGGTTTAAAAAAAAAGGAAGAGAGGTTTCATTCCATACTGCAAGACAAAATCCTCTATCCAGAATAGCAGCTAAAGTGACCTAATGAAGGAAGAAAAACGTAAAACCAAGCCTCTTCTATTCTGCTGGCTGCATGCAAAAAGTGCCTCCTTTACACAAGCAATGCCAGCAGTGCAACTAGTTATGGCTCCATGCCACTGCAAGTGCCTCAGAGCTGCTCTTGGCTTTGCGTGGTTCTGTGCGCTACCTCTCCCCCAGGAAAATCCCCTGATTTCAATACAAGGCTGAGAACCAAACCCTCACAGATGAAGAGATGAGGTCAAAAAGAAAGCAGGCTTTGCAGCCCCTGGAGCAGAAATGCAAAAGGGAGGAGATAGGTACAGAGACAGTGTCGTTTGGACACGGGGGCCCAAGATGATCAGGGGACTGCAGCACTTCCCATATGAAGACAGGCTGAGGGAGATGGGCTGTTCAGTCTGGAGAAAAGAAGGCTGCAGGGTGACCTCATTGCAGCCTTTCAGTACCTAAAGGGAGCCTACAAACAGGAGGGGAATCAACTCTTTGAAAGGGTAGACAACAGCAGGACAAGGGGAAATGGTTTGAAGTTGAGGGAGGGGAGATTTAGGTTGGATGTCAGGGGGAAGTTCTTTACAGAGAGAGTGGTGAGATGCTGGAACAGGCTGCCCAGAGAGGCTGTGGATGCCCCGTCCCTGGAGGTGTTCAAGGCCAGGTTGGATGGGGCCCTGGGCAGCCTGGTCCAGTATTGAATGTGGAAGTTGGTGGCCCTGCATGTGGCAGGGGGGTTGGAGATTCATGATCTTGAAGTCCCTTCCAATCCTGGCCATTCTGTGATTCTGTGAAGAGGAAAGCTCCAGAGTGATCCTATCATTTAGCTGGGCAAAGCTCCAGCAGCAGGAACCTGCAAGCTGGGAGAAGTGGGGAGCACATGTAGGATGCAACACACAGTACAGGGACATCTGAAATGGGCAAGGATCCTCCAGTCAACTGGGCAAAGACTCAGGCTGGGAACACAGGAGGGATCCCAGGAGAGGAGGCTTTTCACAGCAACTTTGGGGCAAAGCAACATGATCCAAACAGCAAAGCCTGGAAGCAACTAAATGATAAGGTGAAGAAAGCAAGGGGAGATGATAGTGGGATGGAATAGACAGGGCAGAATAACAGAAGAGGGACAAAAGAGGGAAAGAGCTGCCAGAAAAAGCCACGTGTACCAGGATTTATCCCTCTTTAGAGTCTGTAAGGGAACATCGTGTCATTATGATGTCTGATCTCTGCCAACAAAGACACAAAGATCTGAGGGAAAAAGTCCCCTGTTTCCTTTAGTACTCCCTCCTATAGAGCACAACTTACTGCTGCCATCAGTTTGTCTGCTCCAGTAGCAGATGTCGATGAGGTGGATCCATAGTTTTCAATCCAACTGTTCATACCCTTGTGGCAACCCTCTGAAAACTGTTCACTCACTTTCCTTGTTTTTTTTCCCGAAAGCAAAGAAACAGGACATCCAGAAATTATGCCAAGAGTAATTTAAAGATTACAGATTGAAGCAACAATTGGTGAGGAAATATTGTACTTGGTAGTTTGTACACAGAGAAATAATCAAAAAAGTTAATCTTTCTCAGAACAAGACTTAATATGATGTAAACAGGGCATGGAGCCATGCTTTGGACAAGGAAGAAACAAAATATTGAACAGTTGCTCATTAAGCGAGCACCAGCCATTCTGGGCACTCAGTAGAGATGGATCATGCAGAAAAAATGGCACGTGATCGTGCAATTAAAAACTGTCATAGAATGGCCCAGGTTGGAAGGGACCTCAAGGATTATCAAAATTGCAAGCCCCCTGCCACAGGTAGGGTTGCCAACAGCTAGATCAAGCACTAGATTAGATTGCCCAGGGCCTCATCCAATCTGGCCTTGAACACCCCCAGTGATGGGGCATCCACAGCCTCTCTAGGCAGCCTGTTCCAGCACCTCACCACTGTTTCTGTAAAGAAACTTCCCCCAATATCTAATCTAAATTTCCCCTCCTTTAGTTTAAAACCATTCCTCTTGTATGCTTCTCCATGTCTTAATATATCTTCTTGTGTGTGTGTGTGTGCATGTGTGCACGAGCAGCATCAGTGATCATCACACCAAGGCAGTGCTGTTTTGAAGTAAACTTTAGTTAGCAATAAATGACTTCAATTACTTGTACTGAGGTAGCAGTTGCAGATTTCCAAAATTAAGACACACAAAGCCACAAGCGTGCAGAAGAGAGACATTCCTTAGACTGACCTAAGAAATTTACATCTTAAAACAACAATCACACCAAACAAATAAATGGAGGTAGAAAGGAAACACGCATCACTGTGCCTCATTTTCTAACCCGCACAGTGGGAACAATTTCCCCAAGATTATGCAAGGGTTCTGTGGAAGACAGTCACATATCAGAGCACTGAAATCCCAGGCTGAATCCAAGGCTTTAGCACAATGACTTTGCATGTACTCCTAGGCTCTAATAAAGACTTCCAGTGGCCTCTGGTACTATTTGAGCATGACAGTATTATTGGTGGCTATAAACAAAGAAGAAGAACAAGATTCACATGGTACAGTTAGGGAACATTTCCTGAAAGGACAGGACATGGACACAGCAGTAGCTACAGCTCAGACTCACAATGGAAAAATGTTCTAAAGGAACGAGTACAGAGAAAAGCAAACTGCTGGTCAAATCCACCCCTGCAATACACCTCCCCTAAGGGGTCTGAATTTCATTCACAACTTAAGCTTACTAAATAGCAAGAATGGCAGAGCACTAGCAAGCCTCCTACAACTAAAAAAAGCTTGCAAACCATACAAGAAGCATCCCCCAGCTACCAAGGTAACGATGGTGCTTATCTAATCTGTTCTTTCAGCACATTCAGTGCCTTTTCAGGTCTTGGGACTCCTGCTTGTCTTTTGGGGTAAAGTTTGATTTTAAACCACAATCCCCCCACATCCCTTCCCACCCAAAAAAATTCAACACACGGCCAGTGACCATTCAGCACTTCTCTCTCCTTTTGCACAGAGACAGTCTAACACCAAACGCTGTTCTGAGCATCACAGACCGTGAGATTACTCATTTCTTTTAAAAAGCAGAGCCCTCAGGAAATCACCACTAAGAGAGGAAAGAAATGAAAAGCCTAGGCTTAAAGTTCCAGGTTATTCATTACGCTTTCTTGAGAATAAAATCATTTTGATTGCCAGATTTCCAGACCCTTACCATCACAGACTGACTTCTAAACCAGGTCACCGTCTTCAGGGTTCTCTACCAACTATTCTGGCAGTGCTTGCAAAGTCAGGCCATATCAAGTATCCAGCCTTCTCTTTTGTTGTATGTTCACAAGGCAAAAATAGTAGTTAAGTCTTAGCGTTTTGTCAGAAGTATGCAGTGCTCTTTACTTGCTGTGTTTTGTGTAGGAGTGCAATCATTGCTACCTTCAGGTCACACGAGCACAAGAACGGCTTTCTAAAGTTTAAGAAAGTTGTAAGAAATCTAACAGAAAATGTCCTCCTAGCACTCCTGTACCCCAGGCAATTTCATGTTCTAAGTCATGGCTTGATATAAAACTCTGACAAATTCAAGAAAATTCCAAGTTTGCAAGAGAGATATCCTGTGAAACCCAGGATCAGTGCATCTGTGAAATCCACTACACTATTCTGTCTGTATTAGCTATGAATCTAGGACTGCATTGCAAGAAGAAGCATTAGAAATGCAGCTGAGATTTCTGCTTTTTCAAGGGAGACTTCATGTTAAAGCAGAGATGTGCTATACTACAAAAGTAGCTTTAAAAATATAATAAAAGTAATCACTACTCAAGAATTAGAAAAAGTCATTCTGTTAGCACCCAGTGGGGAAAGAGCCAAATGAAATTCATGCAATTTCTACCCAGTTGCAGGTCACATACGCCTCTCCCTCTACTCTTTCATGTTGGTGGACAGCATCTGTTTCAGCTCAAGAACAGAACACGCACACTGCTGGGACGTGGGGAAGATACATTATGACCTCAACATACTTTCCCTCGTACTATATCAATCTTCAGGCCAGCAAAGCCATCTCTGGAATGCACCATGTTCTGCACAGTGTTTCCATTCCCCTTCCCCTACTCCTGCAAAAGGAAACAACATTGCTGGTGGTTTAGTCATCAGGTCACATTTATCCCTGCTACAACCTTAAGGGACTTCATTGCATTTTACATCAATGGGTTTTCTGTCCAGATCCTACAGTGCTAACACGCAGTGAGCTCCCTCGGTCTCTTTTGCACATATGCAGATATATGAAGTGACACTGTTGGGCACAGCTCCAAGTACATCCCCTTCTTGTTCTGTCATTTGGCAAGAAAGTAAAAAAGAAACACACACAAAAAAAATAAACTAATGCAATGGTTTGACTACGCAGAAAATGATCATACTAAAAATTGGTCTATTGTCAATTCTAAGGGAAGAGTTACCAACAGCATATGCAATAAAGATCAGTTTTTAAATGATCAAAGAGAAACACAGATTTCCATTTCAAAAGCATGCAAGTCACTGAGAAGTCTTATCTTTCAAGAATGCCCATATCTTTGACTGTGGCCCAACTA
This sequence comes from Tympanuchus pallidicinctus, assembly GCF_026119805.1. NCBI lineage: Eukaryota > Metazoa > Chordata > Aves > Galliformes > Phasianidae > Tympanuchus > Tympanuchus pallidicinctus. Next base: position 4,901,388 of record NW_026294802.1, read on the forward strand.
CAGACTCAGAAAGCTCAAAACCATCAAGGTGGCTAAGAGATATGAGAGGGAGGTCACAAACTAAACATTTAGCAGTGGTGAATGTGAGGCATCTGTGAAGTGACAGAACTGTAACTATACTACATAGTTTTGGAATAATAATGGGGAAAAATTGTCAAAACATAATTCCCAGTTTTCATTTATCAATGAGTTCAAGAAATCAAGAAAAAGAATGACTAAATATGTACACAACTTTCAGAAGGAACTATGACAACTTGTTGCTTTACACATACCAGTCTCATTAAATGTATCAGAGTAGCACTATGGTGTGCAATGAGGTACTGATATTGTTTGATAACCGGATTCTGCTCTCGTAAGACCCCACCTGGAACACTGCATCCAGAGCTTGCAACCTAAAACAGTTGTGGGCCTGCTACAGTAACTGCTAAAGCATCTCTCCCATGAAGAAATGCTGAGAAATATGGCATTATTTAGCCTGGAAAAGGCTCTGGGGAGACCTCACAGAGGTCTCTGAGCCTCTAAAGGAGGCCAAAAAAATCACGGGAAGAGAATCTTTACCCAAGGGGTAATGGTTTAAACTAAAAAGGGGTAGGTTTAGATTAGATATTAGGAGGAAATTATTTCCTCACAGAGCGATGAGGCACAGCAACAGGCTGCTATAGAGACTGTGGGTGCCCCATCACTGGTGGTGTCCAAGGCCAACCTGGATGTGCACCTGGGCAGCCTGATCTAGTGGTAAGTGTTCCTGCCCACAGAAGGGGTGCTGGAATTGGATGGGCTTTAAAATCCTTTCTAACCCAAACCATTCTGTGATTCTATGCTGTACAATCATATTCTTTCACCATAGTGAAAGCACTGAAGTTCTGGCTTCATCCTAAACAAAAGGTTGATGTGAAAGTTCCTCTCATCTGTTCTCTGTTTGCATCACGCAGGAGGACATGCGTAGTCACTAGCCTCTTTCAGGCCTTGAAACTCAGGCAGCCTGATCAAACTGATAAGAGATCTTAAGTTACTCTGTTTCAGCAGTACATGCCAACAACCCCCTAAATTGTAATAAATCATGGTGATAAAACCTGCAGTTTCACCCAGCCTAACTCATTCCTTACTTCTGAATGCACCCAGAGCTGCAACCCACGCATTCACAGAGACATCTCCCTGCACCAAGAATTTACATAACTAACTCCAGTTACTGCTAATTAGAATGCCTCAACTCCTCCATTAGCTTTTTCCGTATCTTTCAGTTAGCTTTAATAGGAGGGTACACATCGTCAATTATTATTAAATAGAAATCTAATTGGCCACGTTACAAGTGAGCTGAAAGAATAGAATAAAATAGTTGCACACTGCTTAAGCTAGAAAACAGCTTACAATCAGGCAGCTTGGTGCACTATGTGAGACACTTGAAGCAATCTGACCACGTCCAATCAGCCTTCCAATTCTCGAGTTTTTAAAAATCTTTTCCCTTCCCTGTTGCTGTGAGATCTACGCAAATCAGAGAAACATCAATGACAGAGAATAAATCGTGTAATTAATTCTGCATGTTTGACAGCAATTTCAATTTTTTTCCCCTCCTATCTTTTTTTTAGTGATAGCAAGGATTTCCTGATTTACTATTCCACCCCCCAAGGATGGATTGCCTTTTAGCAGAGTAATTGCTTTGCCTGCTTCCTATTTCACATCATATAATATTCCAATAGCTCTAGAGAAAGACTGCATATAGTAAGTATTTAAACTAGTTTAATCCGTCCTGTGACAGGAGTCAGCAAATGGAATTAAGGGGAGGACCACAGCTGCATGAGTAGGTAGTGGTTCCCTGATCTCCAGGTGATGTGGATGACATTTTGAGGTGCTGAGCTGCAATATATTTAATCTTTGCAGTTCCACACAACTGCAAGTGCACACCATGGGGTTAGTACTTGAGAAGATCTCTTGAAAACACTGCATCTGTTTGATCCGTTTAAGGAACAAATGCTGTAGCAGCACATTTATTTTTTAAGAGTAGCTAGTAAATGTTGACAGTAGACACACAGGCACTGGTCAGATTGTCCAGGCTGTCATTTTGTACATACAATGCAATTCCAACAAGAAAATATTATCTGGTTCAGTACTGCTTTCAGAGAATTGAAAACATAATGACTCTCAGGAACAGCCAAACCAAGAGCAAAGCAGCCCCTCATTCCTGTAAGCCTGAGAGCAGAGAAGTTCTCTACTGGAACTCTGCACATACAAATATTAGAATGGCCTGGGTTGGAAGGGACCTCAAGGATCATGAAGCACCAATCCTCCTGCCACATGCAGGGCTACCAACTTCCCCATTTAATGCTAGATCAGGCTGCCCAGGTCCACATCCAGCTTGGCCTTGGACAGTTCCAGTGATGAGGCACCCACAGTCTCTATGGGCAGCCTGTTCCAGCACCTCACCGTTCTCTTGGTAAAGAACTTCCCCCTGACATCTGACCTAGAACCCAGGGACACAGCATCACAGTGACATCCCCAAGCTTTCTAGAAGAGCTCTCAGGCAGCTATCACAAACATGCCACATCCAGCTTCTCTCTCAGCCACTGGGCCCAAGCCAGCTCCACTCCAGGCATTCCTCAGCGAGCTGTCATGCAATGGGTCATCATAAGAGTGCTGTGCACTGTCACTTGAAAAGAGGAGCTGAGAGGCTTCTACCATGAGAGCCTCTTTTGAAAAAGAAAGCAGCTATGTACACACACAGCTCAATTTGCCGCGTGCAGAAATCCTTTCCAACACTTTAAGAAGCAGCTGCTAAAAAGGAAACAACAGTTGGCATCATGGGCAAACACCCTCTGAAGCCATCCCATATGCACTGTCCCCACAGTGCAACTTCTGCAACCCTCTCCTGAATCCAGAACACCAGAAACTTTTCCCAGGAGCAAGAAAGGAATGCTCCCAAAAAGGGCAGAAGGACGGTGTCTGGAAAAGGTATAAAGCAAAGATGGGGAGACAGGAACAATACTAGGAAAGAAAGAAACAGTGGTAAAAGATACAAAGAACAAGATGACGGAGTAAGACAGGAGGTATTTCTTACAGCGACAGTCTCCAGCACAGTATCTGTCAGGGAAAATGACAAAGAAATACAAAGAGAATTAATGCACTTAAAGAAATAGGGAAAGAACAAAAGTCAGGAATAGCAGCTGCCCCAGTGTCTGTGCTCAGATTACTCTTCCCCATCACATACTAAACTTTGGAGGCAAGATGTTCCAAGAGGTATTCAGACTGCCCATTCTGGCCCGGCCTATCAGAATGAACAGGGGTTATCTGTGTTTATTTAATAGTTCTACTCATTTGGGAATACTGGAGAAGAAATGAAAACAAACAAAAAACTCAGTACACATTTCAGAAGCTGTTCCCAGTACCAGAGGAGTCTGGGTGTCGGAGCAGCTGGCAGTGAGCCACCCTGAGAAGACAACTTCCTCATCATCCTTCTGTCATGGGTTCCCACACAGAGAGGCAACACAGCCAAACCCACTTCTCTCCTTGTTAAAAACAAAGCCAAGAACACAACTACACATAAGTCAGACCCATCAGACTAAACACCAGGACGATCAGTCTGTGTCTTAGCAGCTCTCAAGTGGGCTGAACCATTTAACCTAAATATAGAGCAAACAGATTCTGCAATGAGAAGGACTGCATGTAACAGCCTGTACACCATCCATACTGATGCAGCAAGAAGATTAAACGAATACAGAACTGTGCAGCAGATAATTTCTCATCTATTCCAGGAATAAAACACTTTCCACAAGAAGTAGGTAGCGTGGGGCAATTCATTACTACAGTCTCCAAAAAGTAAATCATATTGTGACTATTTTGTAGCTAAAGCCAAATATCAGCAGTAAAGCTGCCGCTAAGTATGCTGAAGCTAAAACCTGCTGTTTGCTCACTGTAGCTGTAGTGCTATTCAAATTGAGCAAGGGCACCAAGCACAGCTCCAAGGCAAAGAATGGCCCTGAGTTCAGAGAGTACTTTCTTCCCAAGTGAGATGCACAATGAACATGTTGAGAACTGCTAGACACACTGACTGTAAAAATCACTCTGCTGTTGCATGAGCCCCGCTTTCATCATTATGTGCAAGCTCACAGGTGTAAGGCAAGAGTGGGCATCACCATTACTCTCATATGCACACATTTATAAACACGTAGAAATTATATCCTCGGATGTGTACTGAGAGATACACAGCACCCAAAGTGAGGCAATTGCTGTTGTACACATGCACACATTCCTACTTTTCACATTCAAGCTAGCATTACAATTTTGACTTTACCCATGAAGATGCTGGGAAGGAGCACATTGCATACCAACATCATCCTAGGACTGGAGGCCTCAGGACATGGACAGTCCTCAGATATTCTCCTTTCCCAGGTAGAAGCGCACTTTTTAACCTTGTTTCTTCCCTTCTCCTCATCTCCTTCCCCAATAACAGAAGAAAAATTACAGATTTCAGGCTCTTAGCACCTAAACCAATACAGAGGAGCTGATATGGTCGGATTAGCTACAAGGGGAGAGTCAGGCAACAGGCAGTACCTGCGAATAGCCCAGATAGCTTTGCTGGGCACAGGAAGGCCACCGCTGCGCGGCTCCTCGGGGTGGCAGGAGCTCCAGGCAGTCCTGTGAGCGAAGCGATGCTTCCCATTCTCCCGAGATGAGACTGGCAGCGAGGCGGGGAGTGAAGCTGCAGGCTGCCGGACAGATCTTGTATGGGTGCCCCCATTCCTCCTAGGCAGGCATTGAAAAGCAGAGAAAAGGGGGAAAAGAGGGGAAATTGGAAAGATAAGACGTCAGTTTCAGTTTTCCATGCTTATTAAAAGGTTGAACATTGTGGCACAATACGGCATCTCACTGCAACAGACAATTTACTTAAGATTAAGGTGATGTGTATTGGGAGGACGGGACTTACTGCTTCCTACCTAAAACTAGTGGAAGACACCCAAGAGCAGCACAAGACAAGCATGCCTATGCAGAACTGCTCTCTGCAGCTCCACCATGATGGGAAGCACAGTGAGAAATAATATGCCTCAATCCTCAATTTTTTGGTGCAGAAAATAACTGCGCTCTGCCTTGTTTAAACAGAGATCCAATTTGTACAGGATGGTGGAAAGAGCAGGAGGAGGAGAGGAGGACGGTGAGGCCCTGGCACAGGCTGCCCAGAGAAGCTACGGTGCCCCATCCCTGGAGTGTTCAAGACCAGGTTGGACGGGGCCCTGGGCAGCTCTGCTGCTGGGTGGCAGCCCTGCCCACAGCACGGGTCTGCAGTTGGGTGGGTTTCAAGATTCCTTCCAGTCTAAGCCATTCTGTGTTTCTATGAGTTTCAGCAGTATGAAGAAGGCTACTGGTTTTCTGCTGCCCCTTAGAAAAGAAAATAAATCACAAAATCCTGAGTGTCACAGAGCACACAAGACATGCGACTAGAGCAAATATTAAAATGCAGCACATCTGAACCGCAGAGCTTCCTTTCTGCAAGCTAAGCAGCTGCCATATCTGAGTGCCACTGGAGCACAGGAAAAAACCTAAGCATTGGGATGCAAAGCTAAGGGAATGTGAAAACTGAAGGGAGGGAAGAGAAGACATAGGTTTTCCCAGCAATTATATTTGTGTCATCTTTAGCCAGGCAGCTCCTGGAACACCACCCAGCAGCCTGCAAACACAGGCACTGCGTGCCTGCAGTGAGCAGTGTGACGCCTATCAGCTCCCAGAAATCTCACTGGCTACTTGCCCACCAGTGACACTGTTACAACTTAGTCAACAGATGAAAGCAGGAGAAATCCCAAGACGAGCCCCCAAATCCTGCTGGGAGGTGGCTGAAAGCACTACTGCAGGAACATGAATTCAGCAGCCTGCTCTACAACTCAAGCATGGCAATTCCTTCTGGGGTGTGACGGGCTGCAGGGCCCAGGGTACAAGGCAGGTAGGAACGTGGGAGGTGATGGCAGGAGCAGGACCTCCTGTCAGCAGCAGCAGCAAGCTCTCACATGTGCTCACTTGTTGACAGATCTGTCCCAGCATAGTATAGGATAGAAATGCATGAAAGAGAGCTCTTATCAGCTGAAAGAATTCTGCCTTTTAATGGAGATGCAGTTACATAGTTACTGGAAAACAATATGGGTGAGAGATACAGTCTTCAAGGATTTTTTTTCTAATAACTCTAGTAGAAGTTGCTAATTATGCCAATCATTCCGGAACAGGCTCGATATTTTCCCCTCTTTTCTGATTTTTTTAAGGACAAGAAGGATTAACCTTGATTTTACTATTGAGTGTCATAACATACTTCAGCAATAACACTAGCAGAAAGAGTTAAACCAGAGAAATGTTAAAATGTTAATAATTCAGCCTGAGCTCCCCTGTAAGAAATAAATATTGGTCTTGCCAGAGTGAACTGAGCACTTCAGAGACGAGTTCCTCACATTTGGTCAATTTGTCAAGCAAAATTTAACAGGCAACCAGAATAACAAACAACACCAGAATGAAAACTTAGTGCCTTCCAAGTCTGTCAAATGAGTGCCATTGAATTCAGAAGGGCAAGACATCTCTGACAGTGCTGTCTAATGATACATATTCTGTATATACAGGCAGTAACACTGGAAAGCACAGTTAGCATAGAGATTACTTACAGTTTGAGGCTATTGCAGGAGAGGGAAAAGAAGTCATATACCAAGCACACACCAAACACAGTGACTCCAGTTTCTTTCACGAGCATTGCACACGTCCCAAGGAATAAACTAAGCAGCAAAAAGAATGGGGAGGCAGTGGGAGGGAAATGTTCCCCAACATAAAGCTGGTCCACACTCCTGAAAAACAAATTTGACATGCATGAAAATAGCAGAAAATTTAAAATATATTTACTACATTCACACAAATATTGAGGCAATTTTCCTTAGTTTCTTGAGATCCTGATAAAAAGGGAGGTGAACAATCTACACTGTTTGCTGACAAATGCAGAAAGTCTTAGACACTGGGGCAGGAAGGGAAAGTACAACTACTGAGAGGTGCACCAGGAACTTGAGCAGAAGAGTAAAAGATGAGCACAAAGATGAGGTAGGCATCAAATAGACAGAGGAAGGTAGAGTAAGTACAAACACAAAGGTTAGAGAAACACCTGCTTTCTGTCTCTTAGAACACATATGCTCAAGTTTTCCTGGTGTGACAAAATGCACCATACATGCAAAATATCCCCCATCTCACTCACACTCCTCTGGGTCAGTGTATGCCCTAATCCTTAAAATCCTAAGTCTAAGTCTGTATGAGAGAAAAGAAGAAAACAAACAAAAAAATCAAAATCAAACAAAAAATTCCTACAGGGTCACTATCAGATTTACGCCTTCAAAACCTTAGATGAAAACAGATCTAGATTTGCAGCAAACATCCCTAGAAGAACACGAGCAGCTTTTCCTAAATGAAACATCAATGTGAAGGGGCAGAAACTCCATTCAAGCAAAGCTATTTCTCATGTGTGCTTGTTCAGTTACAGTTTTAGCACGCAGCAAATAGTGTCAAGTTTTCATCTGAAAAAGACAACTAATGGTCTGGCCATAATGCTGAACTCTCACAGGCTGGATTCTTCACTCTCCATACTAATAATATGCCTTTAGTAGAAAGCATTTATTTCTAATTTCATGTCCAGTTTTACAAACACTCTACTGGTGTATGGTCAGTTGGTAACGTCAATGGAAAAGGGTATCTTAATACTCTGTCCTTGTAAGGCCCCAGCTGCAGTACTGTGCCCAGACCTGAAGCCCCGAGCACAAGAAGGAAGCTGAGCTGTTGGAGCGGGTCCAGAGGAGGGCCATGAATATGCTCAGAGGGCTGGAGCACCTCTGCTATGAAGAAAGGCTGACAGAGCTGGGCTTATTCACACTGGAGAAGGCTCCAGGGACACCTCACTGCAGCCTTCCAGTACTTCAGGGGAGCTTATAAACAGGAAGGGGAGTGACTTTTTACACAGGGTGATCGCGATAGGACAAGGAAGAATTGCTTTAAACTAAAAGACAGAAAATTTAGGTTAGATGTTAGGAGGAAATTCTTTACTCAGAGGGTGGTGAGGCCCTGGCACAGGCTGCCCAGAGGAGCTGTCTCCGCCTCTGGAGACATTCTAGGCCAGGCTGGATAGGGCCCCGGACGGCAGCTCTGCCCATGGAAGGTTGGAGTTAGATGATCTTTAAGGTCTGTTCCAAGCCAAACCAATCTACAAGTCTATGAAACGCTGACTTCCCTTTTTACACTTATGCTTTCTCAGAAGTGTCACTTATTGGGCACTCCAACTGCAGCATGGCCCAGAGCACAGCCTCAAAGCACCACGCTGGAGGAGGGACCTCTGCCAGCAGTGATCAGAAACCAATGGATTTCTTCCTGAAACAGAGCATCTTATCCAATTATAAGAACTGACACCAAGGAGCCATACCTATTATAGGAGAGAAAAGCCAACAGAAAGAGTAGACAGGCGAGGACATCCGCTCTGCCTACTATACCTGTTACCTAAAAGGAAAAGAAACGCACAGATGTAAAGGCAGGCATATAAAAAGGCATGTACACGTACATTCAGTGACTGTCTCAACAATCTCTGCTAACCACTACTACTTTAAATATTAAAAAAAAAAAAGCTTAAGTGTTATGCTCCCTCACCACACCAAAATGTTACTTGGCTGGTGTAGGATATACTCAGTTTTGACTACTGCATTTCTCAAATGGCAAAACAAACAAGTAATCCAGTATGGAAGTCATTAAGTTCTTTTTAAAATATTAATGAAGTTGCACAGAAAAAAATACCAGTTTCAGGAATCTGCTTTAATTCTGTATACTAAGAGTTGAATGAGAAACACATCAAACTCCCAGAACTGAGATTTGTTAAAGAAAAGGACTATTGAAAGGACAACTCTCTGGAGAAGACTTATTATATAGGAGTGAGTTAATAATTAACATTTGAATAAACTTTATCGCCAAAAAGTAATGGAGTCATATGTAATTTATTCTCTTTGAACAATCTGGGTTTATGAGAGTTTTCCCACATATCAAATAACAAAATCTTTTTGTAAGAAAGGGAATACTCGAGAAGGATGTACAACTATTTTTTACAAAATATTTCAATATTCCATTTCATAAAGATCTAAAGTCGAACATACAGCAAATAAAAGGCCCTTTGAAATTTTGCCTCTTTTGAGCTTACATAATTAATCTATATTCAGTGCTCTGGCATTTATTTTAACCTTTTTAAGTTCTGACCCAGACAAAAATAAATTCAAAGAGTGCTTCTTTAGAACTTTCCCTGTCGTACAGAGCTGCATTATCAAAAGGGGCCTGGCTGATTAGTACACACAAGGCAGCACAGGCAGTGACTGCAAGGCTCACGGCTTTTTGTTATTAAGGTAATCTCTCCTCAAAAGTTCTCAGCAGCAGCAGCCGCTTCACTCACTGATTTACAAAGGCTCCTTACAAGTCTATGATGTCAATGGTATCTCTGCTAACGAGTGCATTTTCTTTTTTTTTTTTGAAGCCTGGACAGCTACACATTGCACTTCCTTTGCAAAGACAGCAAGACTTTATCCACAGGAGAAGTATCTCCCCACACTATTAGACTGTGGCTGCGGAACGAGTAAGTCTTTAAATGTTTTCATAGAACAAGCAGAAAAAAGTGCAGTACGGGCTGCTGCTCTGTGCACTTACCGTAGTATTTACGCCAATGCTTCTTCCGAGGAGGGTATTCTTATTTTTTTAATTCAAAGCAATACAAATTAATCCACGGGCCATATGACCTCTACCCAAGTGATCTTGGTCCGAACACGTACTGATGCTCCCTTCAGTGCTTCTCCCTTACACTGATGACTACAGAAGGCAAGTGAAGGCATGGAACAATGTCCCAGCAGGAAACAGTGGCCTCAATGAGGTCTTTGGTTATGGAAGGCTTGACATTTTCACAGAGTGACTGACTGCCCATTTACTGCTGAACTGGTGCTGAGGACCCTCACTGAGAATTGAACACCAGAGCAGAAAGACAGCAAGTCTGAATGAGTGTCTTCCTTAAGAACTGCAAATTCTATTAACTATGGTATATTCTCATCTTTGATCTCCCAAAGCAAAGATCACAGCTACCCCATGGCATATGACTCAGAAGTTTCTTACTAAGTAAATAAATAAATAAATAGGGTGTACTTCTATTTTTAGATTCTTTGCCACCTTTTTTGTTTGCTTTTTTGTTTTGGTTTGATTTGTTTTTTTAGTGTCACATACTTACAGCCTCGGTGTGAATGGGATGCACAGCAAAGAACAGCGCTGTGACAAAAGCAAGTCGACAGTCCTTGAACACAGCTTTGTCACAAGTGTACATCAGCACGAGAGTCACCAGACAGTGTAGAATTACATTCACTGCGTGGAAATACAAGGGGTTCATTCCAGCCAGCAAGATGTTTAACCTGAAATTAAAAACAAGAGCCATAACCAGGCTGGGGCAGCTTTGAGATAGCAGGACAACTTGCAAATGGTCTAAATTATGCTTTCTGCCTGATTTGCAGTCTGCTAATGTAAGTGCTATTAAACTAATTAGTGAAAATTGCTCTGAACTTCTGGTTTATCTGATTAAAGAGAAAACCACTTCCCCAATTTTCCTCCTAAAATATGCAGTTGAATTTGGCAAGCTTCATAATATGGAGATGGGAGAGGACTATGCCTCTGCATTAAGATAGGTTTGCTACACTGAAGCAATAGATGTGCTTCCCAGAATCCACTACACAGTCCCACATCAGAAATACAGCACTTGCCTTGTTTCTGTGCTTTACTGACAACTGGACTACACTGAGAAGCTGCTATACTAGTCAGCATCATTTTTATGAGGACACTATTGGGACAAGTTAGCTCAGATCATCTTAGATAGAATGAGAGTTTGTTATTTGTGTCTCTCATGAAAGAAGCATATAACTAGCTGTTACGACATTTGTTTGACACAGTGTATTAATGCATTTTTCTGGTCATTGTTTTTTACAGTCAACTTGCTTAACAGCTGCTGACAGGATTTGCTTCTCATGCAATTAAAGATAACTTGATTTTCCTTACAAGTAACTGCATCTGTATCTCATTTGAACAAACACACACACACACAAAATGTCTGTATCCAGTGAGGTTTCTATATAAAAAACAAGGAATTTGGAAGTATTAATGTTAAGAATATTTAAAATAGAAAAGAAAGAAAGACAACACTCAGTGAAAACATGAATCAATCTAAGCAATTTAGGTTTAGCTACAGATTCCTACTCCTGTTGTTACTAGCAGCTATCGGGCATCTCATGACATCCATGATTCAATAACAATACTATCAAGCTGTTGCTACCATGCAGACACATTCCTTCTTTGTAAGTCAGCGGAGGTGTGGTATGCCTGTGAGGGACGGACAACACATGGCTTTTATAAATACTCTCTACATTCCTTCCTGAGAAGCAGCAGCGTGCTGCTATCTGTCCTGGGCTGCATTCTTGGGGTCAACTCTACTTTAATGCACCAGGCGACTAATTTGTGCATTTCCCTTCTGTTCTCATGGGAGCGTTTGGGGAGGCAATAGCAAAACACACAGAGTTTGGGAAAAGTGGGATTTTACTAGGACGAGACCTTTCCCCCTGAAGTACGGATTGATGCAACTACACCATGACAAGGCATGAGACCGCATGATGCCCTATCCCAGGAGGTGTTCAAGTTCAGGTTGGATGGGGCCCTGAGCAACATGATCTAGCACTTGATCTAGTGGTTGGCAACCCCACCTGCAGCAGGGGGAGCTGGTATTTGATGACCCTTGAGTTCCGTTACAATCCCAGCCATTCTATGGTACAGATACTCATAAAGAACAGAGTCGTCATTTCCCTCCCCCCCCCCCCCCCCCCCCCCGGCACTCCTGTTGCTACCACAGAGCTGCAGTGGACATCTCTTTCTCTCATACTGTAAAATCATAGAATATCCAGAGTTGGAATGGGACCCACAAAGACCATCGAGTTCAACTCCTGGCTGCACATAGCACCACCCAAAGCCTATCACCAAGAACACAGTCCAAATAACCCTTGCACTCCAGCACTTGGGGCCATGCCCGCTGCTCTGGGCATTCCGTTCCATGCTTACCACCCCCTGGTGCAGACTCTGTCCCTGACCCCCAGCTGCCCTCCCCTGACAGCTCCATGCCATTCCCTCAGGCTCTGTCGCTGTCACACAGAGCAGAGCTCAGCGCTGCCCCTCCGCTCCCTGTGAGGAGCTGCAGCCGCCATCAGGCCTCCCCTCAGCTCCTCTGCTCTGCGCTGAGCAAAACCAGGGCCCTCAGCTGCTCCTCACACACTTTGTCCCCCATCTTCATAGCCTTCCTTTGGACACTCTCACAGTTTTATATCCTGCCTATATTGGGGCACCCCAAATGCACCCAGTGCCACACAGCACAGAGCAGAGTGGGACAAACCTCACCTAGTGGCAGCGCTGGCCCTGATGCAGCCCAAGGCTCTGTCGGCCTTTCTGGCTCCAGGGCGCTGCTGGCTCAGATTCAACTTGCAGCCAAGCAGAACCCTCCGGTCCCTTTCCTGGGGCTGCTCTCCAGCCTCTCATCCCTCCAGGGTTGTCCCACCCCTGGTGCAGATTCCAGCACTTGCTCTTCTTCATGCAGATGGCAACCAACTTTGAATTTGTCAAGGTTTTGGGGCAACGCCTCTCCACACTGAAAAGAGTCAACACTTCTCCCAGTTCGCATCATCCACAAATTTACTTAACATGGCTTCCAGATCCACAAATTTACTTAACATGGCTTCCAGATCTTTACTGGAGTAATGGATAAAATCATTACAGAAAACCTGCTTCAAAATAGAGCCCTACAGAATCCCACTAGTGGCAAGGAGGGCAACTGTCAGGCCACAGCAACATGGTCCAGCACAGCCATGTTCCCAATGTCATGGGACATGCTGAGGGTCACACCCACCATGGTACTGTGTTGTAATGTCACGAGCCAGCTCCCTGCCAACCCTCATCAATACAGGGACCCTGACAACAGAACTCCAGTCAGTAACTGACTCGTGACTTGTGGCCATCTTCTGGCATAAGAAGCAATTTAAACTGAGCTCTTTCCGGCCTCTTCTGGCCTCCAGAGGAAGGTGGATCCTCCACCAAAGAAGTTTAGGCTTCAGGGAAGCAGCAATGAACCTGAGTCAGTGGATGTTGATCCTCCTGAAGGCAATGTCAAGCCCATGGAGGTGGATGTGCCTGCAGAGGAAGAACCAATGGAGGTGAATCCGTCTCCATCCAGGCAAGGCAAGCACTACAACATCATGCTTGCTAAGAGACATTGCCACATCCATTGGCAGCACACCAGGGGCTCTCGATTTCCATCCCGGTGTGGAAATGTCGCCACCTGCCAGAGTGCCCCAGCGCCAGTTGCTGCTCCTTCACCTTTCCTTCCCTGTCCCCAATCCTCATCCTTCCCCAAGCCCTCTCACCTCTTTTTCCCTTAGCTCTGAGGAAAATTGAACTGGGACTGGTGTCCTCTGAGCTGCTATGCTGGGGACAACAGGAGGAACCCATAGGATGGCCCTAAGCCCCCTGTGGCCTCCAGGTGGAGGAAGAGGGCCGGACTGGTACTGGTGTCCACTGAACTGCTGCACTGGGACAACAGAAGGAGTCCAGCAGATGGTTCACAGCTCTCTGTTGCCTCCACGCAAGCCCTAAGGAAGAGGGCAGGATTGAAAATGGTATCCTCTGAGCTGCTGCATGGAAACTACAGAAGTCCTGAGCTTCCTGCAGCCTCCAAGCAAGCCCTGAGGAAAAGAGCCATAGTGAGACTGGTGTCCACTGAGCTGCTGTGCTGGGACAACAGGAGGAGTGCAGCCAATGGCCCCAAGCTCCCTGCAGCCTCCAGGCAAGCCCTAAGGAAGAGAGCAGGATTGAGACTGGTGTCCACTGAGCTGCTCTGTGGACAGCCTCAAGCTCCTTGCAGTCTCCAGGCAGTGTCATGGAAGCTACAGACACAGCTGTTTCTTTGGAGATGCAGAGTATTTTGGTTTGGTCAGCAAGAATTGCTGAAATTCAGCATGAAGGTTCATTCCAGTTGTCCAATTGGACTTCTTTCAAGACAGGACAACAAACAGTTCAAAAGGATAACACAGCTTCAAATGACAATAATAATAACAGAAAAAATAAAGCTAGTTAAGTGTCTCTTCATTTCTGGTACTTAGAGTCTGCCCCTGGACTCCTGTGTCTCCTCCTGCTCTCCCTATTGCAGAGGAGCTGGGGAGGGGCCCAGGCACACAGCAACCTGGAGCAGGCTGCAGGCACTGCTTTCACTCAGTGCTGGGCACAGAAGACAGAGGAGAAATGGAGGGCAGCAAGGGTGTCCCCTCCTCTCACTGCAGCGTGGCACCGAGCAATGGGAAAGGCCTCAGCAGCTCCTGGCACCCAGCAGTTGGTACAGGGGGCAGTGGTTGGCCAGAACAAAGATGGCAACAAACAGAAGCAAGAGACACTCAGGCAGAGTTTCAGCTGCAAATACACTGCAGCCATGTGAACCCACCAACAGCCTGCCCAGAGAGAATGGAGGCAGCAACCTAAGCAACATTCCCACCCATACACCTGCAGATGTGCACAATGGCAGGGACCACCTTCAGGACCAGTTCTTCAGACCCTCAAATTATTGCTGGCTGTAAATCAGCATGGTGGACCACAGCTCCCCCTAAAAACAATGTCAAATTGTGCCTTCCCCAGAAATACCCAGAAATTGCCAAAGCACATGAGGGTAGGTGAGGACAGTGAAGACAAGTGAGTCTGATTATCAGGCAATATGGACAAACCCCATACCAAAAATGAAAGATTCCTGCTTATTTAGCTCTAGCTGCCACTGTCCCTGTTGCCGGGGAGTTGGACTAGATGACCTTTAATTGTCCCTTCCTATGCAAACAATTTCTATGGTTTATTTGGCCAACATGCAAGGACCAGTTACGAAAAGACACAATATCCAACAGCACTCTTGGAAAATCTCTCACTAGCCTGCATGGAAGTTGCTTGACCATTTCTCCCGTCTGTAAAGCAATTTATTGGCAAGAGAGGTAAAACCTCACCATGGACAAATCTTCCCTCCCTATCATATCCCCTACCCCAACGTCAGGGATGCTCTTTACACCTACCTCTTCTGAGGGCACACAGCACGAATAAAAACTGAAAAGTAAGTTAGCTGAAAATTATCTGATCTAAGTTCTTGAAAGCAGTTACGTGAAAGCATCAATCTCACATCTTGGTTATTCCCTTGTATATTCTTTACTAAAGAATTAAAAAGCAAAACAAAAACATAGAAGCAGAACAAAGCACAAACATAACGGCACCATGCTATTCAGTTAAGCCTGTGATCAAGCAGCAAAATCTGGGTGCAAGCATGCCTCGTATGTTTTGAATGCCATCTTAGGTGGCCCATGAACATCAAATGCAATTGTGCATAGGTACTATATTCAGACCAGTGTTTTGGTTACAAAGCTCTTTGTCATAAGAAATTAGGCCACGTGGCAATAAAGGAAACATTCTTTTGTCCCTAAACAATCACAGCAGAATGATTTTGAAACGTTAGCAGGAGCTGACTTCATTGCACATCAAATGAGTGAGCAGATTTGGGGCTCCACACAGCTCTAATCCAAGCCACAAAAACTTTGTAAAGTTGCCCTGCACACTCACCAGGAAAAAGGCAGCCTACTACAGAAAGCCAAGTTTCTCCCACTGCAGAGCAATTCCTGGGCAAGGGAATGGGAGGGGATGGCCCTTATACTTCCATATTTAAGCCTGCACACACAAAAAGTTGTATATATATTTTTTAATTTTTAAACTTGCCAGCCCCAAGCTCACCAATATTACTATCATTTCTAACTTGCAGCATTGAAAAGGCTGAAAGATGTGCATGAAGACCACATCTGCCTCAGCTGAAGTACAATTGTTAAGATATATGCTACAGCCTTCATAGAGCACATAGCTGGGAGACCAGATGAGCTGGCCTAACTTTGTGAGCTGACTGCTTCTATCAGACCACAAAGGTATTTGCAAATAGGACTACAAAGATACAGGGCTGAGTAAAGCAAGTGAACACACTTGAAAAGGGAAACACCACCGTCTCATCCAAGGAGGTCTTTCCTAAAGGGAACTCCCCATGAAACACTTATGGAAGAAGAAATTGGCACTGCCTCAGCATCTCTGCTGGAAGAGTTCCTGCGGGCAAAGAGTGTGCTAATCCTTCTGAGAAGTGGTGAAAGGCAGTTCAAACGCAAAGGCCCTCAAAAGGCCCAGGGGGAGTGAAAGAAAAAGAAGCACACGTGCCAAGGAAGCCAGATGACATTCTCAGGTATTTTCTAATATAGCATCAACCAAGACATCACCAAGAGAAAAATTCACTACAAAATTCCCAGTGCTATTCCTCACCCAGACCACACATTTGAGCAAAGACCATAGTCCCAACATCTTGTGTGTCCAAGTGTTCCAGCATATGTGGGCTGGTTCTGGCACAGACAGCCTTGCAACCAATGGCAGCTTTTCCTTTCCTCCTCTGTCTGCTTCAGGAAAAGGGTCTGTGGTCTCAGAAAGAGGCTTCCACAGGCACTGCTCATTAAAGGTTCACTGCCTGCCATGCTGCACTCCAGCCAAGGCACAAATTTGTACCCTACAGAAGTCAGCAGGGACACTTCTCCTTGGGAAAGCAATTCACACTTGATCGTCACTGGTGAAAATGCATAGCTAATGGTGGTAACTACGTTGAAAAATAGCACTTTGTAGCTTTGAATTTGCTCTATCAAGTAGTGTAATTGTGTTCCGTGTAGCTGTTGGGAGTTTCTGTGGAAATAAGTAAGAGGCATTACTTTCAGAGCAACCTATGTAGATAATTGCCTTGGGCTGTAATATAGCACTTTTTATCCTCTTGCATAAACAAAGACTCATTCAACCTTTTTAAGACTGCTTATGATTTAATAATACTGTAAACCATAATTGGAGAGTTTCTCTTTTTATAGACTTCGTTATTATCCCCGAGCAGCTCTTGTTTAGTTTAAACTGTTTTATTATTTTCAACAGACTAACAAAAACCACAACATGTTATGAAATAGAAATGCACAGAATAATAATGGTAATTTGTTATAGCAAATAACGCTTAATGGAAATCCTCAGAGCATCCCACACCTCATAAAAACCTTAGTTTTTACAGAAGAAGGCTCACATGCAGATTTATGAGTTAATCTAGCAGACAAGAATGGATTAAGTTTCTTGTGATCTTCCTTTCCTTTTAGATTTGTGTGATGTATATAACAAAGTTCATGTAAACTAATTCACTATTTTAGAGTGAAGTATCATAATCACCAGGGATGCATCTACAGCATGCCAGGAAAATGAGCATCTGTACTCCCAAAACAGCACAGCTGCATCAGTGGTAACAGTGGCTGAAGTCCTGTGTGGAAACAGCTCAAAGATTAAGAAATACCTGCAGCAGTGAAAAAAGAACATCAGTTCCATTTGCAGCAGCATTCATAGGACAGTCAGCACAAGTGCAGCAGAATTCCCTGGCACAGCAGTACTTTGTGCTGGTAAACTTTCACAGTACAATGCCTTGGAATTAAATAGGCAATAACACTTACGTGTCTTTCCTTTTTTTTTTTTTTTCCTCCTATAAAAGGATGGGTGAGAAGACAGAGACATATCAATTCCCAAGTGAGATCAGTTTCCTTAGAGCAAAGCCACCACTTACAAGAGGACTGGGTAAACGCTGGCATTCAAAGCAGGTTATTGCTTTCTAGCAGGGTTAGCAAAAGAAAACAGGAATCACAATCAGACTGAGAAGCAACAGCACCTTGGCAGCAGCAAATACGCTAAGCAAAAATTCCTAGTGCTACACTAGAAAGTGTGGTTGGCAGTCATTCCTATGCTAAGAATACTGAGTATACCATTCACCTAGCTTTACATTTATTTCCACAAACAGTCAGGGAAAAAAACAGTCTGGCAATTTACAGACTGACAAGATGTTGTTTTATCAAGATTTTGAACAAATGAGTGCTTGTCTTAAAAGCTGTCCTTAACCATCAGATCTGCAACGGCAATACACAGAAAGAAATGAACATCTCACAAAACTCTTCACCACCCCACACCAGGTAGCAGTGCAGTACACACAGCAGTTTGCAATGCTGGCACATCCATGCTGTTTTGCAAAAGTATAGCAAGAGAGTAACATGCATTCCAGGGATTGATAGTGGTGGGGATGAATAACTTGGATGTTTTAACACCAGCAGTCCCTTTCCAAGTACTGCAAGGATAAAAGACAAGGTATGCCAGAACAAAGTTAGGACAGACAGTTAGGACATCAAGACGAGAGAATGGCACTAATGGAAACCTAGTCTGAAGTTATGAGCACATTTCAAATGCAATGCAAAAGTTTTTCCATCAGACTTGAAGCAAGTTTGGTAATCTTTCAGCTCAAACTGCAGACCATAGGAGATGCCACTCAAATTTATGCTGAACGGAACAGAAAACCAAGTTTAACATATAAAAACAGAGCAGCACTCTTTCCTTTTAACTCCAAGAGACAATAAATGAGAAAGCCCAGGAAAGAAGTCAAAAACACAGCAAGCAAACGCTGAGAAATGCCCTCAGCTAACCAGCAGCAGCCAAAGCTCTTCATTTTTGTGGACTCTAAACAGCACTGACAGCATGCTCCTGTGAGGGTGAAGGCAGGTTCAGAGCTGAGCCTTTTAGGTAAAAGGAGATAAAAGAAAATTAAGAGTGACATTGGTGCAAAAAGGAATAGGAATCGGTAGGTGTCATACAGGCAAAACAGCAAGAACAAAAGCAGCGAACACAGATGTGGCTGCATTCACCTCAGCCACATCTTTGCGCAGAACCTGCCCAGGCCTTTTTGGGAATGCTTCCCCTTAGCATTTTCAACTCGAGAGAAACAAGCTTTGTTACAAGTTTTAGCCACAGAGAAGATTTTGCAACCAGACAGAAATCAAATACAGTTCATGCACAGTTCCCACAGCTCCCCATGCACGTGTGGGCAGATTCCCGCTTTCACCCTGACCACTGGCTCAGCAGAATGCAGGCACCCATAAGGCTGCCAGGCCACAGGCTCCAGCAGCACCCTACAGCTCCCAGCCTTCCTACCGTCCTGCAGGCTTTAAGGCCCTCCCTAAGCACTGGGCTTCATCAGCAGCCACCTGGCCTCATCCTGTGAAGTCCAAGCAACCCTGCCAGCTCCCCTCCCCCAGGGGGGCACAGCCTGCTCCTACAACTAAAAAGAAAAAAAAAAAAAATCAGACATGCTGCTACATTCCCTGTTTGGTTCCAGATCACTCCTTCTATTTCTAAACAGTAATTACACTCATGTGGTGGGCAGAAAGAAAAAGTCTTCCCTAAATCAGCTTCATATGAGCAACTCCAGAGCTGGAAAAAAGACAAGCTTTGCAGCACACACGCCCTCCCCCAAATCTAAAATGGCAGCCACGTGGTCCCGCCTTGGTCAGAATCAAGGCACACACATCTAGAAATGTACTCATATACTGCAATTACAACACAGCTGGTCTAATACAAGCACTGCCACTTCGCAGGAACCTCACCTCCCTTGCAGCTTTAGCCCACTGTGGCTACACCAGTGCTGTACTGATTTCATGGCACGCATCACAGCATCAGTATATGGAGAATGACTGCCATAGTGAGGGTAGAAATGCTAGACCAAGGTTCGTAGGAGAAATACTAACATAATTCTTAAGCATTGTGATATTGCCTTAATACAGATGCACGGAGGGAAGAAAATACTTGTGCGGTGCATATTTAACCTGACATTATAACTCGCTGTCTTACCCTGTGATGTCAAAACATAATAAACCATTAAGGAAGAACAAATAAAATTTCTTTTTTTCTTCCCTGGTTGTTTTTTCTAAGCTGCCTGTCCTTGAAATTCACGCCACGGATACAGCTGAAAAAACAGAAGGATCAGCTGTATGCAACTAGATAGATCAGAAGGTTGGCAGTGACTTATTGAATTAATTCTCCTTTTGGCTCTGTATTTACGTCTAACTCAAGCTCACAATCATTTCGGGGTTTGATCTAGAGCCATTGGTAGTCTCATACTAGGCTCACAGTGCCTGCACCATGTGAACTGTAGCTGAAGGATCCCATTTTTTCCCAAGGCATTCATGCTGCCCAAGCTACCACCGACCAGCAGCCTCTGCAGGCAGAGCCATCCATTCTGCTGTCAGCAAGTGAGCATGGGATGGTTCTTTTTTTCCCTATTTTTACTGTCAGAGGACTAGTGAGATATCTCGACCTTCCAGCTGCGGTGCCTATGTCTTTTCCAGTGGGACAACTGAGTACCTCTCAATGACTTATCTCTCCCAGCTCCTCCTTCCAGACCCAAACAGCCCAAGCAGCAGCTGGAGGAAGCGATCTTACCCACTCAGGGATCCAAGTTCATTTCCAGTGAACTGTAACATCTCCTTCAAGGAAGACCAGATATCATCCACAGTCCTCCAGCCAGCTTCATCTTCCTGAGTCTCTGCAACAGCTAAATGACTGTAACCAGCCAGTATCTTCTCTGCCAGTCTTTTGCCTCCAGTGAGCTGTTATTCATGGGCTTGTGGCACCTCCCTCACTGACACCTGTTTTCTGCTCCTCATCAAAGAGTCCAAGTGGGCTTCCTTCTCCTGGGCCTTTGCTCAGACACCTGGAGAACTAGGGGGCTGCTGTGTTTGAGAGTCTTTAAATTTTGGCATTTGGGTTTAAAAGAAAAAAATAAATATTTGTTCTTGTCATCTCCTTCTACCACACACCTTGAGGCAATGTCTACCGTGTTGCTGACTACAACAAACCACTTTAGATTTTCATTGCAGAAACACCCATCTAAACAGAGATTAGGAAAGCAAGAGACGAGGAGAGGTGGTACTGAGGATTTCACCTTCTGCTCCAACAGTTGAGAAATACTCTGCAAAATCACTAGAGCCAAGAAATAATGTCAGTGCTAGAGAAGGAAAAATGTCTCACCAAACTTCTGTTAGCAGAGACATGCTACAAGACAGAAAACACTCAGTTTCAATATAAAGTCCTGAGTGAATTATAGAGCTAGCAGTTCTTCTGTTCCTCCCCTTCACCTTAACATTTTATGTGGAAGGCACCAAGAAATTGAATATCTCCAAAAAGTGACCTTCTTTAAAAATAAGTATATTGAATTACATCTTGGAGAAGAAAGCATCAAGTTTTCCTGAGGACTAAACAAAATCACTGCCTATCATGTCATCTCCTTTGCAGATGCTAGTCCTGTCACCCAACAGGTATCCAAGCACAGCGGGGATGTCTCTGAACCAACCAGTTTCAATGCTTCTTTCCTTTACTGAAGTCAGAAGAAAAGGTGAGAGAAGTTCAAAGACGCAAAGTAAACAATATTTAATTCAACAGTTCACATGCAGGCTTTTTCTCCCTCTGATGTTAACCCACACGCAGACAAAAAGAAAACGCAGCAGATGTGTGAAAATGTTTAAGTTTTGCTGAGTGATTCTAGTAGCACAGGCCACTCATATTTTCCTCTCATCATTCATTCTGACAGACCCAGTGCGAATAGCGCCAAATAGTTGAGCTCTTTTCACTGTTTGGCTCTAGAGCGTTAATCTGCTAGAATTAGGACTGTCATTTAGGATTTCCAATAAGTGAGGGATGCTGAGCCACCGTTACAAGATTTCAGCAGTGTTTAGTCAAGATTTTTTTTTTTGACAGAGCAGTGATAAATTCTTTTAATTGAGATCGTTTCAAGAATATGTAGCACGCATGAAAGATGTGCTCCGTTAAATGACAAGTCTACGGGGCATCATGAGTCCTTTCACTTTCACAGCCGCAAAGGACAGAAAAGAGATGGAGACAAAGTATCTGTGTACTGAGGATCTGTAGGTAGGCAAGTCTTCCAGGTGAAAATGACCACAGGAAGATGCAAAGAATCATGCTGCCATTCATTTCAATTTTGTTAAAAGACCATTCCTGTCGAGCATTTAACAACCAGTGGGGTAGAGTCTTTCTCCTCCTGCAGGAGAACAGAGTACAACCAGCAAAGTGGTGCCAGGCAGGACATCAGAGCAAGCAGCATGCAGCTCAGCCACAGTTCAGCATCATCTGGCAGAACGCTCTCACTGCATCCTGCTTGGGAGCACTGGGTACAGAGGATCCATTCCAACGCAGATCTTAACATCTGCCTCTGGCACCCTACTGAGAGGTAGGGAGTGAGAAGAATGAGGAAATGCAGAGGGCTGGAAGGGTATTTGGGACACTGGAAATAGCCTTCCTCTGCAGCCAGGGAAGATAAATGATCCCTTCCTTATTCTAAATGCAGTGCCAACCAGTGAACAAATGACTGTGCCTTTGACCCTAGGCTTTGGCTGTATGGTTATTATACGCACTTGAAAATGAAGTCTTGCTCAGAAAGTCTATCTCACTGGTTTCCAAAAAGGAGTAGATGGGACAGTGTTTCGTCCTCATTTTCCCCTTTTCCTCTTTCTTTCTTCAAATAGCAAAGGGTAAACCAGTTCCGTCAAGATATATAAATGTGATCTAAAGCATTCAGTTTCCATTCCATTATTAAAGTTTAAGACTGTTAATTAGCATAATTTGACCTCAACTCCACAACCTGATCTACACAGCCAAGGCCAGCAGCGAGTCCAGCAGCGTAGCTGCATGGTGATGTGTGGAGGTTCGCTCACCTCTTGAATTACCCACTGATGTGCTGTGGGAGTAATGGATCCACCGGAGGGCTCCCCAGCCATGCAACAGTTTGGCTGAGCACCTAACGGAGGAAGCAGTCCATGTGCACAGAGCTGGCTCTGCCCAGGGCAGCCTCCTACCCCTTCGTTCTCTGCGGAAACCTGCTTAGAACTGCCTCAAGAACACATACAGTCTGTCCTGAACAATGCAGCTCGTGGGCATCTGCACTATTCAGTTTTGTGCATGGGGGATGTTCCACCCAGCCACGGTTCCCAAATAGCTGGTACCGACTGCTCTCAGCTCTAAGCTTGTCCTTACAGCACAAGGATGCTGGATTTCCCCTAACTGTTCTTGCCTTACAGAAAGGCTCTATTTTCTGAGAGTTCGTGAGATGTTATTTATAAATACCAGGTATTTGAATGGACAGTTACTCAGCAGGTCCTAACCACCACCTCCTCCCGGCACACTTCGTGCTGCCCATAGAGTTTGCTCCTTAGGACCGCCTGAGGTTCACAATGCACAGAGTCGGACTGCTGATCACCGGGAGCCCCGTGCTCGGCATCATCCGCTACATCAGCTCTTCCGCGCAGCTCCCCGCAAGCACTCAAACATTTTTAAATACTAAAACGGAGTAAACATTCACCATCATTTGTGTTACGTCAGAACACGGCAAACAGAGAACAAGCTAACGCCAAAGCTGACGAAACGACTGACTGGTGACCGCGCCGAGCTGCTACACGTTCTCCTCTGAGAGGAGAAGGAGGAGAGGATCTCGTTCTTCCTCCTGGGATTAGCGAAAGAACCGTCAATTCTTTGCTGCTCCCCGACCTCTCTTTCCCTCCCCGTAGAGCCGGGACTCCGGTCGGGGACCGCGCGGGGACCGCGAAAAGCGCGGCGGCCGCGGGGAGCGGCTAAGCTGGGGATACGGCTCCGCTTCGGAACGGCACAACTTCCCGGCACGCTCACCCAACCGCGGAGCGAAGTACTGGGGATAAAGCAGAGGGCTGAGAGGCAGGAAGAACTTCGGGGGAAGTCGCTCTGCGCACCTCTCACTCGGAGGCGCTTCCCCGAGCGCCCCGTCCCCCCCGGCCGCCCGCAGACACCTGTTCGCGCACCGTCGGGGCCGGGGCGCACCCGCGGCATCATCACCCGGCCCCGGGCACTTACTTGAAGGTGAGGACGCAGAGGGGCCGGTAGGACTTGTGGCTGGTGTTCTCAGCCATCCGCTTGCCCCAGAAGTCGTTGGCGAAAGCGGCGGCCACGGGAGCGGCCGCCCGCACGTCGGGGTTGTTGACGATGGCCCAGACGTCGTCGTGCACGAACTCTCCCCGCAGCGAGTTGCCGTAGCACAGCGCGCACAGCCCCGCCAGCACCGCCGCCGCCGCCGCCCCGCCGCACCGCCCCGGCGGCGGCACCGAGGGGCGCGGGGCCGGCGGCGGCGCGGCTCGGTCCCGGCTGCGGTTTCCCAGCGCCGAGCCCGTCACCATGGCGCGGGACCTTGCGCGGAGAGCCGCGCTGGGAGCCCCGGCTCCGCCGCCCGCATGCTGCGGGGCGGGCAGCGGCACCGGCGGCGCCGGCGGCGGCCACTCGCGCTCTGCCGGGGCGCAGCCTGCCCGGCTGCAAATAAACAGCGGCCGCCTCCCCGCGCCATCCCTCCTCCTCCTCCTCCTCCCCTCCTCCTCCTCCTCCTCCTCCTCCTCCTCCCTACCCCCCTGCACGCATGCTCCTTGCCGTGCTGTCACCTCCGCCCGCCGCGGGGGAGGCTCGGCCCGGGCGGGGCGCGGAGCTCCGGGCGGAGCGGTGCGGCGGTGGCTTCGGTCCCTGGGCCGCGTTCAGCCGGAGAGCCCACCCGGGCACCGCAACCATGCTGTGCCGAGCAGCCTCTGCGGGACGGGAGGCGTTGCGGTGCCACGGGGGTTGTTTTCCCTATTCTGATCAAGCTGCCCCTCTTCCAAAATTTCCATCAAAGCATCACCGTGGTGGCTTTGCTGTAGGAGCCCATCCCGCCCAACCCGACCCACTCGTGGCCTATCGATAACTCCCGTTCACTCACTTACTCAAAAGAACTAGCGCTGCTTGGCAAAGAGCTTGGAGTAAGTAGGGTGAATGGGCATGAAGAAAGGTTGAGGGAACTGGGCTTGTTTAGCTTGGAGAAGAAAAAGCTCCGGGGACACTTCACTGTGGCCTTCCAGTATGTGAAGGAAGCATATAAACAGGAGGGGGAATGGCTGTTTGCATGGATGGATAGTGATAGGACAAGGGGGAATGGTCTTAAACTGAGACAAGGGAAGTTTAGGGTAGATAT
Source organism: Tympanuchus pallidicinctus (assembly GCF_026119805.1). Classification (NCBI taxonomy): domain Eukaryota; kingdom Metazoa; phylum Chordata; class Aves; order Galliformes; family Phasianidae; genus Tympanuchus; species Tympanuchus pallidicinctus. Next base: position 4,926,403 of record NW_026294802.1, read on the forward strand.
TAGGAAGCAGTTTTTCACACAGAGGGTGGTGACACACTGGAACAGGTTGCCCAAGGAGGCTGTGGATGCCCCATCCCTGGAGGCATTCAAGGCCAGGCTGGATGTGGCTCTGGGCAGCCTGGTCTGGTGGTTGGCAACCCTGCACATAGCAGGGGGGTTGAAACTCGATGGTCGTTGTGGTCCTTTTCAACCCAGGCCATTTGATGATTCCATGATTCTGACATCCTGGGCACATCCCGAATTTCTCCCTGAATTAAGTCACACTGCATAGAGTTTGCCACTGCCTCGTGTATGCGTGGGAAAAGGGTGCAGCAGAAGTAGTGGAGGGTTCTTGCAGGCTGTCCAGGGCCAGCCTGCTCCATGAATGCTTTTACCCTCAAGATATTTTAGCACTCTGGGGGTTTTCCAAGTACAGCAAAAAGAAAACAGGCTTTTCAGCTGGGCTTCTATAATAGCTACAGATAGCACTTGGCTCCAACCAGGACAGCCGGAACAGAAGGAAACCCTGGCAGGAGTGGGGCTGTGAGTCAAACTTTCCCCTCAAGAGGCTGATGTGACCTTAGTGGAGCTCTTCCCAGGGCTTGTCCCTGTCGGGATACCACTTACTGTGCTGGGCTGCTGTTCTGCTGCTGACTTCCCAGCACTCCTGTGAGTGTGGGCACACAAAGCCAGGCTACAGCACCTTGAGTTTGTATGGGAACCTGGAGTTTACACAGGAGAAAGCCTCCTATGTACTTTCTTACTTGTTCTATGCACTCATCAAAATGTCATACAGACAGTGTAGTTAACATGGATTTGTCGAGCTTCCTTTGTGGGGAGGTAACACTGCTACCATTTCTCCATGCTGCATGAAAAGATCCTTCCAATATTCACTTTCTTCTCTCAAGAAAATATTTGTAAGATAGACAAATAATGCTCAAGTCAACCATGAAGGAAGAGCTCCTTTCACCAAGAGAATACAGTCTGCTGAAATCACAGAACCATGGAACGGGTTGTGCTGGAAGGGACCTCAAAGCCCATTCAGCCCCAACTCCTGCCATGGGCAGGGCTGCCACCCAGCAGCTCAGGCTGCCCAGGGCCCCATCCAGCCTGGCCCCGAGTGTCTCCAGGGATGGGGCACCACAGCTTCTATGGGCAGCCCGTGCCTTCCAACCCCAACCATTCTATGGTTCTATAGCTCTATGATCATAGATCTCCTGCTCCCACGGGCCTTGGGTTTTTACCTAACGCAGCCATGTCATCACTCCTCAAATGTAAAGCCAAACTGCTTCTCAGAAGAGAATATCTGAGCTGTAGGATCATGTGTGTAGCTGAGCACTCCAGCTCTTTGGCTGTTTGCTTGTATTTGAATCACAAGTTTTGTGCCAGAGGTATAAAAAGATTGTTAACAATGGCTGTTAAAACTGAAGACCTTGAAACCAATTACACACAACGCTCAAAAAACTCGCTCTGCTAATTGAGCGGAGCTCATTACTTGTGAAGTAGGGAGGCTCAGCCTCCACTCACAGTGGAACATACGGCAGGGTACGCACGCAGCAGTCACATCTGAACTGTTACACATCAAAGGGCCGAGCGCCGATTGATCTGTTACTGTCTGAGGATGGCAACAGCTCAAAGGCAGAGAGAAACTGCAGAAGTTTTAAGTTTAAAGCTTAAGCGCGGACTTCTGAAGAGTTCAGCTTTGCACTGACTGATTAGAGTATAAGAATGCAGTAAATACAATTTAAAAGTTAAATTACCATCTGGTCCCAGCTAGAGGTAGATTTCAGAAGTAGCACAAGTAAATAGTTTCTTGCTCTCTGAACAAATAATTTTACATTTCAACTAAGCCATTTGGTAACTGGTACAATTGATTTCTGCTTGTAGTCAGTTACTGAACGGTTTCGCAATTGATTTCAGTAGCCCCAGGATGAAACTCTATCTGCCATGCATACAATGTTTGGTTGGTACAGATTGCATTCATACCGTTAAAAGCAAAAAAAAAAAGCCAAAAGAAAAAAGTACGAGGCAGCCACCGTGTTCTGTCAGCTATGAAAGGAAATTGCCATCTTGCGTTCAAGAACTGTGTGGATGTGGCACTGAGGGACGTGGTCAGCAGGCATGGTGGTGGTGGGCTGACGGTTGGACTGGGTGATCTTAGCGGTCTTTTCTGACCTCGGTGATTCTGTGAGTGCTGCAAAACCCGGAGCTGAGTTTAGCATTAAAGCTTTGTGCTGGAGAAGCTGTGGTGAGGCAGCTATCTGCACAACCCAGAGCCCCTCACTCTGTGCAGCCAAATAGGATTGGGGCTTTGGAGTTACCGGGAGCACTGCAACAAACACAAAACAGAATGCTTTGCTGGGCTGATCTAGAGCAATCCTGTTGATGATCTGTTTTGCTCATTGCCATACTGATTTGCCTCTAGGTCAGTATAGGCTGCAGGAAGTTTGTCTTGGCAGAGTCTTCCTAAAGCCCAGTGGAAGTTCTCAAGTTTTTGCTTTCACTTTCAACTGCGGCTATGAGCCAGAAGAATCACAAACAGGAGAGGAAACTTCTTGCCCTCTGTACCCTACTTTTTTCTGGACCTGTGATCCTCTGGAGACAAAGCTATCTGATGTCCCCAGGGGAGACCTTTCATTTTCAGTAGGTTTGTAGCTGCTTGAGGTTCAGCCCACAGCCCTGTGATCAACCACCTCTCCTGGGCAGACACAGAGCGCACTACGTATCACTACTGAAAACACAAAGCCCTTCATTCTACAAAGCTGTATCAGCAAGGAGATACCGCACGGTACTCGGGGGTCCCTGTGGATGTGCATTCCCCATCACTGACACAGATGGTGAGCAACAGAATCCTCCGTGACCCATTTTTAGATCCATTTGACACCTGCTTCATATGCTCGTGTAAAACCAGAGATTTCAAGCTGAAAAAAAGCTTGCTGTAGTTGTTACTGGATTAGAGGGAATCTTTTTTTCAGCTCATACAACAAATGCCTTTTCTGCCTTTGGAGAGACCCAGTTTAAGCTTTAGCCTAATGGCAGGATTACAGAAGTTCTTTAAGCCCCCGTGCTGCAGCATCCATGGTTTGACAGAGGGGAGAGGTATGAGACAGTGTGTGCAAAGTGACGGGCTTGTTGCTGACAAAGGATAGTAATATTTCTCAACATTCTTGTGTGCTTGCTTTGGGGTGTGGAGCCACGTGGTGGGATGGGGAGTGGAGAAGAGTGCATTTTTCTTTTCTGATTCAGTGTGGATCTGCAGTTTTCCTTCTCCGGAAGCACTGCAGAACTTTCCCAAAGCTAAAGAGAGTTCTCAGTCTTGCCTTTGTTGGGAAGAGTGTGTTTCATAGCATAAGAGCAAGGGATAAATGCAGCCCAAAGGGCCTGAGTCATAAGAGCTGTCACTTATCCATCTATATAATATTAACAAGACAGTTTTAGATATGTTTTTGTTTTTTTTTTTCCCAGAGAAATCAACTAATGACTCAGAACCAAAAAAATTAAATTCAGGGTAGTCTCATTTTTGGCTGAATGAATGAAGGACTCTTAGATGACCCAACAGTTATTTCCTTCTCTTACAGTGCAAAGTGCATTTTTGCTGTAGCTGGAACACTGATTCTCACCAAAAGCAGATCAGCATGAGTGTGAGGCTGTTTGAAGAGAGGACCTCGATGGAGAGAAGTTGTTTTTAAAGGACTGCTTTCCTGAGAAATGGACATTAGTAACTCAGGCACTATATGCTTCCTGCTGTGCAAAGATGTGGGTAAATTTCTGTATGGTTGGGCACTGAAAATAAATGCAGTATAAGAAATAGATTTGGACACAGAACCCAGATCCATACTTAGTGGCTGGAATTCATAACACTACTGCACGGAGGCACTGGATTGTGAAGAACAATCTGACTTTGGTGAGGTGAAAGATGCATTTTTGGGCAAGGACTGAATTGAATCAATAGACTTAGACTAGATATCAGGAACCAGTTCTTTCCTGTAATGGTGAGACACTGGCAGAGGTTGCCCAGATATGGTGTGGATGTCCCTGGAAGCATTGAAGGCCAGGCTGGATGGGGCTTTGAGCAACCTGGTCTAGAGGGAGGTGTCCCTGCCTATAGCGGGGGGATGGAAGTGGATGATCTAAGGTCCCTTCCAACACAAACCATACTATGATTCTATGACTGGACTCAGCCTTCAGAGATGGCAGCACATTTCTCAATGTAATTGCCTCCTAGAAGTTTACATGCTGCAGTAATGGCAGAGTTTGAAGACCCCAAGTGTGTTCCCTATTCAGCTTCAGTTGGTGGATTTTTTTCTGGGCATGTCTGAGCTGGAGCTCAGCAGCAGTCCTCTCCCAAAAGTGATTTATATGAAAGATCTGGCGTCCCTGGTTTCCATTGAATTGCAGTCCCTGAAAATGTTCTGATAAAATCAGATACTCTGATAGAAATCTCTACACTTATTCTTCGATTACTGAGCAAGCTCAATTTCATCATGGTGAAGTAGAAACCAGTGGTTACAATTACCTTTCCTTCCTTTCATCTGGCTTTTAATATTTGGATTTAAGATGGAAAAATTACAAATGAATAAATCTGCACCAAGTCTAGTCAAGATTTTTCTCTGTATAATAATATTATTCATATCTCTATGATTAGCAACAGCTGGAATAAATTTTAGTAAAAATATTAAAATCTGTATTGTAGAATAAGCCGCATGGAGTCACTGTAATTTGAGGAAGGCAAAAGTTTTCATAAAAGCTACTGAGAAAGGAATATGGATTTTTCTTTCAGGTGAATTTTTTCAATTTTGTTTTTGCATGCAGATCTGGTTTTATTTCACTGTGCCCAACTCTCTGGTGCTCATGTTGAACAAACACTTGAGATACAGCAGTACATTAACGAGCCACACTGGACACTGCTTCTTCTCACTAAACCAAGGTGTACTGAGCTGCTCAAGCTGTGTTAAAGCAAAGTTTTCAGCTGCCATTACAATGACCTAATCCAATGCTGGTGCTATATCAGCTGGAAAGCTATTAAGCAGCTCCACTTTTCACCTGCAAACATCACCTATACCAGCTGCTGTTTTCAGAAAGTGGCTGAGAAATGCACAGGCAGCCAATAGATCAGTGAAAAGCAAAGCAATAAAACTCCGTACAACTTCTCAAGTGAAATAATTTGAAATCCAAGTTCAGTGGCCAATTGAAAAGGGCAGGATCAGGATCAGGAGAAAATAGAGCGGGAAAGAGGCAGCTAGGAGCAGCTTTTTAGTGCTCCCTTTTCTCTCTGTGTTGTTCCATATGTCTGAATGACCCTCAGACTGGAGGTGGGCTAAAGTGGACCCTCTTTAGAGATCCTTGCTACTTCAGTAGTCATTTGCACTCTTGAGAATCTGCTGTAGATGGTAAACATATGTTGCAAGATGTGAGGAATTTTTAATAAAAATACTAAGAACTTTTTGAATGAAAGTGATTACCTAAGTGTGGGAACACCAGAGAGAAGAGCGGAATGGTAGGTGCAGATGGCACCTCAGCCAGCAGGTCACCAAGGTGCTAACAGATCTGTGAGAGGCTTACCAGAACCTTCTCACCCTGAAGACAGTCTACACACTGAGCAAAATGAAGGACAGGCTAATAAACCAGAGCCCTCAAGAAGTGATGAAAGGAAGAAAAGAACAGGCTTGGAGCCATAAAACACCCAGATAAGGACAGAAAAGCAAATACTAAGCCAGGGGTGCAACAGGATGAGGAAACAAAAGATCACACTGTCAACTCTTAGGAGATCCGAGAGCAGCACTTGGCTTCCAGTCCATGAAGAACCTAGGAGACGTGTTGAGATGCCTACAGATGTCACTTTCCATCTTCACCACCACAAGTCACCTGGGCTGGAGCACTGGACCCATTTGTTTTGGTGTTTGAAAGCATGAGGGTATGTGAATGTGTAAACCCTGTTTTGTTTCATGTAAAATCATCTCTGTCCTGTTTTAGTTCACATAGTGCTTTGTTGCATGGTTACGGCTGTGTTACAAAATGAGTTTGGCAAGGTTATGGATAAGAGCTACATGTATTAATGATACTTGACTACTTATCCACCTGAGTGCAAACTTCTGGCTTGCCTGAAATGCTCTATAGAGACATGAAAGTGTTTTTCCTGTTTTCCCCCAGGCATATACAAGCTCAGGATTCCAGCTCCTCCTGTTAGTGGGTGCCACAGGACTCCTTCCTGGCTGTGGGATCACATATCTCCAAGGAGGTGAATTCTCCCATGTCTCTTTATGCACACCTACACTCCATTCTCCAGCTTGATGTCACTCCAGCTTTCTTCTCAGCTGGTAGGAACATATAACATAAATTCTCATTTCCCATGGCTTCAGGCCAAAGCTAGAAGTCATCCGCAAATCAGCTGAAACACTCCTAGGGTGACTTCAGTGAAACTCTAGATAATTTCTGGACAGCTTTTGCATCCTCAAAGAAGCAGGCATCAAACCCAACCAGTCTGCGAGCATTTCCAGTGTGCTCACTGTCACTAAAGCTGCTCACTGGTGCCTCTCAGTGGTGTTTTCTGTTGCCTCCACTACACCAAAAATTTCATTCTAGGCTGCTTTATGATGCTCTGGTTCACTTGTTTGTGCTTTCCTACTTTTCATCATGTCCAGAGCAATGCAAAATAGCAACATATGAAGCCTTCCAAGTGAGGAAACTCCAGACAGCACAAAAACTCCATGAACACACCCAGCCCCAGTTCATCACACCTGCCATTTTCTCCTATCTCTAGGATATGGCACTCAATGGCTTGGATCAAGTTTTGTCTTACATAACTGCCACTCACAGGGTCCTTCTGAGATTTTCCTGTGGGCTATTTGGAGGCTTGCAGAGATGCTCCATGGCCCAGCATATCTTAGCTGTTACAGACTTAATTCTAGAGCTTTGTTCCTCAGGCACAACGCAACCTTTTTCTTTGTACAGAGGTCATGTATGCTGAGATGGAGCTTCCCCAGATTCTGCTTCAAGAATAATGAGTGTTTCTCTGCAAAACCTGGGAAAAAAAAAAGAAAAAAAAAAAGGATTTCCATGATCCCCATCATCATCTCAGTACAAAAGGCCAACACTCCCCAGTAGAAACAAAAATAATAGCAAACAAACCACTCTATCAAATCACAGTACTCCTCTCCACTCTTAATTCTTTCTTGGGAAAAGATGGAGAGAAGACAAATTAACTTCCTGAGGGTTACCACTGCTTAAATGGATCTGTTGGTGAAATTAGTCAAAGAACATACTGAGCTTGCTCTGAATAGGCAGGGGCTGTAGAGGAGCCTCAAGGAAAATTCAGGCATAGTCCGACTTTGAAGAAGTGCTGCAGAGATCCACGGCTTGTGATTTGGGTCTATTTCTAGTTATCTCAGTATTGACACAGTTCAACCATCATGAGGAACAGGAAGTTCATAAAGACTGGGTTAGTCTTTTTGGCATGAGGCTGGCGTCTGCCAGACATGGGACATTAATCCACTCTAAGCTGCAGTAAGCTGAGCTGCTGGGTTTGTATTCGTGTCAGCGAGACCACTTACACCCACTGCTGGTCTATAAACTCTTATCAGTCTGGCATGACAGTAGCTTACATCTCGATGAAAAGAATAGCCAATGGATCATGATCATTAAATAATGATTTATACAAATTCTGTAGAGTCGTTTTTCCTAAGTCCACCTTCCAAAATATTTTGGGGAGAGATGAATAAAGCAAAAGTGGGATTTTTTTTTTAGAGAAAGGGGACTAGAAGGTCCCAGGGCATTTGTCACTGAAATAAACACATCTGTCAGCTGAATTGGCAGAGCTGTTAAATTCAGTTTCTAGGAAGAGTTCTGCCAATGCTGAGATCTTGGATACCTTACAAAAACTTTGCTCTCTGGTCAGCTGAAGCAAAATAAAATTAAGGAAGAAGAGTAACTGACAGCCACAGCTAGCATCTTTGTTTGTTGAGTATCAGATTGTACAAAATGTTAATGAGAAAAGGAGGACTCATAAAGGGGGACTTGACAGGAATCACATTTTCATTTCCTTTGTGAAATATTGCAAGCTTCTCTGTCCAGTGAGCACCTTGCTGTTCTTGCCTGTGGGGACCATGTATCCTCCCCATGAAGAAAATATATCCCAAGGTATTTCCTTCTTTCTTTTCCCAGATGAAGATGAAACTTCTCAGATGAACTTAATGGGAATCCCATTAAATTTTTTAATTTGTTAAACTGGTTTTCAACTTTTCAGGCTGCTGTCATGCCATAAAACTGACTGACGAATGACAGGGCCCTGCTAGGTTTGTCCAGTGTGTAACATGAGCTCCCAGGGCTGGAAACAATCAAATTTTCTGAGAATTGGGGTTTTGTAAGAGACATGCTAGCCCTGTCTTCACCACGCCCTTAGATTTTGTTAGCTGAAGTTTAGCAAGTTTAGGTTATGGTTGGACTTCGTTACAGTTTCTATCATTAGAGGCACTCTGTTCTCAAAGGTAGAGAGGATTTTCTAGGTGCAGCAAGGTCATTTAGAAAGAGAGCTGATGAGTGCCATGCCGGAGCCCTGCTTTGCATGGATGCAGTTGCTGTATGAGTTGCATAATGTCGTGGTCAAGGCTCACACCAAGCAGTTTGTAAAAGAAAAGACTTTCAGATAAATAGAAAGGCAGCCTCCCCCTCCCACACTGACCTCCTCAGCCAGCTTGTTTGGAGCTGCTCTAAACTGAAAATCTCATCTATTTTTTTACCGTTACATTTTCAAAGGACTGTGGGTTGAAAAGAACAAAGAAAAGCTACCATTAAAGTCTGGCTCAGCTACTATTGTCACTTGCAGGTTTTGGAAAGAAAATAAAGAGATGTTAATGGAACATTTCAGCTCACTGGCATTAATACAGTTGGGCTGTCCTGGAAGAAAGACTCCCTCAAAATTCAGAACATCATTTATCTGGCTTTCTAGGTAAAACCAATCAGATCCCAGATTGAGCAGGGGAACAAGGCAAAGAAATGGTGAAAGAAAATAAGACTTTTAGTTCCACCATTCAAAAAATCTGAAGGAGCGGAGGTGCAGGAAAGTTAGGAGGTGTGCCTAAAGCTATCTTGGGCAGGGAACACAGGCAGGAGCTGACAGCACACCTGCAAGGCCCACTCCTCCCTCTGAGGCACACAACTGATTGAGGAGGGTTGGCTCTACACTCTGGATTTCACTGGTTCTTGTGTTCCCAGTTCATGCTGGGATGAGTAGGCAAGAGCAAAGGACATAGGTGATGGCATGCTGGTGCTACTGGGAAGCACTGCAGTGAAAGCTGTTGTTACAGCTCTTTATAGAAGGAGGTACTTCTTTGCCCTTGCCAAGAACCACAATGGAGCACAGGGAGAGCTGGAGCAAGGCTTTCCTCAGCCTTTCTGAAGTTTTCCTATGGGCTTTTTCAATCTTTGCACTCCAAGATTCTGAGGTAGGAGAGGGACAGGGCTTTGCTTTGGAGACAAAATGTTGTGCCCTCGCACTGCTGACCACAGGACGCAGCTATCTGTAAAACAACCCTAATGCAAAATCCCTAATGGGCAATATGATAAGATGTCACATCATTGCAGCATTTTGCAGCAGACTGTGCTTATGCCAAAATCAGAGAAGCAGGAATTCATATGCCCTTACAGTGACAGCATAGAAGATTTTGTTTTGGTTTTGAATAAATGATTGATAGTGTAAAGGCGACTGGGGGAACGGGTCAAACACAGCTAATAAAAAAAGTAGATCCAGTCGTCGTCTTGTTATATCACTTGCTAATAGAGTAGTGTTTAGGAATAGCTTGGCTGTTGTAAGGCTTAAGGTTATCAGCAGAATGACTGCAGAGAGCTGTTTGGCATTCATACTGCATCTGCGACTATAACCCAGCAATTTAGACAAAAACATGTACTCTCCATAGGTGCATGGCATAGGCTATTACCATTATTAATATAGTAATAGTCATAATAAATTACATATGGAGTGTATTTGTTATTCAGAGGAAAACTTAATTATAATTTCCATGCTGGCAGCATTTGATTTACTTTTTCTTATCTCTGAAATTGTATAATTAGTTCCCAAGTTACTACTCCTATGGAATCTCTGTTGTTGGGGGTAGGAGATGTGGAGCTACAGCTGCAGCCATTGCTCTTTCTGGCAAAGATAGCTTTCCCTTGAGAATATTAATTTTTAACATAAAAATGAAAAATGAGTAAAACTGTGCGATATAAAAAAAGGAGGAATGCTCTGTACGCACCTCACAGGGTTCTGCCCTCTCGTTTGAGAGATGTCTTTGGTAAAAGGAGCTCTCTAGCGTCCGGTTGTGATACTGCAGCTAGGAAAAAATGATGCTATGAGCACAGGACCCGATAAAATAGACGTGCAAAGCAAATGGAAAGCTCAGATCTCTTGTTTTAGGTACTCAGTGCTAATGTGTAACATACAAAGTGATTCTTAAGCATCGCAAACCAACAATGTACTCGAAAGTGTTAAGGCACGGAGCAGAGGTTTTGTTCATTCCCGCCTTTCCTTCCCAGTCTGTTTTTTAAAGGAACTTCTGCTGCACTTTTAAAGTTGCTCTGTTTGGGCTGTGGGGCAAAAATGAGAATGCACATCTGCCAATGTCCAGGCTGTGAAAAAAAGAATTTTAGATTTCACTGTGCTCATCTCCAAAGACAGCAGAAGTGCCTGCCGCTCAGGGATCTGAGGTCAGGAGCAAATAGCAGCGTGAGGCACAATATCTGACACAAAAGAATGTCTAATTGCAGCTGCTGGTATTTAATGCATGCAGCTGATTAAGTAAAATTGTCTCATGCCAGACCTTGGTCACTAATCACAGAAAGCAAAGCATAAAAATGATGTGTGTATGGTACTGTGCAAAAGCAGAAAGCCTCTCTGTCTTTCTAAAATTAAGGCCTTAACACTTTAATTAGTAGCTATTACGCAGGTTTGGCTGCATGCTACAATAATAAATACATTGCCTTTGCACTGTTTTAATGTTTGTGTTCTGTTCTTTCAACAGGCGAGTGATGCGCTCACCAGTGTCGCTAAAAATGAATTTAAAAGTCTAACTGGTTATCAGTGGATATCACAGATGGAGAATAATTACTTGACAGATTGACAAACAGATTATCTGCAAATATTATGAGAGACATTGGAAGCTCTTATAAAACACGCCATTATTTTAAATAGCATTTTGCAATTATGGTACCTCCCTTGTGGATACTGTGGCTGAATATTGCAAGTATGAAAAACAATGCCATATTTGAAGCTTTGTCACTGAAAAGTACCAGCTCATTTTTCCTATACCCCGCTTCCCACAGCAAGACCTATTCCAGAGTAGAAAATAAATTAAGAGGTAATAATTAACTAAATGTGCCTCAAAGGCAAGAAATCCTACACAGAGCTATATTGTTCACCTGTAATTGCTGCAAATAAAATGATGGTGGACTTCCTGCAGTTTACCAAGAGGCAGAGGGTTAAACCTCTTGCCTTGAGCTGTGTCCCTTCTCCCATTATTGGCATCCATCTTCTGAGCTCAGCTTACAAAGAGGTCAGTTTAATTGCTGAAAACTAGTTTCAAGAATAAGCCACAAACAACAAAGAATGCTGCCAGACTCTGGTCAGTCGTGACAATAACAGTTTCCCTCCACTCAGCATCTCAGCTGGTAATTACTCTTGATAAATGCAAAGCCCATCTGTACATTACTGTGTCTAAACAACAAACCCGTAGCCATGAGAGCAATGGCTTGACCAAGGTGTTGCACTCAGGTCAGGGTAATTCCTGATATGTGTACAGGCTGGGAGAAGAACTCATTGAGGGCAGTCCTGCGGAGGAGGACCCAGGGTCTCTGGTAGATAAAAGGCTTGATATGTGCCATCAGTGCGCACTTGCAGCCCAGAAGGCCAACAGTATCCTAGGCAACATCAGCAGTTGGGTGGCCAACAGGGAGAAGGAGGTGATTATTCCCCTCATGAGGCCCAGTACTGCATCCAGACCTGGGCCCTCCAGCACAAGAAAGATGTGGAGCTGTTGGAGAGTGTCCAGATAAGGGCCACAAAGATGGTCAGAGGGCTGGAGCACCTCTCCCGTGAAGAAAGGCTGAGGGAGCTGGGCTTGCTCAGCCTGGAGAAGAGGAGGCTCCAGGGACATCTCACTGTGGCTTTCCAGTACTTGAGAGGAGTTTATAAACAGGAGGGGAATCAACATTTTACACAGTCTAAGAGTGACAGGATGAGGGAAAATGGCTTTAAACTAAGAGTGGGGAGATTTGGGTTAGATGCTAGGCAGAGATTTTTTACTCAGGTGGCGAGGCACTCAGAGAAGCTGTGGTGCCCCAGCCCTGGAAGCCTTCAAGGCCAGGCTGGATGGGACCCTGGGTAGTCAGAACTGGTGGGGGGCAGCCCTGCTCACTGCAGAGGGTTGGAACTTTGTGGTCCCTTCCAACCCAAGACATTCTATGGTTCTTTGATCTATGACTCCTGTGGCTCTTTTCAAAAAATGCAACAAACTATTGGTATTTTCAGACCAGAAAGCTAAATCAAAGTGTTTCTTGCCTCCTCATAAAATGGCTTGAAAAAAAAACCTCTGATTCTTAAACTCAGAAATGTTAGTCCCACGTTCTTCATGAGATTAGAATCAGAATCACAGAACTGTAGGGGTTGGAAGAGACCTCTGGAGATCATCTTGTCCAGACTCACCTGATAATACTGGTTCCCCAAAGTAAGTTGCAAGAGTTCGTGGAAAAGACCCTGAAAATCTTTTCTGATCTCCTGCATAATGCAATACAGAGAATTTCTCAAAATCTGTGGCGAAATTTCTGTTTTATTAGCAGTGTTGGCTCCTTGTACTCCATACAGCCCTCACTCACCCCTTCTGATGTCAGCTCAAAAGGTGCTGTTGAATTGGAAAGGACCTGTAACAGCAGTTCCTGGAGTCCCCTTTGTTGGGGAGAACTTCGTATTTTACCTCTTATCTTCTTCAAAAATGATAAACTAGAAGACATGTAAACACTTTTATATGAAGAATAAAATCCATAATTCAGGACAGCACCTGGTTTTGTGCTTCATTTCCATTTCTAAACATAGAAGAGATTCACAGAAGCATCTGCTGAGCTTTTGAATTACTTTGGATCAGCTGTAAGTGCTTGTATGCCAAAAGCAAACCAAACTCACACATGAAAACATGCAAATTGCAATGACACCGGGTCAGTTTACATCCCAAACTGACAGCAAGTCTGGTTTGGTGACAAATGCACCTAATAGAAAGAATGCAGAAAGTTTGCATGTTCTTTACAACATGAGAATGCTAAACTTTAAACAGTTGCAAAAAATACATACTTAACCTTTGGGTTTTATATCTTTGCTCTTCTTTCTCTCTGCTTATGGATAAGGATGATCAGATTAGATGGAGATTTGCAAGTGGGAAAAGATGTTGTTGTTCCAGGAATAGTTTCTATTCAGTATGGTAAATTCTTGGTCAAAGCAAAATTTGAGATTTTGGGGTAGCCACAGTGTGTGCCTGAGATCACACCCGAGTTACAGCCTGAGGGCTACAGCAAAATCAGCGGAAATTCTGCAGGACAGATTGGACCCTTTGGAGTGTTGCGGACTGTACAGAAGATATGTCTTCATTCACTTGGTTTGAAGGGCTCCCAGGGGAAAAATATATATATATATATATATGTATATGTATATATATATATATATTACCTGCAGTACAGAAATAATGAGAAATGTCAATCTTGCTCTCTGCTTGCCTGTGGGATTTTCTTCTCCTCAGAGGGGTGCAATATTCACCTCTGCTGGCTATCTGATGAAGAAGAATACGTGGTTAGACTGGAATCGTTTCTAATCTATCGGAGCCAGCATGAGTCAGCCGAACCTGTCAAAGGTGATGTCATTTGTCACCCTCCAGACATGACTAAGTGGACATCCTCCTGGACCTGCCACCACCCACACAGACACTACTGGAGTCCATGTTGGGTCACAGCCCTCAAACCTAAAGGGATTTGCTGCAGGCATCAACATAAAGCATGCTAACAAAAGAGCAGCCACTCTTGCGGGTCCTTTCTGCTAGCATTACTGCAGTGGCTGTGCAGATTTCCCACAGTAGGATGGTGGGATATGCTGAGAGGCAAAGAATCTGGCCTTGTTGCTGGTGTCAGTGCTGACAGTGAGTCACCCAGCTGCCTCAGCTGAAAATTAGTCTCCCTGCCTCTCCAGTGCTGATGAATATTGATGAACTTCACAGCATGGAAAGAACCAAATGCAGGACAGCTGTTTGAAGGGACAAATGCTTCTGCTCTGGGTTGGGAAAAAGAAACAGACAGAGACAGGGGAGCGGCTGTGACAAGCCAAGACAGTCTTCTCCCTCATTTGTCAAAATGTGATTTGCAGACACACTTCCATTCACCCTGTGGCTGCCATTTTCCACATCTTATGTCCACAAATCTCTCTTGCTAATTTGATGGGCAATATGTTGGCTGCCTCCTCTATAAAAAGCCTCTCTGAACTGGGATGCTTCCCAGCTCATTTTAATAAATCATGACTGTAATTAAATTCTTTTGCTGCATTTTTCTGCAATAAAATCCATATCATTCATTTATTAGCCTTTTTTTGCTGCCCAGGTATCTTTCTGTCTCACTTCTGAAGCTGCCTCTCCTGTCTGGTCATTTGAAGAGTGCCATCTGCTTTGAATCACTGGTCTAGTTCAGCTTCTTTTTCCTTGACCTCATCTTCAGAGCCTCTTCTCTGTTCTGTCCAACCCAACAGCCCCATTCTTCTTACAGCCACTGTCCCTGCCAATTAAAACACTCTCAATAGTTCATCTTAGCAAGGCTGTCCCATTGCTGCAAGAGCAACTTCTACCACCATGCCAACAAGTGAATCTGACACAACTCCTTCCCAATTTCTGCTTAGCTGTAATTCCCATTTTTGCTTGCAGAAGATGGAGAGGAAGACCTGAGCTGGATCACAGAATCGCAGAATGATAGAGGTTGGAAAGGACCTCTGGAGATCATCCAGTCCAACCCACGTGGATGCTCACACTCCATTGGGTTTAAGGAAGAGGACTTTGAGGCATGCAGGCCAACTGAAGCACAGACATGTCAAAAACTGACTGACTGTAAACACGTGCAGCAAAGGCTGTGGGTACAGTCAGGAGAAGAACTTGGTAGCCCCTGCCCTCTGCTTTAAATCTCATTCCAGTACAAAGCCTCACTTAATTTTAATGAAGGTCATGTCAGTCCCAGTGGTTGGAGAGAATGGGACTGATCTTAGGAGCCATGTTTTGGCAAAATGGCAAAAAGCTGGATGACAGAGAAGCTGGATGGGATCTGGGTCAGACAAAGCAGTGTAAGCACTGAGTCTTTGCCTTGGTTTAAAAAACAAGTGTTTCAAAGACATGGATGCATGAAGCAGCATCTTGTTCTGCCCTTCATCAGAAAACTTTCTTTTTTGGCAGAGATGTGTTTATAAGGTGGAGTCCTTTGTTTTTCACCTCCTTAAAAGTGTAATGCAAAAAACTGTAACGTCTGAAGTTGTAATGTAGGGTCAATTTTATACTGACACTTGGTTTCATATTCAGATTTGATTGAGATATGCCTCTTTTTGCATCACTCCAAACTAAGTTTTAAACATGTAAGTAGGAAAACGAACATGAAAACGAGTCTTTAAAATGCAGTTACTTGAAAGATGCAGAGCATGAAGAATTCAAATGGCTTTCACTCCGTGACCCAGTTAAAACACATGGAGCAGTGCTGCAATTCGGTTGCAAGCCTTTCAGAGTCATTGGGATGTGGTGGCTGCCTCCACCCTTCTGCCAGTGTAACTGTATGCTGGTACTCTAATGCAGACCAAAGAATCCTGCAAACATCCAGAACAATTTTTCCCTAGAACATGTTTCCATCAGGCTGTCCTTTTGTTCAGGCCTTACAAGGGAGCTGGAAAATACTTGAGATTGCAGATGAGCTTTGCAGAAACGTGTAGAGGTATCATATGATCACTGGTAATGCAATATAGGTACTGCTTACACTGGTACTGAAAGTGCGACCGGCTATGCCATGCTATTATGAAGTCAGAACGTTTCCTATCAGAAGAAATAGAAATAAAATCCCAGCGGCATTTTCTGTTATGTAAAAATTGCTTTGTTGAAGGAGGCACTGGTGAAATATCTGAATTCTAGGAGCAGAGAAAATAAAGCCCTTTTATCTGTTTATTAAAGCAGGTATATTATGAATATACCAAGCAATTGGGTAAGCTAATACAAAGTATTCTAGTGCTCCATTAGCTGAAAATCAGTGTCCTTGCTCTGCAGAAGGGCAACAGAGTAGAACAACATCAGTGTGAAGGACTTCGTGAAGCTTTGCCCTCAGGATCCCAGAGCTGCCTGACTCCCTCCGAGAAAACTCACACACCATTATGAGGGAAGCAAAAGTGACAAAGTTGTCATCTTTTCCACTATATCTTTTGTCTCCTTGTGACAAGCTTTCTTATTTTTAAGGGAAAATATACGAACAAGGGAAGCTTAGGGACAGAGCATCATCCCCCTGCATGGGAACACAGGCAGGGACAGACTCCAGGAACTCCAGCCCCAGACCTGTCAGTGAGAACTAAAGGAACAGCCTTATTAGCTGACAGCAGCAGCAATACCTTGGTTTCCCTGTGGATTATCTGCTCAGGGAAAAGGGGCAAAACGTATTTGGCAAGTGTACATGTTCTCAGTGTGATAACACGTTGCAGCTGCATTGCTTTTCTTTGCATTACTGGCTTCGAGTTTCAGTTCTTTTTCTTTCCATATTCATTTGCAGCTGCTGGGCAGGCTTTGAGGGAGCCTTGTGCAGTAGCAACAAGCGTGATCTTTCCTGCATTACAGCAAGGATGAGCTGAGGCTGAGATAAGCAGCCTGATATTCTCCAGGCAGCTCTGCTGCAGATGACATCACTGGGGGAACACACGCCAGCACCTGCTGATCACATTCACTGCAAAGGCCCTGCTCTCCTCCCCTCGGTCAGCAACGCAGACCATTCTTTAATTCTCTCTGTAAGTGACAGATTGTCAGATACAGGCAGAGCTGTGAAGCAGCAGCAACCTGCCCACTGATTCCTGTGTCAGACAGCAGTCGTCAGTTTACCCTCTTATGACAGTTTGGAGGTATTCCCACTTCTTCTGCCGCCTATGGTCGGCCCTCAACAGGGGTTGGCCCTGTCTGTTGGATCAGGGCCACACAAGCAGTTTATCCCACACTGGCATAGGTGAAGAGATAGAAACATTTTGCAGGGGCTCAGGGGCATGCAGCGGGAGTACACTGGCTCACTGGGAACCTTCCAGAGCAATCCTACAGGCCTATTCCTTTTCTGCTATTTCTGATCCTCTCAGCTGTATCACAGTCATGTGTGCTTTTCCAGGCATGGGAAGAGGGAGCCTACTGAGGGAGTTCTGAGAATCAAGTGGCAATTAAGTCTCCAAGCTCTTTCTCTGTTAGCCCCTACTATGCAGCCTTCTCTTCGTAAGGCTGAATATACCCAGCTCCCTCAGCTTTTCCTTGTACATTTTGTACCTCTGCTCCCTGGCCACATCAGTGGCCACCCACTAACACTGCCTCTGTTTATCAACTTGTTTTCCTACTGGTGAGCCAGAACTGGTCACATTATGCTAGATGTGGCTTCACAAGCATAGAATAGAAGAAAACAATCACTTACCTCAACCTGCTGCCTCTGCTGTTACTAATGCAGCCCAGTGTCTTCTGTGCTTGGCTCTCACTCATGCAGTGGCACATTCTTGACTCACATTTAGCTCGATGTCCATCAAGACCTCTAGGTCCTCTTATATAAAGCTAGTTTCTAGCCAGCCTGTCCCCAGTTTGTACTGCTGCATGGTGTCGCTGTTTACAAGGTGCAGGACTTCAAGTTTGAATTTTTGAACTTCATGATGCTCCTGTCACCCAGATTCTTCTCCATTCCTTCTGGGATGATGGCAGCCTTGCCCTGCACCATATCAACTACTCCCAGTATATAAAATAACTGCAAGTAACAACACAAAAGAGATGACAGTCAGCCTAATGGCATTGTATAAACTAAGAATGCAGCAGGACTGACAGCTATGCTGTACTCATCCTTCTACTAGAAAACACCCTGTGCTGCTGTCCTTCATGAGATAGTTGATGTCCTTATTTTTGAAGAGAAAACCAAAGGATGATGCTTATAACAGAAGGAGCTAAGAGAATTCCTCTGAGAAGACAGTGGATAGAATTAAGGTGCCTTTTTATCTTTATTTCCAGTCCCAGAAATCAGAATTATTAGCATCAGCGAAAAGCACATCTTCTCAGCTGAAAAAAAAAAAAAGATAAACTTTCCTGTGACCTTAACTCAGTCACACAGGTCAAGCAGCAAAAATTAGATGCTTAAAATAACAACTAAGCTGAGCTTCACTGCTCCTCTACACAGGCATTTGTCCACAGGAAAAAAAAAAAAAAAAAAAAAGAAGCAAGCTGTATTTCCTCATCAGTGCTGCTTTGTCATTCAAATAAAAAGACAACAGCTAGGTAACAACAAGTAAGAATTAAAGAAAAGATAATGCCGTGCTCTTAGTCATGCAAAGCCTAAATGCCTATTGCTCAGAGTGAAGGGGGAAATGGTTCCTCTCCATGAACTGTGCTGACAGCAATATCTATATCTTGCTCTTCCTGTTTTCACTCTTGCCCACACAGCAGTAGCTTTCAGTTGGCTCGTTTTGCTCGTCTAGCACAGCATGTTGAAACACCATGCAGTAAATCGATGCAAATCAATTCCTAAATCTGCTAGAAAAAGTCAAGTGTATGCTATTTTTAAAGAAAATTAGGAGGAGCTCACCAACTCACAGAGGAACTCGGGGCACATTCCGATGTTCAGACATGGTTGGCGGGAAAAGCAACTGTGAGGACTTTCCCATCTGAAGGAGTAGGTGGGCAGCCTGGACAGAGGATGGAGACACTTGCTGTCGCTGTATGGTCAACAACGGGCACTCCCTTCCTATTAACTTGAGTTTCTGTAAGCCAAAGGGACTCAATTCCCATTCCCATGACTTCAGCAATTTTCTGGATTAAGGGCCAACAGAAGAGTGCCTGAATTGCCCATGGCAAAAAAACTGGTGGAACAACACCAGCTGTGTTAGGATGAACATCTTTCCCACTCATCTACAGTCTCCACAGAAGAGATATGCCAAAAATTGATTCTGGGGAGCATAAATAATCAAGGATTAATAACTTGGAGAATGGGACCTCACAGATCTCTCCCTTTCAGCTCACACAAACTGAGGAGTCCGGAAGCTGCATGGGGCTCAGGGCCATCTGCTGGACTCTTCCTGTTGTTCCCAGCATAGCAGCTCAGAGGACACCAGTCCCAGTTCAAGTCCTTCCCTTTTCCTCAGAGCTAAGGGAAAAAGAGGTGAGAGGGCTTGGGGAAGGATGAGGATTGGGGACAGGGAAGGAAAGGTGAAGGAGCAGCAACTGGTGCTGGGGCACTCTGGCAGGTGGCGACATTTCCACACCGGGATGGAAATCGAGAGCCCCTGGTGTGCTGCCAATGGATGTGGCAATGTCTCTTAGCAAGCATGATGTTATAGTGCTTGCCTTGCCTGGATGGAGACGGATTCACCTCCATTGGTTCTTCCTCTGCAGGCAGATCCACCTCCATGGGCTTGACATTGCCTTCAGGAGGATCAACATCCACTGACTCAGGTTCATTGCTGCTTCCCTGAAGCCTAAACTTCTTTGGTGGAGGATCCACCTTCCTCTGGAGGCCAGAAGAGGCCGGAAAGAGCTCAGTTTAAATTGCTTCTTATGCCAGAAGATGGCCACAAGTCACGAGTCAGTTACTGACTGGAGTTCTGTTGTCAGGGTCCCTGTATTGATGAGGGTTGGCAGGGAGCTGGCTCGTGACATTGCAACACAGTACCATGGTGGGTGTGACCCTCAGCATGTCCCATGGCACTGGGAACATGGCTGTGCTGGACCATGTTGCTGTGGCCTGACAGTTGCCCTCCTTGCCACTAGTGGGATTCTGTAGGGCTCTGTTTTGAAGCAGGTTTTCTGTAATGATTTTATCCATTACTCCAGTAAAGATCTGGAAGCCATGTTAAGTAAATTTGTGGATGATGCGAACTGGGAGAAGTGTTGACTCCCTTCAGTGTGGAGAGGCATTGCCCCAAAACCTTGACAACTTCAAAGTTGGTTGCCATCTGCATGAAGAAGAGCAAGTGCTGGAATCTGCACCAGGGGTGGGACAACCCTGGAGGGATGAGAGGCTGGAGAGCAGCCCCAGGAAAGGGACCGGAGGGTTCTGCTTGGCTGCAAGTTGAATCTGAGCCAGCAGCGCCCTGGAGCCAGAAAGGCCGACAGAGCCTTGGGCTGCATCAGGGCCTCACTAGGTGAGGTTTGTCCCACTCTGCTCTGTGCTGTGTGGCACTGGGTGCATTTGGGGTGCCCCAATATAGGCAGGATATAAAACTGTGAGAGTGTCCAAAGGAAGGCTATGAAGATGGGGGACAAAGTGTGTGAGGAGCAGCTGAGGGCCCTGGTTTTGCTCAGCGCAGAGCAGAGGAGATGAGGGGAGGCCTGATGGCGGCTGCAGCTCCTCACAGGGAGCGGAGGGCAGCGCTGAGCTCTGCTCTGTGTGACAGCGACAGGGCCGAGGGAACGGCATGGAGCTGTCAGGGGAGGGAAGCTGGGGGTCAGGGACAGGGTCTGCACCAGAGGGTGGTGGCCATGGAACAGAATGCCCAGAGCAGCGGGCATGGCCCCAAGTGCTGGAGCTCAAGGGGCATTGGGTCACCACTCTTAGACATAGGATTGGATTTTGAACGGTCCTGTATGGAGACAGGAGTTGGACTCAATGGTCCTTGAGTGTCCTTTCCACTCAGAAAATTCTAAGAACGTTTCTTTTCACCCTCCTCTATTCCTCTTCCACAGCTTTCTCTCTCTCGTGCTGAGTTGCATGTTCCAAAACCAAGATTTCCTGAGTTCAAAGTCGGGTAGACGATCTTGCAGCTATGAGAGAACTGGCAGAACTATCAACTATATTGGGTAACCTTACTTCCAGAAATGCTTCCAGAAATGGCAGGGACCAGTATAACTGGTGATCTGAGATAAAGACAGTTTAATAGGACAGAAAAAGAAGAGGAAATAATAATGACAATAAAATTATAAACAAAGCAAGTGATGTGTATCGCAAGTGCCCACCACCCACTGCCTGATGCCCAACCCAAACTCTGAGCAGTGGCCAATCCCCAGCCAATCCTTCCCGTTTTGTTGTTCAGCATGATACCATCTGGTATGCAATATCCCTTTGGCCAGTTTAGAACAGCTGTTCTCATTCTGTCCCCTCCCAGCTTCTTGTGCCCACTCCCAGCCCTCTTGCTGACAAAGCAGTGTGAAAAATAGAAAAGTCCTTGAATTAGCGTAAACACTGCTCAGCAACAACTGAAATATTGATGTGTGATCAACACTATTCTCATCCTGAATCCAAAACACAGCACCACACCAGCTACTAGGAAGAAATTTATCCCAGATGAAACCACAGCAACAATGCAAACGTTGAGTGAACAGTTTAGCCATTAAAAAGGCAATTTCAGTTATCTTGAAACCCCAGGACCTCTTCAAGTAGATTCTGCTGAAGAAAAGCATAAACTTACATTCCAACTTCATCAAAATAAACTCCCTTAGAGGAACTCTATTTGCAATAGCTCTTGCCAGCAATAAGGAAAGAAGAGGCTCTCACAGATCACTTTAGTGACCAAGTGCTTGGCAGAGTCAGCTGGGATCTAGGAAACATCTTTCCCTGCACTGAGGCTGGACCCACAGGCTCCAACACTATGTCCTGTAAAGTAAAGGGGGAGATTTTGTGATCTGCCTGTTTTGTGAGATAGGAGAATGATGCTCTTACAAAGCCCAGTGAGTTCCTGTTCTGAGATGTGATAAGCAGGAACTTGACGCTTTCGGCTGTCTTTTAAATGGTCTTTGATGTTCAGCTGCTGGGACTAATTTGTACAGTAGAAAACAGCCTTTCTGTGGGAGCCTTGATCTAAGCTCAAGTAGCTTTGCTTTGCTTTTATCCTAGGACATTGCACTGGAATAATAATCCTTTTGCACATGGTCACTTACTTAGCATTCCTGATTCCTTGGCTCTGCTTGCAAATAATCTGAAATAATCTGGAAACCTTGCTTTCCAAAGTGCCTCTCTTTACAGAGAGGAAGCTAATCTGCTCATTTCTACGTTTTCATTCAGTGAGTGGTAAATCCAGGGAACAGAGTGCGTAGTAGAAACTCACCGAGGTACTGGCTGCTACATCTGCCTGAAGGATATCTTTTGTCCTAGTTCAGTAGTGGGCCTATTTTATCCCTTGGATGCAGTATACACCATGCAACTGCTGTTGGCTTGTTATCCATGGGACAGAAAAATAATCAGCCTAACCACAGAGAAATGACATATATTGGCTCATCAGCCACTTCCCCTCCTCCACGACTCCTTTTGCTACAAAAAGGATGCTATAATGGGAAAGAATACCCTTGTTTATCTTTCACACATGCTGAGCTTGAACTCATTTAGCTGCTGAATCTGTAAGGCTACCTGCAAGCTGTTCCCTCCACAAGCAGAAAGTCACCAGGCTGTCTGCCTGACAGCCCCCTAGAAGGATCCAAGCAAGAGGTGGAGGCTCATTAAAACACATGTTGTGCCCCACTCTGGAATAGATACAGCGAGATGAGCTGGTGAGGAAGAAAGAGTCAAATTGTCTCAAGCCACTGTAAAATCCCAGACCATGCTCTCAGTAATATGATCAGATCTGGGGCTAGATGATCAGCTTTGGCAGTTCTAATAGGTTCTGTCTGCCAGCACTATAATTGTAAGCACAACGAACATCTGAATATAATAATAATAATGATAAAAAGCAATGTTTCTATGGCCTACACCCACTGGGACATCTCATTTTTGCTTTGGCTTTAAGATAAAGTATGATGAGGATGTTTGGATCAACAGCTTCATTTCAGCCAGTGTTTCTGATAAGTCTGTCACCGCATTTGTCTCTGGAAAATATTAAGCACAACACAGAGCTCATTCCTAGATGATGTACAAGCAGCTTGTTTTTCTCATTTCACCACAAATCTTATTTATATATACACTGCAAACAGATTGATACCACACACAGAGCACATCTATAGAGCCCAATTTCCAATGTTAAATTAGATTTATGGTCTTGTAATTCCACGGACTTCAATGAGTTTTTTTACCAGACTAAAGCTGATTCCTGGGGAGAAGGGATGTATCACGAACTTACACATACTACTTGTCTACCCACCCAGAACCATTAGTGTAGGCACGCACCTGGCACAGATGGTAACAGTTAAATTTGCCTCATCTTTCCTTTTATAAGACTATGATTTCAGTTGTTCACAACTGCCAAACATTCAATGTTCAAGCAGAAATTTTCCCTCTAATGTGCTTGCCTCAGGCTATGTATTTTCAGACAGTTCCCACAAAAGTAATCCAGGAGTTTTTAGGATGAATTTAGGGAAAACCAGTTTCCCTTAAACCAAAGACTCCAACTGCCTTATATAGAGTATCTCAAAGCTTTGAAGTAAGAATTCAGAGCTTTGAAGCAAGAATTCAGAACACTGAAAGGAAGTGTTATGTTGTGTTCCAGAAATGGATGTGCTGCTGCCCTGGAAATCCATCCACAGTCCTAAATCAGCAGCTCACATTGAGCTGTTGGCTTTGCACTGGCCCTGAGTTACCCAGCTGTGCCAGCACTGGCATGTTCTGCTGCAGTGGGCCATCTCTGCGCTCAGACAAGGCATGCAGCAAGCCCTGTGCATGCTTACAGATCTATCTGTAAGGAACTGCTTGATGGTGCTATAAGCGTTCTGCCACACAACATGTTGTGATTGCAACAACTGCTGAGGCTGGCTGGGTTCAGAGGCCCTCAGAGGCAGCAATATGGGTGAGTGGCAAACTTCAGAAAAGGGCAGAAAAGGGGAACAAGAAAGCTGCCCTAAATTAGGTTGACTTTGTGTTGTATTGTATTGTATTGTATTTAAAAGCAGCTACTGACAATGCCCTGAAAAAAAGAATCCCCACTACTTCCTTTTCTTAGGCAGGGCTACACTCATTTCAGATGCTTACCCAAGTACAGAAAATATTGCAAAACGATTTGCCAATGTAGCCAAGAAGGCCAATAGCATCCTGGCTTATGTCAGAACTAGCTCAGCCATCAGGAGCAGGGAGGTGATTGTTCCTCTGTACTTGGTTCTGGTGAGGCTGCACCTCAAGTGCTGTGTTCAGTTTTGGGCCCCTCACTGCAAGAAAGACACTGAGGGCGTGGAGCACGTCCAGAGAAAGGCAACAAAGATGTGAAGGGACTGGAGCACAAATCTTATGGGGAGTGGCTAAAGAAACTGGGATAGTTCAGTCTGGAAGTGACTCAGGAGAGACCTTATTACTCTCTACAACTGCCTGAAAGGAGGTTGTGCTGAGGTGGGTGTTGGCCTCTTCTCCCGCACAACTATCAAGATAACTAGAGGGAATGGCCTCAAGCTGCTCTGTAGGAGGTTCAGGTTGGATATTAGGAAATTTTTTTCTCTGAGTGAAATGGGCTGCCCAGGGAGGTGGTGGAGTCATTGTCGCTGGAGGTGTTCAAGAAACATTTAAATGCTGTCCTATGGTTTAGTGGGGAAATACTGGTGGTAAGCAGATAGTTGGACTAGATGGTTTTGGTGATTCTATGAGTCAGTGATGTGCTTCTCTTAGTGTGTGAAGTCTGTAGATCATTTAGGGTGGACTTGACCTTTGGAGTTAAAAGGGCCATCATCCTACTTCTACTCTAAGGAGAGACAAGGACCAAGAAAGGCTTTTCTGTAATTGCTTATCTCAGGTAGGGAGGATCTCTCTGTGGTGTAAGACAGCACAGCACCATGCACAAGACAGTATCTATCCTGTCACCACACTCTCAGTGATGACACCTGGATGGTGGAGTAGAAGGAAAAGACCACCTTCACAAGAGACAAGGTGATTGACAGAGGAGGTGAGACAGGAGGGTTTTCTGTGTGTGCGCTCTTCCACTGTGACTCAAAGCAGACCCCAAATTTTTCACTCATTTGAAGAGCTCCCCAGCAGGGAATATGGCCCACCTTTGTCTAGAGGCTGGCCTAACAGGCCAAAGGTTCCCAAACCCCATATTCCAGTGGTTCACAGTAAAATCATAAAAGCATTAAAGTTGGAAAGACCACTAAGATCATCCAGTCCAACCACTAACCCGTCCCCACCGTGCCCACTAACCTCAGTGTCACATCCACACATTTCTTGAACGCAAGCAGGGATGGTGACTCCATCATGTCCCTGGGCAGCCTGTTCCAACACCTCACTATTTTGGAGAATAAAGTTTTTTTCATATCCAACCTGAACCTCCCCTGGCACAGCTTAAAGCCATTTCCTCTAGTGTTATTGTTAGCTATGCAGGAGAAGAGGCTGATCTCAACCTTGTCACAACCTCTTCTCAGGTCACTGTAGTGAGTGATGAGGTCTCCCCTGAGCCTCCTCTTCTCCAGACTGAATAATCCCAGCTCCCTCAGCCACTCCTCATAAGACCTGTCCTCCAGAACCTTCACTGTTTTGTTGCCCACAGCACAGTGAATGGTCTTGTTACAGAACATCCCACCTTTAACTTACAGTTATTTTGATGTTTAATGCAACTCTGCAGACCCACTGCTGATCACGCATGGTGGCCACTGACATCTGTGAGCTGCAGACCACCCTGCCAGCGTGAAGAGCTCTTCTTTGCTTGTGCTGTGCACTTTGCTCAAGTGGAGGTCTCTGCTAAATCTCAGTCTAAATAGCTCAACCATTTTGCTGACCCTGTGAGAGTACATATGGCTCCATATGGTGGGAAACCTGTTTTTCCAATTTGCTCCTAAAACTAAGCATAGGAAACTATATACAAAACTATGGAAAGAGAATATTATGGTTGCAGAATCAAGCACTTACAACTCAGGAACTGGCTGACAAGGTTTCAGTACATAAAAGAAAGATCTAAATAAACATGTTTTGATAGCCAAAAAATGCTCTCTGAAAGACAGGCTAGATAAATAGAAATAAAAGAATGAGGCCACTTTGTTTGAGAACAGCTTCTTAAATCATGATTGTCTTTCCAGACCATTTCCTTCTCTCCTCCCTAAACTCCTGCCAAATTGCAGCAAGGTTTAACGTGAACATTTCACAAAAGGTTGATCTTTGTACTTGAGAGATAAGAAAAGTCTGGGCTTTGGAAGTGATTTTTTTTTCGGTCATTTTTGAAGAGTTATAATGGTGTAAATTGAGTACCTTAAATTCACCACAACAAAAAACTGCCGCACGATGTAATTCTTCCTGTTATTTCTCTTCCTCTGTAAAGATGACATTCATGCCTGTGGTGGGTCCACCATAGTTAAGGGAGAGATTTATCAATATGAAATCTGCTTTCTGCAAAAGAAGGAAAATAAGATTTCAGAACAAGTCCAGTAGGGTTGCCCGACAACCCCCAATTTCCCGACATTTCGCTATCATTAGAGATACACCAAACAAGTGCAGTATTTGTTAAGCTTCAGCAAGGGAAAATCACCTCCCATAAAGCCAGGGCAAGGCAGTGGCTTGCTGTGAAGGAAACAGGAACTTCCCCAGGCTAAGCTGAAGGAGAGCAGCCAGCCAGCAGTGAGTGTGCAGCCCGTGATGGAGTTATCTTTTGAGCAGTGGTGAGGACCTATTGGATCTCGGCTTTGGCAGCTGGACAGTACCAAGGAGGCTAAAAAAATCAAAGCAAGACATGTGGCAAAGCAAACAAGCAAGTCGTATAAAACCAAAACGAATTGAAACCCTTTCCCTTGCAAGAAGCCCTCCCCACCCCACAACAGTCAGAAGCTTTGTAGAGTCCTATTTGCACATCAGGAAGGGAACCTGAAGCAAAGTTTAGAAATCTGGTGACACTGTTCACACAGGTGCTATTACAGAAGGGCTCTTCATATAGGGAGTGGGATTTCCAGATGCCAGTCAGGCAAGGGACTGATAGATGAAAAGAATATGGGAGCAGCACGGGCTGCAAAGGGCTGCATGGGCTGGACTAAGCTGTAGGACAGCCACAGCTGGAGGCAAGAATCAAGTACAAAGAGATGGTGATTAGCAAAGGAGGTCTCAGCTGAAAAGGCAGCAAGCCAATTCCTACCTGTCAGGTTCTGCCTTTCACTGATAGAAGCTGAACATTCTGTAAGGAGCATTTTACCAGCCCCCCAGTCTGCAGGCATCGGTGCAGGCATCATCACAGCTCTGGAGAAGGGCCAGTACAGTTCAAAGTCCTTTGCTGGAAACCAAAGCAACTCTGACAAGCAGAGACGTAAAATTTATGAGGTCCTGATTGCTGAGAGCGTATGTTTGGGATATAAAAATGTAACAATTATGCCACCCACACTGTTTATTCTTTTCTTATGTGTGGAGTTTTGGGCTAGCATGTTGAAATACAAAACAATCTGAGCACTTTTTTACATAGGATTTATGGCATTCCTAGACTGACATTTAGTATCACAGTTTGCAGTTGAGCATATTATTCAACAAGCCACCTGCCTCTATAACTGTCACTGGCTGGGTCCAGACTTGGTTTATGTACAACTGAGAGGAACTCCTGTTCTTTCAGTTACTGCCTGTTTACAAGGAGGTTTCATGGCACACAGCGCTGAAAAAAATCAATTTGTAGAAATAAAAGACAAGGGCGAAAGCCTGGCGTGATTTATCTTGTTTGGAAGCTATAGAAAGGGGCATGTGAAATCTGGATTCCAGTAAAGAGGACAGCCCACAGAATAAATTGGCACTGGCTTGTGCAGACAGAGACCCCACAGAAACACAGCGAATCGCTGGCAGTGAAGGGTCGGGGATTGCCAGGTGGGCTGGCACAGGACCTGCAATTTTCACATCTGGAGCTCCCTGAGCCTTTTTGAAAGCACCAGCTCTGCCCAAAGGAGATCTGTCTATCTGTCTGACTTCTCTGGTGCGCGTGCTGCTGTAAGGTAGTAATCCAGTCCCATCCATGGTGACAGGAGGTGGCAGAGGTGCGTCAGGACGGCAGGCACTGAATGTAGCATTCAGACTGCCGCACCACAAAGCAGCCCCCAATACAGCCTCTCTGAGTGCTTCCACCCTCATCAGGGGAAACAGAAGCACCACTTGCAGTCTCTGCCCAAGTGCAGGTGCAGCAGCTTTGGCTTCAGCGCTGGCTGTACAAGCAACCCTTAGGTCCAACTGTGTGCTCAAGCAGCTGTATTGGAGTCATGGAATAATTTAGACCGAAAGAGATCTCTGCAGGTCATCTAATCCAACTTTCTGCTTGGGGCTTTGTCCTCACTCACTGGGCTGAGGCACAGGCTGCCGCAGCTGCTCCGCTGCCTCTCTGGTCACACAGACACATTACCTACACGTGTGTTTCTAAAACCAGAATATTTGTGGCTTAGTGTTAAGGCTGGGATTCTCTTGGGCAGAAGAAGCCATTGATAAAATCACTGGCAATCCTTACAACTCTTTATCACAGCAGGGCATAGAGAGGGCTCCATCAATCTGTCATTTCTGTGCTAATACAGAATCTAGCAATTTCCTGCTCTACAAGAAAAAAAAAAGCCCATTTTGTGTTTCCCTGGGGTCTAGTTGCAGTAGAGACCAGGGAGACTAGGAGTTGAATGTTCCTGGAGAAGGAGTGTTGCACTGACATAGTTTGCAGGGCAATTGGGTGTGCTTCATGTCTAAGGTCTCTATATAGACAAAAGATTGGTCTTCTGACCTGATTATAGGTAACATACATTACTCTGCTTCAATGAAAATCTCTTCCACTTGGAAGAAATATGCTGGCATAACAAATTTTTTCACCTGGATTTAAATCTGGTACTTTTCTGCAAGCATCATCAATTCAGCTCTGAGTACTGCAAAGGAGAGGAAACCTAAATCTCTGCATGCGTTGGCTCGTACAATAACAAAAAATCTGCCCTTTTGGGAATGACAAATGGAAAAAATGGTGACATACAAAATTAAAATAATAGAATGGTCTAGGCTGGAAAAGACCCTTTTTGGCTTTCAAGTTCAACCATCATCCTGAGCTGAGTCCCATCACTGAACCATGTCTCTTAGTGCCACGTCCACACATCGCTAAAGTACCTCCAGGGATGGGGACTTGATAGTTAGCTGAGCTCTACCTGATCTTCCTAGAAGTGCTCATTATTTAAGAAAAAAAAAAATCTACATCATTCCTGAGGATCATGGGATTAGAAATCATACATGATAAAAATCCTGTGGCATGATTTCTGGCATTTAACTGGAAATACTTCTTGTGTTTTACTGCAGAAGGATATAAATGGTTGTACTCTGCTTCTCCTGCTTTTTCTCTATGGTTGGCACTTCCCAAGCATAGAATATAGACCTGCAGGCAAAGAGTGGATGATGGTACATCAATTGCAGAAATGAGTTCTGTCTGGCACAGGCAAGATGGGTTGTCTCTTTTTACAGCCACTATATGAGTTATATGAATTCTAATATATACTGAGAAAGTGTCCCAAGCTCATAATCATGAGGACGGGCCTTTATGCTAAAAGCAATTCTGTTGTAAATGAAACTGAATACCCATTCTGCAAGTGAAGGTGATGACACATATTGAAGAAAAGCTCTTGAGCATCAAGAGTATTGAATAAAGGCGTTCCATCATTCCCTGAGTTACATAATTATCAGGCCAAATGCAGGATAAAGGTAAAAGCAGGAGGGGAAAAAAATAAAAAAGTAACCTAGATTGCTAACAAGGGCTTTTCAGAACACTGCCAAAAAGGATGTTTAATGGAGGCTACAGCATCAAAAAAATGTGTTCTGAGACTTAGGATTTTCTTCTCTCAGATACTGCTTCCTTGGATGCTCAATTGGCCTGGAGAATCAAGCTGACACTGGATGCTGAGATTTCTTCTTCCTTAAATCTTCTTGGCATACATACTCTGCCAGAAGCAACTCATGAACACTTCAACAAAGCGAAAAATAAATCTATTATTATTCACTAAATGTTAGGTATATAAATGATAGTCGTTTACAGTTGAGCCCAATACAACCTTATGAACCCAAATGTTGCTATAGACCAAACTATAGCATCAGAAATATCAACAAAACCTACAGAAATGTCTTTTGCTATCAGCTTCCCTGGGAAATGCCAAAAGTAATAAGGAAGACTTTTTTTCAGTGTAACCACTCACCATCCTTCTCCCTGCTTTCTGGCTCCTGTAGCAAGGCAGGCACACGGTGAAAAAATGTTTCAAGCCAGTGGGTGGCGTCCAGTATTATATTCTGGATGTGTCGTTGGTGGTTTGAATATGTCAGATATTTTTAGCTACTGTAAGCAGTTCTAGGCAATCAAGTATTATAATCAAGAGCATGGCTCAGCTGTATTTGTTCAGTCAGGATTTTAAAGATTCAGGTTTTACACCTCTCTTAGTTAATGTGCTAGGATGGGATAGGTGTATTTGCTCCCCATTCTGGTGTAGCACGGTCAGTTTCAGAAGCACGATCTTTTGCAGAACTCCCCACTGTGCTCAGCTGAGTGGATAGTTATTTCAGAAACAGCAGCTTTCTGCAAGGAAATAGGAAAGGTAGTCCTGAGGCTGGCTGGAGATGTTCAGAGTTACCTGTGACTGTGAAAATCTCTGGATTGCAGTGGGATACAAAGGCATGCTATTTGAGAAATGACAGAGACTGTGGATAAAAAATTACAGTAAAGCCAACCCTCTCAACACCAAGCCCGTGATCAGTGCCCAGCAGAAGCAGCAGGAGGGGAGGCCAGGTCTCCCCGCCGCTTCCATCAGCACTTGCTGAGCTGCCCCCACCTTGTACGAGGACGCGGCCTGCCGCCGTTCAGCACCGCGGACAGCGCCCGCCCGCTCCCGCCCTGCCCACGCGTGTCCCCGCCGGCCGCGCTCCCAGGCGAAGAGGAGCCACAGGAGAAGCGCTGGGCCTGGGTGTGTTTTGGCAGAGCTGCACCTCAACTCGGTAGGCTCTGGCTCTGTGGTAGTCACCTGGGTTTGGTGACTCAAAAGTAACAGTAGGAATCTGGAAGAGAATTCCAGTACTCTAAATTGCCAAGAAGCAAAAACATGGATCCTGTATTAACAGCCCTGTATTTTCTCCCTAAACATGCATGTACCTGGGTGTCCCCTCGGCCTCACTGCCACACTTCGATCTCAGACCTTCCTGCAGCTTTCTCTCTTCTCCCTGGTTTTCCACTACAGCTATAAGAAGACAATGCAACTGTGCCTTTTAATTGCTGTACCATCACAAAGAAATAAAAACTCGATGTCAGAGCTTCAGATTTGAAGGTGCAGTTATTGCAGCTATCTATCATCCACACTAGGGCTTTGCAGGTCATGAGTGCAACTCTCCTTTTCACTGCAGTACTGCAAAGTAAATGATTGCAGGTGCATTTCTCAAACTTCGAAATCCTCTATTTCCCCATGTAGCCTTCACCAATTGGCTCGGCTGTCCCAGAAAAGCTTAAGACAGAGGTCACAACCCATTTTCCTGAAAACTCGAGAAATCACTTCATTCTTCCGAGTCCCTCATGCTTAGACCCTTCACCAGTGTGCTATTTCTCCTTCTCACGTTCAGTTGTGAATGAGCAACCTACTTTTTTCAGCAAGCAGAGTCCACCAGATACCTGCTGAAACTTTGCAATTCAAAGATCCACTGCTGATTTCCCAAGTAGCTTCTCCTTCTGTACTTCCTCAGCATCATCAGTAACTTGTCAGAAGTCGATATAATACAATAACGTCAAAAACTTGTCTGCAGAGAAGCCACCCCTGTACACCTGCTCAGATGAGTGCATGAGTAGAGAGACTTAAAAATGATCACTGCTGCAACATTATGCTATTTGATTCTCCCATACACAGTCTGACTCTTACCTCCCACACATCAGCATTTCTAATAGAGCACTTCCATACACAACCTCTTTAGCTCATGCTCGAGCTCTTGGACTGCTCAGAGGAAGTGACATACCCTTGCAATTGAAGCTAATGGTACTTCAAAGCAAGCTGTAGTTTCCAGGGTTAGAAATTGCATGGCAGTGGGACTCATACCTAATGCCTTTCACTTTTTCTGCTCATTTCCTCTCAAATGCAAATTCTAATTATCCTCTGACTATCTGAAGCAGGGCCACTTCATTCAAGATTATTGCCATTATGACATTTTGAGCAAGCCAAGAACACCTGCCCTCCTAATCATCTCTGCACACACAGCCCACCCAAGCTATTCTGTCTCTGCTATTCCCGAATTCCCAGTGCCCAGCCTACAGAAAGAGCAGCAAGAATGGCTAGATGAAATCCTGAGCAATCTTACCTGATCTCAGAGGCGACTCTGTTGAAGGTTGATTAGCGTCCTCCCAAACTCCCTCCCAGCCTTAAGTGTTCTGTATGCAGGGATAGTAACATAAATTGACACAAACTCCCACTGCATAGCATACTCTGCCCCACCAGTTACATTTTCTTTCTTTCTTCTAATTCTAAAGGATAGGCAAATGGCCAATGTAGAGTCCAGGATCTGGACAACACATGCAGAGAAGTTTGCCACATCATCCCTAATCAGAACCATACCTTCCTTTAGGTGCTTCTGTTCTGCAGATTTCCAGGCTGCTCCTCCTGACTGCCTTTTCAAGGTCCTACAACTTGGATGTTCATTGACTATTTTTCACAGCAGTCACTGACAAAGTGCTGACCTGAATGCAGCCTGACAAGCTTTTGAACGCTGTAGTGCCATTTACTCGTGTTGGAGCACCCACAATGAAAGACAAAAATGAAAAGCATCAAAAATGTCACAATAGATGGTGCAATTAAGGCAACATATCACACTGTGAAACAGAAGAAAAACTATAGTTCAGCTCCTGGGCAAGGAAAGGCTGTAATTTACTTTAGCAAGCAAAGCATATGCATCGAATTACTCCCATGTTTCAGAATCTCTCATGTATGAACGTCAGCAAAACTGACTGCACACTTGCAAATCAGCAAACAAAAAGTGGAGGCTTTCTTTTCTCTAATCAGATGGTTATAATCCTCCTGTTTCTCTTTCTCCTCCAAACAAAACCACCTGAGTTGTATTCATGTTAGCACACTTATGCACCTGACCTGGATGGCTCATTCCCGGGAGCTTTCTTTATAACAAAAGAAAGTAGATTTTCCCATAGAGTGATTTAGAGCAGCCGATGGCTTAGAAGCACACCTCTGGCTCTTGCCTCCTCTACTACAGAGGCCTAACAAGATAAGCTTCCTAAATTCAGTGCCTGAAACCAGGTGGTGTGTCTTTTTTTTATTTTTCCCTTCCTTTTTTTGTTTTTTTATCTCCCCATTTGGGCTACACACACCAGCAGTTGCCAATTTGCGTCTTCAAAGATCATGCCTATAGCTGGTTATTTTTTCCCCTATTTATCTTTAACCAAAAAGGAGATATTATAATAAACAGTAAGAAAATGGTAACATAAAAAAAATTACTTTGTGAAATAGAAACCATCCAGGAAAGGACAAAATGCTTTCCAGTGCTTTCATACAGCTTCGGAAATTCTGTTAGTGCCCTGTTAGGCAACCTCCTGCAGCAGAATAAATCTTGGGCTGAGGCTTCCCATAATAAGAGTGACCTTGGATGAAAGCCACAGAGATGGCAGCAAAATAAACTAGCGTATGTCCTTTGACATTATGTTTAAGTAGCTTTTATTTTCTGCAGCAGTACTGGCAGAAAGTAAAATCTGGAGTTAAAAGTCAACTGCAACTCCCTTCCCAATGAAAAGTGAAAGAAAATTTAACACTTTTTTTCTGCCTTCCTCAGAAACAGAGCAAGAATATCAAGCAATAATAAATAAAGCAGTTCTTTTTCCTGTTGTCTTTAAGCTAGGGTTTGTTTGCCTCATGTTGCCTGTATCTTCCCCATCCTGCTGTACAGTTACAGAATTTCATTCAGTCAGGCCCCTATTCAGTAATTAGGCACTGAAATACCGAAAAAAAATTGCTCAAGATCTGCTTTAAAACATTCTAACACAATAGTTCATCTACAGCAAGTAACAGAGTAAGTGAATCCCACGGTTACTAATCTATGCTCTGTGGCTGCAAACAGCAGCCACCCCCAAGGGCAGCGCATGGGAGAGGGGGAAGACATACGTGTGAGAGGAGGCTGTGCACGTGAATGCCTGTGAGAGGAGGAAACCAGAGCCACAGCTAAATGAGTCTGCTTACAGAAAACAGAAGCTGAAGGTCTACAACAAGATTTTCATGCCCCTGAAGATCACTGCAACAGAGAGAAAAGTGAGATGATAACAAAATCCAGTGAGGGCAGACAGGAGACAGACAAGCAGTCACCTCTACCTCTCTGCAAGGGGCAGAAAGACAAGATTTGCAACCACAAACAGCTGCCACTTCAGTCGTGCAGTGGCAGTGGTTTTTCAGCATGCAACCAGTCAGTAACAGAAAATCCCACTGAACAATCAAATATGCCCATGTAACAGTGAGGAGGAAACAACCACAAGCTCTGAGACAGCCTGAGACAGCAAAATGGCCTTCGGCAACCAGGAGAGGCCTTTGTTCCTTCTGGCTCAGAAGGCTGGGGTTCTGAACATAGCTGTGCTTGCAGGTAGGAAGAGCTCAGTGGGAGAAAGTCAGCAGCCTCCTTACCTCGGGCTGCCTGGACACTCAGTGATCTGTGGGGTGGATATTCTGCAACTGAATGTTCCAAGTAGCAACTCTTCCTTGGGCAGTTTTCACGCTTGCCTTTCCATGCTTGGGGACTTCTTGGGAATGGTTTCTACCTAGGCTAGCTTGCTTTTTTCCCCCATAATGAAGAC
This sequence comes from Tympanuchus pallidicinctus, assembly GCF_026119805.1. Taxonomy (NCBI): domain Eukaryota; kingdom Metazoa; phylum Chordata; class Aves; order Galliformes; family Phasianidae; genus Tympanuchus; species Tympanuchus pallidicinctus. Next base: position 4,961,252 of record NW_026294802.1, read on the forward strand.
CGTCAGTCTTTCTTGAGAAAAAAAAACAATTAAAAAAATAGGGTAAACAGCATGATTTGCTCAAATTGAATTGATTTTTCTTTGGCAAAACTCAGCAATCGTGATCTGAAGAACCAGATTCAATGCGGCTGTATAATCTCGCTTCCAGTTGATGGATTTTGGAGATGTCTATTCATAGAAATGATAGCTGGTTCTGCTCTGAACACATTCAGACATTATAGTGCAGTTTTATTTAACCCAGAAAGACTCTCATGGCAGGAGGAAAACGTGAGGCAGGGTTTGCCTTCTTGATGCTCACAGAGCTCTTCCAGAAGGTAGCCACAACCGCTGCTGAGGTGCAGATGTCAGCTCTACAGCTGTGGTCAAACGCCTACATAACAGTACAGCCATTTGTCTTCACTACTGCACCTTGCCTGATCTCTTGAAGCAGAGTCAGGTGCAAGGCGTGTCCTGCTGGAAATGACTGTGGGTAATTTATATCGAATGGAGCCACAAGACCCCTGTTTGTTGCTGTTGCACACTGTGTTCTACAAGGTGCTGAGAAATAAAAGGGCCAGTAGCTTTAATAACAGAGAAAACAGACATTCATACTCTGAGATGGCCTTTTCAGACAACATATATATATATATTTTTTTAATTCTGAATTTCATTTGTATGACTATGGAGAGTTTTTCTGATGTACACACACACACATTTCCATTTAGCTTGAACTCTGCCAGAAAAAACAAATTCCATAGGAAATTGCATGGGAATGACTGAAGTCCCAGTGACTTCATCCAGTAGGTAATTAAATTATTTCATTTAAGCATTTAACATACCTGATACCAAGAGAAAGCAAACACTGATCATCTTTCACCCTTACTGGGGACTGACTAAAAGAAATTACTATCTTAAGGGATTTTGAGTTAGAATTCAGCTTACGAATACAACTTTGGCTAAAGATCAACGCTCTGTCAGGGGGCAGAAAGAGGCATGAGAACTACGTATTTACTTCAGCAAAAAATACACTCTTTAGAGCCTGTTAAAAGTGGCAGCAACTTACACCTTTGCAATGGATCCAACATGTTTATTAATACCTGCAGAGAGGCCATGGGCTTCACAGCACCCTGATGCGTGGTGATGTTCTGCTCCCATATGTTTAGGTTCACTTCAAGGCCTCAGGAGTAGCTGACAGCTGGCATGTCATTCATGCCACAGCTGAGAACCATTTTCCTCATCACATCAAGCAACCCACACAGGATACAATTGAGCAACGTCACTGCTAGATAGATTAAAATTGCAGCTCCATAGAGGAGCTTGCTATTAATAAGCAATTTCATAAATTATCTATGTTCTGGCAGAGCTTCTCTGGAAGGAATTAACACTGAACCAAGCACTAGAACCTAGTGAGTTTCTTGGGTGAAATCCTGATTTGATGAGAGCCAATGGCAAAGCTCCCAGGTACTTTTATGGAACCAGAATTTTAATCTCACATGCCAGCTGCAACACACTGCTATGGCTTTGGGCAAACGACACTATCTCAGCCTCCTGGTTATAAATACATACTACTTGCCACTGCTCTTAGAGATACTGTGAAGGATTCTCAAAAGTGCCCTGTACAGAAAAAGGCATTATCAAACATAGCAATCTAGCAAATAGCTCCTTCAGCAACTCACCATGAGGGAAATACTCCACGGAAAAAAATACCAGGCTCAGGGCTGCAGCAGGATTGATCTTTTCTTCTATGGGGGCGTGGACATAACATCCTCTTCACAAATTCCATGCCAGAAGACTGGTCTAAGCTTTGGTGCAATCCCCTCTCAAAGGAATACAAGATCACTACCTTCACTAATTTGACAATTTCAGAATTGTATTTGGATGATCTGTCATGATCTCATCTACATCTAATATCAGTTATATTCTTTTACAGACAAACCATACAAGTGAATAGTAGCCTGAGAAAACATGAGGTTAACAAACACTGCTACACAAATGCACTTAATAACTCTGGGTAACACACGCTATCGTTTAAAATTAATTCTGGGGTCCACTTGTAAATAAGTTTTATAGCTGTATGAAGAGAGGCTATAAAATAAGATTGGGCTCCTTGGTAGGTGGCATGTTACATTTCTTTAAGAAATACTATTCCTCTCATATAAATGCACAACAGATGTAACATTTGACCTGAACAGTAAGATTTATTACTATTTTTAAAGCAAATTCAGTGCAGCTTAAGAGAACGCTGTACACAATTCTTTAAGTTAGGAAGAGATTCTTCTTGTCATCAATGCATGTTTTGCATTTGTCAATTCTTGCCCTCAAAGCCAACCCACAGTTCACTACCTTAGGCTTCTACAAAGGCAATGATCCTGCAGTCCAACCTGACTGTGTAACACAGCGATCTCCCTCTCGTCCTTACAAGCATGGGCTGTTACCTTTGCTTTTAATAACCAAAAGAAATCTGGTTGGTTTCTTTTTGAACCAAAAATATCCCAGGTGATTTATGCTAAGTGCATTACCAACAGCACATACAACCCAAAGCAATTTCCACACGATGTTTGTCAATAATAAAAACATGAAAGCCACGATCAAAGAACAGAAGCTAGCTTACACTGTTCTTTATCCATTTATTTACCTCATACGCTTTTGTGCAAATATTTATTGCTTCCTATTTCTTCAGAGGCTATTGTTCTGTTTTCTAAAAATAATCTGTTTGTACACAATCTTCTCCTTTCGAAGCACCATCCATCTTCCTCTTAGGTCCATTTCTACACACAATCTCTGTGTGTAGAAAGCAGTGAAAAAGGGACACATGCAACTTTACTAACACAATCGTGTTGAAAACATCTGAAAATGAGGCACAATTCCTGGGTAAACATCTTCAATGGTAAACAGCCTTGTGAAAAATTCATAGGCCTACCCATCATGTAGTTATTCTGCATTTTGAGGACAAAAAAGATTAAAAATTAAAACAACCAGACAAAAATATCAAAACCCAGTTTCAAGAAAACACTCATTTTTGTTGCTCAGCAGCTTCAATTAGCAAATCAATTTTCAGATTTTGCATTTCACTTCATTATAACATAATCCAGGATGGGCCAGTAGGCAGAATCCGACCAGCCCTCTCCCTTCACCTCAGTTGAACACTAGAACCAGCATGGTTCCATTCACATTGGAGAAATCAACCTATCTGCACGTGCACGTCCCACTCCACTATGCAGTAGCCAAGCACTGAAGATTTTGAACCTCTCTACAGCTTATGAAGAGACTGCAGCATTAACACCCACCTCCCCCACTATTTTTTTTTCTCTAATGAGCATCTATCAATTTGTAATCAAACTCGCTTTGTGAACTGAGCACTGCAGCTATGTGAGGCTGCCCAAGGAGTCAAGCGCATTCTTTTTCTGAACGGAGGCATGGAACACATTTCTTGAACTCTTCTCTAGAAGATCCAGGTGACATTTGGAACAGTGCAGGATCAAACATGTTGCCTTACTTTAAATGGATGCCTTCCCGATTCCTAATTCATCATAATTGCATATGGCTGCAGATTCTCTCTGAAGCCACAAAGCTCAATATTCAGGGAGTAGTCGGCCAGTTAGCTCCCTTGACAGACAGCACCTCAGGTAGCAATTTGATAGGATGTATGCTGACATTTTTTAAGAAATGCTGTAAACCCACGGAGTGTCTCCTACTGGTGACAGCACATCAGCCACAGCAAGAGGTTCTCAGACTTTTTAAAGGGATACATTTGTTCTCTGCTGCAGAAAACCCCACAAAGCCTTTCCCTTGTAGTAATGGCTGTCAGATTCATGTTGCTGACATCTGGACAGACGTTGCATTTTCTATTTTAAAAGTAATTCAGTGCATTTAAATTAAGCATTGTGATTAGATCTGCACGCCAGGGAAGTCTCTATCCACCTAGTGCACAAGCACTTCTTTAGTTCTCCATCATTTTTACATTGTGATCTTACTTGTCAGCGGATTTTTGTTTTATGGGGTGAGTGGTTTGCACTTTACATAAGTAATAGCAATGGAAGAGATGTCAAAAGCAAGCAGCTTGGCCTGTTCATACATCCTTTTTTGTGATATGATTTTGTGCAAAGACTTTCTGGTACCTGGCATAGTGTTTAGCTTCTTCTAACACATCAGAACATCCACCGTAATGAAAAAAAAAGAAACATCCTCTGTTTCCCATCTGTTTGGGTTTAGACTTGACAGGTGAGAGAAGAGGGTGTTGTTTTCATTCACACTACCAAGACCTTGGTACCAATACCTGCTCTATGCTTTGCTGCAATGAGGGAAATGTGATTCCATATGCGGCTGCAAAGATAAAGAAGCTCTCGGACTTGTTTTATGTTCTCATTTATAGGCAGAGATCCTTGAGGAACTCAACATTAGACTGTCTAATTACTGAAAGATTGACTACTGCATAAGCCAGAACTAGAGCTGAGTATCCCAATTACACGGTATGTTTTTGGCTATCATTTGAGCAAATGTAAGTGCAAGGTGTGGGGATTTCAAAATACCATTTTGTAATCCCATTTTAAGTAGTAAATCACAGAAAGGCTCCTCTCAAACTGCAGAGAAAAGCGAGGGCTTTTGGAGTTCTGTATCACCTGCATATGTTAAATAAGAGACGTTGTTCAAGAGACAGAAATATTCTAGAGACAGAAATAGAGATAGGTTCCATTGTTTCAGGAGCAATGGGATTTAACACATTTTGCAGAAGTTTAATTTTTTTTCAAATATTTTGTATATCCCCTGAAATATCTGCTAACAATGGTTGGCAAAGGGAAGGAAACAAGGAAAGAAAAAAGGCTGAAAAGTATTCTGGAAACAAAAGATAGTTAATCATTCATGTTGTCTACAATTCCTTTGGCCCACAAGTCTCAATACAGACACTTGCTCTGTAGTAAAAGGAACAAAAAAAAGATAATACAATAAAATTCTTTGCAGTCCTACCTTCTGTCTTCTACAGTGTATGATGGAATCCAGAACCACAAACTGCCTGGACTTCATAGGCAAATGGCATGTCCTAAAGTAGTTCATTTCATGTCTCATGCCAACATCTTTTCCCTCCAAAACCAAGAATGTCAAAATATCATTTTGTGTAACATTCTTTATAAATTTTGACTTGTGTTAAAAAGAACATCTACTTCAATCTGATTGTGTGCATAAGGAAGGTTGTTTTTATGTTTTTTAAGACTTGTTTTTAGCTTGATATTCTGCTCTCTACCTGGAGCTGGCCATTTTGTTGAAAGATTTTGCTGCTGTATGAAGGTAAATCAAATACTTTGACTTTGAAAGAAGGAGAGCAAAAAGAGGCAGCTCAAACACGTGGTGATTCTTATTTTCCTCTCAAGAGTGACAAAACAGCGTAAGCAATTCAATACCCAGGATGGGTTAATTTAATCTGGAAAAGAAAGTTATTATTTAGATTAACATTTGATGTGATTATAACCAACGCAATGCTAATTTCATATGTAAAGCCCTCACGATGTCCACAAGTCACCTTCACACTTTTGGAACATGGGTATGGAGCAGCACTGGTCAGTTCTCAGCAGTCTTTTTTTTCTTTTTTAATTTATTTTACAATATGTTCACGATTCTCTATGCTTCCAGTGTCCATCGTGCTTGGCTGACCAACGCTGGTATGTGATGTCCCATGATCATCTTGGCTGGAAAGTCAGACAGTAACGCACGTTTGTGTCACTCTCTTTTTAATGCAGTACAAAGCTGGACACAACTCAGAAAGAAATCCCTAAAATCCACTACCTACTTATGATCATGTATAAACGGATATTTATCATGTTAAAAGAGAACCATATGTTAAAGTGGAGGCTAGAGCCCAGTAAATCTTTTTGGGTGAAATCCTTTTTCAAGAAAAGAAATGAAATAACTGACGTTTGCTTTTGCCAGTAGAAACATTTGCTTGTGAATCTCCTGGGAAGGGAAGGGCATTCAACCTTTTTACATGCCTTCCCCTCAGATATCTCTGACCCCCACTGCGAAATGGACAACAAAAATTCCCGACTCCATGCAGCTGATTAAACCTCTTATAAGAAACATCTGGCTGAAATTTTCCTGGCAGTTGACTTGAAAAGTATACAAGAAGCAGAACCAGGGAGCAGCCACAGTTCAGCTGAGCGATACAGAGATGATGCTATGCAAAAGCAGATTTTTCCTTGAATACATTAACTTCTAGCTATTAACTTGTGATTGTGCAAGTAACCTTATCAGCAGAAGAAAAATAAATCCCCCTTCTACTCTGCATGCCAGCGTAGAAGAGGGAATCGGGTTTTGAAAGAAATTCTGTTCAACAATCTCTTTAAATAAAATAATAAAAGGCCTCAAACAGTTTACCTACCTAATATTTAACTTCAGTTATCAGATAGGAGAGACGTTGTTCATATCCTCAACTTCCAAAAAACGTTTCTTAAAATTGTGAGGATTTAACAACCTCCACAGTTTCTGAGAAACTCACCAACAAAGTGGATGCAACACCATCCTGTCATTTAGTAAATATACCTCCAGGCCTGTATCAGCAAAAGTGACCCATGATTTTCCTGGCCTTCCTGCCCTCTGCTGTTCAAGAGCCTGTCCAATGCAGCTCAATGCATTTTTCATTTCTGAAAATGCAGTCCCTGGAGTTCTCACTGTTTTCCATACGTACAACAGACCTAAAAGTAGGAAATTTTCGTTGTTGCTATTAAGTGAATAATAGCAGTGAAAAGCCTACATGAAATGCTTTTACTCTGCAGCCGCTGTGGAAAAAAAAAGCAGCATCAGAGAACAGTGCCAGAATTAAGTCTCACACCAAAGTGGAGGAGCAAAGAAAACAGAGTGAAACCTTCTACGCCATGAATTCAAGACTGAGAAGATTCCAGAGTAAGGGGCAAGGAAAAAGCAGCATCACTATGGCCTTTTCCTGATGCCAAGGCACAGAGAGCTTCAGATCTATCAGACTGAACTAGAATTACTTCAACAATGAAAAAAAAATAAAAAAGATTCAGCACACTGCAGGCCAGCAATCTGTAATGATCTATAAGCTTTAAAAATCTGATAGTGTATGGGAAAGGGCTACAACTTTCCAGTTGGGTCAATGCTCTAAAGAATTGCATCGTAAGTGTGTGCTTAAAATTGCTCTGTAAATACGTTTAAGTCTTATAGAAATTAACACAGAGACAAAATCTGCACTGAACGTTTTATCTTCAATTCAAACTGCACATTCTAAAGCACCCCAACTTATTTTGGCTACATCACTGAGACCCCAACAGAGCTAGAGAAGGGGTACCCACTCAACGTAGTATTGCTGTTGGTTTCTCACAATGCTAAGTTTCTCACTAAATTAACATATTCACAAAAAAGAAAAAACCTATTACATATGTTTCAATTTATGAGAAACTGGCCTTTGAAACTCAGGAAAAAAAATAATCTGGCTGATAACAAAATTTCAGCATTGAAAAAGAACAGCCAAATGGAATGCAGACCAGAAATTCTATCACAGAAGTGTAACAGTAAAAAGCAAGTCCACAACTGTTTTTCTTCTATCAAGATAAATAAAATATTGTAAATATTTTGTACCACATTATGCATTCCGTACTACCATTGGAATGGTAATGAATGAACAAAAACAGAAAATCAGGTTATAGGAACCCAACAGAAAGAGTGGAAATAAAAAGTTGTCATGTAGCACATCTACATGAGAGGGCCATGCCACTCGTGCAGGCAGGAGGTAATGTCAGTGTAGATTTAGGATAGCCAACTGCCACACGTGCCATCGTAACTCAAGTGAGTTGATTCCATAGCTAAGAGAAATAATTTAAGACTACTACTTCAAGGGAAAATCTGCAGTTTTGTTAAGACACTCTGACACAACCAGTGTATGCTCTCCAACTCCAGCAGACACTTCCCTATTCACATCTGGCCTGCACCAAACTGGGAAGAGATCATATTCTGAATCCAGCAACAGGTATACAACCAACAAACAGTTAAATGGTGTAGTAAAAAGCAGATGACAGCAAAACATGGAACCAAGGCTTACAGTGTTATCAAGAAATGTTCTTACACTTAAAAAATTATAATGCACTCCAAAAATCCATTTGCTCAGGCAATCCATGTACAACAGAAGGCACTGTTATCCATATGAATCTATCAATTCTGCACAGCAAAAAACCTGAGAAGTGCAACTCAATTAGATGCAGCCTGGCCCCTCCCAGTCATTCAGGTTCCTTGAGGACAAATGTTTCCTTTTCAGTCCTTCAAATTATAAAAACACCACAAGAATTTGTAAATTACAGTAGCCGGTTAGAAAAAGCATTCTGGTGGGGGAAGCACACTGCTATATTTCAGAAAACCTTCGGCAGCATTAAATTACCCTCCCCTATCACTCAGAAGTCATGATGAGTTTAAGAAAATGTAATGATGAAACCCTTCTCATTGACCTTCGTAGTTGATCCTTCAGTTTCCACCGGGAGTACTTCCAGCAAAGTTAAATGCTATGACCAGTCCTTTGTTGTCAAATGTGTAGCCACTTTGCTGTTCTATTGTCTTAGTCTCTAGAATTCAAAGAGAAAGGATGTGAGCAACAGCCTGTAGAGAACACTTTTGCCAGAGATAACACTATTCATCTTAGAATACGAAATTGTGTAAAAAATTTTTGTTTCCTAACTGCAGTGACTGTAATAAATTATACCATACCTAGCTTTTCTATAAATGTATAAACACACACCTCTTCAACAGAATGGAGAAACTTGTCCTCTACAGAACAACTGTATCTCATACTATTCTGCATGTGTCTTGATTTAATATCAGTTTATTTTCCTATGATGCAATTGCTCTAAACACCCAGAGCAGCACATTGACTGCAACAGTAGCGGTACAAAAGTAACAGAGCTGTTAAGCACAACGTTCAACAGTAATCTTCACCCAGTGGCAGGCAGGCAGCGAGCTATTGCCTTAATTTGTTTTTCATGTCAAATGTCAGGTTGTGCAAAACAAGTTGATAGCCTGTTCTAACAGTAGCATATGTCAATAAGAAGGCAATTAATTACAAGCAAAGGTAATCGGAATAGCACACGCTTCCAAAGGATAATACAAGCACAATTTCCTATTTATGCTTCTCAAGCCTTCTGTAAGACTTCTGATAATGGGCAGAGATTTATTCTGTTGTCATACATTAGATGCAGTTCCACCATCCCTGCAACACTTGAAATGGCCCCAGAGAAGAGACTTACCTGCAGCATTTCGCCGGTGCTCTGCTAATGTATAAATTTCCTGCAGCTGTTTCTTCTGATCCTCACTCAGTGGTGCTGTCAGCAAATGGTACCAGGCAGCATCTCGGCTCTGCACCGCTGTCAGAACAGGAATGGAAGGAAAGTGATTATCAGCTTACACTGCAAGGTAATTTCAGAAGAATAAGATGAAACACGTGGGAAAACAAGCAGAACTCGTGCTGTAAAATAGACTCAGTATTCCTGTCAGTTTCTCAGCACAGAATCCCCACTGTAAACAAGCCATTGGGGGGGAACTTCATTACATTCTCTGCTTTCTGAAACAGCAATTTAACAGTGAGGCCATTATTCATGGACAATGACAAAGCAAATCTATTAACCGAAGATTTTTATCAAAACTAAAAGCAGCAGGAGTAGACAAACAGAAAAGGAAGAAAATAAGTTTTCCATTATCATTTTAATATCTAGAAAGTGACAAACGTTTGTATATATTGGAGAGCCTCTAGCGACCGAGTCTCACTCATTTAGGCTGTGGTTGAAAAGTTCTTAAAGACTACATGAAGACAATTTATCTCTAGCTGTATTCACTGCCACCTATTTTTTGAAGTTCTTCCTGGAAGTGAAAAAAAAATCTTAGGACTAACATTAAAAAGCATTTCCAGTTTCAATAATCTAAATTACTACTAGAAACAAAGAGAAGGGCTTTTGCCAATGATGACAGCCAAGCTGTTTCATCATATCATATCATTCGTCCCACTACCACACACATACCTAAAAGTGCTTGTGTGAAAAACTGGTATTCATCAACACCATTTTCAAGGTCAAGAGGTGTGCTGAACCCTTCAAGAGCAGTCTCTTCCAAGGCATCTTCATCCCAGTCATCATCATCATCATCGTCATCCTCTTCTTCTCCATGTTCGTCTCCACCTCCACCATGGTTCTCTTGCATTGCCTGGCTCACTTCATTTGTCTCCTCCTCATCACTTGGTATCTCTTCTGCAAAAGCATTCATGTGCTTTATAAAGCAATGTAAAGTACTGGGAAACAATGACTTACAAATGAAAAACAATTAATAAATCTCATCTCAGGTTGGAAAGAAGATCCTCTAATAACACCTTCCCCCAAAATCTCAGAAGTGGAAAAATAAGCTATTAAAATGTTTTATACGTTCAAGATCTTTAGTTAAACTTTTGTTTCTAAAAAGACCTGGGGAATGTGAAACTGGCACCTTTGTTCTTCTCTTGTGGACACTGCTTTAGTGCAGTTACTGTGCAATCCAAAATAACTGGTGTAAGTTTATCTTTGACAAAATCTCCCATCACTATCTTTATCCAGAATTCCACCTTTTGCTTAGCCCTACCTCCCATGCTGTTTATGGAACAATTATTATATCCTGAATTATATTCCACTCCAACATGCAACTCCACACATTGCTATTTCTTATTTAAGGAAAGATACTTCTGACTTATAACTGAGGTTAAAATAAAATCACCCCCTAGGAACACGAAGGTTTGGAAAGGTTTTTATCCTGTGTCAACAGGATAAGAAGTATAAAATGACCGTATCTACAACAAGCAGAGTGACTGAATCTCAGGGTGGAGATTTGGAAATTTCTGTGCTGCTTCTATACTCTCTGTACCCCTACACATCTCGAGGAATTCTGTAACTCCATTACAGAATAATCATGTGAAATTTTAAAGGATTATATTATCTACTTAGACCCACTCCGATTTTCGGACCTCAAGCAATCTCCAATTCCAAATCAAATAAGGCCACACCTATCTGCTCGCAACACTGCACAAAATTCACTTCCCCCAACTCTCACTGCAATAGGAAGTCTTTCTACTCCAGGAACGTCTGTTGCCTCTAACTTTGCAAATCACTGTGTGCCATATTGCATTTGGACAAAGACTTGCAAGGATGTCCTTCAAAGTTCACTAGAATAGGTCTTTAAAATAGCTGGGTACTAGGAACAGCTTCTTTCCAGGAAGCAAGAATAAAGCCAGTGGAGCCCTGGAAACTTCCTGCTCCCTATGTGAGAAGATGGAATACATTCACAACCCAGAAAACAGGATTTGCAAGTTTTGTTGTTACTTCTGAACCAATACTATCCTCTCACAAAGTATTACCTATGATACGTTGAAACATTTTGATTAAATTTTGGGAGGAAAAGTCCATTTCTAAGGTGATCTTACAAGCACCCGATAGGCCTATTTACTTTCAGCAGACTAATGAGCCTTAGAAGTGAACTGCAATTTCTTACCCCCTTTAAATTAAATCCAGACAAAATCCACAATGTGAAAAGGGGAGATTTTACCATTATCTTCTGCAACGTGTTTATCATCTTTAGCATGATCCTCGTGTTCTGTGAGTTCTCGCGAGGCGCAAACTTGTTTCAAGCCCAAGAAGAGGAGGAGGATTGAAGGGACAATCTGAGCAGCCACAGCATCCACTGCAGGTGGTCGGTTCTGTAACTCCATTAGGATGCTCAGCCCTATTATACACATCTTTCTGTCATGGAGTCTAAAACAACACACAAACATTACACATAAAAAGAGAATTTCACTGCACGGAGTATTAAAGGGCTGGCACTCAACATGGTAAAAGACAGAGAAAGTCCTCAAAGTCTATGTTCAAAGCTCCTACATACGTGATTGTTTCGTTCTGAATGCAAGTTTCCCACTGGAAACCATTTGTCTAGTAACAATTAAATACCTCTCAAGCAATGCCCAAATTCCTGGAAGAACTGTTTAATGGTGATAGGTGGACAGTTGGATTGGATGATCTTACAGGCCTTTTCCAGCCTTGGTGATTCTATGATGATCAAATGCAAAGTTTGTAACGCTAAACAAAATAGTTTAATAATTAGGTAGAGGCTGGTCTTTAATTAGCCATTTGATAAAGATTACCAATATTAAGTATAATGGAAAATTAATTTGCTTTGGCTTTTGTAGGACTATTGTAGCAGGGACTGAAATTAGCAGAAAGACTATTAGTGAAGAGTAATGACAAGCAGGACCACACTGAATCGCAGGGTGCTTTTATAGAGTGCCACAGGGCTAGCTGTATTTAAGCACTCTATAGAGAACTTAAACTGCCTCTACTGATAGTCTCTGGCCCTCCTTAGCAGGAAGCACCAGTAGCACTCAACTTTTCCCTGACGTTATGGTGTTTTTCTATTAAGGGCTTGAAAGTTTTGAATGCTTCTACTTGATGCTGACAGCTTCTGTCTTAATTCTCCACAGGACAAGCAGCTCCAGCAAGAAGTTTCATCTGGACCTGCAGAAAACAAAGCAGATCTCCAAAGCTGGCTGCTGTGTAGGTTCTTCTCTCCCTAAACCTGTGCATCAGGTAATCCTATGCAGTCTTCTGTATGTGCAGCAGCACGGCATTACCAGCACAGCTGCAGCAGGGTTGCAGGGTGAAAAACAAAGCTATTCACTTTTAGCATTTCTGAATACTTTCATCCATCCTTCAGAATCTCAGTAGATATTTCCGTTACAGAATTGGTTTTACTTTGGAATGAAGAGGATACAAGTTGCAACAGAAGAAACCAGAATGAGCACCAGAGACTGCAACAGGAAAACAGCCAGTTCAATCCGCCACTTCAAATATTAACACAGAAATATAATTTGTAAAATAATTACAACTTCCATTACCAAAGATACCATACAATATGCTACTAAACCATAATATTAAGCCTTAATACAAGTGATCTTGTATTATAACAATGATCTATAACAGTTTTCTCCCCATGTGCTTAAACAAGGCTGTGGATCTGGAAGGATTTCATTATACCTCCTACTTTGCTATTCCTGGTAAGGCTTAACAAAGTCACCCCATTCTCAGAGTAGTGACGATAATGATAAATTATATACAACCAAGCATAACATTATGATCCTTCCAAGGAAAATGAAACTGCCTAGCATGTGAAATGACACAATGTCTTGTTGGGTTTGGCTGCTACTTTACACATGTTGAAAAATGCATCAAAACGCAAGTGGGTGAAGATTGTCCCTCCATCCCTTGCAAGCTACAGTAGTTCCTTTTCGAAAGGAACCGAGCACAGAAGGCATCCAAAACAACCAAGGAAACCGAGTCAGGGGAACAGTCTGCTTTCACCTCTGTTACATGAAAAAAGTGAAACTCCTTAGCTCCTCCCAGTTTATCTGTCTCAAAAACAAACTCCTCATCCCCTGCTCACAACTTCATGTAGACTAAAATTCTATCTAAAGATGTTGCTACCTATGAATGAGGTACAGCCTTCTGAGGAAGAGCTGTTCTTATTCAAGTACAAAAGGAAAGAACTTTCTCTACGCTCTCTTTCTGCCAGCACCTTCATGCAAGTTTGATCCAAGCTCTGTAATGCATACGAAAGACTTCTAAACTGCATCTTGACACAGGGAAGCAATAAGACTTCTTTCATTTGTACATGCAACAGAATTGATAAGGACACATGGAATTACCTTTTAGAATGCATTTGAGAAAACTACTGTTATATAATGCAAATTGCAAAACACAACAGGAAAAATAATTTTAAAATTATAGTAAATTGTGGCTTAGCTTCATATTAAATTATCTCTTCTGGACAGCTAATGTAAGTGGAAGATTCACACACTGCTATTTAAAAGGAAATCATTATTAGGAAGTAGCCAAATAGCCAGAAAGTGCACTATATTTGTCATGCTCCATTTTCAAGCATCTAATCAGAGGAATTGTAAGAATGAGCACATGCCTTTAGAATGAGCATGTTATTAGAAGGCTCAGGAGGACACCCAGGCATTGAGCCACCTTAGTGAACCTAACCCAGAAGGAGACTTGTTTCTTCCACCTGTCAGCACAGAGAAACAGCAGGACAATTCTGAAGTTCTGCACTCCAATGTCACCACTGTATCAAACATCAACGGGACCTGAACAAGTGAAGCAGAATTTTATGTCATTTACATATTTTTGTAATAGCCAAGAATGGTTTCAGTATCCTTGTGTCTGCACAAAGCTGTCTGGATACAATTCTCCTCCTTACTTTGTCCTTGGAGATGCACACTTACTGGCTCAGTAGCCCTCCCTAGCAATCACTCTGCTGCCTCACAGACATAGCAAGCCCGGTGTGCTAAACGTATGTCCTTGGAGTCATACATGGCAGTGCAATGCACAACTCCTGAGCAGGTCTGGTTTTAACATACTCTGTGGGCTTTCTTTTGTAGCTAATACACTTCCTCCAGTACAAGATTAAAAAAAAAGATCTTTTGTAGTTTAAACTGTATTGAAAGTGTTTCGGAGGGAAATCACTAAGCCTACCTTTCCCTTACTGGTTTACTGTGCTCCTTTTATGTGAGGATCAACTTGCTTTCCATTACATTAATCTGTATCCTGCAAGTAATTAGCCAGTTGCAAAGTTGGAACCATCCTTCTTTGACCTATAGAAGATTAGGATGTTATATCCTAGGATTTCTAATCATCTTAACTCCTGTCAAATAAATCCTCCTAGTCTAACTAACTAACTAAATGGACAGATAGATAGATAAAAATACCTATTCATTTTTTAAAACAAGTTACACTTTCCTCTCACCCCAGTTGCCACAGAAGGATTTTTAGTGTAAGAATAAGCATAAGAAATGTAGAAATCTCACCCAAATTTCAGGCTGACAGGGAAAAGGTGTAAAGCAGCAAGGAACACATTTTGATAAATGTTTTTTCAGTCCCTTGCCCTTCGTCAATTTGAAGTACTCATAGAAAACATATACAGTGTTTATTTGTACCTGAATACTAGGGTATGTGGGCACACATTCACAGATGTGTAATATCCACAATGACATACAGATTTATGCAGTCTTGCAATGAGTTCTGAGATCTCCTTGCCTTGATTATTTTTAACATTTTAAATTTCTAAACAGTTTTAAACAGTTTCCATATTTTTAATAACATGGGAGAGCAGTTACTTATCAGAACCTAACTGCCTTCCTCCACAGCAAGATGTATTATTCCCATGGATTCCATTCCAGGAGTTCACAAGTACTGCTGAAGAAATACTGCATACTTTGGCAAACACCACTGGCTCCAGCATGAGAACATACACACACACAGAACCCCACTGCCTTTCAGACCCCTGGGCAGAGCAGGATCTATGGGCACGAGGAACTTAGGGGAGGAGAAGGACAAAGGGACATGAGAGTCATGTGGTGTGAGTATCACAAAGAGACACTGTTACCAACCAGTAAATCACAGACTGTCAGCAGGGCTGATGAAGAAATAGCAGTGAGATTCATACCTGGAGGTGGATCTACTTCGTTCTTCTGTTTCTCCACAATCTGTGATCACAGCAACTGACTCGAATTTAAGCCTGAAACGGCTTCTTACTGGAAAGCAACCCAATTCTAAACTGAAACAACACTGAATGACAGCTGGAAGGAAGAACTGTACAAGAGAGGGTGCCCATTAGTGTCTTCACTGACAAAAATAAGGCCCAAGGAAGGGTAGCAAGGAAGACAGATTTTGTTTGCAACTAACTATTCCTGTTCAATTAAGCCTCTTCAGATGATGACCCTTATAACCCTCATTAAAATCAAACGGCCTTCTGGAAGTAGTCCTGTTCTTCAGGGAGAAAGGGAGGAGTCACTTGTATCACACCACAGTGCCTGACAAGCAGTACAACAGCAAAAGCCCTGTGCCTGGAATCCACCCACTGAGGAGGCAGCACTGAAGGAAACCCAATTTTTAGATTTAAGCGACATTACAGATATTTATTTCACTGCTGGTAGCAATGCATCAAAGAGATACATTTTGATCTTCAGCTGCCATTCAAGTTCATAGTCTGAGCAGAATCTAGCATGATAATCTCTTGTGTTTCATTTTATAGGCTTTGCCAACTTTTGCCTCAGTTCTGAAAACGAATTTAGTTGAACAGTAGTTGCAGAAGCTAATGCTTTTTGAAAAGCAACACAAAAGAACTGAAAGTTAAGCTGTAGCATACAGAAGTACTTGAAGTTGGAAAGTATTCAGCTCAACAGTATTTTTCTGCTCTGGATCTCACTGGCTTCTCACTGGATGAACTGTTTAAGGCCATAAATCCCTTTCATTTTTATTTCTTTTAAAAAGGAATGACAAGTTTACCACCTATAGGGAATATCTGCTTTCATACTGCCTCTGTGTGCTTTCAGCATTTGGTACAAAACAAGAAAAAATGACAACATAAGGAGCTGAATATCAAGGAATTTTCTTCAGCCATAAAAAATGAGTACATGGAAATCCTGATAGTAAAAGTCTCGTACTTTTCTAAAGTCAGCAGCCTCAAAAGTAATTTAAAAATTAATGGTAATATTATCAAAAGATGCAGGAGAGACAGACTTAAAGATGTCATTTCTCAGCCAGTGGTGCTAGAAAAGAAGTGAAGGACTGGGTACTTTATGCCTACTTTGTCATCAACACAAGCAACCTCTCTAAATGTCTAAATGATGATGTGTGTATTTATGTTAAGATACAGGATGTGCTGTAGACACTTCTTATGCATAGCAACAGAAAAGGTCTGAATGTTTGTGATAATATACACTGCTTTTGTTACAATGAAGAAGGGTGGGGTTTTTTTTCTCTTTTTTCTCACATTTACCTGTTTTGCACTTGAACATGGAGGGGAAGAGAAACAGACCTTCAAAGATCATCCAGTCCAACTGCTCAGCCACTTCATGGCTAACCAATTGTTAAAGCATACTGACGAGGGCACTGTCCAATGTTTCTTGAACACTGACAGGCATGAGGCATCAATCACTTCATTAAGAAGCCTGTTCCAGTGTTTTATTTTCACATTGAAGATTTTTTTTCCTAATTTCTAGTCTGAATTCTTGTTAATACCAAGTCTGATAGTTTATACTCAAGAAACGTAAAGAATCCTGAAATAGAATTTGCATTGTACTCTTGTATTGTTGCAATTCAATACAGAAAATTCAATACACTCATTAACTCAAAAGACCAAGAAAAAATAAATATGCAGAGGACCCCTATGTTAGTAACATAGTAAGTAGACCTGGTGTGGATAAATGTTATTTAGAACAGACAGGGAATGAGATCTCTTGCACCTACATGACTAAGGATGAGAAGAGAACAAGTCAGAATCAAGGACTTTGAAAATACAAACAGACAATACTTGCCCAAGAAAACAGTCTGTGTCATTCATCCACTGATTTATGAACTGTGCAGTGATGGGCTCAGGGTTGTGTGGAAATCTGATGTTCTCTAAGGTGTGCAAAAGTAGGTCAGGATTGTAATAGAGTGCAGCTATGGCAACCTGAAGACACATGGTACGAAGCTCGCTTGTTTTAACTCCTCTTGTCAACCTCTCCAGAACGGCCTCCACAAAGAGTGGAATGCACTGGGAATGGAAAGAAATAGGGAAAAAAGATCAGGTATGGCACATGTTGCCAGATATTAAAAAGTTTTAAACACATTTATCTGAACTGACCTCCAGGGCTAAACGAAGTCCAGGTATATCCTAAGAATGCATAAGATTCGTTTCCTAATACAAAAGCATTTTAAGCCTCTGATTAAATGCTTACAGATCTTCTTAAAAACAAGTTTGAAACAAGTGAGGGTTGAAAAAGTGAGCGTGCACGTAGCTCTACACAATGAAATAAAAATCTACATATATTTCAATGCATAGGTTTACACTGTATGTTAGTTAAAGAAACATTATGAATGTTTCGGTTTGTGAGTTTCAGTCCAGATTACATCAGTTTTAATTCAGAGTTGTGCTCAGTCCAGTCTTCCACCACACTGTTACTTCAGTGTAAATGTATACAATTCACTTGAATCCCTTTCAGATTCTATTTACAAATAAAATAAAGAAGGCAATCGTGCACATCATACTATTCCCTTAACACTCAGCTTACAATCATACTCTTGTCATGCTTAAGTATCTTCAGCACTAAAAATGCTATGTACAAACTCCCAAGAGCTTATTTACACTTTTCTGTATTTCTCCCCATTCCTACGTATTACTTCTCCCTAAAATTCTCTGATTCCAATTGCTTTTCACAGGAATTATACACATAGCACTGGAAATGTGCAAAAGAGAGAATGTGTTAGACATGCATCACCTGGTCAATACCCCGTCCTTTGCACTGAAGAACAATTACTTCTAGGAGCTTGGCTGCATGGCACTCTGCATCTTCTCCTGCATCTCCTGTCAATACCTAGCAATCACAATGGCAATTTAGTTTATTGGTATTAATCACTGTCAACTATGAATGCTTTCGCACATGCGTAAATCAAACCTCTAAATGGCATGTATGTATCTTCATGTTGTATTTTACGACAAATTAAGAATGACAAATCTCATCTCTACAGGACATCAATGAAGATAGGTGGCTAATGGCTAGAATTTAGAAGAAATTATTGTTGCTTCTTATCCACTTTAGTAATATTTATTCGTCCTTTATTTTTTCCTTTTTTAAGGAAATATTATTTATAAGATTCATTGATTTCACCATGCTCTATTTCTTTGTGACTTCCATTCTAATAGGCAGTGGCAGATAAAGAGCCTGGCAAAGCGAGGACTTATCTCTAGGCTAATTTCAGATTAAAAACAAGATGTGTACAATCTCTCTCTGTACATGTGCATATGCATGAAACTTTTTTCCCAGTATGTTTAAACCCTATGGACAGTGTCAATCAAACCTGACAGGGCAGCAGAATTCTCAATCATGTTAAATCCCCACTAATCTCTTCAAAATAAACAAGTGGATAGATGCTTATAAGCACCTATCCATGCTTCTAACACTTTATAATGTCCTAAATGAGAAAAAAAACTGCAGCATGATCTCATACTTCATTAAGCAGAACAGAAAGAATATAAAAGGGAAAAAAGAAAATGTATAAAGAACTTCAAATGAGTTCATATCCTAGCTGACAACAAAAGAATCCAATCACAAGATACACAACCAAAGGAAATCAGACTTCATTAATTCCTCTCTTTACCAAAATAGCTGTTCATAGAAGAGTGCCAACACAAACAACAGCACAGCAACTTTCTCCCACACATTTTTGTGCACATTGGTTGTTTTTTTGGTACTTTTCTTTTTTTTTTGAAGTGTTTCACTTAAAAGTTTGAAGCTGCTATGGCTACTCAGAACTGAGATGAGACCAAGCTTCATTTCACTCCAAAATGACTGGCCACTACCTGGCATGTTCAAATCACTTTTAATCTGATAATTAAGTACCAGTGATTAGCACAAAAGTAAGAATCAGAAGCCTTACCTTTTTACACATAGCGTAAATGATTTCTAAATGCTTTGGATTAGACAGTAAAGTATCAGTGTCAATGGTCACGTAATTATGCAAGAGAGGCATCATATCTGCAGAGGAGGAAGAACGAAAAAAAAAGAAATTACAGACTAACCAATGAAACTGCTAACCAATGAGGCTGCAATCCTTTAATTGGATTCATTCATCCAGACTCCTGGACATGGTTGGAAATGCAAATATTGCTAAAGTCTACTCCAGCAGAATTCTTTGTGAAGTGCACAATGCAGAAGGCATTCTCAGGAGAAGAAATAGAATAGAACTACATTTTAATTTACCAATTTGTAGTTTCCCTTTAACTACATTTCAGCTTTCTTTTATCAGGACCTCCTACAATAACCGATCGTACTGACAGATTGGAACACACTTCTCGAGCTAGATATGCTCCTGTTCTACTCCTACACTACACAGATGGTCAGGGCACAACTCAAGCACCTGATCACTTTACACCCAGATACTACATGGAAGCAACCTTTGTAAGGCAGGTTCTGGAGATGAATTCCCAAACACTTGAAACATCAACAGAATGCAAGTGGAAATACCTGCAAAGTATTCAAAGCAATCCTGCTGGAAAACCTCATAGAGAACACCTAAAAGCTGCCACATTTGAGGTGAAATCATCTGGCACGTCAAGCTGTATGCCAAGGAAAGAATTTCTTCGTAAAACTCTGGAAAGGAGAAACATTTTGTAAACAACAACCTGTAAAAAAAGTCTTTCCTGTAAATATCTCAAAACCCAAAGCGTCACATAACTACTGGAAGACAGCAATTAGTAACTATGTCAATATGGAAAAAAATCATACAAATTGGAAAAGACTCTTTTGGACAAGCATTACGTTGGCTGTAGCTACAACAACAAGCATTGCTTCTCATTATAAAAACACACTGGGAAAATGTATTAGCAACACATCAAAGACATTGCTTTAACTTTCTGCAAAACATTTTTACTTTCTTAATCTACTTTTTTTTTTAAAATTTCCCCCTCATAAAATAGTAATTGCAGACTTTGCCTTTTAACACAATTAGCTAGGAACTGGAATGAGAACTGCATCTTCTGGTTTTGTGTGTTAAAGAAGCAAATAAACAAAGATGAAGTTCTGTCCAGGATGACAGTATTGTTTGTAATAATGAAAGATTTTTTTCACGTAAAAAACTATAATCTTTTTCTAAAAATTAGCTCCAAAAAAATACCTATAACGTGCTTCTGCAAAACAAGGCCGATGATCTGCAAACAAATGCTCTCCAGCTGTTGAGTTATCTGAAATTAAAAAATAAAAAAAAAGGATTTTATTTAAAAATCTACGAAGACAGTAATTTAATAACGATCACATGATTGTGAAGTAAAGTCTCCCTGGTGTGAGTACTCAGTTTTTCAATAAGCAGCATTACTTTAAAGCTTGTCACGGCATTTTTCTTTATTATAAGAATTTTAGCTTAAAAATTATTCTGCAGATCCTGTTAAAAACTGCCTGTTGTCCTTTTCTGCATATAATGTAAAGAGGCAAACCCTGTACTCAGACTGAGGTAATAAAATTCTTTCTTTGAAGAAGAATGGGTTGAAAAAAAAGAAAGGAAGTGATGCTTTTGCTTAAGATCTATGGAGAGCTTCCCACAAGACCAGGCTTGACAAAAGGGAAACACGCAGAATTTGGGAGAATAAAACTGCATTGAAGCCAGACAAAAGCTATTATGTAGCTATCTGCTGGAGTGGGCAGTTTCAAACTGAGAGGAGAACTTATTCAGCCTTCTCATGTTGGAGAGAGAGACTACTTTTATGAATGAAATCAAATTAGGAGAATGATACAGCCACATTGCAAGCCTAAGTGAAACCTCCAGTACAGGCATCTCGTGGTATTGCCACTAGTCATTCATTAAACATGAAATCTTGCAGATGTCAGGCTTCCTGCATTTCCTTCCAGCAAAGGGCTTAAGCATGTGATCACAGATTCATCCACATACCTTCAGGCGACTGATTCAGACACATGGCTTAGAGCTGATCATCCTCTAAGCTCTCTGTACAGTTAATATAAACGGGAAAGGAATTTCTAAGGAGTTTTCAGCTCCATTTATCATTTGCATATCATTTATATTGCTTCTAAAATGATTTGAGATCCTGAGGAGAGCCCTCTGCACAGTATTTTAGTTGGCTCTTCATACAGCAGAAAAACAAGCTGCTAAGCTGATACCATAAATACTCCAACCCCAAAGGTTTTCCTAAGCTAAAACCAGAACATCCATTTCAGATGACCTCTCCTGATGTTCAGTTTAGCTACCAGATTTCATTCTAGCTTTCAAAAGATGCAAGGGGTTCTTGTAAAGGAATGAAAGATGTGTTCAAATCCAAAGGAACACGATGGTCACACAAAAAATATGAATGAATTTTTAAAATTAGAAGCTTCATAGTCGGATTTCACATTGGCAATAAAACTTTCTCATTGTAACTTGAAAGAAGCAGACCAAACTAGGACAAAGCACTTTTGTGCTTTTTGTCAGCTGGGCTCAGATACCGACAGACTTTGTCTCTCTTGCCAGTCCCTGAAGTCCTTCCTACCTCGGCCAGCTACAAGCAGAAACAATCCCTTTTTTCTCTGAATATGTGAAATGTAGACTTGTACCACCAAAAAGACCAATTCCTAGAAATCCTATCCAAGAAATTGCTAGGTGAATAACAAGATGAGTCACCATTAGCAAAACGCTGCCCATATGTAAAATATTACATCCTAATGACCATTTAACACTCTGTAATAACTATCCAATGAAGTATTTACCAGAATAAGGGCTGAAGATTTTACACTCAGGATATAAGCTTGAGAGCAAAGCTGAAAAATTAAGAAAACAGAAATAAACTAGGCTTTACATTCAAATTTCTCAGAGGCCACTTGGTACTAATTCACCATCCTGCTATAGTAAATGTTCATTCATGTGCACCAAGTGATGCAACACATCCACAGAAGTGCTTGTTGTCATGAATTGAAAGGCATGAAGGAGCAGCAGACATAGAAGAGGAAATCTCACCTCCTTGTGATCTTCCACAACTGTTAGGATAGTGTCAATAGTGTGCAAGATACCCATGGCCATAACTGTTTTGTCCTCCACTTCCTCATATTCCTCACTCTGAAGTACTTTACCAAATATTTCAGCCTATGAAAGAAAAACAACCAATTTGACAATCAAAAGACAACTCACATTCTTCATTTTTCATGTAGAAACAAGATAGCTAAGGCAAAACCATCAGTGCCCTGTCTGTAAGAGCTGTCAGTATTGAAAAATACGCTTCTTAGTTTTGAAAAATGAATATAGAAAATGATTTTTTTTTGAGAAGTCTGGTTATTTGATAACATTTTAAATGTTAAATAGTCAAAACTTGACTAGTTAAAACAAAGGGCAAAATTCAGCACCTCTGAAAGCCTCTGAAAAGGTTTTAAAGATGCTTCAGACTGAAATACAAACTGTGGTGAATACTATAGGTGGGTCTTCACAGGGATTATTTTAAACAGTGTGCACTTCAAACCAAGTTAATAAGAAGTTTACAAAGCCAGGCATACACTTGTGATCGGGCAGTAACTTTAGTATTGTCTCTTACCAGGTGCTGTGTCATGTCAACAGCGATGGTAGCTACTTCCTGACTGTACTCACAGATCATCTTCTGGATTACATTTGTAAGATCATCATTTTCTGTCTCTCTAACAATGTGCAAGAGCTCTTGCATAACTGGTCTTACATATGGCTTCACGTATTCCTTAGCTTAAAAAAAAAAAAAGTTAAAATTAAATGAAATCAATTAACCCTAAACACAAATATACTCAAAACTGCTAGGTAATTGACTGCTCTCCAATGAAGTAATTTTAAAAAGATTAAAATTCACACATACACAAACAAAACCAAAAAAGTCCCACCCAAAGCACTGGTACAGCACATAACCAGCAGACTAACGGAGTACATACACTGCACATAGTACAGCCATCTACAAAAAACATCCACTGTTTCAAAGGAATACATGCCCTTACACACAGGAAGCACTCATTCTAAAATACATGCTATGTCACCTCATGAAAGAAAATGAAAGATGGATACTATTTAATTAATCAAGTGAAATACTCTGATACCGATTTTGATGCAGAAACCCAACATAAAAACTTGCATTAGAATTCTGGGCTGTATACAGTAGCTAATGAATAAGTGAAGCTGTCAGAACATGATGAAATGTTCCAAAATCTATGTCTTTAAATGGTAAAAATGTTTAGATAAATCTGCACAAATCTTATCGTCTACAAAAATAAATAGAGAAATAAATCAGTACGTACAATTGATGAATCACTGCAGCCTACCTTGCTCCTGGTGGCTTATTAACATCTGAAGAGCTATGGCAGCTTCTACCTTGACAGGCATTTCTTTATCATCAATCAGGCTCTTCTTTGCCAGCTCTACTGCATTCCTCAAGTTCAGCTCATTGTGAAAATGCAAAGCACTGAATGAATGAAGTACCCAACAGGACTGCATGAAAAAAAAGCAAAGGCAAGTTAGGGACTACTTTTTCTCTTGATTGCAATGTATTCATATGGTAACGCATAACTGTTTTTACAGTTCTTTACTTTCCTTCCCCAAAATCCAGTAAATCCAGTGGGCACAAAATTAACATTTACAGTTCTGGTCCTTCTGAAGAAAAATACCAGAAAATAAACAAAAGAAAATTAACCATCTGTTTATGACTCACAGCACTTGTGGATTTTGTTCAAGCTATACCCAAAACTCTGTGAAAATTCTACCTATTCATCACAGGTATCCAGCAGCTGTAGTTATTGAGATACTAATGAAAAATAATCACAGAACAGTCACAATCACTGCTCATATTCTTCAGTTTGACCGAGGGTGTAAACAAAAACGTAAGAGACCTTCCTACAATTCAATTAACTGATGTACAAGAGAGCTATTTGAATTTTTACACTATATTTGCTTTACTTCTTTCACTGACACTCAGAATGAAGTTAAACTCAAAGGAAAGAAACACAGCAAATACTAAAGATGACTTAACTGGTGAACTTACTCTAGCTCTGAGGTACCCCAGGTTAGACATGAACAGTGGAAATACATGATTCTGTAACATCAGCTCCATTTGATCCTTGAATACACTCTTCTGTTGGTGAAAAGAAAAACAAATTTTGGAGACCACTCATTTCATATATTCAACTTTAGTCAGAAAATCATTTTAAATATCTTGATATCTTGAAAAATAGAATGATTTGTCTATGAAATACATATGAAGAGGTATGGATCTTGTAACTTTAACTGAACAAACCTCAAGTTGAAAACCAGGTAAGTAAAAAAATCTGTTCATATAATAATCAACTCTACGTTACTTTTTATAACACTAAACCAGGAATCTTCATTCTCTGAAGCACTGTTTCCAGCTCATTTTTATTCTTAAAAATTAATTAGGATGAAGAACCCAGTGCTTTGAGTATTCCTAGAACAGAGCGCATACACAGCTTAAGATAAACCGAAATTTAGTATGAAACAGATCTGAGATTCAAATGACCTGCCATTATTATAAGCATTACAGCTAATTATTTTACACATCACAACAGCTCACATATTTTTATATATTCAAAAATATTGCTTTCAATATTGTTATTGATGGAAAAAGAATTCCTTTATGATAGCAATTTCTTTGTCTGGATATGGATAAGCAGTTGAAACCATTTTTCAATATTCCAAATTTGGCAAATTCCAAGAATTCACAGAATGCCAGAACCAGCTGCATGGAGACTGGGGACTTTCCTAGCACATACTGACCCAATATATGAGGAAAAAAAAATAATAATCATACCAGGGACTGTGTCACCATGTAAAGGAACAAATAAGTGGCTAGGAAGAGGTGAAAGCGAATATGCAATACTGAATGTATCTTAAGTGATCATACTTCTACTTCACTAATTCATACATCAATTTTTCCCCATGCAGATTCCCAAACCTTAAGAGAGGCAGATGAAGAACTGGGAAGAGGAAAAAAAAAAAATACGAAGAAGGGAAAAGAATTTTTCCTTTTGTACACATCAGAGGTTTGCATGCACTTAAATGGAGACTATGTGGAAAACAAGGTAGATAAGCCAGTCATTGTGTCTTCAAGCAACTTTTGATCAATGTCTCAGTTGACTCTCCAGGCAAAAGACACTTACAAGAAAGTATTTTATGCAGAAATGGCTCATGGAATTTTTTCATCTGCCAAATCCCAAACAAAAAATTCAGAGTAGAAAGAAGAGTGCAACTTTGGGGATTACTACTCTTTTATAAAATATAACCTTAGGTTTCAAGACAGGCAATTCAGATAGTAGCAGTACAGTGGAATAAATTTCTTTTTTCTCAGGACAAAGATAAATGAAACTCCCTTCAGTATGAAAGACTCCTCACAACATGAAGAATATTCTATTCTTTGTTTTACTCCAACATGAACCATGGCACTTGTAATCCAATATATCTAAAAAAAATTTCCAAAAGTTACTGATGTTTCAGGATTTCAGTTTCATATCATGTATTGGTACACTGGTTAAAAAATATACAGAGAAAGTATGTTGGTGAACTGTTCCTTGTAACATGAATAAGAGAATCATTTAGGTTGGAAAACACCACTAGGATGAAGGCCTACCAGCCACCTAACACTACCAAGTCCACTACTAAACCATGGCTCTAAGTGTCACATACACATTATTTAAATACCTCCCTGGGCAGCCTGTTCCAATGCCTCACCATCCTTTCTGTGAAGAAATTCTTCCTGGTATCCAACCTAAACCTCCCCTGGTGGACTTGAGGCCATTTCCATGTCCTATTGCTAGTTACCTGAGAAAAGAGACTGATCTTCATCTTGCTACAATCTCCTTTCAGATGGCTGTAGAGAGTAACAGGTCTCCCTCCTCAGCCTCCTCTAAACGGTGCCAGTTCTCTCAGTCACCCCTTGTAACTTGTTTTCTAGTCCCTTCACCAGCTTCACTGCTCTTCTCTGAATGCATTCCAGCAACTCAGTATCTTTCTTGGAGAAAATACTGAACTTAGTATTCGAGCTGCAATCTCACTGGCACCAAATACAGAGGGACAAATACACCAAACACAGTGGGTTCCTCACTCTGTTGGCTCCACTATTTCTGCTGCAGACCAGGATACCATTGGCCTCCCTGGCCACCTGGGCACACGGCCAGCTCACGTTCAACTAGTTGTCAACCAGCATCCCTCTTTTCTCCCGGGCACCCTTCCAGCCACTTCTCCCCTAGCACTGTACGGCTGCATTGGGGTTGTTATGACCCAAGTGCAGCACTCAGCCTTTAGCTTTTCAAGGCTTTGTATGAAGAAGCCCACTGCATAAACAGATAACTCACATAAAATAAATTTTTACATAATTTCAAAAGACGCTTCGAGCCTCCATTCTCATTCTGAAAGTGATAACTTTTTGGCAGTTACTTTTGAGGTGGAAAGAGGGTGTACTTGGACTCCACAGCCTGCAGAAACATAAGAGAAATTCTAACTACTACTACTACACTGGCCAGTAATAGGATAGGTCAAATGTGTATTCAAACATCAAAGAAAAACTGAAATTGTGAAGATACTGTGTATAAAAAATGAAGGACAGAAATTCTTATTGCCACTTTCCACTGATTTGGAAAACTCCCAGATAGATGGTGACACACATCTTAAAGTCACGCATTGCAGGGTACAAAGGCTGTAAAGCTAGACAAAACATTCCTACAACATGCTAAGCAAACATTTTTCTGGAACCAGGAGGAGCCCGCAATAGTGCAAGCTGTTGGGAGGGGTTTCTAAAGAATAATAAGCAATGTTATTGATGGAATGCATGTTTGTTTTTCTTAACACCCTTCCATTTTACTAGTAAAGCATGAGAAGACCAAGGGATGGTTCAGCAGGAAACAAAGAGAGCTTTGGAGAAACTTGAGAACAAAAATCAGCATATAAAATGGGAATACATAAAACCAGCAAAGAACATAAATATTTTTAAAGGAACAAACCCTCAGAATCTTATTGCACATTGCAATCTTTCTACTGATTCCAAAAATACAGTTGTGGGCTAGCCAGACTTTAATAAGCTAATAACTTTTATTTGAAAAATGGAATTACAAATGGAATTACAAACATAAATATATTTTACTTATTTACCCACTTACTTTCAGTAAAATATCTGCTAAGGATCCTATCACATGCAAAGCTCCATCTTTCTTCCTCGGATCAATGTTTGGTTCTGTCAGAATCTGGTAGCAATATGCCATCATTTTTGGCAATACCTGTGTATGACAAAAAGCACAGAATCTCCTTTTGTCAGTGAAGTATCCAAATCAAATTATTTTTGAAGCATTATGTTTAAAAAAATCACATGACTTTTGTAAGTAGAAATCTCATTGGAATCAAAGCAGCTGGGAGGCACTATACGAACCATCTTCCCAGATTTAAAGAATTCCTTTTCCAACTTTTCGTTCAAGCTTTACAGAATTGAATTCATCTTCCTGAAATTTCGTATTAGTGACAGTGATTATGGTATTTTTGTTGTTCTGAGGCAAACCAGGAAAGGTGAGGAAAAGACAAGAGGTTCAAACAGATATTTTTTTTTCCCCCTAAACTTCCCATCTGGTTAGCCCACTACCTATATAAAGGCATGCGTGCACGTACACGTATGTATGAACACGAACATATTCAAGAGCAGCTTTGATTAAAACCTCAGATTTATTTTAATCTGTCAATCTTGGCAACAACTTGTGAAGTCAGCTAGATTTGGAAATGTTTCTTGGCAAAACAAATTGCTTACTGTGGTCTCCTCCGACATTACGTGCTTTTCAGAAATGACGACTTTTTGACAATTTGAGTACAAATTATGAAATTGAGAAGGCCAGCAGACACAGACTGCTTTAACAATAAAGAAATAGAAAAGTCACAGGCTATTTCACCTGATACAAAGACTGTGGTCTTTTCTGAAAATTCAGGAAGAAATCGACCTCCATGTTTATGGCACGTGAAAACGGTTGCCAGAGAAGTCAGTATTCTGAACGATATGGGTTGCAGGGCTAGGCTGAATGATTTTTCTTTTAGCATATATCACTGTAAATATAAAAGGATCTATAGAAAAGTTATGTTCTCATTTAAAGATTAGCTCCATGAAATTCATTTCATTCTTCCTAATTTCACTGTTGTCAACAAGACTTTAAATTGCATCAGTGAAAATTAACAAGTATTAGATTCACTTGTGCTGCTGCTGCACTTTGAGAATCTCTGAAGAGCCATGGCAGATCCTGTTCATAAACATGGGAAGCTATTACTACATCTACTCCAATTTGTTTTATTGGGCATGTTAATTTCAGAGCTGTAAGAGGAAACCACTTATTTATTTATACTTACATATTTTAATTCTCCCCAAATTGATGGCATTCAGCCAGGAATGAGTTTGGCCACATATTAGCAAGTAAATTATTTTGAGACGCTTCCTGTAACATCTTCAAATGTAAGGGAAAATAACATTTTTAAAGAAAGTTCAAGCAAAAATTAAAAAAAAAAAAAGGTCCATACCTCTTTTCTCTTCTTTGCTGCTGTATAAAGGAGATTCTGTGCTGCTGTTGTTGTGGATGCATAATCCTCAAATACATCTACCATTAAAGATAAATTAATAAGCTCACTTTCTGATTATAACACCACAGAATGCTGATAAACCAACTTAAGCTTGTTGGACAAGACTGTCTTCAATTAACATTTGAAGAGTCAGACTCAAGCTCACATCACCCACAAAAGTATTTATTTCTTGACTTCCTAATCTACTGACCACTCATCACTCCCTTTATCAAGACTGAATTATGTACTCATTAGTTCTTTTGAGATCATGTATTTAATGGATGAAAAATTGGTTTATATTTGCTGGTTGTTGCTCTCTCTTTTTTTTTTTTTTTTAAATTAAAACCACTATAAGAACACCAATGCATTCCAGAGCAATCTGTATAACATATGTACACAATTTTGGCTTGATTTTATTGAAACCTCATGGGAAACTCTGAATGTAAAAAAATCCTCAGATCTGGCGTCGTTTAAATTTGCTGAAAGATGAAGCTTTTCAGCTTCTTTCATTACAAGCAAACCTCTTTTAATCGTACTAAAAATATAATTTTATATTGAAAAACAATCTGTGCTGCCAAACGTGTTCTAATTCAAACATCCCAACATAGACTGCATTAAATAAAAGGATCTAGAAAAATAACATTAAAATGTGTTTATAATTACACATTAACTTTCCCTGAGATCTCGAAGATAAATCAAGATTCAGAAATACTACCATTCCTGTTGCAAATCTAAATAGTTTTCACTAAATTTCAAGTCAGTGTGCATTTATGCTTCCATAATACAGTTCAAATCTGTATTTAACTCTCAGCTCCAAATAAAAATAAAGCTCACTGCTTACACAAAAATAACAGAATTTAGATACCAAAAAAATCAGCTACACATTTGTGTCCCTGTCATCAACACTATGATGATTAATTGTTTTCTATAACTTTCCAAGATTAGAGGGTTGTCTGTTTGTTTTTTAAGTATTCCAGGACTTTTTACACTCTGTTTTTTCATATGCTAACCAAAATGCAATTAATTAACAATTTCCAAATGCTCCGTGTCTCTGTGGTGCCTGGCATACTGGAATTTTATAGCAGGATAAACTTGCTATATTTTTAAGTACCCTTCACTTTTTCAATGATATGACCCTTTTAACATGACTAATTATTATAAATTAGTCCAATGTGTAGTTCCCAAGATTTTTTCTGTGTGAATTTTGAAAAATATATATACATCTAATTGTTTTACAACTTAGTAATAAGAGTTGGCAAAAGATACCAAAAACAAGAACAATTTTCAATAGAGAAAGAGCAAGTCAGGCCTCTTCTGGTCAAAGTGTGAGCTGCAAGAGCTTGCAGACAGCTGTCATGCTTCCAATTCAGGATTCTAAAACTGGCATTCTAAGGAAAGCAGGCCAGTCTACTAGCTGCACTGAGCACATCTGTAGTAGAAAACAATTTGTAGAGAATTAGTTTACGAGCAGCAGCCAAATCTCACTCGATTTGCCTTTTAATTACAGATTGGTGAGATTTAGGAAACAAATTCTCTTCTTCCTATTCTTCAAGACACTCAGCAACACAAAGACATTATGGTTGCCACACCACGTTTGGGGTTACGGTATACAATTGTAATGCAAACCAAAGGTAAATTCTAACTGCAGGCTGTTACCAAATTTCATGCGGATATATTCATACGGATCTTCTTGCCACAGCTCTTCGTCCTCGTCTTTGTAGCACATCAGGGAGAATATCACTTCTTCTGTTATACTCTAATATTAGAGAAGTCAAATGCGTGTAAGTACATAGGAAACCAAATTCCAGTACTGATTCTCTTTTCCGTTTGCAACAGATACAGACAGCAGTAATTACACAATCTAACTTTATAATAGTCACCACCACACACAAAATACACTTCAGTATCTAATCTGTAAGCAACAGAACATTGCATTCTGCAGAAGGCTCTCACAGATACAACACTTCACACGAGAACAGGCTTCAACATCCTCCTCCATAACATTCATGGGATTAACAAACTTATATTAACTAGCTTATAATGTGGAGAAAAGAGATATGAAAGTCACTTTTCCCTTGTTCTTACATCCACATATAAAATATATCCTTAAAACACTTCAGTTCCTCATAGTTTATGGTACCTTTGGTGACCGTCTTTGCACTGCAATCAATTATAATTTCCAAATCTATAGTAATTTCTTCACACTAGCTACTAATAAAAGCCAGAACTTTGTGTCAGACTCCAGCAAAATAAGGAATTAATGGAACAGAATCCTTAATCGCATTGACAATATCTGCAATAAAAGTTAGTCATGATATTGTAAAGAAGAACTGCAGTGTGGGAATGCTTTTTTTTTTTTTTTTTTTTTTTTTTTTTTGCCATGTTGATGCTGCATGAAAGATTCATGAAACTACAGGAAACTGCTTCTTTTATCATTCTGATGACATGCACTATTTCTGCCTGGGTTTTATCTACTGACCTGTATGTGTGGCTTCATTTGCTTCCACGTTACAGAGTGAATGACCCCTTGGTTCAGGTAATTTAACGTTTGCTGAAGAACACGTGGTGCAACATAGTCCTTCTGTCTGTATTGGTCTAAGATTCTTAACAGAACCTAAAGAAACAAAGAATTGGTATTTTTAAATGAAGATGGAAAATTAGCTGTCATACATGCAGGACAGCTTTTCAGTGAATTTCAGCACAGACTGACTAGTTACAAAAGCTCTAGTGTCAGTAACCACCACAGTGTCTTTGATCCAAAAGTTTAGAGATCACTGAAACGTTAAGAATCTAAACTTGCAAGCATTTAGGTACATTTACCTTTACTATTAGATCCATCACATGACCACTTGTGATTGTAAACCAAAAGCAAGCATCAGAATTCACAGACTCACAGTTTACACAGGCCTCAGACAAATTTGGAACAGATACTGAAAAGGTACAGTGATATTTTCAAGCCAGTTGGCATCTAAATCTGTTAATGGAGTTTGTGTTCATTTTGAACAGACAATCCCCTAAAGAAGCCAAATGACTTTGGAAGAAGAGCAGTAATAATAGAAATACTAAACTAAAAAAGGAAATTGGGTTAACATCTAAACCTGTGAATCAGGTGATGAAAAAAAACTTCAGTTGGTTGTTGTCAGTATCAGATAGTGTCACATAGCACGCTATCACAAACTGTAACACAATGCTTATTAAAAAGGCTTGCTCTTCTAAGAACAACCTACAGTACAAAGCCACTATTCAACATTAACAGCAAAGGAACTACTGAGTGTTAGTAAACATAAAGAACTGCCACACAGACAAGCAACAATAAAAATCAAGGACAAAGCGTAACAAAAGTACTGAATCATGTTTTCAGAAGAAAAACTCTACTTAATAATTCTTTACAGCACTATAGTAAATCTTATTTTGAACGTAAATCCTTCCCTTAGGGGTACTAAGTCTGATCTTATTCTTTTTTACAATACACTCCTTGAGCAAAGATTGGCAATATCTCACACAGACTCTAACACAGTGTCAGCAGTTAACTGAAAAAATATGTAACAAAGGCTTAGTAATGTAATATTCACAATAGCATTCTGACTAACTCTGCCATGAAACGTGACAAATCAGCACCTACGAGTGAGAAGTGAAAGAAACATGCAGATCATCCAAGAGTATTTATTTTTCGAGTTAAACTGCTCTCCCCCTGCTTCATATCCCGGTCTTATAAAAAACATTAAGTATTGTAAATGACCACTGCCCATGGAAGCTTCTTTCTCTACTCAGGAATTGATTATTGCAAAGAAATTAGAATTTATATTTGGCTGTTTCTCCTTTCTTTTTATTTGATACTTAGCAGTCTCCCCACAACCATCCTTTAGTTCTTATCATTCACATATTTACATAGAATTGATACACCAATGGATAAATTGTTTTGTTTTCTATAACTGGATGAAGAAATTGTTTTTGCAGACAATCTTGTTATTTTGAAATAGTCTGAAGGTGACTTAATTATTAGGCAATGTGGGTTCATGAATCTTGCCTTACTAATTTGATCTCATTCTATAACAAGGTCCTAAGCTTGGTGGATAAAAGGAAGACAGTGCATTCAATATTTCTGTATTTTAGTACAGCCTCACTGACCATCCCTCACGTCATCCTTATGGATAAATTGCCCAATTGTGAAATAAACAGCTTCACACTACACCAGATGATGAACCGGCTCAAAAGCAGAGCTCAAAGAGTTGTACTGAAAATGGATCACTAGCAAAGTTCTCCAGGGCATAAGTCTAGGACCAGTCCTGTTTAAAACTTTTATCAATGATTTGGAGACAGGATAATGAGGAAGTTTGCTGAGACGCCTGTTAGTGTTCACAAAACCCTTTGGATAATGCCCTCAGTAACACCTCTAACTTCTGATTGGCCCTGAAGTTGTCAGGCAGTTGGACGAGGTCTCTGTAGGTGCCTTCCAACTGAACTTTCTGTTCTATTCCATTCTAATGAAATGACAACAGCCCGGCACTCTGAATAAGATGCTGGAAGTCTGAGCCCTGAGAAGCCTGCTGATGCCCTGTCAGGGATGTTTTGTCCGGCAGTCTGCTGAGAAGCCACATCCCTGCAAATACAAATTATCCAAACAGGTGTTACTTAAAAATCAAGAGCCCAGAATCACCAGCAGGAGAGTAAACTGCTCTCAAGAGTTTCTTTGGAACATGTAACCCAAAAGCCTGCCTGGATGCTCAAGAGCTTCAGTTGAGCACAAAGCCTGGGAACTACCTACCACTCTACTTGCTACAAAATGTAGCAAGCTGAATGGGAAACAAAAGGAGCTGGTCCATAAACATCTGAGCTTGCAAACAACCACTCCATGGACTTCCAGGCACCCAATTGCTACAGTTACTTCCTCAAACTAGGGAGATCCTGGAAGTCCATTCCCAGAGGACCACAGGTAAGCTGGCACAAAAGCACAGAAAACATTTACAGGCAGCGTCCCTCTTCTGTGCCGCTTTATCAAAACTGAACCCTCTCCACAATACCATGTTACACACATAATTAGCATTCCCCAACAAAAACAACTTACTTGTCAACTGCAAACATATGCTCTATTTTCTATATAGCAGACAAAATCTGCTAACCAGGTAAAAATATTGCTATTCTCCATGCGCTTTCTAATTTGATTATATCCTCCTGACGTAAAACAGGACAGAATCCAGTGTTCCTAAGTTGTCAGCAGCAAAATCACTTATTAAGGAGTGGCCTGATAACACATCCCTCTATGAGAAATCACTGCTTTTTTCTGTTAACTATGCATGCTGGTAACACTGATATGCAGTTGCTTTTCTCAAAGTTTTCCTGCACAGTTTTTCCAAATAGCTGAACATTTGTGTGTTGTACCTCAGTTAATTATGGGACTAAGATTTCTAAAGAATTTCTCAATCACTACTGCATGGGAACTGCTGAATCATGGCCTGAACCTCTGATTGATCACCTGAGGCGAGCAATGAGTCACCCCTGGGAGCACAGGTGAAGGCAATTCACCTGTGCTGCTGGAAGGGATGGAGCTTGGCTCTATCTCTCCTAGACCCATTTAAGAGCTGACTATGAGTACGGAAGGATCTCTTTCTGGAAATTGCTCCTTTGGAGTTTTACAGCAAGCCCAGGATAAGAATAAGCACTCTATTCTCTTTTTGGTATAATGACCTATTTAGCCAAACTCTCTTCTTTATTTCATAATTATAACATCTGTATATTCATTGATTATGTAACTATAATGAAAAATGAATCTGATTCCATTCAGTTTTGCTTTATGAACTTCAAGATCTGAGCACTGTGGGAAAATGAGATCTTCATTCAGTTAAAATGACTGAATTTAGAAACAAACTGACTGTACTTACTTGTTGTATGCCCACAGCATATGTTTTTAGAAAAAACTCTGAGAATTCAAAGTATTCTTTAGTTACATTTCCTGGACTTCCATACCTTTAAAATAAAGAGAAGACAAACATTTACTTTCATTGCAAAGAGCCTTCTGTGTCACGAAAATACAGTGTTTTCTATAACACAAATGACCCTGAGTACCCTTCCATCCCCAACAAATTGTTTCCACAGATATTCTACTACACTATTATTTCCTACATGATGCCTCACTTCCCTTTTCTTTTCTTAGAACCTCATCCAGTGCAATGTTATAGTCAAATACAGCTGCACTGTTGTCATAAGCTCTGTAACTTCTACCTTGTTGGATTTCTTTTCAAATCTTTCCCTGCCTTTGTATTTAAGAATATAAGCAGTTATAGATGAATAAATAAAGATAAAAATACTTTTCCTTGCTAGTTTCTTGCCACGATAGAGAGACAAATCATCTCACTGAGAGCTCAAGCCATTAGCTGTGCTAGTGCAAGGAAGAGGACAGCTGTGGGATTTTCTTTGGTGACTACGAGCTGTTAAACCAAGTCAACTACCTTGTCTAACTGCACCCAAGGAACATCAAAGATTTGTAACCCTAATTTAGTTTTCAATCAGCTTGTCAGTCTACTACCGTTCAAAAAGACGAGCTACGATATGTAAAGCCCATTTCTTGCATTTCCACCACACCAGCTCTGGTCTGTCATCTTCATCGATTTGTAAAGTCTCCTATAAATAAGCACAAGAATCTTGAATTAGTTTTGTGTATTGTTGAGATAAATTACTTTTTAAACACACCTCACTGAGTATGCTAATACAAATTCAAAGCACTGACTACAATTTTGGCTATGTTAACAGTTCAGGAACTCTACACTATTTTAATTAGCTAATATAAATCTGTATGTGAAATACCTGTACAGTGCCTGTACTCGAATGTTCAAAATGACACATGTTTAAAAAACTGAAACTCTGAGATAGACTTGAATAACACACAGCAGTGTCCACTTTTGCTTCAAAATTAAGCAAAACACTACTCCTCCAAATTCATACACCCAAACCACATGTAATGCAAAAGCTGTTAGAAATAATGCTGTTAAACAAATTTTCAAAACCAAGGGAAAGACAGTTATTGCTGTACATACATGCATGCTCATACATTTAATTATTTGCTTCACTCTTCTTCTAGAGATGTGGAGGTTTGATGAAATAAAGAGTGAAACAGAGACAAACAGTGGTTTTTCAATGATCTCTTGCTTCTTTAGAGAAAAAGGCTAAAATCATTGAAAGCTTCCAAAATATCATAGACTGGAGTTTTCACATTATCACTATCTCAGACAATGAAAATCTGGTAGCTTACACAATTCTCCTGCATTTGTAGAACACTTATTTTAAAGATAAGAACCTCAAACAAATGACATCTTAAAAAACAAAACAAACTGACAAAATGACCACACTTACAAAACTTTTACAGTGACTGTTCCTCAATTGACAACACACAAGTGTAAGAGGTTTTGACAATACTAAACCTTACAGGAGGTACATTCCTGTCAATGATGGTACGGAAGATCTCCATCCACTGAGTCATAGTCTGGTTATTCACCAACTGGAGTGGCAATGCATACTGAAATAAAAATAAAAATAAACACCTTCATGAAACACTAAGTTTTTTTCTCTGAAGTGAGTAGGAGCAATTTCAACAGTAGCTGCATTTCTAGGAGGACGAGGTTCTAAGCGAACTTAAATTAGTTTAGATTTCACTACTACTCCAACTCTATCATTCCTGGTACAATTTGCAGAGTAACTTCTGACTAGATTCTATTTGAGAAAAGTTCCTTGCGTTGAGTACTTGCTAATTCTTTTTGCCTCTTCCTCTTAGGGAAACTAAAAGCATTTTATTAAGAGAAATGTACTTCTCATTACTACCTAGCTACTATCTAATAAATTTTACTTCTCTACAAAATCCAAAGTAGTGACAATATTCAGGAAAGGGTTTTCAAAATGAAATAGGACCTTTGGAACTTTTTTAAAACCCTTCCATCTAATAATAAATCATTTCAGCTTTTTTTTTAACCTTCAGCAAGGCCTCTCAGGCTGCGCCGGATGTAGGATCTTGTTCTCTTTCTCATTCTTTAGAAGCACTTCTTCACCAAACTCACCCTTGTAACAGCCAAACACACCTCTGAAAATGCATGTGCCTCAACAAATTATTTCTCTCAAATCTTTAGAAAATAATGAGAGAAACACCACCTAATGAAGTGCACTGTTGGCAATTATAACGCAATATGTACTACTGCCATTTGCAGAGGCTAAGCAGCAGATTCTAGATACTCAATGTTTATATCAGATTATGTTCAACTTTATAAATATAGAAACACTTCTCCAGCAAGCTAACAGACAGGATGTGCAGAAATACTGAGATTCATTAAAACTGTAACACTGGGGATTACGTGATCAGTTTTTAAGTGGACAAATCTATAAAAATCACATCTTTATAAAAGGTATTTATTGAACATTACTTTTCCCATCCAAATCGGTACTTTTACTCAAAGACACCCATGAGTGCACTGAAGGGGATTGTTGTACTCAGCAGTGTAGAAGTTCTGTTTTTTCTGTACACAGACACCAACCTGAACAAGAGCATAGAAGATTTTTAAAATTTGTTTCTGAAGAAGCACAGAGTAATGGGAATTATCAGGCAGAAGCTGGATCATTTGCTGCTGAATACGAGGCAAAAATATCTGCATTGCTGCTATCAGAGGATCTCGCTCCTCTGCTTTCTTGTATCTGCAAAGGAAACAAAAATGTTGGTCAAGGATTTACACACTGGAGACTCTCATACTTCTATTCACCAATAATTTAATTACTGCACCTTAAAGCAACTAAAATCCAGCATTCACTGATTGACTCTCCCTCCTCCAGTCCCCGTCTCATAATTCAAATAAATCATGCTAAATCTCTAACATATAGAAATCTCTAAATAGAGAAATAAAAAAACCCCACAAATGTTATCTTATACAAATGCTCTTTGCTACTGAGCTAGAAGCTCACACATTCATATCAATGCAAACCCAAGCTAGGTGGCTGAACAAATAGTAGTGAATCACCATTCTCCACTTACATTTCTTCTGTGTGATTTACACATATGTTCCAAGCACCAGATATTTTTTTTTCTAAATGAGAGAGCTCACTGCACTGCTGCTAATTTATGCTTTCCAGATTTAGACTATCAGAAGGATAGTACAGTTAACAACATGCAATAGGACTACGTGACAGGCAGTACTGTATTATAACACAAAAGTAGAAAGTTATTTCTATTTGTATTTCCTGCATTTGGGGAATCTTCAAACAAAAGAAGTTATAAGCATTTAAGTTATAAGCTAGGGTAAATCAGATCAAAATGACAAAGCCTCAAGAAAAAAAAAACCCACTAAAGTCATACATGTTATTTACTGCTGAAATCTCTGCTTACAACTCACTGATGATAAAGATGATGAAGCTTTCATTTATTTGCAGGAAAGAACGCATATGTCAATTATTAAATCTCATTCTCTATCAGAATTCCATGTAAAGCTGCCAGTGCTTTTATGAATGTCATTATTGGTAATCAGATGAGAAACCAAAGTACTGTGTCCTTGTCTACTGATGGCCATCAACTTACTCATAAGTCTTCACCAGCTGATACAGGCACAGAAGGCTCCCAAGCCAGCTGCCACTGTTTTGAGACTGCAAGTAGTAGCCTATCTTGTCAACGACCGCTGTCCAATGGCCAGGAAAGTCATGCTTAATGATAGCACGCAGGCACATTGTCAGCTGGGCTCTGTAGCAGGAGGGAAAGAGAAACACAGTAGCAGATAAGTAATTAAAGCACAGATCTCAAATCTTGGCTTAGTGGCTACAACGTAAATATTGCACGGTAAGCATTAAAGCGTTATACATGTTTTGATAACCCTGAGAGTTATGGGAGATGGGGAAAAAAAAAACAAAAAAAAAGTCCCATAGGATTAAATTTAAGGAACTAATTTCAGAATAGTTCAACCACTTTTCTCTGTTCCTCCTCACTCTCCACCATCACCAGGAAATATCTGAAAACAATAAATTGCACAAAATTAGCCAGCCTTGTATTTTGAAAATGAATGGTTATACTTCTACATACTTACAAGGTTGAAATCAGCCACGAGAACACGAATTTGTATGTTTTTAATTAAACAAAACTGATCTGCGTTACAAACCAAGCCAGAGGTTCCTCATCAAATTATGATTTTCCTGGGATCTTCCAGAACAGCACTTCACGACTTGTGAAGCATATGGCAGAGTGAGTGAGGTAAAATGCTGTATTGCTCCTCTCCCTCCATAAACTCTTTGAAGCCACTCTGTGGCAAGACAGAACTGTTAACTGCCTGAAGTGAGGTACTGTGACTACAGAGTTTTAGAGGCACTACGTAAGAAGCTGTACATGCTCTTGGCTCTGCTAAGGAATAAAAGTCTGTAGTAAATAGTTTCTTTTATATTTATCTTTCCTTGCAGTCTAATAGATATGGAGCCAAAAACACCAAGTAATTCAATCAGAGGCTCTCAAGCCTCTTAAATTTTGAGCTTTGTACAAACTTGCCTTCCTCCTCAAGCCCTTGGAGTTTGTCCCTGTTGTTGATTTGATTTGTTCTCCTCCCTTGCTCTCATGAGCAAACAATGAAAAATACTGATATCACAACATCAGACTAGTCCCAGTAATGTTTCTTTACCATTTCTATTCTCTGACAAATCTGAAGTTCTTAGTATTTAGAAACACCCTATTCCAGGTGAATTTTCTAGGGGTCAGTTTCAACTGTTCTTTTGGGTATAGATGGTCATTGTTATGTCAGAATATTTGGAATCCCACATTATGAAAAGATGCCTGAACTAGTTTGCAAAAAACTTCTCATATTTCCATTATTCTGTGTTCTTTAGTATAAACTCAGCCTTAGTAATTACAATGAGATGACACAGTAAGCAACATGCCCTTACTACACTATTACAGAAACAACACAAGATTCCTTACGCTGCAGACATCCTTGACAAGGGGTTCTTTTGGTGGGGGTTCTAAACATTAAAGTCAGAGGCTTCAGAAAGCTGAACTGCAAACAATGTCTTAGTGCAGGACCATTTATACCCTACACAACTCCTGTCAGATGTTTGTCTAATGTACTCATAAAGACCTCCAGTGACAGCAATACCACAGCATCCTAACACATTCCTCTATTTCATCATGTTTCTTAATTGAAGGGTTTTCCCTAATCCTAATTTTAATCTATAGTCCATCACTCCTCTTCCTGATACAACTACTGACAAAGAATACATCTTTGGGAACAGAGTTAATGGAGAGGAAGAGGAAAAGCCAGAAAGATGTTCATCTGTTTTTCAAAGATGCACATCACAGCCCTTCTTATCAGCCTCACTCTAATTAACATCATGAACAATCACATATTGCAGCAAATTTGTGAATCTTAACTATTGTTCCAGTAAAGACAGAACAGCATTTTCTTATTCTTTTAACATCTTACAATCAAGAATGTCAATATACATTTAAATGCTAGGATTGTATTTAAAAAAAATGGGAAAGTAACTGAGGTAAGAGTTACTAGAAAAACAAATGGATTTTGAGCTGCAATTTTTGGATGGGTAATTCTGGATCACTGTCTGCCCTGAATCAACTGCCATTACAAGACACTTCCAACTACACCATAAGGGATTAAATCACAGTGCTCTTAGCCAAGTTAACACATTTCTGAAAAAAACAAATGCACGTGAACACACTAAAATTGATCATTATTACTATATTTTCAAAAGAAGCACTGACTTTATTTCCCAAGAGATTGAGATTTTCACATCTAGACTGGTAGGTCTGAAAACCTGAGCAAGAAAAACACCCCCTGCAAAACAGAAGAATACCTCACTAAGTCAGGAGAGCGAATTATTCCCTCTACAATGTTATCACGAATCTGCTGCCGATCGTTCTCATGAATGTTGAAAGGAAATACTGCTTCTCCAGGAGGTGGTTCACGGTCTGGCCAGTACTGCGTCACCATGTTCTTCAGGTAGATGGCAGCTACGTGTAAGAGATGTGGAAATTATAGTTTAGATTTAATTCTAAAGCATCTCTACATTGCTGTGCTCAATGTGTAGTAGAGTTGAAAAGCAGAACAAAGAACAGAAGAGACAACTGAAAACCTCTGCATGGGTTTGTAACAATTGCAAGAACTAAGAACAGTTGAGAACGTTTTTACTCACATCTGAAATAACTCATCAAGCTCTGTAAGGGAAGCTTTGGAAAGCTCATGTAAACAAATCATTGTACACACAGAGAGGACACTCTGCTTGGGGAAATGCCCAGTATGAAACTGGCACGTGGCCTACCTTCTATTCAGATAGAAATGTTTGTTGTGAATTCCCTAAGCTTTATCTCACTGCTAGGATTGCCCATAATCCCTCAGAATTGTTCTGTCTGTCTCATGTGAAAAACCATGCAAAATAAAGCTAATCTTCTATTGAAAATAAGCAGCATTTATGCCTCAGTATTGAAATGCCTGTAGGCATTCTTTAGAGAACGTACAAAACACA
This sequence comes from Tympanuchus pallidicinctus, assembly GCF_026119805.1. Classification (NCBI taxonomy): domain Eukaryota; kingdom Metazoa; phylum Chordata; class Aves; order Galliformes; family Phasianidae; genus Tympanuchus; species Tympanuchus pallidicinctus. Next base: position 5,002,837 of record NW_026294802.1, read on the forward strand.
CTGTAAGACATTAAAGTAACATTCTTAATAAACTCTTATCCCTTTAAGACTTTGGCTGATTATTGACTAGGGTTTTAAAGTACAAAAAAGACATTCTTGTGCCCAACTTTTTTTGTCATGACAAATTACCAACTATGAAAACATGCAGTTTGTAAAATATTATATAGGAAGAAGAGGATAAAATGTTCTTTGACTATGAAATGCCAGAATATTCAGAAAAAAAAAAACAAAAACAAACAAACAAAAAAAACAGATCCAGAAAGATCAAAGACTTGAATTGACTTTGTCCATAGGTCTTAATGTTACACAGATTCTTGGCTGTTTACAAAAACTTAGGGAAATCTGGTGATATACAGATTTAATTTAAATGTGTTTTTCCATTTTACACCTCCATTCTTTAAATAACAAAACAAACAAACAAACAAAAAAAAACAACAAAGGTTAAAAAAATGGTATTTTTTCCCAAATGAAGGATTAATTTATGAAAATGACCTTATGGAGTCCAGATTAACCAACAGACTTTACCACAGGATGGTTTAAAAATGCCATTCAAAGTTGGATTGTCTTTGAAAATATACACGCCAGCATGACAAACAGCATATGTCAGCATGCCTCAACGCACTCAGGGGATTAATAGGATCTGTATAGGAAAAAAAAATACAGCCAACAGTGGTTCAATGGGAAATGCTGCTCCATAGCATAGAAAGAGAGCTGAGAACGAAACAGGACGCATCAATTTCTTGAAAAAGTTGAATGTTTTGTTAATCTGTAAAAAATACTGCGTAACGTTACTCAAAGCAGATTGTGAGCATTGGGAATCTGATCTTACACAAATGTGCACCTGCAGTCAGCTGCACTGCTGTACCTGATCACACACACACACAGTGAGGCAATCTTTCTAGACATGCTCAGACTACAGATGTGTAACTTACCGTAACGTGACCTTCCTTCACTTTTGTGAGCAAACACCATACACATTGAATAAGCCTACGAGGCTACCCTTGATTGCAAACTATGTTCTCATCTTTCAGTCAATTTCACTTTTTCAGGAAAAAGGACTCTAATAGAGGAAAATTACTCAAATGAGATCCACTTTTTATTTTTATTTTTTATATATATATATATATATATTTTTGCTTGAATATCTTCAGAACAAGCAGAAATCATTCTGTTTTTATAACACTTTTGCAGTAATACAGTAGGGATCACTATAAACACAGGGATGTAAGAAAAAAAGCAGCACAGATAGAGAAGTTTCTACCCTTTCCATTTCCAGGTTCAGAGCAAACATGAACTTGCTTACATTCCAGCAGCTCAATATTCTGCTGAAATTACTAACAGACTAAATTTTTACTGAAGGAAAATGAAACAAGGATTTCATCTTACCTGCTTGACGCACTGGAAACTCAACTTGATCTGATACTATGATTTGCAGTAGACTTGGAGCAAAATTGATGATTTTATAGGACTGAAATATATATAAAACACAGTTAGCAAATCATTGTTTAAAGAAGACTGTATTACCATAAGCTGAATAAGAAACAGAGGCAGGGGATTTTGTGGAGTTCTTTGACTTTCCTGATGAAGTATGAAAGGTTTTAGCACATGGATTTACCCAAATCAGCAGCATTCTAAATAATTACTTGTAAAAGCTGAGCGTATAGCAACACAGCAGAGGAATAAGTAATGTGACTTGGCTCTCTAACTGAGACTTGTGATAATGAATATTTAAATAATTCTGAGATGTATAATGAGATTCAGTACAGATCTGTCCTTGAATTATTTAACTTAGCCTCATAAGTCAAACAAGCCACGTATTTTTCAGCAATATTTTCATGGACTGGATGTATAGTGAACCACAAGAGAAAAATAAAAACTGGGTTAAAAAAAAAAAAAAAAAGGAATTATCATTTTTAATTAAAACCAAGTGCAGACAGACAATATTTCAAACCCCACAGCTTTCCTGGGAACTTAGTGAACACTACATCAGCCATGCAGCTGAAGAATTTCAAAGAGAAAACAATGCTCACTGAACTTCTGAGCAAAGCATGCTAGGTTTAAAAGATGTGAAAACCTGATAGCATTATACTGCTGCCATTCACCAGGGGTCCTTCGATGTGAAGAACTGTTGACTCAGCATGGTGCAGCTAGTGCTAAGCCTTGGAAACATCAGTAGTTAACAGTAGGTCAGATCTTTCATCACTTGGATGATCAAATCACTATGTGTTTGATGTTCAGAGTGACACTTCTTGTGGGCTAGATGACAGAAGCTCTCTTTGTTTCACCTTGTATTGCCAGAGTATGTCTGGCAGTCCTGTGGTTACTTCCAGAACTGGGCTTTAAGTACACGTTTGCTACCTCCTCCCACAGACTTAGCCTCATTCAAAAGCTGTGACACAAAGGGATGTGTTCTGCAGTTCATGTCCCCGATTCCTTGATCGAACATTTTCATAATGAGGTAAAATTACACAGCTTTCATGATACTTAAGAGTAACAGCAGCAGCACAACTCTGTCTTTCAACAATTTTGCTACATCTCCTAACTTTCTGACCCTCATTACTCTCATGGTAACGACAGCACAGTTCTAACCCACTCTGAGTTCAGAGACTCATTTGATGTTTGCAGAGCAGCCCAAGATCTCAGATAAAAACAGCAAAGGCAAACCATACTCTCCCATCCCTGTACACTTTAATTATCCATAAGCAACACTCAGGGTAAAGAAAAAGCAGTACCATGCAGGCCAGGAGCCCCACATATCTATGAATGCACTGAAACACCACCTTTCAGGGCCGCCTGGCTGAAGCACCCAAGTTCCCTTTCATAACCTTTCATAACAGGTGCACTGTAGCCCCAAGACCAGCCTTGTGTTGGCTGACAGCCACCACCCAGCAGGGCCCAGCGCTGGCCCCCTCTGAGGTAAAACAGCCCAGCCCCTCTTACACCCAATTCAAACACTGCTCACTGATGCTGCAGCAAACTCAGTCAGGAAAACCACGCGCTGCTTGCAACATTTGGAACAGAGGACTTCCAAAAAGCTGCACACAGCAGTATTTCTCCTACACCAGCACATTCTCACTGGTTTGTTGTTGTGCTCACTGAGATCTTGGGACAGACCCACTCCCTCCCAGGCTCTAGAAATCATACAGGAGGCAATTGAAGACAGCAGGTGAATCCACAGGTGTTCTTTGAGCAGAGGCAGAGCTGTCAGGTGTGAGCTCAGTACAGGGAAGAGATGAGGCCATTTCCTCTTCTGCTGGGTGAGCACAGAATGCCTCAGGTAGGCCACAACAGCAAGATGCACAGTGGTGAGCAGCACGCCTTTCTCTGCACCTCTGCACGCAAGTAGGGCATTTCCAAAAGGCCTTTTGTCCTTCCAGCTGTAAAATCAAGCTACTGCATCTTCATTTGCAAAGATGAACAGGTAGAAGACATGCTCATCTTTGCATATCCATGCAATAAACTGCTTGCAAAAATTATTTTAAGGCTTCCACACATTTGATTTGAACGCTCAGCTATCTGGTTTACTGAGTTCTGGTTTTGTTTGTGATGCATTTCAAATGCGTTACTTAGAAACCCCATGTGTATTCATCACATTGGGCACACTTTTGCCATTGCTAATAGTATTTTCTCTCATTTTTATACTGGCAGTCATGTACAGGTTGTTAACACAAACTAGAACTTCAAAAGATACTTCCTTCTTTCCTTGACTACAAGCACAGGCATCATTTTGGGAGATGAAAATGCACACATATAAGAATCCCTACAGACCCTGCTTCCCACAGAACTTCATGCAAGCCAACTTCCTCATCAAATCAGTCTTCACTACAAATATCCAAGATTCTTCCCTCGACTGAGGTGCTCAATGCTGTGTTCACAATGGCCCTAAGATCTCTGCACGCTATGGTAGCCAACTGACATTCTCACATTTCTTTCTCTCCTCCCAGCACTGCTTCTGAGTTCCTGACAAAGCCAAATTCTGCAACTCCTCAATATGTAAACAAGCACTTGTATTCCTGCAATTTCATTCGTGCTGTCCTTTTGTCACAAAGAATTGTATTGCAGCAGGTTGAGCCAGTGAAGATGAAGGTTTAAAAACTGTATTGGTAATCCTATCCAAAAGGGAGTAAGTTGGAGGTGACTGTGCGTGCTCACATATCCAGACAATAATATTCCACAGCATTCCAAGAACTGGTACACGAAAGCAGTATTTAACTATCAAAAAACAGAAACCACCAAAAATCCATTAGGTCCATGAGACAGACCTAGAAAGGATAATAAATACCACGGATATCATAGAAGGGCATTATGAACAAGAGGGTGTGTGGAAACTGAGCATCTTTCTCTGGTATGGAAATCAACTGTTCTAAGAAAACAGCATGACTGACAAACGTGATTCCAAAGCACAGGCCAATCACAGTGCAATAGAACTGAAGAAAAACAGGGAAAAATGAAAGAAAAGGAGGGAGATGGAGAAATGTGTACACTTAAGAGAAACAACAGGCTAACGGGGAAATGACAGCAGTTACAAGATGGGGATTACTGACCTGACTGGCAATCCCTGCTCCAGTTTATCAAGAACCACATTTTAGACAACTGCCACACTTACATTTGTGTACAGGTCACTGAGGGAAATGAAGTTCGTTCATGACTCAGAGGTAGCAGAGGAGAACGATCAGAAATAGCCTACAAAGAACTGAATTACCTTTGGAACTGCTGCAACAAAAATGGAATGGAGTAATAGGACAAAGTAATGGAAGTACATTAAAGCAGGAATTTCTCCAAAAAGCTTGTGGCTCGTTAGTGAGGAACAGGATAACAGGACCCTGCTTTATTATATGATATGAGATAACGTAAGTGCTGAACATGAAGAAGATAATTGTAGCTTTAGGATATATAAAACAAGGCATTAATGGCATTGAACATGAGATGTTCTGACATGCTGCACAGATGACCAGATTGCACAAGAAAGATTACTTCAAAGATAAATGCGGAGAACAGCCGTCCTCTCTTGCTATTAAATTTCAAAAATTCAGTTTTATGATAATGCAAAGGAAATACTGCTTGAGGCCAGGAAAACAAGCTGGTGGAGATCAGCCTCTAACAATACATCAAAGTGGGTACGAAGAAGCCTATTCTAGTTAAGAAGTAAGATTGGTATGGATTGATCTAAATGGACCATAAATTAGTTTAGGATGGAAACTGACATTTGTCTCTAGCTGCTGGAGGAAAAGAGTTGACGAACAGCCTTCCAATAAAGATAATAAGGGCAAGAAAAAGAAATAGTAACTTTAAATGGAGTATTGATTCCATTTCCGAAAGCAATTAGATGATAATCCAGAAGGCAGAAAGCAACAGCACTGATTTTTCTCCCTCTTTACTCAGATGCAAGAACTTAAAAAACAGAAAGAAACATTTTCAGACATCTTGCGACTCCTTACAGATTCACAAGTTTTCATCAACTTTAACTCCATCCCACATATTGTACACGGCAAGCAGATGATGGAGTAGGGCCACTGTGAGGTTGTTGCTAAAGGACTCTGTGTCCGTACAAGCACCAAGTGCATACAAAAAGGAATAATATTGCTGGAGTCGTTCTAGGTCTGTACGAAGCACCAGTCACTGCCTGGATTCAAGCTTGAAAGCACTGCATACTACAGACAGGACAACACAGGGGATGTTTCACCCCAGTATCCTCTAGTGCTTATCAGGAGCAGCAACACTACAGCTGTTGCACAGAAGTGAAGGTGACCCCCATTCTCTTAGAACAAGCACTGTATTGCCACTCCAATCGTTCCATGATGAAGTATTTTTGGTTCTGCTGCTCGACTGGTTTCTTTGCTAGAGCAAGATAAAAGCTGGAGCAGCATCTGGATGCCAGCTCATGCAGCTCACAGCACCATGTCAACGCTGACATTACATGTGTGGAAGTCTGACATGTAGCTTTGAAGTCTTGCTTCAAAAGCACTGAAAGGCTTCAAGATGTCAAAGGCCTGTGTTAGCAAATTATTCAAGAACACTTTTGTTTCAAAGGTTTGTAACAGACCCAGTACTGCATCAGTGTGTTCTATCACTCACATACATCATGCTTTGTTTAATGATGGGAAGCCTACACAGCAGTAGGCACATCTTCACTTCCAGGTTACTTCTTTACAAGAGAAGAGAGAAATCTATCAGCATGGCATTGCCACCATTCTGCTCTGCTCTGCACTATGTGCCTTACCTCGAGCACCGGGTGTGATTTGGGGCACGGCAGCACAGAAAGAACATAAAATTATGAGTGTCCACAGGGAGGCTATGAAGGTGGGTAAGAGTCTGGAGGGCAAGGTGTGTGAGGAGCAGCTGAGAGCCCTGGGTTTGCTCAGCACAGAGCAGAGGAGCTGAGGGGAGGCCTGATGGCGGTTGCAGCTCCTCACAGGGAGCGGAGGGGCAGCGCTGAGCTCTGCTCTGTGTGACAGCGACAGGGCCGAGGGAACGGCATGGAGCTGCGTCAGGGGAGGGCAGCTGGGGGTCAGGGACAGGGTCTGCAGCACAGGGCGGTGGGTATGGAACGGGCTGCCCAGAGCAGCGGGCACGGCCCTGAGTGCCGGAGGTCAAGGGGTATTTGGACACCACTCCTAGGCAAAGGGTTTGGTTTTGAGTGGTGTTGTGTGGAGCCAGAGGTTGGGCTCAGTTGTCCTTGTGGGTCCCTTCCAACTCAGGATATTCTGTGATTTTGTTTCAAATAAAATTCTGTACTTCAACCTGTTCTTGACAAATGCACTTACAATCTTGAAGCTGGAACCTAGGAATTTTGTGAGAATTGCATTACCCACCATTTGAAATGAAAAGTTAAAGGCCACAATCTCAGAACTCATTCTAACTTTCCCTGAGCTCTACAGCACTGACAGCAGTGGCAGTGCAGGTATTGTTGAAGTAACCATGCCAAACGAACAGGAGAGAAGTTCCGCACGTTATCCATCTCTCCAGAAGCATTCTCAGTGCCCTGCACTTAATCCATCCGTTTGCTGTGAGCCCTCGCCGGCAGGGATTAGCTGTACCCGGCTCGAAAGGAGCTTTCCGCTGCCCAAATAGCGAACCGAGCCGGAAGGGCAGCCTCGAGGATACAGCAGCAACCTGACAACCCGCCCTCACGGCGTGGCATCTACCGCACGGCCGCGACCCAGGGCTCTTTAATAGGCCGGATCGGGCGTTGTGCCGCAGCTCTCGGCTCGCAGCACCGCTGACGCCCGAGCGAAGAGCCGCGGCCAGCCCTCCGACGCCACGCACCGCGCCGTCGCACCGAACGCGGGACGTTGCCATAACTAACCAAAGTTTAATTTAGCGCCGCTGAGCGGGGCTAAGTGGGTCCGTCAGGGCGAGGGACGCGGGCGGGACGCTGGCAGGGCCCCCGCTCGCAGTCTGGCAGCCGCGGCCCCAACCACCGCCCCGCGCCGCTCCCGCCCGCGCCCCGCCGCCCCCCGCCCGCGCGGCGCAGGGGAGGGCCGGAGTGCGGAGGAGGGGGCGCCCCGACCCCCCGCCCCTGCCGGCCGGGCCGGGTGACCCCGTGCCGTGCGGCCGGGCGGGGCGGGCCTACCGCTGGCCGCCCGCGTCCGCCCCCCTCACCTGATTGAGCTCGTTCTCGGCTGCGATGCGCAGCTTGGGGTCGATGGTGCCCTTCAGCGCCTGGATGATCCTGTTGGGGTCCATCTCGGCACCGTGTGGTCCCCCGGCCGGCAGGCCGCGCTCCGCCGGGGGCAGGAGGAAGGAGCGGAGCCGCCGCCGCCGCCGCCCCCCCGCGCAGCGACCGCGAGCTCGTGTCCCCCACCCCCCGGTCCCTCTCCAGAGCCATTCACCGGTTTGCGACAGCTGGGTATCGGGAAGCGGGCGCCGCTTTACGGCCGCGGCGCCTCCTTCTGGCTCGGCGCGGAGGCCGCCATGCTGTACGGACGGCAACCGGCCGTGGAGGCGGCCATGTTGCGGTACGGCGAGCAGCGCGCCCGGCCAGCAGAGCGCCCGGCCAGCAGCCGCGTCCCCTCAGCTCGGGCTGCTGCCTGGGGAGCTTCACGTGGCTCTCTTGCTGTTCCAGCATTTCGCTGAGCTACCAAAAGGAACCGTGGAAATTCACTCGGTCTGGACTAAAATCTTATGCCCGTGCCTCATCTGTCTCGAATAGTATAGTTTAGGAAACTGCAAAAGATAAGCAGGTGGAATTTAGGTGGTATCAGATTTGCATAAGAAAGACAAGAATAGGAAGTTAGGAGAAGAACCACCATCTCCATTTGTATGCTTTAATGAGACCTTATCGTCATCCTCACGTATTTAAAGCACGTTACTTCATGCAGTTATGCAAGCAACTCTCTGAACGACTATGGAGAAAGAAAATTGGGATTAGAAAGCTTTTACACAAAGTGCAAACCACACCCAGTGAAGGCTATGCCTCCTATTTTACTCTGATGGCCTGCAGCCTCAGAGCCAGCCATCACTGGTATGGCAGCAGAGGCTGAACCTTCCCACCAGTGTTCCATAACATTTGCTGATGTGTGACTGCAGCAGAGTCAGCTGCCGAGATGGCAGACTGACAAAATGGTGTGTGACATGGAAGAGCATATGAAGCAAAGGGATGCTCACCGAATTCCTTCATGGGGAAGGAAAAACAGCACCCACTCAAATGTTTCTGGAGACCCGGCAGTGGATGTGAGCACGGGGAGTGGTGTGTTCCACCAATGGAAACAGCAACATGGAAGACGAGCCATGTTGCAGGTGGCACCACACACAACATGCACAGCACCGCACCACAAAATTAGAGCTGATTTAGACACCAGCTCAGCTAATGGTACGCTGAAGTACTGTGCTTTGCAGTTGGGAATTTGCTGTATCAATGAGCACTGTTGTGATCTTCATATCAGTTGTAATTTCTGCTCCCAGAGTAAGGTGAATAGCTTCAGCAGAGAGACACTCAGGTGAAATAAAACCATGTCAGTTTGTAAATAATGTAATGAAGTCTTCTGAAGTACTGAGAACTTCTTAAAACAAGCAGTCTGGAAAAATAAATGAAGCTTGAGGTACACATCTCCTAATGCTGCTGTATCATGTGGAACTAGATGAAGATATGTTACTTACTAGGTCTTCAAAGACTGGAATAACAGTTTTTTCTCAGTGGCTTTGGAATTTAACAGCTGTTGGCCTGGAAGACAGTATTGGTTTGCTTGGTCCTTTGCAGCTTTGGTGGGTTGTTGGTTTTCGATTTTGTTTACTATAGTCTTCTAGCACTTAAGTTCATTACTAGCCCTGTAAGTGACATCTTGTCTAAACTGAGCTCTATGACAATACCATTCAATTGTAGAGTTGTATTTGCTGCTCTAACCAGGAACAGTGAAAAATGGAGTTAGTACAGAAAAATCTCCTATAAGAAACTATAAAATAAAAATTTTCAAGTTATCATATGGGAAGAGAACTTGAACAAAGTTCCTTCGACAGAAGAAGGAATAGACATTTAAAGCAATTAGTACTGTAGATATTATTGCAGTTTGAGCTGATAAAGCTTCCAGAACTATGAGGTGTTGTATAGCCATTCACTATGTCTTATATTCACTATCAAGCCATGGTGTAATCAATAGATTTCATGTTTTAGCACTTCGCGTTATGACTCTGTACACTTTTAGTTACAAACTTAAAACTTCTATGTGTACAAATAGACAACCAGCTTTGAAGCTGAGATGTTTACTTCAGATCTTAAACATATGCAAGAGACAGGTAAAAGCTTTGCTCGGTCTGCTGGTAAGGTTAGAGTCAAACAAGTGATCACCTTAATCAACCAGTTGTCCAGACCAATTCAACTGGAGTATTAGAAAGCAGCATACACTGTATATAGTCACAGTGACCATGTCTGAAGTTGCCAAAGGCAAAGCTTTTAAGTATTGGGATCATGTTCTTAAGAAAAGTGAGAAATCCATAGTGCAAGTACATACAGTAAAGCCCAGTATGACAAACTACGTGCCAAATAAAGACCTGGTTCTAAGGCAACTGTAATGCAAGGGATACCCTTCTGTGTGCACAGTAGGGTTAATTTCCTAGTCCCCTAGTAAGACAGCATGAAAAACAAGGGACTCAACAGTGCTCAAGATGCCTAAAAATTCAGAGCGGCAAGATTTATTACAAAAGCAATAAAGTCTGAGTTTGGCTGCAGTTACCTACTACTGCAAACAGAAATTTATCCTAGCACTTCAATTTATCAGCTAAATTCTCATAATTATAGGAAGGAGAATTAACAAAGGCAAGGGTTAAGGAAACTAAATATCTTATATGCACTTGCCTCTGATCCTTCATTGATCACATTCAATAAAGCCAGAGCATGTACACAAAAATATAAAATACATTTACTACTTAATAGATATGGGTTGACATTTGTCATACCCAGGTTCCTGAAGCTTTACCCCAAACTTTTTAGAACTTACCACAGAAGTTAAATCAAGACTATTATTACCATGTAAGTAGATGTATGAAAAAAAATCTAGACTGAGAGTAAAATCAAGGTCTTCGTGACAGGAACTTTGTGGAGTCATGGAGATGACTCATTTTGGAATCCATGGGGCAGCAGAAGGAAAGACATTTTGAAACCAGTTACTAAGAAACAGCAGTGTTATACCAGGTCTGACTTCTACTCCGTTATCAGTTTTTACTTGTAAATGAAGCTGTTAGCTGAACTGCTTTTAGAGCACTTTGGATTCATCCTTAGATGTACCAGTCTCTTCCACTATCTCTCTCACTGGAATACTTAAGTACACCTACTGCTGGGAGTACAGAGGCTCCTAAAAGCAGAAAGAAAACTGTAGATTTTTAGCTCTTACAAGTTCAGACTTTCATTTTAAACATAAAAAATGCTTTCTAGTATTTGACATGAAGCTTGGATAAGAACTTCCATTGCTTTCCAGTTTCCAGGTCACGAGATTGCTGGAGACTACATAAACCTCCTTTAGCTGTAAGAAATGTTTAATAAATGCCTCCTAGCACTTGTATACAGGTTTGATTTAGGATGCAAACAGCAGGCTTCAACTACAAACACCAGCTTTCTCAGCAGTGTTCTGAAAGGAAGAAAAGCAGCTTAATGTAAGTTAAACTCATGTGAGAGGGAAGCTGTACAGGTTTGGACTTCATAAGGGTCACTTGTAGCTTAGGATATATCACATCTGAATGAACGCAGCATAAGTGTGAGCAAGTCCTTCAGTGACTGTTTTGAGGTTTAAGAATTTCAGCTAGCTGCTACTTCAGCAGCAAAGCAGTTGTGTAACAAGACTGCATGCTGACAGAACATGCATTTTAAGTAGTCCCAGTAAACCATGTAGAGTTTCATTTCAATTTTAACAGAAAGGTCAAGGAATCAGAAGTAGCTATGCAACTAAATCTTGAATTCACATCAATCGAGGAAGCAACGAAGAACCAAATAACCAAGTAATCCCATTTAAACTAATTTACCCCCTGAATTACTGAAACCCAAAGACAAGTTCTATATGGAGTATGAACATGTATGTACAGCTCACTAGGAATAACTATCCTGATATTTTAAAGATAAAGACCACTAGCAAGATTAATACTAAAATGCATATTAACTTGTTTTATTGAGGCACAACAAGGCATTGTGAATAGCCCATACTTGAGGCAATCAATAGTGTAGTAAGCTGGACATTAATACAGTTTAGGGTAAGTGCAAACAATATACATTCACAGCTTTACTAGCAAGGCTACATCACAACTGATAAAGTGCCAAATTAGTGCTGATTCAGTACCCCAACTCCATGATTTCACCTTGCACAACAGGACCATCATTTCCCCCAGTAATGGAACCACATCTTCTATCAAGTCAGTAGTAAGTGCAAAGCTAGTCCCATCCCCCCCTCCACCAAGGTGTTTGGAGCAGCTTTTTTGTAAACATTGCACTGTATTTTAGTCCTGATAAAGGAGGTATCCCGAAAAAGTAGAGTATTTCCAGCTACTTCCATAAATGGCTCCCCGATGCAGACGCAACCAGATCTGATCTCCCTGGAACAGCTGCAGGACTGCATGGTTACTGGCTGTTTCATGATCAGGAGCCCCATCATTTGCATATGCTGACACTAGGACCTCTTCATTCTTCATGAGGTTCACATACAGGGGAACATTTACAGCCAGCTTCAGCATGTGGAAGATAAAGACATAAGTACCATTCACTGGGCAATTGAATCTACCAAGCTGGATGTCAAATGTTTCTCCAAGGTTGTTCAGCAATAGATCAAACACAATTGGCTGGTCTAGAGTTCCAGGGGCCAGGTTTGATGTTCTAGCTGCAGAGAAGGCAACTCTCATCTGCTGTGGGAGGGGGTAGACGTGCACTGGTAGTATAGTGGCAGCTTGGCTTGTCACTGGCATATCAACAGGTGTGATGCTGCGAGAGTCTCCCTGCCCAGAGTCTCCACTGTTAAAGGTTTCATTGTCTCGTTCTGGACTGCTCACCTGAGATGAATCACTCCACCCTGCTGTTAAAGATCATTAGCAATGATAAATAAGTATTATAACAGAAGGGTACCTTAAACCTGCAAGCATGTTCTTAAGCAGAAAATCTGTTTTGTAACACATTTGCCTCAGCTATAAGAATCTGTCGAAGGGCCCCAGTGAGAACAGAACTTTGAAGTTGTTTCACATTCCTCACACTTGCATCCAGCAAGAAGGACCATAATTCAGCTATGAACAATGACTTCTCACACTTTTAAGTAGGAGAGGCAGTGGCTTGCAATAACTTTTTAGCTGCAGCATTCGCACAGCTAAAAATTACCATACCTCATCATAAAACAGTATGTGCTGACTGAGTGGAAATACAAAGCAAGTTCTGGAAGAACTCTGCAGAATCACTAAAAGACATATAATTATTCAGACACCTTGAAGGCCTGAAGCTGCACCTAATGTTACCTCAGTACTGTTCTTCTGGAGATGTATTCTTGACATGTCAAGCCATATCTGCTTGTCATGTTAATATATTACAAGTCTGAAAAACTAGGATTGCTTTTCAGCTTTCTGCATCCTACTGCCCAAAATAATGTTTATCTGTTCAAACATCTGAGTTAACAGCACCTAGTTTCAGTCTGGAATGAAAGAATTGACAGAACCAATTTAGAACAGCTGCTATCAAGTTAAGCCATTGTTGCTTCTGCAGGAAATGAATACCTTCACATATCTGATAACAGTAAGGTATCAGCAGCAACTTCACTTAATACTAACAGGTAAATCTGTCAACTTCACTCATCACCATAACATTCTGATTTTTTCCCCAAATCAGAATTTTGAGTCCCCCCTCAGGCTGAGACAAAATACTTTATCCTGAAACAGTTGCTACTGTATGAAAGATCCCCCCTTTTTCTTCTAAGTAGTAATTTACAGTGAAGATTCTACTCACTTTTTACCTATAACAATAAATCCAGAAGGAAAGTTCTATATACGAGATGAAATCATCTCACAGCTTTTCAAAATGCATTCTATACAACACAAGCTTTGTATATCCAAGCATGAATTTCTTCACCAGTTCCATGCTGGAGTACAAAGTCGAAAGCTGTCCTTACAAAACAACTATTTTCTGTAGAAAAGCACTCTTACAAAGTTTCTGGGATCTGACAGCTCGAAGAAGAGAGACCACACAACTAAGTGAAGATGCCAGATGTAACAGCGGTACCATTCTGCATGTATTTCAGTCAATTTTATGAATGAAGTTCAAAAAGGTATCACTATATCAGAACTCTGACATAGGAAAATTGAGAATGGTAGAACTAAGCCTGTTGCTATGCAATGTCGACTGCTTAAGAGTAGCACTTACATTTCCATTTAACTTGGCTAATTTATACCAAGCTGTATCTGTCTGCTAGCAGTGTCAGTACACTCACTGTTTACACTAACATTCCACTTCAGCAAGCAGATACATCCCTGGGAATCTGATATTGGCCTTACCTCTTGAATTTGCTCGTGGACCGCTAGTTATCCCACCTCGTTTATAGCACTGCTGGTAATTAACATCCTAAAGAAAACAGAAGATAACGATGACCAAATCTGAAAACAAACGAAGCTATGAATAACTGCGCAGCATGCAAGTAATTCAGGCTCTGAACTATACATTTTGATTCTGAACTCCATCACTGTCAATTAACAACCTTATTTATGGAAAATTTACTTATGTATTTACTGATGTTAAGTTAAAAAGCTTTGCTGTACTTTACCTTAAATCTCAAGCCTATTCTAGGTCAGTATAGAAGAAATTTCATTTCAAAGCTGAATACACAACCTTCCCCACCTCTAAACAGGTGGGTTTTTTTTTTTTTTTTTTAAACAAAAAACACTGCAGACACAACCTGGAAGTTCACAGCTTAACCTGAAGTGTTTAATTCAGTTGCCTTCATCATAATTTGAACCACCAAGGATTAAGCTTACTTTAACACTCCACAGGAAACTGGCTCAGTAAGAGCACACATTTGCATAGACTTGGACATGTTTATTAGAGAAATGAGTTTCATGCAGATAGTGAATGTTGTATATGATGTAAAGCTCCTCCTAAGATTATCTTCAGACTTCACTTTAAGCCCCCTCCCAACAGGCAACAATTAATTTCCACCTAGGGATCAGCATAATCTGGTCAGATACGTTTCACATTTTACTGATAGTATATATAACAAAAGATGCCTCTCCAAGTTCAAGTACTTCTGAAGAAAGATAAGAGCACTCAAAGGCTGATAGAAACAGGCATGGCAAAACTTGTTTAAATGAGACACCTGAGACATAATGAAGACCTCATGCAGAGATGCATTCATTCAATGAAATTCCCCTTCAAAACTAATCAGGTGTCTTCAAAAGACAGCCTACTGACTTCTAGAAGGCAGTTGTTGTTCCTTTAGCCACCCCAATAGTAGTAACCTACATGTCTTATAACACCAAGAAAAGACTTCTGCAGTATGATACTGAGTGTCAAATTAAGACCTTAAGCACCTCTTCCCACTTCTGTCAGTACAACAAACCAATAGTTTAGATATTAATAGATATGCATCCTTCTACTTCTCCCTGCTTATTCTTATAGTTCGGCAGCTTCAGTTCTGAAGTAATGAACAGGAAGCATGGCACAGCAGGAAACTGAGAACTGCAGAACTCTCTACAAAAAACTCACAGCAGTGACAACATACCACACCTCCTCAAATCAGGGCATTTTCCTCCTTGCCTCCTTCCCACCCTTAGAGAAAGCTGAAGGATCACTTGTCTCTAAAGCATGCTAGCATACCTGAAACATGCTTCATTGGAAACATGTTTCAAGAGCAGAAATTTACCCCTTAAGACCATCTACCCACCTTGAACAAGTCAAAAACTACTGATAAAGAAATACTTAAACCTACTGGAGATACTTGATGAGTTTCATCCTTTACACTTTTCTGAATAGTGAAACTTCCTTTTTTTCTGCATCACCTGGAGCTTAACAACAGAATATCCTTAAACTAACTGATCTCCCCTAATCTACCCATGTTCTACCACCACTACAGAACATGAAGTCGGTCATGCTTGGTTATGATTTACTGCATGCCTTCAAGTGCATCAACCCTTGAGATACCTGCCCTCACTCAGATCAAAGTATCCAGGTGTCAAGATCACAATGGCTGGTTCCTAGCAGGATTTCCTGCTACCCCACAAATACATTCAAGAACAAGGACATCTAGTCCCCAGTCACAATCCAAATGTGTTTTTAATGAATTGCTCTAGCCACGAGCAAATGTGAAGTTTGCTTAGCCTCATTTTATGTCAAGTTATTCAAGAAATCATACACATTACAGAGGTACTGAGTACTAATTTGAAAATCAAGGAAAGATGGGCTTTCTGAAGTTTCTTACTCACTATCTGATTGCATTTCAGAGACCCAATTCTGACTACAATCCACCAGCCCCAAATAGGAGCTTTCTTCCTATTTCAATTGCTTTCTATTGTCCCAAAAGAGTTTGTCTAGAAAACAAAACTGACCTCTACCTTGTAAGGAATTGTTTACCTATTAGGATACTGAAAAGTTACAATATTAGAAGACTGCTTTGTAGTTCTCAAGAAGGCTAATGAAAACAAACTCAATACTTACTCTCTGAGAATACGGCATTCCAGCATAATCTCTAGCAGGGAACTGCAGCTGGCCATAGGTGCCATTAGTTATTGAAGGTGATCCTCTGTAAGCATCAAAACCTGCTCAAAGAGTGATTACTCACTATTAGCCATTTAGTTTTCTGGACTCGTAGTGTAAACAACTAGAACTCCCTTTAAGCAATTAGCACATGTATCAAATCATGCAGTTACACACCCATTCCTCATTTCAGAAATCAGAGCATCACGACTATTAACATGAGCACACTCATTTTGCTGTTAGAAATGCATAGCTATGACATTTTACTACAATTATATTTAGCCTCTTTAGCTATCAGACTAAACAACAAAGAGGACCTTAAATAATAAAGGGGACCTGCAAGCAATTTAGCGCTACGCACTTCCAAATAAACCTTCACTGCTGGCAAGTTCAGACTACTATTTTTACCTTTTTTTAAACAAGCTCCTACAAGTTGGGAAGAAGTCTCAGTCCATTAACTGAAACAACCTGTATTTCAGACTAAGCATGCTTCCACTTCAAAGTTAAGAGGCTGCTGCTACCACAAACTTTGATAAGTAAGCAGAAACTAATCATGACACTCCAGCTAGCAGCAGCGCTGTATAGACCAAACAATCCTTCTCCTAAAATCCTTTGTTTTTTTACTAATCCAGAGGCGTTCTCCATTACTGGAACTGCTTCCCTTATCCCGGTTTCTGCTTGCAAGATAAAAAGCCAGCAGTGTTGAACAAGTAGTACCAGTATCATCTGAAAAGAAAACACCTGCCCAAGATGTTAGCAAAGATGTTAGTGACAGAGGCCAGGAGAAAAAAAGCAAAGGAAGGAAGAAGTTTAGAAGAGTAGATGGTAATTTACTAATTGTTGAACACTTTCATAATTCAACTATAATACTGCTCTCTACCAGTTTGCATGACAGCCAAAGTACAGGGACTACAAAAAGCCCCAGAATTTAAGCAAATTCATTCTACAGAAAGACCTTACTTTCTGCGTGTGATTCTTAAAATACTGCAATGTTTCACATAGAACCTAATTAAATACTATGCATTAAAACAACATTCTGGTATGTAACAGAAGATCTTTAAGGAAGTAGTAAACAAAGACATACCTTTGTATCCACCAGGGGAACGATATGAATTGGTCAGAGACCTTCCACCTCTAGCAGATCCTCTGACAGACCCACGACTGTTAAGGTAAGGCTGAGGGGGTCTGGGAATAACATTTGTCTGTGCTGGATAAAAGGCAAGGCTACCATTGCTAACAGAAACAGCTCCATCAGGTTGATAATTCACTCCTTAAAACAAAAGACATGGGTGGAAAAACTTAGCTGCAATAGCTTAACACATGTAGAAGCAAATGCAGCATTAGGAAGTTCACCAGATTAAGCTGCTCAGTGTATCCTGCTCTTGTCCTTTCCTTACTCTAAATAAGGAAGTTCCTTCCATTTGTTGTGTAGAGTATAATCCCTGTTATGAAGCGTATTGTAGACATAGCCCAGGCTCAGTGTAAGCCTCAAGTATTCAAAGAACATCAGTTCTGCCCTGTTGAAGTTTGCCAGCAGCATCAGGAAAATAACCACATTAGAATAGAAACCACACTCAACTGCAAATTTTTACTTTGAGTCTATACTGCTCTACTGGCAGAAAGTCCTCAGTGTTCTATGATTAACCAGATCACACCTCAGTGTTGACATCCTTTAGTATGATGAAACAAAGTCATCTCATCTAGATAGCAATAAGTCAACTGTAGAGAACTGCAACTGCAGCTGGGTTCCGTCTCTTGAGACACTCTTACATGTGGTATTAAGCAGTTTCATCTCAAGCAACAGGTATTGTATTGAAGAATACTTTTCACTCACAAGACGGTTAAGCGGTTAGCCTTTAATACAGATCATGCAACCATGAATGGGTTCCATAAGTCTACGCTCTAAATCAATCCAAAAACAGATTAAAATGGGTCCAAGTAGAGGATGTCTAATCTTTCTGAAGCTCCTGCAGAGCCATTGCACGTAATAATCAAATATAGTGTTTCACCAGAAAGCTGTGCAGACAGCAACAGATCACCACCTGTAGTCTGTGATGACAAGGAGCATTCAAGCTAAATAACGTTTTCCCTAGTTGCTGTACTTACTGTTCTTTGTAGTTCTTAACCTTACAATGTCTCACTGACTTCACACACTATCAGCCTCAAACAATTCCTACAACAGTCCTCTGGCAGACAATACTCAGTGACCTTGAGTCACTGATTAAATAACTTTAAATTCAGATTCCTACTTGTCATCTCTCACCCTGGAAACTGATCCAGGCAAATTTAGTGCCTCAATTCATTGCAAATCCTTAGCATCAGCTCCATATATTCACCTGGTATCAGCATCTGAATGTCAAGCAAATCAGTTTTGTTTAATAAAGACAGCTCAGGACTCTACTTACCAGAAGTACTATCAACTGAATTACTGCTCATATAACCCTGATGTTAACAGTTGCTACATTAGAACTTCAGTGGTTAAGAATTCCACCGACTTAAACTGAATATACTCGCATTAGTAGTATGTTATAAAAAAAAAGTTAGTAGTATTTTATAAAAAAAAAAAAAAACCTGAAGTAGTTTTACCCAAGGAGCTTTTATAACCTGAGGAATTTTAACGACTGCTTGAAACACAGACAAGTACAGTTCTCACCTGAAGAAAGAGATTCCTGTGAAAGAGAGGTTTGTTCTGCAACATGAGAAGATTGCAACTGGGTCTGAGGAGGAGTCTGTGTACTTGCTGTAGAGAAACTCTGGTTATATCCCGTTGAATATGAAGAATCCTCTTTAACTTCCTGGTCTTTACGTGGAGGCAGAGGAGCATTCACTTTAAATACCTGTAACAGTTCAAGTGCACGCTTAACACCACCAGCTGAAGTGTCTGCCTAATGCCACCATCCTGCTATGCTAACTGTAGCTTAAATCACAGTGCCTTAATCAGTTCCTAGAACACCAATCATTTCATAGAGAGAACTGAGATCACGGTGTTGCTGATCATCCTTTGAATTCACAGTAAGCTTGCTGAATGCAGTCTTGCATGCTTGGCAATTAGCCGAAAGTAGCAGCTTGACTGAACTCAACTACCTTATTTCAACAGCAGCTACCATAGAATAAGCTAGTTTGCTTCCAGTTGAAATGTTACAATAATGGAATCTTCAGATGTGCGTGGAACTCTGGCAGCACAAAAACAAAAGCAGCATAGACCATTTCAGTGATTTGTTTTCCTTTCCAGTTGAACTCCAAGTCATTTTCCAGCCATGGTAAAAGGCTAAACAAACTATCAAATCCAGTCAAGAATTCCAGTTGCCCTAAACATATCCACTAGAGTGGTTCTGCAAGTGGTTCTGCTACTGCTGTAGTAATTTTCTTTCTAAAAGAAAATCGAGGATGTCATACAGCCAAGCTGTCAACACCCATATCCTAGACCACTTGTAGCTGCTTGCCTCTTATCAGTGAGGGTCTCAAGTGGAATTCTAATGGAGTTGCACCACAGACAGCATATGCCTTTAAGCCCCCATGAGCCCAATGGCAGCAACAGGGTGTTCAGATGTTTAAGGGTATGTAATCAACTGAGGCTTTTTCACTGTCTCATTACTGCATCACTTGCTAAGGAAGTATCTGAATCCTGGCTATCTACTGAAATCCAATAGCGATTTCCTTGTTAATGACAGCGGAAGCAATGATAGGAAGAATGCACTGTCAAGTTCAAGAGTACCACCACTGCAAGAGGCATTGAGGTCCCAGCAATGTTGTGAACCAAAAGTGCTAAGAGGTCTTGCATACTTAATATCTCAAAACACCACAGCATTAATTTAAGTGAACATGCAATGGTAACATTCTGCACTAAAAAGCATTCTGAACACAGATCTTAGGCTCAGATATAATTAGAACAGCTAAGACCAAGACTCCATATTTGTTTTGTAACAGACACTTATCTTACAGGACCAGTCCCCCAAGACTTTGGTTCTTCAACCATAGCATGCCATTGGTTTGTTTGTTTTTTTGTTTTTTTTTTTTTTTTTTTTTTTTGTTTTTTTTTTAAAAAAAACTTCCATGAATAATATAATTACATAGTAGCTTAATGTTAATAGATTGAGTTTAGAACAACCTTCCCACCACTACTTCTGGTATAATTATGTTAACATTCTGTATATCTAGGCAAGGTTCTACTGGAATCTTTTCTACTAATACAGCAAGCCTAGAAAGAAACATCATGGTAGTGATTTACTAAAGAACAAACCACAATGTAAGGTGTTTTAGCTGCACCTAAAATTCTTGTGCTTTGAAAAGTTATTAGCTACTTCTATTTCCCTCCCCCCACCCCCCCACCATAACTGTCCAACAAGTTATAGAACTGCATGGGTGCACAGCTACATTTGTTAAAATGGAAAATGCCTTTGGAAAGTCTCAGGTAATCACTTCCTAAACTTGCTTTTGAGCAAGTTTTTACCATCTTCTGAAAAAGGGATCAGAGGAATAGGCAAGTCTAAGTACAGAGAAGGAAGCATTAATCCCTAAGTAGAGACCCTTCCTCTATGTCCCTCAAAGGACTTACATCCCAAATTGCTGGACAGTAGCTGTGTTAGCACTGTTTGTGACATCAGTAATGAGGGATGCTGTTTTTATACATTTGCAACAAGCACTGCTCAATCTGTAGACTACTCCAGGTATCTCATTAGGGATGGATAGGGGGGACAGTTTGATCTTTATGAAGGACATGTTCTCCATGATTCCAGTGGACTGAGTTCTATTCTGCTAATGCAAACAGCGTAAAAAGCAGCATGGCAGACTTAAGCTTCAGAAAGCTTCATGGTACCAATAAGGATTCCATCTCTCTCCTCCACAGTCATTGACATCCACACATAAGAACAGTGCAAATACAATCAACTCTACCTCAGCAAGTAGGTAGAAATTGGTCAATTTAATATCTGACCTCTTAGTTCCTTAAGGATACTAAGATACTCCAGCCATTGAGGAAAGAGTTCTCATCTAGATTTTTAACATGAAAGCATCAAAATAATCTATCAAGTTCCTTATTACATCAAGGAGAAGCCAGCTTCCCCTGTGTTAGGATTAAGACTGAGCATGCTTCTCAATCATGAGTACACATACTTACAGTCTGCATAGCTTGAAAGGGAGCTGCTGTTATTGTGACAGAACTGCTACTTGCTGGAGGAGACTGAAAGCTCTGCCCTTGTGGTACTGGTGTTATGGAGGTGCTTGAAGTTGGCAATGGTGACTGAGGCTCACTTGGGAGAGGAACAGTTGCCTGAGGGAAAGAATATAAATGTAACGAGAGGTCACTTGATAGTTATCAGGCAGTAACAGAAGCAGTTAAATTGTTCTAAAGCCTAGACTGACAGAAGTCAGCAGTTTCTACAGGATGACATTTGGACATAGTAAAGCTACAAAATAGCTTTTGCTTACAATTTCAAATCTTGCTGTGCATCCTCAGCAATCAGTATTTCTATTGCACTCTCTGCTGATGAAGTGAAATGTGCCCATGAGCTACTATACATACCACTCATTGTATGAATTTCACAATAAAGAGGCTTAGGTACTTTTATCCACCACTAAGGAAACATGGGATGCTATCCATTCAGTTTGCTGGAAGATGATTTTCTGGTTGGAATTAAAAATAACTTACCCTTTCCAAAGGAACTCAGGTTTATCTCTCTCTCCCTCCAACTTAATTATAGTTCAGGTTAGAAACAGTGCTGAGTTTTCTAAAGTACTAACCAATACTAAAACTCATATGTGCAGAGTGGCAAAATGAAACATTAATTTATTAGAATACTGATATACTCCACAAATCAGAAATCAAAAGAAATAAAAAAAAATCTATACATATTTGACTCATACTACCCTTTTCAATAACATTTCTCAACTGCCTGCAATAGCTCACCTGGGCTATTTCAATCTTTTTAGGTATCAGTGGCTCAGAAATATGAGGACTTGTCTGATACAGTGGCTGGGAAGCATACTTCTCAGTCTCTTGAGACAGCGATGCTGATGCCTGGAAGAAGCCATACATTGACATCCTATTACAAGTACTACAGAAAGCAAGAAGTTCTGCTAGAGCCATGCATACCAGTGCATAAGTTGAAACAGGTGGATTTCAAAAGACAAGAACAAACAGTAAGTCTGAAGTGCACTAAATAGTTACCTTAACCAAAAGTTGTAAGTAATTAGCTTTAAGGACTCAGACAATGTATTCTGTACAACTAGCCCTGCAAAGTCAGGTAATTCCAAAAACTTTGCTTTGAGCAATTAAAGTGACATCAGTGTCAAACAGAGAAGTGTCTGCTATTAAGCACCCAATAGATTTTTGTCTAACAAGGCTTCAGAGAAACTAACAAGGCTGGCAGGTAGCCTTAAGTAGATAATGCACAGATTTTGTAAACTCACACCTGCAATACTAAGTTTAAGAATTGCTTATACTTAGATTCACAGCCTAAGGATGAAGACTACCAACTCTCATTCTTACCACATCACAAGTGCAAACAGAACTACGTTTCCTAACAGAAGAGTATACTCCTACTATGGAATACATTCCCCAGCCATGCTGAGACCAAATGAATCTTAGTACTGCTTTATAGTCCTCTTGCTTCTCATGGACCATCTTGTGGATGAAGAAAGCCGTAACACTTCAAAGTTAAGTGATTAGGGATGGGCTTAAGCACAAGAACCCCTAATCATAAACACTACATTGGCAAAAACAGAGCATTCTCCTAAAAATCACATGTCTGCCATAGTACAAGCTTCTTTGATTCACATTAAACAAAGATACTCAAATATAGGAAATGTTACTGCATTGTAAAAAGATACTGTCAAGAACCAGGCTAAAACTACTGATCCAAGAGGTAGAAGACAAAGATTAAGTCTTGATGGAGATATTATAGTTATACAGTATATTGAGGAACACAGTAAACACTACATTATTGTACACTGATAGCATGTACATTAGCAGAAAAACACTTCATTGTAATCTACGTACACAGTATTGAGAATCCAGTGTGAAGCTTAACTGCATTTCCAGTCACAGAAATACAGATCTAAGACAGTCATCAGCATAAACTGAAGCTATTTCTTCAGCTTTTAATATTTAAGGAATGCTAGCTTAAGATTTAATTGCATATAAATACAGATAAGACAGCAAATTTTGAAGTCTTAACTCGATACCAGACAGATGCCAAGGATTTCTTCCATTGCTGCACAAGAGAACACCTGCTTTCAGCTTACAGCCTGCTATTGCATGACAACATCCACCCTAATTTATGGATATTCCACAGTCAGAGAAGGTTCTGCATTGAACAAAGCAGAACTCTACAAGAAAATGCACTACACTTCTAGCCAGCAATTTTCCTTTCACACTCTTCCCATTTCAAGGGGCAGACTGTTCACTTTGCAATCTTGTGGTATTAGGAAGACTTTTCCAATGACCTTTACATTATCCATGATACATTACTTGTGTCACCTGCACTCTGACACTGTACTGTTAAATATAGTTTATTGAGGAGAGGTCCCACCACAGCTTTCTGCTAAGGCTGGCTATCACAGATCCTCAAATGTCAGTGAACACCAGAAAACATTACCTGTACTGTCTGTGATGTTACCAGTTCCTCAGTTTCAGAGCCAGAAAGTGTCTGATCAGCAGATGCTAGGGAAGTATTAGAACCGTGCAGTGTCATGGATGATTCAGTAGCCTTGCAAGAACAAAAAACACAGGATTTTGAATTACCTTGAATTCTTGACTGCCCCTGAAAGTCACTCTAAGCATTTACAAGCAAATCTCAGTATGATGCAGTACTCTGAAATACTCTGACCAGTAAGTCAAAGCTTTTTTTTTTTTTTTTTTTAAGAGTGTTTATTAGTGATAAGTAAGCCTATTTAAAAGCTAAAGTAGTTAAGATATGCAAGCACATTAAGTGAACTTAAGGTTCACCTAACAATGGCAGAAATTCCATCTTTGGCATAAGAAAGAATCTCAAAGAGGAAGACATTCATGATCTAGAAATGCAGTATTTTCTCCTGCACACCACTAGCTATGACTTGAAACTAGGAGTTAAACATCAAACTATTTGAGCATGCCTTCAACATATTTTACTTCAATAACATTAACATTTGTTTCTCATTTCCTTTATGATAAGCACAAGAGCAGCCAGCAATTCTTTGACATTTTTTTCTTTCAAGCTACTGAAGTGAATTTATACTATACTGGTTACAAAGCCAGTGTTCTATCATTTCTTGGTTACTGCTTTGCCTCCTCAAGATAGCCCTAGCATCAACTTACTCGCAGAGGTTGTTGAAGAAAATCACTTTGACTTGGCAGTTTCTGTTCTTTTGAAGCTGTAAAAGAACATGAGTTAAGCAACAGTTTTTAAATTCAGAACATTCAGTATACAAAGATGCACTATTTTTAGAGTATGTCAGACTTGCATCACTAAATTACACCTATTGGAAAGCCTCAGTTGTTTCTTTTTTTTTTTTTATATAAAAGAAAGCAGGTGTCCAGTGATCAAAATATCTCTACCAAGGTAGAGATGATCACTTTCCAAATAAAAACCAAGACCAATTAAGTATTTTACGAACTGGGTAATTAATGTTTTACAGCCTACAAACCACCTAAATGATTTCTTATCATGGCCAATTATATAAAGCTTGTTTTGTACATATAACTAGTTAACTGCTCTTGACCCGAGCTCATTCATGGTCTGTATCTATATGCCACATCTAATAGCTACATACCACATCTAGACAAAAATCTGGTATGTTGACAACATGCCCACTCTGCAGCTGGATTTAGATGAACATGCAAGTTAGTGATTATAGAAGCATTCCATTACTAGGCAAATAGGAGTTTAAGCCACATCCAGCAATGGTTTAAAAAGTTAAATGGTTTGAGCTGCTCTGACAGACACTAGTATTCTTCATTATTAAGGAGGCTGTCTTCCCAACTAGGTGTTTTGACAGCCAAGCAAACCCTGCTGGTTATGCTTACAACATTACCTACCTACAGGGCTACTTGCTGGAGTAACTGAAGGTGGTTGAGATGAACCAATGGCACTTGGTGAAGCTTTATCAAAATCCAGAATGGATTCCTTTTGAGAAAAAGATTATTAGCTGGTAGGAAACTAGATTCCACATACACACGAAACATTCATTTGACAAGTTGCTGTTAACTAAGTAGAGCTAGATCCATTCATTCAATGCAAACATGCATAGTCAGCACTGCGCCTTTCCTAACCTAGTATGCATTGGATCTGCTACAGCAACAGAGCAAAAAAAACATACTTGCATGAAGTTGTAAGTCCCTTGTATCTGAGTCATCAAATCCTGAAGCTTTTCCCTTCTCAGTACTGGATCTTTTGGAAGAGTTGAAGTAGAGCAAAATTCTGCAGCTGGCTGATGTACAGGTTTAGGCACCTACAAAGGAAAACAAGATTACATTTAACACTGAAAACAAGGCAAGCTGCTTTCATCCAATATACTTCCAGCGTAAGCTATAAATACTGGGTACCACAGGCCAAGAAATTCTGTTTTTGATGTTTTCTGGTTCAAGTTCCCACTTCAGAAAAAAGGAAGAATCAGCTTACTGATTCTTTAGTTGTCAAAACTAATTAAGTCATAGGATTCACTTGATTTGGTTTCTTACAATCACATATGTTCAAGTTGAGGCCAGAATAATCTTAATACCAGAACTGCATCACTCAAGATTTAACATACTTCCTTCCAGCAAAACACACGCCAGTAAGTACAGATCTTTTACTGGGATGGCATTTTCAGACATGAAGAAACTAAGATGTACTGCAGCAAGCAGGTTACTTGCTATCAGACTTCTCTGCTTTCAGAGCCACATGTTCTCAATGTAACAGCTCCAGCAGAAAGCATTTTATTACACTCTGAAGATCAGCATGAAATATTGGTGTGCATATACCTGCACACCCCACCTCACTTTCTGTACCTCAACAATGACTTCTACAGAGCCTTATTACTCCTTGTTTCAGATGGTCTCCTAGTTGTTCTTCCGTACTGGTTTTCACTTTGCTTTGAGAAATAGAAATGTTTTATCAAAACACAGAACACTTTCATGCAGTGCCAACATTTGTGTTTCCAGCAGATTACTATTTCAGTACTCTGTACAAGGGCATAATTGAGTATTTACATTAATTCATTAGAAAAATACATGGCAGAAGAGTACATGTGACATTTTTAATTGTCACACTAGATTCAAAAGAAATTAAAGTGCCATCAACTAATTTTAGGATAAGTCCAGACACATCTCTTCAAGTACTTGAAACTAATCAGTGCATTTGCAGAAGTTTCAGTAACATGCACAAAGAAGCCTACAGGGTCCAGCCAGCTTCACAAAGCACAATCCATGTACATGCAGCACTGCATTAACATTGCATGAGTCCATTTTAGTACATGGCCCACATGATAGCTACTTCTTGAGCTGTGAAAAGTTCATTTTTTTTATTCTAGAGCTAGAGTGGTACCTTTGTACTAGCCATCCTAATTAGAAACTCAGATGCACAAGCAACAGCTTTTTCTACTAACTGTATGCAAGTTCTTACTGTTCTTGCTTCCAGTAACAAAAACCTATTAAGGATCTAATGCAAAAGTTACAAATGAATAAAATTAAATCTGGGCAATTTATCAGTTAAGTAGGAGTCAAAACCTCCTTCTCCATCCCTGTTACCCATCCCTTACAAACACTTCATTTTGAAACACTTGCTGTCATGTGTTCTTTCTCTTCATTAAAATTCACTAAGACAAGTACACTACTTTACATTGCTATATATTTGCAAACAGGTAACAGGTTTTTTTGCCTTTAAGTCACCTAAGCAAGTAAATCTGGCAATGTCTGAAGCTCTGTAGGTAATAATCAGTTTTAAGTTCAACTTACATATTAAACAAGTGAAGACTGCCTCAAAACATGGAAGCCAAAAAGACTGCATTGTTTCACTTATGGTTGTTGAAGACCATGAACTCCTACATGCTTCTGCAGTTTGTTAGTCTTCTATTTTGCCCCACACTTTGAGGTCATGCTTGATCCTTGTGGGTCCCTTCCAACTACAAATATACTGTGGCACTACATTTCTCAACAGTATATTGGCTGCATTGTTTCTTTTGACTAAGAGAGCATCCACTCAGGGGTTGTTCTATGATAGAGCTTTAAACTAGAAGTGAAGCAGAGGCTCTCTATTCTGTAGAGTTTATCTTCAAGTGCCTAAACATGGTGAAATCCACTAAGCAGAAGTAGACATGGAACCTTCCCAATATAGACTTGTTTTTTTCATTAGTGTTTCAGCTTATATGTTCAAAACTAGAATTATTTAAAAGCTAAGTGCCACACAGAGCACATAAGAAAAAGCAACGGTTTACCAGGCTTTGCATCTCAGATGCTTTGAAAAGGAATAATTTTTTAAGCTGAGAGGGTTTTCTAGTGAACAGTTAGATGCTGTTCTAAGTTACACCTTTATGTAGAATAATGGTTTAAAAGACCTACACATCAGCTCACTGAGCCCACCTTAAGTATCACCCCTTAGAGTATGAACACTAAGTTAATAAGCATACTTCCAAGCCTCAAAATCTAGCAGCTTATGAGAAGATTTGAGAGCTCTAACATGCATTTCATGGAATAAGAAAAGGTTAGATGTCAGCATCAGAACAGAAGTTACACAAACCATTTATCTATCATGCACAAGGTCATTTCATAGGCTCTCCCAGGAAAATAAGTGGATTTCACATGGCATTGCCTCCACTTGCTTTTCTTAAAAGTTTCACTAACCATAAAGTTTAAAATACTTCAATTATGCTCTTTATATGCAGCTTAAGCAAAGCTAAACATTCATTTTGATAAAGTGAGTTATAAAATGCTAGCTAGGATGACAGCACACTTTTTAATCATTTAGTGCTCTTCTGATATAACAATTTGCCAACAGCAACTATGCAAAAAGCCAGCTGATGTTTCTTCATAGCCTGCTACATAAAGCAAAGTTCAGGAGCAAACAGGCTTCATTTACTAATTCAGCAAGCCAACATAAGCAGCACCTCATTTAATTTGGTGGATCTGCACATTACTAAAGAACACTCCTCGGCAGCTGGAGTTTCCCCAGCTGACCAGAATCCCTCCTTTTCCTCAGCAAAAAGTTTTGCCTAGTACTTAAGCCACCTATCTTACACAAAATAAGGTACCCATCCTATTAGAAACAATCTTGCTTTTTGCTGACACCAGAAATTCCAAAATATCTTAAAATGCTTGAGACTGCACCATAGTTCAAATAAACTCCATTACATTAATTCTGTGCAACACCTGTTTGTGCTCAGTTATGAGTGAAAGAACAGTTCCATACCCACACCACCACCACCACATGTGATTCCACTCAGCTTAAGAGTAGAAGACAAAGCTGAAACACCTCACCCATTTGGTTACCCAGTGCTGCATGTTACCTACTCTTTTAATCTCATGTTCAACCTTCTGTTTGCGCTCCCGCCTCTAGAAGCAAGAATAACCATTTTTCAGTTTTGCCAGGAGACTAAATTTAACTACTTGCTGTGAACAATATAAAGTAAATTGATTTCTGCTTTCTTACAGAAAGAAGGTAAGTGCTGACAACAGCAACTTGTAGGAGGGAATTGAGCAATTCCTCATTTTCTTCCTCAAGTCTTACTTAATGGTGTAACTGAACTCTGCTTTGCCTACAACCCTGTCCATCCCTAGAGTAAGAACTGTTGCTACCTGAGCACAGGTAAGAAAAGCTACCTTAACATAAGTCTGTCAGTGTGCTCAGCCATCAACCCTACAGTGGGTTTCATTTTACATTTCTAAAACAATTCTGTTGTTAGAATCTCCAGGGCAGCAGTATAGCTTTGCATTCATCTGGAAATACATATTTAAGCCTCTGTACAGTTGGTATTGCTTGAACTAGATGTTAGTTCCCTTGAATCAGCTATTTTAATCAAAAGCCTAAAAAATTACTGAAGAGCTATTTGTATGCAGTCACAGAAAGTATTTGATCCCCAGATGAGTCATACCTGCTTTGCACTGATAACAGTGGACAGAGCCAATAGCTGGGGATGAGCTAAGTTAATTCTTCTATCTTACACATAAAGCAGTTAATCAAGGTTCAAACACAGCAACGCTGTGTTGACATAAAAAGCCAAGCAGCACACCATCTTGCTATTCAAACACAAAGCTTAACCAACAGAATTGAATTACTTCACCTAAGGAAGAATGAAATGGGAATCTACACAGGTCTACAAGCTACACCTTGTAAAGCCTCTGCTAATAATGAAGCTTTAGTCCAATACACTAATGTCAAATTTCATGACAGGTAATACTACATATGCCAACTCACTTCTTTGGGTTCCATATCAAACTTCTTTGGCCCCATCTGCTCCTTTGGCCCAACACTTGCAGCTCCCCAGGACTTCGGAGGATTCTGTAACTGCTGTGATGACACTTGCTGTTGCCTCTCAGCTGTTTCCCAAGCCTCTCGAGTTTCCTGCTTCTTTTGCTCTGGCTCCTCCCTAACATGTGCAGCCCAAGCCTTCACAGGCTTCTGCTTCTTCTGCTCTGGCTCTTCCCTAACATGCACTTCCCATGATTTCACAGGCTCTTGCTTCTTTTGTTCTGGTTCCTCCCTAGTTTGGGTTACCCAAGGTTTTGGAGATTCCTGCTTTTGCTCTGGTTCTTCCTTAGCTTTTGTTACCCAAGGTTTTGGGGACTCTTGTTTTCTCTGTTCCTGATCTTCCCTAATTTTTGCTACCCATGGCTTAGGAGATTCCTGTTTCTTCTGATCCTGCTCTTCCCTAACCTTTGCTATCCAAGGTTTGGAGGACTCCTGTTCCTCTCGAACACGTGCTACCCAGGCCTTCGGAGCTTCTTGCTTCTTCTGTTCTTCTTCAACACGGGTCTCCCAAGACTTTGTAGGCTCACGCTTCTGCTCCTCTTCTTTAACATGAGCTTCCCAATGCTTTGGTGAATCTGGCCGTTTTGTTTCCTGCTGCCTAACACGAGATTCCCAAGGCTTTAAAGTCTCTTTTTTCTGCTTCTGCTCTTCAATATCAACAAGCATTTCCCAGGATTTTGGAGGTTCTTGTTTTCTAGCACATTCAGCTTCCCAAGACTTGGGCTCTTCCGGCTTCTTCTTGACAGAGTATTCTGCTTCAGGCAAATAACGCCTGTTGAGAAACTATATAGACCAAAGAAACTTAATGGCTCCAAGAAAACATTTTGCTACTACAGTTCAGGTCAGTTAAGTTAGGTCATCCAGCTACTCAAAGCTCAGCTAAATGTGGAATCTAAGCAGTTTAAGTTCTAGCCATAGAAACCACGTAGGCAGTTATGGCTTTATTCGACAACACTGCAGATTAGTGCGGTATTTTTTTCTGGTGTGCCACAGAAGTATGAAAACAATCCCAAACAGCACAAATGAAACATACTTAAGCTGAGTGAATCTATGATCCTTATCCTCAAGGCTAACTGAAGTTCTCAGGCAGTAACAATATCCAGTTCAGTTGTGCCTTTTGTAAAAGGTAGCCCTCCTAAACATCCAGGAGTCTGTAGCATCTACTATTAGCCATTTTAGTAAGCATAGCACCACTACCTCCTCCCAGAATGTTTGACCTAGGTAATGTGCAGTAATCAATTATAACTGATTCTTAGAGTTTAAATACTCAGTTTCTAATTTAATACAGTTGGACTTCAACTCCATTCTGTGAATATTACCAATCTTCTGTCAGTTTTCAACTAAGATATCCTATAGATATCCTGAGTTACTACTTTGTCATAAACAGGAAGCCAGTATCTGAAGACATCCTGGCTATGATTTTTCTGACATGATATCAGAAAAAGTTTAGAACCTGAATGTTACCAGACATTACAAAGCTTTGTTCTGGACTATTTCTCTAGTGAGCTATCCTAGAAGAGGGATTCAGCATTAAGAACCACTATTTGCACTTCCAAAAAACCAAACTTCCTTCCCTTCATTTTGAACCAAATCTAATAGCTTTCATGCTATTGCCAGTTAAAGCTTGAGTACTTAAACTCAAGAGTTAGGAGGACTACTGAAGTACATCTTTACACCTTTATGCACACATGGCTGTCTCAGGATCATCACTCTTCTGAGAAAGAGTAAGATTTGCATCATTCTCAATGCCATCAATACTAAGTCCTCTGCTTGGCTTTACTAAAGCTTTTTAGGGAAAGCTTTAGTACATGCTATTTTTTCCTCTATACTGTAGCACACAAAAAATTTTGTGTGCTACATCTGTGTTTTCATTCCAAAAACTGATGTTTTAGTTTATTCAGAAAAGAGCATTGAAGTATTGTATTGCTTTATGTAATTCTTCCCCATGTACTCTCAAATACCTTACAGGAGCCACAAATGTGGAGAAATAGAAAGGCAACTAAGTCTTCTGTAACAGTTCCTACATAAGGAAGCATCTTAGCTGTTACTCAGGCTTTTTGAAATTTAAAGGGCTGAGAAATGCAGTAATATTTCTGATAAATCACAATACTAAAGAAAGGCAATTAACAGTGGAGCATCTTACCTCCTGTGGCTGTATTTCAGACTTCATAAGCTCCACAAGGGATTCTAGAGAAAGGATGTTAATTTGTTTCAACTGATCAAATGCAGAGAGCAAGCTAAACAACAGCAAGTCTCTAATTCTATTTGAATAGTAACACCAAAGGCTCAACTTGATGCAGTGAAACCTCATCTCAGTCTAAATATCTCATGTTGAATGCTATTTTCCATTTTCTGATCACATTCTAACACTTGAAGAAATTACCAGAAACCATTAAGTTTTTGGTAAAAGGAATATTATGTTTCTCACACAGAGGTATGCTCAAGAGGTAAAAAGAACCATTACTATTAATTAGGTGCCCCCCTCCCCCCCCCCCCCCCCCCCCCAACAGGGCAAGTCCTTCAGGTTTAGTTTTAATTACTGAATTGAAAGCAAGCTATAGGTTTAGATTTGCATCAAGCTATGCAAAATCAATGCTTAGTTCAAGCTTATCCCAATATTTTAATACAGAAATTGTACCCTGAAATATTCTACCTGATTCTTTGATAGGTTCTCCTTTTGACATCTGTCTTGTCCTCTCAGATTTTCTATGTACTTCCTCCAATTCTTTCACTGGCACAGTGGTGCGAGGAGTTGGAATACTTTCAAAGTAACCAGAGTCTAGAAGTTTGGATAACAAGTCCTTCATGTGTTTATCTGAAAAGGTAAAATTTTTATGAAGTTAAAATACGCCAACTCAAAAATCAAGGAGTATTTAGATTACAGACCAAGACTCTTCCCATATATAAACTGCAACTTCTCCAGCTACTTACGCCTCTTGCCAAATTACATAAATATTTTTAAAGGAAATATCTGCCAAACCACTTAATTTAGCAGAAAATATCTTGACAATCTAGAGTAAAGGCTGTAGTTTGTGTTTAGATACATATAAGGTGATCATTAGCAACATTAGATCACACAAACCTAAAAAGAATTTGTTTCTTATCTGTGAACTAAACAGTGTTGATACAACACAGCAGGTGTGCTGGTTGTAGCAGAGGTAAAGCTGTAATGTGGTCACCATATAACTGCCCTACAGACCCTCCTCCCAACAGTAACATCCTGCAAGAGGAAAAAAAGAACCACAAAAAGAAAAATGAGAAAAGCCCTTGTTCAAGATTGTCCAAGGGCTTTTGAAATTAAAAGAACAAAAGAATATGCAGAGTCCCATAGATTCTGGTGCATGATAAAGTGAGTATATTTTCAATAGGTGAAACTGCACTGTAGATGATCAGAGCTCCCACCCAATTTCATTAACAACTATTGTTCCTCAATGTCATATCTTGACTAGCATTCAGCCAAGATATCAGTATATTCAACTAAGCATTATGGTCAGTAACAGAGTTCCACACTTAATCCATTTGCACAGCTATCCAACAAGACACCCCCACTACCATTCAGTAAATTCATGTAGTTACTATTGATCTGCTACCACCAATATTCCCCAGAACAATCTAGGCTCACACAGAAGATACAGGACATCAGTATAAGACAATGGTTTCTTTATCCAGGGAAAGATTACCGCATTGTTACTAATCTGTACTTAGTAACTAAATAGCTCTTCCTTGGAGAACAGAGTTGCACATAGCACTTGAATGTATATGAAGACATTGTAAATCAAGCATTTCTGTTTGTTCTAGATATTAAAAATAGCACACAAGCTTTAGACCTCATTTATTTCCTCCAGATGAAGCACTTACATGTTGTTCCAACCACGGGTTTCTCGCTGCCTTCTAGAAGGTCCCAAAAGTAAAGAGATGATTGTTCCATCTGATCTTCAACACTAGAAAAGACAATTTTACCAGGTAGAAACGTAGCCAAAAAATCAAGTCTTGCACTACCCCCAATATCCTTCATTGGGAAATGCTGACATTTAGCCTTCTAAAGTAAGGCCGGAAACAGTAAATCCTCAACACTACTATGCACTAGAAAAGATAGATTTTAATAATTTGTGCAAGATTCAGTCTAGCGAATTAATTTACTTGTAAATTACACAAATTGGAAAGCCTAGTATTATCCCACAAGGCAACATGGCTGGACTTCATTCTGAGCCAGGAATCCCAGCTGGGGAACCCATTCTTTCTTAATCAGCCTACTGCCTCATTTATTGGACACATGCACAGAAGGTAGCCATCACCAGTTCTAGCCATTCTGCTAGGTGAAGCATTTGGTCATAGGCCCATAGTTCTCCTCCTCCTCTCCCCAGCCCCCACATGATGTTAAAGGGCATCAATGTGAAACTTACTGTCAAAGGAAGGAGTAATGATTTTGTGGAATAAATGAGATAGAACTTTTTTCCCACCAAGATGAAACACTACTGTATTTTTAGTAAGTAACTTTAGAAGACAACTTTTAAGAGCAAAGATTAACCTAGCTTAGCCTATGTGTGATAAATGATTAAGAATTTCAGGAAGTCACTTTTCACAATGAAAATAATTACTTTTCCACAAAGTGTTTCCAATTACCATCTAACAGGTTTTCCATATTTATGCACAGTCTACTGCAGTCTTAAGGCAGAGTGAAGCTAAGCATTCTTAGCAGTCATAATACAACCACGACAGGTACTATCATACAACCTTACAGTGAGTGACAGAGCTAAAGTTTGTCATATCTTAAAGGACTACATTACATTCCTTTACCCCAAAGCAGCTCATCTTGATTATCACATGAATGGAACACATCTTTACTGCATTCTTATTAGATGTACAACAAGACCTCAATGAAGCAGCATGCCACCAATTCCTACTTATGGTGATACTGCAGTGCCTCCCCAGGGAAGTACAAAAAGATATAACAGAGGAGGGTTTGTATGTAGTCTGAACAACTGGAAAAGTGGGTACAGTAGCTTTCCTTTAAGGCTCAGAGTGAAGTAGTTCTGCCATATTCTAAGATCTAGACTAGAGAAAGTGTACTGTATGGAGTTTTAATTTGTGCCCCAAACCATAACATTTCAAGACACGGCAGTGTCAAACAGGACACTTACTGTAGAAAACAAAGTATATTCATTACACAAAAGCACCAAACTTACCTCAAGCTCTCATTTCTTTCTGGACATGTCAGTTTTGCAAATCTTATGAGGTAGTCTAGTTCTTTAGAAGGCAAGTATATTGCACCATTCACACCACCTTTGAAATCTTTCTGAACATGCTCTTGAGTAAAGTTCTGCAGCACATACTGGACTTGAAGAATTGTACGCAGTTTTTTCTTCTCTGCTTCAAGCTTCAATAGACTCTCTCTTCGCTGGGCCTTCTTCTGTGCTTTCAGCAACTATTTCAATATATTAAATCAACAGTTAAACAGCCAAACAACAAGATTCTAGAACAGAACAGTTCTAGTATTGATCACCCTACCTTGGTTAAATAAACACCTAGTTCTTTTTTCAGATACAAGACCTTGCAAGTTCTTCCTCCGACAGATTTCCCCACTTCACTATTCAACCTCTACACCTATAGCTTTAAATGAAACTGGATATTGGCAGATTCACTCTTAATTTTCCTCTGCTATATTTGCATAGTATATCACTGCTAATTACTTTAATTGCTTTCCAGAGTGAATAAAGGAAATTGAAAGAATTAATACCGATGTACAAACTCAAGCCCATCTGACATTTATCATGTGAAGTTAAAGATGCAGAAGCTGTCTCAAACTCTTCCTAGGGAGAAAACTGCCCACTACTTTGAACATTCCAGTTCAAATAACATAGTAGAGTCCCACAGTTATTCTGTTAGCAGAAGGCTGAGGCACTCAAATAAGAAACAGCAGTCACAGAATATACACAACCTCCATGCTCCCAGCATTCCAATATCTATTAGAAGTAGAGATGAGAAAAAAAAGGTTAGCTTGTATTTTAAATATAGCATAAGCTCAAGAATAAACCTGAACTAGCAGAAGCTAGTGATAAGATTTTGATTACTAGAAATACCTAAAAGCAAGGCACATTGGCTCAAAAACCTTTATTTCTGCTGTTTTACAGGAAGCTATGTAGAGGAAAGCTACGAGATAAGCCATGTTTTGATACTCAGCATAGTGGTTTGTGTTCAACACGATAATCAAGTGAACCCAAAAGCAGCAATACCACTGGAAAGGCTTAAATCACACAATGCAGTAAGCCTCTCAAAGCCTTACCTGCAGTTACTACACACACAAGAAAAGAAGTCTAAGCAAAATTGCTTGGATCTCAGTCACAAACAGACCGTTTTACTAGTCTAGCTCGTCAGTATTATACAAGAAGCAAAGAAATTCTGCCAGAGGAGTGACTAATCATGTTTTGCCTCCCCAGCACTACATCAGATCAGATCTTTTCACAAGAACTGCATTTTCCTGAGAGCCAAGAAACTAATTTCTCCAGCAGTCAAAGAAAGCACTTGCTTACATGAAAATATGCCACATCAAATCCTGAAGTCCTAAATAAAACACTAGAACTGTAAGTTGCCATAATTAGAGAAAACTACAGCAGAATAAGTAGCAAAGTCCTTCATCTTCAGCAGAATTTCACCAAGAGCTGTACTAACTGAAGCCAAAGTTACTTAATACCAGTGCTTTCCATACTGGAAATAAACTGGAAAAAAGCATTTTATTTAGAAGGAACCTTAAGAGGTCACCTAGCCCAGCCTCCAGAACAATGAAGAATGATGCTGAATCAAGAACCAGCCACTTAGTTTTCACTGTAGTCAGGCCTCAAATACCTGGGGAGAGATTCAATGGCTTCTCTAGGCAGTCTGTTCTAGTGCTCAGTTGTCGGTGACAGCTTCCCTCCTATCTAGTTGGAATCTGCTATCTCAGTTTCTTATTCATTCTTCTACATACCTCACAACAAAGACTAGCTCTATCTTTTATGGTATCTGAGGACTAATACTACATAACTCCTGCCAATTCTTCACTTCTTGGGGCTCAGTAAGCCCAGTTCTTCCAGGCTTTCACTGATCTGCTCTAGCACCTGGCCTTATGGGGACCCACCAGTGGACTCAAATTATCTATAACATCTGTGTACCCAGTAGCCAGGGATAGACACAGCTGGTTTAATGAACACTAAGTGAAAATAATCAGTTCCCTTTAAATACTGGCTAGGAGTCTGGTCTTCACTGCTACAGGATATGCAGTTTACTTTGGCTGCTGCCCACAAGGAGGGCCTCCATGGACTCTTCAGTGGAGCTGATCATCCACCAATCCACACCTACACAGGGAATGAGTCTACCCTAGGCACAAGGCATAGGCAAGGTGGTTCCATTTTAAACCTAGAGTCATCTCAAATACAGACAAGTTCAAATTATTCAGTTTGCTTAAGCACAAGTTCTTAAAACAGTACAGAGAACACCACATTGAAGACAGCATCATACAATTGTCAGTCTTTACTCTGATCTAGTCTGTATTTCAGACAGTATAAACAGATTGTTCACCTGAGTTCTGAGACAAACAGCTTAGCAATCTGCACAGTGGCATGTAAATATAGCAATTGGAGGAACAGTGCAAAGATCGGTCAACTCCTGACAGTGTCATGAGCAACATATTATACTTACATCTTGGCTAAGACCTGAAAATGTCTTCTGAAGCTCCTTGGCAAATTCTAGATTGTGTACTACTTCATCATATTTCTCTACTGCCTCCTATAAAGAAATAGATAAAAATACATTTAATACTTAAGACTACTGATTGCATCTCAAATTTTACTTAACCTCACTGCAGAGCTAGTGATCTAGTAGGTTCTTCTTTGACACTAACTTGTAACAACTTACACTGTCTATCACTATCAATAACCATCTGAGATGCATTTTCCATGCAATACCTTATGCAATGCTTGGTATGCTAATGCTGAAGCAGGAAAGCTTAAATATCTCTTATTTTCCATTTTTCTTTTTATTTCTGCAAGTCTCAACAATCAGATAAAAACAGCTGTTTATCATCAGATGCTAACATGAAACTTGAAAGAATTACAGAAGACAAGTTTAGTACTGAGGCTTTAGCCTGATGCTTAGTTGAAATACCTTGACAGGTAATTCATAAAAGCTTTCAGAAGTTAGTAGTATGGAGAGCAAGTCATATCATACTCTCCTGAAGTCTTGCAAATTTTATTTCTACAAGTAAAGCAGCGTTCCTGACTTCATTAATGGCTTTAACACATCTTACTCCAACTTCAAAAAGAATGTAGATTCTTAATTACATTTTTATATACCCTATGAATTCCTTCCCTTATCCACTGAGAAGTAAACTCATTTGTAAGTCTCCTTGAAGTCTGGAGATAGCAAAATGCTGTAGTTCAGATACGCTGCACAA
This sequence comes from Tympanuchus pallidicinctus, assembly GCF_026119805.1. Classification (NCBI taxonomy): domain Eukaryota; kingdom Metazoa; phylum Chordata; class Aves; order Galliformes; family Phasianidae; genus Tympanuchus; species Tympanuchus pallidicinctus. The sequence continues at coordinate 5,040,821 of NW_026294802.1, forward strand.
ACCCACTTAACATAAGGAACACTTGGGAAGTAAGAAGTTAAATTTAACTACAGCACATATGTGCTTTACTATGAATATAAACCAAACTGAATGTGAGATATCAAAGTTAGACTGACAGGCCATTTCTAACACAACATAAAGCTCTTTCAGTGTAGTAATGTTGACACGTGCTTTATCCCTGCAGTGGTAAAGCTTCACCTACTGTCACAATAATATTTGGGATTTGCAAATTAACTGTGCTCTTAAATTGAGAAGCAAGTTTCAGGTTATGTTATTCCATTTGTCTGATTGACAACCTGGGGAAAAGCAATAGCTTCCTTTTGTCACACAGCTGTTATTAACATCCATTAACAGAAACATTAATGTTTGAGTGAGAGTTAGCTCCTGGTCTGACAGTAAGGAATAATCAGCTGAGCCGCAGCAGGCCAGAACAGTATTGCCAAAGCAGACAGTCAACTTGCTGGGAGCTCCTTGTTTTTGAAACTTTTTTTTTCCTGAAGTAAGGCAAGCACACTAATTGCTCACACCATTGCTCACACACCACGAGCAATTAGTTTCATTCAAACTGCTTGCAGAACAAGCTCATCACTACATGTGTACTTGTGTGAAAAACAATGAAAAAATACAGAGATGGCAAGTTGCTTTAGAGCTCTTCTATATTATGTGCAGTTAAGCTTTATTTCAGAAACTCAATTAACCTCTGCTTTAGTTTCAAGCACCAGATCCTGGTAGTTGTATATACATTAGTAATTCACATCTGAAGTGTAAAAATGCAGTATTTCTGTACCTTAATGAAGCACCTGAAATAAGGACTTGATCAGAGCAGTTACATACTGAGCACTCCTAGAGCAGCCATCTCAAGTTTAATTACCAAGTCAGTTCACTAGCAAAACAGAATCTTATTCTGTTTTAAAAGCCTGAGACACTCCAAAAATTGAACTCTGATAAGTATACTAACTACAGTGAACACCTAACAGTTGCTAAATACTTAAACTCAGCTGGAATAGTGAAAGCCAGTAACAAAGTTCATCACCTACACATTTTCTAAAGTCAGCGCAGCTGGGTGCATTCTGCAAACAAAACATCTACAGAATCCTCTTCTTAGACCACACTTTGTAATTTCCACTTTCTCCTGACGTTCTGTTGTTTTTTCATATTCAAAGCACAGACCAAGCAAAAAACAACAGTCACATTAAGGAGTAACTCTGCAGCATGTTCCAGATTAACAGCTTAAAGGAAAATACTGCTCAATAACCTATAAGCAACAGAAGACAACTGATAGTTTAACACTTGGGATCTTAACAAAATGGGGCTATTTCCCCATCCATTTCCAAGTGGAGTGTAGAACTAAAAGGTCATCTCACTTCATGTGAGATTTGATTCATTTGCTCCAGTGCTTAAGGGGGCAAAAGACATCAGATTCCATAGAAAAGTATTAAATGATCATTCGCTCCAACAGGTCTCGTCTACTTTTAAGCAGACAGTTTTTCTCCTCTTGTCTCCTTCATGATTAGTCATCCTTTACAAAGGATTACAAGTACAGATACATTTGTGTTCCCATATTGCTGCATTGTGATGAAGCTAATAGCCAATGGATTCTTTCTCCAGCTGGTCCATTATGAGAGTCAGCACAAACACTGAATAGCCAGTGCCCTTTGTTACAGGAATGCTCTTAACACATCCCTGAAGCACACTTTAAAAACATGCTCAGTAATCAGAGCAATAAACCCTTTGAATTGTGTGGCACCTCACCACCCAGCAACAGCTTTCATATTATAGATAACACACACACAAACACACACACACACAGTTTCCCATTCCAGAAAACTGGAAGTCCAAGACAAAAAAAGCCAGAACCAGTTTTAACACCAAGAGAGTTGAAGCTGACTTCAGGGAGCACGCCACACTTGCTGATTAGCAGTCTTGCATCCTGGCATTCAAAACTCTAGTAGTCTTGGAGCTAACATGCAATTTCAGCTAACATCTATTAGTGAAGTACTGAGGATTAGCTAGCCTAGAAGAGTTGGTGTGTGTTCTAACATGGCAACACCACAAAACAAACATGTTAGATGTGGATACCTCATCATGAGACATAGAGGAACACTGAAGTTGAAAGACTACAGAGCAATCCTCAGACCTTCTGTACACATGAAGGCTAAAGCTTACCCATTTAGCTTAATTTCCAGCTTGCCCATTTTGCTTGGCAAAAAAAAAAAAAAAAAAAAAAAAAAAAAAAAAGCAACCCAAAAGTCCACAAGCATTTCTTCAAAGTTACATCACTGCATCTTTCAATCAAATCCATCCACTCCCCCACAATGCAAGCTTACCAACTGGTCTTGATTGAGGGCCTCTCCCTTCTTCAGTCGATCTTTGTAGTCTTCTAGTTTGAGCTACAGGAAAATTTAAAGTCAGTTTTATACTTATTTCTAATGTTAAGAATGAGTGAACTATTCTCTTTAAATCTGCATATTGCAGCAAAACAGTAACTTTACTATCTCCTCTAACTTTCAGGAGAACACAGACTTAGCTGTTCCTTTGATTTTGCAAACATTCTCCAGGGCTTCCTCATTCCCTTTTTATTCCCCATTCATAACTTTTATCTTTTTTCCTTACTGCCTTTGTTTCATTTAAGAAATAATACATTGACCTTAAATCTTTCAGAGGCTCCAAACACATTCACCATCTGCATTTCAAAGTATTGTGCCTTTTCATTTTTCCAAGCCAATGTCACATTTAGTAATGCTAACCTGGAATAGTCCTAGTTAATTTTTCTACTGTACGTGTATCAGAATCTAAGGTAATCAGGATTTTATTGCAGTATTTCTTAAGAAAATGGACTACTGCATTCAAGTAAAAAAGTTTTTTTCTAATGCACTTAATAGTCTCTAACAGCTGAAATGAACTATGCAAAAATAAGCTACTAGGTATTGCCCTTAATCACAGGAAAAATGAAGCATACACTACCATGAAGTTGAATTATTTCATTTATCTGCCCAAACAGATTTTATTAACACAGTATCTAGAACCAGGAATACTTCCTATTCATTCTATCAAGTCACTTTCATTTGCTAGTGAGGCCATATTGTAATGTGCTAACCTGAAACAAACAAAAATACTGGAGAAGCTCACAATAGGCTTCCTTGGCCCAGTTAGAATAAATGCACTTGCTTAATCACAAAGACGACATGCTTATCTGAGATTATTCAGAAATGCAGCATAATGCATGATATAAGAGACAGCAGTAATTCCTGAACACCTGCAGGAGAATCAATTTCCATAGCCATATAGCCTTAAGTCTTATCTAAACACCTCTTCTCACCCTAAAACATGATGCATCAGTTTTTTGTTTCTTTTTTTTTTTTAAACACGTTTATAGAGTCTCAGAATTCACACAATTGCTTTGTTTTTAATTCTGACCCAGTATCAAAAGCAACAGCAGCAGCTTCTTTAGTTCTGTAGAAGACATTCTCTTGATTTATAATCACACATCGATATAACTTTCAGTTACCAAGCAATCAGCAGGGAAGTCCTAGAACACAAAAGCTTGAGTGGCTACAGCTGCAATGTTTAAAAGTATAGCATCAATACTTATTAACTGTATTCCCTGGAAAAAAGGCACAGCTCCAACTCAAAAAATAAAAAAAAGCAGGCTTTAGCTTGTGTAGGAGCCTCCTGCTGAACAACATTTGTCTATATATAAAACATAGCAGTCGATCCATGTATATAGCAGTACATCGTTAATAACATTTGACATTGCTTTAGCCACAGCAAAGACTGCTCATGTTCTTACTTATATCCCTACATCCCAGTATGAGATGCATATAATCAATGGAAATACAAAGACTTTTTTTTTTTTTAAGGCATTCAACTACATCAGAACAGCTCGAAGTCTGTTCTGAACTCAGCCTGGCAGAGAAGCACCCCAATGCTGACCAGCAGTCACTGAACTCTGAATTAATTACCACAGAGCAGGTTCTGAGTTACTACATCCCTGCTTCTACAAAACAGCGCTCGCATCACATCAAATGCAAGCAGCCCATTACAATGAGAATAAAGAACATTTCCCTCCCACACACACTATGCAGTAGCGAAACAAAACTCATGAAAGGCGCAGAACAGTGATATTTTAAGAAGCCCTGTGTTATTACACACACGCCCTTATACTGAGGAGTCCTCCCATCAGCCGTTTAGCAGAGTGCCACCGCAGCAGGAAGACACATTACCTTCTTCTTCTCGATATTCCTGATCTTGTGTTTGAGGCAGATGAGCCCATTGTCGATGTAGGTCTCGTACGCCTGGGAAGGAGAGGCCGCCGAGTTCAGTGCGGCCTGCAGCGGGCTGGCGGAGGGCTGGCTGTCCCCAGCCGGGGTCACCTGCTGCTTGGCTGCCTTCATACTCTTCTCCTCCCCCTCCTCCGACCGGCCTGAAGGTGACGATGGGCAACGGAAAGGGGCTTGGGAAAGCTGCACCATTGAAAAGGATGGAGCTGCAAGGGAACTGCGCTTGTTTAGCTCTCTTTCCTCAAGTTATACCTTATCATGCTTTGACAGAGAAACACGGAGCCACAGCACAGAGCCCCGGTAAGGACGCGTTCCCTGCCTTGTCCTCTCCTCCCTCCCTCCTTCCCCGAGTATCCGCATCAGAGATTTCAGAGCGAAGGCAAACTTCGCGTGGCCGCCCAGCCAGCAGAAACGCTTCACACACGCACACAGACACACAGACCCGGCAGCGGAAGGCTGCTTCCAGAAGCCCGAACGCCCGACGAACAGCGGGCTGCCTTGCCGCACGCAGTGCCCGCAGGGAATAGCCGCAAGCGCGCACCTGCGTGCCGTGCCCGGCTTCCCATCCCATTAAAACGGTTTTACCCCTCCCTGACCTTCGCCGCAATCTGAGCGGCGCCGCAGCCTTAAAAGCTCCCCACAGAAAAGAGTGAAAAGGCAAAAAGCTGCATAACACGGCGGTGCAGCCGCACGCCCGCCTACACCGGCGCTGCCCCTCGCGGAGAAGCGGCCCCGCCCGCAGCCACCCGCGTGGCGGCAGCGGTCCGAAGCAAGGCGGGGAGGGAGGGGCCGGCTTTCACCTTGAGCGCGGCCGCTTTGCGGGGGATGCTCCGCGCTCTGCACCCCGGCCGTGACGCCGCACCGCCGCCGCCCTGCGGCGCCCGCTCCGCAGACCGGCAGTAGAACGAGGAGCTCCGGCCCCTGAGGGCGAGCAGCACCCCCTCGCCCCCACCCGGGTACAGGGAGAAGGATGAGGAGGGTACCGGCGGCGGGTTCCTTCCCGTCCGAGCACCGCAAGTTCACGACGACCGCCACCGCCCGCACCCGGTGCCGCGGCGCGGCCGCCCCTTGCTCCCACCCCCCCCCCCCCCCCCCGCTCACCTCGGTGCCCGCACACGCTCAGGCCCGCCCTGCCGCCCGCCCCCCGCCTTATATAGCGCCGCGAGCCGCCGGGCACAGAGGTGGGCGAGGCCGCGCTGCGGGACGTGTCTCGTCACTGAGGTCACCGCCCGCTGCCAATGGGAGGCGGCGCCTCACCGCCCAGCGTCACGTGATGCGGGGAGGGGGGGCACCGTTAGGCGGGGCGGGGCGGGCCGGTCGCCCGGCTGGGTGTGCGAGGGGCCGGGCGGGCGCGGCATCCCCGCGTCAAGGTCAGGGTGCGGGGTGCGGGCCGAGCCCGGTGCCCCTGTGTCCGGTCACACATTTGACCGGTGCGTTCTGGTGGCCGTGGGAAGCAACAAAGTGTTGGCCCACGCCTAGTGAAAGCAAAAGGGGTAAAGAGCCGTTTACAAGCTTGATTTCACGTAACAAAACGTGGTTGTGGCATCAGGCTTGGTAGAGTTCAGGTTTTGTCATTGTCATAGGGTTTGGATTGTGGGTGGTGCTGTATGGAGCCGGGAGTTAGACTCGATGGTCCTTATGGGTCTCTTCCAACCCTTGCAGTTTATGATGGTTCTATGAAAAGATGTGCATGTCCTCTACAAATGCAAACTAAAACACTTAATAGCCAGCAATGCACGTAAGTCCCATGAATACAGATAATGAAGTCATCACAGGCAAACTTCTGATAACCTCTAGCAATGTCATCGGTGCTGCACAAGGCATCAAAGGAGAAAACACACCTTCCAAAGACCACAGGATTAAGCTGGAATTGAGTTTCCTGTTTTTCTCTTTGTGGCCATTACCACAAGAGCAGTAACAGAACTCACAGGAAAAGGTACGACAACAGAATCACAAAACTGCAGAATCATGGAATGGTTCACGTTGGAGGGGACCTCAAAGCCCACCCAGCCCCAACCCCCTGCCATGGGCAGGGCTGCCACCCAGCAGCTCAGCTGCCCAGGGCCCCATCCAGCCTGGCCCTGAGCGCCTCCAGGGATGGGGCACCACAGCTTCTATGGGCAGCTGTGCCACCACCTCACTGTCCTCTGAGTAAAGAATTTCTGGCTAACATCTAATCTAAATTCCCCTTCTTTTAGTTCAGAGCCATCCCTCTCATTGTGCTATCACTATCAGCCCATGTAAAAAGTCAATCCCCTTCCTGCTCCTTTTAAGTACTCAAAAGCCACTGTGAGGTGTCCCTGGAGCCTTCTCCAGGCTGAACACACGCAGCTCCCTCAGCATTTCTTCATGGGAAAGGTGCTCCAGACTCTGAGCATCTTCATGGCCCTCCTCTGGACTTACTGCAACAGCTCCACAACTTTCTTGTGCTGGGGTCCCTGGCCTGGATGCAGTACTGCAGGTGGGGCCTCATGAGGGCAGAGCAGAGGGGGACAGTCCCCTCCCTCATCCTGCTGGCCACTCCTCTTTTGCGACAGCCCGGGAAAAACAAAGACATTTTGAAAGAGAAAAATGCATCAGTAAGGAAGGGTTGCAAAGAGAGGTTTTACAGGACACAAAAAGTGCTCACATGGTACACAGAGTAGATGAGAGAACCACAGGAGAAGGATCATAGCAAGACTACGTTTCAAAGAAGAAAAAAAAACAACAGGCAAATGATAAATGGTTCAGGTGATGGTGTTCACGGAATAACACAGAATTGTATTTGGCAGCCCAAGACAAGCTGTAGCATCCACCATGTTGTCACTTCTGCTTTAATCACAAGTCTGAAAAACCATTTTTCTTAGAGTCTTCACTCACAGAGTGATGTCAGCTATGGTAGCAGACCAGTTTGCATGAAGACTATGAAGAAATGTCAGTGAATAAAGCACAGGTTGCAAAAAGATCTCAAATTATCCATAAGTTCTCTATTCAGATCACTGAAACATTTTGAAATTCAGCCTTTTTCTGGTGCAATGCCAGCAGCAGATGATACAGAATATTCTTACAGAAATTTGCACCCCTGCTTGACTGCTTGCCATTGACTTGAGCGGGACCCATGGCAATACCTAACAAAGCAAGGCTCTTATGTCCTTCTAGGAGCAGCGACATGCACTGAAAGATAGATTTCTGTTCTTTGTGTGGGGTTGTTCAGAGCTAGCACCAATGGGCTGCATCCATTCAAAGCAATTATAAAATGACCGACCAATTAACGCATATATTAACAGTAAGTTATAATTAATGTGAAGAAACCTGGGAATATTCTATACATCCTAATTACAGCTGGCAAACTGCTGTATAGTGCAATTTTAAGGAATTCTATAAAAGAGGAAAAAATGAAAGGAGGACTCACAGAAGCCAAATCGGTATTTAAAATCAAATGAACTACATTTTGAAACAAATGCAGAACAAGTACTTCAGACTGATGCTATTTGTACATGTATAGTATATGTGTGTAGTCTCCAGAGTACTTTAAAGAATGTTATTAATGTTCTAAGGTCAAGCACATCAAAGTCAGGAAACGCTGGGATTAAGAGCAGCTTACATTAATTAGTATAACTGCATTTTGCAGATCCATCATGAGACCATATTTAAGTAGATGATCACAGAATATCAAAGTCTGGCCACACATAGATCATAGCTGCACAGTCCTGGGCTCTCAGCACTCCCAGCTCTGGGATTTGTGTGTTTCACGCTGGCATCTGAAGGGGCTGAAGAAGAACATTCTGATCATTTGTTCATGTTTGACTGATTCTGCTTGTCTCCTCCCATCGGCACTGCCCTATTTTTCGCAGTCCCACTGCTTTGTCCCACTGTCATATTTCTTGCCTTCCAATTCCCACTCCTGTACTCTGGACTCAGGCTTCTGCCCAGCTTTGCATGTTACCTTGAGTAACGAAGTAACCCCAGGGCCAATACTTGTGACCTGTAAACTTTATAAGGCAACCTTTGCTAGCACTGCTTCAGCTGCAGGTGGGACATCCTGGATGTAAATACAGACCTATCATTAAGATACAGGAACTATGTGGTCAAGAGCTGTGAGATAGAAGTAAGAAAAAAACAAATCATCCCTGCCAACTTGGCCATGCACATGCTTGAAGGAACAGGTAACCAAAGGACAACTGAGGAGAAATATGGAAAGAGGTCCTTAGGACCACCAGGAGAGACTCATGACACCAGCAATCCAGCACAAAGGGGCGGAGAAATATGCAAAGAACTTCTTGGAAACAATACAATTATGTCTGATTGTTCTCAGAAATCTAATGCATATGCATAGCTTAATTGCATATGTATAGCTACCATCTGAAAACAAGGTGTGCACATTATGTGGAGTGATCCCTGTGCATCCAGTACTGCAATAAAGAAAGCCTGCCTCTTTATGTTACATTGGTGTAAAGGAGGTTTCTCTTCCTCACAGTCTTCGGTGAAGGCAGGATCTACTTCTCTAAGTTATTTGCCCAGCTGCTGCTAGTTTTCCACACCTGACTTCACCCAGCATCCATAGCATCCAGCACTGTCTGCTTCCCTTGCAGGGAGTCAACACCATCAGTCTGCAGTGGAAACAGGAGACCAGCTTCCTACTTCCATCCCCTGCCATCCCTGTTATTAGTGTATTACGAAGCCCCTAAAAGTAAGTGGATGTGCAGAATGAGATCGGGTGCATGCTAACTTTAGGAAAGACAAACAGTATGTATGGTGTATGCATAGATTGTTAATGTGATGACTAGAGAAGCCTCAGTGATAGGATATTTGTAAGAAAAGCAGACTGAAGAACCTTGGAACCAAGAAGTGATAAACGAGATCTCAGAAGGATGATTATTAGATTGACAATTTATTGGAAGGACCTGAAGGATATTAGGAAATATGTTGCTGCAAGTCAGTGCTGTGCTGCAACAAGTTTTTCATGTACGCTTTGTGGCTGGCTGTCTGCTGTTCAGAAGCCAGCCAGAAAGGATACTTCACTTGGTGTCCAGCATTGCATTACATGAGCTGCTGCACATGATAACTTTTGCCTATACTTGCTGAAGGTATTGTTCTCAGTCTTTTCTCAGCTTGTTCCAATTTACCCTTTGCACTCTGGCTCATCTTCTGCGTTAGCCTCAGAGAATCCCAGCTCCAGTTCACTCATACAAAACCTTTTTCTCATTCCTCTTTACCTCTGTGTTCAATTCCACCTAGCAAACTGGTTCACAGTCCTGCTCTTCTTGTGCAGCCAGTGCCAGGGCACCTTTTCCAATTCCCAGCCCATTTTAATTTCCTCACTTAGTCTTAACTTTGCCAGAACTCTTGATTTTATTGACTCCTTTGCATTCCCCTCATTTTTTTCTTCCACTTCCTGCATTTTCATCAGAGATTTTATTCCTCCACGATGCCCAGGGGAAAGTGGAAAAGGAGCCCTGAAATTACGCTGAAATAGTTCCACTGTCTGGGAGCAGCAGTTACAAGCTTAGTCAAATTCCCCTTCTGTTGCTCCAGGCCAAACATGGTGTGTTTAATTAAAGCCCATGTTAACACGTAGAAGATCTGTAAGGGAATGGAAGCATGCTCACTGGCAGAAGCATCTTTGGAGAATTTACAAGCTCTGCTGAATAAACTTGCTGGGGAATACGTGCCTGCATATAAGCATATTGCAAAACAGCTGATCTTTGAAAACAGAGTGGAAATTTCCTTTCCCAGACTGTAGGATTCTGCAATTTCAGTGATAGTGCACACCTCCTTTTTTTTTTTCAGTCACATTCCCAAGAATGGCAAACACCACAGGTCTCACTCAACTCAGTTTGAGGCAAACTCCTAGAATCACAGAATTATGAAGGTTGGAAAAGAACACTAAGATCATTCAGTCTATCCACCAAGCCACCCCCACCATGCCCACTAACCATGTCTCTCAGTGCCACACATACATGCTTCTCAAACAAGTCCATGGACAGCATGACTCCACAGCCCCTGAGCAGCCTGTTCCATGGAATAGAACATTTCATCTTGAACTGAAAAAGCTGCTGAAGTAAATACTAATTTTAAAAAACACATTGGGAAGTTCTGGGCAACCTTAGGACTTACAGGGGCAGTGGAAGAGGAGGTTGTGGTCCAAGTGGTATAACCAGCAACACATGTCCCTGTTAGTCTCTCTGTCCCTACTCATCATTTTACCAAACATCGTCTGAAAAAGAGGAAACACTGTAGAGGAAGCATTCATACTACATTTCTTTATGTGTGTGTGTGTTTGTGAACATTTCAAAGAAAATTCGTGATTTCCAAGGGGGAGATTAAAGGGAAAATTTACCCTTAAATGCTTTGTAACAGAGACTGCTAAATGGAAGTGAACTTGTTCCTTGTGTCAGAAGCATTGCTTTCATTGATCTTATGAAAAAAGTCTACCTACTCACAAAGCCTTGCAAGGTGCAGCTCACAATGGTGTGTGTCAGTTTTTCAGCAGCTGAACTCCCCGCAGCGGTTGTATGAAGAAAACAGGCAGACCGTGGAGCCAACAGCTGGACTCTATCCTTAAGGGTCCCTCCCAGCTTGGGATATTCTATGACTCCATGATTCTAAATAGCACGTGGAAGGGATGATGATGTTTTGGATTCAGAGCAGGGATGGAACTGTATGCACTAAATAAGGAAGAAAGTCTTATGGCGTGCAAGTTAATATTAACATAATGAATAGCCCCTGAGTGAGATCTGTCCAGCCTATGTATTGTACGAGTTCTTCGTAAATGCAGCACGTTGTTAACATCAGCACTGGACTTAACCATTTCTACATATGACACATTTAGGAGCCACATTTAAAGATCAGCCTTATTCTGGCACTGCCCAATTGTTGAATGCATCTTTTAATAGTCACAGTCCATAAAGCAGAGACTGCATGTAGGGGTAGGTTGCCCTACATATTTCCCCATGAAAAAGAAAATCCAAGTCAATTTGTTTCCAAAGCAGACTCCTGTTATTTAGCGTCAGTATGAAAAGCATTTTCCACTAACTGATACAGGAGAGTTCTGTGATTGGAAGATTTTCTCATGAATTGGAACTTTCAAACTGTGCATGCTCACCATCCCATATAGAGGTTAACTTCACCATAATGTACCAGCTGTACTTTCTCACCAGTTCCTCTATGGAGGAGGCAGAGCATGGATAGCTGCCTGTGCCAGAGCCCTTTTCCTCTTGAATCCTCCTCCTTGATGAAAAGGAAGCACAATCTTTTTTACACTTCCAAATTTTCCCTATGCTTCTCTGTTCTTAACTGTGCCATACTGAAGTTATTGTTTCCTTAATTTCCCATTGATTTACTTGATTTTGTTAACCTCCATAGTCTCTCTGTTCTCCTTTCTCCTCCAACTTCCTTGCACAGGTTTCTCTCTGATGTTGTTTTCCTACCTTTACTTCTCACTTCTTGAGCTCTGCAGTACAGCTCCCCTCTAAGCTAATTCCTTATCTTGGTATAACTTTCTCCTTTTTGATTCCACAGAGTTTGTCTTTCATGAAAACGTCTTCTATCCTTCCATCACAAATATGAAGAGCTCTTCTTTGCTCTTCTTCTTCTCTGCGAATTGAAATATTAGTCTTTTGTGTTGTAATTACCTGTAGGAGAATTTGTTTGCTATGGTCTTCCCCTCTATTATTGCATCTTCCCCATTGCTTTTTTAAACATTTTTCAAACATCTGGAGTCCTTCTTCAGGTGTCTGAGTTCTCATTCAAGCATATTTTCTTCTTACAGAATTTGGTTTTCTTGTTTGTTCAGCAGTTGAGCTTCTGGACTCTGACCTACTAATGGCCCCAGTCTCTGCCTCGTAGAGGAACTCATCTCACAAGCATAAATCTTTGGCTGTCAGTACCCAAGGGACCATACATGAGCAGCTCAAAAATGTTCCAAGCCAATACATCCTAAAACATAACAGCCTGACTTGGTGGGTTTCTTTTTCCTAGCAGTCATCTCAGGTATGAATCGGACTGCAGTGATTTGGACGGCTCAGCAGCTTTTGTGCCACAAGCATCCCACCAGCAGTAACTGTAACTCTTTGAGAAAAGCTAATTGACTTTAATTATTTCTAGGGAAATGTTAATGACACGTTTCTTTCACTACCTAAACATCTTGGATATCAGACCTTACAGGTGGACCTGAAGAGAACATCTTCACTTGTGTCTCCCTTTGAATGTAACTGATGTCACATCTGCATTCAGAGACTCGGATTTCATTTCAAAGTCTGATTTCAGACCACTGTGGACAGTCTCTACCATACAGCATATTTCCCTGTATCATTACCCCATATATTGTGAGGAAAGAAAAAATTGGTTCTTCTCACTGACCTTACCTCATCAGAAAGAAAGGAGGAGTGGTAGACAACTAGACAGCCCTGGCACCTGTGACCTGAACTCTGGGCTCCATTCCTATAGCACTGTTTTTAAATCTGCAAGTTCTGAGTCGTTTTATAAGCAAAATGTTACGTGGATAAGTATAAAACGATAGGGGAAAAGCCCCAGAACCAAAGACCCAAAGCAGTCCTCTGATAGCTCCAATGAAGCAGAGAAGTTATTTCTTAAAATGTACACATATGTGCTTAATTTTATGCTGCTTATTTTTCCCAGAAAATGAAACAATACAGATCACATGAATGTGAATAAAGACAAGCATAAATATTTATTGGATGTCTGTTTCTTGACTTCCAATGACTTCTTGCAGAATTAGAAGTATGAAAAACAATTTGGATCCGAATACTTAATTTTCCCATCTTATAATAAAATTCAGGGCAATTATTAATTTGTATTCAACAATCTTACATTTCTATTGCAATCATGACTTTTTTAAGCTAGTAAATAAGTTACTCACAAATTTATCAGCATCCATACAGATATAGAAATTGGTGCTATCAGAAATAGGAGTTCTTTTGTCAGTTTATAACAGGGCTGGAAACAACCCAACCATTTCAGGAGACATTTAGCAGGAAATAGTTACCCGCACGTCCTGAGAACTTGTGTCTCAATATTATTATGTGATCAAAATCAGTATTGGACATTGTTTTATTCACCCATCTCACCTTACTCCCATTTTCATCTACTCTTAATATTTGTTACAAACAGAAATTCCAACACTCCCTCCTAAAATTCCTGTGTAGAAACCAATCAGCTTCCCTAATCTCATTAAGTTTTGCCTCAAAAAGCATGCTGTCACTTGGAAGAATTTGATGAAGTGCTTTGCATTTTCAGCTTGACCGCGTTCACCTGAGTGCAGCCACTCACACAAGTGGCAGTCTGGAGCTCCAGCGAGCATCAGCTGCAATTGACTCTGCAGATCATTTTTCATTCAGGATGCAAATGAAACACACACATAAGAATAAGCTTAACTTTAACCATTTGAGTAATACCACTCACTTTGTTAAGACAATGTACACTCTGCATATTTCATTTTTATTACAAATTCATACTGAAAAGCATGGTTTTTTGTTTTTTTTTTTATATTTGTTGCTTTTCCTGTTCACAAGAATTGTGACACTAACGGGGCTGATCTCCTTAAAAAGGTGCACCAAGTACTTCATTGAGATAAAAATCTTCACAGCTTTCCAGCATAGTATTTGTGTGCTAATGGCACAGTAGCATAAAGAACTTTACTTAAAGTGGTTGTGCATAATTGTTTACTCTCTGAATTATTCATATAATTCAGATACATGTGTATTATTATGTTTGAAAATGTAACAAGTAATGCTCCAGAGAACCTGATAATTAAAAGAAAGAAAACAAAAGAATGAGTGTTCCTGCAGCACTTTGAACACGCAGAAATGTACAGCTACCAAAAAAGCAATGAATAATCTTGTCAAAAGCTTATACTGCTATACCTCCTAGAGCCAATGGCATATGAGGAACAGTTCATAGATTTAAAAACAATACCAACAGCATACCACCTCAGAAACTTACTACAACATAGGAGAACAGTTTCTCTAAATTGTTTGCAGTTTTCCTAGCTTTCAACCAGCTGTACATAGCACAATCAAAAGCAAACACCTGTGGAACATGAGAATCACCGCCCCAGTTAAGTGAAGACAGCAGTGTTTAATCACTCGGGGCTGGAGCACCTCTCCTGTGAGGAAAGCTTGAGAGAACTGGGCTTGTTTAGCTTGGAAAAGAGAAGGCTCTGGGGAGACCTCATAGCGGCCTTCCAGTATTTGAAGGGAGTGTATAAACAGGAGGAGGAATGGCTGTTTATGAGGGTGGATGGTGATAGGACAAGGGGGAATGGTTTTAAACTGACACAGGGGAGGTTTAGATTAGATATTAGGAGGCAGTTTTTCACACAGAGGGTGGTGACACACTGGAACAGGTTGCCCAAGGAGGCTGTGGATGCCCCATCCCTGGAGGCATTCAAGGCCAGGCTGGATGTGGCTCTGGGCAGCCTGGTCTGGTGGTTGGCGACCCTGCACACAGCAGGGGGTTGAAACTGGATGATCGTTGTGGTCCTTTTCAACCCAGGCCATTCGATGATCACCTTCCACATCCATGGGGCAGCCAGGTCTACTCAGCCCTGGGCTGACAAGGGAACTCAGCAGTGAAAAGCCTCCACTTTCAGCAGCAGAGCCCCACGCAGGTGCTTCTGATGTCAGTGGCAACCAGAAACACTCAGCTGCATGGAAAACACAGCCACAAGCCTTGAGTCTGCAAGTATTGGTGTGCAGATTTATCTCTAAGCACATGAATAATCCTGCAAGGCAGAATCCTGACTTCACTGAAATCATTGTACATATTGCCATGGGCTTCTCAGGGATCTGTATTTTGTCCCTTACTCCCACATGAATATTTAGACATATTTTATGGGAAAGCTGTTAGATGGAAAACATCTGCATTCCCTGTTATGTTGCTGGAATGCCCACCCATGGCACTGCTGTGAATTTCACACCACCCAAGATTTCCAATGTTCCAGCTGTACACCTTCATTTGTTCATGTCAAAAGACTTTCCTGCGTAGTTCAAGTGCCCTCCTATTGCAGAACATTCCCTAAAGCTGTGGCCAGTTGAAGTTAGGTATCTGCTGTCTACAGAGAAACAGGATAGGAAAACGTACAGTAAACTCAGGGGACCTTGAAAAAAACCATTACAAACCACATCACTTTGATTTCATAAAGAAGATACTTGGCTACGATGGCTACATGAAATGCCAATATGATTTATAACTCACTTCTTTGCCTTACTTCAGTAGCTCACAGGCTTTCAATCTCCCTTACCTGATAACTGTGGGTTTTTTTCAGTGTCACAGAGGAGCCCCACAGCTGCCTCATCCCCAAGCATGAAAGGGATCCACGCAGCACAGAGTGATGCTGCTCAGCTCCTCTTCTGCTCTTTGCTTCACACGGTGGGATCTAGCAGAGCAAACACAACATGCCAAACCCAACAATTACAAGAGGCCCTCACAAATAAGATAAAGACAACATTATGAAATTTCCCCTCACAAGCAAATGACTTTTATCACAACTAATCACAATACAGTTATTTCCTCTGAACTTCTATTTATCTTCGCTTAGAAAAACTACAGCAGTTTATCGGGATACAAAATGTTTCTAACTTTCTTTCATATGTAGCTGATGTTACTGCTGCATTTAGGAACACTATCCAGCCTACGGGCAGTTGAACAGAACTTCACATGGGAATTTCCCTTGAAAACTGATATCATGTTTGGTTAGTTGAGAAGATGATCTGCAGAGGAAGATGATTGATGGATGAAGGAGAAATGAGGGTGCTCCTGAGTAGGCATGTTTTATGTGATCACTGTGCTGTCAGCCCAGCTAAACACATGCTGAAGTGCAGAAGACATCAAATTGACTCCAATTTTAAAGACATGCTTAGTACTTTTCCAGTTAATCTTCAGATTTCTTTAGACTTTTTAAAAGTATATTGGTTAGCTAATGAGTGGCTTGTTAAACCCCTGTAAACCTTCTTCCCCAGCAAATCCGTGAGGGCAGAATTGCACATAGCTTCACAAATTGCATCCATCGCTTCTGTGGGAATCTCACGGCTGTCAGGAAGTTTCCTACACCAGGACAGAACGCTTGTGGTCATGTGCAGCACTCTGACGAGGAAGGGAAGTTAAATGAGTTTTTCCTTTAATCATCAACTGATTAGATTCACCTTGCTTCCTTTTCTATTTGTTCTCCCAATATCCCGTTGTCCTGTAACACCTGTGTCAGGCATTTTTTCATTGACGCTTTTTCTCTGGGCTCCCTGCTTCCCTTCTTCATCAGACAATTACACAAGATGAAGTGTGCAGCATGCAGATGAAGTGCTGCAAAAGAAAAGATGCCCTGAACTCATTATTTGGAGAGAGATGTAGCAATGAACTATTTGCTATGCTGATGGAATAACATATGAAATAAATTAAGTGGAACTGACTTTGCTGTTTTGCATACGATAATGGAAAGTATAAAAGCAATGCCTTAAAAATGATTAAGCTGATTGAAATTATTATACTTTTATTTTCTACCACGTACATTAATAAGAGCTGTGACAGTGATTTCTAAGTAGATCACAGAGAATGGTGAGCCAACACGCGTGCTTTAAAACTGCAATGTGAAAATTTCAGACTGTGTTGCACAGTCATGAGGCCTGTTACTTGCACATTTAATTTCCTTTAAACACTTCCAGCCCAGTGAGTGACTATAATTATGAGATGAATATACTGAAGCCTGAGTCATTTTTCTTTTCACCTCTATCTGGATTCTAAGGTAGAAGCGATGATAAGTGTGTTTTTTAAAGAGTCAAACATCTTATTTATTCCGTTGGGCATGAGCTCTCAATTAATTTGAAAGTGTCAATGAATTTACAGCTCCTAATAGATGACAGAAAAACAGTCTTGAAAAACAGAGATCCAATTTTTCACTGTGGTGTGCTGCTCCAAACAAACAAGGCATTTAATAAGGGCTATGGGGGAAAGCATGTGGTAATGGTCAGCTAACACCCTCACTTCATTTACATGCATTTTAACTAAAAAGAAAACAAACTTTTAGAAAAACTGCAACAATACTTCATTTCAAAATGTCTTTTTAGTTGCAGGGATTCCAGAAGATTTCCCAATCCTTTATTATTAAATCTCACAGTACTGCCAATAGCCCTTAGCAAATGTGACATTTACAGCCACTTTAAGGCCCATTTGTACCATTAATACAGGGTGCTGAATGTAACCGGAAATCAGATTTGTGTCCCTCCTTTTCTAATAACTACTCATCCTCAAAGGCTACAACACGAGGAGAAAATTTGAAACAGGAAGAAGCAATTTGCACTTTGTTCCAGTTTGACAAAAGCAGCACAGACAGCATCAGTTTTGAGCTCTCTTCTCATTACTGTGGGTGGTAACGTGGCAGCAGTTTGCCAAACAGGGAGGCAGGCAGCAGTGTGAACAGCCTGGATCCACATGCGTTCCCACCACAGAGCACAGAGCAGGGAGGGGACATACGGGTCACGCGTAGCCACAGGCAACCAGAAAGGATAATCCCTCACATAAACACTGCCCTTTTATTTCAGTCAGTTCAAAAGTATGTAATCCCCAAGATGTAACATTAAGAGAAATCTGCCTCGTGGCTTGAAGCTTGCAGACACTGCTGCTTTCAGCCCAATTCAGGAAGCCATGAAGAGCTGAGGTGGACAGGACAGAGCTGACTGCCCTGTCTGTGCCACCCGTTCACACAGCATAGACAATAGCTGCAGGTTTGCCTGCATAAACCAACAGAGGCCATGCAGAGCTGCCTTCCAAAGGGGCGAAAGTGCCTGCACAGCAAACATGTCTTGCGTGGAGAGCTCATCACACAGACAGAGCAGAACTGCCTCCCATCTGCTGACGAAGAAGCAAAAGTGATAACTGATGGTTACTGCGTGCTAACACCACTGCAAATCTGTTGAAGTCCATATATTTCCCAGCTCTCTAGTTAGTGCTCCCTCCCACATACATCCATATTCTGTCAGACCTTTCCTAAAAGGAGCATTTTTCCTCTGTGATGGGAAATTCATTATACCAATGTTGTAGCTTACGTTTAGAAAACTCATTGCCTTCACATCAAGAAAACTTATTCTTTTCCATTTCTTCCTTAAAGGTCACGTACGCTTAGTCTTCATGTACTGAAATCCATTTGGGTTCTGTCCCCATTTGCTCCTACGATTTGAAAAGACAAGAGAGAAAGAGAGGGAGAGCTAGGGTACAGCATAACCATTTACAGCATAACTTTCTAGGGTGACTTGACAAAGCCATCTGAGTTGTATCTGCTCCCAGTGGAAAGAACAGACTCTTCTGATCCTGTGTCTAAATCCTGCATCTCAAGCAGAATTTTGTCCTTGATACTTAGTGGGCTCCACAAGCAATAGATGCTGTGCATGCCTCCTGCATGCCCTACACTTTCACTCCTGGAAGATAGAAATCACATAAAGAGTATTGGCAGTTTACAGAAAATGAAGGATGCCAGAGCCCCTCGGTGCAGCAGCAAAGCCTAATTTACTGCCCAACGTGCACTCTCACTAAAGCAAGCTTGACAAAAGGCTGTAGGTGGGTGTAAGACCAATTTCTCTCATGGCTAAAGGTGGGGAAGAAGTCGTGGTCCCTTGCCAGCAACCTCTGAAGCAGAAGGGGAGCGCAGAGATCATCTCTTCGGGGCACATGAATGTAGAGAGTCAAACCAAGTCAGACCTGCAGAGTCATCAGAAAGCAATTACAGCCTAGGTGTCAGAAGGTGAAATACTCAGGAGTTGCAGCACTGCTGACTGCTGCAGTACTGTGCTGATCCACATTCCAAATGTTTGGGAGCAGACCTGGCAGAAGGGCAGCAAATCCTCTACAGCTGCCTCCTTCAGATAATGGTAACCAATGTAAGATGGACGTAAATGAAGCATTACAAGGAAATACAAACGCTGTGGAGCTCTGCCTTTAGATAAACCAATTTTACTCTTAGTTCCTTAGCAAGACAACCGAACTTCTTGAACATGATTCTGTTCTTTTGGGACACTGCAGACACCTCCCTAGGAGCTCCTGAGGGAGGCAAATCGAACAATTTGCTGCCAGTAAAGGTTAATCTCTAGCTGTGAACACGTGTGAGCCCTGGCTTGGGATGGATTTTCGCCTGGCTGCAAACATTATCCTTTTCTTCCTACTCATGACATTTTTGTTTTGTGGCTGCTCAATGGCTTTCTGGTGCTAGCCCTGCACTGACGTCCACCTCATATATACCCTCTTCCCCTACTACAGAAGCTTCCCTACCATCTTCAAAGCAAGAAGCTGAATGTCGTCAGCACCCATCAAGATCAGTTCTGCTTTAAGGCAAAAAGAACCAAATCAAATACACTGTTCATTTGCATTTTATTTGCAAACCTGCAGAGCATGCACATCACAAATAATTTCATCCAACCACTCACTCCATGTATTTTAAAGCACAGGGACTTAAAGGGAAAAAAAAAACACAACAAACAACAAATTCAAATTAGAACATGTAGGAGGATCTTAGGACTCAGCTTTAACCAAAGAGCTGATTGACTGGAGTGCTGATGGTCTGAGACCTTATGTGCCTGGCATCAGCACAGAGGGGAATTTATGGCTGAGTTTTGTAATCTGAAAATAAGGGTCTACGTGAAAAGATCTGAGAAGTCCTTAATGAAAATATTAGCTTAATGAAAGCTAATGCTGTGTTCTTACATTTTACTTCCCTTCCAGTTATGTGTAAAGGCACCAAGGAAGCTTTACTACAGTTCAGGCATTTTAGATGACAACTCTCAAATATGAGTTTCGTTATTATTTTAATAGTTCCTCCGGTCCCTCAAATTTCAGAAAAAATAAAAATCTCAGTATTTCTGCCTTTTTGTCTATCATCTCATGCACATTAAAAACTAGATGGCAGCCAAAGGACAAAAGGTGCTGTAGTGGCACCAGCCTCTTGGAGAGCTTACCTACGGGTAAGTGAGAGGGAATTCTACTCTTTGCAGTCAAGGAACAACTCATCACTGAACAAGCCTCCCTTCAGTAGACACCTTAATTTCTATGCAAAATGGTTCCTCCCTCACCTTCAAATGTTTTCAAGCCTTCTGCCTCAAGCTGCCCTCCAGAAGTTGAAGGTAACTCTGGGAAGGTGACAGGGAGAGATGGAGAGGCGGTGAGCGGAGCTTGCTCCACATCCACCACACAGGCCAGCAGGGCCAGCTGAACTTATCCAAAAGAAACATTCTCCATCCAGCCACATAGGCTTTACACATCTGCTCAGCAGGCTGGGAGAACTGCTCCTTTTCTTCTTCCCTCATTACTTTTCAGCTTTTATTACGTGTGAGAGGGCTGAAGGACATGCACAACACCAGGCCAGCAGGAGCATGCTCAGGGAGGCACAGCATCTGGCTCGTTTGCTACTCCACATCTCTGTACAAAGAGTAGTCAGTCAGCTGAACAGCCAGCACTTTAGGGACCTGCAATTCACACTGCCCAACTGGGATCAGTCCTTCAACAGTGCTGAATGCTAACAAAACTCAGAGAGACATAAAATATCCTGAGCTGGAAGGGACCCACAAGGATCACTGAATCATAGAATCCGTAGAGCTACAAAGACCTTTAGAGGTCATCTAGTTCAACTCCCCTAAAATTAACAGGGACATCCACAGCTACATCAGGTTGCACAGGGCCTGATCCAGCCTCACCTTGAAAGTCTTCAGGGATGGGTCATCAACCACATCTCTGGGCAACCTGTTCATCACCACTGTCACAGTAAAGTACTTCTTTGTTATATCTAACCTAAATCTCCCCTCTTTAAGCTTGAAGCCATTTCCCCTTATTCTATCACAACAGATCCTGCTAAAGAGTCTGTCACCTTCTTTCCAGTAGCTTCTCTTCAGACACTAAAGGGCTGCTATCAGGTCACCTCTCAGCCTTCTCTTTTGCAGGTTGAACAGCTCCAGCTCTCTCCAATTGTCCTCGTAGGAGAGATTTTCCATCCTTTTGATCATTTTTTAGGCTTTGAATGCACTCCAACAGGTCTATATTTCTCCTGTACTGAGGACTCCACACCTGGATGCAGTACTCCAGGTGAGGTCTCACCACTGCAGAATAGAGGGGCAGGATCACCTCCCTCACCTGCTGGCCACACTTCTTTTGATGCAGCCCAGGATACGGTTGGCTTTCTGGGCTTTGAGGGCACATTGCTGGCTCACACCCAGCTTGCCATCCACCAGTACCGCCAGGTTCTTTTCAGCAGGGCTGTGCTCCATCCTTATACCCCCCCAGCTTCTATTGATAGCAGATGTTGACTTGACCCAGGTGCATTTGAATTTGTTAAACCTCATAAGGTTCACTTTAGCCCACTGCTCAAGCCTGGCCAGGTCCCTCTGGATAGCATCTTATCCCCCTTGTGTGCCCAGCACTTGTCTCCAAACAACACCACCCAAAATCCAAATCCTATGCCTGCAAGCAGCATCCAAATGCACCTTGAACTCCATCAGCTAGGGCCATGTGCTGCAGACTCTGTCCCTGACCCCCAGCTGCCCTCCCCTGACGCAGCTCCATGCCGTTCCCTCGGGCCTGGTCACTGCCACAGAGCAGAGCTCAGCGCTGCCTTCCGCACCCCATGAGGAGCTGCAGCAGCCATCAGGCCTCCCCTCAGCTTCTCTGCTCTGAGCAAAACCAGGGCCCTCAGCCACTCATCCCATGTCGAGGTGAGGCAGCACAGCCTCTTCCTTCGGCCAGTGTCCGTGCTGGGCCTGGTGCACCCCAGAGCACAGCTGGCCCCTTGGGCAGCCAGGGCATGCTGCCAGCTCACATTCAACTTGCAAGCCAGAGCCCAACTCATAAATAGTCTCACATTCCATGGGCCTTTAGTCTAGTGCTGCCATGGGTTCAAGCACACCAAGTGCCTGTTCCTTACAAGATTACTGAAACAGATGAAGCACCCTGGTGGGGCATAGTAATCTGGGCAAAACAGGAGCTGCTTGTCCCTACCGCATGTCCCGCCTGAACCTGTGTCCCAAACACAACTCACAGAGGCCAAAAGTGACCAGTACAGCACGCTAGCCCCTAGACCCACGTGGCAGCTGGACGAGCACCAACCCCACAAACTGGGCGGGCGAGGGTGGCGCCATTTCACGTTCCGCGGCACCTGCGGGCGGTAAGGGCGCCCCCTGGTGGCGGGAGGCTCCATCTGCGCGCCGCCTTCGCCCGGCCGCGAGAGGCTGCCCGCCGGTGCGCTCACGTAGTCAGCTCCTCATTGCCTCCACGTGCGCAGCTCGCGTGTTGGGTGCTGGGAGTGACGTTTAGAGCGAAGTTCCCTTTTTCTTTCTTTCATATCAAAACTGAACTGTTGTACAACGCTAGACCGTCATCTACTCAGAAAGCGGGTTACAGACTCAGCGGCACAAAGAAACTTCCACGTGGTACAGATTAGAATGACATTTGTCTCCACGCAGTGCCATGCAAAAACCTGCACGCAGCAGCACACAGCACTGAATTCGGGCTTTGAAAGTCTGGGGTCCGCTCCAAGCCCGTGGGCGACCTCCAGCAAAATGCTTCCAGGTCACATGCCTTGCTTTCCTCACATTTCAGGCAGGCATAACGCAACCCTTCGCGAAGCACCTTCAGAGTGCTTGCAGTGGCAGGTGGTTGTTTTAGCAGATGCCACGCTCCCTATTGTGACTGATGCAGGCAAAGCACGGAAGGGCTTGAGCCAAAACTCTGCCTCCTGCTGTCGCTGCCCTGCCCGAGTCCCGTCTTCCCATTGTTCCAATAGCGGCAACGCTCCTTCCCAGCTGCAGTCCTCCATCAGGTTATCTGCTTCACAGGAGAACTCTACATTGGAACTGCTACTGAACACCCTGAGTTTACCCCCAACACATCAGCAGGCACAGGAGTGCAGCAGCAGGGGAACAAAGTCATTATTTGGAAAAAGGTGGGCATGGCAAGGAGTAGGATATACACTGATTTTTACATGCACCCATAGCAGATCATGTACGTCCAAAACAGTTGGTGTTGCACTAAAATCAGATACTGATGGAGTCACGCAGTCTGTGCAGTGCTTCCACTGGAACAATTTGTTTCTATGCTAACTCCTGGATATCTTTCTGCTTAATTTATAGGAAAAAGCCAGCATGTCATCAGCAATAAATCAAGAGTTTCTCCACTTAAGTCCAGAATCATCTCTTACAGTACACCATTAAGCTTAAGGCTTTCTCCATTGTCAGGCAATAGACTCATCTTCTAAGCACCGTTACTCATTGCCAGCTCCTGCCTTAGACCACGCTCCCTCCAGGCTGCTGGAGCTCATCCAGCTGACTCCGCCTGTCGTGGGAAAAAACACCACAGGCTCCAGCTCCAGCACGGGAGCACTCCTTTCTTCCAGTGCCTCAGCTGGATCTGGAGAGGGATGTTCCCACGTGCTGTCAGCACTTCACTCTGAATGCCATTGCTTCCACTAGTTTTGCTGCATGCCTGCGAGCGGTCAGCAGCCCTCTGGAGAACCAGCCAGCACCACCCATTTCCAGAAAAGGAATTGGCTGCTACACAGCACAGTGCCCGGGAACAGCTGGAGAATTCTGTAGAGGCAGCTACCCACCACAATAAGCACTGTATCCTTCCTCTGCTCTGCTCATCTTCCTAAATTAAATAGAAAATGACTTGTTGCAAAGAGAGTTGTCTGCCTTCCCTCCTCCAAAAAAAGGAAGCTTTGAAATCTTGTTCAAATAGACAAATGAATGCATAGGCTGGTTCAAACACTGAGCTTAATTAAGCGGACGGTTAAATAAACAGGAATTCATTTTCTAAATAAGTCTAAATTTATTCATTGCCCTAGTAAAAAAAGTTTGGATTACAAGTGTCTGAACAGTATAAAAGTACAAAACAGGTTTCATAGATTTCTAATACATTAATACAAAGTGCATGACTACATACAGTTCATTCTGCATTACTACCAGGAATGGAACAGGTGGGAGGGAGTGGGGAAGCAGTTGGCAGTTGAAATCTAGCAATAAATAAATAAATACAGAAGAAGAGATGATCCGTATCAGAGCACAACCTACCATCAGTACTGCAGCCTCAGGTGTACAGAATTACTGATGCTGAAAACACAAACTCCAGTAAAGGCAGGTGTCTGCAAAAAATAGCCAGTACTCTTGCTCAAGTCCTTATCAGACATGACCGACCTAGTTAGGCAGTTATACAAGTATCCACTCATTTGGTTGCAGATGAAAAGTAAGGCATGTAGCTTTGTCTTCCCTTCAGAATCTCAGGGAGCTTAGGAAAAAAAAAAATAAAAAATAAAAAAACAACACAGTAAAAGAGCAATGAAAGCTGTAAGATGTAAGGCTGTGATAAATCAAAGCCTTCTTCTGATATCCTCTCCTCAGAGGCTGGACTACTCAACAGAAGGGAGAAAGGAAAAAACAGCTTTGAGGATGGAGGCTCCTCTTAAATCCTGCATATCCTTTCCTACCTATATTTTAATTTGCTAACTATTCCCATTTCAGGAAGTGAGATTACACAGAAATCCAGTCCTAAGCCCTACCCACCAAAGTTTTGCACGGATGACTCGCACAACAAGGAAAGTTTGTAGCATCCATTGCAGAACATCCCAAAAAGAGTAAAAAGAAAAATCCCTTCCCTCCCCCCAAAGCAAACAAATAAACAAAAGCATAATTCTCAAGTTACACAAATTAAACCTTCATAAAGGAACATGAATCAATAGGGAACTAAAACTGCAGCACACTCCTCCAGGAAGCTGCTATCACCCTAAAGGCAAAGTGGAGTTTGAAGGAACATCGCACTGGTTTGCACACAAGTTCAGCTGGGAATCTTTTGATCATGTATGCAAACAGAGCTGCCTCTATTCAGCACAGCACCAATGCTAATAAAAGCCCAGTATTTACAAAAGCCTTGATCTGCTGGTGAGAAGCTGTGTGGCTCTAAAACAAGCACTGTGAATCCAAACCACAGGTTGGAATCAGCTTGCGTCCCCAGACCTGAATCTAACTTGCTTAGCAAGTGGCTTGGTCTTATGTCAAGCCTGAAACCAGCAAGTAGTCTTTTT
The DNA here is from genome assembly GCF_026119805.1 of Tympanuchus pallidicinctus. Taxonomy (NCBI): domain Eukaryota; kingdom Metazoa; phylum Chordata; class Aves; order Galliformes; family Phasianidae; genus Tympanuchus; species Tympanuchus pallidicinctus. Next base: position 5,066,141 of record NW_026294802.1, read on the forward strand.
TGTGGTCACATTTGAGCTGCACTGGGCCAAGAGATATAGCCGTTACCTGGTTACGGCCATCGTCTACACCTAACTTGGGCACTGGGTTGTTTTCTTGGTCCTCCTCTAATTACCAGTCAGTTACTACACAAAGCCCAGAGGGTCTGCTGCTAGGTTAAAAACAAACAAACAAAAAAGTCTCCCATCCATTTCACTGTGTTCAATTCTCAGGCAACTCCTCCTCCTCCCTTCCTAACTAAGAAGGGAAGTGCTCCTACCCCTTCCCTAAGAGCATCTGTTGTTGGGAGGCTTTTTCAGATAACTATCACTTACAGTAGAGATGTCTGCAGTTAACAGTCTGTCACATATCTGTCTTTCTTACAACGTCAGTAGTATAGGGTGAGATCTCCACACCTTCAAAATATATATATTTATACAACTAGAGAGGTGACAACATTTATATGTATTAGTTCATCTCATACATGTCTAAGAATGAAATATTTTCTTGGGGATTTAAGGGAGGTTACCAACCAACTTAAAAAAAAAATAAAAACCCTTACAACCACCGTTTCTTTCAATACAGAAAGATGAACTACATACACTTTAATATACAAAACCCCGTCCTCAAGTTCATTTGTGAAGGGAGTGGGAGGGAAAGATAAGAGGGACAACCTTGCAGCAGCATTCAGCTTCACTAAGTGTTCCATAGCATCTTAAATATTATGTACAGTCTTTCTGAAAGGATACAAACTAGTTTCAGAGTTTGTGGAATTGTAGCAGTAAAACCCAAAACAATTCTAGGGAATAGTCTTTTGGCAGCATAGCAGGTGTCCAATGTGAACAGAGTCACTTTTCTAGTATTTTTCCAGAGAATAAGAGGATCTGTATAACTGTCTGCAGCTCTCCAAGGAAGTCACCACTCCTCTTGGGTAGAGATTGCTGGAGATTGTGGTCCTTCTTGTTCTGGCTTCTCAGTGGCAGACTTTTTATTGCTACAGCAAGGTTTGAAGAGATGAGTGTCTATGAGGACTTCCCCAAAACGCCCTTTGTAAATAATTCCACAGCAGACCTTTTGCCTGAAAGAAAAAGCAAGCAGAGATGCAGACAGCTTGTGACACTGATTCTTTGAGCCTCAGCACTGTTTGGCTATGACAGTAGGGGCTGTCCAAAGAGAGAGAGCAAATCAATGTCTAAATCCACATCATAATTTAGGGAAGGAAAACTAAAACAAAACACAAGACGACGACCACTAACAACAAAAACCAATCAAACAAATAAAACCATGCACATAAAAAAGCCATGCCTACATAAAACTAAGTCTCTAAGTCTCCCATTTTACTTCCCAGAGAAATTTCAGCTACGCAGCTATCTAGGTTAAGCTAACCTTGACAACTAGGCATTCAAAAACACTATTTGAGAGGAGGCAGCAAAGTCACAACGATCCCAGTATAGCAATTAGCTAAACAAGGGATTAGTGTGTCATAACACGTAATAAAACAAACCCATCAGCTCCAAGAAAATCTTGTGCTTTTCCTCTCTCTCTTTTTTTTTTTTTTAATGACCACCATCACAGGTCAATCAAATTTAATGCTAGGTTACTCAGCTTGGCAGCAAAACATACGTACATGGTAACATGGTAACTTGTTGCATCTACAGAGCATAGTTTTAAGACAAGACAGTGACATTCAGAATATTGTTCGTTACTCCCAAAAATGTAAGAACATCTCTCCAGATAGCATGTTTTTGTTTAAGAACTGGAGGGAGATAGGAGAAAAAGTCTTGAATACATAGTGTTCCTTTCCAGTAAGATAGACATTGTGGAATACTTAGTGACTTAAATGATATCTCTAACACAAGTTCAGCAGCAGCAGCACCCTGCAAGCTCCTAAGGAAGCAGCCTTGATCACTGAATATGAAACAAACTGCTGTCTGTACAGAGCACACCTTCTGTTTCATTTTACCTCTTCCAATACGTGAGATCTAGAAAGGAAAAAACCGGTGTTCTGCTGGACCCAGCACTCATCTCTGTGTCAGAGCCCTCATCAGACTGGTTGCTGTAGCAGGGGGATTGAGCTGGGGAGGCACTTGAAGTGGTGCTGTGGGCATCAGAGTCTGCAGGGTGGGGGGGGGGGGGGGAGAATAAATGCAAGAATTAAGACATGCAGCAACTCATCCTTTTCCTTACTTCAAAAGGTCACATGCAGACGGGAACTGAAGAGAAAGACTTTCCTAATTAACAACAAAAGCCTAATAGTAACCCATTTTTCTTACCCCTGCCTACTTCAAAAATCCTTGAAAGAACATCTGTCATCATGTGGGAGACTGAAACAGGTCCCTGTGTGTGAAGGACTGCAAAGAGGTTCAGGGTCAGAGTCTCAAATGCAGCCTGAGCAGCACGCTACACTTCAGACACGATCCTGATTCTTCTCTGTAATCACTGAAACACTGTTGAAGCTGGTCAGGACCTTTGCTTCAGATGCAGCCCTTCAGTGCAAATCTCCTTTCTTACCCATTAAATTAAAATCCTGCAAAGCTCTTCTGATTAGAGCAATGGATTAGGTAGTTTAAAGCTCCAGCTGGAACAAAACTGTAAGCTATCAACTTCAGGTATGCAGATGCATATCTGAATAGAGATACTGCTAGCTTCCTTTTTAATTGCCTCTACCACCCACAGTAACACAATAAGAATTGACTATTGCACATTGGATGAGTAGATAAGAGCTCCATAGGTCAAGGCCTCCACTGGTTCTTCTGAGAGCACTTCCTTCAGGTCAGGCAGAATGATAGAAAACAGAGAAGATCAAGACAGCAACAGTTAAGAAGCTACAAGGTTTGCTTTAGAGGAAAAAGAAACTAGATTGCTGACATATATTTAGAGTGTTACTGACAGATGGATGTGTGGGAAAGATATAAATCCATATCTATTTGAGAGTCTAAGTGCTAGTGGAAAGAAATCACTGAGACTAGCAGAAGGTTTAAGGAAACTGTACAGAGGAACATGGCAGGAGCTTACAGAGTACATGTGTATGTTGGGGGGGGGGGGGGGGGGGGGGAAGAGGGGCAGAACACAAACAGGCTAAATAGAAAGCCTAGGCTGAAAACATACATGGAAGAAAAAGATTGACAGTGGTATCAGCAGAGCAAGCAGCCTTTCTTGAGAGGAGAGAGCTTAAAACTATCATAGCAAGTTAATGAGAACAGGGGGAAATCTCTTTCAACTTCAATGAGGGCTTTGCCCAAGAAGTTCTTCCATGAGATGTGTCATTTCAGCGTGAGATATAAGCTGCAATTGCCTACTCCTTCCAGCTCTGCTTCTAACCCTCTCCTTGTCACTTCTCCACGTGACACAACCAGCCCCCTTCAGATACTCATCCTGTACACGGTCTCCCCTTTCATTCCACCGCCTCCCCAAGCACACTGAGAACAAGAGGTTACAGGAACAGAGAAAGCCTGAATGTGTGAGAGCACAACTGAATCCAGGAGGCGACTCAACATGGTCACTTAGCAGTAAGTTTTAGGGGAAGCCAAAGTTTATAATCAAAATCTGCTTGGATCTACTTACTATGCCGCTTGAATTCTTTTTGCAGCTTGCTGATTTGATTGCTCTTTATTCTGCTTCCAGAGAGAGTTTTCATTTTCTTTGGTTTCAGTGTTGTTTTCAGACTGGGTCCAGCCCTGGCATCTACCACCTACAACACATAAAATGCACACAGTGATCCTGAATTATGCCCAGATACTGCCTTTGTCAAGATGTCCGCACTGATCTAAGCTGAAGGAGCTCACAGAATCATTGAAGTTGGACTGGATGATCTTAGAGGTCTTTTCCAACACCAGCCCATCCCCACCATGCTCACATCCCTCAGTGCCACATCCACACAGTTGCTGAACACCTCCAAGAATGGCGATTCCACCACCTCTCTGGGCAGTTACACTCTTTCTGAGAAATGTTTCCTAATATCCAACTTGAACCTGTCCTGTTGCAACTTAAAGCCATTTCCTCTTGTCGTAGGGCTGTTACCTGGGAGAAGAGACCAACCCCACCTCACTCCAACCTCCTTCCAGGGCGTTGCAGAAACGCTCAAAAGCAGTCTAGTTAAACCAAAGCAGTTCTGCGTACTCACACTTATATTTCTCTTAAATCTGGTTTATAAGAGACTGAGTTTGTAGGAAAAGAAGGCAAACCAGTTTCAAAAGCACATCCAACTAAACTTGCATCTTCTTCCTATTTTGACAGATTCAGTTGAATAGGCAATGGTTGTTTACATCTATAGAGGCTCAATCAAAAGAATGACAACTAAGCATTTACCCTAGAGATTGTTTTTGTTGTTTTAAATCATTAGTTTAACTTCTTAATAAAGCTAGAGCTAGTAACAATCATAGTTCTGGATCCTGTTCTCACCAAGGCTTCCTTTATAAATATTATTTCATACACAAGGAATCCTGATCATCTTACCAGCCTTAGGCCCAAACTGAATTAGGTAGATCAAAACAGAACATATGAGCAGGAATAGCTGCAAGATATTAGTCTTTAATTACCTGATTAAGCCACATTGATTTGTGTGCTGCTTGGAATAAGACACCTTGCTTGTTCAAGCTATTAAAAAAAAGTGACCAGTTTTGGACAGAGACCAAATTCTATAATGTTTTGAGTGTCATAAGAGACTTCTGGACAAAGTTATGAGATTGTGAAAACAAGGAATTACAAGGTAGGTTAGTCTGTGACTCCATCCATGGCTTGCACCATCACAATTTGCACGTAAGTCTAACAAGGACAAGAAATATTCCAGGCAAGTTTTATAAATGTTGGGATTAGGTAGTGAAGGCAGTTGGGAAATAGCAACCCCTAAACTCTTTCTAGCGCCTCCCTCTCTGATGTAGAACGGACTGAAGTAGAAGGCAAGTTAATTAAGGGCAGGGAAGAAATAGATAAGTTAACTAACGTGATTCCAGTTTTTTTTGGATCCTGCTGGCAACTTTTTCCATCTTTTCACCAAAAGGACACAGGCGTTGCAAATGTCTCCTGAGCGGGCCTCGTGGAGCCTGGTAAGAATGAAAAGCAAAAATCACTTTATAACAATTAATAAAAACAATCATGCAATAACAGTGTCAGAAGCACAAGGAAAAGGGTTCCTTCTCAAGATCTGATTTTCAGGCATGACAATTAATCTGAGGTGCTTCATCAGTGCCATCTGAAGACCAGGTCTGACTTTCAGAAAAACATTATTCCATGTAGAAATAAAAGGCACTGTAATTCGCCACCATAAGGAGGCTAAGAAAACCCAGCCCCATTACCTTCTGTTGTTTATGTGTTGTTTGCCTTGTTTTCTTTTAAACCACAGCTTCAGTGATTGGACTGATTTGATTGGAGAGGGAATAATCCTATTCCTTGAGCGTAAGCAGGGAACAAAACTGAGATCTGACAAAAGCTTATTCAGCTCTTAGCTTTCTCACAGAGTTTCAAGGATGAGTAACAAATACCATCCAACACACTGCTGCATACATGCAGGATAGGGTTTCAGAAACAGTGGTCACTGGAACGACAGCAATACTTGCTTCCTTCTAACAATCTTGCTTCAGAAACCATTTCTACAGCTAATCACACTAGAGGAATCCACACTAAAGGGAACACAGAGTTGGGTTTTCCAGCTGTTCAAATGAGAGGACTTTGAAGCATGTATAGATGAATGGGCAGGCAGGCTCAGATAAGCCCTTATTTGTTCAGAGTTAAGACTGCATTTTTCACCTTGGCAAACATATTTCAGATAGCGCAAGACCAAAAGCTCCAGTATTCTGCAAGCTTCTTTACTGCTGTTTATATATATATAAAAAAAGCAATGGGCCTTCAGTCTTTCCACTGCCAAGGGCAGCAGCCAAGAATTACGACAGCAAAAACTGTCAGCATCAGATTTATGAACAAAAATCCACGGTCAATACAAAGAGCTATAAAACCATACATGAAAGGGGTGTTTCTAGAAAGGGGGGTGAAGTGGAAGAAGGAAAGAGACAAGGTAAAGACTCACAAAGCCTGCAAAGATTTGCACACGTGAAGTTAAAAGCTTGAGACAAGAGAAGCAATACTGATAAAACACATACAGTTTTTAAACAGCAGATATAAGTTAAACTTTGGCCTAAGATTTTGATGAGAGTCAATCCAGTGAGACTGGAAAGAAAAAAGCTGAATATAACAATGTATTTTTCCTAGGAAAAAAAAATTGAAGAAATCTACAGCAGCAGAAGCTGTTTATTTTGAAATTTTAGTGAAGTAATCAGAAGAGTTTGCCTTGTTAACAATTCAATGACAAAATTGCAAAGTTTCAAAAAGTTAGAAGGCCACAGCAGCTGGTACAAGAAATCACTGCTATTTAGTTGTTTGGAAGCATCAGTAACAAAAGCATTAGGCACAGCTTTGATTAACTGGAAAGTTGATTAATTAATTCTCATTCTTCGTCAGAATGGTCTCCAATGAGAAGTTTTAATAACATATCAATAAGCCTTATCAGAACAACAGCACCAATAGCCAAAATAAGGTACAAGCTTTATCTCATGTCCTCAAATCTCCAGAATAACCAAAAGCCTCCACAGATCCATGCTGCCTTCCACCTCACGCAGGGATTTATACCTCTAAGGATCACAACTAAGTCACCACACATGCTGTGAGGGCGAAGAGGAATTGGCCAGAGCCTTCAATGCTGTCATCTGCTTCAGCTTGCATGAGCAGCCACACTGGGCTAATAACCCAGCAATGCCACATACAGCAGAGGAACCAGTCCTACAGTGGGACAGTCACAAGGAGACTGGGGCTTTCCCCCACCACCTACCCAAGCCAACCACATCTGACAGTGCATCAAGTGTGCAGCTTGGAGATCAAAACCCTGAGAGATGCAGAGTTGACTGAAGGAAGAGTCTTACCCAAAACAGTTCTGGAAATCCTTTTCGTAGCGTTTACTGTCAGTGAAACGAGAGCTGGAAGACTTAGCTCTGCAAATACAGCAGCCCTCTATACTCCGGTACATCTTCGGTTTGTGAAAGCCAAACATTTTTTCCTCCCAGCTGTAGCCTGCTGAAACAAACAGGAACTGGTGTTACTTATCACTTTTTAGATACTGAAAGCAAAACCTGTGTGATTCACTGGGTAAACCAACACTGGGCTGTAATTCAGGACAGGTAAGAGCACTGGCCTGATCTATCTCATATTGCTTCCAAAGAGCAGATGCACCTAATCCACACCTTATTATCTTACAGAAGAGTGAACAACAGCTGGGATATCAAGCAATATCCATTGTGACTGCACTGTTCTCCAAGTCCATGCCTACAGCAGCAGCATAACCCAGAGGTGCAGATGCAGTGCAGGAAAGCCATACTCATTCCAGCAGCCAAGCGGGCTGCAGGAAGACCGTGCCAACCCGCCCCAGCCCCAGGTCACAGCAACCAGGCTGTCATCATCAGCTACCTTCACTGCAAACTCACCACTGTGCTGAAAGCAGCAGGAAAGCAAGTAGGAGTCACTTCAAACGAGCTGCAGCCATGCCTCCAGGCTGTGGGGCAGACATACCTGAAAAGCAGCTCTAAGAGCAGCAGGGTGGAGCCCTCCAGCCCTCAACGGAGCACAGCACTGCGGAGCTCTTCCTGACAGCCAGGCCCAGACGAGCAGCCTCTACGGCAGCAAAAGCTCTTACCTACACATACTTCCATGAAGGGCACCCCACTGCCCTTTAGAAAGGTCTCCCCACCTCCAGCCTATGGTGCTCCCCAGTGCATCATGCCTTCAGGCCCAGCATGACGGGCTGCCAGAGGGCACACAGGTCCCACAGAGCACCAAGTGACACGGATGCTTTCCTGGTGTGGAGCCAGGATGTGCACAAAGGCTCTGCTAGCCACGTGGGCTGCACAGAGCCCATGTTATGGCCACACAGGGACTGCTCCAAGAAGGGCTCTGTTTGAACAGACTGTGGTTTGCCCAGCCAACGCCATAGCAAGGCCTCTGACACTTGTCATCCAACACAGGCAAACTGCTCAGAGGAGACAGCCCGCTGGTGACAGGAAGCTCCCTGAGAACAGGCTTCCACTGCTGAGAACTTCTGCTTTTAAGAACTGAAAGGAGACAGAGCCATGCAAATAGCACACTTTTCTCCCTTCCTCTGACAAAACCGCCAAGTCTCGTACAAGCTAACAATGACAAAAAAAAAAATACAACACAACAAAACAAAAGCTTATCTCCAGCACATCTATTGAGAAGTCTGGTGGCTCGAGGAGGGCTTTCTGGAGAGCATCTCCATCACACGTGGGAGAATCTGATCAGTGGGAATTCCCAGCCACCTCGCAAGCACAGGGACTGCCATGCCCCAGTAAACGCAGCTTAGCCACTGGGGAATGCAGGCAGCACATGGTCTGTCTCCAAATCTTCACCCACTGCAGTGCAAGGGGAAGACTTACATGCTTCCATGAAATGACTACACGTAGCATCACACTTACCTTACTGACAGGCACTACACATAGGGATAAATAACCTGCGTGTTTTTGCAGGATCACAGCAAGTCAGTGAATCAACCACCCAGGCCTGAACATGGTCCTCCACACGGACTAATTCCAACAATACCGCCAACCCCACAGGGGAAAATGAGGACATGTGGACACTGCAAGACAAATTTCTGCTGTCCCAGGTAGCAAAGGGCAGCAGAGTTTTGAAGAGGAAAAAAAACAACCAACACTCATTGTGTCCAAATCCCTCACAGAGAAAAGGTAAGGGACACGCACAAACTGAATAATGAGAAAGATGGAGGGGATGTTCTAACTTTCAACCAAGGTTAACACAGCTGTTTGGCACACATTTGAAGCACTATACTCCTTCGTGCACGTTTGCAGGCTCACCTCCAGCCAGGTTCCCCCAAGGATGACTATTGCGCATAGCCAGCAGCATCACCCCAAATGCTTCCTATGGGATTCTCTGCTCCCTTTATCAGCACAACACTGGCCAGGAAATCCACTTAGTATCCTTGGACTGTCATGACAAATAAAGGAGTGTCTAGGCAGACACTTAAGAGTACATACTTTGTTTCTCAGCATGCAGCACTGCCCTTCAGACAGATGCCTCTCGGGGATACCATGTTTAACAAGCCTCTGGAGATCCAACAGCACAGCACCTTCCACTGGGGAATTTCTAGCTACCAAACTGTGGCTTCAGATTATGTGACTGCCTTAACCTGCAATCTGGTGCTTTTCTTCAGAAAGACAAGAGGTAACTGCAGACAAAAAGTTCATGAGAACTATAAAACTTAAGCAGCAAGAGCATCCTGATTGTTACAGGGCAAGACACAGTACTGATCTCAGCTACCTGATTTTCCAACCCAGGGAGAAACTCCCAGAAATCCAGACACTGATGAGGTGATCTCTGCCACCAGCTGGTATTTATATCACTGTAGAAATAAGATGCATGTTTTACAATTAATGTTCTGGCAAAGGCTGGCATCAGACATATATATTCCGAAAATATTTTGTTTTGCATTATTGCTGCCATTCTCACAGGAGCAGCCTCTCAATACAGTCTTTCAATAGAAGGGAAACTAGTGCCATCTGTTTCCCACTTGATGAACGGTCAGTAACGGTATTACCATATATCATGCCTGAATGGGGAAAAGCTAGTAGCAAAAAAACCACAAGTAGAACACATTTCTCTGACAAACACAGTTGTAAATGGAAGGCATCCGTCCAGTTCCACATTTAATCTTAACCAGTGGCCATGTGACCATTATGCACTAAATATTCTGTCAGCTGCACAGCTCAACAGCTAATGCAGACTGCAGTTAAGTCTACAAATACTTACCAACACTGCTAAACTTAAAGTGCTCCATCTCAACTTTCCATAATTGTCTGCCTAGTGCTGGAGATTACATTATTTCTCTGTAGACTTAGGTGTAGTTAGGACACATGATTGAGCCATTCAAATGGTTTAACTGAAAGCTTTGCAACATAGGTAGATCTCAGATTAAAATCAGGGAGTTAAGATTTTCCAGTTGATGTAACACAGGCTAGATTTCCTACTACTGCAACGCATGAATCTCAGCTGTGGAAGCTTAACCATTGGGGACAGATAAAAAGAAGCCAGGTGGGACTGCAGCTCCATAAAAGTTAAAAGCATCACACAAGATAGTTTTGCCAAATTTAAACGAGGTATTTTAAATACATGAAGTCTTTTAAATTAGCAGCTGTGCAGAAATGAAAGGGAACCACTCTACCAGCAAAAAACAAAGCAACCCAAGAAAAACAGAAAACCTAGTGGGGCGTATTTATCAGTCTGCTGAACTGGAGATGTACCTGCACTACGTAGGGAATGCTACTCCCTCAAGTTAGAGAGAAAGCGATCCTCATCCCCTGCCCCCCTGCAGACAGAGAAGCTGTTTACCCCAAGTCCTGCATTAGCAGCTGGAATGGAAGGAACAAGTTCTCCGTACATCTGTCCTGACATTTTAGGAATAGCAGAAAGTCAGAGTAGAGCAGAGAGCAGCAGAATAGGCGGGGGAAGAAAAACACACCCTGCTTATTACGTTTGTGAAGGGCTGGTACAAAGCAGCATGCATCATATGCATGTGAGAATTCTTTCATGCTTTTGTTGCCTGTCAGGACTAGAAATTGGGACTCAGTTTTCTTTGCAAAACTTAATTTGATGGTCTAAATTAAAAGATATTGCTTCAGATGCTCATTAAGATTTCAAGTCAAGGAAGAACTTCTGAACTTTTCAGATTAAGAAAAGCTGAGCCGCTTTCATTTGCCTTCCCAGATTCCTCTGCATTCTTCTTGATCACCCAAGAAGAATGAGAAATCTGTAATAACAGAGAGGAAGGAATTCCTAGAAGGCAGGCACGTCTCCCTTTGTAACACAATTATCAGGCCACTCAGAAGGAACGCGCTCACCTGCTTCTCATGAAGCTGAAAGAAAACACTCTCCCACGTTACAGGAGAACCAAAGGATGCCAGTCTGACTACTCCACACCCCTCTCTTCTCTAGTCTCCTCACTCTGGCCTGGATCATTCATTCTCAGTGCAACACAATGCTCCCAGCACCTTGAAATACAGAAAGGCTACACATACTCTGGTTTCTGCATCAGCAAGTGCATACACCCAGCACACGTCCACAAACAAGTAACACTTCCAGAACTTCCTAGGGTGCCTTCCCTTCCTCTGTCTGCCCAAAACCTTACTGGAAGGAAAGTGACATTTGGCCACTGCTACAGTCCAGGCACACCAGAATGAAGCAGCATCCTGCCGAGTTCTGACTCGATAAGCTCAGCTACATCAGTGAGCCGATTCATACGCCAGTCCTGTCTGCAGCTACCGTTGTGCAGCAGTGAGATCTCAGCACAACAGATGCAACTGGCAGAGACTCCCAGACCACACTGAAATTAAACCAGACATTGCTTTTCCTTGTTTAAGACTCCCACAGTACTCAAGCTAGGTCACAGCCATCCTGAGTGAAACTGTCAGTAGCCGAGCTGCAGAGGCGCCTGCTGACCTGCTGATCTTCTATGGGAAATGCAAACCCGATTCATTTACACAAAGAAAAAGAGTGAAAGGCCGAGGTATTGGGCGTTCCTGCACGCTGCTATGCGGTTACTGCTCCAGAAGGGATAGGCCAAAGCATGAAAACAATAATCAGTAAGATTTGCATAAGGAAAAAAGAAATCCCAAACCTGTCCCACCTGCAGACATTCCATTTCTAAAGAGGACTTCCCCCTCTTGAAACTCCTATTGCAAAACTAAAACCATGTTCAGCCTAAGCAGGAGCCCCACAAGGAAAACCTGAGCTGCTCGATGAGTCTGTGATACTTATCTGGGTGCACTGCAGCTGTTAAGACGCTGCCAGCAACCACCTGCTGCTGGAAGAGCATCATGGACACTTGGATCACAAGACACTGAACAGGTTTTATTATCACAAGGTTAGAATGTCTGATGACGGCTGCAACAGAAGTAGTAGCAGGATAGTGAAGTCACTTCACTTAAGACACTTCCACGTCTTCAAGCAGTACCAGCAGTCATTTCATGTAGACTTTGGACAGAGCACATTCTACAGAAATTCACAAGCCCGTGAAATGGAGCCCCACCCCTGCGTTCTGCTGAGCCTCTGCTCCCAGCCTAGGCCAAGGGGCTGCCTTACTTCTGCTGGACAGCCCCAGACGGGCAGCTCCAGGACACAGCAGGCTCAGCAGCAGAGCTGCAGGCATTGCTCACCCCAGAGACTTAAGAGAAGCTGTGTTGAGAATCAGTGCAAAGCACTTTAGTGACACTGTTGCTCTGTACAAGTAAGGCAAACCTAATGCTGTTTATCACAATCCGGGTGAATGCTCCAGCACTCTTCACATTTTCTTCCCTTAAGCAGAAAGCAGTGCTTTCTTCTGACTGGGGTAGCCGCACACAGCCAGGAGCTCCCAGAGATCCCCCTAGCCGGGAGAGGAGCAAGGAGGAACTTTTCCCACTGGCTGAGGAGCTCACTGCCTGCTTCCTGCAGGAGCACAATGCCGCAAGCCCAGAGGTGCGTCTGAATACCCCGCGGCTGCAGCTCACAGCAGAGCCCGGAACACTCGGCTGCCTCCAAGGACTTACCGACACAAAGCCCTCCAGCGCAGCGCCTGCTCCGAGACTCGTGTCATCGCTCTAGTTTGAGAAAATCGCGGACCACACAGCGAGCCGGCCCCGCGGAGAAGGGGCTTTCCGCAGCACGTGCGCCGTGCGGGGCTGACAGCCCCACCTCGGGCGACGAGCACGTGGTGTCCGTGCCCGAGCGCACGGCTCAGCCTCCGCCGCCGCTGCGGCCGTGCGCGGCAGCCCCGCCGGCCCGACACACGGATGCCGCGGGCACTCGGCGCAGCAACACCCCGACTTTTCGGGGATCGCAGAACCGAGCGCTCAACGCGGGCCTCGGGCACGGCGGCGAGCCCTTTAAATCCCGCGGCCGCACGCCCTCGCGCGAAGGGAAACGGCAACTTCGTGCTCGTGTGAGAAGAAGAGCGAAGCCGGGTGGGAAAACGGAGAGGACGGAGGAGCGGAGGGCGCCAAAATGCGGGCTCGGGGCCGCTTTCCGCCCCGCACCGCGTGGCACCGCGCGGGGCAGCGCCGCGCTCCGGCCGCGAACAAAGGCCCCCCCGGGCGGGCTGCCGACCGACCTACTTTCCGCCGCCCGGGGCCAGGTGGGACGGCCCCCGACCCGCGGCCTCCGACGGGACCCGTGAGCGAGGAGCACGCGGCGCTGAGCGCCCGGCGGCGGCCGCCCCCGGCCGGGCCGCTCGCGGCGCCCCCTCCCCAGCCCCGGGCGGTGCGCGCGGGTTCCTCATGGCTCGGCCCTGACGTAATTCAAACATGGCAACAGTTGCACTTCAAAGCGCGGCGCGGGGCTCCGGGGCCGCCGGCACGGCGCGCGGGGAGCGACCGCACGGCACGGAGCTGCCGAAGTTTCGCCTCTCCCCGAAAGTCCCTCCCGAACCCTCTCGGGCCGCTCCCCGCGCTCCGAGCCCCGGACCAACGGCGGCACACGGCGGCCCTTTGTTTTCCCCCGGCCGGGCCGGGCTGCGTGCCGCCGGGATTCCGCCCCCGCCCCGGCAGCGCGTTGTCAGGCCCCCCGAGCCACAGGTGTGCGCGGTCGCACCTGCGCCCAGCACTGACGTGCAGCTGCGGGCTCCGCACTGTGAGCGCGACCCACCGCCTGCCTGGGGAAAAGATTTAAAAAGAAAGGAAAAAAAAAAAAGAGAGAGAGAAAAACCCCCACAACACTACAGAAACTCCCAACATCAAGTCTCCCGCCGCCTCTCGGCTGCACTTTTCTCCCCGCTCGCCCCGGAGCACTACGAGCTCACTCACCGCACACCCGCTCGTGCAGACCAGCCCCGCGCCGCGCGCCCTGTGCAGCGCCGTGCCCCGTGCGGCGCTCCCGCCGCCGCGCGCCCTCCCCTCGCGTTCTGCCGCCAGCCCGTGCGGGCGCACTCGCGGCCCCCCCTCCCGCGCTCCGGCTCCGCCCCTCCTCTCAGCGCCCGCCGCTCTGCGCACGCGCCGTTCCCACGGCTCCATTCTCAACAATCGAGCTCTCTCGTTCGCGCGCCCCATTGTCCTTTTAAGGGAGAAAGGCGCGCGGGAAGCCTGGGACGGGGGAGGTGTCGCCCATCGTGACGGCGGCGGTGACTTCACGCACGCACGCGGCCCGCTCCTCCGGCCCCGCCCCCGGCCCGAGGTGGGCGGGGCCCGACACCTGCCTCCCCGAGGCGGGGCGGGGCTTCCGCGCCGCTTCCCGCCCGCCCTCGGAGCGCGGCGCGGTAGCCGTGGGGTGCCGCCTCCTTCGCCGTTTGCTTGCAAATGCCGGGCGATTGCGGGCCGTTTCCTCCCTCTGTGCTATGCAAACGCGGCCATCGGGGCGCGTTCCTCACCGCCGTCCAGGCTTAGTTCCGAGATCGTTGCGTTTTTGTTTTTTAAATGACCGCCGTTTGCTGCCTCCTTGGAGACGCAGTTAATCCCAGTCGCTTCCAACCTGTAGGACACACTGTATGCATTCCAATTGTTCTCCCACAATACACATGTATAATTGTTGCAGAACTTTAGAGAAACCCACCGGAGCTCTCAGCAACTTTTGTTTGCATGTCTACTGCTATTCGGCTCTTCCTTTTCGGTCGATTGAGTGATTCTCTCAGGTTTTTGTCCCAGTATTTTCACAGAATCAGAACCTCAGAATATCGTGAATTGGAAGGGACCCACAGGGACCTCCGAGCCCAACCCCTGGCTCCATACAGCACCACCCAAAATACAAACTTTGTGTCTGAGAGCAGCATCCCAATACCCCTTGACCTCCAGCACTCAGGGCCGTGCCCGCTGCCCTGGGCAGCCCGTTCCATGCCCCCCACCCTGTGCTGCAGACCCTATCCCTAACCCCCAGCTGCCCTCCCCTGACAGCTCCGTGCCGTTCCCTCGGCCTTGTTGCTGTCACCGTTTTTCCTTTTTTCACTAACACAAGGAGCATCCTCCCAGGCATGGAACGACATACAGCCTCTTGGTGCTCACCTGAATACACCAAGCTCCCGGTGCCCTCCTTGACTTCAACAGCCACAGGCCAGCTTCCAGTAGGCTTGGATAGCCAGCACACCAGGGCCATTGTCCTTACGCTTCAAATTTCAGCACAGTGGCAAACACAAGCTTCTAACCTGCAATAGTGAAAACAGCTGAGAACAGTCATCTGGGGAGGATTGGGTTTTTCAAGCATTCTGCTGCTCCCACCTGGGGTTGGTTGGCCTTCCCTGCCCTTGAAGAGAAAAACGGAAGTCCAAAGGCACAGAAGTCCAAAGAGCAAAATATTAAAGCAGGCTCCAAACCTTTCATGTCTGGCACATCTCTCGTTTCCTTGAAGATCATAGAATTATAAAATCATTTGAGTTGGAAGGGACCCTTAAAGGCCATCCGGTCCAACTCGCTGCAGTGAACAGGGACACCCACAGGCAGATCAGGTTGCTCAGAGCCCCGTCCAGCCTGACCTTGCGTGTCTCCAGGGATGGGGCATCCACCACCTCTCTGGGCAGCCTGTGCCAGTGCCTCACCACCCTAATTGTAAAAACTTCTTCCTTACATCCAATCTAAACTTCCTCTCTTTTAGCTTGAAGCATTTACTGATGGCGTTGTGGGGCTCCCCTATAACTTGAGAATGGAAATAATAATAACTTGGAAAGGATATAAAAGGTACTGAAATAGCTAATAGGCTTTCTTGGAGATTTCTATACCCCTGTCCCACAGCAAACCCCGCAGCATCAGCAGGACTCTGTGCCTGACCACAGTGTGGGGAAAATGAGGAGTTAAAAATAGCCCTGAATTCAGAGCAGGCCATAAGATTTTAATTTGAAAGGTGTCGCCATCTGAAACAGTGCATGTTGTTTTGTTTTTTTTCTTCTTCCTAAATGTGCCAGCACTACAGGTAAAGCCTCACCCAACAAGGCTGTTCTGCTCTTGTGAAAAATTAAGCACCCCAATAAAGAAGGAATATGAGATTTCATAGATATCACAGGTGACCTGGAATATGAGCTTCAGACCAGAGGATTTGCTCTCTGTCAGGAGAGCTCTTCAAAACATTTACCTTTACAAATGCACGTGGTCTCTAGAAAACTAACATGGCTGCTGTATTCCAGTTAAACTTGTACCTTTCCTTGATGAGATCTTCATTATTTCATCCAGGAAGCTAAAATATGTCAATGATGTCATCATAAAACTAACCACGAGGGATTTTTAAATACAAAGCGCACATATATATTATGAATGCTGAGACACGAGAACTAACGCAGGAAAAGTAGGGCATTTGTCAGCTCCGACATCTGATCCTATTGTGTTGGTCTTCAACATTAATGAATAAACAAACACAAATAGGCTTCTTGTTGTGAGGCGAAGAGCAGCTGTCAAAACCAAAACCGGGCAGCTGTTCCCATTTTCAGATTTCACTTATTACAGCTTAAGTCATAAGTTTTGCTTTATTGGCTAAACACCTGGCCAGAGGATTTTGAAAAATTAGCAGGAGAGCCTCCAGAAAAATCAAAGTGTTGATTGACATACAATTTTAAGTAAGGTTTTGCCATGGGGTAACATTTTATGGGGGAGGTCCCTGAAGACTGGAGGATAGCCAATGTCACTCCGGTCTTCAAAAAAGGCAAGAAGGAAGACCCAGGCAATTATAGGCCTGTCAGCCTCACCTCTGTCCCTGGAAAGGTGATGGAACAGCTTGTGCTGGATGTCATCTCCAGACAACTGGGAGAAAAGAAGGTTATCAGGAGTAGTCAGCACGGGTTCACCAGGGGGAGGTCGTGTTTGACCAACCTGGTAGCCTTCTGTGATGTTGTCATATGCTGGGTGGATAGGGGGAAGAGTGGTAAATGTAGTCTACCTTGATTTCAGCAAGGCATTTGATACTGTCCCCCACGACATCCTTATAACAAAGCTGAGGAAGTGTGGGATGGATGAGTGGACAGTGAGGTGGGTTGAGAACTGGCTGACTGGCAGAGCATAGAGGGTCGTTGTTGGCGGTGCAGAGTCTGGCTGGAGACTGTAACCACTGGTGTTCCCCAGGGGTCTGTGCTGGGTCCGGTCTTGTTCAACATCTTCATCAATGACCTTGATGAAGGGATAATGGCCACCCTCAGCAAGTTTGCTGATGATACGAAGGTGGGAGGATTGGCTGACACGCCTGAAGGCCGTGCTGCCATTCAGCAAGACCTGGATAGGCTGGAGAGCTGGGCAGTAAGAAACCAGATGAGGTTCAACAAAAGCAAGTGTAGAGTCTTGCATCTGGGGAGGAATAATTGCATGCAACAATATAGGCTGGAGGATGAGCTGGTGGAGAGGAGCTCTGCAGAGAGGGATCTGGGTGTCCTGGTGGACGACAGGTTGGCCATGAGCCAGCAATGTGCCCTCATGGCCAAAAAGGCCAATGGCATCCTGGGGTGCATTAAAAAGAGCGTGGCCAGCAGGTCGAGGGAGGTGATCCTCCCCCTCTACTCTGTCCTGGTAAGACCTCATCTGGAGTACTGCATCCAGTTCTGGGCTCCCCAGTACAAAAAAGACAAGGATCTCTTGGAAAGAGTCCAGCGGAGGGCCACGAAGATGGTGAAGGGCCTGGAGCATCTCTGCTATGAGGAAAGGCTGAGTGAACTGGGTCTGTTCAGCCTTGAGAAAAAGAGACTAAGAGGGGACCTGATCCAGGTTTATAAATATCTGAGGTGTGGGGGCCATAGTGGTGAGGCCAGTCTCTTTTCAGTGGTGAGTGGAGACAGGACAAGGGGAAACGGACATAAGCTGCAGCATAGGAAGTTCTGCACAAATATGCGCAAGAACTTCTTTACAGTGAGGTGACGGAGCACTGGAACAGGCTGCCCAGGGAGGTGGTGGAGTCTCCTTCTCTGGAGATGTTCAAGACCTGCCTGGATGCCGACCTGTGCGACCTGCTGTAGGGAACCTGCTTTGGCAGGGGGTTGGACTCCATGATCTCTGGAGGTCCCTTCCAACCCCTACAGTTCTGTGATTCTGTGAACATTGAAGCAAAAGCTATTGCCCGCAGATCAGCACCACGTGCACCTGTTGACTGTACGAGTAACAGTATATGCACTTTTGGAAGGCATAAATGCTCTCAGAACTGGGAGTTTGAAGCAGATGTATTTGTGTTATGATTTAGGCCAAACGGCAGGTGGCTACAAATAAAGTGACAGCAAAGTTTGATGATACTGAAGATAGGGATGAGGTTCTGTTCATGCTGCCAGGGTGTAGTGCTCAGTACAGCACTGAAGTTGTGAGAATCAATGACAGCAGACTCCTGAACTGCCTCTCACCTAGGAACTAAGCAGAGCATTTGCACCTTGGCCTAAGTAATAAAGTCATGAAGGCTCAGCAGAGAATAATAACCTTTCTGATGAGTTTTTAATTGACATGTCAAATTCCTTAAGAGGAACATAATTCTCTTAAATTCTTCAGGGTTTACTCAAATACCTCTCCTCCCCTCCCCCCAAAATCATTTTATATTACTGTTTAAAAACCTTTAGTGCAGCTTCAAAGACACTACTCTTTGCAGTGCTATTGCTCTCATCCTTATTAAAGCCAGTAAGACTATTCTATGAGGATTTATATTAAGGCGATTTGAAGACATCATTAAGAAGATCAGCCCTCTGCCTGCCAGGCTGTTTCCTGTCAAAGAAGTCATCTCCTCTTACACTGTCGTTTGAAGCACTTGAAGAACTGGAGGCTGAATATTTGGAAACCCAAGAGAGGTCTGTCTTTCCCAACAGCGTGGGGAGAAGCTTTGAATTTCATATGGACAATTCTGGAGTAAGCTTTAGGGAAATGAAAGTTGTGAACTGCTTTGGAAAATGCTGTGTAGGCCGGGTTTCAAGTCTGGAAGCCTGGTTTCAATCTGCTGGAGTTCAAGGAGCGTTTGGACAATGTTCTCGGACCTAGGGTTGGAATTTTGGGTGGTGCTGTGTGGGGCAAGGGGTTGGACTTGAAAGTCCTTGTGAGTCCTTTCCGACTTGGGATGTTCTGTGATTCTATCATCCTATTCCTATTCCTGGAGATCTTCTAGTCTGCAGGTGTATTCCCAATGACATCTCTTTTTGACTACCAGAACCAGCAGATAGAACAAAGGTCCACAAGATTATTTTTCGGGAAAAAAAGAAATTAGTTGTTTCCAGACCAAAAAGGAGCTAACTGAAGAATGAAACCAATGAAACGCACAATTAGCCCTAGGAAAGGAAACTTGGAGGAGTTTATCTGTAGGGAGCCACAGAAAACGTAGAGAAGACACACTTCTCTGTGGGCAGAGCTTTCCACTTGCCAAAGCAAGGCAGAGGATAGCGATACAAACCTCACTAAGCTCAGTACAAGTGATTCATCTCATGAGGGGCCAGCATCACACTGACTTCATTGCCAAACTGCCAAAGACCTGCAGAGTACTGACAAGGAAGAAAGGCTGTGGACAGCTGTGGGCTAACCAGGGGAAGGAGGTGGGTGGGACGAGAAGGTCCTTGAAGGAAACTGTAAAACCTGGAGCCACGATCACGAGCTTTGAAAAAGCAGCCAAGAACCAAGAGGAAATCTACCATTGAGATCTTGAGGAAGGAGCTGGAGGCAAACATTTTCACAAGGGTGAGAGGGAATGGAGTTGGCTAACAAAGCCACCACATTACACAGATAACTTCAGATAGCTTAATTGGATTGAATCAGCTAATTGGACTGCAACAAATCAACCAAATTTGACATTTAACATACTCAAAAATCCACGCCAAGGGCAGACAGAGGAATAGGGTGGGCAGGGGGAAAGCAGCACTGGAGGTGAGAAAGTGGAAAGGCTGAAGGAGCCACTCAGTTCCTCAGGATAGATGCATCCTGTTCAGAAAAAGGGAAGATAAGAACAGGTGAAAGACTTTCCAAGAGAAAGAGTTGGCTCACAAACCTATGTAGATAAGGGGAGGACAGAAGCAGGATGGGCAAGCTTCAGGCAAATTTGATGTCGATCACAAGAAGCTCAAAAGCAAGCTGAGTGTCAAAATGGTTGTTCATGGTTCAGGGACTGGCCATGCAGAGGGGTGAAGGACTTAAATAAACAAACAGGACACACATGTACCCTTAGTGACTTCCCACAGGGCTGACTCCATGTTCATATTGCAAATGATGGCATGCAAAGAAGACAAGGACCCAGTTGTTCCCCCCCAGGGCACATCAGAGCTTGTGTGTAGCGTGGGTAGTGTGCTGCACAGGCAGGGGGTGATCTAACAGACATCTTAGGGCCAGTGGGAAAATCTCTCTGTCTTCACTGCCCCTTTGATGCAGAGACAAGCAAGAAGGTAGGGTAGCATCAGCACAAGTAGGCACATGAGGGGAAGGATATATTAGTATATTGGTCCTGTAAGGCTAGAGGAATTGTTTTGCAGCTTGTCTACTTCTCCCAGAAGATGTACAAAGATGTACAGCTGAGCTTTTCTCTTTCTCTCTTGGACTTGTGTGACAGCCTTACCTGGGAAGGTTTAAGGCTGATGAGGTGCAATAGGAAAGGGGACATAATCCCTCTGGGACTGAGCTCCCCAGACCAATCTGAGGTCCCAGCCAAGCAGCAGTGCCCTGAGGTTTGTGGGATATAGGGGGAACCCAGTTCCACAGGGAATCTGTGTGAGTGCCTATCAGGTTATTTGAGTGATGGCACCCTAAATGAGTTCCTGCCCCTCTTATGAGCCCCGGGGGCTTCTGGAGAAGCTGCGGAGAGCAGCCTGCAGGCGGTGCCCTGGCACTACCCTTCAGGCACAGGCACTTTTCAGAAAACAGCTAAGCAATGTGATTGCTGATAACAGCATTGTGAGCTGGTCAGTCAGAGACACTCCAAAAACTGGCCTTTCTAAAACCAGCTGGCTGCATGGTTTGTGAGAGGTTATTTTCAGCGTGCTGTCAAAATAAATCTCTGTCCTTGGCTGGAGAAGTGACTCTTCTTGTCAAGACGACTACCCTTAGCAGTGGCTGAGCGAGTCCTAACGCAAAGCTTCGGAAACAAAAGCAATGCTTACTGGTTGCTTTTCTTTATCTGTAAGATGGAGGTAGTATAACTGGCTGACTACAAAAGTGACCTTGAACTGATCCTTCTTTGCACTCAGCGTCAAACAGCCATTGGGAAATCACCTCATTCCGTCCATGAAATCAAAGCCAAAATTGTGGAAAGGTTAAAGCTCTCCTGCTTAGACCTTCTGCTAATGGCTTGAATGAGAGGGAGAACAGCTCAATGTTCCAGATACCTTCCTCTTCACCTGTCCTGGTTCCAGGCAGCTGTCAGGTGTGAGGATGCATTGGTGCCCTGAATGCAGAGATACATGTGCTGCAAAGGCCCAAGTGTTTCCCAGTTGTGTGTGTGCAGAGTGTGCAAATGCTTCTCACCTGAATGGCTGGGCCAAGCCTAACTTCCTATGAAACACATCTTGCTGTAAAGTATCTGTTCACAGGAGGTCTACAAAACACAGGGGGTTTGTATGTGTCATTTTTTTAGCACTGCAGCAGCCTTTTAAAGCTCCTTTTGTAAGCTATGGCCAATGGGCTTCCAGCATGCTCCTTACTGTCAGTCATCACGTAGATGCCAGCTGGGGCTCTGAAAACAACATTTGGGGCTGTGCTGGGAGGCTGGGGGACAAATAACAATCACTAAATCCCAGAGTCCACTTGAAAGTAGTGTCACCTCTCTGTCTATCCCAAGACAGATGGGGGTGTTGGGTGTGACATGTCAGCACTGCATGCCAGAGACTCTGTCTTGGGGACGGACTCTGGAGTAGCTCAGTGCCATAGTCCACTTTCCTGCATAGCTCTGTCTGTCCTTAGCAGCAGCCTATTTAGCTCTGCTTTGTGACCCCTGTGCCATGAGAGTCCCCTTCTAAGTCCCTGCTCCATGCTCTTGCCACTCTTTGTGTTAAAACTGGGATTATTTTGTGCTGGTTTTATACCTACCCCATCTCAGGGCTCAGCAATGTCCCCACAACCTTTTGACTATCTGCTCTGCAACAATATACCTCCCTGCAGGGCTTACATACTGCCATTGCTTCCAGCTCCATGTGTTTCTAAGACCTTAAATGCACTGAAGAAAGCACATCCTCACATCCAACAGGTACATTCGGCCTGTGGTAACACCAGTCATGGAAAACTAAAAATAATACTCAACTATAACAAATTGCATAGTGTAAGTACCATTAAAAAAAGAAACAACCAAAGAAAAGAACAGTTAATAACACACTTACTTTTGCTTACACAAAGCATCCAAGTGAGTTACAACATCCAATCTACATGGGGACTGAAAGAGCTTTAGGACAATGCACAGCTATAGGATTGTGGCACAGTAGAGTGGAGAACATCCCATCCCAGGAAGGTGATCTGCCTTCTTGTGTCCAGCAACAATACCTGGCCTCATATCAGGAAGCTGGCACAGAGACCACCTCTTACTCTGGGGTTGTGAGATGAATCTGACCAGCATGACCACGTGCCTAGGATGGCCCAAACCAGTAGAGGTTAGCCTTTGTAGAAGGAAGAATGCATTACCCGTACCTGTGTAGGTAGGTTCTGCTGAGAGCAAGCTAAGTAAGCTCCAGGTATTCTCTGCTAAGGAGCAATGTTATGACTTGCTGAAAATACTTGGTTCAGATTGTATCAGATGTAATTTAGTAAGAAGGGCACAGAACCTCCATCTCTGACATATCAAATTATTCACCGATACAGGATGCCCACGATACAGGAGAAAGTGAATGATATGGGAAAGAGAAAACCAGCTGACAGCTATTACCTGGCGTTACTTCTGGTTTGCACAGCTTGCTTTCCTGGGAGCAGCTTGCAGTGTGGGGCCCTTTGTTGGTTGTAGTGCACATTTTGAGCACTGAACAGGGCAGGATTGAGACCAGAAAGCAACATCTCAGGCCAATGTTTTTCACTAAATGTAGAATCACCTCCCAACATTAAAACAAGACAGAAGCTGTGATTCTTGGTTTGACAGAGGAGTACTTGTGGTTCTGTTCTGCTTGTGAGATGGCAGTGGTATTTGTGCCTGTGTTTCTGATACTTTAGAATAAGAAACTGAAACTGAGATCACACGATAGGATGACTCAGAGAAAACAAGTTGTAAAACACTTGCTTTCACCTTTAACTCCTTCCTGTGCCCTTGGGTCAGTTCAGCTGTGAAGTGATGCTGGCTCTGGTGTGGGATAAGCTGTTTCAAACGTAAAATGGCACATGTGGCTCTAGCCTTGCAGGGCAGAACAATCTTTCTGGCAAAACCTGCATGTCTGTCTGCTGTGGGCTGAGCTCATGTCTGGTCTCTGAGAGTGTTATACACCTACAGTCCCAAACAGCCAAAGCACACGAGACCCTGCTTAGTCCCTTGCCATCTGAGCAAGCTTTCAGATCCATTACTATCTTAGCATTTCAAAGGTGCATGCTGCACTGCTGCTCATCCATTAGGAAAGAAATGTAAAGGTACATCCTCACCTTGCTTTTCTTCTCCTCAGAGAGGCCCCTGACCCCACAACGCCTCCATTGACACAGGTGGTGCTTATGGTGCCAGAGGGCCTGAAGACCTCCAGCTCCACTGGGCAGGGGGATGCCATCACAGCTCACTTGAGGCTGTCACCCCTTGATGGGGTTATGGCTCTGCGTTCCCTCAATCCTTCACTCTGTTCCCATCTGAAGTCTCCACAGGCTGCTGCAGGCTGCCTGAGGGCACCGAGGTGGGCCGCTGCGCACACCAGGCCTGTGGCGTGGCAGCCGAGGAAGAGGAGGCGAATTCTTCATGCTCCAGTTGCTGTTTTGTTCACGGCCCTGCAGCTGCTGCCTGCTGAGCCTGTGTGCTTGCTTCCCTGTGGGCCCTGTCTTCCTCAGCTCTCCTCTTTCTTGATCTTTGAGCCCACACTGGCTTCTCACATGTCAAACATTTTCTTAAATTTATTTTACATCTTTGATAACTATTTGTTCTCCCGCTTATTTTGCTACCTCCCCTCGTCTCTGTTAGGATTCCTTTCGGATAAGAGTGGTGAGGCACTGGATCAGGCTGCCCAGAGAGGTGGTGGATGCCCCATCCCTGCAGACACCCATGGTCAGGCTGAACAGGGCTCTGAACAACCTGATCTACCTGTGGGTGCCCCTGTTCATTGCAGGGGAGTTGGACTGGGTGATGTCTAAATGTCCCTTCCAACTCAAATGAGTCTATGATTCCTTCTTTGGGGAGCTGCTGTGATCAGCCAGCGCTGCTGGAGGTATGGATGCAAGAACAAATTCTTTTCATCCTTATCAAAACTTTTTTCCTTTGCTTAAACATGCTTTGCCTTTCTACTTTCTTGCTACTTGTCTTAAGAACACACTGCCCTTGGAAAACCCTTGTCTTACTGCACTTACCACAGCCACGCATTGGTGCTAGCTCCAGAGCCATGCAAAGGACAGTAGGAAGATGTTCAGACAGCTCCGGCCCCTGCCAGCTGTTTGTCTTTGTGCATTTCATGCATTTTTAATTGTACACACTTCTGTTTGTCCTCAGCTTAGTGCTTTCATGAAGAAAGCATGGCATTTGCTTAATTTGCAGCCATCCACTTCTTCACAAGAAAAACCCCATTTTGTAACAGACTTTCTGTAAGCTGGGTGCTGGTTGTACCACAGAACAATATTTGAATATGTTATTTACATTTTCTCAGGGTAGCTAGAGGGAGTTTGGTTTTAATTAGCTGAGTAAGAGAGCCATGAGTGATTACACAGACACAAACAGAGCAGCTACCATCATCTCCCAGCTTCTTACCCTGGCTCCTATGCCAACATAGCTAAAAACAAGAAAAATAGTATAGTCCCTTGGAGGCAGTCATTTTGTGAAAGAGAGGATGGGGAGATGGATAAAGATGTTACAGGGTTGTCGTGCCTGGAGACCTCAATAGTTTTTCCATAGCTGATTCACTGCCTGAACCAGAAGCAGAGTTTCCTCTAGCCCCGGTAGGAGTAAAGGCAGGGTGAGCCCTCTGGCCCAGGCAGTACTTTGGGGGACAAAGGGAAGTTGGGGAGGTTCTTGCATGGTGACACTGAAAACAGTTTCAGTGAGCAGCAGGCTCTTTCCTTCCCCATCTCGCTGTAAAACCCTGCTTCCTTTTCTTCACAGCCCTCATGCTCAGCACAGCATCTCAGTCACTCAGAATGCCCCTGCTTATGAAACTTGATGGGAGGGAGGTCCAAGGGGATGAGAGCATCCCAGGAAGCTCTTTGAGGAGGAGCCTCACGCAGTGGTTCAGCCTGGGGCTTCACCAAGAACAGGGCCAGCTATGGTGGTGGAGTGGGACAAGGCATCAGGCTTGCAATGCTTGGGAAAACTTGCAAGACTTCCTGCATCGGTTTTGGATGAAAACATTCCTACTCTCTAAAAAACATGCAGGAGCTGGTTCTGTTACAACGTCACAGGAAAGCTTCCTTCAGCTGCAGGCCAAGCACAGATAAGAGATTGACGCATGCAAGCTCCAGCTGGAGAAGTGCTTCTAGTACATATGGCCCACAGTGAGCTCTTGGGAAGAAAAGGGACATTGTTCCTTGCGCTACTTTGCACTGTTTGTTCCTGATCTAAAAGAACATAGGGTCTCAGATTTGCTCAGAAACATCTCTGGGCTTCTGAGCTGTATGGGCTCTACCCAGGGTTTCCTTCAGTTAGTGCTAAGGCCAAACATACTGTTCACAACTCTGTCTAGAGTCAATACTGCAGAAGACTTCATTACTGCCAATCTCTTGCCTGTCAGATACGGCATCTTATCACTGCTCTTATAGGCTATGGCTACCAAAGAGATGAACACAAGGCTTTTGAATACCTTCATTGGTGTGAACCTGGTCCTGCATAGAAATGAGCACGCTGTTCTCAAAATGCTGAGCTCATCTAGACACAAACCCCTATGCATGAGAGTGGGACTGACTCACTACATCATGTACTGAAAGCAACAACAACAGACAGTTTGCTGTTTTCCCCAAAGAGAAGTGCTCCTCCTGAGGGCATAAACTAACAGGCCAGCAGACAGCAGTGCTCAGGTATGCCTTTCTAAGCTCATTGCTGTTAGGAACTTACACTGACTTCAGCAAGGCCCATGTGCAACAGCCATGGTGGATCACTTTTGTATTTGCACCTCCTATGACACGTTTCAATCAAAGACTGGAGAGTTCACAGCACCTCCGTGCTGATCATTCCTTATTTCTCAGCACTGTGCTGACACAAATGATGAAGCCTGGAACCCATCACAGCTACCCACACTACCCCTGCTGAGTACAAATTCATGCTGACATCTGAAATTCTCTTGTAACAAAGTCTGCTCAGAGGACGAATTCTCTGGTTCACAGGTTTTTCCTAGTTCTTCTGTATTCCCAAATGGAAATCTTTTCTGCAGCTTTAAGAAGATGAAAGCCAGTGGAGCCCGTGGGTGTTTTACTTCATTTCCCAGTTTTGCTAAAAGTAATTTTTACATAGGAGAGGAAAAATGTCCTGTGCACCACACCCACTTTCAGCCAGCTTCCTGCTATTTATACAGTCAGGAACCACGGACCATCTGCAAGAGGTTCAGATCTCAGACAAGCCAATAGTGACACAATTCCAGGCTGGTGGGTTCAGCCTACATGGTCTGATTTAAGCACATCCTATCTCATTGGGTAATGACAGTTGAAAAGCTGCATGGATGTGAGCGGGTAAACTTAGTTCAGGTGAAAGCATTGATCAGAAGAAACAGACTAAGGAGTCGATGCAAGAGATCTCAGCTATCTGAAGTATAGGAGCATGGTGTCCAATAGTATTCTCAGGTGTCTCCCTCTTTGAGCCAGAGTACAAGAAGCTTAAGCTTGCAGGCACTCCCATCACCTTCACCCAAGCATAACTGCTGCTTCTTGGCATGGACAGCTTGTCAGGGTCTTGTAGACCTTGCTCCTGGGGTTCTAGGAGAGATGTGGAGTCAGGATGGAAAGTCAGGGGGACTTGCTCTTGCAACCATCTGTTATTCATTCCTCCATTTTGGTAGACAAGCACATGCCCACATGCCAAAGATCCACAGGTTTTACAGACGCCTTTAATCCGGACTTAACCGCAGATGAGAACCCCAGGGTACGTCTGTCACAACAGCACAGAGAAGCTGCTCCCAGTCACACACCAGTTCAACCCGAAGGCCGAACAGCTGCTTCGCTTGGTAAGGCAAAGGCAGGCCAAGGAGAAGACCCAGCACTCTATTGCAGCTCCCTGCCTGCGGGATGGGACACACCATAGCACTTTGATTAAGGCTCTCAGTAGAAGACAAAGAGACCTAGACACTAAGCCCACATTTTTCTGGCCTCTATCCTGTGCCTCTCTAAGGCAAACATGGAATTTTTCTTCATGTCTAAATTATTAATAAATCATAGCGAGAACCAAACCAAACAAAAAACACCATCAGACCAAAAACCTCAGTTCGTCCCCCTTACATTTCATTGTCCTTAAGTTTCTATTTTTTGATGTGTAAAGAACATGCTAATATGTCACTCGGATCCTTTTGAAGAAGTGAACTCAGTATGGAAGGACAGTGCTGGAGGGGATACTCATAAAGATTAACGTTAGCTTAACCTCTGCAAAGTGCCCCCGCTGGACTTCTCCAGGCTTAATTAAAAGCAGCCAAGTGAGGTTTCCCTTCACAGGGACAACTGGAGGAGCTCATCTCTTCCCTCTGGCTGCAGAGGCAGTGCAAGGAAAATGGCTTCCCTGGGCTAACAGCAGCCTTTGTGGAAACCTCTTGTTGAGAGCAGGACAATGTAAGGATTGCAGAGCGTTCTTGGGGTGCCCCTTGCATTCTCCATGCCTGTCTCTCACTAGGATAAAAGAAGCCCCATGGTAAGCATTAGAGCTCCTCAAGCACTAAACCTGCTGCACAGTTCTGCCAACTGCTCGTTGTAAAACAGAACTCACTTCACCCTGTTCACTTGTGCAGCATGTAGCCCAACTGCAGGGCTTGGCTACTCCTGCTCCTCATACAAGCCAAGCAGACTTGCCCAAGACTTGGATAGCCACAGTAACAGGAAAAACAGTATCTTAAGGATTATTTCATTACTAACACCATTTGCTCTAATATATGTGAACCTCTTGGACATAAACCACAATTTTAGATTTATGGATCCCATTGAACCAATTACTGAATGAAAACAAGGTTGTCACTCAGTTACACAGCAACAAGAGCCTTTGCAGCAATGTTTCTTGAAAACTGTGTTGTAGGTAAGCTCTGGTGGGTGGGTTTGCTCCCCCCCCCACTCTGCTTTGAGAAAGATAAGCTTGGTCAAATGAGTAAATAATTTGTTTGGTCACATCTGACAAAGTTCTTTCAGAAGAGCTCTGCAAGGTCTGTGGAGAATACAGATGGGCCCATTACAGCGTCAGCCCTTCCTGCAGAACTGTAAAGTGCCTATGTACACCGTCAGCAATGAAGTCCTTGATGGCAGTGACAGGAGTTCAGACTTTGAGCTGATAGGGTGACAGAGAGGGAAGTGACTTTGCTCTTTACTTGAGCACAGTTTATTTCAAGAAGCCTACCTGAAACGCTGACAAGGAACAGATCAGTGAGCTGTTCTGACTCTTACCCACGTGTGTTTTCTCAGACAGTTTTATTCTACTTACCTTTGCAGAAAACACTGCAGTGTTCCCAGAACTATACCACTGGCAGTGCAGTGAGGAGGAATTTATTTGCATTTCCTCATCAGGACAAGTTCACTCCTGCTGTACATCAAATATTTGCAGTCTTTAGGAAGCCAGAGCCTTCTATCTCAGATTTACACACGTCAGTCTAAAGCATTCAGTAAGGAAGTGTTTTTAAAGTATGATCACTCCTACTGACATTTGACAAAAAAACAGATCTATGGATCTTACCTATATGGGATCCTTATTTTTGGTGCTACACTGCTGATAAGCAGTGGTATCCTCAAATGATGTTTTAGACGATGTCTCCATACATGCAGTGAGATTTGCAGTCCTCTCCTGAGACTGCCTGCATTTTCCAAACCAAGAGATAACCCCATAGAACCATAATCATAGGATCATAGAATGACTTAGGTTGGAGGGGACCTTAACAATTACCTCCCTGCTGTGGGCAGGGCTGCCACTCAGAAGATGAGGAATTGGGAAGCACAGGGAAGGGGCATTTCTGAAAATCCAGTCCAACTTGGAAAAGCCTTCACCTACTAAGCAGGGCATTTCATTATCAATCTATTGCAGCTTCCTTGTTGCCAGCACCCACCTGCCTCTTCTCTCTCACCCTCTCTCATTGCGGTGTGTGCTAGCAGACAGAACGGAGGGCAGGAATTGCATTCCAGCTCTCTGATCCCATGTTTGAGTATGAGAGCAACCCAGGTGCAGGGGAAAGGCTCACATCAGCTCTCCGGCTTGCAACTCGACTCTAGGTTCTTCTGCAAGGAGAAAGCGACACCAACCATTATTCTCACAGTTTTATTTGTAAAGGACATAGCATGAAAAGCTGTATTTCAATGTACTTCAAAACCTGAAAAACCCATGTCAGTTTGTGATATGTATGTTAAAGTGCTTGATAGAACAATACTTCTACTAATGTTGTCTTGAAAATAATCCAGTTCTTATTCAGTTAGTAGTAATGTAAAGACAAAATATACTTAATGGAGACACTGAAGGGTCATTTGAAGCCATACAGGGCACATCTGTACATTTCAAGTGTAACACACAATATTTCCCCGTAAGATGCACACCTTCATTTGATTGAAAGAAGGAATTGTCTCAAATATGCCTTCGCACAACTATTCTAAAAAGACAGCTTTGAACAGTGATTCCTAATTACACATGCCAACTCAGAATAAACATGAGCAGATTTGTCACTAGACAGCAGAACTGCATTCGCTTCAGAGAATTATAAATACAGGTTTTGTACACAGTGAGGCATTGGATTCTCTGACTCCTCCCAGTCACCATGCCAGATGTGAGGATAACAGGACTACGCAAACTCAGACATCTGCAAACAGGTATTGGGTAGAAATTGTTTTTTAAAAGCAGATACCACAGAGCTTTGGTCTTTTCCCAGATTCCCTTTCTCAACCAATGAAGGTGCTTTAACACTGAAGTAAGAACTGCGTTAGCTTAGAAGGATCCTGATAGGTTTCTCACTCTAGTGGGCAGAATGATTTCTGTAAACCTTACAGAGAAAACCTCACAGTTTCCAACAAACAAGGTAGCCTACAAAAAAAAAAAAAAAAAAAATCATACATGACAGAATAAAAACTCCCTACGAAGAATCGTACTCCCAAGGTTGTCAAATGTCCCATCTCCTGAGAAGCAGGGACACTCTGCCGCACCCCTCAGCAGATCTTAGGGTGCTTTATTGCCTACAAAGAACTGTTAGACAGACATCACTTTTATCATATTATTAATCTGATGTGAAACTTGACATAAAACAAGTCAACGCTCGCTAAAAAAGATGATGTGAAACCGTGTTCAAGATAAGTGCTAAAGGTTCCTTAATGTAGTTTGAAATAGGGAAAGTCCCTGTTTTGAATTTTCAAATGTCTCAGGTTTTGACTCATTTTAACTTCAGAAATACTTCATCTTATTGCCCTTTTTGGAGCGTACATTCACCCATTTCTGACCTTTAGAGGTGCCTGTGTTTCTACTTTATCCTGCTCGCACGTAACCCACGTCATGTTGGGCAAACGTCATGACTGCTTAAGTCATAAATAAATACTAATCTGAGAGCCACACAGCAGTGTACTTTTGAGAAGTATCCAGCTAGAAAATGCAGATGCTGTTGCAAAGAAATCCAAGCACTAAAGAAGTTGTTATTTCAGTTAAATGAAAGCCACTTAGGCTGGGCTGCGCATGAAAAAGTCATATATAGCAGTCATTAGACATAAAATGCCTGAGTTGTATAAGAAATCAAAACACTGCCTAAGCAATCATTACCAAATAATTCTGCCACGCAGCTTCCGGTGCTAAACGTATCATTTACTGGTAGGGGAACACATTTTCAATTGCTGCTGTAAAGTTGTCACGTATCTTCTGTGGACTTTAAGCAGTCTTGTCTGGCCGCTCAGAAAACCCTCACACCCTGAATTTCACCCTCCTGGAAACGTAAGAGAGATGTCACAGAGTTGACTCTGGCTGCCAACTCACACCACCGCTCACAGCCTTTACATCAGTTGCTCACCATCCACAGTGGTGACACAGCAGTGCTGCCTGCAGTGTCTGTGATGAGTTCAGTCAGTTTAAGAAAGTACAAGCACAGGAGGAAGGAACAGCAATTAGAAGCTGGAACTCCCATTACAGTCAATGACTTCCTGACTTTTTACTTCCTTAAAAACCAAAACCAAAACCAGTCTATAACATAAAACTCTCCCTTCTATTGAAATGGAGTCACATGAAGAGTTTCCTTCTGGCCAGGAATGTGATGCAAACCTTCAACACCAAGAATGCTGCTTGAAGAACTGAGCAGTCAAAGGACCACAGGAAAGGAGAGCAGCTTGACAAGAGGCAGGTGAGAGAGCAAACCCTACTTTTCATCTTCTTTCCCTTTTCATAGCTCTCTGCCCTTGCTCCACCACGTGTGCACCGTGCTGAGATGCGATGCTGCCCATCATTCCAAAGCCCCTCCTAATGCTGCCGGCAAGCACAGCCAGCAGCAGACAGTTACAGTACCACTCAGGGCTTCCCCAAGCCACAGCTTATGGCTCCAGCTGTGAGACATCCAGGAAATCCTCTGACAAAACGGCCAAGATCAAAGCAAGTAAACAAGTTCCAGCAGACACCTATATTTAAACTAACCTGCACAACTGGAACTAGATGAAGTTAACGGTGCCCTCAGACTCTTACAACTCCCAAACCACAAACAAGGAAAATACACTCTGTTTGCTGCATGGCATCTGATAATTTTAAATGCAATCCGTTGCTAAATTTTTAGCTTTGCAGACTTCAGTTGCTCCTCGTTCCTCTTCAAGACCATAGCTATACAAACACACTGTATTACTAAAAGACATTAACTGGAAAGAATGTAGGAGATGCTCAAAACACCAGCTTTTTTCTCCTTTCACATCATTCCCTTTTTTTTTTGTACCTGGATAATTAAACAAACAAACAAACCCACCAAAATAATTAAAGGTCCTGTACTTCTAGGAACACTCGTCCTGTGGGATAAAGGAAGACTAGTAACCTGTCAGCATTTCAAGACCAGCTCAGTATCGCAGCAACATTGGTGTCTGCAGCAATGATTCTCTCAAGTACAGCAAGAATTTGGTAGGAGCCAAATTCCTCTAGATGAGAGGGATAAAGAAAAAAAAGCCATCCACAGCACAAGCTGGCTGGGGGTAATGGGGAACCACCAGAACATACAGAGAGACGAGGAGCAACAGCAAGCAAGCCAACAAGCCATCGTTTCCCTTCTCCAGTACCACTTTATCAGGTCTCAGGCTCCAAGGCTCAGCTCATCTCCAGTGTTTAAGCATTTCAGCTCCTGTGTCCTCTTCTGGAGATCAACAGAAGTGACACAAAAGACCTTTACAGAAAAAAAAAGAAAAAAAAAAGACAATTCACAACTTCTGTGCACTGAAAGGGCTGGGTCTCTGAACAAACAAAAAATAAAGGGAGACCATGTACAGCAGGATAAACAACATACACTAACATTTCCAAGAGTGAGACAATCACAATGGCTACATAAGGATATTTGCTGTATTCATTTGCAATACCTGAAAAAAGCCCTGCTGAGTTTGCGCCGTATTTACACGTTGATTGGCTTCTTCCTTGCAAGCAAGTAGCAGCATCCCTTCCCACCGCAATCCTTCCCTCCCCAGCCCCTCCCCTGGGTTTAAGCTACTCACAGTCAGAACAAGAACATTCAGTCTAAGAAAACTTTCTTAGAGTAATATAATTTCTTAAAGAAGATAGCGTATTTACACACATCTAAACACATGAAAATACTCTATTTTATACTAAATTTCTGTTTCAAATAAACTACAATACTGCATCTTAGCTTTCCTCAGCCTTAGAGGACAGTCCCGACGGAGCACAGACTGGGCTTCCTGCTCCCATGGGAGCCAGCAGCGGTGCCTTGCAGCGATGCGCTGCCGTCGCGTTCAAGTCCCGACAGGTCTCCCAGTTGTGGTTTGCTTGCTTGGGAAAGGAATAATGAAGTTCTCAGCAAAGCCATGCTAAACATCCACTCCTTTAATGAGCGATCCCTCTAGGACGATGTTGAAGTCTTGCAATGTCTGTAGGACTCGGATCAGGGAGTTGACAGTCATGCGGTCCCGTAGCAGGGCGTTCTCCTCGTACATCCTTGTAATGAGTGGGCATTCCGCAAGTAAGGGGATCCACTGGGGCAGCAAGTGGTCCCTGCCAAGGGAGGAAAGGAGTGACTGCAGCACAATGAATAACACATCTCACACTGACGTGCTTCTCCAAGAACAGCGCCTACAACACTCAGTCTCTGAGGGCAGTGCACACTGGACATAAAAGCTTCCTGCTTAATCAGAACCCACAGTTAATAAAACAGAAGTGATTGCCTCTAAAGTAGGAACGAAAGTGGAAAGATACAAGCAAAACTGGACAATTGACTACGAAAGAATTCAGCAATGTTTTCCAATCAGGAACAGGGTAAGCAAAACTTGGGAAAAACCCCAAATTTTTGATGATGCTTTTTCAGCTGTTTTTCAGATTATCCAGGTACTTATTTCTAGATATACCAGCTCCCCAGTAACATACAGCTGAGTCTCTCTCCTCCCTGCAAGAGCAAAACAGGAAGCATCCAATGTGGGAGGAAAGATAAACCTAGAATAGTTTGTCAGAATTATAACACACATCCCATTTTCACGGGCAGTCATTCAGTGAAGATTTAGAAATGCACCAATTCTTGTAAAGAAACTCAGCTTTCCCAAAATCTGCACTTCACCAAAAGTACAGCTTCAAGACAGATTTCATGCATACAACTGCCAAGTGAACAGGTATATTAAAAGCTAAAAACATTCTCAGAGGTTTAGATAGCAGCTGTATGTTGTTACTGCTTCTTTGCCATGATTTTTTGTCTACTATTAAAGCTGTCTAAAAATAGGTACTGGTAATAGAAGGTACAAGATCTCTTAAAATGGAAAAACAGAGGTGGCAATAACAGTAAAATGTCTAGCACAAGAGAACATGCATAACAAAAAGCAGTGAAGTACCTTGTCCCCAGGCAAACCAGAATTTGGAATTTGCCATCCTTTCCAATGTTCCTTGGAGCTGTATTGATGGCATTCACATAATGGCAGAAGGTTTTGCATGACGATCTCTGAAGCAAAAGGGCCTCCTCGTTGTCTCCAATCTGGTCACTGGTTTCAAAATAGGCAACAGCTTTCTCTGTGGTAGGGAAAAAAAATCAGAACTCGGTGAGAAGTAGTGAAGTACTTCAGTACAACCAAGATTTACCCTACCCTTACCCAAGGGAGCCCTTGAACAGCCTGCCAAGAGCGACTGCACAGTTTATGTATAGATTCCTCACCCTGAAAACAGGAGGTGGGTGGTGATCTCCACCTCTGCTACATGGCTGCGGTCAGCACATTCACTGACGCAGGACACGTGTAACATCAAGGAGCTGCACTAGTGCCTATGGTTTCATTGTGATACCATCAGCTTTGAATTTTCACTTTCTCTGAAGTAAGCGCTTACCCTCAGGCTAAGAATCTCAACCTGTCAGCATATTTTAAGGGAATAAGCATGACTTACATTACTGTAGCACAGGCCTACAGATAGATATCACCAGAAGACCAGTACAGCGGTTAGCTCTGAAACAGTTAGAAATCTAAACTTTTCACTCCCTGAGCCTTCTCAGCTCTTCTTCCAATATTGATTGCTGTCCTACTCCAACCTCCAAGCCACTCCAGCTCACTTCTTTTTCTGGGCAGGGAAACAGTTGTTTGAACATTCATCTATGAATATGTGACTAGAACCTGAAGTGCTCTTAAATTTCTGCAGAGATTCACACTTACTCTTTATGTAAAGTTCTGTATTTCTCATCTACTCTGTTTCTTATTCCTTTCAAACAATCTGGATTTTGCCAGGCAGGAATAAACAGCATCAGAATCCCAAGTCTGTACATAAGTAGCCTTTTTCCCTAATCTTCATCTCCTTCTACCTCCAAATCACACACCAGCTTACCTATGAAATCCCAGATGAAGACGTTCTTATGAAAAATGCGAGCTGATTTGAATCCGTGGTGGAAGACCTGCTCCAGTGCTGCAACCAAGCCATTCTCCCCACACAACAGGATGGTAAGGCTCCCTCTCTGTGGGAAAGGGGGAGTCTGTGAGAACAGACTTGTCCTGTTCATATGCCAACAGGCTGAAAATCTAAAGGTTAACAATCTCTACTAGTCAATTTCTATTTACAACTGTATTGACACCTGCTGTAGATGACAGGTAATGACTAGCAGAAGTACCTCTTTCTCTGGCTTGTGAAAATGTTTCACAATATTGTTCACAGCTTCTCCAATTCCCTCTTGGATCTGTCCTGCGTTTGGCTCTGTGAAACCATGGAAAAGACACTAGATGAAGATATCAACTTAACAACATTTATCAAATTCTCATGATGACATAGCTTGAACTACAGGAGTTATTCTGTATCTTCAACAGGAAAGAATTCAGGCAGTCATTTGTCTTGAATAAACTCAAGTCATAATTATAAGCAACTAAGGAGCAATCCCGGAATTGTAACATAAATTGCCATACTTAAAAATGCACAACCTGAGGGTCTGACTTGATAAATGTTTTATTTGAGCTAATCACATCTTGTTCATCTCAGACTGCAGCAATCCTCTGATGAAGAGACATGGGCTGGAAGGTTGCAGGCAAGACGTTTGACTCGCTTCTCTGCAACTCATGCCAGAAAACCCTGCACCTGTGAATTCCTGATTTGAATCCATGATGAGCCACAAAAAGTAACTGCTTTAGATACGTGACTAGTCATTGTACCAGCGTGAGGAAGTAGAGCCAAGAGGATACTCCTTGGCGATATTTCCAAGAGAAAGTTATCTTCAGTATTAAAATGTACACTCTATTCCTGCTCTGAATTGTTATGCTGTGTGTTTCTGCAACTGAGTGACTCTATGCTTCTACCTGTTACCATTTCATCTTCTGCAAGTACCTCCAAAAATTTATCGAGTTGCTCACACACACAGAATCACAGAATCATAGAGTTTGAAAGAGATTTGGAGTTCATCTAGTCCAACTCCCTGCTAAAGCAGGTCCTGCAGAGTAGGCTGCATAGGAATGTGCAAGCAAACAACCTGCTATGATATGAGCACTTGGTATGAAAAAGCAAACTTGATGTCAAGACTGACACCAATTTGTACTGCATCCAAACTAGAACAAACCAAAAGTGTCCCTAAGTTTCAGAAAGTGTATACAAGAAGATAGATTATTGTGGAGAGAGCTAGCATGCAATTTTTATTTTCCCAGCTCTATCAGCATCACAAAGGAAAGCCACTGAATGATGAAGAGTACATGAATACATGTATTTGAGCACCAGCAGAGACCAGTGTGGACTTGTACCTAGATTCTAATCAAGCACATCTGTGAGATTCAGACCACTGAGTGGGGACTTAATTGGGTTGTGCTGTGGGGCTGCTGACAGTAGATCTTAGTGCCCATCTGCAGAGTCAGTAAGCATACAACTGTTAGGCTTAGTAAGATTATCACGGCGGAAAGATAAATAAAACAAATGAAAATGCTCACCAGTGTTATAGACGTGCAATGAACTCCACAAGGAGCAATCTCCAGAAAGACATCCTCCCTCAGTGGCAGTCAGCCCTTAAATGGGCTCTAGGAGAGGTGGAGCCAGGCTCCACCCCTTCTTGGTAACACAGGTGAATTGCCTTCACTGGTGCTCCCACAGCTGACTCATTGCTTGCCTCAGGTGGTCAATCAGAGGTTCAGACTGTGATCAGCATTTCCCTAGCTCTGCCTGGCTCAGGCAACTGAGGCACGCAAGGTACACTTGCAGCAGTGGATGTAAGTGGGTTGGGAACACAGCCCCAGGGTGGCTGGCAGGATTTGCTGCTGAGGGATTTGGGCATTGCTGCTGCCCACCTTAGGGACAGCATTGATGATGTCACCTACATGACCCGTTTCCACTAGCCTTCTTATGGCTGTGCCTTCCAATAGGTAAAAAAGCAGCTGAGCTGTGCCATACGCAGGCCAAAATAACGAGTGAGATCAGATGACGATTACCTTGTCTGCAGAACAATTAGATAACAGCCTGCAGGATGAGCAGGGGCCTGCAGAGCTGGTGCTCATTGCTCCAGAGTACAGCTTCCAGCTGAGGTCTGGGCTGCCTTTTTCAGAGAACACCCAGAAGACTCTGACCTTCTGCTCCAGTGGCTCCAAGAAGAGATCATAAGGATCTTGATGATGAGAGTTGAGAGGTACTTGAGGGAACAGTGCACTGTTGAGGGCTTCCTGTGTATGTTAGGGTTCAACCAGGCAGCCTTACTGTGGGGGCTGCAGCTGTTCATCAAAGAGCTGACAGTGCCCTTTGTGAGGGGCTCATCACTACCATCACAGCCCTGTATGGCCTCAGA
Organism: Tympanuchus pallidicinctus; assembly: GCF_026119805.1. NCBI lineage: Eukaryota > Metazoa > Chordata > Aves > Galliformes > Phasianidae > Tympanuchus > Tympanuchus pallidicinctus. The sequence continues at coordinate 5,103,700 of NW_026294802.1, forward strand.
GCTCTGCCAGCAGCAGGACCACCAGGATACCCATGCTTCAGGAGGACAGCCATGGACCCCAGCCCCATCGCCTCTCATCAGAGGCCTCCTGGGCTGCTCTGCCAGCCCTGCATGCCCCAGTGCTGAGTAGCTCCCCAATGCCCTCAGTGGGAGTCCCAGACCTTAATCATTTTGATGATTATTCTGTGATTTCTTTCCACATTTTCATGTCACAACGTCACTACAATTGTTACTTTGGAAGCATGGAATAATTCAGTATTATTTTGCCTGCTCTAGCTGTGGTACCCCAATTCCTTGCAGGAGTATTGGACTAGATGGCCTTCAGAGGTACCTTCCAACTCTAAGGATTCTAAGATTATATGATTTTAGCAAGTGATGACCTCTACAGTCTCTGGTAGGTCTGAAAAAATATCTCCTGCAGCTCAAAACAAAAACAAATTATTGGGCCTTAGTACCCCCAGACCTAAGTAAATACTCTGCAAGGAGCTCTGATGCCTACTCCTTCATGCACGTGAAGAGCTGCAGTGATGATTTTTAGTTCATTTACTCTTGGAAGCTGTTTCCTTGCTTGACCTTTCACCAATCATTTCATCTAATTTCACCAGAGCTGAACAGATTTATGTATATGATCCACAGCGTGTACTGTGCTCACCTGTATGCTGTAGTGAAGAATGGTGCATGTAGCGAAGCCCTCACAGCCCTGTACCCTGTGTTATAGCCACTGCCACTATTCTCACAACCTAATGTGAGGAACATGAAGCTGATGTCCCCACACTCTCTCTGGAGGTGGGTCCTCTAGAGGATGGCTCACAGCACCTACATTACTTTGAACTGACCCCCAGAGGTGCATGTCTGTTTGCTGACTGCAGAGAGAGAGCCAGGAAGAAGAGCAGCACCAGCTACTGCAGATTCTGCTGCTTCTTATTCCCCCATCTTATATTTCCATGCTCCAAGGGCAGAGGTACATTCTCTCTCAACTGTCAGAAGAGGAGAATGAAAGAGGCAACATTCACCTCCACAAAGCAAGCCGCAGGCACAGAAATAGGAAAAACTGAAGCTTGCAGCTGTTCCTCTGCACCAAGCCTTACTCCAGCAAAAGCTGTCCTGCTCATAGCTGTCCTGACAATGCCCCCTTCTCTAGAGCCCTGGGAGGAAGGACTGGACTTACTGGTGTTCTTTCCTGTGAGAGAAGTGATGCTCAGCCGCCGAGCTGTGGTAGGAGACTTCTGCTGGGGTGGAGTACGGCACTGCTTTCCCAGCTCTTCATCAGATGTGGAGGACACCAGCTCTCCAATAAGGATTCGCTCCAAGCTGCCGTCATCAACTCCCTTTCCCAACCATCGCCCGCAGGGAAACCTACCGAAGGGCCAGCAGAAACACGGGTCAGTCACATGGGTAGGTAGCTTTATCTCAAAGACAGAGGGACAGCGAGCCTCCATTTACACCGCTAGAGGCAGGAAAGAGCCCTTCACAAACCAGAGCTCAGCAGGCAGTATTCCACTGCACCGCAACTGAGAAGACCAAACCAGAGAACTACATTTGCCTTCCCTTAAGGAAGGGGAAACATGAAAAGCTAGCATGAAAGCACTGGCAAACATGAAATACTATACACTTATTTAATGGGACACATGTAGCTCTCTGCTGGGTTATTTTTCAGTTGCAGCCACACAGCAGTCCCAGTGAAGTCTACACACACATCTATGCTACCACTGCTTGTAGCTCCTCTTTCCCCCATACTCTGCCCCCAACTCTAAGCTCTCGAGCTCACCCTTCTGAGGGATAATTTTCCAAGTTCAATTCAGTCTAATTTCTTTAATTTAGAAAAAGAACTATTTATCCAGACGTTTTGTAAAAACAATGGTGAGTTAGGAGATAACGTAATGTATTTGAATGCAACAAAACAAAACAAAAAATCTCAGCCCCAAAAGCCCAAAGATTTGCCCTAAACTATCATTCCAGCTCTTGGAATGTAAAGATGTGCACAATGTTACCATCCTACATTAAATCAAGAGATTCAATTATTAGATGTAAACATATGAATCACTTCAAAAGCATCCATACCATCTCTCCTATCTCAGAGAGATGTAAGGAAAATCCTGCACTCAAGCCTCATTTAATATTTATCAGATTATTTGGCTTCCACTAGAGCTTCTGAAATGAGAGTCGTGGGTGGGGAGACCAACCCAGCTCTATCAGGTACTTTAATCAGCCCATGCTGCTCCACCATAGTTTTGCCCAACTGAAAAGACGAATGCGTTCTTGCTTTTTCTAGACTGATAGTAGGAATTTCAGACAAAGAAAATCAGAACTAGTTGCTTACTTGTATGTGTGTCCTGTTATTTCGTTTCTGACCATGACACAATCAACCAACCACTTGGCCAGCAGCCCTGAGTTGTCATGACCAATCTGAACAGTCGTCAGCTTTCCTAAATTCTGGCACTGAAATAAATAACAGTTTTTACTTCATTTAAAAAAAACAAAACAAAACAAAACAGACCACCCCCTCCACCACCACATGCACACATATGGTCCCAAATGTATGCTTTTCTTCAATTTCCACTGATTTACACAGCAAGCATTTTCAACCAAACAGGCAGAACATTTTGAAAAGCAGAATAATCTGTTTTATTGTAAGACAGGAGAAAATAAATACTGTGAAATAAGAACTGTTAAAAGATTATGAAGAGACTACATTCTTTATTGTGAGAACTCACTCTGAGTAATTCTGAGAAGTGTTAATTACAAACATCTGAGCTAAATTGATACAAAGGTGTGCTTTTGTGGAAGAAATAGACCTTCAGAAGAAACAGCTTCTCAAAGCTGCATTTTGAGCATACTGACCTTTGTTTGAAAGGAACCACCCCACACTCCAACACAGTCTCTAAATCCTTCCTTATTTTCAAAAATCAGCTTGCTCATTGCTGAGCAAGACAAAAATAATCCTCATGAGGCAGAAGGAGAAAAAAAGGACTGTGAATTCCAGCGCAGTATGTAATTGTAGGTGGGGCTGCCTGCAACGTCTATTAATGTTAGTTACCTAAACACTTCCCTTACAAGACCTTGGGTTTTTTTGTTACTGCCAAACAAGCAGCTTGGGCTGACGTTTTCCATAGCGTGTGGCTACGCAAATTGCTATTTCTTACAAAAACTTCAGCCAAAAGAGTATTCTTTTGAAGAGTATTAGTATAGCCCATCATTCTGCTTGTTAAAAATGTGGAGAGCTTTACAACAAAATATTAGTGTTTCAATAAGTCAGGCACTATACTATGCTTTTACTATTGTTGCTTAAGATCAGTCTGCACATGCTCAAAGGATGCAACTTTAGCAGATTTTCCTACATAATCACTGCTTACTGGATATGGTACAGCCTGGAGCTACAGGTGCCTGACTGAGCTTTTCCTGCAGCCAGAAGCTGCTTTGGGGTGGCACCAAGCCAACCTATACTACCTGGTGTGTGAGAAGGCAGAAGGAAGCACAGGCAAGTCCAATGCAAAGAAGTAAACATATTAAGCACTGAGAAAAGAGCCCAGGCAGAATGGCAGCTCTACAGTTTGGTTGTGATAGTACCTGATGCTGGGAAATTGAAGAGCACAGTTGTCAGACTGCCTGGTTGGAAGGGATGTAGCATTGTTAGACAAGGAGTTGCAGCAGCAGGAGTGGAAATTTGGGACTAGCCAGAGGCTGGGAGGGACCACGGTGGTGTTAAGTAGGAAGACAAATTGAAAGAAAGAAACTGGAAGGGAAATGAGAAGTTGTAAGCGAGCCAGGAAAAGGAAAATTTGGATACCTGGCAAAACTTGGAAGGGAATGAGATATGGCAACAGAGTGACAGGGTGAGGAGTGGAGCTCTGGGCTGGGACAGGGGCTGCAGCTCAGCCTGTGATTAAAAGGCAGTATGTGTTGAGGGGAACTTTCACTGAGCACAGGGCGGGTGAGGAGCACACCGTGCTCCCAGTTTTGAGTTTCCAGCTACCTTGAGAACCTGGACAGAATCTGAAATGTTCTGCTCTCAAGACAATAAATCCTCAGTAAGCTAATGTCTGTGTGGAAGTGTGTTTGAAAGCAAAAGGGAAAGAGAGCACACTCACCTCAAATGTCATTTCTAAGAGGTTTTTAGGAATCTGCATGACGCCCGTGTCTCCTAGCTCTCCCGAAACACAAATCCACGGGTTGGATGTGGTTATTGCATTGCTCAGTTTTTTGATGGGGATTATCACCGCCCTGTAAGGGATCACTGCGAACAGAGAGGAAGGAAACATCAGTGTTGGATCTTACGCCCCCCGTGGTAAATGCGACCCATGGAGCAAAGCGTGCCCTTCCCTTGAAGGTCAGCTCCCGCTTCACGTCCCAGCAGTGCCGGGGCCGGCTGGTGCCGCGCGGGGGTGCTGGAGGGCCGCGCTGAGCCGCCAGCCCGAGGCGGGTGTGAGGACTCACATCCAATGTCTGCTCTCGTTCTTAGAGGAAAGGAAGGGAGGGGGAATCTTCGAGCGTTTAAGGAGACAGGGAGAGGTTTATGCCATACGTTGGAGCACAAAGCGCCTCGCGGCTCCTCCTCCGAGACCCGTCTCTGTCAGCCTGCGGAGAGTGCTGGGTGTGCTTTTAGGGAATGGCAGAGGGAAGCATTAGGATGGAGAGGGCTTGCCGAGGAGGCAAGATTAAAGAGACTACACAATGCAGAGAAGAAAACCAGGTGCTGCAGCACAATTTGCTGATTACCCTCCTTTGTGAGGATGCTCTTATCCTGCACACTCCCACACAGCCTTGCTCTCCAGCTGGTTTCCCACAGCAACACTCAGCATCTATGAGCTGGCAGCAACAGCCAAGGGCTCCAGATAAGGGCTCAATTCCTCATACAGTGGCAACAGCAACGCAGAGTCACAGAACGGTTTGGGTTGGAAGGGACCTCAAAGCCCACCCAGCCCCAACCCCCTGCCATGGGCAGGGCTGCCACCCAGCAGCTCAGGCTGCCCAGGGCTCCATCCAGCCTGCCCCTGAGTGCCTCCAGGGATGGGGCACCACAGCTTCTATGGGCAGCTGTGCCACCACCTCACAGCCCTCTGGGTAAAGAATTTCTTCCTGACATCTAACCTAAATCTCCCCTCTTAATTTACAATCATTCCCCCTTGTCCTGTCACTGTCAAGACTGTGTAACAAGTCAGCCCCCTCCTGCTTACAAACTCCCTTCAAGTATTGGAAGACTGCAGTAAGGTCTCCTCTCACAAATCTCAACAGCAAGAAATTTTTATTCAGGGGTAAAATAATTCATTCTCCAACTCACCAATTGTGGTGAAGACGCTTGTGAAGCAAAAGTAATCCACAGCATTGAGTGAGAGGAGGTGATACAGAAACTGCTCCCGTTCTTCCTCGCAGCGCAGGAAAGCATAACGCTTGTAAAGTTTCCTGGTGAAAAAAAAAATGCATTGCTGTTTTGTTGAAAAAGTACCAAAGGAAGAGTTGATCTACACAGCAGGTGTGAAAAGTGAGATTCTCCACTTCATGCAAGTTGCCAGAAAACCACAGAGATCACTCACCCTCTGTGCTACATGTGTTTTCAGACCATGGTGATTCCCATGGTGCTGCAGCAGAGATATAGAGCTCATCTCATTGAAGGGTCAGTTTTGGTTTTGCTGCAAAGTGCAGATATAAACTAGTGCTGCCCACAACCTGAGCCTAGACACAGCAACCCCATTTAAGGCTCTTCAAGCTTTCCCACCATTATCTTCCATGGGATGTATCTTCCCAGAACTGAATAGCCATGTCTAATAACTTAATCTTCCTTCTGCTTCATACTCCAACAGATGAAACCAAACAGAAAGCACCAGACCGTCTAGAACCAAGCAGCAACCTTGCTGCCACCCTTCCAGGTCACAACACTGGTTGCCCAGAGCAGTGCAAAAGCCTTTCAGTAATTAACCTGGTCCAGCTCAAATGAGGCATGCGGCTCATCTTTAGCTGTTCACTCTTTGGCAGATTGCAGTACTTGTTAGCTTCCAGCATAATCAAGCATGCAACTCATCACCACACCAGTTCTGCTAAGAACTGCATGCAGTAGTTTGGACATTTTCCTTACATAAGTTGTTGTTTTTTTTTTTTAATAGATTGCTTTGAGAAAACAAAGTCAGGAAGCAGACAGTGCCTGTGCTTGCAAAAGGAGACAGAGCTGGGAGTGCTGTGTGGCTGGGAGGGCTGGCCTCCCGCCCAGTCCTGCTGCAGTTGGGATGTGTGCCTGCTGAAGTCGTAACACAGCACTGCTGTAAAAAAAAGGCTGCAGCTTCACTTGCTCTAGATTGTAGGACTGTAAGGCTGTGAAGTGGCTTGGTTCAATGCACTGACCCTAAATCAAACCTCTTTTTCCTGAACATTAGTCTACTACACAGAGAAGTGGACTCTTGCCCTACTGGGGGGGGCAGAACCTCCTCCACAGCCTTTCAGTCTCTTCTGTCTGGAAACCAGCAAATCCAGACAAGGCACCAGGCTGTGCAGTGAGCCTGCATGGTCCCTAAGCTCACCAGTGAGGAAGATGTGGAAAGAAAGTTGGGAGAATAAGGGCCAACTTACTTGGCAAGTGGCTGGTTGGAAAGCAGCTGCTTCAGATGCTGAGACAAAAGCTTCTTCTCCAGAGAAAGCCTTATCCACGCTCGGGCTCGCCCCACATCAGTCTTTATCTCACTCATGTTCTGAACATGTCTGAAATGGATGGGAAAATAAATAATAATGAATAATATAGTAATAATAACAATAATAATAGATGAATCATAAAAACCCTACATGTTTCAAGTGGTAGCATCCAATGTGACGCAGCAGCTGGACTGGAATATGTTTCTTGATTTAAATGCTGCAGGACAAACAGAACCAAATCCCATCCAATCCCTGCATGTGACAAGTACAGCAGAAGGTTGTGCAGTACAAAAACTTATATGAAAATCATTTATAGAGGAGTGGTCCTGCAGAGCCCTGCACCACACAGCATGGCACTGAGACCCCCAACAGACCTTGGCTGGCCTGGGAACAACAGCAGGACCTCCTGCACACAAGTTCATTGCTAGTGCCCTACGTCAGCTGCTCTGTGTCCCAATGCCTGCTTAGCTAAGATGAGCAGGGGTAGAGCTGCACATCCCTGCACTGCCTGCACTGTCTCTGCAGACGCTGTTCCCAATTTAAAAAGGAAAGAAAAATCCAACTCAAAACAAACAACCGTCATCCACCTCTGAGACCCATTTATGCTACAGTAGGTACTGACACAAACGGGTATGTTGTCTGTGAGGGCAGAGGACAATAATATCTTAGAGATCCTTCAAACCACAGCCTAGTCTGAAGGCTCTAACAAACCAAATGGGAAATTCAAGGAAAAAGAGGGTTATTAGAGAAAACCCGTCACAGGCAGAATCACCTTTTCAGGGACATACAAGGCCCTCATGTTGTAATCTGCATGCCACATGCTTGGTTTGTAGGAAAGCAGAACTGTGCCACTGGGGCTTTTTTTCTACAGATTTGCCTTTCTTTTTTGAAACTTCCCATATTTCAGGTTGGAGAATGCCAGAAACTCCGATTTGAGAACACAAGAAGAGGAAGAGAACTGTCATGGCAGATTGAAGCTGCTTCCAACCCCCCCCCGCTTAGTTAAATAAATAGAAAGAAAAATGAGTAACAGTTCCCAACAGGGGAAAGAAAGGGTTGCAATTTCTTAATTTACACACAGCTTGCATGGTAAGTGCAATTCAGCCCTCCCAACCTTCGTGCCACGCTCCACGTACCATCAGCTGAATCTTTGTTGCCATTGTCCTTTATTGCCCCCCATGCATTGCTGAGTGTTAGGAAATGTGGCAATATTTACTCCAAAGAAAATCTAACAAAGTCATGATCTGACTGATGCTTTCAGTGTTCACCAGTCTAGTCTCACTGTCTTGTGTTTTTTTTCCCATCTGTTTTCTCTCTGCTTTATATTTAGACCCTGCATTATTGGAGAAAACCACTCCCTTGTTTGTAGAGCTTCTAATGTGACAGGAATAGGGCTTTAGGAGCAAATCTGCAGTGTACAACTTAGTGCTGTCCATAAATGCATCTTTGCTCTGAACAAGTGAGGTGGATACCAGGCATAGCTCAGCAGCGCCCGGTGCTGTTCCCTGCTAGGCTAACCTACCTGAATTCTCAAAACAGATCAGTACTGGCAATCCCTGAGGAGATGTCTGCATCATGCTGCTCTGTGCTCTATGCACACTTCAGGAATATGTGGTTGATAAGAGCAATAGGAGCTTGCTGGCGGTAAAACCTAGGTCAGAGGGCACAGCATGCTCATATACAAGTTCTTGTCCTTTGTAAGCAAGCTCACGAGCCTCCCTCTTTCAGCAGTGATGCCTCATAGCTGAATCACTGCAGAGATCCTTGTTCCTGGCTCTGGAAAGCCCTCTGTGACAGCCTCTTCTTGGCTTGGAGCGGGGCAGCCAGTGTTAGAGCTGGCAGCCCACACAGCTGGGCACATCAGAGACAGGACATGCACTCCACTCAGTTACACAGCACTGAGATGCTCTCTTCAGACATTTCTTGTCTTCTGAGATGGGAAGATCAAAGCACAGACCATCTCTCCCCCCTTCTTCTTGGCTTAAATTACATCTAATATGAAATGCTGATTTATTTTACTTTGAGTAGATTCAAATACAGATGGACTTAACCGTATTCCATGCATGCTCTATGCCTCTTCATTACTTGTTTCTGGTTGAGACCAGATTGGCATAAACTGTGCATTTGGGAAAAAAATGCAGGTTGGCAGAAACCTTAAAAAGATTCAGTGATCAGTCTTGGTGTCAGCAGAAGCAGAGTGTAACAGAACAGAACATTCAGGAGCTCAGATTTATTTCATTCTCACTGGTGAGAGTCAGAACAGCTCTATTTTTATCAGTGACCTCAGTGTAAGCCCTGTATGCTCACCACTGCACAAACTCTTCTTGTCAGAAAACTGAAAAGCAATTTCAGTGCAACTCCCCAGGTTGAAACTTGCTTTTTAATCCCATTAGCAACACAGAAAAATCTCTTTTCCCTGCCAAATGTAAGCCTGGGGTACAGTGAGACAAACTCTCTGCAAATAGCTGTGCTGCCAGAAGAGGTTACAGCTGCTCAGCATCACCATGACTGAGGATGGCACGATACTCCTGATCCTCCTGCAGTCAGAAATGAGCTGTATTAGCTGGTGCCACAAAGGTCTTTGACAGTGCAGGCTGTTGTGGCTGCAGCAGGTCACACAGCATCTGTGTGTGTGCAGTGCACCCTTGGCTAGATACTCCTCAAGGAGGGGAGGCATGGCACCACAGCACTGCTCACAGGGAACGACCTGGCTGATATAAACAGAGCCTCGCTGGGCCAAAAGTCTGGGGTCGTGCAAGAGGCAAAATAAATGTCTTGAGCATTTTCTGCACCACATCTGAGATGGATGGTTTTACGAGGGAGGCAGAGGACACACATGGCATTACCTGTAGCACAGCCTCATCATCACACATTCAGAAGTGTGACTATGATTCAGCCCTGCTATTTAAGTTGTTTACACGACCTTGCATGAGCCATCAAAAACAAGCTGTGCTTAAGGCAACGCAAATCCTCTAGCCATCCGTTCAGTTAGCACTGCAGCTCCAGAAATTTAACAATTACCCAGCCTTCTAACTTCAGCATAAACCTATGTGTGCAAAGAAATTTCTTTCCAAGCAGGAGAAATCATGTCATGAGATTCTGCGTGACAAATTCAACTCACCACCTATCTAGCATTCTGTATGACCAGATATGTTTGTGTACAAACTCAAATGCTCAAGATACTCAAAACACAGTGCTGGGACTCAAGGAGCAGAGCTCAGGTTTGTGCTGGACTTTCTTCAGTGAGCTCAGCAAGTATGTGGAAGACAAAACACACACACACAGTGAGTGCTGCTGGAAGTGCCTTCTTTTTACATGGAAGAAGGATGAGGCATTACAAGAAACAACGCTCATGTTTCCTCGTGCTTTAAATTGCTAGCAGCTCTTTACAGATGAGCATTATAACACTACTCCTGGTCTCCTTTCTATGGCACTTCTAGCCCACTGAAGCTCTCAGTTGTGGCAAGCAAAGTGTCAGAACAGTGGCATGACCTGGCTCGATCACGGAGATGCCCTCAAGAACAACTGTCTGGTGCTATCACATCAGCCTCCATCCTTCTTACTCTGTCATCCTTCAGGATCTCAAACAATGCTTCACAATAAGCTCTCCATAGCCAGGCTGTTGTCTTCTACAGAGTACCTGCCCTTAGTTCACATTCCAAGCTCACCTGCTATGCTTGTGCACAGTCTAATTTTGTGTATTTATTACTATTTGTCATAAGATGCTATTTGAAAAGAAGGAACATTGCTCAGCAACTGCAAGAGAATTTGTCTGTCCCTTGCATCATCTATCAACTGTACTTGGTTGGTCAATTATTTAAAACAAACAAAAAGAAATAAAGTACTAAAGAATTTAACATATCTGTTATTAGCTGTAGCTCTACTGCTATAAATACCCCTGGAGAAGACAAAACCAGAAGCCCAGGAGAACTTGTGTATTTTTCGTTGTCTTTTACTCAAAACACACAGAAAAGTTTTGTGTATCAAAATGGTAACTCTACATTTGAATGCAGGCTGAAGAGAATGTTTAGTTCTACTTAACCTTTGTAAAATCAAAGCTAGTGAAGATCTCTACATTATGCTACAGAACTAAAATGATGATCAGATGATCAGAAAAATCGAATTGTGTACCTCATATCTTGTATCAGGGAAACCCTCAAAGTAGGCAGAGTAATTCCTGTATCAGACTTCCGTCTTTCTGTTCCAACAGCAACTACAGTGGAGAAAATATGTGAAGTTAATGCAAAGTTATTGGAATGGCCTGCAATGCACTTGTTTTATACGAAGCTGAAAGCAATCCTAAGTTGCTGGCAACTGCAATGTCTCTGTGCATTATCATTAACACTATCCTAGAAAAGTATGTAGAAGCAAAGAGACTTACTAGCTATTCCTTCCTAACTCCAGCACTGAAGTTGGGGATATAAAAAGCTTCCTTTTACTGTATGTGAAATACATTAACAGAAATCTATACAGTGATGGCTTTTATTAGTAGTATGTTTTAATGGAAAACTCACAACTGAGAAGGATGTGATAAAATTAAGCTACAGTTGCACACTAGATGTTAAGAATGCCATGCATTTCTGTGCTCCACTCCTCTAATCAAACCACTTTGTGGTGAAACATTTTGCACTCAGGAATTTGTGCCTGCCAGTCAGACTGCTTAGTGCATTACTCACTGAAGCTTATTAAAAACTCTTAGTAAGTGAGACTAGTTTATCCATCAGTGTGTCTTTAAGGACTGATCATAGAAGTTCCCCTCTGCAGGACATGAAGATTTCAGTCCTTGGAAGATGACCCACGAAGTTCAGAGACCTTTACTACAATGTGCTGCAGCAGACAAGGGGCAGGGAGATCTCAAGGTCATCAGAAAACCATCTTCTCTCACAACACTGAAGTAATTTGGTGATTGTAAAAGGCCAAAACGAAGCATAAACCGGGTGCCTAGATTAGTGGATGGAGATTAATTACACAGCTTCTGAACTGTACCATCCACCAAAGATATATTGAACATGGAGTTACTCACACTGCGATTTCAGAGACAGATTATTCTCGGTGAAAGAAAAATGTCAGCTGTCTGAGCTGTATCTCCATGGCTTCAGCTATTTCAGTAATAATCTTCTACAAAAGCACCGCTTCTCACATCTCACTCAATGATGGATGATAGGGAGTGGAGGTAGTGAACAGGCATTGAATGATTTTCAGACAGCAATAGTAAGTATCCTCATTTCCCTCCAACAACATCAGTCTATTTTGTCCAGACATCAAGACAGCTTCATAATGATTATGAAAGGCCTCAAAATGTGAATTTGGTATTAGCAAGCAAATACACTGAAAATCTCATATGGACTTCGTGTGATTGCACTCTTCCTCACAGGCCTGAGGTTCACTCACTGCGATGAATCCATCAGAGAGTGAACTGCTGGGTACTCACCTGGGGACTCTGCACTATGTTCTTGCTTTTCTTCTCTCTCCTGGTACTGAAGTAAATGGGACCACAAAGCAGATTTCCCCTGAAAATTGAAAATGAAGAGGCTGTAAATAAAATGGCCAGTAGAAAAGATACCAATGAATGCAACATAATAACGGGATGGCATTTCAGTGGGCTTCAAATTCAGCAGTGACAGTCAGTACATTTCTTTTGGGCCATAAGGCCTCGGGAAGAGAAAGGGATGGTCACTGACTGAGCTGGCAGTCGTATCGCCTACCTTGTTTGTTTGTTCTCTCTTGGCTTTAGCTTCTGAAGGTCGAAAGAAAAGAAACCAAACATCTATTTGACAATATCACTGCAATTTCCAGAGCTGTTTTGACAAAATAAAACCTCTCAGGAAACATGAACCGACGAGACTGAGCCCAAAGATATCTTTATGCTGAAATGACCAGCAGCTTAGAAGGTACAAGGTGCATTCAGTATTTGCTGAAGTCTTGTACAAACAGAGTCCTGAGTTTCTAATTACCAACCTGCTTGACCTGCAGACCATGACTCCAGATTCTTTCTAGCAGATCACAGAGACTAGCAATCAATGTATTTTCCTCCAGTCCTGTAATATTGGCTTCTCCATGTCCCAGCTCCACTGCTTCATGGCCCATTTTCTCTACCAGCATACGTTTAGTCTAAGAAATAAAGAAAATAATAATAATAAAAATCTAAAAGGCTCATAAAAATGTTATTTCCAAGGGACAGAATTTATAAATCACTTTACTAAACATTCTTCCAGTAGATAATATAGAGACCACTGCTAATGGCCTGGCTTGAGAAACCTCAAATCTCTTTTACAGAGACTGTGAATTAAAAAAGAATAATTAAAATAATACATTTGCATTATTAATCCATATTGCCCTGTTTCTATCACCTTTATCTGTTGTCCTATTCCTACATTGCTGATTTATTACTGGCCACTATCAGACAGAGTACAGAGCTATATATTTTCAGTCTTATTTAGTATCTGCTGTTGTTCTTGTCACGGGAAACAAAGCTTAAAATTCAGGTAATGCATTATATCACCAACTGTGACTGACACAAAGAAATTATATTTCAATGGATATGAAAGCTTCTTTAATATTAGAAGCTGGTATACGACGTTAGGTCTGCATAAATAACATGCACAATTTGCACACACTGAATATATCCCTTTTGACATAGGTTCTCAACCTCATTATGTTTAGGCTACCTTTAAATATGAACAATTAAAGGAAATCCTCCCTAGGATGTCTCATCATCCTGATTCTCCTTCCTGTCCTTTTTATTCTTCCCATCAACTCTGACTGCATAAACAGAAGAGTGATAACACATTCTTTTCTTTTTTTTTAGCAGATGAAAAATATATAACACAAAGGAATATCCACCTTGTAAACAGCCTGTTAAACCAACAGACCAGCACTGTTCCAGCTGTGAAGGACTTTCAGGATACAACCTGCAGATGCTATTTACATTCAGCATGAGCAACTGGATGGGAGAGCGGAGAGAGAGGGGAGGATGTACCTTCATGCGACATTCCTTCAGCAACCCTTCCACAAATTTCGAGTTGGTCTGAGCAATCACAGCCGGAGAGAGGTCCGAGAGTTTGGGCTGCCTCAAATTTTTTCCTAAACTCCTCGCCTCCTGCATATATTTCTAAAAATAAACAGAATAATTTTAGATATTACAAGTCGGAGAGATTCTCCTCATCCTAATCCTAGGCAAGCAGATGCTGGTGAAAAGGAATGAGCTACTGTTAATCTAGTAACAACAACACGATTTGTCTGATGCTTAAGTATTGGGCTGGAGAAGTGGAATGCTCCTTTATGACAACAGGAAAAGCAAGACATTTTCCAGTGCAGAACCGAAACAACCAGCGTTGTCTGGTGAACTGTGCTGTTAGCCACTAGCACAAAGTTAGGCACACCAAGTGTATAAAAGCGTGATACCTTCATCCAGCAACAAAGCCAAAGTACCAAGCAAAATGTTTTTCCATTGTTATTTGATCTTCACTAATAAATAAATTAAAAGCCATCTGGTTAATTTGTTGACTAGACTGTACATGAATGGAAGAAAACCTTTGAAAAGAAATTACAAGAAGCAGAAAGGAACCTAGTCAAGGAGAAAAATTTATCCCATTACTTTGCGTTTGGATAGTTCATGTGGGAAAAATTAGACTTGATTTTATTCTCAATTAACTTCTTAATTACAACTGAAGCTCATTTTAAGTAAAACTGACATTTCACATCATTCTTGTTTTTACTGTGGGGGCTGTAATAGAGAAGTATGGACAAAAAATGTCATGCTCTTTAAAATAAGATCCAAGCTATAATTAAAGACTTTTAAACCTTTTTGCTCCACTGCCTTGCTTCTCTGGAGTTGGGTTTTGTTTGTTTGCTTGTTGAACAAAAAACCCAAGCCTATCAAGAAGTGTCATCTCCCCCTACCATAGTGAGAGGACCACATGCTTAGCAAAGTTGGCCATGCTAACAAGTTGGCCACATTTAGGTGTGCAAGTGAGAAGTTCATCAAAAGTTCATCTGAACACTATCAGTAGTTTCTGTTAATAAAATAACAGGATGTTGTCAAATAAAATAGTCTTGAAACATTGTGCTCAAAGCCTGATGTTGAAATGCTCAATTTTTGTGCAAGGCCTGCGAATTTCCAAACGTATGTCTTTATCACTTTAAAGCTGTCTTTCTGGGGAGACAGTGGGTGACAACAACCATTCATTCTTCCCCCTTCACATCAGTCTTACAGGTTGGACAAGAAAGTAGGGTTCTATCACAGAAGCTGTAATCAACTAATTACTAAGTGCTCAGCTAAGTAATTACAGTTCCACTGATACTGTAAGGACTTGGAAACAGTTGAAAAACCATATTGGAATAAAAATCACAGCTGATGAAAGCACGTTGTTCAGCAAGCAATCTCACAAGTGGCTTCCATCTAATTCAATGCAAAAATTAGCAGTGAGAACAGTGAAAAAGTAAGAGAGGGAATATGTAAGTAGAAAATCTAGTGTTTCTTTCTAAGAGCAAAGGGATAAATAAAATGCAAAGTGCGGTTATAGTCTGAAGAGTACAAAAAAAGAGATAACCTCATTTTATTCATAGAATGTCTTGTTAAAAAAAGAAATAAATAAACTTTCATGAGTTCAACAAAAGAATGAATATGGGATGAGAGGACCAACAGAATGCTCTCTGCCTGTTCAACACACACCACCTCCATGTTGGGATGTGAAGACTTAGCAGTCAAAACAATGCTTTTTGGATTTGACATCCTAAGCTGAATTGCCAGCTGAGCAACACAGGGAAAAAGAAAGCAAAGCAAAATCCGCATCTTTTGGTCTCAGAACTGTCATGTTTGCGAGCGAGTTGGCAAACATGGAAGCCAGGAGCTGTTTTCCAGCTACTTTTCTGATTATAACCACACTTCCAAGCACTACAGGGATGTGATCCTACTCTACAAGAAAGGGAGAGGTTTGGGATGCAGCACAGACAGTGGTTCCTCACGCTACAACCTCAAACGCAGCTTTCAACAAGACAAACTAAAACGTACCAGGCAGCATTCAGAGAAGGATTTTTTAGGAGGCCGTGCAGGAGGGGGCGGCCCCTGGTCCCACTCCCAGAAGGCCATTGAGTTCTGGCGAAGCAAAAGCTCCTCCGAGGGCTAAGAGGAGACAGATGCCCCGATGGCAGAATAGCCAGAAAGAGAAACAAAGCAAAAGAAGCATGCATATGATCCACAGCCGAAAAGAAGAAAGTAAATACATGACAAAGTACTGAAAAGGCTCTGCTGAGATAAACTCACAAGGCAAAGTTTCAAATATACTTGCAAAGTCATCCTAGCAGAAACGACAACAAACATCCACAAATGCCGTTTTGCTGTGTTTCCTTGAAACACCAGAGGAAGCTGTGATTCAGGAGTCAGTCATTATTGGAGTTTTATAGTGCAAATGCCAACACTGGTCAGCATTATCCAGCAAGCCTTACCACAAAACAGCACAAATGTTATATTTTTGCTAATGACATATGAAAGAAGCACATGGGTATTATCAGTGGAAAAATATGGCAGAAAATACTTAATGAATGACAAGAAACTGAAAAGATGGGACAGAAATGCATGCATGCAACTGACATTTACAAGATGTGTGGGAGTTCCCGAGCTTCAGGCCCAAAAAGGACCCTGAAGTCTTAACCTTTCCAATAGGCTTGCTCCTGTCAGTAACCTACGTAAAGGCTAAAAAAAAAACAGAAAAAAATCCTTGAAAAAAGAAAAAAAAAAAAAAAAAAAAAAGAGTCCTGCCTCACTGACTGACATTTATTAAGGAACTTGGCTTTTCCAGAGACCTTTACCCTGGGCAGAGCTCACAGCTGCACCGAGAGGCATCAGAGCTCTGCACTCCATGTGCAGTTATACAACAGGGGTCTATATCAGCAAATAGGCCATTTTCCTGATGACAGAGGGACTGTTTTATTCCAAAAGAACAGAAGCTTATCGTCTGTGCTGTGTGCTTTGAAGTCGTACAGCATATACAAACATTGGCGATGAGCAGTACTTAAATGGCAACAGACCTACACAAACCTTGAGGGAGCAACAATATTGCCTGAAGCAGCAAGGGTCCCTTGGTCCAAACGTTACCTTGGGGTGAACATCTCGTGCCGCTCGCAGACACCACCTACCTCCCTCAAGTCATTGTCCAGCCCAATGTGTTCTGAGTGCTGCCGGAGGCGGTCTTTCCTCCGCTGTGTGGTGGCACTGCGACTGGCCCAGCGGCTGGGAAGGCAGAGAGAGAAAAGACATGAGTGGAGTGAGTGGGAAGGGAGGGCCGCTTCTCCCACAGGGGAAGAAGAGACGGTGCAAACTCGGATGCTGCGATGGATGT
The DNA here is from genome assembly GCF_026119805.1 of Tympanuchus pallidicinctus. Lineage (NCBI taxonomy): Eukaryota > Metazoa > Chordata > Aves > Galliformes > Phasianidae > Tympanuchus > Tympanuchus pallidicinctus. The sequence goes on from NW_026294802.1 coordinate 5,120,658, forward strand.
TGGTGCAAGCTGGGCTCTCCAGTTCCTGTGGGAAACCACAGGGTGGATGACGGGCCACCACTCAACCCAGTGACCTGCTGGAGACCTGCCTGCTAGCGTGCTGATAGTTGACTGCAAGTGGAGCATTCCCTACCACAGATTCCCCTTGCAGCACTGGTGCCATCACTAGCGAAATCGGTTTAGTCCCCTGCAATGCCCTTATTTGTTGTATTTGCTAAGATTTGACAGAAACTGTGTCTGTATGAGCAAACAAAATACAAATGTTTTGAGAAACAGCTTCTGAATTGTTTCTTCTCTTGTGAGGTTTCTGTGGTACTTCCTCAGCAGGAAATAATCCAGAGAACCTCGTCACCATGATTATAAAGATGAGAGGGAATAGCCTCCAAGGAAGGTTCAGGTTGAGTGTTAGGAAAAACTTGTCAGAAAGAGTGGTGCTGCAGTGGCACAGGCTGCCCAGGGAGGTGATGGAATCACCTTTCCTAGAGGGGTTCAGTAACAGTGTGGACGTGGTCAGTGGGCATGGTGGGGATGGGCTGATGGTTGGACTAGCTGAGCTTAAAGGTCTTTTCCAACCTTAGCGATTCTATGACTCTGTGATTCCACTAGGATACTGGGAGCACCTATGTCTAAAGGATTTAAAGAGAACTGACATTCCTGGGGTTAATCATGTTGCTGCCTTTACCGTGCCTGGATTTTTTTTTTTTTTTTTTTTTAAATGAGATTTTTAAATAGTGCACAAAAATTCTGTTTTTGCTATGTCTTAGTTTATGTCCAATTCAATTTTTTTATTCTCATCTTAAGCTGTTGTTTAAAGCAGGTAGTTGGTAACCAGGTTATAAACTGAGCAGCCTTAGAATTCCCAAATGTCCAAGCTTCCTTATGCCAGACAATGTAACAAAAACCAAGATAACACTGTGCCAATGAATTTACAATCTCAAGCGATTGCTGAGTTTCTAAAAATATCATAGCATTCTGTCAAATCCTTGAAACAAAAATGTTCGACTAGTGCAGAAAATAAATAAGTTAATACATTATTTATAGATGAAAACCAAAATAACATGATATAACCTATCAAGCATTAAAAATAAGCACACACATGCTACATCTTCAGAATAATGACTGTGATTGCATTTATTAAAATAAAATATATTTTCAAATATAGTGAAAATAGTAACAGCCTTTAAGCCCTTCAGTCTGCTCACAAAGACCCTCTGCCTCTGCCCTGCATTTGGAAGTTCCAGAGAGAAAAGCAGCACGTACTCATGGAGCCTCTCCACACAGGTGGATATCTGCAGGAACAGGAGTCACTAGACCCCAAATCCACCCATTTCCATGTGCATCCCAAATATGAGTATATGCAGTAGGATGTGAGACCTGAGCTACCCAGGCAAGGCTTCTGTCTGGCAACAGATATGTGGGTGTAAACCTGGAGGAGGAAGCCCTTGCCTGGAGCTGGTCTTGGGTTGTAACATGGCTGACAAGGCTCTGGAGGCATAGCAGAGCAACCTGGCCCATGGGAAGTCCAGGCTTGACCCCTGGTCATCTGAGCCCTGCTGCTTCCAAACAACAAGGCATGTACCTAACTATCCCCACCGACTGCTCTACTGAAGCAATCAAAGACCACATTTTGGCTGACTGGGTCAAAAAAGCTTAAAACATAAAATACATAGGAACTGACATTTTTATGGTCGGAAATAAAGAGTCTTCCCACCTTCCAAATACCATCAAGAAAACAAGTACAGAGTAAGAAATAAACATCTGGGTCTGCACGCAATTATTGTTCAGCACTTCACCAACTCATATGACAAGGAATTTATTTTTAGAACTCTGTAGCCTCAAGTCTCTGGTAACTAAATAGGTGTTTGAACAGGAGACATTTATACCTTCTCAGAGGAATGCATTACTGACATAAGTGTCTTTTCACCTCCTCAGAAATCTTAAAATATGCAGCCTATGACTTTAATTAATCATCACTTTTTTTTTTTTTTTTTTGCAAAAGCAACACCAAACACCTTATTGGATGACTGAGAGTGGAAGAAAACTGCTTTCTGTTCATCTCAGCAAGCTGAAATATAACAAAACCTCAACACCTAGAAACAGGATAGCAGATGCAGAATTGACTTTGTTTACCTGGCTCTAGACTCCTTCCACTTAATGTTAGTTAATATCATGCTTACATTTCAGATAACAGAATGTCAATAATTGAAATTTATGTTATAAATCATGTACTATCTATTATCACATTTTTCTGCTCTGATTCATATTCTGAATTCTGATTTGATCCCCTTCCAACAGCTTTCCTGCCATTACTGAAAGATTTAAGAACTGCTATGAGCGTCCTTTGAGGGAACACGTCTCACTGAAGGTGAAAGCAGAACAAAACCTACAGAATAATTACAAGTAATAGACCATCATTAAAGCATTTTCAGTTAATTCCTGCCGGCTGGGAGAGTGCACAGAGCATTCTCCAGATTATTAGTCAGAACTGTTTGAACATTTTCAGCATACAAGCAGAAAGATCATTAGCCCTTTATGAAGAAGAGATGGCTACTCATTAGGTGGGGCAATGACACGTATGGCAAGCTGCATGTCCCCGTGTCCCCAAGCACCAGGTGAGGGAAGGGAAGCTACTGGGTACTGAGTGAGGTCTGTGCACTCAGATGCTGCTCTGAATCTCTCCGGGAGATTTGGTGAAGATCTAACAGCAGATAAGCAGCATTAAGCAGCTAAATCTTTTAAAGCCTTTTCTTTACTGGGCCACACAGAATTTTCTGGAAATAATGCTTAAATATCAAAAGAACCACTCGCTCTGCCCCTCATCAGCACAGATCACATGTTAAATTACCCCTCCACACCCTTCAGCCACTCCAAGTATTTCTGAAAGGAAGCCATCACCACAGAATCACAGAATCACCCGGGTTGGAAGGGACCTCAAGGATCATGTAGTTCCAACCCCCCTGCCTAGCAGGGCCACCAAACACACATTCAGATCAGGTTGCCCAGGACCCCGTCCAACCTGGCCTTGAACACGTCCAAGGACGGGACATCCACAACCTCCCTGGGCAGCCCGTTCCCGGGCCTAACCACTCTCCTTGTGAAGAACTTCCCCCTAACATCCAACCTAAATCTTCGCTCCCTCAACTTGGATCCATTTCCCCTAGTCCTGCTGTTGTCAGCCCTTCTGAAGAGTTTACTCCCCTCCTGGGTGTAGGTTCCCTTCAGGTATTGATAGGCTGCAATGAGGTCACCCCGCAGCCTTCTCTTCTCCAGGCTGAACAAGCCCAACTCCCTCAGCCTGTCCTCATAGGGGAGGTGCTCCAGCCCCCTGATCATCTTAGTCGCCCTCCTCTGGACCCTTTCCAAAATCTCTATGTCTTTCTTGTACTGAGGGCTCCACACCTGGACACAGTACTCCAGGTGGGGCCTCACAAGAGCCGAGTAGAGAGGGACAATCACCTCCCTCTCCCTGCTGACCACCCCTCTCCTGATGGAGCCCAGGATCCCATTTGCCTTTCGAGCTGCCAGAGCGCACTGCTGGCTCATGTTCAGTCTCTCGTCCATCAGGACCCCGAGGTCCTTCTCTGCCGAGCTGCTCTCAAGGCCCACTCCTCCCAGCCTGTACGGGTGCCTGGGGTTCTTCCGGCCCAAATGCAAAACCTTGCACTTTGCCGTGTTGAACCTCATTAGGTTCACCCGAGCCCAGCTTTCCAGCCTGTCGAGGTCCCTCTGAAACCACCTCCTCTAGGGCTGCTGAAATCCCATTTGAGGTATTTCAGTTATTCCCCTCAGCAGAGGTGTTGCTCCAAGCACCAGCTCAGGTGCTGTGGCGCATGCTGCCTACACGGAGCAGGGACAGAGAAAGCTCTTTCTGGCAGTCTATCCTTATCTCCTGATGCCTGTATCCAAAGATAAACAAGCTTCACCTTCAGGGACTGTGAAAAGGAGTGCTGTTTCAGAAGGGGGACGTGGGCAGATTGCATGCTGTTTAATACAGAGAAATAAAACAAAAGGCTCTTCAACATGAAGTGTCTTCAATATGAAGGCTGTAAGGTCAACAGTGAAATCAGTATTATTTGACGCCAAATTAGACCCAACAAGCTTAGGAGCAGGTTTGCAAGGGGTGGAGGATCTGTAAAGATGGCACTTGTAAAACACACCACTTAACCTTTGATGCTTGATTTCTGTAATAAATGGAAATATAGTCAGCATCAAAGTGTAACTGTCAGAAACCAGTCTAGCAAAACAGCAGCCTGGACATGCTGAGCTGCAGCCGTGCGTTCATCTCTCCATATCCTGCAATCCCTTACCCCCCTCATTCTAAAGGCTTTCTAAGCACATTATGTGAGAAGTGATAGTGAAGGGTGGCACCCACACCACCATCCTCTGCAAGCAACAGTCAGCTGGGAACAATCAGCTAGGGTCACCCTCAGACCTGATCAGCCACTGCCCAGAATGGATGCTGGCTGCAAACTTGAGACAGCAGCACTGCCCAGGGAAAAGGCACAGTAAAGAGACGAGAGGTACAGGGTTTGGCACACATATTTCCCTGTAAACTTGAAGTCTGCATAGTTATCATAAAATGGTACATTAACTGAAAGAAATTAATTGTTCTTTTACTGCCTCACACAGGTTGAGCCAAGAATCAGCATGCAGAAAGAGCACCCGTTCAGTTCTAAGTTTCCACAGCACGTAATTCCTATTTCAGAAAGTGTTTTTAAGCACAGGTTCTTAAAGCCGTTCACATTTTGTTCTCAAAAATGAACACAAGCAGTTAGCAACTCCATTGCACCTGTCGGTGGTTTGCTCCATTAGGTTACTTAATGTATAGTAGCCACTTGTTACAGATATTCAGACTTAAAAGTTGAGCTTCTACTGCTAGCCAGCTTTAAATAACATCAGTGCTGTGTGTGGATGGCTCGGTGCTGACTCATGTCTTACTCATTGAGATGCACTGCAGAGATGCTACTCCCTGCCATTTGAAAGTGCAATTGTCTGGCTTGATTTAAGAAAAATAAAAGCTTCATTAATGACTCCCAGCCTTAAAACAACAGCCAACATGTATGGAGAAAGAAAAAGCATGTACAATACAGAACACTCACTGCAAGACACACAGATTATTTGTCATAAGAAAAATAACTTAGTTAAAGCCTGAATGAATTCTACCATCATATAGATATTTAGCAAAGTTGAATGGTGATGCTGCAGGGCTGCACTCATCTGAGTCACACTATCGCCTGAATCTCAGTAATGGACCTATCAGAAGAGGGGTGGCCAGCAGGGACAGGGAGGTGATCTCTCTACTCTGCCCTTGTGGGGCTCATGTGGAGTACTGTGTCCAGGTGTGGGGCCCCCAATACAGGAAGACAGGGAGCTGTCATAGAGAGTCCAGAGGAGAGCCACAAAATGATCAGAGGACTGGAGCACCTCCCCTATGAAGGCAGGCTGAGGGAGCTGGGCTTGTTCAGCCTGGAGAATAGAAGGCTGCAGGGTGACCTCATTGCAGCCTTTCAGTACCTAAAGGGAGCCTACAAACAGGAGGGGAATCAACTCTTTGAAAGGGTAGATAACAGCAGGACAAGGGGAAATGGTTTTAAGTTGAGGGAGGGAAGATTTAGGTTGGATGTCAGGGGGAAGTTCTTTACAGAGAGAGTGGTGAGGTGCTGGAACAGGCTGCCCAGAGAGGCTGTGGATGCCCCGTCCCTGGAGGTGTTCAAGGCCAGGTTGGATGGGGCCCTGGGCAGCCTGGTCTGGTATTAAATGGGGAGGTTGGTGGCTCTGCCTGCGATGAGAAGGGTTGGAGCTTCATGATCCTTGAGGTTCCTTCCAACCCAGGCCATTCTGTGATTCTGTGGTATGTGGCTTTTACAGATAAATACTGACACAGCCATGAGTTCAGCAAAACACAGCACAGGGACAAAAACTTGGAGAAAGCAATCATATATTATGAAATCTACGTTATAGATAATATATCACATATGTAATTCCTGAGGTTAGGAGGCCAACTCCAAAGGGATTTCTGCTTGAAGACTTGTGTTGCGCCATCTTTTGAGTGTTGCTGCAGGTGGACACAGAGGACAGATAAAAGCACTAAGTTCACAGGATGCTAGAGAAGAAAGGGAAAGAACTCAGAAGAGGGATGTGGCCAAGAAAGGGAAAATGCACAGGGCATGGATAAAGAAGTTGGAAAAAATGAGCTAAAATGAAGAGGATGGCCAAAAAATAAAAAAGATAATTTAAGACATTCTGTAATACTGTAACAAAGAAAAAAAAAAGAAAGAAAGAAAGAAAGAAGGAAAGAAAAAAGAAGAAGTTCAGGAAAAAAAATCATTTCAGTTGCTCTCTGTGGGCATTTGCTACAAATTGCCAGAATGCTAATATACTCCCATGTTTGACATGCAATCAGTGTTTTCCTCTGCAATATTTAATCTCATTTATCAAGCTTCTTAGTACAAATTAAGTTACAATGTAATCAATTAGATTGAAAACACAGCTTGCTTCATTGTTCTAATTCTGCACTGTAAGCATATACACCATAATTTAACAATTAGCTAATCAAAAACCATGAAGTGTTTACTCCGCTTGCCTTTTTGTCATTCAAATTCCCTTCCTGAATCGTTGCAAATGTATCAGCCAGTGGAGTACCAGCTCCAATTTTAAAAGCCTGGCAGAAAATACATGCAGGGAAGGAATAGGGGAAAACAGAAACCACAATATTGTGGTGCTGATGTTCAAAAAAGAGAAAGATAGCACTGGAAATGCTGCTCTTTTCTAGGCTAGCAGACAAATTGCCCAAATGATTGCAGCCTGTTTCCTTCCAGGATGCTTTCTAGGAAGACTTTGGCAAAAGTTGCTGCTTTAAGAGGCCACAGCATCGTGGACGGGATGTTGCTGAACCCAAAGGAAGCTGCAGATGCTGCCTGTAGATTTAGAAAGTTTTCCCATGTAGTGAGGGATGTATCAAAGGCAATGGATGCACAATGAGTCCCCCTAAGCTGGACATTGATACCCGATGTGAAAACCGACTGAGTTCTGTTTTCTGGTTTTTTCATTGTTTGCTCTTTTCCTTAATTGCTGTTGGCTGGGATGAAGTGTGGAATCCTTTACCAGTAAATACCTAAAGGTTTCTGAGGAAAGAACTTCTGAAAATACTCATCCGATAAGCTGATTCAGCACCACCCACTATTAAGTACAGCTGAGACAATAAAGCATAACATCTTTTTGCACCATGGAGTGCTTTCATAGCTTATTTCAGAGTTATATTATGGGGGGTTATAGTTGGTGTGAGACCAATTGTTAGGCTGCAGTGTTGGTATGCAAAGACACTCAAAATGTCTTGCAGGGTGTTTTCACACCATTTGGAATATGGTCAGGAAGAAAAGTCTAGAAAAATATATTTATTTAAACAAATATTTGGATACAATAGTTCCCACCTTTCATGAAAGTTAAGATCTACATATTCTGCAGTTAAAGTCTTTACATGTTCCATCAGTTCTGATAAAAAAAAGATGGTTAGAAACTGTATTTCTGGGAGCTTGTTCTTCAATTATATGGAGGGTTGCTGGGCCTTTTTTTGCTAATTTTTCATTTCTTTTCAGTAAGAATGAATTTGGAGTTAGTGTCAATGAGATTTCCACTCAGCTGAGCAAGATATTTCCTAACCAGCCAGGGAAAGAGGTACCCAGTATCCCTAACGACACCAAGCAGGCACCTGCCGTCTGAATGAGCTGGCCAGAATGGTAGCTCATGCAACAGGAGCTGCCCTGCCAACCTGCAAGTGAGCAAGCAGATTAGCAAGCTAGTTAGGGCTACAGGAGCACAGGTCCATCCCCCATCCAGTCTTCTAAAGGACATCATGGCAGAAGAGGAGGCAATGACAGAAGTGGGGCAAATCACACTGCTGAGCATGGCCATGGGCTGACAGATGAAACGCTATTAGACTTCATTTTATGACAGACCTCAGTGTTTTAACTCTTCTACATGGTAATGTGACCAATATTTGTTCCCAGCTGCATTTAGGTGGAAGCGATCCAACATGACTGCCAGCCCTCTCTCTGTCCCCAAGCCCTGCTTTCCATAACCTACAAGCAAGAGCCAAACACCTCCTCTTCCAAACAAAGTTTCTGCCTGTCCGAGCAACGGGTTGTCTGGGATCACATACAGGGCCTAGGACTAAAGGCACTAAAAATGTCTGTGCATTATATTCCTGACTTACATATAATACATTACACATATAACAGCACCTCTGTTACAGAGGTACCTTCAGTGCTCTGCCTGGAAGCAGGAAGGGAAGAGCTAGGTAACATCATGAGCACACACATTAACTATAACTGAAGTGCATGGGGATATAGCTGGAATGTTCTCTTCCCCCAAGCCCATACTCAAAGGCTGAGTCCTGTGTGCAAACATGACATATCCCCAAGAAGCACACACTGGGATATTCAAATTAATGGAAGGCTACAGTTCAATTGATTTTGTGGTCAAAAGAATGACGCTGTATTTGCGGAGAGCAGGAAAAGGCCATCTATTTTATCCATGGGTGTAAATTCAGCAGAATTACATGTCTTAAATGAGAGAGTCCTCTCAGCTGCTCACATAAAATGCCAGGAAGCTGAAAGATATAAACAGATGGTCTTGAGATTTTCCAATTACAAAGCTTTTTGGCAATATATGACTGGAGGAACTCCAAGCATTTGTCACTTTGACATCACTTTGCAGTAAGTAATGGGATTTTGGTATTTACAAATTCTGAAACACGCTGTAATTTGAAGAGCAGAACCTACTACCTACATCAAAATTACCACCAAGGAGTTAAACTCCCATTTTAGAGTAGGCACAAATCTAACAGAAGCATCTCAGAAAGTGCGAGAAAGCTGTTTTTAGTTTAATGATTATTCAATGAGAAATTCACTGAGATACTGTGACAGGGCCTGAACATATAAAAGACTTTGAGAAGGCTGGGAATGCTCATGCTATCGCTGATACTCTAAAAATGAAACTTAGCATACAGATAAAAGACAGACTGCTAAACACAGCATCTCCCAGAAGCTGAAGATATCTATGATTTCTCTAAGGAACGTTACCTGTAAACTTCTTTCTTGGTTTGCAATTAGGTTACAAACAAAGAATCCTTTAATTTTTGTGGGTGTTAACTCGAAAACTAATTGCAATTCTTTAAACATTCAGTGCTCATGGATATCTTAATTTATCATTTGCAAGTCTTTTGCATAACAGGCTATTAAAATAGGATTAGCTAGCACTGGGGGGCACAAAAGGTATATAAATAGAACTAAGTGGGCACCTCACAGAGGAGCTTAGAGCAGCATATGCATGCTATTTTCTGGAATGAGACAGCTTTCAAAATTTGAACAATCATAATTTTAGGAGCTCTTGGATTTATCTGTGCTCCATCTTGATGTATCAACAAAACTGGAAGTTAGGGCCTGAGCTTGTCATTTTGTAAGTAGTAATCACTGATGCACAAATATTCAAGTTTTGAAGTATGAGGGGAAATAATCTCCCTCCTGGGTTTTGGAGGAAGGAAAAGAAAGTAACATAAAGCACTTACTCTCCATTATATCTATATTAAAGTCACGTTCATTAGTTGCTACAGGTTCTCACTTTACATTAGTCAAATTAACTACATAATGATATGATTGATTCTACAGCTATAGGTATCCCCTACCTTCTGATCAAAGCACAGTAAAGAACCTCACTGGATTCAGAAGAGTAACCCAGATGCAGAACCTCATACTCTCCATCCTCACGGAGTTATTTTTTCCAGGTTATTCCAGTATGGAAACTGAAAGAGCTGTAAAAATCTTTGGGGCATATAATAACAGATAAAGGAAAAGAAAGGAACAGAGTGGACACTACTTTCATTCTGCATGTCAAAATTTCTTTCAGAAACTGAATTATTTATCGGGTTTCCAAATTATCCTATTCAGTGCAAAACAGAAAACTAATTACAAATTTATTACGACAATGATAGAACTAAGAATATGTATGAGAAGACATGGTGTTTACTACCAAAACAGAAAATAGTACTGAGAGACCAACCAGAATTTGGACTGCTGTCTTTGTGTGGATCTTTCAGAACAGAAACCCGCTTTCAAATTCAGAAAATAAGAAGTGTGCTTACTTGTTATTGGTAGGTCCCGTTGCTAAGACATCTGATTGCAACTTTGGGAAAAATCCTTGTTCATATTTCCCTTGGCCAATCTTCATATCAAGTAAATGCGGGTGGATGGCCGTGTGATCGATCTTCATCAGCCGCTGCTCAATGGACTGGGCTGCAAGTTACACCCATATGTCAACAATCATGTTATCCAGCAACTACAACAGAACTAGTCATGCTCTTATCTCGAGTTAAGTCTCTAAGAAGTTAAACACTCGTTTTAGTCCTTGAAATCTGTTGCTTACAAAAGTGTTACTGTGTTATTTGGATTTTAGTTTTCATACTGCATACCAGTGGTGCTGAGACAAACAAGTTAGCTGGTAGAGCTGGGGAATGGGATGTATTACTTGCTGACAAGGGCAGTGCAAGCTTCCCTGTAGCTTGGTGTTTGGCCACACTGCCTCTTTGTGTGGACAGCTGGGACCCGATGGGACAGGAGCAGCTCCCTGTGAGGGCTGGGCACTTCACTTGGCCAGAGGAATGCTTCCTTGGACAGACATGCTGGGGCAATACTGGAATTCATGTCTGGCACAGAAACTACCCTTCTCCTGAGAGAGAAGGTGCCAGCACTGATGACAAGCCTTCAGAAAGCAGGACAGTGAGCAAGCTCTGAGGGGTGAGAAGGGCAAGGGAGGTGAGCAGACATTTGGACAGGCCAGAGGCTTTGACAAGGGCAGAGAGGGCTCCATGGAAACCCGTCTGAGGCCAGCAGAGTTTGGTCATGATGTGGCCTGAGGGTTTCACCTCAGCTCTCTGGCAGAATGCAAATCCAGCCCATCAGCCTCTCAACATTGTGTCAGATGAGCTTCTAACAGAGTGGGGAGAGGGGGTGAGTGGGGGAGATCAGAGCAGTGAATTAACAACTTCAGTATTCAGCTCTCTCAGCCCATCCATTAATGGGCAGAGCCATTCTTTCAGCATGTCATGACTGTGAATATAAATGCAGGATGGGGAAGCTAAATCCGTTTTCCATTTGTCCAGAACAACAAAGAATTCATTTCCTATTTTATACAACTGTGACTGAGAAGAAACTGTCATAAGATTTACACACATTATCATCAGAAACTCAGGAGCTTTTCTCCTCCTAAGAAAAGTCTCTCTGCATGGTTTTATTTTGGAGATAAGGACTGGGTAGTGAGGGACAGAGGGTTTGGGAGGTTTCAGAAACAGTGGGTTAAACAAACGAGTGCTGATGCTGGGCTCATGTGTGCCTGGGTGGTAAATATGAAATAAAGCTGGCATTACTATCAGCTTGCTGCATTTCAAGAGACAGAAAATGAGGCTCCGGTGCCACAATATCTACCAAAACTAGACGCCGAATAGACAGGCAACCTGCAAATTAGAATTGTTTTTAAAGAGAAAGGGTTAATCAGAGATAGGATTTATTTCTGTCACATTTGCAACGGGTCAGATGTTCTTAATAAATCAGAAAATGAACAAAAAAACCCAAAAGAAACGCGCTTGCCTCAGTTCATTAATTTGTGCCCCAAAGAACTGTAGAGTAAAATTTTTCTGCATTACTTGGAAATTAAATGCTCACACAGTACGAAACTGGAGTATAATTTGAAAAATGTGTCCTGTGAGTATAGCAGCACCCCTACTGCAGGAGCCACCAAATGTGCCATGTACAATTATGTCCCCAACACCTCCTGCTGCTCTAGTCAAACGGCCTAAGCCAAAAATTGTCCTTTTTATGGAAAGGGGGAGATGAGGTGAACGTCTCAAGTGCCAAGGTTTGGTGTGGCTGGCGCTGGTCCCACTTGTGCAGTAAAGGGAAGCCCTGCCATGGACAGACGTGAGCTGCCTGGAAGGGGATGAAGTAAGCTTCCTCCTGGGGCTTGGCTGGGATTATTAGATGCACAAGGGGGCTTGAAGGAAAGATGGAGGCTTCTGCTGTCTTTAGTGTGTAAAAGCCCACTGAAGATTTTGCCTAAGGAAATAATGACATTGAGGAGTGCTGCTCAGGTAGTTTGAGCTCCAGCACTCAGATGACTGAGGACCTGTATGTGCTTGTGGCTGACACTGTACTTTTGAATGTTTTATTCACCATCTGAACATACCTGCTTCCTTCAGAGTGCTGCACTTCTGATAATTGGATGTCCGCAGTGCAGGGGCCCGTACATTATATAGCCTTATTTTCTCAATTCGAGAGTCAAAAACTCGCAGAAAAGGGTCCTTTTCTTCCCACTGGGAGATTATCTTGTTGTCTATGAAGGTTGCAAACATCTGTGTCTCAATGAAGTGCGATAGGAATGGGAGGTAAGGCTCAGGTTGGTCCGAGAGGAAGGAAGCCTGAAATACAGAGCAGAGCATCAGTGCCACGCTTATGCCATGCCTTGACATGATGAGCTATCCTACACTGAACTGGTGCAGCAGCCATCAGGAAGGCTTGAGCAAGGCTTCCCCACCACAAACACCCCTCAGAGAGGATGGAATCCAGCTAGAGAAGTGTTTGTCTCATACATCACCCCTTTGGTCACTACTGTGAGGAAGAAGGAGTTTTGGGACAGCTCAAGCGATTGGAATATGGAGCTGCTGAAGGAATACCTGTGCTGCCAGCTTTTTCAAAGAAGTCTGATGGCTATTGCCTACAGGTATGAGCCATAGGCAAGTTGTGTGTGCCTCTGGTCTGCACATACCTGCTTGCTCACAGAGGTGCCATGTGTATGTAGAAGTGCTCAGTGCAATTCAGCTCATGTTCTTTTGTGAAATTAAATGGGAGAATTATTCTTGAAATTCCAATTAAAATTGAGCATCTGCCTAAATCTCTGAGTTTTGAAAACTCTCACCTTAAAAGCCCACCTTATTGTACAAGTACTAGCAGAGCCTGTATAAACAAACTCCTGCTTCTGAATGCCACCCTGCTCAACACCTAAGTACAAACAACACCAAGAAAAGATACGGCAGCTTTTCTTTTTCTTTTTTAAGTGGTCAAAAGTTGACTGAAATCAATATTTAGTCTATTCCTCACCATTTATCCCTCTGACGTTCTCCTCAGAGTAGGACTTGTATCTATAAAAGCTGATAGCTAAAAGCATTATTTACTTTGAAAAATCATTCAGAAATAATTGTGCAAGCTCGCAAAAAATTCTCATTCCTCTTGCTAACCCACAGTCTACTTATTTCCCCATTTCTGAACTCACCTATTTTTTCACTCTTATGTACACACTATAGTGGAGCCACAACAGTACTCTACTGACATAATAACACGATAACCTTCTGCAGAACTGGACTACAAGTTAACCAAAAGCCCTATTGTTTAGGAAACGAGAAACATAGAAAAGTGGATTCCCTATTTGTCTTGTGTGTGTACCTCTCCAATCAACAAAGGAAAAGGAAAAAGAAGTCGCTTTTCCATTGCTGCTGTTCAGAAAACCCACAGGACAGCCCCATCAGCCAGGAAGCAGCAGGGCTGCAACCCACCAGGACAGCTCTGAGTGGCTCAGTGGACCCACACCAATTTACTTTGGCAGACAGCCTGGTACTGTGTAATCAAAGCAAATGAATCTCTCGAAGAGGCAGACAAAGAAGGGAGGATTAAAGAGTGTCTAGGCTACATATACATAATACGACTATTGTCCCACACCTCCCAAAAGCACTTCCAGGTGTCAAAATAAACACAGAGCAATTTTTACTTTGTCGAAGTTCTGCATTTGTTCCCTGTTGGTCAGCCACGACTCCAGATCGGGGGCAGCCTGGATGACGAATGCCTCGTAGTCTGCAAACAGTTGTGTGAAGCGGTTGGCAAACACCTCACGGAGCTGCACGTTCAGTTTGTAGTCCCTGAGCTCCACTTCCTCACACTGCAACTTTACATCCTTCTCTTTTTCTGCGAGGGGAGCTGTGATGGTCATCTTCTCCATCGTCACGCCTGTCCTCTTGGCGAGAGCTTGCAGGCGGGCGATGGTTTCGTTGCCTTTCAGCAGCTCGTACATGTTGAGGGCATTGCCAGGGATGTTCCCATTCTTTTTGTCGTTCACCAAGTCACTAAGGACCAGGTTCTTGAGTTTGGTGGCACTGTCACTGCAGTGCAGGTTGCCCTCTGGAGGGATCCCAAACTGAAGGAGGACCTCAGAGATTTCCTGGATAAACTCCAGCTTGTTGGGAAACTGGGGGAATTCCTCTGGCAGCTCGATGAAATGGTTATCGATGTCCACGAAGCACAAGTTTGCCTGAAATATGAAGAAGGGTTTCAAAACAGATATTCAGCACTGAATTTGGTTCTCTAAGTAGCCCTGTTTCCCCAGAATGTGTCCAGACAAAAGGATAACAGCACATATTTGCGAGAGACCTAGTGTGTCTGAAATCACTAAGAGTGACTTCAGTAAGGTTGAGGACCAAGTGGATGAGAGTGATTTAATATTTGAGTAAAGCCTCCTTGGTTCATTCTCCCGGGATTCACAGATCCTAAGCTTCCTATTGCAAAACCTCCACATCCCCTCCCAGCGCAGCGAGGGGTGTAGCAGCAGTTGGGATGCACAGCACCACTTCCCAGCTTGTATAACCACAAGCTGTGTGAATCATGGCATCCCGAGGCTGCGTTCATTTTATCCGGAGCTTCTGTAGGAACCTCTGCAGTTACTGAGGAGCAAGGATTTAACTGAGAAAGATGATGATGGAGTGACGATACACAAGAGGGTCCCATGCAAATCCTTAAATCCTTTGGGATCACAGAATCATAGCATCGTAGAATGGCCTGGGTTGAAAAGAATCTCAAAGATCATCCAGTTTCAATCCCCCTGCTGTGTGCAGGGTCACCAACGACCAGACCAGGCTGCCCAGAGCCACATCCAGCCTGGCCTTGAATGCCTCCAGGGATGGGGCATCCACAGCCTCCTTGGGCAACCTGTTCCAGTGTGTCACCACCCTCTGAGTGAAAAAATCATGATAAAGATCATGCCTGACTTACACCCCGTTCAAGTGGGACCAAACCCTATTTCCCCACTCCCCCCATCCCTCTGCTTCTAGCTTTTAATCTTGGAAACTGCTCAGCCTGAGATATAAACAGAATGCTCTCAGACAGCTTTTCTGTGCATGGAGATGGATCTCAGCCCATAAGATTAAAGCTAAGTGGAGACATGAATTTAGCTGAGCAGATTCAAGCAGTCAGGGGGGAGGGAAGCACCCTACATAAAAATTAATTACATTGCAAGAGCACCCTTAGGAATAATAGCAGGAGGAAAATCTGTAACTGATCTTCTGAACTGTGGCTTACATCCGAAATTCACTGAGTGCACCACGCTGAGTCAAATGTTAAAGCGACTCAGATTCCCAGGGAACTGCAGGCACTGGCGGGGCAGCAGGAACAGGTTTGTGTTAGTCTGACTCAGCCACTGCCCCGGCTCCTCTGGTTTCTGTAAGGCACGTTGCCTGCTCTCTGCTTCTCACAAAACCCTGCAGGATTACCTGCAGATTTTGTGAATGGAAAGGATTTGTTTTCCTCCTTTTCTAAAAAAATTTTCAATAGGGCAATATACTCCACGGCAAACACGGTTATAATGTTCTGCATATTTCAGGGACGTGTGTGACATTCATAGCACTTTGCATTAATACTTAAGGGGTATTAGGATTCATTTGGCATAAGTGTCCCCTCAGCTTAGTTTTTCATACAAAATTAGGACTGTACAAAGAAAAGCATTCCTTCATACAAAACAATTTGCTTTACTTAACTGCACAGCCATTAAAGAGTTGCGGATGTGTCGCTACTGCTCCTCAGCGCAGGGACTGCCTTCTTATCTACATCAATATTTCATTTCAAAGGCTTTTTAATTTCAGCTCTGCATATCATTTACAAAATTTGAAAAATGAGACACGGATTCAGAAAACCCTTGGGGAATTGGTGTCACTTCTCTCTTCAAAAACATCTGATGATTAAAGTTAATGCAGAGAGATTAGTAACCTTAAGACAGCAGGATGGCCAGTTGTTAGAATTTTTATCTCTGACATACAAATGTTTTATATTTAGACCAAGAGCTTGACAAGCCAGCCTCCGGCCTGAAGAATAAAGGAATGCTAAAGCAAACAGTGCTTCATCATGGCTTGTATGTTGAAGGATTATTTTTTAATTGTCTAGAGGAACTTCAGATTCCTCCATTTCCCCAATCAATATATCTCCTTTTCTTCTCCCACATTTACTGGACCTATGATTTCCATAAATGCTGGACTGTTCTTTTTTACCCAATTATTAAATATTGTCACAGGGTGCTTCTTCACGCCCTGCACTTCCTGTTCTCTCACTGGAAATATTCAATTTGTTATTCTGGTGATACTGCAAGCCTATCACATTAAAATTTTAATTCAAGGAAAATGACAGCTTAATCTGCTAACTAAAAGCATATGACTAATAACTTAATACAGTAATTACGTAACATTAACATGGTTTTACTAAAAAGCATAGCTAGATACCAGCTTCATTTCCAAGGCTGTATGAATTTCATAAATTGGGCCGCTGCATCGAAGAGGTAAGATCTGATTTGCATTGTTACATGCCACCTAAGATAAGAATCTGTCAACTCCACCCAACACCTGAAATAAACCTTAATTAAAAACCACATTACCTTTGCCCTGTGTTAATCCATCAACTTCCACACATAAGCTCACCCTCTTGCACACACTCCTTTGCTGATGCTCCCACTGCCCGCTCAGTAGGAGTGCCCACTGCAAGCTCCTGCTTCCAGGAGAGGTCTGGGTGCTGCAGTGCTGAAGATGTGAGACGTTGCAGCCATGCAAAATGTTACTCTTAGTGTTCTCACTCATTTTAAGAAGAAACCCAATTTCAAAGATACAGCTTGCTCAAGAGATGGCCCCTAAAGCAGTCACCATCTGGAAGATGGAACAGGCTAGCAATATCCCAAAGATTTTGCAATGTGGAGAATCATCAGCGGCCAAGTTAAAACAAGAAGCAGTTTTGAACATTGTGGTCAAATTCCATGTAGGAAAATCTCCATTTCACTTTACCACCAGTGACCTCAACACAGACAGTCAGAGGACAACCTCTCCTTGCCTTTTTTTTTTCTCTGGGGAAAGAGTGGTAGAGAAGATCTTATTCCAAAAAGCCATTGTTGGAGTGAGCTTCTATGTGGGTCGCAGGCACAATACTATTGCAATTTTGGTTTCCTTAAGGCCAGAAAACTGCTCTGGTAGTAGACCTTGACCTTGGAATGCGTGGGTTCACATGTGGGTGGGACAAAGCAGTATAATTGCGGGTATAAAACAGGACATGTTTTTTAAAGGCTGACAGGGAAAACTTCATTGCTTCTAGCTATTGCACCTGAGAATCACTTTCATAAAGACCATCCCAAATGAAATGCTCCTTAGCTCTGGGCCAATATGTCTGTGACACACAGAAAGAATAACAAAACATGGTCAAGTGAGTGATGTAGGGAAAGTAGAGAAACTTGTCACAGAAAGAAATGGAAGAATTTAGAAGCCATAATTAGCTGCACCTGCTAAATTCAGAAGCACACAAGGGAACAGCATGGAGCTGTGTCAGGAATGAGGCAGCTGGGTGTTAGGAAAAGTTTCTGCACCAGAGGGTGGTGAGCATGGAACAGGCAGCCCTGTGGGCATATAGGGGCAGTGGGCATGGCCTCAAGCTGCTGCAGTTCAAGAAACGTTTGGACACTGCTGTCAGACTTAGGGCTTGATTTTGGTTAGTCCCATATGGATATGGACATGGTGGTTCTTGTGGGTCTCTTCCAACTTGGGAAATTCTATGATTCTGTGAAGATCTGCGGAGAATTTCTCCCCTCCATTTCTCTCCTGTTGGAAACCAGAGCTTCTATGGAAACAGTCTTCACAGTACCAGAGACACTTCTTAACACAGGGCCTGGTATTTTCCAGCAGGGATTCACACAAACACCAGTTACGTACTTCTGAGCAGCACCTCAAGTGCAAAGACCTACCTCCTGTGGCAGCTCCAGCTTGGAGCGGTCGGTTCCCTCCTTGGATTGCAGCCCCATCAGGTAGGGAACTGGAGCGTCCAGAAAATGCAGGAGGGAGGCAGGAAGGATGGGAACATACACGTGCTGCCACTGAAATGGGAACAGCAGCGTCGTGATCCCCTCTGCAACTGTCATCAGGCGCTGGTAATCTGGGTGGGGGGAAAGAGAGAGACATTGGATTACCTTCCTGCCTTCTGCTTCTGGAATCTGGTTTACAAGGACAGCAGTGACGACACAGAAACCGGATTTATATGGTAAGATGATCTTTTGAAAATAAGACAGTACTGAAGTACTTAAAAGCCTAAAGCATTACTTAATTCATCAAAACTCATTACCCTTGGGAAGAAACTGCTGAACATAAATATTCGTATCTTATCTAGATCTATTCCATCATTAAATTCATTTCTTAAAAAGATACAAAAAAATCTCTCTAAAGCGCAGGTTAATAATATTCTGATTCTATAAAGTAGTAGATTTTACAAGGAAAAAAGAGAAGAAAGGAAGAGAACTTCAAGGAAACACTGCAGTGAGGTTTTCTCACTTGCTCTTGCCAGCCTGTTTCTGCTACACTCACTGCTATTTCCAAGGCTGAGTGCATCTTCTGAGAGGCTCACCCTGCTTACATTCTAGCAGAAGCTGATGGTCCCCAGGTATACAAAAGGACTGTTTTAAAAAGAAATCCAAAGAGAAGATGAAGGGAAATTCAGTTCTTAACATATTTCATATAGCTAGCACTTTGGATTGTATTGTTTTCCCAAATTTGTATTTAGTAGTTATTGCTCTGTAGTGTCATGGTGCAAGTAAACCCACTGTGTGCTATCTTTCAAACTGAAATCTAACTAGGTCCAACTAAGCCACAAGAATATTTTATATTTCAGCTTTTGGATAAGAGCAGATTATTTTTCAAATATTCAGCTGGCAAGATTAATTCCACTATCTACCTATTAATACAAATGAGAGAACTGAATTGAGAACATAGTGAGTTAACTGAGCAAACAAACAAACAAATAAGTGAATAAATCACACATCTGTATTAAAGAGATGGCCATCCTTATGGCAAAACTCAGACTGCAAATGAGCCATCCAGAAATAGGTAAAGACACTTGGGTCCAGTAAGCTGTTAAAGACTGTGAAACCAACTGATTCCTTCTGCTCTGTATTACAGTATCTTCTGCATTAACAACTCCCCCTAAATTTTTAAGAGCATAAAAGTACACCTACGTTCTTAGAAGCATTAAATAATCACAAAGAAGCAGCACGTCTCATTTATCACCACTGGCTAAAAGCAGGAACACTGCTCTGTGCTATCACAAAAAGATGGTTGTTCCTATTTTCCTACAGCCCCACTGCCTGCTGTTGTGTGGTTAGGATCCCAGCCTTGCCATTCCTGAACAACCCAGCCTGACTTCCTGGCAGCCATCAGTGTCAGCCGAAGTGCTGTTATCTGACCCTGCTCTGCTTTTAGGAGGTCGCTGGGAAGATGCACTTGAATAAATATGTAAATTAAAAACAACAAATTGCATAATCCTTTCTCCTTCCTGCTAGCACCTCTCTGCGGAAAACCAGCCTCTATCTGCAGGTCAGCTGGCAGGGCAAAAACATTTTTCATCTTGTCCTGCTAATAGCCAATCATTCAGCCTTCAAAACCATTTTCATACATACAAGTCAGTCTCAAGGTTACACCTCAAAACCACTCCCAGCTGCAGAACGGCCATTTAGGAATCTCTCCCTTTGAAATGGTATGTAATTATATGCATCTATTGGCGGTCTTGTTGTGGAGCATTTATACTAAATTAACTTACAACACCTGCTGATGTCTCAGGAATTATGATATTTTGTACACATTCCATAACTGAAAGTTGTTAAAGTTAAAACAAAATTAATACAGAAAATAGCATGCCTTAATAGGCACAAGGCGATTTTAAGGTCTGCTCAGACCTACGTGGTCAGAAAAGACAGACTTCACAGAAGGATTGCAAGCATTTTTTTGAATAAGGGCATTCAGCTCTGGAAATTCATGATTTTTTTATTTTTATTTTTGGATGGTACTAACAATATTTAATAAGTTTAGAAGCACGAGTTTTGTTGGTTTTTTTTTTAGCAGTTTGCTATGAGGAATGTGGGTGATGACCAAATTATTAAGCTAATTGTTACCATGTAACAGAACTTGTCAATTAAAAGCAATTAGGTATCCAGCAATTTCTACTGAAGAGAAGGAAGTTCAAGTCAGAAAACATTAGACACACTTAAGATTTCCTGCCTTTTTGACTGAGATTCTTGTACTTACAGGCATTTGAGGAAAGCTTGTGTAGGTACTGAAGGCAACCTGGAAACAGAGGGATTAACCCATTTTCCCAAACCAAAGACAGAAAAAGGGTAGCAGAAAAAAGGAAGGAGGGAAAGAATGAAAGTGGGAAAAAAAATCAGATGGTGTGCGTTTGTGTCAAGGTGGGAGGGTCTCCTGATCCTATGCCACCGCCACTATCAGATGCCGATAGCAATCTCCAATGCAAGCCAGGCTTTGTCTTCTGATGGATGCGTGACAGACTGGGTAGGAAAATGGTTCTCTGATCCTAACCCAGTCTTGAGCCAGAACAGGAGGTTAGATAGTACTCAGCAGCACAGGAAGTGGGTTTGGAGAAAGGACTGCTTGTTGAGCAGAGCACACAAAACGGCCCTGTTTCCCATCCACCCATCTGACATCGGGAAACATCCTGAAAAGGTACGAAAAGGAGAAAAGCTGTCTGGGTGGTATCAACAAGAGGTCACAAACTCGGTGAGGAAGGGCCAAATCAAGGCAATTTCCTCAGGTGTGTAAAATCAATTCCTTCTTCTTCTCTTCCTTCCATGGCTGTTTTTCTCTCTCCCTTCGCCGATTATACCTGCTTCCCTCACCCTGCCCTCCTGGGACACTTTATTCAACACATGCAACACCGGCAAGTGCAGTGCTTACGAGTTCTTCACGTTCAGAGTTAAATCTCTCATTTATACAAGGGGATATCTTCCAAGAGAAACTGCTCAAGGAGGATAATCCCAGAGCAAGTGGCCCCTGTGGGTTCTATTGCAACCACTGCCTCTCAGCAGCCGCTTAGCAGGATTTGGCACAGGTCTGTCTCTCACACTTAACCTTCCCCCTGTGTGAAGAAGAGGGCAGCGGAGCTGAGTTCAAAGAGCCGGATCCAATGCCTTCTTCTGGCAGCATCCAGTGGGGGCTCTCGGCCAACTCTGCATCTCACTTCCCTGTGAAGGGAAAAAACTGCAGTGCAGACACACTCCAGCACGGCTCAGCAGATCTGCTGCGTGTGTGCCACATTTCAGCATTGTAAAGTTGTGGAAATACTCATGGGGATCACAAGTCACAGTGTAGTGCTTCAGCTTCAAGCCCAGAAAGATTCCTAGGTAATTATGGGTCACTGTTTTGTTTGGAAATGATTTCAGAATTTGAACAAAAACTGACTAAAATGTTTGTTTCTGATAGAGGGTTAGGGTTAGGCAAATACTTGGACTTGCTGATTCTTCATAATAATAAGGGCCAACATCCAAGCAGAACGATATTACAACAGACACTGTGCGTGCAGAAATATCTGTCCCAAAGAACTTACAATTCAAACACAGGCAGTGGTTGAAAAAAACAAACCAGAAGAGATTCCACTCCTTTCATTTTACAGATTGGGGAAACTCTGCAATGCTCAGCAATTCAAAAGCTCAACATAAAAATTGCTTCTCCTGCTGCATAACAAAGTCTGAAATCTAAAAATCCTTCCCAAGCTGCAGCAAAGCACAACAAATATCCTTTGAGAAGGGAAAGAGACATCAGCGTTACCCTGCTCAAAACAGCTGAGTCTTCCCTTGTTCAGGTGATTCCTTCAAAATTAGTTAAAATCTTAAGTCATAATCAAACAGAAGAGAATTCCACTGGGGACTTTCTCAACTAACACTTGACCATAGAATTTTTGATACTAAAACACATGCAAGAGCATATGCACACATCTGTTCAAATCAGAAGCTGCATTCTTGCTGTCATCAGTACAATGGTATTTTAGCTCTGTTACATCTGTCTTCCTGACAAAACAACAACACAGCCGTCCTCCAACTACGTTACAGCAACCTGCCAGAAACAGCACAAAGCCTACAGCAGAGCTGAAGTCTCAGCCTGGATCTTCTAAATCCACTACAGTGCTTGAAAAATAGGCCATGCCTCCTCTTTTTTTCTCCTTTCACCATTCTGTTTTATATCCAATTTGCAAGTACTTGGAAGTATTTGAAAAGCTGGGCTAGCTGGATGCCACTTCCCTTGCTCTACGGCTTTTTGAACACACAAGTATAACTGCAACTTTGCAAACCCCTGTGTTTGTGTGTATCCTGGAAGACGATTAAACACATCCCCAAAGAGTGCCTTATGGAAAGGAACAAATCACAATGAAGCAACTGTTAAAAACTAAGTTTTAAAAAATAACAGTAAATAAGAGCAGAAGAGGAAAAATAATAGAATCATAGAATGGTTTGGGTTGGAAGAGACCTTTAAGATCATCCAGTTCCAACCCCTCTGCTATAGGCAGGGACACCTCCCTCTAGATCAGGTTGTTCAAAGCCCCATCCAGTCTGGCCTTGAATGCTTCTGGTGGAGGGCATCCACAACCTCTCTGGGCAACCTGTGCCAGTGTCTCACCACCCTCACTGTAAAGAATTTCTTCCTAATATCTAGTCTAAATCTACCCTCTTCCAGTTTAAAACTACCTCCCCTTGTCCTGTTGCTGCCTGCTCTTATAAGAGCAGGTTTCCCATAGGCCCCTTCAGGTACTGGAAGACCACCATAAGGTCTCCCTGGAGCCTTCTCTTCTCCAGGCTGAAGAGCCCAGCTCTCTCAGCCTGTCCTCGTAGGGGAGGTGTTTCAGTCCTCTGATAATTTTCATGACCCTCCTCTGGACACAATCCAAGAATGTGATGTCCTTCTTGTGTTGGGGGTCCCAGAATTGGGTGTGGTATTCTATATGGGGTCTCATGAGACCACAGGAGAGGGACAGAATCACCTCCCTCAACCCACCAGCCACAGTTCTCTTGCTACAACCTGGGATACAACTGGCCTTCTGAGCTGCAAATGTGCACTGTGGGCTCGTTTTGAATTTGTCATCAACCAACACTCCCAAATCCTTTTCTTAAGGACTGCTCTCATGTCATTTTCTACCCAGCCTGTATCTGTCCTTGGGATTGCCCTGACCCAGATGTAGGACCTTGCACTTGGCCTTGTTGAACTTCATGAATTTGGCACGGGCATACCTCAAGTCCCTCTTAGCATCCCTTCCCTCTAGCATGTCAACTGCACTACTCAGCTTGGTGTTACCTGCAAACTTGCTGAGGGTGCACTCGATCCCACTGTCCGTGTTGCCTAGAAAGATGCTAAAAAACACCGGACACAGCACTGATCCCTGAGGAACGCCTCTCGTCATTGATCTCCACTTGGACACCAAGCCACTGACTGTAACTCCCTCTCTGAGTGTGACCACCCAGCCAATTCCTTATCCAGTGAGTGGTACATCCATCAAATCTATTTTTCTCCGATTTGGAAACCACAATGTCATGCAGAACAGTGTCAAATCAATGAATCTTAATGAATAAGAGCTAATTCTTCAATGGGAAATGCCTGATCCAGCTTTAAAACACCGTTGTGACTAATAGCTTTTTCACATGCTACCTTTTCAGTCAAAGTATTACAAGCAATTGCTGCTCAACATCTACTTTCGTAATGAAGTATGGATTAGCTGAGTCAGGTATATCGAAGAAACTGGAAAATAAAGGTTACAGTTTTGCTTTGAGCTCTGTGTGTGAGTCACCAACAATCATGAGACCTGTCTGGTGACTTGCTCCCCTCAGATCTGTGCTGTTTTATATATAGCACTCTGCAGATGAAAAAGGAAATCTGGAATTCACATCTGAGAGAAAAATTGTTTATGAAAGCAAAGGTTTTCAAATGAGAGCTGAAAAGATTCTTGGAAGCAATGCATACAACTCTCTCAGATCTCAAAGTGCCCTGAAAGCTTCCATATCATAAATCACAGAATCACAGAATCATAGATTCATAGAATGGCTTAGGATGGAAGGGCCCTTAAAGCCCACCCAGCCACAACCCCCTGGACAGGGCTGCCATCCAGCAGCTCAGGCTGCCCAGAGCCCATCCAATGAACACTCCAGGGATGGAGCACCACAGCTTCTCTGGGCAGCCTGTACCAGGGCCTCACCACATTCTGAGAGAAAAATGTCCTTCTAATATCTAATCTAAATCTCTCCTTTTAGTTTAAAACTGTTTCCCCCTATCCTATCACTCATTCTCCCTTGTCCCTGCCCATGTAGAAAAGTCAGTCTTACTCCCGTTCATAAGCTCTTGTGTCTGACTTGTACGTTGAAGCAGTGATTGCTGACAAGTAATGTCAGGTGACTTCCAGGAGATGTTCATATGAAATGTATGTTCACTTCAGGTAACATTTATTTGCCATAGGAACTGCTGTACTGCCTTCAGGGCACATGAACAGCTTGGAGACACAAGCATGTAGCCTGCAGAGTTGCAGGGCATCACTGTCTTCCATCTCAGGCAGGGAGGGGTGGCACAGCATACAAGTTATGTGATCAAAGCAGAGCAGCAATTTATGCAGATCTGAAAGTACATGTTTTCTTAAACAGGATGATTGAGTCAAGTCTGCAATCCAATTGCATAAAATAAGAATTAGCTCCTCAGACTGTGGGTCAGCTCTGCCTAAGGGAAAACAACCCGAGCTCAATATTCACTGAATTTCTCCAATTTTTCCCTCACTAGCAAGAGCTTAATGGAAAAAATCACTTCCACTTCAATACATTTGCATTTATACCATTTATCTGTGTCACAGACAGCAGGTCAGCATAAATTAGTTTATGATTAAGAGGCACCTTAAGAATTAATTCAAAGGGAAACTTGAATCAGCTCTGCTACTAGCACAGTTAAGCCTCCAAAAGTGTGGCACAAGCCTGTGCCAAGGTGAGAATACAGCAGCACGATGTGTGATGACGTACCCAGCGACATGGGGAGCCCCTGGCATGGCCCAGCTGGCAGTGGCCCCAGCTGGTGATGGACTGTGTGTGTGCAGCAATAAGGACAGTGCCAATCTTCCCCTACACTTCATTACTAACAAAAGTGAGGCTGTAGAACAGGCCTGTACTAGCAGTTCACCTTGTTTGCAGATGTTTAAAAATTGACTTTTCAGGCTGAATGATTTCTCTAACAAAACCGAGTAACTTGAAGTTGAAAAATAGTTTTGATTTTTCTCTGAAGGTGAAAGTCAAGAGGATAATTGATTCTTTGGGTCACATTACTCATCTCTTTTCCTGGGGAATAAGCACTGGGGTCTCCCTTGACCACAGTGCTGCTGAAGCACTATGTGGATCTCAATCACAGCGTAGACATGTTTTGTCCCCATGTGAATTGTTTAGTACTAGCTCTGAATTGTTTCCTATACATTTTGATGAATACTAGAGTGGAGTGTGACAACTTAAATGAGGAATAGTGGAGAACACAGATTTTCTGCATAAGTATTTAGTGTTAAAATGCTCTAACAGGCAAACACATCATTCATGTATTTGGCTCAAACAATCTCACGTCTTCATATGAAAGATCTTCCAGACATCCTTTTTCTAGGGCACACCTATACATAAGCACAGCCTTTTCAACTATAAGTCCTATGGTTTTAAAAAAATAATGCAAAGAATGCTTCAGTCTTTGAGGAGCAATTACTCAAGCCCTTTGAAAAACAACTTGGGAAATGCTTAAAATTATAATGAATAGAAATTGCCAAAGCTGTAAGAAGTTTATCTTTGTCTCTTCCACATTCCCTCTCAAGTTTAAATCCCTAGAAAGGCAGGCATACAGATGGATTGCTGAGGTTTCTGCAGAGCCTGGGATTTAATTCATCTCTCTCCAACAGACATCTCACACCAGTAGCATTCTGTTACTGATCCTTGGGAAATTGTGGCAGCTATCGCAGAGTGTTATTAACTTGAACACTGCTGGAAGCCTGGACACTCACAATACCATTACATTGCCAGAGTCACATGGGAAAGCTGTGCTCTGAATGAAATAAAGGGCACTTGCAAGAGTATTAATTTTTAAGATTGAATAAACTACAATAAAACTACGTACAACAGCAAATCTGTTTCTTAAAGGAAAGTCTGTAAGCCCCAAGCTTATACAACATTAGCTGTGTGCTACACCACGTGCCTTGCTTAGTAATAAGCATGGCTATTTGTATCAGCTTTTTTGAATTCATTTGGAGTCTTGAGGTCTCTTGAAAGTCATAGGAATACATCATAATCCAAGCTATAATTTTTAGAGGATGGCTGCAATACTGAAATTTCACCCTGTAGACTTGCAGAGAAAAAACATCTAAACCTTCCCTTTGGTTTTAAAATGTCCAGTGTTAAAATCTGTCACTATTTAAAATATTCTCCATATCCAGAATGCTGTAGCCTGAGGCCACAGGAGTTCTGCTTCCAGAGCCTCCAGGTACAGCTTCCAACTTTCCAAGCCAAATCCGGCACTTCCAGCAGTCTGTTGCATCTACCTACTGAAAACAACTAGAGTAAGCCCATGGAACTCTGTGTTTTCTCCAACAGAGTTAAGAACTTGTCTTTTTTGTCCTGCCACTGAGAGCACAAGCACAGGTCCCTGCTAGCTCTTACCAGTCCTATCTTTGTTCAGGTTTTGCCCTAACACCGCCACAGCACAGTCAGATCAGATGCTTGGTGTTTTCAGATTGAAATACTTTGGTCACAGTGGCTTTTGCTCTGAAAGTACACAATCCTCCACACCAGTTCCCAAGTTGTGGTTCATAAAGCCACAGTGACAGTTCTGCAGCACCAGACTGCTTTAAAGCTTAAACTACAAGTCAGTGACAAATTGAAGATTAAGATAGTTGCCTGCAACCCAAAAAGTTTGGGAACCAAGGAGCTTAAAAGAATGAGCTTATCATTTTCCTACAGCAGTCTCCCCACCCCGTAGTTCAATTGCCATTGACGCAAAATAAAGTTACAGCCTACTGCAGTCCCTTCTTTTGAACAACAGATGCAATAAATAAAATCCATAAAACACTGCAGAGTAGCTAGATACCAAGTTGACTGCAGCAGCCACAGCACAAACACCTACCAATTGGCCCTTACAGTCTTGTATCATGCTGGGAACACTTTCAGGGCAAGCTGGACAGTGTCATCCAACACCCTCACCTCCTCTCTCTTGCATGCCTTTGTTTAGGAAACACTGTTCTAGAAATAAACTGTTTCATCTTTAACTTCTTATTCACTAGGGAGAAGAACACTTCAGAAAAGCTAGTACCATCTTTGTGTAACTCTCCTGCCCGTCCTTTGCTGCTTAATACCCAACTCAGTCAGTGAATAGAGTGCCCCTTCACCTGAACACCGTCCTTTGCCCTAGCAGCCCACTACCCGAGGTTGCTTATAAAGCTAAGGTTTGAAGCCAGTAGAGCTTGGAGCTCTGGCCAGTTGTTTCCAGTATTTGAGGTATTCAAAGCTCTCTCTTTCCTCAAAATGTAATCTGCCTTTAGAAGGCAGATGTTTTGTGAGAAGTTTCAGGTTCCCAGCAGACAGCCAGCAGACTTATTCCATGGTCAGGGTTGTACAACAATTTATGTTTTTACTCAACTGTCAAAAAATAGTCCTTATTCTTTAAAGAATGAACACGCTTCTTGGCAAGCCTTAATGAAAAGTTTCCTTCCAACATGGCCAGGGGAAACATTAAAAAGTCAGCTTACTTTTTCCACATGTGTTGTTAGCAGCTCACTCACTGAAACAGCTTGGTGAGCTGAAGCAGGTTTTGGCTCAGGGCTCTGATGTCTGGTGTGCTGTATGGCAGCATTACAGTGATCTCTGACTTTGGGTTAATAATGCTTTATTGCTTGAAATCACACCCTGTGGACACAAGACCATCTCCTCCTAATCTTCTGTTGAATTTGGGAAGGCTTCAGTAAGGCCCAGACCACTGGAAATAGTCCAGAGAATCCATTGTCTTTAAAGCAGAAAGGGAAGGAAGGGTAAATCTGCAATTTTGTTTCAAACATTACTTCCTTTCATCTTCTGCCTTTGAAAGAACCTGGGGCTAAGAAAGTGTTTCTCCCTGATGGATCTCAAAGCTTAGAGAAGTGATTTCAGTAATACCTAGGCCAGTTATATCTCAAAAAGAGGAATGCTGCTTTGTTTTCTCTTTCCGCAATGGCAAGAATGACATTTAGAAACAGTTGCAGCACAGGAGCCAAGCGCTCAGCTATCAGGCTGTGCCAAAACCATGGCTTTGCACTTCACTCCGCATTTCTCACCTTTGGGAACCAGCATTACGATGCCATTTACATAATCCTACAGCTTTCCTAACCCAACTACCCAAGGGCTTTTCTCTATGCTCCATTAGGATGTGTCTATATTGAATCAGGAGATAAAGGTCATCTCGAAGATATCTCCAGATTTGCTAGTAGAGGGAAAGGAAAAAGATCTGAATTTTGGAGGATGATTAATTCTCACAATCTTCCCCTTAAAACAAACAATCAAACAAACAAAAAAACCCAGACCAAAGAACAACTCATGGTGAAAACAGAAACAAGCAAACTCTTGCATTATGGCCAATAATTGGAAGACAACAATACTTATTACTGAATTTCTGAATTTCTGATGGAAGCACTTTGAAAGTTGAGTCAAAAATATTTAATGGATATTTTGCATCCATCTCAAGGACTTTCACAAAAGTAATGAACACCCAGGTGCTGTATATCTGCACAGAACACTACTAAAATGCAGTCTGACAAGCAGGGCTTTTTCTTTGGTGGGGTTGGTTTTTATTTGGTAATGCTACTAGCTTACACTAAAAACTTCCAGCTTTTCTGTGAGTTCCCAAGCAAGGACCAAGGGGAGAATGATGAGCAGGGATGGGGAGGCATTTCAGAAGTGTTAGCTGCTTAGTACTGAACTCCATTGTCAGGTGGCACAGGCCGCACAAATCAAACAGAGGAAGAAAGAGGTAAGCATCCACACATGGAAGCAGAAGGGAGGAGAGAAGCAGCCTAATCAAAACTAACAGCAGGATTTCTGCTCACACTTCAAACTGAGAGCAGCTAAAGCCCTTCATTTCTGGTTCTTGAAAGCAAACCCCTGGAGTTTGTGTGGAGAAGTGCTATACAAAGAACAGACAACCCTTTGAATTCAGTCATTTTCAGAACTATGCTCCTTCCACTTCCCCCAGCATTTTTCCATTCGGAGTCCTTTATTCATTAGTATTACTTTTACATGCTTCCTGACCTTTTCTTTTATATGAAAAAAACCAAGTATTCAATTTTGGAGCCTGAAGTTCATTATCTCAAACCACCCATCATACACTGTTTTCAATTTCAAGCTCTCTGGTTTTTGAGATGTTGCTCGAACCACACCTCCTGAGAAGACTAGGTGTGAATATCTTTGCTCATTTTTGTTAGAATTTACTCATGCCTTTAAGCTTCATGTTGTTCATAGTAGTCTGACTGAAGTTCTTCCCCCTAACTTCTTCTCCAAAGCACATTTGAATAGTTCAGGATTACAGAAACAGCTTGGGAACCAAAATAATTTAGTCAGGCATCCAGTGAAACTTCATGGAACCTATGAAAAGCCTGGACATCCCCTTGAAAGCCATCAGGAAGCTGATGTTGATCTGATCAACACAAGTTGATCTGTTTCTTTGTTGCCATGCACGCTGGCGCAGCAGTCACACACACAGCTAACAACCACCAACACACAGAAAAGAGCAATGGAGACTGAAACCTCAGAGCTTGCCTAGAACTAACTAAAGGTTCCCAAAACTTACAGAAGAGCATTACAGAAAGAAAACCAGAAGAGAAAAGGTAGGAGCCAGATTTTCAAAAACTTGCTGGCACACTGTAGTATGTACAGGCTCTGTGCAAACAACCACAGCCAGCACAGCTAGCCTTTGCCAACTGCAGTCATAAATGCCTCAAAAATAAGCACCAGCAATCTTGTCATAAAATATTTCAATCAGGACTGTGAGGGGACACCTCTGTCTCTGCTCAAACCCAATGCAGCATTAAACCTTCAGCCTCTGAGTGCTAAAAACTATCCATGCTTTAACTAGAACATATCCCATCATACAGGACAAAAGAAGTCTCACTGAATTTCAATATGCTGCTGAAAGTTCAAAATGAAAACAGTAGAAGTGTTTTCTGCAAGATATATTTCTTGTATTTCTGGTATTTCTGCAGAAGATAGGATTAGTTTCATGCTGTCTTGCAGCACGATCAAGGGCAGTGTAAGGATGATAATTAGGTGAATTCTATTGCTAGCTGTCACAAGTGATAAATACAATGCATAATTAAACAAGCGGCACCTAGACTGCCTGGAGGAAACAATTATTTAGTGCTTTCATTAGGACAGCCTCATTTCTCTCGCATTTTTTCATTATGTACTTGTGTTTAACAAATCTGCTGA
This sequence comes from Tympanuchus pallidicinctus, assembly GCF_026119805.1. Taxonomy (NCBI): domain Eukaryota; kingdom Metazoa; phylum Chordata; class Aves; order Galliformes; family Phasianidae; genus Tympanuchus; species Tympanuchus pallidicinctus. The sequence goes on from NW_026294802.1 coordinate 5,151,270, forward strand.
AAACCAGCGGCTTATTATCAGCTCCCACAACTGCAGCTGCCCAGGAACTGCCTAGTGGGAGCAACCCACGTGTGTCACTGGAGGAGATCTCACCTTGCGAGTACAGGAGGATCTGCATTTCCAGCAGAACGCAGGTGAAAACCTGGACCAGGTTCTCCAGCCCCAGCAGCTCGAAGACTTCCCGCAGCGGGTAGTCAGACAGTGGCAGCTCATTGGGTCCAGGTCGCTGGCAGATGATGGGCTCATAAACCCCATAAAACTTCAGCGACCGGCCCGGGGGCGGCAAGGGCACCTCATAGAGTATGTTGTGGATGTAGCTCTCCAGGGGCAGCGGTGGCGGCTGCTGGGAGGTAACCGCCTTGTAGAGCTGGACCAGGAACTTCTTGCAGGCTTGCATGAAGGGCAGAGGGGTGATGAGACATATGCACTTGGAGACGTACAGCGTGTCCCTGCTGATGTCGTAGGAGTTGTACCGCTGGAGCTTGGCGAGGGAGGTGGCATCGCCCTCATCGATGCTGCTGGCCAGGGAGTCCATGCTGCATGAGGACGAGGCGCAGACGCTGCTGTACTGCTCAGCATTGTGCATCTGGTACAGAGTCTGCATGGCCGTGCAGATCTGCTTGCTCGTGACCTCCTCATAGAAGGTGAGCACAAACCCGTAGGTACGAGAGCCATCTTCTCTGGTGATTATGAATGAGTGCAGCTGTGGATCTCTGTTGTCAGCCTGTGTCCTGAAAGACAGCCCTTTGGGCATACATAGCTGAGGAAGAGAGAAAAGAAACGGTGATTTAAGTTACAATTTTATTTTGTTACCTTCGCCTTATGGGCACTTTTCTTTCTTCCACTGCATCATAACAAACTGTTTGTTATTAAACATAGTCCTTCTGAAAGGTAGCCCAAAAACAAACAGCCTAAAACAGGTGCTACTTAAAAGAAGAGTCATGACTGATGAAAGCCTCAAAATTACTCATCTATTAAGTCATTATGACCTATCTTCATTACTACTGTGTAGCATTTGTCTCTTTTGTTTAAGCAGCATATGAAGACATTCAGATTTGTTCTCACTTGCATACATTGTGCTCACAGTACTTTAAAATCGAGTTATGCAGAATTCTTGTAATTCATTGATCTTCCCTAATTTTCTTAAAGAAAACAAAGCAGCTGATGGACAGCTAACACATTTACTTTTCTCTGTAAGTACTACAGAACAGCTTAGATTGGCACAAGGAAGAAGTGGGAAAAAAGTAATCTATGAAAACCTCAGTTTTGATTAAGCATACAGCAAAATATATCGCAGTGATTACACTGTGCTGAGCGTTTCTTTGAGACACAGCCCTGATGATAACTTGAGGCATTTTTCCAGGCATTCCTCAGCAATTCTATCAGCTATCTAATACACAATAACAAGTATCCAGCAAAACATGTTGGAATGTGCATCAACACAAAACTTCTTATGTTCTGAACAAATCAGTGTGCTTATAAACAAAGCTTCCTTCATGTCTTCTATCTGAAGAAAAGGAGAGATGAGAGGGAGACCCTTCAAAGCACTCCCACTGTTCCGAAAGGTAACATTAGAAGACAGCTGTCAAAAATGCTGTGAGCCTCCATTCAGCTGAGCACTCCCCCTAACATCTCATCCTGACCAGTCCAACAGTGGCTATAGCCTTATCAAATCTGACCAGTCTGAAATCATAGGTTATAATCCCTGCACTATCATTCACAGATCATATTTTCTTTGCTTTACAAAAAAAAAAAACCCACCACCAAAAAACAAACAACAAAAACAAACATGGATATGCAAATAATAATATATACTGGTGCAAACTAGAAAGGATAAAAACCAGGGAAGTTCAGATCACCTGAAACAGTTGCTAAATATATTTCCTACAAGTCTTAAATGTTATTCTCTCCTCTCTGGTACACTCATTGCGCACATACAAAGGAACTCTCACGCATTAAATTTCTGCCATACCTCAGCATGTGCAGAATATCAATATTTTAAGTCCCTAGCTGCAAATCCTGACAAGGAGACTGCTGGGTTTGACCTCAAACAAGGCATGGGAAAAGCAAGAGAATACGGGAGAGCACTGAGGCAAGGGAATGACCAAGAGCCACTTAAGCTACTGAGATCAAAAGGAATGACCAGCACTCATTTCCAAGCAATGCAGAGAGCTTCACGTTTGCAGCTAAAGCGTGAAAACTTTCATCTTAGTGCCTTGGACATCAATCACTCCATCATAGCTGTGTTTTTATTTATGCCAGAGTAAAGAGTTGGCAAAAAGCATTTTGGATGTTTTCTGTGTACAACACAGAATGGCAAAAAGCATTTTGGATATGTTTTCTGTGTACAACATAGAAAACTACACAAGATTGCTGATCCAAGGATTGGATTTGCATTTCCAGAGTATTTCACTATTTACAAGAATATTTAAACATATTTATCAGAGGGAAAATAGGGAATGAAATCACGCTTGCATGAGGCTCATAATCAGCGCTGCCTGAAAAAGCAAAAGGAAGCTGTAACAAAACAGGACAAAAAAATAATCAATTAATCAATACCTCCTCTCTAGAATCTATGAGCAAGAGATGCTTTTTTTTCCCTTAAACACTGAAGCACGCAGGCAGGACGTGTAGGCTGTAATCTCTGCCCTCTGCCAGCAATCATCTCTTTCAGATGTTTCTAAACCGAAGGCTCCCCCTGGACCACTGCCCATCAGCATGATTCACCTCTTCTCCATTAGTTCCTCTGTTTCACTTTTTAAGCACCTGTATATTTTTCATGCTCCCAACGTGCTGCACACATCCAGCCTGAGCTGTGGGTGAGGGAATGGAAGGAGGGAGGAAAGGAGAGAGGGAGGGAGGGAGGGACGGAGGCTTTTCATTGAATTAAGGCTCGTTCTTTCAAAGTAACCTGCAATTATTTTATTTCAGAAGATGAAATTTTAAACAGACAACGCTTTCTTGGACTCCAGGAATATATGTGGTTATTTACATACCTAAAAGGACTGAAGTAGGAGTATTAGTTCCTAACAATTTCACAGTCGCTCTGTACCGAGACCTTCAGTTTGGTTTGAGAGATAACTCACGGAATGGTCACAGAAGATAGCATGTGACAGTAGGCAGGGATAATCACTGAAAGCAGTGTGGGGGGAAAGAAATATTTCCCTATTAAATAGAACTCTGAATACTTTAAAAGAGAGAAAAAAATGACTCGCAGGCAGAGTGATTTCTCAGGACTTCAGGGGGTTATTTTTAAAGTGACAGGATGGTTTCAAAAGGCAATTGAAATTCCCAAGGCATCCAGCAGTGCTGAGTTCTCTCAAGTTAACCTTCAAGGATTTATGCATTTTCTTCTCTGAGGAAAATTGCTTCTGGAAACTCACACAAAGCAAACATACAGGCAGAACTAATACAGCAAGGCAAGATCAGAAAGGCCAATAATTGCCTCAAGGGCTTCTGTGGAGGTGGATATTACTTTAAATGATGTTTCAGATCAAAACAATAAAGAAGTTTTCCAAAAGACGATTTAAAAGACCATTAAATATTGCTGCTGTTAGTAAACGCTTTTTTCTTCCCCTCCGAAGACACTGTACATGAAAGCTGTGTTCTTCAGCTATTTGATTTCAGATGAATGCAGCTTGTTCAATTATTTTATTTTAATAGTTCTCTCCCTGCTTTTAGTATTCCATTTTTGTCTGACAATGTGATCATACTTTACGAATACAAGACATTTTCAGTGCAAGAGACAAATAATGCAGCCATTCCAGCTATCGCCTCTTGCTGTCATATTCCTGCTGCCCAACCCCATCACTCCTCCTCTGATCACCCCTAATTCAGAGGCAGAACTAAAAGGCAGAAATAGCCTCAGCAGTTATTATCATCCTAACTGCTTACCGAACATCATTCTGATTGCTCTGTGCCTTCTGTGTATGCAAAGTAGTACAGAGACCAACCCAAATATCACACCATCTCCATCAGAGCACATTTGGAAGCAGAGGATGGAAATTCCCAGCTGTCAGTGGGCACAGTGATTGATACTGGCCTCAGGCTCTTCTCTGCCTTTCTACACATGACTGCAGTGCCACTGTGCCAGCTCTCGGTGTCATTGCTACCTATTGCTCTCGTGTTTTCATGTGAAATACTTGGCACAATTTAAAACAAAATCAATTCCATACAAAGTAAAATGATCTTTGGAGACTTCCAGACCTTCATTGTTGCAGAGAAGATTCAAAATGTGAACTAAATGCCATTCAGACTACATTTCCAAAATCCATTTGGTTTTTGTGTGTTCACCAGGTCTCTGTTAGCCCAGGAGATGCTCCTGATCTCATCTCTGCACCAGAGGCTGAAGTTGATTCTAATTTGAAGTAGCCAGTATGTAGACCTACCATCCCCAAGTCTGAAGCACATTTGAACTTGACTGGGGTGGGAAAGGGCTCCCAATTTCCCTATTTTAGTTAGGCCAAACAAAAAGTTTTTAAAACAGATGGACTTGTATGGACTTGGCTTTAATGATACTATTACAACTGTTCACTTTTAAGTTATAAAACAAGTTATTCTCTGTCCTGGGAAGCTTAACTTACTAAAGGAAGGGAGATTTAGATTAAATGTCAGGGGGAAGTTTTTTTACTGAGACAGTGGTGAGGTGCTGGAAAAGGCTGCCCAGAGAGGCTGTGGATGCCCCATCCTTGGGTGTGTTCAAGGACAGATTGGATGAGGCCCTGGGCAATCTAATCTAGTGCTTGATCTAACAGTTGGCAACCCTGTTTCTGGTAGGGGAGTTGGAACAAGATGATCCCGGAGATCTCTTTCAACTCCAGACATTTTATGATTCTATGAAACAACAATAATGTGTTGCCTTTCTCAGGAGACAGTCTTAACATGTGCTTTGATGATTTTGGAAACATCCTTTGAATATAAACTCTCTCAGAAAATTTCCAGTGGTCTTTTAATTCTCACTGCCCCTGTACAAAACTTCAGAAATTGTTTCCTCTTCTGTCACTAAGTCTCTTCTTGAGACTTAGCCAGACTGACAAACTCACAAATTCTATGTGGAAAGATGTAGAAAGGATGCACTAGTGCAGAGATACCATAAAAAGTTATCACCCAACAAAAGATTCCTCTCTTCCTTGTTATACAGAGCAACAAGATTTTTTTGAACCGAAAAATTTCACATGAACATCAGTATCTTAAGAACTCCTTGGTTTATCTCCTCCCCATCTGATGTTGGGCATTAGGATACTCCTAAAATTTTTCTCAGAAAGAGTAGTCAGGCACTGGCACAGGCTGCCCAGGGAGGTGGTGGACTCACTGTCCCCAGAGGTGTTCAAGAAACATGGAGATGTGCTACTTAGGGATGTGGCTTAGTGAGCAATATTGCTAATAGGTAGACAGTCGGACTGGATGATTTTGGAGGTCTTTTCCAATCTTAATGATTCTTTGATTTTATGTGTGTCATGGATGACTACACCTTTCTCAGTCAGTCACTGAGATGGAGGTTAGATCTGTTTCATCACACTGTAGATTTACTTAGAACTCATGAGAGAAATACAAAATTTCCTTTCATTTTGCTTGAAAGCACTGTGTATTTCCACAATATCTCTCCCTCTAAAGCAATTAAAGCAGAATGCCCAATGGGTGCACTTAGTCCCAGCAGAAGATCCCTGCTGGCCCCAATACGAACGTTCTGTTGCAAACAACCCAGGAACCATTTTAGAGTTGAAGCTGTCAGGAAACAGCTTGAGAAGAGAATTTCTTTACTTACCATGTTGACAGCATCCTGGTCAAAAGGGTTCCACTCAATGTTCTGAGGATAATGTGCCAAAACCTTGGACTTGAAGGTTCTTCTTAAAGGACTCTGATCGAAATTCTCTCCTACAAAAAATGAAGAATTAATGACTTGAAACAACAGTGAGGCTTCAGAGAGAGCTGGCCCACGTAGCTTTCATTCACTTTGTTTTTTTTGGTGAACGTGCGTTTTCCCAACAGATGTGCAATTCTGAAGGAGAAACAAAGATTCACATTCAGTGTAACCTCACTCTCCTTTCCCACAAAATCTTAGTATAGTTTCAACACAGCTTCCAGTTCAGTATTTACTGCATAACAGTGTATTGCTAGGAGAAAAATCATTGCTGCAGTTTTATGGAAAAAGACCCTGCTGTTGACCAAATCTCCATCTTTCTCTATGGATTTAGTAGCAAGAGATAGCTTTACTTAGATGCTGAAAGAGCATTTTCTCTCTAGTGTTTAAGAAACCACTTTAGAATCAATGAAATGCATGAGCACCTTTCATCTATTACAAATTATTTAAGGATTCAATATGGATTATTATTTAGATCACAAGAAGATTAAGCACGAAGATTAAACATTTATTTTTTCTATGTCGAGTTGCAAGGACAGACCTTTTCCACAGATGGACTCCAGGAAGTGCAAAGAGGAAGACTGAAATTAAACTTCAAGCAGATACACATCCAGTTGTCAGCATACTGGGTTTATGTCAAGGTGATACTGCCAGTGGAGTTTCCACTACTAGAAAGTCTACACTATGCTACACAGTAGTTAAAATAAGAACTAATCTGTGAATTCTACTACCACGTATGGTACTTTTTTAGATACCAGGTTACTAATTTAGGGCTTCTTGCTTTAAAGACTACAGGTAGATCTTCCCTCTTTGGTTCCTTTCTCACCTGAGAGAGGAGAATGAGCTGAAAACCTTAAGTTCAAAATGTTAAATGTTTTCCCAAAGCCCATTTCACACTCAGAGGTCCCTTTGGAGATTTCTCAGTGTTACCTAAATACTTTTCAAAATACAATCTGTTAGTGAAATGGAATTTATTTTGCCTAAAAATAGAAATATTTTATTTTCTCCTTCTACTTAAAAAACAGACTTTTTGCTTGCTTGTTTTGCTTTTAATTAGAGGTTATTTTGGATGAAAAAAATATTCAATTACTTGGCAGGTTCTAAAAGCAACTCCTTATTTACTGCAGAAACGAGTCACTAACTCTTCCCTAAAGGCAAAGTGGACTGTGGGAGTATAATTTTTGCCTGCTTAGCTCTATGTGACAATCCAGCATTTCCACAGCTAACGATTTCTGAGTCATGTTGCACAATTCATAGTTCTGCAGTTAGTCTAAAGTTACTGGGGCCTCAGCCTCAGCCATGTGGCAGATGCCTTGCAACGCACAGGCTACACAACCATTTGGCTCCCAATGGACCACTTAATATAATAATTATGTATTATCATTATAATGTAAGAAAGCTATGAATCAGTATTCATTCAAACAGATACTTGCAAGAACAGCTTCTCAGTCTTTCTTTTGCAGAGCTTAGGATCTGCTCATAATTGAGGGACACACAATGGAGAAATACACCACTGTAATTCACAAGAGACCAATTATCCTGGCAAAGTTGCAAAGTTTTAGGAGTGTTGTAAACCATTTGTCATATAAAATAGAGCTTTTAAAGTCCTCATAACATGGATTTATTTTTTTTCTCCAGATTGGGGTGGGAAATAGAAACAGTTAATGAGATTAATGAATGCACAGAAACCCTGAACACACCATGCATGCAGAGGGCAGAGCCCAACTCCAGTGGTGAATTCCCTTTGCTGCTCCTCACATGGTGCCCAAACTGTAGCATCTTTACCTGCACACTGACAGGCAGAGGAAAAGGAGGCAAAGGTCAGGCATTTCTCACACCAATTTTGGGCAGGCTTAAATTCATAGAATCATAGAATCTTTTTAGAAGGAAGAGACCCTCAAAGGCCATCAGGTCCATGCCCTGAAGTGAACAGGAACATACACAGGTAGATCAGGTTGCTCAGAGCCCAATCCAGCCTGACCTTGGGTGTCTGCAGGAGGGAGGCATCCACCACCTCTCTGGCCAGATTCCTGGAGACACAAGACCCAGCTGTGCCCCACTAAAAGCCGCCATGCCAGGCAAGCTCCAGAGGCAGCCAGCTCTTCCCACTGCTCTGTTTCAGTGCATTCAAGGAATGAGTTTAAAAACTTTTCCTCTCAAAGATGTTTGTGTGATCTTAAGGATATGGGTATCTCCATCCAGTGCTCATTTTTAATACAACTGAGGCAAGTTTCTGAATTATTTTTTTCTAGCAGTGCAAGTTTCTCTTTATTTTTGTGGATAAACATAGGGGGAAAAATAAGCTTCTAACAACAATATTTTGTGCCTGAGAGGAGAAATGCTCCAAGATGAGTCAGTGCTGCATGTATCCTGGGATGGGAACAGCTGCGAATGGTAAGGTGTGAGGAGCAATGGCATGGGAATCTGGTCTGCTTCTCAAACTGCTGAAGGTAATCCTTAAATCCACTAAAAATTTATGCATCATAGAAGCGAAGAAAACCAGAGGTATCAGCTAACCTCTATCAAATTAAAAACACGACAGCATTTAGCTGATTAGCTCACCACATTTTTCAAGTTGGACAAACTTCTGTAGCAGCTTGAAGCATAAAACTTGCAAAGCTGTTCTGCGTGCTGTTACAACACTGTGATTGAAGTAGGCAAAACCAGAGACTACCACTCTATTAGGCAACATGTCAGTAGAACAACCTCTCACTTTGATCCAGAAGTTCTTTGCTGAAGCACTGGAGTAAAAGACACAGTGTTACCTGCTGATTCCTGAAGTTTCACAGATAAAAATCCCAGTAAAAATTCTTTGTCCAGTTTTATGCGCTTAAAAATACTTAGAAACATTTTTAATTCTTAGTAAAAAACATAATTAATGTGCATGCTAAATAAATACACATTATTTTCTAATTAGGCCCTCAGTCTTCCTCATGTGCTTGACATTGTTTACAGCTGTGAATGGGCAGAAAGGCAGATATCTTATGCTAAATGTGCTTGCTTGCTTCTGCTGAAATTTTGAAGAGCATCTGGATGACTTCATTAAATTTTCTGCCGCTGGTGGAGATCGCTGGAGGCCACATTTCTTTAAAGGTTCCCTTTTTCATGACTACAACAAATATTAGTGAAGTAATCTGTCCAGTGCTAATTGGACACTGGTTGAAGAACAACAGGTCGCTCAAAAAGCTTTGGGAAGCAATCCTGAAGGCTCCTGCAGAGAAAAAATGCCCTCTTCTCCTGTTCTGGTGGCTCAAGTACTAACCACATCAGATAAAGCTGTACTTATTTCCAAATCAGACCAAATTTCCCCACAAACCTCTCTGCCTATGTGAAACACCTGGACAGGAGCAAGGCATACTTGCCAGTAAGCCACAGTAATTGAGAAAAACCTGAGGTTTTTAAACAGCTTTTGGAGATGACCAACAATTTGTGTGCTGCTGCAAACACTTGCATTGTTCTTTAGATGTCATAGGGGTCTAAAACATTCTGTTTGGGAAGCACAAGCATTACTTTCTGGAATCCAGTTTTCCAAAAACTCCAGTGACAATCTTCTAGTAGGCTGACAACATGGATTCGTTTTATCCAGGAAATTAAAAGACACAAATAACTTACCTTTGTAGGGTCTCTGCAGGGTTTGCATTTTACTACTACAGACAGATCTATACATATTTAAATTAAACCAATGATTAAACACACACAAATCACAATTTTCTCTATCAGTGATCAGTACAAGAGAAGAGCCACGAAGCCACACCAGAGGGAATCAATTGGTCCTTACTTAGAAGAGACACAGCACTGCAACCCTCCAAACAAAGCTGCCTGTGGAAAGCCAGGCAGGATAAACTTTCACAGAAGAAAAATAATTTAGGACAGAAACAGCACACGGGTGTGACATAAAGCAGCCCACACATCAAGCTGAAGAGTTTTCATTTGGCCAAGCCACTCTCATTGACACAAGGTAAGAGGCACAGACACACCAAGAAGGAGCTAGGGGAGAACCACAGAGAGCAAAACCTTCTTGGCAAACACGAGAAGGAGCCTGGACTGAAGGGTATGTTATGTGATGCATTTTCATCTCCCTCAGGCTTGAGCCGAAGAGTCACGTGGCAAGAAAAATTCCTTCAGCTCTGAGAAGCTGAAGGATAACAGTGAATTGTCATTAAATCTACCATGTTTTTTTTAAGTGCTTGCTTGCTAGCTCCCAAAAGAGGATTTAGCAGGGCACATTAAGAATGAAGCAAGTATCAAATGCGAATTGAATCTATATTCTAAAATATTAATGGCCAGATAACGGTACTGCGAATACAGGCAGTAACGCTGTTTGAATGTGTGCTACCCATTCATGCAAGCAGTACAACCTGGTAGGGTAAGCTGCCTTCCAGAGGCAAGTTAAGAAGCCAGTTTTGAATGGAATCCTTTCACCTTCAGGACGCTTTCAAAAATCAATTAAAATATTTCTCAAAATCCTCTGAAATGTGTCAGATTCACACATTTCAGTTCAGTTTCAATTGGATACTGTGTGTTATGTAATGTGGTTCCTTCCCTTGAAGGCAATCATTTTTAAAGGGCATTTAATTTCAAATTAAAAGCAAATGCTGAAATGATGGATGCTAGATCAAGAAAAAAACATGCTAATTTCCTTTCAAAGCGAGATAAATTCTCAAAAGTAGAGAACTAAACATCTCTGTGTTCTGGATGAACAGTAAAATTACTAGGAAAACTAAGCTACAGTTGTGAGGTTGTCAGTCATGATGGCTTTCACATGAGTGATCATATTTAAAAATTCAGTGATGCTTTAAATCCACTACAGAGGCATACAAAAATACACACTACAAATGCAAAGGCATCCTCCAACCACACCCTCTGGTCCAGGGAATGTGTACTATCTGCTGGTCCTTACAGGCTCTGGAACGTGGACAGGAATGCTTATGACCACCGAAATAAAAATATCTTTTATTCCTTTAGAGGAATGTACTGGGAACACAAATGTGCACAGTTCTGTACCACATGGCGACAACCTCTTTGATAGCTATTCCTAATTAATCCAGCTATGTTTTCCCTGCAGGCTGAACTTATTGGATAACTGTGTGATCCTGCATGAGAAGCAAGCAATATACAGCGTGCAGGTGGGGACAACGTGAGGACAGGAATAACAGTGCTAATTGTCAGGTTCAGGAATCAGTTATTTCAAGCTCTGCTGCTCTTCTTTTGTGCTTCCCCCATTACACTGGGGCAGCAGTGGTTTGCTACTCAGTACTCAAGGACATGAAATCAAAGGCACCGTCTCCCACCACTCCTACCATGTATTCTCTTAATCTTGCGGTGGAGGAGGGAGATGATATGAACAGGACTGGGACAAGGCAACCTAAACAGTTTTTGTTTCAAAATTTTTGAATCTGAGTTTATTCAGAGCATGAGCAGGGTCTACCCTACCTAGTAAAACTCCTGATGGATTTTTCAATATTTCAATGATGGGTCATATTTAAGCTGGAAGACATAGCGGGTTGTGTATCGTGTGTGTTCCTGACACCACTAGTGGCATTTCTTGGGAGAGGAGAAGCACATCTGCCAAGAGAGCTTCAAGGAAAAGAATAAAATTTACCAGATGTTGATTTAAGTTAGGTAGAAGGATGAAAAAGGCCAGCATTTTTGTTTTTAAGCTCTGATCCTTAATTTGATTCAAAGGTGGAGGATGGAAAGTAAAGAAACACGGAGGGCCTGTCAATCGCTTTGTCCTTAACCCCTGTTTACCTGAGGCTTTGTTTGCAGTATCTGAGCTCTTGCCATGGAGATCTGCTTCTAGCCATTTGTACAAGACTACACAACACAACAAAGAGAGATAAAAAAGCAAGTATGAGCAACATGAAAGACATACAAGCATACTGGAGGAAAAAATGAACACAAATAGGTAAAACAGGCAAACTGTCCCCTTCACAACCTCTCTTCCCCCCATTATCGACAAAGGGCAAATACATGTGACAAACAAAACTCAGTGATTGTTTCACCACAAGGCTGTTGAACACATTGAAAGTAATTGTAGAAATGTCTGTCAAAATTAGTAACAAGGTTAAATTCTAAGCACTTCAAACAGCATGCTGTCATATAGTTTCCCTATTATGAAAGGCTGCTTTGCTCCTACATTAAGATATTCCAGAACCTGGGGAGAAAAAAAGTTACTTTAACTGGTGTTGAACTGAGGCCAAGAGGTTTTTTTCAGTATAATACTGTTAACTGTGTAGTTACATCATCAATACAGTACTGGATGACATCTTCAGGACTTTTTAGAAGTTATCAACTGCACAATGGAAATTTTGAATAGAATTACTAGGGTGCTTTTAGATGAAGTTTTGAACACATGAGCTCTATATAACTTGGATGAGCAGTTTTCATCTCTTTCGGTTACATTTACCCCACCAGGCACTTGTAATGATAAACAAAAAGGGTGTTCTAGCACATCTAACCGAGATTTTTCCCAACTGTCTCGCTCCTCTCCTGCAGCAAATCAAGAATGCTTTCACAGCCACCGTAGCGCTCTTTCATCAAGCAAAGTCTCATTCTCAAACTGCTCAAAGGCAATTTGTAATCCCCCCCAATTTTAATATATGCTTTAATATATAAAAATAAATTTAAGCTGAAACGCCATTGATCTTTCTGTTCGTTCCATTTCTAGGTGTAAATTCAGAATGATTTCCACTGTTGCCCTTCTGCTTGAGCTGTTAATCCAGGCACCAGTTCAAAGGACCCACATCATTCTGTCATGTCTTAATTTTCTGGAAGGCATCCTCTATAGATGGCACAAAAATAATTCCAATAAATAGATGAGGATTTGTGTTTTAGGAATTTTCATTTGTTTTTTTTTTCCTTCAGGAAATACATAAAGATAACCCATATTCGTATCTGCAGGATGATTTCTTCCATCCAGGTGCCTTAAACTTTTCTGTTCTATTTTTTAACTCTCTGAACTGGAATAATTGCACAGATATTTAAATTAAAGGAAACAAAACAAGAAATTGCCTACTGCTTTTTTGGAAACACACAGTCAGATCATGTATTTAGGATCTTGGTAAAGAATAGCACAAAAAGCACAGCAGATTTTTGACACAGGGATGCATTAATGGTTTCTGCCATGACCAAGAGTCCAAACTCTCCTGGTCAACAGCTACAAGGCAAAGCTGGCAGCTTCCTTTTCTGTCTGCCCCATACCCACAATGTTTCTACAGCCATTCTGACATGCTGCCTTCACAGCTCTCCCTAAAAGCCTTTTCCTGAACTGTCATTCACCAATTTGGCCTGAGCTTAGACTTGACCAGAACCTTTGCAATAGGAAGAGCGAAAAGGAAAAATGTAACTGATAAAGGAGTGCACAGCCCGATGTGCAGGGCAGGTTCTGCTCTTTCTGCCCTTGTTGACCATTCCTTCCAGCCATACAAGAAACCCATCATAACAGGTATGCCAGCTCCTGCGCAAGAACTGCAGAAGAAAGTTGACAACAGTGATGCAAGCACTCAGCCACAAACACAACAGTGCAAATTCTTTATACAAACACAAGGCAAATGGAATGTGGCTACTGCCATAAAATAATTACACCTTGAATAGGCTCAGTTTGTCAGTGATCCTTTAAAAATGGAGATTTGTTCATATAAAGCTATAGTGCAAGTCAAATCAATGAGACAAAGGCTTAAATCTAGCAGTTTAGTTTGCCGCCACCCCTTCTCTTCTGGTCTTGATTAAGATACTTAACTACCTGCCTACAGAGCAACATTATACAGCACCAGCTCTGCCAACTTCTTAATATAGCCACAGTCCCAGCTGCCAGGCCAGACACATCCCACTGCACCAGAAAACTAGTATGTTACACATTTTGCTTGAATTATGGTTTGCATAAAATTGCATCATAATCCATCCAATTCAAAGAATCATGGCTTAAATTATGCCATCTGGGGGGAACTTTTTGCAGTGTGTTGAGGGGAATTTAATAAATGCATATGGAGGCACAGTGTGACTACACAACTGGCATCTGCTCCCAATGGCTGGAGCCGATTAACAGGAAACAGTGGATGGGGTGTAAAATTGGACCTACACTTCTAAATATAGGAGGTTAATTACCTTTCAGGCCTTGCATTTTTATATATTCATATCTCCCGTTCATTTTGTTTACTTGATGTGGAGCGAGTGAGCATCTGTATTAATGAAGAAAACAACCTCAGCAAAAATTCTGCTGGATTTTTGGTTAGTTTCAGAGCATCACATATCAGTATTAGTCTCCCTTTATCCTTCAGGTTGGCAAATTTCAGGTGCTTCCTTATCTGAAGTCAGAAGCAATTTCACAAAGCTGCACCTACCCAGCACCAGAGTGTGAATAACTTCACAATAACACCTTCTGTCAGAGTAATTAAGCTCAGCTTGCAAATCAGTACAAAAAAAGAAAGAAGCTTAATTTGTCCTGCACCATTCTCAGCACTAATCAACACTGTCAGAAACAGAGAAGGAAGACGCCTGTCCAGAAGCTCTGACATCCAGCTATGCACTGTTTAGGCTTATGCTTTATAGCATCTTCCTTTTTACTCATCTCACACAAACATGAGGCTTTGGACTTCAGGATGTAGCAAATACACTGGGCAACAGGCATTTCTGCTTTCAACTGGTAAGGCAAGAGGAGGGTGCAGAGAGAACACAGAGTAAGCTCACTGTGCTGAGTTACTTTTATCTGTGGCCTTCACAAGGAAAGGGTTACACGGAGGCAATGCTTGCTTCTGAAGGGCTGCAACTCGTAAGCTTTAGGAAAATTTAGTTACATGTGTTATTGATGGGAAGAGGTGCCAGCAGAGAAATATCTTTGCTTCTTGTAATCAGGAAAGCTCTTTCATTGACAGTGAATAGAAACATTCCTTTGTGTAGCACAAACTGACCTTGTTCAAGAAACTGCTGTTTAAGCTGCTGCCAACAGATAATCGTCCTTATAACAGCCTCCGAGGGCCAGTTTTCCACCAGCTTTCAACAACTGAATCTTTTAAGAAAGAGACAAAAGTTTTTCTACATCCTGAAAAATCACAAGGTGAAGGTATCAGAAGTTCTGGATAGAGAAGTGATAAGAGAGGGATGAAGGCATGGGCAGATAAGGACCCACTGCCCAAACAGCCATATGGCTCCTTTGAAGTTGATGCTTCTATTTAAGAGCTGCCCAAGAAACCACTACAATTTGGAGAATGCTCTCATCCATATTACAGTAATTGGAGATCCCTGTATTGCTGCAAATGCTTCTACTGAAGGCAAAACTGACATGAAAGGAACAAAATGTTTATAACAAGGTGCTGGGTGACACAGTTCTTATTGGCTCCTGAAAAGAAAACCCCAATAGTTTTGTCAACTAAAAATGTTGGAACATTGTAAAGAAGAACAAATATCATCATCAAACTGGAAGAAAGAAGTCCTTGTAAGTCTACAATTTAAATGCCTCTTCTGCCACAAACATCTTTGCAAGAACCTACAGGTCTTGGTCAAAACCACCTGTGTTTAGAAACTGTTTGAAGATCATGCTGCTGTCAGTGAGTTTACTCAAAAGGAATAGTTCAAAAGTTATCACTGTACAGTTATCACACATCCAAGCCACATGAAAAACGTTCTGTATGCCTTAAGTAAACCATGACTAGTTAAATGGAGATTCCTTCTCCACCCCTGCAATGCAGCAGAGCTCTATACATTTTTGAGGCTTTTGCTTTCCAAAAACCCAGCCATAAACTTTGGGATAAACCTTCTACTGTCATCAGGAAAGTCTCTTAAGGAATGAAGGTAGAGTCAATAGACAGGCAAAGGAGTACGTGAAAAAAGCACTACATCTTGAGTCTCTTTTGCCAAAACCCAATGATACAAAACAGAGTCTTGCTCCCACTCCTCCCGAATTTCCTCTGCTCCAAAGTAAATGCAGACACTCATGGAAAAACAGTACAAGTTTCTGGAAAGTCTTTATTTTTTTTATCTTTCTGAATGTAAAAAGACCATGCAGGGTTGCAAAAGGAAACAAGGATCATTTCCTGGCCTAAAAATGGTTGAAAAGAGCCAGTGGAGCCCTGAAGGAGGAGCTGGATAGATGCACAAAAAAGGAGTGTAAGAAAGAGAAGTCCAAACTCATTTAAAATCTGCTTGCTAATTGTCCACTCAGTAGAGATAGAAGCAGCAGTGAACAGAGATCTGAATAACTCTAAAATTGGCTGGCATTAAGCAAATATAGCAAATATTTTCTCTTTACCAATAATCTCTTAGTGCCTGGGACTCAGGTTATTGGCACAATAAAAACACACAGGTACAAGGCATGCAATTTGCTGCTCCTGTTTTTAAAGAAGCATGAGCTGTTAGCAGCTACAGAGAGGTTAATTCAAAAACAAAGCATGTAGAGCCACAGTAGGCAGACATGAGAGCTGTCCTGGACACTGCACACATCTGAATGCAAAACAGATAGGAGTCATGCTATAGTATTTTACTCTTCCTTCTTGCATGAAAGGGAATTTTTTGGCATCAAACAATGTTTTCTGCAATTGAGCAAGCTGTGCCATGCTGCTGTTTGGAGTGCTCTGTAACTGTTTCAGTATATATATATGTATATATACATATATAAAAGCATATAAAAATAATTTATATTAAGCAGATCAAGACTGGATCAGGCATGTATTGCATCAGAATTGAACACACTTTACACTTATGGTCTCTTAGAGACCATAAGTCTTGGAGACATTCAATAAATGCAGGGAAGTGCATAAAAAGACAAGAGAATTAATAAAAATATATGGGGATAGCAATGTAACTGAAAAGAAAGGTGGTAGTTCTTGGTGGGACAGCATGGGACAGCTGAAACTGAGCATCCAGTTACAGAAAATAAGAGCATCATCCTTTTGCACGATGGGAGAAGTTGTTATTCCTTCGATTAAAACAGAAGAGGGTTATTTATTACATAAGCCTACCAACTGAGGAGCACTGCACCATGTAAGAGAGAGCACAGGTGTGATGTATTCACAGCCAGATTTTTATGCATGCTTTCCCTTTCCCTGAGAGGAGGCTGGCAGGAATGCTCTTTTATGCATTCAAATACTGTTGCATGCATCCAGGGTCTCTTCCCATCTTTACTAAGCAGCCTACACAACAACAGAGACCGTGGTCCTAAAAGCTGGGCTCAGCTGTCTCTAATTCCTCACAGCTCTGCGGTAGCACGTCAGTGCCTGCATTGCTCCCAAGAGACTAGAGTTCCCATTTCAAATCAAACAGGATGCACACATGACAGCTGAAAGAGGCAAAGGCATCTGCATCTCTCTCCAGGGTCCAACAAGTTTCTGGTGATTAATTCTGTAAGATGCAGATACACCAAGACCATACCTGATGGATAGCTCCTCTATGCAAAGCTTAACAAGCAAGTGTGCACCGCATTAAATATTTACATTAAGGAAACAGTTCTTTTTTTGTGGGGGATACTTACATAGGAAGCACACACAAGGGAAAAGACCCAAACTATAAATATTTGTGACAGCAAGTGACTCAGATCTCAGCAATTATGCAGCTGTGAGGGTAGCTGGGCACAAGTATTACTGGATAAAGTAATTACACAGAGCTTGCACTGTTGTTATCAGACTGAAAATACACCTTCTCGAAAAGGACTGTAAGATGACTGACTAATATTAGGTTACCACAAGCTGCAATTAATATTTCAAGCGCTTCACACGTGTACAGGGAGTCAGCCCAGTGGGGCTGCTCTCCAAGTAGTCATAAAAACAGGCAGTGCATGAGGGAACAGAACCTTCCTCTGAAACCAAAAGGAGTATGCAGGATTAATCTGACCACTTACATTCATTTTACAGCCAATAACTCAAGGGTCAAAGGATTGCAAAATACCCAGATTTCTATTTATTTATAAACCAAAACAACAAAGCTTCAAAAACACATCTTTTTTTTTTTTTTTTTTGCCTATAAAAAGCCACTTGCTGCTTCTTAAAGTAAGACTCCGTCCTGAGCTTTGAATACAGCAAGGTTTATTCTGTGATTATACTGGCATGACAGCCTGAATATGACATTTTAATACAGAAATGTGAAGCTTCAACCTGAATCTGTATTCTGTAGCATCACAGTACCTATTTATAAACAGCCTGAGGAGCCAGGTATTTTTAAGCCAGCAATAGAATTAGTTCTGGTGGGACTTCTGGTTAACTCCTTCCCAAACTAACCATTCTCCAAAGGCTAGGACACATCGTTTGGCCACCTGCCCCAGCAATCTATGCTCTCTGGTGTGTGTGCCCAAGCAGTGTGACAGGCCCTGTGGTCCCTGCCCATGGTGGAGATCCCACACCATGCTGGGTCCAGCTGCAAGCTAGCACTCAGCCCAGCTTTCATAGTGGCAGGAATGCATCCCCTTACAGCAAGGGTGCAAGATGAGCCTGTGAGAACTGTGTGATGGCACCATCCCACATCATCTGCTCACCCATCACTTCCTTTAAAGAGACAATGACTTCTGATGCAGTCCATAGGGCAGTGGACTTTACGACAGCAAAACCTGAGCCCTGTACAAGTACAGCTTTTCCTCCAGCCTGGTGCAAGGGGCAGCTGCCCTACCCAGATGATAAAAAGCCAGACTCACATGGCTCTGCAATGTCACCCAGCTGACAGCGTTATAAAGTCTTGCATGTAGGCAAATAACACAAGTGCTTCATCTACCTGAACTGTCAGGGCTGAAGGAGCAACACCACCACCACCGTTGTCGACAACAGTGTATGTTTCCTAAGCCTTTTTAGTTTTTGCTTTGAAAACGCATTTAATCACAACCTTGTGTGAACCTGCAGAAGCAAAAGGACTTATTTTAAGACATGTTCTGTCCTGACAGAAGGTCAGTTTTCCCCTTTCCCATACCCTTCTTCTACTCAGTATTTCAGAAATCAGGCTCTTTTGAAAAACACTGCATCCCGTGTGGTCAAGTAAGCAATTTACAGAAGTGTACATCAATCGCAAAAGAATCACAGAATCATAGAATCACAAAGTTGGAAATGACCTGTAAGATCATCTAGTCCAATCGTCTTCTCATTACCACTGCTACCACAAGCACTAAACCATCTCTCGCAGCTCCTCATCCAGACGCCTCTTGAACACTGCCAGGGACAGCAACTCCACCACCTCCCTGGGCAGCCATTCCAATGCATGACCACTCTCTGAGGGAAAAGGTTCTTCCTCGTGTCTAACCTAAACCTCCTCTGGTACAACTTGCAGCCATTTCCCCAGGTTCTGTTTGTTGCCTGGGAGAAGAGGCCAAAGCCCTCTTCACCACAACCTCCCTTCAGGAAGTTGTAGAGTACAAGGAGAGCAAAGGAGAGCTCTGCAAAAACACCCAAAAGATCATTTCTACGAAGTCTTCTGAGAACAATCTTTTTAGCGGAAAAAATGGGGAGAAAATTGCCCAAATTCCTCTCCAGCTTTAACCAATACTCTCAGTCCTGCAAAGCTTTTGTTTCACCAGCTCAGGCATCTCCAATAGGGAAGGGCACTGGTGAGCTGATCCAGTTGCAGGATACCCAGGGGATGAACAGAGGGATGGAGAATGGAGTGAAGCTTCCCACCTCGACCTGGATTTGTTCTTTTCATCCATTTCATCATGCCTGGACAAAAGCTGCAGGAGGGTGGGAAGTAAGTGGTGAAGGACAGCAGGAGGAAGGGGCTGCACACACTTGCACTACCACCCAGAACAAGGGAACATGTTCCAACAGAAATGTATAACCTCAATAAATGAAAAAGTAACCAAGTAGAAAATCCCACTTTAGAAAACAATAATGACATTTAGAGTTATGTGCAAGGGGGAAAAAAAAGAGAGAAAAAACAACTCACAAAACCAAAAAGGGATTTATGCACCTGTGCAAGCTCCATAAGAGTGTTAGTAATTGGGAAACTGAGGTCTGGACAAGATGGAAGCCATGGACATAATGCTCAAGCAGGACAGCCTGGGTTGGCAGGCAGAACCGCAGGCCCCAGCACTTAGCACCACAGGGATCTGCTCAAACAGCTCTCAGAGAGCCTTGCTGCTCTCTCCAGCAACTCAGTTTGTCACCAGCGAGGTAGGGGAGAGTCAGTTCCAGCATCCCTTCAGCTGCCATCTGCGCTCCCGCAGGAAGGGGGCTCAGACTTGTCAAACGGCTTGAATTAAAAAGCACAGGGGCAGGCCTGCATCAGAAATGGCAAGAGGTGGTGATTTCAGGGCAGCAGCCTGACATTCCCGGCTGCCAGCACAGCATATGGCATGTGGTTAAACATGAGAAACAGGCTCCAGAATCCACTCTAACATTGCATTTGGGAAAGTCATTTCTGAAGGTCCAGAGACTGATACAGAGACTGTGAAAAAGTGGCTATTTGTTTAGAAAAAACGCCAGTCCTGGAGACTGGATAGAAGAAAAAAAATGGAATTTCTGCTACTGGCCCACCTTTTTTTAAACAGCAGTTCTCTACATTTGTCAGGGAAAAAAGTAAAACAGGATTAGCATGAGCAAAGCAGGTAAGATGTCTTATAATAAGGTGTTAAAGAGAAAAGAAAAAGAAAAAAAAGGATCAAGAGTGTGGAGGCATATTCTGCACAGCACAGTGGTTTTGCTCTGCTGTATGGGAGATAGGAGTGAGGAGGCACCAGGTCCAGCCCAGCCCCAGCTTCTGCCTCACAGTTCCACAGAGCTCCCACACCAGCCGGGTTCTCTCTTGCTCACCTCTGGCAAAGTACAACAAGAGCACCATCTGTCCAGCTAATAACCCACATCCAAGGAGATCACAGCAGAGCAGACAGACTACGTGAGCTTTGCTAACAAAGCACTGCATCTTGCACACACCCTCACACCCAGGACAAACACATTCTCATATGACCACAAAGCTGCCATCTCGTGTAAGCACAAGGCTGGGTACAGCGGCCCCTTCTTCACTATAGCCTGAAGGATTTTTCTAGCAATGACAGCGCTCTGAAAGCTGTTCTCTTCCTCTGTCTCTGCTCATCCAAGGCGAGTTTGTCAGTAATGATTTTTCTCTAAGGAGCAGGATTTCTTATGTTGCGTAGCTTATAATTAATTGGAGCATCTTAGGCCAGAAGGTCTGCCTGCTCTGTCTAAGTCAGCTTCCTAAATAGCAACAATGCACTTAATGTGTCAGGGACAAAGTTCAAAAGTTCATTTGGGCTTAGCTCTGTACTAGAAAACAGTTCTGATGTGCGAATTTAGCCAGATGCAGATTTACCTAGGAGTTTAGGAGGACTAAAAGGCATTTATAGGATGTCTGTGCCTGCTCTGGATAATAAAACAGAAGATCATTTTTATGTGGTTGAACAATTAATAGAAGAGGGATGGCAAATGCAGAGCTGACTGACTGACAGAGAGACCCCTAATAGACACTGAAGGAAAGCTGGAGGATTTTAGGCACAATATTATCCAAAACACGGACATGGGATTGCAGGGGACAAGAACAGAGGGTATCAAATGTACCAGTCTGGAAAGCACCCCTGGAGGTCCCTGGTCCAAACTCCTGTTCAAAGCAGGCTTGGCTTCAGAGGTAAATCCTGTCACTCAGGAGTCAGACAGAAAACATTTCTGTCAGATGAAAAACTGCCAGGACAATTCAAGAGCTGTGTGGAGGGAAGAGCAAAGCAAGACTCCAACATTTCAGCATCTCTGGAGCAAGAAACACAAGTTTGGATCTCTCTGACAATGCTGTCAGCACAAACCAGGAGGCACTCACAAACTCGCAGTGTAAATAGCAGGCAGGTAAACAAAGACTTAGAAGAATCAGAGCTATGAATCTCCCCTTGTCCAGGCTCAAATCTTATATCAGAAATACTCCCATCTCCCAGTCTCATGCTACTTAGCACTAACATGTTTGACAAACAGTAGCATCACCACATCACTTTTCAGCTGGAGACCACACAGTGAGCCTTGTCATTTCCCTGCCTTGCCTCTCCAGGGGAAGGAAATCCAGCATGCTCAGAGGTTACGACCACTACTTCTTGGGCATGCAATTTCACAAACACTGCACAGTCCCTCACATTCATATTTGTGGTTGTGTGGAGCAAATCACGCTGACTCCTCAGTGCAACGCTTGCTGCCGTGGCAGTTGGTTAGGGACTCTCACAACAACAAGACCCAAGTCAAACACTGTGTACAGCCTCTGTGCCCTTCTTTGCCCAGCTGCATCCCAGGCAGGACTTAGGCTAATCCTTCCTGAACAGCCCCGTTGCTCCTGCCTTGCTACAGGGCAGCCTTCCTGATATCGGTTTAATGCTGATTAGTCCCGACACAATTCTGGTGCAGGCTTCCTGCCAGGCAAGGGAATGAACAAAATTGGTTTGCGCACAGGCCAGACGACAGCTGCAGTCACTCCAGCCCAAATCTGTTGAATAAGAACCGTTTTCTTGTTTACCAAGATGAGGCTAAATTAGCCCAGCATGAGACAGAAGGACAGAGCAAATCCTAGGAGCCAGCGATGCCAACCTGTTATGAAGGTGTGAGATGCAACTGTAAGGCCCCTGGTCTTCATGTAAAGCGTATCTCCAGCCTGGGTAAAGTTAGGGGTTTAAAAAAAAGATGACTTGAGGAAAAAAATTACAAGCAGAATGCCCTCAGTTTCCAGAGACTGAGTGACAGAGTACTCACTTTATCCAGAGCATTTAGTAATTATTATTATCATTAATAAATGACCCAGCTCCAGAAAGAGAGAAGCCTCCAACCTCTACAAGTCCCACAGTTTCCTTAAGGCCATGCTCTCACTACTTCTTTTTCCTCCTATTCTGTGCTGAAAGATTGGAATCAATCTGTATCCAGACAACTGAAGATGCCTATATTATATTGGACAGCAATACACAGTTTATGAAGTACACGGACATCTGCAGATAGTTTCCAATGAGAAGCTGGTACATATTTAAGGATGGATCATCCTGAGGTGCAAAACCACTCAGAATGGCAATCTACTGTTCAGATCACAGAATATCACTAACATTAGAATGCACCAATACTGAGAGAAGCAGTGCAAGTAAAGACTCATATAAATGATTGCTACTCTTGGTTTGGAAATAGGAAAAGGAAGAAGAGTTGAGAAAGATTTCTGAAGAGAAGAATTCAAGTCTTTATTTATTTATTTATTTATTTATTTTTACAGGTGCTTATTTCTTGTCAGGTTTGGCTAAAACTGTGTTATGCTTGTCTGGATAGCGAGAGGTTAAGGGTATGCCTGTTGTTTGTACAACAGAAGTCTGAAAATAAGTTTCCGTCATCACTTAGGCAGACACATATCTGTTCCTCTCCTTGGAGAGAGCCTTGGGCTACTACGGCCTTACTCTTCACATGCAGAAGACACTCAGCAATTTCTAAGACACCCTAAACAAATCTTACAAAGCTACCAAAGCTTCTGAAATAAGATGCCCTTGTCAGTAGGTTATCAGTAAGTATCTGCAAGCTATAACGCTTGCTTTTAAGATGCAGAAGATATCCTGTTTGGAAGATTTACTGCACATGAGCAATCTATTGATTTGGTCTGAAGCAATGCCTCAGATTGCAGAACAAAGCACAAACCTCTTGACATGAATCACATCATCTGCCCAGAGGCAGCACACGCACGGAGTCAACACTTGCACATAAGCTGTGTTCACAGCCTTATTTTCAGCACAGTTGGTATTCCTCAGGCTCTTAGAAAAATGAACTTAATGGAAAAGTAAGAGTGCTGAGCTCTCTGGCCTTGAGAAACTTCAAACCCATTTCCCAGAGTGGATTCAGCACCATAAATGTTTTCTTCTGTGTATATGAAAAGCCTGGCTTTAGCACTTCTAGAATTGGCAGGTTACTGATTGAGGGCTTATGGATTTGCTAAGGAACTTGTCCTTTGGCCTCAGGCTTAAGTAACAGCTTGAGAGCAAGGACTGGCACACGTATAGCTGTGGAGCAGGCTCTGCATGGTATCTCCCAAGTGATATGTCTAGTCAACATAAAGCAAGGAGACCCCAGCAACCAAGGGCAACAAGGGAAGGATATTCCTTATTTAGGTTTACTTTATGTCACCTGCAACATTCCAACAAAGTAATCTGCTATTGTAATTATGATGTCCTTTTAAAAATACATTTTTTGCCTGTTAAGGATTCAGGTCCCATAGGTTCTTAAACAGCAGGAAGAGTAAGAAAAACAAAGATTCATCTTTTCAGCTCATTTTGCTCAAGACCACTGGAAGGAGGGCTGAGATAGAGGAAATAAAATTGTATCTGAAAAGAAGATGCCTGAAAAGACTGAAAAGAAAATGCCACAACTAACCTTTCCTAGTGATAGTTACGGGTCTTTTGTTTCACACTAACCAACCATAAATGAATCAAACATGAAGCTTAATCTATTTTCTTACTCATTTTAAAAAGATGCTCCTTCAATTCCACACAGATATAATGCCAGAATTTTAGGACAACTGCAGTACCTTGACTAAAGAAGCAGTGCTTTCTTCTACTTTATTAAGAACAAATATAACACGTCTGAAGGATTTTGGCAGCTATCTTAAAGCATCTTCCTTTCATGTAGGTACCTACATGTACCCTTACAGGACAAAGCAGGGTTCTCAATATCATGACAAGGTTCCCAGAGATACTGACTGCTAGTTTAATCATCCCAGTAACCAACTCACATTGAAGTACTGCCAAGAGAAGGAATTTAGCTAAAGCCTTTTCTGGCTCATCTCAGACATAAGTCTTGCTCATTAATAAAAACAGTTCCCCACTTTACCTCCAAGACTTCATATGTTCATTTAAATGTAACCACACCAAGAACTGGAGAAGATCTCAGGCTTCTCAAAATTAACATCAATAAAACACTAGCTTCTGGAACAATAACTTCACTTCCCTGGTAGCAGCAGAGTGGGCAGAAAGGCCAGTCTCTTAGCAGTCCATCACCCTCAACAATTGGTAGATTTACCACAGCAGAGTTATTTACTGCATCAGCACCTGAAAGTCACCTCTGCTAAAACATTATTACGGATGAGGCTTTGCAGAAATCTCTGATCCAGCACAGGACAAGCAGAACATTTGTTGGATGGATGAAACAGAGGATGAAATGAACTTCTGGTAATCAATTTGCAACACAACTGCCTATGATAGACTTGCATAAGTTACCTTAAAACTGATCATCACCCTGAGTGACCAACCACTTTCCATGGCAGGGAAGCTGAAGGGAGGCCTGATGGCGGCTGCAGCTCCTCACAGGGAGCGGAGGGGCTCTGTGTGACAGTGACAGGGCCGAGGGAACGGCATGGAGCTGCGTCTGCAGCACAGGGCGGTGGGCATGGAACGGGCTGCCCAGGGCAGCGGGCACGGCCCTGAGTGCCTGAGTTCAAGGAGCACTGGCACACTGCTTTCAGACACAGAGTCTTATTTTGGGGTGGTGCTGTGTCCAGGGGTTGGACTCAATGATCAATAAACACTGAGAAAGGGGAGCACTGAATCCAGAGTCCAGGGACAGTCCTGAATGCCCCCACTGGAATATCCAGTTGGAGGGGAAACAGAGATGAGAAGTGATGAACTGCCATGAGAAAGATTAACAAGAGGGAAAAGCCTGCCTCAAAGCCTGAGGAGCCTCTGCAGGACCGCTTAATGGTTCTTCATACTGGGAAGGAAAAAGAAACTATAACAAGGAAATTGTCTGAACTGAGTAAGGCAGCCAGACCTGCTCTCTATTGCATAACTACTACTGCAATTAAGGAAAAAATAATGGGCGATAGTGGTTGGTGATTCTCTTCTGAGGGGTAGAGGGGCACCCATTTGTCACCCTGATCTGCTATCTAGAGAGGTCTCCTGCTTGCCATGGGCTTGCATCAAAGATGTGACTGAGAAACTGCCAGACCTTGTACATCCCACAGGCTACTACCCTTGCAGCTGTTTCATATAGGCACTGGTGACACTGCTGTCAGCAACCTGAAGAATATCAAGAGGGACTACAAAGAGCTGTGAGAGGCAGTGAAGAACTTGAGAGCACTGGTAGTCTTCTCATCAGTCCTCCAGGTAAGGGGAATGGGGAGGGAAAGGACTGACAGAAATAAAAAAATCAATAAATGATTAAGGGACTGGTGTTATGAACAGGGCTTTGGCTATTTATGTCATGGAACTAATTATTTACAAAAAATTATTTACAATCTGGTCTTCTGGGGGAAGATGGAGATCATCTGTCAGACAAGAAGACCACCTCTGGCAGCAAGCTTTCCAATATAATCAGGAGGGCTTTAAGCTAGAGTTACCAGGGGGTGGGGATCCTCAAATCATTCCACTTTGAGGCCGACAATGGTAATGGATGCCCTGGGCCTGGAGTAGGATCACAGGCCAGTAAGACAGCACCTAAGGTACAAGATAAGAGAACTCCAATTGGTAAATCAGCCTCAATGAGAGCCCAACTCAAGTGCCTGCACACCAATGGGTGGAGCATGGGGAAAAAGCAGGAGGAGTTGCAGGCATGTGTGCACGTACAGGGCTGTGACATCACTGGCATCGCTGATACACGGTGGGATGACCCTCCAGCAAGGGCACCCCATGCCCTGACCCCTCAATCCACCTCTTCAGTGTGTGGGAGGAACGAGCAGTAGTGGTGACCTGATGCATGATTGTGCTGGCCAAAGTAATAGCCATGCTGGGCAAACGGCAAGCTGCCCTATCCTTTCCAGAGGGTGTGAGGTGAGGACCAGGCAGGGAGAAGGAGTGCACTGCTTTCAGCAGCACTGCCTTGTGAGCCTGCCCCAGGGGCATGATGTGAGGGGAACATCACAAAATGCCCCAGCTGCAAGAAATGTCTTGTACTCATTCTCCAATGGCAAAAATCAATCATGCATAAGGCAAAGCCACAGGAGACCCAGGCTTCATTAGTTCCAGTGCTTGAGCAACTGCTGGTTGTTTGCTTTAAATATGTATTATTTCCCTACAATAGCAGTTAACATCCCACTCATTACTCCTACCATCCGACAGGAATGTGTACTTTGAGGCTGGGTTGCAGTCTGAGTGCAAGTCACCTACGGCCAACCCAGAAATACCAACCATCTCTTACAATCACGTAAAGCGTGCTTTGCAATTAAAGTGTACTTCCCTCAGAAATAAAATAAAATAAAATAATCCATTTGCAAGCAAAACAAAAACCTGTTCCCAGGGGGTTTGTCTCCCTCATCTTCTTCTAACTACTGATTTCTAATAACAGCAGCCACTAATGCTCAGAAATACATGCTTCCACTTAAAGAAAAACAATTGCAAAGGAAATGAAAGAATAAATTGGAAATTGCGAAGTTGTAATAATGACAGCCAGTGTTACTAGAAGATTTTCTGTGCTCTTCTGGCTTGTATTGAGCAGGTGTCTATTCCAGTGTAACCATGGAAACAGCAGTGAAGAGTCTCATAAAAGCCTGCACTTCAGCTGGTAGGTTAAGCTATGAGAACGCAGTTGGCTTGAATATTAAAAACATTCAAATGGCTCTAAAAAAAGCTCAATCTGAATAGGAACTGTAGGACCGTATTGTAGGAGACAGGAGTGGAGTAAACAGACACAGTGCCCAGCAAGTAAATTGGCAAGGGGAAGCCTGACACGAGGCACCCAAGAACAAACAAGCCCTATTGATAGAGCCTGCTAAAGCCGGGCTCAATAAACAGGTTAAGAACACAAATCATGAATTGCCTAACATACTGAGCCACTAAAAACTGAGACCATATGTTTCTGGTAGCTGTCGTTTTGTTTTACGAAGCACAGCAGAGAGACTGAACAGCGAAGGTCCTCAGTAGTATGACAGCTTCACTGCCACATCCACCCAAGCAGTAAATTTAATAACCCGTGTTTTGCTTAATCCATCAAAGTACAGAATTATTCAATTCTAGATCATCATCCTCCCTTAAAGAAACAGGAACAAAACCAAGTCATCTATCTTGAAAGAAATCCAGTTAGAGGAATAGAGTTAACCAACCAAACGCATAGCTCAAGTGGACTATTAGTGTTAAAAGCAGCTCTTAAGAGTAAGTGAAATGAAAAATTATGGATTGAAAATGCATACCTAGGTACGATGCACTGATGGAATTACACATTTCTTCTAAATGACATTAAGATAGCAGCTCCTCGAAAGCATCTGTTACTTTTCATGCAGCAACAAGACTCATCAGCAACCCTTTTTGGAGACATGTTCAATCATTCTGTAACAGTTTTTAAAACCACTGTTTTACATCAAACAAGTGGACGTGAAAGAGAGCAACATATCCATGTTACATTAGTCACAAAGAACAGCCCCGTGTATAATAGGAAAACATAGTGCCTCGCCCTCCCCATCATTATTATTTTTTAATAAATTAGCAAACATGCTAACTTCTAAGCAATGTTTCTGATTTGATATGTACACAATCTAAAGAAAAAATAGATCTTTTGGCAGTTATCTGTACAGTTTACTGATGAATCAGAAGGACTGTTGAAATACGTGAAGCATTGACAAAAATTACAGGATCTCTGTGAGGCAACATCAGAGATCAAGCAGGATATGTAATGAAGCTTCAGAAACCATCAAAATATGTTTGTTTTAGGGAACCAGATTTGCTGTCCTCAGTGTGGCTGCAATCCTCTGTTAGCGTCTCACCCACTGCTCCACAGGCTCTGGCTGGGATGCAGGAAGAAGGAGATGAACATGCTGTTTTCCCAGCTGCATTAGGACCACTTGTCAAGTATACAGCAAGAATCAGACATACTCATTGTCTTTTTCCTAGAAATTTAAATGTTACTATTTCTCTTGTCAATGTAGAATTTTCTGTCTGTTCCTCCTGCTCAAACACTGTCTGGTCCATCCATCATATTCACATCATATTCACTTTAAGCTAATGCTTCCTCACTTGTAGTGATCAGCTTTCCAGGGGTGCTCAGGACTCCAAAGTTCTCCCTGAAAGTACAGCTGATATGGTAAGCAGCATGGAAAAACCCAAGCTATTTTCTGTTTTGGGTAATGTCCATCACCTTGAATTGAATCATAGAATCATAAAAAGGCCTGGGTTGAAAAGAATCTCAAAGATCATCTAATTTCAACCCCCCTGCTATGTGCCCAGTGCCATATCCAGCCTGGCCTTGAATGCCTCCAGGGATGAGGCATCCACAACCTCCCTGGGCAACCTGTTCCAGTGTATCACCACCCTCCACGTGAAAAACTTTCTCCTAATTGCCCTGGAGTTGCTATCAGAGCTTCAGAATTGCAATCTTTGGAATTGAGAAAACCCAAGACAACCTAGGCTTGTGTCACTTTGATGCTTCACATCCCATCCTGAGCCAGCAGCACTTAATGTGACGCTGTTGTCAGCAGCTGCCTACGGGTGGTCTGCCAGCACGGTTTATTCCAGCTAGAAATAGGCAGCCTCTAGCTGTGTTTGGAAGCAGTTTCAGCTTTGTTTTAAGACAGAAACCTCAGATTTATATTTCCTGTATCTGTCTTGTTTTAAGCACCTGCACATCTGAGCAGATTTACTTCGCTAATAGCTTCATAAAGAGATCTCTTACTTCTCCGCTTGAGATTTTCACACTTATTTTGACTGATGAGTCCTATTATCATTGCAAAGCCCTGTCCTTATTTTATCTACAGATGGTAAATGATTCTTCATTCAGACCCACGTATAAATTTTTCATGTTATACATCTGCAAGCTAATTACAATGTTCAAGTCTCCACAAGTACCACAGCATTGCATGGTACGCCAGTGATGCTGCAGAGGTGGTTTCGGTCTCTTCTGTTAAAATAACACCTGGAGGATTGGGAGGATACAAGGGAAGAAGAAGCAACCAGCTTTAAATAGTTCAGAGAAACTGCCTTTGGTCTCATAGGCAAAAAAGGTTTTAAATTTCTTTTAAACAATAATGTCCCATCTTGGGCAAAAAACTTTAAGGTGTACTGCTTCAGAAGAAGAAAAAGAGAGGGAAAAAAGACAGTCTGTAGCATTTGAGACTCCAGCCTTCCAAAATAAATGCGATAGCACATAGAAGAATGGAAGACTGAAACATGTGAAAACTACCCTCAAACACAGGACGATGAGGAATGTTTAGTAAGCTCTTTTTGAAAGCTGGTTCCCATAGTTGCCCTATCATAAAATGACTTACAAAGAGGTAATCGCAGGTTTTTCCAGATATTTAGCCATCAAGTTCCTCCTAGCTCATGTCTGTACACACAAGTTACTGTGAGGCAGCGCAATAGTACACTGCTATTTGACATTACTGCATTAATAATTCACACCAAGGCAACTAATGCAAGGAGAAGCCTACACCTGAACAGCCTGAGGCTCTTCATTGCTTTGGAACAGTCATCCCTGCAATAAGCTAGTGATTTTTGTCAGTGTTTATTTTTATTTTTAATTATTAGCTTGGAGAATCAAGTGTAGAAGACTACCAGTTCTACAGCACCAACAACTGCTGCTGCCTGCATTGTTGAGGAATTAGTCCCACTAACCACGAGCAAGTCCAAGCACCCTCGTAGATGCATGCAACAGCATGTTAGTGAAACCCAGACCACAAGCACAGACCCCCAGGCTGCACACAGGGTGCTCCGCAGTACTGTGAAGTCAGGCACTTCACACACCCTTCAGAGCCTGCACTGATTGCTTCAGTGTTTCCACGTCACTGAGAGCACTTTGATGAAGGAGAACCATAACGCCAGGCTAAGCCAAGATATATGTGAAATGGCCACAACACGCCTCATAACGGGAGCAAAATTCTGTATTTCCCTGGTGAGAGCACCTACCTAGCAGGAATGAGCTCAGTGCTGCAAAGTGAGATGCTTGGCCTGTCTGCATCAGGATAATACCCAGTGACAAATCTTGGGAAGGGACAGGAATGTCCTCACTCTCACAGTGAGCCTCAGCATGTGGCTGCATTACAGAACTGGAACTTCTCTTCTGCTCTGCAGCTTCCACTGGGTCAGTGAGGTTTATAGGAAGTGGATGAACAATTGCTCTTTACATCCCAGGACAAGTCTTTTTATGGATATGAACCTAGTGACTTAAAGCTGGGCAGATTCCTGTAACTGGTGCTGTTAATGTCATATGTTATTTTCTGGTGATTTCTCCCTCCTATTCTGAAAGAGGAAAAGGGCAGGGGAAACCCTGTTTGCATGCATATTTCAGAATAACCTTCTCCTGCTTGAACTCACACATCAAGTTCTAATATTTTAATGAGGTGCCTAAACCATGCTTGTTTTAATAAAAGTTTAACCAGCATTTTTACAGCAAGATTTTAAGTTCCATATTAATATTTCATAATGCGCTGCATTAACCAGTGTCACTGTGTACCAAATAGTTTATGTAACTTGCAAAAGCTTTTTATTCAGCCAGGTTCTTCATACAAGATAGTGATTTGTAGCCTGTTCTAGGAAAATGCACTCCTTCCAACAGCCTGGTAGAGCTACTTCTATCATTACAACACAACCAAAAGGTTTTGTCTTGAAAGACAAAAGATCTGATATGACCTTGGAGTACAAACCACAAGATCGCATGCAAAGATCTACTGAGTTATACCATGAAGAAATGTCATCTTTTCACCATTTACTTGTCCAGGAACAGCTATTTGGAAACCACTCAGCATCCAGTTCTACCCATATCACATGTTCACATAACTTTCTGAGGTGAGTTTTTCCCACTTTTCTTACAGAACAGATTCACATAGGGAACCATGATAAAAAGTGTGACCTTCAAGGTTTCTTTGAACAGACGAAGCACTAATCCTCTCCCTGAGAAGAGTTTTAGGAAGGTAACCTTCTCCTTCCTGAACACCGCAGGTGCCGTGCACCAATTCCCATCAGAAGAGAGCACTCCTCTTGCAGCCTGGCATTGGTACCCAGATGACTCAAAAGTTCACATCTCCTGAATCCTTAGCCAGCCAGAACATAAAAACTCCTATTAAAATGGGACCTAGAAACTCACTTTTGTTGTCCCTAGAGAGCTTCTGAAGCTTTCCCAGGATTTTGGTTTGAACTTAAGGCCTATTGACAACTATCTACGAACTTGATTGCACAACCTGTAGCACAGTTTTGATTAAGATGGTGATTACACTGCAGCTCAACCTGCTTAATATTTTGTTCTTGCTATTTTTCCCTCTGAAGGGCTATGCCTTGTTGAGTACGAGTAACTGTGCCCTTAGAGGCTAGTTCATCATTTGAAATAGGTTTCCAAAACAACAGAGCACACTGGCTCCCTTTGAGAAACAATGCACACACTGCTGCTCAATATCTTAGGCAACTGGGGGGACCCAGCACCTTCCTGACCTGAAAGAGTTTCCTAATACTGTGTAAATATCCTTCAAAAATGCCAACACTACTTTCAGTAACACAGTCTTCAAAAGTCAAAGCCTCCATGAACCTCTCAATTACTTCCAAAAATATCATGTCTCAAGAAGCTTTGAAATCCTCATGTCCTTACCTCAAATTAAAAAACATCCACAATTAGGCTAAAAGTTGCAATAGAAATGCATTCTAGTAATGGGGATAAATTCCATTCAGCCATCACAGAACAAAGTGAAACAAACATCACCTGACTTGTTTCACTGGCTGGAATGCTCACAGAGAAAAGAATTCTGGTTACGTAGGAGACAGCAAGATGAAATTCCCTTTTGATATTGGAAGAGGATGAAAAGCTGACTGACCATTACCCATGTCAGCCCATCCTAGCAACCGAGCTCAGCAGGAAGATACACGTGCACACACGTAAGCTCCCCAGTATTTCAGTGCATAAATCAACCTCTCCAATTGATAACCATAAAGATGTGTCCCTTAAGGACAGTTACAATCTATGAATCATATTTCACAGCAACAGCATATACAAGCGTAGTGGAAATGCAAAGTCATGGCCTGAACCAGTGACTGAACACCTGGTGGGAAGGCAGGGCCAATCCATGGGAGCTCAGATGTATGCAGTGCACCTGAGTGACCAGAAAGGGCAGAGCCAGGATGCATCCCTTCTCAGACCTCATGTAAGGGTTGGCAGAGGAGCCAAGGGTATATTGCTGGAGATCCCTGCCTACCTGAGGATCTTATAGGCCTTCCAAGAGTAAGTAGCTTCTTTCCCTTATTTCTGCACCTGCTGCTGTGTCTGAGCAAATCCTCACTTGCAGCAGCATAGTATCTTCTCTTTCCACTGTGTTACAACCAGCTATTAGATAAGATGCACAGCGTATCTGACTAGAACAGGAATAGTCATGTATGAGTCATCCCCCATTGATGGTTAATAGGATGGACTTTGAATCTTCTGGCTTTAGAATGACTCTTCAGCAATCAAGGCAGACAATGACGCATAGCATGAAACAGCATCTTCATGTGGGATTGCCTAAATGAGACAACCTAGTTTTTAATTCAATAAATAAATTCCAAATAAATTAACCTACTCATACAACATATGGTAACAATTACTACTGACCGTCTCAAGCAACATAGCTATGTTTCAAAAAGGAAACTGTTTTTCAGGTACTGTAAGGGAAGATGGAAAGCAGAGTACTCAGAGAGCTTCTGCCTAGTAAATAGATGCTAAGTACTGTTGAGAAGGAGGCTGCAAAAAAAAAAAAGGATGCTTCTGAAGGACATTTACTGCCATTGGAGCAAGATCTCTTGGAATTTTTCACTCTGACTCCCATTGAGGGGAGAGGAGAAACTAAAGTGATACAGGCCCTCAAATAACCCACTTCTTTTTGTTAATACTGTTAATACTCCAACACAATTGTAAAAAGTTGAAGAATACAAAACTTTTAAACGTTTCTTTTTTTTAAGGAAAGAAATTCAGGTACTAGTAATGCTTTTAATTCTTTGACAACTATTGAAATCTATTCTACACTTCAACCAACAAGATTTGTCTTAATTATTCAGCAGTTTTTCTGCATATTTAAGTACCACTGTATGGACCGGTCTGTATTAAGTCACAATTCTCCCAAAAATTGGTCAAGAATGGTTGTAACATTCCTCTTCACCTGACTGCTGCTTTGCTAGCGCTGCAGTAACCAACACCACTGTCCCAGAACAGCTGACTTGGTCCATGGTCACTGTTAGAACAGTTGGATAATTTCAGCAGCCACTCAACGCTTCGTAGAACAATGTGGTACCTGCACCGCATGGACAATGGTCATGTAGCCCTGCAAACAGCACTCTCACAGCTGGCTTGGCTCCTGACAGCTGTCAGCCAGGAACTGCCTCTAAGACCACTGCATATTTTGGTGGACACAGATGTAATTGACCTTGTGCGTCGACAGCAAAAAACAAGTCTTCTGGATTAGTTTATGGCAAATGACTGCTTCAGAGCCACATCTCAAGAAAATGTGAACGCTGTATCTATTTAAGAAATACTGTGATTGGGTCTGTCAGAGGTTTAACATTAGCTTATCTTTTAGAACACATATATGGACTAATCCCTATAGCTGTCTCAACAAATCCTCTTACATACGTTTTATCAGGAGCATATATGTTGTTTTATTTATCTACTTCGTAGATTTCAAAATATGGGTTTTATATTCAGAGATTCAAGGAAACTCATAACATCATCTTGACTTACTATGAGTGCACACGCACACACAAATCAAACCAAACTAACACACTTGATTTTGTCTCTACAACCTCTGTTCTACTTCATACGGAGCTGAAGGAGAGAGCAAGGAAACTAATCAAAAGTTCTTACCTTCAGTGTAAGAGAAAAGTTTGGAGATATCTAGAGCACCAACTCTGGTAGAATTATATGCTTAAGAGTCTCTGAGTGGAGCATTAGGACCCGTTGTCAACTGTCATAAAATGTCATTGTGCTGTTTTTAATCTGCAAGGGCCCTAGCAGCAAATATGGAAGGCTTCTTTCCTCAGTAGTTACTGACTGGACACCCATGCAAGAGATTATGATTGCTACTTAATTCCCAGATCCAATGCAGGAAAACCACATGCAAGCAGCCATTATGCTTCTATAGTTCTTCCTGAAGCTGTGCCTGTTGTCCATTGAGGTCACCTGTTTTAAAGTTAAAACTATCAGAAAACTCTGAATTTGCTGTGTGTGCCGGGGTACGGGAACTCAACCTGCACACAAATGCACAAACGCCTCCATTTTCCCTGCTGATTTGGGCAAAGGACTGTTACTGCCACCCTCTGTGACAGCCTCACAGACATCAGGGATCTTTGCTCAAGGATTTTTAATAGTGCTGCAACATTATTTGACTCTCAGTACCACCAAGCACATTTCATCCCTTCTGTTTCATAAACTTTTCCCTTATAACCTGGCAAAACTCTCCGGTCTATTTTGTTCACTTTGCCTGTTTCATTGGAATCAGGTGATCTTTGAGGTCCCTTCCAACCCAAACCATTCTACAGTTCTGCAAATCTGCTTTTGCGGACAGCAGTCTGTACTCCAGTTCTAGTGTGCTTTTTTACTTCAAGCCATACATCTTGGCTATTTTAATGTAATGCATCAAACAAAAGCCAAGTCCCAGTGATAACCTTATTTAAAAGGACAGCTATGCACAGTGCCTCTTATTCTTCATCCTCCAGTTAAAGTCATTTCCTCTGTATCCCATGGAAGCACATGCGACCACCTTTAATCTATGGCAGGAATCTCACAGCCACACTGGCACACCTATGCTCAAAGATATGCCAGATGCCATCACTCTTCCCATGCCTATATCAAATTCCTCCTTTGTGTCAGCGCATCTGACTAATTGGTAATTTGGATACCACAATGAGAAAGCTTTAACTGTAGGACTGAGAACATAAATGCCAACCTAAGCAAAGAGCTTGCCTGTTTCCACAAGGAAGTTAACAGAGCCTTCTGTCTTTGTCCGTCTATTCAAAATTGGCTTACTCCTCAGATCTCAAAAACATTAAATATCATATTCAAATATACCTATACAACTTGAGATCTCTGTCTTTTCACCTTGGAAACTTTGAAGAGCTGGCATTAATCCCAAACAAAAGCAAAATGCATTTTACAAGGCTATTAAAACAGCCTTCCTGCTCAGGCTTGAGTCTATGCCCTCACATTTCCTTCTCCACCTCAATTTATCTTCCTTCAATTGAAATCACGGTTACAGCAGATTAGGTTTATCAAGTTTATCAAGCAAAAACAGCATCCATTGCTCCAAGTGAGCTCAAATGGAAGGCATTCATTTGCACGCCACTCCTCCCCTTCCCAATTAAAACAATAACCAATTTGGTAGGATGTTAGTCCCCTGCCATGCCATCCCACTAGGATAGCTGGAACCTCCCAGCACTGAAATAGCTCAGAAGCTGCGTGCACATAACTGCAGCTTTCACAGTGAA
Organism: Tympanuchus pallidicinctus; assembly: GCF_026119805.1. Lineage (NCBI taxonomy): Eukaryota > Metazoa > Chordata > Aves > Galliformes > Phasianidae > Tympanuchus > Tympanuchus pallidicinctus. The sequence continues at coordinate 5,187,395 of NW_026294802.1, forward strand.
CGCCTTCAATGCCCTGTACAAATAACACATTTTTTCCAGCAGACTGCAAGAGAAACAGAACATAAAGCTCCTCCAGACCCAGTCAATGGCACATCAGGATTAAAGTTCAGCATTCAGACTCCCCTACCATAGGCTTATTCTTCCTGACACAAATAACTCTCCTATGAAACTGGCTGTGAACACTCTTATTTCCTCTGGCAGCTCCAAGTAATCTGAGTTTTCCTGCTCCATGAAGGCTTGCATCAGACAGGACACGCTCGTCGGAGTGCAGCTGGCATGGGCACCTGGCTGAGTGGCATTGAGCGCAAGCAACAACTTCTGCAAGGGCAGCAGCCCTGTGTTGCCTGCACAGCTTGGTGTTTGTGCACTGGACACTGCCCAAGTGTCCCAAACTGACTCAGGGGAAGGAAGCGACCCATTGTCACCGCCGGGTCAAGGAGGCGTTCCAGTGCTGACTCTCCAGTTCACACAGCATTTGCTCAGCATTTCTCTTCACCTCTGCATGCTGCTGAGTAGCAGAGGCAGGGGTTGAAACTGCTATGCCAGGACTTGTTCCAGTTTGGCAAATTCAACTGAGTAAAGAAGAAAAGTTCTCTGACAGTGGCAAAGCTTTATTGCCTGAACTGACCAAATGTTCTAATAAAATTTCTGGTACTTACAGATTATTATTTTTTTTAATATAAAGCATAAAAGGCAAAAAGGCCACACAAAAAGAAAACACGCAGAGGATCTGCATGACTGTAGCAAGTTTGATGGCTCTGAAGAAGCAGCACACAAACTTTGCCAAAAGCCAGGAGACCACAAATGGATGATAAGCAGCACGCTGTCTGCTTAAACTAAATGCCCATTTTAAGAACAGTGGTAAAACAACCACCAGGAAGTACTTGGTGCAGAATTATTGACTACTGCATCCCATTCTGATTTTTTCTTTTTTTTTTTCCTCCTTAAAGGAAGCCCTTTGAATTTTCTTCTGCTCTTGTTAAGCTAACATTTCTGTGGAGCATGTTGTGCCTCCACACATTTTACTGGAAGAGAACAAAGAGATTCTCAGCCTTGGCACTTCAAAGTAAACAGCACGAGAGCAGTGGGCATCCTCAAGTGTACTTCCAAGGGTGCCATGTAGGTGTTAGGATGTGACACCATGGCACTCTTGCACCTGAAAGGAGACAGGAAATTTTTCAGCTGCTTTAAAAGGAGTCACGGGGAGTGGAGTGGGCTGATTTCTGAGGTATGCACCTGCTGGCTCAGCCAACACAGGTCTGCAAAGCAAATTGCCAGTATTGTTTATCCTGGGAGGGCCACATCACACAGTAGCACCTCATAAGCCTTTCCCTGGCTAGATTCAGCTTCACAAACTGCCAACATAAAGCAGATCAGAGCCCACACTAGTAGGAATAGCCTGTGATCAGACTGTGCACAACACACACGCTCCAGTCATTAAGCGAGAGCCGGGTACTCTGTCATTTCAGTTAACCCCGGTGACCAGGAATGCTGTTTTCTTGGGTATTTCCCTGGTGTGGCTTTAGGCTCATCGTACTCTTTGGGTTTTGAAGAGCCCACATCCTCAGAGGAGAGATGCAGACTGCTACCTGTGCCCTCCCTCAGCACAGGTGCTGCACACTGGCTCTAGACTCACCCCCAAAAAAATTTCTACATGCTTTGGCTGGCAGTACCTCCAAGGACTACTGATGTGAGGAGGGAAATTTAGATGGGGACTAGGAAGAGACAAAAGAACTAGGAAGGGACAAAAGAGACAAAAGACAATTTCCTCGAGCAGTCAGGGACTACCCTGCAAAAGCCATCAGGAAGAAGCTTGGCAGAAAGAACCAGGCCACTACATCAAAGGCAGTGATTTTATTCATATAATTCCCTCAAAATAAATAAATAAACAAACAAATCTCCTTCTGTTCATCAACAGCCTGCACAATAGCAAAGCCCTCCTTGCGTAAGCAGCACTGGAAGCTCCACGCAGAGCTCTGAGGAGAACCAGGGCAGGGAATCGGAGCTCATCGCGCTGCTTGCCAACTGACAGCAGTTCTGTCCCCTGGCCAGCAATCGTGTACCTCGCTCACCCAGGTCAGCCCACGGGAGATTAGTCCCCATATTTACCCGTGGCATTTTCCCAGGCGGCGCTCCCCTTGCACAGAACAGCAAGGGCACTCTGCAGCCCAGCGGCTGCCTTCTCCTGCACAGGGTACAGTCTTGTACAACTCAGTGGCATTTGAAGTTATGTGGAGGAGCAGCATGCGGAGCTGGCACTTCAGGATGAAAAACCATACTGATGTCTGAGCATCAGCCAAAATACAGAAAGGGAAATCGCTATTCATCTAATTCAAAGGAAGGAACAGGAGACCTTTCTTAGGCTGTTAGCCCAGGGGCAGGAAAAGCCACCCTGCCCTCCTTCTCCAAGACAGCTGAACTCAGGTTAAGCTGCAGATACACTGTGTGCTGCTGCAGCTGAGTTTGTCCCTATCCCAGAGTGACCTGGCAGTACTGCAGAGGAACTGGCACAGAAACCAGCCTTGGCCATGCTGTTGCATCAGAACAGCAAGCAGCTAAACAAATGAGCTGAGCAGCTTGTGAGCCAGGACCTCTTCATCAGCACTGTCAGTCTTGTTTGTGTGCAGCTGGAAAGACAAAAAACTGCAGAGGCTTTGTTCATTATTTTTGCTAAGACCTGCAGCAGAATTTTTCCTGCCCTCCAGACCTGGATTGCACAGCTCTGTGCCTGCTCTAGTAGCTATACATAGAAACAATCAGCTAGCAGCCAGGGCAACACATGGTCCATAAATAGATTGTACTTATCAGCATGCTTAAGCCCTACAGGTAGGCTGGCCCTTTTATTTGGGAGGCTCTGTGGTAATTCCACCTTAGAAAAGTGAGGCTTTTTAATTTTGGATTGTTTGATCTTGTGCTCTCTTAAAAAGATCAGCAGAGATGAAAAAGTCATGTGACTGCTGAGTGTTACTTTTCCAATCTGTCCCTTACATGATCACATATTATAATAAATGCAAACAACTTGAATGCAATTAGACTTGGCATTTTAGATAGTCTGGGTGGGGGGCAGCTGGAAGAAGAGAACAATTCAGGAATAGATGTGTGTATTCTAAAACAGAAGTATTTCAGAAGACATCAACCCATCGCTAACAAAGATTGGGAAGTAAAATTTGCCCAAGGCAGGGGGAGTCCTGCTATTAATAAGCTCTGCTTAGTTTTGAAATTAAAAGCTGAAACACAAAGGCTCAGCAGCAGCAGTTCTCAAAAAAAAAAAAAAGAGAGCTCCACGCTTTTTCAGCATGCAAGCTGCATCACTTCTCCACAAAAACTTGCTTTTAGAAACAGATGGCAGCCTGCAAGACCTACAAATCCTTTGTCTGGAGTGGCAAACTAGGCCCTATTGCCCAAAGTCAACCATCACATTGTGAAGCACTGACCCTAACAAATCCATTATGTTTCTTTCTACTGTAGTGCTAAACCAGACAAAAATGAGTCAGACTCAATAGGAAAGGGTGAGGGATTTTAAATCCCTTTCCCCCCTCACTACAAAAGTGATGCTGAGGGGGACAGCCCCTGCCGACCCCACTCAGAGGGGCAGGGCCCCAACCTGCAGCCAGAGCTGCCCACCAGGCCAGGCCTGCTGAGGAGGATGGATTTGGGATTGAAACATTTATGCTGCTCTGTCCAATAGCTTTGAAGTCAGCAGCCTCCATCAGCCCAACTACCCATGCAGTCAAGAGCGGATATCCAGATCTAGAAAGGCCTTTACATCAGGTGAATAATTAGGTCTGATGTGCTTTGTAGTTTCTCAGCCCTCCTGCTCCTGCGCTGCCAGGTAGCTGCAGGCAGTAGAATACAACGGTTGCTGTCCTGCTTTTCCCAGTCAGCTGAGCCCAAGCAATGGAAAGTAAAACAGGAAAGCGATAGAAACTTCCATCAAAGAGCTGCTGCCTTCAGTGGAAAGGAAACAAGGCAGGAGCCTGCTGAGCTGGTAGACAGGTGGGGAAAGGAGAGAAGAGCCCTTTCCTTGCTGTGCATACTTGGTACAGCTTGATGCACACAGGGAAATACCCACTGCTAGCACCACAGGCAGATACCTCCTGAAGTGTTTGCCAAAGAGAAAAGTCTCTCTGAAAAAAACACTGTGTGCAGATTACGAATGATGCAGCTGCTTTCATCTTGCACATTTAGAAATGAGATACAGAAAAAAGAAAGAAAAAAAAAAAAGGCAGCATCCTCAGGGCAACATATCAACATATATCAACATATTGGTTAGATTTTTCACACATTCATAAGAATTGCTCCCCCATCTCCCTTTACCAGTTTTCCTGGGCATAAAACAGTCTCTCAAGGACATGGCAACAATGACGCTGAAATTCAAAGTGCTGAGATCAAACACGTGAAGCTGGTGCTCATTGTGGCTCAATTGCATTGCCTATCTGAAGGCTCAAGCATATTATTTAAGACAGCGCAACAGTCATTTTAATCACAGCCATTGCATATTGCTTGGAAAACGTCTAGAAAGCCAAAGAATGCCATGGAGATTTATTATCCTGCAGTGCCAGAGTTAATGACACAGCTTTCTCCTCAGTGTCTTTCTGCTTGTGGTTTACCACCTGTTTTGCACCAGAGGACCTGGAATGAGGATGTGCTGGCATTGGATCGGAGGCTGGATACACAAGTGCCTGTGCTGTGACTGTCCTAGCAGGACACCAAATTATTTATATAAAGCTCCTGTTTTCCTCCTGAGGCTTTAAACTTCAATGTTTACGTGCAGAAAAACTGCAGCACTGAGCTTCAGCAGAATAGAAATAACCCTGAGTCCTTTCTAAACTTACAGTGTGAAGATGTGTGCCCTGACTGACACAACAATGCGCCTGAGTAGTCTGTCTGCTGGCAGCGTTCTGAGTTTGCATTTTCTTCCATAAATATTTAACATACAAGAACTGTTCATGTTACCCACTTTGCCCGAAGTGTTTTGACAGCCATGCTCACCCCATGACAATGATGCTCTATTTAACACTGCAGCTGCAGACAGGAGGATCTGGTTTCGGTTTTATACAATATTGTGAAACCCATGACCTCACCCAAAATAAACGAGATAATACATTTTTAAGGAGTAGAATCCAAAAGCATCACTGAGGCAGTCATCAGTAAGCCATGACAATAAAGGAAAACAAATTTAATTCTTGACTGCAGGAGCTTGCTTGAATTTAGCTGGAATCTCATTTTTATTGAGCACAAAATTCAAAAAACACATTATTCAAAAAAAGGAAAATGGAAAACAAACAACGCTGCAAAAGCTAAGAAGCATCCTTAGAATAATAATTTTTTTGAAGGCCTGGATAATTGTTAAGCTTATTGTCAGATATCCACAGATTATTGCCAGCCCTCAGGGACTTCTGCACACTTGACCACATGTTTAGCTGAATCCACCAAAGAGCCAGTGCCCTGCAGAGATTGTCTGGCCATGCTGGGAGGCTTGGCCACACCATCTCCATAATGAGAGAAGACTCAGGGAAGTCTAGCAGAGAGTAACCAGAAGGATCTAAGAAAGAAACGGAGTCAGCCACATTCATCCTCTCTGCACTGAGGCTAGAAGCTTAGGGCTGGAAGGCAAGGCAGGAGGCTGTGACCTTGGTTTGCTCCCTCAGGGCCCACACAGCTTTTCCTCACCAAAAGTATGTGCTGGCCTGCTAATGGTATTCTTGGTGACATGTTCAGGAGATGAGTAGCAGTGCCAAGCTCTGTTTTGCAAACCAAATCCCTGTGTCAGTGGCGGCAGCTCACAGCAGGCCCGCTGCGCTTCTTGCCACACATGGACATTTCTTAAATCTGCCCCCTCCAGTACAGCATAACTGCACAGGAACTCACCAGTGCACTCATCTATTAAAAGCCTGCTGCAAACAGAGCTGCGCCTCTTCAGTATGATCAGATGAACTGAGCAAGGGCTGCCAGCCTGCCACTGTGCTGCAGTGCAACACTGCATCCTTTCAGGCCACTTTGGTGCACAGATCCAGCTGAATATGGCCATTTACTCTAAAGACAGCTCATAAACACAGCATGATTACCACATATCTTGCAGTGCCTTTTGCTGGAGTTACTCACTCAAAACTTAGTGCACTTAACACAGCTTTATAACTCTTTACACATTGTTAGCACTTTAATACACCAGAATTCAGGTACTGGTCCTTAACAATATTATCAGAATGGTTACAACTGCTTTTTGAAACCACAACAAACATAAAGAAGAAATGGTTTGTTTTTAAACCTGGGAAGGTAGAAGATTAGGAACAGAAGAGAAAGTGCAGAGCCCCCTTTCCCTGTGCTTTCTGCTCCTATATATCTCTCTTTTACAGAGTGTTAGGGAAAAAAAAAAAAAAAAAAAAAAAAGGGGGAAAAAAAAACACAAAAAAGCACAGTCCAGTGGACAACCATTCTTGCACAACCTTTTTTTTTTTTGGCAAACCTAGTTTTGTTCCTACCTCCCATTATCACACTGTAGATGCCATAGCAGAATTGTTCCCCTAATAAATACCCTTCATTTGCAACCCAGAGGAAATGGCATTAAGCACAGCATAATGGTTTCACAGATCCTGGTGAAGAGTGCTAGGAGCCATACACTGGGACAGAAATTCAGATCCTCTTGCCATGAGCTCATTTGTTCACATGAATGTGTTAGGTCCAATCTCTCCTGCTTCTCCCTTCCTACCTTGAGTTACCATACAGCCCCCAGCCCAGAAGACAGAACATGCTGTATGCAGGTCCAGCCGCACAGCTGCCAATAGCCACCAGAGCACCCACAGACACAAGGTGTGCTGCCTGATGAAGTGCTGCTGCTTTTTCTGCAGCCTTTGTTTACTGGGAGTTTAATTAGGTTCTCTGCTCCAGCTGCAAGAACTTAACAAGAAAATTCAAAATCCTCCTATCTTTTCTATTTTACCTCTGACAAAATTAAACCTTGGTGACTCTACGTGAGGAAATACTGGTGGTAAGTCAACGCTTGGACTGAATGATCTTGGAGGTCTTTTCTAACCTTGGTGATTCTGTGGTCCTATTGATCCTATGATTTTAAATTGACCAATGGATTCAGAAGATAAGAATATCAATTACTTCAGCTTTTTTTTTTTTTCTTTTTTTTTTTTTTAAAAAAAAAAGGAAATGGATCTGATGTGATCACATTATCAATCACACAAGCCTCAGTTTTGGGTGTGATAATACTACAACATCATCAACACAGATGGTCTGCTGCTTAGTGTGAGCTTCCCTTTTTAGCTATTCAGTACACTGCAGGCGAGTGTGAGGATAGAGTCAGAAGTCATCGACGTGAAGCACTGACAAAATATTAGCTGATGACTGAAACCGGAGACGGATTTTGAATAGCAAGTAGTTTTCAGATCTTAACAGATCTTAATTATCAAATACAATAGATGCTGGGCACTCTGCTGCAGCACTTGCTGTGAGCAATTCATTCCTAGCTCTAGGCGCAACCCAAATCAGCACCTTTCCTCCCCACTGCTAGCACAGACCTGCAGGCAAGGAGCACAAACACATCCCAGCCACAAGACATCACCTTTGCTCATTCTCATTGCTGCTGAAAACCCAAGAGCTGAACTAACTGCCCTGAACCCCCGGGTCAGAGCCAGGGCAGGCACTGCAGGGACCTCTGCTCTTCCTCACCTGCTGGCTGGAACAAAGCACGGCCAAGGGGTCAGCGCTCATTAAGGCCCGGCTTTTATGGGAAGTTCAGCCCGCGTTACACTAGAGAGTTTTTGGTTGTGGGTTGTTTTTTTTTTTTAATTTAAATCAGTGTGTTAGACTGAGCTCTTTCATTCCCCTCCCAACTCACAACCCTGCGGGCAGCTCCAAGAAGAAAGAGAACAAAGGCGTAGGCATAGAAACTACAGAAGTTATTAACTAGAACAGCTAACGTTAGAGTTAACATCTCCCAGCACCATTCCCCTTCCTCTAAGTATGACATAAGACAATAGCTACAGCTGCCTCACCCTATGCAGATGTTCATATTCATACAAGAAAAATGCTTGCTTAATAGCATTCCTTACACCGGGATTCTTTGGTTCTTAGTCATTCCTCACTTTAAGATAGAAACATTAGACCACATATTCCTGTCTGAATTAAGTAAGAGAGTCAAACAACATCTGTTATCACACTTGCTAAAGCCAGAGAGAGCCAACATACTTGCAAATGCTAGTAAGACAAGCCTAGCTCAAGTAGCATCGTCTTGGGAAAAAGGCTAAACACGTGATCCATCTGTGTTGATGAGCTGCTATGCTGATTTCCAGAGATAAATATTCTCCCTTTAGTAGATTCATAATGGCAGTCATTAAAGACAGAGGCTGACAACCTGCAAAGGAGTGCATTGAAGACACCTTAACACCATTCTTCCAAACCTTGACATTGCTGAAGTGTTTACAAGGCAAAACATACAGGAGAACGCACCACTCAAAGCTCTGTGTCAGGGCATACATCCACAATCAGTACATTTTACAAAGCACCTGACAGTTTTTAAGCATTGCAAGTCATGACCTGGCATCTCATCTCCATGTACTACACAAAAGATGGGTTTCTTTCTGTTTTAAAGAAAAAAAATAATAAGATTCTGCCCCCAAATACTTGGTACAGTGTATTTACACATTCTAATATTGGATAAGTAAAAAAAGCACAACATCCATGAAACAAAACGTCCCATCCTAGAAAAATGTAGCACTACTATTCATCTCTCCTTTTCCAGCCAGCATCACAGCTGTGACAGTCTGTGTTAACATTGCTATTGTTTTGTTTTCCAGCATAAAATTACTCTGAATTTTAAATTAACGTCAAAGTATTGCTGAGCATAAAGCAAACAAAAATACCAAGTAGGAATACCAATGAAAAAAAAAAAACCCACAAACAAACACGACAGTACTGCATGAATAACCAACTAATCAGCAAATCCTCCCTTCCCTCAATGAAAAGCCAAATATTTACTCAGTTATATATTGCATTCTTCACTCAAATACTTCATAGGTTGAATTTAAAAATAAATAAAGCTCTCTCTTTTCTCTTTCCAGAGCATCTCGTGGGAATGCAGAGGGTGCAGCAGAAGGTGTTTCCACATCACCCTGGACCCATCTGAGCTGCTCACACAGCTGAGAATCTGGGCTCTGGATCCCGCCTGCCATCTCCCACCAGCAATAGCAATGCACATGTGGACCGTTGCAGCATCGTCCTGTCCCAGCAGGCTCCAGTCATACCAGAACATTGATCAGTCAAAAGCAGGCTGCTCGGCTCATCGGATCAATGTTTCACTGGGAAATCAGCAGTTGGGTGCGTGCTTGGTTTCACCATTTCATCGCAGACAGCTGCGTCCTCTTGTTTTTCCAGTCACAAGACACCAGAAGCACATTATTCACCTGGGCTGCCCGATGTAAAAAGCATTCAGTCACATTCACTTTTTCCTTGCCATCTACAGCTACTGCTAACACTGGCAACACTGCATCACATACCATCGCATGCCAATCGCTTTATGCATGAAAATAGCTATGCATGGAAATGAGCTTATGTATATAGCAGCTAAAGAAAAAAATGCAAATTTATACAGATAATTTCAACCATCCATGAAAAGCAGCAGTCACTACACACCCACGGCAGTTGAGGTTTGTATTTTTTTTTTTTTTTTTTTTTTCATTTCTTTTTTTTTTAATCCTATCATTGTTTACACAAAATGGTATTTCAGCTTAAGCCACCCCCCCCTTCCACATGTTGGCCTTTAACATGACAAGAGAACACCAAAGAGGGGATAGAGGGAGATTCTACCCTTTGTGCTATACAACCCACTACTCACACAGTTTCAAAGCCCAGTTTGACTCCATTGGATAAACAGTTTGTTTAAACAGCAGCAACAACAACAAAAATAAATAAAAATCAATACCAGCTCCCAGAATCATTGCAATTTGATGAACAATATGGCTGCAAAGCAAAGCTAAGTTCATGCTCTAAGAGGGGAGAAAAGCTTGCTTTACAAGAGCGGCACCACCCCTGAACACAAAACAAGAACTGGTGGCATTTTTTGTACAGAACATTGAAGTTTGTTCTCCAGTCAGAGGTTTTCTTTGCAGATTCACTAAAACCACTTCCCCCTAATACTGTACTCTGCCAAGAGTTATTTTTTTCACTGTCACTCAAAGCAGGTCACTGAGATCTAGCAAAGCCCTTCAGTCTACTCTACAAAGTGTACGTTTTAGCAATGGAATACTCCTTCCACTTCACTCTTTTGAGCATCTGTGTTGATGTTTTGAAGTTATTGTTAGTGGATCTGGTTGATGTGCAGAAGAATGAGGAAGAAGCAAGACCCCACACCTTGAAGGAATATGGCTTCACATTCCCAGACAGGCACTTTCTTTTTGCCTAGCACACCCCAATCAGAAAGCTCTCCATTTAGATGTGGTGATCAGACCGCTCAGTGAAACTGTGTTTGACTCCAAGCAAGGAGCACAAATTATGTCATTTATATTTTCCATGCTGATAATGTAACAGAGGCTTCTTCAGGCATCCCAATATCTGACACCTCAGCAGCCTGACACATTAGTCATCTCCTAAGTATCTCTTACTGCGATGACCCATCACTGTTTCTTCCCTAATTAGTTCTGAGATTATCTATATAGCTCATGAGACTACGAAGGCCCACTGTTTGCTGACGCAATTTGTTTTTCGTCAGCGTAACATTTCCTACCAGAAGCAGAGATAGATAAGGAAAATAAAAACTGAATTTTACTGACACCCACAAGCTTCATGTATTTTGAATGCTACAGTTCTCAGCAGGCCAGAGAGCCGTGACATCCTCACATCACTGCCTCGCACTGCCACGTTTCCTTGTGCTGTTTGTTCTGCAGGCGTTTCAGTGGTGAGCTCCATGCCTGGCCCCAAGGCCTCAGGGGCAGCACCAGGGTGCTGGCAACGCTCCTGCAGCACTGGCATATCATTGGCGAGGACACAGAGACTTCTCAGGCAACAGCTGAGCACAGAAATCAATGCCGGTCTCATGCTGCCCTTAATGGCGCTGTTGTATGTCAGGTCTCTGCTCCAGCAGGCCCCAAAGACACCATCTCACCTCACACCTCTACCAACAGTTTCTTGGTTTAGCATTAGCAAGTCAGGTCTATCAATACAAGAAGAGATTTTCCAGCCCAGTCAATTGGTTGGTTCCTTATTTTCAAAGGAATACAGTATGCATTTGCTTTCCTTTGAGTTTTTATAGCCAGCATTACACCAGGGGAGAGGAGCATTCCAATCTCTCCGGCACGTATGAGGGATAGAGAATGAAACCCATACTACTAAAGCATCACACCATTAACACATCACAGCCATTACCAATTCCACAGATGGTCTGTTACCCGAGAGAATCACTCCTTGTTGAAGGTTACCATAGCTGGCTATCAGGCTTGTCAATACCATTGACAACCCTTTATAAGTAGCTCTGTTTCCTTCATCTGCAGAGTTTCTTATAGAAGCTAAATCTTCAGTGAATAGTTCAGAAATTCTTAAGAAACAACACGTTGTCTTACAATAGAATTTTGTTTTTCGTCAGTTAGCAGAAAACTCAATTTAAGAACAGGCCATTATAGCAGTTGTCCATGCTGCCACTTTTGAAGAAACAGAAGAGAGCAAGCCCACTGCTTTCACTTCAGAACTGAGCCAAGACTGCGTGGCAGCAGGGATTATCTCCATGCTCTTCAACTAAAATAAATAACAGTTTACTTAAACAGAGCAAAGTCAAAAGCTTTGGCTTTATATTATAAAATCTTAACCCATCTTAGATTTCTATCAAAAGGGTTTCCTACATTAATATATCCTGTTTCCATCTTATTAAGGTAAGTTGGCCAAAGGAAAAAGTTATTTGCCAGCAATTCCATTCTATTCCTCATCCATTAAACTTGCTTATTCCATAGCAAACCCAGAAGATTTAGTGCTGCATTTGTGCATCATGTCTTAATGAAAGGAGAGAATGTTAGTCCCAATCCTTCTGTAATGGTCAGAAATCCTAAGCAGTCTACAGCCTTTCAGTATCTAAAGGGGGGCTACAAGACAAAAAGGGACAGTCTCTTCAGCAGGGTTTGCTGTGACAGGACAAGGGGAAATGATTTCAAACTAAAAGAGAGATTTAGACTGGATGTAAGGAAGAATTTTTTTTTATTATTTTTTTATTTTTTTTTTTTACAATCAGGGTGGTGAGGCATTGGGGCAGGTTGCCCAGAGAGGTGGTGAATGCCCTTGCAGACATCCAAGGTCAGGCTGGACAGGGCTCTGAACAACCTGATCTACCTGTGGCTGTCCCTGTTCACTTCAGGGAGGTTGGACCAGATGGCCTTTATGGGTCCCTTCCATCTGAAACAGTTCTGTTATTCTACTACAGATCCTTCTGAGGTGCACATTAAGATCTCTTAAATTGTACATGAGCCATCTTCTGCCCTGCTGGTACAAGTCTCAACCACATGCATGTCACTTAACCTGGACACTCCCCCCATGCATGCTTTGCAGTGCTCTAGACTGCATTTTAAAAATAAAAAGCAAAACTCCCATAGCTTGTTTTTCATTTGTCACAATTGAGTAAGTGGTGAACAGGAACTGCAACTGTTTAGAAATTCCTTGGTCAAGGGAAATTCATTAATATATTTTCAGTAACCCAGGAAAAAAACCCCAACCCCTTATTTTGAAGAGGGTCATGCACACATGACGTTGCATCAGTGTAGTAATGCCACCACATTTTTCTTGTTGAAGCCTGGCCTTCCAGCGTGACCTGGTGTGCAGGAAGCCAGGTGAAGAGCCAGGCTTGCTGCAGCCAGGCTGTGCAAATGCAAGAGCACGCAGGTGCCAAGCACACAAGAGAATACAAGCTTTTGGCTTTCTAAAAATAAAAAGCCTGTAGACAAGAAGCACAGTTAGCCAGACTGCAACACACACAGTTTGTTTTTCAGCATTATGAACTCGGATAGCGTTTCATTGTTGAAGGAAATTAATTCTCAATGTCTGACTATTTATAGCAAGAGGTAGAAGCACTGATTAGTTTCCCCACGATGCTTGACAAGCCCAGTTAGCATGACCATAGGCTCTCCCAGCAGCTGCTGGGCTGGGCACAGCGAGGAAATAAATAGCTGATCTTAGAAGTGGTGAAGCTCTCTATAGCTTTACAGTATAAACTGAATCACAACAATAAGATACTGAATCTTCACACACTCATCAAAACCAGACAGTGTGAAATATTTTGCTGGACAAGATAAAATAACTGGAAATTCTCCTAACTGTAAGCACAGTGCTGAGGTAATTTGGAAGGTTTACGCATAGGAAAAGCTACAGTGTTTTATTTTACATAGCAAGACTCCAGCAATATTCACCCTCCTCAGCACAGAGGGCATCATCCCACAGAGCCATTCAGGCCCCCAAGCTGCACCCTCAAAACCCCTCCACTGACAGTGACCTCTACAGAGCTCAGACACATTATTCCATTTGGGAACAAAATTTCCTGTGTTTCCTCTGAACCCCACGTTCCTTCCCTCACTACAAGGCATTGCTTTCTCTTTGACTGACTCTCATGTATTCTAGATTTTTTTCTTTCTGAATCGTAGGATTTAGAATTTATGTACAACTCTTCTACAAAGTTTAACACATTATCAAAGCAAAATGTGATGGCAGCTACAGCCATGAAAAACCTTGTGCCTTGCACACACACTGGAAGTATGAAAAATTACATTAATAGAAACAGTTTAACTAACTATTAGGTATTTTTCTTTAAGGCAATGTTAAGTATTTACTATAACGCGTTCATTCAAGCATGTGCATTTTGAAGGCTGTTGGTCTCGAGATGGGTATACCTGAAAGAAGTAGACATGAAGACAAAAGCAAACTGAAATACATTTTCTATCAGCCCTGAACATGAGAGAAAAATCATTCTTCATCCTTCTTAGTGGAGTTCAGCAGCACAGAGAAACCAATATTGAAAGCGTCATGCTTTTCAAGATATTTCATGTCAAATATACTGCTTTCCTTTTCTGACCACTCTAACTGCTCAATGCCAAGATATCCTTACAGCTTCCCTTCCTCCCTCAAGTCACCAGATTCTTCTTCCATCCTTGGCTGAGAGCTTTGTGATAGTGCCACAAGTGCTTTGATGGCATTATCATCCATACGTTCCTTTGTTGCGTGCCTGGAAGGACTACCAAGTTAGCAATAACTTTCAAAACTCTGGGGGAGTTGGACTAGATGACCTCCAGGGGTCCCTTCCAACTCAGAAGATTCTGTGATTCTGTTATGTTCTATGAAAGTGAACTGTCTTAGACAACTACACGAATTCTCTTGCAGCCAGCTGTGGAGCAGCTTTGCAGGCAGCTCTAGCCCAGCCCTCCAGGAGCTGAAAGCTCTCTGAGGATCTATAACTTCTGCTTCCCTGCTCAAGGAGAGTCCCTGGGCCTGCAGCTCACCTCCTGCCCTGCTCCTCCACCCAGCACCTGGGCCTGGTGAGAGCTTGAGCTTTGTATGCTGGAGCTGTTGAGGGACACCAGTGTTTGCAGATAAGCAGGTTCTTAATTACCTTTTTTTCTTTCTTTCTTTCTAAATTAGAGATGATCTGCACAGCAGCTGAAGTGACAGCACTCCTCAAGGAAGCAGGACTTACCTCAGCAGCTTCTTTAAGCACAAGGCTGGTGGCATGGAAAGCCATCACGGATACAATTCAATACCAAAATAACAGGGATCATTTCATTCCAGAAAACACTGTGAAAGCATTTGTAGAAAGAAATAGCCTCATTTGTGGGTGTCCCTTACAGAATGGTCCATCTGCTCCTATAAACATCTTTCATAGAATCACAGAATCATAGAATCACCAAGGTTGGAAAAGACCTAAAAGATCATCCAGTCCAACCGTTCACCTATTCCCAATAGCTCCTACTAAATACTAATAGTAGGAGTATTATAATAGTACTAATAGTACTAATACTAAATACTAATAGCTCCTACTTTCTGTCTGTATATTCCTGTTAAGAACTGAATTCTTGTAGCCTCATTTTTGGCACCTGTAACAGTGCTTTATGATACCTCCCTGGTGCCTGCCTATGGTGGCATTAGCACTCCCCAAGCTTTAACAGAAACATTTTCTCAGCTACGTCTAAAGCCAGAGTTAATTTTTGCAGGGCTGCATTACATGCTGCCTCACAGCACTGCCTGTTCCTCTCCAGCACTTCCAACTGCTCAGCTCCCAGCTGATAGCAGAAAGCTCTTGTCACGAGTCCCTAAAAATATACCATGGCTAATAGCAGTCCCATCATAGTTCTGTTACTCTAATTCTTCCTTTGCTACATCCCAGCCCTCCTAGGCGTTGATGATGCCGTCTCGCATTGCTACCACCAAAAATTCCTGAATGCTTTTATTACCCAATAAGCTTTAAAATCCAATTGGTCTTGCTGGAATCTCCTAAGTTGCCACAGAAGAGACAGAGCCAGGGCACTGTGCGAACCTGCAGTGCTTCCCAAGAGCACACCTGTACATCTTGCTGGAAAACTGAGCAGAAAGCAGCAAAAGGCACATTATGAAGCCCAGGTCGTCACTGGGGAAGGCACACACTGCTGGCCAATGCTGCCTTAAAAGCGTGCTCTTTTCAGAAAGCAAAATTCGAGGCGACTCAGAGTTGCCCACACCCCAATAAGCCACATTATGCAAATCAAACCCTGCATGCCATCAGCTGGGCGAAGGCTCACAAGCCAGGCCATTGCTATTAAAAGCAATAAAACCAAAACACGCAACTGCGGTCACCCACACGTGTTAGAAAACAAACAGCTGGCAGACTGCTTGGCTAACGCTTCAGCCCTGAGCCCCCAGGGCTGCCTCAACTGTGCACTCAATGCAAAGACAATGGGAAAAGACACAGACACCTAAGCGAAGGAAAGGCTCTGTGGCACTTCAGGTGCTCATATCGCCCTTCTACAGCCAGCATAAACGTGAACTTCAACCAGGGTGCATGGGTCAGCAGTGCAGATCACACGGCCTCCCTCTTATACAACACAAGGCCACATCCTTCCCGCTGCAGCACCAGAGATCTCACAGGCCTCATCACCTGCACCTGTCCCATGCAGGTCCCTTGCCTACAGTAGGAGCGCATATGGACAGTGGGACCTATGGACCTCAGTGCTTACAGGCTCCTAACTCAGAGAAGAAACATTCTGCTTCTATGCAATTATGCCCCATCACTAAGCTTACAGTCAGCCCTGCTTTACACCTAAAAGCTGTCTTAAATGTTTCCTTTTAGATGAGCACAGTGACATTTAGGAGAGAATACAGTCTTCCCCAACATGATGTGCTCAGATACAGGCATAAGCTCTCCAACAATAAAAATTTTAGAAAACGCATGAGCATCTCCACGATCCCACAGTAACAGTCTCATTCTTGGATCTGTGACATTTTTGGGGGTGGAGAGCGAAGGATGCGGGAAGACTATTTCCGAACAGACAGAAGACGTGAAAGAAAGGCAACCGGCGATGCAATCGCATTCATTTATTCGGTTCTTCCCACATCCCTCCCTCCGGTTTGCAGCACACAACGGGGAAGAACACGCATTCTCTCGGCACCAAGCTCGGCCGCGGGGTTCCGCAGGGTTCCGCAGCAGCCCAGCAGCGGGGCCGAAGCTGCCGCCCGTGCCGGCTCCGCCGCTCGACCGGACCGGAGCCCGGCCCCCCGCCCGCGTTCCCCGGAGGACCGGCGGCCCCTCCGCAGGGTGGGGGGGGAGGCGCGGACATTTTGCGGCGGCCGCTCTGCTGCCCCGCGCCGCTACCGGCCGCTCACCTGCCAGCTCGTCGGGCTCCAGCCCGCTCTCCGCGTCGATGCCGCAGAGCACGAAGTAGTGGGCGAAGCGGCACGGGGCCGCGCCGGGCCCGGGGGCGCCGCTCCCGCTCATCCCGGCGGCGGCTCCGGCTCCCTGCGGCAGCGCGGCGGGCTCACGGCGCGCCACCCCCCATCCCCGGCGGAGGGCACCGGGCGCTGGCGGCGGGCGCTGGGCGGCTCCGGAGGGCACCGAGCGGTAGCTCCGACCCCACTGTCAGCTGAGAGGGGCGGGCGGCAGGCGGTGCTGCGCTGCCGGTCCGCCCCCGCGGGGCTTTTAAACCCTGCGCGGTAGCGGCACCTCCCGCCTGGGCGCTCCCAACCCCGTGCTGGCTTATGGGGGCGGCGTGACTGGGGGGGGGGTCGGGCGGCTTCCAGACAAAAAGCGGCGGGCGGGAAGCGGCGCTCCGGCTGTCAGCAACGTCTTCCTGTGGGAATGGCGCTGAGGACGGTGGGTTTTTGTTAGGCGGAAGGTCCGAACGACAGAAGTGAGCTGTGGAGGGCGGGTGATGGATGTGCGTGGGGCAGAGAAGGTCTCCGCTCGTGTACCATAAACGGCTTTCATCATATCGTGCTTACCATACAGACAGCTGTCTCCTTGTTGCATACACAAGGCAAAATCTAAAGCACTTCTTCATTCTCGGATTGCCTGAGATTTAATAACCATTGCACCGTGTCCAGGAAGAAATCAGCGTTATCCTATCTGCATTTGTACAGCCCTGCTGTTACGGTCACTCTGTGTCAAAGCCCCGGCAGACAAATTTGGGGGCAGCATCCCCTTCTAATAGGACTTAGACGATTCTGAAGTTCTGAGACTGTTTTTTTCAATCTGATGAGCTCCCTGCTCATGTTCAGTAATTCCACTGCCTGTACACTTTAAACAGGTTGTTTGCAGAATGCAGTGTGCTATTTCATCCTTCTCTGACAATCTGTTAGTCTCTCTCCATCCAACGAGCCATGCTTACATTACATTATATTCTTATATGATTGGTATTTGTCCTTATACAACAAAACGCTGGGAAAAGGAAATGCCTCCAAAGAATTTGGCATTTCACCTGCAGCATAGGCCATTAGATGGAGGCATGGAGAAGAACTGCTGCTTCCCACCTGCTGGCAACACAATGGCATCTTTGCTCTCTCCTTGCCTTGGATTCGCAAATTATAGGCCCCTTTTACGTCTCATCTTTCTCTAGTGTTCTACTGAAAATAGGCAAGAGCTGAAACAATTTCCACACATTGGAAAAAGAAGACCTCAGTCCTTTATCATATCACAGATTCTGGTGGCTGCAGTGCTCAGTGTGGCAAGCCAGACTGTTCCAGATCTAAGTAGGAGTGTTCTGGGAGCCCAGATATGTCCTCGACTTTGCACTGAGAGCCAGGCTGTTTTATTTAGTTTGGTTTGTTTATTAACTTGTACCTGTCTACTCACTGGGCTCTGGGTCAGAGGGTAAGAGTTAAGCCAGTCTGACACTCATTCAACTAATTGCTCTCACTGTGGAGCACCATCACCTTGTAGGTCTCCCTTTTGGAGGACCTCAGTTACATCAGGACCATTTTCTTCCTGGCCAGGGGTGACAATTTCCTCTGCTCTGGTATGGGGCTGCTCTTCAACATCTTCATCAGCGATGTTGTCAGTGGGACTGAGTGGACCCTCAACAGGTTTGTGGATGACATCAAGCTGTGTGGTGTAACTGACACACCTGAGGAATGAGATGCCACCCTGAGGGGCCTAGGCAGGCTTGAGCAGCAGGGCCAGGAGAAGCTCACGAGGTTCAACAAAACCAACTGCAAGATCTGCACCTGGGTCGTGGCAATCCCCACTTTCTGTACAGGCTGGGGGATGTAAGGATGGAGCACAGCACTGCCAAAAAGGACCTGGAAGCGCTGATGGATGCAAGCTGGGTGTAAGCCAGCAATATGCCCTCACATCCCAGAAAGTCAACCATATCCTGGGCTGCATTAAAAGTTCCTTCCAACTCAAACAATTGGACAATTCTGTGAGTGGATACCTGCTTACAGCTACTTTTTTGTTTATTTTCTTTCACAGAAAACCAAGCCTAGCCCCTTCCTTCTTCTGCCCAAGTACAAGCAGCTGCTCATGGGGAAAGATCACAGGGGCTTTGCCTCAAGCCAGCTCAGCAGGGCAGGGTCCAGTTGTTTTGCTGCTTCGCATCACCCAGTAGAGCTCTGTCTCACCCTATGCTCTGCTGTGCCATAATTTCTTCACACCTTTTCCGCAGCCAGAGAAGAGGTGGTGACCAAAAGGGTTGAGGTGTGGGGTGCATTTTGGATGATCAAAGTTAGTGGGAAATATGATGATTTTTTTCTTTCACTAGCCGAGGGTTTCAGAGCTCCACAAGGCATGATGGATAGGCTGGATGTCCCACATCCAAAATGCATTTATATACATGAAGTGCCTACCACCATACTGATAAACATTCTTTGGAACCACTCTGATGGCAGAGGTAAGAATAATCCTGATGAAATGAGGCTTGGCCCCAGGACAGCAGAATACAGAGCAGTGCCAGAGCAGAAGGAGCTTCAAACATTTTCCTCCAAGGAATGGGGATATGGTAGGACTGAACTGCAGAAATTTTACGGCATAGACCAGATCACCCATGACCTTTCTGAGTTTCCTGTGGCCACGGCTTTGTCCCATCACCTGCCAGTTTTCCAGTAGTGTGACAGCAAGGAAAGATTTTGGGCTTAGCAGGTTTGTTCTTCCTTAGGCACCCGTGTCTTCAGCTGCAGGGAATCTTTCTCCCAGTGTCAAGTTTTTTCAGCTTTCCCTCTCCTCAATCTCTCAGCCAGTCTTCTTTTTTTCAGAATCTGTTAGTTTAAATTGGGTCAAATGCTAACAAGCCTTAGTATCCTTAGGATCTGCCATAGGAGATCAGAGTACAGGTCTGTCAAGCTCTTTGTCCTACTTCTGCAAGGAGTCAATGCCCGATATTTCAGAGAGGTGGAAAACCCTGCTATTTGAAGGGTATCTCACTTACCCTTGCTGGGATTCTGTTGCTTCACATTTTATTTAATTCAGTGTTCTTCAATGAATTGGAAATCATACTGCTGGTGATGGATTGCTCAACTCCTTAACATAACTCTATAGCTTCCTGCATACAATCTTTCACCAGCTGCCAAGCCACATTGATTTTCCATTGAAAGCCTCTCTTCTTTTGCTCTAATACCTATATACTCACAAGATTCACAAGATCTGGTCAGGTAGAAGAGAGGGAAAACAAATAAGATGAAAATGAATGTCTGCTGTGCTCAGAAGGACAGTTCTCTGCTTTTGGATGACTTTCCTTTGGGCTGTTTGCAGTGCTGTGAGCTACTTCACAAGACGCGGAGCACAAATAGCTGGAAGAAACAGGCTGCTCATAAAGATGGACTTTCTGACTGACACTGAAGCCATCCTAGGCTCAGAGCAAAGGAGAGCACACAGCAGAAACAGAGAGAAAAACAAAAGCAGCAGTGAATCTCACAGCAGGGTTCATATATAAAGCAAATTTTATTCTCCAAGCTTATGCAAGAAGACTGCTTAAAACATTGGAAAGGTATTTGCTGCCTCAGGCTTTAAAAGTAAGCAAACCAGATCAGTAGCCATAAGAAAAGCAAAGAACATTTCCTCCAGCACAATTCCTTGTTACTTGGAAAGCAGATACTGCAGGCACATATTCTAATATTAGATCAAATTATAATACCATTAAAGCAAGTAGCTCGTCTTCTATACTGGCCTCATATCTATAAAGACTAAGCTTGAATAAAAGCACACTGCTCTCCTCTGTCACACAGTATAATTATTATTCATACAGCAGAGTTACAGATAACGAAGCAAAAGACGACTTTCCTGCATTTCTGCCACAGGATCTCTGAAGCTTCTGTGATTTGAAATTTAAATCTTTAAAATCTGTAATTCCCTATTGTAGCTCATTGCATTTTATTCACGTTATGTACATCCATCGCACACATGCCCTTACACTGCAAGCACATACAGACACTCTTATCTGCTTTTGGAGAGGATCCTTGGCAGAAAGTTTTGCAAGGTGACTGAAATGATCGAACAGCAGCCTGCACCTTCTTTCCCACTACTCCTATGTTCTCAAAAAACTGCATCCTTGTCCACTGTCTTGGCCAGAGCACCCAGTTCACCCTCGGTAAACAAATCCATGTTCAGTGTCAGAATGATGAAAGCCCAGGGCTCCTGCCTGCCACTTCACTCCAACTCTGCCTTTGATTTTACACTGAGTGTGCAAGACACAACTGCTCTACCAAGAGACTGACTAGGTGGGCTGTCATCCTCGTCAAGCAAGGAGCAGGATCATACACAGCCATTACACTTCAGATGATTCAGCGCCACGACCCAGAGGTGAGAGCCTGTATTTTGCTCTGTGAGGTTTGCCCTCTGCTCTCTGGTCACAGAAGACGCACAGGCTGCGATAAAACCTAATCAGCAAAGTACGCTGCTTGGATAAATCACCGGCTTGTCATGCATTAATGGAAGTGTTGTGCTGCGAGCATCAAGCTAAAGCACCACGCCGACTTCCATCCATCTCTGACAGCATCACTCCCTCGCTGCATGACCTTGGCCAAATCCCCCCTAGCCGCACCAAAGCGGCAGCCTGCTGGAATCAGGTCAGCACGCTCCTCAGCTGCACTCAGGAGAACGGAGCCAACGCTGCTGCTCCGCTGCCCCGACATCTGCCAGGACAAAGCTCTATTGTTTGGCAGGCGGCCCCGCTGGCGTCGCACCATGGGCAGGTGCACCTGCCTCTAAGCTCTTACCCCTCTGATACCAGTGCTCCAGCATCCAGCAGCTTACTGTGTGTTCGCCTGGGAGAGATCCAAGGAAATAAAGGAGGTACACGTTGCGGCAAGGGGAAAGGCAGGAGAAGCTGGATAGCTGCTTGACCACATGTCCGCAGCGATGCTGGCTGCGATGGCTGAGGCACAGCTGTGCCAGTGGTCGGTTCTCCCAGTTAGACCATCTCTGGCACTGGGAGGGCTTCCATGTATACCTCACTAACAAAATTTTCCTTTGTCTTTGTTTCATAAAAATCAGGCCAGTCCCATATCTGCCGATACCAGTGGGAGTGCTAACCAAAGCTATATTTTCATGCATTCTGGACAAAATCTGTTCCTAAACTGCACATAAGCTCTTTGTCAAAATGCCTTTGGCCCCCGTACAAATGTAATTAGAGTCTGATTTCAACTTCCCTGATTTCAATTTCCCAACTTCCCTTTGAAGCTCTATTCACTAAGAAGTGCCAGACACCCCACATCTACATTACAATGCATCCTCGCACACTTGAAAGCCCAAGGGCGTGCTAGAAAAATCCAAATGCACCAAATCCATAGCCAATATATAACACGAGACCAAGGACAGATGAAAAGTATTTCCTGAAATGAATATGCATTGCGAATTATTTCCCTGTTTAGCAAGGACTGCTACTTTGCTTTGTGCTGTTATAATACATGCTGAGATCGTCACAGTGGTGTTACAAATCTAAAAGCACTTCTTGCAAATTAAAAGCACTAAAGGGTCTGCTTCATTTTCCCTATTGCAGCATGTGCTTTTTAGCAGACATCTAAACATTTATATTCATAGGTTCAGTCATATCTCTCTGCCACTCATTCCCCATGCCAGATAACAAAATTTTGCCTTGAAGTACTTTGCTGCTTAGGATTCTTTCTACTGATGACAGCTTTCCTGCACTCATACTTTTGCTTAGAAGTACTGGAGTTCTGCTCTGAGCTCACATCTAACAACAGAACAGAGATCAAAGCAGCTTGCTTCTCCTTGAGGATCATGTTTCTTAGTGACTTCCTTGCAACCCAACAGCCACAACTTATTTAAACCCGGATCCATGCTGAGCAATTCCAGTGATTCCTGTCAGGCACATCCTTTGGGGGTGGGAGCATTTAACACCCTCTGATGTGGCAATGGGCTCAGTGCCTCCCTCCAAGCCAAAACACCATGGTTAGGGGCAATCCCAGGAGTTTTCCTCAGGACAAACCAGAACTGTCCCGTCTCCCAGTGCTCAGCACTGAAGGCGAGAGAGCAGCTGCAGTCTTTGCAGCCAAACACAATGGCTGTGCTGCATGGTCACAACAGCACCGTCACTTTCTACTAGGGCTGGGTGCAGCTGACTGCAGGAGACCTGACCCCTCAGCTGATAGAAACAGAGCTGTGAGGTCACCTAGTGCCACACCGGGGGTCCTCTGGGCTGAATGTGCTATGAGGAGCACACTGTATCACATCATCTGCTGCCAGGATAGAAACCACTGTGCGCTGCTGAGGTACCCAGTCAGTTTGGAGAGGCCTGAAGCACACAAAGACCATCCTCAGTTCAAGCTGTTCTGTAAGCAAACCCCATGGATCCGGCCAAGCATGCATTTGAAACCTGCCAATACAAAAATGGCAGAGTTGCCTTTATCCTAAGAATAGAGTTGCCAAACAGCTGGAGGGTACACCTGCATGGCTAAGCACAGTCAGGAAAGCCAGTGAAACCAACACAGTAGATATCACCAAACACTGATGACAAGCCTGAATACTGGGACCTTCTCCAGTGCCTTGTGACCACTCTGTACCCTCATGTGCATAAATAGTAGCTCTTATGTGCTTGATGATGTTGAACTCAAACTCCAACACATTGATGAGTGAGCCAGCTGGGGTTGCAGAGAGCTGTATTTCCACTCCTCTGGGCAGTGGTGTAACCTCTTTCCATGTCCTTTGGATACAAGTGCAAAATAGCAAAGAGCAAAGCTGCCCTGATAGAGCAGGACCCTGCCATACAATTAAATTTCTTGAGGAACCTGAAATACCCCAAAATGTACATAGGTTGCTCCAAAAATAATGTATCCTATTTATTTCTATGGAAACCTTACCTGCTTTGGCAGGGGGGTTGGACTCGATGATCTCTGGAGGTCCCTTCCAACCCCTACAATTCTGTGATTCTGTGAAATGACAACAGATACAAAGAACACAACAACACTGATAGAGCAAATTCTCAGCTACAAAACACTATTTTTCAACACAATCACCACCACTAGCTATGCATTTTCACCACTGATAGATAAAAGCCTGCATGCCACACTTGTAAAAATCAACAACAGTGGAGCTGACCCGCTGCATCACTGTTGAAATGCACTGTCCACTGCTTCCGTTTGCTCACATTCACTGTTTGGTCTCCATAAATGTTCAACAAGTGCTAATGAATGTCACTGGGTGCCATATTCTCCTCAAGGAGGAATTCAGTGGCATGCTTTTGCTTCATACCTACTTCCAAGTCAGACGCCATTTTGTCAGACTGCCCCTCTGTTGCCATCTGTCATATGGCAACAACATATAATGGAATATTGGTGGGAAGGCTTAACCTCTACTGCTATACCATCAACATCTGTAAATATAATAAAACAGGAGGCATTATTTTTGGAACAGCCCTCTTAACAGCAAACATCACCCAGAAGAGGAGACACACTGTATTCAAAATTTCCCCTAGGAACTCTCCTGTAGGCATCATGCGTCTTGCATCTGCCTGAGGTCTCCATCAATTCTTCTGTCCCCAGATCCTCACAAGGGCCTAAATGTTTGTCAGATCACCACACAGAAGGTGAAAGGAGGAATTCAGCTGATGCCAGGCTCTGAGATCCAGCAGGAAACTGAAACATTCTGTGCAGTTCTTTGGCCCTGGGGAAATGCAGAATAAATGCAGTTCACTGCCTGAACTGATGCAGATCCTTGAAAACTTTATTTGCTTATCTTATCCCTGCCACCAGTGTGTTAGCATTGCCCTCAAAAAACAGACAACAAAATGTACTACAGCATCAGGGTTTATTTCTGGAGGAAGCTGGAGCGCTGCCTGGAGAAGAGAGAAGGAATTAGTCACAGGTTTGAACACACTAGTGAATGCAGCCTGCCTGGCAACAAGCAGGGCTGAGCCTGGGAACTATTGGTTACTTTAGGACCCCAAGCTGCTGTTCTGTTCTCTTGTTCCAGACCGAACACTGACTTAGCCCTGTTTGGCTTTGTTTGTCCTGACAGGGAAACACTAAGGTCTAATAAATATATTGAAGCCATGACACTGGCAGATCACCTCTGGAACATCACAAACGGAGGGGCCATAAGATAGCCCCGAGGAGAAGGAAGGTAGGGTGGATTTTCCTATCATAGGAAGCCAGGAAGGATAGGTACATGGTGAATGTCTTCATTTCATCCAAGAGGACTTAGACAGCTACAGACTGCCCGGAAGGAATTCCTCTTGTGTGAGCAGCTCCTCTGCATGCAGGTTCTATCATCTTCCTCTCAGGGCTTTGCAGGGAAGCACAGTTTGAACATGACAGAACAGGAGCAACCACAGTTAAATGCTGACATAGCAATCACAGCCATTCCTCAGCTCTATTTATAGGTCTTCCTCCTACCCTGAGCAGCTCTGTCCCACCTTGGGCCAGCTGCAGAGCTGGAGACACCCAAGAGCTTCCCACAGACCACTGAAATCCAGGGCCTGGCCATCCAAGATAGGATGTTGGAAACAAAAGCCATCAGCATACCTGTTTGTACAGGATGTGGTTCCATCGATAGGAAGATATTCCCACCAGTCTGGGCTGGTTTCTGTTTAATTTTCCTCCATAGTGAGGTTTCACTCATGCTAGCTGATTGTTGCAATACACTGCTGGGAGCTGCAACCAAGCATCATTATTTTAAGAGATCTATAGGAATTAAGGTCCAGTTTTTCAAGGAGACTTCACCCGTTAAAACAAAACAAAACCAAACCAGGACTCATGCATACTTTAAAAATGTACTCTCTACTTTTAGTATCAAAACAAATATCCAAACAAGTACCCTTGCAGGAGCAGGCAACCAAATCCAGAGCAGCACATTACAAGGTACATCTTTCTTTTAAGAGCACAAAGCACAAACAATCTGACTCCATGTGTCTTTTGAGGCACTGTCCATGCAACACAAATGTTCTTCTGTCTGACTGTGCATCAATATGAGCAGCCAAGTGTGCCCTAACTACATATGCAGACAAATGAGAACTTCCATCTTTTTGGTCTTACCTCTGGGACCCCTAATCTCAGGAAGACTAAGTACGCATTGGTACAAGGAATAGATTAACTCAGCTTCAGCTTTTTTCACCTCATAAAATGCTGCACCTTGTGCTCCCCTGCCAGGATGCATCTGATGCCTTTGTGTTTGCCAGCTACTGCTCATTCCTACTCCTAACCCAGTGCAGCAGTGGGACAAGTAAACCTATGAAGAACTCACCTAGTGCTTTCAGACATTCTATATGTAATGTGTGATTTGTTTTGTCAGGTTATCTATTGCTCAAATGCAAAAGATGCAGTGATTCTGAAATGAATATATGTGGGCTGTACCTGAAGGCACAACAGAATCATTCAATTTCCTCTCCCTTACCTGTGCAGAACTCTCATTTTCAAGTTTGCCTTAGCTACTAGCTGATGTGCCAGCTGCATTTTGGTAATGACTTGTTTCTGCACCTCCAGCTAACCACAAATTGATCTTCGCATGCCAAACCTTGGCTGCTGATACTGAGTTGTTAGGAAGAGGCTTTTTACAAATCAATAGCAGTCCGAGTTCATTCATATGCCCTTCTGTGAATTTCCACTCAGGTTCTTCCACTGCCATTAGCTATGGCAGTTGGCATTCCAAAAAGAGATCTGGAAAATGGGACTGGATTTTCAGATCTACAAATCAGGAGAGAAGGAACGAGCTGGGGTTATCACATGGCTGCTGCACTGCAGGTCTTTCTTGCTTTAACTGAGTCATCAACTCCTTGATGAAACAGTGGCTACTCTCTCCTGCTTTCTGTCCCTGTGCAATTCCATTTCCTTGCTGTTAATTGGTTCAAACAAGATTTCCCCATGTACATGGGCAGTTGTAGCATCAACCAGCAATCCACTAATTCCCTCAAACACACAGGAGTCCCTGAAGAGCAACTCTACAACTGCCTTTTGAAAGAGTTGTATTTCTTCACCACCTACCAGATTGATGTTATGCTGTGATCAAAGTTGTCCTTGTTCTCAGAGCAGATTCCAGCGTAGTTAATTGTTTGCAGCTTACATCATGCATTTGATCAGCAGAAATTCTCAAGATGTCCCTACCTATACTAAAGCAAAAAGCCTTTGAAAAGAAAAGAGTTTTTTCTCGAGGTGGACAGGCTTTGATACTTCCTGAAGTCATCAGCACAAGCATGTCTTGAGGGTCGAAATGGTTCACCCTGACTTTGTGAGAAGACTGGCAGCCACCACTGCTGTCAGAGCCTTTTAATATCACTCTAGGCAGCGTGTTGTGTGATAAAGCCATTACTGCACCACAGCCAGGCACCTCACACTGATGTTGATAATGCTTCCTTGTTGTGTTACTGAGCTCTTCATTCCTAGCATATTGGTGAGCACCTAGAGGGCACAGGGACCCCTCAATCGCATATTTAATGTACACTTTGGGGTATTATGAGTGCTTTCAGTGTTTTTCTTCTTGGAGCTGGAGGCACGGGTGGATGCTAGGCCCCGTCCTGTGATAGCAGACACTGGCTGCACTGGGCCCTGATCTTTCAGGGCCAGCTTTCTCTGACATGCGGTACAGGAAGCCACGTTCGATGAAAGGTTCTGCTTTGTAAGATGCTTTTGCATCGGCGAACACGTTTTAAGTGTGCTAAGGCAGCAGGTCACTAGATGGCCTCATAACTTAGGAGATGAGGGCAGATCCAGCTGAGGCCATGCTATCTGCGCTTAAAAACTAGCCACCCTTGGAGATCCTTTTTGAAGCGTGGAATTTCATAGAACCAGAGAGCCCTAGAATGGTTTGGGTTGGAAGGGACCTCAAAGCCCACCCAGCCCCAACCCCCTGCCATGGGCAGGGCTGCCACCCAGCAGCTCAGGCTGCCCAGGGCCCCATCCAGCCTGGCCCTGAGCGCCTCCAGCCATGGGGCACCACAGCTTCTCTGGGCAGCCCGTGCCAGACGTGACAGAATTGAGTTCTCCAGGAGGCGCGCGGCTGAGCTGCCGCTTTAAGGGGGCGGGGTGGGGGCGGGCGCGGCGTGGCGCAGCGCGGCGGGCGGAGCGGAGCGGCGCCGGCAGCAGCAGGTAGGTGTGGGCCCGGCGCTGCCTGGCCCTGAGGCGCGGCGCGGTGAGGCCGGGCCCGGCGGAGCGGCCCGCGGGGTGCGCTGCCCGGTGCTGGTGACTGCTGGAAATGAATGCGGCGCCGCTCAGCGTCGTGGCGGGCGGTGCGAAATTTAAGCTGCCTCATCAGCCCTGCCGGTTTGCAGCAATTCATGGGGAAAGCCAGCGCGCAGCGTTGTCTGGCCAGATTTATGCGTGTCATTGATTCTGGTTAATCTGGTGCTTCCCTCAGGCAGATGGGGCCTGGGTAGCTGTGCCTTCCAGAAGGAAGGCGTTCATTGATTACATTCGTTAATTACGTGGGCTTTGCTGAATAGCATTCTGAAGCGTGGAGCAATGAGAAACATTGTGACGGGTGCTTATTAGCAATAAAAATACAAAGCCTTCAGCCAATGATTTAAAGATTTAACTAAATCGACCTAAACAGCGAGCACTATGGGAGTTCAGTTCTTAATTGCTGTAGGAAGCCATCAAGCAATAATTAGACTGCCCAGAGAAGCTGTGGTTCCCCATCCCTGGAGGCACTCAGAGCCAGGCTGGATGGGGCCCTGGGCAGCCGAACTGCTGGGTGGCAGCCCTGCACACGGCACAGGGTTGGGGCTGGGTGAACTTTAAGATCCTTTCCAACCCAACCCATTCTATGATTCTGTGAACTAAAGCATAGGCCAACACACACACAGAATGCCACGTGAAGCACACTGACATACCATGCTCCCACTCTCCTTGCCTTCACTGCCTGTGACATGGAAACCAGCCCTGAGTGGTGTCAGCAGGTCCCTGTGGGCTGCTGTGCCCAGTCTGGATATCTTGGTTTCCAAAGGCAGCTTGGAATGCACTCAGTTTGCTTTCCCTTGTGTTAGCTTGGAGTGTGTCACTGTGGTTTCTCACAGGAAATGGGCTACCACAGTGGAGGTTTGCTTTCTTCTGCACCTGAGAGCATCCACGTGAGACTTCTGCACTGTAAGACCATCTTTAAAATACAGCCTGAGGTGCGAAAAATCGATTACGGTTGGTTCTTGAGCTGGTTTTAGATCTTGAAGCTGGAAGCCTGACTATTCTGAGGGAGAAAGAGGAAGGTCCACTGAGGAGATCCTTGCCTTTGATGTAAAAACATAATTTTCATATAAGGTCATCCCTGTGAGAAAGCTAAAAATTAGTGGCATCTCCCAGAACCCATAGTGGTGATCTTTGCTGTGTCCATAGGTCTGTAATTCCAGAGCCCTGCTACCAAAACTAATGATGCTGTGGTAGAACCTTAATGAGAGCAGCTTTCTCTGCCTGTGCCCTCAAGGCAGACGAAGATGTTATAAGGCCACATTATCTAGCTTTTAGCTTTGTCGCTGACTGTTTCTCTCTGGGTATATTTGTAGCACTGTCCCGGATGGATAGCTTCTCTGTTACCATGTTTCCTGCTGGCCTTGCAGGCTCCCCAGGGCAAAACGCCAGTTCTTGATGGCACAGCAGCAGCTGTACCTCCCCAAAGCCTTACCAGTACATGGTTCTGAAGCCACAGAAACATCATTTATGTCATGTTTTCCTTTCAGGAATCGTCATCCATCACTATGAAAAACAGCATGCTGTGAACTTGCTTCAAGCCTTCTGCCTCATCAGCTGTCCCTGACCAGCTGTGCTCTGAGCTTGTCTTTGGGGCCATGGCCTTCAGCAGCTGGAAGAGGCTGCTGCTGTTGGGCAAGGCCTGCAGGAGGGGAGGCTCTGCTCTGCGCTGGAAGCGCTGCTGCCACTGGAGTGCTGGCAAGTCGCTGGACCCTGAGGTGAGAGCATTTTTGGAAGAGAACACAGAGGTGACCAGCAGTGGGCACCTGACACCAGAGATCCGGCTGCGCCTCCTCACCCCTCGCTGCAGGTTCTGGAGGGAAAAGCCCGACCTGTGGCCATATGGGGACCCTTTCTGGGCAATTTACTGGCCAGGAGGCCAAGCCCTGTCCAGGTATGCCAGTAAGTTCAGTCCACTAACTAGCATCTCACCACTTGATTGTCCTATTATCTATGCACTCATTTAGAGGCATTGGAAGTGTCAGAAATTAGCTGCACAATCTGAAAAAGGAACACGGGAACATGAGAACACACTGCTTCTTTAACCATCTTTGTTTCACAGCTGGCATTTCCACCATTCCAGATTTCATGCAACTTGCAATGTAAGACAGCTTGTTAACCCAGCATGGCAGACAGCAGGCTCCAACACCAGCACAGTGTCTGTGCCAGAGGATACGTTGGTTCGACTGTCCTAAATGAGCACAGTCATGAGGGGTAACTTGAGAAGCATTCCATTGGAAACACAGCACTTGGGCCAGGCTGTGCTCTCCTTGTTGCTGCAGGAGCATCACTGCAAGTGCAAGCACAGCCGCAGAAGGAGGAAGCGGAGTGCTTTCTCTGGTGTTCCCACCCATCCTTTGCCCTGGTACTAAATTGGCTCTCCTGGGGGAGCGAAGGCTGCAGAGGGGGAACAAAGCTGGATTTCAGACCTCGCAGGAGAAGGTTATTTTCATTAAAACTAAGCCAGTTTCACTCACTGGTCTTGTATCTGCATAATCGAGCACCAAGCTGTGTGTGTCAAAGCTGTCTGGTAGAACTCCTTGTGATGAAGTGCAGGACGAGGGGCAAGGGATGTCAGCTCCTCTATGCGTCCCAAGGTCCTCATCAGGATATTCTGTGTCTTCAGTCCTGGTCCCAGCCTCCTTGCTGCCATCTCACAATATCTGTTTTAGTTTGCAGGTAGGGTGTCTTGTTCTCCCAGCCTGGGTTCCTGGGTGTATGCACACAGATGTGTTGGGATCCAAGTTCTTGATTTTTTTGTATCAGCGGAAACAAATAAGGATCTATACAGAAGCTGCATATTTGGAATAAGTGTCCTTTAAGATACCATGTTTTGCTACATGTATGACGAGAACGTTTTCTGCAGCACAACATATAAGCAAGAAACTTGCATATCTGGTTTATTGCTCTGACAGTTTTTTTCTTTTAAACGCAGGTACATTCTGGATAATCCATGTGTTGTCAAAGGGCGATCTGTTCTGGATCTTGGAAGTGGATGCGGAGCAACAGCAATAGCTGCTGTGATGAGTGGTGCATCTCAAGTCCTTGCTAATGACATTGACCCCAGTAAGCCCTTCTTTTCCTACCTCTGTGCAAAGATCTTTATTATTTTTACAATATATTTAAAACTTTTCCCTCATTCACTTGGCAGAATCTGTTTCCAGACAGAGTTTTAAAAATGCTAAAAAGAACACTAAAAAGGCTTTTGGCAGTACTAGAAGCTGGGTTGTACCACCCTTTCTTGCACCAAATGCATCTCCATAGCTCCTTAGAATGAATGCACAGCTATGTTTCTATCAAATGTTTCTTATACATCTGCTTTGGAAGAGAATTACAAGTGAAGCTGTTGTCTTATAAATGTATTCTGAGAGATTTTAAAATCAACAGGTGTTTAGAGAGGAGACATGGCTTCATTTCTGTGCAGGGCATAAGGTGAGTAATCTCCACAAAATTAAGACATTGAGTCTTTACATCTTCTTCCACTTATTTCAATTATTTTTAATATATGCCTGTCTAGTACGTAAGTCACACATACCTACTACATATTCATAGGATTATACCAGTACAAGATCACACAAACATAACTGAGGCCTCTGTGCCTGTGTGGGGGTCTTTGGTGATCATTTGGGGAGGTGTCCCCCTACTCACTGCATCCATGTTTGGGCACAGGCTTTCCCAACACACCTGGTCTCTAATGATTGGCCTCTGTTTTGGACTTGTGGCCATAGTTCAAGGATGTTGCTCTTTTTATAGAAGTCTTGTGGGCAGGAAGGATGTTTCTCATAGATAAGCAGTACATCTGGAAGTTATAAGCAGAACTAGAACTTAATTAGGCAAAAAATGGCAAATAATTAGTTCTGAGACATCACAGCTGGCCAGTTGGTTTCTGTAACCCAAAGAATGTTCCTGCAGTTTCATATGTTAGGGCCTAGATTTTACCCTTCTTTTTTTCCCCAGGATTTGTTCTGCAACAGGTTGCCCAGAGAAGCTGTGGGTGTTCCATCCCTGGGGCACTCAGGACCAGCTTGGATGGGATCCCCCGGAGCCTGGTCTGCTGGGTGGCAGCCCTGCCCATGGCAGGGAAGTTGGAACTAGAAGATCGTGTCCAACCTAAGCCATTCCATGATTCTATTTGATTTTGGGATTTTTTCCCTTGTATTACTTGTGAAAGTAGTTTATTCATAATTTGATTATTCAGTGATTAAGGAGGAAGTATAATGATAGATTGAGATGTGAGGTTTAACACATAATGAAAGCTGTGGGAGTCTCTACATTAGATAAGCCAAAATACTTGTGATGAAAGATGGAACTTTTGTCAAACTTGCAGGGAGCTGTACAGTAGAATCCTAAAACAGCTTCAGTTTTACTTTGTGACTGTTTTTCAGTTGCAGGAATGGCAATGAGTTTGAACTGTGAACTGAACCACGTTACTCCCTTTCCCATCACCATTAAGAACATCATTAACTCAGAAGCTGGCAAGTGGGACCTCATTGTTCTAGGAGATATGTTTTACGATGAACAACTTGCTGATGATCTTCATCACTGGCTGAGGAAATGCATCAGGATACATGAAACTGAAGTGCTGATCGGTGACCCTGGCAGGCATCAGTTTTTAAGCCACAGCATTCACAATCAGTTGCGTAAAGTTATAGAGTATTCACTTCCCGAGTATACTAGACAAGAAAACAATGGATTAACATCAAGTATTGTCTGGAGTTATCAGCCCTCAAATAGCCTAGAAAGCTGTTAAAAGTGGCTCTCTAATGAACTTTGTCTCACGTGGCTGTTTCCTGAGTATATAAAATGGGAATTGAACGTGGAACACGTCTGTTGACACAAAGCAGGATGTTCCTTCACCGTGCTTATTCCAGCCATGTTCATTGAGGCTTTGGCTCTGTTTGAGGTGAAACTACACGCAAACTTTATTCAGCAAGGCGTGCTGAAATGCAAATCCAAAGATAATTACACTTTGGAGTTCGCTTGCTTGATGTTTTAATCTGTGTTAATCTCACTCTTTGACAGCATTGTGGAACATTTTAGGTATCCAGTACACCCCGTGAAGAGACAGGAGGGTTGCTGAGAGATTACTGTGCTGCTTTCACACAGTTCTGCAGCTTATTTACAGAAAGGTGTGAAAATGAAAAATGTAAAGATGTAGGTTATTGTGTTATATATTTAATTCCAAGTGCCTTACTTTTTTTTTTTTTTTTTTTTTTGGTTAATCTCTTCTGAATGTCCAAGTAACTAATTTGAGGCTCCTCCTTCCCTCTAAAATAATAAAAAAAATAAATGCTGCTCTACCTTGAAGCTGTCAAGAACGATTATTTAGGAAGTTGCAACTGAATCTAAAACGTGCTGCTTGTGCTGTAGCCAAAGTGTTTAATGACTAGACAGCCATAGAGTAACAATCCTTCAAAGAGAACATTTAAGCACGTCTATGTTCTCCAACACTGCAAGCATAAAAAAAAGATAGTTGATTTGTGATGGAAAACAGACAGGCTGAGGCTGGAAGGGACCTCTGGAGGTCATCAGGTCAAACCTCCTGCTCAACAGGGACACCCAAAGCTCAGAGGACTCTCCACACAGCTTCTAGAGATCTCCAGGCAAGAGATTCCACAACCTCTCTGGCAACCTTGTGTCAGCTCTCTGTTACCTGTACAGTAAAGAAGTGTGTCCTGATGTTCAGATGAAACTTCAAAGCAAACAACCATCACGTTTTGCAGTTAGCTACGAAATAAGCAGCGGTAAGGAGCTAAACACCAAAGAAGGGAACACGATGCGCCCACAACTATCCAAACCCCACATGATGATGTGGTAGAAGCTTGTAACTATGAAAAAGTGGGTGGCACTCAGAAAGGGAGACTGCTTACAAAATAGGAAGTGAACACTCACACAAATATGACATTCAGACATCATAAAATGTATCTTAACACGTTTTCAGAAATATCCAAACAGAAGACTTACTGGCTTTAATATTCAAAGCAATATACAAATATTTGGCAGTGCTCACTCAAGAATCTACAACAGTAACATACAAGCACAATATCAAATATGAACTGGTAAGCACATACACAATGTTCATCTCCAGCTTCACTCCTGCACTCTTAAACATCTATTAAAAATGACTGTGTCTCAACCTGAATCAAAAAAGATTCCAGTAGAAGGATGCTAGTAACAAACCTCTCAAACAGCAGTCTTGAGCTCTGGAAGTGAAGGACTGACAGACTCAAAATTTGAAGCCTAAGAATGCAGTATTACTCATCACACTGATGCACTGTTTTTTTTTTAAAGCACAAAGTGAGGTACAGCACTAAGTTACACATTCAGAAAAGACTGCAGAAGAACATTGAATCTGCATGCACATTTAAGGACAGTGTAAGCTGCATTTGCCTTTAATGTGACAAATCCAGAGTTACATTAGCAAATGGCTAGCACTGTAAGTGTCCTTTGCTGTTACAGACCTCAGTGGTCTTCCACCTTAAGCTGCTTTATATATTTCCATTTATAATTTTCTTTTTGAATGTAGCACTTGAGAGATTTAGTCAGAGAAAGCCCTGAGTTAACTGGCTGAGCTTAGAGCTGGCCTTGATTTGGGCAGGAGGCTCCTGGAGCCTCTTCTCACTTCTGGTAGCTAATGATGCCACCTCTTTTTGTGGCACCCTTCCTGAAATCAGACACAACAGATCAATTACTTCATGCAAAAAGAGTTAGAGATTTATGTTCCCGAGTTTTGGAACTATGCTTTCAGTTACACATGAACAAGTTTTCTAAATGGACTTGCTCTTCCATAAGCCATATAATCAAGAGAGAAGCAGAGATCATCGTCAGATACTGTAATATCCTTTAACAATACTGGATGCATTATCTTCCATGCCTTTTGTACTGTACTTTAAATAGGTTAGTAGAAGACACTTTTATTTCTGCAACATTTAAAATCAGCATGAGCTGAAACAAGCATTAAATTCTAAAATAAACACTCCTTACTGTTGTCTAAACTCAGTCATTTTTGAAAGTCATCAGATCTGAGTAAGACCTGCCCAGCTAAATCCTGCTATTTCCAAACGTGGAATATCAACACAGTGTGCTGTCTGCTCTCTGCACTGCTGAAGTTACTAGCATTTTTAGAAGTTTAATGCAGAAATCATATAGGTCTCACTGTAAGTTCTACTGCTTCAACAAAGCCAGTGAGCATGACTTGTAATTATGATGAAACCACAGTTCTGTCACAAGCAATTCTATGCTTACAATTTTTTTTTTAAATGACTACAGTCAAACAATACATAAACAGACAATTTCATCTTCTAGAGGCCACTGGAGATGTGATAAACTGTATAAACCAGAACACAAACTTTGCTGAACTCTTCTGTCTCAAGATTCATGTACTCCAGTGCTAAACGTGGTCTTACTTCACTCCTAGCTATGCTTACAGAGACCAATGCTTTGTTCCCTCCAATGATTTTGCAACAGGAGAAAGCCAGAGCAAATGAGTATCATATAAGATTATTTTATCAGCCATCAGCACTATTCTGAGATTTGTTAAACACTACAATAATTCCAAAGATCTTCTGTGTTTGCATGTTTCAGACCGTAGTTTTAGATGTGTAAGACTCCTGTAAATACTGATGGTAAATAAAGACAGAAACCTGTAACATCAATAACATCAAAAGAAAGGTACGTACAGTTTTTTCCTCCAGACAAACAAGCTATAATTATCCTCTCAGAATAAAAACTCAAAGTAGGGACTTAGTAAGACCAGGTCTGTGTAGGTAGCTAAGATGCTGAAACATGCTTAATAACGGCCAAATCTGATTGCTCAAGGAGGCTGAGAGATGACAGTGTAACGCTGACTGTAATTTAACTTTCCTTTTAACGAATCATGATCAGTGCTGCAAAGACAGACAGGGCTCTTAAGCAGTCGCTAGGGAAGCTCAGACTCGCACTCAAAGACAGGAATGGCAATGGAGACCTCTGGTGGGAAGAAGCAGAGAAGCAATCTGCAGGTACAGAAGTCACCAGCTGTTTATTAGAGGTGCTTGTTTCCTGAAACAGCTCTCCTAACTGTAAACTTTATACTCATACATAAGCAGACAAAAAACAGTCAGTAAACGGTCCACGTCACTTGCTTGATTTTGTTTGAGATGATGAGCTGCTCTAAAACATCTCGTGAACGGTCTACAAAAGAGAAAAAGATGTTGTTATTCCTTCAGAATAACATACAGGTGCTGTTTAGAATCAGCTTAACAAAATAAACTAATTTTATCTGCATTTATGCTCCACTTTTTAATGCACACAGAAAATGAACATAGGAAGGACACAGATCATCACTGTTGTAACATCTTGTCCTGATCTATACTCACAAAAAAGTACTTTACTCTCCCTGTAAGACTAAATTTCTGTTTTAAAAATAACTTCATGACAACTTCATAGTTAATTTTTTTAAAAGAGAAACTCAGTCATAGAGGGAAATAAAACACAAGATGCAACAATGAAGGCCACTTTTGGCCTTAACAAAGCACTTCTCATGCTGTTAGGCACTTCATGTTCTTTTGCATGAGCAAATTTTTCTGAATCCAAAGACAATAGTTCATTTCCTTCAAAAAAAATTTACCCCATTACCCTCCACAGAAGACTGAAACTGGGGCCACACCGATACCATTCCATCTTGGTTATTCATAACTGGTTCATACACTCATACAATCTGTGATTGTGTCTTACTCTTAGTATCAGTTTCAATAAATATGTACCTGTTGCATTAATACAAAGTTTAAAAACAATCATTTCAACCACGTCAGACTCAGTAAAAGCTAAGTTGAGATTCCTACAGCAGATGTAATTCAACTCTCTTAAGCACATTTATCACTGTGTAACACTGATCATATTTTTCTGACTCACACCTCGTATTTTTCTGACTTTGTAGGACTTTGTTCTAGATTGTTTTCATAAGAAAGTTAAAAAAAAATAAATCTAGTTTCATATAGAATATTTATTAATCTATAAAGTCTGATGTCAGACAAGCAATGGGAAAATTTGTAACATGTTTAGAAAAATCAAGAGATAGCCTGACTTGACCCACCTGTTATCAACGGGCATCCATGGAACAGAACTATGTGTATCTTTGGACAACAAGTGAGCACTGCTTCCACAGCAATATCTGTCAGATTAACACAGCGTTCCATATGGATCTCCTGTGTTAAGAAGACAGTAATAATAATAACATTAAAAAATGCCTACCAGAGCACTCTCAGTTTTGGAGGTAAAGCTTCCATTTCCCCAGTGCTTTCAGAGATTCCTCACCCAGAAGAAGTTATGACCTACTGTTCCTCATTGCATTGATCCCTTATGTGGTTGTGTACAGACCAGCAAAACACTCTCAGGAAAAAGAAAAAAAAGAAAAAAAAAGGAAAAAAAAAAAATCAAGACAGCTTTTTTAGTTTTGACACCACAAAAATCTAAACCCATAAATTTAACTCTTCTCCACATGCATGCATTATTCAAGACACCTGAAAAAACTTTTCTGTGAGATTCCACAGAGTTTGAGTCCCAACAGTTTTCCTATCACACATTCTCCTACCAGTTTGTTTTCATGCAGGACAGAATGACTTTCTTCCTGGCAGTTTTCTTCCATTTGGCTTTGACAGGTTACTATCAAATGTCTGTTGTTCCTGTTAAAAATCAGTGTTCTCCAGGCTACTTTTTACATCAATAAACACAACATATAAGAAGAAACGCTGGGAATGAAACATCAGAGCTAATGAAAATAGGATCTGGGAATATATTCTTCAGGCACCCCAACAAAGCACTGTTTAATTGT
Source organism: Tympanuchus pallidicinctus (assembly GCF_026119805.1). Lineage (NCBI taxonomy): Eukaryota > Metazoa > Chordata > Aves > Galliformes > Phasianidae > Tympanuchus > Tympanuchus pallidicinctus. The sequence goes on from NW_026294802.1 coordinate 5,225,262, forward strand.
GAAGTCTCTTTCCAAACCATGAGCTCCAAGGATCTTGAAAGGGCACATAAATGAAAGGGAGCTTTTGCAATAAATGTAATCTTGAACAGAATGACGACACAGAAAGCGAGAACTGCATTCACTGAAGCAAGAAATACAGAAGCTGGTGTTTGTGTGTTTGTTCTTAGTTCATTACAAGCAGTAAGTGAAGTGTGGAATCTGAACGCCTCCTCAAGTAAAAATATTTCACAATCCTGCTACTTGCTAGCTTGATCACTTGAAGACACTACTTATTTCACCCGTGCCTGACACTGGACCACTGCCTATACATTTTGCACGTTACTTTCACGACGTGAAGCAGATGTATAAGGATCAGGACATAGATAAGGAAGAGAGACTGAAGAAGAGACTAACAAATAGCGCCGCATTTTCCTTTCTTTTTGTCACTGCTTGTACAGACCTAAACTTCTCTAGTTCTGTATACTCATAGAACACAAGTTTTGTTTTTAAATTGTCATTCCACGTAATGATATAAAAGCTTGCTTTTATATCTACTAGATATATTTTAGTATTCTACTATTCTATTAGAACTGTCAACAAAAACCCACCTAAATACAAAAGCATTTGAATGCATGGTTTTTAAAAAGACTAAAAGCACAGGAACATGTTATTAAGCACAGCACAGCAAAGAAACAAAATCCACACTACGACTCAGTCTATTTCCTTCTGTAATTCATTTGTTAGTAGATTTGATAGTTTACCTTTAAATTCTTTGAACACATTCCGTTCACTAGTGCTATAACACCATCATCTGTTACCTAGAAAAAAAAACAGCACTTATTAACACATTGGATTAAAGCTCCATTTTTCAAACATAACTATTTGGAAAAGACTTCTTATATTAATTTATACTCTCCCTACAGTCACTTAATACATCTCACAGGAATGTATTTTCTTCCAAACTAGGTTTGCAGAGAAAACTATCCAAGTATATTTTTTCCCCATCTACTAAATACTTGCATCATACTACATACGTGATTCAGCCCAGCTGTGGAACTGCTGTATCTGTGGCTTTGTGGGCTCATTTAACAGTGGGTGCGCTACTATGGTCAGGGTATGGCATTTTTAATTTATAAGCCCTGAAGCACTTCTGCTCTATGTGAACTAATTTTCCTGCTGTTTTCACGACTGCTGAAAATGTTCCCTGCTGAAAACGTTCATGAAGGAAGCATCTTGGGTAGGAAAAAAAAATAGAAAAGAAAGAAAAAAAGAGTAATCACAGCAGCCTTTTATCTGTAGTCCTACTTTCACTCACGTGGAAGCAAACCAGCTAATTAGCACAAAATTCCCTCAAACGAACAGTCTTTCAGCACTCATCATACACTTGCACTAAAAGGTTTTATCAGATTGGCTATTGAAAACCACAAAGCAATGATTATCTGCAAGAGAAAAAGAGAGGCACAGAGGGCTTTCCTCAGAAAGGCAAGTAAGAACAATTTAAATGTTCACTTCTGGGAACTAAATTCATTAAAATTCCTCCTCATTTCCAATTGGCCTTGTATTACTGCAGTCACCAAACACACATAGTGAGATTCAGCCCAATTTGACAGCAGAATTCGGATACCACAAGCTCCATTCCTGTTTAAAGATTTGACTATTTCCATTGCACAAATTGTCTTCTTGGCTACTGGCCACCTATTGCAAATTGGCTGTACAGAAAGGATCAAACCAGTGCAAATGAAGAATTAATGACTCGGTGTGAAAGTACAGAAAGGGCAATATGAATGGCAGTGCCTAGCTCAGCACGTTTAGTTTCTCAAGACAGCCACAGCAGGAGACAAAGGACAGTAAATAAATACATTCTAATAAATTCCTTATGTGGGACAAAAGCAGAGAGATTAATCACTGTAATTTCCTAAAGGGCCTAAGATGGTACATCTAAAACCAGTACACAGTCACCAACCTAAGAACAAAAAAAAAAAGAGTTAAGATTTGACAGCTGTGCCTCTTCTCCTCCATGTCATCAAAAGAAACCTGGACCAGACCTTCTAGCTGGTGCCTTAACAACCCCACAAACCATCTGAACTCTGTCTTTATGATTATGAATATATTAAGCACCAAACCAGCTTTTATTAAAACAAAAGCCTCCTCCCTTCCTTGCCTTAAGTATTGCTATACTACAGCAGCAGCATTGCAGTACTGTTTCATACTCTGAGTATCCATTTGCACTATCTGTAATACTACATATGCTCTCGTATTATAGATTAACCATCTATGGTTAATATCAAGCCACAAATACATTGGGCTCTTGGTGTAATCAGTCACCAAACTCCTGTACACGTAACAAAGGCTTAGATTACTCAGGTATCAGCAGTCAAACACAGAAACAACCCACCCTATTCTACGTGAGACGTGCCTGCACAGACAGAATACCTAACCAGCAACACCCCTGCTCTTGCCAACACATTTTGCAGAAAACTAAACTGCCCTGCACAGAAGTTTGCACAGCCATTTCAGAAAGATTCTTCCTACAGTTATTTGCCATATACTGAATCACTGAACATTACAGAGGAAATGTACTATTTACTTTGTGTAGGAACTGGGACTCTAGAGCCCGTGTTCCTACCTGTTGACACTACTGGGATATAGGACAGACTAGAAGTAGTGCAGTAGGCACAGAATTTCAGTATAAAACCTAACTCCTCAGAATGATAATGTAAATATACTGACACCTAAGCATAAGTAGCTTTCTTACACAGCTCTGTACCAGCATAGCAGAGCTTTTTCAGGCCAAGTTTTTATTTATACACTCTCTGTATGCAGGAGTGCAGAGCTACACCTTCTTCTTACTCATTTCTTCCCTTGTTTTGCCCACCCCATTTGTTCTTATTTGTGTCCATCTTCCAATTCCTGTATTCCATCTCTCCACAGTCACCACATGAGATTATTTCTAAAAGTGCTGACACCACTCTGAGCCATTTGCCCCTTTGCAGCCTATCTTACATCTGTCTCCCTGTTCCTGCAGCAGGCTGTGGGCCCTTCTTTGCCAGCTCATCTATTTCCAGATTTCTCACTGTTTTACTCTTTCATGCACACTTGCCACTTTCACTTCATTCTTATTATTCATTCTGGCACACAAACACAAGGATGTGGTGAGGTCTTGCAGTCTCTATAGGCACGACCCACTAAAACTCTCTCCTTTAGTCTGCTTATCTGTAACTGGCAATGTCACAGAAGATGTTAAGACTGTTTAATTGATACTTACTATGTTTCATTTAGTCAAACTAAATTTGGAATTCTAGTGTATTATTACCGTATGACCAATAGGAAAGAACAAAAGGTGTTCAAACATTTTCTTATTCAAGAGGAGTTCATCCCAATTAAAACACATACCAGGAAACTTATTGTAAGAGGTAGATTGTGTTTTTGCAGCAGAAGTTTCCAGTATTTTCTGTATGCAGTGTAGGCCTTCACTGAACTTACAAACCTTCCTGTGAAACAGTTGTATATGTTACTGATACATAAAGAAAGCTGATGAATAGAGTGAAGTTGAGAATGATTTGAATATTGAATTATATATATATATACATATATGAATATTGAATTGAATAATGACTCAGGTAGGACTGAGATAGCATAAGATAATGAAAGCAAGCAGGATGGGGAGAGCCTAGCACAGGACAGGACGAATGCGCTAACTATGAAATACTGCCCTCCTATCACAGCACAAAGCAGAACGGATGTGCTAACTTTGAAATATCTCCAATATTTCAAAACGTACAAAGCATACCTAAAGACAACAATTTGGTAACAGTCCTTATGTGGAGATGTACCATAGCAACAGCATCGGGAAGACTGTGAGCCTGAGACACTCAACCAATGGGCACCAGGAGAGATATTACCTGTGTCAGGTCCAGGGTATATAACAGAATCAATTTTATTAACTAGGCATGCAATTTCTCCCTTGCCAGTATGGAGGTGTGCAACCACTACTGCAACAATGAATAAACTTTGCTGCTATCACTAAAATACTTGCCAGACTAGAAATCTCTAATTTTAAGTGTGTTTCTCACGTTACCTATTTCATGGACAGGAAGAGAGGAGATAGAAAAGGGAACTGAAAATCAAGAAATAAGCTTGAAGAAACAGACTTCAATGATAGTAATAAAAATTACCACAGAAAAAAAATGACTTTTGATGCCCTACTTCAGGAAAAGCTTCAAGGAGAACAACAGCACCTAAAATACAAACCTGTCCCACATTTTCCATATCTGATGCTTCATTATGAATGCTCCATGTAGGACTCATGCTGAGCATAAAGTAATCACTCACCACTACAGTCAACCGAATGCTACACTTCATTATCTCAGAAATTCCTTTCATCCACTTCATTATCTAACTATAATTATAAAGCCTGTTCTAGTAGTGTTGTTGTATCCCAATCTCTCCTCCTTATGCTAAATAGCAACTGCTGCTAAATCCTCTTATCTGTTATTTCCTACATTTTTCATGTCATTTTTCCCCTGTTGACTCCGTAACATAACTCTGACAAAGCCATTCAGAAAACACAATCACTCCTGAACTAAAACTAATTATGGACGCTTTGCTGACAGTATGGGCATATATAGTTGAACAATACATATTATTACTATTCAGATTTTGTTTGTCTTACCTGAAAGAACATACTAAGGTGTCCAGTGTCGTACCCTCTTCTTATGAAGTATTTTATAAGTTGAAGAAAATGATTATACTAAATAAAGACAGTGAAGTCTCCAACAGCACGTGGATTTTAATAAATGCATCTTTAGTCCTCAATGCATGCTATAATACCAAAATGTGTATTTTTCTGATTGCCAGAATGCAGAAACATGTATTTCTTTTCCTTAAGAAGGAATTTTGGAGATAATGAGATATAGCATTCAGCTGACTGTAGCAGTGAGTGATTATGTTCAGTGTGAGTCCTCCTCCTTAAGAAGAGAAAAGTGGAAACGAACCGTGGTCCTAAGCCTTATCAGGAATTGATCTAAAAAGATATTGTTTATCACATTTAATAAAGATGATCACGCCAATCTTAAATAAATAATAAACCAAAGTCAGTGATAACCTATTGCCATCAGAGTTACCTGAGTAGATGAAAAGTCCACACTGTGAAGAAATTTACAGTTTTCTCCTAGCGCCTGCAGAGATGCATCCATGATGCCTGAGCAGCTGCCCAGGTTCAGTATTTGTAAGAACTGGCAATTGAGTGCAAGAGCAAGAACTCCGCTGTCACTTATATTGCAGCACCTTTTAAAAGATGCTTCACGCAAATAAGGGCAGGATAAGGCCAAGGCTATGACACCTGTCAAAGAAACAGAATAATTAAAAAAAAAATAATCAGTCACTGTAACATAATCACCCCACTGAAATCTTTGTGCTGTCCTCTGGTGGTCACCGACCGCTCAACTTTCATTCCATGCCACGTCAGCAAGATTCTGTACATGAAAATCATTTTGTGGTCGTTGTTTTGTTTTGCTAATTGAAGGATAAGAAAAATAAATTGACATCACCTAACAAGAGCAGAGATCTGATGAACGGTACTGCTGAAGAATGCCAGTGCTGATAAAGATTTCTAAAGCTGAATTCCATAATGTAAACAAGATACCTGAGGGATGTTATCTACATAAAGATATCAACTCAGTGAATGAGTGGGGGAAAACAAAACAAAACAAAACCAATAAACAATGGCTTGAGACACCTCTGGAAATGATGTTGTAGTTGCATCATAGTTTTGGTGTAACAATGTCTGTTCATAAAAACTGAAGTATTTCAGCCATTTGGTCAACATGGTTACATGGACAGTAGGTCCAATGTGATTAATGGAAAATGCCATCATGCAGTCAAGTGAGAGAAAAGACAGGGGATGAGAAAAAGTCAAGTTAATGAACCTTATGCTGTGCTGGAAAACAGGCATGTGAAACTTGCAGAAACAGAAGATGGAGCAGCATCCTCCAACAGTGAGGATGGTGAGGATGGTGGTAGAGAGAGCTGCTCTAGAGGAGAAAGAAAATAGGATAGGTGATAGGCTGACATTAGAGAAACTGAGGAAGAAGCGTAATTTTAAAGATAATGCAGAATGATAAGGATAGATATTTATGTATTTTTGGATATTTTGTGTAATTTTTTTGCTGGTCTATATGCATTGGAAGTCCTTGCTAAGAAGTACTGACAACCAGAGTAAATCCAGAGAAAATAGCATGATAAGTTAAGGGTTTAAATGCAGATCTAGGAAGAAAACAACTCCAATGGATAGGAGGGTCAAGCTGAGATAAACAAAACTACAAAACCTTGACTGGGACAAATCACAGCCAACTATACTATGCTGGTGGCAGGCAGAAAGAAGCACTAACTTGGGGAAACTGCAGCAATAGCTTGCTGGCTCCTGAAGGAAGACACATACTGGAATGTTTGAACACTGGGGAACATTCATCAGAAAAGTGGTCTTACTTAAACAGTCTGCCCAAGTGATGAGGGAGGAGGAATGACCAAAACCAAGCACTAAAACCCCTTTGAACTGCAGAATGATTGCAGTAATTTACTCCGGTCCTCTCCACGTTCACACCAGGCCTTCATATACACACTTACTAAGTTCAGGTACAGAAAGGTTTAGTACTGCCTACAGGATTATTAGTGGACAGGAAGACAAAAAAAGAGTTAAGTCCAATTGAGAACAATACTTGGTGTGGCACTACAATTAGCAAGAAGACAGTGCTTAGAGCAGAGGATTAAAGTGTTTAAGTCAATGAGCAGCAAGATTAGGGCTGCTCTGTAAGTGAATGCAAGTCATGAGCATAGGTTAGATACAACACAGGCAGCGCAGTGCCCTCAGCAACAGGCCGCAGCCCCATGGCACTGAGCTGTGTGAGCACAGCAGAGAGATGACAGTACCAGGCCCTGCTGATGGTCCAGTGAACACCAGGCAACAAGGCGATGGGTCACATCCAAGGCAACTCAAAAACCCAGAATCAAAATAATAGTTCAGAAGGAGGACAGGAACCGTGACAGTTATGTCAGGCCCGAAGGCCCACGGGCGCCTGGTGTGATAAGGGTGGTCATGACACCGGTCATTAAGGGCTGTTGGTGCCCTCAGTGCCCTGCGGGTTGGCAACAACCAAAACATCTGCACAGAGGTGTCAGCAAGTAGCCAATAAAATCATAGAATCGTATCGTAGAATGGCTTGGATTGCAAGGGACCTTAAAGCCCAATCAGTTCTGTGTGCAGAGCTGCCACCCAGCCCTCAGGCTGCCCAGGGCCCCAACCAACCTGGCCCTGAGTGCCTCCAGGGATGGGGCGTCCACAGCTTCACTGGGCACCTGTGCCAGGCCTTCACCACCCCAGAAATAACAAAAGCACATGAACTACAGATGCAGTTCAAGAAAGGAAATTATTTCAGAGATTATGGCAACATGGTGATTCCAGTTGTACAGAAAATTACATAATTTCTAGATACAAAGAAATAAAAAGTTGAATGCTATCAGTGTATGTTACTATGTGAGAACTTCAAAGCAACATGGATAAAAGAGTATTTGTTTGTTTCAGAATTGGTTTACAGTAGAAAATATGGTAATGGCATGCAAATTTACAGGTTTCTTCAGAAAAAAAAACAAAAACCCATCAGTGAGATAGTAAAAGGTAACGTTTCTTTAAACTGCTTGTGTGTGTGTACACAACAGAAATGAGTGAATAGGAACTATTTTAACTTAAAAGTTTGGCAACCCTGATTTTCAGTATATTAAGGGCTCAGCTTTTGAGTAGGAAAGTTAGCAAAGTTGAATGGAGTAGGAACACATTGTTGTTAACTTATTAACAGCAAAGTAATCAGAAATCTCTACCCAAAGAGAGAAAAAAAATCGACACAAAGACCTCTGGGTTCAGCTGCTACCTTAAGAAATGTAGTAGATGTCAATGGACTGATGAATGCATGAAGAGGAGGCATGAAGGGAGACCCTTCATGCCTTAGGGGAGACCCCTAAACTGTCTCAGTGATCAAGAAGCACAACAGTGCAGGAACACTGAAAACAAGTAAATAAAATCAACTAAAAACATGTCACTGAAAGATAAGCACATCAATATGCAGTGCTAAGAAAATACAGACAAGGCTGATCTGAAGTAAGGTATATAGTAACTCCAAATGAATATTTAGCCTCAGTTTTCAGTATGGATGAGCTAATGATGGAGCAAAGAAATAAGCATAGTGAAAAGACAGAACAAAGGTTGTGGGAAATAAAAAGTTAGCAAACTTAATTCTTACAAGCCAATAGCTCCTGACACAACTTAAGACTACAGGTTAAGAATAATACTTGAAATACCAAATCTTAAAGTAAGCTAAATCTTTCAAGTAAGAGGAAATGCTACAAACTCATTTACTGAAGAACAAAATGAAGTGAAAAATACCATTAAATGAACACCAGCTTTATCAGTAACCTGATAGCTCTCTTTCGTAAGACAATCATTGTTCTAGGCCTATAATTTACACCACTGAAGTTACTTTTAATTAGTATTGGTGTGGCACTGGGGACCTTTTAAAGCAAGAGTTACTCTATGTATTTTTGCAATTTACTGCAATCTAAAAGAAAAATAAAACAGAAACAAGATCCCAGTTATCTACACACAGATAACAAACATACCTTCTGAAGTGATTCCCAATCTGTTTTCTTTGCAGGAGTTTAAGTTGATTTTTTTCAGTTGCTTGCAGTTATAAAGCTGCAATAATGCATTATCTGAAATATCACATTCTCGGAGGTCTAAAGACTCTACAGCAGGGTGCAATACCTGTAACAAAAACCTGCTATGTCACAGAACTGCAGATTTTAATCCAAAATACTGGTAATGTTAGACATCACAAAGAACTTATTAAAATACCCACTAGAGGATGGAGTTGTCAGTCCTGACAATTAAAGTCCATAAAGAGAACATGTTAGATTTGCCACAACAGTTCACCTGCCACAGAACAAGTGTTGCATTTCTGTGATAAATCTAGAGTAGGAGCACATTAACACTACTGTTTCAACAGCGGATACCACAGTTGTTAACACCAGTATGTCAGTTATGTTTACCAGGGATAGTATTCTCAGATTGACCAGAAATTGGATGGCAGAAAGCTGAAGTGTACACACTGATTACAAACAAATGTAATGTCTTAAGCAGATTTAAGCTGAGACTTAAAAAAATATTTTGCCCCAGAGTATTTTTCTCACCTCCACACATGCAGAGGTACCAAATCCTCATTAAAGAGTCTCTTTAAGTCCCACAAGACCACAGGACTTCCTTTCCCCCAAAGTGCATTAATTAAACTTAGACCCAAAGTGATGGAAGGCCTCAGATTGTGGTAATAACCACATATCTTACCTTTCATTTCACTTTCGGTGACTCTTATCACTTTTTACTAAATATTATTTGCAGTCCTCCTCTTCCCAGACCTTGTGTCACTATGTATTCTGATCAATAGGCAAATGTTAGATCATTACCTTATACTACCCCCTTCAGCTTCTCACTCCCTCTTTTAACTCACAAAGAACAAGGAACACTGTTCTTATGTTGTTCAAATACATATGATGCTAAAATCTTTACTAGTGAAGTCAAACAAACCTCCTGACAAGAAGGAAGAATTCTAGCAGACTGTAATTGCAACCTTCTTCCAATGTGGCAAACAGAAGGCAGCTTTGATTGTATTTTCTAAATACTAGAAGCCTCAAACACATCTGTTTATGCCATAAAACCTCCAACACGCTTGTAAGTAGTTTTCACAAGAGTCACATTCAATTTCTATTTCAGTTGTATTTCTGAATTTGTATCTCATGAGCTAATACCAAACCCAGAGTTGACATGCTTGAAGTCAAAGTGATCACAAAGTCATCATCAATGTTTATTGAAGGTGCTTTCCCTGGCTATCAAGTTTCTTCCACAACTTCAACTTGCCCAGATCACCACAAAAGAGAGCAAACTGCTGGTTTTGAAGCCACATGAAAAACCTCATCAGAACCGTAAAACAAGAAAAAGAACATTTAGATGTAGAGAGTTCTAAGCAAGAAGCCACATTACTATACACTTTACTATACACTATACACTTTAAATAGCATTATTTAAAGTAGCTGGAGTATGAAGTTCCCCTAGCTGATGATTTTTCACACATTTAGTTATTACTTAAAGGTTTGCTTTCTGTTGCTATTCACAGATTCATTTTCATTGAATACAGACACTAAAATCTAATTTGTCTCAAAGAGGTGGAATTAAGATAAAGATTGTTTGGATGCACAATACAGGAGGTTAAAGTACAGCCTTATATCCTGTGGACAAATGCTAAAGTGCTTTATGTATCTTTATGGTAAAATTGAGCTGCAGTAAGGAGTTTACATCTCATGTAAAGCTGCTCCAAGCAAAATGCAGAGTAAGGAAAAAAAGGATGGTAGAACAAGTCTGGGCAAGAGCAGGATGAGGTGAATAAAAGCTAATGGATAAATGCAAGCAAACAGAATTTCAACTACAAGAAGTTAAAACTGTAAACAAAATGCTGGACAACAGCAAGGAATAAACAGGCACAAAAGCCAATGAATCACCACAGCCTGGAAAAATCCAAGAGAACAGATCGGTTGAGATTATAAAAGAAAAGAGCAAGAGGGAAGCAGTAGCAAAGACAGAAAATTCCTTATCCATACAGAAGAAGAATTGAGATTTTGCAAATGTTCAGAGCATAAAATATTTGGTTATGCAAGCAAGGAACAATAAGAAGAGCTAAACTACTTAAGGTGGTTTTGCTGTGCTGAACAGAAAGCATACCTGCAAGATGAAAGAACATGAATGCTGAACAGTGTGGAGAAACAGCATAATTGCAGAATCATGAAGGTGGTCAGCATTTAAAGAAAGGCGCAAATGAAATAAAAGTAAACCTGGAAACTGTTAGGAAAGAAAGCTAAGATAAACCACGCTCGAGGAAAGTGATTATAGAAACTGCAGGAACAGAGAAAGGAAACACACGAGAAAAATAACCAAAATGAAATATTCAAGTGAAAAAACAGCTCCAAGAAAAGGCAGTGACCAACTGCTGAGCAAAGCCAGATGAGATTTTACAAGGAGCCAGAGGAAAAATTATAATTCAACTCCCCAGTTTCTTCTCAGATTAAAGATATCTTAATGTCTTTGAATATTTATACATACAGTCATACAGTTACAATTATATGCATCTCTCATGATGCTTAGAAAGGATTACATAGTGAAAACAGCCAAAATCAAATTGCGTCAACACAAACTCACCAAAATGACATGAAGAACACTAGAGAACTTATTATTTTTTACAATAAAAAATGATGCATACAGAAGCTAAAAAGGTTTGTTTGAAGGTTTTCCCACAGTCCTTTTAATTCTCCTCCACACTTTAGTTTCACTGTTTTGGCTCTGTGGAACTGATACTGTGTCTCTTGGGAACTGCAGCTCAAGACAGCTACGAACAGGGAGTTATTCATCTCCTGCTCACCAAGGTCAGCCTTTAGCTCTCCTCAATTCTCACACTTCCCTTCAAAGCCAAACAAGATAACAGTGGATGGATACCGAAACATATGTGCCTCTTAATTTACAGCCAAAGAAAAGTCATTTGCTGACGAGCAAAAGTGATTAGAGAAGTTGAACCATCAATTTTGAGCTCTAGCACAATCATATTTCAAAGAATGACAATGAATCTTAATGTCAAGAGTGTGACAGAAACTTAGCAAGTTCCTGAAACCTTTGACCAAATTTTGCACTGGCTTCTTGAAACACACTACAGTCTCTAGCATAACCAGTTTAAAACAGCCTACTCTGCAGTACTGAAAAGAGATTATGTTTGTCAGCTTATTAAGGAGAAGTAAATTGTCACTGACTGGAAAGTGTTTTTCATTTACTTACCCATACAAATGTATTTTGTATAAGCTTTATTATTTTTAATACATGACTGTTAGCATTACAAAATGTAGGGAAAAGAACAAGAAAAAAGTGAAGATAGGGACAGCCCTGAATTCATCTGTTGTCACACATAAGGAGTTACAGCTTAGTTCATCCTTATGAATTAACTACCACAGATGGAACAGTTCTAACAGTTCTTAGTGGGTTCTTACCTCACTGATGTTTGAATCTGTTATTTGCCCTTGTCTACTCATTAATTTAATTAGTTTATCCTTAATGTTAGGTGGCAACGTCTTGATATCTGCAGTGTATCTGGAAAGGTTCTTTGTCAAATACTGAACGCACCTGAAATATAGGAAAGTTACACAGTCAAAAAAGGCATCACATATTAGAAACAAAACAATTAACCCAAAAGCTGGACCTCATTGGGTCCAGCTGCTCCATACAGCCACAAGGTATTCAAATAGTCTCATCAGCAACAGTTATCTTGGAAACTCAGCTGCCCTGGGCTGAGAAGTAAGGCTCTCACAGGAACAACTGGCTGAAATCCTATCGCAATCAGAAACACCAGTTGGTTTGAATCAAAATAGACATTCTTTTCTTAGCAATAGCTAGGCCTCCTTCTCCTTCGCTCTCTTCAAAACATTCATCAACACAAAGAAAACAGCCTGATGCTCCTACACACCAGGCTAGAGATTCTGAACTGACAGTAACACCAACATGTACCATTTCACCCACATTTTCTGTATGTGTGTGCCATGATTCTGCCCTCTGTGTACCTTTTGTATCAGAGGTCCAAAACTGTTTCTTTGTTCTGAACAACCTCTCCCCCTTGCCAGCTAATCAAACTCAACTTACATAAGGCTTCTGTCAGGAGGTAGTGCTTTGCTAAAACACTGTATGTTAATCTCAGAGAAACACAGGGCTCAAGTATCTGTGTGAACCAGGAAGAATCTTCACTTTTGCAGCTTCGGGTTGTTAAAATCACAGGCACACTGAAACACCAGAAGCAAGTTTTGGGAATGCCTTCTAAGCACCTTGAGCAGACTGACCTTCATATCATCAGCACTCACTGGCACACTTAGAGACAGCTAGTCCCTAAAGAAGCAACTTTCTTTGTCTCTGAAGGGAAAGATTATGATGAAAAATTAAGTCCCTCGGTAAAAGAAGACAATTAGTTAGCATGAATCCAACCCATATCCAGAGACAAAAGGTAACACTTTGTCTTCCAGGAAATTACAGGATTCTAAAAAGCATTACTGTAGAGCAAAACCAAAACTGGAGAAGGATATCTCCCCACCACGTCCTGTTACTTAATATGAGCAGATGTAATCAGTGGAGTGCCCTAAACTGAAAGTTCTATCATCTGCTGACCATAGCTACCTGAACTAGATTCCCTATCTTCATAGATCTTGATAACTAATTATTTTACAAGCAATCCAGCTTACATCAAGTTACGTCACATGTAAAAGAAAAGCAGAACAGATGTTAGAGCTTGGGCAGATCAGAAGAAAAGAACCAGAAGAAAGGAAGCTAAAACAGACAAGCAACTAAATTAGATACATCTTCCTACATTCTTTAAGATTAGGTAACTTATATTCACAGCAAGACCACACAAGGGAGCTCTGTTTTGAAACTGAAACTCTTTCAGCACTCAGTTTTTCTACACGCAGATGCAGCCATCTGCAGACGTTCTGATACCTTCCTTAAGGTCTCAGCTTTCAAACACACTGACAGTCTGGGGGAAGTGCTCACCTGCAATGGGCTGGCCCCCTGTTGTCTATGAACAACACAGGGAATGATCAAATCTAAGCAATTCCTAACTGCACGAGCAGAACAGTTCTTTACAATGTGGTGACAATCTTAATTAAAACACCTTAAAACGTGCTATTTGGCTTTTGTTGCTCTAAGAGCCTCATTTTTGACTGTAGAAACTGTCTTGGTTCTGAGCATGTCTGGGCATGAACAAATGATCTTAACACACCTGCCAGAGCTCTGAGAGCCTCCGCACAACTAAAGCTGTTAGCTGCCCCAGCTGCCTCCACCTCCCTGCTAAACGCCTCCTTGGAAGGCCCTAGAACTCTTATGCAGTCAGCCTGCAACCAAACATAGTACGTAAAACAACCACAGGCTTACCTCAATGTGCCAGCCTTTAAAGTGCATCAGCTGTGTAAGTTGGTCATTTCTCACCTTGGGAACAGTAAACTTCAGAAAACAGAAACTAATACAGGATGTAAAACGTAACTTGAGAAAAAAAAGAGTTTCTAAATATTTTTTATATGATGCTCTCATGCAAAAGAGGAGTGAACTCCAGAGTGCTCCAATGCTCTTTTGGGGTGGGAGCAAAGGGGAAAAAAGGCAAAAGCAGGAAGCAGCAGCAGAAACACCTGTATAAATGCACGTCCAGGTTTGAAGAACTTAAAAACAATGCCCTTATTAAAGGAGTGCTGCACATACACAGATTTGTTTCAATTTTCAGTTTCTGCTGCAAGTTCTGCTAGTTCAAAACCGGACCCAAGGGCCTAAGTAACAAGCTTAAACCACAGATGGCCATCACCTGATTAGAGTGAGATACAACACAGCACACTAAAATAATACACATCCGAGGGTTTTAAAATGTAATTATGAGTGTCAAGTATTAATCCTACTGGTACAATGGATAAGATTGCTGCAGTATTACTAATAAAATAGCATTAATATCCAACTGAAAGTAAAAACCATTAAGAGTATCAAGCTCCACAATACGTGTGGAGAGAAATTACTAGGCCTGATTTACAACTAACTAGGAGAACGCAAGCAGGCAGCGTGATCCATAAATTTAACAGATTAATCATGCAAAACAAGATTACAATGGAGTAAGAACACTTGTAGTGCGTCACTTCAGAAGACACTGTAACGAGGAGGCGGTGATTTCAAGCAGAATCCAGAGTTTAACCACATGCTGCAGCTGTAAAGATCCATCAGCCAGTATGCACCGCCACTGCTGTCACAGTCTGTTGGATGAACTTGCTGATGAATAATAATGAGAGCTCTCCCACTCAGCACATGCAGGTTACACCATCTACAACCCTTCCTTTTTTTAAATGTGATAATTCTTTACCTGTCAGCAGATATGATAAAAGGTTGTTTGCTTCCCAGATAATCCTATCAAAGCACTAAAAACTACATTGGTGACCCTTATCACTGATAGATCTGTGCAATGCTGATTAATGTGAAGGGGCATCCTATCCTGGGCTAGGATAAGCCAGACAGACTTTCTGCACCTTTGTACTAGCCTGTGTAGGCACTACAGTATGATCACCCTTCTCTTTGGATGGCATTCTACTGAGATACAAAAGAATGGGCGAGCCTTCCTTTGTCACAAAAGTGCACGCACTTCTGTTAGGGGCTAAGCACTTAGAATTATGTAATAATAGAATCATTGAGGCTGGAGAAGACCTCCAGGATCACATAGTCCAACCAGCAACCCATTCGTACCATGCCTGCTAACCACATCCCTCAGTGCCACATCCACATGGCTCTTGAACACCTCCAAGGACAGTGACTCCACCACTTCCCTGGGCATCACCACTCTTTCCAAGAAGAAGTGTTTCCTAACATCCAACTTGAACCTCCCCTGCGGCAACTTAAGGCCATTATCTCTCATCTTGTTGCCTTTACCTGGGAAAAAAGCCTAACCTCCACCTCTCCACAATCTCTTTTCAGGTCATTGTAGGGAATGATGAGCCTTCTCTTTTCCAGGCTAAATAACCCCAGTTCTTTCAGCTGCTGCCCATAAGACCTGTACTTATTTGACATGACACCTACATTTTGGCCACAGTAAAGGAACGTTCCTGGCAAGCTTGAATTAAGTATTGACAGGTTGTTGATTAGCTATTGTATTACGGTGCAAGCTAAGCAGGAATTTGAAGAAAACAGGGTAAGGGATGGAGTGCTGTGGTAAACTGAATGGACAGAATGTAAACATCAGGAGGAAGTGCTGAGGCATTGTCAGCAAGAACCAGTTTACTTCTGATAGCTGAACACAAAACTAGACTAAAGGTGAAGGCTCAAAGAGACTAACTTCATCCCCATGACCACCAAAGGAAGACCCCTGCTATGAACCACGCATGCGTCAAGGGGAGAAGCAGCATGCAAATGAGTTTCCGGAAAATTAATGAATATGTAACTAAATTCCACATCATGTTTTGAATATGCATAAGGTTGCTTTACAAATCTGTACTGCACTTGCTTGTTGGTGTGCATAAGAAGGAATTACCCCCATGTGCCAGCTCATTGAATAAACATGCCTGCTTTATAACCTAATTCTGGGTTATAGACTCTGATTCCGCAAATCAAGCTAGACTCATCCTGATAGAGGCAAACTGTCATCATATACTGTAGTACATAGAAAAAACTGTATCTAAAATCAAAATACAAACTTTGCTGTAGGGTGGATTGGTTTGTTTTGACTATAAGGGGACTACCCCAGCCATGTGTGAATAGGTACCTGCCATTTGAGACCAACGACTTAGTTCAATATGCAGAAAACACTTCAACAACAGCGTAGAGAAATGGACATCTAAAGGTCCCTGGTTCGTTCCTGGGTTTCGGTACCAAATGATGGAGACCAGCTCAAGATGCCTGGGACAGACAGGCTTAGGCTCTGGTGGCGCAAAAGCAATCTTTATTGTTGTTACAAGCTTTTTCTATCTTTTTGCTATGCGAGTATACAATACCTAAATCAGATAACATTCATGCAGCTGGCAGTAATACATCATTGTTTAATTAACTCTTTTATGGTTTATGATCAGCACAGTGATCAAAAGGCGTTCTATTCACAGAACATGTTCTGCTCTTGGTCACAGAACAAAGAAGCTGTAACTTATGCTTGCCAGTCTCACATGACAGTCCTTCCCTTTCAGTAGGGGCTGCATGTTCCCTGTTTGACCCTTTCAGGCCAGCCAGGTCTGTTTTGCTTAACAGTCTTCCTCAGAAATCAGCATGAGTTATGCTGAGTCTCTTAGTTACTTTCAACTTTCTTGCTGCTGAGTTTTAAAATTTGTCTTGGGAGAAAAAAATGGAAGAAACACTGAATTGCTTGGGTTGAATAGGGACCCTTAGAGGTCATCCAGTCCAAGTCCTGCTGCAAGGAACAGGGACACCCACAGATAGATCAGGTTGCTCAGAGCCCTGTCCAGCTTGACCTTAAGAAGAATTGCACTATTTTCAAAACCTGCCTGTTTTCAGAGGACATCTATGATTTGATGCTTTGATAATTAATCATTTATGTTTTCACTATTCTCGCATCTTATATGAAAAAGAATATATATTTACCGGGTATACCATATGAGATGAAAGAAGAAAGGGTAAGATGTCCTTGCAAAATAAGGTAAGGCTGATGAATAAAGGCTGTGAAGAAGAACTTGATAAACAAACTTATCTTGCAGATATACAGCAGGAGATGCTAGCTTAGCACCAGCTTGTAAATCTTGTTTGCTTGACAGGAAAAAGACGGATGGACTTTGTCAAGCAGCATACAAAGATAGCTCTAGTTGAGCAAAAACAACAAACTCGACTCTAGATTATAAAGTATGCATAAACAAAAGAAACAAAGGATGGTACCTACTGGGGGGGATGAGCATGTGCTAGGCAAACTGAGAGTGCAAACCCCAAATAGCTTAGCCAGTGGGAAAAGAGGGAGAGGAGGGCTCACCACAGAGTCCAGGGACAGGGGTAAAAAAAAGGGTCTGTGAACACTGATGAGTTGAGAGATCCTACCAGGAAATGCTCCCAGTGGTCTCCCCATTTATTCTAATAAAGCAAAATAAAAACTCCTCTTTTTGGGATAAAGATAACTGAGCCAGCCAAGTGGAGCAGAAATTTTCCCAACACGTGGCAATTACAATCTTACCTGCTTTAAAAGAATAAGTCTAAACCAAACTGCACTATTCAACAGCTCTTTTTTTCCCACCTGTCAAACTGACAGTTTATCCTCACCGCCTCCACCTCCCTCATAAGCGCAAAGGCCCGTGACAGCACGACAGAGCCAGAGCAAAACACCTCCACCCAGAGCAGACTCACTGGGCCCAGCAGCAACCAGGGAAGCTTCACCACCCCTCCGCCTGCAGACCTGTCAAAGGCCGTGCAGCTCCCCACCTGCCAAACCAGGTCAGCCGTCTGTCACTCCAGCCAGACGGCCCTCGACAAGCCCTGTCACCCACCCTGCCACCCATCACCCATCCTGCTGACGTTGAGCTCAACCGAACCCAACCGCCTGCCGTGTCCAACTGCCAGCTGACACACGCCGCGACCCAGACCCGAAGCCCGCCGGCCCCTGCCAGTCCCGCTCCCCCAGCGGAGGGCAGCCGGCCCGTCCTCATGGCAGCTCAGCGCCGGCGCACACCGCACCGCGGAGAGGGGCCGGGGGACTGCGGGGGGAGGCGTAGGGGCGGCACTCACAGGTCCAGCAGAAGCCGAACTTCCCCGCTGCCGCCATCCCAACCGCCGCTGAGGCGGCTCATAGCGACGGCGGGGCACGGGGAGCCGACCGAGCTCAACCGTTAGGGAGGAAGGCGAAATGGCGGCGGCTCCCCGCGGCCGGGCATGATGGGAGGTGTAGTCCCGCCACATCCCGGGCTGCTCCGCCTCTGAGAGCATGAGAACCCCGATCTGGCACAGACAGGGACTGCCTTCCCTTTCTCCCGGCATTAAACATTTAGCAGAGTATCTTCTCTAGGTGAAGCGTGTGGGAGCTCGGGTAGGTTAAGAATTCCCTGACCTAATACAGCATTAGCGAAGTTTTTTAATCTTCCCCAATTCCTCCTTCTAATTTTGACAGTTCCTAGGAGTTTATAAGTACACTGGGAAATTGAAAAATACACACGTGTGTACAAAGGCTGATATGATGACTATCAGCTGCATCAGCATTTTCTTAACTCATACACTCTAGTGAGGGAACCAGTAAGTCAGCCGTTTGCACGTCCTCTCGAACCCAAGAGAGGTCCTGAGACAGTAAGCTGAAGAGCACAAGATGTAAAGGGTCCATAACTTGGTTTGCTAACTCAAAAGGCACAAATAACACAAATAGCATCGCTTAATTTAACCTTTTGCTAACTCAAGAGGAATTTATTGCTTTGAGGAATTTGTTGCTTAGTTTAACCTTTTGCTAACCCAAGAGGAATTTACTGCTTAGTTTAACCTTTTGCTGGCCCAAGCACATTCTCAAAAGGGAGCTTTCTCAAGTCAGGAGAAAGGGACCCCTAAGAAAACAATGGAAAGAGAAGATAAACGGGATAAGAAATTGCTGAGGCATGCAGGGCAGGAGAAGAGCTCAGAACTGGTCAGAAGGAACGGCGAGGAAGATGTCTCACTTCATCCTGGAGCAACTACCAGATGCGGAGGAAGACATCGAGCCTTCATCCAATGGAAGCTACTGCACATGCACTGGAGAAGGGGATGGTATGTAAATGAATTCCCAGAAAAGTAATGAATATGTCAATGGGTCTTGGGTAAAACTGCTGAATATGTATGGCTTGGATTATAAATGTATCGAGATCCC
This sequence comes from Tympanuchus pallidicinctus, assembly GCF_026119805.1. Lineage (NCBI taxonomy): Eukaryota > Metazoa > Chordata > Aves > Galliformes > Phasianidae > Tympanuchus > Tympanuchus pallidicinctus. Next base: position 5,244,695 of record NW_026294802.1, read on the forward strand.
ACTCTCTGGTGTGCATGCTAGGAGGAATGATCCCCCTCGCACCTGGAGTGTGGCGCAGCGCTGAAATAAAGACGCACCTGCTCTAATAACTTTATGTGGGTTAGAGAGTTTGTTTCTGCAAATCAGTACCATCTTCCAGCACCTCCGCAATATTCTAGTTTGCTTCCAGATTACATTCAAGTTGGTGTCTCAGAACCCTGTGCGAGATGACACTGTTTTTGCATTAGTAATAGAATGCTGTACCAAAGGGATGCACCTCAGGCTTGATACTAGGTAAGTTCCTGTCTGTGGTTAAAGGATGCAGTACGTGCATTCTTGAGAGATAAGAGGAGACCAGCTGGCATGTTAATTTGTGTACTCTCCTCCCTTGGATAGCTGGGGGGAAGGGTGTGTTACCAAAGGTAAAGGCTGTAAGACATACATCTGCACCCAGAACTGCCTAAGAAGAAACAAACGGATCTGGAAGACACACAGCAGGAGATAAAGGCTTGGGGACTGTTTTGTGGATTCTGCTTGCTTAGAGAAACAAAGACTTTGTCAACCACTCAGGGGATGTGCACATGAAGAATGTAAACCTGGCAGCAGGGGAGGGACTCGGCACTGGAACTAGGAGGTATAAGGGCTCATTTTTCTAACAGCAGGCACTACTCTACTGCTTGCAGGACATCCTCCACTGCAATCGTGAATTTTTTCCACAAGAGTTCCAGTCTCCAAAAAAATCATTTGAGGCATTTCTCACAATTATTTGCCTTTTTTTTTTTTCCCCTTTGCCTAATAAGGTGCCTACTCAAAGTTCTAGTTCTGCTTATAACTTCCAGATGTACTGTTTATCTATAATAAACATCCTTCTTTACCACAAGACTTCTGTAAGAGGGGCAACATCCTTGAACTACGGCCATAAGTCCAAAACAAAGACCAATCATTAGAGACCAGGTGTGTTGGGAAAGCCTGTGCCCAAACATGGATGCAGTGAGTAGGGGGACACCGCCCCAGAAGACCACCAAAGACCCCCACACAGGCACAGAGGCCTCAGTTATGTTTGTGCAACCTTACAGCGGTGTATTCCTGTGAATATGTAGTAGGTATGTATGACTTAAGTATTAAATATGCATATATTAAAAATAATTGAATACAAGTGGAAGAAGATGTGAAGACTCACTACGCTTGATTTTATGGAGATTACTCACCTTATGCCCTGCACAGAAATAAAGCAACGACCTTCTCTAGATCACTTATTCCTAGCCAAGGAATAAACCATCTGTCAAAAGAACAAATTTTTTTTGCACTTGGCCCTGTTGAACTTCACGAGGTTGGCACGGGCCCAATTCTCAAGCCTATCCAGGTCCCTCTGGCATCCCTTCCGTCTTGCATGTCAACTGCACCACTCACTTGGTGTCAACTGCAAACTGCTGAGGGTGCTCTCAACCCCACTGTGCATGTTCCCTACAAAGATGTTAAATAACACCAGTCCCAGCACTGATCTCTGAGGAAAGTCACCTATCACCAATCTCCACTTGGACACTGAATCATTAACTGCAACTCTGAGTGTTACCATCCAGCCAATTCCTTATCCAACAAGTGATCCATCCATCAAGTCAATTTGTTTCCGCTCACTTGTTGAGCAGTACAGCTTGGTATTGCATCATTCCGTTTGGGATAACCAATGCTATCCTTTCTGCTCTAGCAGTGCTGTGACAATATATGATACACAAGCAGTAATAAGCAGTAATTTTCTCTCCCAAGGCTAATTTTTGTCCATCTTATCTTAGCAACACAGCAGCTGCCACTGCCCTCAGACATCCAGAGCTTATCTTACCCATTTTTGAGAAGTAAGCTACTGATCTTTTCCAGTCTCCTAAAGTTTGTGCAAGCACCCCCAAAGCCCGACATCCTCTCTCATGTAAATAAAATTCAAAAGAATTTGTTAAATTCAGGAGAAGGCAGGAGAACATGTGAGTGATTTTTATTTCATCAAGTCCTTCTCAGCATTCTTAAGTGCCTTCTAGTTACTCTCCTTGTCCTTTGACAATGGCTCTTCCAGCTTTCTCAATTGCTCAGACAAAAGGCATCACCACATTCATGGTTTCAGAGAGGGCTTCAGTTAGCTTTGCCTTATTTCCAGCATCTCTTTTCCAATAATTCCCGTAACTGATTTGAAGACATACATACTTTTTCCTCCCAGGCATATGTACTCAAACTTTGTTCTGATCAAGAGTTAACCATGCTCTCAATTTATTCAATAAATCCTTTCCCAGAGATAACAGTCACTATAGACAGCTATATTAACAGATATATTGACATTCCAGAAATGCCATCTATTTTTTGCAGGTTTTTTTTCCATGTCTGTAGCTGACTGCTCCATGAACAAAGTAGTAAAAGACACTTGTCCTGTCATGGATGGAGACTAAAGCACCGCACAAATCTCTCACAAGAAGGTAGAAAGATTTATATAAATAGAGATACGGTAATTTGAATGATGACAGTGATTTAAAATGGCTAAATATCTTAAACTATTTGCTACATGGAGGGCAGAGGGTGCATAATGAATCTAAGGCCAAATCTTAGAGAATCTAGAATAGCCTAAAAGCAATAAATCACTTACCAGGGATCTGTCGGCAAGGCATCAGCACGTCTTGGGTGAATCTCCACGCAGACATTAAGTGACTTCAAGAGGTGTCCCTACTTCAGTGGAGATCTTGGTGTGCCACCAGCTGCTTTCAAGAACTCTCTGCAGGGTTTTTTCAACTGCCTGCTATTTATGAGGTAAAGCGGTTGACTCAGTCCTATAACTTAGAATTGGATCTATTGAACTAGCTGCCTGTTATCAGGACTCTGAACACACTGTCTGAATGGTGGTTGTTAACAGTCTCTGGTGAAACCTTGTTATCAGCCCCATGGACAAGGTCTTTTGCACCTTTTGCTGGTGGGGGCAAACAGTGCACTTTTCCATGGCCCAGTCCTCAGGATCCAAATTCGTCTACTTCCTTGCTCTTTCACGCCGTCTTCCATAAAAAGACAGAGGGGTCCTCACTTTTACCTTGCACTGACACAAGTTGTAATGATATTGTTAAGCTAAGTCCTGCTGATGGATAGAACTGTAGTTTGTTTAGACAACAGAAAGAGTCTGTGTTTTTGTACCAAGTAGATAATGTTGGAATACTTAACTCCTTGTACCAAGCAGATAAGGGAAGTTCTACTTTGAATCAGCTAGTCTTGTGTATGCAGGTATCATGCAGTCATGACAAGAAGCTAACTGAGCATGCATGAAAGCCAGTTTCAACCAGCAGACACAGTGAGGAAGACCACTACCACAAAAAGACTGAGTATATGCAAAGAGGCAGAATCCAATGGTAACAATTTTGCAGTAAGTATTGAATGGATATGTACTGCCTGGAAAACCTTTGGTCAATCAGGAAACACTCTAAGACTCAAGTTGGAGTGTTAGAGAGCAGACATGCTTCAACCAGCACTGGAATTATCACAGAGATTATCTTCCTATCATGCATAGCTTACATAAAAGATCTTCAGCTTATATACATTACTTGTGTTACACATGCAGAAAGTTTCCCAGAGGTGTGTTTCACATGCAGTGACAGATTCGAAACAGGATCTCCTATTTCCTTGACACAAGAATTCAGCCAATCTTCCTTACCTCCCTGGTTCAGAAACACAACCCTTTGTTATCTACATAAACTGCAAGGCAGGGGTATCCTTCAACAAACACTAACAAGCTTCACGATGTTGTTACAAATTGCATCAATATGTAACACAAGTAATGTATTTAAGCTGAAGATCTTCTTTGCGATGTCTGCGCTTTATGTGGAAGAAGGATCCCCAGCGCAGCCAGTGCTGTAATAAAGAATGCCTGCTTCTTAATACCACATTGGTCTTAAGGAGTTTCATTCAGACTGGAGTTTGTCTGAACAACGAACTCACATTTCCACATGCCCACACACACACTTCTATTCCCATTTCATTCAGAACAACCCGAGTATTTATGTTGCAAGATTCTGTGCAAGTTCCAAATAAGTCTGAAGTTAATTTGCAGGATCAGATTTCAAACTTCATACACCAGTGCTGTATTCCAAACAAAACGTCACCAGGACACCTCAGAGAACAGTTAAATACACTGTTCTTAGGCAGATTCAACAACAGGCAGCTGCAGAATGGATTTCAAAACACCATGTATAATCTAATGTGATCATCAGTAGTTTCTCAGACTGTAAAATGATTCAGTTAGTGCTTAAGAGCTACTAACCTGCTTTTGTTAAGTCAGGTCTCAGCTTGTAATGGGTACACAAGGATTTTCCTCCTCAGATACACTAGGGAGGAATTCCTTTTGTAGATGTAATGAGGGCGCTCTTTAGCTATTCCTCTAGCCTGTCAGTTGTTTCTATTCAGAGACATTGTTTCATATATCAACCACTGTTCCCCATTTTGGATCTTCTCTAAGCTTGTGAGCATGCACATAGCTCCATTGCCAACACTATTTTTTTTTATATTTTTTAAAATCAGATATGTTTGACTATGACTCTTCTATTACTCTGCTATAGGTGGTTGGCCTGCAGCTTGTATTTGCACAGCTGAATACCACTCTTTGAACCTGGCAGTTGACTCTTCTAGTGTATTTCCCTCAACTATCCAGCCCCCAACTCATAAGCAATTGATGTTATGGGAGATTGTTAAAAATATTTGTTAAAAATAGACATCTCCACTGCTCTGTCCTTATTTACTGATTCAGTCATCTCACAATAGAAAGCGTGAATAGTTAGCAAATCACAACTTTCCCTTGACAAATGCATGGTGACTACTTGTAATCACCTTGTTTTTCATGTTTTTGATGATGGTTTCCAGAACAATTTCCACTATTATCTTCCAAGGGATTGATGGAGAACCGACCAGCCTGTAGTTTTCTTTACTCATATTTTTTGATCTGCTTGAAAACAGGGATGATATATGCTTTTTTCCCCAGCTCACAGGAACTTTTAAACAAACACCAGGTAACTTTAAAGGTAATAAAAAACGGCCTCATGACATCAGTCAGTTCTTGCATGACTACATTCTATCAGCCTGACATCAGATTGGACTAGAGAATCTTAGGGCCTTTTCCAGCCTTAATGATTGTGTGATCAGGTCATACAGACTTGTGTCCAGTTTAGCTACTCCCTTACCTTGACCTGCTCCGTAACAGTAAGTCTTCCTTGCTCCAGCCATTTCCCTTGGTTTCAGGGACATTGGATTCCTGACTACAAGTCTTGCCAAGGTGAAAAAGATACTGAGGATTTCAGAGACTTCTGCATCTGTCTTGGAGTGTGAGGTGCTAGTTCTTTCGAACATCAAGGAAGAAGTCACAGTACACCTAAGAGAGAAAACCTATGAGGAGTCTTACTTATCCCTGCCTTCTTACTTATCCCTGCCTATGCTGGTTACCATCAAAAGATTTGCATTTAATGGCCCTCTCTGGTAGAACTACAGCATGCTATGCAGAACTGCAGTTTATAATAAAGTTTAACAGCCTCATTGCTCTTCACATATTTATAGTATCCCTCAGGATAAAGAAAGCTATGAATCTTTTACTTACACAGGATTGAATGAGGGTACAGTAAAGTTTGTCAAGTGTTATGCTTTCACACATTCCCATGGGAACAAGCTCTTACAAATGTACTGGTTGTATTATTAAATATAGCATGTGCTGCAGTCACAGTATGTGCTCAGATTATTTAGCATCTATTCACGCTAACAAATGCGGGAATCGTGCCAAAACCTGCAGTTAAACTCTGCCTCGATTTTCCTTGAAGCCACTTTGTTTTCACTGCCTTCCGTGATGACCTTCAGTACCTTTTCCCCCATTGGGTTCTCAGCCCCATTCAGAAGTAAGCTCATATTTCCTGTAGTTTTCCTCTTATTTGCTGATATACTTGTAAAAGCGTTTTCACTGCCCTCCACACCCCTTACCAGATTCAGCTGTGGAGGAATTTTAGCTTTACCAGATTCATCCCCTCATACTGGAACGGCAGTTCTGTTCCTTTTTGGTATTCTATTCTTGTTTCCATGGAATGGAAAGTGAAAAAGTGACAGCAGAGCAAGAGAATCCCAAACTGCAATGACAAGGATTTGCTCAAACACAAAAGCAGCAGAAATAAGGGAAAGACACTACTACTTACCTTTGAATCACAGAATCACCCGGGTTGGAAGGGACCTCAATGATCATGTAGTTCCAACCCCCCTGCCTAGAAGGGCCACCAAACATACACATTCAGATCAGGTTGCCCAGGACCCCGTCCAACCTGGCCTTGAACACCTCCAGGGACGGGGCATCCACAACCTCCCTGGGCAGCCCGTTCCAGGGCCTAACCACTCTCCTTGTAAAGAACTTCCAACCTAAATCTTCCCTCCTTCAACTTGGATCCATTTCCCCTAGTCCTGCTGTTGTCAGCCCTTTTGAAGAGTTTACTCCCCTCCTGGGTGTAGGTTCCCTTCAGGTATTGATAGGCTGCAATGAGGTCACCCCGCAGCCTTCTCTTCTCCAGGCTGAACAAGCCCAACTCCCTCAGCCTGTCCTCATAGGGGAGGTGCTCCAGCCCCCTGATCATCTTAGTCGCCCTCCTCTGGACCCTTTCCAAAATCTCTATGTCTTTCTTGTACTGAGGGCTCCACACCTGGACACAGTACTCCAGGTGGGGCCTCACAAGAGCCGAGTAGAGAGGGACAATCACCTCCCTCTCCCTGCTGACCACCCCTCTCCTGATGGAGCCCAGGATCCCATTTGCCTTTCGAGCTGCCAGAGCGCACTGCTGGCTCATGTTCAGTCTCTCGTCCATCAGGACCCCGAGGTCCTTCTCTGCCGAGCTGCTCTCAAGGCCCACTCCTCCCAGCCTGTACGGGTGCCTGGGGTTCTTCCGGCCCAAAAGCAAAACCTTGCACTTTGCCGTGTTGAACCTCATTAGGTTCACCCGAGCCCAGCCCTCCAGCCTGTCGAGGTCCCTCTGAATGGCATCCCTTCCTTCCACCGTATCAACCGCACCACTCAGCTTGGTGTCGTCAGCAAACTTGCTGAGGGTGCACTCAATTCCCTCATCGATGTCATTAATAAAGATGTTAAAGAGCACCGGTCCCAAGACAGACCCTTGGGGGACACCACTTGTTACCGGCCTCCACCTGGACATAGAGCCATTGACCACCACCCTCTGTCTGCGGCCTTTCAACCAATTGCCTATCCATCGGGTCGTCCACCCATCAAATCCACTTCCCTCCAATTTGGAGATGAGGATGTGGTGGGGGACCATGTCAAAGGCCTTGCTCAGGTCCAGGTAAATGACATCGGTCGCCTTCCCTTCGTCCACCGTCCGCCGTCACTCCATCATAGCAGGCCACAAGATTAGTTAGGCATGACCTTCCCTTGGTGAAGCCGTGCTGGCTGTCTCGGATCACATGCTCATTCTTTATGTGATTGAGCATGTTGTCCAGGAGGATCTGTTCCATGATCTTCCCAGGCATGGAGGTGAGACTCACCTTTGGAAGGCCTCAGGAACAAAAGGACCTCCAGCAAGATTCCCTTACCTCCACTGCCAACCCTTACATGAGGTCTGGGGAGGGGTGAATCCTGGCTCCGCCCCTTCTAGTTGGTCGGGTGCATTGCATGCACCTGAGCTGCCCTGGGTTGTCCCTGCCTTCCTACCAGGTGCTCAAATACTCATTCGAGCAATGACTTAGCATTTCCACTACACCACCTTTATACGCTTTCTTTCATATTTCAGTTTAGTCAGAAGCAACTTTTTTCATCTATACACTCTTCTGCTGCTTTTGTGGAATTCACTGCTTGTTAAGTCAGACATTTCTTGCTATTGGAGGGTGGGCTGTCTGTGGGAGGCTGGAGATGTCATCTTGCTTTCTTGTATCCTTCTTCCTTTCAGGAGGGAGACTATCATATGGGATTCATCCAAGTATACACTTGAGCAGGCCAAAGCCTGATCAGTTGAAGTTCAGGACTCCTTTTTGCCTTGTTTCCTCCTTTCATAATCCTGAACTCTGATTACTGTCAAGGCTACCATGACCTGCAGATCCCTAACCAGTTCTGCTTTGCTAGCAGGGATCAGCTCCTCAGTCTTCTCTGTTAAGAGCTCGTTAAGGCTCTACAGAAGTCTGGATTCTTGTGCCCTATAGGGAACATTGGGGTAACTGAAGTCATACACTGAGATAGGGCCTGCAAACACAATACTTCTAGTTGACTGAAAACCTTATCTAGAACTGTATCTTGATAACATAGTCTATATGTAAGAGATTACTCTGTTAACTTCTGTGTCTCAAAGCTTGCTGGGGACACAGATGGACTTGTTCAAGTCTCGAGCAAGGATTGTGACATCCTTTGTCTGAAGGACACAGACGAACAAGTCCAGGCAAGTTCTGGGCAAAGGTTGTGAGATCTGGGGGACACAGATGGGCAAGGCCAGGAGCAACGAGAGTGAGATGAGCTGCAGCTAAATAGCTGTGAAGTGCTCCTTTGTGTGGACTTATCTCTGGATGATGGCCATCTCAGGGGATTCTCAATGACTCTTGCTCAAGGCCCATCCTTGTCACGTAGGCAGGAGAACAAGGAGTATAAAAGAGGAAATGAAAACCATGAGGATGGGTTTCTGACAATTCAGATTCCTCACAAAGAACAGAGATTTTCTGACAATTCAGATTCCTCACGAAGAACGGAGGTTTTCTGACAACAGATTCCTCATGAAGAAGAGGGATTCTTGAAGATTGAGGGGATTCCTGCATACTGTCGAACTCTCCTGAGCCTGCTGCCAGACCGCTGTTGCTGCTTCAAGAATTGGCTCCTCGACTTCCTCATCTACCTGCCTGCTACCCAAGGCCGGCCACGCTGCTGCTCCCTGTCTTCTGCTGTGTCTGCCTGGGACCTTCAAACACCGTGCAACGGTGGATCCGTGCTGCTGGATCCTGCTGGTGACTCTCCCCGCTTTACGCAACTCCTGCTTCTTTTCCATCTTTTCTATCGCCCTCCTTCCCTTCCCCGTCTCCCTGATTAGGTTTGGTAATAAACTGGATGCAACAACATATGAACCGTTGTTTCTTAATCTCACACCGGGTATACAGATATTAAAAGAACCTCATCTCCCTCCTATAAATGGGAGCGAGACACTATAGCAGACATGTACACTGTTACCCATGTTGATCTACTCATCGCAAACTCTTACCTAGCTCAGAATCTGGCTCTAGGCAGGGCTCCACGCAGTCCCTCTACTTTCTTATATAAGCAGTAACTTACCCTCCCCATCTTCCTAGACAGTATTTATCGACTGTAGTACTCTAGGTAGTGGAACTACCCAACATTGTCTCCATTATTGTAGTGATACTATAGCCCTACTATAGAGGGCACAGACCTCTTATTGTTCCTGTTTGTTGCTTATGATGCATGCACTAGTGTATAAATAGTTTAGAGAAACACCATGGCATATTGATTTCCTAGAAAGAATTTGAGAGCTTTCCCTACAAAGAAGGATCTCCAGGACAGTACTGTACGGTGTGATCCCATTTGAGTCTGTTTTGTTGATTATTGGATCCATTCTGCTCCTATGAAGCCACACCTTTTGTTTGCTAACCTCATCCACAACTTTCTCACTTGATTGAATTACTATTTTCCCTATCATTATTAGGGAGAAGTTCTTACCAGACTGGCCATTCTGCTGGCTTCTACCATTCACCACTCTAGAACTGGAGCAGTTGATCCTTTCTCTTTCAAGAAGTTTTCAGTCCTTGAAGTACATATCATGAATGCAGAAACCAAGACCCTATTGTTATTGACAACTAGCAGGACTAACAAGATACTACGCAGGCCTTTATATCCTTTACCATCAGCCTAGAGCTACATACATTGTATTTGAGACATTCCAGGTTTTCTCTGACAATATCAAAAAAAATCAACAGAGGAGCAATAACCAGAGAGCCTGAGAAGACTCCAAAGGTTCTTCATAGCATTGTAAGTTAACACCCGTCAAACATCAGAGATAGAGACCAGTAGACCAGTGGAAGTACAGTGTCTTCCATACAACAGAAGGGTCAGCCTCCACTAACTTGGTGTTTCCTTCTGATGCTCCTATAAATCTTAAGCATAGTCATTTTGGAAGTTTCGTTTGACATAGGAGACACTGTACTTCACCCAAGGCACTGTAGTTATTCTGTATTTATAAGACTTAAGGCAGAGCACAAGCTTTCCTCCTAGTGGAAGGAGTCAGCAGCTTTCAGCCTTCCATCCTAAAAGCCTATACTTTCCACCTTAATATGGGAATTCAGCCTGTCCCTCTTTTAGTATGTACTTCCACAAGCTGTTGAAACTATAGGGTCTTAGAAAAGATCCAGTCAACATCTATCTCTGATTATGCTGCAACTCCTTTAACCTTATCCTGCAACTCCTTTGCAGCAAAACATAGCTCCTCAACATCTACATACCTCACCTCCTTCAATTAGAAGGATTTCTCACTGCCCAGATGAGATGGGCGTTACTGTCCCAAACCAACATCCTCCTACTGAAGTTCTACCTGAGTTGAGATCTCTAACATTACAGCAGCTATTAAGCTTTTTACACTGTAAAACATACCCCCCATTGGTACAGCTACATTACTAGTAAATAACATACCAACCACCCTCACAATTGCCCTGCCTGCTTAGTAACCCTGGAATTTCTTCTTTAGGCCCAGCTCTTATGTAATCATCTGAAGGGGTAGCAGACCCTTCTTGATCAGCATCAGCTGAAACAAAAGCTCCATGGGTCCCTTAATCAACTAGAGCTGACAGAGTTCTTTAGACCTGCTACATCTTGAAAGAAATCAAGGCTTCCTGTACCTACCTGCATCCAGGGCAGCAGGAACCTTCCAGTGCCTCAAAGACTTCCCCAGATGGTTCCCAGAGGTCCTTTAGCAATGATCCCAGAATTTCCCAGATTTTCTAAAAGCGAAAGTACAGAAACTGCTGCATCAGCTATTCACTGCCACTTCTAGCTGTGCTTTTCAAGGAAGATTGTTGTAACTATTATATATAAAATTAACTATAATAAACTATATATATATAAATTTACTAGCAACAAGCAGATCTTGTTATTTCTCAGTATTTCTCAGACATAAAATTAAGCTAGCAAGGAACATGTTCCCTCAACTCATGCTGGAATGCTAATTTTAAAAAAGCCAGCCTCTGTTGAGGAGCAAAAGCATCTCTAGTGATCCATTCCGGCAGTTTCAGTTTTAATTTTGAGCATATAGTTATGACAAATAATTTTTCAGGTTTTCCTAACATGTTACGATATGCAAGACCCCCAGTACTGTCACTAGGGTCACTGTTTATTGTACAGTGTCTCCCAAGGTGCCCTGTATGGCATGTTGAAGTGCTCTGAAGAAGAATATTTGTTTCTATAGCAGCTGGCACTGACATACTGAGGTCTTCAGTGCTGTTCTTCTTCTGCTACTCCCATCTCGTAGTTTGTGAATGGAGTTTTTATCCTCCATGTAAGAGAACATTTTGATCCACTGTGAAGCTAGATAATAGTCCCAAAGTATTATAATCCAGTTCTGCATCCTATTTGCAGCAGAGATCAAGAGCAGAATGCTATGTCCCAAACAAGTGATTTGTTTCTTTAATAACTGTGAGGTAATACTTGCTAATGAGGCACTAAGGAATGCCAGAGAGATTCGTTCTGCATAGCTGGTTCCAAAACAATGGTACCCACATATAGCTGATTTTGTTGCAGCCCTGCAAACAATGTAAAAAACGTTCTGTTTCAGTAAGTTTAAATACAATTACCTGTGATGTGATTTTGCGCAGTGGCTGGCTGATTTTCCAAAGGGCAGTTCCTTTTTTTCTTCAACATCCTTCAAGATACACTTTGCTGATAACATAAGCACTGTTTTCTAGGTGTGACATCTTGACAACTATTGCACAGGCTTCTGATACATAGCATACATTTTTGTTCTAGGGTCAGTGAAAATGTCACTCATGCAGTCCTGCCAAGGATCAATAGAAGTTTTATCTATAAAACAGTTGTTCATTAAGAGAATATATATATGAGAGCCTTTTGCACTATGTTTGATACTACTGTAATTCTAATTAAGATATTGTTACAAAGATGATCAGGGGACTGAAGCACCTCTCCTATGAAGGCAGGCTGAGGGAGCTGGGCTTGTTCAGCCTGGAGAAAAGAAGGCTGCAGGGTGACCTCATCGCAGCCTTTCAGTACCTAAAGGGAGCCTACAAACAGGAGGGGAATCAACTCTTTGAAGGGGTTGATATGTGTAGGAGGAGGGGAAATGGTTTTAAGTTGAGGGAGGGGAGATTTAGGTCGGATGTCAGGGGGAAGTTCTTTACTATGAGAGTGGTGAGGTGCTGGAACAGGCTGCCCAGAGAGGCTGTGGATGCCCCGTCCCTGGAGGTGTTCAAGGCCAGGTTGGATGGGGCCCTGGGCAGCCTGGTCTGGTATCAAATGGGGAGGTTGGTGGCCCTGCATGTGGCAGGGGGGTTGGAGATTCATGATCCTTGAGGTCCCTTCCAACCCTGGCCATTCTGTGATTCTGTGATTCTGTGATTGTTATTGTTGCATCAATCATTAAGTTTATTTGATTCCTTTCAGGTTTTAACCCCAGATGGGCCAACGCTGACCAAGGTGATCATAAATTTCACTTCAGTTGCACTTCAGAGCCGTGTTTAGGGAGCCCAGAGGCCACTGAACTGTACACAAAAGGAGATTGACAGATGACTTTAAATATCAGTAAAACAACTTTATAGCTTCTCTTGTGTTTTGTTTGACAAGAGTCTATTTTCACTTCTTGACACAGCATCTTGGCTTGGTTCTCTTGGCAAAGGAGATGATGGAATTCTCTCAGTAAGGATCTAATTAATTTCCAATCATTTTGAAAGTACATACTGTGTTGAAGATAGCAGGAGATGTTCCCAAAAAAAAGTCATCTCCAAAAACAATTCTAGCCGAATCATGTGTACCTTAGTAAAGAATTCAAAGTTTCTTTTGTTTTTTCCTCTCTCGGAACATACGGTGCGGTGGTGACACACTGGAACAGGTTGCCCAAGGAGGCTGTGGATGCCCCATCCCTGGAGGCATTCAAGGCCAGGCTGGATGTGGCTCTGGGCAGCCTGGTCTGGTGGTTGGTGACCCGGCATATAACAGGGGGGTTGAAACTCAATGATCGTTGTGGTCCTTTTCAACCCAGGCCATTCTATGATTCTATGATTCTGTGATTCCATGATTCTATGATTCTATGATTCTATGATTCTATGATTCTATGATTCTATGATTCTATGACATATTATCACTCTTGTCTACTTCACAAATTTTCAAAGACCTAAGAAGCAGCAGTAAAGAGGGGAGACTCTGCCCTAGGCATAAAAAAAAAAAAAAGCCTGTTTGAATTTAGAAATGCTTAGAGGTGACAGATGAGCAGTATCTTTCAGCATGTTGTGGTTTCAACATGCTAAGTAAAATTTTGACAGCCTTCTGCAATTTACCATATCTGCCTTCATCCACACAGCACTGTTTTGCAAAAGGGAAAAATCTACCACAGATCACGTGCTTACTTTGTGCCTGTATCTATGAGCAGTAGTCTGTTAAGCAAGAGAGGTGTGATAAGAGGTTTGATGCATCTACCCAGCACATCTGCAGTGCTTTAGAGTCATAGACACCAAGACAGACCAGTACAGGCATCTCTGTGTGGAAGACTCTAGTTTTCACACATAGTTATGGTATCACACATACAGCATACCTTGAATACTTTTTTGCAAAGGATGACATTTTTCCTGTCTTAGAATAAGATATACAGATAAACACATCTGGCTAAACGGTCTTGAAGGAATGTAAATGCTTTTAGATGTCTTGAAGTAAGTATCAGCTGATGATTTGTTTATAACTGGCAGACGTTTATTATGCTGCAGATTACATTTTATTCATCTACTGTATTCTGCCTGAGACCTTCAGAGTTACTCGCTTTGTTTTTATTATTCAACAGATTTTGTGACCACTCATTATTGGTACATTACAGTAACTTTCTTACAATGTCTTTTAACCCATGGCACATACTAAGGGATTTCTACTTTCCCATGGAAGTCAAGATTTGCCTTTGGCAATCCCTTACAAAACCAGCCTGAATTCATCAGAGAGATGCAGTCTGTTTAATTATGTACTTTGAGTTTAGGTTGTCTTGCTGAATAATTTTATTTTGAAAACAAAATTTGTAATACTTTCCATGCATACTTCATCACAATTTGTAATATAAAATGCCAGCAGGTCACTCCATATCTAATCACTTCCATGGAATCTACAATTGCTATAATCAACATCTAATATCTTCTTAGTTCTACCAACTCTTCTGTCTTGCATTTTGGTCCTTATTACACTGCATCCACGCTAACAATCTGTGTTTTGAGAAAGGTATTACTCAGCTAGGAAGTGATTTCAGAGTTGCAATAAGTCTGTTTTGAAGAAAAGGAAAGAGAAAATAGAAGAAAAAAAAAAAAGAAGAACAAGGAAAAAAGAGAAAAGGAAAAAAATCAGAAAGAAAAAGAATAAAAGGAAAAAAAAAAAAAAAGGAAAAAGAAAACCAGAAAAAAAAGAAAAAAGCTGATAACAGTTCCTTGTAATCTCCAGAAAATTTCCTATACTACACAGAATGAAAGAAGGCTGCCTAAAAATGTTAAATCCTTTCAAAAAATAGCTGCTACCTTATTGCAATAAAAATGATTTGGACATAGCATTAGTCTACTAAGGTAATAAATATTTGCCACTGGGACAATGGAAGGGCATATGAATTTTGGTAGAGATTCCATTTTACATTTATCTGGGGAAGCTCAGCGTATAAATGTAGATTGCTCAGAAAGTAATGCCACCTGTTTATTTCCATGGAAACTACAACAGCTACGTAGAGTACAATAATGCTATTTGATAGAGCAAATTCTCAATTACAAAACATCATTTTTCAGAAGAGTCATTCACCATTATCCAATTTCTGCAGATGAGCTGATTGAGACACACTTCATTTCAAGGTGTGACAGCTGTGCATGGCCGTCCAGAATGTGGCTTGTCACCACTGCTGAAATGCAGCATTCACTGCCTCACTGTGCTCACATCCGTTGCTGGGTATCCATAAACATTCAGCAAGCACTGATGAATATCAATGTGTGCCATTTTTTCCGAATGGAGGAATTCAGTGACACACCTTTGCTTCATACACACTTCTATGTCAGACACCATTTTGTCAGACTTTCCCCTCTGCTGCCATCTGTCACACAGTAACAACATGTGACACAACACTGACAAAAGGTTCAGCCTCTACCACCATACAACCAATGTCTGCTTCTGATGTTGTGGGCCAACATAGTAAAATAGGAGGCATTGCTTTTGGAGCAGCCCTCATATAAGTTTTTCTCTTTGCCTGAATGTAGAGTTTGTAAAAGAAGTATTAAGAATTCTGTTAATGAATTAGGAATAGTAATGTTTGCAGGTGAAAGCAGCGGGAGAAATGATAGAGGAAGGGCTGAAAGAATGCCTTGTTTTGACCTCTAACCAAGGAGATGACCAACAGCAGCAGCAAACTACTGCTGCTGGTTATCAGGCCAGAAGAACTGCACTCTATCATGGCTACGGCAGAGCAGACTTGTAGGCAGATCTGCAGTGTCAGGGTCCTGAGGACACTAGTAAGCCTTTAAGGATGTGGCCAACCTTATCAGGGACCTTCCAAACAACAACAGCAGAGGCTCTTGAGCTTTATTTAAGCCAAGTCCCAAGCTTTCTGTCTGAGCTGTGTTGGCAGTGTGCTGGTCTTTAGCTCAGCTACAGCTGTGCACGTCCATGGAGACTCTCGGTCTTGCCTTGTACATGTGGACTAGCTTAGTCTTGAATCTGCAGCATTGCTATGGCATTGTCTCATGCTTTGGATTCTTGGGTGGGCTTGACTGCCATCTCCAGTACTGACCTGCTTACACTGCTCAGGTACTGCTGTCCTGTTCCTTACTTGGCTCCTAAGCCCTTTTCCACTGGGGAGTAGCCTTGCTTTTCCTGCCATGTGACATGGTCTGGCAGCAGGAGTATGGTAATGAGATTTCAGCATGCACATGCTTTTTCTTGCTTTTAAATCAGCAGGGAGACAGACTACAACCCTACAGAGATCTCAAGTAGGAAAACATAGGTGATAGGTAACAAGTCTGAAGACTTAAGGATTTGCTGCAGTGAGCAAGCTTCATGCTAGTATTAATGCTGACTCCTACTGGACCTGTCCAAAAGGTAAGCCCAAGTAAAACTCCTGGCATAGCCAAACAAAGAAAGCAGAGAACTCAGTAATTTTTTGGATTCTCTGTGTTACACTCAGGCGATTCTGGTCAATCTGCTTTGATGTGCACATCTCTGGTGCCTGAAATAGAAGAGAGTAAGAGTGAGTGAAACAACCTGTTAAAAAAATAACCTTTCCCTTTCACAACACTCACAGAAAATTTAGTTATTTCCTGTACTAATACCTTGCATTACTTAGATTATGTATTTGAAAAATAGCTAAATCATCTCAGTTCCTGGGTGCTTCAATGAGTTAAGAGCAAGGCAGTGATGCGTGTCATAATTAATCAATTAATTCTTGAACATCTGCTGCTGAATGTGCTGTTAGATTGGCTTGCCCTGATTTGCCCTACTACTGATAGTTACACAGTGTGACATGTGCCTTATCTCAAACACTGGGATGTTTCTTTGCCCAGCAGTATCGAACTGTTCCTGCTGTCTGGCTCATTAACTTGTATGAATAATGTCCTCTCTCCACAGATAACAACTGTAGTGTTTTTCTGTGGCCACAGCATCTCATGCTGCCAGCCAATATAGGTCACGTCTCTTTTGTGGATTTTGTTGTCACTTGATACTGGACTTGGTGCACATCAGTGAGAAATCATACCTGGTGTTCTGCTTTCATTCTTTCAAAGGGTGGCTGGAGGATACTAACAAGCTGATCCCAGTTGAAGCGATGGTAGGCCCACGTTGCAGGTAACAGCCAGGTAATGGTGATATGGCCACAACGGTCTCCCTTTTGGAGCTGAAACTGAGGTGGTGTTTGTGTAGGGGGCCACAAGCAATGCTGGGCTACAGTGGTAGAAAAAAAGCAATGTTTCACAATCTTCTTTATTTCTCTCCAGCAATTTCAGAAATTGTTTTATGTAAAGACATAATTGTTTTATGTAAAGGCAGAGCGTTTCCAGTGAACGTATGGCAATGTCATTAGCTTGCTGGAAGAGGAAAGACGGAGAAGTATGATCGCATTTGGGGTGGACCATAATGTGGAAGACAGATTACGTTGTGTATATTTTCTCTGATTAGTTTGGAGATTGTTTTGAAAGACTAATGGCTGCCCCTGAGGACTCTGACTACTTTCTGGTAGCACTGTTACCAGCTATTTGCATAACAAAGATCCTCAGCTGCTTACTGAAGATGGAGTTAGCCCTTAAGAAGATGGAAGATGCTGACAAGAGGCTTCTAGAGGACAAAAGACTTACTAGTTATATTGGCACAAGATTGGCTTAGTATTACTGAGGATCGGATAATCATAATCACTGGATTTATGGGAGACTTTGTAAGAGATTAGTTAGAATTCTGAAAGAGAACAGGAACAAGGGACAGTGTCCCAGTACAGAATTCACAACACAAGCAGCTCACAAGGCTGTGTAGTCCCGAGACTATGGGCATCCTCCCCTAGATAACCCTAGGCCAAGGCTGGGCAAAAGTCCAACCATCAGCTAGAACAGAAGAAAAGAAGATGTGGTCATTACGTAACTCTTGAAGAATCTACTGACAACAGAGAATGAACAGAGCATCAAAACGATAAGAGTACCACAGAAAAAAACAGGGAATTAAAACTGATAAGGTCATGACTTCTGACTCGTGGGGAGAATCTTCAAGAAAACAGACTCTGGGCTGTCTTTCCCAGGGGAGCAAAGGATAAGGTCACCTGTTATAACAGCTATGTGTTAACAAGATATGTATGTGTAGAAAACCTGAGTTTGTGAATCTACCTGTGTAGCCCAACATATATACCGATGATTATTTGAATAAAGGAAGAACCTAAGGTGCCTGTCTGACTCTCTGACAGTCTTCAGCGTTCCCACACTAAAATGTTCTGCTTCCTTTGAATGCCTGTGTTGGATTCATTCACAAACATTCAGTTCTTTTCTCTAGGAATGTGCAACATGATCCCCAATTTCCATAAGCAACCATCAGCTGATAGTTTTGTATCTAGCTACGTGAATCAGCACAGGCAGGACACGGAAAAGCACAGAACCATGTGTGAAATGTGAAAGGTAGATTCACATTGGTTACCTCTGCAGGTGTGGGAATCTCTGAAGCAGTACCCCAGCAGAGGGACACAAGCGGAGACATAGGCACTGCTGAGCTTGGTCCGTGTAGAGGGATCTCTGCCCCTGATGTTTACTTCTGTTTTTCAAGGGTTTGCTCAGGCATAGTTTACTACCGTGCTTTAATCTTCACTGTGCTTTGATCTTCTTCATTTCAAGGCAGGGAGCTCAAGGATGCCCGATAGGGTGCCTCGAAGTCTATCACATTCTTGTATGATCTATACACAGATGTTTCACAAGAATGTTATTTTCCTACCTGACCACTCCAGGCTCTAAGTCATGCCAGCTAAAGGGAACTTGAGCAGGCTTGCAATCCTCCTCACCAAGTCTGTGCTCTGAACTACGCTAGCAAAAGGCAGTATATTCTGAAATAACATGATGTGACAGCTGTCATCTCAGGAGTGGTCTGCATTGCAGATTTTACTTCAACATTTGTACTGTGGGTAGATGTGTAGAACCACTCTGTAGTGGAAATGCTAAGATGTGGCTTGAACCAGTGACAGAGCACCTGGTGGGAAGGCAGAGCCAACCCAAGGGAGCTTAGATGCATGCAGTGCACCTGAATGACAGGAAGGGGTAGAGCCAGGATCCAGCCTCCCAGACCTCATTTGAGGGTTGGCAGTGGAGATCTAGAGGTTTCCTAGTTTTGCAAGTGTAAGCACAGTATGTGTCAATGGTTCTTTTATGAAGGAGATTGTCTTATCCTGTTTCTCAAATGTTTGTGGATGACAAGAGGTAGCAGCTCTGAAACATTTGGAGGTAAACATAGGTGTGCTGGGTGGTTTGCAAATCTCACAAAACACAAGCAAGGGAATGCTGCTCAGGGTGCTTATGAAGGAAATGTTTATGGGAAAAAGACATACTAGGTTACTGCCAGGAACTGTGCAAGTAAAAATTTAAAGATGATTGAATAGTTTGAGTAGTGCCAAGGCTTTCAAATGAGGTCGTATCATAGATATTAGAGGTATAGGGGGGGGGAAGGGGAGTATAGAATATACTTCTATATATATTAGAAGTATATTAGAAGAAGGGGGGGGAAGGGGAGTAATTGGAGCAGTGAAGATTTATTAAGAGCATTGCAGAGCAACAAGGAAGAGTGCTTAAGAAAAATCTGAGGACCTAGGTATTGATCAACTGAAATCTCGGCAACTTTTCATTTCTTTATTCTGCTCTTTGTTCTTAATTTGGAGGCTGTCTAAGATGACAAACTTGGAAGTCATTGCAAAAAAACTGTTCTGTTCTCTAATTAAAACTGGCATAAATGAAATTTTCAACAACTTCACAAGGGATTGCAGAGCTATCACTGGTAAGTTTTCTGTTGGCTGACTTAGTCTGCAATACAAGATGTGAATGTGAAAGAGAAACAGGCCTGTCAGCTTTGCTGCCTCTCCAAGGAGAGCATCCATCAGGAGTTTCTGTGCTTGTCTCTTATCTCCGATTCATTACAAGAACATGTCTTCAGCTCAGGTTAAACTTGACCTTCTGAGATTTCCAGCCTGCCTTGTCCTTGTTTCCCTCTTCAAAATCCCATTAGCCCACACATGTAATATAATAGTGATAAATTGCACAGGTATCAATCGCACTAGCAGACTGATTTCTGCTATTTAGCTGGCTCCACATTAATTATATAGAGTTGCACAATAATGAAACTGCCACGAGAAGAATCTATTTCAATTGACTTCCTCTTTGGAGGAGTGAGGATGGGGATGTGAACAAATGAGAAATTTAACTAAACGTAGCTTGCCAAAAACAAACCACAAAAGAACAAAATGAGAAAAAGCTACTTCTCCTTTAGAGAAAAAGTTACTTCTCCTTTTTCCTTTAGAAAAGTCTGATCTTATGACTTAGAACCCCCAACAGACTTCCTGACACTGCCTTGTCTGCTGCCTAGTTTTATCCTGTGCAAAGCCACACTACATACTATGCTACTTTTGCCTAAAAATAATTGAAAGCATATTTTCTTCCTATTCTTAAGTTACTGGTTTATATAAATTATTTTTAGATGTTCTTCTGCTTCCCATGTGGCAGTGAGATAATCTTCCAGTTGCAAAGCAAGTCTAATTTGCTAGCTAGACCTTAACTAAGTGGAATTAAGTGGCATTTGTTATGAGCACAATGAGAGTAGTGGGTGAAGCTGAGGCAGTTTTATTTGCCCATCAAAATAAAATTATTTTCCTTTCTTGAAATTAGTTTTGCAAAATGAATTGAATATTTTAATTTATCCTTTTATTTCAAGTCTGTTCATTGCTTTCTAAGAGTTTTTATGTACAGTAGCCACTGTTAAAAGACAGGGACTAATTTTTCCATTGTGCTCCGTAGTTTGTGTCACCCTGAACTGATGCCTGAGAATGCAGAGAACTGAGTTTTACTGATTGCCTGAACTTCATCACATGAGCACACTAATGTGAATTAGCACCGAGAGTCCATGTCCTAATGTACTGTGTCCACTGTAATATCAGAGTGGATTCCCAGCCTCTTTCTCTGGCTCAGAAGGGCTTCATTTTGTCCACTGCCATGTGCTACAAGAGAAGGTTGTGCAATGAACATCCCGCTTTATTATTTTTCACTGTAGCTTGAAGCAACTATTAATAAAATTATGCAGCTTAACAAAAAATGATCTTCCTTCACAGTCTGTTCCATTTTTAGGTACAGAACCCAGGATTGTGCCTGGTGCTTCTGCTTCTTTTAATGTCGCTAGTCAGCACAATGTAAGAATGCAAAAATAGACAAGGTCTGTACAATTCTCAGTATCTAATCTCACTGTCTTGTGGCTTGTTTCTTAATAGCCGGAATAAGGTTTTATGAATGGAATAAAAATGTGTACAGCAATGCTCAGGAGACTGTAGTTTTTCCAGTTGTGGCATACATGGGGTTTATATGAGTGAGTAGAAAATGAAACCGGTGCAAAACCATTTGCTAGCTTTGTGCTGTGGTGGGCCTTTCTCTTTGTGCTGAATTGCAGGAAGCGGTTAGCTATGGTTATCTATTGCCTTTTGCTTACAAGTAAACTGCTGTAACTGACAAATCATAGCACCAGGAGTCAGTGCCACTAACAGGTGCTGCCTGCTATGTAAAGAATAGAGGTGTAAATGAGTGCACTGTGTTTTTACATCCTGACTGAGACCTGACTGAGTATAAATACAAGTGATGCACAAGTTGATAACTCAAAAGCAAGAACTCACAAGAGTTGAGCATAAACTTACAGAATAGCTTTTATGGGGGCTGCTCTGAAAATAATGCCTCCTATTTTACTATTTTGGCCCACAATGTCTGAGATGGATGTTGGTGGTATGGCTGAACTTTCCCATCAATATTCCACTAGATGTTGTTGCTGTGTGACAGATGACAGCAGAGGGGAAGTCTGACAAAATGGCATCAACATGGAAGTGCATATGAAGCAAAGATGTACCACTGAATTCTTCCATGTGAAAATATCCATTGATATTCATCAGTGCTTGCTGAATGCTTACGGAGACCCAACAGCGGATGTGAGCACAGTGAGGCAGTGGGTGCTGCATTTCAGCAGTGGTGACCATGATACTGGGTCACTTCTGCTGGTGCAGATTTTTGCAAATATGACTTGCAGGCTCTTGCTCATCACTGGTGAAAATGCACAGCTAATGGTGGTGACTATATCAAAAATAGTGTTCTGTAGTTGAGAATTTTCTCTATTAAATAGTGTTACTGTGTTCTTTGTAGTTATTGATGATTCCCTGGAAATAATAGAGGGCAGTACTTTCCAAGTGGCCTACATATTTATCCTGTTTGTTTGGATTGTGGGTTGTCGATGTGGTGTTAATGTTAATAATATTAATATGAATTCAGCCTCAGCGTGGAGATGCAGAGGAGTTCCCCAAAATTTACTCCATTGAGGAATCTTCTGAGCTGAGAGCACAGTCATGGTGTCATTATAGCAAATGTTCCTTCCAGCTGCCTTCACCTACTGAGAGGTCCTCCAGTGCCAGGAGTGGTGACTTTATGGGTGCAGGCAGAAGCCTTGCTGACCAGTGAGAACATTATTAAACCTCAGCCTTAAAAAGTAAATGAGAGGACTCAGACAACATTCTCTTCCTTACTGTATTCACCCATTTTCCTTGTGATATGTTTTCAGTCAGTGTTACTGACTGGATTTCTGTTGTGGTGATAGTAGGACTACAGTGATTTATACTGACAGTAATTACTTCTGCATTTATGAGTGAAAGAGGAAGAAAGTAGCATATACTTCTATTGTAAGCATCACTAAAATCTTGCTTAATATTTCAGAAGCTCGTGTTGGCTTACTATTTACACTTCTACACTGTGAGCTTCCAGACTGTTGCTTTGCCAGTGTTACACCTAGCTTTTGCTGTGGGATGGAGCTCTTGAATTTCACACACCAGTTTTGCAACTGTGACCTCATCATGAGGCTAAATACGGAAACCTAGCATGAATAGCATAAGAACGATATAAATACATCCAAGTGGAGAAGTTGCCATACTGGTGGTGGTGGCAGGGCACCACAAATTATAGCGAAGGGTAGCTCCCTGACTGTGACTGAAAGTTTATTCAGAATGCCTCTTTTCCCACTGAAAAGAGAATCATTTCATCCATGTCTTGTTCAGCATGTATGAAGTACCAATGTAATGCACAGTTCAAAGCTGGTTGCCGTATCTGTGCAGAATATATATGCATCTGGGTTTGGTAAAGTTTTACTGTCCTTGTCGGTTTTTCACAGTCATTTTGCATCTGTTATGCAATATAGCTCCCAGTGTGACACAAGAACTGTGTTTGAATGAGTTTGAGCCACCCACCAGGCACACTTCCTTTGTCTTCCAACTTCAGATCTTCTGTCAGAAAGTAGGTCTTGGTGCATGAACTTGCAGGTCCTGAAGTTGTCTAAAAGGAGACACCTTTATTCAGAAGTCAGACATCCTCAAACAAAAAGGCATAATAAAAGAAATGTATGTGATCATGGGGTCTGTTTCATACTTTTGTATCTTCTGACTTTTTTTTTTTGCTTAGGAAAAATGCCTTTTACTTTTAAAATTATTATTCCCGTCAGTAAGCATGATCAAGACAGGATATTAGGAAAATTCTCTGAAAGAGTGGTGGTGCATTGGAACATGCTGCTTGCTCCCATGGGAAGTGGTGGAGTCACTGTCTCTGAAGGTGTTCAAGAAACACGTAGATGTGGCACTGAGAGGCGTGGGTTAGTGGGCAACACTGGTGGTAGGTAGACAGACTGGATGATCTCAGCGGTCTTTTCCAACCTTAATGATCCATGATTCTGTGCATTTGAGAGTGAATTACTGATGTGTGAAGTAATAAGGAAAATACAGGTATGAAATTAAAGAAATATTGGAATGTGAAAAATCATAGTAATGAAACATTTCTGCATGAGCAATAGAATTTTGTCAGTAACATGATTTGAAGACATCTTTATTTTCAATATAAAATATGAGCAACATCCTTTTCTTTCCACATAGCTCCATGTCACACCATATTGTGGCGGCATATTGTTTTAGATGGTTCAAGGTATGTCATAAAAGACTTCCTGGATAACATATCTAGTTATTTCTTACTGAATATTGTAAGCTGCTCTGGGGCTAAGGTGTAAATTCTTCAGTTTGAGTGAAATCTTGTGTACAAGATGGTGTCCAGGAAAGAGCAGCCTTGTCTAAAATGTGTTGTTCAATTAGTTTATCAATTAAACTTATAATGCTTAGCAAAATGTGTTTCACTGCTTATGACAATGGTAATAAAAGGCTCTTAAATGGGATATGAACAACCATGGTGAGACCAAAGGCTGTTAACTTACTTTGCCCCCCTGAACAGTATTTGGCACAAGGGTGCTTTTATTTCATTATTTCTAGTGACACAGCTTTACTGACTAAAATCATGCAGCATGGACAAAGAGATTGTGCCAGCATAGTTATGACCCTCAAGGAAACTGAAGCTGTTCAACTAACCATGGTCCTTTCCTTCCTCAGTAGTACTGTTTTTCATGATCTTGCTTTTGTATCTTGGTGGAGAATGTAACTTTGCTGTCAGGTGAAAAGGCTGTGGATGAAGAGCTGTGAGCTGGAATATGTCTCTAGTTAGTAAGAAGTGTGTCATGTTAATGGTGTCACCTCTTGGACTGGGATGAACTAGTGGCTTTTCGTTGCTCTACCAGGCTGAGTTGTGTATGGGCAAGGAATAATGCCTTATGTTGTCCAAAAGGAGAGAAATGAGATGTTGCACTGTGGCAACTATTGTGGGAAAGATGTCAGCAGTTGCTCAGAGAGCTGTAACAAGTTTAGGACACTTTGCAGCTTGTCCACAGGGAGAAAAAAACATGGAAGGTGGCATGGAGGGAGGGGATACTTATAGATGGGGGTGTTTAGTGTACCACCAGCTTGAATTGAGGTAAGAATGAATGGCTACCTGATGGCTTATAAAACTGAAGATCAAATGGGTGTTACAAGGGGAAGGATTGCATTATATTTATCTAGAAAGGCCCAATGTTGAGACAGAGAAAAGAGAGTCTTGTGTGATGTGAGGAGCCTGAAGTCTTCCAGCGTATTTAAGAAGTTACAGCTGTCAGACTAAGTCCCCAAGGACTGGAGAAAGGGAAATATCACTTCCATTTTCAAGGAAGGGAGAAAGGAAGACCTGGAGAACAGGTCCAGATCCTCCTGGAAAGATGTTAAGGCACAAGCAAGATGAGGAGGTGATATGAGACAGACAGCAGGCTTCAGCAAGGGCAGATCATGTCTGACCAATCTGGTGGCCTTCTGTGATGGAGTGATAGCTTCAGTGGACAAAGAAAGGGCAAACTGATGTCATCTACCTGGACTTGAGCAAGGCCTCTGATACAGTCTGCACCACCCTGCCAGAGGGCGGTTGTCAACAGCTCTGTCCAGGTGGAAGCTGATCACGAGTGCTGTACCCCAGGGATCTGTCCTGGGACTAGCTTCCAGAACCTTTCATTGTTTTTCTAGGAATTTTTCAGAATTGCAAATACGTAACAAAATAATTTCGGGAACCAATGTTACTTTCTTGAGTTACAGAACTTTAAATGTTCCAGATTCTTTAGGATACAGACATAAAAAGAACCATTAGAGATGGCAATATTGTTCCATTGATGGAATGAAGATGTGAAGGCACCAAGATGGAAGTGATAGCAGGTATGGGAGAGAATGTATGTATTAAGTAAGATATTTGAAACTTTCAAAGGGAGGAGATGCATGTAATGGAGACAGTCAAAATGTTTATAATGATCTTCCCTTTGATAAGAAGGGGTACTGTCTGTGTTTAATCAACATGAATGTAGAACCCTTTGACTGAGTGCTGATGATACTAAAACATGGATATACTGACAATTTATATTACCTGACTAATCAAGGACAATTGTTCTCCTCACAAAGGTTACAGAAAAGTTGACAAGAGGAAAACAGTCCAGCTTGTCCTTAGATGACATGAGATCACATATAGATAAACATACTCCACTTAAAGCAACCACCAAGAGTTGTATAAGACCCCAAGCAACCCCTTGCAAGTAGCCAGAAGTGGATGGAATATCATGTTGTTTGACCTTATGGATATGTAGGTAGTAGGTGTTTGTTCCGCACTAGATAGGCAGAGTACATACATTATATAGGCTCTGTAAATATGGTGAAAAACTTGCACTGGTGTGCTTGACTTGTGGAAACTTTCACTGGCACCCAGGCCTGAACAAAAAGCAGTATCTCTCCTGAGCATGTGGGAACTGCACACCAGGCTCATTGCACACCAGGTAATGAATTTATGGACAGCAGAAGCAGCGCTTGGTGTAGCTATAAATTAAATATTCCTTTGTCAAGTTAACTCCATCTGTTTCTGTTGCTGTCATTCTGATTTTTGTACCAGCAGAAGTCATTGTAGCTGATATGACGCATAAATATTTGTCTTTGTAGCCCAGAAACACAGTGATTTTTTCACAAGTTACAGGAGACATACTTGGTATCAAGATAACGAGGTTTCATGACTTGTAAAGCTGTACCTGTACTGGTTGAGATCTGGTGATAGTTCAAGATGTAACAGCACTTTTTCTAATCACCAGTTGTCCACTGCACAATCTGTTGTAGGGTTTTTTGCTTAACTTTACATGACTGTACACTCTAACACCAGTTTTTAAACAGATTCTAGTAACAAGTGTTTATGCTGACTGCAATGAACTATTTACAGCATTAGCTCAAAGATGTGGTGTGGGGGAATATATAAATGGGGTAACAGGCCTTGGAAAGGAGCACACAGGAGAGTGCAAAAACTGGTCCCCATTGCCCAATTGCTCATTGTCAAAGGAATGCAAACACGGGAGCAGGGCAAAACTAATCTTAAGGGTGACAAAGAGAAAAAGGAAAGAGCATCCATCAGAATTAAAATGCGACGCACTGACTGCAACAGAGCGGAGATGGAGAGTTTGTCTTTGCTATGACTGTTAGGTGCCTGAGAAGGAATTAACAAATAATGGTGAGTTTTCTGATAATTATTTACCTTAAAATGCTATCTGGTGTTCAAAGAAAAAGGGACCTGAGGTTGATTGGTTTCAATCTGATCTTCTTTGTCAAGGAGTTTCTGTTATACCTGGGGCACTCCATATAATCACATTTTGACAAAAACATGCAGAACATGCAGTTATTTTTCTCAAATGTCCACATCTAATCAGCATGTTCTCAGAAACTCAAGATTCTTGTTCCTATTCAAAAGTGTTTGATATTCTACTTTTTTTTTAAGGCTCACATTCTAGGATAATTGAATATCTGTGCAGTAAAAAGGAGTGTTACCACTCGTCTGCTCTAGCGGATGGAAGCCCCCGTGCTCCTCTTTTCCTTAACCTGGAGGTGCCTAAAACTGCATTTTGCAGTGTAACACCCCCATCTCAGGGGGAAGGAAAGGCTGTTCTCTCCACATGCTGTTTCTGTCCTATCCTCTGGCTGCTCTCCCAGTTTCTGCACACTTGAAAAGGTTTCAGGCACACTGTGTGCGTGCGTGTGCTGTTGACTGCACTGTTGTCTCCATTATTTTTTACCTGGCGAGATCCCAGCAGAAAACACTGAAGTAGAGTTGGATGTGTGCACAGGCAATGGCATTTTAATATTTGACAGAAGGACCATGTAGCATTTTCTTATCAAGATACTGAGATAAGAATGTTCATTACATTGAAAAAAATGAAAAATTCCCATTACCTTGCTCATGACCTTGTGATTTTCCCCCATGAACAAGTTTTCACACTCAAAGCATGCCATTCTTTATTAAACTCTCACAGTTTTCCAGGGACAGTTCTCAAAATCACTGTTCCTGAGTTACAGAACAGGCTCAGTGCCTGGAGGAAGGAAAAATCAGTGGCTTCAGTATAGCAGTAACATTTTTTCCCCGTTTTCCTGATGTTTTGAGGCTTAACCACTGAGAAAGGCCTTAATAGAATTTCTAAAGTTCATGAAGATTGGATACCTTTGCAATGCTCTGGCCACCTGCATGCACAGGTAAGTCAGACCCTCCTGCTAGCTCAAATGGACCATCTTGGGCCTCACCTCTGCCAGCATCCTGTGTCCTGCTCCACCATGTGCCTCTCAGCAGCTTGCTTACACCTTCAATACAGAGCCCAGCCACTACCAGAAACATCTATCTGTGCCTAAGCAGCTGCTGGGTGATAGAGAAGAGGAGCTGGGGATCACCATCAAATTCACTATGGCCTCACAGTCCTTGGTATGTTAGCAGAGCTAATTTTCCTACAGTGTCTGGAGAATTAAAGTAATCACACAATTCAAAGGAGGCTGATTTCAGAATTTAAGCTAATGTTTAGAAATGAATAGGCTTGTGAAAATTAGGATGCTTCCCTGGGAAAAACATTACTAAAGTAAAATGCTCTGGATTTGTTTTTGATTCAACAAGAACCAAGTTTAGATTTAACTGGCCAGCAGGTCCACAAAAGCTGCTGTTTCCAGAGGTTAATAAGTAGCTGGGAGAGAAAATGTTTTAGCTTGGAAATCCAAGTTCAGTCATGCTTTAGAAGTGAACTATAGTGGGTAATGCTGTACTCTTGAAGGCTACAGTTGAATGGGCCACAGATGGCAAAAAAACATATTTTGTCGTTTCAGCTATGTCCAGAAAGAGGGTTAAATGAAAAAGACAGTCTGTACTGGACTTCTTCTGTTGGAAATCTGGTGTATCTATAGAACTATTAACTGAGTAACCAATAGTCATATGAACTTAATTTTTTTCTTATTATATAATTCTTGCTATATATTATGTGTAAATGGAGATAATATTATGCAAACTGATGCAAGGGTGACTCTAAACAAACATTAATTTGCCATGAAGCTCCTGTAGCACTTAGTGCCTGTGGCAGGAGCTGAAAATGTTTATCTGCCCACATCTTGGAAGGATTTTTATTGGAGATGGTCCACGTTAGATGCTGACTATAAAATCCTTGTATGATTGATACAGGCTGGTTTAGAGATTGGGATCAGTATATAAGTTTAAGGGCCAACATAGTACTTTAGCAAAAGGAGACAATGAATGCTAGCTCTAAGATTTTGCAGTTTAGCTTTGCTTAGTGTGTATACAGCCTTGTTTTTCTCAACGATTCTGCTTCATAGAAGCACTGGAGTCACAATAGACTACTTTCATCTTTGCACCTCCCAGGTACAAGGACTTTTTCCTGGATTTCACATATGTTGTTTGGGGCTGTAGTGCACCAAGATAGAAAGTTGCTCATTGTGGCATAAGAGCAATGGAAATTTTCCACATTGGGTAAAACAGCTAAAGGTTGGCCAGAAGTCACTGTGATGAACCTAAAGGAGAAATAAAGGGGAGCAAGCAAGTGGTTGTAAGATTACCTTAGATGCAAACCTGTGTGCCCAGGACATTTCATATATTAATGAACTCTTGGAATAGAGTGAATGTGCATGCCAGTGTATTACATGTGTACATCTTAACTGTTTAAAGGTAGAAGTCTGAAAGTGCCCTTGATTTGCCAAGTTGCCCGGTACATATTGTGAGGAATAAAGGAATGCTGCTTTTCAACACCACATTGGGATTAGAGAATTTTCTTCCCAGTTTCAGATGGCATGACTCCAGATCAAGCCTTCTCTCCTATAAACCTCTTTTGCATGATGTGAGATGCACAACACCCTGCTGTATTCTCCCCATATATCTCCACTTGTTCACCTACTCAGAACTGATCTTATAAAAAAGAACAACTTAAGCACACATATTCGGACCTGTGGTTGATTGTGTCTGAGACAAAGATCTTAAAATCAGTCAAACTGTATAAAAGAACTAATCATATCTGCACATAAGAGATTGTTTCACCACCCCATAGAAGTGCAGGAAATTTGCACACGCCACAGCACTCCCCATGCAGAAACAGAAAGCTGACTGAACAGACTGAACCGCATTGTGCCTTACAGGCAGGCGTTAATCCAGTCACATCCAAAATCCCTGAAATGAGTTCCAAATACCTGCGGTCAGAAAAAAATAATACTGCAGTGCCCCAAGGCCTGAGTAATCAGTTGTAGTCAGTGGAGCCCAGGCCTGAATGAACCAAAGGAGAACAAAGATTCTTCTTCAGCGCCAAAAGAATCATTATTGCCATGATGTTCACCTCAGTTATGAACGGTTCCTGCAAACTCCAGTGAGAAGAAATAACTATTGACTTGTCTTTGTAGATACCATCAAACAACTCGATAGAAACATTCCTCCAGAAAAAGCTAGCTGACAATACAGGATTTTCTGAGGAGACACTTAAAATACCATAAAATCCTATCGTGCTTCATGGCAGAATTCAACCGACTTGTAAATTGCAGGTTATAAAACCTTTCGTGCTACTAGATTATTTGCAAGTGGATGGAAAAGCAGGGAAACCAAATCAAGCCTTTTACAGCCACCCTAAGGGAAACTGTAACTGCAACACTTAAATTACCACAAATCTCAAAGGCTGAGGCTTCACAAGCCGTGCAACCAAACCTATGCTATTCAAATCAGTGACCAGGTGGCCAAGGCTCTCTTCAGAGCTGGGGTACCCAGATCAGCTAGCAGATGAAAAAGGCTGCAATTGGGCACACCATTTAGCATTTAGGTAAAAATCAAGTATGTTAAAGATTGTTTCTACACAACAAAGAGGCAGCTTTATAAGTCACAGCTTAATTTAATCCTGCATAGGCAAAGGGTTACCACTGTAGATTTGAGATGATGTACTTATATCTGAGTATATTGTGACTGGGACTCCTCTGTGTGAAAAATATGGAAAATCAAAAGAGGTGCAGAATAAATGATGCCTGGAAATGCTGTGATTGATAGTCACTGGCTTTCTTTTGTTTGTATTCTGGCACAAAATGTTCTGTAAGCTTTTAAGCTTTCTGTATTTTTCTGCGTGGCACTTTCCTTAGAGAGGTGAGCAAAGAAAAATGTAGGCCTACTTTTAGGGTGTTTGATAAGCTTTCATAACACGATATGATCCTAAGCTGATGAGTCCATGAATACATGAATATTCCAAAAACCTTAGCAAGCTTTATGGCAATATATTTGCCTACACTGAAAGCATTCTTATTACAAAGGTACAGAATAACTGGGAAGCTTAACAGACCAGAAACATCAGGAAACCATAAATCAGAAGGTTTTTCTATAGTCAGTCCAGCTAGAACTTGTTTGACATTTGAATACACAAAGTTAGCAAGTTACCTCATGTTATATTTGAGTGCAATAGCAGTACACAAGCAGCAAGCATTTTGAAATCTGATCCTAAAAATGAACTTCAAATATATTTAGAACTTACATAGGAATTTGCAACATAAATACTCGGGTTGTTCTGAATAAAATGGGAATAGAAGTGTGTGTGGGCATGAGGAAACATGAGTTCGTCGCTCACACAAACTCCAGTCTGAATGAAACTTCTTAAGACCAACGTGGTATTAAGAAGCAGGCATTCTTTATTACAGCACTGGCTGCAGGGTTAGTTTCACCTAAAGTGTGTACCTTAAGATCTTCAGCTTAAATACATTACTTGTGTTACATATGTAAGGGTTTTTCCAGGCAGTACGTACACATTCAGTACTTTCCCCAAAATCACTAGCAGAGGGTTTTGCCTCTTGCACATGCTTTGTCTTTTTCTGATGGTGATGCCGAGGCCCCTGTTATTTTGGTGTGTCCTTCAATTGAACTCTTTGCTCTTTTTAAAATTCAATTCTTTTTGTGTGGTGCTTTGCTGAAAACAGCACTGAACACCAGTTCCCATCTTACGAGCCCCATGGCTTCTGCAAACAATCTATCTGCTGCCACCTGAAAACTTGTCACAAAACAATTACATCCTTTGCAACTTACAAGGTGCATCTATTTTATTGACCATCTAGCTCCCATATTTCAAGGATACATCTGGATGACTATATGTTGAAGTAATGCAATTGCACATACAAAACAATTATGTAAGGCAAACACTATTGAAGCTGTACGTTTCCATTTGTTTGATTACAGGTATTGTAATAACAACTGAAATGATGGCATGTATTGTTACTTAAAGTCATCGGTGCACTTGGATCCCAGTACAACCTTTGCATGGCTTTATTCAGTAACCAGAGACCAAGAGAATAAAGAGAATAAAGTTGTAAGATAAGATGAGGGAATATAAATGAACTCAAGGAGCCAGAAGAGAATTAGATAGGGAAAGTCAAAGGATACCCTGAGACTCAAGTGGAGTAGGACAAGATGCCAAGGCAAGAGATCACAATAGCTGTTGACTCCAGAAGGCTGTATAAGGCTTTCTTGTCTAAGGGCAGTTTGCTTTTGCTCATCTTGGATCATGTAGAGACGATTCATCTTCTCCTGTGTGTCATCCTGGCTAACCTGCTCAGACACATTCTGATATTTTAGAGGGTGAAAACATGAGGAAGCAAAGTCAGCTAATTACAAAGTTTAATAAGTCTTGTAGTGAGTTTTGTTTCACTAGCTGCCTCAATACCCAGCAGACAATCTGGAGTGGGAGAGTAAAAGAAAATCTTTCCACTATTACCTCTTCATTGTAAAATGAAATGGCTTGGATCCCTATACTGGAAAAGAAAAATAGTATAAGCTATACATAGCAACTGCCAATTTAGATTTAAAAATAAAACAAAAACAAGCAAACAAACAAAAAGACCAACAGTCTCTATACAGTGTTTGGATCCATTGCAGATGTTTCTAATGAAAGCACTACAGCTAATAGCAGGGTTAACAGAGCGGTTGGTGCTCGTGACACAGAGACAAACCGCAATTGTTATCTTGATTGCTATCAAGATTACGTAACACCAAAAGGCAGAGTGGGAAAACAAAGGACTTACTGAAAGCAGGAAGTGAGAATATTTAGAAAAGCAGAACTGAAGCCACCAAATGCCTGGAGAGAGCCACAAAGAAGCAAATGGATGGTCATAAAGGGAAAGCTGGATGAAAAGGGAAAAGATTACAGTCACTATCAAATCTAGACATACTTGAAATGTTATAAGCCTGTGTGAAAACTGGTTGTCCCCACTCAAGGGGTATCTGAAATCTGCACTCTGTAGCTAGTATCCCTTGTCTTCCTTGTCATACAGGTCATCTTGGCCACACTCGCTTGGTGGTATGACAGGGACTCTTGTGAGTTTTACCGTATAAAAGAATGAGTGTGAGTGAAGCACTTTTTGTTTCCCTTTCTCCTGCTATGTTAGCAGTGACATCGCTCAACTAGCTAATGCTAAGCAAAATATATTTGGTAACATATTATAATATATTTGGTAATATTATAATAAATATATATATTTAAACATACTTAACTGAACAATACTTGCTTTCACAAAACTGGCTGATGCTAAGCAAAACACACTGAATCTGATGATAAGTGAAACACTCTATCAACTCAAGAAGCCATGTATATCACTGTTATCTAAGTCAGCGTGGGGGACCTCTCCAATATATCACTCTGAAACAACCAATCTGGAAAAAAAAAACAAGAGGAGGGCAATTTATGGTCATGACTGCTTATTTCATCTTTAAGGGTCTTGAGATCTGAAGAAGTAAGGAAAGTAGTAACTCCTGTGGAATAACGGCAAAAAGCCTTTTCTGAGTTACCAAATAGCAGGCAGCAAAAAATGCATTTGTTTTAGTGGATACTTTTTCTGAATGACATGATGCTTTCCCTTGTCACACCAATATGGCTAGGAAAGTAGTCAGAGTGGTTAATTCCCAGATTTGGAATTCCCAAAGGGCTATCTTCAGCTAATGGACCCCATTTTAACTTGGAAATGGTTCAAGGGTTTTCTAAATTCCTACAGTTTACATGGGACTTACATAACTCTTGGAGGCCATGATCAAGTAGGAAGGGCAAAAGCTTTCAAAATGGCATTGGGAAACCCAATTGATGTGGGTGGAGGTTTTACCTCTTGTATTACTGAGAGTCCAGATGACACCACAGGTAGGGGAAGAAGTAAGTTCTTTTGCTAAGGAAAATTGTACCCAATAAAACTCTCCAAACAAAATTATAGTTTAGAAAGCCAACACTGTTCTATTGCAGTCTAAGTGCATGAGGGATTTATCCTTCTAATATGCACATCAAGGGACAACAGCACACTTACTATGCACATTTGCTGAGGTAGATTGCGTTTTTGTAGTGGAAGCTTCCAGCATTTTCTGTACCAAGGTGTAGGCCCCCATTGAACTTAGAACCTTCTTGCAAAATAGTTATCTTTTCCACAAAAAGTAGTTATGTTTTCCACAAAAAGCTGCTGAGGCAGAGCCTAGGACAAGATAGGGCAAGTATGTCAAATATTTTGTTTTTATCACAAGAAGGATGCTGAACAGAGCAAAGCAGAGATTGTAGCATTCTGATCGGGTAGAATAGTTGCTAACATGAGATAAGTCAGTTACTTATCTGAGATAAGTCAGTTACTTAACACAGTAGGGAGGGCCTAGCACAGGACAGAATTTATGCAGTAACTTTAAGAAACATTGCCTTCCTATTTCCATGGGAAGGTATAAAACATACTTTAAAATAGTAGGTTGATAACACACCTTATATGGAACTTATTGCCCACCATCTTTAGGAAATCACATGCTTATGCTAATACACTGTGAAACCGCCTCTGTGCAAGATACTAAATTGGGCAAAGGCTCACTGGTTGTCTCTCAGTTTGCCCGTATACGGTACTGATGTTGAGAAACATCCTGCTTTCTTGGCACGTATATTGCTCTCTAGCACCTCTTTGGCACACAGGCTTGCTTATTTTGTCTGGACCTGTCCCCACCTGTCTGGAGTACAAAGAGGTCTACGCCCTAAACATCAACCAAAGCGTTTAAGTCTTTGATGTCACTTTTGAGATTATGTATGGGAAGCCCTACTCCATCAGTAGGATGCAGCATAGAAGTGAGCAGACATACATAAAAAGAGACGGGTTGTTAAGGGAACACTTGTTCCTTTTGTGGGCATTACCTTCTCTGCACTGATAACTCGCCCTGTGAATCCCTCTGGAATACTACTGGAAGCCCCAGCCCATGCCTGGAGACATGCTATATATCTGTACCGGGAAAGATGAGCCACAAAAATAAAAGGGGAAAAAAAACCCCTTTTTAGTGTCTTGGCTACATACATAGCATTGAAAGTGAAGGGAGCGAGCTCCTGCATCCACTACACCAGAGTGATGAAGGAATCTATATCAAAGAGTTAAGAATGAAGATCTCCAAGAAAAAAAATGAACCTATGTACTGCTGGAGTTCGGTAGGTGCAAATGCTGAGTTAGACCATCATCAAGGATGGTTGACATTATTTTGTGTATTAGTAGTATGAACCCCTATCATTTTAATCTTGTTTTCAGAAGTTCAAATTCATGAATTTGTTACTTGAGTAAGGGAGGAAGATGTGACTTTCGTTAAGTGTAGAAATTAATTACCTTAAGACTTGGTGATGTTTTTGGTGCAATCTATGCTTTGGGACATGTATATACAAATATATATATCTGCTTGTCTCAATGAATACTTATAATTATGAATAAGGCCAATTCCTAATGGGATTGCATATTCACATGCCTTTATTTTATGGTTCAGTGTAGTATAGTGCACTGCACAAAAAATCCTCCAAAACTGTGGGAATTAATCATCAGAGGTTTTAATGATAGGGAAAGAGAAATCATCTGTGCCAGGATACAAGGACAGAAAAGAGATAATAAAACACATCATGCCGTTAGAGAAGAAGCACCAAGGTGAGAGTTAAATGAAAGATTAAAGCTTTGAGTCTTAAAGGAGGAAATAGTGTCAGAGGGAACAAGTCAGCACGACCACTGAAAGAAAACAAGTTGGCCAGACCATTGAAAGAAGGTATTTTATTGAGCTTATCTTGGTCTGAAGAGGGGTTGAATGGAATGTACTAGCTGCAAATCACATTAACCTTGAAAAATAATCACAGGAAGAAGAATGGATAGTAGAAAGGGCTAGCACTCTAAAAAGAAGTGAAGAAGTATTCATGTGAATAAATGTAGCCTTATGGTGATTTTGCATTTTTTTTTTGGTCTAAACAAGAAAAAAAAAAACTATGGAGGGAGTGTGCTAGCTTTGTGAATGAACAGCCAAGCATCCATCCTGTGCAGAAATGTAGTAAACAAATATCTTGCTTCTGTTTATATCAGCTTTTTGCTCAGATTTTGGGACAATATTCACATAAGTATTACAGAAAAAAGCCATAATAATTAGCAGCAAAAACAGTTTTGGAGAAAATTCCTAGTACATAAGTCTACTCCCTGTTGTTAGACTCATGCTTCTGCTGCTCCTCTGGCTCATAAGGTTGACAGGGCAATTCTTACTCTAGAAGGATGGTTATGATGATTCATGAGTGCCCTTGGTCCTGACTTGGAGGATGGTGCTGACAGCGGGGGTTTGTTTGTATCTACTCGCCTGTTCTTATTTTTCATATGCATGTTATTCCAACACAAACTATGTTTATTACTCCATTACCACACATTTCCTAATTATAACCAAGTTATCTGCATATGGTGTATTTCATGTAATGCTGGACGCTTGCTCTTTGTTATCCTCAAAACTGATTTTACGCAGCTCCCAAGGCTGCATTCCTTTAGTGACCAGTAATTGAGCACTGGGGACTTGTTTATAACCCTGGGGTCTCTGGTATCATCCAATGTCTCTTCTTTCAAGGCCGCAGCTATCATCCCATGCGTGTACTCTTCTACACTTCTCAGTCATAGACAGCGCTGCTGCACAGAGTAGCAACCTATTTTTACTAACTATTGTAACAGAGCTTCATTAGAAGTACTATAGCAGTACAGCACACGCTTACACAAAACTAATGACTGTTGAAATTGGTTAGGGAATATGATCTGATAATAATCTGATTGGAAGGCAGCTGATGTTACAGTTGAACAAGCCAAGGCAAAGCCCCAGGCAGACCAAGACAAGCCCAGACATAGGCAGCGCTGGCAAATCCCAGCCCTGAGGTTGCCCAGAGTGTAATAATTTCTTAATTACATGCCTTATGTTTTCTCTGATGTAGTTTATCATAATTTAAGATAGAGTATCTTGATAGTGTTGCCTGGAATGTAGAGTTCTAATAGTTTCACCACATTCCACATTTCTTGACTGGATAATACATATTGTCTTGTTCTGGCATCCATGACAACTCACCTTATTTATCAAAGCTGAAATTATTAATGCATGAAACCTTTTTGCATCTACTTTTTCCCGATATCTGTATAATTATGGCATATTTCCATATCTTTTTCATTCTCTTCAGCTTATGATGCCATGCCCTTTTTAACGAGAGACAAAAACATGAATATCCAACCACTGCAAAAGAATACACTATGCGGGAGAATATATCAAGTTTTGAAGCATGAGTGAACAACTCTAGCATTACAAAAATTTGATTCATTAATGGAAGTTCAACATGGAGTAGAAGATGGTACATTGCATGAGTAGCCCTGAACATTCATGAGGATGAAGTTCTGTCAGCGTTGCCAAGTAGATCCCAGCATACTGATCTGCATGTGATCTTTGAGATTGTGAAGTGGTAAAAGGCCAGAGACTATTGTGAGGAAGGAATACGGTTCTGGTTATTTCCATGAGCCAAAAGGTGGTGGAAGTCAGATCCTTATTTGAAATAAGCTTCCGTCTTCTATGTAACAAGATGGATAAATAGATGAGATGCTCTCGAAACCATTTGTGAATTAGATAAGTAAAAGCTCAGAGGAACAGAATTAGGAAGCTGAATGAAAGAGTAGTAGGTATGCCTCTTAAAAAAGTCAGTAACAGCAAATCTCAGTGCCCAGCAGAAACACAAAGGTCAAAAAAGCAGGAAAGAGAAAAAAAGACAGTGGAATAAATAAACATCTACTGCAAGATGTTACACAATAACTGGAAACGCACTCCATTTGTACAACTAAAGAAGTCACTGACAGCTGGAGGCCTTTAATGCAAGAGTGAAGTATCTGTAACTTTAGCCTCCAAAGTCTGAGGAAAAAGCAAATGCTGCAATTGATTCTGTCACCTTGATCACAAAAACTGTACGTGGAAACAGAGCTGCTATAGAAGCATTACAGAAGACAGGGAATAGTAAGTGGGAAGGACTGCAATCACCACTTATCCCTAATCTTTAAGAAGTTCTAGTTCATTGGCATTTGAGATTTAGGTCTTCACAGCATTATTATTATTATTATATGCCTTTAATTTCATTAGAAACTTCTTCAGAGGAAGATGTTTTAGCCTGAGTATCTGAGATGCATGCATCTGGATGGTCAGAGATAGAAGAAAAATACAGAAGCTTAAAAGAGCAGGAATAATATAAACTAAGGTTCCTCTTTAAATATACATCTATGCAGAGGTGTGGGGTACAGCTTGTATATGAAGCTGTTGATGGAAGAAAAGAATTTAAAAGACAAAGAGGAAAGTCCATCTGTAACTATGAATAGGATGGGTCCTCCATCATATCAAATTAGTGAAATGCCAAATTGAAAAAAAGGGAACGTGCATCACAGTTGAAATGTATGCACTACTTAGAACTGCTATTTTATACCCCATAGATACCCATGTAAGGAAAGGACTCAAAAGTTTGGTGAGGAGTCAAGGACATGGGTGTTCATCATCTAGTCCCAGTTTACGAAGTGAACCTCATACCGTTGCTGATAATCATCAGGTCACAGTGACCTTAGCTCCTAATTATTGCAACATTCAACTGTTTCAGGGTGCATGCGAATCTCTTCACCTAGAATGCAGACACCGTAATTAAATCACCCTCATTATATACATTTAGCATATTAATATTCATACAGTTTCCATGAGGTTCAATCTATTCACAAAATTGCCATACTTACAATTGTTAGGCCAAGCCATCGATCTGTAGGTTGGCCTGGTTCAGTGGGGCCCTGTTGTGACATTGCTGAGTCAGGAGCTGATGGCACTGGGGACACAAATGAGGCCTGGTTTGTTGGCTGGTAAGGGAGCTCTTGGGGAGCTGTCTAGTGAATGTCCAGGAATGGTCTAGTATGGCATGCCCTCAGGGCCATAACATAGGTCCAAATAATAAGAAAAAATGGATGCAGTTCAACAACACCTCCATCACAAGAGAAACTTTGTTTCTTTTGGTGAAAAGAGATTTGCCACCTATTTTTGATAAGGATAATAGAAATAATAAGTACATCTGCCTCCACCACTCTGAGAACTATCAAGCATTAATAGGCACCAGTGCTCCTAGTTGAAGAGGATCCATACCTCTCTTTTCTCTATGTTATGCCATATTATCCATTTTCTCTTTCCCTGAAAGCACCTCCTCACACTCTGCCTACACTTACTTCCCTTCGTCTGACTAGATTAACTAGATGCACTCTGAACACAGAAACATGTTCAGAGAAGGGCAACGAAGCTGGCAAAGGGTCTGAATCACAAGCCTTATTAAGAGCAGCTGAGGGAGCTGAGATTGTTTAGAAGAGGAGGCTCAGGGTTGCCCTTACCACTCTCAACAACTACCCAAAGGGAAGCTGTGACGAGGTGGAGATTGGGTTCATCTCCCATGCAACTAGCAATAGGACTACAGGGAATAGCCTCAAGTTGCGCCAGGAGAGATTCATGTTAGGAAATACTGCTTCTCCATGAGAGTGGTCAGGAACTGAAACAGGCTGCCCATGGAGGTGGTAGTCACCAACCCTGGAGGCACTCAAAGAATGTTTAAATGTTGTACTGAAGGACATGATTAACAGGAAATATTGGTGATGGATGGACAGTTGGACTGGATGGTCTTTTCCAATCATCATGATTCTATGATTCATCCCAAATAAACAATACTTCCCCTAATTGCTTCTTACTTGTTAACCTTAATTTCACTTCTCCTGTTTCTAAATTTGGTGTTTCCAACATTGTTATTTAGAAAATTTTGGCCCAGTGCAGCGTTACTGATGTGACTGCTAGATTGTATCATCCTTCCAAGTAGAGTAGCCTTCTATTAGAGAAAACCTCTCAACACAATTATCACTTCTCATTTACATGTATGCTTTATAAACAATGATTTGACTTGATTCTTTACTCCTGTACTTTTACAACATGTTCTTTGGTCAACAATGGAAACATCAGTGCTTGTTACACCTAGTTCCTGTTTGCATCATTTGCTAGTCTCGGCTCATTGTAGTTGGTTCCTGTTTGCTTAGTACTCAACTTTCAACTGAGGATTCAGCAGTAAGTAGCAAAGAAACCACAAAGCCTTGTGAAACCAAGAAAACCAGCATGTGAGGAGAAGCCACCGTCAACAAACCCAAGCCATACTGAAGGCTGCACCAGACTCCTGATCTCTGTTGCGACAGGTAGTTGTGAAGTGTGCACGTGTAACTAGACGTATGACATGGAACTTGCCTTAATAAAGAAACAAGTTTGAATTGCTCGTTTACTCCGTATCTGTCAATCCTACAAAAACTGACTGGCATGTTGTGGTGGCCTGGAGAAAAATGTTTGCCCCTGTAGCAACTGATTTTCAGATGATATGATCTTCAGTGCTGACTCTGTGTTGGTAGCTCCACTTCAGTCTCTGAAGAGAGGTTTTCCGCTTTTTAGTTTCTGTGATCTGTTGTTCCTTGCATTTCCTTAGATCATGTTGATTAACTGCTAATAGACCCTGGTAAATCACCATTTGTATAACCAGCCCAGAGGTAATCGAAGATAGTTGACCTCTGCACTCTCATCCTGCAGCTTTCTCAAGTGCAGTATTGTTACACTGCTTGCCCTGTTGTCTTCCACTTGTTAGAACAGTGGCTCTCTAAATGTGCTAAATCAGTAGCTTGGTCTGTCTCATCACAAGAAATGACAAATACTTTGTTATTGTGCTTCGAGTTTGTCTACTGAACTATCTGCACATAAGTCTCATTTCCCCTACCATGGCTCTGTTACTTTCTTTTATTCTTAGATTTCCTCTTCCACAAGGCAACACAGAAATTTGCATAAGAAATTCTGAAACTGCTCAAATAAAGTAGGAATGATGCATTATTACCTAAGGTCCATCTGGATCCCAGTGCAATCTAGTCTGGGTTTTGTCTATTAACCAGAGGGAAAGAGAATGAAGCCATGGTAAGATGAGTGGGGATAAATGAGCTGGCCTGAGCCAGAAAATAACAAAAGGAAAACAAAAGGACTCCTGCGACTCAGCAATGTTATGTAAGACCCACCCAGAGGCAGAAGATCACAGTAACCATTGGCTCTTAAAGGCTACCTACATATGTGCACATATGCTCAACAGTGAAGTGGATCATAGGACACAAAGAGGATTTTGTAGCAGACACATTCTGTCTCACAGGTCAGTCTCATATCCCACATGTCATGCTAATATTAAGATGTTATAATTATGAAATAAACAAGAGAATTTGACAAAGCAGATTATGATAACAAAAGAGAATACATAGAAGGCTTACCTCTATTCTAGACTCACTCACAAAACTCCAGAAGAGATCCTTCCCCACTGGTAGCCAGCTCTTCAATAGCTCTAGGAGGGGTGCAGCCAGGCTCCATCCCTTCCAGCAGCACAGTGAATTGCCTCCACCTGTGCTCCTCTGGCTGACTCATGGCTCGCCTCAGGTGATCAATCAGAGGTTCAGGCTGTGACTCTGCAGTTGGTACTTGTGTGGGTGAGAATGTCCCATACACGTGCCAAGCTGCTTAGGCGCTCATTCTGGTACTTGTGTGGGTGAGAATGTCCAGTTACTCGCTTTACAAAATTTA
This sequence comes from Tympanuchus pallidicinctus, assembly GCF_026119805.1. Classification (NCBI taxonomy): domain Eukaryota; kingdom Metazoa; phylum Chordata; class Aves; order Galliformes; family Phasianidae; genus Tympanuchus; species Tympanuchus pallidicinctus. The sequence continues at coordinate 5,286,278 of NW_026294802.1, forward strand.
ATGTGAGATTTACTCTACGTAGCTTTTTCATCTCTTTAAAACATGAACATAGACCTTCTGAGCACATCAAAGTCTTCTGGCAATGTTGCGATTTGTAAGTACTGTACTATATTCTATTTTCTTCTCACGTTAACTCGCCTATTTTTTGTTTTATCTATTGAATCTCGGACAAAGCTTTCAGAAATATGATGTGACCTTTGGGTGGTTCTTTGTGGAGCTAGGGGTTGGTCTTCATGGTGTTTGTGTCCTCCCAGATCCTGGGAGCACAGGGCCTGGTGTACAGATTTGATAGACTTACAGGACTGAGGTTTGCTGACAGCACTTCATTTAAGACTACAAACTTGGGAGCGAAGGGAACATCCCAATCTGATATTTACACAGTTGTTTTCAATGAAACAGCTTTAAAAAGCTATTAGCTTAGCTAAAAATTGTCTCTGGTTATATGTCTTGTGTCATTCCTTTGCGCAAGCTCTGTAAGGCGTTCACTCATTCACACAGGAAGTGAGGGTGGGGCATTACTTCATTATAACATTCCTTAAATCTCATTATTCCTTTTTGGCTGTGTAATTGCACATTTATTTCAGCCTCGGCGAACCACAGGTTACTTCAGGTTACACTTATTCCTGCTTCAGCCTGCCTCAACCAGTTTTGTCTGGTTTCAGTTTCGGTTTCAGCAAGGACTTAATGTGGCCTCCAGATCATCCTGGAGCAGCTGGGGAACTTCCTTCTTCCTTCCTGAGTGCATTCCTCAGTGCATTCCTGAGTTCCCTTGTGGGGCCCTTCTGATAAGATAGGAGACAGTGCCTTTACAAACAGTAGTCTCGTAATACTGCAAGGGGTGTGCTGCTAAAGCTTATCTGTGCCAAACAGAATGAGAAACCACAGAAGCTGACTAATACCAACCTATGAACTTCAAGCAGAGTGCGCAGGCTTCACAGGCTCCTAAGCGTTAATTTCTTTGCCTTGGGTGGCACAGAGTGAATTACACATGGCAGCCTGTGACACGTTGTGGGGGGGGCATGCTAATGGAAACATTTAATATAATAACTGATAACAATCACTGAATGATGATCATCAGCTGGTATCCTTGGTCGTATCATGAGAGAGAACGGGGTTCACACCCAAAGCAATTCTCTACCTTTGCTTCTGTGCACACGCTTTCATTTCTGACTGCATAACGTATTCATTACATTTCCACAAAGCCTGATATGCAGTCATACTATTTCTCAAAATGTCCACCCCTTTTCCAAGAACTCTGTCTCTGCCCATTTTCTTTTTTCTTTTTCTTTTTTTTTTAACATGGTTTCTTTCTTACTGAATTTGAGCTGGAGGTTGCTCATCCTCAATGCGCTGGTCCCTTAAGCGACTTTCAGTCACAAAAATGCAGCTGTCCTCGCTTATCATAAACACGGGCTCATCTTGTTCCTCTTGTAGTTTTCCTTGCTCACTTCAACCTATTGCGGTTTGGTACCTTGAGCAATCAGCTATCCAGCTCACCTACGGTTATTGCAAGGCGCAGTTCATCTCTCACCGTGCCCTCTGATAATTTGAGAGGCCCCCGGGAGTGCGCTCAGCGGGCTGCCCGTTTGCTCGAACAAAGGATCGAGCTGCTCCGTCTCCCCTTTTGAACGTTCACCTTCCCTAATTAAACGAGTGTTCAGCACGCGGACGACTCTTCCGGCGCCCGAACGGGCCGGAAGGCCCCCGCTCCTGAGGGAATGCCGAGTCCTCGCCTGCGCCATAGCGACCCGAGGAGGCCACCGAGGGGACAGCCGCCCGCGCGCAGCCTCCTCCTACAGCTCCGGCGCGGTCCCGCCCCGGGGCGGTCTTTGGTTCCGTGCCGCCGCTCTGCCTGCGGGCTGCGGAGGCCTCGTTCTATCCTCCGAGGCCTGGGGGCCCAGCGGCCTCCGGCTCCGCTTCTACCTCCGTGCGGATCGGGCGCCGGGTTTGGTGAGCACGGGCGGCAGGCAGGGCGGCAGCGGCGGTGAAGCCGGGCCTTCCTGCGCGCGGCCGGGACCGGGCGGCGGGGCCCGTGGGGCTGCGCGGGGCCGGGGAGCGCGGCAGGCCGGGTGGCAGCGCGGCGCTGCGGGTGCTCGGCGCTCAGCGCTCGGCTCGCGGGTCGGTTAGCATTGATCCGGCGTCTGGCCGGAGGCTGAGCGAGCACAATGAAATCTACAGGTATGCTTTTCCGAAAGATCCTCCTCCCTCATCGCCTCAGGCAGAAGTTTGCTTAGCGGCTCTCTCTGCGGGGTGTGCTATCCCGGGAGGCAGGCACGGGCAGGGGCGACGGGGTCTGTACCACAGGGCGGTGGGCATGGAACGGAATGCCCAGGGCTGTGGGCACGGCCCCGAGTGCTGGAGTGTTTGGGCATCACTTTCGGACACAGGGTTTGGATTTTGGGTGATGCTGTGTGGAACCAGGAGTTGGATCTGGTGGTCTTGTGGTCTCTTCCAACTCAGGAACATCTAACATACTCCATCTGCAAAGGCAAAAGGAAATACGGAGAAGAGGCTGGCACCCCTACAGCACTAATTCTGTGAGGTTTCTCTGTATGCTTCTGGAAGCCTTTAGATATTGGTGAAAACTGGAGGCATCATCTAGAATGCACGTTTCTGAAGCCCATAGGAATGCTGAGGATCATTTTTCCTAGAAGTTATTATGCAGCTGCCTCTTTCCAGGAGCTCTGTGGTAATGCTGGGCTTTTCCCTACTCTTAACTAGCCTCCTGGGAAGATTGAAAGTAAAAGAAAACAAGCCTAACTCATGGCGCCTAATGGTAAATATTTTCTAGCTCTCGCATCTCAGAACTGTGGGAAAAGTAAAAGTGACTGTGAGTAACAAATGCTTCTTTATCTCTTATCACCTGATGTTCTTGAGCTATCCAGCCAGTGTGTTAAAACATCTGGATAGTCATTCCTGGCAGAGAAAGCAAAGTGGTGTTAATGATCACTGTTAGGTTACTGTTCACAAAATCAAATCCTTTACTGTCAGTATTCCTGCCAGTTAGGCATTCATCTGAGTAACAAAACAAAGCCTTAGCAATGTGCAAAGTTGGTCCTAAAGCTATTCATCGGGAGCTGTCAATTCTCTGTATTCATGCAGCTCACTGAAGCAAGTTACGGTACTTCAGAGTAAAGGGTAGGACGCCACTTTTTGCAGCTGGCATGTTCAGACTTGAACAGCAAACCCAGAAGTATATATTTTTATATATATATGCTTTTTTTTTTTTTTTCCAGAAGATAGTATATGAACTGATGCTTTGGCAGAAAAACATCACTGTGTACCTTCATATCAAGAGTACTGTGAAGTGTTTTGCTTTCCTGCTTGATGGTAGCTGGAGCATCCTCAAGTTTGACTGATCTGCCAGGATTTTGGAGAGGCTTTTATTTTGGCTCGTTTTACCACCTAATACACAGACACTTTTCCACTGTTCTCCCCCTTTCCCCTTCATACCACTCTTAAACTGCAGTGCTTGTAGATTCATAAAATAATTCTTATCCATTGGAAGCAATCCTTCAAACACTGGCTTTTAAAAAGCCAGCAAGTTCTTTGCCTTAAATAGTTTCTGGAAACATCTTCTGATCGTTAAATATTTTTTGTTTCTAAAATTTAAACTATCGTTTTTATATTTACCTTTTCCATGAGGAAAAGTTATCAAATGGGGACTGTTATACCAGTTCAGTCTTCTCCAGTAGAGTGTCCAGCTGAACTGCATGCTGCAGCCTACCAAACCACTACCTGGCTCCTGCTTTTGGCTGCAAATATGGGAAGTGGTCCCATAGACTGTGGGAAACATGCTTAGTTTCATTCGTTGGTGTGTAACTGTCCTGCTGATGGTGGCCTCCCTTGGTCTCAATCAGTACAAAAATTGATCTGCTTGACCTGTTGGTTTGATGTGGAATCCTTCTTCTCTTTGTTGATGACTAATAGTTAATAAGTGAGTAGAAAAGAGAGATTAATATTCTCTGCCCCCTATTTTAAAATGAATGGAGAGGTAAGGTCAAAGATCACAAAATAAGAGTAGAGAGCAGAAGCCCAAGCAGAGATGGGTGCTATTCAGATGTCTTAATTCCTAGCAGTGTTCATTTTCTCATGCATTGTTAAGACCGACCATGAGGGTTTGTGAAAAACTGTAGAGCAGGCACGTGTAATGTGCAAGCTGCATGCAGTCCTAGATAACTAGTAACAAGATTGTAAACTTATAACATTGTTATGTGATTTCAGGGATATTTTGTCATGAGCTGAGTGTGCGTAGTTTGGGTGCGGGCTGCATAGGTGATAATGGAGTGCTGTGGAGGGGAAGACGTGGTTGTGGGGCTCTTCTCTTCAATCTGTGATGTGTGCTCAGTCAAATTGAAACCACCATGTATTTACCTTGCATTCCCTTGTGCCACTTGGTGACTGAAATGTGGTGATCGCCAATAATTAGATTTCATCCTACCATATGTTTGTGTGTGTGTGCATATGAATGTAAGAAACACTCAGAATCAGCAATTTCTCATCAGGCAATGATCTTTGCAAAGCAGCAGAAGTTGTTCTTTACTGCAGTAATGGGCACACACCTCCTTATGGCAAGGGAGACACTGTGCGCCGTAGCACTGAAACCTACTCCATTAAATGCCCTCACTCGAGGCAGCTGATACCTCTCCTGCTGCTCATTGCTTGAGCTCATCACACTCTCAATCTTCCCAATGTGTTTGCTAAAATATTTTTCCATACACAATTTATCACCCACCTGTTGTTCTTTCATCTTTCAATGGGGAACAAGAGCACAATGCATAGTAGGCCCAACTGTTGTTTCCCATGTCTTAAGGGGAACAGGAGGACAAGGCACACTGGGTCCATGTGCAGTTCCCCATTTGTCAAAGGGGAACAGCAGAACAATGCATGCCAGACTCTCCCTCCCTATCACCTCAGCCAGTCTCAATTCCTTCCCACCTGGGCTAGGTGTTGTGACAACCAAACTACTTGGCAAACTCACTCCACCATATACTAAGCCATGCTTCAGTGATTCGTTGTGAACAAGAACCCTTGCAGCCATTTTGTAAGAAAGTGTAGCTAAAGTCCGTGCCTTAGTGTTAGAGTTACTCTGCTGCAAAAACAGAGTGTACTTCTTAAGTGGAGATGTGTGGGTTTTGTTATTAAGCAAGCACAAAAGTTTTCTTATTTAATTACTAAGCATGTGTTTGTGTTATTTTGTGAGGAAATTCAACAAGTTAACAAGTTTGTTGCAGAAGATAAATCCAGAATACCTGTGCAGCGCTGACAAACTGTAACGTTCAACATCTCAAAAAGCTGTTTGTGACTCCATTTTCAATGGACGTCAATCTGTTACCTGTGAATTTTCAAATGGAATGTATAGTTGCAATTTGACAGTCAGCTGAAAAATTGGATTGTGTCTCTTTATGAGACATGTCTTACCGGGTAGAAATATCCCTCACTTTACAGTTGCTCCTTATTTGTGTCATTGCTCTGTGGCAGTATTTGTGAACAACTGTTTTCAAAGATGAAGCACAAGAAAAAAAAAATCATTAAGAAAAAAAAAAATAATAATCTGTGAGAACCTTGAGAGCTCAGTAGGAATTACTTACTAGTATACCAAACCAGGCATTGATATACTAGTTTCACAGAACCAAGGTCAATTATCCCACTAGACTTATGTTTTTGTTGCCCTATTTTTGTTTTAATAGAAAATATATATTAAAATGCTTTGTTACTTATGTACACTAACTATACTATATATATTTTTTTATGCAGCTCAGGAAAATGTCCTTCACTCATTGTGTCCAAATGGGTTTCCATGGCCATGCTGAAAGAGTTTGGGTCATACCCAAACTAAAGACTGTGATGACTAGATTAGTGAACAGTGCAGCTTATTAAAGCAACAGAACACAGATTCTTTTGGATTGCTGGTGATAAGTGCACTGTCTACGCAGCTTTTGAGGTTAACCAAGAAATAATACAACCTGGCCACAAGTGCCTTCAGTTATAAAAGCAACGCTGTAGAGATTTCTGAGTTTCCTGGAGAAGCTCCCTGTATAGCTGAGGGTGAGACTCTTACTCAGTAGGTGTCCCTATGTGGGGGAAGAGAAGCTCAGTCTGTCAACTGATCTCAGAAGTCAGAGGTATTCTCCTAACTTGTCTCTGGTAGTACCTTCCATGACATCCCCCTTATCTTAAGCCGTTTTTATACTATTGCTTGTTTTTCAGGTGGAGCTTGAGGGACAGTAGTGATGCGCGCCTTTGATTACGAATGGTGAGCAATTCTGTCACTTTACTTCTAAAGGTTTAGGCTTGGTGAGGAGTGATCATAGCTTGGAGGCAGGTAGCTTTTTGGACGGCAGCGTTCTGGTATGATAATGAGGTTATGCTGAGCGAAGTTCACCTAAAGGATGGTATTTTGTCAAAGAATGATGGACTCTTGCCTAAGGGTAGCAAATATGCAGCTTTTCAGTACTTAGTACCACCAGGTTCCCATCCTGGCATTGCTCCTCTGAGTCAGTACATCACGTTCCCCTGATGTTGCTACCAACACCAAGGATTGCTGATGAACCTGGTATGGATCATAGAACTTGACTGCAGAGTAGTCACTCTGCTCCACCTTCTCTGCTGTTTTAAGGATTCCTTGCATACCAGCTGCTTCTGTGCCTCTGTGAGCAGTTCTGTACCTTAATTTCAAGTCGCTATAGCAATTATTCCACAGCTACTTGAACTGTTTTTCACTGTTTTTCAAAGGACTGCAGTACTTTCCTACTGCTGACAGGGAGTAGGTTCGTGCTTCTCCTTCATGTGATTGATAGACACTGCTACACATGTGTATTATTTAGGACTCATATACTTAAGTAGACACAAGTTATCAGGAGTTTCAGAACTGTAAAGAGCAATGGAAATGTAAAACAGCAACTGAAAAGGCAGCAGGGTTTATTAGTTAGGGGCACTGCAAGAAAGACCATGTAATGAGTGGAATAATTGACAGTCGTGTAAATTGCAGCATATGGCAAGCTTTACAAATTAGCAGAGAGGAAACATATTGTCATGGCTATACTCACTCCTTATTCAAGATCTTTTGTGATCACTCTTGTGGTCTTAAAACTTATAAAATGCTTTACTGCTTGTATGAAGTGCAGGTATGAGCACTTTATACAAAGAGCATGTTATGTGATTTTGAATGATTAGTGTTGTTTGACTGAAATTCAGTTAAGGTATCTTGTATGTAGATTACAAACTTTTCTCCAATTAGCAGTTAGATGTTGAATAATGTAGCAATACTTCAAAATGGAGTTGCCTACAGCTACTGGAGGTGCAAGGCTGTGCTTTGGATGCGCCTTGGAAGTTGGAAAGCTTTCAGAGTTCAAAGCACATTTTAAGGTTGCTGTCATAACGTGTGATGCTAAGAAGGAGTCTGCAACTGTGCCATGGGGGTGTAGGCATTTTCTAAAAAGGGTTTCTCCACCCATGAAAAAACATCTCACAACTCTGCTGTATCATTGGCTGGCCTCTTTCATCACAGTAAGAATTACAAGTAGAAAAGCATGAGCTATAGATGTGTGGTAGTATACATTTCAGTTATAAACATTATCTGTACTGTGAGGCAAGGATATTCTTATTATAAGAAGTCTGATACTACTGTTAGAAAATCTTTTACTTGTGGGTTTTTGAATAGACTATTAGGAAATGTTTATTCATCCGGTGAATCTGATCCCTTTTACTAATGCCTTTTCCTGCAAATCTTCTGATTTTGTATTAAAAATTGCTTTTTCACACATAATGCTATTAGTCAGGAGTGAAGATGACTTTTCCCCTGAGGAGTATAAACAATAAATGGTTGGGTTCAGGTCTGTTTTCAGCAGTGACCTCTTTGGCAGTGTTTGTGTGTTGCTTGGTATTGTGGAGAGCTAGAATTTTAAAGCTCCTTTTGAACCACGGCTGTTCCAAATGCTTGCAGTCCGTGGTGCTTGCAGAAAAATTCTTTTTCATTCAGAATAATCCCATTGAGCTCATTTTAGATGCTTCTGAGGTACTAAGGCCTGAACAATAAGCCCTGAACCAAAGCTGACCTCCAGATGAACCTTGAAACCAAACACTATATCACACATGCAATGCAGTATTTATCTGTTTTTCTGTTTTAATGTGAATATATGTTTTGATGTCAGTTCATAAAGATCTGTTGTAATGCTTGTTGTGTAACAGTAACCTATGGTGGATCTTTCTTTATTTAGAGGCATGTTGCAAGGCCATGAGAAATATGTGGTTAAAGCCCAAATCGATAGGGAAACTCCCTTGGTTCCTCCTTTAGCCTGGCCAGGCTTTGGGTGGAATCCAAAAGGAGGATGAAATCCGATGTTTCTGCACTTGAAATTATGTAAGCATATTTATTCAACTATTTAAAAGCTGGACCCCCTTGCAGTGACTTTAGAGATCTCACCTGTGAGTGGAGGCACTGCATAGGACCTCCCAGTTGCTGGGAAAGATTCTCCAAATCCTCGCTGCAGCCAGGGCTCCCCAGTGATTGTGGGTCTGAATGATGGTAAAATATTGGGGCAGTTGATGATTTATCTTAATCACTGCAGTTAATCTTATGTAGTAATGATTAGGTGCACTACCTTGTTTTGTTTTACTCTTGCTGTATTATTTCACTTATTATTTTATTGATTTAAACATGAATAAAGATAAACACACTTCTTTAAGTTGGTGTCTGCGTCCTTTGTGCTGATCCCATCTATTGGCAAAACAGCTTGTTAGGACAAAATCCTATTGTGCTGTATCTAAGTTTTCTATTGCTGTGTGGTATGGCATTTATCTGTTATCTTGTTCTTGGTGAGAAGTGTGATCTATTTCTTGCTTCCCTTCTGACTGACTCTAATTCCCTTGACTAGTGAGGCAGTGTTAGGAGCTCTGATTCTGTAGCATGTTTCTTAAAGGACCCTTCCATTGCAAAAGAAAAGGAGGAAGAATAAGGGAAGAAATAAATAAAACACATAGATACAAACCTTGTTGGGAGTGGTGGAGGCAATATGGAGGAGCAAGCCTTCTTGCAGCGCTACTTGGTAAGAGTACAGGAATGTAAGAATGTTTATTTCAACGGGATTATCTGATCAGGGACCTTGTCAAGTGGGAATAGAAGGGAAATGGGGAAGCAGTAAACAAAATGTAGACACAGTCCTGACAGGCAAGTGTAAGGAGAACAGATCAGCTACCAGAAAACTGCTGGAAGAAGCAGGTTTCTCCATGAATAAGAATGCAGACCTGGGAGCTCTGGTTGTGGAAGGAAGAAGATGATGGTGGATCTTTGGCATTTGATAAGGGGTGTGCAGGAACTGGGGAGGACCAATGAGAAGATAGGTGGAAGGGGCTGCGGAATAATTGCAAGACGTGACTTGGAAATTAAATTTATATTAAAGGTACAGCGTTGTTCACGCATTAAGGAAAGGTACAGAAGCGGAGTGTGGCTGGTATGCAAGAAATCCATTCCACAGAATTTCCCTAGGCAATATCAAGTGTTGGCAGCATAAGGGGAGTTTGATTTGCTGACTCGAAGAGAAACAGCATAAGTGGTAGAGCAGAATGAAGATACTGTGACCAGGCTCTGTGGTACCACTGCCAGGATAGGAACTTGATGGTACTGCAGAACTGATAAGCCATATATTTGGTACCCTGAACCAACAGACTGTCATTCTTTGAAAAAAATACCATCATTTGGGTGAACTTTACTCATAACTTCTTTAACACAAAAACACACCTTCCTAAAAGCTGTTTGACTCCCATGTGTGGTTACTCCTCGGTGAGTTCATGCTCTGAATTTTTTAGTTTATACCTTTAAAAGCAAAGTTAGATAATTTAAAAACCATTTGTAACAAGGTATGTATTACTGGAGTCCCTCAAGATCACGGTAGGGCCATGAAGATGATCAGAAGGCTGAAGCACTTCTCTTGTGAAAAAAGATTGAAGGAGCTGGCTTATTCAGTCTGAACAGGAGAAGGCTGCGGGGACACTTCAGTACGGTCTTCTGCTATTTAAAGGGAGATTATGGACAGGAGGGAAATCAAATTTTTACACGGGTAGATAGTGATATGACAAGGGGGAATGGTTTTAAATTGAAGGAGGGAATATTTAGAATAGATGTTGGGGGGAAATTTTTCAGTGAGTGAGTGGTGAGGTGCTAGAACAGGTTGTCCAGGGAGGTTGTGGGTGCCCCATTCTGGAGGTGTTCCAGTGCCAAGTTGGATGGGGCCTTGGGTATCTTGATCTAGTACTTGATCTAGCTGTTGACAACCCTGCCTGTGGCAGGGGGGTTGGAGCCTGGTGATCCTTGATGTCCCTTCCAGTTCATGCCATTCAGTGATCCTATACAGGGTCCACCTGTGTAATAGGAAATAGTATAAAAATGGCTTAAGAGGGGGCTATGTCAGGGAAGACACAATTAGATATTAAGCATGGACTAATTCTGGGAGCAGTAGATGGGTTGAGTCTCTTATTTCTTCCCCATAGAGATGCATACTGGGTAAGATTTGCATACTTGGTCACACTGAACACTTTCTTGGGGAACTTAAAGATCTCTATAGAGCTGTTTTTATTACCAGACGTGCTTGTGGCCAGGCCATATTACTTACATTCACGGTTAATCTCACATGTTTTGCAGCATCACTGCAAAGTTTTTTTTGTCAGTTATCACTCACCATCCAAAAAGGCCTGCAATCTCTTGCTTTAATTAACTGCACTGTTCACTAATCTAGCTGTGAAAGTTTTCATTGGGTGCAGCCTAACTCCTCGAGGTTGGTTATGGAGAGCCCTTTTGGGTGCTGCTGGACAAATGATGCAGAGTGCTATTTGTGACTCCATTATTGTGATAGCTCATATGTAACCAGACTTGCAGTGCTGAATTGGGCATCACTCAATTGCCTCCAGCCCATCTGTTAAATAGAGACACGAGGGGGTTTATTTTCTGCCACATTACATAGTCCTTTAATGCGATGGGACATAAAGTGGGCCAGTCAAGTGCAAACCCCGTCTGGTCAGGATGTCTGAGCCCAGCCTGTCCTGTCTTAGAAAACTTTTCTTAACTCTCGCTCTCTATCCCTAACATGTGCACGTCAAGAAAATTTCTTGCTCAAATAGGCTTGCTTGATTATCCCAAAGAGACAGTGGAGAGCCCTTACATTTCTCCCCGTGAAGGAAGAAGGGGGCCAGCCACTGAAAGGAAAGCATCTGTTTGGCCTAAGTTGTTCCATGAGAAGGAGTGCTACATAGCCAGAGAGCTCCTTCACCAATGGGGTGAGTTCCATTCTTCTTTCTGTAAATGACTATTGCTTATCTGTGAATACTTTGCCTGATATCTCCAAGAACATTTCAGAAGCAACCATACTTCTTCGTGAGCAGAACAGAGGGGATCTGTGAATGCAGAATGCCTGTGACTCTGGAGAGTGGGGATGGTTTTTCTTCTGGTGACATTCAGACCTGTCCAGTCAAAGCAGAGGAAAGAGACTTGGCTTTTCTTGCTTAAGTTTTATATAAATTCAATATACAGGTGCTGCCTTCAGCATTTTGTGGTAATTTTTGTAGGGAGCTGTGTCAGTGTTGCTTATGTGTCTCTGGGAAACCTGCAAACAGGAAAGCAGCAGCTGTATTTGATGACAGAGACATGTGGGGGCTCCAGGCTGGGCCTCACAGCTTGAGATACCCCCAGAGCTGCTGGAGATGGTGATAACTTACAGTATCACTTAAAAAACACCTGCAATGTGGTCTAGGTTAATGATATGATTTGAAGAGGATGGCTCTGACAAGTGACTTGGAAAGGATAACTTCAGCTGCTGCTGAGAAATGTCATCTTGGTGGTGGTGGTTGTTTTCTTAAGGGATAGGGAAATGCTAACAAACTGACTCAGAAGTAACGTCAGATAATACTGAATAAAGTCAGATTACAAGTCTTGATGGATGGAGGAGATAGCACTACATATTCAAAGGGAGACTGGAAGGAAGAATCTGATTCTGTGTGTGTGTGTGTGTGTGTGTAGGAAATGCTGAGTTATGGCCTGAACCAGAGATTGAGCACCTGGTTGGAAGGCAGGGCCAACCTAGAGGAGCTCAGGTACATGCAGTGCATCTGAGGGACCGGAAGGGGTGGAGCAAGGATCTGTCCCTTCCCAGACCTCATTTAAGGGTTGACAGAGGAGTCAGGAGTATCTCTCTGAACATCCTTGCCTACCTGTGGTCTTCCAGAGATAAGCAGATTTTTTTCCTTTGCTCTTGCATCCACAGCTTTTGCATTTGGGCTTGGCCTGAGTTGTTGCAGCCTAGGACTTTGCCATCCTATTATTGCTGTACTTTCCATCATGTAGTAGCATTATGATGTGCTTCATAGGAGTGAAACTAATAAGCCCATTCAAGAAGTGTTTTTGTAGTAAGTGTCTGTAATGGCAGCTTGGATTAGGACGATAAAGCCAATAGAAGATGAGATAAAAATAAACTGCTTGTTATGGTGGAATGGTAATCTGCAGAGACAAGTATCTGGTCTTAATGTACTTCAAGCTGTTGTAACTACTGTGTCATTAACTATCCGAGATGTTGGTAACATCTAGCAAATTATCTCCTGTATAACTGCTGTGAATCCTTGTTGCAAGAACCCTCCAGTGCGTGGAGGCTGCTACAAACCTGAAATAAAGTTAGAATATGAGGAAAATGACAGTGTACATGTACTTTCTCTTTTGGTCACGTATTTACAGCTAGACAGAATGGCTGAATGTGGCTGATTCAGGCTGTCTTGGCAGCAGTGAGTCGTCCAAGGTGTGATGATCAGTTGATGACAGTGACAAATGAAGGTGGAAGATAAGTGTTCTCTTTACTTATAGAGTGGTTAGAGTGATAGCTTCTGGCTTCCTGGCTCTCAGCAGAGTTGTTCCTGACTTCCAAGCTTTACAAATTTAAATCAGCATAGATAAGAGGTGGCTTGTGTCTTGCCTTCGAGGTATACAATGGTATCATCTAACTTCTTGTATCAAGCTGAAAATACTTGCTCCAGGGCTTAGTCTTCAGCCAGAAAATGTTCTTGGACCTTCCCATTCATAAGCACACAGCTTCTGTCCACGTCCAAAGGAATGCTTTCAAATGTAAAACTGACCACAAAGTGTTGCTATTGATCTCAGTGTTGATTTTAGGCAGTGGATCCTTAACAGGCTCAGACAATCTTGTAGCTTAAGTACAGTACTGCCAAGCTGCTCTAATCTTGCTCTGGTACTGTATGTCAAGCAAGTACTGAATTCCTGGTAAATGCTTTCATTTGACTGAGAATGGCTGCTGTAAGCTTAGAAGCATAAATGGGGGCATGAAGGTGGTCCTGCAGATTAACTTTATCCTTTCAGTTCTTGGATCTTGTGCTGAACTCTGTCCAGGAGAGTTCCAGTTATGTGAGAAATAGACTGTGTTTTTGCAGCAGAGTAATTCTAACACTAAGGTATAGATTTTTGCTGAATTTCAGCAAAGTTGTGCAAGGGTTCTTGTTCACAACGAATCACTGAAGCATGGCTTAGTATATGGTGGAGTGAGTTTGCCAAGTAGTTTGGTTGTCACAACACCTAGCCCAGGTGGGAAGGAATTGAGACTGGCTAAGGGGACAGGGAGGGAGAGTCTGGCATGCATTGTTCTGCTGTTCCCCTTTGACAAATGGGGAACTGCACATGGACCCAGTGTGCCTTGTCCTCCTGTTCCCCTTAAGACATGGGAAACAACAGTTGGGCCTACTATGCATTGTGCTCTTGTTCCCCATTGAAAGATGAAAGAACAACAGGTGGGTGATAAATTGTGTATGGAAAAATATTTTAGCAAACACATTGGGAAGACTGAGAGTGTGATGAGCTCAAGCAATGAGCAGCAGGAGAGGTATCAGCTGCCTCGAGTGAGGGCATTTAGTGGAGTGGGTTTCAGTGCTACGGCGCACAGTGTCTCCCTTGCCATAAGGAGGTGTGTGCCCATTACTGCAGTAAAGAACAACTTCTGCTGCTTTGCAAAGATCATTGCCTGATGAGAAACTGCTGTTTCTTACAGTTAGAAAAAAGCTCTTTATAATGAATCAGAACTTGCAGATATTGCGAATGGCTTGATTACGCTGCCTTACTGCTTCACAATATGATACATGGAAAGTGAAAGAATGGAATGACATCCTGTGTTGAGGTGTATCCAGGAATGGGCAGCAGAACAGGAAAATATCTTGCCAAAGCAGAACCAAGTTTCCTTCTGCTGGAATTAAGAGATTAAAGAGTTACTTGCAGAAAAAAAACATAAAATAGCCAAGTGGCTCCAGAATGCCAGTGTTATGCCAGAGGGCCTTTAAGAGCTTAACGTAGTGGATGAAATCACAGATAAGGGATATTGTAACAGCACAAACCCCAAGATGATGAAGTTTCCTCACTTCAGCTGCTAATATATGCTGTGATTGGCTTTATCATGGGTGTCAGTATTTGCTGCGACCTCTGCCCTTCTGGTCACAGCAGTGGCATCTGCTTGGGCACTGCATGTGGTCTTAGCCATGAATTGAGCAGAATGGAAATGAATGTGGCCAACAGCTGAAGTAGGCACATAGGCATTTTCCTGGATTTTTTTTTCACAAGGGAAGTTGCCACAGATTTTCCTTGTGTGGGTATGGAAGGAGCTTGCTTGCCATGAGGGGAGGCCAGTGGGTGCACCCAGTTGATGCTGTCAGAGGAGTGAATGGCTAAGTGATGGATTCAGCCACCTGGGCATTGTCATGGTAATTGGCTATAACTCAGTTGTATTCAGTATGGATGACTGCAGTGTGCCTAAACCAGGTACGCTGAATAATTGCATAAGCAACAATGAGCCAGATATCCTTCTTGGGGTGGAACAAGGAGGAACCTCTGTAATAGGTGAGTGTGAGGGGCCATACCAAGGTTGGAGGAGAGGGGAATTAGTATAATATGATAGGAACCCAAAGGTTGTCTTAAAAGTTGTAACAATATTATTAACCTTGCTTGTGTTTGTTGATGGATGGCTCTGCCATGCAACTTGTTTAGATAGGAGAAAGAGCTGTATCTCTGAACCAAGGAGGTAAGCTCTGCTGAGTCTTTGTACCGGGGAAATAGGACCTGCTTGGAATTGGTCATTAAATATGTAACAAACTTCTGGGAAAACTTGCATTTGTAACATAATTCTGAGAAACTTCTCTATTTATAGTGTAAGTAACATATATAAACTGAAGATCTTTTGTGTAAACTACATGTGATAGGAGGATTACCCCCTTGCATCCAGTGCTGCTATTAAAGAATGGCTGCTTTCCAACACGCCAACTTGAGTCTTAGATAGTTTTCTGGTTGACCATCTTGCAATATCAGTTGGATTCTGATTGTGAAGGTTGGAGTAAAGTGGAGACCCTGAGGCTCTGTGATAACACCACAAGGTATTTTGGCTTGAAACAACCACGTTACACAATTTACTCATAAAAGAAGTGAGAATATTTTATTGACATAATATAAAGTAGTGATTTAATAGCAACAAGATTTGAGATGGCTGACTACACTTGATTATTTACTGCATAGATGGAAGGATTAACACACATGGAGGAGACCTTCCCTCTGAGTCACAATATTCAGAGTGGACCCCCTTGCTTTCTAAATTCCTTGACTTATGGAACCAAGGAGCCTAGGTGCAGCCAGATCCACCTAATCCCAGACTTGGACAACAGTTTATGTCTAAGGGACTAAAGGTGCACAATCAATCTAAGGTGCAGTGTTAGTGAAGTTAACAAAGTCTAAAACAAACCCTCAGCTGTTTACTGAGGGTCTGCGTTGGCAAGATGTACAGGATCTCCACTCAGGTGTAACCTCAAGAGGCATCCCTACTCGAGGGGAGATCTTGTTAAGCAGCCCAAGAAGCCCTTTGAGCTCTCCTGCATGGCAGTGGCTGCACACTATTTCTGGGGTAAGGTGATTGATTGGCTTAGTCATAGTCTGCTTATCAGACCTGTGCTCAATTGGTTGTCAGCTTTTGAACCAGGTGCCTGCTATCATCAGTTCTTTCAGCCTCCTCCAGCTGGAGGCAGATCTGTGGTCATTGTCATTACTGTTGCTTGCTGCCAGGTTGAGGTAGGCAGTTAAGGAAGGGAGAGCACACTGTCACACAAGGATGGAGACTTGATGATACTATGGAACTGGTAAACTGCTGCCTTGTTGCCCTGAGCCATCGGTTTTCCGGTTCTCTGTCAGAAACATTCTCTGAGTAAACTTTACAAACTAGAGGTGTGTTTGTCTAGAGTCGCTCAAGTGCCACTTGAAAGAAAGAAAATAGTATAATATAGTATATAAGAGCAGAAATGGGAGGGAAGGTATCCTTACTGACTTCTGTGATCAGTCATTGGGTTGAGCCTCTTTCCCTTCCCATAATTGCACTGGAAAAGACTTGTGCATGCAGTTATACCAAGTGCTTCCCTTGGAAACTTCAAATCTCTATAGAGTTATTCCATTGTTTAACACGTTTGTGATCAGCGGTATTACTCACATTATTGCTATTTACACATGCTCTGCAGGTGGTGTATTTATCATCTACAGTTCAGAAGAGTTTTGATTCTGAAACTTCTTTTTCTACAGCATGTGACTGCCTCTCAAATTTCTCCTGGCACATCCTGCCTCCAGGGGGACTGTGTGGTGTTCTTACTACTCCAAAATAGCTTCAAGGCTTCTAACGTGGATGTTAGTGGAAATCTTATCAGTTACAGACAAAATGACCTGCTAGACTTGAGGTAATCCTTTTTGTTGGGATGACAACATTGGTCTTCAGCTATGTTGAAATGGAGCTCAGGATTTCTAAAACAAATAGGCAGGGTAACTTTCTCTTCATGTTTTATTTATTACTTCCTGTATTCAAAGTAGCAGAGGAAATGGAAGAGCTGAGGTAGTGGGCTAGAGGATGCAGGACTTAAAAGGTTAATAGCATCACTTAGTTTAGCTCAAGGAAATGCAATCAAAGCCCCAAAAGGGAAATTTTCTCCAGTCAGCAGAAAAGGGACCAATGAGAGAACAGTGGAAAAGAGAACAACCATGACAAGGAGTTGCAGGGACATGCAAGATAGGGGAAGTGTTCTAAAGTGGGACAAAAGTCAGAAGGACATAGCAATGAGGACTACTGACTTCATCCAAAAACGACCACCAGGTGGGGAGGAAGATGTCGAGCCTTCATCCAACAACCACCAGAGGAGGCTACCACGCATCTGCCGGGGGGGGGGGGGGGGGGGGGGGGGGGTGAGGGGTGAGGAACAACATGTAAATGATCCCTTGGGAAAAAAAATATGCAAATGAGTTCTTGGAAATCTGATGAATATTTATGAGCTTGGCTCTTAAATATGTAATGCATCTGCTTGCGGGAGTGCAAGGTGGGAGAAGCAATTCCCCTTGCACCCAGCGCGTGTGCAGTGCTGAAATAAACATACCTGCTTTGGAACCTTCTGTGGGTTATGGAGTCTCCGCAAATCAGAGCTACTTCCTTTCATACACAATCTGGCATCCACGAGCAGAGCAAGCTTCTGAAACAATTAGGGCTGCTCACAGCTTAAGCTAAAATTTAATACTCAGGCATGTGAAGGCTTGAATAAGTCCAGTTACCAAGTCATGTCTGCTCTTCTGGGCTCTGTACTCAAAGCTTAAAAGGTCTGTTTGTTAGCGTGAATAGCTGCCTTCTGATCCTGTGTGTATAATGTGAGGGAAGTGTTGGGATGCCTTGGTTACAGCGTGGTGGACATCATGAAACATAACACATCTACTTTCTTTAGTAGCTGTTGCCTAAATCTACTACTACTATAAACTACTCTGTTGCAGAGTAGTTGATAGGAAAGTAACATTCTATGCCAAGTACCTTTATCTGTAATCTTACTGATTGTTGTTACGGACTTGCATAATTTTGTCTTGAAGTAGTTGATTAATTGTTATTAGAAAGCTTGATAAACTATCTTGTATTGTTCCTCTGAAGTAGCGCCAGGTTACATTGCAGAAGCGACTGCTGTCAAGCAGGGAGTGCCCTATTTGAAGGATTCCAGTGACTCATCTTCCTTGCAACCCACCAAGTGAGATGGGACATCTGCTCTAGCGATGCCCTTACCATTTAGCCAAAATAGGTGCATTGATGTTAAGTTAGCAGTTTAGTTACTGCCGCATCTGATTATAGAAATAGTAAATATTTGCTCTGGTTTGGCAATTCAGTTACTGGTCTTTCTTGGCACAGAAGTTCCCATGCTGTGATTCTGGGGCCTCTTGCTGCCTTTGTGTTAACTTGGTGATGTGTGAGATTTTTCAAAGGTCTTACATGTCATCAAACTACTACGTGCTTTCCCTACATTTTCTCTGTTTAGGTGTTTTCTGGCTCCACTTTGCAGGGCTATAGACTTCAAGTTATAATGTTCATCAAATGAAGTATTAAATCTTGGAATATCTTACTTGATTCAGTAGATCAAAACAGTAACTTTTTTTGTGTGTGTGTGTGTGCTTTAGGCTTCATTTATGAGAACTACTCTGAACGAAATACCTTGTTTTATTAGTTTGTGCCACAATGTCAGAGGTGGATGTTGATGGGATGGTGTTAGACCCCACCAATATCCTGTTGCATTTTGTAGTCTTGTGACTGATGGCAGCAGAGGGATGGTGTGTGACAAAACTGTCTGATGTGCAAGTGCATATGATGCAAAGGAATGTCACTGAATTCCTCTATGCAAAAAAAGTTGCACCTATTGACGCTTGTTGACACTTGTTAAATGTTTCTGGAGACCAAAGAGTGGATGTGAGCACAGTGAGATGGTGGATGATGTTTCAGCAGTGGTGACAGTGATAGTGGGTCACCTCCTCTGGTGCAGGTATTGACAAGTCAGGCATGCAGGCTCCTGTTCATGGCTGATGAAAATGCAGAACTAATGGTGGTGACTGTGTTGAAAAGTAGTGTGTTAGAGGAAATTCTCGGCTACATCAAATAGTGTTATTGTGGCTATTGTAGTTTTAATGGCAGTAAATAGGAGGCATTACTTTTGGAGTGATTAAGTGTTTTTGGCTAGTGTTTTCTCCTAGGGAAGGATCTCCTAAGAATAAACAATAAGGAAAATTGCCAGTGGAAACTGAATTTTTTTTTCCCTTTTTAAACCATAAATAAATTTAGACAGTGTGTAAACTAAGTTTAATAGCAAACCAAAGGAAACAGATTTCCAGTCTGAGTGTATTCTTTTTCCTCTTGAACATTTAAACTTTAGTATAGAAACTCATTCCAATTCAACTTGGGAATTTGGGCCAACTATATAGAAAACTCTCAGATCTCTCTGCAAGTGGAAGTGAGTTTTCCAGGAAGAGTGATTCGGGGACATTGGTTAATGTGGAGGCCAGAGGCACAATTCAGACTGAAAGATAAGTCTATGTGCAGGTACATCAGTTGCATAACAGGGAATTTAATGAAGACATGTTGCTGTTACTCCTCTGTTCACTGAGAATCTCTCCATTTCCTGTCTTTGTACCTTCACTGGAAAACTGGCATGAACCCATGTGTAATATTTGTTGATGATTTGGGGGCTTTGGGGTTCAGAAGAGAATATAGGAAGTGAATTGATGCAAGCACATTTGAGTAGACTTCTCTTTGTCTTTTGGAGTCTTGTTCTGATATAGATCTTATCAGACATTTTTCCTAAGGCACATTCTTTCTGCTAGATACCACTTTAAATGGCATTTTGGATATATTAGATTTACGTAATATTTTTAAGTTGTGGTCTGTTGTGGACTGAATGTTGTCATAATCCATCTAGCGAACATGAACTAAGGCAGCATTACTCATCTTGGTCTTGGCAGTGACAAGAACTCTTGACCAGGTTGTACACTGCATGTAGTCAGTTTCTCCAGTTTCTTGCTCAGTGATGCCTTATTTTTGTTCACGCATCTGAATCGTGCTTGTTGTATTAAACAGCTTCAGCAGTATTCAAAGAAGGGATTGTTTGTCGCGTGATTATTTATCAGGAAATGTCCAGTTGGATGTTGTTGATCTGTAATCTTCAGCTTGAGTGCAGAAGCCTTTATTTTCACCTGAGCTGCATACCTTAGTGCAAACATTGCTTTAATACTGCTGTTAACCTTGAAGGATTTGTGCTGTTATAGTGTTTTTGTTTATTTCTTCTCATAAGCAGCTTTGTTTTCCAGTTTCATTTTGTACTGATGCCTTTTGAGAGCACGAAGTAAATGAGTGAAGAGCTTACAGCTATCTCTAAATCTTGAAAATAACACTTGGGTAGTTCAACTAGACAGTTCTTAACTTTCTGGCTTTTATAGACTGCATCTGACTTGTGCTTCAATTCTAAGATTGAAACTGGGAGAGACTTTTCAATCTCAGAGCCATGAAAAGAAAAAGTGGGGATAATGGTTGACCTCAGGGAAATTGTGCGAAATATTTTCTGGAGAAATTAAGTCTAATACTCAGTGTTCTTGCCTGTGAGTTGCCTTTTTTTTTTTTTTTGAGTGTTTTTCTTTTGCTTTGGAGGTGTTAGCTCTGACAGATTTGAATTTGTCATTCAGAGGTAACAGCTGTACCCAGATGGGCTTATTGATTATCATTATACGAGGACTGCTGTGAAAGTAATGCCTCGTTTTATTGTTCTGCCCCACCATGTCAGGTTGATGTTGGTGGTATGGCAGAAGAGGTTGAACTTTCCCACCAGTATCCTGTTAGGTTTTTTTACCATGTGAGAGATGGCAGCAGAGGAGCAGGCTGACATGGAAGTGCAGCTGAAACAAAGGGGTGTCATTGAATTCCTTCATGTGGAGAAAAAATTGTGCCCACTGACATTCATCAGTGCTTGCCGAACATTTCTGGAGATTAAACAGTGGATGTGAGTGCAGTGAAGTGTGGTGTGCTTCAGCAGTGGTGCTGAGTTTATCATCTCCACTGGTGCAGATTTCTGCGAGCATGGCATGCAGGTCTTGTACGTTGTCAGAAATGCATTGCTAATGGTGGTGACTGTTGAAAAGTAGTGTTTTGTAGTGTAGAATTTTCTCTATTAAATACTGTTATTGTGCTCTTTATATCTGCTGTAGTTTCCATGGAAATAAATCTGAAAAAAAAAAACACTCTGAAAGCTACCTCCTATGTAAAATGAAGGGTTAGACTGTATCCTGTCACCTCCTGAATGCGTACTCGGCAACAGGAGTGATGATGTCTTGCTCACGCTTCATGCCTTCAAGCTTACTAGGTGAATGGCTTAACTTCTTGAATTGAGGCTGTTTTCCTTGTAGGTACATGTGCTGTCAACAAGTGTTATAACTTCCATTTCTCCAATTGGTAACTGACCGCAGCATCAGAGAAGAGAAAATGACATGTACAATGAAAACAAGCAGGGTACATTCTTACAAGAGATCTTTAATGAACCCATATCCATTTTCTCCTTTCTTTTGTCACATTTGAAGGAATAATTGAAGCTTGGTCTTGTATAGAAACTGACCAGTATTATATTCTGCAGAATCCTCTCCTCTTAAGCATTGCTTAGTGCATCTGCATGAGATGATACAATATTTTTCCCATCAGATTTCAGTGTAAATATAGGAATATAGTATTACATTTTTAATTCCATTATTCAACCTTTTAGAATAATCTGAGGGTTTTTTTTTTTTTCATTAAACAATCAATACAGTTGTTAACTGCTGCTCTGTCTCCTATAACTTAACTGTGCTCTGGGAAATTATCTCTGCAGCTTGGCATTAATAATGCTGATGTCCACAGCATGTTCCAGTGGAGTTTCTGTTCTGTGTAGCAACTTAAGTTGAATGGTTCTGTTTGTTATGGATTTTAAATTCCTTCTTGGTAAGTTGATGTAGGTCTTGATAGAAAGATTAAAGTTTTGTTCTTATTTTTAGAATTTCAACTGTGGACTTAAGAAAAGGAAATCAAGAAAAGATGGACTGGAATGTAAGACCACTCCAGAATGCAGATGCGCAGAATAACCTGCAAAGTCAAGAATCCTGTTACACTCAAATGCTTTCTAATGCACAAGCTTTTCCTCAAACAAATGCACTTTCTTCTGAAAATGCATGCAATTATGTGGGAAATAACCAAGTGTATCTACCAGCTGTTAATGCTGCTTTACCAGGAACATCTGTAGCCATAAAAAGTTTTCTTACCTCGGAATACTCAGTCAATCACTCTCCACCCTCCTATGTACCACCTGCACCGACACTTCCCAATCAGACATCACGTGCACAGGGGGAGATGACTCAGAACTCTTGGCAAAACCCTGGTAGGCTTATTTCTTCCCACAGAAAGCTTCCTCTCCTGTCTTCTCAAATGAGCGGTGGAAACAGCGTGCCCAACGTGTTTCGAGGACCTCATTATGCCACCTCAAACAGTTACGCTGTTTGTTCACAAACGTCACAGCAGCGCTCTCTGAGAACTATGTTGCATCAAAGTAACCGTGAATGCATTAATTCTTCAAAGCTGGGGTGCGTCCCGCAGTATAACACAAATACCTCTGCTTCTTCTCAAAGCATGTCTGTACCTGTCAATCAGTCACCCGGTCAATATCTCCATTCCCAGAATAACTGTTTCTCTTTTGGTACATCTGGGCAACATGTCCAAAACCAAATACATAATTCCGGTAATCAGATTCAGTTTTCACAGTCACTGAGTCAAAATACTGCCGCAAATGTACAGTTGCCACAATATGTTCCAAGTCAGATGGGATCAGGAGCACCCAGTGGATGTTCTGCATCATCTTTGTTGCCTGCCAACTATGAATCAAAAACTGTAGCGCAGCCTTTGCTAGGTGCACAGCAGGCAGTACACAGTGTGTTTAATAAATACCCTCTTCAGAGCTGCCCTTCAGACAAAAAAAATCCTTCTGGTTTTAACAGTGTTCAGCAATATTCACTGAAACATCAAGTGGGAGAAGTCAGTCAAGGGGTTAGGAATGGCTGTAATTCAAGTGGAAATGTGACAGTAAACCAGCTCTTTAGTGACAAGTCTGCACCCCCCACCGACATCTCCTCAGAATTTTATGATATTATGCAAGGAGCAGTACCTTTTTCTTCAGCGGATGCTTCACAGCCACTGTGTGATCCTGTTTCAGTTCAAGAAAGGCAGACTACTAGTTCAGTGAATATGCCTGCTAATTCTCAAACTTCTTCAGCAAGAGAAGATAAAAGAAAAATGACAGGTGACACTCTAGCTTGGGAAACTCAAAAACTGCAAGTTATTAAAAGAAAATGTGCTCTGCTTGAAAGGATGCACCAGTATAGAAGAAAATTTTTGACTTCAAAATGTGACAAAAGCACTTCTACGCTTCCTCCGAGTTACGAAAATGCACTCTCTAATCGTCTTCCTCAGATGCCCAAGCAAAGTGTAGTATCTTCCCTATCACAGGCAGTGAGGACAGACAGTCAGCAGCACTCTATTTTTGGATCTTCTCCCGAAGAAAGAAATGACAAAAACATAACTGGTGTTGACAACAGAAGGTTAGAAGGGACTCACGGTAATCATCAGGTAGAGCAGGGAAGCCTTTCATCAGGGCCCCTTCCCATTCCTTCCCACAGTGAACTTACAGCTCTATTAAATAATCCTGAGAATTCTCCCATCTTGGAACAGAAGAATGCCTTGGCCTCTTCTCAGAAAACGCTGACATCCTTGAACGATGCTTCATGTCACAGTCAACCAAATAGCTCTAGCAGAGATGCAACAACAAGTGTGGAAAGTTATCCTGAGAACTCAGCATTTCTTCAGTTCGTACTGAGCAGCACAAATATGTTAAAAGAGAAGAAAGCTGGTACTATTGCTGATAACATACTGACTAATCTCCTTTCTAATGAAAAACAGCAGGTAGATTCAACAGGCTTGGGTGGGAGCTTATTAAAAGACGCTAGTGAGAAAGGTGATTTGGTATCTACGGTCCACACAAACGCTCCTGTATCAGGAATGATGGAATCTAATGCAAATAAATTCAATGGTGATGTAGCTCAGAAAAAAATGCAGTTTACTGAAAATCCATGTTTTAAACAGAACAGTGGTAATTATTCTCTAGAGGAGCTAACTGCATGCCTGGGCTTATGGAAGAAACAAGGTTCAGAACCTGTGAGTGTTCAAAATAGCCAGTCAAATGAAAACATTGCAGCAAATCAGATCTCATCATTACCTCACAGCCAAAATACAACAAATAAGAGAGAACAAGGTAATCTTCTGGTTAACACAGATGTAACAGTCTTGCCTTTAACAACCACTTCCATAGGACAAAAACATGACATGTTAAATTGCAATTTGATAAAAGGTTTAGAACTCCAAATTGCAGTTGTCTCTCCTTTGGTGCTTTCTAATGAGAGAGATCAGAGTGAACAGGTTAGCAAGTGTCCAACATCTGCAGATAAAACCTATCCAGTGATTGACACGGGAAGCGTACACAGCATGCAAGAAGAGGGAAAAAATGTGGTAAATACAGATAAAGGAACAATAGAAAGTGTTTCTTCATCATCTGATGACTGCATTCTGATACAGACGGACGACCCATGTTTACAACAGACCAAATCAGCTGATGGAAAGAGAATAGTAGAAAACAGTATGAATGCAAATGATTCATGTGGTGAAAACAAAAGGAAACTCAGTCAAGCCATGAGAGATGCTGAAGAAAATCTACAGAACAAACTTCTTCCTGAATCGGGTCAGAGTTTTCCTAGTAAAATGTTCCAAGAATATATAAAAGACCATGATGGCAAGAAAGCAGTGCTAGGGACACAAAATAATACTCCCTCAGCTGTGATAGAAGAACAGATGTTCCATATTGCTAGCGTATGTTCCCTTGTTGAAGGTGATAAATCATATAATCCGCAAATAGCGAGCATGTTCAGCTCAGTCCCTCAGACACGTGCACTGAACAGTGGTGCCCCATCAGAAGAAAATGCGTCTGACCCAAGGCAAAAGGAGCAGCTGATGAAATTGAATAAAAATGACCTGAGGGAGAACACTCTGCAGCGAGAGACCTTGCTGCAAAAGGCACTGCGAGAATCATCATGCTACATTAGTGAAGTAGATGAGATTTTCAATAGTGCTATAACTAGCCATTCTAAGAAAGAAAGCAGTGGCAAGCTTGCTAGCACAGTTTCTACCTCAGAGCAAAAAAAGCCAGTAAATACATTTTTCAAGTATCCTGAAAATGACTTGGGAATTCTTGCTAGTATAAACCAGGAATTAGCTAGAAATTCACTGGATTCCTTGGTAAGCGTTACTGCTGAAACAAATGCATTCACTGTTACAACATGCAGCAGAAAAGAAAATGTCACATCCTCTAAAAAGAGCGTAGAAGAGCTACACGTTTTTGGAGCAGAACCCATTACGTATCTAGATAATCAGCTTACTGAACTTATGAAAGAGTTTCCATTCGGCATTGAAGGGGCTGATATTCTGACAAAAGAACCAGCAAGAAACAATTCTGTGGCTGAGCAGAGGGAGAATCAAGCTCAAAAAGAGGCTCATGTTCCTGCCAAAAAAGCTGATTCAAAGAATCCAATAGATCAGCTACAAATTGCACAGTTAAACTCTGGTCAGGTGCAGGAGTTACTTCCTGAAAAGAAGCCATGTTCCTCTACTGAAAACAGTGGAGTACTGAGTCAACAGTCTGAAAAGTCTTCAAGCCATGAGGGCAGCCTTGAATGCAGTGTTCAGCCCAGTCAAAGTCTGTGTCAGGAGAAAGAAAACCCA
Organism: Tympanuchus pallidicinctus; assembly: GCF_026119805.1. Classification (NCBI taxonomy): domain Eukaryota; kingdom Metazoa; phylum Chordata; class Aves; order Galliformes; family Phasianidae; genus Tympanuchus; species Tympanuchus pallidicinctus. Next base: position 5,311,969 of record NW_026294802.1, read on the forward strand.
CAATCCCCTTCCAGCTCCGGAAATAAAGAGGTTTGTAGTTTAACGGGTTGTCTGTCTGTGTCGGGTGAAATGTCACAGAGCTCCTGTAAACGTAGAACTTCTGTTTCAGATAAAAATGCCGAGCAACTTTCAGAAGCTGAAAACACTAACTCTGCAGGAAGACAAGAAAGCAACAGTAATTCTGATGCCATAATGAAGAACAACAGTGTGGTAGAAAACCCACCAACTTGTGAAAATGTTCAGAATAGTATTCAGAAGAATAAAAAAGATGTATGCAAATACACCTCTGTAACAAATGAAAAATCCAAGATGAGCAACGAACACAAACCACTTTCACCACAACTGGAAAAAATTGGGCCACTTAATTCCTCTGCAAAACAAGATGTTAATCGTTCAAAAAGCAGTAATTTGAAGGAAGAGATGCAAGAGTCTAGAAGAACTCCATCATCAAAGAAAGAGTTTCATTGTGACAAAAAAGGTCATCATAAAGTTTCAGAAGGGGAGTTGTCAGAGAAAGCTGGTTGTAAAGATACAGATAATATGACGAAGTCATCAGAAAAGAAGGAGAGAATTTTCAAAATGAAGTCCCTTTCAAAAGATAAAACCAGAACAGATTTGGCTGTGAAATCCCAAAGAGACCTTCAGAAATATACAAAGTCAGAGAATGTTGCAGTTAAGCACAGTGAAGACTATAAAGGACAAAAAAGAAAAATCTGTGGCAAGAACGCAGGTAAAGAACAGAACTGCAAGAAACAAAATGTAGGAGTTAATACTGAAGGGAAAGCAAAGTTATCTCCAGAAATAAAACGTGAAAAGCTGAATAGTTATCAGGCAGAAGCTATGAAGTTCCCAACCTTTGGCATTAGAGACTTAAAGTCAAGCAACTATACATTTTCTCAGCATAAATCTGTAAAAGCTCATCCGCCACAGGAGGAGTCGTACAAACGAAAGAGGAAGGACAATCTGATTGGAAAAACAAGCTCTAAAAAAACAAAGGTGGAAGATGAAAGTCTGAAACAGTCTGAAACAAAGAACTCCAGGCGGCATTCATATGATCACAAGATAAATACCGACAAGGCTAAAAAGCTGAGTGGGGAAAATGTCTGGAAATCTAAGAATTCATTAGCAGATCGCTCTGTGCTTAAACTACAGAGAAGAAGGGGTCTATCTACCATCTCCAAAAACCACCTTTCTAACAAAGAGAGACATCTTGATGGTCAAAACAAAGACAAGTGTTCCGAGAAAATGTTTTCTGATAAAAACTTGCTATATTTAAACAGAAGAACAAACAGATTAAAACTGCATCTTCAAAAGGAACCGAAAAAGCACTACCTAAATAGAGTTGCATTTAAACGTACTGCTCAGGAACGCATCTTTCTGACAAAGTTGGAGACATCACCTGTCAGGCCTGTCTTGCATGTAAAGTCCAAAGTATCACAACGTAGTCTAGATTCAAAAAGAGATGCTTCTCTCTCTGAAAATGAGAAACCAGGGAAACGGCAAGTGCTTGAATTTAAGCTGTGTCCAGAGATACTGTTCAGAAATTCAGCCACTGATGATGAAAGCTTAGCTGCAAAGAATTTTCTGGAAAAAGAGAAAACTACTGTGGAAGGTATGATGAATATGCACCTCTTTTCCACTTCAAAAGGAATATATGTTTGTAGTTCAGATTAGGTTGAGAATCGTGAGGTTTTTTTTGACTGCTGCAGCATTTTCTTAGTCTTTGTAACTACTACTACTATTTGCTATAAGTTGTCTTCCTCCTCCTACCTATCCCAATCTTTATGCATTTTAAGCAGTGCATAACATGTGAGGCATATATATGTCTAACATGGAATTTGATTATAAACAAATAAAAACAAATCTCAGTTTGTACTTAGCAACTCTTGCAGCCATCTTTGTGCCCAAAGAAAATTTCCTTTTGCATGTGTAGTATATATGTTATAGCCTAATACTGAGTAGAGACCAGTGTTTGTCAAAAAGGAACTTCAACAAAAAACCTTCTTAATTTTTTTTTGTAGGTGTCAAGAGTAAAAAAGAAGATTGGTTAAAGTACGATTCAGTGAAGCAAAAAAAGTTGAAGGAGATCTTTACAGGTGAACTGGCTTTTGATTGTTGATTTTGAAATAAAAGTTGAATGCTCTCTGCTTGGTTTTAAGTGTTCCTTTAGAACAGCCGTTTGTAATGAACTATTTCCATCGATTCCTTAGTAACTCTGCCACCAAAATGGGTGCTGTTGAGTAGACATCCAAGTTTCAAAGACTTGTGGAAATTTTTATTGTCGCGAGAACACGTTGCTGGAGATAGTAGAATTTTCTAGTGTACATGTGTGCACTTGAGTCATAGGTAGCATTGGTGATGAGATTTATCTAGAGCTGTAAATTGTAGGCAAAACCCAAGCTGGCTGTTGGCATCTTTTGCTTTACCCTGCTTCTCTCCCTGTCTTTCAGCTGAGGACTGTATTCCACTTGATACAGCCATAGAAATACTGGAAGGAGATGACAAGGCTCTTCACATTCCGATGAAAGACTCCAAACAGATGTTTCAAACCTACAGGAAAATGTATCTGGAAAAAAAGATGGAAAAGCCTGGATAGCACTCCTGTATCATACATCACACTTGATACCACTGGGAAAAAATGCTGACATTAGAATTCTTTTTCCGGTTTACTTCATATTTTTGCATAAGTGTTCATATTTGTTCAGCAAGTTATCAGCAAGTTATTATTGCAAGTGGGAATTTATTTCATGTGTATTTATTGCACAATTAGGCTTTGGTGCTGAAAATGTCATTGTCAAATGTTGTACATCTTTTTGGCATATTTGACTTTTTTTTAAATACAGGAGATAGCAGAATCTTGGGAAAAAAAAAAAAAAAAGAAAAATTAAAAAAAGACCCTCAAAGTCATTTAAGTAATCATGATCTGTTTTCTTTTCTGATTTTGGAAAAATTCAACTTCTGATACTTTCCATTGCTGGCAGTGGAAAAATATTTCTACTAGAAAGGGATTACAAGGATTCTCAGGCATTACATGTTTGTTTTCTATTTATGCTAGTTTGATTTTTGTTCATCTAGCAAGGCTTTCAGTTATTTGTAGAAATTTTTTTTGGTAAACTTGGAATACAGATACAAAACCCTTAAGCATGAAGGTAAGGGAGTACCGTGAAGTGTTTATGCTGCTACTCGGTTTTCTTAAATATATTTTTGTAGAAATTGTAGAAGTTGAACTCTGAATTCTTCATCTGGATGCAGTGCTGTAAGCTCACAGCTCACTGAAGAATCTTCCCTACTTCCTTGCCTCTCTTTCTGCTTTCTTTATATGTGAACAAAAAGTACAGCGGTTGAAGTGCACGGAGTTTAAATTCACTTCTGTCTGACTGTGATGCTCATTTTGACCAGACTGTAATTAATTCTTTGTTTATAAAGTATTAGCTGATGTTTGACTAAGGATTCACTGTGACATAAGAATTATATTTGTTGTTGGATGTCTTTTTTTAAGTGCCTTTTCAGTGTTGTTCACAATTTTGAATTGTATTCTTTTTTTTTTTTAATTTTAGAATTGTTCTAATTCTTTTTCTCTGTTTAAGCCTTTGTACTGAAAGTAAAAATGCTATAGATATTTTACTGACTGACTTTTTAATACTTGAAATAAAATTTCAAAGGCTATGCCTAGTCTTTTTTTTAGTTTAAGAAGTATATAGTTATATTTCTTACAGTTATCTAAATTAGCACTGTAGGTAATCTTGTAGATCAAACACAGCTTTAAAGTAAGTTTCATATCTTCCTCCTTTGAAAGGTTTCATAGTTAGAAACGAGAGCTGGACTTGAGTCCAAGCTTTTTGAATCAATGAAACTAAGAGAATGTACTTAGATTTCAGAAAACACAAGAATATTTTTCTGTTCAGTATTTTTTTCTTCCTTTTCTGTTCTGTTTTGAATTAGCATGTCAGTACCTAAAGAGCCTTCAGTGTTATGTCAGTCATGAAGAGGCATGCTTGTAGGGATCTTGGGTATAATAATCCAGCAGAGCATGAAGTGGGGAAAACAAACAAACAAAAAATACCTAAAGCAGCTCACTTGCTGTTTCTTCTGGTCCTTATACTGGTATACAAGCCATGGTAATAAAGCAAGTCCTTGATCTCAGTCAAGCAAGATGTTGAGATCCACTTAGATATGGCCACTATGAAAAAAACCAGTGCTCTGTTGTTTGAAGAAGATTGACACGTGAACATGAGGGCATTCAACTTGCGCTGAAAATACCCATTATGAATGTAATGTGTGGCTGTTGTCATATGTTTCCTGTATCTGAAAGAACATGTAATATGCATATCAGCAGTGGGGCTGCGTTGTGCAGATCATAGATCCTGTTATGTCTCTGGGAACACCAATAGTCTTTGAGGGTCCTGCTTGTCCTTCTGTGAGCATCCACGCTCCTGCTTGTGTGTCCAGGAATTCATGTAAGCTCCAGCCTGAGCCTTCAGTCCTTGCCTAAGTGATGTCCAGGAAGTACCCACCTCTAACTCTCTTTTAGCCCGTGCCTGGACATGGAAACTGCCCAGTGATCCACACTCTGACCCTTGACCTGTATTCCTGTGTGGACTCAGACATATGTTCTTACATTGAAGCTGCCTGTCAATCACTGGAGTATGCTTGACCCGTGATCTCCTTCACTGAGTCTGAACCTGGCCTGTGAATTGAGTTCATAGCTTTACCTTAGCCCTCCATCATCACAAGCTTGTCTGATGACCTGGCTTCACCCTGTTTGCTATCCCTGGCCTGGCTTGCTTGCCTTGCTTGGCTATTGTGGGAAGAGTGAGACTTCTGCCTTGCCAGTCATGGTTACTCACTTGGTTCTTAAGGAGCAGCTGATGCTTGTTGAGCCCTAACAGATAAAGAACTGTAAGATGTGTGTGGGCAACAACCTAACCTGTTGGTATCTGTCTTCACTTCCCACTCCCTTTTAGGAAACTCAGTGTCAGTAGGCAGGGCTGCCAGTTCCACCATTCTTGCCTTTGTGCAGTAATTACTGACTTTGAAGATCACTGTTCAAGACATGGTCTACATGAGTCTACAGTCTGGGAACCATTTTAGGCAGAAGAGTGTCAAGAGGGGCTCCCCTAAAAAGATAGGCAGTGAAAGGAAGAACAGTGAAAATGTGATCCTGCTGCTCAGTGTGCAGTGGGCCCAGTGATGAAGGATTTGGGAAATACCTGCAGTTTTTCTGTCTTTACTGTCAGATCTGTTGTCAGATCTCTCTCATCGCTGAGCCTGTGCAGAGCCTGGTCTGCAGGAGTGAAGAGCTACCTGTTAAAGGAAAACAGACCGCTCAAGCCCACGTATCCATGAAACAAGATGGGATACACCCAAGGGTGATGGGATATCGGCCTAATACCATTGCTGGGTGTTTCTCTGTTACCTTGTATGGCTTGTGACAACTTTGCTGGACGGAGGTTCCTGATAGTAGAACAAAGCAAGTGACGTGTGTTACCTGCGTGTTACCCATTTTCAAAGACCAGAAGGTGATCCAGGGAACTGTGGGAGCTTGGTCAGCATGACCTGTTTATTTGGGAAGGTTATAGGACTATCCTTGATGCCACAACTACCTCAGCATGGTAAGGATAAAGGGGTTTGAAATAGTCAACATGTATTCACAAAGGGTAGATGACTCCTGACCAACCCATTGGTCTCCTATGATGGTATGAATTATTCTATGGGTAAGGGAAATGTAGAAAAATGTTTAACGAGTGCTTCTTGACTCGGTTTCTCATTGTATTCTTGGAGCCAAGTTGAAAGGTGATTTGGAGAAGTGGCCTGCATCGTGGCTGGAAGATTAGCTAAACGTTTGGCTCAGAGAGATACTGTCTGTGATTAGTGCCACAGAGTCCAGCTGGCTGCTCATTATTACTGGCACTACTTAGCAATTGATACGGAGGCTGTAATTGCTCACCGCTTTCGTTAATGATTTGGAAAGCAGAATGTAACAAATCTTTGCAGGTTTACGTGGAGAAATGGAGTTCTCAGGAGCCTCAAGAAGAACTGGCGGTGGAAGCTCAGGATTCCTCTCACTTCTAACAAGGGAAGCCACAGATATTTACAAGATCTGGCTTCTGATGGTGTAATGTGGTAGAAGCATGTAAGTTAGGCCTATTGAGGTACAGGCATTGGTTTGCTGAGGTATACAGCCATACAAAAACAGGCAAGGAAGAGACTACCAGGCTTGTCAGAGGCTGCAAACTGCTTGTTGGCAGTTGATGTTCTGCTAGTAGCATGTATACATGTACAGACTGAGAGCACAACTGAAGAGCAGCCCTGCTGAGAGGGACTTAGAGGTCCTGGAAGATGAAAAACTTAACATGAGGCTGCAGTGAGCACTCGCAGCCTGGAAGGCCAACAGTAACCTGGTCTGCATCACCAGGGGGGTGGCCAGCAGGGAGAGGGAGGGGATTGTTCCTCTCAGCTCTGTCCTCATGAGGCCCCATCTGCAGTACTGCACACAGGCCTGGAGCACCAGCACACGGGAAAGCCACGAGTGAGGTGCATTTGCAGGGGAAGTTTACTGTTGGTGTCCGAGGTAAGTCACATTTCACTCTTTCTCTCACATTCCTCAGATAAATTAAACAATTTAACAGTGGGAAGCCATATGACTGAAGAGATTACCCTGTGGGACTTTAGTATCTAACACAATATTTTACAGAGGTCCTTGCCGGTGTTTAAGAGGTGTTGCTGAGGATACTGATGATCTGCTTGGCAGACAACTGGCACATAGAGCTGGACAAAAGGCCCAGTCAACTGTAGGCTAATATGTGGAAGTGCGCAAACTTTCTTATCTAGAGTGGGGGTGAATCACGAAGCAGGTTCCAAGGTGGGGCCTGTGAGCCTTGGGGCTCTCCCTGTGGCTGGTGTGTAATGGGCATCTCGTTGTGGTGTTACTGCTGTGAGACATCCACACCAATGTCTGCATCCATAAAGCCTGAAGTTTGCAATGGGCTTGGAGGTTTATCCCTTCAGTTCTCTATCTCAGCCAACACTTCCTGCTGACAAAAGAAGGTCTGGGCTTTTAACTGGCGTGCTCAGATCAAAAAGATGATTGTAAATCAGACTTACAAAGCAAATGAAACTGTTAATTTATTGCAAGAGTCAAAATGCTCATGGTATTCTCACTACAGGACTCACCATACACTTTTTATCATCCTTTGCCTGATCTGCCATGGGAAAATGACATGCTTATACAATTTTACACTTACATACAAAGCATGCATACAGTGGAACAACATTATAAGTCCACAGAAATTTCTTAGCAGTGCGTGTCTTATTCCATTTGTACATTCTATTAATGTAACTTTGACTTGTCCAATTTTAAAAACTCAAATAACACTGGTAACCATAATGGACGTGGGTGATAGAACATTGTACTGAGGAGATAGTGATCCATGGGATGGCTCACTGCTGTGTGGAATGCTTGTCTACTAAATAACCTCGGCAGGTGAAGCACAGGCATGTCTGTGGTGCAGAGAAGGCAAGGGTATCTTTCTGCAGAACCCTGCATACCTGAGGCCTTTGGAAAGTAAGTAGCTTTTTTCACACACCAGCTGTCTTGTTGTGTACTCAGTCGTACAGTTCCTAATCCTTTTGAACCTAGGATAGAGCCAGTCACTAAAAAAACATGTGAAAGAAAACATGCATGACAATGAGCAAAGCTGAGGAACTTGGAAGAACTTTACCAATGCACTTGGATTTGACAGTACTTTCCTTCCTGGGTGTTATAAGTAATCATTTTTCCTGCTATTAGCTCATTAGCTGAGGGCTAATTGGGTAAGTGCTCTGCTTTCCAATCAAGTGTTTTTGATGTCAGGCAGATAGGCTGTAGCCAATTAGGCTGGTATTTCCATTACATTCCCTTACCTGTTTGCTTTTCTTTCTAGAAAACATGCTTCCTGCTCACTTTTCTTTCTTTTTTTTTTTTTTTTTTCTTTTTCTTCCTTCTTGGACTTGTTCAATTTTCAGCAGCCGTTGTGACCTTATTTCTTAAAATCTTCTTATTTTATCTTCCTAGGCTCTAATTTATTTTCTTCTGCCTCTGGGGCTTCCAGTCTATTTTTATTATAGCAGAACTCCTGGCTCCAGTGCTATCAGCTCAACCATGCAGATCGTACCTCACGTTTTTACTTCTGCATTTAATTCAGTTGGTTTTCTTTCTTTAGATTCTTTCTCTCTCCCTGTGTTTGGTGTGTGTTCATCAGTGCTGAGACTTGGTAGGGAAAAATGTTTCCCTACTTTCTGTCCATTGCGATGCAGGTTGACACAGTGTAAGACGATTGATGATCAGTGTGTGTTTGAAGTTTGTGTTCTCATGGGCTAGTGCTTGGTGGTGTTACTGGAGGCATGCAGTCATTTGGTGCAGGTCCATCTTCTGGACCATTAGTCCCACACAGACCATCACGCAGTGCTGTGCTTGATCTCACAGCAACACTGGAACACTTCATTGGCATTTCTCTCCTTCCAGTGATCCTGGAGACTCAGAGTAATACAGATGTTTCAGAGCTACCAGGAGAGGAAAGTCTGCCTCCCAGGGCAAGATACAGGCTGTATTCCTATGCTGGGTCAACGCTTCGGCTTGCCGTGGGGGCATGCCCCAGCCACCTGTGCCACAGCCTTTGGCCAGATATCTGCAGCTGCATATATCAACTATATATATATATATATCAACTATATCAAGCACAAAGGGGGGAGTTCTTATCTGCCGTAGGGGCATGATGAGAGTTATACCTTAGCAATGAAGACTAGAGTGTTGGCCACAATGTCAGTAGGCCATGTACCAATTACTGGAGGGACTACAAGCCTCCCACCTCCCCCAAAGTGCAAGTAGGCCACACCACTTCAGTCCTACATGCACCTTCCAAGGCCATTTCATTCTGTGGGTACCTGGTTCCAGATTCTCAGGGGCAGGGAGCAGAAAGTTATTTTCACTGCTGATTTGGGGTCTTACCTGATTATCGGTGCCTGTAATTTGGCTCCTAAGTGGGGAGGCACATGTTGTTTGTAGCGTTTTCAGGGCACTGGGTCTGCTGTCTCTAGGCCTTTCTTTCAGATCCTGCAGGGTCTCATAGAGTCTCTTTGTCCACCCCTGCAGGTCTGGGCACTATCCTCTTTTCTCTGATCATCAGCGCTTAGAGGATCTACTCATAAATATGCTCCCTTAAAATAACGTCAAAAAATGAAGTAGTCTTGCCATAGCAATCCTTGTTCAGTGAGCTACAACTTGGGAGCCAGAAACTCATCTTTGCAACAAAACAATCTCTCACTAAACTACCAGGTCTATTTCTTCAGATCAAAACATGACTATAGCTATTAAGGAGCAAAAATCTGCTCTATGTGTTAATTGGCTCACGCTGCCTTTTCCTTACATCCCCATTAGATACTTGCTGTAAAGAAATTAGCCTGCCATTTTGATTTCAACCAATAACTTCCATAACTTTTGACTCTGATCAGAATCACGCATAAACCAGTGAAGAGAATTTTCATTTTGTTTGAACTGAGAAAACTAATGAGCCCTTCCTTCCTCTCACACTGTGGTAAAGACAAGGAGAACTCAGCCTTCAGACAGCCCATAAATTGACAAATGTGGGTTCCCAACTAGCCACAAGAGATGATGTCTTGCACCCATCAGGGAGCAATGTGGGATACAGTTAGAGTGCAGAATTTGCACCTGAGAAAATATGGGTTTGAATAGGGGATACTGTAGAGGAGTCACTGATTGCAGAGGTGAGTGAACGTCTCTTTGGAGATGCTGGATGCACCTTGTTAATTCTGTGCTACTTATATTGCTGTTTATATTACTTTTCTGCCTGCCTGGTTTCAACTGCATTGATTTAAAAATGCTTTAGACATTCTGTTCTGAATCCAAGGCACTGCAGAAGCAAGAGGCGGTGTCACCAGAAGCAAGTAGAATTCTAGGTAAGGAGACTTTATGGTAGAATACATCTTTAAACCAGAACAAAACTGTTTGGCATAGAGAGCCGCTTGCTTATGCTTGGAAGCATGAACGACTAGAATGGGCAGCACCAGCATAAAGCTTGAAGGCTTTGTTCAGTCAGTAGTGTTCTCATAGGAGGACTTCAGGGAAAAAAGAGAACAGTACTGGATTGAAAAGAACGGCTATGATGCAATGGATATGAATGAAGTCTAAGATGAATGCCCTCCTTGTGCGTACAATCACTCTGCAAGTGACAAGAAATAAAGAATGCTCTTCTTGGACCCTGGTGGGCGATACATTGTGGGTCAGCCTGCAAATTCATTTTCTAGGACACATATTTGATGTTACTCTGTTTGACAGATGCAGCAGACATGCTATGTAGGGGATGGAAGTTTCCCTAGTACAAACCAGCAGACCCACAAAGTAGCTTGTAAGCAGATGGCACAAGTGTTCTCTAAAGTCTTGTTTTCAAAATTGTGACTAGGTCTGGCAGTACACTTCATAAGAAGTAGTTCACAAGAACTGTCCATAAATGTTAAAGTGTAAGAGGCTCATGTTCCTTGCTGTACCCAGTTCTTGGTGCTAGAGGAAAAGACAAATGCTGTCTTCGCACAGCTATCGAGAATCTCTGTCAGAAAAACAGAAAATATAAACAATTATCAAAACATTAAAAAAGGAGAGTCAACACCAAGACAATAATTTAATCATTTAAGGAAAAAATGCTTTACTTATTTACTGTTCACTATCACAACTGGTTTGCTGAGGGATATTGACAAAGGGCAAATAGTATGATCTTATCAACATGGAATAATTAGTTCAGTGGCAGTTATCCTCAGGATATGTCAGAGGTTGTTATGCATTTCTACTTTGTAAAGTTCTGCAAGCAAATGTCCTTCAGTGTAATTTGCAGTTTGGGCTCAATGATGCTGCATTCAGTGCAATTACTGTTATTTTACACTGCTCTATTCAGTTCCAGTCCCCAGTGTGTTAACTTCGTAACACTTTGGCCAGTATTGGAATCTCTTTGATAAATGGCTGGGACTGCTAAGTTGGCCACTGTCCATTCAAGCAGCTGTTCAGAGTGAAATAGCTGCAAGGAGCAGCATTATGGCTACAAGAAGCATCTACAGGGAGCTGCAGGAAAAACCTGAAAACCATCTGCTCCTTAAAGTAAGCCATCTGGAAATCCACAGAAATATCAAATGTTCACATCAAACCTCTTACTGTGGCCACACCAGCATGACCACAGACCTGCATAACGGAGGACTGAACATGACTGTCTCTGGTCCTGTCTCTTTTTCCTGTGGGCATCACCTGCAACTATGTACGTTGCTCTGGAAGTACTGCCTCCTATTAATTTCTATTGGAACCACAACAGATAGAAAGAGAAAGCAAATTCTCAGCTACAAAACACTTTTTTTTCAGCACAGTTGTCACCATTAGCTCTGCGTTTTTGTCAGAGATGAAAAACAGCCTACATGCTGCATTTGTAAGTATCTGCACCAGAGGAGGTGACCCACTGTCGCTGTCATCCACTGCTGAAGTGCACCACCTTGCTGTGCTCACATCAACAGTTCTGTTTCCATAAATGTTTATCGAGTGCTGGGGAATGTCAGTGGGTGCCATTTTCTCCCCATGGAGGAATTTGATGGCACACTTTTGCTTAATGCACTTCCTTATCAGGCACCATTTTGCCAGGCTGCCCCTCTGCTGCCATCTGTCACATGGCAAGAAAACTTAATGGAACACTGTCAGGAAGGTTCAACTGCTGCTGCTGAACCACCAACATCCATTTCTGACATTATGGGCCAGTGTAGTGACATAGGAGGCATTACGTTTGGAGCAGCCCTCATACAATATGGGCAGCGTGGTAGGAGAGCCATCAAGAAAATCTTTCTATAGGAAAACGTGATGTTGTTCTTCTGCATTTCTGCCCTGCTTCTCACAGAGCTGACTATGGTTGAAACTGTTCAGAGGTATGAGTACTTCAAGGCAAATGTCATCTCTGATGTGACCTTCAGTAACAACAAACAAAACTTAATCATGCATGAGTCTTTAAACCTTACGTTTAAAAATGCTGTTGCAACGAAGAGATATTCTCTGTATAGAAAAAGTGAGGGAAAGAGAGCATGAAGAAAGTGCAAGAATCTGGCATGATATAACATTGCAGGTAACTATAATATATATACACACACATAAAAAAGGTTGGTTTTAAGGGGTTTTATGGTATTAATGTTGCAAAGCATCATTATATTCTGCCATAAGAGTAGATATTCAGTTTAAGTCACCGTTATCTCTACATAGACACAAATAGGGAGAGCTTCACCCTGACATAACAAGCAAGATGAAGGAGATATTTAATAATTGTGGTATCCCAAAGAGATTCGCACTAGATTCATTTGTGAACCCTTAGTCCACAGTGCTTTTGGCTTGTGTTAATTTTGCACTGAGGTGAGGTTTCCATCCATAATGTATAAAGGAAGGCTCTCAGGGAAAAAAACAGTAAGATGAGAAGTCCCACTGCTCTCTGTAGTGGGTGAGTGTGGGTGGCTTTAAGCATCTCTGTACTTCTGGGATGTTTTGTTCCAAGTGAAATAAGAATCTGTAGGGACTTTTTCTGCAACGTTTTGACAACAGTCTGCCCTACTACTTTGGCCCATGTGTTTGGAATGGCCAAATGTGTATGTTACAGTTGACAATGGCTCAATGCATGGATGCTCCCTCCTTGTGGTTGGTCAGAGGTAATTCTGGGATTCCATGTTCCAGTAGAAATGCCTGCTCTCTTTCTGCAGTCCTCTTTTGTGGTTAGTATGAGCATTCATGGGTCATTCTGATGTGGATACAATTTGCAGAACATTGGCTGTGGCCTCCAGGTGAACCCGTGCTAGATCTGGTGGTAAACAAAGTGAGACGTGCCTTTGGGCCATAGGGTTCAGGACAGGCCTCATGCGTGTTTCATGCAGAAATGAGTCCTGGAGTTCTGAGTCATCACAATCTTGTGTAATGCCAGCTAACCAGGGAGGAACTGAGTTAACTGCATGGGAGAATCCAGCATGTGATCTATGGAACAAACGGCAGCTGTGGTCAGTGGGTGCCCACCAAAAAGTTCTGGGAGGAGAAACATAAGAAGAAAAGTGTGTCAAAAACAGGAAAAATGTGGATAAGGCAAGTGAGGTATCAGTATGCCTGAAGCACAGCAGCAAATCAAGTTCTGACTGCAGAGTATCCTCCTGGCTCTGTGGTGACCATCTCCTTGGATAAAGGAGATCTTCTGCCATACAGCTCTTTCCCAGGGAACTAAGTGAGAGATGCTGGTTGTGCCAGAGCCAACAGAAGGATGAGTGGAGCTCCAATTTAGTTTGTTGCAGGTACTTGATAACTTCTATATATTAATTTGAATAACAAACTTTCATTAGTAACTGAGGTAGCTGGATTAACAAAGTTTGTTGACTTAGTTTTTTAGATTCTGCCGTTTTCAGTTACAGTATCACAAAGAAACTCATTAGCTTTGGTTAGCCCATATAAATGCCAAAGAATCTGCAGCCCATTGAGGTCCCATGCTGGAGCGTAGGAAAAAGGTGGAGGGAAGGATCAGCAAAGAGGCACTGGTCTCACCCACCACACTGCTGGCTGCTTCACTGGAGGGACTGAGTGTGGTCTGTGGTGGCAATAAGCAGAGAGGAGAGGTGCCTGAGGTGATTGAGCGACTGAGTGAAGTTGAGCGTGAGAATGAGGGATGAAAAGTTTTTCCCTTATGTGTGGGTTTATTAGTTTATTTGTTGTTGTTTTGTTCATTTGTTTCCTACACTACTCAATTATTTATATTAATTTGTAATAAATTATTTAAATTCCCCAAGGCAAGTCTGTTCTGCTTATGATTACAAACATTAGATGATCTTACCAAGTTTTCTCATTCTTTTCTTTGCTCCTTCCTCCTCCATCCTGCAAATGGATGAATGAGGAATGACTAAGCAGTTGTGTACCTTCAGCTGCTAGCCAGTCAACTCACTACAGGATTAAAGAGGAAAATAATTCCTCCCTAAGGGAGCAGTTAACTTTGCTGTAAGGGTAGTGCACATGGATGTAAAATCAACCCCTTGCCCATGGGCAGGATGTTGCAGTGATTACCATGTACCATGTAGTCCATGTCCTCCAATCCTCAGCATGCAGTAGCTCCCAGGATGCCCAGACACTATGATACCAGTGATCAACATGGACTTATCTATAGCCATAGAAAAGAGGCTGATCTTTCCCCCAGAGGGAAAAGACAGAAGAAGCACAGAAAGAAAAATCCTCCATGGGATTGTTTCTGTTCAAGAGCTGTGAAACTTGTTTCACACACAGAGCTCAGAAAGCCCCCAGTAACACCAGCTGTAGCTCCCACACTCTGAGCTGGTGTTTTCACACCCTTGAGAGTCCGTGTCGTGTAGCTCAGGAGAAACCCTCTAGCAGTGACAGGGGATGGCAGTTTCTATTTCACAGCTATCTGTCCCTTTTTCCAGCAAGCAAGGAATCTAAAAGAAATACCATCCCTTGGTTTTCTTCCAGGGCTGTGTTCAACACTCCTTACCCTTTTTTTTTGTTTTTTTTTTTGTTTTTGGCTGATTCTCCTGCTCTCCTTCCCTCCTCTTCCCCTTCTCTTCCTGGCTTAGCTATACCAGCCTTCCTCCACTTACTCTCACATACACCTCTTTTGCAATTAATGTCAAGGAAACCTCTACCAGCTCATTAACATAGGCTTAAATGCCCCAATATTGCTGTGGTTGAGGCATCCTACTGCATTCTGAAATCCCTGTGTGAAAAGCATTTATGTTTTTACTGTTATCATGCCTAAACCAGAAGGGTTTAATTTTGTTTTGGTTTTGTGGTGTAAGTAATGCCTGCGAGCTTAGTTTTTTTTACAGTAGAGTGAGTTGGATGTTTAGAACTCTATTTATTATCATTATTACTTATGATATTTTATGGAGGTAATACTTTCACTCAATTAGACTAAATCTATTGGTATTGGTAGGATAGAGCACAGCAAGACAGAGCTCAAAAATGGGACATATTAGAACTGAAAAGGACCAAGAGTGGCCCACAAATATTGAAGTGTATCTGCTTGTTTAATTGGTGTCACAGTTGTTATGGGTTACCTTGACCACAGGCATGTACAGGATCACAACAGTGGGTTTGTAGGATTTTGCAGTACACGGCAACACAAAAGTTTTTGTTCCTTGAATTTTTTCATTCCAAACTGTTACAAATTATTACCAGTAAGTACACAGTTGTCATTATTTACTACAGGCACACATTATCATATTGAAGTATTATTGGTATGGCACTCAGCACAGTGCTCCAGGACTGGGGTTAATCACCAAAGGAAAGTCTGCATGGAGGGTCTGGAGTCAGCCAGATGTCTGTGGCAAGAATCTGGTCTGACTGGGGACCTTGTGCAGAGAAGCTTGCTGTGGGAAGATAGCAAGTTGCTTTTATATCTTTGGTGTCCATACGTAAACAGGCGTTGGAAACCATTTCCTTGAACAGTTGTTGCTGCCTTCAGCTTTCCTAGAAGGTCATTTCATTATAGCAGTTTCTTTCTTTGTTCTGCCCCTATAAAGGATGCCCTGAGCATCCAGCTAGGTAGATACCCTTCTCTGAGAATATGTTTCTGTTATGACCATGTTGCCTTTGTAGCTGTTCCATCTCTTAGAGACTTGGTTTTTGTATTCATGATAAAATTATGGAAGGAAAAATCTGTTCTGCAGCATTTTTTCTTTCAACCTGAGCTCTCCTATTCTGGTAGTCCCTCCAAAAAAGAAAGGGTTTCTATTAAAAGCTCCATGGTAGGCTGGGTTAGCCATTGTTTTCTGGAGTCCAGCCACCTGCCAGCAAGGCCAGCAAGGCTCAATTTCCAACTGTCATTTGGAGCTCTGAAGTCATATCTAGCACACATATCTAGCATAGATTTCTGCATTCCTTATGTTCTTTATGCATTATGTCTTTCTTTACTAAAAGTAATCTGAATTCTTGAAAATCATTTCCTGAAAAGGCCAGGTTTTGGTAGAGTGGATTGCCTGAGTCTTGCACTCCCACATTAGTTTGGGAGCCAGTGTATCCAGGGCTGTTTTTCCCAGATAGCTCAACCTTCATAGAATCACAGAATGGCTTGGTGTGGAAGAGATCTCAAAAATCATCTAGTTCCACCCCCTGCCATGGACAGAGCTGCAAACCACTAAATCAGTCACAGGAATTGATTGAACAGGGCTCAACCCATAGCCTGTCTTGTAGACTGTGGAACAGTCTTTTCTCAAGGTTTTTGGAAAGGATTATTAAAATGGCTATTTGATTGGGAATTTCTATTAAAAATAACTTTGGAATGGACTCACACAAAAGTTTTTGAGAGAGCCTCTGATGTGAACCAAAAAGTATATTTACAGAGAAGAAAAGCTCATCTAGACTTTCAGGTGATTATTTATAAAGCTGTTATCCTAAGCAACATGTAAGGTCTTTCTCTGTTGTATGTCAGTGGCTTCGCATTCCTCCTTTATAATTTCCAACAAGTAATTTTTCCTTCTTTCTCATCTTTGGTAAGAAAAAAATGCAAGCAAGGGAGGATCACAGGCCCTTGCAAAGTTAGCAAAATTAGGTGTTGAGACAAAATGGACAACTAATAAAATTGCAGAACCAGCATAAACATAGTTAGCATTTCTTCCAATGAGACAGAAACTGGTCAAATCACTGACTTAGTGTAACTGTAAGTCTGTAATAGAATTGCTGGCCTGGCATTAATATATTTAGCTAATTGCTGACTTAACAACTAGCAGACTGTAGGGTGGATGTTGTACAGTCGTGCTTAAACCAGCTGCAGAGCAAGAGTGAAGGGACTGGATATCTCTGGGTCAGCATGGGGAGCTGGCTCCACAGGAAGGCGGCTGCAGGATGCAGATGGAGTGACAGTTAGTCTGCAGGATGGATTCAGGGCTGGCTCCCCAGGGATGGTGAGCAAGCTGGCTGCATAGATTAGGAAATACTGAAGGCTGCAGGTCGCTGAAACTGAGAGGATAAAAGGGAAAATCAAAGACCCAGAGGTGGGCTCAGTAAAGAAGGATTAGCACTGTAAGACCCTGCTGTCTAGAAATCAACAGCTAGAAAGGCAAACGTGTCTCACCTTGCGTCAGCCTGGCACGGAGAACAAGAATGGAGCTATGGTGTCATGAGCACAGACCCTAAGGACCAAGCCTTATTGAACTGAGAGGATTTGGGATTCTGGAAGAGCTTGACATGCTAACACCACCACTTTGCTAGCATTCATCTTATTTGTATTTTGCCAAGTTTATTATAGTTACATACTCATTGGGTTTTAGGCAAAAATAACTGGCATAATTGTATGCCATAAATTCCTTCCCTGTGTAGCACTTGAGTTTATTGGGCAGCTCCTCAGAGCAGAAGACTGCAAACAGTGTGGAGCTGGAGATGCAGAGATGTCGTGTGAGGTAAAAGAGAGGTATTGAGTGTGTGCATCACTTACAGAAAACCCATAAGGGCAATTATTCTGTCTTTCATGGACAAGAAAGTTACTTCTACCTTACTGTGAAGAAGTAGAAGAGAGGGAAGAAGAGTTTCTGTAGTTAGTAGCTGGCAGTGGGGTTTGGAAATTACAGTAAGACAAAAAGGGATCGCTGTGCATTAAAATGGAGGGAGTGAGATTATCTTTAAAAGATGATTCAGAAAGGAGCAATCCCAAATGAACTGGGTGGGAAAAGGCAGAAAACACACAAGAGGAAAAAATGAAGTATTTTTGTTACAGCATGTCCAGGGAAATTACAGTGTAATATTAAACCGAGCTCTGGGTATCACAATTAAGTCCACTAGATGACAGTGTGGAGGTTGCTTTCAGTGTTACTGAAAGATTCATTCTGTTCATCACAGCCCTATTTGGTGTTATTTCACTTCTGTGCTACAAAATACATGTTCGCATTGTGCTCATGCTCGTGCCTAGGGAGTTCACGTGTGTTCATGGAGGGAAGGAAGCCTTGGTTGGTGTTAACAATAAACATAACATTGGTATGAAAGAAGTAGCTGTCAGCTTTCCAGCACTGGTGGATTTTTTCCCTAAGCACAGAGATCTGGTGGGTAGGATTAAACTGGGGCTTGATGAAGGAATGTGAGCTAAAGGACAGAGGGACAGCCACTGTGCTGCACTTCTCAGCCTTGAAGTGAGCCACGCTGCTCCCAGCACGCTGTGTGCTCTTCCCCTCCAAGCACTCCTGCAGCCTGCAGTGCTTGGCCCCATGGTCCCCCAGGAGTCCCCTGGCTCAAAATGCTGGAAGGAAGGGACCAGAAAGCAGCAGAGTGACAAGGACTAGGTGTACCTACAGTTCTGACTTCTGCAGTTTTTGGTTTTATGTGAGGTAGTGGGCAAAGCAAGGTAAGAACACACAGCACCACAGCAGGTTTCCTTCCATAGCACTGGTTTCTCCACAGAACCTGTTTCCATCTAAGACATGGTACGACCCAGCATGCAGATGTTATTACTGTAGCTGTAGAATGAAGAACCACTAAAAGTAATGACTATTTAATAGTCATCTGGGCTTTACCATACCAATTAAAAAAACCCAAAAAACCACATACACAAAACAACATATTAGAACAGAGTATATAAGAAGCACAATCAGCACAGACTAAGTTGAAGTGAATAAAGAAGAACAAGAGTAAAGTCATTTTTTAAATTATTAAAACAGTTATGAAAATATACCATCAGTATTCAGGCAAGATATTTGTTAGTTGGTATGATTAACTTTGTTTTAGGGGGATGGAACAGATCCTCACTGCTTCACCCTCTTAAATAGCCTTCATTTTGCAGGACGCCACACATCTTCATTCCAAGGCTGTCCAGTCCCACAGGTGGCTCTCTATCCCTATCTGGTAACATGAATGGCCTTCAGTCGTGCTGCCGCAGCCTCTTTCTCCAGTAGATGACTGTGATGTCCTCCTGTGCCTCCCTGGGGCAATAGTGCTGCTGGGGACTGCTGTCTGGGGCTAGGGTAGGGCCCACATAGTCATCCCCTTTCCATTCCATCTCTTTCCTACTGAAAATGTCTTGGCTTGAGACATATTAAATATTGATCTGTTTTGTCATTTCTTGTAATGCAGCTTGCCATGCACTGGAATACCAGAATCCCTCAGTTCTGTCTTAGCTTGATATTTATGCTTTGAAACTGGCATTTTGTAGCTGTCCTGTTGATCTTTTAACACAGAGTTTTAGAATTTTCCACTTGTTTGCTAGAGAAACTTGACCTTATATGGGATAATGTGAAATTCCACAGGTAAAAATGAACAGATTTTCTTTTGCTCTACTTTTTCTTTCAGTTTAGGAGAAGATTTGTCAGTTCAAATTTCTTCACTATCCTTTCTGTGACATGAAAGAGGAAAAGAAATACTGTGAGAGATCTTGCCTAACAACTGCCGATCCGTGAGTCTTCTTGGTTTTTGGATCAAGCAGCTGTATGCAGGATCGAGGTGGAGCTTCTTTTTCTTCCAAGTTAACTGCATAGAACAATTTCATGAACTATTATTTCAGTCTCTTTATCATTAAAGGCTGCTTTGAACATAAAACTATTAGGATGTCCTTTATTAGATAGGCTCACTGCAGCTCTCTTTCTAATGAAATTTTTTACTTTATGACTTGCCCATGGAGTTTGGGCTCTTACTTTAAATCATGAGATTGATTTGCTGTTTGAAGTCAGTTTATCGGACCGTATCTTCATGAAATTGCCTGCCAGCAGAGAAGCCTGAGCTATGAAAAATTAGGATTAAAAACAAAGTAACCTTGTAATTCTTCAGACTCACAGATACTTAGGATTTTTTGTGTGCAGCCATTAAACTGATGGAGTGGGGTGGTGCAGCCCCTGGGCCACTTTGCAATCTCAAGATAAGCCGCTATTCGTGCTTTGATCTTTGCAAGGAGGGCAGTGAGTTGGGGCAGCCATGCCCTGACTGGGAGTGGAATTCCTTCTCCTTGATCAGTGGCCTGGTCTGAGAAATATGGCAATGGTACAGATTGGAGAGCACTGGAACTGCACCAATGGGAGTGTTCCAAGATTACCTCAACTAATGATCACCTCGCTAAGTGATTGCTTCATTCAGCTGAGGCCAGAATGGGAAGTGTTCTGGCTGAAGTCAATTATCTTGAAGTCCTTAGGAAGCGAGAGGTACAAAGGCTACAGCTCAGTGAGCTGTCAGTGGTCTCAGGATCAGAAGCCAATTGCAGGCATGAAAACATCAACTGTGAGTTATACACCTGGGCTTCAGCTTGAAGGATGTTAAGAGGAATGGAAGGGAGGAACACTATGTAGGGAACGAGTACTAGAGCAGAAGATTTTCAAAGGCAGGAGCTGAGTGCTTCACACTTTTGATGAGGATCAGCAGTGTGGCTTGGGGAATGACCCATCCTTATCTGCTAGGCTAGCATGGCCTGTGTGCACCTTGCACGGCAATGCTAGGTGTAGAGACACCTAGGAGAACGTTGGTCTGGGCACACATATAGAAACAATACACTGCAGAGCTGTGTGGAGAAGCAAGCCAGGGACCATCTTTGGCTCCCAACGGTTGTCTACATGTGCTACCAGGAGTACATCTGTACCATGCTCAGTTGTGTTTACTGAACTAAACCTCTTCCTACAATACGTCTGCCAAAAGCAAGCAATGCTCTGGGCTGACACCTGGCTACTCCTGAAAGGGGAAATGAGTGAAGGGGCTGATCTATGAGCAGCCTGGGATTGCCACAGCCTTCTTGAGAGATTCATCATATTGCAAGCTCTCCCTCCTCTTATTTTCCCAGTGAAGTGCCTGTAAATACCAACAATTGCATTTATTCTGTAAGTGGATTGTTCAGGGAATATGATAGGCCCAAAGTATGACACTATGAAGCAAGCCATTGTTACCAGTTTGTAATGGTGTGGGGAGTAATCAAGTCTGTCTTATAAAGTTATAGCATGAGAGGCTTTCTGTGTGTACAATTAGAATAAATTTAATAGGATTTTATAATTGAAATAATAATAAAAATAATCTTGGGATGATTTTATGATAGACACTTTAGGAAAATTATTTGTCTTACTCTAACTTGCTTGATCTTACCCCCAGTGAAACAGGCACCACGTGAAGCCAGGGAAACCTCAGGGCCTTACACATTTGAACTGCTTTGAGAACGGAGCAGGCCGTGCCTGTAGCCATGGCTTGCTTTACTCTTGTAAGCAAATACAATGCAGCAAACCTTAATTTACAGCTCTGCGATACTGTGCATGAAATATGTGGAGATGTCAAGGGTGTCTTTGCTCCACTCAGGACAGCAGTACTCACACAGAAGATGGGCAGGGGGTGTTTAAATGTGATAAAGACTTGAGTTGTCAACAATCCAACAACAAAAGCAGGAAGAAACACTAAGCAAGAAGTGTGTTTTGGGATACACCCATCTCTTGTCACTGTGCACTTTGACAAGCAGCTCCCCAGCCTTGTGTTGGATAGTGGAAGCATGAGTTGTGCTGCTGAGCTGTATGAGGGTAGTTTGGGATATCTGCAGTCCTACAGTAAAGGGTGAAGTAGGAGAATGTGACACATTAAGAAAATTCTACACTGTAAAACCTCTTGGTACTTGCAGTTCAAGAACTGTCACACTAAGTACTTCCTCATCGTGCTTAGAAGTATTTGGGTACTCTGACATTGCAAGGAATGTTTTATTGTAGTGCTTCAGAATGACAAATTTTGGATTACTTGAAAAAATACTGAGCTTAACTTCAGCTTAAGTATATTCTTCCATGAATTTCACCAGTTCCATGTGCAGTCACCAAGACTTTGTAACTACACAATACCATCAAAAGAAGTTTTCATTTAGCAGTATATCATAAATGAGTATCCAGAAAATCTTGTTTTCCTGTATAAACATCTCACTTTAAATAGTCTTCTCTGAAGAAAAATAATTAATGTTAATTATGCATCAGCTCTTCATACAATTTGTAGTCATCTTTTGTTTTCTTTTAATTTATCTGTAAATATATTGAAGTTTGTTTAATAATACTGCATATTCCTTGGTGCTGGACCAAGGTGAGGACCACTCTATTGCTGTTTATGGAAATAACTTTGTGAGCTACAGTAGAAATGGCAGTGATGCAAACTGCAGTGAGACAAGCAGCACTGTAACACAGGAGTCCCCCAAGAGAATCATCTACCGTAGAAAAGGCCATCAAGGTCACCAAGTCCAATTATCAGTGTGAAATACAAAGCTCCATCACAAAACTACGTCCTGTAAATATTCTAGTGAATAGAAGACTATAGCTACTTGTGATCTCTATTTGTGAAAGGGCTGAAGGAATTTTTTCATTAGTGGTTCCTCTGAGACAAATTGCAGGCAGAAATGCTGATGCTTATCTAATCGAACTCACGTGGCAGGCTTCACGAGAATTGGGAGTAATTTACAGCTAGAGCTGGATGGAAAAGTAATCAAGAAAACGTAATAAAAAACAGCATTAGTTCTGTCCTAAACTGGAATGTAAGTAGAAAATATTTTCTCCCCAAGATTTTGATCTAGAAACATTAAAAATCTGCAACAATGCAAACCAGCCTAACATTCCTGAAATTTAGTAGTTTGCTGTAGTAAATGTAGTAACACAGACTAAATTCTGGTGCAACGTCACTTAAAATCAATTTGTTGTGACTGATCACAGATCTTGGCTCTATAACAAATGCAAATAATTTCATTGTTTAATAACCATGTGAATAACTTGAAGATTAAATCATTTTATGAAAATAGGGCTTAATTTAAAAAATACTCCTTTTCCAGTATTTTGAATTACATCTCGGATGTTTCCTGGTCAGACATATTTTTCAGAGTGCTGTGAGAGTCCCGTGACCCATATGAAGCACCATACATGTTGTTAAAATAAAGAACACACTGAATTTTGCAGCACACACTGTGGCAGAGAAGCCAAATCACTAAGGAAAAATGGAGGCTTGCATTCTGCACAGTGATTTGTGTTGTATAGCACAGTTGCAAGTTATTACAGAAGTGCTTCAGAAGGAGAAATTTTGGATCACTTGAAAAAATACTGAGCTTGACTTCAGCTTAAATACGTTCTTCATTAATTTCATCAGGCAGTTATTTCATTTCAGGACTCTAACTGTAAACTGAAGATTTTCTTAATGGAATATTTTAGTTCTTCAAAAGTTGCTTTTATGTCAGGAAGTGAGTTAATTATTCATTGTCCAAAAAAAAAAAAAAAAAAAAAAGTCCAGTTAATTGCTCTTGTTGAAAGTACGAGGCCTGCTGTAACAGTGTGCTCCCAGTCCAACTTTTTTTTCCCCATAACTCTGGTCAAGTGATGACTACCGCTGATGGTCCTGATGGATGTAACTGGTCTTGATGGCTGCATCCAGTTCAAACTGTATTTAAAGGAAACGTGACAACACAATAGCCAGTTGTGATGGTCAATGTCCAGCTCATGCCAAATCTGGAAGAGTAAGATATGATTGAATCAATCAACTTACCCCATAAATAGTGAGCAGCCCAAGAGCCCGTTGAGCTTTCCTATATGACAGGGGGCTTCACAACAGGATCTCCTCTCAAGTAGGGACAACTCTCAAGGTTATACCTGCTGCAGGGATTCCTTATACTTGGCATCAGGAGATTCCCTGTCAGGACAGGAGTGGTCAGGCACTGGAATGGCTGCCCAGGGAGGTGGTGGAGTCACCATTCCTGGCAGTGTTCAAGAGGCGTCTGGGTGAGGAGCTACGAGATATGGTTTAAAGGCTTGTGGAAGCAATGGCAATGGGAGGATGGTTGGACCAGATGATCTTGCAGGTTGTTTCCAACCTTGCGATTCCATGATTCTATGATTCTTGGTTAGTGACTAATAGCGTGCTAATTTTTCTAAGCTTTGAATCATAGAATGGCTTAGATTGGAGGGAACCTTAACGATCATCTAGTTCTAATTCTCCTGCCATGGGCAGGGTTGCCAACCACGAGATCAAGCCACCCAGAATCCCATCCAACCTGGTTTTGAATGATTGTTAATATTATATCTGTAATTGTGCACATACAATTCTTTAGACATAAAAAGTTGTCTGAGTCTGGAACTAGGAGTGGATTCAGCCACACCTAGGCTCCTTACCACTGTGGTTAAAAGGAATTTAGAAAGCAGGATAGTTCCCTGTGAACTTCATAATTCTACAGGAGAGTGTCCTCAGCCCTTAGACACAAACTGTTGACCAAGTCTAGGAATAGGTTTGGATGATCAAAGGGCTGCAGCACCTCCCTACAAGGACAAGATGAGAGCTGGGGCTTTTTGGACTAGAGAAAGGAAGGATCTGGGAGAACCTTATGGCAGTCTTCCAGTACTTGAAAGGAGCCTACTGAAAAACTGGGGAGGGACTTTTTATAAAGGCATGTAGTGACAGGACAAGGGGAAATGGCTTTAAACAGGAAGAGGGTAAGTTTAGACTAGATATTAGGAAGACATTCTTTACTGTGATGGTGGTGAGACACTGGAACTGCTGCTCTCATATGAATGAATTATAAAATTCTATCTGCAACATCTGTTGTCTTTGACATTATTTAGGTTTCATCACAAAGAAGGAAACACATGTCCATGGCCGCTCTAAATTGTAATTAAACATTGTCCTCCAGTTGACCCAGTTAGTAGGAACTTCTCTGTGTGAACTGAAAAAATCAAACTGTTTCAAGTCATGCATCTGAATTCAGAAACTTTCATGTTAACTATACTATTCTACTGGACCAAAGATATCAGAAATATGTTATTTGCAAAGCTGATTGTGCTTGATGAAAGAGATATACCAGCAAAACCATAAATGGATATAGTGAACTACTTTTAACTAGAACGTTAGGGTTTTCTGTTGTTAAAACTTCCTGAAGAGTAAATTAAAAAGAGTTGGTTCAACTAATCAGAATAATTTTGTCTTCTATTTGTAGAACCTATTAAATTATCTGAGATTGCAACAAGCACTGCATGACGTGGTAGGGGACAAAACTTCGTAAGGAAAGTCATCTGATAAAAGAATTCTTTGATGAGATAGTAAGAAGTCAGAACCTAGAATTAGGTAGAATAAAGCTGAAGAATGCTACCTAGAAAGGTGAGAAAGGCTGGGTAGGATGCTGAAAAAAGCTGAAGAAAGGAAGTTAGTGCAGGTCTTGATGTTTCTTCTTAATTCTGTGATCAATCTGACTTTAAGAGCTATTCTTGTGTTTAAAGATTCCTCTGAAGACCCAATGAATAGCTTGCCCTATCATCTACTGATAAACAGACAAATGAGACATAGCCTGGGGTCTTCTCCA
Source organism: Tympanuchus pallidicinctus (assembly GCF_026119805.1). Classification (NCBI taxonomy): domain Eukaryota; kingdom Metazoa; phylum Chordata; class Aves; order Galliformes; family Phasianidae; genus Tympanuchus; species Tympanuchus pallidicinctus. The sequence goes on from NW_026294802.1 coordinate 5,337,267, forward strand.
GCTGTGCAGAAGGTGCAGTGATTGTGTGGATTACCCAGTACTTGTTTTCTAGGTTGGACAGCTGACGTGTCTTGGACATCATGTTGGACGTGATGGACACAATGCCAAAGAAGAGACAGTGCTATTTGCACATGATATGAGAAAATCAAAATTCAGGCTCAGCATGTAGCTTCTGCAGATCACCTGGGGCTTTACCAGTTAAATTAAAGTTTATTCATTTTGGTATGAAAATATGACAGTAGATGATAATTGGAAGAGGAGGCTGCAGATGGCAAAGAACTATTAAAATCCGCAAATCGTGCTCTGTGAGCCTGCTCTGAGTTTAAATATTTTACTGTAAATTAATTATGGTCTTGCCATCAAAGTGAGAAGATGGGAGTATTTATGGAAGGGAAGCAAAGTGATGTAATCTAAAAATAAAGTAGTTTAGTCTGAGTATAAGAAAAAAATGGGGACAAAATCTTCCAGTAATCTAGCTCTAGCTTCCTCATCTTGATGATCATTTGACTGAGTTTGTTCTCCACTGCTGCAAAATATTATAAGATCAAAAAGGCTGACCTATATGGAAGTTTCTGTTGGAAAATGAGACGCGATTACGCGGCTTTTCTGATGCCAGAAAAGTTTAATGATAATCCAATCACAGAAACATAGAGAAATGGAATTGGAAAAAACAAACAAACAAACAACACAACCAAACCTCTTTGAGGAGATCTTCCCCCTTTCCCAGCCTGTCTTTCGAATATGACAACACCTGTTCTATTCTGGCAGTGTTCTATGCAGGCAGTGAGGCTACTGGTCTATGAGGGCAGGAGAATCCTTAGGGAAGAGGCTACTGGAATCTATTAGGATTCTCTGTAGAAGACTGTTAATAGTCCCACTCCCATGGAAATACACTGAAACAAATGAAATATCTACCACCTACTTCTAGGTTTAAGATACTGAAAGAATTTAAAGAAATGCAGACACTGAATGGAAGCCAATCTTTCCTCTGTAATTGGGTTAATAGACCTTCACACGTAGTAATCTCATTTAAGTTTCAATAATATATGGAACAAAAGTGATAAACAATGGCTGTCTTTGAAGAACGACTGTCTGCAGTTGCAAGGCTCAGTGGGGTTATAAATAACCTCAGGTGTATACCTGCATAATTAAAAATTATTTTTAGATTAAAATAATAAATCCTAGGTGTCTCATGAAGACAAATGAATATTGAAGTATTTCCTAGGCATCCATTATTTGAAACATATTTTCTCTAAATCTGCTGTGGAGGCACTGAGGTACGAAAGTATATTATTTTTGCTAAGGAAATAGATTTATCTTCTAGTAATACTAATTTCTTACAGTATCTATTTGTCAAGATGGTCCTCGTAATTACCATTCCTTATCACAATGGAAAACAGATCTCTCAATTGGTTTCCTCATACATCTTTGGCATTAGCTGGGACATGAGCTGAAAGGTAAGTTACATTTGAATACATAAGTTAGTACTTTGGTTTTAAGTCTCTTAAATTCCTTGGCATTGGGCTTGCCTGGCAAGGTTTTGGTAGCAGGGGCCTGCAGAGTGGCCTCTGTGAGCAGCCCAGCATTGCCCCATGTTAGATGAGAGCCAGCTCCAGCTGCTCCAAAAGGCACCTATTGCTGCCAGAGCTGAGACATGAGCACTGCTGGGTGTGCTCTGGGGACAGCAGCCCATGGAGAGGAGACCACAGTGGGGCAGAAGGGCTGGGGGAGCTGCTGCCTGTGGGGATCTGTGCTGGAGCAGAGCCTGAAGGATGGGCCCTGTGGTATGGAGACATGTCAGAGCTGTGCTGGGAGAGCTGCAGCCTGTGGGCAGCCCACGTGTAGTCAGTTTGGGAAGGACGGAATCCTGTGAGGGGGATCCCACATTGGAGCGGGTGCAGAGAGTGACCATAAAGGAGCAGCACACATGAGTTATGGACTGACCACAGCCCCCATTGCCTGCTCCCCTGTGTGCTTGGAGCGGAGGGATGCTGAAGAGAGTGAGGCTTGGTGGTTTTAGTTTGTTTTTAGTTCTCATTTTCTCTAGTCTGCTAGTAATAGGCAGTGAACTACATTAATCTCCCTATATGAAATCTGTTTTGCTTATGATGGTGATCTTCCTGTCCTTATCTCAGCCCTGTATCAGTTTCCAGCAAGACTTTCTGATCTGAAGATTGTATCTACATCATCGTGTCCAGCTGCTTTTAACAGACCTTTCATCCATGAATCTGCCTAATGGCTTTGTAGTTTGCTTATACTTTGGGCCTTCAAAACAAAAAAGGATGTTATATCCTGCAATACAACCAGACACTGCATGTAAAAGTGTTTTCTTTCATTCGTCTTTGCCCTGCTTACTTGATTTCATTTAGTGCCCCATAATTCTTGCCTCAAGAAAAATAATGACTTATCAGTTCCTCGCCACTTTCTCCATTTGATGTATGGATTTCTAGACCTCTGTCTCATCCTCAGTCATCTCTTTTCCAAACTGAGGAAACCAACCAAACAAAATACAAATACCTCTTTTTCCAATTTTTTTTTTTTGCCTCCCATACTGTTGGGCAAACCTTTTCCTCCAGTTGTAAGGCAAAGCCAGAGGCTTCAGAGAGGCATCCTGACAGTGGAATCTCCATCAGCGAAATCTTCAAGTGCAGGACAGCTGTAAGGAATGGCAGAACAACTCCTGTCTTGGGGAGCAGGTGCCTGTCTGAGACCTTCTTTAGTGCTGTGACCACAGAATAACCTTAGGCTTAGGATCAACACATTCACAATGTTTCCTTGCTGATTTTGGCACTTTTCATTTTACTGAGTGAAAAATAGCTGTTCTCATCAGTATATAATTCTCTTATAGGTGATTTTTTATGATGTGAATCTATCACGTGCATGTTTTATCAGTGTTCTGCCAGCATATAGCAGCTGAACACATAATAATGTGATGACAGCATTGTTTACATTAGATTTATATACAGAAATGCTGCAAAATTTCTCTCTGTTAACAGGTTGGCTGGAGACAGTCTTCTCATCTTTTAATTGGTGTGGTATAAATATGAAAATAAATTATCTGAAGAAATGTAGCTTAACTAGGACAACTTGGTGTTGCTGCTGGGATGACAGCAAGAGAGGCCTGAGGAAAACGGAGTGTAAAGGGGAGCAGAGAGGACAAAAAGAGAGTGTCAAAGAGAGATTTAGGAAACAAAGTAGCTCAAAAACGAAACAAGCAGCTTTTTGTCTTTCAGGGAACTAAATGAAATTGCTGGGAAACAGCTGACATGTAAACCCACAAGGAAGAACAGAACACAAGAGAGTAAAGCACTGATGCTTACAGCAAATAATTAATTCAATAGGTGTGAGCTGTCCTCACTGCTTCCAGCTGTTAAGAAATGCCTGCAAATGATGTCGTGGGAAGTGCAGAAACATCTGGAATTTATCATGGTAACAGCCTCAGAAACTCACCTTCTCCATCTGAAAGAATAAGCACTCTCAATGGGTATTTTACATTTCCAGTGTCCCTGCATACAAGTACGGAGCTGTTTTAGTGATTTGGATGATGAGATGTCATGTAGTTTGTGAACCAGTATTCGTTCATGTGTATCAGCAGGTATCCAAAATTCAGTGCAAAATATTGCTTAGAGAAATATTGCTTTATTTAAGATATGATTCCTAACTCAAAAAACATTCACTGTTAACACATTCAGTGAAAGCATCAGTTCTGCATGATGTGGAGAAAACAAAACGAGTGACTGCAGAGACTTTATCTTCAAAGGCTTTTTTGAAGTTCGTGCTTTCCTTCCATTCTTCACACTCCCATGGCCAGTTTAGTTGCATACAGGTTAGCTGCACTCAGAGGAGGCAGTTTAGCCACACTAAATTAATACTGAATTGCAGCCATCAGGTTTGGGCGTGAGGGTACTGGGGAAGCAGTGTGTGCCTGCAGGGTCCCAGCTCCTGTCTCTGCAGCACCCCAGCAGTTTGTGGAGCCATGCACCAAGTAGTGTCAGGGAAGTGACTCACCAGCAAGTTTTGTCCACGTGAAATGTTTTCTTTTTGCTTTTCTCTTCAGGTGAATCACAGGTTAAAAAGAAAGCGAGTCCTAGAGCAGGCAATGTGACCTCTTCCTACATTTATTACTCTCAATCATTACAACCCACAGCTGATTAATAGAGATAGTTTAAAAGGAACTTTGCTTAATGGTGAGGTTTCTTTTCCCTTTAGGCTCCCAACAGCTTTCCTGTATATAGCCTCATTTTTCAACACCAAGTTTCATCCGCCAGACTGCCTGTAATAATACCTCTCACTTCATTTTTAGTGCTTAGTCACCTAAGTAAGTTTCCTCTTACTTCCTTGATATTTTAATTCAGTCCTCTCCATTGAGACAGTAGAATCTGGAGTTCTTGAAGCCCCACACTAAAGGGGAAAGCTGCATGTTGAAAAGGACTACTGAGCTGTAATACTAAACAGCTCACTTCCTCACTTCTGTTGCCTGTTGGAGTGGGAGCGCCTATACACTTTTGGCCACGTTTCCTGAGCAAGGAAGGGAGGATCCACTTCATTCTTTGATCTCATCCCAAGACTTTGCTGACAAGGATCAGAGTGGCAGGTTGCCATTCCTGAAGGCTGCACTGGGTGAGTTAGTCCTTCCCACTCTCTGTGATGTGCTGATGATCACCTTCTCAACCAGGCAGTGAGGTCTCACATTACACCCTTGTATACGCACTTTGGGCAGCAGCACTCAGGCTGATACCACCTCAATTCCAAGCAATATTGCACATCTTCAGAGCTATATCCTCCCTGAGACTCACTCTATTCCTCTCTAGTGATGGAGGGTTTATAGCCAGATGTTGATAGAGGTCACCAGCCAAATCTGTCCATGACGATCTCACCTTCCCAGCAGTTTTTGAGGTATTGCTCTCCTGTCCACTTGTTGATCTCATCATACTCAGTTGTCTTCATTATTCTACAGGCTCATTATGTTCAATCATTCAACCTTTGATCAACGCAAAGTCATGATGCTCCTTTAACATCATTATGTATAAACAAATCCACGAGTAAGTGTGTGTGAGTAGTTGTTTAAATCTTGTCTTTATTTACCCAGCAACGAGTCTCAACAGCTTGTTGTGAAAGACAATGAAAAAACTATCTTGCTTGCCCTTTTCTCTGGTCAGCTGTGAAACATAAGCATGGGTGTGCATTTCTTTCAACTTTTCATGGGCTAGAGTCAAAGGATAACAGCTAATGCTTATATGAGGTCAGCCAAGAGATTCGCCTCCCCTGGCCATTCCTGTAAGGAATTTCTTGTTCACAACAAGTCTCTCATCCTGCTAATTCATTTTCAAAACCTGTTTCTACTCTGACAGATCGCTTGCAGAGAGAATCCCTGACAAGTTTGTAAATCAACCTCCCCTTCTACAACTAACATCAGTAAATTGCCATATCTCCTAAAATGTAGTGGCTATCATTTTCTTATAATACTAAGCGGAGGGAATTCTCTTAAAAACAACATAGGAGGAGAGGTGGGTGTATTTGGTCTTCTTTCACCTGGATGCTTACATTATATTCCCCATAGTAGTTTATATTCTCATTGAGGGATGTTTCTTATGGCTTTGAGTGATTGTTGCCAGCTGGAAGTCAGGCAGAAGCAGGAGAGTGATCAGTTGCCCATACTTATTTTCCCGTGGCTGTACAGATTGCTCCTGAATATCATGTATCTTTCAGATAAGTTTGTAGCTCTCTCTGCAGAGATTGTTACACTCATTTAATATACATAGATGAGAAGGTAATAGCTGCCTGAGTTTTCAGACAGCCTGCAATACAGAAAGATTCATGAACTTTTTCATCTTAAAAGAAGTGATAAACAGTAATCATTAGGCATCAAAGCCAAATGCTATCAAGATATACTGCCTCTTTGCTCATCAAAGCAGACAGAGAAGACAGATGTGATCAGAGACGCCATCGGTGATAGGACTCAGTCTGCAGGACAGCACGATCTGGCTCCACAAACACAAAATAATCTTTGTACGAGCTTCAGTTGGTTTGTCAGAAAATGATATCATTCATCTGTATTCAAGGTAGGGAGGAACAACACTGGGAAGCAGTTGTTGTCCTATATAGCTGAGCTGTTCCTGCTTTTGACAAGCCTATTTTGGGACTTAACAAGAGCTGAATGGAAATATATCTCCCCTTCTTGTTATGTTCCCTTCCATGAGCAGAATTACTCTCTCTTACGTCTTTTTCTATACAACCCACATTTACATTTGCCTTTCACAGGATGTCTCTGAAGCTTTTCCATATAGCATCTCCGGGAGATCATGGGCAAAGCTTTAGCAGATGGGTAGCTTGCATCAAAGGAATTACCATCTGTTATTTCTCTTCCCAATTTTGTGCAATGCTGGCAAAAGTTTGATTGTTTCTCCCAGTCCCTCTTGGTCCTTTGCTGCCCAGCTGGGCAAATATCAGCATCCCTCCTATCTTTTCCCCTCTAGGACTCCTGTAAGGAACTGTAGCATTCAGCACCAAAAGGTGTTTGGTTATACTGTGCTGTATTCCACATGCCAAGTTCCATCTGCTGCGCTTTCAGAAAACTTTAATCATCCAGGAAAGAATGGAAAAACCTCAAGAGACAACTTCACAGAAACTCCCAATTAACTTTATCACCCTCCTGAAAATGATGTTGAATACTGGGATGGGCTCTGGCACTTAGGGTTTGCTTTACTTTACTCTTACACTTGCTGTTGTTTCCCAGCTGAATACATTCAGATAGTGTTCAAATAAGACACCATGCCCTCCTACATTTGCTCATTGACAACACTCGATTTTGAGAGAAATGTGCTCAACCTAAAATTTTGAATGTGTTCCCACCAGGCAAGCTCTAGCAATTCAGTCATGATTTCTGGTCTGTCAGGTCAGGATTGGCACCTGCTGCATTCTCATTATGTCTCACTAATTTGCAGGTTTATTTACAGCCCATGTCTCTCGGGACTCAATAATTCACTGCTCTTGAATTTAAGGAAGAAATGGAAGTATGTACAAGACAGTTTTGACTTCAGAAAGTACAGGGCCAATCAGCAAGGCTTAAACTAACTGCTAGCAAGACCTCTGTGGCAAAATAAACCCCTATCCCCTCTCCCAGAAAACAAATAACAAAAATTACCCTTTAGATTTTTAATGGAGTTTGGTTTTTTTAAGCAGTCAGATTTGACAGCAAAGAACACACATGAGATCTTTTTATGTGGTAGTTGTTTCAGCTCTTCCAGTCCTAGGCTGTGGTGAATAGCATGGGGTATGGGAACTGCGGAGTCACAGCCTGAACCTCTGATTGATCACCTGAGGCGAGCCATGAGTCAGCCAGAGGAGCACAGGTGGAGGCCATTCACTGTGCTGCTGGAAGGGATGGAGCCTGGCTGCACCCCTCCTAGAGCTATTGAAGAGCTGGCTACCAGAGGGGAAGGATCTCTTCTGGAGATCTGCTCTGCTGGTGTTTTGTGGGTGAGCCCAGGATAGGGGTAAGCCTTCTATCTATTCTCTTTTGTTATCATAGTCTGTTTTGCCTAACTCTCTTGCTTATTTTGTGATTATAACGTCCTAATATTCTTTGATTATACACATGGTTATGAAAAGAAAAAAAGTATTGATAGAGCAAATGAAGTTAATGAAGAAAAAAAATCTAGGGAGATTTAAAAATAGTTACTCTTGGGACACCCTGCTGTGTGAGTGCCTGACTGTTCCACCAAACTGATACAAAGCATGAGTGGAATCATTCACAATGAATTCACTCTTCAGGTCAATATGTTGATAATGCTGTAATCCTCTATCCCAGGAGGAAAAAACTGTACCTTTGAAAGCCTTTATTTTATTTTTTTAAATGTATACGACCTATTTTATTAAGTATTTTGAGAAAAAATCCAGTATTACTCAAGTTTATAGGATAGTGTAGCAAATCTTACACATTTCCCAAATGCTATACTCCATTGCAATAAACATATCCTGAGCTGAAACACCTCTCCTATGAGGACAGACTGGGAGAGGTGGGGCTGTTTAGCCTGAAGAAGAGAAGGCTCTGGGGAAACCTGAGAGCAGCCTTTCAGTGTCTGTAAGGCACTGTAAGAAGGAAGGGGGACAGACTCTTCAGTAGGGTATATGTGATAGGACAAGGAAGTATGGCTTCAGACTAAAAGAAGGAAGATTTAGATTGTATGTAAGGAAGGTTTTTATAGTCAGAGTGGTGAGGCACTGGCATGGGTTTGTCGAAAGCCCCATCCCTGGAGATACTCAAGGTCAGGCTGGATGTGGCTCTGAGCAACCTGATCTTGCTGTGGGTATCCTTGTTCACTGTAGGGGGGTTGGACCAGATGGTCTTTAAGGGTTCATTCCAACTCAGATGATTCTGTGATTCTGTATGCTTTTGTTTTTAGAATCTTGATGAGTTTTCCCCAATGCTATCAATACAGCATTATAATTAAATCCTGCATAAAACTTCCAGTTTCTCTCTCAGATATTGCTGGAAATGTTTTTGGTCATTGAAGCATGATGAGGACTGCAAGGCAAATATCAGCTTTAGAAGAAATGAGTGCCTTTTGAATCTGTATTTAATAGATGCACTGCAGATACTAGACTTCAAGACAAGGCATGTTGCTGAATACAAATTATTTCCTCTCCCACACTGATCACTTATGAGGCAAGAATTATTTAAATGTGACTGTAAGTGGCAGTTTGGTCCTGATTTCAGTCAGCTTCTGTTTCAAGCACTATGGCTACCCAATCACCTGAGTTTGTTAGCTGCCTGTGCCACTGCTGCAGTGGCAGAAGACTTTGGCAGAGACTTGATATAATAAATGAAGCAGAAGTGTGGAGGATATAATATATGGCTTCATGTCACTTCCAAGAAAGACACTAAAAATGATTGAACAACTGATTTGTGAGCGTCTGGAAAACAATACATTTGGTTTAAAGAGTGCTAATGTAGAACTGCCAAGAAGAAAAGGATGTCAGCCCAGTCTCTTTATGCTTGAACAAGAGCAGATGGTAGTGGGATGAGAAGCATCAGGAGGTGTGGGGCCACACTGAGGGGCAGAAAGGTGTTTCTGTGAGGGAACTAGCTGCTCTGAATGACACAGAGACCTTCTATGTATTGTGTAGGTACGCATCTTGCAACATTCTTACTGATGGATTGATCATGGCAGGATGATTTTTGATGAGGATGCTGGAGAGCAGTGCAGTGGGCTGCCCAGGGGCAATGGAGAGGACCATCAGGTCCTGAGAGCACCAGTCTTGAGGTGCCAGTACATCCAAGCCTAGTTGGCCAGTGCCAGACATACTCATGGCCTCCAGGCTGGGGCTGAAGGCTGCTGTAGGAGGAAGGAAAGTAGCCACTACAGGGCAGAGAGATGTCAGGAAGGGCACGGAAAGGCAGGGAGGAGAGAGAAAGGGGAGGGGAAGGAGAAAGGAAAGGAAAAAGGAAGGGAGGGGATGGAAAACCATTGTAATTTGTAACATTGTAGGAAGGAGTAGAAACTCTCCATGACATCATGCTTTCTATGTAGTGCTGAGGGATGGCCAACAATTGCAGGCCTTTTGGAGGAGGATATGCAAATGACCTTGAAATACTGCATAAGTAGAAGTAGTTCATCAAGAAGATGAACCTCAGCAAACATAAATGTGAAGGAGTATGTTGCTGGAAAAGCAGTAGGGCAAAAAAAAGATGCTGAAGTTACAGTAGACTGTAAAAAGTACATGCTAATGAACAGTGTGATGTTGTTTCTTAAAACATTGGATGGACTACTGAGAGCGTCCCACTGGCAATGTGGGAGATATTTTGACTCATGTTAGTGAGGTAGTGGGCCAGCCTTTACAGGATGGAGTATGGTCAGCTTGGTAGAGCAGGAAAGAATATTGTTCAGAGAAGGCCTTCCAGAGACTTAGAAAGGATTATTACTAAGGACAGTTTGAGGGGTTTGAAGAAAAGCTGGAAAACTGCTGGATGAAGAAGAGGACAAACTGAGCACTCTTCAGAGATTTTAGAGATGGGAGTAGATCATCTTGATATGTAGTGAGAAGAAGTTAAAATTCTTCGTTAGTAGTTTCTATTTGTAATGGTGGTGGTGAGATATTGGAAAAGGCTTTGAGGCATATTGTAGAATATCTGCCTCTGAGGGTTTTAAGATCTTTATTTAATAACCCTTAATTGTGTACAATCTAGATAAGCTTGATCCTACCTATGTGTGAGATTGGACTCAACAACCCTCTAAGATGTATTCTCGCCTGTGCTTCTCTGTTTCTAATGCAAAGCCAGAACAGCTCAAGGAGTGAGTGCAGAGGTGCTGGAGGGGGACCACAAAATGAAGAAGAAAGAGGCAGAGTGCAGCCAGCCCCAGGGGAGATGTGCTGCTGCTCTGCTGAAGCTCAGAAAGGGGGAAGTGAAGCTGAATGAAATTGTTACTGCTGGAAGGGTTCATTTTCCCCAGCACAAGCTGTTCTGTCCTCTATGGGAGTAGCAGTAGGTGCCTGGCTTTCTGAGGCTCTGGCAAAAGTAAAAGGAAGTTTTAGGATATGGTTATTTTGCCTTTCTCTTGTAATAATTTGCTGCCCCAAACAACCTGCCATATTGCAATTCGCCTAGGCTCTGACTATATTTGTTCTCTGAGCAAACAGCTTCTGCTGTTCATGTGAGATAAACTGTTCTCCCTCTTTCTGCTTTTATGTCTGTCCAGTAGGAAACAGCTTGCAATACATGACACTGATTTATTGAGACAAAATGGCTGAGAAGCTGTTTGGACAAAACATTCTAAGTGGACAGCTATTCCTTGTGTCACAGGAAAGTGCCTTGCGGATTAAGCAGGCATAATAACCCTTCCTATGCTTTTTTCAGTCATTTGTTTTGTACTTTAAGACCCAACATGGAGTGGAAGAGCTTTGTCGTGGGTCCTGAGCCCACGGGCAATGCTGTCAATAAAAAGAATCAGCTGATGTCTGTGGAGATGAATCAAGACCCATGCACAACATGTGATATGGTCTATAGCTCATTTTGCAGGAATTGAGCTGTTGTTTCATTCTTCTGGGCTGTGTTTTCTAAATGTCCTTGCACTTAATTTTTTGGTAGTTTTCTTATAAAAATCATTTTGTTTCTCTGACTTCTCCTTATTACATATGAGAAATTTCACCATCCGTTTTTTTCCCCCGATTTCATTATCTGAGTGTTCTATTTTTTTTTTTTTTTTTTTTTTAATCACTCTACATTGCTGGTTTTCAACTCTTTCAGGTTTTGGGGTTCCAAAATTATTTTGGTTGATATAAAAGCTCCTATCCACCAAAATTAAGCCTACCAACATTTGCAGCTCCTTTAAAAAGGACTTAGAAAAGGCACTGTTATTTCAAAGCCTTCCTTTTTGAATACTGGCACTCATGTTAATCAGGATAACATCATTCTTTTGTTTCATTATATGCATTAATTTTTATGAACTTGTGTTTAGTTTCTCTTAAACTCATTTTCTTAAAACCTATTACCATTTCTATTGTGCTGTGATGTCTAAATATCTTTTAAAATTTCATTTTCTTAGAGCCTTCCTTTTATCTCTTGGCTGGTCATTCATTACAAATACGTTGCTTATGTTCAGTGCTCGAGAAGGATGAAGCTTTGATAGTACAGCAGCCACTTGTTTATTTCCAAAACACAGGACAGCTATTATACTGGCTTCCTTCAGTGCTTTTTTTCCCCTCTTTTTCAGGAAATCAATCCCATTCCTACTAACGATAGCAGATTGGTCCTCCTACCTTTTATTTTTTTTTTCCTTTGGGCACTCTGGCAAGCCTGCCAAGCACTGCTAATTAGCAGTTGTTAGATTTGAGCTCCAGACCTGTGCGAAGCTCCATGCAAATGGGCTTGAAGTGATGTCTGTGCGTGCTGCAGGTGCAATGATTCAGATATCTGTAACACAGTGCAGGGGGATTTCTACAGCTGCACTTCCAGTAAGGTATAGGTCCAGTAGTTCATTTCACATAGGTCACTTCAGTGATTTGGAGTTTGGATGATGCTATCTTGAGCAAGATTTGAACTGTGTCATTTTGCCTGTCCTTGAATACCTGATTGACTCCAGAAATGTATAACCAGAATAGCATTTTTTGGTAGGGGAACCTACTGTCCTTATAAGAGTCTGCCAGTGTCCTGTGCCAGGAAGTCAAAGAGCAATTTCTGCCCATGGAACAGATGCAATCATAAAGAAGCCCATTTTAGAGGGTCTGTTGAGTGTCACTAAATGACTGTAGAGTGTTTTGAAATATTCATGTGAAAGGGGTGCAGCAGGACAAAATGAAAGAGGAATAACAGTGCAGGGTGATATCACAGAATCATAGAATCATTAAGGTCAGACAAGACCTCTAAGGTCACCTAGTCCAAATGTCGACCCATCGCCATCATACCCACTAAATCACATCCCAATATGGAGCAGGCTTTTTGAGCTGGGAGAGGCAGAAAATGTAAAGCATTGTAGCAGGACTTAAACTAGCATGAGATGAATATTCATGTAGTGAAATTATTTAAAATATCCAGCTCATTGTTTAGGGCTATCTACACTGATAAATATACTCCCAAAAGTATCAGATCTGTTACTTGAAACCAACACCTTGCTGGCACCACAGTACAGTCACAGCCATCCCTACATTATTATAGGCAGTCCATAAAGCAAGATATCTCCATCAAAGGAGATTTCATTTGAGGTATTCACTAGAAAATGACCACCTTTGGGTCATACTGTAGCACTTCCTTCTTTAATACTGTCTTTCCCTATAACTAAGATGCTATTTATAGGATTGTCCATCCTTTCTTATCCCCACAGGATGGGGATGAGATGACCCAAAGCTCCTTATTTTGGTGACAAGAGGGCATCCTTAGTAGTCCATAAAACATATATGAGGAGAAGTCTTGATAGTGTGGGTGCCAGTTCTAAGCTCTCAGTAAAGATATAGAAGGTGGGATTTGTGTAATTAAATATGCATGCTGGAAAGTATAGATCTGTGTCTGAGCTGCCACCCTCGATTCCCTGGAGTCAGAGGAGAAAGTGGAAGCTCTGGAGCATGAATCATTTCAGCCTAAGGAAAACTTCAAAGCAGTAAACTTCTAGAACAATGACAAATCTCACCAAGGGAGCAGAATTTGGTGGTGCGTGCATATGGGAGGCATGATGCAGAATAAAGGGATCCTGATGACAGCAAATCACAGGCATGCTGGGCATTTTCAATCTGGAGTAGCTGCAGAACCAGTCTCTGAGCACCTTGATCTAGCTGTGGCATCCCTCTTCACTGCAGAGGAGTTGGGCTAGATGGCCTTTAGAGGTCCTTTCCAACTCCCTTCCAACAGTTCTATGATTCTATGACTTACAGTTTATGAAAGCCCTCCCCCAGCCACTGTGAGCTTCTGCACACTGCACAGTCACTGGGCTTCACTCCTTTCAATTTTAAAAGGAAAGATTCTCCCTAACTTTCTTGTGAGGTACTGCAGAAAAATGACACATTTTACTGAGCCAGATTTCCTCTCCAGGGCACAGATGTTCAGACATGTGGTGCGATGGCCCTCTGGGTTATGAGTGAGATTGTCAGCTAAATGATGCACGTGGAGTTACACCAAGGACAGATTAGCTGTCAGCATCCTGTTGCTTCAGCCTGTCTTCAACCAACTGCTCATTTTCAGTACTGGCCTTAAGGTGTTTTCCAATCTATTCTTGAATGAATACTTACCAAAGGCTTGTTTTCACAACAACAACAACAAAATTGCTCCAAAGCTGAAGATGGCTAACCAGGGACTTGCAAAAGCTCTCAAGAAAACATTTTGCTACCATTTTGGTTTGTCTGTTTTGCAAAGACTTGTGGACTCCCATCCTGTTTTAAGAAGAGAAAGAAGTCATTAGACACACTGTAAGAATCACAATTGGAATACAGTTTTTTTTCCTCCCTGTTTTGATATTCAGTGGTGAGGGCCGCTCACTCTTCTCATCTATTAATAGCCACGCTTGCTGCTTCCTTATTGATATTCACTCTTGTTTCTGCAATAGAATTTATTAAAAATGAGCATGTTGAGAAGTTGCTTTCAAGCTACAGAACTGACAGATCATCTGTTACTTTGCTTATTCCTCTGATCTCTTTCAGGTGACCAGTGATAGAACTGAAGGGAATGGCATGAAGCTGCAACAGGGAAGGGTCAGGTTGGGTGTTAGGAAAAGGTTATTCACCTTTTCCCGTGGTGGCTGGGCATGGAACAGGCTCCCCAGGGCAGTGGTCACGGCACCGAACTTGCCAGAGTTCAAGGAGCATCTGGGCAATGCTTTCAGACACATGGTCTGATTTTTGGGTGGTGCTGTGTGGAGCCATGAGTTGGATTTGACGATCCCTATGGGTCCCTTCCAACTCGGGATATTCTATGTTCTTTATGCACCAAGAAGTACTGTTTACACAGGCTACCCTACAATCCTTTAGTTACGTGTCCATATCTAGATAGATGCTGTACACCGTGTGCACATACTATGTGACTGGTGTTGGACCTTCCATTTACAGACCTCAAAGCACTCTGTAGAGGAACACAGATATTTCTACCTCTTAGAATGGGATGAAGCTGGGGTTGGAAGGTGATGTGGTTTGTTTAAAACAGGTGAGGAAGGAAGGGAATTGATGTCTTAGATTTGCAATATAGCACTTCATTGGTGGACTGCAATATATGCCTTCCATATTGGCATCATTTTTAAAACAAACCATCTTTCTTTCTCTGGAAATTCTAACTCAGTTGTTAAACTTCATCATTTAAAGCCCCGATATTGCTAGTATTAAAATAATAATAATGACAAATGTTTTGAAAGCATGAAAACCTGATCCTGGTGGTAGCTACAGAGGAACTTTGTTGAAAGCATTGGGATAAGGCTGTTGTTTGCAGGCCATAGTTTTAAGAAACAGTGAATTTAGCTTTAAGATGTCTGGTACCAGGTCACAAAGGCTGTGACACGAAGCCCAATGCAATTGATCTAGTGTGAGCTCACTCTTCCAGGCCAGAGATGTAACAAGCCCTTAATCTGATGTGTGAAGTTTCACTGGCAGGCTTTGTGTGGGATCAGGGGCTGATTGTCCGCACCACTCTCATTTCAAGCCAGACATGTTTCATCTGTCTTTCTACAGCCAGCATAAAATAGACATAATCTATGCATTAGGTCCTCCAGTTAATTTGAAAGACAAACAATGGGGTGACCACAGCTGATCTGACTCGGATCAGTGCTGCTGTCTGATCTCAGGGGAGAATGAATCACTCTCTACAGTGACCTGAAAGGAGGTTTTAGTGAGATGGAGGTTGGCCTCTTCTCCCACGTGTCAATGACAGGGTAAGAGGGAATGGCCTCAAGCTGCCCCAGAGGATGTTCAGGTTGGATATTAGGAAACATTTCTTCTCAGCAAGAGTGGTGCTGCAGTGGCACAGGCTGCCCAGGGAGATGGTGGAGTCATCGTCCCTGAAGATATTCAGTGACTGTGTGGATGTGGCACTGAGGGACGTGGTCAGTGGGCATGGTGAGAATGGGCTGGTGTTGAACTAGATGATCTTGGAGGTATTTTCCAATGATTATATAATTCTATGATCAATAGCACTGGCATCTCAGCCTGAGGTGCACCGGCCCCAGCTCAGCGCTGTGGTCCTTGCACGGGGACGGGAGCAGGCAGTGGTTCTCTTGCAGCTCCCTGGCAGCCAGCACTGCTCCTGCAGTCTCCTGGACCGCATCTCCTGTTCTATTTTTAACATCGCCGCGGTGCCGCGGTCGTCACCACAACCCGCTGAGCCAAGTGAGAGGGCTCCCATCGCTCCGCATCCCCACCTCATTCCGGGCCGCCGGACGGGACCGAACCCGACAGGCCGCCGTCATCTTGAAGAGCGCAGGGGAGGGACCGCGCTGTGGGGGCGGGGGTGCCGGCCCCGCGCGCAGAGGAGGGCACCGGCAGCTTCCCGGGAGCCGCCGCACCGACGCGCGCTCCCGCCCGCCCCAATCGCCGCCCCGGCCTCCTGCGGGGCCGCCGCAGGGCCGGGGGAGGCGAGAGCGGCGGCGGAGCCGGGGGCGCGACTGCGGCGGGGCGGCGCTCGGCGGCCCCATCTCCGCCCGCATCCCCGTCCCCACCCTCAGGTCGGCGGTGCCGGTGCCGCCCCTCGGCCGCGCCCGCCCCCTCGCTGCTTCGGCGACGCGGTGAACGGCAGAGCCGGCGGGGCTATGGCTGCGGAGGAGGTGCTGCAGGGCGCGGACCATTACAAGAGCGAGATCGAGCGGCTGACCCGGGAGCTCTCCGAGACGACCCACGAGAAGATCCAGGCGGCGGAATATGGGCTGGTGGTGCTGGAGGAGAAGCTCACCCTCAAGCAGCAGTACGACGAGCTGGAGGCGGAGTATGACGGCCTCAAGCAGGAGCTGGAGCAGCTGAAGGAGGTGAGCCGGCCCGGGCTTTTGTCTCTCCCCGCCGGCTGCGGGGCTGCCCACGCGTGTCCGTGACGGGGGAGCCCCGCTCCGGCCCCCCGGGGGTGGGCGAGCCGACGTGCGGGCCGCGGGGATCCGCAGGAGGGGAGCGGGAGGGGAGCGGGGCTCGGCTGTAGCCGGGGCTAAAGACGGACCTCCGGCTCGTGGCGGCAGACATCTGCGCCCCGGGGGGAGCTCGGGGCACGGCTGCGTCGGCTGCGGATGCTGAGAAGGGAAATTAAACCGCGCTGAGCCGAGCGCTGAGCTAACGCTCGGACGTGGGAGCCGTGTAAACAGCTGTCTGCAGTGCCTGGGAAGGGAGACGATTCCTTCTGAAGTTATTTATAGGCTGGTTTCGTTCCGGCAGCCAGGGGAATCGCTGCCATCCGGGCAGAGAAAGTAGTCTTGAGGTCACCCCCACTCAGTGGAAATTAAAGTTCTGCGTCATGCTGAAAGGAGAAATGTTTGATACGAGGGCTGGTTGGAGTTGGGCTTCCAAATGTGGTTTTGTAGCATCCAGAGCACACGGTAGGTGAGTGCTATACGGCACCTTTTGGCTCTGTTGGACATGACTGAGATATCATCACTCCTCTTGTGTTCATCATGAAGGGAAATAACCTGAGGTTGAGGCTGTGCACACACATGGGATCCCAGAAGGGGTATGTGCGTACATTTACAGCACTGATAGCCCTACACTGCAGAGTGCTTCTGTGCGGTATTAGAATGTAAAGGATTCCCTCTTTCAAATAGGGAAGGGAAAGTACTGAACAGATTATTTTCCCCCAGATTTAAAAGGAATGTTTTGTTCTGCAAAAACATCTCACTGTATATAACATGCAGAAATTCTCTTCACTCAGTAATCAGGACCACATTCTGTATGTGGAGGGAATTGAGGGAAATCACTCAATGAATTCAGATCAGATACAAGTATTCTTTAGACCATCAGCTTTGCTGCACTTCTGGAAACATTTTAAATAAAATGAAGGTTTCACTTTACTTGCAGGTAAATATGTTATGCTACAGGTTTACTCCATGGACCGCAAGAATTTAAAAATTATGTGTTAAAGAAGAAGAAAGCTAATTTCCAGAAAAACCTATTCAACTTGATAACTGCCTCCCTATCTCTGCTGAGTCTATGCAGTAGGCTTGGGACTTTGAAATCAATAGTCCACAGATGGAGATATGCTACTGGCAGGAACATGAAGGCACTAATGGAATGGATGACACATTGGTGCACATGGCCACAGGTAGAAGGGGTAGTACAGGGAACTGAGAGTGAATTCAGAAGCTAGAGGGATTAGTCAACATGGTTAATTGAAATCAAAGATGGGCACAAATTCTCTTCCTGTTTACTTCCCCTTGAAGTCAATGGATTGTGTGCTCTGCAGCTGTCCCACAGGGCTGTGCCTTCATGCTGTGCCAAGCGCAGCATGGATACGGAGATATCTATGGAAAAGGGAAGAGCAAAATTCTTGTAGCTTGCCTGATGCCAAGCCAGAGAGCAGCCACTCCTGTTTCCAGGTCAGGGTGTGGGCTTTCAGTTCCAGAGCTCTCCATCACTGCAGATGGGGCATTTGTCCTCCCTGTATTCTCCAGAAGATTTGTTCTTTCTTGATAGGAGAAACTGCACTGAGTCTTGTCACGCATGCAGCCCTGCAATGGAGAATTTGCTCATATCCCTTCCTGTCACTATAAAGTATTTTCTAATCTTCTCTGTTAACACCAACTTTATGACTGTTCTTTAAGTGCAGATCAGATTCCTGTCTGTGAGCAGAAGCAAATGATGCCTATGATGACATTAGTGAGGCAGGATTTGGTCTGAGCTGGTTTGGGCAACTGTGTTGTGGAGGTTTGGGGATGCAGATTTTTGGGTTGTAGGGTTCTGTCTGAAAGCTCTCAAGTAAATTGACAGAAGCAACCCAAAGCCAGCTTTTTTATTAAGGATTCCTTCAGAATGTGTGGAGAAAGTCTATGTGTGTTATCTCCAGCTGGCACTGCAGGTGATACCCCAGGCTGTAGCCTGCAAATGGGGACATCAGAGCACTATGACTGCATAGGAGCCAGCAACTTGCCTCGTGTAGTCACAATCCTCACTGTGAGGATTTGTACTTCCACCCTGGCTTCTCTACATCTACAGCATCTCTGAAGTCAAAATGAAATGTGGAAGTTGTGGATGCCCAGAGAACCTGTGGTGCCCCATGCCTGGAGGCATTCATGCCCTGGTTGGATGGGGCCCTGGGCAGCCTGAGCTGCTGGATGGCAGCCCTGCCCACGGCTGGAAGTTGGAACTAGATAGGATTTATGGTCCCCTCCAACCCCAAACATTCTGTGATTCTATGAAAGGAGGTCTCAAGTGTGTACTGAAACAAATGGCTCATCCATTCAAGAGAAACAGTAGGTGTGATGGTGTGGGCAGAACTATGGTTAAGGCTATTAGCTCTTCTTGTGCAGACTTTCTCTGAACAGATTCATTTACCAGAGTCAAATCTTATCCTATTTTTTTATTGAGGCAAGTCTTCATTTTTACATTATTTTATTATTAGATTCTTGTGTTCTGTTCTAAGGAGCTCGTTGTATTTGTTGCTTCCTGTCTTTTCTTACTTTGCCATGGCTTAGACATCTAGGGTCTGAAGTATTCTCCATTCCTTTGCAGTTCAAAACTCAAGTGTACTTCAGTGGGGCTTTTTCCATATAGGCTGCAATACAGAACTACAGCTATACCATAATTTCCATTGCTGGAGAGTGAGATGGGAACATAAGAGCATTATAGAATGTGAAAGCAAATTGCAATACATTACATCAAATATTAATTTTGTATACAGAATATATGCTACCCACCGTGCAACATGAATTGTTCTAGTAACCTCTGCTGTTTCTTGTTGTTTGTTCTCATGTTTCTCCTTTAGGCTAAGATTTGGATATTTTGGGGCTGAAATTTTCAACAGTGACTTAACAAGGGCTTCTTCCAAAACAGAGCAGTTATTAGATGTGTAAGCTGTTCAGAAAAGATGCAAAACATCTATCAGCTATTAACCTCATGTTTTTTTAAAATGAAATGAACGGTAGGAATGTGGGAAGGTTTGTTGTGTTGACTATAGCAGCCTTCAGTGTTATGAGATGGAGCAGTGGTGGTCTAGAGGTCCTGAAGTCAAACAAGATTGTCGGACTAGTGTTGAAAAAGGCATTCTTATTTGAAAGCTTCATTATTTTCTGCAGACTTATTTATTTATTCTTCATTTTTCACTCTGACAATGAAGTTTCCATGCCTTGTTTAATTATATCTCAAGCTGGTGGTATTTTGTCTCTGCAGTAAAAATGCTGTATTTTTAGAGTTCTTGTTCAAAAAGTTTTTTTAGCAAATGTGTCTTTTAAACATACAGTTAATAAGAGTTCAGAGAGAAATAGTCATGTGCATAACCTGCTTTACTGGGGTGGGGATTTCATTACCAGCGTATTTTATGGAAACCATTTTTCAGCATTTTTCATATTTGTATTTATATTGCATTTGCTATAAGTACAATCTCTGCTATTAGTTTTTTATTCTTTTAATGATGTGTAGAAAGTCTTCATGGCTTTGCTGGGCAACCTGCTTAGCTGCCCTGCTTGAGCGAGGGGCTGGACAAGATGATCTTCCAACCTCAGCCATCCTGTGCTTCTATGATTAGTTGCTGTGTAGTAGGGGCCTGCAGTATTTTTAGAGGGGGGAAATATCGGTCACCTACAGTCATGATACAATGGGACTGAAAGCAGCTTTGGTGGCCAACTCTATGAGGCATTTAGGAAATCCTAAGCAGAGATTTCTTTTTGGAAATCAAATTACAGACAGCAGCTAAACAGATGCTGAAGGGCCTCTCCTTGACTCCCTGTCTAATTTAAGCAGTTTCTCAGCTTCTTGGGTTTTATACATTTTATTCTAGGGGATCAAACTTCTCTGGATTATGGATAGAGTTGGCTATCTGATTTTTAGGTTGAGAGGGCAGGCTGTGGTCCCTAGTATTTGAAACCCAAGTATCCTTGGTAAAGTATTGGAAACTGGACTAGTGGTAAGCGGGGTGGTCTTTTGCAGATCATAAATTTGTATTTTCCTTACCTCACAGAGGTGTTGCATCAATGGCTATTAAGTCCTTAGTTTAGTAATGTGGCTTCCACAAATAATTCTTTGTTTGTGACTGGAAATAGCCTTGGGCGAGTAGAGCTGAAGGTGTGTCTAGCAGCTTCTGTGCTGTTTGTTCTGCTCTTCCCTGCACCACTTTCATGACCCAAACTCCATCTCCTCACTCTCCTGACACAGTGCTGCCTCAACTAACTGACTCCAAAGCCCTCTGCTTGCAGTTTCTTCTCTGCCTTCAATGAGGCTTTCTGGATCTGAAGAACAGCAGAAGGGAGGCTCCTTGTCCCAGAAACAGCCCTGTTAAATAGGTGATCCCTCCACACACCTGTCTGCTGCACAGGATGCTTGGGAAAGCGCAGAGCGGCTCATAAATCCCAATGGGATGTTCTGAATTCAACCCAGAGATGAACATGTCCCAAATATGTAACTTAGGAGCTGTGAACTGATGCCATCTCAATATATATTTTGGCAACAGCGTACGTGGAATGAGGCTGAGCATTCCCAACACATCAGCCCTTTGGAGCCTGCGCACACAGTGCCACCCACAAGGGCACAGTGAAGTCAGACAAAGTTTTGGGTGCTCCTCCAGCTCTTCATCCATTACTCCGTGCTTTCCTTCTAAGCACAGGCCTGCAACAAAATGGCCTGAGTTCAGCAGAGGACTGCAAGAGCAGTGAGGAGAGACTGAGGGAGCAGGGCCTGCTCAGCCTGGAGGAGAGAGGGCTCTGAGGAACCCTGCAGCAACCTGCCCAGTCCTGCGAGGGCATTCCTGACAAGACAGAGCCAGCCTGGGGTGCAGCGGGGGGACAAGAGAACTGGTTGAAACTAGAGAGGCCTGGGCTGGATTAAAGAGGAGCTGTTTCCCCATGAGGCCAGAAAGTGGCACGGGCTGCCCAGAGAGGTTGTGCTGTCTCCTGAGCTCAGCACTGACCCTGCTTTGAGCAGGAGGTGGGACTGGATGAGAAAGGAAGTAGGCAGCAGTGGGCCTGGAACACGCAAAGTCTCTGGGAGTGCCCACTGTACCCAGTTCAATCCCAGCAGCAGCTTACTGTGCATTACCCAACACATAACAGCATGCTGCCTGGAAATAGTGACCATTAGCAGATACATAGCCTCGCTCCATGCCTGAATTTCACTTGTGGTTGTCATTGAGCCTGCATTGACCTCGGGTTAGTGAGGGAGCGTTTTGATGTGCTTTTCTCTCAGCAGGACAGCCCTGTTTCCCTTTGTCATTCCTACCCCTGTTCTGACTCTCAGATATGCAAATGTTTATACCGACCTCAATTAAAAATAACAGAGAAGGGGTCGGATGCTATCCGTAACCAGACTGGGTTATCAGACTGGTTTTCATTATCAGACATGATATGGTTCACAATACGTTCCTGTAAGTTGCTATACCCGCACAGCCAAAAGTCAGTGTGGGGATAGGAATGAATGCCAAAGAAGCAGGGGGACAGAATGAGCTGCGTAAACAAGTACTGATGTTAAAAGAGATGCTCATCAAATTATGGTAGGATGGTTTCCTCTAAAAGGAAATGTATCCTGTGCATTAGCCTACAGAAAACGTAAGCAGCTGAAATAATGTTATGGGAAATTGCTGGAGCTTTGGCAGCATGCAAAGAAAAATGTAGATGATCTTTTTTTTTTTTTTTTTCTTCTGTTTTTGTCGGAGGGACCTGTATTGCCAGTTCCTCTCACTAATTGCATTGTGTCCTTATGAGCCAGTACAGATAAACGTGTAATTTGTTAGCCAATCCTTAAACAATGATAGCTTTAAACAGTTGCAGCTCACATACTACCAAAATAAATCTAAATAGAGTTCATTTTATTTTCTCCTCATAGTTAAATTGCTTTCCTACTTTCATTCTTCTAAGAAATTTTTAAGAAATCCCTCTTTTATCTGAGGATTTCAATTATAGCATCCACGTGTTGAATTCTGAGATAACTAGGAGTTGGATTTTATGTCATGGAAAAGTTAATTTTCCTTAGATTTTCTATAAGATATTGAATTAGTACCGAATCTAAAATGACTGACTGCAGTGTTAATGGGGGAGCCAGGCATTGTTATTGTGAAATACTTCCTGTTTAAGATTTGTGAATGTAGAATGATGGCCACTGAACAGACTTTAATCTAAAGGTCTGCATCTGTTTGGAATTAAGTCCTTTGTAATTAATTTAAAAAAATAATTCACTACCATCTTTTCACCCTCCTTTATGTGAAATATTTTTCCTTCCCTTCTGTATTGCAGTGTAGATTTTTCTTTTTGTGATGTGTGTGAGTGCAGTCCATAAGCAGAACAGGAGTCAGACTTAACACCTGGCTTTATGGAAAATGCAACTGGGGGAAAACAGTGCTGGAGAAAATAACATTTGGCATAAAACAGTAATTTATGAGCATTCATCAAGGTAAAATGAGGAGCACTGTCAAAGTCAGATGCATAGACTAAATTTGCACCTGGACAGTTTTTACATACCTTGTGCAATTAATTGCCACTTGGAAGAATTAGATGCAAGTTCTCATATATATACATTTTTCTGCATTAAGGGATTCTAAAAAAAATCAATTTCTCAAGCTCAAATGTGTCCATTTAAGCACCTCATTTTTCTGTTACGTTTTTGCATTGGTGTCTTGTTCAGCCTATGGACAGTGGAAATGAAATAGGAATCACTTGTGTTTCTGCATCTCTCATAGTTCTGTGATACTGTAAAGCTTTGCTAAGAAGTTGGCCTTGCCATGGATTTCCCTTCCCAATTTGTCTGATACCTGAGAGGGTAATGTTTAATTCAGTACAATTCTATACGATCCATTTTTTTGGTGATTTTAATTTATAATGGCAGAGATGAAAAGCATGCATTCATTTCTGTTGAAACTGCCTTGCATTTGTGGCATGACTTTCATTTCTTTCATCTTTCTTCATTTCCTTCAGAACTTTACAACATCGTATTTTACAGGGGAAGAGAGAGGACATATCCTTAATTTAGAGGAATTGCTATGAATGTTCCCTTTGTCCCTTTATTCAGGACTGCTTGCATTGCTAGCAGCAGATGACTATGAGGATAAAACAGCAATTTTTCATACTGTCCTGTAAAGGCAGTCCACAGTACTGACCAGATACAGATGGATGCCATTAGGACTATCCCGAAGGTAAAAAACAAGGTGCCTAAAGCTGAATTAAGCAGGTAGGAATTGAGCTAGGCTGCAGGTTAGCTTTAATGGGAACTGTGCTTCCCTGTGGAGAGTTTTATTTAATAAAGATATCATGATTCTAATATTTACATTTCTGAATGTCTTTCAGTATCAAAATTTAACAACAAACTTAAAGGAAAAAGCAGATTTCTGTCCTAAACCTTCAGTTTATTATATTATATCATTTGCTAAGAATATCAACACAAAAAGGCTTTTGCTAAGATGAAGATTGGTCCATTCCCATTTTCTGCATATCTCCTGTGATTCCTCCCACTCTGTCTGCAGCCTTTCATTTTCTGCTTCTTATTCTGGTACAGCGTTCATCTCCAGTCCATGATGGTTTATGCTCTTTTTTATCTTCCCCTTTTCAGTCTCTGCCCTGCATCTTAATTACTGTAGATTTGCGCCTCCACAAGAGACTGATTTTTTTTTATGTATATGTATAAAACCCTTTTTTTCAATCTGTGAATGTAAGAAATGTGGCAGACTAGACCTTCCATACTGTGTCCTGGTATTGCAATGACATGAGAGAATCATAAAAACGCTTAGAAATGTTATTTTAATACAGGCTGAAAATGAAACAGCAGATTTGTCTGTTCTGCTTTGTAACAGCCTCGCCATTAAACCGATCCTTGGAAAGATGACTTCTAAGGCAATTTTAAAATTGATTGGCTGATGGAGTGCACGGGAGGATATCTTTTCCTAATGTTTTGCAAACAGCAAACCTATTTTTTTTTTTTCTCCTTCTTTTTTTCTCATTGTTTGGTTTCTGGGTTATTTATTTGACCCCAGATAAGAAAACTGATGCACAGTGAGATTAGAATTGCACTCAAGTGCTTGTAATCAGGGCTGGGAGTAGAACCATTTACCCACACAGCCATGCCATACCTTTTCCTTCTTTCTTTCTCCTTTAATCACATTTAATTTGTCCCCATGCTGTATGGCTATGTTAAACCCATCTGTGCAGCAGGTAGGTTTCCATTGCTAGGATTAATGCATATAACACTGTGCTTAACCAATTGGTAGAAAGAAGTCCTCAGTTACCAGTTAGTCACCTTTCACTTCAGTCAGTCACTTCTGGGGTCATTTCAATTGAATTATATGAACTCCAAACTCCATTCCTCCTTCCTGTTCCTTTTTTTTTTTTTTTTAATCTATTTGTTTATTTTTAATTTTGTGCTCTCAGAAATTGTAGATGGCACGTGGCAGGATCAATATTCTGCATTCAGCATCCACTCTGAGAAGGTTAGCCACCCCCCCGCAGCCTTTCCTTGGTTTCCCTGGTTATTCTGAACCGGTTTAAATGTCACTGCACTGAGAACGAACTGTAACATGCTCTCACCACTAACTGATGCTTACTTCCATGGAGGGAGGTTGAAAGCTGTTAACAGCTGCAGTTTTAACTTCTGTTTTGGATACGTGGAGGAGGAGAACCAGCTCCTATTCATTGTAAGTAGTTACAAGGGCTTGGAGCAACTGGTCTAGTGGGAGGTATCGCTGCCTATAGCAAGGAGATTGGAACCAAACCTGTGTGGTGTGGTTGACACACCTGTGAGATGGGGTGTCATTCAGAGAGACCCAGGCAGGCTTGAGCTGTAGCCCAGGTGAACCTCATGAGGTTCAATAAATCCAAGTGCAAGGTCTTGCACCTGGGTCATGGCAATCCCCACTGTCGGTACAGGCTGGGGGTGTAAGGATGGAGCACAGCCCTGCTGAAAAGGACTTGGGGTTATTGGTGAATGGCAAGCTGGGCATGAGCCAGCAATGTGCTCTTGCAGCCCAGAAAACCAACCATATCCTGGGCTGCATTAAACGAAATGTGGCCAGCAGGTTGAAGGAGGTGATCCTGCACCTTTGCTCTGCCCTGGTGAGACCTCACCTGGAGTATGGCATCCAGATGTGGAGTCCTCAGTGCAGGAGAGATGTGGGCCTGTTGGAGTGCATCCAGAGGGGAGCCAGAAAAATGATCATAGTGGTGGAACACCTCTCCTATGAGGACAGACTGGGAGAGATGGGAACAGACTTTTAGTGTCTGAGGGGGAGCTGTAAGAAGGAAGAGGACACTCTTTAGCAGGATGTGTTGTGATAAGACAAGGGGAAGTGGTTTCAAACTAGAAAAGAGGAGGTTACATACAAAGAAGGTTTTTACAGTAAGGGTGGTGAGGTACTGGCGCAGGTTGCCCAGAGAGGTGATGAATGCCCCATCCTTGCAGACACTCAGGATGAGTCTGGAGGGGCTCAGAGCATCCTGATCTACCTGTGTGTGTCCCTGTTCACTGCAGGGGGGTTGAACCAGGTGACTATTGGAGGTCCTTTACAACTCAGAAGATTCCAAGAATTTAAGAGTGTAGGTAGGAATTTGGGTCAGGCAAAAAGAACTGGTGGTGTGGTGGAATAATTTATTTATAAAAGTTTGGCTTTTGGCCAGACATGAACACAGCATGATTTGGATTTAGTCTTGCTCAGAACTGGAGTCTTCTCTACTCACATCCTCATGGCAAGATGCAGGATGCCAGATTCTGAGACCTGGCTTCAGATTTTTAGCAAGACAGAGAATTCAACCTTTGGCACTCCAGTGTTAAGAAAATTAGAGAGAATTAGATATATCTGTAGGTATGGGTACATGGAGAGTTCACAGTTGGGTTAAAACATCTGTGAAGATGCATCATCTGGTTCTCAGTTTGATGACTAATCCAGGATCCTTAACAATTATTGCCCAACTTGAATAAAACATTTGCTCTCAATAGCTTGTACTTGTACTTTGTATAATTTGTAGCTTTAATAAAGACAAATTCTTTTCAAGTGGGTGGTAAAAGTTTTTCTTTCCCAGAATACCTCACAAAGCTTTTAAAATCTTTTTAAAAAAATCACACTGTTCTGGATAAAACTAGGTTTCTGTACAATGATAGCAAACATGCAGAGTTGGTCTGAGTCTAGCTGAGGGGAATATTTGCATTCATTCCTTTTCTTACTGATGCCTGTGATTCTCACCTACTGATAATTAGGGAAATTTTATTGACGTATCTCTTGTGAAGTACGCTATGTCTAGCAATATACCGATGTTTGGAATTGCACCTCAGGATCATTTATAGTAGGTATGACTTGAAGACAAGGGTAAAATAAAGCAATAATTTTGAGCCTGTGACCACCAGCAGCTGGCAAAAAGCTCTGCCATCAAATTATCATTGATAAAAAAAAATCTCAGTCTTATAAACTCAGAATTCACATTACCTCCCACCAAAGCAGGGAGAACTGGGATAGTTATAAATACTAGGTCTCCAATATGTGGGCCACAATGATGCTTAGGGGTCTAGAGCATCTCTCCTACAAAGAAAGGCTGAGGGAGCTGGGCTTGTTCAGAGAGGAGAAGAGAAGCTTCTGGGGCTTCTCATTGGAGCCATTTGGTACTTAAAGGGAGCATATCAACAAGATGGTGAGTGACATTTTGTATGATCTGGTAGTGATAGGACAAGGGGGAATGGTTTTGAACTAAAAGAGGTTGGACGTCGGGTGGAAATTTTTTACTTAGAAGGTGGTGAGGCACTGGCACAGGCTGCCTGGAGAAGTTGTAGATTCCCAATCCCAGGGGGCACTCAAGGCTAGGCTGATGAGGGTCCTGGGCAGTCTGATCTGCTGGGTGGCAGCCTTGCCCATAGCAGGAGGTTGGAACTGGGTAAGCTTTGAGGTCCCTTCCAGCTCAACCATTTTATGATTCTATGGTTCTGTGATCCTATTCTTGAATCTTAATGAATTGTTATAACCCAGGATCAATAAGTGATCATGTGTGTGCACTTGGCTAGCTCTGAATGCGTTAAGGGCAAGGTAAAATAAAACCAAAATGCTAACAAAAAAATCCCAACAAAACAACCAGGCAGAAACCCGAAGAAATGAATTTTCTGCTGACACGCACCTTACATCTGCAGTGAGCTAAAAATGGGCACTAGATCGATTAGTTACGAATCCATAAAACTTGTCAGAAATCTGGATCCTTAGTCGCAGTGTTTTGAACTGAAATGTAAAGATATGATCAGAAGGGAACTTTTAAAATAATGTGTATGGTATATGATTACATGTAAGAGAAGTGATAGTACAACTGGTATGCCTTTGTATGGTATGTCTTTGTGTCTAAGAGGGATGAAGGCACACAAGGTTTGTTAGGAGTTCAGATCTTTGGACATTTGGTAATTCAGTTTCTTGGGCATTAGGTAAGCTCTTACTTTCTCTGCCAGTTTAGGCTGGTGCTGGCCATCTGGTGATAACAAAACTTTCCCTTAACATACTGTAAGCTCAACTGTGTAAAAATAGGAGCAAGACTTGGAACAACATTGGTGACTGATAACATTTTTCAAATGTGCTGAATTTGAAGTTACAGTGATGCTATGTATTCTTTGATGCTTATTATTCCTAAAAAAAACCCCCAACACATTGAAGTGATAGAAGTGAAGTATCAAACTCAGGTACTCAGAAGTTTGCACCATCAAATCTGTACTTCTGTTATCATGGAAAACACAGTTCATTCTTTATTAAGCAGGCTGAGCAGGTTTGTACTGAGAACTATGGCATCTTTTTACTCAATTACTTTGAAATTACAGATGCTATTTGGGTAGATTCCAGGATGCACCTTTAGGCCCCTGCATTAATTAATTTATTTCTTTATATTGCAATCTACTTAACACTGCTTTATGATTTGTGAGATTTGTGATTTTCTTTTTTTGCCTTGCTTGCTGTAGAGTTCCGGAATGTATTCAAGATCAGGAAATGAAATGAAATGACAACTTGAGTAAGCTTTGACAGTTGCTGTTTGAAAAATACTTCAATCACTGTTTCTTGGGCTGAGATTATACAGATTCAGAGTCATTCCTGTGTTGTTTTTTTTGTTTTTTATATCAGGTTAGAACGATGGGAAGAGCCTTAAATTGAAAGTGAGCATGTAAGCCTTCTTTGGGTATAACTAACTCCTTCCCTGGGTATAGCAAGCAGTAAGTACTGCAGTTGAAAATTGTGCTGTATGTGCTTTGTGTGCTGTTACAATCCCTTAGTAGCAAGATTCTTTTTGAGGGAGAGCCCCTTGTTTCTCTATCAGTTCAGGCAGGGCTAGGTATGGGTAGTTTCTTGCTGTTATTCAAGGATCCACTTGCTGTGTAATTAATTGCTAATTATTCCACACTGAAAACTTGTGTTTAAAAAAATGGAAACTGGAATTCTGCCCCAAAAACCCATCAGAGAGACTTTCTCCTGGCAGGTTCTTCAGCTGTTTCCTTTGAAATGCCATAGGTTAAGAATGAGAGGCCTCTATTTCAATCCACTATTTATTTTAACAGAAAGCAATCCAGAATCTGATAAGCAACTTTTTTTTCAGAGCTTGCAGCCCAGTGCTTTGTGCTATGTAGAGAGCTGTAGCTGTGTGAATGGCAGTGTTTCCTGGTGCTGGAGGGAGCAAGGGAAGGGCAGAAGCAGTGAGTCAGCATGGTGCTGCCAGAGGGATGGATGGACGCCTGATGAGGCTGACACCCGTGGGGGTCCTCACCAGGAGTGAAGTGTGTGCGTTGGACAAGCAAAAAGGATGAGATATACATAGTGGTGATGTGGTGATGAGAGAATGCATCAACATATAGAGATCTGTAGTGATTGAAAAGTAAATTTGTTAGTAAACGTAAAAAAATAAATTGCTATGCTAAGAAAGAACAGGCAGCGCTCTGTCAAAGTGGAAACATTCTGAAAAATCAAAATACTGCTTGTTTCATGAGCTGCTGTTTTGTCCACTAGATCTCAGTGGGGTGGAATAAATTGTTATTTATTGCCTGCCGGTAGTACCTGGGGACTCTGGGATGCCTGGCACAATGAATTCAAGCATATAAATGAAAGGTTAGAGATTTTACTGTGGAAATAGACAATCTTGTTGGGGATTTGCTATTAAGGAAAAATAATGGGAATTTACAGACGAGAGTAAATGGAGGCCCAGAAGCTATGCAGAGACAGGTTGTTCCATAACTGCATAAGAAATCTATGGCTAAATAACAAAGAGAATAGAGATTTTCTCGGCTGTAATCCAATCATTTATCTTTTAAAAATTCATCCGTGTGAAAAGATTGATCAACCAGAAAGCCAGAGAAAACAGCAGCCTTGTTCTCACCGGCCAGCTTGTGCAGTAGCTTGCACTGGTGCCAGTGAGACCAATAAGGCCAGTTAAGAATGATTGTGCTGGTAGTTTTGCTACTGTGATACAATCAAAACTGAAGGAAAAATGAGGATTAAAAACCTATGGAAACCCGTTAGATTTCTTAATGAGTTAGTTGTCAGTGTTTTAGTGAGAAAGCCCTTGTCATTAGAGACAGTCAGCAGCTCCTCACTGGTACTCTATTGACTTGTGGGGCTGCTCCTTCACCCTCCCACCACTCCCAGTCCTTGTCCCGCGTGCTGCAGTGATCCCAGCGCACACTCAGGGTACCTGACATCCCCAAGTGTGACCCTGTCTCTCCTCCCAGCTGCTCTTTCACTTCTGCTCTTCTGCTGCTTCTTCCCCCTTTGGCCGCTGGCCATTTTGGGCTGCCTTTGTCATGCTTGTAGCAGCCTACTCCTTCCCACTCAGCCTTTTCCAAAACACAACTCCTCTCAGCTGCAGTTTTTTGTTCTTTCCTGATTTTCAATTGTTCCTTGCAGGAGGAGATCAATTCCAGCCAGCTCCCTCTGTAAGGGATGCGCCATGCCTCTCCTCCTCCAGTGCTCTCACCACAGAGTGATGCTTTGTTGTCATTGCCGTATGTGGGAAGGTTATATGGCACGGGTTATTGTAGAGGGCCGGACACGTGGGCTGCCCTTTGTCATGGTGGTATGTGGGAAATGTCTGTGAGGCATGACCTTTGTAGTGCACTGAGAGCTCAGGCCTGCCATAATCAGGCTTGAGCACTAAATTAGACTTCTTGCAGAACTGGCAGTAGCTAACGTGGAGCTTGGCCTGGGTTCTTGTAGGCAGCAAGTTCTGTGGGGCAAGGCCTGCCCTTTCCTGCCTGTTTGTATGGAGTGCAATACAGTGAGCGTCTTTTCTTGGCTGGGACAATGAGGTCCTATGGTAATATGAGTAATTAATAATAATAATGGGGCCTCTCATATGGATGGGTTATTAGAAATAATTTCTTTCTGCCAGTTGCTTCTATAGAATGTGGTTTTGAACTCAGAGACCCTGAAAGAGATAATCAAAACACAAGCAGCTGTCACAAACCTTTAGCTTCATTTATCTAGGCAGTGATGGAAATTCCTGCAACTGAATTGCCTGATACCTTACTGCTTTTTGTATGTTCTGTTGCAGCATGGAGGTCTTATGCAACTGACCCTCCTTCTGTTAAAGACCGTTCTCAGTACCAAGTGCGTTTCAGCCATCTATTCTGAAGGAAAAAAAAAAGCAAGGTCATGCAAAGCAAACCAATGATCCTCTATTGCTTTGCACTCAGTTCACTTAGTGTGTGTGGTGTTGCTGAATAGAGCAAGCTGTGATGAGTACCCTGGTACCCTGCTGCAGGGTGATCCCATAGCCACAAGAGGTGGGCTCTTGTCTGCAGATGTCATCTTTGAGGTGGTAGTAGCTTAGAATCCATGCAAGCAGATTGGGCCTAAAGGAAGGATAAAGCATTTGGTTGCTTTGCACTCCTTCAGCAGCTGTTCTTACAGCTGTTCTTAATGCTGTCTCAGTAGGAGTGGCATAGTGGCATCTACCCTACAGGTTGCTCTTTAAATGAACCTGGTGTATGATAGTGAAAGAAGGCCTGTAACATTGTTGGCCTGTCCACATGGCTCATGGGAGTCTGGAGGCTCCTTCTGTCCATCTTCTTCTCCATATGCACAGGCCTTAAGAAAGCTACAACTTTCTTTGTAGCTTGTGTCAGAATTCTTCTAAAAAAGGTAATAGTGACTCCTGAACTTAAGGCTAGGTATCCAAAACATACTTTGTCCTTCCAATTTGTTCCATAATAATAAAAAAACATATTCAGTGAATGTAAATCTGATTTATTCAAGAAGCTGGTGACATGATGGTGAAGATGAGTGTGATTGGGATTGTCACATCATAATTCATGCTTCTAGAGTACTGTGCTTCCAGTAAGCAAGCAAGAATACAAGGCAGCCTCAGCAGATTATTACTAATGAAGAAGATAGTCATTTCAGAACTTATTTTTCAATCTCTGTTCTATTTCTATGCTATGGTAACCATAGCAATTACAGAACAGTTTCACTGTTTTAACCTTGCTATCATCAAAACCTTTTCTGGTGACTAGCATGTTTCTATAAGGAACACACTGTGGCCTACAGCCAAAGCCACTGGTACTAATATAAAGTTAGATTTGATCTGTTCTCATAAGGTATGCAGAGCTAGGTACAGAAAGTATTTTTTCAAATTATTTTTTATAAACAGATTGGGCTACATGACAACACTATGTGAATTATGATCTGAATTCTCTGCTGCTGCAGCACTCCTAAATTATGCTAACAGAAGATTTGGCCCTCTGTGGCGTTAATTCATACAACTCTAATAGCAACTGTCATTACAATTTTCCCAGAACTACAGGGTGTTTTGATGGGAGGACCTGGCAGTAGAATGCAGGTGCTGATGACTCAATGGTCAGTGCTCTGTCTTCTGAGTCAGATGTGATCTATAGTTAGTAGTTTGGTATTTTGTATGATGCTGTTATGAGATATAAAGACATCTGTTTTCATCAAATTATTCCTTTTTATTTTCTTTTTCTTTTTTTTTTCTTCAAGAAGACAAAGAAGGCATTTAGCATTCTGTTTACTTTTTTTGTAGATTTGATGCCAAGGTGGTTACTTCTGATGATGGGTTCACTCTTTCTAGTATTGAACAGGATGGTTCACTACTATGCTACTTTCTTCTCTGAGGGAAGAAGCAGCTCAGTTCTAGAATAAACAACTGAAGAAGGGGATTTGATGGTTGAGAAATAATTATGCTGTTTCCATTCAGTGTTGTCTGCATATTGTAAGGGTGAAGTGATTTCTGCTTTGAAAAAGCTGAGCAGATCCATGGGAGCCTGTATGGCCTCAGTGGGTGTGACAAATTCAAAGCAGCTTCCAGAACCAGGTCTATAATCTTCTGAGAAACCTTTGGGGAGAAGGTCCATATTGCTTTGTGCCAGTTCCCTACTAGTTTGTCTCTAGCTAACTACTTTTATAGAGCTGGTAGGAAAGATTAATCACATTCACATTCTTTATATCTCAGTGAAACTTGGTCATAATTTGCCAACAGATTACAAGTTATCAGAAAAGGTGAAACTTTAATTGCTCATAGGAAGTGGGCTAAGACTTGCTGTCTCTTGTTTCTTAGGCATAGCTAAGTCTAAATTTATGATACTAAACTTCCCACTTTCCATGCTCAAATGCATCCTAATGAGGCTTAAAATCAAGTTCCTTTCTCAAACACCCTGTTGCAAGTTCTGAGATATTCTATAGATGTCAGTAGGAATCCACGTTTTTGTGGAGTTTTTCACATTTGGGATTTGTTTGCAGGAAGATTTTCTTTCATGGTAGTTACACTTTAGCTGGGTTGTGGAGCTTTTGCACTGGTGCAGCATGGAGTGAAAAGGGAATGTCAGCTTTTATAAGCCAGAAAGCCCCTTATGTTGGAATAGGTAAGAGAAGAAACTGGTCCTCACATCTGATCTAGAAGTTGTAGCTTTTTGTGAATTTTAGCTGGAAATTTGGTCTGATATACTGGAGAAATCCCAGTGAACAAGCTGTTTGAATTACCACTCACTCTAAGTGTGACAGTCAAATACTTCACTGACCAAAGAATGAAATGTGGGCACACCGGTTCCCAGGTTAGTCACCTACTCATTTGTTGCAGTGCATCTTTCAGAATCTGTTCAACAACTTGAATTAAGAGATCAGCAGAAACATTGTACAGCAAGACTTTTTCTATAACATCTATAAAGAGTATTACTATGAAAATACTCATTAAGAAGGCCTAATTTTAAGTTGTGCAATCTGGAGGAGGAGCTGCTAAGTAACTTTTATGTTATGTAGTTTATGAAAGATAAATTTGTGTCTGAAATCCATTTGACTTGCTGACTACAGAAGCAAATAAGTGAAAGAGTATGCTCTTAAGATACCTACTTTACCCCTAAAGGTTCAAATAGACTGAAGTTTCCTTAGCAGTTGTATAGAAACAAGACTATTTAAAGCAATATGCAGTTAGCACATATTCCTGGGAAATCTGCTCTTGGTGCCCTTTCTTGAGCAGGGGGATGTATCAGATGGCCTTCAAAGGGCCCTTTGAGCTTCAATCATTCTGTGATCCTGTGACTGAGTTCTTAAAACTAACTTTGAAACTTTGGGTGTAGTTGTGGAGGATCTTTCCTTCTCTATTTGAATTACCTTGATGCTTTCATAAAGTAAAGGAAAGCAAAGCAAGAGATCAGGTTTCCAGGATAAGCACCCCACAAAGGAAGGCTGCACATCAGATTTATCCAGTACTAGAATTAGCTTCATAATCCTGTGGACAACATCCTGAGCTAGCTAGAACTGGAACGTAGATGCTGGATGAGCACATTAATTTGGCTTTGTTAGTTTCGTCTCAGTGCTCAAGGTCGCAGACTTTGTGTGACTATGCTTTTGATGGAATGTACTGGATTTCTTATTTCTTTCTTGACTTCGTCCAGTAATGTGTATAATCCAGATGAGGAACCTTCTGCGTATGCAGAACTCGAATCCCACAGTAACAGTCAACATTAAGAGGTTAAAAAGATACTCATGGAAAAGTAGGTCCCCTAAAATGTACATTCTTTCCACCAAGCTGCTCAGGGTTGCATGTGTCATGTCTGCACACAGCGATCTACAGCATCTGTGAACAGCAACCTGCCAGGGCCAGAGACAAGGAAGACTGGCGATGCTGGTTCTTGTAATACCAGCATTAAAGAGCTCCAGCTGCAAAATTTCTCACTGGTTGGCCAGTGTATAAATGGTTTTTAAAATAACTACTAACATGTGGTTTTTATCCTGTGTCTTTTTTTAACCGTATAACATGGGTGTAGAGTGTAAGATGATGTTATCAACTCTTTCCCTCAAAAGCAGCCAACAACAAATAAACAGCAGCTCTCCTGTCCTCTCTGTGCCTGTGTGTAGGGATTTATATAAGTATACAAACATCATTGGGAATTGGATGAGATGCTTCTCAAACCACAAATGTAAGTCTATTTTCAGCAATCACTTTATTTGTGATCACAATAATTTTGTGATGTAGAAACTAAACTTACATCTCTAACTGGCTGAAATGAAACAGCTTAATCAATTGAGAGTAAAACAATTCAAAATAGCTTGCAGCCTTTCCTTTCAATTTCAGTGGAAGCCTGTTTTATTTCCCAGATACTGTCTCAATTTTATCTACATATCCATGTCATTTAGAGAAGGCAGTTCTTAACTTTGTAATGGAAGTACAAAGTAGTTTGAGAAAGCAGCAAGAAAAAGAGCTTGCACTTATTATTAATTTCAAAGTATAATATGAATTATATCTTCTGTAACTTTTTTTTTGTTTATTTTGGCCATAATTGCATAAGATGTTAAGCATAGAATCATAAAGGTTGGAAAAGACTCTCTAAGATCATTTAGTTCAACCATCACTTCACTACTGTACCACTAAACCATGTTCCTCAGTGCCACGTCCACACGTTTCTTGAAAACTTCAGAGATGGTGACTCCACCACTTCCATCCCATTTGCAACATATTTTTCCTTTCTGTAAATATTCTGTAAATATTTTGTGACTTTTGAATTGAAGTGAACTGCTGCACAAGATTTTGTATTTAATGATAGTCCTCGTAAGAAGTGCAGGTAATCATGCTTTGTGTCTGCATCCAAAGGAGGACTAGAAAGATACTTGCAATTTATAACTGATAAACTCGACAGCCACTGATGACATAGAGAAAACAACACAATTTCTTTTTTATGCTATGGTTCTTGTCCAAAATAATCTCAACAGTTAAAGTAGACTTTGCGATATTGCCATTTTTGTAAGGTATTTCTGTGCAAATATTACATTTCTGCATAGTGCTGTATACCTATAATAATCACCCCTGCTTAAAGAAGCCTTGTTCATAATTTATGAATTACGCTCACATTCCCACAAGCTTGGAATTTTTAAGTAGTTTATTATAGGTACACACAGACAGTCATGAAGAAGCTCATTTTTAATTCATATGGGATTCAGTATTGCATAAATTGACAGCTTTTAGTGTCAAACATACAATGAGATGATCTGGGGAATATTTCTACACGCATATATGAAATCTGATGGTAGGTACAGGTGCAATACTAGAAGCCTGTCAGGAAGTAAAGCCATTGGGGTGATGTTAGGTGTGGGCTATCTGTCTTTCTGATGAAGTGAAGTCTAGAGAGCCGTACAATTTTGATGGTACATTTTCCTAAAGAGAACACCTGAGGCAGATAAGAGGCTGGTTTGAAACATTTTAAGGAAGCCAGGCTGACCCAGATTTTCTGTGCAATTTAGGTTTGCAGGAATGAATTTACAGCAGTCCAAGGAGACCAGGTATTCTTGCTGTCCCTGAAATCCCATAGTGTGAGAACAGGGATGATTAAGCCTGCAGTCATATAAATTATTCCTGTTGTTGTCTTACCGGAATAAGGGATTATTGCCTTTACCTATTGATCTTCTCTCCTTTTCTTCTCATTACATTGCCCACTACTGATGGCCTGATTGCTCCTTAATGCATTTTTTGAGAACATGTGATGACAAGCAAATTCTAAAGTCTTCAGTCATAGTGTTTTAGTAATATTACGAGGAAAAGAGAAATATTCTCTTTAGGATATAGGATATTCTTTTTTTTTTTTTTTTTTTTTTTAAATAGGTTTGGCATAGCTGTAGGATCAGATGAGAGAGAAAAGTAGAAGGGAAAGGAGGCAGGCCTTGAGGGATGGGGATGTTCCATGGTTATAACAGAAAAGCCACGTGGACTCTGAATTGGCTGAAAAGTTACGGATTGATCTTAATCAGTATTCCAGGAGCTATTTCTCTGTCTGAGCTTTCACACTGGAGTTGGCTGTTATTCCTTTGATCTGGATGCTTCTATTCTATGCTAAATAAATGCACAGCAGTATCTGAGACCATTAGAGACTCTTTCTGATTCAGCCGTGTGTCCCTAAGGGCTGGGTCAGGTTGGTATAGGGCAGCTGATGGCACAGGAGCTGTAACAAAGGATGTGCTTCAAATTGGGGTCTGCTGTGTTTATTCTAGAGGTTTTTGATGCCACAGGGAGCTTTAATAATTAAATAAACAATCCTGCCTTGTTTGCAGTCAAGAAATAAGACAAGCTAACTCCTAGCTACCTGCTCTGGTTCTCTGCTGGATGCAAGCTCCTTAATGATGCTGTAATGGCAGGGAGCATCCCTCCGCATTAGCTTCTCATGCAGGTGAAAATGGGCTTGTACTAATGCAGTGTTGTGAGTTTTGCTATCCCTTGCAGGGAAGGCTGCTGAGGCTGCCTGCTCCTGAAAAGGTTGTACTCCTTTATTACTGCCTGCAAAGGACAGTTTCTCTCCAAGGGAGGAAGAGAGGGAATCTAAGGAAAGTCATCCTTGGTTTTGTTTGCAGCAGGGGGTTAGCTGGATGGGATGCATGTGGAGCAGTCTGGTGATCACTAGCTGAGGGATGTCTTCAGGGTTCTGGCTTGTGCTTACCTTGAGAAAGAATGTTTCAATTCTTTTGAATATATTTTTACAAATGTAGCTTGAAATCATTTTCAGTGTGGTCAGAAATATTCCACGTGCAAGCTTGAGAACTGTAGGAGCTGCCAGGCCACGAGTAGTGCTTCTCTCGGCTGTGGGTAAATGTGCTGCTTTTGCTGGTGTGTCCTGAAAGAAATCAGAATCTTCTCAGTTTTGTTGAGGTTTCAAATAATGCTCTTCCTGCGTTTCTGTCGTTTTAGTTCCTGCCTGAGGTAGGAACTGGGCTTCTGGAGTCCTTTTGGCTGAGCGTATGTGAGAAGTGGTGAACTCAGCATGGCTGAGTTTCTAATGGCAGCTGTTTGGGAGGCACATTTAGAAAAGTCTTCAGGATTCTTTTTTCTTTTTTTCTTTCTTTCTTTTTTTTTCTTTTAATTGTTTCCAGTGGATTTATTGTGAAATGCTGAGCGTGAAAACCTAAAACGTCAGTTTTTGTCACTCCTCTTTTCTGAAGGGAGGACTGGTGACAGTGGATGATAATAACATTAAAAGAGATGCTTTGGGATGACAAGTCTGTTATAGCCACAAAATAGTACAATTTCTATCTACCAACTTTCTATACCATGTGTTATATTACTACGTGTTTAATATGTATAGATGGGTAGAAACAAAGGTAGTAAAACTTACCTGCAGAGTAGCATGGGCTGATTAATCATGATTTCTGCAAAAGGTGGGTCATTGACCACGAGTAGTTAGAGAGTTCTTACCCTGGTGCAAATCTCTGTCCTAGAAGCTCTGATTTAATGGAGAATATGGTTAGGAGACTGTTTTCTGCTATCAAATTAACATGCATTTTTATAAAAATAATAATTGTTGATTATACAGGATAGTTTTAATAGAAGTGGTACTGCCAGTTTACGGCTTTGTCTCATGAGTCCCTAATTGAAGTTTTAAGTTACTCTTTAGCAAAGCCTGAAACTCAAGTCCTGCCCTTATGTCTTGTTTACATGCACAAGGCTTTCATGGTCTTCACAAGGCTTTGGTCTGCAAACAGAAATGTGAAATGTAATTATTCTTCCAAATTATGTTTAGACTGAAATGTCAGTGGGGACTATAAAGACACTACTTAAACTGAAGGCTTGAACTGAATGTGAATTCACCTTGTCTTCATTTCCATTGCAGCAAGTTTGGCTAAATAGTGTTTAGAAGAAATCATAGGATTACAGGTTGGTCTTTCTAATCTCAGGTTTGCTAGTATTTCAGCAGTGTTTGCTGCATTGTCTGCATTGCTTTCCAGTCTCTGAAAAGTTGAGAGGAGAGAGTGCAAAAACCCAAAATACATTTGTAGCTTGAAAAGACTCAATGGAAAACTGTGTTTTTATTGAGTTTTGTTTATATTTTCTCAGTATTCCATAACACAAGGACTGGAATTAAAACATGCCCTCAAAACCAGGTATGCTGTGACTGCTGACCAGCTGGGGGAAGGAAAAACAAGCAAACAAAAAGAAACCAAAAGACCCAAAACTTCAGGTTTTAGATCTTGGTTCAGTCATCTCTTCTGGCCTAAGGATTGTGCATCTTTTTTCAAACTTATAATGCCCTGTGTCTGGCTTATAAAATTACCTCTAATGATTAAGAAATATTTATTATGCAGTTCTAAACTATAGATAGTTGCCTATAGGT
The DNA here is from genome assembly GCF_026119805.1 of Tympanuchus pallidicinctus. NCBI lineage: Eukaryota > Metazoa > Chordata > Aves > Galliformes > Phasianidae > Tympanuchus > Tympanuchus pallidicinctus. The sequence goes on from NW_026294802.1 coordinate 5,376,381, forward strand.
ATGTGTTATCTGTCTGTATTTCCTGCTGTGTTGCCTTGGTTTCTTGATTTCTTGTTTTTCTTTTCAGTGGCTCTGTCATCTATTTCCAATCACCAGGCTTTATTTTCCTGAGTGTTCAAAGTGAACATGAGGAGAACTGCACCATGTGCAGCTGTCTAGGCTTTCCAAATATTTCTTTGGTTTGTATTCAGAGACTACAGTAGCATCAAATGAGCATGGGATTATTTTGGAAGAGAAAACATCTATTTGCTGGTGGTTTTTGTATATGCAAAGGCGTTTAAAATTGTATTTAGTTTGTAAGTTATGATAGCAATTAGTTACTTCACTAAAGCGAGAAACAGTTGACAAAAGAAATCACAAGGCTTCTCTGGTTGGTGTTTTGTTGTTGTTGTTGTTGTTTTTTAATTAGTTTAAGAAAATCTTTTGTAGCAATTGAGCTGGAAATCTGGGCTGCAGTGATAGCCCATCAGGAAACGAGCTGCCCCACTGCAATACCCCTGTGTGTGTGTGTATACATATGTTCACTGCTGTGAATTATTTTCTATCAGGAAGCACTTCAGTTTAACTGTGCTCTGCTGTACGTGTTAAATATTTAAGTCTAGCACTGAAAAAGAGATTGGACTTGCATGACAGTGAAGTACTATTTTTGCTTTAACGTATTACGCCTTGTAAGGTGAATTGACCTTGCGCATTTGGGAGAGATGCTCTGTAAACCTCTGAGGAATCTCCTTGTCTTCCTTTCAGTTGTTTTCACAGTTTTCCTTTGTCTGCAGGAACTCTGGCTGCTTTTCTCTCCTCCCCTGTACCCTTGGTTACCTCTCCGCTGTTCCTTGTCTTTGACTGCGTGCTCCTTGGTGATGGGGCATTTGTGGCAGTGAGTTACATGATTAGCAGGTGCTGATGAGTTGATGGTTGAAATAGATGATCTTAGTGGTCTTTTCCAGCCTTGATGATTCTGTGATTTGGTGGTTGACTAGAAGGTTGTTAGGTGCTATTGCCATACCGGTAACTCACCATTGGGATCCAAGTCCTACATTTGCTGAAGTTAAAGGCAAATCTCCCCTTGGCTTAAACCAAACTGGGATTTAATTCCCAGCATCTGAGTAACCAGTTGTTGTTGTTTTTGTCTTTAATAGCCTAACAGTGTAATGAAATGGATTTATCTTGCTGACAGTATAGACTTCGGTGCTCCATTCTGACCTTGTATGGGGAGAGGGACAGACTAACAGACTGCAAGAGGACGCTTCTGAAAGAGCTAGCACTGACAGAAGCTACTGTAGATTGGTCAACAAATTTCTGGATGGCTTGATGTTAGGGAAGAGATCCTATCCAAAGTGCTTACAGCTCCATCATTCTGATTAGCATTTGGCTGGATGAGCAAATTTGTAGAGTTTAAGGCTAAAAGCACAGTTTGTGTAAGCTGACCTCGTGAATAAGCGCTGCAATATAAAACTCCTGTTTGCTCAACTCCACAGTTTGCATCTGGCTCATGGGTGTCCTTTGAGAAGGCATCCAGGCTGGATGTGAAGGCATGAAGAGGACTTTAACATTTCCTTAGTGATTAATTTTATTAATTAATTCCTTCTGTGATTAAAAATGTGTTCCTGACTTCATGTTTGGTGTTTGGTTTTAAATTCCAGCAGTGTTTCTGTTTGTGCTTGTTTCTCCTTCAGGAAATAGCCCTAAGGACATGACAATTTCTGCCTGAGGTGATTTTTTTTCTTCTTAGTCAAGTCACCTGCTTATTGCCTTTCATCTGCTAACAAAATGAGCTGCTTACCTTCAGTGCAGAGTTTTCATACAACCTTGAGACGATATTATACTTCTCACTAAATTTTCAGTATTGCATTCCCACTAAATTTTCAGTGTCGCCAAAAAGAAACAAATTGGAACTCTAAGTTAGTCCAGTATATGTGTAGCTAATACCTGACCTAAGGAGAAGAGGTATGTTTGTTCTCTGAATCCCTTCTATACATCTGAGGATTGCATTTGTTCTTTTCTGACGTGGAATCGAACTGAGAATTGCACTGAGTGCTCATCCTCTTCCATGTTTCAGTTCTTCCCTGAGCTTTTGTAGTTTCCAAAAATACTCATAAGAATATTGAATAGCATCAGACTTGGACTTTGCTAATTAGGAGCAACTTTTCATTTGTGTTAAATTCTTCAAGTTTTGTCCTCAGTAGAAAATGGTGGCATGTTTTATTTAAAAAGCACACTTGACCCTGTGTTTATGTATGTTGTAACAGAGCATAACTCCAGACAGATAGCATCTGGATAATTTTCTGGAAATTAGGAAATAAGAAAGATTTTTGACATTCAAGTTCTCAAAATTTAAAATTTCCCTTCAAAAGAAGAAAATTGAGATACTATATAGATACAGGTTGAGTTTATCAAAAATAGATTATAGAGAACTTTAAGGTTGTAAGGTTTCTTTTATAAAAGTACTTGGTGAGTGTTACAAAACCGTCAGCAGTATGTTTATCTTTAGTCATATCTCTCACAAGTATTTCAAGATGCTTTTTGAGCTCATGGGGAAACAGCTTTTTTGGTCCTAAGGGAACACTTGACCAAATCTGCTTTAAGATAGGAGTGCCTGTGTGTTAATACATTTGTATGTCAACCTAAAATACTGAGAAGCAGCTAAATAGGGCTGTCTGTTTTGTGAATGTTGTAGGTTAAATTAAGGCAAGACTGAGCTTTCTTAGAGATAGAGAAGAGGTAATATAGTGGTTAAGTCATCTCCAGGGGATTCAAAAGGTTTGGAGTGAAGCCTTCAGAATTTAGCAAAACGCCAGCTCTGTGAGTCAGTTTGCTCACAACAGAAATCCAGCACAGCTCATAAGATGCAAAACGCATATGAATCTGAACCTTATTTATTTCAGTAAAGTCTGCCAAAGCTGAAAACTATGATGTTTGAATGTGCAATTTCTGTAACAGCCATTTTCCATTGATCTGAAAAGGAATGAATGCTATTAAGACTTGTGTTAGGCTTGCATTGAATTTGTTCAATCTGAAGCCTCAGCATCTGGCTGTTGGTGTCAGAGCAATGCTGCTTTCAATCCTCCTTAATGACCTCAATCTGACAAACCTGGGGGACTTCAAATAAAAGGTAGCAGTAAGTAACCAAGATGACCAGTGGGATGTTAGTAGATTGAGTGGAGGACAATTGGGAATGTTACTGCAGAGTAGTAAGCTATCATTATACCTTTACCCAGTCAGTCTCGGAGTAAAAGCTTAGGAGTTCTTGTAGATTTACATATCACTTGGTGGGAATGATAAAGGACAGTAGTTAACAGCTGGTGAAGATGGCAGTCTGGATGGTGGCACCTTGCTCAGAGGCAGACCAGCTCTGAGGGTGCTGGTTCATTGTGATCTAATGACATTGCAGTGGTATGCATTGGCAGCTGGGTTGCGGGATTGGCACTTGCTTTCTTACAGCTAAGTGTGTTTGACAGGCCACAGCGGGGAGGGTGCAGGAGCTGCTCAGCCCACCACATTAGTTAAGTATTTGTGAGCTCAGGGTAGTCAGTCACTGAGGCTGATCACATTATTGCTGTAATGTTGGATCATAACCTCCCCAAGGAGATGCTGCTGCTGTTCACCGGAGCTGTGCCAGCAGAATATCAACACCATGATAGGATATTTTTTTGTTGTTTGTGTAGAGCTTATCTAATGGAATGGTGGGTGATGGAGTGGGAGGTTACTCAGCTTTGCTGTAAGTTAGCACGTTTCCTTTCTAGTGTCTCCTTGGGAAGGTATATATTTTTATTGCTATCAATCACTATTTGTATTGTTATGGCTCATCTGAGTCTTGGTAATGGAGTGGGACCTCACTGATATAAACATTGCACAGGACTGGAAGATCATATTCGTCCCTGAGATTTTATAACTGTTAACACATAGTATGATCTAGTAGTGAAAATTGGTGATGTAACTAGACTTGTGTTTGTCTTGTGTGTGAAAATGTGCATTTTTGGGAAATAATTGCACAGCTTGCACAATTATCTTTTAAAAGATAAAAATGTAATTTATTTGGAAACAAATTCAACTATACATTTGACTATAACAGAAAAAATATATTTGTACAGACAAGCACATTAGGTTTGGGATTTTCTGAAAATAAGCTTTCTTTCTTCTTTAAAATGACATTTTTGTTCCAGTTTATTACTTACTCCTTATCACTACCATCATCTAGCTGTAGTCATATTTGTTTGCTCCCAAGGAGTGAATGCAGAGCTCTCGGAGAATCACAATTACTTTCAAGTCAGGAGAAGTTTTTCTTGTTCTTACAAGAACTTCATCAAAATGCATTTAAGGGAAGGTTTTGTGGAGAGGACTTGGATGAATTCATGGTATCTACTTGACATATAAAGTGAAGCACAAAGAAATCTGATGCAGGAGAAAGAAAGACGGGAAATCTTCTGTAAGTTTAGAAAAACAGTTTTTCTAGGGTAAAAGGCTCATGGCAGTAATCACTGGCCAAGGTGTAGGTTTGCTTGGGCAAGCAGACAGCAAGCTGACTTGGGTTCTGGTGTAATGTCCCATTCAGGTATAGTGAAGGCTTGAAACTCTATTGTACTTCCAGTCCAGGAATGGGCAAAAAATGAAAGAAACAGTAGTGTGGGCAAGGTCCACAGTCCAACTTGAGGAGAAATTGCCTGTAAAGGGTATAAGGTGAAACTGTTCATTGTAAAGTGCTGACAGCCCTTTGGGGAGATCTTTTCTAAGCAATTACTTGTATGAGAGCAATTGCTTTCCTGCTGGAGTTGCAGAATGGGGAGGAAGCAGAAAAGAAATATTGTTTATGAATCTATAACCGTTTTTTACCAGTTTGAATAACTAGTAATTATATATTGGGACAGTTCTAGGAGGGAATCTGGCCAGCAGCTGGATAAGTATTTCCTCACTGAACATCTTATTTGCAAGTGAATGTAGGGCTAAATGTAGTGGTTTATCACGTTTTACAAATCCAGTGGGATTTATAATCCACTAAAAGCCAGTGTTGTTGGGGTGGTTGGGCATCACCAGCACTACGCCTCGCTTAGAGAATGTTAAACTGCACAGTTGTTCCCCACAAAATGCAGCCTGCTGATCTTAAGCACATCAGACTACCCCCTGTAATGGCAACCTTTGCTGTTTTTGACAGCATATTAAATTCAAAATACATTAAAATATTTTTAGGATGTTGTTCTGTTTTGAATCAAAATCGCTGCAGGTAACACCCGCTGGATTTATAATGTGGGCACAGTTTAGCTCATGAATCTGAGATAATTGCCTAATTTGATAACGCACACTGTGGAAACCTTGGTATGTTTAGATCGCTGTAGCTAATGAACTTTGCAATCAGACACCACAGCAGCTTAAATCTCGTAAATAAGATGCCTTGTGGATTTTTTAGATTGTTTTGATTTTAATCTGATATTGAAATATATCACTGAATTAAACAATTTTAACTACAGTGCTGCTTATAGCCTGTTACTGATTATTACATCTCAAATGAGATAAAATACTGCAGTTGTTTTGCTTAAGAGAGGATGAAAGCATTTTAATTGAAAAAGGCTTAGTTATTAGTTTCTGTTGTCTTGTGCTGGTGATTGTCTAGATATCCAGAGCAGCTGTTTCTCTGTATTACTTCCTCAGGGTTAAGAGTTGGTCACACAGAAACATACATTTTAGCTCCAGTAGTTCGGTGTTTTTTTTCCAGTGTACCACTTTGTTTTCTAAATGTCTTTTATAGATGTCCTGTGAATACGTTTAATTACACTTAAAAAAAATATATGTAAGCATAGAACAGACAAAAAATATTCTTTTCCTGTGTGTGCATATTTATGAACCAGTTTGATTTAAAACAAAGCATCAAAGAATTTTGCCGACAAGGCAAATGAGGCGTTTTGGTTTGTCTCTAACTTTTGTTTCAATAAACAGGACAGGCATTCATTTTCTAATCCAAGGTTATCTCGAGTGGAAGTAGCACACTTCCTCTTCCAGTTTGGTTTAGCTGCAGCTAAAATTGTTTCTACCTTGTCTGCTTCAGGTTTGACAAAGCTATAGTGTGTACTGGTTCAGTTTGGATTTGGGGAGATGTAATTGCACAAGCTTTTTGTAAATGTTTTCTTCTCTTGGGTGCCAGCTGTGACAGAGGGCATGTCTCAGATTGGTGCACGTGAGATGTAACGCTGCAGGATGTCATGACTGCTCCCAAAAGATGTGGTTTTGCAAGGTGCAGTACTCCTTCAGTATTTCACATGCTTTGGTTTTTTGACAGCTTGTCTATGGGGTGGTCCCTGTGATGCTCTCATTACCAATTCTGCAGTTAGCGTTATTCCTTCTTACAAGTTTTCTCTGTGTAGGCATGTTCTTACTATCTGTGCCATTGGCAACCTCCTCTCAGCTTAAGCTGTGTCACTCTGAAGAGCAAAAAAGGCAGAAAAACGTACATTTTGAACAGGCTGGAAATTTGGTGGGTAAGGTCATAGTTTGCAGTCTGCCCCTCTACCATGCTGTGTGGTGCGCTCTGTGGTTACTAGTCCAAGGCAGCTATGGGTAAGGTCTGACATGCACAAGAGACGAGGAAGCCTAAAATGTTGGCTTAAATGTGCCTCCTCTCTAGGGTCCTGTTCCCAATAACAATTAGGAGGTAGTGCAGCCAGGGCACAGTAGGACCTCAGGAGTGTGAAGGAAACAGTCCTGGCAGTGCTGAGATGTTTGACTAGCAGAAACAGAAAGGAAGTAGGCAACTGGGGTTGGAACTAGATGATCCTTGAGGTCCATCTGTGATTCTATGAACTGAAATTAGAGCTGCAGGTATTTGTGGTAATGTTCTTATCCATGTTGTATCTTTTTTAAAAATATAATGTTTGGTTATGTTTTGCAAGAATAGTTACATATTAATGGCATTGCTAACATGTTAGTTACCTCAAAAGTAGCAGTGCTGCAGCCTGGATCTTAACACGTTGCTAATGATTGGAAAGAGTGGCTGCATCGTTATACCTGAATTTCTAGATCATTAGTGCAATTGAAGATAGAAGACATTTAAAGCTTATTGCTTCCAAAAGCAGTAATTAGTTCCTTTCCAGCAGTTCATGGATATTTATTTATTCCGTATGATGTGTAGTCATTGATTTTTTTCTTTTTTCTTGCATTTACTGTCCCAGCAGTAAAAGATGGAAGTTAGGAAGAGACAGATGGCAATGCAGTATATTCTATTATTGTTACATAAAGCACATTTGGTACTTCTTTTCTTGTATGGAAAAGCATTTTGGTTGTTAAATGATCCAATATGATTCTAAGTACAGAACTTAACTGTTTGCCAGGCTTTCATGGTTATGGCTTATGATACGGTGTCTTGCTAAGCAAAACTACCATGAGCTTATCCTTGCTTCCCTGCTGTGACAATGTGTGCACAGTAGTATTGCCAAGATGTCCACACAGTGCTGCAAGCTGCTGCATTAAGTTCTGCTGGGACTATTTATCTGCTTAAAAGTTGGCTTTTATTTTGGTCAGTGATGAATATACTCACGGCAGACTACAAGCCTATGGAAATAGAACTGAAGGAACTGCATGCAAAAATATGTGCTATAAACTACAAACACCCATAGTCTGGAAAGCAAAAAGGGACTTTGCACTACTATGCAGTGGTGGATCATTTCAATGGAAATGCTGAGTCACAGCTTGGACCAGTGATTGAGCACCTGGTGGGAAGGCAGGGCCAACCCAGGGAAGCTCAGGTGCATGCATTGCATCTGAGTGACTGGAAGGTGTGGAGCCAGGATCCATCCCTTCCCAGACCTCATTTAAGGGTTGGCAGAGGAGGCAAGGGTATCTTGCTGGAGATCCCTACACGTCTAAGGTTTTCTGAGGGTAAGCAGCTTCTTTATTTCTGTACCCATGACTGTTGCATTTGAGCAACTCCTCAGTTGCTGGCGACCTAGAACCTTACTGCTCTGCTGTCACTGCTGTGCTTTTTGTTGCATTACAATCATGGAAGGGATTAAGCGTGAGTGTGGTGGTGGTGGCAGAATCTGTGTTAGCAGGTTTGTTTGCTCTAGACCTTCATTCTTCAGGCCGTAGCTAAAACTAGTCTTTTTAAGCCCTGAGGACTGCGTGCAGTTGTCAGCATCATTTAGTGGGAGTCTTTCTTTTAGGAGAGTCTCTGCTCATTGAGACTGGGCAGCCAGTGGCTGTTTTGTATGGTGTTGAGAATCAAGTCAATTTGAACGTAACTGGACCCAATGGTGATGCTTTGACTGATTTACAGTTAGCTCCTGAATTGCAGCTGGTCATAAAAATGCTAGTTTTCTATTTTTGGGAGTGACACTAGGCTGTTATTGATCCTAGGCTGAAAGTTTTTATGTGGATGAAATAGTTTGTAATGTGTACATCTCCAGCCAGATACTGGATTAATATGGTGAAAGGGGAATTGCAGTACTGCGGGTTTGTTTGCATTTGTTATGGTGAAAACAATCTGCAACGTTGTTCTTTGAGATTAAGATTTCCCTTCTACCAAGATACGGAAGGCATGAGGAAAACATTATGTGGAGCTGTAACCTTGGCTAGTTATTTCTCATCTCTTCTTGTAGTTTAGCCTACATCAGGCACCTTTGTTAAATGTAGGTGCTTTATTTCTTTGACTAAGGAGAATAGGACAACTTCATTTTGATCATGCAGTGTGGTTTCGTTTAATTGGCAAGCTGATAACTGGTGTGAGGGAAGTTATTCTCTCTCCTGAGGAAACTGACACTCTCAGCAGCCCTGGTCCTGGCTGAAGGCAGAGCCATTTGATCTCCCTTTGGATGGAAGACTTGTGCCTTTTACACAGGAGTTGTGTGAATTCTGGTGCTGCCCAGCTTCATGTCTTCCTGAGGAGGCCCTCATACATCTGGTGGCTATGTCTATGCATTAGACAGAAGGTGGTTCCTCTCCCTCGAGTTGGTGGAACGTACCCCATGGCACTTACCCCACATCCCACCCCTGGGTATTGTGCAGTTTGCCAGGCTCTGAGGCTCTGCCTTGCTCTTCAGCTGGTCCTACCTTCCCCATGCTCCTCTCCTAGAGTTTGCTGCTTCCACCAACACGTGGGCTCAGCTGTATGCATGCCTGCAGTTCCAGGGAGGCTCTGTGCAATGATCTTCCTTTTTCCATCTGTTTGCTGAGATTGTTACCTCCATCTCAGCAGGAGGAGTCCAACTTGCCTGGAGGAACTCCGTGCAACTTCATCTCCTCTGTAAAAGTGTACCTATTTCTGGCTGTGCCTTTGCAAATGGAATTGGAAGGATAAAATGGGAAGAATGGAAGATATAGCCTGAATGCATGAGAGACAGGAGCAAATCTGCCTACAGCTCTCTTAGGGAAGCTGCTGAGGACTGTGCTGGTGTCTGTGCTAGTGGTTTTGTATTTCCACATGGGGCTGCGGAAATGGAAGGTAAAGCAACCATGGCAGACTACCCAGTCTGTAGGTTTTCTATTTCTGTATTTCCTGGATCATTACGTAGCTCTGCTGGGATTTCTTTGCTCATCATCTGAACAGCTGATTTCCTGAAAACTCTTCATATTTGGTTCCAGCCTCCTCCAGCTTTTCGCTTGGTTATTTCTTGAGAAGAGCCATTCGCTGTGAACACACAGCAGTTACTTAAGGATCAGCCTTAGCAAGGTTTTGCTTGTTTCTGTCAGGTGAAGGGGCCAGCCCTTAACATGCAAACCACGTCCTGCAGTCTATGGTATCCCACTTAGTCTGGTCCTGCGGTGCTAGCTAAGAGTGGTCACAAGGTAACACAGAAATAATACAGCTTCTGACACATTGCAACAGCTTCTTCCATGCAGCATGTTCCCTCTCCTTTTGTAGGTTGGCTTCTTGTAAAGGAGAATTCAGAGAGCCTTCTTGTTTCCACTACTAACAAGAAATATTTGTGTATCCAGTTATTTAAGCTATTTAGGAACAATCTGGTGAGCAAACTATTTAGATAAGGGTGATTAATGCATGCTAATCGCACTGTCCAGGTGAAGTTTTCTTACTGGGCTAAAATGTCAGCATTTATATGCTAATATCTTGGGAGGCTTGTATTGTACCGACAATGCAGAGTACCAACAAGGCAGATGCACGAAGGAGACAAAGGACTTCTGAAGCTCACACCATCTTGTGGATGCCCCGTCCTTGGACGTGTTCAAGGCCAGGTTGGACGGGGTCCTGGGCAACCTGATCTGAATGTGTATGTTTGGTGGCCCTGCTAGGCAGGGGGGTTGGAACTACATGATCCTTGAGGTCCCTTCCAACCCGGGTGATTCTGTGATTCTGTGATTCTGTGATCTGTATATAAGACTTCATATTTGTTATTCTGGGAAACAGTGAGTGAGTTGTTTTGTCACATTTTTCTGTTCACCGTGTAGTGGGAATGCTCAATCACTGGTTCGAGCCATGACTGAGAACCTGGTAGGAAGGCAGGGCCAATACAGGGGAGCTGTGCATGCAGTGCATCTGAGTGACTGGAAGGTGTGGAGCCAGGATCCATTCCTTCCCAGACCTCATTTAAGGGTTGGCAGTGGAGGCAAGGGGATCTCGCTGGAGATCCCTGCGTGCCCAAAGCCTTCTGAAGTCAAACAGATTCCTTCCTTTATTTCTGTGCCAATGGCTGTTGCGTTTGAGCAAATCCTCACTTGCTGCAGCCCAGAACCTTGCTGCTCTGCTGTCATTGCTGTGCTTTCTGTTGTGTTATGCACTTTCAAATGTCTTTATGCCACATCAACAGGTACATACCTGGGAAAGCTGGAAATAGATTTCATAGTGAAGGTACTGTGATGTCATTTGTAATCTCCAGGTAGGGAATGAATCTATTTAAAATAACAGACAGTTCTTATGCACTTATGTCATATAGGGTCTGAAGTGAGGTGCCTGTCAGCACTTTACTAAACATTTCATCCAAAACTGAGGAGGTAGGAAGAAGGAGATGGAGGCAGGGCAGAGCTGCTACAGTCTCCTTGTAGAGAGGAATGTATTTGAATGAGTTGGTTTTTTTTGTTGTTGGTCTCTTCAGTAGCTTTGGTTGTACAGTAGTGCTGGATAGCTCTATTTTATAATGAGAGAGTCTTTACTGTATCATAGTCTCTAGGATACTTCTGAACAATAGTGATAGGAGATTTTAATAGGATTTATAGGAATTAATAGGAGATATTAACGGCTTGTCTTTGTGGCTACTTTATCTTCTTTACAAAAACAGATTGTACTAGATATTTAAAATCCCAGTCACAGTCTAGCATGTTTTATTGTAGATATTGTCTAGAGAACAGATTATTTGTGCCTGGGGTTATTGCAGGCATATCTCCCAGACTGATCTGGAAGCGAGCATAAAGTTGTGTGGATGTAATGCTTGGTTGCTGTGAGAACTTTGTGATAAGGAGTTCTGAAAAAGAAAGCGAAGCACTGATACATAATGGTTGGTCTAACTTTAGTGTGTGCTGCTTTAGTGCCTTTGTGCTGTAAACCCACAAACTTGTCCAAAAGCACAGAGAGAAGGGGTAATAACAGCTCAGTCAGTGAAATAATTTTAGAAAACCCGTCTTTCAGTGTGTTAGCTGTCAACAAAACCTTTGCCTTTCAGAAGTAGTTCTCAGCAGTCTTCCTGAATTGCCTCCTCAGACTATTTCTGAGGTTTCTGCTGCAGTTTTGTTCTACCTGTAGATAAACATTTTGTGGTTGTGTAAGATAAGATTCAATGTCTTAAATATCAGCAGCTGATATTCCTTACACACAGTAAGGAATCATGGAATCATGATGGTTGGAAAGAGAAGTAGATCATCTTGTCAATCCATCAACCCATGCCTGTAAGTGTTCTAGACTGTGTCTCTCAGTGCCACATCCAAACTTACTGAGGGGTGTGCTCAATCCTCTAACCTAAATCATCAATAAAGACATAAAACAAGGCCAGCCTCACTACTGACCCCTGGGGAGCACATCAATGGTGACTGGATGCCAGTTGGATTTAACTGCATTCACTCTCTGGGCACAGCCTTCCAGCAATTTAGGGGCATAAGTGGTGAGAAAACCTGCATGTTTAACCAAGAGATTAATACTTTAAAGAAGGCTTTTATGTGTGATCTGTACTTCACTCTGAAGTGTACTTCACTGCTGAATATGAATGTGTAATACCTGTGCATCAGAAAAGGAGCAAAAGCCCTGGAGCTGATGGCACCCTAGGGTTTAGATTTGCTGTCCAAGTCTGAGTATTTGCAGAATCTGTGAATATTTGAATTTTGAGGTTTGATAAACACAGATATTTTGGTCTAAAAGGCAGAAAACAGTGAAGAACTAAGAGAAAACATTCTGATTATGTAGTAAATCTGAAGCATGTGAATGTGACTAATCCATCCAAGACTTACATTTTTGGATTATTGCACAGTGACATTTAGGTTACTGAGTATTTGGAAAGAGTAAAGTTTGAAGTTTTAATTTAGTACGTCTTTTAGTTTATGTATGAACTATTCCAAATCGGTAATCCCCCACCTTCCTTCTAACTTTCACTCTATTCATCTCTTCTTTTTTTTGTGTTTTCTACGTCAAGCAAATATCAGGTAATCTATCCTATTATGTGTAGTAAACCATAATATTTGTTTGGACATGCATTGATTTGTAGTAGCAGATGATGTGGTCCAATTGCACAGCTCAGTTATTTAGATTCAGTTATTTAGAAGTTTTTACAAAATTCAAATTTTCACAATGGTGCTGCAAGGAAATTGCTGTTGGAAACTTTGGAAACTAAAACTGATAAGTCTTAAAATCACACAAAAAAGTAATGCTTATGTTTCTAGAAGTAAATGGGTGTGCGTGCTCTAGATTGTAACCACGTCCGATTAGATTTGGAAGCTACTTGAAACATAAGATCTTGCAACTTTCAGTAAAGTTTCAAATAAAACCATTACACTTACAGTGATATTAATAAATCTCTAATAAGTGAAGGTAAGGGAGAAATGTGATATTATTAGACCAAATGAGAAAGTAGTAAAAGCAGTCAAGCTTTTCAAGGCTTAGGCCTTTGCTCAAGCCTGCAACAGGAGCATTAAATTTGAGTGAACTGCTGACTCAGGCTTTTTGTCTTTCTGTGTGTGTCATCTCTTAGTGTCCAGTTGCTTTGCAGCAGGATTACTGGCTTATGTGCTTACTATAAAAATGGAAGATGTTTGAAGTATTTGTCAATATTTCTTAGTTGTTGAACAAAACAAGGAGCTCTGCTCTGTAATGTAGAGTGCTTTCTCTTGGCATTGCAATTAATGATGGCACTGGCTAAACACCCACAAAACCTTTCTCATGTTTAACAACGCATAGATTTAATAAAGAAGAAACACTTCATGGCTATATATGATCATGGTTTTCTTAAGAGGATTGCAAAACAAAACACTTTGATGTATTTAAAAAAAAAAAGTAAATTCAGTGTAACAAAGCATAGGTGTAATTGTAGCATGTGTTTCACAGATACAAATAAAGTGGTTGAACAGCAGCCCTGGTTCATTCCTTCCATAGTCTTTGTGTTTAATGCATTAAGTTAAATGTATTTGTGACTGTCTGCTTGGCAGTGATAAAGGGCTTATTGGATCAGAAGTCTGGGATAAATCAATAATAAAACTCCTCCTTCACTGCACTTACATTTGCTGATACCTGTAGGGATATTACTGAATATCAGAGATGAAGGAAAGAAGTCCTAAACAACTGACAAATTCTGTTTTTATCAGATAGGCATGTAAGAGCTTTGGAGGAATTCAGAATTCATCTGAAGTAATTTAGATGTAAAGCAGGCCATGTAACAGCTATCAAAGAGTAATACCTCTTGCATATTTCCAGATGCAGGAGTTTGGAGCAGTTAGCAGAGACTGGAAAGTTCCTCATGCAAACAATTACCTGTGTCAGCACCTTCTTCTGCACTCAGTAATATGAATAATTTAGTTCTCTGCTAATGTCAGTATTGTAAGTTTCCCAAGGCCTCCTTTACATTCTTTTTTTTTTTTTTTTTTTAATATTTGGGCTTCCCCCTTGCACCCCAGAATTGTGTATCTAGGCATCAAGCTGCACAGAAAGAAGCATGTGTTGGTGAATTGAATCCTGTTCCTAAATTTATTCTCTGCAATTTTTATGCTAACTGAAGGCCTTCCCTCCCCACCTTTTCTTTTTTAACATTGCTAGTCTGGATTGCTTATGAAAAATGATCACCCCTTAAAATGTATATGAAAAGTTCTGTTGTTTGCAGTGTTGGAATGCTGCTCTAACTTCTGTGAAAGATTCAGAATAGGGTGTTAGGCAATTAATAGTACCAGCTGCCAGGCAAATGTAGGGATACTTAATCTGGTTCACATTCATGCTTTCCAGCTTTGTTGAAACAGTGGGAGATTTGCTGTGATTATAAAACAGTGCATAAAATGTTGTTACCAAAGTTCAGTGTTCCTCTTGGTGTAGGGAAAGGACAAGGAAGGGGAGGGTGTGGGGACAAAAAAGCAGCTTTGTATTAATGGATGAGGATATTGCTGAAACTTGAGTTGTTAAGGAGGCAAATGTGCTGTTGATGAATCTTTCCATGCTCCCAAGCACAGAGAGCTGTGTTTGTACAGTGAAGGTTTTGAGCTGCAAAAATGTGACACCTGTCTCTAGCAGGGTTGTTTTACTAAGTGAATCTAGGTCACCTGTGGAGCTTATGTCAGGTCAATTGTCTTCCTTCCCAGTGTCTGAGGTTCAGGTAATTCTGCAGCTCAGAGACAATCCAACTGGAAAGCCTGCTGAATCCAGTTATGTTGCATGGACAGAGACCAGTAAATTCTCACTCTTTAGCACTGTGAATGAATTGTGAAAAATACAGTGAAAAGGACTATGCGGATGCAGACTAATCTTGAAGAATGCCCTTCAAATAAACGAAGTACAGACAGAGGTTCGCCAAGAGACAGACATGTCCTTGGTTTCCTGCTCTGAGTTCCTGAAACATGGTTTGTCTTTGCCTCTAAGAATGGCTGAGGCTGCTCTCTTCTGATATGAAGAAAGAATGGATATGAAGGGGCTCACAGACACTGCAGTTACAGAGCAGGTTTGCTTTTAGCTGAGCAATGCTGGTGTTGCTGAAGAAGGGGCAAAGATGACAGAGAGGCTCCGTGAAGAGTTGTTCAAGAGGGCAGTCCCATCTCTAACCCAGGTGCTCCAGTCAAATGGCAGGAAGGCAGTGATATAGCAGTGAAGAAATCAGTTGCTGTAATGAGTCTTTCTCCTTGTAGAACATCCCATTGCACTGAACTTTGCATTTTGAAATGGGGAGCTATTAAGCTACGAGGGGTATTTAAAAAGTGGTGGTAGTATTCAGGGGAAAGGAGAGGGCTCAGTCTGTAACCTTGTGTATCCTTAGCAGAGTGAATCCAGAGGCTCTGTAAACAAAATGCAGGTGGCAACTGCCCTGCTGTGATGGGCAGAAGATGACTTAGTAGCAGGTAGATGAGAAATAAAAGGGAAGCGTGGGACCAAGTGGAATGCTATTAAATGTGGGCAGATTAAAAATAAATCAAACATGGCATACATATTTCTGCACTAATACTGGAGAATTGAGAAGCAAAATATGGGAACTACTTAAGAAGATGATGTTGACATAATACCTATCTTAAAGTTAGTAGTACTATGACAACTGAGGGAGATAAGGCAGTATTAAAGTATAGGGGAAGACTGAGCAGGCTTAGCTGATGGAGAAACTGTGTTGCATGGTAAAGCTTAAAGTCAAGTCAGATTAACAGTTTGTCATGAATAAGAAAACTCAGGATGAATTTAGCCAGTAGATACAGAAAAGAAAAAAAAACATAGTAGAAGGACCATATGATTAGTTTGGTTACCCCAGCAGTAATAGTGTGAGGAAGATGGGAGAAACTGCTGAGGGATGAGGTGCAGCAGTTATGGGAGAGATCTTTTAGTGTCCATCTATGTTACATGTGTCGTATTGGGTTGGGAGCCTGAGCTTTGGGCACAGTGACAAATTCATAGATTCAGTAATGAGACGACTTACAGGAGGGCAAGGCAATGTGTGGTTCCTGAGCTCTGTATGCAGAGAAGTTTCAAAATGTCACTGCAGAAAAGATGTCCTGCAATAGTAGCTACAGTATACATAAATCCAGCATCTCTCCAGGACAACAGTAGCTAGAAAACTCCTTTCAGAAACCAAAAACAACTGTAGTGGGAGCAGAAAAGGTGCTTCCTTGTGCATGTGTGTTTTGTCTTGGTGAACAAACATTGTAAGGTCACAGTTAAGGGACAAACACCTGTGATGATTTACAGACTGTTTTAGAGGCTCCAAGCAAGAAATGTTGTCTGCTGAGATACAGAATAAAGGAAAAGGGAAATGATGTGGCTTTATAGCAAGGAAAAAGAGGGTGATGTAGACAGAAAAAAAAAAAAAAGGCGAACACTAAAAAATGTAACCCTTGAGGACTCCTTTGAAAAGCTGAAGTTGGAACGTAAATAACAGAAACCTGGAAGGTCGCAGTATAAACTTGCAAAAAGTGTAAATAAACAATAATTTCTTTGCAAATATGCTGGGAGTATTAATACTGTTTGTGATTTCTGAAGGGCCACTACAAAAATAAATAAATAAAAAAGTTGCCAAATCTTTTAAATCAAATTGGTAAAAGCAAAGTGTTTCGTTTATCCATATCTTCACAAAATAAAACGATGGAGACTTGCATACTACAATCCTTCTTTATAAGGGAGGGAATACCGAAGGATTTGCCTCTCTCTGTAGAAGAGGTGACAGGAGTAAAGGAGTAAAATAGATGGTAACAAGTCATACTGATGATACGAGAAGTTACTGAAGAACCAAGAAGTTAATTGTTCCAAGGGGCCTCTTGCTTTAATATAATTCTGCACCAGGGGACTGAAACAATGGTAAGATGGGATGAGAAGAGGAGGCAGTGTTTCCAGGGAAGACCAAAATTTCCATTGTCTGTATGTGGGAGACTAACGGTGATTATTAGCAAGAATAGAATTAACCTTTGGATAGACAGGATATGTAGCACAACAGTTGACATGGTTTTTGCAACAGGATGTTATGCCTCACCACCTTACTGGAGTTCTTTTGAGGCACGTGATGAACATGTGAACAAAGATGACCCCTAGGTGATATGATATACACGACAAAATCCTCCAGCACTCTTCCTTTAAAAATATATAAAATATAATTTCATAGCTATAATTGTCCTAAAGTTTAAATCTTTGTACAAATTAATAATAGATGAAAAGTTATGAGCTGCAGATATGAGTAAAATGAGCAAATCTCATGGGTAAAAGAAAGTATCAGTAAAATACTGCAGAGGTCTTTGCTGGATCCTGTACTGCTCAGTGCATTGATGAATGACTTGGAATGGTGAACAGGGAAGTGATCAAGTTGCTGGTGATACTCAGGTAGTCATGGTAGTCAAACTGAGATCTTACACAGAAATTGCTGGCAGACTTGATGAGTTTGTGCAACTGGGCAACAGAAGGGCAAATAAAAATCGATGCATTGATTAGAGCTGACACTTTCACTTGAGAGCTGACGTCTGAAGGTTATAAAAGACGTTCTCCTGAAAACAGCCTTTCAGTAGTGGTTTGGAAAAAGAAATAAGAAAGAAATCAAACAATAGGAATTATTAGGGAGATAATGAGGAATGAGCAGAAATCTTCAGTGTTCCTGTACAGGTCAGTGATTCGCCCATGTCTTGAATATGGTGTGCAGTCCTGGCCTCCTTTCTCTGCCACTTGTGAAATGGTGTAGTTTAACAGGAGTAAGACAGACAGGAATAACATGGGTGATTAAAGAAGGATTTCTGAAAGCAGAATGATTAATTACAGTGTGATTCTTCAGGCTGAAAGAGAGCTACAATGGCAGAGATATGATGGAGGTCAGCGTGTGTGTGACTCTCAAGGAGGAGACACCTGGGGAATGACTGTTCACTGAGTCTTCCAGTGCAGGAATAAAGTGGCATCAAGAATAACTAGTAGGCTACGTGTTCAGAGCAAATAAAATAAATTCTTCTCTGTACAATGTGGTTTAAGCTGTGAAACTTGTCAAGTGGCACTGCTTTATTTCACAGGGTGAAAGAACATGTTTCTGCTCATACCCGCTGAAGGCTGTGGCAGTGTCAAGTGTATGAGCTGGTGTCCCTTCTGTGGATATCTTACTGTCCTTCTCAGCTTCTTCCTTCCACAGGACTGTTCTGTTGCTAGCTGTTGGAGATGGCAGTTCAGCCTCTGACTTGTACAGCCTTTATTACCTCCTTGGAAATAAGAAAAAAAAGGGAATGTAGGAACAACTATCTGTAACTTACAAACATCTTTCATAGATCTGTTTTTTATAACACATACAGATAATTCCTTGTCATCCCTTCTCTTTGTACAGCTGCTTTAGAGCTGTGAAATAACCAGGTGAGAACTCTGCTCCCAGAAAAGCTGGTGTGGCTCCAGGTTTTGCCAATTGACATAGAGCAAGCTCACTAAATTGTAGGCAGGATTACTGGTGATGTGAATAAAATGCTGTTAGGGGTTGTGTAACATGCTGGCTTTCTTGGTTTCCTGTTCCGCCTGTCAACGTGATTGCACTCATCCTAGTGCTGACTGAAGTGGGAATGTGTGATCAGGAGGAGGAAGGACAGACAGGGAAGACTGTCTATGGAAGCAGCCCGTGCTTAGCTTGGAATACCTTGCATTTCAGCCTATTCATATAAGTCTCATGCACGTGGTCATTGCTTGACCACGTTGCATATATTTAATTATTTTTTTTTCTTTTTGAAAGCAGGTGTAGAGTCAGTGTTTGGTAAATCTGTTTGATCCTGCTAGCTAATAGCTAAGCTTGCACTAGCAAATAAAGTTTAAAATGTTGCAAGCTGAATTACAATTAATGAGAAAAAATTTTGCAGCAATAGGATTATTTTTTCAAGTGATCTTTGCAGATTAAGCTGCAGATTCTTTGTTCTGTCTGTATTACTGTGGGGCTCAGAAGCCTCAGGAAGGCTTTAGAAGTCTTTCATGTTCTTTCACTGAGAAGGTGACCCAGCAACCATTTAAAGAACTGGACTCTTTAAATGCTTTCTATTTGTGGTATTTGCAGGGCAGAACAGAAGAATTAGGCTGGCAGCAGGAAATACAGGAAGAAACAAACCATTCATTCCTTGCAAAAATAGGTCAGTGCTCCCAACAGCCAGTGGTAAGCAAGGGGCAAGCTCCCCAGTGTTTGTATTAGCTGTGAATGGGATGGAGAGCATAAACTATGCATAACCCTCTTGGAGTAAGGCATGAAGTGACTTAAAAGTAGGGAGGCTCATCTGAGAATGAGCAGTGGATGGTGCATATTTGATGGTCAGCTGGAACTTCTAGAGAGCGATTGCACGATGTGCTGAACTCTATAGTGGCTGGAGGAAGTCCATACTTAGTTAACGTACAATTAAGCAGTCTGAGAAACAGTTTTAAATAACACAAATATTGCCAGACACTAATTAGAAATGATCTGTGTGGTTCTGTTTTAATAGCCAATTGTTTTTCGTTACTGCCTTGATAAGTATTGTGTTTTGTCGCAGTGGTAAAAGTCAGTTCCTGTTTATGACTCTTTCTGAATATCAGTCAATACCTTTGCCTCCTGCTCTCTTCCTGTGGCACATGAAAGTTGGGGTTTATGGTCCCTACTGCTTTAAGGTGTGGGGAAGTGCTGAATTTAAACCATGGAAGTGCAAAAGTGTAACAATCCTATTTTTTGAACTCACCTAACAGTGATATTTTTTTAATATGAAGGAAAATTCAAAACAACGTGTGCTTCAAAAAGAATAACTTTTTCAATTAAAAAAAAAAAAAAAAAGTTGAGGACTTTTACTTAAAGACAGAGGTGACCTGCAGATGAAAATATAAATTACCCAGGTTTAAAATGGTTGCTGTAGTTATTCATAATGTTAATATTCTGAATAGTTAATGTTTAATTCTTAATGATTCTTAATGCGCTTAGTGCTTTTTCATTCATTTGCAAAGTCTAATTTTGTATATACTTAATTGAGATAGCACAGGTAATTGATTTTTCTCTAATGAACTCTACCTGTGGTGAAGTTCTGTGAAGCAGTTTACACTGGTTGGAATTTGAAGGTATTCTTTCCCTTTTCATAAACTAGTCAGTTACGTTAAAACTGCAGGGTGTGCAAAAATCCATTCCTTGTGCCACAATGGATGTTTTGATTGAATTACTCTACTTACATTTCTGCTGTGCAAGCTCTTTTGTTCTTTTTCAGCTGTCCTATGAAACTACCAGAAGTATTTTCAGGTAGCAGTTCAATATTTGTTTTTCTTTCTCTGTCAATTTGATTTTGATCTCGTGGTCACATGTAAAGAGTGTAGGGAAAGAAATGTAAAGGCTGTGTGGAGTGAGCTACCTAATTGATGATAGCATTCACTTTCTTGTGCAAAAGGATGGAAATATCCTTCTCCAGCACTGTCCACAACAGCACTTCAGTAAGTTCATACCTTAAACCGTCACTGTGATTTAATAACTTGAGGGGATGCTGCTGAGTGTTAAGCAAAACAGATGGACAAACTGTCCTTTTGGCTCCCAGCTGTTAGCACTGAAATCCTTACTCATAAATTCATAATCATAGAATGCCTGGGTTGAAAAGGACCACACTGGTCATCTAGTTTCAACCCCCCTGCTATGTGCAGGGTTGCCAGCCACCAGATCAGGCTGCCCAGAGCCAGATCCAGCCTGACGTTGAATGCCTCCAGGGACGGGGCATCCACAAACTCCTTGGGCAACCTTTTCTTCTGTTGTGTCAACCGTACCACGTACTTAACATCATCTGCAAACTTGCTGAGTGTGCCCTCAATCCCACTCTCTTTGTTGATGAAGTTACTGAAGAGCACTGGTTCCAGGACTTCACCCTGGAGGACACAACTTGAGACTGGTCTCCACATGGAGCCATTGACCATAAAGCTTCGGTTGTGGCTAGTCAATGAATTATTTTTCTATGGAGAAATCCATCCTTCAAATCCATCTCTCTCCAATTTAGAGGTAAGGATGAGGTATGGGACCATGTCAGAGGCTTTGCACAAATTGAGGTAGACAACATCAGTTGCCCTTCCTTTGTCCACTGATCCAATCACTCCATCATAGAAGGCCACCAAATTGGCCAGGCACAGCCTGTCCTTGGTGAAGCAGTGCTAGCTGTCTCAGATCACCCACCTCCTCATCTTGTATGCGCCTTAACGTCTTTTCCAGGAGGATGCACGATCTTCTGAGGCATAGATGTGAGGCTCACTGGCCTGCAGTTCCCCTGGGTCTTCCTTTCTCCCTTTCTTGAAAATGGGGATGATGATTCCCTTTATGATACATGCAATTATGATTTAGGTATTCAGATAGTGTTAAAATGGTAACGCAGATTTTTTTGTTGTGTTTTTGGTTTTCTAAAGTGGAGCAAGTTTTCTTATGGTGGAAGCAGGATTCTTGTAAGCAATCATAGAAATTCCTGGGATTTCTGGAAATCTGATGTCCAGAAGGTTTTTCTTTGTGAGAGCATCTCTTTTCTGTGATAATGCAAATTATACATTCTGTATTTGAATACGTGTTACTTTGACTGTGCTTAAGTACTAGTGGTACAAATTATTTTTCTGCATGAATATTTCTGACGAAAATTGAGCAGCTCGTGAATGGTGTCATTTTTTTTAATAGACTTTTAGTTTCTAGTAAAACTACATTTGTCCATTTAAGTTTCTTTAGAGGTGAGGTGTGTTTAAGCCAGTGTCTCCTGTGTTTTGGCCATCTGTCAGAAGTCCTTTTATGCACAGGTAATGAGTGTTATTTCCTTCTATTTTTCTACCTGTTTGCAGGTGAATGGCACGCTAATAATACAAAGCAGTGCTCATGCATAGTGGGAGATCATCCAGAAATGAGGCATTCTGAGCAAGAGAACAAGGCAGTTTACAATTTTGGAAGAAATAAATCTGGCAGGAGGATTTTATCTGAAAGAAAACGGTATAGTTTCTATATAAAGTTCCCAGCTTTGTATATCTGACACATGGGGGAGTATGATTCATCTCATATTCTAACTATAGTTATAACATTTTGAAATGCGTTTCATAATTTATTCACTGACACGAGTTTTCTCTGCTGTCTGCCTGGTGCAATCTTTCACAGCACTTGAGAAGCAGGGCAGCTAGTTCTTCAAGTGGGATCTGGCTCAGGGATCAACTCTGGATTTGGAAAAATGGGATAGATGGACCAAAGGTGCATTGCTCTTGCTTTCTGTGTTGAAGTAGGTATGACTTACTCTGTTCTTAGTGTTGGTAGTATTAGTGGCGGTCTTGGAATGCAGGCTTTAAAAAATTTCTTGTTGCTCTTCTAAAAACAGGAGAAAACAAAACAAAAAGCTCTTTGTAATGATATTGGCTATTGTACTGCATGACCCTGAGTATAGTTTACTTTATAGCAAAGAGGTATTTTGCTCCCAGCTGTCAGCAGGCAGAAACATTAGCAGAATCAATATCACATTAAAGATGCAGGCTCCATTAGGCTGATGTGACAGATGATTTTCTGCGAGTGCTGATGTCATGCTTGGTTATGTCCGTTTCTGGATCTTCACGAGGTAGCAATAAAGCTTACTCAGCCCTACGAAGGACTTCAGCCTCAGGAGAGCCTCCCGTGTGCCTCCTCCTGCGCTGCTGTCCCTCCAGGTGCAGTTGCCCAGTTGCCTTGGGGTGTTTGGGTGCTGCGGTCTCTCCTGGGCTGGGTGCTGGCTGGCATGCTGGATGCAGGCCTTGCAGGTCTTGCCAGGTGGCCAAGTCACCCAGAAGAGAAAGGTAGGTTGGAAGCTACCAAAGGAAGGGTGCGATGCTGGGGAGGTCACTAGACACGTAGATTTCATCTCTGCCGTTCCTGTAACTCTTTGCATGGCTACATGTGGTGCTATGGCAGGGTGCTGGATTAGCGCTAAAAAGCCTCAGCTTTGCTTCTTGAGTTGTGCCATTGGCTCACTTTGTGGCCTTGGGCGATTTGCTCTCAACTTTCCCCATAGGTAAATCAGGAAAATAACGCTTCTTTATCTTTTTATTGAAATTCCAGGTGCCCAATGAAAAGGTGGTAAGTACTGTTGTTCATGAGTTAGTTTGTGTTTTCCATTCCTTTTATGTTTTTTTGTACATTAAAATTAAATTATTACATATTGTACTCTGGAAAAAATAGATCTGCCCCAAGTGAGAAACTTGCTTGTTTGCTATGCTGTTATTTTAATGAGTGCTATGCCATTGCTCTTCTGAAAAGGATACATTGAAGGAAAATGACAGCAGTTTGAATTTAATGATGTTACCTATATGGTGTAAAGTGGCTGGTAAGAAGGGGCTTTACTAGTTCAGTATTCGGCTGTGTTTGTAGGAAACTGTTGATCTTCATTAACACAGTTCCATCAAAGCCCAGGAGTAAAAATTTGTGAAGTCATTCATGCAATTAAAGTTTTCATAATTACACTAGCAGGTCTTATAAAGCTTTATCAAGTAGAGAGGTAAGGCAGCAGTTTATGCAGCCACTTTTCTAACAGTGTTAGAACAGAACTCTATGTTCTTGGTGTTTAATTTTGGGTACATCTTTCTAAAACATCATTATAAAATGTGATTTTTAAAATGTTTAATCAGCTTCTTCAATTTGATTCTCCATCAATGCAGATTCTCATCTTTCCGTCACTAATGGAGTAAATAAATCAATACAAATGACTCACAGTCATAAAGTCTACTGAATTATAAGCTTATGCAACACTATGAACTGTGCAGGTGCACTGTGTTAGTGCTTCAGCTCTGGTTTACAAAGCAGCAAGTTTGACAGGAAAACTAATATGACTGACAAGGAAACTACCAGGACAATTTCTGTTCTGAAATGTTCCACTTTGGACTTTTTTTCTGCAGTTCTGTCTGGAATTTATTTTCCCATAGGTTTTTGTATCCCCCCCCCCCCCCAGTTCTTGTTAGGCTGTCAGCTGCCAAGGCCTCTGGGTCTGGTCACAGCACCTGTATGGCCTCTGTCTCAGGGAAGTACCTGAAAGCCTTTATCCTGCTATAGCAGTGTTGTTGGGAGCTTGAAGCATTGTAGGGGCTTCCTTCTCCATCTTCTGGACTTTTCCATCATTTTCTGTTTCTGCTACCCTTAGTGTTATTTTCTTTTAGAGAAGCAGTCACTTCTTTACTGGAAATGGATTTAACTGGGAAGAAGCAGGTGACCAGCTACCATTTTATTTACCTACAGATGTCTGTGTATGCAAATACATTTACAAAATTCTATTTAAAACTACATGTATGCAAAAATATGTACAGAGTACATATACACATGCATGGTTCTTACCATTTAATACCTGCATATAAGAGATTTTAAGCCTCCTCAGATGAATTTGGTGTAAGTTTCTCATTTTATTGTTACAGTTGAATTTATTTTTCACTGGAGCTCTCTGCACTGTGTAAAACACCTACTGCTATCTCTTCAAGACAGAAACTGAATAAGCTGAAGATAGAGGAGAAGGCAGGGGAAAAATACCTGGACTCTGCTGGCCTTTGATTTTTAACTATGTGTTAGTGTAGATAAAAAGCATTAGGTTGCCAAAATCAAGGTATCAGCACTTGGAATGGAATTAAATTGATGCGAATTATACAGTGCTCTGGGAAACTTGCAACTAAGGGTAATCAAGCAAGGATTTAATATCTTCCCAAGCAGAGCTGCACATTTGGATAGGAAGGTGGTGCTGTGCTGGAGGCAGAACCCAGCAGTGAGGCTGTGGCAGTGCATGCTTTCATTCTGCCAACTAGTTAGTGACTAATTGAACTCAGATGGATTTCAAATTATGTCTAAATTGCATCAGTGGCAGAGCTGGGAAGAATCCTGAATAAACCTGAGTTAGTGAGATTGACTCATTTGACTGCTCATTCAGTTCTTTCCACGGTGCAGCCCAGTTTGTAATAAAGACAGCTGTTCACACCCTTCTGTACCCTCCCTGGAAGTGAAACAGTTTTGGCAAATAACTGAAATTCCCCATCTCTTTTCTACGGGAATCCAAACCTGATAGGAGAATTGAACTGATTTACTGAACACTGGTCAGCTCAGAGACATCATCCACCTGCCTCAGAACTGCAGCCCACAGCTGTGTGGTGGGCAGTGACTCTCACCATCATAGTTACTGTGGAAGATGAAAGCTAACTCCATCCCAGCACATTATGATACAATCAGTTCAAAGATAAAAATTACCCTCAATTTCCTATGAAGGTTTGGATGTTGATGCCATTTGTCATGCTGTCAAAATGTATTGTAACTGTGGGTAGAAGATAGAAAGTCTTTTGCTTCTGTTGCTATCCGTAGCAGAATTGGGGCAGATGAGATGAAAGAAATAGAGATGGTTCCATTTAGAGAAGGTAAACTTTGTACTTCTAACTTGCCAAGCGTGCAGTTTTCATTGCTGGAATGCTTTGGTCATTATTTGTGTCTTAGATACAAATTTTTCATTGCCGGAACTGAAGTGTTCACATGCAGCACATCTAATGAACAAATTTGATTCAGGTGACTTTTAAAATGAATTTTATGTGAAAAGTTTCAGATGAAGGAGCTCTGTAACGTCTTATTTAACACCAATTTAATTCACCAGAATGCAAGTTTGCCACGTGTATGCACATATTAAATAAAACCCAATTTTTTGAGGTATAATCTGTTCATGATAGTACCTAATATATTGTGTTTCAGCGACAGCTTTAATGGGACTGTTTCTATTCTTGAGTTCTCTGATGACTCTGGATATTACAGCTCTCTGCAGTGCTTTAACAAGAAGTTACTCTTCTGTGCTCTTAGTTTGCTTCATTAGTTAGGCGTTGGACACAGAGCAAACTGGAGCTTATTGATGCAGAGGATATAGTACTGTGTTCAGCAGCTGGATAAACATCTATTTTAGCAAACTGAAGATAATTATTCCTAAAATATGCCAAGATGTTGTTCTCACTTTTATCCTGTAAATTCCTGGAAAGGGAATTTGCGTTAAGTTTCAGACACATAACATTAGTTCAGAGTTCATAAACTGAGTGTAGGGGGTGAATGTTTTTACTTGCTCTTGCAGATTTAACCTTGGCATAAATCTGTCCTTCTGTAGGAAGTCTTAAATGCAGTAGGTATGGGATCTCACTATCTTCATCTGTTCTTTATGCACTTGTGTTTCTCTTTAGCTTTGTCTCTTTACACTGCACTGAACTGCAATTTTGTTAGTAAATAGCTGATTAAAACTCCTTAAGAGAAAACTGTTAGCTAGAAAAGGTAGTGGCTGAAGGGGTGAGAGAAAGGTGTATGAGCCTTCCTCCCAGGGATCTGCCACCTTGTCTTACCAAGGATGCAGATCAGGCTGATGCTCTGTGGATATGAGAACCTTCTTTCTCCATCTACTCCTACTTTTCCTCACCCTTCCCTGTTATTCCCCTTACGTGGTTTTCTATACAGGCAGTGAGGAGAGCATCACAAGATTCTAACTTTTTTGGAAAGACAAATAGAGAAAATTTATGCACACTGTGAGCTTTGTGAGATCCTTGAGAATAGTTTTGTAGGAGTTCTCCGGTATAAATGTTGGAAGAACAGTACTTTAGTGGCTGCATTTACACGTTCGCAGAAGAGTCTCTAATTGAGTTGGCATTCTGTCGTTTTACCTGTTGAAATGGCACATAGTACAAATTTTGTAGGAAATTGTCCTTTTTTTAATCAGTATTCCGTATCGTGACATCATGCAGCAGGCTATTGAGGGCAGAAGTACAGCACAGTGCTGTGTTTCCTGGTTTCTCTATCAGTTTCACGTGAATTCTGGTGCTCCAAGAGGAAGATGCAGTAGGATGTACTGCATTTCCCAAGAGCCTTCACATTATTTCCGATTCTGGATGATGTGAGATGAGCTCTCTTGTCTTTCCTGGGTGCTGAGAAAGGCTCAGACTGACTCTCTCTCTTCTGCTTATTTTTTGTTTCTTGGGTTTATTCTGTATTATCTCACGTTCTTTTTAATAAATTAGTTTTCTTCTATCTCAGTTGGGTACTTTTTCTTCTCCTTCTTCTGAGAAAAGAGCGGGTGATTAACTCTTCAAATCACAGCAGGAATCTAGAGTTCCAGTAATTCCATTGCTGTTTTTCATTTCATCACAGAGACCTTAATAGCCTTGAGAGCTGGGCCCACATGAGCCTCATTAAGTTCATTGGAACAATAGTGGCCAGCAGAGTGAGGGAGAGGATTGTCCCCCCCTTTACTCTGCTCTCTTCACGCCCCATCTGAAGTCCTGCATCCAGGCCTGAGGCCTCCAGCACAAGAAAGATGTGGAACAGTTGGAGCAGTTCTAGAAGAGTCCGCAAAGATGACCAGAGGTCTGGAGCACCTCCCTTAGGAAGAAAGGGTGAGAGAGTAGGGGTTATTTAGCTTAGAGAAGAGAACGCTCCACGGGACCTTGCAGTGGCCTTCCAGTACCTGTGGAATTGAAGAGGGAATCTTTATAAGGGGACATAGTGATAGAACAAGAGACAGTGGCTTTAAATTGTACTGGAGCTCCCAGCACAGTGAAGACAGAGAGCTGTTGGAGAGGGTCCAGAGGAGAGCCACAAAGATGATCAGAGGGCTGGAGCACCTCCCCTATGAACACAGGCTGAGGGAGCTGGGCTTGTTCAGCCTGGAGAAAAGAAGGCTGCAGGGTGACCTCATTGCAGCCTTTCAGTACCTAAAAGGGTCCTACAAACAGGAGGGGAATCAACTCTTTACAAGGGTAGATAACTGCAGGACAAGGGGAAATGGTTTTAAGTTGAGGGAGGGGAGATTTAGGTTGGATGTCAGGGGGAAGTTCTTTACAGAGAGAGTGGTGAGGTGCTGGAACAGGCTGCCCAGAGAGGTTATGGATGCCCCGTCCCTGGAGGCGTTCAAGGCCAGGTTGGATGGGGCCCTGGGCAGCCTGGTCTGGTATTAAATGGGGAGGTTGGTGCTTCGTGATCCTTGAGGTCCCTTCCAACTCAAGCCATTCTGTGAAATTAAAAGGGGAGTTGGAAGTGGATGATTTTTAAAGTCCCTTCCAATCCAAACCATTCTATGATCAGTAACAGAGGTAACAAGACACTGCAAGATGAGGAAAAAATAGAAGCAGTGCTGCTGTAGGTCTAGTATTCTAGTATGTGTTGAGAATGTGCACTCTAAATGTTTGCTTCTAGATCTGCATATTATGAGTGTAACCAATATTGGCTAGTTCTTTGTGCAGTGTAATGATGTGACTGACCCTATAAACAGGGACTCATCCTGCACCTACTAAGGAAAACAGAGGAAGCAAAAGCTTCCCTTATTTGCACCTTCTTGACTTTTTTTGGTCTTGATCTTGGTATGACACGATGAAATCAGTGCCTTGGCATAGCATTAGAAACTGTTTACGATAAGATTTCTTAAGCTAATATTCGTGTCTTGATGTAATAGGGGAAGATGTATCCCCACAAATCATGGCTGGTACTGAATGAGTGTTTGTATAATTCTCACTGGTGAAATGATTCTTCTTGCTTTTCTGCCATCTATGCTGTAATTATCGTACCCTACCATGTGGTTAGTGGAAATCTGTTTTCATTTCAGTTTCATGAAGAAGTTTAATTTCTATTCCAAATTTAATATCCTTAGGAAAACATAAGCAGCTGTTCTTCCTGTAATTACAAGCTTTGAAAAATGCTAATCTCTCATGTTTTCATCTTCTTTTCTCTATGGTCAAATTCATTGCCATGATTCTTGGCTATTAACTGCCTTATTAGCAAGCTCACTGCATGCCCTTAATTATCTTCTAAGCAGAAACAGTCATTGATTTAAATCTGCAATGGCAAATAATAAGATCAATGGGAAGTCATTCCTTCTAAATGAAGATGCTTAGTAGCCATGTTTAGATCTGTATAAAGTCTGGAATCGTTTATCTCTTTGGACAGGCAGTAATAATGCTATCACATGCTTTCAAGTAAGTTTGAGGGTCAGCTCAGGAAACAAAAATCCTGCCTGTTTTCCTCTCTTTCTCTTCTAACGCTGTAGGAGCACAAGGCAGGATGTGAGAAAAAGCACTGGCTGTGCCTCTGAGGACAGCTTCAGGTGACATGAAAGTGGTAAAGCATTCCATTCTGTCCTTTAGTTTGTCAGTTATGTTAGGATTGAAATAGATTAAAATAAAATAAATAACCTCTTTTCTTAAGATAGTGACAATACTCTTATGTTGAAAGGATTGATCAAGCCAGTCTGTCATCTCAGATGTTGTTAAAACAGATGGAAGTGATTCTTTCAGGGAAAGTGGAAATTTCAGATGAACTGTAGGTCGGTAACAGGTTGGTATTCTTTAAAAATAAATTTCACTAAATATTGATTTCCATTACTGCCCAGTATTCCAATATCCAGAGTAGAACTTTCTGTTATTGGTATTCAGGATTTTCTATTTAATACTCTCCTGCTGTCTTGGGACATTTGCAAATGGGTACAACACTGAGGACTTGGAGTCAAGATCCGTTGAATTCAGTCAAAAGGCTCCAGCTGTCATCTTCAATCTCTTGGTGAGGTGATTGCAAGTGCTGGTGGTGGAGGATGATGTGCTTCAGTTCTAATTGAAATTAGGGTTTTAGTGGCAATTTGATCTACGCCTTATTCTATAAGGCTGAAGATTGTTTTTGGTGTGAATGTGTGTATGTGTATATGAGTGATGCTGTCTGTCTGAATTCTTGCTGTGACTGGTTAAAAACATTTTGAGATTGAACAGGTGAGTTCCATGGGTCTATTTCAGAGTTTAGCGGAGCTTCCTTGATGAGTGGAAGAAGAAATATTTCGTTACCACAGCCTTAAATTGCAAAAGTGAATCTCTTCTTCTAAAAATAAGCTAATTTATTTTCACTAAAAACACAGTATTGTGTTGGTTTCACTGAGCCCAAAGCTGATTTTCATCTCTTCTGCCTTTTTAAAACAAAATTATTTTTGCCTTGGTTCTATGGCAGTCATTTCTATACTGTGAATGACAAGTTGCTGAGGCTGAGACTGTTTTGAAAATCATTAAATGAAGTGGCAGAAGCACTTGAGATGTTGGCATATTGCATGAGAGAGAAGCTGGATAACTCAGGCAAGCTTGCAGGACAGGGCTCAAACTCACGCACAAGCTAATGTGCAGATGTGCAGGCAGCACAAAGAAATATTGGCAGTTTGGGTAACAGTGAAGGCAAGGAAAGCCCTGAGTAACGTATAACTAAGAGGGCACAAGGGATACTTTTGTCCCTCTATCCAGGGACGCTCAGAACAGCAAAGCTGATGTTACTCAGGGGCTGCCAGCTCAAATTTGACCACTTGAAAAGATACTGTGCCTGGATTACTTTGTTGGAAGCCATTGTTGCAGAGCCTTGGGAGCTAAAATTGGATTGGCATTTTGTCTGTAGGGATGTTGCAGGATTGCAATTGCTAGGAATGTAAGGATTTCAAATAAGGGGCAGGATGTCCTGTATCTTGGACACAGAGATTGATGCTGAGAACAGCAGCTTAAGACATAAAAATAAGCTCAACTAAAGCATTATCTAAATAATGAAAAATGTAAATTTTTGCTTGATCTTCAAGATGGTTTTCTATGCTAGTGTTAGTAACTAATTAACCTTGTTAGTTGAAGGATCAAGGAAAGACTCTGTTAAAGCCAGGTGGAAGCCTGCCCATGTCATTGAGCAGTCCTTGGCAAGGCATTTTCACTTTCCTCAATCTAATTCTATATGAATCTAAGGGAAAGAATGCCAATACAATAAGAAAGAAGACATGATTTGGGGGGGAAAAAGTCTTTTAAGTGCCAGATCTATCATCTGCTTTATTAATGTCGCTTGCTGTGTTTGCTGGAAACTCCAGTCATGCCTGGCATTATCCATCTGATATGATGCATGTGCTGTGTGACCACTTTAAGCAAATCTGATTTTATCAACTCTGTTTGTGGCAAGAAAATAGTGTAGATTGCACCGAGGTCATTACTGAGAAGGTGAAAGTTAAGGCATACTCTGGACACTTCATTCTGAAAAGATCTTTAGGATGAAAAAGAAATTTAAATCTCCTTTTCAGAGTGAGAGGAAAACCACGCTATCAGAACTGTAGCTAGTGTAAGTTCATGCGTTTCTGTCAGATAGATTAACTGAAAGAAGAAACATTAAAAGACTATGGTAAGAGAAAGGGCTCCATCTTCAGCTGAGTTGTAAGACATTTAATAGTGCAGTGGAAAGGATCATTTTAAGGAAAGGCAGGCTGTGAGTAATTTCTATGGTTTGTTGCCATGGACAATACTTTAACAGAATAAAATTAGATAGGCTGCTTCTCATCCCTAAAATAACTGAAATATAAAAGCAACATAGGAAGGATTTCTTAAATATATGTATATATATATGTATTTATATATATTCTGACCTTGAAGTTCTTGTCTACCCTACCCTGAGCATAAGCATTCAAGCACAGTCTTTCAGCTTCAAGACAAATGAGTCTACAACCTACTTAAGGCAGAAGTTTATTCAAGAAACCACGTATGAGATTAGCTTGTCAGTACCATAATTATAGAAGTGAATCCCTTATTGATGAGCCATTCCGTCAGTCACAATAGATCCGTCCCTTGGAGAGAGCCTGTGGGGCATCTTTCTTGTATGAGCAGTTTTTTTAATAGTTCAAGATAACACAAGGATTTTAGTTTGTGTTGTATAGCCTTTCCGTCTTGTTCTCTACATGTGGATTTGTTGGATTGATTTAAGTTTCTGACGTATATGGCAGGCTACAGCTGTACAAATCTAACTGTAAAAACTTAAGTAACAGAAAAGCTCATTATTCAGTGTTTTATCTCCTGTTCATCCATACAGAAAGCACTAGGTATGAGTTCCTGGTCTGCTTTTCCTGATGGCTTCGTCAGTCTTACAGCTTCAAATAAGATAGCTGCTTAAGCTAATTAAATCAAGCTCTATGCTTACATCTGGAAATGGGGAGTTGAAAACTAGAATAAAAATCTTTGCAAGATTGAGTTTTCGTCCTCATTTCTGTCTAGTGCTCAGAAACCTGGCAGGAACAGGATGCTCAATGCACTTGACCAGATTATCAGTAAAGATACTAAACAGGGCTGGCCGCATTACTGGCCTTCTTAGAAGGCACCCTGGTGACCAGTCACCAGCTGGATTCAGCAGCATGACTGCCAGCCTAGCAGTCCTTAAGATGCATTGAGTCAGGTTAGCTTGGGTGTCCTGCAGAAGAAGAAATTATTAGGCTGTTGTTCTCAGCTTGCTTTTGTAAAAAGCTGTTATCTACACAGTGGCACATCTGGGTGGTCATGTAGGCCATGACTCCATCCATGGCTGGGTTATGCTGAGCACTGAAATAGTGTTTGGCAGCTCCTGGAGTTAGGCTAGTAAAACTGACTTATGACTCACTCTTGATTTTGGCAAGCAGAATCATAGCTCAAGTTGTTCAGTTATCGTGTGGATGGATGTTGGACCATGGCAGCTTCAGAGCATCCTGAGCATCCCTGTTTCTTTGCAAGCGGGAAGCTTTCAGACAGCTGCCAAATACCTGATAATTTGAGAAACATAGAGGAGTTGAAGACTGTGTCATGTCAGGAAGTTATGCCTCTTCACTTCACTGAAGTGTCAGTGTTACTTCAGTGACACTTAAATGTCATGAATGTTTATTCAGTTTAAGGTTTGGAGGGTGACTGCTCTGCTTAATGATGCAGAAATCTCATAGTCTTACTTCAGCTGCATGGATGTTTCACTCCAGACAGGATTCTGAAGATGACTTCTTTTCAATTTTCTCTTGTTTCGGAGTACTTCATCGTGTTGTAACTGTGAATTGTGGCTTAACCCCGCAGGTTATAACCACCATGCAGCCTTTTGCTCCCAAATAGTGGGATAGGGAAGAAAATTGAGCAGTGTGACAGCTCGTTGGTTGAGATAAGGACAATTTAATAGGAAAAAGAAAAAGGTGGGGGAAGAGGGGAGAAAGGAAAGAAAAGGAAAGCCATCAAAATATGATAGCAAAAAGAATAAATCAAACAAATGATGCATGATGCAGTTTCTCACCACCTGCCAACTGTTGCCCAACTCGTGCCTGAGCAGTAGCAGACAGCTCTCCTCGTTTTGTCATCCAGCATGGCACCACACGGTATGGGATGTGTCTTTGGCCAGTCTGGATCAGCTGTCCTGGTTTTGTCACCTCCCAGGTCCTTGTGTAATACTAGTTTCCTCACTGGTAGGAGCTGAAATGTCCTGGATTTGTATCAGCACTGCTCAGCAACAAATAAAAACATCACTGTGAGGTCATTATCTTGAATCCAAAACACAGCACCATAACAGCCAGTAGGAACAAAATGAATATTCAAGCTGAAACCAATACACTGAAGAAGAAAGATTCTTACAGGCTATCATGCAAATGAGGAGCATGAATCTCAATTAAGGTCATTGGTGGACTGAATTTATAATTGCAAAGAAGGAACAGTAGATTAGAAATGGTTATGAAAGCTCTTGGTTAGGGAAACTGCAGAAATGTGGTAGATGCTCGTGCTCACGTATGGCTACATGTGGCTAATTTTAACGTGTTGTTTTTTTCCTACTTCAATACATTCTATTTCTCTTCTGAAGCGGTTGCTGCTACTGTTAGCCTTTGTCATTTTGAAGTTAAGGATTTATTTATTTTTAGTTTCTTCTGGAAAAAGCCTTCAATTCTTTTTTCCTTGTGAAAGGTGTCAGTTACTTACACATCTCAAGAATGTCAGAATTCCACAATTTTTCATTGTGGTCAGTTTTAAATCAGCCTTTGCAGGGTATGACCGTTATCTTAGATGACCAATTAGATTCCCCTATACAAGCCACATTTGTAGAACTACTTGTGTATTAGTTGTGCTAACAATAACTGAATAAATTTGAATCACATTCATCAGATTTCTATCACTTGCAATGATGAAGCATGCAGGAATGTTTGAAGTAATACAATAATATGCTCTTGGGAACATGCTGCTTCCAAATAGATGAAATATATGCATATAATAGCAACTGTAGTTTTCTCATTGCTTGCTCTAGACTCTGGAATTAAAGGTGCAAAATAATCTGCACGTGCCTCCTTGGAAATTAAGGGACATTGATTTATTAAGCGGTTTCTGAACAGACAGCTTTCATATTTTGCTGCCATCAAAAGCATTCTGTCAGAAGGAATTAGCAAGAATTTGCTTTCATTTGTATATTTTGTTGCATTTTTAATAAGGGAGGAGGAAAGGGAAATCTCAGTATGTGCCAGAGGTATGTCCATTGGGTGGCACTCTGCCAGATGACCAAAGGCTTTCTCTGATCCTGCTGAATGTGTATGGGTAAAATCAATGCAAATATTTTGTGCATAATTCTCTTAGCCCCAAGTTCCGTAATTTAGCTGACTGTAACACCAATAAAACGTAGGGGAATCAATCAAATTCCTGTCTGGCAACATATGAGCCATTACAAAGCATGATGTGGTGGGGGGAAGAAACGTCTCATCACGGGTAGGCATCAGGAACTGGGTGGAATAGTAGGAAGAACATTTAGCCTGTACTTCCCAGGCAGCAGCTATCCCATCTCTGTCCCATTCTCTACATCTCTGTACTCTTCATGATTCACAGAGATTTTGCATTTTCCCCGTTGTTCATTTTGAATCTGTTTTTTGATCTTTGTGAGAACTGAATGGATGGTTGTGCCAAGACAGGAGCTTGATTCTGTACGTGGGGACTCTGTATCTTATTATGGGAGAAGAGAAATTGCTATTTTAGGATGCATATGAAAACCAACCTGAAGTTTGCTCTGAGATAAACAAGTTTGGTTAGCAGTAAAGATATAAAATATTAATTCAGCATATTAAATGTGGCTTTTATTCTAGGGTTTTATTTTAGGTCTGCTCAGTAAAGACATAATACAGATATTAAGTGCTCTTAATAGTGATGTCTGGGATTGTTGCTGTCAAATATGAAGCTTCAGATGTGTGGGCTTTTTCCTTGGGTTATCTACCTTTAAAACCATTTTTATTTGCTTTGCTATCACTAGGGGAAGGCTAGGTGATGGAAGTCTCAAAGTTGTTCTCTCAATTATTGAGAGCAAAGTATAGGGGCCGAAGCTGCCTTTTGTGCGTGTGAAGAAGCAAGCTATTCTAGGCTTTGCTTAAAATATAATTCCTCAGGAAAAAAAAGACCTACAAACTTATTTTCCTGAGTCAGCAGTTAATAATAGAACTATAAGAGCCTGAAACCATGTATCTAAACCTGTGAAATGCATGGCTTAGAGATACGCTATGGAGAAAAGCATTGGTAGCCCCTGCTTTCTTGATATGGGGATTTTGTGCCAGCCTGGCTTGATGCAGTTGATTGTAGCATGTCACATAAGAACGGTGTTATTTTGTAGTTGTAGTCTGTTCATATTCACCTTGCTTTTCTGTTCTTGGAGACCTTGTTGTGGTTTTATGATTGCTATTATCAGCATTCCACATCGTAACATCATGTAGTGTACTGGGAGTTAAAGAGTTAATGCTGCAGTTCCATGGATTGTTGGTAGTTCTGGGTACCTGCTCTCAGAAGAGAAGAGATGAACTACAGCTCCCAGAAGACTTCATTACTCCATTTCCATTTTCCATTGAGAGGGAAAGATAGAACAGACTTGGAGTCGTGAGACTGCTCCTCTTTTTCTGTTCCTACTGCTTCTCTGGGCAGCTTGTGCCCTGCTGCCCTCAGAGTAAAGAATTTCTTCCTCATGTCTAACCTAAATTTCTCTTCTTCTAGTTTAAAGCCTTCTACTTGTCCTGTCGCTATTAAAAAGTAATTCCCCTCCTGCTTATAATCTCCTTTCCAGCACTGGAAGGCTTAATTGAGGTCTCCCCAGAACCATCTCTTCAGCAAGCTAAACAAGCACAGTTCTTTTGACCTTTTTTCGTAACAGCACTTGGCTTTGTCTGTGATGCCCAGTAAGAATAGGTTGTTTGAGTAGAAAACTGAATGCATTTTTGCTAAGGACTGTGTGTTTTTGAATGCGTTGCTGTTCCAAGCAGCCAAGTTGATTTGTTTTGGATTTCTTATCTTTATACAACTTTAGTTTTTCATTCAAATGGAACTGGACTGAGTTACACCTTTGATTACTGCAGATTGCAAAAAAACACTCTGAACACAGCTGAAAAAGATGCTGTAATCCTATGAGATCATCTAGTACCTTGGTGATGCTATTAAACTTGATTCTAATGAACATTGGAGTAGCAAAAGCAGAACCACAAAAAACAGATGATGTTTTCTGTCAAGCTTATGCTTCTAAGTATATTGCTGTGTGATACCAGTAATTCAATCTGTCTTTAAAGAGATGTGTGTTATTGGTAGAAAAATATGAAAATGTCAGCCTTTGCTATGAATACATGGGCAGCTGAAATAGATTCTGTTGTTCATGTGAAATAAATGCACATAGCAGTGATTGAATTGTGATTCAGATTCATAACTCGGCAGGCCAAGCTGATCACCTGGATATTTACTTCCCAGTTTTACTAAGAGCATAGAGGGTTTTTTTGCTGTTAAAAAGCAGGTGTGAAGTAATTTTTCTCTATTAAACTGAATCCTAAATGTCACTGGGGAAAACAGACTGAGAACCCAAATGCTCGTTACTGTATATTTCTTTCTACAGAAGGTAGTTGGAAGAGTCATTGTTTTGAAATAAAAATCAGATAATCGTTTAACTTCCAAAATAAAAGCATGAGAGGTTAAATATAATACAAATAGCCAGAATATGCTACATCACATTTTATTTAATTGTTTTAAAATAGGTCATTTATAGGTGATCTTACTATTACTGCATATTTGAAGTTTACGAAAGTTTCTCTGATAATTGAATGATAAGGAATTTTCAGTTTTATGACTGAAAGACAAACCCATAGTTTTGGCTGCTATGCTTGGGCATTTTAGTTCAGTTCATGCAGTTCTCTGTGAATGTCCCAGACCTTATTCAGCCTGAAGTAATTGAGTAGCTGCAGGGAGAAAATAAGAGGTTCTGTTGTGATCCAATGAAACACCTTCTTTGTTATCAGTGCCATGGAAACCTGGGGGCCTATTGACATGCTTAAGGTTATCACGTGCCTATGAGCTTTCTTGGATTTAGCCCTCTTTTGCATCTTTATTGAAAATCCACTTAAATAACCTCTGGATCAATCTTGCTTCAGTTTT
Source organism: Tympanuchus pallidicinctus (assembly GCF_026119805.1). Lineage (NCBI taxonomy): Eukaryota > Metazoa > Chordata > Aves > Galliformes > Phasianidae > Tympanuchus > Tympanuchus pallidicinctus. The sequence continues at coordinate 5,413,567 of NW_026294802.1, forward strand.
AACTCCTAAACCACTGTTTGCAGTGCTGTTGCTTTCTTCTAGTAGTGCTGCATCTCTTCAGTGCTGCTTTAATTGCTCTTTGTGGCTTGAAGTGAGCCCAGTTTCTTCTTTAACTCCTCGTAACTGATGTGACAGGGTAAAATGCCTCTCTGGCATTGAAAAGACGATGATATTGATAATGTTGTCAGCGGTGGCAGTGTGGCTAGGAATATTTTACTCAGCAGTCCTAAGCCTGGAGTGCACTCCCACATCCCGCCCGTAGCTTAGCTGCTATCTGGTACCATTAACCTTACAACTGGTTTTGAATATCACGTTGATAGAGTGAGAGGTGGGAGAAAACTGGCATTTTCTGTAGAACAGGAACATTTGTAATGGAAAGCTGTCTGATGGGGATGTTTGTGGTTGCGCTGGGTTTTTTTGGTGCACACACCCTTGGCAAAATTCTAGTCATGCCTTAAGTTGTGTCACCTAGAATTAGCAGCTGTTCATAGCCTAACTTTATTTCATGGTCACAAAGAGAAAGAGAAAATCTGGAACCCATTAACTTCAACATTTGCATAAGAGTGTTTCAGCAAATCAATCTGCCTAGATGGGAGAGTGCGCGGCTCTCAGTGCATCATCCAGTAATGCCTAGCAGCTCTGAAAGGCATCACTTAAGGGCTGCATGAGAATAGTTACAAGTGTTCTAGACTGAAGTATATATTTAATGTCAGAAGGCTTAAACTCACTTAACAGCACAGTTCTTCCAAGGATCTGGAAGAAGATGAAAGCGGGAAATCACTGGCATAGGAATCTCTGGACCCTGTTTGTAAACCTATTCTAAGGTGGCAATAGAGAATATTAAAAATAGCTCTGAATGAGCAGTGAAGATACTTGAAAAATGAGCAGATGTTCTGTTTTCTTGTCTGATGCAAGTTCATGTGACTGTGAAATCCATCTTTTGGCAGTGATATTTTCCCATACAAGGACAACAACTGCCTGACGGGCTTAATTTTCTTTATGTCTTGCATTTCTGCAACTAGTTGGAAACGATTTGTGTGGAATGTGATTACACTGTAAGAATTTAGTTCTCTTTTCTTTCCTTTTCACTACACTGCAGCTGCCCTCTGACATCTGGTATGTTAGGTGGCCAGATGCATTTCCTTTTATAAGATTAGACACCTCCCAGTCCTTATTCCGCTTACTCTGACCTCTGTAGTATTTTTTTTTGCTTGCTTCTCTGGAGTTGCTAAGCAGAAGGCTGATGAATTCCCTGCTGAATTTCCAGGACTGCTGAATGAATAAACTGTAGGGGAGTGAGTGGGAAGAGAAACACTTTTTTTTTTTCTTTTTTTTTTTTTCTTTCCCCCATTTGAAGTGAAAGCAGTGTTCTTTAAAATAGCCAGGCAAGTAGATTATAAAAGTGAGCAGCGCCAACAAGTACGATTAGTCTGAAATGTGCCAGGGTGCAACTTCTGAGTATGGTTGTTTTGTAGATAAGGCATATGATTATTTTCAAAAGACGCTAAAAGCAATTCATCTGTAATATATTCATGGAAAATAATCTTTGGTATTTCAGTAGGCTGCTTTGTATCACAGGCTGTCAACTTGGACTAAACCCAAAGCAGGGCACAGAGTTTTTATAACAGTACTCACTTCCCTGCCAGCCCCAGCTACATAAACTCAATAGGCTGCAAGATCTAACGATCTAAGTACCTGCTACTTTTGTTAAACTGTATAATAATTATGAAAAACAGGGATAATTATACTTATTTATTCACATATATTGGGATGTAAAAATATGGAAAGAGCTGCATCCCATTATCATCAAACAATTATTTATGGACTTACAACTTGCTTATCCCATATACAAGAAAATATATCTGCAGACTCATCAATATTTGATGCTACTGTGATAATACAGGCTGCACAGGCATGAAATGTCCATGGAATAATAGACAAATGTTTTAAAGTAATTTGTTGGAAAGATTAAGTGATGGAAAACAGCTTGTTTAGTCTGATTCAATAAGATTCTGCCTCAGCTCTTTATAGAAAATAAATAAAAATAAGTGAATAAAACCAGAGGGTACCCAGCAGATGAAATAAGATGTTTTCTGCCAGATAGAGTAAGTGCAGTAATTGGAAGCATACTTACTACAAAGCAGCCCAAAAATATAATTGATGGGTCTCTAATTAGCTGCCAGAAAGGAAAGAAGAAGGGACAGTATGTGGAAAGCAGAATTATTGGAAGATTTTTTGTCAATTAGAGATTCTGTTTAGTGTGAAAAAGATGTGTTGTAGGCTTGTTTGATGCTGTGGACATATGTTCTATGTGATGTTTTCTTTCTTTTTCTTCAACTGATCCAGATATCTGAAATTATCATGCACGAAGATGATAATATTTTGGAGGCTGTTTGTATTTTAGAGTTTGCTGTGAGATTCTAGAAGTAGATTGCAGTTACAAATAAAATCCTTCATGTGCCAAGGGGTTGTTTTCATAACTGAAAGCAGATAATGAGTTTATAACTGTTAGAAACATGTTTGAAATTTCAGAGCATCTCCTCTATTTACTTTTCCTCCCTTATGGTTTTAGAAATGATGTCCTTGGACTTTAGTTGAAACCTAGACATCCTGGAACCAGAATTTACTTTTAGTTGTCTGTATCAGTATCTCAGATGCTTACGAAGCTGCCTAATTCTCCATCTCAATGAAAAGATGAAGATAGCAATGTGGATAATGACATATGACTTTAAATGTTTGAGGTTCAATCTTTATTCCACTTAATATTAAAGAAAAAAAACCAACCTTGTGTTATAGAGCATTCTGGCATTCTCAGCGTTGGTTGAAATTGTTTAAAAGAAGCAGTTCAGGTTGTTTCTTACAGATATATTAAAACAGGCATCAGCTTTGTTCTGTACAATTAATCAAGCTGTTAAAGATGCTCATGTATGCTGCTGTCTCTGTCCTGTTGGTAGATGAATTGCTCCTGCAGTACTATGGGTTCTGGGTGAGCAGGTCTCTTCTCATGAGGTGAATGCTGGACACATCGTTAGTGACAAAACAAGGAATGCAAATATGTGGCCTTTGTAAATTCCATGAACTGTTGTTTTTTCTGAAGTCCAAGCTTATTTGAGGTTCTCATGGTACCATATATTACACATGCTTGAAATTTAACCATCCTTACTTCAGAGCAGCTGTCACAGCAATAGGAATGTTGAAGATTCAGAAGTGCCTCTATAGTGTTTGTCTTACAATGCTGAAATTATTTGTTTCTTCTGTTCCCTCTTGTCTCTTGAAGCATTTCCTGCTTGTTTGTCTATGGTCTTTGCTGGTACCTTATGTTACAGCCTCGCAGCTTGGAGATCTGACTTCTGTCATGGACACACAAGCTGGGAAGAAACTTAGTCCAAAGTAATTGATCTTAGCTATCAAGAGACAGAAGCCACAAGTCAAAACCTACTTGCTTAGATGAGGAGCCTGCTTTGAAAAGGGATCAGTTATTCACAATCCTAGTGAAAAACATGATAAATGTCTGTAGTTGCTACCCTTGGACCTGTCAATGGATTCAGGCTCTTGACAGTGTGTATATATATATATATATATATATATATATATATATATATAAAAGTTTGGGTACTGAAAATACTTTTTTGTCTTATCTAATTTCTATGATAAATAAGCTACCCGTGAAAAATAGCTGTGTAGAAACCAGTGGGACCACCCCGATGAAACAGAAATGCATCTATTCTGACCCGTTCTACTAAGTTCATGGCCATTCTGAATGTCTATTTTTGCTTCAATTACTGGTTGTACATGAACTTGTCTTTCTACGAGTTAAGTAAGTGGTCTGGGGAATCCTTGTTACTTCAGCATTGTCCTTCACAATAACTCCCATCTTGAGGGTCACCACTACTGGCCATAAGTACACCATTGTCTGCTGATCTGTCAGTGATCATTTCAAGGTACTTTCAGAAGACTAATTCATGTTCCTTGTTGCGTGTAGTGTTTTATCTTAAAAAGCTTCTAGTAAAGTACTGTTATTAACATAAGGGTTTCTTTCTGGTTCAGCAAAAATAATAGGGCAAGCAGCTAGGCCATCATTCACTGTCAGTGTTCTAACAGCTCGGAATCTAATTAGTTTATCTCAAAACTGTTGTTTGTAATAGGGATTTTCCAGTTTAAATTCTGAGTACAGAAATGCACTAAACTCTTTCAGTTTGAAGAATTGTCACTGTTGACAGTTATGGTACTTAGGGTGAAAGTGTGGATATTTTCTACAAATCAGGAGGTTATTTCAGCAGCAGTAAAATTGACTGTAATTTTATGGTTGTGGTTTCTGTCTACTTGGGCCACAGTTGTTTTAATAAAGAATTATGGTAGCATTTCTGTCCTTCCTGCTGTGTGATTTACCTTAAAACATTTATGCAGTCTTTCTAAAATACACTGACGAGTCTTTAAAAATACACCGTTGCAACATCTAGTGATGATTTATACATACACAAACTATTTTGAAGCTTTTTTTTTTTTTTTTTTAAAGAGAAACAAGGAATGCAAAGTTTCTGACTTTTTAAGCTCAGTGTTTTCAGTTGTCTCACTAGTGAAGAGCACAGAACTGTTCTTCACAGTCTAAAAAAGTTGCAGTCTCCTGCCATTGCCAGGAATAGTGCTTATGCTAACTGTCTTATTTTGTAGAATCATTAAGGTTGGAAAATATCATCCAGTCCAGTCATTAACCCGTCACCACCATGCCCACTAACCATGTCCCTCAGAGTCACATCCAAAGGTTTCCTGAACACCTCCACGGTCTCCACCGCTTCCCTGGGGGTTTAAAAACAAAACAAAAGCTCTTCTCTCTTGACTGCCCTTATCCAAAGTTCCTTATCAAATTTAAATCAACCAGTTAAAGACAGTAAGCATTAACAAATCCAATTTGATGATTTAAACAGAGGAATCAAAGTGTGATAAATTGTATCCCCTATTTCAAGACATGTGGAAATATTTCCTGTTTACAGAGTCCTGTAGGAGTGTGGAGAAGGAATTTTGATTCCTTTATCAACCCTTTATCAAATCCTACACTCACTGCTTTTCAAATTGAAATTTTGTTACAGTTATTTATCTTAAATCTACAGAAGGCCTTCTGCTCCATTTTTGAGTGGAAACTAACTAGAATTCATCTTTCTAGGAAGCTTCAAAATAACGTAAATTAGTTATGAGTGCCTGATTTGAAACTAGGTTACAAACAACTTGATGTTTCTAAAGCCCCTGACCTCCTGCCTTTTAAAATTCAAAGAACTCTGAGGTGTAGAAATGTAGTTGCTTTATACCTGAGGCCCTTTGAACCAAACAGGCTATTTTCTTCAGTATTGGAAAACATTAGCAGGGTGATGTGATGATGTTAAAAAGCACGATCGCTGTAGTATCTGCTCAGCACATAAAACGAACGTTGATCCGTCCCCACCATCCTCCTGAGTACCATATTCCTGTCAGCATGCTATTATTTATTCATACTGAAAGTGGTACCTGTAAGTTTCAGCCACCTAAGAGAAAAATTGTCTTAGTTAACGAATAATTACCTTAGTTAAGCAGCAATAAGGTGTGTTGGTGCACAAAGATAGGTAAAGTGAAAGGAAAGTGGTAATATTGGAAGTTATTCTGAAGTTTACAAGATAGGCGTAAAAGAAACCAACAAACTAACTTGCAGCTCCTGTGTAACTTCTAACTCTCCTCCTGATACATTCTGATGATATCTGATTTTATTTTTTTTTCAGGAGTTATGTTAATATTGAAGATGAAATACAGGCTTTTGAGGATAGTGACAGTGGTGGTCAGTGTAATTAAGATATTAAAAACTGCTTTCTGCTAACTGAAGTGAACTCAGTAGTTACCAGTATAATACTTCGTGTTAAATTTATATAAAGAGAAAGGTTAATGAGCTTCTTTCAAATGTGTTTTTAAAAGACTTAGAATTTTAAAAGCAGAATAAATCTGAAAGCCACAAGAGACCATTATATTAACTGTTTAATCTGCTGTAAAATGTAGTCTATAAAATTGTAGCCACTTGTTAAACCTAAGATCTTGACTCATGTAGTTGCTGTATCCAAGCTTTACCATCAGTATTCTGACTGGTACCTGGCCTTCAGAAACTTAGGCTGAAGACTAGAAATACGTGTTTCTTTTCAGACTGTTAGAACAATATGTGTTTATCAATATAGGCCAGGATGTCAGTATGTTGAAAACTACACAGGCAGTTCTGATGAAAAGGGGAAACCAAGTGGTCTATCTGACGTCTTGTTTGGGTACCTTAAAGGCAGCTCAACTTTAGTCGAGATCTGATTTCCTGATTTCATTTTGTTTTCTTTCTTTGCTTTTGTATTTTGTATTATGATGGCCATAATGCCTCAGATAATTTATTCATTTTGGATTCCCAGATTTCTTAGAGAAGCTGGGAATTCATTTTACTTAGTAATGGTAAAAGGGCACATAAAGTATTTCTCTAAAGTCTCATTATCACCTCATTACAGCAATACTATTGGCACAGGCTTAAAATTGATTCTCTTCAGATTATGAGTTTCTGCTTTAATAGTGACCTGTTCAGGTAACCATCATCTTGTGAGATGTAGGCTGTTTACTGCTATCATCCTCTTGATAGAGCTCTATTATATTACATTATATTATATTATATTTGGAATGTTGAGGGCTTACCTTAGAAAGTATAGATATTTTTTCAGTGATGGACTGCAAATAACTTGCTACTATGTACAAATGTTTCTATAAGACTCAAAATATTAGTTATAGGAGAAGAAGTTGATTTTCTTTTAATCCAAAATTGACTTCACTCATACACAGTTTCATAGGCATGTTCCCACAAATACCTGGACAGATGTGTGTTCAAGTGCTCTGTCAAGGTTTCCTTTTCCTTCTGCTTGCACAGAGAATGAAGAAGTAAAATTGTCATTGTGTCTTTACTTTGGTAATGTGCTGGTTGAGATGAATGTTTTGTATCCTTTAGGAACTGCAGCTGTGATCACTTGAGGTCATCCTTACTCTAGTCTATGAACTGCCCTTACATTGTTATTTGAGTGTCTCTTTATCAAGCCATGAGGATCAAATCTTCTATCTTCCTGAATTACACATCTTGAGAAATGATGTGAAGATAATATGATATCTTCTGGAATCTTCTGGTGTTCTCACACCCAGATATTACCATACATTCCCCTCTGCACCAACTTCAATACTTCACTTACTTTAAAGTTCTCCACAGGTGTAGTTTAACAGGGTGGACACTTGTATACTTAATTGGCTTAGTTTTGCTTCTTATAATATTCAAAAATGGGATTTCATAAGAACTTTTAAATACAGCACACTGCACAGACTCTTTGAAACTAATGAAAATGCAGGCTGTTCAAGGAGCAGTGATTCTACTTGATTATATACTAACACTTGAAACTTTCTTTTACTTAGTAAGAAAGTAAGAAACTTTCAGCTTAGCATTGGTTATTTACCCTAAATGGATTTAGGAGCTTTACTAATTAATGGCTTGCTTGCACCTCTGAAACTTGATAAATAAAGTCTCTTTATCAGTTTTATTATATATCTCTACCTCTCAATTTTAATTTAGCTGTATCACAGTCCACGGTGTGAGCATTCCTTGCCTGACACTCCTTCCTGATGAGCTTCTTGTAGACATTGGTTTGATGCAAATCAATTGCAGTTCCAAACTCTCTGCAGTGGTTTGAAGTAGTTGAATTGTCACAAGAAACATCATCTTCTTGCTTGACAAACTGCTTCATTTCATTATCTTGTGATGCTGAGTCTGTGTGGCTGCAGTATGGGGTCAACCCACCACTTCATGTACAGTAACAGGGAGATAAAAAATATTCTGGGAGCTTTTGCTTCTTGCTACTCTATCTCCAGTCTGCTTGAAAGGGATTTTTTTATGTGATACTATAAGTTCTGTTTTAAGCTACACACAATGAAGACTATTCCCTATTTGTCTGAATTTAAGAAGCAAGTTCAGACTAAATCTGAATGTGCAGGATGCGAAGATCTGTAAGTTCTTACTATCCAGTTAGACAATTTATTTTTAACCATCTTCAACTGTTAGGTAGGAATCACTGAGTTATCTGTAGGAGTATAATTGTAGCAATTGAGGATGAAGAACAGGTGCATTCAGGAAAGCCTGTGACCTATTAATAAAGCAGTGCTGCTTCTCTTGGGACATCAGAGTGAACTTACAGCAGCATTATTCCACTAAGGGAACCATAGAAATGAATTTGCTAAGTGATTTGCTGAACACCATTCGGCCCCTCCAATAATCGTAGCATTTTTAGCTACAGCTGGAGATGGTGGAGTTCAAAGATTTGGGGCTCATTCTATTGGATTTGGGACTATTCTGTGTATTTAGAATTCAGTCTGTTGTTTTATTAGTGCTGCAGCAGACTGGAGAGCTGCAGATAATGCAAGACTGCTGTACATCTGTGTACATCTGTACACCTAATGCACGGTGATGTACACCTGCTGCTGACCTAAATTATTGGTTGTAAACATCAGTTGCTCCTCAGCTTCTGTGAGATATATGTACTGGCTCTGTGGGATTATGGCTGGACCAGTAATAGGTGTTTTCATTCAGATATTCTGATTTTTAGTTCTTCTGGGCCAGACACTTATTGTCTAATATTGGTGAACCAAAGAAATCCAATTACATTCAAACTTATTCACAGATATAAATTGGGTAAATAGGCACCAAATCACTATTCCTTGGAAATAAGCTACCCAATGTATCTTGTTGTCTTCCTTTCAGTCCATCTTCTTTGAACATAGACAGTCCTTTTCTTTGCTATTTTCTTGCCCTTAACAGCTATAACACCTGGTCCTTCACATGCACTTTTTATCTGTTCATGAATTGTATCTCTTATTTATGTAATTCTTCTGGTTGCTTCTGGTACTTAAGCCTGTTAAATACTGCTTGCTCTTGCTTTGGAATTAATTAACCTAAAGGGGTGGTTTGGATTAGGATTTGTTGTTTTCCTGCCCTATTATTACAATTACATAACATTTACTGCTATATTAATCTGATCTCTTCATTATGCACTAATTTCACAGAATCACAGAATGGTTTGGAGTGGAAGAAACCTTAAAGCCCACTCAGTCCCAACCCCTTGCCATGGGTAGGGTTATCACCCAGCAGCTCAGCTGCCCAGGGCCCCATCCAACCGGGACGTGAATGCCTCCAGGGATAGGGCACCACAGCTTCTATGGGCAGCTGTGCCAGTGCTGGGTAAAGAGATTCCTCATGACAACTTGTTTAGTTTAAAGCTCTTGTATGAGCCAGCAGGTTGAAAGCCAACTGTGTTCTGGGCTGCCTTAAAAAAAGGGGTGGCCAGCAGGTCTACCCTGAGGTCCCCCTCTACTCGGCTCTTGTGAGGCCCCATCTACAGTACTGCATCGAGATCTGGAGCCCCCCAGTACGGAACAGGGCCACTAAGATGATCAGAGGGCTGGAGCTCTCCTATGAAGAAAGGGTGAGGAAACTGGGATTGTTTAGCTTGGAGAAGGCTCCAGGAAGGCCTCATTGCAGTCTTCCAGTACTTGAAGGGAGCATATAAGCAGGAGGGGTAATGGCTGTTTATGAGGGTGGATGGTGATAGGACGAGGGGGAGTGGTTTTAAACTGACACAGGGGAGGTTTAGGTTAGATATTAGGAGGCAGTTTTTCACACAGAGGGTGGTGACACACTGGAACAGGTTGCCCAGGGAGATTGTGGATGCCCCATCCCTGGAGGCATTCAAGGCCAGGCTGGATTCAAGGCCTGGTCTGGTAGCTGGTGACCCTGCACATAGCAGGAGGTTGAAACTGAATGGTTATTGTGGTCCTTTTCAACCCAGGCCATTCTATGATATGATTCTATCACTATCTGTTTCTGTTAAAATTCAGTCTCCCTTCTAATTATAAACTCCTTTTAAGTACTGGAAGGCTTAAATGAGGGTTTCCCAGAGTCTTCTCCAAGCTTAACGAGCCCAACTCTCTCAGCCTTTCTTCATAGGAGAGGTGCTCCATCCTCTCCTATAATCTTTATGGCCCTCCTCTGGACCCAATCCAACTCCACATTTCTTACCTCAGCTGTATCTTCATCACACTTATGTAAGTACTCCCAGACCCAATTCTGTTCCTTTGTTTTGTGCCGCCTACAGTCTTCATTTCTAGTATCCTTTAAAATCATTCTCAGTCTTTTAATTCCAACTTGTGAGATATCCATTTCTCTTTCTTATTGTTTCTTCCTCATCCTTAAATTTTGCTTGACTTTCTGGTCCTTTATTGTAATAGATTGCCATTTAAATAGGCCCTTCTTCATCCTCATTAAAAAAGCATGCAGAAATTCATCTCTTTTTTTCCTGTTAAATCATTCAACCCTTCAGATATTAGCTCACTCAGCCTAACTGCTGCTCTCTAGTGGAGACAGTAATCACCTTCAAGAGATGTCTTCATCCTTCATATTCTGTTTGAAGCTGCCTTCATTGTGACTCTATTCCTTCTTGTTCTTGAGCATAAATGCAGCTGCAGTTCTCTGCAGTAACTCTTGCGAAGAGCAATAAGAAAAAGAGAGATCTGAGGACCGTATAATATAAAGGCTATCTGATAATACAGTAAAGACCTTAAAGCACTGTAGGACTCATCAATTCCATCCTATTAGCTCATTTTTAGTTATTGGATTAGCTTGCATTTCTGAATTGAGCACAACCCTGTCATCTACTATTCTGCTTGATGAGCAATTTGATTTTGATCTATATTTTACCCTTCCATTGCAAATCACTCATGTCTCCCTGCTCAAGGGCTTAATATAATTTAGTATGGTTCTAACTTGACTGGCATCTAATTTCATTTAAGTAATAATTTGTTCATTTCTGCTTCGCTTATGATCCACATCTCTCTCTGTTTAATAATGTGCTCTGGCACAAAGTTTTTGCGTTTGGTTTATTTTGTTTCTAATGGAGTATTCACCATCCATGTTCTTTAGGACTTGCAGAATGTCCTGCTAAATGAGCCATGCTGAATGTTTCCATTTCTAATGTCCCCACTTTCATGGCTGTTACTGGACCTATTCTTCCTGCCAACTTTCTGAAGCTGCTGTTTGTGCATTACTCAATATGTAATCACCGTTCCTGTAATTCCTCTTCTGTCTCTGTCATGACTTGAACAGCAGCTTGTGCTTCAATTGTTTTTATTTCTTTTTTTTCTATTTCATTCTTGTGCCCTTTCTTTAAAAAAGATGGCTACCTGTCTGATCTGCTGAAGCCTCCCAGTTTTGAAAATGTCCTAAAGCAATTCCTCTTCCTTTTTTCTGCTATAGTATTACATTACATTGTGGCATTACACTACCAACCAAGCATGAACAGCAATATTTAGATCATATAATTGAAATTCATTTTCCTTTTAACTATATTAGAGAAATACTTTTGTATACATGGAGAGAGACCAGGATATGAACGAAGAATTCTAGAAGCTCCTTCTGATGGACAAGGGCAATGTGTAGTCTCTTATGACCAGTGTTAATATTGCTCCATTTTTACCACCAGATGGTTCCATGTGTGGTGTTTGTTTTCTTTTTATTGTGTTTGTTATACTTTCTCTCAAGAAGGTTCCTGCTTTCTGCAGCTTGCACTCCTGTTTATCAGCAAACCACTAGCAGTACATCCATGTGACTTATGCCTCGAGTGCAACTAAGAGTTTGAGATTACCCAGCACTTGGAGTAAGCACCCAACCTGCTGTAGCGTTGTGTGAAACAGATGTGTATATAGTTGTGACTATTTTCAGTTTTATACTTTGGTTGCTCTCTTTAAAAAAATATTTTTAGTAAATGTATTTAAAAAAAAAATTCCTTTCTTACTTGTATAAATAAACTATGTTATATAGTTGATATGCGACCTGAGACAAAAGCCTTTCCCTCAGTGTGTCCCAGCACGCCAAAGGTTGGACACCCATGCGCTACACCGTGTCCCTCATGGCCACTCATTTGAATAGCTCAGGGAGCAGCTGTGTGCACATGGCAGTAGCAGCTGTGTTTTGGTTAAGAACGAGACTTTCTCAATAGCATGTTCTTTAAAAATATGTATATTTTGTGTTTTAAAACGGATGTAAACCCCGCTAGAGGTGCCGGGGGGGCGGCCTCTTGCAGGGCTGTGGAGCACGCTGGGTGCTGCCGGCCCTCCTCTTCTTGGGCCGCCGGGGCCCCCCAGCAGAGCGCTTCCTGCCCCGGCCTGGAGCAGAGCGGCTGCAGCTGCGGTGCTGGGCACTGGGCCCCGCTGCCTCGTGCCCCGGCTCCTCGTGGGGCTGCTGCTGCTCCCTGGGGCTGGCTGCGGCAGGGAGCTCGCCAGCACCCCCGTGAGGGACTGGGCTGGATGTGCCGGGGAGCTCCTCGGCGTTGGGACCCTCGGAGCTGCTGGAGGGTGTGGCGCTGGGGCTGCGCGTTCTGCGTGGGGAGAAAGCCGTGCTGCTGTCCTCCTGCCCCTGGGCTGTGCTCTCATCTTCGAGGCCCAGCATCCTCCGGGCGTCCCGACCGCAGTGGCTGACGATGGTGTCAATGAGCCAGTGGATGATGGGCACGGCGCTGGGACCCACGCTGGGCTCTATGCACTGCACCATGGCATCCCTGTCCAGCCCCTGCTGACACAGGCAGCATAGGAACAGGCTCTCGGTAGACCTGACCTGCCACCACGGGAACCCGGGGATGGCGGAGAGCTTCTGGTGCAGGCCGGGCAGCACGGGGTCGAGGATGTGGCGTTGCTCCCTGAACGCTGCCGCCCACTGCTGCGGCAGGAGGCCGCCCACAGTCGCCCTCATCTCTGGCCCTGCAGCCCTGTGCTGCAGCGGCGCAGAGGATGGAGCGTGTGCCACAGTGCCGTTGGGGTGGGTGATGCTGCCGTGGTGGAATTCAGCAGGGACTGGCACTGCGGGTGGGGAGACAACGCACTCGATGTGATGTTGGTCTCCCCACACGGAGACCTTGATGGTCTTCATGGCCGTCCTGCAGAGCGGGCAGCTGGATTTCAGTATGGCCCACCACTGGATGCAGCCGAGGCAGAACTGATGGTTGCATGGCGTTGCGTACGCAACATCCTGTCGTGCCTCACAACAGACGGGACATGTCCATACCTCTGCTGCGGCCATGGTCTTCTGGCTGCTGCACGTGAGGAGAACGTTGGGTGACGAACTGCCCTCCTTCACGGGTGCTGCAGCGCTGGTGTCACGCACTGCAAGAGGAAGAGAGGTCACAGTCACTTGTGGTCTCAGGGAGCGCTGAGGAAAGGCCCCGTTTCCTCAGCAGGAAGTCCTCCTGGCCTCGCAGCTGGGCTGTCTTGTGCTCCCCCGGTAGCACGGGGCCAGGCACGCCAGGGACGTGTCCCTGCACCACTCACCTCCGCTGCTGCGGGTACGTCCTGCGGGGCCCTGGCTGCCTGCACTGGGCAGGGCCAGGGAAACACGAACGGTGCTGTGAGGACAGGCACTGGGACCTGCTGGATGCAGCCACAGGCACGGCCCAGCACAGCCAAATCTTTGCTCGCCTTCCAAACCTCGCAAAGCTGCTCAGCAGGAAGCCAGGAATGAGCCAGACTGAGGCAGGCTCTGCTAACGTCCAGATAGAAGCAGTGAAGGCCATGCAGTCACAATCTGTTGCCCGGTGATGGCTCAGCCCGCTTGCTCAGTGACATCATTTGGGTTGGAAAAGACCTCTGAGGTCATCAAGGCCAGCTGTTAACCGAACTCTGCCAGGTCTGCCACTAAACCAGATGCGTCCAACCCGTGGCCTGGACAGCGAGTAGCGTGACCCCACTTGACTGCTAACCTTTAACACCTTTACTGTGTGATTTGTAGTGGTGTTTTTCATGAACGAAACGCTCAAATGTTTTAATAAAAAATAAGCATAAAACTACGTTTTGTTATTTACATACATTCACTGTTCTTCATTTGTACCAATCTTCTCTTAACTTCTGAGGAGTCTCTTAAAAACGGTTGGAAATCATGAAAACATTTGTAGAAGGCATCAGTGTTGGGTTTCTGGTGCTGTAACCATGCCAATGGCCATTGTGCTTGCACTGAGCTCCATTACTCTGTAAGTTGGATGTTCTGAGGCACATGAAGGCTTCCTTTTAGTAAGGAAAGTTCTGGCTTCCAATGCTGTGACAGATTTAGCTTGCAAGCTCAGCACCCCCGTGCTGAACGGAGCCCTCTCCTGCCCGTGCTGCTGCTGCCATGCTCTTCAGGAGCGTGGCGGCCATTGTGGGAGTTAGGGAGCCTTTCTGTGCCATGGAAAGTGCTGTAGTGAAATGTAATGGTGGGACTGGACTATTGTCCCTTTCCTATATGAGGCTGGCACATAGTAGCCTGATCTGCTGCATTGACAGAAGTAGAAATCATCGAATGAGATCATATGAAAGAATGGTTTGGGTTGGAGGGGATCTCAAAGCTCACCCAGTTCTAACCCCCTGCCATGGGCAGGGCTGCCACCCAGCAGCAGCTCAGGCTGCCCAGGGCCCCATCCAACACTGCTCTGAGTGCAGTCAGGGTGGGGCACTCACAGCTTCTCTGGGCAGCTGTGCCAGAGCCTCACTGCCCTCTGGGTAAAGAATTTCCTCATGACATGTAATCTAAATCTTTGCTGTTTCAGTTTAAAACCGTTCCCCCCTGTCCTGTTGCCGTCAGATCACGTAAGAAGGCTTTAGCCATGATTTTTATAGGCTCGCATCAGATACTGAACGCACTTATGTTAAACACAGACAATGGGGCATGGTCTGCCTTCTTCTGTTCAAAACAGGTTGCTTTAGGCACCTGTGGTGTGACTGCAGGGCTACTCAGCGCAGTGCCAGTCCACCATCTTGCACAAGTCTCTGTGTTAGATGAGTCCAGCGTATGAGCTGGCAGCTCTTCAGTAAAGCCTACCTTTGAAGAGAACTGAGTGTTTTGTAATTTGTGTTTCTTGTTCATACCTTTACATACCTTTGTTTGGAGTTTTTTCCACCGGAAATTGGTGGTAGCTCATGTAGATGCCTGAAGCAGCAGAAATGTCTGAATATTCTTTCTTCCTCTTTAAACTTTGAGCGTAGAAATAACTGTTCTCAAAGCTAGCATGGTCCCACAGCAGCTTATGTACTTCAGATCCAGGAGCTGGAACATGCATCTCTTCCCTTGCACTCAGTTCTCTAATCCTGTTGTTCTGAGTCCAACTGTGGTTGCCACATGCTGACATTAAGTATGTTGTGTGACCAAAGGAGAGATTCTCATGAATGACCTGTGACATGGTCAGGACTGGGGTGCTGTCGATTTACAGATGGAATTGGAAGCCATAGAAATAGCAATAGAAATAACAAACTAGAACAAATGTAATAACATACAAAGTAAAAACTTGAAGTGCTTGTGAACTCATAGAGGCATCTGTATAGACACTGGTGCAAATTTTTACGCTGTCTTATAGTTCATTAATAATCATTTTGTTAATAGAAATAATTTTATTGTCGCCCAGACTCATTTTAAATGGAACTGCTTTTTAAATTACTGGTGTAAAACTAATTAGTTGTGTTGTAGATAAGTGGTTTTGTTGCAAGCTTCACTTTTCTTGTATTTTCTGTGCCTGGAGGGTATTCTTCGGAAGGGAATTTAAATCCTCATCTCGAGTGCTGTTGAAGGCATTTAAATGGAAATTCTTGTTCACCCTGCTTTTACTGGATTGCTGATGAACAATGGGGGCTAGTACTGAGTTTCATTTTCCTGGTAGTGCTTTCTTCTTCTTGTCTGTAAATGTTTCCTGACACATTTAAGAATAATTTCATTCCTTATTAAATAAAATAAAATAAAATAAAAATAGTATGGCTGCCTGCAGCCTCATACTGTGGCATATCGATTGAAATCAGCACAGTACATACCTGCACTGCAGAAGGATGATCATGCTTGTAGCTGAGTTGAATGTAAATGCCATTTTGCCCAGGACTTTCAGAAGGCTTTGCTGATTGGTAACCAGTATAAGAATTTCTGCTGGCCTGTAGTCTGTGGCGTGCATGCTTTTACTCAAATCTTTCCTGGGAAAAAGGCTATGAATTGTTTACCTTTGTGTTATAGTTCTGCATGTGTAGCAGCCAGGGTATTACGTATGTTTTTCATGTGTCTGATCTCCTCAGTAGTTCTGACATAGATAAAACCTCTAGCACATTGGTACACAAATTTTTTTTGCAAGGTAAATACTTCATGCAGATATTAACTTATGTAACTTTACCATTGCACCAAAATTTGCATTACTTTTATTACATTAGGTAGTATGGATATACTGGTATCTGGGAATAAAATCAAATGCTTTTTGCCTTTATGAAATAAGAAAATAGCTTTTTAAGGTAGCATTTATGGATTTATCATAATTACCTTTGCTGTGCTCCTAACTATAACGTACTGTTGTATAGTTGTATGTGTGACTGTCTCAAGTCATGAATTGGTGTGGGATAACCATTCTGTTCACTGTATTGCAGATGCTTTCATCTGCGTTTTCAAATGGGAGGCTGAACACTTTCCTGAAGAACACATCATGTCTTTTCAGAAAAGCATACACTGTCCTATGAAGTTTGGTTTTCACCCTTTTTATAAGGCTGTCCAATCTCATGAGGACATGTAGGGAAATCTCAATTAGTCAGCTTACTTCAAAGTGTATATAAAACATTTAGCACTTTTTCTGCAAGATGAGCGTTTGGAATAGCAGGCATATTGTTAATTTTTATTTTCTCATTTTATTTATTTACTTTTTTAAATAAAAATAAAAAGACAATATTGTGTGACATGGAGGCTAAAACCGATCATCTTGAATATTGAGATTAAGAAATGACCCATGCCTGGATGGTTGCTTGGCTATGATTGAATTCTGATCAGTTCTTTTGTATTCTTTGTTCATAGCTGAAAGAGAAATTAGTGATGGCATCCAGCATCCTTCTGTTTTGTGCCTGTCTGTAGGAGTGTTCAGCATCCCGCTTTCCTGAAAACAGGAGGAATTAGACAAATGGGATACTTCTGTAGCTGTAAAATGAGCTGTTTTCAGTTTACCTGACAAACCAAAAGTTCATTCTCTGTTGTTTCCCCCCTCTCCCTCCATGTGCCCATGCTGATTCAGTCTGTATTTTCAATCTATTTCCAAGTCTCCAATCTGCTTGCCTCTGTGGGCTGTCTGTTGTGCATGTACTATCCTTACAATACCTATGAATTAATTCCCTAGTTCTTGCACCATTTTGACTAAATATACATCTGTGTTTGTTTTTATTGCAATATGCCTATTATTTGCTTTTCAGGACTTTCATCACTTCAGTATTAGATTCCAAAAGGAAACTTTTTGATCTCTGTCAGTTAAATGCACAGCAGAAGGCATGCAAACTGCATAAAGATTTAATCTGAAGTATGGATAAATTTTAGTGGCATAGAACTTTCCCACTTTCTTAGCAAATGAATATAATGTGACATTGGTCAACCCATCAGTCACTTCTGGAAGCACATCATTATTTGTTCTTTACATTGCAAAGCTGCCAACACACACAAGTCAGGTTTAGGTTCTGCATTACCTGCTGTAATCTTCAAGGATAAATCATGATCCTTGTCTGAGATGCTGGAAAATCCATGTATACAAAGAGCAAGGAGCACAGAGTAACAAATAGGCAAGTGATCAGAATCTGGCACTGAGCATGTGCCTGTGGGAAAGCCCATGGAAGAAATGTTCCCGGTAAGGCTGAATGCTGGTTTGGCTTTAGTAACTAAGAAACTGTTCCTTTCAGAATGACTGCTTCCAGCATTCAGATCACAGAATGACTGAGACTGGACAGGACCTCTGGAGGTCATCACTGAAACAGGCTGCCCAGAGGGGTGGTGGATGCCCTGTCCCGCTGATACTCAAAGTCAGGCTGGATAGGGCTCTGAGCATCCTGATCTACCTGTGGGTGTCCCTATTCACTGCAGGGAATAGGGACAAGATAACCTTTTTGGACAAGATAACCTTTAAGGGATTCCTTTCAACTCAAACAATTCTGTGATTCTGTGATCAGCCTCCCTGCTCAAGCAGGGGCACCCAGAGCAGGCTACCAAGATGAGCAGGGTGTGAAATACTGGAAGTAATTTTTAAAGAGAATTCATCTAAATGGAGCATCAGTGCATCTGCCACCACATTGCATCTTATGGAGTTGCATACCAGCTGATTTTGAAGAGCCTGCTTAGCTGCTTCATTCTTTGTCCTGCTAAGCCTGGCATAGAGAGAATTTCAGTATAGGCCTCTCTCTGCAACTGATGGCTCCTTAGCAAAAAAATGTTACACAATCTTGAGCTTGGGTGAATGAATAGTGAAGAAAGATCTAAGATATATACTAAGCATAAAAGATTTTTTTTTGGAAACACAGGTGCAGAACTGCAATTGATTAAGGAACTATTAAGTAGTAAGTGGGTTTTTGAGTGGTGCCACAAAGTGAGAGCTGTCCCCAAAAGTAACCCCAGGAAGGCTTCTCTAGCAAAGATGTCCACCTGCGTTATAAGACTGAAGTTTGCTTTCAAAATATGCTTCCCTCCCAACCTGCTTTCCCCTTGCTTTTGTGTTAGGGATGTGGAAATAACATAATGCATTTCACTTTGAAGCAAGTGAGCAGCTGAAACAGGTAATCATTTGAACAAGTTCAATGCTACTGCATTATGTATCAGGGAAACTACATTAAGTGTCAAAGTCATACAGGTAGGCTGCCTGCTCATCCTGATAGTAGTCAAGTCATGTTTTGTTGCCTTCTAATCATCATACACCAGAAGGCTAAGTTTCTACACAGAATTCTTGCCTCAGGACATGGCTAGTAAAATTAAAAGTGAAACTCAGAAATAGCATCCTTCATTATATACTTCTGTTTTTAGCTGATTTTCTATGTAAGTGTTCCTTTCTACACCCGAATTAAACTTGTAGCTTCTCTTCTCCTCTCTTGCTTTTTTTTTTTTTTTTTTTTTTTAAGTTCCACATGTAATTTTCATTGCACAGGGATCATTTCATCTCACTGACTATATACTAGCTATTTATTGCTGTTTATACTTGATGTAAATATTCTGTATGGTGTTTTGATCAGTTGGATTTTTCTATTGCCCTTTTATAAATCTGTGCCCATTTTATTTATTTCATGCCAGTTTGCTTCTGTCAGTGGAATTTCCATCTAGAATTGTCCTGAGTTCAGTCATAGATGACCTTTTCCTCAGGCCTTTCTCTGTGAATCAGACTGACCTCTTTCCTGTGCACATCCACTGCCATTATCCTTTATAATGCACTCAAATGTTGAGCATTGCTTAAATCTCATCATTTCATAGTTGTCAAAGATCAAATTTTAAGAAGTCTCAGTTCTCCATATACACCTAGTACAATTACATAATACAACTTTCAGGTCTAAGAGTAAAAATGGAGTGTTTAATGGCATCTTGTAACTCAACTTTTATGATGATCTTGAAATAAGTGAATCTCCTAACGCAGTCAGTGGCATCCTTTCAAGCAAAGTCTTGAGAATTGTGATGGGAGTAGTGTGATATAAAATTCAGACTGTTAGGGTACTCTTTGTCAGAATAAGTGTGCCTCAGTCTTTGTAGCTGACTTCAGTTGTTGAGCCTGTGCTGGGAAGAGGTTCTCCAGGGAATGGAAGCCATGAAGGGTTTTATACATAGATCTATACAGCCTTGACCAGTCACAGTTCAAATTCGGGTGATGATGTGCTTTGTCAAAAAATGTGCCTCGTGATTGATGAAACTAAGAGCCAGCAAGGGACTAGTGGTAGCTTCTAAGTGGCTTTCATGAGGAGTCACACCAAGCAAGACAGCACCGTGCTAACAACTACTACAGTAATTAATCTGTGACATGCACTACAGTCCAAGAACAAACAGAAACAACACGAATGAATTAGCTGGGCACCACACCTGCCCAGGTATTGATAGTGATGGTGGGAGACTGCCGTGGCTGTGTCGGCTCTTCAGGCTACGTTCATGCTGGATGGCTGGGCCCAGAGAGTTGTGGCCAATGGAATTAAATCCAGTTGGCGGCCAGTCATGAGCAGTGTCACCCAGGGCTCGATACTGGGGCTACTTCTATTTAACATCTTTATTAACAATCTTGATGACGGGATTGAGTGCACTGAGTGCACCCTCAGTAAGTTTGCAGATGACACCAAGTTGGGGGGAGTGTTGATGTGCCTGAGAAGAGAAAGGCACTACAGAGGGACCTGGATAGACTGAGTCGATGGGCCAAGGTAAACTGTATGAGTTTCAATAGGGCCAAGTGTTGGGTCCTGCATTTTGGTCACCACAACCTCAGGCAACTCTACAGGCTTGGGGAGGAATGCCTGGAAAGCTGCCTGATGAAAAGGACCTTGGTGTACTGATGGACAGTCGGCTGAATATGAGCCAGCAGTGTGCCCAGGTGGCCAAGAAGACCAAGCATCCTGGCTTGTGTCAGGAATGGTGTGGTGAGCTGGACTAGGGAAGTAATCCTGTGCCTGAACTTGGCATTGGTGAGGTCTCACCTTGAATACTGTGCTCGGTTTTGGGCACCTCAGTACAGAAAGAACATGGAGGTGCTGGAGCAGGTCCAAAGAAGGGCAGCAAGGCTTGTGAAGGCCTTGGAGATGTGCCCTATGAGGAGAGACTGAAGGAATTGGTGCTATTTAGTGTGGGGAAAAGGAGGCTGAAGGGAGACCTTAGTCTCTTTCTATATCTGAAAGGTGCTTACTACAGCGAGAGCAGGGTTGGTCTCTTCTCACTGGTGACAGGTGACAGGACGAGAGGAAACGGCCTCAAGTTGCACCAGGGTAAGTTTATGTTGGGTATCAGGAAACATTTCTTTACAGAAAAGGTTGTTAAGCACTGGAATAGGCTCCCCAGGGAGGTGGTTGAGTCACCATCCCTGGATGTGTTTAAAACCATTTGGATGTAGCGCTCAGGGACATGGAGGGCTGTTAGGGTATTATGGTTAGGTTGTGGTTGGACTTGATGATCTTTGTGGTCTTTTCTAACCTGAATCATTCTATGGCTTCTCATGTGTGAGGTGTGCTGTCACATGTCTGGCAACTGGTCCTCTTTGGAAGGCAGTTGTTTCTGTTAGAAAGCTGTTGACCTGGAAAGTTTTTAAGGTGGCTAACTTTTCACACTGTGAAGAAGCAGGGATTCCACCAGATGAGGAGTTGGACTTGATGATCCTTATGGGTCCCTTCCAACTTGGGATATTCTGTGATGGTTTCAGTGAAGTCGGTATGCACAGTAAATAGAAATATCTGTATCATAATAAGGCCATAAAGTTTTATAAATTAGTAAGCATATTAAACAAATTACTTAAATATAAAAATCAAAGTAGAATAAATGTCTGGCTACTAGCTGAAAAATGCAAAAAATATGCAACTGTGCAAAAAAACCCTATTGTTCTTGGCTTAACTTAAATTGAAGGAATCTTGTGGATGTATACAAATGATATGCTGGGAAAGTTTAAACTTTTTGTCATTGTATACAGACCATGAAGAACAGAAGCAGCATTTGAATTAAAAGACACCTTGCGTTATTCTCCATGCTGCATGGATTTGCATAATTTCCATTGATATGTAAAAAGAACTGTGCTTTCTTCCTTTTCACCCTCAAACTTTTAACATATTGACAGCAATTTTATAAATAAACTGGATAATATAATAGATGGTAATGTTCCATATGAGTTTCAGAGGAAAAATCTTTGATTTTTTAAAGCATTAAGTACACAGTAGTTTTCTCTTAAACTAATGTAAATTGCATTTAAAATGTTGAGAATTCAGTGATGTTTTTATGCACTGTGTTGGTATTACAACTGCACTTTCTTCTTTATGTAAGGTTCATGTCTGTCAGAGGCAAAGATTCAGGGTGTGGGGTGAGAATGTACTTTGTAAGAGCAAATGCATAGCACACAGTGTGTTGTAGCATTGAAGTTCATCACAGAAGTACAAAACAGAGTCAGTTCGATTCATACTTGCTTTTTAAACATTTTGCAGAACAGTTGATCAAATCAAATGATTTACCATAACTAAAAGAACAAATAGAAAGTTCTGACACTGTGCAAATGGAATACTGTGTATTTGCTAATCTGCTGGGAAGCTCGTGTGTTTTTGGCAGTCATTTGTCCTATCCTTCTTCTAGGAATACAGGTTTATTCTTAAGATTACAGGAAAAGAGAATTGTAGAGCAATGCCTGGTTAGTTACTGGTGTTTCCATTTCTCTGAGGCTCTATATGCTAATAAGAAAGCATCCATAGTACTACTACACCATGTATAGAATGTGGTTAAATAGTTGTCTAACTAAATCTTTTGCTGTCCTAAGTTCTGTTGGTGCCCCGAGCTGTTTAGTAAATGGAGCAGAAGATTTTATTTATTTTTTCAAAACAAAATGGAACATGGCCCAAAATAAAGACAAGTAGAATTTCTGAGAACTAGACATCCAGCCACCTTCCCCAATATATCCGTATTCTTTACCATTCTTAGACATTACGGATGCTAATGTACTCCCTCACTAAATTTGAGGAAAATGTAGTATGTGCCTGAAAGGTCATCAGTGATGTCTGCTGGTTTTTATCCATTTTTTTTTTAACCATAGCCCACTGGTAGAAGGAGCTCCAACTCCCATTTCTTTGTGAGCTTCTCCAGCCCTGGCAATCTTACTTGCTGTTCTGTGCTTTGGTTTTTCCCTTGGATGCATGTCCTTTGCATTTGTCCCATAGGGTATCTATTATACTGCAACTTTTTGCTTAGGTCTCAAATTAAGAACAGTGAGCCATTGAATATAATCATGTTTTGTAAGATAAAATTTATTAGCAGTGTTCCTGAAAGCCATCTTATGTTTACAGACAGGGTGACTGAATCAGTGTTTAACAGTCTCATTAAATTCAATTTCTTGTTATTGGGAAAATCCTATTCAGCAAATTGCTGATGCTTGCTATTTCAGTCACTTGCAGTCTTTGGAGAAGACAGCTGTGTTAATACATTATTGAATATTTTTAGAATCCTTTAATGCTGAGTTCACAGGAATCTCCAAGTAGACTAAATAGCAGGAAAGTTTTTTTGAACAGTTTTGCTTTGAAGTTTCTAAGGGGCTGCTGCAGTGCCAGTAAAACTTAGTTCTGAAGGCTATAAATAACAAGAAAACAATGATTTCCATTGGCAAGCAGATCTTAATGATGAGAAGGCAAAGGAGGCCCTGGGTACAGCAGGTGCAAACATGTACTAAACATTATGATTGACTGGATCTGGGCAGAAGTTAGATTTTCAGGGAGAATTTTCCTCTGAATGAAAAGATAATAGAGTGACTTATGAGACATAACACCTCCTGCACTGGAAAAAAAAAAAGTCTTTCAATGCAAATACACTTTCTTTGAGTTAAGATAGATGTGAGACCTTTTTCCTGTGTTGGGCTAGATCCGGGATATAAGATGCCTTGTTTTATTTTCTGAAATTGCCAGTTAGACCATATGGTTAATGAAGTTATAGGAAGCCTTTTTATTCATATTATGGGGTCAGCTACTCTCAGAAAAGAACACAGAAGATGGAAAATGATTGAGAAATTTGGAAAGACTTGAAGTTGTTTGGATTCTTTAAAACAAAACATGATTTATTTTGCAGAGTGAGAGAAGAAAGAAATTGAGGAATACCAGTTGGCCTCATTTAGAACAGTTAAAATGGGCAGTAATTAACAGCTAGTTAGCTGTACACCATCTTGATCTCAGTGGAGGCTGCCTGGATAGGGGCCATAAATCCATACTGTAAATGAGAACTGCTTCAAGATGCTTCATTCAGCTAAATGAGATGGTAGCCCTCAGCTGCTAGGAAACTGTGAGGGCAGTATTTATTAGGTCAGAGTTTGGGACTCACCAATCTATTTCGTTCCCTCTGGCTATGCAGGTGTTCATTACTGCTGACAACTTTTTTAGAGCTGCAGTAGTTTAATAGTGTGCTCTGTTTTCCTTTTGTAGGCATTTGGACAGTCTTTCTCAATTCACCGCAAAGTAGCTGAAGATGGGGAAACACGAGAAGAGACTCTACTCCAGGAATCTGCATCAAAAGAAGCTTATTACCTGGGGAAGATTTTGGAGATGCAGAACGAGCTGAAGCAGAGCAAGGCGGTGGTCACCAACGTTCAGGCAGAGAATGAGAGACTCACTGCTATTGTCCAAGACTTGAAAGAGGTAAATGGGTGTGTGGAAGCAGCAAGGGAGTGGTTTTCTTGGAGTTTCTTGCATTGATGGTTACTGAATCATGAAAATGCTACATAATGTGAAAATATTCACCTTCCTACCAGCATGTGATCCTCCTGCAGGCCCGCCAGCTTGAGAGAGCTGTGGCACAGAAAGGGAAAAAAAGGAACCCTTATTATGATTTTTAAACAACAGTACCCACTTGAGGCAGCTATAATTTTTTAAGTGCTCAGCATTTGGTTTGTATTTTATAGTGCCTACATGAAAGTGCAATTTATGTAGCTTTTTCTTAAAAAAAAAAAAAAACACCTTCTGATATTCATACAATTTCTTTTTTTTTTTTTTCCTCATCACCTGTATTGTTACGTGGGTATTTTTTGGAATTGCTTGCATTAGATAAAGCTTTCAGCAGTCTTCTTAAAAATCAAAATGCATGCATGCTCACGTTCAGAAAATAGGCAACACTGCACACTTTTCTTTTATTCATCAGCTTTCACATCCATCCATCCACTCATTTAAGTCTAGATTGTTCTGTTCCATACCTCTCCAGTTTCAGTTCTCTATGCCGAGCAGCAATGTGCTTGGGGGAAGGCAGCACTTGGTAGCCCCACATCTTCCCTGTTTCCTTGTGAATACTTGGATACGGGGGCTCCCTGCTATCCAGCTGCAAGAAAAGACCTTTCTTGGGCCATTTTGGAGGACTCTTCCTACATGTGAACTTAACAAAGATTACATGTTTTCTATAGTTGAGTGGAGTGGCATCCTCTTAACTTACAGTAACCCCTTGGACTGGATCCTTTACTGTAGGTTTAAAGATTATTGCACACAAAAGGATGAAGCATTCTTATTTAATTGTTGTACTGAAGTTGCACATAGTACAAGTTGGATTTCAGTAAGAAATAAATGCATGGTAATCAATACCATGTATTTATTTCCAATATTCAAGTGAAATATGTGATTATAATTGCTGTCTCAGTTGTTAACAAAAAAAAAGAAGGAAAATCAAATTTATACTCACCCTAAAATCATATCCTACAAGATCTGTATGTGTAGCCAGCTATATGCTTACCATGCTTGGGTAGAGCTCAGAGGAGAGCAGAATCCTTTTAAGCTGGCTTCAGTCACAAACAACCAAGTCAGAGGATATGTGTTTGTACTTGTTTCCTTCCTCAGGGGTCTCCTCCGGTTCCTTCAAATGCAAAACTCCCATTTTCTGACATGATTATTGATCTATAAGTTATTCAGAAGGCAGTTTCAATACCTCTCCTCCCTAGAATATTGATTGTCCTCATCTCTTTGGAGATAATAGCAACCCTTAGTGTGACACCAGCTGCAGTTATTTCCTGTTCCAGTGAAAAATAGAAACAAGCCCTGGTAGTTAATTAAAGTGTAGGGCAATAATTTGCTTGAATTTAAAACAGTCTGATAAACTATTCATTTATTTGTGATATTGGACTACAAGTATAAAGTCCTTTACTGTGCTGAACTTTGTATTTGGTGGGACTACAATCAAAGTATTTAAACAGAAATGGGATTAGTGTCTTAATTACTGAGCTTACACCAGACACTGTTGATGATTAATTATTTCAATATAGTAATATATAGAAGGTGATTGATACTACCATGGGCTGTTAGGCATCTCATCACACTGAATTACATTTGTATTTCACCTTGTGTTCAGAGATATTATCCTTGTACCAAGCTCAGTCCAATCATATAAATCCTAAGTCAGTAACATCCAAGTGGCCACAGGAAGGAGGTGCCCTTCTGAAATATGTCCACTTAGTTCTGAGTACTGCTAACAGGCAGTGCACAGCTTACTTCAAGTTTTGACAGCATTAAGATGGGGGAAAAAAAAAACAACTAAAAAACCTTGATTTAAATGTCCAGAGCATTTTGGTGTAAACACAATTATTAGAGGATGCCACAGGATGATAGCTACAATAAGAAAGTAATTTGTCTCTTTAGCAAATTCATTTGACAATCTAGTTAGAGCAAAATAGGAAAGAAAAAAAATGGTCTTTATGTGAGCAGCTCTACGGAGTGATGGAAAGATAGATTCTGGATTTAAGTTACTTGACTGTATCCAGTCTTCTTTTCCATGCCCCCAGCCCTCTCCCATCTCTAGTCTGTCCTGGGAGTTCTCTTCTGAAGATGTTCGGCTTTCTGAATTTGCTCAGAAATTCATAGTTATATAAAAGCCTGGGAGCATTTTCTGAGCCATTACAATACACTCACATGAATGCTGATAGCTTTTAGGAATCTTGGGAATTCCATAGCCCCAGAATTTAAAAATTCATGCATGTTTGCAAGTATGTGCTGCATAGTCACAGCTGTTATCTGCAGGGCAGCTTGACCTGGATCCCTCTTGTTATAATAGCCTCAGGTCTCTGGAGATTCTGCATCTCATTCTCAGAAAGCAAACAAACTGATTTCAGTGCTCATCATTAGAAAAAAGACATGTTTTGGAAAAACTGAAGTATCTGTTTCACACTGAAGGTGGAGGATGAACGAGGGATCTATGTACCCAGATGGCTTTTTAGATCCATGTTGAAATGATCAGAAGAGCAAAACACTGGCAGCATCATTTATGATGTAATAAAACTCCGTCCCAAGAGTTTTGGATAGAAATATTATCTCCTAGGCAAATAAAATATGTGCCTTGGGAACTAGGTAGATTATTTTTTCATTCTTTTCCCCCACTTCAGATATGATAAGCAGAATGCTATTTGGAGATTTTTAAAACTGTCATAAGCTGAACCAGCAAATGTCCTGATTTCAAAACTAATGCCAGTCTGAGACCATATTGCATCTATTTTTTGTGCTGCAGGTGGACGGCCTCTTTGTGTGAAGAGATCAGTAGGGTTGTTCGCCCATTTAACCTTTTCCAGCTGCATATGCAGTGCCTGTCTTTGTTCAAAAGGCCAAATGAAAAAACTTGCAGAAACATATTTTGAAATTTTTTAATAATGATCTTTAATCATTTTCTAGTGGTTGCTTTTACTTATTTAAAAACACTGTGTTTACTTACAGTCTGGAGATGATGGACTGTTTCTTCTGTTTCTGCCACTGTGAAGTCTTTCGTTATGGTAACCACAAGCAGACTCTATAGGTGAATAGCAAGGATGAAATCACTTTGCTGAGAAGCTGATAACTTACTGTCAGAGGTGGCCACACAAGCACAAATGATGAAGCTCAGAGTCTGGAGCAGAAAGTTCTTGCAGCGAAATCATGATCCTCCTCTGTAAGGAGGCTGAGTGCCTTGGAGCTGCATGTCAGCCTCTAAACTGGTGGGAATTGGAGGAGAAAATGCATGAGGTGATGAAGGGAAGCAGGGGAAGCTGTAAAAAATGAAGATGAAAGATGCTAATACAGTGTTAGTTTTGTAGGTTTTATGGACTAGGATTAGGATACGTGTGAGGTGAGTAGGTTAATGTTTTTTGTGCTTGAAGAGTCTGGCTTGAAGAGGTGCTGCTCAGCTCTTCCCAGCACTCTTGCATTCATGAATGAAACAAGACTAGTGAAAAAGAGAAGAAATATACATAGGTGGGGAAGTGGAGAGTTAAACCTCAATAGTCTGTGCTGCTAAATGTCACTGTAGCAGCTGCTGGGCTTGCAGAAAGAAATCAGCACCTGGGTACCTGCAGTCCAGGAGATAATGGATGAATAGGGACGTTTGTTATGGCAGTGTTAATGAGCCATGGCAGCTACATACATCTGGGCTTCTGGAGAGCAAAACCAGGGATAAGAGCAGTAGAAAGTAGATAGGGAGGAAAAAAAAAATTGGTGAGGGATTATATGCTGAAACCAAGTGAAAAAAAAAATCTAAAATTAAGTTGTGTAGCCCCCCTGCCCTTGAAATCAACAGCAAAATTTTTATTCTCTTCAGTGGTACAAAGATCTTGTACTTCCTACTACTCAGTAAGGGCATGAGAGTAATGGCTTGGACTCTGAGGGGAATATGTATATGATGTGAAGGGTCAGCACTTGTTCTGGGTGAATTATTACAAGAAGTCTCCCTGCTAGCTATAGCCATTTCAGAAATGCAGTTTCATGCTCGTGGCTACACCTGCATTCTGAAGAATATGTACATGAGAAATGGAAAAAGTGATATTTTATATTAAATGCAACTTCAAAAAATTGATAGCTGGCTATTTCTGTTTTAAAAATGGTACATCTTCAGTTTGAAGAATCAGAAGAATTTAAGTTTTTCTCTCTTTCTTGACAATTCAAAATAAAGCCTAAAAACCTTTTATGTCAGCACATGTCTAGTAAATACCCTCACCAATTTTGTGTTCTTTTGTTGCTGAAGGGCTAGACTGTAACAGGAGTTGTGCACGTAGTGCTTCCTGCTTAATACAGGATGTAGTTACATCCAGAACAGATTCTTAGTGGACTCTTCCTGGAGGCTCCTTCTGTAAGTAGATGCCTCTGTTTCCACCTGTAGAATTTTCTGTCCATCTAGTGGTATGTTTGAGTCAAGTCCAGGAACACCTCTGGCTTGAACTCAAGTCTGCTACTACTCTTTTGCTGGATATTGAAAATTTGCCGTAGGATCTCCCAAGATGTTTCCCCATCTGACCTCATCTCTGAGTACTTTAGTGCTGACCTAGTTGAAGGAGAGAGAGTGCCAGTAATGTCCTGTGCTTTGGTTTCACAACAGGACCAGGGGAGATTTAGATTGGTTATAAGAAAAAATCTGTTTACAAGAAGCTGAAGCAGGTTGTCAGAGAGGTGGTGGGTGCCCCATCCCTGGAGGTACTCAAGTTCAGGGTGGACGGGGCACTGAGCAACCTGATCTACCTGTGAGTGTCCCTGTTCACTGCAGGGGGTTGGATGAGACGTCCTGTAAATGTCCCTTCCAGCTCAGTGATGATTTTTTGACTGTTGCAAGGTTTGGGACTCAGATGTCTTCTCTGACTGAGGGAATATGGATCCTCTGCTTCAGCAGTCAGTGACAGGCTATTTTTGGGGTGAGATTCCTTTAGGTGAAGCTGTTCCACTTTGTTGAGGGGATAGTACTTTGTGGGTCAGAGTGAGCCAGCTCATAATGAATGACTGTAGCCTAAGGGCTACACCCACTCAGCTGGGAATAGGGAACTAGTTCTAGTCTCTATTTCAATTAATGTTTAATAAGAAATACTTGAATATTAATTGAAGCAGAGACCAGAACCCCAGTCTCTCCTTTGTGAAGTTGGAGGGAGGCAGCTGCAGGTAGCAAATGAGGTAACTTTCTTCAGCTCTCTGTTGAATAAAGCTGGAAAAGGCAAGCAAGTCCAGGGGAGGAATCACTGCCATGAACTGTGCAGAGATATAAGACACTGCAGCGTTGACAGTTGCAATGCATGCAGCATCCTTCATGAGCTCACCTGGCTTCCTCCTGGTGTGACCCAGTACTTCCCAGCAGCTGCCTCCACAGAGCTATCCTGCTGAAGCATAGGAGTTTCTTTTGGCATTTTCACTGATTGACTAAAGCCTGCATTATGAATGTATTTATCGACTACTAACGCTACGCAGGTATTCGCAGCAATGGTTTCATTTCTAGAGAAGAAAAAAGAAACAGTTGTGAAGTATTCAATGCAGCTATCATTAATGGCGTCTTCAGATGAATGCACCTCCATGCAAACACTGCTTTTTGCAAAGAAGCTGCAGAAATGTGATATGAGAGCAGGCTATGGAGATTGCTATAGAGGTTAGAGCAGCCAGGAGTGACAGAGAGATAACAGAACTGTTTATCTTGTCATAATTTAGGATAGTATTAGCATAGTCACTATATCTATATTTACATTCCTTTGATTTAGGAAGTTTTTTTCAATTGAACTGGCTCTGAATTAGGCTTAGAATATAAATTTATTATTTTGCCAACTGGTAGGTGCTTTGCTTTCTCTTTTGTTTTTTTTGGAAAAGTCTGTTGAAGGGAGATTTTCCAGCTTGCTGGTGCCTAGCCACCCTCATAAATTCTTCTCCCTCCATTGATGGAAATGCTAATGTTTTAGCAAACTTTTCAACTTCTTGAGACTTAACAAAACAAAATGTGTTGTTTCCTTCAGCTTTAAGAAATTCTGTTCAGATAGGATGAGAGATAAGAACTTTACACTGCACCAGGAGGTTCAGGTTGGATATTAGGAACAATTCCTTCACAGACAGAGCCCTGATGCACTGGCACAGGCTGCCCAGGGTGGTGACTGTCCTTGGAGGTGTTCAAGAACTGCGTGGATGTGGCACTGAGGGACATCATCAGTGGGCATGGTGGGGGTGAGCAGATGGTTGGACTAGATGACCTTAGAGGTCTCTTCCAATCTTAATGGTTCTATGATTTTATAGACCTTAATCCTAATTATTATATAACAGTGTAATGTTCTGTAACACATGCAACTTTATTCCTGGTTGTAGAGCTGCTAAAAATCACATTCCACTGTGCATGGGAGTTTCACCTGAATCTCAACAAAACCATGCTATGCAGGCAGCCAGGTGTTAGTGCTTTTCCTGTGAAGGCACTTGTTCGTCTGCGCTCTATCCAGACAGGAGAGCTGCAGGGCCTCGTGGGGCTTTTGGCTGAGTGTGGTGAAGAGTGAGCCTGTCCCTGCTCTGAATTACTGTCCTCCTGATACAATCTGCAGAAAATCAGCAGTGTATGTTTGAGGCAGCCTGGATGGGGCAGAGCTGTGGATTTCATCTTCAGTGGTGTTTGCAAACAAAGCTTTTTTTAAATAATTCTGACCTATTTTGTGAAGCAGTTTTGTGAGGGCATTGTTTTGTGGACTTGTATACTGATACTCATTACTTTTCAATCACTGTCCCTGTTCTCAGAACTTTACTGAACTTCTTTCTGAAAAGACACAAAATGCCCTTCTTTAGCTTGGAGACAGAAAATAAATCAAGCTGTGATTTGTAATCCTACAAAACCTCTTCTGGTGCTGTGAGAGAAATACCCTGATAAACTGAGCTCAAAAGAACTCAAAACGTAGGCAGCAAGACTTGTCCAGGTCTGAGTAGCTTGTGTTGACTGCTCCAGTGTACCCTTATCAATTGATAAATGTTTAATTATGAATCTACCATTCTACTTCATCTACTTCCTAGTTATCACTAAACACTTCCTTGTGGTTCCTGTTTCTCACGTTGGCCAAGGAACCACTCACTCCAGCAAGTGAAACC
The DNA here is from genome assembly GCF_026119805.1 of Tympanuchus pallidicinctus. NCBI lineage: Eukaryota > Metazoa > Chordata > Aves > Galliformes > Phasianidae > Tympanuchus > Tympanuchus pallidicinctus. Next base: position 5,444,923 of record NW_026294802.1, read on the forward strand.
CAAGGTGGCCTTGTAAGATTTGCCTTCATATTTCCTGAAATGTGGCTTATAGTCCTATAGTTGCTCATAAATTTGCCATGTTTGCAGGCATGTATTACTCATGAGCAAGAAGTACAACAAAATAGGAAGTTTACCAGTGTAGGCTAAATACATTTTGCTGTGTTGCTCTTTAATCAAGATGATCTTCAGCTCATTGTTCTGCTGGTTTCACATCCGGATATAGCTGCAGTCTACCCAAATCAGATTTGGTTGCTGGTGTTTTTTGTTAATGAGCCCTGAACAATGACCTAGGATGCAAACTTGTGATCTGACACATGCATGACACTATTTTCTTTGGCAGTGTTTGGGCATTTAGCTCTTCTATGAATAAAAGAGTCAAACAATGGACAGTAGAGAGGTCAAAAAAAGGCCAGGCGGGATAATAGAGCATTACCAAGGGACTGTTGCATAAATACAGAGTGCCTTGTTATAAACACTCTAATTCCCAGTTTCCTTCAGAAAGGGTCTTTTACAAGGCTTCAAATAGAAAATGAAAGAGTGTGTACCTTCATCTGTGCTCCGTAATCTCTAGGCACTGATTAATCAAGTCGGGACCTGGCAATGAACTGTTCTTACATAAGGTCTGGTGAAATAATGACCTCTTATTTGTGCTGAGGTAGCATCTGAAAGCCTTCTGTGTACCCCCGTGGACAAGGTATTCTGTGAGAACACACAGAAAAAAGCAATGGAGGCCAGAGGTGAATGTGTTTAAAAAATAGTCAGACAATCTTTACGGAGAATGGGACTGTCAGTGCTTCCTACACCTGGATGTCCAGCCCTAGTGCCCAGCTGGGAAATTTCCTCAACCCCGTGATGCTGGAGGGGATGCCAGGAAAAGCATCATCATATAGTGTCCCTATTTCTTGTGTTTTAGGCTCATGTGAGCGGCCACTGCCGAAGGCAGGATCTCAGAGTAGCAGCGCTCTGAACGAAGGAAGCGTTAGTTCTGTGCCTCCTCTTGTTTTGTTTCGCTTTTAATACATAACTTTGCTGACTTGTTTTTGTTTCTGGATGTTTCTCGTAAGAACTGCTAATGCTGCATCAGTCTTTCCAGTATTAATTTTCTGGTTATGAATAACTTGGGCTTTTGTCTGTTCAAGTGGTGTGGAGTAAGAGATTTTGGCAGCGTTCGGATTAGCTGTGTTGCCAGTTTTTAAAAATCCTTGCAATGTGATCTGGACTCTTCAGGAGCAATGGCCCAGGAGCAGTGCTGATCTGTACCTTGTGACTTCATTCATTTGCCTGAGATTAAGGGAGAAAGAAGGAATACTCCGGTTGCCAAACTTCCTGAAGCTCAAGGCCAGTGGCTTAAGCTCTTTTTGAGATAAACTCAGCGGGAGAAGGAGAAATTTTTGCTGAAAGTCTTCCCCCCTTGGGTGCATGAGTAAGATGAGCGTAAGTCTGAGTAAGTGATAAAGAATATTAAACGAAGAAAGAAAATAAGTTTGTTGTCCCTTCTCCAATTAATTCCCTTTAGTGATAATATCCTGAGCAGTTTCCAATCTTACATAAAGGAGAAAAAAAGTTAAAGCTTCTTTGAGAGACTGACACTGTTCTTAGCAGCCCTTCAGCGTTAAAACTTAAGTGCCTGGCAATTGCTGAATGTTTTATGCCTTAAGGACTCCTTGGGGTCATACTCACAGTAAATATGATGTATTCCCAGCTATCGGTGCACAAACAGTGCAGTCACATTTCTTTTCTCCTGGGAGCCCCATGTGCACTGTAGCTCTGCCTGGCTTAACCTCCTGCTGTTGACTTTCTCCCCTTCACTGCATACAGATACTTTTCTCTTAGCCTGCTTTCTCCCTAGCTTTTGACATGATTAAGCAGTACAGAACTGGGGTGGTTGATTCAGAGATGAGATACACCAAGCAAATCCAAAAAATAGTTTTCAGTCTCTTTTGGAGCTGATGTTAGTACTTAGACCTGGAGAGAAACTCATCATGCTGATCACACATGATCAGCAATTACCAGCTGCGGCACACTGCTACCACATCTGCTCTTAATTGTTCAAAACCCATATTTATTTTCAGTGATTTTTTTCTTGTCCTTTAATCAATACTGATTTATTTTTAAGGCTTTCTCCTGAGACTTACTAGGTAATTTTGGAAAATGCTATTTACCTTTTCCTAGGGAAATGTCTTAAGATGTCATTGATATTAATATTGACCTTGCCCTGGATGATCTGTTGGATGTAGAGTGAGGCTGAGCATGATGTACCTAATACAGATATCTGGATAATTGATGACTAGTAATAACTTCCTTGGCAAAAAAAATACTAAACAAAACAACCCCCCCCCCCAAAAAAAAGAGCAACAAAACCCCCAAACAAACAAACAAAACACACAGAAGCAAAGTCTATGAAACCCTGAAAAATACGGGGGAGAGGGGTGGTGGTTTATATTGTTCGTGTTCTGTATGGTGGCATCTTCTATTTTGTATTCACTCAGCTTACATTACAGAAAATGGCACTCTGTCCTATGCAGCAACGTGACGCCACCTTTCAGCATGGCCCTCTGTGGAGTAGGTTCTTGTGCTCAGATCCCTCTTCTGCCTTAAGCCCCCAAACTCATTACCAGTTTGGTACTGGTATAAATTGTTAATAAGTTCTTGGCTTTCACTATGCGTGCTAATTGTGCTTTCTGCAAGAAACTCGGTTCTCGAGGGGAACAATGTGAGAAAGATGACAGGACGGTGAACAGCAAGAAGCTCAAATATGCCCCTTCTTTTTCTCCGTTTGCCCTTATTATAGTATATGAGACAAGCTGGTTATTTTTAGTCATTCTCAGCAGTTAGTGACAGTCAGCATCCAGGAGGAGGGCAGTGAGTCAGGCAGAGGTCAGACAGTGTTATCACCCTTTCATTGTGATGGTCAAATCCACTTTTAAGCTACAGGATTGAGAGAAATGCACTTTTGCTGGCAAATGCTTTAGATGTGTACGTGCAGATGCCCATACATAATCAGAGCTTGTCTGCTGCTGTGACATGATTGTTTTAAAAACACATCAGATAGGTAGAAATAGACATGAGTCCAATTTTTGTCTTTGGTGCTCATTCTTTCTGGCTGGTGGACATTTGGCTCTTTCAGCCAAATGTGTCTTGAAGGCATCATAATAGATACGTGGTTTTCGCTTTGGTGACAGGTCAGGATGTCTGCTCTGATTCTGGCTGTGAACTGTATGTGAGGAATCGCTGTGGCATTAGGGTGTCAGCATCAGAGTGGAGCAGGTTAAAAATGGGCCATGTCTCACCCATTGTGCGTAGCTCTTCAAGACAGTAAGGCTTGAAGGCAATACAACACTCAGTTGTGGCTAATCATACAGGTTAGTTTCTATTTGTTGCTAATATTCCTTCTTGTCTCATTTTACAATTTTACATTTACATTTTTACATTTACAATTTTACAGTTTTACTGCTATTGTGTTGCTGCTTCATTTTACAAGGGAAAAAGATTCCACATTCTGGGTTTGTGCCTAGTAGCCATACTTGATTAAAATTGCACAGGCAAAGCTCTGGTCAATATGGAGAAAGCAAAATGGATCTTTCCTAAATGGCTTTTCTCAAGTGGTGTTCTTGTGTATCAGCTCTCAAGTGAGGCATGAACAGATCTGATGACAGATGAGAAGAGCAGGGAATTAAGAGAGGAAGATCTAAACAATATGTGTAGATAGGGGTTGGCTTTTGAGTAAATACAAATATATCAAACAGAAAAATTTAGTATTTCCGCCTACATCAAGTCATCAGCGAGGCTGCATAAATTCATTCTGGCTTGGTTTGCTCCAAAAAACTGTCAGAAGGATGGCTTGGGTTTGTTGTCCAAGTCTTCAAATATAGACCTGCAGGCTTCAAATATACAAACACTTCACAAGATGAGAACTTTTAGTTCACAGAAAGATCTAAGGATGTTTTGAAGTGGAAGAATGAAAAAAGTCTAGGGAAACACTTGGATAGGCTTACTGACGATACTTTCAGATGTGTTCCTTGGCATCTTGTAGAGCTGGTACTCACCTTGTCTTGGCTGAAGTTCTAACAAACATTTTACTGTTTGACAGGCAAGAAATAGATGTAGACTCACATAATTAGTGTTTTTTTGACACTCATTTTGGAACTAGATGATGACTTTGATGTTCCTTCCAACCAAAACCATTCTATGCCTCCAAGAGTTTATTGTAGATCTTTGTGACATCATCAGAATTAATTTTTTTTGGAGGCTAGAAGATACAGCTGATTTTTTAATACATCTTCATCTGCCTATGCTCTATAAACATCACTAGTGATTTGAAGTTGATCCTCTGACAGCTTTCCTGTATTTTTATGTAGATTTTTGTTTTTATCTCTTGCAAACACTTTTAAATAGCCAATTATTAATTTTCCATGGCACTTTTCTGGCACTCCAAAACTTCTGAAAGGGGCCTTCCTCCCAACCTGATTGCATAATTTCTTTTCATCATATTTGTTCTGAGATGCAATTATACTGGAAACTGCCATTTTTAAAAATAAACCATCTGTAGACTGTAAGTGAAACTGAATCCTAAATTGCTGATGAAGTTTAAAAATGCTATTGTATGGTTTGTCCGTATGAAATTGTATTGATACCCTCTAGGGAAAGAAATAGTGCATGTTCTGAAGTTTAAAAGGAAAAACAAGCAAACAAAACTCATGTGGGTCTGGAAATTTAAAACAGGATATGTGCAAGCCTGATGATGCTTCTGCTTAGGAAACCCTCCTGTATGAGAACTGTTGAGTTACAGCCTGAACCACCAATTGATCACCTGAGGCAAGGACTGTGTCAGCCATGGGAGCACAGGTGAAGGCAATTCACCTGTGTGAACGGGAGGGGTGGAACCTGGCTCCACCTCTCCTAAACCCATTTAGGGGCTGTCTGCCACTAAGGAAGGATCTCTTTCTGGAGATCCCTCCTTTGTGGAGCTTTTCATCATAAGCCTGCATCTTTGGATATGGGAGAGTATTCCTTCTGTGTTCCTTTGCTGTCTCACTACAATACTCATTCCAACTGTACTTTGTTGACTGTACACCTCCTCATTTTTGCATGTTATCAATAGCAGTAAGCTCTTTATGTATCATCAGCTGTGATATAGGACAGCTACACTACCTGTCTCCTTCTAAATTCAAGCTGTAAATTGCATGAGTAACCTAGAGACTATTTTGCAGGAATGCAAAGAATACTCTTAGCTTCTTACTGCAGCAATCGCAGAGGCAAAGCAAGCTAACTGCCAGCTTGGCTCCAGCTGTATTTTGATAATAATCAGTCTTTCATGCCCATTTACTTTTGGGAACCATACATCCTTTGGAGACACAACAAATGCATCATACAAACTGAAACTTTTAAGTGAGTTCTCCTAAAATAGTCTTTGTTTTTGTTCTTAGCTGAACTCAGAGATATTACTGATTATTTTCAGAGTCATGTGCTACAGCCTCCATAACTTTGTGCCTTGAGGCAGGAGGAGCCATGATAATGTATTTAAAGGCAGGAATAGTCACCAAAAGTTGTTCTTATACTAAAATTGGAATACCTCTTTCTTCCGAAGGCGGCATAATAATTGGAGATGCTTTTTCAGTCATGTTGCTATTTTATTAAAAACTGTGGTAATAACTTCACGTGAATTCAAAAGAGAATCTTTCTTTCCATCAGGAGCCAAATACAAAGATTGGATTATCTTTTGTTTCACTGACTTTTGGCTGTAAGCAAGCTCAGAACCATCAAAACAAAGTGGGTGGTTTATCATATTTTTTTCATCAGTACTTAAAGAAATTTAGCCTTGTTTCTATCCTGCCCACTACTGCAGCAAAATTCTAGTATGAGCCATGTCACCTTACAGTATCTGAAATGTAAAACCACACTCATTTTTCATTACCTTTCACTTTTCCTTGAGGTGGTGGAGGCAGCTGAAGATATTGTCCCCATTTAAGGCCTTGAAGGTTAAGTTATATTTAAAGCTTATGCTGCTGCTTCAGACCCTATAATGGTGTCATTCAGAGGTGTGGGAAAATAGGTTGTGAAAACAACAGTGAAGTAAAATAAACACATCACTTCCTCCACTGGAGCATGTAACTCAGCAACTTCTGGAGTCCTGGTGCAGAGCCATGTGCTGCCTTTTCCTCTGGCTTTTGGCTTTCCATCTTCTGCCTGTAATCCATTAGAAAAATTCATTATTTCACTGTGATTGGGGTTAGATTCTAAATGTGATTTATTGCTGCCTCCTTTTACAAGTACACAGATATAGCCTGTGTGTTCAGCTTAGACATTCTCCAGTTAAATTCACATTTTCTTTGTTCCTGCAGTTTTCACTTTATAGTGTGGGGCTTTATTGTACAGAATTGATAGCCTATTAGTGTTCAGCTAAGGGTGGGGAAGAATAATTTGCTCTGGAGGAATTATATGAAGTCCACGCTTTGCCATTGGTTAGGAAATGATTTTCATGTTCTTCAGAACAAAATTTGATTTTCTTTTAATCGTTTTCCTTGAATTTTAGAGTTTTCATGTATTTTCGTTTGGAAGATAACAACAAGCACTGAACTGTTAATTTGGCCCTTCAGCAAAATGCATCTGCAACATGACATCTCCCACCTGTACTCAGTGCTGCAACTTCTCTTGATGTGCATGGTGCCTTGGTCTCACAGCTGGCCAGCAGGTCCATGCCATACATCTATCTTGCATTTTCATACACTTTAAAAGCTTCACTGGAAAATTCACTTCCGAGTGCGAGGTGCTGCACTGGGGTCGAAGCAATTCTGGACACAAGAACAGACTGGAAGAACTCATTGAAAGCAGCCCTACAGAGAAGGACTTTGGAGTCCTGACTGATGAAAAAAGCTGGGCACGAGGCAGCACTGTGAGCTTGCAGCCCAGAAGGCGAACTGTATCCTGGGCTGCATCAATGGAGAGGTGAGGGAGGTGATCGTCCATCTCTGCTCTGCCCTTGTGAGGCACTGTCTGCAGTACTCTGACCAAGGCTGGGAGCCCCAGCATCAGGAAGATTTGGAGCTGTTGCAGTGGGTCTGGAGGAAGGCCATGAAGATTATCAGAGAGCTGAAGCATATCTGCTGTGAAGAAAGGCAGAGGGAGCTGGGCTTGTTCGACCTGGACAAGAGAAGGTTACAAGATTTCATTGCAGCCTTTCAGTATTTAAAGGGAATGTATAAACAAGGTGGAGACAAACTCTTTATGATAGCAATAAGGACTGGGGGGAACGATTTAAAACTAAAATAAAGACTAGATGTTAGAAGGAATGTCTTTAGTCAGAGGGTGATGAGGTTCTGGAACAGGTTGCCCAGCTGAATGGAGCTCTGGGCTGCCTAATCTCATGGGTAGCAACCCTAGATGATCTTTAAGGTCCCTTCCAACCTAAGCCATTCTGTGATTCTATGATTCTGTGAAAATTCTGCTCCAGTGAGGCTCTTCTGGGAGCAGATGAGCAGGACAAGAATAGTGTTAGAAGGGGGCCTGTGTGTAACAGAATGACCAAACCACTGATGGTGCATCTCCCTCATTAACGTAACGAACAGTGTGCAGTGCTACAGGTGGAGCATCATGAGAGTAGTATACAGGGGACAGTCACCTCCCTCACCCTACTGGCCATCTCTCCTTTGATGCAGCCCAGAATATTGTTGGCCTTCTGAGCTACAAGTGCACACTGCTGACTCATATCCAGCTTTCCATCCACCAGAACCTCCAAGTCCTCCTCTGTATACAGTTGCTCTCATTGAGTTCTCGCGCTCTGTACGCCTGTCTGGGATTTCCTCAATCCAGATGCAACACCTTGTCCTTGGTCTGGTTGGAACTCATTTGGTTCATATGAGCCCACTTCTCATGCTTGTCCAGATTCTCTGGATGACATCTTTCTTCTGTTGTATCAACTGCCTCATTCAGCTTGGAGTAAACTTGCTCAATCCTACTGTCTGTGTCATTGACAAAGACATGGAACACCGTTCCCAAGCTGAACCCTTGGTGTACACCACTCATGATCAACCTGCAGTTGGGCATAAAGCCACTGACAATAACAGTCTGATTTTGAGCATCAGACTGATTCTTTATCCACTGAATAGTCCATATTTCTCCAATTTAAAGATCAGGTTGTAGTGTAGAACCACTTCAAAAGTCTTACAGAACCGCTAGTAATGCTGATGTCTAACCTGCCCATAATCTTCCATTCCAAGGGAAAAAAAAAGTAAGTTTCTGCCTCAACCATGGAGCATTGTATTTGATAGGTGAGTCATTTCATCATGTTACAGAAGTGATAAAGATCATCTGGATGAGCAAGGACTAGTGATTCCTGTTGTTACCTCAGTGGTGCTGCCATCTGTTCAGCTCCATGCGTACTTGGTGAGCTAATTTTACCAATCTGTTCTTATAGTACACATTAATACCTTTCATAGAAGAGAGAAAATACTACCTAAATGCATTCTGTTTCCAGTAGGACTTTTTTTTTTTTTGGAAAACTGTTGTGTTCTACAAATCCTCTACTTCTTTATGTATGTTTTGTTTCTCCAGTTAGTCAGATGCTCCCACTGTCTTCTAACCATGCTCTTAAGTTCTTAAAGTATATAATTTATTCAGATTTACTGTAATCAACTGAGTTTTTTCACCTAATGGAGAAGTTAAGGTGCAGAGGCTGAGTTTCCAAGTTTTAATAACTGTGTCCTCTTGCATTTGAAGGTTCACACATCAGTGATGTGTTTTGCCACCTGAAGCTCAGAAATTCCCAAGATTCTTTTTTCTCAGTGCTAAGTGAAATGCATGTTTCCAAGTGTTCTTGATTAGTTTTTAACTGTGCTAGTATGAATCTGTCAGGTTCTTCTTAATAATCCACAAGAGTTGATGCAAATTGTCATGCTGCAGCTTTCTTTAGTGTGAACTTCCTTCCTTCCTGGTTTTCTGTTTAAATTATAGGGACTTATGACTGACTTTTTCGGGAAATTCCTTCTTCTGTATCTACTCCTTTCTTCTATTTCCCATTTGCTTTTGACGTTGTGTGCTGTTGCTGAACCAAGTTCCTAATTGAGATTCTAAGCAGGAAAAATCGCATCATTTGCTTTTGTTCTTCCATGAAAGCCTGTATTAATGGTAACTGCCTTATATAAAGCAGTCCTCTTTCACCTTTGAGAACAAAGAAGAGTTCCTGTCTGTGGCATTTCAGTGTTTTCAGAGAGCTGTACTGAGCCAGGAGATGCTTTACTCAGAGTCTTGACTGTCCTTCTTATCAGTGCAGTGCACAGTCAGCACCAGTGATAGCCTGATGAACATGGTACACATACAGGAGCTGCATCTCTGAGACACTTCCCAGGGCAGGGAGAAGAGGAGCCCTTGGTCTTGCTCAGAGCCTGGCAGTGAGCTGGTGTTTGACCTCAAGGCCACCATGAAACAGAGCTGAGCCGCAGGCTGGTGCACTCTTTGTGGTCTGCAGCTGTCTCAGAAATGTGGGGTCTGATCCAAAGCTCATCAAACTGACAATATTTTAAAATTTCCCATACAACTTGTAAGAGAAATGTTTAACGTAATTCTGTAGTAGGAAGAAAGTCAGACTGAGGTGTGGTTGGTCAAGCTCTGATTAACCTTGACTACTACACTCTGTTTCAAGCAAACATTTGGGGCTTTATCAAACATATAAGAAAGAAAATACATTTTCTCAGGTATTAGCTGGTAAGTATTAAAATCCTTTTGGTAACACATGACATTATTATCACCTAGTGAGGATGAACTCAGCCAAGTAACATGCATTCAATATGCATGCATATTATGATTTACTTTCTCTGTTGTACAATTTAAACACATGCTAACTGAAGCACAAGCTAAAACATGCATTTTAACTGTAAGCACTCATCTTGTTTGATATTTGAACTGTGCAGACAGAAATTCTTATCCATAATGTTCCTCAGCCTCTCTCTCTTTCACAAGCTGAGTCAAGAATATCTCAACTGCTTCACTGACTCTTGAATTTTCTTCTTCAAAATGTTGGGTTTGTTTTATTTTTCTTAATTAACTTTCCCACATGGACGTGAAAGAATGATTTTAAAACCAAGGAAGAACTTAGGAGGAAAAGAAAAGAAAAAGATTTTGGCTGTCAGAAGATATGCTGAGTTTCATAAAGCTCTTGGGGAAAACAGCGTTGAGACAGACCAGCCTCTCCCTCTGCCCACAACCCACTGGGAGAGATGGTTGCTGCTTTTTGTTCTGGTTTTTGTCAACGTTTATTTGCATCACTGGAGTACTGATGCACTTTGTTGATGAATGTTGGCAAATAAGAAGAATGCAAGATTGTTTTTCTTTTCTTGCCTCTTTAAATTTATCTATTATAGATGGTATTTGTGTGTCTTTCATTAGCTCCTGTTCAGCTGAAACAACAGATATTTGAGAGAAATTAGTCTTGGCTACACATTCATTACATGCATGCCTCTAGATAAAGAAATGAAAATAAAATAAAAATAAAATTAAATTAAAATTTAATTTAAAAAAAAAAATTGGAGAAGCAGAAAAAAATACTTATTTGTGGTCTTCTCCCCACAAATGGTAATGGACAGAAGAATTCCCCTGGAGATGGAATGGTTAGTCTTACTTACATCAGGGCAGGATGTTTATATTTCTGAACTCAGAACATGGAAGGGTGGGAGAAGCCATCAGTGTGGTGCTTACATTTGAAGCAAATTACTGGAAAAGGTTCAGTGGGCATTATCTGCATCACCAAAAATGTTCTTTCAAGGGAAGAAAGAAGATGAAAATGTTTAAACAGCCTGTTTTCTTCTTCAAAATCTGTCTCCTCTGCTGTGAGACTAGAATGTCTGCTCTTAAGTATGTTGTTTAGTTAAGCAGCTCCTAAATAAAATTTCACCATGATTGGTGTCAAGCAGCAGCCCAAAAGAATTGTGTTAGAGCAGTTGCAGTCCTGTAATGAGGCTGAGTGAAAGTTTAGGCTTTGTTCTACTTTTGTGTATGAGAGCAAGCAAAGAAGACTGTATCAGAAGGAGCTGTGATCCAGAGACGTGTTAGATGAATGCCAGAGAACACGTCTGAATTGTGCTTGGGTTCTCCTGAAGCTCAGCTAATGTGATTTCTGAGGAACTCAGGAGTGTGGGGAAAACATTTAGAATTCAGTGGCTGTTATCTTCTTCATCTCTTTGTTGCTGTAGGAGAGCTGTTTCCGAAATCTTCCTTTTAGTGATGGTAGCTGGAAAAATCCACAGAGAATTAAAGTTCCTGCTTCCTCAGTACTCAAGCCAGAAGTGGGTTTCAAGCTCAAGTCTTTGAACTGCACATAGAAGAAAACCACACTTTATTGATAGCCAGTACGTCCTACGCCTTTAACATCTCTGATCCCGAAGTGGGGATATTCTTTTCCTAAAGCAGCTCAGCTCCCTCCCCTATGCTTCCTGCAGCTACGTGCTCCCAAAGTGATGTCAGCATGCTGCAACGAAATGCTGGCTGTACTCTAGATCACCAAAATGGGTATTGTTTATATTCCACAGACTGGGCTCACACACTGCAGCAGAGCACAAGGAGCTTCTGCCAGCAGAGGCAGGATTGGGGCAAAGAACAGACACATGCAGTTGAGGGTCAGTTTTTCCTGTTGATGGCTGTAATCTGCCAAAGAGATGCAAGCTAAAGCAGAATTACACGTGCCACTGCTATATGATTAAAGGCAGAAGGTAGAGGCTATTGAACAAGCATTCAGTGCCTGACAGAGGTCATGCTTTGCAGAAAATTATGATACCAGAAACTCCATTTGTGGAATTCTTCCCATTTTGTCCTTGTATGTCATGCACTGCAGTGCACAAAGAGCATGTTGCAAGCGTACAGGTATGATGCACATCCCACCTATCATATATGTATTTGTATGTGGGCATGCAATGGTCAGGAAGAAGCAAAGTGAATTCTGTGCTTAGAACAAAGCCCAGTATAATCGTTAAGAGCACAGAGAATTGTTAGCAGCGGGGGTCATCTTCCATATAGACACTGTAGCAATATTTCAAAGATGAGAAATAGAATGGTCTGCAACTGTGTAGGTATGTGACAGGCAATATATTGATCAGTTAACGGAGGGAAGTTCATAAATCTCATCTTACTCCTCTAGCTTGTCTGAATCTTGACCTAGTTCAAGTGCAATGCTGATTTTCCCCCATGAGGATGGCTGTTGTTTCACTAGATTGATTATTCTGCTGTGTTTTTTGCAGCATATGAGTGAATTCAGTCATGCTGTATCAAGCCTGTAGAGCATGCAACAGAATAAGAACTGAAAAACTAGCTTTTAAACAGTTATTTGCCAAAACTGCTTTTGTATTACATGGGTAATAGTGTTACACCGACGTCTTGATTGAATTCTTTAAAAAATCAGGAAATTTTAGAGCAGTGTAATGAGCTTGGGGCCATCCTTCAATGTTCTATTTTATATTAAAATATGGAAAGGAAAAAAAAAGAAGCAAAGGCTATCAATCAGCCCTGGCCTGCTGGGATATTAGGAAATAGAGGGAGCACTTCAGACTGCAGTCCCTTACGCACAGGGACATTTCTTAGCTGGGGACACATTGGGGGGAGGAAGCTGCCCCTGTCACGTGGGTGGCTGAGTTGGTATCCCTGTTTCACCTGGAGACACCAGTTGGCTTTCAGACTTAGAATCTGGAGACAGTGGTGCTGAGATACATAGATTAGATCTCTCTTTGAAAAAAAAAAACCTACATGTTTTCCTGTCTACTTGTGTGGGTCTGGATTTTTCTAAATCTGGAAAAAGAGTAGTTCTTGATTTATCAGTATTCTTGAGCACAGCTTCAGCAGGAATAAAGGGGTGCTTTGCACTTCTGCTGAGCTGGGCACTCTGCAGTCCAAGGGCTGCTGAGTCCCTTTGCCCACAAGTTCTCTAGCCATTGTGGGGATGCTCAGTATTTGTCATACGATGCTCTCTTCCTCATGCCACAAGGTGCTCATAGGCAGTTATCAATGATATTGTGAATGCTGTCTTTGGGTGACCAAAGGGCTGTTTTAAGGTTTTGAAGGCATTTCCAGTTCAGTTCTTTTAACCACGTCTTGATAATTCAATAATCCTTTTCAGAAGGTTCTGTTAGACCAATACCCATCATCAGTATGGGTATGTATGGAAGTCAGTGGAAACAAAAGCTAAAAGGAAAACAGTAGTGCATTTAGAGGGTGACACAAAAGAACAGGATGAATAGACAACTAGATAATTTCACTCTATTTTGCTTCGTGAGTAAATACTGCGTTTTATGGCATTTTGTTCTTTTTTGGTGCCTTGAAGGCACTGAGTGATATTCAGCGTTTATTCAATTTCCAAAAGAATAACTGAATTCTAAGGTGGTGCTGCCATGAACAACATGCTTGAGTAACTCTTGCAGAGCATGTCATTAATAGTCAGCTCTTGCACTGTTTTACATTTGTATTGCCATCCGTGCACCAAATAGCAAGGGCTTGTTTGCTCAGCCTTTTATGGACTAGATAGAAAACTGTCAGTGTAAAAATTATTAATGCTGACTGTAATAGATACATGAAGTGGATCTGGGGAGTATCCAGTCTGTATTAAAATGAATAAAGGGAAGGGCAGATTCTAAAAGCCAAGATAAGCTGTCAAACCAATTCATGTTGAACTGTCAAGTTTACTACAGTGTTACAGAGACACTTTCTTGAGTACAGGTATTTTCACTGTCTGCATCAATAAACTCAAGTAACCTTTTGTGCAGTGTACATGATCAAATCTTCCATGAATGCATTTGTATTCAAGAATTACCATGAATTAAGATTATGTGTAAAATTCAGTCCTAAAGGATACAGTTTATAGAGAGATGAATTGCTTATCCTTGTTTATGGTTACCACCTAAGTCACTCAAATATATTACCTAAAATAAAGATGCCAAGTCTTTGAGAAAAAAACAAAGGCATTAGTCATCAAGGCATTTTCATTCTTTTAATATTAATCAGCTACTGTTTCCAAACTGATGTTTCTGCTCCTGTCACAGAAAGTGTGTGGGGGTTGGTGGAGGTTCTGTATGCAAGGTCAAATGTGCTGCAGAGCGCTGTGCCTGGTTTAGCAGCAGATGGGTAATGTTACATGGATCTTAATTACTGAAATGAATCCTGACTTTTAGGAAGTACTCTCCATATTAGTGACATAATTGGCCACATGATAACGCTTCAATTTTGTGGCACAGATGTGTTTATTTGAATGATTATTGTCCTTCCTCATTTTTGTCCTTCTGGAGAAGAATGAGAATCACTGAAGTTTTCTGTGCTTGTTGCTCCTCCTCTCTTAGAAATCTTTTATACAATATTGTTGCTTTTCAAGGATAACTTGAAGTAGTCTGTTGTCCTTGGGAGGAAGATGTGTGAACGTTTGCAAGTAGCTTTTAAAACACCTCTGCAGCTGGCAATCTGCAAGAATAATTTGAACAAGGGAAGCTGTGTTGTAAGCCTGGGCTTTTACAGAGCTCCTTTGATGCTGAGCATTTGCAACTCCACTGCAGCACAATAGAAAATGCAGCAGATGACTACTTGAAACATATAAATATAAATATATGTATATACATAACCTGTGAATAGTATTTTATCTATTTATTCACACTAATTTCAAAAAGGTATTAATAGTTCCTTCTTTACTTCATTCAGCATATCCTTCTCTCTCAATCCATAGTGAGGAACTGCACTAGAAGGAATGTAGAATGTTAACTGGGGTCTCCTTTCTTCTGTAATATTTAGTTACCTCTGTCATCTTCACCCGTGCCCCTACGTTCCTGCCATATTTCATGCAAGGATATCTTATGAGTTTCCTCTGGAATCATAGAATCATTTGAGTTGGAAGGGACCCTTAAAGGCCATTTTGTCCAACCCCTCTGCAGTGAACAGGGACACCCACAGGTAGATCAGGTTGCTCAGAGCCCCGTCCAGCCTGACCTTGGGTGTTTCCATGGACAGGGCATCCACCACCTCTCTGGGCAGCCTGTGCCAGTACCTCACTGCCCTTATTGTAAAAGTCTTTTTCCTTATATCCAATCTAAAATTCCTCTCTTTTAGTTTGTTTTTACTTGGCGATGTGTAAGATTTAGGTTTGTGAGAATCCTTCTTTGTTTTTTTGGCTCAAAGCTTGCTTCCTGAGGTTTTTCTTGTGATAAAACTCTGAGTGACTTGTCAAGGAGGCAACTGATGGGTGCTGTGTGACAATCGATATCAGTTTGGGAACATTTGAAAGCCCCTTCCCCCAGAGCTGCTTGCTCTGTAGATGAGCGGATGAGAGTGCTCAAAAGTGGTTACTGGCGGAAGATCTGGCCTGTGACTAAACCGCTCCAGCTAAGTATGGAAGGCTGGGGGATGATGCCATTGTATCCTGCGAAGGCAAGATACAAGTTGGTGCCTCCCTGCTTCCTCTTATCTGCTGGCAAGGCCAGAAAGATAAGAACAAAGGAGGTTCCTGCTGAGATCCCAGAGCCAGAAGCTGCCACCGCAAGGAGAACTGACTCAACCACCTTGGGTTTGAGCTGTCACTCAAGGGACAGCTGACTCGACCACTTTGGATTTGAGCTGTCACTCCAAAGACAGCTGATTCAACCACTTTGAAAGCATTGAAAAGGGGCCATCATCACCATGGTCGTTCGTCGCCGTCGTTGTCAATAGAACAACTGCCCCACGACCCACCACTACTGAGGATCAAAGATGGAACTACGAGCCACGCTGGATCCATGGTGGTGACTATGTCCCTCTTGCTGCCTATAAAGACTCCTTGCTTCTTCTTTTCTATCTTTTCTATCGCCCTCCTTCCCTTCCCATTACCCTAATTCATGATAGTGTACGTCTTCCCCTTCCCCATTTCCCTGATTAAGATTTGTAATAAACTGGTCGGACCAACATTTGAACCGTTGCTTCTTAATCTCACACCGGGTATATAGATAATAAAAGAACCTCCTCTCTCTCCTATAAATTGGAGCGAGACAAGGTTCAGATTAAATATTCAAGAGAGTCTTCTGAGAAAGGCAAAAGTGAAGTCAGAAAACAACTTTCTGGGTAAGGTGATGGATCCGTCACTGGAAGTGTTCAAGAAGAGATGAGATGCACACCAGGAATGAGGCAGGTGTAGTTGCTCCTATCTCAAAAAAAGACAAATGGAGTAGATGCTTCAAAGGGAACCCTTGGAGATCCATTTTGCTATGGTTTTCTTGATTGTTTGTGAGCTGAGGATCAGGATTAATTACCTGTCTGATTAGTTTGAACTCAACCCCTGAGAGCTTAGCTGCTCTCCCCAGGACTGGACTTGTCAGTGTTGCCCAGAGCTGGTTCTGTGTGTTGTCTTCCTGAGCTCTACACAGGAAATGTATAGCTCAACTGTAGAAGGCAGAGGCATTTGCCAGCAGTGTTGCAACGTCTAGCTGGTATTTGTAAGACTGAAGGTTGACTTGACATGCAGAGAAAAAAAAAAGCAGAGTTTGAACGATACAGTGTGGTACGGGATGGTAAGCTGAGAGCATGGGCCCTGCACATGCATCACTCAGCAGCACAGCTGGGTTGCAGTGTGAGGAACGTGAGGAGTGTAGGATTGAGCTAGCAGAGAGCTGTAATTAAAATAGCTCCGAGTTGTGAGGAGGGGAGGTGGTTGCCATGGGGAGCAGGAAGCACACAAGGAGCATAGCTTCATGCCTGAAATACGGGAGTTTGAAGTTCTTGTCTGGTGTGTTGGAGACAGATTGCAGCAGAGAGCTCTGAAAACATCCCAACGGGCACTACAGCAGAGAGCAATGCAAAGCAAGTTGGGGCATATTTTTCTATACCAATCAAGCATAATGAATGTTAAAACAGTCAAAGTTGGCCCCCTTATTTAGGTGCTTGTGTGTTGCTGCAGCTTCCTTTGTGTTTCCTCCTTCCATCCTCACAAACTCACTTTTAATGCTCTCTGCTCCTCAGTATTTCAAGGTATACAGTAAAATCTTACTGCTGGAAGCTATATGAATTTTATAATTTTCATTCAGGGTTGCATCTGAATGAAGTTACAGATTTGTGGCTGAGCAGCAGGTGTATCCTAGAGATGTCACTGGTTTCTGTTCCCTATCTTCCGCTGGCACTTCTGTCTCTGTGTTCACCCTGTCAGCAGTGTCAGAGAGAAAGTGCTACTAAAACCAACTTTCTTTTGCTTTTTGGGGTGGCTTGCTGCCCCCTAGGTCTTGTTGATGCTGTGAAAGAGAGCTTTGGCCCAAGGGAGGCCAGGAGCAGGAGCAGCAGCCGTGCTGCTGCCAAGCTGGAGCAGAGCACAACTCTACACACTGTTAGCATAATTTTTCTTTTGTCCATCAGCCAGTGCCCCATTGGGTCTGGAAGGAAGTTTGGCACTTTTCACCTGACAGATGGCCTCTCCAAAGGATGCTGTGACTGGCAGATGTCTCTCCCAAGAGATCGGTTCAGCTTTAGAACCAGCCCTGGGTTTCCTGAGCTTGAAAAGGCCTGTGTGAATTCTCCATCAAACAGCCTGCCCTGAGGCATTGTCATGCAGAATCACTTCTGTTGGTTTCTTAAATTGTGGGTAGAAAGTGGCAGCACTCACTGTTGCTGAAATTGACAAGAAAATAAAGAAAAAAGCCATTTAATCCCAAATGCCCTAGAATACCACTCTCCCTCCCCCATTTTTTTTTTTTTTTTAATTTCCTGAGCAATTTGTTTTCATTATATTTGTAATAATAGTCAGGCATGGGATAACAAGTGATACAGAGTGGGGCAACAGCCCCAGATCAAAGAGTTTGCAGACTTGACTATTTGTTGCTCAGCACTATTTAGTGCAATGGGAATAGCAGGGTACAGCTCCTTTCAGTACAGAAAGGACACTGTGGCCCAGGAGTATGTCCAGAAAAGGGCAACAAGTCTGTGAAGGGTCTGGAGCACAGAGCTTATGGGGAGTGGTGAGGGAACTGAGATTGTTCAGTCTGGAGAAGAGGAGGTTCAGGGGAGACCTTATCACTCTCTACTATTCCCTGAAGCAGGTTGTAGTGAGGTGGGGGTTATCCTCTTCTCCCATGTAAACAGATAAGAGAAGGAGGTTCAGGTTAGATATTAGGAGATATTTCTTTTCGGGAAGAGCGGTGCCGCAGTGGCACAGGCTGCCCAGGGAGGTGGTGGAGTCACCATCCCTGGAGGTGTTCAAGAACCGTGTGGATGTGGCAGTGAAGGATATGTTTAATGAGCATGATGGTGATGGGATGACAGTTGGACTAGCTGATCTTACTGGTCTTTTTGAACCTTAATGATTCCATGAAAATGTTCTAACTGAAGTGCACTGTTAGGAGTTTGTGCCCACCCTGTGCTCTTCGCTGAGCTTGGTGCAGCTTGGTGCCCAGGGCTCCTGCAGGGCAGTCCGGTTCCTCCAGTTCTGCTCTGGATAAACTGTAGCAGCAACAGGACCTGGAGGGAGCAGGACTGGACCTTGGGCCATGGTTCATCCCTGTGTGGATGCAGTCCATTGGCACATGTAGAAGTTTGAAAACCAGAATAGGCCAGAGGGGACTGTTGGTGTAGAGCTTGTGACTGCTTGTTTTTACAAAACACGTCCATAAACATGCTCCAGGACACAAGTATTTCATTGGCTTCCTTCTATGTCATCAATATGGCATTGGAAATAAATTCTCCCTCTTTTCAGAAATGTTTAATGTTGCCAGAGCTGCAGGAGACATGTGACTAGCAGAATTTTTCTGGAAACAAAATGACCTCCATTGAGTCCTTCTCATGTCAAAACTCTTTTTCCAGCTAATTGATATTTTAGTATTTGCAATGACTGTATTTTAATGCATGACTTCATTGTGCAGATATGTAGAAGGATCGTATGAACCGAACTGTGCTGTAACCCTGGAGCCTGAATTCTCTCTCACACTGCTTTAATGCAGTTTTGTTCAGTGAAGCTTTTTCTTTGAAGGAATAACGAGGAATGTTGCAGCAGTGCTTGTTACAGAGGGCTGATATAAAATATGGGTTGCTACTAATGCAGTCAAAATCAAACCATTATATCTTTTTCATGTGTTCACCAGATAAATATATACGATTAGAGATTTATATTTCCTAATTTATATGAAATTCCTTGTAGCATGATGTGACAGTGCTATTCAGTGGGAAATATAAATGCACAAAAAGAACATTAATTTGTTCTGTATTTTTAGAAGTACTTATATATATGAAAGTCAATAAAATAGGTTTTTTATGGGGATTTATATGTAGTGGGATTTATGACATTGAACATTATTGGTTTCAAACTGTAGTAACTACATAAATGGGCCATTTAACTGCTTTTGATAGAAATTCACCTTTACTTCTTTAGATTTAGCTCTCCAATTAAATGTGTTGAGAATTTAAGATGATGAAATTATTAGGTGAATTGTAAAATACTTTATTAAAAAGCTGTTGCTGGTGAAGCAACTTGAAACCTGCATTATCTTAATCTGGTTTTTATTCAATATACTATAAGTAATATGTGGCTTTTTTCATCCTTGTTTCTGATACTGCTGTCATTGTACATAAGTAAATGCATAGAAGGGGAAGATGATAGGTATTTGTTATTCTATTTTCCTTTTTTTTTTTTAGACAGTGAACTGTGTATCAAAAGCTAAGGAGAATGTTTTAATGTTAATCAAACATTAAAATCGGATGTGATACTCAAATAATGCCACCTGGATGAAACAGTTTGAAGCATAAAATCAGACAAATTCAGATTGAAAATGAATCTGTGAAGTAGTTTATTTTGGGGTATAGAGTTATCCATATATTGAAAGGGAAAAAAAAAAAGGTTCTGAACAAGATGCTCTGTCCCTGTTGTGCTAGGTTGTCTGCATCCATGAATCATTTGGAGGATCAGGGCGGCAAAGTCTACAAAATGATCAGGCTAGAACAGACAAGGTCATCCACAAAATCCCGTAATGATTTTTAATATACATGGAAACACAGAAAATGTCACCACTTCAGTTCAAAGTGAGCATTCCTGCTTACAAACTAGGGAAGCTTTAAGGCAAGTATAGAGGACCTTGTCTGGGGACTGAAAGCAATTGATGGTAAATGGAAGAAAATGGTCACTGATCTTTTGTTCCCCTTTTTGTCCTCTCTTCTCTTGACTTCCCTGATCCCTTCTGAATGAAAAATCAGGTCATGCCAGCGGCAAGCTGGGTATCTCTGCAGACCAAGGCTGGCTTTCCAGCACTTTCAGATGCTTCGTAACCCTGCTGGCTCAGCCCACAAAGATAACAAGATTAACCCTGAGCCCTCCCCTCTCCTCACTGCACAGCACCATAGTGTCCCACCTGAGGCAGCATTTTTTCTTATGCTGTTTTCTCACTTGCTCTCTGTGCCACTTGAACCTTTCTGCTTTGCCTATATCCAGGATTTTCCAAGGTTACCTTTAGCCTCTATTACACTCAGGTAATGGACAGTAGAGTACATACTCTTACTTTGTTGGGAACCATTTTGAGGATGTGGAGATCTGCAGAGCTGTGCATCCCTGACATGGCAGATCTCTTTCTGGGTCTTTGCACTGTAATGTCTTCCTGTCTGGATCTGTCAGTCTGGAGGAAGGAGAAGGGTTGGCTTTACAGTGGTATTCTCTCTGTTTCTGCTACACTGTGCTGGGTAGCAGGCTTCTCTGTCTGATGCAGAAATAGATTTTCTTACAGGAGACAAGGAAAAGAAAGTACCCATAACTCATGTTTGAGGCTTCTAAATAAGAGAGATAATTGAGCAGTAAGTTTCTAAGTGCATATACATATAAGCTAAAGTCAGCAAATTAAAGATTGAAACTTAGAGTATGGCTATCTTTTCCTCATTAATTTATTATTAATTTGTGGTTTGATGTTGCCAAATAAATGCAAACAATATACATAAGAAGAAACCAAAACCATAAAGGGCTTGAAGAATATGCCCTACAAGAAGCGACTGAAGGAACTGGTTCTGTTTAGTGTGGGGAGGAGGAGGCTGAGGGGAGACCTTATTGCTCTCTTTCAATATCTGAAAAGTGATTGCAGCGAGAGCAGGGTTGGTCTCTTCTCACTGGTGATAGGTGACAGGACGAGGGGAAATGGCTTCAAGTTGTGTCAAGGGAGGTTTAGGTTGGATATCAGGGAAAACTTCTTTACTGAAAAGGTTGTTGAGCCCTGGGATAGGCTCCCCAGGGAGGTGGTTGAGTTTTTAAACACATCCCTGAATGTGTTTAAAACCATTTGGATGCGGTGTTCAGGGATGTGATTTAGCAGAGGGTTGTTAGTTAGGGTAGTACAGTTAGGGTGTGGTTGGACTTGATGATCTTTTCCAACTTGAACAATTCTATCTTTCTATGATTCTATGATGAATACTATTAATTTTTGATGGAATGATCCTGAAGGAAGTCCCAACCAAAATTTTGGCTGAAGCACTCTAGGACCTTCCCCATGTATCGTTAACTTGTTCATAATTACGTTTGAACCTCTGTTAAACCATATTTTCTATGATTTAACTATCATTGTTCTCCCTACAAAACACTCCTTTTGTTTTCCTCTGCAAAGTAAAGTAAATAGGATGTGCAAATCTACAGTGAGATGTGTCAGATCACAGATATTAGTCTAAGCATAAATTTTCTATTAGATTCAATTTACTGCTAGTGCAATAAAACTGTCATCAGATCAAATTATATTTTATATGCATCATCCATAACACAATGCCATTAAACTGGAAGTATATAATTTTTCCTTTGTTCTTGTACTCATGAGTTATGCAAACTATCAAGTAATGCACATCATCATGCTTCTGCTTGCATTTTTTTCAGTGGATGAATAATGATTTAGTCAGGGTACTTGGGGGCATCTAATTAGTTTCTGATTAGGAGGCTGTTCTGTAGAATGAAAAATAGTACACTTTACTGCGGTAAGGATCTGAAATCTTGTTGTGAAAATCTGCACAAAGAAATGTTGGGGAAAAGCCAGAAATCTAACTCTCCAAAGAGACAAAAAAAAACCCCAAAGAACAAATCAACAACAACAAAAAAAACACCATCAGGAATAAAAAATGTACAGCAGGTCTGAAAAGATATCTAAGCTTTTGTGGATAGGTGAGCTACCTAGAATTTATCTCTGCTGGAGCCCTCTGTTCTTCATTTCTCATTATCTGTTGTGTTACATTAGACATGCATTGAGTGATGTGACTGACATCCTCCACAATTAGCTCTCACATATAATTAGATGCAATGCTGACAAGGGCTCTGTGGCTTGCTATGATTTCACAAAAGATCTTTCTGTTTTTTTGTTTTTTTTTTTTTTGACACATTAAATCTCTTGCATCTTGTTCTGGGGTCAAAATAACTTTCAGCCACTAAAATATTACTTGTGTATCATCAGCTTCACCTCTTGGGTTAAATTGTTTTTTATGTATCCAGGATCTCACAGAGAATACTCTCTGGAAGTATAAAAAATACTGAGGATGTGCCCTTGCAAAGGTGCCTGGGTCAATTGCCCTGTCCTGAAAGCTTAATGTTCAATGCTTACTACCAGTTAAATTTAATGATGACTTATTTTCCTGATGGGAGAATAATTTGAGTCATATTGTCCTCTAGTGGCTCATACAGATAACTGCCCTGCTGACAGAATCCTTTGCCTCGTGTTTTTGCATCCTCTGACTATGTCTTCATAGAAGTTCTTTCAGAAGAGGATTGGCACAGTGGTTAAATTGGCACCTTAATGACATTGTCTATAACTGTGAGTTGTCTGTTTGAGAAACATATATTTAAGATGATTCAAAATAACGAAGGACACTTGTGAGAAGACAGTATACTGAACCAGAGTATTTGCTGGAAATGAATAGATGCTACTTATTGCCAGTAACAAAGTATTGCCTCAGCATGAAATTTGGTGTACAGATGGAAGAAGAGCTCACTTCCACAAAACGCGCACAGATTTCCTATGGATAAAGCAGAGCAGCACTCCTGCATTTCCTGGACTGCACACTTGTAAATCGTGACAACGGCTTTTGCACTGCAATGCCAAAGCATCACCTTTCTTACAAAGTGGTGAAAGAGTCATAGAATCACTGAAGTTGGAGAAGACCAGTAAGATCACCTAGTCCGACCATCAGCCTATCCCCACCATGCCCACTGACTGTCCCCTAATTAAACCTTGTCCCTCAAAGCATCCGAGCACTTCATAGTTGGGCATCTGCTGGTGCGATGCAGGCATTTGCAAACAGGAAAAAGGATCCTGTGACAGGGAGAATAATGCTATGGTGTTTTCCATGACAAAATGCACACCTTCCATTAGAGAATCTGTCCTGGTTCTTGTTTGACCGAATACTGAGTTACTAAGAGCAACAAAAAATGGAGGAGGCTCTGTAGAGATAGCTTCTATGTATATAAAAGGAGCAGAAGTGCTGTAAGAATTTCATATTTCCTACTTCAGAGATGAAGTAGGAGAGGAAACTTAAAATGACAAAGAAATATGGTTTTGGCTGCTGTTTGCAAAAAAGGAAAGACAAAATGAGTATCTGGATTTCTGGATTTTAGAGTTACCTTCAGAGGCGTTTTGAAAATGATGTGCCATGTAATATGTACCCAAAGTAATATCAGGATTCAGTAAAGTCTTCAGTTTGTGTCCTCCAACTCTGACTGCCTTTTCTCTTCCCCCCTGTTGAACAATCCATTCCTTTTGACCTCCAACACTGATGGCAGACACTGGGTGAGCTGCAGAGTAGCTTAATTCTGTTTGGCAGAGCAGAGCTGTGCAGTCAGTGGTGCCCACCAATTTAGTGTTCAGTGCCCAAATCTGACTTGCTCATATCCTCACACCTAACAAGCACAGATAAATGCTGTCACTGAAGATGTGCCAGCAGAAACAGCATGTATGACGGCAGCTCTATGGTGTAAAATGCCTTCATCTTGTGAAATCATCTGTGGTGCCATTTTTAGAGTTCACTCACAGGTTTGCTAAGTAGTGATGGATGCAAGAATATTTGCAGAGAGTTACTTTTATCTGATGCTCTGTGACTTCTCTGCTACTGGAGAGCCTGTAAACCAAAAGCACGCTTCCAGTCAAGATTTCACAGTGCATATTTGTTCTGTATCTGTGGAACAGGAGCGATTCTTTATTTTTTCTTTAACAAAAAAGTTTAATTTTAAGCAGTTTTTGTTTGTCATCTTCTCAACTCTTGCATCAACTTTTTTTCTTCGTGCATGGTGGTGTTATCTTCCAGTGCTTAATTACTGTTTATTTACTGGTGTTTATCCCCAGTTCAGACTTTGTGGGTTTATCTTTACACACTTGAGGGAGAGCTGTATGGCTGAATCTACTTACAGCTCATCGACTATGACTCCTGCTGTAATGACTTCTTAAATGTTCTGCATTTTCAGGTAGACAGAAGTCCAGATGTGTTGCCCTTCCTACACACAGACACCTTCCAGAGAAACCTGTTATGCTTCCCACGTGCAAGTTTTCTGGCACCTTGGCAGAGAGAAGGCTCTGCCCCATCATTAAGGTACCAGCAGTGCTTCCCTCCAGCAGTGCTGTGTTGCTGCTGGAGGGAAGACAAAGCTGGGACCATTTACTCCTGTTCCTATTATTCAGAAGCAACCAGCTTCCCTGCACAGCAGAGGGCCAGTCTGTTTCTGTGGCTGTGTTAACTCCACTATGCCATAGTGCATTTTCATCAGAGTAATGTCAACAGAGTCAGAGGCTTTCCAGAACAGCCACCTGACCTTTGATGTGAAAGACCTGGAATCTGTTGGAAGTGATTTTTTGTGCAACCAATCCTTTGTGCCCAGAGAAGCTGTGGGTGCCCCATCCCTGGGGATGCTCAAGTCCAGGTTGGATGGGGTCCTGAGCAGCCTGAGCTGCCTGAGCTGCTGGGTGACAGCCCTGCCCATGACAGGGGTTTGGACTTGGATGATGGTTAAGATCCCTTCCAACCCAAGCCATTCTGTGATTCTGTCATTCTTTGATTCTCTCTCTGTCCAGGAATTGCATTTGCTAATAGGAAAATTCAAAATGGTGACACTGTGTGTTCCAGACACCTTGCAATCCTGCCCCATGCAGCAAGACTTGGGTTGTTTTTGGGGCAGTGCTCTGCAGCCAGCTGCATGCCAGGTCCCCCCTGTGCTTCTGACTAGTGCCTGCAGATACAAGTGTGCACATGGGTCTTGCTCAGTAGCAGCTGTCTTTGCAGAATAGATGCCGTTATTTACTGCTTTGCTGTATGAATGTAGAGAGTTTCTTTTGGTGGAAATCGGATGGTAATTTTATTTAGATTCAACAGAGTCTCTGAGCAATGAAACTAATGAGATGATAAAGCCTTGCCAGGCTTACCATTTCAATAAACATCTAATCTGGAAAATGTTTTAATCAAGCTTCCTTATCAGATGTTCTCATTACTGTGCTGCCAGTGCTCGCCTGAAAGTTTGGTTTTACCCCAGATCAATTACAGATTTGATTTGCACATTGAAATCCTTTCTATTTGAGGTTTACTTTCTTGTTTGACTTTTTCTGAAAGCAGCTTCAGTCATTAAAAGGGCTGTGCACCAATGGTAATGCTCTTGCATTTTCTCTTGCCAGAATAATGAAATGGTGGAACTGCAGAGGATACGAATGAAGGATGAAATTCGAGAGTACAAGTTTCGAGAGGCAAGGCTCCTGCAGGACTACACTGAACTGGAAGAAGAAAATATCACTCTGCAGAAGCTGGTATCCACACTGAAACAGAACCAAGTAAGCATTGGGAGATACTAGGTGCTGTGCTGGAAAAGAGACCATTTTCTCAGGTTTCCATAATGTGATCCAGCAAAGCATTTTGATAGAGGTTTCTTTGTGTGGCGGTTTGTTGTTATTCTTTGGTTAGATTTTTGCTTGACACTTATTCATTCTGCAGCAGTGCTACAGGCCATTTTTGACATATGGGGAGGCCCTTTCCTCATTTTTAGGAAAACTCTGAGGGACTATTTCTGTGCAGAACTTTGTAACAGGGGGATCATTGTTACTGCAGCCAAGGCTGCATCTCTTCCCTTCCTGTGTTTCCTGCCATCTCTCTCTGCACACTGACCTCTATGCCCAGCAGAAGAGATAGGTCAGCCCTCCATTTCCTCTCACTTTGTTTCCCTTGCTCTGCTTCCTCTTCTGAAGTGGAGAAAGGAGGACATTGTTTACTCCATTTTTTTTTCATTTTTTTCATTTTTTTTTTCCTGGGTTTTCCATTACCACTGTTCCTCTCTGCTCAGCAATGCTAACCAACAAGTTTGACAAGCTCCAAAAATAGGCAAAGGGATGTCAGGTACTCCTAGTTTGTCTTTCATGTTTTCCCTGTGGCAGTGAGGTGCAGCTGACAGCAAAGCAGTGTGCTGTGTTACTTGCTGCAGTGCAGAGTGTGCCCCCAGGAACCACCATAAATCACAGCCCCATTAAGTCAAGATGCAAAAAGCAGCTGGATCTGCCCTCTCTCCCTTACAAAGCACGGCTTCCTTTGCTGCTGGGTATAAACACTGCTGAGGAAGTCATCACAAACACAGTTGTCTTTTAAACTGAACAGAAGAAATTTGTTCTCATGTCACAAAACCGAGCTTGCCATGATAAATAAATAAGTTGGAGGATGAAAGTTTCTTTTAGACACTTCCGAGACCAACATAACATCACATGCAGGAAGAGAATTTCCCCAACTTCCATCAAATTGCAGTAGCACTGCTCTGCAGCCCCTGTGTTACATCCCAGCCTAGCAAACAGTTCCATTAGGGCTTTTAACAAATAGCCAAGGCTGCCAGTTTCTTACTGCTTGTTAGCTTACTTATTCCTGCAGGAATATGCAGGAATACGCAGCACTATTTCATCTATCTTTGCTATTCTACCCTGCTAGCACAAATGCAATTGAAACGTTTAGAACAATGGAGCAGAGCCGCAGGGAATGCACAGGTAATGCAAGTGAGTATGGTGTTCCCTTATTTATGACCCAGGCTTTCATGCTCCTAGCACTGAATTTCTATCAGCTCATCTTTGTGTCAGTTGTTTACCAAGCCAGCAAATTCCCTCATGGAGGCATCTATTTTTTCCTTACCAAGCTCATAGGAGGCATTTTTGCAGGAAAAAAAAATAAAAACCACTTTACAGGCCATGCTAGTTTCTGCCAGAATAAAATCTGTTTGCCAGTGTTTGTATTTGTCATAATACTTCATTCTTAATGGAGTCAAATGCCGGAATATGGGGAGAAAAAAAAGCACTTTTGCATTGAGAACGACTTAAAAAATCAGTCATTTTGTATCACAAACCCATGCACTTGTGATACCAGAACCAATTCTGACCTACAGGGTAAAATATCAAGAGCAATTTTGTACTATACTACTGCTGTTTACAAAATGATATGTTCCAAGTCATGTAGAGAAATTGTCATAATCTCCTTGTTGGTTTGTTTTCTGGGAGGGGTTGTTTGTTTATTTTTTTGTTTGGTAGCTTTTGTAGGAAAGCATCCATGAATTGGTTACTGTATAGACCTCCAGTTTTTCATGCCCTTAAATTATAAACATATCTATTTGATTGAATGTCACAATTTTTTAGATGGCCCTTTCCCTCCACTCGAATACACCAGGAAATGCAAATTTCAAAATACCCAGATTTCCCTTTTCTACTTAGCATCTCCCAACATAATTTGTGAACTCCATTTGTTGTCTGAATCTTTTTCATTCTCTTTGTTTGAAGATTGGTGCTTTGTGTTTTAAGCTTTCCTTCCCAAAGGCTTCTAGCTGTAAAACTTTTGACAGGTTGGCAAACGTTCCACTCCAAAAGAAATGGTTGATGTTTCTGTTTTCACCAGAACCTTAATATAGTTTGAAAATAAAAATATAAATGAGAAGCATTCTAGACAATGCCTTAAAATTGCACATAGTAATACATGTTAATGCATTATATTAGAAATATGTCAACTGAAAAAAGATTTATTTATTTTTTAATAGAAGCATGAAAGTTCAATATTTCTTCTTTCATCAAGCCATTACATTATTTCACCCAATAGGGGGAATTTTGGGCATTTAGAAATTAAAAAGTGGATCTTAGAGTTTAAAGGGATTTTGCTGTTTGCTGTTTAATTCTTAAAACGCAATACCTCTTGAATAAAGGAGAATCTCATTTAACACAAAGAAGAGAGCTGAGAATATCCTGCAGTTTCTGTCTTTTCCTTCAATATTTTTCAACACTAGTAAGACACCCAGACACTTTAGAATATCCATGCCTGAGTGACTTTACATCTGGTAAATATTTAGATAAGAAGTATTCTGCAGAACACTTGCCATTAATAAATCAGATTACATTAACCTGAGATCTATACATACCATGATATACCAATGTTGCTTTTGGTAATTCGTAATAAAAACACATCTGCATGAAGTATGAGGGCTGCTCTGAAGGTAATGCCACATATTTTATTATGTTGGCCCATGATTTCAGGTGGTTGTTGTTGGAATAGCAGTAGAGATTGAACCTTACCAACAATATTCCGTTACATTTTGTTGCTGTGTGACAGATGGCAGCAGAGGGGCAGTCTGGCAGAATGGCATCTGACATGGAAGTGCATATGAAGCAAAAGTGTGCCACTGTATTCCTCCATGAGGAAAAAATGGCACTCACTGATATTCATCAATGCTTGCTGAATGTTTATGAACACCAAACAAGGGATGTGAGCACAGTGAAGGGATGGGTGGTGAGTTTCAGCAGTGGTGACAATGAAGTGAAAGATAAGCAGTGTTCTGGGTGGCTGTGCAGATATTTATGAGCTCAGTACGCAGACTCTTGTTCATTTCTGGCAGAAAAATGCACAGCTAACGGTGATGTCTGTGATGAAGGATAGTGTTTTGGAGCTGAGAATGTACTCTATCAAGTAGTGTTACTGTGCTCTTTGTATCCATTTTACTTTCCATGGAAATAAATAGGAGGCAGTACTTTTGGACCTACTTAAGTACATTGTTCATAGTCATAAGTTACTTGGAAAAAAGTACAATGTTCCTTGATTCTCCCCATGTTGAAAAAATGGGTGGTGGAATCTTCGACAGTGAGAGCTCCACATACATTTTCTATGGAGACAATTCTTTGCAGCTGCAGGCAATATGTGGTATTTCATGTTGCATTTCCTGTAGCACTTATTTCAATAGGGCTGATAAATGGCAGGTTTTCATGACTCAAGTTTTAGTATTATGAATGTTCTTTGTCTTGTCTAATTCAGGTTGAATACGAAGGCTTAAAGCATGAGATTAAACGATTTGAGGAGGAGACAGTATTACTTAATAGTCAGCTAGAAGATGCCATCCGGCTGAAGGAGATTGCTGAGCATCAGCTGGAGGAAGCTCTGGAAACTTTAAAAAATGAAAGGGAGCAAAAGAACAATCTGAGAAAGGAACTCTCCCAGTACATCAACCTCAATGATAGTATGTATAATAATCATATTAATATATCAGTAGATGGATTAAAGTTTGCAGAAGATACAAGTGAGCCCAACAATGATGACAAAATGAATGGACATATCCATGGGTCTCTTGTGAAACTTAACGGTGACTACCGAACTCCCACGAGTAGGAAAGGAGAATCTCTGCACCCCGTCTCTGATCTCTTCAGTGAGCTCAACATATCAGAAATACAGAAACTGAAGCAGCAACTCATGCAGGTAAGAGTTTCATTTAATGTCATAAAGCTTTTGGGCACACTTCATATGGACCCTGGTTCCAGCTTTTGCAATGACCTCAACTTCTCTCAGTGATGTTCTAGACTATGTCTCAGACTTTTTGTTCCATATTCAGGTTTTGCTAAAGATAACCCAAAAAGACATTCCTGTCTGCACAGAGTTGGTATAAGCTGAGCTGATGTTTAAGGGGAAGAGGAGGAAGTAATTTAGTTATTGTAGTTGCAGATAGTTGGATTCTCTTCTGTTTAATAAGCGGAGATGTCTCTGAGGTTGCAAGTGGAATCAAGTACTCTTCAGAATGACAAAGCTTTCTAGAAAAAGAACACTGAAATACAGACAGACTTGCCAATAAATGCAGTTTGAGCAAGATTTGACCATCAAGAGAGAACAAAAGGAGTGGAGCATTTCTTTTAATACCTAGCATTAGAATAATAGAATATCCCAATTTGGAAGGGACCCACAAGGATCATCAAAGTCAGCTCCTTGACCCACACGGCACCACCAAAGCATCTGCACAGCATCCAAACCCTATGTTTGACAGTGCTGTCCAAATACTCCTTGAACTCTGGCACTCAGGGCCATGCCCACTGCCCTGGGCAGCCCGTTCCATGCCCACCACCCTCTGGTTCAGACCCTGTCCCTAAGCCCCAGCTGCCAATCCCCTGGGCCCTGTTGCTGTCACACAGAGCAGAGCTCAGTGCTGCCCCTCCGCTCCCGGTGAGGAGCTGCATCTGCCATCAGGCCTCCCCTCAGCTCCTCTGCTCCGTGCTGAACAAACCCAGGGCCCTCAGCTGCTCCTCACACACTCTATCTTGCAGATGCTTCACCACCTAGGCAGCCCTCCTTTGGGCACACTCTCAGAGTTTTATGTCCTTTTTTACTGTGTCACCCAAACCTGCACCCAGTGCTCAAGGTGAAGCTGCACAGTGCAGAGGAGAGCAGGACAACCCCTTCCCTCGCCCGGTGTCAGTGCTGTTCCTGAGACATCCTAGGGCATAGTTTGGCCCTTTGGGCTGCCAGGGCACACTGCTGACGCAGATGCAACTCGCCATCAGCCATAACCCCCAAAACCCCTTTCCACAGGGCTACTATCCAGCATCTCATTCCCAAGTCGGTACATAGATCCCGGATTGCCCCTTCCCAGATGCAGAATCCTACACTTGCTCTTGCTAAATTTGTTGTGCTCTCCAGTTCAGCCCAGACATATCCAGAACAGGAGTTTGTGGAGTGAGCCAGATAAAAACTCAAGTTGACATCCCAGTGCTGACTTCATCTTAGACAGAATACAGTGCAATGCAGTGAGGGGGTCCCTCTGCCTGAGCTGTGAAACATCAGTTCTGCCAGTAGAGCTTTGAAAGGGTTTGGCACCTTCAGGGAAACATCCAGTGCTTTCTAGCTGGGGACTGTCAAAAGTACCCCTTCTAGAGTGATGCCTACTTAAAATACAAGAGACTATTTGGAGGTAAAGGTGAAGAAGCCCAGTTTGCAGCTCTTGCTGAAGAACAATAAATCCCTACACAGGCTGCCCTATATTTGTTGAAGCATTAATTGTTTTATTTACTTCATTGCCAAACACAGCATGGGAAGTTTTGATCTGAGCTTTGACATGGGAAATGTGTATGATATCTATTGCTTTGTGCAGATAGCTTTGATGCAGAAAGTTCATAATTTAACTAGAAAAGCTTGAAATTAGGAACTTCACTCCTGTGAAAAATTCTGGGGAGAACTATTGCAGTATTACAATAGAACTTGTATGTTTATTTTGGTTATATATTCATTTGAATGAAGATTCATGTGTATGTATACATTTATGCATATATTTTATGCACATGTTACAGGCATCTTTTGATTTCATTCAGAAATACAGTGCTAAGAAATACACAACTTCAGAAAAAAATCTTTGAAATATTCACATTTTAATATGTATCTCAATTATTTTCAAGCATAATTTACAATTAAGTAAATGCAAAATAAATACTTAACAAAAGATGTTTGAAAATGGAAAAAACATGACTTTTTGGCTGTATTTTGTCTTGATTTATTGAATATTGAGCATGATGAATCAGCAAACTTCTACTTGAAAGTTACTGCAAATGTTTTTGTCGCTTCTGATTTTAACATTGCTTATTTTTTGTACGCTTCTTAAACAAACAGTCAGCTTTCTGATGCTCCCCAGCCAGAAACTGTCCTAGGACCCTAGAAGGAGCCTAGAAAATAAACATAACCATTTTTTGGTGTCAGTGGCTTTCTTGAGCCTGAGCAAACTTACATAAGTTGCCTTCAACATCATTCAGCATTGTAGGGATGTTAAAAGGATTGAAAAAGGGAGACAGGCCTAGCAGGACACTTTTATTTAGATACTGGGACAGCTTGCTGCAAGCTGCTGACGTTTTCTCTTTTTAAAGCAATCATCTTCTCTGTTAGGTTGTCTCAACTCATTTTGAGTCACATAAATTAACTGTGTAAAATTCCTCCAAAATTTTTCTCCACAGTAAATGGGAGATTTAATTGGGTTCAAGCTGACAAAAGGTAATTCTTTAACAAAATTGTTTGGTTTTTTTTCCTCCTTAGCAATGTCTTTGCCATGTGGCATTCAGACAGTTAAATCTCAACATTTGGCATATGCTCCTCTCATTTACTCAAAGAAGATGTATTATGATAGAGCTGCTGAACATGACCCTCTCTTGGGAAGTATGCTTATGTGATTAGGACAGTGGGCTTGTTTTCTGAGAGAATGAAACTTCAGATTTCCCTTTTGTTACCTGTGTTTGGCAAGTTTTTCACTCTGCAATCTCAAAAAGAAACATGTACCAGAAGATCTAGCATGATAGGCAAAGTTCCTTTTGCAACTTTGGGATGCTAGCACTATGTGTTTTGTATTGGTTCCTAGAAGAGGTGAGAGATAAATAACAATGATAAAATTGGCTTTCATGACTGCAGACTATCAAACAGATTGCAAGGAAGTCTCATCCAGCTGAGATCTTTGAAAGGAAGAGTGCATTTCAAAATAGGTGCAACTGCTTTTGAATTGCTTTTATTTCCATTTTAAGATGATGGTATGGATAATTTCTGCAGCTACTAATTTTGTCAAAAACAAATGAACAGACTGAAACATGGTAGTCTATTCCCCAAAATTTGCTCTGTGTGGAAATAAAAATACGTTGCAAACAAGAAACACAATTTCTGTCCCTAAGAACAGCAGAGGTCTTACTATTCAGAAGGAGTACTCTAAGTGCAGTTGGAGCTTTGTTCTTTTCTCCTTGGAAGTAGGAGCACGTATTTTTTGTCAAACAGAAGTGGATTAGCTTCATCCATAATTACTGGACTAGGATGAATAAAATTCAGTATGTCTGTGTATTTCATTTTACCTACTGTCCAAGCTGGCAGGTGGGTTTTAAATTTGTGTGTTTTCTCTGGAAACAATCCTTTCTATTTGAAAGACGTATTTGTTTCCAGAAGCCATTTATGTTCAGCAGAAGAATGACCATAAAAATATCTACTATCTCAGATACAGTTTTTCTTCATGATGGCTGAGATCAATAATCCATCAGTATCGGTTCTGTCTGATGAAATTAGGCAGACACTCAACAGAGTGCCTCTTTAACACCACGTTGCTTAATGGAAGGCCTGCTCTTTGGTAATGCATTTTAAAGACAGATGGGGGCAGCAAGTTGTATTGATGATGTACTCATTGCCCTCAGCTGTCCTCCTCTGGGCTACAGCACAGACTATGCAGTGCCTATGTAGAGCTCCCTTTATCTAAAGACACTGATATTTTTTGGATCATAAAATAATGATGAGCTTTCACCCTGTTTTTTTTTCCTTCTTGAGTCATCAGTCACCTGTGCATAAAAAAATGAGGCCAACTTTGAGATGTTTTCAACTTGGCTTCTATTTTTGTCCTTACAATTTTTACCTGCAATCCATTGCGGGTAGTAATTGAAACCATGTTTTGAAAGTCTGTCTGTAAAACCAAGGGATCATCATAAATCTTAGTGCTTTGGTATTTTTGAGCAGCAGCCACTGTTCGAAAGCCTTGTTATGAGATAATAGGAGTCTGAACCACTGCTTGGAACATTTTGTGAGATGGCATTAATATCCTCAGAGTCTCTAAAAACCTTTTCTTTTCCATCACTGAGTTTCACAGTGGCTCTTTTGACTCTTCCAAATGCTGCCTGGAGGGATGCTGACAGAGAAGGCAGTGCTTTTTGAAGGACCCTTCAGAAGGGACAGTGTTGAGTTCTCTGAATTAGTAATTCCGCTGCTCACAATGTGGCTGAAGTGTGGAACACAACATTTTGTCTGCAAAAATGTAAACACTGGGCTGAAATACCACAGCAGTGAGAGAAAAAGAGCAATCAGCCTAATAGGCTCTGGATCCTGCTGCAAAAGCCATGAGAGCAAGAAGCATTCTATGTTATCTGCTGCCCAGTTCACAGCTCAGAAAAGGACAAAGGCTGATTAAAAAAAAAAAGAAGTTGGAGTACTACACTAAAATTTAAGAATGAGATTCATTCACAGGTATCATCATAACAGTGAATATCTGAGCAAATAAAACATCAAGTTTTTCTTGTTTGCTTGTTTTAAGATGCCGTGTATTAAAACTTCAAAAGAGTCCTCCAGGACCTCTTCTTCTTTTTAACTCCATATTTCTCTGTCAATATTCAGAAAGGAACTTACTAGGTCAGAATCAGTGGATTGTTAGTTACATTGTAAATCCCATTTTCTTCTGCACTGTCTTTAAAAGAGTGGATTTTGTTTACAAGGGACTGCTGGGAATGGGGATTCCTGGAAGATGCATGTGCTCAGGTGCCTGGTCTGTGTTACACTTGCACATGGTGCAAGTTAATTAATCTAATTGTGCAAATGTACACAGATATTTGTTTACTGTATTTGCATTCAGATATCATGCCCTCCTTCATGAAATTTTCAAAGATATAGATAAAAATCATGAAGGATGGTAAAGCTATTCATGGAAAATATAAACGTGTCAGTAAAATGTATCAGTGTAACATGTTATAAGTGGCAACGATGCAGTTATGCCTATTAAATTTCACAGAACATGTGTGTTGATCACTCCAGTATCATTACTCTAGCTGACTACCCTTAGTGCTTGGGCACTAATTCTTCAGTGAGCAATGTGTAAAATTGTGACCTAGCAAAGCTGCAAATGGTAGCACACTTCATTTTATGTTTTAGGGGCATACACTTAATTTTATGGTTTCTGGAACCGCTCAAGATGTACATGTAGAATGTGGGAGTGGAAGTGGTGAATGGCTGCTTGGTGTTGAGCAGAAGAGCGCGGGTAGGATGAGATGCTGGGTGTTTTACTTTGACTCTGTTGCAGGTTGAAAGAGAAAAGGCCATTCTCCTGGCCAACCTGCAGGAATCTCAGACGCAGTTGGAGCACACCAAAGGAGCCCTGACCGAGCAACATGAGCGAGTCCACAGGCTCACGGAGCACGTCAACGCCATGAGGGGCCTGCAGAGCAACAAGGAGCTGAAAGCAGAGCATGACTGTGAGAAGGGGCGAGACCCCAGCGAGGAAGCACACGACTATGAAGTGGACATCAATGGTTTGGAGATCCTAGAATGTAAATATAAAGTAGCTGTTA
Source organism: Tympanuchus pallidicinctus (assembly GCF_026119805.1). Classification (NCBI taxonomy): domain Eukaryota; kingdom Metazoa; phylum Chordata; class Aves; order Galliformes; family Phasianidae; genus Tympanuchus; species Tympanuchus pallidicinctus. The sequence goes on from NW_026294802.1 coordinate 5,480,202, forward strand.
CGGAAGTGATAGACCTTAAAGCAGAAATCAAAGCCTTAAAGGAGAAATATAATAATTATGTGGAAAACTACACTGAAGAAAAGGCCAAGTATGAGAGCAGAATCCAGACTTACGATGAACAGGTGACAAGCCTAGAGAAATCAACCAAGGAAAGCCAGGAAAAGATGGTCCATATGGAAAAGGAGTTGCAAAGGATGACAAGCATAGCGAATGAAAACCACAATACCCTCAACACCGCCCAGGACGAGCTGGTGACGTTCAGCGAGGAGCTGGCTCAGCTCTACCATCACGTCTGCCTGTGCAACAACGAGACACCTAACAGGGTCATGTTGGACTATTACAGGCAGAGCAGAGTTACCCGCAGTGGCAGCCTGAAAGGCCCAGATGACCCACGGGGTCTCCTTTCCCCTCGGCTTGCCAGAAGGGGAATGGCATCGCCGGTAGAAGCCAGGACTCCGACCGAGCAGGTGACAAAAGAGGCCCCAGAGCCTGGCAAGGAGCAGAGCCCAACGAAAACACCTACAATTTCCCCTGTCATCACTGCCCCTCCTTCCTCCCCAGTCTCCGACAGCAGTGACATTCGCAAAGAGCCGATGAACATCTACAACCTCAACGCCATAATAAGGGACCAAATCAAGCATTTGCAGAAAGCTGTAGATCGGTCGCTGCAGCTGTCGCGCCAACGTGCTGCAGCCCGGGAGCTGGCGCCCATGATTGATAAAGACAAGGAGGCCTTAATGGAAGAGATTCTGAAACTGAAATCCCTCCTGAGTACAAAGCGGGAGCAGATAGCAACCCTGAGAGCAGTGCTGAAAGCCAACAAGCAGGTAAGGTGCCAATAAAGCAGGAGGTCGGGAGTGTCTGTTATTTATACAGGTCGCTTGGCAAGCCTTCCCAAGAGGTTTTTTTAGTGGAGAGGTTTCACTCACAGGTTACTGAGCCTTTCACTCCATCACAGTGAGGGAAGGCCTTTCTGCCTTGTCACCCGTAAGCTTTTCAGCTCTGTGTTTTCTTGCACCCGTTCTTGTTCTCTGTAGCACTCCACTGGCCACAAATCTTGAATACCCACTGTCAAATTCAAGCATTTAAAATAAATGTTGCAAAGCTAAAGCACTCCTCAGGAGGAGAATGGCAGTTGTAAGAGCGCAAGCGGTCACTTTGGACTGTACAGGAGCTGGGCATTTCTGTGATAAAACACAGGTTTAAATGCAGAGTAATTTTCTTTACAGGTCATTGCAATTTTTAGAATGATTTTTGTTTTATTCTTATAACTTCTTCCATTGTTGTGTTTTTAATCCCTTGGGAAATGGAACTATTTTCTGTTTTGTTTTTAAGAAAAGGGGTATCTCTGCATGAGAAAACTACCTGAAACAGTAACTGCCATTTTTTTTTTAAAAGAAGGATTCATGATGGAGTTATATTTTCTAAGAACAAAAAAAACCTCATTATTTTGAAATTTTTGGTAGTTTAAAAAATCAACAACCCACTTTATTATTGCTGTTACACCAATGTAATTAAGTTGAGAATTGGAACATTCTATATAAAATGCAGAAAGAACACCTCACAATGGTGTACTTTTCAAGAGTACTCACAATTTTTTTTTGCTTGCTATATCCTCACAAACACTGTGTATCTAATAGATTCCGGGTCTGCAAGAAATTTAGAAGTTAAATATAAGCATGAAATTGTATTTACTACAGTTAGTCTCCTTATGCTCCAAATTAAATCTAAATTAAGTCTGAATGTAAGAGGCTACAAGGACTTTTTCCATCTTCAGTAATGCTGTGGTCACCACATGGGGGCATAAATGCTGGTTAACGGAATAGGATCCCATTCTCCAATGACAGTGATAGGATTTCTGTGTTAAAATTCCCAGTAGTCAGGTGATCTGAAGTTAAAATTAAAATTTAATTGTTGATTGGATCTGCAACTGCATTTCTAGGTACTGGGAATTCTTAAATTGCAGCTATATGTCAATATATGTTGAGTCTTTTATAGCATTTCTTCCCTCTCTGCAATACAACACGTTAAATATTAATTCAATTAATCAAGTACCATGCCTAGCAAAGCAATAATAGCCCTGAGCAATTATAGGAGGATTTTCCATGTAATTAAGATGTAATTGAAGTATATGGCTTTAGATTCCAAATTAAACACTTTTTCCATTAGCATAGAGCTATCATTTATTTAGTGATACTAGAAGAGAATGTGGCTAAGTCCTACTCTCTTATAATGTTTTTATTATCATTACTACTTTCAGAAATTGAGCATCTTAAATTGTGCTCAGAACTTTTAGAAGTACTTTTATAAGTATCAGCATAAATGTTGGCAACTGTTCAACTGTGTATCAACTCTTGCAGTGCTGTTCATGCAAGCCTAATAGTAATTTCCTCAAACTTTCAAGTTAAAAGGCATGATAATACAACAGAGATGTAGAAATTTAGAGAGATGGGAGGTTAGTACAACTGTGTTGTAGCAGTACTGCCAGCCTCTGGTGATGAGTGTGTCCCAAGAACCCAAAGCACATCTCATGTTCAGGAAACATGAATCAAGATTAATTCCCTTGAGTTCCTCCCTTCAAAACAAAACTTGTAAGCAGAAATAGGTTGGGAATATTTTTCATCAATTCATTCTGTTTAGATGAGCCCACAGAGAACATCTGGTTCAGGTTTTTGCATTTTCTCTAAAACTTCAAAAGCTTCAGTTGTGATTGGCTTACAGCATTGTAGAATCATGAAATCATAGAATCATAGAATGGCCTGGGTTGAAAAGGACCACAGTGATCATCAAGTTTCAACCACCCTGCTGTGTGCAGGGTCGCCAACCACCAGACCAGGCTGCCCAGAGCCACATCCAGCCTGGAAATGATTTGGGTTGGAAGGGACCTTAAAGCCCACCCAGCCCGACCTGCCATAGGCAGGGCTGCCACCCAGCAGCTCAGGCTGCCCAGGGCCCCATCCAGCCTGGCCCTGAATGTCTCCAGTGTTGGGGCATCTACAGCTCTCTGGGCAACTGTGCCAGGGCCTCACTGCCCTCTGAATACAGCATTTCTTCCTAACATCTAACTTAAATGCCCCCTTTTTTAGTTCAGAGCCATTCCCCCTTGTCCTATCATTATTAATCTGTGCATAAAGTCTCCATCCTGCTCATAAGATCCCTTCAAGAGCTGGAAGGCTGCAATGATCTCTCCCCAGAGCCATCTCTTCTATAAGCTAAACAAGCCCAGTGAAGTTGGTGTTGTTATGCAGTTATGTCTTTTCACGCTGTATGTTGTGCAGAGGCACAGAGGCAGAGGAGCTGAATGTGTCCTCCCTCATCCCAGCTGCCACAGGTGCCAGCTCAGCTCCTGGCCCGCTTTGTGGAAATGCTGCCACAAAAAGCTGTTGGTGGTGCAACCAGCAAGGATACTAAGGTGATTTTCTGATTTAAATAACGCCAGAAAGCAAAATGAGCACAATCGAATACATTGAAAAAATGGCAGTATCTTCCTAGAGCATCCCACCGTTAAGATCTGGATGGGGAGACCAGCAGCAGAGCCCCGGATCTTGTATTCAGAGATGGTTTTGGATAATGGAGTCGCACCCTTAATCAGGGAAGCATTGCTGCCATCTAGTGACCACCTCAAGTATTGCAGCATCACCTAAATGAACTGCCTTCCCGGCCACGTGCTTCATTGCTGGGTGCTGCCGTCCTCTGTTACGTAGGCACAGGGGCACAGGGTTCGTCAGAAGAGCAAAGCAATGAACTGTATTCACTTCTCTTTACAGTAAGTTACCTGATTGCAGGAAAGCACAGAAGGGCTCTCTGTTTCTCCTTTTCAGCAGGCCTGGCAGTGTGGCAGTGCAGTTAGAGCTTTTAAATCTTTAACAGCATGCAATAAATTTCTGTTTGAACCTGACAAGCCATTGCCTAGCTCAATCCATGTGGCAATATTTAATGCTAAAGTCTTTTTATTCTAGCTATGTTTTCTTTGAAAATATTTTCAAATCAACACATTAGTGTTAGACTGAGACAGAAATAGAAGACAGTGAACACTGTAACCCAGAAAAGAAGATGAAATTTGCTGTAAGAATCTGCTCTAAACCTAAGACCAATGAAATTGATTATTAAACAAATCAACAGTTTGAGATAGCAAGTTGTAATATCTTATTGGCTTGCTTGCTTGATTTGATCATGATGTATGTGTCTGTTTGTAGCCATAATAGCTATGTCAGCACCAGTTTCATGGAGCAAAACCAAGTAGCTTTAGTATTAACAAGGAGAATAAATTGTAAAGTAATATGAAATGAATTGTATAATACCTTTTAGGACCAATTCAATAATGGTTTTGATTTTGGTGTCTAACAACAAACAGAAAGCAGAGCTGCCTGTGAGAGAAATGTAATTTAAATTCCAATTGAAAAATAATTGGTTGCTTTTGCAGGTAAATAGTTGCATGGGAAGGAACTGAGTCAGCAAGACCTTCTTGTCTGTATTGGCAGTAACTCTGATGCTTGCAGCTTCCATAAATGAGATACTGTAAAGTTCAGAAAACATAATTGAATAACCCCCGGTATGCAACATCTGATCCATAAACAAAAGCTCAGATGTTACACAGACATTGTGCAGTGGATTTTGTCCAGTGTCACTGGTGGCAAGATTGAGTACCGCATAGGATTTCTGCACTAAAATGGCAGGTGGCTGTTCTCCTTTCTTGTACTTACCACTGTAGCAGCTAATATTTTTTCTGCAGCTTTTTTTTATTATTATTATTTGGTTTGTTTCTTTTAGTATAAAATAAATGAGATAAAGTCTTCCTAGGATATGGAATATCCTAGGATATGAGGTGTGTTCACAGATTTGTTGAGGGCAACCTTTAGGAAGCTGAATTTGGGCACACTTCTGTTCTGTAAGGATAAGGAAGGGCATGGAAACAACATCACCACTTCTGACGTGTTCACCTCGACTCTCCCCCCCTACTCTCCCCCCTCCCCCCCAAACTCAACCTGCATTGCTGGATTCTGATGGACAGAGGTGCTAAGCATGGTGTGCCACATCTCTGCCGGCATTTCACACTGTCAGGAGACCAGGTGTTGGAGCTCTCTGCTCCTTCCTTGCCTTCTTCTCAGGCACCATTCTTTGCACAGCAGTAGCAAAGTTCTCTGCCAGCAGCTAGTGCTGAGACTACAGGCACAGGCTGAGCAACCAGATTCACTTATCCCACTCCTTGGCACTGGATGGTCTCCTGCCAGCACTGCTGTTAGCCCCTCTCCTGCTGCTTTACGTACTTCACCACAGAGTGCTCACATATTTTTCCCATCTTCATCTTTTACTTGTGCTCTCCATTTCTCTGTGTGCTGCTCAGGCACTGCATTTTGGTGTGGAGTAAAGTTCTCTAATTTCTCTGATGCGTCTTTGTAATTCCCACCCACTTAAAGCCAAGTGCTTCAGAGTCATAGAATCATAGAATGCTTCAAAGGGACCTTGAAGATCGTCTAGCTTCAGCCCCATTGCTGTGGGCAGCGTTAGATCTGGCACTACATCAGGCTGCCCAGGGTCCCATCCAACCTGGCTTGAATGTCTCTAGGGATGGGGCATCTGCAGCTCCTCTGGGCAGCCTGTGCCAGTGCCTAATCACCCTTTGAGTGGAAAATTTCCCCCCAACACCTAATCTAAATCTCCTATCTTTTAGTTTAAAACCTTTCCCCCTTGTTCTGTCAATAGCAGACCATGTAAAAAGTCAGTCTCCCTCCTGATTAGAAGTTCTTTTTTAAGTACTGGAAGGCCACAGTGAGGTCTCCCTGGAGCTTTCTCTTCTCCAGACCGAATGAGCCCAGCTCCCTTAGCCTTTCTTGCACTTGGCCTTGTTGAATCTCATTAGTTTCTTCTGGGCATACTTTTCAAGCCTGATCTGGTCCCTCTGGATGGCATCTCTTCCTTCTATTGTATCAACTACACCACTCAGTGTGGTGTTGTCTACAAACTTGCAGAGAATGCACTCAATCCCACTGTCTAGGTTATTAATAAAGGCACTGAAGAACACCAGTCCCAAGATGGATCGCTGGGAGGACTTGTGACTAGATTCCACCTAGGCATAGAACTTCTGACCACAACCCCATGGCTGCAATTATCTAAGTTGTTCTTTATCCACTGAATAGTCCACCCTTTAAATCCATATCTTTCCAATTCAGGAATAAGGATATGTATAAGGTCAAAGGCTGTATACAAGACCAGGTAGATGACATTAGTTGCCTTTCCTTGCTCCATCAATGCTGTCACTCTATCATAGAAGACCACCAGATTGGTCAGGTGTGATCTGTCCTTAGTGAGCTGTGCTGGCTTCTTTGGATTCTCATCTTGCTTGTAACTGCTTACTTGTAACAGCTCTTCAGAAAGAGCAGTTAAAAGCAGTTGGGCCCTGGGTGCCTGCTTCCTTCTGGCACCCCTTGCTTGCACACATATACTTTTGTTTGCCCCATCCTCACTTTCAGAGCACTTTCCCCAGGTTTTTAATATCCTGGATTATTCCCCAGAACTGGTTCTTGGCACAGCCACATGATTCAGCTGACAGTCTTGGAGATTGGCAGTGAGGAAGGACAAACTCAGTTTTTAGGCTAGATTTGTTGCTGGAGGAAGCGCAGCATGAAGCTGAGTCTTCAGTTGGCCGTATTCCTGAGCATGCTATCCATGGCACAGCCTAGCAGTGCAGTGGAGGGGACCAGATACTTGGGTACCTCTGAAAGAGGAGATCCAACTGCCTTTTCTCTCCTCATCTATTTCCCCGTTGCACGTCCTGACTCTGAGGTACCTCAGGCTCATTTTCTGCCTGCTTGGCTCCCCAGACTGACTCACGGTAAGCAGAGAAGAAAACCATCCGGTGTGCAAAAGGTATGGTTGGGGAAAAGCTGGGTAATTAATCCTTCCGTGGCAGCTAGACAATATAAATTGACTTAGTTACATTGCATCCTTAGAGCCGAGGAGTCTGATAGCAGTCAGCTTTGGTCAGCATCCAGGTCCCAAACCGATGAGCTCTGGGTAACCTGAGATGTGCACAGTCTGGAGCCCACCAGCTCTTGCAAGGACTGATGGAGGGAGATGAGCATTGCATGAAAGTGATGCCCTTCTGCTCCATTGGCCCTGGCTGCCTGGCTGCAGGTTTCTAGAAGAATTCCTCCCTGCTTCGTCTTCCCTATTAAAAACACATTTTTCTTAGTTTTATTTACTTTGCTGATGCTGAACTTGTGCCACCCATTCTTAGGAGACTTGCAGAGAGAGACCCTTGGCAGCCTGCAGAGGAGAGTGTTAAGAACTTGGCTGATATATATGATGAGCATATAAGGAGCCTTTTAAAATAGAGTTAGCAAAGAGAAAGAACTGTTGAAGTCTTTGTTGTTTTATGATGAAATGTGAATTTTGTCATATTTTACATGCTTTCATTTTTTATTATAACACAATTACTTTAAGGCATTAATGATGGAAAAATACACTTTCACAAGGTTCTAACACCTGGAAAATAATTTTTCTACCCAGTAGCCTCAAGAAAGCTACTGGGTAGAAAATTGTTGATAGTCTACAGGAAAAGCAGAAGTCATTTATTAGCTTCATGCTTTCCCACTTCAAAATACTGAGATCATGTTTTACTAATATTTTCAGAACAAAGGCAGTGATGAAACATTGCCAAGTTTGAAACCGCAGTGCTTATGCATTCCAGCTCACTTCTCTAGGAGTGTAAAATAGCCAGAGCAAACAGGTCATTTGGATTGTGGCCGCTGAAACTTTGTTTTGCTCTATCAGGCTACCCAGCCAGAACACGCAGAGGAGAGGCTCTTCATGAAATTCTCTGGTACAGGATATTTTCCCCTTCAGTCTCTACTGGGACAGGGAGAGAATTTTGGTTGTGAAAAGTATCTGGAAGATTAAGATGGAAGGGGACTGATTGCCTTTAACTATTTCAGTCTAGTACTTGCACACAGTTTCCATGATATGTGGAACTACTGGGTTTACAGGGAATATGTATTCCCAATGCTAAGATAGTTAAACAATTTTTTTTTTTTTTGAGAAGTCTCACATTAGATGGAACAGAACATATCTTTAACTCATTTTCATTCCTAAGCAAAGGAAAAATCTTTACATTAATTCTGTTTGAACTGTCATATATAAAGGACAGTACGCTGGATTTCTCTTGCAGAACAAAGACCTTTGAATTCCAGCTTTGGGGCCAAACTCAGTTTGACCTGTAAATCCTAGCTGTGCTCTCATGAATCACTTCTGCCTCATTAGTGACCTGAGGATTCGTAAGTAAATCTGATTTAATCATGCTTGTTAAGCAGGAATTTGTCCCTCGACTCACTGTGTTCTAGATTTCCCTTCAAAAAAGAAGCTTTATTAAACATTATTCATCTTTCTTCTCCGTGTTAATTTACATGTACATTTTAATCATGCCTGAAAACACAGAAAGCTCTGAAATCTGATGATTTCTGATTTGTCCTAACAAGGCACAGGGTGATGTCAAGCATCCTGCATTATACCAAAGCATGTCACTGGGATTGATAAAGCCACATTTATTTGAATATATCCCTGAGTGTTTTGTTTTGTTGTCATTTTGGGGTTTTTTTTGTTTGTTATTTTTTTATCAGTTGTTGAGGATTTCAACTTTGACATGGAAAATCTTTCAGCAAATACCTATACAATTACAGGTAGTTGCTAGGGATTGTTTAAAATCTCTCAGTGTAAGTTAGTGTGAAATTGGAGATAACTTTATTGTTGAGTACACAATTGTGGAAAAAAAAAAAAAAAAAAAAAAGGTAAAATTTTGGTGCTGCTGCTTGAAACTGTGCCATTTCCCCAAGTGCAAATTATTGTGTTTAAGCAGACATTAATATTTTGTTAAGAGACAATAGTGACAAATACAGCAAGTTCAGACAACTGACTTTAAAATAGTTTTCCAACTGTTTGATCATTAGCATTTATGTTCATGTTCCCTTGCTTGCTGCTTTAAAATAACGCTGTTCTACAATTCTCTCCCCTTCTGATGGCTCACGTACTCAAAGGGGAGAAGTAATTGCTGAAATGCTACAATTTATTCTGCACTAAATGAAGCGAAAAAATAATGATAACCTCCCCACCCCTGCTAAAGGCAATGGAAACGTTTTTTCTTCATGTCATTCAACGGTAATAATTTAAACTGTCTCAGCAGCAGTAGGTATAAAGATAATGTATACCTTTAAACATTTTGAATAACTTCAAAATGATACTAAACTTCATCAGTTCAACAAAAGATTCAACTCTTGCAAAAATGAAACAAATATAACTATTATAAGCAGTAGGGCAGTAAAATAAAGCAAATTATTGGAGGAAACAGGAAAAACAAAGAAAGAAGGAAGCTGAGAAATTAAGGATTAGATGGCTACAAATCCTTGCTTTCCTTTTAAATGAAAATTCTAATTTATCCTTTCTTTTTTCTTCTTTGTAGTTACTAAAGCTGCCAACATAATGTAGTTTTGCGCAACAGTAGGTATTGCCAGTGGTCGAATAAAGTACAGCCTGCCACAGCCTAGCAGTCACCTCATGCAAAGAAAGCTGTGGCAGGTTGCATGAAGAAAACCACATCAGGCCAGCCCTCAGCTACAAAGGCTGAGTCTAACATGCCTTAGCAGCATGGTCAGACACACTTGGTGCCTTACTGCAAACCAGAAATGTGTTAGCAACTCCTCAAGCTGCAGTTACTTGATCACTTGTCTGAGCCCTCAGCATACAGCTGCATGGTTTTGCACAGAAATTTAAGGTTTCAAGTTGTAGACAGCTCATTAGGACTGGCTTTGTGCCTTCAACTGCTTTCTTCTTTCCGTGGCTTCATGGAATTCAACATGGGCGTCCAACCCTTCAATGTGCCTGGGCCGCATTGAGAGGAGTTGTCTTGGACTATATATCACGTATGTAATGTAGTTAATGTATATAACTAAGAAAACTTATTTTTTTAGATTTTTTAAGTAAAACATTACACAGAATCACAGAATTGTAGGGGTTGGAAGGGACCTCCAGAGATCATCGAGTCCAACCCCCCACATTGGAGAAGGACAAAAAAAAGCAAGATGAATGTGGAACTAGTGCGATATTTGACCTTGTTTTTGTGAAACTAATACATCGGTCTGGTTCAATGGCAGTGGTTGCAGTGAGCTCTCAAGGTGCTCATCGGAGATTTTTGATGAAATTTTACTCTTCCCTAAAAACAGTTATTCACAAATGTACATAATGCCAAAAAGCGATGACATGAACAAGGTGTGAATATGAAGCGAGGGATATCTTTCTCTGGTGGGATAGGGCCTATAAAAGTTGAGTAGAGAGACATGATCAGATTTTTCTTTGATGTGAACATCTGATTGCAACTCAATACATTCCATTTCAAAATTTGCAGGTAATATATTTATGTCTCTTGAAAACAGTCACAAATATACCAAAAATTTGATAATTTTTTCAGCACTCTTGAAACCTATTCTCAAATTCTTCTATCAAAATGGAAAGCATGGCTGCATTTTGCTCACTGTTCATAGGACTGTGTTTAGCCAATGTATCGAAATGCATAAAATTATTTGCCATAACTTGAGTTAGTGCTGCACTGTGCCTTCCTTGTCCTGGTTTCAGCCCAGACACTGCCAATCACACACCAGTGTTTGGTTGTTGCTGAGCAGTGGGTGCATGCCTGGGGCTGAGCTGAGCCTCTTGGTGGGCAAGAGCCACTGCCATGATGGTGTGGGGCAGGGAGCAGCCACAGGATGGGCTGGGCCAGGCCATGTGCAGGCCACAGGCCGATGATTGGACACCCCTGCAGTACAACTTGAAGACAGCATGAAAGGGCACCATCTTAGCTGTTATCAGATGTCTGTGTGATAAGCAAATACCCTTGTCTATGTTTTCAGACAGCTGAAGTGGCATTAGCCAATCTGAAGAATAAATACGAAAATGAAAAAGCTATGGTGACTGAAACCATGACCAAACTACGAAATGAGCTGAAGGCTTTGAAGGAGGATGCAGCAACCTTCTCATCCTTGAGAGCAATGTTTGCAACCAGGTAAGGGAAGTGATTTCACCGTCTGCCTCAACACTGTAAAAGTAAGTGTGCTAAATAGGAGCAGACTTAGCTACGGATGTTGGGTGCGTAAGAGGAGAAACAGAAATTATTTTTTGCAAGTTCAGGGATTTGCTGGATGAAGGTGAATGAGTCTTACAGTGCACGCTGTGAAAAACATGCAAGCTTTCAAGTGATACTGAGAAGCACGTCTTTGAAAATAGGGCTGGAGAATAGCAATGTCAATGCAACCTTGAATAAGGTGTTATAACTGCCAATATCAGTCTCCAGTCTATTTGCATTTATAGGGCTTTTTTAAGTGGAAATCAAACAGTAGATTTATATGGCTGATACTCATATTCAGAAGTATGCCATGATTCGGTCGTGTAAAGCTGTCGTGTGGATAATGATGATCTTCAGAATCCTGTTTTTTCATTATCACGAGATTTATTACTTACCACTGGAAAAATCTATTTCATCAACCAGCCTGTGCTGTAATCCAGCACTAATAATTCTAAGGCCATTGCAATTGCACATTCCAGCATGAACTCTCATTTTCTCCAGCTGTATTATTCAATTTATTAACTTCTCTTCACAGGATCAAAGTTTCACTTATCTTCTGTAGCATGGTTCCTCCTGACAGGGCAGTAATTACTCATCTCTCTTCTTTCATTCTACCACACTCAGAAGAGCTTTTGTTTTTAGCTGCTTTGTAAAAATTACCTACAAATAATTTGTATTTGAAGATCCGGTGATTCCATCAAAAAATTCTTAACACACAAATGAGATAGTAGTAACCTCAGAAAATTTTTCTGTTTATGTCATGATTTTTTTCCCCATTATGATTAAATGCAATGCAGATTTCTTGCTTGAACTTTAATCTGTAAGCAGTAAGACTTCGTGCCTCATGCCAACATCTCCCCAGCGCTCTCTTGTAGTATATAGGTGCCATCTCACCTCTTCCAGCCTTTTTTGGTCTTTTGTTGCTTGATGACAGTAGCAGCAGCATCTGGGAGAGATGGAAAAATGGAGGAGGGGCCATTTGCATGCCATGACTTTGGTGCTGTGTACAAATTCATCATAGGTTCATCGTTGGAAGAGTACGTGTAGTGCCATAATGGAAATGAAGAACCAACTCATCAGGTGAAGTGAACCAAGGTAGCTCTGTTCATTTCATTGACACCTAGAGATTGTCTTCAGGAAAGCAAACTTCTGTGTGTGTTTTAAAAATATGTTTGTTGACTTTGTTTACAAACTCATTATTCTAAGAGTTACACAAATGTACTAAACTCTGTATGACTACTTGGAGGGCTACTAAGCCCTGAGGAGAGAGCTAGCATCTTGAGCGTAACGCAAACAAAGGATTTATGTGGAGCCTATATCATTAACCTGCAAGATAAAACAAGTTTGGAAAGATCTGAAAGTTGTTACTTAAAGAGGATGTTAGGCTGTTGGTGTGCTGAATGCTTCTTATCCCATTTGGGCATCCTGACTGAACACTTTTGCCAGACAGAACACACATATCCTAAAGCTGGCAGGAGACAGTGTCTTATTTTCCATGAGAATGAAGCTTACATAGTGCCATGCATCTATATGCCTATTCTAAATGTCTTATGTGGGCTGTAATTAAACTTCTGTTTCTCTTCTACAAACTATAAAGGGAACCTGAGTGACTTGCTGAGTTATGGATTTCCACTTTATAGGTGTCTAATAGTAGTAGAGAAAAAACTCACACAAATTATCTACCGCTGTTTGTAAACTCCATGCAGTTGTGATTGAAAGCACACTGCATAGCCTATGGAATTTATCTTGGCCCTTGAGATCATAACTTTTGCACAGTGTTTTCTAGGGGCAGAGATGAAAAGTTACTCACTCACTGAAAAATATTGCACATCACTGGGATCCTATAGATTTTTCTATAAAATATTATAAAATATTACTCTTCCTTCCCTTACTTTGTGATGTGTTCACCCTCATAACAAAATCAGTTTATCTAAATGTTAAAATCATTGGCTCATTCTGAATATTTCATTTGGAATATCATCTGTTTAAATGACAAAGCCATGATCTGCTGTAGATGTTCATTCAAGAAGATAAATCTGTTTGGAAATAGAAGAATGTAAGATTCTCCATGCAGTAACATTTGATTCAGTAGCAACATTCATTAAAAAACAAAACAGAAAAAAAATAGTTGTTTACTCTTGTTAAGTAAAACAGTTGTTTCCACAGTAATCTTACATCATGTAGTACTTCTCAATTTTTGTTGTAGGGAGAACATCCCTCTGAGAATAGAGCTGTATTATAGATCTGAAAATGATTGTATATGCTGCTTGATTGACCAATGAAAGTTGATTATGAAAACTTCTGTTTCATAATATCTTCCTTTCTGTTCATTTGACCCCTGAATGGATGTTCATTCTGGTGCTGAACTTTATGCTTTCTTCATCACATGCACTGAATGAAGTTCATGCCATGTTATAAGGAGAGAATAGCACAGATGACTCTAATTTGAATAACAAAGATTGCAGTGTTCTCCAAAGCTTCATTATGTGGAGGGCAGGAGCATTCCTTTTTCCATGATTTTCCCTGATACTTGTACATTCTTCAGTCTTTGAGTACTTTCTTCCTTTCTGCTCTTCCTCAACTCCAAAGTCATTCTGTCCAGCTTGTACCTCTTCTTTTGATCTTTTTATTTGCATGGACTGTTTGTTTCCTAATCCAAAGTCTCTGTGGTCCTGATCTCTACAGCTTCCTCTTTCTTTCTTCATTAGCCTTTATCCCTTTCTGAATTTACTTCAGAGCTGCCAAGGATGTCAAGGAGGTCCTCACCACAGTTCAAGCTCCCTTTTCCCCATACACTTCTCTTGAATCTTGAAACCACATAAATTCAACAGACTTACAGGTGAAAGAGGGTCAGTTTTCTAGGCCCTTCTCGTAATCTATTTGGAAAGCTTAGAGACCTGGAGAAGGTTGAGATGTTGAAATTAACTGGAGAAATAAAATTTATCTGAGCTGAGAAGAACAGGTAATGTTACACTTAATTGTTCACTTTCAGGCATTATAAATATTTTGGTTTTTAAAGTCAACTGTGATACAGTTTTGAGGGCATGCAGTAGACTCCACTGATGGAGTCTCTTTCATAGCAGCAGTTCCATTGGTGCATTTTAATGGTGTATTAACCCTGCTGCTGCAAATTCTGCTGAAGAAGTAATCTGCTGTGGCTGTGTGCTGGTGGGTTGTGTGGAGCTGGCAGAGCAGAGTTTAAATTCCTGCTTGATATGTGGGCAATATGTTGCCCATCAGACTCCCAGTCTGCTTATGTTCTGTGCTGTTTCTGATAGTCCCAGAACAGAAAAATTGTGTGAGCCTTTCCTGCTTTTCCTCCTGTTGGGAGGGAATCGGAAGCTAATTTTACCAAATCCCTACATAAATTTGTTTTCCCATCTTAAGTAGAGACTCTCTTAAAGAGAGAGCAAGAAATACTGTTTGTGATATTGTCACACTCCTGATGCTGCATGCACTGATTTTATTCTCTGTCCATCAAGAGATTTTCTTATGATTTACAATTAGAGAAAACGCGTGCTTAAGGGATGGACTAGGAAGTATGGACAGATCCTAGAGCTATCCTGAAGGAGAAAGCATTTATAAGTAGAAGAGAATTATGCTTACATTGGCAGAGCAGAGATATGTCATTGACAGTGTCTCTGGGTTTAGCTGAAGCTCTGCTAAGATTTGTGTGACCTCAGTTATGCCTAGGCCTGATTCATTATTCGGTTTACATTCCTCATGTGTTAGTTTATATGAAATAAGCAGGTCTATGCATTTGTCTGCTTCCTTTCTGAGACAAAAGAAGTGAGAAATAGATGAAACCTTGACTTTTGTGCCCATGATAAGTAGACCAGCATACAACAAGACAACAGTGTTATTTACTAGTCAGTTGCATTTTACACCCATCATAGGACAAGGCACAAAGTGGGAAAGAGCTCTGATGTGGGTGGTCCCTCCCTGGAGGCATTCAAGGCCAGGGTGGATGTGGCTTTGAGCAACCTGGTCAAATGGGAGGTGTCCTTGCCAGTGGCAAAGGGGTTGGAACAGGATGATACTAAGGCCTGTTCCAATCCAAACTGTTCTATGATTCTGTGTAGGAAGATGTAATGTAATTTCTGTTATTCACTATCTCTTGAGCTCTTTTAAAAGGCCCATTCAGAGCTCTGGAGCCCTGCCTGCTCTGCACTGCTCTGCACTGTGTCAGAAGTAATTTCTCTTAATAGCTCTTAACTTTTTCTTCCTCTTTATGACTTGAGGCTTCACTAATGTTTATAAAATACATGGGCAAAAGGCAATATGAACATGTAAAGTTTTTTTTCTTTTTAAATTGGAAACACTTCTCTATTTTTATCCCTTACTCGCGGGGATATAGCAGGGATTATTTTATTGCAGGGAAATGCCATGGCTGCAGGCAGTAGCTACCTCCCACTACATGGAATAACCTTTGTTGCTGCAGACTTCAAGGAGATCTCAGGCTGTTAATTCAATGGTTTCTAAAGTTAATTATGGCCTTCAGTTGTTTGATTTAGGTTTACCCTTTCTGAATGCTGTTTCTCAAAAAATATGTATTCTTGAGCAACCGGCACAGGGACAATGGCCCACATGTTTGGGCAAAACAATAGGAAACTTCGCGTCGTGGTGGAGGTCAGATGACTGGAACCGCCCAAACACTGCACTGAACTGCCAAGAATGCTGGGTTGCTATTATGGGGAAACTTCTAGAAAGGGCATGCAGTTAATGAGAACAATTAGAAAATGTTGTCTTTACGGAATTGTTTTTATCTCGAGACTAAGGCCAGCTAACAGCATTGAATTCATCCAGGTTTCTAAGGCCATCCTGTTAAGAGTTCACAGCAAGTTTGTCTAAGTCTGCTTCAGTACTGTCCACATTCATGGGAGTTATGTTAACTGTTCAGTTATGCTGTTTCGCAAAGCAGATTTCTAGGTACAAGAACATCCTGAGGCCTGAGGAAAAAAACAGACCTCTTCCAAAAAGAAAAAATTTTTTAGGATGCTTCTGGGCATCCTAAAGCAAGGCAATTTGTTCCTCCAGTGGTACAGTGCTACAGGTGTTGCTGCAGATGTCACTTCTTTATTGTAATTCTCAACAGAAAATGCATTTGAAAAGAAGTGTCCTCTTGAAATAGAGGAAAGCAGGAAAGAATGAAAAATTGATACAGGATGATACATTTGGTTACATGATTGAATCTTTAAAACTCTGACAGCTCAGACCTTATAGTAGTTCCTATTTCAAATGAATTTAATTTCCAGAATGCTTGTTTCATTTTCATGTTTCATCAACAACTCTGGCCAAGATCTCATAGCCTGCAACAGAAGTAGATGTGCAAGTGCACTTGAAGTCAAACAATGTTTCAGAAATCTCTCTCTACCTCAGGGCTTATATACAGTCATGCTTGTTAAGGTTCTGTAGGAGAAAGGTAATACTGAAACTATAATTGAAATTACGGCTGGCATAACCATTTTTCTTTGAGTTAAAGTGCCTAAGTTATTCAAAAGGAGAGTGCCTCGTGTGTGTGCGTGTGACAAGGGGAAGTGTGAAGTTTTGCATATGTTTTGCTTCTGTTTCCCAAAGAGAAGTTTAAGGTTACAAAAATAAATAAATAAATAAATAAATAAATAAAAGCAATCACTCCATTTGCAATAATTCACAAAGTTTATTGGTTCACATATTCTGAGAAGTAAAACTAACACGCTTTTCTTTCCTTATTTTCTGTGAATGGTAATGATAAAGTTAAATCCTCATCCAGTATGTTGTGGTAATTACATAGGAAAGTTATTTAAATTTACACAGGTAATATGTGGGGAGGAGATTTGATGAAAGATGCATTATTTCATATAAAAAGTCCTTAGAAATTGCTACGACTGTCTGATGATCAGACAGTATTGCTAGCTGTGAATCATTTCACTGATGGCATGCATCTACCATTGTTATTGATTAGATGTTTCCAATTTTAATGAATTGTAACTATTTCAGTTCAGAAAGTCACTAAGACCATTCTAAAATGCCTTGCTCTTCCTATTCATTTTACTGAATCAATGTTTAAAGCAGGACTAAACTGCATTTGATCCTAAATGCTAACGAAATTATAAGGAGGTGGTTTTGTTTCAAAATCTGTCTCAGAGGTCCAATGTTTACTTAACCGATTAGAAACATATTACATTGTCATTATTATCATTATAGATACAGGTTTTACTGCTGGTTGAGAAGTACTGGCATTCAGATCCAAGTCCAAATTTATTCAGCAGGACAAGAATACAGGCTCTCCGCTTCCAGAATTTGGTTCAGCAAAATCTTAGATCTGAATCTGCCCCTATAAGTGAGGTCTGGAATTACAATCACTTTAGGGTTGGTTCTTGGATCAGTTCCCCAGATTTCTGCCTTGTTTGTTTTCCCAGGTGTGATGAGTACGTCACGCAGCTGGATGAGATGCAAAGGCAGCTGGCAGCTGCAGAGGATGAGAAGAAGACCCTAAACTCTCTGTTGCGCATGGCTATCCAGCAAAAACTTGCCCTTACCCAACGACTGGAGGATTTAGAGTTCGACCATGAGCAGTCCCGACGCAGCAAAGGCAAGCTTGGAAAGAGCAAGATCGGCAGCCCTAAAGTAAGTGAGGAGGCATCAGCCACCGTGCCAACCATAGACACTTTCCTCCTGCATAGTCAGGGCCCACAGCAGCCAAACTTACTGGTCAGCAGTGGCACTCAGAGGAAAAGGTATGCATGCAGTGATCTTTACAGTACAGTGCAGTGTCCAGACTTTCATTAAAGTCGTTCACTGAATTGTAAACATTCTATTTTTGGTTTTCTTTTCTTTTTTATATTTGAGTGGGGAGAAGGAGGTGGGGAACATATGAATACAGAATTCAAAGCCTGGCAACATGTGGTTCTAGTCCACCTACTCACAATGTTATTTCCTCCTTCTTAATGCGGTGTTTTGCATTATATTGTGTTGGTGTCTCGGTGCATCTTGTGTGTCTTTAATATTAGTGTAAATATATTTTCTTTAACAACCCTTCCTTAAGTTTCCCTTAAGATTTTTCATAATGAGCATCTGAAATCTAAAAGAATTGTTCTGTATGAGCATTTCAGTGCTTAACACAAAAGAAGTTGCATCTCTTTGTTAAGCTCTGATGCTCACTTGCTTTTCATCAGTGCAAAAAGAATATGGATGTGTTCACTCTGATCAATTTTTCTGCATAGGAGCAAGCAACCTTTTGAAGGGGGATGGCTGCCATTCCTAGCCTAATGCAAATATTTTGCTGCTTAAGCAGTGAGTTCTCATCTTGTCTTGTGACTGTCCTGCCAAAGCTCTGTAGCTGTGGGTTCTGAAGACAAAAAGGACTCTTCTAGAAAAGTCCTAGATAATTGTTCTTTTTTCTTATATGTTCTAGTCACAATGCAAAAATAAGAGAACATTCTGGGAGCCTTGTACGTATCAACTCCGGGATGCTGAGATATAAGTCAACCTCATCTCCTCCTCCCCTAATTTGATTTCCAGTGCAGTCAAGGTGCTCTGCCATGGAAATGACACGGGATGGCAACAGTAGTTGGTTTTTACCTATTAAGCAAATTAACATAATATTGTCATTGATGAGGTTTTGAAAGGTAATTAAAGTAAAACTCTTTTGTTTCCATATGTATTTTTCTTGGATCTCCTGCAAGACTATTCTCACCTTCCCTTTGTGATCAGAGCCATCCCAGGACTTCAGGGACCTACCTCCAGAAATTATTAAGAGCCCCCCCTCATCCCGCCTCCACAGAATCATATCTTCTGAGGGGTCCCCCTTCCATGAGTGAATTCATCCATGGGCACCGTCTCAGCAAGGAAAAAAGGTTAACTGTGGCCACACCAGGTAAACATTTTTTCCTTGGGTGCATGTGGTGCTGAGTGGTTAGCAGAGCAGGGGACCCTCCCGGCACTGCAGATGCAATCTGATTTGGGTACCTTCTTGTGACTTGAACAGCAAAATGCCTTCTCCTGTGTCACCTGTAGCAGGAGCTGACATTCTGCCAGCTGTGGCCCAAACTGGTTCCAAATGCAGTGGGGGAAGTCCCACTGAGGAATACATGGGTGCAGTCCTGCTGGCATCCACAGATGCTGCACCCCTGTGCTTAGGTGGTGCTTGGCTATGTTGATAGTCATCAAAGGAGACTCAGACCGAACAAGACAGAAGTCAGAGGGATGAGGACTAAGGATGGAGTTGCTGGCATTGTCCATCTCCTGCCCACACTGCAGTATTCAGTCAGGTTTTTCTAAGGTGTAATGTCAAACTCAGATGATCTAGCTTATATAAACTGAGTTGTGAAGTGTTATCTTCGCAGGAAGCTTTTGCTCCTCCTTTCCTGCCAAACTGTAGTATCTGCTTAGAACAGTGTGCAAAAGGAAATCCAATCTGAAAGTCATTTCAGAGGTTGTGACATCTTTCTCCTGACAAAGTAATAACTACTTTTCTTCTGTGCCTGTGCAGAACTTTTAGCCTGCAACTACGCACGTCTTTTTCATTTAGAGTTTTGAGATTTCTTATACACAAAAAGCAGAAGTAGAATATGTAAAAGCTAAAATCCATGAAGTGCCTTCTGCTAAAGTAAATACCTATTCCAGAAAGCTGAGCAATACCCTGGAGTATGTTATATCTCAGTGCCATAAATATCATACCACCTTTGAGTAGTGCCATGCTGATAACACTCGTAACACTTATAAGGACAAGCGTAAAACTGCAGTTAGTGTTTCTGCTAAGGAGTGTTGCAATAAGGAAATTGAAGAGCTGGTTCCTGTGAGGAAAAGGGTGAGTAGGAAAAAGCAAAGACTTAAAAATTTGTAAAATAAAAGGTACAGAGCTTTTGCGAGGAAGTGGAAGGAAGTAGACCCTCAGATGGCAATCTTCTACCATACGTTTTACAAGACTTCTATTTCTAATTGTACTTCTAATGTACAATTTACAAGAGACCATCAGGCCAAGGAAAAATGGTGTTTAATCCAAGGACTTGATGACCTTTGTGTGAAGACATGTGACCTGTGTATCGGATCTGCTCTTTGATGGTTAGAAGAAGCAATGATTTAAAAAGAAGACTGCTCAACGGATAAGACGAATTATTTACTGTTATTTATTTACTGCAAAATTGTTAGTAATAAATATATAAATTTTACATTACATTGTAAAATATGTAATCTTTAAATATGGAACTCTAGGTCCTGACTTTCTTTATGCATTAAATTTTTGTCCCCATTTTTGTGGACCACCATCTAATGTCTCTCAGAGCATCACAGATTCACAGGCCAACAGAGTGAGAAACACTGTCACAGTCTCTCTGACTTCTTGCGGTAACAGAGGCCAAGGGATAAAGCAGCTTGAAAAGTAGAATTGCCTTGAAAATATATTTGTTTAGAGTCTCATCTGACACCTTAGGTACATCTTTTTAAGTGAAGAGGCTTGAGACAGTGCTACTGATTTATGTCACAGTTTCCCTTGTGATCATAAAATAGTCAGCTTTCTGACTGCATTTGTCAAAGCTGTATTCCATTACATGGATTTGGTCTCAGCCAGGCATCCTGACAGGTGAGCCTGACAGGTTCAAACCAGTGATTTATTTTGAGCACTCCAATTCCATTCTCAGCAGAGCCCATGTCAGAATCAGGATGAGGATCAGCATCAGTCTTGCCAATTCCTGGAAGGTTATTAAAAGACCAAAGGAGTAAGACACTAAGTAGGATTTTATGTGTTCTGTCTAGTTATCTTTTTTTCCTGAAGGTAAAAGGAACAGTAAAAGATGGTATTCTGCTGCCTTTAGAGAATGTTTAAAATGCCTGCTTGTAACAGAGAATTTATTTTTCCAGATGATATATGCAGTAAAACAAACAAGCAAAGTAACAACTCCCACCTTCTTGGGTGGGTTTTCTATGGCACTGATGTTGCCAGAGTGCAAGAAACATCTGGACAATCCTTTCAGACAAATGGTCTAAGTTTTGAGTGGTCCTGTCCGGAGCCAGGAGTTGGACTCAATGATCCTTACGAGTCTCTTCTAACTTAGGCTGTTCTATGATTCTTCTTCATCACAGAGATGGCAAAAGAACTATGTCCAAACTCATACGCTAGGAGTGGAAGGGAGAATGAATCAGGACAAAATTAATTGTGTTGGGTTTTAATTTTGTTTTTTAAAGCCGTGAAAGGTTTCTATCCTCTGAAGATTTCAGCCACACGATTTGTGTGATTTGCTATCTTTTCATTAGCTCCTAGTACGGGGGACTGCGAGGCTGTAGGTGGGAATGCATTTGATGGAGACTAAGAGCCAGAAAGCTGCTTTCTTCAGAGGTAGATCCTGGCATGAAGAATCGCTCATAAAGCCCTGGAGACTCACTACTGAAGCTAAACTAAGGGCCTTTCAAGAGAGTAATTTCTTACTTGATTTCCCCTTGACTGCCATCAACTTTGAATCAGCACGTGTGTCCATCTGACATCAAGCTGTGGCAATATGACATTATCTGGGCCATCTAATTGAATTAATGGCTGCTAACCATGTGGCTAACTATATCACTAATCCATTTCCAAAGTATTGCACTTCGTTTCCTCTAGGTAATACCCGAGGTAATGGTATGCATATAGTTTTGCCGTGCATTTCTTTTTCCCTTCTGTTACTAACATGTATTTTTACACATCAAAATCTTTATTCCTCTGATAGAGAGATCCAGCCTGTATTTGTCCAACAGAATTCCAGCCTACTTTCGCATTTTCACGATTACCTGAAGAATTCAGCGCATAAAGAAAAAAGCTGGTTTTGGCATTGTTTAACACTGAATTAAAAATGACCTTTCATTGCAGTTGTATTCAAAATCTTTCCAAATTTTCGTATACAGGGCTTGAAAAAAAAGTCAGTAGATATCTCCTATTATCTTACAGTCAGAAAAATGAAATACACTTCTCCTGACTTCTTCAGCAAAAGAACAAGACAGAAAAAGGCTACCATAAGTGCCTTGATACTAGTTTTTTTTTCTTCTTCTTCTTTTTTTCCATCTGTTACTTTAGGATGGGAATTCTCAAAGTTGAATTTAAAATCCTCCAATTCTGGTTGAAGATTTGTGTACAGTCCAATATTTTACTCTACGGAAGTAGAAAAAGAAAGAAAATGTGTGACATTTCTCTCAAATCCATAGCCTATCTGAGTTCTCATGTTTGTTGACACAACCTGGTTTAGCCTATCGAGTTTCCACAGAACTATCTTGATTTACTTCAGTTTTTGTTCTGTAGGTTTTAGATTTTTTTTTTTTTTTTTCCATTTTTGCAAGACCATTTCATAGAATGGTGTTTCTAAAGCTTGTAAAAATAAAAGCCACTTTTAATGGCTTTTGACAGTAAATTTTGGAGAACTGTTCTTTCCATAAAACACATTAAACATGAAAGTTTGCTTGATTTTCAGATGTCTTTCAAGGCTGTTTTACAGAATGGCTTTTACTTCTCCTGAGAAGAGACTAATATGGAAGATAAAGACAGCTCAAGGAGGGCCATATAATAGTGCAACTGCTCAAGCACTCAGACCATCACTTCTTGTACTTAATTAAAAGTATATGTATATCTTAACAGAAAATCATCCAAGACTAATTTCCACTGTAGCTCTGTTATATTCAAATCAAAAATGATTAACAATTTGATACAAATAACTAGTTTTTACTTAATGGTTTGCATTCTTACCATCAAATTCAGCTAAATTTGTGTAATGCTGAAGGAAATTCCGATAGAGTGATATGATAATAAATGCTAATAGATTATCCAAGAACTAATTTGGACCATCTGAAGGTAGAAATTATTTCTTAAAGCTGAGAAGGAAAACAATGAAAGAAACTCAGTCATCCAATATGGAGGTCCTAGTAAGTCTCTCAGTTAAGTTTTTAATTTGAGACACAAGGGGAATTGCATAAGAGTTGTCTTTGTTAACTGCCCTTTTACAGGTAGTGGTTTCACCTAAGAGGAGTAAGTTAGAAATCTGGGAATGCACAGTCTTACCAATACGAGGAGCAGTGGGTCTTCTGAGTAGAGCAGTCATTATAGGGAGTTATAGGAAATGCAAGGTGTTGTGTAACCTCTCCTGACAGAAGGATTGGGCAACACCCACTGCTGCTGTTTTCATTTCTTCATGCTATATGTTGAGCTCTTTCAAGGTATAATTTTTTAGGAAAATGCTTTTTAAGAAATACTCTGTAGATTCACTGTGAAAACAAAAGTGCACAACCTTTCTCTTATATATGTCTTAAAATAACGTTGTTGTGGAAGTTGTGACATGGGACAAGATTCTTGGCTTCTGTTTCTGCTTTTTTCACATTGTTTAAGTAGTGGGAAGATATGGAAAATATGTTCAAAGAGAATATTATGGGTAGAAACTCTTGGTAGGAGATGAAGCTGGCTTTCCCTTCCCAGTTTGGATGCAGTGTTTGGGAAAATGATCAGGAGTGGTTCAGGCTGATGCTCAATGGAAGAGGCTGTCCACAGAGAAGACCCATGCACCCTACATAAATGGAAAGGCAGGGGGAAGGGGAAGATGTTTTTGATAGTAGTTTGTGTCTTCTTTCCGTATGTGGTGAATAGGGCTTAAGCTCATGGTTTGTAGCTGTGTGCTTTGTTTTCTTGCTTAGAAATATTTTGCAAAAAATGGCTCTAGCTTTGCTTTAGAACTTAAATACCAGAATCACAACACTTCTTGGACATTTCTGAACCATGCTACCATAAATACTACTTCAGTTACCTAAACTTTGCCTTTTTTAATATACTTCTTTCACTTTAGAAGCAGTAGGACTGTTAGAACTCTGAACAGTGAAGAAAGCACGGCTTATTTAAAAATTATTATGGAAGAAGTTGTTTGAGGAATATTATCAGACGAGGCCTGAATTTTGTTAGGAGCGTGCACTGAAGATCTCCATAACTGATCAGGTCATCCTGTGAACAGTTTTCAAAGCAGTTATTTACTTGCCCTAGTTGAGTTATCTCCGAGCTTGTACAATCAACTCTGGCAAGGCTCATACAATATTGGTGTAACATGTCTCTGCTCTCCATAGAAAACAAATTTTGTGTGACTTTTACCAGTGTTTTGAAAAGCTAGAGGGTTTTTTGTTTGTTTGTTTTCATCTGAACATGATGCTCTTCACAGAAAGGATAATTCAGTCATTATTACCCGTGTTCCACTTTTTGTTCTGCATTGTTCTATTTTCTGTGACTTTTGTAAATATGACATATCTGTGTATATAAGTGTCCATTGTTTAATGAGTGTTATTAGTGCATATATACAGATATATGTATATACTTTCTTGCTCTTCGGGCCATGTCTTGCATCTGATATGCTCATTTAACAAAGCTTAATGAGCATTACATATTTATGCCATTTCAAGCATGGTACATTGTCCTTGTGAAGGCCGTTTTGAATTTGAAGAAGAGTATCCTTGCCAAGGACATTAGTTGGCTGTAACTGATGAAGAAGTCAGCTAGCTAAATGTACTTTTACCTCTTGGTGCCACTGTGAACAGGACTTTTTTGCTCTATGCTTTTCCTCTCTTTCACTTAGCTTTCCAGTTGCCACAGATGAGACCAAAATCATTTCATGCTTATCAGTATAATTTAGCTACTTCAACATAATTTAGCTGCTATGTCATGAATTCACTGCAATTCTATGGGTTACATTGAATTCTTACTTTTATTTTTCCTTACATAAAAAGTGGATCCAAAATAAAACCTCTTTTAATAGAAATCCAGATCTGTTTGTTGAAAGATTTGGAAAAAAAAAAGAAAAAAAAAGAAAAAGATTGCAGTGAAACCCATGCCTTACTGTTGCATATTTTCATCAAAAGGTTATTGACATTTTTCCTTCTATATCCAAGTTATGATCTCATTGTTAGCTGGAATATTAAATGTTAACATAATTTGCTGAAGTTCTCCAGTAAATCTTTATTAGACTCCTGATTATTTCTAACAATATGGGCATGCAGGTGATACATCATATGTTATAGGTGTGTTACCAGATATTTCTTGCTTTCTGTGAAAATTTTGGGCTTTGGAATCCAATGTTATCTATTAGCTAAAATAGCACTTCAGGTTTCTTGAAAATGTTGATAACAAAAATCATCTGTCTTTATCTTCTTTTATGACAAGGTTTAATGTGGTTTCACGACTTACTGATTTTTACCATCAAATATACAGGAATATTCAATATTGCGCTTCTCATCTCATAAAATAGGCAAAGCAGAAGTGAGTATCTGTTTAAATTGGACACACTGATATTTTAGCTCTCCGATAGAGCAGTTCCTTGGACTGTTGTGATGTATGGAGTAAGTTCACCAGAAATCTTTAACCAAATTGAGTATCTCTAATAATAAGTATTTTCCTGCCTGCATTTTTAGACCTATGAAAACTTATAGTTGTACCTTATGTTGTTTCTTCCAAAGCCTATTTAAGCTGTTATTCCCATTAGCTTCAAGTTTTGGATCGGGCCCTTGTTTTCCTGCAAAATACTGCAAATATTTTTGGTTTAAATATATTTGTGACCATCTGAAATATATTTCAGAAACTAAGGTTTCCATAAAAAATGGGTAATCATCTCAACAGAAATGTGATTTATTTTAAGACCTTCCTTTTCCTCTTTTGCAATCTCTGAAATGTGTGTGTGTCTGTTAGTGAATAAGTATCTCATGATGCCTCAGATCTTTCTAAATGTGCTTTTTATGAACTGTGTATAAAAGAAACTGAATGTATTTATTGTTTCAGCTTCTACCCATTCCCATTTCTGCTGTTTTACTAACCCATTATTTAGCTTCTTGACAGATTTAATGAGGAATTATTTAAAGCATTCAAAGAAACCATTTGAAAAATGACATAAACTTATCGTGATATAAAAAGTGTGAAAAAACCTACAGAGTTGACAATTGGTCTTTTAATGGTTTTAGTTTAAACTTGGAGAATAAATGTATCTCACAGATTTTATTAACGAGTAAGAAAAAATCTTATATTATTATTACTGTTCTTAATATGAGCTCCAGTAAAGAGCAAGACTGGCATATAGCTTGGATATGTCAATACTGAAGCACATGAATTGATGGGAAACAGCTCTCAAGGCTGGGGATAATTTAGATCTAAAAATAAAGTAGAAGTCAAGTCTTGCAAGGTAAGGGGGGAGAGAGTATTTTGTTACTGCTGCACAGATGAAAGAGCTCCAAGAATATAGCCAAGACACCCGACATAGTATAGGAAGCCACTGAGTAAGAGATGTACTAAGCTATGTCTGTCAATGCCAACGTGTCACGTAGTGCACAGAGTTCTTAATGATGCTCCATGGGTTTTATGGGTTTCATTGTGGAATTCAAATAAGGCAGATAGCACTTCTCTAAATGTTATAAGAAAATAGCTATGAAATACCCTGCCTGTTCCAACAGGCTTGCTCATCTGGTCTTACTTGTGAGAAGCAGTTAGCACGTGGCTTTCTGTGATGTTTACTCTGAGAGTATTCTGTCTGGCATAATCTGGAAGGCAAATGGGAGAAAAGAGGAGGAGCAGGTGACAGAAGCTTGGGTGCGTAGAAACAGAGGGACATTCCTGGGCCACTTTGGAAGACAACAAGCAGAAGTGACAAGAGACGAAGATCAGTGTGCAAATGGGAGTTTAGCAGCAGGCTCACAACTCTCAACATTTATTCTTCAAATATTGAGAAGACTAAGAAATAGGTTGTGGAAGAATTCTTTTTTGTTGTTGTTGAAACATCTTCAACTAACAAAAATCATCTAATTTCTCTGAATAGTAAGTTTAAGATATGAATTACTTGGATGTTTGTAAGGCTTGAAATAAAAATTTCATAGTATGTCATATTCACTATGAAGTAAGTCAGAACTCATACCTCATAGATAAATATGTCTATCTACAATCAACCATCTATCAACTATCCTTTTTTTTTCCAGTTTAATGGAAGGATAGAACTGAGGGAAAAGCCAAGGGAGCTGACTACTGAAAAATGTTTAAGAGCTAACTTACTACAGGTCATGTTTATGTGGAATGTTATAGCTGCCAGAAAAGGACTGGCTCTCACAGAGTTCTGCAGCATCTCTGTTTCTTGACTCAGGCCCCCTGGCACTGCTGGTTTTGCTCTGAGATCAGGACAACTCGAGTCAATCCTGCTTTAAGAGAGCTGAGATCTGTGAGGCTGGCTAGGCTCACGATGGCTCCACTGGAGTCCTCTCCTTCCAGGAATACCCTGCAGAAACACAGAGCTGCACTCACTTTGCAGCTGACAGGCTTCCCAGCTGGAACTTTTTACAGGGCAAAAGTGACTGCGTTATTTCCAGACCCAAACTGACCCTGGAAACAGGAGAAGGGAGAGACTCTTCTGATCTTTGACCTGTACCATTGTTGATGCCTTTTTCCTAAGGTGGACCATAGCTGTCCTCTCATCAGTTGTTTGTGATAACCGTTAACACTGAAAGTTCCTCTTGGCCTTGAAGAAGGTCAAAGTTATCTTATAGAAGCAGAAATAAATGATAAGTGAAACTAGCTAGTCAAATATTAGCCTAAACATCTTTTTTCATGAACTATGAAAGATAGATAGATAAGAAGAAGACATTTTTTTCCCTCTAGACATGAATAGACGTGTCTCATCCTATCAGATTGCAGTTTGAAAGCACCTCTACAAGTCTCAACTCAGCAAGATGGGCATGTGTTTTACTAGCTTCTGCCCCATTCTCCTTGGCATATCACATTTGTCTTTTGAGTTTGGAAGTTCTCCTTGTTCCTTGCCTTCGAATAGAGGGGATTGATTCATTGTCTTCATAGGCCTCTGATGTGAGGCAATGTGTTTCTTGCCTTTGCACAGCCAGAAGACTCCTTGTTTATTTTTTTTGCCCAGTACTTTTGACTCTTCCTTCATTCTCTTCTATTAAACTGTCGTCTCAGAGAATAAAATAATAAATTACCGTATAAATGGGGACAGCTTCTCTTTTCAAGTAAATTGTGAATTACATCTTCACAGACATGTTGTCAAATTCCTCAAAGTCAGTTGACATTGGATAGTGTGACACAAAGCTATAGATTCTCTAAAACATTTAGCTATTATAGAAAGGCTTTCAGTTATCCTGGAGTGATTGATGACATATTCAAGAAAATGTGTTTTAAAAGACTGAAAAAAGCCTCTATCTGTTTGTTTTTTTCCCCTTCCAATTAAAAATATATTTCCCTAGTGTTTTCCATATCAGAAATACCAAACACTACCTGTTTAAAAAACAACAAAAACTTTGTTGATTGGCTCAGTTTAGTCCTTTGAGATAAAAGAGAAAACCTTCTCTAAAGATAGCTAGGCACAATTAAAACTGTTGTATATTAGTGATTCATTCCCAGCATCTCCAGTATGTTTCTCAGGATTCTTACTATTCTTGGTCTTAGTGATCTTCATAGAATGCTGTCAAATTTACTGAATGTCAAAACGTATTGAAGTGTTCCACTGCATTCTATTGAGTCTTGAGCAGGTGGGACTAAAAATGTTTGCACATAGAATATTCACCAGGGACATTGCTGATGTCAACAGAAGGCAAGCCCATCTATCAGATGCTAATAACCCCATTTAGCAGCCCTGTGTTGATTAGAGTCATCCAGTTTATGGACTGGAGGGCAGAGCACACATTGTGACACGAGGGAAATGCATTGTTTTGGTGGCTGAGTCAAAGGGAAGCACAGGAAAATATTTTTTTCTGAGATTTGCTCTCAACAAGTAATTTATAGTTGCACATGCAGTTCTCATATGAACAGATGTAGCTTCACTGAGCTTGTTATTTTAATGCTCTTACATCAGGAGCTGATTAGCCCAATTAAGACTGGGTTTTAGATTCCTAATGAAAATCAACACTGCCTAATGTGTGAAAGAAAATCTCTGAGTCCTTCACATCTCCATTCCTAGCAAATGGCTAAAATGTTAAGAACTGAAAAGCCTGAACAAGCCAAACTTACAGTAGAATTCATGCCTCTGAAGCTCCAAAAGGTGCTGTGGTGATCTGATATTGCCATAGGACTCTATACTCACTTCATCCTGCTGAACTCATTAAAAATTGTTGTGTGCATTTTGTTTGTAGCATAGCTCCTCTTTGCTTTTTATGATCGAAATCATCACTGACTTGCATTTCTTTGTCACAGGTTCATGGAGTCATAAAAGCACTCTTAGGAGCTCAGCCAGCTCGTACCATGTCCCAGTCACTCACTGCCTCACAGCAAGTGGAAATGATAGGGAAATAAAGGAGTTTGTATTTAATAACTCAGTGCTTTTCTCTGAGGTCATGCCATATATAATCTGTTTCTGCTCCCCAAGTGTCTTCTACAAAAATGTCAATGTGTCCTTTCAGTTAGTAGCTAGATTGATATTCCTACAGGCTTAAAAATAGTGGGAACAGACCTCTTCCAGTTTAACATTTTTTTGTTTTCATACAAGCG
The DNA here is from genome assembly GCF_026119805.1 of Tympanuchus pallidicinctus. Taxonomy (NCBI): domain Eukaryota; kingdom Metazoa; phylum Chordata; class Aves; order Galliformes; family Phasianidae; genus Tympanuchus; species Tympanuchus pallidicinctus. The sequence continues at coordinate 5,509,751 of NW_026294802.1, forward strand.
TGTCTGACTTTCCTTGTCTTTATGGCATGTGGCAGTAAAGGCATGTTTGAAACTATTAATCTTCAGTAGACTGTTTCAGAAGAAAGCATTCTTTTACTTGACAGAATCAGAAGTTCCATAGTAGAGCAGAAAGACCAAATGCTGTCTTCCAGTTTTCACCATTAAGCACAGTATAACAAGAAGTCATTTCACGACTGTCATGGCTTTAAATAATAGGGTTGCAAATCCTGCAGAACATTTAAAAGGATTAAACACAGAAGGAATAAAGTTAGCTCTGGCACAGCTGCTTGGATCTAAGTAGATGGGAGCCTCTTTGAATTTCAGATGTGTATGTGTAAGCCATATGCATTCTGCTTAACTATTTCCTACCGTAGTGCTCAGGTACTTCACTCTGAGGGAATGTAGAAGAACAGTTCAGCCTTTTTAAGTCACGTGGGCCACTAGTTACAGGTGTGACTGAGGTTGAGCCAGATTCTATGCGTGTTGCTGACACCAAGGAGAACTGCCGCCATGTGAAGTAGGGAGCTTGCTTTTGTTGAACATTTCTTACCCAGGCTTCATGATGCCTGCAGAATCTGGCTCTATGTTTGTGTGCTCTGCCAAGTCTAGCAGATGAAGAGGCTTCATAAAATGTTTGCGGGATGCTGAGATATTAGAATATGATCATAAATCAGGCATTTGCGTTATTCCTGGCAAAGCCTGTTAGAACAGTTTCTTCTGTATCTGTGAAACCTATCCACACCTTTTCATCACACAGCATTCTGCTTTCTTCTTTTTCTCACTCTCCTGTTAAGTTGTTGGAGAAAACTTCGCTTTGGACTTCAGCAAACTAGTTCATTTAGAATACAACATTAATTTTTTCTCTGGCCATCATTTTCCTTCTGTAGTTACAGGCTTCTCTGTCTATCAGGCACCACTTTCCTTTCAGCTGAGCTTTGTGCTGAATGACCCTTTTATTGGGGTCTGTATGGGTTGTAAGCTCTTGCATTCCTGTGCTGCAAGGACCATAGAGGCCATCTTAGCATATGAGAGAATGGCACAATATCCTTTCTTCTTCTGCTTCTTCTTCCCGACACAATGGTACCTGCACTAGCTGTACATAAATATTTCTGAAGTAGTTATCTATGTACTTGAGAATATGTCCAAAACCCTCTCCTGCTATCTGAAGCAGGAAGAAACTAATGATTTGGTTATGCATGCTTCCACCCACTGGAGATCAGCACAGATTTTGATGAGAAGCAAGGAGAAACATTCTGGTCTTGTACAAAAAGGAAATGTCATGGTGCTGGATTTGTTGCTCACTCTTTGTGGGAAGCTGTGTTGTTTTGTTATCATCCAGATTCCTGACAGTAGATTACTCACAGGTTCTTCCACTTGACTGAGACAAAGAGTAGAAATGCATTTCAGAGGCCATCAATATTGTAAAGGGAAAAGGTTACTGGTGTTGAGCTTTAATGGTGTTTAGCAGCAATTAGAAAATGGAATTCTTTCCTATCACATGAAGTTTGATCATCTCATTTTATGTAACTCCTTCCCACTGAACAGTTAGGTTGAGAACAATAGATCTCAAACTGCACTAGAGACAAAAAGTGACCTCTGGCAGTTCTCCGGGTGGTCTGAGTTTCTCTAATGCTCAGAAGGATGCTGACGTGTGTGCTCTCTGACAATCTGAATCATGCAAGCCATGGCCAGATTAATGTAGGGAAAACTTTTTTTGACACTTGTAAATCGTACTAGAAAATAATGAGCCCCAAAGCAGATTTTTTTCATGTTCAGCTACTTCTCTTAACTCCTTCAAATACTATGGAGTACCTGCTGTATGAATTCCTCCCTTCCCTTCTCTACGAGAAGACATTCTCAAAAGCACTGTTTAGAAGTTGTGAAGACTTGCAAACTTCTCACAGATCATGATGAGATGGCATCTGTAATAACTGCTTTAGGGATAGAAGTTCTTTGGAGAAATTTTGGGTAGCTTTATTGACATTTTTATATTAGATGTAAGCAAAACGACTTTATCATCTGCAGAAGAATGATGGGTATAAGGTTTAAATTCACATCCTGAATCTAGCCCACTATAGCTGTGTGTTTAAAATAAAAAAATGTTAAGGGAAGACAAATGTAAATGTCTTCACTGCTTCTGAAAAGAAAAAAAAAAGGCAACAATTATTGTTACTGCTATCAAGAAAAAGGTGTTTCTGTCAGATAAGGATCACACGAACATTCCTCACTAAATCTCTCCATCAGATGCACAGCCTGTGTATTGCTGTTACTAACCCCTTGCTCTGTAATCTCTCTGTATATATGTCTAATTTATCAGTTTCTTGTAGATTGTCAGCAGCCTGCTGCCTCCATACCGCCACACGGCTCACAACTAGCCAGGGGGCCAGATTGCCAGAATGTCAGGTAAACTGAACTAACTTTTCTCTTTGCACATAGCTGCATGCACGTCTGCAACTCCCCTTGTCTTCCTTGCTCAAATCTTCTTTGCTACGGTTCTTCACTAACAGCAACTTGAGCAGCAGTGATGATTTCTGCAGTGACAATACAAACACGAACCACAGATCCACACACTTACATTGAGGCGAAAATGTTAAAAGAAGGAGAAGTTGTACCTTGCAGCCCTCATTTGTTCTTTTCATACAGTTTCTCCATGTTGCCAAAACAGCAATGATTCTACTATGTTGCTAGATAAATTGGAGGACTTGATTTTTAGGGCTGGGCACAGATTTCCATTTTTGTAGGGTGGCATTTTAAAGGTACTTGTGAGATCTCAGCAACTTCAGAAAAAAAGAGATGACAGTGTGTTTTTTATATGTTCATAGTATGTGCTGTGCACAGTCACTTCTCATTTAAAACAATTTCCATTATTTTTAGACCTTACCCTGATCTATAGCAACCCAGCTGATCTACAGCCCTATTTGCGATAAAACTATTTCCTACAGAACGCTAAACTTCATGTGTAGAAGCTTGCTGTAATAATGCAGACTGGTGGGGGGATGGGGTAGAGCTTTCAGGCTGCACATGAGGCACTGCTAAGCACTATTGCCAGCTCACAAGTCTTCCAACGGCCTTGGAACAGCCCCTTCATATGTACTTCTCTGTTATTCCTCCCCTAAATGCTAGCAAACTATTGCTTCTGCAGTTTTAAACATCCTTCTCAGAAGGGAAAAGCTACATCACTTAACTCTGCTATGCACTTGTTGGCAAGCATTGCTTTGTTCAGCAGACTAACCTGTAGAAAGGGCACATTCCAAGGGAAAGCCTCAGGGCTTTCTGCATTATCCCTGAGTGCTTCCTCAGTTAGAAAGATCTCATTAGCTACAATCAGAACTGGATATATTGGTCAAGAAGTCATTTTTGGCATGTTTCCAAATAAAATCAGAGTATACAATGGCACATAAAATGTTTAATTTTGTAATGTGGTTAATATTTTTAAAAATTAGATTGGTCATTCTACAAAGAAGACATACTGCTATACTTATCTGAACTACTGACCTCCAAAGGACTGTAATTTTTACCACTAGATTGGTACTCTTTTGATTAAGAAGAAGCACGGTAGTATTTTTTATATATCAACACTGATGCCTTCCTTGTCTTGGCCACATAGCTGTGTAGCCTTGTAAAGCAGTGAAGCATAACAGACCTGGTGCAAGAGAGTATGATGGTATGAGTTTGTGAATGCTTTAAATGAAATGATTGAAATCTGCAGTGAAAATCGCTGGCTTTTTAAGAACCAGTTATGTGAGTTTGTTCAGGTTTTCTATACTCAGGAGAGGAAGAAGACAGCAGCTTGTGATGTCCTTCCTCCTCCTTTTAGAGTTCCTCCTGATGTAGCACAACTGCTTTCAATCATACAGTGATGTCAGATGAGGAAGGTATTATGTTAAAGCTGTGTCCAGCCCTAAAGTCACCCATTTTAAGAGAGAGCTATGCTTGTTTTTTAAGTCTCTACTGTCATTCTTGCAGTCATGTGACATCTCAATGGCATTTCACCTAGGATCGAGAGATAGCCTGTAAAGAAGCTTCCCACATCCTGCTATATACCTAATGGTGTTCAAACTAGTTTGTTCTGAGGTAGCACAGAGGTCCGCTCTGAACTTTAACATTAAACACAGAGAGCTTTCCTCATCCAATATCTGTGCTCAGTTTTAAATGGCACTTGTGCATCTCTTGATTTTTCACAGTAGTTGTGAAAGTGTGCTGATTCCAGTCATCTAGTCACTTTGATTAGCTGTACATCTGTCTGTCTTCTTGCTCATGCCTGCATGTTTCTGCTAAAACCTGATCTGGAAAATCTAGGAGAACCTTTTGTTAGAGGTTTTCAAAGGAAACTGATGAATCAATGCGTGAGAATCTAAACTCTGCATTCCATGCCTCACCTCAGTTTCTATGTCCAGAACTGTGGGCAGGCAACCAGACGTAGGCCTACCCTGAAAAGTACTGGATGGTGTTCACCCCTTCCTAACATCAGTAGCTGTCTGTTTGATGTATTATATTGCACAAGACTAAACTAATACTGTCATCCAATGTTTACAAGAATGTGTCTGTCTTTGGATCACATGCTGGACCCACGTTGTCTAAAAAACAATCAGAAACAAAACAAAAGTCCTGATACTGCAAATGAAACCAACATTCATTATTTTGCAATAAATTATAATTTCATTTCGTGTAAAATAGGAAATAAAAAATAGGGTTAATTGTTAAGAAAATAAGATTAAAGTTGAATAAGGAAAGATGCACATGAAAGGGTTGCATTCTGAATATATCGCTGGTCTGTTTGTATTTTCCATTGCTGATTCATTACAGTTACAACCTATGCCAGAAAATATTGCATGTGAATGATGTCTTTAAGAAAACAACACAATATTTACTAACGCCAAAGAGCATTGCATGATAATTTTCAATTGATTTTAGAACTACATGATGAGCTTTGTGAGTTTTGGGAGGGGAGAGAGCTGATTAAAAACAAATAATAGTAACATGAAAAATTACATGGGCCATATTCATCAACTGAATGGATATCTTCCCAAATGATGGCAGCCTTTAAAGAAAGGATTACAGAAATGTTTAAAAAGCAGCAGATATCCTTGGGCAGAAATGTAACAATATTCTTATTCTCACTTAGTAGCCAACAGCTTTAGGTTCTTCCATGTCTTTCTGTTGCTTCATGTTCCTAATCTCACCTGCCACCCTCTACTGCCTGTAACTGTCAATATGCCTGATAGCTGAGCTCCAGGACCTGCTGCCACCATCACCTGTCCTGCCATAAAAAGCACCCTGCATGCCATGTGTCACTTGCTGGTTCTGCTTGATGGATAATGCAATTTTTGTTTAGATAGTGCTGCAGTGATTTGCATAACCCAACTGGGTGTGTTGTTCTCCTGAAAGGAGGATGGCACAGCAGTAGAGTGTTATGATGAGAGTCAGATCTACTAGGATTGTAAGTGATGGGTGTATATATGTTGCTGCAAAGGTACCTGTACTGATAACCTTGTAATTTTTTTTTCTCTTCTCAATGCCCCTAGTATTTATTTTCGGTTGAAAAGGGAATGGTGAGACAAAGTTTTCAATTCCTTTTGTGGACAGAAGTATACTTGTATTTGAAAGTGAGAAGCCACACACAGTTACTGTGGAAAAAAAAGGATGTAATTCTAAGTGTAGTACTTGCTAAACAGAGCATATTCTGGAATAGTTTTTATTACAGTATTTGTAGTCAAGGTTGATTTTGTGCTGAAACTGATGCCATAATGGTAATGAGACTGAATGTGTTTAGAGGAAAAGTCTACTTGTGTCAGAGGTCCTGTTTCAGGTCATTACTGCACATAACTAGTCTCAAGTATGGCCATTTTCTCACCAGTCCTCTCCATTGAAGCAAGAACATCTTATGTTGTTTATTTTTAAAGCTGGGAAGAAAGCCCCAAAAGACAAACATACCTCTGCTAATGAGAAAGGAAAACACTGAGTTTCTATTCCTTTCTGACAATTACAGTTATTTTGAGGAGAAAAAAAAAAAAAAAGAAGAAGAAAAAAAAGAAAAAAAAAAGAAATGGGGCAGCAATGGAGGAGAGCAAGGCTGTCTTTCCAGAGTAACACAACCATCTTGTTTGCCTTCCCTGCATGTGCCATGTTAAAGTTTTAATTTGCTTTTATTTCTCTGAAGGACTTAGTAGTGCTTTTTTAAAGACTACCTTGAAAGCTTAGGAGGTGCTGAAGCCTGGAGATGTCTCTTCATGAGTGGATGGCTTCTAGAGTAAATGCAGACCTTTTGGATCCATCTCCTGACACTCCTGAGGCAGACTCATTTGAGAAGAGTAAGAAAAGATCTCTCAGATCCCTCTTCAGATTCTCTGTCTGCATTGGTATGGTGCAGAATTGACAGAACAAACAGATGATTACAGCCATGGAAATAAATACTTAGAGAACACAGGCTTGGTGTCTTCTCAGGGTGTTTGATTAAATAAGCTCACCTAGGAAGTTTCAAGAACATATTTTTTGACTGGAATATTTGTGCCTAGGTGGTTAGTTTTAGATGATATATGAACTGAGGAGTCATAGTTCTAAAAAGCAGTCAACTCTTTGGGACTGACTTACTCAGCCAACTTCAAAATGGAACCTATGAGGTCCTGAGCTCCTATAACTCACTCTCACCAGCCATTTTGTAATCAAGCAGCTCATCTTCAGGGGCAGGGACCTGCAAGTTTCTGATCTTCAAAGAGGACCAGAGGTGCAGGGGCTCCAACTCCTGCTGAATTGCAATACCTATGGATTTTTGGGGCATAATCTCCTCAACGCCCTTGATTTAAAACCTGGGCTTTGCCATCTCCTTTCTTAATGGCAGTAGTCCACCTTTGTTTGTGTCTTCTGGGAAGTGCAGTGCCATTTCTTTGTTTCCTATATGTGGAACTGCAGACATTTTCAGTACTGCTGGCATTTCCAATGGCAGACTTTCAAATACCGCTGGCATTTCAGATTGATTCGTTTCCAGCAATAGACTAATTGCGTGCCTTCAGCCAGCACTCGATAGTCTGTACTGCAGAGATAATTTGCATGTTTTTTAAAGAAGGAAAGTGGGAAAAAAGCAGGTTTTCTTAAAGATGGGGCTGTGAATTGATTGTGATTCATCATGTATCACTGTTGGAATAACTTCAAGACCATAGAACGTTTGAAGGATTAAGAAAAAAAAACCTACTCCCAGTCATATTTTTTTAATAAATTACATTTATTTGTATTCTGCTTTGGAATCTTGCTTTGCCATATGCTTACCTTGAAAGTTTAATGCCTGACACTTAGCTTGGCATCAGCTTGATGAGCTGAAGTTCACCTTCATAAAACAGGATGAGCCAAGGCTGAGGAATGATTTGGGGCTCACTTGAGCAGCATCTGCATTGCCCTCTGCTGCACAGTATGCACTGCTGAGCGAAGTGAGCAAAGCTGTGTAGTTGAAGCTTTGCTTGAATGTTACGGAACTTTGCACCAAGGCGTGGGGGTGTGTTCATGTTAGCTGCCCCTTATCTTTGTGCTGCCACTAATAGACCACAACTCCACCCACGTCTGATTTATTGAAAGCTGGTTCAGACCCCTCTGTACCGTATGACAGGGAACACTATAATTGCACACGTAGAGGCTTGAGGGATGAATGCTATCATTGGAACAGTTGTTCATGAAAAATAGTCAACAACAGAAAAAGACAGAACTGAAGAGAATTCAAACATGTAAAACAAAAACTCTTGGAAAGTTTTGATTACAAAATACAGAGTGTTTATGTTGCCTGATGAGGAAGGTCAGACTGTAGTTATTTGAATGTCATAGTTCATAGCTCACATTCAGTAAAAGACAATGTTTTCACAAAATGATGAAACCTGACTTCCACATTAGCACTCTCCTAGAGCTATTAATCATTTGTGTATAAATAAATAATTCTTAACCCTCGAGTGTGTCTCGCCCTTCAAATTAGCTCCCCCCTTTCACAAATGCATTCATTTCTCTACAGAGCATTTTTCATCAGAGCATGCAAACGGCCGTATTGTGTGCGTATTGTGAACTGTCAAGCAGGCTGTGTACAGCATTTCACGTCATACATCCAAGTGTCACTCAACGTGTGCATGCTGGGGATTTTCTTTATTTATGCTGCGTATCTAAGGATGCAGATTTAGAGATGAGTTTCCCTCACCTTTTAGAGTTTGTTTCCAGCCTTGAACAACTTACCTGTGCGTAAAACTTTGCCGTGTATTTTAAGCACTTGTTTTTCTTTCTGATTTTCAGTCCTAGTGCTCTTCCAGAAGAGCAGCCACATTCCAGCTCTCAGTGTGCCCCTCTCAACTGTCTCTCTAAGCCTCCTCCTTACCCCTAATCTTCATATGCAACGTAAGAGAAAACGCAAACAGAGTGGAGTTCATGCAACAAAGGTTCGGGTTGTTCCCAGCGAGCGGGTAGACAATCCTGCCTTGTTGCTGCATCGATAAGTCTGGATTCATATCCACTGCTCTGGCAACTGAGGGAAGGTTGAGAAGAAGAACACAAAGCACAGAGCCCAACCTATCAAGAAGACTTTTTATGGTTCCTCTGATTGTATTCAAACTTTACAACTAAAGTGTAGTGAAATTTAATATCTCAACAGAAATGTTCCTCCCAGCTGCTTGGCTTTACCTCTGAAATAATGAGAGACTTAAGCCAGTATTAATAAAGATAAAGTATGTTACTAAACCCTGCCCTCATAACCTCTGAGTTCAGCCATAGGAACCAGTTCACATTTTCTTTCGTCGCTAAGGGTGTGATATTTCCTTCTTACTTTATTTGCACCATAATTTTGTGTTTATAAAATGCAGTCTTTTTTGCACCAGTTGTATTCAATTATTATTATTATTTTTTAAACAAGCAGAAATAGCTGAAGTGAAGAATGACTGTGTTAATATTAAAGAGAGGCTTGTTGTATTGGCCAGCACACGGCCAATTTTTATTGCACAAAAATGTTGGCAGTGGGGTGAATTGAAATGTTAGTGATGACTGTATATTTTGCTGCTGCACTGATATTGTTTATGCACTTGTTTTTTAATTCCTATTTCACTAGCTTCTGGTTTTGTTCGGGCTCTTCACTGGAAGATTACTATTTAGTTTAAGAAGGAGATGAGAGGATGATGTATTGGTTTGTTTTCCGTTTTGCTGCATTGTAATTCTAGTTTTGCATTTCAGACAAGTAGATGAATTGGTGCTGTTTTTTGGGGTTACTTTCTATTTGGTATCTGAGAAAAAAAAAAAAAATCTAAAACAAGTATAATGTCGTGTGCTAATTAAAAACATTCTTTCTTCCTGCTCCCATATTCAGGATACTAGCTTGAGGCCTTACCCTGAAAGAATAGTATGAACAGTGAAGTTGCAGGTATTCTGTGTGAAATATTCTAAGGTGAAATAACTCCTGCAGGCAGACTTAATGGTGTGGATCAAAGCTAGCAGGACTTTAGTGCATTTCTTCCTTGCCAAAAATCAACAGATCCAGAACCTTAGCTCATGTCAGTTTATGACAAATACTCAGGTGATCTACACTACACAGACTCTATTGCAACAGTGCACAGTGCTCCTAGTTCAAGGTTCTCTCCTGTAAAAGCTGAATAATGGGTTGGGTTGTTCTTTTATTTATTTATTTTTTTTAATAGCAAGTGTCAGAACAAAAGCAAGGATAGCAAAATTTACTTTGCACAGTACCTGACAGCAAGGTAAGCTGCTAAGGTGTAATGGTTCAGCACCTCTGGACTTCTCATCTAGTCATCACATAGGAGAAGTCTTCAGTGCTGCCTACTTGTCGGTAATTAGCAGTCCTTGCTCTGTCAGGTGGCCTTAATTTATTTACAGAACAAAGGCTTAGATATTTCCACGTTTTTATTCCTTCTCTGCAGTGTAAGTATGATTTACAAGTGGGAAACACAGCGCAGCCTAAGGTAGAGAGCAGCTGGACAAAAACTGCTGCAGATATGGTTGGAAAAATTTTTTCACGTTCTACCTGAGTCTGAGAAAATGAACTCAGGCTTCTGTTAGAAACAGTGCTTACCAAATGTTATGATACACAAAACATCAGCAGAGGAAAGAATCGGTGACCAATCAGTGTGCCTAACAATTATTATTTCCATGGTACCAGTAATGAAGGTGCTGTAAATAGAAATATTCTCTGTAATCAACGGTGTGTGTCACTTGCAGCCTTGGCAAAGCAGCTGAGCTATTGTAACAAAACATTCAGAGTCGAAGGTGAAGAAAATAGGAACAAGTTGTCATCAAATTCTGATCAGATTGAACAGACAATTCTCGGCAATGTTCTGCTTAGGTTTACCATGCAGTTCACGTGGTTCTTCCTGTATGCATTTACATAACTATTTAGTGTCATACTTAACCTACATGTTGTCTTGTCAGAGAAAAGTCAAATAAAACTCATTCAGCTCAGTCACACTGTTTGATATGAATATTAGCTGCTATTTTGATTTTTACTAAAAAGTAAACGACGACAAAACCGTTTTTGTTGGAGGCAGATGGTGCCTCCCGTGAGCACCTCACAATTCCTGACCTTGCAGACTGGTGTAGGGTGTAGTTGTAGTTCTGAAACAGTGCTGTTGCCTTTGACCAATAAGGACAGCTATTACTGATGGTTAAGCAGAAAAAGAATTTGCGTCGCACATTGAGTAGAGTTACTACAGGCTGTACTTGGAATAGATTCTCCTATTTTCATATCCAAATCAAACATATTCCCTGAATTTTAGTTAAACAGGAGTTCAGTGAAATGCATTTCTTTTCTATATAGATATGAATATATTGGAAAAAATGTTGTAGTGGAATGTTTGTTTGGTAATGTATTTGTTTCCAGTTGTGATTTGCAGAGCAACTTTGGGAAATTGAAACATGCCGGTATGTCCATGTCGATTAAGAGTTATGAAACAGCATTAAATGGTATAGAAATTGTGGCCCTGTTTTATAGAACTAAGTGGGTTTATTAAATTTTTTATCCTCTTAAGCTTTAAATTCTTCATTTCTAAGTTTTCAATTTACATTTTTTAATATGTAATAAAGCAAGTAAATGTTGGAAATTTAAGAGATCTAGAAACAAACCAATTTAAATGTACAAATGGCTGTAGTTACTGCATTGTAAGTTATAAAACTGTGTAGGTCCCCGGGGACAACTTTTGTCAGTTAACCAGTACAAAATAAAATGCATATCTTGAACTTGAGATGATAAACTCTTCTTTTTTTTATGTAGTGATTGATAGTAGGCAACTTTGTGAACCATTTTGTAGGAAATATTTGCATACAGACAAAAACAGACACAAAAGCCTTTTTTTTTTTTTGACTTGCAAAATATACTTTCTTTGCCCGTTTAAAATTGATTTATGGTGGGGTGTCATCTACACTGATTTCTAAATAGGAAGTAAAAAGGATACATATGTTTTCCACTGGTTGGTTGAGCGTGCTCAGAAATGCTGAAATGTGTCCTGCACGGGAAGGAAGCAATTCAAATTCCGCTCTCATTTTCATATCTGAAATGAAGTTTTTGCTCTCTGTGACGGCTGTCAAATTTCTTTGGATTTGAAATGGCATTTTCATTTCTTGTTTAGTGAAACTTAACTTTTCATTGTTCAGAGAAATGGCACAATTCTGGAAATCCAGTTTGTAGGGTATGTATAGAAGTGGAAAAAAAAAGGGGGGTGGGAGATGAATAAATAAATATAAATTGTAAGATGCAATAGTATGGAGAATATATTTTCTATCAGAAGGTTATTGGAGGCTTTAACAGAAAGAGGAACTATTATCATTTCTCATGCTGATTGTGTGGATGTTTCTGGCTTCTAAGTGGAGGCAGTACTGGTATTCTTTCTGATTGATCTGATTGACAGGTTGGCACCTCTGTGCTTGCTCCATCCCCATTTCTCATAGTAAATAAGCATAGCTATACAATAGGTTTCATAGGTAGAACTGTAACTAAAGTAACACTGCGAGTTTTAATGCCAAGACGACCTTCCATTTATTTTGGATTAGAAAAGATTGTTAACACGTTTAAGCCATTTACCAAATTCAAGTGTTAAGAAAAAGACTGTTCTGAAATTTAAACGTAGGAAATGTGACCTCGCCTGTGGAGGCTGCTCATGCTAGGTGTGTTGCAAATACTGCAATGCAGCTGTTTGTAAAACACAGCCCAGATCCCATCACACTGCTAAAGACACCTGCAAATCTGGGCCCTTATTTTGATACCAACCTTACTGTTCAGCATGCAGTGCCAATGACAAGAGTTGTGCTGCCGTATCTGGATTGACCACCATCGTCATCATCATCAGATGTAGATTACATGAGCCCTCCTGAGATCTGTTTCCCTGCTTTGATGGAGAATGCCCATCCACCTAGGAGATAGGAAATCTGTGTTTGAAAACGGCAGGCACTGATGTTTTAACTTTGAAATATACTATTAATACCTCTTTAAGAATTCCAATTACTTTTCTTCAGTTTTCCTTTGCTGTGTGTAGAGTGAGTCTGAAAGGAATATCCAGCATTCAGGCTTTTCTAACCACTGAAGATTTTTTGTTATTCATTTATTATTTTTGTTTAATTAAGCATCCTATGGAAAAGAGAAAAAACAAAAAACAAAAATCCAAACCAACAATTGTCTTTCATCTTCAGGCACATAAAATATGTGTTTGAGATTCTTCACATCATGTAGCTTTTCCATATCCATAATTAAGCCAGAAAATTCTTATTTCTTCTCTGATCTACATACTCCTTGTGTTAAAAAGGCAAGGGGGCTATCAGCAGGACTTTATATTTCATTCTGAGGTATATGTCTTAAATCTGTATTGCATCTGTATGGCAACTGCTTAGTCACAGCCTGAACCGGTGATTGAGCACCTGGTGAGGTGACACAGCCAGCCCCGAGAACACAGTGGAAGTAATTCACCTGTGTGCCTGGAAGGGTTGGAGCCTGGCTCTACCCCTCCCTAACCTCATATAAGGGATGGCTGCCGCCAGGGAAGGATCTCTGCTTGGAGGTTCCTCCTTTTGGAGTAGTTAGCAAGCTGTGATTCTTGGGATGGGTAAGCAAATCTTTCTTTGACTGGATTGTAGCCATCATTCTTTTTTTTGGTGCAATTTAGACCTGCTTATCTGCTATTACTTTTCCATACAGGATTTTAATCTATTTCCTGTTCTTCAGAAGACCCTTATGAAATCTATTAAAAGCCATGTGACAAACTAACAAAATTAAAGGAAAAATGTGATGTTCTGTGACTCATGTCAACATGCAAGTAGACACTAGGTGATCAGGCCCTGTGTTTCAAAATGTCTTTCCATGAAGCTCCACATTTGTTTAGTTTATCATTATTTACTGTTAAAGAAATAGCAGCGAAGAGTGTGTTGGTTTTTTTCCTCAGTATTTGTAAATTAAATTATATACTGACTTGATTTGAAGAACATTTGGGGAATAATGAAAATGATTGATTAAAAATTTTTAGTAGGCTAATTTGATAGCTGAATTGTTATTCAATCAGATGTGAATAAGAAATAAGAGTTATCTAGCTTGTTGGTGTTTGTTATTTTTCCTGTGCACTGGTGTGGCTGGTGTGCTATGCCAGTGGATAAACTAAGTCTATTTTATTAGTTATTTCCCCATTGTTTTTCAACCCTATGGTTTGACTGTTAAAGGGTTAATTAACTTGATCCTTTATAAATAACTTTAAAAACAAAAAACAAAAAAAACTGGTGTTTTGTGACTTTTGTAATCTATTGAATGTTATCATTTGCATGATGTTCTGTATCTAACGAACCATTCAGGTTGCTGTGTTCCTTTCACAAGAGTTTTAATGTTGGTGGAGTTTGTGACAAATACAGATTTGTATACTGTATGTTTACTGCAGTAATAACTCAGCTACTCCTACACTGAATTGGTGTTATGTTGCCCTGCCTTCTTGGGGTTAAATGATGGAGTGCTTCTGGGTGGTGAAGAATATAAAAGTATGTATGTTCATTTGCTGAAGACTGAGTATTGGAAACTCTTCTTGTTGCTACTTCTTGTTAAAAGGAAAAAAAAAACAAAAAACTAGTTAAATAATCCTTGTTTCTGAAAATGCATCATTTGTTTTTAAAAATTGAAGTAATTCCCATGTAACTCCTTGTAGACAACCCTAGATTAATGCCCTGTGAAGGATTCATAAAGTCTGTGCTTGTACATGTGTAATATGATCATGCAGCCAAATGGTTGGGAAAAACACTCTAATACTGAAGAAAATAATAATAAAAAAAAAAGCCAGTATGCTGATTCTTACATCTTTATGTTCCAATTAAAATTACAGTGTAATGCATAACTGTTCCAGTGAATAAACTGGCCATTTTTGTTCATTTACCTCCATGCTGTCTGGTCTACTTTTATTTCTGTCAGTTTGCAGTGTCTTGGCTTGTGCTTTTACATCGATTTATGTCTTGCAGGTCTGTAACTGTGAATGGAAAAGGTATTAGAATGAAAGGAAATGAAACTGGGAAATAAATACCAAAAGGGAATCAGAACTAAATCAGAGATGCTTCCTCTGTTTTTTGAGATAGAGGAGATAGTGAAGGCTTATTCACCTGATACAATTTTCATCAGCCTTCGCTATTCTCTAAAATGCTCCAGCATCTGTAATGAGGTGTCAGTTACAAGAGTTTTGTGTAAGATGCAAATCTCTACTGTCAAGGAATGGGTCACCAAAGGAAGTGGTAAAGTCGAACTAAAAGTGGGCTGGGATTGCTGTGTGCAGTACAGCATACTGTGGCTGCAATTTTAAGGTCAGAAATACCTTCTTTGCTTGTCGAAGTGCCAGGCTTTGGAAGCAAGTGGGCCTGTGGCCCGCGCTCCATCAGCAGCCAGGCCTGTGGTGTTTCAGGAGCGAGACTGTGGTGGGCAGGTGGCTGCTGCAGCTCCTGCGATGACCCTCCGTGCACACAGAGACCCTGAGAGGCAGCAAATGTGCAACTTCTAGAAACAGGTGTTGCAGAATCATCCTAGCAAAACTGTGATTGATTGAGATAGAATTTTCATCTGCCACGCATTCTTCTTCTCCCCTCCCCTGTATTTTTTATTTTTAATGAAAAGGTTTTCTAAGAATTAGTAAGAGAGAAAGTGGACTTTCCTTCCTGAGTGCATTTGTTCTGAAAGCAGTATCTCAGAGGGTTGCTACTTCTCTGAATGTTCTCATGGCGAAGTTGATTTGAGAAACTAATGCTAGTTGCTCCTGCCCCTTTCTCTGAATCATCTTTTCAAGTGGTCCTGCACAGCTCCCGTGGAGGCAGCGCTATGAGTAAGGTCAATGAAATGGTCTGAGTTTACAAATGTATGTGTTTTCTAAATCTAAAAATACATCTTAAATTTCCAAAGAAGATGTCTGTATAATCTGTCCCTTGAGAGGCACCATTACCTCGTGTTCTGAAGTGGGAGGTGACTTCTGACAAGTGAACCGCTGCATTTCCTGTAAAAATGTGCTAGATTATAATGGAGAAGATCCTGGAGCTCAAGTTCACCATTCCTACCACTGCATGTTCTTGTTCCTGGCTGAATCCTGCAGCTGTGCTCACAGAAAGGTGGAGTACTCCCAATTGTGGCTCAAGACAGCAGGTTCTATGGTTCACCTCTCAGTGCTACAGACAACTGCCAGGCCACCAGCTCCTCAAGTTGGACTCTCAGAAATGGTGCATAATTCTGAGCAGTGTTAAAACCTGATTTCAAGAGACCATTAATAAGAATAAAGGTACTAATATTGGAGAGACACGTTGAAGAGCTTGACAGCCACTTCTTTTTTGCATTCTGAGACTGTGCAAACAAGTCTGTGGCAGGTTTTATCTACAGAACTAAATATAGAGGGAAAAATGGAGCTGAAATAGATAATTTATGTATTCTGGGAAATTATTTGGAATAATGCCAGATGTGCTAAAAGCACAGGCACAACTGCTTGCTTCTCAAAGGATGGTGTGAGTAATTGCCTGAAAAAGCTATTGTGTTTAGTGTGCATTTTCTATCCACCTACACTAGACTGATGTGCTTTGTTACAAAGATAGGAAAGCTCTTTCAGGGACCTACAGCTTCTGTAAGCTCAGATGATTTGAACGGATCCATCCGAGGGAGATTTTTCTCCTAACAGCTTATTAGTGTTCTAAGGTGAAGTGACACGGAGCTATCCTTCATGGCTCAATGGCTGCTACCATCACGCATTAGAATACAGGAAAGTTACTTAAGTAGTCAGGTGGATTTTGAGCTGTGGCATTCCTAGCTGGTTGGGAAACTTGATTGTCCCAAGTGAACGGACGTTGCTTCTATCTCGCTGCATTGAAATCTGAACTGAAGAGATCCTGAGGCTGGTAGAGAGCTTGCCTGGACTTGAGATGGCTCCATCTGGTTTTCAAGTACTCAGCTATGCAAAGGAAATCAGAGGATGATGGGCACAACATGTAGTACTTTGTGCAGTTTGAAGATGTGACTGAAAAATGTTTTTCCAGCTAGTCTGTGACTCAAATTCAGTCAGGTCAAGTGTAAAATTCAAACAAAAGAATGTACTGTGTACAAATACCAGCAATCTCAATGTCCTGCGTTACTGAAAAAGGAAATGCCTCTGTGGAGGCACAACTGTTTTCAAAGGCTCTTGTTATCTAAGCCAAATGCAACTAAGTTCTTTTTATCTTCGGAGTATTCTGTGCATGTTAATTAATTCTTGAGACATCTTTGCAAAATGGGTACTGTTATCTCTCACAGGTAGAGAAATTGGGACTGAGAGGATAAAAAACATCATCAATGTTTAAGACGAGCCCAGTTTCTTTACACTTGCCTCTCTGCCTATCTGCGTATATCCACACTGCATACATATGAAGAGCGAGTGGTTTTTAGATGTGGTTGCTGGGTATTGTCAGCCAGTTTTAGGCCCATGCGACAGAAGCTATATTGCTCTAGCTTCTGGGTTCATTCAGGGCTGGTTCCCTGTTCTCTGTAGTTCTTGGTATTAATAGAGCCTTACTATAAATAGCTAAAGTTTAACATCAGCAGGCTTGTTTTAATATCCTTAGACCTACGCCTTCCTTCTGACTGTGTCAGGCCTATAAACTAAAAAGGCAATCTGACTCACTAAATCCAAGATGATAACACTGCCTAAACATGGGAAAACATTTCTTCCCCTAACAATGTCAGTGCAGTAGAATGTAGATGTTCTTTTTCTGGTAGAGAATGTGGGCTTCCTGCAAGTTGACAGCATTCCCTTAAAGACTGTTCTCAAAGTCATGAGCACGTTATCTGTGTCTGAGCCCAAATTAAGATTCTGGAGTTTTTGAATCATAGAATGGCTTGGGTTGGAAGGGATCCCAAGGATAATCAAGTTCCAATCTCCCTGCCCCAGGCAGGGCCACCAACCTCCAGGACTGGTACTAGACCAGGCTGCCCAGGCCCCCATCCAATCTCGTCTTTGAAGTTTCAGTCCATGCTCAAAGCACCCCTCACCCATGCAGTTACGCTTAGTTGTGTTTATGCTTGAATATAAAAATGTGGCACATTTCAGTATTGTAAAGATATGCCCATTTGCAGTCAATATAGCCTTGGAAGTATACTGCAGAACCTGAAGTACTGAGTTCCAAAATTAGGCATTGTTAGATCTCTGGAGGAAAGGTCTGTTTGTCACGTGTAGTTTCCCAATAATGTATTGAAAAGTCAAAGTATGAATGAAGTGCTATTTTTGACATTTGGTATGTAAAAGAGAATTTAAAAGTGGAAGAGGACCAACAAATGGTCAAATCTTTTTCAGAGTCTTTGCTCCAAATAATCTCATCTCAAGCCATGAAGATCTAAGGAGTCCGTGAAATGTGGGATACAGTGAATGCACACAAAAGTTGGTGAAGGTAACAGAGGAGTCTTCAAATGCAGCAATGGTTTTAAAGTCTTTCCGTTTAAAGTAATTATTAATTACTAAGAAGTGTGCTGAGACTCTTGTACATCTACCATATGCCTGATTAGCTGAAATCTTAAGTGCTTGGCAGCTTGTTTTTTAGACTTAGGGAAAGAAACAAAGCTCAGGGAGCATTGCAACACTGAGACAATTAAATTTTCTTCCAGATCTGGAACTAATAGTTCTACCTTTCTTTTTATGTTTGATCTGTCTGTTGCTCTCTAGGTGTTGACTTGCTAAGGAGAGAACTGAATCACTTTGATTTACTGCTAAAGCATTCATAGAGGCAAGGACATATTTAATGTATAGAAAACTTTAACGGCATACGGCAACAGATTTGGGATGTGTGGTACAAAGAGTTGTCATTCTTGTCCTGAGAATTAGACACCATTCCAGTATCTCAAGTGAAGAACTTACACCATGGTGGGTTTTTTAAACACTCTTCATAGCAGCAGTCAAGTCTCACTGCAGAAGGAAACAGGAAACAGAAAGCACGATACTTTCTCAACCATAACTTGTTTTCTCTCTCCCTTTTGCTAAAATAACCTTCCAGAAGATTGTTTTCACTTGTAGTTAATCTAAATCAAAGCTAAAGTACTATTGCTAATGGTATCTGAGTATCTGATTCTAATTGGATAGTGGGAAATATATTTAATTAACCCATGGTGATGATAATGAAGAATATTCTGAGACCTCTAAAAGCAATCAGTCTTGCTAAGGGCACGCCAGTATGAAAGATTTATCAAACAAAACTAATTAGATTGTAATTACCCCTCTAAGCAGCAGTCCTTCCTTAGAATTAAGGGACATATGGGATACCCTTACCTCAGCAGCTTTTTTGTAAACTCCAAGAATTTGTTTACAATAGAAGACCTATTTCTGCACAGCAAAAGAAGAGGATAAGATGCAATTAGCATGGAGGCTGTATAGAGGAGGAATGTTTCTTCCTCTAATTGTCCCGGTGCTTCTCTCACAGAGCTACCTGTTAGCATCTACCTGGTTGTCTTCTGTGTGGTAGAGAAGGAGACCCTGGCCCTAAGGGTTCAATAGATTTCTTAATTAAGGTGGCTGGAAGCTGACAAATCCTGCTGCTAGTTGGTCCCCAGTGACTACCTTTGCTAGGGCACCTGATGACAACAGGACAGTGTTCTGTTTCACACAATCAAATAGGACAAAACAGGAGAGATATATTAAGAATGTTAGTGACTGGGCTAAAATAAATTGTTTTGGCTTTTCTTCTGATGGCTACCTGCTCATCCTTTTTCTTTTTTTTTCCCTGCTCACACAGTAAATATCTAGGATTTGGCTAAAACTTCCTGGAGTTCTTGTTATGGCTTACTTCTCATGTGTGGCTTTTAATTCACGCTATTGACTCTGCAGCTGCTTCTCACATGGAAGTAAAACCAATCCCAAGAGGTGGTGCGTGCCGCAGTTTGTGCTGGGAGTAAATATTAAACAGCTGGATGTATTTTTTTGACATAAGCCAGCATAATGCTGTAAATCCAGTGTCCTCTTGTTCTGCCACATGCTGGGTGCTGCACAGGGAACAAACACAAGATTGGAGTCCCTCTAATCTTTGTAAACCATTCCCCAGACTAAGACAGAGTCAACAGCCTCAGGCTGAAATTCACTTTGTCCTTGAAGGCTGGATTCTGTGTTTGCCTGCTGATTTAACCGAGGCTAAGTAACTCCCTCATGCTTACTTGCTTGTTCTGGGTATCTCTGTTGCACAGGCTGCAGCTACTTTGTGAGTTATGCTGTTGCGGCTACCATCAGAAAAGAATTTTCATCTGGAATGTGCATGAGGTCCTGAGATGCATGAGATTTTTCTTTAATTAGTATCCTACTCTATCTTCTGGCATATCAGTTCTTGCCTTCGTTTTACTGCTGGCAGAACAGGTTTGAATCTTCAGTTCACAGAGGATGCAAAATACACTATGAGCTGTTCCTTGGATTAGGCAGGGAAGTATGTAAGTATGGCTTTTCTGTGTAATAGACTGCATTTTAATCATGGAATCATTAATAGTTTGGGTTGGAAGGAACCTTTAAGAACATCTAGTTCCAACCCCTGTGCTAGAGGTAAGGATACCTTCCTCTAGACTAGATTGCCCAAAGCCCCATCCAGTCTAGCCTTGAATGCTTCCAGGGAGGGGGCATCCACAACCTCGTGGGGCAACCTCTCTCACTAAAGAATTTCGTACTACTATCTAGACTAAATCTACCCTCTTCCAATTTAAAACCATTTCCCCTTGTTCTGTCACTACCTGCCCTTATAAAAACTGCCTCCCCAGCTTTCCTGTAGGCTCTCTTCAGGTACTGGAAGGCTGCTATAAGGTGTCCACAGAGCCTTCTCATCTTACTGAAAAGCTGCAACTCTCTCATCCTGTCCTCACAGGAGAGGTGCCCCAGCCCTTTGATCATCTTAATGGCTCTTCTTTGGACTTGCTCTAACAACTCCACGTCCTTCTTGTGTTGGGGTCTCCAGAACTGGACACAGTACTCCATGAGAGGTCTCATGAGAGCAGAGTAGAGGGGCAGATTAATTTTTAGTTCACATCCAACAGACAGTGGCATTTTTTTCTGTCAGACCTCAATGAAGGTACTGTTCACATCAGCGTTAAATAAGGTGCTCTGAGGTATGTGTAATGCTTTGAAACAACTGTCATTTCAGTGAGGTGCCAAGTTCATGCATTCTTTCTCTGGGTATAGATGAATGCTCTAAAAATGCTGCTACACAGACTTACTAAGAGTTACAGCATGAGGAAGTGCTAAGAGAAACTAAAGCAGGAGAAGAGATAAACAGGTAAGCTGGACAAACAGATTTTTACTGTAATTCAGATGAAAATAAAGGTAAACTCTAGCAGAAATAAGGAAAATGGACTGTACACAGCAAAAGAAGCAGTCTCGCATAAGCAGCCAAATCCAGTATTCTGAAGGTTGTTTCCATTAGGAGAAGTAAAGGTTGGCACAAAGAGGGGGCGACATCTTGCATACAAATGAAGTATTTAATAAACTAAGGAAAAATTGCCTGTTTTCAAGAATGCTTTGGTGATCCAGCAGCATGAGATAAGTGATTTCAAGCCTTACATTTGCCAGAAGTGCTCTGTCATTGTTTTTTTTTTTGGTGGGGGGGGGGGGGCTGGGGGGGATGGAGAAGGGGGGAGGGCTAAAACTTGCCACCTTCTGCACCTCTGTGGACTTCCACAGGGTTCCTATTGTACCTCCTACATGCAAATGGAAGTAATTAAGTCTGTTTTCCACCACTGCATTTCTCACCACCCTCACAGAAAGATTTTGAGCCAGATGGCCTAGCTATAGCCCACACTCAAAAGTGGCTTAGCAGTGGCTTACTGGTTAACTCTGTTACCATACAGCAAAAGAATCTGTGATGCTTCCCACATGTTGTCTAGGATGGGTGGTACAACGCAGGCAGACCATTTAGCTGGGTTGTGTCATATATTTTAAGCAGAATTGGCAGCACTCTCTGTGGTTAAGCTAACCTAATGTTTTCTGTCCCCAGATCCTGTTTCCTATAGTCACTAAATTTTTCATCTTTCAGGGTGAAGTTTGTCAAGATAGCATTTGAAAAACTTTTGCTTAGAAAGGTGTTATTCCTGTTGCTGACACAGCCCCTCCATCTCTCCCCAGAGATGAAGAACACATGAAACTGAGAGGAAGAAGGAAGGGCATGCCAGGAGGGCAGGCCAGTTGTTGCCAAGTGAAAGCAGGCAGAACGGACGTGCTGCTGGCACACAGCAGCTCAGAGCCAGCTTCGACCAGCTGGCCCAGGTCTGTGCTGCAGCTAACTGAAGGGAAGAGAGACAACCGGCTGCTGTGAGAAGCCTGCACTGAACTACAAATGCTCTAAAATTACCATGAATTCACTGTTAAGATGACTTTCTTCTATCATTGACTGTCACCTCACTGCTCAGTGTCCTGCTAAAGAACAATTTTCTTGAGAAAGTGAGCTTGTGGCTGATCTCCTGATGCTGCAGCGCAGTTACTGGGATTCTCCGTAGTGACCTTTGTTTTCCAGTGACATTGAAAGAAGTTACCACTCCTCGATAACATCATAGAAAACAAAATTAACATAGTTCATGCTATTTGGGTAGGATTTCTGGAGTGGGTGTGTTTGTCCTTGCCTCCTTGGCTGTTCTCCTTCTACAAGCAGAACTCCATATTTAAAGATGCAATTACAAGATTTAATAATAAGTGATAATTATGCCTCGCTAACGGTTGGCTGTTCAGCAATTAGCAATACTTGGGTAGAGATCAGTTTAGCTGTTGTAAGTAGGAGAAACAGAGAAAGGTCTTCCATTTTCAATCTTGCTTTCATTCCCATAGAGTACCGTTTTGTATTCTGTTGCTGTACTGCCATCTTGGACAACTTTGAACAAATAACTTCTCCCTTTAGTACCTCATTTCCTTCCCTGTCAAATAAGGCTGATCCTTGCCTCCTTGGTGAAGTGCTTTGGGAAATACTAATGAGAAATTCTCTGCCTCTCTTCCCTTGCCATGCTTTAATGAGTAGTTGTGAAGACCACTCAGTGCTCAGTGTTCTGATGAAGACTTAAGTGTGTGCCAGCTTTCTTGAACAAGATTCTTATCTGAACAAGTTAATGATTGATCCAGGGCACACACTCAGTAACTGTACAGTTTAGAAAAATCTGTCACTCTCCTGTTGCAAGGAAGTCAGTCTGTGTACTTCCTGAAGAAATACTCTTCATAACATAGGTGTATTCATCTCTTTATGCCCAGCCTGTGTCAGGTAACCGAAGTCAGGAAATAAATCAGTCTTTTACCTCTGAGTCATAGCTTTTCTTTATATGTTTGCAAAAGGAAAACGTGATGTTTACAAGAGCACAAAACCTGGAAGATGATCTGAGTACTTCATTTCTCTTGGGAATGAAGGAGGGGACTAACGGCTATTGACCTGCTTGTGGAAGAGAATGATTTCACTGAGACCAAAACACTGAACAAGCTGCTGACAGACCCTCATCCTGCACACAGCAGCATGTGGTTCTCCAGTCACAGATAGCAAAAGTTCAGATAATTTTTTCTCCAAGAACCATGTCCCAGTTAAACAAACGAAGCCTTCCAGCATCATTGCTAGATAAGTGAACCTAAACCCAGATCTCACAAAAACATAGCTGCTTTCAGATTGGATATTAGGAAACTTCTTCCCAGGAAGAGTGGTGCTGCAGTGGTAGAGGCTGCCCAGGGAGGTGATGGAGTCACCGTCCCTGGAGGTGTTCCAGAACTGCATGGATGTGGCACTGAGGGATGTGGTCAGTGGGACGTGGTCACTTAGGGTTGGACTAGATTATCTTAGTGGTCATTTCCAACCTTAACGATTCTACGATTCCTAACGCTTGTTTCAGCATTAATTAATATTTTCAGTGGGAGGGAACAGCCCTGGCGTGAATGAGCCCCATTAGTTGGAATTAACTATTGATGCGAGGATTGCAGATCTGTCCCTGGCATCAAAACTTGCTTTTAAGTGATAAATGTCTTCGAGAACATTCTCGTCAGAAGAAGGGTAATGTGTTCTGGCCAATTTCTTCCACGCTCACTGGTCAGTCCTACAGGCAATCCTAAGCCTCCTTACAGACAAAGCAGTTCGGAGTTGAAGGACGGCAGAAGGCAGCACGCGGTGAGGAGAAACGAACAGCGCTGACATGGGGAGGGGAGCCCTCAACTCGCTTGAGCAAGCGCTGCGCTCCCACACCAGCCGTGTCCGAGGGAACCCGGCTCTCCTGTGAACCCGCCGCTCTGAGGAAGCGGACCGGGGAAGGCCGGGAGGAAGCAGCGCAGGTGCAGCCGCCCGCCGCCCCAACTTCCTCGTGGGAGAACAGTGGAGGCAGCGGGCCAGGGGAAGTTTCCTCACAGCCCGGGCTGGGCGGCGGCCGCTGGCTCACCATGTCAACGGGGGTGCGGCGGGCGCCGGGCAGGTAGGGCAGGGCAGGGCAAGGAAAGGGGCGGGGAGCAGCGGGCAGGTGAGAGCCGGTGCTGGAGGCGGCCGGAGCCGCAGTGCGGACAGGGGACGCTCCCCCAGCGCGATGCGGGTCACGCCGGGCACCGGGCGGGAAGGGCGCTGAGCTTCTCCTCACTTTGCCTTTTCTTTCTGCCTTCTCCCCCGCCCCAAGGATGAGCAGAGCCGACGGCATCAACTTCAGGCGGGCGGCCATCCGCAGGAAATCCACCCCGAGTCTCGGCCCCGTTCCGTACAGAGCGGCGCCCACCCTCCTCGCCGGCGCCCCGCGGGGTGAGCCCGCCCGGAGCTCGCCCGCAGGTAACGACGGCTTCGGTCGTTCCGCAGGAGAGGGGTGGGGGCGGCGCGGGAACGTCGCGGCCCGGGATGAACGAATGGCGTTCGTTAAATCCTGCCAGCCCTCGGGCTGCGGGAGACGTGAGACGCAGAACCTTGCCCGCCCTACCCCAGGGCCGCCACCTTCGCCCCGCGGCGGCTGTGAGGCGTGTCGTGCTCCGCAGTGCGTTCGGACCGTGAGACGGTCGGCTGAGGTTGGTTGTGCGTCCCCTCGGCCTTAATGTCAGAAGAGGCTGTCGTTCACACCCGCGCTTTCGGGAGTTTCATGAAGTTCTGGCTTAGGACGGAATTGATCCACGCAGCCGTGTGTATGAACCTTGTGGTTGTGTGATGTGGCAGCTGTGGGAGCTCAGCCAAAGTGATATGGGCTGTTTTGTGGGTGTAAGAGGCCAAAATGGTCAAACCAGAGTCTGAAATCGCCAACAGACACTCGTTGTGAAGGCACCAGGTAAAACAGAGAAAAGGGATGCTGTCTCTTCATGAATCATAGAATCACTGAATGGCCTGGGTTGAAAAGGGCCACAACAATCATCCAGTTTCAACCCCCCTGTTATATGCCGAGTCGCCAACCACCAGACCAGGCTGCCCAGAGCCACATCCAGCCTGGCCTTGAATGCCTCCAGGGATGGGGCATCCACAGCCTCCTTGGGCAACCTGTCCCAGTGTGTCACCACCCTCTGTGTGGTGCCTCCTAATATCTAACCTAAACCTCCCTTGTCTCAGTTTAAAACCCTTCCCCCTTGTCCTATCACTATCCACCCATGTAAACAGCCTGTTTATATGCTCCCTTCAAGTACTGTTTATATGTTTATATGCTCCCTTCAAGTACTGGAAGGCCCCTTCAAGTACTGGAATCTCCGTGTTGCTATGGATATGCACAAATAAGAAGAGGCTATCTTGGAGCTTTTTCACCATTAATGGGTAATGAAGTTGGCAATGTGCATAAATTTCGGTGGGATTTTGTTTTGAAGGCTACAGCTACCTGTTTACATCTGGAAATAGGCGTTAACAGCTGTATTTGTAGTGTGAAGGCTTAATGGATTTCAGCCTCCTGTAACATGGAAGGGAAATGGAACCCTGTGTTTTGTGTTAGTTCTTACTTCAATTTCACCAGGCTTTTGAATCACTGTCGTAGAATTGGTTGAGTTAGGAGGGACCCTAGACAAACCCCCCTGCAGTGAGCAGGGACACCCACAGGCAGATCAGGTTGCTCAGAGCCCCATCCAGCCTGACCTTGAGTGTCTCCAGGGATGTGGCATCCACCACCTCTCAGGGCAACCTGTTCCTGTGTCTCACTGCCCTTACCATAAGAAACCTTTCAGTTTGAGCCTCTTTCCCCTTGTCCTGACCTTGCTGAAGAGTCTGTTCCTTTCTTTCTTATAGCCTACCTTTGGATACTGAAAGAGTCTTCCTGGAACCTTTAGCAGGCTGAATAGCCCCAGGTGTTTATCATTACCCCAGAATCCTGGATAGCAATTTCACACTCATCTACAATCCTTTGTTGTTGCTCTTTTTGTCTGTGCACACACTAAACTAGCAGATGATTGGTATGTATTTAGTGTACACGCAATGCATGCATAGCTTGTTCAGGTTCATAGAAAACTCTTGTGGCTTTTGGGTGGCAGCAAGGTTGTGAGGGTTATGACAAGAACAACATGCTGCTTATCAGGTATTCCTGCGTTTTGGTAACAAAATCATAGTACTTTCCTGAACTGTGATTGATAAATGTAATTGTAGTGTGAAAAAAATCACAAAATGAAGATGAAGAGACAACATCTGAAAACATGGGAAATACAAGGGGAGTCTCATTGATATTTTTTAGCTTTTCTCAGGTAAAATAAATAAATCCTCCTATTTTTATTTCATAATCCATAAACCACTTCTGCTAGAAAATGCTGTGAAGAAACCTTGTGTCTACAAGCAATTTCTTTTCTCTTAGTGGGTCGTTAGCATCTCTTATCTGCATTGTTAGTGGTGACCACTGCAGCATGTGCTTCAGCACACTGTAACCCTTGGGCAGTTTCTTAGTTTCTCTTTGTTGTCCAAATACGACCTGCTTCTGCTGCTGATAGAAGTGATTTATGATTCTTGCCTCGATTCTGCAAGTACAAACTTTAATTCCCTGGTGCAGCATAAACCTGTGTGTGTTCTTTCTTCTGTCAAAAATGCAGTGATCACTGAGAATGATGGTTAGTGCTGTGTCAACTCCAGGAGTTGAATGCAGTGATCCTTATAGGTTCCTTCCAATAATTACAATTAAAAAAAATAATATTAATCAAATGCTTAATTTTCTTTTCCACCTTATAAAACACAAAGTGGATTTTGAGGGGCCTTCTAATGCAGGAGTATGACTGACCTGCTTGAAATCCTTCCTAGGGGGAAGGAGTTCTTGTAGCCCATGCATCTCCTTTGCTCTGCCAAGTGTTGTGAAATACAAGTGTTACTTTTCTTATGCCTGAGGGCTGGACTCCTACAGTTGTTTCAAATCCTGATGTCTGATAAGCAACTGAAGAAACTAGTTGTATGACTTGAGTTACTTTTGCTTGTAAATACATTAGAAAAAACTCTGGATTTTGTATATTGCAGACTTACCAGAGCGCTCTCAGAACAATAAATTCTGTGTTAATTAGTGAGAAGATTTAATAACCCCTAATGCAACTCCTTTATGTGCAAGAATTTCCTCAACAGCCCTTAACACTGGTGTGACAAAGAGGGGAATGTTATGGGTTTTCTTTTCTGGGAGGTAAGGTCTGGAAATACTTCTGTTCTTGGTCTTGTCTGAAAACACTTTCACTATTGAAGTGGCCTACTTAAGTTGTATGTTATGGCATCAGGCTTGTGTTGCGTATTGCAGTCTAAATGTCCAATCTCTCCTGTTCATATCTTTCTCCTCTTCAGCATCCTAGGGCCCGAGTCATTTAGGTTCACTGTCATGGACAAAATTGCAATTGAATTCTATCAGTGTTGATTCTTGAAAAAGATTGGTGTGCTTCACTATCACAGGACTGAGTGAAAATGGTGTCCTTTTAGAAATTGACATCAGTTTAAAGGCCTGAACTAAAAAGTGCTTGAATCTTCAGAGATGCTTTGAGGTGGTTGTAAAATGTCAAGACTGATATCTAGAGAGAGTTTATAGAAGAGCTTTCAATGGAATTGCATGATTAATAATCCATTTTTGATGGGAATAACTAATGGGAATTTTTTTTTCCTGCTGTGTTAGAATTCAGACTTGATACTAACTGGAGCAAATCTATACTTCAAAAGCAAGTGTGTACTTTAACTGCAAACCAGCTGTCTGCCAAGAGTTAGGCATAGGCTGCCACTTGCTTGCTCAGCACTTTTCACAAGCCAGTCACTCTTCAAAGTGAGAACCTGGCAGCACTTTGTTGCTGCATTGGATTGAACTGTGCTGGAGGGCTGTATATCCACGGAGTTACCTTCATTTAACCTTGTAAGGAAGGCATTTCAGAACATGAGGGCACAGTAACTTGTGTTCATAGCAATAAGTAGCTGCTTTTTTTATCAGCGTGTTTGCCTCTGTCCTTGCTACATATTGACTAGATTCATTTCCTATGAAATGCAAATCTTGTACTGGTTCCTTGGCTTTACTGATTTAAGTGCAAATTTACACCCTTTCCGGACTACTTTTCCCATTCCCTTTTATCTAAACACACAGCTGCTGGCACTACACTGCATGTTGGCAGTCTGGGGCACTGCAGCATGGGTCTCAGGGAGCTGAGGTAATTTGCATTCAGGACAGCATTCACTGCAGCAAGGTATCTGCAAAATCTGACAGGCAAAGGAGAAAAATTCCATGCTTCTGTTGTGTCTTTGCCTGTTAACTTGGTATTATTTTATGGGATTGTGTTAACAAAACTATGTCAGTCTTTGGGGTTACCTTTCTGCACTGGGAGATAGCTAAATGAGAATGTGCTACCGTCCTATTCCAGTTCATGAAAGATACCTACTGTGTTCAGGTGCTCATTTTTTTTTTTAAAGTTTGCACTGCCTCATTGCCTTTGATTGTTGCTGGGTTTGTTCCATTTTGTTTTTGAAAATAATTAACTAATTAACTTTGGACTGTCATTCCCCTTGCTCCTGGCTGAGCGCTGAGTCTGTTGTTTACTCAGTCTGCAGTGACTGTATGGTGTGTTCAGGGAAAGCCTTTATGGTGGTGAGGGCTAATCTAAGCAGCATCTGGGATCCCTAGATGCATTAGAGGTACA
Organism: Tympanuchus pallidicinctus; assembly: GCF_026119805.1. Lineage (NCBI taxonomy): Eukaryota > Metazoa > Chordata > Aves > Galliformes > Phasianidae > Tympanuchus > Tympanuchus pallidicinctus. The sequence continues at coordinate 5,538,220 of NW_026294802.1, forward strand.
TCTGTGAAGGAAAACTGATTGCCTTCCATGTTTTCCCGTTAAGTGCAGGGTTCGTGAAAGTTATCTAAAGTTGATATATCTTGAGGAGAGCTGATACTTGAAAATATTGACAACGGAAGGTAAATATTTAGGAATTTGCTTCTAAATAGTCCTCTTCCTTCAAAAAATGGGGGAAGGCGAAGTATAAAAACATTGCTTGAAGCAGAACTCCTGTGGAAATACATTAGCTATTAAATTTGCCTCTTTGCTGTTGTTAGTCAGCTTCCTGTTTCTGCGGGCGAAGTTGATCCCACGTGCCCCCTATTGAAGAAGTGTGTTGCGTGGAAAGTGGCAGGAAATAGAACTTGGTTACTGAATATAATTTACTGTTTTTCAATTCCTTTTTCCTTCTCCAAATATTTAGGATCACGATATCCCTTTGAGGCCACTAAGAGTGTGCTGTTGAGTTTGCAGACAGTTGGGAAAGTGGCTTATATGTGTGTTTTGGTTGGTTGGTGTGGCTCTGTAGCTCTTGCTAAGCAACGTCTGCTTTACCCAGGAATTGCTGGCCTCGTAATACTGACTTCATGGAGATCAGGATAGTGATTTTCTTACATAAATTAGACCTCTAATTCACAGCTGCTTAAATAGCCAGTGACAAAAACAGCTTCAAAGAAGAATTTGACAAGGATTTGCTAAAAGTGTAAGTCTGCTTCTTGCTGGAGAGGCTTCTCTGCAGTGGGCCCCAAGAGGCGTAAATGCTGCAAATGCCACTCCTGAAGTCCATGGAGGGGTAGCTGAAATTAAGAAAAGAATAGCTTGCACACATGATCCAAATTAGTCTGTTACACAGAAATCACAGCAACAGGTTGTTTTTCCAGCTAACTGAATAAGCATAATTGGGAGACATTTGAATTGGTGAGGAATTTGCTCAGGGACTGTGTTACTTTTGGACAACCAGTAAAGCAAAAAATACTGAAAAAACAACCTGTTGGTACAGAAAAATAATGTTTGCCCTTTGGTTGTTATTTTGTCCTTTATCAGTATCTGTGCTTCTTAAAATTGCACTTGTCACACTTTTCCCCCACTTTCATGGTGACAGACTATCTCATCTCTCAGCATTTCAGGAAAAATGTCATTTAAAGTTGGCCAGTATTTTATTTGATGTTGTTTGTCAGTACATCTTGAGTACAGTAGGATCTGTGTTACAGTGTTTTAACTGCTGTGTTTTGCACTGTTATGTCTTAAAGTAGTGTTAAGTATTTGCTGTATAGGACAAATTATCTTCCCAGGATGAAGAATTTGTCAGAGGGAAAGGAAAAAATGAATGAAATTTTAAAATAAGTTACTAATGCTTTGTATATTTATTTTTTCCCTCTTTCTTCTTCTACTCTTAATACTGAGTACATTTTCGTAAGAACATTATCATCAGTACAATTCTTTAACCAAATTACTGACTGCAAATCTTGTAGCTAACGTTCCTTCCCTGTGAGGAATGTAATGCATTCTGTTACAGAATGAGATACTGTATGTAATATTTCTCTTGGATATAAGTCAATTTAGGGTGTATAATTACACTTGTATGAGCAGAATGATTTCTTCTGTATTGCTAAATCGGGGAGGAGTGGTTGATGCACCAAAAGCTGCACTGCCATTCAGTGAGACCTGGATGGGCTGGAGAGTGTAGCAGAGAGGAACCTGATGAAGTTCAGCAAGGGCAAGTGTAGAGTCCTATGCGTGAGGAAGAAGAACCATCTGTGTTGGTATAGGTGAGGGGCTGACCTGCTGGAAGGGAGCAGAGAAGGATCTGGGTGTCCTGGTGGGCAACGGGTTGACTGCGAGTCAACAGTGAGGCCGTATACGGAGTCTGTGTCCAGTTCTTGGCTACTCAGTTTAAGAAAGACAGGGAAATTCTAGAGAGAGCCCAGAGGAGGACCACAAGGATGGCTGGGGTCCTGGAGCATTTCCCTCATGAGGAAAGGTGGAGAGCCCTGGGAATGTTCAGCCTGGAGAAGAGATGGCTTAGGGGGAATCTTAACAGTGCTGGGTGGGAGTCAAATGTATGGGGCCAGGTTCTTTTCAGAGGTGGGTGGTGACAGGACAAGGAGCCATGGGCACAAACTGGAACACAGGAAGTTCCATCTGTACATAAGGGAAAAGTTCTTTACTGTGAGGGTGACAGAGCGCTGGAAAGGGCTGCCCAGAGAGACTGTGAAGTCTCCTTCTGTGGAGATATTTTAAACCTGGTTGGATGCTTTCCTTCATAACAAACTGTAGGGAATCTGATTTAGTGGAAGGGATGGATCACTTGATTTCCAAAGGTCTCTTCCAACCCCTATAATTCTGAGGTACTGTGAATAAGTATTGCCTCTTGCTCTTGATGGTAGAATCATCTTAATCAAATGCATAGCTATGGACATCAACAAGCATGTGTACTTCTAACAAGTGGAGACAGAATTCTTTTTAGAGGGGATATCCCAGAGCTGTAGGTTCATCAAACACACAGGAAAGCAAAAAGAAGAAGCTGAAAGAGGAATTTCTAAAGTTTTTTTTTTAAGTAGCTGCCTTGGAGGTAACAGAAGTGGCTGCAACAGAGTAAACTACTTTTGAAATGAATGTGAAGAGGGAAGATTGGGGCTTTGTTGAAATGTTGAACAAAATAAAAATCAGAGATGTCATCTCAGTGCATAAATGCACAACAGTAACACTGTATCAGGAGATACAGAGAAATGAGTCAAAGCAGAAAAGGAGGCAAATTAATTGCTACAGTCTACAAAGCAAGACATGCAAAGAAAGATAAATATATTTTAATGACTGTCAAAGCAATTTACCTCCGATTATACTGAACTCAGTAAAATGAAATGTGAAATGGATTAAAATTGGAGGCAAAAGGTATGGACTTAGAAGATGCAAAGCAGGGAGAATGTGTTAGATGCTAAGTATTAATGCTAAGCGTGTCACGGATGTTAATGTAAAATATGTAAAATAGCCTGGAAAGGCAGAAAAATGATGTGGAACTCTAATCTGAGACATAAAATCCTGTGATTTATTCCTGACTTCTGAACAAACGTCGTCTCAAAGCATAGATGATAACGCATCAGGATTACAGGTTTAGCCTTCTCCTCATAAATAAGGACAGGCACATTCCTCCCTCTCACACAGATGCCACTGTGCCCAGATGCTGATGAATGTTAAAGAGAGAAAATGTACACTAACAATTAAAAATAATTCAGTCTAATTTAGAGGCTGGATTTCTTCTGGCCTTTTTAAAACTTTGGCTTTTCAGAGTGGAGCATGTGATCTTTAAATTCTGTTTGTCGCTGTTACCAGGCTTTTCAGCTCTTGTAGCTGTATCCAGCCTTGAAGCTGTGTAATTACACTGTAACTGCATCCGGCTTCTGCATACTTGGAACCTATGAGATCTGAGAGGCCTCCTATTGTGGGTGCTGCACAATGAGGTCTGTCCTGGGATTGCTGCAGGCATTTGTCCTGCTTTTAACCTTTCCCTTCTCACTTAGAAACTCTGCAATGAGATTTGATGGAGTTTCTCTGTGATTTCTTCAGGGACCTCACAACACTCAAAACAAAGACCAGTAGCTGATTTTCTAAAGACATCTTCAGTACATTTCTTCTATATATGAGCTATGATAGATGTAGACTTGGACAAAACCTGAGTAGCCAGCAGGGCCAGGGAGGTGATTGTCCTTCTCTATCTGCCCTTGTGAGGCCCTATCTGGAGTACTGTGTCCAGGTCTGTGGCTCCCAATACAAGAAGACAGGGAGCTGTTGGAGAGGGTCCAAAGGAGAGCCACAAAGATCATCAGGAGACTGGAGCACCTCCCCTGTGAAGGCAGGCTGAGGGAGCTGAGCTTGTTCAGCCTGGGGAATAGAAGGCTGCAGGGTGACCTCATTGCAGCCTTTCAGTACCTAAATGAAGCCTACAAACAGGAGGGGAATCAACTCTTTGAAAGGGTAGATAACTGCAGGACAAGGGGAAATGGTTTTAAGTTGAGGGAGGGGAGATTTAGGTTGGATGTCAGGGGGAAGTTCTTTACAGAGAGAGTGGTGAGGTGCTGGAACAGGCTGCCCAGAGAGGCTGTGGATGCCCCGTCCCTGGAGGTGTTCAAGGCCAGGTTGGATGGGGCTCTGGGCAGCCTGGTCTGGTATTAAATGGGGAGGTTGGTGGCTCTGCGTGTGGCAGGGGGGTTGGAGCTTCATGATCCTTGAGGTCCCTTCCAACTCAGGCCATTCTGTGATTCTGAGTGCAGCGCCTCCTTCTGGTACTCATTAAATTCTGGAGGTAGAAGAGGAAGGGAAGGAGTACAGAGCTCCTTCTCTCTGCTGTTCTTCTGGATGAGGATCCTGATCCACTGATCTCTTTTCCTTCTGGGGACTGCCTATTATTGAAGCACAGTCTGTATGCAGGAGAAGGGTGACTTCTTATTCAAATAATGGTAGTTGTTATTCTTCTTCTGGTCTGAGCCACTCAATTGCTAATGCCTTTTCAATCTCCTAGGCTCTCTTCCCTGGTGGAAAGCAGTATTTTAAATTGAAAATCGATACTGAGCCTACGAGAGATTTTGAAAAAAGAGCTATAATGACTCAAATTTTATTATTGCTGAAGTTAATAATAGTATTTGAAGTCTCTCTTTTAATGTTTTGTCTGTATCAGGATTTATCAGCTTCTTACAGTGAATAATCAGACTATTTTTCTTTCTTGTGCTCATACACTGCAATTCACTCTCTTGTCTGTGATGCTTCAGTTTCTTAGCTGAATATTAATATGCTCATTATTTGTGTTAACATCAGTTACCACGTTAAGAAATGAAACTTACCGGCTAATTACATTCGTCTTCAGAACTGGGGATTTGAGAATCGAAACACAGACACTGATAGAGGAAAAATTATTTTTGTTAGAACTAGAAATCTTTGCAAGTTCTGTGCAATTGTACTGCTTGACCTTCTTCAGATACTCTTGTCACAATGCCCCAAATTTTAACATAGGCATGCTTTGCATTCCTTTTATTCAGTCTAACACTAAGCCTGGTCAGTAAGAAATTACATTTTTTCCATGAGAGTAAATTCATTTTGCATTCTACCCATTATCTTATGGGCTAACAATACTACAATATTCAAGAAAGTATGCAGGATGACAGATACCTGAGGATGATTTTCTAAAGTTGGACATCCTTTATTTGCTCTTTGGATGCCTTTGACTTTCTAGCTCTTAAAAAAGCAGGCTTTGATCTCTCTGAAACAAAAACATAGAAATGCTCAGGTGAAAGTGGGATTTTAGGAGAGGTCTTATAAAACATGAGGTTTTGTGGTATGTGTACTAAAATGAGAACTACAGTGCTCTGAAAGTACTGCCTCCTATTTTATTCTGCTGACCCATGACATCAGAGGTGGATGTTGGTGGTATGGAAGTAGAGGTTGAACCTTCCCACCAATATTCTGTCACATGTTGTTGCTGTGTGAGGGACGGTCTGACCAAATAGTGACTGGCATGAAAGCGTGGATGAAGCAAAGGTGTGTTCATTCAGTTCCTGCATGCAGAAAAAAATGGTACTCACTGGCATTCATCAGTGCTCGCTGAGTGTTCATGGAGCACAGACAGTGGACATCATGGAGCACAGTGGTAAGTTTCAGCAGCATCAATAACAGGTCACCTCCACCACTGGTGCAGAGATTTTTATGAATGCAGTATGCAGGTTCTTTTTCATTGCTGGTGAAAATGCAGAGCTAATGGTGGTGACTATGTTGAAAAATAGTGCTTTGTAGCTAAGAATTTGCTTTATCAAATAGAGCTATTGTTCTCCTTGTAGCTGTTGTAGATTCCATGGAAATAAATAGGAGGCAGTACTTTCAGAGGGGCCTATGCATTGTTAGAATGTAAAGTAATTTGCTTGTGCATATGCTTAGCAGTAAAAAATTTCTGTCCCTATTAGAAAACAGTGGTTACTATTGCAGAAGTTTGACTTTCATCAAGTTCTGGTGATCTGAACCAAGTGTTAACTCTGATTACATTGCACTCTCTGGAACAATGAATAATAATGCAGTAAACAGTGTTCTTTATAATTTGTTAATCTATATCTGATCCAGTGGACAAGTATGGTTCCCAGGCTTCCAAGTGAAGGACGTGCTGATAACTGAGCAGGCTGCTCATACACTAGTTAGAGCCTGCCAAGCTAGACTAGGGAGCAGAAGTTAATGGCTGTAGAATGCTGGAGTGGCTTTTGTGGTTAGGTTGAATGGTAGGGTGCAAGCAAAGTTAAAACACAACAGTCCCACTGGCTGGTTTTGCACTTAACCTATTTCTAAACTTCCTAATATACATACCCTGACCCTCACCAAGCAGAGTAGATCTTCAGAATAAGACTCCTGCCATGCAGTCAAAGGAAGGGAATTAAAAAATCCATCCTGTCTGCTGGATATAGCCAGTAAGAGTCAGTGTTGGCATGGCTGTCATCAGTACTCGACTTCCATGTTGGGAATTACCCTTTTCAATTTTCATCTCATTGTCTGTGTAAGGGCTTTACTGCTTGTGCACAGGATGTGCTAAAAGGCTTTTGCTGATAGGATTGAGAACAATATTAGAATTCAGTGCCCTAATAAGAAAGTTGAAGGAACTTATAACCAAATGAACTAGCTGTCAAAGGGTTTTGATATAGCTGAAATAACCAAGTGCCTGTTCAGCTTAAGTGTGGATAATTACTATTTCCTAGTTCGAACAGCTGTTCATTTTCAAGTCTGATCTCTGCTTTTCTTACGTACATTTGTATGAGCTTACTTTGGTTGTTTCCAGTAAATGCACTTGAGCTGCAGCAGAAATGTAGACTTATTTTAAAATCTGATTGTCAGCTGTGTGTTGAAATTTGGTACATAATGAGAATCTTATCATTGCAAATATTGTGTACACTTTGCTTTTTAAATAGTACTCAGCAGTTGGGCTGGACTAGATACTTACTAAAACTATTTTTTCCCCTGTAACTTACAGAAAAAGTTGAGATATGAAGGTGATCGATCCTGAATGAAAAAGATTTCACTATGCATGTTTTATGATCTGCTGGCATTAGCGTTGGCATCATTTAGGAAACCAAATATTATTTCTAAGGGTGTCCCATACATCCCAAATTGTCAGATTTCTTTTTTTTTTTTGAACAGTGATGACTAAAGACACTTTCCACACCTGCACAGCATTCGTGAGAAATAGCATGTGGCATTTCACAGCTCTGAGCTGGACCGCAATCCTCTGACATCACAAAGCTTTCACAGTCTTTTTAAGACTTATTTGATGCACATTATTCAGACTCTTATTTTGTAAAATCCATGGCATTCGCTGTGGTTTTGTGAGAGCGTATTAACAGAAGTCTTTCAAAAACGAAAGTGATTTTAAAGCTGACATGTAGGAAAAAATTGCCAGTGTCAGCAAGATGTTTGGTAATGCTACTGAACTGTGTGCATGGGGGACAGACGAAGGGCACAGCAGTTTAACTTAACTGTTCTCCAGGTAACACATCTGGGAGTGATGTGCTGAATAGAAAATATGCTTGAGGTACAGAATCCAAACCCTTGCTTGTAGAGGAATGAGTATACAGCACTGCAAATGCAAAATCAACTTATCCTGTTTATACCTCCTAAGTGTTGTAAGTGCCACTTTCCTTTCACCTGGAGGTGTTATTCCATGTATATATGCTATAGTTCAGTAACAAATCTCGAAATTTTCCTTTACAGTAACGTTGTGGAAATAGTTTGCTGCAGAAGGAACTTCACCTTCACTCTGCTACCCTGGTGCAGAGTGCTGTTGTTCACACCACTGCTGGGTTTCAAAAAAAAAAAACCAAAAAAAAACAAAACTAAAAACTATTTCTGACCCTTGGTCCCTGGGAAGGAGATTAGAGAACTAAGCAGAAGTAGGCGACTTTTGCTCTTTGAAGGCTGTGGGAGTGCCTATACTTAGTAGCTTTCCATCTTGCACAGTGCTCTGTTCAGATCTGTTTGCTAGTACACAAGTATGTACAAGAAAAAAGGCATGTCTGTCCCTCTGCTTCCCATACACTCAGTCTGAGGTAATCCTTCATGTCACTGACATTTGAGCTGTGCACCTACATGCTACCCTGAATCGATCATTTGGCATGAAAATGGAGGAATTTCCTATTGTTTTCTCTTAAGAAATCAAAGTAGTTGTTTGCTGTCAAATATTAACTTCAGTTTCAGAAAGGAAAAATACTTTTTAAATATGAAAAGTGAGAATATCTCATGGTTGACAAGGACAGCATGCTTATTAAAGTTAGTGAAGTGTGAGTAAGGCTAGCAGAGCTGAAACTTGCAATACAAAGAGCTGAAGAATCTGTATTAAGGCTGGAAATTTTTTTTGTGCATGTGCAAGGGCAGGTTGTTTGAAGTTAAAATAGTCTTGTTTACAGTGGCTAAGGGCGTAGAAGCAGGATCAGCTTTCTGATAAGGCTTTTTTTTTTTTTTTTCCAGGTATGGTACATAGGGGGTAAGAGAAACAGGAGCACTTTAATAACTGAAAGGAGAGAGAACAGTGAGCTGAGTACATTGTGCTGAAGGAACGCTTTATGCTCAGAATTTTTTCTATTATTTTTCGTGGTGTGTGGGCCTACACTGGAAGATCTTTCTGAGAGAAGGCAGGAGAATTCTGATAGCTGGTAAGCATGTTTAACTTCAAATGAAAACGTTTGAACAACTTTACAGCAGCTTCTAGCAAGCTGCGTGGAATACAAAATAGAATAAAATCCAGTGCTTCTAAGAGGGACCACTGTTTTTAGCATAAACTCTTGTTTTCTTCAAGTAGGTAGAAAGGAATTAGATATAAAGGATATGAATTTTTCTACAATGCTTTATGAATTAATCTTTTATTTGTTTTTTTTTTTTCCAAACAGCAGTGGGTCAGTGATTACCTATTTGGGAGATGAGGGCAATCGATGCAGATATTACCTAGAAGTTCCCAGAAAATAAGGAACACCTTTAAAAAATTAAAGAAGGGAGTCGGGGACTAAAATCTACCATTAATAAAATAAAAACTTCTCTAAGAGAAAGGTGTCTAATAGTCAGTGTCTGCTGGCTCACAGTGCTCTTATCACATGGGCATCTTCAGTGAGCTGTCACACTGTTGTGCCCAGCAGAATGGCTTCCCCATGCATTTGCTCTGTCATGGTATTTTACCATATAGCAGTTTTTATAAGCAGCTTTTATTATAGTCATAAAATACTCCCTATATATAAAATAGTGGGCCGTTATAATCTTTAATGTGATTTAATGGACTGAACTTGACGTAAGCATTTGGATATGGTTGGATATGAATATCATTTCAATTTAGGCATTTGGATATGATCAATACCTTCAAGTATTAAGCCTTCATTTGTATAATGTTATTTTTTCAGAGATTAAGCCTGACTTTCTGTTGCTCATGTTAACAAATAAAGGTCAGGATCAATGCCTCTTAGCCACTGATTTTTGTCTTTCGTTGGATATAACCATGTCTGCCATATGGAGTTTATGGACCTAGGGAAAAGGACTACACAAACTGAGATTATTCTTCAGGATTACGTGTCCTCATGTCTTAAAGGTCCCTTCCAACCCAAACTGTTCTATGAGTCTCTGTGTGTTTAAATAATGTTGCCTGCCTGCCCTGTTAACAAAGTGGCTGTTTTGCATGTGAGACCAAAGATATTGAACTGAGACAACAAAGCCACCAGTGTTTTATCATTGGCTTTGGAATACATTCTGATGATAATGTGAAAGACCGGCTGGTTTTATTTTAGATAGCATATTAATTTGAGTAGAAAATGTGCATATTTGTCTACTAGATGGAAACAGTGAATTTTGATACTGAAGATGATAGTTAATGCATATCTGGTATTGTAAGGTAACTCAATAGATTAAGGAAAGGTTTCTGGCAGTAAATTTTCCTATCCGTTTTTATTCCTCCCCTCCATTAAAATTCAGAAGGGACTTGCATTTACCATTGTCACAGAAATCAAATCTAGAAATGTATCAAGAGCCTCAAATCTTTTCTAAAGCTGAAGCTTTTGAAATAACCCTTTGCAAATGGTTACTGTAATGTTGCTTATAACAGTTTAGAGCAGTACGCAGGTCTCCCTCTGGCTGATTGTTCTGTAGGTGCATTGTCCAGCAGCAGCTGTTGCCTTCCACAGTCTCAAGGAACCAGCAGGTGATGCAGCATTTTTGCTGTGCTGGACCCTTTTCCACTGAGGTTCTCCTTCTGTTCCTTTTTTTTTTTTTTTTCCTTGCTCCAGTGCTGTGTAGGATGAAAACAAGCTCTTTCTGTTATGAACAAATGGAATAAATACTGAAAATATAAAATGAAAATGCAGAATGGTCAACTGTTGTTTTGTATGTATGTTTCATGAGATCCAGATACATCTGAGTACTCTGAAAATAAGCAAAGTATTCACTGCCAAGTGCTTAATTTAGCAGAAGACTACCATGTTGTTCTGGTGTTGTGGTTACAATGATTATGAATATAGTATAATGTACAGAACTTATGACAAGAATCTGATTTTTGAAATCTAAATCTGAATTTTATTCAACTTCAGTTAAGTTAACTTTATTTATAACAAAGTTAGTGTTACAGCACTATAACCTGAGAAGCTGCTTAGAGATGGTAAGCTCTTTCTACATGGTAGGAGAGGCAGCCTGGTATCTGTGTTGGTGATATACAAAGTTCTTTTGACCATGTTGAGGAACACAGTGAGTTACAATGGAGCTTGTGTCTCCAAATACTGCCCTTACCCTATCTATCTGTTACCAAAGAAAACTGTTTTGCATATTTCCCTGTATCTTCTTTTAGTGTGTGTTTGTTCCAGTGAAGTGCCTCACTGAGCATTGCTTTTAACCAAACAGAACACAGGGAGACATGAGGAAGATCTTCACCTGAAGGGAATGTTCATACGTTGACCTTGTTTGAACTTTTTTGAAATGCTTTCGGGCTGGTTTACAGTCAGTAAACCAGATTCTAATTTCACAGAATCACAGAATGGCCTGAGTTGGAATGGACCTCAAGGATCATGAAGCTCCAACCCCCTGCCACATGCAGGGCCACCAACCTCCCCATTTAATACCAGACCAGGCTGCCCAGGGCCCCATCCAACCTGGCCTTGAACACCTCCAGGGACGGGGCATCCAAGCCTCTTTGGGCAGCCTGTTCCAGCACCTCACCACTCTCTCTGTAAAGAACTTCCCCCTGATATCCAACTAAACTGACGTTTAGTTTAACTGTGAATCATTTGCAAATATTCTGTGCCTGGTAACACTATGGTTCAGTAGAGGTGATCGTGTTGACTAAATTGGCCATGTGATAAGAAAAGGTGAGGGGTTTAATACTTAATCAGCTGGATGACGCCCGGTCTTTTTTATGTTCAAGGTGAAAGAAATATGGACAGTCAGAAAGTACATTTGCTCCCTGTGGAATTCATTTTTCTTTTTGAAAGGTCTCCTTTTCACAGATTAATTAACTGTGTAGATGCTAAAGATCCTATTCGTACCATAAATTGCCTACATTTAGCATGTTCATTTTCTATCTTAGTTCAAAGCCTAGAATGAAAATGCACCAACTTACCTGCATACTTCTTTCTTTGTGAGTTGCGAACTTGGATCTAGAAAGCAATGGTTAAAAATTGGAATTTGAGCTTAGGCAGTCAGTGGAAGTGGATAAAAATGATTACAGCTGGTGAAAGACCCTTACCCTTTTAGTGGCTGAAATTCCTTCTGCTGTAATCCCTGTACTGTTCTCTTCCTGTGGAGATTGCAGCTACTTACGCTGAATAGCGAAATAGTGGATGTCTTTACAAAAAAAAACAAAACAAAACCTAGTGCAAATGCATCCTTCTTGTTGTTTTCCCAGGTTTTAAGTCACTCAGTGCAGTATCTGAAAGCTTAGTGAATCCTTTTCATGAAATGCTGATGGTTGGCAGAATACATTTGTCTCAGGTTCCTCCTTACTCCTGAGCAGCATGAAAATGAATGGTACATGTTGATGGCTATATTTTTGAACATAAGAAGCAGGCGTACCTGCTAAGCATGCTTGACTCTAAGTAGGAACAAACAGGCCAAACCAGTATGTTGTTTACTGAATCATGTCCAGTATTAGTTTAAAAAATAAAAGAAAGATTTAGTTGTTCAATTGTTACATGTGTCACTACACTAAAGCTACTTAAAAAGCATGCATCATCTATGCCAATATCTTCTTGCCCACCTGAAAACATTGACCTGACTGCTAAAGTTAATCCTAGTTCTACTAAATCATCACACTGAGTGATCAGCCATAGCCCTCAGCATGGTGACTGTAATTCTGAAGATGCCCTGAGTTCTCAGAGATAAATGGTGTCACACAGTACTGCGTGCTGGGGGATATTGCTGGGCTGATGATTTCAGATAACTGAAGTCTTCTTTTCGTCCTCAGACAAACAGATGCAATTGCAGACTGGCTGACTGCTGTGAAATTCCAGGGATATTAATTGAGAGTTGTGTTTTCAAATGAAATGGAAAAACTGTATATTTTAGGTTGCATTAAAATAAAAGCATCAATATTTTAACAGGAATTTATTCATGTTTTAAGCTTAAAAACAAACTACAAACACATCGTTGTAGGCATTTAGGATCTTGACCAGATAGTGGGTCTATTTTAAACACTCAAAATCTATGTTGACAGCATCATTTCTGAATTTTTATTTTATTCAAAAATAATTACCTGCTCTGTATAGCAGGCAATGCAATTTTGAAAGGATTAAGACTGTTTATAGCTTATTTATTCAAAATGGTAAACTTCCCTTTCAGTGTTTTTATTCATGTATTTACTTTTCATCTCAGAAGCAAATCATAAGCCTTCGGAAGTTTTCTTATCATCTTCTTGTATGTCTGTAGATCAGAGCAAATCAGTGTGAGATTTGTCCTTTGAGAAAATGTGTTTGACCTATTTGTGGTTGTTTTATGACAGGTATTGTCTGCTTAGAGGACAATTCTGGAGGTAAAAGAAACCTGGAAGGGTCGTTACCCCTCCCTCTTCATTCAAAAAACCCCAGAAGAATGTTACTGTGTTTTATTTACCTGGTATCTTTGTTATTAGACAAATGGTCATTGAAAATAAACCACTTCCACAGAGCATGGTGGACAAGATTAAATATGTATATAAATATATATATTTTCTCAGAGTATTTTCACACCATAGGCTGTAAATTAGAGAAACCAGAACTACCTGAATAGTTGTTCCATTTAGGCTGCTCTTGCTTATTCTGAGAAATCTTTAGCAGCATTGTGCTGAAAAGGCATCCTGTAAAAAGATTGGCCTTGTGTGCAATGAGAACAAAATATCTCAGCTGCAGGGCTTCTCCAAAACTTTTTGATACAATCTCACTACTCCAATACTTGTGAAACTGAGAAGTAGTAACTGGAAGTTGTGATAAGTCTGCCAGTCTCCTATGGAAATGACTTCCTCCTTCAGCCAAACAAGCAAAGTAAGATAAAGCATATTTGCAGTGTGTATTTGCAGTAGGGATGTGTTGTTTTACAGATAAACTGTCAGGGATCAGCTGTCTTTATAATAAAAGACTTTTTCAAATAAAGTCATCTGATGGTCCTCAGATGTAGGTTACACGAGAACTCTGTTTTTTGATGTCAGTTGGCGTTTTCCTATAGAAACAATAGGCAAAACTCAGTAGGCAAATCACTCTTTAAGTGCTGACTAATAATACATTATTTGGTAGATATAATAGCAAGCTTTCCGTTCATCCAGACAGACTTTAATGACCACTTACGAGTCCACTTTCTGGAGTATGTGTTGGTATATGTTAGACAGGCAGCAGTGGGAAAGGGGAAGCATTCTGATCTTTTGCTGAGCATTGGCATCTTCTTACATGTCTGTAGATCAGAGCAAATCAGTATGAGAGAATGCATCATAAGGTAGGAGTAAAGCTCTCACTTTTCAGTTGTTTTATGAATATGCTGATTTTTCAAAAGTACCAAAGGTTTTTGTGAACAAAACCTCTCCCTCTTATTTTGGTCTTGAGAGCTACAAAAGGAAGTGAAACATGGGAGCCCTTCAGCATTAGGCTGTACAGCTTGCTTTCGTGTGTGTATTGAGGATGTGCACAGGAAGCAAGCTTGATACAGAAAGAGCTGTGTTTAGAGCCAAGCAGAAGGAGTGAATCCATATTTTCTTATATGCTCTTAGGTATCTTCTCGGGTAAGTTAATATATTACTGTGATTATGTTAAAAAATGTTTCACAATAATATGAGTATAGTATAGGTGCCATTGTTTTCCATGGAGCTTCTTTTCTTAAGGCAGATATTTAACACAGTGAATATTTAAGTGAAAAGTAGTTGTGGATTTGTCTATTATGGAATGTTAAGGGGCAAAAAGGAAAAAAAAAATTGTTTAAACTATTCTGCCAGCAGTGCTATTCAGAATTAAAATGTCTTTTTAATTCCTGAGTGTAGTTTGTTAGAGTTGAGTATCTATATATAGTTATGCATAAGGAAAGCAGAAGTATTGCTCAGTGCGATTAATTAGAGATTTGAGGGCAGGGCAGAAATTATTCAGTTCTGTAGCCAGGATTTTCTGAACAAATTTAATAGTTAAATAGCCTGGTTTTCTGAGGAAATGAGTTTGAGCTCTTCTGAAAACCAATTCACTAATTTACAAGGCTAAATACTGCATTGGTACTTTCTAACTTTAGGCATACAAACCAACAGATTCAGATGCATAATTTGAAAGATTAGCATCAGTAAGTATGTTCCTAAGTATTGTGGCTATTTCTGGAAATCTGACAAATAGACAGTGTCTATTTAAAATAAAATAAAAATGATTGCTTGCCCATTAATGGAGTGTTAAATTTGCCAGTAAGAGTAAAACCTAAATAGGGTAAATGGCATCTGCAGACTGCTGAGGTTTGTAGTCTGGTGGAAATGTGATTTCTGGAATGCAGTAATTAGATGGGGTAGTCAATACTTGTTAATGAAGCCTGTGCTTGTGATCCATCTTTAAAGGGAGAGAAAAGCAATACTGCCCTTCCTGTGGAGCCCTTATTGACCTGCAGCAGCAGCTGCTGTCCGCTCATGCAGCTCTCCCACAGAATGAGTAGCACGCTTCCCTTAAGAATGAATAGTCTGTCTTCCAAAAGTGATGGAAGTGTTTCAAGAAAACAGAATGAAATGCTGCTCATAGAGGATAAATGAAATATGGGGTGTTTGGCAGACAAATTGTAGACACTCTTCTCTGTGTGTTTTAAAAAATACCCTCTGAAAGACAGTCTGGTGCTGCTTAATTCCGCTCACTGTATGGGATGCCTACGCAATAGCCAGTCATGTTACTGAACCTGAATGAGCATTTTGTCCACTCTTTTATTTGTGCTTTTCCCATGAACTGTTTTTCGGATTTTTTTTTATTTTTTTTTCCCTGGGATGCCAACTTGTAGGAGGTGATCCGAATAGCAGGCTTATGGCAGCAACCTCTTCTTTATTGTAGCTGTCAAAGCAAGTTTGCCGGGATCAAAGATAGTGGAATGGTTTCCCCTAGAACTGAGTCTTTGCATAGTGTTTCTTTGAAGGCTATTCTAAATCTGGCTTAAGATGTGGAATATGTCACTGAGGTCTTTGTCATCCCATTTATTTCTGCAGCTACAGGGGAAAGTACCAAGGCTTGGGAGCTGTTTGTTTTCCCATGATAGAGGAAAGCTATTTTTTATTTTGGAGTAAAATAAATTAAATTGTTAACTTTTGGAAATTCCTTTATAAAACATTGTAATCAGTTTTATTCAGGATTACTGCCCCGCCACAAGCAAGAAAGCTAGTCAAAGCAACAAATTCTGTTTCTTCAATTTATCATGCTTGTTATGCTTAATAGCATGATTTGGTAGTGTTCAAGACTGTTCTTAGAAACTTGTATAGCAGCCTATAAATATCAGTAGCTTGTTACACAGTTCAGTGCTCCCAGAGCATTTACATCTAAAGGAAGATGTCCCTTGCCTTTGCTGATCCTTGGGCTCACATTTTTCTCAATGCCTCTTCCAAGCTCACCATTGATATAGATGGATTCAGTTTTTGTTATCCTTTAACAAAGCTTCAGATATTTAAAGTATTTTCTTTCTTAATTAATGCTGAGAACAACAACTGTTATTTTAATGAAACAAAGACTCCTTGAGAGTGAGTTTTGTCAGGACTGACCCAACTTCGTATTTGCAAGACATCATGGTGACAGACAGCTGATGCTAATGCTGATCTTTAGGGCTGTCAGCTTAATCTTACAGGCATTTAAGATTGCTTTGTATTTGTGTTTACAAGATACCAACATAAGCTTTAGCTGATTGAGCTGCTAGCATGTTGAAATAAGTTCCAGGCTATTTATCAAATGCTTTGTTTGTGGTTGGTTTGTGTTCTGATGTTTGCAGACCTTTACTTCTTCTGTGCAAAAGTTAGTTAAGTGAGATACTTACTGATCTTTATGTAGAGGCAACTCCCAATAAGCCTTGTGTGCTTGTAGGTAAAGTTTATGAATTCGGCTAGGTTGGAACCATAGGAGAGGCAGTGTCTTTTGCACTGATATATGAGTGGGAGAGAAGAAGTAGGAAGCCAAGCTTTTGAGTCTGCCGAATCACTGGGAGAGTCTAAACCAAAGTTGAAAGCTGCAGTTTAGACTTATTTTTTCCCTTCTGTCTGGTAAATGTTCTTGCAGCACTAAACTTGAACTACAGCTGAGGCTTTATTGGTTAAATGTAATGTCAAAGTGCAAGTTTATACGATTAAGGAATGAGCTATATTGAGTCTGTTTGTTCTCTTTGACAGATGAAAGGCCTTATTTAAATTTAGATGCTTCCTCTGTGTTGCCTTTATGGAACCATAAAGTTCTTCTTAGATGGGGCTCTGTGTGCTTTGAAGTAAAGAAGGAAGAAAGCAGTGCTTTAAGCAAGGCATTTGTGGTGTTGTAGAAATTCTGGGAACACAGTGGAAAGAACTGATGTTCTGAGTAGAAAATACAATTTTCAAGGGAAAATATTTGCTTAGAAGAAAGTACATTAAAATTAAGTTGCTGATTTCAGTTCTGTAAGTTTCACAGAAGCCAAGCGTAGGGGGAGGAGAAGGAGTTCAGTTTTGTCTTTGCAAATTCAAAGAACAAAGCATAGTTGGCTTACATACTTATCATTGTTTCTAGATGAAGTGTTGTCTGTCACCCATTTAAAAGAAAAAAACAGAAAAAACCAGCAAAAATGCACATATAAACCAGTGACACACACATAGAAAACCTCTGTTTCCCCAAGACCAAAACCGTATCACCTAAACTTCATCTAAAACAAGTCACTTGTTTTGTAAGCTTTATCAGGTAGGGATTTCTGAATCCTTTGTAAGAAGCACCTACTACGTATGTATGAATTTTGAGAGAGAAGAAGCTTGTAAATTGGGGCTCCTGCATTGCACTGGAGATGATAGTGCTATTTGCAATTTGCAAAGCAAAGCCTTCACAAGAGGTCTAGCTGTTGCTATTGCCGTATTTCTTCCACCCTTTCTTCCATGTGTCCAAATCACTGTCTTGTGGAGTTCGAGTCTCATGCTTCAAGCATGTTTACATACAATGCTGAGTAAAGGCATGTCCTGAAGAGTGTTGTTTTTAGACTTACAGCTCAGTGCCTTTCTATTTCTATACTTGGCCTCAGCTCTTAAAAAGCTTTTCCCCACACTACTGAAGAGTGCATGAATGCAGCCTTCCTGCTCGTTTTTCAGTGCTGCTGACAGATCTCTTCCCCAGAGAAGGAATGGTGGCATCTTCTCCAGAAAGGCTGATCTAGTGAGGTGGTTCTGCCAAGAGCTTTGGGCCTAAAATATTAATTCTCAAAGTCCAAAGGCATGAAAAATGTAAATTCTTGTATAGCTTCTATTCAGAACAGAACAGAATGGCTTTTTTCTTTTTTTATTTTTTTTTATTTAGTGATCTGCTTCAGGGCTTGCCAGCCATTGCTTTCTGCAAGGTGCTGGCTGGCTTAAAACTTCATGTTCTCTCCTGGCTTCCTTGGATTTTTAGAAGTCCTTTTATCTAAGACGACTTCTATCTGCACTGAAGTCCTAGTGCTGTATTCTTCGATCCACTGCTATGTTATATGTTATATTTTTTTGTTGTTGGCTTTAGGATCCTGACATTGTCTTGAGATAGTTCCTGTAGTTCAAACTGCACCAAAACAGTGAGATTTATGGAGAAGAAAGACTGTAATGCACAATACTCCAACTGCAATGCAAAATACTTCTGATGAAATGCAGTCTTTATGTAGTGGATTGGTTGTCCTAGGTATCACAGGCAACAGCTTGTTCCTTTATGCAACTTAGCGTGTTTTAAAAACAAAAACAAAACCCAAGAAAAAGTAAATGTTCCTCTCAGTAATAGTTTGTCTCCCTCTAATAGTCAAAATGAAACTGGTGATCCAATAGCAGCGCGTGCAATTGGGCTTATTTTTAAAACTTCCTTCTTGAATGTATTCCAAAGAAGTATTCTTATCTTCATACCTTGGGGAGACACAGCCAGCATGTAACAGACACCACTAAACTTGATAAACCTTGTTTGAACTTTTACTCATCTTGACACTTAAACTTTAAATATTATATCATTGGTGTAAATATACATGTACCAAAAGACAGGATTGACTTTTGTTAAGGAGGGTTGTTTTTTTGTTGTTTTTTTTTTTTTTTTTAAATATTTATGTTACTAACTTGTACAATGTGAAAGTGTATATATTTAATATTAAAGGTTTGTTTAAAATGCTCTTGAATGTAGTCAAACTATACTTATGACAAGCCTCTCTGATTGCTTGTTTGGTCTTTAGTATCTTCTCTCTTTGGTGTCCCTTGATATGATTCTTGAGGCCCAAGTAGTATTTTGAGGTTCCTGTTTTATGGCCATGTTGGTTCTGTAAGTAGAAAGTACATGGCTGACCAGCATCTTTTTCAACAGGAAGTGTATTTTGATTTGTCTGACTGTTACCGAAAGAGACAAGGATGCTGATTACTTGAAAAGAGCAGTGAAATATAATAATCATGATTTCATAGGGTCATAGAATGTCTTGGGTTGGAAGTGACCCTAAAGCCCACCCAGCCCCAGCCTCCTGCCATAGGCAGGGCTTCCAGCCAGCAGCTCAGGCTGCCAAGGGCCCCATCCAACCTGGACTTGAATGCCTCCAGGGATGGGGTACCCACAGTTTTAATTGCTTCTGCTGTCATAATGGTTTAATGCTTTAATGAATGGTTGAGTAGCAGTAGAATTCTGTCCTTTTTGGTGATAAAGTTGTGTGATTCAATTTTTTCATCATGCTTGTTATGTAGATTTTTCATTCTTCATAACAATACTTGTTGCAGATTTTGTTGAAACAATCACCTTTGATGTGGAGTAGCTTCCCCCCACCTCCCGCATACATTGTGTACTGATCACCCTTGTAACTAAACAGGTACAAAATTACATCTTGTCAGTTCCCCCAAAACTGGTAAACTTTAGACCATTTGTTTGCTTCTGATTAAATAGAATGGGCTGCAGAACTTCTGGCTGTAATAAATATTTCCTTGTTGTTTGAGTGGTTAAAGTAAGTGACAGATGACTCTGAGGGTGTTAAAGGATGTGACACAATGTTTGTGGATCTAACTTCTCTTCCTGCATCTGTCTTGGCTACTTTTTTTTTTTCCAGCTGAATCTGTATGTGACATATTCAAAAACAAAGTGCAGATGTTTTGTAATGAATACTTTTGCCTTTGGTTTGCACACCTTTATATCCTTCTTCCTTCATCTGTTTGTGAGGTTCCCAGTTAGCTCCCAGAAATATCACAAAAATGACATGTTCATCCTTTACATCACTTCTGATATCATTGTCATGTTTTACAAACTAATTTTTAATTAAAAAAACAGAACAAAATCCTCCCAAACCAGAAAAAAAGTTACAAGCACACTGTAGAAGAACAGTTGCTTTCACTTGGGTTCTTTTTGATCAAATTTAGCCCTTTTCAGTCCTTGAAAATACACTCATCACCAGTGCTTCTCAAAAAATATTGAGGTAGCAACTGCTGAGAGCCTTATACACGAATAATCTTAAAATACTGAGAGAAGTTTTGCATAGGCTCTCCTCCCAGGAGCGTCATGTGCTGCCCAATAAAAATAGATCTGTAGTGATATAGTAGCAGTTTAGAAGTAGTCTCCTTTGAGTGGGATGTGCAGAACTGAATTCAGACCAGCACATGGGGGACTGGCAACTCTTTAAGTAGGATGTGAGCAGGAAAAAAAGGAACTTTGGAATAGTTGTTTTGATGCTGAACCTGGGAAATGGCAAGACGAATCTTAATCAAATTCCTAGGGATCCTGGTAATTCACTGCTTCATGGAATTTTTCCTTACAAGGTCTGTGTTTGAACTCCCTGGTTGTATTTTTCTAATACACTTTTAGAACAGCTAACTCTTTAAACTTGGCGTAGAGAGACAGCTGCAGCCTTAAAATGATCCTTGGCACTTTACTGCTTTCCCCAGCTGGCAAGTTTTCCTGTTGTTTTCCTTTTCCCTTTTGTGTAAGTTGGTTGATGATATTTGTTTGTTCTGTAATGGGGAAACAGTTTCCTCCATCTGATATTAGAACAAAGCCTGATTTTCATTTTGATTTCTGGATGACTCCTTATAAATACCATGTGTGCCATCCAGAACTGTGTGCTCATTTTTCTCAGTCTGTATTCCTTGCTTTAAAATGTCTGCACAACCAATAGTAATTAATGACTGTTTCCTCTTTGTCCCTTCATAGCCAGTGGCATTATTAATTCTGCAGTTACCCACATCTGTAGAGAGAAAGAAGGAATAAATTGAGGGCAGAAAAATTCTTTGTAGAGCTGAAGAACTAGAACTTAGATCTCTAAAAGTATTTCAGCTGCTTACCATCAGGCTTTTCTGTTTTGTCGTGGAATTTTGTCATTTTAAATTCTCCATGCAGGTTATAACATAGTAATTGCCTCATTAATTCTTATTTGGATAGCAGTGTTTCCCACTATTTTTTTTTTTTTTTTTTTGTGGATAACTTTGCTTTCTTGAAAGCAAATGCAAATTCTTTTTAAGTTGTTTGTGCTCTTAAAAATGAGGAGGACAGAGTGGTGTAGTGAACTTCTTTGAAAAGAATTATCATGTCCTGTCTCAGAGAATGTGAAGCCACTTGCCTGAATTGAAGGATTTATTAAAATAACTTTTACTTCTTCTCTGTGTTATGGTCTCTATCTTTTCTGATCTCCTGCTTAAGCTTAATGTATATTGCCCCAGATTAGTCACAGAAGTTATTTCTCCCTACCTCAAATAAACTATTTAGAAATATTTAGAGATAAGCAAAAATTCCAGGAAATTTGCTCATGACTTCAGCTAAGGTCCAAGGTTGGGGTGCACATCATCCATGGAAAATGCCCTCAAACTTATTTTCTATAAATAATGATAAATTGATATTATTTAGGCTTTCCTGCTTCCTCTGTTCCCCACCCCTTCCACCACTGAATAGAAGCCAAAGACCCCAGACAAAATGTCAGTTTGACATTTAGTGAGTGAGTCTTTTTTCTTTTTTTTTTTTTTCTTCTTCTTACAAATAATTGTTCAATGCCTCTGTATCCAAAAAATGTAAAAATCCTTGTCCTTCTGTGAGGTTACTGAATTCTAAAACTCCTCAAACGATTCTCTGAGGAAAAAAAAAAAAACAAAAACAAAACACCAAAACAATTTTGCAAAATTTTTCTTGTCTTTTTTCTTGTTTGTTTTCTTTCTGTCGTATATTTAGGCAGTTTAGAAAAGTTTAAAACACTTGAAACTCATCAGATGAAGAAAAATAACGAGTAACTGTTACAGTTGGTGTTATTGTGATACTTCAAATTATGGTCAGAATAAAACAGTTTGCTCAGTGTTTAATTGTCACATTCAAGCTTGTAGGAGGAGCCACTTGATCCTGCTGTGCTTACGTTTCTTGGAATCTTCTCTTTGTGCAGGGAGGTTGTGGTAAGACGGGATTATTTTGGATTCCAAAGCAATTTTAGTTACTGGAGCACACTGTTCAATTGGTAGGCCAGTCAATTTACATGTATTGCCTGGAAGACAGGAAAAGAACAATTCCTTGTTCTTGGGTTAATTCTAGAATTTACACTGCTTCAAATTTATAATGGTTAATTACCCAGACAGTGGGAAGGAGAGTATCCTCAGCAAATTTGCAGATGGTGCTGAATGGAGGCAGAGGATTTGGTATGGGTAGGGTATGCTGTTCAAAAGGACCTTGCCAAGTTCGGTAAGTGGATTGACCGAAAACTCCTGCAGTTCATCATAAGCAAATCAGAATGTTACTATCTGAGCTACAGCATCTCTGGGCAGTAGTACAAGCTGTTGTTTGGGGAACGGTACTGCAGAAAATGATATGGGGAGCTGGTGAATAAGTTGTATGTGATAGAGTGACCTCATGGTGAAGCGGAACCAACTGCAGCTGGTCAAGGAAAGTGATTCTTTCACTGACAGTTCTGAAGATGGAAAATTGTCAAACCACGTGTCAAGACGTACAGAAAAGATGAATTAAATCCCTGGAAAATGCAAAGCTGACCCTTTTTTAAAAACAATATTTTTGAAGGCATGAAGGAACATGGTGCTCTTGTAGGCTGCAGTATTTCTTACATATGCATCTGATTTCGCTGTCATGTTAATGATGTCCTAAGACATAAAAAGACTAGGAAGCAATAAGAGTAGGAAAAATAAGTTGCAGTGTTTGCGCTCTAATATAGTGAGCCATCATTATGGGTGTACATGGCTTGGCAAGAGGCAGGGCATTCGTTCAGAATTTTGCGCTGAAGGGACAAGGACTCAAATGAAGTTGGGTTTCTTTTCTCATTCTGTCTTTCTTTGTTTCTTTCTTGTATTGATCATCAAAATACTTTGATATTTAAAGACATAAAAAAAATACCTGCCAATATTTTCTCAATAGTGATATTGATAACGTAAATGATTTCTGGAATTATTTTCAGTTTTCTTGGCCCTCGCTACATGAAAATGGTGTCTTGTCTGCTACAATTGATTCATATAATTTAGCATTTTAATTCAGGAGGATGCAAAGAAAATGTACAAGTGTAAGGGCAGCCAGATGGTGGCAACCTGGTATGACTTGAACATGATTAATAGTAACTGTGTAGAGCCTGGCTTGCTTACAAGCTTAAAAATAAATGAACACAGTCACCTCACCACCCCAAATAAAAGCAATATGAGAGGATTGAGTGTACCCTCAGTAAGTTTGCACATGACTCTAAATTGGGAGGAAGCATTCATCTGCTTGAGGGTAGGAGGCCCTACAGACGGATCGGGATTGGCTAGACTGATGGGTGAGGCCAGTTGTTTGAGGTTCAGCAAGACCAAATGCCAGATCATGCACTCTGGCCACAACACCCCATGCAACTCAAGGCTTGAGGCAGAATGGCTGGAAAGGTGCGTGGTGGAAAAGGATCTGGGGGTTTTAGTTGGTAGTCAGCTGAACACGAGTGAGCAGTGTGCCCAGGAGGCCAAGAAGGCCAATGGCATCCTGATTTGTATCAGAAATATGGTAGCCAGCAGGAGCAGGGGATGGTCATCCCCCATATTTGGTACTGGTGAGGCTGCACCTTGAGTGTGCCTTTTTTGGGCCATTCACAACAGGAAATACATTGAGGCCTTTGAGTGTGTCCAGAGAAGGCCAACAAAGCTGTGAAGGATCTGGAACAAATCTTATGAGGAATGGCTGAAGGATCTGGAATTGTTTAGTCTGGAGGAGTCTCAGGGAGACCTAATCACTACTCTCTACATCTGAAAGGAGTCTGTGGTAAGGTGGAAGTTGGCCTCTTTATCTAGTTAACTAGTAATAGGATGAGAGATAATGGCCTCAAGTTGTGCCAGGGAAAGTCCAGGTTGAATGTTAGGAAACATTTATTTTCAGAAAGAATGTTAATATATTGGAACACACTGCCCAGAGGAGTTGGGAAGTCACTGTCCCTGGAAGTGTTCAAGAACTGCGTGGATGTGGCAGTGAGGGGCACAGTTAGTGAGTTACGGTGGTGATGGGTTGACAGTTGGACTTCTTGATCTTAGAGATCTCTTCCAACCTTGATGATTCTATGGTTTCTGGACTCATAAGCATGTTTGTGTTTTCTAGTAGCTCCTCTTTTCCTTTAGCTTTCTTGTTTGTGAATCTACAAGCCATAAGATGCACTGGGAAAACTTTGAATGTTACCACATTTTCTCTTTTTTTTTCTTTTTTTTTTTGAGGAGTTTGGTTGTCTTTCTTCTTGTTGGTTCTACTGAAATTCGATGCTGAGTAGATGACTCTAAAATTCTGTAAAGCTACTGTTTACAGAATACCTGAAGCTTTGTCTCTTAGTTATGAAGTAGTCTTCAAGGCAACAGAATCTAAAAAGAATTATTCATTCATCTTGGTTGCTTATTCAAATAAAAAAAGAGTTTGAGTATAATCAAACCTGGCTATTGTTTTCCCCCTGGAAATGCTGGAAATGGAAGAGAATGTGGTGTTAACTTGGAAAAATTCCTTGGTACAGTCATAATATTTTTGCTTATTTTTATTTAGTGGTTGATAGTCTTCTTAAAATGCAGTTCCTTGGCACACTAGTTTCAATATTCAGCGAAGATGTATGCTGTTGAAGGGGGAAGGGAAAATAGTGAGGATGTTTACCACTATGTACTGTACTTATGTAGGCTTCCTGTGTGTCCTAAGAGAGCTTCTCAGATCTTTCTGCTCCCAACTCTAAACAACATAATCCCTCAAATCTCCAGAGACAGATGAGGAAGATAGTATGGCTTCTTGTGGTTTACAGTGTCCTCAGAGTCTAAATACTTATAACGGGAGCCTTTTTTGGCTTTAGCATTTCCTGCATTCTTGGTGACAACAGAATTGTTGCATTTTCCTTTTTAAAATAAAACACTGAGCAATGTCTCCCTTTAGTTAACAAGCAGCAGAGATGTTTCTAACTCCAGCTGCTGCTTTATAGGAAGATGGCAGACATGTAGAATGCATTTATGTGCAGAGGACAGTGTCTTCCACTGCTTCTAAATTGTGTGGAGTCAAATGAAGGATTCACATTCTATTTTAGCATTGCTTTTGGTAAACCCCAAATGTGGATGCCTTTGGTCTGATGACAGAGTGTCTTAAATTTGGATGTGCTGAATCTTCTCTGAATTGAAGAGTGGGTGCATTTTGGAGATAATTTGTTTTCCATCACATAGTACTAAATTAAAAATCTAGTTTGGACTGCCCTGTCAGTCCTGCAGTTTCCAGATATGATGTCACAGCTTATTAAAGTCTCTGCTTGTTACAGAATAGATGGACTGATTAATAACTCAATCTGAAACCTATTATGCAAGAGATTTCTCCATCTCATCATATTATGGTATAACATTAAAAAAGATGGTGATTGAAGCAATAGAAATAACATAGAAAAATCACTCTCAGGGTGTAGCCTTACTTATTGTTTGTTATTTAAAATTACATTAAGCCTTTTATAAAATAATGAATGTTAAAATAAATGGCAGTATAGTGTGTAATGTAATGCCATTGTATTCTAGGTTACTGTGGTTCAGATGAATACATGCTCTTTGTAGGCTGTTGGATGCAGTCATTCATTTGTTGATAGTAATCGCTTCTAATAGTGCTGAAATCAGATGTAGTCTTGCAAAATGTAAAGCAAAATTTTTTTATGGTGATCTCATTCATTTTTATTCAGTGACCATTTCTTTCTGTAATCCGAAATTGCAGGAAGAAATAGAATGTAAGAATTCATTGTCTGCTATTAAAGTGACAGGAGGTTGCTAGAAGTAACGTGATCAAAAAGTGGTTACGATTTAGCTGCACTATAAAGGCGGTGGCTCTTCCCCATGAAGTGGCCCCAGGGCATGCAACCATTGCTCAGCAACAACCAAACTGTCAGTGTGCCCTTAGTGCTGTGTCTGCTGAAACCAGGGCATGGCACTGCTGTGCAGTGCTGACTCAAGCACTGGCAAATAACTGCTGGCAAATAACTGTATGCGTTTTGATACGCTGGCTGAAAACAGTGCACTGAACAGAAAAGAATATGCAGCCATGCTTTCCGTTTTAATAAAGGAATTTGAGAATAAGTTTCAAGAGTGCCAAAAAAGCCCATCACTTTATGTTTGCAACACCATTATCAGTTGTAAATACATTGCATGCAAATTTTCAAATGGAATATATGGAGTTGCAGTTGAACTCAAAAATCTGATCACGTCTCTCTACTAGACTTTTATAAGACCTCTTACCAGAGGAAAAATATCCTGTGCTTCACAACCACATCTTACTGATGTCATATCTGTCAGTATGCTCGTTTGTGAACAGTTTTCAAGGATGAAGTATAGGAAGAATAAAATTTCAACAAAAGCCTTAGTTGAACACCTTGAGAACTCACTGAGAATGGCAGCCACTGCCGTAGAACCAGACTGATTTGGTAGTTTCCCAAGAACAAGGTTAAATATCCCACTAGTTTAATGTTTTTGGTTTTTTCTTTTTTTGAATGTTTTAAGAAAAATGTTACAATTTAAAGTGTTTTTTTAGTTACGTATTAAGGATACCGTATATTTAACAAAGACTGCTCTGAAAGTAATGCCTCCTGTTTTATTATGTTGGCCCATGATGTTAGAGGCAGCCGTTGCTGGAATGGCAGTTGAAGCTGAACCTTCCCACCAATATTCTATTACGTGTTGCCATGTGACAGATGGCAGCAGAGGGGCAGTCTGACAAGACAATATCTGACATCCACAATCTCCCTGGGCAACCTGTTCCAGTGCGTCACCACCCTCTGTGTGAAAAACTTCCTCCTAATATCTAACCTAAACCTCTCCTGTCTCAGTTTAAAACCATTCCCCCTTGTCCTATCACTATCCATCCATGTAAACAGCCGTTCCCCCTCTTGCAGGTATAAATCTCAGCCCAGGTAGTACTAGGGGAAAATGTTTGATTTGTTATTAGCATCAGATGGCTTTCTTAGTGATGGTCCATTAAGCAAATTCCCTGTCTGGTAGTGTTATGCTATTCTTCCTCTTCTGTTAGACTGATGTAGGTGTAGTACATGCATGTGATAATGTCGTGTTGTCATAACATATTCCCAGGATGAATTAGGCACACCAACTGTGCTTCATGGCAGAGCACTGGCCTGCATAGTCTCCTAGGTTTTCATCCATTCATGTATTTCTATAGCTGTCTCTCTTGCTGATCATTAAATGACAATTTTCTGAAATCTAAATTTTCACACTTCATTGAGCAGTGGTGCATTAGACACATGCCTAGCATTTTGTTTGAGCTGATAGTGCTTCTTGGTTTCAAAAACTTATTTGAGGTAGTGGCACTCCAGTGGATGTTACTGGTGTCCTTGTACTTCAGTCTTTCCTGAAATGCACTTGTTTGTGAGGCCCCTTAGTGTGTTTGGAGCAATTCCTTTTGCCTTCATAAGCATTTAACTATTTGGTTTTCTGCTTTGCCACGCGATCGTATCTAATTGTTGTGAAAGTGCAACAAGCCCTATGTAGTTTCTCAAAAAATAAAGTTTTAGTTTTGCATCTACTTCATTTTTATATCTTTTTTATGATTTAAAATGTATCCCAGTATGAGAGCTGAGAAACTTTCATGTGGAACCTGTGATTTGCTTGGTTATTCTCCACTTCCCAGGAGCTGGAAATTCTAATATGTTGATAAGTGATGATACTACTATTTTTCAAATAATTCTTTACTACAGTTGAGTTGCGCTTATGAAAAGATTCATCCATTGCAACTTCAAAAGAAGAAGATCGTCTGAAAGAGGCAGTTAGCTGCACACAGTAGCTTAGATGACATCGCTTATACTTCATTTCTTTTGAAATCTGTTGAAATAGACTTTTCTTGCTGTATGTAATGTACCTGAAAGGCACTGTTGAGTATTTAATGGACCTGTAAAGAAAGCGTATGTAACAGATGGTGTGACAGGTGAGTATATGGCTGTCTAAGAGCACTTTGTAAAGAGAATTGCTGGCATCATCTGTCTAATTCTATAGGATTTTTTGTAACAGTTCATACTGTGGCACAATGGAAAATGTCGAGTCTTCTATTCTGCTTGAAAATTGTCTAGTACAACTTTGGTAATGTAATAGTCAACACAGAAAAGAGCCAGAAGGTTTTGGCAGTCACTGCTTATGTATTTCTGTGTTGAATTTTGCATGGCTTGAACATGTAAGCAGCAGAGAGCTTGGGCTTTCTGCTGAAGCTAGCTCAGTACAAATGTAACACAGATAAAAGCCCAAAAGAAAAAAACACTAAATGCAAACGTTAAGATTGTGATGCTTGAGTTTTCTGGTATTAAAAGATATTAAATTCGAGGCATTTTAACACTATGAAAAGAGTAGTGAGACTACAAGTGGGAGCAACTTGCCAAAACTTTTTCTATTTATTCAGGTATTTCTAGTTTTTCACAAACTAAAACATAGAATTCCTTTTCACAATGCATGAGTCATTCTTCATTGCCAGTGTTGTCATTTTCCTAACAAATGAGGGCTCTTAAAAGCAACTCAAGATGTAATTAGATTGCAGCTTGTATAAAGTGGTGTAAAACACAGCTATAGGATTGCCCTTATTGGTGACACTAAGTAAATTTTGACCTGTAAGAATATTATTTATTTTTAAAGAAACATTTGCACTGACTTAAGTGCCCACTCCACAGTCTGCTGTTAGTATGTGTTGAAATATTTCTTGTTGCGTATTTCCTGAAATAGTGAGTTATGAAATTCAGAACTTCTCTTTCTTTATATAATGAGTCAATAATGCTTGTTTTATGAGCAGTTTAAAGACTGCCTCCTAATCTGGTAGTTATTTGCACGAAAACATTGGAATGTAAGGAGTTCTGCTCACAGTAATTATATACCAATGTAAGGCATGGGTAGCTGTAAGTAGACCTCTCTTTATGCCCGTTTTTCTCCTTGCTTTGTTTTTAATTGTTTTTAATTTTAATTCATTGTAAATGAATTAAAGTAAATTAATTAATTAATTACCTGTGGGAGTCTCTTTAAAATATTTGAAAATAAAGGCATATATTGTTATCTCATCCTGGAAGTAATACGGATATCTCTTAAAGAATTGGTATACAGCAGGAGTCAAATGAAGTCCTTATTAATCTGTGGTTAAGCTTCTCTAAGTAGGAGTGCAATCTGTAATCTAGACCTTTTTTTTTCCTGCTAACATCAACAAGAATGCTTTTTTCTTGCTGTCAGTGAGGAAGGAAAAGTCATTTATCAGTGTCTGAAAGCTTTGAAAACTAGGGCAGTGGCACTGAATTGAACTCTCATTGCATGGATGAGCAGCAATGGAAGCAGAGCATGAGTGCACTGATCAAAGGCAGATGTCACAGCAGTGAGAAGTAGAATCTTGTGACCTTCCTCTCAGCACACGATGGGTTTCTGTTTAAATGTGAGCCTGTTTTCTGACACTTTTATGGTTTCCCTTTCCTATTTTTCTGTTGCATGTAGCTTGAGAATAGTTGTTAAGACTATGGACAGGAGTGGGAAGTGCATGCTCCTACAGCCCACCCACAACGTTAGGTAGCAGTGAGTCACCAAATAGGCTCTTCTCTTGGTAGCAAAATTTATCTACTGGTATGCCTATGTGCCTATGTTCTATCAATTTAAAATGTAAATATAGCAGTTCTATCAATTTAAAATGTAAATACTCTTTATCCAGTCTGTATATAGGCAGACTAGATGAAGAGTATTCTACTGTAGAGCTTATACACAAGTATCTATCTATACATATGTGTATATAAATACATGCATTGCATTTACACTGTGTTGTATTGTTTGTACAACAAAGGGACATAGAAATGCTGTCAGATATTCATCCCTGTCTGTACTGCATGGTCTTTTGACTATGAGCTCATCAGTGTTTATAGCAAAGACAGTAAAAACTTTGAACTAAAAGTTTTTGTTTTCAAAAACGTTTCTAGTGAGCGAGGTCAGTTTTAGTTCTGCCCTATATGTGTCCCTATCAGTCGCTTTATTTCTCAGAATGTATAGGTGGTTTGAGTTTTGGAGTCTTTCTTTATAAATACATCTCGATGGATGATTTTTCTTTCCAGATCTTTATGTGTACTAAGCAATTTTGCAGTTAACGACGAATGATAAAAATTCTAGATCTTTCAAGAAGTTTCAGTGTCAATATCCTTTATCCCCCACATTTTAGCAAAAGGATAAAATCCTTGAAAGCTATGGCTTTATGTCTGTAGTAGTGTGTATTAATAGTAAAAATACAAGCCTCTGTGATATCCTTGCTGCGAGATAATACTGTACAATAGGAGTCTATAGTAATCCTATAATAACCTGAAATGGGGGTGACTTACGTTTTCTTGCTGTATGCATCTAATGCTTTGTATCTCTTAAGGGATCACCCAAAAACCCAGTGGTGGTCAGACTTCCAGTATTCATCAGGCTTGTCTGTGTAGTCTCTGCCAAAACCTGCACTTATTTTGCAGCTGTGAGTTTGCTGCTCATTCTTTTGGGAAGGCACAGGCAGCATGGGGAGCTTTGAGTCATTTGCGTGCATGTGTAATAAAATCAGATAAATATTTGGGGTATCTCCAATGTAAGACATGGCTGCTGCCAGCCTAAGAGGTATTGTGAAGTGGGACTGTTTAAAAATAGCTAACTCATTTGTGTAAAGTGATATGGGATGTAGGTGGAATGGTTCGCATTCACCGGGTGGCTGTGACAGCTAGCAGTAAATCCTGCGCTGCTGCTTTTCCTTCTGCTGGCAGTGGAGCCAGTACCTGCGGGCAGGGATGGGGCCTATTCCACTCCTGCCTGATCACATACCACCAGAGAAGCTTCAGGTGAGGGGAAAGGAAGATGTTTTGTAAAACTAATCTGCTGCTTTGCCAGAGACCTGTTGCGGATTGCTCAGGGAAGTATTTGTGTTGGATCAAATGCAGGTGTTTCTACATCTTAGAAGGCTGTGTCAGAGCTGTGCCTGATGAGTTTGGAGAGGGATTTAAATTGAATCAATGTGTGTTATATGAGTCGGTCTGCTAAATTCATTTTAAGATTGTTTTCTGAGTTCTTTGCCACTAATAGGTTAGCCACCTGTAATGGGCTAAAGTACAATATACTGAAATAAAATTTAGTGCAGCTCAACCACCACCACTCCAGCTGTACCTCAGATTACCTCTATGAAGTTCTGGAATTATAACAGTATTTTTTCTTCCCAAGTTTTTAAAGAATGAGAATGTATTTTGTTGGGGCTTTTCCAAGATGCAGTAGCCCAGCAGTCCTCCATTTCTAATCAGAGCCTCTCAGAAAGTCTTCAGTAAACCCTGAGGAGAGAGGAAAGCCCCGTGGCCATAGTTCCCACCCATGCACTACTTGGATCTTTCAGTGGGATCTTAGCTGGTAAATAAAGAGCATGAGACAGAGTTCCTGGGGTCAGTCAGTCCCTTAGAGCTGCTTTTACTTCTGTATTGTTCAGAACTCTGTCCAAAGAGCTGCCTGTGATCTCTCTTGGAGCCTTGTATGCCTGAGCTTTGGCTGGCTCAGTTGTCAGACACTGAATGTGTCAAACCAGAAGGCTGCTCCTTTTCCATGGAAACGCTCTGTGCAATTGCAGAAATAATCAGGCGGTTGCTGTGCCCTGTTGTTGGACATTTCCATACTCTGACTCGAATTGTTCCACCTTGATAAAATATGTTTTCAGCAAAAATCCAGCTCTTGTCATGTTTCTGTTGGTGTCACTGTTTATTCTGCTGTTGCAATACAGTGTTGGCTGTCTCATTTCTCTCTGCCCGTGCACATCTTGCGAAAAAAATCTGCAGTCCTCTTGCTTCTGGGTACCACTAATATAAGCTGTCCATGATCTGTAGATGATCTGTGCTAGACCTGAGCTGCTTACTGTACCCCCTGCAGGGAATCTTCAGTACTTTCTACTGTTGATATGAAGTAATTCAGTTTTTGGTTTTTTTTTTGTTTTTTTTTTGTTTTTTTACAAAACAAACTTTATTAATGTAACTGTTTCTTTGTGCTCAGCAATTTTCATGAAAAAGGAATTCTGATCGTGGGGCTTTGAAGTGGCGGTATTTTTTGGAGTTTGTTTTACTTAATCTGCTTTCCACAATACTTTAATTAATTGTGTTTTGGCTAACTCTGTAGCTATGATTTGTGGTTGATTTTAAAGAAAAAAAAAACCAGCATCCTTACTTACAGGCATGATTAACTTGGAGAAACAACTGATACAGCTCAATAGGAAAGTTGCTATAAAGTTCTTGGAAACTTAAGGAATTGCAAGTTATGGAATAAATGTTTCAGTTTATTGGGCCTGTGCTCCTCTAAGGTCTTTCTGAGACTTTGAAGTCTTGACATTACTCCCTCTGTAAGGAATTTAATTTCATAACTTGGAAGTTGTTCTGGAAGGGAGCCTGTGAAAGAAGGATTGCTTTCAGACTTGTACACCAAATGCTTGTGGGTCACTAAGACAGCCTATCATGAGCTCTGACTGTTCCTTTGCTGTCCTTCAATAATTGCTGCCAGAAATAAACATCTACATAAACAGTTGTAACCTTTAAAGAATGATTTGCTTCAGAGACTGGAGGCAGTCTGCATCACTGAACTCCTGAGAAGGAGATAGCTTGTCTTCCTCTTGTGAATCCTGCTTTTATAAGCAGTAAAGAGTTTGAAAGGAAAAGATTTATTGCTCAGAGCGCTAACATCACTTAAACAGTAGCCTTAAGAAAAAATGGAAAAATATTCACTTCCTTTTCTCCCACATCCAACTTGCACATCTCTGACCCTGTGGGGCACAGTGTGGGAGAAGAAGAAACTCAGTAGTCTTGCTGCTCGTGTGGCTTTGAGGAACTGTGTGCTGGCTGAAAACAATTGGGGCTGAAAACATTTGAGAAGTAAGAGGAGTGCAGCCCATCCAAATGCCAGGTCTCCATTTGCTTTATATCTGTGGAAGTGCTGCTGATAAAGTACTTGCTCCCAGCAGGACTTATTTCATTGCTGTTTTGCTGCTGCAGTGTCCAGTGTTTTGCAACTTGGGAAAATGGCCAATTGAGATAGGACTGGAAGACCATCTCTGTAGTACAAGGGGATTTAAAAGGACTGGTCTGGAAGCCATTCCCCTTCTGTGGTGATCTCAAAAAATGTTGAATCTTGGAAGTTTTTATATTGTAGATAAATAAGAGGAAAATTTGTTATAACTGCCTGCAGAATACTTGTTATACTCTTAAAAATTTAGACATCCTGTTTCCCTTAAATTGAACTTCCTCAATACCAGATGCTGTCAACATAAAATAAATACATACACGTTATGTTGAAGCTATTGCTCATATTGATAATATACTTGGCTGACTTAATTATATCTTTTGCTAGAGAAATTACTCTCCTTTTGAAATAGGTGTGAGATTTTAAATTATCCTTATGGTTTTTAAAGTCATAGGTCACGTTCTGGTATAAATAATTTTTTTTTCCTTCTTTTTACTCCAACAGCACAAATGTTCATGAGTTGTACATTTGTGTTCCCCTGACTAGAGTTTTAATTACAAGAATAAGCTCATCTTGAGGAGTTAAAAATGATTTCTTTTTGGAAACAAGTGGCACTGTAATAGAGCAGATTAGTGTTCTATTGAAGTGGTTTATC
Source organism: Tympanuchus pallidicinctus (assembly GCF_026119805.1). Classification (NCBI taxonomy): domain Eukaryota; kingdom Metazoa; phylum Chordata; class Aves; order Galliformes; family Phasianidae; genus Tympanuchus; species Tympanuchus pallidicinctus. Next base: position 5,571,891 of record NW_026294802.1, read on the forward strand.
TCTGGCATTAACTTACAGTTGATACGACTGCAAGAATTACAGGGAGATTTCAGTACATCTCTGAGAGTAGGTATGAGAAATGCACTAAAGTTCAAAATCACATGCGTGTTAGGCCTGCCATTGGTTACCTGAATGCAATGGTTGGCTTTGTTGATAAAGCTTTTAAATCTTGCGCAGTGGATGGAGGCTACTTCTGTTTATATTTTTCTCAGAGTAATAGTATGCATTATTCTAAACTCAGGTAGTTGGTTTTAGATTAATAGATTTTTGGCCATCATAAAAAAAAAAAAAAATAATATGAGCTTCTAAAATCCAGGTCAGGTCTCCATCAACTTCAGTAAAATAGCAAAGCTTATGTCTATCAGATAGCAACTGAGACTGGGAAAAGTTGAAGTTCATGGTGCCATCATTATGAAAGAGCTCTCTTTTTGGGATTCCCTTCAGTGGAATCAATTTAGGACACAGCATGTCAACTTGTTTATTTTTCATTGCTAGATTCTATCTAAATCATTTTATCCCTAAATATCTCTGGCTCAAATTGGGCAAAGAACAAAGGAGATGGCTAAATTGCCTCTCTCTCCTCCATCTCTCCCCATAAGCATTTTGGGTGTGTTGTTTTCCCCTCTTGATTTCAAGCAGTTCAAATGAAATATTTATCAAATATGTGGAGGGTGCTTTTTAAATGTTGCTCCATGTAACTCACTGCTTTTGCCAAAACTTGTAGTGTATCTTGTTACCCCTTTATGTCATGGCCGCTGCACATAGTTTATTAAAGCTGTGTAAAATCAGACTTAAGAATGAAAGGAATCAGGAAAGTTAAATGGATTCTGATTGGTGTTGCCCTTCATTGTCATACAACTTGCGCATGTGGAATTACAGCTTGAGGGTTTTTGTCACTGTCTGGAATAGGTCTTCTGATGTTAAATTATTTTTAGAATTGAAGTTACTTTGTAGGAGGTTTCTTAACAGAGGAAAAAAGATTAAAACTGATTGGGAATTTTGAAGTCAATCTGTTTGCCAGCAATGGTAGTAGCTGCATTTCTTTCTTTTTTTTTTTTCCAGAAATGCATTAATACATAAAATTTACAAGTATATAAAGCTCATTTTTTGAGCTGTGTTCTTTACTTTTAAGAGAGAAAGCAACAAATGTTATCGATGTGTTCCATAATGCTCAAACGCAGAAAAGTTTTTATTATTAACATTTGGCAAATTAAATAGGAAATCAGCTTCCTCCCTTATATTATTTTACCCTTGTGCTTGTGAATGAGTAAGTTTAGTGCCTGAGGGTGTTTAAGAAACTTTTGGGGATTTAAAAATGGCTGATTTAGAGGCAGAAACTGCGGGGAAGATTTTCTTCCTCATTTGACAATGTGAGACTAAATAAAAATGACATACGCAGCCCTGAGTGCGCAGTCATGCCAGGAGGAGGAGGGGGCAGTGCTTCTCACTGAGCACTTGGATGAAGATGAACGGTGCGAAGCAGGGTGATCCAATAGCCCTGGGGTGGGAAAATGCAGAACTGCACTTTCCTCCATGCCTGTCACCAGTGCTCAAGATCCTGTTTTGTGTAAGCAGTGCAGGTCCCTTCCTCAGGTCGCGCCCTGCTCAGTTGCCAAGTGCTTTGTAGTGGGGACAATCTCACACAGCTCTCGGGGACAGCACCTCACCTACAGACATTGGCAACACTCATCAGAGGGGCTTCCAGTGCTGATGTGCTAGCGATTTAGTAGCCATGTATGAGAAAGACTGAGCTGCACTTGCTGTGAGACAAAAGCTCACTTCCCTGTGCTGTGAGGTTGAGAGAAACTGAAAACTTAAGAGGGGAAGAAAATCACTGACCTCTGCCTGGGGTCACCCGAAGGAACAAGTGAGCTTTTTTGTCATGATGGGTTCCAGTGCAGGGTTTGTCATCCATCTATAAGATCCTTCTATAGGAGCCAGTGCTGCTCTGCAGGACCAGCTACAAGGGGATCAAGGGTGAAGGAGGCAGGAAACCGTTTTCCCTTCCTCAAAAGATCAGTTTGCCAGACCTGATTTAGCATACAGGACTTTGAAATACAGATTTGGCTCAACTTTAAGTAAAGTTACCCACAGATTTCTGACACACTGTTAGTCATACGCATTGCATGGCTTCAAGAGTAAGGGAAACAAAAGTTGAATGCGTCAGCACAGTCAGTCCATGAGCTACTGTGTTGTGTACTTCACATCCTGTGGTTAGGACCTTAAATGTACTAGGATGTGGTCCTGTGCAACTCATTATCTTAGAAAGGCTTAATATATTCTTCCCTGGCTCTTTTTTTCCAGACAAGACTGTTACTGGTTGCTCTTTAGAACTTACTACTTCTTATTCCCAGCTGAGGTCAGTGGGAATCTGGCTGTGTTGAGCTGTTGCACACCATTGCTGGAGGTGCATAGTGGTGCAGCACCTGGACCAGTGAGAGCTGTGGTTTCAGGTCCAGCTTTGATGCCAAAAATCCAAAAGCTTTTCCAGCCACACCCCCACCAGCAGCCTAACTGTACAGCAGAGAAACAGCAGCTTCTGCCTGCTGAATCAGCAGCAGTAGCAAGAGCAGGTAAGCCTCAAAGGAGGACCAAAAGTAAGGAATTAGTCCATTCCTGGTGAATAAAACCTGGACTGGGAGAAATTGGGACTGGGATGCTCTTGGAGTGCAATTGCAGGGTCCAGAAGATAGAGAACAGGCAGCACATGTTCCGTTAGTACTGAACTGAAACTCATTCAGGGAAAATAAGCCTTCCTTCAGAAAATAATTTTGCCAGGAGGGAGAAAACTGCTCTCAGCTTATTTCTCTGAACCCTTCTGTGCTTTAAAAACATAAAAAAATTCTTGCTATCTCTACTTCCATCTTAGCATGTGCGTTACACCCCTTTTCCCCCCTGGAGAGACAGGTAGAAGCAGTGTCAAGGTTAAACCTGGTGGAAAGCTTTGTTAAAGGTGCTCCCAGCCTGCTGGCGAAGGCACGGCACCTGCTAGGCATGCCCAGTGCGCGCCCGCAGCCGGCTCTCCCTTTGGGAAGGATTTGCAAGGCTGAAGCACAAAGAGCGCTTGTTGCCCAGTCTCCGGTAGTCTCCCAGTGCTCCCACTAGCTGGGAAGGACTGGTTACCATGGAGGCTGCCATCTGTTCGCTCCCCGCTGGAATGTGATTATCCATGCTGGGTTGGGAACCGGCACGAGCAAGGGAGCGTGTGCTGGCTGCAATTATCTGCAATGGAGTGTGGTAATGGAAGGCTTGAATGAGCGAGCTGGAGCAGCACATAAAGGGATTTTACCAAAACTGTTAATGTTTTCTAGCCAAGAGGAGTAAACGTGGCTTTCTGTAAGGTCAGTGCTGAATTCGTAACGTGTGCAGGTGATTTTTAATGGGGCGATGTATTTATGATTGAAGCCGGTAGCACCATGGCAATAATGCTTATTGTTAGGAGTGCAGCGGGGAGGAGGAGCAGTTGTGTTTTAAAGATTTCTCTTTTGGTTCAAGCAGTTTAATTTGGGGTCATTAAAGCAGTAAGTCAGAACAATCACTGGCCACTCTGACACAAATGGAGCAATTCATATCTCTTGTCTTTATGAAATGCTGTTCGCTGCCAAATCTGTTTGATTTATGTGCCTTTTCACATTGATTGCTTTTTGTCTGAGTGATATATACGTATATATATATACACACATATATGTGATATGTACTTTGTTTTTTGTACTGTACTGAATGGTGAGATGGGGGGTAACATTGAAATAGAGCCATCGATACAATAGATATTTCGGGTGTTTCATTCAGTTTGTACAGAGGAAGCCGTGTAAGGTAAGCAGAATGCAGTATCAGTTCTTTCACTCTTTACTCCCACCCTCTGCCCCTGTTTCCAGCTCACAAACTGACCAAACATTTTGGAGTAGCTTAATTGTGCAGAGACTTTGCACAAGTTTTCAGGATGCCCTGCAGATATTGTGACTGTCTTGTTGGGAGGATGTCATGGAAAGGAAAAAAAAAAAAAATTGGAAGTATATGCTTGTAAGGCTTTTGTGTCCTCTAAAAGACATTTTTGCTACCCTCCAGGAGAAGGCATATTGATTTTTTTTTTTTCATAAGAAATGCATGGTAAACGTTTGTTTGCAGTTTGAATCACTGTCATAAGGAGCACTAAAATTCATTCCTTCGAGTCCTGTTGTATGCTGAGTAGATAAAGATTTACACCGGCAAATATTTTTAGTCATGTAGGGACTTTCCCTTTTCAAATAAAGCTCTTACACTGCATCCCTCTTCCCAGGACTGCCATTTTCATTTGCTGCATGGGAGAATACTGTTAGAACCTTTTAATTAAAACTGTGTTGGTCCTAATTCTGCTCTCTGCTTCATGCATGTAAAATGTCAGTGCATTGGAGTCCAGGAGAAAAGTTAACAGTGTGGTTAATTAGTCGCTATTGCAACATAGTTGACTGTGATCAATTTTTAACCTTGGAGAGGCTTTCCAAGTCTTATTGCCTATCAAAAGTGTAGGAGGGAAGGGAGTGGTTATTTCTTCGAATACTTATACTGCTGGTTGTACACCAGCTTTTCTTATTCTTCTTATGTCTGAAGTCTTTTCAGATGTTAGGTTACTCTTCCAAGTTGGTGGAACAGGTTGAGTCTTCTCAACGGAAGCTTCATTACCTTTGTAATTCAAAATACTTCTTTTTAACCCCTTCTTTATCCTTAATTTAAGCATTCTGTTGCCATTGAAGTGGGTAATCTGTGCAAGTGCAACGGGCTGCTTGTTCAGACACGGTTGCATGTCTGTAATTGCATCATTTAGAAAGAGCACGGGAGGCAGGTTGGCTTTTGTGCTTGGAAGGAGATCAGACTTCCACCCTTCAAACACAGCGCTGAAGCTTGCTGAGGGTGTTAGGAGGGAAGGGTAACCACCCTGAGGTCATCCTGGAGCTGATGTGGAATGCCTTTCTGTTCACTGATCCGCTTCTAGCAAGGCAGCTGTTGCCAGCAGAATTTCTCTCTCAGTGGGGATGGGAAATACTGGATCAGTGACAAGTCTTCGCAGAAAGCAGCAATCATATTGACCTAAAGGTAATGTCTTGTAAGTCCTCCTGGAAGTGATTATTCCTCATTGCTATTTAATGTGCTGGGAAGCTTGTTTTTCTACTGCCTTCGCTAAACCTGCTCCAAGGATAAGCAATGGGACTTTCCATTTGGCATTCTCTGGCTCTACTTATTTTATTCTCTGATGAGCAGAGGCCTGAGAAAAATATTATTTTTTTAATTATTATTTCCTTTTCAGAATGATCTCTATGTGGCTGTTAAATACACTTATTTTCTACAACTAAATTTTACTTTAGGTCACTAGGTCAGACTTCATTGCAGATACGGGATTTAAAGACTAGGCACTCTTTAATCCATTTGAGCATCTGGCCTTTCATAGTAGGCATCCCATTTCCATCTAACAGAGCAACTGTTAAATGTCTGCTTGAAATTAATTATTTTTTAAAAGATATATTTTAGACTTTGGTGGATTATTATGGTCAGCTCTGATATTTATGCTTAATGCAAACAAATGAGGGTCAGTGCAGTCTGCCACATGATCTCTTGAAGGAGATTTGTTCCAAAACACAGGCTTTGTGGGCCAGCAGACATTGTACTCAGTAGTGGGATTTTTTCTTAGGATGGCAAACTCAATTTGATATATCACCTTAGAAAAAAGGCACTCTGAATGGACTCCCAACTAATTAGTGCCTAGAAAAACAGCCTGGTATACAGTGGGTTTTTCATAATCTTGTTCATAATATAAATGTATATATATATACACACACTGAGCTTTTAGTGAGAGTTGCTACTAAATGGTGAAATTCTGAGTCAATATACAGGAGGCTGGCTTGCATATAAACGATCACAATTGTTCTCTTCAAACAGACAAGTCTTTCTGCTTTTCATTCGACGCATGTCTGTGGAATGCTGTTTGACAAGACTTGCCTTTATTTATACGTTGTCTTCAGGCTGCTAATTTGCAGAGTTTTTAAACACGCTCAGTTTTTGATTCACATTCTCTCCTGCCATTTACTAGTGCATTGTGAACATTAAAACAAAAATGCTGAGGGTCTGTACCGTTTCCTCATGGTAGCATGGCTATTTGGAGGTTAAAGCCTGCAGCTCCCTCTGGAGAGTTTGCTGTTTTGGGAAGTCTTGGTGGCTGTTTACAAACTGTTCCCTTTGCAACTCACACGGAATAATGGAGTCCTCGAGATGCTGGATGTGGGAGGACAGAGCTGCTGACACAGCACTGCTGCTGTTGGTCTGTCTGTAAGGACTCACGTCTTCTGTGCCTTGTATGGGTAAGGACAAAATGCAGGCATTAACACTTCTTGGATGACACTAGGAATTGTTGTACCAGATTTTAGAAAACATGAAATTTGCTTGAAACTTCATGAATCTGTGAAATTAAAGCAGATCTTCTTACTAAACCAATGCAATGAGGTATTCATGCATGACTAAATGTGAGAGACTGGCAGTGCGTGGAGTCATGACACACCTAGGAATTGTGGCAGGTTTTTTTTAGTCTATTCCAAGGGGAGCTGGAATGATTTCAGCAAACACTCCTTTCACTTAATCATTGCTCAGTCTTCACAGTTAAGAGAACGGAGGAGGCAAATAACTGCAAGCCAAATAACAAATGTTTTGAAGAGACATTATTTCAGAGGTGTTTGGTTCATCCAGTTGTCTTATGTACAGTTTTGTGTACAGTGTTATGTACAGTACAACTGTACGTAACAATTAGGTATTGATTTTAAGTGCAAAAGTACTGTTTGTTCTGATAAATACATGAGAATTGTTTATTTTGTAATAATAACTAAGCATAGCAAATACTTGAGTACAATAAGAAAAGTGGAGCTCAAAAATGGATAGTCGCTGACAACCATGTGATTTATGTCTCATTTAGCTGTTCAATGGACTTCTCTTTCAGTACATAGATAATTACAGATTGTTACAGGCTATTGAAAACAAACAAACTTTAACCACAACTTTAAACTGTAGTAAATGACAAAAGCCAGTGCTACATTGTGCTTCAGAGACTGAGCAAGAAAGATCAAAATCTTTCAAATCAAAATTGGCTGTCATGAGAGTCTTGTTGTCAGAACATTGAAGCAGATGCTTGACAATCGAATTCTACCGTTCTACCCAGAGCCAATAGCCATGGCCAATCCTCAGTGCTTCACAGAACAGGGAATGGAGAGCAGAGATGTTTTGGATCAGAAGGATGGGAAGTCGTCTGGTCTTGACAGTTGGCTAGTACGAATGCTATTCCAGCTGTTCATCTTCAGAGGATTCTTCAGTGCAGTTTTTAATGCTTGTTCTTGACTACCAGCAGGCTTCTGTTAGCATGTATATCCTTTGGATTATACTTTACTATTATGGCTTCCTCACTCACCTTCATGAAGATCATACAGATGCAGCTAACTGTGCTATTCAGTGTTATTCCATTTATGCTTACTCTTTGGGAAAACAAAAATTCCACATTCATCCCCAGTTAAATAGGAGCTGTGATTACAGCTCTGTGTTTCCAGTATGCATTTGGTAGCTGAGATTAAAAATATGTACCATTTGAGCCTTCTCAGCTGATGAACTCTGCCTAAACTGGGGACCGAGGCTTCAAAAGTCTTGAATTCCATTCTTTTTTGCAGTCAGAGGTTTTGTTTTGCAGACACTCAGCTGTGTCACAGGCAGTGTGTTGTATTCCCTGGAGTGCAGGGTGGTAGAAGGAAGATGAGCTCAAAAGCTTTGAGTAACGGTTTGATTCTGTACTTAGTTATTTCTGCAGGGTAAGACTCACACTTTCCTAACTGGTGTCTCCTCTGTCCCAGCATGACTTTCATTCTGCCACATTCCACTCCCAATTCTTACATGAATTAACATTTTCGTCTTCCTCTTCTTAAGGAGGTCACTGCTAAGGAAAATGAGTGAAAGCATGAAGTTTCTTTTCATTAATTCAAAATAGTTTATGATGGCTTTCCATATAATGCTTTCAGTAGTTACACTGAGACCGATATCTGTCACCTAGCAGAAATATCTTGATGCTGTCTTTAAATGTGTTCAATGCGGTTGAGTATTGAACAGCTGTTAAGCTTGCCAAAATATTAAGATTTCATAGTTTATATAACTGCATTTTTCCTTGCCACTTTTCTTTTTAAGAATTCTCTGGCAGCTCTGTATGCCAAGTCAGATTCCATGACTAATTTTGATGTCGATTCTCTTCAGTAGCTCTTGTTCATGCCATTGCTTGGAGCCCTATTTTGCTGTTATGACTTGGACACCCACTGTAAAGCAACTGGCAAGCTTTCTTGTCTTTTGGCTTGTCAAGATTTCCAATGTGTGAGTCAGTTTTAATTGTGGAAGCTGCTAGGAAATCTTAAAAATAGCTACTCAAAGTCAAAATGAAATGGAAAGCTTAGTGGTGGAATTAAAACTTTACCTGAAACTGAAAACACAACACAACCTAATCTGATGAAATATTCAGAGGTAAGTGTGTGAACGCTATTTGTGCTCAGTGAAGTCAGCAGTGCTGCACTGTTCTGTCTGCTAGCATTGTGTTATTTTTGGTACATGCTCTTTAGAAAAACTCATCCAGCTTGCTGTAGGTAAAGCACAAGTTTTTACTCATTTTGCTGTTTGTTCTGCATGCTGTGGCCTTGCTGCTGGCCTAAGAGTATGATTGCTACTTTGTTGTGTTTTTTATTTATGTGTTTGTCTGCAAAGCTGCTCTTGTTAATTACAAAGTATGTTCTTTGTAAACAATCGACTTACATTTTCAAGACCCGTCTTGTTGCTGATATTAGCCTGGTATGACTGAGAATATTCCCAAATTTTCTTTCTGTTAAAAGATGCTGAAAATTGTAGAATGTTTTTTGCTTGTTGTTTAACATAGGAACAGAACATCAGTTGCTAGCTGAGAGGGGTTTTTTTTGCATATATGTGTGTGCTCTGTGTAAAATCTTCAGCATGTGTGAATGATCTACAAAGCTAACAGAAATGTGATCTGACTGCAATTTCATGTAGACATTTGCCGTGAAAAACAATGCATGGGACACAGTCATTATGGGAAGGAAATCCACTCAATCCAGTGTGATCTGCTTACAGTTATTTGATACTGGAATGTATTCATCATGTTTTGATTTATTAAGATTTTCTTTGTGGATCCCTGAGCACTGTTTCAATCCATGTTTGTTTCAAAATCGGGTGAAGTTTTAGAATCCATTTCCATAAGAAAGGCAACAATGACTTTTTACTATGTATGTTTTATAGCTGGCATTTTTTCTGATTCTGGGGTTGTGGGGATTTTTTTGAGTACAGCAGCAAAAGAACTGTGAGAAAAAGCTTATTCATTGTTTTTTGTGTTAAAATAGATGATGAAAAGCTATTAGAGGCTGAGCTGATGAGGTTTGAGGTGTGGATAGTGGTAATTTAAAGGAAATTGTAGTTTCATTAGTGCTAATGCAGTCTCCATGAAGGCTGTGTTTAACTGTCAGTGTAACTTCACTATGTAAAATGGCCAGTCATGACTGTCACTGATCTTGCACCCATATTGTATCAAAAACTGAAATAAACTTCTAAATTACGTCATTTTTCCACCACATTCTGTTATCATCACCTTCCTTTTCTGAAATAATTTTGTTTGGGGAATCCCTCTTGGTCATTTCCCTTTGGACACTTGAATTTAGCAAGGCTAGATCATAGAATCATGAAATTGTTTGAGTTGGAAGGGACCCTTAAAGGCCATCTGGTCCAACCCCCTGCAGTGAACAGGGATGCCTGCAGGTAGATCAGGTCGCTCAGAGCCCCGTCCAGCCTGACTTTGGGTGTCTTCAGGGATGGGGCATCCACCACCTCTCTGGTCAGCCTGTGCCAGTGCCTCACCACCCTGCCTGTAAAAACCTTCCTTATTTCCGATCTAAATCTCTTCCCTTTTAGTTTGAAGTTACAGACTGGAAAAAATAAAAGCAAAAATTAAAAAATCAGTAATATGTAGTCATGGCAGGAGCTAATGAGACTTAAAAAGACTCTGTAAAGAAGGTCCCAGTTTGCTGACTATCTCATAAGTACTAGGTTGGGCTAGAGGACAAAGAGTCTAAAGCTGTTGGTTTGTATGTTTAAAGCAGAAGGAAATAGTCCCGATAGTGGAATTTTTTTAGTCCCAAGATGTTCTTAGGAGCTGATGTGTTCTGGAGAAAGTTACCCTGATGTCTCACAGAATGTGATGGAGATGTTGGCAAAGTGTGGAAGGGAAAGGACAGCAGTACTGTGTTACCAACTTTCTCTTCTCCAAAAAGCACAGTCAGAGTAGGTTAAATGTGTTGAAAACGCTTACACTATTGCATGTTCTGTACAAGAAATACAAGTGGGATTTGAGAAGAGACCAAACAAATCCATGGTGAATGTCTGTCAGCAGCTGTAAAATACAGTATGAATGCATCTGCTGACTCCAATCCCTAGACAAGAAATGCTGGAAGCCATGGGCATTGAGGGAAGAATCATTATCAGCTTCTGCTAGGTTACCCAAATATTTGCTACTTGCTCTTTTCAGCTATAGGATATTAGATTGAATGAATTTTTAGTTATTTTTTTTTTCTTGACCACTTATTTTTATGTGCTTATCTACTCTGGAAATGTACTGATGTCTCCCACTCAGGTGCTTATCATGAATCTTACATGTTGTTTTCTTGTTAACTCCAAACAAAAATAATTTATTTTATATTTACTATCTGACACTGCCCAAATTTATTTTTTGTTATTATCTCTATATAGAAACAGAATCACTCTCGCTGTGTTCTGACCTGTTGATCTGGTGAGTCTCTGGGTTTTTAACATGGCAGGGATAATTTTAAAGCTGAGGATGCAGCTTTTCACCTATGGCTAAATGTAGAGAAAAGTCTGTGCGATTATTTTTCTAGTTCGGATTGTGTTGTTTGGTTTGGTTGCTGTTTTTTTGTTGTTATTGTTTTCCTGGCTTATTGTTGTTGTTGTCCCCCTCCTAAAACGAGCATGTTCTTTTTTACATGTAATGTGTAACCAAAAGCTAAATTAACCAGAAAAGGAGAGTCTGCGTTCTTCAGCTGTTTTGCAAAGTTGTTAAATGAGCAATATGTTGAATCTGCGGGTGAAGAAAGGCAGGTGGCACAGTGCTACCGGGATGGGTCCCAAACATCTCCATCCCCTCTTCTCTTTTTTGGGCTCTCTGTAAAGGAAGAACGTGGCTTTCTATGGTAGCAGCTACCACATGGTTCTCACCTGATAAGCACCAGCCTGGCACCGCTGGGCTCTGGCATTATAGACTTCCATCCTGGCTGGAGGCAGTGATAAGTGGCCTCCTTGAAGGTAATGGGGTCACTGGGGATGAAGCAACACCTGCAGTGCAGGTAGGAGAGATGGAGAAGTGGTTTTCTTCAAGGGAAGGTGTGGGGAAGGGAAAGCATGAATACAACATGAGGAAAGGCAGAGCTGCCAGGCTGCAGAGTCTCCACTTGGTATTTATTTGCTCACTGTATGCTAGTGTAACAGAAGGGATAGCACTGTAGTCACTTCCTCTTCCCTAAATTGCAACATGAGACTTTTCTTTCAATTTTGTAGAAACTAGCCAGATTAAAAACATTAAGAACAGGAAGTGTAAGAATTAAGAACAGAAATAGAAAACTGTTCAGCTATTTTTTTTATTTTTATTTTTACTGGACAATCAAACTCAGTTAATAAGGCAAAGCCTTTGTCCACTTCTCCTATTTTAAATCAAAGTTCTTTTAGCAGTTGATGATCTTTCTACTAGAGAAGATTACTTGAACAATGAACCACAGTTTCCTGGATTTTTTGTAAATACGAGAAATAGTTGAAGTTACAGAAGTACAGCTTTATATGGTTAGGAGATGGCAGTCAAACAGGCTGCTCAAACATCTTCAGGAGACGTCCTTCATTTTTGTAGAACTATGAGCATTTAATTATTTCTTTGGAGGGTGTTGTGTTGCTTGTATGCTTCAAGTAAATTGCAGACACTGAGATTCGACAATGACAAATGCTGTGCAAACATAGGACAAAAAGGCAGACTTTTCCCTTAAGAACTCTTTTTACATGTCCTTTGGGCTTTTGTGCAGCTACTGGCTTTTCCTTTGGAGCATGTGTTACAGCTGAGCTGGAGGGGGGAAAAAAGGATGGAGAAATACTGATATTTGCTTTCGAACTGTGGCATGGCAACTACTCATCTCACCTTCCTTGGTATTGCTTGTTTCAAACCCAAATCCTTGCTCGTGAGCCAGGAGAGCTGTGCCCTTGGCACAGGATGGGGAAAGCCACGGATGTGACAACAGGCAATGAGTTCATTGCCTCCCATGGCTGCATGGAACCAATGGAATAGTTTTTGTTCTCAGAACTGGAAGGGTAAGTGCCATTATAACACAATTGTTTCTGTTATGCTGCAGATCCAGGATCTCTCATAATGTTTCTCACCCGTGGTGGCTGACTTATCTAGTTAAGGTCCTGTTGTTGGTTTTTGTTATGGTAGTCCTAAATACTCATTTCTAAACTGCCTTCACACTCAGCCCACTGCTGTCTGGATTTATCCTTGTTCATTTTAATCCTTGGTCACTTGTTTCTGTAGGTCACTTGCTGAATCTAGAAGTTTGTTACCCATTTTATTTTTTGGTGGGTACATGCAAAACTTGAGTTGTACCATTGCTTCTTCCCTCCTCACTTGACTGGATGGCAAAGCCTCAGGAAGGCAGTTTAATGAGACAATGTTACTGGGTTTGCTTACTGGAAGGAATTTGTCCTCTATCTTCCTTTCTCCTTCTGTTGGCACTGAAGATAATCTGACCCCATAGGCCAGCTCAGCATGCTAAGTTATCATACCAATCCAAGGGAAAATTAGTATGTTTCTGGCAGATTAGTGATCTGAACTGGCTTTTGGCACTGCCAGAGAAGACTCTCAGCAAAGTGAGGAAGAGCAGCATGTCCCTTCATCAACCAGTAGCTTGACATAACCGCCCTCTTGGGCTACTCACTGATTATCTTGCCTTGCCTCTCCTGAGGATATTGGGCAATCATGCATGAATTTCACCCTTTGTGTACCCATTCAGGGCTTCCTGTCAACGCTTCACAGCTACTGCATTCAGTCATCATTAACCTCTGCAGTCATGGGCTGTCCCCCACTACTGCCCCCGGATGAGATGTCAGAGCTGAGTTAATGTGACAGGCTGGCACTGGTATGAGCACTTCTGTTCCTGCTGAGCTGTGCAGTGCTGTGATTTCCACTATGCACCTCACAGAGCTTGTCACCTTGTAGAAAGCACTGGTTCAGCTTGCTGACCTGAAAGAAAACTGTTTGCTTTGCTGATGGAGATTTTTCTGCTGGGTTACATTGGCTAATCTTGGGCTGATGTTTTGATAACAGTGAATCTTGACTATAGCTGCAAGGGGGGAATGATGGGAGTACGATCAGTTCGTGTACTAGAACCATTAGACTGAAACGCATCTGTAACACAACCCACATCCTTGAGGATGTTATCTTCTCCCTTCCTTGGCAGAGAGGGGAAACATCTGAACATCTGTGTGGTAGTTTTCCGCATATGCAGATCCTAACAGCTGGCTGCTTGACTTCTTAAGCCATTTACTTTGTTGCCACGCTCAGCTTCTGCAGTTTTACTGTCCATTTGTTGCATGGACTTCCTGCCTTTGATTGCCATGTACTGCACTACTGACAACAGGAACCACAGAGCACCAGTGGTAGGACTATTTTGGGCTTTTGCATTTGTCTGAAGCCTCAGTACACTAGGCAGTGCTCAGACAGCAAGCAGATGATAGCCTGCACATCAGCCCAGCAAGAAGGTGCAGCAGGAGGAGGAGAAAGCAGCTGCCCCTCAGCTAAGCATGCCTGGCAGTGGTTTGTATCCAGCATCCAGCATTGCATCACTTTTTACTGATCTTACACTATTCCAAGAATCAAGAAAAGGACAGCGCAAGGAAGGACTGACAGGAGAGTGGACTTCTTTGGGGTGAAGGTCTGCAGTACCTTGCCAGTTAATCCCATTGCCTGATGAACAGTGAGGAGCCAAGCCAAACCCTCACTGTAGATTATTGCAGAGGTTTTAAATCTGACTTTTAGCAGCACCTTGAAAACTGTTACGGATTAGTGACAAAGCATGCCTTTGTTTTTACCCAGGACCAAATTGCCATGCTTTTGAAGAACTGGGGTAGAAAGGAAAAGGGAGAAGGTTAGTAACAGTGTGGAACAACTGTATCTACCTTATAGGAGCCATGTGAAAGGTGCCTTTTTAGTTGTTGTGGTTTTAAGTCTCTTCTTGGAGAGACACTTAAAGATCTGTCACAGGAAAAAAAAAGAGGGTGTGCTTTCAAGGTAGAGAGCACTGATATTTTGGAATTCAGAAGTGCTTTTGCTAAGTTCTATACTAGAAGGCTCTTGGGTTACTGATCATTCAGGTAAGACAAAAATCACTTTTTTTCCATCACTGGCTTGAAGAAACTTCATGTCATATTCTGACACTCTGTTCTCAGCAAAACTCTTCCAACACAGTGCTTGAAGTGGATCTGCAGTGGGAAGCCAGTTAAAGGCAGGCAGGCTGAATGTTGGTCTGTGATTCACTGTCACATGAGCTGATTTGTTTCCAGGGGTGTGTGTCAGTGTGGAATGTTGCCCATGTAGCTCTTCAATACTTCGTTCAACTTTTCAGATTTCCTGAGTGCTCATGATCACATGACTTTCCTCAACTACAGCTTCATCAAATTCAGAATATTCCAGGAGGTAAATAATTTGTGCCCCCCTTAGCTGCAAAGTGGGAGAAGCGCTAAGAGAGTTTGTAAAGTTTAGTTTCCAGAGTGCCTGGAGTTGGAAAACAGAGTAAATGTCCTATATTTACTGTGAGACGTCTGTAAAAATGCTTTAGAACTAGAGTGCTGAAGTCCAATGATTTTGTGCTGAGAAAACTCAGTGTGGTAGAACGTCACTAATTTAGTGTGGACCAAACCCACAGTGGTTTTAGTTTGAATAGTTATTTTATTCGTATGTATTAAATGACATCAGCTCCGCAGTGGTATGATTTTAATTACCTACTAATGAGAACATTTCATTTAACTAGCTATTCTCCGTGCCCATTATCTGATTTTAAAGAAATTTAATAAAATTAACTTTATTCCTTAGTTTATTTACTATAAAGTTCATAGGCATGTTCTAATGAAAGGTAAGACATAGCTGTGCCTCTTGTCAACGTGCTGACAATTAATATGACATTTGAGAGTAGGTTGTACTTTGTACTATCTCTGTTCTTGTGTAAGCAAAGCTGGATATAAAACTCATGTGAAACCAGGGGAATAGGTTAACAAGATGTCCCCACTGTATCTGTTCTAATCTTCCCTAAGTCCCCTTATCTGCTAGCTAGTCAAACAAAGATAAAACAATTAATCTTTTACCTTTTTTAAGATGGAGGAACTTAGCATGTGTTTCAAAGTTATGTCTTGGAGATGCCTTTATATCTGTTTTAACGTTGCTTCTTGAAATGAAATGAAGTTCACAATTTCCTCCAACTTTGAAAAATTCTTTCTTTACTGGAGAAAATCAGTTGCTGTAGTTGCTCTTTTTGAGTTTGCTCTTTTTGCAAGTGATGGCGTTACTGAATGGGTAGAAGATGGGCCCTACAGAGCAGGTCAGAGCTCTGATCTGGTGTCTTCTGTGCTTTCCATCTCGGAGGTGTGCCTCTCACCTTAGACTTTTGAGGTATCAGCAGAACCTGACAGCTCAAATGTCATCCCTCCCACGCAGCTCATGTGAAAGAGTTTGAAACAGTTGCGGTACCCACAAAAGGGAGAGTTGGTGGCTTTTTGCAGCACTGCTCTGATGACCCCTCACCTTTTCTTCCCTTATGGTGGTCGGTAACTCAAATTTATATAATTGTTCTTGCTTTTAATATTATTTTGCAGCCATTTCTTTTAGTTTTCCAACCCATTGTGTTGCTTGTGTGAGAATGGAAAACTTTAATGCTGGATCCCATCTGCATTTAAAATCTGCCATCTAATTCTGTAACATACATTATCAGTGCCTGTCCTGGCTTAGAAAGAGTGCATCAGGTTGTAGGAAGACTGGCAAAATCACTTGCTAGTGGACAAAACAGGCTGATGGGGAAAGTTTGTTCTTTAAAATATGGGAAACAAAGAAAAACGTTATCTTCTCTGCAAAGGCTTTTCTGGAGAGAAGCGGTGTTCTGTTGTAGGCTTCTTCCCTCTGGAAGCCCAAGTAAGGATGTGGTCTTTGAATTATTGGAGATGAACTTCGGAACAGACACATAACCCATGTATTGGGTTTCTTAATTTAGTCTCTTAGTCCGTTGTTTCATCAACTTTGTCATTTAGTCACTTTCTGAGTTAATGGTGTATTGATGACCCAAGTTAGTGAGATCTGTGTCTTTAAA
Organism: Tympanuchus pallidicinctus; assembly: GCF_026119805.1. Lineage (NCBI taxonomy): Eukaryota > Metazoa > Chordata > Aves > Galliformes > Phasianidae > Tympanuchus > Tympanuchus pallidicinctus. The sequence goes on from NW_026294802.1 coordinate 5,588,342, forward strand.
AGACCCTGGGACCCTAGGGTTACTGGCTAGGAGTGACAAGTATGACAAATTGCAGTTTCCACTTTTAGCTGTTAATAAAACACATGCCCACAACAAAAACAATACATGAGAGTCTGTGTCAAAGTGCTAAAAAGGGGTTCCATTTAGGTTTCATAGCTGTGTGCACAGAACTCGAACCTCATCGTCTTGAGAAGAAAAATGTGCCAAAGTTTTGAAGTCAGTAGGGAAAAACAGTTGTTTTCACTGGTTTTGGCAAAAATCCTTTTGCTCAACATCTGTAGTAGAAAGGAAATAATTAGCTGCCCTCATCCAGTGAGCTGTCTCTTCAGTGAAAAACAGATATTCATAACAGTGGATTGTTTTGCAAGTGCATTCCCTGTAACCCTTGCTGGTTGTCCTTCAAAGCAGTTCTGCAGAGGCTTGCTTGTGCGTAGCCTTGAACATGAGGCTGAGGAGTGGACCTTGGAGGAAGGAGCTGCAGGGAGATATGGTTTGGAGCTGTGGTTGGAGCTGACCTCAGCTGCTGTGAATGAAGCTGGTTGCTGTATTCTGATTCATATTATCCAAATTGACAGGGCTGGACTATAAATCCTAGTTTCTTTCTCCTCCTGGTATAACTGCAGGCCAGCATGGGACCACGTGATAGGAGAGCTCACATGTGAGCAACAACAAAATGCTACTTGCTGTAACTTCTCTTTTCAGTTAGTCCTTTCACTTTTTGAACATTTGCATTTGCACAGTTCAGAATTCATTGTAATCTCTTTGTGTTGTACCCTTGGGCACAGGATCTAGTTTGTGCCATTTAAAAATTGATTTCAAGAGACTGCAGGGAGCTTTAATCTGTGCCAAATGGGATAGCATTTTTCATGAAAAGAAGACTTTTCTGGTCACTGCGTCACCATCCTGCACATTGTGTTTACATTGTTCTAGGAATAAGTTTACATACACATTAAACAGGGAAAAATACTATTAGAAACATGCACGATGCTCTGTAAATGGAGAACAAAGTCCCAAGCACAGAGTCACTACTTGTCCTTTAACCTTGACACTGCTTTATTTTCAAAGAGCAACGTAGTTTATAGAGGCAAAACTTCTATAGCAGCAGCTGGGTCATTAGACAAAACAATTTACAGTTGTCCCTCCTCCTCTCTCTCCTCCCTCTCCTCCCTTCTCCAGCAGCATGTCGTTACATAAGCTGATTTCTTTGTTTTTCCTCTTTAATAGTGAGCAGGCTTTACTCCTTTCTCTGAGCTGACTGGCTTGCAAGCTTACGTTTTTCCTCTCAAAACAAGGCTGGCCTTCAAAGAGGAGGAGCACAGTGTAATTGAAAGAGCTGGCCTGTAAACTGCCGGCGTACGCTGCAAGAAGCTCTTTCTGACAGCTTACAGTCGTGTAAATAGGATGCATGGGAGCGTGCCATAGGGTTATTACTGTTGTGAAAGCAATTCCTCGTGCAGTGTTACCGGAATAGATTAAAAAAATAATAATAATTTTAAAAAAATGTCTTCTGAACCAGGTAAGATTGAATGGGATGCTTCTGTTAAACCTTATCTCTTCAAGGCTTGGGGAATTTGGCCAGAGGCACGAGTCAGGTTTTCTAGAGGGGTGCCTTGTAGCAAATAAACATGTTAAAATCCGGCTGCTGTGAGGCAATACAACTGGAATGTGATGGTGTCTTTTTGCTCCTTTTCTGAGTAAATGAGATTGCAGTTGCTTGAGCTGCTTGCCCAGTAAATCTGCCACACGGGGAACTGTGTTACTTTTGGCTCATTCTGCAGTTGCTTTCACTAGCTAAAGACTTTCTATCAGTTTTGTGATGTTTATTTCTACTTTTGACACATTTGCCAGGCTTATAGAGATCTCTGCATAGCTGCAAGGTTTCTATGGTGCACTTCTGTGAATCAGCAGTTGAAATCTCTCTTATTGTTTCAGCAAATAGGTGTACACTTCTGACATGCTTAGCTTTTCTTAGAGTGATCTTGCAATAATCCCTTTAACTTGCACTTAGACTACTGTTAATATACAGAATAGGATATTTTCTTATTCTTCCTTCTCGCACCCTTTGAAAGGTGTGAGGTTTTGCACTGCAAATATGTTTCTAACTTCTAAGAATACTTTTGAAATTTCTGCCCTACGTGTGAGTGCATTTTACAGTTCTGAGAAAAGTTCAGCTTAGGGTAGGTTGAATTAACAGGGCTTGTATTCAGCTCTAACAGCTACATGTTTTTATTTCAGTTCTCCACAGAGCTACAGGTGAAATGCGACTGTGGGAGGTTTGGGTTCAGCATGCTAGTTTCCCTCTGGAAAGCCTTCTGGGAGTGAATAGAGGAAATGAAATGATTGCATGGGTAAACTTAAGGGATTTGCTAGAGAAGCTTGGAGCAGATGCATGTAAATGTCTCTGCTTCCTGACTTCATTGGTGGTGGGCATCTGATTTTTCATGCCTACAAAGAGCACTTGTTCTAAAATTTTATCCCACTTCCTTATCTGTTTCATTACTCTTTTCCCTCTAGATATTGATGACCCCTTGACAGAATGGGAATCATACTTTTACTCTCGTTCTTTGTGTATCACTTTTCTGAAACCTGAGAAAATTGTACATATGGTTGTAGGAAGCTTTTTTTTATTACCCCCCCCCCCACACACAAATCTTAAGAACAGTTTTCTGGGATCTGTATGCGTATTCTCTTCCCGTAAATCCAACACATAACCCTGGTGGATTTTCAGGAAGCTCAATGGAGTGCCATGACTACTATTTCTGCTATTACGACTTGTCTTTCTTTTTGCCCTTTGGTTTATATTTGGTGATTTCATCTGGCAGAGGCCTACACCATACTTACTTGTAACAGTGGCAATCTGAATGTAAAGGACACTGGTCAAGCTGTGATCTCTGAGTATACCCAGAGATTGTGGCGTTTTTCAGACAGCGTCTTTGCTTCAACTCTGATTATGAGTTATATTAAAGCAGTTAGGACAGTAGTGGACTGTCTTGGAAATACTTTGCTTGAAGGGCTAGCAGAAGGAGCTTCTATCAGTTTGCTTTTAGAGCATGTAAGTATTTCATAGCATAACCTTTTCCAAATGGTATCAGGAGACCAAAGTACAAAATAGACAGTATGCATAGAAAAGGTGATATGAAGTAGTTCCAGTCTGTGCAGGTTTGAAATCAAGCAAATATCCCTTGACATTCTTATATTGCATCAGAAAGACATCTGGAGTTACTGTTTCTGCTGTCTCTTGCTGGAGTGCTGTCTGCTTACAGTCAGAGGTGGGTGAGATGGAATCACTGAACCAGAAGGGATGCCTAGTCAGGGATGTAAATTCACACATTGCTTTAATCACTTCTCCAGCAAAGTCAAAAACATGCAGTTGAAAGCGTGTCCCATAGCCTAAGCAAAAGAATTCTTCAAAGTATTGAAGGCCAAATAGATGAATTTTGTAGAGCATACCTTTTTGCAAGCTCCGGTGTTTTGGAAGAAAGGATCTTTGTGGCTTTCTTCTTATTCACTATAAGGTGAAAGCATCACTGACAAACTGATCTCAGGCAAAGTGATTATGCAAAGTTCAATGACACTGTGACCCATAGAAGTCACCAGAGAGCTAGGTGTTCTCCTTAGCATCATCACTTCGCTTTGCTCTGCCACTGCAGCCCCCAGAGTCTTCTGCAAGTCTTTTCCATGCTAGGTGCTATGTAAACAGAGAAAGCCAGCCTGATGGTTTACGTCAGTGCTTGTAAACCTAGTGAAATTGTTGAGTCTTTACTAAAAATACGAACTAGCTATGGCACGCTTCTTTGCCCCCATCCTTCCCGCCTGCTCTGCGCTTATGATCATTATAAGACAAAAGCATTAAAACCTTAAGGAGTGTAAATGTAGAGCCTGTGTTCCTAACAGTTGGACAGGCGATACTTGTCAGGGAGGAGAGCAGGCTGTTAGAAAGCACAATCTTTGCTTTATTTTGTTGTAAAAATATTTAACATATTGTGACTGCTCTCACTTGCTTGTGAAGAAGCCCGTACAAGAACAGTGTGTCACTTGGTTGGGGGGAGAGTGGAGAAAGGAAAAAGAAGGAGGGGAGCAACAACTGAGTAAGGTCATAAAAGGTGGAGAGGACCTGGAGTGCTTCCAAAACTTGCACTGTGCAAGAAATGGAACGTTTAGTCTTAGACAAATGTTATGAGATTTATGTGGGTTGGTTTTTATGAGGATTAATTTCATAGATTTTGTTTGGAAGGCTTTCTTCCCCAACAGCAAACTGGCAGGTTTTTTGTTTGCTTGTTTGGTTTGGTTTTAATGAATATTTTTATACTCTCTTCTGTTGCTATACACTGAGACTTAAAGGAAAATGATAAATATTGCATAGGAGTCCTTGTGGTAGGGCTGCAATTCTGTGAGCAGCTCACCTGATCAAATGGGAGAGTGCTGCCAAGGGGCTGCCCAGTCCTTCTTTTAGACTTTCTCAAGCCATTTCAGCACACACACAGGAGAAAACGAGTATAATAAAAAGAGTGTATTGTTTACTGCTGGGATTTCATTGGCCTGGAGTTAAATCCAAGAAGTATTAGAATTGGTAAGAAGTAAGTGGTGAGAATTCAGAGGATGGTGTGGGAATGAGGGGATAAAGTACCCTCATCTTTGTGGGTTTGTTGTTTGGTTTTGAGCAGCCTTTTTTGGTCCGTCCAAAGACCATAAACATTTTCATTTTCAGAATATGCGCAAAGTGAAAAGTTGCATGGCCTTTGAATGTGCTGGACACAACTTGAGCTCTTTTAAATTTGTATCTGTTCATGAAGTGCTGGTGGGCTTAATGTATTTTTTCTTCTGCATGACCTTTTCTTAAAGATTTCCTATCCATTTGCTCATTTGAAGATAGGGAAGTGATTTAAACAATCATCTGACTGTTGAACTTTTGGAACAGAGTGGTAATATTCATCCCAGTCTTCATGAAGAAAAATACTGTAATTTTCCAAATTAAGCTTTATGAGATGACATTTTAAATTCATCATATACTTATTATTTTTTCAAATGTATTTTAGATAGGATTCTGGAAAAGAGAAGATGGAGAAATAAATAAAATTGCTGTGAATTTGTTTATCTTGGCTATTTCATAGCATAAAATGTATGATGTTGAAGAGGTGATGGCACTGATGTGCAGGTCTGTTAAGCTGAAGGGAGCTCTGTGACCAGCAGCACAAGCAGGAGTTATCTCTGGTAGTGTCAGGCTAAGGCTCTGTCCCCCATTTGGATTCCAGGCAATATGCATTCTTCCATAGGGATAATTAGAAACTGGTAAGTTAGCATTATGATCTTTCTGTCTTCTTCTGTAGGCAAGATGACACATACCAACTGTCATGATTGTGGTAGGTTCTGAGGAGATTGCACAAGGAAGGTCCTTCTTAAATAATTTCAAGAAGGCCCTAAGTGTACTTCAACCAGGCTTTTCATGGCTATTCTTACTTTTTTTTTTCCCCCCCCTAACCAGGTCAAAAGCAGGAAGTGCTTGAATTCTTGTGAAGTGTCCAGCTTTGGGTTCTTTATATTTCTGTTTTGGTTCAGTGAGCCATTCCCAGGGAGCTGCTTGTTTTTCTCTGTCTTGTAGATGATGGTTGTTAATTACTTGGCGAGGAAGACTGGAGTGCTCCAGGAGGCTGACAGCGGGCTGTGTGCCCCTCGCACAGGGGAGGAAAAGCATTCTCAGCTGAACAGCTGGAGCAGCATGCAGCTGCACTGCTGGTACTTATTTATGGGACTGCAGCCACATGTTTCACTCCATCCTCCCTTTGTCCTTTATCAAGTGCACAGTTGTAAGCATATTTTTAACCTTTCAAATAACGGAAAGTGTGCCTGGTGTCCTGTTGTGGTGCTATTGTGCAGTTATCACCCTGCAGCCTGCTCTTTAATTACAGCATATTATTTCAAGTCTTGACTCACGTATTTTTAAAGAAGAGATTTTTGATTTTTATTCCCTCTCCCTCCTGTTTCCTCCAACTGTAATGTCTGAGAAGTGATTCAGTAGAATTAACATTATCTAGTGGCTACTTTCCTCTGAAAAAAGAGCTTTGTTTTCCTTTCACATTTGCGTCCTTGCCCAAGCTCCAGTGCGTCTAAGGTGAATGAAAGAATGCAGAGGAGAGCTAGTTGCTGCTATTTTTCTAGTGGGATTACATTTTTGATGGCTTAACCTTTCCAGACTGCATCCTGAAGCTAGATGCATGCCAGTACTGGTGCAAAGAAAGCGCTGGCAGCAGGCAGCTGGGAGGGAGGGGAGTGGGTAGAACAACTCATATCCAAGCAGGTTGGCTCTGGGATGGTTTTGGGCTGTCTCGTCTGGCTTGACACACTGTGACCGCCTCAGCAGCTGGATATGGGAAGTACTTCCTATCTATCAGGGATAATTTTATTGGCTGGTATAGAATAATGGACTTCTGTTTGGATCTTTGGCCATTCTGCATTTCAGATAAAATACGTATGTATTTATACCTTTAAATTGCTTGAATGCTGTTAGCGTGTATGCTTATAAACGTGTGCTCAGATCTTCAGAAATAATAGATGCTAGTTATACTTTGAACCTACTGTAATTAGACTGTTTTTTTTTTTCCTGTGGGTCTGTGGTGTTCAGCATCCTGTTTCTAAAAATGTTTTCTGAGTAATTAATCCTATAGAAACAGAACTAGCTGAATTTCTCTCAAAGCATATGTTTGTTTTCTAAAATAACTCTAAGTTGAGATTAATATGAAATAACTGCACAGATAACTGGGCAGAGTAGAAGATGAAATCTCTGTGACTGAATTGCTAGAGAAGTCTTCTCAAGGAGGGTACATGATAAAAATGGTAGAATTTATATTTAGATCATAGAATCCTTAGAGCTGGAAGGGACTTCTAAAGGCCATCTAGTTCAAAAACCCTGCAACAAACAGGGACACCACAGCTAGATCAGGTTGCCCAGGGCCTGATCCAGCCTTGCCTTGAAAGTCATCAGGAGCAGGGCATCAACCGCAACACTACATAACCTGTTCCAGCTCCTCACCACTCTCACTGGAAAAGATTTTTTCCGTATATCCAACCTAAATCTCCCCTCTTTGAGCTTGAAACCATTTCCCCTTGCTCTATCACAAAAAGGCCTGCTAAAAAGTCTGTCCCTTTCTTTCCTGTAGCTCCTTTTAGTTACTTCTGCTATCAGGTCACCTTGCAGCCTTCTCCTCTCCAGGCTGAATAGCCCCAGCGCTCTGTCTGTCCTTGTAGGAGGGGTGTTCCACTCTGTGGATTGTTTCTGTGGCCCTTTTCTGGATGTGCTCCAACAAGTCTATGTCAATCCTGCATTGAGGACTTTAGATCTGAATGCAGTATTCCAGGGCAGATCTCTCCAGTGCAGAGCAGAGGGGCAGGATCACCTCCCTCACCCTGCTGGCCAGCCTCTCATCTTTTGATGCAAACTATCTATCTTTTTTAAAAAAACCAAACTATTAATATTTGTCAAAAATCTAAATAATACTATTTCATAATGGCTTGTAATTTACAGAAGGGGAAGACTTTTTCATTCTCTGAGTTTGTTATTGCTCTTGCAGAATATTTCAGTGTACAATCTTGAAAACTTCCAATGGTCTGTAAAAAATACAAATATCTGCATTTTTTCCTAATGTGACCCCAGTGCTGTAAGTACTGTCCTTCATGTGAAGCGTTGGACTGTGCTGCTTAGCACAGCATCATGCTGGTTATCTTACATATGGTAACAGGAGGAAAATGTACCAGCTGGCAGAGGCTAGGCAGATCAAGCAAAAGAAACGTTTAGGGCTCAATGTTGCAATCCTCATTCAGACGAGTGATTCTTCAGTGATCAGTGAATCTGCATATGCAAATGGGGCATCTTATTAAGTAAGAGCTCAGGATATTTTAAAAAAATTAATGATTGCCATCTGTGTAGAATATGCTGATATCAGTTGAAAAGTCAGCAAAAAAATGTTACAGCTTAGTAAAGCAATTGCTGAGGAGACATTTCTCATCTCACAGTTCTGCAAAGAAAGATAAAAGGAAAAAACACTTCAGGGAAAACTCAGCAGAGATGCTTCTTGCTAACCTGTTCTGCAGGCAGAGTTCATGAAAATGGCTATTAATACAGAAGGAACTTGAGAATGGCACACAAACCTTACTCAGCCCCTTCCTTACACAAACCTTACCCAGCCCCATCAAATACATGGGAAGTTGTAAAAAGATCACAAGAACAGGGATGGAAGGAAATGACCTTTAGAAAATGCTCACCAACTTTACCACAGTCGCTACAGGGAAGAGGTGGAAGTATGCAGTCAGTAAGTTCCCAGGACTGTAAAATATAACTGTATAACTGTGCGAGGAATTTCAATCTCGGTGTTGCTATCATGTGTTATGGGACTAGCAAAAGACCGTAGTAACAAGGAGAGAGAAACTGCCTAAAATTACCTGAGGTAGAGATGAGACAGTAACAGCAGTATAGCGGAATGTGGTTTCAGGATCAACTTATTCTGCATTAACCTGGGCTGATGAAATTGCTGCAGATTAATAAATATTATTTCTTTTTTGATGTGTTTTTTTTTGTTTTTTTTTTTGTTTTTTTCTTTTTTTGGTTTTTTTTTTTTTTTTGGTGTTCACTTGTGGTTGTCAGAAACTTTGGTAACCCTTGAATCTTAGATATAACCTTTAGGACAAGAAAAAAAAAATTAGGGCCCACACTGCTAAGACAGATATTCATACTATTTTCTGAAAATCAGATGATAAAAGAGTCTCTATACTGCTACATATTTTAAAGGTAAAAGAACACTGCTTTATGTTTTCTGAATGGATTTTGGACTTGATCCCATATTCAAATAGAAAGTGAAAGCAAGAGTTTGAGGGAATGTTTCATAATACAGTATGTGTATGTATGTGAAAGAGCAGTTCCTGATTCCTGTAAACAGAATTTATTTTGTTCCAAGCTCTGACTTAAGTTATACATTTTTCTGGAGTTTGCTGAAGAGTTGCTTCTCTCTGATAGTTGATTTATAATCGTTATCAGCAAAACCAGTGTCTGTAAGTAAATGTGACTCATAAGGACCTTAATGAAGTACATTCTGTGGTTTTGACCGAGGACTTCAGTTGCAAGCTACTCCTCTGAAACCACAAGCTGTGCATCAGCAGCTTATTCTAAACCAATGGCATCCAGTCCAGGGAGTCCCAGAGTTGGTTACTTCTGCCTTCTCCCTCCAGCATTTCTGCTCTCTTTTGGAAGAGAGAGCAACAGATGCAGGTGTCTGGGGTCCTGCCTTCTGGAGCAGCTGCTCGGTCAGTAGCACAGCTCATGGACTTGCTACCTCCCATCCCTCTGATAGGGGAAGTCAGAGGAATAGAAAACCACAGCAGGCCAGGAGAAAGGTTTTAGTGTTATCTCAGTGACTTGCAGCTTCTACAACCTTCCATCCCTGCTGCCATCAGTAACCTCAGCTCTAGCAGTCCTCCATTCCTAAGGTGCCTCAGCATCATTTTCATCAGTGGTATCCCCTAGTGACTGGGCAGTTAGACAGCAGAAGCATTGCTAGATTGTAGATAATGTTAGGAGAGTAGTGGTCCAGCAGGGAAAAGGTGAAGGTGATGACTGCAAATGCTCGTTCTCAGGGTGGGGTTTTAATACCATTTTTGGAAGCCACTCGCTGTTTCTTTTACTGCTGTATTTTACACAAGGAGTTAGCATTGCCACTTGGACTTCTATCAAATTAACTTTTATTTTAAAGACTCTGCATGCCAAAAGTGGTTTTCTTGGCTTGCTTTGCATTCCCTTTCCTCTTGTTGCATCTCCGCATTCCTTATTTCAGAACATGTCCTTCTAATGAGGTTATATTGGAATCCCTGCATGTTGTATGAAGAAACTGTAATTTTTTTCTAAAGAAATCAAATGGCTATTTCCTGGACTGAGCCCAGAAATGAAGTCTTGTACAGTGCCTTTCATTTTATTGGAAGAGCACCAGCAGTGAAAGTTATGTTATTGTGCTAATCCAAAATTTAGACAAATGTTAAGAGAGAGAGAGCCCCATTAATTGCTTGCTTATTCCTTTTACTAAAACCGCAGCAGATGCACAGGCCTGCTTTCATGGAAACTGCTATTAGATCAGAGCTCAAAGGACAGAGATCACAGCCAGACAGGGAGGCAGATCTACATCATGCTGAGTCTATCTGCGTTAGCCAGTGCTGGCAGAGCATCTGTATGGAATGTGAAATTCACCATTCAGCCCTTTAATTTGTGTGATATCCAGCATAGTGAGACTGAGATCAGGAGATTGTTGATGTTAAATCTTACATTTAGTGCTTCCTTTTAAAGGTCAGGCTCTAGATTCTTAAAGCAGGTGACCTATTAGAATGTGATGGCATTGATAGTTAATAGCCTGGCAAATATGAGCTGTTTAATAGGCAGTTACTGTAAGTACCTGTGTAATCAATGAACACACAAGTGTTATAATTGAGAAGTATACAAGAAAGTTTGGCTAAGCAGGTTATTAGACCAAAAAAGAATAGAGGGCTTCCCCTTGTCCTGGACTTGCTGGAAAACTCCAAAAGGAGAGATCTCGGGAAAGAGATCCTTCCCTACTGGTAGTCAGCTCTTAAATGTGTTCTAGGAGAGGTGGAGCCAGGCAGAATTGCCTTCACCTGTGCTCCTGTGGCTGACTCATTGCTCGCCTCAGGTGATCAAACAGAGGTTCAGGCCGTGATTCAGCAGTTCCCATACAGCACCCTGTTAGTCTAAAACTAAAAAAAAAAAGTACTGAGGGAAAGACACATTGTTTCTCCCAACCAGAACAAGCATAAAATGTAAGAAAGCGCAGAAAAGGCATTGTGGAGTGCTTGAGTCTCATCAACACTCACAAACTAGACCAGTGCAATAACATGTCTTAGACCAAGCTGGTATGGGTGTGTACCTGCTTTGAATTGGGTTCTATTGTGAACACTCTGTATAAGCCACTTCAGTGAATCAGAAGTGGAATTATTTCAAAAGTCAAGTTTTTCTCATTAGAATACTGTTTCTGTGTGTTGCATGGTTGAACTTGCTGAAGTTTGTTTCTGTTCTCCTGTATTACTGCTTATCTGGTTGTAAGAGGCTGATGTACTTGGTGTTGTGCATACTGTAACGTGAGCTAATTCAAGCTAGAAAGAACCTGAATAGTTTCTGATTCCTGAAAAGTATTGTGTGGCAAGTATGAGGGCTGCCTCCTTTTTTGTTATGTTGGCCCACAATATCAGAGATGGGTGTTGGTGATATGGCAGTAGAGGTTGAAGCTTCCTGACAACATCCTGTTACATTTTGTAGCTGTGTGACAGATGGCAGCAGAAGGGCAGTATGACCAAATGGCATCTGACATGGAAGTGTATATGAAGAAAAGGTGTGTCACTGAATTCCTCCATGAGGAAAAAATAGCACTGCTGATGCTTGCTGAACAATTCTGAGACAAAACAGTGGATGTGAGCACAGCGAGGCGGCGGGTGGTGCATTTCAGCAATGATGCCGTTGTAGCAGCTGTGAAGCAGTGGGTCACTGAAATGCTAAGGCTAATGGTGGTGCCCATGTTGAAAAAAAAGCGTGTTTTGTAGCTGAGAATTTGCTCAATCAAACAGTGTTATTGTGCTCTTTGTATCTGTTTTAGTACAGTTGGAAATAAATAGGAGGTATTACTTTTGGAGTGACCTATATATTTGGCGTCCAAGTTTTAAGTTCAGTAAGGATTCATCTCTTCAATTTCTTCATCAAATATTGTGAAGCATTCAGAGTTTATTAAGCAATACCAATACTTTTTTTTGCTATCTACAAGTAATACTTGTAGACTGATTTTCTCTTTGCAATAAATACTGTGAAAGTAGTAGTTAATCCTGGGAATGTATCCATGCAGTGATATCAGAAATAAAAGCCTCAGTCTTGGAAAGTGATCTACATTTTTCTGTTGAACTTAGGATATTTCTTTTGCCTTTGTCTGGAGAACCGCTTTGCAAGAAAAATCTCTGTATTTTTCTATTTTGCAAGCATATATATCTGAACAACTCCTTTACTAAAACCTGATCTGTGTCCTAAGTTTTGCCAAGATTCCACTCTGCAAAGATAACTCTAAACCTTCTGATACTCACCCTTTATTATTTTTGACCAGCACCGTATTGCAGAAAGGAAACACTTCTTCAACTCAACAGCCCTTCTGACTTCAGCTCAAGTTGTTTTTCTCTAACATTGTGTTATTAACCATCATTACAGCAGTAGCTCATCACAATAAATACTGACATTTAACCTTTAGAGCTCATCAGCTCAATACAGGATATTAATATGAAATTTTTGTCCAGTTCTAAAGCTGCAAAGCATTTACAACTCTATCATCACTTTGATGAGAAAGGGGAAAATGTATCCAAACTCAAATGTGTAATTACCTGGGGAGGATAGAATTCAATAGAATTTGGCAAAAGGTTGTTTTTTGTTTTTGTTTCATGAGAGTAACTGAGACCTCCAGACTTCCTACTTTCTTCCATACTCCTAATGTACATAGTTTGGGTTAGTCTAAGCAGTTGTTCCTAAAACATATTTGGGTGTGCAATTAGTAGCATACATCTCGTTGTCTGGTATGTGTTCCTCACAAAGAGGGCAAACCCATGAGTAGTAGGTACCACATAAGTTCTTAGAAAATTGTTTTTGAGGGCAGGTTTGGGCATAGCTGTGGGTAAAATCCATGGTCTGATTTACTAGATTTCCTGCTCAGGCCTCAACAAATCTATTATTGTAAGTTCATGTGCAAGAGTTCTTTAGCTGCCTACTTGTCTGTACTCAGAAAACTGCTCGTCCTCATACTGTCCTTGCTACAGTTCCCCAAGTGCTTAGTGAACAAGTGAAGGGTTGAATGAATCTCTTTTAGTATTAGTGCTACTTAGCGCTATTTTGAACTGACCAGGAGATTGTAAGACAAGATTACTGTGGCTAAACTGATGTTTTTGTTACAAGTTCAGTAGGGGGAATATTAGCTGCACCTCCATATGTGATGAGGGTGAGTAGCAAGAGTGAAGCTTTGCCTTGATGCTGCATGAGAAAGTGTGGCAATATCACATCAAGGCTCCGGCGGCTATCCTGAGAACTTAACACAGTGGTTGCATATATAGTTACGTCATTTGAAAAGAAGTAAACCTGATTTTGAGACTTAAATTGTGCCTCCTAGCAGTCACAGGAGAATAACCCTTTCCCTCATAGGCTAGGGTTACATACACAAGTGCTGCATTTCTTTCATTCAGAATGTAAGAGTAAGATCACAGTGGAAGTAAAAAATTAAGTGGTGATGGATAAATACAGATGGTAGGAGTAAAACAGATATGACAGAAAATCTAATGGTGTTTAGCCTGTCTTAGTGAAGCTGGGACTGCTGATAGAGGACCTATGCAATATCAAAATATTAGTTTAATCTCTTGTAAAAACAAATAAGCAATTTTTTCATGTTATTGGCATTTCAAGCTGGCTAAATATTCATGGCTTCCAGTTACTTTTAATTAAAATGCTCTGGAAAATTAGATAATGCTTCTTAGCTTCAAACATCTTCCAGTTTTCTTGCAAATTATGATGAAAACAATTAAGTGCTTATCAAATTTGGAGTGTTTATCTTTTCTGCCAGTTATTTATTACCTCTGCTTTATCACTTGCATTCTTGCTTGAACCCATTAAAAAGTTTTAAAATCCCTCCCTTCTCTTCACTTCAGGGTATCTAATCATTCCCAATTACGAGAGGCAGAATTAGTGATGTACTGGTGAACGAACACAGGAACTGGCTAGTATTTTGTTGCTCATTGCATTTCTGAGTTCAGTCATTATCTCAGTTATTGTAACACATATAACCACAGCAACACGTGAGTGCTCCTTTAATCAGATCAGAATCAACTACAGTAGAAACCTATTTCAGCTCAGCAGAATCTGTAAGCTTTTGCAGCATGTCTGGCATTTTGTATATGTAATTGGATTTTAAGTTGCTTTGTTGTTGCATTTCTAAAGTATAGACTGTCTTACTTAAATGCTTGCTTAAATGGACAGAATTGAAAAGCCCTACTGAAATATGAATGAGCTTTAACAAGATGAAGTGCTGGTCCTGCATTGGAACAGGCTGCCCAGGGGGGAGATGGAGTCACCATCACTGGAGGTGTTCAAGAAACATGTAGATTGTAGATATGGCATAAAGGGGCATGGTAGGTGGGCATGGTGTGGGGATAGGTTGGAGTTTGAACTAAATCTTTTTAACTGTACTCATCTTTTCCAACATCTATGATTCTATGAAATGCAGGCCACTGCTTGTGGAGCATTTGGTGTTTTTTGTATGCACTGAAATCAATGTATTTGGAACTTTGCTTATGATATACTTCCAAGCCTTTGCTACTAGATGCATATCTGTAGTGAATATTCCTGTATTTTTGACAATTCTTTTTTGCCTACATCACCTGGAAGGTATTAACTTTCACTGACAAGAAACCAGGATTTAGATTGCCAGGGACGTTAATGCTTTTTGTCCAAAGAATGTAACTTCTTGATTTTGCTTAGAAGCATGTTGTAGCTAGATTACCTTTTTCCATTCCAGCTTTCCATGTGAAGGAAGCTGAACATATTTTATTTATCCCGTTATGGCTATATTACTCTTCAAAATTGTTTGATTTGAGGATGTGAGATGGTTAACAGAATTACAAGTTCAGAATGTGTCTTAAATGTTTGTGGTGTGTCAGTCTGTAGCAGATATGCCTTCTAGATAGAGTGAATTGCTCGTATAATGGCTCACACAAACAAGAGTGAATTGAAGATAATAAGTAAGGGCTGTTAAAGAAGGCCAGCTGTATTCCTGCCTCTTCCCTTATGCCAGCTAGCAGTGCTGGAGTGGCCATGGGTTCACTGACCCCATCTGTGTAATCCATCTTACTGTTGTATCATTTCTACTGCTTGTCTGACTGTGTAGTTGAACAAGCGCTGGTGCTCCCCTCCAAGCCTGGGGTGGGAAGTAGCCAGGAGAGGAAACCAGACTTAATGGTGACAAGGTGAGAAGCAGAGAATGGAATTGCCCTCTTTAGCAACTTTTTAGCTCTGTATCTGATTGTGAGTGTTAACTTAAAACAAGACAAAGCACTGTGATAAGTTTGTGTATGGAAAGAATATTCCCATTCTAACCCTGGCAGTACCTTGCTTTCTTAGAGAATCTTTTCAATAAATTACAAAGGTACAATTCTGATGGAGATTTCCAGCTTTGGCCTGGACAGTTAGCAATGCCCTTTTTACTGATCTGCAGTTGTAGAGCTTGAAGTCCTGAAGAAGTGTGTTATCTGTCAAATTTACAGTCTGAACAGTTTTCATAAAGCTCTAAAATGTCATGCAGAGTTAGAAGCCTGATCTGAATGTAGATTTCTAACATATGTTCAATTGCCTACACAATGTGTGGGATGTACTGATCCTGCCAGGAGTTGTTGTTTCTTAAAATTGTTTCTAAATTAGAGATTTCCAAGTTAAAGTGTGAGCAGTTACAATATGATATGGGATTCTGTGGTGGAGAGAAATTCAACTCTTTGATGAGCATCAGGAGGACTTGCTCCTACATGGCTTGTGCCATCTCCTTTGTATGTCCAAGAAATGTCAATACTCCACTCTATGTAGAGAGGCAGGAATGGCACTTTAGGTGAATCCTCATGAAATGAGGAAAGATCTGGGACAGAGTTCCTATTGCTATAGTACAAGATGGCATTTTGTGTATGGAGATACCCAAGGAAACAGAGCTGAAGAATTTCTGCCTGAGATCATGGGTGTCTGAGAAGTGTCCACATGCAGTGGGCCTCATTAAATAATTATTCTGGCACCAGCCACCTTTACTTTCGGGAGATGGCATTGCTTACTGAATGATGGAAGAGGGAGTGATGCCAGGTTGCAGCCACAGATGTCCTGTGCATGTTGTGATATGAGTACCAGAGCCTTGGCTGGGTGGGTTGTTGATCTCAGCAAAAACTTCTGCAAGTCTCTGTGTTTGCAAAAGCAGCTTCTTGGTGCAGTGCTACTTCAGCGTTTAAAAAGAAATTAAGCTTCTAAGAAATAAAACATCAGTACTTTAAAATATTGTTGCAATCTACCTGGTGCTGAAGAGCCTTTAAACAATGGTAAGCAATAGCTCTGGAATCTCTTTCCACTGCTTTTTAATGAGTGTGCTTGGCTGTTGCTGGGAATGGCTTGATACAATGGATTTTGCCTTGGGATAGGAAGATGCATTAGATCAGTGCTTCCAGACTCTGCAGATCAGTTGTTTAGAAGACAGCAGAGGATTGCCTTATGAAATGAATGGTTGGCTGGGTTTTGAATTTGTTTTTTTGGAAATGAGTAAACACAACCCCGACTAAACTTGCATTTCTGTCAATAGAATCAAGCAAAGATAAAGATAAAAATGATGGCAAAGGAAAACAATAAATGTAAGTGTTCGAAGTCTACCATAGTTGTTTTTTTTAAAATCAAGGCAACACTGCAATAAATGAGAAGTGGATGTTTCTCCCATCCCTTGTTCCTCCCCACAAACAAAGTTGTGGATTTATTTGATTTAGAGATGAAGGAACATTAACTTAATTGAGATATCAACTTCCTTCACAGTAG
Source organism: Tympanuchus pallidicinctus (assembly GCF_026119805.1). NCBI lineage: Eukaryota > Metazoa > Chordata > Aves > Galliformes > Phasianidae > Tympanuchus > Tympanuchus pallidicinctus. Next base: position 5,604,957 of record NW_026294802.1, read on the forward strand.
TATTTTAAATCTTTTAATTACATTTAGAATGAAAAACTTCCACACACACACATATCCAAAAGTGCATAGTCTAGGCCCATTCTAATACATGCTTTTACTACAATTTCTGTCATTCAGATATATTTTCCTTTATTTGTTCATCCAGTTTTCTTACAAATGGCATCGTATTAGCTTTCTCAGGTAAAATAAACTCCACTCTGCTAAGACAAAATGAAATAGAAATGTCAACTGTCTTTTTGCTTTGCTTTCATTTTTGATGGTGTAATTAGTAGCTCTTGAAAAGAAAGAAAAAGAAACGTTTTGAATGTATAGTATTTTGTGAATACTCTGAGTACACAAATTGAATGGCTGAACAAAAATGCTATTTTTTCAGTGGTTCTTCTCCTAAACAAGCCTGTTGATAATAAAGATAGCAAGAAGACAGTTAGAGATCGTAAGCTTTCTCTAGAATAACCTGGGATAGGTTTTTATATATTTTTTTATATATGCAACTCTGAGATTTAAACAATGTAATGCATCTCAGTGGAAGGCAGTCTCTGTTTTTACAATGCGATGCTTCAAAGTGAAGACAAGCATTCTAATTTTCTCTGTAGGGAGGCAGTAGCACTTAATATACGTGTATATAATCATTTTACCGTGCATTTAATTCTGTTTCTAACTCACTTTTTGAATATATTTTTCAGGCAACAGCATCTGTACAAAATCCTTAATATTGTCTAGATCTTGTCCAGCAAGTGCCACAACCAGGCTAGTTGAGCAGAATGTACACAATGAAGCGGCTCAGGGAATAAATGGAAGCGTGCCAGTCAAACAGTCCCCACGTTCAGCCTCAAATCCAAAGCCACAAGGTAAGTAGTCTGAAATACTTGGGTGAGGTAATTTGTGTTTCAGCTCGTACTTTCATAGAAATTGAACATTTTGAAAGAACTGTGCTTCTCACAGAGAAAATAGTGGGGTAAAAGATGGCCGCAGAAATACAAATGTCCTGTGAATGTTTTGAATCTGATAAATTAATATTTCACTGAAAAAGGTTCTTAGAAGAAAGGTTAGGCTTAGTAACTACTGTGGTTTTAAAAAGAACAACTGGTATAGATATACCTCTCTACTTGCATCACAATTGTCTAGCAATCTGCTGTGTGCTTACTGCCAGGTAAATAATGTGAAATTCTTTCTGTGCCCAAGATGTGAGAACACATGTAAGTCTCTTGTTTGTATTAAGCTATTGTCTGGCTGACTTCATGACAGGAAGGAAATTGAGAACTTCTGGGATTCCAGCTGAGTTCATCTGCAGTCTTCTAGTGGGACTATGTGTAAAGAGATGAGAACTCAGCACTTGACTTGCACAGTAAAAGCTCTCCAGTATGTCTGCAGAGTAGTTGATTTCCCTTCTTCCTGTACATAAATAGTATTTTTAATATTACAAGGTGGATAGATTTCTGACCTACACATCGAGATTATATATCTAAACCTCAAACAATTCTTATCTGGTCTCCTGAATAATATTGATGATTCTGCTGAGGTTGATCATAACAAAGGGCCTGTATGTTCTGGAAATCTTGAATTCTAGTCCGGTGTCTTTCAGGAGTGATGTACAGTAGAAGCTTCATTCATCTCAAAAGGTAAAAAAGAGACAGTTTTGAAGACTAATATGATGGTTCTACTCAACAAATTGGATTCTGAGACACAGTGCTGATATGGTGTAAGCTAGAGACAGAAAACTAGGTCACATCTAAGTCATGTATAGAGATGAAAATTATGTAGAACTTTCACGTAGGGGATATAAATATCAGTCTATCAATCTGTGGGAAAATTCATCTTGAAAAAGTTTGTATTAGTTCTTAATGCATCTTAAGGAGGGAAAGAGATTTTGCTGGGGTGCCACAAAAGCTTTGTTTACTTACAGTGAATGAAAGCAAAATAAATGTGTATTTCTTGTTCTTTTTGTTTTTACTAAACCTTTGATAAAACATTTCAATCTAATGAACAATACTGGCAGTTATATATAAACACCACTTATCTGAAGTGATCTTTCTGACCATTTCCCAGGGCTCTTAAAAGCAGTTACCTAAAGATAAGTTAGTAAAGGAGCACATGCTCTTCCCAATAAATATATTTTAAAAGAAAATTAGGCAATGAATGGAAAGACTTAAACTTTTCAAAACTAAAACCAGTCCACTTACTGTAAGTTTTAGCTGTTAGGTAAATTAGAAGCTGGAAAATATTGGACCATATTCATTCATTCAAGTCTGTATGCTGCTTTTGTTGCTGTTCTGTAGCCGTGACTATTTTGTTCATCAAAAAGCAATGTAGGTAGAAATCATGCAGTAGACTAAGAAATGCAGCTGCTCAGATTTTATACAATAATAATTAGTTTGTGCATGCCCTGTTCCTGGGTCTGTGCCTTTCCTTGGTTGCCCCTACTAAGGGTGTGCAGCATATCAAAGTTATACATAGTATGTTGTGAACACTTTGAATATACAGATTGAATGGCTGAGCAAAAATGCTATTTTTTCAATGGTTCTTCTCCAGAACAAACCTGTTGGTAATAAAGATAGCAAGAAAACAGTTAGCTATAGAGTATGTATTAGCATTTTGTTTAATTGAAGCAAAGCAAAACAGACCAAATCAGCTTTTGGGAGACCAAAAAAAATCAAAGGTGTTTTTTTTTTCTTCTTTTTTTTTAACAATTATTTAGGTACAATTGCACAGCGATTTCAGTTTTATATTAGCAAGAAATGATTTTCCAAATTGTTGTTCTATTCATGCAAATACTAAATGTCATTTTGTAATACAAGGAAATAAGATTACAGACCTGAATTGCAATGCCCATATGTTTGATTGTAGATGAACTGCAAAATGATTTTCAAAACTCACGAAAATGTATACAATCAAAATGAGAGAAATAAAGACCACTTTGCATTATAAGCAAAGTACGGGCATTTTTAATAAGGTTGACTTCTATATAGAGGAAGAATTTACAAAATCTTGCACTTGCAGTGAACCGCAGACTCTGAACTTGTTTTGGCCTCTACTTGGTTACTGAGAGGTAGTTTGAATTTTTGGAAACAGATCACTTGCGGCAGTTAGAGCAAGTGAATACATTTCTGCAGAGAATCCAATATGAAATTCTTTCTTTCATTTTTATTTTTTTTTCCGTGGCATTTAGAGGAGAAAACAAACTAGCTGTGTGATACTCTGACAATGAAAGAGCAATTTTTGTTCCTCAGTAATTCCTTCTGTCAACAATTTAGCAATTCAAGTGTTGAAATTCTTTGAGTGTTGGTTGTTTTGTGAAAGTCTGCAAATTTGGAGCAAAGACAGAGAATGAATAACAACTGGTGATGAAGTTTAGCAAGGAAACTGTGTCTGCAGAGAAGTGCAGTCTGTAGCAGCTGTGACATAAGGTGCTTTGCCATCGCTTCCCTATGGTGTGTTGTCTGATAAAGGGACTAATCCAGACTGGAGGTAGTCAGTGGAAAGAGCAAAATATGCTAATGTCTTCTGAGGCAAATGTGATGTGTGAGAAATGAAACAAACTGCTAAAAAAAAAAAATAAAAATAAAAAAAAAATGAAATTTGCACTTACAAATACTTGGGCAATGATCAGAACCTAGCTATAGCAGACTGCATGTGAAGTGACGTGAACAAAGTAATTATTTTTCCTATGTTCTTCTATTTCCTATGTTTAGAACGTCTTGCATGGGTTTTATATGATGTCCAATTACTAAATATTAGGCACTAAAAGTACTGTCTGTAGCTGCCAATTTTATTGCGGGGTGGAAAATATGTTGAAATCTTAACGCATCCTTAAAGCAGAGAAGTGACTTGTCAGTTGAAGACTGCAACTGCATCAGTTGCTCGTTTAGATTTTTTTAATGAGCACTGAAGAGTACTTGTGAATTTCTTACTGATGCCAGAGACATCTTTGTTAGTGTTGGAGATGATGTGCCACTTCAGAAGATGGCCTGCTCTGTTCTATTATGAAATGGCATAGACATATCTCCAGCACTTAGTTAACTGAAACCAACTGCTGTAGTACATCTACTCAGGAGCATCAGTCCTGCCCTCCTTTCTCAAATAATTATAATTTTATCCATGTTTTTTGAGGTATTCAGTGTCCTGGGCCCATAAAAGTGGAAAATCTCTCACAGGTCTGCAATGTAGACCATTTCTCTTGCAAATGAAACTTCTACAGTTAAAGGTGAACTGAATTGAATCAGAGCTGTTTCTGGCTAGATTTCTCAAAATATACAGTGATTTAAGAAACCTGTAGCAATATCTCTCTTAGCAACAAAAATGCTCAATCTCAAATATTATTTACAGAAAGAGGATAAATGAGAGAAGGAAGCACACTTGATTATAATTGACCTTATTTCTTATTATGTAATTGGAAGATATTTGTTACATAAAAAGGTGGAAATGCATATCCTAAATAAGAGCTGTCTTTTTTACCATCTTCTGTTGAGCCTAGGTTACTGGTTATTCTGTACTTTTCTTGCTGGTGTCAGTCTTTGGCGTCTGTCCAGTTGCACTTATTTGGTCCACATGTAAGTGACAATGCAGGATGATTCAGACAGAATAGCTGCAATTACTTATCACAGAAACTTTTGGCTTTGTATTTTCACTAAATTAAAATTTAACAGCATTTTAACCATCATAGTTTAAATGCATAGAGGGGTAATGAATAGGTGTTTTCCAAGAGAAGTGATAAATGGCCTTTGGTAATATACCTTGACACCGGCTGAAGCTGTTGCACCTATTTGGTGCAACATTTAGGTGTGTCTCAAATTACCTCCCATTTCCTTATGCATGTACAAAGTTGAATGCATGTTAGGGACTACAACTTAAACCTTAATTGCACATTTTGGCTAGCATATTACAGGAGTAGCTACCTGAATATACTGAAGGGTTTTCTCTAGGCAGAATATGCTGTTCAGATTTCCTAATAAGCTCAAAATTCTACAGCAGAGAGACAAGAGTATTTATAGACTTGAACAGAGCTCTGCATTATACAGTGTATTACAATGCTCTAGTCTTCTCTCATTTTTTTTCTTTAAGATCCTTGCCGTGTGCACACTGAAAAATAATCTGATTAAAACAAAGCACTTCAGAAGTACGTTGAGGGAAGTATTAATGCAATTTGTTTTCCATAATCCCTGTTAACAATGTTGACCTTACAGAAGGGTTACAAGGGCTTTTTATACTACTGATGCTTTTCTTTTCCTTGATCTTGTGACTGTCTTTTTCCCACTGCTCTATTTCTAAAACCAACAGCAGCTATAGCAGCAGCTGATTAGGGGGAAATCCTGCCTGTTAGACGGTAATAGAAAAACAAAAAGAATATAACTTAAACTCAGGATTTGATATGGCTGCTTGGTTTGTGGTTCTCTTCTGAAGATCTCAAAGGAATTTCCAATATACTGGTGTAATCCAGTTTGACTGGAGGTTCCTTGTGTTTGCGGTACTGAATTGCTATTACTTTGGTGGTTCTTTTCTTTCCTTTTTTTATTAGTAATGGATACAAAAGTGTGCAGCCCTTCTATGGAATGTCTTAGAATTTAATTTTTGTCCCAGTGGATTTGGTGCAAAAATAGCTTTGAACTAATTCTTTCTGCTTAATTAGTAGATGTGAACTCCCTCAAGTTTAGTAGTTTTAATAGATCCTTGTGTGGATATGAATTCTTGTGAGATGTACGAAAGAACTGATATACGAGTCCATCAAGTAAGAACACACAGAACCACAGGCCCTGCCCAGTGTATTGCAAGAGCGAGAAGCCAGTCCACTGCTGATCAGTAAATCCACCCGATGTCCTGTTTCCCATCTGTCTCCTACCCTGAGGGAATGGCAATGCCTACACTCAGTTACGTGGCCTGCTTTTCCCAGGCCGCTTGTCTCGCATTTTTCAGCTGTCCTGCTGCCTTTGTCAGTGCAGTAACCTATTCAGTGCTTTGACAGCTCGGTGATGCTCGTTGCCCTAATTCTGCCAGGAGTTCTCAGGGCTCCCTAGGAAGACAGAGTGTAGGAGAAACTGCTCCACAATATTGCAGCTGCAGCTGAACAAATGCACACAGCTCCATCAGAAGGGCTTCCGTTGGCATACTGCAGCACTTAAACAATTGTATGTTCTGCTTGTTTCGGTATTGCTTTGTAACTATTTGAAAATAACAATACTTTCAGTTTTGTTTCTGCACTGCATCCTTATCCAGACTTCCTTTTTCATTGTGTTAACAAATACGAAGAAAGTTGGAAAGAAACAAAGATACACGCGCTTACATTAAAGCATTTGAACTATAATGTTTTCCTTTCACAGCATCACAGAATGGCCCAGATTGGAAGGGATCTCAAGGATCATGAATCTCCAACCCCCCCCTGCCACAGGCAGGGCCGCCAACTTCCACATTTAATATTAGACTAGGCAGCTCAGGGCCCCATCCAACCTGGCCTTGAACACCTTTCTTCTCTCTCATTTGTAGTTAATACAGTTGAAATTTGTTACATTAATTTCTTCATTGTGCCTCTCATGATACTTTTCAGAATGCAGCTATCACTGCAATCTCTAAGTACAGTTTGGTTATTGGAAGCACTGACAAATATTGCTTCCTATAAATTTAATCTAAGATAGGGATGAAAAGTCGTCCTAAATCAAGCGTTTCATCAACATTGTACGTCCATGTCATAATCTGTGATAGTATATTTGCAATAACCTTTTTTATTACCACTTTCAAATTTTGGTTGTCAGGGTTTAACCTAATTCCTATGGTGCATAGGTATTACAGGCTAGGTCAGGAAGCTTATCTAGGGTCAGTGATACGATAGATACAGCCTTTTCACATCCATCTGTTGAGCATCCTTTATCAGTGCTAATTCTGCTGTCATGTGAGATCATACCTGCTGGGGGGAAGTTGCAAGCTCTGCAACACACCTGTGTGCTGCCTGTGGAGCTCAAGGAGCTGTTACTGCCATAGGCAATGACTTGTCTTCTAGTCACAGAATCACTTGTCTTCTAGTCATTACCCTGTTAAACAAGGGCTGATTGTTAACAATGTAACAAGAGTTTATAGTCAAGATACCCAAAAAGAAGAAAGAAAAAAATATTTTGGGGGACTCAGATTTTCAGCAGTATACAGACAAAGATTGAAGCTGAAGGCAAATCTTTCTTTTCCACTGACAATCATTTTTGAAGTAGTGAGGGAGAAGATAATGAGGGAACCAGAGTGGAGCAGCAGTTTAAGTCTCTCCTGTTGGAAAGATTCATGACTTCCACAACATGGTTAGATCTTACGCTCAGTGCTTTTTTAGGATAAAATCTGCATTTGTGGAGGCCACATATGAGTTTACTACAGAACACCAAAGGGGGAAAAAAAAAAAGAGAAAATGGAAGGGAGAGTGATCCTAATACTTAATAATATTTAATAATTGATAATAATTGATTAATAATTTAATAATATAAGAAGATGCTTGATACCACACAGCACATAAAAGCTTACATGAAGTTCCTGAATTCATAAAGCAATTTCAAGCTAAGTACATCAAATAAATAGTTACTGTGATAACTTCTTACGCTAAAGATCTCATGTTTTCTGACCATTTAAAGAAACAGTTGCCAACTGGCTGATCACCCTTATTGTTTGCAGTGCCTCCAAAGCCACTTCATCTGCAGAAGCTATCACCTGTTACATACCAAACCTCTAGGCATAAAGCTTTATCAAGTTCGAAGCCAAGAATGGAGGAAGATACACCTACTCCTGTTTCTAGTGTCACAAAAGAAAAGTCCAGTAAAGTGTCAGATCTCATCCACCGTTTTGAGGGATGCAGGTATGTGATGTGATTTTAATTGTTTCGTGGTTCTGTAGGAAGAAGAACACGGATATTGTGGTAGTGCTCAAACCTGTCTCTGCCAGAGGAGCTGACGACAAAATAGCATGTTTTGAAATGATGCAGTTGTGTATTTGGTCTGCACAGGCCTGTTCATTTTAATGAGGCGCCAATCTGAATTTTGCTTTTAAACAAGCAAATAACAGAAAAACAAAAACCAACCCCAAAACACACGCTACTTGCAGCATTTTTAAAACATCCTGGAAAACATCAGCAATTTGATTTTGGAATGAAACTTTTGAGTGAATCCTAAATTCTTTTGTTCTTGCAGGAAAAAAAAAACAACCCACCCACATTTCTCTATTGACCTATAAAAAGGAAAGTCCTGACTTGCCTTTTATACTGACCTAAAGTCTTCAGATTATCCACGTGAAGCAAGTTAGATGTACTGATGTGGCATGTATCCATGAAACTGTTTGCATTGTAGTACTTGGTGATCTTAGTCGAATGTATGAATCTTCCTTACTTTTTATACTACATTTTACAAGAAAGACTTGGAGAAACACGAGATACAGTTAGTTCACAAAGTAGTACTTCTTGTGTGCCTTTTAATTGGATGCATATGACAAGGATTATAAGCTCTGAAACAGAAGTTCTGAATACATCTGTTCTGTATAAAGAGAGTGACATTCCAGAAATCCCATGACAGAGAAACAGTTCAGGAAACAGTCCAGTGGCACTGGAGTTTTACAAGTATTGGACATTGCTTTCTTCTTTTTCTTCAGGATAGCGATGTTTTGAGGCTCATACAGGGCTGAATGTGTGAGGTACAACAGAGCGGGTCCTAACAAAACTGTTGAGTGTTAAGATTTTCACTGAAAGAATTCCTCCTTGAGATGGTGGAAACTTAATTTTTTATGCAGAGACAGCTGAGTGTTGCATAAATAGGTTTGTTTAATGGAATAGAAATAATTTCAGAGCTTCATCTACAAGAAACTTCCATCATTTTGCACAGGCTTAATTTCATTTGCTGTCATGGCAACTACAGAAAAGTGGGGAAAAAAACCCTGTAAGGCAGCACTGAAGGTCCTATGAATTAAACTAGTTTGAGTTCCTAGTCTTGTTATCAGTGTTTCTTGTTCTTCCTCCAAAACATTGTCCAAGTCTTTTTAACACTGTAGTGACCCTAGAAAAACATTCTTACCTCTTTGATCCCTCTTTCTAGTAGTTGTTAACTAACAAAAAGTTCTCAAATAAGATACGATACTGTGTGCTTTTAGTTTTTTTGGTTGGTTGTTTATGATCTTTAAGACTGAGCAGTTAGCTTTTGATTGCATTTGTGGAGGTGGAGAATAAAAAGCATAAAAAAGAATTTCCCTAAAATTCTGCCTTTGACAAATAAAGACCAATATAAAGACATCAAGATGTTCTGTCCTGAAGGATGTGAGCTGCTGCTTGGAATCTCCCTGTCCATAGAAACACTGCCTTCTGTGATTTTGTTTTTCTGAAAGAGTGTTCCACAAGTTCATTGTGCCCTCATGCCATTAAGCCCTACATTTCTTCCTATTATCCAAACCTGCTGGATTGGACTGGCCCTCTTTTAAATAGTATGCAAATAAACTCAACAAGAAAGCTGCAAAAACTTTCTTTCTTGTAGACCATAAGGGCTTTTTGGGGGGAGTTAGGTGTGGGAGAAGCTGAATGGCTATTTTGGCTAACGTTATTCATGAAGTACACCAAAGAATATCTGTCTACTGATAAATTCTCTTCAAAACTCTGCTCTCTGCTGTAGCATGCCTAGTAGCATGCTGTGCCTGGGTGCACATTTTTAAAATAACCTTACCTCGCAGACTTGAGTCTTCCACGAAGGTGAACTTCACTTGTAATTATTGGTTTTCAAATGTCTAGGTGTTCATCAAGTGCAAACTCTGACTGCCAATTATGATAACATGTTTTCATTAGTCTGTATAGTCCACAAGAAAAAAAACCAACCAGGTAATTAAACCACTGTGCCATATGCATGCAGTGGAAAAATGTGAATGAATTTCATAGTTAAGTTTCTCAGTGTTCTGAGAGTTGATTTCTAATGGTACAGTTTTTACACAATTAAGTAAGAAATTATTTACTTCCTTTGTTATATGAGTATATATTTTTTGTCTTAAATGTATAGAAGTTCAGAATATGCTTGCAGTGTTTGTGTAAACCATCCTATAAATAAGTAGTAAATATACAGTTCATAACTAATCATCAACTTCTTTGTAGATCAATAGTCCATACTAAGAACTGTGTTAGCGCACAGTCATGTTTCTATTTTTCAGGTTGAATATAGTTTGATAAATGTACTTAAAATCCAAATGCTCAAGTTTTATTGTGGTTTCAGTGAATTTTTTTCTATTTGCTGTAATAGAGCCAAACATTTCTACAGAGTGGGCTAACATGTATATTATCTTAAAATTCAAACTCTTAAAAATCTGACAGAAAGAGACAGTGAAAGGTACAAACGAGGGATAACATATGTTCAAAGCTGAGATAAAATATGCAGGGAAAAAGCCTCCAGAAGAGATGAATCTTGAAGGAAATATAAGGAAAACTGATTTAAGAGAAGGGATGCTAACTATTCTCAGATGTTTTTCATGCATTCTTAGCAGGCAGTTAGGAAACAGACTCCCTGTTTAGGCATTGGACTAGAATCTGGCAGACAAAAATGCTTTCCCCATTTCTGCTAGTTGTCTTCTGGGATAGTTGGGGCAGGTTGTAGCATGTGTTCCTCATCTCCTGCATGTAGTCAATGATACTGCCTTTCATTTTAAAAACTGAGATACAGGAGAGATGAGGATGGAGTGAATCGATACGGATACCACTGCAGCTTTTCTGGGAGGAGATACATTTTTGTGTTTTAATGGAAAAGTTTAAGTATTGATAGAATGAACTTCCTGGTATTAATGCTGGAAGAAATAGTTTGGAGGAACTGTTTATACGGTCTAGCTGTCCTCCTCCCCATAACGGGTTTTCTGTAACACTGTTTAACTTTTTTTTCCTGTGTTTTGCTTGTTTGGTATTTTTAGCCCATTCAGTCCTATTGACTTGAAGAAAGATTCCTCTGCTCTCAATGTCTCTAAATCTCACGGAAGATATGGGTCAACGCCACCACCTCAGCCAAAACTCCCCTCCCAACACCCACTGCTAAAACAGGGAAACAGTATTACCGACAAAACTCAGGTTGCACAGACACACACAGCCAATGGAGTAGTAGCACAAGACCAGGAACGTGAGGACAGAAGGATACTTGGCAGAGATTCTACAGTGTCCATCCTGGTTCCAGATAATTCCATCAACAGCAGCTTGATAAATGGAGAAAGAATAAGCACATCCAGAGATTCTCTGGAAACTACAACTTCCTATGAAGGATCAGTACTTAACAGCTGCTACAGGACTCCAAGCAGTGATACACTGCTCCCATCTGACAATGAAATTAATACTAATGTGGAAGAAGAACCGAACGAGGAAATGATCAAACAAGACCAACCCGCAGAAACAAAGGTAAAGAGAGAAGTTGTTTTTCTTGCAATATTGCTACTCTGTGTATATTTTCCAGATTTCTATTTACAAAAGTAAGCTTTGTAGAGCAAATCAGAAAGCTGAAAATATTCTGATGATTTTTCCTCTAAAACTTAAAATTTATTACCTTTATTAAAAAGTGGTTATTTAAAAGAAAGCAACAAATTTGTCTGAAACTACAAAAAGAGATCTGAAAGCCTGACTATCCAGTGGCAATTCAGTGATGTGCTTCTGAAGTAAGCTAGTAAAAAGAAAATTGTGGTGTGGCACAATTTTCTTGGTTTAGGCAATGCCACCAAAAATATATTGATGTTTCAAATGTGTTCATCATGAATTTAAGGAAAAAACAAAATGAGGAAAATGCTAAACTGCGAGGTGTGGTCGTGTATGTAAAACAGAATTTCACATGTAGTAAAGTACAGCAACAGCACTTGGAGCAGAACTGCTGTGTGGATCTTTATCTTGGATGTAGTTGTCTAGTCAAAGATGGAAAGGCAGTGGTAATATGCTAGCTATTAGATAGACACAAAGTTCAGAAAATATGAAATATGTGCCTTGTTATCAAGAGCTGTAACATGATGAATTTGAGCCTCCTTATAAGGAAAGTTTTAAATAATTAAGGGAAATAAGTGGGTGGAAGAAAATCTGTCTTGGAAAAATTAATTGCTGAGAAAATTATGCGTATTTCCCTTTCTAAAAGTTTGATTATGCAGTTTGCCTTCCTGAATCCTGAATCCTGAAGTGGCCCACTGGCATCAATCGTTTCAGTCCATCTTTGCTATGTGAGTCACTGCAGGGGGTTGGGCGAGCACTCTCCATGCCCTCCTCTTCACTGCACAGCCAAAGGGCTGAGCGGCTGGTTGGAAGTCATTTTGTGTGTTGCTGAGCACTGCTAAAGCTGTTCCCCAGTTGGCAGATATACACTTGCATCAGCTAACAACAAAACTTCAAAGTGATTCTGGAGCTGGAAATAGACAATTTCATAGATTCTGGTAGTGTTTCTGTATCTCCACAGAATCATAAAATGGTTTGCTTTAGAAGGGATTTTTAATGACCATAAAGTTCCAACCACTCAGCCATGGGCAGAAATACCTTCCATTAGATCGAGTTGTTCAAAGTCCCATCCAGCCGGCCTTTAGCATTTCCAGGGATGGGGCATCCATAACCTCTCTAGGCAATCTATTCTAGTGCTTCATGGCAAAGAATTTCTTCCTAATATCTAATCTAAACCTGCCCTCTTAGTTTAAAAAGATTTCACTTTGTGCTACTGATACACTTCCTGATGAAGAATCCCTCCCCATCTTTCCCTTAAGTCCTTTTTAAGTACTGGAATGCCACACACAAGGTCTCTCTGGGGCCTTCTCTTCTCCAGGCTGAATAAATTCAGCTCTCAGCCTTTCTTCACCAGAGAGATGCTACAGATCACCTTTGTGGCCCTCCTGTAGACTTCCTCCAACAGATCCATGACTGTCTTATGCTTGAGGCCCCAGACCTCTATACAGTGGTCTATACAGTTTATACAGACTTCTGGTGGAGTCTCATGATAGCAGAGTAGAGGAATAGAATCACATCCTTTGACTTGCTGCTCACACTTCTTTTGATGCAACCCAGAACGTGATTGGCTTTCTGGTCTATCAGTGCACGTTGCTGGTTCTTACTCATTTTTTCATCTATCACTACACCAAAGTCCTTTTCATGGCTGCTATCAGTCTACTAATTGTCCAGTCTGTATTCATGTTTGGGATTTCCCCAACCCAAGTGCTTAACCTTGCACTTGGCCTTGTTGAACTTCATGAGGTTTGCATGGGTCTCCCTCTCAAGCATGTCCAGCTATGTCTGGATGGCATCCCTTCCCTCCATTGTGTCAGTTGCACCACTCAGCTTAGTGTCATCTGTAAACTTGCTTACTGCATTTAGTCTCACTGTCCATGTCACTGACAAAGATGTTTGGTAATAATACCAGTCCCAGTGTAGACTCCTGAGGGAAACCACCTATCATTGGTCTCCACCTGAGCATCAAGCCATTGCCTGTGACTCTTTGGATGTGAAGATCCAGCCAATTCCTTGCCCACACATTGGTCCATCTGTCAACTCTGCGCCTCTCTGTTTTATAGATAAGAATATTGTGCATGACTGTGTCAAATGCTTCGCACAAGTCTGGGTATATGACGTTGCTTGGTCTTATTTTTGCACATCAGTGCTGTAAGTCTATTGTAGAAAGCCTCCACATTTGTCAAACACGATTTGCCCCTAGTGAAGCTCTGCTGGCTGTCACCAATCACCCCACAGCTTTCTATATACCTCAGCATAGTTTCCAGAAGATTCTGCTTCATGATCTTTTTCTTACACAGCTACATTGGTGTTTTCAGTCACAAAACAGCACCATCTCTCCAAGCCCTTGTGTATGATAGAGATCCTGTATGTACACATGGAGGGTAATTTCATTAACTAGGAAAGACGGATCTCATGTATTACAAGATAAAATATAATGGGTCATGCCAAGAAAGTGCTAGTATGTGTGTAATTGTTTTGTTGATTTGTTTTGAGGATTTGTTTTTGGCAGTAATGTATAAACACTGTTTTCTATCTAAATATAATTCCAGTGGTGATCCAGTGTGCCTTTAGCCTGCCATACCTCTCATTATGCTTCCGTCTTCTGTTCAGTAATGTGTGCTTCCCCTCTCTGCGCCAATAAAAGTGCTGACTGCTACACTGACAATGCTAAGCTTGCATCCAAGTTACACAGTAAGGTGCTGGCAGCATTCTTCAGGAAAAGGCAGAAATGGGAAGCGGTTGTATTGTCAAATCCAGGAAGGAATTGGGCCAGTGCTTTGAGAAAATGTGGCTGGGAGCAATCTCATTAAAATGCCTTTGGCCTGCTGAGTGGCTAATATATATTATCTGGCTTGTACTGACCAAGATCCAAAGTGAGAGGTATGTTACAGTCTTACTAGATGTACTTGTTGCTGGTGCTAGAAGGATGAAAAACGAAATAGAATAAGCCTGTGCAAGTTAATTCTTAAGACAGACTTATTGGAGTGCAGTGCAGTGGAGAACTAAATCTGTAAAAACTGAATTGGATGACAGCAACAGTTTCTGAGATGCCAGTGAGCTTGTGGTATAGCATCTCCTTTAGTAACATTAAGAATCACATCTACCGTAGATTGATCTAAAAGCTATACTTTACAAAATAAAACACTGATTTAGATTAGGGTAGTGCAATCTATAGATTGAAATCATCTCCATCAAAGTAGCTGTTGCCGTGCCATCTGGAGTAAGAGGAAGGATGGTGAGGAACAGGAGAGGCCTGACAGAGCCTTAAGCTGTTACTGCGAGTGGGCAGTTTGTAGATTCTGCTAAGCACTCTCATAGTCAGTGAAGGATCTTAAAACTTATATACATTCATGTTGAAATTGTGTTGCGCTCAGTAAAAGCACTCTCAGCATCCTTTTCCATTAAGCAGGTATAGGTACAAATGAGTAAAAGCAGTAGGAGTAGACAGGGCCCAAGGGAACGGCATGGAGCTGTGTCAGGGGAGGGCAGCTGGGGATTAGGGGCAGGGTCTGCACTACAGGGTGGTGGGCATGGAACGGGCTGCCCAGGGCAGTGGGCACGGCCCTGAGTGCAGCAGTTTGAGGGGCACTGGGACACCACTCTCAGACACAGGTTTTGGGTTTTGAGTGGTGCTGTATGGAACCAGAAGTTGGATTTGATGACTCTTTTGGGTCCCTTCCAAATCAGGGAAGTCTCTGTTTCTGTTAGCCCACTGCTGGGAAGTGTAAATTAAACCGATGCAAAACCTGAGCAGAAAGTGTTTTTTAGACCTAAAAGAGAAAATTTATTTTGAAGTAACGTTGCTTATAAGTTTTCCACCCCACCTCCTTGTCACTGAAGTCAGATTCTTACATGTTCTGGAAAAGTTTAAGCAACTAGATTTTATTTCTCTTATTTACTCGATTAGATAGTCTGAAAGTCACCAACCACAAATACCACAAGGAAGAAGACAATTAAAACTTAACTTTTCTGCCTTCCAGCAGAAGCACCTTCTGTCATTCTTTTTTTTTTTTTTTTTCTAAAATGCGGAGGATGAAGAGTACAAGAACATCCCAATCAATTAGTATCCTGGAAAACATCTTGTGAGAAATCTGGTACTGGACTTAATTGCAGGCAAGATCACAAACACTTATGTGTTTGTTGTGAGGTTTGGTAGCAGGATACTTCACGTATGCTGGAGATGGAGAAGAATCCATTGCGCATCTTTAATAAAGTAATTACCTGATGTTTCCTTTTAATGGCCATGCTGGGGACTCTGGTGTTTCAGGGTGAAAACCATGTATTTCTAAATGCAAGGTGAAATTTTGATTCAAATTTAATGAAACTTTCGTGCTAATTTAACTTTCTCCCAAGATATGCTTAACTGTTGCAGTGCTACATGAAGGAAGAAAGTGAAAACTCCTGTTTTCACAGTTTTATGTTCTTCCTTAGCAGAATTAAATCATGAACAAAGCTGTGTATTTTTAGCACCCAATGTTAATATTCAAAAATATTCTTTAGGGACGCTAGGATCTTCAATGCTTTTCTTTGTTACTGTGAAGAAACTCTCCAGTTGCCTGTGTAATGAACTGTTGCATAGAGTTAACTTGGCAGAGATATGATAGCATTCAGTGGGTCAAGCATAATTGAGTGCTTACCTCAATTTCAGAAACTAAATTAAATCTTAAATTCTCTTGGACATTTACATTTATATTCCTAATACTTGCAGAACGAAGTTTCAGATCAGGAGGTAACAATGCCACAAATGTTTTTCGAAAAGGAAAAGCTCACTCTGTTAATTTAGACCAAACTTATCATTTAAATCAAAACCAAAATCCCACAGTGTAGATTAAATTGTATTTGCTTGTATTTTATATCTCTCACTCTATCTGTGTTCCTTAATATATTACTGCAGTGTTCTTGAGTCAAGAGCTATGATAAAAGTAAATCATACTGTATCACTATTATGTTGGTAGGTATATTTTTCTTGATGGGAAGATGGTTCTTGTTTGGTTTGGGTAATATGTGATGATTGTATTGGAATTTTGTTTATATAAAGTCTGCTTTAAATTAGTGTAGTTTGTCCAAAATTAGGAGAGTGGAAAAACACTGTTAGGAGAAAACATAAGCATGGATCAAAGAGTTCATATTTATCAAACTCAATTCATATATCAAACTCAATTGCAGTTTACATACCTCATCTTAACTTCAGAGTTCAGTTTGGGTAAAAATTACTTACGTTTATAGAATCATAGAATGGTTTGGGTTGGAATGGACCTTAAAGACCACCTAGTTCCAACCTCCTGCCATAAACAGGGCCCCTACTCCTATATCAAGATGTTCAAGGCCCCATTTAAACTAACCTTGAACACTTCCAAGGATGAAGCATCTACAGTTTTAATTTCTAAAGCATCTGTAGCAACACAATAATACTAAGGATGCAATGCTTTGTGCTAAAGAGTATGCAATTAAATCAAGATAAAATATTTAGTTTAAATGTACTACCTAAAGATATAGATTTGGAGTTCTGCCTGCATGAACCTTGTCAAATATTTGGACAGAATGGAAAGTATGGTTTGCTTGAAATTATTAATTTTGAAATAGTTTAGTTACTAAATGATTCAACCAGAAAAAATGTCTGTTTCGGATCATTAGGGAACCTAGTTTAAAGATATGTAAGTAAAAATTGTCTAAAACTGCAATTTTCAAAGATTGGCATCTACAGGTCAGATCAGATTTGAAACAATTGTTCTTTAGGAAAGCACTGAAGCTCATGGCAGATTAATATTAACTTTATGTTTTCAATGCCTGTTTTTTTCTAAATTTTCTTCTTTTCAGCTTTTTTTCTCCAGTTGTCTCTGTGATCTTTTTCAAGGCTGTTTTGTTGAACAGCTCTAATAACCAGCAGCTCTGTGTTGTTCTTACTGTTGCAAAATATTATTCAGGATTTATTTCCAAATTATATTGCAAGACTTCTTTTCTGCTACTCAGAATAGCCTCGTGCAGATCTGCAGAGCCTGTTCTTTGTCTCTTCTCTGTCTGCCCTGAGCCCTGGCTGTGCCCTCTCCAAGCAGGTGTAGGTGCTCAATCTGGGGCAGAGGTACAGCATGAGTTTTGCATATCATTCCACATTGCATGGTGGTGAGTCTTTCCTTAGTATAGGAAGACCTGAAACCTATACATCTGGACCTGTTTCACCCCTTGTGTTTATGACAAGCAGCTCCAATTCCATCAAAAAAGCTCTAAAAGAGGTGGATGCCACTGTCAACAAAATAGCCTGAAATTTCTTGTTTCCAACTGGAAGGAAGCTGGAGTGACCTCATGGAAACCAGACGGTTTCTTTTAGATAGGGTACTGGGAAGGTGAGGATGTGAGAGTATGAGAAGGGGTGAAGATGGAGCTAGAAGTAGAAAACAGTTGGGAGTTGTAAAATGTAGGCAGATATTGAGATGATATAGCAGGAAACTGAGGACTTCTCTGAAAAAAACAAACTATCAGTAATCAAATTTTATGTTATTCTTGCACCGATCTAACCTCGTGGGCAGATGTTCCTATGCTGGAATAAGAGCATGCCACTGTGATTAAAAGATAATATCCTTGGTGGATGTTTTTTCCCACATAGGTGATTCCTGAGTCAAGTACTGACTGTAGAAAGGAGACCGAAGTTCTAGAATTAGGGAGATGTGTAAGGGAGATACTTAAAGAATGGAAAAGCAGGGGGTTGGGGCACAGTGGAAGAGCAAGGGTTTTGCCTGGGCTCAGGGGTGAGGATTGAATGCTTTTTCTGAATTGCTCATTTTAAATACTGTTTTTTTCAATGCACTGCGCATGATTTTCCCTCTCCTATTTAGTTGAAGTAATATTCTGAAAACTGTACATCAGTTCTGCAGCAGTTCTTCAGGGAAGTGGGGACTTCTAGCAAACAAACAAACGAAAAACAAAGAAAAATTGAAAAATAAAACAAATCTGAAATGTATTTGAAGAAGAACGAATAGCCTCTGTGCTATTTGTGCCTCTGGCAAGTCCGTATGTGAGATTCTTTGTAAGTGACTGCACTAAACAGCATACTGGGGCTGTAACAGCTAATCCTTCAGCTCTCTGCAATGTCTCCTGACAGCACTTAAAATGCTGTTCCATAGGTTACTGTGGTTGCTATGTTGATTGAAATAGATTTAATGAACAGCTTTGAAGTCGCTATTGAAAGCCTATGCTTAGGGAGGGGACTTCCTATGTAGCAGTGTGAATGTTAACACTGAAGATCAGAATTGTAAAGTGTTCGTATCTGGAAGACCTGCTAAATACTGAAAGGGGAAAGAACACACTTTGCTCCTTTATAGGAAAGCTCTGTTCTTTATCG
This sequence comes from Tympanuchus pallidicinctus, assembly GCF_026119805.1. Classification (NCBI taxonomy): domain Eukaryota; kingdom Metazoa; phylum Chordata; class Aves; order Galliformes; family Phasianidae; genus Tympanuchus; species Tympanuchus pallidicinctus. The sequence continues at coordinate 5,623,721 of NW_026294802.1, forward strand.
CTCACTTTTTTGGCAATGTGTACAACTATATGTACTTGCAAATATTCATCTTGCAGAAAGCAGTAGGCAGTTTGAAATCAGAAATAACTTTATCAGGCTCTTCTCTTTATTTGTTTTAATGGAAGGTTTCCAAAATTTGTCTAAAAAAATTCCCACTTTCCCATAAGCTCCATTTGGACATAGACTAGCACTTCCTTAAGACTCAGATATCATTAAATGTCAGTACTTTTCAGCACAGCTACTAAACCCCAAAGAAAATCTTACAGTGGAAGAGCCATTTTGTTGAACATGACACTTCTGAGCATGAGACTTTTATTTACCATTTTGGAAGGACGCACTTTAATTGCTTTGAAATAACACATAATTTTCAATTCCAACATATTAAATTTAATATTGAAATTTGAACAAATGCTTTAAGTTTTACATTTAGCAGAAGAATAAAAAATAAGGTTTTTTTTTTTTGTGGAATGAAAGACTTTAAAGTGAAAAATTCCGTAAGAAACAAAAATGACTTATGTGAAAAACTAGTGAGGGAATATTCTAATTGCAGTCAACCGTGTATCAGCAATGATTGTATTGATGAACATAACACATTTTTTATGATATTTTGCAATGGTTCTGTTATGCAAAGAACAGTCAGTTCAAATAACTTTCAGAACGGGGGCGAGGGAGAACACCGACTAATTCCATCTGTTACATTTTACTCTGTAAATGAGTTCTTCCAGCACTGAAAGGTTGATAGTACTTGGTTACTGGGATGGAGCTGTTCAGTAGGGAGCTGGGGCTTTGGCAAAGACTCCTATACAAACTGAGAAATAATAAATAGGGTAGGCTTTGGCATTTGCTCTGTAGTTTTAGTGATTTTTTTTTTTATTTTTCTTTCTTTCTTTTAATCCTCCTCTGACTTTTGTTTTTGTTGATTAAATTGGCAGAAAGCTTGTGTTTTCCAAAATAGGTTGACATTTCATATTTGCTAAATGTGAAAGTTGGTTTTCAGATGCTTTTTGGACTCTGAGGTAATTGTGTATCTTTTTAACTTTTTTTTTTTTTTTCCCCTCCTACTTTATTGTTATGTTTTCTCTAGTATTTTAAGAGCTCTCCTTCTTCTCCCTTAGGAGACAGATGAACAGAAACGTCACAAAATTGCCAGTGAACTTCTGCAGACAGAAAAAGCCTATGTTAGCCGCCTTGGCCTCCTAGATCAAGTATGTTTCTCTTGAATTTTTCTTTCCCTTCTTTTAGTTCATGAAAATGGCTGCGTGCACATGTAAATTATGTAAAGGAGGTTGTATGTTTTTTATGTGTCACCAACCTTTACAGTCAGTCATTTGTGGTTGCTGCGTAAATTTGCCTTTTTTTTTTTTTTCTAATTTAAGAACACTGCATTTTTTTAAGAAGTGTTTTAGAATGTTGTATTAATGCAAATCTTCTGAGTGCATGAGTAGAGTTCATCATAAGCAACAGTAGTGCAAAATCCACACAAGTAACCAATTCAATAAAAGGGATGGATAAACTACACTCACTCATTTATTGGCTTCTCTTGAGTTGGGCAAGAAGTGTCATTTTATAGTACTGAAGTTGCCTGCCCACTAGCAAATTAAGTCTTTCAGACTTCAGCCACATGAATAGCAATTCTCTTCAGTGCTAAGGAACGTACGAAGATGCCCACTCTAAACCCTACGTGCCCTGTTTTCCCACTATGCATTTAGACTAGATCCTGTTAAAGTGAACAAAAATTACTTCTCCTGCAAGAGAAGAGTCAAGTTCTTGTGCTCTGTAGAATTAAACTGATAGTTCTTAAATTCGAGCATCTGTAGTTCTTAGTATTTTCTTATTTACTTTTCACAGAATGCCTATATCCATTTTATCTGAGTACTTATAGCTATGCATTGCCTTACTCCACAATATTTTTCTTCACATCACTGTTTAAACTTCTCAGGCCTAATGCATAAGTCTTGTACACGTTGCTGAGGAAAAAAAATAAGAAGCCTCAACTGACAGAATAATTGTTTGGATTCCTTGGGGAATCAAAGTAACTGTCCTTAAAAGTAGTGAGAGGAAAAAAAATCTGATTTGATTGGGAAAAAAAGCAGTACCTATTTATTTAATGTATGACTTTTACTGACAGGTAATGTACAAGTATTGTCCTTGATTCAATCATGCATAGAATACTCTATGACTTTTCCAAATATTAGCTGGACGGAGTTCTGAAAAATGGTTGCAAGCACAGCTGCTCAACTACTGATAATGTGAGGAAAGTGGATTGTTTGTGGCCTCTGTGCTTCTAACTGGGCTTAAAAGTATGTAGCCTTTATAGTCTTTGAAGGAATTTATCCAAATTTTCTAATTGTCCTCTCAGAGATGTAGCAAAGTGAGTGTGTTTTACAATATAAATGAAAATGTGAGACATGGACTGTGTGAGACATAGCTCCCTATGAGCGCTGGTTTATGTGATGTGCATGTTAAGAGTGACGTGTCTCTACTCATTTTGTAGCTACAAGTCAGGTAGAACAACTGATGGGGAAATAATGCTTTTCTTTTTTTTTGTTCTAGAGACTATGGTGGTATTAAAGTCTTTTGCACTTTAAATGATATAGTCTGTATAGTCTGTTATAGTCTGTCAGTTACTTGACATTTTAAGGATAAGGGGCTACAGCTTACAGACTGTTGGGCTCATGGTAATCAGAAATCATGCTCACTGAAGAGACAGTGAGAATGGAAAACATGACTGGAGAACTGGGAAAGCTGACAAGATCTAACTGTTAAAACAGACAGGATATTGGACTCAGACTAGAATGGCACTCCTTCACTTTGGCTTTCCTTATGTCTGCTCAGCCTACAGCACTTTTGTGGCTCAAAAGAAAAAAGCTAGGTGTAACAGGAGGAGTAGCTTTTAACTTCTGAGAAAGGAAACAATTTCTGTGATTATCTGCCTATGTTATTGAAACATTAGTTTTGTCATGATTGGAGTGGGAAGGAGAGGATGGCTCTTCATCCAGTGATAAAAGATGAAAGGCTAATAGGTTTGGGGTTCTTTTTCTGCGTTGCAGGTATTTTACTCCAGACTCCTTGAAGAAGCCAACAGAGGTTCTTTTCCAGCTGAAGTGATTAACAAAATCTTTTCTAATATTTCATCAATAAATGCCTTCCACAGTAAATTTTTACTTCCCGAACTTGAGAAAAGAATGCAAGAATGGTAAGAGATGATTCACTGACTAGTAATTTACTAAAACAGTGCCTGTAGAAGCTGTTACAGAGTTAAGGTAGAGAAGATACTTTCATAATTAAATGCTCCAATACAAGGAAACACTGTGGGTAGGAGAACATCTGCTCTTCTACTCTTCATCAGGATCTGTCTCAGCAAAAGACTTTCATCATTAGCTCAAACTAAGACATCTATCTTACCGAAGCCAGTGAGATTACTCATGACTAAAAGCCTTGCTGAATTAGGGAATCAAACTGAAATTGTGCATCCTGATGAATTCAGTGCACATAATAAAAAATTGAGACAGAGTGGATTTATTTGTTTCGTGCTACCCTTGCAGTACAGAAATAAGAATAGAATAGTTCAGTTGCAAGGGACCTTCAAAGATCTAGTCCAACTGCCTGACCACTTCGGGGCTGACTAGATGTTACAGTATACCACTAAGGATGTTATCCAAATGTGTCTTGAATGTTGACAGCCAGGGGACATCAAGCACCTCACCAGGGAGCCTCTTCCAGTATTTTGATCACCCTCACAGTAAAACAGTTTCTCCTGATATCCAGTCTGAATCACGCCTGTTGCAGCTCAGTGTGGTTTCCTTACATTCTGTCATTGGTCTCCAACACAGTAATCTTTCTTATTATTGCTTTTAGTACTAAAATGGAATACATTATAATCTGTGTTTGGGGTTTTAATTTCGAACCGAAAACTAAGTCAAGAATATTTGCAGCAAGGAAGATGTGTAAATATAGTCCTTAATGTACTCATTTACTATTGTATCTTTATCCTTCTTTGGTATATGGGATTCTGGAGATACCAAAATATGGCCATGTATTTCTGGTCTATCTTATGAAATTATTAAAAATATTCTTTAAGGTAGGAGTAGTTACGATGCACAAACTATGGTAGCCCTGAACAGTCTGTAATACAGGAAAGTAAGTAAAACCTGAGTATCGTGAAATACAACAAAGTTTAAGCCTTTTTCTTATGTTCCTTGCAGAATAACAAAACAAACCCATTCTCTTCATCTTTTGATGAAGACAATCATCAATTGAAGAATTGAAAAAAAATCCGATAGGAAATAGATTGCATAATCATGAGATGTAGAGTTTAACTTACAGTATGCTTAATAAGCAGCATACACTACATTTTGTCAGTATGTATTTGAAATTGATTTTGTGACAAATTCTCAAGATCTTGCTCTAGATTCAGTACAGAAGATGGATCACGCTAGTTTTGCAAAATGCTAAATTGCATGCTGATTTTGTATATATAATTACATAGCCTGAAGGGTTTAATCGCATTTTTTTGCAGGTGAGCTACAACTATTGGTGAAAAATTACTAAGTTGCATTGTAAGCAGCTGCTTGGAAAAAACTTCTGTGCTGTGTGTGAGACACATTATTTGAAAGCCCTAAAAACATTTTGCTTTTGGGAGAAGATGGAAGAAAGGGCGTGGCTTAAGAAAATTATTTCTGATCATTGTTGGAATTGCCTGGCACAACAGCCTCTGCCAGATAGAGAATTTGCTTTTCCCAGCAGTTCTCTAATTAATAGAAATATTGAAGTACTGATACTTGTATGCACTACTTCTGTTTAAAATTCCCATAAAAATTCTGATGGCTTCCCTAATTTTTGGTTGGTTTTGAACACTTAAAGTGAAAGTCACAGAATCACAGAATTGCAGCAGTTGGAAGGGACCTCAATGTCGAGTTCTTGAAATTGGGAAAGAGAGCAGAAGCAGATTCTTCTTTTAGAATAAAACACCATGTGTGCCTAAACTCATCCAGTGGAAATGGTTTGGTAATGGCATATTGAATGAGCTGAGCAACAGCTGGAACTGAATATCTCTTACAGCATATGGCTTGAAATCAGTGCAGTATATTTCCCATGGAAAGAGCAAAACAGAGCATATCAACTCCAAGTCAAAATACAAATCTAAATGCTTTTTTGTTGTACCCAAGCAAGTCCAATAGCAATTACCTGTGAAGAATATAAAAAACAATGTGATATCCTCTGGATTTTTTGGGGTCTTCTTGGGGACAAATTATTCAACACAATGTTTTAGACTGTAGCATTCTTTGGCAATTTCAGAACTGACCTACTGATGTGATTTTTGCTTTAATTTGGAACTACAAATTTCAATTCCATTTGGATGTCTGTTAGCTTATATATTGTAATCACCTTGGCTGTGTGAATTTTTACAGACGTTTGCTTAACTTCCACAATCAGAAATTCTCAACTATTTAATTTTAGAATTTTTTAGAATGCTTAGGTGAATACCACTGTGGTCTGATAACACCAAAATAGGAAGTGTTTCTGTACCTACAAACAGCGTGAAATCCTATTTCTTGAGCTTGCCAATGTTTGCTGTTCAAGTAACTTTCCTTTCTGAACAGCTTTTGAAGCAGTGGTGTGTCAGAGTAGGATGCCGATGTAATTGCAAAAGATTGCTTCTCTTCAGACCACTCCAGTATGTTTATTTTTGACTTTGTAGAATCATAGAACCATTGGAAAGTTGGAAAAGACTCTAATAACATCTAGTCCAACCCCAACCCATCACTACCATGCTTGCTAGCCATGTCCCTCAGTGCCACATCCACATGTTTCTTGAACGCCTTCAGGAATGGTGACTCCACCACTTCTCTGGGCAGCCTATTACAGTGCCTCACCACTCCTTCTGAGAACAAATCGTTCCTAATATCCAACCTGAACATCTCCTTGTACAAATTGAGGCCATTATCACCAGTTTCCTGGGAGAAGAGAGCCCACCTTGCTACGATCTCCTTTCAAGTAGTTGTAGAGTTTTTCAGAGTAATAGAAATACAGAATGACTTAGATTGGAAGGGATCATCCTCCCTTAAAGTCGCAACCCAGCTACCATAGGCAGCTGCCACACACTAGATCAAGTTGCCCAGGGCCCAATCCAACCTACTGAATTCCAGAGATAATGGATTACTGAATGAGTGCTTGAAAACAAAATATGAAACACATTCTATATTGCAGTTCTGAGAGATGCATGTGTGCTGTTATGCTTTCTGTGCACACAGAGTACAGTTTCTCGGTGCCTGTCCTTCAGTTAGTTTCTGTACTATTCTGATTTGTTTTAAGATGCTCTCAGTAATTGGGAAGAACGTGGGAAAGTTACCACAAAAGTCTGGAATCCCAGGTATTCTCACTACTCTATCCATTTTGTCAGATAAATAATAAGTTTTTTTAAAGTCGTAAATGCATGTATTTATACTGAGTACTGAAAGGAAGCTCTATAGTATGAATTTAGTCCTCGAACAAAACCACAGGTTTTTACTGAGGGTAAAGTATGTCCACAGAAGTAAAAGATGATATAATACTTCTGAGGAACTGCAGGTAAAAGAATTTAGGTTATGTTTTGTAACGAAAGACTTTCAAGCTTTTCATTGTAAATAGCTTTCTTTCTTTAGTGTTTCATTTAGTCTGTAATGCTAATACATCACCAAAGAGAATGCAGAAGCTCTTTCCATGTTAATTCAGTTCCTCTTTGACAGTTGTGTTGAAACTCTACACAAGGTGATTCCAAGTAGAAGGATTCTCTGTTAAATGCTTGAAACTTTTTGATAACCATGTGTGACTTTCTTCTTTTCTGTCTGCTCTGAGATTCCACTCTCTTACTTTGCAGGACTACCACCCCCAGAATTGGAGATATTCTGCAGAAATTAGCTCCTTTTCTCAAGATGTACGGAGAGTACGTGAAGAATTTTGATAATGCAATGGAATTGGTGAAAACATGGACTGAACGGTCACCTCAATTTAAATTCATCATTCAAGATATTCAGGTAATGTGGAGAATAATGTAGAGCTGCAGGTAGTACAAGCATGTATAAAGATGTTTAGGATTTTAGGAGAAAAAGAATAAAACAGAACATTACAGAATCCTCTAGAAGTAAGGTTTTCTTTTCTCCACTTCATGCTGCAGTTTTTCTTCTCTTTCTCTCTTCACATGTGCATAAATACCCACATAAATCCAAACTTTCCACTGCATCACAGAGGGCCAATGTGTAAAGCTTGAAACATGGGAAGACTAAATATATTTTTGTCATAGATACTGAGAGTAAATAGTTTTAAGATAAAATCATGCATCAGTGCAGCTATAGATCTTCGTGCTGAATCTGCAGGTATTCTGTTGGCTCACACCAGTGCTGTTTATGCAGAACACTTAGCTTTGGAAGTAGGTCTGAAATACAATATGCTGAGCCGTAAAAAGTGAAAGGAGTCATGACAGCAGCACACTGTTCTTCCAAAGAGTGTGTTTCATATGCTGTAGTGCTCCCTGTAGGTTTCTCTGTGAAAGGCAGGCATGTATCTTTGTCCTGCACACCCAACATCTTGAAATACTGCAAGATATTTCTGCTTAAGTTTCATTGCAATAAAGGGCATCTTGATTCTAAACCAAGGAAGGCAATTATGTGTATTTGAATGTAATCTTTTAATTACATCTAAGTTTATGGAAGAGAATATGCATCTTAAAACGATACAACATCCCCAAGTATGAACAAAACTCTAAGAAAGTTAGAGTTTCTCTCCTCAAAGAGATAAAATAGGCCTTTATTGCTCATTTAAGAGACTTTTTCTAACACATGATCCTGACCTGTTCATATGAACTGAGTGCTCCTTGTCTGATTCTCAGAGTTATTACAAAAAGAATGGTAAAGTATTCTGGTGCTGGGGAGTTTTTTTGGTAGGGCTTCCTTTTATACATTCTGCTGAATATTTAGGATATTATTTTTACAATTACATTTAGGAAAGTACTTCTAACTATTTGTCTTGTTAAAGTAGGTTTTGTAATTTTTTTTCAGAAGATCTGTCATGCATGTTTCTAAAATACATTACTTGTCTTATCTATTATAATTTTTATTCTACTGAATCCTTGTAAAGTAGTATTTTTGCTTACCACACTGAAATATGTTTGCAATTTTTTAGAAGGAAAAAGTGTGTGGAAGTTTGACATTACAACATCACATGCTAGAGCCTGTACAACGCATTCCACGCTATGAGATGCTTCTAAAGGACTACCTAAGGAAATTGCCTCAGGACTCCCTAGACTGGAAAGATGCTGAAAGTAAATATCTACTAGTCGATAAAATAGCGGTAATAAGCTTTTAGTAAGGGGATGCTGTAAATTAAAACTATTTGCAGGGAAAAAAGTGAAAAGAAAAACACTGCAGACAGAGTGGTAGCATTTATTCAGTGGAATAGTAGGATTCTTTGGAAAAATATTTGAAAAGTAGATGAAATTAGTATAGAAACTGTAAAGCCTTTAGGTATTCTAATAGAGTACGTTAGTTTTGCTTTAATTTTGGAATTGCGCTCAAGTGGTTTTTTTTTGTTTGCTTTTACTCATCAGATTATTTTTTTGTGCACATGTATTTTATTTTATTTGGAAAAAAAAAAGAGGAAGATTTAGACTGTTTTGGTTTTAAACTCTTACAGGGAAAAAGAAAAATCAATTTTCAATGTTTTTCCTCTCTGTATTTCATTATTAGTAATCAATATTAGTAATATGAGGTGTCTGAACTAAAAAAAAAATATTGTGTGACATTCTGGAGTACTTTGTGAAAAGAGGTGAGAGAACCGTGACTGTTCCTGTCACAAAAGTGTGATTCTAAGTATTGAAGCTCACCTTAAGGTAATCTACAATAACTCTCTTCTGATTTTTCCTGATTATTATTTCCATTTGGTTGCTAAATTTCTTGAGTTGTCCACTTTACCTTTGTTAGTTTTCATTGATAATGTAATGAATTCATCATAGTGTGTAATTTGTGTAAAAATTACATAGTTTTGTAGAAATTTTTCTGTGCAATAGAAATACACATGAAAATGCAGCTTTCTGTTTTGCTTTTCTTTCTTTCTTTTTTTTTCCTTTTATCTAGAATCCCTGGAAATTATATCCACTGCAGCAAGCCACTCAAATAGTGCAATAAGGAAAATGGTAAATTATTCTTGTTTTACTGTTCATTTTTAAAAATATTGTGTTTGAGTATTTAGTGAAGCTAAGAGCATGAATTGAACATTTTCCCTAAAAGGGAAAAACATTACTGCCTGTGTCCAAGTGATTGCTTCTACTCGCTGTGTTTATACATTCCTGGAGATGATAAACAAAATTTGACAGTGTACCTAACCTGCAAGTTCCAGGTTCAAATATCTTGGACTCTTAACCTTGTTGTGTCTGTTTCTGTTGGTGAAAAAGTAATGTTTGTAAAAAATAGTTACCGTTTCCCTACTGTTATTAGACTGACATGATAGGTATACATTACGTATTCTGAATACTTAATTAGTATTTTGAAATTTTGGACAATAAATTATGCATGCTCTATATATACCAACATTTTTAAAGACTATCATAATGTTTCTTAAAGCTGTATCAACTTGATTAATCAATCTGCATGGTTGACTATGTATACCAGCTATCTCTCTCTCTCTCTCTCTCTCTCTCTCTCTATACACATATATATATATAAATATTTGTTACAGAACTAACATTTCCAGACTGACACAAGCTCCTGGCATTTCCTTTAAAATGCATTAACATCAGTGCTGTTAATTCATAAGCTTTGTAATTGTGTTTTCCGTGAACAGGAGAATCTAAAGAAATTGTTAGAGATATATGAGATGCTGGGAGAAGAGGAAGACATTGTGAACCCTTCAAATGAACTGATAAAAGAAGGACAGATCCTTAAACTTGCTGCTCGCAATACATCTGCTCAAGAACGGCACCTTTTCCTCGTGAGTATGATGCAAGGGTGGCTGTATGTCTTTCTAGACTTGAAAGATCTGCGAAAGAGAGAGGCAAATTCTCTTCTAGTTGATGTCAATGAGTAACCTTTCCTCTAATGATATTTAAGCTTGAACAAACCCAGTGCTGCTTATAGAAGGGCATGAGAATACTGTTCAGAACTGAACCAGCACCTAACAACTCACTGTTAAAAAATATCTGCTGATGTTAAATGCAGGTCCAACCCACTCGTTTTATGTTTTAATATTAAAAAGTAAAAAATAAAAAATTGTTACTTACATACAATAACTGTATGTGCAGCCCATGACAATTCATCTTCACTCAGTGCAGTCCAGGCAAACCAAAAGGTTGGACACTTGTGTTCTAGAGCATGGGAACTTTGTAGTTCTCATAAAACAGAAATGTAGATGCTCGGGATTTCAGTCCCGATAGATTGTGTGTCTTGGTGCTCGTGTAAGCCTCACGGTCCTGTGGAAAGTTGTTGTTATGGCAGTTCATCCTCTTGACAGGAGCCCGTTTCTTCTCTTAGGAATAACAGACTACAGCATGTGCCCTTAAAGCTCCCTTGGAAAAGGTGTGATGCAGTTCATTGCTTAACATGAAAGGTGACAAGTTCAAAAGGGATTTGAGTATCTCTTTTTAAAAAATACAGAGAAAATGTGAGGAAAGATATGAGAGAACTAAATGCACTAGAGCTTATTTAAGAAATATATTCCTTGTCTGGAAGTTTGGACATTTACATAAGAATGTAAATGTTCTAGTCTTTTAATAAAGGAATGTATATTTGTCCTGCTCATGTATTATTTTTTTTTCACAGTAAGACCACAGTATTCGTTTCTTTTGGAGAAATGACCCATATCCTTGTCTAATAGTAGTAGTTGCAGATTCTACAATACTATGTGATTTGGTAGAGGGTGAAAATGAATTTATACAGAAGAGCAGAGTTCTTATTGTGCAGTTTAGAATAGTTTCTGCAGAACTGAGGCATGTGAATATTACAATGGCATAAAATATCCAGTTGGAGCATAGAATCATAGGAAGGGACCTTTAAGATCGTGTAGTTCCGACCCCTCTGTTATAGGCAGGGACATCTCCCTCTAGACCAGGTTCCTCAAAGCCCCATCCAGACTGGCCTTGAATGCTTCCAGGCAGGGAGCATCCACAACGTATCTGGGCAGCCTGTTCCAGTGTCTCACCACTCTCACAGTAAAGAACTTCTTCTTAGTATCTAGTCTAAAACGACCCTCTTCCAGTTCACATCCAATTGCCCTTGTCCTGTTGCTAAGCATAGTAGATAATAAACATTATGACGACTGCTGTATATACAGAGCAATTATTCTGATAGCTGTTGGGCCTGGCCTTAAATTTTATTTCTAAATCCCATAAAAATATTAGAAAAAAGATGTCTTGCATTACAGTTTTGGTCTCTGCATGTATCAGCTAAGCAGAAAAGAACCCACTTTCCATCTATTTAGTTTAGCTTGTGATATTGTCCAGTTCTCAGTAGGAACTGGCTGTTTTTTGTGTTTTTGTTAATGTAAAGCCATGTACCTATTTTTCTCCCCAGTTTAACAATATGTTGCTCTACTGCGTCCCCAAATTCAGCTTGGTAGGATCAAAGTTCTCAGTTCGAACCAGAGTTGGCATAGATGGTATGAAGATTATAGAAACTCATAATGAAGAATACCCACACACTTTTCAAGTGTCTGGAAAAGAGCGAACGCTGGAGTTGCAGGCCAGGTAAGAGAAGTCTTTTGGCTTTTTATGGAGGATTAAGTTTATACATACATAAATCAATCTGATAGATTTGAAAGAAGATAGAATGTGTTTCATCGTAATAGCAGTGTTTTAAAAATAACATAGGCAGCAAAATGCATAAATTGTCATTCTAAAATTCTCTTGGAGTGGAAGATGCAGCTACAGGATATATAGTGTGTTGCCTTTCCTTGCTGAAATACCCGAGACAGTTGTGAGTGAGCTGCCTGGAAAATTGAGATCAGTGTATGCAAAGGTGAACTGTCTGGCTTCATCAGGAGTTTTGAGACACTGAGTATTAATCTGGGCAGTGCTGCTGCCTCTGGTACCTGAACCACTTTGGTACAAATGGATCAGTTCAACTCAGGGTTCATTCATCCAACAAAACAATTTGGTGGGGGTATGTCTCCAGGATGTAGCTCTGTATAGTGGTAGATGGATGGGTATCTACTTTCCTCCATTTTCAGATCTGTTTATTTTCCTCTGATTCCAGAGATCAATCTGAAAGACAAGTTCTTTTATTTCTTGGCTCCTTTCCTTCCTATTGCACTCTTCTAAATGGCACTCTTCCTCGTTTTATTATTAGTCCTCTCATCTCTTTCTCACTGAGTTACCTTTCTGTTGCTTCTTTTTGCATTGCTAAGACTAAATTTTCCCTGTCTGTGCTACCTCAAATAAAGTAGGGCAAGTTTAACAGCCACCTAACTGTTGGAGCTTCTTTAAGGTCTTATTCATAGTAATCAGGATGTAATTGCAACTTGATAATGATATCTATGGTGATACAGTTCTGTGTCTACACCATACATTTGGGGACAGACTATAGCTTGCTATCAAATTGTTATCAATACTGCAGGATATTTTTCTTCATGGAAAAATACTGAAGAGTAACAGAAGTGAATACGGAAGTGTAACAGCACACAACAACTGGCCTACTCTATAATTTGAAATTCAATACAATAATAAATACTCGTTTTCAAAAATGGCAGGAAAAAGCTTTTCATTCAAATCTAGAAGACTTCTGGAATAAAGTTGTTTTTGCTGTCAGTCACTTCCATTATCAATTGATGCATGGCTTTTTGCTAAGTATTTGCCAAGCAGTTATGCCACATATCTACTTCAGTGGTATAAAATGGCATCTTGTTGTACCAGTTGTGAAGTACTTTTTATTTGGAAGAAGAAGGCTACAACAAAGTGAGATTATCTTGGTATGTTTCCCAAGTTATCAGTAATTTAGGTTATTGCATTAGTTTGAGAAGTACCCATCTTTATGTATTGTTTTATGAACAATTTTAGAATGCATTAAATCTGTACAAAATTATGGAGAAAAAAAAAGTACTGACTGAAATCTTATTAAAGTAGATTATTCAAGTCTTGGTTAAAATATGTTTATTTTGTGTACTCTATGCCTTAATATCCCCAATTCAGGAGTTTCTATTAACTTTATGATTAGTTTATCCTTGGAATTTTCTTTACTAGTATGCTTTTATTTATTTATTTTTCAGAATACTATTTGAGGGTACTTTCCATCAGTAGTTTTAAATAGCTGGTAAATTATTTCTTTGAGAGGTCGCTAATCTGGTGTGATGTTCAATAGCTCGGCTTTTGTTTTTTTTAGCATAAGCAGGGAAGGAGAACTATTTTGTCTAAGACAGTTTTTCTACCTGATGTAAGGATGGTAGGTGGAAATGGGAAATACTTGTTAAGCATTCTACTACCTAACAAATTGCAGTAATATTGGACAACAATGTGTGAATGAAGAATCATTTTTATTGAGGTGTTGTTAAAGTTGTCTTTCACGTCCTTCGTAGTAATCCATTACAAACTAAAATTTTGCACATCAGACATGATATGGCTACAGCAGTTTTTTTTCCACATTGTTGCCCAGGTTGACCATCACATTCAAAGAGAGAGATATATTTTGGTGCTAATTCTCATCTTTATGACTTAAAGCTTGCAGATAAACTGTATTGGTTACCATCACTGACCAGCAGTTTCTAATGGCGCTACTATTTTAAAATAAGTAACTTTTCTAAAGATTTGAATGTCAAAGTCCTATTGGTGTATTTTAAAGAGAAATCTATCATGCAGGGTTGGAGTTTAATGTATTTCCTCTATCTAATCTGTTTCATCTGTATACTCTATCTGTACTATCTATCTGTAGTCCATCTAAATGTTAAAAAGTCAGTGATCTGGTTCATAACCTTGAAGAGTTTTCCTCTTATTTCAATTGGATGTTTTTATTGCCGCTGTGGAAAAATTTAAACAAAGCAACAAAAGCAGTAAGAAAATTATTTTCTGAAAGGATAAAGTCTGGTAGATAGGTAGATATCCAGGAGAAACGTGTGTTGATGTGAACTCAGTAGTGCACGAAATGAGAGAACAAAATACACCTACACCTATAGTTTACATTTTCCTCCCCTCCTTTCTGTCCTGCTCTTTAAAAAACAAAAGAAGTAATCAACAATGGGAATGCTACTATTTGTGAGTTGTTCTGTTTGTCTGCTTTAGTTAATTAGCAGTGTTGTCTGATTTTGAATTAATGAAAATTAATTCAGATTCTTGGCTTTTGCAGGAAGTTGCTGATAGTGAAATAATGTTTTCTGAACTAGTTTTGGACTAATGTGTCAAATATTTCTTTTAGTTCTGAACAAGACAAGGAAGAATGGATAAAGGTAAATCCTTCTACATTTGTTTGTTTGTTTGTTTTTGTTTTTTTTTTAAATGCATTTTCACTGAAGCAATCAAAAAGCAATATTCGTATTTTCTGGCTGTAGTTTCTTTCTGCTAGTCAATAAATGGTCAGAATGCAGACTGTCCATTAGAAGTGTAGTATGCTTCAGAAGTTTTTCCATTGTTTCCCTAGGCGCTTCAGAATACCATAGAAGCTTTTCAGCAGAGAAATGAAACTTTCAGAAATGCTATTGCTAAGGAATATGAAGACATGCCCGTGGAGGTTTCTGTAAGTTGCTTTTATTCCTTTGTAACCCTGTTGTTACCCATTTTGTTCTTCAATAGCTGGAAAAAAGATAATAAATCAGAAGCAGCTTTATTTTCCAACTAATTATCCTTAGAGCAAAAGAAGTACAAAGTAGTCATTTTGCTTGTAATTGTTTTTCCTCATAATGCCAAATCTTATAAACGAGTCTTTTTTCTATTTTTCCCCTTGAAATGCATAACAGAGTATCCTTTCATTCGTGCATAATCGTTTTTGACTGTGTTCTTTGTTATTTCTTGTATAGATTTCAAAATGCAGCTAGAACTGTGTTTTGCCATTTCCGTTCCAGAGGAAGAGAATAATAATTTTCTCTATTAAAATTTCTGTACAACTGTTTGTTTGTTTGTTTGTTTTTATCCTTCCATCCTTCCCCTGCCCTCTTCAGAACGCTGAGCTTGGGAAAAGGGCGCCAAGGTGGATCCGAGACAATGAAGTGACCATGTGCATGAAATGCAAGGAGCCCTTCAATGCACTGACAAGAAGGCGGCACCACTGCCGAGCGTGTGGACACGTAAGTACGAAACTGCTGTAGGTGAGCTGGCTTAGACATGGCTCTGAGCGCTCAGCTGACATCTGGTGGCTGTCTGTTATACTGCAGTTTGTTACTGCGCTTGTGACTGAGATGAGAATCTGTAGAGAGCACCACAAAGAATCTTCTGTCCAAGTTAGTTGGCACAGCAAATTTGAAAGTAATTTGCAGCAGAGGAAGATGTGCATTTGTGGAAAACATCCTGAGTGCCTCTACAAACTGTGCTGTGTTACTTCTGAGTGGCCTCCGCTGATCTCAACAGGTTGAAGATTGTTTAAATAGCATAAACCTGCATTACCTCTGACAGTGCTGGCTGCCTCCTGTTCCCATTTTGTACCACCTCTCTCTTATTTGCAAGCAGATCATGAAGTGGAGCTGTTAAAACATTGTCTTTGGGTAGTCTTAGAGCTTTTACCAGCTGATTTCAGTGTTCACTTCTGTGAACGTCTGAAGCATAAGAGAAGGACAAGGTGGGAAGAAGAGATTATTTTCCATACATGAGGCTACAATAGCACATCACATTAAAATAATTAAACAACAGTAGTATGACATAGGAGTTTTCAGAAGTTAATAAAAGAGCAAACATCCTGTGCTTGTTTTTTCTTTTTTTTCTTGCTAGCCAGCATCTGTTCCTTTCTCCAGTAGATGGTAGTGCAAGCCCAGGTTTCATTTTTTTTTATATAGGTTGTCTCGTATGGCTTCTTTCTAATGTTCATATGTCATGTGAAGGCTTATTGCATTCACAGCTCTGCTTTTGTTCTTTGCTGAACACTAGAGACTTATTCAGAAGCTCAAAATCATTGATTACACACAGTCATCATCTGTTTTATTGCTATCCAAATAGTTCTATTTTAACTCTCCTCCATAATCTGAAGATCACACCTTTACCCTTATTTCTCTTTTGGAGTTTGGACTCCTACTTGAGTTCTATCACATCTCCTTTCATTTTAATTTTAGAATACATTTCTATTGGGAATTATTTTGGGTCAGTGAGAGTGTCTTTCCAGAAGTGAATAACAGGAAAAAAAACCGAGTGTTCTCTGTGGATACTGGCTGAAGGTAGTTAGCTAGGTTACTACTACAGATCCTTGGCTCTTCATAAAATTTTGTTCCAGTCTTTGGGTTGCTCAAGTCACTGATCTACCTTACTTTACTGAAATGGCTCTTCTCACTGTTTTATGCAGGGCATCTTTTTCAGCTGAAAAATGTTCCTGTAGGAAAATATTTCTAATGAAAGAACTTCCTTCAGATCTTTTTGCATGTCAATTTTCTAAAATATTTCTTAGAAAGAAATATCAGCAGTGTAACTTGTACTTACTTATGAATTTCCTTATTATTTATTGTTACTAGTATTACTTATTATTCATGAACAGATTCTGAAACTGTAAGTTCATTATTAACAGGTTAAAAATTTAGATAGTTCTGATGAATTTTAATTTTTTTTCTCTCTTAAAGTACATCCCAGTTATGCATTTCTGGGGTTATGTGGAAAACAAAAGGGTGACTTCACCTTTTCAGGTTGATATGTAAAGAAAATGGGAGACTCTCTTCCTGCAGCATAGCTCGTCCTATCTTCTAATTCTATTCCTATCTTTAGTTTACAGTTATGATTGAAAGACTAATAGGATTTTGTACAGAGTAGTAATGTAAATAGTGAAGAACACTTCTAGTTAAGAATCAGTGGCACAAATTTGGAAAAATACTATTTTCAATTGAACTATTTATGACACAATAGCCATTACCTTTTTCTTCATAATTGAACAATACATTGCTATTAGATATAATACGAACTTCTAATTAAATTGTTTTCATGAAATTTTATAAATACTTACAATTTATATGTCTGCTTATCTTTTCTGTTTTGTTTGTTTCTAAGGTGGTTTGCTGGAAATGTTCTGATTATAAGGCACATCTTGAGTACGATGGCAATAAATTGAATAAAGTTTGTAAGGACTGCTATCATGTTATAATTGGTTGTACTGACAGTGAGGAAAAGAAGAAGAAAGGCATCCTGGAGGTATGTAATTTAAAAAATATCACATGTGGTATTATTCTTGTGGGGCTTTTTTGTGTTTGAGGGACATAAAAGACATGTGGAACAAATTCATCTCATCTGATGGATTATTTGTTTCACCATTCATCTGTCACAATTCTGCTACAGGACTCCACTAGTGCACTAAATAATCAAGGGACTGCTGTTTCTTGGCATGGTGGCTTTTTAAGGTAGCTGAAGAAACAGCTGTGCATGCTGTTTCTCATGACAACGAAGTGATTGACTACCCTGTGGCAGCACTCAGACTGCATCACTACTGAGTGGGAAAGGAATAGAGCTAAGGAAGTATTAGCATGTAGTCATTTTGTGCTCTTCCTATTCCTCTTGGCATCAACATTTAACCTGAGAAGCGTGTCATCCTGCCCTCAGAGTTTGAGCAATTCACCTAATGTTCTGTCTAGAATTAGTGCTTGCTTTCTTATGCTATCTTTAGAATGCTTTTGCATTAGATCTTGTCGTAGCATTTTGTTGCTGAAATAAAATGGTTGTCCTGTTGGATAGTCAGTAGCATTTCAATGCCTCACATGAAGTTACCTTAGAAATAAAACCTTGTTGCGGATACTAAAATACAGAGAAAGGCTGCAGTAGGAGGAAAAATATTTGGCCATCTAAGAGTGTGTAATCCAAAATTACTGGTGAAAGAAGGAACAGATTCATGTGCATTAGAGAGTACATTTTGTGACCCTGTGTATGTAACACTTATATAATCTCCCTAATCAGGTCATTCATTCATTATCTTACTTGCTCAAGCTCTTTTGCCAATATTATCCAAGATGTGTTATGACTAGTGGTGTATTTCAGCCTTTCTGTTCTGTGGGTTTTAGCCTTTATTAATGAAAGCTTACCTTCCTCTTTATGCTTTATGCTATCCTAGATCGAATCTGCTGAAGTCTCTGGAAATAGTGTCATATGTAGCTTTCTTCAGTACATGGAAAAATCAAAGCCCTGGCAGAAAGCATGGTGTGTTATACCTAAACAGGAAGCTGTTGTCCTGTACATGTATGGTGCTCCACAGGTAAGCCAAGAGAGGAAATAGAAAAGCTTTTAGTAATTATTAACATTGACATCTGAGAGAAATCAGAGAAATCAGATACCTTGGTAATGGAGGAAAGATGCAAGTGTTTTTATCAGCTGGTGTAATAAATGAAACTCAGCAGGAAGGCAAATTAATTGGCTGTTTCTAATCAGGTACTTCTCCTTCTTAGGATGTTAAAGCTCTGGCTACCATTCCACTTCTGGGCTATACAGTGGATGACACCCCAAGAAGTGCTGACCTCCCACACAGCTTCAAACTGACCCAGTCGAAGTCTGTGCACAGCTTTGCTGCAGACAATGAGGAACTAAAACAGAAATGGTTAAAAGTTATCCATTTAGCTGTCAAAGGTGAGACATCAGAATGTCAAAATGAACTGCAAGTGAATTTAGAAGAACAACCTGAACCTTCTAAAACATCTGAATGCTGAAGCTCAAGAACATGTGGTGTTTTTAAAATATTCAATTGAATTTGTGGTTAACCTTTGAGGAAGGCTGACCTCTTAACCTTTCTTTGCTCAATCAAACAAAAAGAAAAAAACAAAAACGGAACTTCTTACTACCATATATGTCTTAGCACTTTATGTTTGGGAAAAAATCTGGTCTTTCTTAGGGATTTCTTTCGTATATTTATGTTCTGTCAAGAAGAGTGATGTACAGGTCCACTTCGAAGACTTTTAAAAAATGTGAATACTATTAAGAATACCTACTAACTTTACCATTCTACTTGTTGATTGTGATGCAGATTTTCTTTTTGGAAGTTGCTATTTGATTCATGTTTGCTACTGTCATCATGAGTGCAAATACTGAAGCTTCCTGCTTACGTATTAGGAGTTGCAACAGGATAAAAGATATACCTCCACATTGCCAAAATAGATCTGTAGTTAAATATACAGGGATAGTTTGGTTTAATGTAAGTAGTTTGTAGGCTGAATTCCACAGATCTGTACATATGTTGTACTCATTTGTTTCTTTTTAATTAAAGTAATGTAAATTGCTTTTACAGGTATACTGGCTTTTAAAGTTTCAGTTTATCAAGAAAACAATATAATGATTTTCAGTCTAGAAAGGAATACATAAAAGATGAGAAGTATATAATATATGTACAGTGTTAAAATGTACAATATTCAATTTGTGCTCTTATTTCCTGAGACTGGGTTCCTGTTAATGAATAATTTATTTAAAAAGCATGTTTTCTATTTGAAATTAAACTGTCCTAAATTAGCAAATACTGTTCAGTGATTTGTTTTAATAGCTGACACTTAATGATCTTGATATTTTTATGCATTAAAAAAAATAGCAGTAACATAAGTGGCATGCAATGGACAAATAAGTTCCAGTTGTGTTTAAAGGAGTAGTCATTTTTCTTCAGTGTCCTACCACTGTTATCTTATAAGAGAGCAGCAGTTCATTACTAAAATGCAGTATGCAGATTGAGATAATCAACAGATTCTGTTAATCTTCTGGGAACAGGTATTTTTGTTATTACGGTTATTGGAACGAAATAACATTTTGAACCTAAGCATTGTGATTTTTTGCAGAAAACTAGATACTATACTACTTATTTATGACAGCAGTCTTGTAATATGGAGACTGCTTTATATGCATTTAGTATGAAATATGAGCCTGCAAATCTTGAGGAAGGGAATTATGTAAGTTCTACACTCAGCTTATCATGAGAGCATCCAGAAGTGTTACTTCTCATATAACTGCTGTCCGTATTTTAAAGCATAAGAAGATGAAGCGCTCAGGTTTAAGTCCAGTTTTGTTGGTAACATGAGGACAGATTTCAGTTACCACTTTTTATAATGAAATTTCCAAATGAAGTGTTGACTAAACTCCTACTTTACTCTTTTCTTAAACACTAGAAAAAAATGCTTATTTTACTTAGCACTTAACAAAGGATTGTTACAGTAAACGCTGTTTTTAGCATTGTACACACCTGAGTACACAGCACTTGCCATTTTTCAGTAAGAAAGTCACAACTTCATGTTAGTAGGCTGGATTTTGCTCTCACCTGCACAAATCCAAAATTTACAATGGCTTTTAGACTTCAAAGCTTTACACTAGCGTTGGTAATAGTCAAGGCATGGCATTGCAGGGCGCTAATTCTGCTGCTTACTGTGCATGTCAGTTCTGAATTCTTCCTTGGGTGCTCCACCTGTTCAGATTACTATGTTTGTAATCCTAGCACTGCTTTTATCTGAAATGCAAGCTCTTCTGTAATTCTTTGCGAGGTGATAAGTTACTTCTACTTCCAGCTGTATTCACCTGTAGTTATGGGCAGCTTAAGGTGTTTAGGGTTTGCGTTGGTAAGTTCCATCAAATCTTCACTCGGGTCTCTAGCAACGTGCTGCGTCTTGTGTGTAACTTGGCAAGAGAGAGGGTAACATTCAGACAGACAGAGAGAGCTCTCTTAGAAAGGGGGGTATCTCCTGAAAGAGTCTCCAGTGCACATGTGGGATCTGCGGGGTCACCTTTTTATACAACCTCATGTATAAAAACATCACTTCCTACATTCAAGTTGTGGAGGGGTGAATCTACCTGAAAAAGAGACCCTTGCCTTAAAAAATAAGACTGACTGAATGATACTCAATGTGGTGAAACAGTTGCAATCATTTACTACATTCTGTATTCTAAGATCTTGCAAATTTAATTCTGAGCCAAATAGGAAGACCCATTTCCAGCAAAATAATTAGGAGAACATTAGAAGCAGCAATTTCTGGGCTGCTTTATTTTTATGGTGGTATTGACTATCTGAAGCTGCTTCAGTGGTTTCAACATATCCTAGATTAAGCTCTGCATGTGCACATAATGTGGAATTAAATTAGCATTGTTATTATATTATTAGCAGTAGTTACTTATTTTGATTTTAGCTTCATGTTCTATTTCAACAATTAAATTTTATACAGTGGAATATTTTATTTACCCTAGCAAAAACTCATTCATGTTCTCTTAATTGCTTGGTCAGAATTACTACTTTCTGACTGAGAAGATAATGGCACACAGATGGGTGGTTCTCTGTGTATGAGAAGTTGCTTCTAGATTTAACCACCTTAGCAGTTTTATGCCATTCTCCACAGGTCAGCTCCCTCCCTATGGTATCCAAAGCTTGTTCTTATAACTGCAAAGGGAAACATATTAAGTAGTAAGCGCTGTGGCTTAAGTGTCATGACCAAAGCAGTCAAAGCCATCGTTCTGACACGGTGTAGGCTGTTCCCATTTCAGCTGATTGTTATTTTTTTAAGTATTTATTAGCATGAAACTGTGTGTGAGGAAAATAAAACGTAAGTGAGCATTCATTCATAATACATGAATGTATGTGAGTCGCTCTGCTGCATTATTTAAACTGAGTTTCAATTCTCGTGTTCAGGAAATGTTCACTTCTACCTAAGACTGATCAGCCTACAGTGCAATTTGAAACAGATGAAGCAATTCTGTGTGATTTGTCTGTGTTCAAACACAAATTTTTACCATGGTATTTGTTTGGAGCATATTATATTTTCAAAATGATATGATATTTTTCGCCCTGTTATGGAAAGATAATATATTATGATGTCTACATCATTCTTCCGGGTCCCATAAAAATTGTTTTTGGTATCAGGCAGTTGTGCTTAGTTGAAGAGCTGCTGTAAAACTGCTAGCATCTAGTACTTTCAGATCACTTTACATTGAATAGTTCTGTTTATTCCAAAAGGTGTTTAATTTTTATGTATAAAACAGATATTGAGAATAAAAAAACATTATCTTCTATTTGGAGCAGAATATTAAACTGTTGAAATGCATGTAATATAGTGGCACCTTTTTTTATGCAAAACCATCTTGAAGTGCTTTATCAGTCTTCTCTAAATCCCTTTTATATAAAAGAGGCTTATTATTCTTCACATTTAAAATATGGATGAAACCAAGGCATGGATTAAATGTAGAATAAATACACTATCACTTGCATACATTTTAGTTGAGGTTAAGAATAGATGTATATTCTAAAGAGCTCTGAGTGGAGTCAAGAGAAAAAAAAAAGATAAATATATATACACTTTAAAATGTCTGGAAAGGATGTGGAAGCATCTGACAGGTTCTTGGGGACTCAGGGGATTCACTGTGTTTTTCTTTTTTTGTTTCTTCTTTTAAGTACTTCTCACCATACAACTAGTATAAAAACTGGGCTGCTTTTCATATCGTGATTAAATAAAATGAACAAATGGCTGTGGTTCCTTATACTGAAGAAAGGGGATTTCAAGAAAACAATCAGGCATTTCACATAGAAATAATTTCTGAGTAATTAAAAACGAGCTTTATCTGTAGATATATTTTGAAATCCTTAACAGGTGTAAACTACCATATACCTGCTAGACTTAAATGCACATGGAATCTACCTTACATTTTATAAAGACATGGGTGGAAAATCAGTATTACTCTGCTTTAAGACCTGCTGACTTCCTGTGTCTCATCTGGAATCACAGTGCTCAGCTGAGCTTCTGAGGGGTTTCGCTTGGAGACAGTTGGTGTAGGAGTGAGTGGAGACAGATGATAATCTGAAAGTGATTGGAGTAAAGAAAGAATTTTGTAGCAGACTTAACTATCCTTAAGATAAATCCATCAATAAAAGGGGGATCAGTCTTAAACTGTGGTATACTCTTATTTGGAATTTGAACCAAGATATATGGAGTGATGTTTTTTCTTCATTCTGTGGCCCTATTGGTATGAGGAATGCACCCACAGCTGACTTACAGGGCTGTAGTGAAGCATGTGTCTTGGATGAGTTTTAATCTGCTAGTCAGATTGCTTCTTAAATTCCTTTTCCGCTAACAGATCATAATTGTAACTTCTTGTCTATGGATGTATACATACACATATGTATCTGTGTGTAGGTATATATATGTGTATGTGTCTGTAATGACTGAGACTATTGTTCATATGACCTGCTTCAAGGAGTATTTTACAATCAGAAACACACTGTGCTGCATTCAAAGTATAATTGGCTGTATTGATTGTGTTGAGCGTGCTTTTCAGGAGAAAGAATTAACAAAATTAGACCTCCTTCTATGGCACGATTACTATTTCCAACTACATAAAACCAAAACAGACTAAATCCAGTAATGCATTCAGGCTGCTTCCTGTAAAACTTCGTGATTACAATTAGGCCCAGATTCATCCATGGCATTTTGCTTTCATCCCTTCATCCTAACACAAGAGAATGTAGAACTTATTTTCCCTGTACTAAAATTTCAGCAGGTTTCCATCAACAAAACATATTTTCAGCCCCTGTATAACACCAACCTACTTTACTTTGTAGTTCATCCTTTGTAGATTCATTAACTATGGTAAAAGCATTCAGAAAAAGTGGGGGAATTGTGTCAAAGCATTTTTGCAATAATGTGCCCTAAGAATTCTAAGAAAGAAGGCAGATTTGTTGGATGCAGGGAATTGTTTGCAATAGAAATACTGTTGTTGTGTTTTGGTTTTTTTTTTCAATTAGCACATTCCCTATTCTGCAACCCTCAAGGCAGATTAATACATTAATTTTAGTGGGAGCTGGATCAGCTGTAATGTGACATCAGAATTACAGGCTATGCACTGTAATTCCCCTTTATTACGAAAACATTATTTCTGGTTTTAATTAAGAAACACTTTTTGTTTGTAAAAATAGTAATATTTGGAAGAGGTGTAAATTTATTCTGGTTTTGCAAATAAACTGAAGAATATTTAAAAGGTGAGATTTAAATGACGTTCAAAGTTGTGCAAATGTAAGTGGTCATTTTTATGGTCAAAAATATATGAATGTAAAATAATTGCAGATATTGTATATACTTTCTGTAATATATGTATATTTGGTTTTAAGGTGGGTGGAGAATTGTAAAAAGTAAGCACTTTAATTTCCATTGGATACTTAGAAAAAAAAAATCCTGTAAAATAAAGGCATCATTAAATAAGTATTGTTGGCTGATTCTTTTTTGTTGTTCTCATGGTTGGTTGCTTTTGTCCACCTACTGTTTATTTTTCCTGCTGATGAAAATAGCATTTCCAGTTGTGCAGGTGATGGTGAGGAGCTATGTTTGGGAACAGCGTTACCTAATGTGCCAAAATACAACCAAGGGAGTAGAAGATATATTCCAAATATACAAAGGGCTGTGTATAATCCTATGACGTCTTCGACCGGGAAGACAAAGATGTTGCCTCAGTAATCCTTTACAGTTTACATCCAAAGCTGTTTAATGGCAATAATCATGTTCTTTTCTATGACGCTTTGAGAATACTTTATGAGCAACCCAGTACAGAAAAGTTCAGTGTGGCCCCATAGCACTCTTAGCGTTTCTCAAGCTCTGCTCTGAACAAAAGGGAGAAAGAAGGCATTGAGCAGTTGTTCAGTGTAACCTCTTGGGCACTGAGTTCAAGTGGAGTGAGGCAAAAGCAAACCATTAATTAGCAGGACTATGATCCTAAGCACAGACAACTTAGATTCTTTGAATTCACTCACTGGCTGAGCACACGTTCTGCCAGCTGAAGGCCTATTTAACCTCAGCTGCTTCTTTTCTAAGAGTGACTTAACAGAACCATCTGTTGTAGCCTCCATTTCCATTATCTGTGTGCACACTGAACCTTGTTCTGATTGCATCTGATTCATTGCTGGAGTTCTGCAGTTGGGTACAGTGGTTCAGAAAGATTTCCCTCAAAGTAAAGTGGAATGTTAATGGCGTTAATTTGTTAGATCCTGTCTGGAATGGGTTGAGCACAAGAATTTGTTTAGCCTCTGCTTTTTCTTCTGTTTGCAAACACCAGAAACAAATTCATATTTGAACTGCCTCAGGTAAGCCTTCCCTCTCTACTTACATATTTTTATCAGTAATTTCTCTGACTTCCTGTTTCTTTGTGATTAACTCTGCTTCAAAACCACTGTGTTCCTCGAGTTAAACAGAATGCAGTGTGTTCTATAGGGAGACAAAAAGAACACAATGTTCCTTAAAATGTACTTTATTGAGAAAATAATGATAACATTCAGATAACAGGAAAACCATAATCTCAACTCCTAATGAATTCCTTTATATCGACAGGCTTAATAAGCACTGATGTGTCTTAACTTCATATCAAATAGTTCAGGAGTCTTATCAAGCATGGAGTCAGTATGGAGAGCAGACATTTTCTCCCCTGAGTCAAGGTAAGAGCTTGACCAGTACTGCTTCAGTCCCAAGAAAGTTCGGTGGGAATGTGAGTGCTTCCTGACATGGGAGCCTCTGGTAAACAGAATACTTAAAACTGTTTTTCATTTTGAAGAGATTGGTCTGAAAGGTGTTGTGGTGTCTCTAAGGAGCAAGAGGAAGGACCTTATGATTAACGCTCTCACATCTGCCTCCTTAGCACTACGCACCAGACAACTCTGACAGTATTTTTTCCCTGTCAGACCCAGTTCATGTGGTAAACCAGGATACATCCATCAGAGTTTGTTTGCCTAAGATCTAGTCCATGATTGTATTGCCATATCTGTTTTAAAACATGGTGTTCAGGTGTCATGAGCAGACTTGTTGTCTATCTCAGACTCTCATGTGTCTTGGTGCTACAGCATATTTTTCAAATGGCTTTTCCTGATGGAAAAGTCACATCTACCTTGGTAGATGAAAGCCTGGGCCTAGATCCCCAAACTCCCCACGTGAAATTTCCTCTGCACCATCCTACGTAACTGGAAGACTCCAGACTTGTCTAGGTTTGGTTGGCCCATTTGTGATATTAACGTAGCCAACAATTTAAGAAACAGAAATGGCCTTGAGAGCAGAAGCTAGGATTATTCTCTCTCTGCTCTTTGGTCTTGCATAGCCTCATGTTCTCAACTGTGCCTTATCAAAGGCAGACGATCTCAGCAATCTTGCATGGGGAACATGGAAATGAACTCTCTCTTGGGTCTTTAGACTGGGCTTTGGACTGGTTTCTACTGCATGCAGAAGCCTTTCCACTCTGTGAAATTTAATGAATGGCCCAGTGATGGAAGAAGATAAGATTACAATCGTAATTCAGTTTAGACTTATAGCATAACTATGTAGAACTACCTGCTTTGCCTGTTCCGGCTTATTGGCATGCTTCTCAGCTTGTAAAAGGGAATACAAATCTTCTAGCTCAAGGGCAGCAGCACTTACAAAAGAACCTATGTTATATTCTGGAATTCGATTTCAGGCGGGCAATTAGCTGGCCCTATTGACTAAATGTTCTTCTGTTTCATATGAAAAGGCTTTCACTGATGCAAACCAACACAACTCTTTGATGCTGAAGCATGGCAGGTAAAGATATTGGGTCCACTTCAGAATTACAAATCTGTCCTGACTGAAAAGCTGAGGTTGATCATAGAGTCATAGAATCACTTGGATTGGAAGAGACCTCAAAGACCATCACGTTCCAGCCCTCCTGCTGCAGGCAGCGCTGCCAACCACCAAATCAGGCTCTAGAGGTATCTATTAGTCTCATACACAGACTGTGATGACATAAACCACATGCATTCCATCATTATATTTTCAGTTTAAAATAGTGCCAATCACAATATAAGAAGGAGTACGCATAAAAAGTTTGTATTGTAATAGATAAATAGAGACAGTGTTCTTTTTGGCATACTATATTATCTTAACATATGGCCAAAAAAGACCACAGGAGACAGTCTTCTTAAAATAACAGAAGCAGAAATAGAAGTTACAAGGCTCTAGTGCTCCTGAATGCCAGCAAATCTGTTGCATCTTAATTCTTCGATGGGGTATATTTTTCCTTTCCTTTCTAGTTATATTTGTATAGTTGAAAGCTAACCAAGTGTGCGCTGTATTTTTCAATCAAGGAAAATTCTGTTTGCTATTCCCTAAAGTCTGGCCACCCCAACTGCGGTGGGGATGTAGGGGGGAAAGCTCTGGTACAGCAGTCTAGACTGATAAGGAGATTATTTTTATCACCAGCCAAAACTGTCTCCTCTCACTGGCCTTTTCAGAAATGCTGATGTCCTACAAACACTTATCAGAATGCTCCGCCTTTGTCATTGATTAATCAAACTCTGAATGCTTGGTTTGCCCTCTGGCTCTTGGTTTCTGCTCCCTGTCCCCTCCTTAACATAAAAGCTGCTATCATTTTTGCAACCATGTTTTGAGAGGCTGAGTGGTGTCTCAAATATTCCACGTGTTTAGATATATAAATTCCCTGTAGATATAGCGAAGAATAAAAGGAACAATCAGTTGTTTACTGCTTACAGTTTGTCTGGCAAAGATGCCTTTCTGCCCCACAATTATTTTGTTTTGCAAGAGACTGAGTCTCACTATAGATTACACATAACTCGGCAACTGTATCAGCATTGAGACCTTCTTATCATTGGATGAAGCGTGAGGGTGAGCTTGCCTTGCCAAATCAGCAGAACCCCTGGACAAGAGATTGGAAAATTCAGATTTCTGACTCTTCTGGAAGAAAAAAAGTTTCAAAGGTGTCAGCTTGGGCAATCCATGTAGAACACCCCAGAAGGGTCAGCAAAGGAGTTCAGGAATTCATTTCTTGTAATGGCGCTCGCTGTGCAGATGCCTGGTGCAAGTGCTATCAATAATTATTGCATGAGGGTGGCTCTGAAAGTGATGCCTCCTATTTTATTATGTTGGCCCACAACGTTGGAGGCAGATGTTGATGGTATGGCAGTAGAGGTTGAACCTTCCCACCAATATTCCATTCATTACATTTTGTTGCGGCGTGACAGATGGCAGCAGAGGGGCAGTCTGACTAAATGGTGTCTGACATGGAAGTGCATATGAAGCAAAGTGATATTATTGAATTCTTGTGCAGAAAAAATGGCACCCACTGTCATTCATTGGGGCTTATTGAACATTTATGGAGCCCAAACAGTGGATGTGAGGACAGTGAGGCAGTGGATGGTACGTTTCGGCAGTGGTGACAGTGATGTGAAAGGCAAGCCATGTTCCATACATCCATGCACAGCTGTCATGTCATGAAATGAAGGCCGTCTCAATCAGCTGATCCACACAAATCAACAGATTACAAACAGGGAACTCTGTGCAGAGCTGAATATCGATTTCATTGCATTGGAAATCATGGTGGCAACATTGGAATATTACAAATTTTGTGCCAAGCGGGTAATATGAACCAATAAGAGGCTGAAGGTGACAGTTTCCAGGATCATATCACTAACAGTGACAGAAAGCAGTGTCACCACTGTGAGCCGGTCAGAACGGCAGTTCATGGAGAGCTGGCAAAATGGAAATTCCCCATCAAAGCAGAAATTCAAGATGCATTACATTAAATGGTACAATTAAATGTGCTGTCTTTTGGGATGGGAAAAGGGTGATCCTTCTGGATTTCCTGGAACTCATACAAGCCATCAACTCTGAACTATTACATTAGTACACTGACTAAGTTGAACGCTCAAATTTTCAGAGTCAGGCCAGGAAGGAAGATAGCTTTAACACCGTAACGCCAGGTGCCATACCAGTATGAAGATCACATTGTCAACCTTGGTTGGACTCTCCTACCGTGTCCACCATATAGTCCAGATTTGGCACCTTCTGACTTCCATCTGTTTGGACCAATGGAAGATGGACGGTATGGGCAACATTTTCCTAGCAACTACACTGTCATAGCAGCTGTGAAACAGAGGCTCACTTCCACTGGTGCAGATTTTCATGAGTGTAGCATGCAGGCCTTTATTTATTGCTGGCAAAAACGTGTAGCTCATGGCGGTACCTATGTTGAAAAGTAGTGTTTTGTACTGAGAATTTGCTCTATCATATAGAGTTCTTGTGCTCTTTGTTTCTGTTGCAGTTTCCATAAGTAAGTAAGTTTCCAGTTTCCATAAATAAGTAAGAGGCATTACTTTCATGGTGTTCTGTGTAGTTAAAGCTGTGGTGAAGTGACTCAGAAGGATACAAAAACATAATTCAATTTCACTTCGCATAAAAATCAGGCTCTGCTGGACCAATATAGTCTCTATATTGCATGATTACAAAAGGTGCAAATGTTACATTAGATCACTGAAACTTTAAAATGTGGTTATCAAATATTTCTCTAGACAGATATGACAGCAAGGAAGTAACCTTTACTGTCACAGCTTGTGGTTTTCTTGTCTGCCATGAAGTCACTTAATAGCAGATGAGTTGTCCGCTCTTCTCAGAATGTCAGCATAAGGAGATTCCAGCTGTCTGAGTTAAAAGAAGCAGCTGATGATGCAAAACAGTATAAGGAAATTCATACCACGGAAAAGGAGGACTGGAAATTTTGTTAATTTTGTTCTGATTTCAGACATGAAAACAAGCAAGCTTATAATGAAATTAGGACACGAGAATTTCAAAGCTGACACCAGTTTTTTGTTCATTTGTTTTTCAGTAATTAGGTCATAAAATTTACTCTCACAGGATGTTGCTGCAGCCAAGAATTTTACTCGATAGCACACAAAAAAAATATTATATGGTACATTGCAAATAAAACAATCTGGTTTCAAGTAACATTGATAAAACAGAAGACATATTGATCTGTCTACTTCAGATTGTATAGACAAAATCAAAATCATTTAGTACACAGGATCAGAAGATCTTATTACTGTATTTTTATAGTTTTCCCAGAAATGCTGGCGCTTAACATTCTTAGAGATGACATTCTGATATAGATTTATATCAGGTCAGATTCGGTGTGGCAGTTCCTGTTTTCTTATGTTAATTAACCTTTAGTAAAAACCAGTCTGTCTACTACTGCCTTTTATCTGATCTTTGAATTTCTTGCTCTGTACAATGTAAGTCCATTAAGGAAATTAGATAATTAGAGCTAGAGATGGCCACTGCTTGCTAAAATGATTATTGCTTTGGTGCAGTTGCTGGATTTGGTAAGTTGGTAATAGGGACAACATTTTATAGTAGACGTATTTCCAGAACCCACTTTTCAGCCAGAAATAGACAATATGGTAAGATTTTCTTTCTTGTCTTTCCTAATCTTATGTCTTCTTTAGTCCTTTCTTCTTCCTTCTCTTCTGTTCATTAATTCATTTCCTCCATTTAAGTTGTGTTTCTCCATGTGGGTATAGTGTCCTTGATGGTATTTTTGACATCTCTGCTGGGAAGGTTAAGTTATCTCTACGCATTTTGGCAAATTATATTTTCACTGTGTTCTTCATGAAATATTACACTGATTAAATTCTAAGAACAGCCACACTAAAGGGAAAGCACAGAGTGCTTTTGCTTGATACTTGCCCAGCTTCCAACTGCTAGTAGCTCAGAAACATTCAGAGCTAGGTTTAATTTCCACATACTTACATATTTATATGCAATACATTGTATTCATTATCCTTACAAAAAATTGTAATTAATTATCCTAATTGCTCTGAGAGCAATTGGCTTCAGCACACCTAAAGCTGAACCTTTTAGATAATTGTGACTGCATGACTATGATAAGAGCCCATCCTGCTTTCTTCTTGCCACCACGATGATCATTCTCATCCTTCTGTATATATTTTTACATGTGTTAATCATCTCTCTCTGTGCTGAATACACTCATATTTTGAATGTTACTGTCTGCTTAGCCATCTTTTTGCTTTTATCATGAAATACCAGTCCTGTAGCAAGCAGTATGAAAATTCCTGGGTAAGAATACAAAACTCTGTTGTAAAGATGTATGAATAAAAATACATTCCTTTTGTATGTTGTTTCTTTCAACATTTGAGGGTTTTAAGAAATGAAGACTAGAAAAGACTTATTTGTATACGTACAAATACAAGTTCTAAATTTATCCAGAATTTAAAATTTTGAGAAGCATTTGTATTCTGTTGGCTTACAAGAGAGGACAAAGCTGCTTTACAATTCAGTGCTAGCTTACTCACAATTCAGTTTTGAGACAATGCATTCTCAGGGAAGACCTTTAAAGATCAGACAGCTTTATTTGTTGTGATCTTGCATCGCAAATCATTATCTGGTTTTATTCTACCTTTTTGTACAAAGCAGCTGAGTGTTGGATCTCCCAGTGATCCACCTCCCACACCTCAGCAGACACCTTATCCAACTCTTCTATTATCTATACTAGGTAAAAAATTTCAGATGAAGAGATGAGCTGACTCACAGCACAAACAAAAATACTTATACCACAGACACACACACACACACACATACACAAAAGAGCAAATAGAAGAAATGTAATATCTTTAAAACTGCCCACTGCAGTTCTTGGTATGTGAAGAGGATTAGGAAAATATTCCTTCTGCTGCATATTTTAGAGGAGCTGAGCTTCTGTTGGTTTTTTGCCTCCCCTTCAGCTGATGCTTTTTCTCTGATCCCATCAGCACTGTTTTCCTGCTCGCTTGGCTCTGTGAGGTGGGCTGCTGACTGACTTGGTTGTTTCCCATTGGGCACCTCGTTGCATTTGGGCACGTGTTGGGCATGCGTTCCTGCTTTTTGAGGGTTTTCAGGGATCTCCTAAAGAGAACCCAGTGGAAGTCCACAAAGATGATGCGGGCCTGAAGGATCGCAGCTGGGTGAGGAAGGGTGGAAAGCCATGGAACAGTTCAGCCTGGGGAAGAAATGGTTGAGGGGAGATCTTACCACATTTCATGACTATCTAAAGGGCAGGTGTCCAGTGGCTGGGGCCAGGCTCTTTTTGGCGGTACCCACTGACAGATGAAGGGGGAATGGATGCAAACAGGAACATGAGAAGTTCCATGTGAACACAAGGAAAAGTTTCTTTTCTGAGGCTGACAGAGCACTGGAACAGGCTGCCCAGAGAGACTGTGGTCTGGTCTCCTTCTCTGGAGATACTCAAAACCTGCATGGATGCTTTCCTGTGTAACAAACTGTAGGGAACCTCTTTAGTCCGGGGTTTGACTATGCGATCCCCAGAGGTCCCTTCCGATCCCAGCGACTCTGCGGTTCAAAGCCCAGTGTCCCGAATGAACGTGGTGGGTGTGCTGCTTGCTGAGAACTGCCTCCAGTGAGCTGAGGCAGGGCCTCGGCCCGCGGGCCGCAAGGCTGCTGGTGACGAGAATCAGCTTTATTGCATGAAAAGATTAAAATCCGAGCCGGAGCTGCGACGCGAGACCACAGCGGACGCGCTGGGCGACCCGCAAAGGCCTTCGGCCCCGGACGGGAGGCCCGAGCGGTCTCCCTCTGAAACTACAACTCCCGTGATGCCCCGCGGCGCTCAGCCCGCACTGCCCGCTGGGGGCCGCGCCGTGCGCGGGGGCCGGCGCCAATGGCGGCAGGCGGAGGAGGCGGCTGACGGGAGCCGCTGCCCGTCGCGCCCATTCATCGCCGACGCCTTCCCCCGGCTTTCTCTCTTCCCCCGGCTCCGCCGGGCTGCCCTCCGCCTCCGCAGCCGCCATGGAGGCGCTGATCCCAGTGATCAACAAGCTGCAAGACGTCTTCAACACGGTGGGGGCCGACATCATCCAGCTGCCGCAGATCGTGGTGGTGGGCACTCAGGTGAGGCGGGGGAGGGACGGGACAGCGGGCGCGGCCGGGTCTCGCCGCCCCGGGCTGCGGTCGGGGCGTCCCCCGTTCCTCCTGGGCCGCCGACCCGCCGTCTCCGTTTCCAAGGGCACGGGGGGAGGAGGGCGGCCGGGACGCCCTCAGCTGTGCCCGCGGCCCCCCCGTTCCGCTGGGAGTGCCACTGCCGCCGCCCTCCTTCCTCGGGCTGCCCGGGAGCGGTTCTAACGGCCGCGGCTCTCTCCGGGGCTTCCCCCGGCCCTAAGGGCCGCCGGGCGCAGGGATGGAGAGCGGAGGGACGGGCGTCAGCCGTGCTGCGGGGTCGCTGAGCTGTTTTTCCGCCTTTGGGACCTCTTTGTCTCGGCTAATGGTTGGCAGTGAAAGCGGCTTGACTTGGCGTTACAGTCAAGGGACTTGACTGTGGCCGTGTGTCCCAGCCCTCTAAAGCTGTGAAGCTGAACGAGCAGCTCCAGAGCCTTCAGATGTGTCCGAATGGGACGCTGTTCCTCAGCAGAACTTCTGGCAACACAGCGTGCTGGAGGGGAGCGGTGGCAACTGTGGAGAAGTGAAAATGAAACATTAAGCACAACCAAAACTTGGCGTTAATACACCATCTTTTTATTTATTGAATGTATGCCATTACTCAACAATAGTAGGCTGATGTCAAGAGAATTGTGCTAGCTGCTCTGCAGCCAGATATCATTATGTGACTTTGAAGACACCAACTGCAAGCTTAAAGCTGAAGTATGGCAGAGCTTTCCTTAAAGCCAGTCATAGTGCAGGACTGGTTGTAAGGCAGTGAGCTCTTCCTTTGCTTAGCCAGCATCAGTCAGGTGGTTCAGAGTCTGTGTCAGCTGCCTTAGAAAAGAGGTCCAGAGCACTGGTACTGAGGAGGAGACTTTGCGCTGGTTGGTTATATCAGGTCCTTGGTTTCTGGAGAGCACAGGAGCCCATCACTTTACAGAAACTTCCAATCTAATTTACGTTAACAGTAATGTCAGTAAGTTGGTTTTGTTGTTGTCAGTGCTGTTTTTGTTTATTTTTCTATCAGAAAGGTGTGAGGCAGAGGTGTGGCATTTTTATATGTGGAATTCATGGGAGTATTCTTTTCTGCTTCATTCTGATGTGTTGAAGTCTCTTGTATCAACCTTATTCTAGTTAACTTTTCAAAAGTACATGGAGTATGTAAGAATATATTCACATATGAAGGCTACTTTGAAAGTAATGCTCCAATTGTATCTAGCGTCAGAGGTGGATGTAAGTAAGATGGCAGTAGAGGACGAACCTTCCCACCAATATTCCATTCATTACATTTTGTTGTGGTGTGACAGATGGCAGCAGAGGGGCAGTCTGACTAAATGGTGTCTGACATGGAAGTGCATATGAAGCAAAGTGATATTATTGAATTCTTGTGCGGAAAAAATGGCACCCACTGTCATTCATTGAGGCTTATTGAACATTTATGGAGCCCAAACAGTGGATGTGAGGACAGTGAGGCAGTGGATGGTACGTTTCAGCAGTGGTGACAGTGATGTGAAAGGCAAGCCATGTTCCATACATCCATGCACAGCTGTCATGTCATGAAATGAAGGCCGTCTCAATCAGCTGATCCGCACAAATCAACAGATTACAAGCAGGGAACTCTGTGCAGAGCTGAATATCGATTGGAATATGCATTGGAAATCATGGTGGCAACACTGGAATGTCACAAATTTTGTATCAGGTGGGTTCCGTGAGTTCTCCCACAGCAACAGAAAGAACAGCATATGCAAGTTTGTCAGGACCTTTTGAACCAGTATGAGGTGACAGTTTCTGTATTGAATCGTTACCACTGGTGGGACATGGTGTCAACACTGAGAACCAGAGTTAAAATGGCAGACCATGGAGTGGTGACATGAACTTTTTCAATGGGAATTTAACAGGACACAGCCCTTAGCGGGTAAGGTGATGCACGTTGTCTTTTAGGATGGGAAAAGGATAATCCTTCTGGATCTCCTGAAACCCGGACAGACCTTCAACTCTGACTACTTCATCGCAACACTGACTAAGCTGAAGCTTCAAACTTGCAGTCAGGCCAGGAAAGAAAACAATTTTTCTCTTGCAACACCACAACACCCAGCCTCATACCAGTTGGAAGATCGTGGAGCTCGTTGCCATTCTATCCCTAACTTTCCTACAATGCTCGCAGTATAGTCTGGATATGGCTTCTTCTGACTTCCATCTGTTTAGGCCAGTGGAAGATGGACGGTATGGGCAACATTTTCCTAGCAACTACACTGTCATAGCAGCTGTGAAACAGAGGCTCACTTCCACTGGTGCAGATTTTCATGAGTGTAGCATGCAGGCTTTTATTTATTGCTGGCAAAAACGTGTAGCTCATGGTGGTACCTATGTTGAAAAGTAGTGTTTTGTACTGAGAATTTGCTCTATCATATAGTGTTCTTGTGCTCTTTGTTTCTGTTGTAGTTTCCAAGGAAACAAATGGGAGGTATTATTTTCATAGAGACCTATGTATATTTCACTTGAGTGGCCTACCCTTCAGTATTAATACCCCTTTGGTGTCCAGAATGGTAAAGTATACTGATACTGTATCTTTTAGGAAACCAGCTTGAATGCTTTTATATACCTCAGGAGAACATGTAGCAAAATGTATGGGAAATCGTATCCTAATTTTGTTCTTTTGTTTTAGTCAGGGTTCCTGGAAAATGTAATTGTCTTCATGGACGCAGGGATTCTGTAGTTATTTTATGCAATTATTTTATAGTTAAGATTGTATTGTTTTAGTCATTTCAGTCTAGTTTATGGCAGACCAGATTTCTGGAGATGTCTCACATATGTCCTTAGATCTGACAGTTTTGCTGCAGGGAGTTGGCTTCCATGTGTTTTTGAAACCTGCCTTTTAACAATGTTCCTTATGATATTTTTGGCTAAGTGCTGTATGACTCAAAGCTTTTTCCATAGTTGATTTCTTTGTGGCCTCAGGCATATGCAGTCTCTACTTTTTCTCCTTTTTGTAACACTCACAAACAGTTTTGAATTTCACTCCTCCGTTTTCCTTTGTGGAAGCAAGTGCAGTTGGTTAAGGTTTCTATTGCTCTCTGATTTCTCCTGCTGTTTTTCCTTGTTTCCCTGTTGCTTTTCCTGAATGACATCTCTACATATTCAGCAAAGAAAAGTAAAATGTAGATTTTTGTTGTTCCTTATTCTTAGCTATGTTCTGTACCTCTTTACTATACTTCTGTTGTGTTTTGTGCTTACGTCTGCCTTCAGTTCTCATCAAAGTACCCCACTTTAATTCTTTGTTTTCTAGCTGTTGTAGAGTTAGTAACTATGTATAATCCTTCCTTTCTTTGAGAAGGTTTTTCCTATATCAACTTGCCTGTAGGATTCATTTTGTACTGTCCCTCTGTTTTGAATGAATGACGTATCCTAGTTTTTCCTTTTTCTGGATAGGTTTGGATGCTGATTACAAAGCGTTCCCCCACAAATGTTAGACATTTGAAGACCTCTCGCCCTTTTTTGAGTGGTGTTCCTATGACTCGGTCACCTGAGAATTCCATCTTGTTTTCCACACAAAAACTGTAAGAGTCATCTCTGTGCCCTGGTATGGAATCTGTTAAGAAAACTGTGGACTGCTGCTGATAGGATTTGCAGGGCATCCTTACACTGCCAACTTTTTATTGCTATTTTAGGGTTTTGCTGTCCTTCCCAGATACGTGTGCTATTTTTCCTGATTGAGTATTTCAGTTGCCACCTTACAGCTGTGTTGTTGAAATGCAAAACGGTGTGCAGGCTGGGAATAGTATGCAAATGGTATTGTGACCTTATGATGTGCTTTATGCCAGTGCTTTGCTTTATGATCCGTGTAAGGGTTAAGGAGGTTGTGTTGAGGTGTGAACACATAAATACTAAAGTTAAAATGAGATGCAGGGAAGAACAACTGAGTATGGCCTTTTATGTGTTAAGGACGTGTAGGTATTATAATAGAAATACCTACATTACAGAAGAGAGTATGACTTTCAGAATAAACATCAACAGAATCTGTGTCTTGAGATGTGTAGAAGTGAATTCCCTTTTTCTTTTTCTTTCTTTTTTTTTTTTTTTTTCCAGATCTTTAATTCTTGGCATCTCTTTTGGGTTTCTAGAAGTCATTGACCTAGATACGTACTAACATTAGTGCTAGATCTGTGACAAAGGATTCTCCTAATACCAGTGTTATTTTAGAAAGGAAAAAGTTGTGCTTTGCAGTGCTTTGATCATAATAGAGACTTCATGATGAAATTGCTTGAGTAACCAGCTGCAATTCATGAAGGGATTTTGAAAAGACCTTTCAAGTGGACATTTATGTGTAACTGAAGACTGCGTGACAGTAAATGCTATTTTGGGACTTACAGTGTTGAAGTATATCTTACAGCACTTACTGTAGTTTGGTCTGTTGGTTGCTGCCATCCAAAGGAGCTGTTTCTTAAGGCTCTGTGATTGCCTCATAGATGAGCATGACATTTTTATTTTGCACAGTTTCAATGTTTTTCATTTTTATTTTTGCATTTTATTTGATGCTGCACAGAGCTTCAGTGCCCTTCCCTGCAGAGGGAACTTGGGCACTTGGTTCATCCAACAGCACATCCTAATCCATGGTTGGCAAAAAGACAGTTCTAAGTGAAGGAAACTCGAGGTTGTGCCAAGCAACTGGGAAGCTCTGTGCAAGCCCATGTCAGGATTGGGCATCCTCCCTATTCATTTTTTTGGACAAGCAATATTTCTTGGGTTTTCAGTGCAGTTGTCTTTAGATCCCTTTTACCTTTGTGATGGGGTGGATGGATCTGCACCGTAACTTTAGTGCTGTCTCTACTGCCTGGGGAGAACTTGTTTTTGCTCCTGGGTTTTGCAAGCTTTCTGTGTTATTTAATTTAATTTTTGAGTGTCTTTGTGTTTCGATGTAATTCCCTGTATCTAGTTACAGACATAACTGTTTTCCCCTTTGCCATCCCTTCCTTCTGTCAGATCATGCCCTGACTGTTCTGGTGAGTGTTTCAAATAAGCAGCAAAATGAAGCTGACGTTAATTAGGTGTTTTCTTATGCCAGGCATAACAAACTTTGCTGCTAAAGTGAAATAGTGCAGTAATTTTGTGTGCTCGATGCCAGGGTTCTCTTCTTATGATTGGTAGCAGTTCTTCTTTGAAAAACTGTATTGTAATTAAAATGGACAGATCCTATATCTTTCCCTCAGGAGACAGCACAAGGAAAACATGTTTTCAGGAAAACTAAGAGAATCTGTAATGAAAGGAACAAGCCTTGGCAAGTGTGTTTTGGGATCTGGAGAGAAAACAGCTGTGTAGGTCTTGGAGAAGATTTCCTTGTATTGGGAGCCAGGAGGATCACCGACTTCCTCTCAAAAAGTCAAACAGTGTCTCAGTTGTTTAGGGCTTCTTACATTTGGAAATACAACTTGGCTTTGTTTTGCTTTTCTAGATTGAAAAAAAAATAACAAGAATGATATAAGTGATGATATTTAAGGGCAATCTTTCATGCTTTGAAATGTGGATCATTAAACATCACATTTCCGTGAAATAACCGGTACTGGTTGATTCTAATTAAATGAGGTGTTTTTGTCTCAAGTGAAGTATCAGAGGACCTTGGGAATTGATGTATTGAGAAAGGATAGAACTGCAAATCTTCTGTGTATCTGTTAGAGTTTGGCCTGCATTTCTTTTTAAGTGTGTTGCGAATACAGGATTCCTGAACAATGGGGGGAGCTCTGTAAGGTCTGGCTTTTCTCGCTGCTCATGCATGAGCTGTCTTTTGTGAAGAGACTCCCCATGGATACCAGTCAGGAAGAAACCCTGACTGAGGTACCCACATAGATGCTTTAAAAAGAAGGTAATGTTCCTGTGGATTGTGCCTCAGTGAAAACATGTGAAAACAGTGAAAATATAAGCATCAGCTTATATTTCCCAGTAATAAAATTAGAGTTGAGTAAGCTGTACACATATTCATTGCTAAGAAATGGTTTAGCTTGCAGGGCCTTTCTCATCGTTTCTTGTGTGACAGAAGTTGCAGGATTTCCGCCATTTTGTCTCAGATGTCAAAGTAGACACATTGCTTATCTGAAGAAAATTCTTCAGGAGCTGGGTCACAGAGAAGCAAAACCTCTCCTATTTGCCATTCCGATCACTCTCAAATGTTTCATTATTATTATTATTGCGTTCTTATTTTCTTGTGCTGTCCTGTAGTAAGTCTGTATTCTGTTTTGGGAGTTCTTTACAATTGTTTTTTTTCTGTACAATTTATTTATTTATTTTGCTGTTTGATTAGGTAATTAAACGTTTATCTGGTCCACTTGAAGGGAATGATGATAGAACAAGGGGAAATGCCTTCAAGCTCAGGGTGGGTAGATTTAGGTTCGATATAAGGAGAAAAATCTTCTACAGTGAGAGTAGTGAGGCACTGGACCAGCTTACCTAGTGATGTGGATGATGCTGTTTCCCTGGAGACTTTCAGGGTGAGGCTGGATCAGGCTCTGAGCAACCTGATCTAGCTGTGGTGTCCCTGTTCATTGCAGGGGAGTTGGACTAGATGCCCCCCTCAAAGGTCCCTTCCAATTTTAAGGATTCTGTGATGAAGAAAACTTACCCCCACTTGAACCAGTTTTTGTTGGAAATTCCCCAGGACAACTTTCCCAAACATTAGGAAGGCAATGGATTCTTATAAGATGACTTAAAATGTGTGCAGCCAAGCCCATTATTACTTTAATCACACTTGAAATATGCAACCTATGACTGTAAATTCTAATGGTGCTTGTGTATCAGTGAGTCTCATGGTGGGTCTGCGTGTTGCCTTCTTGCAGCATGGGCTCCCTAGGAGCAGGCTGGCTTATCCCCTGAGCTGCTTGTTGAGGTCCTGTGAGACATAGGGAAGTGAAGCTCAAAAGAGTTGGCATGACCTTAAGGACAGTCTCCTCTTAGCATGTTGCTAATGGTGACTAATGATTTAGTGACAAAGGGCACAGGTAAGACTGAGGTATGCATTGTCTTCTTTGCCTTTATCTTCACCAACAGGATGTTGTAGGCCTTTCTGCCTCTAACTGAGACTCAAAATGGAGAGGAAATGTCAATAGCAGGAGAGAGTTGAGTCAGTGCTCTTTTGGACATGGAGAATGCATCTTGGCACACTGTATATGGGGAGCATGGCTTCTAAAATTGGGACTGCTAATTAGGTCACTGAGGACTTGGAAATAGAATAAGAAAGCTACAAAGGTGAATGTTAGGATAAGTTGTATTTATACACTTTGGGTTCTTTGTAGCACTTCAAAATTTTCAATGCAGAATGTTTTCCATTTGCCATGTCAGCAACCCTGAAGAGTTTCTGAAAATAAAATCTTGTTGCAAAGGAAGCTGGGCAAAGTCATGTCCTATCCACCACTTCAGAATTCCTGAGAAGTGTGGCTGGTAATTCAGCTGGTTGCAAAGGAAATTATTCTCATAAGAATTAGTGTAATGGATGGGAGCGTATGTGTACTGATACTTAGAAGAGCACACAGGTAAAATAAGCAGGGACATGTAAATATGGAAGGTAGAATGAGGATGTGAAGCAGGGTCACAAGGATGTTTAATGAGTAGAAATGCTGTTGGTTTTTTTTTTATTGTCACAGTTCTAACAGATCTCAGCTTTGTAATTTTTGAGAGAAGTGCCCCACT
Source organism: Tympanuchus pallidicinctus (assembly GCF_026119805.1). Taxonomy (NCBI): domain Eukaryota; kingdom Metazoa; phylum Chordata; class Aves; order Galliformes; family Phasianidae; genus Tympanuchus; species Tympanuchus pallidicinctus. The sequence continues at coordinate 5,664,176 of NW_026294802.1, forward strand.
GTTTCCCTGTTACTGTCCTTCATCCTTGATTCTTTTAGATTAATCTGAAAAAGATGTTGACAGTGATGAAAATATAACTGTTTATGCAGCAATAAGAAACTGGTAAGATTTACATCATACGTAATGTGTATTGAAATAAAACATTTCTTAAGTTCAGTCCCTGTGCGTATCTTCCCTTCTTTTTTTAGTACTTCTATTTGTACTTCTAAAATTGTTTTGCTGTCCACTGAACTTGGTGAGACAGATGGGTAACAGAGCAGAGCATTAAACACTTATTTCTGAGCAGTTTATAAAAAGTTCCCGTGGTCATTACGGCTTGCAGATATGCCAAATTAGGATCAGGGTCCAGAGGAAAACCTGACTGATTAGCCACAGAAGATTGGAATGTGTTGATGCTTTTCTGGAATTGGTATTTCTGTCCTTGCTTCAAATCATGACAGTAGTTCCATGGAGATGATAAAATAAGCATAATGGTGCTGCAGATTTAACCCCTCAAATTCTCTGGTACTCTTACTCTACTCTTACTCCTAAGTAATAGTTAGTCCCTGCCTACAATGATATGAAAAGTTGTCTGAACTGAATTTATATTCTGAACAGACTCCGTGTCTTTCAGTTCTCCCCCCTGGCAGAGAAAGATCAGTTTTGTTTTTACTGCTCCTCTTGCTGTGCTTCCAGATAATTGTTGGTAATGGATGTATATGGGACCCAGATTAAGGAGTGCATTATTAGATAGTGTATCATGTTCCAAAAGCAGATTGCTTCAGTAAGGAAACCTAATGCAATTAGAAACAAATTTCCTGATGTGTGGAGTATTGCAATGTCTCATCAAATGTATGACTTCACATTTGCCATTTATTAAACCACTGCAAAGGATTCAGATAATTCCTTTTACGTCTGAAAATACCTGGGCTGTGGGAGTGATGTAGGATATAGTGTTCTAGTTCCGTGTGTAATTTAGTATAGAATCATAGAATGGTTTGTGTTGAAAGAGGCATTTGCAAATAATCTAGTTCCAGTCTGCCTGTCGTGCATAGTGACATCTCTAGATCATGTTGCCCAAAGCCCCAATCAGCCTGGCCTTGGGCACCTCCAGGGATGGGGCATCTACAGCTACAGTCTGCTCTAGTACCTCACAACATTCATTGTGAACAATTTCTGCCTTACATGTAATCTCAACCTACACTCTTTAAGCTTGAAGCTATAATCTCTTATCCTGCCACTGCATAATCTTATAAAAAGTTGTTCTCCATCTTGTTCATAGGCTTCCCTCAAGTTCTGGAAGGGTGTAATGGGCAGCCTGGTCTAGTATTGAATGTGGAGGTTGGTGGCCCTGCATGGGGCAGGGGGGTTGGAGATTCATGATCCTTGAGGTCCCTTCCAACCCTGGAGCCCTCTCTTGTCCAGTGCAGACAAGCCCAGCTTCATCCTCAGCCTTTCTTCATAGGAGAGGTGCTCCAGCCTTCTGAGCATCTTCATGGCCCTCCTCTGGATCCATTCCAACAGCTTCACATCTTTCTTGCACTGGGGGACCTAGGCCTGGACGCAGTACTGCAGATGGGGCCTCATGAGGGCAGAACAGAGATGGACCATCCCCTTCATCCTGCTGGCCACCCCTCTGTAGATACAGCCCAGGATGCAGTTGGCCTTCTCAGTCACACACTGCTGACTCATATTCAGATTTTCATCTGCTGATACACCCAAGGCTTCTTTTCAGGGCTGTTCTCATTTCCTTCAGACTGTATTTGTGTCAGGGATTGCCCTGACCCAGGTGTAACACTTTGCACTTGGCTTTGTTGAACCTCATTAGGTTCACCTGGGCCTAGTTTTCAAGCCTGTCTATGTGCCTGGGATTGCACCTCTTCCTTTCAATTGACTACCATGGAATTTGATGTAGATTTATTTGGAAAAATGTATACAATCTGTGTTGTTTTGCTATTCATCCATTAAAACAAATGATATTGATAAGTAATTGTTTGGTAAGATGATTCATATAGTAGCAACTCCTAACTGACTACTGTGATTGTCAGGGCAGGTTTTCTTATGACGTGCCCATGTTGACTTATTAACTACAGAAAACAGGAAGAATTGAATACATATGCAATATTAATACAATATTAAAAACAAAACACTACCCTCAGAATCTTAATGGTCAGATTTTCAAACTACTATGGTGACATAACTGTGTCTATTATTAATTTAGATATGATAGTTTTAATATGATAGTAATCTTGAACCACTCTTACAACCCATGTGTTCACATTTTCTTATTGGACCATGTAGCCTAATTTGATGTTTTGTGAGAGATTTTACGGAATGCTTTGAATGTAGGTGCTTAAAGAGAGTTTAGAATTTGCCAACCTCTAAGCATTTCACAGTTTCTTACAGATTGTTATTCTATGGATAGATGTTTGCAGCCATCCAGTAGTAGATATCTGTGTGTATACATGCACACACACATGCAGAGGAGGAAAAACAACATAAAACAACTTCTGTTCATACGTTTAGATTATAAAGCATCATTTGTACTAATGAAGCCAATGTAACATAGTATCTATGAATAATAATAAAAAACTACTAGAAGTACAGGATTGTCTTGGCTTGATGGACTCAAATTGTATATAGTTACTGTTTTCTGTTTGATGTTCCTGCTTTTATTCGTGTTGGACTACAGTGTTAAGTGTTACTGCAAGATGTTAGAAAATGACATAGATTTATTTTTACTTGTTTGATTTAGCTTTAAAAAATAGAAGATGCATCTATCACCATGGCTTTTAAATGTCAAGGTCAAGTTTAGAAATTTACTGTTTTATATCAGATTTGTCCTTTATTGCCTATGTGGTATGGTATCCCTATTAGATATAACAAGTCTGTTGAATGCTCCATATAACTGTATAGCAGAGGATAGCTGAACGATGTTTAAGGGAGTGAAAACAAACTAAAACTGATACACTGGCAGCATTTTGTTGTTCAAGAAGGTCATGTAACTGTATTCCAATTTTCAGAGCAGTGGAAAGAGTTCAGTGTTGGAAAGCCTTGTGGGGAGGGATCTGCTCCCACGAGGTACCGGAGTTGTGACCCGAAGACCCCTCATTCTGCAGCTGGTGCATGTTTCCCCAGAGGATGGTCGGAAAACAGCTGGAGATGAAAATGGTAAGTGTGATCCAAGAGTGTGTTTGTTGTAGCAGGAAATAGACTTTTAATTTTCTGGTGTATTTTACTGTAAAATCAGTTGTTGTAATCTTAAAACACTTTTTTTTTTTTTTAAATAAGTTTCCTTGGAAGAAAAGACTGCCATTGTCACAACTGTGATGTCCATAAAGCAAATGTCATGACATCAAAAGCTTTTGTGTATTTAGAATATCTTTAATGTTTTAAGCATTCCTGTTTGTTCTTAGCAAGTGCCTTTGAGAAAATCAGGCCAAAGGAAGCATTTCAGTTTTGATAACGATTGTCAGTTTTGATAATGAAGCATCAAGAACAAGATTTCCTTGTGTGTGCTTTACTCCCCTTTCTCTTTTGCTGTTTAAATAAGACCTTTCCTTGAAGTTAGGAGCGTGTGACTTTTTAGAAGGAGGTGAAGAGATGGATAAGCTCTGGACTAAGCAGTAGGAGAACCAAAACCAAAGAAAGCTGTGGCAGATGTGAGGAGAATTGGATGTGTTCTTGTAGCTTACAGTTACTAATTGATTGAGCTACTCCGAGAGATTTTAAGCACGTCAAGAACGATGCTTTAAGTTGTCTGAAGGTGTACCTTGAAGCTTTTGTCTTCTGTGATGCTTCATTATGACCTTGCCTCAGATGAAGAAAGTCATCTCAGTGGTCCCTTGGAAGTTTGAACACTCCTGTTGCTCTTGCTCTTTCACAGGAACACCAGAGGCATAGCCACTTACTGATTGTCACACGCACACGCGCACACACACACACACACACACACACACACACACATTAAATTTAGATAGGAAAGTTACACAGACTTTTGATGGTGTGATAATCTTGGGCTTATAGTTATTATTTCTCAGTGTGTCTAAATTATTCGGAACTGATTTCTAGGAATAGTTAGGGTATCAAGTTCTTTGCAGTGTAATATTTGTAATTGTTGGTCTTTTCAGCCCGAGGAAAAGGAGATTGAGAGGGGAACTGATTAATGTTTGTAAATATCTCAAGGAGGGTGGGAAGCAAAAGCATGAGGCCTGGCTCTTCTCAGTGGTGCGTAGCAATAGGACAAGGAGCAGTGGCCTAAAGCCTGAACATGAAAAGTTCCATACAAACATGCAGAAGGACTTCTTTACAGTAAGGGTGATGGAGCACTGGAACAGGTTGCCCAGAGAGGTTTCCTTCTATGGAGATATTCAAGACTTGTCTGGATGCCTACTTTTGCTACCTGTTACAGGGAACCTGCATTGGCAGTGCAGTTGGACTCACTGATCTGTTGAGGATCCTTCCAGCCCCTGTGATTTTGAAAAACAGTTACTAAAGTTGGGCAGCTGAAAGGTTAAAGCTTCCATTTTCAATATTGCTGCAAGCAGAAAACACAGTTCTGATTCATAACAATTAAGTGCTTTCAGCATGCATGACTCAGTGTACAATCCAGGCAGTGCTTGATTGTGAAGAGATCATAGAATAATTCAGAATGGAAATGATCTCAGGGAGGTCTGAAGTCCAGTATTCTGCTCAAAATAGGGCCAGCTTTGAGCTCAAGACCAGATTGCTCAGGTCTTTATCCATTTGGGCCTTGAAATCCTTCAAAGATAGGGAATGCATAGACTCTCTTGCCTATTGTTTAAGAATGGCACGTTGGATTTCTTTCTAAGTGGCTTCATGCTAATTGCTTTGCACAATACGTGAGTTTTGGTACTTTAAAAAAAAAAAACAACAACCTTTGATTCTGGGTTGTTACATAAAACAGGATTTTGTTATTCTCTGTGACTTTACAGGTATACAAGATAATTTTGTAATGAAGGGAATTCCGAGTCAAGGCAGAGGTTTTCTGCTGTAGGTTGCATTTGATCCAGGGATTTGATTTTTAAATTGGAAGTGGGATCATTGTATTACTGCACTAGGATGTTGGGCTGAATTAATATTTATAAGGTCCATTTAGACTTTTAGAAAAAACCATCAATATTTAAGACATAATTTCTTTTGGATGTTCCTTTGAGAGAAATGTGGGCTTGTTTGTTAAGAACAAACTTCTGTAACTTTCACCAGTTGCATTTGACTTGCCTCTCTTCTCCCTCAAAAATTCAGGCAAATCAATGAGTTTGTCATTGATGCGGTTTAGTTTATGCACAGATTATCTTGTTTCATCTGAAAACATGGGATCAAGCTTGGAAAAAAACAGATGGCAGCCTGTTATACTGACAGATACAGATGTTACCTTTATTATGACTTGCATGTTGAGGTACAGCTTGAATGTTATAAATTTTGTAGAGGGAAGACTTGTGGGTAAGACCTTGTTGGTGTGAATGGTTTATCCACGAAATCTTGGACAAGAGATCATCAGCCTTAGCGTGTTGCTTTCTGAATGTGCTTGTGAACTGTTTGCCTGACCAGATCTTCAGTGCAACTGCCTTATTGCTTTGTGATTCCTTGTGATTTGTAATTTGTGTTGTCACATTTATCAATCCTTTCCTCCTTGCCTTGAGAATCCTTACTTTCAAAGTCCTGATGCGAATCCTTCCTCCTTTCCTAAAAACTCAAATGCATTAAATTAAAACCATTGGGAATTTTTTTTTTTTTCAAATGTCAAAGGTCTGTGTATTATCATAGACTTCAGGTGAGTGAGGTGAAAGATTCCCACTATATAAAATGAAACTTCTAGGATGAATTAAACTTACATTTGCACCAAATGAGACCTGCTGTACTTCTTGGGACGTTGCATTTATTCCTTTTTTTTTTTTTTTTTCTTTTTCCCTCCATGTGCTCTGAGGCTGAGGTTAAGACTAAGCCTTTTATCACAGGTTCAATCTTCTCTTGTGTTATATATAGCAAGGAAAACTTGTATCTTGTTAAAGCTTTAAAAAAACCCCTCTCATTAGATCCATGGATGTTAACAGGTTAAAATGTAATACTTCTCAATAAAATGCATTGTTGTTTTTTTTTTTTTTTTTTGTATCTATTTTTAAAATCTGTTGGTTGATATTAAAAAAAAAAAAAAAACCCAAAAAATTATGCATGGGACTAAATCTAGCAGCAAATTTCTGTGCTGCCAGAAAACCAGTAATTTAAATCTGAAACAGCATGTCCTACATCATCTCCCTGAGAAGAAGATAACAAAGGAGTGCTTGCTCCATTTCTTTCAAATTGTGGTGGTGGCAATATCTTGCTGTATCTTCTGGTTCTGTGCCCATCATCTTTCTCTCAGTTCTTAAGAGGGGATGAGTAATACAACTTTGAAAGTACTGTAGTTTTTTTTCCTTAATGTGCATTTTGCTGTAGTTCCTTTATACAGTAAAGTTAAGCTTGTTTAATGATGTGAAATTAATAAGTCCTTTCATTTTACACTTTTTTTGAGGTGGAGGCTGGTATGTGATTTTGTTGATTTATCAGCCAACACAAAAAAAAAAAAAAAACAGCTGCCTCTTAACAATGATTTTCCTGTATGCCTGTGGTTGTTCATTAATTCTAATAAAGCAGTGAGGACAGAAGTATATTTAATAATTTTGTTTTTTTTTAATAGATCCAGTTCATCTAAATCGGTGTATTTCAACTGAAAAAGTTCTGACTTACCCACAAGTGCAAGACATCAGAATTAACTCCCCAGATCTAGCAAGCTTTCCAAAATGATGAGCCAGTTGTTGCTGCGCTCCTTGCATTTTGTGCCAAACAAGCCAGCATGCAACAAAAAAAGGTCTTCCCTGGTTTATTTTGTTCTTGCACTTCCATGAGGCTCTACTGGTGTCACAGAAAAATACAGTCGTAAACTCATCAACCCTTCAATGAACTTTGAACTTTTCGTTTGTTTTTGTGATGGGGTTTATATAGGTGAGAAACTCTCACAAAGCTGAGAATGGTGATAGCTAATGTTGTCTCTTCTTAAATCTGTCTCAGAATTGCTGTAATTGGTTCTTTTAATCTGCATAGATTTATTTTCGTCATTTAAAAAGATGGATGCAAAACTCAGGTTTCTTTCCTTTGCAGTAATATTATCTCCAGTGACACTAAATACGTACCTGACTTTGTCTCATTCTTGCCACGAGTAAATGATGACAAATGTATTTTGCCAAAGAAGTTCAGCTTTGCAGAACCAAGTGTTGCTTTTCTCTGTCCTCAGACAAAAATATTGTAAAGTGTTGGAATCAGATGAGCAGCAATAGTAAAGAGATCATCAAGTAAACTTTGTGATATGGAATATCTGATTAATACTCATCATTTATCAGTGCTAAGATCTTACTGCTGTGCATATTGTTAATGTTATACATTCTCATCAGTAATGGACTAGCATGCACATCTGTCTGCATGCATTTGTGAATCTTTGTAATATAATCTCGTGGTGAAGGGTTAATAAAATGCTAAATATGTTAAATATGATGAAAACTTTTAAACATCATTCACTGCTGTTTCTCTTTAACTGCAGACCCTGCTACATGGAAAAATCCAAGACACCTTTCTAAAGGTTGCCTTTATCCGTTTGCTTTTTCTCCCTGCACATGAAGTGCATGCCTGTATACACTAACCACGTCCATTTCATGCCACTTTATTGGTGATCACTCTTTTACACATTGGCTACTATGTTGATTATTTTGCTAAGTCTTGTGATTTAGGTTTGGTTTGTTTTCTTTTTTTTAGCTTTCTGACCTTGTTGCTTTAGAATGAGATGACTTTTGCTTTTCTATGTGGTTGCTGCCTCATAGAACTTTCTGCACTTTTAATTCCCAAATCCTTTAAAAGATCTCTGATTGAAGTACCTTGAAATTCGCTTTGAGTGAAAATATGTTTTGAATGCTGACTTAATGTTAGGTAAGCAGTGTGTTTGTTAAGCTGTGAAATTTCGTGTAGGCTATTTTTCTAGAGCAGATTGCTCATTGAGTAGCAGAGGGGAAAGGATCACAAACTGAAAAACTCTATGTGGAACTCTTGGTATTTGGAAACCCAGTTGTGGAACTGCAGCATGACTCTGCCTGCTGCCTACACCACAGAGCAGGAGTTGACCAACCCGTCTTTGCTGTTTCTGGGACTGCTCTTGAAGAGCCCCCAAGTAATTTCAGGCATCTGTGGTGACAGATTAAGATGTTTGGTCCATGACAGATTTGGGAAGAGACATGCTTTCCTAAGACTTCATTGTTATGTAAAGTACTTATGTATTTTCTGTTTGTTTGTTTTGGTTCTACAGGTTTTTCTAACTTTTTCTTTCAGCTGCAATTTGATCTCATTTGCATGGTAAAAGAAAAGTTGCTATAAGCTGATGAATATTTTTTTCAGGGTATTTTTTTTTAAGCTGTTGCTAATAATTATTTTGTTTTCTGTTGCAAGCTGATTTTTTAATGAACTCAGACCTTTTCCAAAGAATGGTAGGACAGCTGATTGGCTCAGTTCACAATCATGAAGGCAGACGTTGTGGAAGAGAGACAAATTAAAGATGCTGTGCTTAAATAAGCAGAATCATAAATGCATTTGTACTGAGCCATTTAATGTCTAATAGCAGAAAGTGAACTAATTCTTGCTGCTTGAAAAAAAAAAATCACATTCTAGTCTTCAACAAACAAACTCAGAAAAATGTGATTGGAAAATCTGCTTCCTCTTCCTCATGTACCAATTCTTTGTTTCAGAGATAGATGCTGAAGAGTGGGGTAAATTTCTTCACACCAAAAATAAGGTACGTTTGCTCTGGTTACAGAGCAGCCTTTCCCAAGCAAGAGAACCATTCTGCTATATTGCATGCCAGAATATTCAGGTTTTTCTGTTTCTAAGAGTAGAAGATTAACCAAAGCCTTAGTTACTTGCCAGTAACTCTGTATGTGGATCATTGATTCCGCTGAGTTATTTATCTTGACCCTAAAAATGTTGTTTTGCTGCTTTTCTTTTCTTTTGGGCATGAATTAAATTGATATACACAATTGTATATCACAAGTTGTTTTAGTCCACTGAGGAATTGACTACTTTAGAGGTATATTACAAGGGTGTGAAAAGGAAGAGTCGAATACTTAGCAAGGAGAGAGAAACAGGGATGGCTGAGGATTTCAAGTTAAGAATTAGGCTTTGATTGTCTTTGCCAGCTGCAAAACTCCTTGTTGGCAGATGTTTTACTAGTTTAAACTGATTTCCTCACTTTGTGTAGATAGTACTGAAAGTTGAAGAGATCTTGAAGAGGAACACAGAGGAAACATGTGGATGGAGTAGCTTGGTGGTGGCTTCTTTTCATTGATGGAAAGAGGACACAGTAAACAAGAATGTAAAAAAGGAAATGATAGGCTGTGTTCTTTGTCTCTTCCCAGGATGTGAAGGAGTAGAAGCTTGATGTTCATCAACTTCAAAAGCTTGTAACTAGACTAGTGGTAGAATTAAATGTGAAATTCTCTGTAGGTGAATGCAGTTTGTTTTCTGCCTTGTCTGATATTGTTGTAAGTGCTGGTAACTGCCATCAGATTCTGATTCCTTTAATTCTGAGCACTGATGGTTGTTGTCACAGCAGTAGCTTTTGCAGTAGCTATTAGTCACTCTTCCTTTCTTCCCCCTCACCTTCTGTATACATAGTTAGATAATTTTTCACTGTCTCTTGGAGAAACAGGCACTATTTCACTATTAGATGTTTGTGAATAAATGGCTATCTACATAATCTTTCTTTTTTGTACTTCAGATCTATACAGATTTTGATGAAATTCGTCAGGAAATAGAAAATGAAACAGAAAGAATTTCAGGAAATAACAAGGTAAATACTGAACTTTCTATCTTTGTCTTGGTGTAGATTCTCTTGCTACTGAAAGCTTTATTAACCTGTTCTGACATCTAAAAGTGAAAAGCACTGAACTGTTCTGAAGAAGAGATAGCAAGCAACATTACTGTGTCTAATGATTTTTTACTGTGTTCGTGAGTCAAGTCACTAAAGCTAAAAGAAAACACAGAGAATTGTTGTTGCTTTACTTCAAAACTTCCACAATAATCCTGCAAAAAATATTAAACTTGCTTCCACTGTTTCCATATGCATTCCTTCATGTGTGATTATAAAATTAAGTATTGTGTTACTGAATATCTGTGTAATTACTTGGGTTAGGGCAATCCCAGGTATTTATACAAACTGGGAGAAGAAGAACTTGAGAGCAGCCCTGCGGAGAAGGACTGAGTGGATACAACTGTTTGTGGGGGTGGATAGTGATAGGACAGGGGGGAATGGTCTTAAAGTGAGACAGGGGAGGTTTAGGTTAGATATTAGGAGGAAGTTTTTCACACAGAGGGTGGTGACACACTGGAACAGGTTGCCCAAGGAGGCTGTGGATGCCCCATCCCTGGAGGCATTCAAGGCCAGGCTGGATGTGGCTCTGGGCAGCCTGGTCTGGTGGTTGGTGATCCTGCACAGAGCAGGGGAGTTGAAACTGGATGATCGTTGTGGTCCTTTTCAACCCAGGCCTTTCTGTGATTCTGTGATTATTGTATGAAATAAAGCCTTTTATGCATTATATTGAGGGGATAACAAGGCAACTGCTAAATACAAAGAAATTGGTTGGCAGATGTGGCTTTCTTTTTTCTTCTACCAAACAGATAAGATGCATGATGGAAGAAATGTATTCTTTTGTTTATATATGTATTATTACAGAACTTCAGATTTGACTTTCCAAAGTGTCATTTAAGTAATTTGGTACAGTGATTAACTTTACTGTGAATACATTTCTAGGGTATCAGTCCTGAACCAATTCATCTTAAGATTTTTTCGTCTAATGTTGTGAATCTGACTCTTGTGGATTTACCAGGAATGACAAAGGTAAGATATGAAATGCTCTCCTTCTGAAAGCACTGTGTTTTGAAACAAGGAGCTTTCGTTTGATCTTAAGCTTTGTTTTGTATTGTTAGATTAGTGTTTCAGTTCTTAAAAGTTGTTTACATTTTCCTTCAGATAAAGTAGTTGGCTATATACGTTTGAGATGTCACCATCTTCTGGTGTAGGATTTAGGTTTCTGGTGCAATTCACTGTTACAGTGACCTTTTTTCATTCTTTTTTTTTTCTTTCTTTTTTTCCTTTCTTTCCCTCTCTCTTTTCTTTTCCTCTTTCTCTCTTTCTCTCACTTTCTTCTTTCTTTTCTCCCCAGAGAGAAAGGGAAGAGCTGAAAACTTTAGTTAGTGATCTAACATGGGAATAAATGTATAGTTTTGAGTAGTTCTGCACTATATTTTTTTTCCCCCTAGGTGCCTGTTGGTGATCAGCCCAAAGATATTGAACTTCAAATAAGAGAACTAATCCTTCAATTCATCAGCAACCCAAATTCAATTATTCTGGCAGTCACAGCAGCAAACACAGACATGGCCACTTCAGAAGCACTTAAAATTGCACGGGAAGTGGATCCAGATGGTAAGCAGCAAGAAAAAGTAGATCTTGTAATTCAGCTTCAGCTTTATTTTAGAATTTAATTAAAAAAACAAGCAAACAAACAAAAAAACAAAGCAGAAGTTGTTTGAGCAAAAAGAAGTGAGGAAAATGTTACTTAATTTCCTGGAAAATACAATTATTATATTTGCTTGAAGATTTCCAGTTTCAGCCTCTGCAACTCAGAAAAAATTGTGATCAATTAATATCTTAAGAGCTTTTTGACTCACAAACAGATCAGAAAACTATTTTAATAGTCCTACAAGCCACATCTGTTTTCAGAGCAACAAAATGGCATTACAGAATATTAGTGGTTTTGAGATTTTTAGTAGTGTAATCTGTTAGGATGACTTCATGCTTTATTGTCAAATATTTTTGCTTTTGTAAGAGAAAATAACGTCATCCTGCAGTAGTAATTATCTGTTTAGATGTTACTTTAATGACTTTTGGTGAGAATGCAATTAATATGTCTTCTTAGTATCCATTTTAGTGTTCCACATTTGTATGACAGAACTGACTGCTTTGTTTTAATCTAAAAAGGATAACTTTTATATTTGCCTAATGACTTTGAAACAAAGCTGAAGCTGCTATTTACTAATAAATGGTACTGTATAATTTGAAAGACTATGAAAGTGTATACTCTGAACATAGGTATATTGAAATTAGGGAAAAAATTTGTGTTGGTATGCTTTCCCATCAAATTCTTCTCATAGAAGTAGTATTTCTTACTGGCTTTCAAACTACAGGTCAGCTCTGTGTCCACAGCTTCGAGGGAGAATCTCTTCCCTTGGTTTTCTCTTTAGTCAGATTGTCCTGGTTCCAGCCAGCGGAGCTTTTCTTTTTCATTTATTCCTGTAAAAGTGATCAGCTGTGTTTTTTGGATCACTTCCCAAAATTCTAAGCTTTAAAGATCTGAAGTTTCAGGTCATGTTGCAGGCTTTGTAGTAGTATGCAAAGTGAATTTGAGTGACTGTTTCTCCCACAGTATCTAATACAAAGTTGTTTTCACTCAGAAAACATTAAGTTACATATTTGACAAAAATCTCTTTCATTAATCTCATGCTGCTTCTTCAGACTCTTGGTACTTTTGAGAATGTGTTTGATGCACAGTGATTGAAGTGGTCCTGTTACCTCCTCTGGCAGCTTCTCCAGCAGTAGAAGTGCTTCAAAAATAGTTTCATTATGTGAATTGCCATGATGTGGTGTTACATATATCCTAGAAACGTGTTCAGTTTGCTCACACTTACAGGTCCCCTGCCTATTTGCCTTAAGTCTTCTCCATAAATGCTTTACAGCAACCTCAAGTACTATTCAAAAATATTTATTACATTTAGCAATTATACAATTTCAAACTGCATGTTTCCTAAATCTTTAACCACTTATGCATGGGGAGCAATATGTGCTAAATGGTTATTTTTCTACGCTTTTGTTAATAAAAGGCTACAGGTAGACGAGCACCACACATTCTTGCGCTGGTCTCTGCTGGTTTGATCTATTACATTTTATGCAATTGTATGAGAAACTTTGTGAATGCTGAGCTTTGATGAAGACAAAGCATCCCTGTGAGTGAGTTGTCCTTTTGATAGGTCGAAGAACCCTTGCTGTTATCACAAAGCTGGATCTCATGGATGCGGGCACTGATGCTATGGATGTGCTCATGGGCAGAGTGATTCCAGTAAAACTTGGCATCATTGGAGTAGTGAACAGGTCTGTCTGGGCACATTTACACTATTTTTTGACTTCTTTAGCCATGGGTATGAATTTTAAGAGTAAGGTGACTTGACATTGAAATAAGCAACCAACAAACCTGTTGCTTACTTTTCAAAAATCTGTTGTTCTTCCCATCAACCAACTGCTAATTTAGAAGAAATGTCTTTATTCCTTTCTAGAAGAACTGTAGCATTATTTCTTCCCACTATTGATTGTTTGTTTTTTTTTAGCTTGAGGGATGTTTCTGATCAGCTATTCACATTATTGCTAATTCAGCACTAATAGATACTATATATTAGGGCTAAGCAACTGCTAACAGCACAGTACTGTCTTTAGTACGTGTTCACTCTGATCTTTTGCATCAGCTAGATCTAATCTCATGTACTATAAAGTTTTTTGCTTAGTCTGTGTATGACTGCTACCTGTACTGATTTACCTGTGCTCCATGGGACAGTAGATGAACCACTTCTTTATTGACCAAGAAATAGGAACAGTTGTCTTTTTTCTTGTCTAAAGCAAAACTCTGCTGGTTAATTGTCCTGTCAGGCAGCAAAGAAGTGTGAATTGTTTTTTGAATGTTAACTAGCGTGAAACTATGTCTTTTAACTTCAGGAGTCAGCTGGATATTAACAATAAGAAGAGTGTAGCCGATTCTATTCGTGATGAATATGGTTTTCTTCAAAAGAAGTATCCCTCCCTAGCCAATCGAAATGGAACTAAGTATCTTGCTAGAACACTGAACAGGTATTATATAAAAAAAACCAAACAACCAAACAATTGTGTGTGCTTTTCAAGGTATGTTGAAATGTAGATTGATATACAATATATGTAATCATTTATATCTACCTTTCCTTTTTACTTTGGTGTTGTACAGTGAAACAATAAGGAAAGCTCTGTTTGGTTCCAAATTCAATTTCTGAATTTACTGTAATTTCCCTGAGCGAATGTTTTCCTTTGTTGGTTATTTTCTGTCTCATCTCTCTTTTGATGGAGATAACACTGAAATTCCTTCCCTCTCACAAAGGTCTGTTTTTTATTTTTAGACTACTCATGCATCATATCAGGGACTGCTTGCCAGAACTGAAAACCAGAATCAACGTTTTAGCTGCTCAGTACCAGTCTCTGCTTAATAGCTATGGGGAACCTGTTGAGGACAAAAGTGCCACTTTATTGCAACTTATTACCAAATTTGCTACAGAATATTGCAATACTATTGAAGGAACAGCAAAATACATAGAGACTTCTGAGCTGTGAGTAATAAATGGTCTTCTGGAACTTTGACTATGTGTTTAGATTGAGCCTGTAACTCCTGCTGACTTACACTGGCAGTAATAGTACACTAGAGTATAATATAGTAAAAAAATATATATATATATTCTTTGAATGTAAGTAATCGTAAAAAAGTTCATAATGAGAGCTTTTTTCTTCTTTACTAATTTCAGTTACTTTGCTGTTTCAGATGTGGTGGAGCCAGAATCTGTTACATCTTTCATGAGACCTTTGGACGAACCTTAGAATCTGTTGACCCTCTAGGTGGCCTTAATACAATTGATATCCTGACTGCCATTAGAAATGCTACTGTGAGTGTTACTCTGTAGTTCTAAGTGCTGTTCCTGTATATATTGGATTCAAAATAAGATCTCAACTAATTCATGCTGCTTCAGGACTTAACAACAACTGAATGAGTTTGCGTGAATACGCTGAATCCTCCTTTTTGTTATTTCAAGAGAAAAATACAACATTCAGATTTGCAGCCTTTATCAGATATGGAATAAGTTTAAGGGAAGTGCTTGCTTGTTTCTGTTGTGAATAGGCTGAAATTAAGCTTAGGCCCAACTTTGGCAGCCCTGTACTGTTACTTGTATGAGAAAGTGTGATGAAGGACTGCTTATGCACTTGTTTTGCATGAAGCACTTCTGTGTTAGCTATGAAGACTCAGTGTGTGATCTGCAGGCTAGGACACGTTCAGATATTTTCATTTTCTTTAAAGGCTGTGACTCATTAGTAGTTTAGTATTTACATGATTGGTTTTGTTGTCAATGTGGGAATCGATGTTGCTAAGAATTCACTGTAAGTTTACTTCTAAATGTTGCAGTACAAAGAATGTTCACTCCTTAGAACTTGACTGAACAAACAAGTCAGCTTTTATATTGAGTTTTGATTGGTGCAGTCAGACGGATGTGTTTTGTGGTCAGTAATTATTTAGACTTGGAATACATCAGATACTTGCAGCAATGAAATGTGTGCATGCTGCTGTCCTTCTGTAAATCTAACACAGGATTTAGTGGCTGATAAATTGTATTGATCTGCAAGGTCAGCGTTAGGGATAATTTAATTTATGACACAGTGACACTGCACCCAAGTATATTTAAAAGCAAACCCAGCTGTCATCCAGTGAGAATTGTATGGCCCCTAAACTGTGCTACTTCTCCTGTCTGCTGAAAATTAGGAAGAGAATGTTTTAGTCTTTGTTATAAATTTTATTTAAACTTGGATCCATAAACCTGAAAATAATTATAAGACCAGGTAGAAATGCTCAAGATTTGACAAGGGTGCTGGTTAATCATTATTTAACACTAAATCAGTCTTACAGGCATTTTCTGTATGTCTTTAGTCTGTAAACCTTTTTTTGTTTCAGTATTCTTATAACAGGTATTACTCTTACATTGGCAAGGCCTGTTCTGAGTGTTCTTCTGGGTGTGAACACCGTGACCTGATTTGTTATGGGCTTCACCAGAAACTCCTGAATATAAATACCTCGTTTTAACATACAATTTCACAACTTTTACCATCCTTTTAAACTAGGGCCCCCGTCCTGCCTTGTTTGTTCCTGAAGTTTCATTTGAATTGCTGGTTAAAAGGCAAATCAAACGTTTAGAAGAGCCCAGCCTTCGCTGTGTGGAGCTGGTTCATGAAGAAATGCAAAGAATTATACAGCATTGTAGTAATTACAGTACACAGGTAAAAATAACGTGTTTGAGCTATGTTCTAAATTATTGGGCATTTCCCACCCTTCTTTCCCTCCTCTCCCCAACCCCCAACCCTCAAAAAACCCCAATGTCTTATCAGTAAATGTTTGTTTTTAGGAGTTGCTGAGGTTTCCCAAGTTACACGATGCCATAGTTGAAGTTGTAACCTGTCTTCTGCGTAGAAGGCTTCCTGTCACAAATGAAATGGTAATTTTTCATGTTTTATAATGTTGCTGGAAAAAGTGTTTTCTGGACTTTTCCTTGATGCTTCTATCTGCTTTGTAATGTCTGGAACCCAAATTTTTAAAAGAATCACAACTCATAATGGTGAACTATTTAATAGCTACATTGTTTGAAGCTTGTAGTACAGAAGAAGATAGATAAAAAACAAAAGGATCGTGGTAGGGTTATGTTTCATTTTTTTCAAGAAGGTCAAGGTAAAGTGTTTTCACTTTTAATGGCTTTTGTCAAATGAGAGCTGATAATTCAATTTCTGATATGCTGCTTGTTGGAGATCAATACAAAGTATCTTTATGTGAAAAGCAAACAAAACTTTTATGTGCAAATAGTGCAGTGTTTCTCACTGTGGCTTGTGACTGTGTTATTTACACTCCTTAAATTGCTGAGTTTATTTATTTCTTGCTGGAGGGTGGTTAGCTTAATAAAGCTAACAAGTTAAACTGATACATATTTCAAGAAAAGCTGAATATCTGAGTGTGTTGCAGTGATAGAATGAATTCCTTTCTTGCTTTCTTCAAGGTCAGAACTTCATGTCTTTGGGGCAGTAAGAACAATCTTTGGCTAAGGACAGTTACAATGTATTGTGCTCTAGGCAATTAGAATATCAGTGTAAGTCATTTTTCTTTGCTACCATTAGACTCACTGAATTTCTGTGAATATCCTTTCGTTGCAGGTTCACAATTTAGTGGCTATTGAGTTAGCCTATATCAATACCAAACATCCAGATTTTGCTGATGCCTGTGGGTTAATGAATAACAACATAGAGGTAAGAAAATACATCTTCATCAAAAATAAGTTCAATATGCTTAGTGAAAAGTGGATAAGTTGAAGGATTTTCTATGATCACAAGTTATATCTTGCTCCAATCTGTCTTATCTTTTGACTTTTCAAATGAGAATCTAAATAACTACTGACAGAACAGACTTGTCAATTTTTCTATGAAGCATAGTTGAATGTTTTGAAGTATGGAGGTTTGATTATATTCCAGTGGAGTGTACACTTTGTGATCAGCTGATGTATTAGATTTATACTGCATGTTATGTTCAGAACCAGTGGTTGATATTTTACTGAAAACAGTTCTGCTTCTGTGTCTTTCTGAAAAATAAGATAGGCATCAGAGAAGTGGTTATTAAATGAAATGTTCGGAAGAGAGACTTTAAAGAAATATAGTTTTACAATTTCTGTAGCCTTTCTGTTTTGCACACTCAATTTTGATAGGTAATCTCTATTGCTATCATAATCCTATAGAAGCAGTTGCTATACAAGTGTGGTAGATGGAATTCTTTCCCAAAGTCCTATTTTCATTGCAGTATTTCATTCATTCGCATGAGAGCTTGCTAATATTCTTGTGTTCACTTGTTAATCCAACACATTTTTCTACAGTTACGTTCTTTCATTAAATGCTTATATTGTCATTTCTGATGGGTGGTTCTAACCTCTTGCTTTCTATTATATATTTTGTATTGACTGGTTATGCAATTGATTGAAGAGCAGTCTGCCAAGGTAAATTCTAGTTCAGGTACAGTGTCTACACAAACTGCTGTGAGTATGAGAATTAGGACTCTGTCAAGTTGAACATATGAAATTATTGTTTTATTGTCTGTTAGCTAAATTAGTTCTTTTTCCAACATCTTCCTGAACAGGACGTTGAACATTTTGAAGAAACAGAGCATGTAAAACATCTTATCTTTATTCAGTGGAGAATCAATTACTAATTTCAAGAAAAATCAGATTTTGGTTTGATCTGATCACTTCAAATTCTGTTTTGTTGTGAAGTCAATGTTTCCTTTTTGGCTAATCAGAGTAAACTATGCTGGATGTGAAATTAAATCCTTCCAGCTAATTTTGAAGATTTAATGCTTACTGAAGGTCATAGGGAATCTATGCTGAGCCAAACTGCTTAGCTTTGATCCTGTTTTTTAAAGGCTCTGGTCTTGATTATGAAGAGTGTTGCAAAAAGTTTTGCAGAAGCTTTTTATGTTGAAAATTTACTTTTGATCTGATAATTGGAGTGGTTTTATCCAAACTGAGGCTTTTATAGGATCGTAGTATAGTTACAAAGCACTAGCTGAAATTCAAGTATCAGTGTTTGTTTGTCTTTTAAAATTTGAAGTCATCTGTAACATATGAATGTTGGATGTGTATTGAGACAGAGCGATGCATAATTGAAGTCTTGCTGGATTATTTTTAAAGGAACAGCGGCGTAACAGGTTAGCACGGGAATTGCCTTCTTCTGTGCCACGAGACAAGGTGAGTAAATGTTGATTTTTTTGTTTATTTTCAGTGTAATGCATTCTCCTTTGATCTAATCTAAATGCTGGAAGCTTTGATGTGCAGCCCTAGTAACACGCTGGGAAGCTTCCAAGTATTGACTTTTTTTCTTTTGATTTCCTGAGATTGAAATAGAATGCTTTTTCTTCTTCCAAAGATGCAGATTTTTGGGTTTTAAATCAAGGGTTTCTGAGGACTTACCTATAAATCTATATTAATATTACACACATTACTTGAATGTCATTTCAGATGAGGCCTCATGTTTGCAGATAGTAAAGATGAAGTCAGAACATGAATGCTTGTATTTAAGGCTGTGACATTGATACCAAAAGATAAACAACTGATTTAAAATATTTATTGTGCCAGCATAGTGACTTGTTTTTTAAAGTCACTCTTAAGACTGCAATTTTAGTGCAGCCGTATTTTCTTTGGGAGCAGATAGAGGAGATAAAGTTGTTGGTTGATTGTCATAATCCAGTTGTGTACAATCTTTGGAGCTTGGATACCAAGCATCATGAAAATGTTGCCTTGTGGAAATAGGTCTGACAATCAGATAGGATTTCAGACAGTCGTGCATTTAGTATTATGTGAAGTATTTCACATTTGAATGCACAGAATATGGTTTAAGCTTATCATTATAGTAAGTGTTACTGCAGCAGATAGAAATCGATTCTTTAAGTTCCTTAGCTTAATAAGTATGATGAAGTCTCAGAGCAGACTTCAGTATTACTGCCTCTAGTATGTAGAAGGCAGCTGTGATGGATTAACCAAGAAGGTTAAGGCAGCTGTCTAGAAATTGCTTTCAGTACTGTTTGTTCTTCTTTTAGTTGACTTCATATTTAAATTATCAGTGTAAGAGCTGAAATGAAATTGAAGAACAAGATGATAAAGCAGAAGTCCCTTACCTGTCTTGAACATGCTTTTTTCTCCATTTACATTACTGTTTTCTTTTCTGGATTATTAAAAAAAAAACCCAACACATAAATATATGCATGAATGTGCTAGGTAGATTTGGTGGTCTTCAGTTGAATTTTTTTTTCCCTGCATTTTTTTTTTTACCTTCTTTAGTCTACTAAAGCTCCAGGTGCATTGCCACCTGCTTCCCAGGAGACTGTTACTGCTGCTTCTGCTGAGGCTGATGGCAAGGTCTGTCTTGATTTTTCCTATAAGCACTGCATGCCAATTGATGTTGTGGTGCACTTCAGGTACTCCAGGAAGCAGTCTGTGTTTAGTTCTCTGTCCCTAATAACAAGCTGGGTGTAGACTACATTACATTTCACGACTTCAGTATGCACAACGGTGGGTAAAGATGTGCAACTGGTTGGCAAAGCCACTGCTTTCTGTTTAAACTCTTGGTTGTAATATGTTGTTGTCAATTGCTTGTTTGGTGCAATGGTACTGTAATCCAAGTTTTTCAGCATGGTTGTTAAACTGCATGTTTTTGATGTGTTGACAGTTAAAGAAGAACAGAAGATAAACTAAAAATGTGAGTTTCCTGCTTTCTGCAGGGAGTCCTTACAGGATTTGTTAAAACTTGAGCCCCCTTGTTGTCTGACTTTAACTGTTCACTTCTATGTGTGAAATGTATTCTGCAGCGGCTTTTTGCACTTCAGACCCGTTGCCATGTAAAATAACAGCTAAGTGCTGTAAAGACTTCCTTGCTAATTGCTTTCATTGGAGTCACAGAAGATGGAGTGTCACAAATTTGTGTAGTAGGAGTAACTAAGGAGACTCAGGCTTTCTGCTTTACTGTGTATTTATGTTCTGCTTCTAGTGCATAGCTGTCGTTTCTGTCCTCAGCAAAGTGGTTAAGTCAAAATCTAGTCATTAGTAGAACTTTAACTATGATTTTGGTCAAAGTTTTATTGGTTCTAATATGCTGCAAACAACTAAAAAGAAATTGGGATCTGTAATGAAGTTAGTGTTGTTGTTAGTGTTAGTGTTGAAGTTGCAGGAAACTGCCAAATTTGGTTTGTGTTTCCCACAAAGCTTCTTCTTTATTAAGTGGTGTATACTGTGGTGCTCTGTTTCTTATGAAAGAATGTAGCTTTCTGAAACTGCTTTGGAGACAAATCATGCTCCACAGTAATACTGGATGGGAGAGGTGTAGGGATTTTTGCCACTTTAAATAGCTGTTTTAAAATCAGAAAGAAAGTAATGGAGCTTTCCTTATCAATGGCCATCTGTTATTAACGGAGGTTCATTTGAATTCTTATAATCTATTTTGTATTTCTCTGAAGAGCAGTGCAATTTTATTAAGACTACTTATGTGCACGTTTCAGTTGGGTTTCTTCCTCATGTGTACTTCCTTTGCCACTCCCTCACTCTTCAGACCCAAGATCAGCCTATAGGGGTGGTTTAGTTATAAACACAATAGATGGTTCTACCTCAACTCCTCCTATTTCTGAAGGAAAATGTAAGTAGTAGGTTCACAGCCTTTAATGACCAGCATTGAGATTACCTTGTTGGTTTTTTTTACTCTATGTAGTAAATAGAAAAGCTGCTAGGCTTATGGGAAGGTGCAAAACAAAAATTAACACTGTTCCACATGAAAATAATTTCTTTTTTCTTTTAATACTGATCTAATGTGTACAATCTACTAATATTTTTCTCCCATGTTTTCTAATCTGTAAGAACTGGGTATTACATCCTCTTCTCACAAGAAAAAAGTCATTCTTTCCCTGGAATGGAAACTTTACTTCCCAGACAGTGCTATCTCTGCTTCCAGAAGATGGAGATTTTTCTTTTATTCGTTTGGTACCAAAAAGCTTTCTGTAACATGAGATCTGGCCACACAAATACATTCATAGCTTTGGTACCTGGAAACATAAGCATGCATATATTTCATTTATTTCATGAGCTGTTACTGTAAAGAACTTTGGTTTCTATACAAAGACTTCAAATACACTGAGATCTTTCAAGACCTTTTGGTGAATCTTGAATCTTAATATGTGTTTTCTGAATGATCCTGATAGTGTAGGCTACATTACTCTAAGGACACGTGGTAAAAGCCAATAGATTTAGGAAGACTGTGTTTCAGCAGTGATCTGTAAATGGTGAAGCTTATTTGTGCAAGAGATTTCATACCATTTTTAGGAAGAATGCGAGTTTAAAAAGTCTTTCATTTTAGGGATATTTTACTCTCATTAATGGATTGAAAGTATCCTTCTAATTGGTCTCCCACAGGGAAAACAAAAGTGGGGGCTAAGAAGAGCAGAATATGGAAATAAAAATACACACATGAAAATCTTTTATTGAGTCTTTCTTACCAATAGCTTACTAATAACAAATTTGATCTTGTTTGTAGTGTTCAAGTTTTAACTCTGACGTTTTTCTCTGATGTGTTGTTTGTGCAGGCTGCTGCTGGAGCAGGAGATGTATCTCAGGAGTCTGGAACGGGCAACTGGAGAGGAATGCTGAAAACCTCAAAAGCAGAGGAGGGATCAGCAGAGGAAAAACCAAAACCTGCTGCAGCTCTTCCCGCTAGTCCTCAAAAAGGACATGCTGTAAACCTATTAGATGTGGTGAGTGTGATGGAAAGATGCATACTTCCTCTTTGCAGTTAAGGCTCGGGAAGTAAAATATATGAATTATTTATGTTGTGACTTTGCTACTAATATATATCTTCATGAATAATGGCCACTGTAGAGAAAGGGAGCTCTGGCCTCTCTCTTCTCCCTTTGTTAACCTTTCTAGTTTCAGCCTACAATTTGGAATAATTGGCTTTCTTTCACAGAAATTTCAATTTCTATGAAGGAAAATCCTTATCTAGATCACTTCTAAAACAGAAGCAAATCTCAGCTCATCTCAATTCAACTGCCTATTCATTTTTGCTGAAGTTGACATTTTTCATACCAGAGGAAAATTTAATGATTTAAATTTGAAAAAACCAAAACAAAAAAAAAACAACAGATGAAGATTCTTAAAGTCTTGGCAGAACTGACTTCCTTTGGTGAGCTTTAAAAACTAAATTGGTTGGTGCCATCTGACCTTTCAGTTTCAGAGATCTGGATTTTGACGTCTCTAGGTCAATAGCAGAGTAGTGTTGCAAGACAGATGACGTGTATCAAATTATCAGACTAAAAGAGCAATAGTTTGTTTTGGTCTCCCCCAGTGTAAGTTTTATTTATCTATACAAATAAGCAGAATTTAACTTGAGGTTTCTTTTTTTTTCTTTTTTTTTCTTTTTTTTTTCACATAGCCTGTACCTGTTGCACGCAAACTTTCTGCCCGTGAGCAGCGAGATTGTGAAGTGATTGAACGGCTCATTAAATCTTATTTCCTTATTGTCAGAAAGAATATTCAGGACAGGTAAAACATAACCTAGATGTATTTAAACCATACAAATGTTGTGGTATCTCAAGCATCATATAATAATCTTGCTTTTTTATAAAACTCACTCCTCACAGCATTCAGAAGGCTGAAGTAGTACTTGATTTTTTTCTAATAGTTTTAATTCTCTGTTACATTGATGTATGAGGTTCAGTTAGTTCAATTTAGGAGGTGGCAGTTTTTCTAAAGGATGATGAAGAATTCAGGTGGATGATTTTCAGCAAATAACTGGAATGAACTCTGGGTGTTATGTAGCAGTGGCAGAACTTAGCTTTGCTGTCCTTTTTGTTTCAAATAGGGACTGCTGTGGCTAACCCTTTACATTCTTTGCAGTAAATATGCAGCAAAAATGCTATGCCAAGTATTGCAAATTTGATGCATTAAAACATCCTGACCTACTTCAGAAATATTTTTAAGAAATGTTTTAAAGACTGTACTCATGTCCATCCCACACTGCACTTACAAAGCAGATTCATTCTCTTATTTGGAAGATTCAGAGCTGTGCTGGGATAGATACCAGAGTTTTGCTTTCGCTCTTAGCCAGGCGACTCCCAAAATATTTTAGATTTCTTAAGTTCTTCTTTTAGTAGAATTTCAAATGCATTGGCTTGAAAAGAGGATGCAAAATTAATTATTTTACTATTAATAGACCTATGTAGTCTCATCATGATTTCCCAGAAGTCACTCCACAGCTGAGCAGTAAAGAGCCTAAAAGCAGTAGAGCATAGCAGGGAAAATTCCCAACCGAATGTGGGAATATGATTCCAATGATGTATGATAGAATTTAGCAGTGTGGGCACATGAGATCACGTGGAATTACTGCTCAGTGAGTCATTACTGACTGTATACGTCAGATCCCAGACTATTCTAGTTGTAAAATATTACTTACAGTGTTGCATCAACAAAATGGTGGTTTAAACTGATATTTTTTTATTTATCAATTGGGAAGAACAATGGATGTTTTCATTGTCAGCTGCTGCTTGCTATTCTGATGAAATAACCCAAGGGGCAGTAATTTGACTTTTGACCCTCCATTTATATCCTTAGATTCTTGCACTGTTCTAGTGTAATGATTTTACTTCCACCTTTTCAGAAAAGTACTCCTACACATACCTTAAGACCCCGGGAAGATCAGGTGCCAGTAGTTTCAGTACTTGTATTTATTTTTTTCCCAGGAATTTTAGCAGCATGGAAATCCAGAGCTAAAACCATGGTTTCATTGGGGATATTGTAGCCCAACATAGAACTGAAAAATGTTGCTTTACAGATTCTGTACCCTTTTCCTGAAGGATTGTTCTTGAATTGCATTGATTGCTTGCTTCCATTCTAAATAACACATTTTGCACACTTCAAATCCATTTGCTGTTGTAAATTGCTCTTATGCTGTGTTGTCTGGTATTTGAACAGGGATCCTGCAGTCAGTATTGGATTAAGATCAGATATATCAATCCTTTCCTTGACTCTTTCCTTTTGCGTTTGCACGTGAGGTTGATTCTAGGGTGACATAGCCTTTTTGTCATGCCTAGCATAGTGGAGATTTGGTTTCTGGTCCTTTGTGGGGAAAAAAAGTAACTTATTTTTCATGTACTTTCTACACTATATATTTATATACAATACAGCCATCTCATGTGGAAGACATGAGATGTTTAAATTGCACAGGATACTTTACTGGAGATAGAAAGCTTTTATATATGTCAGTGGTAGATTCATGGTAGTTTGAGCCAAGGTTCTGTCGCTGCTTGCTTGTGTTGTGAATTCTTTGATGTAGGCCTGGTTTTATTATGTCCTGAAGAAACAATCTTTATGTGCTTGCAGTGTGCCAAAGGCAGTGATGCATTTTCTGGTGAACCACGTGAAAGACACTCTTCAGAGTGAGCTGGTGGGCCAGCTGTACAAATCCTTGCTGTTGGATGACCTTCTGACGGAATCCGAAGACATGGCGCAGCGCAGAAAAGAGGCAGCTGACATGCTGAAGGTATTTTAAAAAGAAAAAAAGACAGAAAGGATCAGGGCCTTATGGGAATAGTTGATGAAGCTGAAGCCATGTAAATGGTAGATTTTGTTCCTGATCACTTGCTCTTATTTAACTTTCTCTATTGTGATCAGTAGTTCTTTTCTGGGAAATTGATTACAGTCTTTTAACTATTGTTCCCATCTTCACACAGTCTACAGGCCAGTGGCTAGTGGATCTAGAGTTCCATATAGTATAAGCAGAGGAAATGTTGAGACTCAGTTATCATGACCACCGTGTATGTCTGTATCAATGAATTTGGGACATACTGGTGTTTAAAAAAAACCTCATCTCTTCATTATATGTTATGTGATGTATTAGTCTGCTACAGCTGAAATGCTCCTTAGGACTGACCTATTTAGAAAAGAATGCCTCTCAGATAACAGTGCAGCTTCACTAAAGTAGTAAGAAGTGTTTCTCTCTTGTGAACAGCACAATCTGTTCAAACAGTGCACATTTGAGAGATCAGATGCCCTGAGATACTGTTTACCCAAGATGCCTGTAGCAAGTTTAGTCTTTGCAACTGTATGATAAAAGTACTTGAATGAGGAGGGAAAGTGTCTTAACTGTAAGCTTCATTGGACCAAAATTATGATCAGTATTAGTTGGTATTGAGCTTAAACCAAAACAGTTTAAATTTCTGAAGTTCAGCAGGCTAGACTGTAGAGACTGCACCTAAATACAGAAGTAATAGAAGTGCAGTTTCCCCCTCTGTTTTATGGGGGATATTCCAAGCATTAAAATTGTGTATGGTGAAAAGATCTGCTCTTCTTGAGAATTTATGTATGTATATACAGAGATGAATCATTAACATAAGCATGTTACTGGGAACACTTGAGCATCTGAATGTTGCTCAGAACGGCAGTGAGTTCTTTTCACTTATAACCAGAAATGCAGTTTTAAAATAACTCAATTCTCTTATCTGTAGAGAGACAATTTAGTTATACCTTTGCTGAAGTCTCAGCACTATCTTCTGTTTCGTAGTAGTTCTCACTTGCATGACCTTTGCAGATGCGAGGTTCCATAGTTGTTTATCAGCGTCCTTCCAGGTTATCACCACTAATGAAAACGACTGGCTTCGATTTAAACACTAACATCACGCTTTCTGACTGCCATCCTTGCTTCCTTCAGAAATCTTTTCAGAAATACCAATTAACATCGGTGTTTTTGTTTCTCCATGCGCAGGCCTTGCAGCGAGCCAGTCAAATCATTGCAGAGATTCGGGAGACACATCTTTGGTGAAGACGGTACCAGCCACGCTATTTATATGCGTTGGAGGTTACACTGACTTCAGGATTGCTAGGCATGGTATACGGAGTAGAATTTTTATTTATGAACTCTTATCTGTGTACTGCAACTGTGTAAATCTGCTCATGTAAAGACAGTTGGTTTGATTTGCAAACAGAAAAATATGCTGTATTTTGCAAAATAAGTCGTATTTAATCCACATAATAAATGGCTCTAAATGTTTCCTTACCAGCTTTCTGGTGCAAATTAAAGCAGACCAAGTCTACTGTCTCAGTGACAGGCTCATTTGAACTTGGGGAAAAACACTGAAGTTCCAGTGCCTGACTTGCTAAACAGGTTGCCTGTGGTTAAGATGGACAGTGTAGTCTTGTGGCATAGTTTTAAGCTGCTTTTACAATAGAAGTTTAAATACTGTGAAGAGAAGAGAGCACCAAGTATTTTCTTTCATGACTATATTGCATGCACTATGACAGATGGAGGTGTCAATTTTATAGCACAGTAGAGATGTCTACCGTATTGCTACGTGTGTGTCCCCATTTCTTTCCGAATGTTAAAAACTGCAGACAAAATTCTGAACTTCATTTAATGGAGGAGTATCATGTAGGATGAATCAGCCTGGAGCTTGCAAACAAGTAACGGCCTACTGACAAGTGGGTGCCAAGTTGTTGATGTGCACTGGAGCTTGCATAAAAATGCTGGGGGTTACAATCAGATACAAGAACACCTTCCCCTTTCTTCCCCTTGGGACCAAGCCCCTGGACCATCCAATAGTAAATCTGTTCTGGCACAACTGAAAAAAAAAATAAAAAAATAAAAATTGATTTCAAAACTGTTATGGGATAACAAGTGTTTTTTTCAAAAACAGATAAAGTTGGCCAGGGAGAAGGGGATCCCCACAACACAGTACCAAACTTTGGAAGATAGGACAGTATGAAAGAAAGCCTGCGAGATTGGAATATTTATACTAGAGATCACAGTTACTTGTAAGGAAAATTGTACTGTTAGTAGTTTTTTTTTTTTTTTCTTTTTTTCTTTTTTTTTTTTTTTTTTTAAGGACAATCACATTAGGAAACCTTAAGTTGGTAGTTGAGTTACTTTCTTCTGATTGTAATTCATGCAGTCAAACACTGTTCACGCTAACCTTTAAAGGATAAGCATTTTAATTTTTATGAATAAAAAAATTATTTAAATTCCAGCCAGCACACTTGCATGTACTTTTCAAACAGATCTACTTTTCTGTATACAGTAAAAAATGTGTACTGTGGTTGCTGATATTTTATCTTTAACATGACTTGCATTTGAAAAATGAGAGACAGCTGTTAACAGCCATGGTCTTCTTTTAGGATGTTGGGCCAGTATCGTGAGGCTTTTATTCCTCTACTCAGTTCCTCTCTCATTTCATCAATTAACAGAAACTGAATTCCTGCTGGAAGCTGCTAAAAATTAAAAATTAAAAAACTGTTAAGGTCTCAGTTTCTGACAAGATCTGTTTTAAAAATTTATTCTTTCACATAATAATTTTGAGTTTGGCACCACTATAAACACAAGGAGTTAAGTCTCACGTGCAATTCTTGTTATTTTATGTGTTATCTGAAGTAGTTCACACAGGACATAGAAATGTAATCTGTATTTTTAAACAGCTTAAAAAGTCACAATGTTTGTTACGTATAATGAATATAAAGGAAGTAATTGTAACTTATCACTTCTTATTCAGGGATGGTAGTTCTCAGATGTAAGAAATGCAAGTGTAATGAAGTGCAAGCCACTTCTCAAGTGAATTTTAGCCAACAGTGAAAGCTTTGAAGAATTTGGTCAAAAGCATTACATTTGTAGTTGGAATTCCCCTGGCATCTCCTTCCCTTGTACTTTTGGCATCTAAGAAATGTTTTCAACAAAACAGAACTGTCTCTAAGTGAACCTATGTTTTAACTCCCAAATGTCAATCAGCAGTCTGTTGTCAAGGGATATTCTGAATTACAAAGTTTTCAAGTGCTACATAAAGCAGATGAGTTCTATTTATTTAAGAATGTCTTGCAAGTGATAACTGGCTCTGTAATGTCATGTGAAGTCTCCAAAGTGTTTATCTGTGGCTTTTTTTTTTTTTTTAATGTTAATTTTTTTAATTTTTTTTGCTTTATAAACATTTTTAATTTGGTAATGTTTGAGTGCCAAGAAATGAACTTGTCAACCTCAGTGCAAATCTTGAAAAATCCATGCTGTACCAGCCCTGTTATTAAATAAACAGATACTATACAAAATGAATGATCCCAGAAATAAAGTTTTGAACTCACTTCTAGTTCAGGTGGCAGGACTGTATACCCTTACAAGTTTGGGGGATAGCTAAGAATGCTTTTACAGCCTTAAGTTTGCAGTTGCCCTCCTGCAATTCATCATCTTTATTTCTTATAACAGCTGCTGCAGTTACGTAAGTAATAGGGTTGATAGGCAACTGGTTGCCATTAATTGTTTTATGGATTGTCTGAAACAGAACTAAGTGCTATTGTTGCTGCCACCCTTAGAAGAAATACTGGGCAGCTGGTGAGAAGTCTCACTAGATTAGATGATGCATCTCTTACAGTCAACCTCACTTAATTTAAACCTGAAATACTTCTGTCATCAATGATCAACTTTCAGTTTAATTAAAAAAACAAACAAACCAACCAACTTCTATCCTGTGAAGCAATCGCAGAGAGAACAACTTCTGTAGCCAAGTTTAGACTAGTAAATGTTTGACATTTAATACCTGACCTGTGTGTGGTAGTACTGTAAATATACAGTATCTGTGTGAAAAGTTTGTCAATAAATTTTGTGAGTCTTTTAGTAGTCAGTTTCGAACTTCACTTGGTGGGTAAGGGGAGTGTCTGTCTGCTTCAAACTGTATTCTGAAGTAAAATGCATCAAAACTGAAGTGAAACTCATTTTTAACCTCTGTGGTATGGAGGACTAAATATAAGAGATGCTAAATTGGACACCCTGCAAACTCAGGTCCCTGCTTTATGGAACTGCAAGCAGGGGAAAAAACTTACCAGTCTGCTGTTTCTGTTTCAAAATTGCATAATTTTGTGTATTTTTTTTCCCTTCAATTAAATCCTTCCATTATGCAAGCAGACTAACAGTGTTTTCTGCTGATACTGAAGTTCTCAAATGCACAATTTTTTAACTTATTGCCAGTCAAATTCTGCATTTGGAGGTGAGAGAACTGGACGATTAATTCTTTGAAGTTAAAAAAGAGTAGACCAACTGTGTATTATGTCCAAATAGTTGCATCTTTTAAACTGCTGAAGGTGTTCTTATGATCAGATAGCTTCTTTTTTATTCGCTGCAGGCCCTCTCACCTCCTACCACCTTTACAAATAGAAGTGCTACTTGAAAGCAGCCACCACTTACTGCTGGCTGCCACAATATTCGAGCCTTCTGGTTTGTGCTGTCTCCTGCTGCTAAGCAGATGGTTGTTTTTTTTTTTCATTTGTTGTTCTTTTTAAATCTCTGACCCAAAAATACTGCTTTTCTTCCTATACTTGCAAATCACACATTTGTACATGCAGTAAATACTTCATAGTCTATTTCCACTTGTTCATCTCTGAAGGAGCTCTGTCTCTGAATGATCACCTGAACATACCTGATTTGAGTATATTTTGGTATCTGAGGAATAAAAACAGCCCAAGAATGAATACTGGGTTTTTAAGTTGTCTTTGATTCTTGGCCTAACTGTTGTAACACTTAGGTGTACAGGGTGTGTGTGAAATGTAGTGATTACATCCAGCCACCTCTTAGAAAGAATCAGGGAAGGGTTTGGATTACTAGGAGCTGGTTAGAAAGCACAGAATAAAGCTCTTGGAGTTGATGGATCTTATTATAAATCTTGTATACAGAGAATTTAACTTTTTCAATTTTGTATTTGTAAAAACAAATAAAATCCTTTTAATACTTGATGAAAGTGGGTGCTAATGCTTTAAAAAATAAATTGAAATTTGAGGATATATGAGGATCTGTGGATACAGAGGGGAAAAAGGCAGGAGGAGATTAGGTATAAAAAATGACTTAATCTACTCTGAGGAGCTTTATCTGCAAGCAGAAAGTAGCTGTTAACTCCTATTTGTGTTTATTTGGAGCTTAATATGGGTGTGCACTGGTGTATTTTGTTCTCAGGTGCAGGTTTTGGTATTGCTGGAATGCTTCTACCAAGTAAGGAACAAGATAAATACAAAAGCACACAAAGTAGATCTTCGAGGAAAGCAAGAACTGCTTAGTTTCTCTTGCTGCTCTTCTATCATTTTCCCATCAGAACTGTGTTTGGTTTTTTCGATTTGTATGTGTAGGATAGCTCTGATCATAATTGCAGCACAAGGCAAAACTGCAAGAAATGCAAACTGGTCTTGAAAACTGACAAGATATGTAGGTGTTTTTTTTTTTTCTTTTCAAGGAAGGAATAACTTAAGTACTTTTTTTGTCTTCATATAGCTATAGAATATACACGATATTGTTGCATACTGTTGTATATTACAGATAGTAAAATAACATAGAGGATGTGGATATCTCAATAAGTAATTGGGATCTTAGACTGAAAATAACTCCATGTAGTGAAGCACCACCATGTTACAGCTTAATCTGAAAAATAAGCCCTGGTGTATAAGCAGTAAGTCACCATAACTTGTTATTACTGAAATCTTGGTTGACAATGCAAATAAAACCACCACCAAGTTGATTAAGCAACAACAAAAACCACTACTCCCCTCCTCTCCTGCCCTGAAAGATAGAGAATATTAGGGGTCCTAGAGAAGTGTTAGAATTTCTTGTAGTTATTTCCCAATTCTTATGTATCAGATGGTTTTGAAGAAGCTGAAATACCATGACTTATTCCAACAGTGTAAGAGATGATTATTAAATACCACTATCTAGACAGCTGAGTTTGGGGTTGGTCTCCTTGCAGCTGCTGTGACTGTAAAACTGTAAGATGCTACAGTTTGACAGACTAGGAAAGCATTTCCCCCCAGCAAGGATTAACTGAATCTTTGCAAACTACACTGCAGTCAGTGCCCAAAGCAATCACTTTATAAATCCAAGAGGATTTCACATTTGTTTACACTGGGGAAGGAAGGAAGGGTCCCTTCAGAAATGAACAAAAAAGCAACACCCGAGTTTGAGCCAGTCTGCTAAATTACTGTAATTTGCAGTCAGTTATCCAGTTCTATGTTATTTTAGTATCAACTTTTACTGCTAATATTTTTGGTAACCATGTGTAGCTTTGTGTTGTTTACATTGCAGGACTGTGAATAATGTGGGACCAATGTTCCATAAGCAACACCAATGCAGGAAGGGAAAAGTCTGAAGATAGCAAGGCTCTGTACAGATTTTAGGTGTGTAAGCAGTATCAGTGTCCAGCAGTGAAGGTGTTTTTTTCAGAACAATGAATAAAACACCACTGCCTTTAAATGTAATGTTCCATCTACTCCCTGAAGTATGTCCTCACCTTTGTGCTGGCCTTACAAGGGAATTGGGAAGCTGTGCTCCCAAATGTTAGCAAGGCCATAAGCACTAGAACGATTTTGTGTTCTGTAATGAAAAGGTGCTGCCTTTGCATGTTGCCCTGTCTGAAGGGCTGGATTTTAATTGCAAAAACACTTATCTATCTCCCCTCCCATTTCAAGAAGTGAATCAGTTCTGTATTACCACAATAAAGCTGCAAAGCTCATACACATTATGCTACCATACATAACCAATAATAAACTTACTTATCAGGACTTAACTGTTTCACTTATTTATTGTGAATCTTCTGCAGCTTTAAACCAAACCTGTTAAGAAAAAAAAATACAAAAAACTGTTGATAGTAGGTTGTTTGTCCTTACCCACTTATCCTGATTTTCTATGTTAGGATGAAGTCAAAAGTCAACAGCAGCATTCATCTTGTTAGGAAAGGTTTCAAGTATCCTTTTGCACATCTTGCTGTGAATTGTTCTGTAGCATATCTGGTGACCATTGCCCCTCCCACCTACAATACAGTAGTTGGAAGAGAGTTTCCATCTTGGTTCCTTGAAATGGATCTTTTCATCTTCTCGTGCACATTCTTTTGTGAATGGTGCTTGAAATCTCTCTTCATCGGTGTAACTTCTAAGAGCTGCATGTGACAGTTTTCCAGTTCTGTACTTCAGTGGTACCTGTTTCCAAAGCAATTTCAAACACTCCTTTTTGGTATTTTAGATCTGTATCTTATACTTTAGTGGAGAGAGCACATCACATGAATCCGTACTCTTCATGGGCAACAGCTGATACTGACAGCCACTGCATTAACTTAAAAAGGAGTAAGTTAAGAAAAAGCCCAGCTGTAACAAATTATAATGCATAACCTTAGTGGAGTTAAAAAATCCAGTGTAGGTGTGCAACTGCTATAATATAGCATGCAGCTTTTTCTGCTATATGCAATCTGTGGCCTACGTGAAGCGTGATCACTGTGAAGGATTGAGATGAACAGGAGATGAGGAAAAAATCTGGTATGGATTTCTATCATTTTCTGGTTCAGTGATTCACTTCCAGAGCTAAAACATGAAATCATACATGTTTAGAATCTCAGCTGCCTTTATTTGAACTCTGTTGATGTATTCTGAAAACTGAAACTATGCTATTAGGCAGTTTGTGAGCTGCACAGTATAGAAACGTCTTCAATTACATTCTTCAAGCAACAGAGTTGAAGTGGTGTCTAATTTTAGGAAGATATTCTTCTTGTCACAATGTGAGCCATTTTATAATGTAGTAGTTTTTCTTTCCAATCCTAAGCAATGATACTCCATTCTTGAGAATATGCTGTCCAAGGATAAGAACAGTCTCAGGATTGGTTACACGAATCCCATTTACTGAAACTCCACCGTCTGTAATTTTCTGGTACCTTAAAAAAAAGAAACCAACAACAAAAACAATGAGTAATTGCAAGAGGAAGATACCTGTTGCTGGTAAGTACTGAAAGATCAGTTAAGAGCTATTTCAGATGCTTCTTTGGTTTAATTTGTAACTGAATAAATTTTAAGTCTTGTACACATCCTCTCCTCCTGAGAGGGATAAAGGGAACATAATCTGTTGCTGTCTCTTTCTCAGCTGTTTATTTTACAGCTATGGTACATGACACTGCATTATTCTACACTTTCTCTTCAAAATGCAATGAGGCCTCCCCTCTCAGCCTGGTCACATGGTTGGTGACCCTGCACACAGCAGGAGGATTGAAACTAGATGATCATTATAGTCCTTTTCAAGCCAAGACATTCTCTGATTCTACAGCATGCAGGTAACTTACACTTTACTATCTGTTTTAGTTATTCTGACCTCTTGTTAAAGTGAGCACACCACTTCCACCCGTTTAAGTGAGGTACTACTGAAGAGTGGGGCTGATAGCATACCCACTAGGTCCATGTGGAATGGCATTTGCTTTGCGACACAGGTCAAGCAGAGTCATTCCAGGTTCAAGCATCAATTCAGCCGAAGGAGCCTGTCTAAAAAGTTCCTGTAACTCCTGGTCAGACATAGCTTCCAGTGCCTCCACACTGCTGTGATAAAGGGCTTTGGTGCACCTGTGAGAACAAAAATCATTCAGAATCAGTTCTAGTCTCATCTTTGGACAAAGCACAGTTCAACTGAACAGATTTCCCTCCCCAGTTTCTTCTGATGCTCCGCGCAATAACAGAAGAATTTAGGAGCTACCATTCTAACTTTGAATTCGTGGGTTTTTTTGGACTCCATTCTCTTGCAATTTTAATATAGTTTATGTATCTCTTAAGTCTAGAGCATTGCTATATATTTCTCTTAATAGCAAAGTCTCAGCTAACTCCATTAAAACAGTCCCTGAAAAGCTACACATAACTGAACTACCATCAGATATATCTGAAAGAGAACTGCTCAACAAAATGAACTTCACCTCTTAGCAGATTCCAGCCCCTCTCTGCCATGAACAAGTTTTGTTACTTCTGCTGCAAGTCGTTTCTGAGGGCCCCATTTTTCAGGCTCTCTGGCATGCATTTCCATGATGTGGTCAATCTCCTCAAGAGGAAGAAAGGTGAAGAGTTTCAGGTATCTGTGAGCAGGGAAAAAAAATTATTTTGTCTATAAAAACATTGTTACAGATTTCCTGTCCTTGTCATTCAAACTTCATTAACTGCACTAAAATGATTCTTATTTCTTTAAGAAATCCATGTTATAGCTATTCTTTCAAACAACTCTTTGTTTTTGCCCACATAATTAAATTTAAAATGGTAACTCGTGTTTTATTTACCATTTTATTAAGGGTAATGCGTACAGAAATAAAACAGCTCCAAAAGCTTTTATGAAGCTTGTACTACAATCAGGAATTTACTTTTCTAATGAAGTGTATTTTATAGAATGCAGTGCAATTGTGTGTCTACTTGGGAGGTTCTAACTTACATCCTTAGTAGTTACACAGTACATTAATGCAAAGCCATGCAGCTATGCTGATCACCAGACAGAATTACGCAGTGCGTTGATGACTGCGTATCTTGCAGAAGATTATTTAGGATCATCAACAATTTAAAGGTGCATATCAGAAGTATACTCTTTACAACAAGGATTATTTAAATGGGCATGCAGCTGTGTGGAATTCAGTGTATTAATGAAGGTACTTCCATGATTACAAAGTCTGAAAGCATTAAACATTTTGATGTTAAATATCCACACAGCCTTTTTTCAGCCTGAAAAGTGCAGTTGATGCAGAACCTCCATACAGGAATCAAGCCAAGTTATGAGAGATGTTTGTACTGCAGTTACACTATTAAGCCTAGCCAGTGGTGTCCCAAGTGGAGTGCAATCAGCCCAAAAACTATGCAAGATGATCCACTGTGTAGATATAAATATGTGTGCATGTACTGGAAGTACATCCACATGCAACAGTTACAGAGAACCACCAGGATGTAGTTTCATAAACAAAGCCAGGAAGACAGATGAAGAAAAACTACTTACTTCTCAACTATGTCATCTTGTTGTCTAACAAAAAACTGATACAGCTCAAACGGAGAAGTCTTATCTCTGTTTAGCCAAACTGCATTGCCAGCAGTCTTTCCCAGTTTATCTCCAGTAGTACTGGTAATAAGAGGCACAGTAATTCCAAACACATCTGTTCCTGTCATCCTGTGAGGATTAGAGAAGATGAAAAATCACATTTTGGTCATCGTTAAGAAAACTCAGGCATCCTGTAAGATATTATCCTTTAGCAGTTACACAGCTGTTAGCAAAGTAATTCAGAAGTGCTTTATGAAGAGTGCTTTAGGAAAAAAAAAAAAAAAAATTAAGTTCTTTGTGCAATGAAGTTTAAGTATGTAAAATAGCTCTGTGAGTAGCAGCACTAGCAAGTTAATGTGACCTGTACTTTTGTCTTCTGCTCTAAATAGTAACTGAGGCTGCCTGTGGGTTAGGATACCTATGCAGTTTTTTTCCGTTCCGAGAGTCTTGTCAAGCACGCATGCAAGGCCAAACTTTGCCACCTACAACCAGCAGTGCCTCTGAATTATGCAAGACTGGCACCTAACTTGGGGATAAGCAAAGGTTCAGCAGCAGCTTCCACTGTGTTTCTGGGGGAAGCACTGCAGCCATCTCTAGGCACATACTACACTTTGGTGCAACTACACCTTGATAGTATTTGGCAGCAGCAGATCTGTCTGCATGCTGTCATTCAAGATGTTTGAATCACGGAGTCATTAAGGTTGGAAAAGACATCTAAGATTGTCTAGGTCAACACCAACCCATCCCCACCATGCCCACTGACCACGTCCCTCAGTGCCACATCCACACAGTTCTTGAATACCTTCAGGGATGATGACTCCACCACCTCCCTGGGCAGCCTGTGCCACTGCAGCACCACTCTTGCTGAGAAGAAATGTTTCCCAATATTCAACCTGTACCTCCTGTGGTACAACTTGAGGCCATTGCCATCCTATCATCGCTAGCTGGAAGAAGAGGCCGACCCCCACCACACCACAGCCTCCTTTCAGGCATTCATAGAGTGATGAAGCATCCCCTCAGTTCCTCTTCTCCAGACTGAACAATCTCAGTTCCCTCAGCTGCTCCCCACAAGCCCAGAGCTCCAGACCCCTTACAGCTTCACTGCCCTTTGATGCACACGCTCCAGGGCACCAGTCTCTTTCTTGCACTGAAGGACCCAGAACTGAACACAGCACTGGAGATGCGGTCCCACAGTGCCGGGTACAGAGGGACGATCACCTCCCCGCTCCCGCTGGCCGCGCTATTTCTGATCCAACCCGGGATGCCGCCGGCTCTACCACCCACCCGGACTACCCGTAGGTCCCAAGCACAGCCACCGTCCACCGCAGCCCCGCCCCCACGTACTTGGTGACGAGCTCGTATCCGGACATGATGTTGCCCATCTGGTCGGCGCCGCCCAGCTGCACGCGGCAGCCGTGGTGCCGGTGGAGGTGCAAGAAGTCGTAGGCCTGCAGGGCGGGGTACAGGAACTCGGCCAGACTCATGCCCTCGGCGCTGCGCAGCCGCGCTTGGCAGGCCTGCCGGCTTAGCAACGTGCCCATGCGGAGGCGGCCGCCGGCGCCGCATAGGAAGTCGAGCAGCGGCTCGCGGCCCAGCCACCACGCGTTGTCCAGGAGCTCCGCCCGGCCCAGGGGCCGCCCTCCGCCCGCCGCCCAGAACAGCGCGCGGTGGTTCTCCAGCAGCCGCCCCAGCCCCTCGCGCAGCCCCCGCGCGTGGGCCCGCACCTTCTCGGCCTCCAGCGGCTCCCGCGCGCGTTCGCGGCCGCTGGGGTCGCCCAGCCGCGCCGTCGCGCCGCCCACCACAGCCAAGACGGTGTGTCCGGCGCGCTGGAAGTGCAGCAGCGCCATGACGGCCGGCAGGTGCCCGACGTGCAGCGAGTCCGCCGTCGGGTCGAAACCGCAGTAAACGGCGACGGGCGGGCGGCCCGGCTCCAGCAGCGCTTCCAGCTGCTCGTCCGCGCCCTGCGCCGGGAACACCTCCTGGAAGAGGCCGCGCTCGAACTGCGCCGCCAGCAGCCCCTTGGCGCCCCGGGCCCGCTGCGGCCGCTCGTGGACGTGCCGCGTTCCCGGTGGCCGGGTCCGCCGCAGGGCGCCAAATAACTCCGCCGCGCGGCAACAGCGCCGCGACAGCGTGGGCGCCGCCATCTTGTGCGAGGCACGCCGCGATGCGGCGGGGCGGAGCCGGCGTGGGGAGGTGGCGCGTTACTGCCTGTCCCGGCCGTCCGGAGAGGCTGTGGTGAATCACAGAATCGCGGAATGGCAGGGTTGGAAGGGGCCTCAGGGATCATGAAGCTCCAACCCCCGTGCCACATGCGGGGCCACCAGCCTCCACAGTTAATACGAGACCAGGCTGCCCAGCAGCCCGCGTGGGAGCGTTGTGTCTCCCACGACAGCGAAGAAAATGAGCGCAGAAATAACGATGCCTTGGTTCATCCTTCATTTTTCATTCAAGTTTTCTGTGATCATTGTTTATAAGCATTATTTTTCATTTCAAAGGAACTTATATTTCTGGGAACAAGGACAAATGATACTTGTGGGCAAAAAAGACTTCATCATTTTCTGAAACTTCACGTATCATACTGATCAATGATTAGGATCCACAATCAGTCATTTTGAAATGGAGATCTGCATAAGTGTTCCCAAACATCAGTCAAAACGTAGAATCACACAGGAACTCTCACTGAAGATTTAACAGCTTATAGCAGTTGTATTGGGCTGTAAATAACTGGAGCTGCCATAAGAAAATTCCCTTTTTGCTTCTGTTCATAAGTTGCCCTGGGCTATGATGGATATCCAAAAGGGGAAGCAAATTGTTTGTTTTCCAAGATGGCAGAGGTTGGTTTAGACCAGTGTGCAGTTGTGTGTGCAGAAGCTAATGCAGTTGTTGTGAGGTAGGAACTCATTAAATATTTAAAGAAATTTAAACAAAGAAAGTCTTGGTGCTGCATTTATCTCTCTGACTCATTTAACATGGGAATTTCCAATGCCCAGAAAGAAGTGATGTTACGTAGCATGGAAAGATATTTAGACTCCTAAGGCACTGGGGGCAGTTGTTTGTCAGAGATCTGAGTCTGTGTGTTCTTGTGTTCGAATACATCCAGCAAACTTCTGTGGTGGTGTCTCAGAGCTTCCTGCTAGTCCCCCATCTGTGACCTTATGTAAGCCCAGTTTCCACTTGTAGTCATGTAGTCTTCATGTGTACTGGAGGCAGAAGTAGCCAGCACAGAGCTGAGACTGCTGTGTGGGCTCTGATGCTATTGGAGCCATTAGAAATGCAAGGCATCAAAGCTGGGTGGCTAGCTTAGACTACATTCTTTGATACACACAGAGTGAGTTTCATGTGGTTTCCTACCTGTGGGAAATTTCTCTACATAATGACTGCTGTTGCAAATGTCTGTGTTTATGTTCTTAATTGATTGCTCCTCTTGACTGAACATGAGAGCTGTCACCTACTCCCATATCCAGAAGATCATGGTTTAATGGTGAAATGATCTCTGAAAACATATTACATTAACAAGAGTATTTGTCTTTATGGTGCTGTGAGTACATAAACAGCAAGTAGATCCATCTCCAGAGCTGGCAAGGTCATGGTACATACTCTATAAATTCACTTGTCATAGTGACTTACTCTCCTGTCTCAGCTAATGATAAAAAACAAAAGAGAAAGGAATCCACTCTAGATTCCAAGAGAAATAATTCTCTCCCAGCACACACACCTCATTTGTAACTATGATAATTCTGCATTTTTGCAGTCCTGAGAGAAACCTGAGTAATGCTGAACTTCATCACCATGCATAACCCTTGCAGTGACTGTATGAAACTGACTCAAAGGAGATGGCAGAAGTCATTTTGTTAAAGTGATATGGAAATAAATGTAGGTGATATTAGATATGGTTAAAAGCTATGTGCTGCAGTTCAAAGCTTGCTGTTCCTTTGTCCTTCTTTGAGAGTGTCTTCCTAAAGCCGTCTACTTTCCCTTGGGAGAGGTTTGCACACTCTTCACTTTTTCAGGCTGGGCCTTGTGTGCCACATTTGAGCTTGATTGACTGCCAAGGAAACAATACTTCTCACAGGAGTATGCATGGGAAAATTTGCTGCTCCCACAGTAGAAGGGAAGAGGATTTGATGACAGGTAGTGCTTACAAGCTATTCTTCAGGATCAGCAGGTAGGATGGTCCTGGGGTAACAAACCAAGGCACATAGACTGTAAATGGAGCTTCATTTCCTTGAATGATGCACAGTTTCAGATAAATGAGGAAGGACCACCCTATCTTCCTGCCTCCCAGATCAGGCTCTGCTCTCTTGTCCACTACCACAGGGTCAACGTTACTTATAGCAGTTCTTCCCTCTTTTTGAAGGCGTGCTCTGCTGAAGGTGTGTACAGCTCCCTAGAAATCCAGGGTCTACATGCTTGTCTGTCTTGCCATCTAAATATCCTGGCAGTGACAGCTCAAACTTACAAGATTGTGGTAAGGACTTTATTTATAGTTATAATCAAAATCTTTGTCATCAAAGGACATTATTTTCCAATAGAAAAGTAATATACTATTTCAAGTAGTCAAACAAACGTTGCAGGAAATATAAGTTTGGGTTTATACTGGCCTTAAAGCATTTCATATCTTTGAGTCTACATGAACACGACTGTATTTAATGAACAGAGTATCGTGGGACTAGTAATGGCTTTCATGGACTCTTGCAATTCTTGCGAAGAGTTGTCTCCATGGATAATATGTGCACAGAAACCTCTGTGGAACTAAGACTTCATTGATGTTAGATACTGTTAATGGAGTCATACTGGATAAAAGTGTAGCTCATTAATACAAGTTATTTTTAATAAGTTTGATTTTGCAGAGCTTTTCAGCACAAGATTATTGTACATCCTAGTTAGTTTTTAATTTATTTTAAAAGGAGCCCATCAAACTATGAAATATGAAATCAGAAAACTATTTTAGAAAGTCTTTCACGTTAGCTGTGTGTACTATACACTTCTCTCTCACTGTGGTAGTGGTGTTTTGTTTTTTTTTATCAGAAGCTGGAGGATTAATAGATGATCCTTTGGTATTGATCACCAGATAACAGCAAATATGAAAAGGACAAATCCTAATAGTTTTTAGCTACAATTCTGAGTGGCTCTGAAATATGACCATGTCTGAGCAGTAGTGATGGTAATGAAATGGAGTGAGATGATGGCATGGGTGAAGTGTGAGAGCAGGACATGAGTGCTCTGATTACATAGACAGTGGGGAGAGGGCTGTTAGAACAGGGACAGCTCACACAGACTTGAATGTGGCAAAGACACAGTGGTTGCATCAATCTGCATATGCTGTGCTGCATAGGGTTTGCTTCTGCCTGTGGCTCAAGAAAAAGATTTTGTTTTTCATGTACCTCTGAGAGGTGCTCTCTGATTGGCACATAACTGTTTTTAAAAATTTGTTTGTTTCTTTGTTTTTGTGCCATGCTGATAATATTTTGAACTGAGTTTGATTTGCCAGTCCTTGAAATCGGCCCAATTAATGTGGAACATGCTTTCATGTTCAGGCTCAATCATTTAAATCATTTAGTTTTGAGCCAGGGTTTTGCAGACTATGGTGCTGACAACTGCTTTTTTGCTTACTTTTAGATTCCCCCCAGCTGTAACACTGATTCTCTAGGGATTCTCTAGGGTGACCCTAGACCAGAATAATCTTTGTAAACTTTCTTTATCTTTAAAATGCCATTATGAGAATGCTGTTATTTGTGCCTTGGTGGCTTTCAGCAATCATTTCTTTTCCACAGCCTCTGTAGAGGATGCTGAAGTGTTTTTCATGAGATTAAATTGAAGGTTTTGTCACCTTCAAAAAACGAAATTGTTTGCACTTTTCCATGTATCACATGTTTGTGTTCCCTTTGGAGATGGCGAGCCTCTTTTTTTCATTTCACCCTTGACTTCTGTTATTTGATCTGGAAATACATGTGGGCTTTCTGTTTGGTCTGGAGGCTGAGAAAGCAACAGCATAAAAAGTATTTTGGCATGGGTTAGTGTAGAAATAGCCTGTTGTTTATGTGTGTGCAAGCACATATGTGCCATGGGGACTGGGGGAATTCCTAAGGATGTCATGCAGTGTGACAAAGCCATGCTATAGGCATCCTGTAAGAGGAACTTTGCAAAAATAATTACTGTACATAAAAGAGAGTGATAGTATGGTGAATCCATAATCTCTCTAGACTCCATAAGCAACTGTAAATAGACTTCCTTGTAAGAAGATAGCAGAGTCTTAGGACAAAAGTGCAAGGTCCTGCACCTGGGTTGAGGCAATCCCAAGCACAGATACAGATTGGGTGGAGAATGGCTTGAGAGCAGCCCTGAGGACAAGGATTTGGGAGTGTCAGTTGATGAAAGATTCAGCGTGAGCTGGCAATGTGCTTGCATCCTAGCAGGCCAACCGTAGCCAGGGTTGCATCAAAAGAAGTGTGACCAGTTCAAGGGAGGTGATTCTGCCCCTCTACTCTGCTCTTGTGAGACCCCACCTGGAGTACTGCATCCAGTTCTGGATCCCCAAATATAAGGACATGGAGCTGTTGGAGCAGGTCCAGAGGAGGGCCACAAAGATGATCAGAGGGTTGGAAGACCTTCCCTACAAGGACAGTCTGAGAGAGCTGGAGCTATTCAGCCTAGAGAAGGGAAGGATCTGGGGGGACCTTTAGCAGCCTTCCAGTACCTGAAGGAGCCTACAGGAAAGCTGAGGAGGGACTTTTTATAAGGACATGTATTGATGGGACAAGGGGAAATGGCTTTAAACTGGAAGAGGGTAGATTTAGACTAGATATTAGGAAGAAATTGTTTACTATGAGACTGATGAGACACTGGAACAGGTTGCCCGAAGAGGTTGTGGCTGCCTCCTCCCTGAAAGCATTCAAGGCCAGGCTGGTTGAGGCTTTGAGCAACATGGTCTAGTGGGAGATGTCCCTGCCTATAGCACGGGTTGGAACTAGGTGATCTTAAAGGTTTCTTTCAACAGAAACCATGCTATTATTCTATGCAAAGTTATATATTTCTCCTTTTAACTACTGCATTTCCTCTTGGGTCATGCACAAACCCACAAAACAATCACAAACATAATCACACTGTAGTTATGACCCTGTCTGCTAATTGCATACCTGTCATTCTGGCAGAGATGGAACAAAAACTTGTGTAGGAGAAATCTGTAAAGAGTGCTGCACTTCTGAAGAGGCTTCTTCCAGCCAACGTTGTCAGACTTTCCTGTCAGAGTCAATGCTTATAAACACCAGATGCCAGCCTTTTTTAATCACTCAATTGTGTATATGTGTATGTGTATAATGTATAATTTAAAAAGTTAATGACATTGAAATGTAAGTAATTACACAGTGTCTATATGCAGATACTATATTTTTTTCCTCCTTGACACTTACAAGTTGGTATTGATTGCTAACAAAATATTTGCTTGCAGCATTAGAGAGAGATCTTTGGTGACCTTTTCACCACTCATGACACGGTACCTGTCAAGCTACTTGTTCTAAGATTTATTCCCTTAAGAGAACAAGGCAAAGCCTAGGGGGTATCTCTTGACTGTATAATGGCATCCCAGTAATGTAACAAGAAGGAAATGTTCAAGACTGAGTCCTGTTAAAAGACAAGCTGAGTAGAAGCATGGGTACAGTTAGAGCTGATCAAAGTGCTGAGCCTTTTTAGTGTAAATCATCATGTCTTTGTGTGATCTTCCCATAAATTATAAAGCCATTTATCTTAACCTTGTAAGAAAATGATTTTTTTTCAGGCATTTTATGAACACTTGCACAAAAAAGTATAGAATTGATTGTAAAAGCTTAGCCTTTCTTGTGATAAATAGGATGACAAGATAATTGTTTTCATGGGAACACACTTGGGCAGATAATGCAGATTAGTGTAAGAACTAACAAGAGCTAATAGTGAGAATTAGGATTTTATTTTTTCAACTGATTTGTTCGAGCATGAATCCTTTATCCCATCTGTCTGATGCTGACACTGATGGGAAGGAGTACCAGCAGTACTATGAAATTGTGTATGAAAGCTGAGGCACCCAGTGCTTGCCAGCTCATGTATGCAAGCACCCTGTGATGTGATGGAAATTTCTTGGAGAGTCCAGGGAGCTGCTATATAAAATTGAAGTAACTGAACTGATGTCACTGACTTTCAAGTGCTCCCTTCTTCTTGTGTTTTCCTCCTCTTTCTGTATGGGGCCCATAGGGGCTTTGCCTTTCCTTGCTCTAAGGGCATAGTCAAACTTGGCCACCACAGTACTGTGGGATCTAGTTCTCAAAAGAAGGTCTTATTTGCCATAAAACACAGTCATTTGTCCCTACTGAGTTTTACACTGGCCAGAAGCTTTGGAAACTATTACAGGAGTTAACCAGAAGGAAAGCCAACATGTCACACCAATTGTGGTAACTTCTTTTCTCACTTCACACTTAAATTTTTACTTAGTA
The DNA here is from genome assembly GCF_026119805.1 of Tympanuchus pallidicinctus. Taxonomy (NCBI): domain Eukaryota; kingdom Metazoa; phylum Chordata; class Aves; order Galliformes; family Phasianidae; genus Tympanuchus; species Tympanuchus pallidicinctus. The sequence continues at coordinate 5,707,925 of NW_026294802.1, forward strand.
CATCTTTCTTGAGGAGAAGAGTGTCATTCAATTGAGAAATATCATGGTTAAGGGCATGCTTAACTGCAATTTAAAATGCTATTTTGACTTATACTGGCATTTATTTGATCGCTGTGCAGTATGAAGGATTCTGTATCGCCTCTCCTCCTTGCACCAAAGTGAAGTTTTACGTTCTTTAGCCACGAGGTGGCAATACAAGAGCTCAATATATTAAATTGTGTTCATATTTGTAGCTCAATATATTAAATTGTATTCATATTTGTAGCACTCAGTGCAGATCAGGCTTTGCAGTATTAGCTAAGTAAACATATTTGCAGCGTTAGTATGGGATGACTTTTTGTTTGCTAGTATGGGATATGTGCCTCACAGCTGCATGACTGACTTCATGTAAGAGCTAAGGAAGACAAAGCTGACATTCTGGCTCAAGAGTTCATGACTTTTATGGTACTATTAATTGTTATTAGCAACATTGTACTTCAGAGGCTCAGTAGTACACAAGAGATGTTTTCTAAGAACATCTGCTGTCAAAAGCAAAATATCTCAAGAAAGGAGATGTGTTGAGTAGATGCTGCTGTCCCACCATGCTCCTCTCTTGGCTTCACCTCCTGGCTTTCTTGAGGCCCAAAGGACCTGGAGGCCCTGTGGTTGTAGCCTGCCTCCTGTGGATCTGATTTTTTCACTGCCTTCAATTCTGCTTCTATCACCAGGTGTTTTGTTCACTTCTCAGCATGGCTGGTGCTTTTTTTCCTACATTATCGGTGAGTTGAAAGTGGTGCCAGATGGAAATACTTCATGGTCAGACACTGGAGTGTGCTGCCCAAGGAGGTGGTTGAGTCACTGTCCCTGTGTGTGTTCAAGAAATGTGCAGATATTGTAATGAGGGACATGGTTTAATGGGCAGTATTGGTGGTTGGTGGACGGTTGGACTGCTTGATCTCAGAGGTCTTTTCCAACCTTAATGATTCTATGATTTCCATACTTTGTTGTAATCAGAGGTGTCATTTGCAGGCACACATAAAATGACAATGGCTCTACTATTCTCTGCTTGGAGTTCCAAGGACTCATGCTGCAGTGTAGAAGGTATTTTAAGACATTTTCTTCAGCATTACTTCTTTCAACATGGACTTTCAGAAATCCAACCTTCAACTTTACGGAAGTTGTTCTGCTTTTTTTTTGTTTTTCTCTTCCCTCATTCAAGTAAGATAGACTTAAACAGCCCATAACATAAGAAACAAAGTAGGGGTTTGGAAGTGTTTTACATTATTACGTTCACTGAAGTATTTATTTGGACATGAGGAGTTGTTGTGGATGTGCAATTAGTTATTTTACACCAAAGGGATAACAACCTGCTGCTATCTTCTGTTGGCATGGTATCAGTTTTCCTCTAAGCACGTTATGGGAAATTTTATTTTCAGTCAGGTAATGCAGTGTGAAGTCCGTGTGCTAAATCATAAATCTTTCAAACCAGATCGGCGGCTCAGTAAGCAGGCAGCAATGTAAAGGAGAGGAACACCATGAGCCACCTTGAAAAATTCAGTAGCTTTTGAGAAGCCCCTTGGCTGGATTGGAAGTGAAAATTAGTGAGCCATGGCTGGGGCTCTCTGATCTGCTGGGGACATGTCTGCCGTGGCTGCCGCGTTCTTCAGAGCTTGAAGAATCATCTGGCTTTGCTTAGCACTGACGGCAGTGTTTAACAATGAACATGATCAGGGACTGGTGTCTGCGAGGTACATGCTTCTGAGGGGGGCTGTGCTGTATCTCTGACCCTATCTGTAAATGCCAAAGCCACCTGCTCAGCCAGCTGATAAACAAGCTTCGTCTTCAAAGCTGACAGCAGATGCTTTCTTCTGGGAGAACGTGTGATCCCTCAAGCCACTTGTGTGTCTGGAGATTGTTTGCATGCATATATCATCTCTCTTGTTGGCACACTGTACAGCCTGCAGACAGAAGCTCTAAAAGCAAGCTTTGGGATGTGGTCTTTGAGGAGCTATTACAGCTTTCCCCTACAGCTTTCCCCCACTGTACTTGCCAGCCCGTGGGTGAGGTATTAGACATAAACTCCAGTGCCAGACATTTCTTAGAGACCACATACTTGGCTTCATGAGCAGAAGGTTAATGAGGCTCACTGTCACAGCAAAAACTATTCAGATAGTATTTCTGTACCCCTCATTTTTTTCTGTAGTGTCAAATGAAGAAGATGATAATTTCATTCTTTTAGCCCATTGTTTTGGGGCATGACGCTTGTGAGTGTGATCATATAGAATAACAGATATGCTTGCAAAGGGAGAATTTAAAAGAGGAAGAGAGCAATAGAATGTGACTGATAACCTTAAAGTACAGTGCTGCAGAGAGAGACTACACACCATGGACTTCCAGAAGAAAAGTGATTCTTTTCTGTCCTGTAACTTCTTCTCTGTGAGTGAGCACTTCTGTTGTAATGCTTCCTTTTACAGTTACTTTTTTCTTTCCTGTGTTTTGGTTCTCATTAGTGTGATCAGGATATGATGAAGACAGAGAGAAGGAAGCTTTGGAGGCAATCACAGGGAGCTCCTTCCTTGCTTTAACTGAAATGCTTTTGCTCTTTTGCCAGGCACAACCTGGAAAGTCTTCCTGGAATCTCTAAAATCTTGAAGGACGATTCCAGGGATTCTAGCTTTTTTTTTTTTAAATGAATGTAATTCTACTGGCATTCCTTCAGACTGTGTTCTGCATTTGCTGAGCTGAGAGTCAGCTTTTGGTGAGGTCAGAGGAAAGGCTTTAACTGACTTAAAAAAAATAAATCCCACTAAAGCACAGATTGCATTTACCTAATAACAGGAGATGTCATTCTGCTTTTACTTCTACCTCACGTACCATGTTAACTTTTAGGCCCTTCACTACAAGGAAGACATTCAAGGCCCTGGAGACATCCAGGGAAGAGCAACAAAGCTATGAAGGGTCTGGAGCACAAGTCTTGTGAGGAGTAGTTGAGGGAGGTGGAATTTTTCAGTCTGAAGAAAAGGTGGCTCAGGGAAGACCTCATTGCTCCCTACAAAGACTAAAAAGGATGTTGTGGTGAGGTGAGAGTCAGCCTCTTCTTCCAGGTAACAGTGATAGGATGAGAGGGAATGGCCTCGTGTTTCCCTAGAGGAGGTTCAGGTTGGATATTAAGAAGCATTTCTTCTCAGAAAGAGTGGTGCTGCAGTGGCACAGGCTGCCCAGGGAGGTGGTGGAGTCACCATCCCTGAAGGTATTCAGTAACTGTGTGGATGTGGCACTGAGGGATGTGATCAGTGGGCATGGTGAGGATGGGCTGATGTTTGGACTAGATCTTAGTGATCTTTTCCAACCTAAGTAATACTGTGATTCTGTGACTTGTCACATGAAAACCTTCAGCGAGATGGATGAGAATATCTTCTTTAAGATACTGTATAGATGATAAAATGTCACTTTCCCCGCCAACCCCCTTTCCCCTTCCTTTCTTTCACATCTCAAAATGTTCTTTCCAAACTCTAAGAAAACTTGTTTTCAAACTTAGTAAAATTTAGAAATAGCATCTCTCTATATTTCTATGAGATGCTTAGGACATTTTGTTGCACTTGGTGTTGATATGTAAGACAGTGATGCCATGTCTTCTCTTAGCATGCAGTTCATTTTTCTTGTGTGCATGTTGACATGGATTCTGAGCATCTGTTGTATTGCACTTTTCTGTTTCTCATTTAAGGTGTTCAGTAGACATTTACATCAAGAACAGGAATCTGGTGACCACATAAGCAAGTAATGAGATAGAATGTTCAACGGACCACGGTGCCAGCTTTCATTAGAGATCGGCAGCAGGTAATTGTTGTTATTTTACTGACATTGCATCACATATATAAGTAGTTGTCTTTGATGCTTACATATGATTAATGTGATGGCTTTGTGGCCTGACAGCTAATAATTTACATTCTTGCTCTACTCCTGGGATATGCTCTTCTCTCTTCCCAGGAATTGTTACTCAGTGTGCTCCTTTCAATCTGTTCGTTCCCTATGGCTTCGTATTGCTGTGTGGTAAGGGCAGTTTCTACCTGAAATCTTCTGGCCCTGCCAGTCTTCCCCTAGCATGTCATAGACTTCTCCAGATACAGCATAAGGCATGCTGCAAATAGAGTTAAAAGGCAGGAAAAAAAATCCTTTTTTTTCAGAGTAGGGATGAAAGCCACTAAGGATCTACACTGGGCTCTGCTGTTTAAAATGCTCGTAAACAATTTGGAAATGTAGGTGGCTAGTGGGTGGCTGATGGGGAGGAGAGATATCAGATTCCAAAGGCATTTCTGGATGCTCCAATCTAATTACATTTGGGGATTTGCTCTGTATCAAAGTGCTATTGTATCTAATCTGGCTTGTCAGACATCATGGAGACATCACAATGTGGACAAATGTGGCTCAGGAGAAACCTTTAAACTTATGTTTCTGACAGGCTTGTATGAAAAATTCCTTGCTCCAAGAGCAGGATCCACTCAGAGGAAATTTTTTTTTAATAGAAATGACAGTGTTTTTTACAATAACAGTGCCAGAAGGGGGTGAGGATTTTGCGCAGTACCAGACTTCTTTCTGCACAGATGCAATGTTTAACTACTCTTATCAGCTGAGGCTTAAAAAATGCTTTAAATTCCTATTGTAAATCCGTGTGTTTATGCCAAAAAGCTCAAGCATGGGAAAACTGATACCAGTGCAAGTACTGTGTCTATCCTTCCTGTAGAATGAAGTTGTTGTAGAAGTGAAGTCCCATACAGCACTTGCATGTGGTGCTGGTAACAATCTATAGACCGCACTCACCATGTTTCTGAGAGGCAGCAGGCTTTGCTGACTGCGGGTTGCTGTGAGTGTCAGGGTGAAGTATCTGTCAGCCCAGAAGCCTTGTTGGAGCTGTGAAGGCATGATGTTGGTCAGGCCAGGCCAGTAGAGACTGCAGAGCAGCCAGACATGCCAGCTCCCAGCAGCGACTCAGTCCAGATGATAACGTCTGCCATCAGTGTGAGCAGCCAGCCACTGCCAGTGCTCTCATTATCAGCTGGATGGATGGCTGTGTTCCTATGTGTCCCCAGAGCTGCAGTGCAGTGGGGTCTGGCTGTCACCTTTCCTTTGCCTCCAGTACTATGCAGCAACTGCAAGCTGGAAATCAAAGCTGCTCCATTGTGGTTTGTGTAATAGAGATTTCCTTGGCCTGCTGGAACAGGTCATGGCAGTAGGCAATCCTCCTCATTTCTCTGGGATATTAAAAACCAGGCAGACAGTGTCCCTGCATTTCCCAATCTGCAATGAGTCAGTTATTCTTGCAAGCAAGGATAGAGGCTGTTCCTCAGCACAATGTGCATCTTACCATTATGGCTTGCACTAGGTTGCTGATAGTGGTTTACAGTGCTTAACTTTAATGTCAAACAAGACAAACTGTTTCAGAGCCCAGGATAACTCTCTCTGCCAAATAGGAGGGAAGCAGTCCAGGTGCAGCTGTGTAAGCAGTTTGATTTTTGTCTGAACCTCGAATAACCCTGAGGAATACATTATTCCATCTTTACCATCAGCACACAAACAAAGATGCTCACTATAAATAGCAGTTTCATTATTGGAGTAGGCAGAGGAGCTTCCTGCCTGTGTGGCTTTGACACTGAGGTTACACACAAGCAGCCTATCATTTTTAACACCTATTATATATAATAATGTAATAACCACGATTAATATAGAACAACCTCTTAGTTTGTATCTGTATACACATATGAAAGTTTTTAATAAAAGTTTGTATCTAAAAATAAGTATACACATACACATGTATGCATATACATAAACACAACCTTCTAATCCTTTAAAAAAGACTGAAGCTCATGTGAAGAGAAAAGGAGCAAAGCTTGAGGAGATGAATTCCCCACATGGCTCACACCAATGCAGCTGGTTCTTGCTCTCTCTCTTCCTGAGACCTGGATTGTGGCGTGTGGCCTCCTGACATTTCTTAAATCCAACACATCTCAGAAAAAGAGGAACAGTAACTTCAGGAGCCTTCTTTCAAAAAAAAAGAACAACAAACAAAAACAGCAGAGCAACAAACCCAAGAGGGTGCTGCTCACACTAGGCACAGGAAGTTTTGGCAGCTGTCAGGATGGTCCCTCAAGCACTGCTGAAGCCTTGGTAATTCAGAGCATCTCTTAGTTACCTCCAAAGTCTGCCCAAATGTTTACTGGAGTGTGAAAAATGTTTAAGACCACTTTCTCTTTTCTTGTAGTTGCTGCTTTTGGTTCCTTGTCGCTCTCCATTTCAGGCCTCTTCTCGCAGCTGCCTCAGAAAAACTCTCTGCCCCCCTCTCTTTCTCCAGCTGAGAAGTGGAGATTTTTGGAGCCGTGTGCTCTCAGTGAAGGATTGCTTCAGCTCAAACCAAGGGCAAGCAGTGGGAACAAAAAGGTCAGTGCTGGGGAACGGGAAGAAGGCCGAAGAACCAAATGGGCTGGAGAGAAGATGACATCTGGAGAAAAGAAACTTCAAGGAAACTTTCTTCACCTGAGAGATTGAAGAAAAGAGGTCTTTGTCCCACTCAGAGCTCTTCACCCTTTTGTCACAATCATTTTTTTCCTTTGTGTGCCAATGGTCCATTGGTAAAAACACTGAAAAAGAAAGGAAAGCAAGTTTGCTGATGACACCACGCTGAGTGGTGCGGTTGACATGGTTGAAAGAAGGAATGCCATTCTGAAGGACCTCAACAGCTAGAAAGGTGGGCCCAGGTGAACCCGATGAGGTTCAACATGGCAAAGTGCAGAGTTTTGCTCTTGAGCTGGAGGAATCCCAGGCATCCATACAGACTGGAAGGAGCGGTCCTTGAGAGCAGCCCTGTGGAGAAGGACCTGGGGGTCTTGATAGATGAGAAACTTAACATGAGCCAGCAATGTACCCTTGCAGCTCGGAAGGCAAATGATATCCTGAGCTCTATAAGAAGAGGGGTGGCCAGCAGGGACAAGGAGGTGATTGTCTCCCTCTACTCTGCTCTTGTGAGACCCCATCTGGAGTACTGGTGCATCCAAGTGTGGAGCTCCCAGTACAAAAAAGACAGGGAGCTGTTCAAGAGGGTCCAGAGGAGGGCCACTAGGATGATCAGGGGACTGGAGCACCTCTCCTATGAAGACAGGCTGAGGGAGCTGGGCTTGTTCAGCCTGGAGAAAAGAAGGCTGCAGGGTGACCTCGTTGCAGCCTTTCAGTACCTAAAGGGAGCCTACAAACAGGAGGGGAATCAACTCTTTGAAAGGGTTGATAACTGCAGGACGAGGGGAAATGGTTTTGAGGGAGGGGAGATTTAGGTTGGATGTCAGGGGGAAGTTCTTTACAGAGAGAGTGGTGAGGTGCTGAAACAGGCTGTCCAGAGAGGCTGTGGATGCCCCGTCCCTGGAGGTGTTCAAGGCCAGATTGGATGGGGCCCTGGGCAGCCTGGTCTGGTATTAAATGGGGAGGTTGGTGGCCCTGCATGTGGCAGGGGGGTTGAAGATTCATGATCCTTGAGGTCCCTTCCAATCCTGGCCATTCTGTGATTCTGAGAGAGCTTTTCTGTTCTCTGAAGTCCCTTGCCTAGATGCCTAGGTATGGTAATGTTTGTCTCTCACACTAAGCAGAGAAGTGTCCCTGCTTTATTCCTACAGCCAAACTTTGGTATTGATCTGAATGACAGATAGCCAAGCAGAATTGAACAACATACTGATAAATGATTGGGATAAAAAGGATTTTAATCCAACCATTCAAAGATAAATGGCAAATCCACTGAATATAATCAGAAGTATTAGACTGTAAATCTGTTGCAAAAGCTGCAGTGAAGCACTTGCTCAAGACACTGTGCAGAGCCACTGGGGCGATGCACGTGCTTAGAAATATCAGCAGTCATTATCTCAGAGTCACTCCTGTTTGCCATGTACTGCACAATACTGGCAATTTATCATAGTGAAATTTCTTTTATTTCTTTTATTTTATTTGAAGGAGATAAGCCATCATATTTCCCAGGCAGCATTTTTTTTCATAACACTATGCTTTAACCATTCTGCTTTTTGATCATTCATATTCCACTCATTTTTTCCAGATTACAAAGAGATTTCCATGTCAGGACCTGCACCCAGCCACATCTCCTGATGCTCAAAAACACAACCACTACTGTAGCAGCCTTCCTTTCTGCATGGCCTCTTCTCCCTGGTGGCCTTGTGGCCTTTGGGCATACTCCATGCTGCAGAAGCAGAGGCCCAATTGCCCTTTTGATGGTTGTTTTCTTCTATTTTCTTTTCCCTTTGCAGCAGAGTTACATACCAGGAATTAATTTAGCTTTGGCACACAGAAGTTCCACTGTGTTCCTTTGTGCTGAGCAGCATGATTTTTGTTTGGTTGTTTAATATTGCCTGATGTGTTGCACTGCAATAGATGATTAATCTTTACCAGTTGTGTTATCAAGCAGTTCCTACCAGCTATGAATTCAAACGTCTGCACTTCCCATTCTCCCTGGATAGAAAGGCTGGGCACATGGTGCATTTCACTTCTAATTACGTATGTTAGGATGAATTATGTGCTATTACTCAAAATAAATTACCCTTTGATGTAAGTTCAACACATGAACGGACGGTTATAATTACACCGAGTTGAAACAGAAATCAGACTCATTGTGCCTAGTCCAAAATAATTGTATGTGTTTTGAAATAGAATAAAATCAGCAATTTTCTATTATTTCTCAGTTCAACTGAGTGGTCATTGTGAAAGCATTTTTCCTTTGTGTGTTTGAACTGCAAATGCAAGAGGTAAGTGAATGGCACTGACAGAGGCAAAGGAAAAGTGAACCTCTTTGTGTCTGGTTTCCATATCACTTCAAAGTGAGTGGCTGCTGCACTCTTGCTACAGTTTATCCTTCTGTTGGGAACATGCCAAAGTCCCAGTGTATGTTCCAGTATATTTCATAGAATCATAGAATCATTTGAGTTGGAAGGGGGTCTTAAAATCCCACCACATCTTTGGGTAACCTGTTCCAGTGCTTCATCAACTTTAGTGTAAAATACTTCTTCCTTATATTCAACATGAATCTCCCCTCTTATAGTTAGAAACCATTTTCTCTTGTCCTATCACCACAGACCCTGCTAAAGAATCTGTGCCCTCTTTTCTTACAGCCCCACTTCAGATACTGAAAGGCTGCTCTCAGGTCTCCCTGGAGCCTCTCTCAGCCTTGTAGGAGATGTGTTTCATCCCTGACATCATTTTTGCGGCCTTCTTCTGGATGCACTCCAACAGATCCACATCTCTCCTGTACTGAGGACTCCACATCAGCACACAGATGTTTTCTTAGGTACACACCAATTCCTTGTCCTGGCTGCTCTGTGCAGTACATGAAACACAGTGTGTGCAGTTTAAGGTAGAGGAAGAAAGAGGAGAGAACACATGCTATTTTCAGGCTTGTAAAGATAGCACTGATCCCATACTACATTGGACAATGTCCTCTGGAGACATCAAGCAATTGCTTTTAACATAAACTCGGGATATATTTTATATATATATATATATATATATTAATGAGAAGACATTCCATGTGTCAGGACTTAACTACAAGGGGTTTGGTTGATTTGATTAATCTGTAGCTAGTACTCATATTGTGCTGGGTGGGATTTGTTATCAGCACAGCCAGGTGCAGCACCAGGGCTGTGTGGAGCTGTGAGGTTCTCTAACAATCATAGTCATGCAGTTGGCTGCCTGTTTCACAGGAGTGTGTGTGCATGTGCGTGCTCCATTTTGGCTTTAATTATTGGTGGTAAATATGCTTAAAGAGTAAAATGTGTTTAATCAGGAGAACTCTGGAAGTGCTTTCTCAGGAGAAAAAATAATTAGAAAGGTTAATGCAATCCACTCTGCAAAAGGCTTTAATCTCATTTGCTTGGAGATGCGAAGCAGATGCTTTGTTCACATAACTATATTAAATTAGCCCTGGGGGGGGTCTGACTACTATTTCTGAAGTGTAGGAAAAACACCAAATAAAATATAAGTCAATTTTAAATACTGAAGATAAACTCTGCTTGCAAACATGTACAGCACCTCATCCAAACCACCATTATTTTACTGTGTGCTTTGTTTCTCACAGCCCTTAGGATAGTGAAATTTGGAATTGCCACTGGTCTGTATTAAAGCTATGGGTCTCCTTGGGCAGGTGATCTCAAGAGGACAGCAGAATTGATGCCCCAAGCTGCAAGCCAGGTTCTGGCAACAAACACTGACCGGAGCTGAGAACAATTTCCTTTTGAGGCTCACAGACTGAGTAGATGTGTTGACTGCCCTTAGGACTGTCAACCCAATGTTCCAACCAGAGTAGACAGAGCCTGGTCGTTGCCAGAAGAAATAGCCAAGATAATACTTTCTAAGTAAGTATTCTAAAGCCACATTGATCTGTGATTGTGCTGCTTATGAAACAGCCATATTCTCCCATCAGTGAGAAGTATTGGTTGTACAGATTTTGCTTCTTTCTGTAATCCAGAGAGGAAAGAAATGCTAAAGCACTAAAAAAGCTCATTCAGAGAGAGGCGTGAACCTCTTTTTTTGTTTATTTGTTTGTTTCCCCATTGTCAGAGCTAATATGGGATGGATTGCTGAGGTGAGGATTCGAATGGGAAATTTTAAGCTCTGTGAATTTCTTTCCTTTAAGGCTAGTAGTCTGTCATTTAAATTACAGTGGGTTTGTTATCTCTGCAAATAATTTTTCACAGCCATTCATCTGAAGGGATTAAGACAGAAATTTGCATTGAACAGATATAACTTTGGGGCTAAAATAAGAGAAGCTGTTTTTCAGGAAAGCACTTGAGAGGAATTAATGCTGCTCAATCTGTTTCTCAGTTGTTACTTGAGCAAAGTTCTTTTACATTTTCACAGGCTGATGGAACAAAGATATAAACCTTCTGCATTTTAATCCTCTGTTCTATGCTCTCAAATTTATTACTTCCCCTTTGTCTGGCTAAACTCAAATATATGTAATATAGGAAAAGCTACTTGGCATAAATACAGAAACACAGTTCAGTCTGAGGCACAGTGAGAACAACTGCAGAGGCTGATTTCTTAATAGAAGGTGAATTTTTCATGTTATTGCTTCAATTCTACCCAGATCATTTGTCCTAGTGACTCTATGAGCAATTCTTTAAGCACAACAAAGCATTCCCCACAGGTGTGCTGCTGAAGGTCTTAGCCTTAAGCACTCCCTCATGGAACAGTGAATTACTAACAAGATGACTGCCGGGTAGCTTCCCATTGTTTTGTCTTTCTCCAGCTGATGAAATTATGATTGTGCTGAATAGAGATGCCCTTTCCAGTATCTTTATTTGGCCATCCTTCCAAGATTTGAGACCAAGCAAACTTAATGCAGCTTGAGAAAGAAGAAACCTTGCCCTCCCAATCCTAATCTCTCAAGCTGTCCCAACGGAAAATGGGAATCCTCCTCCATGAACTTGATGTGGGTTACCCAGCCGTGACCTGCCTACTGTAGCCCCAAGTCCTGCTGGCAGTAGTTAGTTCTTTGGCACTTTCTTCTAGATCAAAGGTTACATAAAATTTCACCAAAAAATAGCTCCAAATTCTGCGTAACTGAAATGAAAGTTTTCCTGGGCTGTTAATTTAGTATTCCCTCCCTTACCAATAAGTTCTGGGGAAGGGAGTATTAGCATTCAGTTGCAATCTGATCTGGAGATCATCAAAAAGTTTCAGAAGCTGGTTTCTTGTCTTTGGGAGACTGGGCACCTGGCTTGCTACCAGCAGCCTGTCTGCATTGCCAAGTATGCAGATATCAGCTTGGCCTGTTCATGTGCAGTCATCTGAAAAGAGACAGGAAAGAGCCAACAAGTGGCTTGAGCTGGGCTACCATATTTGAAGCCACCTTATAATTGTATTTTCCAGGTGCTTGTCAAAAGACTATCTTGTTTGTGTTTTAAAGTCAAATGAAGACAAAATAAAATTATATGATTCACACCACTGTCAAGCTTTGGCTGTGGCACCTCCGCAGGCTGTGTGTAACCATAAGCTTCAGTTGTGTAGTTGTAGACCTGACTTCTCCTGGGTCTTTGGACTTCTACACCACTGTCAGGTGTTTTCACTTAAGCTAAAAGATGTTCTCCAACGAAGAGACCTTTCGGCTTCAGCTAACTCATTTGTGGTGTGTGAACCTGGAATTGCCATTTGGTCCCAGAATATTCCTCACCATCTTGCTCTTATTTCTTGATCTGTCCTACTCCCTCTCTTTATTTTTAACCCAACATTGTTTTACCTGCCCAATGTGGCTCTACCAGAACTGCTACAAGGCACTAAAACCATGCCTTTAAAAACCTGGTTACTGGTATGAGGGAGGAAGTTTTTAGCTAAACTTTGTGAGAAGTAATGTTGCAAATTTCAGGGTCAAAATTTATTTTATTCCAGCTTAATTTTCTCCTTATTTGTGGAGTTTGGTTTGTTTTGTTCTGTAGTAAACAGGAAAATGTTCCAGCAGCAGCAGCACCAACTTTGTCTCATTCCCCACAGTGTCTCAAACGCTCAATGCCATCTGAAAGGACTGCCAAGCTGTCACAGAAAGTTCTACTGCCAAATCTACTACCAAAAGAATAAGAGCATTCAGGTAAAAGTGTGCTCACCCTATTGACTGAATACTTTTTTTGCTTTTTTTTTTTTTTTTAATGGCAGTTTTCCCAATTGGGATAGGGGTTGTTACACACAAAACTGCAGATAATTCTTCTTAACTTCTGATCGTTAAACAGTGAATTTATTGTCATAAGTACTCTTGCTTTACTTGGATGTCTTTTTATCAAGATCTGAGGCCCTGGCAAGACCCTAATACGATACTCTTACTTTGTTATGTGATAGGTTGACAGTTTTTATTTCCTAAATATGTTTCACATTAGATCTACACCCTAAATGCCTTCAGAATTTTGACTGTATTGTGATGGGTCTACTAATCTAGATTTTATGATGCTCTGGGGTCAAGATTATGTTCACTGAAAGTTCCTTATTTGGCTTTAGATTTCTTGCTACATTCCTGGGAAAGTGATGAATACGTTGGCAATTAGGAAAGCACACACTGAAAAAACTGAGACCAGTTCAAGGAAAGGTGGGGCTAGTGAAGCCAGAAGGCAACATTAAAAATAAGCTGTTATCTCTGGCAATTTGTTACTGATAACTGCCCCAGGGAAATTACTTCCTTCAACATCATCTTACTTATAACATAGGTGTTCAATTTTTTTGCTTGCCTGGGCTCCATTGAGTGAAGTAGAAACGTCTTGAGCCATGTATCAAAAATGTAATACAGCAGATACACATAAGTAACAAAACTATATAGTTTCATATATATTTTTAAACTGAAACATGAAAAAGAGGGCAAAAAAACCATAAATCTAGTGGGACATTTAACCCTGTTTTTGTGAAACTAGTTTATCAGTGTCTGGTTTGATGGAAATGGCTGCAATTCTTAGTGAGCTCTCAAAGTGCTCATCAGCTATTTTTGATCTTACTTTTCTCTTCCAGTACTTTATCACTGAAAACAAAAATGTATGCAGTGCCAAAAAAAAGCTGAAAAGAGTAAGGCATGATTGTGAAGTGAGGGATATTTTTCTCTGGTAAGAGACGTTGGCCTTCTCCATTGTACTCCATTGTTACCCATATAGACTGTACTCAAGCTGCATGCAATCAACTCTTGAAAAATATTGCTAAAAATCACATAATAATGTTAAAAGTTTATGCTATGCATGTGGCCCGTGGACATCACAGGTTGGACATGCCTGACTTACAACTTCATTGCAACAAGACCCAGGCTGCCTGTGTGCTTCCTGAGAGTTCTTTCGAGACATTTAGTCTTGTTTTGTTACCTTAGGTCAAAGTATTTGTAGCATCAACAGTGAAAGGAAGTTGACTTGTCTAATCATACTGCACAGTTGAAGGACATGCTGGAGTTCATTACATGGTTTTGTAGATTAAACAGGAAGAAAGATTTAACTGCCGTTCTCCCACACCAGGGGTGTGTTAAACCTAAAAATGCTAGGGACTTTTGCATACCTGTGGTCTATTTTATTTTATTGTAATGCTCCACTTCCTTTTCTTTTGGTAATGCAGAAAAGAAAAAGCTAGAAGTAGAAACGTATTTTGTTCAAGTATAACATTTCACCTCCAACTGATAAATACAGTTTTCTTGGAAATCTCAACTGAAACCTTTTCTAAAATGATGCTTTCTTACCTGGTGCTATTGACACTTAGATTTTAAGAGAAATCACTGTGCTTTCCCTTCTGAGCAAACGGGCTGATATTACCAGGGATACATTTGTTAGCAGCAACACACCCAGCAAGCAAGTAAAATTACAGAGGGTAGTGGGTGCGGCTTTTCTGCCTAGAGTTCAGTTGGCCAGTTGTAAATGAAATAGCTGCAACAGCCTTGTGTTCCTATGAGTAATCAAATATTGCTCATCAAGGGTGGATACACTGTGGTTCACAGTATTAAACCCTAGCTGCAGAAAAGGGCTCTGTAATACTCTGCTAGGCAGTTTCCCACTTGATACAGACGTGCAAATATTGACTGCTCTCCTTGCTCAGGCAGCCATGGAGCAAATAGAGCCATGGCACCTGAAGTCCTGCTCCAAATGTGGGCCCTTGTTACTCTGCAGAAATTACCTCATGAGTTCTGAAGGCAGCTAATGAGTTCCCTTCTTGACAAGGTCAGCTTTTGACTTGGACATCTCCACTTTGCACATCTTGTTTCAGGTACAAAGATTCTCAGTCAGCTCCTTCTCTAAATCCTGTTATCTTGCGTGGGATGACTGCGGACCATCAGCTCATGGCCTGCTGGTGGCTGAGATGCTGTATCTTCCTGGTATCTAATGTGTCTACTTTCCAATGTAGAAGTTGTCAGCTAATGAACAGCTTGCTGTGGACAGTTGTCCACAAAAACACGTTGAGTTGCTAAGTGATATTTACACAGCTTACGTCTGTAGGTTGTGCACAATGAATTCTGTTGCAGCTCTTTCAAGGTTAATGAAATGATGGGCTATGATATATATCTTTATGACTTGTTTAGTTGTTGTGCTTCTGACTGAGTGGGCAGTCTAAGAGGATGGTTCCTGAAATTAATTACTTCTGGGGCATTTAACGTCATTCATGATCCTGAAACACTGCAAGCCACAAGACTTCTGGTTTTTCTCATCTCCCTAAGGAAGAACAGATCTGGGACTTGAAACAATTAACTTTAAGCAAGAGGAGACTTGAAACAAGTAAGATGACTCCTCTTGTCCTTTGAAGGAGAGAAGAAGCTCTTTTCTCACTCTAGGGTACAAGGTTATGACCCACTTTCCTGCTTCACCAGTATAAATGGGGCATGCTTGCGACCATTAAGATAATCCCTTCCTAGAGTGCTTGTCTTCTGAATAGCTTCCATTATGCTTCATGGAATCTAGCTCACTATCATTCTTTGTAAGCCCTGTCCTGAAGCAGTGTGACTGGCTGGAAACCTGTGACAGGTCTTGGGGACCTCACAGAAATGCACATATAATTCAACTGCATAAAACAGCAATAAATGAATAGATAAGAGATCCGGTTACTTTCATTATGGTCTTGATTTCTCTTGAGGTCTTGGCAAGTCTTCTGAAGAGCAAGATGCCAATCAGGTGTTGCATATCCAAGCCATGATAGCCAAGGTGTGATCATGGCCACCCTGCCCCAGTGCCACACTGCATGGCACTCAGGCACACCTGAGAGGAAGTAGCAACCACTTTGGGTGGTTTGAACTATTGTAAAACTGCTTTCAGAGCCAGCAGTGGCATCCAGGTCAAAACACAGGATTTCCCTGTCCTATTTGATGGTATTGCGGCTCTTTGCCTTTACTTTGCTGTCCACAGTAAATTTCTTTGAAGCAAGCATCAGGCTTTTAAGTGCTCCATGAAAGTGCTGAATCGTGAGTCAAATAACCTCAGTAAGGAAGCTTTGCAAATACATGCTCTTTGCAACTAGCTGAAAACTAGTCAGCAACTAAATCAGACTGAAAAGGTATTCTTTTATATGGAGTCAGGTACAATTAACTTCATATCTTCAGGCAATCTCTCTTTGGTTTCACAGATATATATATATTTTTCTTTCTTTCAGTTCAATTCAAAGTCAATTATATCTCAGCTTAAATCACAAAACACCCTTTTGCTTTATGTCAGTCTTTTTTTTTTGAGCTTGTGTGAAGAAACACTGGTAATAGCAAATTAGGGAGTCTGTTTCCCTACAATTGCTCCAGCTTAATTTCAATGGAAGAAGCATTTTTCAAATTTGAGTGACAGAAACTGTTGTGAGACCATCCAGGAAATCTGTAGCAGGCAGAACCTTGGGCGCAACAAAGTCTCTGTCCGTATCCGTTGTCAGAACAGAACTTTGTTTATCTTACCAGAGATTGGGCTGCTTGGTTTGCTGTGTAAATTCCCAGCTCGCCTCTTTTATGGATAATTGTTGTATTACCATTCTGCGATCCTCTTGAACCTCACCACTTGTGCTGGAGATAACTGCTTATCTTCAGAGATGATTTCAGTCTGATGATTTCAAGAATATGTTATACTAGACCCTGAGAACAATAACATATATTTTATTAGGCTAGCAGTTAACTTGGTTTTGGCCTATAACGTCCCATGCTTCTATTTCCTTGTTAATCTTAGCAAGATATTGCATGTAGCTCTGTGGGACTCTTAAAGCACTGTCTAATCTACTTGGTAAAGTGAAAATGAGCTTAGGCATCTGAATTGGCCGATTCTAATATTCCATTGAGAATAATATGAAAGAAGACTACAGATGAATAATATGTAGAAGATTACAGATAACTTAGTAAAGGTAAAGCTTTTTAGATGGGCACATAGCTGGACATCCTACAGGTCTTACTATAAGTTCAATTTTCTTCATTTGATCCTTATTTATTTAGAAGAGAAAAAATAAAACATAAAAAGATGATATACAAGCATCAGGACTGATTTTATTAGCGTAAAACACCAAGATGAACACTCTTATTAAAAAGAAAGTTACTTTCCTAACAAGAAATCTGGGTAGATCTAAGCTTCTGCAAAATATTTGCTGCAGAGCTGAAATACAAAATGTTATGCAGTATCTGAAAATGTGGTAATTTTAATTAAGCCATCTACTTTCGTTCTGGCCATAAGAAGTAATTTTCTCAAATGCTTAGAGCATGTTTTCAGTATTGCTGTCAGATGAACTAAACTTGCACAAAGCCTTTTATGCTCTGAGCATAAACTGGGAGAAGTGTTTGGTTAGAACCTCTATATAGTTCTTAAAAACAGTCAAATCCTGTCTTCTCTGGCTTTGTGCTACCACGGATTGGCAGCAGCACGGATGAGCACTCACATTGTGGATAGTGCAGTTTGACATGGGTACCGCAGGGATGGCCCCCAGCCTGTCTTCCTAAATGTGCCCTAACTTCAACATTTCACAATGCTAAATAAGCCAATTCTCCCACATTTCTGATTCAGGCAAAATCATAGAATCGCTATGGTTGGAAAGATCATTAAGAACATCTAGTCCAACCATCAGCCCATGCCTGTGACTTCTCTAGACCGTGTCACTAAGTGTCACGTTTACCCTTTCCTTGAACATCTCTAGTAACTCCAAATCTCCCTGAGCAGCCTGTTCCAATGCATCACCACTCGTTTCTGAGAAGAAATGTTTCCTAATATCCAACTTGAACATCCTCCGGTGCAACTTGAGGTATGATTATCTTTCTCAGAAGAGTATTCTGAAACACAAAGGATTTGTTTTTCACAAGGACTTCCTTGCCCCAAACCGGACTATGAAATCCAGCTGTTCTAGTTCACCTGTGCTGTCCTTTCAGCTCTCACCTAGATTTTTCTTTGCAGTGTCAGACAAGTCTTGTTTTGCTGCATTTGTATTTTTTTTAATGCCAGGTGAATTTGCAGAGCTGCTAGTTAGGTAAGTCACTGCAACTCTTGTCTTTGCAGAAAGGATTTAGAAGTGATAATATAAAAATGCCTCTATTCTTACTTTCCTACGGTGTACTTTGGCATAGGAGCTCAGTTTATGGTTGTACATGCATTGCAGACATGGTCTAATGGCAAGACTCAAACTGTAGGAAAAGCTTGTATCTAGATTTGGCACTGAGTCACCTCTTTCCAGAACTGTGGAGATGGGTTGCCAAAGAACATCTTCTTAAACATTTATCTATGCATCTGGCCCTCTCTTGGCATGGGTTGGGCCTGTACAGTGGGAAACGAAGCTACAACTTCAGCATATGTTGAAATGTAATAATTACCTGGAGTGGTTTTGAATGTTGCTGGGGAAAATGAAGCACACTAGTTGACCTGCTGCCAATACACAGCTGGCATCCATGCATTTCAATCATGTGAAATTTCAGGGAGCACTGAAGCAAGGTCAAAAACTGCTAATGCAAGGCTGGTGTACTTGCAAAGTACCATGAATTGTTGTGGTTATAGACATAAGACTATCATTTTGATTGTAATTTAATTACAACATTTAACTCTTCCTCTTTGTTCCCATGCCTTCAATGTTTGACCTTTCTCCCTCAGTCCCGAGGACAGTGTTTTTATAACCAATGTGCAAAAATTTGTACAGACACCTGCACAGATGTATGTATGTATGAGAGACACTGGAATTAATTGCACCTGAAGAGATTT
Organism: Tympanuchus pallidicinctus; assembly: GCF_026119805.1. Taxonomy (NCBI): domain Eukaryota; kingdom Metazoa; phylum Chordata; class Aves; order Galliformes; family Phasianidae; genus Tympanuchus; species Tympanuchus pallidicinctus. The sequence goes on from NW_026294802.1 coordinate 5,726,581, forward strand.
CATGTGCTTGTAGACATAACCCAGGTGATATGAAAGCTGTCTTGGCAAAAGTGTGCCCTTAAGCTAGTGTGTTGCATGAGGTAGCTACTACAATGCGTGTGGGAGTTGTTAAATACATATAATCTACAGTTGCCTGTCAGAAATAATGCATTTCAGCAACAACAAAATAGTGGAGAGCTGTTGGGCCTTGAAGCAACGCCTGAACTGGCTGTGTTTGCAGCAGTCAGCATGCTCACAAATGCAGGTATTGTTGCTCACAACTTGGGGCTCTGTTTAACATTGGAACTGATTTGCCTGAATGAGGAGAAGAAAGCTCTTCATGTGAAGCGCGTGTTCAGTATACAAAATTTCCAAAAAATGAACTGGACAAAAAAATAAACTGTGTTTCTGTTCACTGCCATCTTTGAGAAATGTTACAGCGCTGCTAAGCTTCACCGTCCTGCAAAAACCATCACGTGTTCAGAGTCCTAAGTCAGAGCAGCTTGCTGATCAAAATCACCAAGTGAACTCAAACTGACAGAAAGCGATGCGTGATAGGTGCACCTATATCCTTCCTGGTCTCTGGAAAAGATTTCTCTGGTCTTTGGTCCCATGACTGAAATGCAATGGTGTGATTTTTTCCTAATCTTACTGCAGGCTAGAATCTGGGCTGTGGGACTCTTTGTACCACGCTGGTTTACTCAGCTGAGTGCAGGCTTGGTAAGCTGTAGCATGGACTGATGATCTGCACATTCTGAAACATGTTCCGATTTTTTTTAAAGTAGGCATGAAACTTTTTATTTGAAAAAATACTAGAACAATACATTTCTGTCTTAGCTAATGCCTGCCTGTCCTATAGCCATAAGATACACAGACCTTCCATTTCTTGTCTGTTTCAGCAAGGATGGGAAGGTGATGCATGGACTCAAAACCACGTTAGGCTCCTCAGTGGCCGCTGCTGCTGGAAGTCCTCAACAAAGAACAGCCCCTTTCTAAAGTGGTAGATATACTGAAATCAGGCAAGACTATTTGAAGTAAATAACTAAACAAAGCAACAGCAGATTTTCAGGTTAGTATAGGATCCTACAGCTGTAAACTTTTTAATGAAATGATTTAATCAATAGTGTTATTGCCTCTGGCTCCACAGGGGTAACTACTGCCAGGAGTAGGGATTGTTTTGTTTCTAATTTTCAGACTGCTCTATTGACTTGCTACAAGTATTCCCATTGCCCTAAAGAGTAGTTCTGGTATCTTAGGCCTTTTTATTTTTTATTGAATACAGCTCTGTACCTTCATTACTTACGTGTGTGGAGTCCCAGCAGACTTTCCACCTGGTGGCAAAGTTGTCTTTTGAAAGACTTTTCAGAGTGTTAAAATGTAACTGCATCAACAGCAAACTGCAATTTCAGTACTTTGCTGAGGAATTGGCATGGATTGTCACTGGAGAGCAACCTGAGGTGGATATTTTAGGGCAGGATGGAGTGTTTGAGATGCAAAAGGTGAGGTTAATTCAGCCGCTGCTCTTCCAGACTATGCCAGCACAGTCTGGTTGTTTTGAATGGGTTCATAATAGGTTTTACTGATGCCAAGAGCCTTTCATTGATCTGACAGGTGAGCAGTAATGAATAGAATGCCTTTCAATGTGGGAACCCAGTAAAGTCTTCAGGAACAGGTAAAACCTGTTGTTCTTTTCCTGACGCAGTTCTGAACTGTAATGTTTGTACAGATAATAAGTTTTGAGCAGTGTTCTGGTTGCTTCCTCCACTTGTTTGTGTCTGCTGAGGTTTAGCTACACAATGCTGCAGCACAATTCCATAACCCCATATGGCATGACAGCATTTTTTAAATTAAAGTGAATACGTGCTTGAGGAATAAAAATCCCAGTTTTATACGTGATTCTGAGGGCACAGAGGCTTTGTAATTCCTCAAATTTCTTGGAAGGAAGACTCCAGGGTACAATTTTCCTAAGTAGAGAGGTCTTGGCTGGTTCCTAAGCCATTGCATCCACTCACACAACTGCCTTGTATTTGGAATCTGCTTGGGCTCTTCAGGGGCTCTTGCATGCCCCTGTTTGTTACGGTCAGGACTAGCTCCTCTATTAGTAGACAGTGCCAACTAATTCATATATTTAGACAGAACTATAACTGAGTTTGGCCAATATCGTTGCAGTCTGGATTTTAACGTGTTTTTTTTTTCCTTAAGAACAATCAGCAGAATGATGACCCAGAAACAGAAAATAATCCATACTTGCAAGTCCTAGTGCTATAACTAATGATAACCTTTAATATCTTTGCATATTATATGTGGTAATTTGCATCTACAGTTACTACTGAGAAAAAGTAATGGCACATTATAGAAATATTTACACTGAGGGCCCAAAATTTGAATCTGGAAGCCATCTGTTGACTATAGGAGGTGAAGGCAGCTAACAAAGAAGATTAGGTTTCCTCCTTGTCTGAGACCTTTTTCACAACTGACTGCATTGCTCTTTCAGCACCTCAGCAAGCATCCAAGTCCTTTAAGAGATCGAACTTCTTCCTGATGCATGGCTCATGTATAAGCTCTTGATTAGTGAGTTGATTAAAGGAATTTCCCAAGCTGGCCTGGTCTGACTAATGATGGCTTTTATAGCTGTAATGTGAGAGTTTTACTGAAAGGAAATGATAAAAGTATGGCAAAAGAAGCTGCTGGTGTTGTGAAAAATCAAAACTTGAGCACAAGTACAGTAGTTTCTGACAACAAATATGGAGAAGCTCTTTTGTTGTGACAATTTTGAGATTTACTTCAGGAAAATCTATGAGTTATTGTTGTGTTTTTGTTTTTTTTTTTTTCCCCTCAGCATTTGTTTTTCCTCTAAGGTGAGGATTATATGAAATATCATGGAAGCAAAGCTGTTGATTTGATTACAACAACAGGATTTGATTCCAACAAGAAGTTAATGCTAACATTAGCTGGAACAAATGTTTCTCTGGTTTGGTTTTTCCACCTAGGCAGGGCTACAGGGAGTTTGAGTCCTGCACGACTGGATGGGACTGCCTTCAACTGGAAAACATTTCTTACTATTAAGCTGCGGTTAACTGAAAGAAACTATGGAATATTTGCTGTCATTCCTGTGAAGATGGAAGATTGGAGTGGGGCACTGCTTGTAAGCAGGTCTGGGGACTGCCTGCAGGTGAAGGAAAGGAATAATTTTGTTGGTGACACCCTTAGCCAACAGGAAAATGTCTTTTAGCCCAAGCTGTGAATCATGAGTGTTTTAATAAGAATTCTGTTAGAAGATTTCTCTAGCTTGTGCTGTTACATTGATTTTTAATGCATTGGACCTGCATGCCTCTGGAGAAAAGTTCTAGTCACAGCCTTACAACCAGGCTGCATGAAAGGCAACAGTGACAGTGCAACACGTGCATCTTCTGTAGGTGGCTGGTGTAAGCACGCTAAAGTTGACAACCACTGTCCCTGACTTCACTCTGTTTACCTTTGCTTTCTCTCCTGGCTGGGCATCAACCTGCTGCTATTTGCTAACTTTAACAGAGAACCTGAGAGTGGACAAGCCTTTTCCAAGCATTTTGCAAAACATCAGTCACACAAGTGTTTTACTGATGCTGCTAAGAGCATTTTTCCCAAGGAGTAAGAACCCACAATACCACAGAAAGCTGCCTCTGTGCTGCCCAAATCTCTTCCATGTTGTGATGCTGTGCTTGTCTCAAATGTTCAAATAACAAAGCCATTTGTTACTTTTGCTTGCCAAAGCATCCATCCATCCCATGGGCTACATATCAGCTCCATGAAATGCCACCTGGCACTCTGCCCCACACCTTTAGAGTGGATGCTGGTGGGGAGCTAGCCACTTGCTCAGCTGAAGGCATTGCTTCTGCTGTGGCAGTGAGGAAAGACCAGGTGCCTGCTTGTGACCATGTGCAGGCAGTTAATGCTTTGCAAGGATGGGCTGGGATGGCTGCCATGAGCTGGGTTTCTCTGTAGAGAATCAGTCTTGGGGACTAATGGGCTGCTTCTTTGCTCTCTGAGTCAGAACAGGAGGACATCAAAACACCTTTCCATGGAAGAATGCACAAAATGGCAACAGCAGGGCCTAGCTTTTAAATCTGCTTATAAACACCTCAATTCAGATCACCTTTTGTTCTTATGCTTTCTTTTCCTCCTTTTCTCATGTCACTTCAACAAATCACACCTGTAGCCACTGCATTGGATGCAAAGAACAGAAAGCTGCAGCAAAGCACACGTCCTTATCTTTTGTGAGTGTACTAAATACTTTTTCTTTTATGAAGTTATCTGTAGGCTATTTTGGTAGCTATTTGGTATAGCTACCAAATTAATTATGTCCTATTTGCTATCCACAATTACCTCCACAAAACCCATAAGCCCAGGTAATGGTGAATGTGCCTGTGTTCTTCCTCAAAGCAGTAAATGCCTGATCTAATGAGAGAAAACCTCAGTGGAGGGACAGCACCTTTTGGTTACTCAGTAAGCCCTCAACTGGTCAGGTGCTGGCTGTATCCAGCAGGTTGGAAATTAGGAAAAATTTATTCTTGGAAAGAGTGGTGATGCACTGGCACAGGGTGCCCAGGCAGGTGGTGAAGTCACTCCAACAGGTCCCTGTCTCTCCTTACTGAGGTCTCCACATCTGGATGTAGTGAGGTCTCACCACTGCAGAATAGAAGGGCCGGAACACCTCCCTTGGCATCCCCGTTGGCAATGTTTCTTTTGATGCAGCCCAGGATATGGTTGGCTTTCTGGTCCAAGAGGGCACATTGCTGGCTCATGCCCCGTTTGCCATCCACCGATATCCCCAAGTCTTTTTCAGCAGGACTGTGCTTCATCCTTACATTCCTCAGCCTGTACTGACACTGGGGGTTGCCACAACCCAGGTGCTGACCTTGGCTGGTTTTGTTGAAGCTCATGAGGTTCTCCTGGGCTGCTCAAACTTATCTAGGTCTCTCTGGATGGCATCCCATTCCTCAGGTGTGTCAACCACACCACACAGCTTGGTTATTTCAAGGCTGTGAGAGTCATAGGTTTAGAGCAGATTTTTTCCTAACACTATGAAAGGAGAACCATCTTCAGGATCCTGGTTTTAATTTCCAAAAGGACAGACTAAAATTCCTAAAATCCCAGCTTAGATTTTAGGCTGAGGGCAGGACCCAGATAACACATCTGGTTTTATATGCTAGTATAGAGTAAGCTGACAGTCTGCATGGCCGCCCCATCGCTGCCCAAGGGTAAAGGTCATCTCTGAAAGCCTGCACTGTTCTCCCTGCAGCACGCTGTGTGTTCCAGTCATAACTGCTATGCAAATAGAAAGGTAACCGCAGTACAAATGCATCATAAAACCCCTCCCTGTGCTGCCAAGCAAAGCTTCTAATGCAAAGGAAAAGTTTTATGATGAAAAAGCATATTTCCTCTTTATTTCCTTTTCACTATCGTCAGCTTTTATCTAACAGGATCTGTTTTAATCTCAGCTACAGCTCATTCACCCTACGTGCCATATTCAGGATTCTCTAGCCTTCAAAAGCCATATGGAGTTTAAGCTGTTGCTGCATTTTTAATTGGGCCAAGCCTAGTATCCAGTGTTTGGAGATAAACTAAAATCTGCTCGCATATATTGAAGCACTCTTCCAGGAAGAGTTCAGTACTTGTTTTACAACAGTACTGACTTATTTTGTTATTACTCCAAGCCAAACACAGATATTTTGCTTGAGGCCATTATATTATGACCTTCATGTGCTTCAGAACGCTTTTGAACTTTCTGAAAGATATTGCTGTCTTAACCAGCAGCTACGCTTACCCTGAAAAAAGCCTTCTTTTCTTTTTTTTCTTTTCTTTTTTTTTTTTTTTTGGTCAACAGCCAGGGACTCAAGCTCTGCTATTTGTATCTGTAGTGAACATATGGGCTGAAGGTGCCACCTAGGCAGTCTTTTGGTTTCTTCTGTTGATGATTGTGATCTTGTTTCTGAGCAAAGCAAGAGGAGCACCACGTTTTCATTCAAAGCTCTCTCCATTATTTGGAGTATCCATTAATGACCCTTTCGCTTGCAGAGTGTCACATAGGAAATGCTAGTTACAGCTTTAATGTGAAGGTAGCCAGCTCTCAGCTCACTGCAGTACTGCCACTATCCCTCTCCTCCATCAAATACTCCAGTTGTTTACTTAGTTCTTGTATGAGGGTCTGCCAGCAATTCTAGGACACCCTCCGGCCTTGATTTATACCTACAGCACCAGACTCTTGGGTGTCTTGACTCATGCTGGGAACCTGTTCATTGATCTCACTGGCTGGATCCTGGTCATCTGCATCTCAAAAGGAAGCTGAACCAGATGGCTGCTCAGGGTGCTGCCAGGCTCACTTTCTCCCACCTCATGTCTCTTGTTGAGGTGATCTTTTCTTTACAGCACCCTGAAAACCTCTAGGAGTAAAGCACTCCCTTTGGGGCTGCCAGTGGTGGAGTAGGAACTCTTGGTTCCTCCTCTCTGAGCTATGCGCTTCACAGGCAAAACAAACAGTAATGGATTTCTGAGGGTCACACACAATGCACTTGAATCTCACGAAAGATGGAGGGAGGCCTGAAATCATATTTAAGTTGTAGACACTCCCAGATGTCTGGCTACATTTGAGGTCATAGCGGTTTACTTCTGAGCCCCAGGAAGCAAGGGCAGCCTGGAGCCTACTGAGGACAACACCTTTCAAGGTTTTGTTGTGGGCAGTTCCACCCATAGCCCTACATCTGAGTACAGCTTGCAGATCAAAAAATAGAGGCGTAAGAGAGAACCTCATGCAATTTCAGAAGAATTTATGGTCAGCACAACCTAATGAACAGCACTATATTTGACAGCTGGTTCTGATGTCCCTATTCCCTTGCACAGACACAGTGCTGCCTGCATTGTGAGCAGAAGCACATGCTTGTTCAGAAGGCCCTGAGACCTTGTGGGGATTTGCAGTATCAGCTGTTTACTATGGATGATAAGGATGTTTAAAGCATCTCTTTTTCATGTATGTGGATATTTAAACTGGTCTGGAGGAGAGGGAAATTAGTAAAAATAATAGAATGCAAAGAGAGGAACGTAAGTTTAGGGTGAATAGGTTTTTTTTTTTAGCAAATGTTAAGTTCCTAAATGTGAATTGTTTACAGTTGCCATCACTCAGACATGCAGCTGAAGAAAGGGTATAACCCAACTCTGACTTCTGATCCTGAGCTGATGATACCTCTGCTTGTGAATGATAAAATATATTTAGCTCAGAATTTGTGAGTTAAGATAAAATGGATTTATTTGCTTATCATAAGAAAATCTGCTAAAATATCTGAAGTATGATTGCAGAGAATGGCACACCTCTGGTCTACATATAGATCTAAACTTTATGCTCATGATTATACATGAATGTGATTCTTCGAGTCCTTGATGCACTGTGATGCTGAGTACAAACTTGCCTTTTCTGCATGTCTGATTTCTGGCATGACTTCCAGATGTTTTGCTTATAGCAGGCCTTAAGGTTGATATCTTACCCATGAACTGCATCTGGGGTTGAACTGCATCAAGGATGTCAACAGAGATCTTAATTAGCAGCAGTAACAGTAAAAAAGAATGGAAGGACAGCTGCTGGAGTTGAAACTTCCATAGCTTTTGTGTGATTTCTCATGGTGTCTGCTCATTTACTTATCTCAAGAACCCTTCCAAAGAGAGCTATAGAGTGATAATGTTGGGTGTTTTGGTCCTGAATGCTAAAGACAGGAAAATTTAAGGCCAGCTTAAGCCCAAACAAGCAAACTGGAAGCCTGAGTTACAATTCCTCAGCTTTAAGAGCCCGGGATTCTTTTATCATGGCTCATAATGGTGCCAGTTTATCTTATCTGCATGGCCCAGAAGGGAGAGTTAGCTTTCCTAATATGTGGCATGTGCTTGCACAAAAGAAAAAACATAAAAACCAGCAAGTAATATAATGCTATGTTCATGCACAGTGTACTACAGTATTTTACATTGACCAGTTCTACTTGGCCAGTGAGGGAGAAGGCCCTGATATTTAGAAATTATGACATCAGAAAAAAGGTAAGAGGATGCTGCATTCCAGCAATTTGTTTCACTAGTAACAATGAAGACCAACGACAGATATTTCTGTTAGTGTACACTTTATTATTTCCCTTACATTCATTGCCTTCTCTGGCATCCTGCTGAAATGTTTTTGATTGTCTACAAGCAGGAGATCAATTGTCATAAGGTGTGTCACTGTTCCTCATCCCTGTTCACAGCTTTCAGCTGCTGCCAGGCCTCACATTCCTCTTTGTGACTTCTGAATGCTGCTGTGATTTTAAAGAGACACTATCAACAGAAACAGTCCCAGAAGTTTGTAATTACCCTCGTTCTTAATTACCTCCCACTAAAAGTTAGTCTAAGCAGAACTTCTGCAAATGCACAGCATTGTTGTTTTATTATTGTGTGACTTTCACAGAATAAAACCAGTTCTTGATTATTTCTAGAAGTCTCCTCCCTGATTTTCAGACTGCAGTTCTTCATTTCAGTGCCACTCTGTCTTCATGTTTGCTCTTTGTGTATCAGTTTTCACTACCGCTACTTTTGGGGCAGTGAAAGTAGATTTATCCAGTCTTCCAGGTGTTTATTCATTCATGGTACATGCAGCATTACTTGGGTTAACAAGTTGAAAGAAAAAGTTAGACTTTAATTGCCCATTTTCTGTCATATTTAAAAAACTTATAAAAACATTGTCCCCCACATGATGTGCTGTAAGTTCCCTTCCTCTGTGTTGTTTTTGGACTTTTGGAGTATTTTGGAAATGATCTCTTAAAAGACAATAGTATTTTTAAAACCTCCTACAGGAACGCATTTGATTTGAGTTACTCAAAGCAAACGTGAAGGACCAACAGACCTGTGAAAATGACCTCTGCTGGAAAAACAGGGTTGGTTGTTTAACTTCCAGGCTGTTTTGTTCTAAATGCATGTGTGTGACTTCCTGGCAACTCTGCAAGAACTGTGTGCATCTCCAAGCATAATTTAGCTCCAATATCCAGAAATATATTTGGACACAATGCAACGTCACAGTCTGCTGGTTCTAAGTTTCTGGTAGGGATTAAACCTTTGAGCAGAAGTGTTGAAATGAGTGGACCTCTCCTCTGTGAGGTCTTAAAGGATTGCACATCCCTTTCTGGGTTGGAACAGCTGCAAAAGCTCCTGCGCCAGCAGTTTGTGGTGGGGGACACCACACAGGCTCCATTCTTGCAGGAGGGCTTGCGAATGCATATGCCAGTTGTGGGTGCCATCAACATAGCTTAGCTCCTCTGGTTTGTAGAATAATGGCAGATCATGTCAACTCGGAATCCAAACCACACGGCTGTATGTATTTATGTGTTTATTTCCAATTGGTTTATCTGGACAATCTAAATGCTGGTTTGTTGAGATGAATATTGTATAGAAAAGAGTTTTAATGCTTCCTTTTCATCTCCTACGATCATATCATAGGAACAGTCTTCATGTGCTTAGGAATTTGTCTCTTGTTACCTATTCCCACATGTGCAGACATAATCCTTCTGTTATCACACTGCAGGTATTTGCTGTAGGGAGGATGATGATTTTAACAAGGAGAGTATGAAGCAGGATCAGATGCATTCCTTAAGCAGCAGTGTTCCTAATTTCATGTATTTTTCTCTTCAAAAATAAAGACAAGACTCCACTCCTTTTACAACATTTAATCAACAGGATTGTTTTGAAAATGTGATTTTCTTGAAATAATCACTGAATCACCAGCAATTAGCAAAGAGTGACGGATCAGCCCAGAGTGTCTGACATACCGTATCTAGATAAAACCCTTTTTGGACACAGTTATCAATTCCAACAGCCATATAAAGGAGCATGATGAGAGCCAGGCATAACCAGATCTATGTAAAATCAATTTTATTGCTGTTGCTAATGAGATCTCGAAAGAAAGAGGCTTAAGAACCAGTGAGCACATGAATACAAGTAATATAAAAATACTCATTTTAACTCCCTTAGTGCTTTTATAATGCAGGTAGTGAAACAGCTTCTTGTGCATACTCACAGGGTCTGGAGATTCTTGTTTAGCATATGTGAAAAAACAAAAGGGTGAAAAATTACTATGTCCTGAGCAGTGCAATTGATGCTTACCCTCTGTTGAAAACAACCTGTATAAAACATTCTGAAAAGTATTTGCTGCCAATCAGCATTTTAAACCTCTGTGTATAAATGTCTTCTAGACTAAAGGCAGTCTTCTGAAACTCCAAGTAGTGGTAAACCTAGATGAAATGTCACCTCAAATGTCCCGAGGAATCCATTTTTGGTTATTCATATACTGATCTATGGTGACAACAATGTGGTGAAAATTAAAAACACAGGACAGCTATCACAAGTCATTCAAGTCTACAAATCAGCCTCTTTTTTCCAAGATACTTCTCGATTCACAGGAATACCAGCCGCATGAGAACAGTTACACTAATCAATAGATGTCTTCTGTGATGTTATGATCTGATTCAATCTCTAAGTGAGTTATAGGCTTTTGTGGTCCGGGTATTGACAAAATCTGTCTTCTTAAAATCAGCCTTTGGAATAAAAGAAAGAATAATTCATTATCTTCGGTGTCGACACTGCAAGGGTTCACCTGCCTAAAAGATAGGTCTTGAGCCATAGCAAGGGTCGAGGTAGAGTCTTCTGCAGTCACCAGAGACTGAAGAGATATCTCCCAAGAGTAACTCAGTTCAGTCTAAGAATTCTACAGATTCCTTGTGAGAGGAGTGGAGGGGCAAACACTGATCTCTTCTTTCTGGTGACAGTGGCAGGAGCTGAGGGAATGGCATGGAGCTGTGTCAGGGGAGGGTCAGATTGGGGATTAGGAAAAGGTTCTGCACCAGAGGTCAGTGGGCATGGAACAGGCTGCCAGAATTCAGGAAGCATTTGGACAACACTATCAGACATAGGGTTTGGATTTTCGGTGGTCCTTGTGGAGGCAGGAGTTATACTCAGTGATCTTTTTAAGTCTCCTACAATCTGGAATAGCCCTATGATAGTATGAATCACTGCCAGGAGTTTCTTAACTCTTTCTGCTGCCTATTCCTCTGGCTCCAGCTCTACAGACTCATAACTCTTAGATGACTAATGTCAGTTGAGATTAACCCTATACAAATGAAGAGTATAGGACAATGCCATAATGCCTCATAATTGTATCAATCTCACTTGATCAAGTAATTTCTGTTGCTTATTAGATTGACTTTTCAAAAACATCTAGACATTAGGTGGCTTGCAGCTTTCAGTGCTACACTTGGTATCTCTTTGGGTACTGATTTACAGGGAAACAGCAAGTAATCAGCATTTTATAAAAATAAGATTGGACAAATATATCTTTTATCTACATCCAGAATAACAAAGGCTTCAGAAAATTCCTGCCATCATGAATTACTGCATGATTCAAGCACCCTTATTCTTGAATACAGTCTTCTTGTTTGTAAGGCAACATACTGCTGAGTATGATGAAAGACTGTAAAGAGATAATAAGCGAAGTAATTTTCTTGATCAAATTTCAAACAAAAAATCTACAGTTCTTACTGTTGTGCTTTTTTTCTTATTCTTTTTTTTGAATCCAGGAGACTCCAGTTTCATTGTTCCTCTGTTAAGAAGCGAACTGGCTAACATACATATGCTAAAAGCAAGAGCCTGAAAATAGCATAGTTTTAGGTTATTGGGAATTCTAGGTGACAGATACCCTGTGCTGCAGGTAAATAAGGAATGAAAACAGTTTGAAATACAGGCTGGAGACAAGTTGAAGTCAACCCAGCTGTGCTTGGAAAAAGGAGGTACAGAGCCTCAAAAGGAAAGAAACAAGCTGTTCTGTTGGTTTTGGCTGACTCACGCTGGTCATGTTTTGTTTGATTTTGACTATGACAGTATATGTTTGCCACACCTTCCCCTGGCTGTACCTTTCTGTTTGAATGTAACTGACACGTGGGCTTACAGACGGCACAGAGAACAAGGAGAATAAGACTGGGTTTAAAATAAGAAGCTGTTCTGCCCTTCCTTTGCTTTTTCTGGCAACTTATGCCCTCTGTGTCAGACTGGTTTGGTCAGTGGTGGGTATGTATCTACTAAGCATCATTTCTCACTATCTGACTGCTCTAGCAACACTATTGATAAAGTTTGCTAGTGCATACAAAACCAGAAAGGGAGAGAATACAAACACTGGTAAGCAAATTGAAGAGCATTCATTGCTTGTGCAGCACTATCACAGAATCATAGAATGGTTTGGGTTGGAAGAGATCTTAAAGATCATCCAACTCCCAACCCCTGCCATAGGCAAGGGATACCTACTGTTAGATCAGGTTACCCAGGGCCCCATCCAACCTGGCCTTGAACACCTCCAGGGATGAGCGTGTTCTCTGGCAACACATTCCAGTGCCTCACCACCCTCTGAGTGAAGAACTTCTCCCTAATATCTAATCTAAATATATCCTCTTTTAATTTAAAAGTATTATCCCTTGTACAATTACTACTCTTCCCAACAGCGTCTCTTCCAGATTCCCTGTAGGCTCCCTTTAGGTACTGGAAGGCTGCAATGCGATCTCTTCTCAAGCTGAACAACCCCTACTCTCTCAGCACATATTCATAGGAGAGGTTCTCCAAGACTCTCATCATCCTTGTTGTTCATTTCTGGGCCTGATTCAATGGGTCCACGTCCCTTGTAGGCTGAGGGCCCCAGAACTGAATGCAGTATTGCAGGTGGGGTCCCTTCAAAGCAGAGTAGAAAGGGAGAAATATCTCCCCTGACCTGCTGGCCCTGCTACACACAAGTGAGAGAAGTGCCAAATTCAATCACCCCTTGAAATCTTATCAGGAAACACTACAGAAGTGCTAAGGGCCACAGGGAACAAATGAGAGGGATCTACAACTGAAATGACAAATTAAATGTCTTTGCTATAAGACAGGTCTTACCTTTTTGTAAGCATTGTGGAGATCAGTATGTGACCACAAGAAGTAGAGGAGGACTGAAGCAGCCTTACTAGCTTTGCTGAACATGTTACTGAAATTTTGTAAAAAGAATGATAAAATACAGTTAAATTCCCACTTCTTAAACACAGTGTATGTAGAGACTTAAGATATTATAACCTCATAGATTTTTCTGTCTCTGTCCTTCCAAATGATGCTTTCTTGTTCTTTAGGTATTCTAGCAATCTCACGCTGTCCTGATTACTAAAGATAATGAAACATACATTTCCATTTCATTTATTCATCAAAATTAGAGAGAAATTAAGTACTCTATAGACTTAAACTTGCAGCACATGTCATAGTATCCAAATTCAGTTGAGAAATTGCACCTCAGAATAATTCTGAATGATCTTCCCAGCAGTTAAAATGTCTCATTAGTTACACAAAATTAGGCCTCCTTTACTGAGATGAATTTCTTCTTTCTTTATGTAAAAAGAGAAGAAGGCAAACAGAATAATTACTCCTATTCATAAATCATTATTCTATTTTGATTAAATGTTGGTTGCATGTGATTAAATATTAAAGAATTATTAAAGAAAATTCAGGTCTTATACCTGTAATGAAACTCTATACATAATTTTTACATACAGCTCTATCTTTTCTACAAAATGTACTCCTGTGCTAAAGTTTAAAAGTTATCCGAGCTGTGTTACAAAGGACAGGAAATAAACAAACTGTTTTGGGGACAGATACAATCTGATAGCCTGGCACTATATATATGAGAATATAGATAACGTGCCTTCATCTTTGGAGATGGTATTTAAAGAACTGGAACACAGCACATTCCTTTGTGGATGGAACAGATTTTACAAGATATTTTTCTTTGTTTTCTAATATATGTAATTCTGTTCATACTGCCATCACTTTCAATCTATCCTGTACCTTAAGATGCAGTATTTTTCTCCCAAGTGGAAAAGGTTGCATTTTCTTTCTTTCTTTCTTTTTTTTTTTTTTTTTTCCTGAAGGAAAGGAGGGAGGAGAGGGGAAGGCTTCTCAACCATCTTACCTGTCGTTCATGCTGATGGCAATGATCTTTGGCAGGCCACCAGAATTTAGGAGAAGCCGTGCATTGTGAGAACTGCTCTGTGTCAAATTGTATAAGGTGTAGCAGATTGAAGCTGTGGTTTCACAAGCAATATCAGACCCTGGGACGTAGTCGGGAAGTATCGAGACCAAATCTGGCAAAACTTCTCTAGCTAGAAGTTGGAAGACAGAAAACTCCGTTACTTACTGTCTGTTAGTAACATTACTACATTACTACTTACCTAGGACTCCTATGAGACATTAGTCCTCCCATTACTATCTATCACAGTGCTGTGTGCTCCCCGAAAAGAGTAATGATTTCATAGCTGCATTATATTCCCCCAGTTAGGTAACTGCATCCACATGAAATTGTACAGTGTATGTTTTGCTTCTTATGCACAATACATTAATACTTAGTGTACTGCAATGAAGTCCTTAGGTGTGTGAAAGCAGGAGGCTACCACCTCCTGAGGAAATGTGCGTGTCTGTAGGTAAACATGGATTTAGTAGTACATCACAAACTGAGAAAGGCATTGATTTTAATGTTGCATTTGACAATTGTAGGCTATAGGAGGATGCACACATTGAACCTAAGTTATTTATATTTAAGAAGAATGTCATACTTGGAGGTCTCCTCCTACTCAAAGAACACTTCACTATTTTGACCACACTGTAGATGACTCTACCAGCCATATATATTGTGTATGTTGTATGCATATTGTGAGGACTGGGACAATGTGGAGGACTATGCCATATGGAGTGGTCCATGTTCAGAGTTGATGGAAAAGACTACAGCAGTCAGCAACAGGCTGCAGGCAGCTGCTTCTGATGTAAGAAGCAGCACTGGGAATTAGCTGCAAGCATTTGGGGAAGGAATTATTCAGTGTGAGGCCATACTGGCCCTCTACACTCAGCATGCCTCTTGTACTGAGAATGTTTTCCTCACTCTGACTTCTGTTCTTTCCACTAGGTTGTGACAAAGTTAGTTTACAGTGAGATTAAATTACATACATTTAAGATAAAGAGTTCTTTAAAACTGAATAAGCCACCTGCTATGATAAATATCAGACAAAGCAATTATGTCCAACATGATAGTCCTTTTTTTTTTCTGTTGGTAAATCAAGTAAGGAGGTTTTCAGGAAGTCTGAAAATCATTTTATTTCCAGATATGTTTTATATGAAACTTATCTCAATTTGAAATCAAACATTAATTTTGCTTGCTGAAAAGAATCGCTTTTATCTAGGAAAATTATGTCCTTCCTTTCCTTTGGCCAAAATGATTGGAGAGTTTGACTTGAATCCACACATCAGTCAAAAAGAACTCCTTTTCACTGAGGAAAGGTTCATCTGAAATTCCCCCCATTTTCATTACTGTGGGTAAAGCAATAAACAACAGTGAAGTTTAAGCACCTTTCTCCAGAGCTTCATGCTATTCTGCCTTTTCCACGTTCTTTCATAGATTGTTTTTCCCTAAGAAAAACCTGACCTCTTCCTCTCAGGCTAATTCCTATGTTTCTGGAGGATTCAACACTTGTAATTTTTAACACCCTATGCATTATCCTCTTGAAATCAGTCTAACAACATATTGTTATATTTTCATTAATAAGGAACGCTCTCTAAGGATTAATCAGTGACCAGAAGACTGTTCTGCAGAATTCTGGATGCTAATTCATTCCATAAATCAGCTCTATGCCTGTCGTTTCCTCTTCTCTCTTCAGCAGGAATACAGAAAAGGGCAATGAATGATGTGAATTCACTTTATCCTATCAGTAGGAAGAATATTCAAATATAAATTAAGTAAAATGAAAATACTTGGAACAGAAATGGCTTCTGATGTGAAAATAATTATAACATTTTATAAATAATACCCTCCAGAAATAATTGGTTGTTTTCTCTGTAGAATCTTCTAACTTCTCAAAAAAGTTATGCAGAGAAACTGTGGAAGCAGTAGCTTGCAAAGTTTTATGTCTACAAGAAGAAAGAAGAATGTCTACAAGAAGATCTTTGCTAGAATGACCTGAGATGTTCTATTACATAGTTGTGGCAGCACAGAACTCTGCATTTTCTTACCTTTACCCTATTTAAAGTGGAAGAAAACCTTTGTTCAAATCTATGCATATTTTACTACTTTGAATGTAACATCACTGGAAGTATCTGATGAGGAATACACAGTGTTGAAAAACCTTGAGGTTAGAGTCATTTTTAGACAAAACCTTTATTTTCAATCCCATACAATAAATCAATCAACCTAAATTACTGATAAAATTCACGTACCAGTTTTTTTGTAATTTTTTTTTTTTTTTAAAGAAGGAAAGGTTGAAGTAAGGAAAGCCGAGAAAGAAAGCCCAGGAGATAACAGTAGTCTTTGCTCACCTATGTCATTTTGCAGGGAGGTGTTGCGAGACAAGTTCCTGAGCAGCGAGACTGCTGTCTTCTTTACTGCTGGGTGGCTTACATGCAGCATAGTTCGAATACTTGGAAGGCCATTTGCCTTCCGAACAACAGTCTGGGCCACTGAAAACGGCATCTGTTATAAAAGCATTTGGCAAGAATGTGTTGTTACCATGAATATATAGCCTCAGACACAACAGCAGTAGGCTCTTTGCATTTAAGGCAGTTTAGATCTGGAGCTAGGTAGGAGGTGAAACAGAAGAGGAAGGTGATATAAAAGAAATTCAAGCCTACTATTTCCCACATGCTGTTTGGGCAGTTCCTCATTCAGAACATAATATAGGTCATCAATTTCTAAACCATGAAAGGGATGTGTAACAGTGCCAGAGAATTCCTCTCTCCATGGGACTGATTTTGTTCCACAAATCCACTTTTTTTCCCCACTCTTTTAGCATCAACTTATCCTCACTGTGCAACGAATTAGCAAATTCCAGATGTGGACACAAAGTAAAAAGAAGTGATCCTCCTATCTGCCAAGCAGGAAATATCTGCGGTGCTGGTTATGACATTCTCCTCAAAGTTCTTTGATTTCATTGATTGTGTCTGGAAGCCAGTGATTTGCCTGTAGTTATCAGCTCCATGCTGTGAGCATGTTGCAACTGCAGCCCTAAATTCTATGCATTTACATCAAGAACTATTTAAGAAAAAGAAAAAAGCTGACTTACTGGTCCAGTACCAGCTGTGAGGTTTTGAAGAGCTCCCAGGGATGCTTCCTGGGTATAGTTTCTGGTACTCTTTGCTATCAAGGAGAGATATATTCTAATCAGTGTGGAATGCCAGAGTGATTCCACACCTCTGGGATTGCTCTTTTCCTCGGGTAGCGGGGTGTCCTGCTGCTTCTAAACATGTGAACAGATCAGCTGTTACAATCAGTAATGACATAATGCATCACAGTCTAAACAAGCAATTTTGTAACTCTATGACAGATGATTCTGCATAGCTCACTACAGAGAATTTTCATGAGAATGAAAGTGAATGTTATTTTAAGACAGACATTTATTGTTTTATTATCGCTGATATTTTAATAATCAAATTAAATAAATTAAAAGCTGATTCAAGTTCTTTTTCTAAGATAAATATTTATTTCCTTGTTTTCATTACCATTTTTGTTAGCTAGATCAAGGACTGCATTTGAAAGTAAAGAACACTTTCATTTTTACTATCATATGTTAGGATTTTGGTTAAAAAGTACTTGTACATAGTATCCCAAGATCTATTATCAATCACGAGTTGAAGCATGGCAATTGGAAGGTTATGATGGAACAAGAATTTTTACCAATCGGCTCATGTGTGAGAACATTTCTTATCTTTGATGATTCGGGGAATGAATCTGAAGTAATCTGATGTGGAGAAATAGGGATGTATTCTCTAGGAGAGATGATCCTGGTATTTGATAACACATAGCCAAGAGCACTCACATTCACAGCACTACAGTCTTCTTATCATAGGAATATGGATCTGTTTGATGACTGATTAAAGTATGTTTAATTTGCAATAATTACATTTTTCCTAACATTCATAGTCTAAGAACAGGTCTGATTTTATTGCATGAATTGAAATTATGCTACTGATGACTACAAGATCCATGTTCACACTCCTTTCAGTTTTAAGCTCCTCAGCAAGTATCAAGTTGTGAACAGTAATGGCAACCTGTAAAATTCCAGTATTTAACTGTACTGACCATTCAATCTGAAAATGGGAGATAGGTGAAGGGGAAGATGCCTTCCATCTTTAGCTATTGACATTGGGGGCTGAGCTGAAGGAGAAATAGTATGCTAAAGCTGCACTCTGGATGGAACAGGAGAAAGAACAGACTCCAGGAAAAATCATGGATGGGGGAGAAGCACAAATCCTTTTATTTCCCTTTCCCCATCCCTGGTACCTGTTTTTCTCTTTAGCAATTCCATTTGCCAGAATATTTGGATCTGAACCACACAGCATCAAAATAAGAAGTCTGAAAGCCAGCAAGCCACAGAGGAGGCAAATCCCCGTGTGCTAATTCCATTTGTGAAACTGCCACAATATCCAGTCATCGGTAGGACACTTGCACAATTGCTGAACGTGGTGCAGACACCAGTTAGGTCCATCAGGTAATGAAGCTGAGAGGCACTATTTCTCAACTAATGAAACTGAATTGTTTTGTCATTTGTTCCATCAGACATCTAATAAGATAATGGATGTCAGAAAAGGCTATGGATAACTTCACATTTTGAGGGTGAGTGTCACATTACCAGATGCGTCACCAACAGAGAAGCAACCTAATTAGATCACAGCCTTATATTCTCCAGAAGTTGCTACAACTGATTAAGAAAATGAGATGTAACAAAGCATGTGCTTTACCTCTTTCACTTTTCTGCTCCGTGTTCCAAAACAGCCTGGTGTTCTATCATTGGTAGAAATATTTCTTCTTTGTACATAGATGCTCTGGGCATAGTTTTCAGGAAGTTCTACCTCTAGTTGGTAGGAAAGATTGTGAAGAATGCACACACAGTTTTCTGTGGCCTAAAATAACAAAAGAATAGAGAATTTGGAAGCAATGGCATGTGTTGAAGGGACATGTATAGACAAGGAACTTCATTTTTGGATCTTAAACAATTAACTGCAGAGTTTATAATGGTTTAAAGAAGAGCCAGTTTTCATGCCACAAGCCTGCTTTTACACTGAGAAATTAAACATGTCCTGAGATGTTCCTAAGCACTCAGGCCAACTGGCACACAAGGCTTGCATTCAGAGCATGGTCCATATCTGTTGGAAATGATCCTGGGACATTATAATTCCTGAATGTACCTGGGATTTGTTTGGGCACGTGCTGTTTGGTACAGACCAGAAGCGTGCCAAGGAATGCACAGAAGCTTAAGAGCAGTGATGAACACATATACACCTAGTCAGTGTCAGCAAAAGGAAAGCTTTGTATCTTTCCAAAGGATACAGCACATTTTTTGTGTCTGTGGTAGAATGCCATTGAAAAAAAAAAGAAAAAAATTAGATGTGCCTTTCTGGAGGTGGCTTGGGGCAGTCTGGTCTAGTGGTTGGTGACCCTGTGCATGGCTTAGTGGTTGAAACTAGGCGATCTTTGAGGTCCTTTTCAACACAGGCCATTCTATGATTCTATGATTCTATGATTCTACGGTTCTACGATTCTACGATTCTGTGATACTAAGCATGACTGAGGTCAGGTTGACAATTTCTGAATGATGAGTTCAGCGGCAAATAGTTTCATTACCAGTTCTTCACTTTTTGAAAGTAAAAAAGGGGATGAATGGTTTTAGGACAAAATGCAGCAGGGAGCTCTTGACACAAGTGTTGTGTGCTGGATTCTCCCTGGAGCTACTGGCTCTGAATGCAAGGAGGTGGAGAAGATCAAGTAACTAATCCCAGGAAAGAGCTACAAATACACAGTAATTACCACTACACAGCACAAGTTATAGCAGGCACATCAGAAGTGCCTCACAAGCTATGGTTAACCTCGTAAGTGGCTGCTGGTCTTCTCACCTAACTTCACCCAGCTAAAAGACAAACATCTAGTCTAAGCAATGTTCATCTGCAGTCAGCACTGGGACGAAGAGAAGGAGAAAACCTGTCTTTTGGAATTGTCCACATCCTTGCAGTTACTGGCATAGGCTGAATGCTTAATGTACAAAAAAATGTAGGAAAATTAATTCTATTCTAAGTGATGTAAACTTCTAATTACTTTGCCAGGCAGATTTAGGTTCCGCATTTCTTAAGAGACATATAGCATTTCCTATTTAGGAAAGTACTCAGATATTGATTCTTTAAAACTTGCTGGATGTTGTGTTGAGGGACATGGTTTAGTGGGAGCTATTGGTAATAGGCAAACGGTTGGACTGGATGATCTTTTAGGTCTTTTCCAACCTTGGTGATTCTATGATTCTATGATTCTATGATTCTAGCTAGCTAGCTCCCTTAGACAAGCAAAAAAAGTAATATCTGAACCTTTAAAAGCTTCTAGTTCTCTGTGGTGAGAGATCCTTAAGACTGTTTTCCTAAAGCCAAGGTATGTTGTTATTTTAGACAGCAGGATAAAAAACACTTTCAAAAGCTTCTTTTTGAACGTTCACATTTGGTAGCAGTTCTAAAAGCATTGGAAATAAGTATAAATTTGGCAGCTACATCACAACTCTTTCTGAACACTGGTTTTAAAACAAAAACTTGCTCTCAGTGATTTCCCATAGGAAAAGTGTCTTGAAGAATACCTTGTCATTAGGCTCGTGGTCTGCAATAGCTCCTTGAATATAATACACAAGAGAATCAATCAGACCGTCACACTCTCTCATCTTTTTCCTTCCTTCTGGGCCAGCAGAGCTCATGTTTCTGTGAGGAAGAAATACACTGGTAAGAAGAAATTTACTTGAAGATATTTTCTAGTGCCTCTCTGACAAACTTTTCCAGATAAACCTTAAAATAGCGAAGTTAAGGATGACTGCTTCTTTTCCGTGGGGCTGTACAATAATATGAGACTGTTAAATAAAACTTCAATTTTAGTGCATTCCCAGACAATAATAAATAACAAATTAAAACAAGCTGTTGTGTTTAGATGGATAAGGCATGCCTCCATTCCAGTCTTCATCTCGATGTAATCTCTAAACAAACAAACTGAACGTTTTCTTCCCCCAAATATTCCACTTTAAGCTGTGTTTTTAATATCTGTGACATTGGCTATGTCAAACTACCAGACGAAAAGTACTTGTGAAAACTTCCTTTCAAAAAAAGTCTTCTTTTAACATTTACCTAAACCAAGTCAATCTTGATCACCCACCAACAGACATAAGTTCTAAGAGTTTTAGCAACATCTACACACAAACTATAACATTTCTGGAAAACAGGGAACAGCTGTTTCTTTATTGCCTACGTTCATTTTTGTGCTTGTAAACTAACCGCAGAGTAAACCCAACTTTCTCAACTTGAAGATGATTGATTTCAGCCACGGGACCAAATTCGCCAGACACCCCATGGGCTGCTAGAAGGAAGGGAAAGAAAGCTGAGCCTGCAGATTGAGCTCAAGGCGAGCAGACAAGTAATGCAGCGCAAGGTGTCCAGTGACTGTAGTCACTGCCAGCTGAGCAGTGTGAGAATACTGAATCTTCTACTGCCAGTGGGGAGCTCTTAGAGTCACAGAATGGTTTGGGCTGTAAGGGATCAGCTGCCCAAGGCCACATTCAGACTGGCCTTGAACACCTTCACGGATGGGGCAGCCTGTGGCAGGGCCTCATCACCCTCTGGGTAAGGAATTTCTTCCTAACATCTAACCCCTCTTTTAGTTTAAAACCACTCCCCCTTGTCCTATCACTGTCAGTCCACGTATGAAGTCATTCTCTGATCTTGTTTATAAGCTCCCTTTAACGTACTGGAAGATCTCAGTGAGATCTCCCCAGAAGTTTCCCCAGGCTGAACGAATTCCCCTCTTCATAGGAAAGGCGCTTCTCTTTTCTGCTTTCCTTCATTTCTCAGAGGGTCCACATAGTGGCTGAGCACCCTTCCTCAGTTTGCTCTTTTGCAATTCTGTCTCACATTCTCATGAGGACAGTAGACCTGTTACTACTGATATTTGTTTTCTGTTACCTGCAGAAGAAAACATGTAGAAAGGGTGGGAAAGAGCATGTCTTCTGAAGAGTTCTATCCAATCTTTCTAATTCTCTGTCAAATGTTTTCTCATGCACATGTGGAGATACTTGGGTTCTCCTAGCAGTGAATAGTTTCCCCACACAGCTAAAAACACAGTCTCAGTGCAGTGCCTCTGCTACCCATGTGCCTCCTGTTGCTCCTGCAGTGTTCAGCAGAGGAGATGTGAAGGGACAAAGAAGAAACATACTGCACTCTGCTGCTTCTGAGAGCATTCTTCTGGCTGCTGGCACCTAGGAAGACAAAGCTGAAGCCACTAGAAACTGCTCAGTCCAAGAGAGGGAAATGCCAGATGCTCTCTGCTGATGCTTTCTGCTGTTCTACAATGGCTCAGGCACTGCTGCATATGCTGTCTGCCTCCTCCAGACTCAAAAGAAGACACTAAATGTTCTACTTTCTGCTCACATTTCTGTGCTTTGTGGTAACCTGAGTGCAACTTGAAAATGAATTATGAAAGCCATTTGAAAACCCTTGAAAAGCTAAGGACATGCTTCCTGCTTGAAGTTTGGCTCAAAATAAGCTACTGATTATCAGGGAAGTAACAACACTTCATTTTGAGGTATAATTATTTTTATAACTGAATGGCCTCTGAATTATGGAATGCTGGAGTTATAAATCTCGACCTCATTATTCTGGCCTCCTGCTGCTCCATTGGCCGAAAGGCTGACTACAGTATCACATTCCTGCTTTGTTTGAAATAACATTAAATCCAGCTCAGTGTTAGTATCCACCACAAAGAAGGTCATGTTCTTTAAATAATTTCAGGGAGTTTACTTTACCCTCTTATTTACCCACTGGAAAACACAACAGTTTAAAATGTTATTGGTGACAGAGCCTGAAAGGCACAGCTTTAAACTTTCCCGTGGCTTATGATAATAAAATACACGTGATATTTTCTACACAGTGCCAATGCAGTTTTATCCCCTCCTCCTGGGAAGCACATATTTAGTTTAAATATTAACGCATTGTAATTACAGCTTTACTTTAGGTCACACTGTTAATAAGGTTCCTATTTATGAGTTCATTCATGCTCTTGTGGAATTATATATCACAGAATTAATATTCAGATTCCTCAATATGGCAACACTTTGGAATTCAATTTTACCTACATAAGTCACATTTGAGTCATGTCGTCCTTTCAACAGTTTATGGCTATGCTGACAGACATGTACGTGCTACAGCTCTTCTAGTGCATAGCACAAATAGTTTCTGAGGTGCACAGACTAAAAATACCATTAAAAGATAAGTGTGGAATTTCCCCCACTGAAGACCTTCAGCTGATATGGCACTTCATCTTGTCACAGCACAAAAATCACTGAACTTTAGACAACTATCATCATTCTGAATGGTTGTGCAAGGAAAAACCATCACTCGTACTTGCCATCTAGCATGACTATGGGTTGGCAAACAGCTTTATAGCTCAGGAAGCAGAACATGAAGTTGAGGCACTGCCCTGTTCTGCAAAGGAAATGAATCACTGAACTGCTTTCCTTGAGTTGCTGACACTCAACTGTTTATCCAGACAGAGACACCGCTATGTGTGTCTGCATGGCCGTGCTGTGCTCCTCTTCCCTCTTTCCCCTTATTACCACAATGTGAACTGGGAAGAGCACCTACTTTCCAGATTGTCCAATTACAGTTGCAACCACTTTGAATGGGGTCAGATTTTATTTTCAGGATTGGGTAGCATCATATAGGAGTAAATTCATATTAAAAAAAAAATCATTTTGAAACAATGGCAATATTTTCCTTAGAAAAGTTCAAAATTGACTTAATCTTGCCTTCCCAAGATTTGAGTCTCCTGACAAATGTAGCACCTTCCTCTGAGCTCAGGAGTTTAACTCTCTCCCTGTGGAGCTCCTGGAGGCCTTGAAATATCCACCACTTGAGCGAATGGGCAATTGCCATTTCGGGCTGGGCTGGCTCAGAACTGCAGCTCTTGGCAATCTCATGCTGAGATCCCAGGGCTACCTACGAATCTTAAAGTTTGCTATGCAAGTTTGTTTTCCCTGAGCTTCATCAGAGTATACTGAAACAAATACATCTGTGGAAAAAAAGAATTGGAGTCAAGATCAGACATATTGTTGTAGAAAACCTCTTGTGCTACACAATTCCTAACACCTCTGCCTCGCATCAGTACTGAATAGTTAGGAACGTGCAACATGAGAGAGAGAGCTGCTGCTTGTAGGAATGCTCTCCTTTGAGTGACTGAGAACTTAAGTTTTGATATAATTTAGCCATTAAGCATCTCTGACTTCTGACATGCTTAAATATGCCAATCCTGGTGACATGCCCGAACTGTACTGCATACTAAAGTGCATGCATGTAAGTATCTGCAGTCCTCATTCATCTCACACCATGCACGGTGTAACCGTATCTGACTGACACAGCCATCTTCCCATGTTTCAGTGTCTTTTATGGAGGATCAGCTAGTACCCTACTGGGAAATATTTTATGATCCAGGTGAGGTAAGTATAAAGAATTTTAACATAGTAAAATCAAACATGATTTTCACAGAAACAGAATGACAGCACGTTCAATTACGTTGCAAATTGAACCAAATGAAAGGGATTTTCCCTTTAAGCCAGCACTACTGGCAGACATCAGAAGAGGCTTTTGCATTGCTGTGAGTGATCCACACTACTGATAAGAAGGTGTCTTTTGTTCCTGGGACTCATTCTGCCAAAACTGGTAATTTGAATTTAATTCAATTATGTGACAACAATCTCCTGAACTGCTTCGTGATGTTCCTGAATTACTTCAGGAAATTGTATTCCCTTCATGCCTTACACAATTTAAAATTGCAACAAGGAAGGAAAGGAATCTATAGATTTACACAGTAATGCTAGGCACCAGGCTGCAAGCTGCTTTCTGGAAATAACAAAATTCCTTCCAGGACCTGGGGGAGCAGACAGACTAATGAATAGACACAAGATAAGAATGGATAGAAATAAACCTAAAGGAGTGGCAATGCTGTGCAAAAGGCTTTGCTTCAAAGGCTTGTTATCATTAGTCCTTTGTTTTATAACTTCAGTTAGAACCTTCCATTACTAGCTTGAGCTGCCATTACAATTTCAACCAATAGTAAGAGCTTTGGCCTTAGTTATCTCTGATTAAATAAAACGAGATGGTTATGCAGCCTCCTCGTCTAAAGTACAGTGATAGCACTTCCTCAGTCTACAGCTTTCCAGTCTCTGTGAGTCACTGTCAAAGGTAAAATAGAGCTTGGACAGACCACAGAACAACAGTGATGAAAAATGAAGCGTTGTATCTATTTTACTTCCTGAGGAACCATGAGCAATGGTTAGCTGACTTTTCTGAAAATGGCTGTCTGAGAAGTTTTGAAGAATTAAGGTACACAGGGCCACAGAAAAGTCCAGTTACAGAGCAGTTTTAAAGGAGGACTCCAATGAAACTCAGCAATTGTAATCATTAGCTCCAACTTTGAAGAACTTTGAAGAAGTGCAACCTGTAAAGCTGTAAAGTTCAATCCTTTAAGACTACACCGAGGATAATGTTCCCATCAGCTTCAGCAGATCACGTTCTGTCCCTGAATAACGGAAATATCTTGCACTGCAAAACTTCTGGAACAGGTATTTCAAGGAAAAAACATGACAAGATCACTATCAGTATTCAAAGTATAATAGAAAGCCTTCTACTAAGCCTTCCTTTTAATTCACAGGAAAAGCCATCCCAAACATTTGTATAATAATATTCAAAACCATATATCCTGCACACTCTTGGCATCTTGCACTTTCAGACTTGGAGGAAGCATATGGAAGAGGAGGCTAAATATCTCCACTTAGCCAATCCATTCCTATTGAAACAGGAGACAGTACTGTTATGCAAAAAAACAGCAAGAGTTATCTTGTCTATGAAAAATTTTACTTAATTGGCTTTTGTCAGATATCCAGCGAAGTCTTTCAATTTGCTTTACTCCACCTGCTCAGGGCACAGTGATTTTTATCATATTTCAGGACTGAATAAAACCATCATTTATTCTGTCAGTGCTAAATTTTGTGTTGTACGCAGCTTCATTTTGAATCTCTAAAGTTTTGTGACCTACAGTTTATGTGAAACTGTCAGAAGCAAAGCTTTAGGACAAAAAGCAGATCTAGAGAATGGGATTAACAAATCCATCCAGCTCCTTATCAGCAAGTGAATGTACAGACCCATGCAGCTGAAGTTTGGGATTCCACAGTATGTCTTGCAGTTACTGGTTAGTAGAATGAGGAATGTTCTGGTTGTTCACTCATTCCGATTCCAGCATCTGCAATATTATCTGCTAGATGTAGATTCCCTTTCTGTCCTGAAATGCTATTAAAGAGAGTTTTAATTTACAGGTTGGTAAGTATGTGGCACCCTGTCAGATGACAGTGATAGAGTTGGACTGTGGCTGACTGTCAGGCAACTTTTTGAAAAGAAATTCTGGCATTCTTCTCTACCTAAGCACTATACTATGCATGATGTACGCACTCCAAAGTTCTATTTTTACTCTGCAATAGAAGCTGCAGGCTATAAACTTTATCAACGTGCACAACAAATGTTAGCATTACAAAAGGGAAGACTAATTACAGATTTATACTCTGGAACATTAATCTACTCTTTAAGCACCTTTATTATAATCATAATTCCCTCTGTGCACAGTTGTTTTTTTGTTTGTTTTTTTATTAATATGCTGTTCTTATGGATTTTGTGCAAATATATTATTTTGAAATAGTACATAAGTAAAGAATACTTCTGGTGGTATTCTGGGAATAAAGAGAAGCAAATTATTCCATACAAAAATCCTAGATTTCTGGTCTGTGCAAATATAAGCCTCATTAAAATCTATTCGCTGCTGACAATCCTACAGATCAACTTTACCTGTGAATTTTCAAGGTTTTACTCTCCTCTCAGTTACAATTCACAGTGTTTGATCATTTAAAAATGACAAGGACTGGAACATGGACACAATACTTTTTTAAATAGCCAATGTATCTTTGGGCAAAGGTCAGTTTGAGAGACTTTCATTAAGGCTATAGAACCATTTGCAGCTTTAGAACAGCCCTACTCACTTTCTTTACAGAGTTAGGTATATTCAGAATCTACTTTTCTTTGATTTAAAATAACCCAGCTACTGTTACTCATTATTTGTCATATACCAAGTGGTGTCAAATTGCTACAAGAACCTCAGAAAGAGTAATACCACATAAAAACTAAGAATAATTCTGTGACCCTATATGCTAGTTTGTTCAGAAGAGATGGCTCTGGAGTCCAAAGCAGGAGCAGGTATAAAGTGGCATATCCAACCAGACTAGTTTATGTACAAAACAGCTTGAGCAAATTCATATGAAAAAAAAATGATCTACTTCATTTCACAGACAACACCACTAGCCAGAGTGATTTTATTATGGGTAGTTAATGTTTCTCTGTATTTGTTTTTGAGCTATTAAAGAAAGATAAAAGTTAATTTTACTTTACTAAAGGAGTTTAACTTAGTCCATGCCTTGTCACTTGTACCATTACTCGTTACTTTTTTCAAACTTTGTTCTTTCATGTAAACAAAAGACATATTTCTGATACAATAATTGCTTTTATTTGAAGTGCAATGACTTTGAACTCACAAGAGATACAAAGGGCCACACTTTAATAGGTTGTTATTTTTAAAGGTGTATCCCGTTTTAAAGACATGACTTTTATACTTCTGTCATTTAGGGGTGGGTCTACCTTAGTAGTCTTTTGTACTATGCTTCTCTGTTCTAATCACTACCGTGTTCATGAGGCTGACTGCAGTAGTAGATGCACAAATGTAATTCTATTTGTCAACCCCATGGCTGCAGCCTGGCCTTGATAGATCTGAACTTGTGCAAAAAGTTGGATGTGGATAATTTTGATTCAAAAATGACTTTTTTCCTAATTTAGTTATTTACCAACCTGTATGCAAACTCTTCTCTTGGTGCCATCTCAGTTCAGAGTAAGCAAGAAAACGCATGTGTGCAGGCCTGTTTTAACATCACTTTATTTTAGGTACTTTTGAACTGAGTGCTCACCTCAGGCATCCTGTGGCATTGTAGAAGATATCAGGGTCAGGTAAAACACTTGACTTGGGGTAATCTCGATCTGGCCAGCCAGAGCAAGGGATGAGAACAGCTTCTGTCAGGATATGTAGGGCTTCTTTAACCAACAGGTGCTTCAGCTGGTCATTGGAAGACAAATTCCACAACAAACCTGCAATATCCAAAATAAAATCAGAGTGGCAAAGGATTCCCCCACAGTTTGAAAGACCTAATCTCAAAGTTCTTGAAGTTAATCAGTAAAAGAGCTCATCTGGCTCTTGACATCCTCAAGAGGAGCAGAAGGACTTGATCAGAGTTCACCAGCCACCATGACACAACACTGCACAACACCCTCCCAGATGTGATTGCACACTGCTCAGTCTTCAGAGTCTCCAGTGAGAATGTGGAAGCATTTTTATTTCCTCCCATGAGATAAGTATAATGGCATTCAGTCATATGTGGACTAAATTAATGTGCTCTTCCTTTAGCCTGAGCTGCTGCAATTAGCCATAGTAAGTACGTCTAAGAAGCTCTACAGTGTCAAAAAAAGAATCTCAACTACACTGTGGAGTCTAAAGTGCTTAAATTTAGCATTGCTGAAGTGTGAAATGGGTGCCTATAGATTCATGTCTTCTCTCTGGAGATATGGAAAAAACAGGAAAAAATTAATTAATGTACAAGGAATTTGATTTCCTATGTCCTTCCATTGAGCAGGTAAGTGACAGAGCTTTTGGACATACTGTCACATACTTTCATGACTAGAAAGTGCAGCATAAGCTTTACTTCACACTGAAAAGATAAATAATTAAAAAAGATAAAGCTCTGAAGGTTCACTATTGCATCACTTATTAATTTTGACCATGTCCCGCAGCTGTATGAGGTTCACAAAGAGAGCAGTTCCTAACATAAAGCTCCCCTCACGGAGGATGCAGATAGTGTCTGACACAGGAAAACATGTAGGTACATTCACAGCAATGTACTGCAACTCTGGGAGTGAACTTTTCCTGAGTGACAGGACTTTGATCCAAGAGAAAGTGGCACTGAAAAGGGATGTACTCATGTCTGTATTAGAGGCAGAGCTCTGTTTAGTCTAATGTCTGACTGAAAAGAACAGCTTTCCACTGCTCTGCACATCACTGCCAATTTGCAGCTATCTTAATCACCAAAGTAACACAAATGAAACTTATAAGAACCTCCAATGCCTATGATCATTTACATATAGGAATATACATATAAATTTACATATAGGAATCCATCCCTATTAGATGCCTGGCAGACTGGCTGCACTTTCAAGTACCATCAAAATGCTGGATAATAAACTTAAAAGAGGAGTAAATGTGAGGTACAAACAGTGAGTTTATACGCCTTTGGGAATCTACTGGAAGATGGGAAATGCCCATTACCATGTTTCTCGAATGCTTGATAGCAAAATTCCTCATAGAAGGGAAAAATTAAGCTTGATCACTGGTTGGCTGTTACTGTCCACATATTTGTCACTAAAACAAACAGTTAAATAACAATGCACACTTTGTTTACTTACAATGTACAAACACTGAAACAAATAACCAATATTGTAAAATCGATTAGCTCTGCTTCTCTTCTATTCCAACAGATGAAAAATCTTTTTAAAGTAGTTTTCCCCTAGACATGTATTTCTGCTTTTCGCTTACAAAGGCATTCATTGTTTCCCCCACTTGCCGCTCTAAGTTTCACATACCTCCTCCTCCAAACACTGGCAGGGTATTAGTGAACGTTCCTTTCATCAGCTCACAACAAAAAATGTTTCTTTTGTCTCTCCTTACACTTTGAATTTAATTACAGCTATTGTGAGCAATAGTAAAATCAAAACAAAACCCAGCCAGAAGCAGCCATTCCTTCTTCTGGGATCAGCTCTCTAACCTCTGAATTAGGGGATAAAAAGAAGAATGTACTTTCCTGAGGGATAAGTAAGGCTTACAGGAAATCAGACATGCAGTCCAAAGGGCATTGGTGAGGGAAGCATGTTAAGACAGAACAGCACAAATGTGTAGGCACAAGGACAGAATATCATATTAGAAGAAACAAGTGCATTCTGAATTATAGATGGATACCTAGAATAGAAGTCAGAATTGTCAGAACAGAATCTGAATATTGCTTACATTGTAAATTTTCTGACAAATCCTGCCTTTGCCCGCAGGCACTGTCTCACTGAGGTCAGGAGGATTCTCTCAGTGGCATTCTGGTTTTGAACAAATTTGTTCACTTCTAAAAATATCTTTAAAAGTGGGCTCTTTTCTTGCAGCCATCTGCTGTAATGTATTTATAGTGGCATATTTTTCCTTTGGATGGTTATTTGGGAAAATGGGTGGGGTACACTTTGAAATTCATTTTTCTTTTTATGACAGATCTGTTTGTGCAGTAATCTTCCCTGCAGAAAGAATTTTTTTTCAATTCTTAGACTTGCACTGCATGATAACAAGATCAAGAGGTTAGGTACTCCCTAGAGGCTCATCTGGCTTACCTTCAAAAGTTGATCTTTTTTTGTTCATGCCTCAACCATTTTCCTTTCTGATCCTCAGTGTGCTCACTAAATTCTAAAAAGTGGCATTCCTCTCTTGGCTCCTGCTCTGTCTCAAAGTGACATCTCTCACTGCTCAGGAGTAACCTCATTCCTTTTGTAAAAGATATGCAAGAAGTTTGTATATCAAACAAAGGACAAAGCCTGTAGCTCCTTTACTTTAGTTGCATCAATGACTTTAAGAAACTAGCAAACCCAGTCAACTCAATCTTGTGGAAGATTTGTTCTCCCTAAGAATAAAGTACAGAAATTGCATGGAGAAACATGCAAATTTCTTTTCTGCACATAGGCATTAGGTAAACTAGTCCATGGCAGTGTTCAGACTGTCAGAAGCACAGCACTTCGATGGTTATACTAGTTTGGTGCTTTTTGTGCATTCTCCTGGGATGCACAGACTATGGCAAGACACAGCACTTGCTATCATCAGCATTTACCTCCATGTATTTTCATTCAAAAGGCTTTCAGTCTTTTCACAGCACAAAACAAGGCATGCTACATGATTGTGCTCAGGCTGTTTACTTCAGCCTAAGAGTTTGCTTGCACCAGCATTTCTGATGTTCACATGGGAGCATACACAGTGAAGAGAAGCTGCAGGTTCATACATACGATGGAGCCAACACAAAGGAGTCAGATTTTTGATCTTGAGATCTTCTCTTTATAGTGAAAAAGAGAGCAGGAGGAAAAGCCAGGCCAGAAGAAAACACAGGTCTTTAAAATATTCTTTGAGGTATACTGAATATGATATAGCTTACTATTGGGCAGAGGTACACTGGTATCAACTCTGTTGCTACTAATTAGCCACTGACCTTAAAGATAAGCTTCTAAGGCTGAAGTATAAGATCATATTGCTTATTTTTTAAAGGCCAGCCTTCCTACACAGTAGTGGAAACAAAAAGCTTTCATCTTCTGAGCTTAGACATTATTAATACTTTTTATTAATGAGTATCGCATGCTTTCTATCCTTGGACAGGAATCTCTCACGAGACTTTAGCATGTTATTATCACATACCAAGATCATTTTACTGATCCAACTGGGGAAGACATTCAGCTAGTTATCATACCATATTTTTGGAAGTCTTTAATTTATAGGCAACTAATAGGTATGATGTGGAAAGACAGGTAGTGAATCTCTAAGACGCTACATCAATATTTTCCTTGAAGCATATTGTTATCATACTGTTGTGCAATTGCATGCATAGCTAGGATATTCTTCTAATCTCAACAGAAGACAAAGGCAATAAAAAGGCAACAAAATTTGCAGGTGAGTTACCAACTATCCAAGGAAACTGCTGTTCAGTGGGGTTTACCCACTCAGAGGTTTGCACTGGCTTGGAAAAGCCTTCTGACAGCCCTTAGAGGATTGTAATTCCAGTGTTTCTTAAATATCACTGTACATGCCAAGAGCATCTGGAAGCATATGCACTTCAGTAAGCATATGATTAACAATGATTGCCTACATGCTGTCTGCAGCCTGCTCTTTGCCTGTCTTCAAGAGGTGGGAAAGAAATGTGGCTGGAAGCAACATTGAGAAAATCATCAGAGAAAATCATTCAACAAGGCTGCCCTCCAATCTGTGGTTCCCTTGCAGCCTCATAGGAAGCCTGAAGAATTTCTCAAGTAATGACAGAAAATCTGCTGTAGTGCCATTTTCACCAAGAGACCCAGTGTACTTCTTCCTGACTGCACATTTGGTCTTGAACATAGTAGAGTTTTTTTCCTGTCTTTTATTTTTAAAGCCATGCTTTGCATCTCATAGTCATGAGATTACATCAGAATATTTTGGCTTATGATAGCCAAAACAGCCTGCTCAATACTATTTAAATATTTTATTGGTGTCTTGAGTGCTTCATACATAAAGGTCGTGCTCAATGACAGCAGTAATTGCAGAAAAAAAGGTACCTCTCCATCCATTTCCATGGATGAAGGGAAAGACAATAACATTCAAAGTGCCTGTATCCATACAAGTCCTCCTGCAAGAACAGTCAGAGGTCCTATAAGAAATGATGAAATGGCAAGCAAGAAATAAGCAAAGCTTCCTGTTCACTGTGTTGTCTTTATCACTGCTCCCCTCTCTGGTGTGTAAATGCACAAAGAGGCAATGCACTATGCAATAAACTACTTAATGACCCAATTCTGTATGTGATGAATGTGAGAAACTCTAAGACATTTGAAAGATGCATAGCAATAGAACACTGCCAAAAGAGCCAACAATACAAAACTTTGTTCTACAGCTTAGGGAGTAGAGTTCAAATACTTTGAAGAATGCAGAATTACAGAAGGTCTCAACATGCATTTGCTTCAAGGCAGGGCTGCTTGACACCTGTATCTTTTTAAGCTCTGTTATTTTAATAGCTTCTGTTCCTGTTGCCTTTAAAGAACACTTAAAGTATATCCCCATTCATTCATTCATAATATTTTCTTACAGTTATATAATATACCAGCTCTTCCCTTGCATACTAAAATGAATGTGGGTCACAAGTAGCTGATTTCCTCCAAACAGGAGGGCAGGGATGAAGGAGTAGGCATTTCTTAACTAGTTGCTGCAAAGCTAACAGGGCAGTAATCACAGTTTTCTTGTGAGAAGTGGTAACCATTTCCCCCCAGCATTCCTAATGCTACAGTGATGCACAAGAGATGTAATATGGGGTTTCTCTTCCAAAGGGCTCTTCCTCCAAAATCTCAATGGGCCATACTCATTTTTAAGAGTTCCTCAAGGAAGATGGAACCAAAAGGATGAGGATATAACCCTCACAAAAACTGATTTATAAATGTAGGTCCTTGACTGATTCTGTCCTATTATCTTTACAATCAAATGGTTGTAAAGCAATTCTCTCTCTTGCACACGAAGCATGATGTGCCTGTGGTAGTGTTTTCTTGTCACTCATCTGAGAAGATAGATTCTGGGGTACAAACAGCTACAAGTGAGTGAATTTAAATAAGGAAGCAGTGCAACTGCACTCTTTACCCAATGCTTGACGGTTCTGGGGGACAGATCCAACACAGACTCCAGAAGGGAACTCCCAGAACCACAGAAAGGGCTAAGCTGCTGTTGAGGGCAGAAAGTATGGTTCCAGGCAACTATGGGACTGCTGAGAGCAATGTTCATCAATATGGTTTGACAGAATTTGCTATTCTTTTCTAGAATGTTAAGAAAATTCATTCCACAAACACGCAGACACGTCTTTTCTGAAGAATCTTTGAGAGGGAAAGTTGCAGTTCCTCGTCTGTTCTTGCTGTTGGTCTTGAGTAATGAATAATCTTACCTTAAGAGAAGAATTTAGAATAGGTGACAGTGCTCTTGTATTAGTCACCAAACACTTGCCTAACTAAGGAATTGGGCACTAATGTATTACTTAAAGCACTTCATGAACGAATGAACAGAATGAACAGAAAACACTACCTGTTATTTGCTTTTTAGTTTCTACATCCTTGGTATGTTGGAGTAAATGGAGCAAGACAGGGATCCCTTTCTGCTCTGACACTTCCAATTTGTTGTCATTGTCTTCAAACACCAAATTTCTCAAAGCACCACACACTGCTCGCTGAATATCCTCGTTCTGAACATCAAGAAGCTGTATAAGTTTGGGGATACCACCAAGGGAGAAAACCTGTGAAGAAAAGAAAACAGCAGAGAATGGTTAGATAATGATAATGACAAATTCCACTCCACTTCTCCCTTGACAAAAGTTTAAGCATTGTTGTAGGGTCTTTTTTTTTTTTCATTTTCTCATTTGAAACACTTAAAGCATAGAGCATTAATCACTTGGGCATGATGCTAACCTCGGGGCTTTTGTATGACTCATAGTTAAATCCATAACTAAGGGAGGCATCATATTTTAGTAATTAATGCAAGAGAATGAAACTAAATCACTTCCAGCTCTGCCACAGATTTGACTTTCTGACAAGACATTCAATTGCTCTGTATTTTAGCTTCTATGTTGGTCAGATGGATATTTGAGATTTAACTCTGGAACATTCATAAACTGCTTTGAGATTTCTGGATGTAATGCGTTCCTGATGTGCCAAATTGTTTTTTTCTTTCTCAGAAGCCAGACTGGTGGGAAAATAATATTTTTCCCTGTCAACTTCTGTACATGTGGTGAATGCATATTAAGTAAAAATGCATTTTACTCAGTACTTATCTGTGGCATACTGAGAAAAGAATAGCTAACTTCAAAATGTAAACAATTAAACGTAAGCTAGTCAACCACTGAAGCCCACATGTAACAAAGACTACTCTTCAGTGCCTAATTTTCAGAAAATGGGGTTTTGGCCCCAAATGAATGAAGAATTAAGATGTTATTTTACAGCAGGAAATAAGGAGGAAACAAATAGTTTCCAAGTTCTACATGTTGTAGCAAATGATAAATTCAGCACGAGCTGTGATGTGGTATAAGCAAGCCTTGGCTCATTTAGGAATGAGTTTACTATAGAAAATACCTTACTTTCATGTAACATTAAGGACTGCTTCCTCCAGCATCTGAAAATGCCATGTGATTTTGTGGACAAACACATACTTGTGTAGAACCGACAGCATGTGAAAGACTCAGAAACCTAATACAACTGTTCTGAGCAGTCCAGAGCTTAACGATAAGAGGAATTCAATATGACTGACAGGTTTTGGGAACTGGAAAAAGTGAACTACAACAAAGCCTTTTGTTCTTCATGCCCTGACAAACTACACTGAATGTCCACCTTTCCCTGATTCTGTTACACAAAAGGCACAGTTTCTTGCTATGGCATTGTTGACAATCTATTTTGCTTTCACCCAACAATCATCTATGTTCTAATGGAAATAAATACAGAAATCTGTATCTAAAGGTAAATGGAGACTAAAACACTTTGAAGGCACATCTGACCATTTTATTTCAGTAGATAAGTCAGTTTGACACAGATACACAGATAGGGTTTTGTTTGCTTGTTTGTTTTTTATTGTAAAGATTTATGCAGACTTTCTGTTGGTAGTTTGAAGTTGAACAGTTACAGCTGTTACAAGGTAAGTAGTGTTATTTGGACCTCATGTGCAGAGAAGAATTTACAAAAGTTATTGATTAACACCTGTCTTACTCTCTGGTAAACAAAATCCAACAAAATACTGTAAGACCACACGTTTAAAAGCAAAAAAAAAAAAAGCCACTAGACCCACTAGAGTTACAAACTATCAGGTAACAGGAAACAAAGCATTAGGAGAAAAAGAACTCATGCTGAACGTGCAAACAAGAGAACAAGAAAAGGTCTGATGGGCACCAAATACAAAGCTCAGCTAGACTATGTGATACAGACAGCAAACCCAAACAGGGCTTCAGGCTGACTGATACAATTTGAACTTTTTAAGCTCATCCAGTTGATTTTCAGGGAAGCTGCTTTGGAGAGTTCTGAATGATAAATCACCTTCAAACATTCAGTTCTGAAGCTCCATCCTAAAACTGAAGTTAAAGCTGCTAATTACACAGGTGTTTTTTTTCCTGAAACAGTCTGACCCACTGTGAAGCAAGTCATATTTACTAAAGGGCTGAGGGATGTTTGGCTGAACTGGACTGCATATACATGAATACTGAGCTAAAACAGAGATTACATATAAGTAATACTGGGCAAATTACGGAACAAAGAAATTTAAAACAAATGATTTAAAATGTTTAAAATAAAATAAACAACCATCACACAGTGCAGAATAAAGGCTGAAAGAATTATTTTCATTTTACTCTGAAAAAAGCAGTTTAGCAGCCTTAAATTATACAAAAAAATCATTATAAAAGGGACAGAAGAATAGAAAATTTTCTCCATATCCATCAAGATAAGATAGAAACTAATGAACTTAGTTTGCAAAGGGAGATTTAATTATACTTTACAAATAACTGGCATGGATACAGTAAATCTTCTTGATTGTCCTTGGGAGCTTGTGGTGTCCTTTTTTAAAAAGTTGATCAGAAACACCTGCAATTGCAAATGGTTGATGTCTCTTCTTACTCTACATTTCCATGTTTCCTATCACAAAATGCTGAAGACCAAACTTTTGGTAGCACTGACCAGTGTTACTCTATTGATTACTGATTTAAAGAACCTGATGCAAAAAGCATCAGCATATTTAAGGGAAAATATTCAAAATCAGTATCCTGCAGTGTTTCTTGGAATGCTCTTTCTCGTGTTGGTACAGTACAGTTATTTGTTCTGACTAAAACTTGTATAAAAGCAATCACTTACTTTTCTTCTGGCTTCTGCTTTCTGGAAGCATTCGTGCTGTATGAAAGTCACTGCAGCAAGTATCCTAGGTGTTGACTGTGTATTTTCACTCTTCAAGATGCTCACTGCACGCTCTAGAGTCATCTCTACTTCTGGGCTCCTTAAAAGTACAATTAGAGAAAATACAGTGAAGAGAGACTAGAAAAATCGTTCAGCCTGTGAACTACGTTATAACAGCAGGCTATTCATTTTTTAATTAGCTTTTCTTAGAAATCTGTTTCCTTACCAATACTGTAAATGTTTTAGGAGATACTGATACTGTGGGGAACAAGCAAATCATAAATTGAATTATTGCAGCAAGGAGACATTCTGGACAAAACAAGTCATGCTTGAAATTATAAAGACAATCATCAGCAGGTGGAAGGATTAATCAAGGAGGGCCAAAGCCGAGTTACATTGTAACTTTTATGAAGATATCTTGATGTTCTTCTCAGAAATGTGATTATAATTTTTTTGTTTGTTTTCATGCCTTTCTTCAGATTTTCACATCTCAGTCTATATAAATGCAGAGTACAGTCCCTCATTTTCTTTAAACGTGCAGAAATTGCTTTAGCTTAAAACAGATGGCCAAAGATTTTTTCAAGCAAAAGGAAATAAAACCACTCATTAAATTAAGTAAGCACATCACATCTGGTAGGAATAAAAATATACGTGTCCATTTTCTTCTTAATTGCCAATATGTTAGCTTCAGTAACTATTATGTTAGAGAACCATACCAAAATTGGAAATAGGTCATCACTCCCATTCCTTCCTAGTAAAAGAAACAAAACAATTCATGGTACTATCAGGTGCATTAGTCCTAGGATAGGCAGGATGTACTGGTTTCAAACACCCCACTCAGAAGGAAATAAAAGTATTTTTTTTAACAAAAAAAAGTTTATAGAACCAGATCAGGGACTGTACAAACAGGGCCAAATAGGCATTTTGTGAACCATGGTGAAGGGAGTACATTTCATGATAATCATTTAAGTAAGTACATTTAAAATTAGAAACTGTGATACAATTAATTTCTTTGGTAAAACAAGTGTTTGGAAAATAAAATCAACTTGACTAAGAGGAGATGTTGAATAATAAATCATGCTCAGATTAGAAACGTTTTAACATAAAGAAAAGAAACACTACTATAGCATATGTCTGTGGACTGCACCAGGAGTCACTGGGCTCTTCATCTTTGTTCATCTCTATCTCAGTGACAGACTAGCAGGAGTGAAAACTTGGAAGCATAGGCTTGCCCTGAACAAGTGGTGGAGGGGTTAGGTAGGGAAGCAGAAATCAGGTATGCAGAAATCAGGAAGAACTCTCACAGATGATCTTTCCACAAATGCATTCAATCAGACCAAGATATTTATGACAAAATTCTGAGCTCTGAGACAAAAAAAGAAAAAAAAGAATTGTGTTTGATTTTTGTTTCCTCCATCTACCTTATAAATCACAGGGCAGAACACAATTAGTATGGCTGCAAGAACAATAAAGAGATGAAGAACAATTCTGATGCACCTGTTCCAGATGAAATTGTATTCCAGTACCTTGAGGTTTCCACTTGCCTTTACATTTCCATTTAGTATAAATCATGTTATTTTCACCCTCCTCTCTGTTGGTGCTTTGAGCAAATATGCTACCTATACAGATGCTGACATAAGCTTGTGCAAGATAAATATGAAATGAAGGGGACAGCTTGTTGACAATGTCAATGGAGAGGTTAAATCAGAATGCAGTTAGTGTTCTGGGCTCTACTCTGATAATGCTTACATCTTCCAGATTTTCACTTACTTCAGCTCTTACTTAAAATAAAGTAGCTATTAAATTACTTCTCATTACAAGTTGGATACACTGTTCAGAAACCTACTTAAAAATCACCACCAGTGAGTAGTGGAAAAAAGGTAGATCATGTTTCTTGTTCTTAGTCTCTTCAAAGAGGAACAGAAAAAACAGGCTTTTCAATCATGGGTTTTAGCCAGTCTTCTTAAACTAACAAGGTTTTCATGGCCATATGTTATGCACAGGCAAGAAAGCTTACCTGCATGTTAGTCACTGTAATAACTTTACAGCCCTTTGACTCCTACAAGAGGGTAATGCTCCTCCAAAAGCAGTAGCCAGAATCTCTCTCTTGTTGCACGCTGCCAGAGTAGGATTGCTTTCCATTGGATGAAAATAACCTTTGCATTCACTGGTTTTATCTGACAATAACATAATCTTTCACTCTCAAAAGTATTCTACAAATTGCAGCACCCCAACTTTTGTCAAAATAGAATTTGATGAAATTATTCTATCCTATCCTCAAAACAGTTACAGGCAAACCTAAAAGCCACATGGCTAATTAGCTGATGACAAATGGAAGGACGTTCAAGCAATGGTTGTTAAACAGAACAATGATTTGACAAGTTGTGGCCTCATCTTAATTATGAGGATATTAGAAAGTTTTTAACTGTTCGTCTCTACCAGAAGATGCAGAGATAGCATCTCTATATTCTGTTTCTTCTACTTTGACTTCACAGCACGAGCTATTCTTCTAAGGAAAGTCTGCAAATGCCTTTCTGTATTATATATGTAATTTTAAATTCTGTACAGAGGTAGTCTAAGGCTTCTTCTTGATCTTCCAAAACTATTTTACATCCTCTTAATTATTAAGCCTTACCCTTGGAAAGTCCTACATTGTGATTTGCATTGAAAAGTGTGAATTTATGGAAAAATCAAATTGCTTTGAAAATGAGCTAATCTTTTCTTGTCCATTCCATTATTAAAGGAGCAACAGATAAGAGAGCAATACATCACATAATGCAACCTTAAAATCAAAAAGAATGGGAAATGACAAGAAATGCGAAAGTCATTAATAACATTTTAGATTGAGAAGTCTTGATGGAAGAACTGTACTTCTGGTGGAATGATGAACTCAGGTGAAATATCTCTGATTTGACAGCAGCGTATACTCCAACGCAAAATTTGGTCTGTTATGTTTTAAATACTTCTGCATTAAATTGTACAGTACCTGGAAGTGGATGAACTAAAATGTACTATAACCAATGCAAGACTTCAGTGTTAAGCCTGTGCAGCAATGAGAATTGCAGTGCATCCTATTAAACACGTATTTTAGACATCTGGAAAGTGTATGATATCCACATACATTATTACATGTCATTGCATAAGATAATAAATATCAGCCTTGGTCAGTAAAATGACTATAGTTTTATCCCTTGTAAGAGTCTAGTGATCCAGTTCTCCTGGGGAATTATCTTGCACACTGATATTCACCAGCCTCTCATTAAGATAAGCTGTTGTTATATTTTACAGAAGCCTTATTAAACTGTAAGTAAACTAAAAAGCCCCCACATTCTCCGCAAAAACTAGCTCTGAATCCAAAGTAAAACTAGTTTATTTGAAAATTAAATAAATTACACACGAGTAAATGAAATAAAAGTATTGAAATAAATGAAATCTGTAAAGATTTGCAAAAGGGACTTCAGAAACTTTCAAAAGCACTTCAAATCATTTTCATCTGTAGCTTCCAGCAGAAGTTAAACTGAAAAATTGGCACTTAAGCAACTACACTGTCAAATAGGTTTCCATTAGGTCGCGAATCTACCACATGGAGTTCAGCGTGGTCCCAAGCAAATCATGACTGAAGATAAATGTTTACATCTGAAGGCACAAAAAATTTTGGCTGACATTTCTGCAAGCAGACAACTAGATTCCAATGTCTGTACCTACAAAAGAACAACTAAGACTGCTTGTACAAAAGACTGAATATCAAAATAGCTGTCTGTGATGAAGTTACCTGGTTTCTTAGGAGCCCAATATTTGCCAATACATTACACTGTATTGTTATTTAGATTGTATACTTCTCAGCATCTACTCCATGTCTCCTTAGATGTATGATTACCTCTTAGCAAAAGATGGTCCCAAGCCTGAGCAAGCAGTGTGGACCCTGTAGTATATATAAACACACACTTTTTTCCTCCCTTTTCTCTGTTGCACTAGAAGTGGATTTTTACATCGTGTTAGCTGTCAGTTTACCTTCCTTTCTCAAATAAATCTGTTCTTTTTAGTTATGACATTGAGGCAAGAATTCTTTGTTGGGCTTACCCTAGCTGAGATCCATTGATGGTGGCTTGTTCACTCTGCAGGAAACTGTTTCTCCCCGCTGCTGCCATAGCAGCTGTCAGTGTCATCCTCTTACCATCTGGTTCTGCAGCAACAGTGATTACTGAAGCTGGCTGGGAAGCTTCCCTCCTGGTCTGCGTGCTTCTGAGAGTAGTTTGGTGCCAGCTGGACCTTAAAGATTGCCTGTTCTGAGATCCAAAATGGGAAGCGGTTGGTGATCTCACTTGTCCCATTGCACTGCCTGAAGTCAGGTAGTTTTCTTTTTCTAAAAGGTTGGTCATACTGCGACTGTTGCCTGCTTGATGGTACCTCTGTACAGGGGGGCTAAGAGGGACACTATCAGGGATGGTGTCATTAATAGCCCCCAAATGGGAGTGTCTTTTAAGAGAGTTTCCCTTGCTCACTGTATCACGAATTGTGTAACCAACAATCTCAGACCGAGCATATCTTGGTGGGACAGTCCCATTGGATCTCCTGTAATTTCCATGCCGTGGGGACAATCCAGTTGAAAACACTCTGTCATAGTGAAAATCATTGGACACATATGCCAATCTTTTGGGACCACGCTGGGGTGAAACCTCTAATCTCCTCAGAGGTTGTCTTTGAGCTCTTTCTTCCATCGCCCTGTAAGCAGTTCTTGTCCCCCAGCCATTTGTATAAGAGGATGGCGACGCAACCTGTCCAAGAGTGCATAAGAGAAAAGCAATCATGGTAAGAGCATCGCATTTAGGATTAACAGCAAAGAAACCAAACCAGAAAAGATAAAAATGTTAAGGTCTGCTATAAGAATAAGAAAACAAAATCTGAACATTACTAAAACTGGATATTAAATGAGATTCTGCAACGCTTCTTCATATCTGCATTACAAACATAGGAACAAGTATGATGTAAATATTAGGAGACGAGTCTAATCTGCCCTCACTGACTCAAAAGAGGAATCAGTTACACTTGGTAGAGAAAAGTCTGCTTGTTAATGGAGATTTTAGTTTCAGTTTCAAACTCCTTGAGGATTAACATTCACATCAGCTACTGAAATGAAATTCAAGGCTGTCTGATAGAAGATAATTTATCAGTCAGATACTAAAATAATATACTAAAATGCTTGTATATTGTTACAATGTACAGCTAGAAAGAAAACTGAGAAGTTATTTAGCTCTCCTGTTCACTTTGTGGTAGCACCTACTAAAAAAAAATAGAGATTTCCTTCACTGTTTGTCTAGCCTCTTCTTAAAAATGAAGAAGATCCCATAACATTGCAAGGAAGCAAAAAATGATTGTTTTAATTTTGATGCATGAGAATGATAATTTGTCATCCTCTTGTTTTCCAGTTTTCTCTTAACTCAATAAACTCAATTCCTTCAACTGCTGTTTGTAGGATGTGTCTTCAAACTCTTTACTGTTCAGATGATGTATGGGTTCTCCCCATTTTTTCTGCCTTTTTGTTAAACTGTTATGGTCTAATTGGACTATTCAAGACTTTCCAGAACTAGATCAACTTGGTAGACCATCTGCTTGACACAGAGGAGTGATGGTCAATATTTTAATTTTTCATTTTGTTTTCATCAGCCAGTGTAGCGGCATCCAGCTGTAAACCAAAGCCCCATACATTTTATTTTCATGTTGTATTTAAGTACTATATTATCACAGGTATTTTTAAGGTAAAAGTGAAGT
Source organism: Tympanuchus pallidicinctus (assembly GCF_026119805.1). Lineage (NCBI taxonomy): Eukaryota > Metazoa > Chordata > Aves > Galliformes > Phasianidae > Tympanuchus > Tympanuchus pallidicinctus. The sequence goes on from NW_026294802.1 coordinate 5,769,286, forward strand.
TACACAGAAGTTATTAATTGAAGGGCTAGAGCTTAACAGATACTGATTGAAACCCCTTTCCTTCATTGTTGAGTTGTTACTGGAGGTGATAATTGAAGGACAAATGATAGCTGAATCTTATAGGCCAAGGCTAGGATCATTGGATACATCTGTTTATTCTGCAGGAATTATGCAAGTATATTTTTATGTCTTCACTGAGGTGAGGAAATGAATGCTTTATGAAATACTAGACCTTGTGGATTTTTCTGGCTTGCATGGCTGCATGGCAGAACAAATTGTCCTATTTCCATTTTTTTTTCCCCTTTCTGCCATGAAAACTGTTGTGGGAACAACCACATAATAAGTGCTCCCATATAATAACTGGTTATGAGCAGAGTCAAAAACCTTGAAGAAAATCAACTACTTCCCTTAGCGTTTAGGCCACAAACCCAAGCAAAGAAAGTCAAAATAAGAAGTGAAGCTGTAATTAGACAGCTTAGAAATATTATTGTATTATGAGGACTGCTGAAATTCTTATAATACTAGAACAGGTTACAGCAGGACTGCTTAAAATGATAAGGAATACTCTATGTGTCACTGTGAAACTAACGTAATCTGTTTTGCTGTGGTTTTGGATGCTTAATTCTCTAACATCTTTCACCACATTCCCAGCTCCTATTCATGTCACTCTTTGTGCTGCAGAATCATGGAACTCCCTCCAGCAACTTGTAACTGTTTTGCTGGGTGCATGGCATTGTGGCTTCTGGCCACTTTGGGCTATGCATGTGCTGACTGACTGGCAGCATGGTGAGAGAGATAAAGGTCTGACTTGTAACAACCTTTGTATTAATGGTGTGCTAATATGAATTTATTTCCTAATCTTATGCCATTTCTCATAAATCCAAGATGGTTGCAGAAAGCCTGCTTATCATACTGAGCTGAGTTTAGTCACTGAGCTCAGAAGTCACAAGAGAAAAAAAAACATTAACTGAGTTACAAAAACCTCCTTTTCTAGAAATCAGGCTTTAAAACGTGAAGAAGCAAGCATGCAAACCTTGAAATACCATCTACATGCTATTATTTGTGCTAATAAAATACATTTGTTTCCTGTTTGTTGTGTTTTCCTCACCTGGTTTGACTGATAATATGAGAAACCATACTGAGATCTTGGTGAAAAATCATTTTCAACAATCCCCATGTTATAGACACGTTCTGGGACACTGGAAGCACGGTGTAAACTGCCTGTAAACAAAGACTAGTGTTAGTAAGATTTTAACAACATCCAGAATTACTATAAAGGACTATTTCCAGTAATAGGGAAGTGACTCATTCTATGTTGTCAATAATACTTATTAGCTGAAAATCAGGCACGGATAAGATGGAAAGATGTTTGCATTCAGTGTAGCACATTCAAAACATTGTTCTGAGGTCATGGTTCATATTTTCAGTTTCCCTTTTATTTTACTTAAGACATATTTGTCATCTTTTAGAAGTCTTACTGTTATTCATTTGCTCCACAAAAAACATTTTATCACAGCAAGGTGATATTTTTAATATCCTAGATAATGACAAATGATTAAGTACTGCGAAAGTGTATCACCTTACAGCTACTGAGAATGTTTATTTCATTGTAACCACTTTAAATATGCATGTCTTACCTGATAGTCCCGCTCTAACAAACACAGCACGCATGACTGAAACTAAAATATTGCAGCTGTAGATTACAACTGAGAATACTGGGTTTATACTATGTGTATACCTTTGTTCCTGAATGCCCTAGAGACATAGTTTTCACGATTGCTAAAGAAGTACAATAACTGAATATGGACTATTTACATCATAGCTGTCTGCTGATGTCTGTTCTCCCTCAGGCACTGGTTTAATGATAATATACTGAAACAAGCAGTGCTTCACTAATCTTAGTATTTCACCCAAAGAACATGAAGAGTCCACAAACACATTGTGTGGCTTATGGAGGTACGTGGTGTACGGTGCTGAAACAGAAGGGGATTTTAATGATGCTTTAAAACTGTACCTGTAAGGTTCACTTATCCAACAAATAATGTAGAAGACCCACAGTATATCTGCTTCAATAGATTCTTTCCACAGCTCAGCTTTGAAAATGGAACAGTGCACTGTGATTATTTCCTTCACTACCTTAGGCTTTGTAATAGATACAGGTGAAGTAATTGTTCATGAGATTGCAGCGCTACTATGAGAATCTGTGTACAGGAATATAACAAACACAGGTGTAAAGAGGTGAAACAGAAGCTGAAAGCTAAAGGCAAGATATACCTCAAATCTGTCATAAATGGAGTCAGTGTGGGTTGCAGAAGTTTAGGCTGAAAAGATGACAATGACTAATAAAGAAACTGGCCATGAATTTTCAATATAGCAGATATTGTCTGAGATACTAAAGGAAATAAATCTGCAGAAGAAAATCTTTAACTTAGCCAAACTGATGGAAGTCTCTGCTTCTTAAAAGGAGCCGTATGCACAAAGAAATTCAGATACCAAAAACAAGCAGGCAAGTGACTGCCTAGATTTGTGAAAGCAGCTTGTGTACCTGTGTCAAACTGCTGAGGCTTTTGATTTGTGCCATTAGTCCCATGGATGAATTAGGTGCATGTGGGCATCCCCAGGAACCTCAGTATGACTGTATCTTTCATCATTACTGCATGTAGTCAGTAAGAACTTGGTGAAAAGAAACAAGACACTCATGTAACAGGAACAACTTGTGAATGATTCTTTTTAGCATGTATCTACCTGGATAAATCCAAATTTGTGTATAATATGTAAGTTAATGCAATCATTTGAGGTTTCATTGAGGTATTTTCCAGCTATTTACTCATACTTTCCAATTATTGTGCTTTGGCTATACACAACAGATTTGAACATGTACTAGGTGATTTGTTAAGACATATTCATGCTAACTTTGCATCAATGAGAGTGGAGTCATGCATCCCAGTCAAACTCATCATTTGGACTGTACTAACTCCTTCATGACATATAAGGCTGTCACAGCCCAAGGGTTACCCAACTACATGACAAAGCAGTTATCAGGAGACTGTTATTTTCATACTGCATAAATTTCCTGCCAATTTACACTGACATACAAAATCTGACAATTCACATAAATCTCTCATTTTTATGATATAATTAACATACAATTTCAGGTGCCTGGTAAGATCATGTCTTACCATACTGCCCACGTTTGCCTTTTAAAGATTACCTTTATTCATTGCTACCTATTAAAGTACTGTCATATAATCAGCCTTTAAATAGATACTCACAGGACTGTTTCTTTACAGTTAGTATTTTTTGTCTAGTCTCCTTAATGAACAATTATTGTTATTTATCTTCTTCAAACATAAACATCCCCTGAGTGAGTCATTTTGGCATGTTTTAGTTAACTCTGAATTCTCCGTCTTTATTAAACAAAGAAAATAATCTTGATAAAATAAGAACAATAAATCTGTCCGTGAACCAGCATAGGATAAACAGCTACCCTCTTTGTAAAAGCAAAAACACATTCAACCACGAATTGCAACACTCAGTTATCTCCGGCTTTAAGTGGCTTCAAGCAGTCCTCTGTTTTTTAACCTTCAGTCTCCCTGTGAAACCATCCACCAGTAAACAAAACATTTTTCTCAGTCAGAGATAAACATAGTAAATGTTAACTTGAGGAATTTCGCTTTGCATTTTTGTACCTCTTGTTTGTTTGCTCTTACCATACCAATAAACTATTCTGTCAGCATTTTACCCGAAGATTTATTAGGGAGACATAAAATGTAGATTGTGAGATGGGCTGTCTATTTGTGTCAGAAGCTAAGTGTGCTAAAAGAAAAAGTGGAAACTAAAATGCTGTGCCTTTCCATTAGAAAAAGACACAAAGGATGCTTCTTTTTTTTTTAAATATTATGGATTCGTGGAATTTACATGTTCTAACTATGAGAATCAGTGCTTTAAGCCTCATAGAAACTCTCTCTTCAGAAAATATGAAATCAGGATGCTTGACTGCATGTGATTTCCAGCAGTCAAGGAATGGATGGCTTTCCTACAGGCCCTATGTCCCATCTGTCAGCCAATGTGAATTTATTAGAAAACTCAGGCATCTCAAAGAGCAGTCATGTGTAGGTAATTGAATGGAACCTTTTGTGAGGGCCTCCCCTTTCTTCATTCAGTCTGAACTAAAGAAGCTCAAGAACACTGGCGCGATGGATGTGGCCAGTGGAGGAGGAACACTCAAGCTCTTCACTCTCTTCCACACACAGAATGAAAACTGTACAGAAATAATCTAATTTCATAACAGCTATGATAAAATTTTGAGATCTGGCAAAATAATCACACTATCAGGAAGAAGACTGAATAGTTAACTGAGAAAATAGTCCTATTCATCTTCATGGTGGCTCTTTTGAAGCCCCCTCTCATGGTTTGGTTCAACAATTCTAAAGGCCTGGAAAGTTCCTCCCCATTAATTGCTGGCTATAGCTGCAGAGAAATCAATCTCCTATGTGTCTGGCCTTGGAAAAGAACAAGATACGTCTCGAAGACACATGACGTTCAAAAAAGATGATTACCTGTTAAGGAATTAGGTGTAGGATTCCTTTTGAATCATCTGCATTGTTACCTCTCAGTGGCGAGTCTTTTTCAGCACTTTGTACTTGAATGATTACTGTGAAAGCCAGATTTTGGCTTTAAGCTCTCTACTGCCGGACATAACGAATCCATATCCTGTGCAAACAAGTCTATTGAGGACTGTGGTATTTTCACACAGACTAAGTGTCCACCTGCTGAATATCTCTTGTCCACCAATTCTCGGGTGGGAGGGAGATTATATCCTTGACAGATACTTGTAGCATTCCTGGTTTGTCATCTTTTAATCCTTTTTTGTACTTCACCACTCACAATGGACTGAGCTAGTGGCATTTAGGAAAAGCACATCAAAAACTTCTCTGAACCACCTCACATAGAGAAGAAAGAACCTTTTTGATTATTCCCTTTCATCATAGTGCCAGGGCATGCCTGGTCCCAAGTGACATTCCAACATTTTTTACTCTGCACTGGTCATTACATTCACGTAAATGCTCAAATGTAAGACTTACTTTTTTCCTTCTGGCTCAGAAATTAGCAGTGAGGAATAAGGAAGGCAATAAGAAGTGTAAGTCACCAACAGGAAAATTTTTCTCTATTTCCCTTTTCCAAGAAGATACAAAAAGAAAATCACTATGCATGCTCAGAAAACTACAAATCCCTAAAGCAAGGTAAAGAAAATTACTATTAAGAATTTTAGAAGTGAAGAAATGTAAGGAAAAAATAGGGTTCTGATTGTAATTATCTAACACTGTTGGTTTAGAAATCATATAAGTTTAAACCCTCTTTTCAAATAAACATTCCATAGTTATAAAACTATGTGTTAGAGGATGCATCTTTACATAGATCACTGAGCCATCTGATCTTGTGTGGCATACTACTAAATTCTGTGGTCCTCTGTTACAGCAAAACTGGCAAGGATGTAAAGGATGGAGGACTTTGGTCCAGAGACTACACTAGAGAAACAGAAATACCACTGATGAATTTAAAAAGCCAATCAAAGTCCAAATTGAACAAGATCACAGGAAGGTAGAATCATAAACAGAAATACATAAGGTATAGTCAATACAATAACAAACACCAGTCATTAACATAAAGGGCCTTTTTTTTTTTTAATAAGGCTGAACTCTCTACCGTAACATTTCCATTTTTAAACATTAGGAAATTTCACATGGCTGCTTTTCAGTGCAACATAATCTTTAATTTGCAAAGGTGCAGCAAACTGGAAAATTACAGCTGTTGTTGAACTACTGCTTGGAAAGCCACTAGCAATGTTTGAGAATGTTTTAAAAAGAGTTGAGACGGTTCATAGTTTCAACAATTTTGCAGCAGGAGGAATTCTCAGATCTGGTGATGATCTGAATTTCTATTATAAAATAAAAAAACAGTAAAGATATCCTTAATAGGGTATGCAGGTAAGGGCATAAAGCAGCAAGCAATATGGAGGTAGAAGGCAAAAATATGTTTTTCCACTTGAAGATAACTTTGAAGGCCAAATCTTTAATCTGAAACTTCAAGGAGAAATTATGTTGCCTGACAGTGTACTTCTTGAGGCTTCTAAGATTCTAGTATAGTAAGTGGAAAATCAGCACGCATGGATGACACTTGCTAAGACCTTTACTGCCACTCATTTTTCATACCCCTTTGTTCTGTCCCTGGCTAATTTTAGGCATGTATGTGAATGCTCTGGTTAGGTATGTGGTAAGTACCTTGCTGAACAGAGTCTGAAATATAGATAGGACAGTTATATCACAGGGAACTTCATCTGATGGTTTTAAAACTATTCTCTTCCTTGAAACTCCAAACAATATGAGATACTTAATACATCTTGAAAACTGTACTGTTCAGTGAAGCGGGTACTTTTTTGCATGTTAAATAGTGCATATATTCAGAAGTAGTTTCCATTCAAAAATGTCTTTCAAAGCATAGTAAAATGTTGTGCAAGTCTTCTACGAAAAAATCACAATGGGACATACACACATATTTTTCAGGTAAGACATTTTAAATGTATTATAGGCATTTGATATGCATTCTAAGTATTTTTTATATAGTACATGAAGTGTATTCTGATTCCATTTTTTTTTTTTTTTTTGAGCTTTGCATAGGAACAAAATTTGCATGGTGAGCTGGGCACCAGAATATGTTTGAAAGAAGAGAAGTTCATTTCATGCACAAACAATCCATCTAACAAAACGATATTTGCCATGTCTGATCTTGAAGCTTAGTTTTGGAGCCTCAGAAATGCAAAGTATTCAAACACTTGATCTTTATAAAAACAAAGCAGACAAAGAAAATTATCCTAAATCATTCAGAGAAGTTAAGATGAGCTGGAAAGATGAGAACTCTGTCTTCATAGTTTTATCACTGTTTAGATATACGATGTTAGATTCACAAAACCATTTCGTTTGTTAGTCAACGCTTTAAAATGCCCTCTCCACGTTGTGCCTCTCTATTGAGAAAAAAAGAAATGAAATTACTCTAAAAACTGTTTAGAAACCTTACTGAGGAGTGCTGCCAGGCTAGGGACTTACAGGTATAGATAGCTGCATACTGCGCAGCTGTGGGTACCTGTTTATGTGACTTTGTGTGCCTCGTTTGTCAGAGTATATCTGCATCTGCATTGGATTCTTTTAGCAATGAGGCCTTTTTCAGATGGAAGTCAGAAGTGTAAGAAAACCTGTAAATCCATCATATCATATCATAGAATTATAGAATCATTATGGTTGGAAATTATCTCTGAGATCATCTAGTCCAACCACCAACCCATCCACACCGTGCCCCCTGACCACATCCCTCAGTGCCACATCCACACAGTTACTGAACACCTCCAGGGTCGGTGACTCCACCACCTCCCTGGGCAGCCTGTGCCACTGCAGCACCACTCTTGCTGAGAAGAAATGTTTCCTAATATCCAACCTGAACACCCTCTGGTGCTACTGAAGGCACTCTTGTCCCGCTGCTGTTACCTGGGAGAAGAGGCTCCCCTCCATTCAGATAGCTGTAGAGAGCAATAAGGTCTCTCCTGAGTCTCCTCTTTTCCAGTCTAAACTCAGGAATATCTGAGTGAAAACAGGATTAGAAGGATTAAAAGTTTTCGTCACTTATTTTGGGCCTGGTTCTGCAGAGTGCCGTGGGGCTCAATGTTTGCCATCCACGCCTTTCTCAAAGGTACTTTGCCAAACCTCCTTTTTGCACATTTGCTTTTTCTTAGAGGTGAAACCAGGAAAGCCATTTCCGACTCTACTCCCCAGCTCATTCTGCAAACAAGGCCAGGCTGCTGGAACAAGCACAACCAGAGGAGAACTCTGGCACCCTCCATCTCTCCGGCAGCAGTAAATCCCGAGCAACTCCCGCGTCTCACAAGTTGCAGTAGCTGGGAGGGAGAAACTTCCCTCTACGGAGACGGGCACTGTGAGAGAGCAGCGCTGCTACAACCCCGCAGCCGGGGCTCGCACCGGGGCTGCCCCAGCGACTCGGGACGCCCAGAGCCACGCACGGCGCAGGCGGGCACTCACCGTTGTGCAGCGAGCCTCGACTCTTCCTGGCCAGCGTCTGCTGGACTTGCCGGTGGATCCGAAGCGCCTTCTCCTCCCCGCCCGACAGCTTGAGGCCGGCCTCGGAGGGCAGCGCCAGGCTGGAGCTGTCCAGCTCGCCCAGTATCTGCTGGCCCAGCACGGTGCGGATGTAGCCCTGGTCGCCGCCGGGGCCGCGGCCGGCCATGGGTGCGCGCGGTGGCGGCACGGGGCCGGGGCCGCGCCTCACGGAGACCTGTTGCGCCGCCGCTCCACCGCCGGAGCTCGGACTGCTGCTGAAGGACGGGAGGGGCCGGAGCGGGACGCGCCCCGCGCTCAGTGCGGCCCCAGGCCCTGCCCCGCCCGCCGCGCAGGTGCCGGGCACGGCCGCGTCCCTCCGCCTCCCGCCTGCCTCCTGCCTCCTGCACGGTCTCCGCTCCTCTCGTCCCCTCCCCTCGCCGGGGTGAGGGACGCTGCGTGGCGGCCCGGCCCAGCTTTAGGCAGCGCGGAGCGGTGTCAGCCAGCCGCCCACGGCTCCGGCCGTGAATTTGGCAGCCGACAGCGGCCCCGAGGCCGTACAGCCGAGGAGAAGCTGACAGACGGGAACATGTTCTAAACGCGTGTACGTTCACACATCTTACACTAGCATTTAAGTACTTCTGTGGTTTACACATAGCTTACAGACAACACGCATTTTGCATACGCGTCTGTTCCAATTTGGACACGTAAGATGCGAAACTGCTTCACAGTCTCCGGATGTGAGGCAAAATCTTTTGGGTGGGATGGTGTTAGTGTGTGTGTAGGGAGGTTTCCCTGCTGCGGGGTCACCAGGCTGTCTTGAGACTTCCCAGGGAGCTGAATGGAAGCACTCTGCTGTTTCTTTGTAAAGGGGTGCTGAGGGAATTCCGCAATTAAAGGCTGGAGAAAACCCAACAGGCAAACCTGCCTGTGTTTACCATCCGGAGTGGTTTCGTGCAGCAGAAACAGAGCTTGAGGAATAGGAGCAGCACAGAGGCCTCAGTTGTTCCTCTACCTTGGGACATGACGTGGAGCTGCTGGCTTAACAAGCTCTGTGACTGCGTGGATCTGAAAGGAGGAGGCAAAGCCTTGCGAACAGGAAAGCACAGGATGTCACACTGCAGTTAGAAAACAAGATAGAAGGGCCAGAGTTGTTTGATTTAAAAACAAATAAACAAATTGAAAACAAACCAAACCAAAACACCACCAAGAAGCTAAATGTAAAAGCTTAAGTTTTTCCTAAAAGAAAATGAAAGATGAATATAGCTTTTAACATCACTTGTTGCTGTTTCAGAGAGCCATTGAGACTCCAAATGAATCAGCATGGTTGTACAGTGGTGAGGGCACAGAGAGGCTGGAGGGAAACTGGCACTGTGATGATCCCTGCTTAAGAATAATGCAAGGAACTGCCCCTTTTCACTTCCAGAAAAATCAGGCTGGGGGAAGTATTGACCCCATGCATAGAAGTCCCACTTGCAGCAGCAAAATCCTTTTGCCTTTGATTTACTTTTTGTCTCTCTCCCATTTTTCTTTAAGAAGAGGAGGGGGCTCTGTCCTGGCCTGTCACTGGTCTGGTTAATGTCATCCCCTTTGCTCTCATGTAGTGTATCACAGGATTTTTGCAGGATATACAAAAATAGTTTCACTAGTTAAGAGAGCTGTAGTGACACATTCCTTGTTAAGGTAACGTACAGAAGCAGAGAGGCTGGAGATAAGCTGTGGGGTACCTGCTGGGAAAGGAAAACAGCAATTCGTGCAGAGGAAGAAGCTGAAGGTATGTGGCTGAACTGTGATGGGCAAGTCTAAAAATGTAACAGAGAACTGGAAGGATAAAAAAATGGAAGAATGGGAAGGACAAGGCAGGAAAAACAATGGGGAGGACACATCACACCTCAGAAGGAATGTAAACTATGCTCGAAACTGTTAGACCCTCTTAGCACAACACAGTCACAAAGGCATCTCCAGTAAATAATAGATACTGTGTTCTGGTTGGTTGTTTAGAACAGACAGGCACAGATGAGAGAGAACTGCTGAGGAGATTAAAAAACAGGTTTAAAAATGTGAAACATTTCCTTTCCTCCTCCTTTTTCTTGCCCACTTCTCCTTTCCTGAGTTTCAGGACAAACACAGTTTTTATAGTTGACACTAATTTGGTTTCACACATAAAATACACTTCAAATAGGTTCAGGATTTAGAAAACAATCCCCTAAAGTGTGACTTCAAATGCTGCTGAATATTCAGTGAGATTTTGGAGACAGGTTTCCTCTGAAATGCTAAATGGAAAGGTTTTTGTGGTGTGCTTTTTGCTTATTTGCTTTTGAGGGGGCACTACATTTTCTTTCCTAGCCATTCGAAAAAATGCTTAGGCAAGAACTGAAATAAAGATGAATTAAGGCACTTCCTACTCAAGGAAAATAATGAGATTCCATGTAACCAACTGCTCCACCAATACCACTTCTTTGAAGCTGACTTTTGTTTTTTGAGAGCGGAAGAATTTATCAGTGCCATTAGTAGAATCAGAGCACTGTAGCTGGTGTTGTCATTGAATGTGAGGCAACATGTGAGGGATGCTTGGTCTTAAGTTTTTTGAAAAAGAGATTTAATTATGATGCATGCAGTGGCTACAGGGGAAAGTACCACATACAACAGTACCCCAGAAAGAACATTTACGTTAGAGCTGTGGTAGTTGGTCTTTTCACACTTCTTTCTCTTCCTTCCTCACTCTCCCTGCAATATGACTGACAGAGCAAACTGGTTTTGAGGGCACACTGAAAACAGATTAATTCAGAAAACTTGGAGGAAACTGGTTTAATTATGAATATTGATGTGTTCTGTTTAGCTTTGAAAGTGCTGAACAACACAGTCTTAATTTTAAAGACAAACAAAATTCCTATGTAAATCTCTAGGATCACCTGGAGAATGAAATGTCATTCGCCCAGCACTTTTTTGTCTTTGTTATTTATGCAGAGCTTTGGATACCATGGTTGGAGGTGTCGCATGCAAGTGCAGGCTAGTCAGGAATAGCTGGGTTGTTTCTACAGCTGGCCTGTTCGCTTGAATAACCCTGCCGAGAGAAAGCGAACCCGTTCCTGCCTGTCAGCAAAACCCCAGCGAGGATGAAGCGGCCGCACTGCCACCGCGCGTTTCCTGCCTGGAACAGCACGACCCTGCGCCCTGCTGCTTTCCCTCCGCGGGTTACCGCCTACCGAGAGGGTGTGTAGCGGGCTGGGGTTAAGCCCGTGCTTAGAGACCTGCGATCGGTGTTTTATTGCATTTATATTTGTCAGAAGGGTTAAAGCTGAAGTGAAATCCAACTGTCTTTTGCAGTAGACACACGTAACCTATGCTTTTATGGAAACATTTCTTTAATCTTCATGTATCTTTTGAAAGTAGAGGAATGGAATATCACATATTTTTTGTCCTGGAAGATAAGTTAAGGTTTTGTTTGTTTGTTTTACCTGAGACACAAAGGGGAGAAGTGTTACTCCTTCATTACTAAAATGAGTGTGATAACAGTTCTCTGCCTGACAGACGACAGCAAAAGCACTGAAATTTGTCACAGAATCATAAAATCATAGAATCACTCAGGTTGGAAAAGACCTTAAAGATCATCGAGTCCAACCGTGACCTAAAACATACTACCCTAACTAACAACCCTCCTCTAAATCATGTCCCTGAGCATCACATCCAAACGGTTTTTAAACACATCCAGGGATGGTGACTCAACCACCTCCCTGGGGAGCCTATTCCAGTGTTTAACAACCCTTTCTGTAAAGAAGTGTTTCCTAATATCCAACCTAAACTTACCATGGAACAATCTGAAAACATTAATTTGTAATTACTGAACATCCCAAGTTGAAAGGGCTGCATAAAGTTTTGATGGGTACTCTTTCTGAGCTGACACCGTTCAGGGGAGTGGAAGTCTTCCTGAAGAAGGAAAGTGCCCACTCACGCACATACAAGATGATGATGATCTGCAGTTCCTTGCACATCACAAACTTTCCCTTGCTCTGCACTTCGCTGAGATTCATGTGCAAGTGCTGGTGCTGGAAATACAGCCCGCAGCCGAGAACTGGTTGATCTTCCTGACTTTTGAAAGGTTGGGTAGAACTGCTAAACGGCCATGAACTCTGTTTTATGTCTTAAGGTGGCAAGAATTTGGGGTGGTCCTGGAACTGTAGATAACAGTGGCCCCTCAGGTGGCTTTTTGATAATTCACTAGGGCCTAATATGTATTATGACCTGGGGGGCAAAGCCATGTTCATTTCAGCATTCCTGTCTTTTTCTTTGTTCTTTTTCTCCTGTGACTGATAATGCTTAGGTCTCCTGTTCCCTACTGGGAAGAGACAGACATTCAGTGGGCAGGAGAGGAGGTAGAGTTATTCCAGGGTTAGAAGCAACATCATCTGCACACTGTGGCTTGGAGTGAGGAGGAAGAAAGTTTTAAAAGAATGTGGTAAAGCCCATTTTTTCCCGTCCTGTGAATGTCTAGTGTGTAACATTCTATTGATTGCTCTCTTCTGTGATTCATCAGAGCTGGCTTGAAGCTTACCAGAAGCAGGCAGTGCTGATGATATTGCATTGAAGGACTGACAAAGTAAGGGCACGACTTGTCCCTGCATGGGACTGTTTTGTGCCTGTGCCCAGCATTTGTGCTCATTTCTTTTTGTTTTACGTCACTCTGTTCTCTCAGTTTTATCCTTTCATTCCTCTCTTCTTCTTCTTCTTCTTTCTTCTTTTTTCTTCTTTCTTCTTTCTTAAAGTAATCAAATGTAATAATTTAAAAGTGTGATTTTTTTTCACTTTCGTTCTAGGCCCAGAGCCACACACAACCATTTACCAGAACAAAAGCTGTGCTCTGCATCTGTCAGTTCTTAAGTGATCTGGGCACTGGGGAAGCAGCTAGAAAAGATGCAGGAAGGCATAATCAAATAATCTTATCAGATGCTGCCCTAAAAGGAGCAGATGTATGATGTGACTTGTTTGCAAGGTTTGGAATGAAAGGAATGAAGCAGAGCTAATTTCAGTAAGCTGCAGTCAATACTGTGAGTAACAGTTGTCTCAAGTGGTAGTTGTTCTTTCACACATTAGCATTTTGGTCACTGCAGTAAAAGTATATGCTTGTACAAATACTTTTAAGGTGTTGACACAGGAGCACACCACCAGCGCTTACTGAAGTCCTTACTGCATGCAGTATCACTGAGAGACTCTGAGTTTATCAGGGTCCTTTTGCTGGGTTGTGCATGTAATGAAAGGGTTTTTTCTTCATATATCCAAATGACTAATGTGCCATCGCATACATGTCAGAAATTGAGGAGTTAAATGCTATTCCTGAGAAATGCTGAAAACCAGACATTTAAAAACTTTTTATTGTTCTGCGGCTGATTTAGAATTGTTTGAAATTTGGATATCCAGTACATGATAAAGCAGTATTTAAAAATAATATTTTTTCCTAATTTTATTATAAAGGTTTTTACTGATCATATTTTCTGCTCCAAGGCATCTATTGAGCTAAAACTAAAATTTTGTGGAAATTCTTTGGATCAAATTATTAGTGTCATTAAACTATCCACATATCTTTTTCCAGTATAGTGAAATTGAGAGACTTAGAAAACATCTACTTATCTCTTGTAAAGTAGGATTAACTGCCTATATGACATAACGAATACCTAATCTGCTTTTAATATGTTTTTTAAAGCACAACGGGATACTATTTCTGTGTGATACTGCTTTTCGACAGCCTGAGGATGCACACGTGAAAGATCTGTTATACTAGACACTCATCTGCATAATACCACAGTGCTGCATCCGAATCAGTTACCATAAGAACATAACAGAAAGGACTGAAACATGCTGGAGATTAAGTTGGAAGAAATCCAGTGTGCACATGCATATTCATTTTGGGCTGGATTCTTAACTCTTCTTCAGCAGCTTCGTGCAGAAAGCAGTCACAAACCTTCCTACTCTGTTTCTTTGGGAAAAGAAAGTCTCAGATAGGCTCCAGCTGCCAGAATAGTTTATAATTGATTTGTGTGTAAATGAGCAGGTCCAGCTGGCCAGCGAGAAATGCTGTTGAGAGCTCTCTATGAAAACAGCGATTTCCTGATGGATTCTTCCTTCCTTCCTTCCTTCCTTCCTTCCTTCCTTCCTTCCTTCCTTCCTTCCTTCCTTCCTTCCTTCCTTCCTTCCTTCCTTCCTTCCTTCCTTCCTTCCTTCCTTCCTTCCTTCCTTCCTTCCTTCCTTCCTTCCTTCCTTCCTTCCTTCCTTCCTTCCTCACTCCTCACTCCCTCACTCCCTCACTCCCTCACTCCCTCACTCCCTCACTCCCTCACTCCCTCACTCCCTCACTCCCTCACTCCCTCACTCCCTCACTCCCTCACTCCCTCACTCCCTCACTCCCTCACTCCCTCACTCCCTCACTCCCTCACTCCCTTCCTCTCTTACTCATTTCCTCCCTTCCTTCTCTCACTCTTTTCCTTTCTTCCTCTCTTTCTTCTTCTTTCTCATCCTTTCTTCCTTTCTTTCATCCTTCATTTCCTTTTTTTTCTTTTTCTTTTTCCTTTCTTCTGCTGTCTCTTTCTCATTCTTCTTTCCTTCCTTCCTCTCTTTCTTTTCCTCTCTCTCTTTCTCTCATTATTTTTGTCTGTTAGCAGTCAGACATTTTACGGATGCAGGTTTGTAGTAATTTGTCATGTTTGAAAGAGGTCAGAAGTACAGTCTGGACTGGTCCCTGCTTCAAATAAATGCGTTCAGTTATGCAATATAAGACTGTCTTATTTCCTCTTTTTCTCAGTTTCCATTAATTTCTCTCTTTCTCTCTGTTTTACTGTTAACAAGGACAGAATTTTACAATGAAAATATTTATTCTAGGAATTTTCAGTGCAGTTTAGGGAATGACATGAGAACAGGAAAGTATCTGCTGCTCGTAGCCTGCTGTGTTGCATAATGGCCAACAGTGTGTGCTGAGTAACGAACAAAAAGATAGAATATTACCGAATCATAGAATCGTTTGAGTTGGAAGGCACCTTTAAAGGTCATCTAGAGCAACCCTCCCTGCAATGAACAGGGACACCCACAGGTAGATCAGGGTGCTCTGAGTCCTCCAGCCTGACCTTGAGCACCTCCAGGGATGGGGCATCCACCACCTCTCTGTGCAATCTGTTCCAGTGCTTCACTTTCTTTTATACACTTCTGTAGCTTCTAGCAATGTGCAGATCAAGAATATATTTAGTCAGAGGCAGTACCTTTGTGTTTAATTGTCTTTAATGATTTTCCCTCATGAATTTGAGTAGCGTGTTTTTGCATCTGTGTCAACTTTGGTATCAATATTGCCCTTTTGTAATGAATTTTATGGCTTAATTATAGGATCTGAGTAGACGTATTTCCCTTTGAGTTTTTGAGTACCCTCGATGATAATTTCACTTGATGTCATCTGTTTTTGGCATTATGAAAAAAAAAGAAAGGAATAAGTTATTCACTCTCTCCATGCTCCAGAAGTTAACAGTTCTCTATTCTGTTTCTCTGCAATTAGTTTTCCAGTACTAACCGTTTAATCATTCTATGCATGAAAATAACTTCAGATTTTAGAACATCTTTATCACCCTCTTCTACTTCAGCTTTATCATTTCTAAGGTGGGACAGCAAAACTGCATGCAGTATTTAAGATGCAAAGTCACCTTGAGTTTCTGTAGTTCTACATTGATTAAATCCTGCTTTCTTGTTTCTGCTTTTCTTTTCTTTTTCTTTTTTTTTTTTTTTTCCTCACCAGCCGTGTCCCTAAGCTCTTGTTTTTGTTAAACACTATTGCACTATTTGCCTGGCCTTTATGCTTCTAGCAAGGTTGGTGGGTGCAACTCATTTCAATTAGTCTTACAGAGTAAATCCTTCATGGTAATACTGCAAGAGAGGACAAAGAAAAAAAACAAAATACAACACTGATGGTTCAAACTTGGTTTCTGCCTTTGTGTTCCCCGACAGGCTTCTCTGTGAAACAGCCGTGCACAGCATATAAAAATACTGTGACATTTTAAACTACATAAAAGTAATTACATTTTGCTGTTTTTGTGTTTCTAGTGCTGGCAGGCTGGTGAGCTCAGAAGGTGTCCATGATGCTGTAGAATATGTATCAGCTTTAATTAGAAAGATCAAGTGTGCAAATGCACACAAACATGGAGTTTTTACTAGTAAAAAAGAACCATGAGTCAAAAGGAACAAGAGGAAAATATTAAAGAAAAACAATCCTTACCTGCAGAGACCAAATTTTGGAAGAAATCCAAGTCACACCAGTCTGTCTCAAGTGTTCTCAAACTTCTAGCAGTTTCTATCTTAGTATACACTGATAATGTAAAATTTCCTCAGCATAAACCTAGTCTATATATTTTATTAGTTTATAGTGTCTGGGATGAAAACATCTACTAGAAAATCAGAACTCATTTCATTCTCTTCTAATAACAATAGTCGAATTGTTTGCTTACATTGTCATTGTTCCAGATGTTTTACAAACATTCATGAACTAAACTTGACAGCGTCACCACAGCCAGATTATTTGGCAACTAGTTCCCTCCCTAAGGTCATCTGTAAAACCAAACGAAATGTGGGGGTATTATTCTATAAGCATGTTCTAGCTGTGGCTTAATCAATTTACTAATGCACTTTAATGTCCTCCCTCCTCTTTGTTCCTTCACTGGATAATAAATGCACATTATTTATCAGTATCACAGTATTTGCCATTTGTTAGTCCAGGTGCTAGGTCTAAACAGTGGACATCCTTTATACCAGTGGACTCTTCCTTGCTATGTGCTATGTTTCTGAAGTTCAATATCATTTTAACATGATCAGGAGAGTGGGAAGCTGTTGCCTCCTTTGCCAGTTTGTGGAATATTTTAGATAAATTATAGAAGTGTATCTACTCCCTTTTTGCTTTCTGTAGTATCCTGTTTCATTTTCAGTTTAATGAACTGTAACTACAGGAATATATTTCTCTCATATGATTTAGATAACTCTGAACATGCTGTGCCAGCAACCACTGAATTTCATATCTCTGTCAGTACTAGACAGTAACTACAGATGGGATCTGGGAGCTTTGTAAAGCACTTCCTGAAAGGCTGAAGAAATCCATCCAAATATATCCCTGATGTGAGGCCACTGGTAATAATGGAGATACAACAAGAATAAATATTTGTTTGGTGCCCACTGTATCTGTTGCATTTTGTTTTGGTGGAAAGTTTATGAAAATGTTTAAAATGAGAGTCTCCATAATGTGAATCGAGACTGGGAATTCTTAGTCAAACTTGGCTTTTTTTAAAAAATATCAACTAATCTTAATTGATCCCCAGAATTACTGCTAATAATTATTTACTGCTGCTGCAGGAAGCTCTATCTCAACAGGCAATTTAAACTGGGCTATTTACTCAGCTGAAGAACAGGCTAAGCAGACAAGGACATTTACTGTCTGGATCAGAGCTCAAAGAAGGGACTGCATGAAGTTAAACAGTGTGCCAGTTCCTTGATATATAGTGGCCAGTAATTATACTGGAGAGATCACTTAGGGTGTTTTCTCTTACTGATGGGCTTCCTGACAGCCCCTCTAATATTCCTGCTGAAAGTTTTCTTTGCTAGACCTGGAATCAACTGCAGTCAGGAATTAAAATTTCTTCTTCTGCTTTGCTTTATAACATAGAAAAGACACCAAAGTCTCCTGGTTGCTAAACCAAGGCTTTCCTAGAATATAAAATAACAAATGAGGACATGACAGTCATTTAAGATGTTGTAGTTTAAACAGATGAAATATAATGGTTTTCTTTTCCTGGGTTTGTTTTCTGTGTCATCAGCAGCTGATGGAGCAAATTGAAACAGTTCTCCGAAGTTTAACTGTGGGTTTGTTCCTTCTTGCAGGTTGCTCTTTACTCATCTTAGGAGTTTGTCAGTCTGTCACTGCTTCATGCTGTTTTCTCAGTGCCTTCTGTCTGGTTTGCATCTGTGACCCAGATGGTTCCCTTGAGATTTTCCTTGACTTTTGAGGAAAAAGGAAACTCTTATTTTCTCCAATAAGAGTTTAGTATTACCCAATTGCAGTAGGCTATAAGGGGCAGATTTTTCTTTCTTGTGAGCTGTTGTACATAGCAGAATGAACACTTTTGGAAGTGAATTTAGTTTTGTGAAATAATTACACAGGCCTACATTTGTGTAGAATATGTACGTGAAGTTGCCTAAAAAATGAAAATCCTCATGGAAGCTGCAGACAACTGGAAAACATGCATGATTACTTTCTGTTAGCTTTCCTCTCACCACTGGCATCTATCCCCAACAACTTGCTTATTTCCTCCTGCTCTGAATCATTTAGCCCCTTCTCTCTCCATCACAGGGAGACATTGGAGAAAATGTCTTCACAGTATCTAAACTGTTGAAGAACGTTATGTAAACTTTATGTAGATTTGTGGTGCTGTAGCAGATTTCTAGGATTATTTTTTTTTCCATCCTAACCCATTGTGCAAGCTGTTCTGAGCTTTTTGAACTAGTGTTCAGTGCTACGCTACGTTCTGCTTTGAGCTGTTGCTCTATGTTAGCAATAGGTGGTGTGACTCTTCTTTTTGATGTGTGAGCACACACACAGGTATGCACAGACATGCACAGACCAATGATCTCATTCTTCCACCAAGGTGAGTTCACTGTGGAGGAAGAAACCCTCAGTTATGGAAAAGGCTGCAAACACTTCTTTTATTCTGTTGTTATCTTGCACAAACAAAGGACTAAAGAATTAATAATTTATCATTAATACTTTGTTATTAACCTATTCCCACAAGTGCAGATGTATTGTGCTCATTGTTATCCCTCCTAGTAGACTGCTATTTACACTGAGGGCAGGGGACAAAAATGTCTTGGTTTTGCTGCCTGGCGCCCTGATCATTCAGCCACAGAATAACAGTGCTGCACATTTATATTTTGTGGCCATATTTCCTTTCTCTGAAAGGCAAGGTGTGAGGAAGGGGAAGGAAAAAATTGGGGCTAAAGCTTGTATAGGCTGAATTTGTCTACAGCACTCTCTGTGTCCACCCTAGAAACGCTCCAGATTCTGTCAGTCCAGAAATAGCCACAGTAAGTCTGTCCAGCAGACAGATCAGAAAACAGTTGTATGACAACTCCCAGCTTGCCAGGTAGAATACAGAGAAGATAACCCTCCCTCCCATGCTCCACCAGGAGATCTCCTACCTCTCTTTGCCTGAAATCACACAGAACTTGAATCCTGAGCTTGAGTCCAGGACTTCTGCAGACAATTTTTTCACTGCAAATCTGTATTTCCTCTTTTTGCCATTCCTCTTTAGTCATCAAAAGACTTCCTGTAGCAATCATGATGTTCAGCTGGGAAAGAAAACCTTCTGTTCTCATTTTGGGCTATTATAGAGGAGAAATACTTAAGATATCTTCAGATAAGTATCTTCTAATTTGTAAGGATAAGTGTATATATTATTACAGGTTTCAGTGTGAGATAAATGTGATTAACGAAAAGAAATAGACTATGCATCTAAGACAGAATATTTTGCTTAAATTCAATTCCAGTTTTCAAACAGTCTTGTATATGTTCTTTCTCCAAAACTGGTTTATAATTACTGACTTTATTTCTTAATTATTACTGAATGCATCAGAAAAGTGTGATTGCTTTTGCCAACTACTTTTTATACAGTTATATTCCTTATACAATACAGCCCTGTAGCCCACTGAGAATTAGATTAACAACACTGAGATGTATTCTCTGAATTGAATTTTTGATTGAAACTACAGTTGCTTTAAATGTTGTATATTTTCCTCTTACAAAAAATAAAATAAAATAAAAGGATTACAAATATGGCTAATGACAATTTTGATGGAGTAATGTAGATGTTTGTATAATAGCCAAATTCAAAATCACACAAAAGTACTGCAACTGAGTTCTGTGAGACTGACTACACTCTTTAAAACTCATCATATTTTCTTATATGCAGATTAGAGACCAATTCTCCTGAATTCTCCTGAATCTTATATAACTCTGCTCAGGTGGAATGAGCTTGGTGCTACAGTACTGTTGTCAGAAGAAACAGTGTCAAAATGTGAGTAGAAACATCTAGTGAAATTTACTTTGAATATGAAGTACAGTCCTTCTGTAAAAATGCTAGCAGAAATGATTGTCAGATATGGCAGAAAGAGAACAACTAACTTGTCTTTGGCATTGCCTATTCTTTCTATCGACTGCAGCTGCCATGCTCTTGATGAGATAGAAAACCATGAGACTGAGAAGAGCACAACTGAGGATTAAAAGTCATCAACAAAAGATAGGTCAATGGAATATTATTAATTTTGAGGAGCACATTTTGTGACAACAGAAGTCCATCTGAAGTAAACGCAAGACCTGCTACAGGAGTGCCAGAGTAAAAGGAAGAGGCACAGTGCATGGGTTAGTTTTCAAATTGCTAGAGGAAATTAACATAGAAATAGCTGATAGGAATAAAGAGTCTATGTTTATTTAGGGATATTTTAGGGGTTGCCTACTGAAAACTAAAACAAGACCTGTTGATGTAGTCTTGGGAGAAGAAAAGCAATAAAGTAGCACCAACACTGTTAGTGATGTTTGATGTTCAAGACATTTTGCAATTGTATTCTGTAAGGGAACAGTTTAACAGTTATGTCTTTTTTTTTTTTTTTTTAAGCTGAGCATGTCAGCTCCTTGACTTCAAACAGTCGGTGTTAGCCAGGAGTAAAGACTGAGAAGTAAGAAGAGGAACCATGGCTTATTCTGAGGAAGGTGGAATCTGTTTCTAGCTTATAGATGAGAAAGAGTGACATATTCTGTTCTTTTCAAGAGGAAAGAATGTAGGAAAGAAGGTGGAAGAAAGAACAGTGTAAAGAGATGGGAAGAGGGTGTGAACTTTCAATCACACTGAAAATGGATACTTTACCTTCCATATAAAAATAGCAAGAACAGTTCATGAAATATTTGAACTTGTCGTCGAGTCAATCTACTCCAAACTCTAACGTACTTTGAATTGTGTTCCCATATTTTTAGTGTCTCTTTATTGAAAAAAAAAAAAAAAAAATTGCAAATACAAACAAATTATATGTTATGATAAGCATACTAGTAAGACTACAAATATACTAAACTGTTGTAATACACATAAATCTGAAAATTTAAAATAAGTTTCTGAAAGCATAAATGTGTTGATATATCATAAAATGTCCAATTAGAATTCGGGATATTTTATTTTCATATATCAATCTTTATGGTTTTTTTTTGAGTGAGACAGAGAATAAAGAAAAATGATATGTTCCACTTGGTCACACAAGCCTGTAAAACTTTTAAAAAATTATTTTATGCAAGAAAGAATAAAGGGTAGGTTGAAGCTATCACACTATGTTCTGGAGAGGCAATTGGAGTACTAATGCAGTTTCCTCTTTCATATCCACTATATGATATGTTCCCAGAAGCAGAAGGCTGTACTGTGGAGTCTTCTGTCATCATGAGAGTCAACTCAAATGTGCACGATTTTCATAAGGAATTGAAGATTCACCTCTTGATACACTTACAAGTTGAGGCCCGAAGAGAAAAGAAGATTGCAATATCCTATCAGTATGACATGGAAGTGAAAAAAACCTACGCAGTTATACTGAGTTATTATGATTCAAGAGCTTACAGATCTAGAAAGGGATTTTTACACAAGCACAGTTGTTCAGGAGAAGCAAGGATAAAAAATGATGGGTTTTAGGTAATGACTGCGTAGTGTGATCTAAGTGTTACTGAAGGTGAGAAGATTTTTGCATGATTTTCAGCAGCAATGTCAACTCTTTTGTTGTTGTTGTTATTGCTTTAAATTGAAGTAGCAGGGATAAGGAATAGCTTAAATGAAGATATTTCTTGCATGTTAAACAAAATGATGCATTGGAAAGTGTGAACTTTAACTTTGACTAAGAGGAAAGGTTTTTTGCTTCAAAATATGGCAAAACCCAATTTGAATAATTGTACAAAAAGTATTCTATTGCTTGCAAGCTCTAGACACTAAAGAGGATCAAGGGTATGCATCAACATTATTATTATCAAGTAACTGCTTGTATAAGATGTTGAAGGGAGGCTAAAGTAAGCTTGAGAATGCTTGAGAGGGTCAACCTTCCTTCATTCTTTAAATCACTTTAGATTAGGAGTCACTGAAGTCAAAATGGAGTCATAGCCCATGAAATCAGAGGAACTGCTTCATTATTGTCAAGTACATTTAAGGAGAGCCAGGCTAAGCTACTGTACAGAGGATTCAAATTTATATTAACTGTTGTGCACTCAGTTCTTTCTACTGTGATTTGGCCTTTTGTTCTGCTGCTCTCTGTTCTTCCTGTATCACCTCACTGTGCCTGTGTAAGGTGATTTTCCTCACTCTTGGGTTTTGATGAAGCGTGGAATTTTTCTGGGAGTGGTTGGCTTGCTAGTCTATATCAGATTGTATTCCTCTCCAGTCTGTACAGATTCTACCACAGGATGGTATTCCCCTGAATTTCCCCAAAAAGCAATCAATAAAAGCAAGTTCTTGCAGGCTGTTCAGCATCTAATTATCTGCCTTGTGTGTACAATATGGATCACAAGAATCTTTATAGTGCAGGTGTGTATTAAATCACAAGGATGGGATGCAGAGATTTTGGAGATTTTATGAGGAAGCCTGGCAGAAATTGCAACTCCAGTGGGAGCAGGAAAATGACTGAGACTGGGAGGAATGGCTTGTTGGGCACATATGTTAGTGTTAATTAACTGTGCATTTGTCATCTGCTGAAGGAAAAGAAGTAACAGAGGATTGGTCATGCTGAGTGGAAAAGGCACAAGAAAAGTGCTATGGCTGGAATAGATGGCTCTGCTGAAAAGGAAAGAGTTGATTTGGATGGAATTGCAGAGGGACAGAAGGAGGAGATGGCTTGGTTGAGTGAATACACATGCTTATCAGCATCAGGTGTTTTTTTTTCTAACTCTTATGAAGACTAATAGCTGAAACGTGGCAAGAGTGCACAGTGCCAGAACTGGTGGCACTGCTCACTGTATTTCAGCCCTCCTCATTTCCGTAACACTTCTCTGTCAGGGAAAAGAGGACCTGAGATTGTTAAGGTCACTGAAAGGTCCTTTAGGGATTAGTATTGGGCATAAAAGTCACTGACACTGAAGGTAAATCAGAGCTCATAAATTAAATTGAAAAGAGAATGTGGAAAGAACAAAGTTACAAATTCAAAGATTCTGAGTCAAGAAAGTCATGTAAGACATACATGGTGTTTGTACAGTCTTAGCTTGACCAAAGAAAAATCTGAATATAAATAGCATAAATCAAATAGCAAGGCATTGTACAAGTATTATGTGGGATGTGCAAGCTATATAAATTCATATATTGACTAGTTATAACTTTGAATTGCATTGAGAATTATGTCATTAATAATCAAGGACAAAAAGTGAAGCATGCAATCAAAAATCATGCTAATGGAAAATCTCAATTGCCTGTAACTTTGTCTTGTACTGCTATGATCATCAGCAAAACCGTAGCTAAAAAGTAAATAATGGAAATTAAATGGATCTCAATGAAGGATCCTGGAGGAACCTGCTGGGAGAGAGATATGATGGATTGCTAAGATTGCTAGGTGGAACACTGATGCCATTAAACTTGCAAATCTTTATGTCAAAACCATAATTCAACATCTGTCATATAGAAGGAAAAAAGAAAACATTTCAAAGTAAAGCCAAGCTTCTCAGGTGAGTACTTGTGTGTATAATGAAAACAGCACAAAAATGTTCTGGAAGAAGTGACATACGGTCGTGAGTAGTGATGTCTCTTTACAACCATTTTTCATTCTTTTTTGATGAAAGGTCTGGGGGCCTCTGTTAAATATTTCCATGCACTTTTCAAAGTATGCTGGGAAAAGATAGTTGTAAAAGAGGATAGAGGTGTTAATGTTCAAAAGTCAGTCACAGCTCCTCTATCATAGGCTTCCAGAAAAGGATACTGCAGAAACTACATCTTATGTCAGGCAAATCAAAATGATGGCCAAGGCTGAGGAAAGGCATTTCATGTTTTTTACAGATGCTGAGAAATGGAGAGCTATTCATTAACGTGTCCTCAAGCTGTGGTGATTTTCAAGGAGCAAGAGAAAAGGGAAATCAAAACTGTCTAGAGCTGCCAATTTGAGGAATTTATAATACATGTTCAAATCCCAGTTCTGACCTCACAGAAACAAGAATTTATTTTTCTGTTGTATTAGGCTGTCTGTGTGAGATAAGACGAGGCCATCAGTCCGGTTTTTAACAGATCAGGGTAATTTTCACAAATCATTGTAAATGACCTTTATTTTCAGCCTCAACAGAAATTATATATATATATATATATATATATATATATATATATAAGGCAGTGGACCATTGTAGTTTTATTCATATTCTTTGCTTTGGAACCAAAATTTCCAAACCTTGGTCAAAGCAGATGATGAAGCTGTAGTGATGGACTATCTCATACTTCAGTTCTGTCTGACACACAATTTCTGCGATAAAAACAGGGGTACTGATCTTAAAAGCAACTAGTTGTATCACTGTGATGAGTAGTTAGAAAACTGCAAAATATAAAACTTCAATGATAAAACGAATCCAACTTTGTGATTCCTTAAAATATTAGGCAAGACCGGAAGTGATACATTTTACCAAAGGCATCCTCATCCAACACTGAGTAAGAAAAGAGATAAACATACTTTCCTAGAGATGAGAAGTACTTCTTGCAAAGAGGCCCAGCACAACTTTGTAAGCAAAGGAGGAACAGATCAAATGTTTTTACCTTCATTTCATCAGATCTTACTTTGTTTAATGTCAAGTAATAATTAATATACTCTTTTGACATATTTCTGAACTATTTATTACTTCTCATTTCACTTCAGATTTTATTATCCAAGAGTAACCAGCTGCTAGAGAACTGGTAATAATCCACTCCCTCAAACAGATGTGGATGAATATAAAGCAGTGAGTAAGGAAGAAAGGATTCCAGGGTTGATCACCATTGCACCACACTCCTCCAGCACAGAATTTTGAAAGTAGGGTGTCCTTACCATACACATATTTGTTGGTTTGTGATGTGCATAAAATAACTTAGAAAAATAACTTTTTCTATCCTCAACAGAAAGAAAACCCACAGATGAGTTCATCCTACTATGGAA
This sequence comes from Tympanuchus pallidicinctus, assembly GCF_026119805.1. Taxonomy (NCBI): domain Eukaryota; kingdom Metazoa; phylum Chordata; class Aves; order Galliformes; family Phasianidae; genus Tympanuchus; species Tympanuchus pallidicinctus. The sequence continues at coordinate 5,794,572 of NW_026294802.1, forward strand.
GATGCTCACAGAACAATAAGTCTAGAAGACTTCCACTTTCATGGGTGTTTGTAAGTACAGGCATTGGAGGGGACATGCCACATGCATGTGTGACCATCCAGGTGTGCCCAGAACTGAGGTGGTTTTACATCAGTGCCAGGGCTCAAATGAGACAGAAATGTAGCAAGGTAGTGCACACTTTGCTTAAGTAACAAAGTTGAGATCATGTAATCTCTATCCTGTGGCACCAGGAAGTGACCACGATGGGCAGAATCCATTAGCACCATGAATTTTGCCAAGTGGAACTAGAATGGACTTAATTTTGATGTCGTTTGCAGCTGGGTAGCAAGGAGTAAAAAATGCCAGTTTGGCATCTACCACGTGTTGAGCACATGTGTTTTTTTTCTATCTATTTTACTTCAAAACATGCATTGAAAAATACTGTGGGTATTTACCTTCAGATACTGAAAGTTCTAGAGAATAGTGGGAAGGGTTAGTGAAAGGAAGATGTATGGTCTGTAGAGGAAGATCAAGTTAATGACCATTTAAACAGACTGAAAATTTGCAAATCCATGGGACTTTGTGTGCACCCATGAGTGCTGGGAGAAATAACTGATGTAATCACAAGATTCCTCTCTACTTTCAAAAGTAAATCTTCAAAAGATTATTGTGATCAAAGGAGATTCTATAGAAGGAAAATGTCACCCTTCATGAAGGACAAGAAGGAGGATCGAGAGCACTACAAGATGGTCAGCCTCACCTCAGTCCCTGGGAATTTGATGGAGCAAATCCTCCTAGAAATAGTTTCCAAACATATAGAGGACAAGAAGCTGTACAGAGAGTAGTCAGCATGGTTTATGAAGGGAAAATGATGCCTGATCAACCTAATATCCTTGTACGATAAAACCTGGGGGAGAAGGAGAGAACATTGGGTATTATTTATTTTGGCTTTAACAAGTATTTCTGCACTTTGTTCCATAACATGCTCATAGACAAACTGATGAAACACAGACCAGACAAGTGGACATGGAAGCAAAATCAAAACTGATTGAGCTGTTGAACTAAAGGAGCTGATCATCAGAACAGAGACCATCTTGAAGTCAGTCCAAAGTTATGTATTCCATCTGCCAATAGTGGGACCAAAGCTGCTTGACACAGTCTTTAGAGATCTTAAGAATGAAGCACAGTTCACTCTCAAGAAATTTGCAGATGATCCAAAATTGGTACGCTTCCGGATATATTAGGTGATTGTATTGTCATTCAAGTGAACATTGACATGCTGGAGAAATGGGCAAATGGGCATCTAACAAGATTCAACAAAAGTAAGTACAAAGTCCTGCTCCTGGGTAGGAAAATCTCCATGCCCCAGTACAGTCTGGGGCTGAGCTACTGGAAAACAAATTTGCAGCAAAAGACCTCAAGGCTCTGGTGAGCAAATTGATCATGATGCAGCAATGTCTTCTAGGTGCAAAAGCCAATTGCCTTCTGGAATGCTGTAGGAATAGCATTGCCAACAGATTGAGGGAAGTGATCCTTCACCTCTGTTCAGCAGTGGTGAGATAGTGACTGTATGCAGTTTTGGATCCTCTGGTACAAGAGGGATGTGGGAAAGTGGAGTTAAGGACTACAAAGGTGGCTGTGGATCTGAAGCACATGAGAAGCCTAAGAAAGTTGGAATTATTAATTTTAGAAAAAAGAAGGCTCCGGGAAGTCATCTTGATTATGAGTGTGAATGCTTGATGGAGTGAGTAAAGAAGGCAGCTAGGCTGTTAGTCAGGTCTAGTGAAGGAATGCTTTGAGATTGACCAAGAACTGGAATAAGTAGCTCAGTGTGGTTGCTGATCTCCGCTCCTTGGAGACAGGCAAAACGCAACAGGATATGGGCCTGAGTAGCCTGCTGTAGGTGATCTTGCTCTGAGCTGGGTGTTGGATGAATGGTAGTGATTCTGAGTCTGTTATTCTGATAGTCCAGGTATCTGAATGATTAAATCAAACTGAAAATTGTAACTGAAGTAATATTGTCTAATCTTGAGATCTAATTTGCCTGCAATTTATTTTCTGACCCACCTGTTCAAGACATGGACAAATGCATATAGTAATTAAAATAGAAAAAAGTTATGTCTGCAGCACAAATTATATGTCACAAACACTCTTATTCTTGCAAGACTTAATTAAATATATGCATTTTAAGATAAAATAGATGAAAGTAAGTACCTAATAACAGAAAAGAAAGTGTTAACATAATTAGGGAACAAGGTCATTCTTTATTAACTTTATTAACATTTGTTTACTAAACTGATCTACCTATTTGCTTCCTACCTAATTAAAATTAACTACAAGAGGAGTAATTATACTTGCAATAAGATTTGCTCTTAACAGGTATTTACTTGAGCACTAATTTTATATCTGCATCTGATTTTGTCATATTGCATTTTAATATGTGGATGCTCATACTCCTTCTTAGGTAGTTTCAAAAATGAAATTACTAGTGTTGTGTATAATCAGTGAGACTTCTGAGAGCCATTTTGGTCAGGAGGGAGATTATTTGTCACTTTATCATGGCAAGATGAAATTTAAGCTGAGGAGCTAGCTGCCTTGTAAATGTACACACAGCCCATGTTAATGTCCATGTTAATGTCCTTCCTCTGAATAGTATTAAGTGGTATAGACTTATGTGTGCACCATTGGCTTATGCTGGATACACATAGAAATATCTGTTTATTTGAGAAACAGGGCATTTGTCAGGGTCTCGCAGCACAGAAACACTCAGGGGAAGAGCAGAATTCAGGCTGCCAGTCTCTCTTTGTATATTTTCCACTGACTCCAGTTAATAGGCAGAATATAGAGTATGAATACTTAGTTAAGAGATAATATAATAATTTAAAGAACGAATTGTCCTTTGACTACTGTACACCAGCAATGAAATTAGTGGGACATAAGCCACTGATACCAGAAATGAATCTTTGTTATCTGCAATAGTGTTATAAACCAATGATAAATGAATAAAACCAACATATTCAGTGACTGTATTTGGCCAGAGAATGGAAGCAAATGTTCAAGTTTCAAAAGCAAAATCCAGCATAGTATGTTAATTTCAAATTGGTAAACTAGTACTTTATGAGAGCTCTGCAACTGAAATACCCATTGTCTATAATTATTTATAAAATATATTCCTTCAAGTCTAATAAATATGCGTGCAAAAATAAAGGACTGTTTTGCTTCTCATCCTTGCAATAGCTCTTACATCTCTAGGATATAGGAGTAAATTGCACAGCAATTTGCTCATGTAAGATGAAATAGGTCATTAAAAAATGAAACAATATAATGGATGCAACATGTTGTTTGTTTGTTTGGATTTGTATATTTTAATCTCTAGGTAATGTTGCAATGCAAGTTAAAATAATCTAACAAGAGACTAATCAAAAACTCAGACAAATATTTCTCCTTGATTGAATTTTCTGATTATCTTATACAACCAGAACACACCAGGCTCTGAAAAATGGAATGCACAGCAAGAAATGGAGCATTGGAAATGGAGCAGCGATATTACATATATACCATTCATTAAAAAGGACCTAGAAGCAAAAAGTAATTAAAAACACAGAAGTGGTTAACATTTTTAAAATGGTATTAGATCAACATCATTTTCTTTTCTTTGATGAATAGCCTACTTAAATAAGAATAAGAATGCTTCAAGCATTTCTAAAGCTCGTGGACATAACTGGAGAAAATCCTGATGGTACACTGAATTTGCTCTTTGATCTATGGAATTTTGATAATAAGTTAAACAATATTTAATATAATGCTTTAGATATATACCTGTGAACTACGACTTTTAACTAAATGGTTCATATCTTTTTCCCTGAAAAAAACCAGGAAAAAAATTCAACTAATTTCTTTTTAATGATATGAAACATTTTTTGCTCATCTGTGGAGATGTGCAAAACTTTTTATTTATTTATTTTTAATAAGAAGGTGGAACAAAGACAAGATGCTATCAGAGGAGCTTGCTGACAATTTTCTTCCTGAGTTATTTGGTTTCACAGTTGCTGAACGGTACCATCTTCAAAGGGAAATATTGTGAATTGGAAATGCCTGCTTCAGACTGCTGTTTTGTGAGTGTCTTCAAATCTATTTCACTTTCTATTAGAAAATTTGAAAACCACACTTTTCAGTAAGATTTCTGTACCCATTTTTTTTTTTCAAATAAAAATGTTGTATAGAAATAGGTTTAATAACCTATTCTGCTGAGATTTCACTGGAGTTTAGTGTCCAGATTCTCTAATCTCAAAGACATTGAAAATAATGTCCTTTTACCTAACTATCCTACTTTCCTGATTACCTCAAAAAAAAAAAAAAAAGAAAAAAAAGAAAAAAGGAAAAAAGCTACTAATCTGTGACTAAATAAAAGATATTTTCCTTCTGCAGCTTTTGCTTTTTAGTACGTCTGTGAAAAGTTACAGACACCTCACATTCCACAGGAGGGAGCCTCTCTCCCACTGAGCTTAGAGGAGAAAGACTGCAGTACTGGATCTTCTCTTATGAAATTGTTACAAAAGACCTGCCCTGTACAGAATGCTAAAGCCCACTGAAGTAACTTACATAAAACAAGCAAATAATAAGCAAACAAAAACATCCCCTTCCTTCTTTTTAATAATAAAGAAGTCTTTGGAATTTAAATTTCTTCAGCCAGTGAAGTGTCTATAACAGAATACAGAAGCAATTTTCAAAATGAGCATCAAAAATTTTTCCCCATCAATTTTGTACTGAGAACTTTTATTTGATAAACTGATAGTTTGATAATGAAGAAATAGGTTTAAAATATACTTGTTCTGAAGGAAGAAGCTCTTCTGTAACTGCAAAATGGAAGGAACTTTGAAATTCTTCATGCGTGGCAATTACAGAATAGTTTTTTCCTACATTAACCAGCCTTGCCAGAAAGAGCAGATTTGTAGCTGTAAAGGTTAAAATATTACTATCTGAGTGAAGTGATAAGCAAGAACACAGTACATGCTTATTATAAATTGGCACACTGTAGTAATCCTGAAAACCTCATGTGCATTTGGAAGGATGAAACTAAATGGTCTTCCTGTCCTGCAGACTGTTCTGAAGTAAGAAAATAAACTTCAAGAAGTGTGATGTGTGTGTGTGTGTGTGTGTGTTGTCTGTGTGTGTAAACAAGGAGAAGATAAAATTAAATCTTAATTAGGGTGGGTAGCAGCAGTTCCCCTCACAGACACAGGACATGACATTGGAATTTAAATATCTAATTCCAGAAACTCCAACTTTGGCATTTCATTTCTTGTATAGGGATATTTTTTCAAACATATCTGTGTGTTGCATGTCCATCACCAACACACCCCTAGAGAGGTTTAAATGCAGCACACAGTTATTCTGGATTATCTGGACTACCTCTTGTGGGTGCTTCAGGAATCTGAAACATTTGTTATAGGTGTTTAAGAGTAGATTGTCAAAACTGTTGTCCTCGGCTGTTTCTCCCTTTCTGTTTTTGATATTGCATATCCCAGGACCTGCTGTTTGCATGCAGGTAATCTCAGCACAACTATCCACACAGCATGATAAATAGGTTTTGTATCCTCTCCTGATTCCCACCTGAATGGGTCTAAGAAGTTACGTATGAAAGAACAAGCAATCTCTGACTGAATGATTCACAAACAATAGTTGATGAGCCCATATCTTCTCCAACAGTATGAACAGGGTCAACAAACAGCATTTTTTCTCCACCTGACAGGAACATCAGAAGCATTAGGCTAATCCAAGCTTTGGGAGGTACCTCTTTCCCTGACTCACCTTTTACCAGAATAATCCTGGATTACTGTGTGACCTAGCTGCACACTCTCTTTCTAGCATGTCATGGTACTGTAGTGTGATGCTGAGCTAACTGCAAAATGGCATACCTTTAGGGATTGACTTGATATTAGTACTTCAAAGGTAGTTGGGATCATCACAGCTTGCTGAGTCATTCTGGAACTCTGAGGGCTGTCAGGGAATGGATCCATTCAGACCATGTGTAACATGCTTTTTAACCAGAAACAGGCATGAATCATAGGCTGAGGCAGACACAGAAAGTAGGCTCAGCTCCAGTGAAGAAAGAATACTAACATTTATTATTGTGGTAACATCAAAAACAAAAATAAGACTGGAAAATACTTATTTAATGCTTACTTTGTAAGAAAATTTACTATTAAAAACTAAATTGAAAAGGAAGTGTCTCTCAGAAGTTTACGAACAGGTTGAAAGAAAGATTTTGAAGTGATATTTCCATTTGCAGATTAAAATTGTCTAAATTATGCACACAGACACATTTATAGAAGTATGATACTCTGGAAACTTTATAAATCTTACAGATATCTGTAGATTTTAATGGGATAACAGCTCCTTCCCAGCTGAAATGCACTAACACAGGCTATCTTCAAAGGGATTACTTAAAATGCTTGACTGAAGAAGAAATCCCTAAGGGAGAAGACCTAATATCTGATAAATGATAAGAGAAATGTCACATTATTTGTGTGGGCAATTTTCCCTTTTCTTTTACTCCTGCTTTATTTTTTTGAGTCCCAGTAAGGTTTGGTATACATAAACCATTTAAGATAAACCAGTAAATGCAGATCAGATCCGAAATAATCTTAATTGTTCCAAATGTTTTGACTGGATGTGTTCTGGAGAGCCTGATCTGGTGTCAGTACACAACACCCCAAAATGGAAGCTGTGACAAAAGAGGGAAACCGTCACAAGGAAAAAATTGGAGTAATACTTAGAATCACCAGTACTGAGCAACACTCTTTGGCTAAGGACCATTTACTCATTAGTGCTATGTTAATAGACTCAATGAGATAGCATCCGGTTTGGATAGGTTGGACATCAAGGGAACAAATGAAAAAGAGCACCATAGCAGCTTGTGTCTCCCTCTGATGTGGTTGGATCCTTTTACAAAAATCTGTGCTGTGGATTAGAGCCAAAGAAGTGTAGTATAAGAACCTGTGAGCTGCTGTGGAACCCAGAGCTGCTTTCCTGCATTCTCTACGGAATAACAAATTGCTTTTGTGTCCAGAGCACTCAGATTTCCCCAGTAGTGAAGAGAATCTTCACCTTAACAAAGAACAGTCTAGAAAAAAACTTTGATATCCTTTCCCGTCTGGAATTTAACATATGTCTTTTTCTTTGCCTCACAGATGAGGGGAAAATGTTCAAAGAGGTTAAGTGCTATGACAGAGATGACGAAACAGCTGAAATGTGGACAAGAGTGCACATTCCTTTAAGCGATTTCAGCCTAAACCACTATCTCACAAGTCTTCTGAAGATTTAATATGATCTTTCAGAAGCCATCTAAATATTGAAAGTGAAACAGATGCTACTACATGCGTATTTTATGAGATGTTTTTCAGCTTCAACAATAAAATTTTTAAATGCTATTTCGTCTTCTTTTTTTCTTAGAACCACTGACACAATAATTGTTTTATGGCAATCTTAGAGTCAGGATCCATTTAATAATGCGGAGAAGACTGTATAACATAGGAAGCAGACAGCAATCAAATGCTATTTATTTCTCATGGGAAATTTCCCAGGAGGGCTGTGTGTAGAAGACGGATTTAATTCCTTACATTTTTATATGTTAAACCCACTCAGAAATTGAACAGCAGATGCTTTAGAGCATATACATTAGGCAACAATATCCAAGAACACAATAGGGCATGTTACTTTTCCTTTCTATTATTTCCTTTTCATTCTTAAAACAACAAAAATATGTATTTTGTGTTAAATATTGTTTTATGCAAGCTACATAAAAAAATAGTTTAGTGGCCCATTTTGTGAAGGTATGTTGTTGGCACATAGCCTAAGTTAAAATAAAAATAAATAGGAAATGCTCTGGTTCAGTGAAGAATACTTGGAATCCTTGAAGAATCTTTTTGTTGTTTTTTTTTTGAAATAGGAGAAAATCATTATACTTATTCTTAGCATCATGGTATCACAGCCACAGTAGTGATTTGAGGTTGGCTGTACTTGGTCTTGTCCACTTCAGAATTGTTCTGACTTTACTCAGTATTGTCTCTCTTACTGCAGTGGAATCTCAATTTTATTTAATTTACTCAGAATTAAACACGATTTTTCTATACTTAATCCTATTAACATCTGATCATGAGAGTCTAAAGGGAACTAAATGATACGTATGTTCCCTTTTTAGCTCTGGTTAGCCTTCTGACCCAAATGTCAATTTGTAAGAATTATTAGAAAGAAATGCTGGAACATTAGCCATAAAATACTGAGATGTAAAGAAGCCAGGAAACAATTGGATGCATTATAAAGAAAATGAGTGCTATGGATGAAAGTATTTTCCCAAAATAAATGTTGTAAAGCAATATTTAGAATACTTTTAACAGAAAGTAGGCACAGATCTTTATTTGAACAATGGAAGTACAGACAGACAGTTGATTGTCAGTGTAAGGTGGATCAACTTTTATTATTCCTAATAGCTCAGATGGACTACACTTGTTTGGAGGATATGAGCTGTGAACTGCTCTCCTGGGCTTCTGGCCTTTGTAGAATACAGTTCCTTTCCAGCAAAGGCGGAAATGTTATTTATGTCTTAAAAGCTTTAATTCAGAGTCAGATTTACATTCTCTTTTCTTTTCTTTTCTTTTCTTTTCTTTTCTTTTCTTTTCTTTTCTTTTCTTTTCTTTTCTTTTCTTTTCTTTTCTTTTCTTTTCTTTTCTTTTCTTTTCTTTTCTTTTCTTTTCTTTTCTTTTCTTTTCTTTTCTTTTCTTTTCTTTTCTTTTCTTTTCTTTTCTTTTCTTTTCTTTTCTTTTCTTTTCTTTTTTCTTCTCTTCTCTTCTCTTCTCTTCTCTTCTCTTCTCTTCTCTTCTCTTCTCTTCTCTTCTCTTCTCTTCTCTTCTCTTCTCTTCTCTTCTCTTCTCTTCTCTTCTCTTCTCTTCTCTTCTCTTCTCTTCTCTTTTTTCTCAGTGCTTTAAGGAAGTGTTTAACCTATGCTGTAATAACAGAGGTGTAATTATACATCGTTATTTGCCAGCTCTGCTTTGAAATATCACCTGCATGAAGAACGAGGAAGGCAGCTTCAAAAACTACTGCAAATAGATATGCTTTATTTTATTCTTCAGATGCTGCATTTAGCTTTATGATCTGGGATGCACTAAAAAGAGTGTGGACAGTAGGTTGAGGGAAGTGGTCGTACCCCTCTGCTCTGCCCTGCTGAGGTCACATCTAAAGTGCTGTGTCCAGTTCTGGGCTCCCTAGTTCAAGAAAGAGGGAACTTGTAGAGAGAGCCCTAAATCAATTTCTGTAGGAGATTTCTAGCTCTAAAATCTTATTGGAAAAATTAGATCTTTGTGTGGAAGACCACTGTTATAGGAATAGTTAGACCTTTATGTGGAAGTCCATTTTGAAACCTCTGATCCAACTGGTTCTCATACTGATCATAAAGATATTCTTTCAGAAAGTTGAAGTGAAGTTTGGAAAGTTAAATTTTTATTCTAAATCTATGATAAATTTAATAATAGAATAATATAAAAGTTAAAGCAAAATTTGTTTCTGACACACATGCAAAGGGGAGGAGGAAGTAAATGTTACAAAGTAACAGAACTTCAAGTAAACCTTCAAAAAGCCAGATCAAGCTATTTGCTCCTCATTTACTCTTTATTTTCACATGCAACCTTTATGATGAATAGATACAGAATCGAGAGACTGTCTCCCTAAAAGAGAGGTTTTGGAAATTATTGATATTCAGATATAAAGAAATACTTAAAAAATGAGATGAAACTTGGTTTAGCCAAGTTCTACTAATTTCCTGGGCTGAAAGTAATAGTGAGATATATGACAAAACAGCAGGTTGTATTTCAGGGGAAGAACTAAGTCACAGTTTTGCAGGATAAAAATATCTTGATTAAGTGGCATCTTATTGTACCCTGATTTAATATTATCAACTACTCCTGTTCTCCTATCTTTACTTCTTTAGTGTTACTGTGAAATAACCTTCCACACTTCCTGACCGATAAATTAAGCAATCCTTTTCCATATATATCTGTTGTTGTCTGAACTCTTTTTGTTGTTGTTGTTGTTGCAAACTGAAAATTTGAATGGGACAGAGTTTCATAGTATTGTATCCGCTATTATCAGTTTTTGCCATACATAATCCCCTAGCTTGTTTTATAACATTCATGATGTTATGGTAACTTTAGGAGAGACCTTTAAATGAGTTTATAAGAATAAAGCAAAGAACCAATCATGCTCCTGAAGGAGATTTATTGCAAACGGAAAGACAGTCTGCTTGAAAGAAAAACGCTGAAGGATCCAATTTACACCTCAAAACTAAACAAATTTACTATCGTTTTTAACACCTTTTTAGGAAAACTGAAGCATTATGCTTTTACAGTGACGGAAAATGAGTTTCTGAAGCAGTCTCATTATGTTCTGGCTTCAACTGAAATTAATTGTGTTATTAGAAGATCCATGTACTAGCTGCATCCATCAGTCAGATGAATTTGCAACTTAAGCTTCTTCTATAATATATAGGTGTTTTTGAAAATATGAATAGCCAACATGAGAAAAGAGAACATGGTTATTTAGAGATTTGAAACCAAATTTATTAGCAACTGCATAAAGAACAATGCCATGAATCCAGCTAGTATTGGTAAGCTTTCCATTTCCATGTTGTTTCCTTTATTCTTTTCACATAAATGTGTTAATAACTGTATATCTCATCTAAATTAGTTTAATTGCAACACAGTAGGCTCCAAAATGATAACAAAACAGAAGCAGAAATGCTTCCCCAAATTTCTTTTAATTTAATGGAATCATAGTTTATCAGACTGATTAGTATGCAAAATTGCCAGTCTTCTCTTACATAGCTTCTTGTAAAGCAGAGGTTCAAGCACATAAAGGTTATGATTTTATGATTTTATACTCTGTTTTGTAATAGTAAATAGTAACTGAAATTTCATCTTTTCTGCATGTACTAGAGAGGTGGATAGTAAAGCTTAGTTTGTGTGCTGTCAGCACATCTTGAAAAGAAAAACTAAATACACTTGGAATGACTAAAAATAGAAAGAAAACAAATCAAGAGTTATCTAAGGAATATAAACTTGCTGCTCTGCAGTACAAATCTTTCGCTAATTAACATGTAGTAAAAGGAGCATTGTTGAACATCTGGAGTTACCCAATATTCTTTCTAAATATCTGGAGTTACCAAACATCCTTTTGTACACAGGAGATTACTTAGAACAAATGAAATACTGGAAAAACTTCATAACCTGCAGCTGAAAAAGTTTGTGGTTTTTTAAATTTTTTTTTTTTTTTTTTTTTATGAGAACTACCACAACTAAGTTTGCTATTTTAAATTGATAGAAAGATATGGCTCCCACTTAAAATTGTTGAGGGCTGTATGAGAGCACTTATTTGATGACACTGAAATACAAAGAAGTAAAGATAAGAGAACAGGAGTAGTTGATACTATTAAATCAGGGTACAATAAGATGTCGCTTAATCAAGATGTTTTTATCCTGCAAAACTCTGAAATACAAACTAAGGTTTTGCAAATAGAACCAAAATCTAAGAGTAGCAAAAGGGATAACTGGTTCATTATAATCAATTTGGTATTGTGTCAGTGAAAAGTAGTGGAGTGGTCTCATGACAAATTTATGTAAAATTAGTATGATTAAGGTTGATCAGTATGAATTTACGAATAACCAATCCCATGTAACACAATTAACTTTGTATCTTTCAAGATGACTTATTTTAAAGAAATAATTGGGTCTCCGTCTTATAATAGGGCTTCTGCAGGGTTGTTTGACATTGTTAGAAAGACAACATAAATACAAAAACAAAACAAAATAATGCACATATCGTGACAGCCCAAATCAGATATAAAAATGTAGTCGTAAATGGGATACTTTCTTTGATGGACAGCCCCTATGAGTTCTTGGAATGAATTCATTTGAAGGAAAACTAGTAAAGTTACTGCTTTATTCTTCTGCTATTAGAAATTCCATGGAGTCTTTTAAAATCAGAGTGGATAACTCTCCAGTACAAAGCAATATCAACCACTTCATAAACTGTGTCCATTCAAACAAAGTAGTCACACCAAGTCCCATGTTCTTATACTAAGAGAACATAGAAGTGATAAAGGCTAAAATGGCATCCAAACTCCCAATTCCCTTTGCCAGCACTCTTTAATAGAGTATCACTGATGTTCTGTTTGATTCAAAGCATTTTGGTTTTCTTTTCAGTTTGGCTACAGTAAGTACCAACAGCAAAGAGACATTTTGCAGTGCTAACAGTGGACCTGGGAATTTTTAGTAAGTGGTATCTGAAAGAATAGGAATTTGAGGTCTAAAACTGATTTCTAAAACCATACTTCTTGTCTCTGCCTTCTGTGGGAGAAAGCATTGTTGGATCTCAGATTGTTGTTTCATTTATAACACTGCTTAAATAGAAATAAAATACATGTGTGTGTACCCATCACGCGTAAGCTGTATGCTAGAAATGTGCTGATTTATGAGGAAGGAAGCTTTAATAGCTGTGTTTTATTTCCTATTTTGAGTATTTATGTCTGTTGTAGAAGTCAATTGGCTGTATTCATTAAACACCTCTACTTCAGAATGGTAGCGATTTGGGGCCTGTGCACCTGCAGTTTGTGGATCCAGTGACTGCACACATGAATCACATCTCTCTGCTGAAACCAGATTGAACATTTTTGTAACTTGCTTTCTCATTTAGGTTCAATCCACGCAAGGACCCATGTGCAGAATATACTGAAATCTTCTGAATTTCTGGCTATAGGGAATTTATCTGGAGCAAAATGGAGGGATGGGGGTCTATGTGGCAACATCCATGCTAAAGAAGTGTTAGTTTGTGGACATTTAGAGAAACTCCCCAAATGGTTAGATGTCTGCTCATCTTTGACATTCCAGAGTGCCTGTATTTCTGTTTTTGTTCCTCCTGGTATGACAGCTAACTTGGCCACAGCAGCCATGACAGGAACTTTTCTGTTTGCAATCCGAACCTGTCCCCAAAAACTCATTTTATGATCACTGGAAAGAATTAGAGACTTCACCTCATTCTCAGGCACATGTCTAAAACAAGGCAGCTGAGTCATTGTTTAGACATTCCTGTTTCTCTCTGCTGACTATCAAGGATACTGTTAAAAATGAAGGCACATGCCTTTTAGAAGGCTGAAGTTAACAAGATGAATCCTATGCTGGGTGCCTATTTCCCAAGAAGGCATGGCAGGCATCCAGGTATGTGATGAGTCACACTCAAAGCCCCTGAAGGCCCAAGCTGTCCTTATGTAAGGAACTGGGTTTGTTACAGAATAGGATGATGGCTGCTTAGAAAGTTCTAACAGAGAGAAATAAAATGTTTGTGTATGAGGGTTAAGAGAAGGACCTACTACACTGAAAGAGCTCATGGTCTTCTCACTTTAAAGCAGATGAATAATTAGATTCTTCTTCAGCAATGATCCGAAGGACACATTTAGCAGTAATGACATCAGCATTGGCCAATGCGCTTTAAGATGATTTGCATGAAGTTAGATAAGTGGTTTAAGTACTTTGCTAAATCGTGGCCACAGGGCAAGAGGCAATTCCCACTTTACATACTGCACTGCTAATAGCATTTCTGCTCTTTGTAATGGAGTCCTAAGGGTACAAAAGACAATTAAAAAAAAATAATACTAACAAAGCACTTAGTGCTGCACTATTAAGTCTTTCCATGATGGAATTCCTGTAAAAAGACAGCTAATTAGTTTATCTCCTTCCAGTAAAAAAAAAATCTTAGCAGAAAAAATAAAATAAAATAAAATAAAATAAAATAAAATAAAATAAAATAAAATAAAACAAAAACAAATCCCAATCAAAAAAGTCAAGTGACAATTTTGTGTCACAATGTAGAAGAACATGGGTGGCTCAGAGTCAAGGTAGGGTCCTTGTTATACCCACTTTTAAGTGGTTACTTATTCACAAAAGAGATATTCTGAAAAGGTAAGTGAAACATAAGGAGGTTGTTAAATAGATGAGACTCTTTTGACTCCTGTCCTGTAACCATTATACTAATAATCCATCAAAAAGAGAAGTGTATCCACCTTACTGAAGTCAGTGGGCAGGTTGCCATTGATTGCAACAGTACCAGAGTGTAAAGAATATTTCGTAAATATTTACAAGAGAAAGATGGCAGAAAGATCAATGACAGATTCAATGGGAGTCTGAGTAGATTTCTTTCTATTTCATTGCATTCAAATACTATTTTCTGTAATATTACATTTGTTAGAAGAGGGATAATTTTCCACAAACTGAAAAGGTATATAATAATGTTCATTTTGTTGACACTCCTAGTATTATCAGTATTAATGCTGAAGCAGTGCCATAAAAATATATCTGCAATAAAGTTTGCAAACAGCATACCAGAGCTGAACTGAGCTTTCTTTAGGAAAATAATGTGAACATCACTAAAACCAGGGAATGACAATATAAATAAAACAAAAGCATTGCTAAGGTACATGTCAACAGGTATATGTGAAATTGTTTTAAAAAAAAACCATGAAAATACTTACTAAAGTGTAAAGGTGGTGTAGTCCTTCTGGTTCGTGCCTTTAATATCCACTTGTAAACTACTTTCAGCGCTGGACCAATGTTTTCCCATTGACACCGTAAGGTTGAGCAACAGCATCACTGCCTGCAGCAGCTCACCTGCCGGCTCAGACAGGTCAGCTGTTGGGCACTGAAGCTTTCCTTATTTTCCCTATTCCTGCAGTCCCTTCTGCATTTACTAAGCAAAATTTAATTTCATGGCACAACCAGGCATATGAAAATATACTCATTATGATGGTGTGAGCTTAAATAGCTGCCAAATAAAATCCAGCTTCAAACATTCATTGCCAAGTATTTTTTTGCTAGAGCTTATTTTCGTATTCACCATCCAGAGAAAATCCACAGAATAAACAATGAACCTTTTCCCTGCTGCAGCCAACTCACACAAGAGCAGATATATATGTTCTTCATTTTGCTTTGTTCCAACTGACTCTTCTCTTTAAAAGACCACCTTAAGCAGTCAGGTAACAAGAATGGTCTATTAGCCCTTTCAAGATCATGCTTCTCATCTGTCACTGCTATTGATACTGTATGGCAGCATCCTGTTATAATTTAACCAATGTTTGCAGGGATAGTCTCATTATCAGTGAGAAATACAATACTGGGGATCCCAGAATGTGATTTTATTATTGACTCTTGTGTTTGCATGTCTTACAACAGAACTATCAATCAACTTCAAGATAAAGATATCTTTGTTTTTGGCTTTAGCTACACAGATGCCACAAAGTGTGAGTTATATTTTGGAGGTATTTGGGATCTCCCCAGGGCATCTATTCTTTGTGCAGTCACATCAGATAATGTCTTGAAACAGTTCTGACTTGAAGTGTCCCAGTGTATAACTGTCTCATTCTCTCTTAAAGCAGTCTGAAGATCTTTCCAGTCCTAAGAAATCTTCCTTGGGTACAAAAAAATGAAACCAACATTTATTATGGAATATATATTTGGAGATTTGGGCTGTTTTGAGGCAGTTTCCAAAAGCTTCTTGGAGGCTGCAGTGCTGGAAACAGTTTGAATGAGGCTGGATTAATGGGTTTTGTGCAGGTAAGGCATTCAAAGTCACAATGTTCCATGAATCATTATCAGAGCTCTGGATGTACGTTGAGGCAATATGTCAGTACAGGTAATTTGGCTTTCAAGGCTTGTAGATTTGATTTTGAATTCTAGTTTATATTTAAAATGTCATTTATTTAGCTGTCATCAGCTGAATTTCTCTGGTATACTGGAAACATTTAATTTTACTCTCTGATCACTGAGAACACATTACTGGTGATTTAGGGCTTAGTTACCTTCCAAGAATTGCTTTATGCTGCTGAAGATTATTGGCTGTATTCAGTCACCCTAAATTTCACTTTTTGCTTTAAATCTAGTGTTTCTTACAGGCTGATATTGAAAGCTCCTATTCAATGCCTTTCTCCCTGTGATTTGCTTTGTCCATCCAAATATGTGCTTTTCTGCCTTCAAATTATTTCCCCCCCCCCCCCCTTTTTTTTTATAAAACCAGATGGATTATTATAGAAACATGATCTCTATAAATAGCTCTTTTTTTGTCATCTGTGCATCTGCTATGAACAATGATAAACAATTCCCAAAAGGAGGTCTTCAAAAGAAGTTTCTCACTGAAGACTAATAGTGCTAAGAGGAAAAAATTTGTCATTTCTGTTCCAGACCTACAGAGTTGGTCTGACAAAGGTGATAGCAGTTAGTTTCTCAGGGGCTGGTATGGGGTGAATGTGTTTCTGATAAATGCAACTCTCCTAAAGGTTTGTAGGGAGCTGTAATTCACAAAGGTTGATTATGAATGTAGAGTTCATTTGGAGGTCTCTGTTTAGGTGAGTTTGTCTGAATGAAGAAGACAGAAGCAGAATCAGCTGTACTAAGTGACTTTTACTGTGGTTTGGCTTACAGAGACATCGGCCATTCCTGGAAACATAAGATTTTCTCAGTAGTACAACGATATCTGGAAATGAAAATATGTTAATTATGTCAGGAAACATCATATAGATTGCATTTCAGTTTCCTAGATTCTTTGGATAGTATCATATAAAACAAGTTCAATTACATTTCCTACCAGTGTTGAAAAGCATGGCAGCCAAAATTTGGCCATCTGATTTTCTAAGATTTTTCAGATGAACTTGTGTTAGTAGCAGTGGGAAACTGCTTTACCTCTGCTGAAAGAAAGAAAAATTTATCTTGCATAGATAAACCTGGAAAGAATACAAGGAGTCAGGCTGCTAAATGTCAGATGAGGAGAAGGTGTTTGAGTCATCTACCAGAGTCTGTCCTTAGATAACCTTCAGAATACTTTTTGTTTTCTCAGGAATGTACTACAAAGATATGATTGCTCAGTAATAGGAAGAGGGAGATATATACAATCTCAAACAAAATATGTTGTGAATACAATGTAAAAATTCTGAAGGGCGAAACAGGATATTTTTGATTAACAAATTGTTTTATTCAATTGTGGTTCAATTGTAGAATCAAAAATACACTGGTAAAACATTACTGGAAGGGCAAAAAGTCACCAGCTTCATTACCAGTGCTCTTCCACTGTTATTCTTGTTTCCTAAATTTCTTAGCAGGAAATAAGCCCTCTGATAATAAAGGAATTATATAAACTGGAACAATGAATTGCAGTATAGGGTAGACCCTGTGAGTTCTGCTACTGTGTGTATTCAGAAATGGCACAGAAAGCTCTAGTCTTGCATGAAGGATATGACATAGACTTTGCAATATAGACTGAGACCTTTTCTAAGTGTGCCCTTGACCATCCTTCTAGAATCTTCCCATGAGATGGTTTAATTGCCAAGGGAAATCAGGCAGAACCGAAGCTAAATAACTTTATTGGACTTCTTTTCCAGCCAGTTGTTGGAAAGAAGGCAGCAGATTATGTATCTCTTGTTTCTTGTAAAGCAGTTTGTGTGAGACTGCTAGAAGGAAGACTACCAAATACCATATTGTGGACTGTGGAGGATAGGAAGGATAGGATTTTGACTGAAGAACATAGCAGATCACTGAGAAAACCATAGGAAAGAAGTAAGAACTTTATTATCTGTATTTCTTGCTCCTACATCTTTTTAGTTGCCAGATCACTGAAACTCAGTTTTCTGTTAACTACATTCTGTATAAGTGCCTAATTGAAGACTCGGGCTTGTAACAAATCTGGGAAACTGAGAATCCATATTTCTTCCTTCTATACATAGTGAAGGAAAAAATAGGCAAAGACAAAAATAAATATTGAAAATGTGGAGGAACATAAAGCAAGCTTTAAAGAATAGTATATTCTGATACATTTCTTTATTTCCAAATTTATTCAGGGAGAAGAATTTGATTCACTGGCCACCCCAGTGTACATAGCTTTATTAGGCTGGCATGGTTTGAACCAAAACAAACTATAATCAGGAGCAGAAGGCTTCCAAAGTCAAAAGTCACTTATGCAGGAATACTCATTTGTTCAGTGAGCAGCTGTAATGACTACCTGAGACTCTGGGAAAAATATCCATTGCTGTACTGTGGATAGATCTTGCCTGGTCTTCTAAGACGGAGTGACGACATCAGTGGACAAAGGAAGTGCAACTGATACAATTTACATGAATTTGTGTAAGGCCTTTTACATAGTTCTGCACCACATCCTTATCTCTAATTTGGAGAGGTAAGGATTTGATAGCAGGACTATTTGGTGGATAAGGAATTGGTTGGATGGTTGCAGCCAGAGGGCTGTGGTCAACAGCCCTATGTCCAGGTGGAGGCCAGTGATGAGTGGTGTCCTCCAGGGATTTGTCTTGAGACTGGCACTCTTCAAATTCTTAATCAATGATGTAGACGAGTGGGATCAAGTGTACAGCAAGTAGGATCTTGTGTCAGCAAGTTTTCTGATGACACCAAACTATTGTCATACAGACGGACATGGACAGGCTTGAAAAGTGGGCCAGGTTCAAAAAGGCCAAATGCAAAGTGTTGCATGTGGGTCAAAATAATCCCAGATATGCAAAAAGAGTGGGAGATGAACTCTATAACAATAGTTCTGCAGAGAAGGACTTGAAAGTGGTAGTGAGTGAAAAGCTAGATGTGAGCCAGCAGTGTTTGCTTGAAAACCAGAAGACCAACAGTATCCTGGGCTGCATCAAAAGAGGGGTGGCCAGCAGGGAGAGGGAAGTGACTGACCCCCTCTACTCTACCCTGTGAGGCCCCATCTGCAGTACTGGGGCCCCCATCCAAGCCTGGGGCCCCCCAACACAGGAAGGATGAAGAGTGTTGGAGTGGGTCCAGAAGAGGGAAACAAAGATGCTGAGAGGGCTGGAGCACCTCTTCTATGCAAAAAAAAAGGTTGAGGAAGCTGTGCTTGTTCAGCCTGGAGAAGAGAAAGCTCTGGAGTGACCTCATTGTGGCTTTCCAGTACTTGAGTGGAAGTTACAACTAGGAAGGAACTGACTTTTTACATGGTCTGATAGTGATAGGACAAGGAGAAAGACTTTAAACCGAAAGAAGGGAGATCTATATTAGATATTAGGAAGAAGTTATTTACTCAGAAGATGGCAAAGCACTGGAACATGTTGTCCAGAGAAGCTGTGGATGCCCCCATTCATGGAGGCAGTCAAGTCCAAGTTGAATGGGGTGTAGTGGGCTTAAAGACCTCTTCCAATTAAAGCCATTCTATGATTCTAAAATGTTTTTTCAGATTGACCCTTCCTACCAGTACTGTACTCCTTCCACTTGGAATTCCCCTGTCTGATGCTGGTCAAACAAAGTGTAATTCAGAATTCAACACATACAGTTAAAAGGAATCTAATTAGTGTTGGAAATGTTAAAAGGAACTGACAGAGCTGTATGCATGGAAGTAAGTAGTTTCCAGTGTACATTTATTGCTGATATTTGTACCCAAGTATTTTTAATTCCTGCTTATGGCCAAGTATGTGTAATTTCAGCCATGATATATCGGGGGCCTACTCTTTCACTGTGAATTACAGAGTGCAATATAACGCACTATTCCCTCTTGCTGACTCCTTGCAATTACCATTAATTTTTTGTGATCACTGAAGTAATACATTTATGTGAATCATGGCTGTTCATTTGTTATATTGCACTGGGACAAGATAAGTATGAAGTTAGATATTTGGTAATTTTTCCTCTGTCTTCCCTTCACTCTCCAGTGGTAGCTGCCTCATAAGTCTAGCCATTTAGAAAGTCTAGGCAAAGCAGTCCAGGGGAGGCTTATTTTTTCTTATCTTATTTATTTATTTTTTTCTTTCTTTTTTTTCTTTTTTTTTTCTGTACAGTCTAGAAAAGCACAATCTTATAAACCACTGAGATTAGCGGGATGTTGTCCATTGATTTCAAGGTGTGCTGGGTTCAAAAGCCATTCGATACCATGCAGTTGATTTGAGAACTTATCCAAGTCTCACTAGGAATCATCCTGCATCTTCAAATGTCAGACACTGTTATAAATGTGGTCCTCAGTGAATTATGCAAGAACGTGTGGGAAAGCCAGAGTACCACCTCTCAGTTCCCTTGCATTGCAGTCTGGTGCTTTAACAACTTCACCTCCTTTAACATGTGAGTATTTGCAGTGCACATGCGCAGATATAACCAGATATTTTGGACATATTTTTAAAAATCTTGATGTAAGCAGTCCTTGCTGTTGTTGGACATGAAGTATGTTAGAGCTATTTGGTGATCAAAGCATCACAATATTATGTAATTTTCCAGACAAAGAAGGCTTGCATTACCTTGGTAACAGAAAGCTTTCAAAAGTCTTGTTAATGTTCAGTTTGTTTCCATTGCTGGATGGCTGCAGATAGTATGACTTAAAATTTGCCTTATGATAACAGAGCTAAATGTGATAATTAGTATTACTTAAAATAAGAGGATGCCCTCTGTATGTGCTTCTTATTAAAGAATTTGAAGCAATTTTTCCTTTAGATGTAATCAGTACAGTATAAATTTGTTGTTGAATGGTGAGATGCAGTTGAATATTCTATAGAAATGTTTTATGTTCCATGTCTGGAATGCAACTACGTTTGAGAATATATTAGGAAAGATCTTGCTTGTGTTTTCTGTTTGAGTTCCAAGAGCAAATCAAAATGCTGTACCTTCTAGATTTGCATAACTCTGCTAACAAGAAGAAATAGCCACTAGGTACCATGCAATAGAATAGTGAACATGAGGTTGACTAGTTTGTTCCAGCAGACTTTGGACTGTCCAAAAGGTCCTGAGCACCCAGACGCTGAGTGCACCTTAAATTCTTAGGTAACCAGCTTTGGCACTGCCAGAAGTCACCCCAGTAGCATCACAATCTCTGTCTAGGGTTGACAAAGCATTCTCCCTGTGGGAGAAACCTTCACTCAGTCAGGTGTGGCAGGTAATGACCTACACGTAAGCTATGTATATGGCACTTTTTGGGGTGCTTTCAAACTGGAGTGAAGATGAATGTGAGCATGTTTAACACTGGAGCACCCACTCACAGCAGTGAAGATTGCTCACTGCCAGTTATTCTTGTGTTGCCAATAAACAAATACTACTTCAATAAGCAGCATGTGTTGAATGGTATTTTCTGAACATCTTTCAAAAATTAGAATACAAATAAATATAGAAAATAGAAATTGACTTAAGATGCATGCAAGCTGAATTCCAGAGAAAACACTGCTGATATCATTAGGTTAGTGAAATTCTACAAGAATAAGGGAAAAAAAGAAAGAGGAAAATAAGGTATTCTGTACAACAGTGATGGAAAATCACAATCTTATTTCATACTTACTCTGTATAAGTCTAATATGTTAAAATTCTGTTCTAAAATATCAGGATGTTTAATTGGTGGGGGAAAAAAAAAACAAAACAACATAGCAAAAAAATGAATGTCAGCTTTAACCAAGTAACTTCTATTTGGACAATAATACAGACCCCAAACTATAAATACTGAACAATGTGGTTTGCACAAATTTACCTCTTACATGCACATTTGAATGCATCTTGGCATTCAAAGAACTTTCTCGGATTTGTTTTAAAACTAATTCCTGTTCCTCTCTGATAAAGTAATCAGGGAAAACTTAAATTGAGTTAGTTCTACCTCAGATTAAATTAATCTGAGGTATAAAATAAATCTGAGGTATTAAATAAATCGTAGCTGCTTGCTAAGATAATTATTTGTCTACTGCTCCTTGTAAATTAATTAAATTAGAAATAAATATACTAGAGAATTTCTTACCTTTTCCTCCAACATGTATTTTTGGTTGCATTGCAACTATTCCTTTGTGCTAAGAACAATTAAAAAAAAAAAAGTTTTCTTTAAAGAAAGATTTTATGTGCTGAATTATCTGACATGGTCATAAAACACAAAGGATTAATGTCAATAAGATTTCTAGTGCTATTCACATGAGATCTCATTTCCTTTCACAGAGATGAAACTTATACCACCAATATGCCTTAAATATCGGCCTTAGGAAGTTTTACTGCTTTTTATTATTTAGAATTAACAGTTTTTTATCAAGTGGTCCTAATTTGAGAGATATTTAGGTTCTAGGATTGGATTTACAACCAGTGGGTTTCACAAAATACTCAATTATTTTACTTTCCTAACTTTTCTGTGTACTCTTTAGAAATCCTAATACCAACTTTACAACATTTGTGACACAAACATTAATAAGTGTATTGGAAATTCTAAGTACTTTTGCAGTGTATATCTAGGGCTTAAATTAAATAGACACTATGTGGTTTAGTATGCTATAGGCTATTTCAAACAATAAATAAAGAATATTTTGAATAACAAGTGCCTTGAATAAGAAGAAATCATTCATTTTGTGAACTATATTAAAATGGACAAATCCATAAAATGTAATTCACATCTTTACTTGTTAATCCATATATTTCTGCTTGCATCTCAGAAGTACATACACACGGCTGTCTCTGACTGGCAAATGTTTAACCTTCAGGGTACACTTTGAGATCTAAGTACAAGCATCATTGGCTTAGAAGGTTATGCTTTCCAAAGTAAATTTATAGCATATTCTGCTGAATTAAGAATCAAAGCCAGACCAACTTTTAATTATTAGACTGCATGTCTACTTTCCTAAATCTTTCCCCAGGGCTGTCCCTGTAAAGGTGCTCAAGACAAACAGACCTTATCAGTGGATCACTGAAATGAGCTAGAGGAATTTAAGTATATTTACATCAAACACTGGATGACACATCCCCAGCTTGTCATTTAGCCCTTGTGACATGCAAAGTGGTTCTAGAATGTCTTCCCTCCAATCTGTGTGCAGTACTCAGACAAATTACCCAGCCTGGAACATTGCCTGAGGTAGAGCACTGTGAATTTAGACAGATAACAAAGACTTGAGGAGAAGATATATCTAGGCAATCTTGTTCCCTAGAGATTGTCTTATCCCCAGATGTGGCAAGCCATAGGCATTATCCATTTCTCTGGAGTACCCATGGCAGGGAGTTGGAACTAGGTGATGTTTGACGTCCTTTCCAATCCAAGCCATTCTATAGTTCTAAGATGGTCTCTACACCAAGGATATTGTCAGACTTTGGACTGTTGGCAGAGCCTATCATCATCTCTGTCCTTTCTTAGACAAATATCTAGCTCAGGCTTGGAATAAATACTGGTCAAAAGCACTCAGAACTGGTTGGCAAAGGGTTAATTCCTTTCTAGGGTTTTGTGTCTGTATTTGAAGGTGGGGAAAGTTGCTGCGGTCTTTCCTCAGTGGACTGAATGTGAAGAAAAGTCAAGTAACACTCAGAGCACCTACAGCATCTGGCCAGCTGCATAGGAACAAGGGTCAGGTCTGAGAGCAAGAGCAAAGTCTAAGGATCCCAAGAACACTTGTCAGTGAAGCACTAGGGATCGAGGCTGGATGATGTCAGTGACAGTGCTTGGCACCAGTAGAATGGAGTCTGGCCTTGACTCTGACTGTGGCACTGCATATTGACTTTCCTAATCAGAGTTCTGGGTGGCAGTCCTCTGTGAAGTGGATGAGACAATGCAGGAGGTGCAGTGAAGGGCAATATTCTGACTGCCTTGTGTGGGAGGTGTTGGGAGACTGAAGGCAATGGTGCAAGTCTTCTGAAGCACCTCAGGTGCTCCCAAAGGATATCCCAAAAGTCTTCTCTTCATGGGCTTCTCTACCAGTTGTGCAGCTCAGATGCTTTTCTGATGTACTGGACCTACTTCTGAAGCAAGACAGAAAGGAGAGATGACTTGAAGACAGCTCTTGAGATACTGTAAGATCTCAGGCTACTTGCAACCACCCTGCATTTCATCTCATGCAATGCCCCCTTGTGCGTTTATGGCAAAAAGTCAGCATACATTCTAATGAACGAGGTCTGTTGGAAAGAACTAAACTTCCGGGACTGATGTCCTGTCATCAGAAATAGCATGAAACCTAGAGAATGTAGCAATTCAAAACTCATCCTTTGCTTTTCATAGATAAATAAGAAAAAAATCCAGGCTTTCAGTCCTTACATGTGAATCCATTTAACACTAATTAATGTTGTCACTGTAGGCCTGCTGCCAGCCAGAAGTTGTGGTCTAGAGGGATTAATTTTGTGTGGAAGAGAGAACATTTATTGGAGTCAGGTATTGTATGCAGCTATGGTGTGTTTTTTTTTTCTTTTTTTTTTTTTTTTTCTTTTGACAAAGAACAGACATGGAGTTCTGCTTCATAGTGTATTAAAAAAAGACAGAAGATTCCATTCTTCCACTTTCAAAGGTTTGCCAGCAATTTGGTCTGGTAACTTCCCCTCCATAATTTTGCTTGTTGCAAGTGCAGCCTCATTTTTCTATTGCTCCTTTGCTAATTCCAGTAGCTCTCGCAGTAGTTGACAAATACTTGGAAATCTCTATCCTCAAATATTGCCTTCATAAGCCTCTATTTTGGATTTTGGCTGCTATTGGACCAGTTAATTAGGGCTAAGAAATAGGAAGGGATGTTGGTGAGAATCCTGTGATCATCATAGGTTGATTGTCCTATGTTTTGAACTATCTCTAAAGATACTTGAACCTGGAGAAGGAACTCTTTCCTCCTTTCTTTTTCCTTTCCCTCCTTCCTTCTTTCTTTCTAAAATGCTCAGAAGTAAGATCAACGGTTACATTTATTACTTCTCATTCTCTGTGTTGTTTATTTGAAGCTGTAAAGCCATAAAATATTATATAAACATATTTCTTCATCTTTATTTTATTTTTCCTTCTTTTGCTCTTATCTCTGTTAATGAACTGCTCCTTATGTAACATATACGATATTGAAAATATGTGAACAATAGATCATAAACCCTTTGGACCACTTGTCATACGTTTGCCAGTGAAGGAGCTTTTGCTTAAATAGTGTGCATTGTGTTCATTCTCCCTTCAATTAGAGTAACCAGGTAAGGTAATTGGGCACCTAGCAAAAGTGGCAGCTGCAGGCAGTAATCATCGCTCCAGCATCTGCTCCCATGGCAACTGATGTGTTTACATTCACAGTAATACACAAAATTTTCTTCCTTCTACACGGCAGAGAAAAGAAAGATTACAGAGCAAAAAAACAAATAGGTTTTACAATGATAAATGTTTAAGGAAGTGACCAGGACAAACAATGTTCTTTGGAGTGAAAACTTAGTGGATAATGTTTTATCCTCAGACAACAGTTAAACATATTCACCCTCTTGAAGTCAGTGTGCTGTAGGCACATCATGTTCCTTTTAAGCTAAACTCAGAGAAAGGGGAAGCAGAAAGTATACATGAATTTGGTGGTCCAGGACTCTTTCAGAGTACGTGGCATCAGTGTGGCTTCAGACACACCATATTTACCAATTACAACTGCTTAGATATTCTCCATTTAATTTTTATTTTTTTATTTTTTTATTTTTTAAGAAGTTACAAAATACGCAGTGTAAAAAGATACACAGCTAGCTTTGCCTGAAAGGTTGTACTGAGGTTGATATCCACCAGCAGCATCTACTCTCGTGTTGCCATTTGCTGAAGAGATAGGTGGGTGGAAGTTTTGGGCCTGAACTCTGTGTGTACAGGGAAGTTCCAGGATCTTTTACTTTTCCAGGCCTTCCTAAGAGTTCAGTATCTTCCTCTTCTCCTGTAGTAGTTCCAAAGATAGATGATAAATAAGAACAACTTCATTTTTCCTGCCCATACATACTCTAAATTTAAACAGAAGAGTAACCTGACCTGGTCTTAACTTAAAGCAAAGGTGTGGGGCAGGTCAGGAAGAACATGCAGAAAAGAAGCACAGCTGAAATTGCAGGAAAACTGCTCAAAGGTGGCAGAGTTTACCTTGCTTAAATTCTCAGGTGGAATGTGGGCAGAAGAAATCCACAAGCTCAAGGAATAGTTCTGTCAGGTTCTTTCAAGTAAAGAAAAAGATATTCTGAATGAGCATACTATGAAATGATAACTAGAGCATTAAGGAATACAAGTCCTGTATTTGTCAGACTCCTCATTTCATTCAGTGCACTATTCACCCTAATGAACTTTTCTTCCTCTTCACTGTGGCTTTTGGTTGATTCAGAACAGATTCCTCTCATTAGAGCAACATACCTCGAGCAAATAATTTATAAACTCTTCCTCGCCCACAAATGTTTGCACTGATGAAATAAGCAGTTAAGACGCTTCCGCTGTAATGAGCTGTGAATCCTCAGAGGAAATATTGGAACAGTGAAGATTAAGCTGAATATGTCTTCTTCTTATTACTACGCATTGCTCAAGCTTGGAGAACTGTGCATCTGAGAGTTGGACTAAATTTAGCAGTACTGAACTGGGACAGGTAACTGAACTGAAGACTGCGCTCTGTTGATGGTGGTAGTTACAAAAGATAAAAAAGAAGTTACAAAAGAGGCAAATCTCAAGTATTTTGAAGTTTGCTATCCTGTCCTGGTGGATGAGGAAATTACATTTCCTCTTCCTATATCTATTAGCAAGATTATGAAGAAAGTTGCTGAGATGTGTTGGTGTAGGACTATGACTTCTGATTTGAGCACTAATACTGCAGGGGCTATTATTCACTGGAGCTTTTTTAGTCAGACCTCCTCTAAGCACAAGCAAGTTCACTTATTGGCGTATGGAGGTCTCTGCTGAGGCACTGGGTTCTACCTGCAGGGATCCTACTAACAAATCGTGTTTTAAATTTTCTGTTTTATTTCTGAGAATAAAAACATTCTCTTGTGGCAAAACAGAAGAAGTACCTAAGTAGGATTCAGCCTATCAGGGTTTTATTCTGTTCAGAAATAATCTGCCTCTGCTGTTGGTCAGCTAGGTGAACTTATGGGTGTTGTTTTGCTTCTCTGCCTTTTTCTCGGTTCCCCTCTGTGTCAAATGCTACTCATCTAATTTGTATCTTAGGAAAATTACACACTCTATAAAAGCATTTGACTTTGCCCAAATCACCTGCAATTTTGAGGTTACTATCCTATAGATTAAACTTTTTTTTTTTTTTTTTTTTTTTTTAAATTTAATTTCTGCTATCAAAGCTGCTTTGCTGCAGCCCTTGAGCTGTAATAACCTTGGGTTATAGACTGCTCACAAAACACTGGTTGAATAGAAGTAACACTACATGAAGATTCTGAATAAGTTACCACATGTTAAGGTAATGAAAGATGTTAATATATCTATAAAAAGTCTTCCTTTGTGTTTTAATCACTTCATTATTCTGGTTCAGTTTTTGAAAAGAAACATTCCCTTTGAGCAGATTCCATTATATCTGCTCACTTGGGATATACTATTTCAGTGCAGTCTCAGTGGGAATAATGTCATTGCATAAAGGTGTATAAAAGTGTTTCATGTTACTAAGGAGGTCTGAATTTCTTACTTTATTTAAGTAAAGAATTAAGATTGGTCCCTCAAAAAAAAAACCTTATAATTCCTTGAGATGTGATGAACATTAGAATTATCTGAAAAAGAATATCCTTAGAAACCACGTTCTTAGTAGACAAAGTACATAGAAAAGTTTGCTCTGTCTAAATTTAAACATTTCATGAAATTCTATAGCTTTATCTGTTTAATTTTGGAGCAAAATAAAGTCATGATAACTTCAAGAAGTCTTCCAATATTTTCCAGATAAGATATCATGGAAATAAAATACAGTTACTTTAGTAATTATTTTAACATGGTATGTTTCAATTAAGAAACTATAAGAAAAGCCAAAAATGGAAAATGTTAATTTTTAATGCATTTTCCTCTTTTGAATTTCAGTTACTTTTCAATTCTTTGGCCATTCAGGTCAGTGTAATCCTCGCTCCAGATAGAAAAGGATAGCAGAGACATTTGCTTTTTGTTATCCATTTACAGAAAACTGTTCAAAATCTGAGAAAAGTTTCTTGTAAGCAATTCACCTGTAGGTGGAATGAGAAGATGGTCCCTCTGTGCTTGTGTGAAGGGCACCAGCTCTTCCAGACTGGAGCTACTGCTGAAGTACACTGGGTAATATATACTGGAGTTTCTATGGCACCACCAAATGAAGCACAAAGCAGATCAAAAGACGAAGTTAGTGATATCTGGTACATATCTTCTACAGCTTGTACCATATTTAATGAAACCTATGCTAGGTTTCTGTGACATTTCAAGATCTCGTTATTTATGTTATGTATCAAGTGTAAACCTGCTTCAATGGAGGTTACCAGCATAGAAGGAAAAGAACAATTAAAAGTGCAAAACCTGCAACAGTTGTGTACGTGTCTTGCCAATTCTAAGCTTGCAGCCCTTTTAGTTCCAGCCAGAGCTGATTGTAAAGCATGTTGAACCAAACAGGACATTTGTTTTACTCGTATCAGAAATACTGCAGCCAGCAGGAGCGGGGGGTGATGGGCCCTCTTTACAGGGCACTGATGAGGCTGCACCTTGAGTACTTGTCTGTTCAGTTTTGGGTCCCTCACTGTGTGAAAGACATTGAGGCCTTGGAGCATGTCCAGAGAAGGGCAACAAAGCTATGAAGGGTCTGGAGCACAGACTGGCATTGTTCAGTCTCAAGAAGAGAAGCTCAGGGGAGACTTCACAATAATCTGAAAGGAGATTGTGGTGAGGTAGGGGTCAGCCTCTTCACCCAGGTAACAGCAATAGAACAAGAAGGAATGGCTTTGTGTTATGGAGAGGTTGTGGTTGGATATTAGTGACAATTTCTTCTGAGAAGAAGTGGCGATACATTGGAACAGGCTGCCCAGGGAGGTGGTGGAGTCACTATCCCTGGAGGTGTCCAAGAAAAACATGAGGATGTGGCACTGAGAGACATAGTTTATTGGGCAATATTGGTGGTGGATGGTTGGACTACGTAATCTTAAAGGTCTTTCTAATAATTAGATATGGGAGGAAATTTAGCTACCAAGAAAGCAGAAAAAAAAAAGAAAATAATCCCTATTATGATTTGTATCAGTATCTTTCTGGACTTGAAGTCCGTGCCTGAAATGTAGCAAGGAACAGAGATAAGCCCTGAGCTTGCTCTGCAGCTTGGGATGAGCCCTAGCTTGGAACCGAGCTCTGTCCTACGCTTGCAGATCAGGAGCTGTGAAGTGCCTGGACTTTCCTCACAGCAGAGGGCACCATTGAACGCAGGAATAGCTTCTTTGCTCTCTACAGCTGAGGAAAGTGAAGGGATGGGTTTATTTAAGGTAAAGAGAAAAATAATTCTTTCTCTTTCTTCCAGAAGCTGCAGCTCGAGCATTTATTTATGCCTGTGTGAGATTCAAAGGTCTTATCAATAATTTAGCATTATTACTGTAGGTAGGCTAATGGGATCCAAGTTTAATTAAGGACTGAATTTAATTTGGTTTGTTTATTATTACTTCAAAAAAACTAACAAAAAACCCTAAACCAACCATCCATCAAACATGCTCCTATTAGAAGTGGCATTTGCAGTACTTCTGGAAAAGACCAAGTACTCTGCAATCTGAACTGCACCTTCCTGAGTCGCTGCTGGAAATGATCTTCACAAAGTCCTTTATCTCTCTACTGCATTGCTGAATTTTTTATCCTTTATTACTTCTGAAAGGCTGTTCTACCTCAGGTATATATCTCTGCTACAGTCATAAACCTCGGGTCTATTTCGTAGTTCTCTTTCTGACCTTTTCCTATAAGGCTTCTCTGTGTGCTGTAGGAAGAAAAGCAAGTGGAAAAAAATGTTTAGACAGAAAGAGGCAGGGCATAGTGGCAGGGGCAAAGCAGATGAGGCTCCGTCTCTGGTGAAGCACCTTGGCAGACCTTAGAATGCAGCTGGACTGCAGTTAACCGCAACCCAAACACACACTTGGGGACCTCCAGCTGTGACCACCCTTCAAGGCTCTGCCAGCAAAGCATTATTGCCCCTTGTCCAGACACTGGCAATTTGTTAACTGGGAATCTGCTCTTTGTCATGGTTCTGAATCAAGATATAAGGTGATACTGTCACTGTAACTTTTTCTGGTGACTGCCCCATGCAGGTTGTTGGAGAACAGGAAGGGGCTCACTGCATAATGACCATGGCAGTCAAGGCATATAGTGCACTGTGAGCATCCTGCTTTGAGGACACCAGTTGCTCAGCAGTCCTGGTATTTGGTTGGTGGTTCCTGATGGGTAGGACACCATGCTGAGGACCTTCTTACCTGGGGAGGTCCTTTGGTTGTAGAGAATGCTCAGGCAACTTCTTGCTTATCATCATATACATAGGTCACTCCAAAAGTAATGCTTCCTGTTAGTTTTCATTGAAACTACAATAGACACAGAGAGCACAATAATATTGTTTGATATAGGTAGTTGCTGGCAACTTGATGAGAACCCAGAAAGCTAGAATTATAGAGTGAATCTTAGAATGGCCTGTATTGGAAAGGATCTCAAAGATCATCTAGTTTCAACTTCTGTGCCGTGGACACAGTTGTCAACAACTAGAATAGGCTGCCCAGAGCCACATCCAGCCTTGCCTTGAATGCCTCCAGGGATGGGGCATCTGCAGCCTCTCTGGGCAACTTGTTCCAGTGTGTCACCACCCTCTGACTTTCTCCCAGTATCCAACCCAAATCTCCCGTCTTAGTTTAAAACCACTGCCTCTGTCCCATCACTATCAACCCATGCAAATAGTTGTTTCCATTCTTGTTTATATGCTCCCTTCAAGTACTCGAAGATTGGATGCACTCCGCTGACAAGATACCAAAGCGGCTTACCATATACAGCACTGCAAGAAGGTGATATAAGGGTCTGAGGTGCATCTTCCATGCTACTGTCTCACAGAGTGTGTCTGGTGGAGCTAGATCACTGGTGCTCACCCCAAGGAAGACTTGGTCTCCTTTGGAGCCATTTGGGCCATGCTGGATAAGCACAGTAATGGCTCCAGAGGAATTCCTCTGGTGGTGGTGCAGTAGCACAATGCTCTACATGAACCTGGTAGTAGTAGCTAACTTTCATCTGTTTTAGGAAAATATTATGAATATATATAATCTCTCTTGGTGGAAGGGTGTATATGTCTAGGAAAGGAGTACAGAATTAAACTGCTATCTCCATACAAAATCAAATGATTTCTGTAAAGGAATCTCAGTTACAGTATTCCTAAGTTCATGGGCATTCTATGTGGCTCAGTTAATTTCCTGAACCTGTTTTCCAAGGGTAAGTCACTTCAGGTTGGAACTGATGTCAGTGTTATTTGCTGGGGCAAAGAGGGACCAATAAGCACCACTGAGGTTAATTAGGTACTCATGCACTGTGATCTCAGCTTATACAACTCATAGTAGAAAGATTAAAAGAAACTGAGGCAAGGTCCTGAGAGCACAGGGGGAAAAACTTCACTTTTGAGGGAAGTAAAAATCTCCAGTAATGTGACAAACAATCTACAGGCTTTAGGTACCAGAAAGAAATTTTATTTCTGATAACGTTAGTGAATGACTTTCAATCAACTTGGGTCAGTAAACAGTTTTTATACACGTATTCAATGAACCGTGGTCTGTATACTACAAAGTAAGGTACAGAGAGTAAAGAAAAGAAAGTGGAGTCAAAAAAGAATTACTGATTGATCTGAGGCAGAAAATATTTGAATGAGCTGACTGAACTGACAGTAAACCCAAAGCTACTTAGGCTATAAGAAAGCCCTATACTAATTCCCAGCAGACAAACCAGAGTCCTGCAAAAACAGCATGTAGAACAACAGGATTCTCTGTTGTTTGCAGTGATAAGGCCTCATCTGGAGTACTGTGTCCATTTCTGGGCTCCCTAGTACAAAAAAGACAGGGATCTCTTGGAAAGAGTCCAGCAGAGGGCCACAAAGATGGTGAAGGGCCTGGAGCATCTCTCCTATGAAGAAAGTCTGAGTGAACTGGGTCTGTTCAGCCTCGAGAAGAGAAGACTGAGAGGAGACCTGATCCAGGTCTATAAGTATCTAAGGTGTGGGGGGCAGAATGGCGAGGCTGGACTCTTTTCAGTGATGAGTGGAGACAGGACAAGGGTAAACGGCTGGAAACTGCAGCATAGGAAGTTCTGCACAAATGTGCACAAGAACTTCTTTACAGTGAGGTGACGGAGCACTGGAACAGGCTGCCCAGGGAGGTGGTGGAGTCTCCTTCTCTGGAGATGTTCAAGACCTGCCTGGATGCCGACCTGTGCGACCTGCTGTAGGGAACCTGCTTTGGCAGGGGGGTTGGACTCGATGATCTCTGGAGGTCCCTTCCAACCCCTACAATTCTGTGATTCTGTGATATAGACAAAGACCAGATGAAAATCCAAAAAAACATTGGTATGAGGAAAAGCAGCAAAAATTACACCACTTCTCAAGAGTATACAAATGTCAATGTTTGGTGTTATGGTGACCTTTTGATAGAAGAAGTAACAAAAAAAAATTACGAGATTTTTCGGAGAACATTACTTCCTTTAATGTTTCATATATTTTTATCTTTAACGTATTGTTCCTATCCCACAGTTCAATTACAAAGAACCTGTTTACTTCCGTATATATTCATTTTACAAATGCTGTTGAAAAAAATCCTTGAAGTGTGCAATTGAAGTAAATTTTATTTTTAAATCTTTGTAGTTAGAATCAATATTTACCAAGTTTCTGCAGCTCACCCACATCTATCACGTTGCAGTATTCTTCCAACTACTTTTGTTGGGATGGAACGTAACAAATATCATGATTCTGCAACATTGAAAGAATCAGGATTTTAAATTAGCATGACACTGCATGCTAACATAGGGTCCATATGACACATTTTATGTTACCTCTCATTCAAATGCTCCACATCCACTTTTTAATCAAATTCCAAACATTTATCAATGCTCACATTCCCGAATAATCAGCATATCTTTTGAGACACTGGAATTTTGGTGGCATTTCAAGTTAAAGGGGTTTCATACATTAAAATCAAAGTTTTAGGGAATTTCAGGCATTTAGGAGGCAAAGTATACTAGATAATTAAGGTGTTTTTTTCCCCTTTTTTTCTTTGTTTTAAGTGGCTGTATGTTTTTGTAAAAATCTGATTTGTAGTCAGACACCAGCACTTCAGTGAATGCACTGTCATGAGTTTGAAGTCACATTGATTTTTTAAAATGTATTCAATTTTCTAGTTTCTTAAATACATCTTTGTAGAATCAGACATCATTCAGTTACTGAAATAGTCTTATTTTTTTCTTCTTCATAAACATCTTTTAAAGAATCTAAAAATTGCAGTTAGGCATTCCTCATCCTAAGTCTAGAAGTAACTGCTAGCAACTAGACCACTTTAAAATATATACAGTTTCAGAGAGGAGAGAGAAGGAGGCATCTGGTCAGGATGTGCCTCCACATGACAGGAAACAATCGTTTTGCTTTTTCTGAACTTCTAATGTCAAATGATGAAAAATGATTGCAAACTTTTAAACACGATCTTCAAGAGAGAGTGTAAATTCAGCTACAGTTCACTTTGCCTTGTGTGGCATATCAGATTTGCAACGGAAAAAATACTTATTTTCCTTTTGCTTTAAATCAAATGGGTGCTTTTAAAAGTTAGCAGTTACCTTATGAACTGCAAATGATGCCAGCTTGTTGGTTTTACAACCGTCCGTACTTCTTTAATTTTCAGATAGCCTTGATGCAGATTAACTCCCATGTTACAAGTAATCAAGCAGAAAATGGAGTTTTTACTTTCAACTGTATAGTTAAAAAAAATGTATCTTGAGCATTTTGAATAACATTTGGAAATTTTCACGCTTTGAAGCATCAGAAGGTACAAGAAAGGCTCTTCTTATGCAAGATTTTTTACTACTGATTTTGATTGTAACAGGTGCTAGTGTATTGTCAGAAAAGCACAAAGGTTTTGTCTTACTGATATGTATCACCTCAACTGAAGGTGAATTTCAGAAAATAGAACTATTTAATTCTCTGTCAAAGTGTCCTATATGAAGAATAATATACTATTTTTACTTCTGCAGACCTAATATATTCTTCTTGTTTTGACAGTTGCTAGCAAACAGGAGTCTTAAAGTTTACTTTTTTTCCTAGCAGAAATTTTAACAATTTTATGAGATGCTCCATTTGTGATCTAATGTTTGAAAATTCACAAGAGCTAAAAACATTTTTTTATATACAGTATTGTCTTATTGCTAGCATTTGTGCTCTGGGCAAAATCACTTATTCTCTTGCTCCAGAAGGTACTGATGCTTTCTTTTTTTTATGAAAACTATCTTGACTTAGCTGAATATTTTATCATTGGTGTTACTTAATCATAGAATCAATCACCGAACCATAGAATCATAGAATCTTAAGTTGAAAGTGACCTTAAAGCCATTCCAGCCCCAACTCTCTGCCATGGGCAGAACTGCTGTCCACCAGCTCAGGCTGCCCAGGCTCCACTCAACCTGGCCTTGAATGTGTACAGAGATGAGGCATCCACAGCTTCTCTGAAAAACATCTTCCATGACTTACCATCTTTTGAGTAAAGAACTTCTTCCTAATATCTACTGTGAATCTCCCTTTTACTTTAAAGTAATTCGCCCTTGCTCTGTCACAGTCATACTGCATAAACATCAATCTTCACCTTGTTTATAAGCTCCCTCTCAGTTTCATTATTTGTGCAAGCAGCAGGACCTGCCTGGAGGAATAACTGGAACTGCCAAAAATTCCACCCAGAGGGCTCAGGCAAGAAGCACACCAACCAAACAATCTAACAAATACTTAATAATGAAAGTGGTTAGGAGTTCGGTCAGTCATCTACATTTCAGGTAGTCCATTGCCTCAAACCAATCAGGCATCCTGTATAGGTGTCGTACTATGTGAGATTTCCTAGATATCTGGGGGAACCAAGTGATCTAGACATGCACAGCTACACCGCAATTACAACTACAACAAAGCAGGCTGGAGTGCCATAACTGTACCTCAATTGCATGTTATGTCCCTCAGCTCTTGCCACAAAAGTCCCTGATGGATTCCTAGTGGCCTGTTGTTTTCCTGAAGTGTATAGTAATTCTTGGTACCATTAATGGGTGGTAGATATCTTTACTTGAGTCACAGCTGTAACTCATACTGTCAAGAAAGGACCTTGCCTGAGGTCTTGTTGGCTGGGGAGGAGAAAATCTCTAGCTGGTTAGTTTCTCTTGGAGTCAAATACTGCTCACTTGCAAGGCAGGGACTGGTTGGCTTTTGAAACCGATCACTTTCCTCATAGTTAAAAATAATGCTTAAAAGGAAGGACTGAGGCACATGGCTTTGGAAAATGTGGGAGACTATATTGGTTTTGTCACAACTGTGTCTATGAAAAGGATGTGGAAAATTACTGACCAGAAATCCCAACTTTTACTTCATGTTGGAGAAGTAAAAGTGAGAAGGAACTTCACTGTTTCTCCAGTAGTAGTAGAATATTTATACTCACTGGTGACAGGTGACAGAACCAGGGGAAATGGCCTTAAGTTGCACCAGGGTAAGTTTAGGTTGGATATCAGGAAAAACTTCTTTACAAAAAAGGTTAAACTCTGGAATAGGCTCCCCAGGGAGGTGGTTGAGTCACCATCACTGAATGTATTTAAAAACCATTTGGATGTGGTGCTCAGGGACATGATTTAGCGGTGGCTTGTTAAAGGTAGGGTAGTTTGGTTAGGCTGTGGTTGGACTCAATGATCTTTAAGGTCTTTTCCAACCTGAGCAATTCTATGATTCTATGATTCCATGAACAAAATAAGAGTGGACAAGAGACCTTCACAGTGGTTTGAACTGATCACTGTTAATTTTGTGCTTCCTTAGCAGTTTGCTGTCCCTTTTTCTCCAGCTCTTCTTCTTAGACTTTGGGCTTTAAAGGACAAGAATCAGCTTTGACATATTACTTTAATAGCCTTAGGAGGCCCAGAAAGGGCTGTAGGCACTTACCATAAACACAGACAATAAAAGCAACATTCCATTAATTTCTTTGAAAGTATAATGAAAAGTGCCTTATCTCTGAACTGTCATAGTAGTTCAGCAGTTCTTCAGTTGAATACAAAGCAAACACAGAGAGAATTCTTTCAAAATGTGATTCAGCAACTCCCTTGTATCTAAGAGGTGTTACAACACAGAGCCAAATTTTGTAGCAGGATGCAGTGTGAAAATAAAGACAAGGATCCTAAAACAAAGCAAAAGACATTCCATCTAGGTGTGAATACTTTTTTTTTTCACTATGAGGGTAGTAAGCCACAGGAAAATGTTGCTGAAGGAATGTGAGATCTCTGTCCTTAGTGTTTTTCAGGACACCATGGCACAAACATCTGAGCAATCTAACCTCTGGTTAGATTTCAGTATTGGCCATGTGCTCATCAATAGTCTGAGCTGAAGACCTTCTGAGATTTCCAAATTGTATGACTCTATCATTTTACATGTTGTAACTATGAGGGTTGTTTTGAATGTAATATCAGAGGTGACTGTTGGTGATGTGGCAGAAGAGGTTGAACCTTCCCAACAGCATTTCATGTTTTTTTTTGCCGTGTGCAGGTTGTAGCAGAGGGGCTGTCTGACAAACAGGCATCAGACATGGAAGAGTGTATGAAGCACAGGTGTATCAGTGAATTCCTCTGTGAAGGAAAAAAAAACATTCATTGACATTCATCGACCTTATTGAACAATCATGGAGATCAAACAGTAGATGTTGGCACACTGGATGGATGATGTATTTCAGCAATGGTGACAGTGACATGAAAGACAAGCTTTGTTCCAGATGGCCATGCACAGCTATCACACCACAAAATGAAGCGTCTCAATCACCTCATCTGTGTGAATAATTACACACTGCAACCAGGGAACTGCGTGTGGAGCTGAATGATTTGTGCATTTAATGTCTTTGCACAAGTTGACAGTGAAAATGCTAAAAGACCTGTAATTTTATGAGGTGTAGTGTTGGGGCTACTCAGAATTTCCACAACTGATAGTGCTCTATTTTACATACTTGATAAAGTTGCTCTACTTTACCTCAGAAAAAACAAACAAACAACAACAACAACAGAACACTCTGTACCTGGTGCCTGGAATAAGATTGGGCATCAGGTTTGCATTTTGACTTTGCCTGAATATGAAGGCTATCTCAAACTTGCTTTTCCTAGCTCAGAAATACACTTCTAAATTGCTCATATTAAGCTCTGCTACTTTCCCGTTGATCCCTTGGCTTTTATTATCTGTTATTCCAGCCTTAATAGTTCTTGCCTTCCTTTTATTTTTGAGAGACTGCATTGCTTAGATACTAATACTGTATTTCTTTGGAATTTAATCTGCCAAAATGGAACAAAGCTGGTTTCTTGAGTTCAATTTCTTTCTCAGGCCAAGGACATCAAGCATTTACAACAAGCTCTATAGGTTACAAACATTTTAGAGATTGTAACTTTGTTATGGGAATGAGACATAAAACAGTCAGGTTTGAAATATTTACAGCTAAAGGGAGTGCAGAATGGGTAATCAGCTTTCTGCCAGCACTGGATATAAGATCAAATTACCAAAATGTTAATGGGACCCTTTATGGTGCTAGAAAATTTTCTGCCACTTTTTGAAGCAAGACTTTGCCTTCTCTCACGGCAGACTTCTTCCATCTTTGTGTTCTTTCACATTTCCAAAGTGTAAATGACTTGTGGAAGGCCAAATAAATTCTGAGTTCAATTACATCCAGTGCCACACTGAGGCATACTACCCAATGCTTTTTGTCACCTTTGAATTTATAGCAGTTTTTTTTCTAACCACTTGGGGTTGAAACATTCTGTTCTTGGCATGTTTCTTAGATATTTTCTGGAGAGTTTGATCAAAAAATACTTGTTTGCTTTTAAGAATAAGTAGAAAAAATAGGTTGCTTTTCCCCATTTATTTTGAACAGCAGTGGCGCTTCAAGTATTAATGTCAGAAATGTAAAATTTAACAGGGTCATGCTAAGCAGCATCTTTCATTCTCACTAAGCAGATCCACCCAAAGTTGTTGATAGTAACAATTTGCAGAGATGCAACATTGCCACACTGTGTGTATTGCTTGACCTTGCTTAGCCTTTTGTATAATCTTTTAATTTTTTCATCTGAACACTGACAAAATTGGTTTTCCTTTTATGGTGCCTGTTTTTCCTTACGAGAATAATTTTTACAGTTAAGAAAGAGGATTATATGGAAGACACAGAAGAAATACATTATTCTCACATCCCAAATATAACATTTGAATCTGTGACATTTAAATTAAGTAAGAATTTTGCAGAATATGTGTACATATTCTTACATTTGGATTCATGTTGAAAAGTTATTTGCTCAAATACTTCCAGATCATAAGAATACAAATGAGTTAGACAGGGAAGTATTAGTTTCTGAA
The DNA here is from genome assembly GCF_026119805.1 of Tympanuchus pallidicinctus. NCBI lineage: Eukaryota > Metazoa > Chordata > Aves > Galliformes > Phasianidae > Tympanuchus > Tympanuchus pallidicinctus. The sequence goes on from NW_026294802.1 coordinate 5,832,862, forward strand.
AATAATGTAGACATCGATTCTTATGATAGATATCATCTGTTACTGCAATTATCTATCACTATTATTGTTTTTAATGAAACATTCAGATCTTATCAAGTCTTCAAAATAGACATCTAATATTTTATTGTATAGCATTTCATTATTACTAAAGTGTTCAAACTTCTGTGATTTCTGGTAGACAAGCAGTAAGTATTAGAGAAAAAGGAAGATGGGAAATGTTTTGTTTTTCTGAATTAATTAACAAATCAAGTTGGATTTTGCATGGATAAAAATTGGACTTGACCAATAAAACCTATTTAGAGTCTATTGCTCCATCTATCTGGCACTGATTTATAAGCGAAGCTTGCAGAGAGCTGTTGCTAGGGGATAGAGCTTTTGTAGGTCCCCATTAAAGCAATACTCTTGAAGAAGAAAAGCAATTTACATATTTCAAGTGCTGCCTGGAAAAAAGAGTATTTAATCAATCCCCCATAAGTTATAAAAGGGAATAAATGTAATCATGTATAAAAGTGAGAGCTCTTAATGTCAAAAATGATAAAAGGAAGAAAAGGAGCACAGGCCAAACTCATTGGACTAGATGCCCATTTGCCCTAGGAGAGAACATGAATGATTTATATCATTAAGTTTCTTCCAGTTTATACCCCATAAGTGAGATCAGAATACTTGGAATTCTGGAACCAAGATACAAATTCATCCACTTTCACTTAACAGAATAACTTTGATGTTGATTAGTCTGCCTAATCTCCAAAGTAAAAGCCACAAGAAGGAAGAAAACTACCAGAACCACTCCTCTTAGTTTTCTCAGTAGAAAAATGCTTTCTGAATAGTTGTCCAAGAGAGGAGTCTGCCCTACTTTGAAGAACCCATGAGATAGGACTGTGCTTTTGTAGTGCCTTAGGCGCTCTAACTTCATTTTCTCTGTTTTCCTTCTCTCTCTCTCTTTCTAAAGACTACTGCATGTATATATGTGCATCTGTAACCTTTCCTTCGAATGTATTTCTCTTATATTAATTAAAAAAAAAGTAATATACAACCATGATAACAAAGAAAACAAATTTTTCCCCTTCTTAGCTTTTAAAACTTATTTTTGCAGGACTTAAAGGTTTCTTTCTTTCTTTCTTAGAGCATACATATTATTGATGAGACTGTTTTTCCACAAATGCTTCTTAAAATTTATTGCTTTTGCCAGAATTAGCACTGCATTGAGAACAACCTGTTCTCCTTGGCTAGATGGCCATCAAATTGATGTGAAAATGCTCCTCTTGATGGGATGAATGTATATGACCATATAAATCTTTCTCTGTTTTCTTAAGTGGTTTCAATGAGTATGTGACCACCATTTATTATGATTTTCCATCTCTTGTTTTGGAACATAATCAAGGCAGATTAGATTAAGCCAGCTCCAGGAAACTGTATTTTCAGCTAACAGCTGTACAAAGCAATGCTAGTGAATCTAGGCAGCTCAGTGTAACATTCAAAGCCAAGAAGAATAAAAAAAAGACTACTGATGGAGGCAATGATGAAGTCTGCAATGCATTTATAATACATAACAAAATCTGTCTCAGCAAAGGTTTTGGAGAGGGTAAGTTAAATTTATCATGGATTATTTCTTGTGTGATACTGCAGAAATGCATGCAGGCTCCAGGTGGTTTCAGGATCCTATTATCATAGATGGCCTTGCTATACATGTTCACAGATAGCATCCTCCCCACACACCGTCCTTTAACTATAAGGAAAAACCATAAGTTAAAATGGGAAAGTGATTTCTAATAAACCTTGCAAAACAGACTTTTAGCAGAGATAAAAGTTGGACCTCAACTTCCTTCATCATAGTGCAATACTTTAACTATAATCTCCATAAGACTGACTGTGCATAGGTAATTATTGCTAATTTACTTTTGATGTGTTGTCAGTAGGAATCTACCCTGAAGCAAAAGGCAAATAAAATGTAATACTGAAAAGAAAACCAATTCTTGATTTTACCTTTAGCACCTGAGGAGCATTTTTGACAGAGAAATTTTATTTTTTCCCAACTCTAAAAGTTAATAATAATTTTTTAAAAAATATCCATCTTTACAGCTGCTTTGTGAGTTAGAGTAAATTAGAGAAGTTGAAGGAAAAGTAAAAAAACTAGATATGACTTTGGCAAAAGGTTATATAGACATCAGTTAAAGAGCCAATATTACCTTTTAAAAATGCAGAGTATAATGGTAAATTTCTCTTCTCTGTTAAGGCAGAGCGTACATGATAAATTCAGAATGATTGCTGCCATCTTCCACTAGAAACCTCAAGTGTCTGACGTGAATCTTTTCATAACTTTTAGAAGTGGATTGGAGGAAAAGTGTTCTGGTATAAATTCATTCTATGTATTTATATCTAAGTGAATTTAGATAGTTACAGCTATAGTAAATGGAGAAAGTGGGCTCATTTTAAGAATTGTACTCTAGAAAAGAGGAGGAGAGTAAACTTCTCCCACCAAAAAGCAAACCTTAAACCTATTTATCTGAAAACCTATTTAACCTTAGCCTTTTTACATTTTATAGATCCTGCTATTCTGGAATAAAACTAGATGGCAAGAGTAACAGTGTCTGACAGGTGTGCAGTATATGCATTGCTTTCCCTACTGTTCCAAGGACCTTTGCCCTTTTCAGTAAAGGAATAAGGCAGTGCTCATGAGGTCATCACGAACATGCTCACATTGATTTTTGTGGTCACTGAACTAGATCATTCCAGCTGTAGCCAAAATGCCACTGCCATGGGAAAACCTTTGTGGAGACCAAGTAAATAGCTTAAAATGTGAAAACAAATAAAACCTATGCACTGAGATCTCAGTTTCCACTTCCATCATACTGTCAACATCCTCTGCATCTTGCCCTGCTCCGTGAGGCTCTCTGGACATGAACAAGCATGGATTTCTGCAAATACCTGCTTAAGGTAAGAGGTTACACACTGACTTTTTACCAGCTGCTTTCTGTTGCCTATTCATCAGAAATCACAGCCTTGTCCAGAGAGCCATTCAAATAAGCATTATGAGCCTGCTTCTCTGTAAATAGGCTGAGCAAGGAAAAGCCTGCTAGTTAAACTGATAAAAACAGTCTGATACATAAATAAGGGCAAATACAAAGAAATTACACAAGCGTATTGACATAAAATAAGAAAAAGAATAAATGAGTTGCAAGTAGCAATGAACATGAAAAACCACAAATCTTCCAGTGAATACATTAGAAGCAAGAGGGAAAATGAGAAAAAAGATTGAATAAGAGGTTCTATAGAGAAAGTGGAGTTGTTAGCTTTCATCTTCATGGAAAAGGTAAACTGTATTAGATACTTTAAAAAACGAATTTTAACAAGGTGTTTTGGAAGAAGTAAAGTAATCTCTGAATAAGGAGTATCTTTGGGATGCTACAACAGGAGAAATCCTAGAAGACTAGCGAGAGAGAAACGTTTTATTTTATTTTATTTTTATTTTATTTTATTTTATTTTATTTTATTTTATTTTATTTTATTTTATTTTATTTATTTTTTAAGAGGAACAGAGGAGTTATATATCAAACAATCTTGTTCCAGTTCCTGGAAACAAACCAGAACAGATTATTGAAGTGATTGGATGTACCTACAAAAAGGTTGTAAAAACAGGCAGTAAGCAATTGTCAAGATCAGATCGAATGAAACTTATTTGATTATCTTATTTGAGCAGGGTGGAAGTTTAGTTTAGAAAGGAAAATCAGTAGATTTGGAAGTACAGTGACTTTCATAAGTTGTAGATATTTTTCCAAGATCACAATCTCATAAGGTGAAGAAACATAGCATGCATATAATTGAAAATAATTGATAGTTAACTGTGAAGAACAAAGTAAAACAGACAAAACCCTGTATGATGCACCAAAACCAAGCCAATGAACAAATCACTCGTTTTGGATTCATTAAACAGAACATTTTACATGAAAAAGTGTAGTTACATTACATTCCTCACTTAACTCCTGAAGTCCATTCCTTCCTTGGAAGGAGTCAAATGAGGCATTTTTTGATACTGTATTTTTAGATGAATTCAAAGGAGAAAGAATCCAGCAGTATAAACGATGAAGAACTTGGAAAACACAACCTTTGAGGGAACTGGGCTTGCTGAGAGTTGGTTGAGGTTGACATGATTAAAGGTAGTTAGAATATTGGTGACTGTCTAATGTTTTCCAAGGAGAGAATAAATAAATCTGTTTTTTTTGCATAGAAAATTTTGGGGTGAAAAATCTTGAAGGTAATATGGGTAAAATATCAGAGTAGAAGACTGGATAACCTGGAGAGATTGAGAAATCACTTTCACCAGAATTTTTTTTAGAGAAGGCTACAGTCAGATCTATCAGGGATGGCCAAGGTCTGCATGATCTTATTTTAGTAGGGGAAGTTAGATAAGATGATTTCTGGAGGAGTCTTTGAGTATACCTATTTCTAAGAACAACATAATGTCAGAAATAAAGAAGTCAGTGAGGATTCATTGTTGTTTATTTGATGGAATTGATGGTGGAGGAGAGGCAAAAAAATTCACTCTGGGGGTAAAGTTATAAGATTTGAAAGTGTGGGCTAGCATCATTTTTTGTAGGAGAGCAATATTTTTAATATGAACATGGAAGCATTTCATATTTTTATTTGTTCTTGCCACTTCCTGTCACCTAAATCTTGTAATCTGTAAAAACTGTTACACAACTGTTCTTTTTTAGGCAAAAATATTTGAAATACTCCATCAACAAGCTCATATGTCCTTCCATTTTAGCCTTCTATAGCTGTATCAAACTTTAGATTCTGATGTCTGAATTTTCTGGAAGTTGGAAGAACATGCATGGGTACGGGTGAGGGGCTGATATGCTGGAAAGGAACCCTGCAGAGAAGGACCTGGGTGTCCTGGTGGACAACATGGACAAGCAGAGTGTCCTTGTGTCCCAAGAACGTCAACGATATTCTGGGTTTTCTTTGAAAAAAGCATTGTCAGCATGTTGAGGGAGGTTATCCTCCACCTCTACTCTGCCCTGCTGAGGCCTCATCTGGACTACTGTGCCCAGTTCTGGGCTCCTCAATTCAAGAAAGAAAAGGATCACAATGGGGAAAACAGAATAGAATCAGTGAATCATTATGGTTGGAAAAGTTCTCTACGATGATCTAGTCCCATCATCAACTACTGTGCCTACTAAGCCATGTCTCCCAGTGTCACATCTACACTTTTGTTAAAAAACTCTAGGGATGGTGATTCCACCACTTCCCTGGACAGCTTCACTAGTCTTTCTAAGAATAACTTTTCTTAACAACCAACCGGATTAGGGGCTTAGAACGTCTCTCTTATCAGGAAAGTCTGAGAGATCTGGAACTGTTCAGACTGGGTAAGAGAGAAGAAGAATGAGAGGGGGATCTTGTCAATGCTTATAAATATCAGAGGACTGGGAGTCAGTTAGACAGGGCCAGGCTTTTTTTCAGTACCCCATGATAGGACAAGGGGCAATAGGAACAAACTGGAACAACATTCCATAAGAAGATAAGGAAAAATTTCTTTACTTTGAGAGTGACAGAACACTCGAATAAACTGTCAGAGAGGTTCTGCTGTTTCCTTCTCTGAAAGTATTCAAAACCTGCCCGAGCATTTTCCTGTGTAACCTACTCTAGCAGGGGTGTTTGACTAGATGGTCTCCAGAGTATGATTCTATGATTCTGTTATTTCTAGCAGTAATATTTCAGGTTCAGCCAGGTGATGGAGAAAAAGGAAGGAAATTTATGCTGTATTAGAATCCTAAAACATCAGCTACCATTTTGTCTGGTCACAAACAAAAGGTAGTAATGAACTTAAAGTAATCCAATTTATGTGACTGAGTAATATTTTGTTGTCAAGTTATCTATTTTGTGATAGTCTGAATGTGGACTATATGTCTGTCTAGGAAGAAAAGAACCTTTTACAATGGGCTAATGATCAGTTGACAATTACACACTGGGGAAATTCTGGGCAGGAAATAGGGTGCATAAGTAAGTCTGCTTTTCATACTGAAGTTTACACCCTTGAATTAAATTTGAAGATGCAGTATATGCACACAGATTGGGTTGCTCAATTCACATGCTCTAAATATCCTGCCGGGTGATTAAAAATCTTATCATTTGACTATATAAATATTTGGACCTATGTTATCCATTTCAGTCCTTTAAAAATATGCCAACAACACATTGTTATTTGCTTTTATCTTCTTTTTTCTTCTGCTTTGACTATGTTAAAAAAACAAATCTTCCTCTGTATAGTATCCCTCTTCTGAACTAGGGTCTTTGTTTTCAGAGTCCATAAGCATAGCATGTTTCTCTAGAAAATATCTAAAGACTCAAAGGTATCTTCCAATGATCCTCAGCACAGTTCAGGAAATGAGAACACAAGTCTTTGGAGAGACTGGCCTTAAAAACTAGGGTAGAGGAAAGACAACCCATCTGCTGGGAGTCTAAAGGGATCAGGGAACAGTGACAATATGGCTTGGGGAAAAGCAGCAAATCACTTTAAATAGACCATTTAAAATTGTTATCAACTTTTATCTCAGTGAATGGAAATAAATCATCTGTTCTGTCCTAATATGATTATGAATCACAAATTGAATAAATGCTGGCTAAAATATATGGAGTTTTATTTCTGAACATGAAGGCATCTGAAGAAAGGAAAAAGGAGTTTGGGGCAAATTCATTTTACTTCTCATTAAAGCCACCTGCTGTGTTTGCCAATCTCAGAGAAAATATTTGTTCATAGCTCTTTCCCCAGATTTCTCACTTCCAGGACTGTATTTCTCATTTCCAAACCACTCAGATATTTCCTCAAATAGGAAATAATGCAAACAGGAATGCAAACAGTAATGCACTTAAAACATACCCAGCATGTAAAGAAATTCTGGTTGAGTTACCAAGTAATTGTTTTGTGAAATGCATTTCAAAATTCAAACATGAGTTGTAACTTGGATGTGACCAACACACTGTGTTAAAATTCTCCACACACATGCAGTTCAACTTGTGCTTATTCCCTAAAATACCTCAGTATGCCAGCAGCCCTCTCCCTGGAGCTCATAGCTGTGCCATCCAGGCACATAACAGAGCTGTTCTCCCTGTAGCAGGTGCTTGATCCAGAAAGCGTGCTTATCAAGGCCTTGTTACCTAAGTTGTGCCCAAATAAAAACCAAAGTAAGCTGAGGCCTATGCTTTATACTGTTGAAATATTAATGGTCCCGAGAACAAAGAAAAGGAAGTTTATTCATCGAAGTGAAAATTATCCATCGAATTAATTTCTTCAAAATTTGTCTTATTTTCTGTTTCACTTATGAGACTTATGAAGAGGCAGTTTTAAGGTAAGGTGAATATCACATTCGTTGGGGATCTGATCTCAGCTCAACTCATTTCATGTAGGTTGTTAAATAAATATCAAACATGAAATTTTGCTTTACTAGAGCTGGATTTGTGGTACAAAGAGGCAAAGGGTTTATAAGTTGCTGTTAATTTTTCTTTTACTTTTTTTTTTCTTCACAGAAAGTGAGGAGCTGAAAATGTTTCGAAATACATATTTACCTCATGTGTCTTTAGATGCAAATGCATTCTATTTCTTCTAAAATTCTCATGTGAATGTCCTTTGCGTGAAGATCTTTCTCTGTTTAATATGGACGAGGAGTATAGAAATACACAGAAGATTACAATCCAGCATCCATACACTTTCTGTTTTGTTCTTCATGATGGATAGAGTAGAGATTCAAATCCATTTCTGTTAAAACCAGACCTATTTCCAGATGTTTTGTTGGCATTGATTATTTCTAGATGACACTACTGACACGAGAATCAAGGGCAGAAGACGAAGAAAATGTCTATGCACCTGTGGTACCTGAGATACTGGGAATGTGAGGAAGGTGAATCAGTACTGCATTGTAATCATTTGTCTGATAGTTGTAATTCTGACATAAAACAGATTGTATCCAAGCATCCTGATGTGTTTTCAAATAATGAAATACTTATTTAAACCGATTTGTCTAGTATGGATAATAATATTGTAATAAAATTTTTAAAAATGCTCAGTGCCATCATGTTATCTGAAAAGCCATGATCTTTGGACTTTTAGGCTGTCTCTTCAAATAAAATAGCTATGAAGAAGATATCTATCATAGACTGAAATGTAAAATTTTCTGGAGAATGTCAGAGTATTTCCTGCTCTCTATTCTTCTTGAGATTTTTCATTAGATGTATTAAAATAATATTAGTATTGTCTTTGTTGTCATACTTCTCTTACTGATGGCACATGATAGGTATTATTAATATTAGAAAAAATGTTGCATTCTTTCTTTAGCTACAGGAAGAGAAATTTCATTTGTAGAACTTGTGAATGTTATTGATACAATTTGTTTCCACATGACTTGTTCCAAGAAGCTGATATGAGAAAATCTCATTTGAAACCCAAATAAAAATTCCATGTTTTACTGTCTGTTTTAGTGAGCTGGAACATCCTCCTAGCTCTTCCTGTTTCTAGTTTTGAATATTTTATACTTTAATGTCCCAGGCTTTATTGTTAGTTTCAGCCTGAAGAACAGTGTATCACATACATAGGAAAGAAATCATGCCAGTTGAATGGAAGGGACATAAAACCATTTGACGTTACTGTTATCAAAGGGAGAAATAACGCTAGAGGAAAGGTTACAGAGATGGTCAAAAATAATTACTAGGTATGGCTTTAGAAAATGCATCTATGTTTTATGTAGTTCTGTTTGGACACTGAAGAGATCTGCAGAGCAGCTCAGTTTTAAGAGCATTAGAAGAGTTGCTTCTTTGAGGGTACTCATGTTAATGAACAAAATAAGGGCAGACTTAAAAGGGAAAATGTAATTTGGATATTTCTTTGTGTTTAGGATACTCTTTAGGATCCATGGAACTGGTTTCCTACTATGATTCATGCCTACCTCACTGATATGATAGAAATCTCTGCAGTACCAACTCAGTGAGAAAGGGAATGGTGGCCTCAGGTGGCCTCACATCACACTCCTTTATCACTGAATAGGGGAAGAGTTGACACTTGCCAAGACTCAGCCTTGGCTTTAAGAGCTCTTAGCACTAATGAACAAGCACTAGAACTACCTGAGGTGTAGGGCTGCACAGGAGATAAAGCCTATGCAGTGGAAGAAATGCCAAAAGCAATCAGCCCTTCTTACATAAACTTAGTCACCTGAAGACTCTAACATTACTGTTGATTCCAAATATGAACTTTTACTGCATCCTGATTTAGAAGAGGGAAGTCCAAATTACAGCAAATATCAGAGGAAATCACTTGACAGATGTCAAAATTAAAAATAATACTTGAGAGACTAAATTGTTCTTTATAATATTATGGTTCAAAGAATTCTGCAGCTAGGCCTAAATGCACCTCTTATTTGTTGTAAATGGACTGCTTTTGACACTAAATATTCTTAGTCTCTCCATCATTTGTTTTATTTTGAGAGAATACTTAGTATTGTGACTCAATCATCATAGTTCTCTCACTTGGTTAGTGCATCAGTGAATGTTGTCCCCTCATTGAGTTTGGCCTAGCATATGGTTTATAGAGATTTTACTGGCTACATCTATGGTTGTAAACTTGTAAATGACATGGTTGTCATTTAAGTTGGATACTGGTATGAAGAATACATTCATTAGAACAAAGACACCTGTGTATTCTGAGACTCAAGCTCCAAACATAATGAAGAAGAAGACAGGAAGCATTTATAAAACTGAAAAAGAATATAATATTGCCTTTAGTTTTACATCTTTTAGATTCCCTGAATGAAATTGAATTTACTTCAGCTGGAGTAGTTGACCAGCATCTGCCTTCAGCAAAGGTTATTTCTGTTGGACTTACTACTGAAAAAAGCCAAGAAACTCAGACTCAAGAAGCTAAAGGTGAGAAGAATGATTAAATTTCTGTGTTCATTTCATCATTTGTGATTTATAATGACTGAGCCTACTCTCTCTTCAAGCTATTTTAAGCCTTGCTCAGAATCACACAGATTTGTTTTGGTTAATCCAGCTGTACACAGCTAAAAATTGGGTTAAATTGGTAATCAAAGATCTTCTAAAATAAAGCTAGTTATATCACTTTTTCACTAGTTTCAGGGCTAGACTACAGGCACTGGGTCCTGAGATAGAACCTTGTTCATAGACTTCATGGATAATTCAGGGGTAGTTTTAGCTGGCTAGACACGGAACGATGAAAACTCTGATCTATTATAAAGATTTTTTTTTCCCATGAAAATTCCTATCTCAAGTTTTGGCATAAGCAGGAAAAATTATTGGCAGTTAATTGTTGGGCTTGGAATAATTATTGGTAGTTAAACAACTATTCTCCACATCCCATTAGGTCTGGGAATATGAATTACAGTCTAGACGTTTATCCAGGGTTTATGTACACTGGACATATAGATTCTAAATGCCATTGCAAGTATAGTCAAATGCCATGACAAATATAAATTTTCTAATGACTGATATGAGAATAAAACTAACTTAAATATTTCATACATTTTTTGATTCAAAAATTTATTTAGGATATTCACTTCAGTAATTTTAAGATACAACTCTTCTAACAGAAATTGAGAACTTCAACAATAGTATATTGAAACAAATAGGTACAAAGTTTAAAGAATAATCTTTGTTTGCTTGGTTTTCTTGGAATAGGAAAAAAAAATAGCACATCTAAATACACAGTTGTCTTTGGATAGCAGCATAAATACGTTCATATCTCTTTCCACAGTTTAGAAACAATTTCATTGAAAAGTTCATGCCATATTTAAGATTTTTATTTTTTTTTTTTAAGAAGAAAAGCAGGCTAACTCAAATGCAGAAAATAAGAATATCTACTGCAAAACAGAGAGACTATTTTCATAATTTTGTGAGTTCATTTCCACAGGGTCAAACTTTCAATATTATATTTCTGGATTCTTTTCTATACTCTTTACAAGGACAATTTTTGACAGTTCCTAGTAAAGAACGAGATTCCGATTTTTGACAGCATCTTGTAAACCTCTTGTTTCTATTTTTGAAGAATGTATATGACTTTTATTTTTCCCTTAGGAGTTTATATGAGGGGTTTTTTTTTGTTTATTTGTTTATTTGTTTGTTTTTTTTTTTGTTGAGGTTTTGCTTTGTTCTATTTTCTAGTAAAGGAAAAAAGAAATCAATAAAAAGAATGAAACAAATCTATATTCTTAGTCTGGTATGATTCTCTTCAAATTGATCTGGTTTCTTGCTGTTTGTTGATTACACATGTAAAACAGTACATCATTTCTGTGATGATATCTAAGTCAACAATGATTAGGTTGAGAAGTATATTCTAACGATCTGATTATCTGAATATAATTGCTGAGCTTGTAATTTCAGTTTTCGCAATAGTACAGAAGATGAAGGTCACAATGAGAGTTTGCAAAATAAATTTGTGAAATTAACATTTTATAGCCTTGATTAAAAAGAAGATTAATTTAAATGTCAGGTTTTTTTTCCAGTATTATTCTGACTTGAATAATGAGAATATTTCTCTAGAGACCCAACTGTAAACAATCCAAGTTCATAGTACAATGGAAAACCTTGTTCCTACTGGAGAGATTTAGAAGTTAATCTTATTTAACTTAATTAGGGAAAATTTTTGAAGTGTACTTGAACAATTCATCATCTGCATTATGAGATCATTTAGCATGTGTCTGTAGCTTAAGATGGCAGATTTGTCAGCAAGAAATTTTATATCAGCTATTAAAGAGGAAAGACCAGAAGAGAATTCTGAGAGAAGATTCTCAGCAAAATAGACTGATACAGTAAAACTGATGGACTAAAATACAGAAGTACTGTCAAGGTTAAATATAATCTTGTGGACAGTTAGTGACTGTGAACACAAGTGACTTCCTAACCCTCTGCATAGTAATAAAATCACTAAGAGAATCTCAGCCATGCATAAAAATTTGGAGGCAATTGAAAGTGATGACATGGGATAAGAACTAGCAATGCATAACAATTCAGGAAATGTAAGTTGATAGTTAGTTAATTCTCTTCTGAAAACAAATGTAAATTAAGAATATAAATTCAATTTAGAAATGAAACTTAGGAATTTTATGCCGAACTCTGAGTGTTATAGCAAGCTCAAGTAAAGGGGTTTTTGATATCACTGGCTCTTCACTATGGGACACGTGTAAAACAAAAAATAAGATATTCTTGACATGCTTCTTCCATGACCAAAAACATGACCTGCAACATTCTGCTTTTTTAGAACATATTCTTACAATCTCATTTCTCTTGCTCTTCTTTTGCATTGTCTTTCAGCATTGGCAGTTCCACCAGTGAAAACATTTTGATGTAGCTGTGTTCTCTGAGTAATGAGAAAATTCTGGTGAGTCAAAATCAGTGTGCTTCAAAGTTTGATCAATGTCATATAATCTGCAATTAGAGATTTCATGACCCTGTAAAGTATTTTGCAACATTTTATTATAGTATTATGAAAAATACATTCCATAACATTTTGCTGAGGCATATTTAGCTGATAAAATTTTAGTGTTTCACTGAAAATTATACTTTTCTGAACATAATATTGTAAAGCGTGAACTTGCAGATGTACTTGAGAAGACTTGGTTAAGAAAGGAAAGAAGATAAATCCAAAATTTGCAGACCTGCAGGACTATATATCACGCTGAAGCCTGCTTAAGTCTGCTGTAATGGCTGAGGAAGAGAGCTATCTCTTTGCATTAATTAGTATTCAGGAAGCTCACTAGTTCTGCTCCTTGAATCCTCCAAGATAAACAGCCCAGTCAGACTACACACCACCAATGTATGTACTTGGAGCCTTGTAAGAAATAGCAATGAAAAGGGCTTTTAAGTTCATAAGTTCCCTTAGTATTGCAAGAAAATGAGGTGTACAAATCTACAAGTACAAACTTTCCTCTCCACATCAATGATAACTTTCTATCTAGTCTTTACAGCATCCCCAGACTGTTCACACTGAAGCTGGCTAGCTATTTACCAGTAACAACTGTGTGTGATAAATTCATTGTTGTAACCTGCTTTTGATTAATGAAAAATAAACTTTAAATTAAGTTACATTATTAATTTAAATAATCTTTAAGTAGCATGCTGTCACTGCACCTCATTTGAGCTAGGTGGTTGTGTCTGTACAGAGTGTCCAAAGTACATTTTTTGCATTGAAAGCTCTTATAGCCGTAGTAAGTCGTTTCAGGTCTTGGGTGTGATATACAGCTTGTACCGTTTTTGTGAGACAAAAAGTGCTGCAAAACAGTGTAGCAGATACAGAGCAGAATGCAGACCAATTGATCAGGGGTCATCACACTGTTGCCTTGTTCAGCTTTTCTTTCCACTGTGTGCAGCACTATAGATGAGTGGCAAACCAGAAGACCGCAGGACCAGGGCTTCATCACAAGCTGTGTTTACAGCTCACATCCAACAGCTATGGAACAGTGTAATGGCTGGGAGTGATATAGAAAATGTCAGATGGAGAAGCATCATAGACAGGAAGAGAGAAGTGAGGGGAATTTGTGAATTCATATTATTTCCAAGAATCTGAGGTTTATCTGATAGGCTGACAATGTCTGTCCTGTCATGAACCACAGAAAAGCTCACAGATCATCAGGTTTGAAGTAGATAATGGGACATGTGGAATAATCCTCAAAAATGGTGGACACTTGTTCTAAGAAGAGAGACATCATGATGCAAAACAGTAAGTTGGATTTTGGTGGGATATAGCTAGTCTATATAGACAATAAAATAATGAATCTATAATGATTACTTTATCCAAACTGAATAGTGTATCTCCTATGTAGACAATACCTATCAACCTCTATTTTGCTGAAAAAAAATATATATATTTGAGTATGTTGAAAGTCTTCTAGAACTTACTGGATTAATATGTCTGCAAAATAGTATTTGGAGAACACTTAGTATCGTTATGTGAAGCATATTGCTGACCTGACAGAGACAAAGAATTCTTGCTAGTAGATAAGTAAAATTCTGCTTGTACATTAAAATCATAGAATCACAGGATCATTTGGGTTGGAAGGGACCCTTGGGGGCCATCTAGTCCAACCACCCTGCAGTGAACTGGGACACCCACAGGTAGATCAGGTTGCTAACGCCTCATTCAGCCTGACCTTGTGTGTCTGCAGGGATGGAGCATTCACCACCTCTCTGGGCAGCCTCCTCCGGTGCCTCACCAATCTCATGAACTTCTTTCTTACATCCAGTCTAAATCTCCCCTCAATATGTATTTGGTTCTCAAATGTTTAGTGGTTCATTTATACTGCTGAAATGGGCATTTAACATTTGACAGTTTTGTTGGTTGATAATACAACACGTAGCTGCTGACATTTAAGTAGCCATAATATTCACTTGTTACCAAGCAGACAGCCAGAAACGTTTGTGTTTAGTTAATTATATGGAACTTCTCTCACAATTTTAAAACACTAATCTCTCTTTAGAAAGGTTCTAGAATATTTCCTTGTTTATAGCCCATTTGTGAGTTGTTTTGCCAGGTTGTTGTGATATTCAGTGTCTTACAATTTCAAAAAGCAATATTACGTATGTGAAAAAAAATTGTTTAAATTTTTAAATTTACTAAACTAGTTCCAGTAATGATCACCTCCTTCAGACCACGGCTGGATCTTTCCTATGTTCACTAGAAAAACCTGATAAGCCCAATGAAGACAAAAATAGCTCTTAAACTGGTAGATTAACCTTTGTGTTGTCTGTTGCTCTGTTGTCTTTTAACCACAACGCTATGAAATATCCATCAACAAAGTATTACAGCAGCCAAACTGTTAAACAGGTAAAACTCCATGAGCTGCTGTAAACTGCTTGTATTTTTTTCTCTCAGGCTGAGGTTCTCTCAGTTATACTTTATCATATTTTGGTTTCAGAGTGTTATGAGAAGGTGCCTCCCTTTTTGTGATAATTCTTCAGTGAAACTGGAACATCTGCTGCTTCTGCCTCTGTTGGCCACCTTGTTGGGCCATGGATCTCAATAGATGTTTAATTGGCTCTAAGAGAGGCAGATCTGCCCTCCATGGTTAACTACATGCGGTATTCCTATCCTGTGTCAAAATTTCTGCTTGGACAGGGGCATGTCTGGTCCTTCTATACCACACCCTTTGGACTGATATTGACTGTTAAATAATAATACCAGGTAACAAAGTGGGAGGTTCTGATCTGCCATATAAATTTATTTAGGGTCCCCTTCACAATGAAAATTGGAGTATGTATTATAATTTGTTGTGGCCACGTGTCTATTACTTGTGATGTTACCATCCCACCCTCTTCTAATGATCTCCCTCAGAGTGCGAATGGTCCACACCATTTTGGCCCCACTTGCACTTCCAAAGACCATCTTCCCTTGTGGGTTCCATGTTCTTAATTCTCAGGGGTGGAGAGTAGAAGATTATTTATTCTTCCAACTTGGGATTTCAATCGTATATCACTTCCCTTAATTTGGATCCTAAGCAGGGAAGCCCAAGATATTTGTAACATATGCTGGGCACTGGGTCTGCCATCTCTGGGTCTTTCATTCAGGTCTTTCAGCATTCTGTGTAGACTTTTAATCCACCCCTGCAAGGACTGGGAGTCAGTCTTAAGAGTGGCCTTTAGAAAGCCATTATACTGCCCTATCAGGCCCTCTCCCTTCAGATTATATGGCAGACAGAACTGCCAATTGATGTTATTTTCCTCAGCACACTTTTGTACCATTGTTCCTGTGAAATGTGTACCTTAGTCAGTTTTGATGACTTGAAGAGTCCATATGCTGCCATTAATTTACTTAATGTCTTAATGGCACAGACTTGATTTGCTTTTGTTACCAGATAAGCCTCCATTAATCCATTTGCTGCAGTCATACAGGTCAAAGCACACCTAACCCCTTCAGATCAAGAGAGGGGGCTTGTGTAGTCAATCTGCCACATCAGCAAGAGATGTGTAGATGTGTTGTTATTTCTGGCAAAGGTCTTGGTCACATCCTGGCGTGCATTTGAAATCTTGATATGCTTGGACAATATCTGACATTAAAATGGGCAGCCCTCATACTTCTACTGCTGCTCACATTGTTTTCAGTCCAGCATATTGCAACTTCTTATGTAGCCGTTGGGCAAAGCTATCTGTCGGAAAATCTTCCAGTCACCTTATACATGCTAGTGTCAGCTTCATCATTCCCCAGTACCTGCATGGGCTGCTGTCCAGATACATGGCACAGGAATATACATACAAGGCATATACTGTTCTATGCATAAATTTGTTCCAGATATCCCACCACGTATCTCTGTTACATATTGGTTAGGCATGGATAGTCCAATGCTAAGCTACCTGCTATGCAATCTAAAGCATAAGTAAATGGTAGACCACACAGATATCCATACAGATATCCAATACACCATCACCTGATTTCTGGGTTATAAGGATCCACACTGCTCTTTGTTCATCCCACTGGCTGCTCTGTCCATTTCCTTTGAATTAGATTGTCTCAGCTGAGGGGTGATACACCATTGCTCACCATTTAGTAGGATTTCCTTTGCTGCACACATGCTATACCAGGTATATTCTGGGATAGGATATCTCTATCCTGTACAGAACTCCTCTTCAGTGGAGTGACAGTGGTCTCTTTAGAGACATCACTATTGTATGTCATTGTGCCTAGTATCTTTTGTAGCTCTTCTTTTAATGGCAAGGAGGACAAATGACTTCGCTGTCCCAGATAGGTGACCCAACATACCATCTATCTATCATCTATCTATCTATCTATCTATCTATCTATCTATCTATCTATCTACCCACCTACCTATCTATCTGACCATCTAGCTATCTATAGAGTAGCAACTTTCTTCTAAGCTGCTCAGTTGCCTAGAAATTCACAGACTGTAAAAATGCGAACCTTTGATTATTATGAAGATATCGATGATATTCAGAAGTCAAGCTGCACTTGAGGAGAATTATGTTGATTTTTTAATGTGAGGTCTGCCTGCACCTTAGCATGTAAGCTAAACATTTGCATGATCCAGTATTAATTTTATAGATACATTCTTTCTAAAAGTGGTAAAATAATCAGTTATGAGGCATAAGTTAAGATAAGCATACACTTACATGGACAACTTGTCATTACCAGATGTTGAAACTGTAGCCTGCAGTCTCACTGATATTACCATAAGTACAGAACATAGAACTATTTTAATTTCTTTTCCTCATACCATTGACTACTGACGCTGGACTTACAAAGTTATTTGGAATGTCTGTGATTTCAAACTGCATGAACAGTAGTTTTGTTTTATTCTAGAAATTTGTGATACCTTATATCGGTCAAAAAATAGAGAGTAAAACTAGTTGCTTTTGCCCTGTGTTGCATTCCAATTTATCTCTTTAATGTTTGCAACTGTCACAAAAATATCACAAAAATATGCTTGCTGTTGTCTTGAAATCATTTTGAAATTTCAGGATGGTTCAATTGCAACATTCAACATTTATCATGGCCAGACAGTTGAATGAAAAACGCTACCTTCATCAGCCAAAAGAATGGACTTTGCTGTGCCCTCTGATACTCTTCCATTATAGTCATTCATCTTTGGCTAGTCTTACTCCAGGGGGATATTAAAAACATACTTTATGTGTGCAAGGACTGACAGCTTCATATGCAGAAGGCATACATATTTGTAAAAATTTGAAGTAACCTTCACTGTAACATTTATGATTCTGATAAATGAATGCAAGTTAATTTCAAAATATATGATGATTGACAGCAAAATGCAAATGATGTATTGATAAAGGGCATGCCTCATTTGATTTATATTTGCTGAAAAAAATTCAAATGAACATACTAAACTGGCTTCATCTATTTACTAAATGATCTAATTGAACATTTATTTATTGAATTCAGTATGTCATGAATGACTCCTTTAGAGTTTGCATTTTTATGGATATTTTATACATAGAGAAGGACTATTTTATTATTATTTTTTTATTTGGAAATCTACAAAATACAGAGAGAAACAAAAAATTTTTAGATTTTCTGTGTTCACAAAAATATGCAACACAAAATCTTTAAGCATCAATTTTATTTATAGTTTCTCTGTAAATGAGACATTACTCTGTATAAAAAAATATGGTCAAGAGAAGCTAATGTAAACAATCTCATTGCAGAAACTGTGAAAAAAAAACACCTCACAAGCTGAAAATATGTCCCTTTGCTAAAGTAAATAGAAAATTGATTGCTAGATTTGAAAAATTGTCTTCAGCTTGCTAAGAACAAGTGACTATGCAGCAGATTAGCTGAACTCTTTAGGAGTCCTTCTTCAATGTTTTCCTGTTTTTCATTTTTGTCTTGAACTTAAGCCTTCTCCTTTTTTTCCCTCTTTCTCAACTTTGCTTTGTACATCCATAATAAGAACATGTAATAGGAAAAATTTCTGCACATACCTTTTTTTTCTGGAGTTTTTACATGCTAGGGTGGAAGTGAGGAAAATAGAAGGTAACTCGCAGCAAAGAATCACAGAATCACAGAATGGCCAGGGTTGGAAGGGACCTCAAGGATCATGAATCTCCAACCCCTCTGTCACATGCAGGGCCACCAACCTCCACATTTAATACTATACCAAAAGGATAAGAGGGCTGCAGTATCCTCAGTGCTGTAGAAGTGACTTCAGGTTTCCTGTGTTTGCAGAGAGCTTGCCAGGACTATATTCTCTCTCTGTCAGAATCAAGTAAGAATAAATCAGTGAGCTCAGCTCTATCACTTGGGCTGTGATCTGTGTGTGGTCACACTCATGAATTCCATTTATTAAAGAATCTGCTCAAGAAGAAACAGAAGTTTGTAGAAGTCCATTTGCATTTCTGTGAAAAAATTTTCAGGAGAATTCTGTGTAAAGACCACTACTGGTGTCATTTTGACACAGTGTATGTTCACTTAAGGATTGAGTTGAAGAGTATGTCAAGCAACCAGGTAAAACACACTCGTACAAATACTTAAGAAGACTGAGTTCATTATATACAACTTTATATATCTCATGTATTTATTTTTCTGATTATAATATGGCATATTCATACATATGGGATACACTGGTCTGAATGTAAGTATTCACCCTGTTCGATGAAGGAGTCTTAGATGAGCTGGTATGTAAGTCTACATGACGGGCCTCCAATATTGTGCTTGTGTGATCTATAATCGAAAGGTTTCAGGTGAGTCATGCAGTTGCATTAAACCAGCTTTGAGGCACTGTCTGTTAGAAGTGAATAGTTACCTGAGATTGCTGAGTATCATTCAAAATTTAAAACCTATCTGATATATAAAATTTCCCTCAGGCAATTTTATAACCTCATCTTCTGAAGAGACAGCAAAAGACACACTAAAATCGATACAATGCTACAGTTGGATAATATCATCCATATATTTGATTTGTTTAACTTCAAAATAAGGAACTTTTTAAACAGCTGAACATGTCTTGGCACCTTGCCTTATTACATATCCTAGCAGTTTGGAATTTACTAGCAAGATGTTAAGCCTTTCTATTGCTTTTGCCTCATTTCAGAATTTTAAGATCAGGCTGATTATGCCAAGGTCTGAGAGAACTGTTTACCTGCTTTGATTCTGGTGCACTCACTAAGTCTATCCATTAAAATGCAGCCTGTGTATCACTATTTTGCAGAATTAAGCATTACCTAAGTAGCTATTTCTAGCAAGAATCTGCTGTTGGCCATGCACAAAACAAGTTTTAGGAAGGAGTTACAGATCTGAATTCCTTTTGCTAAAGGCTATTAAATAATTACAAACAATATCTTTAAGAATTTGGACTAGTGCAGAGTCCATTTGTATTTGGATTTTGGAGTCCATGTGCAGCTTTTTCTCAAGCCTCCAAATGAATCCAGTCTTCCCTGGAGGTGTATCCAGCGTTTCTAGAAAGGACAGGACTCCAAAGGAATGATGAGACCCTCTCTCACGGGCTAAAACATAGCCATAGTACCAGGGAAAAATGCTTTGTTACATACCAGGTATTTCTTCATCTTAAAGTAACTTCTAATAGATTATTTACATGCATCAGGACATCTCAAAGGCCATTTAGAGATTGTTTTATATTTGCCTTACATTAGTGATAGTCCGTATCTTCCTATCAGAAATGGCACACTGAGCAGACCTGAAACCTTTGGTATAATTTTTGTTCAGATTATTTTCTTTCCTATTTAAAAGTGACATAAAGAATCTGTTTACAGTCAATACTTGAGCAAAAACTTTAAAATCAATCTTCAGACTGATCTCCAGTCGTCATCAAAGTAATAATACCAGATTTTTTTACAGGAGAATTTGGCATGATGGATGTGCCTGAAATATAAAATTAGATATCATGTAACAGGTACTAACGCTGAAGGGAAAATCGGATAGAATATGACTAGGCTATTTAAAAAGCAGATGGAACACCTCCCTCTTTTACAAGAGTAAAGAAAAAAAACATTTGAAAAAAAAAATTAGCCATCTTAACAGAGAATACCTCACTTCCAAGATTTTATGCTTTCAGCTTATTTCAGTCTGTTGTGACCTATAGGAATAAAACAGTAAGAAAAACTCTCTCATCAATTTTGACATTCAGTAATTACAATAAAAAGCAGAAGTCCGATTCTCCTTCTGTTTAACAACATAGAAACATTTCTGGTGAAAATGCTTGCACTTACCTAGAGTATGAAAACAGAATCTAGCATGAGTTAAATAATTGCAGTTTATCTATATAAAATGTATCTACATAAAATTTTCGAAGTTCCACTTTAATTTTTGTTACAGTTGGAGCCATTTTCATCCAACAAGTCTTTCTCCCTTATTTGCTAGATAAATGAGGTTTTAAAAAATGTGCATGTACACATGAAGCAGTACAGATATGATTTTAAAATACTTTCTCCTAGAAACAGCTTGATGCATCCATCAGATTTTGTTGTGAGTATAACCCACCACCTAATACTTTCCAAATTCTTTTCTATGTATGTAACTTTGTTTACTTACCTACAGAGTAACTTTCCATTTTTCTTCTGCCTTTCTTTCATCTGTCTACAATCATCACATACATTTCAACTCTCTCTTAGCCTTTGTAATACTTTCACTTTGTTTAACTTGGTTTTCTTTCTATTTTTTATTTGATTTTTTTATTGGATTGTTTCTACCTTTCTCCATTAGTGGTTCTGCTGCAGTTCCACATGTTAAAATGATGTTTCCAGGCAAAGTAGAATAAAGTTAATGAAGGACATTATATGGGCAATGTTTTCACTTAAAAAGTTTTGCTTTTAGGTAACTGAAAAAAGGGTGGGAAAGAGTGGTTAAAGAGTTGTGCGTTAGAAATCTGCAACATAGCAAGTCAAAGTTAATGCTGGGAGCTTTTCATAATTACAGGCTTAATACAGCGATGTTCCTGTGGGACTAATGTGTTAGAAAATGTTTTCCAGCATTTTCATACGAAGGAAGCCATGTTTCCATTACTGGAACATCTCATTCTATCTTTGCTTTATCACCTGCAGGAATAAGTCACAAGAGAGACTTGGAAACACTAAGAAAAACTCAAGATTAAAAACAAACAAACAAACAAAAAAACCCAACAAATAATGCTAAAATCACCCCTGAGTTGAACTGCCAAAGGACAAATCAGGTCCTCTTAGGTCAGTGCATAGGAAGTGGTAGTGCTGGAAAGATGTAGCAAAGCTTGCAGGTGGCTACTGGACATGCATCAGGTTGTAACAGCCAGAGAGAAAGGTAATACTCCAATGAAAAGCTACTATAGTAAAACAGCAACAGAACAAAGTAATGACTGCATTTTGGTTAGAGTTTTTTTTCCCCCTGTTTATCTGAAATTGTTTATCTGGAGATAAGATAAAGAAGCAGTGTCAAAGAAAAGGAGTCCAGTATTTTAACAGAGTAAAAAGGAATGTCTCTTAAAAAGCTGAAATCAGATACTAAGGAAAAGGTACAGTAGTAATCAGTGCAACCGGTAAGGACTGAAGATTGCTATATAAAATGGGGCATCGTGCTAGCAGAGGGGAGTCTTTCTCTGACCACATAAATTAAAGGTGTGCCTGTACCAGTGTAATAATTGCACAAAACATCTCTTCAGATACAACACTGAAAGCTCTTTTGGATACTCCAGGCTTAAAAGAAGAATGCTAATGCATGATTTTTATTGCCAGCTGCCTTGGACCAGAACAAGAGCAACAATGCCAGTCCTAAACTCAGAGATTACATACAAGGAGTTTGTATCCCTTCTAAAGAGGTAGACTAGGAATTAGTGAATTCTGGTAATTGGACTTGCATTAATATGTTATAACAACATTCCGTTTTCAAAAAAAGAAAGAACATTTTGTCTGTTGGGATTAAACCAGAAGCTCATAACAGCATATTTAATTCTGCAGTAATTCCTGGATATGTGGATCATGAATGGCTCCTTTGGCTAAGTATTAAGAACTACATGGTGAGAGAGTCCTACTTACTGGTTTTATAACTTAAATAGATGTGGTGTGTGAGACTACTATCCTGCTTCAGCAAATGAAACAAACTGATCAGCTGGCCAGCCAATGGTTAATGGGTATTCTGTGTCAGAGCTTCATCACATGATTGCTTTTCTTTTCTGAGTATCAAGAGAATTAATTTGTAAAGATTTGTTGAGATTTTGAACTGGAATATCATTATTATATCTTAGTACTTATACATGAGCCTTCAGAGATGGATGAGGTCTGAGAAAAAGATCAAAATCTGTTAAGAAAGTAGAACGGTGGATAACCATGTAGTTGCAACATTGTTTGTCCAAGTGAATATTGTGACATTATAATATAATAATAATAATAACAATAATTATTATATTTAATATATTTAATATATTTAATATTATAATTATTATTAAATATAATAATTGTCCAAGGACATTGTGAACACAGAAATCCTAACAGAATTCACAGAGGATGGTATTAATGATGAAAAGCATAGTAATGGAAATTATATTCTCTATCTTTTCCTGGCAGAAACTACTGACTGATCCGTGCTTCCATATGTCCGTCTAAGCTTTTTGCTATTTTATAGCTTTTCCAGGATTTTACACATCAGCTAATGTTTCATGACTTGCTTTTCTGGTTTTTTTTTTCCTTTTCATAAGTCAGAATACATCTATACTTCATGCACAAGAGCCCAATTCTGCATATTATCTTTTATCCTTGCAGATATTCGAAGCCAATACAAATGTTTCCAGCTTGTTCAACAGACTTCTACATCTGTAACTAGACTTTTGGTAGCAGCAGTTTTGTGACGAGAAGGCTTTCTGCTGTATGTTAGCCAATAGTATAGTGATATTGTACATCTTCACTCACTGATCAGTTTTCTGTTTTATTTGCGATTACTGCTCTAATTCCAGATTGTTCAACCTCAGTGAACTCTTTCCAGTTATCTAAGGCATTCTATGATGTACAGTCCACCATAATGCATGAAAATTTCAGTAGCCTCACTGTTCTCATTCAGAATTTACCAAATATCTGAATGCAAAAGTCTGCTTGCAGTGTGTTTGCATAGGCTCTATCTTCAGAATTTATGATCTGTTTGTGTTACTCCAGACACTTGTTCTACACATTTTCCTCTCGATTCTTGTCCTGTTTTCTACTCTTTGGCTGGATTCTAAGGGGACAGAATATCTGATGCCAGATCAGATTCTCATGTAGAACTTCCACAGGGATACAATGTAGTATATTTTAAACTACTGAAATTGTGAGATATGAAATGTTGCAAGTGAAGAAACAATTTTATCTTGTAAGCTACAGCCATATATCGTCCTTTTGCAGAACCAGAAAATGTTGCCTTGTGGTGCAGGAAGTAGTTAATCACTGCTTACAATCAATCTTCATAACATTTATCTAATGCCCTGAATCTCAGAACTTCTCTTGCTTTTGCGTGCTCTGCATGCCCAGACACTAGTAACTAATAAATAAATGCAGCTCCTTGGAATGAGAAGTCAATAAAAGATCACTACCTACCAACCCTGTTATGGCAGTACAGAAAGCCAGATTTAATTCCATAATATAACTGTTACTAGAAAATCCAATACTGCTTTAAAGCCAGAAAATGTCATAGAATATTGTGAGATAAAGATATGAACATAGATCTTCAAGAAGATTTTCTATCTGTCCTTGTTTTAACTTTATATGCACTCTTCTGTGCTAGACTGACAAATTCAATGTCAACCAAGAGAAATTTCTTTTGTAATTCTACCAGTAGAATATATTAAAATCCAAACAAACAAATAAAAAACACAGGGCTCACAGGAATTTTTGGATGCCTGCTCTACAATCACAGCAATTGGCCACAAGACTGATTTCCAGGAGAAGAAAATGAGAAAAAAAGAAACTGTTCTCTTCATTTGTATTTTTCTGCTTTCCAGAGCACTAAAGGGAGAAAATCTGAACTATGGTTTGGAGAAAAACTCCTGAAAGTTGTCTGAGTTTCTCATGCATATCGGCATGCTCTGCAGTATATGGAGACATCTTCCATAGTGGCTACAATGGACTAATCTTGTGCAATCCATCTTTTGACTATAAAGATTATCACTCGTTTCATTAATGAATCATAGAATCATAGAATCACTAAGGTTGGAAAAGACCTAAAAGATCAGCCAATCCAACTGTTCACCAATTACCAATAGCTCCCACTAAACCATGTCCCTCAACACAACATCCAGCCTTTCCTTGAACACCCCCAGGGTCGGTGACTCCACCATCTCCCTGGGCAGTCCATTCCAGTGCCTGACCACCCTTTCTGAAAAGTAATACTTCCTAATGTCCAGCCTGAATCTCTCCTGCCGTAGCTTGAAGCCATTCCCCCTGGTCCTATCACTGATGACACGAGAGAAGAGGCCGACCCCCAGCTCACTACAACCTCCCTTCAGGAAGTTATAGAGAGCAATGAGGTCTCCCCTGAGCCTCCTCTTCTCCAGGCTGAACATTCCCAGCTCCTTCAGCCTCTCCTCATATGGCCCGTGTTCCAGATCCCTCACCAGCTTTGTTGCCCTCCTTTGAACATGTTCCAGAGCCTCAATGTCTTTCCTGCAGTGAGGGACCCAAAACTGGACACAGTATTCAAGGTGTGGCCTCACCAGTGCTGAGTACAGGGGAACAATCACCTCTCTGCTCCTGCTGGCAGCAGTTTCTGATGCAAGCCAGGATGCCATTGGCCTTCTTGGCCACCTGGGCACACTGTTGGCTCATGTTCAGCCGAGCATCAATCAACACCCCCAGGTCCATTTCCTCTACGCAGTCCTCCAGCCACACTGCCCCAAGCCTGTAGTGTCGCCTGGGGTTGTTGTAGCTAAAGTGCAGGACCCAGCACTTGGTCTTGTTGAACCTCTTCCCATTGGCTTCAGCCCAGCTCTCCAGTCTGTCCAGATCCCTCTGTATGGCCTTGCTACCCCCAGGCAGATCCACAATTCCAGCCAATTTGGTGTCATCTGCAAATTTACTGAGGGTGCACTTGATGCCCTCATCCAGGTCATCAATAAAGATATTGAAGAGGACAGGCCCCAGCACCGACCCCTGGGGAACACCACTCACGACTGGTCGCCACTCACGACCAGAATGAAACCTTACTCATTGAGGATTAATAATCATTTCCTTCCTGCTGACAATCCAGCATAAGATTCAATGATTCTGCATTAGCAACTAGTATATCTTTCTTGTTTGTTTGGATACCATTATCAATCAAGATATTCTCTTCGCGGTTTACACTCTGAAACATTGCTGAGAAGAGGAAAATGTTGAAAGACATGTAAAAATGGGAGTAAACAGCAAATAAAGATGTTTTGGAAGAACTTAGCTTTCTCTTCAAATGAGTGGATATATATATATATATATATATATATGTATATATATACATATTCATGTGAGTTATGATAAAGTCTAGATTTTGTCTAGTACCAGATTCGGAGGTCAGTGGCCCTGGCTGTGGTAGAGGGTTTGGAACTTGGTGATCCTTGTGGCCCTTTCCAACACAAGCCATTCTTTGATTCTATGATTGTATGATTCTATGATAAAGTGTTATTGAGATAGCAAAAACGAGCTGCACACGTTACAGCCTTTGAGATGCAGTGGGGGAAAAAATGAGATTTGGATTCAAACAGGTGTAAATATATAATTGTGCAAAAATAAAACCTAACCAAAGCGATACTGCAGAGTCTAAGTTAAAAAGTATTCTGAATGCTGCTTTGGCTCAACTGAGGATCATAACTGCAGTGATTATAATTTATGGCCTTGGACAGTTCAGTCTCTCTGTGCTCTATTTTTCAACTTGTAGGTAGAGGAAAAAACAATTGCATTTCATTTTTGTGCAAATATTTGAAGGAAGAAGACTGCATAGATTAAATATTAATTAAAATAAATGGACTAAGACTCTACATAGTCTTTATGAAATGCACATTGTATAATGAACTATAGAACAGTAATTGAGAAAGAGGAGTGAATGGAAAAAACATAGAAAAGCCAGCCTTTGATTAGAATTCAAATAATGTCATTGAAGTTCATCTTCAGACCTACTCTTAGGTACTTTAAATTTCTGCTTGGTAACAGAAGTTTAATTCAGACTTGGCTCAGTCCAGAAAAATTTGCATAATATATTAATCATTACATGGAGCATGGTAAATAAACTACTCCTTTAAAAAAGATATATATATACATATATATATATAAATATATTCTCAGTTATATTTATGCAGTATAAAAAACTTTTATAACACTAAGGTTATCTCTTGTGAAACAGTAGCAAAAAGGTTTTGAACTGGAAACATTTCTGCTATCATTTTAAATTAATAAGGAAGTAGGAAGACTCCATTAATATACATTCTTACAGAGCTATTGCAAATAGGTTGTGTGCAGGTAAATTTCCATCAACTGTTTCATCAACATGATGGATATTCTATTAACACCCTCATTTTCATCTCACTAGTTTTCCAACAGAAAGGCTTTACTGACCCTGCATACACTTTGTTGTAATGAGCCTTCATTTAGAACCAAAATACCAGCATGATTAAATTTTAAAGTGTCAGAGGAATCAGACAATTTCTGTCAGTAAAGAAAACGTCTAAAGCCAAACCATTTGATCCAACAAAATGGACTGAAAAACTTCCTTCCTTCTTTATCTTTGTTCTTTTGTTTTTGTCTTTTTGTCTTTGTCTTTCTCTTTTCTCTTATTTTTCTTTTTTCTTCTTTCTCTTTTCTCTTTTCTCTTTTCTCTTTTCTCTTTTCTCTTTTCTCTTTTCTCTTTTCTCTTTTCTCTTTCATTTGAGATTAAGCATGACTTCTTGAAGTGAGATTCTAGTTAGGTTTACAACATACTTAGGTTATTTTTGCAATTCCTGGAATTCCTTCTGGACAGAAAACACACAGATAAGTAAGAAAGACAACAGATTTCGGGAGAAGAATATTGAAGGTGAGAACTGAGGGAAAGTTACTTCCTGGAGGTTTTGCAAAATAGAATGCATCTTTTTGTGCTTTGCTCGAAAAGACCTACTGCCTGGAAAAAAATGTGCAATGAGGTGGCACGTTCAGCACTATTTTTATTATTATTTTTTTTTCTCTGCTGCATAGAGCATTTCTGAACTCCGTCATCTGGGGTTGATTCCAAGTACAGAAATGAGCAATTATATTTTCAGAGTGTTGCCTCTGTAGGATACCCATTCAATCACACACCTGGGGTAAAGCTATGTTGAATAATGATATTGAAGACATGAGAAATTATGCTGAGATGTTTTAAAGTTAACTTGGCCAACTCTAATTTCACTCTATTTATATGTATGGTCTTGTTTTGTTAATGCTTGTTTGTTATTGTATATATACAGATTTATTTACAGAAGTGAAAATACTGTAAACAGAAGAAAACGGTTACATAATATTTACATATGGGAACATAACAGTAATATAAATTCTAGCTATTAGATGCTAAAGTAGATTATATTAAGCATAACATTTAAGAGACATTCATTCCCTATCTGGTCACATTAACTTGTATGTATACTTAACCAGGTTTTGGTACTACACATCTACCAAGCAACCTAACCCAAATCTTTACTGAGTAATTATGAGAAATGTATTCATGAGCTTTTATCAGTTCACTAATTTCTGTTGTAGACACTTTTAGGAGTTAGAAGCTGTAGTGGATTTTGGTACAGGTATTACCATAATTCAAATAGATTATAGAAAAATATTAGTAGATTTCAACTATTTTTTTTATATCCAAGGTCTTTTTCCTTGCTTTTCACAGTTTTTAATGGATTGAACCTGTTATCAATTTGTACAAAATGCTGAATTTTGACAATCATAGAACAGTAGAAATGTATGTTGCTTCCAAGCCTATTGTACTAAAATAAATACAGTCATAGACAGCCTGTTTCATTGTAACTGATACATGTTTATTAACTTCTAGCAGAGGCATGCAGACATAACTGGTGACTGTGACATCTTAAATTGTCCAGGTAAGATTTACAATATGATATCTGTCAGTTTTTTGTAATTTCTGTAATTGTTTGTTATTTCTGAGGAACAAATGCCCCACAGTAATAAGGTGCTATTATTTTCACTCCCTAATTGACTGAAAATTAAATCAAGAAGGGGAAAACACGGGATTCACAGATGTCTGTATTTTTAATGCAAGTCTTTAGACAAATATGCATTTTTGAAACATTAATTTAAAATAAATCCCCTTCAGTTATTTTATATCAGTAAAATATTGAATATAGCAGCAGCATCCTCAAGATGTTTCCTTTCGTACTTGCAAACATACTTACTTCAAAACCTGAAGTCAGTAGAAAAAGGTTCAGAAAGCTTACATTTCCTACATTCCCCTTAATGGAGAATAGTTTTTTTCCATTTGTGCCATTAGGACTTTAAGACGTGCTGTATAATTTTCAGTCTCTGGCATTTAACATTTTAGTTCTGTAAATATCCATTAGCTCCATCTCTAGCATCAGGGTGGACTTTGTCAACTCATGCTGGCTAATAGAATTATTAGGCTTTTGTGACTCAAACTTTTATCCTGTGTATAGTGCTAGACCTTGTAAGAGAGGCTCTTAAAAGTGAAAAGCAGGACCAAATTATGGCTGGTCAGGATTCAGACTCAATCACTACTGAAGACAGGAATCTCAAATCACCTCAAGGAACTACTCTGATTTCCTCAGTGTTTTGTAACTAAGAATAATCTTACTCTCGAATTCAACTTAGAGTCCAACTGAGTATTACCTTGTCTGCAAGATTTGCCTGTGCTTTGAGCTCATAGTGAATTCTGCTCAATTTCCTTAGCCTGTCTTGTGGACCAGATAGAAGTTTCTATCTGCAAATGGTAACTGCAGGTACAATATCAGAATCTGAATACAAAGTCCCATTATGCTAACTAACAAGCATCTAGTACATCTGCTACCCGGAATCTTCTGTGTCATAACAGAATTTGATTATAAAATGTGATCTTTGCAAATAATATGCCCATTTGTAATGTTGGTAACATCTTATTCCATTCCTTTGGACAAATGTAAAGAAAAATATGTTCATTTTAACAAAACTGGTGGCACATAACTACTGTCAGAACAAAACATGGTGTGAAGTCATTCATTTAATTTTAAGAAATCATCCTCTGCATATCTCTAGTGTTTGACTGGACTGAAGTCAAAGCATGTGGTTAAGTAAGGAGAAAGAAAGGACATGATGAGCAGTAAAAATAACTATAAGACATGTCAATGCTCTCTGCTTCAGGGGAGCTTTGACATGCAAACTAACATCTTTGTATGTTCTCAGGACTTCAGAGGATGCTGTTATATTTTGGGCTCATAAGAATGCTACAGGCTCCAGTCTTTCTTCCTCTTGCTACTTACTTCTCTATTTTTCTGCTTTCAGAAGGAGATAGTTTCCACCAGAGTCAGAACAGCAATTTTATTTAACATAATCCTTTATCCCCTTCAGATGCATGCACTAGGCTGCTGCCTCCTGACATGACACAAAGCTAATGATTGACATTGTGTTGTCTCATACATATCCTATCCTTTCTCATATATATCCTACATTTTAGGATATATCCTAAAGATGAAAAGCACTGGTAGTCCTTTTCAAAGCAGGACATATTGAATAAAAATGTTTACCTTTTTTTTCTATTGCATGCTTTGTACAGACCAACTTCATTTTTTAACAAGTTGGCTTTTGCCAAATGAAATTACTAAGACTGGCAACAGCAGATGTTCTGCTGGAAATTAATAAACATTAACAGATCTAAATTTCATAGGCTATACACATACTTATTAAAAATATAGTTCTAAGGTAGAGTAATAACTTCTCTGAAATAAACATTTTCTTTTAATTTAATTTTATTTTTTTATAAGTGATGACATAAGTTATGAAAGTCAAACTTAAATCAACAGGCTACAGTCACATCTTTCTAGAGAAATCTCCAGGCAATCTTCTCTACAGAGTTCTCAGTCACTCCAGGCATAAACTGACTCAACCATGACATTAAACAATGGGATGTAATGAGACTATCACAGTTTTTCAAAAACTTCAACTTCTGTGTGTTTCATAGCATTGCACATCTAAGACAGAAAGATACTACTTCATATAATGATGACATTGGGAAGAATAACCATACTTTATTTATCAGTTTGTTGCCTTTTCTAGAAGAACAACTTACAATAAACTTTTGATTTCCTTCACATAAAATTGGACTTGCCATTGCTCCTGTTTCAGTTTGTCTTCTGCAGTTAAAGGAGACTAGGAAGGAGAAAGAAAAGAAACCTCAACATTTCAAACAAACAAACAAACAAACATGACTGAGAAATATTAATAAATGACTTGAGAAATTAAAAAAAAACCAAAACTCGCAAAAGCTCGGATGTGGTTGTCTCATTAGAGAAGGAATACCTTCACTGAATGTGAAATAACACAGAGAATCCATTTCACAAGTATCTTCTGGATTATTCCTATTGCCCGATGGAATAAAAAACTGAGATCTGTGGCCTGGGAAGAACACATGGATACTGTCCAAACATGTAGAGAATGGATTAGAAAAGACAAGGCACAAATGGAACTGAACTTGGGGATAAATGTGAAAAATAACAAGTTTCTATAGTTGCACTTGTTAGAAAAGACAGGCCAAGGAGAACTGTCTTCAATAGACATGGAGATGGCTGAGGTACTCAAAAAGTACCTTGCTTCAGTCTTCACTGGCAATCAGGCTTCCTGCATCTGTCACGTCCCCAAATGTTTAGACAATGGTCAGAGGAATAAAAAAAACCATGTTACCACTACTAGCTATGCATTTTCACCAGCAATGAGTATGAGCCTGCAAGCTGTGCTTGTAAAATTTGTACCAGTAGAGATGACCCTCTGTTTCACAGCTGCTACAACAGTGTTGTTGCTGAAATGCACCACCCACTGTCTCACTGTGCTCACACGCTCTGTTTGGTCTACATAAACATTCATCAAGCATCAATGAATGTCAATAACTATTTTTTTTCCACACAGAGGAATTCAGTTCCACATTTTTGCTTCATATGTGCTTCCATGTCAAAACCATCTTGTCAGAGTGTCCCTTTGTGCTATCACATGGCAACAAAATGTAATTGAATATTGTTGGGAAGGTTGTCTTTACAACCATACTATCGGTATACTCCTCTGAAGTTGTAGGCCAACATAATATATTAACAGATATTACTTTCAGATCTTCCCTCACATACAGAAGTGAATTACCATGTAACCAGAATAACAAAGCAATTGAACAGTTTTGATGGGAACAATAGGAGTTAGAACACAATAGAAAAAGAGTAATTTTGATTGTAAAAGAAATACAATGGAAATCAAATTCAATTATCAGATTACTTTGGGGATGACCAAAAGTTAAAACATATCATTAAGAGAAGTATCCAAATGCCTCTTAAACTTGAACAAACATGGGGGTCAATCACCTCCCTAGGAAGCCTGTTCCTGTGTTTGACCACTCTCGTGGTTAATTATGTATGGTAAATAAATTATTCCTAATGTCCATTCTGAACATTCCCTGGCTCAGCTTTTTGCCATTTCTACATGTCTTATCAACAGTTCCCAGGGAGAACAGCCCAGCACTTCCCTCTGCTCTTCCCTTCCTCAGGGAGCTACAGAGAGCAATAAGGTGGCTTTCAGCCTTCTCTTCAGGCTGGACAACCCCAGTGTTCTTCTCATAGGACATGCCTTCCAGCCCTTCAACCAGTTTAGCTGGCCTCTTGACACATTCAAATATTTTAACTTTTTTACCAATTGGGTGTGTCTAAAGCACTCCAAAACATGGTTTGCTGTAAATAAGGAATTAGATTGTTCATTAATATCTTAGAATTAAATTAATTTTTGCTTTCTGGATTGGTCCAGCAGACCAAGCAAAGTGAGAAGAAATCATTTTAGATATTGCTTTTACAGCAAAAAGAGTAATTAAATAAGATAAAAACATAAATGCTGTAATTTTACAAAGATACTCAGTGGATTCAGATTATTCATGTTTTGACTATTATTTGATCTCTCAAAAATCTAGACTTGCTAACTCATTGAGAAAATTTATATGATTTTTTCATAGTAAGTTCTGATAGCAATCCTAAGAAGTGAAAATTGAAGCAACATACTTCTGAATAAAGTCAAAAACACAGTAGAGCCAACTGGTCACAAGAAGCGATTCTCCCTCTGCAGGTAGCGTTGATTCATCTTCACCTTGAATATTGTGTGCAGTCCTTGTCTCAACAACATAAAAAGGATGCTAAAATCCTTGAAAGCATCCAGTAAAGGGCAACAAGTTGGTAAGAGGGCTAGAAAGCATGTTCAGTGAGGGCACTATTGTTGTCCAGTCTGGAAGGAAAGGTGTTGAGAGACAACTTTATTTCTCTCTTCAGCTCCCTGAGAAGGGGAAGAGCAGGGGAGGTGCTGGGCTCTGCTCCTGGAAACTCATGTCAGGATGCACAGGAACAACACAAAGTCATATAACAAAATGTTTGGAATGGACATAAGGAAAAATTATGGTCAAACACTGGGACAGGATTCCTAGAGAGGTGACTGATGCCCCGTGTTTGTTGGTGCTTAAGAGACATTTGTATAAAACCCTCAATAATGTGTTTTAACATTTTGTTAGCCCTGAAGTGGACAGGCAGTTGGTCTAGAGGATTTTTGAAGTCCCCTTCCAAATGAACAGCTGTAATGTAGTGTAGTCTAGTCTAGCCTAGTCTACTTTAAACTATTTTCCCTGAGTGCTTTATTCTGTCAATATAATCATGAACAAAAACAAACTAAAAATAAGGTTTTTATTCATAATTTGAATTATACATGCCATAAATAAAAAGCTAGCAATGATGCTCTTCTGCAGTATTTAGGTCATAATGTGTTTTTGTAAAACAATCACAATGGTGAGGAAAACATTATCATAAAAACAAAGCTGAAAAAAATATCCAGAAATGCACTTAACTTGCCTGAATAAAAAAATGACAAGATGTACATCTGACTTGTATTACCAGCGTTAAATAATCTGATTTACCATATGACTCAGACAGAAAATGATTTTTCTCTACTACTAGAATGCAGTCCGCTGAGAAAGTGAAACAAAAATTTCTTTGTAAATGCCTCAGTGTAATTAATGTTAAGTACTCTATTCCTTAAGTGTAATTAGTACAGAAAAAAGTTTTATATAAATGTAAATGGTAACACAATTACAGATGCAAGCTGTCTACTAGCACAGAATTAAGTCAAATTTCCTATGCAAAAGAATGGGCAATATGGTTGATACATAATAAGAAGCAGACACACTTTTTGTCATTTCTCTGCTAAAAACTGAAAACCTAACTGTGCCAGAAACTTGAACAGTATGTTTGTAGAGCTTTTTTTCCTTGACTAATATAACTGTGTCCTCTTTAACTGTGTGATTTAAAATAAACTTCTCTGCATTTTGAGTGGCTTATGGTCCTAATACATAAATCATAAAAGGTCCTTAAATTTTTTTTTATAATGAGGAAAATAACAACAGGACATCCATTAAAGGAGAGACTAGGTATATACTTGGAAGATTAATTGCAGGGTAGACTACACAGATGCATTGGGGTAAAGACTGGAGAAAGACATCACTGGAGATGTTACTCAGTGCCTGGGGGGGAGAATATGGTCAGTAACAAATAACTTTGCTCTGCTCCCTAGATATAGGCTAATGGCTTCTGTTCCTGATGATTCTGTCCCTGCTCACCATTAGTAACAGAATACGACTATTCTGTTTCACCTTCTCCAAAAAGAAAGACAAGAAAAGGGATAAAGAAAAAATCAAGTCAGTTAAGGGTAAAACTGATGATAAAACAGATGAAGTGTGAGAAGCTAAAAATAGTTAAAAAAATCCAAAAACATAAATATGGTCTCAGAACTGGAGAGAAACAAGGAGAAGTATTCACTGCTCCCTGAAGGCATCCAAACAGCCTGTAGATGCTGCCTGTTGTAACCTGTCTGATAACGTGACAGAACTGCTATAAGTGACAGTAAAAAGATGAAGAGAAGCGAGAAGACAGAACCTCAATAAGGGAATCTAGAAGGACTTAAAGAAAACAGCCTTGTATCCTCAGTGCCTGAAAACGCATAGGTCTTCTCAGTGCAGAAATATCACAACTCTTGTGAAGCATACTTAGGAAATGCATGTGCTGCTGAGCTGCATGTGCCTCTTTTAGCAGCAGGTTATTGGTTTCAGTGGACCCTTGGTTTGAAACAGCATGCCCACTCCTGTAGGTAGAATATCCTTGCCCTTGGGATGGGTAGGAAATAAAAGTCCTGTAACCACTGTTTTTTTTAAGTAGCTTTTAGAATGTTACATAAAGGTATTATGTGAATTGATTCAAAGGGTGGTGATGAAAAGGATCTTAGCAAATTCCCTATTGTTTAAATGGGAAAGCACGGTACAACTGGGCACTACCTTGCAGATAAATTTTTGAACTGTGTGCACAGTCAGTGTGTATGACTGGTGTATGATAAGCACAGTGCATTGCAATAAGAACAGATGGGGACCTTGGTTGTACAGATGACTGAAAGAAGAATTATTGTTCTCAGTTGGACAGATCCAATATATTGATTCTTTTTGCATTTTGGGAAACTTACCTCTGAAAACGGCGGCTTGGAAGTAGTCAATTTTGCAAATTTTAATTAATGCAACATTTCAAATGTAACAGTAATGACATTAGATTTGTAGTAATCCTTTCTTCATTCTCCCAACACTTTGGACTCACTAATTTTTTTCTGTGAGCCTTTTGAGAGGGAGAATTTCGGTGGGCAAGTATTTGAAGACTACTAATTTCAAAGCAGAACAAGTGAAGCAATAACAGGTTTACACTTGCCTGCCTGGATATCCAGGCCATAAGTGCTTCTGCAATCATTCAGTTAAAGGTAAAAAAAACATTAGCAAAAGATGTATCTGCCAAGAAACATCACTCAGCATTGAGTCAGATCTGTCAAAGTCTGGATAAGATCTAGAAACTTTTTCCTTTGAATAGCTTTACTGTTGTTATTGTGTTTGTGTGCAATCTCTTTACACCACACATTTTTATTTTGTGTAATCCACATTGTGGATAGGGATAGGTGAATAATGCATTAAAGTCAATAACACAAGAATTCATCAAGTCTCTGCCCACGAATAGTTTCTCAGTCTAAAAGACAGTCAGACATCCTTCAAAAACATGTGAAATGTATTTACCCTAAGTGAAATCATAGTAGGTAAAATTTAGAAGCAAAATGAAGCTTCAGAGAATAAGGTAACTGAGGAAAATAGAGGTATAAAAAAAATCGCCACAGATCTCACAGACAATATTTTCAAAGGCTCTTGAACATCAAATGTACCTGTTTTAACATATACTCATTTTCCTACGTCTGCTCCATTAGCTCTGCTGTGGGACAGATAACATATGGTTACATTAGTGTTAGAGTTCAGCACTGTATGCCTTCATGTGAGCCCTAATCGTGGCCACACAAGGAAGAAGTCTCTTAGTGGGTACCTGGGACACATGTAACACATAAGGTTATAAGAGCCCCAAGAGCTCTAGTGTCTTCTCACCATCAGTGTGACCATAAGCTTTAGATAGCTTTAATTAAGAGTAAAGCAGAAAAGTGTTGCCGCAAATTACATAAAATGTAGGTCCAAATTAATCATGGTTCCTATTTACAGATCTAGTGAGCTAAGGCAAAACTGTTTCAGACCAACGCTCAGCCAAAACTACAGAAGTGGACTATGCTTGTCTGCTGCTGTCAATGCACCCCTGTCTGCTTTGCACTTGGAAAGCTGCAAATGACTAAAGGCCTTGCTACCCTTTACTGTTTATATGGCAATCTTGGTGATTGTGGCCATAAGGTAGCTTGTTCTACAGAAGGAAAAGGAAGGCAAACTACTATATAGTAGCTTATATAGTAGTAAACATAAAAATAAAGGTAATGTTTTCTTCATGAGCTTGTATGAAATATGTGAAGGAAGGCCAGACTTCTTGCAGTTCCTTGAAGAAAACTAAAAGCTAATACTGTAAAGGTGGTCCAGATGAAAAAAAGATAGCCAAAATTCTGGAACAATTTGAAGGGCACTCATGAAAAAATTTAAGAAATGTTAAAAAGTAGCAAGGTAAGAGAGAGTGTTTTTTCATAGCTAATATGAGTCATCAGCTATTAAATGTGGTAAGCTAATACTGGGAATAATTGGTAAGTATTCACAATAGAAATTACTACAAGAAAAATTGCTCTGATGTTGCTGTATTTCAGCATCTTCATGAAAATTCTGGAGAGTGGGGAGATGCATGACATAATGAGGTTTGCTAATACTGCAAATACTGTAGCTGATTTCAATTCAATAAATGCAAAGTCATGCACACTGGGAGAACATGGTTCTAAATTTAAACATAAACAGATGATTATAAACTTGAAATTAGATTGCCAGATAGGAGAGTGATCTTGGAGTTGATGTATATAATTCTCTGAAAACAGAGTAAACAGATACAGAAAAAATAGTTGGGACCTGCTGAATCAGAAAGGTAAGGGTCATCCCTCAAGAGTTACTAAGTTCATCTGGTAATGGTGTCTGCTAACCAGGAATTTCAAAATCTACTTATAGCTTTACCTTAATTTATGCTACACCTAGTAAAGAATCATCTGAAGTCCCCGTTTGTGTTCTGGAAGCAGTTTTCAGTAGTTCAAATTACCGTCAGTTCTTTTAGGAAACAGTATGATAAGAAAAAGGTTTATTTCAGTCTAGCCTGGTGAAGTGAGGCAATGTGAACCCTGAGGACTCAAAGAAGCTTTGGTTCCAAAAAAACAGTTGGATTTGAGAGAGCTCCATACAAGGACATATGGTAGAGAAAAAGCTGATGGCACCTTATTTGTTTCAATGCTTGGAGGAACGTCAGCCAAGCATATATCTTAATGCCTGTCTTAAGCACTTCGTCACACATTGGAGCAGGAAAAATATATAACCACTAATAACTGACTTTAGAAAGAGAAGGGCTGTTTTATGCCTCTTTCACCAGTCCTTTGCTTTAGAGGTTGGTGCTCCTTCTGTGTTACAGGCAGAACACACACAACCGCTTGCATTTGGATTGCTCTGCTTCTCTGATTCCTTCTTCCATGTTCATCAGAGTCAGAGGAGGAATATCCTTGCTTTCAGCCAACCTCTCAGCAGAAGGTTGGGCTGACTGATATGTTGCCTAGATTATTCTTTAACATTAAATTAAAACATACAGAAAACTCATACTGAGTCTTCTTGAATTTCATCTCAGCTTTGTATAATGGTTGCAACTATGTTCTCCGGTCAGATGAATGATTTTACTTTCAGGCTAGGATGTAGGAGTTTAATTATAATAGCAATAAAGAATAATTATTTACTTACTTTAAATATAAGCCTGTTCTTTCCATCAGTCTCTTCTTAAGCCTATGAGTAATTTTAGCTTATTTTTTAAATGCTACATTTCTGATGCAAGGTATTCAATTTTCTTTCAGAATAAAGTAGTATCTTTGTCTCTTTTGAAAAAGCTAATATACTCAAAATGTAAACAGTAAAAGATATTCTGAAATTAGAATCAACTGTAAGAGTAAAACAGGTTAAAAAGGGAATAATGAAGCAAACCTTGATATTTCATGATACAAAATTGACAGTACTTTACAGAAAGGCCGCAGACATTCAGTGGCACAATGTTGCATAATTATTCTGCAAATAGGGCTGCATGCAGATTTCTATTATCCTACTATTTAGAACATTGCAGAAGGGGAAACAAATGCACAGTTTTCATTTGAAAGAACCTTAACCCAACCCTAACCCTTTATATACTTTGACACTACTAAAGACTATCAGACCTGTATGTTTTTGTACTCTTACAGATGTCATTCTGGCTGAGGGGAGATTAACTAAACAGATAGTTGGAAATTATTTCAAAACCTGGTCTTCATGGCACAGGATAACACAGAAGAGGAATCCTTTCAGCATAAGCCTATTCAGCCATATCTTGTTGCGTTAATATATACACAACTTGGCACAGATAAGAACGTCATCTGAGTAGTGACCGTAAATACATTTCTTATAACCAAACTGAAAAGTATCCTAGTCACAAGAGGACATGGAGACTAAATTTGAGGCTTTCTGGTTGTCACTTTCTGTTTGAAAGTGGGCTGCTGATTGGGCAAAAGAGGAGTTAATGCTGGGAATACGGGCAGATGGCAGTAGTCATAAATTAACAAACAGTATGTAATCTAACTGAAACATGATGAATGTTGGACTCTAAGACCTATAACCACAGACAGCTACAAGCATAGATAAGCAACTACATAAAAAAATGAGTTGTCATTTATTTAGTTATGCTTACCATAAATTTTAACAAGTCAAGCCAGAAAGCGTTAATCCAAATGCCACTTGGAGTACAAGTGACAAGTAGTTTCCCTCAGGGTTCAATACTGGGATCAATTCTTTTTAACATCATAATCAATTACATAACAGTGGGATTGAGTGCACCCTCAGCAAGTTTGTGGGTTACATCAAGCTATGGGGTGCAGTTGGCATGCCTGAGGGACAGGGTACTATCCAGAGGGACCCAGATAAATTTGAGCAGTGTGCCCTGGTGAACACCATGAGGTTCAACAAAGCCAAGTGCAAGGTCTTGCATCTGGGTCGTCGCAACCCTCACTATCAGTACAGGCTGGTGGATGTAAGGATGGAGCACAGCCTTGCTGAAGAGCAGCTGGGGGTACTGGTGGTTGGCAAGTGTGACCAGCAGGGGGAGGGAGATGATCCTGCTCCTCTACTGAGTGCTGGTGAGACCTCACCTGCAGTACTCCATCCAAATGTGGATTCTGCTGTATAGGAAAGACATGGACCTGTTGAAGCACTTCCCGAGGAGGGACACAAAAATGTTGCCAGGGATGGAACACCTCCCTTACAAGGACAGTCTGCTCTGAAAAAGCTGAGGCTGTTCAGCCTGGAGAACAAAAGACTGGGCAGACCTGAGAGCGGCCTTTCAGTGTAAAGTGGGCTATATAGGAAGGAAGGGGGCAAACTCTTTAGCAGAGTCTGTTATGATTGGACAAGGGGAAGAGGTTTCAAACTAAGAGAGGGGAGATTTAGATTGGATATAAGGAAAAAGTTTTTTATGATAAGAGTAGTGAGGCACTGGAATAGGTTGCTCAGAAATGTGGTGGAATCTCTGTCTCTGGAGTCAAGGTAGAGGAGGCTTTGAGAAATCTGGTCTAGCTGTAGGTATCCCTGTTCATTGCTGCGGAGTTGAACTAGATGATTTTTAAGGGTCTCTTCCAACTCAAAAGATTATATGATTCTACACATAAGCTTGAGGAAGCTATCCATTCCAAATATTAATAAGTAGAAATCTTATACCTTTCCCCTTGGGTAGAAGAGAGAGCATGCATAAAAACTGTTGATAGCCTTGTTGACTCTATCAAAGCCAAGTATTGCATCAGCAATTATACTGCAGTCAAAACAGTAAGGTGTATTGAAGCATGTGTGCAAACTGCAGGGCATTAAATGCTGAAGGTTTCTTCTCACTGTGGCTCACAAAATTGTAATGTCACACTCACCCTAAGAGCAGTATTTTTAAATCCTAGCAGCAGTATTTCACCCTAACAGCCAAATTTTACAATAGTTTCTGCCACAATGGTTTTAAATTTTATTGCCAGAATCTGTAGAGAAAACAGAAGTTGTAACATCCTATATTGTTTAACTGTCAGATGTTCAGAAACTACTATTTGAGTAGCACATTCTGCTGAAGGTTATGAATTATGGCTAAAGCAAGCATTCCCTTGAAGGAAAAAGATATATAATTTTGGGAGAGATCCAGCAGATGGTAGTAATATAGCAAGCTTTTCTGTGCTTTACTTTTGGGTAAAGAAAATATATATGCCTTACAGATACCAGCTGGGTCTTGTAAATCTATGTGCAATATTTTCCAAGCACTTGTATTAATATAGTTATAATGCTTTTATGACATGTTTGAACTCAGTCCTTGCCTTTCTGCTTTGTACTGCTGCTTCACTCCATGAGTGTAGATCTTCTATTCGCAGTAAATTGCTGTACAATCAAAATTTTCCAAAGAAAACTTCTCCTGTGAGAAGAAAACGTGATTACTGTGAGATGCACTGACTCTACTCAGTACCTGGTCTTTCAGCAAATTCTCATTGTCCTGCTGTTCTAGACTGCTTCCCATGAATCAGTTCTGGCAAATCAGATGTCACTGCCATCACTATGAGTTGCTCATCAAAACTAACAAATATGGAAATTTTGCATTCCAGATTAGACACTGTATCTCTCCCCAGAAGAACTTCATATCAAGGTCTAGATAGATATCGTATTGATGTTGTCTACCTAGACTTCAGCAAAGCCTTTGACTCTGTCTCCCATAGTATTCTCCCGGAGAAAGCGGCAGCCTGTGGCTTGGACAAGTACAATTATTGTTGGGTAAAGAACTGTCTGGAGGACCAGGCCCAGACAGTAGTGAAAAGAGTTAAATCCAGTGGGTGGCTGGTCACAAGCAGTGTTCCCCAGGGGTTGATGTAGAGGCTGGTCTTATTTGATATCTACCTGGGGGTAGGAAGGCCCTTCAGAGGGATGTGGAAAGGTCAGATTGCTGGGCTGAGGCCAGTTGGATGAAGTTCAACAAGACTAATTGCTGAGTGCTGCACTTCAGCTGCAAAAAACCCAGGCAACATTACAGGCTTGGGGTAAAGTGGCTGGAAGATTGTGTGGAAGAAATGGACATGAGGGTGCTGGTCAACACTCAGCTGAACATGAGCCAGCAGAGTGCCCAGGTAGACAAAAAGGTCAATGACATCCCGGCTTGTATCAAAATAGTGTTGCCAGCAGGAGCAGGGAGGTGATTGCACCCCTGTACTGAGCTCTGATGAGGCAGCCCCTTGAGTACTGTGTTCAGATTTGGGCCCCTTACAACAAAAAAGAAGAGACCCTTGAATGTGTCCAGACAAGGGCAAAAAAATGATGAGGGTTCTGGAGCACAAGTCTTCTGAGAAGCAGCCGAGAGAACTGGGATTGTTGTTTGGAGAGCAGGAGGCTCAAAGGAGACTTTACTACTCTCTAGAACTACCTGAAGGGAGGCTGTGGCAGATTCGGGATTGGCCTCTTCTTCCAGGTAACAGCTTTAGGACAAGAGGAAATGGTCTCAAGTTGCACCAG
This sequence comes from Tympanuchus pallidicinctus, assembly GCF_026119805.1. Classification (NCBI taxonomy): domain Eukaryota; kingdom Metazoa; phylum Chordata; class Aves; order Galliformes; family Phasianidae; genus Tympanuchus; species Tympanuchus pallidicinctus. The sequence goes on from NW_026294802.1 coordinate 5,874,557, forward strand.
TGGATGTTCGGGTTGGATATTGGAAAAATTTATACTCCAGAAGAGTGGTTAGGTGCTGGAATGGGTTGTCCTGTGAGGTGGTGGAGTTACTGTCCTTGGACATGCTCAAGAAATGCTTAGATATTGTACTAAGAGCTCTGACTTGTCTCTAAACTTCAGTGCCTTGCTCAAGTAACTTTTGTTCTAGCAGGTATTACTGTATCACTTCTGTAGCAAAGGCAGTGCAAAATTGTATTTGCTTGAAGGAAGAGATCATTTATTTCTTCAATTATTTGCAAAGACTGTGGATCAGATTGTCAATTACATCTCACCTGGTCAGTTATCACTGAAGAATCCTGCATTGCTGTAATGGTTTTATGTTTTTTGGTTTTCAGTATTCTGCATCGTAACACCATGTAGCGCACTGGGAGCTAAAATGTTAATGTCCCAATTCCAGGTACCTATCCCTGTACATTATGGAGATCATGGGATCTGGCTCTTCTGGGTGGGGCAGTCTCTTACTGCCTTGCAGTGGGTGCTGGAGGGTGCTTTCCTAGCTGTTCCAAGCTTTTCAGGTTTGACTCGGTCTCACAAACTCTCTCCTATCTTATTTGATTTGTTAGTCTCAATTTCAATTAGATTGTATTATATAGTGTTATCTTGCGTTCTGATATCATAGTTGGTAAAATAAGTTTTTCTCCATAGATTGTTGTCGTTGTTTTTTTCTTCCTTCCTTGAGCCCAGCTCCCATCTCCCTATCCTTTTTCCTTTTTCCTTCCTATTTTGTGTGTCTGGGGCGGAGAGGGGGAGGGGAGGGCAAGGACCTACTGCCCCACTGTCATGGGCATAGATTGATCTAGTTAACTCCAGTGACAGTTTTTGTTGGAGAATGCAGGCATTAGCTGCTTTTTAGCTTTTAGAATGAATCTCTCTCTCTGCTCTCAGAGAGCTTTGTTAGGGAACATCATCAGTAGTTCAGGTTTCTGTGCTGGAAAACTTGACCTTGAAAGGCCAGGCGTACTGCCAGTATTCTGGGATATTTGTAAACTTTGAGCACTGCTTAGTCTGGGCAGTGCTTTTTTCCCTTCCCCCCCCCCCCCCCCCCCTCTTGTTAGCTTCAATTCATTAATCCCTTTTTAGTAGATACCAGCGATGAATCTACTCTTTATTGTGGGGGCACTGTGTAAGGGATTAAAAGCCATCATGTTACTCATGACTTACTGGCCAATTATCAGTGTCATGATTATTTGTTGTGGAACTGTGTTCATGTATAACCAAATAAGGGCACTGATGGAGACACCTGTATGGTACCTATATGCAATGTGGTGTGATTTGAATTTTGGCATTTACATCCCAGATGGAATAGTCAATTTTATAAACAACTACATCCCCAATGGAATATGTAATTTTACAAACAACACGATGTTCAGACCAGTTTCCAGGCTTTCTTCTCAGTTTGTCACACGTTTTTTGAATGTCAAATCAATGCTCATTTTGGTGTGCATATTATCAGTCTCCCTGAATGTATTCTAAGGCATTCATGATATGGGGAAGGAGTCTCCTCCAAAACTAGAGAATGCTGACTGGCAGGGAATATGGAGAGGTTTAAGAAAAATCTTAGAAGCATGATGACCCGCAATGTCATGGGATTTCACTCTTGAACACCTGTGGGATCCTGAGAAACTAAGCCAGTATTTGAGTCAGGGACAGTGAGGCTTACATAGATCTAAGGAGGTACAACTTATTTGGGGTTTGGCTTGTGCTTACTGCACCCTATATAATACTATTCTGGAGAAAGAGAGTTTCCCAGCTGAGGTTCAAGCCAGAGGGGAAAATCTCCAAATCAAATTTGATCAATCACAGGAAACACCAGTAACTATGTCAGTTGCCCCTGTGGAAGGCAAGAAATGGAAATGAGTGTCCTTGCATCTAGAAGAGAAGAAAGAAGCTGAGGAGAAGGTGGAGGAAGATCTAAGTGAGGGGCCTTCCTCAGAACAACCGTCATTGGGGAGGGCAAAAGAAAAAACTAAGAGACATACAGAAGAGAGTGATGAAGAGGAAATCTCTATTAGTACTCATTGGCCTCTGAAGATGACTGAAATCCAAGGCTCAAGAAAGGAGTTTACACGACGTCCAAATGAAACTCGTGTTTCCTGGTTGCTTCGCTGCTGGGACAGCAGGGCCAGTAGCTTGTCTCTAGATGGTAATGAAGCTCACCAACGAGGAGGCATTGCCAGAGATCCAACTATTGACAGAGGAATTAGTCGATGTTTGGATAAGGCTGCCACCCTTTGGGAATGAGTTTTAATAGCCATGAAGGAAAGGTATCCCTCCAAAGACGTGATGAAAAAGTGGGATACAGTTGAAAAGGGTATCCAGTATTTGAGGGAAATAGCCGTGGTGGAAATGTTGTATGACCCTAACTTTGTTCCTAACCACCCACACCAAGACCACGACCCTGAGAGAGTGAGGACGCCTGATATATGGCAGAAACTCACAACAACAGCACCTGACAGATATGCCAGTACACTAGCAGCAACTTTTGACAGAAACCAGGACCAACTGAGAAGACCCTTAGTTTTTGAATAAATTCTTATGCTTCAAAAATATGAACAGCAGCTACCTCCAAATCATGCTTCCGTTTCCGCCATCTCACAAATAACGGACCAACTGAATGAAATGAAAGAGCAAGTGTCTCTACTGATTAATTGTGACAAACATGTAGTAGTATCAGAAATGCTTGATGAAGATCAGGATAATCAAAAGAGTCTAATGAAGGAACTGGTCAAACTAATGCAAATCCAACTAACTAAAGATGATGAACCTTCCTTCTCATGTACACCATCAAAAATCTCAGCTGTTAAAGGCAAACACTTTCCAGTTCCAATAAGAAATAATACATCGTGAATTGCCTTGTGGCGTTTCTTATGTGACCATGGAGAAGACATGAGGAAGTGGCATGACCAAGCTACTCCTGTACTACGAACACGGGTGAGAGAATTACAAAACAGATCAATCAATCACCAGTGCAGTTGCTCCAGTTACCACAGATAATGAATAGAGGGGACCTGCCCTCAGCTGGGGGAAGGGGGGTAAAGGGATAATAGAGTTTATTGGACTGTGTGGATTTGATGGCCTGGCATATCAGAACCACTGAAATATAAGGCACTGGTGGACACTGGTGCACAGTGAACTCTGATGCCCTTGAGTCATGAAAGGACAGAATCAACCCATATTTCTGGAGAGACTGGGAGATCTCAAGAATTGACTGTTGGAGACCGAGATAAGCCTCACCGGTAAAGACTGGCAAAAACATCCTATTGTGACAGGCCCAGGGGTTCCATTAATTACCTCAAAAGGGGGCATTTCAAGGATCCTAAAGGGTATTGATACACCTTTGGAATAGCTGCTGTGGACACAGACAACATTAAGCAGCTGCCTGTTTTGCCTGGCCTGTTAGAAGGTCTGTCTGTTGTGGGGTTGCTATGAGTAAAAAAGAATTGAACTGGTTTACAACTCAGTTTTTCCTTATGTTACTCTAATAGCAACATGGTTATATCCATCTCCAACACCTATCTCTGTTTATCTCAAGTTTTAAAAACATGAAGATGGAAGATGAAAGATGAAAGATCATTCACACTATATTTTATATATATATATATATGATGTCTTTCAGTGCACAAATATTACAGTTATTAGAGATCTACAACTGCAGTCACTTTTTAAGGAAAAAAAAAAACAAAAAACCCACACAACTATTTCCTCTCATTTGATATCTCTAGAACTTTTAAAATTACTACTCAGTTCAAATCACATAATTACACATTTCCCATGCATAAAAATTATCTTCCTGTGGATTTTGTTGTGCAAAAACACTTTGCTATTTCTTTGAAGAAATAACACACGAACTTTATATTCTAAATAAAAAAGCACTTGAAATACTCTTTAACTGCAGAAAAACTTCTTTCTTTATGGATCTGACTATAAATACACTGTCAAATTGATGTGGGAATAAATGAGACTTTAAGAACACTAAATTGAAGAAATAGGGTACAGCTACTTTAAATGAAGCATGAATATTTTATGTGTTTTGCTCTTGCTGTCAGACAAGAATAAAAGTCACTGAGGCCAATTTTGCATAGGAACTCTGTTTTATTTGATTACAATATTTACTCAAAAATCATAAAATAATTGATAGTAAAAAAAATCTTGATGTTCCTCATATAGGTTTTTGATACTCAATAACAACAGTAAAAGCATTGCCAGCAGAGGGACAGAGATGATCCTTCCCCTCTGCTCAGCATCCACACCAGAAGAGCAGGATCCAGTGCTGGGCTTCCCAGCCCAAGAGGAATGTGAGGTTATTGGAGTGAGTCCTATCATGAAGATTACTTGGGGGTTGCAGTATCTGTCATACAAGAGAAATTTGAGAGAACTGGGACTTCTGGGCCTGAAGAAGGCTCAAGGGTATCGCATTCATGTGTGTAAATACCTGACAGAAGGTGTAAAGGAGCTGAAGCCAGCCTTTTTTTTAAGTTATGCCCAGGGGAAGGATAAGAGGCAATGTGCAAAAACTGAAATTTCATTTAATTTCGTTTAAGCATTAGGAAAAAAGGTTTTTTACTCTCAGGTCACTAAAACTCTGTAACAGGTCTACAAAGATGTTGTGGAATCTCCATCCTTGGAGACATTCAAAGCCTGACTGCACAGTGTCTTGATCAATCTTTTGTAGCTGATCTTGCTTTGAGCATGAGTGTTGGATGAGATGGTCTCCAGAAGTCTCTGCCAGACCCAGCAATTCTGCAGAAATATATGCAACTCAGAAAGGACTTGTATCTAACTTAATATAAGTAAGATATTACTCCCTGAATGAGTAAACATTCACTGTTATATTCCATTCAGGAAAATGAGCAAGATATCAAAACTGCACAGAAGAAAATGTTCAGATTCTGGATTACAGTAGTACAGGTTACTTCATAGGCTGCGTATTCTCAGGAACTAGCTGCACATAGAACCACTGTTAACAGGGAATTAAAATATATTAAAAATAACTTTAAGATTTGTGTGTTTGTATAAAATATAGGCTTTTTTTTTTTTTTTTTTTTTTTTTTTTTTTTGTGAATCACAGTAAGATGGGAGAAGGTGGGAAGAATAGAAAGCTGTGAAAAAAGCCAACACCCCAAACAAAACTCAAGACACCTAAAATTATTAAATTATTCCAGTTGTTCCCTTCTTTCCCTCCTACCCCATAAAATGAGCATTTAAGTAAAATTTTCAATTTATTTATGAGTCTTCTAGATGAAACAAAAAATATTTTTGAAACTAAGAGTTTTGCCTGGCAGAGGAAAAGAAAGCAATGTATTTTCCAGGGACATGCTTGCTCCAACTCCTTGGTCACAAATCTACCGTACAGTGCTGTAATGCTGAAAATAACTTTCAGTTACAAAAGCTTGCTAAAGTTTCCTGGAAGAATATCTTTCAACATTTTGTTTATACAGCTATAAAGAGCTTTCTACTGTGAGCATACACAGAGGATACTCTTAAGTTTCTCCACCATGTTCAAAGCCACCACTGTCAAATAAAATCCTATCATCTTATGGTTCACCAAGATGGCAGGAGGGTGTTGAAGGCATTGACTCCCACTGAAACACTGTAATTGTAGGTGTTCATGGGACGCTGCTGAACTGTGAACTCATTTAAACTAGTTGAATTCATCCACTAAAATCTGCTTTGTAATTGTTAGCATGCTAAAAAAGCTACACCTGTCTCTACTTGCACAAAGCACCAGCAGTGCTTTCCTCCCACTTGCAAGCAACACACTTGGGCCCTGTAACTCCCTAAGTCTCTGTGTTCAGCCAGATCAAAGCCAGTTCCCGCACATTACTTCAGATTGGAACAGTTTTTGCTCCGAATCACTAGGCAGAGTTGAAGACCTGTAATTTTATAATAGTGTCATCAGCAAACTGATGCCAACCTAGGAAAAATTTCCCATTTTATTTCCTGTGATTAATTAAAGAAGAGTCAGTTTTGAGACCTGGTATATTCAGCAAATGCAATTTAGCCTGAGCTGAGTCCTGATTGTCTTTTTGGTGCCACATATCCACTTTCATTCCCAAGCTCCATGCACACAATTTTCAGCATTGTGATTGCTGATGTTTCCAAGGCTTGCTCTGAACCTAAGCTCTGGCACTGTGCAAGTGGCATTAGTGGTATGAACCATAGTCATCTGCTGGCATATGCGATTCCTAGTGCTGCTCACAAACTCATGGATCAGATGGATATCCCAGTGGAGCTGGATGACACAAAAGTAGTGAAAGGTGAATAGTTTCAAAGACATGTAGAGATTTCTGTAGTTCAGTTCCCTTTTCCAGGATGGCTCTGTCTCTGAGGTGCTCAGAGATTTGAGAGTGACCATTACCATGCCACAGGAGCAGTGAATAAAGAGGTAAAGCCATAATAATATATATGCACTACTCCATGGAAACTGACAGCAGGTTTCCAAGGCAGCCAAATCAAAAAAAGAAGAGTGAAGTACAGAGAGCATCAACTAACAGCTTGATGTGCTAAGGGGTAAATTTTCGAAAGTGCTTAAGCCCCACAGGAAGTCAATGGCAGCTGTGCTCTTAAACCACCGAGGTCTTTTTGAAAAGCCCAGTCAGTAGCGCCATTGCTTGATGCGTGTGACTGATTATTCAGTGTTGTAGACAGCAGTCCTGCAGCTGCACTTTCATTCTGCACTGTGCTCCTCCCCAGGTCTTCTGCCTTCTATTCACTCTCCTGCAGGCACTGTATTTCAGGGCACTGTTATTCCTCCTCTTTTTCCTCTCCAAAGACATCATGCAGCTGTATATCCACGCGACAGCCAAACATTTCTATAGTTTTTCTAATAACCAGGGATGTGATGCCAAGGAAACAACTATCTGCTCCTTTGGACTGGCAGGGAACAAAAAGGATTGTTCATTCTACTGCCTCAAAGAAATGCAGAAAATTCAGCACAGTGACATGAGCAGGCAAGAGGAAAAAGAGACATGGTCCCTAATAAGGGCTTTGAGGAAATGAAAGATTTGTTTTTATAAGAGATTAACTGGTTCATCTTGAGCTTTCCCCATTTCCCTTTCCACTACAAGAAATCAAGACATTTCAGTAATTTTTTTCCTCAGTGCAACAGGGCCCATGTCATCTCAGAAACTGTGAGCATCTTGCAGGCTCTAGTATTTCTTAGCAGAATAAATTGAAAGTGTTAAAACAATTTGTTCTCCTTCTTCAAGAACAAAACAATATAAAACAAGCAAAAATGTAAATTTAATGTGCATTTAAATTTGGGAAAATAGTCTTGTTTTTCTAATTAAAAAAATATGCACTAGGTGAGATCAGCAAGCATATTAATCTCTATAACCAGCAAACAATCCCCTAATTATGTTAGATTTTTTTCAAATATCTGGAAGCTTATAACATGTTCTATAGCAGAAGCCACTAGCCACTCTTCAAGACTCTGGCAATAAAATGAAAGCAATAAAGCCATGCCAATGTATGACCCATTTATGATGCCTTTTTTACCTTTTTTCTATGTTTGAAAACTTCTGGACAATGAAAGATCCACAGAGATCAAAACATAATAACTATTTTATGGCAGCTGCCAAAAAAATTGCAAAACCAATATATTAACTTGAAGAAGTTTGGGCCTGGATAGAGAAGTTTCCCTTCCCACAGTGTACAGAACTGGAGCCTGGTTTCCTGTGGATTTGCCACTCTAAATGTAGCCTCAAGAAACATGAATATAATCATTTTAAAACTCTCAGCATCTATTAAAGAAATAAACATGTCAAGTACTCCTTTGATTTAGATATAACTGAGGTTTAAAAATAGTGATTTATGTAGCTAATTTATAGTCTACCTTCTACCTCTGGAAAAGGGAGATATTTTTCTTTATTGAGAAACATAAATCTGTATTGGCCTTCTGTGATTCAGCTGAAAATTGATCTGTATCTTCACAAAGTTCAAACGAACCCTTTTTCAGGACACTAACCCCATGTGATTCCCAAAGGAGAAGCATTAGCCACAGAGACATCATGTAAATAGTCTTTCTTTTCTTAGATACTAAGGCTTAAGCATTTAATCAGGAGAAACACAGAAAGGTTTGACTGGAGCACTGAAAACAGCTATCAGTGGGTGATGGTGACTTCTCTTCTTGCTTTTAACAATGTGATATTTCACCTCAGTTTCATTTCTCAATGAGAGAATTCAATTCATTTTCAGAATGATACTTTCTGAAATGTTTTTGGAACTGTGCTGCATACATTTATTCAGCAGCTTTTGAGAGGTGCTAGAGGTAATTTTTTAAGATAAAAAAGAAAAATTAACAGAAAATACTTGGATTTATTATTACTACTGCTATTGTTACTACTATTGCTTTTATTGAGGCAACAGACAGCTAAGAACCTGCAGCTAAACCCTAGATCTCAAAACAGGGATACTTATGTCAGTGGTATATACATACATATATACCACACTTCTAGGTGAAGATTACAGCTGCAGTCTGTGGCCTACAGTGATCTGATTTGACCAGCAGATTCATGGCACTATTGTGCCAAGCTGAGCCTGCTTTAAAATCCCCAGGACTAGACAAGAGCAATGAAGAGAATACTGCTTTTGTCATAAACTTTGATTGAGCTTTCAGGCTTCATATGGCCACAGATCTTCTGGGGAGAGGCATGAGGGAAAGCACGTTCTCTGAGACAAAATAACAGATATCCTACTCAACCCAGATAGTGGGCAGTATAATCCATAGGACTGGAGGCCACCAGAGTTATCTTGTCCCGGGTTATGGATCTGCAACTTTGCACTCTAATACCTGTCTGAATGCAATGAGATTCCAGGTATTCCAGCACCTAAGGATGTTAAATGTTACCAGAGTTGGGAAAAGCATCCAGCCAGTACTGAATGAGAAAAATGACCCTGGAGTCACAAAGATGATATTCTATAGAGACTCTGAGTGAGAGCAGTTTGATTGACAGACAGGCACCAAAGTAGCAGAACTCAGCAGAACTGACACCACCTAGAAAGGCCAGGCTATGGGTCAATGTCATGGGAGGCCAGTCAAGAGAAGCAAAGGTGATTAAGGGCCATGAGGCAGACAGATAAAGGAGCCCAATAAAATGTGGCCTCATTTATCATGACCGAGCTTCTCTGAAAAAGACTGCACTTTTTGTACAAATGTATTTTTTTTGTCATTTGACTAACCACATTTTGAGTGTTTTATCATCTGGATAATCCCAAGTTTGGCTTGTTCTGAAGGTCATATGCCCTGTTTTGACACTTTACCCCTGAAGTCTGATAAGCTTCAATGATTAAGCAGAACTCATTTATAAACCTACTTGTTCTTTACATTTATAACCCTCAGCAAGCTTTTATTTCCTTTTTTACATTTTCAGTTCTTTGCCCATCCTCAGATATTATCTTTGAGTTGTGATGAATTTGCCTGGCAAAGAAAATGGTTTTGTCTAAATTTTTAATACTTTTATTTTAACCTTTTTCTTCAGGCAGAGATAAAGCACTTAGAGTAATCTCTACTGTCATACATTATCATATTTTCAGAGAAGTAGCTTTGAGAAGTCAAGTCAATCGTGGTATTTGAAGTCACTCCAGCACTTCTATCATGGATTTCTCCCTTTGTAGTGTCTATAGCAGAATGTTGTGAGTTGTGACAAATGTTTTAGTTTGCATTTCCTTTTAAATTTTTCAGTATGAGATGAGGAAATTAAGCGCACTGTAAAAGCAGTGTGAGCTGGGTTTGTAGAAGCATCATATAAAAAACCAAAACTTTGGAAATAAAAGTCTACTAGCCATTATAAATCTTGCAATTATAAAAGTAAGGAAATTTTGTTGATGTACTTATTCCTTATTCCTTTCCCTGACACTGTAGGATCCTACTCTATATAATTGATGATTTTTTAAAATGTTTTTTCTACCTAGTTTTAAAATACATGAGCATGGAGCTTTTTATAGTTTCCTCAGAAACTATAAAATATATATTAATATATATATATATTTATATGAAATATATAAAATATATTTCATTTCTTTTTCTTTTAAAACTATTTAACTCTTTTGCATCTGACTTTCTACCTGACGCAGATACTCATTATGACACTATTTCTTTAGTGCTCCTAGGACAACTAAGAATCATGCTTGCTGTTCTTCAGTAAATTCCATCAGCTGTTATATGGTCATCAGTATTTTCACTCTATTTTGTGATCAAATAAATCTCTCCTTGCAGAAACAAACAATCCAAAAACAAAAGCCTACATTTAAAAGTCTGTGATTCATTTAACATCCACTTCCATGCACCTCTCTACCTCTTTGGAAGCATTCAAAACAGAGTGATTACACACAAAGAGATGTATGCACCCACATGAAGCAAAAAGATTCAGATAAGCAGTAAAATTTGCACTGGTCATGGCAGCAAAGAACAAATCACATCTGGGGCATACGTTGAGTAAAGGAGGTAAAACTTTTTTGCCTGGTGTAATTCAGCAACACTGAATGAACTGTATTAGGAGTACCTGGAAGCAGAACGCTGTTCCTGTGACAATCAGGGGTCTCACAGAATGTCCCTTCTCCTGCATGCCCATGATCCAATCCCACTTGTTCTGTGGAACCAGCTGGATGTTCTCCACCACTAGCATACCTGTAAGCAGGGTCTTTTGAATAATTCATTAATAGTTGAGTTGATCTCAGCTCTGTAAATATATCATTCATTTGGAAAACAGTCAGACTGCTAACTTAGAGTTCAAGCTTCTGTTCACACAAGATAGGATATCAGTTTCTTACTTAATTGATGCATTCCAAACTCGATAAGAGGCTTGCTGGCAAAATAAGCTCTAAAAAATAAAAAATAGAAAGATTTTTTTTCCATTTTTTCCTTCTGAAGAAGCAGCATATAGTTAATCTGTCTTGAAAATTTTGATGGACAATAGATTTTGTAATTTCAGAAGCATTTGATATTTCAGTAGACAAAGCAACAAAGCATACATACAAAAATGAGTGCTTGAGCACTATTGTGCCTATATACTCCTGCAATTAGCCTAATGATTGTACACATTGTAAAAAAAAATCTTTCAACTGTTTAATTTAAAATGGGATTATTTAGATCATCAGGGGAATTATTTATTTGAGAGATACTTAAATACTGCACCAGTGAATGAAGAATAGTATTTTTCCACACCTGTTGCAAGAACAGCTGGCTTGAAGTGTTCTATTTATTTCCCTATAAATATCTTTGAGCTGTAGAAGAAATGCACTGTGAGTAACACAACTTAACTTATAAAATAATTACATGGTATTGACCAGGCCGTGGTGAAAAGCAGTGTTATACTCATTCACTTAGCATTTTGCTGAAATTCCAGTCTTGACTTCATGTATTGTTTCTCTACAATCAGAGATACAAGATCCTTTTGTTTGCTGCATTATTTCTCTCTTCTTTTAATATCTTCTAAGTCTGTTTATTTAGTTTTTTTCTCTTCTCACCTTTAGTCATCTACTACTTCTCCTTGTCTTGTGCAGATCAATCCTTACCTTTCCATCATCTCTCTTTCACTTACTTTTTTTTTTCTCTCTCTCCCTGTATTTAAGAAGGAAGGAAATACAAAATATTGTATTAAGAATTTCTGGAAAATGCAACTAACCTTCAAAACTACAAATCATATAACATTATTTTGCTCAGTAAAATTCTCCATGCCCATTTCCATTTCCATTCCTGCCCTGTATTGCTCTGGACACAGATCAAATTCAGCATATTTTTCTTTTGAGTCTCATGGGGGAATTTGTTCTGAATTTTTATGGACTGACTCAGCATATAGCTCAGCAAAATAAGGATGAAAACCTGTGGTTTATGCAGTGAGATAATTAAATTAAAAAGAGAATGCAAACTGTTGTTCTAGCATCTTAGAGAGAGCTTTTTTTAAAATAATTTTTTGCTAAAAACAACCTGTGGTGGCTTATTGTGCCACATGTTTGCAAGCAGAAGTTTAATCAACTCAAGGGCTATTCTAGTACAGTTTAGTTCACTCACCTATTTCAAAACTGCACTAGTACCACTTACCAAATATTGAATTACTCACTGTCTCTCCCATCACAGCCAGAGGATGTAAATACAGACCACAAATTAAACAGGAAAGAATATAAATTTCATAGATCTAAGAATAACTATGCATAGCAACAACCATGCAAATGCAGAAAGTGATATGCTGTTCATGTGCATACCTAAGAAGAACGTGCTCTCCCGATCAGACATTTTCATATAGAGTATTGTCAAAATAAAATATTTTTTTCCTAAATTTATTTTTATCTTTTGGTTCCTTCCCACTGGGTTTCAGCTGCCTCGTTGTTATAAGTGCCATGTACTGCATTAATGAGAATTTTTATTAGTCTTGAGAAGCCAAGCTTGGGGTCACTGTCTGTCACCTGCATTGCTTCTGTCAACACCCACTCTGCCTAAAACTTGCACTTCTCCAGTCTCGACAGTTCCACACAGTAATGGCCTGCTTTGGAGTTACATCTCTTAATGCAATCAGCTTAAACTTTGCATTTCCATCACATGGCTTGCCTCATTATAAGTTAATTGATTCTCATTTCCTCAAATTCATGATTTAAGAGTTATAGCAAATCTTGAACTCCAGCAGACACAGGGTTGATTAGGAATCACAGAATAAACAAGGTGCTTTTTTGTGTATTAAATGACCTCAAGGAATGACTTGGTCTTAATGGAACCTGCCCTGTGGTTGTTAGTTCTCAATCGCCTGTGAATTATCTCATCTTTTATTTAATCTCACTTGTCATAAAAACTCTTCTGCACCTCTTTCTTCACCTGCAGAGCATCCAGAAATTACTTTAATATGACGCTATATGAAGAATGGCAAAGAGAAGGCATGTTTCTCCTAGATGGTACCTCTGTTCTTTCCCTAGACACCATGTGCTAGCATCACACCCAGAGGAAAGGCTTAGATGAAAACTCATCTGTCTAGTGGCAAATGGCTTTTCATGATGCCAAAGACTTTGTTGTTGATTAGCAATTTTTAGAAAATTGCCTTTCACTCTACCCCAAGTTATAACTGTAAAAAAGGGGGTTGAGTTTAATTATATTCCTGTGGCTTTGTTAGCAAATTGCAGATTGCCATTCGTTTTTGCTTTGACAGTTTTGAAAACAGAAAGTTCTTTTGCATAATTTACTCAAACAAAGGCATGAGCTATATTTTTCTACTGTGGTTTCAAACATTCAGAATGACAGTCCTCACCACTGGCAATGATTATCTGTATCTTCCACAGAATGGAAAGATGACAGTATGCTTTTTTGATAGAGAAATATGTACAAGTCCTTTTTGGATTAAAACCATACCAACAAGAATTAAAAGCATTTGTGTTCTAGTTTGCACACCTCCTTCTCCTCTTCCTCCTCATCCTCTGTCTGCCTCTTGTGAACATCTGGATATGGAAGAATTCTCTGAATTAACCTTGTGTAGGCAAATCCTGGCTCTGGGTTCTAGGAGAGACTTGAAAACAAGACAAACTTTTAAAGTCATTATTATATCCTCAGCTTTACACCATGCACCATGGGGACTCATTTCATTTTGTGCTCCTGTATTTTCCACAGAATCTCAGTAGCATGGTGCACCAGGTGCGAAAATTAAATCAATAAAATATACAGTGAGCTAGTGAAAGCCATTTCAAACTGATAAATATTTACAACCATCTACTTGAAAATGAAATAAGAGAAGTTATATTGTTTTCAACTTTAATTTCTAGTCTGGTTAAGAAGTTCTCCTGTAAGTATTCTTCCTGTCAAAATAAGTGATGTGCTATATTGAAAATAACACCAGAATGAATGATGGCACGAAATCACTCGAAAAAATGAGTATCTGGGGAAGAATAATACTAACAACAACAACAAAAAAATTGGCTGGACAATTCTAACATCTTTCTGTAGTGATAATGACAGTGAAAGGGGTTTCTTCTCACACCAGAAACTTCACGCAAATTGCTGTTCCACGTCAGTGAAACTCTTCACAGGGAGTGCTGCAGGACCCCATGATTAAGTAGCTACTCCTTCTGAAGCAGCATGTCTACTCAAGTTAGCAGAAATGAGGAGTGAGGAGTGTAATTTAGTATTCCTGGCATTTAAATATGAAGTTGAAAGGAAAAGACACCCAGACACTTTCCATCTTGTCCAAAGTAAAGGGTAGATGCTGGTAAATTTAAGTATTCCATTTCTTCTTTGGGAAATGAAGCCCAGTTTGGAATGGAAACTGAAACAAAATGGTCAACTGTTTTTTATTTATTATAAACTCTCTCTAAGTGTCATCATGTTGGCACACAAAAAATTAAAAACCCCATTTCCCTGGTATGAACACACACGATATTACACAGGAATTCAAGTGCCATCTGTTAGCTTCTGCTGCCATAGAACAGGATAAATTCAGGTACAAGAGGAGTAGAAAGAAAACAGAAACTAAAGTATCTTCTATCTCAGTGAATACACAGCCTAAGCTGTTAGCAAGGTCTACTTACTGTAATTTCAAATGGAAGAAATAACATAATGGATGCTGAAGGTTGAAATGGTTGGCTTTTAAAAGAGAATCAGTCTTTTTTTTTTTCTTTTCATTTGAAAGAGAATGAGTTTCAAATGCTGCAGCCCATGTACAGAAATTCTAGTACTTTAAATGAAAGAAAGGAAAATTCAGCAGGAATGCTCATCCTTGGCTGTTTTCCAAGACATCTTAGTTGTTCCAATGAATTTGACATGTAAAACAAATAGACTATATGTAGATGGATCTTTAATAATTTTTTTAATTTAAATTTTTGAAAAAAAAAGCCAACAAGTTTATCATGGAATAACATTCTTTTTTTTTCCCTTATAAGTTTTAGAAGCTGTTTTATATTCACACATTCACACTTCTAGGAAGCTACTAATAAAAAAATACAGTGGAAGTGATTTTTTCCATGGTTGTTACTGTGTTTATTTTAAAAGGGATGCAACATGAGATGTATGAGATGTTTATATCTTAAGGAAGCTCAATTCTGACCTTATATGGTTTTAGAATAATGATTTATGTGTATCATATACTGTCTTCAGTATTAGTGCTTTCTGGATTATGGCTAAAAGGGACAGTGTACTTACATCTTCTTTTTAATGTTCTGGAAGCACTGATGACTGGTGGCCAGATAAATTCTGTGTTGGAACAGTTTGTCTAGACAAATCAGGATTTTTATCGATGAAATTTTAATAAAGTGAACAAAACAGAGCCAGCTAGTTACTGTGGACACGTTAACATTAATTCTGCAGCATCGCTATTAGAAATCCATCAAATCAAAAACCTGGTTAAACTTTTGAGCAATCCTCAAGCATGTTGTGCCAACTGTAGGCTGCAAAACAAACACTCCTTCTCTTACTAGCATTGCAGTCAAAGTTAAATAACTCTGTAACTATGTGAACATAATAGTTTCCTTCTCATCCCAGGGTTATCAAAGGATAAAGTGCGCAACTCAATCATCAAAAAACATTTTCTATCACTGTAAACTCAGGCAGAACAAACAGCACAAGAGGGCCGTATTCTTACTTCATAGCATGTCCAGGATTCAGAATATGCAGATTCTCCGTCATGAATGTATGTTAGAAATGTATGTTTTTAAGTCAAAGAAAACCTTTGAAAGCTCTGTGTGAAGAAAAGATAAAAGTTGTGTGTATCTGATTGCTCAGGGGCAGTTTCACATTTCATCCCAAGCTTATTTGTGGAAAATGTCCTTTCTACTCCAGTAAATTAATCTGAACAAGCCCCAAAGTATTTAGATATAGGGTCACAAAGGGTTGATCATTGGTGATGTCTGGCAACTAGTTTCTAAATTCCATACAACTCCACTGAATTGTAATTTGTTTTATGCTTGTTCAGACTTGATGGTTCTGGATATTCACTGAAAAGGCATCCAGATCTGTATTTGTTTTCTTTTGTACGTTAATAGAAGCTGAAGTGAAGCAAAAGCTATGTTTGTTTGGCTTCTTGGTGATTATTCTTAAAACAGTTATTATAGACAGGAGAGGCAAGAATATCTTTTTCTTGGAAAATTTTAATACTATTGTTGGAAATTCAGAGACTGGTGTGAAGAAAGACTGAAGTTAAAGATACCTCCTGCCCTCACAGTGGAGGAAAAAAATCTCCAACATTCAATGTCACAGACTAAAAACTAAAGAAGGGCTGAAATGCATACTGAGTTACTGAGACGGGAGATAAGTTACCCTGCCATTAGAATTTGCCCCATTTTTTAATGTTTTACCTTATTAAGTATAAATTCTGTTCTCCAAATTCTAATTTTGGAGCAAACTGTTCCTGAGTACAGGAGATGACAAAAACATCCTGAGTTTACCATCTCTGAAAGTCTCTAATGAAAGAAAATCAGATGGATTTTCCATTTGACACCCAGTGATTTTCCACATTTCATGTAAGTATGCTTATCCATTTCAGCTAAAAATTCCAGTTTTCTTAGCACAAAAGATTGTTTTTTGTTATCCTTTCCTATTCATTCAAGAAGACTTGTGTCCCATCTACCACTGAAGGATTAGTCTGTATTACTAGCTGCTCTATTGGATAGGATTAATTCAGCTCTCTCCCTCCTAGAAGTTGCATGCCTAATCACTTCGCACAGCATCTTTCCTCACAGGTTGTCTTGGTTATGGTTTGGTGTATGGCAAGTTGATCAGAACATATGTTTATCATATGCTGTCTATAAGCCAGCAATGGGGCTATTCCATTTGTTCATCTCAGTCAACAGCTACACAAATTCCAGCTACCAGGCAGAAGTATAGAACATAAGGACAAAAGTAGAAGCAGAAAATGATCAATGGGACTACATTTAAGATTTTTTAAAAATGCTATATTCCTTACAATTACTTCAGAAATTAAATTTTGCAGTGTCAAAAATATGTTGTTTTTGTTTTCGTTTTTTTTTGTGTGTGTGTGTGTGTGTGTGTGTGTGGAACCAAGAGTAGCTTAATTCCAAGATAAATAGTCTTCTACGTTGAATTTAATATATACTTTTATTTCTAGGAACAGAGGGCATCCCCTTTTATATATACACTCACACACAAAATACTGAACACTAATAGGAATTTAACTGATTACAGTAATATTCCTACTGTCCTGTACTTTGGCCAAACTATTTTTCTCTTTCACTGCTTCAGAATCTTTATGTGATTGCTGCAGTAATAAAGTAATTTTCTGATAAATTCATCAGGAAAAGCACACTATAGAGTACAGGTATAACTATAGAACATCACAATTTTAAGGCAATTATTCTCCTAGGGAAAAAAAAACAAAACAGAAACGTACATAATATAATTTCACAGAAGGGAAGATAAGTCATTATAATTTTATGTTACCAAACCCAATCTTCTTAAATGCACTCAAGCACAGGAAGGTGTTCCCATATAGATAATACATATCTTCTTAAGCTGTATCAACCACCATGTTAACAAGGCTGGTATATAATGGAAATCAAGATTGTTTTCATGCTTGAATCACTGAAAAGGATGTGTGAAGAAAAGGTTTTATAATAATATTATTCTTCCAAGCTGTGGTGAGTATTTTGCTAAGCAAAATGAAATACCTCAACCTCCTTGAACCAATTATTTCAAATGTACTCACAATCTATATCATAATTGAAAGTGTAATCACTATAGTTAAGCTTAAGATTTATTCTGTAAAATATAAAATCTACAACACCTGAAGGAAACAGCAAATTCTGAATAGCAGAACTAAGAAACTGCATTTTGACCAGATTAAAAGAACTCTGTCACTGCTATGGGAAACTTAGAACATTAACTAGAGTGCAAAATCACTCTCTGTTGCCTCTTTCTCTGATCTCTTAATAGATTCTTAAAACATCTTTTAGAGTAAATATAGAATAAGTATCTTTGGATAATTTGCTAAACTAAGTGATCTCTGCAGAATCCCAGCTTCTCTACCCGCTGTCTACCAACTCATTCTAGAATGAAAGCACTATTATCTCTTCCAGAATTTATACAAAAATTGGTATCACATATGGTGTCAGTTCTCCATAAATCTTATGACATCCAAATACTTTCTGTATAATTTTAAACAATGTTGTCAAACTCAAAAATTTAAAACAAATTATTTACTATCTCATACCACTGAGGAGAAAATCTTGATGCTGATATAAAGGGATAGAGTCTACTCAAAACACAAAATGTCACTGTTTTGTAAAAATGGATCACTGACTGAATGATACTAATATCAGAATATGTCGTGTTCTCACATTCACAGTCTAACACATTTTCCTCCTTGTATAAGGATCAAAGACTTTTGTAAAATGAATTTCAAATTATACTCAACTCATAAATGACAATTTATTGTATTAAGATATATATAAAGCAGGGTAGAATCAGAGGAGTCCAGAATTAACCAAGCTCTTTAAAACAAACAAACATGCAAAGAGAACAATATAAAATAAGCAAAGAAAATGCCAAATCCTTTTAATAAATTGCATGTAAATTAAGTTACATGTTTATTAGCAGTGAAAGAAAGCAAGTCAATTTTAATCATAGGCAGAAGAGACTTTAATGTAGTCCATTTCCAATCCTCCTCCTCTGGATAGAGACACCTTCCACCAGAAAAGGTTGCCCAGGGCCTCATCCAACCTGGCCTTGAAAGCCTTCAAGGATGGGACATCCACAGCTTCTCTGGTAGCCTGTGCCAGGGCCTCACCAATCATGTAATGAAGAATTTCTTCCTAACTTTTGATTTCAATCTACCCTTTTTTTTCTTTAAAACTTGTCTTTCTCTATTTATAGGAAGGTGGAGACTGATTTTTTACATGATCTGATAGTGATTGGACATGGACAAAGGAGAATGGTTTTAAACTAAAAGAAGAGAGATTTTCATTAGATGTACATATCAGACAAATTTGCTGACTTCCCAAGTGTGTATTCCCCAAAGGAGCACCACAGTCATTAAAAATTGAGAGTTGTCAATACCCGAAATCAGGATAACCATTTATATATCTCATGGTGATGTGTCTCATCTGGAGTCTGACATCTAAGTTAGACTTAATAATCCCCAAAAATAAAACTCTGGGATGTTCTTTACTATTGTGTTTTCATAATTCATAGCTCCATGCAAACTGCATGCTTGCATGCTGTCAAATTAAACTTTCACTAAGGACATTCCAGTGTAAGAAACAAAGCTTATTTTCATGAGCTAATGACTACAATGAAGTTGTCACCAGTTTAGTGTGAATATCACAATACTTGTGTTATTCTTCAGTCCTACCTTGAATCTTACTGTAGAACAGAGCATTTTCGAATTATTTATCTGCCTATGTACAAAATAAACTTTTTTTTTTTCATGCTAATGATGTATTGTATTCTTAGCTTGAATAATATATTCTTCAGAGTCTGCAGCAAATTATTCTTCTAAGATAAGTTACATGTTCAAATGTGCCGAAAGCACACTGCAATGAATGACAAAATTAATATTCAGGATTATAACCTTGATCTCTAGATAACATCTCTAGATCTATAACCTAGATCTAGAGGATAACAAAAGGATCAAAACTAAGCAGGAGTATAGAGTGAACTGAAAAATCATTCCAGCAACAGAGAAACCCTACTTTGTAGCTGTATTATCAGTTAAATGGAATATACACAATGCTACACAAAACACACTTGCTATGAACATTTTGTAGAAGGACCTAGGTAACTTCAGAGCTTTATTCACAAAAAAAAAAAAAAAAAAAAAAAAAAAAAAAAAAAAAAAAAAGAGATACAAAAAAAACCTCACTTTCCACATACTTCAAAAAAGCAACTATTTCCCTCTCAATAGAGATTAGGGATGCAAAGACATATAACCAAATGATGTACTGGAAGTAGATGTTTGAACAGTAGATATTGAAATAGATATTTTGCAGTAGATATATGTAGTAGATATTTTGAAGTAGATATATTGAAGTAGATATTTTGTTGTCTACCAGAAGTAGACAACAACAGAAGTAGATATTTTGTTGTCTACCAGAAGGAGAAGGGAGCACAAAACCTGAGGACATCAAAATGCTAAAGAGATGCAGATTTCTTAATGTGAAAAAACAAAAACAAAAACAAAAAACAACAAATATGCGCTCCAAGAGACAGGATGAGAAGACAAGGTAGTACAAAATTCCTCTCTTAAGTGTGGAAGGATCATTCTGGTAGCTGCTTTTAAGAGACTGAAAATTTGTAATGAGTCCATATACACAGAAGATAGGCACTACATCTGAGCTGAAGAACCAATTTAATAGTTTTTAACATATACACAGTGTCTTAAATGAGAAAAAGTCATTTGGTGTCTTCCTGAATACTTATTCAACCAATATGGAATTTTCCAGTCAGAAGTAAAAAAAGATTGTTCCAAATGTTTAGACTTATTTGGTCACAAGGGTCTGGATGGTCTAGTCCAGTGTGATGAGATCTAGCTGACAGTTGAGAACTTAATAGGGTGGCATTCTGGCATTTGTGTTCTATTCATATTTTGTACTGTTTCTGTGTTTATCCTCAAAGGCATATTGTTCCATTAAAACTTAGATAGAAAGGTTGTCAACACTGCATGTCTAAATTGAAAAGAAAACATTAAAATTTCTGACAAGAGTTTCTTTATTCTGGTTTCTCAGTGTTCACTGGAAAACCATTTCTAGACTGCTGCTCTCTGTAAATGTTTTACATAGTTTGGACTAGTTATCATTTGGAGGAAACAGTTGTATCAAATCGTGAGATTAATTCTTGCCTGAGAAGAATATTTGCTGCAGGTTTACTACTTCACTAAACTTAAGTGTGAAATGGCCTCAATTGGGATAAAGATATATTTGTACATATTTTTGCATTTCCAATTATATACTTCATTTATATAATTTATTTGATCTTTTTTTTAAAAAAATATTATGCTACTGTGTTAGTCAGCTAATGGAGTCTGAATCAAGATCCCAGCCAATAGCTAATGCCAACCTAAAATTTCCAAACCTGTGGAACTTCTGTCTTGGTTTAATTGCAATTCCAGGAGTTGTATTTTGATAAGCACTTTGCCTTACGTTCAGGAGATATCTTGTGCAGCTCCGTGTTCAAATGTAGGTTTCTCATATCCATGTGTATGTAGATAGACTTTCACGGTCATAGAAAGTGAAACATCAGTGTGATAAGCTGGTCTTCATTCTAAGAATACTTTATCACTAAATTCAATATGGGCAGTTAAATCAGTGAAATTAACGTTTGCCATAATTACCCTCCAATATTTAGTTCCAGGCATTAATACTAGGAGTATATTTGTTACTCTGTAAAGGTTACTTTGCAGATGATGTGTTAGCTTTAATATCATCCGATCACTTCACTTTAGATGATCTCCATTAGAAGTAACATTCCTGAAAGATAATAAATGTGAATGAGTCATGGAGTAGTTCTATCACTATTTGAGAAAGACTTCAGATGCAAGCATGAATATCTGACTTGCAATTCAGATTTTCAAGACTGATGCACTCACAGTTCCTGCATATTTTGACAATTGTACTCAGCTCCTTAAAAACACTCACTCCTTCCCTCGGTGTCTATGAAACACAATATTCCAAATGTACCTCATAAATAAAGATTCTTGTAAGTGCTGCTCACATTTGCAAGTCATTATATGTTTATGGATTGCTTAGAGGTAACAACTTCTCACCTGCAGGAGAACTCAGGTGAAGATGAAGCTGCTCACATCTGCAAGTCATGATATGGTTATGGATCTCTTTAACTTAGAGGTAATAACTTCTCATCTGTAGGAGAATTC
Organism: Tympanuchus pallidicinctus; assembly: GCF_026119805.1. NCBI lineage: Eukaryota > Metazoa > Chordata > Aves > Galliformes > Phasianidae > Tympanuchus > Tympanuchus pallidicinctus. Next base: position 5,896,387 of record NW_026294802.1, read on the forward strand.
AATTGAAGATGAGGTTCTCTTTATCTCTTCCATTTTGAGGAAGGGAAGAGGAAGGAATGCTGTCAGGAGCTTCAGCTCTCTCACAGCTCCTGCCTAAATACCAGACAGAGGATGGATAGCCTTGAACTTAAGGAGTAGGAACTGTTCCGATGCCCTTCAGCAAGTAAACAGGTGAAGTCAGTGCTAAACTTTTCCTGTCCATGAAATGGGGAACTTCTGTAGTACTGCAAAGTATCTTCTATCAAATTTCTTCATTTGAACCATTAGGTTGATTGACAGTGCTTGGTTTTTTGTTTTTTGTTTTTAAACATTCTCTCCTACCTTCTATTCTACATGATTTAATCTTTGAGAGATTGAGAGGTTAAGAGAAACATGCAAGAAACATATTCCATTTAACTTTTCCTGTTCTGTTCCTAAAAAGATAAAAGAAAAAACATAATCCTAATCCTTGAAACAGGTATTCACATAAGATTGAATTAATGCAGTTCTTAGCAACTAGACATACTAATTCCAGCCACAGGACTTTCACATTTTGAGCACCATCACTGAAAGGAAGGACAATAAGGATGTTTGGTTTCTGCTTAAACGCACTAAAAAGCTACCTCTCAAATTCTGTTATCTCTAGTTCAGAGAAAGCAGAGCTGAAGACTAGTAGCATGTCAAGTTTGTTTCCTAGGTAACTAATTATCATTCACTCTGAGAAGTACCCTGTATTTGGAAGAGTGTTATTCTTCAGGAATTAAGAAAATTCAAAGACAAGAAATTCAAGAAAAAGTTAAGAATTATCTCCCACTGCCATGCATTAAAATCTGATGTGCTCCACTTTAGAGTTGCAAGCGATACCTCAAAGGATAAAATTTTCTTCTTAAATAAGGGCCTCATTCGAGTTTCCAGAAATTGATGATTTATTCTATCTCCAAATTATATTACTAACTTTGCATCCTCAGCAGAAAAGATTTAGTGTTGCACAGCTATGAGACTACCCCTTCAAGACCCCAGTCTTACAGAAATGTCTCATGAAGAATAGGTATAACCACATTTTAATTTGATTGCAGTTTGTGTTCAACGTTCTGAAGCTTATAAAAAATTTAGTAGAAGTACAGAAACCAAAATAAAGCATGACAGAACCTACTTTCCTCTTCTTATACTAATCCTTCACTCAGAAAAAGAAGTGTGAATCTAGCCTTCTGCATTTGTCATTCTGAGAACATCTCAATTGCTTGTCTAACTCATATGCTTTAAGCTTCTCAGGTTGGGGCAGTCATCCCATAATAAATAAATGATATGCTTATTTTAAGAATCCTAATGCACATCCAAAAAACATGTCTGGATATGCTTGCATTTTTATTTATTTATTTTTTTCAGATGAGTAATGAATTTTTGGAGTACACGCTCTAGTTAATGTGACTGTGTGCATCACAGAGCAGTTAAATGGAGAACAGAATACTTTTGGATGACAAAAATATTGCATGTTTTGCAAGCATTGATAGGCATATAGTCCCTGTGATCAATCTAGAGCTAGTCAGAAGTAATCTCCCTATATACAGAACAGTTTGGACACTGGGATACCAACTTCAGGTCTTCTCCTATTGTACTGTGCAAATTGTTAGGACAGATTTGGCCACAAGACTAATGCCACTCAATTGCCACCTCGCTTCCATGGAATTCTGCAATGACATCACACACCCTGGGAACTCACAAGCTTTAAATTTGCTCAGCAGTAATGGTGAGAGCTCCAGTGAAGAAATCAGGCTTTGGCACAACCTTTCTTATTTGGCAAAATAAACTGATCAGAAGCGGTTTGGAGAATACAGGGATAGTGATGACAGGTCATGAATTAGCATGGCTTCTCAAGAAAGATTGAATGAAGCATTACTGAGCCTTGAGAAAGGAAAGATAAGCTAGGAAATGATGACAGTCTTAAATACCTGAAAAAGAGACTTCTGAAAATTTAATAACATTTTCACTGTGCTCATTTTGAATTACACAAAAAGAACAGACCTCACTTTTGGAAAGAGTTATTTAGTTTAAACATAAAATCAAAATGTAATTGTAAGAAGAGGAAAATTCTGGAGAAAATTGATTGGGAATATAATGAAATCCTACCGCTGGAGTCTTAAAATCAGGCTTGACAAGTATCTGAGAGGTACGATTAGTCACTTTGTAGGGAAAGGTGGTGGACATGACAATCATTGCAGCTCCTGTTTAACACCACTGCAAGTCCAGGAGGTCTTCATTTTTACAAGTAAGCAGTCTTTCTGAGGTCATACATAATTAGAAAATAGGTACTGAATGGATAAAGAATTGCCATTATCATGACAAATTGTAAGGACCTGCTTCTTCCTATGAGGAAGTCAACAGGAAGCTTACCTTACAGAGCAAGGAGAGCTCTTTATTTTGATAACAGTTTATAGCACTGTGAGCACTCAAAGTTGTTGCAACTGATGAGTTCTAATAGCAGCGATGAAAGAGGGGGAGATACAGCTATGATGTCCCACATTGTAATCTGAGAAATGGGGAAATTAAAGGTGAGATGCCCAGTGGCCAAAGGAATAAATGATGTGAGCAGAACATGGGTTATTTTTTGGTGTATCCATTTTAACAGATCACAGTTCTTACCCATTTTAAAATATTGATTTCTTCTAATATTCATTTCTTATGTAATTGCACTTCATGCATCCAAGACCAGTGGTTAATATCTCTTAAACCATCTCTACAGGAACACGGCTGGGTATTTATTTATTCATGGCATTGCTAGTCCCCTGCAGTGACAGGAACCACTCTAGCTCTTACAGGAGAGATGCCAAATAGGAGACACATGGATACAGGAAAATAGGTTGCATTTTTGAATGAATTAAGCATTTTGAATTACTTCAGTGTATGAACTGAATTGCTTCATCATGCTATTCACAGCTGTCTGAAATTGTTGACATGTTGGCTATAAAAAGGGTCTGAATCAGAAATCTTCAAAGTCAAAATCATGACAAAGCCTGAAATCAACATCTAGTTTCCCAATCAAGAGTTTGTCCCATCAAGTAATGGGGCAAATGAGCAAGTGATGGATCTCTTGATGCTCTAGCAAAACAAACAAATACAACAAACAAAAAAACCAACCAACCAACCAAACCAACCAACCAACCAACCAAAAAAAACCTACCAAAATATTTTAATTTTATGATTTTTTTTTTTTTTTTTTTTTTTTAAGTTAGCACGCTGCTTCAAAAAGAAGTATGTTTAATTTTTATAATGTTGGAAGACTAAATACTTGTAAAACCAAAGCAAATACACCCAGAAATTAAACTGAAGTCGTTCTCTAGTTTCAGTTTATTTTTTAGTAGACAATAATTTATTATCTAATTTCATATAAGAAAAATATTTTTCGCCTAATTATTTTTTTCTCAATGTAATTAAATATTTTAAAAGAATTACTACAATTGTTACACATACAGAAAGCTAATTTTTCTGTTTTTCTTTTCTTGTTAAGCAGTGATTCAAACCATCGTATCCAATACATAGTTGCTGAACAGTTTTTTATTTTCTAAAATTCCTAGCCATTCTCTTGATTTATTCTTTAGTTTATCTAATGTTTAATGATAAGATTTTTGTTATTTATTGCTTACTTATTTTTTTTATAGCTTGGAGAAATGGAGTAATGTGATCAGAGTTAGACTGCTTACAGTCATCAAAGAAGACCGTTATGCAATTATCTGTGTTAACAAAGCTTTGTCTTACATAAGAATGGAGGAACACATCGAATTCACTCAAGGATGATTACTGCAATAGAGAATGAGTTGACACATTGAGGACTTTTCTCATGGTAAGTATGTAGCAAGAATTAAAAAGGAACTAGAAGAAAATAAAACATTTTGGAGATATCTTGAAAACACTGCAGGTAGCCAGTGGTCAGAAGAGCACAGTGTGGTGGCAGAAGAGTAAAAATAGATTACATTACTTTTGGAGAGACATATGTATTTATATGGAACAGTCTGAGTAGTGAAGTTACACACCAAATAAGATACCATTTTTTTGTAGTGATTCTCCCTTGAACACTGTTCTCCAGTTTCTAATACATTTTATACACTTCATGGTGTTGGCCACTGTAGAAAAGAGCTTACATTTTCATTGCTTGTGGATATGTGCACAAGAAAGTGCTCACATATGGTTCAAGCGAAAGAAAAATATTAAATATTTATTTCAGAAATAATTAGGTAATACACTCCCAAAATATATGCCTTTCAGGAAACACGGAAACTACAAATACTACAAGAATCACTGCTATTTCCAGATTTTATTAAGACTGTTAAAGCATGGGTAGTTTATCATAACAGTACAAATATTTCTTCCTCCAGTGCAAAGGCAGAAACACCCCCCTGGGTGGAGCTCTCACTTGCTCTTTCTCAATGACTTTGTCTTCCAGACTGCCATGGTAAACTTGGGACTTGTCTTTTGTGGCTTACTGAAATGAAAAATCAGTCCTTAACAGCAGGCAATTTTTTGAAGGGCAGATGAATATAAAATGTCCTACTGAGAGGGAGAAAGTCGTATTTCAATATCTGTTCTTTAAAAACTGCTTATTAGTGCTAAAGAAATCAATTTAACAGAATAAACTTCATAAAAGCCTTTTCACTCTGAAGAAAAGAAATTTGTAATTCCATAGGGAAGAAAAAGAGAAATAAAAAAGTATATATCCAGTCAGCTTCTATAAGATTTTTCTTCCCTAAAGGGTCTTTCTGTGCGTAAATTAAACCACTATACTTAAAAGTGGTTGACTTGAGAAAAGATTTCTTTGTTATAAAAGCTGACTTGCTGTTATGTGTACACCTCTGTGTCTTCTGTTTTAAAGTTTATTTTATATTGTATGTTTATATTTAATATATTATACATACAGTTGAGGAACTCACTCTAATGTTTCTGCCTGGCTTAAAAAATAAGATAAAATTACAAACAAATAAAACACCAAGTTACATCTGTCTTGGGGAAAGCCTTCAACTTTAAATGGAAAACAACACGATTCAGTACTAACATGTCCCAAAAGAATGCCAAGAATTTTGCAAGTGTTATGATAAGAATGCAATATTAGAGCCCACAATTGCATTAGAACTATATTCCCAGTCTGGATTCAAAATTACTTAAGAAAGAAGTTTGGACTTAGGTATTAAGGCTACTGTTTTACAGAATTCCTATTTCCAATGCTAAAAAAGGGCAAGATTAATTTGGGATGTTTTTTTGTTTGTTTGTTTGTTTTTGCCTTTTGCCTTGTTTTATGAACTATCCAACATTTTAGCTATTGATTTGTTTATTTGTTGTTAATATATTTAGTGACACTTCTACCATGTTGATATCAGAATTTGAAAAGAAAGTAACACTGAAACCAAAACACTGGACAAAATTTAATATCTGGCAATTTAAATTTAAACACCATCTCTCCGTATTTTGAAGACTTGAGGTTTGGGTTGTCTCGGAGTACATTTCAGTAGATATCACTACATGTTTCAATGCATTTTCTCTAGGCAATATTTTTATTTTTTTCCATCCTAGAAAATACTGTAAAAGATCATGGAATTATGATTTATATATTATGGAATTATGGAATTAATTATATTATGGAATATTTATATATTATGGAATTATGATTTATATATTCAAGGTTCAGATTATTCTTTGCCTTTGGAGAGAGAGAAGCAGGAATTCTGGGAATACGCTGTGACCAAAAACATGGGTATATCCACAAACTTGAATATATATGCATATATACATTTCCTACATTTATGTGCATCAAAAAATTGATTTTGAAGACAGAAATAAAGGAGTAAATTCTTCAGGAGGGAACAGAATGACTGATGCCTGAATTCTGCCCCGTCTTCCACCATTTTACCCTGACTACCAAGAAAACCAGAAATCCATCACAGGCATTGTCATCATGCTCTGAACAAGGAATGCTCTAGGTCACACCCAGAGGTCCATCCCAACCTTTTTTTTTTCTGTTTTGTTTTCATATGATTATAATGATTACTACTTCTTTGAATATGCTAGCTGCATAGGAAGTTACATATCTGAGATGAAGTTTTCTGTTTTATGTGAGTTTTTACTGGACAACACACAGTATTTCTGATGGTCTTTAGAAGAGAGGTTGAGACTTTGTCTTTAGTAGTCCTTTTTCAATTCTGAGCTGGCCCTAAGTTTCATGCTCACCTTCAGTCTACAGGAAGAAAGACTCCTGATAGGTATGAGCTTCAAGAGCTAACAGTGAAATTGGCTCTGAGTTTAAAGTTGACCCTTCCTTGTGGTTCAGTTTATACCCGAAAACTTCTGTGATTTCCTTTTAATCTAACTATTCCACAATTCCAAAATATGATTAGAGGTACAGTTCTAAGCTGCTGAGGCTGATGAAACTCAAGTGCACCTGGACTATAAAAAGGCAAAAAAGGTGAGAAAGGCCTTAAACTTGTCATGCAGGGATGTGCACCTCCAATAAAAGCCTTTCAGGGACTGTATTCTGGAACTAATAATTGACAGGTGGCATATTTTAGAAAGAATAATATTAGTGATGTACTTTTCAGGTAGTTTTCAGACTAGCAAAGTGAAGGTTTGTAAGAATTGTAATCATTAGTAGATCCAGGCTTTTAATGAGTAAACTCTTTTTCCTTAGACATTTCTGCTAATCCTTCTTGGCTACTTGATGTTTTGTAATCCTGTCAGTTTTCTGTTTTCTAACCATGAATTAGGCAAATTCATGTCAATTAAATCTTGTTTTGCTTTTTTTTAATTATTATTTTTTATTTTTATTAGGTGTTAACCATTATTTTTAATGGTCCAAAGTGCTAGTTATGCATTGAATGTTCAGATTCATTGTTTACCATCTATAAATTACTGCAATCTGTCCTCTAGCAAGGAAAGGATCTGCAGGAGCTGCCAAATAGACATATTTTAGCTAGAAAACATTGTATGTGGTCTTCATCTTTGCAGATTAAATTTTGCCATGATTTGTGGACTACTGTTCACTCTAGTCAGTGGATATGAGTTGCCTCTGGATATGAGCTTGGTCTCATGATGCTATTCAATAAGAAAAAGAAAAGTTTTACCCCAGAAGTCTCGAATGTTTTTAGGCTCACAACAGCAAAGATAAACTAACAACATAGTAGCCAATAGAAACTGATATAATAAGACTTGTACTGAGTCTTCATTTTTTCATTACCATTACTATCTGATTTTTAAACAGAATGATGATAAACAGCACAAAAGGAACCTACAACAATCCAGCAGGGAAGAATGTTAAAATGTTCCTCATCAATCTGTCTGAGAAGCAGGATTGGATTGGTACTGTTACAACTTAAAATTTTACTGAAGTCTTTATAGCTATAATTTTTGTGTAGAGAAGTAGTAAGTAAATTGGACATATTACATGAAGAACAACATTGACCTCTGATCAAAAGTTTAGGAAGGGTCATTTTAAAGATGATCTGCCATTGGAGAGACCTTATTGCTGATAAGCACTTCTTCATCCCTGATAAAAATTTGTTTAGCAACATTATCTGTTTTCTTTTTTTTAAACTGCTCAGAATAGTAGTAAACTCCGGACCATCTAGAAGAGTCCTATGACTGGAGCAGACTCCTCTGTCTAGAATCTTGCTGATATTCTACAGGGAGACAGACATCAAAGAAGTACCTGTTAAAGTGGGAGAATCAGGTTAATCTGATTCAAATACCTGTTCCACATGATGAAAGCCTTCCTATATAATACAGTTCACTTCCCTATCTATTTTTCTAGGCACCTTATTTCTTACCAACTCTCAGTGCTGATTCACATCATTTTTCTTTCTATTTCCTTGATCTTTTCTGCCTCGTTCATTATCATTTGTAATGTGACACCTCATCTTCAAAAAGGGCCAGATGATCCTGGTAGCTAGAGACCTATCAGTCTCACCTTGGTGCGGGGAGGTTATGGAACGGATAATCTTGTGAGCCATCATGGATCAGTTAAAGGTCAATCAGGGAGTCAGTCCTAGTCAGCATGGGTTTATGAATGGTAGATCCTGCTTGACAAAACTGATTTAATTCTATGACACGGCAACCCACTTATTGAATGAAGGTAAGGCTGTTGGTGAGGTCTACCTGGACTTCTATACTGGCTTTTGACACTGTCCCTCACAACATCCTCATGGAGAAGCTGAGTGCCCAGGGTTTGAATCAGTGTGCGCTCCGCTGGGTGAAACACTGGCTGGATGACTGGCCCTGAAGAGTTGTAGTAAATGGAGTTAAATCCAGCTGGCAGCCGGTCACAAGTGGTATCCCCAGGGCTCGGTACTGGGGTTCCATCTATTTAGTATGTTTATTAATGATCTTGATTGAGTGCACCCTCAGTGTTGGAGGCAATGCAACACCTCAGTAACTTTAATGACACCAAGCTGGGAGGGAGTGTTGATCTGCCTGAGGGGAGAAGGGCACTACAGAGGGACCTGGATAGACTGGATTGATGGGCCGAGGTTAACAGCGTACGTTTCAATAGAGCCAAGTGGTAGGTCCTACATTTTGGTCACCACAACTCCAGGCAACCCTACAGGCTTGGGGAAAAGTGGCTGGAAAGCTGCCTGATGGAAAGGGACCTTGGTGTACTGATAGACGGTCAGTTGAATAGGAGCCAGCAGTGTTCCCAGGTGGCCAAGAAGATCCATGGCATCCTGGCTTGTATAAAGAATGGTGTGGTGAGCTGGTCTAGGGAAGTAATCCTGTCCCTGAACTCTGCACTGGTGAGGCCTCACCTTGAGTACTGTGCTCAGTTTTGGGCACCTCAGTACAGAAAAGACATGGAGGTGCGGGAGCAGGTCCAGTGAAGGGCAGTAAGGCTTGTTAAGGGCTTGGAGAGTATGCCCTATGAGGAGAGACTGAAGGAAATGGGGCTGTTTAGTTTGGGGAAGGGGAGGCTGAGGGGAGACATTATTGCTCTCTTCCAATACCTGAAAGGTGATTGCAGCAAGAGTGGGGTTGGTCTCTTCTCACTGGTGACAGGTGACAGGACGAGTAGAATGGCCTCAAGTTGTGCCAGGAGAGGTTTAGGTTAGATATCAGGAAAAACTTCTTTACAGAAAGAGTGGTTAAGCACTGGAATAGGCTCCCCAGGGAGATGGTTGAGTCACCCTCCCTGGATGTGTTCAAAAACCATTTGCATGTTGTGCTCAGACATGATTTAGCAAAGGCTTATTAGAATTAGGGTAGCATAGTTAGGTTTCAGTTGGACTTGATGATCTTGAAATTCTTTTCCAAGCTGAGCAATTCTATCATTCTATGATTCTGTGATTATCACAATTGCTCCTCTAATTCAATCAACTCTATAGCACATTATCCTGATGTATGAGGGAAGTGATTCCCTCTTCTCTACTCTGGTGAGGCCACACGTGGAGTACTGTCTCTAGTTCCAAGCTCCCCAGTTCAAAAAAGATGGGAATCTCCTAGGAAGTGTCCAGTGAAGGGCCACAAAAATGACTGGGGCCTGGAGCATCTCCCTTAAAAGGAAAGGCTGAGAGCCCTTATGAAGAAGTGGTTGCAAGAAAGACATGCCTCATCTGTTCCAATACTTCTGACTGCCCTAACATCACTGTCCAACAAGCATAGAAGAGAACTGATTCCTAGAGATTTATATTTGAGGAGTACTTGGGTACGCTGAAAGTTTTTCTTTGACATACCAGGCAACCATCCCACAGGTGTTGAGTTATTACTGACTCACTGATGCAGTGCCTGGCTTTTTCTGTGACATGCCACTTAATGTTAACAGAAAACTTCAATCTACATAGATCAGACTTATGCATAACTTTAAAAAAATTTTAACTTGAGCCATTGTTTCCCTACCTCTTCCCTTTGATTATAGTGAAAACTGTTGTTTAGTGGTGTGAACAACAAAAGCCTTTTCTTCTTCTATGTCTGACAATCTTCTATTTGAAAATACACAATAGGAAACTTCTACGGATGACACTGTAAAAAATAAAGGTGTCAAATGTGAAATTCCTGTAGTGAGTCATACCTCACATGTTGAATGCATTAGGCTCATACTTTGCATTTTTTTTCAGCATAACCTAACAATAGCAGAAGTAGGAATAATAATTGTCTCTTGTTCTGACTGACATGTGTTAATTTCCAACACAGAATGCATCAGTAAAACCATATTGGTATATTTTTTCTCTCCTTTCTTCTTCATTTTGGCCTTTGGTAATTATTTTTCCCATATTAAGCTACCATTTTGTCTTTGGAATTCAGCTGCACCAGAGAGACTTTCTATAAACCCAAAACTTAATTGTTACAAACGAGCAAGAAATATATCCTGTATCCTTTTTAAGGCTGGTGTCATTAGTAGATCTTTTATCATTTTGAATGAAATAACAGTTTTGAGGTGAAACAGGAAAGTTTTAAAATGTGAGGTTTGGCGTTGGGTACAGGCTTCATATACCTAGCTTTGCTATAATGCTGCACATCATGGCTGTATTAAATGGCATGATGTGCCATTGAGCTGTTTGCTAGATGAGGCCAATGGCAAATACCTGACGAAATTACATATGGTGTTTTTTCTATTCCTATGTGAGCATTCATGAGACCAACCTAGTGCATATTTTGTGATTTTCCAACTTTGCCACCATTGTTTCCAATGCACTGAACCCAATATTCAGTTCCATACAGAATTCCCTGTTAATCAGCTGACTTGCGTGGATAAACTGATGGAGACACTCCTCATTGTATGGTGTGTGTTATGCATGACCATCTGGAATGTAGCTTGTCTTTCACATTTCTCTCATCACTGCTGGAACGCATCGCCCACCACCTTACTGTGCTCACATCCACTGTTCATTCTCCATAAAAGTTCAGAAATTATCACTGAATGTCAATGGTGTATTTTTTTTCTGCACAAAAGAATTAAACTTCAGACTTTTGCCTCACATATATTTCCATGTCAGATGTCATTTTGTCAGAATGCCCCTCTATTGCTGTCTGTTGCACAGCAGAATATGTAGCAGAATATTGGTGTGAAGGTTCAACTTCTACTGCCATGCCACCAAAATTCACCTCTGACATTGTGGACAAACATTATAAAGGGGGCATTGCTTTTGGAGTAGCTCATGTGCTTAAGTGTAAGGAATGGGAAACACTAAAAAAAGATGCACTGAAAAGCCACTGCTGAACTGCAAAATGCCATTGGAATTATAGAAATAAATAAATAAGTAAATTTTGAAGGTGCGTGATTGCTGTATTTTATTTTGGATTGCTGTGAGAAATTTGTTCAGGTTTTTCACAGTGCACACTAGTTTACAGGTACAAATCAGCTTTTAATAGAAAACACTGGGATACAGACTTGTTTTTAATAGGAAAAGCTGTGGTTTCTATTTTATGAGTTCTTCCAGCCATGCTAATTGTCTTTCAATTTTCTCTTTCAGTGAGCTATACGAAGGATAGTGGTTTTTTCTAAATTTCTGTAAAATACACACAAATCTCCATTTCCTTAAAAAAATGTTCCTACAGGAAGAAAAAGACTACAAAGAGAATATGATCTTTGAAGGCCTCAAATCATAGGCAAATTAAAAATTGCCAACACAGATAACAACTACCTCACTGACATGTCTTGGTCTATTCTCTCTCCTAGCATCTCCACACCTCCTTTAAAAAATAACAAGGTCATTACTTCTAAATAGGTTTGGTTATGGTAGTCTGCCTAAAAGGAAAGGGCCATTTTTCAGAGGTTATTGAGGAAAAATTACAGTGTCGTTCACCTCCTGCTGTCAGCTAGAATAGAATTCCCTACACTCCTCCTGGACTCAGTTCTGTCTGCTGATTGGTAGGTTTTACATGCACAGTGGTAAGCCATAGTCTTCTCTCCAGTTCTTGGTGCTTTCTTACATTACTGTTATTCCAGCCATTTTCACTGGCATGAAAGGACTATTTATAGACAGTAAATATGATACATGATTTTTATAATTCTCTTCCAAGATTTAGTTCAAATTAAGACCAAGGGTCTAACTTCAGGCTGTATTTTTCCACGTTAAATGTTCAAGGCTGGGATCTCTGTTTTGGTGTCACAGACCAGAATGTCATAGGCTAGAACATGACTCTGCAAAAACTAGAGAATGCTGTTGACCTATTTTGAGCAGAAATTTTAAGAAATTCTAGGTATTAGTTGCACTAATGTGAAGTATTACAGCATAAAAGAACAACAGTCCTTAAAATACAGATTTAATGTCTGACATTGTTGTCATATTACTGATTTACAGTAAAGTATTTTTTAATATTTTTAAAATTTTATCAGGATGTTCAGAAAATCTGTGATGAGTTTGAAAGACTGATACTCTTTCAAACTTCAAAAAAATATGGTACGTACAGTCAACTCTCAAAAAGTACAGCACTGATGATGACAACATCCATCAAAATCTTTTTTGATATTTGAATGTTTTACACTGAATATTTGAATTCCACAGTGTACCTCACAGCGGTAATGAGAAACAACTAAGAGTATGCAGTGTGCCTGCCTAGATAATACTCTTAAGAAATAAAGTCCAATGCTCCTGCTGCAGCAGGAGTCAAATGAACTAGAGTCAAATGAAGAAAATGCTATCATCTGAAATTTTTTTTTTCTTGTGGCTGAAGGACTTTCTCAGCCTTTGTATGTATCAACAAAATAGAGAAGGTGTATTGTCTATGATTGCATTATAACTGATGGAACAATCTCAACACCCAGCATAGTCTGGATATTTGGCATCTCATGTCCCTGCTTATTGTTGCTCAGTTTGAATTTAGGTAGATTAAAGTTCCATATGTCTTTCTACCCTGCACCAGTGAGCTTTTCTAACAGGAAGGCATGGCAGACTGCCTTACCCACCTGTAGATGTTTACAGCGCAGCAGCATACAAAGAGGTTAGACAGAGCCTTTTGGGCAAGACAAAGAGTAAAAATATTCATAGTAGGTATTTTGCACATGGTACATATTTTTAAGTGGACCAGGAGTGCTCCTGTGGGTAAATAAACTGGATGAAGATTTTGGCCTTGGTCTTGATCATTTTGAACACAGAAGATATGGAAGGATGCAGTAACTCAATAATAGGCAGAATTCTGAAGACTTCGTATTTTTATGTGAAGGAACAAAGGAGGTGCAGAGGAGAGGAAAGCCTGTTTTGTAAAGATGAAATAGAATTTATCTTAAACCAAGATTAACTCCAATATTGCAAAAATACAATGTACATGAAGTAAAATTACACTGAGTATCGAAAATTAGAAAGTATCAAAAAATTAGAACAGGTAGATAGGAAGATTATATTCATTACATCTACAAAAACAGCATTATTTTATATGATTATACCCTGTCAGTACTCAACATCTGCCTTTGGCCTTCCCTGATCCACCTTACTGATCTAGCCTCTGTAATGTTTCTTGATGATCTTTGCACCACCTTTCAATTAACCTCCATCCCTACTTTATTGCAGATACCATGGAAGGCCTTTAAACAGTTTTTATGTATGCAGATCTTATATTTCTGTCAATGTAAAAATTCCCTTTTGTGTCTGTGACTTTTCTATGGCTTAATAGAATGGCCAGGATAACAGTTTTCATAGAAGTTTGACTTGGCTTTTTTGACATTTTTTCCTTTTCCTGAAGACATACATTATGCATATTTATAAACGTGTTCAGAATATCACATGTGATTTTGTAAGCTGCACATTTTTTTTCCTTCTCTTTTTTTTTTTTTTTTTTGGCTACTTTACAATTGCAAGCATACTGAACAAAGACAGACTAGGGCATGAAAGATAAGGAAGCAAAAGATGTTTGCTGTGATCCACTGTTTGCTGACAGTATTGCAATTAAACTGCCAGGAAAAAAAAGTACATGCTTTAGTTGTCTAAAGAATGGTTTCAAGCTGAGCACATTTTGTACTGCACATTCAAGGAAGTAATTAGCATATCAGGCATTGTTACAGCTTAGGTGATGGGCAACAAGATATTAGTCATTGCAAATAGCTGCAATACGGGACTAAAGTACGTTACATGGATTGTTGTTTGACACCATTTATCTGAAAAGAAATAATGTATAAATGCATCTAAATAAATTAGAATGCAAAATTACATTTCCCTGCTCCTTTGAAAACAGAATTAACTTTATTGAAGTAATTTTACGTGCTTGCTTAACATTATCTTTCTTTTTTTTCTAACCTGCAGATTAGTCTATCTTCTCTAGGAACAGCAGAGACGGAGATTTCTGTAGTTGAGTCTATACTTTGCAGTGATACAGACAAATCCAGTGACACCTCATACTTAGTGTAAGATCTCTTGTTCCTTTGGTTAGTTAAGAAACAATTCCTCTGAAATAGTTACTCAACAAAATACAGGGATAATCCAAGACAGTGCTGCATAATGGCAAGACAAGGAGACAAAGAATTCCTCTTAGGTCCAAAATATTGGGCAGCCAAGAGGCAAGTCAGCCTCTGTACTTCTACTGGACAGCCTGAGAACAAGGACAGTGGTAATTACGTAATTACCTTGGGTAATTACGTGAATCTTCAAAAAGACTGAATGTACTTGTGTACTGAAGGACAGTACATCCTCATCCAGTGCAATTTGAATGGCAGATCTGACACTGAATTAATTAAATGTCATCCCAGATGCAACAGCAAGTTCAGAACTAAATTATCCGTGAACATTTTCACTAGATGTCTCTCTGTAAAAGTAAGGTCACAAGTGGATAACAGATCCTTGTGCAAAAGGAATATAAAAAAAAAGCTTATTGCTAAAACAGCACCATTGATTTAGAGGACTTGATGTTGGCTCATGACTGTAAAATATGTGTGTCACCTTTTATAAAATGTTAAATCTTAGGTAGAACTGGCCATAAACTAAGTGACAGAAATGACCTATCAAACAACTCTACATAGAAGAAAGCAGATTTTTTTTCCAGTGACAAAGAAGCCCATCTGATTTCAGACGAACAATTAAATGTCAGTTGTGATTATCAACAAAGTTATCAAAAAGTTAATTGTAGATAATGGCTGAAATCGCATATTAGTTGCACCTACTATAAATTACGTGGAGAAACTGAGTGTGTCTGGGGGTCTGAAGAAAGCATGTAAAGGGGATACGCCAACTTTTCCTGAGTCTCTCAAAAGGCATCAGATCACTTCAGCTGTTTGTCAGAAGGTTCATTTTCATTTTGTTGACCAAATCAACCTACATCAAAGTGAACTTCAATAGTCTTAGATATAATGTTCTTGGGCTAGCCATCCATTGGGAATCTCTCCATATCATCAAGTAGTACTTAGTGTGGCATACATGGTAGTATCTTTTATGGAGAAACAAAGAAGTGAAGACTTGCAGATAGAATTACATTTTCTGTGTAAGTAGGAACCACAGAGGAAATGTAATCCTCTCTGGGGGAAAAATTATCTTCAGAAAGGATTTCATTCTTTTTTATTTCTCAAGAACTTCTCCTGCTGTTTGTATTTTTATTCTTTTTTTGGCTCTGTACTACAGTCTCTATTTTATAAATTGGTAGTAGGAGTAGAGCATGTTTCTAGATTCTCACTGCTGCAAATGTTCTCATTGTTCATTCAAGAATTAATCTTCTATATGGAATGCTCCTATTCCTAGCTCAGGTAGCTCATGTGAACTGAACCATTCAGCTTTTCACTACTGACATGTTCAAAACTAAGATTCTGATTTTCTCTGAATATTAGGAATTTTTCAACTCTATGTAGTCCTTGTGTCCTTTGATCTCTCCTTGAAGAACGTGACATGACTGAAAGATAAGAGCTGATCTCCTGAAGTACTTGATTTTGATGGTGTAATTGGGGTCTGCTCACTTTCAAGCCAATTGCCCCACTGCTGTGTCCCACGATGACATAAAGATGACACACTATAGAGAGAGATGGGAAGGCATTTTGACAGATACAAACATCAATACAAGCTTTAAAACAAGAGAAAAGTAGTCCAAATTTGTCAATGAGCTCTTGTCTTTACTTTTCCTTTTTTTCTTCTTTTGGAGTCCATGGAACTACTTTTAGATGATTTCAAATAAGACATGGGCAAATTTCAAATTTTTTATGGTGCCACATCGCCAAACTATATATTACTCATGAGGGTTGTATTTTCTTCTTTCTTTCTGGTCGAACTGCCTAAAATGAGAATCTTCCATATATAGTGCCGTATATACCGCTTCTGTATATAGATTTGAAGTTACTCAGAAGGTGAAATTTGTCACTGTACTGTTTGTGTTGGTGGAGACATCAAATGGTATACTTGCTCTATTTTCAAACTAAATTTGAAATCAATACTTTTGCAGGATACCTTTGTGGTAAAAAAAAATAGTGAAAATAAAAGACTAAGAAGACAATCGATGTGAAAAAGTATTCAAAATGTGTTGGATGACTGAAATATGCACATGTACATGAGTACAGAAGTTGAAATCTATTGAGCTTAGTTAATAACAAAGTCAGCTTCAATAGATGAGCTTAACTTCCTCAGAATCTGGGAGTAGATTAGTCATAAGAATAGAGGAGTAACTTAAGAATAAACAATATGTTACTCACTGTGAAAGCTGCAAAGAAGTTGAGATCCTTTGAGAAAAGGAAATAGTGTAGTTGTGGCAGCCAACTGTGGGATGCCAAATGTAAAAAAGGACCAAGAACAGGATATTCCAACCTTGCCCTGTAACACTTGTTGCCTGAAGTCATTGAAGGAGTCAAGGAGAAGTGCAGAAGAAAGGTGATGAGAAAGTAATGTTTGTACTAATGGAGTCTACAGTTTTCACATTCAGACTTCTGAGATTTGCTTTACAGGAATTTTCATAGAATTGTTTTAATGGAAACAAACAGATGTTCTAAGTGGGTATGTGTGAAAGGAACAAAACAATTTCTCTTTTTTTTTTTTACTTGCAAAAAGAAGTGTCATTATGCTAAATGAGACAGAAAAATGGAGTTTGAAAGAGTTTGTTCAGCTGTGACACTTGTTCAGATTTGACAACACAAACAACCTTTTGAACAGCGAAGGGTTTGAACCCTTCACAGGTTTAAATAGTGATAGAATATAAGTATTACACATGTAGAAGTCAACATACAATGCTCAGTGTTATTAGGATGTGCAGACAAGTAAAGGAAAACCAAGTCACCAGTCATCATGATGGTTTGATTTTACATGAATACATTCATAAAATGAAATAAAAATTATTTATCTTAATTATAGCACAGTGAGGATTATATTCATCTACATATGCCTATTTAGGCAATGGAAGCCAGCCTTTTCCTTGCCTGTGTATAAAAGAAAAGATGAAGTGAAGAAAAACAAGAGAAGATTTTCTCTTTTCAGTGACAGAAGGGAAAGATGGTACTTCTACGTTTGCAGGATAAGTGCTTAGCAGGTTGAGGACTGTCAGTTGGTGCAGCTGAGGTGAAATAGATTCAGACTCTCAGAGGTGAGCAAACAGGAACTATTTCTCCATTTAGATGCATAGGACAGGGAACAAATGATATAACGTTGATTCTACTTCCAGTGTTCACAGATCAAGAAAATCAATCTGTCTTTTATATAGAAGGAGGAATGCTGCAAACTCTTGCACATTATCTCTCTATTAATCCACTTGGCAAATCCCTGGTTTTAGTTGATGTATTACTTGATGTATCACAGAATCATAAAATCACAGAATGGCCAGGGTTGGAAGGGACCTCAAGGATCATGAATCTCCAACCCCCCAGCCACAGGCAGAGCCACCAACCTCCAAATTTAATACTAGACCAGGATGCCCAGGGTCCCATCCAACCTGGCCTTGAACGCCTCCAGGGAAGGGGCATCCACAACCTCTCAGGGCAGCCTGTTCCAGCACCTCACCGCTCTCACAGTAAAGAACATCCCCCTGACATCCAACCTAAATCTTCACTCCTTCAACTTAAAACCATTTCCCCTTGACCTGCAGTTATCTACCCTTTCAAAGAGTTGTCTCCCCTCCTGTTTATAGGCTCACTTTAGTTACTGAAAGGCTGCAATTTGGTCACGTCATAGCCTTCTCCAGCTGAACTAGCCCAGCTCCCTCAGTCTGTCTTCGTAGGGGAGGTGCTCCAGCCCTCTGATCATCTTTGTAGCTCTCCTCTGGACCCTCTCCAATAGCTCTCTGTCTTTCTTGTATTGGAAGTTCCAGACCTGGACACATTGCTCCAGATGGGGCCTCACAAGGGCAAAGTAGAGAGGGACAATCTCCTCCCTGTCCCTTCTGGCCACCCCTCCCCTGATGGAGCCAGGATACCATTTTCTTTCCAAGCTGCAAGAGCACACTGCTGGCTCATGTCAAGTTTTTCATCCACCTGGACCCCCAGGTCATTCTCTGCAGGGCTGCTGTCAAGGATTGCTCCTTCCAGTCTGTACATATGCCTGGGATTCCTTGGGCCCAAGTGCAAACCCTTGCACTTTGTTGTGCTGAACCTCATTAGATTCACCTGGGCCCACCTTTCAAGTCTGTTGAGGTCCCTCTGAGTGGCATCCCTTCCTTCCATCATGTCAACTGCACCACTCAGTTTGGTGTCATCAGCAGGCTTACTGACGGTGCACTCGATTCCATCACTGATGTCATTGATAAAGATAACTACAGTTTTTTCAAGAATACAATTGCAGTAATTCCGATTCAAATAAGTCCCAGATTTGCAAGACTACTTCAACAGGTGTGTGACATGCACTTGTGGGTGAAAGTCAACATTCACAAGTATCTGAATTTGTAGTGTTTCTAGATGTACCTCAGTTACACTTTCAACTTACTGATAAAAAAATAATGGCAATATTTGATTTAATTAAAGCTTAAAATCTTGTGCTTTCTCGTGGAGCCAGATGTTGGAGTTTTAAGAATCAAATAAAAAAAATCTCCTCAGAACTCAGAATAAATAATATAGGATTCCTAAGGAATGTGAGAGATATAGTAACTGCAAGTTCAAAATGATCTGGCCTATGTTTTAATTTGTATGTTATACATATAGGAAGCTTACATCAAGGTTAAAAGAAAGACCACAGTAAACATCAAAGAAAATAATCCAGTCTGTCACATTTTGAAAATTCTTTACAATGCATACAATAAACAGTATTGTATGCCAGTATAGCAGTGTTTCTCAGAAGCAGGAGCTGAACAATGTTAACTTGGCCTTACTCATCACACAGGGCAACAGGATTGTTCTGGAAAGAGGATTATGCACTGTTACAACTCTTCCTTCAAATTCTTTGCAAAAAGCAAGATCAGACCTCTTCTGGGAGAAAATGGGCTTTTGTATGTAAAGAGATTTTTTTTAATATATATCCTATTTGTTTCTCTGGAAGACACAGTTACCTGAATGAAAATGTTTGCAATTTGAATGTATGGTCTAAAATCAGAAGGGAAAACAGCGGCATTACTTTACTAAATGAAAATAACACAAAACGACAGTAAACACTCACAGTGATTTGTCTAACTTCTGTCACCAAGCAATGCCACGGAAGATGGATGATAAAACTCAATGAGTTTTTCTGTTTCCTAGGTAAACAGCCAAAGGAAACATGTTTGTCTTCCTCTATTCTTGCCCTAGGGTATTTTGATTAATATTGACATCATCAAGACCTATGCTAGTGGATCAGAAGAATAACATATTCTAGTGACTAATCTAATACTGACAGCAGCAGATAGCCTGAATTCAATATAGAAAAATATTTTTAGTGGATTTCTCCTGAGTCCAAAACTGAAGGCAGCACTTGGCAAGAGTCATTACTCACCATAAAATCAACTACATAACTCTGAAAACTTTTGAACAGATGTAACAATATATTCTTACTTCAGCATCTCACCATCAGTTTTAAAGATAGCTCCATTTTAAAATTCAACTTCTTTGGGCAAACTCATTCTTCAGAAATAGCCATCTGTCTGCCATATTAATTAAACAAAATCATATTAATAAAAGCAAGCAGCAATAGCTTTGGTACACTTACAGAATCCAAATCGCATGACTTTCACAACAGGAACTGAGTTCCAGTGAAATTTCTTTCTGCCGCCTTCCCGCCTTTTTTGGGGGCAACTCCTCATTCTTCTAGTTGTAGTGGAAGAGTTGTTTTACATCAACAGATACTGATGGGATAATCAAATATTCCCCTGCAGCTGAAAATTACATTAGCAGGAAACAGCATGTTTCTGTGCTGTGCTGAAGAGGCTCTGCTTTAGCATGGGATACAGGATAGGGTCTTGCTTATGCAGTGGAGAAAGATAGCATCCCATTTTATCTTCTACAACTTCTGTGCATTGTTACTGCAATCATTCAGAGGTTTGGGTCATATTCTTCCTTTCCATGCAGGTAGGAAGGCCAAGAACATAAGAGAAGGACCAACTTTTAGCTCTTTTCAAAGTATCATTTCAAATTGAAACGATCTGCATTGAGGAAAGAATAATTTGTTGTGAGGAAAGCCACCACACATGCTTTCTGTCCTGAATCAAAAAGAAAAGCATGAACTCAGTGAAATGTCACAGATTAGATTTACCTTCCCAGGCTGATCCTGAATTTTGTAAACCTCGTTCATGGGAAGAAAGGTGAGGCTCAATCTGGTCACCTAAATATCATCATTGAAGGGTGAAGGAACAGAGCTCATTAAATGATGCAGAGGAAAGGTTTTGGAGTGAATAAGTGACATGACTGAAAGGAAAAAATACAGTAGATCCTTTCAGTAAAAATCTCACAGTTTGATGTGTTAGGGTCTCTAGCTGAAACAGAAGTTCATTGGTAAATACGAAAGAATCTGGAAGTAAGATTCCTGTCCACATCCATTGTTCCTGAATTGGGAGAAAAAAAGATAAAGACTTTAACAGAATTTTGCAGTCAGCTTTTACAGTCATTCTTATAGCATGCATTTTTAAAACACTACTTTGAGCATTTCTATTAGATTTCTGGAAGCCATGCTCGATGTCATTTCACATGAGCATGCAGCCTGTATTTGCATAATACAGCATAGATATCCGAATTCAATCAAACTTAATGTAAACATTTCAATCCAGTTATTACTACCAAAGAAGCACACACATAAATATTTCCAGACAACAGTGTCATTCAAAATTACACATAATTCATTGCACTTGGAAGAAAATCTCAGTTTATATAAGCTCGTGAGTTCTTCATGCAATAAAGTGGATATCAACATTGGCTTGTATTAGCAAACTGTAGGCAAGTTATCATAATCAGCTGGCTAAGACCCCATGTGGCCACATGGACGGGTAATGTCAGACAGATGCCATTCTCTCATTTTAGAGAATTAAAAAACAAGGTCTACTTCTATTCAGATAAATGGCTCTATCTGCTTGACTGACATTTGCTATTCTGCTGCAGATATTTATTTAAAGTCACTTTAAAACCTGGGGGACCTAAGGGAAGCCAGCTGAGAGCAACTAAATATTTTCTAATTTGACAATACATTTTGTTTATTTTCTCTTATCCATCCTAGATTTCTTCCTTCTATCTCACTTGGTGACTGCCTCTGTGCAACATCCTGAACAGTGGTTAAATCTCTAGTTATGCTGATCTCATTAAAGAGCATTTTTACCATAGTCAAAATGTGTGGATCTGTCTCTGCTGCCAACCAAAATGTTTGAGAGACAGTGAGGATCATTTCTTTTTTTATTCCAGCGGATGACCATTTTGAATACATAAGTATTCAAGTGGTTCTATGCAGCTGAGGAAGAAAAGAATGTTTTTTTCTAATGCACGTCTCTGTTGTATGGTTGTACGATATGTTCACCTCCTGGACCTCAGTGAATAAATTCTATCAGGTTTTGGGAATCTCTCCTGATCTCTCATCAGAAAAGCATTTCCCAAAATATCTACATTTACCATTTACCCAGCAGCCACAAGCTCAAATCAAAGCCCCACTACTACTACTTCTTGTGAGACACCTCCGCTTTTATGTGTAGGCATGGGCAAATCTATCTAAGCTGCCAATTTCCTGATGCTAGTGAGCTATGTAGAGGTGATGCTCTTCAGCCAGGTGCTTCCCATGTATACCTCACTAGTTAGAAGACCTGACATTTGTAGCAAAAATCCTGATATATTTAAATCAGAAGCATAGTCTGCAAAGGAAAATCAGTGAATGGTTTGATGTTGTCTCTCTGGATAGATTCTTAGGTCAGAAGATTGACAGCTCTTGCATTAAAGATCTTTGGGCACAGATAATTTTCTGTTTGGCTGTAATTTTTTAATGATGAACATTACAGGAGACAACAACACCAGTCGAAATTACTTATAATTCACTGTACTTGGATGACAATCACTTTATATGGGCTTTATATGAGGTAGTGAATGACTAGCTAAGATGATTAATTTGCTTAATTCAAATTGTCTTGGTAGAAAACAGATTTTAACAGGATATTTCATGAATTTTAATAGAGTAATGTCTGAAAGTGATGTTTGTCTCTTTGTTTTAACAAGCTACCTTTAACAAACATATCTTAAAAAAACAAGTCTAAAAAGCAGAGAATCTTATTAGACATATTTCTTTACAGACTTAACGGACACAGAGCTCAGAAATGAAGAGCTCAAATGTCAACATTTCCCAAATGCAAATTCTAAGTAACATAAAATCTCAGAATAGGAAAGCCATCCTTCTGTTTTACTACTTTCATTTATATTTAAGTACAAAAACCATTAGTACATTCTAATATTTTAAGGAAAGGGCTGCTTTTTGTTTGTTTGTTTGCTTCATTTTTGTACTGTTGGCAAAAATTAGTGTATGAGTAAGTCAGGCAACTTTGCATAAAGCACACCAACCCAATCCCATTGCAAAGGATTTACTAACAGTTTAGTTTTATACAACCGCACCTATGGTATTTAATATGTAAAGTCCCAGGTTCTGACTTGATTCTTGAATCTCAGCAAGTGCTACATGATAGCCAAATGTACAAAAAATGTTCTTCAGACACTCCTTTTTATTTATTTATTTGAAAATTGATGGAGCCAACAAGTTCTTATGCTTCTCACCTATTCCTTTGAGTTTCTAAAGAAAGGTAACTTGGGACACATGAAAATTAGCCTTTAGAAAACTCTTTTTTTTTCCAACACAACCTCAAGTCAGAATAGAGCAGTATCTTTCCTCAGTATTTTCCTTGAGAAAAATTGAAAAATTTCACAGTGAAAATAATTTACCTCAAAAAGCTATGAAAAAAAATTGGAAACTAGCTGGTCAACTTATCTAGAAATGCAGAACTCCTTGGGATGTATGTCACTGACATAAAGAGAACTCTTGTTTTTGAAGAAGGTGTGTGGTGTGAAGGCTCAATAGATTAAAAAAGCACCTAAATGGGAGTGAATGTGCTCACCAATTCAGCAGCAGAATCTAGACTGTGATTGCTACATTTTACAGTTCCAAAGCGGAGAATAATTGGGCAATTTAAGCATAGTTTGCATGCTAGGCAAAATCAGTGAAAATCGGAGTATTTGTGTTTCTCCCAAAATACTGCCTTCAGAATACGCCAAATGATAAATATTTCTGCCTTTGTAGTGCCAGAGACTTAAAGCTTTTAAAACAACCTCTTTGATTTGAGTATAAGTAGCACCGTGATCAACTGAGCTGCAAAGAAGCAGCACAGAGAATGGAGCTCATGCAGGAACTTTTGTTCCAAAAACATATACATTTGTCATTTGACTTAAACAACAGACTCTGTTGTCTACAACAGTAGCAGCAGGAGGGCTTTTTTTCAACTTTCAGAATGACATAGTATGCAATATTGTGAGAAAGCAATATGTCTGTTTCTTTATCTGAACTAATGTGCTTTAGCAGGGTAAGAGGGCAATACACTCGCATGTATGAAGGCTGCTCTGAAGGTAATGCCTCCTATTTTAGGATGCTGGCCCATGACACTAGAGGCAGCTGTTGGTGGCTTGGCCATAGAAGTTGAACCTTCCTGACAGTAATTCATTACATTTTGTTGCTGTGTTACAGTTGGCAGCAGAGGGGCTGTCTCACACAGTGGTGACCGACATAAAAGGGCAGGTGAAGCCCTTCATCCCAGGTGAAGGTGTGTGTCTATTTTTCAGTGACTTACAGAACTAGAGTGTGAACATTCACAAGAGCCATTTCTCTCTCCTTAAGTCAATAGAATGTAATTGCTTCAGTGTATTTATGAGGGAAGCTGGAGGAGTCAAAACCACCAAAAGTAGTGAGAGTTTTCTCCAATCCTTAGCGTTTGAAAATGCATGAATGCATGGAAAATTCACTGTGCACCATGATATCTTCCATTTGGATGTATAGGTGCAGTCCTGCCCTGAAAAGCTGAGGGAAAAAGAAGCCTCTCACTTTGCAGAATGGCCTAAGATTTGTGTGACCCTGTGGAGTGGGGAGAGATCTGTGACTGTCAGCAGGACAGCCCGCCCTGTGCCCACATCTGCTCAGGCACTCCAGAGAAGCTATAGCACTTGTGCATGCTTGCTTCTTGTTCCTTGAGTGAAGCAGAACTGGTAAAGGCTGAATATCTCAAGGGTTTATCTGCCATCCCATCCTCCACTTCTACCAACAAATCTGCTCCTGATTTCTTCTCTAGTTCTTCCTCTGTTTTAAGCTGCATGCTCTGTAGCACCACTGTGGGCTAGTAAATCTGGTTATTATAAGGAATGCAGAAACACTCTAGAGTGATTCAAGTGCAAGGATTAGGAATTTAAGAGGAAATTATATTGCACAGGTTACAATTAAATCTTACAGAGGGTGACTTTGCTTCTACATGAATTGCACCTGAATTTTTCAAAATAAACTATGCTACTAAGAACATCAGAATATATCTCTCCAATGAAAATGAGTACTTTATACATGAAAGAGGGAATATTAAGATTAAAGGTAATGGCAAATGAGAATGACATTACTCCTGCTAGATAACAGCAAGCAGTTCTTCAAAGAAAACCAAATCTTTCAATCACAGATGCAAACCAAGCCCCTGAATTGAAGCTGAGAACTGGATTGCATTTAGTATCATAAGCAGACATCTGAATCAGGATAGATTAATGTTCTGCCAGCAGATATCAGAAACTGGATTGGAACCTTGATACCACAAATCTAATTTCACTTCAACAGAATTACAAAAGCATGCCAATTGGCAATTACTTCTATGTTGAACTTGGATACTATTTTTCTTCAGTCTATATTCTCCATTGCTGCAGAAATAACATAATGGTGATTTTTTCCCCCCCTGCATTTTATCAGACGGTATTTAACAACAAACGAAACAGGAAAAAAAAAAAAAAAAAGATCTCACTCAACTAAATAATTGCAATTTAGATTTCCTCTTTACAGAGTACTTTAATGCTAAAAAGTAACAGAATATCTGGCAGACTTGAACCTGTCTACCCTGGATCGTCATCGCTACATAACGTTGTCATTAACACCAGTTCACTTTAAGTGCTAACTAAGCCCTGATTACACCTGTTCTTCTCCTTTGTATCATGGTAAAGAAAGTTATCATCTGTTTGATTTAAAGAATTAGGCAAGTATGTGCAAGGCAGCTGAAAATTTGGCCTGTGTTTCTAAGTGAGATACTTAAATAAACTTAATAATCTTAAATTGAGTAACTCATTACTTAAAACATGCTCTAATGACTTTAAAGATTACAGTAAATAATATCATAGCAAGATATGGGAGATAGTGTGAAAAACATTACACAAAGCATCAGTTAATATACTGGAGCTGTTTGGTTTAACTGAACCTACATTCAGACATATTCTGTCTTCAGTACTGCAGAACTGGTGGCAAAAATGTCACTTAATGTTATAGGATTTTAAACTAACTGATTCATTAGAAGAAAGCACTTTGTAATAATACTTTGGCATAAGCAGAGTTGTCAATATGGAATCAAAATGTTACAAAGGCTGCTCTTCCCTGCCATGGAAATGAAAATGAGTTGATTTTTTGGGTTTAGGGTTAATCTTAAGGTATCGAGCCCCTGGACATATATTGCAGGAACACAAGAAATTCTGGCATGGAAGAGAGAAAGAACAAATGAGAAAAGATGGTCTGTACATCTTTTTACTTATAGCTCCAATTGTAGAGCAGGCAGCAATTTTTTTCCCAGCGTAGTCCATTGTTTTCTTGTAAATTAAAATGCAATTAACAATTGTAACCCACTGAACTCTATTTACTTTTGAACAGCTTGCTTTTGTATGAAAGACAAAAGAAGAATAATTTTAATCACTTTATTTCTTGTTCAAAATACATATGAAACAATTAGAATAAAATTCTTTCAAATATGTTCTTTTTATTTTCTTTTTTTTAAATATAAAATTATCACAAACTGTACACTTCATAACATCTTTTGAGGTTTCATTGTTACATAATTTTTTCAGAACTGACAAATAATTTCACACTTTCTAGAGAATACATTGTAAAAATACTGAAATGTGTTACAGTTATTAAAGTCTAGTGCAAAAAATGACATTTACTATCAGTAGTACAATTATATGCTGTCAAGTTTCACAAGTGGCCATTTAGCGCATACAAAAAGCCAGTAACACAAGTCTGGAAAGTTGTTGTATTTTTTTTTTCTTCTTGTCTCTATAATGCAGAAGCCAAGGATATTGACTTGAACAATGGCTAAGTATCAAATCACAGACTTCATTTTAAAAGTCACATCATGAACACTGAATAAAGGGTACTAAAACAGTCAGGTATTTAATATTAGGTCTTGGTCAGCCAACATCACATAGCAAGAAGAGACAAAATCTTAGAAGAACTCTGCAGCTACATAGACTTGGCAACATTTCTGATCTAATCATAGAGATTATTTTAAAGGTAGGGAGTTCTCTTAGAGTTTGGGCCAGTTGGGACCTAATCTCAATGTACCCACAATGTCACAGCAAAGATGCTTATTTTGATGGGCATTATATTAGGTGCTTCCTTTTCATATTTTAAAATATTTAGCATTTCAATATTGAGTAATACTGAATACTTATTAACATTTCCTATGGCCAGGACTCCAATTTAACTTCCTACCTTTTGTAGCATACACTCTGGAGAATGCCTTCCCCACAAATAAGCATGTACTAGAAGAACATAATGATCTCTGCTGAAGGAAAGATGTGGCTAACTTCTGTATTCCACACCCTCCACTTTAGTTCCCATGATTAGTACACTGAAGCCAGTTGGCTTAAACACAGAGTGACCTGCAAGTTCGGGGAAGAAAACAGAGGTTACTTGGGCTTCCTTTGAAGTGATTTGAAGGGCATCTGGCTGGCAAACAGAGGAGCCAGTGCTGCATATCTTCTGTACAAGGTGATGAGGACTGGACAGGGCAGGAAAATGAGGAAATGCAACTTGGCTTTGCCCTTCCCTGTCCCACCTAGTACAGCTACTCTGGCATGGAGGGTGCAGAGATGTGCTCGTAGCACAGACTAGCCATGAAATTCCCTAATTAGTCCGTTCCTAGACAGCAAAGAATCTGAGCAGGTGCTCAGATCAGAGTGCAAGCCCAAGCCAGAGTGACTTCAGCTAGCAGCTCTCCTTCAAAAAAAAAATCCAGTTTGCTGGAAAATGGCTCTCATTGTGATCTCCGCCACAAGGGAGAGACAGCACATAAAACAATTCAGAAGTGCCTCTTCAAATCAGAACACAAACAGTGCTTACTTGTAGGGTAGAGAACTAGCTATATGCTGTCCACAGTGCATTTAAATCTAATGTACCCTATTGAGGCTACTTATGGGAATAAAGAGTTGGGAAGAATTTAGACTCACACTTTGAAGAAAAAGAAACAAGAAACAATATGAAATATATATCCATACTTTATACTTTCTTAAGAAATAGTTTTCTGTTTATTTAACAAAAGTAAATTTTGCTTTTTTTTTTTTTTTTTTTTTCCATAGAAATATAGAGCAAAAAGAATTGCTAAATGTGCAACAGGACTGTCTAAATGTTACATACTAAATATTTTTACCTATGGAGACACTCTCTAATCTTCAAAAGCACAATGGTATAATGTGGAAAACTATAAGCCACTATTAAAAAGGAAAAATTCAGTAAAAATATATCTGATCTCTGTGCCTGACTACAGAGACTAGACATTTTTATTTAGGAAATCAGGCAGCTGAGGCTCATATTTCTTACCAGTATTAGTAAAATCAGCATTTGCAATCGTAGTTCATACCCGAGGGATACACTAAAGACTTTTAGCATAATCTGAATTGTCAGCAAGCCACAAACAGCCATGGTGGATACAGGAAAATTCATTCTGCCTGTCTTGAGATTTCTAGCTGAGTTCACTTCTTTAGTTGCTATCATATATCATCACATGCAACATGAGGCAAAGGCATCTGAAATCAACAGTGGTGTTGATGCTTGATTTCAGTGGGGTACTGGGCAAGTATGTAATACTGTGCTTCAGAATGCAATGACCTACAGAATTAAAAATGCCTATAGAACAACTTTGCTGGACTTATTTACTGATCTATTGTCATAATCTGATCTATTGTAATAATATTAAAAAACAAAGGCAATCATTTAAATTAACACAAAAAACAACTGCTGTATAAAACAGCAATAATAGAACTAAAAGAAAGATAGTTTTGAAAGTATATCACACCTTGTACACTAGAAATAGATTAGTAATGAATGGGTTTGGTAAATCCTTTATTAATGCAAAATGTACAAATGTTAAAATTTGTATCGTTAAAATTGCACCTTAAGAGGCTAAACTGAATCACTTTTTGTGCTATTTATTTCAATAAATACTAAAGCTACAGTAGATACTTCTGCTACTTTTTGGGTGTTTTTTTTTTTTTTTTGGGGATAGCTCAAAGAAGGGGATGGAGTATTCTATTTTAAAAAGGAAAAAAAAATCACACACAGAAAATACTTTTTTTTTTTTCTTTTCCTCAGCATCTTTACATTTTGCTGCCACAGGTATTTTTGCTCAAAAGGCTTTTTAATTTTTTTTTTTTGCATCAATATTATTTTCAGTGCATGAGTAAATTGGTACTAAATTATCACTCTTTGCCCTGCTGAACTGTGAAGTCTTGTTTTAAGAAAAGGTTTATATTTAGCAACAGTACAGAAAACAAGGCAAACGTTTTTAGAAGATGCCTTAGAATTATTTGAATGAAATCTCTTTCCTCAGCACGGACTTCTCATTATCCAGCTCTCTTTAGGACTGCTTGCCAATTTTATGGGTTCCCCAGTTTCTGGAGGATTTGCAGAACCAAGTCCAAAATTTTAGAAGCTGATCCTCAGAGCCTGTTTGAAACCTAGCTATGTCCTACAGGTTTGTAGTTAAAGTGCAATAGTGCCAGAATTCCTTTCACAATAACATGAAATCAGGTGTTCAGATTCAGTTGCTGGCTAAGATAGCACTATATTTTGTAGTTATTGATCTTGATTCTGTGGCCCAAATTTACCTCTGTAAAAGATAAAGCATGATTTAGTGGGCCCAGAAGTGGAAAGGCTGTATATTTAAATAAATGTATTAAGTTAATGTGTTGTAAGGATAATTAAGATCATTAAGGAATGAAAGGAATAAATGTAGTGCAAACTGTCCTTTTGAGAGTCTAATAAATCTTACTTTTTCATTTTCTGTGGTAGCCAAATCTCCACTTACATAAGGAAGAAAGACACACCCACTTAGCAAGAATAATTACAACTGGCAATTTTATGTATTGTCCAGCTAGGCAGTTCTCTCCCTCTTAACTATTATTATGCAATTAAGCCTCAGAAAAGCATGATGAGGGAGGTAATGGTCATGTATTGATCACTCTGACTTTCAGCAAGAGGCAACCACTCCCAGAGTGGAGAAATCACAATGCACCCAGTACTGTGTGACAATTTAGGACAAAGGAATAAGAATTCACTATTCAACTGAACCTGCATGAAAAGAAAAAAAAGGAGGAGACGAGATTTGTCTGGAACAATTGTGCAAGTATCCTATTCATGCATAAAGACCTGTGATATATTAACTGAGAAATCCACCATAAGTACAATTTTGGTTTTGTGAGTCATCAGGGAATTAGCACCTGCAACAGCCCAGTGGCTCTTCCACTATTGTGTGACATTAGTCTAGTCCTGACTCAAAACCAAAGTCAGTACCTTTTGTACCACAGTAGCATTTTCAAAGGTGTATTGGTTTTTAATTCAAGTATTGATTGTCTGAAGCTTTGAAAATGCGAACATTATATAAAATGATTTTTTGTCTTTCAGAAATTTTCCATTGTATGTCATGTGCCAAAGAACAGGAGGCCATTATAGAGAGGAATGCGTCTGAGCACACCTTGGTGATATCTCATTTTTTGTCTCATTAATGCTGCAAGAGATGGACCAGAAATGGATTACGTGCTATGTGCCACTACCAGCAGCCTTTGCACTGTGACTCCTCTAGGATCAGAATCTGTGGGGTGGAGAGCTATTTTTATTTTAAGAACAAACCCAGTGTCTGTAACAAGGCTCCCACTACCCCTGTGAGCTCACAGGCTTTTGTATAAGAGAAAAAGTAGGGAAACTACATCAGAAATCTCTTTTTTCTTTTTCCTGTTTGCTGCATGCGTATTTTTGCCTATGGAAAATGCTCTCAATTCACCTCCTTTCTGAATTATCCACATTAACATCTTTTTTTTCTTTTCTTTTATTCTTGAAAGCTCTTGACATGCTCAACAGGAATTTTCTGCTCCTCTCTTCTCTCAAATACAACCAAAGATCATCTTGTTCAGTACTCTTCACAGTCTCAAACCATAGCATGTTAAACAAACCAGTTCCACCCTGTATCTTTTTCTTCTTGGAGACTCTATTTCTATAGGCAGATCTGCTTCATAAAGCTGGCAAATAGCTGTTTACCAGCAAACCAAAATTTATCTGCAGAATATTCCAAAATGCAGATTCCTTTTCGGTGGTGGCGGTCATGTTAAATATCTAAAATGTCTGTTACACTGGCAAGCTTCTGTTAGAACTTCACTGATGTTAAGAATTGCAAATGATTACACAAGTAGGAATTTTGCACTTACAGAAGCCTGTTTTATGCCGAGAAGTGCAGCCTTTCCCTTTAATACTAACAGATCTCCAACTATCTGGTCTGAAAACCATGCCACTTTTTTACAAAGGAAATCAACTCCAGGCACTTTCTAGAACTTAACTGATTTTTATTTTCAGTTTGATATTCTCACTCTTTTTTTTTTTTTCTTCTTCTTCTTTTTTTTTCTTTTAAAACAAATACATATTTGTTTTACTTCAAGAATTTGAATTTCCAAAGCACAAGAAGATCCCAAACCATTTTTAAAAAGTAACCTCTCCAAAACATTTTTCTGCTTGCATTTTGAGGAACAGTAAAATCGTATATACAGGGCAGGTTGCTGTCATTCTATTGCTGTGCTCTGTGTAATGAGTGAGTGGCAAATTTATGGGAGCTGTGAGGATGCCATGAAACAGCTGTATCCCCACACTTTCCTTTGTCTCCCTTCCGATATCTTTTTAAGTCAGGCTTCCTGACTTTACCTCTCCAAGGGAGAAGCAGTATTTCACAATTCTCCTTCAATTTTACTGGGCTCCGGGACACTGTCTCTATAGTAACTGTGCTAACCTGGACAGTCTGAATGGATTTGCAGCTTTTCTTTCAGAGAGGTAATGAATACTCCACTTAATTAAAAATTGAATGTTATTTAAATATTTAAGTACTCAATTTTTAATATTTCAAACAAAGGAATTTGAAAAGAATAGTCTTATGGACTGTAATCTAGCCAAATTTAACTTGAGCAATATCTTCCAACAGCCTACTCAGACATAATTTTTGACTATTCTGAAATAGATCTCTTAATTTTTCCTGTGTTCTTTTATTTGTTTGTTTGTTAATTTCTTCCTCTGCCTGCTTGAACTTCCACCATTTTATGTGAGTTGCATTTCTAGACTGAGTAGGGCATCAAATGAATCTCCCAGGCCATCACGACAGATATTAACTGTTTCAAAATCCCACATTCTTCTAAGAAGCACCCCACTGACAAATATTCTCTGTCTTTTCCTCTCTTTTTTTTTTTTTTTTTTTCCTGAATCCTACCTGATAAACTCACTTATTTGGAAACCAATAGCCAAGCCAACATACTGTATTCATAAATTATTACAGAGAACTCCACTTTCATCACAGCAGCTGTGGGATGTCCTACAGACCCAGCTTCGAGAGCACAGTTATGAATTATGCATTAGAGAATCTTTACGTCTGCCCCTCTAGACAGTGCTTTGGGGTTCTGATAACCTATTTAACCTGTATTTATATTCGTTAGTTGTATTTTGCCAGTGTTGATACTGAGGGTCATCAACTGTGCTAATATGAGTCACCAGCACAGGCTTAGGTCTACAGAGCACTCAAGGAAATGCTCTCTTGGATCAGTGAGGCACCAAAGCTTGTTGCCACTATCATCAAACCGAGTTGTCCTCGTGATGGTACAGTCTTAATTGATTTTTCATGTTTTGTAAATTTAACATGCTTTGTGATTTTCTGGAAGAATGAATCCCATTTTACAGAAGATTCGTTGTCTATTCTGGAGAAGAAAAATTTTACATGGCAATAGAAGAGGCATTCTCTTTGAGTTTCCCAGCAACAGTAACATTGTAGAGGTGCTATCAGATAAAATATAAAATCACAGACCTGAGCACTTGCTATCATCAACCATCCCCTTGCACTTAGCACAAGATTGAAGGTGTTAGTTCCATTTTCCTGGCCAGATTCCCCTGTGATATTTAAATGCCACATACAGCTTCATCCTTTCTTAGAGTTCCAGCTCCTGGATTGCTAGTTTCCAACCTGGACTATGGAAAAGTGAAATTGTGCTTGAGATATTTATTCATCTGGACTAGTAAACAAAAGACAATCTTGAAGTTAAGGTATTGTGATGCTCTGGACATCACAAATGGCTGTGATAATTCCTCATTTAATTCCTATCCTTAAAGCTAGCTCTTCTTCATGCATCTCCCTTTTCTTGCTTGCTTAACTGTACATAAAGAAAGAATAGGTTATATGAATACTGGAATAATTATCAGTTTCCAAGGGAAGATTTTCGTTTTGGAGAGTTTGCAGTTGCACTGAATAACTGCATGTCTGCTGACACATTTTCCTTTGTCTTTCTCAGCTCTTCAGTCTGCTCTCTGGCACAATCTGTTTTTTGACACCAGATAGCTCAGTTTAGACTGACAAGCCTCAGAAGCCATGTGAAAGCGAATTCTGAGCAGAGGCTTAAACTGAGTCTCAGCTGTGGTGTGAATGAGAGAGAACATTTTCTATCAAAACTTGCATCAATATTCTTGTCATACATACTGTATTTTATCTGCATTTTGGATAGTCTGACAGATATTATATGAACTTTGTCTAAAAGTTACCTCACTGTTTAATTAACACTTATGTCATATTTTAACACCTACAGATACTTCAAGCATATTCATTTGTAGAAATAAGTCATATGAACTTCTCAGATCAAGGAATTGTGTCATTACAGCTGTGACCGGTATGTATTATGAATTGAAATCCATTCTGATTAGGTGTGGGTGTTCTGTTTTGATAGAAGTGCTGAACAGTACAAATTTCACATTTTTGCAAGTGCAAATGCTTGTATGTGCAAATTAAGTTTTTGTGTTCTCTAGTAAAAGCTTTACAAATTTTGCAGGCACAATTAATGGATCTCTTAAAAATCTCTTAAAATTTTTTTTCTCAGCAGGAGAACTCTGTTACCGAGTTCTAAAATAGGTACTTCTATTTAAAACTCTTACATGCTTAAAATATAGTCAAATGGTTTCAGAAGTCAGTGTACAAATTTTGTGAGGCCACTAATCAAATTAACATGATGGCGTGCAAAAAAATCAGCACATATAAAAGTTCATTGGATGTAATCAGTTAACTGATTAAAAAAACATAGCAAAATAATCTAGTAATTAGAGCATCATGTATAATCTGTGCAACATCATGTTAAAATCTTTCAAAATGATTAAATAGAAGCCAGTAAAAACCCCTGAAAATTAGGTGAAATTGATGGATTGATTATGTGTTTTTTGGAAAATTAGTTCTCCTACTATTGCTCAAAAAATGCGTCAATAGAAAGAAGATCAGAAAAAATTGTTTTTTGTCTTTGAAAAAAATAACCTAATGAAAAAACTTTTGTGCTTGCTCAAAATAATGAAGAAGGTTGTGATTCTTTAAAGAAAAAGTTTTGTTACTTAAAAATGGTGAGTGAAAACATTTCCATATACCGAAAAAGAAATGCTCCAGGGGAAGTTTTGTCTTGACATACTAAATTTTGTTTTCTTATTGGCCCTGGCCACTTTCTTTGTACATGTCCCTGAAACATGTATATTGCCCTCAGTGCTTCCTAGAAGCCAAAAACCAGCCAGTGTTACTGATTCCATAACCTCTGGCAATCATAAAGAACTGTGGAGGAGGAAAGTTCTTTGACAGCTCTTCATAGAAAGACAATGAGAAATATAGTAATCCTACACCTTTTGGTCAGGACCCCACAGGTTTCATATTACTGCATTTTAAGTCCAGGAATCATCTTTCGGCAATGCAGACAAAATTAAGGGTCAAGAATCTACTGCTTGAACATATACAAGCCAGTCTATATTGAAGCCCAAGATAGAAAGAGAGATAATAGGAAAACAGTCAGTTAGTGCTAAGTGTGTGATGGTAAAAGTTTCATTGTCAGATGGATACTACGCAGCCAAACAAAGTTGAGAACATAGAGCGTAGTCTATCCTATGCTACTGTCTGCAGTGCCAGTGGAACTCTAAATCTACCTGTGTTCTATGGTCCTAGTTAACATTTTGCATAGACCTAATAATAATTTTATGGTTGCTCAGAGCAAATCTAATGGTCCCTGAAAACTTATTTAATATTAGGAAGGGAAGCAATTGTTTGAAAACAGTATTTACCCAAAAGACTAGAATGACTCATTAGATACATTTGTATGTGGGCTTTTTTTCACTTTACAGTGCATTATTGAAAATAAATATAAAATTTAACAGCTCTCCTGAAACCACTTAATCCATCATATACTTTCTCTGTACAGTTCTGTGGTTTACTGTTGTGAAAGCACAAAAAAAAGCTCTGCAGAGCAAAATACAATTCTTATTAACTACAGTTACTGTTTCCAGTAAAACATATTGATAAAAATATCGCAGGCTTTTGAGTTAGCTTCAGGATTATGAGTTTTTCAAACTCTTTTAAAATTACTGCTATATATTTTATACCAACCATTTGCTGAATTTGATTTCTCTCAAATCAGACCAATGTTTGTGATATAGCAGAAATGTGAAGAAGTAAAAAATGTATATTCAGTACAGGAGTAGGAAGTTTACAACACTTTTGCAAATTAAACCCTTTTATATCTCCTCATAAAGAGTTAGATAAGGCAATATATTAATTGTCTAACTGTTCTAAGCTTCTATTAAGAGGATACTTCTATGAGTGAACTCACAGAATAACTTGTGCACTGGGCTCTAAAGCCAATGGGCTGGTTCTGCTAAATATATACTCTACCTTGAGATAACTAAGAAAGCAGTAAAAAAAAAAAAAAAAAAGTAAAGTTATAATATTTTGCATTATTTATATTTATCACAGACGAGCAACTAATTAATCAGGGGATCATTTTTGAAATTAGATATTTTGATAATTTTGCAACCTGATTTTTCATAAATGCAGAGCATCCATAAATTTAGTATAGACACAGTAGTCATACAACATTGTTATTAGCCATTAGAAAACAAAACAATAACACAACAACAACGAAACAATAAAAAACTCTCTGAACCACCCTGTCTCCCTCGCCCCCCCCCCCCAAAAAAAAAAAAAACAAGCACCCAAAAGCAAGCAAACAAACAAACAAAAAAGAACAGGGAAAAAAATGGGCAATTATTCCTTTGGTGTTTGACAATAATTTAAATTTAAGGAAATGAAAATTGAAATATCTAACTACTTAGGATGAAACATACAGGATACTCATAGATAACAATGAAATACTTAAGATGTTGCTCACTGCTGAACACTTATGCTACATTTCATTGTGAAATTGTTAGCTTTTTGGATATTAGGTGCAAGAAAGTGCAAAGAATTCAGTCAACTGTTACAGTACCACATTACAAAAAGTATTTTCTAGGCCACAAAGGCCACAGCTGATATAATTTGTATTAAGATAAATGTATACACAAAATAGCTTTTCAATCTCCATATACATATCTACGTATATATATCAGCATCACAAAACCACTGGGAAAATGATCTAGGCCATAAATCTTGTATTTTAAATATTAGACATCTAGAGAGAATAGGGAAATGAAATTCTGCAAGGTAGCTCTGTATGTATGGTGATGAAAATACAACCTTGAACAGGAAGGATCAGTGTTTAGCAACCAACCCTCCCTGGGAAATGCATTTCTCTCTAGAGGACATGGATAGCAACTTTGAACAGATGTTTGAAACTTTGAAAAAACTTCAGTTGGAGCCATTATTGTCAGTGCTTTTAATAAAAATAAGGAATACCTGAAAGCTCTATTTGTTTATTTGGCTTTCTTTTTTACGTGTATGAAATCATTTTGAATTACTCCTTTTTGTTGCCTTAAAAAAATAAATCTAAAATGTTAAGAACACCCTTCTCAGCATCTCCAGAGCAGTCAAAATGTTTCAAGGCATAACTGACTGTTGTAGGGATCAGTTAAAGGAATGGAGGTAGCCGGATCTTTATTAATTCATTTTGTGTCAATCAGGTCAAACTAACCAACGCCAAGGTGTTCTTTGCTCCAAAGACCCTGCTCCCTTCATAATCAGATTAATTTCCACAAACTTTTCCATTCTCATAAAAAAATCTTTCATTTTTCTCATGTATGACAGTTCCATAAAAATGCTGATTTGCA
Organism: Tympanuchus pallidicinctus; assembly: GCF_026119805.1. Taxonomy (NCBI): domain Eukaryota; kingdom Metazoa; phylum Chordata; class Aves; order Galliformes; family Phasianidae; genus Tympanuchus; species Tympanuchus pallidicinctus. Next base: position 5,933,220 of record NW_026294802.1, read on the forward strand.
AAAATACTATCCTCACATGTATCTCTAAATCTTACAAAGAAAAAATCACTACTCCAACATTTTTCTAGTTGCAGTTCAGCTTTCAAAATCTAAGGTCCAACCAAGCAGTCGTTTCTATGCTCTTAATAATAAATAAGCAAATAAGTAAATAAATAAATAAATATATAAGTAGACTGAAGTTAGAATGTTAAAAAAAGTTAAATCTACAAATTAATATTCAGTTCTCTTCAAGTTTTTATATCAGCTCACTCAGCTGATGACTTCATGTAGTTTCTTTCCATATGTATTCCAATAAATGAATTGCATTGTTTATGAAATTATTACATTTCAATTACTTTTTCCACATATTTATACAAAGCACAACTCAAATTCATTTTGGACATCTAATTTGAGGTAACAAGTGAGGGACCAGAGACACGAACTATGTATTCAGTTAAAAGTACTTCAAACAAATCTCACACTGTCATACTAAATCAAGAAACATAAAGAAGTTTTTTTGTAACCACAGCTTTTGTTTATGTTTTTGAATGCCTAAAATTCATAAAGTAGTTTATGTTACATCCGAGCATATATTCACACCTACAGTTTGGCCTGATTAAAGACTGAATATGGGATGCAAAATGCACACAGCAAACAGGCTCTACTGAAGTGCCAGATACATCGGCTTGGGAGACCCTTACATTTCTGTGGCGCTACAGCGACCTCCACAGAAGTCCACATAGACACATTTACTGTCCATAATGACACACCCACATCTGTTGTTCAGTGTCACGCAGAGATAGTGACACTGAAGAAAAACTGCTATCAAATACATCTGCTGGCCTTGGTGCACATGGTAGCTATGCCAGACAGTTTAATGAGTTCCTGTAGGTGCAGCAGGCATCCTGATTGCTGGAATATTATAACTGCATAGATCCAGTCACGGGACCTCTTCCATAAAGGCTGAACTAAGACCCAGTGAAGCCTGTAAGGTCCTACTCAGCCAATGTGGCTTCAGAGGATATTTGATCAGTGTTTCCACTTTGTTCAAAGAAAGAACTTCAAATAGTCAAAATGTGACAGTAATTACTGCTGTTTTCTTTTTCTTTTTCTTTTTCTTTTTCTTTTTCTTTTTCTTTTTCTTTTTCTTTTTCTTTTTCTTTTTCTTTTTCTTTTTCTTTTTCTTTTTCTTTTTCTTTTTCTTTTTCTTTTCTTTTCCTTTTCCTTTTCCTTTTTCTTTTCCTTTTTCTTTTTCCTCTTTTTCTTCTTTTTCTTCTTCTCCTTCTTCTGCTTCTTCTTCTTCTTCTGCTCCTTATTATTTCTTTGTTTCTATCTCCTTCTCTATTTCTCTCTCACTTCCTTTCTTTCTTTATTTCTTTCTTTCTCATGCAGTGTTCAGCTTGAAGTGTTATCTTGAGAAGCCATATAAAATTTAGTTCAATTTAGATGAGATTTACAAGAGCCATATATGACTATTTGCTCTCTCTCAGAAGAATTAAGCATCCAAATCTGCAGTGGTTTTGAATTGCTTTAGGGAGTGTTCTTTTTGATTTCTATATCTATTCAAATATATTGGATCTGATACTGGGTATGTACCAGAGAGAAAACAGGTGAGTGAATTTTTTGAGAAAGGATTATATTTGGCTCAAGTCAACTTCATTCACAAGGTAAGAAATTATTATAAATTGTAATATAGGACTTAGAATAGGAAAAAATGCATTTTAATACAAAAATATGGATGCAGTTCATCTGTGGAATCCAAACCTGTTTATGTAGATGTGAGTTACATGGGAGCACTGGATACTGAACCTGATGAATCCGCTCTTGTTCCCTAGGGTGTAAGTGGTGGTTTTGGTGATGAACAAGATCCCTGGCTATCAAAACTGGTTGCTCGGCCAGGTAACTGCAAGAAAAACAGTTTGCAGATGTAAGATCAAAATCTAAGGAATTTTAAAGGTTTTAATGTTACAGTGCTGTAACATGCCGTATCCTCATGAAAATGTTTGATATGGCAGATATAATAAGCAACAAACCTAAGCAACCAGACATACGTTGTGCAGAGGGTATTATAGCAGTGTGATACAACAATGATGTGCTGATCTTCATGATTCATAGAAGCACATAAATGGGAGAGAGAAAATAACCCTAAACATGCAATACACTCCGGAGGAGAAAATTGTGCTACTTCTTACCTCTACCAAAGGATGCCAGTGAGTTATTGGTTTACGTGGGTAAGCCAACATTTCGTTCCAGTGATCTCTTCCAAGCCCTTCAGCATCTATTCCTGTCCGGCATACTCCAATGACCTCATTGTGCCCTACGCTGAGAATTGTAAAGAAAGATAATTATTTTTGAATGCAGTTTTAATAACATTTGATGTATAATTCAGGTTAGTAGTTTCATGCAACATAGAATATATGTCCAAGATTTTCCTGGTATTTATTACAGATATTAGTTTTAGTGGATTTGTGGCAATAAGAAATTCTATAATACCATCCAAAACCTTCAGCCACTCCCAGACTATTTCTAGGAACTATAAAAACAGTGATGAAGACTTAACCTTTGCCATTACAATTTTACAGACCAAAACACTCAAGGAGAGCACGCTCAAGTTTTATTGTACAGGAAGGTGATGGAAGATGCCAGAGAATAAATTCTTACTCCAGATGTTTCAGATGTAATTCACACTACATATCCTAGATCTAATTAATATCATTGGAATTTCTGCTAAAAATGTGAAAGACAAGGTGTTATAGCAGTGAAGGGTTTACCTTAGTATTTCAGAATTCCCAGCAGTGTCATAGACTTGCTGAAGGAACCCAGAAAGTCCTTTTCCTTACCTCCCTACAAGTACCTGAGACTAACATTTCCTACTTTCCATTTAGTCAACGTTTTGAAGGGAGCAGATGGAGAATACTGGAGGAGCACAAGTTGCTCTACATTTCTCCCCCAGTGGTGTTGCAGTATCCCTTTCACATCTGAACCTCTTCCTAACAGAATTTATAGAAGCAGAATCAAATCTGATGGTGAGCAAAGATAATCTGACGTTTTGTATAAGTAAACTGGACTTTCACTGTTTATTTGCCCTGCAATCTCAAGAGCTCATTATTAATAGCCCTGGAAGGAAGCAGACTTGGATCAGACACAGTACTGTCAGTTACAGTCTAGTTTACTTTGCAATATTTGAGCTGCTTTGAGTAGGAGTCTCCTCAATTCTCAGTAAGGATACAGATTAGTTGAAGCTAAGATATGTAATCAGTGAGGGATGAACTAAAGGATTCATCCAAATAATTAATTGTGGCTTAATTCAATGAGGTAATTAGGTACCTAACTCTTTCTTAGGCATCTAAACTTCCATTGATTTTAGATACCTGGCATTTAAATAGAAACTGGAGGCACAAGTGTCTTTTAAACCAGGAGCCACAACTGACAAACTTTTACATTGTATAGCATCTAGACGGGGACAGAAATGCATGTCACTGCTAGAGGCAGGCAAGGAGTTCTGTCCAAGCTTCTTCCTTACCACAGACTTCATGGACTGAGTTCTAAAAGTAGTGGAAGCTTAAAACCTCTTCAGGAAAGGCACAAATTATTTTTTGTGACACTGACTTACTCGAAAGTTCAGGGAGGTAGAAATCAGTTGCTTGCAATGATCAGATAATGTCTAACTGAAGATTAACGTTTGGAGAGAAAACATTGCTTACCGATCGTAATCCATCACTGCAATTGAGAGGCTGACCTGGTCCACATTCTCTGGAGGGATATCAAAGATGATGGCCTCGTTATAAACGGGATTGAGTGTATTCTTCTTTGTGGTTGTTTTCCGCTTTTTCAGTCTTCGACCCTCACACATCAGTGACACCTTGACATATGGATCTAAGTAACAGACAATAAGTTGTGTGTACTTGGACTCAAAGCCATTCATACATGTAGCATATATACAATATTTCTGTAGGTATGTCATACTTATAAGACATAAAATGCAATATCTTTAGTGACCTTGGGAATCCATGCTTCCAATGCTCTGTCAATGCGATGGAAAGGTATAAACTTTCTGAATGGATGTGCCAAACACTACACCAAAGATAGCAGATATGAAGGCTGCCCCAAAAGTAATTTCTCCTATTTTATTATGTTGGGCCTTGATGTCAGAGACAGACGTTGGTGGTATGGCAGCAGAGATTGAACCTTCCTGACAATATCCTACTACATTTTATTGCTCTGCAACAGATAGCAGCAGAGAGGAAGGCTGGCAAAATGGCATCTGACATGGAAGTGTGTAAGAAACAACGGTGCTTTATTGTGAATTCCATGCAGAAAAAAACCACACCCATTGAAATACATCAGTACTTGCTGAACATTTACAAAGACCAAACATCAGATGTGAGAACAGCGAGGAAGTAGGAGGTGCATTTCAGCAGTGATGCTGTTACAGCAGCTATGAAACTGTGGGTAACTTCTGCTGGTGCAGATATTTATAAGCATGGAATGGAGGCTCTTTTTCATTGTTGACAAAAATGGGCAGCTAATGGTGGAGACTATATTGAAAAATAGCGTTTTGTAACTGAGAATTTGCTCTATCAAATAGTGTTATTGTGATCTTTGTAGCTGTTGTAGTTTCCATGGAAATAAATAGGAGGCTGTACTCTCAGTGTGACATACATAGGTGCTATACTCATTCTGATGCTACTTCCATTCAGAACCATGCTAAACATGCAGTAAAAGAAGAGGTTGTTTTTGTCTCTTTTCTGAGTAAGCTCTGCTATGCTGCTTAAAAAAGAAGTAGATTCACCTGATGCACCAGTTATATCCATTGCTTTGAGATTTCTGCATTTGATGACTGTTAATGTCATTCTCCCCGCAGTAGGCAAATAACAAAGGGAAAACATGATCTCACCCAAATCTATGCTTTCCTGGAAGAGAAAAGCAATTATTAGAAATCTAATCACACTGCCAACAATTCAGTTCATACCATGCTGAAATTCAGAAATATTTTTACCATGAAGAGAAACATCTTTTGATATGAATGAAGAGAACCAGAAAACAAGAATATTTGGAGCATACAGAAAGAGTACCAATAGGATAATATTTTAATGACAGGATCTAGAGTTACTAAATGGAGAATTTAAATCAAAAACATAGCCAAATTTTTCTGGAATTCCTGGCATTCATGTTGAATTCACAGTTAGAAAAGCTGCTGAATGTAGAATTTCACACTCTTCTTTTGGAAAAAACTCAGATTGCATTATACCCAGTATAAAGAAATCAAGTGGGATATTTAGATCACTTAGATTTCCTTGCATTTTAGCCACTGAAATGAATGCAGCAGTTTTATTCATTCACATATGTAGGTATCTGAAAGGTTCATCCTCACTGAGAGCTTCAAAAAAATGAATGTGCTTCTAAATATTACTAGCCTTATTGATTTTACTCTGTTTAGTGGATGACTTTGTTTCAGAAGAAGATAAAGCAAAGGAGTAGCACCTCAAACTTTCCTGCCTCAAGGACAACTTCCAGGAGGATCTTACACTAGGACAGATAGAAAAGAAAGGATCTTGATGATACTCATGGAGAAACAGTATCTATGCTGTGACAATGTGTTGTAAATTAAAAAAAAAAATGCTATATAGTTCAGATACAACAACATCTGATGAATGGGATCTAAGGAAGAGAGTTATTTTTTATTTTTTTTTCCTCAATTATATACAAGAACATATAATTTCCTAATATCATGCAAGTTTAGCTCTTCAGATATTATTTATATTCTGAATTATTCCTGTTCTTTTAAGATAGTAAATAACTTCCTACTCCTCCTCCTCAAACAAGCAAACATAATTAACCCTACTACAACATGCTAAGAACAAGTCAGGATTTTTAAATAATAGCTTGTAAAGATCTTATAAGGCTGTCAGCTCAGTAAGGCAGCAATTCTCAAGCATGCTCGTATGATCTTGAAGGATTATTTTTAACTTCACTAAAATGCTTATTTTTAATTCACAGCTTTAGTATTTTATCTGTCAGACCAGCAACTACCCTGAGATTACAAATTTGAGTTGAGCTGGATTTATGTTGCAGCTGATCTAACATCAGAAGGTGAGCATGATATATTTTTAAATGATGCATGGTGAAATAATTGCTGCTGGGTAGATGACAAACATGTTGCTTATAGCTGTGAGTCAGAGTGAGGATTTTTCACATTGTTCAGCTATATATATGAAGTCTTACTAGCTTCCCTTGGGTTAATGCTTAAACCTGAAATAGATACTTCAAATCTTTCTTGAATAAAGATGGACTTAATCACATGCATAGGTAGTTTTTATTCTTTTTTTTCCCTGCACTGTGAACTCTAGATAGAAGAATGTAATTTTAAAATAGCTTTAAAATCTCTGTTGCACTGTTAATAAAAGATTGACTTTTGTGTAGGTTGGTCAGTTCACAAGTTCAGTCATCTTGCTGTGATTCTGTTCTAAGTATTAAGAGTGCTGTGCATGTGTACCCATGCATTCTCCATGGGTAGATTTCATGCTTGTCAGGGTTTCTCAGGATTTCAAAATTATTTAGCTCATCCAGTCTACATAATGGAGTCATTTTGTACCCCCCTTTGTCCAGTTTCTTACTTAGCCACACGAACTGCACAATTTTGTACCACAGAATACCCACACAGATAGTAAACAAATTCACTTTTTTTAATTGCAAAAAAACTTGAACAAATGAAGTGTAATCCTTTTCAATTATTTATTAAAGTGATAGTTGCCCTGTGTTATACTTAACAGGTTTGTCATGTGTGGAATCCGTGTTTTAAACACAGCTTCTGTTGCTACCATTACTTTCTGAATTCAGACTGATCACTGGTCCTCATATACGTATATGAAAGACATCCCATCCTTTTCTTTGAAAAGAAAATGCACTTCCCTCACATTCAGCTATTCAAAGTGTGAAGCCTGAGTTGAGGGAGGTGACGAGGATGGGTTCGGTCATGGAGCACAGTGAGAAGATCATGAAAAAGACTAAGAGGTCATAAATTCTTCCTCCAGAGAGTTGATTTGTGTAGGTGAATAGGGAGAAAATAATTTTTTTCCAAGATGGGAGAATGTACTTGAATCTTCTATTATTACATTCTGAAGATAAATTGTATACACTCAGAAATTTGAGTGAAATTAAATGATAAACAACAGTTCATACAGGACTATTTACCATAATTTAAGTGTTTTTAAAAAATGCACTGCTTAAAACACTTGCAAAGCTCCATGTGGCGGTTAATCTATTAATGGTGATTGATCTATTAATCTATCTATTAATCTAAGACTTATGAAAACCATCAGAGCTGAACAAAATGACAATGACTTGATACTAATGCTCAGCCCTTTTTCTTTCCTTTCTAAACCTTGCGTACTGAATATATATATTATCTCAGAAAAGAACTTGTAAAATTTCCTGCAATCAAACATAGTGTTTTTGACCACAAAATGATAAGCAACATGCCTAATGCAACATAATGCCTGGATAACGAACGAAGGTGAGGTTTTCAGCCCACACATCAGGCCATGAAAAAGGGTGTATTGAAGTTACCAGAGCTCTGTTATACTCTTCAGTTTGAGGTAATAAGGGATGATTTTTTCCCAGGGAAAAGGCTCTCTACTATTCCACTATTTATTCAGGCATCCCTTGAGACCTATGGTCTATATCTGGGGAAAAGGTGGCTCACTTCACCCTGAAAAATCTGATTTTCATATGGCAGAATAATACTCATGCTACTACCTGTGCTATGAAAACAGGTAAATTCTGCAGTAAGCTAGAACACATACTATTTCAGATAAACACCCTTGTCTATGTCAAAGACATTTATCAGCATATTGTCATAAGATCAGAAAGCTAAAAATAAAATCAGTAGCTACACAGCACTGATCTGCAGACACCATGTAACTCTCCTGGTAAAGAGAACCGGCTGTGATAGACTATTACCAGCGGTTAAGAGTTCCCATGGTCCTCTGAGGTCAAATACAAATCATTTCAGAATCCTTTGAAACAATTCTGATGCTTTTCTCCTTGTGATTTGATACTAGTTGCAGCATTTGCACATTTACTTATTTATTTACTTATTAATCTATTGTAGTGTCTTTTTGATTAGCAAGGAATTGAAATTCCTAATACTTTTACTAAATTTCTGTTCTGAATATCTGTTAAGACTGGTAGTCTTTCTTCATACTTGTGTGAATTCTTATAGTTATATTTTATGGTTATAACTGTAAAAGTTATGTTAAGACCTCTAGAAATTATCAGGCAACTGAAAACTAAGATATTAAAAGTAATATAACTAAAATACATATTCTTTGGAACTCAGGGTGAAGCCCAAGAATCTTGAACTTTTAAATTTTCTTTTGAAAGGTTAAGGATAAAATTACATATATATACATAAGCACCAGAGAGTGGGCACCACATGAAATGGCTGGGATATCACACATTTTATTTTGTTTTTCATAACTTGTGTGCTAGAGGGCCATGAATTTGGAGATGAATACACAAGTTCAGACATAGGTAATGAACAAAGTAAGTCAACATATAAACTTTTTCTGAAAGCCTTTGTCTATCAAACTGACTATCATGAGTAACATTTTTGAACACCTTGGGTACTTAAGTATTATTTCTTTTAATTGAGATATAAAAATAGGATTTAAATTACTTCAGAATCCTATTGCTCTAGAAAATTTGTATTTCTCTCACTGTATAATACACTAGGTAATTAAGTTCACACAATTCATCTGACAGGAACCCTTTAGTTTGAGTAAATCTACCAAAGCTGAGGTACAGACAACATCATTAACTACATCTGCACTGCAATCCACTTCAAAAAACCATGATTCAGAGCACACAGGCCCGGAACCAGCAGCAGCATCTCATGCAAATCTGAACTATCCTTTAGACTGCTTTACATGTATCACATATTCTCCTATAACTTTTGTTATAGCAGTACCTATGTAACTCTCATGACATTTTCTCTCTTTTCTTGGCCCATTTTGATATTTTTTTCTTTTTAAACTATACTCAGATTTTGATTAACAACAGTTATGCAGATTCTTGTAATCATTATCCGCCCCATCAAATTACATTAAGAGGTACAAAACCCAATAAGCAAAGAATAAAAACTACCAGCATCAAGCACAGCTGCACTAATACAGAAAGAAGCATTTGATGGTACTGCATATCTTTTTTTTTCTTTTTTTTTTTTTCTTCCCCATTTATTTTCCTTTTGTGTATGGAAGACATAATAGACAACTAAGGAACTGGAACGGTGCTAAGCCCTACACCAGTTTCAGTTATTCTTATGGCTCCCAATCTATCTATTCAATCCATTTTCTGTTACAGCAGTGCTAGAACAAAACAGAGGAAACAGACTATAAGTATGTCTGTTAGCTACACAGATTAATTTGATTTTTTAGATACAGAATGTAAATTCTTTTTTGAATACCATAATTATCAACCACCCCATAGTGGATATGCTAACCAGTTACCAAGTATCTGTACACATTCATTATTCTATGTCTTCTTGGGATATCAGCCCAGAGGTTGGCAAAGTTGGACAAAAAATCATTCTTATTCTATTACTTTGTCATCAGACCCACCAGAGAGCAGTACTCACATCTTCACACTTAGTTCTATGCAAGCATTTCTACAGAAATGCTCCCCAGTTATGTCATAGAAAGAGTAGAGCATTGTAAAGAGAAGTTTGAAACCTTTGCAGAGGAGCACAAATTAGCCCAATCAAGTTTTTTAGTTGTTGCTGGACAAAATTCTGCTGTTGCTCATAGAATCGTAGAATAGCTCAGGTTGGAAAAGACTTTAAAGATCATCGAGTCCAACCACGATTAATCATTCTGATTAATTTGTCCAGTCTTGACATTAAATTTAATCAGAGATAACATTTAGCTAAGAATACCTACAAATCCAGTGAGAAAGTTAGGAGGAGATGATATCATGTTCAGGGTGGTTTCCTTTCACAGATTGCCACCATATCCTAAACTGAATGAGAAAAATTATTTACTAGTTATGTTGCCAATGAGAGAATCTACATAGTGTCCTGCTGATATGTGAAATAAAGTGTCTTTTTACAATAATTTTGTAATAATAATAATTGGTCATAGATGTATTCTTGCCATTTGTTTAGGTGGTGCTTGTTCCTTGCCTTTCCTTTTTCAAGTTTTGCAATTCAAATAAAATCTTAACAGCAACTCAATATAGATTATTACAAAGAACAATCTAAATGTTACTAGAACTCAAAATTGCATATACTTATATTGGTACTAGTGTGTCTTTTACTTCTCTTGTTAAAATAGCAGTGATTTGCAAAATGAATACTGCTCTAGAAATTGAATTTCCTATGAACCATCCATGTTAATTTCATGGTCATAATCTTCAATAATTAATAATTTTGATTTTTAATCTCTATGTTACTATTGAGGACTACTTTCCCAATAGTTCTAATTTAAATGGTGTTTTAATGATCACAAGAGTTGATTACAAGAGAAAATTCTTAGATTGGCATTAATTTATTTTACACCTAAAGAAATGATTTACACATTTTCTCTTTCCATTTTCCTGCACTATGTTGAGTGAGTGCCTGTACTAAGCAGTAATCACTTTCTAGTTATCATAGAAATTATTCAGACACATTTCTGAATTCTTAGCTGTTCAGACATATTAAAAACTATCTTTATGTACAATATGTAATAATAATAATAATAATAATTAATAATAATAATCAAGCAGTGGCAGAAATTAGACCTTCGGACTTTTTGAATACTGTTTTCTCATCTATACATTTTGAATTTGATGCTATTTATGCCAGCACAGACATTGTCAAAATTGCATGATGTCTGCATAGGACAGCTAATTCTACCATCTCTCAATGGGATTTCACTTTGGAAATCTTGTCCTCATGGCTAATATTTACTTCCCTCTTCTGTTATTCTTTGGATACAAAATTCAGCTCTTTTTCTTCTTCCCAGCACCACTTATTGATTGAGTGGGTCTCCTGGAAAATGAATCAATGAGATTTGTGTTTGTTCTTGCCTCTGTAGAAGATGGTATAGAGACATTGGTGTCTGTTGCTTCATAATGACTGCGTCTTCCTCTTCAGGAGGCCTAATGTTTGTTTTAGCCCGATGTCCTGATTGCTCTGGGTAGGAGTAGTTTCTGATTGTGATTCTGATCACAGAAGGAGGACTCCCTGAGACAGCAGTTAGGATCTTGCAGGCTGAATGCTCCCAACAGGAGACCAGGAAGCCTCCTGGGTGCTGGTTTTGTCAATCCTTCTGTACCTAAATATCTGCCTTATGCATGTAGAGGGTAGTTTCATCCTTCTCACCAGCAAGGAAGCTCAGAACACCTAGGAACACAGATACTTGTGCGATCTAAACGTGGTGTCCACTGGCAGGTGAATGGAACAGTAACTAAGTAACTTCAGATATATTCATCTGAAAGAGCAATGAATTGATTGCTAAGAGAAAATCAGTAGCAAGAAATTCAGAGGTCACTTGAAGCCCAGCTACCACCTGGACGCAGAAATAGTAGTTTCCTCAGGGTAAACCACCCTCTTCATTCATCTAATATCTCTTACATTTAAAGTAGATCAAAAGTAGTAGTTAGCTTTTAGAATATTCAAATGATCTGTTGTTTCAAATGAAAAGAAATATTCAACAACTGAAGCTGCTTTCAGGGGCTAGTAAGAAACCCATTCTTTCTCAATTGTCTTTTCTGGCTACGAACTGGGATGAAAGCAGTCCCAAACCTAAATAAAAAACCTAAGCACTTTTCCTATAAAGACTGACCAGAGTATTCTCTCATTAGTAGAGCAGTAGGTAATCACATGGATCTTTTATATTATCAGGATAGATTGGAAATGGCAAGTGCCAGCTATTCTTGGCTATAAAGGCACTGTTACTATTACAGAAGTAAAAAATGTTTCTGTGCTTACAAGACTTTACTCTTTCACATGCATTCAACATTATTTCACAGCTTTTATGGACATTTCCTGAAATGGTAAGGTAAAACCATTCTGATGAGGATGGCTAATTGCATGGCATAGTCCCCTACATTGCCGGTAATAAAACAGCTCCTGATAGTTCCGCTCTTTGAATGTCAATAAATAAGATAATCCAAATAATGTGGCCTAAAGGTTTGACTACATAAGAGAAATTGTTATTAGCTCTGTACCACTATTGCATTACTCAGTCCAGTATGCTACTTTTATCCACTTATAAAATTGTAAACTACAGGGAAAACTAAGGAAAGCTGCAATAGCCCTGGGTAAATGGGCTTCAATTGTGTTTGATTTACTTTCCACCTATATTTTGGGCAATGACATCAGAGGCAGATGTTTCCAAAGCAGTCCATCAATTTTCAAATAAGAATCAGAAGTTGATGAACTTTCACATCCAGAAAATATTAGATCATTTCAAGAAGTGTCCTTTTTGCCTAAATGTTTTAATGATACTAAGTACTGGCACTTAAATTCTTGTTAGCAATTCAAATTTTCTTTTTCTGTTGATTTAAAAAAAACAAAACAAAACAAACAAAAACGTACAGTATATAGGTAATAACAAACTTCAGAAATATATGCAAAGCTTGCAAGCACTTTACAAAAAAAGAAGATAGATATGTTGACTAAACAGTTCATGTGATATTGTTTGTCTTGGATGCTATGAAATAGTTTCCTACAGTGCACTAAGAATTACAGTATACCAGTATACTGCACAACCTTTGCAGGTGGTCCAAAGCTGCCTCTGGTTTGTCTTTTAATTCAATCAATCAAACGAACCAAGTAAATAATGGATTATTTATTGAAAGTTCAACCACCCATGTTGAAGCAAAACTGGGGGGTATTAATATCATCAGATATCTAGAATACTTCTTTTCCACAGCCAATTTTACACCAAATTTATTTTGGTAATTTAACATTAAAAATGAAAATGCTTTAGCACTTACAACAGGTACATGCTACATATTATACAATAGCTGCAGGTTTCCAACAGAACACATAACAGAGAAACAATGATATGAATGAAAAATTAAAGGAACAAAATACAAAATACAAATACAAAAGATGAATAAATATCAACGGTTGAAAACTATAAAACTGAGTATGTGAGGTACCAATCCTGCACTTCATTAAGTCATTTCAAATAACTACTGTGAGAGGAAAAAAAATAAGGATTCAAATTGTGGTTTACCACATAGTCATTGGTTTTACGGCCAAAAGGATTCAATGCATCCACTCAGACTCACCTTCCCCTGGTTGTGTGTTTCCTCTACCAAATAAAAACTCCTTACAGATGTGCGAGCAAAGCCTCTAAAGATGTCTGCCTGACAGCCTTTACACAGTGGAGAATCTCCTGATCTGCCGCAGCAACTTCCTTCACAGTAAAATTTTGTAGTTCATTTCTCTGGTAATTCTGTCTAGTGGATCTTCAACTCCTAGATTGTGTCATAAAAATAAGCTTTTTCCAAGTAGACAATAAGAATGTTTTTAAGTTCATTATATCTTCTGAAGAGAAAATCCTGGACTATGGAAGAGATGCAGAAGACAAAAAGCTGAAGAGAAGCCACTTCTGCTGTACTTTTTAAAGTTTTGGACCAATTATTTGATCCACCACTTCTACCATTTTCTACTACTTATCATTTAGCAAAAGTATGAGCAAACCACTGGTGCAGAAAGCATATCTGAACAGTAAATCTGCAAACTTCATACAACATACAACAAAACAGAGCAAAGGTGAGGAAGGAAAAAACATGAGGGAAATATATTTGTATGTGGGTATCTTGATTCCTCCTTACAGTGAAAGTGCTTTCCTGTTGAGAACCCCAGTTTTCTTTTTTTCTTTTTCTTTTAAATTACAAGTTTTTTATGAAAATCAAAATATGCCTGCCTTGGATATAGTTATTTTTTTACTTATTGCAAAACCATGTAGATCATGTTTTTCAAGGCTTGATCCAAGTTCCATTGACTCTGGCAAGTGTTAGTTATTTAATAGCTAGTTAGTGACTCTGGGAAACTTTAGATCTGGTACGCAGTACTGTAATTCCCCACTGACTAGCATCTTACGTGCTGTTTCTTGCTGTGCAGGATTGGCTCCCTCATCTTACAGTTTCTGAAATGTCAGAATTAGCAACCTTTATTACTAACCGAATTTTAATCTACATGAAACAGCAGAAGTAAAACACAAGCCAGCACATTGCACATATAGTAACAGGACACCTTATAGGAGGGCTCCATTTTGACAGGATTAAAAAAAAACAAAAAACAAAAAACAAAAAACAATTACACCAGTTTATTACATAATTTGCTGAGAATTAGGTGAAGTGTGTGAAAGTGCGTACAGTCACTGAATGCTTGAAAATACTTTGTGTGCATGTGTTTACTGTTAATGATGTAGGGAAAATTTATGCACTTGGAATACTATAAGCTACAGTGGCAGAAAGGCTGAAATCCAAATGCTAGATGGTTTATCGTAAACTTCATACAGATTAAAATGGGCAGAACAAACTAAGCACTGCAACTGTGTGTACTAACTCTTAGTGAAGAAGAAACTTTGATTAGAATACAGTGCCAAGATTAGCAGACTTTTTCTTCCAGATGTATATTAGTCTCTCTATAGTATATCTCTCTCTCAACAGCACCATCTGCTATGCCATTTCAATCTGCCTAAAATGATGGGACAGTCCAGGGATTCTAAATTACTGAAATCTAATTGTAAGCTAAAGACACACTCGTCTGTTGCAAAAAAACAGTAAGCATATAAATTATTACTAAAGTATTAGAGATAATACCAACACTAGAAGAAATATATATGCATATAAGTATATATATATACAAATATAAAAATATTAGTACTATATTATCTCAAGGCCTTAAACACAGATTTAACTTAAAGATTGAGAACATCATCCTTAAGTTGAAATCTGAGTTTGATCAAACAAAGCATACAGAGATGTGTTTTTCTGGAGCTGTGCCAGAGACTGTTCACAGCAATTTGGTAAACCTCATAGTTGAAATAAATAATTATTTTCCTGAATTCACTACTGAAAATTGTCCTCATTATGTTCTGCTGTCTGGTCTTCTCCTTTCTCAGGAAATATGTCACTCATGCTCAAACTAGTGAGCAAATCCAAGTCCTTCTTGTCCTCTTAGTCATGCACACCTAGATTCCACCATCCAGGTATGCACAGCATGAGAATATTTAAGAGAAGAGATATGGGAAGTCTCTGGCTCTACTGAAGAAATGGTGTGAAGATTCTACCTCTGATGCAATATTTCTTAAAAACCAGGATGACAGACTATTTTGGTTATCTCCACAGAGCAGTGGAGGGGAAAATTTCTATAAAAATAGCATTTTAGTTGAAAATACCAACCAATTCATCAAAACAACCAAACCATCTAAAAACAGTGTTTTGCCATTTCTTCTCAAATTCTAACCAGGGAAGATTTTTAAGTTGATAATGGTTGGGGACTGGTGAGTTTTCTGATGATAGTTTCTCACCAATTCTATGCGTGAATTGTGCGGGCCTTCTTCTCTTGCTTGTAAAAATAAACGACAAATAATTCATATTTCCTAACTCTCCTTGCTTGTGTCTCTTGAGTTTTGCTAGTAACCAACAGCAACAGAGACACATCTACTGGGGGACTCTAAGCTAAGGGCAGCAAGCAAAGAATTTCAAGCATTTTTAGCCTCTCTTGTCTCACAAGTTTCACAAGTATTGAAAATCTGCTAAAAAGAGGAGAATGGGTTCTGTTTCTTAACAGATGATCACTTGGAAGGACAAGGTATTTTCCTACCAAAAAAATATTAATAGTTATTCTTGAACGGTGATTTTTTTGTGACATATTATTTAATTGATAAATCTAATTTACATTTGCACAGTGAGCTATAAGAATGACGATATGTTCCCAGAAGATTATTTCAGTAATTAAATTTTATAGCTTCCTAAGCATCTTTTTCTCTATGCTTAAAGGGAAATATTGACAAGAGTTTAGTTATTCATATATTTATTTATTCCTTCTAGCATCTGCTGATAAGCAGGATGCTCTGCCATGAACTACAAAACGGAAATGAAAATATCACATTAATAGGTTTGGAACACATTACTTACGGTGGTTGCACAGTGGATGTCTTTCCATACATTGGCTTCCCTGGAGAGATCTGAGACTTCAAAAAGGTTATCAAGAATTACTTCCCCAATCATGTCATGTCTAGAAAATCTGTCAAAATCATAAACACTGAAATGCAATTTTCTGTTGCTGAGTTGATCATAGGCTACAGGAAACTGAAAGGTTTCATCAAAGACAGGATTTAATGTCTTTCTGTGAACTCGTGTCTGAAACTTCTTTTTCCTATCTGGAAGCAGATAAATCTTAACGTAGGGGTCAGATGTTCCTGTGAAGTCTTTAGCAGGCAGATCTAAGGCTTTGACAATTGTGACAGCCAAAAGTTCGTTCTCATAATCATACCGGAGAGTGAAATTAAGTTTTCCACATGTTTTCACATCTTCTTGTTGCCCATCGGAATCCACAGACTTCTGTTTGTAGAGTTCTGGTTTTATTCTCCCAATGCTGGTTGTTGTCTCTCCCCTTTGTAAAATTGGATCTGTCCCCATGTTAAAATCAACACTGGACACTTGCATCTGCCTTGGCAAGTGCCTCCTGAAAGAATTGTGCCTGCACACATACACACACAAAATGAGCCATGGTTATCTCCAGGAAAAGACCTGGCTATTACTAAGTAGAAAATACAAGAAGACAAAATTAGTAAGGCTTCCACTCTTCAAAGCAACCAAAAACAAGCCTCAAATGTTTTATAAGTGCTAAAACAACTTTAAGAGGAAATGATTATTCAGAATGAACTTGGCCTGAGAAATGCTCAGTGTCCTGGCATTATATATATTTCTTACCTTGTTTTCAAGCTATGCAGCTGAAAATGAGCTCAGGTTCTTTCATAGAATTCCAGCATTATTTGATCCTACTCTGCTAGGACATGAACAAAATATAGTCATGCAGAAAAAAGCATCACTTACAGACAACAGACCTCCTGTTGTTTGAAGGCACTTTTTGTCTGCTTTCCAATTAAATGTTTACCATGCTTAACAATGACCACTGTGAAAGCCTCAAGGAAGCCATGGAAAGGTATAGACGTTTTCAGCATAGTATTTACCAACCTGAAACACTTTATGTGTACCTACTGGGTATCTGGTGCACTGAGATACAGGTCACTTTATCCTGTAACATTGTTTTGGCTGCAACACATTTCATTTTCAGACAATATTTTACTGTGGCATATTTTTTTTCCTTCTGTTCTCACACTCCTCTGTGTAGCGTATTAGCAAACAGAATCATGTACTACAACCAAAAACTTTAAATCCTCACAAAATGTGTTTAAATCCTCGCAATTCTGAATACTATGTAGTGTATCTGTACTTATTTATGAGATTATCTTGGTGGATGAACACTAGTGGAACTTTCTGCCTTTCCTACAAAGAGTGAAATCAAATCTCTGGTATATCATACATCTTTAAAATAGTATAAAAACATTCGTCAAAAAGCTTCATAGACATAATCATCAGCAGATGCCATTATGACTACATTGTTCAGTTTATTTTTTGGACATTTTCACTTTTCCTTGGTACTTCACTACCCTTACAATCTGCACTGGAAAAGCTCACTACCTCCTCCTGTGAGCATACTCAGTTGCCATTAAAAAACAATTTAATTGTCAGAATTTCCTCTGCTTTTTGCAATCAATTGCTTATTAATGCCAAATGCAGCCTTGCCTTATTGCTTGGTTTCCCTGTGGTGTTGTGTTCTGAAAACAAGAGGTGTCACAGCTGTGTGTTTCTTTCTTTAAATCAGAAATGCAAATTGTCTATTTGGAAGCAACTAGGACTCATTTCATAGATATTATTTGTATTTTTGCTTAAGTGAAGTGGTTGCAGAAGGCACCCAGCACAAAACTACTGCAATTTAGCTGAGCAGAGATACAAGAGGGTAATCTGCAGCCATTAAATAATAGACAAGAATGTTTCCCATTTTGGTTGCTTCAGTACTGCTAGACGTAGTGTGCAGCAAAATTGTGACAGAAGAATAGGGGAGGGAGAACTTCGTAGTTCAAGTTTGAAGTAACTCCAGAAAACACAGATGTTTTGATTTCCAATTTAGATGAACAGTAATACACCTCTCATAATACATTGCAACTTTTCCATATACACACATTATTTATCTGTTACAAGCAGATAAGTTCAAAGACTTCCTCTTCTCTTAAAAGATAAAGCTCCTCAAATTCAAAGTATATGATATTCATGATGGAATGGGAAGGCTCTAACTAGTCATAAAAGCCCAACTATGTTCTTCATGGGGTCCATAAATGCCACTGAGCTTTCATCCACTGGGAATTCTGGTCTCATGGATATGCTAAACACAGGGAAGGAACTCTCCATCCAAAACGTAGTGGCAGTAAATTTTTAGCATGCAGTTGGTTAGGAGAAATGAAAATTGCCCGCATGTCATTTCAAGTTTAAATGAAATTTGATATATGACAAACTCTCTTTTCCTATAGTTTCTTGCATTTATGAAGACCTGAGTTAATCCTTGCAAAAGTAGCATGTAAAAACATGACTCTATGATTTCTAAGGTACCAACCTCCTTTCAAACTGTCAAACGCTATATACATAAGATCCTCTGGTGAAGACAGTCATTGCTGCATGGCGTCACTAAGTAGAACAGTGCAGCTGTATGGCTGTGCCTCATGGGAACCAACAGAACTTTTGCTCCAGTAAGCCAATGCCCTAATTACATAGCGCCTTGTATCTGCTCTGAGTCACAGCATTTCACCAAGACAGCTAATTGGTCTGTTAATTATTAAGATGCTTCATTGTTGTCATGGCAACATATTTATCATCCTTTGTTCTGCAATAACAAAGGAATTAATGACTGTTAAAATGAAGTACAAGGATGTCAAGCAACCAGGATAAAAAGGTGTAGGGAAGCTACTGACGTGTAACTCCAGGTACATCCACTATTACTGGCTTTCACTTAGCAATCCTACAGACACACCTTCCGTAACTTTGAACAAATACATTTTGAGTGACAAAGCCTGGACAAAAATCTATAGTATAAAACAAGTTTTCATTGGAATAATGATAGTATGAAGCTGAGTTCTAAACAGCAAGAGTAGCATATGTAAGACAAAAGAGAAGGATAGGATGGTGATGTACAATATGATTTGAGATTAACAACATGTGGCTCTGATCTATCTTCAAGAGATGATATTCAGGTGATGTTTTAGACCATATCCAGGAATGGACACCAGCATTTGAATCACATTTTGCCAGGACTGAGCTTACTATTTCCATCACCAAATTCAATTGACCTGTTTGCTTTTCTTTAATCTTAACATTCCCACACACCTCACTTTTGCCTTTGTGCCTCATGGGAGCTGACTTACTCTTCTAGAGCTGAATGACAAGCTCCTCTCCTACTTAATGCTAAAGAGCTCAAAGCTCTTTGAAAATACAAGTGAACATTTGAAGGAAGAAATATTAGTGAATCTATAAACTACACTGCAGCATACCTTCACGAAGTACAGGGAAAAATGGCCCTCTCTAACACTGAGCAAAAATGCATTTAAATGAACACCACTGCAGGAATTCTACTGCAGTTTACTGCACCTACTATTAGTTACTTACACCTACTATTAGTTACTTAAGGTGAGACAAGCAGGGCTACTCAGGGGAAATGAACTGTCCCTCTAGGAAAGATTTAAAACTTATAATTTAGACAAGATAGAAAGAAAAAGCTTCCCTACAGTAGATACTGAAAGAGCAGGACAGATGACAGACTTTAATTTTGTAAAACTGTGCTGGATTTCACTTTTATTTTATGTATTCATATCCCAGTCCAAATCACTCTGGAGATCTGTGGAAATATTTTGACAGCTTGAAGTAGCTCTGGATTACTCCTTGGAACTTCTTTCTTCCCCTGTGTTGCCATAGAGAGTTTTCAAGCCTATCTGCCAGCTAGTTATTTCTTCTGTCTGTTTAGGAAGTCAGACAGTCTGATCACCTACAGATTTACCTGTTGGCACATAATGCATAAAACCGTTCCAATTAATATCCAATTAGATAGATAGCAGCATAGCAGTTGCAGATAGCAGTTGCATGAGATCCTTGTCATGCGACGGAGTATCATTTTTTGTCCCTCTGCCTGTCCCTCTTGTAGCAGCTACAATGTCAAAGCCGCCTTCCCAGTACTCTGGAAAGTTCCTCAGAGCAGTTTGGACACCATGCTCCCTATCTCATAGGTGGATATAGTAGCTGCAATCAGGCACATGCAGGGCAACATGGCTTAAATGCAGCTATACAGTCTTATCATTCAGGACATGGTTCAGCTGCTGTAGTCAGCTAGACCTTGGCTGGAGTGCTCTACTTTTTGGTTGCCTGTTGTCTGTTCCTTGTTTTTGCAAAAGTGGGAAAAAAAATCACTTCTACACTCACCAGTTCTAAGAATGCACTGAGCTGGCAGAGTACTGGTCTTAGGGACTCTCAGAAAGCCAGCAAAAAATGTGTCCACTAAATGTAAAACACGTCTCCTACAATCTTGTGTGTCAATGAAAATGGAGTGGATGTTTTTTTATTATTATTATTTGGCTTTTGCTTGTTGATTTGTTTCACTCGGTAGCATGCATCCATTTAGCAAAAGGTCCACTGAGTTAAAGCCACTTCCTATACAGGATTTCTACTCTTATAGTGTTACACAGTACTTCAAATGCCTCTTTTAACCTCCTATTTTGTGTTAAGAAAACATTCATTTAAAAAAAAATTATTATTATTTATTCTTATATAGGAAGTGTTCTTTTTAACTTGCTACCTGCTTCCCATGCATTAAATTTGCTGACAGTATTTGAAGAAAATCATGTTAGGTACTACAGATCACTGCACATCTTTTCTTCAGAACTTTTCAAAATAACTCAGTATCAGCAACAAAATCAAAGTTTCTGTCCTTCAATTTAATACAAAAGAAATCATTGCTGCAATAGTACATGCTTGACATATATTCCAAAATACAGAATCTGTATTGCTTTGAAATCAATCTGTAAGGACTACGTTCTTAGACTGGGATTTTAATTCCTTTATAAGAGGCATACATGTCATGAATAAATGCCATCAACAATAAATCTTTAATCTTTTTCTTTAATGAAGAGGAAAACTTTCATCTGTAAAAGCAACTGCTAGGACTATAAAAATACATCTGTGAAAAGACAGACTTGCAGTACTTTGAAAAATCACACGAGGATGGATTTTCCTATACACACACAAAAAAAGGAAGTGTTGTAAATACGTATATGTAAATACATATGTATTTACAAAGTAGTAGAAGATAGATTTAATCTTCATAAAACAGTGAGGTAGCTGAAGATCTGCCATCTTTTTTGGGATATTCAGTTAACGATACAGATGCTTTACCTTCACACGGCTGCTGTTTTGCCCGTAACTGCTAAGAACTCACAAGTACCCTAGGATCTTGGAAATTTTATGGCTGTACCTTTTCCCAGGAAACATGCCACAGATACAAGTATCCCTTACCTTGATGATGACGTGGGCTCTGTGATCTGTCTCTGCATGCGTGCATGTCTGATCAGATGTTCTTTCAGTGCGTTCTGGACCTCTGCTGGTATATCGGGTGAAGTGTGGCTAATTTTCAATGCAGCTTCAAGTACCTTTGTTGTAGGTTTCCCATTTTCTTTAACTTCCTTTTTCTCACTGGTCTCCAAAACCTCTGTAGGAGCACTGGAAGTGCTCTGCGGGACATTACTGGCATTGGAAGTTAGAGGTTTGCTTCTCCAGCAGGGCCAGCACAACTTCCAAAAGACAAAAAGTGAGACTACCAGCAAGGCGAGCCCACAGAAGCTGACGACTACTGCTAACAAACTGACTGAGATGTCTGCAAGGAATTAGAAACAGAGATCATAATGACAGACAAACATGAAGAGAAAAGAATATGAAAAAAGTGAGAAGATAGAAGCATTGCAATCATTGTCCCATGATGAGTTTTGAAGCCTCATTCAAAGACATTTTTCTTTTTGATATCTAAGCCTATGCCTTTAAAATGCTACCATTCTCCACTACCTCTTTTCCAAATTCCCCATTCATTGTTGCAAAGGCTCAGGGCCAGTACTGAAACCACCGGCAACAGACAGACAGTCAAACTTCTTAGGAAGTAAGGGACTACCCAAACAGTCCCAAATCCACCTATCTATAGTGATCAAATGGTGTTTGCTTGGAATACATCTTGTGGAAAAAAAATTAAACAGCAATCAACATTTTCTGTAAGCATCTATGAAGACAGGTCAGTTACAAACACCCAGGCTGATAGAGAAATTCCTTAGGACTTGTCAAACTTTTGACTTTGTGTGCTAACTTGTTCATAAGCATGTTAAAACAGGATAAACAGGAACAAGTTACAGTCTGCCATGAACAATAAGTTGTAATGGTTAAATCTCAAACACTGTCGATCATGACATGAAGTTGCCTTCATACTACACTATTCAATGCCCTTGGTTGTACGAAGACCATACCATACACTTAGCTACCCCTGCTGCCCTGCATTTGACTTTCTCTGCCATGGTGCATTAACATATCCAATAAAACTGCCAAAGTAAAAAGAACAGATTTCGTACTGACTGAATTCTGCAAACAGACTTGTATTTTAGGAGATGGTGGATCACCAGAAATGCTGATTGGAGCTTAATTAAGACTTTTATTCTGTGTGACACATTTCAGTTTGATTTTTCCAGAATCATGTAATCTTCTAAAATATAACTAAAATAACCCTTTCCTTTTGAAAAGAGGCTGCTGTATGCTTTTTAAAAAAATCAATGAGCCCTACTTAAATGCCCCTCAAGCAAAGGCTGCTGCTGCTTGTGACAACAAGGTTTGACAGTTTAACAGCTAATATTTTGTATCCATAGCTGGAGGCTACAGGCTACTAAACTGAACCAGTGGAAAAGTGCAACCAGGGTATGAGCATACTTTTTTCTAAAAGATCACAGGATAAAAAAGTAGTCCTCTAGATGTGTGTTGGCTCCACAAAACAGTTTGCAGCTCATGAGTCCTCCTGGGAGATTAAGTTTCCGGAAGATAATTTCAGAAGGTTTTCTTTATTAATATTTAATCTCCAAATACAACTTTCAGTAAGAAATAATGAGCTTAAGGCCCATTCAACATGAAAATGGATGAGCATAGTCAATGTAAATAGGTGTTTATAGTCTGAAGACACACTTCAGCTCAACCCTACTTCATGTATGTCCTGGCCAGCTTCATGGAAGAATTGGCAGTAGATGTGCTTTTGTATTTGAAGAGTTTAGCACTAACTGCTTCCCTGCCTTGAACAGAAGTATGCCTCCATAAACACTTTTGACAGGCCTGGGCATCTTTTTCTGCCTGTTGTTAAATGTCAAAATGTAGCCCTTGGAATATTCACGTCAGCTTAATGAGAAATTCATACAGCAAATTTCGATTTAAGATGCGCCCATAAAATGAATGGATGCATAATTATACCTACTAGCAATGTAACACAAGAAGCAAGCAATACTTTTGCATACAGTTTTTCTAGAGAATGAATCCTCAGTAGGGGTTATTAGGCTATTTGGTTTGACCTACTATTTACCCTGCTATGTTTTCTGAGTCTCATAATTTCTAATGGGCTTGTCCATGTTTTGCAGCAGTGTCTAATCTTGACGGCAAGAGAAGACATTAAGGGATGCTGATGGAGTTTACAGCTTGGTTCAGTGATCAATCGCTTTGTTGCAAATTTGTATTTCTGATTTGTATTTTTGTAGTACTAATTTACAGCCATTGATTCTTTCACACCTTTGTATGAGAGACTGAAAGATATAATATGCCTCATAAGACATGTCTATGCAAAACACAAGTAAGCTAAAAGTGCTAGAAACAAACCAGAGCTTGAAACTCAGTTACCAAGGCCAGTCTCTGGAATGTTTTTAATCATTTAATGTCTCCCAGCCAATTCCTGGGCCTGGGTCATTAGGGAAGGCTAACAATCATTCATCATAGGCACTTGGATGTCCTTCTATTTCAGTAGATGATGGATGGAGACTGTGACATGTCAGTTGGCCTCAGTGCCAGAGAATGGTCACACATTAATTTTATACATGAATACAGAGGTATGCCCCCACTGAAAGAACTTTTTTGATAAACTAAGCCAGCTGAATTTTCGATCAAGCTAGACAGAATATTTTCCCATTCTCAAAGTCTGACAAAATGTAGAACTCTTGCAAAAGGTTGATGGTATCTCAGAAAACAACAAAAAAGAAAGCCAAAAAGAAATTCAATTTGGGGTCATTTGCAAGATTTCCAGCTCAGAGTAGGTGTTATTAGCATAATTAGCTTATATTTTGAGTTGAAGGCTTCTAGAACTGAAAAGTTACAATTACTCATTTAGAAAATGGTGAAACAGATGACATTATTTCAAAAACAGATATATAAATATCCAACAGAGCTTCAATTTAATGAAGGCACTATCAATTGATTCTATCAAAGCTTTTCTAGTCAGTCTTATTTTAAGCTTTTCACTGCAAGACATTTTTCAAGTCTTCTAATAACTTGGTGTGTCTTTTCAATATCTACTTCAGTTCTTCAACTTCCTCTAAATTTTCTTTCTTTATTTCCATTAAACTATTTCAAATGCTCTCTAATCCAGTCTCAAAATCTTTACAGAAAAACTAAGTTCTGCAGCCCTAAAACATAGCATGAAAGTAATTAAGTTTTATGAGTAATGAAAATATTTGAGAGCTAATTCTGGAATCATACAGATTACAGTCTTCACGTCTGCTATTTTAGTAGTTTGCTCAACAGCCTCACATATTGTACTTGATAGTGCAACAAATACTTAAACAAAATAATGAAATACAGTAATTGCTAAGGAATTGAACAACAACAAAAAAATAGTTCATTTCAATAAAAATTGTATTTATTTCATTACATTTACTTCCATAATTACTAGAAAGCAATCAGTATTCCATATCAATTAAGGCAAAAATCATTTTGTTTGATTTTCTCACTTTCGAAAGTCACTCTATTCAACAATTGTTATGCAAGATTTGCTGTTATGAGAAGATTAGAATCATTTGTAGAACAGCAGACAAATGAAGCTTCCTCGACACTTTACATATTACACTAGATATGTTTAATATATTAGCCTTTCATAGCAATTTAAGAATAAAAAACACTAGGAGATGGTTCAGCAGAAGGAGTTTCTTCACATACTCATCGAGGAAATCTGGATAGAGAGGAAAATGGTTACCAAAAGAAGGATGTGTCTTTAGGCATGGATTACGCTTCAGTTATGCAAATATTCTTCAGATGGTGACAAGTTCAAAGACTGCCTTAAGTTTTTAGAGTCAGAAGGAGATACACTCACTGGTCTGGGACAATGCTAACTGTCAACATTGTAAACAATATTCTCACCCTTCTCTGCTGTGAAGGAACAAAAAAATCATTTTCAGCCTCAGGCAAGCTTTTGACAACTCTTTTTCCAAACTGATAATTGCAACTTGTCTTCAATGCTATACATTTGCACAGAATAGATATATTTTTGAATACCTGTCTGGGCATGCTGCACAATGGTTTTGCCATTCCTGTTCACATGATGACTAATCTTAAGAACACGAAGAAAAACCCTTTCTCACAGTGCCCCTCCTGAAAAAGTGGGAAATCTTCCACTCATTTCACTGAAATTAACATTTCACTCCTGGTGATATTTCTTTACTGACTTCTCCTTAATGTCATCTTCATAGTTTTGACAGAATTTCATGACTGAAAGAAAGTGGCCTGTTTCTTCATGTTTTCCTACTTAAAATAGCTCAATGAAGATGTCCACTATTGGTCAGTTTAATACTTCTCATTTCAGAAAGGCATATCTACTTGGGAGATCTTGAGCTATATTTACTTCAACATCTTTCTGCACTTTTTATAAACATTTCTGGAGAGACATCCAGCCATCCAGCATAAGAGGCTTCTTGACAGCCGGTGTTTCATATTAGGCAAGTCTGTAGAAACATCCCCACCTTTTTTCTGGATGCTAGGCAACATTTTGAACATTTTGAACCATAGTTTCTGTACTGTGGTTTCCAACAATTTATTGCTTTTAACTTGCCTCAGAAAAGTTCTGCACATGAACCTATTCTCAAATATGCATACTGGCAGACGTCCATGTCCAAAGCAAATTAAATTCATTTCCATTACAGTTAGTTCTCTGAAAGCATGCGGCCCTTGAGGCTTAGCTTGGGAAAAAAAGGTACTCCTCAGCCCTTACTGAATTTATATTGAGGAGATCACTCAGTGTGTTAATATAGCTGCCCATTTGTGTAAGCAGCAGGCAGGGCAAGGAGGGACCAGTCAGCTACAATTGTGTGAAATCGTATTATGTGGTCTCTCTTGCGCATCACACCACATGACAGCAGGTATACAGAGGTATGTACTGACACATTGCTCCTGCTGGGGCTAGAGGATGGAGACAAGCCTGCAGTACAAAGTTCTACCACAGACTCCTACTTCAGGAATGTTACAGAGCCCAGCAGCTCTTTTCAGCCATTATAAGAGTGCTGTGAATGTCCCTGGCAGGCAGGAATTGAGCTATGTACATGCAGTAGGCTGAAGAGAACCTACTTTTGCTAGCAAAGCAACAGAAGGAAAGGACCTTATGTAAAAAAAGGAGTAGAGTTCTCTTTTGACCCCTTTCTTGGTATGCAGTTGATACTGAATCTCTTAAATATTTGAAGTTCAACATCCAATAACTTTTTTCATAACTATTTTTCTTTAACTGTTTTTTTTTCCTTTTTTTTTTTTCTTTCTACCATTAATCGTCCATAAGCAACTCTACTATTTCCATAGGAACCACTCTGAAGGGAGCTCTGGAATATCAGCAGTCAGCTCTTACAGATTAATTAATACATCTCTGATTTTCTAGAATTTGAAGGATGCAGGAGCTTTATCAATTTTAAAACATGTAGGTCCAACAGATCTCCTTTATCCCTATGCATAGGACGTTGCTGGTCCAACCAAACACTCCTGCTGTTCTGTTTTTTGGGGGGAATTCGAAGAATCAAAAGTTGCTGGTATTCATTTCTACTTGGCATCAGCAGATCTTCCACAAATCCCTCTCTGCCAGGTAAATCCCCAAGGATGGGGATATAATGCTTTGGTATTCCTCAGACAGCAGCAGGTGTAGTCTCTTGTATTTTCTCTCTTAACCTCACTTGGTCACAGCACCTGACTTACCTTTCAAACTACAAAAATAACCTTCACCTTGGAAGTCTGCATATGGTCTCTTCTGTTCTTCCCAAAGTGAAACACACTTTGAAGATCTTCCTCAAATCTTTTGACTCCAGCCCTATTGTGAATGTGTTCTCTCCTACGTTGTTAATTCAGTCTGATGTCTGAAATTGTACAAAATAGCCATCAGCCATCACTATCTCCTGCTGGTATATTGCTTCTTAGTGCTAACAGAACTCAAGGGTAGCATTTTTCTTGCTGGTAAGGGAATCCAATGAAGTCAGGTATCACTGTGATTTGTTACATCTTTACTGCACATAAAATTAGTAATCTCTTGTCAAAATCATTTTATCTAAGTTACACCAATTATCAATGTATCTGATAACCTCTATCTGTCCAGCCTCTAATGGAACATCTTCTTTCACCATTTCAGATCCCATGTATGAGCCTTTCTATTATGTCATGTATATTAGACATAGGGTATTTGCCAGAAGCTTGTTAACCTTTACCTAGTCCACATCATCTTTGGTTTTACAGAAATCTGAAGGAATTTGTCAAAGTAGATGAATATAAATGAATTTTGGTACATGTTGTATGTAATGAGAAAAGATGGCTCTCACTTTGCCTGTCTGGGTCATTGTGTTTTGCCTACACTGCAGGAAGCAAAAGATGCTGGATTGAACACTGGCTTTTCCATTCTAGTTTACTCTAGCAAATGCAAACTGTTTTCCTGCATTTCCAAACTCCTGCCTACCTACTTTCTTACCTCTTAGGTCTCCCTTAGTTTCAGAAGGAGGTAAGCTCCCATTTCTGCATAGCCCACACTTCCCATTCACCTTCCATTAAACAAAAACACAGCTTTGGGTTTTGTCCCATGCTACTCTGACATTTGCAAGTATGTCTCCAAACATAGAAACACTGGGGTTATAAAACATCTGCAAGAATATATCGCTCTCTTCTTTGAGACAAGAAAAAACTGCAAATACGGCACAGGCCCTTTGGACAGCCAGCAATCACAAGCATGCCTCACCTACAACCAAGTTCATGCAGCTCAAGTACCATTCTTGAATTGTCATGGTTATGTTTACTCATACTCAGCAGTATATAACAAACATGTCACACACAGGATAAGACCCAGCTAAACACTTGTCTCTTTATGATCATTATAACTGATTTGTCCCTGAGCTGCTCTAAACATTCTTGTATTTTTCACTTCTTTGCAAAACATGTGAGGGAGGAAGATTCTTCTATAAAATGCTTTTACAGTACATCACTGCTGCCTGCATGTTGAAGACTTCTGCACTGTTATGATTGCCTTCACATCTACTGTAAAGAAATCTGGTTTCTGTGGCATGTTTATCCGCCTGTTATACCTTTATATTGCTGAATTACCTGCTTTTCTGTTTGTTCTTTTTTCTTCACTGCTTGCTAATAAACATTCCAGAAAATACAGTTTTCATAACCCTGCACTTTTTTTTTTCCCCCCAAATCTTATTTTTCTCTGATAATAGTTTTGCTCTGATCAGGTGACAAGTAACATCACAAATAATTTGGCCTATCTTTTAAGTTTATTATTTAATTTTATCATTTTTCTCTGCAATAAAATGCTTAATTGTTTCAAATAGCTGTTACTTCCTAATGAAGAAGTATTTTCCTTTCATGTTTACTTGCAGCCTATGTTGTGTTTTGTGCAGTGTTTTCTTACTCCTATACTTTTGTAGCAAATTTTCAGAGATTTTCTGGGATAGGGTTAGAAGCTTATTAGGTTAAAGTAAATAATAATAATGATAATAAAAATAAAATAATTGTGATTAGAATATTTAGGTGAATAACAAACAGACCTGTACAAGCTGATGCTCTTTGCATGGTCAGTTTAAAACAAATTCACTGCAAGAGCAAACAACACCCCCTAGAGCTCTCCAACCATCTTCTAGCTGGCTAAAATATGACCTCCTGGCAGGGAAACGATTGACTTCCCATCTCTGTTAAAAACACTGTTTTCCCATGAGAACTGATAATGAGATTCTTGAGTTTGCAGGCATACCAGGCCTAGCAAAGCAAAGACAGCAGTAAGTGGCCAGCATCTGCAGAGGATGTGGGATGGCAGCGAGTTTTAAACATGTCCCCAGAGCAGGATGCCTATCTTCCTCTTAGTACAGTTCTTGTAACTGCCTTAAGCTTCAGAAATGCTCCCAACTGGGATTTTGAAGTGCTTGGCTCCTTAAAATGAGGAGATGCTTAACTGGCAAGAAAATGAACTAGAGTTCCTTATTGCTCAGACAACCTGAGTGTAAATACAGGTAAAACCAAGCAGCACATATGAATTTTGGACATTTCTAGAAAATAATTTGCATTAAATTTTGTTGGATGCAATCCTGCACATGTGTGTAGTTCCCAAACTCTTCCCATTATTTGAAAAATACTTTTGCCCAAAGCTGTTAGATGTAAAGGTGTAAAAATAAATCAGTTGCACCTCTAATTCAGCATTTTGCAAAAAACATTATACTCTTCTGAAGAATGCTCACACAGTCATCTAACTATATAAAGGCACCATCAATGTAAATAGCTTCCTAATCTTTTTTTCTTGAGTACACCCCTTGGGACAAGATAATTAATAGTCCTTGTAATTACCAGGGTAGAAAATATAACGGCAGATGTTGTATCTTCACTAATTGTCCAAAGCTCTGGGAAATTTACAAAATGATTTCTCTCCATAAGATTCGTTACTACGAGTTCCATAGATTAATTATCCATTACATGAAATATGATTACCTTTCTTGACCCAAGTCGTGAGCAGTAACTCAGGGTCCTACTGTTTTGTTGTTGCCACTAAGAGGAAAAGACACTGAAGAATCAGCTTTCTCTTTGATGTAGTCCTGTTTGTCTGCAAAGAATGTTCAAATCTTCATTTCTTTGAGAACACAGGGCGTCAAATGCCTGGAGGTTATCATTATTATTGTCATTATTATTATTATTGTTGTTGCTGTTGTTGTTAGCATTAAACCAGAGCGGCTCTCCTTCCTGCTTTGTTGTTTCTTTTTGTATCCTGTCTTTCAAAGCAATACTCTCCTTTATTTTCTTTGGTCTGACCATGTCTCTGGTTTCCTCTTCTTGTTCATGTTTGATTCTGTTACCCATGCTGTGCTTCTAGACATCTATACTGTCAAAACAATAACAACAATAAAGCAGTTCCCAAGCTCTCCACTTGCCAGCGAAACTTGTTGGGTCACAAAGTCAATGTTGTCTCATATTTTTGTTTGAGTCTGGGTTGTGGTTGTGATTCCTCTGAGAAGGTCAAATGCTTTATTCAGCTGAACAGAAAGCAGTGATCACACCCTCCAACACAGCCAGATCACAGCAGCTCTAATCACCAATTTTAATGTTCTAAGTTCCAGAACATCACTGCATCTTTGTATTAAATAGAAAAGGTTTGCTTTCCTTTTTACCATCCACTCTTTTGCCTTCTGAAATGTTTCTGTACTATTCTATTCTTTCCTTTCCAAACATAGGTCTCCTCATCTTTTAGCCTTCTTTTCTGCGCTGAAATCTCATCAGTGATTTTCATATGTACTACATTTATGACACTTTCAGGTAACTCGATTTTTAAGTGAAGAAAACTGAATGATCACAGAGGGAAAATAGGCTGTTCCTATATAGGTAACTATTTTATTTCCTTTTTGCATTTCTTTCTAAGCTGCCTTCCACACTATTTGCTGTTCGAATTTTCAATGAATTTTTAGTTGTGATTATATAATAACATAGTATAATAAACCATTATTCTGTAGTCACACTCTCACAGCCTCCAGAACTCCTTCTAACAGCTCAACTATCTTCTTATTCTGACTACAGTAGTTTCTTCGCTGCACTCCTCCGTGCTTGCTACAGGGACTAATGTCCAGTGTGCTGTACAGAGCTCCAAACCACAAATAACTGTGAAAGAGCTTTCCACCTCAGGTTGCTGGAGAAGCTAATGCAAAATAGGGCTAAATTAGCCCATGCTCCTCTTTACCATACAACTAGTGTTGCATGACACCAGACCTGTGCAGAATTTACTAAGCTACAGGAGGATATGTCTACTGGATATAGGCTCACAACAACTGCTACCATTCCGGACACCAGTGTTTCAATACTACACATTTATGACTTCAGTCTCAGAACAGAGAACACTTTAGGTTTCCATCTTTAACTAACTGCAGATGGGGATGTTGAGGACTGTGGACAGCACTTACGTCAATCACAGTGTTGGAAAGATACTCTATGTGCGTTTGAAGAGCAGAAGATAAACCTTTCTGTGACATGACTGGCCTTTCCATAACCAGATTTCTCTCAACCTAAACACTGCATTGACAACCTTTCACTTTCAGAAAACTCGAGTAATATTTACATCTTGTCTACTCAAGTGTTTACATACAAAAATACTGTCAGTTATCAACAACTGTGTGCCTGCTCTTCCTCTGGAGTCATAAAATATTAAAATGTGATTGCTAGCGTTCTTTTTAATTAATGAGATGATGTTTACTTTAACACATATGCTAGTAAAGTTGATACCTTTACTATTTTCCTTTTAAGGAGGAAAAAGTGAGATTTAGGAATTCAGTTGAGATGTGGCACCCAGTGGTTCAAGTCCAGTATCTGTTAATCATCATTTAGTTTCCAATCTAACAATTCTGTTACTTAGAGTTTTCAAATGTAAAACATTAAGTAGATTGCTGACTTTGAAGAAACACAGACAATTGTACAAAAATGTAGACAACTTCAAAAGCACTGTATACAGTCCAATATGAAAGCACTTCATATTGGAGATTTAAATTTTCTAAACAGCAAGTCTTGGTCTACACTGCGGGACATTTTTGTATCCTACCTATGTATGCAAATATACACTTTCCTACTACATGACATATAATAGTGACTCCCTGTGCAGTATTCTCTGCAAATCAGAAAAAGAAGCTAATCTTTTAATAGCCCAATTTTCAAAGACTCATCATGCTGTTTCAGGCAACATTCTATGATTCGCACCAAGACAACTCACAGAGTGTATGGCAGGACTGTACACTGTAGTTTGTATTTCCAAATCACAGCAAACCCACTATCTGGAAGCACGCTACCCCCCACACTCTACTGCCCTGATGGGTTGGCCCCAGAGCCCTGCAACCCTCACCAGCTGCAAACACAAGCACAAAATCCTGGAAGGAACACACAGGTACTGGAGTCTGAAAGAAGAACTGCTCCTTTGTAAAGAAGGCTGCAGCAACAGGTGTTTTTTTATTTTTTGGGGGGAAGGGAGGAGAGGAGTTTGCAGAACAAATCTGTGGGCACTAGAAGAAAAAAAAATGCAATATCAACAGCTTCCGTGGTAGCAACAGCACGGCTAGGGCACATGCTCAGTACCTGCTGCCTTTCATGACTTGGTGTTCAATTTATTCAATTTGCACTGTACACTTGGTATTTGTTGGCTACAATGCAAGTTGTCCTGCTCCATTTGTGCACTGATGGAATAGATTATGATCACTTCTGACAGAAATAGAGAACTTGGTCTTATTTCCAAGCCCTCACCACAAAATACACATGATGGCCAACAACGGGTCTGGAGTGCACTATGTGGAGAAAAAGAGCGGAGCTGCTTTCAGAAGACCCAGACAGTGGCCAAATCAATGACCAAACAACGCTAGGAGTTGAAGTCGAGCCCGGTTTCAACCCCGACATTTTGTTCTGGTTTCGGAACATTTCAATTAACCCGAACTCGCTCCTCTCTCCCCCCACATTTCCCAGACGAGTCCTAGACCGGCGCTCTGCCCCGACCTTATGGCACCCTGCCGGCAGGCAGAACTCTCGCTCAGCCCTAAGCCCTTACCGGGTGGATACGGCCATCCCGCACGGCGCTCTCCCGGCTCTCAGCGCACGGGGCGCGGAGCTCGGCGGCTACCCCACGCGTGCCGCGTCCCACCCGTGATAGCAGTGGTGAGCACAGCCCCTGCCCCACCGCCGTCCCCGCCGCACGGAAAACCTGGGGCTGGTAACGGAGCCGCCAGGGGCAGCGAGTGAGTGGCTGCGGTGTGGCTCCAGCTCATCGCGGTGCTCGCACGTCGGAGAGGATCTCACCCTCTTCGATTCCTCTCTGTGCTCCCCACTCCCGCACCCGTCCCCGTCCCTGCGGCGGTGAGCCCACCCTAGGTGCGAGGTGCCCGGCGGCTCTTTCCTCGCTGCGCTCCGGACGCAAGCCTCCAGGTCGAGAGGATTTTAAAGCAGGCTGCGTGCCTGCAACCCCCGCCCCCCCACCCCCCCTCCATCGTCGTCCGCCCCCTCGACACGCAGGGAAGGCAAAGCAAAAAGTTGCGCTCTCCGGCCACCCACGCGGCGGCTGCAGGACGGGAGCGGCGGGGCCGGGGCCAGTAGCGGTACCTGTGCCGCCGATGCCCTGTCGGGCGGTCTCCAGTGGGAAGATGCCTGCGCACTTCTCCCGCTCCACCTGCCCGCCCAGGCACAGCTCGGAGATTATTTGAAGCGCTTTGTGGCAGAGGCTGCCCACGCTGTCCTCCGCGGAGAAACTCATTTTCGGGCCGGCCTGTCGCTAAGTCATGGCTGGAGAGGGGCGGCTCCGCGCCGGACCCGAACAGTCTCCCGCGGGGAGCGGTGCGGAACGGACTGGAGCGGAGCGGCGGGCGGGCGCGGCGCGAGTGAAACCGCGCTCACATCCGAAGAAGTAGTGAAGGTTGAGGGGGGAGGAAGGGGGGAGGGAGAGGGAAAAAAAAGGGGGGGGCAGGGGGGGAATAAAAACGGGGGGGGGGGGAAAAAAAAGCATCCACTTAGCAACGCCTTTTGTGCCTAGCGGGCTTCGGTAGGCGGCTCGGCCAATGGCAGCAGGGCGAGGGGGGAGCAGGTGGCGGGGGGTCTCTGCGCATCCCTCGGGGAAAGTTTTCCGTCCCCGCCCCGCGGTCCCGAGAGCGGCGGAGCAGCGCTGTTTGGCGCGGCGCGGTACAGTGCGATGCGGAGGCACTGCTGGTTGAGGCGGGTGGAGCCCCCAGCACAGCCCCGCGGGACCCCTAAGCCCCTACGGAGCTTCCCTGATCCCCCGCTCCTCCGCGGGGCTCCTCGCACGCTCATCGCGGCGGGAGGATGGAGGGTTTATCCTGCATCGGTCCGGTCGGTTATCCCGCGACATCATTTCGTAGATGACCAGGAGGAGTGCAGTCTTCGGCATAGTCTAGAAAGCAACGTCAGATCATTTCATTAACAACAACAAAAGTCTCCACGACGCAGTTGGAAAGTAGTTTACTTTGGTTATTTCTCTGATTTGTAAACAAGCTGGCAAGTGTCTGGTCTGTTTCCTCAAAGAGATTTGTGTTTGTTTGTTTGTTTGTTTTTAATAAATTATTATTATTTTTAATAATCATAAGTTTATTTACAGATTCGAAGTTCCATTTACTGTGAGTTCTTGAACATGTAATGAGAAATGAGTGCAGGACAGAATGCAGGTGGTTATTCCTGCTACTGGCTGCATAGCAGAACAGCATTTCATGCTATCAATTGCATGATATACTTCCTGACATTCTGATATATTTTTGTGTTGTGAAGAAAAAAGCTTCTACTTTGATGGCATGTGTATCTTTCAATACTTAACAATTCTGTTTAGGTGTAGAGGAAAAGAAGTCTGCCAGCAGCTTGCTGAACAGAGCTGTCTGTAGTGTCCTCTGCGCTGGTTTCATAAGCATGAGAAGTTCATTTGTGTACCAATGTGCTTTTTCCTCTCATTTCAATGTTATGTGAATATCATAATAACTCTCTCTAAGCAAATGCAAAGTTTAATGTCTGATGTCTGAAAACTTTATAATCACCAGTAGCTGTAAATTATGAAAGATTAAAGAAATGTTTATTCTAGTGTAAATCTGAAGTTATGTACTTCATATAGCATAAATGCTTGTAAAAATACAAACAGTGTTTCTACAAATGAGCTGTTTGGCATTTTGAAGGCTCATACATTTATGCATATTAATTCATATCCAAGTATTTTTCAAGTCTGGAGAAGGCTGCAGGGAGACATCATTACAGCCTTCCAATATTTAAAGGGAGATTGTAAACAGGAGAGAAATCAACTTTTTAAACAGGTGGGTAAGGATAGCACAAGGTGGAATGTATTTAAATTGAAGGAGGAAAGGTTTAGATTAGGTGCTGGGGAAGTTTTTCACTCAGAGGGTGGTGAGGCATTGCCCAGAGAAGCTGTGGGTGCCCTGATCCTGGAGGTGCTGAAGGCCATGCTAGATGATCTAGTATTTGATCTAGCAGTTGGCAACCCTGCCTGTGGCAGGAGGGTTGGAATGTGATGATCCTTGTGGTCCCTTCAAACCAAGGCATTCTATGACTCTATGAAATGGACTGTGCAGTACAAAAACCATAACAACTACAGAAATTGTGTTCTTCAAAGCTTTTTTCATATGTATAGCAGGTATTTCAGAAACATCAGGTGCTAGTGAATGTGTTTTTCACTGCTCAGTGCATTTCCTGAGACTAGCACTGTCAAAACTTGGTTACCGCAAAATGTTCTGGCAATTCCTAGAATGTTTAGACTCTCGTTACAACAGCTGAGGACACAGCACCGAGTACTATTTGAACACTCATTTAGCTTTCATAGGGACCTAAATTAGTATGATTATCTCATGAATATAGGCTTGCTAGCAAAATAAATAAATAAATATGTACATCTTTTCATTGTAATGAAGGCTACTGGTCCCTACTTCCAAACTTCACGATGCGAGCATATTTACTGTTCTTGTGACATTAACAACTCTGTTCCCAAAATTCTGTCATGCACCACCAACTAATAATTAAGCAGTCTGTTTATCTTTGAGACATATTCATAACTCTGACAGAAGCTAACAGGAGATAAATATGCAGAAGGATGAAGGAAGTGCCTTGACCAGAAATTGGCTGTGAAGAGAATGAGTACTGCATTGAAAGCCTGAGACCTAAACTGTTCTATTTCTGAACTCTTCTACAGACTCTCTTTGCACACAAGGATGTATCACACAGTTCATGAGTGAAATCTTTAAGGTTACTGTCAGTGTTGCCATTGAAGACAGTACAATCAACATTTCACACATGGATCAGCTTGCAACTCACTGACTTATATAGTGTGAATTTTGTACATTCTTACATTATTTGC
Source organism: Tympanuchus pallidicinctus (assembly GCF_026119805.1). Lineage (NCBI taxonomy): Eukaryota > Metazoa > Chordata > Aves > Galliformes > Phasianidae > Tympanuchus > Tympanuchus pallidicinctus. The sequence goes on from NW_026294802.1 coordinate 5,969,689, forward strand.
CTTTTGTACTCAAGAACTTTGTTTTAGTGGAGAGCGTACTGTCTTACTGCAGTTACCACTGTAGTACTGATACAAATATAAGGGAAAGCTCAAAGAGATACTCTACAGTGAAAACCATGTATTCCATATGTGAAAAATTTGTGAGGACTGAGGTTTTCAGATAGATGTCTGAAGACAAGTACCCAGCTGATGTGGTGCCTCTCATACATATGAATTATAAACAAAACATAAGATATCTGAATACATAACCAGACATGGAAGGCTACCGAGACACTGGAGCATATACACAGCAGAGAGAACTGAAGCTGATGAAGGGAATAAAATAAGAGTTATGAGGGGCAGCTGTGGGCACTGGGTTGTTTAAACTGGAGAAGAGGAGGCTGAAGGGAGACCTCACTGCGCTCTACAACTACCTAAAAGGAGGATGCAGTGTGGAGTGTGTCAGTCTCTTATCTCAGATGACATGGTCAAATGGTCTCAAGTTGCGACAGGGGAAAATATACTGGATACTGTGAGGAATTTTTTCATTAAGAAAGTGGCCAAGGTCTTTTCCAACATAGATAATCCTGTGATTCCATAATAGCTGTTCTAAGTACTTTTAAAAATACTTTGATGTGCATGGAAAGTACCGGTCACAGTCTGCAGTATTACTGTATATTCATCAAATACATCACCATTCTAGATCCTGTTGAGTAAAAAGTGCTCTCTTTGCTGTGTCTGAAGTTTAGCTAGAGAGGCAATGCATAATGCCAAAGATGTCTGCAATAGAAAGTAGACTCTGCACTTGTAGGTCTGCTTGCAAACAGAGATTGGCCCTGAGAGTACTGCTGGCCATTTGAACTGGAGGCTCTGTAGATACATTCAGTGAGAGCTACGCTTTGCTTTTGTGCAGATTTCACCATCTGTCCTCTGTGATTCTTGTACAACTTCTTTTTAACATCTTTTCATGAGAACTACATAATGGAACATGACAAAATGGAACCCTGATCTTACCTCATACCTTCAAGTATTTCTGTCTTTTTACCTCATCTGAGAATTTGGCCTTGGTTCCTTGATTTTAGATTCAGTGATGATACTAAAAAGCAACAGAATTGGTGGAAAATAAACATTTTACCTTATAGCCCGGAGGAAACTGTAAGTAGAAGAAGAAAGTGAAAACACAGTTTACAACTAGCGTTTTTATTTGTAACTTAAATAGAAAAAATAAATGTTAAAGATTGCTTTACTTTGGCTGAATATTTTTAACCCCCTAATTTTGTGTAACAAGTGCCTTTCACTGCTAATGTGAACAAAAAAAAAAAAAAAAGAAAGAAAACAGATGACAGGCATTATTACAGTTATACCGCAATCCAGGAGACAGTCAAAGAGGAATGTTCCTAGCCTGCAAATTAGAACATAAGCTATGTAGAAGTGCCTGTAATAATAGACTGAAACATTATGTCAGCTGGATGTGGGAATGCTGCTGTTCTTCGTCCTTTGTCATACTAACTGAACGAAGATCTGATCATTTTTGTCATAACTCGGCCTCCACTCATAAGGTGAAAGGCTGGCACATGAATCCAACCCATTGTAGTGCTTTTCTGTACTGCTACAAAAAGGTTGCTGCTTGGCATTGTTTTGTCAGAGCAAATGCTGAACAGGTTGGGTGAGAGCTTCCAGCTTTTTGAATATTCAGAACTGTCTGCTTGGAAGAAAACCAAGGCCTGATGGCTACCGCTTTGAAGGGCATTGGATGTAAGTTCCCATTTCCAGCAGTCTTCAGGCTGTCACTGCAAATGCAAGAGTGACTTAAATTTCTCTTAGTTATGAACTAAGACATGAGGACTCTATTATCCTTTATTTTTCTTGCCTTCTTAGTGTTTGAGTATTTATAAACATGCACCCTATCACAGTTTGAGAAGTACTAAAAAATATACTAAATTTCCAGTGTTCTATCATTCTCCTCAATTTACTATTCTCATGTATACTTTCATAGTACCTCATGCAATGGAGCTCCTATATGTGATACTTTTCAACTTCTAATTCCCTACAAATAATAAAAAAAAAATAATACCCACCACCCCACACACCCCACCATCCTACCACTCCAGTTGGTCCAAACATGGGCTTCCTCAATTTTCAGAAATGCTGAACAGACACTACGTTGTTTTCTGTTTGTTTGTTTTCCATGTAATTTGTTGTAGTTGATATTTAAGACTACAAGGCTGAATAAAGAGAGTCCCACTGGACGTATACAGGATGCATACAGAACGTTGCTGATGCAACTTCTGAGAGCAGCAAATGCTTGCAGTTCTGTGAAAGTGTTTTTCTGCAAAGTCATGGGCATCTAGTGTGGTATTTCATGTTGCTATTTGAATGGATGGAATAGCAAAGCAGTTGGTCTGGAAACTAGCAGATTCAAGAGGTCAGTCTGGCTATCTCAGAATATGACTGAGTGGCTTGCATGCCCTTTGCTGCATGCAAAGATATTAAGACCTATCTACCCAACAGTGTACAAAGGAGCTGTGAAAATTCACTGCTTAATAACCACAAAATGAACAAACAAGTTGATATCAGGTTACAGGGAGGGCAAGCAGCTGAGATTTTAGTGTAGGGAGAAATGGGGGCTCTCTGCATCCCTGCATGCAGGGGGCTCCAAATGGGGCCACAAGTGCAGGGTCTGATTGCCAGAAATTATTGCATTGCCTAAGCCTGAAACAGGGCAGCCCCTGCCCTAAGCTGGACCGTGGGGCTGTGGAGCCATGGGGAGTGGAAAGCAATTTGGTGCTGGAGGCTGGGTTGTAGTGAGTCCCTACAGCAGCCTCATTGGTCAGGGCCTGATGGTCATGGACTGACATGGGGGTCTAGGGCTCAGGATGTGTGAAGAAGCCCTGGGACATCTGGGCAGGGAATGTCCAAACTGACTGTGCCCTCAAGGCCCTGTCTGTTAATAGATAAAAGGTTATAATAATAAATGGAAGCATGGAGTGCTAAGAAAACCACATTTGGCTAATCTTCAGTCATAAATCAGTTGAGACTGTTTGAAGGTACGGTGCTCCGTGAAGAGGAAGCTCCAGACAGGCGACAGATACCAGCGCAAGGCAACAGTGACACCTGTTACATGATGTTACATGATGGCTAATTATGTGTTGGAAGAGGTGAAAAGAGTGATCTTGAGACAGTGCTCTCCTCTGATAATATGGTGGGGTTCTTTTATCATGTGAAGTCATCTTGAAGCAAAGAAATCTTTTATGACTGGTATTTCTTGGTTGAAAGTTTTCCTTATATGTGACAGCTGACTGGGTCATCTTCATCATACAACCTCTCTTCTTTAATTTTTCAGCTATTTTTTAAAACAGAAGAAAGGCAAAGTCACATGAAATCAACATTTCTGAGAATGCGCGTAAGATGCGGTGCCTTAAAAAGGACATATTCTTTCAACAGGTAGCCTGTTAACAATCTTTGTTGACTTTTTTCCTCCTTCCTTTCCTTCCTTCCTTTCTCTTTGTTTCACTTATTGAATAATGAGGTTGTGACTGACACTAGAGAGCCATGGTTATCAGCTGTAGATAAGAAGTCATGCTGAAATAATGGTGTTACTTGGGAAGTAGATTGGATCAAATAATTCTACACAGGATAACAGATTTTTTCCTTCTTGCAGAGTTTTCAAACGTTTTCCTTAAAGCCAGCTTTCTCAAAATATACTGCTTCTGATAAAACAAGCCAGTCATAGGCCTTGGTGAAATAAAGTATGGTTTACTACTGGAGTGGTTCAAAGCAACATGATTTTACTGATGAATTTGAGCCATTCATCTGCATCCAATGAATTTGTGCCTGTATGTGGCTTCTAGTGAGATAGCTATGAGCATGTTCCTTATTGATTTCCAAAAGCTGGATCCAGCCAAACGATGTTTGTATAGTGATTATCATTTTTTATTCTGCTTTCATTTCTCTTTGCTTTTTTGTTTCATGGCAGAGTTCCTTCTATAAGAGCTCCAAAGTTTGTTTCTAAAATATTTCATTAAAAAGCCTAATAAATTAAGGGTTTTGTGGCATGCTGTTTTCTGTCTTCCTCTCACTGTAATATAATGCAGCCTTAGTGGAACACAGTGCAAAACTCCCTGAAATAATTTGAGTGGTTGTACAATAACAGGAAAAAAGCACTTTTTTTTTTTTTTTTTTTTAATTTTTTTTAGGGCTATACTCTTTATCTACAACACAATACAAGATATTTCCTGTCTCAGCTAATTAGAATAAAATAGGTCAACTATTTATGAAATGAAAACCTGTTCATCTACACTGTCAATAGCCACTGAACAAAATTATTACATCTATATCAATTAGCTCCACATAATAGAAACAAATAATTACTACTGCGCTTTGTCAGAAGAGTAAAGACATCAACTCTGCCTTGACATTCATACATGATAAATGAGCCTCATTTTAGCATTTGTTGAGCAGCAGAAGACCTTTATCCTGTGACACCGTTCTATTCCACTGTCATTATTTCTTAATTATCATCACTAGTTTGGAGCTCGGTATATGCTACTGGACAAATTTAGCTTTGACTTAAGTGGGTACAATGACATTTATTCCCAACAGAAATTATGTCCATTTGTGTAAGGACTGAGCTTATTTCTCAGCTCTTAAACAGTGGATCATGTTTTATCTCTTATGTTCACAACAGGTTCTGGAAAATGAAATCCAAAAATTTTTACAATGAGAAGATGCCATTCAACAGGCACAGACCTGTGAATTAGTTTCACATTTCTGTCTTCATCACCTTCTTTTTCTCCTTACCATCTGCTCTCATTCTGTGTGGGAAAAAAAAGAGCTGCCCTCAAAGGGTGTTTGATGTCTACCAACTAGGTTTACATGGTGAGATATGCTCTTTGAAGTAGTGATGGAGGCAGTTGGATTGCAATACTCCTTGGCCATCCTCAACTAAACCTGTCCCTTTAGGTATTTGAAAACTAATCAGCTCCTAGATTCTCCCTGCTGTGCTCCAGTCTTTTGTACTTCAGCAACTGCTGCATAATACTTTGGCTAGACCATGCAACTCTAATAATGTGTCCAGTTGTAAAGAGATATATCATATGCTGATTCCGAGAGAGCTTCAGTTTCTCAGATGAATTATGGTAACTAAATTTTGTTAGGCTTAGAAGGATGCTTTCAATTCTCTAATGTTGTTTCCTTTTTTTCCTTTTTTCTTTTTTTTTTTTTTTTAATATGAGAGAAAGGAACTAATCTCTAGTAATTCTAATTGACACTTCAGTTTTATGTAATCACTCATTCTTGAGATTTCTTCCTAGCTCTTGATCAGTGCTCTCACTTTAGTTTACAGTCAGTGGAATAACCCGGAAACAGTGCCCTAATAAAAGGTGTCAGCACCGTGCAAAGATCTATCTTCAGCATCTTTCATATATTTTTCCATTAACAATCAAAGCACAGTTGCTAATTGCTGAAGGATTTTATGGAAATGGAAGCAGGAAGTTGTCATGATTTCCTAGAAGGGATAGGAAGGGAGCAGATAGAGCAATGGCATCAATTTGTTTTCCCCAGTATTAGATTACAAAATGGGCAGGCTTGTTGTACCGGGAGAAGTGTGCTGCATGTCTTTGAACAGTTATTTTTTCCTTTCATATACAACTTGAAGATATCAGATTTCACTGTGGGCTCCTCCTTTTACAATGGTTGTGGTTTTGCAAATGGCTTAAATAAATGCCTGGAAAACTAATTCCTTCCATCTCACCTCAAATTCTGATTATTCATCATGGATTAATTACCATATCACAATGTAGAATATTTACGTATATCTTGATTCAGTCCGCGAACATTGGAGAAACTTGCAGCAGCAGAATTTGCTTCAAGGTCACAGCTATTAATGATTGTGAAAGCTATATCAGGGATATTTTATTTCACGTGCACTATATTTTTTCGTGTTTAAAAATAGTTTTTCAGCTTGTTTGAATATGCTGTCATGTTGGCCCACTACACTGATGGGAGTCCTGTGATGTTTATACAGATGTAGGAATGGATTGGGTTATATGCAAGTATATGCATATTAATAAGCCAAGTATGTAAACCAATGTATTTCAAACGTGGCTGAATCATGAATATTCTTATCAGCTTTCTTTATCAAAATTTCTAACTTGCCATTCAATCATTGTGTATATGTGAGTAGTGTTTGCATAAGTCTAGTGAGGCACAAATAAAGTTTAAGAGGTGTGAGCAGTGCCAAACTCTTGCTAGCACATCAGAATCTAAAATGTGAGATTCACTAAATTTAAAAGACAGCTTCTCTTAATATCTAGTTCCTGTATCCTTACAAGCTAGTGTCGTAATATATATTTCATTCACAAAATTCTTGTCTGAGAATGTGACAGAGCTGTAGAGGATATTTTACTAATTCAAAGTCCCCTAAGAAAATCCATACTTGCAAAATAACACTGCTACTTTTTTAAAAAAATTACTTTTTTCTGAAATATGTGAATTTTTTCAAAAATGCTTACAATATGCATATTCCAATGAAAAAAAGTAGCCATTAAATATCATGGCAAAATAATATATTGATGATGATTTGAATTAATCTTGTATTAGCTGACTGAAAACAATCCTCTGGAGCACTCTTATTAGTGCATCCTCCCATTATCTGTGCAATTCAGGAATTGAGATAAAGGTCTTTTTTTTTCTTTCTTTTCTTTTTTTTTTTTTTTTTGTAGAATCACTGCCAAATAATTGTGAAGGCTGAGATTTTAGCATTCCCTTCTTAAACAGTGAATGTGGTCCTTAGGGAGAATACATAGAGATGATAAATTTTAAAGACATACGTTTTAAAGGAAAAAGAGAAAAAGGAGCCAAAGTTAAAAGCAAGCCTTTTGGTAAGCTTAAAGCTTTCAAACTAATTCTGAGTATTGCCCTGTAGACATCAATTTATACTCCTCATAAAGATAAAAATGTGACCAAACTCTTCACTATAGCTAAACATCATTCAGCGTAACAAGAAGAAACCTGCAGATAATCCATCTGTAGATCTGGTTATGAGATGGGTTCTGTACTCAGCTTTTGATTAGGTTTGAGAGTATTGCTCTGTTTTAGGACAGGAAAAAAGCCTTTTTAAAATACAGAAGAGCAAACAACAACAACAACAAAATCACCCTGAACCATAAATAGATTATACCCATCTGTTAGCCAAAGTTCAACTAGAAATCATAGCTCACAAATGCTTAAGACAAAGCTGTATAAAATAAGATTTTAGAAGAATTTATGGCTAGGATTCATCTCACCTACATTTAGATATCCACATGGTAGATATATCTGATCATTCATTTATATCTCATCGACAGAAATGGGTAGTGAACTGTGCTTTATCTGAGCCATCTTACTTTTTCACTTTAATATGAGATAAATTACTCTCTTGGAATACCTATTTGTCTCCATGGAAGAGATGATCAGCTCAGATGAGCATATGAATCCCACTGCTGGATGCCAAGTCCAGTGCAGTTACTCGGAATTTCATCTTCTAAGATAATGATACATGTAGAAAGTATTAAGATGTTGCAGTGTACCATGAAACCACAGAACCAAGGATTTCTGTGAAAAGGCAATTCATTTTTCACCAACCTCCTGCTTCCCCACTGAATCTGATCTCATGGGGATGCTTAGATTTGTTTCTTGATGAACATCATCCGTGATGAAAGCCACGTGCCAAGATAGTTCTGAATTCCCCTTGCACAACCTCCTTCCTTTCTGGGAAGTCAGTCCTTCCACTGATGTTCTGCACGTGGTGTCCATTTGGGCACATTGCCATGAAAAGGCAAGAGAATAGCTGCTAGGGCTGAAAATAGGACAGGCCTGTGAGAAAAGACACATTAGTGTCTTCCCTGCCTGACTTTCATTCCTCTGCAGCTGACATTCCTCCATTACAGAGGGCATGACTGGGACTGGAAAGAATTGAGGCTCCACTGTGGATCATAAGTTAGTTCTGGAACTGTATTGTTAAATACAGTTATAGTATTTGCATATTGCTTGTCTCCACCAGGAAGCAGACACTTTGCTTTCTAAGTCACTAAAGTGATCTAATGTAGAAGTAAACATACTCTGATGGATCTGTCATAAAGAAGCAGGATTTTGTCTCTTACATAACACAATTGACATCACCTATTTTCTAAAGCTCCCTGGCAATGACCAGTTGTCCATGCAATGAGTGCTTGATTCATGCAAGTCTCATGAGCCTAATAACCAAAAAACAATAGATTTTCTGCACGTTAAAATTTGCAGCCCTGGGGTGTTCAGAGAACCCACTTTGTCTAATGACTTGACAGTTACAGCACTTTGGTGGTCTGTTCATTTCCCTAAATATGTTCTAGGTACTGCATGACAGTGTCAGACCAATAGGGAAGAAACAGTCATTCCTTTGTCTCACAAACTACCTGAATGAAAGAAGAGTTTGGACTGCAGATGAGAATCTGACTGACAAGGCACATCCAGGGATGCAACTTACGATTGTTGTGTGGTTTGTGAAACTATTGGTAACACATGCAGGTGTCCCTTTAAGAAGCTGTAAATCTTTTCAAAGAGCAAACGGCAAAAAAACATAACCAAACAAAAAACCCACACCAAAATAAGCTACAAAGATTTCTTAAAAAGGTAAGTTTAAGATGAGAAATAAAATAAAAAGGCAGGCTAGAATAGGAGGGCAAGACTGACACAAGTAGGTTAGTGAAGCGTATATCAAGCAGAAAGAGAATTTTGAAAGCTGATTTGGGCTGGTGACACTATTTATTCCAGAATTATGGTGAGAATTTGGTGCTGCATTCTTTTGGCAGGGAATCTTTAGCTCATTTATTGCTTGGTAACACTAGGTAGATTTCACTCTTATTCACACAGCAGTATGCTGAGGAGACATCATGATTTGCTGTTTCTATCAATCTCAACTAAAGGATCTGCATCTCCTTTGTCTGGGTGCAATGTCAGGGATGAGTCGGGTCCTTTGAAACACAGGCAAGGGATGCATGTATAGACTATCTTATCTACCAATAATAATAATAATAAAAAGTTTATGTCTGATTTTATTGGGCAAGTTTTTATACTAAGTAAAATACTATACATAATGATACATTCAACACTGAAAATATATAAAATAATATGACAGTTAAATTAATCGTTTTATTCAATCTCAATTTAGTTGACAGTTCAGAGTTAACTGGAAGCTTGTTGAACAGTAAGAATTCAATTCCCATTCAAGATGTTCATCTTACTTTAACTGTTGTAAATAAATATACATGCACTTATATATATAGATGCTCGATGGTACACCTATATGCATCAATAATTGTTTCTTTGTTTCAAATTTCAACCACTCTCTGCTCTTGCTTTCTCTAATTGTTGTCTTATAGCAGCACAACAGTTCTGAAGTTGTGTGTGTAACTGATTAATACTATACAATACCTGCTTAGGATCAATCCAAAGCCATTTGAACTAATAATAATATTCTTATTGACTTCCAGGGGCTTTTGTGCAAGCTTTCCAGAGGTGCTTCTTACTGAACAAATGGATGGATGATTTCTGCCGTTATATAATTCTAGATCAACAGACATTTTTCCCCCCAGAAAATCTGAATATGAAAAGATGAAGGCAACATTTCGAAAGAAATATATATGTAAAAATATGCATAATATTGTTGAAATATTAGAATTGTTTTAAGGCTTTTCATATGTCTATACATGTATTGTTTAATAATAGTCAACTATCTAAAAGTGTTTTTCAGATATTATATCTTTGGGTACTAAATAATTAATCACTTCATCTTACTTTTCAGTAGAGGGCACTCAGAACAAATCATAGATCAGAGTAAAGTCTAAAAGACACTAAACTGATGCGGAATATTTATTAGAAACACCACTGTGTCTCAAGCAAGGCTAGTATATATTTACATCTGTTTTAAGTGTAAAGCAGCTATATTAAAAGACAAAACTTAGCAAAACTTGAGCTGTATCTTGTGAACATTCTTAGGTATTTCACAGTATGATGTAAGTAAGCTATCAAAGTTTGAGAAAAAGCGGTTTGTTCATTTTTATGGATTAACTACCTGAGTCTTATAAAATATTTAACAACTTTTTAATGAACTAAGCCTGTCCTCTCTTTCAAGACATAATGAATAGAGTGTATAGGTCTTGGCAGTAGAAATTATTGTCTTTTTTGTTACAAATAATTTAAAATATGCAAAGTAGAAAACACTTGGGCTTTGTTTCCAGCTAAAACTGAAGTGCTAATAAAGAGAAAGGCCCCAATTTCTCTCTTTTTTCATTTATCTTTTATATCAGTATAACTCTAATGAATGCAGCTATCACACCATTATAAGAAAAGCAATGCGGTATGGATAAGCAATTTGATTATATTACATTTCACAAGGAGATACTGCAGATTCAAATTAGCTTTTATAAAAGTGCCAGTATTTTAAATAAAATTCAAGGAAAGAATAAACTTTTGCCACTTAGAAGACATTTCCAAATGAAAGTGAATTGTAATATATTTATGGCATGAAAGATTTTGATGTCTTTCATACAGTTGTTAGTTTGTTCCATAAGTAGAAAAGCAATGTTTATTTTTTTATTTGATAATATAATATTCACTTTACCTTACAAATATCTGAAACTTACAAAAAGTAGGCATTGCTATTTAATAAAATGAGTGCTTTGTGAATTAATTTTTATTAGCCTGAGCCCACAGTCTTTGTACACACACAAGAATTCCAACATAAACATGTGATTCAGGCAGTTTTTTGGGGCGGAAAAGTCTTCCTTTCTTACTTGGAGACTAACTTCTATCATCTGTTATGAATGGGTTAAGTTAAGTTTAGACAACAATATGTAGGTGTACTTGTTTGTGCCTACACAGAAGTAAACATCACTTGCCAACTTCTAGTTATGTCTTCAAATGATTATTTCATATATTCTTATATGTTTTCCATCCTTATGGAAAGATGAAACTGCTGCAGTTTACCTACGGAAGAAGTACATTAAGAAAGTAAACTTTCTTATATGTTTCAAAAAATGTGACTCAAGTTTGACCTGCTGGAAGAGCAGGAAATTCTGTCTGCATGTTCCGTCTTTACTAAGAAGGACTTCTTCAAATATATCCAAGCTAAGGCAAATCTTTCAATATTTTCAAAACCCAGTGGATGAAAGTAATGACTTTAGCTTTAGAAGGTTTGAATTTATTTTGGCGTGTAATGCACCTCACTAACACCGCACTGCTTCTGCTATTCCAGTGATAAGTTTCTATTAAACCATCGCTGTTAATCACCTGGAACCAGGCACCAGTTCTTTGGGACTAACCACTGGGTATTAGCACGAAAACTGCAAACTCATTTTATTTCTGTACTAAACTGCCACCAGAATATGAAGCTACTCATGGAGAGGTGAAAGCTAGAAAGCTAATCTACCGTACTGCTAACGCGAAAGGTTTAGCTGAACAGTGCTGTACCACTGTGTGACATAAATCAAGGTTTTATTTTTTGAAATATGTAGCCCTGGTGGTTTATTGACTTTAAAGATCTTCCTAGAAGAAAGTTTGTTATATTATCTCTCCTCCTCGTCAGAAAAGTACAGACTGTGAAATTAAAGTAACACACCATTTCTCAAAAAAGGGAAGCTAGTCTGTGCTTTAGCTGTATTGGGGTAAAATTCTTCATCAAAAATCTGTTTTATAAATGCATGTGTTATGTTTGATGGAGACTAAGCCCCCCCCCCTCAAAAAAAAAATAAATATATATATATACTTGGTTATACTCTTACTCTTATACTTGTGTGTCTATAGAAATATCATACAGTATATTTCATGAACAGCATACTGCTACATTTCAGACTCCCACAGTGGTATTTGAAAGTGGTTCAGAAATTCATAGATTTAATTTTTTTAGGAACATTAAATATTCGCAGTTCAATTTTGCTTAAAAGTACCTTACATTATAAAGGTGAACAAGCAATGCCCACATAGGGTTCTGTTCAGATCTGGAGTGCATTTGCAGCTGTCTCCTTTTTGTGCTCTGCAGTTCACATCTCGGGGTGGTCTCGTATCTATGAGTAGGATTTCTTTCCAAAGAAACAAACCTGGAAGAAAAGATCCAGAAGTGTGCTCAACATGCTCCAACTACTAATAAGTACTCATTAGTCATTCGCTCATCAGGGGGCCAGATTAAACCTCCTGAAAAATTTGATGTGGATGTTGCATTCTCAGCATCAATATCTTCACCCCATTGGTTTCTCCTGATGTGTTGCTCTTCTTGCTAATATAGGCACAGTCAAAACAACCCCAAATCTACATACCTTGGCCATCCTAAAAATTCTCACTTTTATTTCTTGGTCCATAAAATATGCAGAGGCAGTTTATCACAAGCATGTGAAAGCTGAAATGTGGGCTGTGTTGGTTGGTATAAATATGTACTCAGATAAGATGGTAAGCTTCATACCCTGATTAACTGAGGAGGGACTGGAATATTTATGTTTATAAATTCACAGTTTGTTTTCTACTCATATTCTCCAGTGGTCACTTAACATTCAGTGTTTTATATATTTCTGCCAAAAAGCAAGTTTGCTGTAATAGCCAAGCAAAGAAATTCTCATGATTATAAGAACTGTGATAGCAAATTAATCTTCCTAGAAATGGTTTTATACTCTTTGCCCACGAATAATTTGGTCTGCTTGCCTTTTCAGCAACAGGGAATATAGGTTTTGACTGTTTCAATAAACGTTTATAACGTTGAAGTACTTATAACCATAGGGAAAGTATTTTTACTTGCAAAATAAAAAGTTAATGATGACTAGAGGAATCATTGCCCTTTTGCGTAATAACACGCACTGTAACCACACAATAAAATACCAAATGAGACATCCTTTATCCTTTTTTTTCCTAACATTATTATACAGTGTTGAAAATACTATTTTTAAAAACATCTGTACTTTTGTATGTCATTGCTTGTGTCCAATCACAGCTGCTAACTTTCTTACGTGTACTTTTCTTAGAATCCATACTTGCTTAGATTAATGAATAGAAGCATGAATGCAGGAGAAATGACAACTGTCTATTTGTGTATTTCCGTGTGTGCAAAGCCTTGTTGGATGCCGCAAAACCCTGGGTTACTCATACCTCACAATGAGTTATAAAAGTTGCACATCATATTTGCTATGTGGAGATGTTTCATTTTAGTATTAAAATTGAATTAAATTTAACTGGACCAAGAAAAATGTGAAGACTGTCCTGCAAACATACCTAAGTGATGCTTTGTGGCTGGGTTTCTGAGCAGGTACACCTGCTTGCCAGCAAAATGTCTTTCCACTTCAAAAGAAAAAAACCAAATTCATCTTTTTATACAATCTGTATTTCTCACTGTTCAGGTGATTTTTCGTAACATGATCTTTTTGCTGATATATACTTCAAGAAGATGCATGCCTGAAGTTCTTGTGTAACAAGCATGTCCATTATTCATGCAAATATTTTAATGCATTTGAGATCATATATATGCCAACAAATACTTTTAGCATGAGGTCTCTCTGACAGTTAAATGCAAATCTAGTTGTTCTGTTTCATATTTTTTCATAAAGAAATTTATAAAACACTGGTCCTAGAAGATCTTATAATTTTTCCAAGCTCAGGTGAATAGCAAATGGACTTCAGCTTATCTTTGCACTATCTTCAGAGCAGATATTAGGCTTTTGTAGTCTTTCCTATATTTAAATTATATCTGACTCCACTGTAACATTATGCATCCCTTTATTGCTTTAAATCACTGCAAACATTTTAACAAGGAAAAAAAAATATTATTTTTGCTTACTGTAATGATGCTGGCATGATAAGAATATAAAATGAATACAGTAACAAAGCAATCACGTTGCTTAATACCAGTGCCCATATGGCTCCATATCAACTTTCTGACAGTAGGCAATATTTGATCTTTGAGAAATAGTATGGGAAACATAATGAGAGCAGAATGATCATTCCTTAGGTGCCAGCTTCTTATCACCTCTCTGTTTTAATGTTTGCACCCAATTCATTTTGCTATAGCCAGCAAAGGACTCCCTGTATTTTTCTAATTCATCCTTGATGTCAGAACTCTTCCAATCAGTAAATCTATGCTTGAGATTTGCGATCTTTTTTTCCTCGAGAAGATCATATTTTAGGTATCTAATCAGAATCTTTAGTATGTTCGTGTTTTCAAATATGATCTTGATGAAGCTTTAGACCTGAGTAGTGAATCAATCTGATCCATCTTGGTATGGCAGTAGGGGTTGAGCCTTCCATCAATATTCTGGTACATTTTGTTATTGTGTGACAGGTGGCAGCAGAGGGGCAGACTGACAGAACTGTGTCTGACATGGAAGTATGCATAAAGCAAAGGTTTATCATTGAATTCCTCCAGGCTGAAAAAATGGCACCTATTGACATTCATTGATGATTACTGAATGTTTATGGAGACCAGACAGTGGATGTGAGCACTGGTGGGAGGTGCATTTCAGCACTAGTGACAGAAAGTGTGGGCTGCCTTCAGTGGTACAGATATTTACAAACGCAGCAGCATGCAGGCTTTTGTTCATTGTTGATGAAAATGAATAGATAGTGGTGGTGACTATGTTGAAAAATACTGCTTTGTGGCTGAGAATTTGCTGCATCATATATTGTTATTGCCTTTGTATCTGTTGTATCTTCCATGGAATAAGTAGGAGGCATTACTTTTGAAGTGACTTATGAGTGAAGTTCAAGCTGTCAGCATTTTTCTTTCCACTCCTGAGTTCTCCTTGACAAACACAGCAGCATCATGCTGAATTACTCCTGAGCAGTATGGCTAGGACCAGTGGAGGTAAATTTTAAATCAAATCAGTGTAGAATCTAAATTAAGATTGGATTTTGGCTAGATTCGCTTACACACTCCATTACAAAGCATGTCTTTCAAACACGTAGAGAGCAATTGCGTATTCAAGGTTGATGAATTACCAGGCAAGACAAATAGTGTACAGGTTGAGCCATAATAGGCATTATAGAAAGACAAGCAAACGCCATTCCTCCAATATTCTGCCCTTTTATCTACCAAATAACATTTTCTGGGAATGTTTTTCAGAATTTCAATAGGCTGAAGTTTATATAAGGTCAATTTGTTCTGCTTTCCCCCTTAAATTCCTGGCAATGCTTTGTTCTGCTGGAGGCACAATTAAGGCCCTTATTATTCCCCTGACAGATAATTTTCATGCAGAGGAACAGAAATTATGACTTTGAACTGATGTTGTTTTTTCTCATTTCTCTATTGGAGAATATTCCATAAAACAGGCAAAGAACTCATGACTGTAGACACAAATTGTAAGATCCAGAGAGGTCAAGGCATAGAACAAGGCCCCTTTTGCTACAATGGCTGTCCACCTCTGCTTCTCCAGTTATTTGATATCTTTTGTAGTAACTGCCCAAACGCTAGTCCTAAAAGCCGCTTAAACACAGAGGGATAATAGCAGTTATTCTCCTATTCTACCACAGAGAGGAGGTGAGGGAATCTTTGGAGCACTTAGCTCCCTAAAATGCTTTGAAAACACTTTCCATTTGCTGAAGCAAGTCCCTTTCACGCTGCAGCTCCTTCCTGTGGATGTGGGTGACTCAACGGTTTACAACACTCTAGGGTGCCTGCTATCTCCTTAGATTCATCAGTTGTTCATGACACGCAGCAGATTACGCATTATCACAGTGACCCTCTATGTTTTTTTGCTTTCTCTTAAATAAAATGAAATATTCAATTACCACTTATTTTATGGTTGACAGGGAGAGAGAGTTCTTGGAAAAATGAGAACAGATGATCAGAATGTGGGTTGCAGATACATCATTTTTGTTTTCAAATTTACAGTAACTTTTTAGAGCTTGGACTTCGAATGGAAACATGTCAAACTGTCATTTATGAGTGATATTACAGAAATATACTTCAGGATTTTGCCAAATATAACGATCAAATGTATTCTGTGATAAAGCTTTTTAGACTATGATTTCTGAACTCTCTGAGTTTGTAGTAGAAACAACGTGTTAATCTCAGCTCCAATATAGAATTATGACTATTGCCATGCTTTTAAACATGCACTTTTACAGAAATATTTGGAGTGAATAATTAATTTCATAATACTCATGTTAAATTCAATGATCACTCACGGAATATTCTGAAACTCTTAAGAACTTTCCTACGAATGTTGTTAGGAAGAATGTTTTGCAAAATGTTTGAATGATCTCACTGTATAGTTACACTTCAAAAATCCTTGGAAAGGAAAAATCCAGCTACACAGTTGTGGGAAGCCAAGGTTCAAGAAGATTTTAGAGAGAGTTATATCTGAAGTACTGCCAAAGAAGCAGCATTGCTTTGCAACTGTGGAAGATTGGCCTTGGGCAGTGATTACTTTCAGTGGAAATGTTGACTTAGCCTCTCTAGGTAACTTAATCAGAGAGAGAACAGAATATAAATTACTCTTCTAATCTAATATGTTATCTAAATACATGTGCTTTCTTACTTAACATCTATAAGGAACTAAAATGTTCTCTTATTAAGTGTACACTTTGTATGAATAAGGTAAGCAGCACTCTTTAATATCTAAATTAGCTTAAATATCAGTGTCCTTCTCCAGAAGGTAAAAAAAATATACTTAATTGAAAAAACTTCCTACAAAAGAAATTATTTTATGCTCAGACTGTGCTTATACACATATATAATACAGGTACAAGCTTATACTTGCTTATATCTGCAAGTTCCAAAGCATTACAAGCACCTGGTCAGAATCAGCTCTGTCCTTCAAAGCAGACATTTTTCCTTCAAAGCATAAGTTGTCTTGTGATACAGACTCATTCAACAAGTAGGATTGGAATAAGTTTTAAAAAGAAAAAAAATAAAAGTGTAGTCCAGCAGCACCTCTTTGACAGTAACTCTGTTGATATGGTGCCCGAAAACAAATTTCAGATTTTGTTGGATTTAATGGAATCCCAGAAACAATGCTATCATGGCCGGGGCAGTGGAAGTGCTGATGAATGTCAGGGTAATGGGACAAATTTAGCCTTCAGACATATCTACTGCACATTAACTCTGAAACCTCTTTAGATCATATAAAGAAGACAATTTCAGGGACTGCAGGATGTGCTCAAATCTCTTAAATCAATATGCTGCATATTGAGCTATTGGAGCTTTGCTGATTTAGATGAAGGACAGGTCTACTTCTATATTAGCTGTGTGTCCTCAAGTGCAAAGTTTTGCCAAGAAAGACTTGAGCCTGGAACTTTATAAAAATCCTCAAAGTGCAGATGAATTGACTGAGAAAGATGTGAGGTGAGAATCATTCAAAGTGTTCACAGATCAGGAAGTTGTACAGAAGAAAAATCTCAGAGTCTTTATTCATGCACATTTCATTTCTAAGTAGAGATTAATATCAGTGTGTTTATCTCATAAAAGCACAAATGATTTTGAGTCCTGGCTGCATGAAAAAGAAAAAAAAAAAAGAAAAACAACAAGAAAAATCAAATGTCCATTTTTCTTGAGCAAAATTGTTTGAAATGATCATGAAAAGAATTGCTATAATTAATGGCTTCTTAGATCAAAAGGTTAGAGGAGCTAAAGACATATAAATTACTTCCTGCTGATATGCAGAATAGTGTTGTAAACAGCATTTTAGAAGATAGACTGGGAGTGTCACATGACTGGCAGATGTTCATCATGATTTCTAACTACTTCAAATATGTTTTGTTGTAACCCGTAATTGAAATGTATATTTTTCTTAAGTAATTGCTGTGATAGTCCTACCTAAATTAATCAGAGGTTTGTATTAAGAATTCATTTATTCAGATACTCAACCTCTTATATATGTTGGTGGAAGTAATGTCTATCCATTTGTGTCTCATATTTCTGGAAGGAATAATGCCATTTCGTCACATTTTGTGTGTTCTTAAGAATGAAAAATGAATGGTAAAGAAAAAGGGATAGTTTATTCCTTTCTAGTAAAGCCCTTGGTACAACCACTAGGGAAAATGCTAATTTAACACAGATGTATTGGGCTGTATGTTATTTTCTTGTTCTTGTGTTATTTTCCCATTATTTTTCTTTGTTAACTCACCCCTCCTAAGTGTCACCAGGTGTTGTTCTATGTTCATCTAGGATTAGAGATAGTCCCTGATTTGATTTGCATTAACTCATTCAGGATTTGGAAATGAGGTTAAATTCCTTGGAATTCCTCCTTATCTAGATATGGGCCAACAAGGAACGCTCTGTGATGGCCTGGAAAATGGTAAGTTTAAATGTTTGGAGCTCAGGTGCATGTAGAAAGGAAGTTGAATATTGGAGCTGTTATGCTTATTCAAAAGTATGCTTTCTAATTAATTCCTTTACTTAGAAGTAACTAAAGAATAAATAAATAAATAGGATTTTAAGGAAACATAATTCATTCACCGGTGGGGAGTATTGTGTACTGATTTCTGTTTTTACCACCTTGCCAGCTCCATGATTTTATTTAGAAATCTCTTTTCTGAATGCATAAAAAACTTTGGATATTAGCTAGGATCCATGTCAATAGGGCATTTGTATCTATCAGTTTTGATTATGCTTATGAATACACAGCTTTGTCTTAGAAAATAATCTTTAAAAATCACTTTAAATTGATGTTGTTGCCTAAAAAGAAAGTGCATCTAATGAATGACAACTGCAATCCATAATTACTGAATTTTTGCCTAAATGTTGGGAATCTGGGTGATTAGCTTTTAGAGAGATGATACAACTGTTATGATTCTGATTGCCTCTGGGCAAAGGATGCACGATCTTCAGGTTCTGTTTAATGGATGCAAAGTGTACATTGCTTAAAGCCTCTATAACTACATAAACGATGCATTGCATGTGCTATTTGTTTAAGAAGGAATAATTTTGCTGATTTCTTCCTGTAGAGCTTTTTAAAAATTGCTCTTTGGCAACTTATTTTTCAGAAAGCTAAAGAGCAATTTTATGAATTTAGAATATTCACTCGGATAACTGCTGCTCCTAATGTACTGTTTTTCTCTAGGTAAAAGATATTTGGATAGTTTTATCCTCCGCATTTCTTTTTTAGAGAAAGAAAATACATTTTTTCTCACTTTACAGCTGTTAACTGTTTCAATCTTTCTTTGCGTTTTTGGCGTTTTTTACCTTCAACAGCAGTGAGATGCTGTTTTTGGATTCTGGGAAAAGAAAACTGTAAATAATTTGTTACTATTCTACTGTTCCTCATTGCCTGTGTCAGCTTAAAGATGCAGATTCTGGCTAAAGGCATTTAATGTTGTCCCTGCTGATACAAGACTGCCGATCAGCTTCCTTCTTACGTACCACTGACTGCCATTTCCAGAGTCTGGGCAAGGGATCTGGTGCAATAGAGCATGTTTGCTGCATGATTTTCATAGTAAATCTTCTTTTTGGGAGATTTAAAACAATGCTCAAATTGTACAAGATCATATTCTTCTAAACTGAAAGCTTTATTCAATTTCACTGTCTGGAATCTCAATGGTGGTAAATACTGACATCACAAAGAAGTAATTTTTTTCTGTCTGTTCTTCTTGTTGTCTTCTGGGGTTGAAGAAGATAGTTACTGAATACTCTGGATTCTGATTTTAAGATATTAGAAATTCCCTCATTGACAAAAAATTTGAATTGCTACTGTGAAAAACTTGTTTGAATAACCAGTACTCAAGAGGAATGCATGTTTCTGGCCAGGATAAATAGGTCTCAAATGGCTTATATATAAACAAAAAGCGAACTATAAGGAACAGGAGCAGCAGAAGAGAAAGAAAACTGATGGGAAGTTCTGACTTCTATTAATTTTAATAGTTAGGAATCTAAAGAAAAAAGGGGATTCAAAACATTGGAAAGCTACTGAGCAAGGGTATAATCTTTTACGGTACCAGATTTAACAAAATTCTATCTTAAATTAGGAAGAACAGATTAGTTCATTTCTTGTCCCTTCTGCTAAGACATGTGCTATTAGACAGATGTCAAAACTACTGTGAGGACAAAGCTTACATCCTTAAAAATGTTCTTGAAATAAACAGATTAGGATGAGGGATAAAAAATAGAGAGTAAAGAAGTCAGATGGAAAAGTTATCTCACTTTGCATTGAAGCCTTTTTATATAGGTCTAGGAAAGTGGTAACTTTATGTACATAATGCACAGCCCTGAGGAAACGGAACTCGGTAGAAAAACAGATCCCTGAAGTTCATCTCTAACAAAACTCTCTAATAAATGCAGACGATGACCAACAGAAAAGCAGAACAATGCTTTGGCTCTAATAGATTGCTTTGCAGTAGTTCTTGCTATCTCACAGATCTGCACGGTGTCTCAGTTCCAGGATTTAGCCACAGGCTTTTTTGGAGGAAAGAAATTTAACCCAATCTCTTATCAGTGAAAACATTTCTCATCTTTGAGTGAAAGCAAACTTAAATTCCATATGTATCTATTTTAAACTACTTATGTATCCTGAGGGGGGAAATGTGCCTGGGTGACTCTGCCTGTGTTCTTACTGCCGAAGGTCTTCTTCAAAGGAAAGATAATAAGAAGGGAAGGGTTGGTTTTGTGGTTATAGCCAAAGAGTGGGGCAGTGGGTCTTGCTTCAGTTTATGCTTCTGTCGCCTATCTCTGTTACGCTATTTCTAAGCTGTCTACACCTCCAGAAATACACACTCTGGGGAGGATACTGCTCCTTTTTTTTTTTTTTTTCTGCTCTTTTATTTATCTTCCATAGATATTCTGAGTTAGGGTTTGTCTCTTTCAAGTGGCTCCACGATGCCTAGAGAAAGATTCACTGCGATTACTCAATACTCCTGTTCTTTATCTATAAAGAGTTCAAAAATCAAATATTAAAAACAAAACAAAACAAAACAACAACAACAACAACAACAACAGCAACAAAAAAGAGAGAGAGTAAGAGTAATGGTAGAAACTCCTTTGCCTGTCAGCCTGGCCTTAAAAAGGAGTAACAAGAAGGGATGAATGAAAGAAGAAAAAGAGAATCTTATCTTTATTATGCTGTGAGCAAGCTACAAAAGCACCAGCTAGTTTCATAGCATTTCATCTAGCTATCAGCTGTCTTGGGCAAGGTTTCTTTTGGGAGAGCTTTGCTGTATTGTGTTGCATTGGTTTGCTGGATGAAAAGTTCTTCCTATTGACAGCAGAGTTTATAATCTTTTCTTGTTTATCCAACTGAAAGTGAAACAAGGAAAGAATAAAATCATAAATTAATACTAAATATTTTTCTACTGTTTCTGATAGAAAGGAAAAATAATTATTTGAGTAAAATGTGGGCTTATGAGCATCTTTTCTTTTTCACATAGGACACATTAATTAGATATAAAGTCAGAATCTCCTTCCTATCAACCTGAGTTGATGCACTGATAGTTTTATGTATTGCTGTGAGAGCATCACCAAAGATGTAAACTTATGTTGCTGAAGATTGACTACCTCTCATGTGAAGTTTCTAATATTGTACTTCTGATAAAGCTTGGAAACTCTTAGATAAACTGTTATCAACTCACCAGGAACAACGGCAGCATTATAGAAAGGGAGCTGTCTTTTATCTTATGCTCTGAAATTTTCCAAAGTCAACCCAGTAAAACACTTTAATATAGCACACAGTACTGCTCTCTACACAGTTTATTTTCAGGATAATACCAAAAGAATCTTGGGGTGGTCTTGATTTCCTACCTTCTGCAAAAATAAAGCCAGGATTTTTGTGTTTGTATAAAGCAAACAAATAGTGAACAGATGAATTTTTAAGTTGATTTTATTTTTCAGTTGAAATTCTCATGAAAGTTTGGAAGTAGGAGCATTTTTATCATCTTATTTTTTTAATGCACATGTAGAGAATGAACACTTCTGGATCCTTTTACTTATTACTCATCAATTATTTCTCCCATAATTTTTCTCCTTCTTAACTGCTTCTAGGAATCCTTCTGCTGTCCTTGCTGAAGATCTGAACAGGAACAACTCTGCCTATTTCTGAATATTTCTACTACCATTCAGCACTATAATGCATACTTTTGTGCTTCTAGTGTTATTAAAGCAGAGACACATCTTATGAGTGACTGTTCCCTGGTGTCAGGGAAGTATATGCCTTGGAAACTATCTGTGGATCATCAGGAAGATTAGAGGAAAATCAGAGAGTCAGTGGTGAGGACAGTCACTGCCATCCTTCTCTCTTCTCTAGCCAGTTCTATCTTTCCTACTGTGTCTCCTGATGGATGAGCCAAGCCTCCTTTCTTCTTTCAGGTATCATTCCATCAGGCTAGTAAGAACCACAATCAAAAAGGGAATAAAGTTAATTAGTGATGACCCCAAATACTGCTACTTAGTAATCCATTTGAGGCCAGACATACTTAGTCCCTGTATAGAAAAGAAAAAGGTACAAAGATGGTAAACAGCTCATGCAACATCCATCTTTAGCTTGAACGAACTTGAAAATGCATCTCTAGGAGTCTGCCATTCATAGACATTTTTCTGGCATGTCCCTCTAATTCTGTCTCAAAGAGTACTCCTGCTATGTTGGCATTTATGTCTGCTGCTGGAGCCCAGTTGAAGCCAAGTGCCTCAGGTCTTCCAACTCACTGTGCATTATTTCAGGCTGGTTACAGAGTTTTTCTCCTGTGGCTTTTGTTTAAAACACTTCCACCACATACTGCAGAGAGCACAGCTGTGATGGTAGCATGTGATCTGCTGAAAAACATTAATGGTAGACTACTAGGCTCAGCATAGAGACTAGAGACAGGCGCTTTTAAAAACAACGCTGATATTTTAATTATAACCTAAAGATTTGCAAAGAGATGTAGACAAATCTACTCCTACTCACCTGTACTTGAACATGTAAATAATAATTAGCTGGTGTTGATTTCCCAAAAGTATGTGTTTGCCTACCTGTGACTGTGAGTAGCTGATGCAGCTGGTGGAGAGAGGCAGGCCATGGCCACAGGCATCCTCATCAGCTGGTCTGTGGAGCAGCATCAGTGGAAACTAGCTCAGAGGCTTCATGGTTTTTTTTCTTTAAAACTGTGACGTTGATGCAACAGGAGGAAATTTCAAACCTTTCAGTGAGCTTCAGAATGTTAATAACCTTATTTATTCAAAAAACTGTATTTATGGGGCCTTTGTGAGAAGAACATCCCGTCCAGCTCAGTAAGCTGCCTCCAGCAGCAAGCAGCAGTCAGTGAGAGGAGCTTTCCTTCACAAGAACTGGCTGTTCCGGTGTGCGTGAGAGGCATGCAGCACAGGTCTGACCGACTGCTCAGTATTAAGGCATGGAGAGAGGATGACATTTATCAGGTGTACTCACTGTTTGATACCGGGATTCACAGCTGTGGATTGCTGCAAGATCTTTGTTTGCTTGTGGATGTTTTGGGAGAAACTCTGTGCAAACTTCCAGCATCTGTTCTTGTCTAGAGCAGTGTAGGTCTTGTATGGGAATAAGAAGATGATTTCAGAGATTATCATAATTTCAGCATTATTCAGAAGTTCACGTTTCTGAGGAATTCGGCTAGTCAGTGTTCTACACCTGCTGCTATTTCCAGAAGGAATAAATTATTACTGTGGATGCATAAAGCTGTCAGCACTCTAAAAGTAAATCCAATGCTGTGCCATAAATCTGCAGTCGGGATGGGCAAAACTGTGGCTTTCTAGTTCAAAGGGGAAGTGTAAAAACTGTCAGGAAGTCTTCTGTTGTAACTTTAACATATTTCCAGGCATTTTTTTCCCTCCCAGAATTCTACTGATGTGATGGAAGTATTTTGACATGGGCAGAATGTTAGGAAGAAGGGCAGTGGCAGGTGATAGGGTTTGATAGATTCAGGGCTTTGCTAGGATAGGTCATTTCACTGGATTTAATATAGTTATCCTCAGACATGCACACGTTTAGCCTTCAGGTTAAGTAGTTATAAAATATGCGGAAGGCTGGATTAAACTGGGTTAGCAATAAAAAAAAGAAACATCTTTGCTAGCATTGAGCACACATGCATTACACAACCACCTACCTCTCCTGTGTTTAAGTAGCTATTTGTTTGAAATCATTTTGAGCCCAAGGTTAAGATTACCTTTAATGATAACAGAATGTAGAAAATATGAACTCTGTCCACAAGAGATTTGAGAATAAACTTAGCTGCAAGGGCTAGATTTCTCTTTTCTTTTTTTTTTTTAATTTTTGTTTTTCTCACAGAAGCTAACAAGCGCTGCATCCTTTCCTTTCAGTTCTGTAGAGAAAATACTGTGATGGATCACATCACATCTACTTAAGCAGCAGCACAGCAAAACAGTGCTCCAGTAATTGTTCAAACTGTGCAGAATACTGTGCTATGATTGCTACTGGATATATCTTATCCAAGAATATGTAAAAATATGAATATTGAGGTCCATAAATATTTATATGAGGGAAAAATACTGACAATACAAGTCTTTTTAATCTAACAGACTTGCATAACAACATCCATCTCTGGAAAAATTCAGATAAGAAATACTGCGCTTTTTTTTTTAATAGAAGAAGTAATTAATCACTAGAATAATTTGTCCGGAGAATGTTCTGGCTTCTCTGTTACTTGGAGTTTTAAAATCAAGATTAAAATGTCAGCCTAAAAGATTTGCTGTAATCAGATAGAAATTATTGGACTGGATGCCACAGATAATAGGCAAACTTCTAAAACTGTAATAAATGGGAAATTTGGCTGGAGGATGCTCTCTCTTTCTTTTGACCTTGGCATGTCTGACTTTATAGTGTCAGTCAGCATGAACTTCTAAGTATTTATGAAATGAAAGGTGTTAAGCATTGGACAGGAATTTCTTTGGCATAATGAACGGACAATGTCCAAGGCAAACCTCTGTAACTGCTCTGAGTGGTGGGTAGATTTGGGCTGGATGATCTCCAGAGGTCTCTTCCCAGCTGAGCTTCTCTGTGGTTCTTTAGTACCAGTGCATTTTTTTCCCAAGTAACCTTCAGCCTTTGGGACTAGCAGACATCTGCTCATCGTCAGACTGAGTGGAACTGGGGATATTGTAAAGATCTCTTTTTAACAACGACTCTTATACTCCTCAAAGATGCTCACTGCTTTCCAGGCACAGTTTGATAGCCATGGTAATAGCTTGTGATTTTATTCAGTAGGTGGGTAAAATATGCTCTCCATCTAACGGACCATTTCTGTCACTTACTCATTGTTTGGCCTTTATTGTTAAAAATAACTATTATTAGCTAAAGATGACTCCTCCCTGCTCCTCAAAAAGTGGACAAATGCAGGAATAAACATATTAGAAAAAGAAGTAACAAATGAGAAGATAATGTCAGGTCTCATGCAGTTCTGACAGACAATACAGACTTTATTTGGGGGACTGATACTGTTTCAGTCAGTTTGTGTGTTGAGGTACCGAGGTACTTGACAAGAGGCAGTAATTTTATTATATCACAAGGAGTTGCATGGGACAAATGGGAGCATGGAAACTTGCACTGAGCTCCTGGGCTGCATTGTGGTGCTTCATATCCCCCCAAAAAAGCAGAGCTTTGATGAGCACTAGAGGCGTCCACATGGTACTGCACAGGCTCTGTCTGATTGATGCTTAAACACATTGGAATGCCACACTCCCTTGAGGCCAAAACCCTGAGGGCCCTTTTCCTAACTGCTCTCCAGAGCTCTTGGCTGCTTCACTGTTTTCATGCTAGGATGAAACTCCCAGCAAGCAGCACAAAGCAGGTTCTTTTCCCTTGGCAGCTATCTGGAGTGTTGAAATGGAAGTTCATTTAATTCTGTACTGCTTTACTGAAGGCTGTCTCCAACGATTTATTGGTTTCACAGAATTTCTGCTTCAGCTTCATCTCTCAATAAAAGTCAAAGATTTTCTAGCCCCTTAAATAAAATATATCTTCTCTATAATTCTTCACTGTCCTCTAAAAAGAGGTAGGAGCAGGCATATGCCTGATGCAACACTTTTATGCCACAGGTATCGTTACCAGGCAACAATCACATGCAGCTTCAGCAGAACACAAAGTTCTCCATCCACTAACCCTTCAAGCACCTCAACCAAGCTGTGCATGCAGAAAATATCAGAGATCCTTGTGAAAAAAGCAGCAACGATGACTTTCAACATTATGAATAGATTAAGGACAATCGTGTTGCACTGGTACCATGGTTACTGTGCAAAAACACACATTGCCACAAACGAATGATGCCACTGAAAGTTAATTTTATTTATTTCTGGAGAGAGGCATCCCAACCTCTCTGCCTATCAGTAATCTAAATATTTTGATTATAGTTGGTTCAGTGCAATTATATGAAATTGGAAAAATGTTCCCAGCTTCCATCCCCAAATGAAATAAAATGAGAGATGAGAAACTCACCAGATCCAACCAAGTTCTTTTCTGTCAAGCACTGAAGGTAGTCACTTGTGCCAGCACAAAACTTGTCTAAAACTATTTTACCTTACAGCACCAAGAGTGAATGGTCTTCCTTATCACAACCATTAGAATAAAATCTGTGATTATCTTATTCTATTTCCAGATTTGTGGCAGCCAGGGTTTTTTGAGTTTATGCTTCTTAGAGCATAAGCAAAGGTGAAGGATCAATGGCTTTAACTCAGTGATGCTCAGTTTGCTGCAGTCAGTTGACATCTGCTGAGTATTTATTATAGGGTATCCTCCTATATGCCTACTGGGTTAGCATAGTGGAAAGCAAGACAGGCAGATAAATACTTCATAATCTGTGGGAGTAGATACAATGACATTCCTACTGGAGGATATGAGAATCAGCCAAAGTAGGCCAGCCAGGTAGCTTTCAAAGTGGATTCCCACAATCTGAAAAGAGGCAATTTTTGCCTCATCTGCCTCCCCTTTTCTTCTCTGCTGGTCAGAGATGTTGATATTCTAGAGGAAAACATTTTGATTCCTCATATGAAAAGATGTTATAGTCCATGAAATCACCTCATAGTCTATAAAAAGAAAAAGGAATACGAGACCTTTGAAGATGTGCCTGTGACTATATTTATTTATATTCACAAAGAAAAAATAATAGTGATGGAAACAAGCAGGTAGATTAGGAAGCTATCAGTACTCAGTCATCTGTTTGTTCAGTACTGGCATCTGTTTACATATGCAAGTGTTATGATGTGCACCTATAAATTACAGTGTGCAGAATCTTGCAGATACAAAGGCTAAATTTGTCCTTTTGCATGCGTATCCAAGAGCCAAGAACAACTATGCCTGAGGTCCATACGACAGCTATGTGATTGAAATGTGTTGACAAGCCCAGTCCTCCAGATGCAATAGACGCAGTGTTCAAAGGTGTTTGACAGCTTCATAACACATAAAAGTAGCCAGAAGATTAACACTGACGAAATGGCTGAACTGAAGGCACAAATTTTTCTTTCATTTCTTGAAGCTGATTCCAGGTAGACAGTTCCTAAGGAACAACCCTAGATCCCCAAATGAAGCAGTTCTCACAAAGAAAGACATTTGAAATATGTTTCAATTTTTCACTTTGTATTTTGTGGGAAGAAAGAACATTTGAGTAGCTAATTCTATTTTGATCTTTCACACAGAATTTCTTTGAATAGCCTTTCAGCGAATCTAAAAGGGCAGGAAGAATCTGCATGTTATTTCCTTCAGCATTTTTATGGTACTAGGGCCTGTCTGCTGTCATCATGTATCACGTCTTAATGTGTGATTTGCACTGTGTTTGTGGAGTCTGGCTTTTGAATCTTTGTGTTACCTTTTTTTTTAATTGTCTGGTAATAAAGATTTACTATGAAATCAATGTAATTGTACAAATAATCATGATCAGTACTAGTCTTCTGCTTTTTGGGGATCTTACAGCATTAGGGGCACATAATGATAAAAGTGTGGATGCAGGCAGATGTTTGCCAGAACTTTCAAGTGCCATCAGTCTCGAGCAGACATGTGTTCTCATTAATGATTTTAAATTGTGCATATTTATGAATCTCTTCCAGGTGATATGCCAGGATGCCCTGTTGCCAAGACAAACAAAACAAATGACAAAATTGTCTAATTTATTTTTTTCTAATATAAGAGAGATTTTGCCTCTGAATTCAATTGAAAATATGTTATTCTAAAACCAATTCTCCCTAAAGAAATATCTGCTTTTAAGAGTTTTCCCCAGGGCATTAAAATTCATACAAAATGTAATTGAAAAGGCAGATCACTGACTAATCTGGTATTTGAAGAGTTGTGTTGTTTTAAATGATTTATAATAGCATGATGTCTACTAACCTGGACACTGTGCTGTTCTGGCTCTTTGTTGCAAACAGGACCATAAAACTCAGCTAATAAAGTGTTCTACTGCACAGATGAAATATTGTAAAAGACCAATCAAATTCCTCTCATTCTTTTTCTTTTTCTTTTGTCTTTTTTTCTTTTTTTCTTTCTTTTTCTTTTTTATCTCTTACTCCTACTCTTTCATATATTTTTTTTGCTCCCTTTTTTCTGGTTTTCAGTCACAGAATTGTAGGAATCACAGAATTGTAGAGGTTGGAAGAGACCTCCAGAGATCATCAAGTCCAATCCCCCCAGTCTTCTAGGTTTTGTTTTGTTTTTGTGTGTGTGTGTGTGTAAGATTATGTGTGTGACTGTCAATCATAAACTAACGCATCATGCTTGATTGTCTTCATTAGTAACTTCTTTTTAATGTCATTCAGGTCAAACCACTTTTATTTTTTTCCAGTTTTTATTCATTTCTCCACATCTACTAAAAAAATATTGTCACCTGCATTTGTTTGTCAGATTTTGTTGCTGTATGTAGAAACAAAAATATTTGAGACCCAATAAAAATGCTTCAGAAGCTATTGAGAACTGGATTAGAATATCAAGTTCCAGTGCTCTACAGTACTTAATTTAAGAGCTTATTCGATATCTGCGTGCCTTTACCTTTACAAAGCATTGTGTGTACATGCAAGGGGATTACATTTCCCCTACCACATGTGAATTAAACTTTCTCTGGCTAATTACAATCAAAATGGAAAAATGGACTTAATCTTCTATAAAAGTTACAAATTTCACAAGAGGATAGAAGTTTTTGTTTGTTTGTTTTCTTTTTTTTGTTGTTGTTGTTTGTTTTTTTTTGTTTGTTTTGTTTTTTTTAAGTACAAAGAAGTTACATTGTGGTATTTAAACCTAACCAAATTAGATCCTTGTTATGGTGTTGCAATTATAACTTTTATAAAATTGGAAATATGTTTTCATTTACTTGTGTTAGGAAAGGGAATTAAACCTCTTTTTCACAATTTCTGTAAAAATTATGTGTTTTCATTTTGTATGGATAAGAGTTTTGGCCAAATTAACAAGAGTTTGCTTAATTTCATAGGGTTCCTCTCCAGTTTAACTTGGCTAAGTGAGTCCAAGAATGCATAGATGGCTTTCTGCACTGCAGAGGACACCACCTACAACAGCCTCCAGGTTTTCCTATGGAGCTGTGTATTTAACATTCTTCGTGCTGAGATGATAATGGGAAGGATGTCAGCATCCACTCAGCACAGTTCTGCCATCCAGCATCTCAGCTCTTGTTATGGTTAATGGAAAGGTAATCTGATATATCACTTTCTGTTTCCTTTTAGAATGCATGCTTCACAGCTTGTCAAGTATAATAAAGATATGACATGTGCAATAACCTTTTCTTTCTTTGTGAATAGAATGAGCTATAATAAAATTGGCTGGTGGAGTTCCATCAGCCAGAACACTTTCACAAGTAACTTGCTTCATTTAAAAAAAGAAAGAAGTGGAGAAGGAAGAAAAGTCAGTTTTTCCCTGAAGCCAAGAACACAAAGAATCTCACAATACACACAGACACAAATATACAATTTAAAGCAATATGAGATCAGTTAATAAATTAATTACATAAATTGTAGTTTAGATGCTTTCTTAATTTCTGAGTATTCTGGGACATTCACTATATAAATCACATTAATATGTGGTCAACTCTGCAGGTATCAATCACATATAAAGGAGAACAAAGCAACCCTCCTGGAGAGCTCCATCTCTAGTGAGTCTCTGTTCCATGCAACTTTCATCTTCCAGTGAAAATCAGATGAAGATAAAACATACGCTTATCATTTTAAACAGTGATAAAAGTCTATTTATGTATTTTCAAGCATACATTTCTATATTGCCTTGTTTTACCAGAGGAGATTTTATCAACATTTGAAATGTTGCCCAATTCTCATTAAAATATAATATGAAAGGCATTAAAAATACACTGCCTGACTCTAATGTTTTAGGGTCTCTTTTGCGAATGTGGTAGGAAAAACAATCTCCTCTAGCTTTTTGTGAGTTTTCTTGGAGATGGGAGGTGGGAACTCTTGTTTCAAAGGTAATCTTTAAAAAAAACTTGTAGGTATGAACACTTTGATAACTGATGTTCTAAATAATATGAAATCACTGACCATGGGATTCCTGTAATCTTGTTCGCCAGCACAGTTGTATCTCCTCTGTATTAACTCAGCTGCTCCTTTCTTCCTTCCATTAGTCCTCTTGCTCTCTGTTTTTTCTATTTCAACTCTTAATCTTAAGCTACTAACACAGGAGAATTGCCAAAGACAGTGCTCTAAATTCCTGCAATTGATCTTTAGCCTTGCAAATATGTTATTTTTCATTCTTGCAAGCATAATTAATGAATGTTTATAGACTTGCAACTGGCTATAATAAGTTTCCTAGTCTCTTGAAATACAGCCTTGAAGAGTATTATTATAGGAGATACTCCTATAATAATACAAACAGTTCTTTGATAGGCAAGTATTGCAGTGAAAAAATTATCAACCGCTGCTGTATCCTCTAAAACAAAAACATGTAACTTCATCGTTGCTTTAGAAGTCCATAATACTGTATGAAGTTTCAAGGACACAAAGTTTACAGAAACATCCAAATGGGTTTTGTAGTCTTGTAAACATTTTTATAATTCTCAGACAAAACCTTTCATATGAAAACATATGAATGTATAACTGCAGGAGCACCTTAAGCAATCTGATTCACTAATGTCTTAAGGAAGCAGTACGGTTCAGTGGGTAGGACATTAAATTTATTATTATGAGAGCCACATAATTTTCTGAGCTTTGAATGCAGTGAATGTTAGACACTTTGTGTTTAAAGTTATTCATTTGTAAAATTGATTTGATAATGTCCGTGTCCATGCATGTATCTGTGACGGAACATGTAACTACAGTATCTTTAAGCATTGAGTATGGATTTGTTGGAAAAAGGGAGTCTTTAATGATGGAGAATAATACTGAAACAGAGTCATATTTTTAGTCTTTTGTCTCAAGAACCTTGCAATATTTAACACTGAGTTAATTTTCTAACTGAAGGCCCTTTTGCCATATCAGTTTTTCAGCAATTTCTACTCCTTAAGATGATTTAATTTCCTAATAAATTTTGAGGTGAATGTGGCAATTCTTTCTGCTGCATATTTTCTCTACTGTATATTACAGGGAAATGAGTAGAGTCTAACAGTATCTGCAAGAATGGCCAGTCACGCATGATATAGTGAAACTACTGTTTGCTGGAAGGATGAGGCACAATGGCTGCTGGAAGGATGTAAAGTAGCAACAGAAATGAAAAAGAGTATGCCAAGAGTACACGCATGGGTGGTTCAAAGTACACGGAGGTCATGTTCGTTTATTATTTCATTGTCTGGTGTAAAAAAAGAGGAAGATGGCTTCTTTGCACAGACTATGATTTCTTCCTTCCTGTTACTGAATTAAAAGATGCTTTGCTGGAATTCTTTCAATTAGGGGGCTATCATGTATAATCAACCCTGCAACCAAGCAGTAGCTGATTGACAGATGTAACCCTGCGTATTCATTCCTGCAGAAATTATCCTCTAGATTCTGTGCCTTGCTGTCCTGATTCAAAGTGAACTATGTTAGCTCTCTTTGTTCAGAAAAGCACAAGCAGGTGGTACAGCTTGTCTGTCAGAGCTTCCACGTGGGAGAGAATGACTCCATCCCAAAGTGTACACAGAACTGTACACATCCTCTGTGGTGAAAAACTATCCCCTAAAAATAACATCTGAAGTTCACAAGGGCTGGAAAAGGAGTCCTTTTGCTAGCAATATTCTGTGCATTATTCCCATGGAATCAAAATAATTTTATTTGCTAACTGAGCCTCTTGAGTTAGGTTACTGCTTAGCAATTATAATGGAAGATAAAATACGTTCTGCAGTCCCTCTTATAAAACATATCACTGTCTTTTCTGGAAACATTAACCAATACTAAGTTCACATATTGGCAGAAACAAGGTATATTTTTTTCTAGCCTTTCAAAAAGTATTTTGTTTGACTTTAGGAAAAGTGTCAAGGACAGCAGAAGAGTGAGTTTTTCATAGCATCATGGTACCTTTCAGGACAAATGTGAAGAGTCAGCAGTCAAGGATAGAGTAGAAGATATCTGTATGTCTACTGAGTTCCAGATATCTTTACAAAGGTGAAAAATTATCACTGATTACGTGGAAATGCATCTCAGCCCCGAAGAATGAAAAACAGTATTCTGTTTTCTGAAGGTCATCAAACATTCAACAACAAATATTAAACTTGACTTCTCTCTGAGGCAGAATGGATCCAGAATTAGAAAGCTGCCTGCAGCAGGTGAAAGGGAAACAGCAGGAACCTGACTACAGGAGCCCCATGGACCCCAGTGTACCAGTGTGTATAGCTCTGCTTAGGAGCCATCACCCAAGCACAGAGGCACAGCAAGCAACAAGCACTACCTGCTCCCTGCTGGTGAGCCATTTCTTTGCTTTCCATGTGTCAGGGACTGATACAGTTGCATTATGCTTCACATCTTCCCAAATGTAAATCCTCATTGGGTTTCTGGGGAGAAAGAAACTGCTAAAGGGACTTCTTGGTAATGAAATATGCAATACCAGAGGTACCTCGGAAGGAGATGATGTGCTTTGGTTCTTTCTTCATGAGATGAAAGAAACAGAAGTTCAATATCACCACTAATTTTGTGTAAATTATTCTCTGTTTTAGTTTCACGCAGCTCAATGTTACTTATTTTCTTCCTCTTCTTGTTGGATGTTTCAACTTTTTTCAGGAGATATAAAATGTTTCACTGCAAAGAAATGGAAGACACTTATTAAATTTATTTTGGGCAGCAGATAAGAGAAATACATGAAAATCATTCCAGAGCAATACTACCTTGAAATCTATGTGACAGAAATCATGAAATGACTTTATCAAAAACTCTGCACAAATCAGATCAAATGAATCTGTCCATTGCTAGACTGACAAAAATAGAGCTAGCAATTAATACTGTAAGATGTTTTCCGTTTTTCCTTAAAATTTAAAGAGATCTGGGGAAGCATATAGCCAAGACCAGGTTTTCTGCTTTGATTGTAGTCTAGATTCTTGGAAACTTTTATTTCAGCTGGAGAAGATTGAAATGGTCATTTAGAGCTCTGTGTAAATAGAACATTTTTCTGTCAAACCTTCCTTAGAACTGTTTTTATTATTGCGGTGTCTTACAAAACAAAAACAAAACAAAACAAAACAAAGATAAAACTTATAATGAAGAAGAAATGTTAGAAGAAAGAATAAATTAAAAGGCTATAATTTTGAAAGGTGATAATTTAATAATAATAGAAAAAGAATGTTCTTCAGTTTATATTTAGAGACTGGAACAATACTTGTATAAAACTTTTATGGAAGACGTGGTCAAGGAAATGGTGCATTTCCAGATTTGTAGTTTGAAATATATTGTTTCCAGTGACTTAAAGACTTCCTTCATGAGGTAAAACAGGAAGATGTAATCAACTGCTGAGAAAAAGTCTTTTTTTAAAAGCATTAATGCTTAACACACACACAAAAACAAAACAAAACAAAACAAAAACCAACAACCAACCAACCAGATAAAAAGCCATACTCAAAAGCAACCAGGAAATATTTCTGTCTGGCATCTTCATAGCATTCAAAATACTTTCTTGTTTTTCTAAAAACTTTTCTGATATTGAAATTCAGTTTTTGGGGGCATGATACAGATAGAGAGAAGCTGTTAGACATTGCCTATCAGTAATAATTACCATCTTGAGTTGAAGTGACAGTTGTGTCCTTCGAATTCACAAAGAAAATGTGCCAACACTTGGAAGGAAACTTGCCAGATGTGGCAAAAGGGCCCCAGGTAAAGATTGTGCTGACTGAAGTCTGAACAACATGCAGATTCCAGTCAAGAGGTCTGAGATGCATTTTCAGAGGAAGTTCAGCTTTGTTTGGAAGCAGCGGTGCAGGAACAGCATGAAGATTTGGGCTCCCTGTCCACATTACACAGCATGCAAGAAGTGTGTAGGGAGGCAGGTGGTGCCTTCAAGGGGGAAAGTGGGAAGGGAGGAGGAAGGATTTGTAGTATTTAAAAAAACAGAATTATGTGCAACAGAAAACAAAGGGGCTGTATTATGCTGCAGGTAGATTCATGTAATGGTATGGGGGAGTGTAGCCTGAAGAAGATCAGATGCTGCCAGACACAGGTGCAGCATGAAGTACCTCTTTGGTGTTGAAGAATATGTCTAACTCAGAAAAAGACTTAGTAGACACTGTTTAGTGGTGTAGATAGTTGGATGTGCATCTTATTAGTACATAGCAGAGTGCTATGGGACTATTTTCTGTACATAAAAAGGGAAGACAAGGAAAATAAATTCCTTTAAAAGTCATAAAATAAGCACAGTGAAGAGGCTGACTAGCAGGGGAGTAAAATGGAGTTGATGGACCCTATTCATAAATTATTTTATAGCTATAATAAAATTTTCTGCTTATGGACTTCTTTAAAGATCCCATATACAAAACACTGAAAATGGAAATAGGAATGAGATAACCTACATCTAGTTTTAAGTATACATGCAAAAAATACATACACTTTATATATATATAATCTTATTTCCCAAGTTTGTAGTAAACAAGATAGCAATCAGAGCAGTTTCATTAGCAACTGCAAAAACTGCAAAATGCAAGTAGTTCTCAATTGAGGACTGAAAAGCAATGGCTTCTTCTCAGTTCTGTGACTGTCATGAGCTGTGGCTGTTAGTTCATAATGAAGATTGAACATGTTCAGTAAGTAGTTCAGAAAGAAAAACAATCAGAGTATGCAGTGAAATTGTGAATTCAAGCTCATGTGCAAAAATACAGTAAGAATATGCTTGTGTCCATGGGAGCTGATGAAATCCATTAATGGGTAATGAGGGAACTGGCAGATGAAGTTGCCAAGCCACTATCCATCATATTTGAAAGGTGATGGAACTTCTGTTGAAGTTCCCACTGACTGGAAAAGGGGAAATATAATCCCCATTTTCAAGAAGGGAAAAAAAGAAGATCAAGAGAACTACAGGCCAGTCAGTCTCACCTCTGCCTGGAAAGATAATGGAGCAGATCCTCCTGAGGGCCCTACTAAATCAAATGGAAAATAAAGAGGGAGATGATTAGTGGTAACCAACATGGCTTCACCAAGGGCAAATTATGTCTGACGATTTTGGTGGCCTTTTATGATGGAGTTACAGCGTCAGTAGATAAAGGAAGAGGAAGTGATAACATCTGCCTGAACTTATGCAAAGCATTTGCACTGTCCCACACAACATTCTGGTTGCCAAACTGGAGAAAACTGGATCTGATGGATGGACCTCTTGCTGGATTAGGAATTGGCTGGATGGTCATACTCAGAGAATTGTCGTCAGCAGTTCAATGTCCAAGTGGAGACTGGTGATGAGTGGTGCTCCTCAGGGATTGGTGCTGGGACTGGTGCTATTTAGTATCTTTGTAGGCAACATGGACAGTGGGATAGAGTGCAACCCCAGCAGTCTGCAGATGACACTAGGCTGAGTGATGCAGTTGACACACTGGAGGGAAGGGATACCATCCACCGTGACCAGGACAGGCTTGAGAGGTGGGTCCATGCCAACCTCATGAACATTAGCAAGGCCAAGTGAAAGATCCTGCATCTGGATAGGGGCAATCCCGAGCACAAATACAGATTGGGCAGAGAATGACTTGAGAGCGGTGAAGGATTTGGAAATGTTATC
The DNA here is from genome assembly GCF_026119805.1 of Tympanuchus pallidicinctus. Taxonomy (NCBI): domain Eukaryota; kingdom Metazoa; phylum Chordata; class Aves; order Galliformes; family Phasianidae; genus Tympanuchus; species Tympanuchus pallidicinctus. The sequence continues at coordinate 6,005,712 of NW_026294802.1, forward strand.
TGGGCTAATGGGCTGATGACATCAGCCAGCAATATGAACCTGCAGCCCAGAAGACCAGCTGTATCCTGAGTTACATAAAGGGAAGCATCAGATCAAGGGAGGCAATTCTGCCCCTCTACTCTGCACCTGTAAGACCTCACTTGGAGTACTGCCTCCAGTTCTGGAGCCCTCAAAACAAGAACACTGAGCTGTTGGAATGGGTCTGGAGGAGGGCCACGAAGAGGAGCACCTCACCTACACGCACAGACTGTGAGTGCTGGCGCTTTTCAGCTTGGAGAAGAAAATGCTCTGGGAGGACATTATAGCAGCCTTCCAGTACCTGAAGAGGACCTACAGGTAAACTGGGGAAAGACTTTTTATAAGGTCATGAAGAAACAGGATGAGGAGAAATAGCTTTACACTGAAAGAGGGTAGATTTAGACTAGATATTAGGAAGAAATTTTTTACTGTGAGGATCATAAGATGCTGGAAAACGTTGCCCACAGAGGTTATGTATACTCCCTCCCTGGAAGCATTCAAGGTCGGGCTGGATGGCGCTTTGAGTAACTGGGTCTAGAGAGAGGTGTCCCTGTCTATAGCATAGGTCTTGGAACTAGGTCATCTTAAAGGTCCCTTCCAACCCAAACTACTCTGTGATTCTAAAAAGAAAACCAGCCTCCTAATTATAACTGAATGAACTGCAAAATCATGGGTTGATTCAGTACAGTTCAGTTAATTCAGGTGTATTCCCTAGAGAAATTACAAATGGTGTAATGAGAATAACACTAACTGATGATAAAGTTCTAGGCAGAATTGGATCTATATTTAGTTCCCAAAAGAAAAACCTACATTAGAAAACAGGCAAGGAGTGAACACTGTCAACCTGCCTTCCCAACTTGAAAAAGCAGGAATCCCATAAACTTCCCTGGTTTCAGAGGATGATGGAGCAAGGCAAATGCCTGTTGCTGCTAATGGCATTGGCAGTAAAATCTCTCAAGAATTTGTTTTCAGAATATTGTTAAAAGCTGAGTGAGAATAAGCTCATATTGAAACAAAAACTTAGACATTGACAGGGGAATTAGGTTTAAAAGGGTGTTAATTGCATTTTGTGAATAACCTTTCAAGTATACTCATTTCAGTAGAGGTCATAAATTACAGTTAAAACATTGAAACCATGAACAAGGTTTTGGCAGCGTAGAAGCTGAAGACTTTCATCTTGATTTCATTTGCAGAACATCAGCTGTCAGCCATTGGAGAAAAACAAACAAAACCAGTCTTGTGAACCTATGCTGTTCTGCTTATTTCTTTCTACAGGAGGGCATTTATGTACCTGCAGGATCTTTTCCTAGTGTCCTCTGATACGTAAGGAAGATTTGTGAAAAAAATAAAAGCTTCCTTAAGATGAGGTACTTTTTGAAAGCTAAATACAAATGTAAGATAAATGCAAGTGATAAGTTATAATTTACTAGCCCAGCAAATTCATGTTAATAAACAGAACTTGTTAGGAAGCCTCTTTGAGTAGTAATGCACGCATAGAAAACAGCTCCTTCCTCTGACCAGCTAATCACAAAATGGAAATGTTGGATAGGACTTCTGTAGAATTTGTGCCAGTAGCACCTATCATCCATTCCAGTGTGCTACAGAGCCCTAGCAACAGCAGCAATTTGGCTATGCAGAGACTAAAAAAAAAAAAAATAATAAAAAAAGAATCAAACATATTTAGCTGTGGCTGAGGTCTATTCCCTGTAGCCAAGAGTAGCACATGTAATAGCAACCTCTGCTATGAAAACATCTAAAGCCCACTGAACCGTACTTGCTACTTACAGGATGCAAAACTCAGTATAACACAGGAGACCTGCTGTCTATCATCCAGTGCTGTAGGAGCCGGGAGAGCATTTGGTGAAAACACTGACAAGAGCTCTGGTCAAAAATGAGACAAGATGCTGTAATGAAACTGTTCTATTCCTGCATAGATTTGCTCTCAGACACTACCACTGGTCTGCTTTCAAAATGCCATCTGTAGATGGGATTTAATTACTAAGACCCAGGTTACCAAGAGTTTTGGAATTAGCAGCAAGTAGGAAATAAAATCTCTATATAGTGGGGGAAAAAAAAAAATCAAAATATATTTTCAACAGGAGTTTCTGCTTAAAGCAGGCAGTAAGAAAAATAAATAGCTGTTAAAGCATGTAGTGTTACTTGTGATCTATTTAGTAGAGATCAGAGGGGGAGATAATGAAGAGCCCTGCTGATCAATTCCAATCAGGTGGAGATTCACAGAGGTTACAAGATAAGGCTTCTACAGTTGATAAGAAAGAGTTAGAAGCTTTTGTTAGCTTGAGAAGGAAGAAAAGATTGTATCAGAAAGTGATCATCAAGAAGGAAAAAAAAAAAAAAAGAACTGGGATTTTCTTTGTACTCCCACTAGAGAATTAGAAAAAAGTAATAAAAACTAAACCTCCCTTCATGATGAGTACCACCAAAGAGAATTTTCCAGCTTACATTAAAGCTGCACTTTTATTGTAGTTTCTTGTTTGTTCTTTTTCTGCCTAGTTGCTACTCTCCATGTGTATATGTGCACATATCTGTTGTCTGTAATAAATTTGGAATTCTTCTGCTAGTTTAAATCAGATTTGCCAAGGGAATACAAGTTTCATAGATGGTGTATTCCTTTAACAGTGAAAGCTGGCAGCTAGGTATGATTGCATTAATATGTCCTATGGAAAAGACTGCAGTCTGAGCTCCCTCTTTTTTAGTTAGCGTTGAATCTACATTAGTGCTTCAGCACAAATCGCAAAGCAAATAAAATAGGGTCATTCAAATTCATATGCAATGCAGGAAGAAGCCATGTTGCTGTTTTTAAGGTGCATACCTTTTCTTATCCTTGATGGCAAGCTGGAGGGCTCCAAAAAAGTATGAGTTTAAAGTTGTGTTTTCCCATTTCTAGCTTTAGATTTAAAACTTGAGCCAAACTTGGTTGCATTCTATCACTGCTGGCTTTCTGTCTTCTTTTTTTTTCATTTTGTAAAGCTCTTGCATTCTGGTTTCTACAAAGACTTTAATAGTGGCATAAATTAATACTCTTACCACAATCAGAGATTTTCTCTTTGTTGGCAGTTTTCCATTTTTTAATGGGACATATGCCACCAGGTTTAAATTATATATACCTTACCTATGCAAATATACCATTATAAATTATATAAAATATACATTATATATTTATATAATATAAATAAATATCATTATATTTTATATTTATTATTATTATTATTAATAATAATAATATAGAATATAAATAATATATATTAATATAAATTATATATACCTACCCTGCAAATATACCAGGCATAGCATTTGAATGCATAAAACATCCTTTTCTCTTACTGTTCTTCATTCATGTGTTAAAATAGAAATACTCAACCTTTTAAAACCTTTCTGGAAGCTTGCATTACACAATCTCTACAGTTAAATCCACCTTCTCTTTCCAAATATTTAGACCTTGCAATGGTAATGATTTGTTGCTGGAATCTGTGCAGAGGTGCCAACAGTAAGATGTCATATTCACCTTGTATGCTCAGTGGCAGGATATTTGCAGCACTGTTCCCTAAACTGAGGTGTTTTAGTCCTCAACAAAACCGTATCATTCCTCCTTCCCTCAGAGAAGCAAGAAAATTCACAAGATCTCTCCACTTGCCTCAGAACTTAGAAGCATTTCTATGACATCAATTTTGATTTAAAGCCCTTTGCTGCTTTTTCCAGATTTCAGAGAAATCTTTTAATTTTTAGTCTAAGGCATCATAACTTCAAATTATTCTTGAAGTTTTCTTGCTGTTTTCCTAATCTTTTAGAATTTTCCCAGAAATTTAATTTTGCTTATCTATTGTAAGCATCCTATCTTCCTGTTAGTTATAGCCAAATAGTTCCAAATAACTTGCTTTCTTCATTCTGTGGGTAAGATATGTTTGTTTTTTTTTTTTTTGTTTTTGTTTTTTTTTCCTGAGGAAATGATTCTACTTTCATTGGCCAAAGGATAGTTTAATTATACCAAACACTGAGAAAGAAAATGTTTTTCACAGAGAAATTCCAAAAACTGTTTTCATTTATATCTCTTTGTGTCTGATTTTGCTTTTTCTATCAGGCTCTGCTGGCCTCCATGGAGTTCCTAAACTTTGGAAAAACAAGTCTCAGACTTGGGCTAGAGGAAAACTATGGACACTGGCACCCTTTTAAAGGGTTAATTTATAATCTGAGACCTTCTGTTGTAAACTGAACTGCACATTTTTTGTGAAGAAATTGCTGCCATAAAGGAAAACCTATACATTTTCAGAAGTATGAATTTGTTGGTATTCCTCCAAAGCACAAAGCATTGGCTTTTTATTTTTAGACTCATTTGATTTAAATTGTGCTGAGGAACCTGTGGAAACTTTGGAGGTTCTGTTCAAATTAAACTTTCACAGACATCCTCTCAACACTTAAGTCCTCACGTTACTATTGTACTATGGTATACACAAGCTTTTACATGACATACAGTTTACCTTAGCTGCAACCAAATTAGAAATGCCACAGTAAGAGAGGCCTTACTTGTTTAGGTTTTATTTTTATTTTTATTTGTAATTTTCTTCCCTCACTGTATTTCAAATAGCATTCAAGCATGCAAAGACATTTAAAAATGAAATCCAATACAGAAACTAATTAGCTAACACTTCTACATCCCTCCAAGGGTCCAGTTTTCATTTGAGCTCAGGGGAAAGTCTTCTATTTTAGAATATTTAGCATATATCCCAAACCACATTTGAATCAAGACTGAATCAGTACACAAACTACCTACATCCACTCATTCAAGACCTGATTAGGGTATATTCTGATGGTAATACACATGAAAAATACTGTGTTCAAAATTAAAAAAAAAAAAAAGAGGAAAAAATAGGATTTATATTTAGATCATTTTGAATAAATCCACCAAAATAGTTAATTTAAGTTCCACAGGAAACACTGGATTCTTGAATTCTTTTCTACTTTAAACTGAACCTGAATCAAGTATTTCTCTCCTCTCTGCACAATGATTTTCCAAAGATATTTTTGCCTGAATGCTCTATGTGTCTTTTAAAATTTCAATTTTGCAACAACTTTCATTTTTTTTTAATAATTGCTTTTGTTATTTTAGCTGCTTTTGTAGTATTTCAGTATGGCAGTGTATGATGAAATGTCTCCTTATTTATTTTCTAATTTGCTAGTACTAACTTGTTTCATTAATTACAAATAGAACAAGGATTGAAGAAATATTTCGGTACCATCATGATTTTAAAAGTCAGATAAATGAGTAAAATCATATTTCAATGATGTTACCAACCATCTATTTCACCTATAAAATGCCATTACATAATGTTTACATTTTAAGAGAAGAAATGTAAAATTATTAAGAGATATGGTTAAGTTTTGAATTTAACACATTTCACTATTTTAGAAACTGCTCTTTCATGGGAGGCTTTTCCATTTATAGTTTTTCAAGGAAATCTGTTTTGAGATAGACCCAAGAGTGTTAAAAAGTTGTAAAATGGAAAATTATTTCCTGATGAAAAATGCTGTCTTCAGATGAGATCCCATACTAACAGACAATACAGTCAAAATGTGAGCTTAGAGGAAGCTGAAAGTTGACCACGGTGTGTGACTGAGCTGTAGAAAAGAAAGTTTGTCAGCCTGTTAAAAAATGTAACACTCCAAACATTCCTGCACCTCCTAGAAAAGTCCCACCCCATGGTCCTAATGGCTATAGTCAACGGGTTGGAGGCTGTTCTGTCTCAAATTGAGGAGTTATGATATATCATAGGCTTGTGTTTTGTAGAAAGTCCACCGGTTTGTCTCTGAGATAACAGACTGTGACTGTGAAGGGTTTCAAGTCCTTGATATTTGTGGATACTAGAACTGTGCTAAGGGAATGCAGCAGGCAGAGCACTGATTTCTCACTCATCATTTCAGCTGCCTTTTTTTTCCAACCAATATTAAAATAGACAAATAACATCAACAGAAATAAATAATGTAATGAAAGAAATAACAGGTACAAGTTTGGACAAGTTATTCATGTTCCCAAATGGTATCAGAGAGGACATAAAGCCCATAAAGGCTCAAAATTAGAGTGGTACTACAAGTACCCATTGAAATATTCTCTAAGAAACCTTGTGATACTGTAGTGCTACTCACTCATTATTTTGAAGCGAAGAACCAGAAGGTACTGTAACTGTTCTAGTCTTAGTATAAATATTTGACTTCTGCTTTTTCTGTTTTGTATTTTATTCTATTCTATTTTTTTTGTTTTTGTTTCAGCACTTCCACAGAAAACTTTGTATTTCCAAGAATACCTCTGCATTCTGTTGCTCACTAAAAAAACTCAGAATAGAACGTTCATATCTTCTTTGTTACAATTTTAATCCTAGTTTAATATCCAGTTTTAGGGAGCAGAAGGGCAATTAGAGTGTAGTGTAGTAGGCAGTGCAACAGTATAGAGAAATAGTGATTACTTAAGAGTAATTGCAACAAAGGTTTATTACATTAGCATTATACAAAATTCTTTATGAAAATTACATTGTAGAGGATATTTTCTCTAGATTAACATGAAGCAAATATAATAAGAGATCATATATTAGTGAAAATGACTAAATGATCCTGTAATTCACAAAAAGCAGCTGTTCAAGCAAATATTAACTTCCCTAATTATTTAGCAAAGCCATTATAAATAAAAATATTCCCAAACTTTAAATAATTCTTTCAATTGATAATGCTTTGAAAATCAGATAAATGGAATAAAAGTCTGGACATTCATCATTTGCATTTACAGCTTTGCACTTGTTAATTCTTAGTAATAGAATCTAGGCCTGCTAACAGAGCTCAGTGTAGATAGACAAAGGCTCAATTTCTTGCACAGGTTGCATGTATACTCATATCAGTCAATACCCTTATCAGTCAGTATAATGCTCTCTCATGTAAATCTATGCAAACATCAGTCAGATCAGTGGAGGTAGTGCAGTCTTATCCAGAAAGGTTTTCTGTATCACCTCCTCCTAAATGATAGTTGTACTCCCCTGCTTTGAACTATTAAATAAAAATTTTCCCAGTTTTTGAAGCCTTCCAAAACGTTGAGAATGGATGCTTTGTTTTAAGATCCACTTACCATGAAAGTAATGCTATACTCATCCTGTGCAAAATACAGGATTGTAAATAATTTTTTTAGCATTACTGTTTTTCAACAATTATATTCACAGCAGCCATGTGAAGACAATAAACAATTTTGCTGTAATGGTAAGGCAATGTGAGATTTTTGGTGCCGTGTTCACGGCTCATTACTCCATCTCTACTTTCTATGCAACTCCTATTTACTGTGTTGCAGTAAGACAAATGTTGCACTTATGTTTCACAATCTTAATCAAGGTATAAGAAGTCATATAATGGAAACAGTGCTTAAAATCCATATTCAGCCTTCATCATTTATCTCTCCTCTGCTGAGTTACCTTGATCTAAGTTGCTCAAGATGGTGGCATAGCCTGAGAGTCAGGAATAAGTTTTTTGTTTTGCAGTTCATTTATCATTTTTGAGTAAATTACATAGCGCACAGCACTTCCAGTCCTCTGCAGTAGCTGCGTACAGTGATCGTGTTCTGCTGACCTGTTCTACATCAGGAGTAGTTTTATAGTGCTTTGCAGTGAGAGCTTTTTTGTTTGAATCAAGTTCTTGCCAGAGAAGAGCAACAAATTTGCCACATGCCTATGCCAATCCTAATCTTACATCACAGCAGTTATCATTAATCCTATGTCTAATATGCATTATCAATCCATAATATTCATCATCATCATCAATCCAATCACGCAAAATTATTGAAAAGAGGGCAATTGAAATGCAATGATTTCAATATGCTCCAATATGCTCTAATTTTAAATCTGAAGCAGCTCAGTGTATAATTTTTCCAAATGACTGCAATTCTTGTACTAGAATAAATTTTATCTGAAAGGGAATTTTGAGCATAGTTTTCTAGAATTTATGCTTATCTTGCAAATCTTGGAATGCCTTCTAAATATTAATCTCAGATATGGAAAAGGAAGTAAAGATTACCTGAGAAGAATTACCTGATCTAAGAATTGATGTCACTTGTACAAGTAAGAATGACATGAAATAAGTACATTGTATTGTCTTAGTTTATTAACTTCCAGCAAATGAAAAAGGAAACTGATAGGGACTGAATCAAACTAAAGTGGTAGGTGACAAGTGACAGTATTTTTCAAGATTCTTTGAAGGTAGAACAAACTAATGATTGGTGTAAAAAATAGTTTTATATATATAAGAGAATATTCAAATATATATATATATAAACAAAGCAATTACATCTTTCACAGCAGTCATTTAAGACACACTGAACTGCTATATAAAAGTCTATTTTCGTCTGCTTATTGTGGCATACTTCTTTGAACTGAAAGCCAGTCTTTAACTAGAAAGCACAAGAACTAAAATACTTTCAATATAAAGGTTACGTTCAAAAAAGAGGTTATATCCAGTATGAAGGATGCAGTGAACACACCAAATATTATTTCTGTGAGATTCCAGTTTCCAGTCTGGTCTCATGTTCTTAACTCATGGCACACTTAACCTGTAGACCATTAGCAGTTGGCAAGCATCTTTCAGTTCAGTCTGATCTGCAAAGAACGAATTCATTTTGTGAGTTAATGGGCTGATTTGGAAAGAAACCAGATCACACACTCCAAAACTTCATGGTAGGAAGCGAAGTGCAGGAAATGGAGACAACGACAAGAGAAAATTCAAAAGCAATCACAGATGATGTGAACTAAAACTCTAATGTCAAATCCTCCCATGTTACACCTATCACCTTCCAGAAGGTGAGGTAGCATCATTTATGCTACTTCAGAATATGTACTTTAGCTATGCCATAATCTATGGAGAAAGAAAAGTAAAAAAAAAAGTATGAGGCTACTGGAGACATTGAACATGGAATAAAGTATCGTATAATATATAGAAAGCAATTAAGAGAGGTACAGTACTTCTTTAGGAACAAGAAAATAGGAAATTGACATCATTAAATGTCATATATTTTGGGATAAAGTATCTTTAGGTTACAGAAACAATTCTTTGCTTGCTCCAATATTTGGAGAGGACATCTACAAGTTCAAGTGACATTTTTTCTTCCTCAGATATCACCACAAATAATAAAAACTATGTAGTCCAAACTAGTCAGTAGATTGTATTTTGCACTTAGATTGCCTTTCAGTTACATCCCCAGTGACAACTGGTGCAACCTATTGAGAGAAGAGTGATTGTTTTGAAGTTCAAAATGAGAATTTAGCAAGCAATTATTTGATGATGTGCATGAAGGATTCAGGTTTTGTTCATTTCAACACATCTGCTCTTACTCTAGGAGGCTTCCCTTCATTTTGTCACTGGAGTCAGCAAATCAAAACCAGAAACAAGGCTTTAATTGCTTTCACATCAGAACCACTTCACCTTCCATTTCTTCTACTTTACATTTTTATCCTGTCCTTACTTGCGTGGTATTTTACCAGATGATCTATAATTTTTCACACTTCAGTACCTTTCAGAAGGGAAAACAAATATCTATGTTTTCCATATCTGAAGCTTATATCTTATTTGGTCTACAAAGTTCATCACAAAACCTGTACTATCAAACATACTTGCATTTTTAATCAGCTAATGTAAAGAGTAAGAAATTACTTATAAAATGCAGAATATATTTACTACATTATTTTATGTCATTTGGCAAAACTTTGATGAACCTTCTTTTGTAAAATTTGGTAAATTGTTATTAACAATAATGTAACTATTTGAAAAATCATCTATTTATTTTACCTGTAACAGCTCTAATTGTTATCTCTGAGTACCTTAAGCTATTATGGGGGGGTGGGAAAGATAAAATTATGTTATTGAAAAGGAAAAATCATTCAGAAATTTAAATTTTCAGAACTTCTGTTTTTGTTTGTGTTTTTTTTTTCCTCTAAAGTAAACTTTGTTTAGTTTAGAGAAATATGTTTTTCTGATGTTTCCATCTGGAAAACATTGTATAATATGCAAAATTATCTATTATATTTTTGATGATGGTGAGTGGGGAGGGATCAAATTATGAAATTAAAATGATGAAATATCTTCCATTAGTACAGAAATATCTCCAGCAATGCTATTTATACAAAATATGTCCTTCCTGATAATCACATCATAAACAAGACAGCTACTTACTACCTTTCTTATTAAGTTATTATTTCAGACTTACAGACAACAGGCCCTTTAAATGTGGAAAACAGTAGACTTACTTATAAATACTATTTAAAACAAATTACTGAACAACTTTAAAATGTGACTGTCCATTACTGCTAATTGGTACATCTTGAAATAATACAACAACAACAGAAAATTGATATTTTTACTTCAAAAGTAAACCATATCTTTTTATATGAAATCCTTAAACACCCAGAATTGGCGTACCAAGAATTCTAATGAAAATACTGATCATCTCATCCAAGATTGACTGTAATTCTCTATAGTACGTATTTTCAAAAAACAGAGGCTGATTATGCCCTTAGTATAGAGAAATAATTAAGTCATAGATTCTTTCTGTAGAGATTCTCAAGGTTATGTGGTATTATAGCTCTTCTCAGTGATCTTTCAGAAAATTTCTTAACTTCAATGATTTCATTAAAGATGGGATTTTCAAATATGACAGGTTAGATCTGTTAGCTGAATCCTACTGTAATTCAATCAATTTACTTCCCTGATTTCTTTGAAAATTCCCATTCAGTGACATGATGGTGTACCTTGGACTGCTTTTGTAGTTTATGCAGCTTTTGATAATGCTTCTTACATGGTTCTGGAGATGAGAAGGCTCTTGGGAGACCTCACTGCGATATTCCAATACTTGAAAGGAGCATACAAGCAGGAGGGGGACCAAAATTTTATGCAGGTAGATTGTGATAGGGCAAGGGGGAATAGATTTAAGCTGAAAGAGGGGAGGTTTAGGTTAGATGTTAGGAGGAAATTCTTCCCTTAGAGAGTGGTGAAGCACTGACTAAAACAAGCTCACCAGAGAAGCTGTGTATGCCCCATCCCTGGAAGCATTCAAAGCCAGGCTTGATGGGTTCCTGGGCAGTCAGAACTAGTGGATGACAATCCTGCCCATGGCAGGAGAGTTGGAACTAGATGATCTTTGAGGTCTCTTCCAATCTGAGGCATTCTATGATTCTCTAATTCTATGATTCTATGATTAAGAATGAAGAAAAAGAAACAGTTAAGTATAATATTTTAAAATATATGTGATGTATATTAGTCTAGTTCATAATTAAGGATTTTTTAATAATGATCTGTCATGCAAATGGACAGCAGACAAAAAAATACCATCCACTTTTAAGCTTTCTTTGATGTGCTGTGTATCAGTGGTCCTGGCTCACTGCAGTATAAAATAAGATATTCAGAAAATCCAAAGCTATATGTAGGTTTTGAAATTAGTATTCATTCAGTTTCAGTTTGTTGAAAAATACGAGTTTGGATCTGTTTAATGTAATACAATAGTTTATTATAATATCTGTTATTTGTATATATAGTTTATTATATTATATATTTAATATAATAGTTTGGGTCTAGTTTTTTTTGTTGTCGTTGTTTGCTTTTTTTTTTTTTTTTGTATGAATAGGATTAGTGGGCTAAATTAAAAATATGTTTTAAATTAAAAATTTTTAGATGTCTGAAGGACATTTAGATGTCTGAAGGAAATTTAGTACAACTCCATCAGCTGCTAGTCCTAGGAGGGTTTTTACATCAGGAGCATACAAGTTTTCATGAATCCAGAGGCTGTATTTTTGTTGATACATTCTGTGCTAAGACTTTGAAACCAGGAAAGAGAAAACAGAAGGCTAAGGGAGAAAAATAAAAATGGATGCAGAAACAAATGAGCTACAGTGCAGATGCAGAAGTGCCACATCACAACTGACTAATCTGATATTTCCCTGTTTCAAGAGTGCAGATTTTCTAGAGAAGAAAAAAACAATAGTACTAAACTATTCATTCAGCAGACATCTACTAAAAGGATACAGGAAATTGTTAGTGAAAGTAGAGAGTAGGAAGATTATTATATGAATGGCAAAGTAAACAAGAAGCAGGATGAAAAGAAGATTTCTATATTGCATTGAAATATAACATCCTGTGTTTGAAGGATGATTTAGTATAATTTTGAACATTTTCCTATGTAATATTTTCATTAGAATCACTATTGTTAAAGAAATATACGAATGGCATTTGTTCAAGGCACAGAATCACAGATTGGCAGGGGTTGGAAGGGTTCTCAAGAGATCATCGAGACCAAGGCATCATTGTGACACAGCACAGTCAGGAAGAATTAAATGCCTTAGAGACAGTCATTAGAGAGACAGGAGGAAATTTGATTCTGTAACATGAATGCAACATTATTTATGAATTAACAACAAGAACTGAGGAATAACAAGTTTGAAAATACAAAGATGCTGGAAGATTGTGAGGGTCAAAAGGATAAAGGTATGGTTCAGCAAGGTACACAACTCAGGAACCCAGTAAATGTGCTCAGTTCCTTTGTTCATAGAAATATCAGTCATTCTACTTATTGGTCTGAAGCAATTCTTAGCAGTGCAATGATACATTATATAGACTCAGAAAAAGCATTTCACTCCCTTGGTATCCCTCTGCCTGTAGAGCATCTTCTCTCTGTTTTGATAATATTTTTCAATAATTAAATTTATCTAATAGCTGTGAGATTTTGTAAAACATCTTCACTTCATTAATTTAACAGCCAGTGTAGAATTTTAAGTGGCAAATATTCCCCAACTTTAGCAGCTTTGCAGATGTTTCAATGGATAGAACTACAGTGAATTAAGGCATATTAGTTACAGTAACATGCAATTAGTCACATTCAATTACATTTGTTTATTCTGATAAGATTGAAAAAAAAAATCCATTATTTCAATAACATGAAAATGACTTCAGATTATCTGGTACCTTGTCTTTGTGAAGGACTGAATTTTCTACGCTCTTGACTCATACTTGTTGAGAATTTGAACTCCTTTCCAACTTCTTCCTAACTTCCTCTACTCTCTTTTCCTATCTTCTGTTATGACAAATATGTTTCTGTCAAATGCTTTCTGACCAAAATTGCAATCTTTTCCAGCCTTGGTTGTTTTCTGAGCCTATGGATCCTTCTAGAAGTCTTATCTCTTTTGACTTCTGAAGTTAACTCTAGGAGTTTTCTCACCTTGAAAATGCTAGTTAAACTGAGACAGGGGAAAACTCTGTGTCTCAACACTCTGTAAAACAGAGAGCATGAAGTACACACATTCTGGGCCTTTGTTCCAGTGTTGCACAACCAGAAAAGGGAGTTTAATGTACAGTAGTTTCTCTTTCTCACCCTAATACGTCTTTGACTTTATTTAAGATGAAAGATTCTGCCTTTTACTGTAAATCCAAGATACCACTTCATGATACAAGAAAAATAAAAGTGAAGGCTAATGCAGAAAGCAATTATTAACTTAATCTCATCTGGAATACATAAATGGGTTTGGGAGCAGGAGACACTGGATGCTGGAAGCCTCATGTAGTTAGATATATAGAAAGCTTAAATGCACCACATCCTTAAAAACTAAAACAAAACTAAAAATCATCAAAATTGCTTATTTTTGTGCTGTGTGCCTCTATCTGTGTTTGAACATATGCATGCTTCCAGGCTCTGTTGTAATCAAAACTACTATTTATATTTAAACTACATCCTCTCATTCAGTATCCCTGTATTTTGTTTTTAAAATTATACATCTTTTCCAATTTACTGAACATCTTTTTATTGATGTTAAAGGACAAAGAACAGAGATACAGAAGAACTGAAATCAGTGCTGTTTTTTTTTTAGCAAATAACAATTCTCATTAACTCAGAGAAGTTCATTACATTGTGAAATTCCCTGCTGCTTTGTTATTTGAATAATCAGTTTACAAAATTAGAGAAATCTTACAAATTGCAATAAAGTTTACTAAAACAAGCAAAAATTGTTTAGCTTAACTCAAGTACATAACTATAATATATCATAATACTAATTAGAGTTATTTTGTATTATCTGCATATCAGGGTCCTGGTGCTTCATTTATGATCAACAAATCAGTAAAGCAAGCATAATATAAACTTAAAATAGAAGAAATATATAATCCTGCATCATTTGTCTTTTGAAATGTCATTCAAATGCAAACAAGGATCAGAGGGAAATAAATCCATATTTGTTGTGCAAACAGGCATCTGAATTCAAGATGTAGAAGATTGTATTTATGGTTAATGCAGTGAACTGTCACTGCTCATTGAGAAAATTTCTTTTGTATCTGGGCCCTCACTGTGGTCCAAAAGAGGCCATTACCTCCTGCTTATTAGGTCCTTCTCAGGCTATTCTACATGAAGGTCACACTCAACTGTACTGGGTCGTTTGTTGGATATGCATTTTCATGCAACAGATCTGCAGAATATGCTTCTGGTAAGTGGTCACAAGAGACACCATTTTGTCATCTTGGGCATGAAGAATCACTGCTAATTATTATACCTCCAAGATGCTCGGCATATTCCTCCAGGTCCTGGTGGGCTTCCTTTTTTCAAGCAGTGAATGTTGAATGTTACTGGGGCCCGAGGGAAGATGCCTGGGAGCAATTTCGAGGACCCCTATTGCCAAAGTAACATGACTGTCAACAACTGTCTAGAATTAGCTTGAATTCTTAGAACTCCATTTGCTTACACTCTCCAGTGATTTTCCCACCTCCTTCTCAGTTTCAGTAATTTCGTTTTGCCCTCTATGAGACTCAAGGCACTCCAAACACAGCTTTCCTTATTAGTAATGAGGGCTGTCATCCTTCTTCCTGAAGCTGTCCTAGGCATTTGATATGCACTAGCTGTACCATGGGTAATGTGTCAATCCCAATGTCTTTTTATCTCTTCTTTCAAGAATTTTCTATCCTGAGGACTAGCTTTCTTGCAGGATACTTTATAGGCCAGAGTGAACCCAAGCAACAATCCCTCAATGAAGCAAACAGCAGAAAACATTACATATCAAGGGTACAAATAAGTGATACCCTAAAGACTTCCTAGAAATAATAGGACAGTAGATGTTTTCCTCAGTGGCACTGTCAACACTGCTGAATCATAGAATCCTTTGAGTTGGAAGGGACCTTTAAAGGTCACCTAGTCAAACTCTCCTGAAGTATATTGCAATAGAAACTAATTCTTGGCACTACCGCCAAGCAATATATTCCTAATTTCTTTTTCCCCCAACTCTTAGTCATTGTGTAAATACTGCTTACTACTTGGAGGGATCCTCTTTTATGTGCATTCTACTTGTTTTTACGCCTATTTACCAGGGGGCCCCTCCATAGCATATAATATGTGTCATGTTTCCTTTTTACTTGCTGCTTGTTTAGTATCTGACTGCACACAGTCTTTGCAAAAGGGACAAAGTATTCTTAGCATGCATGCATTGTTTATGTGACCAGCACAATATTCTGTTGTCCACATCTGCAGGCAACTGATGGTCTTGATGACACTGCCACAGTTACGTCATCTAGTCATATTCATGCAAGGCTACATTAATATTTTCTCTAGCTAATGAATTGTTCGCTTAAGGACAGAGCCAGGAGAGATACAGCTTTCCAACAGTATTGCAACAGAGCAGGAAAAACTGTCCCCAGGATTCCTGGGACATCGATTGCATTAGGCAGAATGTTGTCAGTAGTTCAAGGGAGGTGATGTTTCCCCTCTGTTCAGTGCTGGTGTGAAGTGTGCACACATAATAAGTGCTCAGTCTAACGTTGGGGTCTGCAATATCAAAGGGACTTGCGCATGGTGGGATGAGTCCTGCCAAGGAGCAGAAAAGTGATTAAGGAACTGGAACATCTGTCATACAATGATAATCTGACATGAGACTGTCTGGACTGGAGAAAGAAATGCTCAAGAGGATCTTATCATGTTCAAATACCTGATCGGGTGAGTAAAGAAGATGGAGCTGGACCATTCTCAGTGGTGCCTAGGAATAGGATAAGATGGAATGGTCTAAGACTGAAATACAGGAAATTTGTTTAAAAATGAAATCCCTCTTTTTTACTGTAAATGTGATCAAATAGTGAACAGGTTGCCAAGAAGTCTATATGGAGACTTTGTGGAGTCTCTGAATAGAGATTTTCAAAACCAAACTGAACATAGCACTGAGCAAACTCTTTTTCTTCAATAAGGGGAGAAGGACTTAACAAGAGGTATCTTCATAACTCAAAGAGTCTGTGGTTCTGTGATTCTATATTCAAGGAAAGCTTTTCTGGACTACCATGGAGACAAAATAAGTTCTCTGAAGGCAAGCGAAATAGATGTTAAAGAAAATCAGAAATTTAAATGATAATTTTTTTTTTTTTTTTAAAAAAAAAAGCAACTATATTCTCTCTGTACATGATTTGTATTGAGTTGAACTATGGCATTAAAGAGGTGTCAAAAGAAAATATTCATTTGTAGTACATTGTAGGAAAACACCAAATACAAACTTACACTCATCTACCAAACAAACTGCTAATCAAACAGTCAAAGTAGCACTACGTGACTTTGGCTTTTATCTAGACCTCTAAATTTCACCTTGAGAGAAAAATAAGATTATGCTTGCTGCATTTACTGTCTGATATGAGAAAATACAAGAAATCTCCTGAGAGATTTTACTTGAGAAATTTGAAGCCTTATTTGGCACTGAGAGTCTCAGATTCAAGTTTTAGACTGTGTCACAAAGCAATGCCTTACCAAATCAAACCAAGCCCTGTGCTGTGTGTTATGTTTTATACCCAATAGCATTCTTATCCTAAGATTTGACCAGCCACAGTACATTCCAGATCCTTGTTATCACTCCAGTCATTTCAGTAGGACTTTGCAAGTGTAAGCAATCAGAGAGAAGGATACTCTCCGTGGGATATGAAATATGAATTATGACAAAGTTATTTCTTTCTGCCTGTTTTTTTTTCTGCTGGAAAGTCTCATGTGGTGAATATGAGCAGAATTCATAAAGAGTTTGAAGATGACAAAATTTTCTTTCTCAAACTTTCTATTCACTGAAAAAAGATTTCACCTGCTCTTTATCTTGGATTCACCAGTCTCTACTGTTCCAGGCAGTGCTACTAAAAGAATAGCAGAAAACAATATTGGTCAAAGGAGTGCCTTCAGTGAAGATGGACTGTAAATGACACGTACTGCTTACTTAGGAAGAAAGTAGCTCCAGCCAGCGAAAGCCTGAAAGTAGCACTGAGTCTTTGAGTCTGGCTAATGGATACTTCATTTTTCTTTAAAGATGTTATGCCCACTCTTATATTGAATTCAAAAATGGAAGATCATTTCACATTTACAGTTCATAAAATCTCAGAAAGAAAGAGAAGATAGAACTCATTCATTCATAAACAAGTGTAAATTTTGAGAACTGTTCATTTAATAAGCATTTACCAAGGTATTGACACATATTCTAAAAACAAAAGAACAAAAGTAGTAGTAGCAGAGTAAATATAAATAAAAATTGTGGAACAAGGTAAAGGCTGGTGACAAGTTCTTTGTGCAATGGCACTGCAATTTTTATACCTGTTATAGCTGGTGACACTCATACATTCTGGAAATAAGGATTTAAAAGTTGATTTATTATGTTCTGCTTACTAGGAGGCAAATGCCTCCTAATAACTCTCACTTTTCTGATCTGAGATTTCAGAAAAGTACTAACTACCAAAGACAGGTCTACTGATGAATTGCTGATGGCTATGTTACCACAACTTCAGCTGTGTATGATATGTTGATAAACCTTGTACTTATAATGAAAAGTGCAATTTTTTGTCTTAGTGACAGCAATTTTTTCATTTCCATAGCTATGAACATCTATCCTTCTAGTACTTCTTTGTGCATCATCATTCTTTCCTCAGTCGTGCCTCTGCTAGTGGAGTTCTTCAGGGCCCTCCCCTTTTGTCTCTGGAAGGGTAAATAAAAAGATGACTCCTTGCTAAGGCAGCTTTTTAGTAGAGTAGGCAAATATGTCCCTCTCCACTAGGCCCACTCAAGTTTTTTTGGACCCAAAAATAAGAGTATGGAATCACATCTGAGAAGGAGATCATATTTCCTGTCCTGTTTTCATTTTGAGATTAGAGAGAAGACATTGTCCTCATCCAAATACACAAATTACTTGCCAACAAGCAGATTTTAAAATTAATGAAAAAAGTCTTTTTCTGCCAAGCTGAGGTTTATTTTCAGATTTTAAATAATTAAGCCTCACAACACTCTAAGGAAGAAAGTGCTCTAAGTAAGGCTGACTGTGGTACATAGAAGTTCAGTGAGTTTCCCAGAGCCAGAGACTCAATTAGTGGCAGGGGCAGAAGGTAAACTGCCTTTCTCAAGGAAAACTCATCCTCACTAAAACTACAATTCTCAAACTTTTTACATGGTCTAAGAAGAATTCTTTTGAGATTCTTGAACCAGGCAGAGTTTTCACAATTTTCCTTTTGTGTAAGACGTAAAGCCCACTTCTCTTACGTGGCATCCAAGGATAGCTGATTTGAAGATTCTGAGAGACTTTTTGTAACATTTTAGTGATAAGAGCCTTTTATTGGCATGGCTATTGTGAAAGAATATTGCTTTTCTTCAAAGTGTTTGAAAGTAAGTGATACTCCGTTACAAATAACTCTGTCTGATTTTGCTGAACTTCAGCATTTACAAGGACATTGGGATTTGCTTTAATATCGAAGCTGAAAAAAAAAAAAAGGAATGACATTTCTTAATGTGGCACCCATTACAGACAGCTATGTCACATGCACCATTCATTTATCAGCCAGAGGACACTCAGATGTGCCAACTGCAATTACCAAATTCCCCTTTTCAAGCACAAATCACTGTTTATTCCTGGTGAGACACACTTAAACAGTATGTGAATTTGTAGCATGCAGAGCAGAGTGAATAGTGTGCCAGTCTCTTTTAGGAAAAAGAAAATCATTGTTAGAACCAGGCTGCAGGTCAGTCAGAAGTGATCACTTTGCAGGACTCATACAACACCAGCAGCACAGTGAATAGCTACAAAACCACCTGAGTCCTGCTAAACTTTTATTTCTGTCCATGCAGAGAGGTTAGCATTTTTATCTCTTATTTCTTCCATAATAATTTGGGAACATCAAGAGCCTGTAGAGGATGTCAGTTTTCAATCAAATGAAGTTGAACTGAAGCACATGGAGTTCAATATTTTCATTATGAACTTTCAGGCTCTCCCAGAGCCCAGCAAGCTTGCTGTTTGATGGAAAAACAACTATAATGACTATTATTAATATTATTAAGCCTTATTATGATGATGGCACCCTAGAGCCCCAGTCAGGATTGAAATGTCTTCTTCCCCTCTCTGCATCACACTGAGGAGATATGAAAAAGCTGAAAAATGATGCCTGACTAAGAGACTTGTTGTGTACTCAATGTCTGTCTCTTCTCCAACCTGCTTCCTTCCCACCTTGCTATTCAACATGTTCCAAACAGTATGACTTCCTTTTGTGAGGGATATTATGCTATTTTTGCCTCACTCTGTAAGGGAGTTCTATCCATTTCTTGTTTACTTGAGCCAATGGTTCTCCATTCTCATTTATCACCTTTTATATCTCAGCCTACTTACAGAGCATTTTCTGTCCTTCATGTTTATTTATTTATTTTGTATTTTCTGTGTCATGGACTTTCAGACAGATTTCTATATGAAGTTTCTAGCAGCCAGAAATTGGAGTTGCACATGTGACTTTTCTCCTACTGTATCTGTATAAATAGATGAGACCTACAAGGGATGGTGCCAGGAAAAAGGAAGAGCTGTGATCCAGTCTGTTCTGAATGCCAAATCACTGCTCTGTGATGACTTCGAGAATCCACATTTAGCAATGAGAAAAAATTCTTGCTATGTTCTCCTCACCTGCATTATTCTCTTAGGTGTCCAATCACCAACTTCTGGAAAAGCCCTACTCTTCCCAACTCACTGTTCCTGGAACTCCTTCCTCTTCCTACAGTCACATGGTTTGCTGTAATACTTTCTCCCCCATTTGTTCACATATTGCCCAGTGACTTGCTTGCTACCCCAGCCATTTTACCCCAAAGTGCATCAAATTTTATCCCTTTTGTTTTAGATAGAGGGTCACCTTTTTGTTTCCAGCTACCACCTATCAAATCACAGGATGGTCAAGATTAGATATGACCTCCAGAGGTCATCTCGTTCCAATTTCCCTGCTCAAGCAGGGTCATCTAATGCAGGCAGTTATTCCCATCTAACTTGGAGAGGCATTAAGTAAGTACGCCGATGCTGCCATGTTTTTTGAGCTGCCATAGGTAGCCCTTAATACAAACATCGTGACCACCGTTTTTGTCACCATACCT
Organism: Tympanuchus pallidicinctus; assembly: GCF_026119805.1. NCBI lineage: Eukaryota > Metazoa > Chordata > Aves > Galliformes > Phasianidae > Tympanuchus > Tympanuchus pallidicinctus. Next base: position 6,026,134 of record NW_026294802.1, read on the forward strand.
CAGCTGTTCACCTATATATTCATATATTAAGGATTATACACACATATATAAATGTCTGTTTATTTACACATATATACACTGCAGGTACCAAAATGGTCTTTGTACAGTATAATTCAAATGGTTAAAGTTAAGTGTCTGGTGGAATTTGACATCCAAAAGTGTCCTGCCTAATCCCAAGATGCCACTCCATGGATCTCCTGCAGATCCTGCGATATACATGCATATTCCTCAGCTATTAGTTCACATAACATTCCAATTGTTTTCTTAAAATGTGCACATTTACATTTAGTTGTGCATAATCTGATGCTGAAAGATACCATGGCAGATTCACTTCTGTGCTCCAGTGTTTACAATTCATCTGAACTATTTGAGAGCCCAGTGTCAGGATGGAACAAACCAAAATCTAGAAATGATGGTTTCCTTTTGTACCTTAGCACTAGTGATGACCTTTATTTTGAAACATTGAGCATTTCATAGCATAGATTACAATTACATGAATTAATGCTAAATTGCTGAAGTACACTTATCTTTTAGAAACTAATGAAACTGGGGCTGCCAAATTGGCCTGTGGGAAACAGTATTGCGATACTGTAGCAGCAGTGTAGCTGGCTGCTGCACAGAGACAGGGAGGATAGATTTGGTTTAAAATGTAAGTGATTTTGGTCTCATGATCACATTCTGGTACCTCCAGCAACAAGATGCATACAAGCAGCTTGCCAAGCATTTAAGCATTAGGACACCTGTACTTGCAAACTGTCCTGAGTTGATCATAATGGCATGGAAAATGAGGGGCATTAGGTTTTGAGGCTGTCTACACACAGTGCAGGGTGTTACTTAGCAATTTGAGTCTACTGAGGAATGTGCATATACTGGATACGTCTCATTGTACCCTTTAAGTACATTTATTCTCTCTATCCTGTTTCTTCCTTGTGAATTATCAGGTTTCATTCATTCAACTAACTGTCTCTGTTTTAGATCTGGTTGTCCTTTGAAATTACAGGTAGATGTATACCAGGATAGAAATGACTTGCTACTGCAAATGTCAGCTGGCATTTTGTGCCCAGGTGTTCACATCCACTCTCGATTCGTATAAATAGAAACATTTTTATTACACTTTTCTACAGCTCTAGTGGATTCCTGGGCTTCTATTATCTACTACAGCATAGGCACTTCGATATCTACTGAGAAAAGAACAACAGCTACCTTTTATGTTTCACAAGTTTTCTCCTCTAAAGTCTTATAAATTAATGGTGTTGGCCCTCAGTATTTTGACAATATGGTAGGACTGTAAACTCTTTAATTTCTTGGCCTGGAATTGTAATAGAAGTGCAAATTAAGATTCATTTCCATATATGCAATTATTTCACTTATAAATTTTAATCTGCTCTAAACTTCTATGCTTTCTATCTCAATTTTGTTAGATTCTGCTGAATTTTGTGGAGTTTTTTCCACAGCCTCATTCTCCACTATTCCCCAAATTATTCCTTTTTATTTATTTATTTTTTTATTATATTATTATTTATATTTTTATTATATTATCCAGGCAAACTGGAGAAAAGTTTGTAAGGAAGTGGGAGACCCTTGCTGTAGATGAGACTGACAGAAAGAACTCTGTTGAGTAATGGAAAAAGTTTTTCTCTTGCTTTTAAACAATCTAAACATTCTTTCTGTGAGTTTTCACAGCGTTCTCTCACTGAATGTCCTGCTACTTACTTATCTAAAGTTGCTTCATGGCATATCAAAACTTCATTGATTATAGCGGAGATGTCAGCTGATATCAGTTTAAGGCTTGGATCTAGGTTCTGTGTGCTGACTCAGTGCTGACTCCCTTCTGAGATGAGCAGCAGTGATCAATGCCATTTAGCAAATAAGTTCAGTTCCACAAAAACCTGTTATCAGAAGGCCAAGACATTCAGTGGAAAAGAGATGTGCAAGCATCAGGCAGACAAAATACTTGTTTAAGGACACTAAATTCCAGGAAAGGGAATATTACTTAAAAATTGCAGAGAAACTGAAATGTCACATAGGAAGTTCAAACTGTTGAATAATCTAGACGTTTATTCGTATGAAATGTAATTCTTAAGATAACAGTGCATTATGGATAATTATCTGTACTCATTTGATGTGTTGTCCTGGTGCTCATGTAGGAGGGGGAAATGGGCAGCCATGTGGATGTTGTGCTGAGATGATATGGGTGTGGTGGTTTCATGAAATAGCATTGTGAGAACATAGGTTGTGTTGCTATCACCAAGAGAGGCCTCCCTGCACGCCCTGGGCAGTCTCCTAAAAGAGGCAGCTGGTCTTGGTAGGCCATAACCAGGTTGACTGAGAACACATAGTGTAAGATGATGTCAGAAAATTGCCACTTTATCTCCTTATGGAAGCTGGAATTGCAGTAAATCAGACTTGTACTACTGTGGAAAAGGAAAGAAAACAACAATTATAACAAAAACAAAACCCCCATATATATCACAAATAGATACATAGCTTTAACATTTATTTATTAACTGTTTTTTTTTTTTATTTAGTGTGCTTTACCATTCTGTGAACTGAAGTATTTCATTTCTATCTGTGAAAACTGACAGAAAATAGAGATGAGAAGTATGTTGTCTGTTGTCTGTCTAATCCTTAATTTAGCTAACCTGCTGTGCTGCTCTGGGTAAATGAGACATGGAATCACAAAGAAACAATATATAGGCAATATGTCCTTCAAGCTGAGAAAGTATTAGTATAAAAAGGGCAAATTATAGAAGTGGATAATGACTGTAATAGTTCCTAAGCTTAAAAACAGATGTATGCTCAGTGCTTTACAATTCTCATATAAAAGTATTTACAGTCTTGCAGGGGCATAATTGGAAGGCAAAACAAATAAACCTTTAATCATAGCTGGAACATATTTTTAAACACCAGAAAGGTAGAGGTTGGGTGATTGGAAAATGAGTAGTGGAAAAAATGGACCATTCAACCACTATTTTTCCTAGGTTAACTCACTTGAAACCAATGTTTTCTACACGGAGTTGCAGTCATATCCAAAAAGCAGTACTACCTTTTCCTAAAAGCAGTATCAGCAGTATATATAACAGCTGCAACTGTTATGAAATCTGCAGCTATATTGAATCTAGGATCCACATTATCCCCATAGTGTCATGCCTTTAAGTAAAACTCTGACCAGTGCAGAAAGTCATCACCATCTTGGGAGTGACCCTACAAACGGAGGTGAGAAAGGACGGTCTTCATGAGAGCACTGATGCCCAGATATCAAGGTGTTTGATTAGCTTTGTATGAGTGATGTGGTGGTATACATTTATTAGCTGACTGATAACATCTGAAATCTCTAGCAGTCCTGAGTCTGCTTGCCTGTCAAACATGGTTCATGGCATTAAGTGACTATCCTGAGAGCAGCCATAGTGAGGACTGTTTTCCCTACATCATTACCTGAAATTTTGAAATACTGTTTTTCTGTACAATAATAAATACCAAGTCCAGCCATTGCTTTTGTAGCACTTTAAATGGCATTTGGAAATATGTTTCTTGCTTAAAGCCTCAAGCAGCTGCATTCCTGGAAAGTGTTAAATGACTGTGTGACATGTCAGAATGACTTTTATTTCTAGCTTCACATTTCTGGCAATGCCACCAGTGAACTTTAGCTTAGAGCTTGCTTAAAAGATAAACAAATAAAAGAGTCATCTCAGGGTTTTCATCTGACCGTTTCCCCCCCCTCCTCCTCACTTCCCCAACTTAGCAGTATTATAAAACGCTGTGGCTGTCACACGAACCAGTCTTTGATCCTACTTTAGCCTGAGCTCCTGTTCCTTAGGAGTTAGTACGCAGAAAGGAAAATTAACTATTAGAGGTAGTTCTGCAAATGAAATGCATACAAACACTCTGGTGTATTTTATCTTTTTCCAGTGATTTACTACAACTGTACTTTTTTGTATCTTGTTATTGTGGCAGATCACATAGTTGTGATCACTATCCAGATTCTATTGTTTACTAGTGTTTACTATTAGTTTACTAATAGTTTACTAATAGTTTACTATTGTTTACTAGTGTTTACTAGTGTAAGAGCTTACAAATTATTACAGTTAAAGCACTAAAATACAGAAAACCAGAAAGGAAATGCAGTCATTATTTAGGAAGCTTCTTGCTTTTTTTTTCCAAGACAAAATATAATCATTGTAAATTATGAAAATTTTATCAGTTGGTATTTCTCACAGATCCTATTCAGTGAAGTTTATCATGTATGTTGCTGAGGTACTTCTGTTATAGGTTTTATCTCTATTAATCATCGCTGGATAGAAATTTAATAAAATTGTTGTAAGCTCCACATATACTTCATTTATAATTTTTTAAAAGCTATATGAAAATCCCATTCTTATAGTACAGTTTCAGTAAATAAACAACCCAAAAAGTACCAAGAGCATCTGCTAAAATTAACAGTAATAACTGTAGCCGTGCATGCTTAAGTTGAAATTTCCAGAGCTCCAGTGATGCTACCAATTTATTTGAGAACTAAAGGGCTTTTGTCAGTTTATCAGTAGCTTCTGGCAGCCATGGTGAGGCTGTTACCTTATTCCCAGTTTATTTCACAGTATAGTTCTGGGCACTTTTGGAAATACACTTAAGCAAGACAGCTCCTACTTCATAACCAATGGAGAATGAGCAGGCATATTCGGAGCCTGGAAAGCTATTCACCTTATCTTCAAGAGGACTTACATATCTGATTGGCCTAATTTGCAAGCTAAATCTTGCTTTGTTTCTCTGTCCTATTTTCTTTTCAGTCAAGGAAGAACTGCAGCAGAGGTAAAAACAGTGTGGAAACAACAAGCAGTTCCACCAGCACACAAGATATGATTACTTGAGGCTTTGTTTCAGTTACAAGTACTAATTCCAGTACCAGTACATTCTTTCCGAGTGATCAGTGCTTCTAGAGTATTTCTGGTTTAGTTTTCCATCAAAGCTCAAAATCAAAGAGGAGAAATCCTCAAGTAGAGATGATGTGTTTCTCTTTATGATATCTCTAGTAAATGTGCACGATGTAGTATGGTATTTGGTATTTGTCCTGCGTTTAAAGCTGAATAATTTCTTGAGAGAATTATTATGTTGTAACCATATCATATCAGCTGTTTAAGATCTGCCATGCCTATATGTGGCTCTGAAAGGTCCACAAAATCTGACATCAGCCCACTACACAAGCTGTAGCTTTTTCCCTGATGTGTAGTCATGAATAAGAAAATCTGGGAAAGCTCTTTCACAAAGAGGTCTTAGATTCTTTAACTTCAGATTTGATTACCACCCACATGTCTGACAGCAAAGAGTGGTGTCTATCTTTGTAAAGCAAGAAAGGAAGGACGAGCATGCCTTCAGAAACATCACAGAGAAGGACTTTTGTTTTCCGGGTGCTGTCACTTAAGTAGCTCAGCACTTGGAATTGGAAATGTTGTGCTTTCATAATGATTGTACAGTGTTTTAAACATAACATGTGTGAGCTGCCTGAATACAGAGAACATCAGTAGAGATTAAAACTTCAGGGCCTCTGACTCCAGACCACCTGAGACCAGATGAGCATCAGGATGGAATAAGTTACAGTTACTAGCCTGGTATCAATTAATAAAATCCTATATTATCATAATTTTTTCAAAGATACACTTATTTCATTAATATATGTGGTTTTATTTACAATTTTTACTTATAATTATTCTGAAAACGAACATATATTTATTATGTACTCTTTCATTTATTATGCATGAGAGTTTTCACAGATTTCTAATTAGAGAAGAGCTCATCTACCCTCATCTAGCCACCAAGCAATTTAAGTTTTTCTTTCTCCATAATTCTGGGTTGATATCTGCCAGCAATATAAAAAAAATCCATCCTGAAAATATTCCTGGTGTTCTTTCTACCCTTTCTTCAGAAATTATGTTGAAAAGAAATTTACTGTATTTTAAAAAGTCTCTAAATATCATCTTTTTGTAGTGTGAAGTAGAAGAAGCCTCCAAGAGATCCAGGAGAAACATATCCATGGTGTTATCTTTAAATAACTTCAGATACATGAGTACCTGAGGTATATGTTAAGTAGAATTACTTTTAAAAAATCTGTAATAAGTCTGTTTGTGTTCTGCAATTCAAAATACTGTCTAATTTTCTTCTTAGACCAAGTTGCCCATGAAGTTTTCTTTCTGACTGCAGTCAGGATGGTATTTACAGTACTAATTCCCTAAACCATGTGTCTCTCTTGTTCAAATGAGGTAGAGGCAGTGTTTCCCTGCAAGAAAAGCAGCAAGACATGGATGTACTAAGTCTTGAACAAATGTATCAACCAGCACTGTAGCCTTAAAAATGGATAATCAGCCTCTTTTATATTTAATAACAGAGGAAAACATATAAGTACACAAATATTTATCATCTTATTTGATTATACTAGTTATTTCGTCTTATTGGCTGGATTTGCTCTTTTGTAGTGCAGCAGCTTAAATACATTTTCAAGAGATGGTGAAAAGTAGCAACCAAACTAAATTGATGCTCCTAATAAGAGCAGTTTCTCTGTGTGATACATAAGGGTCTTTTTAATGTGTTGTGAAGGAGCTCTTTGCAGCCTTTCCAGCAAATAGAATAGACATATTCTCAGCAGGTTTAAGGGAGCAGGAAAGATATAATCTCAAATTCACCTGAAACATGATTACAAATAAATTATATTTTTGTATTCAATTGAGAAATGAGGCTGAATGCACAGTTTTCAGCTTGCCAAAAGATTAAGGAAAAAGAAAATAATTTAGTATACAGATAAAAAGCCCATAATAAATTGTATGTAGGAAAAATTTAGTGGGAAAAAAAGTAACATAAAAATACAGAAGTGGAAGGGAAGGGAAGGGAAGGGAAGGGAAGGGAAGGGAAGGGAAGGGAAGGGAAGGGAAGGGAAGGGAAGGGAAGGGAAGGGAAGGGAAGGGAAGGGAAGGGAAGGGAAGGGAAGGGAAGGGAAGGGAAGGGAAGGGAATTCTTTCTTCACTGTAGAGAGGATACAAGATTCCTGATATAATTGAAAGCAGATTTTTTTCTCTGTAAATATTGGCATACATCACTGGTGTTACACTCAGCCATGCTGGTGTAAATTACTCCAGAGGTTAGTCTTTTAAGTTCTAACTGTATGTATATTAAAGTAATTCAGAAATTTTATGTGATTTTAAGACAGGACTGCAGTAAACCTTAATTTTTGAAAGCAAAATGTAATTCTCTTTCAGAAAGTGTCTCAACATGTATACTCCATACAGGACAAATAAAAAGTCAGGTAAGACTGTGATTTGCCTCAGAAGCTAGGAAGTTTCTCTGGGTTAAAGAAATAAAAAGAAAGTGATGTTATTTGTCTTTGGCAGGAGAGGAACAAGTGAAATGACACCAATTTATCTTGAGACAAGCAAGAAAGGAAGCAAAAGAAGGCATGAAATGGCATGAACAAGAGCTCTAAGTACAATTCTTTCTTTTTTTCCCCCTAAGCTAAAAATAAATAGCTAAATAAGCACATTAAGACATTCACAGTTATTTTCAAAAGAAGAAAATAATCCCTGTTTCACAAGTAGATGAACTGAGGGGATGTAAGCTCAAGTAAAGGAGGTAAGAATGCCTTGAGATGTCAACCATCAAAAATTAGTTTCTTAAAATCCTGTTTAGCTGCTACCTCACCCTGGAGCATCAAAGCTACTGATATTGGTGTTCTTCTTGCACTTTACCCAGAAACATCCCAGGTCTGAACAGAACTAAGCCCTTCTGGAATTAAAGAAGCACGCTTCTTGTTGCTTCATCTTACGGGCTTAATCCTTCAGAAATTGTTCAGATTATATTAAAGAAAAAAGTTCTGTACAAGACACTGAAGGGAGATACGCTAGTTGCACCTCATCTTTTTTTTTCACCCATGTTCAGAGGCTGACAGGCTGTGGAAAAGCAGCTTCAGTACTCACCAGAATTTCCATCTGCCTTGGCCTCATAACGATTGTACCATGCTGTGTCCAGAGGCAGGGCATTTTTATTACTTCAGATCAAAAATGTTCCCCTTCACTTAAAACTATTAATGTTCATTGTGACAAAGGGGGAGTATATTTATATATTTCTATGGCCCAATAATGTAGACTTTTAACTCTAATAAAGAGAATATGAATTCCCATTTCTGCTCCGAATGACTATTTCAATAGTTTATGTTAAGTGTCTTGAATTACAGGACACCTCCAATGTAGCTATGAGAAACAAAATTCTGTTAGTATTTACGTCCATATGAGTTTAAGTATCTACCTCAGTGGGATCAACGTGTCATATCCTAAAAAATGCCACTCAGCATTTCCACATTTCCTAGCACTTTCTTACAGTCATTTTCCACCCAGATCTCTCTGTCTTTCTAACTGCAGAATACTGACCTTAGGAATTATTGTGAAATATCTTGTCCTTCATTATTGCTGTTCTTATGCATCTCATTCAAACCCCACTGTAGTCAGACTGGCAGTGTCTGTCTTCTTGTTAAATAAGTTCATTCAGTGACAGTGACATAGACAGTGACAGTCTATGATGACACAATCAATTGAGGAGGGAATACAAATCATTTATCTTACTGTGATTAAAAATACATTCCCTGGCTGCTGTTTTTCTGTCAGTCAGAAAAAAAGCATTCTGCAGCTTTGAAATACATTTTCTTTTGCTCTCTTCTATGTGAGTTCATACTGCAATAAAAACTGAACATAACATATGAGATATGCTCCAAAAATAATGCCTCCCATTTTAGTATGTTGGCTCACAACATCAGAGGCAGATGTTGGCGGTATGACAGTGGAGATTAAGCCTTCCCACCAACATCCTGTTATGTTTTGTTGCCATGTGACAGAGCTCTCTACCTTTTTCCCCATTTTTCCCTGTTTCCCTTTTCCACAGCGTGGATCCATGGGCTCCTTTGCCCTGCTAGTCACAGAACCAGGCTGAACCAGCCCATCAACCTTTGACAGTGTCTGACATGGAAACATATATGAAGCAAAGGTGTGTCATTGAATTCCTCAGTGCAGAAAAAAATGGGACCCATTGATATCAGTGCTTGCTGAATGTTTTTTATGGAGATCAAGCACAGTGAGTGCAGTGAGGTGGTGAGTGGCACATTTCAGCAGTGGTGACAGTGACATGAAAGACAAGACATGTCCTAGATGGCCATGTACAGCTTTCACATCACAAAATGAAAAGTGTCTCAATCATCTCATCTGTGAAATCATTAGGTTACAACAGGGAAACTATGTACAGAACTAGATCAATGTGTTGGAAATTATGGTGACAATGTTGGAGTATCACAACAAGATTGTTCTTACTAATGCCCACAGAATAACAGAAGGAACATCATATACAAGTTTGTCAGGACCTATTTAACCAATACAAGGCTGAAGGTGACAGTTTCTCACATCATTATCAGTGACGAGACATGGTGTCACCATTACAAGCCAGAAGTCCATGAGGTGGTGACATGTGAATTCCTCATCATATCAAAAGTTCAAGACACAGCCCTCAGTGGGTAAAGTGATAGGCACTGTCTTTTGAGACAGGAAGGGAGTGACTCTTCTAGATTTCCTGGAACCTGGACAAACCATCGACTCTGACTACTGCATCGTGATGCTGACTAAGCTGAAGACTCAAGCTTTTGGAGTGAGGTCAGAGAACAAGATTACCTGATGAACAAGATGGCTACATGTTAATGCCTGGCTCCATACTGTTTAGAAAACTGTGGATCATTTTATCAATCCTGTATGGTTGTGGTAAACTGTACCGTCTTACTACACCCACCATGTAGTCCAGATTTGACACCTTCTGTGTGGGCTACATTTTCTTTGCAATTATGCTACCATAGCATCCGTGAAACAGTGGGTCCACCACTTCCACTGGTGCAGACTGTTACAAGCATGGCATGGCAGCTGGCAAAAATGCATTGCTGTTAAGAAATGTATTGCTAATGGTGGTGAGTATGTGGAAGAGTAGTATTCTGTAACTGAGAATTTTCTCTATCACACAGTGTAATTGTTTTCACTGTATCTGTTGTAGTTTCCATGGAACTAAATAGGAAACATAATTTTGAAACAACTTATGTATAAAGTACTGGCATAAATCTATGTCTTTTGATTCAGTTCCTTCCTTACAACATTTTTTTTTTTTTCATTTTGGTTGTGTAATTGTAAAACTCAAAAAAAAAAACCCAGAAATCTTCCATGTAAATTGTTTTAAGATTAAGCTTCATATTAAAAGCAAAATAGCAAGTAGAATAAGAAAAGCATCACAAGTAACAAAAGCCTTATTGTTTAATCTTCTTTTTATTTCATGAGTTCTGGTTGTCATCCCTGAAAAATATAGCTGTAGTTTTCTCAGTATACCTATCTGTTCTTAGATTATACCTATCTGAATGTTTTCTGGCCTCTCATAAAGCCAGATCTCACTAGCTACTAGATATGTGCAATATGGTAGGGGGCAGCCTTAATATGAGAATCAGAAATCCTATCCTGCAAGCCATATAGGAATATCTTTACAGTTAATAATGTATCTGAGGAGAACTGATCCAAGATGGCTCACTAAATATTTTGAGCTTAGGAAAAAAAATGATTCTAGCAGAGCATTCTGCTGTAAAATCTTAAATTCATATATACACTTAGAAAGCCACAGTATCATGGTTATTGGTAGGATAGCCTTACTCATTGAGGGAAACTACCTCATGCTTTCTTAGTAGCAATATTTATTTATTTATTTATTTATTTATTTGGTCACATCGTGGTCAACTACAAAGGATAAGACAGAAAGTGTAGGCAGTAATATTTGCAGAGCTGGGTTTTTTTAATTTTTATTTTTTAATATATATATTTTTTAAACTCCTTATACCCATGAGCTTCAGTAATCTTTAAGATTTAATACTGGGGGGCTGCTTATAAGAATCAGACTTGTAATATTGTTGTTCATTCTGTTGAAGACCCAAATGTAAGAAGTTTTCTGATTAATTTTCAACAAATTTGAAATGTAGATGAGGAGGATCATAAATATATGGCTGCAAGGGATCTGGTGAAGATGTCTAATTCAATTGTTTGCCCCATGGCAAGATCATCTGCAGTTAATGTATTTCTGACAGGTATTTATAGAATCTAGTCAGCAATGGATATTGTGCAACCTCTCAAGACAAACTCTTTTCAAGACAAAAAAAAAAATTTCAAAACACAGCCTTGTGTTCTAGAGACAGGGTATAAATGATGGCTGTTTTTATTTTTTCTACATGACACAGTGGTAACTGGGACTATATGAGAAGACTGGAGATGTGTGTGAATTGATTGTCAGATAATCATGTTTATGAAATATAAGCATCATACTGTACTATATAGTTTAAAGATAATTATCTCAAGGATTCTGACCTTAGACATATGAAGAATACACTCTGGATGCTTTAGAGAAGCCCAATATTTTAAAACCACAAATGTAATTAAGAATCTTTGCATTCAGAAGTTAGGTGTGTGCTTTAGAAAGATGGGTACAGTTCTCATCCATTAAAAAAAATAATAATATTGAAGGTACAAACTCTGGTGCTGTTACCCTAGAATCTGTGAGAACTTGCTGAAAACATGCTGTTTTAAAGTAAATATGTTAATGGAAATAAATAAAGCAAACACCTCACAGGGTAATGTTTATGTAGGCTTCACTGCATTACACACTTTTTCTGCTTTTGAAAATCTACTTGGTTTCCAATATAATTTTTGCTTATGATTAATAGCTTCTGTAGGATTTTTGTCTTTAAACATTCTACTTTAATTATATCTCTTTTCAAATAATCAATTTTTGGAACTATTATTTGGCTCTGCAGAATTATGAGTGCTTGGAGTAAACAGCCAGTCTTTCAACAGAACTGAAACAAGATTATATGTCTGAAAACGAGGAAACTGTGCTGATCGTCCAGATCAGTACTACTCAGCTCTTCACACGGCAGTGCTCTCGCTCAAGGAAAATAAAGTATTTCTTGAGATTTTAACATTTTCTATCAAAGCATGAATGGAATTGAATCAATTAGAAGAACGGCAAAATTATGCATTGTGGTCATATGTGTATCTCCAGAAGTCGGTAAAGTGACTGGATTTTGAGGAGTGCAGGATGTGTGACTTAGCAAGAACAGAATTTTCAGGGCCTTGCAAGTTCTTCATAATGCTTTTTGGGATTACTCTAGGTTATGTCACAGCCCATGCATTGGGAATCATCTCTTATTTGTCTTTTTGCCCAATGGCCTAAAGCAGTTTGTCAAACTAAGGAGTGGCATGACATAGGATTGTAAAATGGAGAACATTATACATATTACATACATTTATTTGTATAATATCAGATGATGTGTATTAGTGCCTAATCTTTGGTTTCATCTGGCAGTGGTGTGTATTTCCACAGAGCATATACAAACTAACTAGAGGGAAAAACAAGCATAGTAGGTGTGCAGGAGTAAGAAATTCTTCCTCTATACATAGAAAGGACATACCTTTTTTATCAGCCATTCTTTTCTCTGAAAATGCTAGATGGTTATGAAGAGGGGAAAAACATTACTTGGCAAAAACAGTGTAAATTTTGGCTGATAAAGATGTGTAAAAATACAGTTTCAACTTGTTTCAACTTGCCAACAGAAACTTGGGAAAGACATAATTTTTCTCAAATAAAAATTTGTGAAAGGGAAAAAGCATTGCTCATCTGTCAGTGACACTTCCAGTTCAGTATGGCAGAGAGTAGAAAAACCAAAGTTGGATTCCTACGTAATTATTGTGCCTTTGTCTTAATTCTATTGCTTACAAAGAATTTTGTCAGTAAACATCCATGAAACATCATGAGAAACACCCATGAAACATCATCATGACACATCTGTGACGCAAGAGGTCTCAGATGCATCATGAATTGTCAGAAGATGTCAGAATTAGCATTTTTTGTACATAACCCCTATGATGAGGAATATGAGAATTGAAAGACTGAATCACTGAAAAGGTATTATCAATATCCCCACTGCTGAAGTATTCAGCACATCTCTTTCACTTAAAATATCCACAAAATCCTTCCTGTGTCATTGTTTTGATTTGCTTATACTTTCTGCACTTAAACCACATTGACTGTGTAAAATGAGGGTTGACTATGTAAAGGAGAGTCTCTCCTATTGTAGATCAGAGATCTAAAAAGAGCTGATTCATTTGACTGGGACTAACTTTCCACAAATTCACAATAATTTTGCATTCTTTAACAAATCATATCAATTCATGAGAAACTGAATTATTTTCATTTAAGTATGCATGGTTAATTTGTTTTCTTTTGGCAAGACTAGGTCACAAAATCACTAATACTTAAATGGGATATATACTTAAGTGTATCCCCAGGAAGTTTGCTGTGACATTAAGCTGAATAGTACAGTTAACACAATCGAAGAAGGGATGCTATCCAGAGGAACATGGACAGGCTTGAAAAGTGAGCCCATGAGAACCTAAAGAGGTTTAACAAGGCCAGGTGCAAGGTGTTGCACTTGGGTCAGGGCAATCCTGGATATTCAGACAGGCTGGGAGTAGAACTTCTGGACAGCAGCCCTGCAGATGACATGGAGATACTTATGAATAAAAACTGCATATGAGACAGCAGCATGCGCTTGCAGCCTGGATGGTGAACTGTATCTTGGACTGCATCAACAGAGGTGTGGCCAGCAAAAAGAGGAAGGAGGTTGTTCCCCTCTACTCTGCCATTGTGAGACCCAACTTGTAGTACTGTGTCCAGACCTGGGGCCCCCACCACTAAAATGACATGGAGCTGTTGGAGTGGGTCCAGAGAGGGGACACAAAAATGACCAGTGGTCTGGACAACCTCTATTAAGAGGAAAGGTTGAGGGAGCAGAATTTGTTTAGCTTGGAGAGGAGAAGGCTTCAGGGAGAGCTCAGTTATGGCCTTCCAGTGCTTGAGGGAAGATTATAAGTATGAAGGAGACTGACTTTACATGGTCTGATAGTGATAGGACAAAAGGGAAATGACTTTAAACAAAAAGAAGGGAAATTTAAGTTAGATTATAGAAGGAAATTATGTTCTCAGAGGGTGATGAGGCACTGACACATAGGATCTGTAGTCTTTTTTAAGCCTTCTGGCTGACATCTTTGAGAACACACCTGAACTCATACAGCAAAAACAGAAACTATCAATGGAAGTTTGATCTGGAACAGGTACAACAGAATTTCACTGTAGTTTAGCATCTTTGGTGTTTCTGTAATTTTTTTGGGGTAGAAAAAGCTGTTAAAGCTGCATAGTGAATATACTTAGCAAGAGTTGTAGCTGAAGAGACCATTCATTTTCTTCAGAGTGAAGTAAAAACTTATCACACTAAAGTTAATAGTCTGTTGTTAATTATATGACAATTACTGAACTTTGAATGCAACTTGCACTAGTATATAAAGAAAGGTTAAGAAAAGGATAATACAAAAAAATAAAATAAAATAAAATAAATTGCTGAACAATTACAGTATTGAAAATAAGAGTTCCTTTCCAAGAAAAAAGAGACGTATGTAGTTTGTAAGCATGCATCAGCTCTGTGCATCAGAATTTTGTCTCTTCCATGTCACTAAGTGGAAACTCATGCTTATCTAGATCAGAAAAAAGCATCAAATCACAGAAAAGGGATGTCATGCTAAAGAAAAAAAGAAGAAATTTATTAGAAGACAGGGTATTATTTGGGTTCTCATCCTGTACACTTTCTCTAAAATGTATATTTCTACTAAAATTTAAATACTTTATAATCAAATACATTGCATAAATTAAAAGTAGAGTTAGCCTTTTGAGCCAGTTTTTTTTCATCTTTCTGGTATTAGGTACTGCTGCACTTACACTATGCTTTTTGTGCTTTCTATGTTGTTTCTTCTGTGTAACGAAGCTATATGGCCATGTCACACATGACCATATAACTAAAAAGTGTTGTACAACCGTTTTTTTACACGTAATAATTTTTCTAAGCAGCTGTGATGCTATAACTGATCAGGAACATTTAATTACTGCAACAGTATAATAAACTGTTGGGAAGTACTGAACTCTATTTGCATGATTATACTTTCTTATTTTACTTATTAAAGGGCTTAGCAATGTAGAAAGTACTGATATAAGAGGGCTTAATAAAATCTTGTTATAAAGAGACATCCCAAGAGTAGTTTAAAACAGGGGAATTCATGGTAGAGGAGACATTTTAAGACACGCCAGTGGAGAGTAATTTTAAATTTTCATTTTCCTCTTGAGTACAATAGCAATACCAAGAAAATAGGAAGGAAAGAACTAATCACTGAGCTTGTTCTGTCAGGGTCCACATAACAACTGTTGTAATTCAAATCCAAACTTTACTCTGTGGAGGACACTGCTTATATTTTAGTACCTTTTACAGGCTATGTAGAGTGTGTCACATTGTATAATGTCTACTTTATTTAAAGGAATCATCATCCAAGTAGTTTTTGTGAAATGTGAGATATCTTCCGTAGTTATGCATTTCTACCCATTCCCCTGAAAGTTGGAATGGTCAACTGTTTGTTGACCTTTCTGATCTTTTAGGCATCTGTTTTAATAACTATTTACAGACAAACTCTGCCCTCTTAGATAACATTTTATTAATGTGTTATCTCAAGTTTACATTTTAAATATTTATGGAGTTCATAATCCCATATGATCCTTACTATAAGGCACAATACAAGCATTTTATTAGAAAGTGTACATATACTGATATAAAAATTTATATTATTTCCTTTTCATACATTTGAATTGCCCTACTGGGTAAACTACATTGATTACCCTGAATTTTCCTACTTTGTCCTGCTTTATTTTTATTTCTTTACTCTTCAATCATTTTTGAGGTTATCAAGTACTACGCTAATTGCCTCGAAACAGCATTCTGATTGAGAACGAGTTTATAATACCCCTATAAAATGCTGTTTTTATGTATTAGCATTAGCATATATTAGCATTTCTCAGGATACAGAATGGAACCAGATTATGTTCTTCTTCAGAGTAAGGACTTCCTTCATCAACATTGTAAGTTTTCATACATTCTTGACGATAATACAAAACAGACATCTTTTTTTTAACAATTTGCAGACATACCAAAATGTAATTACATAATATAATTATCAGTGTTGTTATCTCAGGAGATATCTCAAGAAAATCTTGCTGTTGGACAAGGTGAAGAGAAAAAAAACAATCACAGTTTATTTCTGGCTGCTTGTATCTGGTTTTTGGAACCAAGAGAAAGGAAAAACATTGACAAGAAGGATATGATTTATTTCAGGAGAGAGAAGTGTCTGACCCTTTCTTAAGCTTTATTTTTTAACATTTTCACTTATTGTGCCCTGAGAATATATCCAAGATTTTGTGAGCATTCACTGATAGGCTGCAGGGGAAGATGCAAGAGAGAAAAGGTAGATCTTGAGAGAACAATAGAAGAGAACACCATTCCTGAAAAGAAAATATTGGGGGAATTTTTTTTTTTTTTTTTTTTTTGAAGATATGTGCATATCAGTCAAACTTCAGAGGAAAGGAACTGGGAAAATTCCCTGTTACAGAGAAAATGTCACATCTGCTTCTGGCTTCTATTCTTCTCTTCTCTTCTCACTTTCCCATAAATTACAGAATACCCTAATGTAAAATATGCTTTTCTCAGATTATTCTGAGTTTTTCTTCTCTTTTTTTTTTTTTTTTTTTTCCCATACAGATGCGTGCTTGCTAAGACTGGGACTTTTTCTACTTTGTATTCTGTAAAAAAATGAACACATTACAATCAGTCAACATCTTAATCAGTGGATGAAATATGATGGTAAATCTCTCATGACTGTCCTTTACACAGATAAAAAATTCTGCACATCAACAGCTCTCATCTTATATAGAGTGATATTTTATCTGTCAACAGGAATTAGAAAATTACAAATTTTGGGAGCTCTTGTTTTGTTGACCTGTGCAGTGAGATTTAGGAGTAGAAAAATAGAATGTGGATTCCCAGAGGAAAAGATAATTTAGAGATAATTTTGATAATTTTGATTCTTAAGCAGCATCTTGTCAAGTATTTGTCTATTAACAAGTGCTACGGAGTTGCATTTGGGGCCATATTTATCTCTGCTTTTTCTATTATCCTTCCACACACTCAAAAGTATAGTAGACAAAATAACCATTTTTCTGTTTTATGAACTCCTATGCCGTATATAAAGCTATTTGTGCCAAGACAAATATCTTTCTGCTACATGAACAAGCTGTTGACAGGTACAATGCTGTGTACATTCAAGTGTATAGAAATGCAGTTCTGATATACTTTGATCTGAAAATTTGACCTACAAATTAAAGATGGAAAATTACATTTACTTCAAAGTCAACAAGCACCATAGATTTGTAAATTTTATTGGATGCCATCATTATCTCATTTCAGATGAGTTGGATATCAGCAAGTGTAAATGAGGTGGCTAAATTACTCAAACATTGGAAGTATTGTACTTAGACTACTTGCTGTCTACATTTTGGTTATTCCTCTTTGTCATCATCAATAATAACAGCAAAAGTAGTAATAACCTAGCTGGGAATTATTCTTTGATGTTGTCTGCGTCATTAATTGTGAGAAAGTAAACCAAATCTTACTTTTAGCATATTTGAAACTGTGAATACACTTTATATCTGTGAACAATAGTTGCCTTGGAGAATATGTTTTACATAAACATTGGAGGAAAATTAGTCTGAGGCATGCAAACAGTCCTATCCAATGTGTATTAGAAAAAGGATGAGTCAGTTACAAAAAAATATTCTGGATTATGTGTTACTCATTATTTTTATTCCATTCCAAAAACTGAGAAAATATGAGATGCTATACTGTTACAGGTGCTTAAAAAAAAAAAAAAAAAAAAAAAAAAAAAACAAAGATCAAGAGAGAGAGAGATTATTCTATATAGAAGATGGGAAATGGGAAATGTAGGTTATTAAAAAGAATCTTTGTAAACTGCACGTAGATTTACAACATGATTGTTCTGTGAAAATCTGACAGCTATTTACCACGTGATTATTTGCTGTGTGTTTGCCAGTGACAAAGAATTAATTGCCTACAGATTAGCTGTTGTTATATAGATGTATTTTAAAATTGTATTAATTTAATTCCTCATGCTTTGTGCAAAAAAAAAAGTTTGAAAAATATAAATTACTACTGTGTAACTCCTATGAACATTTTCTGAAAATCTCTGGGATGATTGCAAATACTGCAGTAGATTCTATATTAGAAGGTTATGGTTTTCCATTAATGTTCTCATTAATTAACTCTATGTTAGAATGTCAATGAGATACCATTTATCAAGTCATTTTACGTGTTTACGTTCACAAAGTTCTAGATGTGATTCAAAGGACAGAAAAATACTTGCTCACTTTTCCTTCTAGATACTGGAACAGTATGAGATGTATAGGTGCATAACAGTCTTGGGACTGTTAATGAGTTGTCCGCCCAAGTATTAGTCTGCCTTCAAACCCTGTAGTTAGAAAATGTTAGAAAACCCATTCAAATGTCTGGTGGAAACGTGCCTACAAAGAAGCTCATCATGAACAGACTGAAGCACAAAAGGTCGATTTACAAAGCAATCACAGATCTTACCTTCACTGACAGTGAAAGAGGGACTCTAAGCTGGTATTTTGACAAAGGTATAACCTGAAGACAAGTATGCAAATCTTAAGGCATTGTATTGGTTTCAGCTAAGATAGTTTACTTTCTTCACATCAGTTTGTGTGATTCTATGTTTTGCGTTTGTGACCAAAACAGTGCTGATAATAAATAAATGTTGTAGCTATTGCTAAACAGTGCTCACACAACCTTAAGACCTTCTGTTTCTCACTCTGCTCTGCCAGATAGTGGGTTGAGGGTCCATGAGGGGCTAGAAGGGGATACAGTCAGGACAGTTGACCCTAACTGACCAAAGGGATGTTCTGTGCCATATATTAATACTATGCTGTAATCGGCAATAAAAGACATGGTAAAGAGGGAGGAAAGAAGGGGAACATTTAGTTATGGCATTTGTCTTTCTGTATACCCATTACATGTGATGAAGCCCTGCTTTCCAGGAAATGGCAGAATATCTGCCTGTTGAGGCATGGCTGTGAATAAAGTTATTTTACTTTACTTATTGAAGTGTGTATTTATCTCAATCCTTTATTTTTCTCTCTTACCCTTAAGTATTTTCTCTTATCTTCTGATTCTCTTCTCTGTCCTACTCAGGAAGAGAGTGAGTGGCTGCATGAGGCTTAGCTGTCTTCTAGCCCACAAAAATCAGTCTTGATAGACCCTTCACTACCACTCTGTTAGCTTTACTTTGAAAGCCAACTCCACCAGTTTACCCTGTTGTGAATTTGGCTGTAGGTATACAGGAGAGAAACGGATTGAGTCAGAGATACCATGCAGGAAGGGATATCTTCAGGACATTCAAAGTAGCTAAGGAATGAGGATTTGATGTGCAATGAAAGTTAAGTTATACATATTAGATGTTATTCATCTAAATTGTATTTCTTACTTGATTCAATTGCAAGCCACCTCCAATTTCCATATGGATAAAAATATTTTCAGTGTTGTTATTGTTTCACCACCTAAATTAAATTCCCTGTTTGAAACTTTTTTTCCCTTATTGGTTTTTTTTTTTTTTTTTTTTTTTTTTTTATGACAAATAAATGACAGCAACATTACATTTTCTTCTGCAAGAAAAAGTTTTTGTTTTTTTTTTTTTCTTTATACTTCAGATTAGGGCTCTTTGTGTTATAAATTATCACTTCTTGCAAGCTGCAGCATACAGTTTGTATTCATAGGAGAAAGCACTTTCTCCTTTCAGCAAAATCTAATTTTGTTTATACCTGGCTCACAAGATGGACGGTTCTCCCAAGGGTAAAACCTTCCTGGTCAAGAGTTAAGTGAGCTCTGCCCCTTTAGTGAATCTATGGTAAGCATCCACAGCTGCTTTCTGGATGGATCTCATGAATCTGTGCTGTGCGACAAACCTGCAGGAACCGTCAGAGGCTGTGCAGGAATACGTCCTCCCATAGCCAAGAGCAGCAGATGTGCCCTTGCCTTTGAGGATGGAGGGCTGGCTGACCATCAGGTATGAAGCATGTTATGACAACTGGTGGGAGGCTGGGTACCTCTTTCGTGTGATGTGGGCACAGTCAGTAACACAGGCAGCAACAAAGCCTGCAACAGACTAAAGAGGAAGGTCTTTCACAACTATAGGCATATGTTCAAATCTGATACATGGTGAAGATGGTTTTTTATCTCCCTGAAGCATTATATAATACAAAAGATTAAGTTATCGAAATACCTTCCAAGATAAAAAAAAGAAAAAATTCACTTTGTCATCATCTACTCTTATTTTCTTCCCTTTGTCTAGTATAAATAGTGTACATGTGTATAGGTGAATGGGAAATTAATTTCTGGGCAGGAGAGAGTTAAAATGGGAAGAGCATCTGTGTGTTTTTTAGCAGATTTTGGTTTAAAGTTGAGACATGTTTGGGTCTAAAAGTGATATTGGTTATGATCTGCTCTGGAAATAATTTAATAGCTCTGGTGAAAGCACTATTTCTAACTCAGTCGAACTTTTTATGCAAAGTAATCATATATATAGTGGAAAGTCACAGTAACCTTGGTCAAAATAACCTCTGGATGTCTGATACTGGTCTTGGTCTACCTTCAGATAAATGAAAAAAACAACAGTATGGGGCACTAACTGTATTGCCTGGCTCTGCCTCATGTAATTGTACTTATTTGTTGTGTTACACAGGAAAAAATTTATTGGCAATTAAGACAGTGTTTACTTCATTTAGCTGTCATGTGTAAATGAGCGTTGTGCGTTAACATAAGCATATGTATGTGAACATGAGTAACAGGAAAAATATCTTTTAATTTAGGTTATATGAATAATACACATTTCCTAAATTAACAAATCTAAATTACTTTCCCTTTGTCAGGAAAAAAATGGTCTGCAGACTGAATTACAGAGAAAAACACTGGATTCAATGAGTTTGCTCATGAAATCAAATAGAGCTATTGCTAATGTATATTCTTTGCTTTAAAAATAGGATTATTTGCTCCATTTAGAAAATAAAATGCAAATACATAAACTAAATGTAAGTCATAAGACTTCTCTTTCATGCACTAACAAAGCTGTCACTTCAGTTTTGTTTTCACCTTGGATAAGACTTGGCTTCTTCACAGTTTACTTTCAAGCTTCTCTAGCAAGCACTGCAAGTTGGGTGATGGTTTGAAGAAGACCTGAACTGAGAGCCCCTGCTGAGGGGTGAATTAGGAGTTAAAGCACAGAGTCTGAGATCAATTTAGCTATATGAACAGCATTAAATGTATTTTGATCAAAATACTTTCTATCAAATTTACATTACTGAAAGAGATTATGCCAGTCCTGAAATATGCTACCCGAAGTTGCAAACAAAGTCTCAATTGGGATTAAAATAGGTGAAAGGACATTTAAAATCAGTTTAATAAACAGATGTAAATCGTATACAAACCTGCAAGATCCAGAAGTTGTGAACTGAACATGGACACAATCTGAACTTGTGATAAAATAGCATACACTTAGAAGATACTGGTATTCAGTCATTTTCTTTGTCAAGGAGCTGCTTCTGGAGTACTGTGAGCTGCATTCCTATAACAGGAAAACTTACTAGGAGAAAAGCTAAGGATGTATAACTTTGAGACTTACAGTTGTCAGGAAAATTGAGTAGCTTGTCCACTGTTGTAAAAGTAGGGCCCTACAAACATAGGTACAGAAATAGTCTGCTCAGTAAATTGACGTGGTTGTACTAGTATATACACTGGAAAAGAAGTATATCAAAGTTGTCAGTATCCATTTATTTCAGTTAAACAGTGCTAAGGAATGTTCTTGCAATATTTCCTTGCTGCATATGTTTGAGCTATCTGTAATCAATCTCTACAAGTTTTTCCATGTTTCTACAAGTAAGATTGGTGCATAGGAATTCATCCATTTAATCTTTCATGTCTGTTAAGTTTCCAGGTTCTGAGGAAGGTCCATCCTGTCCTGTCTGCTCTTGGATAGGACTTATAGCACAGACTGGCTGCTCATGACCTTCTTAGGGAACTGGAACAGGAGGCAGTAATTGCCCCATTTTTTACTGAACTTCTGTGGCTCCCGAGCTTCAGTGGTTCCATTCCATGCTGTTTCAGCATGTTCTTCCTCAGGAGAAAACACAGCTCCCCAGGAATCTGGCATTTCAAGGTGGGAGTTCTGAGACAGAAGCAAATACAATTATGAACTGTTGTGAACAGCAAACACAAAGTTACTTGCCATTTAAGTGCACCTCTTGCTTATCCTTATAAAAGAAGCACACCAACTGATCTTTTCATCCCTTCTCCTTTCTCATAATCCTACTTGCCTTCCTTCTGACTAGCTCAGCTAGTACAAAGAACACAGGAGGCACTTGCAGAGGTATCCCTGCTGCCTGTAGGGCTCAAGACAGCAATCTGTCTGCTTCACCTGATCAAAGCTGCTGAAGCACACAAATGGATGACTTATGTTTGAAGTCCCTCTGTCCTGTAACTTCTGCGTAAGCCTCAGCAGAAAGCCCCTGGCTCCTGCTATGCCATGTGCTTACCACAACCAAGCGATCCTTCGTAAACCATCTTTCCCCTAGTAAGACTTTGTTCATCATCCAGTGTATGTGGATTGGTGGGAGAGCCACCTCATCTTTACATACATTTCTGATGTATATTTACATTATAAGGAATATTTGCATTATTTTTGAGTTCCAGTGAAGGTCAGGCATGCATTTTGGGAGAGAATCTCCTAATTGTCCACAGACTGTGCTCTGGTCTACACTATGGAGAAGTCTCAGAGCACACAAATCTGATTCCTTTTGCATAAAATTAAATTGGATCATGCATTCAGGAGAAAATTTAATGCACCCCTGCTGCTATGGCCATTAAGACCCATGTGTTTCTTTCTGCATCTCGTCTGAAGCACCTCCTCAGAATAACTCACCTAGACTTTGTTTACAGCTCTGCTAATCTGTTCCCATTGGTCTGCATTATTTGCTAACAGGCATAGCCTTTGTAATCATAAACTAAATGTTAGACAACAGAGGGAGAGAGGCAATGTACTTAAGTAAACAAATAGTAATGACTGCTTGAAAAAGATGTATTGGAAGGATTAGATTCATAAATATTTGAGAATATTTACATACCATCTATTTCAGCATGATATGAGGTACTAATTGTCACCGTGAACCTGGGCTGAAGCATTCATAACTTTACACTGTTTCTGTATAAGGTGATTCTCCAAATCATCACATCGGCCAAATCTGTTACTCCACAATGGTGAATACACTGGTGGCCTCTGGACCAACTGAGTGGTGTTTCCTTTGTATTCTGTTTTATGCTATTTATATAAGATTCCTTATGTCCTCCTTGAGATTGATATAAATCACTGGCTGCAAAGGAATTAACAAAAGTTAAAACTGTCAGAGGCTGCCAATAACTACCCATCTGTTTGCAGTTAATTGTTATGGGGCTCTTAATGAAAAAAAAAAAAAAAAGGAGTAAAGCACAACACAAAGATTTGACAGTTTTGATCTATTCTATCGTGCTGCTCTGATGGCTTTCTTACAAAGCCCTCTATCAGAAGTTTCTAATGTGCGCCTTAGCTATACAAGGTAGAGATGTACCAGATTAGCCTGTTATTCATAAGAATATAAGTCAGTAAGAACAGGAAGGTTTTTGCATGTTCACTTTCAGTTATTGCCTCTCTTAAAAGAAAATGACTACTTCATGCAAAAAATGGTCAGCTCCATACAGCCTTCTGAAAAGCATAGGTTTTCTGATAAAATGAGGAAGACAGAATTGGCACTCATGTTCTATGTAAGCCTAACATTATATTTGGAATTATCTGTTCGAATAGAGTGACTACATATTAGTTACCTCCTAATGATGATAATTAGGTGCCTTAGTTGAGACTGATTACTACTAATTCTGTGTAACCTTAAGTGAAGAGTTTTTGTAAGGTAACTCTTGCAACAAAGTGCATAATGCACAAACTCCTATTTTCCTCAGTAGAGAAAGAGAAAGAGTAAATGTCACATACGAAAACACTATTGTGGCTTGGCTTTTGTGGTTTTCTCACATTTTCTCAAGAATTGCTCAGAGAAAATAGGAAAAAAAAAAAAAAAAAGCCCATCCTACAACAATAGCTGCTTTATCTGGATAAAGTCAAATTTGTTTTCCTTGAATGAATTCCCATATCTTGTACTCTAATACAAACCACTGATTAACAATGCTCCAGCTCTTTGTTTGTTTGTTGCTTTTTGGCAGACACTGTGTCTTTCATACTTTGCTCCTTAATTACTTGTCATTACATCCCCTGATTGGTTTTCAAGTCTCTCTCAGCACAACTCCCACAAAAGATTCACTTTCAGAACATCTTGTAAAGTATTATTTATTTATTAGTTGCAAAACAATTTGGCCCCTTCCAATGCTTTTGTCTTGTGTTAGAAATGCAGCTAGACATAGAAACAGAGAATATTTCCTGCACTATTGGAATATATCTAAAGAAGATTTATTATACTACTTCGCACTAAGTTCACTAACTTTGGCTTTTTTGAGGAGTCCAGTAATGTGAATGGCACCCTACATCCTGAGGAACAGAGAGATCCTTCAGAAATAATCAGAATAATAGTCCTGTATCACCTGTTATTCTGTAATCCCTACCATGCTCAAATGTAGATGATATGAAAAGTAGGTTCCATGCATGAAAATCTGAATATGACTGACCAGTGGGTCTTTATGGCCCAGGCATTACACTTACTATCACTGTCTGTTGTGTGTTGCTGATGTGTTTTCTACAAAAGGAGATGCATGGACGTAGTAGAAGATGTTTGCTACTTTCCCAGGAGTTAACCCTGCAGCCAAAATAAATAACTGTTCTCCTCTCTTCCTTCCCAGTCACAAGAGGAAGAAAAATCTCTTCCCTTTATGGATGTCCTCTGGAATTTCAGCCTGACCTGCACCTATTCTTGCTCTCCTACAATAGGAGAATAATCTTGCCCTTGTCCTTCCTTTCTCCTCCTTCTTCTATCACACAAAGAAAACAGTGTAGCTCACATCTTACTGGTAGTCAGGGTAGATCAGTAGAATATGAGGACATGATGTTACAGACCAGAGTTCTGTACCATAGCAAATCTGGAAAGAGAAGTCTGTAGCAGGGAGAGCCTCTTCTCTATATGTTGCTGTAAGGATGACAATTGTTTCTTTGCGCCTCTCTTTGTCCTCTCCAACAACCCCAGAACTTGCTTTGTTTTTCTGATAAAAGAGATGCAGACATAGACAATGTGTTTGCAGTTACAGATGATCAGAAAATTCGTTGGGATTATAAGAAAAGGGTGAAAGAGAAAAAAACATTTTCTGTAGTATATTTTCAAAATTATGTACAAAGAAACTTAAAGATAACAGGAGACAGAGTACAACTAACACAAGACTAAAAATAATATTCTGTGAGAAAATTTTGTCAATAAAAGGAGGAAACAAATGCAGCATAGTTGGAATTCGATGCACCCTCATCAAAACTCTCTAATGGATGAATAAAGCAATTGATTCAGTTGGAACTAGAACATAAAGGGCATTAGTATCATATTGCATATCTCTAAGTGAACTGTCTAGACCTACTTGCCTAAGGAAATAATTCCCCTCAAGCATCCTCACTCTTTTCTTTATAAATGCTCTCTGTGAAAATATTGCAGAGAATGGAAGAATGTCTTGAGTGCTATTAAAACAAGCAAAAAAAAAAATAAATTCAAGCAATGAGTATAATTAAATAATAATATTTATAAATAATAATACTTAATAATATTTATAAATAATAATACAATAATAATGACACAATGACAATAATTAATATCAATTGCCAGTTCCTTATCATGATAAATTAGGGCAGGGTTGATTAATCTCACTCTTAGCACATCCTTCCTCTGATTTTCTCAGAACATTTTCATTGAACAAGAAGAGCTGGCTCCAAGTTAAATTGTGTTCAAAACACTGACCTGAAGAGTGCAAGGATTTTGCCAATATCTCAATAAACCATTCAGAACAGCTATTATGAAAGTGGCCATGAGCTCTTCACTTCTTTGTTGCTCTTTTTTCTGATGAAAAATAAATTGTGCAAAAAAAAATTATCTGATAGCATGATAGGGTGAGTGAATCATGATACTGCAATCAATTTCACGCATCATTATTTCTCAAACTCCATAACCAAATACACACAACCTTAATTTGGGAATTGATTTTAATACTTTTCACAAACTACTGCACTGGGGATTTTGATAAAAGGAACCCATATTTTGCTTCTAATTAAAAATAATATCACATAATATAGTAATCTTTGGTTATCCTCACTTTAACAAAGTCCCGTTTCATTTAGTATGTTCTTCTGACTTCAATGAAAAGCAAGCTTTCTTCTGAGGATATGTGTCATAGTAGCATCTCTGAACACAAGCAGGCAATGGAAAGAGAATTATAGACTGAGTTTCTGTCCCAGCTTCTGAGTAAAGACATTAATGGTAGAACCACTGAGCTAAGTCTAGGAGGTTAATCTGAAGGTTCCTGATGACCTCCTTGCATCACTGAGAATCTCAGAGAACTTTTTCAATACCGCATCAAAACTCGTTAGTCAACTCTGAGATAATGTTGGTTCTCCTTCTTGACTACCAACCTGTATATTAAATCCTTTATGTCACAGTTACAGCTGTCAAGAACTAGTACCTAGTAATTATACTGCATTTGTTCATCACACAATTATTTGATTGTATAGTAAAAGTATGCTCATTTTTAAAATTAATTGCAAATCTGTATTTCCTTAGAACACCCTCTCAGTATATGCAGAGTGGGGGTATATGGCACTGGAGAGCAGCCCTGCTGAAAAGGATCTGGGGGTCCTTGTTGACAGCAAGTTGAACATGAGTCAGCACTGTGCCCAGGAAGTGAGGAAGTCCAACCGTATTTTGGGGTGCACCAGGACCAGCACTGCCAGCTGGGCAAGGCAAGGGATTGCCCTTCTCTACACTGTACTGGAGTGGCCTCAACTTGAGCATTGTGCACCACAGTACAAAAAGGGCATAAAACTATTAGAGTGTATTCAGAGGTGGTCTATGAAGATGGTGAAGGGTCTAGAAGGGAAGAGAAATGCAGAGTGGCTGAGGTCCCTTGGCTTGTTTCAGCTCAGAGCAGAGGAGGCTGAGGGGAAGCCTCACGGCAGCCTACTGATCTCCATGAAAGGAACAGAGGGGCATCTGACCTCTGCACTCTGGTAAAAGCACTAAAACCTGAGGGAAGGGCATGGAGCTGTGTCAGGAGAGGGTCAAGCTGGATATCAGGAAAAGGTTCTTCAGAGTTCAAGAAGTATTTGGATATTGATTTCAGATATATGGTCTGATTTTTGGGTAGTGCTGTGTGGAGGCAGGGGTTGGACTTTATGATCATTGAGTCCCTTCCAAATCAGGATATTCTATGACTCTATTAAATGCACAAATGAAAAACTGAAAAGTAAATATTTATCCGGAAAGAAAAGCAGATCATGTAGCAGGGATACACATTTAGTGCAGACTTGGAGGTAAGCAGCAGATAAGTTTTGATGCAAGAGAAGTTAGTAGTTTTTGTTACCTTCAAACAGGGCTTGAGTTCCCCTCATCAATAAGGTATCTAATAACTGTCACTAAGAGCCAGGAGCAGTCATGTCACTAGGCTAAAGGTGGACCAACCTAATCTCCCACTGATTGATCAAATAGCCAAATTCATCATTTTCTTGTCATGCTGCAGTCTAACAACATGCCAAAGTGTATGAAAAAGCACAATTGGCTGCACTTTAGGAGTTCATCAGGACTATATTGAGGGGAAATGTCACCTATTTTTCTTGTGTTCTTCTCTTGTCAAAACTGTAGCAACTCTGTCTTTTAAGAGATGGGAGAATTATTGCAGGCTCATTGTCTAAGCTTAGCTTTCCATAGTAACTGTCAATGATGTTTCCCAGACTATCCCGATTTGCATCCACAGAGCTACTATATGATGTCCTTTCACCAAGGGAGTGTTTAGAGTATTTAGCATTGCTGATTCACTGTACAGGTGAAAGGACAGAACCACAAGTTCCAGTTTTGATGCTAGAATTCAATTCCCTGTGAATCTTATTCCTCTCAGGTCAGTTCTTATTCTCACAAGGTTAGGACTGACACCTGATTGGCACTGGAATTTGGATCTGCTGTCAGAGTGAAATGAAATTAGACATCCAGCACCCCTTGCAAAGACCAGGAGCAGCAACTGCAGTATAAAGCAGACCTAAGGGTCTATTCAGGAAACACTGGGAAGTATATTGCTTTGGCTAACGCTAAACTAGTACATGTATTCAAAGACAACGTTGATCCAGAGACTATGATAATATCTAAAAACTTTTAGTTATGTAACTCTATTTCAGATATAGTCTGTAGCAAAGTGTTTCAAATAGAGAATTAGGTGTCATTATGATCTTTCCTCTGCTTCAATGAAGGGTATTAGTAGGAACCATATTGGAAAGGAGGAGAAAATTTCTTACACTTGAATTTCTACAACAGTGTGTTCAAGGTTGTATAAGTACAGTCCTGATGCCACTGAATTTATCTTCATTGGTTCCCTTTAAGAAGGGATTTTACGGCTGATGAAAAGGACGCGCTGCAAAAAAATACACATAAAAGATCTTTCCAGCCTCAGTGTGTCTGTACAAAAAGGAAAGAGGTGATTAACATTGTAGAAGAAATGGATAATGGTAAATTGGTAGGTAAGAACACTTACAAGAAAATCTTATTTAAACTTCATTTGCCACAGTCTTTTTGTGTAAAGTTTATGCCTCTGATCTTAAGAAATACTTCTTTATTGTGTAAACTGGGGAAAGGAAGAAGAGAAGTCCTTCAAAATTAAAGTTGTAAGCAGGGGGAATAGTGAAAAGAAAACATGAATAAAATAACTACAGCAAAAAAATGACTGAGTCTGAAATTTCTTGAAAATTGTGGTTTGGTAGGCAATTAAATAGAATTTGCTTGGGATTAATTATTTGCCATTGTTAATATATCTGATTAGTTTGGATAAAACTCATTGATGAGATCTACATAAAATCATTATTACTTTCATAATTACTCATTCTCTCTACCGTACTGCTCTATCATCTCAGAATAATGCAAATATGTGTCTGAAAAGAGGAGAAAGTCATGTACACATGCAAGAATACAAAACTAGAAAACGTAATGGCTTTTATCTTTTCTTGTTAATTAACCCTTCCTGTTTTTACTCATGCTGGCTTGAGTAATAAGAGATTCCTTACCGTTTTTATGGCTAGAAAATCTTTTGCTCTCAGTAGGTCTGATACAACTTTTCTGTACCTAGCCCTTCTGTTAATCAGGATGTATCTCATCTGAGTTCCTTTATCCCTCATCTACACCTACAAGAAATGTTCTTATCTTTCATAATTGACTCTGCTTATCTCTCCAAAAAACTGCATGCATAACTATTTCTATCTTTTTCTATTTTTCTCTTTTTTTTTCTTTTCTTCTTCCCTAAGATATCAGAAATTTCCAGTAAGACTGTATCTGAATTCTTACTATACAATCCCTTCATAGTGCTTTAGAGGAAGTGAAGATCTGACCCTGTGAAAGTACTCATGAGAGAAATAGCTATGTTGCATATCTTGTGGTGTTTATAAAATATAGAATAATATATAGAAAAAAAGACGCATCTCTGTAGGTGAGTCTACGTGTCTAAGTGCTCCAGTACACCATCAAGACGATTGCTGCAAAATGACATAATTCCATCGAGTGTTCACAGTTATCTAAGGTCAACTGTTTTAAATAAATTGCTCAATCTCTATGGGCAACCCTTGTGATGGGGAAAGTTGATAGCTTCATTCTGTTAAAGACTTAGACTGCATTCAGTTCAGTGGAAAGTAAAAGGATATCAGGATTTCTTGAAAGGAAATTTCACCTGCTGCCATTTGTAAATAGAAATAATCCCTCCAAAGAAATCAGAATCAAAATTATTCATTCTTCAATGGGAAATGACTCTTCCTCCTTGGGCTGACTTATCATCACAAAATGCCAGAATTATGTTATCAGAATAGAGTTATCATTAATCTGTTTGTATTAGGGTTCATTAAATATCATCATAAAACTGCAGAATAAAAAAAGAAAACAACAAACACCCAAAATCCTTAGCAAAGAGGAGTCATCTGATGGTAGTTGAAGATCTATGAAGCACGTTTCTGGGAGGAAGATGTGTTCGTATACTGGGTTTAGTAAAAAATTTCTAGGTGTACAACTTCCTTTTCTATTTCTTTCAGGCTGAACAATGAAGAGACGTCACTCCATTGCTGCAAAATTCAGAAAGAAATTCAGAAAATTGTCTAAAAACTGACCTAGAAAGGGATTTGATGTGACTTGCACAATGAAAGACAAAGTAACACAGTAATTCAACCCTGAGAATGGATTTTCATAAAGGAAATCTGCTTCTGTGGATTGTGATGGCAGTATTCAAAGTGTATGAGGAAGGACAACCAAGCTGAAGTCAGATTGCTTACTAAGACCAGTTGGAAAAGGTGATTGGAGGATGCTTGCCTCTTTCCTAATGAACTTTCTGTATTGCTCATATCATCTTGTCGTATATCTTCATCATGCTGACACATCAAGCCACACAGAGTGAATGAGTGTTCTGAAATTTCCTATGTCAACATTACAAAATTCCTAGCCTTGTCAAATGGTTTCTGATTAATTTTTAAAGGCATACCTAGAAATGCAATGTAAGCCTTAAGAATGCTTAAGATTTTCTGTCTAGTGAATCAAATAGAATATACTTTGGACATTCTACTTCCTGCTGTGCTAGTCAGTCACAAAAAAAAAGAAAAAAAAAAAAAGGAGGGTATTCAGTCAGTTGATTAAAATATGTTTTCATAAGTGCAATGTTAAACTATCACAGTGAGTAAGAAGGATAACTTGTTTCTTTAGGGACTATTAATATAAATCACACTACTAATCAGGACGGAGTTGGCTGTGCTCAGACCAGTAGCCAAAAATATCATTTGCTTATTACAGTCACCATCTAAAATTGGATAAATTGCATATTTAAATCTGTGGAAAGATTCTGCCCCCTCTTCTATAATCTATTCTTAAGGTCCAGATGTGACACCACAGCACCTCAAATGTTCTGTGTTTGCATTAATTTCTGCTAGTACACCAATTGCCTGAGAGTGGTGAAATACAGCAACAGAAGAGTCTGAATGGATAATTTGTTGTAGATAGAGGATATGAAATGCTAATTGCAGGAGAAAAAAAATACTCTCCTTTATCGCTTTTGCCTGCGTGGCCTGGTGAGATAAGATTTGTTCTAAATTCAAATTAGTCAAAACAGCTGGATTTACATAGTATATCAGTGATTTAATGGGGGAGAAATGAGCTGATCCAGATAAAAAGCATGACACCACTAATCTGTTTACACACTGGAACAGATGGCAAAACCACATTTAGTTTAACCTGCAAAACCTCCAGCCAGATTCTTTCCCTGCTCCCAGAGTACTGCTTCTCTTCTGGCCTGTGCCTGCCTTAACAATGCCACAAACACAAAAGGTCTGTGTTTAACTAGTCAGTCAGGGCCACTCAGAGAAATTACAGTAACTCAGTCATGTGCTTTTTCTCCTATTTCAACGGAAAGAAGTCATTACTACCTGTTACAACCTGTTACACTTGAAGAGAACTTCTGGTTTTGGCTATAATAGGTAGAAATTCTTAGAGGGCAGTGAAGCTCTGGTGTAGGCTGCCCAGAAAAGATGTGGTTACCTCATCCCTGCAGGTGCTGAAAGCCAAGTTTGATGGAGCCCTAGGCACTTGATCTGGTGAGTGGCAGCCCTGCCTATA
Organism: Tympanuchus pallidicinctus; assembly: GCF_026119805.1. Lineage (NCBI taxonomy): Eukaryota > Metazoa > Chordata > Aves > Galliformes > Phasianidae > Tympanuchus > Tympanuchus pallidicinctus. The sequence goes on from NW_026294802.1 coordinate 6,058,087, forward strand.
GCAGGGCGGTTGGAGGTGGGGGAGCTTTAAAGTCCCTTTCACATTAAGCTTACTTAATGTGAGTGCATTAAGAAAAAAGCATCAAGCTAATCTATTCAGATAAAGTAATTGTGAGGATTTTTTGCTACATGCATTTCAGTAATACATTTTTGGAATGTACATACATGAAAAGCTTTGGAAAAATAACATATAAAGGGTTAAAATCAGACCTATTTCAAGCACCATTATCACCAAAGGAAGTTTCAACCTCTTTGCTGACTGATGACTGTATAAATCAAGCTCTGACCATTACTTTGCATTTATCACAAGGGGAATTTAGCATCAAAGTATTTAGTGCCCCTGTAAGTAACACCTCTGTAATGGCATTTCATCTTAGTTATGCTTCATAAGTTATTAATATTCCAACCTATTTTCTTCTATTAAAAAGAATCATCCAGTTGGGAATGGTAAGCCACCCACTGCTGATGGAAGTTGTTACTTATTTGCCTATAAGTATATTCTATGTTTTGTTTCATCTTTTTCCATATAATACAGGGTGATGCTTTTTCTTGACTAGATGTACCATCAGTGTTAACATCATTTGTGCCATCAGCAAACTAAACAAATAAGATGGTTCACTGATATATTTGAGGTCTCAGAGGAAAATGGTGTTGGACTCAAACCATCCAATATCTCTTGCAGTTAATCCCCTTTCCATTCAACACTGACAATGAATCTCTCTGACGGCTGGATGCAGTATTATCAAAGTGCTGTTGATGTAAGTATATTGAGTATATGAGTATATGAGAATTCCTTAGGCCAAGGTGAGTATGCTGGGAGACAAAATTTCCCATGGATTTGGGTTCATCTGGGAGCTCTGAGACCAAAAATAATTTGGGTGTCTAAAAGCAAGGACTCCCTAAGATAGTCTTTTAACTTCTTTGTTCCTGGGTTATACAGAACTGTTGTGAACAATCTGTATACCTTGAAAACCTAAGCTTGATTATTATAGATTTGGATTAGTGGTTTCTCTGCTTATTCTGTCTAATATGAAATTGTTTCAGTTCTCCATACAGTTGGACCTCAGATGGCTTCTCTTGCCCATGCTCTCTGTGAAGAAGTCTTCCAAATGCTATGTATTCTTCCTGACAATCCAGTCAATCTGTGGGCCTGCATCTTTAGCTTGTTTTGTTCCTGTAGTTCTAAAATTATCTCACAATATGTTTACCTTAAGCTTTGGATGTTTATTTCTTTAATTAGATGGCCTCACTACTAATTAAGGACATCAAAATATGTTTTCAGAATGTTCTAGGTCATTAAAATGATTAATGTAAGAAAACAAACAGTGCTGGTCCTAAATAAAATCTTCTTTTTATTAATTCTTTTGGAAAGTAAATAAAAGCATATTTTTCATCATGCATTATTGCTGTTTACAGAATCACAGAATCACAGAATCACCAGGTTTGGAAAAGACCTTTAAGATCATCCGGTCCAACCATCCACCTATCACCAATAGTACTCACTAAACCATGTCCCTCAACATAAAATCCAACTGTTCCTTGAACACCTTCAGGGTCAGTGACTCCACCACCTCCCTGGGCAGCCCATTCCAGTGCTTGACTCTTTCAGAAAAGTAGTATTTAATTCAAACAATAAATTTTAGCTATTTGATTATAAGTAGTTTTCACCCCCCCCTCCCCCCATCAGTTATCTGAGCATATTTGTTCAAAACTCTCCACCGTATTTCAGCCTTATTAATCTTTAAATTGTGGTGAAAATTATGAATGATTAGAGATGTAATTTCATAAATGTTTATAATATAAAAATCTAGGTCTATTCATTGCCCATTTAAGTCAACAGGCTCTTCCACTGATTCAGTCGAGGTTGAAGCAAGCCCTTAATGGCCATCTGTGCACAGAGTTAATGACACACAAGGCAAGAGAGAATCAGAAGGTTATAGTGGTGTCTTTCTGGCACCTTAGTGTTCACAGGTGCCAATGGTGTTCTACTATCAGTTTCCATCTGAAAGATTCCTTTTCTGGAAATATACCTTCCTTGTGCATGTGCATTACTTCTCTGGGCCTCCATAGATCTTGCTGTTACCTTGTCATCTAACTTCAAGGCAAGATGATTCTTGGTAAGTGTGTTGTAGTTGATAGAGAGGTTAGCTATTGCAAATCCTCAAGCAATAATATAAATAATAATTGCAGAAAAAGAGAACACTACTGCTGTGATATGAAATCTTATTTCAGACAGCAGGAGAATTGTCCGATACTTGAAGACTTTACTTTCTCACAATAAGGAGAAAAGGTGCCTTTTAAATTTGCAAATATACATTTCTTTTAGTATGTGGGAAAATAAAATCTCTCAAAATACCTCATCTTAAATTAATACTACAGAAACTGAAAGATAAAGAACAGGCAATAAATCAGAGAGAACATTGTAGATACTGCAACCAAGGTGAATTCAAAATATTAACACAAAATGGTATCAAAATGTTAACACAAACTCAGTAAACCAACTGCAAACAAATCTGACTATTAGGATCAGAGCAAAATGTGATGGCAAAAGAAAAAGAACAGTAAAAATGATATTTTTTCTTTGATTTTAAAATGCATTTTAGTTTGAATGAAAGACTGAATGGAAACCTGAAGCTACTTAGAATCCTTTCATAAGAGCTGACATACACTGGGACCTATGGCAGAATTGGGAGCAACTTAGTAAAAAATTCAAGAATTTTGTAAAAGAGATAAAGGAAGAACAAGTCCAAAATGAGAGAAAAAAAATAAAAAATCTTAAGATTGTGTAGAGAACTTGTAGAAGATATGTGAAGCTGCTGATACTAATTTTATACAAGAGTGGGGGAAGGATCTGGGAGAAAGTGGAGAAAGAAAAGTATTTTTTTCAGATCGAAGCTAGCAATTAGATGGAACAGGCAGGTGTATCATTATGAGGACAATTGAATTCAGCACAGGAGTGATGCAACTATAAATAAAAGGAAAAGAAAACTCAGTGCTAGATGTTCAATATATGTTTAGAGGATTATAAGTTCTCTTTGGGCTGCAGTAAAATTGGCATTACTAAAATTTAGCAAGAAGATTCATTTGAGTTGCATGTGAAGAATCACCATTTAAAGTCTGATCTTGTTACAGTTATTATTATTGTTGTCAACTTCATCATCATTATGTTTGTCACCATTATATTTGCTTCTTAAAAAGCTACTAAAGCAGACAAATTTCTGTATACTTTTATATTCCAAGCAAATGAAAAGGAATGGGATGTGTCTAAGATAAGTAGCAATCTATCACTGTGCTAGTCATTTTGGCAAAATGAAATGTTAATTATTTCCTTTCCCTAAGAGCTTGCATCTGAAACAGACAGCGACAACAGAATAGGTACGTGCAAAGATCCAACAGACAAACAGAGCGAACAGTGCATTACCACAGCATGGTAGTTTCACTCATTTCTCTGAAAAAGAAGGAAATTAAATGGATGGAAAGGATAGAAAAGGACATGGGAGGCAGAGTGAATATGCTGAGGGAAATCTCAATCTGATCAGACTCAAAAAGGAAAAGTAAGAAATGATTCCTCTCAATAATATATGCCTTCTTCAAATCTACTAGTTTTCCAGAGAAATTTTTCACTAAGAATTGAAGCTGATAAAGAAGAAATTAGAAAAAGTAAAAATTTCCACTAAGATGTCTGATATTTTGAGCGCCATCAGCGCATCACATCTTTCAGCAAGTAAGCATGTTTGAGGTAGCAATTCCTTAGCTATAAATTTCTGGCTGAAATAAGAAAAGAAGATGAAATATTTTATTACTCTTTAGTAACTTAGACAAATACCATCAGCTAGAAAAAAAAATTACACATTATATTTTGTAAGAACTTTCTGGAAGAATTCTGATCTGTTAAAATTCATCTAAAAATTTTTAGAACTACAGGTACTTGTTAAAGGATTGAAAGAACATGAGGGCACTGGCTAAAAAAAATGGCATATTTAATCTTATTTGACAAATAAACTGCAAGCTTCACATCTGACCCAGGTTAGGGATGATCAGTGATGTGTAACAGCCTAAAATACATGGAAAATTTGAGTGTTTTCTCAGGTTGTTCCTTATGACATTTGCAAGTCTGATAATCATCATCCACTGTGGTACAACTGCAGCATAGCTATGCAATAAATAAACTGAACATTATATTTCACATTCATGAACAATTCTTTCCTTTTTTTTTTTTTTTATTTTTTTAAAATATTTACTTTTAAATTGGACCCCCAGAAAGCAAAGCAAAATAAAATAATCTGCCAAAACATCACCTTATTTGACCACAAGTAAGTAAAAGCAAGAAGAAAGCAAGAACTCTTCAATGAAGGGCATAATTCTTGTGAATAAGCATTTTCTGTGTACCATCTGATTCTTACCATCGGGGAGCCACAGACACAGAAAACAAGTGCATCATCCCAGAGCTCCAGTTTCATAGAAATAGTGACTGGGAATTGTGGCAGCAACAGAGCTTATTATGTCTCTTGGTATTGCAGGGCTTTCAAGAAGGGTCTTGGCTCTACAAGATCTATAACATCCACCAAACAATACATGCAGAGCTCTGTGTGAGCAGTGTATTACCTTAAGCCTGCCTTAAGTATTGCAAAGATTACTTCGGATGAAGATTTCTTGGCATCAGTGATTTGGCATTTCCTTCAGAAACTTTGTTCCAGTAGAAATTTAATGGTCAATTTTAATGCTAAGACAAAATGCTAAGATAAAAATGCAGCCTCTAAGCCCTTCTTACTTTATTTTTCTTGAGCACAACTCTTTTTAAAATTATAAAGAGTACAGCTAATGCTGCATTTGTGTTCCCAGCTCAGAATGTGTTTCGTAGCTCAAAAAATACCATTTAATGAAAGGAACGCTTGATGTTATCAGTTACCATAGTAACAAGACATGTTGACACAGAAGCCAAAAAGGAGAGTAGTGCTTGTGAGCGGGTCGCATGAGCTGGATGGAGTACTGGAATAGCACAATCTCTGCACCTTGATATATACTAGATTTCCTTCTGGATTAATTCTGTGCAGGTATGTTATTAAAAATATTTATTGCTGAGAACTCTATCACTGCCAAGGTAGCTTAGTACTTCCCAGTACAAAAAGGACACAGAACTCTTGGAGCAGGTCCAGAGAAGGGCCACTAATATGATCAGAGGACTGGAGCACCTCTCTTATGAGGAAAGATTGAGGGAACTGGGCTTGCTTGGCTTGAAGAACAGAAGGCTCCAGGGAGACCTCATTATGGCCTTCCAGTATGTGAAGGGAACATATAAACAGGAGGAGAAACAGCTGTTTACAAGGCTGGATAGTGATAGGACAAGGGGGAATGGTTTTAAACTAAGACAGGGGAGATTTAGGTTAGATATTAGGGGGAATATTTTCATTCAGAGGATGGTGGCACCCTGGAACAGGTTGCCCAGGGAGGTTGTGGATGCCCCATCCCTGGAGGCATTCAAGGCCAGGCTGGATGTGGCTCTGGGCAGCCTGGTCTGCTGGTTGGTGACCCTGCACATAGCAGGGAGCTTGAAACTAGATGATCACTGTGGTCCTTTTCAACCCAGGCCATTCTATGATTCTATGATTCACTGTTAGAAAATATTCCTTAATACATATCCTGATTTTGCTGTCTTTTCTCTAATTTTCTTGCACAAAGAGTATTGCCATCCAGAACCTTCATCATTCTGGCATCTCCTAGCACATCTCCCAGAACTTTCTTATCTTTAAAATAAAGAATAGCACATTCTTCAGAAGTTCTCAGATTGATCTTGATTCTCACTTTTGCTCTTCTCTGGACTGTTTCTGATTAGCTCAATCAGCATCTCCCCAGAAGTGCAGTGCCCCAGACTGGTTGTTTCTCTAGCAAGCATGAGTAGAGCAGTATGATTGCTTTTCTGTGCCTGAATTCATGTTTCCTTTTCTCCATATTTTCCATTTTTTTTCTCAGCAGCTAAAGAAATTCATGCTCAGATTCTGATCACCAAAGGCAATAAACCTCTCTGCCAGCCAATGCTTCCCAGTCCTTGTTTCAGGCAACCACACCACAGTCCAGCACTTTGCCCTTGTTTCTACTGAAAAGCATCATATTTTTTTCTACTTGTTTTCTGAATATGTATTTTCATTTTTTTTTGTCTCTGGATATTGGCTTCATCTCTCCAATTTGTCCTGCTTGTAGATTTTGAAAGAGATATTCCCTCTTCATCAGCAGGAGAAAGTCCTAATGAATGTTGTTCAATACATTAATTGATCTCCTAACCACTGGTGACTTGACCCTAAGATTGCAGACCAGCTGGGCACAAGTTTATAACAATTTCATCTATGCTATACTTCTTTAATGTGCTTACAAAGTGTCTTGTAGGAAACAACATCAAAAGGCCAACATGAGTATATTCAGCATTTGTAGGTTTTACTGCTATTCATAAAGATAAGAATAAAGAGGATTTTCTTTTACACCTGTATGCTGACTATTGCTTATTACCTTCTTATTTCCCAACTGCTTAAAAGTAGATAGCTGGGTTATTCATTCCAAGATTTTTTTTTCTGGGTAGGGGGAAATATTCTGAAATGTTTTGTGCCATTTTTCTCCCACTTTTGAAGACCAGTACTTTTTTCTTATTTTTCTAGACATTCAAAATTTCTTTAAGCTCTCAAAGGTATTTGCTTCAACTAGCTCCCTATGTGCTCTGAAGTTAACTTTGTCACATTTACTTATGAATAAACATTTGGTGCATCTTAATATTTCTTATCTTAATCTTTTCCACTTACATCTCAAACTTTTTGCATTTTTTGTTAATGTTAGGTCGCCAACTGTTCGAGTGTAGACTCCATTAAATAACATTAAATTCTTCAGCCTTCCAAGCACCATTAGCTTCCCTTTCTACATTTGACTAAATTAAAGATCAGGCCTTTTCTTGACTTATAATTCCTGCTAGACATTATATTGTTGCTTTGTATATCCTTTTGTTAATATTAGCTTATTTGGAACCTATTAACAGATTGCTATTATACTACAATGGATAAAAAATGCAATAGCTTTTCTTTTAAGCGGCACATTGGGGCACAAGAAGCTGCTGTTATTAATAAGCTAACTGCACCTCTGGGATTTCTTGATCTCCTTTCTAAGATCTTGGTACATGAGCTGCTTTTTCCTCAAGGGGAAATACCGTGTCTCTCTGATGCACAGCTACAATGTCCCAGCACTATCAGAGTTTGTCTTAGCAGGTCTAAGTGCTGTTTTGCACTTCTGTTCTTTCCTAAAACAGTAACATGTCGTTAATAAACTGACCAGACAGCCTTCTTAAACACAAGTATTATTTATTTTGAACCTAAGCTTTTCAGAGAAAATCAATCTGCATGCAATAAGCTGTCTACTTGTATGCTAGGCTTGCTCGTTGCCTGCATATGGTGATAAGGTTTTGATAGGTTTGTTTACAACAGATCTTCTCAAATATAGAATTATAGAATCACTCAGGTTGGAAAAGACCTTAAAGATCATCAAGTACAACCACAGCCTAATCAAACTACCCTACCTTTAACAACCCACCACTAAATCATGTCCCTGAGCACCACATCCAAATGGATTTTAAACACGTGCAGGGATGATGACACAACCACCTCCCTGGGGAGCCTACTCCAGGGCTTAACAACCCTTTCTGACCTTTCCGTAAAGGAGTTTTTTCTGATATCCAACATAAACTTACCCTAGTGTAATGTGAGGCCATTTCCCCTTGTTCTGTCACCTGTCACCAGTCAGAAGAGACCAACCCTGCTCTCATTTTAAGCACTTTTCAGATATTGGAAGAGAGCGATATCTAGGCACAATTATATATATATTATATGTACATATATACATATACATACATTTTTTTTTCCCTAAGTTTTAATTCACCTGTTTGCAGCACTGGCAATTTTTTTTTTTTAATCCATTCCTGTATCATTGTGTAATGCAGCAGAGAAAGAAGCTGTTGCCATGGATCACCTTCTCCTTCCCACTGTGTTTATTTGGAAATAATTTATCCAGATCCAGCTGTTGCTTTTCTGCTATTTTTTTGTTTTTGTTTTTGTTTTTGTTTTTAATACTATCTCATTTATTATATTTCATTTTATTTTATATTATTTATTTTCCCCTGAGGCCTTCTGTTAAGCTGCCACAGAATCACAGAATCACAGGAGTTGGAAGGGACCTCAAAAGACCATTGAGTCCAACTCCTCTGCTATAGCAGGTTCCCTACAAGAGGTCACACAGATAGAGATCCAGATGGAAGGGGAATCCACAACCTCTCCAGGCAACCTGTTCCAGTGCTCTGCCATCCTTACTGTGAAGAGGTTCTTCTGAATGTTTGTATGTAACTTCTTTTGTTCAAGTTTTAGGCCATTGCTCCTTGTCCTATTGGTAAGCACCACTGAGAAGAGCTGAGAAGAATCAATACATTCTTTACAGGATATGTATGTCATTGAGAAGACTGCATATAAGCAAGACTGCATACTTATTCAGCTCTTTATATTCCATTATTTCTGTTTTGTATACTGTGAGATTAACAGTAGTGACAGTAGGTTTCTCGCCCCAGGGAACGTGTTGCAGATCTTCCAGAAATTTGCCTAAAATGTATGTACATTTTAGTAAGAGTACAACTTTCTCTTCTCCATTTTTCAAGTTCTTAAGATGGTTTTTCCTAACTGACTTTTCAGGTACCTCTGACATCTCAAAGGCAGGGAAAAAGGTCACATTGAGTTACTATCAGTCACTGCTTTGAAACAGAGGAAGGTTTCTTTAAAGAATTAATATCAGAAAGGGGTCTCCTCTTAAAACAATATCATTAGAATTGTTTCTTCAAAGAATTATAGAGTAAGTGGTGGAAGTTTGCTCACATATTTATGATTGAAACAACCCACATCATATAAGGAAAAAATCTTAATGCATCTGTGTGAATGCCTTATGTCAAAAGCTGTACTGGAATTGTAGTTGCTGTAGTAAATCCACATACATAATCTGGTTATACACTGAGAAACAAAGTGTGATGTCTTATGTTATGATATCTAGTGATAAACAGTTGCTGATATAGCTATGTAAGAATAATTATTACTTCAAATTTTCTGATTGTTTCCAAGGATACAAAAGTGACATATCAGAAGATTGAGAAGACTTATGGATGGATTGCCAAATTTTTGGGGGGTGAGAAATGGTGCTGGAAATTTGAAAAAATAGAAAATCAGGCCCATAGCTATTAAGTGAAAGAAGAGGAAAAAAGTGAAAAGCCCAGAACTACTTAGGAATTAAGTAGGGGTAATCCTAAGCAGTTCTATACAAGTGACAGCCAACCTCTTTCTTTGTGCCCAAGGCCTCCCCTCTAAGAATTAAGGAGGATATTTTTTTTCTTTAACTATAATTTTTAAGTGCTAAAATATTCACAATTCTCAGACAAAGCACCCCAGTTAAAAAAAATAATGCAGCCTCGCTAGACTTTACCTTATGCATCTAATTTATATAAAAGAAATACTTCGATGTTAAAAGGGACTTCCTGCTGATTGCATGAGGTTAAACAGCTGCTGCTTGTGAATGGAAATAGGATATTTAAATAGCAGACACTGACTTCATATGAAAATGTCAAGGCAAACCATAAACGCTCATTGAGACCACTGCTAATTCCTTGTATATAGATTAATTTGAAAGTAATGGGAAGTTCCTGTGGCATTATTTAGGGCTATTTGCAAGAAAAAGCAAACATTGCTGCTTTCTACGGAATAATTTTTTCCTTATATCTGTTTGTTTAATTTACAAATTTAAATAGCACTGACCAACTGGTGCTCTTCATCCCAGTTTATAATATAGATGTTATTTTTCCTTGCATTTAAATAGGATCTGGATTTATGGGATGTTAGCCTATAGTAAACTTTGTGGTTAGTCATTGTGAATCAACTCAGTTGGGCTGCATCTGAGTGAAAATTACGTAGAAATGCCATTTAGGAGATCTTATGATTTTTGAGCAATATTCTGGGCTAAATACTAAAGTGTGGGACCAGTAAAATGCACATTTTATAGTTGCATTCCTAATATATCAGAGAACATCTGAAAGATATTTACTGTTTCTTTTTGATCTGCTGCATTTCATCAAAATGTCAGACTGCATCATAGAAATTGTATGCTGTGAAGAGCCGTTGTCCAGTCGTCTCTGAAGTCACAGTATTCAGGCAGAGAGTACCAGGTGACTTAGCTGCAGAGACTGAGAGGGATCCAGAAGACGAGACACTGAGAAGACAAGATGAAAGAATCTGGAGGGATACAGATGAGATCCAGTGCTTGGGAAGCTGTAATCTTCAGTAAGAAAGAGTGAAGAGAGGCTTCTGGGATAGACATGAAGCTTTGAGAAACATCTCTATAGCTGGATCAAGCCAGAAGCCTTCCTTCAAAGTAGTATGTAAGATTCCTTCCAGTACAGTCAAGGAGACCTTTTGTGTAGAGTTGGGACAGGTTCCTGGAAGAGACAATTGGTAATTTCAAAATGTGATGGGCAAGCAGATCAACTGTTTATGCTGTAGGCTAGTGTGGCTGTTTGCCTTTAGGAAAAAAATCCTGGCCATAGACAAGGTAATTAAGATATATTTAGTGCTAATATCTAGAAAAGCCAGGGGTGTCTATCCCAGGAATGGTGCAGTGCTGGCTGGTTACAACGGAAAGTCTGTTATATCTTTGCAATACAAGCCATGAGGCAGTAGGTAACAAAAGCTTTTCTAATAGCTGATAGATGGAACACTTGATTATGAGAGTAGAGCTGCTCACTGGGTATCATTGCAAAGCTTGTACGTTTTAGCCACTGGTGGCAGCTTTTTGTATACTAGCTGAACTTTTTATCTCTGGGTGGAATAAAGATCACACAGCAGCTGAGATGCTACAAAAGCTTAAATAGCAAATGTGTGTTTGGCTTTATTTTGCTCTTCTCTCACTTGTTATTGTGATCACTGCATAGCCAACAGTAAAATATCAGTGTGAGAAAGTCATAACACTCATGCAGAATATTTGTATCTTGTCTAAACTCCCTACCGATTGATTTTTTGTGCTAAGAGTCCTATAATACAAGCTCACACAGAATACTCTTCCCATTTTGACTGCAAAGGAAATACCCATGAATTATTTTGTTGCCATAGAAAGGAAAAAAAAAAAACAAACACAATTTAGGCAAGATAAAAGCTGAAAGGAGTCACAAGTTTAAGTTGTTATGTATTAAAATATGTCAGAAAAATAAGAGTCAAGCATTAGGCAGAAAATACATAACACATTAAGAAAAACGTGGGCTTAAAAATGGATGTTTGGGCATTGAGATCTAAATGTTCAAAAACATTGGTGATAATACAGCAATAAACTTTATAAAATTAAATTAAATTAAATTTCCCACAATTCAAACCAGTGGTGCAATGCATCAGCTGCTTTATGCACCTTGTAATTATTTTGGTGTTTTGGCAGAAAATAGCTGCAGTTCAGCTATTCACTAACCTGAAGAAAATGGTTAATGAATTTAAGCCTTTCTGGAGAAAGATCTACTCTCTCCTTTCTGTAATACTGTCAGTACAAAACAATGTCTCACAGTGAATCAGTGAAGCAGAATGAAGCCTTCTGTAGTGCATGAGCTTTGTCAGGATGAAGAACTGTCCGGGAAAGACAGAAGCCCTTAAATACCAAAGGGCTACAAGAGGATTAATTAACCAAGGTCTGACTTGTACACATGCCATTCTATGATGATACTTATGAGCTGGTTTCCTAAAGGCATAATCTTAGGGTCGTTTGGAAATGGACATTTCAAGTTTGGGCTGGAGATGGAATTAAGACTACATTGTCAGGTTACCACATGCTTCCCTGAAGTCATTCCCTTGGAAGTTCTTCAGCTGAGATGACAGAGCCAGAAGTCATGTTGTACACAGGCACCCTCCATCCACAAGAGGAACTTGTGCATTACGTTTGCAGACCTCCTCTAAAGAACACGCACAAAACTGCACAGGTCAATGCTGTGCACTCAGTAGTGGCTCTCAAATCAAAATTAGATTTTAAGTTCCACTGAGAAGGTAATGAGGAAACTAAATGCACTTGTTTGCTCCACTCTTAAGAAAGAACCTTGGAAAAATGCAGTCACTGCTGGAACTCAGTAACAGATGTGCAAGAACTCTGGTGTCTGAAGGTCTAATTCAATTTACTTCACATATGACTAAGTATGTGAGTTGGTAAAGAGATTATTTGACTTTTTTCAGTTCCTATTTCTATTATGCCAGGGCTGCTAATATCAGGAATAACATGATTCCATGAAAACAGTGTCTCCCACTTTATTTATGCATGAAGGCACTGTTACATTTACCACATAGCTTGGCATGTCATTGAAGTTGCTTAAGGTAGACTGCTGTATATGAACAATGGAATAAATGATAATGCTTATTTGAATTGACTTTAGTAAGATCTGTACTGTTCTACTGCCATATGATATGTGAGTGATTATACAAGAAAAAACAAACAGATAAAGCTTCTTTCAGATTTGCTTTCCTGTCAAAGGATTTGTGAGCTCAGGTACTTGATGGAAATTTGTCCCTGGGAGACCAAAAGCAGAACTAATGCTTCAAAATAAAACTTAAAGTAGCACTTCCATATTTAAAACTCCTACACAGAGCAACTGACACTCTCAATCACAGTGCACCTAAAAGGAGAAGTTCTGAAACAGAAGGGACAGTTTCAACTGATTATATAATTCTTCTTCATTTCATTTCCAATAAGCAACCATTGTATTTTATGTGTTTTAACAGGCACTTACCCAGCCCTGGAACAATCACATCTATATGTTGTTCAGCAACAAGCACGTACTCCTTGTGGAGTGATTAGTGGGCAGTTGTGCTGTTTCTTGGGTGTCGGCCAACGGGTGGTGAGGTATCATTACACTTTTCTTTCAGTTTTTCCTTTTCTGCTTAGTAAATAGTTTTTATTTCAATCCATAAGTTCTATTTTGTTTCCAGTTCTCTCTCTCACCCTACCTTGCAAGGGATGGTTTTGAGCTGTAAGGTATTGAGCTGCTGGCAGCTTGACCATGACTGCTTCACAGCAACACTCTTATAAGCACACTACAAGGGATTCTAGAGCTCTCCTTTGTCAGCATTCTGACAAAACTTGCTATCATAAAATGCTCCTTTTTTTTTTTTTTTTAATGTATTTATTTATTGTAAGACGTATCTATAAAACTGAGAGGGAAGAAAATAAATTGTCTTTATTCCTCTTTGTATGCATATATAGATGACTGCTTTCCTGGCAATTCTCCAATGACATCTCCTCCTCTTATTAGAATGTCTGTCTTAGAGATGAGTACTGCCTGGTGCAGAGTTGGGTATTCTTATTATTTTTATTGAAATTTAGAACATATATTTTATGAAAAAGGAACTTTTTTTTTTTTTTCTCCCTTGGTGTGAATATGTTTGGTGTTTGAAGTCAGAGTCAAGGGTTGTTTTCTCAAGTTTTTGATGAGGCAATACGCCAGCTATTTTTCCAGTGTCAGGCTTACAGGACTGCTACAGTTGAGATCATAATTCAGAATAGATTCTCTTCAGTCTACACATTGGAGTCTGTGAAGTCCATGCAGTTTTCTTTCTTATCTACCCCACAATAGAAAAGAAGCATTAACCCTCCCTTTCTTTCAAAGGTTAATCTCTTGTTTCTGAAAGCTGATTCTTAAGCTTTTTAATCCTCAGTGGACAACAGCCACAAGCTGTGATGAGCAAATCCTGCCTTCCTGCTACTGAGAGTTGCGATTCCCAAGAATGTTTACATTATTTATATTAGTTTATACTAAACAAGAGCTGATAGAAGGGTCACAAAATTTTCATCTCTTCCATAAATTGGTGGTTTGATAGTGTGAGAATTTTTGCAAGGGGACAAAGTTTAATCCCACTTCTCCATATCCTTTTCTGAATCTTGGTTCATAGCTTTATGATGTCTCTCACCTCAGGAGACTGAAAAGGGCATTTAGCTAACGATAATTGCATGAGAGTTGTGCACTCTGAAGAGCTGCACTGCTGAAAGCATCAAGCTGAGAAAGTCTGAATATCTTAACAATTCCACACTATTACATTGTTTGTCAAAATCAAAGCGGTTTGTGGAGATTTATCTGATGAATTCTCAAAAGGGCAGTGGCAAGGCCTGGGGTTCTCTGGTCATTTCTGTTGAGAGAACGAAAGAACAGAAAGCTTAAAGATAACTTTTTGTATCTGAAAATTAGTTTTTGATTTATTTTCATTTTGTCTGAGTTTGGTTTTGCCTCATTAGGAAACTTCTTGAAATCTCAAAAGCTATCAAAGTTAGAATTAGCATCTCTGAGACATCTTAATTTTGAAAATCAATGAAAAATTTTGCTTAGGCACTAATGGACTCAAACAATTCCCAAAGGCAACTTGAAGGACTACATAAAAACAACTTATCTCATAAAATGAAGCGTCTGCATAAGATGACCAGCATCAATGAAACTAAAATTTTGTGAAATCATGGATAAAATAAAATCCCATTTTTAGTGAATCAGTGTAGATTCATTATTCATTATAAAAATATTTTCAGCACAGGAAATCTGAAATTGTGGGGAAGGGGCAAAGACTGTTGATTGTAAAATTGTATCCCAGTTTATCTTCTAAATGTTGTGGGTTTTTTTTCTAATTTAAAGTTTTCATTTTTTTATGTTTGTTAATTTTGTTTGTCTGTTTGGTTTGTTGTTTTATTTGGAGCTGATTCAGCTAGTTTCAGCCTAACTAACTAAGAAAAAAAAGAAATCTTCTGGACTCCTCACACTTCTTTATTTTTTTTAACACAGTCATAAGTCATTCCATCAGATAACCCTGAAAGGAATTAATTCTTTAAAACATAGGAAAATTGCTTTGAAGTAGCCCCTCAGTTTAGTGATAAAATGTAAACATAGGGCCTTTGTTGAACATCTATGTGTGTTGAAAGAATGCCCACAGGATGAAGAGAAAACTGATCCTGGCAAGCCCCACATGGGTAAGATGTGCCACCAGGTGCAAATGGACCAAGTCCAACCACAGTTCAGTTGCAGAAGTGTCTTGTGAGACAGTGACTCCAGCAGTGACTAGTGAGTTTTGCTCACCCACATTATCTGGCTGGAGGACAAGCAGCACATTTGTGGAGTGGCCTCAAGAGACTCACTGAAGCTGTTGGTTCATGTGTGCACTTCAGACTAGATTTGCAAGAATGCTATGGTGGGTCCCCAGATAAATCCTGCCCTGTTATGTGCCTGCAGTCCCCACCACAGATGGTCTTAACCTGTGGCATGGTGAAAAGAATTCCCCTAGCTTCAGTTTGCATCCCTCACTCCAAACTCAAGAGACAGCAAATGGTCTAGGATTTTCTATACAAAGCCAATTCCATTAAAGCCAAGTGAGATTTTTTTCCTTCTTAGTCCCAAAACTCTTTAGTTCTAGAAAACAGAGCTAACAGTGAGTTTTTCTGATGTCATTTAATAAACAAATGACTGGCTGAATGATACACTGCCTGTCATTTTATCTCAGTTTAAGGCACAATATGCTTTCTAACCCTCTGACATTCCTTTGTGTTCTTCATAATTAGAAAAAAATTTTGGCATTTAGATCTAGCGCAGTTTTGGATATCAAAAAATTGTTCACTTTATGTAAGAACTCTGGCTAAGTAATTAGTTTCTAAAGAAGGAGTCAGGTGTTTATAAGCTAAGTAAGCAAAACAAATTAGCATTCTACGGAGAATGCTGTTGGCCAGGCTGTTAGTGGAGCTACAGTACTCTAAAAAGACTTCACAAAACTGAAAAGTATTAATTTAATAAATATCAGAACTTCTGAAAAAGTAAAGTGAGTTTCAATTTACTACCATTCCTAAGTCCCTATGCTTCTAGATAAACACTTTTCTATTTATTGTTAGACACGCTCAAAAATAGTGCTTACAATGAAAGATGTGAGAAAAATAGGGGAAAAAAAAATCAAATAAATTTCTGCATTATTTAAAACAAGTTCAGCTGTAGTAGAATGCTTTCCCAATCATAAGGACATTTACCATTGGTGAAAACTGTAGATGTTAGAGCACCTCAATTTCTCTTAGCTGTCTGAGGTACCAAGTTCACAGTCAGTGACATATATTTTACTTCAGATAACCACAAGGCAGTCTGTTGCAGAAAGTGCTATGCATAATCGAGAATGTCCTCTCTTATTGCTGATTTGCACAAAGGCAGACAAATGATTCACAAAGTAAAGTAGACATAAAAGTGACAGAAACAAAAAAACAGAATCTTCATCCACTTCACATTTGTTTAGTCCTGGTGTGAATAACTGTACAGAACATAAAAGTGACTTGTTTTACAGTTGTTTAATAAAATCATCTCGTTTTGGCTGATAACTGACAACTGTACTTGTACAACTTGTATAAGAATAAAAAACTTGTACAACTTGTACAACTTGTATAAGAATAAAAAAACTTGTACAAAAAACAAGTAGATAAATCATTGATTTTGAGATCAAATAATATTATCTGGTTTATCAAGAATGGTCAGCCTTATCTAAATGAAAAGCTCACAATTAATGCATCACTGCGAATGATATAAACTAATAATTAATTATCACTACAATTGGGTAAGTATTATCTGCATAAAGTCAAATATAACCAATTGCTCATACTTGTTAGTTGGAAGGTGGTGAAATGATATAGCTGGAAGTAATCCTTTAAGTTACCTGACTCCTTCAGCTTTCATCATTGTTGAAGCTCTCAGTCATCCCACTTAGATGGCCAGATGCAAAACAGATTGTAACTTAAGAAAATAGAGTCAGATTTCTTCTGGAACATCATCACGTTCCTGCTATTGCCAGAGTTTTGTTTCTTTTCCTATGGAATAGAAGAAAGACATAATATGTCAATTTTCATTCTTTTCTTCAGAATTTTCAGCCTTTCCTTAATCATTTCCCATATTATCAAATTACTAGTGATGTGGAATAGAGGACGTCTATACTCTGACCTTGAAAATTGACTTCCAACATGTCTACTTGAACATATATGGGAAAAAAACAATGGAATTTTCAATTTACTAGCTAAAAAAAAATCTCAACATCTAGAAAAATAATGGTAGTTATCTCAAAAGGAAAATCCTGTACTTCCTTTTTTAAAGAATAAAACAAACAAAAAAAAATATGAAATCTAAAATAAAATTAATTACCTCCTTTCCCTGGAAAAAAACCACACCATTTTTATAAAAATTATGATGAATTAAAAATGAGAACACGTCTTAGAAAGAAAAAAAAAAAAAATCCTTAAATATTTTATTTCCTCATTTAAAAAATCCAAAATTTGTCAGGAAAAATATTTATTTTATTACTATCTATATGAAAAATACTATTTGCTTTGAAGTTATTTTGGCTTATTTCACTCAAAGTCAAAAAAAGGATCTCTTTAGCTTCTTTTGAAAAGTAGTATTGTGACTATTGCTGAAAATTCAATGAACAGCACTGGGAAGGTGTCCTTGCTGTATTTCTAGGACATTAGCAACAGGGATGTTTCTTCATTTGGTGCCAGTTAAATTAATGTTGCACAACAATGGAAAAGTAAATAGACCTCATCCATCTGCTCCCTATTAAAATAATCCAGAACATGCCCAAATTTCACTTCTGTTCATACTTAATACCGAAGTATGTTGTCTAACTCTTCATTTCTGTCTAGCGTTCTGATGGATAGGCTTGCTGCTTATAGAGACTGTGGTCTACATCAGAATTAGTTCCCATGTCTTTCATTACACCTGCTCTCTCTGCACACATAAGGGCTGCTCTTTTTGCTTCTCTAGGAGAATTTACTTCTCTTGGGAGCAATCACCTTACTTTCTCATCCATAAAAATGTACTGTTCTTATCAGTGATTTCCTCTGGGAACATCAACAGGGAAATGTTGTATGCTAGGAGCTTAATTATTCATTAGGTTGTGGCCAGCTTCTTCATAAAATGTAGCCTTCTATAATCACCATTTCAGCTGATACAGTAATAATAAGCCAATAATATTGTTCCTAAAACAACTCCCCTACTAAGAAAGAGGTGAAAACAGATGCTTAAAGTGGATGGCTGGCAAATTACTGAAGTATTTTTTAATGCTAGGGAAGCCTTTGGTAGACTTGCACTAATGTCAAATAGCCTACCTTTTTTTTTTTTGAATTGCATCCCCTCTGCAATTTGATGTCAGGAAACCTGTTCAAAAGACTTCATCATTTGTTTGCAGCAGGAAATTACTTTTTCTAGTGAGTTTCTAAAGCTTAAGAATATATTCCCAGAACAGGCCCTGTAGCATACAACATGAATTTTTTAGTACACTCATTGTAAAGCAGTAGATGATATGCTATTGACCATGATGCACTTTCTACTTATCTTCAAATCATATATGAATATCAGTTTTTCCAACTGTCTTTTTTTAAAAACAAAATTAATGCTTAAGTCTGAATTTCCCAACATGTTCAGTATTTAGATCTTACAAAGTATTCAATGGTAATTGTTTTGGTTTTTTTCTGACAGATCATGTCTGTTCTTTATAAACTTCCTTTTACATGTCTCTCTTTTTGCAAGTTCTGTGATAAAAGTCTAAATATATGTATGCTTTCTTATAGGCATTTTTTATTTTCAAGATCAGTAACTCATTTGACTATGGAACTGAAGTATATGCTCAGGTATTGGTAATAACTAAGTAAGTTTTCCTTCTACCTCAAGATTATGAGATATTTTCAGCAAGTATACATAAAATGCACCAAATATTTTACAGGTTAGTTGTCTTGTTAGAAATAGGAGACAGATCAGCTGTTTACTGAATATGGAACTGGATATGGGAAGAATTTGGAATTAATTTGCAACAAATTATAATCAGAAAAAGTACTGGGAAAATATTCAAAGGGAGTGAAGCTCTGGAAGAGATTGTATGGACTGCTTGATTTTTTTCTTTGGAAGTTTGGAATAGTTTTGTTCTTTGGAACAGGTAAAATAAAATTTGTCAACAGTGATTCAGACTCATCTGATCATTTTTTCAGGACAAGGGAAGAGAGTCTCTTATATTCTGATAATCTTTTCAGACATATTTATGCTAAACTGATCATAACTTTGGCATCCGCACATTACATTGAAATTTTTTAATAATTTGATGCTTTTATCATCCAGAACTTCTTTTCTTCTGAAAAGTTCACTAATTTGTGGCACACCACTATTCAGGAGCACATTTTAGTTAATCATCCCACGTATTTCAAGGAGATCTTAACTTTGGAAGGTAAGGTCTGAACCATGTCCTTAAGTGCAACATTCATACATCTCTCATTCACAATTTCTCTGGGCAGCCTGTTAAAGTTCCTCATCATTCTTTCCAGGAAGATGTTCTTCCTGATATCCAATTTAAAATTTCCTTGGTGCAAGTGGGGCCATTTCCTTCGGTTCTTACTTTCGTCCAGCACTCACCCTTCTACAATCTCAAGTAGTCATAGAGAGCAACAAGGTCTCCCCACAGCCTTCTCCAGCCTAAGCAGCTCCAGTTCCCTCAGCACCTCCTTGCAACTCTTGTTTTCTAGTCTCTTGATCAGCTTTGTTGCTCTTCTTGGAGCATGTTCCAGCAACACAATATCCTTTCAGTGAATGGCCTAAATCTGAACTCAGTACTTAAGGTAGTTGCCAGCACCTGTTCAAAGTGACCATTACTTCCCAAGCTACACTGTTTCTGATACAAGTCAAGAGAGCATTGGCCATCTTGGTCACCTGGACTTGCTGCTGACCTGTGTTCTGGCTGCCAACACTGTGCCCAGGGAACACCACTTGTAACCAGTTGTCAAAGAGATGTAATTCAGCTCACAATGGCTCTTTGGGCCTGGCCACTCAGCCAGTTTTTGCACAGTTAACAGTACATCCATCCAAATCATGAGCAGCCAATTTCTACGGGATAATGCTGTGGGAAAATGTGTCAAATGTTTTGCTGAAGTACAAGTGAGTCACCTGCACCTTTTGCTTGTCCACTAAGCAAGTCATCATAGATAGAGATCAGGTTGGTCAAGAAGGATCTTTCACTAACCCATGCTCATTGAATCTGATTACAGAATCACAGAATCACATTATTTGTCTTGTATGTACTGTTTGATAGTGTTCAAGATAATCAAATATATAGATAGACATTTTATTATCATCTGTTCAAAGGAGTTAAATAACTGATACACACTGTTCCAGAACATCACATTCTTAAGACTGTGAAAATGTCATAACGGATATGAGTTAAAAGAAAGAGAGAAGTGACTAGTCTTTTTGAACTAAGGGTTTTAAAGTACAACTCCTTGAAGATAAATATGATCCTTAATTATTTCATCTCTTCCGATGACCTTCCTTTCCCTTCCTGTTAATAATTTGCTTTTCAAATTGAAAAAAAAAAAAAAACACAAAAAAACACAGAAAACCCCCAACAAAACAATAGAAGAGGTGAATAAAATGAAAGTCATAATGTAGCACTGAACATAGAAAGTCTCAAAACACCAAAGAAATCAAACTGCTTGTTGCCATCTGCAGTAATTCTGCTGTTTACAGCTGATGTGATAATTCAAAGTTTTATCTGTCAACAGTTAAATGACATACTGATAAAGCATTAGGGATATTGAAGTGTAACAGACTTATTTGAATATGATCTACATGGGGAAACTTGTAATTCCTCTGATTCCTAAAAACTGGCTTATCAGCTGATAAGATTAGTGACAAACTGCTTATACTTTATCATAGTAGAAAAGCAGGTGCCTATTGTTAATATAGAAGCCTGTTTTTTATTCACAGTAATTTCAGTGATGTTATGTGTGCCATCTCTGTATAACATTTTTTCTAAAGATTTATTACTGTACAGGGAAAGCTAAACCATGAAAAAAAGTTCTCAGTTGGATGTCAGATTTCCTGAACACAATTTCTACCTGATGTTCTAGACGATTCTGATAAAAAAGACATATTATTTAATTTCTCAGGAAAATTGCTTAATTTAGAAGAGAGAATATGCAGGTGAAAACATGGTAAGAAAAGTCTTGCCTTCCACTGTAATTATGAGGCATATTTACAAAATATTCAAAATAAATCCTTAAGAAAACACAAGATTTTTAAAATATCCTTCCAATCACAGATGTGCACCTGTTGTGACACAGGTAACCTTAGCACACAGTTCAGCATCACCTATCTGCTTGATTACTACCACACAGTGTAATGATGGAGAGAATCTGAAAGGTTAAAATGCAAGAACTCATGAGTTGAAATAAAGACAGTTTGCAAGATAAAGCAAAAACTTTGCATGCAAGCACTGCAAAACAAGGAATTCATGTACTACGTTCCATTTGCAGAGGGTCAGACAGTTCCAGAAAAGCAGCACTCATCAAGAGCAACCATTCTGGGGGAAGATAAGTGCCATCACTTTTAATGTCATTGTCTTACTCCTCATTTTACCTATCATTTATTATGATACCACATCGTATGGGACACATCTTTGTCCAGTTTAGGACAGCTGCCCTGGCTGTGTCCCCTCCCAGATTCTTGTGTACCCTCAGCTCCTTGTTGTCAGGGCAGCATGAAAAGTAGAAAAGTCATTGACTCTATGCAAGTACTGCTCAGCAACAACTTAACCATTTTCGTGTTGTCTACATTATTCTCATTCTGAATCCAAAACACAGCACTATACAAGCTACTCGGAAGAAAACTGATTCTATTCCAGTCAAAATCATGACAGCACACTAGACCACAAAATGCTGGTTGCATATTCAGCTGACATTAATTGTCCCAGTGCTATTCCCTTTAGGGAAAAATGTATTTAAAACTGCATAGAGTTGTGCTCTAAAACTTAACAAGATATTTTGTGAAAACACTCACTTTCAAAAACAAAAACAAAAACAAAAAAAACCCAAGAAACATTTTTCACTTAAAAGTGCACAGCTCTTTCATATGTGAAAAATTAGGAGAATAATATAGAAGTTTTCTGAGCATATGGTCATTTCCTGTAAAGATTTACATTTCATTGAGGCATTTTCAGCTTTATGAAATGATCTTTATTCTTTGTTTTGACCTATTTGTCTGAGTTATATTTTTGGCTAGCTTTTTTTTCTTTTATGAGACAAATCCAATGATTTTTTAGAAGTGATATTTAAATATAAGTCAAAGATTCAACTATTTTTTCTAGCTCTCGTCAATCCTCTTTGTAGAATTCTAATCCTTTCTCCTCCTTTTCCAGAGTATGTATGAATAATCTCAAGTAGGAACAAACTCGCTATTAAATATAAAGTATAAATATAAATATAATAAAATATAAATATAAAAAATACTGGCTGGGAAAGATACAGTGTTTGACTTGCCCTGTTCTTCCATATAAGCAAGACATCTTTTCTGTCTGACTAGTCTAAGAGATAGGAGTGTTACTGCTAGCAGAAGGAGTGCTCCCAGAAATGAACAATTCACGTGGCCAGTATTTGTACCTACAGCTCTCAATGCTACCTATGAAATCTATTCTGCTTGTGAATAAAGGAATTCAACTGAGGTGAAAGACTGGAAAGAAAACGATGTTTCAGGCAATGATTTTGTCATGCTGTGCTTAAAAGTATGCCTAGTAGAACAGAAGCATATAATTTCTGTGTTAGTTATCAAATCAGTGCCTGAGAGGAATACTTCTCCATTGCACTTCAAGTGCCCAAACTGAGTGTTCCTTCATACTGAACCTGGTTGCTATATAGCTCATATTATTAGAAACATTGAATATCCTGTGACTCCTTCTCCATAATTTATTTCCAAAACACCTTCTCATTTGGATTTTTTTCCTTCCATGCAAGGTTATAAACAGATTTTCCTTTGCTATTAAGTGCTGTTTATGGAATTATAGATAAAAAACTTCATCACTACATCTTAATTTCTTTTTTTTTTCAGACAAAACTGTGAAGGCAGAGGAGATTTCACTGCAGATGTATGCATTTCAGCATTATCTTTCAGACTCCCAAACAGGCAGAAATGATCTGATCAGAAATACAAGTGAGAACAGTCCTGATGTTCCCCAGAGATTTCAGAAATATATTAGTGATTTTGATTTTAATTCAGCCACTTGAAAATAGCTGGCTGAGCAGAGGGAGTACTGTGGTAAGAAAGTGGATACATTTTTGATGGCGATCCTGCTGCTGTAATTTAGCACAGGTATGAGCGCCTAGAACTAAGCTGGAATCACAGAAAAGTTGTTGATTTTTACTTCAAAGTGATATCTCAGAATGTGAATTTAAGAAAAAAAACCCCACCAACTTCTTTGTTGCTTTTTTGTTTTGTTTTGTTTTTTCTTTCTGAAAATATGTTAAAAAAGAAATATTTGCCACAGATGTGATTTTCTTTTTGATCAACTATGAGAATAAATTGCATAGAAAATAAGAAATCCACATTTTTTTAAAACTCTTTTTTTGGCCCTGACGTAAAGGTTCTTTTAATACTCTTAGTTGTTTTTCTTCTTCAAAACTATGTATCTGTTTTTCTTTAAAATTGTATTTAATAACTTAAATCCCATAGGGACACGAGTGAGGAGGGACTTTGTGAAAGCCATGTCCTATACCAAAACATAGTTTAATAATAATAATAATAATAATAATAAAGTCTTCTTAATGCTAGCTCTAATTACTATTTTATTTATTTATTTATTTATTTTAAGCTATTTCAACTATAACCGAGAAGACTTAACTCAGGTGTCTGGCTGTGGTGTTCTCTGGACAATGTGCAATTATGTATTCTGCACAGGAAGGTGAGGAGGAGCTTCAACTCAGAAAATAGAGCTACCCATCTTATTAATGATGTGTTTTCCCCTTCTTTTTCTGAAGACTGGTCCAGATGCAGCTGTCTACACACCTGAGCAAGTTATGAAGGTGCAAAAATTGTGACAAACTTGGGAAGTTTGAGAAAAAAATGTTGTCATATTTAACACCATTTCCTGAGTATATTTTTCTTTCCCCTGAAGAGCCTTCAAGCTGTCAATATCTTTCTAAAAATAAACAATGAGTAATGCAGCAATGCCTTCATAGTTGATGATGACAATGAGTGCCCATAGGCAGATGAAATCCTTAAGCTACTGTCATACTACATTTTTGAAATTAGTGAAAAGAGACATTTCCTTAGCCCCAAATTTTGACCCATGAATGAAAAAATATCAAATCTACTGTTTTTTTGAAAAAGAATGACAATCCAAAGAATTTTGGGCGAAGCCCCAATTCCTGAAAAATGTATCTAAGATGAAAGATGATCAATTGATTACAACAGTAAGAAAAATAATATCCTTTAATTTGGTTTGAAATTAGTGTTGTACTTGGCAGATGTGATGAATCAGGATGGCAGAGCAATTCCTTAGAACAGAGCAGGCTTCAACTTTGAGCTAAGAAATACGGGAATTCATTTCCAAACAGAAAATATGATTTTTAACACAACTGCCTCGTGGGGAAGTGGATGGATATGCATGTAATTGCTGAGGCAGTGACATTAACATTATTATCCCTATGTATCTGATAAAGCTGCAAATAACTTTCTGGAAAAATAACTTCCTGGATGCTTCCTGGACACCAAGAGGTCCAAATCCTTTGCTCCATCAGGATCTTCTTAAAAGTGTTTCAATACAGCTCTACATTCTAAACCTCTCTGGACTCTCCACTGTTATCACTTCCATTTTTAAAAATAGCTGGAAGTGGATAAAATAAACTAATTCACTACACTGTTATCCTTCAACAATATCTTTTACTGCCAGTACTTTTGTTGTTGTTTTAACACTGTAAACTGGGGCACTGTGCTACTAGCCCAGAGAAGAATTAATGCTTCTTTGAATTTATGTCACTCTCTGGCCTTAGATGACATTTTGTTATTCAGAACACAAGGATGCATAAGTTAAGTCAAAAGAAGTATTTCCTAGTCTAGGCAGCTTGATGTAGACTCTCTATGTTGGAGGATACTCCTTTAATAAGTTTTGTATCACTGGCTTAGCTTGCCAGAGCAGCAAGAAATATTTGCTTCCTTTGAGATGAACTCTGAATTCCTGGCTTCAAGTTACAGACTATATTCCAAGCTGGGATTTTAGGATTCCTACTTCAGTAATCATTCCTACAGTAACAGTGATCACAATATTTTCAGAAAAGAGATCAGCTCTAAAGTCTATGTTCTCATGAGAAAAAACAGATGAACAACCACAGAATTAACCAAGAGTTAATTTCTAAATCATGTAGTCCTGTAATTAGATGTTAAGATCAAGTAAATCTTTCCTGCAGAACAGAAAAGGTGTAAAATTGGCATAGTTCGTTGAAATTAAGTTTCTGGTCTCTACACTTGATCTTCCTCTTCTTCATTAGTGTAATTTGTTTGCCCTCAGCTGAGCCCCCTTCTAGGACAGGATGACAGTTCCAGTGAGGAATTTCTAATCATTTCTACTTCTGGATTAATTGCTTTTACAACCAGATTCCATCCACTCCATACAAAATTTATCTCAGACTGAATCATGTATTTTGTTTAAATTATAATTCAATGAGCTGACAGCAAAGTAAAAATCCAAGTGAAGACGACAGTGGTTATACATAAGATAAGAATTAATGAAGAGAGAATAGATATTGATACTTTCTGTAAGCTGAAGCAGACTCTAGAGTACTTAATTTTCATGCTCCTGGAAAATGTAGATTTGTGTATTTTAAGTTATAGATCTGAAGCAGATGTGGTTGCTAAGACTGCAGCGGAGTGATAAGATCTGTATTTAGTACAGCTAACTGACACCATATCTTCCAGCATGCAGGTACCACACCAGCCAGCACTAATAGGGACAGGGGTAAACAGCCCTTGGAAACCACTTCACCCTCGGATACTCCATTTTGGACAGATTGGGACTTTGTTCCCAAAAGATGGGACTAATTCTTGTCTTCTTTTTTAATAATTTCAAACAAGAGTAAAATAATAGACTAGTGTTAGCTTTTTCATGTTTATCCAGTTTTCTAACAGAGGAAATGGCAAAAAAAAAGTTCTTTAGCAGCATGTGCAGTGAGTCCATTTGAAGAATGAGCTATTACTCAGTGGGCAGAGCACAGGACGTTCATCAAATACAACATTTTTGTGGCTGTAGAATTATTAGCTTAATTTTTTCCAAAATGTTTCCAGATTTTTCTTTGTTGTTGTTTTGTTGTTGTTTTTTTTTTCCCCTACTGGCCATCCATACTTTAAATGTTCCCAGCTACCAGTGCAGCCTTTGATTAGTTTGGAAAGGGAAGGGAAGAGATGGAGAGAAGGAGTGGGAAGAGGAGGGGAGTGAATAGAGAGGGAAGGGAAGGGAAGGGAAGGGAAGGGAAGGGAAGGGAAGGGAAGGGAAGGGAAGGGAAGGGAAGGGAAGGGAAGGGAAGGGAAGGGAAGGGAAGGGAAGGGAAGGGAAGGGAAGGGAAGGGAAGGGAAGGGAAGGGAAGGGAAGGGAAGGGAAGGGAAGGGAAAGGAAGGGAAGGGAAGGGAAGGGAAGGGAAGGGAAGTGAAGGGAAGGGAAGGGAAGGGAAGGGAAGGGAAGGGAAGGGAAGGGAAGGGAAGGGAAGGGGAGGGGAGGGGAGGGGAGGGGAGGGGAGGGGAGGGGAGGGGAGGGGAGGGGAGGGGAGGGGAGGGAAGGGAAGGGAAGGGAAGGGAAGGGAAGGGAAGGGAAGGGAAGGGAAGGGAAGGGAAGGGAAGGGAAGGGAAGGGAAGGGAAGGGAAGGGAAGGGAAGGGAAGGGAAGGGAAGGGAAGGGAAGGGAAGGGAAGGGAAGGGAAGGGAAGGGAAGGGAAGGGAAGGGAAGGGAAGGGAAGGGAAGGGAAGGGAAGGGAAGGGGAGGGGAGGGGAGGGGAGGGGAGGGAAGGGGAGGGGAGGGGAGGGAGGGAGGGAAGGGAAGGGAAGGGAAGGGAAGGGAAGGGAAGGGAAGGGAAGGGAAGGGAAGGGAAGGGAAGGGAAGGGAAGGGAAGGGAAGGGAAGGGAAGGGAAGGGAAGGGAAGGGAAGGGAAGGGAAGGGAAGGGAAGGGAAGGGAAGGGAAGGGAAGGGAAGGGAAGGGAAGGGAAGGGAAGGGAAGGGAAGGGGAGGGAAAAGGAAAGGGGATTTGTTTCCATTTTGGAATTTTCAAAATATCTCTGTGGAAATTTATTTTTTTTTAATTTATTTATTTTTTCTGATTCTGTAGCAGAAGAGTCAGCTTTACTTTTCTCTACATTGCACAAAGTTTATTTTAAAGTGTGCTCAATGAGTCTGGTGACTTACTGCAGTACATTTAAGCTCTTCATTCTTGCTTTCCAAGCTCAGCAAAACTCCGTGGTGTCACCTACATCTCTGCTTCATGCCCACTCCTTTACTGTCATTTACTTCCTAATTTCCACTCTTCGTGTGCCTTCTTTACCTATTTTAACTTAGCTTAGCTGTGATTCATTTCTCAAAGATGATGTCTGCTCTGTATTTCTTGCTTATGTTCGCAATTGTGTTTATATGAATTCCAGAGTACTCTATAATCCTCTGGGTAGGGATCTGGCTTTATGAAGCTGTAAAATGCAATGCACCTCTATATTGTACCACATGTACTGACTAATAATAAGGAAGCAAAGTAAGACAATTTTAAAATGTTGTAGTTTTTGAACAAAAAGAGTAGAATTCAAACTCTGTGGCTGAATGAAACAAGGTAATGGTGCTGAGCATTCTGTTCCTCTTAGTCCTCTTCCATGCTCCAGCTTGGAGATGTCTTTGAGTTTGTATTCTGACATTATGGCTTGCAGACATTTGTGCCTGAGAAGAAGGAAGAGAACTGTTGAAAGTTCTGAAGAAGGCAAATATGTGCTTTAGAGATATCAAGTAAGAAATTAAGTGTTTTTGCCTCTTATATTTTTCAGATGTAGGCTTAAGTTTGTATTGTTACATAGAGACTAGTCCCTATTCATTTCTTCTCAAATCTCATTCAGGAAGGAGGGAAAAATTGCTGGGCTGACAGGTATGAAATGCCAAGAGGTTATAAAGGATATGATTTCTGCAGTCTGTTTGTGAAAGAGTTCACGTTTTTTATTCTGTGGTCAATTAGCCTGTATACATCTTAGTATAAATACTGTGATCTTCCACAGACACTTCATACCTAGTGATCATTTAAACCTGGTTACTTTGTCCTCAAGAAGAGAAGAATCAGCATAAAATGCCTAGAACTTTCTAACTTATTTATCCTGTCTCAAACTCACTGACTGCACATAAACTGAATCTTTGCTATGGGATTAAAAGTTGAACGCAGAGAACATCCCTTTCATGAGAAGCAGGATTTGAAAACTCATGCATTTCTAACTCATTTGGAGCAATTAGATTAACCAACCAGGGCTGCTAGCTAGCTACCTCTATTTCCTTTCAGATAAATAATTTCATGGTGATTTTTATTGGCTTCCTTCCTTCCTTCCTTCCTTCCTTCCTTCCTTCCTTCCTTCCTTCCTTCCTTCCTTCCTTCCTTCCTTCCTTCCTTCCTTCCTTCCTTCCTTCCTTCCTTCCTTCCTTCCTTCCTTCACAGGTGGATAGATACATGATGAGATTGTACTTATATTTTATACCTCTGCTAATATAACAGTCTCCATTTAACTATTTGGAAACTGAAAAGGATGTGAGCCATTTTTAAATGTTGTCTGATTTTACTGCCCTTCATGGAAATTTAGTGGTTGTCATCACAATGTCTGAATTAGAATTTAGAAGATACAATTTGTTTTCTAAAGAACAAATATTCATCTGTTTATACTATATTAATACACTTACTCATACTAAATTTGGTTGTTCATATTTACATATTTCTTAAAATAAAAAGATGAGAGAAACACCATTCGTTACAGTGTTAACTGTGGCTCACACCTTCAGCTGCCGTGGATCAGTGCTGTGCCCATGACTTCTGGTCTTATCACGAGAACAGTGAAAAGCCAAATGGAAATTAGCTTCTACTGGGTGAGGATCTGATGCTTATAGGTGGATTTTTAGAAAAAAAAAATATTTTTTCCCTCAAAATGACTCAGCTCCCAGAACAAACGAACAAACAAAATAGTCACTTGAAAGGTAAGTACTTCTTCATACACAATGGCAATCACATAAAATCCACAGCTGGTCTCCAAACTCAGCTGCATATATCACTGTGGCACTGAGATACACCCTAGAGTGGATGAAGGCAGAGGCTGTGAGACGGCACAGGCCTCTCCTCTGCCCACAAATGAGCAAGAGTAAGGCTACAGTTGAGGACCATGCTGTTAGTGAACAGTCCCCACAGCAGGCTACACAGTATGCTTATGACAAGTGCAAACTACTTCTGACGAATCAATGAGCTGCAGAGAAGTCATTTTCAAGCCTCTCACCTATCAGAGTCCCCTTGTTGTACAAATATGTCTGGTCCCAACTTGCCAGAGAGTATAACCAAATACTTTCTAGAAACTGAACAAATTGCCAATTTTGATACTAATGCAATCTGCATTACTGTGTTACGTCAAGGACCTTGTTATTACAGAACTGTAGGGGTTGGAAGGGACCTCCAGAGATCATTGAGTCCAACCCCCCTGCCAAAGCAGGTTCCCTACAGCAGGTCGCACAGGTAGGCATCCAGGCAGGTCTTGAACATCTCCAGAGAAGGAGACTCCACCACCTCCCTGGGCAGCCTGTTATCATTCAAAGTCTTCAATATTATCTTGTTGAGAAGGATCAAAATGTTAGACAGACAGCTTTCGTTATGCTTTGAAACAAGGGAGCATGAGGGAATGAGAGTTTGATTCAGTCATTTCCTAAAGTAGAAGACAGGTACAAAATGATTTGTTTGGTGAAAAACATTGGACTAGTCTGACTATATTGTCCATGAGCAGCCCCAGCAGACAAAGTAAGAGTGATGTTTTGACAAAGAAATCACCTGGATGTGGAAAAGGTAAGGTTCCCACAGACCACTGTCCATTGCCTATTAATTCTAACTGCTGACAATTATTTCAAGTAGCATTTAGACGACCCAATAAAGCAGGATCTGGGACTCTATTTCCCTGTACTCACAGTTTCGAAACCCCTAATTTCCATTTTATGAAGAAAGGCAATGTGCTCTAGACTTCTAGATCTCACTTATATTTTAAAATAGACTTTTGCTTCATAAGTGACATAAGAGCTTGAGGAGCTTCCATTCACAGTTTTGTGAACCTCACATTACTTTTCTAAATTTCTCTCAGATGAAGAGCTGAGACTGGTTCAAAACCGCTCCTTTAGCAACATGGGTTAAATACCTACAAAGACAATGCAGGACTTCCTCACAGCTCTTCAAGTGTGAGAAGCTGTTCAATGCGATGAAATCTGACCATCATAAATGGATGTCGAGTGCTGCAATGTGACAGATCAGGTCAAACATTTTTATTCTGTCAGTTTGAATGATATTGCAAGCCCGTAGGCTTCCAACTGGCTGAGTTTTAATCATGAAGGTAATTTTCCATGTGTGTGTTTCAATACAATGTTTCATTGGAAATTCCGCAGTGCTGAGCACAGACTGTTATGAGAAAATACTCCATCTGATTTAAAAGCATAACTGCTTACCAGAGATACAAGATACACATCAGACTTCATGCTTGTGCAATGTACTGGCATTACTGAGACCTGGAAATTACACTTGAATGGAATATATGAACAAAGGCATACACCATGCTGAATTTCTGCTATAGCAAGAAGAATTGTGATAGTTTCCCTGCTGTAAGGATATGAAATGGTCAGTGATTCACTGCAATACTAATCATCTCATATTTTAGAGAACATGGTCAAGAAATAACAGGAGCATACAAACCCTGTAAAAAGATGAAGTACATAAGGACACTCCTGAGTCCAAAGTGCTTGGAACTTTGTGGACTATACTAGGATCAGTCTTCTAATGCTTGAAGAAAATAAGTTTCAAATGTGCAGAAATTATTCTTCAAGGACTTTTTTTCCAGATTGTTAAAATACGTTGTTTAGATTGGTATTAATAGCTGGTTAGAAACCATTTGATTGCTATATTAACCTTAAGACTTGATATTCTACCTGACATATGACAGAAAGAAGAGGTAAAAATAACTTGGCACATGGTATAGAATTGCAATTAGAAGTACAAAATCTCAGTGGATTCTGAGTTTACTTGTATGTTTATGAAACATTGAGAGATCTGAAGAAATGTGCTCTTGTTATTTTTCATTATCAACATTCTTACCTTTTTTATTTTGAAAACAGATTCCTGTGAGAATAGTTGTGTATTGTCTGTTAGAAGGTAGGCAATGTTGCCAGACAGGGTGGGCAAAGTGCCAAATAGCTAATGGTCAAAGAAAGTTGAGGGCAAGAGTTAAATAATATGAGATTCAGTGGTCTCTGTGCTCTTCTGTCAGGAAAGGTTTTGGAAGCCTGTGCCTCGGTGTCAGTGCACAAATGTCAGTCAAGAGACCATAGAAACACAGATCTGTGTCTAAAACTGGATCTCATGACTCATTACCAAATTCTGCTCAGCGTCATCCCAGAAGCTCAAGTGGATTAGACAGTTATTGACTTGTTCTTTCAAACTTTCAGAAGTAAAATTAAAGCTTATGTAATTTCAATGGCTAGTAAGTAGTCCATGAAATGTCAGTGAATTGCAGGCCATCCTAAATGGTTTTTAACACTCCCTTTCATTCTAGCTTGCATCAGCTGATGTGAGTAATGAGATTGCTAATGTGAGGCTAAAATAAGTCTTGTGTTCTCAAATTCTGAAAGATCAGTATTTACCTCAGAAACAGTATCTACCTTTTTTTTTTTTTTTTTTTTTTTTTTTTGGCCTTTTTATGCCTAAAAAAGAAGTTTTAATTCTTTATAGTGGACACTAGAACTTTTCAGATTTCTTGATTCTAATCTAATTATATCAGTTGAAGAATAAGAAAATAGAAGAAAATTATCTTCATGTTGGCTTAGAGATCCTGAAAGTCTCTGTACATATGCAAGTAACCAGAATATGTAGCTTTCCTTAGGATCATGTTTAAGATCAGATGATTTCTTTCTCTTTTTCTAGCTGCAGTTTTTAAATGTATAGACTGACTTTCTATCCGATTTTCCAAAGTCAGTTTTCACATTCTTTGCTGAGAGGTAATTTTCTCACTTTCATTTAAGTAAACATTTACAAGTTCATTAAAAGAAAACAATAATGCCTTTGTAGCTCTTAAGAGTCTGTCATCGTCTCAGAAGATGCCTTTGGGCTTCAGATAGCCTTATTTAAAAGCCAAACATTTTTGTTTGTGTGATTCAATTCAGTTTTATGCCTTAGGTACTCAGTGATGGCACAGGACTCTTAAAACAGGCTTTTTCAAACTTCATAGAGGTTATAAGGAGAAAAAAATGGAGGAAGAAAAGCAAAAGTAAAACCAAAATTCTGTGGCTATTCTCCAGATGGTAACCAAATTAAATATAGTTGACATTCTAGACCACTTTTTGAATGCACTCTAAAAAAGTTCCATGTTTCTTTTATGATGCCTTTATCTCTGTATTTTTCATTCATTTTGAGTATCTGCAGGCATTGTATAAGCCCTAGGATGCTTTCATTCCTAGTTCCAGTGTTATCACATTCTGTCACCAGTATTAATACCATGGAACTAGCAGTGAGCACAAAGATACATTTGATGCTTTAGAAATAATGAAATGTCATTCGCATTACAGAACAATGTGGCATTTAATGATTTAATGGGACTATGCAAAGTTTATTTGCATTATTATTCCACTGTAATGATTTTTCCTGGCAGTCAGAACTGCCAAAAATATCACTGAATGTTAATTCAGATGAACTTTAAAGGCAGCCACATAGGGAGCAACCTGAAATCAAAGCTCTTGGTCCTAGCCTTCAAAGGAGGCTACCCTAGAGCGTGTCATAGAATCTTCCCTTACCCTCACAGGCCTCAAAGCTGAGAAAAGAACATGGAGAAAAAGACCCCCACAACTGAACAAGAGTCATATCACTCTAACAGGCAAAAATCAGAAAGCCATCATTAGCTGGCACAGGTAGAAATGCTTCTGGATTTAGATATCATTACCATAGCTAACTAAATATCAGGGAAAAAATAAACTTTTTATTTCCCAGTGATAGTAATTCTAGTAAATTTTAGCTGTCTTCCAGTGCTAGCTCTACTGAATATTACCAATTTCAGTTATGTTGTTCCTTTAGTTGATTGAGTGAAAGTTGTCAGAGTGCATTATCACTGAGAATTACAGCTGTAATAATTTCTCACACAATAAATGCAAATAATCTTGTTCATACGAATATGATGGTAGCGGCTGAGGGGCTGAACTTGTGACTTTTCAGCTCTCTGAATGCATGTCATAAAGTAACTTCTGTATATGCCCAAAGAGGGGTTTAAATCAGTGTTTGCTCTAAAATTAAATGAGCTTTTTCTTTTTTCTTTTTTCTTTTTTTTTTTTCCCAAACAAAAAGTTTGTTGGATAAAAAGTGAAGTTTCAAAATATAAAAAAAAAAAAATTATGTTAATTTGTGAGGAAATATTTTTGTCATTTCTTTTAACAAAACATTTTGATAGCTTGGCTAGGTATGACTATTTTACATACACATCTAGCCAATTGAAACCCTCCTTGAAAACAAGATTGTTAAGTTTAACGATCATACAAAAAGGAAAAATCGCAGAATAGAGGAGGTTGTGGACGCCCCATCCTGGGAGTCGTTCAAGGCCAGGCTGGATGTGGCTCTGCTTAGCCTGACCTAGTGGTTGGTGACCCTGAACATAGCAGGGGGGTTGAAACTAGATGATCATTATGATTCTTTTCAACCCAGGCCATTCTATGATTTTATGATTATATGAAAACTGACATTTCTATATATCAGGTGTGTGAGATACTAGATCTGATGGGTTACAAGGGCAGGTCCCTGGACATCAGTGGTGAAAAGGCTGCTCAAATGCAAACAAGTGTCCAAGTAATACTTGGAAATTAGAAAATAGTAGATTCTCTGTAACAAAGCTATTGTATAAATTGCTGCCATGCAAAGTGACCATAACGATTCACATTTACTGTTTCTTGTCAGAAATTGTTGCAATATGTTTGTGGTTTTGTCTTTTTTTTTTTTTTAATGTTCTATAGAAGCCATCAATAGGGAAGTAGTGATCGATATAATTTAGGTAGCCAATGTGATTTTAGCCATAAAAGGAAATGAATAATCCAAAAAAGACAAAATTGTCTCTGTTTTGAAGCTTCCTTGTTATATAACAAGCACATATTTTTTTCCTCGGAACAGTAATATAGATGAAAACTAACATTTAGTGATTTGTGTATCCTCTTCATTTTTTTTTTTTTTTCTTATTGTAGGCTGCATACCAAATGTGTGCATCCTCTTGTGGATGCCTGACCATGGCAATCCTTTCAGTATACAACCATATTTGGAAAATGAATACTGAGGCTCAGATCATTGACAACAAGGCAGCCTGAGTAAAGGCTCAAACACACAAACAACTTTGAGTTCAGAAATCTCCTTCTGTTTCCAGGTCCCTGGGTTTTTCATAAAAGAGAATTTCTCTTGCATGTTGCACACTGTGTTTCTCTCTGTCTTCTCCCTGTAGATTTGGGTCATCATTATCATTTCAACCTCCTTAAAGTTTGTTATGACCTCTGCTACCACTAAATGAAATATTTATTCTCTTTGCATTCTTGTCATGCCTTGCAAGGAAGCAGTCAGGCTGGAATTTAGCAGCCCTGTAGAGGGAGCATAATTCTTCCATAATGTTCTACAAATTGACAAATTCCCTACGCCTTTATATCGTGTAACTCTCACTAGGGCTTTTTGTCCCCTCACTTTCTTTCTTAACTCAGTGCACATAGGGTTGTCACTGTGCATTGCCTGGAGCAGGTGAGTTTACAAGGTGAGAAAAGCATCATATACTTGAAATTTCCATCCATTTTGCCCAGCAGACTCTCAGAGATTAGAACAATTTATATTTGTGTTTTCTGAGTAACAACCAAGGTCATGCCATGTTGATCGATCCCTTGTTTTCTACAGAAATGTCATATTAAGAGCACAGTTTTGACTTTGCCTGCCAGAACCCCCCGGGTCTTTTACTGTACAGATTCAGGTTTTGCCAGTAGTCTTGTGATTCCGTTATGATCCACAAAGTTGATGCAAGAGGTTGTTTTCTTCAGAGGGGATAGTGTTAACAGTCTCAATTTATGTTGATGTTACAGATCCCATATAGTTAAGTTCATCATCCACATTCCATCACTACTAACCCACATAGTGTGCCCCATGGAAGGTATATTGAGTTTTAAATAAATTGTATCAGACAAATTAAACAGCCAAATGGAAAGAAGTACAACTGATTGTGGACGCCCTGTCCCTAGAGATGTTCAAAGCCAGGGCTCTGGGCAACTGATCTGGTACCTCATCTAGTGGTTGGCAACCCTGCCTTCAGCAAGGGATTAGAACCTCATGGTCCTTAAGATCCTTTCCAACCCAAGCCATTCTATGATTCTGTTACTGAGGTAGCATAGTTAAGACAACCATGACTCAGTCGGATGGCTAGGGCTATTGTGCTCAGTCTCTGAATTACAGCCTTTCAGCTACTACAATTTTAAATATTAGTACAATTCCAATTAATGTTTTGGACTATTTGAATATGTAACATTAAAGTTTGCATATTGGATATTTACCTATAAGGGGCTGTCCTGAAATCTAATGTTCCCATCCCAGTAAATGCAACAGTCAGTAGATTGCACATAATGCCAGTCACCACGTTGTGGTACTCACTATGTTAAAATTTTGGTTTCCAAATAGTTATTGATTGTTCAATAACGCAATCATAAATATTAAGAGCATAGAATAATCCTCCATCCCGCACAGATTTTCCTGACATCAATATTTCCGTAAAGAATACAAAGAGAAGATGGTCATAATACAGTCGACAGATGTTAGGTTAAATGTGGATCTCCTTTGGTCACTTCCAATGACACAGCCTAATAATTCCCCTCATCATTTTTCCTATAAGAAGTTGCATTGGTGAACCATAACCTTTGGTATCACTGCCTTTCCTGAGAAGGAGTGTGGTGGAGACAGCTTGTTTGGTGTGACTAGGAACAGTACTTTCTATGCCTTTCTGCTAATTCTAATTCTAATCCTCTCTCCAGTACAGTACATAAATAGGGAAAAATGAAAACAAACAAACAGAAAAACAGAGTAATAAACAGTTGCTTTTATTCCTTTAAATTAGAAAGCAATTACCAGCCCTACCTAAAAACAAACAAACAAACAAACAAAAAAGCCCACTCAAACAAGCCAACCAAACAAAACAGAACTTCAATATCACTAGCACCTGGAAACTGAATATAAACTTGAATCTGAAGATGGCACTAGTATATAAATGGGACCAAAACCAGAAGACCTTATTGCTGGAGCAAGATATGCATAAGAGATAAAAAGAAATACAACCTGTGCAGACAGATATCTACATTTTTATTTCATTTATTCTATTCTCTAAAAGCTTTGTTGGAAGGCTAATTAACTTAACGGAAAGATTCAGACTGAAATCAACTGATAACCCACAGGAATTGTTAGGATCATGGTTTTCTCAGGGCTTATGGGACGCAGCTCATGCAACTTAATTCTGCTCCCTTGTGCATGTGCAATATGTCACAGTCTTTAATTACAAGCTGGCACAGTATCTTTTTTCAACTGGAGCCTTAGTGGATGAATGGGTTCTAAAGAAGGAATGGAAGAAATTCTATCCAGCAGGACGTCTGTCTTGCTGGCATTGATAAGGAAGACACTTAGCAAATGCAACAGGGGACGTCAGGAAAATCTGATTTTGTGAATGAGGAGTGGGATTATCTTCCTGTCCCATGTGGTAGCATTAACTGCCTTCTGCCTTTGTGGCTGTAATTCTCTGCCTATGAACAAGCATTTGCCTAAGCTCTTGCTTGTCCTAGAGGATTTTGGGAGGTTAAAAAGAGAAAAATAGTGTTCAATTATTTGGTCTAGTTAATGAACTGAGAAACATGTTCAGAGTCCCATATAGTCAGGCAAATATTCACATTTCATACATGCCTGGGGTATCTATAACTTGTTCTTCAATTAGAATTAGTACATTTACACACAGAATTTAAACCAGAATTTGCAACTAAACTAAGATTGCAGATATTTGAAAAATAAAATTGACTTAAATACTTAAATGAATTAGTTGTGCTGTCACTGGAAATGAGTCAACCCCAAGGTATGCATGTTAATATACACAACTTTTATTTAGTCATCATATTACAACTGTTTAGCCTTGGATGTCACAGGTAACTGAGATGAAAGAAGAAAGAATAAAATATCCCTGCAAAATAAGTTCTGAGAAGAACTGGTTAACAAAATTATCTTGCAGATATATGCACAGCAGGAGGTGCTAGCTTAGCACCTGGTTGTAAGCCTTGTTTAGTGGTCAGAACAAAGAGTGTTAGACTTTAGAGGATACAAAGATAGTTCTAGTTGGACAAAACAACAAGCTCTGAATCCAGATTACAAAGTATGTAAACAAAGGAAAAAAAGGGGATTGACTACTGAGGAGGGTGAGCGCAGGATAGGCTATCCAAGAATGTGAACCCTGAGTACCTTAGCCAGTGGGGAAAGTGGGAGTGGAGGGCTCATTAGACTCAGGGTACGGGGATAAAAGAAGGACTGTGCCCCCTGATACGTCGAGAGACCTCACAGGTGTATGCCCCAGTGAACTCTCTATTCAAATAAAGAAAGCTACTAAAGACTCTCCTCCTCTTCTTGTGATAAAAATAATTGAGCAAGCCTATTGGATGAGAAATTTTCCCAACGTAACTATATAAAAAGCATGGAATTTAGAGAGGACTTTTTTTATTTTTTAACTTTGAAGTATCTGATCCACTGTGGAAACTAAATATTAGTGGATACAGGTTTATCAAAAGATAAATCTCTTCAGAGCTTTGCTGAGAGTAAAACTCCTTTTTGTGCAGCCAAGCACAAGGTCTGAATATCACTCCAGTCCCATGTTTGCTAAATTTTGAAGACTAAAATGAGTTTAATATGGCACAGGGATTTATGCACACATCATGCACAGAAGCAGGCTGCCTGGGTGAGCTCTGATATATCTCCCAGCATTTGAACTGCTCTGTAATTCGCCAAGAGTTTTGGTGAAACTGAAAGGAATCAAAGAACAATTATCTACTGATTTATTTGTTTATTTTGCATTCTAATCGAAATTGTAAGTCATGACTTTGCTTCAGTTCTGTATAGAAAGCACTCACACCTACCCGGTATACAGAAAAGCGAGTCAAAAAGGTTGTTTCAGATAATTTAGTCATCTGAGCTACTTATTCAGACATTGTCAAGTCACAAACACTAGTTTATCCTCATTTTATACGACTGAGAACCTCTTAGAGTACCACCTTTATTTCCAAGAGTGAGCCTCATCTGTGCGGATAAAGGCTCAGCTCATCTACTCAAGTGCAGCCATTTAGTGCCACTTGAGATGTTGCTTGGTCTTGAGTTACTACTCTTGGTGAGTGTGCATCTTGCACATACTTACTTCAAACCAGCTCCACACCTTTGCACAGCTCAAATGGAAGCAGGCACAAATATGCAGGCAGCTGAAACAAAATATGGGTGATCTCATAACTGATTTCTGTGATAGAAGTTGGAAAGGAACTGCACTGTACAATGCACATGAGCAATTCTTACAAATGTGCACTTGTTCTGTTCAGTAATATTCTAATATTCTCAACTGATTTCAAATCTGGTGTGCTGTCTCATAATTGCTGAAGTATGAGGTAGGACTCAGCTTCAGACTCAGAAGCCTCAAATTATATAAGCACATCAACAAATTAGGTCAGTGGAGTCTAAAGAACAATTTTAAAATGTGTTTATTTTAAAGCAGATATGTAATCAGCCGAGCTCTTCCCTATGTTAGGGCTATAGCAATCAAGATTACAACCAACCTTCCCAGTGTAGATTAGTTCTTTCTTATTTGGGAGCGACAGATTCAGCAAAATCTTCCCTTGATCTCATCCATCACATGCATCACTAATTGTCTTGGGTGAAAACCCTGGGCCTCAGACCGTGTCCCATCTCCTTTCAGCACAGAGGACCATGTCCTGTGACTTACACATATAATTGCACAGACTGTTATGGTCTCATGCAGTTCCATCTGTACACTTGGGGTCATGGCATGCCCTGCTTCCGGCTGTGAGAATCAAGTGTTGTTTCTGCATTAGAATTGTATATTATTATTTTTATTTTATGATCTCCACTCTCATAGTTCTTTTTGGGAGTCCCTCTACTTAACTTGGGGAAGATCTCTGATAAGTTTACATCACTTATCGTATAGACGAACCTTCCCAGGAACGCATACTCTGTATATAGGTGTATATATGTATATTTTGCCACATACACTGCAAGAATATCCTTCATGAGAACAAGCCATGACATGCCCGAGGAAGAGCCTGAAGAAACATTGGGAAGGCCTGACATCATCCCCCAGTGCTCTTTGTTTAACGATGATGACTTTAAAGAAAATCACCATATCAATAGGACAAGGAGAGCACCGAGACATCTTGGATGATTACTGACTGGCACCAGATAACAAATAAATTAACAAGTAAATAGCAAATGTAAATTCTTCTGATAAGATTGTGAACCTGGAGTACCCAGCCATTGGGGAAACAGGGGAGGGGGAGGCAAAGGGGAGAAAACAGGGTATAAAGGCTGTCACGTTGTGTCCATAGGCGCGCTCCTACTTGCAGGACGCCCGCCATTGCAATCGCGAATAAATTCTGCTTTTATCAGAGATACCGTCCTGACAAAAATTATTTGGATTATTTCCAACACGGCTAATGGCTGTGTTAACAACACGGTCGCCCTCTGCATTCCCTGGTGCTCCTGGTTGGAGGCAGGAGGCTGAGAACAACCCCATTCCAGTTTCTCCCAGAAGATCGTCTGCTTGGCAATCAAGTGGTATTTTTACTTGGTAGCCATGGCATCTGGACTCCTGGTTAAGCGCTTCTTTTCTGTATTATGCAGAGAAACAAAGAAATAAATATTGCTGCAGTCTCTTGATGCATATACTGTGGGGCTGCCAGAGACACAGGTCCATTATCGACAAGATTTTCTGCTCTGTTTGCTCTTGGTGTTTCTGTTCTTTATTCTCTGAATAGCAACCAGAGAAATACAGAAGTGAAAGACAGACATACTGGAACCATTTCAGTCAGAGCAAAATAAATACTGAGTTGTGACTGCTGCCTGCTTGTGCCATATTATCATGTAAATCATCCTACACCTGTGCTCAGTACTGCCCTGGGGCCCTCAATTTGGGAGTGGGAAAAAATAAAATGAAGACTCATTAGAAGAGAAGAAAAAAGTCACCCTGTCACAATCCATCACTCTTTCTTATGCAGCTCAGCGTCCTACAGCTTCAGTGTACCTGCCTCCAAAGGGTTGAGCAGCCTCTGGGAAATGTGGCACAATGACAGCTTAGTATATGTAGCATTTCCTTGCATGGGTGTAAAAAATCCCATAGACTTCGTGTATGACTCCTCTCTGGGCTGTGGTGAGAGATAGCCACTTCATTCCTTTAGCATAACAATAAAACCAATTGAGCATGATTGCTGTGATCAAGATGTTAGAAGAATATAGACCAGGCAAAGTTTTCAGGGAAAGGAAATATCCACGTCCTGAAATGCTCAGCCAGTTCTTCACAATGAATTACTCACATAAGATTCTTTTTTGTCACTTTTTCTTCTTTGTGAATCATCCCTAAGTAGAAGGAAATTTTCTTTAGAGCATTAGTTAACTAAGAGTACTAATCTTAGCACTGTTTCTTTAATATTCCTCCTCTGTACCTGATTCACAATCAGTTGATTATGATTATCTGGTAGTCTGAATTACAATTACTCAGGTAATTTTGTGTTCCTGAAATATCAATTGTGTAATGATGCTCATTACGATTTTAATCTTTAATTTCTCAAATATTCTCCAATATTTGTGAACAACACAATACAGTATTGAATATTTTATGTAAGGAAATGCATTTGGTAAAATATTAATTGGAAAGACATACCTTCACAAAAAATTTTGTGCATAGTCTTCCAGCTGCATAAAGAAGATACAAACTATAAAGCTTTAAAAGTTAGGAAGTACCAGATTCCTTGTTCATTTTGATGTCTTTGTATTTTATTTATTGTTTTTGTTATTGTTGTGGCTTTTGCCATTGTTGTTTTCTTTTACATTTTCCTCAGTGTTCTAGTTTAAGTAATACTTAAAAAATTTGAAAATAATTAGAAAACTACCAGGACACATTCTTTTAATTTTGTTCATTTTCTCCTTAAGATTATCAAAACTGTGAAGAGAAGGGAAATGACTCAATAACTACAAATCCTAGTAACATTATGCTATGGACAGTAGAAGTAGACCTTTAAGATGAAATTATTATTAACGCAACCAGCAAAGGAAAAATCAATGAATCATACAAACTTATTTTAGACTGAGGCAGAATTATGAAATGTTAGTCTCTAGAAATATTATAAGAATATTACTATGCAGCATGGTGAATAAAGAATGTAAGAAAATTAAATCTGATCAAGTTTAACAATGAACGCAAATATCTGCAGTTCAGCTGTGATAAGTCTTGTACAACTTTCAAAGAATATCATATACAAGACATTTCATGTATATTTGTAAAATATACACTTCAATGTGCAAATGGATTTTTAGAGCAGCTACTAGCATATAATGCAATTCAGTTTCACGCGTCCATCTGCACACTGAACAACCTACACTAAAACTGAACTTTCATCTTCTGTCTGGAATGGCCTTTGTTTTTTGGAGTACTATACATATAAAATGTTGCTAATCAAGTAAGAGCTAATCTTTGCATAAATCTTTGTATGTGCAGCCTTATATGTAGCAAATATGTACTTTTATCTAGGTTCAGGATGACCATCCTGGAAACTATTAAACTGATTAAGTAGAGGAACTCTTAAATGTAATATGAGTTCTCTGAAGAAAATAGGGGCATCTGGAAAAAAACAAGGAGCTTCTTGAAAAGGTACATAATTAATTAGCATGA
Source organism: Tympanuchus pallidicinctus (assembly GCF_026119805.1). Lineage (NCBI taxonomy): Eukaryota > Metazoa > Chordata > Aves > Galliformes > Phasianidae > Tympanuchus > Tympanuchus pallidicinctus. The sequence goes on from NW_026294802.1 coordinate 6,100,173, forward strand.
ATAGCAAAGCCAATAGAAAAGGAGATTAACCCTATCTTTAACAGACCAATTGTAGGACAGAGGCTGTATCAGTGTAGAGGTCAAGTGATAAAAATACATATAGAAAAAGCGTTGCAAAAATCCTAGTTTGTGGGAGACCACCTAGCACCCGAACTTGAGCAATTTTGCAAGAAAACAGTATCTTGTCTCTGTGAGTGAGTTTGGCTTACTGCACATTGGGTAATTAATTCACCTTGCAGTGAATTAATTACAATTTTCTGGCGACTCAGGTAGGATAGCCATGAGGCCTTGCCTCAATCGATTAGCTGCAGCTGGCAGGGAGTTAAGGACTGATTGGACTCCAGTATGCACTGTTTTGTTCTTAGGTACTCTGTTGGATCCCCTCCCCATCTGCAGCAGTAAGTGACACTAAAGTGCAACACTTAAATCGAGATACTGACTTTATGGTGTCATGGGAGAACGAGAGGCTTTTATTTACTGATTTTTGTTGTTTTGTTTGATAATTATCCAACATTTCATATTTGGTAAGAGTAAGAAATCATAAATATAGGTGCTGATGAGAAGACTATATGGAGTCTTGGATAAAACAAAAAATTGTTGGAAGTATGGGGACCAGTCCCTCCTCTAAGATTCCCTTTTACTCACCTCTGAGATACATCCTAAAACTCTGGGCTAAATTTGCTGGGGATCTTCTGATTAAGAAAACTTTGAAACATTATTGTGTGCAACAGTGGTCAAACATAAATATAATTTATATAAACTGTATAAATTGGAGTATGGGAAAAGTATCCAGAAGTGGGACTTTGAATTAAAATGCTACATTGCAAATCAATATTATTTTATCATCTTATAGATAGGTGAGGTAAAATTCTCTAAGTTGGCTAGTTCTTTGTGTTATGATCATTATGCTAGATGGATATGTAAGTTGATGAAGAGAGTTTGGGGACTTTTATGATACTATCTGAGAGTGAGAAGAGCAAAAGTATAAAAACATTGTTTTGCTTGGAATATTGAAAAAAAAATGCATTAAGTAAAATGTTGAAGAAGAGGTTGTGCAGCTTCCAGGGGCTAGTTCCACAGATAAGAGAACAGATAATGATATAACAAGTGTTAGTGGGGACGGACTAAGAGAAAGTGAAATCAAGGGGTCAAATCTGCCTTCAGGACAGCATAAGTGTTTATTTTAGATTTCTGCAGGAAAATTTCTCTGGATGTGTTTTTGAAGGGATCAAATAATGATATAGTTAACAAAGTAAATTGAAAAAGAAAAGAAAAAAAAGTAATATAAGAGGAGGTAACTTCATATACCCATATTTCTAAAATAGGTTGTCAGCTGTTCCCATCACAAAGAAAGTAACAATCATAGGAATACGAGAGCAGCAAATGTGTTATGTTGTCATGACAACTGCAATTTCTAGTCTGGAAAGTTGAGAAAGAAAAAAATATATGCAAAAAGGAGAGAAAACTTCATAAGCATAGATCTCCAGGCCAAAATTAGAATTGATTAAAACTTCAAAGTAAAATAGCATTTGTTTAGGCTATTGAGCAATACTTAACAATGTTAAGAAAGGTGTAAGTACAGAGGGAAAATCTCTGTTCTGAAATGTTAAGTAATTTTGGAGTGTTTGAAATAAAGGCAATGGTGCTATTAGAAGAAAGAGATCTGAGCAGAAGTTCCAGCCAGCTATATTTCTTGAAAGCTAAAATGTTTCTCCTTAAGAGGTTTCTTCAAGTAATGACTGCAATGCGGCCAATTTTATCTAACACGCTGTTTGCTATGGCACGTATCCCTTGTGGATTTCCATGTCTTCACATTATTATGGGCAGACCTGGTAAAACAAACAGTGATCAGTTTGTTACTCTGGAAGGGAGCTGGCTTCCACTTTCACTGGTTTCGTTTTAGTGAAGCACTGACTAGGAGTCAAAACTTTTGGCACCACAGTTCTCAGTCAGCTGAACTCATTCTTATCCCATGCTTTTTCAAATATATAGCACTGAGTCAAATGAAGCAGCATCCCAGTAATCACATCTCATGCTATGAAAGAAACTTGAAAAATTAAGATTAAGTCTGAGATGTAGGAATTTAGAAACAAAGCTCAAAAACTGAACATATTTCAGCCACAAGACACATGAGAATAAGTGTGTCACAGTCAATATTGCAGATGACTGCTTCGGTGACATTTTTTATTGTAATTTTGGGAAAGTAATGAAAAGTTACATAACAAAATTAGAACAAGAATGCACAAAAGCTACTTATTTTGTGTGTTGCCTCATTTTTAAGCTAGATCATCTTAATAAGAATACCAAACTGGATGAACACTACTACAACCCTTAGTACTCTCTCACTCTCCAAAGTTACATTAAGAAGTTCTTTATTTTCCTTCTGCAATTCATGCATTTTACATTAAGTTCCATATACTTCTTCAAACAAAACATTTCCTTATGCTGAAGCTAACTTTAGTGAGGTAACATGAAAACTAGAGGTATTAATAACTGTACAGAGGGCCTCTGGGAGCAGGAAGAAGCCAGGAAATCACTGAAACTACTTTTAGAATTCAGAAGACAATTAGAGCTTTGATAATAATAAAAGATTCATAAGTAGTGAGGTTTATAAAAGGCTTTGCAAGTGAAAGGAAGGAAAAAGAAAAACAGATTCATTACTTAATAAAACAGGAAACTAAGTGGCAAATGATGCAAGCTTATGCTCTCAGTGAACTCCCTGATTCAATTTTTGCACAAAGACATTCAGTTTCAACCAGATGCTTAATGCAATTATATTAACAGTGCACAGGTGTGCGGATCAGAGTAGGAGAAAGGGATAGATAATTTCAGTCTATTACAGCGTTTATTGTAGAATGTATTTGAGTTTGCAGAGCCTGATGATAATCACTGATGGTGTTATTTAAAATAAAAGTCTTTTTCTTCAGAATTCTTAGTCTGAAAATTAAGACCATTCAGTCTAACTTCAAGAATAAATAGACTTATATGTCTCAAAAACTTATAAAAACTTGTATGAGAGGCTAGAATTAATAAAAATAACAGACAGATTTTTCAAGAATTAACTTCTCCAAGCTAATCAAATTTTCAGTTCTATCATGGTTACTATACCAAAAGTAAACATAGATGCAGTATTATCTAAACTTCAGTAAGGCTTCTGATACCAACTCATAGAATTATAAAATAATATCTATAAAAGGAAATATCAACATAAAATGAGCATAACTGGTTAAAAAAAAGATATCCATTTAGATCTAATTATGACTATCTTTCAAAATGGAATTAAAATAAAATCTATCGGTCTCTCCTATACCTAAGACTGTGCCATTATCTCCATTAATGTTTCCAACAATGAAATGTTTTTGTTATAAAATATGTGGATGACTCAAAAAAAAAACAACAACAACTGGCCTGCAAACCTTTTAGAAGGTGTACTCAGAATCCAAAATAATTTCAGTAAACTATTGGAGAAGTATTCTAAAATCAAGAAGAAAAAATCAAATAAAATCAATAATAAAGCCTATAACAAGGACAAAAAAAAAAAAAAAAAAAAAAAGCATAATCGTGAAGAAAAGAAAACAGGAATCAGTGGCACTATACTGAAAAAGTACAGTACATTATAACGAATTGCTAACCAACTAAGAACAACCAGAAGTAAGCTGTTAAAAGAAAATCCCAGATCTCATTTTTGAATATGCTACAGAAAGCACAATTCACAAAGAAAAGAAGATAACTTTTTCATTAAACTCAGATGTTTACCTAGAGTAATTTCCATTTTAAAAACAAATTTGGGGAGTTATTTTGAAAAATCAGATGCTAAGAAAGAAGACTCAATGATCTGAAAACTGATTTTCAAATGAAAAAGATTTTAAGGATCTGATTAACATTTAGGAAAAAAAGATGATGGAGGTTATTGTGTGCAACCCATGTTATATTATGACTACCGAACAGAAGGAAGAACAAACTGAATAAATTTATATTCAGAAAGTAGAAATTATACCTGCCTGTCAAGACACTCATCAGTATTAGGAAAAGGAAGCTTTAGAGGGGCTATGAAATATCCTTCTAAAAAAAAAAAAAAAAAAAAAAAAAAAAAAAAAAAAAAAAAAAAAGTCCCAGGTAATAGTAATCATCATCATCATCAAATAAATTGAAAATGTCTTGTTGCTGTGATTTTGTCATATGTGTCACAGCTGACAGCAGAGGATGGCCTGGGTGGTTTTCCCCAGCCAATAAATCTATGACTGGAGGCAAACCAACTCCCTTCTCTATTTCAGTGCAGCTAGAAGTTCCCAGGTGCATTTTCAGGGTCCTCCCATCATACAACTGAGGATAATAGCTCTCCATGTTATTGTGGCAAAACTAGGCACAGAAAGCCACTTTCTCATTTCCATAGACATTTCTATAATGGAGACAGCATAGTGAAAATTAGGAGGCCCAGACTTGTTGATTTATTTTAGAGGATTAAAATTTGGATTCAAGAAGATATTTAAGCAGTCTGTGACTTGAATGCTCTAGTCTTCTCTCAAGTTATGTTCTTTTATAATTAATCAGCAGAACACAAAGACTTCCATTACGTTCAGTACCTCACAAAATTACAAGTAGAACATTCTTGTAATACGTTTTTGTATGCAAAATCCAAGAGGCAAAACTTCAGAAAACAAACTTTTGGATAAGTGATCATTATCAGAGAAATGGACCAGATTGCCAGAAGTGTCTCTATGCACCCCTCAGATTTTGTTTATATCTGCGTGCTCTGTTCACATTAATTCTGCAGCCCACATCAATAGCTGTAACAAGACTATTATCATGCATCATCTTTCCCTATTCTGTTTCAGAGCATTGTTTGTATGGATGTATGCCTGTAACTTTCACATTCTCTTTCTTGCTCCCCAGTTCTGTACATATATTGTTTCTTTCCCACTCAAATTCGAACAAACTTGTGACTGTAGAAGAAAGTCTATGATTTCTTCATATAACATAATAAATACTTAAAAACGCTAAGAAAGAACCAAATAGTGTTCACACATTCCATATTTAACAAACCATTTAACTTTTCCTGGTTGCCTAGTTTGATTTCACTCTGCTTGATCAACTGTCCCTTTTCATTTGGTAAGGTTTTATTTCCACTGTTTGAAATGTTGTAAACGCAATGCCCACAGAGGGCGTATTCTGCAGAGAGGAAGCATAAGGTGCAAAGATCCAAAGCATAAAACTGTTTGAAGCATCAATATTATTTTTTTGTAAATATGAACACAAAATGAAATTCTAGCAAGACATATACTGCATTCAGTTCTTCAGTACTTTACTCTTACCTGCCATTAAAGAAAGACTCAGTGCCCACTCAAACTCTGAAATACTGCGTGATACATACAGCTTGCTAATTATTATATTTCATAAAACGTAATCTACTTTCTAAATATATAAAATCACTATCTTTTTTACAAGATGACAGTTTTTAAAAAGGAGCATGATTTATTTGTCATAAGAAGGAAGAACAGGAAAGGATAAAGGAGGAACAAGAAAGGATAATAGCTCTCTCACTGTGAAAACACATATCTATTAAAAAATCTTGAGAAATGTAAAAAGTACCCATATAATTTTCACATGCAGTTACAAAAATAAAAGGGAAGTTTCTTAAGGATGAAATAAAAGAATAAAGTATGCAAATTTATGTCTCAAATGGGACATTAATACAATTCTAAAAATATTTTCTATTTCATCAGACAAATATGAGGTCTGATTCAAAAGTAATGCCTCCTATTTTATTATATTGGCCAGTGACACCAGAAGCAAATGTTACTGGTTTACCAGTAGTTTGCACCCATCCATGAATATTGTGTTATGTTTTGTTCCTGTTCAACAGTTGGCAGCAGAGAAGCAGACTGACAAAGTAGTGTCTGAAATGGAAGTGTGTATGACACAAAAGGGTGCAAGTAAGTGAAATGTCACCCATTTACATTCATCTACACTTGCTGAAATTTTATGGAGAACAAACAGTGGATTTGAGCACAATGAAGTCATGGGTGGTACGTTTCAGCAGTGGACACACTGGCAGTGATTCACTGGTGATGTGTAGATTTTTCTGTGTGGCATGCAGGCTCTTGTTCACTGCTGGTAAAAATGCATAGCTAATGCTGGAGACTGTGTTGAAAAACAGTGTTTTATAGCTGAAAATCTGCACTATCAAATAGTGTTACAGTGTTCTTTGTATCTGTTAGACTTTCTTTGGAAATAAATGGGAGGCATTACTTTTGGAGCAATCTATGTACATCATCATTCAAAGAAACTATTGAATTCAAATACATAATATGACTAGAAGAACTGAAAATACTCCAGTTTGTTTAGATAATTTTTTAATCATTGGAGAGATAAAGATAACTAGAGTGGCTTGACAGTTCTCTCATTAGATTTTAGGACATAAATAGTATGACACACATATTTGGGCAGCGTAATAACCTAAGTATGAAGAAAGTAACACAAAGAAAATATGTTCCATGCAGCAAAATTAGTATAAGGATCAGTATTTCCTGCTTACAAGGCTTGGATTGGAACAAGGCAAGAGATTTAGTATAGTATAAAACCTGTGGAAGTGCAGCCACACTGGCCTGAGAAGTGAGCTTCTGTGCTTGTCAGTTGTAGAAAGAACATTCATATTGTTGGAGGAAGAATATTCATATATATGGTAAAAAAAAAAAAGCTTGTGAAGTTGTGGTGAGTAGACAAACAAAAGACCTTATACACAAAGATGATGTGAGATTTATTTTATTTTATTTTATTCAGGCTGCAATTTGGAAGTACTGTAAGAGAACTATCATTAGAAACATAAATTTTCAGAAATTGCATCCACAACTCTCATTGACTTACTGGGTCCAGAAACTGAACACAGCTTTTAACAACACACTTTTGATTATAAACACTATTTATTAAATATGTAAAGAAGATCCTGAAAAAAAGTAACAGCTCAGAATATAAGCAATTATGTCAGATTTCTATAAATTCTCAGTGTGAGTCATAGTAGGCAGAAAGCATATTTATGACGAGGAGTAGAATGACATCTATTTGGTGCTGTGAAATGTATTTTTATTTGATCTCTTGTCTTGTGTGGGAAGTAGGTGTCTCAGAAAAATATGTATTTAACCATATAATGCAGTTAAAACATATAAGATGTGGGGATTTTCTTGTGTAATTGAATAATGAATAATTGCATACTGTGTTCTAGTGACATATAATTAAAGAAAAGCCCTTGAAGAGATTTTTTGTAATGCATTATTTGCTATATTGATTTTGTATTTAAGATTCCAAACTTTAGGTGCAGTTAATATTTAGCTGGTAGTGTTACTAAAAGATTGTTAAGAACAATATGTCCAAACTACATAAATTGCTCTGAAAGTAATGCTTCCCATTTATTTCCACAGAAACAACAACAGATACAAAGAGCAGAAGAACACAAGTTATAAGGAAGGCTTAGGTTGGATATCAGGAAAAGGTTCTTCAATGAAACAGTGATTGTGCACTGGAACAAGCACCCCAGGGCACTGGTCTTGACACCAAGCATTCCAGCATTCAATAATTGTCTAGGCAATGCTCTTAGACACTATGTGATTTTTAGGTGGTGCTGTGTGGAGCCAGGAGTTGGACTCAATGATCCTTATGAGTACTTTCAAACTTGGGATATTCTGTGGTTCTGTGATTCCCCAAGAACATATTGAATGACAGTGAATTCTCATTTCATTCTTCCCTAGAGTCAGTAAGTTTAAACTATTGAAGTTTAGGGCATTATATCAGTTTGCACTGGTTGTAATTTGTTATATTTATGTAGATACTTCTGACTGTAAAAATGAGTAGTGATCCTGAACACATTAGCACATGCTGGATGCTTTAGTCTTTTTTTTTAAGTACTGTGGTTTAGACATTCAAAAGATGAAGAAAAAGAAATCCAATTTAATAATAGAGTGAAATGTAGCCTTTTCACTGAGACTTTTGTGTTATGGAAGAAAACTAACAGAATTTAAATATTCTACCTTTCTATTAGGCTTTCCAGTGCCAGCTTGTCTTTTTAAAGAACAGAACATTTTGAAATGGCTAGCTGTAATTTTTCATGTAAGAAAATCCTGGCTTTTTTTTTTTTTTTTTGCATTACTGTTCCAATTCATCCTGGCTTCATTAAAGAGCAGCCCCATTGATAACTGTGGGAAATTATATAATAACTCCTTTCTATGTCTTCTCTTAAATGTTAAAATTAATTATCACGTCCCTTCATGGAGCATTCTATTATTATTCAGAGTAGATCTCAAGAAGTCATGGCCTTATCATAGAATGAACCATGTTTTGTACCCAGCATACCTATTATCTGTGAGAAAAAAATGTTTTGTCCTTTTGTCTAGGGCCCGCTTGCATATATTGCACAGCAGAAACTCCAAGGGAATAATTTCATTCATACCACCCTTTTTTGCATTCAAAAAAAAAAAAGAAAGAAAGGGAAAGAATGAGACAGGAGTAAAATCTGTCTAACCTAGAACTAATTTCTCACTCAGACATTGAATTCATTCAGAATCCTCCTGTGTATAACTACATCTTAATTCAAGGCAATTTTTGAATTATTATTATTCATATTTATATCATTTTCCCTATTCAGTTGATCTCAATTCAGCACTCTGCTGGGTTCACAGTAGTTCTAGTTCTTCACTTTTTAGACTACTGTGGCTCCGAAGCTTTCATCCAAAATTATTCAGTTTTCAGGAAAGAAGAAAATTTGAAGATCACTTTGATTATTATTTTCAAAGAAGTGTTACTGAATTCTTACAGTAATTCATTATTTTCTAAATTGTCTATGAGATTTTGTGCACATGCATAGTTTTAATCAGTGGTTTTCCATTTGAAGTCCTAGAACACTTGAAGAACTGTGCAATACAATTCAGTTACTTAAGGCAATGGAGACAAGTTAAGAACATTAACAGTAGACTTAATTTTGCTATACAGTAGGAACATCTGCATATTCAGCGGACTTTCTAATGTGTCTACCTACAGTAGTGTTTTCTAAGTATTAGAATGACATCTGGATTATCCAGACTCTTTAGCTCTTCCAGAAAAATTCCCCCACATCATTTTAGACAAAAATTGCCATCGAAAGAGGACTGATCGGGAAAAAGGGAGTGATTAGCTGGCAATGACCTGATTATAACTACCTTGTGATTAGCAAGAACTTTGCCTAGACGTACACAGTATAGAAATGGGACTATGAAGGTATAGTCCACAGGATGATGCCTCAAAAGCTGATTATTTGAAATTTTGTCTGACTGAGGTATTTTGCTTAAGACTGAAATATGTTCAGAATTCTAGATTCCTCCTTATTTAGTATAAACAACCTTCCAGAGACAAGATGTTTCTCTTCAAGACCCAAGACAGCCATAAATAAGAAACAAGAACAGATATTCCTTAGATAAGGCATAAGCTCAAAATGGTAACCAATTGAAAGAGACTAAATGTCCTTGATCCCAAATATGGATAAAGTGAGGAATGGGATACCACTCCAAACAACTACTGAACACCACTGAAGACCCCTTTGTAAGTGCAAAAGATTGAAACACGTTATGTAACCTTGTACTTACATGATCTCATGAATATGTAATAGGTAGGTGTGACTTATGTATTAGGCAAGAGTATAGTGAAAATATATGACTATAAATAGGAGCTAATGTAAAGACTTGACACACTTGATTTGCGGGAATATTCCATCTTGCACCCTGTGCAGAATAAATCAATGTCTCCTCTCTAAACGTTTGTCATTTTAAATGCTCTCTTGAGTCTCCATCTCTAATAGATATAAGTGCTGCTCAAAACTACTGTAGGCAGCTGACGAGTCTGATTCCTCTGAGTCTATTATTGTAAAGGAAGGGGGACTGTTGATGAAATCCCAGACATTATCTACCATGGTGTGTAGTGTCTGTGCTCATGCCCCACTGTCTGACAGTCCACCTTCTGAGATTTCCCTGTAACAAAATGGAATGATATTCATTAATGACCTAATGATCACTATGCATCCATAACATGATTATTAATTTTTATAAAAAAAATGTTTTCTCTCCAAAATTTTTGTAAGTATTTCTTTCCCTAGATGAAAACTCAGACTGAAGATGCACGAGCCTCACTTCAATTTTGAGACTAAAGAGATATCAGTTTTCAAATGACACAGAGGAGCATAAGTAATGAGAAATAAAAAGCAAAAAATACCTGCAGTAGTTGGTCTCCAAGCAGAGCTCTGGCAGCCCCTTGATCTCCAGATCTAAAGAATCTTTTCCTTCCTTCCTTCCTTCCTTCCTTCCTTCCTTCCTTCCTTCCTTCCTTCCTTCCTTCCTTCCTTCCTTCCTTCCTTCCTTCCTTCCTTCCTTCCTTCCTTCCTTCCTTCCTTCCTTCCTTCCTTCCTTCCTTCCTTCCTTCCTTCCTTCCTTCCTTCCTTCCTTCCTTCCTTCCTTCCAAATTGTTTTCTTTACCCCCCTTTTTTTTTCTTCTCAGTGATATAAGTAGAACTCATTTGTAATATGATTAAACATTCAAAGATCATCTTCTATCAGTTGGTTGTGTTTTTTTTTTTTCTTCTCAAAGATTTTTTCCCTGTTATGAGCTTCCTTTCTCAATATGTAAACAGGAATTCCACACTTCTAAGATTCGAATCTAATCAGCTGTTATACTCCATGAGCCGATTATCTTGAGGATATTTATCAAATGTCGTTTTACTTTTCTGGTAGCCTGGCAGCAGGTATTTTGCTAATGTTACTAAGTCCCCCAATAGTGCTTTTTATCCATTATCTCCATAACTGATATTTTCACTTTTAAAGGCTCCACTGATTGGAGAAATTTCACAAATTTTCCGAGGTAGCTTAAAGATGTGTCCTAAGTTCAGCGGCTATACTCCTGTCACAGGGACTACAGCTGCGCCAACTAGTACACGAAGGGTGTGGAGGTGGAACTGCTGCTCATTTATCTTAAAACTTAATGCTTTCTCGAAGTGTCTCTAAAGCACTGCTGGCTTTGAACACACTGTGATTTATTTTATTCATGAGAAGAACTTTACATGACATCTCATAACTATTGGGAAATAAGTAATGAATTACTAACGAAAAAGATTCATTTTTAAATGATTTGCATTTGAAAAGATTTTCTAAAGTGCTTCATTATTAAAATGCTTAACAAACATACAAACAACTTGGAATGCCTGGCAAAACAAAAATGCTAACATTGCTAGTTATGTCTGTCTACCAGAGAACTGACTTTAGTACATCCTAAATCATTCTACAAGGATAATTTCTGTTCTATGTAACTCATGACTGAAGGAAAAATGGATAGACAAGCAGACAGAGAGCAAAGGAAGAAAGAATTTTAAGTAGGCAAAAGCCTTTTTAATACATTCATTTAAGATTTGATGACCCAGAGAAATGTGTAGGGGATAGAATAAGGCTAAACTGAGCAGGCATAATGATTCGCAAAGAGTGAGATTGTAGTCTGAGTATAATATGGTTAAGGCCAAAGCATTTATGTGAAAACATCATAGGTTACTCTGTTTCCAACAAAACTAGCTTCACAATAGCAAAAATCCTTCCACTGTAATATAATTAATGAGTTATTCTTACTTAAAGAAGTGTGTTGATGAGAGAAAGCAATGCATTAACTGAAGTAGAGGTAGAGTGCTGCAGACTGTGGTAAGAGCATTGATTATAAATTAGAATACATACTGAATGTGTTTCATTAGCTTATTGTCTCTGAAACATACAAATTGTGGAATGTAATCATGCAGTAAATTTACATATTTCTCCAAAGCCTTAAGAAGAATTACGTAATTTGTGAAGATAGGAGTTGAACTTGATGATCCTAATGAGTCTCTTCCAACTCGGGATATTCTATGAATATATGATTCTATGATCAGAATTTTGCTGCCTTTTTATTCAGATTGTTCTACCTCTGTACAACTCAAACAGTTGTACAGAATACAGGCAGAAAGGCTATATGCTCTACATTGGTAGGAAGAGGGTATGATCCAAGACATTTACAGTCAATGACTGATCAGAGCAAAACTAAAAAGCTGGTGAGCCTGGGAACATTCTCTACAAAGGACGAATGAAGTGTCTTGCTGCAAAACAGTAGAAATATCTGTCTTCTGTCTTTAAGAAATTCACAGTGTTTTCATCTGAAGATTCTGAAGAACAAATTTTGTTGTCAACTGCCATTACATCTTTCTTATTTTTGAGGGCGGAGCTATTTCTTGTAACATTTTGAGTCAAGTATCTAGTAAACCTCTTGTGAAATTGATGGTTGCAGAAAACTTTCTCAAATGTTGTGATCCCCTACTATTTGAGCCCAAATGTGTCCCTGTGTCCTTGTACCCCTCAATTCTCACCCAGCTGAGGAGATACAGGATCTTGCCTAGCTTTTCTCAACTCTTAACTTTCTTACCCTGTTAATGTCAGTAAATAATATATGTAAAATATGTTGTTACAAATAAAGTTATCAAGTTTGTACAATCTAATAGACACAGTGGATTCCTGTCACAAAGAACAAGACGTCAAATTGTGAGGGGGCATGCTTCTATTAAAGCCTCTACTGGCTCTTTCTCCTCTGTCAGCATAATTATATATTTGACTTTTTTTCAATGTTAACTAAAAATATGGTAAAAAAAAGAATACCCTGACATTTCTTATCTATGAAAAAAAGGTTAAAGAGAGATGGAGCAGGTCAGTGATATAAAAATGTGATTAAAAGTTTCAGATAATACAATCTCTCATGTTTCATTACTAGTCTGTTTAGAAAATTTTCCATACCAGACACACAAATACATAATCAGAAAGAGTCAAGTTAAGATGAGTGAAAACAAGAGTAAAGAACCAACCTCCTGTTTTAGGATTTCTAGTAGTTTAAGAGTTCTGGCAGTACCAAACTAGTGCAGAAAATTTCCATTTAACATCTGATATTTCAATCTTACTGAAAATTTGAGTGCAGAATAATGATGTTTTAGATATTTGAAGTGAGACCTTTCAAAATGAAAAGCATTGATGCTCTCTCCAAATGTCACCAACACATTGTCTGTTTCTCCACAGTCAATGATTCTGAAATCCAGTTTTCCTCTCTTTCTGCTTTAGCTTGCCAGTTGTTTGAAAGGAAATCTGCCACTGTTGCTTGGCTTAGAGACAACAGGTGATAAGTGTTGAGCAGTCAGGAGGTAGTGTTGGCAATAGATGAGATTTTTGTTTTCCAGAGTATTATTTAAGGAAGCTTTGTAGTAACACAATTAGTTGCTTATACATCGGCTGAAGATTTTTGGTTGGTTGGTTGTTTTTTTTGATCTTCTGTTAGTGAAGGAGATTTCTCTTCTGCGTATGCAGAAATAAAGTGCATAAGGGTCCTGATGTATTTTATTCAAATGACCAAACTTGTCAGACTCATAAAAATTTGTGGTCTTAAGTGCTTAAATCTGGAGGAATTGCAGCAGCTTCAAGCAAACAGATTAAATTTTCAGAAAAAAAGTTAATTATGATTGGTAACTTTCTGGTGCCAGTCAAAGATGACCAAGCTAATCCTCCTGAGTAAGGAGCCTATTCTCAAGGTGCATGGATTACTCTCCCTGAAGTAAAATTACCCTCAGTAATTTAGAGAGTCTGAAACTGAGGGATTCCACAGAGAAACTGAAATTAGGTGTATAAATTAGGCAGAATTTATCAGCAGCTTGCTGGTAAGTACATGGGAAATAGCCTGTAGTACTGTGTCTTGCTTTCCTTAGGGAAAGCAAGGTCTGTGGAGCCTTTTGCCCCCATCCTCTGTTTCACTCATGGGGTGGCTGCTGCTGCTGCTTACTGTGCAAGGGTATGGAGCTTACTATAGGTGACAGGTTATTTCTAAGTCATGCAAGCCCATCTGGGATTGCAAGTACCATGGATTATTCATGTCAACTCAATTAAAATCCCTGGCAGATAGTAAAAAAAAGAGAGAAAATTGCTAGTTCAGTGAAGAAATGAAAATTAAAAAAAAAAGGAATCACAGAATCACAGAATCATCCTGGTTGGAAGGGACCTCAAGGATCATGTAGTTCCAACCCCCCTGCCTAGCAGGGCCACTTAACATACACATTTAGATCAGGAAAAAAAGGTTTGTCAAGGGAACCTAGTCATAATACAATATTACCCAGAAAGTCTACAATTTTTAATATTATATGAATTATGAACTATGGAAACTAACAGTTAAATGATTTCCAGACATTTTTCTGTTGATATACAATCCTCTATCACTCACTGTCACTTCATGTTTGTGTCATCCCATGAAACACAGAATTGTCTTCAGCCCACAACAGTTAATGCTTTTTTGCTTAATAACCAACATTGTTGTAACAGAATAAAAAGGGGAAATGTGAGGGAAACATGTCTTAGCTCTCATTTATTTCAAAAGAACTTTAGTATTTCACCCATTTTCTAACAAAATAATATATTGAGAAATATCAATAATTTTTCATCTTTCAAGGTAGTTAACAGATTTGTGCTGCTAACAAAATAACTTAGGTAACAGAATAAAAGATTATCAGAATGAACACACTTCTGAATTTTCTGATGTAGATCCACAACTGGTGCTAACTGGAATTAGCTGTGACAGTTTATATCACTGAGGGATATCCTTATGCTTCTTTTGCTTTTTCTCCTTCTCTTCTTTTCACTTCAGCAGAATTTCCACTATCATCTGTCATCCTAATAACTGTCTAACAAATCTCTGTTTGCTCATCTAATATAAATGTCATTGCTTCTTTGGTCTGTCCTACTAGCTGTTATATAAATGATAAAAAATGTACAGCGTTGATTTTAAGACTGAAATATCCTGTCTTTGTTGGACAATAAATATGTCAAAATGTTGAAGCAATTTCGATCAAACAAAATGTAGTTCTTCTCTCAAAACAATCTTTTAATAATCTATTCACTTATATACGAGGATCTTCCATTTCCTCCTTGTCTTTCCCTTTCCATTTACTTCAAAGTATAACAGATTGGTAGTGCAACCTATTATTTTTTGCGTTTGTCCTTCTTTGAAAAGCTCTGTCCTTATTGAGTCTCTGCTATCATGCTTAACTAGTGAGTTTCATGGCCAGCCCTATGCTCTGATGTTTAATGAGTGTTCATTGGAGGGACACAGGCAATTTAGAAATCATAGTTTTATGACTTGCAGCTTCACTCCAAACCCTTTTTACTGTTCTATGTAGTAATCAGAATGCAGAAAGAGGAAAGATCTGAATTCTGCTTCCGGCTCTTCCTCAACACTTCCAATTCCTCAGCAAATTCATTTCTCTCTTAGCTGTAGAGCAACCCCCACAAATACTAAATCCATATATAATAAAGTTTAACTTTAATTGGAGTCTCTTTTGTTTTATACAGCTGCTTCTACACTTTAAACTACTGTCACTTCAACTTTTTTTTTGTTAACATTTGCTTCACAGAACAGCTTGTAGACAAAAGAAGTTTGAGAGGAAAGTCTGCTAATTATCACATTTGCTTTTGGTACAAAACCTTTTGGACTTACCAGTAATAGGAAAGGTACAGTATAGACCCTCAGCAATTCCTGTGGGAAAAAAAGTTTCTTCAAAAAAAAAATAGTATACTACAATATAAGTAAACATTACATTTGTGCATGTATTTCAAAAAAGTACTATCTGTCGGGTCTGCTTAAATTCCTTTCCAAAATCCTCAAAAGGTGTTTTGTCTCAAGGAAGTAAAAACTCTTTTACACGATACAAATACTTAGTCAGACAAAATAGACTCACCAAGTGACAGTGTAATATTCTGGAGATTTAATTTGATCAGTAATATTCTACCTCTTGGAGCAGTCACCTAGGAATGGGAAAAAGACATTTTTAGTTCTTATAGTCTCTTTGCCCTAAATGAAAGCCTAAAAAGCTTTTAGCCTTTATATATATATTTCATTAAGTATGTTGAGGTATACTTTTTTTAACTGCTTCTTAAGATGAGGTTGACTCCTTACCTATTCAGTCATGTATCAGACCTCATAGTATTGCATCTCTAAGGTGAGGAACAGAACTGGCAAATCTGGTATACACATTGCAAATTAATACGCCCAGAAATTATAACAACACTAGAAGGATGAAGTGTAGATTTTGGAGAAAAGCAGGAGCTGCCTCCACCCCATTTTCTACTTTACGAAACCTGTTGTTTGCATGGCTTAATGTGACCTATCACAGAGGGCATTGCTTGATAGTGCACATATGGCTCTCTCTGCTACGTAACATTCTTTTTCTTCCTCCAGTTTATCAATCTGACAGACTTCAGTGATTTTCATAATTGTATTATTGTCCACAACTACCCCACAAGCATCACTATCCCATTGTGCAAAGCTGCTTTGATTTAAGACACTGCTGTTTTTATACAGACTGCCCGTAACTTCCTTCCAGCTTTTTTTTTCCCCAGAAACAGAAAAACTCCTAATGCCTGATCTCTGAAATAAAGTCTCTAAAACAGAAGGTATAATATCTGTAGTATTGGGAACTAAAGAGTGTTTCCTCATGCCACATGAATATCCCAACCTCTTCACAGAACTCTAATTTGCTAATCCAGATTCCTTCTGACTTGGATGAAAATTAAAAACAAAAACAAAAAAAAACCAGCCATTAAGTCATTAAGTCATTTTTGAAGTCTCTCCCCTTCTCACTCTCTCTCTCTCTCTCTCTCAATCTGTCTCTTTCACCCCCTCCCCCCCCTTTTTTTTTTCTCACAGGAAAAAGAGAGGAAAAAAAACAACATTAAATGATAAACTGGACAGGCTAACCTGAAGTGTCACCTCTAGAGAGAGCTTTATATAGAGTAAATGATCCAAAAGTTGTCAAAACATATTTTTTTCACAACTCTCAGTGATCTTTAAATGAGGCAAGATGTCAAACTACCTCCCCTGATGTAAGGATTTTAAGTAAAAAGAGCCCAAATATGCATACCTCATATTATCATAAAAGCTATCAGTTCTAAGAAGAAATCTGAAACCTGAAATGAAGACAGTTTATGCAAAAAGGGAAGGTTATATATTACATATGTTATATTATATGTTATATTATTCTGGTGTGTCTATAGCTAGCTGTTCCTTGTGGAACAACAGTCAGGAATTATTTTTAACCAACTTTTTGTCTCACAGAGTACATTTCTATCATTTCCACCTCGCTAATTTCAGCTGTCACCCACATCAGGACAGTACAACTGGTAAGCAGCAGAAGATAATAACAAGCTTTCTGGGCAGTCCTCATAATGTCTGATTTGACTGCTTTCAAACATCTGGGTGAGTAATTAAACAGAACAGTAGCTAAAACTGATCTATATTATGTCCTTGTTGAGTCTCTTATTCATTCTAAGTAAATATATACATACATACATCAAGGAATGGGAGGTGCTAGGGAGCAGTGAATGGAATGCCCCAGGAGAGTGTGAGCCACGAGTGACCTTCACCAGTTAGACACTCACTGAGGTAGTCATCAACATCCCCAAGCACAGTAAGATGTGAACCAGGAGTAGGTTCACTTCCTTCCTACCCAGGAAGTGGTGTTGGAGACCACTACTCCAAAGCAGATCTCAGGGAGGAGTGGAAGGCCTTGGGCTGATCTGAGATGACCCCCAGGAATGAAGGTTGAGTGTGAAGAGGGAGAGGTGAACTTGCCATAATGATCCCCTGGTGCCCTTGGTGCCCTTGGCTGTGATGGCCACTAGGAAGGATACACAGGATATAGGCCCTACACTAAATTGCAATGTAGAGAATAGTGTGGCTGTTAATGAGAAATATAAGTCATTGGCTGGCATTCTCACACACACAAACACACACACAAACACATACACACAAAAAAATCCATACTTGCATCTGGAATAAAATTATGGCAGGTTTTGGTGTCAAAAACAGATACTGCTGTAATTGACTTGTTTTCCTGTAAAACAGCACTTGGTCATGTCTACTTACTTTCCCTGAAGGTCATGTCACTATTGATTAAAAAAAGATCAGTTGTATAGAGAAACCATGCAAAAACCTACTGTGTCAAAGGACTACTGAAGTGTTAATTAAGGACTTGTAGCAAGGATAGAAGGACTGAAAGAAGCAGGACAAGATGAAATGCAGCATGGATGGGAGCCTGTACCAAGAGGACCAAGAGATGAAAAGGAACTGATAAGCATATGATAGCATTTGCTAAAGCACTGGAAGCACTGGTAATCTATCACTTCCATATGTAAGCTCAGTGTTTGTTTTGTATCTGTCTCTAAAAGCAAGGCTGTTTCTTAACATAGGCTCTGACAGCAAACATCATGGTCCTGTATATCCTGTCTAAGGTTAAAATAAAACTACCTACTCTGCTTTTCACACCATGTGATCCTTACCAGCACATGTCGTAGCAGGACATATACAGCCATCCAAGGTTATTGGGTTCTCTGGGGAAATAGAGACAAAATCATGAACCTATGATTTCTTTTCCCCTCCCAGTGCAACGTGTAGCACTAGAGAACAATATTTGGACTCTGGATGTGCTGAGTTTTGCATGCATATTGGCCTTTCACCAAGATGCCATGCTGGATGTTTGTTAGCTATATGCAATCCATAACTCAGCAAGTGAGGATTCCTGATGTGGGCTCTGAATGTAAAGACAGGGGGAATTATGTTGCTTTCCAGATATACTTTAAATAATAAACAAAAAAATACGAGTCTACTGGGAACACTGAAGACCCTTCTAGTCTCCCTACCTCATAGTTACATAGTTCACATATTCTTCAGGGTGGTGGATCCCAGGTCTCTGTCTCCACATCTGATAGCTGGGTATTAACGTCTCAGCAGGACAGGCTGGAATTTTCTTTTGAATAAAAGGAGACAGTTTCAGGAGAGAAATGTAGCTTGCATGTCATCATCTGACAGACCGGAAAAGAATGCTGCATTTAAAAACTGTCTTCCTAAACTAGGTGTAGAAAGACAAGAGACGATCAAATCACTATGAAAAATGTAGATTTCGTGGATCTTTACAGTTTGGATTATCTTAAGATTTTTTAAGAGTATAACATTTATTAGTATTTCTTTAGATGCTTTGAAGAAAAATAAAATTTTATTTACAGGGCTGTGGATGAGCCATTCCTGGAGGTGCTCAAGACCAGGTCCGATGGGGCCCGGGGCAGCCTGGACTAGTACCAGATCTAGAGATTTGTGGCTGTGCCCATGGTATGGGGATTGGAACTTCATGACCCTTGGTATCCAACCCAAGCCATTCTATGATTCGATGATTCTATGATGATGGTAAAAAGTGGGCTAAAAATATTAGAAGTAGTTTTATTAAAACAAAATGTTAAAATCCATAAGTTATCTAAAATTTTCCTTGGTCTAAAGAGATCACATACAGGTAAACTACTATCCTCTTTTAAGCATTCACCACAGTCATTCAGTTAAAGTAACTAATCTTTCTTCTACTTAAATATTATTAATTCCTTTTCTGCTTAAGGGATAATTTCTCACAAAGTATAATAATTAATTCTTAAACACATGCCTTTTCATTTATTATACTAGAAGCTGATTAACTTGTATGTTTGTGTAAAGCCCTTAGAGGAATAAGATATATGAAAGAATTAGGCTTTTTGCAGTTAATTGGGTAATCAACATTTATAACAATGAATTATTGTTCTGATTCAGGTTTTGATATCAATACATCACAGAGAATAAAACTGTTCACTAATTGAGTGTATAATAGAAATCACAACCTGATCTTCAACAGCAGCATAGTATTCTAAGTAATACTTTCCAAGATTATGCACTTACAAATGTTTTGTGGTACTACACAAACAACTCTTGCAGCATCATCATGTCAGTGGATTCCTAAACAATACTTGATCGAGAACTAGAAAGAAAGCGTCCTTTGTTATATTTTCAGGAGCTTTTACTTTTAAGTACTACCCTAAAATAATGCTACTCTAAAGTAATAAAGCCATATTAATTTGCTTTTCCAAATTAATCAGAGTAAGAATCATTGGAAGAATATCTGCCATAACAGTTTATATGGAAAAACTTGATTTTATCTGTTCTTCCAAATTTACCATGGACGAAATCAACAAAGAGTGTACACTTGGTTTCATGGAATCCAGGATATCTTCAGTTGAAATGAACTTTATAAGATGAAAGTATTAGATAAACAAGAGTTACCCCAGACTGATTCAGTTTAATCCGAATAGAATCCCTTGACTTTTACGTAAGTGTTTTAATATAGTTTTTTCTTTCTACATGAAAGTTGATATTTGAAGAAGAAAAGTTAGTTCTTAATAATTTAGCCAAGCATTTCCCAAACAAAAACTTTAAAATACTGATATTACATATTCAAATCAGTATTTGCAAGAAATACTTTAGACATTTCTTAAAAGAGAAAAAGAGTAACTCTTCCGTTGCCACCTTAAATGCTTTTCAAATTCACAGGATCTTTAGAATTATTTGCATTTCTTTTGAATGTTTTTGTAAATTCAGCTTCTAGAAAGCTTTAATTTTCACCTCAGCTGTCAGTGTAAGTTTTGAACTTTTTCCTAATATTTACCTATATTTTCTTTTAAAATGGACCTGAGATTTTACACATAGCACATAGCTCTTGAAAAGTATATTCTGGCTGCCACAAAAATCTTGAATACAGGAATTCTAAAGTGTTCACAAGTAGAACAGAAAGGGAAAAGATGCTTGTGGCATTATATTTTCAATCTTGCATCTGGAAATAAGTACTGGTGACCTTATTTGACTCAAGGTTCAGATGTTTGAAGATGACCAAACACTGGATCTCCTCAAAGACAGTTCTTACATTCCTCCAGAAACTAAGAGTAAAGTTTTCCACTGCATCTCTTCTCTACTGTTATTTGAAAATTTACTTTTCCTATCACACATATTATTTAACCACTTCTGTGGTACCTGTTTCATTCTTTATATGACTTTCTAGGTCAGGCTTGTAGACAAAAAAAAAAAAGGTCTGGGACAGTCTAGTTTTGCTCCAGATGCACATCATCATGTCTGAGTTCCTGATATTTGAGTATATGAATGATTTCCAGTGCATGCTACACTACTTAGTGTCAGTCTTCCAGGCTGATTGAATATATCCTCAGATGCATCATGACCCTATCTGCATGCATAAAAAGGCAAAAGGAGAGCACAGAGGCTCACAGAAATCTTTATTTATTCAGCACTGTCAGTTCTTCGGTGTAAGTGGTGTGAGAGAGAAGTGCACAGAAGTCCCTTCCAAGCTCTTCTTCAGGTACTGTGAAGCAGAAGGTGTGCCATGGAGCAATGCCTTAGCTCAAGATACGATCACTGCTTCAGTGGCATTGTGGTGAATTAGTAGATATTGTAATGAAGTCACGCAGATCCGAGCATTTGGATGTGGAGGGGGAAAAATAAAAGGAAATTGGAACTCCGGATACCAGAGCAACTGAGAGGTGGTGAAGCACAGAAATTACTGAAAACCATTGTCACCTATTCACCTCAGTGCTGGGGACTTTAAAATATACAATTCAGAATCACATTTGTTCTGCTTAGGTCTGGTGAATAAGTATTTTCTTCCCCCAAAGATCACGGACATTACCACATATGCAGCTGCTGATGGGAATGAAAGTCTAGTCCAGTATCTTATCTTTCCTCTACTGGGAATATTTTTAACTTCTGATGTCTTCATAAAAATAATTACTATTAAACAAACAAACAAACAAACAATCAAACAAACAACCTATTAACTATGTTAGAAGACTCTAAAAAAAGAATATTAGCCATGTGTTTGTAATAAAACTTTCTCTCATCTCATCTTTCTACTTTGTTTTCATGTTACAACCTTATATTGATATTGCTGAAGATTTTTCAGTCCCTCAAGGAATCAATACACTTTACATCATAAACAGTGTACCATTTCTGTTTGAAATACATGTTGGTGGGTGCACACTTAACATTTAACTTCCATTCTAATTCACACCAATTTCTTATAATTCAAACTGGACTTATTAACTGACTGGTATGTCTTGTGCAAAAATCAGCTATACAACTTGTTTATATTTTCCAAGAATTAATTACACTGATGAAAGTCTTTCTTGGAAAATACAGATTTAAAAGGTAGCTTCAGTTCTTTTCAGGAAACAAAAGACAGAGGAGTATTTCCTTCATTTTCAATTACTGAGCCAGCTGAAAATGCAATAAACAGTATTAAAGGGCAAACTTTCTATTAATTAATTATGCTTGACTACTTTTTGCTTAGCTTCTAATTCCAGTAGACTTAGATAGGCAGTACTGCTGGCATAATTTCAGCCCAGACAGTATTAATTGCGCACCAATATCTGGTGCTGGGATGGGTTGCTCAGCAGAGCAGGGCTGCCACCATGATGGCATGGGTCAGGGGATGGGCCACAGGGCAGTTTGGGCCAGGCAGCTTGTGGCCCACAGGTTGGACATGCTTGCCTAAAGGCATTAAGCACTCAGATAAGACATCAAGGAACAACATACAGCTCCTTGTGGGAAGCAGTCAAGACAACCTAAGTAAATAGAGCAGGGATTATGCAGGGAGGGAGCTGCCCTCCCCTCCCAGTTCAGAGGACCTTACCACATACCATGACCGCTTCCATACCGCCACATGGGGAAAAAAAAAAAGCAGAAAGAGGATGGATGCATTACTGAGGAGAATGAAGACTCAGAAAAAGATCATTTAAACTGCAGTCTTGGTGCTAAATCATAAAGGCTTGGTACTCTATGAACAGCACTGATATCCTTCTGGAGACAGGATAATAAAAAGTCCTTGTTCAGAAATGACTATTATATGAAATAATATGTGAAAATTAAGATTCATTTTAAAGTCGATATCATGATGCTAACTTTGAAATATCAGTGTGAAAACAAGAATTCCTAGGTGATATTGTGGTGGAGTTGATCTGCTACAGGCCACCTGACCAGGAAGAGCAAGCAGATGGAACTCTCTGCAGACATGTAGGAGCCGCCTACAAAAGTACTGGTGCTCCTGAGGAAATTCATCCACCCAATATCTATTAGAGGGACAACAGCAGGACATAAGCAGTCCAGGAGATTCCCGAAACATGTTGGTAGCTTCCCTCTCCAAGTGATAGGGGAGCCAAAACGGAGAGGTACTAAGATGGACCTCATTCTCACCAATAAGGTAAGGCTTGTAGGAAATACAAAGGTCAAAGGCATCCTCAGCTGCAGTGACCATGATATGTTCAAGATCGCTAGGGCAGCAAGAAGGGTGCACAGCAAGCTTGGCATTTGGCCTTGGACTTTGAGAGAAGAGTTTGGTCTTTTCAACTATCTGTGCTGTGGGATTAAGGGATTAAGCCCTGGAGGTAAGAGGGATAAAAAAAGGCTGTTTAATATTCAAGGATCACCTTCTACAAAATCAAGAGTTCTGCATCTCAACAAAAAGGCAAAAGTATCAGGAGGCCTGTATGGATAAACAAGGAGATCCTGGCCAAACTCAAACGCAAAAAGGAAACCTAAAAAAGATGGAAGCAAATATGAGTAACCTGAAAAGAATACAGAGACATCATACAAGCATCCAAGGACCAAGATAAAAAAAGTTAATGCTCTGATAGCATAGAATCCTGACAAGGACATAAAGTGCAACAATAAGGGCTTCTACAAGTAACTCGGTGATAAAGGAAGATAAGGAAAAATGATGTTCCTCTCCTGAAGGAAACAGGAGAACTAGTTACTTAGGAGAGTGAAAAAGCTCAGTTTCTTCTTTACCTCAGTCTTTACCAGCAAGACTGTTCTTCAGAAATCTCAGCTCCAGGAGGCCAGACTGAATGGCCAGAGCAAGGAAGATGTATCTTTGGTGGAAGAGGATCAAGTCAGGGAATACTTGAGAAAATTGGACATTAACAAGTCTGTGGGCCCTGATGAGATGCACCTGTGATTTCTAAGAGCGGCAGATGTGATTGCAAAGCCACTTTCAATAATCTTTACTCAATCATTGCAACTGAGGAAAATACCTGAAGACTGGAGGAAAGAAAATGTCATTCCTATCTTCTAAAAGGGCAAGGAGGAGGATCCAAGGAGCTGCAGGCTGTTTAGTCTTACCACAGTATAAAGAGAAAAGTGTGGAACAGCTAATCCTTGAAAACATTTTCAAGCAAGCACTTGAAGGAGAAGAAAATCCTAAAGAGCAGTCAGTATGAATCCATCAAGAAGAAGTTACGCCTGACCAACCTGATAATCTTCCATAATGAAATCATCAAGTTGAATGTGAACTAATGATATGCTCCTGCTGCTAAGAAGGCTAATGGTTTTCTTGGCTACATTAGGCAAAGTATTATCAGCAGGTCAAGAAAAGTGAACTTCTTCTCTACTCAGCAGTGTAGAGAGCAGCGTAGGTAAAGCCACATCTAGAGTACTGTGTCAAGCTGTGAGTCCTTCAGTATGAGGGACATAGACATGCTGGAAAAAGTCCAGCAGAGTCCAGTGTGGTAAAGAGACAGGAATACCTCTCCTATGAGGAGAGGCTGAGAGAGCTGTGGCTGCTCGGACTGGAAGAGAGGCTCAGAGGGGATCTCATCAACATCTAGAAATACCGGAAGGGAGAGTGCAAAGAGAGTGAAGCCAGGCTACTTTAAGTCATTCTCAGTGCTAGGACAAGAGACAGTAGGCAAAAAACTGAAACACAGAAAGTTCTATCTCAATACAGGAAGCACTTTAACATGCTGGTGAAAAGCACTGCTGGCACATGATTCTGGGCAAACTGCTCTGTATGTGTCTGCTGGATGAAATATCTCCAGAAGCCCTTTTCAGCCTTAATCATTCTGTGATTTTGAGTTTCCCATAACAACCTCTTGTAAAATGGTGCAGACTTTCTGGAAGCATGACACTGTTCTTAGGAAGGCATGAAATTATAAGAAGCTTATTGATGTTATTCCAAATGCTTTTCAGATCAATTTAGTACTCTATGACACATTTGCTGGGAGAGGAGAGGTTGAATGCTTAGCACTTAGTAGGATTTGGAAGGCTTTTTAAGTTTTACCACAGCTTGATAAAGTAGAAATGTGTTTAAGTTTGTGGACACTTCTTCTTGCATAGCCCTTAGAATTGGGATACAGTGGCTTTACGGAAAGCATTAAATGTTGCAGAATTTTTTAAAGTCTGAATGATAACATTGGCATTATCATGAGATTAAGAGTCTTAGTTTATAAATCATATTTGAAGTAATCACAACATGACCAGTGGCACAGGTAGTCATGCACTGTTACTGACTTCTGAAGGAAAATAGATAAACAGAAACAAATAAAATACCAAGGCAAA
Organism: Tympanuchus pallidicinctus; assembly: GCF_026119805.1. NCBI lineage: Eukaryota > Metazoa > Chordata > Aves > Galliformes > Phasianidae > Tympanuchus > Tympanuchus pallidicinctus. Next base: position 6,125,472 of record NW_026294802.1, read on the forward strand.
ACTAGCAACAATCAGACTCAAAATGTATATGTGACCCACTGGGTCTCTTATATCCTGGTGATTTAATCACCTCTTGCCAGTGATAAAATTACCTACTGACCTCACAATTATACTGTTAAAAATACTCCATGCTTTCCTGATTCAGAGAGGCTGCTGGATCTCCATAAGAATGCTGCCAAACTGTCCAATTTACTGATGATTAACTTCTATGATAATGAAAATAAATCAGAAGTCATTTTCTTCTGTGGCCCAGTATGATAGATAATGCTGACATAGAGAGATGAATGACTTTTACTTCACCTTATGTAAAGAGGATTTTCTCAGGAACTCTTTTCTACTTCACAGATATGTGAATCCACCTATATCTGTCACAAAGCAAATGTGACAAGATCATGAATTATATTGGTGTCATGCAGTTTAATGTTTAAAAAAACAATGTATTTTTTTGCTCAAAGTCTCAATGAAGGAAAAAGACAAACTAGGGCTTTTATAGGTGGAATAAGACAACATCAAGAATCCCAGGGTCTGAACTAGCTTGAATATTATGTAATGGTAGTGGTTCTTTAAATGAAGGAAAAATTTTATTTTCTTCTTTGGCTTTAAAATCCCCAATTCTGTGTAGCTTTAGATTGGCTATATTTCAGTTTGCACAGAAGAGGCTACTATGGTAACCCTCTTTGTGTTGCTAGGGCAACCATTTAATAATAATTAGTTCTTTAAAAAAAAATTATTATCTACATGAAATTCACCTTTAATAGCGTTAAAGATTACACATACCACTTCCAAAAGGTGTGAACTTTCTGTGGGTAGGAGTCATGCTACCATTTACAGCACATCAGAAATACATCCTTCTTCCATTTTTGTTTTATAATAACAACGGAATCAAAACAGACAAATGAAAACAAGGAAGGACAATAATCCTCTTGCCAAATTCCCAGCTGTCCATCCACACATATTTATGTGACTTGCATTCCATCTCCAATCTCTACCATATTTTTGTGTTTGAAGAAGATATACTCAATAAAATTTCAACAGAGCTATGCCAATTCATATCTTTCACATCTCCATATCTGCAAAGTGTTCCCTAGAAAAAAACCTCTTCAGGACAATCGTGTTAGTCCTCAGAAAGAAGGGATGAAGATAATTAACAGCAATGCAGCTGCTAGTGAATGGATGTGTTACATTATGTCTGGAGTTAGAAAAAGCCCTGGGATGGGTAGGCCCCTTTGGGACACATGTTTAGGCAGATCTATGGGAAGCTGGATGTTGGTCCTGCTACAGCAGGGGCTGACTGTCCCAGGGGCTGAAATGGGATGCTGGACAGGAGAGAGAGATGGGCAGGGTCAGTTCAGCCTGGCAGTGCCTTCAGGCCCTGGCAATTTGGACTGGGCAACTGAGACAGCTTTGAACATTAAGTAAATTTAAATTAACATCTAGGACACACAGCTCAGATGTGAAATACACAGATGACAATTCAACAGTTGTAAAATTTGAATGCATTCTTGATGCCTAATTTATATTTATATAGTTTTTAGGGACATTTTCTGCTCACTTCAATGCTCAGCAAGGTTTGGAAGCTAAAGGTGAGGAAGTCCTACCTTTCACAGCATTTTTATTCCTAACCATCTCAGTTTAGTGGCTAATATTACTAGTATACTGCTCATAACCCTGAATTTGACCATTTTCTTTCTGAACATTTCACTACAAGCAGAGTACTCCACCTCAAAATCAAAAAGCAGGTTGCACTGCCCTTCTCCTAACTTCCTAAAGATTGCACACACAAGGTGATGAACCTCATTTTCTTTCAGAAGTGTAACTTGGCCCTCACACCGGGGCTTTGATACTTGCAGAGAGACACAATTTGTTGGGTTTTTTTGCAGTGAAATGTCATTCAGTTTCAGATAGTTCTGAGCCTTACACAGAATTTCAGCAAAAAAGAAAGGACAGGTCATTGTCATTGATGATTCTCTGCTGGAGCAAAAGGACAAATATGTAGACCAGGCCCTCTACACAGGGAGGTCTGTTGCCTCCCAGGGGCCTGGGTTAAAGACATTAGGAAGAAATTTCCTTCCTCTTCATGGCACTCAGGTTACTATCCCCTATTGTTGTTTCAGGTAGGCAGTGATGATGTAGGAAGCACTTCCCTAAGGACTATGAAAAAAGAACTTCAGAGCCTTGGGATGACATGTTAAGGGTTCGGGAGCACAAGTCATGTTCTCCTTTATGCCCTTCTGTATTCCCTATAACTATAGGAAATGACGAGGGACTAAATATGATGGGCCAACGGATAAATACCTGGCTCCAAGACTGATGTGTTGGCAGGTGTTTGGATTTTTTGACCTTTGCTCAATTAACATGAGACCAGGCCTGCTGGCAACCAATAGGAGAAACTTCTCCCACTGGTGGAAAGGGGTCTTATGATGAGAGCTGGGAAGGCTCATTGATAGAGCTTTAAACTAGGTACAAAGGGGGGTGGGGTGTAGCTGAGCTGACTAGAACAGAGCCTGTATGTAATAAGCCAGTGCTTGTGGGGGAGGAATGTGCTAGAAAGATCCCACAGTCTTGTGTCTTCATGAAGGAGGATGACAGCTTTTTGTAGGAAGAACACAAGGCTTGGTGTGAGGTTGGTGGCTGTGGAAACACCCGAGTATGGTCAAGAGGGCATTAGGCTACTGCCACTTGAAAGGAAGCCCAGCTCAGATACTTTTACAGTAATGCATGCAGCATGGGTAATAAACGGGATGGAGCTGGAGGTCACTGTGTGGACAGAAAGCCATGATATAGTCACCATCACAGAAATATAGTGGAATGACTTGCATAGCTAGAGTGCTGTGACTGATGGCTACCGACTTTTCAGAAGAGACAGGTAAAGCAAGAAAGGTAGTGAGTATCCATCTATGCTAAGAAAGAATGCGAATGTATGGAAATTAATGATGGTGATTATAGGGTTTAGCGCTTACGGGTCAGAATGTAAGCGAAGGCCAATAAGACTGACATTATAATGGGAGTATGGTACAGGCCATCCAATCAAGATGAAGAGGCGGACAAGACACTTTATAGACAGTTGGGTGAGTCAACATCTCTCCCCCTTATTTTCATGGGGGAGACAACTGCTGGATTTATAATACAGCTGCTAGGGAACAGTCCTGGAAGTTCCCAAAGTGTGTGGGAGATAACCTCCTGACACAGCTGGTGAAGGAGCCAACAAGGGGAAGCAAAATCCTGAACCTTCCGATTGTTAACAGAGAAGGTCTTGTGGGGGATGTAAAGTTTGGAGGTTGTCTGGGGCATACTGATCACGAGATGCTAGATTTCTCGATCCTTGTTGAACCACAGAGGGGAATCAGCAGAACTGTCACCTTGGACTTCTGGAGGGCAGACTTTAGCCTCTTTAGGACCACGGTTGAAAGGGTCCCTTGAGAAATAGTTTTGGAGGGCAAGGAAACCTAGGAAGGATGGGAATACTTTAAGGAAGTAATTTTAAAAAATGCAAGAGCTGACAATCCCCAAGCCATGGAAGATGAGCCGATGGGCAAGAAGACCAAACTGGCTGAACAGAGATCTTTGGCTGGAACTCAATAGAAAAAGGAAAGTTTATGGTCTTTGGAAGAGTGGGCAAGCTACTTACAATGATTACAGGTACGTAGTAAAGCTGTGCAGGGAGAAAATTAGAAAAGCAAAAGCCCGGGTAGAACTGAACTTGGCTACTAAGGTAAAGGACAACAATAAATATTTCTATAAATACATCAACAGTAAGAGGAAGTCTAGGGAGAATCTCCATCCCTTGTTAGATGCCAAGGGCAACATAGTGATCAGGCATCAGGATAAGGCTGAGGAACTTAATGCCCTCTTTGCCTGAGTCTTTAATAGTAAGACTTGTTACTCCCTGGGCACACAGCCTTTTGTGCTGATAGACAGGGAGGGGAACAGAATAGGACTTGAGTAATCCAAGGTGAGATGGTTTTGAACCAGCTCTAAGGGCTGGATGCTCACAAGTACATGGGCCCAGATTGATTGCACCCTAGAGTGATGAGAGATTTGGTGGATGTGGTTGCCAAGCCACTCTCTGTAATCCTTTGGCAGCCCTGGCTGATTGGAAATGTCCTGGCAGTCTGGAGACTGGCAAATATGATGCCCATCTTCAAAAAGAGCCAGCAAGATGATCCTGATAGTTAGTTACAGACCTATCAGTCTCACCTCAGTGCTGGGGAAGGTTATGAAACAGATAATCTTGGTAGCCATAGTGGATTAATTAAAGGTCAACCTTTATCAGGCCAAGTCTGCATGGGTTTATGAATGTTAGATCGTGTTTGACAAACCTGATTTCATTCTATGACAAGATGACTCACTTACTGGATGAAGGTAAGGCTGTCGGTGTGGTCTACCTGGTCTGCAGTAAAGCCTTTGACACTGTTCCCAAAACATTTCTGTGGAGAAGATGAGTACCCATAGTTTGGATGGGTGTACGCTCCACTGGGTGAAACACTGTCTGGATGGCCGGGCCCAAAGTGTTATTGTCTATTGAGTTAAATCCAGCTGGCAGCTAGTCACGAGGGATATATCCCAGGGCTTGGTACTGGGGCTGCTTCTATTTAACTTCTTTATTAATGATCTTGATGAGGAAATTGAGTGTACCCTCAGTAAGTTTGCAGAGACACCAAGTTGGGAGGGAGTGTTGATCTGCCAGAGGGGAGAAAGGCACTACAGAGGGACCTGGATAGACTGGGTTGATGGGTCAAGGTAAACTGTATGAGTTTCAATAGGGCCAAGTGTTGGGTCCTGCATTTTGGTTACTACAACCCCCGGCAATCCTGCAGGCTTGAGAGGGAGTGTCTGGAAACTGCCTGATGGAAATGGACCTTGGTGTACTGATGGACAGAAGGCTGAATTTGAGCCAGCAGTGTGCCCAGATGGCCAAGAAGGCCAATGGCATCCTGGCTTGTATCAGGAATGGTGTGGTGAGCTGGTCTAGGGAAGTCATCCTGCCCCTGAACTTGGCATTGATGAGGCCTCACCTCAAGTACTGTGCTCAGTTTTGGGCACCTTGATACAGAAAGAAGATGGAGGTGCTGGAGCAGGTCCAAAGAAGGGCATCAAGGCTTGTGAAGGGCTTGGAGAGTGTGTCCTATGAGGAGAGATTGAAGGAACTGGGACTGTTTAGTGTGGGGAAGAGGAGGCTGAGGGAAGAGCTTATTACTCTCTTCCAATACCTTAAAGGTGATTGCAGCGAGAGTGGGGTTGATCTCTTCTTACTGGTGACAGGTGACAGGACGAGGGGAAATGGTCTCAAGTTGCACCAGGGGAGGTTTAGGTTGGATATCAAGAAAAACTTCTTTACAGAAAGGGTGGTTAAGCACTGGAATAGGCTCCCCAGGGAAGTGGTTGAGTCATCATCCCTGGACATGTTTAAAAACTGTTTGAATGTTGTGCTCAGGGACATGATTTAGAGGAGGGATGTTAGAGTTAGGGTAGTATGGTTAGGCTGTGGATGAACTTGATGATTCCTAAGGTCTTTTCCAGCCCGAACAATTTTATGATTCTGTGATTCAGATAAATTTCAGCTGCTTTGTGTCTTAATGTTCTATTTGACCAGTGTTATTTTTAACACTCTTCACTTCTTAGAAGCATTATTTCTCTTCTTGTCCAATCCTAGGCCATAGTTAAGGAGAGCAGAACCTGTTTCTCTGTCACTGTTCTGCTACCACTTGAGGAGGGAGGTTATAAGATTTGGAATTCTCCCTGAAATTATTGTCCATAAGACGTAGTGAATTTGGTAGTGTGTAGATAAAAGAAAATACAACTCCTATTGTCAACAAGAGAGGAAATGAGCCACTGTTATTTCTGCAGTGCACTAGAACACTAATGTTCAGCTCTTCCTAGGACAGTGACAGCTAATGTGTAAGCAGACTCCTTACCCTTGCAAGCCGAAATGACCACAAAATGCACCCAATCTATCCTTGCTGCAACATGAGGTTGACAATTAACCTTACAGTCTGCTTTTTGATGCACGTAGCTATTATTGAGGACATTCCTTTGAAATGTGATCCGAAAAATGGTAAGAACAAAAAATTTTTTTTAATCATTGCCAATTTGTCTGGCTTTTTGTATCAAAATATTGAGTAACATCTGGTAAAGAATCCTTTTCTTTCACCATTCAACGCTCCTTTTAAAGCAGCACTGATGAATCTGTCTGTCTACAGGCTATAAAAGCCAAGCAGATGGCACACCTATCACTCAGAAAACCAATCGCACAACCTTGTCCTTTAGAAGTGTCTCTGGTGAGGAGACAACTTGCTAATGATAGCAATTAGCATCATGGAAATACCAGGAAGGCCAGAACCTTTCAGAAAGCATTTCTGATAAGCTCAGGGACTGATGCTTTTGAATTCAACCAGACAGGTAAGAACCATTAATGTCTAATGTTAATTCATCATGTCTAATCAGGTCCTATGGGATTTTACTTTGTTGTAACAGCAGCTTGTTAGTAAATGTCTCTTCCTAAACTAAGGAGAAAAAATGAAGATATTTCTCATTCATGAGAGCAAAAGAGTATAACGTTAACATTTATTGCTTTCACGCTACATGGACATTCAACATCAAGCTGTCTTGTATATGATGTGTTTTGGTGAAAGTCACTCTTCCTCCTTTAAAGTCAGTCATCCTTAGGAGGGGATAAATTGTTGTAATTTAGATGAACAAATCTTGTGCAATGCAACAAATATCAATATTGCTTTAGCATGTAATTCTATTTTGTATGTGCAAAACTCCTTGAGAAGGCTACAGGGACAGAAGCAGAAGTGCCTGCTAAGAGCAGGATAGGGCGCTCAAGGAGCTGCAGAGCACAAAAAACCAATTTGTAAGTGTCTTTGTAGTAACATATATAAACAAAGCACTCTTCCTAATTGTGATTTATTGAAATCAGTGATTAAGAAAATTAATTTAGAAGACACAACACTTTCAGCTAAGATTCTTTATAAATTCCTTTTTTTTTTTTTTTTGTCACAAAAATGTTTTGGTCACGGAATGGATGAACTAGACTTTTTCCCATCTTGAGGAAATCTACCAGTTACTTAATGAAACATCTCCCTTTTTTTTAGTACTTATTTCAGCCTAAGTGACTTTCCTCCTTGCAGATGGTGTAAAAGTGAGATTAAATCTTGTTTCAACTAGTGACCTTAGATTTTTCTCTGATAACTCTGCAAAACAAGTACTGAAGAATAGAAATTCTGAAAATTCTCTAAAATTCTTAGCAGTTTGAGTGGTAGAGGCCCCCACAGACTTACAGAGAATGTCAGCTTTCTGCTAAGAAGTCCATATTCCATTTAAAATTGAATATAATTTAAATCCATGCAGTTTTGTTATATAGATAGAAGATTTGATTACACTCACTAGAAAAAATATTTGTCCAATAAAGATGAAATAAATCAGGAAGTTCACTGTAAATTCAATCATGTTTACTGTCTGAACGTTCAGGTTAGAATTTTCATGTGTAAAGTAGTTTTATGTTAATTTAGTCTTTTCAGACTCATTTTCACATGAAAAATGTGGTATTTATTTTGTTAAGCTGGATATTTTATAGTTGAATCATTCCTAACTCTTAAAATTGGGACTAAGGGAAAATGAATGCCTTGACAGGAAACAATGAACATATAAACACACACAAATAGATATATACAAAATTCTTCCGCTGAGTGGTTCAGGTCTTGATCCAGGTCAACAACCTGTTGTTACATTAAATCTCTGGCTTAAAGATTTGTTCCTGACAGAAACTCGTCGGCACCCACATGGGTGCCCACATGGCTCTGAGATTACTGAACACCTGGGCAGACAGACTTGGGACTGTGACTGAACTTACTTGATCCTTCACAGCTTTCCCTCCAGCTAGAAAAGTTGTACATTAGCAAAGTTGTGTTTGGCATCTCACACAGTCACATTTGTTCTGAAGATCAATAAAAAACCTATTCACAGGACAGTCTATCTGTTACGTTTTATAAGCACTAAATTCACTTAGCAAAGCACTAGGAACAAGAATACAATAGAAATTCATTTGCTTTGATCGTAGCCAGATCTTGACATTTAGTTTCTACTCTAAGGACAATAATTCTGAATGGTTTGATGTTTTCTTTGCTCCTGAGCTATAATACTAAAAAGCCAGTGCTAGTAAGTACATGAATAAAAATGATTTTAACTTGAAAGAGAGGAAAATCTGGAAATGTTCCTGATGAAAACAGATAAAGTGACATTGCCATTTATTTCACTGATGTGGCTGGAACAAACCAGCTATACCTATCTATCTTGTTTCAGAAATGTCTGTGTTTACTAAGCAGGTGATCCTACATTAGTAGAAAAATATTCTATATTGGTAGAAATATGTATTTTTGATAAAATATTTCTTTTTCCCTTTATCTTCTTGAGTATAAATCTTGAATCTTGTCTTGAAAACAAAACATTCAGAATATTTTTTCAACTTTTTTTTTTTTTTTTTTTTTTTTTTTTTTTTTTTTTTTTAGTAAGGCATATTTATTTAGAACATGATGTAGTACTTTACAGTACTTTTACTTGTGTTCACCTTTTCAGTAGGACATCTATGAGCAGTGTAGCTAATGGCTTAGAGTATCTCAGGCCTTGCTCAGCTAGATTTAAGGGTATAGAAGATAGTTTCTTCAAGTTGAATTTACTGCAGAGACAAGAACTTGAGATCTCTCCACATTTGCCCACCTCCCTGTACAGAAGTCTGCAAGTTGTCCCATGATTAAGCTCCATGTCGTCTCTCTTGTCTCATGGCAAGAACCACTTGTGATGCCTTTTCTCTTGTTCAGCTGTCTGTGCACTCCTTCATCACACTACATTTTCATTTCCTCTCTGCCACATGCCTGAGGTCAGGATACCTATTTCATTATCTCTATTTATCCAGTCTTCCTGCTCTGTACAGGATACATATCCTTTCCCCTTCAGAATTTCCAGCTCTGGACCTGAACAATCTTCTTAAGACAGTTCTTAGCATGAATTTTTCACCCCCTGAAAAACTCTCTCTTTCCAAGTAAGATTATTTATGCTGAAGTATTCAGCTCAGCCATAGCTGTTTGAGTAAGTCTAATGCATCAGGAGTAACTGAACATTTTTTTATATTGGCCTCTTTGTGGCTGGTAAATAGTAATGAATATCACTGACCCAAATAAATAAATTTAAATGCTTCTAGTTTATTTTGCATCTACAGATTAAATGTCTCTCTACAGCTAAAACTTTGTATGTTTTCCATTTCTTTGCACTGATTATCTCTGATTTATCTCCTCAGATTCATACCCCATTACTCAGTAACACTCTAAAATCCCCAGAGATTTATAAATGGATTATTAGTACAGAATATAAAAGTTGTCGTGTTGAGATTGTTCAACAGGTCAGAGATTGTTCAACAGGTCAAAGAAGAAGCAAATGCCTGAGAATTGTGACTGTGGTCTCACTTTTCTTGGTGTAGAATATAACACAACAGGATCTTAGTAGCACTGGCCGTGGGAATCTCATATGGCTTAGAGGAACGGTAAATCTCTCAAAACCCCACAGAAGTTTTATTTAAGGCATGCTTTGGTGATGTGATTCAAAACTGTTAATACTGTTGTCCCTTGTGGACTGCACAGTTCTTACCCATCAAATTTTCCACAATGCATGTGGCTCTGTGCAGCCTGGTCTAGCGGCTGGCAACCTTGCTCATTGCATGGGGGTTGAAACTAGTAGATCTTTGAGGTTCTTTTCACTCCAGGCCATTCTATGATTCTATGATTCTGTGATTCTATGATTCTATAATTCTATGATTCTATGATTCTATGATTTTATGTAGTATCAGATTTTGCTTTTGAAGAAAACTATGCAGTAAACTCTGTACCGTGTTTCCTCCAACTGTCTGTTAACATCTGGCAGAAACTGATAGTCAATAGCTTGGGAAATAAATAACACTGAAAAACAACCCAGCTAAAAATTTGAGCAATATTCACCCCATACCAGAAGTAAACGTAGGACTGCTGTGTGTTACCAGGCCTTCAATTACATCTTCCTCAGTGATTTGTTGCTGAATCAACTATATTTCGGTTTTGGTGAAGAACAGGAATCAAAGTACTGTGCACATAATTTTTCTGCATACAAGCATTTAATTTTGAATGAGGGATAATAAAAGTAACAACGACTGGAAGAACTTTTGTTTCAAAATTAATTTTATGAACTTGACTTACAAGTATTTGGAGCTTTTCCCTGTAAACTTTCTAAAGAGTTTCATTATGTTTTGTTATATCAGAATTTAAGCCATCAAGTTATATGAATCATGTCCCTCAAACATAATTTTCTAAGCTTTTCATGATGCAGCAAATGGAGTTGTTTATGAAACTTATAAATGTCTTCATATAAGTGTCTGAGTCTACCACTTCTAGCTGTATGCATATAAACTTACTTCAAAGTTCAAGCTTTTTTCAAGCTAAAAATCAAATATTGACCACACTATGTTTTGGCTCAGATTTTGATTTTAATCCAGAACAAGCCAAAGGCATCCCTGGCAGGAATATTTGTTCTTAATGAGAGGCTGGCTTCTGCAGAAGTCTTGTTTTCTATAAGCAGTGTTTAAGAGCTATCACAGACTGATGCTGGTAGCCAGAGCCCTCATTTAATTACAGATGCCACGGAAGCTATGGGTATATAGGATATGGACAAATGGTTCTCTGAAGTGGAAGCATCTCAAAGAAGCAAACTTAAGTACAGTGATTTCTGACAGAATATATTGAATATTTCCTTCATTCCTAAAAGCCTAATGGGTGGTAAGACTTCAATATGAAAATGTGCATTGGACAGCTATTTTTATTGTACATTTAAATAGGAAAATGCTTGACACCTATAATAACTTACTACAACAAGCTTCCATAGAGGGAAAGAGAGGCTTCCAATAAAATATCTTCAACATATTGTGGCAAATGGACCAAAGGAATAAACAGGCAGTGTTCTTCACTCTCTTGACAAAGCTGACAGGAGGAAACTGAAAAGGCTCTGTGGGCTACTGGATAAAAATCTTCAGTTATGGAACAACTTTTAAGATTAGTCCTTATGCACAATGCAATTTCTACAGTTTCTCAGGAATATGTGCAGCAAAATTCTCTTTTCTTTCTCACATCACCACCCTGCCAGAAAGAGAATTAACATGCTGTACTGCTGGGGAATTTGCAAGACTTGGTTGTCCTTGGGACAGTCTTTTATGCAGAAAATGGACTGTGGACAGGTAAAATGGAATCTGAATTTTGATGCATGATTGAGGCCATGTGAGATGAAGCTATTTGCTTTAGCCTTCCTTATGCACTTCCTTATGCACTTGTCACTCTGTCAAGACTTTTGGAGCATGCTCAAGGACACCATGAGTCATGAATTTCCCTTGAATAATCATGAGAATTAGCAAAACTGTGCAACGTCAGAGTACTGAGATTTTTTTTTTAATGTGTGTGTTCTTCTACAGAGTGAAAAGGAAATGACTAACTGGTAAATACTCCAGCAACCTAAGTTTAATTAACGTGGGATTGTTCTGGATAAAGTGCAGTCATTTCCTTTCTTACTCACTGGCTTTTTCTCTTGTGTGATTTTAACCCTATCTGTCTATTTTACAGGCTAAAATAATCTTTTGGCATTTTTTACTGCTTAGTCCTGCTGAGCCAGCATGCCTCTGGTAGAGTGAGCTGCTCTCTGTTAGCACCTAAGCAGCAATAAGAATAAGTGAGTTCGAATCACATAATCTTTCCTACTGAGGGTGACCATGGTTGTTTTGATAAGAGCCTACCTATCTTGCCAGTTCCAGATCACTAAAATTTGTTTGTGTATAGAAAGTGGCTGAACAAAGAACTAGTGCAAAAATGAAAGGGAAAAGGAAATGGAAAACCACTGAACTATTAAAAAGTAGGAAAATGCACATAAGTTTTGAAGGAAGAATAACGTATTCATGTCTGAGAAGAATGAGTGGTACAAACAGTTTATCTATGTGCACTCTCTGTACGCAGATATTAAAACAACCTAATTTCCAGATGTGCTAAGCTGCCTCTTTACAAGATCAAGTCCTGAAGTCAGAACTGAATGAAAGCAACTAAGGAATGAATCAGATGCTGACAGAAAATATTTCACCATGTCCCCTGTAACTCCAGTTAGACACATGCGGAATTATAACCCCAAGACTACTTCAACTTTGTTTTCCATTAAACCTTATTGCTTTATTGAACTGGAAGAAAGGACAACAGAGTGAAATAGGAAGCAAATAGAGATCACAGAGGAAAACAAAATTTCAGATGTAAGAAAAAATTAAGCAGATAAGAGAAGGAATGTAAGAATGCTGTAAAAAAATAAAATTCTAAAAACTTGAAAGTAAAAGGTTTTTGTTTTTGTTTTTGTTTTTTTTTTTTTAAATTTTTAAATGAGCATTCAATAATATATGACATCCTACATAACCAATTCCAGAATGGATATAAAACACCATAGAAAGTGAGATGGCTAATGTTCTGAATGAGTTGTCTCTAATATTTTTTATATAGGTTATTGCTGCAACCAAAGATCCATTGCTGTACTGAAGTTTATAGATCAGCTGTAGCCAAACAGCAGTGTTTTGTATTAGAAAGCATTCTCTTCCTTTTATTTTTGCATGCTCCTTTTTCTTCTGCTACGAAAAAGAGCTGTGCTAATTCACATATATTTCAATTCAGTTCCTACACTGCTAAAATGCTGTTTCTGGCTTGTTTGGTTCTTTTTCAGTACCCTTCACCACATTAATTGTCTCATTAACAAATAATAATAGTAATAATAAAAAATAGCCTAGTTCTATTGTTCTCATTTTTGTGAATCTTCAATTTCCTGTTTGCACTATCATTTTCTTGATAGAAATTCTCACTATTGAACAAAAGCTACATATATTTATTATATATTTATTATATTCAACTGTCTAACAGCAAGAATAGTACTCTTTTATTAGCTTGCTTTCAAATGTTTCAGACTGCAATAATGCTGTGGATTTCTCTTTTACCCGATGCCTTCTCCTGGTGCTGCCCAGCCCCTGGCAATTCTGTCACTGTAGTCCTCCTTTCTGTTTGTCTGCGTACGGGGGAGACAGTTCTCTCCTGAAAACAAATGGATTAAAAAGATGGGAAGAATTTTTGCCAGTAAGTAGTCTTTGTCAAGATTCAAAATGTCTTTAGCAGAGTTGAAAGAACCTGTCTGCTTGGAAAGAAAGAGAGAAATGGAGAAGCCAGCCAAGCACTCAGTCTAGGACACCTACAGAATCATAGAAACCTCTTGTCATGAGTAGTACAACTTCCACTACAGTAAGCTGCCCAAAGACCCATCCAACCTGGCCCTAAATATTTCCAGAGACGGGGCATCCACAGTTTCTCTGGGCAATCTGTTCTAGGGCCTCACCACTTCCTTTGTGAGGAAAAAGGGAATTTCTGAAGTGAATTTCAAACTCATCCTCAGATAAGAACAAAAATTTTATTGCAGAACAGTGAGGTGGGCACTGGAGGAGTGAACAACTTTCTCAAAAATAATCTAAATATTACTAAATTAGTGCAGAAAAAAATCAAATTCTGACAACACTATAATGTGGCTTTATAGTATAAGAACAACTGCTATTTTTAAGCTCATCTTAGTAGTTTGTTTGTTCTTATACAAACACCAGAAATACATTATTTTTCTTACAACTTAAGCTGGTGATGAGAGATTTGATAAATACTTGAGCAGTATAGTTTTGCTTGCAATGTGTGTGGAACAGTCAGACCAGAATCAGTTGATTTAAAGCTGTTCATACCACCTGAGGACTAGGTGTCATTCATTTAATTGATTTTCATTAAAATAAAAGTCTGATGGAGCAAAGTAGTCTGAGAACATCTCTCAAGCAGTATTTCAGATGTGCCTCCTCCTGCTTTAGCTATTGTCTTCCTCCACAGAGCACATTAATTATCTTTCTATTCTTTTTTGGGGTTTTCCAAGAAAGAGGACTGAAAAATTAATTGGATAATGTTAGCAATGCCTTTTCAAGTCTAAAACCATTACATTAATGTATTCTTTTGACTCAGAAGCCAAGAAATTTCAATTTCTCATTTTAGAACAATAACAACCACAAAAAAAATATTTTTATTTCATAACCCTCTGCTGAGGACAAGGTCTTAATAAAATTACCCAAATAATAACCGAATAAGGTTTTTAACAAGGTAAATGGAACTCCCACACTTAGATCACCACCTTAAAAATTTGTTCACAAAGACCTTGTAGGAGCTTGTATGTCCCTTTCCAAAAGATCTCACAGCATGTCTGAGAGAATGACTAGGCTAGTTTTCTTTTTTATCTACTAACAACGTTCATAGCAATTCTTGCCATATATTTGGAGAGGCTACTTGTGTAATACAGTATCTTTCATAAGAGCCTTTGAAAACTCTGGGTTATTGAACATTTCTCATTTTGTAAATGCACATATTGGTAATTTCAGTTGAGACATCTCCAAGATTGAAAAAAAAAAACAAACAACCCAACAAATATAGCTGAAATCCATTTTGTCGCCTTTCTGCTTTATATTTTGTTGCTGATAGGTTTCTGTGCAAAGAAAGGTCTTGCTCTGAATTCTGAGTGTAGCTGGGGTTTTCATTCATTCTAACACCGCTGACAATGACAGTCCCAAAGTCAGTGACTTTCAGGCAATTTTAGAGGGAATAAAGTATACCTGGTTGCTGGAGCATCTCAGGTAAAAAAAAAGATCTGCAATTAACTTAATAAGCTTTTTACTCTTTTGGTGACAAAGATGAAGAACTATCAGTGGAGGAGGACATCAAAATGTGATATGGCTCAGTGTCTGCTCTTCTTAGTTTAAGCTTAATTTCCTCTGGCCGCTTACCTGTCATAGGGCAGCAGAAAAATATCCCAGACAGTGCATAAAGAATTGAAAATACAACTGCGCTCCATGCATTCCTCCAGTGGTCTTACTTCTACTCCATTTTTTAATTTTTTTTTTTTTTTAGCAAGGCTTAATGCCAATGGGACTCTGGAATTTTGAGGTTTTGAAGCTGCTGCACAATAGATTACATTTGGAACTGCTTTATGAGTAAATATTTACAAATAATTTTACTGTCACTGCACACTGTTAGTGTATCACCAGCTGCACAAATTTTATAGTTGACTAACAATATATCCAATATATTTTAGGGATATTTGTTCTTTCATGGCACAGTGTCGTATATCAGGATGGTGAGATAAGTTCAGGGTTCTTGTAGATGGATACCAAAAAGGTGCATACCAATATTGAAGCTTATTCTAGCAAAAATCGTTGCCAAACAAACAACTAGTTCCCCTTGCTGAAAAGGTCACAGGCAAATGAAATGCTCTTAAAAGGATTATGTAATTCCTTATCTGGGTTTTAATATCAATATAGTGAGTGCTGCCTTCAGGTTCACAGAGCTTTAGATCGGATTTTTTAAGTTAGTAGTGGATAGAGATATACGTCACTTCTGCAGTCAGAAACTGCCTGAAGTAGCAAGCAGAAAAGCAACATGAAAAGAGTACAGTGGGCATTTATCTTTATAGAAACATTTCTTTCAGGATAGCATATCAGAAAGCATTACATTCAAGTTGTCATAGTGTTGTAACATAATCAATGCGGAATTGACCTTTTGCATTCCTTGGATAGTTGCTGTGTTCTAAGGCATTAAAATAAATAAATAGATGCTCTCAAAACATGGTAGATGGTTGATCTGTCTACCTTCTGTAAGTAAAAAGCATTTTTAGTACTTTGTCTCCTATCACTTTGTAAAGGGTGGAAAAACAAAGTATACCTTATGTAAGAATCCGCTTTACCAGCTGAATAATTTTCTTCATCTAGAAGTGTAGAATTCAAATTGCATTTTAAGTTTCAAGACGATGTTGTGTCTCAACTTTTAAGATTTACATTTTAAAGTAATTTTCTATAAAAAAGAAAAAAAGTTTTGTAGTTGCATTTTAAATAAAAGTGCTTAAAAGATAATTTTCAGAGCTTCTTGCAGAGATTCTACGATTAAGAATTTACGAATGAAATTTCAAAATTTAAATTAGAAGCTTGTTGTACCTGTTGTAAATAAGATTAACCCTACTGTCTGTAACATTTGTTATTTTACCAGTATGATTTGAATCTCTAACACTTCATTTAGGAAGGTAAATTTTTATGCTCTGCAGTTTTTATACACTGCTGTGTCTTCTCCATTCTGTGATATGCTCTGCAGTCGAATTTCAGAAGAGAAGCACTGTCCAAACACTCCTTGAGTTCTGGAAACTTGGGGCCATGCCCACTGCCCTGGGCAGCCTGTTCCATGCCCACCACCTCTAGTGAAGAATCTTTCCTTAACCCTACCTGACCCTCCACTGATGCAGCAGTGTCGATATAGGCTATGAATCTTTTCTCAGCACTGAACGTCTTTACTGTCTGTGTTGCTCCACAGCACACACAAGATCTCATAGATCAAATTTTGACTTTGAAGACCAGTTTAAATGTTGATCTGATTACCAGTAATTCTGAATGCTCATCACTACAATGGGATTGCTACAAAGTCACTCCCAGCCTGTTGTTGAGAATGGTGTCCTGGAACAGATGACATCTAGGTAACAAATACACAAATGTTGCCTTTGTAAGCATAAATCTCATTATCAGCTGCTGGGTTCTGAGTGTTCCAGAAAATCAAGGAGGTATTTGACTATAGACTTCAAAAAATCCCACTTTGTATTTCCAGTTTCTAAACTCTAGGGCTGCAGGCAGGTAAAACTTGCAGAATGTTGTGTGGCTTATAATCCTAACTGTTGTTGATATTCAACTCTTTCTATCTTGCACCTTGCTGTATCAATACACACTTATATTCCTTTCTCCTTCTATTGACTGTAGTGCTTCACTTTTTTGCTTGATTAAGAGGAGAAGAGTTACTGAAGAGAATAGTACCAAGTGGTTATAAAATGCTTCTAATGCTGCTTGAAGGTCCCTTCAGACACAAATATGAGCCCTGATTCACTTGCCATCAGTCACTACCAGACAGTAAATTGAGGGGAGTTTTCATACTGTATACACATAAAGCAAAATTTCAAACAGTGCTGCTGGGGGAACATGTCTTTTATTAACCATGGAACCTGGGAGGAATTTTTGTAGGACTTTGAGATCTTCTTTGAAAGAAATTCATATTTCTTTTGTTTACTTCTTTTTAATTTTATTTTTTTTTAATGCAGCTGGTTGCATTTAAGGTATTCCATTACTTACAAGAAAAAGTTTGCTATTTGTGTCACTCTTACGTCTTCGTAATACACATGACTTATAAACACATTATTTTTTTCTTTTTCTTGCAGTTACTCCTAACGATGAGAATTATTATTTCGTATATTTCCTGATAAGAAATAAGAGATTAAATGAAATGCTCCAGAACTAAGAGAAAGACCAAACAAGATTTTTTTTAAGGTCTTTTTTGAGAATATTGGTGAGCTTTTATTCAATGATTCTTGGATCAATGTCTGTTATACTGTTTTTTTTTTTAATTTTAGAAGTTTTTAACATCAAAAATGGTTTTTGATCTTTTTAAAAATCATTATTGGTATTTTTCTAATCAGAATATCTCTAAAATGTAGTCAATAGTAATTGCTTGTATTCATAAAATACTTTTAACTATTACAATGAAAAATAAATAGAAAATATGTCTCATGTCTTTGTAGTATATTGCTGTCACTCTCTCTTACATTGTCTACAGATTACATAAATCTAGAGTAATGGTTTTGGTAGTCCTTTCGATAATCTGAACTTCCACTAACAGTTAAAGTATTTAGAAATCCCCTGGATAACATTTCTGTGCCTCAGCACAGGATAGAAGGTATCTTCTTATTTCCATAAATTGGAAAAGCAGTTTGAAGTTTGGACATGTAGATTTATTTGATTAATAGCAGGGAAGACAAAACTTTCAGAGGTGACTGGTTGTGAAATGTGGCTGCAGAAATTCTCACATAAACACAGAATCATGTAGGTCAGAGAAGACCTTCAGGATCAGCAAGTCCAACCATCAACCTGACCTGCCAAATACCAACACTAAACCATGCCTTTTAGTGCCACATCCACAACCTTTATTAAATACCTTAAATGCTCCACTGCCAATCTACACCTCCCCTGGTGTAAGTGGAGGTTATTTCCTTGTAAGGACTTCCAAGTGCTTTAATATTAGCTGGTAGAAACTGATGTTAATGGAATTTGAACAAAATGAATGAATAAATTATTTAGTAAATAAATAACTTCCTTTCCTGATCATTGTTTTTTAATTGGAAATGATCAAAAGTTGGTGATTTAGGCAGTATGATTGCTGAATAAGAAAACATCTATTTACAAAAATCATAAAAAATTTGTCAGACTGAGTGAGATCTTTTAACCTTACTTCCTCATCTGTTTTCCTCTCGCTTCCATTACTTATGAACTCTACATAAATTCCATGTGATACTTCAAGGAAGTGACAAGGAAAAAAAAAAAAGGAAAATGAGAAGAAAAACAGAGAATAAAAGAGTGGGAAAAAAAAATAAATAAAAGAAGAGAGAAAGTGAAGGGGGACATTAATTGCCGATAATCCTAAAGGAAGACAAGTACTAACAGAAAATATTTTATAAAACTTTGAAATATATGTGGGCACATTTTTTTTTCTGAAAGCATCCAGACAGTGCAGTATAGCAGCCAGATCAGCATCTTTTATTAAAAGATAGGGCTTACTTCTGAAAATACTCATTACTTTCTCATCCCACATAGAATAGAATGAGACTCTTTCCTTACGCATAGAGAGAACTATTCTCAGGCCAAAGAATTTGAGTTCCACTGCTCTCCTCCAGTGTTTTTCCTTTTTGAGTTACTTTTCTACCTGTCTCCATAATTTTCTCCTAAGTCATATTTTATTCCAGATATAAACTCTTGAGCAGTGAATGTGAAATCTAAAAATACTGAGGTGGCAAATATTTGTTAGCATAGGCTAAATTTGTCTTGGATATTTCATCTTAAAATATTCTTTTCCTGTGCATTGTATCTGGTCTGCAGTAGTTCAGAATAGAGTGACATTTTTCTAAATTATATTATATTATATTCCCCAATGCATGTTTGTCTTAATACTGGTCTCCTGATGATTTTTTCATTGTTTTTCTGAATGTAACTTTTGACCTTTGCAGCAGTTCTGCACTCCTGATTTTCATGACATACAGAGTTCCTCTCTTGTCCTGTAGGCAAAGATGTACAATCCAATATTTGCCTACTGTTATGTTGAAGAAAATCTAGCATTTATGGATGTTGCTGAGCCGTATATCTTAGTTCTGTGACCTCTTACATTTTATTACAGGCAATCAGTAGGTTTATGTATTTTTTATCTCATTTTTCTAAGCATAGTCTTCAGTACATAGCTTAATTAAGGTCATGTATATAGCTGCCAGCCTCTTTCCATCATCTACCTTTCTTCCCACTATTGTCTAGCCTTGTATAGATTTGATCTTCTTCCTGATTTCCCTTATTTTCTCCTTCCTTTGTGAACTTTGTTTTCTTTCATACTGAATTTTTTTTTTCTTTTGTGCTCCCAAGTAAGTCTGTGTTACCAGTCAAGCAAAGGATAGGATAAATACCTTGTTCCTACCCAGCACTTTTTCTGCGGGATCTACCTTCTATACTCAGAGCATTTATGGAAGAAAGGTTACAAAATATTTACTATTTTTTTTCCATCCTTGTTCTCTAGTAAACAAATCTTTTCTTTTAATTGAATGTTCTTATTCTGGTCATCAATCACCTTATTACTGTCTTCGAGAATATTTCTACTGCAGCCACCTTTTCACTTGTTCCACAAATAATCCCTCAACACCCCAAGAGGAACTTGGACTAAATCAAGTATTTTTGCTTGGCTTTTGCATCCCTTTCCTTAGACTATTAATCATACATGTTAAAAAATGATGTTTCTTCACAGCCTTTTCCCTAAGTCCTTTACAAGTTCCAGTGACTTCACTGTGCAGATTGTCTTCTTCATGTTTACTTTTTTTTTTTCTTTCAGTTTTACTGCTTTTCCTACAGAACAGGGCTTTCTGGATGTTTTTTCCTCACAAACGCATCATTACATTTTGCCTCTGAGACATCCCTTTTCTGTATCACTACAGATCCCTTTTCTGTATCACTACAGATCCATGTGATTTATCATTTGGCTTTGTAATCTAGGTATGGTATTTAATTCAGAATTCTTTTTAAAACATATGTGCAAAGCCTATGTTTAAATGCGACAGGTTATTTTCTGGTGGTGGTGGGAGCGTGCAGAGCATTGCAAATATACAGATTTCCTGTCTGTTTAGATTCCTAAAGCTTTGCCATGTCACATTTCAGCTGCTGCAACATCATGCTGTCTGTTCTTGTCAAAGGCAGTTTTGTTCTCCCTGTCTCATGTAGAAGGCTGTTGCTAAGGTCATTTTCCAAGTCTATCACTTTGACTTTCACACTCTGCAATTGCACTTTTCTTCAGTATTACACAAAACAAACTATTTTATTTTTTTTAACTTTCCAAGATTTTTATACATTATCTCAACATCCAGTTGTCATTTCTCATCTCCACTTTGTCTTTGGGGCCAACTTTAATTTCCACTTTTTTAAATTCTCAGCTAATTTACTCAGTAAATAGCACTGAGTAATGCCTTCACCCATTTTTATTTCCTACGGTGTCCCACAAAACTCTGTGTTATTACTTTTCAAAGTAACATTGCATTTTCCTTTAACACCATTAACATTTTCCTTTGGTAAGTTGTTCACAAAAGATTGGTATTGTTGAGCTTTTGGTGTACTGAGACCAGAAGCCAAGCACACCCACAAATATTGCCTCATTGTTTTCGTTTACTCCTCCCATCTGTCTGTCCATCTGTTTTGTCATATAGTTTAATTCTAGGAAATCTGAGCAAAAAAACCCAAGTTTATGTGTTCACAGTATCACTACCTACAGCACTTGACATACTGGGATCCCGATCTGTGCTAAAATCCAATGTTATATGTTTCAGCATTATACCAACAAATGCAAGTAAATGTAACTAATACAAGATGTTTACCAATATTTTACTGTTTTTCTACTGTTTTCCCAATGATGACATTGATCTTGATTTTTTAAAAATTGTTTCTTTTTTCTGTTAGTTTGGAAGTGTGGTTTTAGTTTGTTTGTTTTTGTTGCTGTTTTTGTTGTTGTTTCTTTTTATTTATTCACTTATTTTGTCGTAAAAAGATGAGTCAACTTTCATTTGCGTGTATGAATTCTGGCAGAAATTTTCCATCAACTGTTCATGAACATTTTTGAAAAAACAGTCTGTAATGTGGTGATACAACATGTGTTATAAGGACACATTAACATTCCTGCCAGTAATGACAAGAGGGAGTTAATCCATATGTTGATATGCTGTCAATCAATCAAAAGCAAATTAAATAATAAGATTATTTATGTAAAAAATAAAAGGGACATTCCTCAATATTTTGGTTGAATACTGTCAACCCCCATGACTTAGACTGCATATATAAGAATACAAAATTGTTTATAAGAATAAGCACCATGGTTCGTGTTGACTGTGTTGTGGACTCCACCTCAGAAAGCTGAATTAAGTTTGTGCCTCTTTTAATGAAAGCTGTTCTTATTGCATAGTCTTGGAGGCAGAGATGACAGATGTCTTGATATCCTTTCTTCTGTTTTCTCCAGGCCTTCACTGGAGATCCATATATTTACTGTGCCACTTCTAGACAACCTACTTGCCCTGTCTAAACATGAAGCTCACAGATGTGTCAAGATCCTGACTAAAATGTAAAAGCACCAGAGCAGAACTTTTACATGCCTCTTACTGACTCTACTGGACACTCTTTTCAGCAACTGATATTATTTTATTTTATTTTATTCCATTTCACTATTTAATTTTGTTGAGAAATGTCAGATTTTATTTTTCTAAAGTTTTTCCGATATTTGTGTTTCTCTATATGGCTACTTTATTCTCCTTACTGCCTTACTTCTTTATTCTTTATCCTCCTTACTTCTGCCTTACTGAACATGAAGGGACATAGTAATGTCTTTAAATGATTTGTTGAATTTGGAGCACAGCTTTACTCATGAAGAGTTACAGAGCAGTCTTTCATGCGTGTGCCCTGGTTAACAAGGTATTTTGATAGAATTTTCTCCTGGTACAGAGTGTCAAAGTATCTAATGTCTCTAAGCTCTGAAACAGTTTGTGTTCTAGGTAATTATAGCATCCACATGTCATTTATGTCTTTGAAAATGTTCCCTGAAGCTCAGCAATATAAAGGAGTGCTTTTTTGATACAGACCACTCAAAAGAAGAGTCAATGGAGAGACCTTTTCTAATCTGGATGCAAGTGATAAGCCAGTTAAAACAGCCCCATACTATCAAATGGCATGTGTCAAAGAACTGTATCTTTTGATATAAGCAGGTGTTATACAAAGTTGGTACTGCATTACTCAGGTAGCTGTGGAAAGTTCTATCTGCTTCACCTTAATTTGTGTGTGTATATTTGAAGTTTCTAACTCCAATGAATATCTCTGCCAACTCTACCCTGCACTATCAGGCACTGATAACTGAGTCACAGTCCTTAAGCATTTCTACTTCCTAATAGAAAATACAGCGCAAACACTTCCATAATAAAAACCTAGACAGACCACTTCTGGTTTGCATTTAAAAAAATCTAATTTATAAAAATCCCTGTATTTCTATGTAAATTCATTGCAATCCTCTTTGGACCTAAGAAATCCTAAGCAGAAAGTATAATTTACTATTGACATAAAGTAAGAAATGCTACAGATCCTCCTTTCTCTCCCCATTCAAGCTGCATTTATACCCAGCACAGACCGCCAGTATACCAAATGCATCAGAGGAACTGGCAATAAATGATAAACTGAGCAGTTACAGATTGATGTGTTTATGTGTTAATGTGTAATGTGTTTCATCTTAACCTCCTGTCTTAGCAGGGTTTTTTCCTGTTGACTTATAATGTGTTAGGTTAAAGCAAGAGATAACTTGAACCAGAATAACTCTTATTTCCTCTGAGTTCAGTGAGGACAGACTTTTTCTCTGAGACCTCCCTCAGATTTCACTGTAGAAGTCTGCTCTATTTGTTTCCTCTTAAGAAATTAGGCCAAGCATTTCTGGAGTTATCCATAATAGCAGAAATAATCTCTAGCCAAGGAATTTCATGGAAAACTTACTACTTTATCTTGTTCTATTACAGCCTTAATATTATTAGTGAACAAGTTATATAACACTCACCAGGTGAAAGGCAGGGCATGTTGATGTGCTATGGTTATGTTATTACAGGTAGTTCTTGGCGGATATTAGTAAGTATAAAATAGGCAACAGACAAAAAAGTAATAAACAATGCAGTCCTCTAATGGTAAAAGTGAATGCTAACATTTCAAGCCATAAATAATATTTACATGAGAGAAACGTTTTTATAAATAATATCAAATTAGTGATGATAATCCTTTCTTTCAAACTACTAGAATTAAAGCAAGGAAAATCTTAAATACACATTGTGGGATATGATGAACTGCAAAGCCTAGGAGAAAAGTAGCCCAGCTGCAATATTAAAAGGCCAGTAGAACTTAAAAGGGCAGCAGAAACATGAAGGATGTAATAGAACCGGAAAATGCAGAAGAAACATGAAGGATGCAATACATTCTCTCCATGATGCATAGGTCAGAAACTTACACTGGGACTTGGGGGTTCCTTTTGTCTGGTTTCCAAAAGAATTCTTAGATCCACTAGGAACACTTTTTTCATCCAGAGCATCTAAGAGCATTAGTAACTCCATTAGAATTGCTACACTGCATTGTTCTGTTACTCTGTGATATATAAGACAGCAAAACTTCTGCAAAAAAACTGCAATCAACTTTCATTAACTTCATTATTCCAAATAAATTATTAAGGACAGATGTATCATACTTCAGTATGTGAGTGATACAAGCAGTGACAGTGGAGTCTTGGACTTTACTGTACATTCTCATAGCATGCCCCATATCGTACAACAGATTTTTCATCTAATTACATTTTCTTATATTTTTAATAGAAGTCATTGTGTTTTCATTTAAAATCAGTTAACATGTCGATGGCTGTTTCATTTATGAGGAATTGTTTTCAGGGAAACAAATTAGTTTCTCCTCTCCAGTGTTTTGTGAAGCAATTTAGCAATTGCAAACGAGAAGGTTAGAAAGCCAAGTTTTTAGACTACTTATGTGGTATTATGGATCATGTCTGGAGAACCTGTGGGTTGCGTATCTATTCTTTGCTTTTAAAGCAGCTGATTTATAGGATGGAAGGGCCTTGATGTGATAAATTTTGTTTTCATTCTCCCAAAAAATTATTGTCTGCTCATTTCAACAGTAAAGGGCTGTTTTCCTTGGATATTCAATAACAAAGTTCTCTCTACTGATTTAAATCTCAAATACCTCACAGTTCTTTCCAGAAAGAGGACTTAGATAGTGCAGAGCATTACAGTTTTTCTTTTCAGATGCTGATGCATTTAGGACATCTGGAGATGACAAATGTATTGTCATATACAGACTTTCAGTTTTCTTCCATTCTATACATTCATTTGTATGAGAAGCAAGACTATCACTTCCTTATAGTTCTTCTCTTCTGAGCATAGCTATTATTAGACCAAATTTCTCTGTCCCAATTTCATTTATCTGAGAATGTTGTCTGGGATACACAGTATTGCTAAGTGTTCTCAACAGTAACAAATCCAACTAAAAATATCAGTATAGACCTGATTCTCTCTCTGGAAATTTCTCTATCATTTCACATATTTTACTGGAAACACAGAGAAATTAAATTCTAAATGCAGATGGTTCTATTACGTGTCTTAAGTGAGAAGGATCCAGGCTCAAATTCCTGAATTTCTGTTAAAGGTGTTCTCCATTGCCATCTTTGTTTCTTTGAAGTCCACCCTTAGTGAAAGAAAAACTGTCTTGAAGTAATTAACTGTATCATTTATAACACAAAACATAAAGATAGTTGTAATACAGGTTATATTTGATTTTAGGATTCTGGAAACTCAGGACACTAAACAGACCCTTGAATACAGGACAAAGCAAATTTTTATGGATAAGCAATAACAGCTGAAAGAAATGAGTGCAGAACAAGTAAAGTTTATAATATTAAACCCCTCAGACATTATTTCTGGCTGTTGAAAGCATTCAAATATGTGCCACTATTACTTTTTTTTTCCCCAAAACAATACTGATGGGGTATCAAACCTTCTAGAAGAAACAGCTTTTAGGAGTAGGATCTTCAGCCTGCTCACATGATCACATTTCACAAAAAATTAATTTTCTTTCACCTCATTTTCTGGGCTCTATACTGCCATTACAGTATCTGTAACTTAAATGCAGTAACTCAGTGGATTCAGGAGGAATATGTGGGTGGAAACCTATTTATTTCTCATCATGAAGACATATGATCACATCTAATTTTTTGCACCAGTGCTTTTTTTCAAAAGAAATGCAGGCTATTATTTTGACTAGGACTTTTCACACACAGACCTAATTTGTAAGAGGTGTTTTTTTCTTCTGCCTGGCCTCACTAAGTCACAGGAATCAATTTGATCAAATCTAATTTGTAGGTTGGAATTTTCTCTGCAGAGTAGAATAATTTCAGCTGTAAAAATTCCAGACATGTAGCATTTACTCTTCTTCTTCTTTTTTTTTTTTTTTTTCCTTTTTGTGAACATTAATCAAATAGACAAAAGTGTCCTGGAACTTTATTGTCTCAAAAGGTAAATGAAGCATCAATGTTTTTTCAACAATCAGTATTGACATTAGATGTAAAACAACTGTGCAGAGAAATATTTGATTTCTTTATAGTAACACAGGCTTTTTCATGTGCTTTGCCATTTATCTTAGAAAGTAATTATATAAAAATATGCAGCCATTTCTATAACTTCTAAACTGTATTTTTGGTTCGTTTGTTTTGCTTATCCTTTGATTTCCTTTGATAACCTTAATCCTATGTTCCCTTCTCATTTGCTACCTTCTAAATAATTCCATTAACCAGCTTGAAATTTAAGTATTGCCTACAATGGAAGCTCCATCTCATTTTCTTGTGGCATCTGAGAGATAATTTTCAGGAACTCATCTACAATCACAAGAAACAAAGGTGAGCTGGAATCTAAACACAGAAGACCTGCTTCCCCATCACACCATAATGTGTGGTGTGGAGGATGATAATATGGAGGACGAAATCTTTTAGAGACGGAGGGAAAGAGAGACAAAGCGTTGCATTAGGGTACCTTTTTGATGAAGATCCATGTATTCTGGTTTAACCCTTGCCAACAGAAATGAAACATATTTCTTCTCTCACTAGATACAATGTTCATTTGGGAGATTGCTTATGGAACTGCGCTGGGGATGAGGAAAAGTTCTGATCAAGTTAGACTTTGGCAGGATCAAGACCAGCTAGTGATGCCAAACTTGGAGACCAGCCTACCCACAGCATAGTGAAGATAAACATGTTACATCTTGAAAAAAATATCCCATGCATACAGATGGTATGATGGTTGGTTCAGCAAACATTGGGGCAGCATAAACAGTTGTGGCTAGATCAGCAGCAATTTCCACAGCAACAGCTGTAAAACAAAATCTTCTACTGCAGTTAGCAAGCAGCAAATATTCTTACAAGTAGTGATAAGAGAGTGTCAAATATTCTTCAAATTAACTATAGAAGAGATTCTGCTCCTCAGTCTCAACTAGCTGGGCAAAGACTCATGTATGACATGGAAGGGCAGCTAACAGAAACCTTGTTTTGAAAGCCCTGAAAGATGATCTGAAGTATCATTTATAGACATTTCTGAAGATGTCTGCGTATTTTGTGTTTTTTTGGTTTGGTTTGGTTTTTTTCAGTGCAGAGGAAATTACTAGAAAGCAGGAGTGTAAAAACAAAATGAATGTGATCTCTGAATCCCTAACTGACTGACTGACAATCCTGACAATCCCTCAAACTGCCTGAAGAGACAACAAAATATTTAAGGTACATCTAAGGAAATAGGAAAATTAGAGATTTTCTTAATAAAACCTAATAAAAAGAGATTTAAATAACATCCCCAGGTCCTAACAGTGACATTAGATTCTGAGATTAGTAAGATAAAACTGTTAATTCCTAATTGAGTTCCCATCAGCAATAGTCTCCTTAATTGATCTCTTGTGAAACAAGACATTTCACAGAATGAAATAATCACCTGAGTGTGCAAACATATTTAATGGGACCAACTGCCTTCACTGTGGTGCCTAATGCTTTGAAATCCAGAGAGTGCTGTTGAATTAATAAAATCTAAGGTTTTACAAGCATGTGAAGAAGGGGAGTTCTTATTGTGTCTCAACCAAAGATTTCACATATCCAGTAAAATAATCCATGTGATAACAGAAAATAATCCTACAACAAAGGAAGATAGCTGAAACCCTAGAATTGTACTTGCAGTGGGGTTCAGAAAAAACTACTACCACAAGCAGAGGTCAAATCCCAAGCAAATCCTCTGTTCTTTATCACTTTAGTTTTCTATATATACCTAAGAATTCTTCTCTAGCTCTTTCCTAGTTCTCTGGGTGACAGTAGCTCTTAACATTTCACAGGAATACATGCATGTTTTCTTAATGTTACTTTATTCTGACTTTTTACATGAAAGATTTCTGCCCTACACATATTTTGCATCACTGCCCACTGCCTGATTTCTCACTCCTTACCTGGAGTGTGTTATCAACATTGTTTTTCACCTAGAACATAAAGAAAACATCATACCAGATACTCTGAAGAAAACAATACCACCTCAGATGAAACAAAGACAACTTCTAATTCTACAGTGTGTATTCTCTGGGTGAAACCTTGATTATTTTACCATAAAGTGAACCTCCAAGTCTTAAGAAAAAAAAAGTTACAGTGCCAACTTTCTGCTATGCTTGTGCAACATGAAAGGTTTGGTGAAGTTGAACTCTGTGCCTCCTCAACCTTGAGTGATCTTGAAACTAGAAAACTCATCTGCATGATATTGGTCAGGATAGTTTATATGAAAAATAAGATTGGTTTGGCTTTTTATAGTTTTAAATGTTTAAGCAAAGATTCTGCTCAGTGAAGGTTCCCTTTAAAACAGTACAGAGCTTTAAAGACCTTAGTTGACTGAATGGATCAAAGTTTTCCAGAAACATAGTTCAGCAGCTAGAGCTAAAAGTTATCAGTGCTCAACTTGCTTAAATCAGCCTTTAACATTCTTGAATTCCTTGTCCCAGGGGTATGCACTTATGTGAACATCTCAGTTAGCTGGGGAACGAGTTGTTTAGAAAACTTGCCATGCTTTGACATGGCTGATAAATTCAATGAATAAATTTAACCAGGGGAGATCTCAGATAAAATACGAAGTCTGAATAATTGTATTACATTTTGAAATGTTACCCCAAATAAATCTGTTTTTGAAGAGCCACAAACACTTGCACAAATACTGACACTGACTTAGTATAGTGAAGGAAACAGGATCATGCACTGAAGTTAAAGTTACGGGCTTTTCAAAGGCTTGACTGCTGTCATCCTCCAGTTCTTCAGGGTAAAACCCAAATGAAATCAAATAGAGTCACTGTAGATTTTTAACATCAGAAAATACTAAATAGCAAGAATTCTTAAGTTCTGCAGAAGAGGATAAGAGTTCCTTCTTACCACAAAATGATACTCTATCTACTTTCCACCTTTTTAAAGAAAAGAAAGTATAGGGAGGAAAGGGAAAAAAAAGAAAAAAAAAAAAGTGGATTAGCAGTTATTGAAAAGATCTATCAGAATAGATGAGATGAACAGAAATTATGTTTAGTAAGCCTCTAAACAGCTCCATATGGTATTCCTGCTCTCAGTGTGTTATTAAGATGATTTTTTCAAAAATTTAAAATCATTGAAATAGACATTAAAAGAACCAGCAGCACAGAATCACAACCAACAGCTAAGATACTGGTTTCTGACTAAGGATTTCTAATTCTCCAAAACCTCCCCTCAAATTCCTCTTAATATGTTCAAAGACATTCACAAATTGGAAAAGCTTCAGCCAATAAAATAAGGCTTATGGATTTAGCTCAAGAAAGAATTGGCACAGCTTCACAGAACTCCCTCAAGGCTCCTTCAGGGGAGTATGAAGTGACCAAAAGCAATGGCTTCTCATACATTCTTGTCTTTGAAAACTAAATCCAATATTAGTTCATCATCCCTCTAAGAATCTTTTTTAATTCTCTGGCAGCTGAATGGCTCAAAAAGCCTAGGAATTTTTCAACAGAGTGGATATCTAGTGGAAGCAAATTTGAGAGAGAAAAATGGTTTTCTTTCGCACACAAATAATAAACAATGAATTCTACAGATCAGTGGGTTTGTGAGCAGAGGATATGCAGCATTTTGGAGGACTCAAAAATTCATTGTAGAGACTAGTTCTGGTTTAGTAGCAGTACAGTTCCATTGTCAAGAGAACAATTGTTCTACTATTGTTATAAAATTTAATTTTACAGTCTAAATGAGGTATTATGTAGCAATGAACCCTTTTACAAAGACAGGGTCGTTTTTATTGTGAATGGTGACAATAATTTCTATCTGTGAGGTACTTCTGTATCATGCAAGGATTAAGCATGCTCTCCATTCCAACTCACTGTCCTATATAATTTATAACACAGTGCTCCTTTTTATTATGCTCAATATCTCCAAACACATTTAATTGTTCAGAAGGCCCTGACATATTTTCTTTTGAACAGCATTCTTCCTTCCTAGCTTTTCTAATTTTGCTTGCATTTTAATTGTCAGCAGCAATTTCAGTATAATTAAAAAGAGTTGAAAAAAATACAACTATTGTTGTGGAGAAAAATCAAATGATTTCCACAAAACAGAGTAATTGTAGTTCAGCTTCCTTTTCTGCACAAATGTTCTGCCTTAGTGCCACACTGCACTACCACCTACTGCCTTGTGAGTTTGTGCTTTATTTAAGGTACTCATTGTGGCAAACATGATTTCACAATCAAGGTCTTGATCTTACAAAGAGCTCTTGTGACAATAAGCTTCCCAAAATTCCTTTCAGGACAGGATGATAAACTTCTGAGCCAACAAAAGGCACTATCACTTGTGCTGATACTGTTTCAATTGAAATGTGCTCCAAAGGTAGAGACAAAATTGAACTGGATGGGGAAGTGGGGCTCAAGTTGGTTGGTAATCTGAATCATGCATACAGTGATGTAATATTTTCTTGTGTCTATAGGTGCCTTGAAACAGATGAACCGTCATGATCATCTCTGTTAAAAACTACGTAAACACAGAGAGTACAAAGACACTATTATCTGTATTCTCTCTTCCTGTATTCCTTCTCAATGGGATTCTTCTCTCTGCAGCTCAAGGCTTAGCTCCAATGCAATGGCTAAGCAACCTGAGCTAAATGTCAGAACAAAGTGTTTTATTGCAAGAAGAGGCTTTGAGGAAATGCATAGAACCATAAGAAAGCTTAAACTGCAAAAGCATATTGCTACGAGATACAGCTTAGTAGCTTAGTGGGTAGTAATGGTGACATGAGAACAGCTGGATCTTGTAGGTCTTTTCAAACCTTGTGACTCTATGAAATTTAGAAACTTGAGTATTTAAGAAGTAAAACACTAATACAGAAAGTTTATACATACTATTCTAAAAGAGCTAAACAGAGAGCTAGAAGACAGGAAAATAGCAAAACTGTGGATCCTTAACCCTTCAGTGGTCAGTGAGGAGGCAAAGAGTCACCCTCTTCCACAGAGCAGTAAAGGCTGATCCATTGCCCCCTCACTGACCGCTGCTTGGTTAGCACAGTCTCATCAGGCTTGTTGTTGGGGGATGTCAATATTAAGTCTTAGCCTAATGGCCTGGTAAGTTTAGTTGTTTATCTTTGGTCTTTCAATCTGTATGCGAAGGTCTTGAACACATGGCAAAAGCTGCCTGAAAAAAAATGACCCAAGAAGATTTGCAAAAAACTGCTTCATCTCAAGGAAGCAGGGCTTAATCATTCATGTAACCACCTTTCAAAAAGTTACTATGAGCTTTTTTTTTCTATACTCACCCCTTACAGCTTAGATTGGAAAAGAAACCAACAGAGAAGGAAAAAAAAACAACCTTGTCAATTGAAAGTGTTCACTGCAGTCTTTAATTTGCTGTCTTTCCTGCAGTACGAAAAATAAATTTGATCACTCTTCCCACTCTTCTTCCACCATTTTTGCAAGTCTGTATTTCTGTATTTTTTTCATTTTCCTTACCAGTATCTAAAGCTCTGTAATTTGATATACAGTTTACAGATGGGAAAAATATCTAATATAGAAGTGCATACTCTATTGGAAAAGAGGGAAAATAAAAATGAAATTTTATCCACAAAGATGGTCTTATCAAGTAATGGGGAGAATATGCAAATTGCTAAGTAATTCTAATTATTATTAAAAATCTAACAAATTCAAAAGAAAATCATTTGCATCATATTTTCTACTTTCATATCCTTAAAAGATTTGAGAGAGAAATAAAATCTAATCTTATTTAACTAGCAGCAGCCCTTCAGAAAGATGGCAGGTAAACTCATGTGAATTAGCTTAACATTAAGGTTTTTTCACTATAACATCAGTTCTTTTATTTATTTTCTTGATCAGAAAGGAGAAAAAAAGGCAGAGAGAGGCAGGGGTGGAAGAGCAAAAAAAAAAAAAAAAGTTAGGTGAGTCTTTAAAAAATGGTAAGCCGAGTTGTGGAAGAAAATAAAAAATGATGCTTCAGGTATATGATGTAAAGCATATTGTGTGTCCTTCCCTTTATAGTAATAGAAAATATGATGGAGAGGATGTGCTTTGGGGTAAAATTGCATACTATCAACTTCGAGTGGAAGCAATGCAAATGGAAGCATTAAAATGTAATAACACCTTTATTGAAGAGTCAGATGAGAGAAAACCTGTCTCCTCCTATTTTCTTCTCAGGTCTTTATGTGTTCTGACATTCCTAGCCAGACTAGCAGGAAGCAGCAGCACAGCACTGGCAGACACACTAACGAAGTGCTCAGCCTGTAGTGCTCAGCTATCAGGAAAAGCTTCTTAATACCTCTGGCATGAAACAGAGACCTTTCTTGTGATTCCTGTAGAGCCTGGGCACAGGAGCAGCTGATACTGTGCAGGCTTCCTTTAAACAGTTTTGAAATACATTGTCTTCTCCTGTCTTTCGGCTTTCACACTGTAAAGAGTACACCTACATAGTTGGTTTTAGCACCTCTGATACTCCAGACCTGTTTGTAACATCCTCATCTCTGTTAATGGGTCTCACACCTCACCTCAGTGTCTCTTCTGTTCCCTCTTTCTTGCGCCTGAAATGCCTAGGAGCTTTTCAAGTACTGTCTTCAAATTCTCATGAAACTTCTGTAAGTGTTCGAGCTGGCCAGTACAGCAAATGCATCTATGCAAATTGTGCAAAAGATACTGGGCAGCTTAACTCTTCTCTGTAGAGTATTCTTTGTACTATCGATATTGAATTCACAGCAAAAATTTTTAGGATGGATGCTTGCAGCAGAAATGCATACAGTTCACTTCAATATGTCATCTTGCTAATTAGATGCCCATAACACTATGAAGTGAGCTTAGTAGCTCTGTTTTTAACAAATCTCTGTGTGTCAAGTGTGCTGAGACTTAAGAGGGTCTCATACTCAGAAGCCCAAATGTATTTTCAGTGCACTAGGTTTGTCAGTAGTTAAAGCAACCTAGCCTACCAAAGAGCATCCCAATAACAGAGCTCTACATTATCTTTGTGAAGATCTCCTGACTCATGCTGTGTGCTTTGTAATGATAAAGAATAACTGGGTTCTACGAAGACTGTCATTTTTTTAATATGACTCTAGCATGGTAGTCATAATCATTTCTAACATAACCGGACACAACCATTTCTAAGTAGGATCTTCTTAGAAATTGATGAGGAACTCCATTTTAGCTCCATTTCTGGGTTTGGATCTTCCCTTTCCTGCATAAAAACAACTCTATAGAATTACATAAGAAAACTTTACCTTGCATGTCAGGAAATACAGCTTAAACCTTTTGTTACATCAACAAAACAACATTCTTATATCATCTACAAAAGAGACACAATTATGTAATCATGAGATTTAAAGTAGATCTGGAATAAGATAATTAACTTCCCTTACAAATCATTCATGGGATTTTAGAGAAAAAATACTGCATATCAAATTGGAGTTTTTTCACCAATGCAATATTCCACACTACTTCTCATAGTCAGATGAGTATTTCATAGAAATTTATTTCTCCAGACAGTGTGATACTCTGAGACTGTGTTACGTTGCATTACTGTCAGATTTTCAAATAGAGATGTACAAAGAAAATACATTTTGAAATCAATACACAATAAATTTAAAATCAATGTTTTCCTTGATTGCATGCCTACCCGGGAGAAACGTTCTAGTTCATTTACAGGCTATTAGGTTCAAAGCAAAAATTACTGGATGAAATTCAGTGAGTCAGATGAAAGGGTAAGTCAGAATAGATATTGCTTGTGGCTCAAAATCTATTCAACTGTTTAGAAGAGAGAAAAAAAAAAGTGATTCAGATTGATAGATTTGTAGCATGCACTTCTCTTTCTATTTTATTTATTTATTTTTATTTATTTTTATTTTTATTTTTATTTTCATTTTTATTTTCATTTTTATTTTTATTTTCATTTTTTTATTTTTTATTTTTTTAAGAGAAACAGATGAAGCTCCACTCTAGCTTCCCTGGGAGCTCTGCTTGGATTATCAAGCTAGCAGTGCATTTCTACATACTTTTGAAGACCAAGAATAAGAGTTGAAAACTTGGGCACTGATTCAGAAACGTACTTAAGAATGAGCTCAGCCTTAAAATTGCTCTAATCAAAGACAACAGGCTACTGCCTGATTTTAGAAAGCAAATTTAGCAGTAATGAAATGATGCCAGAATGAAAAAAGGCTGTCATCTTTTCATGTACAGAACAAAATGACACTGGGAGTAGCAAGGCAAGCTTTTTAAAGACATTTTCCCCTCCACCTTATCCTCATCAAACCTGTCCCTATATATTCAAGCTTCTTAAATTTTTTCCTACTGCAGTCCTTGAGATGTTCAGCAGTAAGTTTAGGTAGCATCAACATTGGTAAGGCTATTATTGACACCAATTCAAACTAATAATGTAAAAGCCTGTTTGTAGCTCCTATCAGCTAACCAGTCCTCTTAAAATTTCAGCATCTTTTTCCTTCTTGTCACGGTTTCACTGCTTGAACTTCTTGGCCATAATTCCCACACTGCCAACATCTCAGCACTATGTGTGCTACCACTCAGAACATGTTAGGATATTTGTCTGATTGGCAGGTTTAATTATGAGTAGCTGCAGAATGATAGGATCAATGGCATGAAGATGACAAACAGAAATGTGATTTGGGGTGGATCGGCAGAGATCTTTATTACCTTTATAAGCTTCCAAAGGTGTGAAGTTGTGAAACAAAGGTTTTATTGCTGAAATTTTTTTGCAAGAATTGTTCTGGTTACTCAACGAGTACTTTGCTTTCATAAATCATAAATAGTATTTGAACAGAGAAATGAATTTTCATTCCTGTGCAATTTCTGCATTGACTTCTGACTGATTTCTTACCAGTACCAATTATCTCTTTGTCTCTAATGTAACACTGAAAATACAACTCTGTGTTAGAAGTGGTAAATACTTACATATATATATTTATATAAAAGAGTATAGAAATGAGATGAATATATCAAATTTTTGATCATGCTAATACTTTTGTTTTCCATGATGTTCTATAGAAATAAGCTCTTCAAAATTGCTGAGGCACCATTTCAAAAATAGCTTTCTTGTGTTTGAGTTTGGAAAATGATCAAAGCACCCCCAGCTTATCTCCTTTTGGATGTTTCTTTCCAAGCTGAAAAGTCTGCTTAGCATTTCTTCATGTCTAATCATATTTGTTGTTCTTTTTCTCACCTCATTTATGTCTTCTGTATCCTTCTTGAATACTACGTAAGTATGCAACATATGAAATGCTTACACTGAAATAGTGACTTTTACTAAGCATTCTCTTTGATCTCATAATTATTTTCTTCCCAAGCTTAAATGTGGGTATTTAAATATGGGTATTTATAAATTCATTTTTCTTTGTCCATGTATATCATCTTGAATTTCTTAACAGTGAATTTTATTTATCAATTTAGATCTCTGTAACTTAGTGTCATAGATTGTCTAGAAAAATTCAGGCAGATTTAATTTTTACTATGACTATTATTTTTCAGCAGAAATTTTCAGATTTCATTTGTGATGCATGGAATGCATGGAAAGTTCCAGGAAATATTTGTAGGTGAAAATATCTCTGATAAATCATTTATTTACCTTTGCAGTAACTTTCTGGAAATTCAATACTTGGACTGTAATTCAGTAATGCTGTATTTGCCAGGGCTCTTTTATCCTTTACTGTTCTAAAGGATTGAAGATATCTGTGAAGCATGACAAACACCCTGATCTCTCTGTAATATTTTTTATTTATACATAATAAACTATTCCTGTTTTATTATAGTGTGAACCAGTTTTCCTACTACATAAATCAGAATTTGTAGAATTATATTTTTCTTAAATGTCTCTTAAAAATTGGCTTAATGCTCCCTGTTTTCTGATAAAAATCTTAATGTTGGAAGTTAGATATTTGCTTTAGTAAAACATGCTAGCGCTTAACAGTTGTACAACTTTATATCTCCTCTGCTAATCTCTCATTTTGTGAAGTTTTCAGACCCGTCTCTTGATTCCAAAAACTTTCTAAAGTTCTTCATATAAAATCTATATTACTGTTTTTCGTTTTTCCTTCTATACCCAGATAATTTTCCATCCCAGTCAACATTCTGGGAGGCTCTTTGCTTTGATACATTTTAAGAAGTTCCTTTTACCAACTTTTTTTGCCTTTATAAATTTTCATCTCTAACAACTCACTGATGTATCTCATTGTCATTCTATGTGTCACATACTAATATCTGTTCTTTTTTTGTTTTTCTCATTTGGATGTACTTGTACCCTCAGCAAGTTTACAGATGCCAGCAAGGTGAGTGGTGCAGCTGACACATGAGTAGGGAGGATTGCCATCCAGACAGACCTTTTCAGATTCAAAAATTGGTCACGCAAGAATCTAACAAGGCTTAAGTGCAAGGTATTGCACTTGGGTCAAGGCAAACCCAGATATGAATACAGGCTGGGAGAAGAACTCATTGAAAGCAGCCTTGAAGAGAAAGAATTGGAGTTCTTGGTGAATGGGAAGCTGGACATGAGCCAGCAGTGTGTATTTGCAGCCCAGAAGGCCAACTGTGTTCTGGGCTACATCAAAAGAGAAGTGGCTAGCAGAGAGAGGAAGATGATTGTCTCCCTCTGTTATGCCCTCATGAGGCCCTATCTGGAGTACTGTGTCCAAGCTTGCATGCTCCAGTACAGGAGGCAGTTGGAGTGGGTCCAGAGGAGGACCATGAAGAAGAACAAACGGGTGGAGCCCATCTTCTGTGAAGACAGGTTGAGAGAGTTTGGCTTGTTTAGCTTCAGGAATAGAAGGTTCTGGGGAGATCTCATTGTGGCCTTCCACTACTTGAAGGGATCTTACTAGCAGGACTAACAATGGGACTGAACTTTTTATATGGTCTGATTATGAGACCATTATGAGAGGTATGATTATGAGGGAGAATGGCTTTAAAACCAAAAGAGTGGGGATTTAGTTTAGATGTTAGGAAGAAATTTTCTACCCAGAGGGTGGTGAGGCAGTAGCACAGAATGCTCGGAGAACCTGTCAGTGCTCCATTTCTGGAGCCATTCAAGGTCAGATTGATCCCGTGCAGCCTGATCTAGTGGGTGGCAACCCTGCCCATGCAGATGATTGGAACTATGTGACCTTTAAGGTCCTCCCCAAACCAAACCATTCTTTCATTCAATTTTAAGGAGGGAATACAAAAAATTCTTTTTTCTCTGAACTGTCAACTGCAGTCTGACAGCACAGTGAATGGAGCAATCTGTCCTCTTGGACGAAATGCCTTCACAGAAAAAATAGGGAGGTTTAGGAAACAGAAGTTCCTCAAAGCAAAAGTAACTTGGTTGGGGACAATATAGTACATCTCCACACCATTCCCAGCTATGGAACATTTTGGGAATATAGCTTGCTTTAAACAGTAAGATTAGCCTTTTGATAGAAATATTACATTCTGCATGAAATATGAACTGCTGAGTGACATTTGCTCAAAATGTCACCTTCTAAATCTCCTGGATTAGAATGGAATGCTTAAAGATAGCATAGAAAAATCTGTTAAACTGACAGTCACATTTCTTAGCAATTTTCACAGTTTTTTTTCTTGAAAAGCGTTTTTTTGTGTATGATATCTTTGATAAAAACATGAATTTGCCAAAGGTGGGAATCACTGGAAGAAACAGTTCAGAAAGACACAGCAGCATCAGGAGGAACAGATTTAGACTGTGGAGAAGTAACTTCTTCACTCTTATGACAAAACAAACTTGGCACCACATGTCTCCTGTCCATGGAGAACATGGTCTTCTCCAGTTATTTCTCATTTCCTTCCCCTTTTCTGTTTCGTTTCTCTTATCTTTCTTATTTACGCTCATCCACAAATAACAAGGTCAGAGGCTTAAGTCAAGTAAGGAGCAAATTGTATCTTCCACCTCTTTTCTCAACTTTCAAGGCAATGTAATCCATATCCATGCTAGACTACTGCTTCATATCCCTAAAAATTTCCAAGCAATTTACTGAATTTATAAAATATATTTTTATACTTGAATGTGGAAAATGAAACTAGGTCTGCCAGCTTCTCAGTGTCCTCTGGCATTGTAAGAAATCTGTCCTATGGTAGATCTCTTATTTTCATTTCAATAACTCATTTCATCTTGATTTTCCTGGAAATTATTTTAAAAGGTTTACTGACAACTCTGCATCATTTCTGGCAACAGTTGGTAGATGTCCCCACCAAGATAACAGAGGGCCACTGCTTGGGAATATGGACTATATGTTAACCCCATTATGTTACGTAGCATCTTGACACTGCCCCTTACTTCAGCAAAATAGATTTTTGTTCTTTATAACCATTGCTAATACTGCATTCTTAGTAATAGTTCCAGAGACTGAAAGTCCATTAAGAACAACATAATTTTGACCTGTACAGTTATGCATAATGCTATTTCTGCATTTTCAGAAAAGCAGTCTTTGGATCAATTCATATCTCATTTGGAAGAAGCATAAACTAGATAGAAATCTAGACACTTTAGATGTTAGATTACTTGGTGACAATTATTTTATTGTACTGTTTTTTCTCCCCATTTCAAAATAATAATAAAAAAACTACATATATATTTTTTTCCCTCCAAATTAAACAAAACTTTTTAAACATATACTCTCAGAAGATCTCAGGTCTTATGTTTTCTTTTTTTTTAATAGGATTTGCAGAACAGATGCATACGAACAACCTGTGCAGCAAAGACCATATCCTTCCACTATAGTTATTTCCTCAGTTTAATGCAAATCACAGTGAATGAGGCCATGACCACATTTTTGAGGCTGATGGATCAACTCGTGAGACTCCTACTCAATACAAAGCTGCTTATTCAGATGATATAAGTCATCTAAGATGAAGCATGAAAATACCACCTGCACAAACTGTAATCATTGTAAAACATAGGTCACATTGTTAACTTATATTCTGCTAGATGATGAACAACCTCTTTTCTGGCATACATCATGGGGAATGGCTAGAGAAGTGTGTCATCTATGAAAGTACTTGTTTGGCAGAGAAAACGATCACAATAGTCAACGAAGTCTTGTGGGTTGTGGGTTAACTCTGGCAGGCCACTAAGCACTGCAAAACAGCTTGCTCACTCTCCTCAGCAGGAAGAGAGAGAGCATATGGAGAGCAAAAGTGAGAGAATGTGTGGGTCAAGAGAAAGACACTTTAATATGCGAAGCAAAGTGGTGCTTGTAAGCAAAGTAAAATAATGTATTCATTCATTATTTCCCATCATCAGGAGGGAAAGCAGGCCTTCATGAGACGTAACAGTTACTTGGGAAGATGAATATGATCACCCTGAACATCCCATCCTTCTTTTCCCCAGATTTTATTGCTGGGGGTGGCATCATAAGGCTTGGAATATCCCTTAGGATGATTGAAGTCAGTTATTCCAACTGTGTCTGTTTCCAAATTCTTGAGCACTGGGAACATCCACATGAAAATCTTTTATGCAGGAGAAGTGCTGACATTCCAGGAAAACAAAAAAAAGCAAAACGAAACCAAATAAAAACAACAATAACAACTATTACAAAACTAAATATATGTATTATGATGGAGTAAAGGGCCTAAAGAATACCTAAGATGTGCTATAAGAGATGTGGACTGGAGCTTTGGATTAGTTCATCTTCCAGTATTCTGGACATCTCCAGGAGAGATGTCTTCGCTAAATTCCAGAACTGAAAGAAAAAAGAAAAAAAAGAAAAGAAAAAACAAGTGGAAACACTCGGTTTCTTCACTATACTGCAAACACTAGTTTACTAATTCTTAAAAAAAAAATCTTCCCAGGAAGAGCAAGGATCTTGTATCAATATGCGGAGTTTTTACTCTTTGAAATAAAAGTGCATTATACAAGAAATAAAAGACAGCATCTTAACTCCAATTCTTAAGAAAACAATCAGGAAAGTATGTCTTCGTTTACTAAGAAAACTCTATATTTGCAGGCAAAAAAAAAAAAATTAAAAATTAAAAGAGCTCTTGGCTTTCTCTCAGAATGTTGCTAACACTTGCTGCTCTCATTTTTACCATGCACAAATGTGCACACAACCTTCCACAATCCGTTTGTATCCTGATGCTGATCCTGGCAGCCAAGCCCCAAAGAACCCACTCATCTATACTGTTTGCCTTCTGCTGAGCCTTATGTTTCCCAGCACTTCTGGGAAGACTCCATCACACCAGCTGAACCACCAAATGCAAATTTAGATGGGGCTGGATGTGATTGGGTTCCCTGGACCCATTACAGTCAGCTGCTCTGGTACATGCTCACTGGAGTTAAATGGCAGGAGTGCTGTCTCTTAGAGTGAACAGGCCATACCTATCTTTGACCTCCCAAATGTTTAATTGCTCCTTCCATAGATGCTGAAAGTAAAGTATTTTGTTCACCCATTAGCTTTATTTATGTCAGTAATTAGCAATAATTATGACTATTAGACAAAATTTTGTAGGAAACAAAATCAAATGTAGCCTTTTAATACAAGCAAATTAATTCAGATATGCTATCAAACTGTGTGCTTTACATCCAGGACTCTTAGTCTCAACATCCTGTAACAAGTTAATGGATATCTCACCAATACAGCCAAGAGGAAAAATAAGATTAATCCCTTGTAATTTGGATATGTTTTCTGTTTGCTGCTCATAATGCAGCTCAAAAAAACAAACAAGAATTTTTTTTTTTACCATCTCTACTTTCATTTTAAGCTTCATCTTCTCTTTCTTATCTTTGTCCGTATCATGTTTATCATCTTTTTTTTATCTTA
The DNA here is from genome assembly GCF_026119805.1 of Tympanuchus pallidicinctus. NCBI lineage: Eukaryota > Metazoa > Chordata > Aves > Galliformes > Phasianidae > Tympanuchus > Tympanuchus pallidicinctus. Next base: position 6,166,074 of record NW_026294802.1, read on the forward strand.
TCTTTCATACCATGGACTTTGAGTGCTCAGTAGTGTTTGATAGACTGAACTTCTGGGATTTTGGCACTCAGAAATAGCCTACAGAGTTAATTGTTTCAGTATCACCTAAGCATTAAATTCTCTAGTACTCCTAGGGTACTAATTATAATTTGAAATCTCCCTAGTGATTGGTTCTGTCCTGATATCTTATGAACAACAAGGCTTAAAAAACTCTTCTGAGGTAGATTTCATGATGCCTTTTAAATAGTTATATAAACTGCACTGCAAAGAGATCAGGTTCCTTGCCCAGTGGCGTGCTGTGAATCAATGATAGGCTCAGCAATAGACCTGAAATGACCCACAGCAGTTTTGCTTCCTTTACCAGATTTTATTTTCTCAGAAAACAAATTATTATATGCACAGGCCTTTCGTTTTCCCCTATAGAACACAAATTATTGGCAGATGGATTTAGATAGACATTCTTTTTTTTCTTTTTTTTTCTTTTCTTTTTCTTTCTGAGGCAGCAGAATATTTCACAGTTAGGCAGTTTCCTGGTGGGAAACTAATGGATCTTTGCAAAGTTTCAGAGCCCCACAGATTCAGTTTTGTTATTTTAGATACTATTTTTGTAAAACCAGCAAACAAACCAGCAGAACTTTGGAGATTGTTCTCATTTGTTTTGCTTCCTTACTTTCAAGACCTAGTTGAGATGATGAAAATAGAAAGGAAAGGTCCAACAACATTTTTCAAAAGTAACTATTATGAGCAAACTCATCTTTTGACGGAAGAATTACTAGGATTTCAGAAGGAGAAACTTCTCCTTAGGCAAAATAATAATAATAATAATAATAATAATAAAATAGATACATGTAATTCTTTCTTTCAGTCACTGTTAATAAAAAGGAAGCAACTTCTTATAGAATTTAAGGAGAAGCACAGTCAGAAAGCTTTTTAATTAGAACATCAATATAATGCATTAAAACAAATTCTTCATTTATATTCCATCCTTTTCCTCCACTAGGATCAACACATTTTTTAGATCCAGACTGCCACAGCACTCTCTTATTGTTAGGGGAACAGCTGTTACAAAATGAGAAGCCTAGCATGGTTTCAACAAAGCATCATAATCTGGTACAATAATGGTGAAGAGTCCCTTACACCTCATAATGAACGAGCAAAGTTGTGGAAAAAAATGCCAACACTGAAGTTGATCTGTTTCTTAACCACTGAGTATTCGTTTTATATCTTTTGATGATATTTTTACCATCTTCTGTTAGGAAATGTAACAAATGCTAAGAACTTGATTTTTCATTTGAGCTTTACTTAAGCTGTCTTGCAGGTCCAGTGACTGCAAGAAATCAAAGGCTTTTCACTTGCCTTCCATTTCAGAGCTTCTAAATATTTCCTAAGTGATTGGTAGCTTTATCAGCCCACCACCACACGGGTGACTTCCAACCACTATAAGAAACACACTTAACACATCCGTAAAGAATATTATGGTGATTTGTAGGCATATTCTCGCTGCTTGATGACCTTCTTGTAGTTCAAGTGATGCCTGTTGGCACTTGCTAGTCCTCCACAAGGCATGCTGGGTCAATTAACATAGGGCCAGTTGCCTCTCTGAGTATCTCATTACTCCAGCCATCACTGTCAAACAGTGAAAACTTGTGAGCAAGTAGGGTCTTTCCCCTGTTGCATGAGCCACAGTGACTGTTTAGCCATCAGATCAGCATGAGGTCACAGATGTGATAAACTTACTATTTCCCAAGTCAGTAAAACTATCATACCGTGTTGGAACAAGCCTTAGCTTTTGCAATACTACTCAGTCCTGAGCTATATCACATCACCTTAAGGTATTTGAATGATCACAATGCTAGCGAGATGACCGGTTACAAAACAGTGCACAAGCTGTCTTGTGTATTAGCTTGTTTGAAGATAGATGTAATCATACATAACTGTGGGTGTGTGCATGGTATGTAGGGCAGATATATTTGCTGCATTTGGCAGACCTTTTTGTCAAAATGTACCAATCCTACTGTTTGTTTTTTGTTTTTTTTTTCAGGTAATTGAAGCTCCTATAAATTAAAAGTACTTCCTTGTCACATAGAACCCTATATGTTTCCCACATATATCCACTCAATAGTTCAAAAGACTGATGGGAAGAAATTGGCATTGGTATTAAGGAAGTTTAATATATTTCAAAATCCCTGACTTTCAACTGAGAGTTTTAGAGAGAAAAACAAACTCATGGAATTTATTGTTTTTCAATAGTTCTTAATATCTTAGGAGTCCAAGTCACACTGACTTGCTCTCTCTTGTCTTAAAGACAAATGTTCAAAAATTACTGAGTAGCTTAAAGTTTCACTTCAACTGCTGTTATAGAATACTACATACATACCAAGTCAGGATCAGGCTTCACTGGCTTTTCACCTAGATAATGAGTTCACCTTTCTCTTTTCACTGCTATGAACATAATGCACCAGTAAAATTTTACAAGCTTTTTTTTTTTTTTTTTTTTTCTCACACAATGAATTATAAAGAAAAACCTTGCCAACAATTCAGTTCATAGATCCCCTAGAGTTACCCTATGTGGTGTTTTAAGCCTAGCATTAAAGCACATATTCTAGCCTTAATAAGAAAAAGATTATGGATTCTGTAGTACCTAAATTATTAAGGGAAAATATTCCAGCCAAGATAAATCAGAGAGTACTGAATCCCTTTATTCTTTTTCTATCTGTTAAATCAGCTTTGATTAAATAAGGTGATTTTACGCTTTGAACAGATTTGTTCCTGTTAAAATATTAGGTTTGTTGAAATATTAGCAAAAACATATTCTAGTGCTTCAAGCTAGATAGCTCAGAAGGCATCAGAAACAATGAGGATTTCACACATGTTGTGTGGTGATGTCAGGAGTAAATACAGTATTCCTCCTACTTTATTAACATCTATAACAGGAGAAGCTAGCTTTCTCTTGTCTCTTATGCTGGTAATCCAGACTGAAATCTCAACAGACTGTAACAGGAAACATCAGGCATGTTAGTGGAGTTAAAATGAGAAAGTCAATTTGACATAATTAGACCTTTTTGATCTAAAAAGTAAGTTATTTGTTTGGAACTAAATCACTTTTGTGCATGCAAAATAGTATCTTGTGCACATGAGCTAGCATCTTGTGCACACAGTACACAGATGTCACAGACTTGGAAAACACACTGCTATCCAGTAAAGATCACAAGGACACATGGACTGCTTATGCCTTAGTTTACCCATGTACAGACCCTCTACTGATTTTATTAAAGTTTTGATAATTCTTAGAGGTCCTGAGATGCAGATATTCCAAATAGCAGTTGATATTTTTATACATTCTGACTTCTAGTGTTTAGTTAAGTGTTCTGATTTCTGCCCAATAAGAGCAAGTAGGCACAGCAACATAGAACTTAAGAGATTAACTAGCCCATCTTCTAACAAGCCACACAAAGCCCCAAATCATAAAGCCATAAAACTCTAAGCCACCTAATAAAAAGTTGTAGGTATGAAGATATTTCCTTTAATTCAGAATTTCCCCAGTGATTTTTCTGTGCACTGCAGTCCCAAAAGTGCACTCTTGTCTCATTAGCATGGTGGCAAGACTATGTCTCTGTAGCTACACCAGAATGTACAGCTTTCGGTGTCATTACCTGCTTTGCATCTCACAGCATAGGCAATGCACCTGCCCACACAGGCACCTTAGTTCCGCTACAAAAGTTCAGATAGACTGGATTTTCTCTTGCTGATATAGGCTGGTTTGTTTAGCAATAGTATCATAGAATCATAGAATCATAGAATGTCTTGGTTTGGAAGGGACCCCAAGGATCGTCAAGTTCCAACCCCACTGCCACAGGCAGGGCCAACAGGAATCAGTGTCTGTGTTTAAGGATCAATATATTAGTTTAGGAAAAGGAACCAATGAGTGCTAGTTCTAAAACTTTCCTGTGAGCTGTGTGAACAGCCTTGCTTTCCTCAGCAGATCTACTTCACAAGAAGCACTAGAGTCATAATAGACTATTTATCTTTGCATTTCACCAGGTGCAAGGATACTTTACTCAAATTTTCACATGTATTGTTTTGGAAATAGCTCATTATGTCTTAACAAGCAATTGAAGTTTTCCAAACTGGGGAAAAGCAGGTAAAGGTCAGACAGAAGTCTCTATGATGAAGCTGATGACGGAAGAATGTGAAGAAAATAAGTGGCTGAAGATCACTGCAGGCAGCTACCATGTGTGCCCAGAGGGACATTAGCATATATTAATGAGTTCTTGGAAAAGAATGAATATGTATGCCAATGTACTGCATATGCATGTCTTAATGGTTTAAATGTAGAACCTTAACTCTGAGAGAGTGCGCTTGATTTGTCAAGTCATGCAGTAAATATCGTTAAGAATAAAGGAATGCTGCTTTCTAACGCCACACTGGAGTTAGAGAGTTTCCTTTCAGGTGACACTGCTATAAGATACTTGCATGATCTCTTATTGCAAATTGCACAATAAGAATTTTTCAGATTGATCACCCTTGCATGCGGTTTTAAAATTGTATGTATATATTTGTGCCTTTCATCTGAATGCCATGCTTTGAGATGTCTACATAAACAAAGATAACATGTGCCCTGCCTGGTCCATACCCCCAGCATGGTGATGTTTTCAAGTGCAAGGCAAAAAGCTCCCGCCAGCTTAAGGACGAAGCTCTGTCTGACTGAAATGTCAGATACTATATTAAAAAGGTAGCAGATTGTGACGATAATGAAATGCTGCAGCCTGTCGCTATGTTACCAGCTGTTCCAAACTGACATGTCAGAAGGAATAGCAAGGAAAATGCCTAGAATCCCTGTTTGGAAACTCTTCCCACGCCTACTGCTGACTGAAGTATTTAAAATATTTACAGATACGGCCAGCATGTTTCTTTATAAACAAAAGCTAAAATGATAAATAGATAAACATATTACCCCAGTGAGCCTGCTGTCTAAAAATCATCCTTTTGCCTCTTGAGTCAGCCTCAGACTACATTCTGCACCCTCCGACAGAGAGAGATTGATTTGGGAATGGGCATTTCTCTGCCCATTCTCTTTTCCTTAAAGAGGCCAAACTCCCCCTGATTGCTGCAGAGTGTTTAAAAGTAGATTGAAACAGGAGGAGAGAGGTGTTCCTGCTGGCAGAAGATGAAGTGAGAACAGTGAATGCTCTTTAAGGGGAGGGGGGCCATTCTCCACCCCTCAGCCTGCCGATTCTGCTTATTATTATCTTATTTATACCTCATTAGCGTCAGCGACTTGGGCAATGAGCCTTGGTGGGTAATAATGTTGGCCCCCCAAAGGTGGGGGCAGACACGAGGTGGTGCTACAACAGGGCACAGCCAAAACATTGCTTTCATTCTGCATAGAGCAGTGCTCACAGCAGGCTTAATCCCTTCTCCTCCTTTAGCAAATCTACCACTGTGCAAGGCAGAGAGCTCTGGTAGTCGAACTATTTCTGCTCTCATGGAAATCATTATTACTATTATTTGTAAACAAAGAGAACAAAACAGAGTCCTTATCATGATGCTAGGGATACGCTTTGACTTGCCTGGTTATTTTGATTTGAGATGGACCTTCATCACAGGATATGTTTCCTGAGAAGAGACTGTGTTTGGAAAGGCACTGGATCTGGATGTGATTCTGTGCTCATAAAAGCCAATGTCATTTTCAAAATGCTCTGTCTACTCAGTCAAGTAAACAAACTGGTTGGAGTCAGTTATTTCCTGATGAACACTATGCTGAAATAGAATTCTTATTTTACCAGTTGTGTCTGAATTTTCGCTTACATAAAATGGTAGGTTTTCTCAACATTGTGAAATCAGTTCTCTGGAAAGCCCACAACATTTTAAGCAGAAATAGGTTCATTTTGTGGTGAAAATCTACCATATTATTACTGTAATCCAGTAGTTAAATGTTTTAAACCGGTTTTAGGTAAAAGTAAATTCATGCTAAAAATAAAGAGCAGATAAATTTTCAGAAGTCTGGAACACAGCTATGAAATAATTCCATTGTTCGTGAAAAAAATCACACTCAAATACAAAGGCCATTTGATATTCAGTTTCGGTAAAGGGTTTTTTTCCAAGGTAATGTGAAACTGAGAATCAAAGGACAGTATAGCTGCAATGTTCCAGATACCAGATGAAGTGAGGGAACCAGCATGGTATGAAGTACCAATGGCTGCTTGGTAGGGTAATCTGTGGGTAATGGAAAATAGAATTTATAAAATCAAAAATAAAAATCCATGTAATTATTAGTGCATGTGAAAATAAGTTTCTCAGAGAGAAAACAAAGCCCTGTACTGCTAAAAGAATCCTATTCCTTTCCATGTCCTTTCAGTGATAAGTGCAACTTCTTCTCGTTGAGAAATAGGAGTAATCACACATTTAACCAACTTTCTGTGTAAAAGTGCACAAAAGCTTCATGGTCTCTCTCATTTGACCTACTATATTTATCCTCGTGCTACTTCAGTGCACTTCCCTGCATCCCATATAACACTCATGAAAGCTGATAGAACTTCCATGGCAAATACAAGGCCATGTCAGCGTCATGTAAATGCTGTGTTTTCTCCTCATTCAGCTTTATTTTCTGTTCCTCGCTGTGGTACCACACTTGTGAATGGACAGTGTCTACATCTATCTAATACAAAAATATGACTAACTGCTTTTCTCTTTTAGCCCTGCTTAGTGATAGCTATAATAGGTGCATATGTCTAAGCTAATATTATACATAAAGGAAAGCAGCAGATTAACAAGTCTAGCTGCAACAGTTCACAGAAGTTTCCAGATGAAGGTTAAGCCTCTTTTTTTCATAGACTAGAGAGGAGCTTCAGGTAAAAGGATGTGCTTTCACATCAGAGATCAGCTGATACCAGGGACCATGAATAGACTGTTCAAAGAAACTGTGGGATTGCTCAAGGTTTTCCAGACATCTGCTGGGAATATTTTAGATGACAACACAATCCTAATGATTATCTGAGGCCCTTTCTGGTCTGTTTTCTATGACTGCATAATTCTGCTATACTAATGTGTTTTCTACCTTCTGAAAGAGGAAGTGCTGATGTCTGATTTCTTTAGCAGTATTTGCTGACATATAATTTTATTGACAGCAGGGTCCCTGGAGCTCAAGGTGTCAGATGTATTGAGTCAAATATAAATAAATATAGATTTTTTTTCTGCTCCATTAGTTCTGCTTAGCCCTTTACTACCATCCTCTAGATAGATTCCTGATTAACATAATTGGAGCAGAGAGTTCTGGTTTTGACTTTTCAGCAGAAAGTTTCGTTTTTTTTCCACCCCCAGGAATTCAATGTAAGCTTGACGACATCAGCCTGGTTGACTGAAATGTGCCTTTTAACTTTGTCTTAAGAGAAAACCTGCAGGAAAAACATGAAAGAAAAATAACACTCTAAATGAAAAGTGCAAAGTAGCTTCTATTCCTCGACTCTTTCCTGCTTCTGTGCTGAATGGATCAACAAAGTTTGATAGAATAAAACTAGGGTCTGCCTGCACCACGGAGACTTGTAATGAAAGAAATTGTTGGGGACTTAGGCCAGTTCACAAGTAATGAAGAAAAGACTTCTGTGGTCAAGGTTCTTGGCTCTGATTGTATTTATTTGTTTGCTGTCAGTGCATGTTTTATAGACAAATCATTACTGATAGGGTGAAAGAAAGCATTTATGCACTACTTTGGACACTTGGAGCCTCAGTAAATACTGAGATTATCCACAAGCACAAAAGAAGATCTGTCAAAGTAAAATTTGTCCATATTAAAATCTGACAAAACATTCATACTCAAATACTTGATATACATACAATACCATGTACATTTGAAGTGATACATTTATGCTTTGTGTTCTTGAGCCTGAGATGTCCCTTATGTTATAATTCCAGGAGTCACTCTGAGTTATTTGCAGATGAGAAGATGTCATGGATCCATCCTCATGTTTATGTTTCTCTTTATGATGGGAAACAAGCAGGATGTATTTTCTAGCTTATAATCAATAACTATAACACTAATGTCATAAAGTCTTTAAATAATTCTGTGAATACAATTTCATCCAATGCCATTAATATCCCTATATATATATAATCTTTCACTGATTTCAATTCATAAAAGTCAGTGCTGTATAGTGTAGTATAGGTACATGTGAACTGTTTCTATTGCATTCAGGTTCTGCACGGAGAATTTGTTTTTCTCCATGCTTTGGAAATGCATCTCTAACTCTATGCATGAAAGAGTTGTACCATGGCATTTTAGCTGCTCAAGTGCTTTCTTAACCAGCTTTGTGCTCTTCCAGGAAGAGGAGAATTTTGCCTATATGGTTAACAAGTTTGCCATCTCTCCTCTGCCTTTGAAACATCTAAAACATATGCCAGGGAGTAACACTACAGTGCATTTGAAAGAGATGAAACAGAGAGATGATCAATCAGATGCAAAGACGGCATAGCTGAGAGCTAAAATTCCAGTCCACTTAGGTTGCTGGTAACATACCCATCTCTCTGTCTCTCTGGAAACAAATTTCCTGAGTTTTCTGAGTTAAAAACATAGCAAACTCTTTCATCTTGGCCATTAGATGGTAATAAGGCCACTGAAATTGATTGCAGCCAGACAAAGAGTGTACAAAAGCTGCTGCTTCAGAATGGAAATGAAGACATTGTTTTTGTCTGGAGAGTACAGTCAGGTAAACTTCAGTAATCTGAGTATGGATTTAGCAGATCCCTAAGGACAACAGCCTGCCAAGCAGGGCAAACTGTGTGGCTTCAGTTGAGCTCAGTCTCTTACTGCCAGCACAATATTCATCTCCTATCCCAAACCAACTGTTATCTCCTGCAAAATGAAGGGTGCCAACTGCTATGCATACACTGCCAGCAAACTATGGACTCCACTTCAGTAAAAATCCTCAGTCTGTCCAATGATAGCATTAGAAATGAGAATCTTTGATGCTTTAACTTTGAGATATTCCTCCGTATATAATGGGATCAAATTTAGTCTATGAGCATTTCATTCCATTTCATCTTTTTGTAATGCTTCCTTGAAGACTAACAGTGATCTCCCCAGGAAGAAGGAAGGACCTCAGAAGTTATGCTTTGACTCACTTCCACAGCAGCATGGAACCATTAAGCTGCATTTTCCAATGAAATCATAAACAACTATCCAAAAAAAGAAGATGATAAAAGTGACTTCAAAAAGAATCCAAATTCTAAGCAGTTCTTCCTCTTGAAGTAACAGAGAATTAGATCATCATCATAACAAATTAAATATAAAAGGATAACAATAATAATAATAATTAATAGTAAAGTTTATAGTGCTGGCACAAAAAATTGGTCCAAATGTATTATCTTATCTACCCTGCTACCCACCATCTCATAGCTCACTGTATTCCTTTGTGAATGTAACAGATACGATCATCTTGAAAGAACAAAAAGTAACTCAGTGGCTTGCATTCAACACTTCCTAATTTATTTTTTTCTTTAAAATAGCCAAGATGAGGTTAATTTCAAGGGTCTGTGATAAAGGAAATGTATATTTTAAAGGAAAAAAATAAAAGATTTCATTTTACCTTTGGGAAAATTTTAGGCAGGCTATCTTGAGTTTATCTAAGTGAGTTCACTTAAAGGATCAATTATTTATGTTTATCATACGAAATTTTAAAAGTAGCCATTTTACTCACAGTCTGGTGTTGTTTTCTACGGTATTAATCTCTTCTGTGCAAACATAGAATCACAGAATTATAGAGTCACCTAGGCTGGAAAAGACCTCCAAGATCATTCAGCCCAACCATCTACCTACCACCAATATTTCTCCACTAAACCGTGTCCCTTAGAACAACATCTAAACATTTCACAAATACCTCCAAGGATGGTGACTCCATCATCTCTCTTGGCAGCCTGTTCCAGTGCATAACCACACTTATGGATAAGAAATTTTCTCTAACATCCAACCTGAAGCTCTCTCAACTTGAGATCTTTCCTCCCTCGTCCCGTCACCAGCTGGATTTAACTCCATTCACCACCACTCTCTGGGCCTGGCTTTCCAGTTGGCTCTCTACCCAGCAAAGAGTGTACCTGTTCAAGCCACTGGCTGCCAGCTTTTCTAGGAGATTACTGTGGGAGACAGCATCAAGGGTTTTGCCGAAGCCTAGGTAGACTATTTCAACATTCTTTCTCTCATCCACCAGGTGGGTCACTCAATCATAGGAGAAGATGAGGTTGGTCAAGAAGGACCTCACTTTCATGAACTCATGCTGGCTGGGCCTGATCCCTCGCTTATCCCAGTATGATGAGTAATAATTTAAAATTATCATAGGAACCATACAAGTTGCACTTCCAGTTGTCAAAAAAGCCCAATGCCTTCCTGAGAAGATGATTAGTTGAACTGAGTGAATACTGGCTAGCATGTGTTCCTCTGTATATTTAGATATGCACGTGCACTTTGTAGTAAGTTACTTTTGCAGAATGTTGACTTCAGCCTCTGGATTCCTGAGCAATGTGCATTGTGGAACTGTCAGATAAATGAGTGGTCCTTGACATAACTATGTTACTTCTCAATGCCTAGGTTTCCCTATTTGCAAAATGATGTTAATTATACTGATTATGTCAGGCAGAGTATTGACATCTGCTGACAAAAAATATTTCATGTTAATGGACTGGAAACTATTTACAACTCTTTCTCATTAGAACAAGTTAGTTAAAATTACAGCTAGGAGCTTGACTTCAGAAGAAAAACCTGTGCGAGCTTTTTTGCTGCACTTTTCTTTCCATTGGTGTTGTGTTACAATTTAGAAATCTTATCAGATCACAGCACTTGTGCACAGAGCACAGGAAGGTTTCATTGCCCCAGGGAGCTCAGGAATCTTTAGTGGGAGTTTTCAATGCATTTGTATCAACTGCACTCATACCCCTCAGCGTTGCCTCCTCCACAGCATTTCCAATATTGCTATCCCTCATGCTGTTGGTGGTTTTATTTCTCAGAGGCTTAGAAATACAAGGGAGAAGAATAAAAGAGAAGTGAAAGTCTCCCTCTGTACTAAGAGCCTATTCACTGACTCCTTTACACACTCCCATTCTAGCAGGCTCTGAACAGCTCCCTGCCTGCCTGCCCCAATCATTTTCACGTTCATTGAGAGCTTTACTGAAGGATAGCTATTCAGTGTCTTCTAAAATGTTGCCATAAATCTCTCTCAAAGCAAAAATGAATCTGAATAATACCTGACAGCCAACAGATGTACAGTCTGTAGACACAAAACCATTTTGAAATTCTGCTAACAACTTAACAACATCGCTTCTCTTTGTTGCAAGATATGAAAAAGGAACAGAGGGAGGACATGTGCATGAAATGGACTCAAATTTTCCAAGAAATGAAGAGACTTTTCTATTCAGCAATCAGTTAGATCTTGTAATTGTGCGACTGAGGGAAACAGGAACTCAGCATGCTGTTTTGGTAGCTTTTCCATTCCCCAAAACCCTTTATTTTAACAGAGAATCAAAGAAAGAAGTTGGTCTACCCTCTGGTAAACCTGATTTGCCCTGAGGTTGAGTGATGTTGCAGCAACACTTCAGCACTTTTTGCCAATGCAGCCATTCCTAACTACATGTTTATTTGAATGTCCTTCAGCACCTTGCCCAGAACTCTTCTGAAACATGAAAGCCTTGCTTTTAAAGCAAAATATTAAAATCCTGTGGCTCCTTTTCCCCTGTAAATTTGTAGGATAGCAGGAAGTGACCCCAGACTGCAACAAAATCTTGAGCTCATATCTTCAGTTTAGTATGTGCCGAAGAGATCTGTTAGATTGCAGAATTAGATTACAACCATGTGATACCCTCTGAATGTTTTTTTTTGCACTTCAACTTTAAGTCCTGATTCATCATCATGCTTGAAGAAAGAACTTTAAGGCTACATAAAGCAAAAATCTTTATAGTCATTGCTGCTATCTCTATGAAGAAAACATCACAAATGCACTTTACCTGTGTCTAGTTTACGATCTTCCTATGCAAAAACATGCAAATATCCTGGAATGTGCTTGTTTTGCCCAATTTGCAACAATGGTTCTTCTCATTGTTTCTGAGCTTTTAGTCTTTAATATATGTCTAGGAGTAAAGGAAGTGGAAACACTGAAGCAGAAAAGTCAGAGAAAACTATCAGGAATCCTCAGACAGAGAGAATAGAAAAAAAGGTAATTTATGAATGACCTTTACAAAATTGTTTCTTCTAATGAGATATATTTACATTAAATTTCTCCTTTTTTTGGAGGTTTTGACAGGCCTTTTTATTTGAGGTAGAATAAGGCTTGTCTGAAGTTATTCAGCTTATCCTGAAGCATTCAAATCATAATAATATATGAAGGCAGCTCTGAAAGAAATGCCTCCTATTTTAATATCTTGGCCCATGATATTAGAGGCAGATGTTGGTGGTATGACTGTGAAGGGTGAACCTTTCCACCATGTTGACGGCACATGACAGATGGCAGCAGAGGGGCAGTCTGACAAAATGTCATCTGATATGGACTTGCTTATGAAGAGAAATTATGGAATTGAATTCCTTCACATAGAAAAAACAGCATCTCCTGACGTTCATTGAAGCTTGCTCATTGTTTATGGAGATCAAGCAGGGGATGTGAGCACATTGAGGAGGTTGATTGTGCTTATCAGCAAGGGTGATAGTGTATCACCTCCACTGCTGCAGACTCTTACAACTGCAGCATGCAGGCTCTTGTTCACTGCTGACTGGAAAATGCACAGCTAATAGTTGTGACTGTGTTCAAAAATAGTGTTTTGTATTTGAGAACTGGCTCTACCAAATAGTGCTATTGTGCTCTTTTTATCTATTGTAGTTTCCTTTGAAGTAAATAGGTGGCATTACTTTCACAGTAAACTACATACTACAGGCAAAAAAACTGTATCTTACTCTGAAAAATTAGGGATAGTTAAAGAGGACTCTTCATCTGCACTTCTTCCCCTTTGCAAAATTATTTTCCTGTGTAGTCAAGTAAGTTTTCCTTTCTTGTTAACCTATTATTTTTCTCAAAGGCACTTTTCCTCCTATAAAGAAGTCTTGAGTCTCTCTGAAGACTTAAACATGATTTAGATTAAGATTTAATGTTTAACTATTCCTTCCTGGGGTCCAGGCTGTCAACTCAACAAACAGTACAAAATGAACATGTTTCCTATGTTGCTGCACATCAACAGAGTTAACAGAGCCGTGTGGCACAGCACAGATGTGCTCTCCTGTGTGTTTTACTGGGAAGGAAAATAAAACTTCTGCAATACCAAGACAAGATTTTGAAGGGAAAAAAACAGATACAGATCTAGTAATATTTAAATGACAGGACAGTATCCAGGGAGTCTTCATTAATTCTGGGCTGTATTGACACAAAATTCCTTTGACTGGTGATACAGCTCCACCAGACACACTTGCAACCTGTAACACTACTACTACTCAGAATTCACACTTCTTCATACACCAGAGCAATGCAAGCGTATATTTGTGTCATGAATTTAACCTTTATGGAGCTTGGTATCTGGCCTGATACCAAATATTTAATATTTTAGCTCAAGAGGAAGGAAAGGGAGAGCAGCTTAATTCCCTCTCTCCCTTTTTATCATTAAGATATTAATTACATTGTACTGTGAAAAAGATAATTACAGAAAAAGCATAATTACAGAAACATCTCCAGTTTGGGATGTTTGGTTGTATCTCGGATAACCACTTGGACACCCTGGGTATGAGAGACAGAGGAATAGTTAATAGTTAATGCTGTGCTTGCATTAAGATGCTGGTGTTCCTCATGGTGTGTGATACAGCGTTGGGCTCCCAGCCTCCCAGACATGGCATCACTGCTTTTGAACTTTCTCTTGGGATTTTCTTTTCTTGGAAATCCAACTGAGAGGAGAATGAGAGGAGAGGCTACTGCACTAAACTGAAAAATGATCCTGGTCCCTCATTCACCTTATAGAAATGTTGAAAAAGAGGTCTTTAAGTTATTTTTCAGTCTGATACAAAGATTCTCTTTTCTAGTTGTTACCCATGGTTTTCTGTTCTATGGATAACTATTATTTTCTACAGGCTACACTAAAGGAAGATGTTAGAAAGTGGAAGATAAATCTAGACATCTTTCTTCATTATGGATAAGAGAATTGTATGTGCAAATAGATATGTGATGTAGATAAGGAACAGAAAGGGAAAAACAGCTTTGTTTTTCATGTTTCTTGGTTTTACAGCAACCTCAGAAAGATGTTTGTTTGCCTGAGCGTTTCCACAGAAACAGCCTTTGATAAAAGGTGATTTTTAATGAGGCTTTTGACTATCATGCTCAGGGATCTAAAACAAAAAGGGTAGGGGAAAATGTGGATATTTAACAGGTGAACAGTGAACTGAGCCAAAGATTTGATATAATATTATAAATTAGCTACCATTTGTTCCTGCAGTTTTATTCAGGCTCTAATAAATATTTCAATTTACTATAATAAGGAAGTATCTGAATACTTGAGGGTTAAATCTGCATTAACTATTGGGTTAAGTTAAATCCTCAGTGTGGAACAAATGGTAACTAAGGCAACAGGACCATGCATTCAATATCTGATTCAAGTCTGTATCCTCATCTTCATTAACTATCACATTGTTTATTAATATTCACTCTAATATGGATGCTGCCAAAACCTCTTTACTTTGACCCAAGTGGCAGGACATGGATTAACATGAAAAGAACTCAGAACTGGTAGTGACAAGTTAAGATACCTCTTGAGCAGCACAGGTCTTTGTATTTGAAGAATAACTTCTGCTTCCATGTAATAAAGCATCAAAAAAGATTCTCTAAATAGGGTTCTGTAGAGAGCTGCCTGAAAAACAGCAGGACCTACAATGACAGGGGTCACATCTCCTGAAACAACTAGTATGATGAAATTAGCAAAAAAAGGCCAAAACGCTTGGTTAGATACCTAGCACCAATGTGCAAGCATTGTCACATAGGGTCACAATAAGAATATCTAATTATATGCAGCATTGAATATATGGCCAAGACAAAACATTTTAGATGAGACTGGAACACTTATGTCTTCCTATTGTTTTTTTTTTTCCTCTGAAAAATGGAAATAATATGTTCAGAAAATATATGCTACACTGCTGGCCTATGATTGTTTGCAGAGGTAAGGAACATTATGATAAGGACTTGGAAGAACTCGAACACATTGTACAATATAATAGCACTTCACAAAGCTCTTAAAGACACCTTTGTCTAGCCTCCCACAAGCACACAGAATCAAATACACACAGCAATTCATCACTGAGCTTATTCATTCCTCTCCATTCAGAAATTAAATATCAACAGCAACAGATGCATCAAACTGAAAGGAAAGAAAAAATTGAAATGTTTCCTTAGGAGTGATCATCAGAACATTAATCATTAAATTACATTTATATTTTCGCGCCATGTTAAAATATATACAGTGCTAAATAATGACATACATGAACATGGTTTATTATTTGAACAGTATATGTATAAGATAGCGTGAATACTAATGTCTGTTCATGGCAACAGGGAGCTTGCCTTGCTATTTCTTCAAACTCTACCAGAGAGAAGTTGGGGTTGACTGGATTTTCTCACTGTGTTATTTCAGTAACCTTTCAAGAGACAAGGCATAACACTAGTTCCTTTCTGAATTTGGTCTCAAATGCCCAATGCTTCTCATAATTTGGAGTTAGGCCTTTAAATTACATTTCATCACCCACAGAATAACATCTATGAAGCTGAAATGTCCCCAAGCACAACAGAAATTATCTATCTGTCCATCTTAAAAAATTATGCTGTTGAAGCAAAAGATGTCACCTATGATGTCATTCTACACACTTGAATGGACCTACGAAAATGGGAGCACTTAGTTACTGAAACAGAACTAAAATACCTGTTCTGAGCGACGTATTTCAGACATGTACAGAGAATAGTGCTGATCTTCTACTGACTAATCTGGAAACAAACAAACAAATAAATAAATAAATCTTTGCTTAATCTAGAGTCTCAGATCCTGCAATATCCTTGATTTTAGCTGTCTAAAATTACAGTGATTTTTGTACTTTCTTTAACGTCACATTGGCCAAAACAGACAAACCATTCAAATAGTTTAAAAAGTCAGTAAACGTGGAGAAATGCCAGATTTTTTGTTCTGGCTTGTAGGTTATTAAATTCTTGTAAATTTTCCATTCTGTATGGGTAGCTGTTAGATGAGACCTGGCACACACTAGAGGGCTGCTGAAGAGTGGTCAAAATGTTCTCATAATTCGGATTGTTTTGAAAGTCTGATAGGATGAAAATAATTATTATCAAAAGAACATTAAAATCTGTGGTGATAAAGGGTTTCTTATAGGGATTTAAGAAGTATTTGAATTTTTCACTTAAAGTGTTTTTTACTTTCTTTCCTTTTGCTAGCTCCAGATGCTGACTTTCTCATACACTGTATTAATGAGCGTAAGACCAGCCATTATACTAAAATCTCATAATACAATTATAAGCAGCATTCAGAAAGGCATATGAAGTATTTTAAATTTTACTAGCAGCTGAAATACTAAATGTTCATTGGGCTCCACTTAAATATTTAGCTCAAACCCCAAATCCAGGAGAAGGCTTGAGATATCGTGGGGCTATAACTATCCGATAGGAGAGATCCAAGGTTTCCAGGTATAGCAGACAGTGGGCATAGTCAGGGCAGACAAAGAGAATTCACAGCTGTTGTGCCTTGTAGATTTGGCCATTTGGGTCATTTTGTTCAGTGAAGGATACATAGGAAGTTTCAACACAGTATTTCTTTTAAAGTTAGTAAATCATTTAAACTCTGATCACTTGCATGACTGTGATAACAGTCACAAAAATGTGAAAGAAAGTAAATATCAAATAATTTGAATCAAGTAAGTCAGATTTCTCAGTTTTGTGTGAGACGTGTGCAGGTTTTTCATTTTCACTGAAGCCTATAAAGAAACAAACAAGGATCAGAGGAGGGCATCACATTTGATTTGCTTGCATCAGTCAAAATCAAATGTTTAGAGCCACAGCGACAAAGGTCTACATGCTGTGACTCGTCCTGTGAACTCGCCTGAACTACTCATTGTAAACATAGAAGTCTATCCAAGACACAAGTTTCTGACTGATTTTGGGATCCTTTAAAAATTCTCCTCTTTTTGGTATTGCTACTGTAAGGAGAACAGTTGGTAAAATATTTTGACTCCACAACCTATGTTATTCAGATTATTCTAGTAAATTAAAGAAATGAAATCTAAGAAAAAAAAACACCGGACCACACAATCAGTTTGTTTTATTTTGCTTTCATGAAAAGCAGAACAACCAACCATATGTTAGAAAGGGGAAAGCTTAGTGAAGTCCCAACAGATAATCTTATTGCTTTTGAAGAGCTGCTTGGTAAAGTGCAACATTGTAATTAGATTGTTCCTACAATTGTGATAAAGGGTCAGTTAACCCAATGGCTCTCTACCTGTTAGGAAATTCAGTGGACTTTTGGAAAGAAGAGCACTTAAAATTCTGTTTTTAATAAATATTATCTAACTGTGGGATAAAAAGTTTGCAAAAGGATGATAAAATCTTAGATACTTTGAAAATATTTCTGAAGATCTAACTTGAGAGAAGAGCACCATCTACTGATCATCAATCTGAAATTCCATATGGTGTTTCATTTACATGAATTTTACTTATATACAACATCATAATCTTCTTCCCAGAAGCTTTTGGAAGGTCCTTGAATATGTTTGTTACAGTTATACATTTTCAGCCATCATCTCAATGTGATATTTTATTGTTATTAGTAGCAGCAGAAATTACATCTAAGAACTTCAAAAACGATGGTGATAAAAATAAACCCCTATTGTCATTGAAAGGACAATATATGCTTTTGATACTTTGCCAGGCATCTGTCACACAAACAACTAAATAATTGAATCATAGAATCACAGAATCATTTCAGTTGGAATGAGCCCTTATAGGCCATCTGGTCTCCAACTCCCCTACAATGAACAGAAACACCCACAGGTAGATCAGGCTGTTCACATCCCTGTTAAGCCTGACATTGGGTGTCTGCAGGGATGGGGCATGATTACTTCTCTGGGCAACCTGCTCCAGTGCCTCATCACTCTTACTGCAAACAATTTCTTCCTTAGATCTGATCTAAATCTTCTCTCCTTTAGCTTTACACCATTTCCATTGTCCTATCATGACAGACCCTTGTAAAGAATCTATCCTCTTCTTTCCTATATCCTCCCCTTCAGACACAGATGGTTCAGGTTTCCCTGGAATGTTCTATTCTCCAGACTGAACAGCTCCAGCTCTCAGCCTGTTCTCATAAGGAAAATGTTTAATCCCTTAGGACATTTTCGTGGTCCTCGTCTGGGAGCACTCTAACAGGTCCACATCTCTCCTGTACTGAGGACTCCACATCTGGATGGAGCACTCCAGCTGGGGTCTCACCAGCACAGAGCAGAGGGACAGGACCATATTCCTTGCCCTGCTGGCCATGCTTCTTTTGTTGCAGTCCAGGATACAATTGGCTTTCTGGGATGCGAGGGCATTTTGCTGGCTCATGTCCAGCTTGCCATCCAACGGTATCCCCAGATCTATCTTTTGCAGGGCTGTACTCCATCCTTACATTACCCAGCTTGTACCAATAACAGGAGTTGCCATGACCTAGGTTCAAGACACTGCACTTGAATTTTTAGTCACTTGAAAAGCTAAGTCACTTGAAAAGCTAAGTAAAACTAAGTAGGACAAAGGATATTTCTTTAAGTAGGACCTGTTTTTCATTTGCCCAAGTAAGAGAGGACAAGGACTGCTCTTTCCAGCACAGATTTATGCCAAATTACAGTCTAATTTAACATTACTTTAAAGCATGTACTTCTTCTGCACTTGAGAAAATGAGTGAGCTCCAGTTCACCTCCAAAGCTTTTTTGAGCTTGGTTTTCTGCCAGAGAACCAGCAGTGACAAAGAACAGCTAATGAAGAAGAAAGCACTGGTGAGAGCAACACTCATCCTGTGCAATAAATACTCTCCCCACTCACAGCCTAAAGATGTATCTGTATGTAAATCTCAGGTTGTTATTCAGGTGTTCTACCAGACACGTTCTAATCATATGCTTTTAATTATATCACATACTTCTTTTCATAGTTGCTAAGAAAGCTCTGATTTTTCTTCCACAAAGAAGAAAAAGATTGCACAGATTTGGTCAGATTCGTTATTTTCTTTTTCTCTAATAGCTAAACAATTACTCTCTGGCTCATTAGAGCAAAGTAGCTGCCCAGAGGCATAATGGTGGGCTGCCAGGTGGGTGTAAGGAGGATGCTGGGCAGCGAGGGTGGTGGTCCAGCATGTCCTGATGAGACAGAGACCTGGCTGAGCTGGTAGCTGAGCTGTGACTGCAGTTGGGACAGTCTTGAGCTGGACAGGACCAAGCAGTGGAGAAGCCCTGTAGCCAAAGCTTGGAGGACCCCAGAACATTTCTCCTCATTCTGTCTCCAAATCCAAGTCTGACAGAGCTTGCTGCACTCCCACAAGTGCTACCCAAAAGTAGCAAATAAGCTTAGCTATAAATAAGCTTTTCTTTGCTTATTTTCATGCACATTCGGTAGGACTAGAATTCTTAAAAACTGTAATGTTATTCCAGAAAATTAGCATGCTTGTATTGTTGTCATCCTATGATTGATAGGGCTACTTTTCCACTATCTCATACCTGATGTGATTGTGACAATTGTCTCCAGACCAAACCTGGGGAGCAGAACCATGAGCTCCCATAGCTGCATGCGCAGTTATAGCCTAAAACTGTGAGCTGAATCTCTGCAGTCAGCACTCATGACCTCTGTAGGTCTGGCACAGAATGGAATTCATGACGTTTATTATCTTTTCATGTGATTATGCTTCTCAGTGATCATTAGGAAATTAAAGTGTTTCTCATATTACTGCCCTTGACAGGCCATAGTTCAGCAACTAGAGCTAAAAGCTATCAGTGCTCAACTTGCTTAAATTAGCCTTTAACATTCTTGAATCCCTTGTCCCAGAGGCATACACTTATGTGAACATCTCAGGTGGGGAAGGAGTTTAGAGAATGTTTCCAGATCTGTAGTTGGAGGGTAAGATTAAAAACTACGATTCATTTGCATTCAAGACTCTCCATTACTTGTCTAAATATAAAATTAAAAAGCTTTAGGAGCTGTGTTTTTTTTCCTTTCTTAACATGCTGGAAGATTTACTAGGTAGATTTGTACTTTGGCACAGTAGAAGAGCATTTCAAGATTTTTGGGTGCAAGATTTGGTGATGCTGAAAAATCTATTTCCTCCACTAGAAGGAAGGAGAAAGGAATTACTGATTCTGATTCTAAACAGAAAGCCATCATAAAATTATAGGATAGGAAAATTCAAGAGGAAACCACCATTGAAAATCCCTTCTTCAGCTCTAAGCAGCAGCTCTGAGCTTAGGTTAGGTTGCACAGAGCCTTATTCAACTGAGACTTGAAAACCTACACAGATAGAGATGGCACAGCCTCTCAGGCAGCTTGCTTTGATTCCTGACTGAAACACAACAGAATAGTTGAAATCTAAATGATACATTATTTATGGAACTTCATATATAACTTCAGCCTGTCTTTTGAATTAGGACAACTGACAGGTTGGGGTATTTTTTGTTTGTTTGTTTGGTTGGTTGGTTGGTTGGGTTTTTTTTGTTTGTTTGTTTTTCTTTGTGAAATTAGGCAACTTGTTTGAAATTCATAGTGTTCTATATAAAAATTAAATTTCAGAAGGGTAGGTATAAATGATTCTCTCTTTTAGCTAGTAACGGCATTTGAAAACTTGGCCTTAAACTTCAGTCTTGCATAGCGAGTCAGTGAAATCTCATATTTTTCAGTGAATAATGAAAATAGCCACTGATCTGATAACTCCATAGTGTCTTTGGATTACAGCACCTAAGAGGATAGAGTGGAGAGAAGAAGTTATTTTGAAAAATACGCATTCAACGTGTTCAAGCTAACATCATGCTACATTACCACTGAAACTCTTTGAGGAAGTACAAACTGAAAAGCTTTTTCATTTTTTTTTCAGCCATGTAGCTACACTTGATGTATTTAAAGGTGGTAGGTTCTATGCAGCTTTTGATAAGCTGGTTGCCTTGCAGTTCTGATTTCTTATTTATATTGTTCTATACTTACTGTGCGTCTAATACATTCTGTCTACTGTGAACTAAGATGGTATGTGTTCCCATGGGGAAGCCAAAGAAGAAACCTCCTGTAGAGCTCCAAAGTAGAGCTCCTCCAAAACGGTACAACCATATCATAGGTTGATATAATTGACAATCGACTAAAGAAAATCAAAATCTGAGGCTTGAACAAAGTAACTCATGAACAAAAGTTTTAATATGTGGTTTTCTGGCTCCATCTGGTGTCTATTTCACAGAATTTCTAGTTCAAGAAAACTACTTAATCCCCTTTTCAGCTTTATAGTGGAAATAAAAGGTTAAAGGACTCCATTGACATTTAAACATTGAAACATTAGAAGATTCATGTACTCTGAGGGCTTATTTGCTCCAGCGAAGGTGCAAGTATATTGTTTTTCACTGTTACTATTCAGAGCTGATAAAGAACTTCTATGGCTCATGACTTACCACTTTCCCCACAGTTTCAGTCAGACTACTAAAATAATATCCCTCTCTTCCAACCTTGACTCAACTATATCCTCATGATGGTTAAAACATCAGTGCCACTTCTTTATCCAAATGAACTCTCAAACACTTGCAACACAATTACGTGAGTCTTTGCATCAATTTTTTTACTGTTGCTGCTTTCAAGTCAGGTAACATCATATTTACTGACTATACAGCAAAAGCAAGTTGGAATGAAGAGTGAGAAGCCCACCACTTGTCTATACTAGGTCAAATGTTTATGGAGAGAGTATGTGTACAGTCTGGGACATAAATCACTTTCCTCTTCTTTTATAGCATTTCTCATAGTACTATGACATAACAACTTTCTTTTTCTACTGGACTTAACAAGAAAAATTGTATGTCCTGATATGTCCTAACTTATTATAAAAAGGAGTAATTTAATTACTATTGTTCAGGGAAGAGACTCTTGAGTGTGTGCCATAGAGAAGACTTCAGACAGACATGCACATGTATGTTAAAAACATTAGATGAACATGAATGCATTTTCAAATATGTTTCAGCAATTGAAAATAATGCAGAACAGTCAGTACTTCCTGTCAAACAATTTTCAGCATAGCTAAAGTTCTCAACCATACCTCTAGAGCACCTGAGTAAAGAAGATAGCATTGAAAAAGTCTTCTGTAGCAGCAGAAGGATTAGAAATGATAATTTGTTTGTCAGCATTTCAATTAGAAAGATGAACTTTCCAACCTTATTCATTTTTTTAAGTAGTTTATTCTTCATAATTCTTCTTTAAAATTGGAATCTTAAAGATATTGCTGATTTATTTATGTGTATTACTGTGGTCATTACGGCTTCCCTGCACATACATACTGCTCAAAATTATCAGACTATCTGAATGATTTGTTTGCAGGTGACTGAAGAACTCACTGTTCTTGTTTTTTAGCATTTCAGATTCAGTTTTGACTGAATGCACACAATAGTTCCCAGGATTTCATTGCTGCTCCTTGACTTGTACATCCTTGTCTTGCAGATTTTCACATTTCTGGGTTTGGACTTCTTCCTCTCCTATGTAAAGAACTCCGTTTCCTAAAATACATGTGTATGACAGCAAGGTGGAAGGAGGTAAAGCAAAAAATGCTGTAGAACACCTGTCAATCTGACTCATCCCAGGTTTCCTGAGGGCAGTCAGCTGATTGTAGCCATCTTGGCATCACAAGCTCAATGCATTTCTGTTTGAGTCACTGCTCCTTATTCTCTCCTTATTCAGTACATCTCTGCTTCCAGTCTCTATGGCAACAGCTGGAAACTACAAGAGTAAAAGTGCTGCAACAGCTGCTTTGAAAGAGCCAGACAGCCTTGAGCCCCTGATCTGAAAAGGATTATTACTTGTATTGTCCCTGACAGAACAAGCAGGGAATAATGAAACAAAACAAATTAAGAGCAGACCATGTTACTGACCAAGCTCCAAGCAGGCAAAACAAAACAGCTGCCATAAAACACAACAGACTCCTTCTACTCCCTGAACATTGCCCAGAATAGCATCAGCAGAGCTGGAGACAGGGAGTTTTATGTGCATGTTCCTGATCACTTCTTCTCTCCAAGACTAAATAAGTGCAGGTTGGAGTGAGTGTTGCCAGTCTGTGAGACTCTGAAGTTAAGACAAATTTTGAAGGAGCTCAATAAAGTAAGGGCTGTTGGTTATTCCTTTTCTTTTTTCTTCCAGCTATTCAAGTGTGATAGTTGCATTCATACATCAGAAATGGACTGAGTTCTTCCTTCCAGTAAAATATTCCACCCACCATACTTCTACAGTCTCTAACTAAATATGATTCAGTGTTGGCTAGTGTAAATGGAATTGACTTATTTTAAAGGAAAAAAAAAAGTTTTTGGCCACCCATTAAATGTCACAGAAGGAAGGAGCTATGTACAGTATTGTTGAGTGATGACTGTCCAGCAGATGTTTTACCCATTATAGTCTAAGCATAATAACATCACTACCAATGAGCAAAAAACAGGAAAAGCCTACCTCCTTGTGGTGATACTGTGGAGGCATTACTGTTATTAGAAGTCCTGTTTTCTTCTTCTGACCTGTCATGTGCAAAGCCTAGAATCTGTAACATTTCCTTAGTGCTATAGGTGTGCTGAGTGCCTTAGTATTTGGGGAAAAAAAGTTATTATTGGGTGATTTATAATTGTTTCCCTAAGGCCCTACTAAGGCATGTGAAAAATAAAGATGAGGTAATCGGTGGTAATCAACATAGCTTCTCTAAGGGCAAGTTATACCTGACAATCTTGGTGGCCTTTTATGATGGAGCTACAGCATCAGTGGATGAAGGAAGAGAAACTGATGTAATCGACCTGGACTTGAGCAAAGCTTTTGACATTGTCCCAGACAACATTCTAGTTGTGAAATTGGAGAAAAACCTTGATTTGATGGATGAACCTCTTGCTGGATGAGAAATTGGCTGGATGGTCACACTGAGAGAATTGTAGTCAGTGCTCGATGTCCAAGCGGAGACCAGTGATGAGTGGCCTTCCTCAGGAATTGGTGCTGCTACTGCTGTAATTTAACATCTTTGTAGGTGACATGGACAGCAGGATGGAGTACACCCCCAGCAAGTTTGCAGACTACACTAAACTGAGTAGTACAGTTGACATGCTAGAGGGAAAGGAAGCTATTCAGAGTGACCAGGACAGGCTTGAGAAATGGGTCCATGCCAACCTCATGAATTTCAACAAGGCCAAGTGCAAGGTTCTACATCTGGGTCAGGGCAATCCCATGCACAGATACAGCTTGGGTGGAGAATGGCTTGAAAGCGGCCCTGAGAAGGATTTGGGAGTGACAACGTGTATTTGCAGCCCAGAAGGTCAAACATATCCTCAGGTGCATCAAGAGAAGTGTGACCAGCAGGTCAAGGGGGGGAAATCTGCCCCTCTACTCTGCTCTTGTGAGACTTCACCAGGAGTATTGCATCCAGTTGTGGAGTTCCGAACACAAGAATGAAATTGGAGCAGGTCCAGAAGAAGGCCATGAAGATGATCAGAAGGCTTGAGCATCACACCTACAGGGACAGGCTGAGAGAGTTGGGGCTTTTCAGCCTAGAGTAGAGAAGGCTGCAAAGAGATCTTATAGTGGCCTTCCAGTACACAAAGGAAGCCTACAGGAAAGCTGGGGAGGGATTTTTTATAAGGGCAAGTAGCGACAGGACAAGGGAAAATGGTTTTAAGCTGGAAGAGGGTAGATTTAGTCTAGATATTAGCAAGAAATTGTTTACTGTGATGGTGGTGACACAGTGGAACAGGTTTCCCAGTGAGGTTGTGGATGCCTCCTCCCTGGAGGTGTTCAAGGCCAGGCTGGATGGGGCTTTGAGCAACCTGGTCTAGAGGGAGGTGACCCTGCCTATATAGCAGGAATGTTGAATCTAGATGATCCTAAAGGCCCCTTCCAATCCAAACCATTCTATGTTTTTATGATTCTATGATTCCAGGAGCAAGGTAATTTTCAGTGGTTCTGGGAGCAGAAGGCAGAATTCACAAGAAAGATTGAGGAAGCAAGGAATCCAGTCCTGGCTGTTGTGCTACACTGACATGAGCCGCAGCTTGCTATTGTCTGATACCAGGTCTCACCCAAGGAGGGAAATGCAACTCAGTAGCAACCTGAAAATTGCCCCTTGCTCTGCTCCTGGCTAGTGCCACCAGCCCCAACGAAGATGTCACTTTGTATCTTCCTGTGCTTCCTTTCCTAAATTAGTTGGAAGATACTTTTTTACCTCATCAGGTTCCTGCTCTGGAAAGAAAGCTTGCTATTCAGTTTCTAATTCTTTGAGAATTATAGAATTAACTTTGTTTCAGAGTAGAGGTGACTAATGATTTCACAATAGCCAAGTGGTGTTTTTTTTTTTTCCCCCTTCCTTTCCTTCATTTGAAACTTCATGTCACAAAACAGATTTCTGGTACATTGTTACTGTCTCCAAATTCTTTCAGCAGGACGAATCTGTCTGACATTTGCAGCCCAAATCTCAACTAATTTAGTGTAGCCTTTAGAAGAAATTAAATTTAGTGTGTTTTACAAAGGACGACTATTCTCCATTTTTTATTCGTGTGAGCAGGGAAGAAAAAAAATAAAGACCTTTTGAAAGCTCTTCTAAGATCATAGGCGATTGGATGATTCACATGGGAGGAGGCCTCAGAAAGGCCCCAGCCTGATCTCCTGCTCAAGGCAGGGTTTGTTCTGAGCTCCAATTGAGTTGCTCAGTGTTTTACCCATTCAGGTCTTGAACCATAGAATGGTTTGTGTTGGACAGGACCTTAAATATCATCCATTTCCAAGCCCCCTGCTGTGAGCAGCGTTGCCACCCACTATATGAAAACCTCCAAGAATGGAGATGGCACAATCTCTGCCACTCCTTTCCCTCATGAGGCAACAGTCTGTCCTTAAATCCCGTTCAGGCCTCTTGTTTCATCTTGTCCTTCTCATCCACCCAGCTGTGAATGGCCTAGCTCTATCTATTATCCCTTCGTAGGCCCTGGTGGCTGCTGTTTGGTACCCCACCCCTCTCTCCTCCTGGCTGCCTTGCTTTGCTTTGCTATTCTCACACTGCTGAAAACTTTTCAGTGTTCTCTGGCATGGGAGACCCATATTTCCTAAGGCACCAAACCAGAGGATGCTCAAATCATTCACGATTTCACCTACATCTGAGTGTCTGACTCCCCTGACATTTCCTTAAGATCTTCAAGCTCAGGGAAGGCAGATTTAGGTTAGATACAAGGAAAAAATATCTCACTATGATGGTGGGGAAGCACTGGAGCACGTTACATAGTGATGTGGTTGATGTCCCGTCCCTGGAGAATTTCAAGGTGAGGCTGGATCAAACCCTGGGCAACCTGATCTAACTGTGGTGTCCCTGTTCATTGCAGGGGACTAGATGGCCTTCAGAGGTCCCTTCCCAATTCTAAAGATTCTACGATTCAGCTCAAAATTGTTCACAATGTAAATACTCAGATTCTTATTTAACTTCTCAGCAGCCACCTTAGAAATGCCAGGCTCGATGGCTGCCACCAGACCCCTCCCTGGTTGCCAGGTGGTGTCCAGCAGCCCCCTTTGCCCCATTTTTTTATCTCAAAAAGTGGCAAGGAGATGTGGGATGTCCACAGAGCTACGCTCTGCCTGCCGGGTGAGGTCTATAATCAGGGCAGGGTCGGAGCTCGGGGCGGCGGTGGGCGAACCCTCCCCGCGGTGGCTCCTCCCGAGCTCGGCGTGCCCCACCGTCAGGGCGGCGAGGGCGGGCCGGGACCCGGAAGAGGAGCCACCGCCGCCCGCCTGACTTCCCCGGCTGGAAAGCAGGCAGTCAGGCAGGCGGACGCCATGCTGCAGTTCTTGGTGAGGCTCCGCGAGGCGGCGGCGGCGCCGCCATTTCGTGGCGGGGCGGGGCGGAGCGGAGCAGAACGGAATGGAGCGAAGGGGCGGCGGGCGGCGGGGCGAGGGTTAAGCCGCGGGGCGGGCGGCGGCGGCGACCGCTCCGGATGGGCCTCACGTGGGGAAAGCGAGGGTCTGGCAGTGCCCCCGCCCCTCTTACTGCTGTGACGGGTGGTTGGCTTTGGTTCATCGCCATGCACGGAGGTTATTCTCAGCCGTTCTGAAAATGGGGAGTTTATGCCTTATTTCTCTCCAAGTCATGCCTTTAGTTTGTCGTTAAGGTTCAGCACGTTTTCCTTGCTCGCTGTTGTATCCTCTTTTTGCTCTGATTTCTTAGCACTACAGGTGTGCCTTGCTCGCTCCTGTTAAGAGAGTGATGATTTTCAGCATTAGGAAGATGCAAGTTCTCTTACATATATGTTAAGGCAAGCAGTAATGCTTAATCACTGCCATGCATTAAGCCCCTCCAACAGAAGAATTAATAGATGAGATGTTTCTACACTTATTTTTCTTTTCATTTTAATTTTTTTTTTTTTCTGTCCCTGTATGTGCTTTATGTGAGGTGAGGATCGGCCCCTTAACCCAGGGAACAGCGATTCGACAGGAGGTAATGTCCTCGAGTTGCACCAGAGGAAGTTTAGGTTGGATATTAGGAACAATTTCTCCTCAGAAGTGGTGCTGCAGTGACATGGGCTGCCCAGAGAGTGGTAGTGGAGTCACTGTCCCTGGAGGTGTTCAAGAGCCATGTGAATGTGGCACTGAGGGGCATGGTTGGGATGAGCTGGTGTTGGACAAGGTGATCTCAGTGGTCTTTTCCAAACTAGATGACTCCATAATTCTTCTGGATGTATGAAGTTTGATGCCTGCCTGCTCTTAATTCATTATTTAACACTGAGATTTTCACTGACAAATGTGACATTAGCAGACCAAAGTAATAATAAAAGATGCTGCTCTCTGCTGTAACAGAGCACAGAAGCAGACTCCCATTTTTCATTCTAGTGGCCTGCAAATCATTGGAAGGTCTATTCTAGATTTTCATTATTCTCAAATACTTAATGACATCCTTTAATCTTTAAATAGGGGAAGAGTGAGTCAGATGGTTAATAAGTTCCATACTCACTGTTGATAGAAGAGATGGCCCTTTGTGAGTTCTGAGTCTTGCATGATTTTATGAGTTGAAAAGATAAGTGTTATTTTGTATCTCAAGTTCAAAACAAAATGGAACAATCAGCAGTTATGAAAGCCTGTCATTTCTGTATCTTTGTCTGCCTTCACTCCATTGAAGACACAGTAACAATGAAAATACAGTCACCTCAAAGTTTCTGTGTTTATCAACTCTACTGCTTGCTGCTAATATTTATTCCTTTTTTTTTTTTTTTTTCTTTTTTCCAGTTGCTAGATGAAAGCCTTTTATTATGGCTTCTCAATTAGTGCCTGAAAGTTTAAGAAGTAATATATTAGTTCTGAATTTTCTTCCTCTTTGGGTGTAGATTGGGTGTTTGACTTTTTGCTGTCCCTTGTCAGGGCTGTTGCAGGGAGATAAAAGGATAATCTTAACAACCTTACATTTTTGTTACCCAGAGTTAAGCATAAAAGTTTGCTTAAAATGCAACTTGAAATTTTGGGTATTGGAAGACCCAGCACTTTCATCAGCTTTATTGTTGCTAATTAACATACACATTTAATTGGCTGTATTTTTATGCAGTCCAAATTACAGAAGTCTGAATAGTGGGACTTTTCCCTCTGCTTGAATTGTTAATTATTAACGTAAACATAACTGGGTAGCTTGCTTTTGAATGCAGTGCTGGACTTTTCAATTAAGGCATATACTTAAATGGATTACTAATGTCAGCCGTACTGAGTAAGGCCTATCATCTGGCAGAATATGAGATAGTTGACCCATCATTGGAAATATTCTATGGCAAAAATTGAGAAACCTGCTCATAAGCAAGGACTTGGTTTGTGTTTTCAAGTGAATTCCCAAAGATACATATGCTAGAGGTTGAGGAAACTTGTTGGAGTGATACACTACATCAAGAGGAGTCATAAGTCTGGTACACTTGGTGCAACATTTATTAATGTCTTCCAAAGTACTTACTTAACTGCAATAGCAAGTTAAAACCGTTGCAGTATACACAAAAAGAGCAATGATTCTTCTTAAATTGTAAACAGCTCCTTAGGAAGTAATTATAAATAGATTATAAGATCAAAAATCTGTGCAAGAAAATACTGAAGTTATGCAGTTGTGGCTCATGGGGCAGCTTTCAACAAGGTTTTGTTTTCTGTAGCTAGGTTTCAGCACTGGTATTTGTGGAGTCTGAGTCACTGTAAAAATGAGATGTTCTGTATCCTCTTTTGGGTATGGAAAAGATGTCTACTCAGATGTGATGGTAAAGTCGTTGTGGACACTAGTTTTAATTTTCTTAAAATATTCTTATTTTGGCAGCAGAGGCTATAAGCAATAATAATTTTCTTAAATAGAACTGGAATGGAGGCACAGCATTGGTAGTCTCCCAAAACTATCAAAAGAGCTTTCATAGGTTAGTATCTTACTGCGGAATGTAATAACTAATTATCCAGAACCTTTTGGAGCTCCTGACTGAAAATCATGTAGGCTGTCTTTGAAGAGATGAATTCATTTTCCTCCCAGAGTGATGTTATGCATGAGGATTTTCTTCAACTGTCAAGGAGGGGGATAGAACTGGAACTGTGCTTCCATTTTGCTCTTGCTCCCCTTCCAGGTTGCAGTTTCACAGCCAAACTTTAAGCAACTACTAGTTTGTTGTCAAAAATAGTTGTACCTGCTTGCAACTATCAGTGCTTTCCCACTTTAGATCAGAGTAGATTTGGATGAAAACTTATCTAGGGGGTGTACAGGTGCTGGTGTTGTAGAAGTAGCTGCAGTAGAGTGCTGGAGCAAAGTAGAGAGGGGTGAGGAACCTCCCCTCAGTGACAGTGCAGTTCTGTATCGTGATAGTTGATGGAGAAGAACCTTTTAAAGTACTTTTAGAACCTTTCTGTTCTAAAATTTCAGTTCTGTTACTGTGTATTATTAATGTGTTGAGTCATTCTGTGGCCTGTCCTCTCTGTAACATGGAATGTTGTTTTACTGAGGTATTGCTCTTGGATTTTCAACTGTGGACCACAGTCATCGAGATACGTGGGCCCCAGCTGTTGTGATGTTGTACTTTTCCACTGTTATGGAAGTTATTTCCTGACTTTATAGGTGTGTAAAGAATTTTGCAGACAAAGATGATCATGGGCTTATGCATACAGTCTTGGAGATATATATTTAAAACACAGTTGTGCTGTATTTTGGAAATTATTATAAGATTTTTCTGTCGAGGCAGTTGAGTCAAACTGTATCTCTCTTTGAAAGAATGATGCAAAAGTATGACTGTAATTGAAATTTCTTCAGTTTTTAATTTTTTTAATTTTCAATTTAATCAAAAGGCTTTAGGTAGAAGGGCACTAACTATTCTCTTCTTTCCTTTACAGCTTGGTTTTACTCTTGGCAATGTGGTTGGGATGTATCTGGCTCAGAACTACGATGTATGTATCCTTGTATTCTTAGAGTTGAACTTAATTTGAATTGAAAATGTTAAAATGTTTTCCCTCAATCAAAATTGAATCAGTCTTTATTTCGATGTTTGTATTGGATTTGAACGGAATACAAATTGTACTAACTTTAGCTACAGGTGATCTCAAATTCAAATGGAACCAAAACATCGGTCTGCTTGCTGTGTCATCTGTATGAAAGTAGTGATTAAACCCTCAAGTAATTCTAGAGCACAGTTACTGTAGCTGGGCATATATATTGGTAAATTTCTTTATTAAATCAGTTCCACTTGGTTTCTTTCAGGCTAAAGGAGTAAAATTTAACATAAAGTTGTTTCCTTTATTTTGAAATCTATACCAAACTAAAGCTTAAGCCTCACCAGATATATTTTTTTTAAGTCTGTGATGACATTTATGCCTCTCATCTTCAGTATCTTCAGTCATCTTACTAGCAGAATTCTTATTTTTTGTCCACTAGTCAGAGGCAAAATTCTGTGATGCTTTCTGTCCAGTCAATCCAACAACTGTAACAATATTCTGTTGTCTCTTTTACAATTAGTGTTTTTTAAAATTTATAGAAATGTGGTCAAAAGAAAATATTGTGTATCAATATGTGCTGTAAACGTAATGGAGTACTTTTCTGGAAGCACTAATAATGTGTTTCCACAAGAGGGCGACTTCTGCTTTTGATTTGGAGGAAACGGTTTACTGGCAATATCACGACTTCAAGTATTAAAATGGTAATTTTATTGCTGGTATCAAAAAAATATTTTTCTTAGATTGCATGGAAGGTGGACTTGTCTTACTGAGGTCTTAATTTGGCATCCATATAGAACTGTGCTTAGTTATAAGCATGTGGATAATTCTGCTGATAGCAGCGGACTTCTTTTGGTTTATTGTAGATGTCAGGCATGTTACGGATTTATGGCTTTTAATTTAGCTTTCTCAAAAAGGAAGAGAGAAGTTTCTGACATCTTCTGTACTATCACTATCAAACCATCCAAGCAAAGGATGTCAGTTTGAGTTGAATATCCTGCTGTATGATCAGGGCATGAGTGTAGTAAATATTCATGATTGTAAAGAAAGTCATAAATACCAATGGAAATGTTCATTTGTTTTCATTTACTCATTTAGCTTACAAAATTACAGGAATATCCTGAGTTGGAAGGGACTCATGAGGATCACTGAGTCCAAAATCCTGTGGTGTTGCTTCAGTTTTAGTTCAAGTTGTGAGTCTGTCCTCACATTAAAAGTTCTTTTTTTTTTTTCTTTCCCCCAAGTGGTCAATGCTGACTGATTGCTTTCTCAAAATGCTTTTATTTGTAAAAGAAAGCTGAAAATTTGAAGTTAGCAAGTGATAAATTGAATTTTTCATTCAAGTATGAAACTGCATAAGGTTGCCAATTTTCAATGCAGTAAACTTTCCCAGTGGGGAATTTTCGTATCTGCAAAACAGATCGAGAGATGGATTGCTTCACACATTTTTTTAGAAGATATTAGTTGTTCTTGAACATCTTTTCTCTCTCTTTTTTTTTTTTTTTTTTTGGGGGGGGGGGAGAGGGGGGGGAAGGGAAGGTTGTTTTGTATTATGAGTAGGGTTTTTTTGGCTAGCGTAGCACAGTCTACCTTTCCTTCCAAATTCATTATGATGCCTATGCATCAGTGTTGGAATCATTTATTCTTTGGCAGTTCCTCCTGTCAGTGAGAAAACCAGGCTTATCTTAAGATCTTAAGGAATTTCCTCTGAAGTAACTTCCTCTCTTCTCCCCAATACTGGCTGTCTTTTTCCTTAACAATCCTCCTAGTCAAAAATATTTCCTGAAGTCCAGGTGAGCTTCTTTTCTCTGCCATTTGCTTAATGCTCTTAACTTTTGTGAAAATTAACAGATCTTAAAAACAAGCATCTTTTAGAAAGTGGTTTAAACTTCTTAGAATTTCTTGCAGTGTTTATGGTATGATCTTACCTACTCTTCAGATCACATGAATCATTTTGTTGTTGTTCAATTTTGTTTCTCTCTTGTTTTTGTCTTTAAAGATTCCTAACATTGCGAAGAAGCTTGAAGATTTTAAGAAAGATGTGGAAGCTAAGAAGAAACCTCCCAGTGACAAGTCCTAAGAGAGCAGTGTTACCCAGGTCACTTCAGCGCATGCATCAAGGATGCAATTTACCCTTCTATTGACAAAGATCAAGTAGAGATTTGGCATGGGAAGTTCCTCCACTTTTAGTCTGCTAGAGCCAGAATGTCCTTGTTTTGAAAAAGCAACCATGAACTTTTCCTGGGACTGATTTTCAAGGGTTTCAGAATTCTGGATTTGCAACTGATAATGTGACTGGATAAGATCATTTGTATTTTTTGTTATTGCTTTTCCTAGTATTTTGTAACCCATTTTTACCTGATCCAACTGGAAAATAGTGTTAGTCCTGTTATTATGTATACCTCACACTTTGTAATACTCTAGATCCTAGAACTAGATCGCAAAAGAAATTAAATGCATCAAGAAGTAACTTTCAGGATTTCTTGTAATTTGTTGCGAGTATTTCTTAGATCTGCATTCCCTTATTGGAGATGGGAACTTCCTGGGATTCTGAAATGGGGGACATGACAGTAACGTACATTTTTCAAACTATGAGCCTGGATGGAGGGAGAAGTTCCCATTTTTTCCATTATGTTAAATGATCACTTCCACCAGTGTAACATTTGTACAAGTGTGGAGAAGGCTCTGGGGAGACCTCACTGTGGCTTTCCAGTCCTTGAAGGGAGCATATAAACAGGAGGGGGAATGGCTGTTTACATGGATTGATAGTGATAGGACAAGGGGGGAAATGGTTTTAAACTAAGACAAGGGTGATTTAGGTTAGATATTAGGATGAAGTTTTTCAAACAGAGGGTGTTGAAACACTGGAACAGGTTGCCCAAGGATGTTGTGGATGCCCCATCCCTGGAGACATTCAAGGCCAGGCTGGATGTGGCTCTGGGCAGCCTGGTCTAATGGGCAACTCTACCCACAGTAGGGGGGTTGAAAGTAGATGATCTTTTGAGATGCTTTTCAACCCAGCCATTCTGTGATTCCAGAAGGCATAAGACATTGCCAACTTTAAGCCACATTTTATTGTTTATTCTACTATTGCCTGTCTCTATTTTCTACTTTTTTTTTTTTTTAAACCTGAGGATGTCTTTGGAATGATGGGTAGAATGTGACGCCGGCCTTAGCTTGGAAAGGGAATCATGGTAACCAAGGAATGTGGTTACAGTAGGCACCTGCAAGCCATTGACTCAGTGCATTTAATGGCCCAGTTTACATACTTGTTCTTGCTTGGAGCCAGGAGTTGGTTTCAGTGATCCTTGTGCGTTCCTTCCAACTCAGAATATTCTGTGATTCTGCTTTTGTCAAATATATCTTATATTCTCTATCACTTCTTCAGTGTTCTGCGTGGTCTTCAGCCCATTGGCTTTTTGTTTGGCTCAATTGTCTACCATGTATTTTCTTAGCATTAGAACCACTTCTCTGCTGTACTTCTTGTCAGTCTGGTATGTTCCTCATCACTTTTTTCTAGCCACTAAGATCTTTGAAAATACACATCATGTTACCACTGTCGTCTTCTGTTAGAATGGAAAGCAAAGCCTGCATTTGGAAAGCATAGTTTTGCACAAGATCTATTTTAAATTTCTAAGAAAATATTGCAGAAATTTGAATAGATGTTAGCTTTATTTGACAAATCACTAAATTAATAACATTTAACCTCCTTTTTTTTTCCTGTAAAATAGAAGAGTCTTGTCAATTCTCAAAGGTTATTTAAATCCCTGTCCACTTGACAATCTTCAGCTGAACTTGAAGTACAAATTTTGTCTTTGCTACAAAGAATGCTGTTTTGTTCTATAGGCACAGTGAATTGTGCTGCTCCAGGTGCACACATCTTTTAAGCTGTTAAATACAGGACTCCCTGTGTGTTCATTATGATTTCCACCCCCTCCCCTCACGCTCTGAACCCATTAACTTGAATACGTCTGGGTGGATTCTGAGCTCAGGAATTTTCACAGAATCATCAAAGATGTTTACAAAAATCTTACACCAAACTTTCACTTCATTTTCCAAAGTTTGGTGATGATAGAGCTCTTCAGCAATGCAGTCCTGAGAAAGTATTTGTCATCGTAAGGTTCTCCTTAGAGAATATAAATAGCTAAGATATATATTGCTCATGATTTCCCACCCTTCCATTTTTTCACCTGCCCTATAAATACTTGACAAATTTAAAGCCATCTCAAGTTGGACAATCTTAGCAGCTATGCTACAGACTCTTCCTATAGTAAACAATAACAAACTGAAAAGAAAGATAAATATTTTTGACTACCTAATATAAGTTAGTAGAAAATTCATGCTAGCAGTATATGTTGAAGACTGTAAGGAGGTAATTTGTGAAGGGAGTTTGCAAATCAAGTACAGCCATGTTTACCTATTACTGAACTAGTAAAGTGTACTCTGGTCTTTGAAGAGTTTTAATTAGCTTTCACAGACTACAAACCAGACTGAAAGACCTATCTTCCACACACAGAAGCTTTTCCATGAAGCGAGACAGCACTGTACGGCTGTTTTCGCTGCCTTCATGAATGTAATGAACTAAATTTCCCTCAGCTTCTGTTTTTTGTTTTTGTTGTTGTTTTAAAAATGTGTGCGTGTGTGTGTATATCTTCTACTGTCCTCTACTTTGTAGTCTTGAGGAGAATGTTGAAAAATACTGGCTCTAACCTACTTGCATTTCTTTGGTTGTCACATAAAATTATACTAACGTAATATTGAACTAGTTATTTCAACAAACATTCTGTATGTCCTTATGGTTCTTTACAGAGTGATGAGAAGAGGAATAATGCTCAAAATCCCTGCATTTGGTGCCAGATAGGACTGTGTTATTCTAGAATAACAGCTTTGGAGCAGAAATTTTCAGCTGAACATTCCAAGCATGTCAGCACCTTTTTTTCCTATCAGATTATGAAGCAAAACAGCTACAGCTATAGTGCTGTACAAACAATATTTGTGTATTAATATTAGAGACAAGACTTCTTAAGCATTTTGCAAGGCTTGTAACACTTTCCATTTTAGCTCAAGCTGTCTTTTTTTTTTCCTATTATAATAAGCTGGAATGTTAGATAACATACTGCAACACAGTTCTTGTCAACTTTGCAATTACTGTCTAATACAAGGCCTGCTCCAAAAGCAATATTTTATTATGTTGGTCCATGATATCAGAAGCAGATGTTGGTGATATAGCAATAGAGGTTGAACCTTCCCACCAATATCCCATTACATTTTATTGTCATGAAACAAGTGGCAGCAGAAGGGAGATCTGACAAAATGACATCTGACATGGAAGTGCTTATGGAAGAGAGTTGTGTCCTAGAATTCTTCTATGCAGAAAAAACGGCACTCATTGGCATTCTTTGATGAATGTTTATGGAGTCCAAAGAGCGAATGTGAGCACAGTGAGATGGTGAGTGGTGCACTTCAACTATGATGACAGCGATGTGGAAGACAAGCCATGTTCCACATGGCCATATAGATCTTGAGTGTATCATTCAGGCTCTTGTTCATTGCTTAGCTCATGGTGATGACTGTGTTGAAAAATAGTGTTTTGTAGCTGGGCATTTGCTCCGTCAAGTAGTGTTATTGTGCTCTTTGTATCTGTTGCAGTTTCCATGGATATTACTTTCAGAGTGACCTATGTCATCACTCATTTTACATGAGTGATTCAGCCTGAGGTTATCCTAGATGATACTAAAGGTTAACTTTATGTTATGTTTCAATGGCAAAAATTCCACATGGATAATGACTGCTTGATGCAGATCTTGCATCAGACTGTTCAGAGGGACTTTGGTGCTGCTGTATCAGGTCACACTTTCATGACATCTAGGAGAAAGTTTCTCGCACATTTTGAATGTGCAGAAATCCACAGTAACTATGAATATCTGGAATGATCTGCTAAAATATACCATCTTCCTTTCTACAACCTCTTAGGATAAACGCAGTTGGATCCCTTTTCCATTGTTGATTATTCTGGGCCTTCTCAAAGGAGCTGAAGATTTGAAGCAAAGGCAGAAGAAAGGAACATATAAGCTACTAACAGACTTAAAATATTTACTCTAGATTGAGACATATCCTGTGATGGAAAACAGTACCCTAGGGAAAATGCTGCTCCTTTTCTTTTGAATACAGTAGAAGTTTAATATTGGGAAGACAGAAGATAGCAAGGATGATTATTAGCTTGTGGGTCATCAGTGTTCAAATAAGGAAAGTAGAGTTTTGAGAGGAGTTCTAGCGCTTTACCACACACAACTTCACTGAGCTGTCTGCTCAGTGGTGCCATATTCTGTCACAGAACCACAGACCCTGGTAAGATGGGTGTACTTCATTCCCATGATCTTTGTTGCCCTTGGGCCAAAGTCACTCCAGTGTGCTCACGTCCTGATCCAGAACTCGGCATAGCAGTTTTGAAGCTGAAGTCCCAGATCTGTGCCCAAGCGTGGCTTGGTCCAAGGGAGGATAGCATGGGTGGGAATCCCAGGTGAGACCAGTAAGGGCTATAATGGCTCTTTATTATACTCAGGGCTCTGGCATTGGCTTTCTGAACCCCATGTGAATTAATTAAAGCTCGAATATCTCCAGTCTACTTGTCTAAAAGATAGATTATGCTGAAGAGGAGTTAATTAAGCATAGGACAAGAATTCATGAAGCTACCAGTTTATGGTTTTACATTAAGTAGCATTATCTACATCAGAAGCTTTTATAGTGAATTCAGGTAAGAACACATGACTCCTGTTACTTTAGCATATTGTTGAGAACGTTCTATAAGAGAGCTCTTCTTTCTGGTGAAAGGAAAAATATGTAGTTCATGAACCATCTTAATAAAGTTAACTGTTTTGATGTCTGATGAGTAAAGTAATGTAGAACTGATTTATCACCACAGCACACTTCTAAGTGGCGGTGTTGCAGGGAATTATGGTGATCCTCAAAAATTTCATTGCCTTTGTGATGGAAGAATTTTTCCACTGTGGTTCTTCTTTGTGGTTCTCCTTTGTCATGTGGTACTGGCAGCTGTGTGCAGTAACAGCTGTTAAGACTTCTCAGTGTATGCTCTATTGAGCAATGTTATACATGTCAAGCATCTGGAAATGTGCTTTGAATGGCCCAGACTCCTGTTGGCCCAAAGAACAGATGGCCCTTAGATTAACTTTGAGATTGAAATGTTGTAAAGGAAGAAATCAGAGTTTTCAAAATTAACAAGGAGTTGATTTTATAAGCCTGAATTTTATCTGTATTTGTAGAAACATGACTGTGAACTCGTATTTCTATGTAAAAATTAATAGCTGCTCCATATGTGGTAGAATTACTTCAGATATTAGGAAGTTATGGTGTATATGGTAACGTAGATAGTACTGGTAAACTACACAGAGACAGTTCCCTTAATGCTCTTTCTATTTTTGCTTCAGATGGGCAACAAATTCCACTTACTATGCTATAGAGTGGAATATGCTAACCTTTACAAATCCCAAGCCAAGGTCACTTTTTATTGAATTTGTACTGAGATAAAATAGTTGTGGATGTTGTTTGCTTTTTCACCTGAAACATACATTAATCACAGACAGCCAGTTTTATTTTCTTGAAAAATAAAACAGATATCATAAATTACCTTCAGAATAGACGCTCCCACCAAACTCAGTTCCGACTTTAGTATTTAATAAATCTGGAAAATACCTACGTAACACAACTCCTTTAAATCACTGACTCAAACCAAAACTGCATTAGTAACTTTTGTAACTTTTCCCTCACTTAGATTACATATTTTCTTTGTTATTTTCTCTCACTGGGTTCATGGAACTCTGGTGTTCTTCTAATGTGGAGCTGATTCTTCTCAAAAGTAATAATAATAAAAAATGATAATTCAGGCTGAATTACTAAGACAAAGACACATCATAGAGTTACTTCTCATCAATGCAGATTGCCTCAAGAACAGAAGAAGTTTCATTCTTCTAGCTTACCCTTTTCCCAGCCTCCCTGATAGCAATCTTTGTGAGGCCAAATGCTGGAGTGGAATATACTGTTGGTTTTCCATGTGAAAACAGGGATTTTGCAATATTTCATCACCCTGATTTCATCACCTTTCTCTATGAACTGCATTTTTGGAATCAAAGGTGCAAGCCAAGTAGCAAGATAATAACTGCAAAAAAAATCATACTATTATTTAGTCTTTCTGCAAGCAAGAAGGAATTGAACAAACCCTGTGAATGTACAGCTATCATGCTCTGTTTTTCTTTCTTGAGACATGAAACATTATTCTACCAGCTACAGTGTTAAGATTTGTTCACTATAAATCAGAAGCTCAGTGGAGAAAGTGCCAGTGTGGCACACTGCCTTCATGATGGGACATGACAGTGACAAGAGACCTCTTTTTGCATGTGTTTACTCAAAAGACATAACTGGGAAATTTCTCTGTTTTGATAGAAGCCATAATCCAACAGCTCCTGCTGTCTCAGCACTGCTTCCATAAGGTCTTGGTGGGTTATGAGAAGAAATGTGTCTTATTTATATTCTCATAAAGCACAAAAATATGCAGTAGTGAATAATTTATTTTATTGACATCTTATTTATGCGGCACAAGCATTCACACTAACATCTAGAGAGCCTAGATTATATGTAGAAAGCATACAAATTTATTGAAGTATATATATGAAGAAGGTGGTTACACAAGAGCCAATCATCTTAATATACAGCTTAAAGGCACTGTCATTTAAAAAATTATATATAAATGATTTAAAACAGTACATAATGCAAGAGAGGGTTTACTAGATAACACATGAGTCCAGTCAGAAAAGCAGGACATTCACTTTGCATATGATAAAAAGATTGACCTTTTGGTCCGCTAATTATCTGCTTTATCTGACAGTTTCCCACGATTGAAATTCCTGCTCCCTGGGCTGTTAGAGAGCAGGGTGGTGTGATGTTCAAGTGAATACACATGATGAGGAGCTATGTCAGCACATCTCACTTCAGTACACTCCCTTCTTACTCATGGAGCAGCACTATCTTGTTACTTTCTCTTTCAGGGAAATTGTAAGTGCATAACTATCTAATCTGAGTCAAAAAAAGAGAGGAGAGTAATGGGTCTGTTGACCAGGTAATGTTTTTTTTGGTCAGTTTCCTTTCTGAAAAAGCTCTCACTGCAGTAATAAGGAGAGGAGATACTGATCAAAGCTTTATATAGGGGATTGCAAGTACTGCAATACTGGAAACTTTATACTAGTGCTGTGGAAAACAAAACAAACAAACAAAGAAAAGCAATTCTCCTGACCAGGATACTTCCCCTTCCTGTCTGTTTTGTGGTTTCTGATATCCCTTTGAAATGTTGTACCTGAAGATTGGTAGCTGTATTTCTTTCCAGGTCATATTGATTAACTGGCAGAGTGGGTTTTTTTTTCCAATACATTGATGACTTAGCTCAAAAGAAGAAAAAGGATTTGCCTTCAAAAGAAGCAAGCTTCAATAACTCTGAGTTTGGAAACAAGAGTTGCTTTTCATTCTCTGTAAGTGTCAGCAGTAAAATTGAAGTCAACTCTTGAATACAGTAGCGTACGTATACTTGTATTCTATACTGGAATACAATATCACCAGTCTTGTAGGAAAGCAACAATAGGGGAAAACTAATCTCTCACATTGCCTTTCAGAACAGACTTATGCAGAAGATCTCACTATGAGTTTTCTTTGTGGTTTTGCCCTGGATCTTGGTTCTACACATGCACAAATTTTCTCCTTTCTTTCATGGGTGCAATTCACATTTAGTATTTTGTCTGAACTCTCTTTGGTCTGGCACTATTTTTTTTTCTTTTTAATTTTTTTTTTTTTTTTTTCTAGTTGGAGATTATGTCTGGCTAGTGACATTGCTTACTGCTGCCCATTCTGGAAAAGTATTCAGCTGGAAGAGTCTAATTCCCCACGTGTTGATTGCCACCATGACAACAGCCAGACCAATCAGATTTACTCCCAGACCAGCTATCACCTGCAAAAACAAAATTTATCAGAATGCATCAGTGATGCTTGATCAAAATCAGTTAAAATAGAAACAGAGAAGGCAAAAGAGGTAACAGTGGGCATGGTGAAGAAACCTGATGGAATATATTTGTATGTATTTATATG
This sequence comes from Tympanuchus pallidicinctus, assembly GCF_026119805.1. Classification (NCBI taxonomy): domain Eukaryota; kingdom Metazoa; phylum Chordata; class Aves; order Galliformes; family Phasianidae; genus Tympanuchus; species Tympanuchus pallidicinctus. The sequence continues at coordinate 6,206,894 of NW_026294802.1, forward strand.
TATAGTAATAATATATATATACACTAATTTCTAAACAGATAGAAAAAAAGGACTCGGTATTATGTATCAAAGTGTAAGCTGTGAGAATATTCAGGACTGATAGTCAGAGGTTGATGCAGCTCATCAGAAAACTGCTTAGTTTATTGCTTGAACTTTTCAATCACGTATCAGAATGGGTTTTTAAACCACACATAGAAGAGGGATAACTGCATGATTGGTGATAATTGTGTGATTCAGTGTGGAACAACATGATAAAACTGATTTCTTGTACTCTCCTGACTTCCCTAAGCACCCTACTGTTCAGTCTGTTTCTTCTGCAACTGCCGTTGTGCTTGTCCTAACAGGTCACCACAAAGTCTTTTGTACTCCTGTTGTTTGATACCTGTTTGACCATTATATTCATAAAGACAAAGATGAGAAATATGTATACCCTACAGGAGGTGTCTAACTGTTCTTAACCTGTTACCTCTGTGCCATAGCAGCAGAGTAGACAAGTATGACTATGTTAACACCAGTGCCATTATTGTTATTGTAGGCTACTGTGCGTGGGTACAAGGCACAGGGATTGCATGAAGAATGAGAGGATATACCCAATCTCAGAACTCACCATATCTTTAATCTGGCAATGCCCATAACTGAAGACAATGGCATTTGGAGGATTACCCACGGGCAGCATCACCGCAAAGGAGATACACATGGTGACAGGAATCAGGGTGTATAAAGGGTTGATAAGCAGGGTTTCTGACTGGAAGGAGAGGAGCAGGGAGAGAAGTTTTACTTAACCAGCAAGAGCCAATACTCATAAATAAGCTGAAAAGAACTTATCTGCTTCATATAAAGATAACAAGGCTATAAATCTCAGCTCCCTCATTTTTACACATAAGCATGAAAGTACTTCTGTTTGTTTGGTAGGAAAATGGTGCAATTTGGAGTTGGTAAACCTCATAGGATTTCTGTTCAGCTATTTAACGCTAAAGTAACTCCACAGTGATTGCATATTGCTACTGTTGGGCCATTCTTTGTCTTTTTCCTACTTGTTCCCCATGTCATTCTATGCTGTGTGTTCTTGATCTGATCACTAAGTACTGCTTCAGTCGTCCTCCAAGACAGATAACAAGATGTTGGCATTATGGATTTTTTTTTTTATTTCAGCTACTAAAGATACTGAAACAATTCTTAAAGTCTTCCTAACTATGGTTAAGAAAGAACTGTAAAATCACAGAACCATAAAGATTGGAAAAGACCTCTAATACAATTCAGTTCAACCTTCCACCCACCACCAATATTGCTTACTTAAACCACGTTTTGCATACAAATTCCTCAAACACTCAACCACCTCTCTGGGCAGCCTGTTCCAGTGCCTGATATTCTTTTGGAGAATAAATGTTTCCTAATATCCAACCTAAACTTCCCCTGGCACAATTTGAGGCTATTCCCTCTTATCCTATCATTGTTACCTGGGAGAAGTCAACTCCTACTTCACCACAACCTCCTTTTAGGTAGTCATAGAGAGCTATAAGATCTCTCCCGAGTTCCCTCTGCTCCACACTGAACAATGGCAATTTTCTCAGCTTCTCCCCATAAGTTTTGTGCTCGAGCTTCCTCACCAGTTTTGTTGCCCTTCTTTGAATACCCCTCCGGGGCCTCAATGTCCTTTTTGTAGTGAGAGGCTCAAAACTGAACACAGTACTAAAGATGCAGCCTCAGCACTGCTGAATACAGAGGGACAATTTCCTCCCTGTTCCTGATGGCAGCACTATTTCTGATACAAGCCAGGACCCATTTGGCCTTGGCCACCTGGGCACACTGCTGGCTCATCTTCAGCCAAGCACCAAGAAGCACCCCCAGATTCCTTCCCTCCAATCAGTCAATAAATATATCAATATCAATAAAGATATACAGGACAAGTTTGAATACTGACCCCTGGGGAACACTGCTTGTGACCAATTGCCAGCTCTGTTTAACTCTATTCGACAAGACTCTCTGGGCCCAGCCCTCCAGCCAGTTTTTTACCCAGCAAAGAATGTACTTATCCAAGCCATGTGCTGCCTGCTTTCCCTAGGAGATTACTGTGGGAGACAGTGTCAAAGGCTTTACTGAAGTCTAGGTAGACTATGTCTCTCATCCACCAGGTGGGGCACCTGGCTGTAGAAGGAGATGACGTTGGTCATGCAGGAGCTGCCTTACATGAACCCAGATTGTCTGGGCCCAATTTCCTGGTTGTCCTGCACATACCATGTGATTACACTCAAGATGATCTGTTCCATAACCTTTCCCAGCACCAAGGTCAGGCTGACAGGCTCATAGTTCCCCAGATCCTCCTTGTTGTAGATGGGAGTCACGTGGCAAGCCTCCATTCATCTGGGACCCAGCTGTCTGTGGTCCAAATTTGCACTGTGAGAAGGTAGTACTGGTGGAACATACTTTCAGAGCGATCTAAAGAATTGTTCTTGCATTAGACCCTTCACTGGTGGTGAAATTTTGCATTTTAGTCTGTGTTGCTGTAGCCTACTTCTATGGCAAAGGGAAACTATATTCTCAAGGCTAACTGGAGAGGAAAGCATCTCCAGGTTACTTTCAGAGTCAATAAAGAAAGCCTGACATCTTAAGATGCCAGTTCAGAATACTTAAAGTAGATTACCACTCTAAATTTCTCTTTAGAAGAGCCTCTGTGGAGCACAGAGGTAAATTTGTACTCATAAGCCACACTAACACAATTATTTATTTTAATCTGATAATATATTCATATTAACTCAGAGTTGTTCACATGATGTACTTAGGGACAACCTCATAAAACTGTTGTAGCAGGTAACCACAATTCATGTTCTACATTCTTAGTAAGAAAAGGTACACATTACATAAAAGAAAAGAAATGAGACAGTTTTCTGGAGCTGCTATTCCAATATAGAATGAAATTTGCATCTCTTTTCTCTGCTTTTGATACCAGTATTCTGAATTTATCCTCTGTTCCTTACAATAATCTCTGCTTTTGATGTTGTGTGTTAGCATGCTTACCAGATCATCCCCTTGAATCCATTTTAATCTGATGATATGAAATTCTTGATTAGTCTTTCCTTACATGTGGTGAGTGGGTAACTACTAATTAATGAATAATGTATTTAAAATAACATTGATATTTGAAGATTTATTTAGACTTCACTTCATAGGCTTCAATTGCGTGGTCATCTTTCTTTGTATTTAGTCCATCTATTCCTCATGGTAGGAGCTATGTTTTTATATTGTCCTAGACGTCTTGAATAAATTTATCAGGACTAAAGTTGCCTTTCAGGTTGTTGTTGTGAGGTTATTTTTTTGTTACGTTGTTTTTTTGGGGGGTATGGAGTTGAGGAATGTAGGCTAAATTTTTTGTGATCTGAGTGCCATGGATGCAACAGGAAACAACAGATTAAAACTGCTGTTGTTTATACTCACCATGCTGCATAAAATAGGTAGAAATATGGTTATGGTTGCTGGATTGCTAACAAACTCTGTTACCAGGGACACTAAAATGCAGGCCAGCAGAGTTACAGCCCAGTAGGGAAGGCTGCTCAGGGACAGCATTTGGCGCCCAATCCATGTAGAGAGGCCAGAAGTCTGAGGAAAGGACATAAGCACAGCATTGACTTAAGTAGGATGCTTGTTAACGGGATTGTTTTCTTCAGGATAGTCAGAGAATGTCACCAGCAAGTAAACAAAATTAAGATCAATCTTTTCTCCATTACCTTTTGTTTAGTAAACTGGATTTCAGTGTAATGTCTAATAAAGAATTGTCCATAGTACCACAGAGATACATTTGACAGTTAATAACTTGAATCTGCACCAAGACTGATTTTTCCCCTTTCTTCAATATATGAACTGAAGTATTATAAATTGGTAATGAAGGACCACCTAATGTTAGTTAAAATTTTGAGATGAAGATACGGAGATTTAGTTGCCTACACATAGGTCTCTGCAGGAGAGCTAGGTGTGTTTTCATAAATTGTACTGCAAGGAGATATATTCAGTACAGCCCAGAGCATGATTTGTCTTATCAGCACTAGAAGCGTGACTGTTTTCTAAATATGAGCATCCTGTGGCAGCTGAGATGTTTTCCCCAAGCTGCTTAGCTGCTCATTGAGAAAGGGTCCTTCAGATGTGTCCCTCAGATCTTTGACTTCTCCCAGCCATGTAGGAGTATGTAGTTCTTCTAGAAAATCTGAAATGGCAATAGAAGGCTATACTTACAAAACTGATTTGAGCCCTTTGTTAGGTAGCTTTCTGTTGAGAGAGCAGATGTACAAACTTGAAAGTTTCTGCACTGTAATCCCAATTTGGAGCACATACAAAAGATAGAAATTCAGTTTTCTTTATTCACTTTTTAAGAAGGGAAATATAATCTAAATCAGTACCTTGCATCCAGCTGCTAAAGCATAACCGCCTCCAACCAACACTACAATTTCCCAGGGCATGGTCTTCTGGAAGTCCTTCCAGGTGATGATGGGGTCCAGTGTGTTGGTGTCTGTTGACCTTTCAGCATCTCCTATATCAAAATAAGGCACATGCATGATTAAAATTGAACTGGCATTTATGCAAAGATCTTCACGTATTTTGCACTACTAGTAGTAGTGCAATATTCTTGGGAGTTATCTTGAGAACTGTCTATGAGAGGTGAAAAAGAGTTTAGGTTATCTCTCAGGTTATCTCAGCTTCAGAAATTGCATCATTCTGATTCCAAATATCCTGACCTCTCTTTGGCTGCTCTGTTGATGTGAATAGTTGTAAACCCTTCTGCCTTATGCTACAGCTTTTCAAGAGACAATCTTCTCCGTTGTGTATGTGCACATGCAAATTATGTGTAGATCACAAAGATGGAGATACAATGGGATTATTTTCTCAAAGGAAGGCATTTGCTCTCTCCACTAAGTCATGAAGTTTAACAATGTGCATTTACTTTCCTAGGCTTTAGCTGATGACAGTTTGCTGAGATGCTTGAGTATATTATGGAAGTAAGAGATAGAGGGTATTATTTTTCCTGTATTTTGCATGTATTTCAGTATAAAAACCAAACATATCTATACACATTTGTAATTTTTACATAACACTATGCAGGAAATCATGTTTTCATAAATGATTGCTGAAAGTCTGGCACAGCAGACTGATCAGCACTTCTGAACACCATCAAAAATGAATGCTGCTAATTAATCATTATTATTACTGGGATAACAGCAAAGAGAAGCATTGCCAAAAATTACAACTGCCAGACATTAACAACTGTTACCTTTTTACATCTTTTTAACGAGATTATCATTTATTTCTTCCATACAAATAAAGACTGGATTATTTACTAGATGTTATCTTCAGCCAATTTTGCAAATCTCTGCACTCTCAGGATAGAACTACATCTCAATCTTTCCTAAAACTCTTTCTTAAATTTTGAAAACTCTATAAGTACAGATAAAACCTGTTGGTAATCTGCTAGATAAGACCATATGAATAAAAGTACAAGAAAACAAGAGGAGACTGATGCAAGGGATGGTATCAGAGAAAATACGTCTACAATTCCACAATTAAAATGTATTCATCAAACGTTTTGCAGAAACCAGAAAAACATAGTTAAAGAAAAACATGCCAGCTCTCTTTCTTGCCGCATGTACTTTACCTTTTTCTTTTTTTCCAAAACATGGCTTTTTTGCTGGAATGAGGAAAAGGAGGAAACCAAGAAAAACAGAAACAGTGGCATCAGTCCGGTAACCTTTCCTGAGAAAGAAGCAATGGGGTTACCATAAAAACACACTTAGAAAGCCTTTGTAAACTATCTCTTAGCAGTTACAGAATCCCAGAATTGCAACACAGCTGAGGTCGGATGGAACTTCTGGAGATCACCACGTCCAACCTTGTGCTCTAGCATTTAGAGCTGAATTTTTATTTCCACATCTGAAGTCTTCTAGAAAAATATATCTTCACATTAAGGATACAGATAAGATTTTTATTCAATATAGCAATATGTATTTAGCTAACTGCAATCCGTGTCAATATTTTTTAACATTCTAGTGAAAAAGATATCCCTTTCTGTTTTAAATATTAACTTTGATGTACAGAAAAAAAATGTGCTTGCTAGAAACAGTAAAGAATAAACACGTTCTCAGGAAAAGGCAAACCTAAAAGATCCTTAAAAGTGAACAAGACTGTTTTTAAATTAAACTTCTAAATCTCAGTTTGATAATATACTTTGAGATGTGTCAAACTACAAATACCCTCAGGAAATCCCAAAAGTAAAGACCATTTTTCAGTCAAAATTGGGATGAGATGTCAAAATAATTTTATACAGTGGAAACCTGAAGAAAATTTAACTTCATTTATATAATCTTTGGTATGTATTCTTTGTTAATGTTACTTAAATAGATTTTTGTCAATATTATTTGTAATAAAAAAAATAACATTAGTTGTTTCAATTTTCTGTGTAATATTCAACCAAAATAAATATTTTCTTGATAAATTTTATTTTCTCAAACGTACATTGTTTTGTCAAAATATTATTCAGTATAAAATTTAAAAAAAAACCAGACATTTTAATTTGAATTATATAATCAATATATTCCATGATACCATCTCTATGAATGCATTAAACTTCAGCATCTGCCCTTCCTACTTATTACATTGGAAATATGTTTTAATTTGTCTGCTTAGTTCCCTCTGCCTTACTCATAAGCAAGAAAAGAATTTGCTGCTGAGAGAACAGCTGTAGTTTAAAAAGCAGGAATAAATATTCAATTTTCACTACCTTGTTAATGGTGGATAATAACATTTTGTAGACAGAACTTATGGCATAAAGTCTGAAGATGTAGTTGCTTAGGGAACTTCACTTACTTTTCAAAAAATGACGACCAGCCTGGTACAAAGCCAGGCTCACGAGTAAACCAAAGCAAGGTCATCAGGATGAAGAAAAATCCTGTCACCATCTCGGGATAGCTAGAAACAAAACGAACCAAACTAACTATTACAGGTGTCAGTCTGAAAACCTGAGAGCAGATTTGAGAAGAAATAAGGAATTAGAAAGGTTTCTAAGAGAAGAAATAAAAAAACATGAGGAAATTAGAAAAAAAAATCACTTGAATTAAGGAATTCTGCATTTGGCTCTCAACTGAAAACCAAGTAAATTCAGTAAACACGAGCTAAAATATCATTATTTTCAATTCAGTTCTTCATGGGCAGGAGCTAAAGGAAAAAATTTATAAATGCTTGTTATGTATTTGCATCATTATCTGGATACAAGGTAAAGCTCATGTTTCTATTCTTCTGTAAGCACTTGGTACTGAACCTTTCAAAGAATGTAATAAGCATAGTTATGCTTATAGCAACATATAACAGTATTTGCAAATCAAAATGTAAATCCATACCAATATTTTTGCATGTAGTCCTGGCTAATCAGGCTATTTCCTGAGGTCTGTTTTACCTGACATTCCCCAGTTTCTTATACTCTTCATGAATTCTTCTCTCTGACATTTCTTCCCGTTTGGTTTTCTTCTTTTTGCTCAAAGAACAGGTTTCCTTAAAACTGAGGTAAATAGCACAGTAAAATTAGACAATGGCATGAAGTGAAGTGAAAAGCTGTAAGAAAAATAACAATAAAGAAACAAACTGAAAACTTCAGTTGCAATTCTTCCTAGGTAAAATTGTGATTTGGGCCTCATGGCAGTGGAAAGGGAAACCATTGCTTGTGACCTTTGCATAGTCTATTTTCCAGGTCTTTCTGAGAAAAAATCCTACACGTGGTCTGAAGGTCCTTGTGGAGCCCGGTCTAATCCTGACTGATATCACTGAGCCTCCCCAGGCTGTGGCTGAACTCCCTTTCTGTAGGCTTCCTCAGATGGCTGCTGGTGGCCAGATTTTTTCCAGTGCCCCAAACCTCCAAAAGACTAGATCTAGTTTATACTATCCCATAGAAAGACTGTGATCAACTATCAATAATTTTATTGGGTGTGAAGGATTTATATGGGTTCCACTAGGATCAAGGGTAGCCAACATGCATATGTCCTGATCTGGCTTCTGAGTCCAAGTTTCACTTGAATGTTCAGGATTAACTAAGTAATGATAAAAGTTATGCTGAGGAACCCAATAGCTTTCATAATTTGTCTGCTTCTACTCTTCCTAACATTCTCCAAACCAAGAGCAAGACCACATTGCCTCTGCCACAGGGTCCAAGACTGTCAATATGTTTTCTCATGGTGAAAACTGGCTGTACATCTGTCAGGTAAACACAAGCACAAGTGCATTTAACATTGGAACACATTTAAATTTGCTATACATTTATATGCAAATTAGGCAAAGCACCTAGTTTATGCAGCTAGCCTTCACGTTATAGCAAAGGATTCCTAATTGAAAGGAATATTCTTTCCAGTTCACATAAACATTTTCTTTTTATTCTTTCCTACTGTGTCACTTTGCTCTGCTTTGGGCCACAACTCTGCTTTTTTGTACCACCTGTACTATCTATTGGACAGGGGTGTATGGAGTGGGTTGAGAAACTTCTGCAGCTAAGCCAGCGTAAAATAGATTGCAGCAGCTGTGAAGTAAGTGTGTCGAAGGTGAAATGGTCTGGTTTTAAAGTTTCTTTCATTTTATTGTCTCCTTTGTTGCCCCACAAGAGTGAGACCTGTGCTACCACATTGGCCAAACGGTGTGTTTGACAAAGGTCAAATTATCTGCATAGTTTGGGTAGCTAAAGATGCAGGTTGACCATTTCTGATTAACAAAAACATCTCCGTTTTCATGTCCCTAGCAACTGAGTACCTATGTGTCTCTTGTTTTAAACTCACATAGCACTCCTGTGCACATTTAAATTTCCTTGCAAACTTTGCTCTTAGACTCCAGTAAAATTCACCATTGGTCATGCATCTGCTGGAGGAGAAAAGAAATATGCTTTTTAATGGCCACTTCCATAATGACAATTCTACTCCTAGCTCTGCTTTTTTTGGCAATGCTTGTTTGGTGGGTCTATTCTCCATCTCCTTTGAATTTGTCTAGAACCTACAACAAAAGTCTGAAATGTTTCAATCAGCCCAAGTCAGAATGAAAACACTGGGCTTCCTAGGAGGAAGAACATGCAACATGAACATTATGGGAATTCAATAAACATTTATATATAAGCATTAACAGCTGTTTCAACATGCTCTCAGTGTTGCTAGGCTTAGGACTGTGTGAAGTTATAGTATTGTATCCACATGCTTAACATAACACATTCTTTAATGACTTTAAATGAACAAAGATTTAAGAGTTTTGGAACCAACCAGCACTTCTCAAGAAGTCAATAATGGTTCAATCTCTGGTATTATCTACAAAAACATTAATCAGCATGAGGTCTTGGATGCAATGTGGAATTTCAATGGCTTTTATTTTAAAAAGCAGAAAGTAATTGAAAGTGGTGTTAGGGCTTGTTTCCACTCAAGATTAAATAAATAAATAAAATTTAAAAAAAAAATAGAAAGAAAAAGACATTTATTTTAGCCTTTTAATTTGGAACTAAAACACTCAGGGGACTGAAGGACATGGAAGTTATTCACCTCTAAATTACGTCTTAAAATCAACCCAAGGTCAGCTGTAAGCAGAATTGATTATCATTTTATACACTTTCATAGGTGAAATAAATTAGTGATGTCAGTTCATCTTACTTTTAAGAGTAAACTAAATCAAATTAAGGCCACTTTAATTCTGAATAAATATGTATGCAATGCATTTTAATGCAGATTAACTAATTCACTCTAAATGCATATACTTTGTCAATTTTCATTAGCTTTGCTGAGTGCTTCTGCAAAGAGAATACATATGATATAGAAGACCGAAATTGTTCTTGTTTCGGATCTCAGAACTGGTGGTTTCAAGGGGTATTTACCTCAGCCTAAGAGTTCTTCTTCCTTTAAGATCAAATATATAAATGGAGTTTGTTTACCATTAATTTTAACTGTCTTATATTAACTTCATCTATCTGAAGGCAGATCTGAAAAGTAAATTGTTCAATTACTGTTATTGTTTCCTATTCATCTTTTCAGTTGTACCTTTCCAAAAGGACTTTTATCAAGATTTTTGGTCCATGATGAGACCCAGTTATGAGAGTTTAAATAAAAAAAAAAATCAGTTGAGTGCATAGTAAAGGTTTCCATCACCAATACCTAAGCACTTCACTCTTGTGCAACAATAATGAGCACTGCTGCCTATCTGTCACAACTAAAAAATATTATTTCCTCTTGTAATTGTTTCTATCAAGAAGAAAGTTGTACCTTAGCTTTAATCATTTGAACTAGAAAAGCTCTAATGAGATTCACTCTAATGAGGTCAGTGATGCCCTGTTTTTGTTATCAATTCATCTTGAACGTCTTGCACTCACTTGCAGCCCAAGAATAACCAGTGCATCCAGAACCAAGTAAGGACCAACATGATGAGGGAAATGGGGAAACTGAACAAAAACCAGGTTCCAAAATTCATCACTTCAGCATTTGGGTATTGGCTGTAAAGAAAAAAAACAACAACACAAAGACATTATGTGAGAGTTTAGAATGGTAAAAGAACATTTCCAATATGTACAGAAGTACAAACATATATTTACGTTCATATATGTTATGGCATGACAGAAAAAATTCATCAGTATATAAATGTGACAAATACAATACTTGTTCATAGTAAAGCCATTGGTCAAAAAATGCCAGTCACTGACCATGCCTGAGATGAACCAGATAGAACTTCACACCTTTAAGACCAGATGGTCTAGATTCTCCATCCAGTTTCAAAAATCATTGCAATTACCAGGAATTAAATCCTGTCTCTATCTGAGTTTATTATTCAAAGTCCTAGTCAGTAGAACTAAGAATGATTTCACTCAGAATCTCTATGTGTGTCTTATTCTGGACCACAAAAATAATCACTATAGTCTGCTAGGTTCTGACAAAGATGTCTGATATATGCATTTGGTGGAAGTGTCAAAAAAGCATGGTCTTCGGAAGTTTTGTGAAATCCAGATTCATGGGCTAAAGATGGGTTCTGAATTTAGTTATCATTGCTGCCAGCATTTCAAAATGTCAAATGCAGGAAAATGTTACAGCCACAGCAGTAGATGATCAGAATCAGGTGTGAGCCTGGTTACAGATCAGTGAGTGAGGAGAACTTTCATCAGCCTTCTGACAGAGATGACATTCATGCCTTTGAGAGCTCTGGGCATATATGATAGAGGAAATATTTAGTTCAGAGCTGCTTCCCATCATCCATGAAGCAAAGGTGTAAGGCCACACTTCTAAATGTACATATTTCTGCACTGCATGTTAAACAGCACAAGTATTACCAATGATGATTCTAGGTTCACCATGAGAACCAGCTTGCTATGAAGCCAAAAAATAACTTGAAGCAAGTTTTATGACTTTTCATCTTTTGCACAGATTTCCATTTTTCTTCATTCTTTTGTCTGCATGGCTTTAGTGCTTAATTTCTGAAGGAACCTGCTGCCTTCTTGATAATCAATTTTTCGTATCAGAAGAAGTTGCTCAAGAGAAATGTTGAGAAATTTTTATTTTGCATGGGAGAAAGATATGGATATAAATATTAACTTAAGCTCCCCCTTACAATCTTTAATCATTGGCAAAAAATGTTAAAGTAGGAAAGGAAACAAAATTGTCTTTATTGAGATCATCTTAGAATAGTTCCCTGAGAGAATAAATAACTCACAGGGAGAGTCACAGGGATGATATTGACCAATCATATTTTCACCCACAGTGTCACTTACTTGTTGAAGTGCTCTAAGAATATGAGGCTAGTTGAAGTCCCTATGATGGTTGTCAGTCCTCCAATAGTTGCTGCATAGGAGATACTCAGTGAGAGGCATTTGCAGATCATGTGGTCATGTCTGGACTGATACCGGTACTTAGTGCTCAGGTCCAGTTCAGAGGGCTTAGGAGGTAGGACTAGTATCTGAGCCTGTGAGGGGATACATTGATCAAGGAGAGAAAGAGATGAGAACAGCAGCCCGCTCCCTGCTTTCTCTAATGCCACAGCGCTAATAAAAAGAGGGAGCAGATTTTTTTCTTCATTGGTATTAGTTGGGATCAGAGCTAGAAACCTGTCTCAGAGCCCGAAATTGCCTGGTCTGCGGCGAAATATGGAATAGACAGTAATCGGACTTCTGGCCACAGTTTGGGTCGGCTCCAGTTCTGACTGGAATCTCAGCTGGATACCAAAAGGCCTTTGTGGGCTGCAGAGGCAGGATGCCAGCATTGCAGAAGAAGGAATCTGTAATCCCTAAGGCTTACGAACAGCCACCAGACAAATGCTTGGTGGACTTTTGGCACTCAGACTGGCTCAGGGCCTCTCCTAAAGAATGATTCTCAGAAAGTACATGGAAGAGGCTGGGCCATGAAAGAAAAGCTACAGAAAAAATATTGCTCCAAAACAAGTTTTCTTAACAGTGACAAGAAAAGCTCCATGCTACTAAATCAAGCAGTTATATTGTAAAGGTAGAGAAACTCAGAGCACTTTACATGCAACTAAGGCTATAGTTTATGATCAGGAAAAAGGTATCACGGGAGTCAAATAGATCTGTTAAATCATTAATTTGGATTTGTGTTTATGTCATAAAATCAGTCATGCTGTAAATCATGCTTGTCATCCTTGTCAGAGTTCTCTGATTCATGTCCCTGTAGGTTAAAAGTGAAGAGAGCATACTACCTACAAAATAATCAGTGAATGCAAATGGCAAATGGGTGCAAGAGGAAATTAAATAACAAGAGAATTGCATTCAGTTTAGAAACATACACTTAGATTCATTAGAACTGCTAATGCAAATGCATGTGTTGATTTTAGTCTAATCTTTCTTGAGCATTAACTTATGCATTTAGGAGTTGTATAACCACAGTAGAAAAAACAGTCACTGCTTGGAGGCACTGAGGAAAAGTAGAAATACTGCAGTCGTGTAATGTAGTAGAGGATTTTGATGGAGAATATTTGGCAGTACAATAAGGAGATGAATACTAAGACTGCCAAACCCACTGACTGAACAATTAAATGATCCATGTCTCTTGTTAGTTTAGTTCTGAGTAGGACATTGTGAGTCAAGGATTGCTCTTCTTTTTCTGTTGCACCATTTTCCAGGAACGATTTGCTGAAATAAAGTGGGTAGAGCAGTGAAATAAGAAGTGAAACTTGTGGTCACATTACTGATTATAAAGCTAAATGAATTGTACAAGCCATTCAGAAATGTCTTACTGGAAGATGGCTGTACAAAAATACCTGTGCTGAGGAATTCTAAATGGGAACAAGAATTAACATAGAGCTAAAAAGTAACTGCTGTAAAATGATAGAGAATGATTTCATTAAAAGCAGCTTACAAGGAATAAAAATGAAGCAGTGATAAACAGATAATGCTCATCTCTGTCCCTTCCTTTACCCTCCATTTCTAACATCTTACCTGAGGTAGTTGCTGCCCATTGCTCTTGGATTTCATCGTTCCAATCGGGTTGGCTATCATATGCACACTATTCATAGTCTGTAAGGAGGCAAATGCCTTTAGATTAGTCTTTCTTCTGTTTCTGTTTATTTAGAGGCACTTAGACTGATATTGCTTTATAAAACTCATGGGCTGTGGACTTTCAAAACAAACAAACAAATGAAACCAAAACACTGCAAAACCACCAAAACTTCAGAATTGAACCACACTGGAAAAACACGAGATTTTTTTTTTTTAAATACTGCTTTTGTTTTCAAAACAAAATGATGTTGTGATGTTACAATTCAGAAAACATATATATATATACATCAGTTTTCTCCCCTATCATGTAGCAGAATCTAAGAGTGCCTTTGCTAGAGATGGTGACTTTGTAAGATGTGTAGTTCTAATTAACCGAGGCATCTCAACTGCAGAACTTGATGGTAACTGGACAATAAAAGTCCTTACCTGAACTTGCTAAAAACTGAGAGTCTGGATGGAATAATTAGTTTACTGACTGGATCCTTGGCAGCACTTGAAATAAACCCTGTGGCGTTAATGTTTCCCATTGTGATTTGTGCAAGAAGTCTGAAAGGTTAAATATGAAGCAGAACATTCTGTGCTATGTACTCTCACACAACAACCACTTCTTGTTTGAAATAAAGGAAGGAGTTGTAGAGCTGTGTGTACTGTGTTCTGATGGTATTAGCAAACAGTGTAGCTCAGAATATGCAGGTACTACCTATGACAATACCTTTGAATGCATCAAGGAGTTGAAGTCAGTAGTAGTAGCACTAAAAACAAAGAAAGGAAAGTATACTTTAAAACGGTCTATTCACCCAGCTCCCCCAAAAGGCGCAAATCAAGAGAAGGAGAGGCAACAGCTGCAGGAGATGTAATGCCTACTAAAATGGTGAAGAATACCAATTATTAGTATCTCTTTTGTGGTATCTTGGGCAGATACATGGGAACAATTATTACCACAGGATCACAGAATGGCCAGGGTTGGAATGGACCTCAAGGATCATGAATCTCCAACCCCCCTGCCACATGCAGGGCCAACAACCTCCCCGTTTAATACCAGACCAGGCTGCCCAGGGCCCCATCCAACCTGGCCTTGAACACCTCCAGGGACGGGGCATCCACAGCCTCTCTGGGCAGCCTGTTCCAGCACCTCACCACTCTCTCTGTAAAGAACTTCCCCCTGACATCCAACCTAAATCTCCCCTCCCTAAACTTAAAACCATTATTTCCAATTATGTTGCAATTGGACTCTCTCTAGCCTGGTAGCAAGGCAGTTCCACTTCCATCCAGGAGAGTTATATGTATTCACAGTAGTATATACTCTGTTCTAGGAATGGACTCCATTCACAATGAAGTGAATTACCAGGCAAGCCAATGCTACCTCCATCTTGTTCTATTCAAGTTCTTCCTCCATCAGCCTCTTCAATGCTTTTTATGAGCACCGTCCCGTGCCACACTAAAGCTTTCACTAAGATCTGTCATGGGTAGCATGTGGTCCATGCAAATAATACAAAGAGCTTTTACTTTTCTTTACCTTGAAATCAGATTTAATTTCAGAATGTGGGCTACGTTTCCCAATAAGTTTCAAGGTTTTTTTTTTCAAGTAATACTGTTTTAATAATAGTTCTGTTATGAAATATTTCTCACATATTTTTCAATAAGTCTTAAAGTAATTAATGGCATAATACCAAAATGAAAGATTTCCTTTATACTGAAGAAAATATGTATGGTATAAAAAGAGAGGATAAAAAGACAAATTATTAGAGAGCTCATTATTCTCCAGACTAATAAGAAAGTTATTTAGAACTTGCAAGCTAACTTCAAGTTGTCAACATGAGCTACTTGAATGATAATGTTTGTTTTAAAGAAAATCTTAAATGATGTAACCAGAACTTATTTGTCTTTTATTTTGTACTCTTGTGAATGAAACAGAAGAAGCTAAAGAAGAAACTGTATGTTTTAACCCCGTACCTTTTAAGAAGATGCTTCTCAGAATTAAGCCTGTATTGCAGTTGGAGAACAAGAACTTTATATAGACTCCTGCGTATCTGACTTGTTTATCTGATAACTCAAAATTAAAAATTAGTCCTTTCCTTTATCTGCTCTTATTTTACCAAAAATAGAGGCCTGGTTCAATCTTTTAGTGTTATAAACTTCTGAAGAAGTTTGGCTGCATTCAAATAAATCTTTTGCAGTTCTTTTCTTTTCTTTTCTTTCCTTTTTTTTTTTTTTTTTTTTTTTTTCTCTCTGCCATCATCTGTTTCTTGAATACTCTTGGCAGTTAAGGCTTCCCTCAAGAATCCTCTGTAAGTGGGTATTTCCTTCACTTTATAGTGGTAATAATGTTAAAATAAATAAATAAATAAATAGATCCCTGCAAACATTAGTGAGATCCAGACCATTACATCAATCCTATTTCTCATATCAGCCTTCTTTGTCAGTTACATGTAAAACATCAATTTATAAGCTTTTCCACGCCCTTCCTGCTCTATTCCTCAGTTCATTTCATTGCAACCTGTGTAGGGCTCAAATCTCCAGTCGTACGGGGTTCATTCTTACTCCTCATTGATGAAGATAAGCTCCAGTGAAGGTTGGTCATGCTTTTCGTTGAGACCTGTAAAGAAGGAACAGGAGGCTTGTGGTAAGAACTGATCTGAGCCTTTGGGTGACTAAACTTGGAGAAACTATTGCAAGCGAAAGCTGGTCTGGACCTTCTCAGGTAACTCTGTGACACTTATGTGGCATTTAGTTGTGTTTTATTGTCCTCAGAGCATGCCTCTTACAATTAAAATATTGTCATGCCTGTGGGACTTAAGGCCTCGATGCCAGAATTTAAGTAAGGTTAGATAACGTCGTTGTTCAGCCTGGAATTTGTGAATTGAAAGAAATGGGAGATTTTTTTCTTCCCAAATTCTTTCTTTCTGGGAATGTCAGAAACCGCTAAAGCTCAAACCAGTGCAGAAGAAATTTTTTCTGGCACCTGGTCTGAACTGGGCAGCTTGGAAGTGCAGGAGTAGAAAGGCAAGCTTGGGATAGTCACAGAGCATGTGTTTGGGCCTCTGCCCGTTTCAAGGCAAAACTGTCTTTCAATTTTGGAAGAAATATCAACATGCAAAAAGAAAAAGAATGGACCAATATATTTGGCAGTGCAAATCAAACAGCTATGATCTGGGGAGAATTTGAATAATATATATCAATCATTCTGGTCACTGATAAATGAGAACAAAATGGCCAATATTGGCAAATACCTATTGGCTCGTTTTCTTCAATAGTGGTGCTGCCTGCAGTACTGATGACATCACGCTCCTCCTCAGCATTCACTAGTTCCTGGAGCACTGCCTCCACAATTGGCATCACCATGGCTGTGGTGGATGTGTTGGAAAGCCACATGGAAAGCACCGTGGTGCAACACATAAAGCAAAGAAGCAACCTGAAGTGTAACACAGTGAGACTTTGAGGCACTTTCACAAATACTAAAGGCCTTCCTACCTAACCTTTTTATTAGTCAGATGGTAAGCATATAGGTAGGGTCTTTTTCTTTTTCTTGGTACCAAAATACTATTGTGTGCATAGATAAAATGCTGCTTTGTGTTAAGAATTGTCATAAGATCATATATCACTGAAAACCCTTTGTTTCCCCACTTGGAAACCAGTGACCTGAGAAAGACTGATTTTCAGTGCATTCAGGGATACCTTAAGAATTATTTTATATTTGCTAAACAAACAAAGAGGGAACAGAGAGATTAGGAACAAAGAATCAGCTGAAAATAGAAAGCAATGGAATTATATAAGTCAAGGAGGAGGAGGAGGAGGTGGCAGAAAAATTGCTGAGAATGTTTGAAAGCTTTCAAATTCTGACAGGGATAGTGGGTAGGAACAGTTGCCCCAAACCCAGCTGGGTTTTGTCTGTGGATAGAGGAGCTTGAGTTATTTGCTTTTACAAGCTGCCTCTATTAACCTCAGATTGCCCTGAAATCTGAAGATCCACTCACATGCCTGGCTTTGCTCCAGCCATCATGACCATTCTCAGAGCAATACGTTTATGGAGATTCCATTTTTCTACAGAAGCTGCCACACAAATCACACCCATGAGGAGCAAAGTTGTGTTCTTGAAATATTCAGCAGCCACCTGCATTAAGAACATGGGGGAAATAATCTGTTAAAAAACACAGTAGCTAGCCAACACAAAGATCATGCTGAAGAGTAAGAAATATTGTGGGTTTCTACACTCCCACAAGAAGAATCACAGCAAGCCAGGGAAACTGAAGAATTCAGAAGTCATAGTGCTGTCTTCAATCTCTCTCATTTGGCATTTACAAGTAATAGAGCTGCATCCCCTCTTGTTTGTAGATTTCTCAGCTTTGAAGAGATTGAGAGAAATCTTACTTCTTTGCTCAGGATGTGCATTGCCTGGAGTTAGTTGTAGCTCAATGAGGCACAAATTGAAACAGACACAAAATTCTGCTATGAGAGCACCTTATTTATGTGTGTCATCTGCTTTTTGGTTATGGAAATATAATTGTCTGTCTTGTTTGTATTTCTTAAGTCATGTTCAATCGTTGTGCAAAATTTGGCATCTCTAGAACCTGTGGCTTCAGGGGAAAAAAAAAAAAAAAAGCTATTTGGGGACATGCACTCTGAATGCAATGAATAAAGGTTGTGATATTGCTTTGATGGTCTGAAGATACTGTGCCAGAACTTTTCAGAGTGGAAATCCACTTGCATTGTGTTAGGGAAAGAAGGCAAAATTTGAAATAAAGAGAACTTCAATCTGGAAGGGATGATCAAAAATCAACTACGGCTTAAGAAAATATTCAGAGACAATGCAGGAACAAATCCAAAGCAGAATTCTTGAATGTGTGACTTGCTAAAACACAAGAAGATACTCTGTGAAACTACTGCAAAAATAATAAGAAAAAAAATCACACACTTTTTTGGTGAAAACAAACAAAACAGGAGAAAATAAAATTTATAAATAAGTGAATGTTTGGAATCTAGCTGAATATTTTATTTTATTTAAACAAAATGCTTCATGAGATAGGTCTACAATTGTTTTCTTAAACACAGACTCTTTGGTTTCACAGAATCACAGAATCACAGAATAGCCAGGGTTGGAATGGACCTCAAGGATCATGAATCTCCAACCCCCCTGCCACATGCAGGGCCACCAACCTCCCCATTTAATTCTAGACCAGGCTGCCCAGGGGCCCATCCAGCCTGGCCTTGAGCACCTCCAGGGACGGGGCATCCACAGCCTCTCTGGGCAGCCTGTTCCAGCACCTCACCACTCTCTCTGTAAAGAACTTCCCCCTGACATCCAACCTAAATCTCCCCTCCCTCAAAACCACTTCCTCTTGTCCTGCTGTTATCAACCCTTTCAAAGAGTTGATTCCCCTCCTCCTTGTAGGACCCTTTTAGGTACTGAAAGGCTGCAATGAGGTCACCCTGCAGCCTTCTTTCCTCCAGGCTGAACAAGCCCAGCTCCCTCAGCCCTTCATAGGGGAGGTGCTCCAGCCCCCTGATCAAATTTGTGGCTCTCCTCTGGACCCTCTCCAACAGCTCTCTGTCCTTCTTGTTCTGGGGCTCCATAGTAGGATGCAGTACTCCAGATGGGGTCTCACAAGAGCAGAGTAGAGGGGGACAATCACCTCCCCATCCCTGCTGGCCACCCCTCTTGTTATGTAGCCCAAGATACCATTTGCTTTCAGAGCTGCAAGAGCACACTGCTGCCTCATGTTCAGTTTTTCATCCATCGGTACCCCCAGGTCCTTCTCTGCAGGGCTGCTCTCAGGGACTGCTCCTTCCAGTCTGTATAAATGCCTTTTGCTGTAAACAAGTGTAGGCCCTACCATTTTAAAACAGTTTAAGCCATATTCCTTCCATTATCCTCCATTATTCTTACACTCTGATAAAAATATACAAATGGCACTAGTGTTATTTTGTGCATGTTGCAGTAAGTGTTAAGGATATTGTTACATTTATTTAACAAATACCCCTAGTATCCTTAGTAGACTTGGCCATCATAGTTGTATGCCAGAGCTTTCAAATATCACTTTTTTTTTGGCTTTCTTCTACTGGTTTCTTTCTCATTAACTTTATTTTCCTAATACTTTGTTCAAAAAATCTTGAACTGAATGAAAGGAATCTACCAAGCCAGCAGCACAAAGAATCTGTTGTTTTGCTTTATCCCTTTCACAGCCAATTTTGAGAAACAAGCGAATACTAAGGTTCTTATTTATACATACAACACACACGCAACACCCAGATTCATGCTCTCAAGGCCTGTGAGTGAAGTGTAGCTTGAACTCCAAGGTATGAGACCCAGTTTCTGTGGTGCTTTAGAACAGGAGACTGGAAATACTGCAACCATCAGCTTTGCTTATTTTAATAAACAGGATTTTACTTCTGTTTCCTAAAGTAAATAATACATTCTCTGCAGTAATCCCAATATCATTTAATTTAATGTTACATTGAAGTTGTGAGGCTGCCCCTAAATTTTCTTTCTCTGATATGCTACAATGTTTTGTGCTAACCTTTATGTTAAGAAAAAGATCCTGAAATTGAAATATGCAGATGGGGAAATGTATTTGATTATATTATACAATTGTTGCAGTACTGGAAGGAATAAGAGATGTCATAAAACTCTTGTTTTGTGTTTGATTAGAGATGTTTATGAGTCTGCACATTGCCAGACTGTGTTAGAATTTTAACCAACCTTATGGTTGCTATATATTCTTCTGTGCTACCTATATTTCTAATTCTAATAAACCAAGTGTGGTGCTACTTCATTCAACAAAAAAAAAAGAAAAAAAAAAAAAAAAAAAAAAGAAAGGGAGATGGAAAAATGTAAGAAATAAAAGCAGCAGATGAAATTGAAGGAATTCTTGGCATATCCTGAAAGAAAATGACATTCAAGAGAAACTCAATTAAGCAAATTCAAAGAGACTTTTTGTACAGCTACTCTTTTTCCTGAGAACTGATGACTTCAAGGCACCAGTAGGATTACTGGTTGGAAAAAGTACTAGGCATCTTCCTAGTATTACATGGTAATACTTTTTAGTATATGTGGTCTCATACCTTGTACATCATCTATAGGCACTGTAATGGGTTTCCCAGAGAAGCTGTGTGGATGCCCCATTCCTGAAAATATTCAAGATCAGGTTGGAAGGGACTCTAGGTAACCTGAACTAATACCCAATTTAGTGATTGGCAACCCTTTCTATAGTTGGAACTAGATTATCTTTGAGGCCCCTTCTAGGATTTTTTGATTCTGTGATTCTGTGATTCTGTAAGGCTTATACATTTTCCATCCCTCATTGGAAGTAAACTTTCCAGTTTATCCCATATGTACTTTTCGGAGGAAGTGAAAGGTCGAATCATGGTGCAGTATGTGTTAGGAATGCTGGTGATGCAGTAGCCAATAGGATGGACACTTCTTTGGCTACCATGTCCTTTCCTATGTCTAGTTTTCAATGCAAGTAAGGGCTGGTTGGTCCATGTTACTTATTGTAAGATGTACACTTCTTCCTCCCAGACTCATTCTTGCTAGTCCACTAAAATTTGCTTTAATCATATAATTAACTGAGAGTAAAAAGACGAAATGACAAAAGTGTGCACGCTGGTCTTACCTCACTGGACTTCATGACTCCAAAAAGTGGGTATAGGAAAGCAGGAATTAAGGCTGCTGCACCAAGAGGTACTGCTTCGGAAACCCAGTATACAGCTGTCACAATCAACACGTAGGCACATGAGGCTTCCTGTATGGAGAAAGCACTGTTGTTAAATGTTGCTGTCATACAACCTGCTGTGAAAACCTTTGTGAATATGTTCACAGGACTCATCAGGCTGAGGGTGCCTGGATTACAAGAATCATAGAATCATAGAATGGCTTGGGTTGGAATGGACCATAAAGCCCATGTAGTTCCAATCCCCTGCGATGGGCAGGGCTACCATCTGCCAGATCAAGTTCCCTGGGACACATCCAATCTGACCTTGAATGCCTCCAGGGATGAAGCATCCATATCTCTGGGCAGCATGTACCAGCACCTCAGAATTCAACAAGGTTCACACAAGGATGTTCTAAAGCACAGCTGATTGGATGTGAAATCTAAGCTGCAAACAGAAAGGCCAATACCTGAAGAAGATGTTGCTAATGAAAATCTTGGCACAGAAACTAGTGCAAAATATTTGAGTATACTTATTTATCAGCAAAATCATTGTTCACTGATGGATTTGTTTGCTTGAAATAACCCAGTATATAACAAAAATTTCTCCACGACTCCTCAGATTTGCCCCATGGAGCCTGTACGTCTACCTGGCTTTTCTCCCAGTGTTGGGCATGCACAGGAATGAGGAGTTTTCAGAATAATTCAAAAGTATTCACATATGGTATCAAATGGACAAAGCTACACAGTGGTTCTTCTGGGAAATATTTGGCTGTATTTTCCCAGGTAATTTCTGCAGTTCTCTGGGAAAAGAAAGACCAAAGTTCAGAGGGGTTTACAGGCCACTGGGTCATGTGGTTAATCAAGTAGCAAACTTGCTACTTTCCAAAATCTTGGGACACAAAGCCATGAGAATGTGGTCCCGAGCTTTAGAATCATAGACTCCTTAGAGTTAGAAGGGATTATTAAATGCCATCTAGTCCAACTCCCCTGCAATGAACAGGGACGCTCACAGGTATATCAGGTTGCCCAGGACCTGATCCAGGCTCACCCTGAAATACTCCATATATTCTGGTGCCTCACCACCTCCACTGTAAAAGACTTTTTCATTATATCCAACTGGAATGTCTCCTATTTAAACTTGAAGCCATTTTCCCTTGTTTTATTACCATAGACCCTGCTAAAGAGTCTGCCCCTTCTTTCCTGTAGCTCTCCTTTAGATATTGAAAGGCCTCTATCACATGACCTTGCAACCTTCTCTTCTCCAGGCTGAACAGCCCCAGCTCTCTCAGCCTGTCCTCACAGGGGAGGTATTCCATCCCTGGGATCATACTTGTGGCTCTCCTTTGGATGCTGTCCGAGAGGCTCACACCTCTGCTGTACTGACGACTCCACACCTGGATGCAGTACTCCAAGTGAGGTCTCACCACTGCAGAATAGAGGGGCAGGATCACCTCCCTTGCCCTGCTGGCCATTCTTGTTTTGATGCAGCCCAGGATATGTTTGGGATTAAGGGCTGCAAGGGCATTTTGCTGGCTCATGTCCAGTTTGCCATCTACCAGTACACCCAGGTTCTTTTTCGTCAGGGCTAAAACTGGTGAGAGATGGAGTGAGATGGTATCTCCTGGACATTTTTACAGGAAAACATATGCTTTTTTAGATAGATATGCCTTTATTTATGGCTTTAAGTGGGACCCTTTTTTCTTTTACTTTTCTTAAAAACTTAGAAATATTTCCTGTTAATAACCAGAGGAATTGACTTCAGGAAAAATATTTTATTTCCCTGTTTGCAAATTTGAAGTCAAATTAGGTATTGAGGTTACCCAGAAGTTCTACAGAAGCCATTATGTTCGTATTGATTTACACTAGCTATATATCTGCCCTTCATTATTTCCTGGATGTTTTCTATGACGACATCGTCATATGGATTCACAGCTCACAATGGCTATGGTTTAGAAAATGCATTCGTTATAAGTGGGTTGTTCAAATAGATCAAGTAGGATTTTCTTATTTTTCTTTTCTGATTCACAAATTAAACAGCTTTCAAGAAGTCACCTGTAGGAAATTCCAAAGGTCTTTGTGCAAATCAATGGGCTTGTATGACTGTCAAAGGTGAGTCTAAACAGGGGCATGGATTCATTGGAATGAACCAATAACTAACTTCTCTTTAAATCTCTATATGTATTTTTTTACATTGTCTCTGATGTATGAAGAATCACATTCAGCTGTTCCACTTCTTTTTTTTTTTTTTTTTCAGTACAACAATACAATATGGTAATAACAAGCAGAACAAAACCCAGAGAAAATGTCAAGATATATTACCATGTATCATTTCTTTTACTTGATTGAAAATTGTAGCCAAGCTTACTCAGAAACATGGGTTAAAGTTAGCTATCAGACCTTGTTCTGACTCCTAATTCAGAAAATTATAACATTTAATAGTTCTAATCCAAGTAACTAGAGCCTGAAAATAAAAATAAAAATAAAAAAATAATAATAATAAAAAAGAGATACTAAGAAATATAATTTTCTTTAATCAGATAAAGTCCAATGATTTTAGAGACTATTGAGAGTATCTGGAATGCTACTGGACAAGTTGACAAATTTAGCTCTGAAGTGTTTCTTTTTTGGGTAGGAAAGTACCCAAAAGTACCATTTGAAATCCTGCACCACACAAAAACATACATATTTATACATATATATATTTTTTTATTTTTTATATTTTTTTAACATGGGCTCCATGATGTCCAGCAATATTGAAGACAAAATTGCTTGAATGGAACAGCATTAATTTTTATTTTAAAATGGGGCAGATATAAAAAACTAGAGATATATTTTGACAAAATTCTTAATAATGTTTTTATACTAACCTGATCCCAAACTATTTTCTCCTTACAAAAATATTTTTCTCTAGAATTTCTTTGAGCATAGTTATTCTATATCATCTGTATGCATGTAGCAATAGACTAATAGTGGAAATGAAATAGGACATAGGGAAGTCACCTCTCTAAGAAAAATTACTTGGGATAGGCACTAAATCTTTATGCTACTTATTTCCTATTACTGTTATTTATTCTCAGTGCTCTAAACAAGCTCTTTCGAAAGAAGAAATAAATTAATCTTTTCTATTCAATTGAATTCAATTTCTGTATTTATGTAATAGTTACCAGAGCTACTAAGTACTGTATTGAAATAATGGCTATGTAGTTTATTTATTCTTTTCATTCTTTTACTTCTTTTGCAGAGGTGAAAATGAATGTTAAACATACCTAAGAAGGGAATGAAGCCCAGAATAGGAAAATACATTTCAGTGAGCTTTTATGTGATGGCTGGTGGGGCTTCCACCTACCTTCAGTCTGCATCTTATAAACAAAGAAAAGAGGACTGAAAGGAATGCCATGGCTGAAACTTCCATAATATGCTCAACACACAAAACATTTGTAGTCAAACCATCTGAGAATCTCAGAATACTCACTAACAATAAAGTCTGGATTCAAGATTTACCCATATAAAAATCTGCAATGCATATTTTGCATATAGGCATGTGGTTAAGCTATGCAAGAAGTGATAGTTCAGCCTCTGGTCTGCTATCTTTTTGCTGACAGGGTCACAGTGCAATTTCCTCTTTTTAGAGGGTGTACAGCAAAAATAAAGGTAAATGACAATATGCCAGCCGTAGCTGTTCTGTGCATGCTGCCTTTTGAGGAATAATCAGTGGTCCTTAACTGGACTTACTGCAAACATAGTACCCAGGGCCTCAGTAGACCATACCCAGTACTGACTCTATTCATGTAAAATGCTAATGGTATCACCAGTGGTTTGATAAAAAAAAAAAAAAAAAAAGGATAAGGATGAAACAAATATGGTAGAAATAGTCACCATTCACAGCTAAGGAGATTACGAGAATGAGAAAATATCACTGTCTGGAAAAGACTTTTTTTCTGCATTTGTCATGGTATAGAAAATGTCTATGAGTGTCTCAAACCTGCTGCAGAAGTCACATTTCAGGTATCAATTTTGGGAAGAGTTCAAACAAATTTCCTCAGGTTTATTTTCTGCCCAATCATTTACTGTCACAAAATAATAGAAAGCCGTGGACATTATTCCCATAAACCTTACCTATAAAGAGTTCTGAGTCCCCATGCTCCTTCTGATGTCCCTTTACATTACACATATAACATTACCCCATTTCCAGAGCTGTGCTATCACCAAAGAGGCTATAGCTGATTCCCTGCAGAAATGCAAACATAATTCACCTAGTAATTCTGCTCTCTGTGAAACTGAAAGCTACTATAATTGTCTGATAAGTGAAAATATAAGAAAATCATCAGGAGGCAAATTTAATCTTCAGATTTAAGACGTAATCTTAGTCAATGCATTGTAGCAAAGTAAATACTAGCTTAAAGCACTTGAATAGTATCCTGTCAAATGAGTTTATTAACTATAGATGTTTTCTCAATGGCATTATAAATATTTGTCCAGCTCTGGGCCAGATTAACAGCTATGCTTTACCATCTGCAGTATTCACTCATATGCAAAATGAATATAAAATATCATCTGATGACTTTTCAAGTCACTTTGCAGTACAGAAGCACAATGAGGTGCAGAACAATATTGCAATGGAACACATGCAGTATAATAGCAGTTCTTGTTCCAAAACTCATACCATAACACTACAAATCCCTTGGTTATTACAGAATTTCCTTCGAGTCTGGCAGTGAGCAAACATAGGTAACAAGTCTCAATGCAGTGAATCTTGTGTTGCCTTTGAGAAGGTCTCAGGGGATACAGAGCATGCTGTAGTTTCAGTATCATACAAGCATGTCACAGAAAATCTGTTCTTTATGTTGCCCCTTCAATGGCACTGGGGGAGATGAAATCCTTTTTAAAAAAGGGGGGCATTACTGTTCTCTGAAGAAAGTACAATTTCTTGTCATCCATTCTCGCTCAAGTCACAAGAGATATAAAACCACTATAAGAGTGCAGGAGAACTCATTCAAACTGTAAAATACAATTCACTGGTGTAAAAACATTATCTTTCTGTGAATCCTGTTTTTTCTTTCCAAACAAAAACCTACAGTTTTCTAATCCTTTGAACTGTCATTTGATAACAGTGGTAGTATTCATAAATCCTCTAGTGCTAGAAAGAAGAATTAATCTTTAACAGGGTAAAAGAAGGAATGGAAATTGCTGCACCATTCAGCTAGATTTATGTCTAGCACAGTGAAAGCCAGAGCTACAGAATTTTTAAGACAGTGCAAATGTTGGCAAGTTAAACATCACCATTTCTATATGGTATGGGTACACTATTATTTTATGCTTGACCACAGCAGAGATATGCATGGAGAGAAGTTAACCAGGGGTATTCATTGCCATTGCCTTGCTTATGTGTTAAGCAAAGATTCCCTCCTTTGTATTGTTGTGAATGCCTCTGAGCTATCACTTGTTAGCCAATGTCAGAACTGCAGTATGTCAGTACATACACTTGCTTTATTGTAGCAGATGCCACGTGTTGTCCTACCAAGTCCTAGCTCCTAGTTCACTTGAACAACTGTTCTACACGCACCAAATGGAAAGTTCTTCCATGCGTATTTGTTATTAAAAATGAAAGGCACTCTTAGCATTCATTTTAAACACCTCTCCCTCACACACACCGCTAAAGAAACAGTAGAGATGCAAAGTGTCTGTCTTAAAATAAGTCTTCACCTGGTTCTTCATCTCTGCTTGTGACATTGTTCATAATAGCTCTGATTGTTATTGCGATGACTGCCCAATAACTTTCACTCCTTCAAATCTGAGTCCTTGATATTTCAGAGAGAAACGTTGTTTTTTTTTTAGATCCTTGCCTCTCTTTTTGTCCACTGTAGGCTTATCCAGCTAGAGCGCCTGCTGTACTCAGAGGCTTTGTAGAAAAAGAAAATGTACTTACGCTGCAGGGGTACAAAAGTGGCAGAGGAAGCAGCAGAAGTGGAATGAGAACAACGAGCAAGATGTTTCTGGATCGGAGAATCTCCTTCACCACTGCCATACCCTTCACTGGTGATCTTCTTTTCTTTGAATTTCTTCAGATTGTCCAGTTTCCACTCCACGTTCTCCTTTGCCTTTGCCTGGATTTTGCAGACAGGGTTCTCTCTGCCTCGTTTCCTATTTTCACACAGCCACCTCAGATAGCTCCCTTAATTTGCTTATTCTTCAGTCTGCTGTTTTGAAGAGAAACTCTAATGATTTTTCTGTTAAAAAGGCATTCAGTTTTTGTAGGGCTCACCAGCACATCCAAATGACTTTCACACCATAACACGATGTTTGCAAATTGGATCATAATGATCATTTGACATTTTCTCTTTTTAATTCAGAGTCACGGTTATGACTGTGTTCCATCCTTATCCCCATATTTTGAAAGGCTCTTTTCTTCCATCATCTGATTTTCAGCAAAGTAATTTCTGTTTTCGTAAGCTGGGTGGGATATCTTCTGGTGTGCTGCTTTTTTTTCCCTGGTAGCTAGTCTGAATTTCTCAAATATAGGTTTCTTTTTTGCTGGAAAATTATTTATTGTTCACTGCACAGAAACAAATTTGTAGGAATTCTTTCTTAATAAAATAAAAAATAGAAAACAAACCAATTACAGTTCGTCATATTCCATTCTGTTCAGATTTTTGTCTCTTTGTAGTTTTAGCTTCTCCTCTGAATCTACCTTTCGCCTACTTTTGCCCTGAGCTTGGAATTCACAGGGTAGTAATTCCAATACAGATTATACTCAGTCTCAAGAAAAAAAAAAAAGAAAAAAAAGCCACAACCCCCAAAAAACCTTAAAACCTTTTTTTTTTTTTTTTTTTCCCCAACTCTAATTCACCAACAAGGACTGCAGGAGGCTGTATTTGCTCAGCTCATTATCTAAAACCTAGTCAGAGCATTTGAAAAAATCAGCCACCTTCTCTTTCTTCTGTACAAGGAGATCTTTTTCCAATTGACAGTTTGTTCTTGTTTTAGTCTCCCTGTGCTGATGAATACATATTTTTTATAAAGAGTAACTTTTGTCTTCTATATTTCTTCCATTTTAACCCATGAATGTCACTTATTCATGGGCATGGGCTAATCTCTGCATTGATACGTGTTTCATTAGTGACAGTAAGAGACAGGATCAAATTAAGAATTTTTAGTCTATCTACTCTGATCTTCAATTGGAGGAGCATTTCTACAGTTCTTCTGTGACTAATGGTCTCATGGAATAGAAAGAAATCAGAAGAGTTAATCTACTGACCCATGTGCCACCAGTAATCACCCATTTACCATATATCTCACACCTAATGTTTTCCATGCATAACACTATTTTTTTCCTGAAATTCATAAGTGTTTCCAGGACTGTGTAGTATTTCTATGCCTTGAAACTGCCATCAGGCATCAGCACCTTGAGAACCTCAAGGTAAGTTTAGCAATTAAATCTGAAAGCAAAAATCTGATCAATGTAAAAATTGCCAGTAGAACAATACAGCCAGGGAATTTATATGTTTCAGTAGTTGCTTCAAAACAAAACAAAAATGAAAACAAAACAAAACCACAAAGAAAACACCCCCCACTTAAAGGATGTCAAAAATACTCCAGAGTAAAAAAGAAAAAAAATATACAATTTTCTTTTAGATGAACAAAACTATGCTTTATTTTACTTCTTCATGATCTGCAAGGTCAAAGGGTGAACAAAAGACTCCTCTTTAAAAAAAAGGCAATGAAATGACTCTGCCCCATGGGAGAGGGACCATCTATGAACATGACTCATTCTGAAGAAATGAAAGGCAAGTGGAGCAAAGCATAGATAACAGAGCTTCTCCCTCTCTTTTAGAAACAGGCTCCCTGGACCTGAGGCAGGAAATGCAATACTGAGGGAAGCTGCCCTAAACCCAGAATGCTGCCCAGAGACAGTGCTACTTCCCATTCAAACTCTGGATAAAAAAGACAGTCTTGCTCCCAATTTATTTCCACCTCTCAACCATTAAAGGGAATGTTTTATGCCCCCTTCTCTCCTGTACCACTGATCCCACCGAGTTTTATAGATTGGGATAACCAATTTTTCTTGCTGCCAGTCTGCAAATCTGCTGAAATCAATACAACGGAAATACAATTAGTTTTATGTAGAATATTTTATTATTACAGTAATTGTTTTCTCTTAAATAAATTGGGCAGTCCAAGCACATTCCTGAGAAATAAATTTCTTTTCCTGCAATAATGAAAGGGGCAAAACAAACTCAGAAAAACTTTATTTTATGCTGCAGAGATAAAGGTTTCAACTACCAACCTGTAAAGTATGCATGCTATTGGGAATGACTTTGTATTCAAAACTATCTGCAATTCCTTTCTGAAGGACCTGTGATACTGCCTGCCAGACAGTTCTGTTGTGGGGTGGCCGGGAAATATTTCTCTGGAGGATGACTGCCAGTAATTAAGATTTTCTGAGATGCTCTTCCCTGTTATCTTTGCAGATTTGGACTCACTGTCTGTAAAGGATTTATGAATGGCCCCTGTTTGTGGCTCTACAAGCAAGTGGTGTTTTAGGGAGCCAAGAAGCAGCAAAGCTGTAAAGGCAGAAATGTGCTCCCTCTCTTTCTAAAGCATGAAAAGGGAAGAAAGAACAAACATCAAGAATGTTTATGCTGGAGGCTTTGAAAGGTATGTGAGCTGTAGTGCAAGGCTTCTTTGTGGGCACTGATCCATGTACGCAAGTACTGAAGATGGAGGTATTTGTGCCTCATAGCTTTGTAGCTAAGATTTTCAGCTTCCTTTGAAGTATACCTGCCAGATGTCAAAAATGACCACCAAAAGCCTTCAGATGCAAAAGCGAAACTACGCATGTGTATGTACCTGCAACTGTGTGTACTCATGCATGCTCATAGTGAAACTGCTAACAACAAAAAAGATTGATTCTGACTTTCATATGCCATTTTTCCAGATGTTCTTGCCATTTTCAACCTGTCCCTAAGGCTGCTGTGAGCCCCCATTCCCACAAGCAATTGCCAAACCCAGTGTGCTTTGACTGATTGAGTGTTTCTTTTTAAATGGCTTTGGATGGGCTTTTTTTTCTCCAGGCCTTGGAGTATTCCTGTTAAGAGATGTAGATCTTATTGCTCCATTTGCCCAGATTATAGAATCATAGAATCACAGAATAGTTTGGGTTGGAAGGGACCTCAAAGCCCCTAGAGTTCCAATACCCCTGCTGTGGTCAGGGACACTTTCCACTAGATTAGGCCACCCAAGGCCCCATCCAACCTGGCTTGAAAACCTCCAGAGATGGGGCACCCACAGTACCCCACCCTATGTATGGAAGCACATCATAGCTGTGATGCAGAAGCAATTAAACATGTCTCAGGAACTGATTTGGTATCCTCAGTCATCCTTTACAGCCTCAGTTTTGGTTTGCTTTTTTTCTCCTTAAGAAATTATGTAAATAGAAAGAGTGCTGGTATAAAAGGATGAGGTATGCTCATCTCTTTCTTACACTGTGGAAGCAGAAACAACTCGAACGCCAGTAGAGAACCAGTATCCATATAACCTGTGGACAAAGTATGAAGAGTTTGGATCCTTCATTGTTTGCCATTTCTGTCACAAGATGTCGTTCCTTTCTCTGTCCATTAAAGCCACAGTCTCCACACTTTTTCTTTAACAGTTTATAACAATCTGTTGCACGACTTCTACAAACAGGCTTTGCTATAAACAAGTACTGCTTTTCCTCTGCTCCCACATTTACTATTCCCACCACCAGACTGAAGAAAAGCCTTTCCTTCCAGGTGCTTGGATATAATTATTTCCTGAGTGAATAAAATAAGACTCTTCATGCACTCACACAAACACACACACATATACACAGGTGAACAACATAATTTACAATCAGAAATGAGCCACACTGATGAATTCAGCACCATGTATGTTTTAATCCACCTTCTTCCCCTTCCTCAGAGGGATTCTGACACACTGATTTAGATGATCTAAGTTCAAGTGATAGAATCAGAAAATAAATTGTCATCATTAAATTAAATAGAGCTTTTGTTTTGCCTTTTACTCCACAGAGGATAAATCCATGTTCAACTCAAAAATAAAGGAGCAGAAGCAAAGTCATGTGCAAATAATGAAAGACATTGGGAGGGTGGTTCTGGGGACTGGGGAATATGTTCACAGGCATTGTTTGCTGCTGGTAGTCACAATGCCCTTTGTTTTCTGCGAATGTTATTGTGATTAAAAACTGGCTCAGCCAAATGAAGTGAGTCAGACAGTGCTTGTTTACAGGAATATTTGGAATGCATATATTTTCCATAATTTCTGAAGGCTGACAGTTATGAAACCTCTTCCTTTTACAGAAGGCCTTTGCATCTCTTTTTAGTATTCTTTTACTGAGCAGCTGAAATATGAAGTTATTTCCTCAGCGAGGAAAGCAGCATTCTCCAGCACACGTGCACATTGCTTATAAGAAACACACAGATGAAATAAGGGCATACCTGTCTGGGATATACACCAGACTTCCTTATTTTCCTTTTACAGAAAATGCCTCAAAGCCAACACAAAAAAGAACAACAACAAAACAAACAAACAAACAAACAAACAAAAACTGGGGAGATTGAAGACAAGCTTTTTCCCCATTTAACATGTATCTATAAAGTGAATTCCACAAGAGGGAGCTAGAAAACAAATAATCTCTCATGAAGCGGGCTGTTAAACCTTTCATAGAATGAAGGGGTGGACGTGCTAAGTGTGCCCCTCATCAACCAGAAGAAATGGCTGAGCAGCTGCTGTTTCGAGTCTCCTTCTATGATGTCTCTTTGTTGTATGGAAACATCAAGTCATTCTTCAGTGCTTTGTAAAGATTGACAAAGGATTCCGCCCAAGTGTCCTTCTGGTGTCCCTGGGACTGAGCAGCCCTGTAGGCTGCGTAGACCATGGTCAGCACTGTCCTTTCAAAGTCTTCTTTCTTGAGGACTCTTGGGTAAGAGGACAGCCTGCTACTCAGCCTGCGGATCTCTGTGATGCTCTTGGGAATGACCTCATTGCAGATGGTGTCAAACTCAGCAGCCTTCCTAAGCGAAGCCAGCTCCTCATCTTTGATGGAGATCCTCTGACCTTTGTCAATGTCAAGCTCAGCTAAAAGAAACTGTCACAAAATCAGAACACAGAAAGCTGCTTATCTTCTGCAAGAGACTCTAGGCAGAGTTAACACAAATTAACAACATGTCCTTGGGATTTTGTTATAGGTGAGATTAAGAAAAACCTCATGTGCCACTGACTGAAGCTGGGGCAGATCAGATATCTATATGTGAATGTTGGATTCCTCTATTGCATCCATCTCTAGGGAAACTAGAGACCAGCTATGGGGAAAGGAGAGAGAAAAGGAAAAAGCAGGTAGTCTTCTTTTGTCCAAAACAGGCATGTGTTGCTGCTGGTATCACATGTGATTTAGAGATGGGGGCAGCAACACAACTGGGAAATACCGTCTACTCTGACAGAGACAGCAATGGCTTCCCAGCCCATCTTCCTTTCTTGAACATCCAGTAACAGTTTCTGAACATGTAGGATAACTAGATTTGGCCATTCTTCAGTTTGGCTACTTTCCTTTAGCTAATCATACAACACTGTTCGGGACTGTGTAGTAGAATTGTAGTCTCCACTGCTGGGCAAGAGAGGACCTGAATATCTTTGAAGATAACAGTCATGCCCTTGGAATTATTTTGCAGTGATTGATACTTGTTGTTTTAATTGATTGAACAAGTAATTTGGGACTGAGACTCAGACCAAAGAATTAAAATGCATTGTGTTGTTAATATACGATTATTCTGGAAGAAAGCTACTTTCAGTGGTAAGCTGTTTGCTCTGACTTTCCCTGTATCTGTCTGTAAGCTAGAACACATTTGAAGTACTGTGTGGGCAGCTGCTGCCTGCTTAAGTACTGAAAGAGCTTGGTGTTTGTTATTTGGTGTATACATGTCTGTTTTCTCCCTTCTGAAGAGGTAGTATATAGGGTTAAGGTTCAGTGAGTTTATGACTGGGGTGAGTAAAGGTGGCACGAAGACAGGTAATAGGTAATCCCATCATGTACAATAACCTCAGAATTTGGTTAGCACTTGAGGTACCATTTGTTCCCATATACTGAACCTCATATAGCAGCACCACATCTTCCAGGGAGTTTTGTAGCACTGGATTAAGGAAGGCAGCTGAGGACCTCTTCAACCGTTGAGCAGCTGGGTAAAGCATAGCTGGAAAATAGTAATGGGAAAAGAGAAATTCTACACGGTGCCAAACATGGGACTTTTTCAGTAGTTGATTGAGCTAAATAACTGCCTACTGCAAAAACATTATAAAGTACAATTTCTCACTGTAAATAAATGGGATACATGGGCTGTTTTGATTGCAACATGCTGGGAGAAGAGACCAGCTCCTTGTGTTGTATCCAGTATCCAGCAGAGTGTCATTTATGATCCAGCCTGGGACTCTGAGCCACAGCCTGAAATGTGTGTTCCTCTCTTAGTTCAGCAAGGGGAAACCAATGCTAAAACTACATGCAACTTGTGTTGTTCAGGCCATTCTCCAGCTGTCACAGTTATAAGACTTTACATTTCTCCTTGTTTCTGCTGTCTAGAAGTTGATCTCTCTGTACTTGATAGCTCCTAGATCACCTCATTTGTCCCCGGTATTTATGTCTGGAAGGAGTGACTCATCCTTCGGAGATGTTTATGTCTCTACATTAAGCCTGGTACCAGCTTGCACAAGACAGCTACATTCAGTGAGGTGAATCCCGATTTATTATGACCTTAATACTATGCAGTCTTAAAGCTAGACACAGTCAACGATCAGATATTTATTCACTGCTTCAAAACGAACTATTGAAATAAGAAAGCAAGCATAGATATATTCCCTGAACCCAGCACATCAGTTGGGAAAAGACTTTGCAGAATCAATGACCTTGATAGTCAGGAGTATAGAAAACATCTGATGTGGTATTACAGACCACTTAAAGGCTTTGAGTTACTATAATTACTGGCCAAGTACTATTTAAAGGTGTAAATTCCTTTTGGAGTTTAGGGGAAAAAATATTTAATTCAGTGTTATATGCATATGATTTGGATGTTGATGTTTAGTGTTTGCTGGATTTCTTCTAATGCCCAGGAAAAGGAAGGCATTTTTTTAAGCCATGCTTGCACGATTATTGCTGCATTTTCTCATAAGCTTCACTTCTAAACCTTAGCTGTTTTTCAACAGTAGCTAAATTTGGAAAACAGTTTAAAAAAGGAGAAAAAGTTTTGGAAGACACTGTGATCTCCCTCACTGTCTCCCCCCTCTCCTCTCAATCCCAATATATGTATGTACATTTACAAGTAACATTTAATAGAACATTCAGCTTATTTTAAATTTCTGAGAAGTTTAATCTCATCCTCAGTCTACCATATTTTTTTTCCATGAAATATTTTTACTAGCTCAATTTTGTCTTGTTTTGCCAAAGTCCTCATGATGGATTTTGCACGCTGTCTGTCGAAAACCTGAATGTTATTTAAAGAACTCTTTGCTGGACATGCAAAAAAATTCTGCAGTATCTGTGATTATTTTGTGCAAAAATTGTCCCTGCTCCCTGACCAAACAATTCCTCAGATAATTTTCTTCTTTGATTACTGAAAAAGAACACAAATATGCAGTTCTTTCTAAACTCTGTAGCCTAAATGCAGTTCTGTTTCCTGGACTGTTGCCAACTGTTGACTTCGTTAACGTTTGACTTGTTAATGATATTTAAGTTCTAGCAATTCCAGGAGAAAGAAACTAGGCCCTAAGAGATTTACTTAATTAGGACCTTTGCTATCTGGCATATGGAAAATTAATTGGATAATACCAGGTATAAAGTAGTTCATGCTTGACCCAGGAGAGAGTATTTTCGACTTGAGCTAGCTGGGGAATATAGTATAGTTAAAATAGTTTGTGATGTTGCAATAAATAAACTTCAGCTGGATACTACAAACTGTAAATACATAGGTTGCTCCGAAAGTAATGCCTCCTATTGATTTCTATGGAAACTACAGCAGATGGAAAGAGCACAATAACACTACTTGATATAGCAAATTCTCAGCTACAAAACACTATTTTTCAATTCTGTCACCACCATTAGCTATGTATTTTTGCCAGCTACGAACAAGAGCCTGCATGCCACACCTACAAAAAACCTGTAAAAATCTACACCACCCACCACCTCACTGTGCTCATCCAGTGTATGGTCTCCATAAACATTCAGCAAGCATGAATGAATGTCAGTGGGTGCCATTTTTTTCACATGGAAGAATTCAATTCCACACCCTTGCTTTATCTGCACTTTCATGTCAGACATCATTTTGTCAGACTGTCCCTCTGCTGCCCTTTGTCACATTGCAATAAAATGTAGGGGAATATTGGTAGAATGTTCAACCTCTACTGTCACACCACCAACATCTGCCTCTGGTTTCATGCTCCAACATAATAAAATAGAAGGCATTACTTTCAGAGCAACCCTTGTAAATCCTGCAGTGGTGAGAGTCAGGCAATTTATTAAAACACCTCCAGAGCTAGATGCTTCATATCAAATTCATATAAATTAAGATTAAAACTTCCTTAAGAAACTGAATGGTGCTTGCACTGTATGTGACTAAAAGCCTGAAAGAGTGAATGCATCAAGTAATGGTACAGGTCACAAGTTGACTGAAGGTTTTGCTCTGGGTGTGAGTTTGCCTTCCTGTAGTGAGACAATTCAGATTTAGTCCCTTTGACTCTGTGTTTGGAGTACTATGGGAGGGAGGAAGTGATCAAAAGAACAGGCATCACCTAGGGCAGTTCTTCGCCTGGCAGTCAATATGCCCTGTGTTGGTAGCAACCTCCTCTCTAGCATCCTCCCTATGGCCTTCCTGCTCTTGGAAAAGAGAATTCAGCTATCCAACAGTTTGGGTTTCATAGAATCATAGAATTGTTTGAGTTGCAAGGGATCCTTAAAGGCCATTTGGTCCAACTCTCCTGCAATGAACAGGGACACCCACAGGTCGATCAAGGTGCTTGGAGCCCCATCCAGCCTGACCTTGAGTGTCCCCAGAGATGAGGCACCTACCAGCTCTCTGAGCAACCTATTCCAGTGCTCACCACCCTTGACCGAGCCAAACTGGCTAGTCACCGACAAGCAGGGCTTATTTTGCTGCTGTTCTGTCATTGCTGTTCATCCCTCTTGCTGAGAGCTTTGCTGAGACATCCTAGAGCTATTTCATCCTTCATTATTGGCAGTTGAGGAATGCAATCGAGTTGTTTGTGAAGCACTTGAAACTTTCAGTACTAATTGCCGAGTAATTAAAACTTTTATCACTGGGCAATTAAATTTCTAATTACTAAGCAGCTGGCAGAAGTCCAGCCCATAATGATGACGATTCATTTTTATATCTTTTATATGCCCTTTCAATGGAAACAGCGCCAGAGTGCAAAGTACCTATACATATGCAGATGAATTTACATCTAAAATATTCCATGAGCCACGGAAAATCTGTCTGTGGCATCTAGTTTTGGTGCTGTTATGCTTATTATCATCACACTTACCGCTTTTAGCTTTCAGGCCAAGTGCAGATTCCAACCAGAGACCTTGGCGGGAAGACTTCAGATTTAGCCCATCACCGCACGAACAGAAATGCCTAACTTAAGCAATCCTCAGGATACTGAATAATGTATTATTGACTGAGCACTGACCTACTTACAGAATCACAGGTAACATCACAGCAGGCAGCTGGGTTTTCCTAACCAGCTGTTCCCAGGATAACATGGATTACGTTAGGAGATTCAAACAGACTCAGGGCTGAGCTGCTGTGTTGTGAGAAAGGGCTTTGTATGCGTACCATACCTCTATAGTGGTCAGATTAGCACTGACTCCCTGATCTCATTATCTTGTTCCCACAGCATATTAAACTTTGTTACCATTCTTGCAAACTCTACTCAGAAACTCTTTCTGAACTCATTTGTATTTGTCATGGTGATCTGATTTTCCTGCTCCACGTTTTATTTGATTCCTTCTCTTTCTCTCTCTCTCTTCCTGCGCAGTAGTTAAATCCTTCTACTCCCTGTTCCTCCACCATCCTCCTCATGAATTCACAAATTCCTCAGAGACCAAGTGAGCATTTAGAGCCAGTGCTATCTGACTTTTGTCACATTGATATAACACACTTAAAAGTTTAGCACAAAAACTGAATCGGGGAAAGATTTGCTGCAAGTTTCTGCATTTGGTGATTGCAAGTTCCACTTTAAATTCTTCTGCTGACCTTATTTCCACCCTCATCTACTTCCAGATCTGAGATAATTTAGATGAGCCGTATCAGTGAGTAGCAGATTAGCTACCACCTCTTTCCTTCACTGAAACAGTTACCATTTCTTAGCCATTTTCTTCTCCTTGTCATAGAAAGATTCAGACCAATGTGCATCATTTTGTGGTGACGATACAAACAATTCATTTCAGTGGCTGTGAATGTCTGAAGACAAGAGATCCCTGATCAGTGCTGATAGAGAAGGCCCAACCCAGAGCTCTAATGCAATGGAGAAACTTCTGATTCATTGTTTCTAGTTCTATTACAAATCACAGAATCACAGAATCACAGAATTGTAGGGGTTGGAAGGGACCTCCAGAGATCATCGAGTCCAACCCCCAACATGTACTGAGTGATCTCCAACTGAGTTATGGGTACTCCTCTGAAAAGATTGAGTGGTCACATAATAAAAAGTATATCACGTATGAAATGACGTGGAACAAAAAGGTTTTGATTAATCTTGTTGAAAGCATTTTCAATTATATGAGGGCTGCTCTGAAAGTAATGCCTCTTATTTTATTATATCGACCCATGATGCCAGAGGTTGTTGGTACAGTAGTATAGGTTGAATCTTTCCACCAGTATTCCATTACATTTTGTTGCCATGTGACAGATGGCAGCAGAACGGCAGTCTGACAAAAGGTGTTTGACATGGAAGTGTGGATGACTGAAAGATGTGGAAAATGAATTCCTCTTTGTGGAAAAAATGGCATCCAGTGACATTCATTAACACTTGCTGAATGTTTACAGAAACCGAACAGTGAATGTGAGCATGGTGAGGTGGTGCATTTCAGCAGTGGCAACACAACTGTGAGTTACCTCCTCTGGTGCAGATTTTTCTGAGTGCATCGTGCAAGCTCTGTTCATAGCTGGTGAAAATGCATAGCTAATGCAGAAAGATGGAGCAGTGTCTGAACATAGCCACTTGCTCCCAAGCCTCACCCAGAATGGCCTCATCCTGTGCCCAGGGGTATGCATGGGCTTGGAACTGGTGCTCAGCCAACAAGTCTAATCTTGAAGGTGGCTGAAAGTGATCTCAAAAAGTAGTGAAGGACTACCCATCTTCCTCCCCACTGTTCCCTGCAGGAGTGTAGCCACTCTTGTATGACTGCTAACTCAACTCCACTTCTCCTTGAGGACTAACAACAGCTACAGTAGGGTTTGCCAACTAATTGTCCTGCTTCTAACTATTTAGCTCACAACAGCTTTGAGATTTCTTTATTGTTTAAATGTGATGTCTGAAAAAAAAAATCTGAAGCTGTCAATATATCAAAAGCTGGGGAAAGCTGGGGAGGGTCTTCTTATAAGGGCAGGTAGCAACAGGACGAGGGGAAACTGCTTTAAACTGAAAGAGGGTAGCTTTGGATTAGATATTAGGAAGAAATTCTTTACTGTGATGATGGTGAGACACTGGAACAGATTCTCCAGGAAGATTGTGGATGCCCCCTCCCTGGAGGCATTCAAGGCCGGGCTGGATGGGGCTTTGAACAACCTGGTCTAGAGGGAGGGATCTTTGCCTGTAGTGGGAGGGTTGAAACTAGATTATCTTAAAGGTCCCTTCCAACCCAAACCATTCTACGATTCTATGATTTTTTTTAAAGATGCTTTCATCTTTCTTAAGAACTGTGCCATAATTTTCTGGACCTCATTAGCCATATACTAAGACCTCATTAGCCATATACTAAACACTTGTTACTGTCATAGAATCATTAGAATCATAGAATCATCTAGTTCCACTGGTTAGCTGTGAGAAATTGCTACACACTTGGTGGTACATCCAACTTGACCCCTCACAGCAAAAATTTCCCTTTTTTGCCTAAAGCTTTTGAAGCTTTCTTGCCTAAAGCTTTTGAAGTCATGACTTCCAGGCCTCAACAAAAGGAAGTTAATGCATCCTAAATCATAATTACAGCAATTTCTCTTTATTTATTATTTTTATTTTTTGTTCTGGTTTATGACAATCTTTGAGAAACACAGCATTTGAATTATATTCCAGTTATAGTCTAAAAATCACATAATTAGAAAAAAGAATGAAAAAATCTGTGGCTTACTCAGTCTTTTTTTTTCCTTTTTTTTTTTCTTTTTCTTTTTCTTTTCTTTTTTATGCAACCTTCTACAAAAGTAAAAAAAAAAAAAAATCAGCTCCAATGCTTAGCAATTTTTAGCTTGTTGTTGATCAGCATGGAGCACATGCTGGTTCCATTAGGAAAATGAAAATTTTCTTGGTGTCGTGATATTTTTGTTTAATCTGTTTGGAATTTGCACTAAATGGATCTCAGCACACCCAGAGGATCCTGTCAGAGAAGATATTTGTTGGTAACCTGTTAAATGATTTTCTCCTTTCTTCCTTATTCAAGAGAATTTCAAGTATTTGGCAGAGCAAATGATCTGAACACTGCCCACAGGGTGATTGTATAGGCAGACAGCAGCTATTATAATGTCACATAAAAATTATTTGTAATCTAGACTGGTTGAACTTGTGTAGGTTGCAGCACATTTCCTAGGGATCACTGCTACCTTGGGTCTTAGGGCAAATATCAGAAATGCTTGCAAGAGGATTTTCTTCAAGAGATTATGGGAAGCATTGCTTTGATATTGATCCCCACATTTTTTCTTGACCATACACTGCAGAGAAGATTAAATGAGTGTTGAAGTCTGCAAAAGCTTTGCAAAAGTCTGAAAGCTTTTTGTTTCAAGTTTCTCTTTCATCACTTCACTTACAAGAGTTTGTAATCAGATCAGAGTATATTTTATGCATAAACAGTTTTAATTTGGGCTGAGTTTCTCCATTGCTAGAGTAACAACTCACTATCAGAAGTTAACTGCCTCAGTCTGTGAAATTTGTGCCTTTACTTTCCTGCAGTCATTCAAAGTCACTGAATATTTTGTTGCCCTTAGAAACTACCTGCTCTGGCTGTGGGGCAGATCTTGATTCCAAAAGGATTACTTCCTCCATAGTGGAGTGCTGTTAGCCTGTGAGAGCTTTGTGGCAGGCAGCAAAAGTTGTGCTGTAGTCCACTGAATGTAGAGTGTTATTAAGTAATGAGCAGATCTATGCGCAGTAACTTCAACCATCTTTATTTCTTGCTTGGCTTTGTCCCCAGAAGGATCTATACAAGATGTTTAAGGTATCCTGGGCCTGTGGTCTCTCCTGGGACAGGACTAGAGTTTTAGCTGGCCAGCATTGCAATGAAGTTTGCTCAAGTACGGTTTCTTTACACTTTCAGATATTTTGCCTTCCTGTATCAAAATTGCTGTATTAGAAATAATTGAATACTTTGCAGGAGAAATTAAATGAATGGGAATCTGGAGAAAGAATAAGAAGAACAGAAAGAAAGGAAGCACATACGAAATAAATAAATTATAATTAAAAAAAAAAAAAAAATAGACAAGGAAAACCACAGCAGTGCTACAGGCCAGCTTCTGAAATCTGTATATGGAATTGCAGTTACTTACACAAGTAGCTCCCATGACAACAAGTGCTATGCAAAGACTTGTGCATTCCAGCTTTAATACATTAAAATCTCTATTATTAGGACATGAAATCCCAGTGCCCCTCAGGAGAGCACAGTAGTGAGATGGAGAAGACATTTTAATTACAAAGCAAGATGAAGTAGCACACTTTTTAAAAGCAACTACCAAGAGAATTTTTGTCTTTGTACTTTTAGCTCCATATTGCTGGTATATTAGCTCCTAAGAATGAAATCTAAAATGAAAATTATCCTTTTTTTTTTTTTTTTTTTTTTTTTTTTTTTCCTGCCTGTTGGCTAAGAGTGAGAATAGGCATTTATTTCCTCTTCAGTTATAAACTGAAGCTTAAAAAGAGAAAGGCTCCATCCTAAAAGTCTGACTGTTGTCAATATAGACATGAAGAGATCTTCCTATGAAAAACAGCAACAGCCAACTCAGTTTTTAGAAAAAAAAAAAAAAGTTAAAAAATCTTAGAATTAATGACAAGTTGTATATAATTCCATAGTTAATGACCTAATCAGTTCTTTCAAAGTTACTTCATTATTTTACCTCTTTTTAAAAAAAAAAAAAAAATTCTAAATGGGTGTCTTAATTCCATACAGGAGGATCCAACCTACCTTAT
The DNA here is from genome assembly GCF_026119805.1 of Tympanuchus pallidicinctus. Lineage (NCBI taxonomy): Eukaryota > Metazoa > Chordata > Aves > Galliformes > Phasianidae > Tympanuchus > Tympanuchus pallidicinctus. Next base: position 6,248,435 of record NW_026294802.1, read on the forward strand.
ACTTCTGCATTTCATAAATATCCTGTGATATATTACTTTAAAGTATATGAGACTAGTCTAGACTGGGCTAGATTAAATTAGATTACATTATTTTAGATTGTGTATAGTGAAGTTCCTACATTAAACAAAGGTAGTAGCCTTTCTATTTACTAGGCATGAGTAGGAAATTTAAAGGGGTATTAAAAAGATCAAAAAAACTTCTATTTACAGTAATGCATACTACTAGAGAAGGAAATAGTCCATCTGAGCCTGCACTTGTGAGAGTAGCAGTATATCTTTTATGGTTTATGTAAACGGTTTGTAATATTTGACTAGTGTCAACCAACTGAAGGGGTCTCAAAATTTATTTCCTCACATGGGATTTCCATTACGCAGCATTTTCACTTGTTCCCAGCCTGGAGAAATGTATGCTGTGCTATTTATTTTTACCTTGGTCATGAAGAGAAGATCCCTGCCTGAAATTATTTATGCTCATAAAATCTTGCAGGTGTCCCAAATAAGCTTTTAATATGCTGGAGCAAAGCTGCTGAAGCTGAGATGAAGAGAAAAAATATACACAGAGAAACTGAATGAGAGAAGTGAAATGTTTTGTACTTCATTTTACTGACATAGTTCAGGAACTGGAGATAGGCTGTGGTGGACAGTGTAGTATATGAGTGAAACACAGCAATAAGGAAAAATAATACTAACCCTTTGCACAGACCTAACAAAGAGGCAATAAGATATTTTCCCACCTCAGGTAAAGGTGGGAAACAAACTAGTGCTTTATATTTCCATTCTCACTGTAAGAACCACCTTTCCTTCCTTATTTGCATAACAGTGATTTCCAGAACTTCTCTCCAAGTGCCTTTTGCAATGGGAAAGTAGAAAACAATCTTAAATCAATCCATTTAAAAATACTTTCTTCAAATGAGGGGATATAATGATGAACTTCCAATTTTACCATGAAGAGAAGGAGGGAGGGAAAAGTGCAGCTAGGCACTGGTGTTCGAAGATTGAGTAGCATCTTTTTGTACTTTCTTTTTCAGTCAGGTCCCTTTGATTTCCAGGAAGGAAAAGGTGACTGTGTGGCTAGGCTTTTGCTCAGGCTGACCTCAGCCCAGCTACAGCTGTAAGGAGCAGTCCCATGTGCCTGCCTCCAGCCATGCTCTCCCTCCTTTCCTTTCGGCCAACTCTGCTTTGTGCAACCGCACAGTGAGCCAAGCCAGGAATCTGGCTGGTTGTGAATGAATGCTGAAATAAAAGAAAAGAAAAAAAAAAAAAAGTGTGGTAGCTTTTAGCTCCCTTATTCCCCTTCACAGCTGCTCTGCCAGCAGTGCTCCTCCTTGTGAGCAACTCCCAGTGTAAATGTGGTCCAACAGATCTTCGGATATTTAGTGATTATTCCAGGTCTCAAATGATGTAAGGGTAGGTGGTAGCTCTGGTTAAGAAAAGCAGAGGACCTATCCTTGATCTAGCCATCAAGTTCATGTGCTCATTTAGAGAATGGCCAACTCATTAAATGCAGTTGCTTCTGCCAGAGATGAAGATAGGCTGCAGGACAACAGGCTGCCGACTATTTCCTTCTCTTCTAGGCTTATACTCCCCTTATCTTTTAAGAGAGTAAAATTGACAGGAGTGAAGAATATCTCAAATTTATTCCAAGCCTGAATGCTGAGAAAGGAATCAAACATCCAGTCTGAACCACAGATCAAGCAGGGAGTAGTATGGATTTTGTCACAATCATGAACTGCAGTTCAGTTTCTTCAGTGGAATTACTTATTGCTGTTGTTGACTAATTTCATAAAATGTTCTATACAGAAAGTGGAAGTAATATCTTGGTTATCAGTTGGACAACGAGTACTACACAGATTTAGAAGCTCTCTTTAAGATTAGCCTGCCTTTTCAACCCGGAGAATGGCAGTCCCTACTACATGCTAACAGGAGAATTAACAGATTTCTGTCTCCTGGTGCCTTTCAGTTCACCCATCAGTCTTATTTGCAATAATGAAACACAATGCACTGGACCTGTAGTAAAGGTCACTGCATGAAAGTCTATGCAGGTGGCCAAACTGAAAAATAAATGGGCTTTCTGACTTTAAATCTATGGCCATATGCTTATCTGCAGAATAAAGAAAATAATGAAGGATTCTTGCTGCTGTTGATTTGGTTGTCCTGTGATGAATCATACTGTGGGAACTACTCCACTGAGATCATGGAACTGTTAGCTGAGGTAAAGAGAAACAGAAAAGATGGAGTCCTTGAAATTATTCATTTAAGCCATTTGTGAATACCTTCTACTAGCAGGTAGATTCCAGCATATACCTGTCAATCTAGGAACTGCTATTAAGCTGACAACAAAATATTTATTTTTCAAATTGTGCACGAACTTCTCACCCACATATAGTTGCAGACATGCAAAATGACAAGCTATTCCTCAGACTATTTATCGGTATCATGGCTCAAACTGATGACAAATAAACATAAAAATTTTCAATTTTCAATTCTCCCTCAGATTAGATTGAATCAAAATTTTCTTCCTCCTTCCTTCAAGTCTTCACCAAACTCCTCTGTAGGAGCAGAACACATAAATCTTATTTGTCTGCTTCCACTACTTCAGGATTTTACTTTTTCTCAAGAACAGTAAAACCCCAGCTGTCTTTCCAGCTGTTCATTGAGCTCCAGATGTCAGTACACCTGCTGATGATTTTCTTAATGACATGAATAAAAGCTGGATTGTAAAAATGTATAAAACAGCATTGCCTGATAAACAAACAAAAAAAAACAACAGAGGGATATCTTGTCCTTTTCATGAAGAAGTGAATTATGTTTGAGGATAACGTATTTTCAAAGTATTGTGTGTTTTTTAGCAGTGAAGATAAAGAAGTCTGAGAAAGTAGCTGAGATTGCCCAGATGCCCCTTCCCAGGAGACACCTAAGGTCAGACTGGATGGGGCTCTGGACAACCTGATTTACCTGCGAGTGTTCCTGTTCATTGCAGGGGAGTTGGATTTGGTGGCCCTTAAGAGTCTGTTCCATCCCAATTGATTCCCTAATTCTATAAGGTAGATCCAGGCTTCCAGAAATCTTACAAAATCTTACAAAAGTGCTTCTTCCAAGAACCTAAAAAGTATCAAACATTGGGAGCTTCTCCTGAAACTGGTGAAAATTCAAAACTCTACAGCTTCTGCTCTTCCATTTCCTGTCACCTACAAATGTCATCACACAATGGTGTCCAGGCGAGAAGACCCTGCCCATTTGTTTGTCAGATATTGTTTTAAGAGCTTTTTTTCCTTTTCATGCAATCTGTTCTAACTTGTAAAATGGAATTTTACTTCCAGGAAAATAGTCTAAATAAGTTTTTAACGAAAAAATGCTAATGATCTAATGTTTTTTCTTTGGAAGAATGAAATGGATGAAGGGAAAAAGACTTGATTTCGAGTGCAAACATCTAGCATGTTGCTGACTGAAACCAGCTGGAAGTTTATTCTTAGGTTTAACTCTTCAGTGTAGGGGAATGGGAAAAGAAGACATGACTGTAGAGAAGCAGTGTATAGAAGTTATTGTCATACTTACATTGTGAATATTAACATGCTTCTACCCAGATTTGGGCTTTCTTCTCACTAATTTAAAATCTTTAAAGATTTCATAATGGAATGTGCTTGCTTAGAATAGCTTTTACCAATAAGTATACACTTGGTGAATTGGCACTATTAGGTGATTCTGACTCTTTTGTCTTCTGACTAGAGAAACACTCTTTGCAAAAATCAAATTTCATCATGTGATAATTCTGCATGACACTTCTTCCTCAGCTTAATGGTAGTGAAGGGAAGCTGAGAGAGATCATCAAGATCTGAGTACATGATTGATATTCATCTTATGCTATCATAACATTACATAATGACTGTGTTATTACTGATTCTGGATTGGAGGCGAGAGGCAATCGTTGTTTCAGGTACTGAAACACACACTACACATAAAACAAACCAATCGTTTATAGTGTTAGGTTGACATTTAGCATGACTGCCAAAAGAGGTAGGGACAGCTTGGCCTCGTATTTTTATTTCTAAATGGGAGCCCCAGTACTCTTTTAATTCTGTTTTGACCTCTAAGCACTGCATAAAGGAAGAAGAATGTAAAATAGTGGGGTAAGCACCTCAGACACCCTGTATCTGATCAAGCAGCCATGACCCATTGCATTAGTCTGCAGATAACACTCCTGTTTGTTGGGAGAGGGACATTCAGAAGATGATTTATAGCTTCATATAGCTAATACATGCTTTATTTGGTAAACAAAAGCATGCAAAAAGAAATGAATTAAATTTTGGAAGAAGATACATTAAATGAAATATAATTAAATAGCTGATCTTGGCTGAATTGCAGCTAGAAGGTCAGCACTCTTCCACCTCAATGGGCAGGCATTCTGGGGGTACTAAGGTCCAGCACTGGGTTCAGCAATATTCATACATAGAAGTGCTGGGGGAGACACATTTGTTCCTTTGATGGTTATTGTCTTGTTTGTCAACATGAAAGCAATCATAAGTGAAAACCATAGGACATTATGTCTGGAGTAAAGAGCCAGATTGATGTGATGGTCTTAAATTTGCATCAAATAAATAGAAAGGAGGGATGAGTATGGGGTATCTAATACATGTGATGAATTGGTTATGTTTACCCCACCTACAAATTTGTGCAAATGGAACACCATCTGCTTTGATGGTGATGCTTTGATTAAGAGTCCCTGTATGTTCCTTTGTAGAATACATATATATATATACACGTATTTATTTTGGACTTCACCTCTGCTGGGACATGCTGGCCATGAACAGCATGCACAGAGATTAGGGCTGACATGCCAGGATCAGTGCTGGACTGATGGTCTGTGGCACATGTATCAGCCATTCAGGGTTTGAAGGGCATCCAGAAATTCTCAGTAGACATCAAAAAGCCCACTCCATAAATACTATTTCTGGTTAGAAAAGGAGTGTCTTTCTAGGCAAATCTAGGGTACCCTTAACAATTAGCAATTTACCACATGGATATGTCTCCTTAGTAATCTGGAGCCCACAAAGTTTCCTTACTGTGAACATGAGAAATACAACACCATGACAAGACAAGCCTCAAGTCCATTTACAGCCAGATTGTGACTGCCTTGTTTTTTCTCAGCTGCACTGATAAATAGCTGAATCTTCCTCTCAGCTTCCTGCGTTCCTGGAGGATTCCCTACATCCACCACATGTGCTGTTGTCCAGACCTCAGCCAAGCAGCTGCTGTCTTCCCTTCGTACATCAGGGCTTGGTTTTAGGGAGAGACAGAGAACAGTGAGGGACAGGGACCTCATAAAGAAAAGGATCTGGGCAACACAGGCAAGAACCACAGGCTTGGTTCCTGAGGTAGAAGGCAGGTTTGGGTCTCTGCTCATTGGCCAAAACCACTCTTTGGGACTTGGGCTTAACTGGAACTGATTGCCCCATTATGGGGCACACAGATGATGAAAAACTCATGGGTGCTTTTCTAACTCCATATCGCTGTGAGAAGCCAGATGAGTTTTGGATTTAATGAGTCCAAGCCAAGCTAATTCTGTCCCAGCAAAAACCCTGGTTGAATAAAGCATCAAAACAACCTGCATATACGTTTTTGTCATTAGACTTATCACTTTCTGCCAAGTTAGCATGGTAATCCAGAAAACCAGAAGTTGCTGTGACTTTGAAAAATGAATGCTTTCACTTAAAACATGCTGTACTATATTAGGATGTCTACAAGTAGTGTTTAACTGGAAAAGGAGTTTGTTCAGTGCCAAGCCATGAACAATAGCAACAAATGAAGCATGCATTAAATGTCTTTTATTTTAGGAGATGTTTCAAGTCAAAAAAATTCTCTCAGACAGAGAATCTGCATTTAATAAACAAGTTCAATAAAAGGTAACTTTATGCGTCTTAAGAGACAGGCACAAACAAAAACATAATGTCATGGCTATGAGCATTATGGAAACTAGGGAGGAAAATGAAGGCTCCAGAGTCTGATAGGGGGGAAAAAAGGGACAACCATATTACTGTTGCTGTGACTGATGTTAATGGCAGAAGACAATTGGTCTTACTGGGGAACACTGCAGTCCCATAACCTTGTAAAAGAATGTGCTTCTTTCAACTTCCATGTGAAAAACAGGCTGTTTCTTGGACAGTGGAAAAAGTTCCTTTCATACATATAGAATTTTAAAAACTCAAAGGGAGGTGAGCAAAAAGAGGTATGTGAGCACCCTGGCACATTTCTGATTCAGCAGTAGTAACTTTACCTTTTACACTGCGACCAGTGGTGAATTGCCCAGACTGCTGTATCTCAACATCCTGGAGCAGAGAGAAGTTGGTGGGGACCAGAAGCAAATACATCCCTGAGAAAGAGGCTGAGGCTGGCAGTGCCAGACCCAGAGGATGCAGCCATCCCATGAGCCTGAGAAGATAGATGAAGACCAGCTGTGACAGATGGTGAAGAGCAGGTTCAAATGGGGATGCATACCATGCTGACAAGGGGGTGAATGCTACCCTAATCTTAAGCATATGTGTGCTTTAGTCTTTCTTATCCATATTTATCACATCTTCTGTCCCTCCACATTCCCCTTCTCTTCCTCTTTTTCTTTCATTCAAACTAACACCTTTCATTTGCCACCTTTGCTTTCAAACACCCCTACTTCCTCCCCAGATCACCTCTGAGCTTTGAAGACCTTATTTATCCCTTTCTCAGCAACTCTTTTCCAGCTACCCGCCTGGCTACTTCTGAAAAGAGAGAGCCTCATGAATTTGGAGCCCAGATCCTGGCTGGTGACCTGTTTCCCTGTGGCCAGTGAGGAATTTCCAGAGGACGAGTGGTATGTGTGCTGATCTCAGGGGAACTGGGGAACTGCCAAACCAAACCAGCAAGCTGAGCCAGGAAAGGAATGTTTGTGGAAACTGGGAATAGTGGAGCTTATTTAACTCCACTTTCTTCCTCCTTGGATTTCTTTTTAGCCTTGAGCCCAGCACAAAGTCCTCTATGGTACAAGAACAGCAGCAGTAAGGTGAGAGGTACAAACTACTGCTGCAACCCACTTCACTTTGGGGATATAAGGAGAGCTGCTGCCAAAGGATAATGCATTGAGTAGGAAAGAAGCCCTGTGACTTGGGTTGTAGACTCAGGCTAGTTCAGTATTTCTTATGGAGCAAGAATGCGGGGGATGTACCATAAAGCTGCCAAAGAAACAGCCAAGTAAAACAGAATTTGGGGTTAATGAGGGACACAGGGAAAACAGAGGCATATGGGATCCCTTCAACTTGTTTTCTTTCAGTGGAAGTGAAAACCCCATAGATGACTGTCCCTTTGTGAAATTTTGTCTGCATGTCTGCTTACAACTTTTACCTGCAGTTCATTCTACTTGCCTTTTTTTTTCCCATTCTTAATACCTTGACATATCTCCTTCTCTACTTTGTACCACCAGCTTTCCATGTAGCTGACCTGCATGAACTTCACCTATACCAGTGCCACCCTGTTGAAAAACACTGTAACCAACAAATAACACTTTGAGTTTGGGATATTTTAATACTCAGCGCTATTAGGAAATTAAGTAATAGAGAACAATCAAGATCATAGGCTTCTTCAAGACAGTGGCAAAACTCCCACTGACATCACTGCTGTCAATGTGCACATATTAGTGCTTTTAAAGCAAGCTACAGATGGGCTTACGCACACCAGACCTAGAGTCATTCAACTCCCTGCACCTGGGGTCCACACACTCTCTAGATTCTCTGCATCCCAAAGGCTCCCTTCAGTGGGATGCAGAGGAATAGCACATGGTTTTACAGAGCCCGGTGTTGGTCTTCAGGATCCCAGCCCAGCATTTGAGTCTTGCCCTGCCTTGAACCTGGGTACTGGCATTGCATGCAGAGTTAATTGTTCCACTGTTCTGCATTTTACCTCAGTGATTTACATCTTGCCAGGCACAGTCTGAGTAATCAGAGTCTCTACAGCCTGATAATGTTTGTTAAGACCTGCTGACTTTCCTTTCAATGACACTACACTATTCAGTGCTTCTGACAAGACTGCATTCTGCTTGAGAAGTCATTACCCTCCTGCTGAATCTGGCATGATCTGCTCCAAGAAAACAAGAAAAACACTTTGTGCTTCACAAAAAGGGAAAAAAAAAATCACCAGTAATGCCAACATACTGGACTACATGCACGCAGTCATCCTGAAAAGGTCTGAGACAAATTACTAAATTACTCTGCGCCTCATAAAGAAAAGAGATGTTAGCATTTCCCCTCCTTAACTACACTGAAAGCTCTTTGGAGAAGGAAAGACTTTTTTTCTATGTGTGTTCACACAGTCTCAGATACAAGTGGGATCTTGGGCCACAGTAGTGGAGTAAATATAATCAGGAAGGGACTCTGAGTGCTCTGCAGTCTTTGAAAGGGTACATGAGTTATTTCATTCACGACAGAGCTGCTTCACCTGTGAAGGTGAACACTGTGCATTCAGAGCAGTGAGTGGCCTGGTAAAGGTAAGGGGAAAGAGTTACTATAGCCTGAAAGTGTAAGGAGGAATTTGGATGGCAGGAGCTGCTTCTGAGCTAGAGTCTGGCTGGGAGATAAGAATACTTGTGCAAACTGATCCAAATCCCATGGCAATTCTACACCTGGGACTGAGACAAACACAAACACACATTAGGCATGCCGGAATCCTAAAAAGAATCACCAAGTCAATAGAAGAGTGCCTTACTGGCTCACCAGTCCTCATACTGGGATAGAACTGAGATCATTGGGAAGATTCTACTGGTCCACTTTCAGCTTGTGCATCTCGCTTAGTCTAACACATACTGAAGAAAAAACTGCTGTACCTTACATGTGTTCCTCGTGTTCTAAAGTTGCTTACCTAGATGTCATTAAAATTGTCTTTCAACTTTTGATTCTGTCAAGCTATTTATGACACTATAAGCTGTTTTACCCAACTTTTGACTGCTTCCTGTGGCAATAGGAGCCACAGAATCATTTAGATCCTTCCTTGTTAGCAGCATGACTACTTTATAGAGTACAAAATCTGTGATCTAAACTAAAATGTGAAAAATTCTATAATCTGTCCTTCCTCTGATCTCATCCCAGTTTAGCACAATTGCCCTAGAATAGGGCAATTGTGATTTACTAAGCATCCTTTTTATGTCTTTCAGTTTCAGGTATCCATTGTGAATTCTGATTCATGGGTCATCTTCATACAGGTTAAATTAATTAAGTCTGCGCTATAGAAGCACCTGGGGAATCAGGATGTGCTAAAAAGGATTTCGATTACAGTTATAGCCCTACTCTGTTGGAAATTTTTCCTATTCAGGTGAAATTCATTCAGGGACAATTGTAGTTTAGATGTATTTTCAACACCAAGCAGCTTTTAGAGATATGATAAATTCCCTTTCAGCACCTTCCTCAATTCTCTTCCCACTGAAGAGATGTTCGAGCCAGACACTATGGTCACATCAGTGTGGCACTAGGTCCAACCAGGTGAAACCTGCTGAAAGGCAGAGCGCTTTCCCTTGGACACATGCCATGTGTGTGACTGTCAACCTGCCAGTAATACAGCTGAGGTCCCTGCATTGCTCCATACTGTGCTGCTTCCACTCCTGGTTTGTGATCTCTGCTCCACAAACCTCTGTGCAGCACAGATGTCCTAGTTGCTGTCTTCATTCATTAATGTTCAATTTTTTTTTTCTTGATTCAAAACATGTTTTTGTGTTTGTCTACTGCTAACTTATGAAAGGGCAGGAAACATTCCTCTAATGCCTCCTCCCTAATGTTTTTTAAAGACCTATTATTTGGACCTATTATATACATAGATTTATACTCATCTGTTGCAAAATTCTTTGCTGGGGAAATAAAAGCACAGATATAAAAACTCTCTTCTTCAGGTCATCATTTTCAATGCTAATTCCTCTGAATTTCAATCCCTGACTGCCATTCATGCAGTGTCACCATCTTTTTGTAGGTACAATGGCAATATTTAGTGCAGTTGTGATTTGCATTGGGCAGATGAACCTCCAAACCAGAACACTACAGCCTACAAACACGCATTCTCAGGAACTGTTAAAGGCTTGTGAAACAGATGCAAGGTAGGTGAGAATAACCTCTGCAGCAGATTGATCAAATCGATGTCAGTGTAATAGGTCCAACAAGATGGGAAGGTGGGACAGATGATGCAATTCTCCAGGTGACCACGTGGGAGCCAGAGATAAGGGAAACACTGTTATTTTTCTCCACAAGAAGGAACCTACGCCAGGCATGGGAAGATTTGGCTCTGTTCCATAACATTTCATGTCTTTCATAGTTTTATGTGCAACACATATTTTATGAATTGGATAAAAATAACTTTATGAAAATCAAAGTAAATAAATGTTGCATTTAAAAAAAAAACTGTATGCAGTCCAGATTGCATAATTTGCCTTTTTTCTTGAGCCAGACCTTTGGTTACTTTAAAATAAGCCAAAACCATCACCTGGTATATTTGAGAACTTCTGGGTTTGTACGCGAATATGTGTTTGACCATTTATGTCATAATTACATGCTGTGTTCAAGTCATATTCCTTTTCCTCACGCCATCCAAAGTAGCATAGTCAAACTAGTATTACTGTCAGTGGTGGAATCCCAGAGGTCATTTGAGAAGGGAGTGCCTGGCTGTAACAAAATATGGCAAAAATGTGTGGAGATCATAGGATCATGTGATTTGGAAGGAACCTGTAAAGGTCATATTGTCTAACTACCCTTCAATGTGCAGGGACATCTACAGCTAGATCAGCTTGCTTAGAGCCTGACTTTGAGTGTTTCCATGAATGGGACATCTACCACCTCTCTGGGCAACTTGTTCTAGATGTTCCAGATGATTCTATTTCAAAGATGCTGTGCATATCTTAAATCCAAGGCACTCATCTTTTATATATATGGCAAAATTGCCACCAACCAACCTGGTATGCAGATATAGATGATCACATAGTAGAGAAAATTTTAAATTCTACTTCCTGGTAAAAGGACTGGATGGTTCTCTGGAAGCAGTTAGTCTTCTGTGTAGTCCTCCTTCTCTTGACACTGGAGCTTCCAGTCTGTTGCAGCTAAGCCTATCAGCAGAAGCAGTCTGCAAGAGTTTCTCATGCTTCATCAAACTCAAAAACTGATTTACCAAAACACTAGAGAAAAAAAATAAAGCTATTCACCATTGTTCAGAAATCAAAGACTATGGACCTTCTCTTCTTCCAAGTAATTGCTCCTGCAGAGAGCCTCTAAGGAGATCAACTTACTCCTCCAGGGTTCTGGAAAAAACTTATTGAATAATGCATGCAGACCAGGTAAATCTGGATATAGCTTCATATAATAATGCTGATAGCCTGAAAGGCACACCATAACCATTCCCAAAAGCATGAAGCCTCATCGGTGTCACTATAGTTAGTATATCCTTTTCTCACTGACAATTTATGTCTTCCAATTGTGTGTCTTCCAGTATTTCCTAATTCATTCCCAGTGAGAGGTAATTACCACTACAGCTGTTTCTCAGTGTCCAAGAAGCCACAGCCGCAAGGAATAGCACTGCATCTTCTCTCCCCAAGCAACCACGAATCTGGTGTTGTATTGTTTGTGTGCCATTTCTTTGAACTGGGAAGCCCTTAAAGAAAATATTGCCAGCTGAGATGAAATGTACTAACAAGACTTGCCCTAGAGTTTCTACTCAGGGAATAGGCAATTCTTGTAATGTAGCCCTGAAACTCACTTCTGCTCATCAGTGTACTGGTAGTCGTCAGAGCAGTGCAAGGAAAGCAACTGGATGACAAGAAGTGATATTGACTCATATTACTACAGTTGTGTGTGCTATTTTTATTTTTTTTCACTCTTTTTTTTTTTTTTTTTTCCTACAGTAAACACATTTCTTAACAACTGGAATTGTTATTTTTTTCCTTTCTGAAATTAATATCACATCACCTCTACCACTCTATAGGGAATTCAGTTTACTAGAGGCCTAACATTATGTTTTGTCCCTAGACCTGTACTTCACAAATGCAAGAAGCTAATGCCATAGAGCAGAGGCTACAGAAGGCTTAAGGAAAGCTGAGGTGATTATTTCAATCACTGTCACCACTAAAAATCATAAAATCATGGAATATCCTGAGTTAGAAGGGATCCACTAGGGACCAGCGAGCCAACTCCTGGCTCTACACAGCACCATCCAAAATCCAAACCCTCTGAGAGCAGCATCCCAGTGCCCCTTGAAGAACTCTTGCACTCAGGGCCATGCCCACTGCCCTGCGCAGCCCGTTCCGTGCCCACCGCCCTCTGGTGCAGACCCTGTCCCTAAACCCCAGCTGCCAATCCCCTGGGCCCTGTCGCTGTCACACAGAGCAGAGCTCAGCGCTGCCCCTCTGCTCCCTCTGAGGAGCTGCAATCGCCATCAGGCCTCCCCTCAGTACCTCTGCTCTGGTCTAAGCAAAACCAGGAACCTCAGCAGCTCCTCACACACCTTGCCCTCCAGACCCTTCTTCATCTTCATAGCCCTCCTTTGGATGCTCTCTATCAGTTTTATGCCCTTTCCATACTGTGCTGCATAAATTGCTCCCAGTGCACGGGTTAGGTTGCACCAATGCAGTATAATGCAGGATATCTTTAATGTTCTGAACACATCAACCCTCGTGACTAAGATCTGCCTGTAACTTCTGGAGCAATGTCCACAGGTGGATCAAAGCAGACTGAGGGAAGTATGACATATTTCATGCAAAAGGATGAGGGAGTGAAAAAAAAAAAAAAAAAAAAAAAAAAAAAGAAAAAAGAGCTCTATTTTCCTGTCAGATTATTTTATTTTATGCTATTCATTGATGCTCATAAAAGCAAAGAGAGGTGGCAGACTGGAGTTCCCATTTACCTATCGGTCAATGGAAGCATATTCATCTTTCCTCATATGACTGCTTTTTTTTTTTTTTTTTTTTTGCTTTTTTTTTTTTTTTTCCCCAGCAAAGATTAAATACTTTGTTACAGGTCTGGGCATGGGAGGTACTCCAGTACCTCTAGTGAAAAGTAAAAAGTATAAGCTAGATCTTGCTTTATCCAATTTACACTGTTTATTTATTTTGGGAAAAACAAACAAACAAAAACAAAAGAACCTATCAACTGTAGCTAATTAAATCAGGGCCCTCTGTCCTACTGTTCTGCAAACTACTGGTCAATATGGAGCTAATATGCAGATTTGTATTTTATTTCCATCAGACCAGAGGCTGATCTGTCTGCTTTTCCACTGCAGAACACAGACTAGCAGTTGGATAAGATTTAAGTAACTGGAATTAATCCAGAGACTTGTGGAAGGAAAGAAGAGTAATAAATGCACAGAAGGGTGTGTCGTGCCTCACTATTCAGTCAGATTTCCTCTGACGTTTTGGAGCAATTTACAACTTCGGAAGGTTCTTTCACCCCCTAAATACTGCAGAATAAGATGGGACTGACTGTGCTGACAGATAGATATTTTAAGTGACTCTGAAGTAGCTATTATTGAAAGAATCAAGCCTTTAAAATATATTTGGTGCTGCAAAATCCCAGCAGTTGTGGAGAATTAGTCTGGCTTCCTCCTCAGCTGATCTCTAATATTTGCAAGAAAGGAACTCCTTATCACAACAGGGACTGAATCTCCTTTTTCCTCCAAAGCCTCTAAAACCAAGCGGTAGTGCCTCCAGCTTGAAAATAATCTGCTTTCACAAAAGGAAGAATAGAGTTCTGATATTTTCCTTTAAATGTTCTGGTGGTTATAATTGGACTTTTCTAGTTGTATGGATTTCTTTTATGGTTATGTTTTTGCTTTTTAATTAAAATAAGAGAGTTAGCAAACACCAAGAACAACCTTGAGTTAAATTGCATACTGACTATTTCATGGTAATGGACACCTCCCCGTTTATTTATCCCTTCATAGAAAAAATGTACCAAAAGGTAGGATATATATATATATGTATAGATTTTTTTCAGATATTCAGATTTAGTTCTAAGTTCCTCACCTTTTTATGTGTCTTCAGTGGAAAGGTATCTAGAGAACTGAAGTAGTGGAACAATCAGTACTATTACTTCTATTAAACTTCTTTTATACTTCTATTAAAGTCAGAAGAAAGTAAGGTACATGAAAATATAATTACTCATCCCATATCATACAAGAGGCTGATGGAAAAACTGCAGAAAAAATCTGTCACTCTGAGTCCTGGGTCAGTGCCCTATCAGAAGGTTCCCACTAGCTGTAAGGAAGAATTAAATATTTATACAGACTGAACAGAATTGTATGTCTCGTCATTACGTCACTCAGAATTTGTCTCTCAAACAAAATTTGAACTAAATCCAAAGAGCAGATTGAAGAGAAATTAGATATGAGAAAGAATGGAAGATCAGAACTATGGAGTGGGAGAGAGTGGATTGTTTTGTTGTTGTTTTTGCTTTTTTTTTTTCTTTTTCTTTTTTAACAGACTCCAGTGCCTTTAAGAATATGTACATTTCTATATAAGAATAAAGTATGCCTTTTGGGAGGTGTTTACTTTCTCCATTTCCAGCAGATTTACCAAGTAGCTACAGGACTCGTGCCAAATATCAGAGGAAAAAATTGAAAAAAAAAAGAGAAAAAAACAACAACAAAGACCATCATGACTAGCTGTCAAAGAAGTACCTTCCTATGAAATCTGATTGTTCCAAACAGGTTTATAAATTACTTTCACACACATTAATACACACATATCATGACTATGTGCTGTAATATTGTCCACTGAAAACTGGTAACACCCTAGCTAGATTTCTCCGTATTGTGCCTACTGATCTATCAAGATAACATCATAGGCACTTCTAGGCACCTTGCACAAACTTTGCTTTGCTATGTTTCCTATTAGCAGGTGTTTGCTTGATAGGGCAGAGAACTATGCCACCTGTGGTTGCAAAGGATCTTGCTTTGAGGCTTCATGACTTGTAATTCTTGTTAATTCAAGAGAAAAAGGAGAAAGAGAAAGGAGAAAGTGAGAAAAGAGCACAGTTATATTCTTGATATATCTCTTGTATATGGTTGTATTATAGCAGAATATATCATTTTACCTTTATGCACTTGTGCAGGTACATTTTCTATTTGTCTGTGTATTTATTTAACTAACCCATTTGATGGAGAAAAAATTCCAGATCCAGAAAGGTTGAATTATACATTCATATATAATGCAAAATAACTTCAGATCAAATCTACACACTCAAAGTTTTCTCATAAGTAATCTTCATGCTTAAATCTTACCTCTACTCCATCTGTAGTTTACAGTGGCATGAGCACTATAATAGAACAGCAGCAGAAGCAAAGTCTTCCAAAGCATCCTTTTCTGTGAAATATGTATGTCTAGCTATATATTAGTTTCTTTCTTTCCTACCTCCCTTCTTTTCAGGAATAAATAAATGGTTTTTCCTACCCCCCACCCCCTTCCCCTTTGAAGGAGAACCTGTCTGATCTTCTGAGTGCAGCTGAATTCAGTGTGCAGCTCCTCTCCCAAACCAAGTCTCCTCGGGATCAGGAAACTTACTTTTACAGACAGACTTTGTTTTTATTCACATCTGGAATGACTCATGGTGCATGTGAGTTTGCTGGCAGCTGTGAGAATAAATATCATTACATTTTTGTAGTTGAGTTTCATTTGTTATATGGGCCAGTTGGAATTTATTTTCATCCAATAAAACAGCCACAAAAAACTTCATTAAAGTGCGCTTGAGTGCTAGATATGTTGCTACTTTTCTGTAACACAGGGAGGTATGTGCTAACCTGGATCTAAGTCAAAAAGCTTCTCTGGAATGATGTACAGCTGCACTTGGATGCTTAAGTCAGGGAGTGGAGCATATGTTCTGCAAGAACATTTTGCTACTGTGATTCACATAATCAGTTCTTTATTAGGAACGTATAATGCTTGTGCTTAGACTTCTACAGGACAAGTGCTGGCCACTTCCTCTGTTTGGCCACTGCAGAGCACAGAAAGGTCCAAATCCTTAACTGGCTCTCTTCAGTGGGACTGTGGGACAATCTGCAATAACCAGGATGAACGTGGAGAGGTGAGGCTGAACAAAAAGGTTACTGTCAGTCTTTTCCTCACTGACACTAGCCCTGATGAAAACAACACTGGTACTGTTATCACAAAGAGACATAGCATGGAGGACCTACAAGTACATACTCTCTGATGTAGCTCCAGCAACAGCTTCAGAGCAAGTTGCTGCATGTTGGAATAGACAGGTGAAAAAGAAGGACACAGAGAGTACCTAAGAGATTCAAGGTAAAGGCCATACCCCATTTGGTGCGTCAAAGTGATGAGCCTAGCTCACATCTTTTATAGGTAAGTGTAAGCCAGAAAAAATACACTGGCTTTATTTATACTGGTGTAAAATTGGCATATATGAGAGAAGACTCTAGCTTAGAAGTTATAAATACCAGAATTATGGGGAAGAATTAGGAGCTGGAATGACAGACAGCAATGTGGCTCAGAATTAATAGGCACTGGCAAGAAGGCAGGAGAAAACCTGCTCAGCTCCTGCCTCACTCATGCCAAATTCTGGCCTTTGCCTCAGTACCCTCATTCTTCTCTGCACCAGCTTCAAGTAATACCAGCTGTAAAGGAAGGAGGAGGGTCAAATAAGGTTGCCTTGCCTAAGGAGACTCCCCTTGTCTTCCTACACGTACAGATTTTCCTGTGCTAAGACTGCTTCAGGTTACTCCCACATGATGAGTGCACGAATGTAAGACAGAACTTTGCATGCCAAGGAGATGGCAAGAGACATCATTAAAACAGAGGGTGACTAACTCTTGCTGTATAATCATCCTGTTTCCCTAACATATTAAGGATGGGACTGAATATAATGTTATAGCTAGGAAAGAGCTTTCTCAAAAACTTTGTCCAGTAGTTATGAAGCAGGGATAAACTCATTTTTAGATTGCCTAGAGAAAGGAAAAAGAAAACAGGGTACCACAAGAAAATGACTATCCCTGTAGTGGGTAGAGAGTAAAAGATGTGCTCTGAAGTGCTGTATCATTCCACTCCTTATCTAAAGAAAAGGCTGTTGAGAAGAGAGGATGGAGGAATTCAGATTGGCTCTGTCTCACACTATTTTGCTGGAAAAGCCCTGCTTTTTTTGCTGGCAACAGGACACTTCTTATACTCATTCACTGTCACTGCTTAATATATTTAGCCTATATAGGGAAAGGAGAAGAATCACAGCAATTTAGTTCTCTAATCTTCCACTCTACTTCCAGCCTCTAAAGCAGGAGAACAGAGAAGCAACAGAAATCTCCTTTTTCAGATGCCAGAGATTTTGCTCTGAAGCTACATTTTCTGTGATATTATTTCTATTGTTATTATTTTGTGTGCTATTTATTTATTTATTTATTTATCCTTAAACTGAGGCTGGCTGCAGGATCCTCTCTAGTGGCCTTTCCTTATCTCAGACACAAACTCTCCCCATCTGTGGTCCAAGATCTCACCCTTGACTGGAGTCTTCAGATAGTCCATGTTAGACTGCAGCTATGCATGTACCACAACTGCAGGGCAAATCTGGCATTAAGACCATGAGTGATGTACTCACATCTGCTTTCTTAAAGGAAATTCGGCTGCAGATATAACAGGACCATGCAAAATAAAGAATGCTTTCCCTGTGGCATCTCCTCAAGAAGTATGAACAGCCCCTTCCCACCGCTTAAAACTATAGATGTTTTTCTCTCCCATATGGATGCACACACACAGAACAATATCTTCTCTCTATAAAAAGCCCTCCAGATGAAACTAGGAGATAAATCTTTCAAACGTGCCCAGGGTACTTCAATTCTACAACTTCTATTCATCTCTTGACTATGTTTTATTAGATCGTTGCCCAGCTATGGCTCAAGGCAGTTTCTGGCTTTGCTGAAGATTTGAATCACAGCAACTACAATGATTGCTAAAAGAGTACAGAAATCCTCAATAATTACAAGTATTAAACACTCTTAAATTGCTTTGAAAATTTGAAGCTGAAGAGCTTTATGGTGAAGTTCATCCTGAAGATGTGTTTTCTGGGAAAGTGTACCATGTTGATGAAATCAGGAAGCAGAGAGCTAGTCTCCAGGCTGCTTGATATTTAGATCTTAAAGCAGCATAGTGCCAGACATTGACACAATCATATTAAAGTAAATTTGTATGATTGGCAGTTCTCATACATTTTAGTGTTGGAACTGCAAGTCCTCCAGAACTCCAGTGCCTGTGAGTCCTTTCAGACACTGAAAATGCAGGTTGCTTAAGGTGAGAATAAACATTCATATAACTCTCAGCAATACAACTAGACTCCAAGCTTTTCCATTCAAGTCATCCATCCTGATGCTGTCAGTGAGTGTCAGTACACACTGCTGCTCCACCACCACCTTTTAAAGAATATAAGGAAAAATAAGGAAGGAGGAAAAGGTGTGGATGAAAGGCTGAGCAGGGAAGAAGTCAGTCATCCTTTTGTGGCCCATGCACAGTGGGGGCAGAGAGCTGGTAGTGGTATCTCCAAGCTGCCCTTCTTTCCCATCATAGATATTATCTTGGCAAAGGACTTCAGCAAGCTGGAAGCATAAAAAACTTGTATTTTCTAGTGGATGCTCTGTAGTAACCAAAAATTTAGGTGAGGTGTCCCTATGTTATCTTCAGTAGCTCATTTTGTGGAATAATTTTCAATCTAAAAAGACAGTACATGGGGAAATAAGACACCAGATAATCCAAGATCAGCAGCCTACTAGGTCTTCCAAGAAGATTCACTGGAGAATACCAGCTCATGCCAGTTCAGTTTTGGCTTTGATGAACTTCTGCCAAACCCAAGATGGAGTTCCAGTCTGCCCTGACACCTCAGTCACTACGTTAATTCCACAAAAATCTTTATATATTTTTTTTAATATATATAATTTTTCAGATTCATCTATGTTCAGTTTGAAAACTGTGGGGAAGAACTTCCTCTGAACTGGAAGCTCTGCTCTGCAGCCAGACTCCTGCCCTACTGAATAAGCCATGAGGCATCTGCCTGCTGGTATGCCAGCACAGTGGAATGTCTATGTGTGACACAGACATTGGAATCCATTGCACCATAGAGATGGATAATCTTAGACATACACATGAACTGACTCACTCATGTAATGAGCTAGTGAATGATGGCAGAGCTGGGTTTAGAAACTGAGGGCCAGTCTTTTCATTTCTCTGCCCAAAACATAAGGTCCCAGTCTACACAGCTCAAACAGCACCAAGTGTTGTCTACCAAGAAGAGAAAGAAGCTTGTACAAAATGCCAAGTAGTACCCTCACAATAAGGATATAGCTGCATACAAGAACTTACAGGAGATGAAAAGTTTTTTCAATACCACACTACTGGCAGCTGAATCTCATTATTGGTGATAACTTCAGATGGCCCCTCAACTGCTTCTTGCAGTTTCCTGCAGCAGCAGTTTGGATAACAGAATCCCACGTGGCCTGAATCTATTGCTATGTACAAGAGGTAATTAAATATTCATTCTGGCAAAAAGAAAAAATGAAAGGATGACACTTCTGCCATGATGATAGTATTCATACATGAAATACATGTTATCTGCTCAGATACTCAGATATCCACTTTTTCCTTCCTTTTATTTTGGAGCAGGATTAATTCCATTAACAGAATAACATTATAGCCACCAGACGCATATGAAGAATGAAAGATCAAGTTGCCTTAGGAAGAAGAGGTATTTGAATACAGTTTCTTGAATCCTAGTTATGCACACAAACTAATAACCAAGAAGAGATCCTTCTCCTACATTAGAGACAAAAAGTCAGGGAAGGATTCATGTTTATGAACATGAGGCAAATAACTTCCACTAGTTTGAAGCTCCAAAGAGATACAGAATTTAATATGCTCCTTTTACCTTGGTATTTCCTCTTGACTAGCTTAGATCTTTCTGGTTTTCATCCTGGATTACATGAACTATTCTCAGACATCAAACTCTCTCCTAGGCACTGTACAGACATCCTAGATACTGCAGTTGGGGCTGTGAATACAGCTCAAAGTAAAGTATGATCACAGTTAAGCACTGCAGTGCTGAGCCAGAGTCCTGATTCAGATCTTCATAAAAATTAACGTGCTAGGAAGGTTGTTTTGATCAAATGAGTGTAGGGCTACATGAAAACTGAGGAATTCAAATATTTGCCCCAAATTATTAAGAGAATAAGCAGGGTGTTGTTGGAAGTGGTTGTTTCTTTTTTTTTTTTTTTTGGTTGGTTAGTTGGTTTGAATTTTTTTATTCTTTTCCTCAAGCATCAGTCAAGATATGGTACTCAAGCCAGCCCACAAAGGAAGGAACATGGAGTTACAGAAGTCAGCATGGAAATACAGAATTTATCATGGAAAGTCACTGATGAAAGTCTGACTTATTTCTCTGGCAGCACCTTATAAAATACAGACTGTGGCTTGAAGGGAATTTGTTGATGTAAATTCACCAGAGCTCCACCTATCTTTGAGAATCTATGCTGATTTACACCAGCTTATAAGGAAGTAGCCCTTGCTGGGTAACACAGCACCACCCTTTTGAAAGATTAAACTTTTAAAAATATTCCATCTATTCTTCTTTTTTTGCAGTCTCTTGGTCATGAATATAAGCCCTAGTGACACAAAGCCAATGCAAACATTAAGTCCATGACTTGCAGTTAAGCAACAGAAAATGCTGTTAGCAGAGCTACTTACTGTAGGACAAGGTCTAAAATGAAGCAGACTAGAATTTTTTGTCACAAGTCACTGCTAAAAACATAAAGGAAGATCAGCTATGCAGAGAATTTCCTGCTTTTCAGCCTAGAAAGTCAATAATGACCACAATGAACATTCACAGGTGGAGTTTTATGACTGAATCCTCAGAACATCAGAAAAAAATCTTTTCAGTAAATATGGCCATGAAATGTTAAATCCAAGCCAAAAGAAAAACAGAATTTGACAATACAAAATCAAGAATAATTGATACCATCTCTGGAGTGGAAAGAAACACCAAATGATAAATACAAGCTTATTATCACAAGTCAAGAAAAGCCAGAGCAAAGATCCACAGATTTTCTGTTTTAGTTGGAGTATAACTCCGAATTTGCAAAAACTGTGGAAGGAATTGTTCTGAAGTAAGGAGAGAGGCAAAATCTCTGGCTAATAATTGCAAGAACTGTGATATTAGAGACACAGAAAAGATGGATTAGGTGATGTTAGCATTAGAGGTAAGGAGTTGCATTATATAAAGAGTCAAATGGGAGTGGGATGAAGTTAGATCATTAAAAGAGGATGACAGAAGAGGAGTGGGATTAAGAATAAGTGCCAGATGCACACAAGGTTATGGAATTAACATACAGACAGAGACACTGAACAGAGCTGGGCTCTTCACAGAAGGTCTGCGATAAAGCTTAAAACAATGGGAAGTGCAAAATAAAGGTTAAATCTCAGTTGTTCCTGCTCTGAAAACTTTTTCTGCTGACTGCAGTGTAGCACTGGTGTAACTCCTTAATGAAACGTTGGTGACTTCAAACATGAGAATGATGAGAAAAACTCAGACCCTTCCCTTCACATTGAAGAAGTAGAGTATTCTAGCTCTTCCTTTCTCCACAAACAGCCACTTTGGCAAAAGAAGGAGAGATGCAACAGTTGAGCTGCAAAGCAATGTCTGAACTTTAACATGCCTTAATCTGTAGACTAAGTATTCCCCTTCACAAAATGAGCAGTGCTGCCCCATAAAGCTTATTTGTACATTCAAAAATCTTAGATCAATTTAATTTTTTTCTGAAAAATTAAATCCCAGTCATTTCTACCTGTTTAAGTGAGCCCTTCGATCTATTTTGCAGGTAGGGAAGATGCAGGGAGATAAAACATCCTGAAAAAAGAGAAAGCCTTATGAATACCTGACACATCAGATCAACTGAGCACGTTCAAATCTTCAGAGATAAAGAAATTATTTTTCCATACTATCAGCATGCTTGGCTGTCAGACCTTTAGAGAACAAATTAATTATTTTCTGAAGCAGTAAGGTTATCAAATACAATAAGAATTTTGTGTCAAAGGTCTTCAAGAGGTATTCACAGACCCATCTTTCTCTGTGCAGCATAAGCTTCAAGTAAAATGCACTTTGAGTAAATCGCTGACTTCTTCATGTGTAGGGAAGGCAATGCTGCCCTTTTTCCTCATCTCTTCACCTCTTTAGGCTGTAAAATGCTTTGAATAGAGAGTGTGTCACATCAATAACTTAATTTCTTCTGGGACTTTTGGTGTTGAATCAGTCTTCCATGACATGATTCTGTAGTGAGCCACCAAGATGAGGAGAGAGAGGTATTTTCCCTTTGTTTTATTCAACAGGCCACATCCCAATTCATTGCCAAATGACCTGATCAATTGTGATATTTAGCACACAGATTTTCTAGTGACTTAAGGAGGTGAAAAAAAGGGCCAAATCCTTGAAGTTAAACTTCAAGACATATTTTTATATTGGAAGGGAGTGGGGAAGGAAAAATAGCAGCAGATACTCTCTCCTCATTTCTCCAGGGCTCTCCTCATCTCTCTTTTGTGAATCATGACTTGATCTAGTGAGAAGAGCTGAGACACATGGCTTTACTGACAGAACAGAAGATAATACACGGGCTGGAGAGGGAAAAGAGGTCAAGACAGACCAATTAAATCTTTTAGACTGTACAGACCAAACTAGAAATCAATGCCCTGATCACATGCAGAGTTGGATGGCTATTCAGGACATATTTTCTCACGTGAACATTTTTTTTTTCTTTATGTATAAAGTGAATAGCATTTAAAGCCAGAAACTGTACTGTAGGCTTCAGGATTCACAGCCAATTGATTTAACAACCTATGCTTGTACCTAAGAACTGTCCAGGATGGCAAACTCATTCAAGGATAAAGCAACAAAAGTGAATCTAAACCACGGATAGAGTCTTAGGTTCAGAACAGCTCTTACAACTGCTTTGAACTATTGCACTTCCAAGATACTGTCTTCTCAGCTCTGATCCTTCTCTCTGCTCAGGATTCTAGGGTATCTTCTCACCTTTTACATACATACATGGTGAGGCAGAGGCAGATGCAAACTACCAGCTACTCTGCAGGGCTCAGAGAGCTACTTATTGCTTAGGTATGTCCCCATCCCCAGCAGTCTGAGGCTGCCCAGTGTCGTGGTACAGCCTGAAATGCTGAAGAACAGTGATGAAACTGGCCCAGGGCCTTTATGAAACTGTTTTCAATAATGCCAGTTCCTGTCTTCCTGACCCCCCCCTCCTAAAAGAAGAAAAAAAAAAAAAGCAAGAACAAGCTAAACAAACAGATTCTGTGAGTGAATAAAAAGCACACAACAGAGCTCCTTCTCCAGAGAAATAATGGATGCACACAGCAGATCATTCCCTCACTTGAGAGCTCCACAATCTCTCAAGTAAATGTATATTCCAGTTAATGGGAACTGTGATCGTTGGCAAGAGGCCCACCCTGAGCTCAGTACCAGCCCTAGCACAAGGGAGGCATTCAGCAGTAGCTCACATCCAAAGGCAAGAGAAATGAGCTGCCAATTGTGTCAGACATTGCCTCAGGGGAAAATCCAGTTTGCAGTGCAGCCTGTTACATTTCTGTGCCCCATTCAAGAACTGGTTTCCTCTCCTGTGCCTCGCACCCACAAACTGCCAAAATTAATAGCATATGGTGCTTATTATCTGCCAAGATTTCTTGATTTTGTATGGCACAGTGGACAAGTGGCAGCACAACAAATCACCTTTCTTATTGCTTAGTAGGATGTGGGCTAATTTCTTTTTGAAGCACTATCATTTTCCTCCATCCTCTGCTTGGCACAAAAGCTTAAAATCAAATGTAATGGAAAAAGAACAGCAAATTCTTTCCAGAATTACACATATAATTGTATACGATATGTGAGTATATGTATGGAGAATGTGAGCATACTACTTAGAACAGATCCCCCCAAGAGAAACAAAACTCTCTTTCATCCCTATGAGGCAAAGCAGTATGGAATCACTTACATTGCAGCAACCTTACTTCTGTGATATTTGTATTTGTCATTTGTGAAAATCTGTATCAGCTGCTCCTTGCCTCTTGGGGTGTGCTATCAGGTTTCAAGAGATAAGAGAACAGTCTTATTAGTTCTGTGCTTGCTACCAACCCCTAATAAACTAGTGGTACATTACACCATGTAAGAGATCTAGCTCTTGTCTGAAAGATGGCCAATTCTCTGTTGCTAAGTCGCTTCAGTTCAGTTCAGGTTGAACCACTACCATGTTTCCCAGCTGCTTCTGTATTACACAATAGCCACTCTGTGGTGGATGTCACATTAACTCATTTCTTGTGCAGAACCTGTGGAAAAAACAAGAAGTACTTATAGATGATAGTGTTAATGCAAAGAAGAGGTAGAAAGTGTTGTCTCCCTTTTGTAAATATGAAAATCAATGCAATTCAGGTAGTCCAGACTTAGTAGGGAACTGGATGAAATGAATGTTTCTTCATGGAAAACAACAGTTAAACAAAACTGAAATTTTCTAAAGGGAAACATGTACTAATTCTGGGAAAAAATGCTTCTATGCCCCAGCAAGAACTGCTAGCCAAACATCTAGGCCTCAGGATGGATGAAATTTTCCACTGCATTGCTACAAGGTATGGAAAACATGGACTCAACACCTCGTAATTCCCATATTTGAGTCAAGATCCTTATCTGTCTGTTGACTGCATTGAAGAGAGCTTTTCTGATACTTCTGTTGTAAGCACTAACTTTCTTCCAAGTAAACCAATATTAACTGAGGCAACTGGCACCTCCACATCCAGTGAAAATGTTGTATCCCTGAGTAATGCCTTCTTCATTCTGTATGAGTAATTACTAAAGGTGAAACCCCTTTCACAAAAGTAGTGAAGTAGAACCTTTCTCTTTCTTCTTCTTAAAGATATTAGATTTGTCTTAACACAAATAAAACATTTCTGATGTTAGAAAAGCTTTCATAGGTCAGAAAGCCTAGTTCTCACTCAGTATTAATTGTGTCTTCTGTATCAAGATATCAGAACAGAATTTAATAAACCTAATTAAGTATGGTGTGGATACTGAAGTCCAAATCAAGGATGGCCTGGATTTAGTATTTCTGATAGTTGAGCTCACAGAGTTCAGGAAGATTTTGCGAACAGCTGAAGAGTTGCTTCCAGTTTGGCTTCCCCTGGAACCAAATCATTACATCAGTCTCCATTGAAAGCAGTGGTAGGTTTTAATCTACAGATACAGATTTCATGAATATTCTTTTTAGAGAAACATGTAAATATCTAATGTAAAGCAAGACACTTAATCTGTTTGTCTCATATGTCTATGTTCATACAGTTGTTTGAACATTGTGCCTTTAAGTCAGCCTTCAGATATTAGGCTCCAGCAAGCAGAATTTGTATCTCTAATAACTCGGGTCTAACTGGAAGATCTCAGCATTGAGAGGGTGCAGTGGCATGGCTATCCAGAGTGCAGAAAAGACAAATGCTTCAGCTCTACAGACTGCAGATAGTGAGAACCATCAACAGAGTCAGAGGAGAATAGCATGGGAGTTGGCAAGACACCAGACTTAGGCCAGTTTGCAGTAGGGTCTGCTCATAAGGCCCATAGTAGGAGAGCTGTGCAACATCAATGACATGATGGGATTAACTCAGGAATGTCCACTCCATGGGACGTGGGCTGTGGGTTGCGGGCTGCATGTGGCTCAGCATAGCTTGCAATATGGCCTGCCCTGCCCCGCACCAAGCAGCCCAGCCCAGGTCTAAGCGTGCACCCATCAGTCAGCAACAGCCCAACATCAGTGTGCTGTCAGTGCCGTTTCGGCTGAAACCAGAGCAGAGGGAGGGTGCAGTACAGTGCTAACTCAAGTTATGGTAAATAATTGTATGCATTTTGATACATTGACTAAACATATTCCTGTGAACACCAAAAAATATGCAGCCATTTTTCTGGAGAAGAAATGTGAAACACAAAAGAGGTACCCTCCTATCAAATGCAGGTGTAGTTGTAATATAGAAGCACAAATTTGAGCCAAACTGCAAAGAATAGTTGGAAAAGAAAGAAAAAAAAAAGGAGTAATTTTATGCTGGCATCAAGTACTGAACAGACTGGGCCTGCCCCTTGCTCTCATAGAGGAGCCAGCCTCTGCTGTAGCCACAGTACAGCTCTACAAGTCCCAGACTCAACGTCTGAAGTGACTCTTCACTGACTGCCCAGGGAATGCAGACAGCTTGCTCAGCTACAGATTTCCTTATCACAAATGCCTACAGTTAGGGGAAATGAAACACATTCCCAAGCCCTACCTTTGTTCTCTTCTGACTCTCAAGTGCATGCTTTGAACTCAGCTGGGACTTGTTGAGCCAAAACGAAGAGTAGAGGTTCAGCAACACCAAACTACACGCATTAAAAATCTGCTCCTAACTAGGAAAATACACAGCCTCAGGGTACTGGGAAGTCCCTACCTAATATTTTCACAGGAGCTGATTTATTGAAGGGCTTAGTAGGCCATGAATACTTCCATCCTCACTTGACACTGCTCTATTTTAGGGGAAGTGGAAGGCTACTCTTCTCCAGCCAGTGCAGCTTCCTTACCTCCTATAGACTCATTACAACCCTGAGCCCTTAACTGGTCTCTCTTCTTGGCAATCCAGCTGGTGCAGGTGGGACCTCCTTGACCTCACTGGCCCAGACCTGTTTTTTTCCAGGAAATATGTTGTGCCTTCTGCTAATGAGGGCCTGCAGATGGCTGGATGCTGCAAGCATGCAGGACCATTTTTTTCTGAGCAATAGTAGTAACAAGTATAGTGCATAGTGTGCATTAAAAGGTGGTTTAGAAACCAAATAACACTTCAAAAAAGAGTAGAAAAAAATCAGAATCATAGAATGGCTTTGGTTGGAACGGACCTCAAAGCCTATCCAGTCCCAAGCCCCTGCTGTGGGCAGGGCTGCTACCCACATCAGGCCACTCAGGGCTCCATCCAGCCTGGTCCAGTCTGCTACCATAGATGGGGCACCTACAGCTTTTCTGGGTAGTTTATGCCAGTGCCTCCCTGTTCTCTGAGTGAAAAAATTCTTCCTAACATCTAACTTGAGTATTCTCTCTTTTAGTTTCTCCCTCATGCTATCACTGTCAGACCATGTTGAATGTCAGACCCTCTCCTGCTTATAAGCTCCCCTCAAGTACTAGAACACTACAGTGTGGTCTCCTTCTTCTCCAGGCTGAACAAGCCCAGCTCCCTCAGCCTTTAGAAAAGAAGTGCTCCAGTCCTCTGAGTATTTTTGGTTTTCTCTGGATCAATAGCTCCACATCTTTCTTGTGCTGGGGAAAATGTCCAGATACTGTACCTCTTGAGACTACTGCTATGCCCAAGTAGCCTCTGAATGTACATTCTGTATCACTGTTAAGCTCTTCACAGGATAGCCTCCTTTTGTGATTTCTATAACCACTTGATCATTAAAATACAACAGGAACAGACCCACCATGGAGAACCCCACAAAGATATTCACTTCCCTTGCGAAAGGTCTGACTATCTGCTGGAATAATGCTGGCTGTTGTCAGCAGAACTGAGGGAAAAGCAAAATATGATCCTGTATCTTTAAGAGCTGAATCTTGTGGTTATGTCACATTTTCGTCAAAATAGAAGAATGAGGGTAAGAGACAGATTATGCTAAAGCAGATACTGGTAAGTATCAAAGTGAGATTAAATGTAAATGTTAGCAAACTGTGAAAGCATAAAAAAGGGAATTTAACATAATCCTTTTTGAAATTATAAATTAAAGATGTTTGTTCTCTTCTCCCTCTCTCTCCCTTTCAGCCTCTATCTTCCCTTCTTATTTTTATTTTGACAGTAAGCCTAATGGAAAATACCAACAGCTGAGCTAAGTTGAAGAAACATTGGACAGCAAAGGGAAAAGATGAAGGCAGCTTTGCAGATTTTGCAGGTTACTGCCTCTGTGACAATAACCTCTTTCATTCCCTCCACCCCCTCCCTCTGGGGATGTTCATCTCCTACTGCTTCTAGTTGGAAAGTAGAAACTGAGCAGATAAATGGGTTCAAGCATGTGTCCCAGGGAGATAATAGCTCTGACGTTGTTCTAATTTTCTCCTGGTAAACTAGGGCTTGGTCCTGAAACACTCTCAGACGAGGGGCCCTTACACATAACAAGAGTCCCATTTTAATTGCAGAATATTCACAACAGACCCAATAGGTCTTTATGGAGAGCTGAATGGAAAGTAACTGTGTCTGGCATTTGACTGCCAGAAAAGAGATAAGACATTCAGATGCTGTTGACTTGTAGAAAGTCACAAAGTGGGAAGGATTTAAATTATCTCCAGCAAATACAGTTGCTCCACTTGCTGTTCCTTCCTCTGTGTCCCACAGTCTCCCCTTGTAGGGACCCAGCTTCCTGCTTCCTCCCATACCAGGACAGGGTGAATGGCAGGAGGAGAGCAGACTTGGAGACAAGGGCTGTATGTCAGGTTTGTGACTTTGAACTCTTTACATGCAGTTGTTTAGTCTGCCTCCCTCCTTGTCCAAATGCTCTCATAAGACTGTAGAATCACAGAATGGCCTAGGTTGGAAGAGACCTCAAATCTTATCCAGCCCCAAGCCTCTGCCATGAAAAAGGCTCCAACCACTGCATCAGGCTGCCCAGGGCTCCATTCAACCCAGCCTTAATTACTCCAGGGATGGAGCGCCCACAGCTTCTCTGGGCAGCTTGTGCCAGTGTCTCACTACCCTCTGAGTAAAAAAATTTCTTCCTAACATCTAATCTAAATTTTCCATCTAAGTTTAAAGTCATTCACCCTGCCTAAAATGTCAGTCCCCTTCTTGCTTGTAAACTCCCTTCATTTACTGGAAGGCCACAGTGAGGTTTCCCTGATGAGGTCTCTCTCTCATTAGTTCACTCCTAATTGGAATATCTTCAAGCACTTACTCCCTGTGGCTTGCTGAATAGCCTGCTAAGGCATTGCTAGATTCCAGGATGCGCAGTGAAGACAAACATGCTAACACCTTCCTGCTGTTGTCTCCCTCTCTCACATGCACACACATCAACACAGAGGAAGCAGCTGACCCTACTGGCAAAAAAAAGTGACCAAAATGTCCAAGACCCCACCTGAGAGTACTGAAAAAATTAGGAAGACGCCCGTATGGGACCTTGGTCAGCCTTATAACGAGCACATTCTTTTAAAATTAGTTTTCACCATTGTGAGAGGGAAAAGAAAAACATGTTTTAGGAAACATATGTTCTTATTTATCTTGTAACTGTGTCTTAGCCTGAGTCTTCTCCTGCACAGTTAAAGCAGGCTTCTATATGGAGCTGGATTGGAGGTTTTCTAAACCTATGGTCAAAACCTGGGCTCTGCTTGGGCTGAGGCTGCTGTTCCCTCACCTTCATTGGCAGACTACCTGTGTATGTGGATGGCCATTCACAGCACTTCAAGCCTTTTCCAACAGTTCAGTTTTCTATCCCGTCCTCACAGAGTACAGAATGCTCACCCAGGAGTCAAAATGAAACAATCATCATTTGCTGTGTCATGACACATATCCGAAGCCCATCTCAGCTAGTGCAACTGAAGGTTGTATTTGGGCAAGGAAAGGAGAACACTTCTTCCTCCCCTAGAGAAATTAAATTTTCAAGATCTCAAACTTGGTACTAAAGCTATGAATCCTATTTAAATGAACTGTTTGTTCTTAACAAGAGAGCTGCTTTTTCTTTATTAATTATCAGATTGTGGTAAGAAAATAAGGCCATTGGATTTTGGTGCATGTGCCAGCTAGGAAGGCATGTTGTTTTTTGATATGAATTCCATTTGGTTTAAACTGTCTTGAGAAAATTAATGTCATATTCTTTAGAGCCTTATAACCATTAACCTGAGCCTAGAGCTATTTCTGTTTAGATGGCTGCTTTTCATAGAGAAAATATCTCTGAAATATATATAAAAGGTCTATCTTTAAGCCATGTTGGATATATTTTTTTAATGAATATGTATATTTTTTGTACTTATGTATTAGTTCAAAACTGGAGGAAAAGAATTCCTGTTTTCAGAAAGAAAATCTCAATGTATGACTGACTGCAGGACTAAAATTCTGCCTGCAATGTGAGTGCCCTTCTAAATATCTGTAAATTTGTGAGGACTGCATAAAATCAGAAGAAAGAAAATACTTGCTGACTGCAAATTTGGAGAAGCCTTGGAAAAGGTTAAGAAATAAAAATGTACATTCTGAAAAATTTGTAAAAGAAAATCTCGAATTGTGTGGCAGAAAGAAAATATTATATTTCAGTGTAACTCAAATGAGCATGCAGTGCACTGGGAAAACACTCCCTGGATACCTCACTGAGATGGATAGCTGCTGCCAAAAAAGCACAGACTGCTGATGTTGCTGAATTGGTAGATCCTTCTGAGCTTTCAGGTCTGAGCTTTGTCAGTTAGAGACCTGAGTCTCTAACTCATCGTGTACATAGGACAACAGCTGAAAAGAAAAGCCATTTTCTCACCTGGAAAGTCATCTGCTTCCACTCAGATTAGATGCAGAGAGAGCTCTAGCTCAGCAATACAAACAGCAAAGATGATATATAGGTGTATTTTCAGCTAAGGTCAGTATTATAGTTGGAAGCTCTGCTGATACTGGAGGAAGAGGGAAACTCACAGAGGAATCCACAACCTTTCCAACCTCTTTCCCTGCATCCTAGGGGCTGTCTGTATCAAAGGATGGAGTTGGGGTGCTGCCAATGGCAAGTGGACCTCCAAGTTTGGCTAGGGGCTGCTCCTTCCCCGCTAGCAAAATACAGAACTGGGGGCTAAAAAGCACTGCAGGGCTGGTCAACAAAGTTTCTGCGCTGACAGAAAGGGATTAATTTTCCACTTACCCCAAAATGGAGAAATAAAATCATGAACATTTTGTCTACTTTTAAGTTTTCCACAATTTCAGAACCCAGTGAAATTGAAGAAAGAGGTTAAACCTTTATAAGTACAGACATACTTGAGCTTTATATTGCAGTTAAGCACTGAATTTCCTACCTTCTGCTGGTACTAGACTGGAGGACTAACTTAAAATTATTTTCATGAGAATATTTTTCTCTTTCCTTGAAATAAAGGAGCAAAACGTGTTCTTCCTGTTTCAAAGTTTAAGGAAGCTTTGAGTTATCTGTTTGAAGCCATGGGGAATTAAAAATGAAAGAAAGAAATTATCTGAATTATTATTTTGGACACCATCATAAGTACAAATTTTTTTTAAAAAAAAACAACCAACCAAACAAACAAAAAAAAACCATCATGTAAAAACTTTAAAAAAAAGTATTTCTAATAAAAACCGTAATTCAAATATGAAATAACCTATTCTGAAATATTTTCTCAGTCATGAAACATAACCCATATTCTGAACTTTTGGGCCACAAAAAGTCTCTTCTATTAGACTTCAAATTCATATAATTTCTTTTATAGACACTTAAAAAGTTAAAGAGTTACCCTACCTGTCTTGTCTTCCAAGGAAAAAATAAACAAACCTGTGGATTTGGCTACAGATTAGGTGATTTTTTAAGGCTTTAA